>NC_132929.1:45970766-55083266 GCF_047675955.1 Chlorocebus sabaeus | reverse complement strand
GCATTATATCACACCATTTTTGATGTTTTAAATTTAGCCTAATTTTCTAAAATGCAAATCAGTTCTAAAGTGCCCTACTTTACTGTAGACTCAACATTATTGTGATGTGCCCAGACCTAATTTTTTTTTTCTTTTTACAGAGAAGTTTCACTTCAAGTCATGGATGTCTAAGGTCAGTGCCCAACTTCTTCTTTCTGAAGTTTTTCATTTCACAGTTTCCTGTTATCACACCAAACTGTCCCAGATTTGAGACAATGAAAGAGGGAATTTCCAACTTTGCCTAATGGGGTCTTTCCAGACGTCGAATTGGCCAAACACTGGGAAAGATGCAGTTAAGTAAATTCCTTCCAAATAGTGGTCCCGAGTGATGAACTTGGCTGACAGCCTTCCAAGCCCTGGGATTCGTTTCTGTATTTTGTATTCAAAGCATATTGTGGAGAATGTAAATTAGTACAACCATTGTAAAAAACAAAACAAAACAAAACAAAAACAGTATGGGGGTTCCACCAAAAACTCAAAACAAAACTACCATATGACCCAACAAGCCTACTACTGAGTATATATCCAAAAGAAAGGAAAATAGTATAATGGGAAGATAACTGAACCCTCATGTTTATTGCAGAACTAGTCACAATAGCCAAGATACGGAATCAACCTAAGTGCCTATCAACGGGGAAAGCAAACATGGTGTATATACACAATGGAATATTATTCAGCCGTAAAAATATGAGATTCTGTCATCTGCAGCAACATGGATGGAACTGGAGGCCAGTATGTTGAGTGAAATAAGCCAGGCATGGAAAGGCAAATATTGCATGTTCTCACTCATATGTGAGAGATAAAAAGGTGGATCTCATGAGGAAAGATAGTAGAATGGTGACTACCAGAGGCTAGGAAGGGTAGGGAAGCAGAGATGAAGATGAATTGATTCATGAATACAAAGAAATTTTTTTTTTTTTTTGAGACAGAGTCTCACTTTGTCACCCAGGCTGGAGTGCAGTGGTGCACTCTCTGCTCACTGCAACCTCCACCTCCCGGGTTCAAGCGATTCTCATGCCTCAACCTCCTGAGTAGCTGCGATTACAGGTGCCTGCCACCACGCCCAACTAATTTTTGTATTTTTAGTAGAGATGGGGTTTCACCATGTTGGCCAGGTGGGTCTTGAACGCCCGACCTCAGGTGATCCACCCGCCTCAGCCTCCCAAAGTGCTGGGATTACAGGCGTGAACCACCACACCTGGCCCAAAAATACTTAGATAGAAGAAATGAAACCAAGTGTTTAGCAAATAAGTAGATTGGACTGTAGTAAGCAATAATTTATTGTGTATTTCCAAATAGCTATAAGAGAATAAGTTGAATGTTCCCAGCATAAAGAAATGTTTAAAGTAATGGATATCCCAGTTACCTTGATTTGATTATTACAGATTATATGACTATATCGAAATATTACATGTATCAAAAAAAGTACATCAGCTATATATCAATAAAAAATTATACACATTTGTTTTTAGAAAACCAAAGCACACTGTGCACTGGTTGCAAAATCAGTTGAGGAACACCAGTGCTTGTGCTTTTGAAAAATGGTGATTTTTGCCATAAACTTGACCCAGCACCAGCAGTGGCGTCCAGGAGTGCCCCGCATGTGGCGGGTCTGTCCACCAGTGCCTCTTGGACCGCAAGCTGACTTTCAAGCAGCTGCATGGTTTTCATTCTGGCCACAGGACCCTGAAGATGGGGTTGTTTTGTAACTTCCCAAATTTCTCAGCAGAGACTAAGGGCAGTGCCCCGCCCATAAACACAGATTGGGCCTGTGAATGATAGCAGAAAGAAAACCTTCGTCTTTCCTCTTATGAAAACAAAAACGTCTCCCTCTGGGGAGCTGTATCCTGTTTCCATGACTCACTGCTGGCGTGTTTTGTTTTAGCACCATAAGACATACAGCACGGAGGAGTACCACCACAGGATGCAGACGTTTGCCAGCAACTGGAGGAAGATAAATGCCCACAACAATGGGAACCACACATTTAAAAGTATGTGGACACCTTCCTTCCTGGAAAGAAGTCAGTTAGTGAACCAGCCCATGAAAGGGCCCACTGGGTGCTGGTGGGTGGAGGGAGCAGAAGCCCGGGCTCTGAAGTTGTGTTTGGCTGACCTCAGATTGTGGCTCCGCTGTTACTCTCTGTGTCATGTGGGATCGTAAATTTGGGACAAAGCCGGTACCCCTCTGGGTGGTTGTGAAGTTTACAAGAGACTGTAGAAGCCCCTGCCCCATTCCTGCCATCTGAGGGTCCAGCCTAGAAGCCAAGCTCTGTCTTTGGATTGTTGTGGGGGGTAGGGGTTGCTCATGGGCTCAGAGCAGACCCTGGGAACATCTGCCTTCACTCCGGATTAATTTCACTAGAAACACACACACGTCCGGCATATTTGCTAAGGCCTCTGAGAAATATTGGTAGTTGACTAAATTGGTAATAAAGGCATCAAGCATGAACTGGAAGGAAACTTGGGCTTGAAACTCATTTCTGCCCAGTCCTAGCCTGTGACCTTCAGGGATGCTAATATGGGCAGTAAAGAGGAAATGAGGCCAGGTGTGGTGGCCCACGCCTGTAATCCCTGAAGACGAGGTCAGGAATTGGAGACCAGCCTGGCCAACATGGCGAAACCCCATCTCTACTAAAAATACAAAAATTAGCCAGGCATGGTGGCAGGCGCCTGTAGTCCCAGCGACTAGGGAAGCTGAGGCAGGAGAATCGCTTGAACCCAGGAGGCAGAGGTTGCAGTGAGCCGAGATTGCACCACTGCCTCCAGCCTGGGCAACAGAGCGAGACTCCGTCTCAAAAAAAAAGAAAAAAGGAAAAGCGGAAATGATCACTCATCCCTCCTGGGGCTGTGTAGAGACCAAATGAGGCAGCAGGTGGGAAGGCCCCTGGCACCAGTGGAGTGGTTCTTTACCTAGCCATCCATCAGATTCACGAGGGGAGTATCTAAAAAAGTAAGTGCCCCGGCTCCACCCCAGACCAACTGCATTAGCATCTCTGGAGTGTGGCCCGGGTATCTATACCATCAAAAAAGCTCCCCAGGTATTTTGGCAGCACTGTAAGGGCTGACCTTAGTATACTGAATTATATTAAATACAGAAACTTAAAGGAGATGAGTTGCAGTGGTTCTAAACAGGATACAGGTAAACAGGAGGTTTTATCATTTTTTCTTGTCTCTTCATTAATGATTCACTAGTCACCTGTTTTATTTTGGTTTTTTCCTTCCTCTTTCTAGTGGCACTGAACCAATTTTCAGACATGAGCTTTGCTGAAATAAAGCACAAGTATCTTTGGTCAGAGCCTCAGGTAGGTATAATTCATTGCAACCAAATCTGAATCCTTTTAGTGAAACCTTTGGAATAAATTTGGAGCCTGCTCTGCTTCTAGGCAGATTCTGTCCCATCCCCAGATGCAGCTGAGGGTGTCCCCAGATTCTTTGGGGGAACCAGAGTAGTCAGCTCTCAGCAGTCCAGGCCCATGGCCTTAGCAATGTGGACCCTTAACTTCGGGCTCCCAGATTAAAATATAGATGCTCAGTTAAAAATGAATTTCAGATCAACAACAAGTAATTCTTTAGCATAAGTATATTCTAAATATTGCACAGGATATACTTACACTACAAAGTTATTTGTGGTTTACCTGAAATTCAAATTTAACTAGATGAGCTGTATTTTTATTTGCTACATCTGTCTACACTATCCTAACGCTCTGGACTCTCAAGGGAACATGTCATTTAGCATCTGGGACCAGTAGACAGGAGAGGGAAGGTTCTGACAGCTGCAGTCTTTCTCATTCTCTCTTGGTGATTCCATTTTTATACATTTCTTCTTCTTGTTGTCAGAAAGGTTTTTGGTTTTGTTTATTTTCCCGAAAATAATGTGTTTGGTTGTTCCAGAATTGCTCAGCCACCAAAAGTAACTACCTTCGAGGTACTGGTCCCTACCCACCTTCCATGGACTGGCGGAAAAAAGGAAATTTTGTCTCACCTGTGAAAAATCAGGTATGCTTGGCAATCTCCATCCTCTCCCTGCAAAACAGCCACACTCCCAGACAATACACTAGGAAGAACAACTCAAAAGGTCCACAAAACCACCTTAAGCACATCCCTGCCTCTGTTTCCTCTCAGCATCTCTCCAGCCCTCTTCCTTTGAGGGGCCAGGGAGGTCAGCACTTCTCTAGGCTGCTCTGGAGGATGCAAAAGTTCCTCTTTATTGGGCCACAGTTCATTGCCTTCCTTCGCCACGCCCCACATTTTCCCATTGGTGCCAGGTCTCTCCTACAGAGCCATCTAAAACATTATGTTCCCTGTGCCCATCTGGACACCAGAACCCCATGCACCTCCTCTTCCCCGCTCCTTCCTCTCCGAGTCACCAGGGTCCAGCCCCTGCCCTGGCTGGCCGCATCCCTCTGGTTAGTCCGTGTGTCGTGCATCAGCAAGCTTCTCATGGCAGGGGCTGGCCTCCGTGGCCCTCGTTGTGGGGCACAGAGGGCTTGGCAAGGTGAGAGGCCCCGCCTTCCTCCATGGGGGAGCAGTGGGGGGTCTCAACACAGGCCCTGTCCCAGAGAGTCTGGACCCTGCCCCCACTGTTCTCCTGGCCTGCTGTGGCCCCTCCCCTAGCAGTGAACCTGCTGTGGCCTTCTTCAGAAAGACGCTGACCTCTGTTCTCTAGGAAATATGAAGTGAAGGTTTCCTTCCTGGAAACTCCTGGCTTTCCATCAAAATTCTCCATGAGAAATGTTTTTTCACTTTCCGAAAAGCCATGCAGCACAGCTTTAAATCCTCCCGGGCTCACAGTGTTCATGGAGCCTGCCAAGTGTTGGATGTTTAACTAGCACCCAGGAGCCAAAGCAAACCTCTCCTTGCTGCAGGAAGTGGAGTAGAAGCCTACCTTTGCCCCTGTAACCTTTTTAGACCCTCTGAGAACCACATGACAATTCAGGGCAACACGTAGTAAGTGTGGAAACCTAAACCTGCTCACCACTTGGACAGGTAGGAAAGGGAGGCCCACCAAGAATTTTCCAAGTCCTCCTGTTAACTGATCCCGGGCTATCAGGCAGAATGCAGCCAGCTGGGCTAAGGGAGCACAATGAGGTGCTTCCTGTCATACATGTGTGCTGTCTCTTACTGTGGCCGCTGTGTGGGGATAGAGATGGACAGCAGCCCCAGCGTCCATCAGCTCAGCACCCCCTTTGAGAGTTTCTCACTTTACAGAGGGGGAGCCTGAGAGGGAGGGTGGTTTGCCTGAGGTCCAAGGTAAGTAAGTGACAGAGGGGACTCAAAACCAGGCCCCTGCCCCAAGTCTAGCACCCAAGGCTCAGCCCAGCTCCGCCTCCTTCAGCAGTGAGCATAGTCTCCCCTGAAGTGGCCACGCCTGCCTCATTGACCGTCTCAGGGACTCTCTCACCAGGCCGTCCCTACCTCCCCCAGCTGAGAGAGATATGTAAAGGGAAGAGATTGGGGGAGGCCAGTGTGAACCTGGGATGATGACATGGAAGGCAGGAAGGGGACTTAGAGACATTTCAGAAGCCGAAGATGAAAGACTGAACCAGCGAGGCAAAGAAACAGGGATGAGCCCGAGAGAAATCCTTACGGCAGCCACCAGCATTGTGCCCATGGGGGCGACTGCCTGACCAGCAGGATCTGACCTAACCCTGCTAGTGCCCTGCAAGCAGGAACCCTCGCCATTCCCACTTTACAAGCAATGCAGCCAACGCTTCGAGAGGGGAAGTGACTTGCCCAGGTCACCCACCTGGTGTGTGGCAGAGCTGGGATGTGAACCAGGCAGGCAGGCTGCAGCCCCCCACACCTAACCCTCATGTTATTCTGGAGGTGTTGTGAATAAGGGGGCCAGGCAGCGGCAATGAACTGTCAGAAGGTCGGGAGATGGGTGGATGGGGCGGGTCCCTCAAAGTCTGGGGTGTCAGGGGTGTCTGGGTGGGGTTGTCTGCAGTTAGTTGGATGTCTGAGCCTGAGTGGAGGTCAGCACTGGGCTAGGGTTTGGGGAGCTGTTAGTTTAACAGGACTGTGGGCAGAATGAGACTGGAGGTGGAAAGGTGAGAGAAGGTTCTAAAAACAGAACTTTGGGGCATCCTTCTGCGGGGAACCAGTGGCGAAAAGAGGAGCCAGCTGAAGATCGAGAAGGAAGAGAGCCAGAAGACTGTAGAATGGGGTGGGGGACTCCAGGCCCTGGCAGGATGGTGGGGATTGGGAGTCCACACGTGCTGGTCAGAGGCCACCTGCTGCTCCTGCTCCTTTGCAAGCCTCTCAGGACTTGTGAGGCTCAGAATGAATGGGTCTGGAATAGGGCGTTGTAAACCGTCAAGGCACTTGAGGACTCGGGAGCTCTGGCAGGGTCAGCAGAGGAAGGCAGAAGGCAAGGCTGTCTCACGGTGTCCCCATCACTGATGTCCTCTGCCCTCCCCTGGCCTTTCCAGGGTGCCTGCGGCAGTTGCTGGACTTTCTCCACCACAGGGGCCCTGGAGTCTGCGATTGCCATCGCAACCGGGAAGATGCTGTCCTTGGTAAGAAATCAGCCACAGGCCACCCCCTGCAGGAGACACCCCAGCTTGATGTGGGCCAGGCCTGAGCCTTTGGTCTCCCTGGAGCACTGGCTAAGGGTGCTGTTTCAGATGGACCCAGATGCCCCAGCCTTGTGGACATCTAGCATGAGAATCTTAACTGATGCTTTTCCTGGGAAGGATCTGAGTTTATTAAGGAACTGGCCCAAGGGCTCATTCCCAGGTGGATCTGGGTGGTCCTTAGCTTGAGAGCCTGGAGCCTTCCCCGCGGAGGGGTTCAGAAAGGCGGAGCCTGCCTAGTGGGTAGCCAGCTAGGAGCTACGCCCTTCCCAGCAGCCTCAGTTGTCTTCATGAGGGAAGAGCTGGGACCTATGCATCCATCCCCTCGCCCACAAGAGAGGGATGATGCCCCTGCAGGAACTGTCCTAGCCCCTGCCTCTGTGTGGGAAGGAGGGAGTGTGCACAGCAGGCCTGGTGAGGCCATGAGGGCCCTAGGTTGAAGACAGGTGGGGGTAGGGTTTCTGGCTAGGCCTGTTTCCCCCATCCTATACACCACTGTGGGACCCCATGCTCTGCATCGTATGGGCACACCTACAGGGCAAGGGCTTGGACCCAGCAACCTTCGCCCCCTCTCACCTTCCCTGGCTGCCCCTGCTTACTGAGTCCCTCCTGACATATGCCAGCTGCTGAGCTGGCACTGCAGGATATACAGCAACTGTTCCTGCCCTTGGGGAGTTTATAATTTGATCACCTGGACACAGCACTGATGGGGCCCCAGATGTGGCTCAGCCAGGAGGCTCAGCGCCTCGTGCCAAACCTTTGATGGCTTCTCAGCTCGCAGCTTACTGGGTTGTGTCCTTCTTCCAGGCTGAACAGCAGCTGGTGGACTGCGCCCAGGACTTCAACAATCACGGCTGCCAAGGGTATGTCCCTGACCAGGAGGGGCCCAAAACCTCCTCATTTCCCACTGACCGCTTCGACAGGATCCAGTGTGTGCTGGCTGTGCCACAGATATAATCCCACCACTGCCCTGGGTGATGGCTAAATGGTCTCTGTCATACAAGGGCGGTCACCTCACATGGCCATGTCTCATAGCCAGGACAGGGCAGAGCTGGAGTCCGAGCCCAGGCCTCTGTCCTCTCTCCACTGTATCACCTGGCTCTCCACAGCACGGTTGACCCCACCCGCCACCAAGGCCTCTGGGAGTGTGGCTAAAAGAATTTAATAGAGTGAGCAACACACCATTACACATCATCCTCTAAACCCGAGATCCACACACAGATACAGGGTTGGCCTTTAGATGAACTTGCTGAAGTCCCAGCCTCCCAAGCTCGTTGCACCCTGTGAGGGTGAGGTGGCCTTGCGTAAGGGCTGTACCTTGCCTGGACCTGCTTTCCTGGCCCACTCTAAAGCAGGTTGCCAGGAATTTGCTGACATTTCTACAGTGACTGTAGCCCTCCCTTCATGCAGTGCTCTGAGACATTTCGGTGGTCTTTGCTCACCTGGCACATGGTGTGCATAAAGCCAGGCCCTTGGGGTGCCCTGCCTCAGCTGCCCTCCACCTCCCTGGGGCACATTCCTCTCCCAGGCCCCAGCCCCTCTAAGCTGGCTCTTCCTCCTGCAGGGAGCCGTCACAGCCTGCTCTCAGATCCACCATCCTGCTCAGTGTCCCCTCACTTCTGGTCTGTTTCCGTTCCACAGCTTAGAAATCCGACCCATAGGGCCGGGCGCGGTGGCTCAAGCCTGTAATCCCAGCACTATGGGAGGCCGAGACGGGCGAATCACGAGGTCAGGAGATCGAGACCATCCTGGCTAACCCGGTGAAACCCCCTCTCTACTAAAAAATATAAAAAACTAGCCGGGCGAGGTGGCGGGCGCCTGTAGTCCCAGCTACTCCGGAGGCTGAGGCGGGAGAATGGCGTGAACCTGGGAGGTGGAGCTTGCAGTGAGCTGAGATCTGGCCACTGCACTCCAACCTGGGTGACAGAGCGAGACTCCGTCTCAAAAAAAAAAAAAAAAAAGAAATCCGACCCATAACAAGAGTCTGACATTTGGGCACTCTGGGGTCCCACTGTTTTTATTTCATTTTTTATTATTATTATTATTTTTTGAGACAGAGTCTCGCTCTTGTCGCCCAGGCTGGAGTGCAGTGACGCAGTCTCGGCTCGCT
Source organism: Chlorocebus sabaeus (assembly GCF_047675955.1). NCBI lineage: Eukaryota > Metazoa > Chordata > Mammalia > Primates > Cercopithecidae > Chlorocebus > Chlorocebus sabaeus. The sequence continues at coordinate 55,074,542 of NC_132929.1, read as the reverse complement.
GCAACCTCCGCTGCCTGTGTTCAAGCGATTCTCTTGCCTCAGCCTCCTGGCGGTGGTCCACGGCATTACAGGTGTGTACCACCACACGTAGCTAATTTTTGTATTTTTAGTAGAGATGGGGTTTCACCATGTTGGCCAGGCTAGTCTCGTACCCCTGACTTCAGGTGATCTGCCTGCCTTGGCCTCCCAAAGTACTGGAATTACAGGCGTGAGCCACCACATCCAGCCTGTTTTTCAAAGGAGTCTGTTTGCTTTGGTTCGGGATGATACTTCCTTTACTCATTCATACAACAAATATCACAGAGCACCCACTGTGTGTAGGCCCTGGGGATACAGCGCTCAGCAGAACTGGAGGAGCGGGCATTCTGACAGGCTCAGACAGACCACGGTCAAGGCTAGACTAGGTCAGGTGGTGCGGAATGCTATGGAGAGAAACAGAGAAGGGATGGGGATTGCTGAGTTTTTGTTTATTCTGGGAGGCCATGTGATGTAGAAAAAGACCCACTTTTGAACCACTTCCCAGCTTTAGCTGTGTGGCCCTGGCCAGGTTATTCAGCCTCTTTGCCTCAGCAAATTACAGCATCTACCACACAGGGTCGACACGAGGGATCAGGGAGCCGTGCCTGGGAAGCGCCTGCTCAGGGGCACGGCCGTGCTGATCACTGCTCTGGGCTGATGCTGTTGACCGTGGCGTGGGGCTGTGCGCTCCTGACAGGGCGGCTGGCCTTGAGGGGTCTTTGTCCCACTGAGGCATGTTTGGACTGGTCCTTGAACTCCGGTGGCCTTACCTGAGTTTGCTGAGTCTTATCTCAAGGCCTCTCAGAGATCTCCTCTGCCACTGGGACACGCCCAACCAAGTCCCCAGCCTGCCAGGCCAGACATCTTGCTGCGCCAGCCCCTGAGGGTCCCGCCTCTATCAGGACGGCCCCAGGTGGGCTCACCTGTGTGTACTTCTTGCAGGGGTCTCCCCAGCCAGGCTTTCGAGTACATCCTGTACAACAAGGGGATCATGGGTGAAGACACCTACCCCTACCAGGGCAAGGTAACTCCAGCAGCCTCCGCTCTGTCTCCTTGGTGTACAGCACGCCTAGTTTCACCCCGTCCCCAGCCTGGAAGACATCCCTTCTCCCCCCACCTCCCTCCCACTGGAATTCTCACAATCATCTGTGCTCTCCAAATTCTTCCGTCCCCTCCTCCACCCACCTGAGCCCACTGCTCTCACTAGTCTAGGGGCCTCTTATTCTCACCCCATACCCGCTCTGCAGTACCGTATCTCTCCTTCCTGAGCCAGCCTTCTCAGGACCCCTCCTTCCCCCCACCTGCCCCATCTTCCGGGCTCCTCTCCCTCCTGCCACGAGCGCCATCCTCTCGCCTCTAGCTTCTGTCCATGCAGTCGGCCTCTTGTGCCAAGGACCCTTTGGGGGCCCACCCCCACCCCCACGCTATCAAGGCTGCTGGTTCTCCCCACCATCGCCTCCGCCCAGCCTGGCCACAGCCAAGTGACTTGTCTTTCCCCAAGACCTGTTGCTCTTCCTGTATTTCCCCTCGCGGTGACGAGCGGTACTGGCCTCCCTCAGAATTTCCTGGGTGTCCATAGTCCTGTCAGGCCGGTCCCCCTCCCTACCCTGCCCTGCCGCCAGCCTGCTGACCACCACAGACCTCACAGAACTCCCTTTGCCCATCTGTGTCGCTGACCGCTCAGACTGGGGCTTCCATCCAGACCCCTGAGGGTGGCCTCCCCCAGGCCTCTCAGACCCAGCTCAGACCCCATGCCTGCCTAAATCAGAAAGCCGCAGAGGCTCCATGAGGCCTTCAGGAGAAAGCCCAGACTCCAACTCAGTCTTCCTGTCCCTGTCTCTTTTATTCTCCCCTCTTTTTTTTTTTTTTTTTTTTTTTTTTTGAGATGGAGTCTTGCTTTGTTGCCCAGGCTGGAGTGCAATGGTGCAATCTCGGCTCACTGCAACCTCCGCCTCCCGAGTTCAAGCAATTATCTGCCTCAGCCTCCTGAGTAGCTGGGATTACAAGCACCCGTCCCCATGCCCAGCTAGTTTTTTGTATTTTTAGTAGAGACAGGGTTTCACCATCTTGGCCAGACTGGTATTGAACTCCTGGCCTCATGATCTACCCACCTCGGCCTCCCAAAGTGCTGCGATTACAGGCGTGAGCCACTGCAACTGGCCGACTCTCCCTTCTTAACCTCACGCCCAGGCCCAGCCCCATGCTGGTTCCTAAATGCCAGGTCCTGCCCTCCCTCCAGTCCTGTCGGTTGTCCTGCTGCCTTCTCTCCTACCTTGAAAGGGCTGTGCTTCCCTCCTTGTGACTTTACCCCTGCACCTGCCTCTTGGGGCTGAGACTGTCCCCACTCCCCTGCCACACAGGCTCTGACTCGGCCTCCACTTCTCAGCGAGTTTCCTCAGGCCGGGTCAGGCCCCTCCCCAGGCTCCCACCACACACCATGTGTGCCCACCTCTGCCAAAGCCAGGACAGGACCATCTGCTACCAGACCCTAAGCTCGTTGAAGACAAGGATGCCAGGCCCTGGCACATCTTGTTTTGTTTAGTAAATGTTATTGAACTGCATGGGGAGGCTGAGACTTCAGGTCCCTAACCTGTATTTCATGCCCTTTGCATCCTCAACAGGATGGTGATTGCAAGTTCCGGCCTGGAAAGGCCATCGGCTTTGTCAAGGATGTAGCCAACATCACAATCGTGAGTGCCGATCCCCCCTGGGATGGGGAATGTGTCCTGATGAGGAGACCTCTCTCACGCTGTCCGATAGCCAACGGGCCCAACAGGGCAGCCTTTCTGGCAGCACATCCCTTCGATGAGTTCAGATTATCATTGGGTCTCAGTTGCCGTGACAGTGGCGAGGTGGGAGATGGGAGGGAAAGTGCGAACTGGCAGGCAGGCTCTTTGGTTCTGAACTCCAGATCCACCCATGCCTTCATTCTTGTGGTTCTCTTTTCTTGCCTGTAAAATGCAAGCAATTGTCCACATCCCATAGAAGCAGGTATGGGCATGTGCTTGACACAGCATGTGTGAGACTGAGGAGGGTGAGTGTGTGTCACTCAGGATGAGCCAGGTTCTGTTGTAATAACAACTGTGCCCAATCTGCATGGCTGACAACAGTCAAAGGGTGTGTGGCACCCCTGCGCCCATGCACAGCTTAGGGAGGGTGGTGTGTGCTCAGTGTCATTGGCCTCATGCCAGGACTAGAGGGGAAGAGGGTGGTAAATGATGCCCTAGCTCTAAAGCCAAAGCAAGTTGCCCAGTCACAGTTGACCTCAAGTGAATAGGGAAGTGTGGTCTTACCCTGCTTCTCCCAGAGAGAACTGGAACGTGAGTGAACGCCCTCATGACTCCAGTGTGCATGCGTATAAGTGTGGGAGGGTATGTGTGAGGAGTGGAGGAATATCCCTCAGGTTGTGTGTGTGCCCACGAATATATGTACAGTTCACAAACGTGATGTCTGTGTAATGACAGCAGCTGCCATTTAGTGGAAGCATATGCCAAGCTCTCAGCAGTAACATCCTTAACTTGATGGAGTACTTCTAGGCGATGTACCAACCCTCCACACACACTATCCCCTCTAGACCCGAACTGGCCCTAGGAGATGAGTATCCTTATTACCTCATGTGACAGATGAGGAAACGAGCTCCAAGGGGTTAAGTAACATGCCCAAGGCCACAGAGCTAGGAAATGGATGCTGGATTTGAACTAAGAATATGTCATTCCAGAACCAGGGCTCATTGCCTTGACAGCGTACAGTCCACACCCTGTACTCAGGATATCACCCTCTTCAGAATGTTGCTGCTGTCACTCAGGCTGGCTGCTCTGGGCCGTGATATCCCACAGACAGGTGAATTGGGGCCTCAAAGGTATCCTTTACGTGGTCCCCAGAAGAGCCTCATTGGTAACACCTGCAGGGCCCTGACGACCAGGCCAGAACTGGCATTCAGCCCTCTTGGGCAGGCCCATGGGGTGGAAATGGTGCCACCCACAGAAGTCATCACCCCTGTGCTGGGCCGGCCTCTGTGCCCTCCATGTCTCAGATATGCCCCGACTTGTCGGGCTCACAAGGCCTCGTCCACATACCAGGAAGGAAGGCACTCCCTCGCCAGGCAGCTGTTTGCTTTTCACCGCTGGGTCTCTGTCCACCCCTCCAGGGAGGCAGGACGGAGGGAGGCTGGGCGCCCCGTCCCTCCTGCACTTGCTTCCCTTCAGCAGGGCCCTGGCGTCAGCGCAGGTAACTTTCACCCCCATTTCAACTCCCAGAGGTCTCTTCGTTAGTGCACTTGAACCCAGCCACCCCCAACCCAGAAGCTCCAAAAAGTGCTGCTGCCTGGGCCCCACCCTGCAGATACTGCTGTAGTTGGTCTGGGACACAGCCTGGACTTGGGGTTTTTTTAAAGTTCCACATGAGGTTCTACCTGCTGCTGTCACCTGGTCTCTGCAGCTCTGTTCCAAAGCTGCAGCCTCCAGGAAGCCACCCTGACTTCCCCCACCTGCCTTCCCCCTTGGAGAGGACAGGTTCTACTCAGAAGGCACACAGCCCTCAGCTGGGTCATCTCTTGTTTCCACCGCCATCTGGGACCTACCCGTCCATGGTTTATAATCCCTGTGTTCTAGCAGCAAATCTTTGTGGACTGGGTTTATGGGTGTAGGGCGTCCTGGGGTAGTGGGACATCATACCCATCTCTGCAGCCCTGAGAGCTGCTGGCCCAGGAGAGGACCTCAGGGAATGGGTGTGAATGACTGAATGAGTGGGTCCACACTGTCCCCCAAGGTCCCTATCCCAGAGGGTGCAGGGTTCTTCCTAGGAGCAGAGTTGGGGAGAGGAACGAGAGATGGCCAGACAGACCCAGCCAGAGACGGGAAGGGAGAGAGGCCACAGGGGAGCTAGTTCTGGCCATGATGCTGCTCTGGGCCTCTAGCCCCTAGCTTGAGGCAAAAGGCTGTACTGTGAAAGGAGTAGGGAGGTGACAGGCCGTGTGTGTCTGTCTCGGTCCTGTTTCTACAGTATGATGAGGAAGCGATGGTAGAGGCTGTGGCCCTCTACAACCCTGTGAGCTTTGCCTTCGAGGTGACTCAGGACTTCATGATGTATAAAACGGGCATCTACTCCAGGTGAGTCGGGGTCCCAGGAACCAGGAGGGACAGTGGGGAGGGCCTTGGTGGGCCTCCTCACACCCTACTCATGGGACTTGGGCTCACAGCGCAGACTCCTCTGTGTCAGACCCTTCATGACACCAGCCAGGTGCTGGGCGTTTTACACATCCCTCAGGTAATCCTCACACAGCCCCAAGGGCTAGGAGCCATGGCCTCTTCTCACAGCAAAGGAGACAAGGTCAGAAAGGATACAGCAGACACAGGCCACCTGGCTAGTGAGAGCTAGGGCCAAAATGTGAGAGCTCGGTGTTCCTTAACAGAAGAGCTGCCTCCAGTTTGAAAAACCCATGTTCAGGCCAGGCGTGGTGGCTCACGCCTGTACTCCCAGCACTTTGGGAGGCCAAGGCGGGCGGATCACTTGAGGCCAGGAGTTAGAGACCAGCCTGGCCAACATGGCGAAACCCCGTCTCTACTAAAAATACAAAAATGAAAAAAAACCAGGCATGGTGGTGCTCGCCTGTAATCCCAGCTACTCAGGAGGCTGAAACACAAGATTTGCTTGAACCCGGCAGGTAGAGGTAGCACTGAGCCAAGATTGTGCCACTGCACTCCAACCTTGGTGACAGAGTGAAGCTCTGTCTCAGATAAAGAAAACCCATGTTTAAAAATTCAAAGACATAAAATAGGGAGGAGAGAGTAGCTGCCCTCACACACTAGGATCCTGCACTGGAGGAGTCACCCAGGCTTCTTCAGAAAAACCAAGCTTTAGCCTCTTTACTACAGGGTTTCTCTCACCAGCACCTCTTCGCCTGCCTGGTTTGCAGCCTCATTTCCCTCCCTTCATCAGTTGCTGCCCTTTAACGTCACTCACGTCTGTGCTCTCCTCTCTCTCCCTGAGGCTCTGCCCCGGCCATCATTGTCCTTGGACCCCCTAATCCCCCACACACTGTTCCAGTCTCCACTGCGAGCTCTCTGCCTTCTGAAACACTCCTCTTGATACACCAACCTTTGAATACACCAGTGTCCCTGCTTTCCCAGGGTCCTACCCTCAGGGGGACCCTCATGATCTGGTCCTCCCTCTTTTTCTACACTCATCTGCCATCAAACCCCTGTCTCCTCTGTTCCACCCTGCAGCCCCCACCCCAGCCACACAGAAGGGTTCATAGTTCCATGGGCATTCCCCGCCTCCTCGGGGAGCCTTCCCTGACCCACCCTGCCCACCCCCGCCCCGGTGGGTTGGATCCCCCTCCTGCGGGCTCTGTCACCCTCCCACTGTCACAGCCCTCAGGCCTCTGTAGAGAAGCAGCTTCTTTGCCAACCTGCTCCCTGCCAAACAGGGCTTCCAAGGGACAGTTATGCATGCTGCCTGGATCCCAGCACCTGGCCCCGGGCCTGGCGCGAGCCCATGGCCCACTTGCACATCAGCTGAATTCACACCTGACCACTGCAGTTTGTTCTCTTGAATTTCTTGGAATTTCCTTATGGAAGCTAGTTCACTTTTGTAAACAGAAGAAGTTGTATTTTTGCCATAGGTGTAAAGTAATATTTAATAAATGCAGTGGCAACGAGGCAAAGCCATGTTAAATTCTGCCAGACGCTGTTGCCTGGAGGAGGTGCAGCGGGAAGGCGGCTCTCTCCTTGCTAGGAAAGAGGGAGTAGAAAGTGTCAGGGGTGAGACATGGGCCAGCACCATATGGGGAGTCTCCCGACAGGAGCAGAAGAGCCAAAAGAACTGAAAGGGCCGGGTGTGGTGGCTCACACCTGTAATCCCAGCACTTTGGGAGGCCTTGGCGGGTGGATCACCCAAGGTCAGGAGCTCGAGACCAACCTAGCCAGCATGATGAAACCCCGTCTCTACCCAAAATACAAAAATTAGCCAGGTGTGGTGGCGCACACCTGTAATCCCAGCTACTCAGGAGTCTGAGGCAGGAGAATTGTTTGAACCCTGGAGGTGGAGGTTGCAGTGAGCAGAGAGAGCACCATTGCACTCCAGCCTGGGCAACAGAGTGAGACTCCATCTCAAAAATAAAAAGAACTGAAAGGAGTTCTCTCGCGCTGACTAAATGTGATTAAATCACCACCTTACATGCCTCCCTGGTCCCCTGTGGGGAACATTGCTCTAAAGCACTCAAAGAGGCATTGTTGGATGGGACTGTCATTGCTTTTATCCTTCCCATATGATCACCTCTTTTTAAATTTTGTTTTCCAGTACTTCCTGCCATAAAACTCCAGATAAAGTAAACCATGCAGTACTGGCTGTTGGGTATGGAGAAGAAAATGGGATCCCTTATTGGATCGTGAAAAACTCTTGGGGTCCCCAGTGGGGAATGAACGGGTAAGCAGCTCCCAGGTCCCACTGCTGGGAGGGGGATGTTGCTCAGGCCTGGAGGCCCTGGGGGCATCGCTTCCACCTCAGAGTTACGGCTTCCGCAAATGAGCTGGTCAGCCAAGCCCTAGCCCAGGCCAGGGGGAAAGGGAGCATGAGAACGTAGCCTCCACATCTCCAAGCCCCCATTTGCAGCCCTCACAGGGCCCCAGGTCTTCAGGATGCTGCAGGGGGAGCAGGAGGCCAGCTGGCTCAGAAGGACTGCTAGGAAAACAGCTCAGAACTCGGAACTCTGCTGGCACGAAATCAGTGTCTGGGAGGGTCCGTCTCTGAGAAGTCAAGGCAACAAATGTACCCCTGATCACTGACAGCCCCTCCTTTGGGGAGAAAAGGCTGGCATGGGGCGGCCTGGGTGTACATGCTGCTGTGCCTTTGTTCTGTCCTCCTCCCAGACTCTATGTCTTCATCTGAAAAAGAGAGCTTTCATGTTCGTTCCCTCAGGGTCCTGTTGATTAAATAGCTGTGTGAGGGCCTGGCCAGGGCTAAGAGGGGGCCCTCGGTAAATTTTTGGGAGAAGTGGGATATGGAATGTTCATTTGGCAGCCAAGGAGAAGGAAGAATGAATTCTTCATAAATTCAGGTCAGTGATTTGCTGGTGATCAAATAAGCTGAATGCTACTGTTTTATGAATAAATTCAGAGGGGTCTCATCCCTAAAGTCAGCTCTTGGTGAGCAGCAAAACATTCTAGAAAGGCCTGTGGTCAGGAGACCGCCGGCTGGGCCTCAGCTCCTCTCTTTGCCCAGGTACTTCCTCATCGAGCGCGGAAAGAACATGTGTGGCCTGGCTGCCTGCGCCTCCTACCCCATCCCTCTGGTGTGAGCCATGGCTGCCGCAGTGCAGACTGGCGGAGAAGGAGAGAAACGAGCAGCCTGGGCCTGGGTGGAAATCCTGCCCTGGAGGAAGTTGTGGGGAGATCCACTGGGACCCCCAGCGTTCTGCCCTCACCTCTGTGCCCAGCCTAGAAACCTACAGAGAAGGAGGAGTTCCACCACGAGCTCACCTACGTCTGTGATGCAAAGATCACCAGCCATGTGCCTTAGTGTCCTTCTTGACAGACTCAAACCACATGGACCACGAACATTCTTTCTGTCCAGAAGGGCTACTTTCCACACATAGAGCTCCAGGGACTCTCTTTTCTGTATTCGTTGTTCAATAAACATTGAGTGAGCACCTCCCTGGATGGAGCATGCTGGTCATCAGTTGCCCATCTCTACTGAAAATACAAAAATTAGCCAGGCGTGGTGGTGTGTGCCTGTAGTCCCAGCTACTCAAGAGACCAAGGCAGGAGAATTGTTTGAACCCGGGATTGGGAGGTTGCAGTGAGCTGAGATGGCGCCACAGCACTCCAGCCTAGGTGACAGCGAGACTCTGTCTCAAAAGAATAAAATAAAAAATAAAAGGGGCAGCCAGGCGCAGTGGCTCATGCCTGTAATCCTAGCACTTTGGGAGGCCAAGGTGGGTGGATCACAAGGTCAAGAGATCAAGACCATCCTGGCCAACATGGTGAAAACCTGTGTATCCTAAAAATACAAAAAAATTACCTTAGCATGGTGGCACACGCCTGTAGTCCCAGCTACTTGGGAGGCTGTGGCAGGAAAATCGCTTGAACTCGGGAGGCGGAGGTTGCAGTGAGCCAAGATCGCGCCACTACACTCCAGCCTGGCAAGAGAGCAAGATTCCATCTCAAAAAAAAAGTAGGGGGGAGAGGAGCAGGGGGTGCTGCAGGGGCCAATTCCCTCCTTTCAGCCATTTATCAAACACCTACAGAGTGTCCACTGTGTGCAGTCCTCTCCTGTACCAGGCACCGGGGAGCACACAAGGATGTTTATAGCATCCAGTGTTGGCAGGACTGTTGTGAAATAAGCAGAATGGCCTGTGCCTTGGTGCTATTTGGAGTTAAAGAGATCGGCAGACATGGCTACTTCCAACTGGGATAAACAAATTTCAAATGCACTTGAACCCTGAGGATGCTACAGAGCCTGGTAAAGAGCAGGTGCTGCCTAATTGGTCTCGGTCATCACCCCTGCCCCTACTCCATGACAAGCCCCGTGCGGACCTCTAGGAATCTCAGGCCCATGGACTATGTCTTTGACACTAAGGTGCTCCCACACTTAGGGGAAAGATACCAGAGTTCTTAAAAAAAGAAAAACAGTTAAAGTCCAAAGGTTAAAAACAAAGACATCACAAGAAAACTACAGAGCAATGTTCCTTATCAATACAGATGCCAAAATCCTCAATAAAATACTAGCAGACCAAATCCAGCAACATAGAGAAAGAATTATACACCATCTCTACTAAAAATACAAAAATTAGCCAGTCGTGGTGGTGTGCACCCGTAATCCCAGCTGCTCCAGAGGCTGAGGCAGGAGAATTGCTTGAACCCAGGAGGTGGAGGCTGCAGTGAGCCAAGATTGTGCCACTGAACTCCAGCCTGGGTGACAGAGCGAGACTCTGCCTCAAAATGAAAAAAAAAAAAAAAAAAAAAAAAAAAAAGCATTACTATATGACCCAGCAATTCCACTTCTAAGAGAAGTGAAAACATGTACACACAGAAACTTGTACTTGAATATTCCTAACAACATTATACATAATGGCCAAAATGTGGAAACAACCCAGATGTCTCTCAACCGACAGATAAAATACGATACATCTATACAAAGAAATGTCCAGCATAAGAAGCGGTGCTGACACAGGCTACACCATGGATGAACGGTGGAAACCCCAGGCCAAGTGAAAGAAGTCAGACACAAAAGACTACACGTTATATAATTCTATGAGCCAGGCACACGCCTGGCTCAGGCCTGTAATCACAGCACTTTTGGAGGCCAAGACAGGAGAATTTGTTGAGGCCAGGAGTTGAAGACCAGCCTGGGCAACATGGCGAAACTCCATCTCTACAAAAAAATACCAAACAAACAAAAAATTAGCCAGGCATGGTGGAAGAGCCTGTAGTCCCAGCTACTCAGGAAGGCTGAGAGGTGGGACGATCACTTGAGCCCAGGAGGTCAAGGCTCCAGTGAGGCATGATTGTGTCACTGCACTTCATCCTAAGTAAAGAGCAATACTGTCTCAAAGAAAAAAAAAGAGAAGAAGAAGGAGAAGAAGGAGAAGAAGGAGAAGGAGGAGAAGAAGGAGAAGGAGAAAAAAGAAGAAGAAAGAAGAAGAAGAAAAGGAGGAGGAGGAGGAGGAGGAAGGAAGGAGGAAGGAGGAAGGAGAAGGAGGAAGAAGAAGGAGAAGGAAAAGAAGAAGAAGAAGAAGAAGAAAAAGCAGAAGCCTGTGTACTCAAGACTTCAAAATTTCAAGACACATTAATTGTGGAAGATCAGGGCATGTGCCTGCCATGGTCATTATTAGTGTGAGTGAACTAAGCATCTCCTCCCAAAACCATAGTGTCCATGACAGGAAGCCCAGCTCCTGCCAGAATATCCAGTGGAAAGAATGTTAATGGAACACAGCTTTTTGGAAGCAGACACACCTGGATTCCAATCTCAGTTCTCCCTTGAATTTTCTGTGTGAGCTAGGCAGTGGGGGGGTGTTAGTTACCCTCTCTGAGCCTCCATTTCATTGTCTATAAATTGATATAATCATATTTTCTTCACGATTTTTAAAAGTTTTTTAATTTTTGTAGAGATGGAGGTTCACTGTGTTGCCCAGGCTGGTCTCAAGCTCCTGGACTCAAGTGATCATACCGCCTCAGCCTCCCAAAGTGCTGGGATCACAGGCATGAGCCACCGCGCCCGGCCTTCTTCACGATTTTGTGGACAGAACTGAGATGATTTCTGGAACTGCTCAGTGCCACATCTGGCTCTTAGAAAGCACTCATAAAAGAGAGTTATCTTTCACTCATTTGTCCAACATTCGTGTATTAAACCCTGACACATGCCCAGCCCTGCCCTAGGAGGCAGAGGAGGCACACAGCGGGGGCAAGTCAGGTCTACTAGCTGCACCTACAAACTCATGAGCTTCCTCACCAAAGTGAGTCTTTTCACTTTGCCCTGGAGACAGCCAAGAGCCATCCTGCCAGCCAGGTTTAATGTGGGACTGTTCTAAAAGTTCCATCTGCGTAGATCAAGCTCGTATTCATTAAGCACCTAGTGCAGGCCAGGCTCTGTCCTGGCATTCCAGTCATCTGACTTCCTTTAGTCCTCCCTCTGGCCTATGAGGCAAGATAGTCACATTTATAGAAGAGGAAGCTGAGGCTCAGTGAGATGACGTGGCTTGCCCATGGTTACAAGCCATAGGAGAGGAACCTGGGGTGGTCTGAGCCCTAGCCAACATGCTCCACCCAACCAGACATCTGTGAGAAGGGCTGGATTTATCAGTATGGGAACTGATACATTCTCTTTGGTACAATTGCTCCTGGCCTCTGGGAGTGATTCAGGGGCGTGTGCAAAAATGTCCACTCCTGCAGAGCTGCGTGTGAGTTGATTCGCCCCCTTTTGTGAATTCAGCCACCACTGGAGGGCACAGAAGCTACCCTGCTGGGGACCAGGCTGAAGACCTTCAGCAGTCCTAAGATCTGGGATGATTAAGCCCCTTCTTCTACTCAGATATGTGTGTGTGTGAATAAAATGTAGAATACATGTATATCGCTTGAAATGTCACAAATGGGCCAGGCATGGTGGCTCGTGCCTGTAATCCCAGTCCTTTGGGAGGCTGAGGCGGGTGGATCACCTGAGGTCGGGAGTTCAAGACCAGCCTGAGCAACATGGAAAAACCCCGTTTCTACTAAACATACAGAATTAACCTGGCATGATGGCACATGCCTGTAGTCCCAGCTACTTGGGAGACTGAGGCTGGAGAATCGCTTGAACCCGGGAGGTGGAGTTTGCAGTGAGTCAAGATCTCGCCATTGCACTCCAGCTTGGGCAACAAGAGCAAACCTCCATCTCAAAAAAAGAAAAAAAAAAGAAATGTCACAAATGTACATGCATGCAAAAATTAATAGCTTCCTTCTAGGTTGTCAAATTCTAGCTAAGGTCACTGAAGAAGAATTTAGGCTGGGAGTAGCCTTGTTTTGGGTGTGTGGTGACCAACTAGCCCGATTTGCCTGGGACTGAGGGTACTTCTGGGACCTGGAACTTTTAGTGCTATTAAAACTGCAAAAAGTCTCAGGAAAATGGCCAGGCAGGGCTGGCTCCAAGGGCGTGTGACCAGTGAAGTCATACAGGGCTGGGGTTTTAATACTCTGCCGTCATCATCTTAACATGCATAATTATTTTCTCTTTGAATATGTGTTTTGTAAGTGAAGTCCAAGGGGACAACTGGAGCACATACCAGGGGGCGTGGCGCCTCAGCTGAGACATGTTACCACTTCCCACCACCTTCCTGCCTCTCCTGGCCAGTTTCTGAGCCACTCACTTCTCTAACACATGGCAGAGGCCTGAATGAGACATCAGGAGGATTTGGAGCCAGGCACACACCCTTCATAGCAGCTCAGGATGGGGCATGGCGGTGGCTACCCCTGACCCAGGCTGGCAGCTCTATGGCACACCAGGCAGGCAGTTCAGTGGGGGTGAGCCTCTCACCCGCCCCTGATCCAGATATAAAACATGTTCCAGCACAGAGGCTGCAATCCCTGTGGGCCACCTGTCTGCATGGTTAGGAGCAGCATGTCCATGGAAGGGGGAGACTGACTTCCTGCCCCCACTGGGTCCAGGCATTTGTTCAGAGGCTGATGGGCCATGTGTGCATAGAGTCGCACAGCAGGACCCCAGATGCCTATGACAGCCTGTACGTGCCAGGCAATTCTCCCTATGCCCAAGGGAGTGCAACATTAAATAACACATGGAGAACACTATGAGAGGTCAAGAGAGAGGCCGCAGGAGAAAACATTTTGTATTTTCTCATACCTTTAATGGCACTGGTTTCCTGCTTTGTTGGTTTTTGTTGTTGTTTTTTGTTTTTTGAGCCAGAGTCTCGCTCTGTTGCCCAAGCTGCAGTGCAGTAGCATGATCTCAGCTCACTGCAACCTCCACCTCCCAGGTTCAAGTGATTCTTATGCCTCAGCCTCCCCAGTAGCGGGGATTACAGGTGCACACCATCATGCCTGGCTAATTTTTGTATTTTTAGTAGAGACGGAGTTTTGCCACATTGGCCAGGCCGTTCTCAAACTCTGGCCTCAGGTGATCCACCCACCTCGGCCTCCCAAAGTGCTGGGATTACAGGCATGAGCCACTGTGCCCGGCCTGCTTTCCTGCTTTTTGAACAAAGGGCCCTGCATTTTCACTTTGATGCAGCCAGCTGGACCAGGAGAAAGTGGTCACCCTATTTGGGTCCACCTGCCTTGTAAGTGCTCTGGTGTACATAAAGCCTTCATCTGCTCTTGGGGTTACTGGCCCTGCTCTTGGTGGCCACCTGTGCCAGACCTCTCATCCAGAACATGTGCCAGGTGGAGGCCCAGAAACCCATGTAGGAATCCTCACTGGCTTCCAGGAGCAGAAAGCAGTCACAGTTCCAACAGGAGCCATGCCATCATTCGTGGGAATTAATCATCACCCGAACACAAAGAAGGTACAACATGGTAGTGGCCTCTGGTTGCCTGGGCTCAAATTCCAGCTCAGCCATTCACTTTATCACCTTGAGCAAAAATCAATAAAAACCTACTCCAGTGTCCTTGCTGTAGTATGCTGGACTATGCTATTTCACATTTATTACTTCCAGTCCTTACAATGACTTGTAAGGTAGGATTTATTAATATCGTCATTTTACAGGTGGGAGAATGAGTCACTTTCCCAAGGCCCTACAGCTAATGCAAGAGCTGGAATTCAAACCCAGGTCTGTCTAACTCCTAAAATCTTTACTGCTCTTCTTTCCTACTTCCCAACCCCTGCTCTGAGCCTCAAAAATGGAAGCGAGACTAACACCTTCCTCACAGGACTACAGCATCTACTTGACATAATGGACGTATGACCTGAAAACTTATGGTCAAAGTATTTTTTAGAGATGTAGCATCGTTCTAAGGCTCCAAATTAACAGATCATTACGTTTCCCATGGTAGAGTGACATTAGGATAAAACCCCAGCCCACTGGCACCACTACAATGAACCAGGAAGACCCCACAGTCAGCGATAAACCCAGTCCCCATTACATGTAATTACACAAAAAACCAAGAGGCCAAATTCCATTCATTCCTTATCAGATGCTTTTTTCTTTACAGATAATAAAGTAAATATGCATATTGACTCTTATGGGTACACATATATTCTTCATTACAGAAACTCACTGAACTAATGAATGAAATCAGCAATCTTACTCTTAATTTCCCATTACAACAAAACTCCTGAGGTTTTTTCCCCTTGCAACATCAAGAAATGCCAAGCTCATCTCAAAAGTTAAGCTAAATGGAAGGTTTACCTGGTTCCCACCAGCAGTCACTTCAGTTACGGGTTTTGAACTCAGGATGAAATATAAACTTTTTTAAACTGACAAAGAATCATTATATATGTTCATAGGGTACAATGTGATGTTTTGATACATGTATGCATTGCAGAAAGATTAATCAAACTTACATATCCAACACCTCACCTACTTACCCTTTTTTGCAGTGAAAATGTTTAAAATCTAGTCTTCTGGCTATTTTGAAATATATGGTCACCATGCTATGCAACAGATCTCTAAAACGTCTAACTGAAACCAACATCTTTGACCAACATCTCCCTTTCCCTGTGTCTCCCCCTCCAGGCCTCTGCTAATCAACATTCTACTCTCTGCTTCTATGAGTTCAACTTTTTAAGATTCCACATATAAGTGAAGATCGTGTGGTACTTGTTTTTCTGTGTCTGGCTTATTTTGCTTAGCATAAAATCCTTCAGGTTCATCCATGTTATCATGATGGCAGGATTTCCTTTTTAAAGATGGTATAGTATTCCACTCTGTATATATACATTTTCTTTAGTAATTGTTCTTAGCATCCAAACAGCACTCAGAGTTTAAGTAAACCCAAGAATTTCAGCATGAAGCTGTGTTAGCCTGGACTGACTTGGAGAGCGGGGCCAGAGGCAACTTGCATGAAGGACCACAGGGCCTCCTGGGAAACAGCCACCATGGGGGACAGAGGAAGAAGCATCCCACCAGCTGGTTAAGAATACTGAATCAGGGCTGCAGCCCTTGTGGTGACCTTGCCCAAGGGCACTCCTGGCCTGTCAAGTCAAAGCCCCTGCACCAGAAACCTAAGGAGAAGATGGTAAAACTGACAGAGTAGGCTGGGTGCGGTGACTCACACCTGTAATCCCAACACTGTGGGAGGCCGAGGTGAGCAGATCATGAGGTCAGGAGTTCAAGACCAGCCTGGCCAACATGGTGAAACCCTATCTCTACAGAAATACAAAAATTAGCCAGGCATGATGACAGGTACCTGTAATCCCAGCTACTCAGGAGGCTAAGACGAGAGAATCGCTTGAACCTGGGAGGTGGAGGTTGCAGTGAGCTGAAATTGCACCATTGCACTCCAGCCTGGGTGACAGAGTGAGATTCCATCTCAAAAAAGAAAACTGACAGAGTAATTTCCCCTATGCTCCTGAGGGGCTCTGAGAGCCTACAGACATGCTGGTCTTTTGACCTCTATCAAAGGGCAAGAGAGAAGCCCTTCCTTCTTGCAAGTGAAGCAGGTTAATCAGCTCAGCTCAAACACTGGCGTTTTCTTGGTTTCATTTAACAGACACTTTTTATTTGCCAGGCACTGCACTAAGAAATACACAGCACACTCACTCCCCACAGCAACCCTGTGAGGTAGATACTATCCTGATTCCCACTTTCACATGAGGAAGCCAAGGCACAGATTGGTTAAGCAACTTGCCCCAAACCACAAAATCGGTTAGTGGCAGAATCAGGGTTTATACCCGAGCCCTCCAACCTCAGTCTCTGTTCTCAGCCTCCCTCTCTGCTTCCTCTCCAAAGAGGATGCAGAGTCCTTAGGATTCTTAAAAAGTCTGAAAGTGATTCAAAATGACTATGCTCAGAGGAGACCTGGCCCTGCCCGCCAGGCCCGGGGTGATAGCTGAGGTCCATCTGCAAAACTCCATCTACGGCACTGCCCCATCTAAGGCCTGGTGGGTTCCCCCCTCCTGTCCACCTTGATAAACAAGTCCTTTATCAAGCTCTCCTCACAGTACCCAGTAGACTGTGCTCTTTCTCAGGGAGCCTAGCTGATACAAGGGAGTAGCTGAAAGGTAATATTATGGGATGTTTTTAAAAAAATAGTTCTTGGCATTTTTTAAAACATTTTAAAGGAATTATGCAAATGTAGAGCGATAGAGTAAGTCTAGGCTAGAGACAGAGAACAGATTTTCATTATTATGGGAAAAATCATTTGACCAACTTCCTGTGGTTATGTGAACGTAAAGTCAGTGTGTGTTGTTCTAGGGGAGGGCTATACACAAGATCTCTGGTTTGCTGTGTGTAGTTCAGCAAAGACGATCTCTCCTGGAATTCCAGGGTGCAAGGTGGACCAATTTGCACAGGAACCCAGAGATGAAGTTGGGGACAGCCATTTGGGTGGTCTGGGATGCGCTGAAGCAGACTCATGGCAGGAAAAGATCTTAAGGGAACTCCCTCAGAAGGGAGGGGAAGAGAGGGGGCTGGCCCCAGTTCACGATCTAAAATTTCACAGAGGCCAGGTTCCCACAGTGGGTAGGGCTGAGTGAAGATACTGCGGGCTTGGAAACTCTGGTGGGCGCCCTACTCTGAGGGATGATGGCGGAACATGAGGTGGCCGAGAAAGGAGCAGCTCTAGGGCATGAGTAGGATGCTACCTCGGCCCTGTGCAGGTGGGCAGTGCAGGTGGGCAGAATGGCTGAGCCCATGGATTGTGGGGAAACCCTTACAACAGCGACACCTTATGGCCACTATGGTAACATAGTGCACACATCTAATTTTCTGGTCTCCCAGTATGGCTTTGGAAAGACTGGAATTCTTGGATAATGAAGGGAAGGGTGATCAAGGGGGAAGAATGAGATTCTCTGCCTATGGAAGTAAAGGCTTGCACAATCCTCTGGAAAAGTAAAAGTGCAAGAATGTGTCCCAAGTTGACACAGGTTGTACCAGGAACCTCCAGGGTCCCAGATCGGTCCACCTACAGTGAGTATCCTTGTGTCTCCGGCTCTGGGATCAGAAAGGGCAGGTTGACTTAGTTCCTGAAGGAAACCATGTAGCCCTCACATATGTCACAAGCATAGAGGAAGCGTGCTACCTTCATTGCTCAGGTTCAACAGGGGGATTTGCAATGCTGAGACCATTCTTAGGCCCAGGACAATCTGCCATTAGCTCTGCCCATGGTAACTTTATGCCAGAGAGCACCAGGTCAAGGACATACCAAACTTCCCTCTTCACACACACACGCGCGCACGCACACACTCAAAGGTTTGTCTAAACTTAATCACCTCTAGACACACCACCAGCAACCACCCAAACCCCTCCCCAGGACTGGAAGCATATCCTAGGCTCAGCTGCCCTTCTCTCTCTCCCCTAAGTCTGTATCACGAACACACATGCTTCTGTTCTTCTGAAACCAAGCATTCATCTCACATTTCTTCTTCGTCATTTCCTAATTATTTCCAATATTCTAAATGCCAAGAAATAAATAAGTGTAAAGACTACTTTCCTGACGGGCATGGTGACTTGCACGTGTAGTGCCAGCTGCTCAGGAGGATCATGTAAGCCCAGGAATTTGAGGCTGCAGTGAGCTATGACCATGCCACTGCACTCCAGCCTGGTTGAATAGACCCTGCAAGACCTGGTTGAATAGACAGAGCAAGACCCTGTCTTCAAAAATATATATATTTTTTAATTTAGAAAATAAAGACTACTGGCCAGGCATGGTGGCTCATGCCTGTAAACCCAGCACTGTGGGAGGCCAGGGTTGGGGGATCACCTGAGGTCAGGAGTTTGAGAGACCAGCCTGGCCAACATGGTGAAACCCTGTCTCTACTAAAATTCCAAAAATTAGCCAGGCGTGGTGGTGGGTGCCTGTAATCCCAGCTACTCGGGAGGCTGAAGCACAAGAATCACTTGAACCAGGGAGGCAGAGGTTGCAGTGAGCCAAGATCGCACCATTGCACTCCAGCCTGGGAAACAAAAGCATGACTCCTTCTCAAAAAAAAAAAAAAAAAAAAAAAAAAAGACTACTTCCCCTTTGATTTCATTTTCACAGCTTCCCCTAACCAGATTCTCCCCAGAGGGCGTGGGGACCACCCAGCCCAGCAAACCCAAGGGCAGAGAGTTCCACCCCACTGTGTGATTGGTTTTATCAATTGCGAGGACAGTTGAATGTTTCCATCATTCCTAGCGATTGTTGTTCTCCCTCCTCTGAGTCCCCCAGGGCTGGGTTTCTCACCTCTGCCCTGGCCCTACTAAAATTCAGCTGTTGGTCACAGGGGAAAGTCTGGAAGGATCTACACCACATTTTTAAACAGTATTTAACCAAGAATAAGTGTGAGGAAGAATAATCAATAGACTTCTGGATAATTTTACTTTCTTTCAACAAAGCACACATATCGTTTGTAATTAAGAGGTCTAGGCCGGGCGCGGTGCTCATGCCTGTAATCCCAGCACTTTGGGAGGCCGAAGCAGATCACCTGAGGTCAGGAGTTCCAGACCAACCTGGCCAACATGGTGAAACCCCATCTCTACTAAAAATAAAAAAATTAGCCAGGTGCAGTGGCGGGCGCCTATAATCCTAGCTACTTGGGAGGCTGAGGCAGGAGAATTGCTTGAACCCAGGAGGCAAAGGTTGCAGTAAGCCGAGATCGCACCACTGCACTCCAGCCTGGGCAACAGGGCAAAAACTCTGTCTCTAAAAA
Organism: Chlorocebus sabaeus; assembly: GCF_047675955.1. Taxonomy (NCBI): domain Eukaryota; kingdom Metazoa; phylum Chordata; class Mammalia; order Primates; family Cercopithecidae; genus Chlorocebus; species Chlorocebus sabaeus. Next base: position 55,055,249 of record NC_132929.1, on the reverse strand, counting down.
ACAAAATCAAAAAAAGAGGTCTGGAGCTGTTAATCATACCCCTTTCCCTTATAAGTGCTAAGCCAATTAAGAAGCAAGCATGGAGCCACTGGGAACTAAAATATACTATCTGCTTTATTGCTGGATCTGAAAAGCTGCTCCAAACACACTGGACTCCAGTCCTTCTTATGTTCCGCGCCCCTTCCTGCCATGAAGTCCGTGCAGGCTGTGCCCTCTGCCTGGTGAACTCTTCTCCATGTATCAGATCTCAACTTCAGCATCACCTCCTGAGGGAAGCCTTCCCTGAGGAACACAAGTCCCCTCTCTAGGCTATCACAGAACTTCACAGAGCTGTGATTTCATATTTTCAGTGGAGGGGGCATTTTCCTGAGTTCTGTGAGTTATTCTAGCAATTTATTGAATCTGGGGGAGTCACGGGAACCTCTAAATTTATAGCCAGTTGGTCCAAAGTGCAGGTGGCCTCAGGACTCTGAAGTTGCAGCTGTAATTTAAAATAAGGGCTCCCTTGGTGGGGACTGTGCCCTTTAACTTGTGAGGTCTGCACTAAATCCAAGTGGTCAGTGCCAGAATTGAATTGAGATACAGCCAGTTGGAATGGAAAAAGAAAAGCCTTTGGAGAGAAGGGCCATGTCTTCCTTCTTTCATTCCCACTTCGATGTTTGTAACGCAGACCCTATGACAGACAGAAGGTTCAGCAGCCACCTCGAACCAAAAGGTGGCCTTGGGAACAGAAACCATGGACGGAGCAAGAAGAGGTGCCTGGGTCCTTGGCCCCACAGTATCACACTGAACTTCCTGTCTCCAGACTTCAGAATGCAAGAGAAAGAAGTAAACTTTTACCTTGTTTAAGCTGCTGTTCATTCGAGGCTTTACACTCTTCACAACCTGACCAAATCCTAACTAGTATAGAGAGTCAGTGGATACTTGGATTTTTTTTTAAGATATTACCAGATTGCATTCCACAAAAGGCTCTAATAATCCACATTTCTACCAGCCATAATGAGTACCCTTTCTCTACATCCCTACAAGAAATGGTAGCATTACTTTTTAACTTTTAGCAACCTGGTAAGTCTCTATCCAAATTTTCTCTGTTGAATAATGCAGTTTTCACCATAAGAAAAAAGAGTAGATTTTAAATGTAAGGAATGACCAAAAAATAATAACATCATGCCTAGCGCATAGAAATGACAGATTCTTTCCTTGGACTCTACACCAGGCAATACCATGATTTATGAAATCTGGCTCTGTTGCTAGGTAAGCTGAAATCATACCAACCATAGGTTAAAACTGTTCTGGAAAACTATACAATAAAAATAAATTTCAGCAGAGCACGGACTCTTAAAAAATGTCTACCAAGAAACTAAAGACCAAAATGACCCTGTACTTGCAAGGGACTGAATTTGAAACCTGGAAGATTCAAAGATGTTCCCTCATATGGTGTTTAAAAATTACTCCAGATTTTTTTTTTTTTCCATTTCTATGAGTTCTCCTTTAAGATGCTTTAAAAAAAATTTTAGTATTTCTAATCAATATTTTCCTGAAGTACCCTACTGTTCTTCCCAGGAAAGAACAGATCATTTCAATGAGAAAATAGTCCACTCCATCCTAGAATGTTTCACTGGTTATGGCTGTAATCCCAGTGTTTCGAGCAGACCTCTAATTCTGTGACATTTCTCCCACTGACAGGTAGAGTCTGTGTTCCCTGCATCTGAATCTGAAAAAGCTCTATGACTCCTCTCACCAATAAAAATAGCACTTTCAAGCACAGCCCTTAACTATCCTGGCAGCTTCCATTTCTTATCTCTTTGAACCCTCGCTCTTGGAGTTCTGAGATACCATGTAATTAGTCCAGCCAGCCTGAGGCTGGCAAGTCACAGTATGAGATGTACAAACCATGCAGAGAAGACCTCAGTGGTTGAGATGCTGTGTGGAGGAAAGAGGGGCCGAGGAACACAGAGATACGAGATATGTAAGTGAAGAAACCGTGTTGGAAGCAGATCCTCCAATTTCAGCCATGGCAGCTGACACCAAATGGATCAAAGATGAACTGCCCAACCAAGCCTATCCTGAATTCATGATTCAGAAAGGTATGAGCAAAACAAAATGGTTGTTTTAAGCTATAAAGTTCTGGGATAGTTTGTTAGTGCAGCAAAAGATAGCCAGAATACAAACCTCATATAAAGCTTTTAAAAAATATCAGAATGATATAACCACAATTGTGTTTTAAAATCAAATGGTAATCCCAACACTTTGGGAGGCCAAGGCGAGTGGATCACTTGAGGTCAGGAGTTCAAGACCAGCCTGGTCAACATGGTGAAACTCCGTCTCTACTAAAAATACAAAAAATTAGCTGGGTATGGTGGCACACACCTGTAATCCCAGCTACTTGGGAGGCTGAGACAAGAGAATTGCTTGAACCCGAGAGGTGGAGGTTGTGGTGAGCCAAGATTGCACTGCACTCCAGCCTGGGCAAAAAAGTGAGTCTGTCTCAAAAAAAAATTTTTTTTTAATTAAAACAAATAAATAAAATGGTGCTTTTGCTTGGTCCTTTGGAAAACCCTGTCCCAGTAAAACAAGGCTTGGTCATTTGCCTTTTTGTAATCCTTTCTCCATCTGGAAGAAATATAGAGATGTGGTAACTGTAACAAGGAGATACTGCTACCTCTCAGCTTGGGCAATTCCACCCCCAAGAGGTGATTTATATGTGTTACAAGGAGCAAAGGAGGAGAAGGCAAAACTGTTCTGGGTGCTGGAACCTCTGAAGCCACTTCTGAGCATCCCCGCTCTACCCCCAAAATAGAGACTGGACCCAACAGCTTTTGTCAGGCGACTGACAGAACAGCAAGCTACCAGGAAGGAGGAAGAACCTTCCCCCGGACCCGCCACCCGCCTCGCCCCGACCCTTGCCTTCCAGTTTCCCTCTAACGCCCTCTACTGGCAGAACCTAACAAGAAGCCAGCTGACAAATAATTTAGGGTACGAGCCACAGGATCACAGAGCAGGATTTAGAGCTGAGATCCAGTAACTTCATAACCAACTCAGTCCTCTCCTTAGGATGCTAAGCATCCATCTATACCCTTCCACACATATTTTCATCACCATATACCACCACTACTTCATGCTGTAGCCTAGTAAGATACAGTATCCTTCATACAAAGGAAGACACTCTCATCCTCTCCACCAGTGTCAAGTCTGTATCCCTCACTGTGCAATGTTAATTACTCTTCTAATTCAAATGTAATCCCATGTGGATATTCTACCACATGAAAAAAGGCACAAAGTTGTTATAGTCCTTGTCTTCATCTCATCTTCATAATTGGTCGTAAGACCCTATCTAGTTGATATTTCTTCTGCCTGCCTGTTCCATGTTTCCTTTGCTCTTGGCCAGCACCTCAGCTGTTTTTGGTTTTGGTCTGATTTTGTCACCAGATAGGGTGACTTCAAAACTCATTCCTAAAGAATCTGAAACCTCAGTGGTCTTGTGTTTTTAAATTTATGTACTTTTCTATTAAACTTTACCTAGGAACATAGAAGTACTAACACATATCCCAGAGAATCCTCTGGGTTCCAGACAAGGTCCTTTCTCCCCTCATTGTATAGCAGCACCCAAATTTCTTCTTGGTAATCAGAGTCGATCATCTCAGCCAGTGCAGTACTTCTCTTCTTTGCCTGTTGGCTCGGTGGTATGAGGAAACCAAAATAGCTATCTAACTTCCAATCCAATGGAACTATCATGTTGCCTCGATGACAGAATTTCTCCTTGGGAACCAAAACCTCTATACCAACTGAACCCAAAGTTACAGGAATGGGAAGCACACATTCTGTAATTGGTTTGTCATAGTGAGAAGCCAGTCCTATTAATTTCCAAACCTATGCATTCCATGAGAGATCACCATATATGGGCCATTCATTCAGAGCACATACTGCATCCTTTAATTAAGAACCTCAACTTTTCAGGTCTCCCAACTAGCACCACAACTGACGCCTCAACAGCTCATTCCACCATTTTCTCAGGCTGATAGGGTACATTAGAAGCAATGTTACACTGACTACCATGAATAAAGGTTTCTGGGTCCACGGATGATGGTGTTAGCGAAAGCATTAGACAGGGAAGGTATTCATATTTGTAATATTAATAAATCCATATATCCAGAATGCATGTCTATTCCAGTGAGGAAAAATTGGCATCCCTTTAATGATGGATGGGGTCCAAAGTAATTTACCTGTCACCAGGTGGCTGGCTTGTAACCTCAGGAAATGGTGCCATATCAGGGGATGGCAGATTTGGCAATCACAATGGCAAGTAGCCAAGTGTTCAGGTCACCCTCTGCTACATAACAAACCACTCCAAACCTTAGTAGCTTGGAACATCATTTATCTGACTCACAAGTCTGCCATTTGGGTAGGAGCTGAAGGGGACAGCTTATCTCTGTCCCATTCTGCATCAACCGGGAGGGCTCAAAGACTGGGAGCTATAATCATCAGAAGGCTTACTCACGTCTGGCAATGATGAGACCCTAGCTGGGGACATGGTTAAAACACCTATAGGTCTTCTTATGCGAGATGACATATGGGAGCCTTGTCTATCATGAATGCCCTTCGGTGAACTTTCATACAAGACACTAATATCTTCACTCTGGATCTAAAGAGGCCCATCTATATAACTCCTCCTCAGAAATCCTTGCATCAACCTTCCATATTGTATAAGGCATGTCAATATTTGAAAAATTTGCATAACTCAGTATTTTCCAAATGACCAATGCAAAGTCTTACAAAACCATCCATGAGCAAAATATCCATGCAAAGACTAAATGATTCTAATGTAACAAGAATTTTTAAAATTGTGATACGCTTTCACAGTCCACCTTGCAATGAACATTTAAGAAACTGACTGTAATCCCGGCACTTTGAGAGGCCGAGGAGGGTAGATCACGAGGTCAGGAGATTGAGACCATCCTAGCTAACACGGTGAAACCCCATCTCTACTAAAAAATACAAAAAATTAGCCGGGTGTGGTGGCGGGCGCCTGTAGTCTCAGCTACTGGGGAGGCTGAGGCAGGAGAATGGTGTGACGGAGCTTGCAGTGAGCCGAGATCGTGCCACTGCACTCCAGCCTGGGTGAAGAGCAATTCTCCATCTCAAAAAAAAAAGAAAGAAACTAACAATATACACCTATTTTGTTCTGGTGGTCTCAAAAAATATCCACAATTACCTGAAATGGCTATTTAAAAATGCTCCCTTTTCTGTGTGAGGCTCGATTTTCTCCACATACCTCAACTGAAAAAAATGTACTGCAAGAGACTGAATGCTGAAATAGAATGAGCTATCAATTTGCGAAAACATAACACAATGCCATTTTTCTCACTAAATTTTCTTTTGAGGGTAACCATTTTAATTAAAAAATATGCTATTCATGGTGATAAAATACAATGGGTCTTGGGGGCTTCATTCTGCTTTTCTGCCACAATTGTTCCCCATTCAGCCTTAGTTCACCCTTTGTGAACTCTTTCTTCGACTGTTTGTTCCAAAATCTAGGCCCGTCTTGAGGTGAACGTGGCACACAAGACTGCACTACTTTTTCAAGGTCTTTAGTCTTTGGCCACACTGGAGTTATTCTCATACTCCTCTTCCTGCTCACTCATCTCATTCTGACCACCTTCATCAAAGTCCTCTTCATCTGTTTCTTGCAGAATTGTTTTAGTGGATTTTTTGGAGCTTACTTCGTCTTAGGAAAATGGAAAAACATATTCTGAAGACATTAAAAGCCCTGGGAGTCTCCATGAGAAAATATGGCAAAGTCAAAGCATTTAAGCTGGTACTAGAAAAATACAAGTATCAGGGCCAGGCACAGTGGCTCACACCTGTACCTCAGCACTTCGGGAGACTGAGACGGGTGGACTACTTGATCTCAGGAGTCCAAGACCAGCCTGGACAACACGGTGAAACCCCATCTCTACAAAAAATACAAAAATTAGCCAGGCGTGGTGGCACACGCTTGTGGTCCCTGCTGAGGTGAGATCACTTGAACCCAGAAGGTCAAGGCTGCAGTGAGCTATGATCATGCCACTGCACTCCAGTCTGGGCAACAGAGCAAGACATTATCTCAAAAAAAAAAAAAAAAAAGAAAAAAATATGTAAGTATCAATTCCAGGAAGCACAGAGCAGTTTATGAATTTTTAACTTTTTCCATTTAACCTCTAATATGAAAAGTATCAATATGCATAATCCACACAGACGAAAGTTCATGACTCAAAATGTTCTGAAAACAAAATGAGAATCACTGCTTAGGCCTTACTCAAAATTGGGTCTTTTAGGTTACTCAGTAAACATACGAGAGCAGTCAACTCAAATGTGCTCTACAAGGTATCAAAATTCAAAGAAGTCTACTACACGATGTGCCTCCTTTCTTAGTGGTTGCTTATGCAAGATTAGAAGCAAGATGGCACTCACCTAGATGGGAACGTACCAACAGGCTCCAGATGAATGGATACCCCACCCTCCTAGAAACCACCACCCAGTGGCAAGCGCCTGAATTTTCATGATTTATCTCCCCTATCTGGCTCATAAGTGATCCCCGGCAAGTCCAGCGGAACTGCCCGGCTGAGCCCAGCAAACCTGTAGAATCAAGAGAAATAATAAATCATTATTTTAAGCAAACTAAGTTTCAGGGTAGTTACACCAGCAACAGATAACCGAGACAAACTTTGTATTTATCTCCCATCTTTCTTTCAATCTTATATTTTAAACGTGTCCCTTGTAAATAGCATACAGTTGGGTTTTGTTCTTTTAACCAGTTTGACAATCTTTTATAATGAAGCATTTAACCATTTACATTTAATTACTAATATATTTAGGTTAGGTTAGAACCTGTCATCTCAGTATTTGTTCTACCTCTCCTATGTTCCTCTTCTCTGTTTAAAACAAACAAAAAAATTAATGTGCATTAATCCGAGCAAACTAATAAGCATTTGCTTGGAAGCTACTCTTAGCAGTCTTCCAATGGTTACCCTAGACTGCAAAACATGTTTTCTTGATTATTACCACCTTCTTGGACAATGAAAAATCTTTTATGTCATGATCATCATGGGATTATAAAGACAGCACCATGGGTTTATACAGTCAACATTAACGTACCCACAAATCTGTCATTTGCACTGAGCTTTCTTTGCTTCTTCACGCATCTCTGACCTTCTATTACAAAATATTTTTTCTCAGCCGGGCGCGGTGGTTCACGCCTGTAATCCCAGCACTTTGGGAGGCTGAGGCGGGCAGCTCACAAGGTCAGGAGATCGAGACCATCCTGGCTAACACGGTGAAACCCCGTCTCTACTAAAAATATAAAAACTTAGCCGGGTGTGATGGCGTGTGCCTGTAGTCTCAGCTAATTGGGAGGCTGAGGCAGGAAAATTGCTTGAACCCAGGAGGCGGAGGTTGCAGTGAGCCGAGATTGCACCACTGCACTCCAGCCTGGGTGACAACGAGACTCCATCTCAAAAAACAAAAAACAAAGTATTTTTTTCTCCAGTTTGGGTTTGCTGGTAAATTTTCTAACATTTTTCCAGTTTTGTATGAAAATGTTTTCTTGAAGGGTTTTTACTGAGTTTAGAATTTTTAAATTGCAGTTTTCTTTCCGTTTTCTAAACATACTCCATTGTCTCCTGGCTTCCATTATTTGCATTGTCAAGTCTTTTTAATCAGGATGCCTTTAAAATTGTCTTTAGGTTTTAAATATATACGCCTTTTTTTTTTTTTTTTTTTTTTTTTTTTTTTTTTTTTTTTATTAAAGACGTCTTGGTTCTGTTACCCATGCTGGAGTACAGCCTTGAAGTCCTGGGCTCAAGCAATCCTCCCACCTCTGCCTCCCAAAGTGCTAGGATTACACTAATTAAGCTGCAATGCCTAGTCTTAGTATCTTTAACTGGTATTTATTTTTGTCATGCTTAAAGTTAACACTTTATTAACAGTTCTGCAAAGTCATCAATCTCAATTATTGCCCCATTCGCTCCTGCAATAATTGTATTTTCAATTAGGTTTACCACTGCATTATCTATCCTTAATGTCTCTGTCCCTCAATATGCCTATTTGTTTCCTGACCTATCTTCCCACTCTTTAATCTGTTAAACCTATTCATTGAGTTCCTATTTTAGCTATATAGTAAGCATAGTTTTTTAAATGTCTCACATTGTCAGTGTCTGACTTTGCTTACTTAAGGAATGATGTAGGGCACTTTGTTTTGTTTTTGAGACAGTGTCTTACTCTGTTGTCCAGGTTGGAGTGCAGTGGTGCAATTTCAGCTCACTGCAACCTCAACCTCCTGAGCTCAAGTGAATCTCCCAACTCTGCCTCCAGAGTAGCTGGGGCCACAGGTGTGTGCCACCATGCCCAGTTCATTTTTGTGTTTTTTGTAGATGAGGTTTTGCCATGTAGCCCAGGCTGATCACCAACTCCTAGGCTCAAGTGATCTTCCTGCCTCAGCCTCCCAAAGTGCTAAGATCACAGACAGGAGCCATCATACTCAGCCAGCACTTGTTATTTCTAAAGTAAATTGGATCAGAGAGCCTACATCCTGTCTCTGTTTCTCAAATGAGTTTCTTGATGTTTTCTCCTAACATCAAGAAAAAGAGTTCCTATTTTTGAGACAGGGTTTCTCTGTGGCTCAGGCCGGAGTGCAGCGAGGCAATCAGCTCACTGTAGCCTTCCTGGGCTCAAGCAATCTTCCCACATCAGCCTCCCAAGTAGCTGGGACTACACACACACACCACCACACCTGACTTCGTGTAGTTTTGTCTCATGCAAAACTAGCTATTTGCTGCGTATATTTGTAAAATTGTAAAATACATTTGAAGAAATAGTTAAATCTGGTTCATCTTTATTCCTGGGGTATCCTTTTGGGGTCCTAATTTCTTGGCAGGTATCAGACTCCAAATCATGTCCAAGTGAGACTATCAAAAGAACCAGACTATACGCCTCTCTGACCTTGATAAACAACTGCAAAATCAAAGCCACACTGAACATGGACTTCCAGCCCTGAAACTCAATTCTCCACCAAATGCTGGCCCATCACCATTTTCTTAGGTCTCCAATGCCTTCGAGCAGATGTTTTCTCTCTCTGCTTATTTTCTAGTCTTCAGTGGAAGATTGCTCTGAATTATTTAAAAAGTATGCCATTACTTTATACTGGTCTTGGTTAAGTCTATTTTGTTTGCTTTTCTCACATTTTCAATTCTTTTTATATATTTTAAATACTTTGTATGTAGTATCTCTCTATTACCTAGATTGAAGGCAGATAAAATTTGGGGGTTTTCAGTTTTAGTCTCTTCCCTTTTTTTGCTCATTTATGCATTTAAGAGGAAATTGTATTTGGCCAGGTGCAGTGGCTCACACCTGTAATCCCAGCACTTTGGGAGGCCGAGGTGGGTGGATTACCTGAGGTCAGGAGTTCGAGACCAGCCTGCCCAATATGGCAAAACCCCATCTCTACCAAAAATACAAAAAATTAGCCAGGTGTGATGGTGGGTGCCTGTAATACCAGCTACTCGGGAGGCTGAGGCAGGAGAATTGCTTGAACCTGGGAGACGGAGGTTGCAGTGAGCCGAGATTGCGCCACTGCACTCCAGCCTAGGAGACGAGCAAAACTCCATCTCAGAAAAAATAAATAAATAAATTACTCATGAGTGGTGGCACACGCCTGAGAGGCTGAGGCATGAGAATCACTTGATCCTGAGAGGTGAAGGTTGCAGTGAACTGAGACAGCTGAGATGATGGCACTGGACTTCAGCTTGGGTGAGAATGTGACGTCGTCTCAAAAAAAAAAAAAAAGTTGTATTTTATCTTACATTTCTAGGTATTCTGTAGTCTAGCTCCCCATGACAAATCTCCAGACCTTAAAAAAACAAACCAACCCAGCTGGGCAGAGTGGCTCAGGTCTGTAATCCCAGCACTTTGCGAAGCCGAGGCAGTCAGATTACAAGGTCAGAAGTTGGAGACCAGCCTAGCCAATATGGTGAAACTCCATCTCTACAAAAAATACACAAATTAACCAGGCATGGTGGCAAGCGCCTTTAGTCCCAGCTACTCAGGAGGCTGAGGCAGGAGAATCCCTTCAACCCAGGAGGCGGAGGTTGCAGTGAGCCGAGATCATGCCACTGCACAGCCTGGGTGACAGAGACTCCATCTCAAAAAAACAAAACAAAACAAAAAACACACCCACATGTGTATATACCCTAGGAAATACGGTATTTTTTCATATACTGTATTACTGTTCTCCAGCTTGCTTTTTCCATTCAACAGCATGTGAAAGCAAGCTTAGAAGCAAAAAACAAAAGAGAACTGACTGAAATACCACATGGTGATGTGAAGACTGGGGAAGCTTGTGGGCGAAGGATTACTCAGGTGCTGAGGCAAGAGACTCAAGGCACAAACTGTTTCAGTATAATAAAGAAAATACTTAGAATAGTTATAATACAAATTGGATATAAAGATGATCATGGACATTATCAGTCATTAGGATAAACATTATCATTGGCTTTCAGTATTACTCTTTGTTGTATTACTGATATAACCAAGGAATAACCATAGAGTATAGGGTCAGGTGCTTTAATGATAAACATTATCATTGGCTTTTAATATTACTCTTTGTTGTATTACGGATATAACCGAGGAATACCCATAGGGTATAGGGTGAGGTGCTGAAGGGGCATTGTGAGAAGTGACCAAGAAGGCAAGAGGTGAGCCCTCTGTCACACCCGCATAAGGGCCGCTTGACGGCTCCTTGGTCAAGCGGTAATGCCAGTGTCTGGGAAGGCACCCATTACTTAGCAGACCACGAAAGGGAGTCTCCTTTCCTTGGCGGAGTCAGGAAACACTCTGCTCCACCAGTTTCTTGTGGGAGGCTGGATATTATCCAGGCCTGCCCGCAGTCATCTGGAGGCCTAAACCCCTCCCTGTGGTGCTGTCCTTCAATGGTCACACTCCTTGTCCACTTTCATGTTCCTCCCGTACTCCTGGTTCCTCTTTGAAGTTCTTAGAAGATAGCCGTAGAAGAAATAGTGAAAGTCTTGAAAGTCTTTGATCTTTCTGCTAAGTGCACAGAAGAAAATGCTGACGTATGCTGCCTTCCCCCTCTCTCAGGCTACCTAAAAGGTAAGAGCCCCCTGTCCCATGATCACATGACTTGCTTGACCTTATCAATCACTTGGACGACTCACCTTCCTTACCCTGCCCGCTTGTCTTGTATGCAATAAATGTCAGCATGTCCAGCCATTTGGGGACACTACCGGTCTCCGCATCTTGGTTGTAGTGGTCCCCCGGGCCCAGCTGTTTTATCTCTTTGTCTTGTGTTTTTATTTCTTACAATCTCTCGTGTCCACACACGGGGAGAACACCCGCTAAGCCCCAAAGGGCTGTACCCTACAGAAGCTGTGTTTAGCAGAGTTTGTACCTTAACCTAACTTGGCCTTTACTCCCATGATTCAAAAACACAAAAAAGCCCCGTAGGGCTGGACCCTACAGAGCTGTGTTTAGCAGTTTGTACCTTAACCTAACTTGGCCTTTACTCCCATGACTCAAAACACTATCATACAGGAAACCGTTTGTTTTAAAGGAGAACGGAGCATGATTATTTTAATCCAGAAAGCTATTAAAATACACTCTCCACTGTAGACATTTAAGAGGCAGATAGGACAGACAAAAGTATTTGGTAATTCATAAGACTCAGGCATTAAATGTTTAAGGGTGTGACTGGGAAACAGGGTGGTGTTTAACTCAGCTCTGTCACTCCTTAGCTAAATGACCAGACCATAGGCAAGGGTTACCAAACCTCTGTAACTAACTTTGTTTGAAATATACACTACAAAAATGACAGCAGATACTACTACAACAAATGCCCATAAGACATGGCAGTTAGAAGGATGCCCAAGAAAGGAGAATCAAGGGCCAATTATCTTGATTTTGAGGAAATAATTTCAAAACTTAGAAAATATCACAACTGATCAATGGGAGTGCCTGGCTTGTGCTCATTGGAAATTAACAAAATTTTTAAAAAAGAAATAAACCAGCCAGGCATGGTGGCTCATGCCTGTAATCCCAGCACTTTAGAAGGCTGAGGTGGGCAGACCACAAGGTCAGGAGATCGAGACCATCCTGGCTAACATGGTGAAACCCTGTCTCTACTAAAAATACAAAACATTAGCCGGGTGTGGTGGCGGGCACCTGTAGTCCCAGCTACTCGGGAGGCTGAGGCAGGAGAATGGTGTGAACTCGGGAGACGGAGCCTGCAGTGAGTCAAGATCACGCCACTGCACTACAGCCTGGGTGACAGAGCGAGACTGTCTCAATAAATAAATAAATAAATAAATAAATAAATAAATAAATAAATAACCAAAGTGCCTAATACGCAAACAAGGTACCACTACATCAATGCTGTCAGATGACATAAAATATGGCAAAAAAGCTGATGTCTTTCACAAGTATATCCTACTCCTAATGACACAACCACAGCCTACAATTTTACAAATCTATTTCTCCATGAACATGTATATCAATTTCTAACATTGTACCTATTACATATCATTTGCCATTTTACAAGTGATTTGAAAATAGTTAATATAACGCTTTAGAAACAAAGACTACGATTGAAGGAAGTGAACTTTTGGCCGGGTGCGGTGGCTCACACCTGTAATCCTAGCACTTTGGGAAGCCAAGATGGGCAGATCACTTAAGGTCAGGAGTTCGTGACCAGCCTGGCCAACATGGTGAAACTCGTCTTCTACTAAAAATACAAAAATTAGCCGGTGTGGTGGCACGCACTTGTAAGCCCAGCTACTCAGGAGGCTGAGGCAGGAGAATCGCTTGAACCTGGGAGGGGGAGGTTGCAGCAAGCGGAGATCACGCCACTGTACTCCATCCTGGGCAACAGAGCAAGACTTCATCTCAAAAAAAAAAAAAGAGTGAACTTTTAAAAACTATGTATTGAGGCCAGCTATGGCGGCTCAAGCCTGTAATCCCAGCACTTTCAGAGGCCAAGGTGGGCAGATCATCTGAGGTCGGAAGTTGGAGACCAGCCTGACCAAGATGGAGAAACACTGTCTCTACTAAAAATACAAAATTAGCCGGGCGTGGTGGCGCATGCTTATAATCCCAGCTACTTGGGAGGCTGAGGCAGGAGAATAGCTTAAACCCGGGAGGCAGAGGTTGCAGTGAGCCAAGATTGCACCACTGCACTCAGGCCTGGGCAAAAAGTACGAAACTCTGTCTCAAAACAAACAAACAAACAAAACTATGTATTGGCCGGACGCGGCAGCTCACGCCTATAATCCCAGCACTTTTGAGAGGCCAAGGCAGCAGATCACTTGAGGTCAGGAGTCCAAGACCAGCCTGGCCAACATGGTGAAAACCCTCTCTCTACTAAAAATACAAAAAATTAGCAGGTCGTGGCAACGGGTGCCTGTAATCCCAGCTACTCAGGAGGCTGAGGCATGAGAAGCACTTAAACCAGGGAGGTGGAGGTTACAATGACCTGAGATCGAGCCACTGCACTCTAGAGCAAGACTCAGTCTCAAAAAAACAAAAAAAAAAAACCCATGTATTACTTATAGACCAGAACCTTTAATTAGAAGCAGTAACAGGAAAAGGAGAGGATGGCAAAAAGCCAGAATACTTGTCAAAATGCACCCTTCATCACAAGCCATGCTTCTTCCTACCCTTCCAGTAACTCTTCCTTCAATCTACTTGAATGATTAGTTCAAGAAATAAATTGAAGACTAAAAATTCTCTGGATTGTACTATAAGGCAACTAATCCAGGAAAATCTCTAACATGGCTGAGACTCAAACTGCCTTGTTTAATAAACACTGGAGGGTAAAAACATCTGGAAACATGCTGGGCATGGTGGCTCACGCTTGTAATCCCAGCACTTTGGGAGGCTGAGATGGGTGGATCACTTGAGGTCAGGAGTTCGAGGCCAGGCTGGCGACCACGGAGAAACCCCATCTCTACAAAAAATACAAAATTTAGCTGGGCACGGTGGCGCATACCTATAGTCCCAGCTACTCAGGAGGCTGAGGCAGGAGAATCGCTTGAACCCGGGAGGCAGAGGTTGCAAGTGAGCCACAATCGCACCACTGCACTTCAGCAGCCTGGGCAACAGAGCAAGATTCTAAAAAAAAACACGCCTGGAAGTCAAGACCTAGGTTTAAAAGAACGTATTGAGGCCGGCCGCAGTGGCTCACGCCTGTAATCCCAGCACTTTGGGAGGCCGAGGCGGGTGGATCACGAGGTCAGGCATTCAAGACCAGCGTGGCCAACACAGTGAAACCCGGTCTCTACTAAAAATACAAAAATTAGCTGGGCATGGTGGCGTATGCCTGTAAATCTCAGCTACCTGGGAGGCTGAGGCAGGAGAATTGCTTCAACTTGGGAGGCGGAGGTTGCAGTGAGCCAAGATCGCGCCACTGCACTCCAGCTCGCGCAACAGTGTGAGACTCTTGTCTCAAAAAATAAAAAAATAAAAAAACTTAATGGTACTAATATTAATATTCATCTAATTTCATTTTTTGGTAAGCAATGATTAATCAGTATGATTTTGATTACATCATTCCAGCTACTTACTACTACTATGTAAGATATTCTGGAGCCACAGTAGAATTACTAGAAAATGAAAACATTCAAAATACTCTGTAGATTTAATATCCAAAGATCACTGCCTCTTTTAGTGTCATCAAGTAAACCCATCAATGCTTTATTCTAATACCGTGTTTAAATGGAGGGAGGAGGCTTAATGAATAATGAAAAAAATCCTGACTTTCAGGTTTTGTGAAGGAACGTTTAAATTTCTAAATACAGAACCCTAAGATTGTTATAATCCTCAGGACACAAATATCTATAGCAGCAGTTCTCAACGAGTGGTGCAGAGATCTCTGCAGTACCTGAGCTATTTTCATGCAGCCTAGGAGGTTAAAGCTATTTTAAATCATTGGTTTTTTGTCAAGTGTACATGAAATTTTCTTGAGGTTACATGTGTGACAGTATCATTCTGATGACTAACACACACACATACTTCTAAGTTTTAAAGTTTTAATTTCTACCATATTAAATACTGATAACATAAACGAAAAGATCCTTTGAGTCCTCAACTTTTTTTTTTTAAGAGACAGGGTCTCTTGTCACCCAGGCTGGAAGGAACACAATGGTACAATCACAGCTCACTGCAACCTTGGTATCTTGGGGTCAGGTGATTCGCCTGCCTCAGCCTCTCAGGTAGCGAGGACCACGGGCACATGCCACCATGCCAGGCTACTTTTAAAATTATTTGTAGAGGCCAGGCACAGTGGCTCACGCCTGTAATCCCAGCACTTTGGGAGGCCAAGGTGGGTGGATCACGAGGTCAGAAGATCGAGACCATCATGGCTAACACGGTAAAACCCTGTCTCTAATAAAACTACAAAAAATTAGCCAGGCGTGGTGGCGGGCACCTGTAGTCCCAGCTACTCGGGAGCCTGAGGCAAGGAGAATGGCGTGAACCCGGGAGGCGGAGCTTGCAGTGAGCCAAGATCGCGCCACTGCACTCCAGCATGGGCGACAGAGCGAGACTCCGTCTCAAAACAAATTATAATTATTATTATTATATTATTTGTAGAGACAAGGTCTCCTCCCCTATGTTGCCCACGCTAGTTTCAAACTCCTGGGCTCAAGTAATCCTCCCATCTCAGCCTCCCAAAGTGCTGGGATTATAGGTGTGAGCCACCACGCTCGGCAAGCAAATCTTTAAATACCTAACCAGTAACACTAATGTTCAAGAGACCATGAGTACACATTAAAAAATCACATCTAGGGCTCATTTTGTTAGCAAAAATATTAAACATTCAAACAATAAAGATTAGCATGGCCTCTGTGCCCAAGAATGACACGTAAATTCTTGAAGTGTTTCATTTTTTTTTAAGTCACATCTACATGAACGAGAACATTCAACAGCTCAAAGATACCAGGCAACAACAATCCCTATTTGTTAGAAGTCCAACTAAATAAATCAGTACAGTTGTGACAAAAAGGAAAGGGTAACGAAAAAGAGAACAAGGAAGCCGAATGAAGGCGGCAGCAGGAAGGCAACTATGGGTAGAAGCAGTTCCCTTTAAACAACCCAAACAAATTCTGCTTCTTTGGAACTTATTCCTATTTCCCTCTTGCACTCATTTTCCCTCTTGTATTGCTGCTGTAACTCTTGCGAACTGAACTTATCTGCTGCTTTGCATTTTAATTCTGTTTTTTGAGGTTTTTTTTTTTTTTGAGACAGAGTTTCACTCTTGTTGCCCAGGATGGAATGCAATGGCGCGATCTTGGCTCACTGCAACCTCCGCCTCCTGGGTTCAAGCAATTCTCCTGCCACAGCCTCCTGAGTAGCTGGGATTACAGGCATGCGCCACAACGCCCGGCTAATATTTGTATTTTTAGTAGAGATGAGGTTTCTCCATGTTGGTCAGGCTGGTGTCTAATTCCTGACCTCAGATGATCCACCCGCCTCAGTCTCCCAAAGTGCTGCGATTACAAACGTGAGGCACTGCACTCGGCTGCATTTTAATTCTAAGCGTCTGCCACCCTCTACCCAAGTACAGACCACTTTAGTGTCTCTATCAAAGGGGAGAAATGTTGCCCTTTACAACCTTTGTATTATTTTAACATGTTGTCTACTGACATTTTTGGTTGTTTCTAGGGTAAACCCGTAAAATAAACAATTACAGACAGAAAAAAAGCTGACCATAATTTTATACAGGTAAAAATGCCCTTAATTAATGCTCAGAGTAACAATTTGGGGAAAGTAAAAGAACAGTCATGTAAACGTCTAACTTTTTAGCTAGGACTCAAGACAGCAAACTCCCAAAGCTGCTATGGATTAGCGCTACGTACTAAAGCTAAAGCATTATCATTCCATCAAGGCCATACCAGAAACAAAGCACGCACCTGAAAAACCACTGTCTAAATACAAGGAATACACAAATATACAATGGTTTTTGTAAGGCATCAACACAAGCACACTGTTTTTTTTGAAATTTAAAGAAAAAATTTATTGAAGATCTGAAAAACAATTCCTAAAAGATTGACTTTTCCAGAAAACTAGCTACACAATGCATTGCGTCTATCATGTTAAAACGTGCATTAGACACAAATACAAAAACCATGAAACAAGCCACCATTCTTCAACAATTTGAGCAAAGATAAAATGCCTAAGTAACAACATGGATGACTTGCAAAGGATGGGCTCTTTACTTTAAGCACCATTTAAAAAAAAAAAAAAAAAAAAAAAAAAAGGAGCACAAATGGATGAGTGTGTTCAGTTATATACACTGAATTGAACCTTTGGCACTAGGAATCAGAGCATTTTGTCATATAGCATTAACACGTATTATAAAAGTGCGTAGTGTCAAAGGAATAGAACCACCAGCATTCAAAAGCAGCTTTGTCAACTAGGCAATAAAACACTCTACAGCATATCCCTCTGTTGTCCATCATTGAAAACACTGGCAGCAAATTTGAAATGAAAAAAAAAGAAAAGAAAAGAAAAAAGGAGCTATTACCCCTTTTATTTTCTCTGTTTAAAAATCAAACAGAAAACAAACATCAATTGTTATACACTAACATCTTCAAAGCACATCGTTTGTACAAGAGATAGACTAAGAACAAAAATGTGTTTACGGAGATCCAAACATAAGTGAGTGAGAGTGCCTCTCACACAGCTTTCCGATGGTACTCAGGAGGAGCCACTTCGTAATCGCTGGCACTAAACAAAGTTGCAGAATTCTTTGCCAGGTACCTAAAAATAAAATATTCATTACAAAAATTTTTTAAAGGCATTATCTTAATCCAAATCTCTTCCTATATATTGTATACATAAGCCACAGAAAACACTTCCCTAAAATACATTAAACTAGACATTCTCTCACAATAAAACCATACATAATGACAATTCAGATAAATAAGGTTCTATAATAAACAACACTATGCATATACAAAGGAATGAACTCTGGAATTACTCCCCTACTTCTAAACAGCAAAGAACAGTTATGTCTTCAGAATACCAACCTGGGAGTTTGAACTATCTTTAAGAAACAATTAACCTATTACATGACAGCATTACCCTAAAAGAACATCTAGATATTTTCTTTAGAAAAAAATCCTATCAGCCGGGAGTAGTGGCTCATGCCCGTAATCCCAGCACTTTGGGAGGCCAAGGCAGGCCGATCACCTGAGGTTGCGAGTTCAAGACCAGCCTGACCAACGTGGAGAATCCCCGTCTCTACTAAAGACACAAAATTAGCACATGGTGGCGCATGCCTGTAATCCCAGCTACTTGGGAGGCTGAGGCAGGAGAATTGCTTGAACCTGGAGGCAGAGGTTGTGGTGAGCTGAGATCACGCCATTGTAGTCCAGCATGGACAAGCGCAAAACTCCATCTCCAAAAAAAAAAGAAAAGAAAAGAAAAGAAAAGAAAAAAAAGTCGTATCAGGCCAAGAGTGGTTGCTTACCCCTGTAATCACAGCACTTTGGGGGGGGCCGAGGCAGAAAAATTTGAGGCCAGGAGTTCAAGACCAGACTGGCCAACATGGCAAAACCCCGTCTCTACTAAAAATACAAATATTAGTCAGGCATAGTGGTATACACCTCTAATCCCAGCTACTTGGGAGGCTGAGGCACGAGAATCGGTTGAACCCAGGAGGTGGAGGTTGCAATGAGTCGTGATTGCCATCACTGCACTCCAGCCTGGGCAACAGAGCAAGACTCCATCTCTAAATGAATTAACTTTTTTTTTTTTTAAATCATTATATATCTTTTATCTCTTTGAAGGTGAAATGTCAAGTAGTACAGCACATTCCATAAAGAAGGTATTTATCATTAGTAAAGCAAAAACAGTAAATTTTGCCTAGATTCTCAAGTCCACGTTGCAGTTTTAAATTTACTGTAAAATGATTGTAATGAGATAATTCATATACAGAAATATACAAAGTAGAAACTGAAAACTCCCACCCTTCCTCCCAACACCACTCCCAAGAAACAATCCGGTATTAACTAAGATACACATTGGAAAGCCAGATCTTATGCAAAGATTAAAATAACGTTTCTCTACAAGTAAGAATTACACCATACTCCTCTACCACAACTTGGCTGTTTTACAATTGAAAACACAGACATCTTTATCAGTATGTTTAGAATGACCTCATCCTTTTAATTAAGTTCTTGTTTCAAATTCTTCACTATTATAAAAATGCCCTCCAAAAACTAGTAGAAACCAGGATTGCCCTTTTCTGCATTTCTTCAAACATTTAAACCTTAGCCAATCTGACAAGTGCTACTTTACTGACAGTTTATACTTCTATCATTATTTTTGTCATATTTTTAATGGTCCTTTGTGCTGCTATGGCTGTAAACTTCCTGTCCTACTTTTCACTGGTTTGTTCATTTCTTACCGAAGAACTCTGTGTGTATTAAAGGTACCAGCCATTTATCATAAATGGAACACTATAGAACTATGAAAATATTACATTTGTCCTCTCATTATCTTAACAATTTTAAACTTCAGATTCATCTAGAATTTTGGTACACGTGTGATGTTTGGTACATGACATCACACAAAGTGTGGCTTTGTTTTCTTCCAAACTGTCAGCTGTCTTATCACCATCTACCAGATTCCACTGCTTTCCCCTACTGTACCAATATGCCATCCATATACCATCTGTCATTTCTGAGACTCCACTTTATTTGCACTTACTTATACTGCTCCATTACGGTCTATCTATGCCTGTACCAATACAATGTTTAATGTTTTAACATCTATACTGCCAATCCCTCCCATTACACACTAATTTTCAAATTCATGTTTATAATTTCAAGCACAGACTTACTTTAGGAAATCGTGAAGATAATTGAGTAATAAAGCAAGGCTCTTCTCATCCAGAGGTGTATAGGCCAACATTGCTCCAATTCGTACTGTTTAAACAAGAGAATTTATCCAAAATTACATCCAAGGCAGGAGCACTACAACCATGTATTTTAATTATGTGAGCAGACACCACCAATTCCTTTAAAATACATGATTTTAGGCCGGGCGTGGTGACTCACGCCTGTAATCCCAGCACTTTGGGAGGCCAAGGTAGGCAGATCACTTGAGGTCAGGAATTTGAGACCACCCTGGCCAACGTGGTGAAACCCCATCGCTACTGAAAATACAAAAATTACCACAGGTGTGGTGGTTCACGCCTGTAATCCCAGCTACTTGGGAGTCTGAGGCAGCAGAATTGCTTGAACCCAGGAGGCGGAGGTTGCAGTGAGCAGATCGCACCACTGCACTCTAGCCTGGGCAACAGAGTGAGACTCTGTCTCAAAAAAAAATTATGATAAAATAAAAATAAATAAAGTAAAATACATGATTTTTGAAACCCTTGCTCCCAAAGAGATTTTGCTATTTAACATTCTAGACAAAAGTTCAAATTAAAATGGAGTCATGTTTTGGAAAGTGAATTACTTTACCTCTTACTCATTTAGGGAAAACCCCTCCAAAAAGTAAAATCCATTATTTTCCACATGGAATATTACCAAATAATCTGAGGAGATGTGGCGCTCCATACACCTGGGACATG
Source organism: Chlorocebus sabaeus (assembly GCF_047675955.1). Classification (NCBI taxonomy): domain Eukaryota; kingdom Metazoa; phylum Chordata; class Mammalia; order Primates; family Cercopithecidae; genus Chlorocebus; species Chlorocebus sabaeus. The sequence continues at coordinate 55,034,626 of NC_132929.1, read as the reverse complement.
GGTGCATCGGGATGATCTGCAAGAATTTCGGCATACTGTGGTCTCTCAAATTTGTAGAGTAGCTGGGTGCCCAACATTACGTTGAAGTATTCTTTTATCCCTGCCACAACTTCATTAACCGCATACTCCCTGATAAATGAACAAAAATATTCCAAAACTGGTCAATGAAAAGAACTGAGATACAGAATAATTTAACCAATTTAAAGAATTAAAAGCTGAGCTAGTAACAATGAACCATAGCTGAGATGTTTTAAAAGGGCAAATGAAAGCAGGGTTTGACAAACTAAAGCAATTAAGATGATTCTTACATTTTCAGATGGTTAAATTTTAAATGGTTATACAAAATACCTACATGATAGCTTAAATTTTGCCTAAAAATATTTACTATCTGGCCCTTTAAGAAAAAGTCAGCCAGCCAATTCCTGTGTCAAAGCAGTGAAATTCTATTTTGCTAGTTTCTGGTGGTACTGGTTCGGAGTCAGTACAAGTTTCGGATGACTTATTTAGAAACTTTTTCAAATGTCTTTGAGTGTATCTGAAAAATGTATATTCTTACTTATTATCTGTGTTTCCACGAGATTTCTTGTAATTTGCATAATCCTCAAGAATGGAATCCACATTCTTCTTGGCAGGAAGATAAAAGAGCTATGAAGACAAAAACATGCTTAAATATACGCACTGTCTTTTTTAAAGAAAAATTATACCAGGCAAGTTTTTATACAAAGATCAGGTAACAGTAACAGTATTTCAAATTAGGAGATATTCAGCACTTAAAACATGGATAATGTAGCTGAGAAACTAAAAATTTAATTACAGACAGTTCTCAACTTACAATGGTTTGACTTAATTTTCCAGCTCTCTGCTGGGTTTATTGGGATGTAACCCCACTGTAAGTTATGGGGCATCTATATATTTAAACAGCCAAATGTGGCTAATGAGACTCTATGGACAGAACAGCAAAACTTTTAAAAACGTCAATCTGTTAGACACACAACAGACATGAATGTGCCTTTGTAGTATTACCAAGCCATCATTTACTGTTATGCATATTATTTGCTAGACCTAGTCTAAAGCATTGAAATAATTATCTTTTCATCCTCTCATCAGCATTGTCAAATAGGAACTACTATTCCATTAAATGCAGAAACAAAAGCACAAAAAGGCTAAGAAACTTGTCCAAGCTCACAAATAATAAGTGATACAGCCATGGCTTCAATCTTTGCAGTTCAGCTATAATTGCGTAATCCTCCAAAGGATTCAAATCCAGAAAAACTGTATCCACATACAAACTGATATGTCTCTTAAGTCTCATAATCCTCAAGCAGTCCCTAATCATCTCCCCCCACTATCCCTAACCCTACCTATGCCATTTGTTTAAATAGCTTCGTTTGTCCAAAAAATTCTCAATTATAGAGTTCAGTGATTGATAAACATGTCGCTCCATTAAACATCTTATTTCCTGCAAATAATAGACTCAGGCGCTTAGTAAGATTCAGGTTCTTTTCAGGGTCATGAACACCTTGCAGGTGGTGGTGTGTGCTTTCTATGTCCTACCATCAGCAATGACAGTAAGACAGTAAACACATGCTTCTTTGCCTTTACGAATTTTCAGAACGAGTTCCTGCCGTAGCAATCTCCAAAAACCAGTTATTTCCACCTTTATCATTATAAACTCATAAAATTTATATGTGAACTTTTATTCTTCTCCAAGTTATTCTTTCTGGTAGTAGTTCTAAAATGTTCAGCCTCTAAATTACAGTATTATTTTATCAGTCATGCCTTAATAATTCAAGTCAATATAACACTTTCCTTTAAAAACTTTTTTTGCTAGCAGGAATGTATCATACAGCTTAACAATCTGGGTAGCTTTTCAAGTTACCTGTTTTTGCCTGGTAATTAAGTCCCAGTCATCAACAAGCCACGGTTTTAGCTCTTCAGGAATCTTTACTTTAACTTCAACTCTGTTCATGAATGTTTCCTCCTAAATAGAAATAGGAAGAGTATTAAAAACCTAACCTTTCTTGCTAAAGCTGAATACCAAACATGGAAGGGAGCTGACTTTTAGAAGCACTAGGGATAAATTCTTAAAGTAGCCAACCACACATACAGCTGTACTGTCATTTTTAAAAATCGTAAATGAAAAAGACCATACATAGTTTGCTGTTGGAAGAAAAGAACCTGACCCGAACTACAGTCTATTTAGAGCATTTTCTTGTAAAGGTAAAAATTCTTCGGTAAGACTCCTCTTGTTCAGGAAATGAAACACACTGACTTGATATATTTTAACTTAATATTTTCTTATTTACCATTGATACCAAAACAATTCCAAACACAACCATCTTAAAGGTACATCTTTAACTCATAAAAATATATATCTAACACCAAAGAAATAGTCTTGTAGGTGAAGCTTACACAACAAAGGATGATTAACTGGGTAGGTAAATCTAGAGCTACAGGTGAAATAAAGATGTACAGAAACATATCCTTTACCCCTAAAAGAGAAAATGTTTAATTTCAAGAATTAACCATGTAAGCAAATCTTGTAGAGAATCAAAGCTCCCATGGTTATGTCATATAACTGAGACTAAAAATCCTAACGTGCTACTCATAAACTCAAGAAAAACTCACGTTTTCAACAGTAGGATCTACCCGGGCCCTTTTCTTCCGAGGAGGCTGAGGGGTCTCACTGGTACTGCCACCATCTCCATTTCCAGGTGCTGTAAATGTTGGGGGGGAGTCGTCTCATTTTAGCTAATTTAACAAATTCTATAAGGAAAATAGTCTCTTGACACATTCTCCCTTTTCATTATATTATTTCTCCATTACACAGCTGTTACCTGAATCTAAGTTAAAGAATCATAGTCCCACCAAAAATACAACTTTCACGAAGAGCTCTACCATTTAGTATAGGATTTAGTATCACCATCTTCCATTTATTTATAAATGTTATCTTCTCAGTGGGAGTCATTAAGACTAAAGCAGATGAAAATAAATGCTCACAAGTTTCTCCTTGGTAAAAAAAAAGGTCTCTACCACCATGTACCTATTTTATAACACTGCTGTGAAACACCTATTTGAGATCATCAATAAATATAAGCCTACTCCAAAATTTCATAGCTTTCAAAATAGTCTAACTAAAAACGTCAACGTTATAAAGGTAACATAAATTAACATTAAGAAAGTTAATATTCTTACTTTTCTGTTTGTTCTTTTTTGTTTTCCTAAAAGGAGAGAAAAAGAAGAAAAATAATTATTTCCAGTAAAACTGCCTTTGTTTCAACTCCCTTTATCAGGGTTAACTTCACAGAGAAATACTAACTTGGATAAAAGATCAGGTGGTAAATCGTGTCCTACTCAGACACAAGGATTTTTATTAACAATTGGTTAAATTCCCATCTCTCTCCACATAATAGAAAAAAATAAACCAAGCCAGGCGCAGTGGCACATGCCTGTAATCCCAGCATTTTGGGAAGTGAAGGGGGGTGGATCTCTTGAGCTCAAAATTTGAGACCAGCCTGGGCAACATAGCAAATCTTGTTCTCTATAAAAAATACAAAAATTAACTGGGCATAGTGGCAAGCGCCTATAGTCCCAGCTACTTGGGAAGCTGAGGTGAGAGGATCACTTGAGCCCAGGAGGCCAAGGCTGCAGTGAGCCGAGATTGCACCACTGCACTCCAGTCTTGGTGACAGAGTCTCAAAGACAAAAAAACAGAAAAGCAAACCAAGAACACTTTAGTAAACAACTTCGTTCTTCCAAGGTTATATTAATATATGTTATAGTATACACTACATTATTAGACCCACCAAAAAAAAAGTGTCAAAGGTTAAAATTTTTTTCCAATTATTTTTGTTCCCCAAAATATTAATTTTTAGACTTGTGTATTTCTTTTGTTGTTGGGTTTTTTTGTTTTGTTTTGGAGACAGTCTGTTGACCAGACTGGGGTACAGTGGTGCAATCACGACTCAATGCAGCCTTGACCTTCTGGGCACCAGCAATCTTCCCGTCTCAGCCTCCCAGGTAGCTAGAATCACAGGCACACATGAACATGCTGGGTGAATTTTTCTGTTTTTATTTTTTATTTTGCAGAGATAGAGGTCTTTAGCACTATGTTGCCCAGGCTTGTATACTTCTTAAGTACCAATCTGTTATTCTATTCTCACTGGTCCAAACTTTGTTTCACCTTATTTCTTCTCTAAATTATGTTCCCTCCTGTTCAATACTACGCACTCCATAATCCCACATTTAGGACAACACTTAAGTCTCCTCATCTTGATTATCATCTCTAACAGCAACTTAACTCATGTCTACTTACATACTGCCAAATGGTAAACTGCTAGATTTGCTTTTTTATTTTATTTATTTATTTTTTTGAGACGGAGTTTTGCTCTGTCTGTTGGGTGATCTCGGCTCACTGCAACCCCCTCCTCCCGGGTTCAAGCAATTCTCCTGCCTCAGCCTCCCAAGTAGCTGGGTTTATAGGCACCCACCACCACTCCCAGCTAATTTTTGTATTTTATTAGAGACGCGATTTCACCATGTTGGTCAGACTGTTCTCAAACTCCTGACCTCAAGTGATTCGCCTACCTCGGCCTTCCAAAATGCTGCTATTACAGGCGTATGCCACCATGCCTGACCTAATTTTGCTTTTTTACATTATTATTTCTAGACCACAAGGGAAACAGTTTATAAAGCCCATGATTATGGATTACTTTCAATGGAAAGATACTATAACACCTGGATTTTTTTTACTTTTCTGTAGCTTTAAATAGTACTTATAAATGTTATTAAATATATTCATTTAATTTAGGTCTAAAGGTTTGACAATTAAAATTAACTTATGTTTGGATATAAATACAACAATCTGGCCAAACTGAAGTATAGGTTTTCTCTGTTAGTTTTGTAAAAATCTGTTGGACTGTATTTCTCGGACAAAGTCAACCATGAACTTTAGTCGCACATGTCAATATGTGGAGACTAAGGGAAACCAAGAGTCCTCACACTCAATCCTTTACCCACTCACTCTATAATATAAAACTAAAACACTGACAAGTGATCTCAACTCTAAAGTAAGAGATCTATAAAATATACAGGTTCAGCATCCCCAAGACAAAATGCTCCAAAAATGCCAATTTTCTGAGCCAACATGACATTCAAAGGAAATGCTCATTGGAGCATTTTGGATTTTGTATTTGGGATGTTCAACAGGTAAGTATAACGCAACCATTTCAAAATCCAAAAAGTCTGAAATATGAAACACTTCTGGTCCAAAACACTTCACACAAGGGATATTCAACCCATACACTTCAATAAGTCCCAGTAGTAAGAGACTGACATTCATGCTTCAAACATCTAGACTCAGGATCCTTCAAAAGACTCAGAAGCCAATTTGAAGAGGCTTCTACTGTTCAAGAATGGGAAATTTGAATTTTAAAGCTTTACTTCATATATTTACTCAGCCATTATTTTTGTAGTTGAAACTGCACAATACTGTATTCAAATGCAAATAACTTATGGGCATACTACCACTTGAATTTCTATATAACTTAGCACAGTGATAAAGAATTAGTTATAAACTATTTGATAAAAATATCTTTTATAAATAAAGAGAAATTGCTGCCTTTTAAGATATAAGTACTATTAAATCTTAATGAAATACTACACTACAGTTTTACAAAGAACCAGATCATGAAAACATGTTACCACTTAATAAAACTATGAGCAATCCTCAAACAGTAACACACTTACTCCTTGCCAAACCAATTATCTTCTCACCAAGAGTTAAAAAAAAAAAAAAAAAAAAGGTTTCAAACATCTCCAAATGCATTAAATGCTAGACACCTTCATTAGTAACACCTTTTTTTAAGAGGCTAGAATGCAGTGGTGCAATCACAGATCACTGCAGCCCAGAACTCCTGGCCTCAAGCAATCCCTCCTCCCTCAGCCTCCCAAAGCACTGGGGATAGCAACACCTTACTTTTAAGTAGAAAAGTCAGATGAGTAAGTCTGGTAAGAAATAAAATGGCCTCTTAATAAAAATTATAATCTTTGTTTTTATTATTAACAAATACTTAAGAATATTTATTAAGTTACCACCCTTGTCATCCACTTTCAGGTCCATCAACTTTTTTTTTTCTTTTTCTTTTTTTTTTTTAAGACAGGGTCTCACTCAGTTGCCAAGACTAAAGTGCAGCCTTGACCTCCTGGGCTCAAGTGATCCTCACATATGGGCTTCCTGAATAGGTGGGACTACAAGCATGTGCCACCACCCCCGGGCTAATTTTTTTATTTTTCTGTAGAACCAGGGGCTCCCGATGCTGCCCAAGTTGGTCTCAAACTCCTGGGCTCAAACCATCCTCCTGCCTCAGCCTCCCAAAGTAGGGGAATTACAGGTGTGAGCTACCACACCATCCTACACAAACTTTAAACATACAAAATGTATACATGCACACGACTTTCTCACTCTAGGCTTCTTATCAGAAGTTCTAAAATCTAGAGTTAACAAGAAGTAATGGTTTTGGGCCAGAAGCAGTGGCTCACACCTGTAATCCCAGCATTTTGGGAGGCTGAGGCAGGTAGATCACCTGAGGTCAGGAGGTCAGCCTGACCAACATGGTGAAACCCCATCTCTACTAAAAATACAAAAATCAGCCAGACGTGGTCGCGCATGCCTATAATCCCAGCTACTTGAGAGGCTGAGGCAGGAGAATCACTTGAACCCAGAGGCAGAGGTTGCAGTGAGCACATATCACACCACTGCACTCCAGCCTGGGCAACAAGAGCAAAACTCTGTCTCAAAAAAAGCAAAGGTTTTCTTGGGGGTGAAGACGGGGAGGGCAGTTATTTGAAACCTTAACTTCTCACAAATTCTTACCATGGGTTTCACTAAAGTGGGGGTTAATTGGTACGTATTTTTAGCACTTGTCAGCACTTGCTTTTTACGTTTGAAAAGACTTGCCAAAAATTCTCTCAAAACTTATAACCACTAATACTATCTTTGTAAGAGAAAACATTACACACACATATATTTATACACACAAGTTAAAGGGAGGGGAAATCTGCTGAGGAAAATTAAGCAATATGTATTTTAAACTACTTTAACGACCTGATACCTGAGGAGTGGGATTCTTACTGGTTCCGACAATGTTCCACAAGTTTCAATTTTCAACACAGTCTAACACACAATGAGTATAAAATATTATCTTCACATATAGTATGCAAAATCAAAACAAAGAGCTTCTTACACTTCAACATTTTTCTGTTGCAGACCAGATGTCTTCTTTCCTGGGGCAGCCCCTCTCATCTTCCCCTCTGCATACTGCTCCCTTCAAAAATAATTTCAGTAATGTCAACATAAAATGAGCATTTACATGAAAAAAAAAAAATTATGTCAGCCTGATTCCATTAGGAATTTATATTCAAACATTAGGAATTTATATTCAAATTCTGGCACCAAGTTTTTAAAAAGTTGGACAGGGATATTTCCAAAAAATCAAACAAAATACTCAAGAAAGAGAAAAAGGCTCAATTAAAATCAATGTAATAAAAAGTGACTGTAATAGACAGTTCTCATAGCACTGAAAATTCCATTTGCTTTGGAATTCACTAATCCCAATGTTTTATTTGTTCCCCCTTTTTTTTTGAGACAGAGTTTCGCTGTCGCCCAGGCTAGAATGCAGTGGCGTGATCTCCGCTCACTGCAAGCTCCGCCTCCCGGGTTCACACCCTTCTCCTGCCTCAGCCTCCCAAACAGCTGGAACTACAGGCGGCTGCCACCACGCCCAGCTAATTTTTTGTATTTTTAGTAGAGACAGGGTTTCACTGTGTTAGCCACGATGGTCTTGATCTCCTGACCTCATAATCCACCTGCCTTGGCCTCCCAGAGTGCTGGGATTACAGGCATGAGCCACCACGCCCGGCCATCATTTTAATTTTTTTAAATATACATTTCAACTTTGAAATTACCCTATAGATCATACAGTCTTTCAGGGTCCCTTTTCCTGTGCTTTCAGAGATGAAAAACAGAATAGGAAATGCCTCTTTTGCTTTCTTGCTTCCCCACCAAATTTGTCTTCCAGAGCCCCAAAAATAAGAAAGATGTTTACCAATGAGTTCACACCTATAGCAATTTCCAAAAACATTCTGTTTTCTACCTAGATCTAAGGATAAGCTCAAGTAATGGCAGGTATGCTACTTCCTTTACTAGAAATGGCCTGATTACTTGAAGTCAAAGCTGTAACACAGCAGCTGAGAGGTACCAGAAATTATTTTATAGGCAGGGCAGCCAACATGATCTCCACTGTTCATTCCATGCCCAAAAATTAATCTACAGGCATTTCTCCTTAATATTCAGTTCACAAAACAAACTTACTGATTGGCTTTTTGAAGTTCTCGCTGTTTCTGCAAATTGGTGTCCACGTATTTGAGTACTCTGCTCTCTGGAACCCACTCATCCCAACTGAAAAAGAGGAAAGTTAAAATTTAACTCAAAAATACTCTGTTCTCCAACTTATTTTCTGAGATCCAAGAGGCAAGACTGGATTTCTCTGAAATAATTTGATGAACTAGCACTACAAATGTAGTCTCAACTAAAATGAAAATCTAAAGGAAGTCTGTTCTGTAAAAAGGAAAACTTTTTATTTTCAAAAAGCAGCATTCCAAATCTAAGCTGCCGGAGTCCAAAAGCAGATTATTCAAATCATTTTTAGAAATGGCTTAAGAGTTTGGCACTTAATGTAACATTCACTAAGTGATTAGCCTTATGTTATCTTAAAGACTTTAATTGTCAAAAATAAAGCACAGGAGTCAAAAACTCAGTTATTTTTAAAAATTAAAACCAGCCGTGTGTAATGACAAAGTTCCACATAGCTTTTTGTGTTTTCATTTCATTATGAAATGAGAACAGTACTTATCTCAAAAAATTGTTATGAGAATACATGTAAAACACCTGCGAATCCCTGACACAAACAACACTAAAAATATGTCAGAAACATATAAGGAAGTCTACAATACTCAAACACCAACTAGACTGGGACCTAGTCAAGTTTGTAAAGTATTAAAATGATTCGACACCATTCTTCACCTTCATTCAGTCACAAATGCACACACACTAACTTTCAAGGCTGATCAGAAAGCTGGCTTTCTAAATATTAGAAGGCAGAACCAACTCTCTTAAAAATGTTAAGGCATTCTGGCACTTTAAAAAGCTTGTTCAAAACACAATTTCTGATTATGTGGTTTTTTCACCAAAAATGGCAAACAAAACTGTTATTTCTTAGGGAATGCTAAATTTTTTTGAGCAGTTAATCTTTTCTCCTGCTGATGGAGCTCCTTTAAGTGACACAATGAGGTGTACTCTCAAGGTACCCAATTAAAAAAAAATTTAAGACTTTCTTTTGTTTAATGATTTCCCACCTCTGACCTCATATAATACAGCCAAAAGGAAAATAATAAAAAGCAATCCTGAACATGATTTCCTAGAGAAAATTTCAAAACATGCATTTACCTAGAGGTCAGGAGGGGGTGGAGTACTGAGGGAGCTCCTTCAGGAACAGGAAAAAGGGCTACAATATCCTCACGTGTCTTCAATGATTTTTCAGAGCGCCTGGGCCTCACAGCACTTCTGATACAGACAGCATAGTACAAAGTAATCTCAGTGACCAGGTGCAGAATTTGGCTTTAGCTTTATTAAGATTCATTTACAAATGGAATATTTAAGTGTCTGTGTCAACAAATTCCAATGAGGTTTGAAAATTTAGAAATCTCAATCATCTAGTATGTTTTTGAAAAAAGATAACTGAAGTTTAAGAAAATTCCAATTTGGGGATTAAGGTTTTGTTGTATGAATGTTAAAAAGTACCCCACACAAGCCATTTTCAAAATGAGATTTTTGAGATATTTATGTGTGTGTGTGTGTGTGTGTGTGTGTGTGTGTGTGTGTGTGTATATATATTTTTTTGAGACGGAATTGCACTCTTGTTGCCCAGGCAGGAGTGCAACAGTGCGATCTTGGCTCATCACAACCTCCACCTCCTGGGTTCAAGCAATTCTCCTGCCTCAGCCTCCTGAGTAGCTGGGATTATGGGCATGCGCCACCACACCCGGTTAATTTTGCATTTTTAGTAGAGACGGGGTTTCTCCATGTTGGTCAGGCTTGTCTCAAACTCCCAACCTCAGGTGATCCGCCCACCTCAGCTTCCCAAAGTGCTAGGATTACAGGCGTGAGCCACCATGCCTGGCCATGTATTTATATCTATTCCAATTCTCTCTAAATCAAAGGGAGTTAGCCAATTTTCAATTACAAGTTTCCATTTTAGAATGTTATAAACCCTTTCCCACTGATATAAAATGTATTTAAATAAGCAACCTGCTCTAAACACAAAGTTACTGTTAGAGTTTGCTTTACAGGTAAAGAGCTGACAATCCTTGCTGAACCAAAGAAAAATGAAGTGGACATCTTTTGCTCTAAGGAAAATCACTACTAGGATAATAACTGAAAGCCAAACACTCAGAAATTTTTACATATAAGTCAAACATAAAAGAATTTCAGAATGTTTTCTTTTTTGTTAATACAAAGTCTCACTCCAGGCTGGAGTGCAGTGGCATGATCTCGGCTCACTGCAACCTCCACCTCCTGAATTCAAGCGATTCTCTTGTCTCAGCCTCCCAAGTAGCTGGGACTAAAGGTGTGCGCCACCACACCTAGCTAATTTTTGTATTCTTAGTAGAGATGGAGTTTCACCATGTTGGCCAGGCTGGTCTTGAATTCCTGACCTTGTGATCCACCTGCCTAGGTCTCCCAAAGTGCTGGGATTACAGGCCTGAGCCACTCCGCCCGGCAATAATTTCTTTTTTTTTTTTTTTTTTTTTTTTTTTTTGAGATGAGTCTTGCTCTGTCACCCAGGATGGAGTGCAGTGGCACGATCTCGGTTCACTGCAACCTCTGCCTCCCAGGTTCAAGTGGTTCTCCTGCCTCAGCCTCCTGAGCAGCTGGGATTACAGGCATGAGCCACCACACCTGGCTAATTTTTGTACTTTTAGTAGAGACAGGGTTTCACCATGGTGGCCAGGCTGGTCTCGAACTCCTGACCTTGTGATCCGCCCACCTTGGCCTCCCAAAGTGCTGGGATTACAGGCGTGAGCCACCACACCCGGCCCAAATTTCAGAATTTTCTAAAGGTCATTTGTGAGTGCAATTCCCAAAGTTACAATGATCCATGGTAATAACTGAAGGTCACTCAGAAAATTTTATATATAGGTGAAGCATAAAAGAATTTCATAATTTTCTTTTCTTTTCTTTTTTTTTTTTTTTTTTGAGACAGAGTCTCATTGTGTTGCCCAGGCTGATCTCGAACTCCTGACCTCAGGTGATCTGCCCACCTTTGGCCTCTCCAAGTGCTGGGATTACAGGCGTGAGTCATCGCACCCATCTAGAATTTCGTAGTTTTCTAACGGTAACGTGACTACTTCCCAGAGTCACAATGATCCATGGGCAGTACTTACATAGACTAAATACACAACACGTTAGGTATTTGAATAATTCCTCCTCCTTTCAAAATGAATTTAAAGGTTTCTTTGAAGACTTCCTAAAGCTAAGATCATTCTTTCAATACTGCATATATTTATCTACACGCCAAGTCAACCAAAGACATTTCTGATATATTCCTCAATACATCTACAAAGATAGTACAAATCTAATATTTGATGCCATTTTTTCTTAACTTTCCCCAACAGTAATTAATGTGTCAAATTAGTTGAGAACAAAAAAATCTACACAAACCTATCATTTCTTTGAGTTACTGGACTACAATACACCAAAGAGGAAAATTTTTCGAAGCAGTAAAATCAGAAAATACAAAGCATTCGGTATTTTCACAATTTGTGACAAGCTACAAATGCCACTTAAAATCCAGTCTTTGCGCTGTACACATCTATGTGTGCAATTTTATACAGGGTATCTATTATGTGTGAAAAAGAACTAAGCACAAAAGATGTATTCACAGTTACTAAGGTGAAATTCTAAAATAATTTTTTAAGGTTTTTAAAAATATCTTCTTTATTCTATTCCTTTTTCATAGTTTCCTTTACTTCATTTCTTATGTGTTCAGTCTTTTTTTTTTTTTTTTTTCCCTGAGTCTCGCTCTGCAGCCTAGGCTGGAATACAGTGGTGCGATCTCAGCTCAATGCAATCTCCACCTCCCTGGTTCAAGCGATTCTCCTGCCTCAATCTCCTGAACAGCTGGGACTACAGGCATGTGCCACCACACCTGGCTAATTTTTTTTATTTTTAGTAGAGATGGGGTTTCACCATGTTGCCCAGGCTGGAGTCGAACTCCTGACCTCAAGTGATCCAACCACTTTGGCCTCCCAAAGTGCTGAGATTAGAGGCGTGAGTCACCACACCCAGCCTCAAACACTTCTTTATAATTTTTATTTGCTTAATTATAAGAGGGGTGTCTAGCTATGTTGCCCGGGCTGGCCTCGAACTCCTGGGCTCAACCTCAGCCTCCCAAGAAGCTAAAACTATAGGTACCACCATACTGGCTCTAAAACAATTCCTTTAAAATGCAGGAGGTGGAGGAGAGTAAGCCTAACCCATAAATTTGCTTTGTATTTTTCTTGTATATCCTTTATGGTCTTTCCCACTCATAGTATGCATAAAATTATTATCTTTCCTGTAGAGAAATGAGATTCTCCTAACACTCTCAACTTTATCTGGATATTGTCAGAATATTAACACATAAAATGTAAGTCTAATAAAGATTGAAATGCAGTTTTAGCAAGGCACTGTTTAGTAATAAAAAGCTATGAGATACACTACGAGTCACTATTTTCCTGTTTCCTAGATATTAGAATCCATTTAGAACTAAAAGCACAGTTTACTTTCACCAAGACAGTTTTCTCCATTATTTTCCCAACTTCTCAATATTTATGATACAAGTCCATGAGGCTGGAGTTACCTATCATTATTAGATATTACCTATCATTATTAGAAATAGATGTTATTGTTTCTTTTTAAAGGAGTCCAGGTCTTGCTCTGTTACTCAGGCTAGAGTGTAGTGGCACATCATAGTTCACTGCAGCCTCAAACTCCTGGGGTCAAATAATCCCCGCCTCAGCCTTCCAAGTAGCTGAGGCTACAGGTGCGCACCACCACATCTCACTGATTATTAGAAATACTTTAATTATCATTAACTGGGAAAAAAACCCACAAGTTGTCAGGATGCACTTCTATGCATTTCAGATTTCTACCTTTCCACATTTATATTAATGGAAGTGAAATGTCTAATAAATTCTCAGCTGAAAACATCTGATACGTGAAAACAACTTCCTAACAAAGAAATAAAATTAACTGGGTTGGTCACCTAGATAAGAGTACTATATGAAACAAGACCAAAGTCACAGGGCCAGTGAACTTCAGAGGGAAAAAAAAACTCCTTCCATAGTAACAGAATACTTATCAAATCAGATGGCACTGCTCCCATGGTAAACCAGGTACCAGAGCCTGAGTCAGGTGACACAAAGCCTTAAGTTACTAGAGGGCAATTCTGCAAGAACAATACTATATAGCAATGACAGTGCCATCTTTGAAGGACAAAGCATCATTAATAAAATGTAAAATCTCCCATAGTAAAAATTACAAGTCTTTTAATTACAATCACCAAATAGGAGACTTGGGTAAATTTTTAGACAGGGTTATTTGTGAGGCCCAAGGAGAAAAGTCTCATCACTGAAAAAGAGCTCCACTGGATGGACATTCTAGAATGTGTTCAATCTATACCCACTGTCCATTCCTGGAAATAGATCAGTAACATTGGTGCTTTACATACACATACACATACACACACACACACACACACACACACACACACACACACACACAGGCCGGGCACAGTGACTCACACCTGTAATCCCAGCACTTTGGGAGGATCACCTGAGGTCAGGAGTTCAAGACCAGCCTGGCCAATGTGGTGAAACTCCGTCTCTACTAAAAACACAAAAAATTAGCTGGGCGTGGTGGCGGCTGCCTGTAATCCCAGCTACTCAGGAGGCTGAGGCAGGAGAATCACTTGGAACCCAGGAGGCGGAGGTTGCAGTGAGCCAAGCTCACGCCATTGCACTCCAGCCCAGGCAAAAAAAGTGAAATTCCATCTCCAAAATAAAAAAAAAAGGCTTAACTCTTAGGGGTGAGAAATTAAGACTCTATAATTGAATTTCTGTGTTAAATCATGCTAAAAAGTGGGTCACATGAACTCATTTTCTGTCAACACTAAATCGTGTTTCCAAAGTTCAGAAAATGAGTTGGTAAAATCTGTCTTTATTTCTCAATGAAGAACCCTTTATCCTTTCCCCTTTTCTAGACAGAAAACCCAACTGGTTTTCAGCACAGCTGCTTGAAATAACATATATAATCAATGTTTGTGGTAAGGCCAAAAAATTCAGGCCATCCTAAAAATGTACCAAAACCGGAAAAAAAAAAAACAGAAACAAAACAGAAAAATGTGATTGCCACATTCAACCAGAATAATTGGTTGACTATATGACTATTAGGTATTACACTAGCACATAATAAATACTCCCAAGAACCAAGTATATTTAAATTAAAATCGCTCAGTACCCTAATTTCCAATAGTTTTGTCACACTACAAATGATTCACCCTTGCTTCAATATGTACTATATTACATTAAAACTGCAGAAGAATTGAAAAGCATATGCTTGTTAAGCCAGTCCATGACACAAGCTATCTTGTTAATTATAAATAAAATTGTAAGATCTAATACTCACTTTTTATTCCAACCACTGTAATGTATAAAGTATTTCACTTGTTTGTCCTTTATGGCAACCTTTACACACTGAAATTAAAAAAAAATAATAATTCACTTAGAAATTTTTTAAAGAGACACTACCTTTTCAAATCATCCTTCAAAGACACTCTACACAAGCTTTATGGTGGCCTAAACAAAAGGACTAAGAGAACACTATTTAAGCTTGCAGAATACTCAAGTTACAAAACTGCAGATTAGTCACAAAAGGTCCAACAAAGCTGAGAACCACAAGCATAAAAGGTCACCCTAAATCTTTAATCAATGGATTACAAAAGCCATCCAAGGACAGCTAAAGAAAGCTATGCTTGTGTTTTCTCAGTCTAATTAGCCAGGAGCTATATTTATTTCAAAAGCAAATTCCTCTAAAGCAAAGTCTTTAAACTATATTATAAAAGAACTTCATTGGCTTATGAAAGGCAGTAAACGGACCTGTTTGAGAAAAATTAAACAACTTGTAAAGCAATGAATTAAAAATATTTCACATTTTTCTTAAAAGCAGCCAGACAAAAGGAATTATTAGAAGCAAGTCATTAACTATGACAAGTGATGACTAACTGGATTTGGATTTAAAAGTCTTTAAGAGAAAACCAAAATAACCACAACAGTTTAATTTGTTTTGAGAGCTTCAATTCAAAAATTGTTCACCAGAGTGTCCGCTGCCAGGAGAAAACTCAGCCAGTTTAGTAGAGTTTGCCAAACGTTGATACACAAAAAACAACATTCAGGGATAAAAATGATTAACAGGACACACAATTTTTTTTTTTTTTGGTAGAGACAGTCTTGCTATCTTGCCCAGACTGATCTCAAACTCCTGGCCTCAAGAGATCCTTCTGCCTTGGCTCCCCAAAGCCCTGGGATGACAGGCTTGTAAGTCACGGCACCTGGCCATGAGCCGTAATTTAGCACTTATAAACTGTATAAACGTTATATCATTAAGATATATGTACATGGCCGGGCGCGGTGGCTCAAGCCTGTAATCCCAGCACTTAGGGAGGCCGAGACAGGTGGATCACGAGGTCAGGAGATCGAGACCATCCTGGCTAACACGGTGAAACCCCATCTCTACTAAAAATACAAAAAACTAGCCGGGCGAGGTGGCGGGCGCCTGTAGTCCCAGCTACTCCGGAGGCTGAGGCAGGAGAATGGCGTGAACCCGGGAGGCGGAGCTTGCAGTGAGCTGAGATCCGGCCACTGCACTCCAGCCCGGGCTACAGAGCAAGACTCCGTCTCAAAAAAAAAAAAAAAAAAAAAAAAAAAAAAAAGATATATGTACATATACATATACTTACAAATTCCTGACCATCTCCATACATCCAAATACATCCAAATTCAGCCATTTTAGGATTTTTTTTTAAGAGACAGTCTCGCGCGGGGTGGTGGCTCATGCCTCTAATCCCAACACTTTGGAAGGCCGAGGCGGGTGGGTCACAAGGTCAGGAGTTCAAGACCACCCTGGTCAACATAATGAAACCCGTCTCTACTAAAACTACAAAAATTAGCTGGGTGTGGTGACTGGCCCCTGTAATCCCAGCTACTCAAGAGGCTGAGGCAGGAGCCGGGAGGCGGAGGGGCGGAGGTTGCACCACTGCACTCCAGCCTGGGCGACAGAGCAATGGGGGGGGGGGGGGGGGGGCCGCAGGCGAGCGGGAGAGACAGTCTCGCTTGGTTGCCCAGACTGGCCTTGAACTCCTGGGCTCAAGCAATTCTCTAGCCTCAGCCTTCTGAGTAGTTGAAACTATATGCATGTGCCACCGCGTTTGGCTCTTCAGAACTTTAAAAACACACTTCTGTGTATTTAGAGCACAGGAAAAAAAAAGTAGTGAAAATGGCTAATATTTAGTCAGAATTGTCTGACACTTTATAATTAAGGCTATTTTCAGACACATATAGCATAAAACTATTCAAGAATTTACGCAGAAATTGCATAAATTAAACATACTGTTTTGTATTTTACGGGTTCATTTTTAGAGCTACAACTGTTTAAGGTATAGTCAAGTCTTAAATATTTTTACTAAAAAAGTTATCAGAAACAAAATACTATAACTTTTTTTGACTTTGGAATGCATTCTCCTGCTTACCTTCAGCTAAATGTAAAATCAGTTTTTAAAACTTGAGCACACTGATACAAAAGGAGCCTCCCAGGATTCAAATTTTGCCAGACAAACCAACAATCAAAAGTTAAATGTACTTATTTTTAATATTAGCTTTTACCTTTAACCTAATATAATTAGCTCAATGCTTACTCAGCATATATTTACTTTTAAAAGTAACTTGAGCAATGTTTTCTCACCAAGTCATTAACCATAAAATGCTGTTTTTTCCCACAACCCATCTTCCCCTTCTAACACTCCCCTCAAATGCTACTTCCAGATCTGTAAGAAAAGTGGAAGAGTAGCAATGTTTTAATTTATTTGAGCCACTAAGCAAAACAATAAAAATCCCAGAAAGATGAAGAAATTTATTAACTACGAACCTAAAACAGGCAACTCTCTTACTGAGGCAACAACAAAACACTGCACTTGTATAGTAAACGGTCAGATCTAACCAGTAGTTTTGGCCAACTTCTCAACAGAAAACAAGTTTCATACCTTTGCTTCATAAAGAAGAGGCCCATGAAAGCACAGCACTCGCTCACCTGTAAAGGGAGAAAAAGTACTGGATTAATTGTAATTTCTTCTCATCTATAAGATGATTCACATCTTAAGAGAGTCATCACACTATTATTAGGGTATTCCTAGCCAAATTAGGAAAAACGGGGACAGCTATACAGAGTACCACTTTGGCTCAAACTTCAACCACACCCTACAACAAAAACACCGTTGGTATCCGATGGTAAAAACAAAAACAATTTATTAGCAGGTCAATCTACTTAAATAATCATATCATCTATCACTTGTCAAGCACATAGGTAGAACCTCCTGCAACGCTGTCAAGGTTGGTTGGTTTTAACTGTACATCTGAAAATACAGTTATTTAAAGATTTCCTCATCTGGTTTTCTAAGTTGAGGACCTTTATTCTCCACTTGTATATCTGCTTCCAACCCTTTTACTCAGTAAAATATCCTACAAATTAAAATATCAATACACATCAGAGATTGGCTGGATTAAGGGGTCTCACTGTGTTCATTCCTCAAATGTGGAATGATGTTCTAGGTGCTAAGCTGCTTCAATGAACAAAAAAATGAGACAATAAAGCCTAACCTTTGGAACTTAACAGTCTATGTTGAGCCTACTCGCAAGACTAAACAAAATGTCAGGACCTGGAAGTCTTGGAAGCAATTCTACGCAGTACCTCAGATTACATTTGACTACAGCTGAAAGATTTTGCACACATTTTCAGTCCACTTGGTTTCAACAGACCCACGGACAACTGAAATATCCAAGAACGTCAGCTCTTTTTTAGCTCTAAAATTAACAGAGCAGGCATGACAAGGTGGCTCACGCCTATAATCCCAGTACTTAGGGAAGCCGAGGTGGGTGGATCACCTGAGGTCAGGAGTTTGAGACCAGCCTGGCCAAGAGGAGAAACCCTATCTCTTCTAAAAGTACAAAAAATTAGTCAGGCATGGTGGTGTGTGCCTATAATCCCAGCTACTCAGGAGGCTGAGACACAAGAATCGCTTGAACCCAGGAGGTGGAGGTTGCAGTGAGCTAAGATCGTGCCACTGCACTTCAGCCTGGGTGAGAATGAGACTCCATCTCTTATATACATATGTATACACACACATATATACACACACATACACACATGTATATATACACATATACACACACACACATATATACACACACACACATATCACCCAGACATGGGGTGCACACCTGTAGTCCCAGCTACTCGGGAGGCTGAGACAGGAGAATTGCTTGAACCCAGGAGCTGGAGGTTGCAGTGAGCAGAGATCACACCACTGCACTCCAGCCCGGATGACAGAGCAAGACTCTGCCTCAAAAAAAAATTAAAATTTAAAATATATTTTTAAACTACATATTTTCAAGCCTCACCAGAGACCCATATTACATACAAGAATCTCCCAGAGTACGACCTATTAACTTTATTTAATTCTTGTAAGTGGTTCACTCTATAAAGAATCACTGCTAGAGGCTGCTGGACCTACGCAAAGCATTTCTGCATTAAAGTGGAGATTGGAAAAACAAGGAGATCAAAGACTTCTCCAACAGCCCAGGAACAAGAACTAAAATGGTTAAACCATACTGCTAATAACAGCGCCAAAGAGCAGATCAGATCTGTGTTTCCTAATTTCTCTCTCCAGGTACATTTTAAAGGCACTCTGAAAATGGCCTACCATTTTTTTCCCCTTCCCTGCTGCTGCCGGAAAAAAGTGCACTGAAACGGAGGCCCTCTGACCTCCATTCTAGCTAGAGGCCCTAGTATTCTGTTGAAAAAATACACAGCGCTGAGGAGTATGACCCAGGACAGCAAATGCTCCATCTCAAAAACAAAACAAAACAAACAAAAAAAAGCATTTCCAATGGAAAACCAAGTCCACTGCAAAGAAATCACTATGCCTTAAGAATTGCTTATAGAACATTCAAATAAAAAAACTTTTTTACAAGTTTACAAGAATCATTAAAAACACTATTTCTTGGCCGGGCGCAGCGGCTCGCACCTGTAATCCCATAACTTTGGAAGTCCGAGGTAGGCTGATGACGAGGTCAGGAGATTGAGACCATCCTGGCCAACATGGTGAAACACTGTCTCTACTAAAAATACAAAAATTAGCTGGGTGCGGTGTCGCGTGCCTGTAATCCCAGCTATTCAGAAGGCTGAGGTGGGAGAATCGCTTAAACCCAGGAGGCAGAGGCTGCAGTGACCTGAGATCGGCGCCACTGCATTCCAGCCTGGGCAACAGAGCAAGACTGTCTCAAAAAGAAAACAAAAACAAAAACACACACAAAAAAACACTATTTCTCGCCACTCTTTTTTCTACCATTATATTACTCTGGAGTGTTTCAAGACGATTCTGTTAGCATTCATAAAATATTCCTTTTCCCTTGCAAGATATTCTCTGATCATCTTATAAATAAATATTTTTTTTTTTGAGATGGAGTCTCGCTCTGCGGCCCAGGCTGGAGTGCGATGGCACGACATCGGCCTACTGCCACCCCTGCCTCCTGGATTCAAGTGATTCTCCTGCCTCAGCCTCCCGAGTAGCTGGGATTACAGGCGCCTGTCACCACGCCCTGCTAATTTTTGTATTTTTAGTAGAGACTGGGTTTCACCAGGTTGGCCAGGCTTGGTCCCGAACTCCTGACCTCAGTCTCCCAAAGTGCTGGGATTAGAGGCGTGAGTCACCGCGCCCGACCCACTAAAATGATTTTTAAAAGGTGGTTATACAATTCCATTTTAAACACAAGTAGAAAACACATCTGGAAAATAATGTTAAGTACAGAATCTCTCACATAGCTTTCAAAACCTACCTTGGTTCCTACTCTTCTCCAATTACACCACTCAAAACAGCACAAGGGGGCCGGGCGCGGTGGCTCAAGCCTGTAATCTCAGCACTTTGGGAGGCCGAGACGGGCGGATCACGAGGTCAGGAGATCGAGACCATCCTGGCTAACACAGTGAAACCCCGTTTCTACTAAAAAATACAAAAAAACTAGCCGGGCGAGGTGGCGGGCGCCTGTAGTCCCAGCTACTCGGGAGGCTGAGGCAGGAGAATGGCGTAAACCCCGGAGGCGGAGCTTGCAGTGAGCCGAGATCCGGCCACTGCACTCCAGCCTGGGGAAAAAAACAGCACAAGGAATTCTCTGCTGCTATTCCTCTCTTAACTAGCAACCCTCTAGAACTAAAGCGCTTCCTTAAACAGTCAACCTTAGGCTGTTCCTACAGAAGCGATTAACTTTTTGTGCCTTGACAGTATGATACAGCCTACGAGCCGAATGGTTTCATAAATACATAAAACACACAGTAGTACAAAGGAAACCAACTGTACCGAAACACCAAAACATTTTAAATGTCACGTTCTATGACATTACAGGACAAAGACTTGGCTGCTCATCCAGCAACTACCCTAATTTTGAAGAAACGAGAATGATTGATAACTGAAAACATCTTCCACAACTGTAATGCTAAGATATGAAAATACACTGAAAATACTAATGCGGCGTTTTTTGGGGGGGTTTGGGGGGAGGAATTACACTGTTAACTGAAATACTAAACTTGGGTAGATAGAAAAAAAACATCATCCTCATTCAGTTTCACGGACCCTCTGAATTAATGCACTGACCAAGAATATCTGCTCTAAAACGTCTAGTAAAATAATGAATCCATAGGAGGTAGACTCACAGCTTCTCAAGGTGGGAGAAAGGTATTAAAAGTCACACGGCTGAGCGCGATAGCTCACGCCCGTAATCCTCCCACTTTGGGAGGCCGAGGCGGGTGGACGGCTTGAGCCCAAGACTTCAAGACCAGCCTGGGCATCATGAAACTCCGTCTCTACCAAAAATACAGAAAAAAAAAAAAAAAAAAAAAAAAACCCACAAAGAAAGAAAAAAAACCCTAAAAACAAAACAGAACAAAACTCAGCCGGGCGTGACGGCGCGCGTCAGTGATCCGATCTACTTGGGAGGCTCGCTAATTTAGCCCGGGGGGCAGAGGTGAGCCGAGATACCGCAACTGCCCTCCAGCCTAGGTGACAGAGTGAGACATCGTCTCAAAAATATAAACAAATAAGTCACTCATTAACAAAATACCCTAAAACTCCCTTAAATATCCCATAAGATTACAATACGCAGTGCTACAGTTTAAGATTTATGTCTCTAAAAGGAATTCTAATGCAAGTCTAAAAATCCCTAGAACAAAAATAGTACGCATGGAAACACCGTATTTACGGTAACTAGCATAAATTTCCATAGCAATGAAAACGAGTAAAGAGTGTTCCTCCTTTTCAACAGGATTTTACTTCCTTTTTAGCTATTAGACCTCCACCTTATTATACATAAATTGAAGCGTTGTGCAAATTTAAAGAGCTGCCTTCCACTGGCAGTCTAACCCTAGCCAAAACTCATGCCAATCGAAAACCAATTAATAAAAATAAACTCAACTTTCAAGTCACTGTCAAACACTGCAACTAATCAAACAATTACTGCATTTAAAAAATGACGTCGAGACAATGGGACTTACAAATGCAAACGGCGTTAACACTGCATTCAGATCATTTTTATTTACTTTTTACGAGCAACTGCAAAGCGAGAGCGCACTAACATTACCATAGGATCTTGGCACTGCGCCTAAGAGCAGAGTGAGGCCTCCAGGCAACACAAAGCGGAGGAAAACGCTCATCCCACTGATCCTTTTTTTTTCTTTTTCTGTCCCCACCCACCACTCTGAGGTAAGCTAAGGGTCCCGGCAACCTCGCGGTCTTCGTGGAAGGGGGCGCTGCATCTGTCCTGAAGCTGCGCCTGCATACGGGGCAGAGACGCCAGCGGCCATGATGGAGCCGCCATGTTGCAACGGCCATTTTACAACGCAGTTCTGCCGCCCCGTGGCGCCAAACCCACCCCCATCTGCAGCTCCGAGTCTCCACCGAACGCGACCACCCCGGGGCTCCAGGAAGCACCTAACCGCCCGTCGTGGCTGCCCAAGCGGCCGGGCGCGCTGCAGGACAGCCAAAAACCACCGCCGCCCCTCCCCCCCCGCCACATCACTTCCCCTAACCGCCGCCATGGCGCCTCGGTCGCCTCCCTACAATAGGCTGCTCTCTCCGCGCCCTCTTCCTCAGAATAACAAACACTTGACGAGGGTGTGCCACGCGCCAAACGCTCCCTCTCCCACTCTAACGCCTGCGTAGCACTCTCGCTTTACAAAGCGCTCACAATGACGCATCGGAATTGCCAGCCGCAATGCGCTTTCCCCGCACAAAGCACTATCCGCCGCCTTCTCAGGGCGCACCCCGAGCCACCCCCGGCCCTCAGACCTCAACCACCTCGAGCCCGCCTCCATCTCCTGCGCCGTTAGGTGCCTTTTTCCCAAAGGCGCACACTCACCCTCCTGGAATTTAGGCTTCGGGTCCTGCTTCGGCGCCATTTATAAGTGATTCGCCGCCTCCTCCTTCTCCCACCACCCCCGACTACCGCCCCCTACTCTCTACCCCACCCAACTCCGCGTCAGACGCGCCGTCAGGCACTGCCAGCTCTACATCCTGGACCGGATTTGCCAGCGCCCGCAGACCTCACAGCAGCGCGACCCGCGCAGCCGCTGCTCCAGCCAACGACAACCCGCCGCGCCCGCGCCCCTGCGCCCGCGCCGCCCCGGGGCACGCCGGGACTGGTAGTTTCTAGTCGGTGGAGGCACAGCTGGGTGGGGGAGGGGCCGGCTACCCCACCCTACTCCTCCCTACCCCCCCGCCACTCCCCATCCCCCGGGCTGCTGCGGGTTGGTAAAGCGGGGATTTGATTTCGTGGGAGGTTAAAGCAGAGCTGGCAATGGGGGAGAGTGGGGGCGGTGAACCACCAGCGATGAAAGAATGGGAAAAACCCATTTCCGACGTCCTTTGGGCAAATAAGCCCCCATTGATGTTGAAGTAGCCGGAGAGAATAGGGCTGCCTCGGAAACCTATATTCAATAGCATTCCGCTAGTTTTTGCATAGAAAAGCTTTAGGATCAGCAATTTGGCCACAAGAGGATGGGAAGTGGGGTCCGCTTCTGCAAGCTTCGTTGTTTAGCAAGCCGACTGCCTAGTCTATTTGGTGGGATTGATAGCCATTTGTTGGCTCCCAGGTCTACCTCCTCTTCTCCAGTCCCGGCCTTGCGGAAATGAGGAAGATGACGTGGGAAACACTAGTCAGGCTTTGGCTTTTTGAGATAATGGAGCTCTGCTATCTGCAAAAGGCTAGTGTGAATATGCCAACCTCTGCATTCCGTACCTGCCCTGTTTGTACTTTTTTGTCATCTAATTTTTTGAGCCATAATTGAATGTACACACACTAAACAAACGGATTTCTTCAATATTATCTATTTTTCTTTTCTTTTCCTTTTCTTTTCTTTTTTTTGAGATGGAGTCTCGCTCTGTCGCCCAGGCTGGAGTGCAGTGACCTGATCTCGGCTCACTGCAGCCTGCGCCTCCCAGGTTCAAGCGATTCTCCTGCCTTAGCCTCCGGAGTAGCTGGGATTACAGGCACGTGCCACCACGCCCAGCTAATTTTTGTATTTTTAGTAGATACCGGGTTTCACCATGTTGTCAGGCTGATCTGGAACTCCTGACGTCGTGATCCGCCCGGCTTGGCCTCCGAAAGTGCTGGGATTACAGGCGCAAGCCACCGTGCCCAGCCTGCCTCCATGGCTTTTCTAAGCCCTCCCCTGCCCGGGTTCCACACCCTACCATTTCCGGGCCCCTCTCCATTTTTCTGACTTCCATTTCTCCGTCAGTCTTTTTTTTTTTTTTTTTTTGGAGACGGAGTCTCGCTCTGTCGCCCAGGCTGGAGTGCAGTGGCGCGATCTCGGCTCACTGCAAGCTCCGCCCCCCGGGTTCACGCCATTCTCCTGCCTCAGCCTCCCGAGTAGCTGGGACTACAGGCGCCGCCACCTCGCCCGGCTAGTTTTTTGTATTTTTTTAGTAGAGACGGGGTGACCTCGTGATCCGCCCGTCTCGGCCTCCCAAAGTGCTGGGATTACAGGCTTGCGCCACCGCGCCCGGCCTCTCCGTCAGTCTTTTTAACAGAACCCCTTCTTCGACAACAGAAACCCACAAAAACCTTCGTTATTCCAGTTGAATATACACCATCTTGTCACGGCTACTTCTTGCAAGCTTGTCCAACCTGCCTTATTTTGCTGTTGTTTTGTTTTGTTTTGTTTAGGCTTTTAGCACCCTGAAGCCATGGTTTTTAGTTTCAGTCTCTAGTAATAAGTAGAAAAGAGGGATGAGGAAGGGGCTTTACTGGTCCAACCAGAAACAGAAACTAAGAACCCATGACTGTATTCCCTCCCTTGGACACCATTACTAAGCTGTGAAAAGGGACAAGGGCTTCTTTGAACCCCACCCCACCAAAACTGTCCTGTACACTTTTAAATTTTTTATTGAATATAAAATACACACATGCTTTATTATTATTATCATTATTATTTGAGACAGAGTCTCGCTCTGTTGCTGGGCTGAAGTGCAGTGGCACAATCTCAACTCCCTGCAACCTCTGCCTCCTGGGTTCAAGCGATTCCCCTGCCTCAGCCTCCTGAGTAGCTGGGATTACCGGCGCATGCCACCACGCCTGGCTAATTTTTTGTATCTTAGTGGAGACAGGGTTTCACCATGTTGCCCAGGATGGTCTCGATCTCCTGACCTTGTGATTCTCCTGCCTCAGCCTCCCAAAGTGTTGGGATTACAGGCATGAGCCACTGCGCCTGGCCAGTTTTTGTTGTTGTTGTTGTTGTTTTGAGACTACGTCTCACTCGTCACCCAGGCTGGAGTGTAGTGGCACAATCTCAGCTCACTGCAGCCTCCACCTCCTAGACTCAAGCGATTCTTCTGCCTCAGCCTCCCAAGTAGCTGGGATTACAGGCACATACCAGTATGGCCGGCTCATTTTTGTATTTTTAGTAGGGACAGGGTTTCACCATGTTGGCCAGGCTGTTCTCGAACTCCTGACCTCAGGTGATCCACCCGCCTCAGCCTCTCAAAGTGCTGGGATTACAGACGTGAGCCACTGTGCCCGGCCTGCACATACTTTTTTAATCCAAAAGTTTAAAAATATAAAAATGAAAATAGTGGGCCAGGCGCAGTGGCTCACACCTGTAACCCCAGCACTTTGGGAGGGCAAGGCAGGCAGACCATGAGGTTAGGAGATCAAGACCATCCTGGCTAACATGATGAAACCCCATCTCTACTAAAAATACAAAAAATTAGCTGGGCGTGGTGGCGGGCGCCTGTAGTCCCAGCTACTCCAGAGGCTGAGGCAGGAGAATGGCGTGAGCCAAGATCGCGCCACC
Organism: Chlorocebus sabaeus; assembly: GCF_047675955.1. Classification (NCBI taxonomy): domain Eukaryota; kingdom Metazoa; phylum Chordata; class Mammalia; order Primates; family Cercopithecidae; genus Chlorocebus; species Chlorocebus sabaeus. Next base: position 55,008,855 of record NC_132929.1, on the reverse strand, counting down.
ACACTCCGACAGAGCGCGACTCCATCTCAAAAAAAAAAAAAAGAAAGAAAATAGGGAAAAGTCTCTTTCCCACCTCCACCCCTCATCTGCCCAGTTTCCCCTACAAAGTAACCACTGTTATGAGTTGTTTGGGAATCCATGAGGAGTTATTTTTATCCTAGAACCCTCTTTGTGTTATTTCTGCTTTTGTATTTAAGTTAACTTATTTGCCTTTATGCGTTAATTACGCAGGTAATATTCAAATATTTGGGTTCATGATGCAACAATTGAGAAATCTAAAATACAGGGCAAAACTTAAGGAACACGTTTATTTCTCCCCATTAACCTTCCCACCATTTGGTGTGTGCATTTTTCTCTCCCCTTTTTTTTTTTTTTTTTAAGTGACAAGTCTCACTCTTGTCGCCCAGGCTGGAGTGCAGTGGCGTGATCTCAGCTCATTGCAAGCTCCACCTCCTGGGTTCACACTATCCTCCTGCCTCAGCCTCCCAAGTAGCTGGGACTACAGGCGCCCGTCACCACGCCTGGCTAATTTTTTGTATTTTTAGTAGAGACGGGGTTTCACCATGTTAGCTAGGATGGTCTCAATCTCCTGACCTCGTGATCCACCTGCATCAGCCTCCCAAAGTGCTGGGATTACAGGCGTGAGCTACCGTGCCTGGCCTATGTATGTATGTATGCATGTATGTATGTATGTATGTGTGTATTTATTTATTTATTTTCACCATAAATAGTCTGTACATACTGTTCAATTTCTTTCTTTTTAAACATAATAACATGTCCTGGAGATTGTTCAAATTACATATAGGTCTATCTCACCCGTTTTTGTTTTTTTTTTTTGAAACAGGGTCTTGCTCTGTCTCCCAGGCTGGAGCACAGTGTCATGATCATGGCTCACTGCAGCTTGCAGCTCCCAGGTTCAAGTGATCCTCCTGCCTCAGGCTCCCCAGTAGCTGGGACTACAGATGGGCGTCACTACACCCAACTAATACTTTTATTTTTGCAGAGATGTGCTCTCACTATGTTGGCCAGGCTGGTTTCCAACTCCTGGACTCAAGTAATCCTTCCACTTCTGCCTCCCAAAGTGCTGGGATTACAAACATGAATACTTCACGTTTTCAATAGCTTTTGACATATCATAGTATAAATATTTCAAGATTTATCTCATCTTTGTGCACATTACTTTTTCTTTCTTTCTTTTTCAAGAGACAGGGTCTCACTATTCACTATGTTGTCCAGGGTAGCGTGTCAGTATAGCCAGGCTCAAGCAGTCCTCACGCCTCAGCTTCCAGAGTAGCTGGGACTACAGATGCATGCCACCATGCCTGCCTTCTGCACTTTGCTTTTATTTTTTTAGGATCTTAGAAGTAGAATTACTAGGTCAAAGAATGTGGGCATTTTAAATTGCCTTATGAGCGGTTTCATCGTTTTACATTTCAACTAGCAATTTAAGAAAAAAGACTTGTTTTTCCACATTCTTGACAAACATGGTATCATGGAGTCTCTGAAAACTGGTGTTTGTTTTTGTTTTGACATGGAGCCTCACTCTGTCACCCAGGCTGGAGCGTAATGGCATGATCTTGGCTCACTGCAAACTCCTGCTCCCCGGTTTAAGCGATTTTCGTATCTCAGCCTCCCGAGTAGGTAGGATTACAGGTGCACACTGCCATGCCCGTCTAATATTTTGCATTTTAGTAGAGACGGGGTTTCATCGTGTTGCCCAGGCTGGTCTCAAACTCCTGAGCTCAGGCAATCCACCTGCCTCAGCCTCCAAAAGTTCCGGGTTACAGGTGTGAGCCACTGCGCCCTGCATGAAAACCGGCTTTAATATAACAGGAACTCATGTTGTACAAAAGAAACCAGACATGAAAGAGTACATACTTTATCAATAGTGTTAGAAATTAGGGGCACTAGGAAACTACAGAACAGTGACAGAAATGTTCTGTATCTTAATCTGGTGTGGTTAGATGGTGTTACATGTTATACACATGTAAAAATCCATCAACCTGTACACTTACTAGTAATGCACTTTACGAAATCTACATTATACCTCAATAAAAAAATTTTTAAAGTCACTTTTTAAGATTTTATTGTGAAAAGTTCAAACATACAGAAAAGCAAAAAGCATAATACATTTTAGCCAGGTTGCGGTGACTCATGCCTGTAATCCCAGCACTTTGGGAAGCCAAGGTGGGTGAATCACAAGGTCAAGAGTTTGAGACCATCCTGGCCAACATGGTGAAACCCCGTCTCTACTAAAAATATAAAAATTAGCCGGGCGCGGTGGCACATGCCTGTAGTCCCAGCTACTCAGGAGACTGAGGCAGGAGAATCGTTTGAACCCTGGAGGCGGAGGTTGCGGTGAGCCGAGATTGTGCCACTGCACTCCAGCCTGGGCGACAGAGCAAGACCCCATCTCAGAAAAATTAAAAAAAAAACACAAAAAAACAGGAAGAAAAAGACATTTTATGTCACCTTCATTAAGCAGCTGTGAACATTTCCCCATATATGCCTTATATTAACATATATTTATGTGGTGTATGTATGTGTGTGTGTAAACACATAATGACCGTTCACACCTGGTTTCTTTAGTATGTACTTCCACAATAAGCATTTTCTACATGCCACAATACCATATCACATCCAGCACAATAACAAGCCGTCTGCTTTCACCTTGTTGCTGTTAGAAACCTATGTCAATGGGGAATAACAATTGTTTTCTAAAATTATGCAGTACTCCAAATTTCCTCACTTGTTTGTGTCATCCTTTTTTCAAAACAAGACCCATTAAATGACAATGTATTGCATTTGATTGTTACATCTCTCTCTCTCTCTTTTTTTTTTAGACGGAGCTTCGCTCTTGTTGCACATGCTGGAGTGCAATGGCACGATCTCAACTCACCGCAACCTCCACCTCCCAGGTTCAAGCTATTCTCCTGCCTCAGCCTCCTGAGTAGCTGAGATTACAGGCATGCACCACCACGCCTGGCTAATTTTTGTATTTTTTTGTAGAGATGAGGTTTCTCCCTGTTGGTCAGGCTGGTCTCGAACTCCTGACCTCAGGTGATCTGCCTTCCCCGGCCTCCCAAAGTGCTGGAATTACAGGCGTGAGCCACTGCTCGCAGCTAAACTCTCTCTCTCTTTTTTTTTTTTAAATTATGCCTCAGAACTGAGCAATCTCTTGTTTTTTTGTTTGTTTGTTTTGTTTGAGACAGAGTCTCAAATCTCGGCTCACTGTAAACTCTGCCTCCTGGGTTCAAGCCATTCTCCTGCCTCAGAGTAGCTGGGATTACAGACACACACCACCACGCCCAGCTAATTTTTGTGTTTTTAGTAGAGACGGGATTTCACCATGTTGGCCACGCTGGTCTTGAACTCCTGACCTCAAGTGATCCACCTTCCCCAGCCTCCCAAAGTGCTGGAATTACAGGCTTGAGCCACCAAGCCTAGCCAAATAGCTTGTCTTTTTAAACCTAGAGCAGAAGGTCTTAAGCTAGGAATCCGTGGATACAATTGAAAGGGTCCATGAAGTTGGATGAGGCAAAAATTACATTTTAATTTTCACCAAATTCTAATTAAAATTTAGCATTTCCTAGGCAGGGTGCAGTGGGTCACGCCTGTAATCCCAGCACTTTGGGAGGTCGAGGCGGGCGGATCATGAGGTCAGGAGATGGAGACCATCTTGGCTAACACAGCGAAACCCTGTCTCTCCGAAAAATACAAAAAATTAGCCGGGTGTGGTGGCGGGCGCCTGTAGTCCCAGCTACTCTGGAGGCTGAGGCAGGAGAATGCTGTGAACCCGGGAGGTGGAGGTTGCAGTGAGCTGAGATTGCGCCATTGCCACTGCACTCCAGCCTGGGCGACAAAGCGAGACTCCATCTCAAAATAAATAAATAAATAAAATAAAACTATTGTAGTTATTGGACCTGCTGCTAGATCTTGTTATTTAATGCATTAATAATGGAACATGTGTATTACCATATTGTACTGTTAAATATTTTGGTAACTGTATTTCGATGTAGTTTTGTTAATAATCTTGTGTTTTTTGTTTTGTTTTGTTTTGTTTTTGTTTTTTAATGCATTTAAGACATTCTGAGAAGAGAATTCACTGGCTTCACCAGACGGTCAATGGGGCTGGAGGGGAAGCCTTTGGCTCAAATACAGTCTGCCCCCCTACACATACCCTTTATTAGTAGTGGTATTAGTCTTTGTTTAGTATTAGTATTTGCTTTCTGAAGAGCCCAAGCCTTTGTTGAATGTCTGACGTTCTGAATTCACCCGATTATTTACTCAGTGTTACTTGTTACTTACATTTCCTATAAATGTAAAGTTAGGTCTAAAGACTTGATTAGATCTAAGTTGAGTGTTTCGACAAGAATATTTTAATTCTTTTTTTTTTTTTTTTTTTTTTTGAGACGGAGTCTCGCTGTGTCACCCAGGCTGGAGTGCAGTGGCCGGATCTCGGCTCACAGCAAGCTCCGCCTTCCGGGTTCACGCCATTCTCCTGCCTTCCCCTCCCGAGTAGCTGGGACTACAGACGCCCGCCACCTCGCCCGGCTAGTTTTTTGTATTTTTTAGTAGCGACGGGGTTTCACCGTGTTAGCCAGGATGGTCTCGATCTCCTGACCTCGTGATCCGCCCGTCTCGGCCTCCCAAAGTGCTGGGATTACAGGCTTGAGCCACCGCGCCCGGCCCGACAAGAATATTTTAAAGGTGACGCTGTGCAGTTCTCATAAAATTACATCAGTAGGCACATGATATCTGGTTGTCCCACTGTTAGTGATGCTAAGTGTGATCACTGGGCTACAGAGGTTAAGACAGTTTTGTTTTTGCATAATCTAATGGTATTTAAATTTATGGAAAAATGTAAACATATACAATAGCAGAGGTGATAGTGTAATGAACTCTGTTGTGTGGGTCACTCGGCTTCTACAATTATTAACATGTGGCCAATCTTGTTTCATTGATATCTCTTCATTCCTCTCCCCCGAAAAATGCATATACCCAGATTCCAGAGATCGTGTCTATTTTATTCATAAACAATAGTATGTATCTCTAAATGACATTATTGCATTTAATTGCAAACAACTCCTTATCTTCAAGTACCCAGTCTGTGTTCAGATTCCCTGATTGTCTCATAGATGTTTCTTTATGACTGGTTCAAATCAAGATGGAAACAAAATCCACACATTTCATTTCATTAAGATATCTCTGTCTCTCTCTTTTTTTGCCATTTACTTGTTGAAGAAACTGGACTACATTGAATTAGCAGACTGTCTTAAAGTGTTCATTTATAGGTTAATTGAACATAAAATCTTCAAATATGAGTTCCATGGGAGAATAAAATGTATTTGACGTGGTATATCTTTGCATTTTTTAGTACAAATAGCAATAAGTCACTACTCAACATAATGAATCATCAGCTAACAATAAGAAAAAATATCCATTAAGATTAAGCTTGTTAAAATGCTACTTCTGAAGGCTCAGTGATCCTAACTTCCTCCCTTGACCTTAATTTAGGACTGCATCAAAAAAAAAAAAAAAACTATTGCTTCTCATAAAGACTTTTTGAGAGTGAAGATGATGACAATTACTTAATATAAAGTATAATAAAAAAAATAAAATTTAAAATCAAAGTTACCTCCCAACTGGAATACTGATTGTATTAGTTTCCCGGGACTGCCAAACATAAATTTATTATTTCACAGTTCTAGAGGCTAGAAATCCCATATAAATGTGTTGGTAGGTTTGGTTCCTTCTGAGGACTGTGAGGAAGAATCTGTGCCATTCCTGTCCCCTAGCTTCTGGTGGTTTGCTGGCAATCTTTGGCGTTGCTTAGCTTGCAGGAGCATTTGGTGTTCCTTAGCTTGCAGAAGCATTACCTCAGTTTCTGCCTTCGTCTGCACATGGCTTTCTCCCAGGTTTCCAGATGTTGATGTCTGGGTTTGTGTGTCTTTTTCCAAATCCCACCCCCCCTTTTTTTTTTTAAATAAAAATGCCAGTTATAATGGATTAGGAGGCCACCTTACTCTGGTATGACCTCATCTTAACTAATTACATCTACAACAGAGCTTTTTCCAAATAAGATCTCATTCTGAGGCTCTGAGGGTTAGTGCTTTAAATATAAATTTTGGAGGGGACACAAGTAACCCCACTCTTCTATTTTAAATTAATATATAACATTTTCATTGACCTTTCATCAATTTACCAATTTGGTTTTTTTCCCACCTGGTTTACTTCTCTGAAAAATACGGGCCTGGCGCGGTGGCTTATGCCTGTAATTCAGCACTTTGGAAGGCCGAAGCAGTTGGATCACGAGGTCAGAAGTTCCAGGCCATCCTGGCCAACATGGTGAAACTCCCTCTCTACTAAAATACAAAAAGCTAGCCGGGTGTGGTGGTGCGAGCTGTAGTCCCAGCTACTTAGGAGGCTGAGGCAGGGGGATCGCTTGAACCCGGGAGGCAGAGGTTGCGGTGAGCGAGATCAGGCCACTGCACTACAGCCTGGCAACAGAGCGAGACTCTGTCTCAGAAAAAAAGTTAAAAAACAAAAATAAAAAATTCACCTCACCTCCCATCACCTAGAGATTAATTATGCATCTGTAATAATGGGGGTGTTTGGGTATCTTCATTTCTGATGCTGAAATTTGCTGAAAATTTTTTTTTGAGGCAGAGTCTCCCTGTCTCCCAGGCTGGAGTGCAGTGGTGCAATTTCGGCTCACTGCAAGCTCCGCCTCCCAGGTTCACGCCATTCTCCTGCCTCAGCCTCCAGAGTAGCTGGGACTACAGGCGCCCGCCACCACACCCGGCTAATTTTTTTTTTGGTGTTTTTAGTAGAGACGGGGTTTCACCGTGTTAGCCAGGATGGTCTCGATCTCCTGACCTCGTGATCTGCCGGCCTCGGCCTCCCAAAGTGCTGGGATTACAGGCGTGAGCCACGGCGCCCGGCCAGATGCTGAAATTTTTTAATATCTTTCTTCAAGGTCTGAAACTGTATTTTGAATTGATGAGATTACATATAGTAATTGTGGAGAACATTTGAGAATTGCTAGGAATGACTAAAAATATTTAGATAGAGGAAAAAACTTGGAACTGTCAACATACAATAGTTTTGCTCAAAGAAAGTGAGCTTCTGGCCGGGCGCGGTGGCTCACGCCTGTAATCCTAGCACTTTGAGAGGCCAAGACGGGTGGATTACAAAGTTAGGAGTTCAAGACCAGCCTAGCAAACATGGTGAAACCTCGTCTCTACTAAAATACAAAAATTAGCCTGGTGTGGTGGCCTGTGCCTGTAGTTCCCGCTGCTCAAGAGGCTGAGGCAGGAGAATCGCTTGAAAACCCGGGAGGTGGAGGTTGCAGTGAGCCGAGATCGACTCACTCCACTCCAGCCTGGGTCACAAGGCCAGACTTCGTCTCAAAAAAAAGAAAAAAGAAAAAAAAAGAAAAAAGAAAGAAAGAAGGAAAAAAGGGTATCTACATAGAAGCACTCAGAAGAAAAAAAAAGGATAAAAAAGTTCTAAGGCTCTGCTCACAATAACCACCATATTTGTTCATCACTAAAACAATCTTAACGGTGGTTTAAAAATATGCAGAATTGTTCTCCAAACTAATCTTCAATATCACATAATATCAAGTAAAAAATATTTCAAACGTTTTAACAGACATTACTTCGGCAATATTATGAACTCTACAATTTCGTGAATTTTAATGTCTTCTTATGCCCTAAGCTTTGGCGTTCGGCTGCCCTTCAAACAGGCCACTTAGCAACAAATACTTTTCTATGGCAGATAGCCTTTAACTGTGTAATTTACAAGATGAAATGTTCTGGTTTCACTGTTCTTTTTTTTTTTTTTTTTTTTTTTTTTTTTTTTTTGGAGACGGAGTCTTGCCCTGTCGCACAGGCTGGAGTGCAACGGCCGGATCGCGGCTCACTGCAACCTCCACCTCCTGGGTTCAAGCGATTCTCCTGCCACAGCCTTCTGAGCAGCTGAGACTGCAGGCACTCGCCACCACGCCCAACTGATTTTTGTATTTTTAGTAGAGACGTTGCGGGGTGGGGGGACGGTGCGGGGTCAGGGGGACGGTGTGGGGGGGTGGTCTCACCATATTGGCCAAGTTGGTCTCGAACTCCTGACCTCTTGATCCACCGTCCTCGGCCTCCCAAAGTGTTGGGATTACAGGCGTGAGTCACCGCGCCCGGCCCATTTTTCCTTTTTTAAGTTAATTTTTAGTAGTTTTGTATGTATGGAATTATTTGAAAATAGGACCATCCAGGCTGAAGTCTGTTACTACCGTTGATGAGAACTGAAACTGGTGAAATTACTAACATTGATGGGACCTGAAGTTGGTCAAATGAAAGCAAAATGAACACCGCCCAACGTGGGGCTCGAACCCACGACCCTGGGATTAAGAGTCCCATGCTCTACCGACTGAGCTAGCCGGGCAGTTGCGGAGAAGTGTTCTTTCTAGATCTTTTCAAAGGAATAAGATTGTTTTGGTTTGCTCCAAGAAATTGCATTTCGTATTAAACGATCTTTCCATTTTATATACATATATATGTATTTTTTGCAAAGTTTTTCACGACTTTTAAAACTTGTGTTTCATGTCTGATTCTGTGCGCACAAACTTCTGTTGTTTAATAAAAATGTATAAACAGCCCTCTAGTGGTCAGCACCTTTCCGTTTCCTTAAAGGTAAGGCGGGCCAAGGAAGGCGATGCCGACTCCAGCCTGGAGAATAGGAGTGAATGTGGGGGTGCTTCCAGTTCATCCTAAAGATTCCCGCCGGCAGAGCGCCCACCCCCTGCAGCGCGGGGACCGGAGATGCTCTCAGCACCCTCGTGGCCCACTGCAAAAGAAGGCTCGGGAGAAACGTCCTGCACACTCTCTGGAAACGATTGGAACTGAAAACCCAGCTGCAGAGCTGGCTGGCCTCTTGAGATCCTGTGACTTAGAGATTTTCGGAATTCTTTTCTTTGGCATGACAGTGGTTCAACTAAGACATACCATGGTGTTCACACAAGAGATTAGAAAACTAAAGCAGTCTCAGCGAGTAATTGAAAATACCGTAGAGAGTTTGCTCACGCTCAAAACTAAAAAGTGATTGGAACCTCAATGTGGGAACGGACCATTATTCCAAGCCTCTCCCTACTAAAACAAAGAAATAAAGATTCATTCTGTTTTCCAGTAGAAACGATTTCACAGTAGCCAAACAGTCCCAGTTAATGAGGGAAACTACTTCGTAAGAAAAAAACAAAGGCCGAGCGCGGTGGCTCACGCCTGTAATCCCAGCACTTTGGGAGACCGAGGCGGGCATATCGAGACCATCCTGGCCAACATGGTGAAACCACGTCTCTTCTAAAAATACAACCGGGCATGGTGGCACGCACCAGTAATCCCAGCTACTTGGGAGGCTGAAGCGGGAGAATCACTTGAACCCGGGAGGCGGAGGTTGTAGTGAGCTGAGATCCTGCCACTGCACTCCAGTCTGGTGACAGAGCAAGACTCTGTCTCAAAAAAAACAAAAACAAAAAAAAAACAGCAGGATTAGAAAAGCATACTTTGGCAAATTCACTTATTATTATTATTATTGACATAGAGTCTTTGCTCTCTTGCCCAGGCTGGAGTGCAATGGGGCAATCTCGGCTTACTGCAATCTCCACCTCCAGGTTCAAGTGATCACTTATGTCTCAGCCTCCCGAGTAGCTGAGATTACAGGTGTGCACCACCATGCCAGGCTAATTTTTGTATTTGTAGTAGAGAGGTAGTTTCACCATGTTGGCCAGACTGGCCTCAAACTCCTGACCTCAGGTGATCCACCTGCCTTGGCCTCCCAAAATGCTGGGATTACAGGAGTGAGCCACCGCACCCAGCAGTGGCAAATCCTTTTAAACAACGGTTATCAATTGTGGCTAAACCATTATGTTAATTTTATATGTTAATAGTTGGTGGAGAACTGGATATTTACAGGGTCAAAGTAACACCACACAGGTTAGTAGATGCAAGGACAATCTCATTGTATGATGGTGGGTTCAGGTTGTTATTACCTTAATCCAGAAATTAATCTGAGTTTTGCTAGTGCTTTACTAATCCTCAACGAGAGAGATAGTGTATCTTTAGCAGTGATACAACACAAAATCAATGGTAATTATTTATTCTAGTCAAAAAATGTTTTTGATTAATTAGTATCTAAATGTCAATAGGCCTTTAGATATTAATTCCAGTGTACAGGAAATATAAAGGATAGAGGAACAAGATGAATGACACCATAAGGAACCAATAACACAAAGTCAGAGGGTGGGAAATTCTCCAGGACAATTAACCTTCAACAAGTATTATATATTTTTTTAATGACTTCTGCTAGTTTTTCTTTCTTTCTTTTTTTTTTTTTTTGAAACGGAGTTTTGCTCTTGTGGCCCAGGCTAGAGTGCAGTTGTACAATCTCGGCTCACTGCAACCTCTGCCTCCCGGGTTCAAGTGATTCTCCTGCCTCAGCCTCTTGAGTGGCTGCGATTACAGGTGTGTGCCACCACACCCAGCTAATTTTTGTATTTTTAGTGGAGATAGGATTTCACCATGTTGGGCAGGGTTTCACCATGTTTGCCAGGCTGCTCTCGAACTCCTGACCTCAGGTGATCCACCTGCCTTGGCCTCCGAAAGTACTGGGATTACATGTGTGAGCCACCAAACCTGGCCAACTTTTGCTGGATTAAAAGAGACAAAAGGGCCATAATAATCAGATGCAACACGTGATCCTAGATTGGATACCGTTCTGGAAAAACTAATTCCAAAGAGATTTTGGAGTCAACTGGAGAAACTTGAATATAGTTTAAATATTGGATGAGATGAAAATTTACTGTAATGGAAAGTGGAGATGTTTCGCTGAAAAAAGCAAGTTACAGAATAAATGTAATCACTCATTTTGGTAAAAAGAAGGCCATTTACTAAGATATTAATGATTGTTATTTGGGTAGTGGGAATCTGAACGTTTTACTTTTTAAATTTTTTGCTTGTCTCTGTTTTCAACTTTTCTAAAATGCATATGTATACTTCTGTAATATTAAAAGGGTTATTTCTTAAAAGTACATTAGAAAGAAGAAATAAAGTAAAGCAAAGATAAAACTTTAAAATGTGGCCAACAATTAGTCTTACTCTGTCGCCCAGGCTGGAGGGCAGTGGTGTGATCTTGGCTCACTGCAGTCTCTGCCTCCCAGGTTCAAGCAATTCTCCTGTCTTAGCCTCCTGAGTAGCTGGGACTACAGGCACCCGCCAGCATGCCCAGCTAATTTTTGTATGTTTTTAGTAGAGACGGAGTTTCACCATATTGGCCAGGCTGGTCTCGAACTCCTGACCTTGTAATCCTCCCGCCTCAGCCTCCCAAAGTGCCAGGATTACAGGCATGAGCCACCAAACCCAGTCTCTTTTTTTTCTTTTTATTGTGGCAAAATATACATTACATAAAATTTACCATCTTAACCATTTTTAAGTGCACAGTTCAATGGCATTAGGTACATTCACATTATTATGTGACCATCACCACCATCCATCACTAGAACTGTTTCATCACCTCAAACTGAAACTCCATGCTTAGCAAACTGTAACTTTACACTGCCCTCTCCCCTCATCAGCTCCTGCAACCACCATTTTTTTTTTTTTTTTTTTTGAGATGCACTGTTGCCCAAGCTGGAGCCCAGTGGCGCAATCTCGGCTCACTGCAAGCTCCGCCTCCCGGATTCACGCCATTCTCCTGCCTCAGCCTCCTGAGTACCTGGGACTACAGGCACCTGCCACCACGCCCGACTACTTTTTTTGCATTTTTAGTACAGACGGGGTTTCACTGTGTTAGCCAGGAAGGTCTCGATCTCCTGACCTCACGATCCGCCTCCTTTGGCCTCCCGAAGTGCTGGGATTACAGGCGTGAGCCACCGCGCCCGGCCGATGCCCTGCTAATTTTTGTATTTAACCACCATTCTACTGTCTCTATGAATTTGAGTATTCTAGGTACTTATATAAATGGACTCATATAATTTTTGTTTTTTTGTGTCAGGCTTATTTCACATAGTGTCTTCAAGGTCCATCCGTATGGTAGCATGTATCAGAATTTCATTTCTTATGCTGAATAACATTCCCTTATATGTATATACCAGGGAATTTTTGTTTACCCATTCATCGGTTGATGAACATTTGGGTTGCTTCCACCTTTTGGCTACTGTGACTAATGTTGTTATGAACATTGGTATGGGGAATATCCGTTTGAGCTCGTGCTTTTAATTCTTTTGGGTATATACTCAGAAGTGGAATTGTTGAATCATGTAATTCTATTTATAATTTTTTGAGCGTTCCTCTGGAATTTTTTTTTTTTTTTTTTTTTTTTAGTAGAGTTGGGGTTTCACCATGTTGGCCAGGCTGGTCTCAAACTCCTGACCTCAAGTGATCTGCCTGCCTCAGCCTTCCAAAGTGCTGGGATTACAGGCGTGAGCCACCACGCCTGGCCTCTTTGGAATTTTAACCTTTATGAAAGTCACTTCCATAATGCAGGCCTCTGTTTCTTCATCTACAAATAAAAAGGCGGAGTAAGAGACAGAGGGAGGGCTAAGTAAGGGAGGGCTTTAGGAGATCTCTAAAGAGCCTCCCAGCCTTACAGCTCATGAATTGATGATCACTCAGAACCCTGGACAAAAGTGCTGGTTCCCTATTTAGAGCCTCTGTGAGTAAGTACAAGAAGAAAGGCTCTTCTTCCCGAGAGGCACAACTTGATTTTTACTTGGTGCTGGTTCTGGAGGGGCCTGGGGCTGGAGAACGGAGGATGGGTGGCCAAGGTTGCACAGGCTGGTGGCATTACGGGGCCCCTCTGCTTCTCCCCATCTCATCCCAGTATTTCTTTCCCCATCCCCACACTTACTCAGTTTGCCTCTGTGTGTCAGAGAGAAGGGGGTGAAGCCAAGGTCTAGTCCAGCATGAAACAAAACACTTGAAATTTCAGCAAGGAAATTTCATCAGAAGGAACTGTACCATCTTCCAGTGTCACCATGGAGACGGCTGAGATGAGACTCACGAAAACCCTTGGACTCCAGTCTCCTTCCCTCTCCCCCTGTATATCAGCTGCAGCTAAACCAGACTCCTCAGTGATTTGTGGAGACCTCTGTAGCCAGCACAATCATTCTGATATTTCCCTAAAACTCTGCAAAATTACCCACTGCTTCAGGATGAAGTCCAAAGTCCAAACTCCTTAACAAGGCCTACCACATCTTGCTTATGATCTAGCTTCAGCTTACCTCTTGGGCCTAATTGATTGGCAACCCATACCGGATATTCCAGCCATGTGGAGCTGCTGGAAGGGGCAAAGCCAGGCACTTTCTTTTCTTTTCTTTTCTTTTCTTTTCTTTTCTTTTCTTTTTTTTGAGACGGAGTCATGCTTTGTTGTCCAGGCTGGAGTGCAATGGCACGATCTTGGCTTACTGCAACAACCTCCGCCTCCCAGCTTCATTCAATTCTCCCAACCTTCCAAGTAGCTGGGATTACCAGCCTTCACCACCATGCCCGACTAATTTTTTTGTATTTTTAGTAGAGATGGGGTTTCACCATATTGACCAGGCTGGTCTGGAACTCCTGACCTTGTGATCCGTCCGCCTCGGCCTCCCAAAGTGCTGGGATTACAGGTGTGAGACACTGCAACGGCCCTTTTTTTTTTTTTTTTAAATTAATTTAAAAAATTTGTCCGGGAGCAGTGGCTCACGCCCGTAATCCCAGCACTTTGGGAGGCTGAGGCAGGCGGATCACGAGTCCAAGAGATCAAGACCATCTTGGCCAACATGGTGAAACCCAGTCTCTACTAAAAATACAAAATTAGCTGGGCGTGTTGGTGCACGTCTGTAGTCCCAGCTACTCAGGAGGCTGAGGCAGCAGAATCGCTTGAACCCAGGAGGCGGAGGTTGCTGTGAGCGGAGATCACACCACTGCACTCCAGCCTGGCAACAGAGCGAGACTCTGTCTAAAAAAAAAAAAAAATGTGGCTGGGCACGCGGTTGCTCACATCTGTAATCTTAGCACTTTCAGAGGCCAACCAAGGTAGGCGGATCACTTGAGGTCAGGAGTTCGAGACCAGCCTGGCCAAAATGGAGAAACCTTGTCTCTACTAAAAATACAAAAATTAGCCATGCGTAGTGGCACATGCCTGTAGTGCCAGCTACTTGGGAGGCTGAGGCACAAGAATTGCTTGAACCAGAGGTGGACGCTGCAGTGAGCCAAGATCGCACCACTGCATTCCAGCCTGGGTGACAGAGTGAGACTCTGTCTCCTCCTGCCAAAAAAAAAAAAAAAAATTATAGAGAAGGGGTCTTGCTATGCTGCCCAGGCTGGTCTCAAACTCCTGGCCTCAAGCCATCCTCCCACCTCAGGCTCCCAAAGTGCTAGAATTACAGACATGAACCACTGTGCCTGGCCAAGTCATGCACTTTCAAGCTTCCAGGATGCCAAGTGCACTCCTCCCTTACCTTGGAATACTTGCTCCCCACTCTCCTTTCTCAACTCTATCCTGGAAGACCTGTATCAGGAAGCACCTCCTCCAGGAAGGCCTTACAGCTTACCAGGAAGGCAAATGTGCTCTCTCTTACACCCACACTTGACTGTCCTCCCTTTTGACTCAACACAGTCCCTCTGCCATGGCTAGTGCGGAGAGGAAGCACCCAGTGATACCACCTAGGTTCAAATCCTGACCAGGCCACTCATAAAACCACAGGACATTAAAAATTGCCTACCTACTTCTTAGGAGCATTTTTGCCTACCTACTTCTTAGGAGCATTGTGAGGACTGCATGAATGAATATGTGTGGTACATGTTGCCTGGCACATAGAACACTTGGCTTCCTCCTAGCAATCTGTGAACTCAGCCGGACTTGTGTTCTACCCTTAATGGGTGCCCTTTTTTTCTTTAATTAATTAATTAATTAATTAATTTTTATTTTAGTGTCAGTGTCTCACTCTATCACCCAGGTTGGAGTACAGTAGCACAATAATAGCTCACTGAAGCCTTGAACTCCTGGGCTCAAGAGATCCTTCCTCTTCAGCCTCCCTAGTAGCTGGAATTACAAAGTGACTGGGGCTACAGGCCCCCACCACCACACCTGGCTAATTCTTATTTTTTATTTACTTGTTTATTTCAGTAGAGATGGGGTCTCCCTATGTTGTCCAAGCTGGTCTGGAACTCTTGGTCTCAAGAGATCCTTCTGCCTTGGTCTCCCAAAGTCCTGGGATTACAGGCATGAGCCACTGTGCCTGGGATGCCCGTTAAATTAGGGGCTTGGTCTCATGAGCTCTCCAGTTGTCTCATTCACATCGAGGAGATGGTATTGTAGATCATATAAGGTTGGATTGTAAGGGAGGGGGCAACCAAGGCAGATTCAGGGGCATTGTGGGGATAACAAGGGAGCAGCCTGAAAGTCAAGGAAAGGCCACACTGCTGCCAAGCTGCTAGCATGAAAAAGACAGATCATAACGAGTGTTGGAGAGATGGGGAGAAATTGGAACCTTCATACATTGTTGGTAAGAATGTTAAACGGTGCAGTTGGCAAATTGTATGGCAGTTCCTTAAAAGGTTATGCATAGAGTTACCATATGACCCAGCAACTCCACTCCTAGGTAGAGATCCAAGAGAAATGAAAACGTGTCCACACTAAAACTTGTACACAAATGTTCATAGGAGCATTACTCAAAATTGCCAAAAAGTGAAAACAAACCATATGTCCATCAATTGATGAATAGAGACATAAAATCTTCTGTAATATTATATTCTATATAATGGAATGTTATTCAACCGCAAAGTAAATGAAGTACTAATACATGCTACAGCATGGCTGAACCTTGAAAACATTCTACTCTGTGAAGAAAAGCCAGTCACGAAAGACTACATATTGTATGATTCCATGTAGGAGGCAGATCCACAGAGACAGAAAGTAGATTAATGGTTGCCAGGGGCTGGGAGGAAGGATAAAGAAAATGGTATAAAATTAGATAATGATGATGATTGCACACATATATATGCTAAAAACCGTTGAATTGTACAATTTAACAGGGTGAACTTTGTGGTATGTAAATTATATCTTAATAAGCTGTTATTTTAAAAGGAAGGGAAAACATGACAAAACAAGATTATCAGGGTTTAGGTATTTTCTAAATATTTATTTAAGTTGCAAGATAAATGTTTTGCTTCATCTTGTCAGTGTGTTTAATGATAGAATAGACAACTCCATAAGGAGAAAAGGTCAAATGTCTAGAGTCAAAATGTCTCAAATGTCCTCTGGGAAGGTATGGCCTGGAGCAGTGGAGCCCCCTGCTGCCCCCCACGTGAGGCTCTGTTTCCAGCACCAAGTACGCTGCTGATTTGCCCTGTGGTGCCAGGCAAGTCTCCATCCCACTGGAGTTCCAGGCTTTCCATTTACATAACAAGGAGACTACTGCACAGGATCCTGCAGGCTGTCCCTCCTCTGGCATCCTGCACAACTTTGACCCTCCCTGAAGTCGGCTGGTGGAATTCTGCATGGACCCCCATGCATTCCCACCCAGGCCCCAAATGGCATCCCTTCAGGTTGAAAGGACAGAAAGGAAATTGTGAGCCCTGTGAGCTCACAATGGTGCCATTGTGCCCAGCAGAGCCTCTTTGTTCTTTTCAGCCCTCTTTCAGATCAGTATCCAGTCCCCAGCTCTGGAAGGAGTGGGAAGCAGGGCTAGTGAATGCTACGGAATTAAGCCAAGAGGTTAGCAGGCACTTAATGAACATAGTAGCCATCTATGGAGTCGCCACTCTGTGGAGGCCCTTCAAGTACTAAAAGGACCTCAGCAAGGTTAAATGACTTGTCCAATACCACACAGCTAACTAGTGGCAGTGCTGGGCTTCACACACACTCCTGGACACCTTCAAAGCCTCCAGTTACCAATGCCACGGTCAACTTCCTTCTGTAACTCTTCTCACTTTGCATGTCCCAGAGACTTTCCTAAGACTTCATGTATGTTAACTTGTGTAAGTCTCATAACAATCCTGGAAGAAGGGAGTGTTGTCATCATCACAAGGATAAGGAAACTGAGGCACAGAGTGGTTAGGTAACTTGCTCAAGGTCACACAGCTAATAAATGGCAGAGCTTGAACTTGGATAAAGCTGTCAGGCTCCAAAGTCCACGCTCTTACCATTATGTACCAGACAGTTGAATGTGACCTTCCACTTTGATAGACTTATGAAGAATTTCTTGATTGGCTGAATGGAGATTCAAGTATAGTTGTAAGAGCTCTGGTGCCCAGGTCTGCCATTGACTGGATGAGTGAACGGCCAGAGGTGCCTGTGAGACTGGTTTTTTTAAATGTCTGATCTAAAGGGGCAGCCACTGCTGGACGTGCAGGCCCAAGATCACTGGTTCTGCTGACTTGATTTAGAAAGGAACTGGAAAATCTGGATTTTAAGTGAAAATTTCTGAATTTTTTTTTCTTTTGAGTTGGAGTTTCACTCTTGTTCCCCAGGCTGGAGTGCAATTGCGCGATCTCTGCCCACTGCAACCTCCGCCTCCTGGGTTCAAGCAATTCTCCTGCCTCAGCCTCCCAAGTAGCTGGGAGTACAAGCATGCACCACCACGCCCGGGGAATTTTGTATTTTTAGTAGAGATGGGGTTTCTTCATGTTGGTCAGGCTGGTCTTGAACTCCTAACCTTAGGTGATCCACCAGCCTCAGCCTCCCAAAGTGCTGGGATTACAGGCATGAGCCACCATGCCCGGCTAACTCCTGAGTTTTAAATGTTGGCAACTCACTTTTTTGGGGGTGGGGTGGGGGACAGGGTCTCACTCTTTTGCCCAGGCTGGAGTACAGTGGTGTGATCTCAGCTTACTGCAATCTCTGCCTCCCAGGTTCAAGCGATCCTCCCAATGTCAGCCTCTTGAGTAGTTGGGACTACAGGTGCGCACCACCACACCCAGCTAATTTTTTGTAATTTTTATAGAGACAGGGTTTCCCCATGTTGTCAAGGCTGATCTCAAACTCCTGGACTCAAGCGATCCACCTGCCAAGATCACACCACTGCACTCCAGCTTGGGTGACAAAGCGAGACCCTGTCTTAAAAAAAAAGCCGGGCGCGGTGGCTCAAGCCTGTAATCCCAGCACTTTGGGAGGCCGAGACGGGCGGATCACGAGGTCAAGAGATCGAGACCATCCTGGTTAACACGGTGAAACCCCGTCTCCACTAAAAAATACAAAAAACTAGCCGGGCGTGATGGCGGGCGCCTGTAGTCCCAGCTACTCGGGAGGCTGAGGCAGGAGAATGGCGTGAACCCGGAAGGCGGAGCTTGCAGTGAGCTGAGATCTGGCCACTGCACTCCAGCCTGGGCGACAGAGCGAGACTCTGCCTCAAAAAAAAAAAAAAAAAAAAAAAAAAAAGGCCAGGCGCGGTGGCTTATGCCTGTAATTCCAGCACTTTGGGAGGCCAAGACAGTGTCGAGGATTAGATTCAATAAATTGTTTGGCCAGGTGCGGTGGCTCAAGCCTGTAATCCCAGCACTTTGGGAGGCCGAGACGGGTGGATCACGAGGTCAGGAGATCGAGACCATCCTGGCTAACACGGTGAAATCCCGTCTCTACTAAAAAATACAAAAAACTAGCCGGGCAACGTGTCGGGTGCCTGTAGTCCCAGCTACTCGGGAGGCTGAGGCAGGAGAATGGCGTAAACCCAGGAGGCGGAGCTTGCAGTGAGCTGAGATCCGGCCACTGCACTCCAGCCTGGGCAGCAGAGCGAGACACCGTCTCAAAATAAATAAATAAATAAATAAATAAATTGTTTAATTAAATTGTACAATTCAATGGGTTTTTTTTTTGTGTGTGTGTGTGTGTGTGTAATTATCACCACTATCTAATTTTATACCATTTTCTTCATCCTTCCTCCCAACCCCTGCCAACCAGGGCAAAAAAATCTCCTGTTGAGAATTCATAACTATAGTGTGGCTTTGGCTTATAGTTTTAGGGCCTAAAGCATATACTTCATGTGCTAAGATGTGGTCCAAAACAATACAAGCTGTTTTTTTTTTTTGTTTGTTTGTTGTTGTTGAGACAGAGTCTCGTTCTGTCATCCAGGCTGGAGTGTAATGGCATGATCTTGGCTCACTGCAACCTCTGCCTCCCAGGTTCAAGCAATTCTCCTGCCTCAGCCTCCTGAGTAGCTGGGACTACAGGTGCCCACCACCACGCCTGGCTAATTTTTGTATTTTTAATAGAGACATTGTTTCATTCACCATGTTGGGCAGGCTGGTCTTGAACTCTTGACCTCAAGTAATCTGCCCGCCTCTGCCTTCCAAAGTGCAAGGATTACAGGCGTGAGTCACTGTGCCCTGCCCAAGCTGTATCTTAATTAAAAGTGGCAGAAGCAAATGAAAATCTCTCCGGTGAAGACTACCCTCAATCCAGATGGCAAAGAATTCCTAGATATAAAGTGTATGTAAACATGACCTCACAATCAGAAGTGACATCAACAGACATGACTGACAGCATAATTATGCCCATAAAAACTTAAGCTACTATGATTAGACTATAATAACATTTAGTTTAAAGAAATAAAAGATCTACTTGAAAACATGAGTAAGAAACAAAAGGCTAACAAAAATGGGAAGGAGCCGGGTGCTGTGGCTCACACTTGCAATCCCAGCACTTTGGGAGGTCAAGGCAAGAGGAGTGCTTGAGCCCAGAAGTTCCAGGCCAACGTATGCAACAAAGCAAGACTCTGTTTCTATAAAATAAAATAAATACAATAAAATAAATTAGCCAGATGAGATTGTGTGCACTCATAGTCCCAGCTCTTCGAGAGGCTAAAATGAGAGGATCACTTCAGCTCAGGAGTTCGAAGCTGCAGTGAGCTATGATCTAGGATTGGGCCACGGTACTCTGCTTGGATGACAGAGCAAGACCATGTCTCTTAAAAAACAAACAAACAAACAAACAAAAACTTAAAGCAGCCAGAGGGAAAAGACAGATTACTTAAAATCAATCAACAATTAAATCAGCTGGGTGCGGTGGCTCACGCCTGTAATCCCAGCACTTTGGGAGGCCAAGGTGGGTGGATCACCTGAGGTCAGGAGTTTGAGACCAGCCTGACCAACCTGGTGAAACCCCATCTCTACTAAAAATACAAACATTAGCCAGGCATGGTGGCATATGCATGTTATCCCAGCTACTTGGGAGGCTGAGACAGGAGAATTGTTTGAACCCGGTGGAGGGTGCAGTGAGTGGAGACCATACCATTACATTCCAGCCAGAGCAACAAGAGTGAAACGCTGTCTCAAAACAAAACAAAACAAAATAAAACAAAACAAATTAAATTGATAGCAGACTTCTAAAAAGCAAGGATAGAAAACCAGAAGACAGTAGAATAATGTCTTCAAAGAGCTGGAATAAAAAGAACAATCAACTTACAATTAAACTAATGAAGCTATATTTCAAGAATGATAAGAAAATCAGATCATTTTCAGACAAAAGAAAATTAAGTTTATCAACAAACCTTCACTAAAGGAATGTTTCAAGGAAATAGTTCAGAAAAAGAGAAAATGAGCCTCAGATAAGTTTGAGATACAGGAACAAATGTTGAACATTATAGGATAGTTATTAAAAGACTAAGTGTAGAGTATACTACTCTCCAACTACTAGAGGGAAAAAAAGGAATGAGAAAAATAAATCCAAATGAAAAGAGAGGAAATTAAAACATAGAAAAACAAAGATAATGATAAAGTATCAAATATGATAGAAACATATCTAGCCATTACAGTAAAAACCATAATAAATGTGAATGAACTAAATTAGGAAGGCAAAAAAATTGTCAGGCTGGATTAAAAGTAAAACAAAACCAAGTTTATAAGAGAAACACCTAAAATAGACACAGATAAAAATATGCCTAATAACAACTAACTAAAATAAAGCGGGCTGGTTAGCTTGGGCAACATAATGAGACCCAGCATCTACCAAAAAAAATTAAAATAAAAAAATTAAATACAAAATTAGCCAGGCATGGTGGTGTGCACCTGTAATCCCAGTTACTCAGGAGGCTGAGGCAGGAGAATCTCTTGAACCCGGAAGGTGAGAGGTTGCAGTGAGCCAAGACTGTGATTGTGCCATTGCACTCCTACCTGGGCAACAGAGCAAGACTCCATCTCGGAAAAAAAAAAAAAAAAAAGCCAGGTGTGGTATCTCACTCCTGCAATCCCAGGACTTTGGAACGCCAAGGAGGGCGGATCACAAGATCAGGAGTTCAAGAACAGCCTGAACAATGTGGTGAAACTCCCTGTCTACTAAAAATACAAAAATTAGCCAGGCGTGGTGGTGGGCACCTGTAATCCCAGCTACTTGGGAGGCTGAGGCAGGAGAATTGCTTGAACCCAGGAGGCGGAGCTTGCAGTGAGTTGAGATCTCGCTATTGCACTCCAGCCTAGGTGACAGAGTGAGATTGTGTCTCAAAAAAAAAAAAAAAGAAAAGAAAAAGAAAAGAAAAGAAAATTATCTGGGTATAGTGGCATGTACCTGTAGTCCCAGCTACTGGGAAGGCTGAGGTAGGAGGATTGTTTTGAGCCCAGGAGTTTGAGGCGCCTATGATCATACCGCTGCAGCCTGAGCAACAGAGCAAGACCTGGTCTCAAGAAAAAAAAAGAAAAAAAAAAAAAAGAAAAAGAAAAGAAAGCTGGTGAGACTATATTAATTCAAAAAAGGGGAAAAAAGAGATTATAAGAAATGAAAAGATGACCAGATATTAGGGATAGACTGATGAAAAAGACAAGGCATCGCCCCATAAGCATTAACTGTAGTAGGGGAAACTTGGAATAGACATACATAAACAAAAAAAGAAACACCAATGCCAGTGAGTATTTTTTTTTTGGAAACAGAGAACTCAAAGGAAAACTGTGGTAGAGACACCTATTTTAGATTAGAGGTCAGCGAAGACCTTTTTGAAGAAGTGCCATTTCAGCTGAGCCCTGAAGGCTGTCACCTGAGGCAGGAGATGAGGGGCAGAATGTCCTGGAGAGACAGAATCAATTTCAAGAGTGAAAGCCCCAAATGGGGAAGAGTTGATCATAACAGGAGAAAGAGAAAGAAGACTGGCTGTGGCCAGTGAATGAGGATGGATAATCCCTTTTCTTCCCAATGGAAACACTGATGGCCATCATCTAACTTTTGCTGTGTGAATTGAGAGCCTCGCCTTTTGATTTGGAACAGTTGCAAAGAGTTTAAGTGCAGTGAGTTTAGGTGAGAGCTCCCACAGGGAAGCCTGAGCTGGAAAGTGAGCCCACCCCATCTGTTCTAAGAACAGCAGAGCTCCTGAACTGCTCTTTTGTCAAGGTCATTCTTGCCATCAGGGCCCTGAGCATCCTGGGCTAACCAGAGTCACTCTTGCAGGTACCCTAGAAATCAGGTAGGGCAGCCTTGGTCTACAGGCCAGTTTATTTGAATAAAAGGAGTTGAGGTTTCTTGGTTGCTTTTCAGAGGAGCTCAGTTGGAAGAGAAGTTTCCTCCCCTGGAAGGAGAAGGTCAGGGTTGGGACCCCAGGGAGGGGAGACAGATATCCCGGCCCTCAACACTTCTCTTCAGGACTGTGCTGCCAGGGATGGATAGCAAATAAGTGCATACGGCAGGGCATGGTGGTTCATGCCTGTAATCCCAACACTTTGGGAGGCCAAGGCAGGCGGATCACCTGAGGTCAGGAGTTCGGGACCAGCCTGGTCAACATGATGAAACCCTGTCTCTACTAAAAAATACAAAAATTAGCTGGGCGTGGTGGTGGGCACCTATAATACCAGCTACTAGGGAGGCTGAGGCAGGAGCATCACTGGAACCCAGGACGTGGGAGTTGTAGTGAGCCAAGATTGCTCCACTGCACTCCAGCCTGGGTGACAGAGTAAGAATCTGTCTCAAAAAAAAAAAAAAAAAAAAAGTGAATGTCACACCAGGGCCAGACCCTTCCCATGGAAGAGAAAGGGAAGGGTCAAAGTCCCCATGAGTGTTAGCAACGTCCCCTGCCCCATACATCAATTCATTAAACAATCATTAAATGTCATCTTTATCAATGCCTACTGTGTATGTAGCACAGGGCTGGATATAGGAGCCTAGAGTCAAAGAATCAAGACCTAGATAGAGCCTTGGAGATCACTGACTCTGACCTACTTATCTCACAGAGGGGAAGCAGAGACCCAGAGAGGAAAGGGCTTTGCTTACATCTCTCACATGTGGGGTGGACTTGGGACAAGCCCTGCCTCCTGGTGCCCAGACCAGTGTCCTGTCCCACAGCCCTGCTCTCCTCCATTGACTCCACCTCCACCTGCCCACGTCCAGTCTCCCTTACTGTTGGATTACGGCAGCTCTGTATACAGAAGACATGAGCCTCCTTCAGAATCCAGCTCTGTTCTGAGAATTTAAGAAGAAAGAAGCTCCGGTGAAAAGCCTATTAGTTTCCTCTGCATGGAAACTAATACATATTTAACAGCGGAGTTAAGTTCTGAACCTGCAGGAACCAGGAGGAGAAATCTGAAATTTCCATCCACAGAGGATCCCAGTGCTTTCACTAAGCCCTGGCTGACTCCTCCAAACCTCAGAGGTAGGGACCAACTGGACCTAGAGCCACCAGGGAGTCGAGATAAGAACAGCTACATTTTGGCCAGATGCAGTGGCTCATGCCTACAATCCCAGCACTTTGGAGGCCGAGGCGGGCAGATCACTTGAGGACAGGAGTTCAAGACCAGCCTGGCCAACATGGTGAAACCCTGTCTCTACAAAAAATACAAAAATTAGCTGAGTGTGATGAGATCCACCTGTAATCCCAACTACTCAAGAAGCTGAGGCAGGAGAATCACTTGAACCCAGCAGGCGGAGATTGCAGTGAATAGAGATCACACCACTGCATTCCAGTCTGGACATCAAAGCAAGACTCAAAAAACCAAAAAAGTCTCAAAAACAACAACAACAACAAAAAAAAACAACTACCTTTTACTGAGTGCTTACTAGGTGCCAGGCAATTTGCAACTGTTTCTTCTTTACTTCTCAGAGCAACTCAACAAGGTAGATACTAGCATTTCTAACTTCATACATGGGGAAACCAAGACTCAGAGAGATGTGGGAATTTACTCAGGGTCACACAGAGAGCAAGGAACAGAGCTAGCTGGATTTCCCTAAATTGCAGAACATCAGAAAGACTTGCCAGCACATTGCTAAACAGAGCCTCTCAAAATACATACCATGTGGATGTACATTTATTGAAAGAAATGTTTACAGAGATCAAAGTTAAATAGCCCAAGAGAGATTTTAAAAATCATGTCTTTTGTACAGATAGAGCACAACAGTCAAAGACAGGCAGAGCTGGAGGCCCAGGGGGAAGTGCCCAGCAAGGCAGACACTGGGACTTTAGAGCCTCAGCCACCTGAGGCCTGGCGGCCCACCTCACTGTCAGCTGGACCATTGGTCCTGCTGGGTCCAAGTGACAGACTGGGCCTCAGATACCTCTGCTTTTTCACTCTTTTCTAGAACTTGTCTGGAAGGTTGTACAGCCAGAGAGAGAAACCATGACCCATGACCCATAGGGGTAGGATGACCACCACTGGTGTTTGCCTGAGGCTGTATCAGTGTTAGCAATGCCACGTGCCAGGAATTCCCTCAGTCCCAAGCAAACCGGATGCTTGGTCACCCTGTCTGGGGTGGCCTGGCTTCCTCCTGGGACTCTGTCAGACTTAGAGAGGCAGGCTGTGACATCTCTTCCTGGTGTATCCTCAGACAGCAGCCTCCCTCCCTGGACCTCAATTTCCCCATCTCTAAAATAGGGGTATTTAGGCCGGGCATGGTGGCTCATGCCTGTAATCCCAGCACTGCCAAGGCAGGCGGATTGCCTGAGGTCAGGAGTTCGAGACCAGCCTAGCCAACATGGTGAAACCCCATCTCTAAAAATACAAAAATTAGCTGGGCATGGTGGTGCACACCTGTAGTTCCAGCTACTCGGGATGCTGAGGCAGGAGAATCATTTGAACTGGGAGGCAGAGGTTGCAGTAAGCCGAGATCACACCACTGCACTCCAGCCTGGGTGACAGAACAAGACTCCATTTCAAAAAAACAAACAAACAAAAAAGGTGGGGGGACATTCAATAGCACCTCTGAGGATGCTTCTAACTTACCTGTTTCACAGTTTCTGAACCAATGTTTTGTTGATTAATGGCATGTTTTGGTCCCTTGCCTAAATTGCCAACTCCCCTGGGGCAGTGCTGAAAAAACAGTGACTACTAGATCCCTGCAGGGCTGGCCTCCTCCACTCCCCGCACACAGAGTCTTACTTTTTCCATTCTCTAAGCCTGTCATTTAAGAGATGATTATTCATGCCAGCCACAGCAAAAGGGCATTTAAAATGGAGCCCTGTTCCACTCCTCATGGAATTAAAAATGGGTTTACAGATCCCTGCTTACTTGACATTTTAATCAAGGAGTTAAGAGCAGAGAAACTTAAAGGGGAAAGGTCAAGAGCCAGGGTCACACACATTTCCATTTCAGCAAGGAATATTCCACTGCCCACTCCAGGCCAGAAGCTGTTGTGGGGGAGACACACACAGACAGGAGAAGCATGGTCCCAGCTTCCAGAAGCTCCTGCTCAGCCCAGGAAGGGGGTGCCATCCCCACAACGGATGGAACCAGAAGCACCCTGTGGCAGGTGCTCTTCAGGGCCCCCAGGAACCAGAGGAAACCTGAACAAGTGCATAACTTATCAATACAAACCTGCCATATCTGGCGGTCTAAAACATTATTTCCGCCGTATCTGGGGATCTATAACATTATTTCCATCAGGCCCAAACCACTGTCTGTGGAACCTGTGGAACCTCTGAGTTAAAAGAGGTGGTAAAAAATGCTTTGAGAGGCAAGAAGGCCAAAAAGGGTAGTGGGTTCTGACTCAGGGTGCTGAGTCTAGGGATCAGCAGCCAGGACAACAGAGCACCACAGTACCAGATACACAACGGACTTTGGGAACAAAAGAAAACCTCCCACCCCGCAGGGCAGGGCAGGACTGGCATTCCAGGCAGAAGGAACAGCGGGAAGTGGATTTGCTCAGGGCACAGGCATGAGGGGCATGGCCAGAGAAGACTGGAGAGGGAGTCTGGGCCATGCCAAGGCCATGGGGGAGACAAAGGATTCTGGGCTTTACTTTGCTTCTCAGAGTTCATGCTTCTCAGAATGGGGCTCTCCACAGTGCTACTCAGGATATAGCTGGAATATCTTCCAAGAGCATCAGTCACTTGAGGATGGGGGAAGGGGATCATTCTTTTTTATTGTAAAATAAACTTGTGAACAGTAGGCAGCAGACAACCAACTAGACTACTTTTGAAGACAAAACTCAAGATTTTGGCTGGGCATGATGGCTCATGCCTGTAATCGCAGCATGCTGGGAGGCCAAGGTGGGCGGATCACTTGAGATCAGGAGTTCAAGACCAGTCTGGCCAACATGGTGAAATCCCGCATCTACTAAAACTATAAAAATTAGCTGGGCGTGGTGGTGCTCACCCATAATCCCACTTACTTGGAAGGCTGAGGCAGGAGAATCGCTTGAGCCCGGAACGCAGAGGTTGCAGTGAGCTGAGACTGTGCCATTGCACCCCAGTCTGGGCAACAGACCAAGACTCCGTCTCAAAAAAAAGGAAAAAAAAAATTTTTTAAGGCATGCTTCACTCACAACCGAAGGCACAGCCCAGAAGTGACTGTGCTCATGCCTTCTCCTCTGTGCCACACTACCTCTACTGCAACCAGAGCCACTTTCACCTTCATGCTGTCTGTCCTTCCCACTCAACTAGCCTCCATGAGCCCAAAACCTCTGCTGTGGCTCCCTGTTAGACCATGTGGGGCCACTCCCATACTTCTAATCTTGGGCTGGACTTCAATATATTTTTTTGGAGGTCGGAGGGGCACAATTCAATGCACAATAGCATCTTCTTTCAAATATGGTTATCAATCTTGGGGTTCATGTTATCTACAACTACCTCCCCAGCCCCCTTAATAACTCTAGGTATTCTCATCCCTCATAAGCGCTCACTCTTCCATGGTCTCTTCTCTCTTCTGTCTTCAGCCTCTTCTGTTCTACTGGCTCATTCCCACAAGTACCTAAAGAGCCACCTGCTTCTCTTACAACCCTACGGCAACTTCCCATTGTCTTTCTCTATCACAGGTCATGTTGAAAGGGCTGTCTGCATTTGCAGTCTCTGCTCCTCCGCTCCCATGTGTGGACATTGCAGACTCTTCTCCTCACCTCCCACCTATTTCGCCAGCTGCTGTGATCTGGTTTTCCCTGCCCTGCCTCTCCCATCCTGTCCTGGGAGGTTGGAATTCAGCCAGGAGTGGCCTTTTTTTTTTTTTTTTTTTTTTTTTTTGAGACGGAGTCTTGCTCTGTTGCCCGGGCTGGAGTGCAGTGGCCGGATCTCAGCTCACTGCAAGCTCCGCCTCCCGGGTTTACGCCATTCTCCTGCCTCAGCCTCCCAAGTAGCGGGGACTACAGGCGCCCGCCACCTCGCCCGGCTAGTTTTTTGTGTTTTTAGTAGAGACGGGGTTTCACTGTGTTAGCCAGGATGGTCTCGATCTCCTGACCTCGTGATCCGCCCGTCTCGGCCTCCCTAAGTGCTGGGATTACAGGCTTGAGCCACCGCGCCCGGCCCAGGAGTGGCCTTATATCAGTCAGTGGTCAAGACTCCGTTTCTCAGAGAGTATCTTGAAGCTTTTGCTGCAAACCCAAGTCCACCCTCCTCAAGCAACCCCCACAAATCCAAAAGTCTCTAGGACAACCTCTATTAAGATAAAACAACTGTTGACTGGACGTGGTGGCTCACACCTGTAATCTTAGCACTTGGGAGGCTGAGGCACGTGGATCTCCTGAAATCAGGAGTTTAAGACCAGCCTGGCCAACATGGTGAAACCCCATCTATACTAAAAATACAAAAATTAGCCAAGTGTGCCTGTAGTCCCAGCTACTCGGGAGGCAGGAGAATTTCTTGAGCCCAGGAGGTGGAGGTTGCAGTGAGCCAAGATAGCACCACTGCTCTCCAGCCTGGGTGACAGAGTGAGACTCCATCTCAAAAATAAATAAATAAATAAAATAAAACAACTATAGAAAGTAGCAAGCCATCAGTCATCTCCACATTTACTTGGATCATTTCTGTCTTGATTGACTCCAGTCTGACAACTCTTATTAAAGGCAATGCAGGATGGGAGACCTGGGATTGTCTCTCAGCTCTGTTGTTGACTGACTGTATGCCACTCCTCTGCTTGAAGCCTCAGTTTGCTCCTGCAGGAGGTGGGAACAATAATGAGATCCAGCTGCCAAAGATGCTATGAGGATGAACTGAGATGATGACATAAAGGGGAATGTGGCAGGCTGAACAAATGTGAGTGCCAGAGAAGACTCAGGCCAGCTGGCCCATTCCTCAAGAGCTTGGATTTTAGGAGCAACCTCTGGAATCTAGGCGAGGCTTTGGCAGACCGTGCTCAGGCTAAGGGAATGAGGAAAGAGACCGAAGACAGCATCATACACAGGCGAACTGGAGAATGAGAATGTACCTTGCAGAGTGCACTCACATATTGGTTATTTATTGAGAACCTACTGTATAAGCAATTCAAGCAAAAGTCAGACACACGTTGACAGTTCATAATTGAAGAGAAGACATGAAAACATACTCAGCATTCAGGTTGCTATACCTCACAGGCAAAGCACTGTGCTGGGGGAGCCAGGTAGGCCAGAGGGAGTGCAGGGTCCCCGGGAGTGGAGAGTGAGAGCCACAATACAGACAGAGAAAGGGCACAGGGCACATGGGAGTAGAGCAGTGGGCACAAAGTGGGAATACAAGGGCCCCCAAGAGAGTAGGCTGGGGCTAAGGAAAGGACTAGAACATTTTTTTCTTTCTTTTTTTTTTTTTTGAGACAGAGTCTCTCTCCATCGCCCAGGCTGGAGTGCCGATCTCAGCTCATGGCAGCCTCTACCTCCTGGGTTCAAGTGATTCTGGTATCTCAGCCTCCGGTGTAGCTGGGGTTACAGGCGCCTGCCACCACGCTTGGCTAATTTTTATATTTTTAGTAGAGATGGGGTTTCACCATGTTGGCCAGGCTGGTCTCAAATTCCTGACCTCAGGTGATCCACCTGCCTTGGCCTCCCAAAGTGCTGGGATTACAAGCGTGAGCCACCGCGCCTGGCCAGGACTAGAACATTTCTGCCTGAGGTTCCAACACCTGGAAGAGTCCACGGAGGGGGAGGAGTGAGGTGGAATAGAAGAAAAAGAAAGGCTCAGCGGCTGTCCTGTCTGAAGGGCAAAAGACAAAGGTGGTCAGAGTCAGGAGGGGCTCTGCGCCAGCGAGGCTGTGTGACTTAGGGTGGGGAGCTCAGAGAAGCAGCCTGCCCTCTTTGGGAGAGAATTCAGCACAGAAAGCTTGACAGGGCCTCGCCTGCAGAAGCCTGGCTGATGTGAGAGGTGGGGGACACCTTTGTGAGCTGAAGATGCTCTTTCAGATACCCATCCACCTTTGCCCTCTTGGAGGGGCTGCAGGAGTCCGAGGGCTGCCCCTCACAGCCCTCCCCCATTTGCCACTGAGGGGACTGGGATGTGCTGGGATGAATGACAATATCAGACACACTTATGATTTACTCAGGACATCGCTTTTCACCCTCCTTCCCTCCTCTGCAGCATCTGACACCAACACCAACCCAGCTGCCATTCATTCATTCACCCAGAGCATCTATTCTTTTCCCAGGTGCCTGGCTCCTTTGTGGCCTCTGTGCACCAGGATATAAGTTCTTATTTGGCCTTTTAGAGCACTTTGCTCCACTTCTCGGCACTTGGCAGATGAACCATTAGTGATTATGAGTTTGGAGCCAGGCACAGTGGCTCACACCTGTAATCTCAACACTTTTTGAGGCCAAGGTGGGAGGATTGCTTGAGCCCAGAAGTTCAAGACAAGTCTGGGCAACATGGTGAGACTCTGTCTAAATACAAAATAAAATAAAATAAGGTAAAATAAGGCAGGATGCAGTGGCTCACCCCTGTAATCTCAGCACTTTGGGAGACCGAGGTGGATGAATCACCTGAGGTCAGGAGTTCAAGACCAGCCTGACTAACATGGTGAAACCTTGTCTCTACCAAAAATACAAAATTAGTCAGATGTGGTGGTGCATGCCTGTAATCCCAGCTACTAGGGAGGCTGAGGCAAGAGAATCGCTTGAACCTGGGAGATGGAAGTTGCAGTGAGCCAATATCACACTGTTGCATTCCAGCCTGGGCAACAAGAGTGAAATTCTGTCTCAAAAATAAATAAATAAAATACAAATAAAGAAAATAAAAGCTGGGCATGTGCCTGTGGTCCCAGCTACTAGGGAAGCTGAGGTGGAAGGATCACTTGAGCCCGGAAAGTCTAGGTTGCAGTGAGTTGTCATTGCGCCACTATATCCAATCTGGGCAACAGAGACCCTGCCTCAAGGATGAAAACAAAAACAAAACAAAACAAATGAAAAACCCCAAGAGTTTGGACTTCAGAATCAGGGAGCTGTGAATTGAAACACTTGCTATGCCATCTTATAAGCTGTGTGACCATGGGCAGTTTCATAACCTCTCTAAGCCTCAGTTTCTTCCATACAGCATAAATAATATGATGCACTAAAAACATTTGTGAAGATTAAACATACATGAAGTGCTGCACCTGCCTCATTGTCAAGTGCTCAATAAATGCCAGCCCATGGCTCTTTTACAAACTTTAGGGTTTTTTTTTTTTGTTTTTTTTTTTGAGACGGAGTCTCGCTCTGTTGCCCAGACTGGAGTGCAGTGGCATGATCTCGGCTCACTGCAAGCTCTGCCTCCCGGATTCACACCATTCTCCTGCCTCAGCCTCCTGAGTAGCTGGGACTACAGGCGCCCGCCAACACACCCAGCTAGTTTTTTTTTTTGTGTGTGTGTGTTTTTAGTAGGGACGGAGTTTCACTGTGTTAGCCAGGATGGTCTCTATCTCCTGACCTCGTGATCTGCCTGCCTTGGCCTCCCAAAGTGTCGGGATTACAGGCGTGAGCCACTGTGCCTGGCCCTGGGGTTTGTTCTTTCCTTCAGAAACCTCATGTACTCTGCATT
Organism: Chlorocebus sabaeus; assembly: GCF_047675955.1. Classification (NCBI taxonomy): domain Eukaryota; kingdom Metazoa; phylum Chordata; class Mammalia; order Primates; family Cercopithecidae; genus Chlorocebus; species Chlorocebus sabaeus. The sequence continues at coordinate 54,977,741 of NC_132929.1, read as the reverse complement.
TCTCTGCATGCATTTCCTTTGTGTCTCTCTTCTCTGCATTCATTGACTACTCACTCTTCCAGCCACCCTATCCAGACCATATTCTCCGTGTAACCCTATGCCTTCCTTTAGAGGCACACCAGAGACCCACATCCACACTGTAGAACAGTTCCCAGAGGACTCAAGAGCACCAGCTCAGAGCTGGGCGCACAGTCCAGTACTAGCAATATGTGTATTTATCTGATCTTCCCCTCTTAAGAGCCAGTCCTCTTCTGGGTGAGCAACCTGATGCTTTTATAACAAAAGCCAGTAAAATTTCACCCTGGCCTTGATAATAGAAAACATTCAGAAACTAAAAGTTCAATATTTTCTAGGATCTCAACTTTGTGGCAAGAAATGACCCAAAAACAATTTGTGCATAAAGAGTAATTAGAAAAGAATACAGAGTGGGTAAAAACCACTGATCTGAAAAATGCACAAGGAACTCAACTTTTCTCATTTTATAGATGAGGAAACTGGGGCTCAGAGAGGCAAAGTTATCTGCTTAAGGTCACAGGACAAGGCAGAGCAGGGGCTTCTGACCAGGCTGACTCCAAGTTGAATGCCTTTGCCTCTAGACCCTGCTGTCCACTGTATGGTGTTTATGGAGTAAATGGTGTAGCTTTCTGCAATATTCTTTAAAGTAAAGAGAATGGTTTTAGAAGTGACTGTTGGCCGGGATCAGTGGCTCACCCTGTAATCCCAGCACTTTGGGAGGTGGGTGGATTACTTGAGGTCAGGAGTTTGAGACCAGCCTGGGCAACATGGTAAAACCCCAAGCCTACTAAAAATACAAAAATTAGCTGGGCGTAGGCCAGGAGCGGTGGCTCACGCCTGTAATCCCAGCACTTTGGGAGGCTGAGGCGGGCAGTTCACAAGGTCAGGAGATAGAGACCATCCTGGCTAACATGGTGAAACCTTGTCTCTACTAAAAATACAAAAATTAGCCAGTCATAGTGGTAGGCGCCTGTGGTCCCAGCCACTTGGGAGGCTGAGGCAGGAGAATTGCTTGAACCCGGGAGGCGGAGGTTGCAGTGAGCCAAGATTGCGACCCTGCATTCCAACCTGGCGACAGAGCAAGACTCCATCCAAAAAAAAAAAAAAAAAAAAATTGCTGGATGTGGCGGGCACTTGCAATCCCAACTACTCAGGAGGCTGAGGCAGGAGAATCGCTTGAACCTGGGAGGTGGAGGTTGCAGATTGCGCCATTGCACTCCTGCTTGGGAAACAAGAGTGAAACTCCTCAAAAAAAAAAAAAAAAAAAAAAAAAAAAGTGACTTTTGCCCTGGGCTTCTATTTAATAAGGTATTCTTTCTTTCTTTTTCGGGGGGTGGAGGAGAAGTTATCACTTTGTCACCCAGCCTGGAATGCAGTGACATGATCTTGGCTCACTAAAACCTCTGCTCCCAGGTTCAAGTGATTCTCCTGCCTCAGCCTCCCTAGTAGCTGGCATTACAGGCAGGTGCTGCCATGCCTGGCTAAGTTTTGTAATTTTTTTTTTTTTTTCTAGTAGAGATGGAGTTTCACCATGCTGGCCAGGCTGATCTGGAACTTCTGGCCTCAAGTGATCGGCTCGCCTTGGCCTCCCAAAGTGCTGGGATTACAGGCAGTGAGCTACCGCGCCTGGCCTCCACCCTTTTAATTCTTTTTTTTGTTTTGTTTTGAGTCTCGCTCTGTCACCCAGGCTAGAGTGCAGTGGCAGGATCTTGGCTCACTGCAACCTCTGACTCCCGGGTTCAAGCGATTCTCCTGCCTCAGCACTCTTTTCATTCTTTGGACTGGTTCTAACTCAGCGGATGGGCTGCAGGAAGATAGGAGAAAGCATTAGTAGGGGACTCTTCTCCCTCCTATTGCTCCCATGAAACACGTGCCCCTGCACTTGAGGGAGAAATGAGCTACAAATGACTCACTTCATTTTTTTTTTTTTTTTTTTTTGAGACAGAGTTTTGCTCTTGTTGCCCAGGCTGGAGTGCAATGGTGCGATCTTGGCTCACTGCAACCTTCACCTTCACCGGCCTTGGTCTCCCAAACGGCTGGAATTACAGGTGTAAGCCACCGTGCCCGGCCATGACTCACTTTAAAAAGAACACCAAGAAAGGCTGGGCACGGTGGATCAGACGCCTGTAATCCCAGCACTTTGGGAGGCCGAGGCTGGTGGATCACGAGGTCAAGAGATCAAGACTATCCTAGCCAACATGGTGAAACCTGTCTCTACTAAAAATAAAAAAATTAGCTGGGCATGGTGGCATGCCCCTGTAGTATAGTCCCAGCTACTCAGGAGGCTGAGGCAGGAGAATTGCTTAAATCCAGGAGGTGGAGGTTGCAGTAAGCCGAGATCGTGCCACTGCACTCCAGCCTGGCGACAAAGTGTGACTCAGTCTCGGAAAAAAAAAGAACACCAAGAAAAATAATCAAGGTTTAGAGCTACCTGTGAACCACTGCATTCTCTTCTTCCTTTATCTTTTAAATGTTTCCTGACTCCTAGAACTGACACTGTGTTTTCTTCTTTCCAAAAATGTAACTTTCCTTTTAAGTAGACAACCACTACAATAGGAGGTAAGATTCTTCAGCTGGAGTACTTTGAAGGAATAATGGTATCGCCCACACCAAGCGGTTCAGGCACTCTTATTCCATCAAGCACTAGCTATGGGTATTGCCACCAATTCGGGCTGCTCTGGGATGATACATCTGTAGACATTTGGGTTGACACAAGGTCCTGTACAGGCTCTTTGCTTGGACAGCAGGCATTGTGGAATGTGTTTTTCTCTCTATGTTCAAGCATCAAGTCTTTCTCATTCAACACAACAGGCATGAAATTTATGAGCAGGTCTTCTTGCAAGCATGCAAATATAAATTCTGACCTCTGGCCATCTAATCTCAAGTGATGTGTATTGAGAATGCTGCTTTATGGCGGCTTTGCATCAATATGAGACTCAAGTGTTGCCTACCAGAGAAAGGATCTAACTTGGCTGTCTTTAGATTAACCTTCAAGTGATTTTGGGGAGCAGGGGAAGAGAGGATGCTGACTGTTAAGGCTTACAGCATGCAAACGCTGAAGTTATACTCCTTCCTGGTCCCATATCAGGTACAGGGTCATCAGGCTAAAAGGAATTGCAGAAATCATCTAGTCATTCCACAGCCTCACTAGATGCATCAATTCTGTCTCCAACATTCTTTGTAAGTGATCAGCTAGTCTCTGCTGGAATACCTCCAAAGACAGGGAGCTCATGAGGCTCAGTTGCTCAAAAATGGAAAAAGCCTGTCATAATTAGGATTGAAATCTGCTTCCTATGACTTTTCTACCACTGGTCCCAGTTCTGCCCTCTGTGGTCACCCAGGCCACTGCTGCTTCACCCAGCCTGGGGGTGGGAGAGGGTGACTACCCTGTCCCCTTCTCCAAACTGCACAGCTTCAGCCCTCTGGCTGCTTCTTGCAGCCCCTTTTCATGCAACAGCTAACATTCTCAGAGTCAGCATACTGCTGAATCAGTGCTGCTTGGGGTCAGCCAAGTCCCCAGGATCTTAAGAGGACATGTAACAGGAAGGTCTTAAAGGTGAAAGCTCAGAAATCTTCAGCCATTGAGGGCTGTCTTTGAGCCTGATGTTCCTCCATTGTAGGTTTCCAAAAACGGCCCAGACCTCTCCCTGGGAGCTCCCTCCTTAAAATAAAAAGGAAACAAAACAGAAGCCAGGACAGTTAAGCCCCTTAAAGTGCAATGAATGGAGCTCATACCATTTGCAGAGGCTGGGCTAGGAGGATCAAAGTGCTGGACCTGGCAGAGTCCCCAGGATTCATCTCATCCCCAAACTTTTCGAATGGGGAAACTGAAGCCAGGGAAGATGGGGCTCACCTTAGGACACGCAGGTTAATGATGACTTCCAGTGTTAAGTAATCTCCATCAATGGACCAACCCTGACCTTCTGAGAGACCCCAGAATAGCAGCCTAGACTTCAGACCCTGCTTCTTGATGTCATCGCCCTAACCCCTAATGAGCCAATTTACTCCATGCCTTTGGTACTGAGGCAGAGACAAGCGGCCCTCATTGGGAGAGTGCAGCCGCTGGGGTGCTGCCGTGGGAGCTGGGAGGGGCACCAGGCGCTGGGCTTAGCTACACAGCTCTGGAAGGCCCTGTGGGAAGTGGGCCACAGCAGGCAGTAAAGCAGCGGGCTGAGGCAGTTGTTGCAGTGCGCCAGGCAGATGGAGACTGGGAAGAGGTAGGCCTAAGCCAGGAAGTAAGAGCGGTCCAAGGGCATGGCATTCAGTTTGATCAGCATCCCTCAGAGTGTGAATGCTTGGTTGGGCAGCCAACAGAGCACTAAGGCCAGCAGCACGCAGGCCAGAGAGCAGGTGACTCAGGAAAGCAGTCGACGCCTGACCCTCGACGGCCAGCGTGCGGGCCACAATTGCAGGAAGCACAGCAGCAGCAGCGAGCAAGTGCCCAGCGTGGCCAGCGTCAGCACGAAGGCCACCACGATCTTCTCTGCAGGTGGTAGAGCGTTTGCCAGTTGGGGCCGCCGTCGGGGAAGCACAGCAGGCATGAGTGCTTTCCCCCCACCCTAGCTGCCGTGGTGAACAGGGCGGTGGGTGCTGTAGCCAGGACGGCCATAGCCCAGAGCAGGCAGCACACACAGCTGGCCCGGCTCGGAGGCAGCGTGCCAGTCACGGTGCAATAGCGTGCCACGCTCATGGCGCTGAGGAAGAAGCTGCTGGCATACATGTTGAGCACGGTGAGCATCAGCACCACCTTGCAGATGGCACCCCCGAAGGGCCAGCTGAAGTCGCGCACCATGTCCACGGCCCAAAAAGGCAGCGTTAGCACCAACTGCAGGTCAGTGGCTGCCAGGGTGAGGAGGAAGCAATTGAGCAGCCAGTGGTGGCGCCGCTGCTGGGACCAGGACTAGCACCAGCACGTTGCCCACCAGGCCTACAGCGCACAGGGCCCAGTAGGCGCCCGCAATCAGTGCCCGCAAAGCCGGCGCCGGGACTGCCCCTGCCACCCAGTCCAGGCCGTCCAGGCTGCGGGCACTCCGGGCCGGGCGAGTGCTCTTCAATCCGTTGCCCAGGGAGCTGTTAGGGCGCAGCCCTGACGACGCCTCTTGCAGCCAGCTGAAGGGAAGCACGGCCCAGAGAGCTCGGGCAATTCGACCCTGCCGCTGGCGGACGCCATCGCCGTAGATGGCAATGCAGGGATCCGCTCAGATCCACTCCAACACCGGCTTTCGCTGAGAGAGAATTAGGGGTCTGCGGTACCTCGCCGCAGCACCTTTTAAAAACTGGGGACCGCTCGCTAGCCTGTGATCGGCCATGGTCCCACCCCAAAGGCCTCCGAGCTGTATTTCCATTAGCTGCTTCTGCACCCTTGAATTCGCGTTGAACCGGGGACCCTTTGCGGGTGAACTGAGACGCGGAGGCCGGAAGCCCGAACCAGAGGAAACAGCGTCTGCCATTCACCCAAGGTGTGGGGCCACAGCTGCTGGTTCCCGCCCGACAACGCAGCTCCAGCTTCCCAGTGCCTCCCAGAGGGACTCTGATACTCGGGGGGCGGAGAAGGGAGGTCATACAAATTCTTCCTGTGGAGGCAGTGCGCCCCTCCACCTCCCGTGTGGGCCCCGAAATAGCCAACTGAAGACCAAGGAGGGTTGCCCAAGTCCGACCAGTGGGGCCTGGCAGGCCACTGCCCGCCAACCCTGCTTCCTTGAACCCCCTGCTCCTGATAAAGGCATTTCTCCTCCCCTGCTTTAGTCATGGGTACCCTTCATCTCCACCTTCACTGTGGTCTGCTCTGCAAGTATCTGTGACTTTCTTCCCAAGGTCAGCCTGAGAAGTAACTAATCTAGGAGCAGTCAGAGGAAGAGACAGGCAAACAGGATTTAAAAGACCAGTGTTGGGCCAGGCGCCAGGGCTCACGCCTGTAATCCCAGCATTTTGGGTGGCGGAGGCCGGCGGATCACCTGAGGTCAGGAGTTTGAGAACAGCCTGGACAACATGGTAAAACCCTGTCTCTACCTAAAATACAAAAATTAGCTGGGCTTGATGGTGTGTGCCTGTAGTCCCAGCTACTTGGGAGGCTGAGGCAGGAGAATCGCTTGAATCTGGGAGGTGGAGGTTGTAGAGAGCGGAGATGGCAGGCCATTGCACTCCACAGAGCAAGATTCCATCTAAAAAAAAAAAAAAAAGGGCCAGTGTTGAGAGACCAAGACTGGGTCAGCACTCATGCTCAGCATGCACAGAGGAGGGTCCTAAAGCCTGGGGAATCCTGAAGGGCTTCTTGGAGGAGGTGATTTTTGAGCTGATCCCAATATTGCCTTGGCTTCCAATTCCAGTGAGTTCCTCCTATAGTTAGAATAAAATCCAGATTTCCTGCTTTGGACTACAAGGCCTCATGACAGAGGCACTCAACTATAGCTTTTTTTTTTTTTTTGAGACGGAGTCTCACTCTGTTGCCCAGGCTGGAGTGCAGTGGCGTGATCTCGGCTCACTGCAACCTCCGCCTCCTGGGTTCAAGTGATCCTTCTGCCTCAGCCTCCCATGTAGCTGGGACTACAGGCATGCATCACCACACCCAGCTAATTTTTGTGTTTTTAGTAGAGATGGGGTTTCATTTTGTTGGCCAGGCTGCTCTTGAACTCCTGACCTCAGGTGATCCACCTCCCAAAGTGCTGGGATTACAAGTGTGAGCCACCATGCCCAGCCAACTAAGGCTAAAAAAAGAAAAAAAAAAAAGGCTGGGTGCAGTGGCTCATGCCTGTAATCCCAGCACTTTGGGAGGCCCAGGCAGGCAGCTCATGAGGTCAGGAGAACGAGACCATCCTGGCTAACATGGTGAAATCCCTTCTCTACTAAAAATACAAAAAAGGTAGCCTGGCGTGGTGGCGTGCGCCTGTAGTCCCACCTGCTGGGGAGGCTGAGGCAGGAGAATGGCGTGAACCCGGGAGGCGGAGCTTGCAGTGAGCCGAGATCGTACCACTGCACTCCAGCCTGGGAGACAGAGCAAGATTTCATGTCAAACAAAAAACAAAACAAACAAAACAAAACAAAACAACAACAACAAATCAATGCATGGGTCCCATACTCCAGAGGTCTGGAGTAAGCTCTGTGTGTGTGTGTGTGTGTGTGTTTTTTTTAAGACAGAGTCTCGTTCTGTTGCCCAGGCTGGAGTGCAGTGGAACGATCTTGGCTGACCACAACCTCCACCTCCCAGGTTCAAGTGATTCTCCTGCCTCAGCCTCCCGAGGAGCTGGGACTACAGACGCAAGCCACCATGCCTGGCTAATTTTTGTATTTTTAGTAGAGATAGGTTTCACTATGTTGGCCAGGCTGGTCTCAAACTCCTGACCTTGTGATTTGCCCGCCTCGGCCTCCCAAAGTGCTGGGATTACAGGCATGAGCCACCGTTCCCGGCCAGCCCTGGTATTTTTAAAGGTGCCTAGGCAATACCACTGTATGCCAGGGTTGACAAGTCCTCTGTTTGTGATCTCTCTGCCCATGTCCTAGACCTTGTCACCTACCATTCTGAGCCTTGCTCACTTCACTCCAGACACAGTGGTCCTTCCCCAGGTACACCACTCTGGCCTGCCTCAGGCCTTTGCCTCTGCTGTTCCATCTGCCAAGAATGCCCTTCAACCGGATTACCATGTGGCTGCTCCTTCTCAGCACTCAGGCCTCAGCCCAAATATCACTTCCTCAGAAGAGACTTTCCTCTGCCACCACTCTGTTTACTTCCAAAAACATTCATTGTGTGCCCACTATGTGCCAAGCACCTTGCTAAGCACCCAGGATACAGCCTGGAGTGTGTCTTCTACTAGGGGATAAAGACAAACAAGTAAATGAGATGAATTTATGGGGGAAAGAGTGACAATGAAACAAAGCAGGGTAACAAGATAGAGAGTGAGGGGCAGGGCAGCAGGCTGAAGAAAGGGGTATGAGTTTAGGGATGGGAGGGCTCCCAGGGGAGGAGGAGACCATGGTCCCCTTTATGCCACTTACCAGGTGTATGTCTAGGGGTTAACCAGTTTTCATTTTTCATTTTTTATTTTATTTTATTTTATTTTCGAGATGGAGTCTTGCTCTGTCACCCAGGATGAAGTGCAGTGGTGTGATCTTGGCTCACTGCAATCTCCGCCTCCCAGGTTCAAGCAATTCTTGTGCTTCAGCCTCCTGGGTAGCTGAGATTACAGGTGCCTGCTACCACACCTGGCGAATTTTTGTACTTCTTAGTAGAAATGGGGTTTTGCCATGTTGGCCAGGCTAGTCTTGAACTCCCGACCTCAGGTGATCCACCCACCTCAGCCTTCCAAAGTGCTGAGATTACAGGTGTGAGCCACCACCTCCAGCCAGAGGTTAACCAATTAATCTTGCCTATCTGTAAAGGAAGATGCTGATAACCCCTTGTCAGGGCCATAGGACAATTAACCAACCTCAAGAGAGAAAGCCTTCAGCTCTGTGCCCGGTACGAAACTCTTCTTCTTGTGATTATTATTGAGAGGCTAGAGTGATCTCCCGTTTTGCTGAAGGCCCTCTCTGGAACTTCTTGGCCAACTTTAGTCTGGAGCTCCCACTGTATGGCAACCCTGGCATACCGTGCACTTGCCTTTTCCTCCTTTCCTACCTCCATCTAGAACACAGGCACGACATGCCACCAGGAGCTGGGAGGTGGTTCCCAGAGGGCAGATCTCCTTCATGTCTCCTGCCCTCAATCAATCACCACTGCCAGAGCCTCCCCATCACTCCCAGGCCTCTGCCTTGCTTGCCCAGGAGACAGGGAATCTGCAGTAAGTGACATTCTCTGCGCAGCAGTTAGGAAAGGGGAGATTAGCCTACTTACCGAGACATAGACTAGGCCAGAACCTGGATGAACTGGGAATCTGATCAAAAGTTTCCAAAATTAGATCATGCTTTCCCAGGGTTTCCTTCTAGCAGGGTCTGATGCCTGGGACTTTTTCTTCCTTCAGTGGAAGTTGTCACTGAATGTCAAGTGGCCTGGGTTCTAGTCTCTGTGCCCTAGGGCTCTGTGTAAAATCAAGTGACTTTTCCCATTCTGGTCTGTTTTCTCATTTGTAAAATAAGACACCTTCTAATTCGAAGAGTGTTTTTAGAGACAAGGTCTCGCTGTGTCACCCAGGCTGGAGTGCAAGGCCTGATCATAGCTCACTGCAGCTTCTTTGCATTGGCTGAGCATCTACTATGTGCCAGGTCCAGTGCCAGGTGTTTTACAAGGATCATCTCCTCCGGTCCCCATGACTGCTGTGTGAGACAGGGAATGTGACCCGGACTTACACAAGTGGAAGCAGGCTCCGAGAGAGGACTTGCCTAAAGGCCCACCCAGCAGGTGAACAGAAGCCTCCCTCTGAAGAGCCTGTCCAGTTTTCCCTGAGGTGCTCTGCTGACAATACTCCTAAAATCTGCACACCAGGGGAGTCTCCCAAGAGAAACAGTTATTGGTGAGAGAGGGTCACAGGTTGGGGATGTATTTCTTTTTCTTATTTATTTATTTATTTATTTATTTATGAGACAGAGCCTTGCTCTGTCGCCTAGGCTGGAGTGCAGTGGCTCCAGCTTGGCTCACTACAACCTCTATTTCCCAGGTTCAAGCAATTCTCCTGCCTCGGCCTCCCGATTAGCTGGGACTACAGCTGTGTGCCACCACACACCTGGCTAATTTTTGTATTTTTAGTAGAGATAGGGTTTCGTCATATTGGCCAGGCTGATCTCGAACTCCCGACCTCAAGTGATCTGCCCACCTCGGCCTCCCAGAGTGCTGGGATTACAGGTGTGAGCCACTGCACCTGGCCGGATGCATTTATTTTTCTTTTAAAAAAGTATCTTTATGTTCGGGCACAGTGGCTCACACCTGTAATTTTAGCACCTTGGGAGGCCAAGGCAAGAGGAACACTTGAGCTCAGGAGTTCAAGACCAGCCTGGGCAACATAGTGAGACCCTTTCTCTATCAAAAAAAGAAAAAATAGCTGGGTGTGGTGGTATGTGCCTGAGGTCCTAGCTACTCAGGAGGCTGAGGTAAGAGGATCGCCTGAGTCCAAGAGTTGGAGGCTGCAGTGAGCCATGCTTGTGCCACTGCACTCCATCTGTGGCAACAGAGGAGACCCTGTTTTTTTTTTTAAAAAAATCCCTTTACAGCCAGGTGCAGTGGCTCACCCCTGTAATCCCAACACTTTGGGAGGCCAAGGTGGGAGGATCACTTGAGCAGAGGAGGTTGGGGGGCAGTGGGCCATGTTCCTGCCACTGTACTCCGGCCTGGGTGACAGAGCAAGACCCTGTCTTGAAAAAACAAACAAACAAAAAAACCCTAAAACACAAAACTCTTTATATTATTACTGCAGTGAAAATATAGCATTTCCACATGTAGTTTTGTACAAATTATGTGGCCAGTGTTGATTTTTCCCTTGAGAAAATTTCCCCACCATGAGATTATAGGTGACTGTGTCAAGCTTTGGTGTCTTGCTGCATAATCCCTTTGATTCCCCATTCCCGTCTCCACAATAGGCCACTCAGCCCCTTGCTTTGCTGCACTGGGAAGATCACAGAAACATCAGGGCAGTATTCCCAGAGTCCCTGGAGAGCCCAGAGGAAGTGGGGAGGTCCGGAAGCAACAGACAGTAGGTCAAGGCCATGACAGGGAGACAGGCCTGGCCTGGCTCAGGGGCCTTCCCCTCCTCCCACTGCATAAGTGGTGTGTGTGTGTGTGTGTGTGTGTGTGTGTGTGTGTGTGTTTGATGGGCTAGGACAGAGTGGGCTGGTTTTCAGCTTGTATTTCTGTAATATAACTTGACTCTTTTAAACCATGAACATATATTACTTGGATGTAAAGTAAATTAAATAGCAAAAGCACAAAAACCTTTGCAAATTTGATAGGTGGCAAATGCTCCACAGTTGCTTGGATTTGCATTCCTTTAATTTCTGGCAAGGCTGTACATTTCTCAAATGTTTCTGCACCATCTGTATTTTCTCTACACTTTTGGCATTTCCCGTCAGGGAATAGGGTAATGGCTGTGGGCCTCGTACCTGGAGGCAGACAGATCTACCTACAAGTCTTGGCTCTGCCAGTTACTGGCAAGGGACTTAATCTCCATTTTTTTTCTTGTCTGCACATTGGAGATAAAGGTTGGGTTTCCCTTATTCAAAATGCTTGAGATCAGAAGGGTTTTAGATTTTGGATTTTTTTGGATTTTGGAATATTTGCATATGTATAACGCAAATCTTGGGGACGGGGCCTACGTGTAAACATGGAATGCATTTATGTTTCATATACACCTTATACACACAGCGTGAAGGTAATTTTATGCATTGTTTCATTTTATTTATTTATTTTTTTATTTTGAGATGGAGTCTCCCTCTGTCGCCCAGGCTGGAGTGCAGTGGTACGATCTCGACACATTGCAACCTCCGCCTCCTGGGTTCAAGCAATTCTCCTGCCTCAGCCTCCTGAGTAGCTGGGACTATAGATGGGCACCACCATGCCTGGCTAATTTGTGTATTTTTAGTAGAGACAGAGTTTCACCATGTTGGCCAGGCTGGTCTCAAACTCCTGACCTCAGGTGATCCGCCTGCCTCGGCCTCCCAAAATGCTGGGATTACAGGTGTGAGCCACCATGCCCAGCCTATACATTATTTGAAATAATTTGGTGTATGCACACATCCATTCCCAGACCTCTTGAAATCTGCCCTGGGCTCCCTCATCCCACCTCCATCCAGAGTTGCCTAAGTTGCAGGTCCAGCAGAGGCAGGATTGCTTGGTGGTGAGAAGGTTAGGTCTGGCTCAGACCGAATAAGAGATAAAATTTGCCTAAAACTGGCAATGGCTTTACTGCACGGCCTGAAAACACCCGTTCCCGCCTTCTCGACTGAAATTTTCTTGTGACACAGAGAAGGGCAAAAGTCTGAGCCCAGAGTTGATGGAGGGAGTATTTCAGGGTTCAATTCTGGGACTCCTAAAACGATGAGGGTGTTAGGGAGACAGGCCCAGAGTGGGGACTGGGAATTTAAGGAGAGCTGGGGACACATCCCTTAGGTTCAGGAAGCTTCTGTGCAAGTAGTGAGGATGGCTGGGGCTATGGGGCTGCTCCGCCCGCCACGCTAGCTGTGAGTTGAGCAAAGCCCTGGTCTCATGGCGCACCAAAAGCCTGCAGCTTTAATCCTAGGCCTGCACAACACATTCAAAAGGATTGTTTTGTTTTGTTTTTAAAGAAAGATGAGATTGGCTTGATTCTCCATGGGCACATTTTATATAGCTCTTTTTCTTTTTTTCCTTCTCATTTCGTTTTGGGGAAGAAATCTGTACTGTATTGAGATTGTGAAGAACATCTCTGCACTCAAACAGTTTACAGAAATAAATTTTAAAAAAATGTGTGCATGAAACTAAGTCTAGGTACATTGAACCATAGAAAGCAAAGGTGTTGGGTATGGAATTTTCACTTGCGGCATGTCAGTGCTCAAAAGGAGCATTTCAGATTTTGGATTTTTGGATTAGGGGTGCTCAACCTGTAGTAAGTTTACCTCATAGGGTTGTTCAACTTTTAAGTAGAAAATTAACATAATGCAACATGGTGAATCCCTGTCTCTAAATTTAAAAATTAGCCAGTCTCAAAAATTAAAAAATTAGCCAGTCTCATAACTTGGTATCAAAAAAAAGTAAATAAAAATTGAAAAATAAAATAATGGTTTTAAATGCTGTATTTTGTTTTATTTTATTTTGAGATAGGATCTTGTTTTGTCACCCAAGCTGGAGTGTAGTGGCCCGATCTTGGCTCACTGCAACCTCTGCCTCCCAGGCTCAAGCTATCTCCACTTGCCTCTCCCTGATACCCTGGCTCATTTTTGTATTTTTTGAAGTGATGGGATTTTGCCATGTTGCCAAGGTTGGTCTCAAACTCCTGAGCTCAAGTGATCCGCCTGCCTTGGCCTTCCAAAGTGCTAGGACTACAGGCGTGAGCCACCGCGCCTGGCCTGTATTCTATTAATTTTCCTTCCTCCCTTCAGAAAGACATAATATATCTGTTGTTTGTTTGTATGTTTGTTTTTTTGAGACAGCGTCACGCTCTGTCATGTAGGCTGGAGTGCAGTGGCACAATCACAGCTCACTGTAACCTCTAGCTCCCAGGTTCAAGTGATCCTCCTGCCTCAGCCTCTCAAGTAGCTGGAACTACAGGCATGCACCACCACACCTGGCTAATTTTTGATTTTGTGTAGGGACAGGGTCTTGCTCTGTTGCCCAGGCTGGTCTTGAACTCCTGGTCTCAAGCAATCCTCTGGCCTCAGCCTCCCAAAGTGCTGGAATTACAGGAATGAGCCACCATACCCAGCCAGATGCTGTATTTCTTTTCTTTTCTTTTTCTTTTTTTTTTGAGATGGAGTCTCACTTTGTCACCTAGGCTGGAGTGCAGTGGCATGATCTCAGCTCACTGCATCCTCTGCCTCTCGAGTTCAAGCGATTCTTCTGCCTCAGCCTCCCGAGTAGCTGGGACTAAAGGCATGTGCCACCACACCCGGCTAATTTTTGTATTTTTAGTAGAGACAGGGTTTCACCATATTGGCCAGGCTGGTCTCGAGCTCCTGACCTCATGATCCGCCCGCCTCAGCCTCCCAAAGTGCTGGGATTACAGGTGTGAGCCACTGCGCCTGGCCCAGATGCTATATTTCTAACAAACTCCTAGGTGATGCTCTGCTGTTGGTCCAAAGGGCCACATTTAATGTAGGAAAGGAAACTATATTCTACTAGTAGCAATGGGCTAATGGCTGGGCATTAGTCTCTATGTTTTACTGGGAGATTGGTGGTGTTGTAGTGAGCTAGGTTGGCAGAGGTTGCTAAGGAACTTCCACTGTGACTAACAGTAGTTTACAAAGTACTTTCACATATATCATTTCATTTGGGGCATTATTTTAATGCCATAGGGTGTTATTGTAATCATTATTATACCATGGGCCGTTATTTTAATCCACTGCCCTTTTTCTTTGAGTTGAGGTCTAGCTCTGCTGCCCAGGCTGTAGTGGTGTGATCATAGCTCACTGCAGCCTTGAACTCCTGGGCTCAAGTGATCCTCCGGCCTTGGCCTCTCAAAGTGCTGGGATTACAGGCATGAGCCCCTGGACCCAGCCACCAATTCTTTTTTTACACTAAGGATTTAAGACTCAGAAGGATTGGTTGGGTGCAGTGGCTCACACCTGTAATCCCAGCACTTTGGGAGGCCAAAGCAGGTGGATTTCTTGAGACCAGGAGTTTGAGACCAGCCTGGCCAACATGGTGAAACCCTGTCTCTACTAAGAATACAAAGATTAGCTGGGTATGGTGGTGCAAGCTTGTAATCCCAGCTACTCGGGGGTCTGAGGCAGGAGAATCGCTTGAACCTGGGAGGTGGAGGTTGCAGTGAGCCGAGATCACGCCACTGTACTCCAGCCTGGGCAACAGAGCAAGACCCTGTCTTTAAAAAAAAAAAAAAAAAAAAAAGGCCAGGCGTAGTACTCATGCCTGTAATCCCAGCACTTTGGGAGGCTGAGGTGGGTGAATCATGAGGTCAGGAGATTGAGACCATCCTGGCCAACATGGTAGAACCCCCTCCGTATTAAAAATACAAAAATTAGCCGGGCGTTATGGCACGCGCCTGTAGTCCCAGTTACTCAGGAGGCTGAGGCAAGAGAATTGCTTGAATCCAGGAGGCAGAGGTTGCAGTGAGCTGAGATTGTGCCACTGCACTACAGCCTGGTGACAGAGTAAGACTCCATCTCAAAAACAAACAAACAAAAAACACGTAGCAGAGCTGGGACTTGAACCCAACCATATTTAACTCCAGAGCCTGCCACCATTACTACGTGGAGCTCACCTTGAGAACATCCAGATCCTGAATCTAGTCTGGAGGGAGGCAGCTGAGTTGAGCCAGGCCTGAGGGTCTTATCTCTACCAGGAGGTGTTACAATTGGTCATTCAGGTGATTTGCAATTAAGCCTTTGTGGGTTCCTGTACATAGAGCCAATAATCTCTATTTCTGTGGATTTTGTTCCTTTCTTGTGAAGCCTCCCTCCTGGGTCTCTGCCTTCCTGTTTATGTCTGGACTGGTGTCTCTTCTGGCCTGCTAACCAGCTGTGATCCTGGAATCTACCTTTACTATTATTCTGGAGGCTCCCTTCACCTTACGTTCGTGTTGGATCTGTTCCTTAGGGCCTCAGTCTTTCTCTTTCTTGGCTTACTTCTTCATTTTGGTAGAGCACAACCTTTAGTAACTTTTGGAAAAAGGGTGCATAGAAGGCAAATATTTTGAGTCCAGTGCAGTGGCTCACGCCTGTAATCCCAGCATTTTGGGAGGCCGAGGCAGGCAGATCACCTGAGGTCAGGAGTTTGAGACCAGCCTGGTCAACATGGCAAAAACCTGCCTCTACTAAAAATACAAAAATTAGCCTGGCGTGGTGGCAGGTGCCTGTAGTCCCAGCCACTTGGGAGGCTGAGGTAGGAGGACTGCTTGAACCTGGGAAGTGGAGGTTGCAGTGAGCTGAGATCACACCACTGCACTCCAGACTGGGTGACAGAGCAAGACTCTGACCAGCACTCCCCCCAAAAAAACTTTGACCTTGTATGTCTTAAAATGTTCTTATTCCACTTTCTTACACTTGATCAAGAGTCTGGGAGTTGAATCCTATGTTGGAAACCATTCTCCCTAGAATTTTGAAGGCATTGCTCTGTTGACCTCTAATCTGTAGCATTGCTGGAGAGAATTCTGTTGCCACCCCAATTACAGAGTCTTTGGACCATTTTTCTTCCTTCGCTGGAAAATCTGGAAACAATTTTCTCTAATATCCCAAAGTTATGGTACGTCAAGATGTCATGTCTTGGTGTGGGTCTTTTTGTGTGTGTGCTGGAAGCCAGTAAACCCATCTAGAAATTCATGTGCTTCAGTTCTGAGAAAACTCTTGTATTATTTATTTGATAGTCTTCCCTCTGTTTCCTCTGATCTTGCTAGGTCTCCTATTTTTTGGATGTTGGATTTATGAAGTTTTAAGATATGGACAAGTTTTTACTTTTCATACAGGCATATCCATAAACTGTTTTCCTACAGATTTTGCTGTTGATTTCATCTTTAAAATATCCTTCCCAACCCCAAAATTATATAACCAACTTCACTTTTCATGTTGGCAATAGCAGTTTCAAAATAAGGTTCATGCTGTTTCTCTTGTCTAAGCTCTACTGCAGGCAGCAGAAGTGACTATTTGTTGGATAAATAAAACAGTGAAATGATTTATTGATTTTAAAAAAGAAAAAGAAAAATGATCCATGTAATTCATTTTGTCCAGCATCTTTTTTTTTTTTTTTTTTTTTTTTTTTGAGACGGAGTCTGGCTCTCTCACCCAGGCTGGAGTGCAGTGGCGCGATCTCAGCTCACTGCAAGCTCCGCCTCCTGGGTTCACGCCATTCTCCTGCCTCAGCCTCCCGAGTAGCTGGGACTACAGGCGCCCGCCACCTTGCCCGGCTAGTTTTTTTGTATTTTTTAGTAGAGACGGGGTTTCACCATGTTAGCCAGGATGGTCTCGATCTCCTGATCTCATGATCCGCCCGTCTCGGCCTCCCAAAGTGCTGGGATTACAGGCTCGGGCCACCGCGCCTGGCCTTTATCCAGCATCTTATTGCCAGCAGGGATTCTGATTTTTATTTTTTAAATTTATTTTTTATTGTTTATTTTTGAGACAGAGTCTCACTTGTCGCCCAGGCTGGAGTGCAGTGGAGAAATCTTGGCTCACTGCAACCTCAGCCTTCTGGGTTCAAGCAATTCTCCTGCCTCAGCCTCCTGAGTAGCTGGGATTACAGGCGCCCACCACCACACCTGGCTAATTTTTGTATTTTTAGTAGAGACAGAGTTTCACCATGTTGGCCAGGCTGGTCTCAAACTCCTGACCTCTGGTGATCCACCTGCCTTGGCCTCCCAAAGTGCTGGGATTACAGGTGTGAGCAACCATGCCCAGCTGGGATTCTAATTTTTAAATGTGAAAACAAATATTTTCTTTACAAAAGTTAGTAAAATGCATGAAAAAATAAAAGATAAATAATGAGCAGAAAGAGCTCCTTAATATTCAGTAAACACAATAGAAAAACAATAAAAGTTTTCAAATTATTTCCAGACACAAAAAATATGGAACATCCATTGCTGAAACAATGGTGTGAAAAAACAAGAAAAACACAATTTTAAAAAGAAGAAGAGGCTAGGCATGGTGGCTCACACCTGTAATCCCAGCACTTTGGGAGGCTGAGGCGGGCGGATCACTTGAGGTCAGGAGTTGGAGAACAACCTGGCCAACATGGTGAAACCCTGTCTCTACTAAAAATACAAAAATTAACCAGGTGTGGTGGCGGGTGCCTGTAATCCCAGCTACTCGGCAGTCTGAGGCAGGAGAATCGCTTGAACCTGGGAGGCAGAGGTTGCAGTGAGCCGAGATCATGCCACCGCACTCTAGCCTGGGCGATAAGAGTGAGACTCATTCTAAAAAAAAAAAAAAAAAAAAAGAGAAGAAGAAAACAGCCAAGGCAATAAGTAAGCTATAGCATCAAGGTGGTAAAGAAACCCAAAGATGGTTGGGTTTGTGCCAGGACAAGGCTGGGTCCAGTAGCGTGCACGGCTCACACTTCCAGCACTGGTTAGACTCTCAAACAACAGTCTTCTGAGATCCTACTAAGCACCAGCCCATCAGACATGGCCCATGCCCTTTCAGTGTTCATGAGCTAGAAGTGAAGATAAGATCTGACTGCAGGAAAGAACGTGATAGCTATCATTAAGAGTCCCTTTGCAAATCAGCATGGCTCTTGGCAATTAGCACTTAGTATATGTTCATCAGTGAGTCTCTGGTGAAGGGGATCTGGCAGCCTCCCACATATCCAGCTGTCTGACAGACTTAGAAACAACTCTAAAAGGAGGAGTCCCGAAGAAACAGATCCTTTAATGATAGAAGCCAAAATTGGTAATTTGGAGAGGCAGTGATATGGAGTGGTTAGGAATCCAGGTGCTGGAATTAGGCCAGTCCTGGCCCTAACACTTCCAAATGTGGGATGTTGGGCAAGTTACTTAACCATTCCATGCCCCAGTTTCTCCACTCCTAAAATGAGGAAAACAATATCTGCTTCATGTTGGAAAGATTACATGAGACATTGTGTGTAAGGCACAGTGCCAGAAAATCGGATACAGCACTCCTTCACTATCTCAATTTGCCTCCATCAAATCATCATTCTCACTGCCCAAGTGGCAACTCAAAGGCAGTAGAAGCCAGTCATGAGCCTTTTTCCCATCAGCTAAGTGATGGCTCCAAAATCTCAATGTGGATAATTCTCATGACTCTTCCTGTGGCATTTCTCCCCTACGGTGAGGGGACAGGACACATTCCCAAGCTGCAGAGGCAGCTGTGGCTATGGCGTTGGCGGGTGAAGGCTGCAGTGCTCCAGAGAATGGGGATAGATTGAAAACACCCATGTCTCCAGGGCTTCCAGAACAATGACTAATCAGGCCCACAGGGGCAGCTCAGCATCCCTTTCCAAGTCAATCATCCCATACATTTTCAAGGCCAGCTCATACTCTGCCCAGTTCTGTCTAATGAGGGAGCTTTTTTGGGCACCCTTGTTTAGAAATCTGCAACCTAAACTGGCATTTTCAATTATTTTGCAATGCTTGAAATTTACTGGGGTGGAAGGGACCCACCAAAAATAATGTCTTTAATTTGGCAATACCTGTTTATCAAAGTCACAAATGCACACATCTCTTACAGCAATCTCAGTTCAAGGACTTTATTCTACAGATGTACTCACACAGGTGCTTCGTGAACATGGCCAGAAAGAGATTGGAAACAATCTAAATATCCTTCGGTAGAAGATGAGGATAATGGCATATGCACACAATGGAATATCAATCATGTAACATTTATTTAAATATTGAAAATAGCTATCGAACACATACTATACGCCAGCCACTGTTCAAAGTAGTCAGGACACATTAGAGAGCAAAATAGAGATTGCCTGCTCTCACAGAGCTCATATTGTGGCTTATGTGCCATAAGCTCCACAACCAAGGATATGAAGCCATCTCCAAGTTTACATACATATGTATGTGTGTGTATATATATGTGTGTGTGTGTGTGTGTGTGTGTGTGTATAGTTTCTGAGATACAGTCTTGCTCTATCACCCAGGCTGGAGTGCAGTGGTGCGATCTTGGCTCACTGCAAGCTCCGCTTCCCAGGTTCACTCCATTCTCCTGCCTCAGCCTCCCGAGTAGCTGGGACTACAGGCACCTGCCACCATGCCCGGCTACTTTTTGGATTTTTAGTAGAGATGGGGTTTCACCATGTTGGCCAGGATGGTCTCGATCTCTTTAACTCGCGATCTGCCTGCCTCGGCCTCCCAAAGTGCTGGGATTACAGGAGTGAGCCACCATGCCCGGCCTATATAGACACATATATATTTTTAGACAGAGTCTTGCTCTGTTGCCCAGGCTGGAGTACAGTGGCATGATCATAGCTAACCATAGCCTCTCCAGCTAATTTTTTAATTTTTGTACTCTCACTGTGTGGCCCAGGCTAGTCTTGAACTCCTGGGCTTCAGCAATCCTCCCACCTTACCCTCTCAAAGTGCTGGGATTACAGGTATGAACTAGGGCACCCAGCCTCCAAGTTATAGTGTTAAATTTTTTTAAAAAGCCAGGTAAAGATAGAGAGTATATATGCTAGCATGTGTGTAAAATTTATCTTTGTGTTTGCAATGCATTTTTCTGGAAGGATTCGTGAGAAACTGAAATAAGTCATGGCCCCTGAGAAGGAGCACTGAGGGACCAGGGGTCAGGTTTGGAAGGGAATAATTACTTTTCAATGTTTGTAAAGTTTACATTTTTAATTCTGTGCTGTCTCACTACAAAATACAAAATAAAACATAAAGGCCTTTACTTTTGCCAAATGCCTCAAATCCTTTCTTTACTCCTCTAGACCAGGGTTTCTCAACCTTGGTACTATTGACACTTGGGGCTGAAGAATTCTTTGTGGCAGGGGGTTGTCATTTAGCCACACCCCTGGCCTCTACCCATTAGATGCCAGTAGCACCCTCTCCCTGGTTGTGACAACCAAAAATGTCTCCAAACATTGCAAATTCCATGGAGGCAGAATCACCCCCACTTAAGAACCACTGCTCTAGATAACATATGAAATAGGGGTGGAGGAGTCTCTATCTCCACTAGACAGATAAGAAAGTTGAGGCCTAAAGAGGTTTTATTTTGTTTTTAAGAATTGTGTGCCTTGTCCAGGTGCTGTGGCTTATGCCTGTAATCCTAGCACTTTGGGAGACTGAGGAGGGCAGATCGCTTAAGTCCAGGAGTTTGAGACCAGCCTGGGAAACAGAACTAAACCTCATCTCTACAAAAAATACAAAAATTAGTTGGGCATGAGGCACATGCCCGTATTCCCAGCTACTCGAGAGGCTGAGGTGGGAGGACCACCTGAGCCTGGGGAGTTTGAGGCTGCAGTGAGTCCTGAGCATGCCACTGCACTCCAGCCTTGGTGACAGAGCAAGACCGGGTCTCAAAAAGAAAAAAAAATGTGTGGCTCATTTTCTTTGTTATTTATTCATTTATAATTTTAAATGGATGATGTTCCGCTATACTTTCCTACTTTTTATTTATTATTATTTATTTATTATTTTGAGACAGGGTCTCACTCTTCCTCAGGCTAGAGTGTAGTGGCACAACCATGGCTCACTACAGCCTGGACCACCGGGCTCAAGCAATCCTCCCACCTCAGCCTCCTGATTAGCTGGGACTACAGGTGTGTGCCACAACACCTGGCTAAATTTTTGTAGAGACAAGATTTTGCCGTGTTGCTCAGGCTGGTCTCCAACTCCTGGACTCAAGCAATCCTCCTGCCTCAACCTCCCAAGAGCCACCACACACAGCCCTTTCCTACTTTTTAAGCAATCTATCAATATATAAATGGATATATAGAAGTAGAACAAATGTAGTTTCTTTTTAAATTTTGATTAGTTTCTGGTAATGTTTTAGCTATGTTAAAACTTACTGGAGATGTTGGGTCATATAGCATGATAATCATTTAAACAATAAATGAAATAATTTATATCAAGATACGGGGGAGAAGCTCACTGACTGGATACTCGACACTCTGAACAATGACATAAAATATGTGTTGAAATATCAAATCTCTTGCTTTGTTCAAAATGTACACTTTGGGCTGGGCACAGTGGCTCACGCCTATAATCCCAGCACTTTGAGAGGCCAAGGTGGGCCGATCACTTGAGGTCAGGAGTTTGAGGCCAGCCTGGCCAATATGCCGAAACCTTGTTGCTACTAAAAACACAAAAATTAGCCAGGTGAGGTGGCGAACGCCTGTAGTCCCAGCTACTCAGGAGGCCGAGGCAGGAGAATTGCTTGAACCCAGGAGGCAGAGGCTGTAGTGAGCCAAGATCGTGCCACTACACTCTGGCCTGGGCAATAGAACGAGACTCCGTCTCAAACAACAACAACAACAAAAACAAAACCCCCCCAAAAAAACAAAAACAAAATGTACACTTTACTCCCCAAAATTTGGAGTTGGCTGGTCCTGTATTTCCAGTTGAATTATTATTTGCGTCATGATGGCATGACTAAGGCTTATCATTTTTTGTATCTTTTTTTTTGTATCCCATGGTTTCCAAGGAGGTTTAAAATGAAGGCATCCAGCAGGGTGTGGATGGAGTAAAGACCAGGACCTGGGACACTGGAGGAAGCAGGCAGGGACTGTTGTCAGCTGCGGGATTTGAAAACACAAACTCCAAGGCTGCATTTCAGAAAAGCCTCCAATCTACTGTTGGGCCTTGGCAGCATGGAGGCAGTTCGTGGCGTTGGCCAGGGAGGGCTGTGTGTCCCCTCCCAAGATCCTCCTGATCTCTAGGGTTTGCTGTGCTGGTGGCAGGGATCACAAAGACTAAGACATGACCTTAGCATCTCACAGTGTGTCAGGGTTGACAGACCCATAATCAGATACTAGCAGTCTAGTGTGCTGTCAACGAGAATGGCAAAGGGTGCTCCAGGGAACCTAAGAGGTCAGGGAGGGCATTCTGGAAGGGGTGACGTATAGCCTAGGTCTGAAAGGACAAGTCTCAGGGACATCAAGTTTACGCCCATCTTTTATTTATTTTTCATTTTTTGAGACTGAGTCTCGCTCTGTCGCTGGCTGGAGTGCAGTGGCATGATCTGGGCTCACTGTAACCTCTGCCTCCCAGGTTCAAGCAATTCTCCTGCCTCAGCCTCCTGAGTAGCTGGGATTACGTGCATCTGTCCACCACCATGCCCAGCTAATCAAACTCCTGACCTCAAGTGATCCGGCCTCTTCAGGCTCCCAAAGTGCTGGGATTACAGGTGTGAGACACTGTGCCTGGCCAGCGTCCAGCTTTTTACCATTTATTTTTATTTCTAGAGACAGGGTCTCATTCTCTCGCCTAGGTTGGAGTGCAGTAGTGCGATCAGAGCTCACTGCAGCCTCAATCTCCTGGGCTCAAGGGATCCTCCTTCCACACTCTCCTGAGCAGGCAGGACAACAGGCATGCATCCCGTGCCTGGCTCACATCTTCTCCCTTTCACCTTCACATGACTGGCTCCTTCTTGTCATTCTGGTATCACAGCTTAAATGTCACCTTTTAAGGAAGGCCTTCCCTGACCACCCCATGGAAAGTAGACTCTCTAGTCACTTCTGGTTTTATTTTCTTCAAAGCACCTCTCTGTAGCTGGTCTTGTTTATATGGTGGTCTGAATTGTTTATCCATCTGTCTATTTGCTTGCTGTCCGTGGCCTCCTCCAGAGTGGGAGCTCCAGGGAACAGAGACCTTATCCATCTGTTCACAGCTGTGTCCCCAGTGCCCTGGGTCTGCAGTGCATACTTGATATTTATGGAGTGAAGAAGATACGTGCCAGGTGATAAGGGCAGAGTGGAGGCGTGCGAATGGGGAGGGCATCTCTAGAATGCACTGCGCAGGTCAAGGTGGAGAAGGAATTTGGCTTTGACATCAAGATGGGGATGGACAAGAGGCTTAGCCTGAGGTACAAACAGGAAAAGGGGGAATCTAGACAACCTTGAGGGAGAAGTTTGACTAAGACAAGGAGCAGGTATGTGGGGTGGGAACTAGAAGGGACATCCAGTCCATGGAAGGGTATTATCAGTACTTTTTTTTTCTTTTCTTTTTTTTTTTTCTTTTTTGAGACAGGGCCTCACTTCGTTGCACAGGCTGGAATGCAGTGGTGTGATCTTGGCTACTGCTCATAGGCGGGGCTGGGCCCGGCCCAGCCTCAACCTCCTGAACTCAAGTGATCCTCCCACCTCATCCCCGCAAGTAGCTGGGACCACAGGCATACACCACCATGCTGGGTTAATTTTTAATTTTTTTGTAGAGACGGTGTTTCACTATGTTGCCCAGGCTGGTCCCAAACTTGGGGCTCAAGTGACCCTCCCACCTTGGCCTCCCAAAGTGTTGGGATTGTAGGTGTGAGGCACCTTGCCTCTTTTTTGTTTGTTTGTTTTTCCCTAGAGACAATGTCTCAGTATGTCTCCCAGCCTGGCCTGGAACTTCTGGGTTCAAGTGATCCTCCCTCCTCAGCCTCCTGAGTATCACTGGGACTACAGGCCTGTGCCACTGTGCCCAGCTATTATCAGTATCTTTAATAGGAGGAAGACAAGAATGTTTTTAGACTGACGATCACCAGCCCAAGGAGAACAAGGAAAGTGGGGGACACGTGGAGCAGGACCCTTGAGGAGACAGGAGGGGAGGGAGCCACAGAGCCCTGGTGGAAGCATTGTCTCTGACTGCTGGAGGGCACCTGTTTCACTGTGTCCAGATGGAGGGAGAAGCAAGTGGGTGCCAGCTACAAAGTCTCATTGCATGCAGTGCAATGGATGTGGTGGTCTGAATTGTCCCTGTCACTGAGCAGCAAGACCAGCTGGTGTAAGCGGTGGGGAAGAAATGGAAGGTGGTTGGGTAGGGGCCAGGAGTCAAGCAGTGGATATAGCTAGGGAGGGAAGTAGGTGAAGCCAGGAGGGGCTGGTAGATGGGGCAAAGAGGAAAGTATCAAGGGACTGGAGGAAGAGCAATACATAGTGGGATTGTAAAGGTGGAAAGGATGGCAGGGTTGGGTCTGAGAGGAGGGCACCTGATCTTCGGATTTCCGAGATGGAGCAGTTCTGAGGGATGACACAGCCCAGACTGTGACCCTGAGACCTGATGGCTGAGGTGGAGTGGAAGGTCATTGGAGATGAGGTGGAGGAAGTAGGTGACCCTGTGCTACATGAATTCCCTAGAGAACAGAAGGGTTGAGGGTGGAGAGGAAGCCAGAAGTGAGCTTCCAGGAATTGAAGGAAAGCACCCAGGAGATTGGACAATGAGGAGGTGTGCGGGTCTCAGAGGGCAGGGGGCACACAAAGGCTAAAGAAAGGGAGGAAGCTGACCATAACCTCCCTGAGGACAAGACTGGCATTCTCGGGGCAGGGCCATGTTTAGTGACGGCAGAAGGGAGAGAGGAAGCTCCTGGGAGCACAGGGGGAAGGGGAGCCCGAAGCCAGAGCCAAGGCTGGGGCTGCGAAGGACAGATGGCCGGTGTTAGGGGCGGAGGCTGGCCTGGGATGTGAGATTGGGGTTGGCCAGGCTCCAGGCTCCCCGGGGGCCCCTGTTGAAAGTCTGTGGGCGCTAGCCTGGGCGAAGCCGCGGTCCCCTGCCTGTGGACTGAACTCTGCGCTCTGCTTCAAGCAAACACACTAAGAGAGGAGTCAGGAGACGAGGAACTGCGGGGCCCCACCTAGCGCGGGCAACCGCTGTCCATCCAGGGAGGGCCCAGGCCTCTCTCCGCAGCTAGCTTTGAAGCAGGGCCCCCGCTGCCCCTCTGTGTGACCCTGGACCCTCGGGAGGCCTCCCGTGTCCCCTTTTGAGAGGCTGCCCTACTTGGCCCGGAGAACACAGCGAAGGGCACCTCCTGGAGCCCAGTTTAGGGACAACACAGAAATTCTGGAAATTCCAGATTCTTTGTGGGGAGCCTCAAAGGGCCGGGGTCGGGATAGGCCTGGCCAGGCTCCGCCGGCAGGGGGCGCTGGGGACAGGGGGGCGAGGGGCGCGGACACCCGTCGTGGGGCGCTGCCTGCGCCGGGCCCTGCCAGCCCTTGAGGGGAGGGCGGCCTGCGGGGCCGAAGAGGCCGGGGCCGGTGGGGGCGGGGCGGGGCCGGGGGCGGGGGAAGGAGCCCGAGGGGCGGGGCGGGGGCCGGCAGCCGCCCTCCCTCACCCTCCCTCCCTTTCTTTCTTTCTTTCTTTCTCTCCTTCTCGCTCTCTTGTCTTTTCTTTGCCTCTGCAGCCGGCCAAGGGGGCGGGCCCTGCAGCCTTTGTTGCCCGCGGACCGAGCACAGCCGACCAGAGTCTGGCCCGGGTAGTCGGGAGCTGCACGCGGGCCGTGCATGTCCTGAGCCGGACCTGGGACCAGGCAGCAACCGGACGGGACGGACGAGAGCGTGCGCGCGGGGTCACCCGGCGGCCGCCCGGTCCCTGCCATGCCCGGGGGCCCGAGTCCCCGCAGCCCCGCGCCGTTGCTGCGCCCCCTCCTCCTGCTCCTCTACGCTCTGGTTCCCGGCGCCCCCGGACCCGCACCAGGTGGGTGTCCGCCCCTCCCCGGCCAGCCAGCCCTGCCACCCCTTCCTGCTCCCCAAGTCTCAGTTTAGTCCCTCCTCAGCTTTGTGGTCCCTGCGCCGGCCCCGCTCTGCCTGGAGGTGGTCGTGTCTTCTGCTCGCACGGTGTTAGGGGACAGGGGTGGGGTCGGGCCGGCGGAGGAGTGAAGCGGCGCCTCTGGGGAAATTTCCTCAGCCCTTGATTCAGCTACTGACACTGTCTGTTGCCTGCAATAAGCCCCTTCCGCTCTTCGGGCTCCGGCTTCCCCACCTCGGGTGCAGCAACGCGCCTCGCTCCTGGGAGAACTCTCGTCCGAGTGGGCTGGATGGAGCGCTGTTTACCCACTGAGAATTTGGTTTCTCACACTCCTTAGTGGGGCTTTCCTGGAAAGCGGGCTGTCCGGGACACCGCCGGCGAGGGCGCCAGGTCGCAGGTCTCCGCGGGTCCACGCCGCCCCTCCCCCCCACCGCCTGCTCCCGCCTACGGCATCTGGGCTCCTGGCGGCCGGGGGGACCGGGTCTTGCGCGGTCCTTGCACTTCCTGCCTCTCCCTCCCCCAAGTGTGAAGACGCCGGGAGTGGAACCGGGAGCAGGAGCTTCTTTTCCCGGCCATGGGTTAAACTCTCCCCGCCCCGCCGGGCCGGCCTCCGATGAGCCTCTGGCCTGCGTCCAGACTCTTGTTTGGCGGAGACCTGCCGGGCGGCAGCGCTGCTGGCGCGTCCGACGCAGCGCAGCGGGCCTGGGAATTCAGTAACCGAGTATGTAGGAGACCCCAGGCCCGGTGCTCAGGGAGCTCCCAGTCAGGGGAGGCGGTGGATAGTTGGGAGAGCCCTGCAATAGAGGCGATCGGCAGGCTTTGTAGGAGAGGAGGGGCATGAGGTTGGAGAGACTGGAAGGATGGATGGATTCTGGATGGGCTGGAAGGGCGTGAAGGGAGTGGGGCCCTCCCCTGGGGAGCATCAGTCGGGGGACTGGAGTAGGGTTACTTGCTGGGACGGAGTCGACCTACCTCCCCACTGGAGGGATTGTAACTAGAAAGTAGTCTGACATTTACTCTTGGTCTCAGAGGTTTGGGAAGTCAATGAGGGGAGCAGCTGATGAAAGCAGTGTTTTGGGAAGATTTGGTCTAGCAGCCATGTGCAGAGTGCAGAGGGAGCGAATATTTAATGAGCACCTACTGTGTGCCAGCCTTACGGGTTCTTATTTCTCATAATCTCCACAACAACCCTGCAAAGCAAGTGATGGAAAGGTCTTTTATGGACCAGCAGACAGGCTCAGAGTAGAGCGACCTGTGGGGGTTGGACTCCTGAACTTCCTGAATGAGGCCTGTGTTTTCCACTGTCCAGAGCTGGGGGCTGAGGAGGATGAACCGGGCTATGGGAATGAGAGAGCAGGAAAATGCTTCCTTCAGGACTTGGGTCCAGGACCCCTGGCAACTGTGGGAAGAGCTGGGTACGGTCAACCTGGTGGTATTCTTATGAGGATTAAATGAGATACTGAATATGTCAGTTGCTCAGTATAGGACACAGTGACTACAATGTAGTGGTCATTATTTTTATTAATCTGCCAGGCCAACCCAGGACTCCCCAGATGACCTGGACCTGCTGTTTGCGGGTGGAGGCAGGCCAGGCACTCTCCTCTACCTAATCTGGGCACAAACACTCCAAGGGTGGGGTCTGTCTCTAGCGTTCCCATAGATACAGAGCATGGGGTCCTCGCCGTTCTGCACTCCCTCGGGATTGGTGACTCTGAGGCTGCTGGCCTGTTTGTCATTTTCTTTGGAGCCCAGGACCTAAGCCTGGGGCTCCTCCTCCTACTGAATGTTACCTTCTTTGAGACCAAAGGGCTCATCCTGGGCTCACTTTTAGGAAAACATATCCTTTTTCCCCACTTGGGACTAACCCAGGGACCTGCTATGGTTTCTCAGGCTGGAGCCCAGTCATGTCTCCTCCTCATGCTGTATGGCACATGTGAACCCTGTGTGCATGTGTTTCTGTGCGTACTAGGACTCACAGAGGAGGGCATTCACATACCACCCCCTACCCTGCCAGGTATTTTTCCTTCTTGGCATGAGCTGTGGGTCATTTGAAGGGCTGGATTGTAACTCAGGTTCTTGATAGGGAGGTGAGGGTAAATACCATCTTGGCATTTCTTTGATAGAAACTCCAAAGTGACAGTTCTGTCACCCAGGGGAGATATTAAAAGTTTTTAACACCCAATGTGGCAGGAGCTTGGTCCAATCAGAACAGACCTCCTGACTTGGCAGAATAGATTTGGCCATGAATCTCTGGCAGTCCTCCTGAATGGCGCCTGTTGCCATCCCACTGTCACTTGAGCTCTGCAGGCTCAGTTTTGATGCAAGCACATGACCATTTGAGACTGGAACCTGCAATTACTCCTTGCTGGCACTGGGTGGTGCTAGTTTCAGCCACCAATATCTCTATTGGGGTCAACTGTAGGCTACAGTGAAAGTTACTTATTTTTAAACTTACCCCTGCACTCTTTGAAAATATTTTAATGGAAAAACAATACAAGTTCACTATAAAAAAGTTAATGCTGGTGGGGTGCAGTGGCTCATGCCTGTAATCCCAGCACTTTGGGAGGCTGAGGCTGGCAGATCTCTTGAGGCCAGGAGTTCAAAACCAGCCTGGCCAGCATGGTGAAACTCTGTCTCTATTAAGATACAAAAATTAGCTGGGTATGCTGGTGCATGCCTGTCATCCCAGCGACTCGGAAGGCTGAGGCATGAGAATCACTTGAACCCAGGAGGCAGAGGTTGCGGTGAGCCGAGATTGCACGACTGCATACCAGCCTGGGTGACACAGGGAGACTCTGTCTCAAAACAAAACAAAACAAAATAAAAAACCAACCAACAAACCAAACAAACAAAAACTAAACAAAACAAGAAAAAAATTATTGCAATAAAAGTGGCAACATCCTGTAAGTCTGTTCTTTTCTTGTTGATTGAAAAAGATGTTTTAGACCGGGCACAGTGATGCACACCTGTAATTCCAGCACTTTGGGAGGCTGAGGTAGGCAGATCATTTGAGCCCAGGAATTCAAGACTAGCTTGGGGAGCATAATGAGACCCCATCTCTACAAAAAAATTAAAAAATTATCCAGGCCTGGTGGTCCACGCCTGTGGTCCCAGCTACTTGGGAGGCTGAGGTGGGAGGACTGCATGAGCCCAGGAGGTCAAGGCTGCAGTAAACCATGATTGCATCACTGCACTCCAGCCTGGGTGATGGGGTGAGACCCTGTCTCAAAAAAAAAAAAAAAAAAAAGAAAAAGAAAGAAAGAGAGAAAGAGAGAGAGAAAGAAAGAGAGAAAGAGAAAGACAGACAAAGAAATAAAGAAAAGAAAAAAAACCTGTTTTGGTTTGGTTTGTTTGTTTTTAAGCCATTAGGCAAACAGATAAAACAACACGTTTTTAGAAGAAAAAGCTAAGTATACGTTAGAAGTTCTCTTGCTAATTTTCAGTTATAACTTAGCTCACATTTGTTATGTGCCAGCTATTGTTGTAAGCACTTACATGCTAACTTATTTAATTCTTACACAACCAAAGAGAGCAGCTGTAATTATTATCATCCCCATCTTACAGATGGAGAAACTGAGATTCTGAGTGGTTGAGTAATTTACCCATGGTCTCACAGATATGGGTAGCAGAGCTGGGATTCAAACCCAGCCTGTCTGGCTCTAGAGCTCACTAATCTGAATGCTTTTTACCTGCAGCATAGCTCTACTTAGCCCTGTCCACATTTTTGAACTTAATAGGATGCTTCTTTGTAACTCATCTGGAATTTCTGTCTTGCAATATTTGCCTAGGATCTAGAGCAGGTATTCTCAACAGGACTGTACATCCCTTGGGGCATGGGTCCTTCCCCAGAGATACTTTATTTTTTTAAAGCTTTTGGGGCCTTTTCTCCCCAGTGGTTGATTCCTCAGTTACATACCTGCTTCCATCCCCCAACCACACGCATTTGAGGACAAAACTTGCCTAAAAGAGTGTCATGTAGCTCCTCCAGTTGAGAACTTTAGAGCTAGTTGGCATCAGTGCCCCCTGACCTTCAGCTCATCTTTAGCTGCCTTGGCTGGGATTGTCCTTGCCCTGGGAACCAATGTTAATACTCACTTAAAACAAATCTTGGAGGGTGGGCACAGTGGCTCATGCCTGTAATCCCAGTACTTTGGGAGGCCGAGGCGGGTGGATCACCTGAGGTCAGGAGTTTGAGACCAGCCTGGCCAACATGGCGAAACCCCATCTCTACTAAAAATACAAAAAATTAGCTGGGCGTGGTGGCTCGCACCTGTAATTACAGCTACTTGGGAGGCTGAGGCAGGAGAGCTGAACCTGGGAGCTGGAGGTTGCAGTGAGCCAAGATTATGCCATCGTACTCCAGCCTGGGGGACAAGAACAAAACTCTCTCTCAAAAAAACAAAAAAGCAAAACAAAACAAAACGAGCCTTGGAATTGTAGTCTCCGCGAATTGTGAACCTTGGGAAAGTTAGGAAATCCCCCACTGGAAATGAACCTGGGAAGCAGTTCTTCCCTATCTCTGTCATTTTCGTCTCCTTGACCTGGGCCCCCTCCTCATGTTTTTCTGGCCTGGATTCTCCAAGCAGATGAGGAAACAAAACCCAGAGACATGCAGTGACTCAGATTATACAACTATTAAGTGGCCCACTTGGGCCTGCCCGGGGTCTTGTTATTTTCAAAGCCCATGCTCTATAGTGCATTATTTTGTCCCTCCATTGCCTTCCATTTTACAAAACACATGCCTGGGCCAAGATTAAACTTCTTGTTGCCCATTCTTCTGGCTTTTCCCCCACTTCTCTGAGGGTTTACCACACAGTGCCCCTACCACCAAGAGGCCCTCCTTGTCTTCACTGTTAAATTCACATATGTTAAGGGCCATCTCAAATGCATCCTCCTTGATGAAACTTTTCTTCATTCTGATGCATTCATAAAGTGTCATCCCCTCCCTTGCTTGGACCTTGTCAGCACTGTGCCAGAGTGGGGGTCTTGGATCTACCACACCCATTTTTCTGTTTTTTTTTTTTTTTTTTTTTTTGGTGTGTGTGTGTGGGGGGGGGGGGGGCGGAGTCAGAGTCTTGCTCTGTCATCCAGGCTGGAGTACAGTGGTGCAGTCTCTGCTCACTGCAATCTCCGCCTCCCAGGCTCAAGTGATCCTCCCACCTTAGCCTCCGGAGTAGCTGAGACTACAGGCATACACCACCACGCTGGCTAATTTTTGTATTTTTTGTAGAGATAGGATTTCACCATGTTGCCTAGTCTGGTCTCCAACTCTTGAGCTCAAGCAGTCTGCCCTCCTCGGTCTTCCAAAATACTGCGATTACAGGTGTGAGCCACTGCATCCAGCCATTTCTCCATTTGAAGGCAAGGATGGTGTCTTATCCACTTTCCTGGACTTTGGAGCACCTAGTGCACCCTCACAGTTAGTAGCCAAGGGTCACATACCAAATGCCATTGACTAGGCAGGTAATGTAAATGAGCAAACAAGGTGGGCAGGGAGACAGATTTTTCCTGAAACGTGGGGCCTCTTGGCCCATCTCTTGTTTTCCCACTTTTGTTAGAGACTCAGTTCTTTACTGAGTGAAAGGAAACACAAGCATGATGGGAAAGGGAGCCTACTTGCAGCCACAGTACTGGGAATGAATAGGGAGTGGTGGGGACTGAGGACTGGGGAGCATAGGCCCTTCCTAAAGGGAACTCACTGCTCCACCCTGGCCACTTCTGCCAGGCAGAAATTTAAGCCTGACATGGATGGATGATAAGACTTTTCAAGAAAAGCTGAAAATTGAGATTTTTGTACAAGATCATGTGATTCTTTTTTTTTTTTTTTTTTTTTGAGATGGAGTCTCACTCTATCGCCCAGGCTGGAGTGCAGTGGCGCCATCTCAGCTCACTGCAAGCTCCGCCTCCTGGGTTCACACCATTCTCCTGCCTCAGCCTCCCGAGTAGCTGGGACTATAGGCACCTGCCACCATGCCCAGCTAATGTTTTTGTATTTTTAGTGGAGATGGGGTTTCACCATGTTAGCCAGGATGGTCTCGATCTCCTGACCTCGTGATCTGCCTGCCTCGGCCTCCCAAAGTGCTGGGATTACAGGCGTGAGCCACTGTGCCCAGCCCCAAGATCATGTGATTCTTCAACATTGGCAGTTGACTAAAACGTTTTTCAGTATTTGTGTCAGCCAAAACAAACCAAAAAATCAATAACTGATCAACACAAGCAAATCTGCATGCTGTGATTAAGGAGTTGTAGTCCCATATGCCCTTATTAGGATGTCAGAGCAAGAAGTCTCCTTAAATTTTCCAGTCCGGTGGCTTCTGAATGCCAGCCTCTGAATTGGCTAGATCAGAATCCCTGGGAAGGTCTAGAAAAATACAGAAAATACACGTTCTAGGGCCCCCAGAGCCCTGGATCTGTGGAACCAGAATCTCTGGGCTGGGTCCTGGCATCTGCAGTTTTTCAGAGCTCTCCAGGTACTGTGATGACCAGTCAGGTTCACTCCCAGTGGGGGATTTCCTAACTTTCCTGAGGATCACAGTTCCTGGAGGCTCTTGGTAAAAACATAGCTTCCCAGTCCCTAGTCCTACTTTCCTGGAAATGCTGATTTAGTGAGTCTGGGATGGGACCTGGGACTCTTTTTTAAGAAACTTATCTGTGAGGTCTGGAAAATCCTTGCACTAGTGGCCCGCTGAAGCTCAATGACAGGGAAGATTAGCTCAGAGCCACACAGCACGTTGCCCCAGCCTACCCAGTCTCTTGACTCTCAGAGAAGGCTCTTTGAGGCTGGCACTGCTGGGGCGGTTGGGAGCAGAGGGAGATAGCAGGGGCACAGCACTGGCATGTGCAGGGCACTCTACATGCAGTTTGGCAGAGGACAGACTGGAGGGCGGGTTTGGTTTCTGTAGCCTGCTGGGATGGAGCTTTGGACTGGGCAGCAGCAGAAGGAACCCTGGTGGGATGTCAGCAGGGCACTCAGGCATTCATGCGAGCCTGAAGAGTCTATTGTCGTGAACAGCCAGGATCCTGGGAGCTGGGTATAAATCCAATCGAGAAACTCCTGATTGCCAAGTTTCCTAACTGTGCTCTTTAGAGCCTGGGAACTGCAGAGAGGGAAAAGGCCGGGGAGGAAAGCATGGATGCTCGGCTCTCCCAAACTCCAGCACATGAGATTTCTTTTGAGACTAGACCTGGTGGCCAAAGAGATTTGAGAAACGTGATCTAATTCAACTTTTTCACATTAACGATGGGGAAACTGAGGCCCAGCAAGGGCTGGAGTGTTGAGAGTATAGAGCAATGTTACTGAAGAGACTGAAATCATTTGGGGGACTTGAGTTCCAGTCTCAGCACTGTCATTCTTACTGTCACTGTGTGGCTCTAGGCCAGTCTGTCTACCTCTCTGAGCCTCCCTTTGCTCTCTCACCTAGGAAGCAGTCTGGACATCTTACTGCAGGTGTCCTAACCTGGGCTTCACAGCCTAAGGGACTGTGAACTCAGGGGATCCATGAACTTGAATGGGAAAATATTACATATTTACTTTTTGTAACCTCTCAAAGAAATTTAGCTTTTCCCTCAATTATGAATATCATTAGCAAATCCCAACAGCACCTGTGGTTTTGTTACCAATAGAACAAACCAAATATTTTTCTATCTCATTACGATTGTTGCACGTATCTTGAAATAAGGTTTACGTTCATCACTACTTCAACATTTCCATAGTTGCCCGGCATAGTGGCTCATGCCTGTAATCCCAGCACTTTTGGAGGCTGAGGTAAGTGGATCACTCAAGGCCAGGAGTTCAAGACCAGCCTTGCCAACATGGCAAAACCCTGTCTCTACTAAAAATACAAAAACTTGCTAGGTGTAATGGCATGCACCTATAGTCCCAGCTACTTGAAAGGCTAAGGGACAAGAATTGCTTGAACCTAGGAGGCAGAGGTTGTGTTGAGCCAAGATTGAGCTACTGCACTACAGCCTGGGTGACAGAGAGAGACTCTGTCACAAAAAAAAAAAAAAAAAACCCAACAAAAAACCATAGTTGTTAAATATGCCACAAAATCTTGTTTAATTCCACACCCTACTTTTTAAATTATTTTTTGTTTTGTTATGTTTTGTTTTTTAGATAATGTCTCACTCTGTCACCCAGGCTGGAGTACGATGGTACCATCATGGCTCACTGCAGTCTTGACCTCCTGGGCTCAAGAGAGCCTCCCACCTCAGCATTCCAAGTAGCTGGGACTACAGGTGTGCACCACCTTGCCTGGCTAATTTTTTTTTTTTTTTTTTTTTTTTGTAGCAACAAGGTCCCATTATGTTGCCCAGTTGGTCTTGAACTCCTAGGCTCAAGTGATCCTCCCACCTCATTCTCCCAAAGTTCTGGGATTACAGGTATGAACAACCATGCCTGGCCTTAAATTATTTGGATAACTATATTTCAGTATAATCAATTTCATTGGTACTTCTGTGTATTTTATTTAATATATTTATTTTTTGTGGCTGGGTCTCACTCTGTCACCCAGGCTGGAGTGCAGTGATGCGATCTCGGCTCACTACAACCTTCACTTCCCAGGTTCAAGCAATTCTCCTGTCTCAGTCTCCTGAGTAGCTGGGATTACAGGCATGCGCCACCAAGCCTGGCTAATTTTTGCATTTTTAGTAGAGACGGTGTTTCACTATGTTGGCCAGGCTGGTCTCAAACTCCTGACCTCAAGTGATTCGCCTGCCTCGGCCTCCCAAAGTACTAGGATTACAGGTGTGAGCCACTGTGCCCAACCACTCCTGTGTATTTTATTTACTGCATTTCAAAACATTGTTCTGAGGAGAAGGAGTTTGTGGCAAAAAGGGATAAGAATCCAGGCCTTACTGGGAAATCCAAGAGGACAGAGCAACAGAGAGGGGTTTTTAAACGGCAAGGGCCTGAGCAGAGGTCTGCCAATTTTTTCCATCCCTGGAAGCTTTCTTTAAATGAATTCTTGTATATAAAAGAAAGAAACCAGAGCTACTCTGTTGAAGTGGCAGTTAGGGGCCAGGGAGCCCCACTGGGGTGGTCTTTGTCTGTCTCCCCATTCCAGGAGGCCTGGAGACATTTGCAGAATGTTCACGCACCTGAGAGCACATTTTTCAATCCATCAGGCTAATAATAATCATAGCAATCATAATTGCCATCATATTCCACCAGTGGCTCAGGCACTGCTAAATGTGGAGTAGCTCACCGGGTTTAATCTTCACAACAGCATCGAGAGTGTAAGTGCTATGGTTATCTGCATTCTACAGAGTAGAATTTTGGTATTCAACAAATACCAAAAAAGGACTAAGTTCTGGACACTTCCTCTGACACTTAAATCTTCAACAAAGAATATAAAGGGCCAAGTGTGGTGGCTCACACCTGTAATCCCAACAATTTAGGAGGCTGAGGTGGGAGGATCAGTTGAGGCCTGGAGTTTGAGACCAGCCTGGGCAACATAGCAAAACTCCCATCTCTACCAAAAAAAAAAAAAAAAAAAAAATTAATCAGGGCCAGCCTTGATGCCTCACACCTGTAATCCCAGCACTATGGGAGGCTGAGGTAGAAGGATTGCTTGAGCCCAGGAGTTTGTCTGAGACCAGCCTGGGCAACATAGTGAGATCCCATCTCTATTAAAAAAATTAAAAATAAAAAAAATTAGCCAAGTGTGGTGGCACCCACCTGTAGTCCCAGTCCCTTGCTACTTGGGAGGCTGAGATGGGAGGATGGCTCAAGCTCAGGAGTTGGAGGCTGCAGTGAGCTATGATTGCACACCTGCACTCCTGTCTAGGTGACAGAGCAAGACCCTATTTCAAAAAAAAAAAAGTGCAAAGAATGTAGATTCTTGCCTTCCTAGACTACATTGGGAGGGGTGCGAGAAAACAAATAAATAGAAAAAATACTGAAAATGCTAAGTGATATGGTATGTCAGAAGTGCTATGGGGAAAAACAAAGCAAGGAAGGGGGATAGGGAGAGCCAGGGAGTTGCAATTTTAAAATAAAGTCATTAGAGGAGGCCTCATTGAGAAGGAGACATTTGAGCAAGAACTCAAAAGTGAGTGCTTTAGCCACGTGGAAAACAGAGAGAAGAGTGTTCCAGGTGTAGGGAACATCAATGCAAAATCCTGAAGCAGGAGCATGTCTGGCCTGTGGAGGAACTGCAAGGAGGCCAGTGGGCGGAGTGGAGGGAACTAAGGCGGTGTAGTTGGAAATGAGACTGGAGAGGTTACCTTGCCTAGGGCCTCATATAGGCCAGAACTTTGTCTTTTGCTCCGTGAGATGGGCACGATTGTAGGATTTTGAGCAGAGTAAGACCATGATCGCGCTGGTTTTGAATGAATCTTTCTGGCTTCTATATTGAAAACACGAGGGGAGGGGCACCTGGGGTAGGCAATAGTTGAAACAGAGAGACCTGTTAAGAAGTTACCGCAGCAATCCAGGCCGGGCGCGCAGTGGCTCGCGCCTGTAATTCCAGCACTTTGGGAGGCCGAAGCGAGCGTATCGCCTGAGTTCAGGAGCTTGAGACCAGCCTGGTCAACATGGTGAAATCCTGTGTCTACTAAAAATACAAAAAATAGCTGGGCGTGGTCGCGTGTGACTGTAGTCCCAGCTACTCCTGAGGCAGGAGAATCGCTTGAACCCAGGAGGCGGAGGTTGCAGTGAGCCGAGATCGCACCACGCACTCCAGCCCGGGAGACAGAGCGAGATTGTCTCAAAACAAACAAACAAACAAACAAACAAAAAAAACCCCAAACACAAACAACAACAACAAAATAAGTTACTGCAACGATCCAGATGGAGAAACTGAGGCACGGAAAGATGAAATGGCAAAGTTAGTAGATAGCCCAGGGAGGATTTGAATCCAGATACTCTGACTCCAGCAGCCCCCTCTTGGCCGCTCCCTTCTTGTCTCCGGCCACCAGCAAGGACCCGGGTCTGCCCTGGGCTTAGGCGTTTGTGGTTCTCTCCCTGCAGGACGTGCAACTGAGGGCCGGGCGGCACTGGACATCGTGCACCCGGTTCGCGTTGACGCGGGGGGCTCCTTCCTGTCCTACGAGCTGTGGCCCCGTGCACTGCGCAAGCGGGATGTGTCTGTGCGCCGAGACGCGCCCGCCTTCTACCAGCTGCAATACCGCGGGCGCGAGCTGCGCTTCAACCTGACCGCCAATCAGCACCTGCTGGCGCCCGGCTTTGTGAGCGAGACGCGGCGGCGCGGAGGCCTGGGTCGTGCGCACATCCAGGCCCACACCCCCGCCTGCCACCTGCTTGGCGAGGTGCAGGACCCCGAGCTCGAGGGTGGCCTGGCGGCCATCAGCGCCTGCGACGGCCTGGTGAGTGCGCTGGGACGTGTATACTTGGGGCAGTCTCAGGTGGTGGGATGTGGAGATTGGCTCCAGTCTTGCCATGCACTTGTCTGGTGCCAGCCTCGGTATTCACGCCTGTAAAGTGGGAGTGACAACGCAGGCCTCGTTGATCTCTGGACAGCACTTCTCAAAGTTTAATGTGAAAGCCGGGTGGTGGTGCACCTGTAGTCCCAGCTACTTGGGAGACTGAGGTGAAAGGATCACTTGAGCCCAGGAGTTCAAGGATGTAGGGTGTGATGATAGAGCTTAGCTGGTGATACAGTCAGACCCTAGGCACTAAAAAAGAAAAAAAAGAAAAAAAAAAAGATTTACTATGAGCTCAAATCACCTGCAGGCCCTGTTTAAACAGAATGTTTGCAGGGTAGGTCTGGGGTGGCGCCCAAACACTTGGATTTCTGAAACCGTCTCAGGTAATATTGAAGATGCAGGTCCAGAGATCCCACTTTGAGAAACTCTCTTTGACTGGACTAAGTAACCGAAAAAGCAGTTGGCTTCTCTTCCCTGGGGCATCAGTTATGACTGTTCCTTCACAGGTCCCTTTAGGCTGCTCTTCTCCAGGAAAGCCACCCCTCACCCTGTAGCCATTCTGCAGGGTGTGGTGAGGAACCCCTTTCAGCCCCTCTGCCCGGATCAGCGTTCCGGGAAAAGCAGGCCTCAGCTTCCTGGCTTCGTCTGGCTGAAGGGTGGTGCTGGCTACTACCTGCAGCCCTAATGGCTCCCTGACTGGGGCTGATTAGAGCAGCTTCCACTCCAGGCGGAGCAGGGCCCCTTTCTGTTCGTGTTCGGGTGACCAGCCCCACTCTCCCAGCTCTGGAGGGTGGGGGTTTGGGAGGAGTAGGGGATGTGTGCACACTCTCAGCGTCCACTGTTCCCAGGAGGCCCTCAGCTTAGATTGCTCAGGCAAAAACCATGTGCTGTGGCTGCACAGGGCCTAATGACAGGGCAGCCCACAACATAAGCTGCACAACATCTGGACCTTTGAAGGCCCATCTGCCCTGCACAGTATTCTCATTTATGGAGCCTGCGCCTGTCCCTTAATGTACAGTTGATGTTGTTGAGCCTGAGCAGCAGCTGTGCACACAGAGCATCATTCCCATTTCACAGATGAGGAAACAGGCTCAGAGGGGAACTTGCCCAGGGTCACCTAGTCATTCAGTGAGTGGTGGGTGGGAGGGGGGGACTCCGCATTCATACCCAGGTCTCCAGACCCAAGAGCTGATGCACTCTCCAGCCCTCCCTCCAGGCTCCCTGGTCCTGTGTGACCCAAGGGGCAGAATTGGTGCCTACGAGGGGAAGTCCGAGGCACGTAAGACCTTCTTCCCTGTTGGAGCCCTGAGCTTTCTCAGGAGGTAGTGGGCATCAAAGATGCTTCCCAGGGCCCCTCCCCTCTGTGGATTCTGAATGCTGGCGGACATGTCCAAGACACTCCTGCCAGCTTTCCTTCTCTGGGCGGCCCTGGGCCCAGAGAACAGGGTGTCCTGGTGGCCATGGGCATCTCCTCTGCTCGGGTGTGGGTGTAGATGCTTTGGAGTGATTCATTGCCTTAGGGAGATAGAGGGAAGGTCAGAAGCCCTGGCCAGCTGGGAGGGAGCACAGTGCTGGAAATGGCTGGCATGCAGAGGAGATGGAGAATAGCCTGGAGGCCTGGACACAAGCTGCCCTGTTCAGGATAGCTGTCTGAGACTCTGGAAGACACCATTTTGTCAGACTGGGATGCAGACCCATTTCCCTCTCCTAATGGGGTGGGTGTGTGGGGCAGCTTCCCCAGGGGCGGAGGCTTCTGAGCTTCACTTTGAAGGTTTGGCTGTGTGTGAAATGGCAGAGAAGGGCTTTCCAGGTGGAGGCTACAGAGTGTGCAAAGGCCCAGTGGGATGAAAGTGCAGAGTGTCCGTGGGCAGTCACAAGTGGTGTGGGCAGTGGGGGCTCAGCTGGACAGGACGGGTCTCTGGGACATGCAGGAAGAACAGCTGAGGGCCAGCCCTTCCTGTGTGACCCTAGTGCTTCTTCCCCAGAAAGGTGTGTTCCAGCTCTCCAATGAGGACTACTTCATTGAGCCCCTGGATGGTGCCCCGGCCCGGCCTGACCACGCCCAGCCCCATGTGGTGTACAAGCGTCAGGTCCCGGAGAGGTTGGCACAATGGGGTGATTCCAGTACTCCAAGCACCTGTGGGGTGCAAGGTATGCTCTTCTGCTCCCAGTTCTCGGGTGGGTGCTGGGCCTGGGGACATGAAGGGGCCTTTCTAGAAGCCCCTCTTAACATCCCCATGCCCAGTGCCCCTTAGACCAGGGGACACAGATAGACAGACGGATACATCACCATAGCCTGTGCCCTTAACTGTGCCACAAGACTGTGTCCTCTGCCTTTCAGGCCTGCCCCAGTCAGTCTGATCTCCTTCGCTCCGTCTCACCTCCTTCTCCCACCTTGGGGCTCAACCTCCCTCTGCTCCCTCCCCCCCAACAGCCTATGGCACCTGGCTCTGCCAGCCATTCTTCCTCCAGTGCCCAGCTCCAACAGGGCCACTAGCCAGGAACCTCCCTCCCTCCGCCACCCTGCTCCCACCCTAGAATAACTACCTCTATTATTGGGAATTGGAGTGTGGTACCCAGTGCCTCCTCAGCAGAGCAGCAGTAGTGCTGGCCAGTCCAGGTGAGGAGCTGCCTGCTAAGGGTTGCTAGGGTTTGGGGAATGTTTGGCTGGCATGCCAATCTCAAGTTGCCCACAGCTCTGGTCCTCTATTTGCTGGAGCACATATCCACGGAAGCATGCTTCTTGGCCTCAGTTTCCCCAGCTTCATAGATGTGCTTCCTCTTCTGATCTGGAGCAGCCTGGGTCAGGGGAGCAGGCCCGGTAGGGCCAGCTGGGCTGGATCTTGGCCAGCTTCCTCAGGCTGGGGTTTAGAGGGTGAGGTCAGCCTGTGTTGGGATGTACTAACCCCCCAAGAGGGGAGGAAGTGACACACGGAGATAGGGGCTCAGGTGCCAGCTTTGTCAGGCCCAGGAGTTCCCCTCCCATGGACACAGTACTTTACTGTGTTTATATCCACCATTTCATTTGCCCTTTGAGGTCCCCCTGTGAGGCAGATCAACTTATTCCTGTTTTTAGTTAGGGAATCTCAAGATGAGAGAAGGAAGGTGACCAGGCAGAGCCACACAGCACAGATCTGGGGCAGAGCCAGGAGGAGAATTCAGGCCCCTGGCCTCTGATCTCAGTGTGGTTCCCAGTGCCCCAGAGAGAGCTCACTGGGGAGAGGCCCTGGAGACATGTGCCCTGGGCCAGTCTGCTGGCAGCTAACCCCACCCCATCTGGACCTCCAGTGTCCCCAGAGCTGGAGCCTCGACGGGAGCGTTGGGAGCAGCGGCAGCAGTGGCAGCAGCCACGGCTAAGGCGTCTACACCAGCGGTCGGTCAGCAAAGAGAAGTGGGTGGAGACCCTGGTGGTAGCTGATGCCAAAATGGTGGAGTACCACGGACAGCCGCAGGTTGAGAGCTATGTGCTGACCATCATGAACATGGTGAGTCTGTGTGGGCCAGGAGTGGGTGGAGGGGATAGTGTTGGGGGATGGGGGTGCAAAGAGTGGGTGCAGGGCAGGAAGGCTGGCAGGCTGGACCCCAGACCCAGGTCCAGGCCCCGAGCAGGAAGAAGGGTATCCAAGCTCCTGAGGCAGGAAGGGGTGGGGGTCTTGGCAGCAAGTCACCATGAGAGAGCCTGGACAGAGGCTGCTGTGGGGACACCACAGGGTGTCATGCCACCGGGAGGGGGAGCGGGAGTGGGAGACTGAGGCTGCCACAACTCTGTGCCTGCCTGGGGGCTCATAGACTAGTTGGTTCATTCATGCTTCCCTGCACAGATACCTCCTTCCTTTGTGTCAGGACCTGTGCTAGATGCTGGAAACACAGAAATGCCTGATCAGACCACACTCTGCCTGAGACCCTGCCTGAGACATCAGCACACATTACAGCTGGAAGGATCTGTGCAGTTCTGTGGTCACTAGCTGGCAGCCTTGGGCAAATCACTTGCCCTGTCTGAGTCTCAGCCTGCTCATCTGTGAACTGGGCATGACGACAGTACCTTGTGGGGTTGGCAAACTGCTTTTGACCCCATATGATGGATGAGATATCAGAGGCCTTGAGAGGACAAGTGACTTGCCCAGGTCACACAACGAGGCAGGGTAGAGCCAGATGGGAGCCCAGGTGTCCTAAGTCCCACCGGGGGAACTGTGGCTGATTGCAGCTGGTGATTCCTGGAGCCGACTACTGCAGAGCTGCCACTCCCTGCTCCTGCCCTTTGGGTGCAGGTGGGAGGCCTCAGGCTTCAAGCTGCTTCCTGCAGCCCCTGGGAGGAAAGATCTCTGCTCCTGGCATTCTTAGCAGCCACCTGGTGGGCAGGCCACCATATAACCATGTTTCTCTCCTGGGCTGGGTGGTTGGGGGCAAGGTAAGGGTGTGTGCTGTGAATAGGATGACATCTAAAGGAGCCCTGGGGCCAGGATCCTATGCTGCTGCTTCCCCCTGCCAGCCCCACACCTCCTGCAACCCTAAAGGAAGTACCCTCTGAGATCATCCAGTGTCTGGCCCCCTAGTTTATCACTGTGAAACCTGAGGCTCAGAGAGAGGAAGGGACTGCGTCCAGGGCTGTTCTCTCTACGTGCTGACCACCACGTCCCCACTACTTGAGTTCTCATCAGCAAATGCAGCTCTGGGCCAGTTCTTCCCTGACTGGGACACCCTCATTGGCTCCCTGTTCCATATGGAATAAAAGTCACAGCCTTCTGCCTGACATTTGAGGCCTTGAAGGCCCAGATCAAGCCTCATCTGCCTAGGGAGGGAAGCCACTAACAGCCAGGGTTCAGCAGGGCTATTGCTGGACAGCAGGGCCTGGCCCCTGGGCTATAGGGGTGGAGCAAGGGGCAAGGCCAAGTTCTCAGGCCTTGAGGTTCCCTCCTTCTCATTCTCAGCACTTTGGGGGCTCAGCCTGAAAGATCCAGGAGGCTGGCTGGAGCCAATGATGATTAACTAGGTTCATTTCACACCTGCTTTTCTGAGTGTTCTCTGTGCTCCAGATTCTGGGCAAAGTAAGACCCACCTGAGCGGGTGTTGTGGTTCATGGCTATAATCCCAGCACCTTGGGAGGCTGAGGTGGGCAGATCACTTGAGGTCAGGAGTTGGAGACCAGCCTGGCCAACAGGGTGAAACCCCATTTCTACCAAAATACAAAAAATAGTTGGGTGTGGTGGTGCACACCTGTAGTCCTAGCCACTTGGGAGGCTGAGGTGAGAGGATCTTGAGCCTGGGAGGCGGAGGTTGCAGTGAGCTGAGATCGCGCCACTGCACTCCTGCCTGGGTGACAGAGCGAGACTCCATCTCAAAAAAAAAAAGACCCACCCAGCCCAACAGGTGCCCCATGACTTAACCTGGGTGACAGGATTCAGGTGTTTTTGCCCCCCAGGGCCTGGCCCCTTCCTGGCTGCCTTGCCCTGGCTCATAGGACCCACGCATTCACTTGGTGAGCCCCATCCCTGGGGAGAGGGTGGGCCTGGTTCTCACACTCACCTGCTCTGACAATATCAAGCTTTTCTGAGCTGGTGAGCTCAGCATTGGTCAGATATTCACAAGGCTCCAGCCCTAACCCACCAGGGGTTGGGGGCACCTTTGAGCCTGACAGTGCTGGACCCCCTAGGAGGCTGTAGGGATGGCAGGGACATGGGAACCCATGTGGCCAGCCTCTGAGGACGGCTGTATTGTGGGCTGAGGCCCTGGTGGGTTAGGGCTGGAGCCTTGTGAATATCTGTCTACCTTTTGTCCAATGCCCAACACCCAACACCTCACCTAAGCCTCACCCCCATTTTATTTATTTATTTATTTAATTTATTTATTTTGAGATGGAATTTCACTCTTGTCGCCCAGGCTGGAGTGCAATGGCACGATCTCAGCTCACTGCAACTTCCT
The DNA here is from genome assembly GCF_047675955.1 of Chlorocebus sabaeus. NCBI lineage: Eukaryota > Metazoa > Chordata > Mammalia > Primates > Cercopithecidae > Chlorocebus > Chlorocebus sabaeus. Next base: position 54,934,731 of record NC_132929.1, on the reverse strand, counting down.
CCTCCTGGGTTCAAGTGATTCTCCTGCCTCAGTCTCCCTAGTAGCTGGGATTACAAGCGTGCCCCACTACGCCTTGCTAATTTTTGTATTTTTAGTAGAGAGGGAGTTTCACCACATTGGCCAGGCTGTTCTCCCTGGCTCATCCTCCCAAAGTGCTGGGATTACAGGCATGAGCCACTGTACCCGGCCCTCATCCCCATTTTCGAGTTGAGGGAACAAAGATTCAGAGAAGTCAAGGGGCTTGCTCAAGGTCACACAGCTAGTAAGTGGTAGAGCTGGGACTGGAACTCAGGTCTGTCTGCCTCCAAAGCCCCATTCTGTCTCCTGTGCCCCTTAATCTGCCCTGGAGAGGGGCAGACAGGGTGGGCCAGAAGGATGGGGAACAGATGTTCCCTCGGGATCAGATGTTTATTTAAGACTGACTTGTTGAGAGCCATTGCTCTACCCGGGATAAAGTGATGGATGTGGAAGAGCACAATCCTGCACTTGGGGACTCTGTCTCATTGTAGCATTTCCCAAGGAATATTTCAGGGAATGTGTTCCAAAGAATGCCAGTAGTGTACTGTGAAAAAAGATGCTGTTGTTGAGTCAGTTTGGCCACACAGGGTTAAAAAAGTAAAACAGGCCAGGCATGATGGTGCACGCCTGTAGTCCCAGCTACTTGAGGGGCTGAGGTGGGAGGATTGCTTGAGCCCAGGAGGTCGAGGCTGCAGCTGGGCTGCAGTGAGCCGAGATCATGCAACTGCACTCCATCTTGGGTGACAAAGTGAGACCCCGTCTCAAAAGGGAAAAAAAGGTAAAACAGACTTCTTTACTACAGGACTTCTCAGAGCCCTCAAAATAAATATGCATTGAGAATCCCCAACAGAATAGGCAGGCAGCATTCCCCAAATTTAAGAAATAAGCAGGGGCTTTGAAGCAGCGAAACCTGGGTTCTGAGCCCAGCTTCACCCTCTCTTTGAGCTTCAGTTACTTCATTTGTAAAATAAGGATAATTGTGCCTACCTTAGAAGTAAGAAGATTAAATGAGATAATGCATGCTAAGCCCCCAGCACAGGGACTGTACATGTTAGGCTCATTCAAGGTTGGCTGTGGCTATTTTTTTGGCTGCTGCAGTATTTGACCCACAGCCACCTTTAGGACAGCCACACCTTTCTTTACCAACGCTACCTACAGAGCCCAATTTATCAGTGTTCTCCCTGTGCTAGATTCAGACCTGAGTCCTAGAGCTTGGGTGGGTCTGTCCCAAGGATAGCAAGACAGGTCCCTTTTCACCCCATTTTCTTTCTTTTTTCTTTCTCTCTCTCTTTCCCTTCCTTCCTTCCTTCCTTCCTTCCTTCCTTCCTTCCTTCCTTCCTTCCTTCCTTCCTTCCTTCCTTCCTTCCTTCCTTCTTTCATTTCTTCCTTCCTTCCTTCCTTCCTTTTCTTTCTTTTGGAGATGGAGTCCTGCTCTGTCACCCAGGTCGGAGTGCAGTGGTGAAATCGCAGCTCACTGCAGCCTCTGCCTTCCTGGGTTCCAGTGATTCTCCTGCCTCAGCCTCCCAGGTAGCCGGGATTACAGGCATGCGCTACTACGCCGAGCTAATTTTTGTATTTTTAGTAGAGATGGGTTTCACCATTTGGCCAGGCTGGTCTCAAACTCCTGACCTCAGGTGATGCACCTGCCTTGGCCTCCCAAAGTATGGGGTTACAGGCATGAGCCACCACACCCAACCTCCACTGTTTATTTTTAATGAGATAATACATTGGAAATATTGAGCAAGTACCCTAGGTACATTCATTCATTCAACAACTATGTCTTGAGTGCCCATCATGTTCCAGGTACAAGACATGTCACTGGGGCTCTAAGAGGAAGTTTACATATACCTGGCCGTGTCCTCATGGAGCTTTCGGTCTCTTGAGGGAGATAGACATTAGTTAATGAAACCATTATCTTGTTGAAGATGAAGGAGCAATGGAGGGAGGTGCTAGGAAGGACAAATTCATAGTGCTTTGGGAGTGTTAGATCAAATAAAAGCTCCCCAAAGGACATGATGAGGGGTTGAGGGCAGGAGAGAGGATAGGAGGTAACTTGGGGAAGACAGGTGGGAAGATGTTCCAGGCTGAGGCCATAGCATCTGCAAAGACCTTGTGTTAGGAAGAATTATGGGATTCTAACAGAAAGACAGAGTGGTTGGAGCCAGAGAGTGAGAGGGAGGCAAGGGGAGGTCAGAGAGGAAGGCAGGGACCAGATCCAAGAGGCCTGTTGGCTAGGCTTCCATCCTTTTCCTGGACAGTGAAGAGCCACTTACTGCTTTAGGCAAGGGCGTGTCATGATTGGGTTTGCATTTCAAAGACCGATGGTGGAGCCACTAGGCTGCAGGTGGCCTGGAAGGGCTACAGAATATGGGTACACTCATAGGAGACCTCAACAGCTGAGCAGATGAGATGATGATGGCAACTTGGACGAGGCAGTGGTGTTGGAGATGGAGAGAAGAGACAGAGTCAGGCAAAACTTGGGAGGCAAAATTGGTTGGCTGTATTGGAGAAAGATGGTTCAGGGCTCCCAGGCTCCCAGCTTGTGTGTGAAGGCGACGGTGGTCCATGATATTGCTGTTTATCTTCCCCATTTCTGACCTTGGGTTCTGAGAGTGTCATTCATCCCCATAATCAGGGGCTTTGGTGCCCTCTTAACAGTGTTTGTTTGGTCCCTTCCTATTTTAATATTATTTTTCTTGATGCATTGCTAGAAGCCAACTCACAACTGGCCTGTTCTGCCATCTCTGCCCTCTGGGAACCGGCCAGCTATCCCCAATCATGGGCTGGCCTCTTTTTTGTTCTGAGGGAATTTTAATTTTAAAAGAGCAGATGGCTTTCCCCACCCATTTCCCCTCACCTTGGCTTATCTTCCATCTTTTGGGGATAGCCCCGTCTCCTGGGGCTCAGTAGGGAGCCCCATGTAGCCATGGGGACTCTGATAGATGTGCATACCTGCCTCCTTGGCCCCATGGCTGCCAGTCCTGGGGAGATGGAATAGTAGAGCAGTGGGGAGGCTCCATAGCCCTGTGCCTACCCTCACTCTACTCTCTGGGCCCTGCCCAGGTCTACGCTTCATTGGAGGGCACACTCCTGAGATGCTGGTCCTGGCATCCCCAGGTCAGGAGGGCACTGCTGTCATAGACCAGCGGCAGTTGGAGGACTAGGGCCCTGAGACAGGCCAAGAAACCAGCATTTGGAGGTCTTAACTGCCGTTGCCTGTGCTGGGTGGGCATGGAGTTGGTACTTGGAAGCAGATCCCAAACTGGTGCTCAAGAGAGGCTGCAACTCTGGGAAGGGGCCTCGGAGGCCTCTTGTCCTCTCCAGGTTCTGCTGCTGCCGGGTTGGGGCAGTGTGTGTGAGGTGTGGGGACACTCATGCATTCGTGTACGTGCATCACCTCTCCGCTGTGCAGCCTGTGTGTACCTGTGTCAGCGTCCCTGTGTGTGAGCATGGGTGTGCGTTGCCCTGGGTGGGTGGGTGGGTTGGGGTGAGCATTGGCTGCTTGTATCCTTCATCCTGGTGACAGCCTGACCCCCCCATCTCTTGGGCAGGTGGCTGGCCTGTTTCATGACCCCAGCATTGGGAACCCCATCCACATCACCATTGTGCGCCTGGTCCTTCTGGAAGATGAAGAGGTGAGCGTTCATGTGGTCCCACGCTGCCCAGCAATGACTTCGGCTGCCAGAGCCCTCCTGCACCATGACCTGTGCTGCTCTGTATGGAAGGGCACAGTGAAGGCCTCCTTGGCCTGGACCGTGTCCCCTGCCAACCCCTGGTTCCTGACTGACCCTCTCTCAGGTCCCAGGTCCTCTGCAGGAGGTTTCTACAGGAGGGGTGGTCAGGCCAGAAGCTGGACTGGTGCCTGCGGGCCTCCCACTGCCCTGCTGGGCCTCTGTCTCCTGCCTTTATATGGAGGAGAATTGGGCCTGACCCTCTCAGAACTCAGGGGAGGAATGAGCGGTCATTCTCTCTGCCCCCAGGAGGACCTAAAGATCACACACCATGCAGACAACACCCTGAAGAGCTTTTGCAAGTGGCAGAAAAGCATCAACATGAAGGGGGACGCCCACCCCCTGCACCATGACACTGCCATCCTGCTCACCAGGTACTGCCAGCTGCAGGAGGGTGGGAGCCTGCATCGCAGGGAGGTGCTTCCTGGCCCTGCAGGAGAAGCCCTGGTGGAGGAGGGAGCCGTGCTCTCAGGGAGCCCCATTTTTAGGAGAGTTTCCGCACCTTTGGCCCAAGGCTGGATTCTGTCTGCACTTGGGGAGGTCTTTTATTTTGAAATAATTGTAGATTTTCATGCTGTTGTCAAAAATAATAGAGAGAGGGCCTCTATAGCCTTCTTCCATCTCCCCCAGTGGTAAGTAACATCTTCCATGACTAGAGCACAGTATCCCAACCAGGAAACTGACACTGATACCATCTGCAGACTTCCTCAGATATCATTAGTTCCACACGTACTGCCCTTTGTGTGAATGTGTGTGTATTCAGTTCTATGCAGTTTCATCACTGTGGGTTCACCTACCCACCCCCACAGTCTAGATACAGATCTGTCTCATCAGAAGGATGTCTCGTATTACCAGTTTATAGTCACAGCCACCTTCCTCCCTCCTACCCTAACCTCTGGCAACTGCTGATCTGTCCAGAGGCAGTTATTTTCCCTCTGCTGGACTCTGGCAGCTTCTGTCAGCACCCCTGCTGGATAGTAAGCAAAATTGTTCTGTGCGGGTCTGTGCTCCCAAGGGCCAAAAAGATACCCAGCGGATTGTGTGTGAATGAGAGCACCTGCTTCCCACGTGGCCACTGTGCTGGCCTCATGCCACAGAACGGTGGGAGGGACATCCTTTTCGCTTGGAATCAGTTCGGGGGGACCCTTCCCTGGTCTTCGCTCAGGTGGGCCTGGCACTGGGCCAGGTTAACCTGAAGGCCACTTCTCTGCCTGTGCAGGAAGGACCTGTGTGCAGCCATGAACCGGCCCTGTGAGACCCTGGGCCTCTCCCACGTGGCTGGCATGTGCCAGCCACACCGCAGCTGCAGCATCAACGAGGACACAGGCCTGCCGCTGGCCTTCACTGTCGCCCACGAGCTCGGGCACAGGTACTGTGCCTGCCCCCATTGCTACACGGAGACCTGAGCTTCACCCTCCCAGCCTGGGGGCACCGGGTATCCAGCCTGTGGGTCACAAAGTACAGGGGAAAGGAAGCTCTCTGGAGAAGGAGCCCCGACTGTGGCCATCTGCTGTCCCTGCACTGTCCCCTCCCCACAACCAGGCTGCTTCCCTGTAAAGCAGGAGAGAGGCCTGCCTGGGCATCTCTGGGACTGGCCTGGAGGGAGTCTTATTTAAAGGGGAGTTGTGATGGGCCAGAAAGTCATCATAGGTCTTTGGCTGTGCCTCCCCATTTCCCTCAGTGCTGTATTTTTTACTCTCGATCCCTGTCCCTGTTCCTGTTTGCTCTGTGGCCTGGGCCAGTGCCTGCCCTCTCTAGGCCTCTGTGTGCTTCCCATAGATTGAGGGGTTTGGATTCAATGACGTCCAAGGCTCCCTCCATCTGACACCGCTGCCTGAGGCTCCTGCCTTCACAGGCCTCCAGCCACCTGTGCCTGGGCTGTTGAGCTGGCGAATATGGCAGCATCTTAGATTGTCCAGCAAGCTTTCAAAGGCAGGATCCCAGAGGGTTCTATCGTCAAAGCTGTTGGGGCCATCCATTCAGATGTCCAGGTTTCATGGGTGATGGCTGTGCCTGCAGGACCTTAAAGCTGCCTATGGCTGCAGAAAGAACAGCCTGCCGCAGTACTGCAATTTCCTGGTTGTGTTACCCTGGCTAGTTCCTTAGACTCTCTGAGCCTCCCTGGGGGTAATAATGAGAACTGAGTGAGACTGTGTTTCTGAAAGTGCTTAGCATGGCCCCTGGCACATAGTAGATGCTCAGGAAATAATTTTTCTCGTGTCCTTCCCAAGGATGGTCTCTGGAGACCTTTCTGTGACACAGCAGCTCAGATCCCCTAACTCAAGTGCACAGCCTTGGGACAAGGACCTGTGAGTGGGAACCTCTGTCAGACTGTTCTTGAGGCCAGTGAGCTTGCAGGGGCCATCACGGGCCCCCATCTGTGCCACCTGGTTTGCCATTGCTGGCCAGCCCCCAGGCAGGGGCAGGGCTGCTCTGGGTCCCTGGCCCTCATTTCAGGCTGGAGCAGGAGCCCTTGGGGTCCTAGCTGTCATACCCTCATTTTACATTAAGGAAACTGAGGCTCAGAGAGGGGAATGTGACTTTCGGCAGCCATTGGGTGTGGCCATTGGGTGGCAGAACCAGCCCTGGAACTAGGGCTGTGCCCCTTGTGGATCTCCAGGGGAGGGCAGGCTGGCAGCCTCCCGCCAGCTCACCCGCCCCTGGGGCCTGTGCTCTCACACAGTTTTGGCATTCAGCATGACGGAAGCGGCAATGACTGTGAACCCGTTGGGAAACGGCCTTTCATCATGTCTCCACAGCTCCTGTACGACGCCGCTCCTCTCACCTGGTCCCGCTGCAGCCGCCAGTACATCACCAGGTTCCTTGAGTAAGTCCTCCAGCACCGGGCCCCTGCGCCTTAATCCATGAGGTCAAGGTCTACTAGGAGAGCTGCAGACAGTCACATTGGAGGGGTAGAGGGAAGCAGAGGGACAAGGTCTTGATCTGTGAGGTCAAGGTCTAATGGGGGAGATGCAGACAGTCATACTGCAGAGCCGGGGTAGAGGGAAGCAGAGGGGCACCTGGCAAAGATGTGGTGCTGGCGTCCCAAATGTTCTCCTCAAAGGGACACCTGAGCTTGAACTTGGAGGAGGAGCGAGAATTCACACATGTGCAGAAGGGAGAAGAATAGCGTTCCTGGTAGAGGAAGCCTGAGAAAGGCCTGCAGCCGTGAAGGAGCAGGAGAGCTTTTCAGGGAACGGCAGAACCCTGAGCAAGTCTATGGGAGCCAAGGCTGCGTAGAAAACGAGGCTGGAGGAAGCAAGGGTCAGCCACAAGGTCCAGTGAGAGGCAGGAAGAAGGGGCCACTAAGGGAACTGAAATGTGAAGCTTTCTCCTTTTTTTCATGTTCTCTTCATTTGTTCTGGTGTTTTTGCTGTTGTTGTTCGTTTATTTTTTGAGACGGAGTCTCGCTCTGTCTCCCAGGCTGGAGTGCGATGGTGTGATCTTGGCTCACTGCAACCTCTGCCTCCCAGGTTCAAGAGATTCTCCTGCCTCAGCCTCCTGGGTAGCTGGGACTACAGGTGTGCACCATAATGGCTGACTGATTTTTGTATTTTTAGTAGAGATAAGGTTTTGCCATGTTGGCCAGACTGGTCTTCAACTCCTGACCTCAGATGATCCAACCACCTTGGCCTCCTAGAGTGCTAGAATTGCAGGCATGAGCCACCATGCCTAGCCTGTTCTGGTGTTTTTTGTTTTTTTTTTTAATTTGCGATTTAATGTTGTTCTAAGTAAGAAAAAGTTTTAAATTTAAATTATTGGCATAAATTGTACCATTCATCTTTATTTTGTTCAGTGCCAGTTTTAAATGCAAATATAAGAGTATAGCTGACCCTTGAACAACTTGGGGGTCGGGGTGCTGACCACTGTGCAATTGGAAATCCATGTATAGCTTTCGACTCCCCCAAAACTACTAATAGCCTACTGTTGACTGGAAGCCTTACTGATAACATAAACAGCTAAGACATATTTTGTATGTTATATATAATATATACTGTGTTCTTACAATAAAGTAAGTTAGAGAAAAGCAAATGTTATTGGAATCATAAGGAAGAGAAAATATGTTCACTCCTCATTAAGTGGAAGTGGATCATCATAAGGGTCTCCATCCTCATCCTCTTCATGTTGAGTAGTCTGAAGAGGAAGGAGAAAGGCAGGAGATGATCTCAGGGATGGCAGAGGTGGGAAAAAATCCACGTATAAGTGGACCCGTGCAGTTCAAATCCATGTTGTTCAAAGGTCAGTTGTATTAACTTGTATGCAGAGTCACCAAAATTACACAGTTCATCTTTTGTAGCTGATATTTACCAGATGATGAGATAGAATAAAACTATCTCAACTGGTTTCATCTCACTCCTTGATATGGGCACAATTTACCCAGGCTCTCTACCTTTTGTTACCAATGAGGAAGGAAAGACTGAAAGGAGAAGGAACTATGGGGTTCTCTTTCCTCCCATGTCTTCATTTTCTGCATAGCGATTGGCTAATACAGGGGTGTTAACATGAGTAAGAAAGGACGGTGGGGCTCCTTGGTCATTGTCTTCTTTCTGCATTTGAAGTAAGTCTGGTTCAAATGGAAAATGCAGCCTCTGGGCCTGTCACTGCCCCCCGTCCCTTACTCAGTTGTCGACATAACATGTTTATCATCTGATAGTTTTGAGTCTCAATGAACTCCTACACATTATAGATTCTGAGCTCATGGACCAAAGTAAATGTTGGATGCAAGTAGGGCAGCAAGGAATGCTGGACACAGACATTACCTTTGTCTCCTCTGCTCAGACATAGGCTCCTTTGTCCCATAAGACCTTGCTTACTGGCCAGGCGTGGTGGCTCATGCCTGTAATCCCAGCACTTTGGGAGTCCAGGCAGGTGGATCACTTGAGGTCAGGAGTTTGAGACCAGCCTGGCCAACATAGTGAAACCCCTTCTCTACTGAAAATACAAAAAAATTAGCTGGGCATGGGGGCAGATGCCTGTAATCCCAGCTGTTCAGGAGCCTGAGGTAGGAGAATTACTTGAACCTGGGAGGCGGAGGCTGCAGTGAGCCAAGATTGCACCACTGCACTCCAGCCTGGGGAACAAGAGCGAAAAAACTCTGTCTCCAAAAAAAAAAAAAAACAAGATTGCAACAGCAGAGCATCGTACACCTGCCCCACTTCTCCCCACCCTCCATTGCTTTTTTCTAGGCAACCACCTTCAAACTTAACACTTTTAGCTTTTTCTTGTATTTACTTTTCTATTTCCAAAAAGCATTGCTAGACTCTCATTTGTTGATTTTCCAGTTTCGATATTATCTGGAAGGTTGGGATTTAGCACCCTTGCATCACTTCCTGTACATACATTTGTCCCCTCACCTTTCCTCCCAATTTAGTGTTAACATATTTGGATTAAGTCCATATTCCGCATTTTCATTATTACAGCTATAAATCTTGATGGCTGAACTAAGTGTTGTAATAAGACGGCCTTTCTTTCTTTCTTTCTTTCTTTCTTTCTTTCTTTCTTTCTTTCTTTCTTTCTTTCTTTCTTCCTTTCCTTTCTCTTTCTCTTTCTCTTTCTCTTTCTCTTTCTCTCTCTCTCTCTCTCTCTCTCTCTCTCTTTCTCTTTCTTTCTTTCTTTCTTTCTTTCTTTCTTTCTTTCTTTCTTTCTTTCTTTCTTTCTTTCTTTCTTTCTAGTCTCACTCTGTTGCCCTGGCTGGAGTACAGTGGTGCAATCTCGGCTCACTGCAGTCTCTGCCTCCCAGGTTCAAGCAATTCTCATGCCTCAGCCTCCCGAGTAGCTGGGATTACAGGTACCTGCCACCACCACCCAGCTAATGTTTGTATTTTTAGTAGAGACGGGGTTTCCATGTTGGCCAGGTTGGTCTCGAACTCCTGACCTCAAGTGATTCGCCACCTTGGACTCCCAAAGTGCTGGGATTACAGGCATGAGCCACCATGCCCCATCTAGATGGCATTTCTTTTTAAGAACAAGTTTTTTAATTGCTTGGTTTTCATTGCTTTTCCAGGCCTTCCAGCTCCTTTAACAGTTTTGTAAGATGTCTCTTAATCCAGTTTTCCCAAAGGTAATCCCTACCAGATAATCCAGAAGTTCCTTTCTTTCTTGGACCCTCCTCCCAACTTCCCTCTATCCTCCAATTTAGACTGGATACTTTCTAGGCCTGCCCCAAAATATTAATGGAGGGTCATCATGTTTCTTAGATCCCATGCTACTTTTTTTATGGGGAGGTACCTTTTTTTAAAATTTGTTTTGGTAGAGTACATCCTCAAGCAGCTTTCTGAGAAAGATTGCATGGAAGTAAACGGTTTGCCCGTCTCAAAGTGTCTTTATTCTTCCCTCACATCTGATTGATATTTTGATTTGATATCAACTTTTGGGTTGGAAGTGACTCTTCTTCAGAATGTTGGAGGCATTTTTCTGTTGTCTTCTAGTTTCCAGCGTTGCTCTGAAGAGGTCCCATCCCATTCTGATTTGAATGTGACCTTTTAAAAAATCTGGAAGCTTTTAGGACTCTCTCTTTCTCTTTCTCTTTTTGGTGATTTTAAATTTTACAATATATGCCTTTGTCTATTTTAATTTGAGGGAGCACTCATTGGAGTGTTTTAATCTAGAAACTTGTGACCTTCAGTTCTTGAACTGTTGTTGTATTATTCATTTGATAACTTTCTTACATTTTCTCTTTCTGGAACCCTGCAGCTATTCTCTTGCTTTCCTATTTTTAAACATTTTACACTTTTTCATCTCTTTCTATTTTCTTTTCCTTTCTATCATCCCTCTTCTCTCTCTCTCTCTCTCTCTCTCTCTTTCGGTCTTGCTTTGTTGCCCAGGCTGCAGTGCAGTGCCACAATCATGGCTCACTGCAGCCTCGAGCTCCCAGGCACAAATGATCCTCCTGCCTCAGCATTCCGAGTAGCTGTGCCACCACACCCAGCTAATTTTTAAATTTTTACTTTTTTCTAGAGATGGGGTTTTGCCATGTTGCTCAGGCTGGGCTTGAACTCCTGGACTCATCCCTCAGCCTCCTAAAGTTCTGGGATTACAGGCGTGAGCCAGCGTGCCTGGCCGTCTCTTTCTGTTTTCTAGGAGGCATCTGATTTATCTTTATAATCTTTCTATTAAATTTTTCATTTTTTTCATTGTACTTTTAATTTCTTAAACTTTCTCATTCACTAAATACACATTGTGTGTCTCATATCTGAAATACTTGGGACCAGAAGTGTTTTAGATTTTGGATTTTTTTTTTTAAATTTTGGAGTATTTGCATTATATTTAGCAGTTCAGAATCCCCAGTCTGAAAGTCCAAAATCTGAAGTGCTCCAAAGAGCATTTCCTCTGAGCATCATGTTAGTGCTCAAAAGTTTTGGATTTTGGAGCATTTGGATTTTGGGATTAGACATGCTCAATCTGTGCACCTTTTGATCCTATCCTTGTTTCATGGGTACAGTAGGTTCTCTTATCTCTGTGAGGTTATTACTTACATGGATTTGACTTTTTTCTTCTGTTCCCTGAAATGTTTTTCTTTCCTTTGGGTTATTTTTTAAAAAATATTTGTTTCATGTTAACAGTTTTCTTGGCCAGGCACAGTGGCTCACGCCTGTAATTCCAGCACTTTGGGAGGCCGAGGCAGGCAGATCTCTTGAGGTCAGGAGTTTGAGACCAGCCTGGCCAACATGGTGAAACCCTGTCTCTACTAAAAAATATATAAAAAATTAGCCGGGCACAGTGGCTGGTGCCTGTTATCGCAGCTACTCAGGAGGCTGAGGCAGGAGAATCGCTTGAACCTGGGAGACGGAGGCTGCAGTGAACTGAGATTGCACCACTGTACTCCAGCCTTGGCAACAGAGAGAGACTCTCTCAAAAAAAAAGTTTTCTTAAAATGCATTGTCTGTATTTAATATATAGCAAGGAGATGCAGAGATACTAATTGTTCAGTTTGTGGACTTGGGCAGGACTTTTCCAAGTCACTGCTGAAGGACTGGTTCGGATAGCGCTGTTTTGGGGAGATCCTCTAATGTCAGTATCTGAGGTCATTTTTCTGAGTGATTCAGTTGCCCAAGCGGAATCCTCTAGACTTTTCCTGGGAGAGTGTATGTCTGGCTGCAGCATTCCGGCATCCAAGTGAGGAAGGGGCTTGGCGTGTTTCTTACCCTTCGATGTATAGACTTTTGCTTGTTCTCTTTTCTCTGTAGGTCCTTCTGCCTTGGGCCTTCATCTATGCCCAGTGTTGCTGGGCCAGAGCCTCTTGGTTCACCCTTGCCAGAGAGTGATCCCCAGCCCTCTGCAGGGTGGCAGGTGACAGTCACTTGGCTACTCAGGGTTGGGGAGGGGATCTAGGGTCTGATCAGTTCTTACAGACTTTCAGCCCTACTGTCTTCAGCCCTCCTGGCCCTAAGGCCCTGAGGGGTCCCTGGCAACTCAGTTCCTGAGCCTTTCTGGGCTTCTGCTTCTGAGTGGTTCCTCCCTGCAGACATTTGACTCTCAGCTTTCATCACTCTACCAAGTCAGCTACTGCCCGGCCATCTGCTTCCCAGCTTCCAGAATCTTGTTAACATCCCTCATTACCCATCAGCACCTCTTATGGATTTATGCTGTGGTTATTTCCTCTACTGTCATCAGAGTGCAGTTTTGGAAGGGAGCATCGATAAATCTGTCTGCTCAATGTGCCATGTTTTTCTAGAAGTCCACTCACTGTGGGGTTTAAGCAGGGATGTGACCAGGTCCATTAGGGATATAAGAGCAAGGATGCTGGCCTCCAGTGGTAGAGGGATTACTGGGGTGGGGAGTGGGATTGGAAGCAGAGAAGAGTTTTGTTTGGTGGTTAAGGACCTAGACTGACTGGGCACGGTGGCTCACACCTGTAATCCCAGCACTTTGGGAGACGGAGATGGGCAGATCCCTTGAGGTCAGGAGTTTGAGACCAGCCTGGCCAACATGGTAAAACCCCATCTCTACTAAAAATACAAAAATCAGCTGGGTGTGGTGGTGCATGCCTATAATCCCAGCTACTCGGGAGGCTGAGGCAGGAGAATTGCTTGAACCTGGGAGGTGGAGATTGCAGTGAGCTGAGATCACGCCACTGCAGTTCAGCTTGGGTGACAGAGTAAGACTCTGTCTTGGGCGGGGGGGAATAAAAGAACCTAGACTGTGGCCCAGGCTTCTACCTGTGTTGGCACACAAGTTATATTATCCCTTAAGCCTCAAAAAATGGACATCATGATGGGACTGCCTTGTGCATGTGATATGAGGAATAAGTGAGAAAACACGTGCAGTGCTGAGCACCGCGCCTGCCACGCAGTAAGCATTTCACACACGCTCACTACTATTCCTTCCACTGTTACCAAGTGATAGATGGGACGGACTTGAACCAGGCAAGTGGCCTGAAGGTGGAGAGGAGGGTGTGTCTTCATCCCCAGAGAGAGGCAGAGAATGAGAGAATGGCTTCAGAAAATCAGAATAGTAGCTGCCGCCACAGCACCCCCAGGGCTTGTTCCCAGCTCCCCCCACCCAGGGTGCCGCCCAACACCCTGGCTCTAGGACAGACAGACAGACAGACAAGTCTCTGTCCTCATTCAGCTGCTGGCATGCTTGAGGGACTTGGCTCGGGACCTGGGGTGAGGAGGGGAGGACAGGGTGAGAGTCAGAGCCAGCTGTGGCCTCCCAGAGCCTTGGCACTGGGGTGAGCCAGACAGAAGCAGAGCAATCCATGCCTCACCAGTGGAGGGGTGTTTGGGAGGAAGAAGAACCCCATCTTCCCAAGGTCCTTTCACACTTTCACCTTTGCATCCTGGGAGTCAGGCAGCAGGGCCCTCCCAAGGCCCAGGAGGTGGAAGGAAGAGGGTGTGCGGAGGTGGGGAGGGTGGCAGCAGCCTGTCTCCCAGCCTGCAGGCTTTGGTCTCCTTGCTGGGGGTGGGACAGGAGAGAGAGGATGGGCCCCACCCCAGCCGGTTGGGGGACAGAATGAGTGAGATTCACTGAAGTGTCAAATGGTCAGGCAGTGTTCCCAGGACTTTGGGGCACCTCAGAGGCACTCACAGACAACCCCCTCATCCTGTCTGGTCCTGAAGCCCCTTGGCTTCCTGCGCGTAGATGCTTATCCAGCCAGGTAGACCCACAGGGCTGAATCCAGACTCGTTCTTGCTGTGTCCACAGACTCCGTGTCCATCAGGACCTGTGTGTGGGGACTGTGGTAAAGGAGACAGACCTCCAGGTGCCTGTCCTGCAGGTCCTCACACCAGAGGGAGACGGACAGATGACAGTTGGGGATGATTGGCACCGAGGCACGCAGTCCTCGTGGGCTGTAGGACTGGGGAGAGGGGCACCAAGCCCTCCTGGGGTCAGGGACAGTGACTCGGAGAAGGAGCCTGCCCTCTAAAGGCTGACTTCCACCCCGAGGAAGAAGGGTGCTAAGTGGAGGGCAGGCTGGGCAGAGGCCAGGGCCATGCGAGTGTAGGGTGGGGCAGAAGAACCCTCAGGAGGTGGCGGGGAGGGGGTGCTGGAGGGTAGCATCTGGAGCTTGTCCAAGAGGGTTGACCTGAAGAACTCTAAGATCCTTTCCGGGCTGACAGGTGCTTTAAGGGACCCTGGGGAGAGGTCACAGCATTTCACTGGTGTCAACTCGGACTTGGGTGGGAGAAGGGGAGGCCCTGGTCCCTGCTTTCCTCAAAGCCAGCATTTCTACAGGGAGAGAGACAGGCTGGGTCACATGTGGGGTCTTTCACTTCACCCCATGGACCCCCCCATTCAGTGACTCCATGACCAGATCCCAGGGGTGGCCAGGGGAGCGGGCCCACAGGTCTCTCCTGTCAGTGGTGGGCAGCTCTTTGCAGTCTCGAGGTGAGAGTGAGGTTTCTGACCAGAGTCACCTACTGTCTGCTCTGACCTCTTGTGGGACTGCCCAGCCCCGCTATAATTAGCCTAAGGAGGGGCGTGGAGGGGAAGGGCTGACGGGTTTGGGGATCCGGGTGTGTCGGCAGCGCAGAGGAGCTGGCAGTGAGCCTGCCAGAGGAAGGAAGGGCTGGCTGCTGGCCGCCTGTGTGATTTTTCCCAAGAAGACACTGCTATTTATACCCCTGTAGCTTGGGATCAGCTTCTTGCAGATGAGGACGTGAAGGCCCAAGGCCACACAGCAACTACAGCCAGGCAGAGAATAGAACTTGGGTTTCTGACTCCCAAGACAGCACCTGGGCCTGATTCTGGCAGTGGATTCTGTGAGGGTCGCCTCATGCTCCCGACTTCTCCCACACACCCAGGGTGGGCTGAGAGGTTGTTGTGGCTTCAGCTGCCCAGCAGCAGGCCCACAGGAGCCACATGAGCAACGAGTCAGCACTGGGGCAGCCAGGAAGCAGACGGGCTGGGCTGTAGCCCAGGGACTGTTGGTGCCGGGATGAGGCGCATGGGACCCCTCAGCCACGGGATCAGAGGACACCCTGGCTGGGATGGGTGAGCCCCCAGTCTACCTCCTGGAGCCACGGAATGCTAGCGGGAAGGAGGGAGCCCAGGGCCAGCTGAGCCCACCACCCCCTGCTGACACTCTGCCTCAGGTGCAGGCCCAGGGAGGCTCAGGGAGCCCCAAGCCGCAGGACCACTTGGGATACTCCTTTCTCCCCACCAGGCCTTGGCTGCCATGGTTTTGAACTTGTATTTGGGGTGAAGTATTTGAGGCCAGGCTCGAGGCTGAATGGGAGGAGCCCTGCACTGGTGGCAGCTTAGTGAGTAGACACAGCCTGGTGCAGGCAGCCTGGGCCTGGCTTCAGATCCTGGCCATCACGTCCCTCTTGTATGACCCAGGGCAAGTGACGTATGGGCCCTGAGTGTGTGAGGAGAGATGATGGTAGAGTCTGCCTAGGATGTTGTGAGGAGCAAATGAGAGGGTATGGCCCCCAGCACCCGGGACCAGCCTGGCATGTGGTCATCTTGGGCACTAGAACTGCATCCAGCAGCTGCTCATCTGCCAACGCCCATGTTCGAGGGTCTGTTTCCAGCCAGCATGGGCAGTCTGGGGGATTCCAGGAGGATTCCAGGGTTCTCAGTAGAAGTCTGGTCACCTTGGCTTTCTTCTCTGCAGCTCTGGGCAGAGCCAGGGACTTGTCACTGGCCAGGGGACTTAGGAGACCACACAGACCACCCACCCCACCCTGGGTCTCCCAGCTGCCAGGCCCGCTCCTCTGAAATCTGGGTTTTGGGATTCCATGGTCTGATCTACCCTCCCAGCCCCTCTCCACACCTGCCTTCAGTGGTCTTGGCCCTGTTTCCAGACCCTTTCATGTTCTCCCAGCCTCTCCACATCTCGGAGTGTCTTTCTCTCCCTGCTGGACTCCAGGATCCATCACCTTTGCCCTTCTTCCCTGTGCAACCCCCCACCTGTCCCAGCCAGGACTGTATGCTCATCCTGGCCCTCTGGCCTGGCACCACCTGCCCTGAGGCCACCCAGACTATAGAACTGGAGGGTTTGTGCCTCCCCATGTCCCCCACCTGGCTAGAGGCCCCAGGTCCCACGGGTTCTGCCTCCCTCCGTTGCTTCTGCCCAAGTTGTGGCTGCCTGGGTCATCCCCAGCCCTGCATGTCTGCGTGGCTCAATTCTCCCCAGCCACTGCTGCCCCCAGAAGGCCCCAAACCTTCCTCCAGGACAGCAGTGAGCCATAGGTGGGGTGGTCAGCGGGTTAGGGCACTCCTGCTGCTAAGCCATAGTGGTGCCCGCCTAAGTTCCAGCAGGGGCAGCAGGCTGGTCACGGATCCCAGAAGCAATAGCATGGCCAAGGGCTGTACAGAGTGAGGCAGAGGCAGAAGTGAGTGCCAGCCAGGCCTGGGCTGCTCTCCCCAGGGCCCCCACCTCTGTGCTCCCTGCCTCGTGGTGTTGTGTCTGGGCAGCCTTGTCTTCACCAGACTGCAGCAGCAAAAGTGTATGGTGGACACAGATGGCGCCTGCTCATGTCTGCCATTTTCCCCACCACCACTGCCAGGGAATGCTGGCTGGAGGAAGACAGGAGTGGAGGCCGGAGGCCAGCCCTGTCGGTGGGTGGGGGAAATGGACAGGCATGACTGCCCTGGGCTCTCTCCCGAGGGTGGCTGCTTTCCAGACCTCGCCCTTCCACAGATGACCCGAGGTCTCTGCCTGGGTGGGGCCATCGGAGGCTCTGTTGTGTCAACTGTGATGTGATGTTCTCTGGATCCTCGTTGGGCCTGGCTCCAGGGTCTGGGCTCAGGGACGGAGGCTGCAGGGTCAGAGGGCAGCGCCACATGAGGGCTTGGCGGTCCAGGAGGCCTTCTGAGGGAAGGGCCCTGGCAGCGTGTGCAGAGGGCTGGGATTGGGGTTGGGATTGTTTAGCCAGCTGGAGTGCCCAGGAGGTGAGATGAGAGAGGCTGGGAGGGCCTGTGCTGCTGGCTGTGTTTGGAGGATCAGCTGAACTGAGTGGGGAGGCTGGAGTTTCCTATAGCTGTAGGGCTCTGTGCCCCCTCCCACCTCTCCTCCTCTCCCAGCCCCACTGAGGCTTCTCCGATGGGTCTCACAGGCTGCGCCCCCTCCATCCTCCCGTCCCATCTCTAGCCGTGGGTGGGGCCTGTGCCTGGACGACCCTCCTGCCAAGGACATCATCGACTTCCCCTCGGTGCCGCCTGGCGTCCTCTATGATGTGAGCCACCAGTGCCGCCTCCAGTATGGGGCCTACTCTGCCTTCTGCGAGGACATGGATGTGAGTGGGGCCGGTGTGGATGTGGGGGTGTGGGGACCCGGCAGGAGGGCTCAGGGGACAGCTCTCACCAGCCCGTGGATGCCAGCCTGGGAGTAACCTCGCCTGGCCTGGGCTGCGCCCCCGAGTGATACTGTGAGACGTCAAGTGGCCTGTGGGAGAGGCCAGGGATGGGCGGCCACAGACCCAGCTCTGATTTCTGGGTCAACCATGGACCAACTGTGACACTTCGGGCAAGTCCCTTAGCCTCTCTGGAGCTGGCTCATAAGAGGGAAAAGGGACCCCAGTGGGGAGGGTCTATTTATCCTGGAGAAGATTGCCTGAAGTGATCTTCTAACGGGAGTGTTTCCAGAGGAGGGGCTGGGTCGGGAGAGGTGGGGACAGCTGGGGACGGCTCTGAGCAGCGCGGCCCCGGGCACCCCACACCACTACATGGTCTGGGGAGGAAGGTGGGAGCAGGCACACAAGAAGGGACCTCTGGGGGTCAGTGGGCCCCTGCCATGTGGAGGGGTGCCCAGGGGACCCTTGGGGACAGGGAGGGGGCAGGGTGGGTGGCGGCACTGGGAGGGGGTGAGGGTATGGCCCATGTCCTCCTCCTCGCAGAATGTCTGCCACACACTCTGGTGCTCTGTGGGGACCACCTGTCACTCCAAGCTGGATGCAGCCGTGGATGGCACCCGGTGTGGGGAGAATAAGGTAGGGGATGTCCCCAGTCCCGGCGGTGGGTGTTGGAGAGGCCAGACCTGCTGTGACCGGGCCCTGGGGTCAGCCCCGGCTCACAGTCTTGCTTGTGCTCCTAGCAGAGCCCCGCACTCTCTGCCCCACAAGGCCCCATCTGCAAAGCGGAGGCACTGGGGCCAGGGCTTGATTCCATGATTCCCCAGGGTGTCTTCAGCTGAGTCAGCACGTGGGCTGTTTTACTCCCTGCTCAGCTCCTCCCTGTGGCCTGGGTCACAGATGATTGTGATGATTGTGAGGGGGTCTCTCTCACCCTCCATCCTTCCCCTCTGTGCCTTTCGCAGCCGTCCCACCCACCTTGTTCTCACTAGGGTGAGGATGACTGATAGGCTGGGGGGTGGGGTGGCTCTACCTCCATCTGTCACAGTAGTGGTGTCTCAATGGGGAGTGCGTACCCGTGGGCTTCCGGCCCGAGGCCGTGGATGGTGGCTGGTCCGGCTGGAGCGCCTGGTCCCTCTGCTCGCGGAGCTGTGGCGTGGGTGTACAGAGCGCCGAGCGGCAGTGCACGCAGCCTACGTGAGTGTGGGGCCCAGGGTGCCCTGGGCAATGGGACAGAGGGACCCAAGCAGTCAGCCGATTGCAGGAGCTTGGCTCTGTCCCAGCCCCTGGCTCTTAGAAGTGTCCTCATAATGGTCAGTCCGAGTGTCCAGGCCACCTTGAGTCACTTTCAAGCAGTGTTCTGGGGACTGACAGGGTCCCCACTGCTGACCCCTTTCCAGAGAGGGGGACACTGAGGCCCAGAGACTGGAGAGACTCATCAGAGGCCACATGGCAAAGCAGCTGCTGGTTGGAAGGAGGCAGGAGAGGGCAGTGGCGAAGAGCATGGGTCCCAGACCTTAGATGGCTCTGAGTTCGAATCCTCTGTTCACCCCTTCTCTGGGCCTCCGTTTCCCTGTCTATGTAATAGCAGTGCCCATCCAGTAAAGTTGTAGTCGGGGGCAAATGCAGTTTACGCAGGCCAGGCCCTCAGTTTTGCAGCTCGTCTGTAGTGGGCACTCAGCGGGAGGGGCTTGGTGGCCTCAGAGGCACAACAAAGGTCTGAGATGAGGCAGGGCAGCTTGGAGGAGGTGACAGCATTCAAGGGGTGGCCTGAGGTGAGTGACTTCACCTCTCTGGGCCTCTGTTTCCCTGTCTAAACGGTGGGGTGTGAAGATCTGGTGAGATGCAGAGGCCAGTGGTACTGTAGACCTGAGGCACTACCTGGCTAATCTTCACTTCCAGAGGCCACCTGGGGCAGGCATGGGGTTCACAGCCAGCCCCACCCAGGGCCCTGTGCTTACCCAAGACTGGCCTGTGGCCCTCCTGCCTCCTGGCCTCCAGGTCTGAGCTGGGTGATGGTCAGCGACCCTGGCTTAGATGCAGAGGGTTTCAGGAGCTGTGCTTGGTCAGACCTCTCAGCTGGCTGGGGCCCTGGGCGCTTCCTTTAGGCCAGGGCTGGGGTACTGCCACCAGGAGGGAGGCTGAGGACTCAAGGGCTCGTTAGGATGTTGGTGTCATGGGTCGGAGACTTGGAGCAGTCCCTCCAGCCAGTGCCAGTCATGCCTACTGCTTGTCCCAGCTTCTCAACAGCCCTCTGCAGAGGCAGCCCCAACCTCACTTTATACTGGAGGAAACTGAGGCCCAGAGGGTGGCTCAAGACTTGCCCCCGATCACACAGCAGGTTGGGGGCAGAGCTCAGGCTTCCTGCTGCCACCTCCCCACAGGTCCTTACAAACAGGGAGGGTGTGTCTGGGCCAGAGGGTGGGCAGCCCACGGGAGGAGAGCAGCGTGCACAAAGCTGGGCGGCAGGGATCTTGGAGTGTGGGTGCAGGAGGAAGCCGCTCGCTCTGGGCTGTGGCCATGCAGTAGTATTCACCAGTCCCTCACTGGGGTGCACCCCGGTCCTCCCACAGGCCCAAATACAAAGGCAGATACTGTGTGGGTGAGCGGAAGCGCTTCCGTCTCTGCAACCTGCAGGCCTGCCCCGCTGGCCGCCCCTCCTTCCGCCACATCCAGTGCAGCCACTTTGACGCTATGCTCTACAAGGGCCAGCTGCACACATGGGTGCCCGTGGTCAATGACGGTGAGTGCTGCCTCCCATGGAGACACTGAGGCTCAGAGGGCTGGGGGTGTGTGTGTCCAAGGTTACCCTGTGATGCAAGCAGGAGGCCCAGTCTCCACCACAAGCCTGGGCCTCTCCCAATGTCCCCTGGGGCTGCTGCTCACCCCTAGCTCTCCAGTCTGCAGCCTTGCAGATAGCTACCAGCCCAGCCGGAGCCTCCAGCATGTTGGTGCTGCTTGGGAGCCTCTAGCCTGCTATGGATGTGTGTCACAGAGGGGTCTTCTTGGTGGCCTCCACACTCCTGCCCCAGCTGTTGCTGATGGCTCTTCTACTTGGGCTCCCAGTGAACCCCTGCGAGCTGCACTGCCGGCCCTCGAATGAGTACTTTGCCGAGAAGCTGCGGGACGCAGTGGTCGATGGCACCCCCTGCTACCAGGTCCGGGCCAGCAGGGACCTCTGCATCAACGGCATCTGCAAGGTGTGCCTGGTTAGAAGAGGCTCTCCCAGCACCGGCTGCCCCCAGCCCCACTGGTGGGCCTCAGGCTGTCTCCTGGGTCCCTCCTGGTCCTCCTCAGGCCACCCTCCCTATGCTCTACCTTTGGGCTTCCCAGCCCCTACCCTCTATGACCTCTAAGGCAAAGCCCCTACTATGCCTCCTGGCACTGGGGACCTCTCCCAGTCAGGCCTCACCCCCTGCATCTCCTTGGATGCCTGCACCAGCACCGCCACAGCCAGGAAACCAAAGCCCAGAAAGTGACTTGACCTCTTGCTGGCTGGCTGACCCCAGGCAGTGGTTTGCTCCCTGACAGAAGGGGTTAAATTAGGTGGCACAGGTGACATGAAGGGCTCTGAGCCCCGAAGAATAGTGCTTAGTATTTGGTAACAAAATCTATTCTTATTTTTAATAACAACAATGGCCTCTCCTCTTTGCCTATGTCCCCAGCCACCTACTTGTCCCTGCTTCTTGGCTTCTAAGCCTCTGGGGTATCAAGACCTGGGCTCCGAGGAGGACCAGCAGGGAGGTGCCAACCCCCAGTGCCTTTGACGTTGAAATTCCCTGCACGCGCTGGTCAGGAGCCCGTGGCGCGTCAGATCCCCTGCCTGCCCGTGGCCTTTGCAGAACTCTTTCCTTCTCTTGTCTCATGTGATGCTCACGACATGCCTTTAAGTGAGGGATGGGTCTCCCCATCTCACATCTGAGGAAACTGAGGCTCAGGGAGGTAGAGAAGTTCACCTGGGTCAGAGGCACAGCTGGGGTGGGGCAGGGCCAGAGAGAGGCCTCCTGACCCCCACTCCCAGCTTTCTCCTCCTGACCCTGGCTGGCCCCCGGGGCTGGGGCCACAGAGGGCTGGACGCCAGCACCAGGAGCCTCCCCTCCTTGTGTGTTGCAGAACGTGGGCTGTGACTTTGAGATTGACTCCGGTGCTATGGAGGATCGCTGTGGTGTGTGCCACGGCAACGGCTCCACCTGCCACACCGTGAGCGGGACCTTCGAGGAGGCCGAGGGCCTGGGTATGGGGTGGGACTGCTGTGGGGGAGGGGTGTGCTCTTCACCTGGTGGCCCCTTCCCCATCTCCCCTGGGCCCCTGTCCTTGGCCTTGTGGTCCCCACCCAGCCTGGAGATGGCTAAGCAGGGAAGCCTTGCTGGGGTGGAATTCTTGCAGGAGTCAGGGGACCCCTGGCCCACGTGCAGAGACATGTCCCCATGGGGAGTCCTCCTGTCCCAGAGACCCCAGGCAGGGCCAACCCGGCTTGTGTGTGGCCCCCGGGCCTTTCAAAGAATGGTAGTCTCCTCCTGAAACTTCTGAGACCCCCAGCTCCGTGCCCTCACCTCTGGTCTGTTTTGCACGCATTGCTCAAATACTGACTGTGTGCTAGATGATGGGGACATGCAGGCAAAGCGCTCAGTCCTGCAGGGGGCAGAAGCTTCTGGTGTGATCAGTGCAGTGGAGGGAGGCCCAGAGGACTATGGGAGCACCGAGGAAGAAGGTCCTGGCCTGGGGAAGTCAGGGAAGGTTTCCTGTAGGAGGTGGAAGTTGAGCTGAATCATAAAGCTCAGAAGTGATGGAAGGGGCCTTCCAAATGGAGGAAGAGCTTGTGCCAGAGCCTGGAGGCAAGAAGAGAAGGCAGGACCAGCTATGGGGCCTTGAATGCCAGGCTGAGCAGCTTAGATTTCATCCCAGTGCAATGTGGTGGATAAAGCACTGGCCCTGGAGGCTGCTCATATCCCAGCAGGACGCTCATGCACGTTACCATCCCTGTCTGCCTCTCTGCTCATCTGTAAAATGGGGATAACAATAGTACCTAGGCTATCGGGCCGTTACCCATGAGCTTACACAAGTGCTGAGAGTAGTGCCTGGCACGTGATGGGTGTGACAGAAGTGAATGAATAAAAGCAGGCTGTGTGGGGACGAGGAGGGTGTCCCAGGAGAAAGGCCTGGGCACTTTGTTTTTTTTAGAAAGAGAATTAGTGTAGGGGATGGATACAGCCTTATGATGAGACCAGTTTAGGTCCTCAAGAGAGGGGTAACGGGGCATGGCCACGGGGTCAGGATTTGTGGCACCTCTGTGAGGTTTTGGTGACCCACGACACATCTGAGCAATTTTGGGAGCTCAGACTTTAAAGCTAATGGCGAAATCTTTGGCATCAGCAGGCAGAGGCAAGCGGGGAGAGACGTGAGGGAAGCGGGTGGGGATAAGCAACCTTCTCACCCTGGGCACAACCTACCCACAACCCTTGGCTGACAGGGTATGTGGATGTGGGGCTGATCCCAGCCGGTGCACGAGAGATCCGCATCCAGGAGGTGGCCGAGGCTGCCAACTTCCTGGCACTGCGGAGCGAGGACCCGGAGAAGTACTTCCTCAATGGTGGCTGGACCATCCAGTGGAACGGGGACTACCAGGTGGCAGGGACCACCTTCACATACGCACGCAGGGGCAACTGGGAGAACCTCACGTCCCCGGGTCCCACCAACGAGCCTGTCTGGATCCAGGTGCCTGCCTCCCGAGGCCCAGGGTGGGGGAGCGGAGGCGCAGTCCCCAGGCTCAGCACCCCTCATGGCAGGTCTCGTCCTGGAGGAGTGAGCCCTGGGTCAGTCACAGAGCCTGGCTCTGAGCCAGGCCCTCCTGCTGTGGCCTCTACCTTGGTTTCCCTATCTTTAAAATGGCCCAGTGGTGTAGCTGCAGTTCACAGAGGTGGCTGGGGTTGGCTCCTTTAGGACTGGGTGGATGGAGAAGACACCTCGTGCTCACAGGCTCCTGCCTGCCCACCCAGCTGCTGTTCCAGGAGAGCAACCCCGGGGTGCGCTACGAGTACACCATCCACAGGGAGGCAGGCGGCCATGGCGAGGTCCCGCCACCCGAGTTCTCCTGGCACTATGGGCCCTGGACCAAGTGCACAGTCACCTGCGGCAGAGGTGAGAAGTGGGGCAGGCACAGCCTCGCCAGCAGGGGCTTCGTCTGTGGACAGGGATGCTGGCTTCAGCTTCCAGCTCACTGCTGGGCCACCACGGGTTTGGAAGTTGGCTTCTCTGAGCCTCAGTTCCCCATCTGTGAGATGAGGCTGGCAACCGCCCCATGTCCCAGGCGCACTGGGAGGGGAAATGGATGAGGCAGGTGGGTGCTGGCTCGCGGCGCGTGCTCAGTGTGCTCCAGCTCTTGGCGTTCTCCCTCCAGCGGACACAGCTCCCTCTCGATTGTGTCCTTGCTCAGCTCCGGCAGGTCTTGTGCCTGCATTTCTGCTGCGTCCTGGAGACCAGTCCAGTGGCCCCTCACCACCCTGACTTATTTCCCTGAACTATTTGTAAAAAGTAGGGCAATTTCTTTAACTCCGACTCTTCCTCCCCATATTTCCCTCAGTCTCCCCCCATGCTCCTCAGTTCCTCCTCTCTGTCTCTTTGTCTCCTCCCCACTGCTCCTCGGCCTCCCCTCTGCCCCTCCATCTCCTCCCATACTTCTCAGTCTCCCCCCATGCCCCTCAATCTCCCCCCATACCCCTCGGTCTCCCTCCTGTCCTCCAGTCCCACCCATGCCCTTCAGTCTTCCTCTCCCCGCTCGGTCTCCCCCGCCGTTCCTTGGTCTCCCCACACCTCAGTCTCCCGCTTTGTTTCTTAGTCCTCCCTTTTCCCCTCAGTCTTCCCATTGTTGACACTCAGTGTCCTCAGGGTCTCAGAATCGGGAATCTGAGATACAGACATTTGAGCATTCCTTAAAATGCTATTATGATGACAAAACGAAAATGGAGAACTGGGCAGATACCTTCCAAAGCTAGGAAACCCATGTTATCTAATACAGCTGTCTTTATTTATTTTATTTTATTTGAGATGGAGTCTCACCCTGTCGCCCAGACTGGAGTGCAATGGCATGATCTTGGCTCACGGCAGCCTCCACCTCCCAGGTTCCAGTGATTCTCCTGCCTCACCCTCCTGAGTAGCTGGGATTTACAGGAATGCGCCACCATGCCTGGCTAATTTATATTATTAGTAGAGATGGGGGTTTCACCATGTTGGCCAGACTGGTCTTGAACTCCTGACCTCAGGTGATTCACCCGCCTCGGCCTCCCATAGTGCTGGGATTACAGGCGTGAACCACCACGCCTGGCCTAACACAGGTGTCTTTAATTGGACAAATGTGGAAACCGACACATACATTTGTAGCACTAGACATTTGGGGAATTGTCTTTCAGCAAATTGGCTGCTTCGCAGGTGGACCACTTGGGAATGTCTGCAGAGGCAAGTGCCCCGTGGTGGCTGGAACAGACAGGGGTTCTTTGTCTCAGGCAGGAAGTCCCAGGTGCACAGTCCAAGCTGGCGGGATCTGAAGCTGACTGGCCCTCAGCCACACTGTCCTTGCCACAGCAGCCTCCCCTACACTCCTGCTTGTCACAGATGGTGTCCTCCCTTCCAGGGCTCTTACCGTGTACCGGGCAGGAAGAAGGAGAGAGGAAAGGGCTGACTCCCAGCAAGGGACTTGTGCCTTTTTCTCCCCAGCCAGGACTGTGTCCCAGACCCCTTAGTTGCAAGGGAGCGGCAGTGGAGTGTGTTTTCAGCAGGTCCCATTGCTGCCTTGAACAAAATCAGAATCTGTTGGTGAGGAAAGAGGGGGATGGGTGTGGGACCGGCAGCTCAGGGGAGGGACAACTTACTCTCAGGACCACGGGGCAGGGGGTGGAGCAGAGAAGACAGAGCCACCTGCAGAGGGGGTCCTGCGGCTGGGCCTCAACCGGCAGTATGGAAGTGAGTGTCTAAGGTGAGGAGCGTGGCCGTGCAAAGGCCCCAGGGTGGGCAGTGGCAGATGGTGTGAAGGACAGGAGCAGTGCCAAGGCTAGTACAGGGGTGGAGAGCAGGGGCTGCCCCTTGATGCCCAATTTCTTGTCCAGATGTTCTCTGAGCCATTGGGAAGGGTGTGGATGGTGGGATGGTGTGTCGGTGGCCCCCGTACACACGGGGCCCTGAAGGCTCAGGCAGCAGCTCCTCCAGCCACGAGTTCTTCAATGAGGCTGACTTCATCCAGGGCCACCTGGCCTCATGCCTTTCACCCACCTCATCACCCAAGCCAGCCCCGGGAAGGAGCAGAGGGATCTGGGCTTTCATTCTCTTCTCAAGGCTGAGGCCCCAGTCCCCGGTCACCCCTCACCCCAGCCTGGGCCAGTGTGGACACCTGTGGTCCTCCTCTTTGGGCCCCTGGATGTGGAAATAGTCCTCAGGGCAGGCTCAGTTTCCTTGAGGGGAGGGTGGCAGGAGCCATGGCTGGGTTTGCATGCTAGCAGCAGCTGGCACGGATCGAGCTCTTAGGATGTGCTGGGCGTGGGCCAAGCCTGCACATGCAAGAACACACGCAGTCCTCCCTCCAGGGCTTGGAGGAGGCAGGATTGTTGCTCCCACTTCTTAGAGGAGGACGCTGAGGTTCAGAGAGGCCAAATGAGTTGTCCAGGGTTTCAGCTAGGATGCAGAGGGTCGGGGCACCAAAAACCTGTTAATCCTCCACACTCTGCCACCCGTCCAGGGGCAGCCAGAGGGGAGGCTACATAAGAGAGAGGGGGTGAGTGAGAACCAGGACAGCGAGAAGGTGACGGTGGAGGTCTGCTTTCATCTTGACATGGGCAGTAAGGCGCTGTTCTGGGAGGGTTCTGGGTGTCTTTGGGTCTTGGGTGGTGGCCACCTGGGTGCCAGTCCCAGGCTAAGCCCCATGGCCCCCAGGTGTGCAGAGGCAGAGTGTGTACTGCTCGGAGCGGCAGACAGGGCCCGTGGATGAGGAGCACTGTGACCCCCTGGGCCGGCCCGATGACCGCCAGAGGAAGTGCAGCGAGCAGCCCTGCCCTGCCAGGTGAGCCCACCCCACTCCCCCGCCAACTCCCCACCCCTAGGTGTCCTGAGTCTGCCACAGGCCCCTACATCTGGGTCCCCAGAGGCCCTGGGGAGGAGCAGAGGGAGCTGGGCTTTCACTCTCTTCCCAAGGCTGAAACCCCAGCCCCTGGTCACCCCTCACCCCAGCCTGGGCCAGCCTAGACACCTGTGGTCCTCCTCTTTGGGTCCCTGGATGGGGAAATAGGCCTCAGATCAGTTTCCTGAGGGGAGTATCCCTGAGGGAAGTTTCCCTGAGGGGAGGGTGGCAGGAACAGAGGGGCTGTGCTGTGTCATCAAGCTCAGTTTCCCTGAGGGGAGGGTGGCAGGAATGGAGGAGCTGTGCCATGTCACCAGGCTTTGAGGGCAGGACACTTACCTGGGCTTGGAGCTTTGGAGAATCATCCATTGGCCTCAGTCCCAGCTCTGCCCAAACCCTGAGGGCCTGGAAGCCCAGCCTGGCCCTCCCTGCTGGTGAGCCTGCTGGTGCCATCCATCTGATGCCATGCTGATGCCACCTGTGTGCCCTCGCCAGGTGGTGGGCAGGTGAGTGGCAGCTGTGCTCCAGCTCCTGTGGGCCTTGGGGCCTCTCCCACCGGGCCGTGCTCTGCATCCGCAGTGTGGGGCTGGATGAGCAGAGCGCCCTGGAGCCCCCGGCCTGTGAACACCTTCCCCGGCCCCCTACTGAAACCCCTTGCAACCGCCATGTGCCCTGTCCGGCCACCTGGGCTGTGGGAAACTGGTCTCAGGTGAGTGTAGGATGGGAGGGGGCCCGCCTCCAGCTCCACCCTTGGTCTTCGGCTACAGATAGGCAGACAGCCTTCCTGGAGCCTTCGTGGGTGGGAGGGAGCCTGGGCATTCCAGGGTCCAGCCCCTGACTCTAAAGCCTCAGGGATCAGGAAGCCCCTGGCAAGCATGTCCACAGCCATGGCCTTGAGCTGGGCAGGGCCAGAGAGGGCTGGCTGGGATCTCTGCCACTCTGACATTGGGCAGTGGACAGGTTACCCAGCCATGCCCCTCACCCTGGCTTCCCTTGCAGTGCTCAGTGACATGTGGGGAGGGCACTCAGCACCGAAATGTCCTCTGCACCAATGACACTGGTGTCCCCTGTGACGAGGCCCAGCAGCCAGCCAGAGAAGTCACCTGCTCTCTGCCACCCTGTCGGTGGCCCCTGGACACACTGGGCCCTGAAGGCTCAGGTAGCGGCTCCTCCAGCCACGAGCTCTTCAATGAGGCTGACTTCATCCCACGCCACCGGGCCCCACGCCCTTCACCCGTCTCATCACCCAAGCCAGGCACCATGGGCAACGCCATTGAGGAAGAGGCCCTAGAGCTGGACCTGCCGGGGCCCGTGTTTGTGGATGACTTCTACTACGACTACAATTTCATCAACTTCCATGAAGATCTGTCCTATGGGCCCTCTGAGGGGCCTGATCTAGACCTGGCGGAGACAGGGGATCAGACGCCCCCACCACACAGTGGTCCTGCTGTGCCCTCCACAGATAGCCCCGTGCCTGCCACAGAGCCTCCTGCAGCCAAGGAGGAGGGGGCACCGGGACCTTGGTCCCCTAGCCCTTGGCCCAGCCAGGCCGGCCACTCCCCACCCCCACCCTCAGAGCAGACCCCTGGGAACCCTTTGATCAATTTCCTGCCTGAAGAAGACGCCCCCAGAGGGGCCCCAGATCTTGGGCTCCCCAGCCTGCCCTGGCCCAGGGTTTCCATTGATGGCCTGCAGACGCCTGCCACCCCTGAGAGCCAAAATGACTTCCCAGTTGGCAAGGATAGCCAGAGCCAGCTGCCCCCTCCATGGAGGGACAGGACCAATGAGGTTTTCAAGGATGATGAGGAACCCGAGGGCCGTGGAGCACCCCACCCGCCTCTGAGACCCAGCCCCACGCTGCCCCCTTTGTCCCTGCCCCCTTTGTCCCCTGTCGGCAGTACCCACTCCTCTCCTAGTCCTGATGTGACAGAGCTATGGACAGGAGGGACTGTGGCCTGGGAGCCAACTCTGGAGGGTGGCCTGGGGCCTGTGGACAGTGAACTGTGGCCCACTGTTGGGGTGGCTCCTCCCCCTCCTCCCCCCATAGCCCATCTGCCAGAGATGAAGGGCAGGGACAGCCCCCTGGAGCCGAGGACTCCCACCTTCCCAACCCCAGGACCAGGCTTATGGGACGTGCAGACTGTGGCAGTGTGGGGGACCTTCCTCCCCACAACCCTGACTGGCCTCGGGCACACGCCTGAGCCTGCCCTGAACCCAGGACCCAAGGGCCAGCCTGAGTCCCTCAGCCCTGAGGTGCCCCTGAGCTCTAGGCTACTGTCCACGCCCGCTTGGGACAGCCCCGCCAACAGCCACAGAACCCCTGAGACCCAACCGCTGGCTCCCAGCCTGGCTGAAGCCGTCTCCCCTGCAGACCCGTTGGCTGTCAGGAACGCTAGCTGGCAAGCGGGAAACTGGAGCCAGGCAAGTGGTGTGGGCTGGGTGGGCTGGGAGTTTGCGCGGGACCTTGGTGACCGTTTCCTCATCTGAAAATGAGCAGAGTGGGACACAGGCGCCATCTGTCTCGCCTCTCTTGGGGCAGGAGTTCCCAGGATTAGGGGAATGAGGGGACCCTGGGGCCCATTTCTGGGCAGCACAGGGGGCCTCAGGGAAGGCAGGGGCAGGCAAGCTCTGGCAGCACAGCCCACCCCAGGATGCAACTAGCTCAGACAGCTGTGTAATGGGGAGGGTCCCCGCATGGCTGCCAGGCCCAGTCCTGCCCAGCAGACAGCAGCTTCCCTGAGGCTCGGCCTGGCTCCTCCAGGCTGGGCTCAGCCCACTGCCACCTGGCTCTGCCCTGAGTGACTCCACCCTCCTTTGACAGTGACCTGCAGGCATCTGAGCTGCATGAAAGAAGCTGGCCAGGGCCCCCTCCCTGGGTCCCCAGATGGTCACTGCAGGAGAAGCAAGCTTCTGTTCAGATCCCTAATTTGGGGGTGGGAAGGTGCAGGCTGAGGCCCACAGGACTTGTTTTGCGCATCGATCGCCAGCGATTTGGCTGCTTGTCCCAGGACCCAGCCTTCCTTCCCTGGTGCCTCTGGGAAGCGACGAGGCTGGTCAGGACAGCTGGTCAGGGGTGCCCACAGGGTCCCCTCCCCCACCTCTGCACCAATGACACTGGAACACAGGCCCTTTGTCCCATGTGAGCAGGGACGGTTGGTTGCTGGGGGGATTTGACTTTTCATTCTCATGGTCTCCCTGGGAGGTGGGTGGAGGAGCCTATTTTGCAAATAAGGAAACTGAGGCCCAGAAGAGGGCCCCTGTCTTGCTGAGGTCTCGCTAGGCTAGGTGGGTAGTTTCCTGGCTGTAGAGGCCTGGCGGGGATGGGATCTGCCTGGCTTTCACGGGTCTGTGCCCCGCAGTGCTCCACCACCTGTGGCCTGGGTGCCGTCTGGAGGTCGGTGCGCTGTAGCTCTGGCCGGGATGAGGACTGCGTCCCCGCTGGCCGGCCCCAGCCTGCCCGCCGCTGCCACCTGCGGCCCTGTGCCACCTGGCACTCAGGCAACTGGAGTAAGGTGCGTGAGGATGGAGCCAGGACAGGCATTCCCAGGGCATGGGTTGGAGCCCTGGTTCCCCAAGGCCTGTGTTCCAAAAGCAGCAGGACAGGGGAGGGCTCCAGGCTGCACGTCTGTGTGCCCGATCACACTGGATTCCGAATCTCTTGGGAGTCTTCTCACCTGTGTCTGGCTTGGCCTGTTTCCTTTCCTCTGTATTTTTGACCCCATCTGGACTTGTCTTTCACCAGCTTGCCTTTGTTCCTCCCTTCCTCTGTCTGTCCCAGCCCCTGGCAGCCCCTGGCCATGCCACCTTTTGCCTGGGGCGGGCCAGCCTTGGCCTCTCGCTGGGGCTCTTTAGGGATTTGTCCCGGGCTGGGGCGTGGGCCTGATGCCTTTCCCGCCACACGCCTCACGGGGTCACACCTGTGGGCCTGCACCTGGGGATGTGTCCCCACACGTCTCTCGGTCCCCAGTGCTCCCGCAGCTGCGGCGGAGGTTCCTCAGTGCGGGATGTGCAGTGTGTGGACACACGGGACCTCCGGCTGCTGCGGCCCTTCCATTGTCAGCCCGGGCCTGCCAAGCCACCTGCGCACAGGCCCTGCGGGGCCCAGCCCTGCCTCAGCTGGTACACCTCTTCCTGGAGGGAGGTGAGGCCTGGGGTTCAGCTGGGGGGAGGGGACGCCCTCAGATGCTGGCTGTGCCCTGACTGCTTCCCTGCCCACCCAGTGCTCCGAGGCCTGTGGCGGTGGTGAGCAGCAGCGTCTGGTGACCTGTCCAGAGCCAGGCCTCTGCGAGGAGGCGCTGAGACCCAACACCACACGGCCCTGCAACACCCACCCCTGCACACAGTGGGTGGTGGGGCCCTGGGGCCAGGTGAGCCAGGCTGAGTGGAGGAGCAGGGAGCAAGTGCGTGATGGCACCTGGTCAGTCCTGGGTTGGGTGAAGGATCTGTTGAGTATGTGCTGTGAGCCAGGCTCTCTGTGGCCCCTGCGCATGCAGCAGTGACTGGACAAGGCCCTGCCCCGCTGGTGCTCACACCTGCCAGGGAGAAACAGACAAGGAAAGGGCACGTGTGTTGTGATGTCAGGGAAGGCCTTCCAAGGAGGGGTCTGGGGTTGAGACCCGAGGGAGGAGTCAGTGATGCCAAGGACAGGGATCAAGGGGACAGCAGGTGTGAAGTCTGAGGCAGGAATGACAAGCTTGGGGTTATCAGGGAGCCCAGCAAAGGCCAGCGGCAGAAGGGGGTGGAAGAGGGCCCTCAGATGGGCAGGACACCTTCTGCCGGGTCTGTTTGGAACTCAGGGGTTCAGGCGTCTCAGATTTGGGCCCTGAACTGGGTCCTGAAGTCAGCTGGGCCAGCATTTGAGTCTTTGTCCCACTGGCTGCTGAGTGACTCTGGGCAGGTTGCTTTGCTTTGCTAAGTCACTGTTTTTTCATCTGTAAAACTGGGACAGCTTGAGAGAGGAGGGTTGGGAAGATTAAATGAATGAACACAACAAAGCACAGGGCTGGGCACAGCACGACACTGGCACAGACGCAGCGCATGTTTAGGGCTTTCAGACCCACACCTGATAACAACGAAGCCTGGTGGGCTGGGCCCCGGCTGTGAAACCTGTCTCCTCCCCTCCTGCCCATGGGCTGTGGCAGGTCCTCTGCCCTGTCCCTCGGGCACAGCGGTGTCTCGCCCACATCTCTGCCCACTGCTGCATCAGGGCTCCATCCCGGGGCCGCTGCCCAGGCCTCTCAGGCATGTCCCTTGTGAGGGCCTCACTGCCCAGGAACCCCGAGGGCTGTCCCACTGTTCTCATGCCCCTCCCCTCTGCAGGAGCCGATCCCACAAGTGAGAGTGGGGTTCCAGCACCAAGTGGGTTCTAGGGGTGGGACCAGGTCCTCCAGGAGGCACTCAGGGGGCGGCTGGGAGCAAGGGCAGGCCTGTCAGGCACAGGGCGCAGGGATGGCTTCCCAGAGGAGGTGTCACTGTCCCCATTGCTAGGACTGGTCCCGGAGAAACTCATTCCTCCCCCACTCCCCCCAGTGCTCAGCCCCCTGTGGTGGTGGCGTCCAGCGGCGCCTGGTCAAGTGTGTCAACACCCAGACGGGGCTGCCAGAGGAAGACAGCGACCAGTGTGGTCACGAGGCCTGGCCTGAGAGCTCCCGGCCGTGTGGCACCGAGGATTGTGAGCCCGTCGAGCTTCCCCGTGAGTCCCCTGACCCCAGGATCTCTACTGAAGTGAGGTGGGGTGGGGAGGGCGATGGGGAAATTGGGTCGTCAAACCATTGCGTCTGGGCTCAGGAGCCATGTGGCCACTGAAAATCCTGAAGCCACAGGATGCCATGCTGGAGGCTGGGCTGTGCTGGGAGTCAGTCAAGGGGAGTCCCAGTCATACAACATCCCGCAGGCAGCTGTCTGACCTCGGGGGAGTAGAGGGAGCGGCCCTGACCCCTGATTTGCTGTGTGAACCTGGGTAAGCTCTTTCCCCTCTGGGTCTCAGTCTTCACAGTGAGACCAGGGATGTCCCTGAGGCTGTGTGAAAACTGGGCCTGGGTGAGTCCCTGTCCCTAGCCCTGGCCTGTCCATTCCCTGGCCAGAGGATTGCCTAGAGTGAGCAATGGAGCCGCAGGAAGGGCCTCCCAGGGCCCTGCTGATGAGGTAATGGGGTTTGAGGCAGGAAGGGCCTCCCTTCCAGGGTTCTGCTAATCCCAGTGGTGGGGGGTTTCCTGGCCAGCTGGGTCCTGGTGGAAGGGCCTGAGCTAGAGGTGGTTCTGCACAACCCCACCGCTGCCTCCAACACATACACACACACACACACACACACACACACACACACACACACTCATACACTTCCTTCCTGCAGCCCCAGCTGCTCTCAGCAGTGCTGAGGGCAGAAAATGGGGTGGCCCTGGAGTGTCACCTAGGCTCCTTTTGCCAGCTGTGTGGCCTTGGGCTCCATTTCCCTATCAGGGCCTTCATGTGCTGAATAAAGGGGCTGCCAAGCCCCATCCTTGCATAAATGAAGTCTGGGCATGAAGGGCCCAGCACTGCGTGGGCATCGAGGGGATACTCAGGCAAAGCGGCTTCTTCCCCTCTGCCAAAGCCACTGTCATCCCCAATTGCAAGGTCAGGGAGAAGGCCTGGGGTCAACCCTGCCAGTCTAAGGAATCCAGAAGCTGTGGCATGAGGAGCTGTGGCCCCTGTGCTATTGGCTGTCTGCTCCCTTCCCCTAGGACAGAGTCCTCAGCCAGGGCCCTCAAGCTGGCATTCGGGGCCCCCTGCAATCTCCCCGGTCTGCCTTCTCCCCTTGTCCAATACAGCCTTCTCTATCTGCACTGGCTCCTGGGCAGCCCTCATTCAGGCTCAGAGTGGCCCCTGCCATGCCTTGCTACCCTGCCTCTGGCAGGGGTGGCCTTCCTGCCTCAAACCTCAAGGCCCAGTGGCAGTGCCCCCACTCTGTCCTGCCTGCCCTCAGCATGCACCTAGCCAGCATCTCAGAGTGCTCCTGTGTGTCGCCTAAGCTGGGTGCTGGCACCATCTCTCTCACCTTCAGGGTTAGGGCTGGCCAGAGGGAGCAGGGTGGTTATGATCCCCGGGGATGAGGACCAGATGGGGCAGAGAACAGGAACTGAGGCACCTGGCGGCCTAGAACCAAGGACGGATGGCCCAGGAGGCTCTGGGCTTGCAAGGTCTCCCGGGGTGGGTGTGAGTGAGCTGCAGGGAGTGGGCAACGGGGGCTGGTTAGGTGGCTGAACTAGAAGCTGTCCTAAGTGAGGAGTTTTCTGCCACCAGTGAACAGTGGAGGGGCGGCTGGGAAGGTATCTTGGACTTCCAGACCTGGAATTCCCAGGATGTTTTGCTGGTCTGTGGGACAGTTGGCGGGACATGGTGGAAAGCCGGGAAACTGGTGTGTGTGTGGTCACTGCAATGACACAGCATGGCCACATCCGTTTGCTGTGGAGGTGGGGTTGACAGAGGAGGGAACCAAGGCCCAAGAGGTGAAGCAGCGTATCTGAGGTCACCCCGGGTGACTAGGATGCATGCCTGCAGATGTACACTTTGGAGCTCTGCCTGGAGTTGGGGTGGAGGAGCCTGCCTGCTGCCTTGTGCCCTCTGCTGGGCCTGGGGGATGTCCCAGGGGCTGCTGCCCTCCTGCTCCTCCTCCCCAGGGAGGTCTGCTGGAGTAAGCAGGGCCCGGGCAGCAGTTGGGGGCTGTCAGCAGTGGCAGTGGCATCAGGAGCAAGACCAGGAGGCTGGGAACAAGCCACTTCCCAGAATAGCTCTGATAACTTGGGCCAGGAGGGCCCAGCCAAGCCTCAGCCCTGACGAGCACAGCCTGGAGCTGGCCTGGGCTCAGTCCCTGGTTTCCGCTGACGGCCTGTAAGGCCCACTCACTCTAGGCTTTGTGGCCCACCTGAGAAGTGGGAGGTTGGCCTGGGAGATGGGACCCTGTGACCCAGAACCCGAGGCTGAGTACAGCCCCCGTGGCTGGAGGTGGTCACGGAGGCCTGGCAGGCCAGATGTACTGGGGCAGGGGGTGGTGGTGGGAGTCGGGGACAGAGGCCGCTGCAGGCTGGCAGGAGGCCCTGGGACCGCAGTTCTGTGGCAGGATCTGTTGGGGAACACCAGGGGTGAGCAAGGATGGAGATGGGGTGGCAGGGAGTTGCCCTGGGCAGGCTCTTTCACAGGCATGTGAGGGCATCAGGGTGGGGTCTCAGGACCTTTCCTCCAGAAACCTCAGCCCAGCAGCGCCCGTTCTCGAGTCCTGGGGTTGGCCATGAGCAGGTGGGACAGAAACAGCAACAGCTGGAGACCTGCAACTCCGGTTCAGGAGCCACTCCAGAAACTGGGGCCCTTTGCTCGGTGGGGAGCTGCTGGAGCCTCCTTAAGGTGGTTGGGGTGGGGAGCCAGGTTCTGGCTACCCCAAACTACTGGTCCTGATGCCCCTCTGCCCCTCCCCCACTCCAGGCTGTGAGCGGGACCGCCTATCCTTCGGGTTCTGTGAGAGGCTGCGCCTACTGGGCCGCTGCCAGCTGCCGACCATCCGCATGCAGTGCTGCCGCTCATGCTCTCCGCCCAGCCACGGCGCCCCCTCCCGAGGCCATCAGCGGGTTGCCCGCCGCTGACTGTGCCAGGATGCACAGACCGACCGACAGACCTCAGTGCCCACCACGGGCTGTGGCGGAGCTTCCACCCCCTGCGCCCTAATGGTGCTAACCCTCTCCCTACCCAGTGGCAGGCTGGGGACCTCCTCCCCATCAAAAAAGGTATTTTTTTATTCTAACAGTTCGTGTAACATTTATTACGATTTTACATAAATGAGCATCTACCATTCCAAAGCACAGTGTGACTTCATCCTGGATTTGGGGAATCTTAAAAGTCAGAAACTCTTCCCCCAGCCCCTCTGCCCAAAACTCCACCACGGCAGCACCTTGGCAGGCGCGGCTTTTCACGTGCTCCTCTGGGGCAAATCTGCAGTGGGCAGAGCAGCAGTCGGGTCCATGAGAGCGTGGCGTCTGGTGAGGCACAGAAGGCCTTGGAAGCCGGGGGCTGCTGCCCAGGGAGGCCTGTGTGCAGAGGGTGGGGTTCTGGGGGCAGGAAGGTCTTCTGGGCAGGGGCAGCTTGGCCCTTACTTGCTGCCCGCCTCCAGCTCAGGCTCCTAGCGTCTGCTGGGGCCCCACTCTGTGGTCCTCAGAGACCTGTTCCACAGGGATTGGGCCCATCTTGTCACTTGCAGGGACTGCCCCCTGGAGTGATGGGGACTGGGGCCCCCGGGGGCACCTCCCTGGCCCTGTCTGTTCTATCTGTTGACTCTTCTACAAAAAGCAGACAGAGAGGGGAAGAGCAGGCTGGCCAGCTGTGCCCTACTGTGTCGCCATGTGTCCCTTCATCTCTGTGCCCAGAGATAGGGCTGGGCTAATTGCCACTGCCTCGGGGTGGCCCCTTTCCCACCACCAGCCCCAGCAACAGGTTCCTACCATGCTGATCGATGGTCCAGCACCTGGCACCTGCCTACCCACAGCCCCTTCCCCTCCCATAAAATCTAGTCCCATAGAGCCAGACAGTGGTGCCCATAGCAGGGAACAGATGAGCATGAATGTGTTTTGAAAAGGGTCCTGTCCTGGCCAGGGGCAGGAGGCTGGGGAAGGGGCAGACACTGTCCTCCCAGGCCCAGGCCCAGCCCTGGAGCTGACCCTACCCTCTGTCTATGAGCCTTGGACTCAGTTGTTGACAATTTCCTCCTCAGCCCTCTCCCGGAAGGTGTTACGCCCCTTCTCCAGGTGGGGACACTAAGGTTCAGAGAGGTCGCCCTGCAGCCTACAGGGGTCACCTCTCACATTCTACTCTCCAGCATATGACATCCCTGGACGAAAGGCGAGTGTGGCCCTGGAGCCTGCATGTGGCAGCCACGGCCACTCAGGGCTGGGTGTATGCTGGGGATGGAGGAGACACCACTGAAAATCACTCCTGGCTGGGTGCAGTGGCTCACGCTTGTAATCCCAGTGCTTTGGGAGGCCGAGGTGGGCGGATCACCTGAGGTCAGGAGTTTGAAACCAGCCTGGCCAATGTGGCAAAACCCTGTCTCTGCTAAAAATACAAAAATTAGCCGGGTGCGGTGGTGGGCACCTGCAATCCCAGCTACTCAGGAGGCTGAGGAAGGAGAATCACTTGAACCCAGGAGGCGGAGGTTGCGGAGAGCTGAGATCGCGCCTTTACACTCCATCCTGGGCAACAGAGTGAGACTCCATCTCAAAAAAAAAAAAAAAAAAAAAAAAAAAAAAAAAAAAAAAAAGTGACTCCTTAGGGACTGAGACCAAGAAACAGTATCAGAGGCTGAATCTTTTGCGATGAGTGTCTGTCCAAGGACTTGGAAGGGAGGGAGGGAGCGTGACCAGGGTGGCTGCCTGCAGGTGCGTGTCCTGCTGCTCCCCAATTCAACACGCTCACCTCATTTCACACCAACACACTCCATCCTCAGAGGAGGAGCCCAAGGCTCTGAGAGGAAGTAATTGGCCCAAGGGCACATGCCCTGCTGACACAGGCCCATCCTAGGCTCCAACTGCCCACCTCCAAGCCCCAGGCCACCCTGAGCAGGTGGAAGAGGGAGAGGGCCCCGAGCAGGCCCCAGCGGCGGCTTTGCACAAAGCGGGCAGCCTGCCAGAGTTCACGCAGGAAAGCAAGTTGCTGGGCAAGCTAGCTTGAGTCCAGCCCTGCTACGCTGCCCGCGGGTGGAGGAGCGTCAGGAGTGCTTCCTGTCTGTCTACAGCAGCCCGGCTGGCCCAAAGAGACCCTAGGGACCCATGCTCTGAGTCATGGCTTCCCAGGCCTTAGTCAGAACTGCCCCTGGTGGCAGCCCCTTCCAAGGGGTGGGGAGCAGAGCCTGTGGACTTGCTCCTGACCCACACGCTGAGCCAGTCCGTCCCAGCTCTGCCGCCCCTGCTGTGCCGCGTGACTTCAGGAGCCCCCAGCCTCACTGAATCCATGTCCCCAGAAGGGAAAAGCCTGCCAGGCCTTGGCTTGCCCTGTCTGGGAATCCTTGCGGGAGCCACCCCTGAAACACCCCTATGGGAACCCCTTTGGTCTTCATCATTCTCGGGTGTTTTCCACTGATGGCTGGGGGTGTCTCCGGTGGCAGCTGGGACTGAGCTGTCAGCCCAGGCAGGAGACAAACAAGCCTGTGACTCAGGCAGGGCATGGCACAGTTGGCGGAAGGAAGCGTGCCTGTTCTTTGTGGCTGGGTGGGGGGTTATCTGGACACAGGGAGTCTCCAGCTCCTGGCTTCCCACCTTGGTGCCCCTAGCCCACACCTGCAGCTTGGCCATGGTTCTTGGGGACTCCCAAGGCTGCCCCTGCTGGGAAAGGCATCCTGACGCACCCGCCCCAGGGTAAGCCAAGGGCAGGGACACCCAGAAATGCCAGGCTGGAAGGTCAGAGAGCTCCTCCTCACCCCCCAACACCAATAAGCCCTGGCCCACCCTCCAAGCCCTTGGGGTGAGCCTCATCACTAGTGACTATAACGGAATTTCAGTGCAGAATATCATACAAATTAGTTTATTTCTTCCTTAGTATTACAGTTCCAAAATGTAACTTGAAGGTCAGGACAGGAGCTGCTATGATATAAAAGGAGAGTCACCTGGTGCCCCCTGCAGTCCTCCAGTTGCCCAGCAGCGGTGGGACACTCAGTGGCACACACTAGGTCTCTGTATGGCCTCCCACCTGCAAGGACTTCCCCAGGCAGGCCCAGCTGCCCAGAAGCCCCGGAACACACAGGAAGACAAAACTACAGGATGGTGGGTGGGGATCTGTGCAATACAAACTTGTAGTTAGAAAACCCAACCGAGCATCTGTCTAGGATACTTCCTATATCAATATACCGTAGTTGGAACCAGAACCGTCTCCAGCCATCAGCAGTCTTGGCGGCTACTGTACAGCTGTCAGCATGACTACAGGCAGCGCCTGGGGCTACCTGGGGTAAGAAGTGGGCCCGCACATCACAACAGCGAGTCAGTGAGAGTCAGGGCCAGAGGGAAGAGCAACTCGGAGGCTCAGGCTGGCGCAGATACAAGGGAGTCACACACATAACGTAAGAACTTGTTATATAAAATAGATATGTGGAATCTAGAAACACCTTGAGAAAATAGCCTATAAAAATATAAACCGTAGTGAAAGCATACAAAAGTATTAACAGAGGTTCAACTGCTTCCTGGCAGGACACAGGGGAGAGACAAGAGAATCAGCAGCGCTCACGTGAGTGCTCACACACAGCCCTCACAGGCACAGCAGGTGGCCTGGGGCAGGGTGGGAAGAGCGCTGGCCAGGCTGGGGCTCTGACGTAGGGAACGAGGCCCACCTTCTGCAGAGAGGTGACAAGGAACAATGGCCCAGCCAGGGGCAGGTTCAGAATGACAGCCTGGACTCCAGCTCTGCCACATGCTTGCTGTGTGACTGAAGTCACCCCCTTTTCTGGCCTCTGATTCCTCATCTGCACACTGGGGATAACAGTAATGCTACCTCCTAGTGTGTGGGATTACTCGAGTTCCCACACATAAGCACTGAGAAGAGTGCCCGGCACTTGCATGGTGATGACAGGTGCGGATGTGTCTGCATCCTCAGGTAGGCATGAGGCCTGGCACCGGGCTTGAGTCCGGGATGTCTGTGTCCCAGGACTGATTGACTGGGGGAATGAACACAGGCCCAGGCAGTCCTGGCGATGACTGTCAGAGCCAGCTGGCAATGTGACAAGTGTCCAGGTGCAGTCTACAGAGAAACGTGCAGCTCGTGGGTTTCACATTATCCCCAGGTCAAGGCTCCAATTTACAATAAAAATGTTAAGGTTGTGATCACTTGCTCCTAACCACTGGTCAGTGGCTTAATAAAAATAAAACCAAAAGCTGTCCCGAGGCCTGGCTATAGATTTCTAGCACTAAGGGGTCAGCCACGCTGGTCTCTGGGGATCACAAAATAAGCCAGTTCCTCCAACACGGGGCCACCATCTTCCCCTCTCTGGATTCTGCCAGGCCCCAGACGCTCTGCATCCAGCAACAGGGGCTCGTTCCTTTCCTGTCAACCGAAGGCCCAACAGACTCACCAGCCCCAGGAAAAGCTGTGGTGAAACAGAAATGCCCCAAAGGACTTCCTGCCCGTCCCCAGTGGAGCAGGCCATTTGCTCCTGCTGCCATCAGCCGCCTGAGTTCCTGTCAACACACGGTGCACACGAGGGTGCAGCCTTCTGTGTTTCCAAACCCCGCTGCCTGGACATGCTTAACTCTCGTCCAGAGGCTCAAGGTCAGAAAGGCCAGCTTTATTTAAATTCCAAATTCCCCAGCGTGTGTTCTAGAACATGGGAGCACCAGAGAACAGGGAAGACTCGAGCACAGGGGTCCCCGCATGTGGATTTCTCAGGTTCCACCTCCTGCCTGGCTCTGCGGACCGGGCTGCCAGCCCCACCAGGCGGGAGGAGGCTTCATGTGAACGGGGCACGGGGTCCCCACTCACCAGCACTTTCTCCCCCATAGCTGTCAGCCCACAGCCCCCACAAACCCCAAACCTAAGGCACCCACCCCTCCTGTGCTGCAGAATGTGAGCCCGAAGTGTAATTCTTCATTTGCTCCTCAGTCAGGAGCTGACAGAGGCCTCTGAGCCCAGGCTGGCACCTGGGAAGCCGGACCCCACCTCTGCCTCAGGCCTGGAAGATTCCTCTGGGAGATGAGAAGGCGCCCCGTGGTCAGCTAAATTTGGGAGACGATGCTCAGCACCTTGAAAGGCTCCCAGAAGTTCTGCTGCAGAGCCTGGTTCAATCCTGTTTAATCCCCGTCTCCTGAATGCAGCTGACCACACAACTCCCTCCCTGTGTTTCTGAAGGCCCCTCACTGTGCTGCGGGACTGGCCTCCTTGCAACCTCTAGTCTGGGGAGCTCATTAAAACACTGAGGCTGCAGCCCATAGGCGGGTTATGGACCTCTGCAGTCTTGATAACATCAGGGAGCATGCCAGCCATGCCTCAGCACTCTTTAAAACACCTGTCAGTCTGGCGACCCTGCTTTCTAAAGCAAGCTGCAGGGGAGACCGTATCACGAGCCATTCACAAGGAGGTGCTGCAGGACCATGCAAGGCCCAGCAGTGTGGGAGGGGCCAGGTCGACCTGCGGTGCCAGGGAAGGGGCGGGCACTCGCCAGAGCCATGCCCACTCACCTCCGCTCCTCCTGGGAGCACCTGGAACCCAGTACAGAACTGAGGGCAGCGGCGCTCCCAACACAGCCCTAGCTGTCGGCATGGGTGAGCTCATTCCGTGTCACTCTCAGGAATCTTGACCCAACACGAGATGAACAGAAACTCTCCAGGCTCACCCCAGGACTCAGAATCAAACTTTCCCCAGCAAATATGATTCTCATATCCTTCCTCATTTGGCAGAAATCAGGACACTGTTGTGGGTGCTATTAGTAAGCCTGAAACTATTACAAAGCCACTCCCCAATAAAAGACCCTAAAAATAGTGACGACCTCCTGGAAGCCTGGCATGGCCTCAGCCAGCACCTCAGCTCCCAGTGTCCAAATCGGCTGTCAGCGTCAGAGCAGCCAACAGCTGTGGTTAAGGGGACGAGGGTGGCCCAGAACAGGCAATGACTGTGTGGCCAGGGAGGGTTCCTGAACACTTGGCTGCCCAGGCCATAAACCCAGGGCTCTTCCAAGTCAAGTATTGCTTGAGCCCAGGAGTTCGAGACAAGTCTGGGCAACATAGTGAGACTTGGTCTCTGTGCAAAATTTTAAAACTAGCTGGGCTTGGTGGTGGCACGTGCATGTAGTCCTAGCTACTTGACAGGCTGATGTTGGAGGATCACTTTGAGCCCAGGAGTTTGAGGCTGCAGTGAGTGGTGATATCACCCACTGTACTCCAGCCTGGCGATGGAACAATATCCTATCTCCAAAAAAAAAATGTTTAAAAACTGAGTAGACAGGTGTCCTGGTGGCATGATAGGTCCTGGGTGCCCTTCCAGATCTGTGATATTGGACAGGTGACTTTTCCTCTGGACCTCAGTGTCCCCATCTGAGTGGGAAAAGGTGGTTGGGAGGCAGATCTTCGAGTTGAAGCAGTGTAGAAGCCACGTCTGAAAAGCCATACTTGGGGCTCCAAGTCCAGCACACAGTCCTAGCAGGGCCTGGCGGGGCGGCCAGGGTGGCACAGGCATCAGGTTCTAACTTCCTTCCCTCTTTGCCCACTCTCAGACCAACGAGTTCATCTTCTCAGAGCTGCTGGCCAACCTGTACTAGCATGAGGATGAGAACACGCTGATGGAGGAGTCAGCAGAGCAGGCACAGCTGGGCGACAAGATGCTGCACATGTACCACATGCTGATGGAGGCACCCAGCATCATCGATGACATCAACAAGACCACTGTTAGCACACCCACAGGGGCTGGTGGATGACTCCTGGTTGCAGGTGCAGAGCGTCCCGGCCAGATGCAGGTACCAGCCTCCATGACTGAGCCTGGGGGCCCTTGAAACAGGTTCTATTCCCAAGCTGGCAGGTGTGGGTGCTCTCTGGAGCCATCAGAGAGGGCAGAGAGCTTGTGGTTCATGATGTAGGGGCTGGGAGCTTGCAGGGGGTTGTGTGTGGGGATGGACTCTGAGGTGGCCAGAGGTCTGGGAACATCATCCTGGACACGCCATACCGGTCGTGCAGTCTGAGTCATGCTGCCAGGGCAGGGCATCCAGCTCCCAGCCTGGGAGTGCCGAGAGCCGAATCCACTGCAGAGCAGGGGTGATAGTCAGGGTCCCACTTCCTCTATCTGTCGGCAATCCAGTGGCGATCTAGGTGAGAGTCCCACACACACGGTCATCCCACAACACACTCCACAGGCCAGGCAGGGACACACAGCCCCCTTCCCTCCCTCCCAAGTGTCATCATAGCTGCTATTGTGTGACCAAAGGCAGGGTCCCTGGCCCCCACTGAAGCACTACCACTGGCCAGCAGGCTCACGCACCTTGGCCTGTTGTTCCTAGAGGTTGCCTGTGCTATTCAGCCAATGGGACCACAGTGCCAGCTGAGTTCCGCCTAGCGAGCCCACCTGCCTTTCCTGCCACGGACTCTCCCTCTTCTGCTTTTCCCAGTAGGAAGGGCCCACCTTCACCTATGCAACTTGCAGCCCCCCATCAACCAGCTGAGGCTCCCCTCGTAGATTTATAAGTCTATGGCCAGTGGCATCTGGCTACCTGCCCTCCCTGCCTTCCCCAGGCTCCCTTCAGAGGGCCCTGGTCTTGCTGACCACCCAGAGGGGCCTCTGGCACACACTCCAGCCATCCATCCCTTATAGCTTCACTATTTTGGTTCAAGCAGTGTTCCTTATCAGGCCAGTTGGCTGTTGGGTGGGGCTCCCCAAGCAAAAGGTGGCCCTGGTCCAGTGGGTTGGAAGACAGGGTGACCAGAGAAGAGGGAAGCCCAAGGGGGCTGAGCATTGGTTTGAACTCTGGGTGCACTGCCTGGGTCCCGTGAGAGAGGCCAGCGTGTGTGGGCTGGGGAGGGCCGCCACATCCCCCAGGCACCACCTGTGAAGCTCTGGCTCCTCCCTCCATCTTCCTCCCCTTTCCCTTCCAGCCCCTCTTTTCTAGGAACCTTGCCACGCCCACACCTGCGCCCTCCCCTCCCCAGCCCTTTCACAGCTGCTGTGGTGCGCCCATGCTCTGCACTTGCCTCACCAGCTCTGGCTTTTCTTTAACCCGTTTTCTCTCTGCTTTCCTCCAACTGCCAACTGAATGGATCAGGCAAGTCCATCCCATCCTGAGAGCCCCAGGTCCCCCTTCAACCTCTAAACAGATCCTCCTCTTCTGGGAGGCCTCCCTTTCCAAGCCTGCGGGGCAGGTGTCCTGTGACTTGACAGCGGCTCCCCAGCCCAAAGCCAGCCCCCTTCATCTGTGACTTAGTCTGCTGTAGTGCTGAGCTGACACATCCAGGTGTGACCATTGCTGAAAACTTGTGCCCCTCTGTGGCATGCCCTGCCCTGTTCTATAAATAGCTATAAATACTCTGTGGCATGCCCTGCCCTGTTCTATAAATAGCTCTAAATACTCTGTGGCATGCCCTGCCCTGTTCTATAAATAGCTCTAAATACTCATATATATATATACACACACATCTACACGTGGCCGACCGCCTCACCTCTAGCACTGGGAATCAGTCACCGTGATGTCCTTGTGGAGTCTTATGGCCCAACAAGAGAAAGCTGTCCCTTGACATTGCCCTTCCAAAGAGCGCCACCTCCAGTGAGCCTCCCTGTCATGCCCGGCCTGTGGACAGCCAGCCTCCACCATCCCTCCCACCCCCTACCAAGCATGGGGGTGCTGTGCAGGCAACTGTGTGGGCTGACAGTGTCTACCAGTTCTGCTGTCCCTCAGCTGAGAATCAGATCCATTTCTGGATGACAGGGAATGTGTCCTCTGCTGGCTGTGTTCTCTGTGGAGCTCAGGGGAGGGAAAAGGCCAAGCCATTTCTAGGGTGCTGTTGGGAATGGTGAAAAGGCCACACCTTTTCCAAGGGACACTTCCTGGAAGGCCCCTGGAGCTTAGCTGGCTCTTATCCTGTTAAGCTGGCTGTGGCCACTAGGGGGCAGGGCCATGAACTCAGCCTGG
The DNA here is from genome assembly GCF_047675955.1 of Chlorocebus sabaeus. Lineage (NCBI taxonomy): Eukaryota > Metazoa > Chordata > Mammalia > Primates > Cercopithecidae > Chlorocebus > Chlorocebus sabaeus. Next base: position 54,890,532 of record NC_132929.1, on the reverse strand, counting down.
AGGAGCCTGTGGAGCACCCGTCACTCTGGAGGGACAGACAGAACAGGCCACCCAGTGCAGATAGGCGAGAGAGGCAGGGGGGCTGAAGGGAAGATGCCTGGGGTGGATGGAAGTCAGTGTCCTTGGGTGCTGGTATCTGCCTTCCTGGCCACCGCTAGATCAGGCTTCTGAGCCTGTTGGCTGTCAGGGCCTCACTGTGCCCCATAGGTGCCATGGCAGCCCCCATGAAATCCACCAGGTGTCACCAGACAGCATATAAGTAACAGGCCTGGAAGGTCCCCAACAGCTGAGCTGGACATGCTCAGACACTCTGGGGCTCCTTGTTCAGTGGCACAAACTCCAGGACCCAGTGAGGGAAATGGGAACCCAGCAGGCTGAGCAGTATGGCTAAATCCATTTATTCCAAAATGAAAAGCAAAATAAACAGGAGTCGCATCACCAGGGAGCCACAACCCCATCCTGACCTCCTTCCTCTGTCCTGTGCTATCAATAAATAAGTTTCCCAGCCATAAATAATGATTAGAACCTCCTCCTCATATGCCAGCTCCAACCTCCACTAGGTACGATACAGGGGGCAGCCCTACCCCCCGGAATATACAAAATGTTACACAGATACTATATGTACACTGGGGAAGGGGGACCACCCCAGCAGCCTGTGCCCTCGCCTGCTCTACACTTAGCCCCACTGTCCCACCTCAGCTGCCTCTCTGAATAAGAACATGTGAGGCCCCCTGAGGGAAAAGTTGCTTTGGCGAGAGTAGGGAGGTCATCAGGCCTCCTCCAAACAAACCAACTCCACCAGCCTCTGGCTCTTCAATAACAAACATCACCGTCCAGAAATTTAAGGACTTGGCCCTGGTCAAGATGGCAAAGGGTCTGTTTGTCTCCCTCCATTAGACGGGGTCTTGTCTTGCTACCCTAATGGTAAAGGGGTGACTGGGAAGGGGTGGTTGGTACATGGTGGGGGGCGAAGACTCTAGCCCCACTTCTCCAGTCTTATGCTGACAGGGGCTTGCTTTTATTTATTTTTGTTTTTATCCCATGACTTTTTAAAAAATCTCATAACTTCTTATAACTTAAAAAAAAACTTTTCATAAAACTTTTTCTACTTTTTTGGCCGCTTTTCCACAGCATTTTTTATCCCATAACTGTTTCATCCCACAACTGTCTTAAATTCCCATAACTTCTTTTTAGTTTCTGTTCTTTTAATAAACACACTTGCATAGTTACAATTTTGTAAAAACAAAAGCCGATTATCTCATGCCAAGCGTGCCCAGCATTTGCACAGTCTCAATACATTTAACACCATAGTTTTGAAGACACACAAAATTTACGGCAAAAACAGCACTTTGCAACAATTTCCTAATTTATTACATTACAGTAGCATCACAGTAGCAGTCAATAATTCCAGTTTACACAAAAGTTTTTCAGTATTTCCATTATACATTCTGTTGATAGGAATTCATAAATTGGTAAAAGTCATTCTAAGAAAACTCAGCAAATAAAGCTTGGCATTGGAATTGGCATTTCTTTCTCTATTTTTCCTTCCCCCAGGTTCTTTGCTTTAAACTACAGTATTCATATTTTAAGATGTTTTAACTTATTTTAAAACATTAACATAGCAGTTACATTTTTGAATAGTTATATCATCTTAAAGTGACTCTGTAAGATAAAGTTTTAGAGAAAATATTACGGATAGGGCTGATTTACATTTTCACATTTTCTAAAAATCAGCTTTAGTTTTAGAACTGATTTTTTTTTTTTCATTTCTGGAAAACCTATCAGGTTTAAACAGATACTTTAAAAATAATGACCATATATTGCAATCTTTAAATAGGTATTTTGATTCTTTACTTCCTACAGAAATTCAATTTTATTCAGTTGAACTCACATTTTAAAATTCTGTATTTCTGATGAACTCTAACCTTCTAATGTTGCCTTCTAAGCAGATTGAAAGCTGCCTTATACTGAATGAGGAAGAGCACAAATACTTGGCTGAATGAGGTATTGCAAAGACTGCATGCACTTTGAAGACTTAAGTTATTGTCATAGGATTTCCATTCTTTCTAGCTTTTTCTGAAACACATGACAAAATACCTACACAAAGTGGTATTTCAGTTAATATAGTACATTTATTTTCCAGACTGACATTCAGCTTAAATATGCCAGTATGTGATTTAATCCATGAACACATTATTGTCAGATTGGTTACAGCTGCTAAACACTATCTGAAGGTCATTCCTAGTCATTTATATTTATCAGGATAAAAGTGAAGTGATTTGAACTATAAAAATTCCTTTGAAATAATTTATCAATGTATTAGGTAAACCCAGTTTCAGAATGATAAAGAAAAACTGTTAGAACAAACAAGGTGGCTAATTAACAGTGGTGCGATTTCTAGCCCGAGGGTTTAAAATGGACTTAAAATAACTGTCTTTCAAGTGAACTCAAATAATGCAAAAGTGGCAAGTTCACAAAACAGAAGGCAAGAACAGGACCTTAAGTCCATTTTAAACCCTCAGGCTAGAAATCGTACCATTGTTAATTAGCCACATTATTTGGTCTAACAGTTTTTCTTTATCATTCTGAAACTGGGTTTATCTAATACATTGATAAATTCATACAATTTGGAAGAGTCAGTTGAAGTCACAAGGACCCAATATTTGCACTTTTTCAGTGAATGCAGGAAAATCTGTTATTCCATCTGTAAAATCATATTATTGCTCTCCTATTAATGTCATATTTATAAAAGTACGATGAGGATGTCAAATGCTAAAAATGGAGATGGCCTAGTAACTAGAAATGCCCACCCCAGGGAGCACACATACATCTCTCCCTACATCCTAATACTGTGATGTATATTGGAACATAGACATTAGAACTTCATGAAGTTTTAACTGTTGATTCTTTCCCAAGCATCATGAAGTTATGATTCAGGCAATGTATGACTGAAATAATTCATTCATCATGTATAGGCACATTAACATAAATGTGGCACAAAATATGCCTCTAACTGAAACCGAGAGGTATAAAAACATATTTCACTCTTTGTAAAGAACTTTGTGAGGAAATATAACTCTGTGATTGTATAGACACTTTTACTCACAATATTGTGACATTCACCAACAGTAGATTGCACTGCAGTTTGTAAACATTTTAAGTTGCATAAACTTCACCTTGATTTTCAAATGTAGTATAATACTGTCTACTAAAACTCCTTTTTGTTTCAACTAAGTACTGTCACATATATTGGTTTATAATAATGGTTGTTATTAGTTTTAAAGTGTTTTCCATTCAAGGAAAAGAAGTAAATTCCTATGTCAGATTAACCAATGTGGCTGAAGAATAGGTATTAGCCAGAGAGGTCTAGATGGTAAAATCAATCTTCTAGCCTCAAGGAAGCTCCGTGAACATAGAGGAATGCCAGGTATCACTCAAACTCATTCTTGACCAGAGCCTGTATGCCTGTTCCAGGGATATTTAAACTCTGAAAGGATTTCTTGTGATCTTTACTAAATACATTAAGAAGAATGCCAAACAGTGCCCTATTGTGTACCTATTGTGTACATGTGATTAAAACAGGTAACATGAACTCTGACTTTAAAATGTATTGTAGATATAAATGCTCTAGGCTGGGAAAGGTTTTCCACATCCACAGTCAATAATGGGAGCCTTTCATTCCTCAGAAAGAATCCCTTTTTAGGTCATTGAGAAAGAGTCCAACTGCTGCAGCTCATGCTGCAATATCTTCATGAGCCCAGAGCACGTACAAATCCTAAGGGGACTACCATAGTACCGCACTCATTCCTGGCACCAGAACAAATGGCAAACACTCTATCCTGCACACACCTGCCAGAGTAGGCCACTTTCCTCTTCTGTGAGATTTAAAAAGCTCCCCAAAATGTTATTACTCCCATCCCCAATACACAGAAAATAGGGGAAAGACTGTTTCCAGTTCTTGGCCTTTAAACAATTCTAAATGTCAGTACTCTCGGCATATTACAAAGTAAGAAACAGTGCGCACTTGAGGGCAAACCACATACTGAGCTAATGAAGAGCTCACTGTGATTAGGATTCGATGAAACATAATAGCAGAACATAAGCCAATTTTATCTGAATTCTGTAATGAATATACATGCTGCAATAATATTTAAAAAGCATGGCAGCCTATTCCAAACCAGTAAGAATAGTTTTGTGCAAATAGTGGGTCTTTGTGTGTTTGAACTCCCACCATGTAAGGGCAAACTCCATATGTGAGCTAATGACCTACAATTATCAATTAAAAACAAAAATGCTAAAGGATGACAGAGTGAACATCAGGGAAAGACCCACTCTCCCTTAACTTTTTATAAATAAATTTAAACTGTAAATTAGAAACATAAATAAACATGAGGGGCTCTAACATTCCAATGAAGTAGATGAATTGTGTAGGGGATTAACCCCATAACTGTTTTTTTTTTTTTTTTTTTTTTAAATTTCTTGACCAGCTCTCAGATGATGATGATGTTTATCTCCCTGTTCTCGGCTGCCCGGTAAAAGAATGGCACGCAGGGTTTGGTGGCAAAGCCTGGGTGCTCCTGGGCGTCCTGCGTTACAGGAAGCAGCTGCAGGATCTTCTGTGCAGTGGGGTTGTCATGGGGAGAACCCTCCCTGGCCTCTCCTGGTGCAGGCTCCACGCTGTCGGCCAGGCTCACCTCATAAAAATCTTCGGAGAGAGGGAGGCGGGGGTCTGAGCACAGTGCTAGCCTCCCCTGCCCCTGCCTGTCCACCCCGCCTGAGGGCTCTACTCACCACCCTGCTCATGGGCAGCCCCAAGTTCCTGGGGGGCTGGGGCCCCTGGAGCGGGCTCATCAGCAGGGTTCTGGGCAGTGGGGAGGAATTCGTCATGCCCCTCGTGGTCACCCACAAGTGGCAACACCAGCTCCTGCAGCTCCAGCAGCTTCACCTGAAGGGAGGTGTGCTCAGCTACCACATCAGAGCCTGTGCTCACACCCACCCCCACCCCTGCAGAAATGTTTCGTGCCCTACGTTCATCTCCTCCTCATTCTGGGCCAGACTGCTGACGTCCTCCTCCTCCTGGTGCCGCGTGTTTGGCACTGCCCCTTGGTTCCCATATATGGTGAAGTACTCTCCTGCAAGAGGACAGGGCTCAGACACTGGGGCCCCTCCAACGGCCCTGCAGCTGCCCGTGCCCGTGCCGTGGCCTCCCGCTCACTCATGCCATCTGTCACTCCAGAGAGCTGGATGAATCCAAGCTCTAGGTTCTCCACCTGCTCCTTCCCGTCCACCTTCTCCTTTGGGAGGTCGATAAAGCCACTCTGGAGCCAAAATAATCTGGTCATATCTCAGGAGTGACCTCTCCTGCCCTGCCCCCACTTTTCTTGGCCCATGCCAGGACTCACTCACCTTCACCTTCTCCACGGCCTCCTACAGGGCCCGGTAGCTCTCCCCACACACAAACTCACCCCCAGTCCCTGGGGCCGGGGCCTCTGCCTCTGGCTCTTTCCAGGCCGAGGCCACCAGGTGAGCCAGGTGCAGGCAGCACAGCCTTCACACCTTCCGCTGCCCACATAGCCATGCCTGCTCCTCCTGGAAACTGGCTCCAGCGGAGTTGAAAAATGCCACTCGAAGGCAAGAGCTGAGTATTCTTGTAGGGGCATACACAGAACAAATGGGGCTGGGAGGTGGAGCACAGCCCCTTCCCTTGGGGCCTCAGAGAGTGCACCTGTGGGTCACAGGTGAAGTGGTGTCTGACCACTGGCTCCCGGAAGGGGTGAAGGTCCAGAGAAATCAGAAGGCGGGGAAAGCAAGAGCATAGGGGGGTCTGGGAGGGACCACAGAGGAAGGTGGCAAAGCCGGGGCAGGGAAAGTCAGACTCACTGTGGCCTCCCGGCTCTCCAGGTCCTCTGGGACACTCGGCATAGGCCGAGGCACCCCCTCCTCCTCACTGTTCAGATGTCCTCCTCCATCTCCTGTAGGGAGGTGGCCAGAGGGGTCCTCAGAAAACCCAACAAGGGAAGTATTGTGGGCCCACGTCTGTCCCCACCCTCACTGTGTAACCCTGAGCCAGCCCCTCCCCCGAGGGGAATGAGCTGCTGTTCTTTATTTTTCCTTTTAAGAACCAAGATCTTGCTATGTTGCCCAGGCACAGTCCTACTACCTGTCGGTGTGGGAGTTCTGACCTGCTCCCTTTCTGATCTGGGCCAGTTCACTCATCCTTAGGCGACCTGGTGGCCCCCTGCTCCCGGGAGGTCATCATATTGATGCCAAACTTCGTGCAGACACCTAGTTGGCATAACAACCAGCTGTTCTAAAGGTCTCTTCCAACCCCTCAACCCTATGCTGCTAACAGTCCCCCCTTCCTCCTGGGGCTCTCTCCTCTTGCTCTGAGTGGTCTCCTGTACCTTGTCCAGGGAGAGCCATGAGACTCAACTGGGTCTCTAGCTGTTGGTTCTCCTGGTTGGCAGCTTCTAGGTGCTCCTAAGGGGATGGAAAACAGAGTGAGAAGGCACAGAGGTTGCCAGGTCATCCCCTCGGGGCCCTGTCCTCAGCAACTCCCTCCCCTGGGTCTCCTGCAACTTTTGGCAGGCCATCTCAGCCACCGCTTTGCCCTGAGCTTCCTGCTGCTGCAGCTGGTCCATGAGCTGGGTCTGCAGCAGTAACTGCCTGTACGGCACCTCCTTCTCAGAGGTCAGCTGCTAATAGGTGGCCCCGTACTGCTGCAGGTGACCCAGGTACTAATCTCACTGCTGCTGCAGACTGTGAGATTCTTGGCTCTTCAGCTCCACCTGCAGGAAGACCCTGGGCATGAGGGCATGTGGTGGCTGACTTCCAGATTCTGGGCCCATTAATAGGGTAGCGAGGGCACAGTGGGGCTCTGCCACCTGCCCAGGCCCCTGACCCCTTGCTCCAGGCCTAAGAGACTTCCTCCCTTGCCTAGAACCACATGTTTCCTTCCCCAGCCTCAAATCTCATGTCCTTCTTCCCACTATTTAAACTGTAGGCCACAGACTGGTGGAAAAGCAGAAGGAGCCAACCACTGTCTGCTAAGTGTGCTCCATGCCTAACGCTTTCCATGTGTTCTCTCATTTAATCCTCAGCACCTCCATAAGAAAAATACTAACTTCCTTTTGAAGTTAAAGAAACAGAGATGAAAAGTAGTTGAATGGTGACCAGTGGAATCGAGGTTGGAATCCAGTTTGAATCTAAGGAGGCTTTTTTGTTTTATTTTGAGACAGAATGTCACCTTGTGGCCCAGGCTGGAGTGCAGTGGTGCAATCTCGACTCGCTGCAACCTCCACCTCCCAGGCTCAAGCAATTCTCGTGCCTCAGCCTCCTGAGTAGCTGAGATTACAAGCATGCGCCACCATGCCTGGCTAATTTGTTGTTGTTGTTATTTTAGTAGAGATGAGGTTTTGCAATTTTGGCCAGGTTGGTCTCAATCTCCTGACCTCAAGTAATGCTCCTGCCTCAGCCTCCCAAAGTGCTGGGATTACAGGCAGGAGTCACTGTGCCCGGCATAAGGAGCCTCTTGTTCCACTGTCTCTTCCTCTATGGTTGGGGTAATCCATGCCTTTAGCTCGGATGATGATGTCCAGGCCTGGGAGGAGCCCAAGGCTACCCACCTGCAAAAGTCAGAGGGCAGGAAGAAAGAAACAGTCATGGAGCTGCCCTGGAGGTTGCTGCCATCACCTGCCCCCCAGCTGGAGTTGCCTTTGGCCTGGCACCTCCCCTCCCCAGAGGCTGGTGCCTGCCTCCCAGCCCTTCTTGGATGGGGCACAGGTTACCATCTCCTTCACCTTGATCAGCTTCTCCTGCAGCTGCTTTACTTGCTGTTCCAACTGCAGTGCGCTCTTGTTCTCATTGTTCTGGACAGAGAGAAGCAATCAGTGGCCAGCCACTGCAGCTGTAGACCCCAGAACTTGGTGTCTGCCTCCCATCTCACCGGGAAGGGTGGAGGCAAGTTAGAAAAATCATCCCCTCTCCCCTACAGCCATCAGAGCAGGGCCTGATGAGCTCTGGCTCACAGATGCCTTTAGAAGTACCATGTCATGTGAGGGCTACACTGCCCCATTTTACAGGTGGGGAAACAAAGGCCTGGAGGGCTAGGGATGAGGGCAGGCTCCCCAGGTGGGGCAACGCACCAGATCCTCAAAGCTGCACTGTGGCTTGGCCAGTTGCTTGTTGAACTTGTGGTTCTGGGAGAGCGCGAGCCTCTCCTCCTGCATTCGCAGCCTCTTCTCCTTCTCCCACAGCCTCTCCTCCTGCTTTTGTAGCCTCTCCTCCTGCTTTTGTAGCCTCTCCTCCTGCTTTTGCAGCCTCTCACCCTGATCCCTAAGCCTCTTCTGCTGCCCCCGAAGCCTCTCCTTTTGCTCACACAGTCTCTCCTGCTCCTGAAGCCTCCTCTCCTCCTGCCCCCAGAGCCTCTCCTCCTGCCCCCGGAGCCTCTCCTCCTGCCCCCGGAGCCTCTCCTCCTGCCCCCGGAGTCTCTCCTCCTGCTCCTGGAGTCTCTCCTTTTGTTCTTTGCTCAGGAGACGCAAGGCCTGATTGTTTTCCATCTGGGATTGGAGCTTTCCCTCCAGACTTTCCACCTCCTGCCTCAGGTGTTTGGCCTCATCTTGTAGCTGTTCCACCTCAGAGGTCCCTGCTGGGGGTGCTGAGGATGGAGGCTCAGCTGAGAAATGAAGCAGACAATAAGGGCCTGTGGATTCCCTCCAATCCCCCACCCCCCCTGAAAAAATCCTCCTCTTGATGCAGCTCCTCTCAGGCTTCAGAAACTTGGCCTCACTGCTAATGATTCCTCACACCCGATGGTAGCCAATTTCCAAGCCATGTCAGATAGAGAGCACTGTGGGTGGCTGACAATGGGCACTCCTCCCTCTTTGCTGATGGGGACCCTGAGGCTCATGGAGATGACCAGGCTTGCTGGCTGCTGACACAGACCACTTTCCCGCTGCCTCAAAGCCCTGCCATCCACCCACCTCCCTGGGGCATTCTAAGCCACCCCACAGCCTTCTGATGCCAGTCCTGCTCCCAGGTCACATCAGCCCCATCTTACCCATCTCGGTTTTGAGTTCGGACAAGCTCCTCTCCAGCTCCTGTATCTGATGTATGTCATGTTTCTTCTCCTCCTTCAATGCGTGAGCCTGCCCAAAGCACAGGGGGAAAGGTCCCTGGAGAGAGGGGCTGGTGGCTGGACAAGCTACCGTCTCCATCTCTGCCCCCACCTCCACAAAGCCCAGATCCATGACCACCTCTGGCTGTACTATTCCCATTTTACAGATGCCCAGAAAGATCCAGTGGCCCATCTAACGTGGGGCTGAAGGGTCAGGTCTCACCTCCATCGACATTTTCCACATCCTCTCCTGCCACCGGACCCTCTCTCCTTTTATATGTTGAGTATATTCATCTCTCTCTAGCTGGACTTGTTTAAGTGACTCTGTCACCTGCAAGAATGGGCACAGAAGTGAGGAAGGGCTGTCACTGGTCCTCACCTGCTCCTGGCCAGCTGGGATCATCTTCCTTCCACATCCCTCCCTCTGCAAAGCCTCACCTGTGTCACGTGTGCATTCAGCAGTGCCCGCTCCTTTCTGGTCTGCTGTAACTGCTGCTGGAGGACTGCTTCACTGCGGCTCAAGGACTGGATGGTGAACAGTGAGAAGTTTCAATTTGGGAAGCCTGGGCAGTGCCCCTTAAAAGGGCTAGGTCTAGCCTCAATATACAATTCGGTCAGTAAAGATCAAGACATTTCCAAGCCTGTGGCCTGGTTTTTAAAAGAACTCAGTAAAGTTGGAAGGGACAGGGAAAGAGATCGAACTTACAGCTGGCTAACAGAGGCCCAGAGAGATCAGGTAACATTGCTATTGTTATTACTGTTATTACTACCACTGTCTGAACCTTTATGGAGTGCTTCACCAGGTACCATACTAGCAATCCCATGTAATCCTCACAACCACCATATGAGACAGCTACTAGGAAAACCCCTATTGTGCAGATGAAAAACATCAAGTGTTCGAGGTTAAGGGCTTGCCTAAGATCACTCAGACCGAGCTGGGATTTGAACACCCAGGTCTATCCAATTATCTAAGCCCATTTTTCTTGCTGAGGGTGGGGGCACAGATAGCAAGGGGGAAATTAATCTTTTGTTCACTTTTTGAAAGGTTGATACATTCCCATAGTCCAAAACTCAGAAGGTACAGAAGGGAAGTGTCTCCCAGCCACCCTGTTACTCTCTGCTGAATTTTTTTCAAACCCTTGCAAACATGTTTTATGTATATTATCATAGTATGTACACACACAGACACACACACTCACACCCACACACACACACCTTTCCTCTCTCTACAGAAATGGTGACATACTAAAGGTACTCTTCTGTACCTTCACAGTACAAGTACCGAATATCCCACCTAGGACTTGGCCAAGGCCACAGCCAGGTAAGGGCAGGGCAGGCACTTGGCCTCTGAGCTCTGCGTCCAGTGCTCACTCCCCACAGTGCCCCCAACTCACCCACAGCAGCTGACTCAGCCCCAGGCTGCCTCTAACAACCATACACAAAAGCAGCAAGAAATGAGGATGTTGCCTTCTGGGCAGGACACTGCATCCTGCAGAAGGGACCTTTACACTCTCTCCTCCATCTGGGAAGCCAGGCTGCCAGGGGACGGGGCAGCTGGTTGGACTCGCCCTGTCCTCTTCCTGCTGCTGTGTAGACACAACAGAGAGAGCCCGCTCCAATTCTTGAATACGCTGTAAAGAGTATTGAAGGTGGCCGGCCAGATCCTTGGACTCTTCTGTAATGACAGAGGTGGAGATGGGGCCCAAAGGACTCCCCCTAAAGACCTGTCAAAGTGCCAGGTTGAAGGATGACGGGGTGCCCAGATTCCCACCTTCGAAGTGTCTGGCGGCAAGTTTAGTATGGTAAAGGGTGGTCTTCAAGTCTGCCTTTTCCAGCGTGAGGATGTTGATTGTCTGAAATGGAATGTTTGGGAGAAAAGCCAAGCAAGTGCTGAAAGAGAAGGAAAGAAACATTCTCTGGAGGACAGGAGAAAACTCCCCACCCTCCACTCACCTCTAACTGCTCCGTTTGTGCTTTGTGTATTTCATTATTTGCTTTCTTTTCCTATAGGAAGAGGAAGACAGAGCTCTTACCACGGGGAGGCAGAGATGGCACAGCAAGAGACATGCCCCCAGAATGCCACAAATGCCCCAGCACAGGCCCACCCATGGGACCAGGTTATCAGGGATCCCATGGGGATGTGGTGGAATCTGAGGGATGAGCCTTCTTCCCCAGGCTGGGAGTGGGTGAGACGAGACTGGGGCCTCTACATCTGAGTGCCCCCCAAACCCAGGAGTCATGTTGTGAGCAAACAAAGAAATCACGTTACTTTTTCCAGCTGATGTTCCACTTGTTTCTTCTGTTGTTTCTGTGGGGACAGTCAAATTCAGGTGACTGAGGGGGGCCCCCTCAACTCTATTCCCCAGACCAGGAAGCGGTAGGCAGGGACCAGGAATGGATTTTAAAGGCAATGTTCTCAGACTCAATGGCAACACGAATGGGTCAACTGTCCTCAAGCTGGCAAGGACAGAGGATTTGGGTCTTTGTTGGTTTTTGCCCACAGCCACAGAACTCAAAGTCTGAACCTGGATTCTCTCGAAAGGGCAGTAACATAAACCTCTAGAGATGGAGTCTGAGAAAGGCCTACCCTTCTGCCAGCTTGTGATTGAGGAAGGTGCATTCATTCAACAAACATTTACTGAGCACGTACAAGCCAGGTACAGTTCTTCACAGCAGATATAGGACAGAAAAGGGCAGACAGGAGCCCTTGGCCCTGAGGTTTCCATTCTAAGGGCCTTTAAATCTCAGACTTTCAGAGCTAACAGAGATTTTGATGCTCTACCTCCTCTGGAAACAGGAGCCCAAGGAGGAGAGGTGGCTTGTCCAGACTCAAAGAGCAAATTAGGGACTGAGTCATGGCAGAAATACAGGACCCCTGACAAACCATCAGGCTAGTGCTTCCCTGAGAGGAGAAAACCCCAGGGTGTGTGTGGCAAGGACTGGAGCAGGGGTGTCTGGAGAAGAGACAGTCGGCAAAGAGGGCAGTGACAGAAGAGCCATGCTGCATTCTCCTTGCTCTGGGGTCCCTCCAGGTGAGGCCGGGGTGCTCCTGCTCCCCATTTGCCCTTGGCACCAGGGGCCCCAGCCCCTTTCTTCAGAGCCCCAAGGGAAAACTAAAGCCCAGGATTAGCAGTGTGGAATCACAGGACCCCACTGGACCCTTACCAGTGATTCTATGTTTTCATAGAGTTGATTGATTGTTGCGGAGCTTGAGTCCAGGGCTACTTCCAGTTCTTGGTTTTGGCTCTGAGGCGCATGCAGAAAGGAGGAGTTGGAGGAGGATTGTGGGAAGAGGTAGAGAGAACAATCATTAGGGCTGAGGTGTGCGTGGGCTGTCTCAGCTGGCAGAGGGGCACCCAGCCCCCACTGTGAGAGGAAGTTGGAGGGCTGGTCTGCAGGGTCACTGCACGTCAGCCCAGGGTCTCTTACTTCCAGATCCTTCAGGGTAGCAGATGATGCAGGAGTAATAAAAATTAGAAATTAAAAAAAAAAACAAACAAACCAAAGACTGACATGGGACACAATTATGGATATAGACAAAATATATAAACAGCAAGGCGCCAGGCACGGTGGCTCACACGTGTAATCTCAGTACTTTGGGAGGCTGAGGCTGGTGGATCACTTGAGGTCAAGAGTTCAAGGCCAGCCTAGCTGACATGGTGAAACCCTGTCTCTACTAAAAATACAAAGATTAGCTGCACGTGGTGGCAGGTGCATTTAATACCAGGTACTCAGGAGGCTAAGACAAGAGAATCACTTGAACCCAGGAGGCAGAGGTTGCAGTAAGCCGATATTGCACCATTCCACTCCACTCCAGTCTGGGTGAGAGAGTGAGACTCTGTCACAAAAACAAAACAAAACAAAACAAAACAAAACAAAAAAGGCCCCAAATCCCACATGCCTGCTCCATACTTTATTCCCAAGTTACTTTTAAACTTTAAGGTCTCACCATTTCCAAGATGATAAAAGATGCGGGGAAGGAAAAAACCCAATCAATCAAGCAGGTGAAGAAGCAGATATAAACAGAATGAAGGTTAATGGCAGCAACATAAAACAAGGCAGAGGCAAAGTATCTCCTAAACCAGAGAAGCCTCAGGGGCATGCACAGCTGGAGAGAGCAAGCCAGAGAGGGGTCCTGGCACTGCCTCACCTTCCACTTGTGCAATGGAGGAGCGCTACCCACTGGAATGGTTAAGGTTGGACACCAGCACCTTCAGAATGTCCTGAATCTACAGGAGGTGACAAGGGAAAAACAAAGGCATGGGGAGAAAGACAGAAGTGGCTTAGAGAGAAACAAAAAAGTCAGGGTAGGAGGAAGATGTGGGTTGAGGAAAACAAAACGCTAAGAAGGGCAGAGGAGATTGAAACCATGGCCTGTGCCATTCTCCCAAATGGCCACCTGCTGCCTTGCCAAGGGCAGAAAAAAATAGATGGAAATGTCCCCTGAGTGATGCAGTCACAGAGTGGAGAAACCTGACCAATGCAGCTCTTAATATGCTCACTGGACCCCTCTCCTCAAGCCCAGGATGTGGACGATGAATCTGGTAGAGCTCCAGACCTCCACTTCTATTAAAAACACCAGACTCCTGAGTAAGGGTTCACTTGAACTAAGGGGGCTCCAGCTGAAAAACAAGTTTGAAAGGTACTGATCTTGTCCAGTATTGTCTACAGAGGAAGAAACTGAGGCCAGGGTAAGAAGTGAGTTTTCTGTGGTCACCCAGCAAGCTGGTGGCAAGTTAGATCCTCTCTTACTCCTAGTGCCTGGGGCTTTCCTCACCACACACTGGCCCTCCTTCTGTGACTCCTAAAGGGACAGTCTGATGGCAAGTGGCTGTACACATTGTCCCAGCTTCCCCTTGAGAATGGAGGCTGCAGTGAGCCATGATGGCGCCACTGTACTCCATCCAGCCTGAGGAACGGAATGAGACCATCTCAAAAAAAAAAAAAAAAAAGTCTGGGCGCAGTGGCTCACGCCTATAATCCTAGCACTTTGGGAGGCTGAGGCAGGCAGATCACCTGAGGTCAGGAATTGGAGACCAGCCTGGCCAACATGGCAAAACCCGTCTCTACTAAAAAAAAGAAAAAAAAAATTAGCTGGGTCTGGTGGCGGGTACCTGTAATCCCAGCTACTCGGGAGGCTGAGGCACAATCGCTTGAACCCAGGAGGTGGAGGTTGCAGTGAGCCAAGATCGCACCACTACATTACAGTCAGCCCATGCAACAGGGTGAGACTCCATCTCAAAAAAATAATAATAATAATAATAATAATGGTTCAACTTTCATTTCATCCAATCGATAGGTTAAAGAAGAGAAAAATGGACAGATTTGGAAAACCATTTTTTATTTGAAAAGAGAAAATTAGGAACAGATGAAAACTGTCTTAAGAGTATTTGAAAAACAAAACAGCAAATTTAACATCAGACAGACAAAATATTTAAATTGAGAAATAAAGTTAAGAGGTGGGTGGCATGCCCTCTTACTATCATACTGTAGTATTGTTTCATAGATGCTTGTTTTACCATTAAAGATTGACTATTTAGAGCCTTGGCTCTCACACATTAGAGTGCATCATCATCCCCTGCAGGGCTTGTGAAACCAGCTGCTAGGCCCCACACCAGAGTTTCTAACTCAGTAGGACTGAGGAGGGCCTGAGCATTGCATGTCTATGTTCCCAGGTGACGTTGATGCTTCCAATTAGAGACCGTGCTTTGAAAACCACTAGTGTAGGGAAATATACTAGAGAATATGTTATGAATATACTGGAGAATATGTATATATGTTAACTTACAAATTTCTGTTCAGCAGAAAAGACAACTCCCAAAGATGACATTTTTAAGTCCCAATATGATTTTTTTTTTTTTTTTAAGTCCGAATCTCTCTCTGTCACCTAGGCTGGAGTGCAGTGGCATGATTTTGGCTCACTGCAACCTCCACCTCCCAGGTTGAAGCGATTCTCCTGCCTCAGCCTCCCAAGTTGCTGGGACTACAAGCGCCCAGCACTGCACCTGGCTAATTTTTGTATTTTTTGTAGAGACAGGGTTTCACCATGTTGGCTAGTCTGGTCTTGAACTCCTGACCTCAGGTGATCCACTCACCTCGGCCTCCCAAAGTGCTGTGATTACAGGCATGAGCCACCATGCCTGGTCTCCCTAGAGGATATTAACAAGTTTTGGCTCTATCTCAGAATGCATTTCGGAATGCCCTTCCTGGAGCGCTACAGACACTGTCTTTCAAAATGTTCCTTTACTAGCTTCATCGTGTTGCTGACTCCCTTGGAAATCAAAGAAAATATCTTATACGTATTCCTTCATTATCTGTATGAAAGTCAAGCTTTTCACATTGTGAAAATGATACTTCAGGCTGGGTGCAGTTGCTCACGCCTGTAATCCCAGCACTTCGGGAGGCCAAAGTGGCAGGATCACTTGAGGCTAGGAGTTTGACACCAGCCTGGCCAATATGTCGAACCCCATGTGTACTAAAAAAAAAAAAAAATCAAGATTAGCTGGGCGTGGTGGCACACACCTGTAGTTCCAGCTACTTGGGAGGCAGAGGCACAAGAATTGCTTGAACCCAGGAGGCGGAGGTTGCCTTGAGCTGAGCTCATGCCACTGAACTCCAGCCAGAGCCAGAGCGAGACTCTGTCTCAAAGAAAAAAGAAAGAAAGAAAAAAATTATACTTTGATACAATATGCTAATATAAAGGATATGATATGGTTTGGCTTTGTGTCCCCATCCAGGTCTCACCTTGAATTGCAATAATCCCCATGTTTCAAAGGTGGGACCAGGTGGAGATAATTGAATCATGGGGGCAGTTTCTCCCATGCTGTTCTCGTGATAGTAAGTGAGTTCTCATGAGATTTGATGGTTTTAATTATGGGCATTCCCCTTTGCTTTGCTCTCCTTCTCTCTCCTGCTGCCCTGTGAAGAGGTGTTTTCTGCCATAATTGTAAGTTTCCTGAGGCCCCCCCCAGCCATGCAGAACTGTGAGTCAATTTAAACCTCTTTTCTTTATAAATTACCTAGTCTTGGGTATTTCTTCATAGCAGCGTGAGAATGGACTAATACAGTATACTAATAACAGCCCAGACAGTAGTACGCAGGTACTACTATACTTTGATGCTAGAGGTATTCCCATTAAGGTCAGGAGCAGTATGTGCTATCATTACCATGATCTAACATTGTTTCACAGGTTTTTAGGTCAGCAGTTCTCAACTGGAGGTGATTTTGCCTCCCTGGGGATATTTGACAATATCTGGAATCATTTTGGCCATCATACTGAGGAGTGCTATTGGTATGTAGCAGGTAGAGGCTGGGGATGTTGCTAAACATCCTGCGAGGCACAAACAGCTCCATAACAAAGAATTATCCAGCCCAAAACGTCAATAATGCAGCTGTTGAGAAACCCTAGTCTAGACAAATAAAAATGGGAAATCCATTAACATAAATGTGGAAAAATAATAAACTAGTATTTGCCAATGACAGTCTAACTAGGAGGTCCAAAAGAAGCACCTGAAGAATGGTGAGATTTTGCAGGGGCTGCATGGTGGCTCATGCCTGTAACCCCAGTGCATTGTGAGGTAGCATTGGGAGGATCTCTTGAGGCCAAGAGTTCAAGACCAGCCTGGGCAACATAGACCATATCTCTACCAAAATTTAAAACATCAGCCAGATGTGGTGGTGCGCTCTGAGAGTCCCAATTGCTGAGGTGGGAGTGTCACTTGAACCCATGTGTTGGAGGCTACGGTGAGCTGTGATCATGCCACTGTACTCAAAAACATTTTTTTTGAGATAGGGTGGTTCTCCGTTGCATATGGGGTCTTGCTGTGTTGCCCAGACTGGTCTCAAACTCCTGGCCTCAAGCAGTCTTCCTTCCTTAGCCCCCGAAAGTGTTGAGATTACAGGCATGAGCCACTCCCCATGGCCTTACAAAATAAAAAGAAAAAACAAAGAAGGTACAGGATGTTATGTGGACCATTGAAAGATGTTGGAAAACAGTTGTGCATGTGACCCCACTGTAACCAGTTGTAAAAGTATCCGGATTAAGAAATGTGCTGTGTGTGGCTTTCCCAAGTTTAGGTTCCTGCTGAAACAATGAGGTGGACCTTTTCTTCCTCCCCTCCTCACCTCCCTGCAAGAACCAGGACTGTGCATTTTGACGGGCAGGCTCTTACCTCTGGCAGGCCATGGGGGCATGCAGAGCCTTTCCGTGTGTGTTTTCTGGGCACTCGGATAAAAACCCCCTGTCCAGGCCTTTGTTTAGGATATGTGGCCCATAGAGGAATGAGGCTGGAATCACCTGGGAGGGACAGAGGCTTTGACTGGAAGGAGGAGTGACCTGAACTCCAGGTTCTGCGCCTACACTTTGTTCTCCTGCAGCACCCTGTTAGAGGTGACTGGGGCCTGGAAGTCAGAGGCCTTGGTGGCCAAGTGTTGGGTGGACAGGAGGAGCTGAGGGAGGTGAGGGGCATTTCTCCAGCACTGCCCCCCACCCTGTCCCCAAATCAATGCCCTCTGATGGCTCAGACACAGCCCCGGCCAGCAGCAGCGCAGGTCAGGAAGGACGAATGCACTCAGCACGGATCTGCTCCACAGTCTCCGCCTCACTTCATCTCGGGTTGTGGGGAGTGAGTCCCCGCACACTGATGATATGCTGTCAGCTGAGAATGTTCAGCTTGATTTAGAAAGATAAGGCGGGACATCTCTTGGGCATGGCGTGTGGAGCAGTGTCATCCCTCTGTGGCAGCGAACCAAGCAATAAACCAGAATGTGCGAAACCTGCATCCCAGAATCACTATTCCCAGAGGGAAAGCCTATATTGTCAAGATGCCCACAGCTAAATTAGCCCAAACATTCCACCCAGCCTCGAAAACCAGTAGAACTTTGACATTAATATACTAACCCTCAGGTCTTTACAGAAATGTGTAAGAATAGCCACATACTGTAACGTGCGGTCATTGAGAGGGAGGAGCCCGTCAGAACAAATGGAACCAAGTCCAGAAACATGTCTGTCTAGGCGCAGGATGTCAGCCTGTGTGTCAGCCAGGGAAGCAGACCAGGAAGAGATATGTATTAAGATTTAAAATGGGCTCCGTAGCTCAGACCTATAATTACTATACTTTGTGAGGCTGAGGTGGAGGATCACTTGGGCCCAGGAGTTTGAGGCTACAGTGAGCTGTGATCATGCCACCCAATTGCAGCCTGGAGACAGAGCAAGAGTCCGTCTCAAAAAAAAAGTGCTTAGATGCGCCCTTACATGAAGCTACCTTGGGTACAGCTTCCAAGACTGGTGAGGCCTCATTCAGGACCAGGGGGCCCAGCCCTAGCTCAGCTTCCACCACCTCAGTGGCACCTGGAGGAGGTGGTCACAATGTTTTCAGTCCAGGCTCTGTCGGGTCTCAGATCCCCCGATCATCAGGCCTTTTCTGCCCAAGCTCTGCCTCACTATGGCCTCCACTGACCGCAGCCTCTTCCACCTCCCCAAAGGGACCCCTGCTCATGCTCCCCAGCCAGCAGGAGCACCTGCGTCTCCAGGAAGCCCACCCTGCTGGCTCTGGGCTCTATGTAGGAGAGCTGGGGGCGGGAGGGCTGGATCCCACCACTGAGTTCAGTCTCGGGGGTCTCCACCCATGCTAGGCTTCCACTGATGGGACATAAGTGGCCTGAGGATCCTTTACATCCACACAAGAGCCCCATGGTGACCAGGAATGGGGTTCTGAGAGGTTAAATGACTTGCCCAGGGCCCCAGAACTGGCTAGAATTCCTGCATTGCCACATCCAAGGCCATGTTTGGGCCTCCCACTCGGGGGCCCGGACACCCCTCTGCATCTACCAGGCTGGGAAACGCATGTCTGCCGCAGTTTCCTCCCAGTGACTTACAGCAGCTGCAGATTTCTGGGGGTCTTCTACAAGGCCCACTGCAGCGGGGAGCCAAGAACTCTTACAGAGCCCTGTGTTCTCCCTCCACCCGCTTCAGCTCCGAACTCATACTAGCTGGTCTGATGTGAGAACAGGCTGTGGTGAGGGAGTTGGGGCTCTCTCTGGTCAGTAGCCCAGGCCTCCAGGAATCAGGTGATGTCAATCTGGAGAGGAGGTGCCTGCTGGAGGGACTAGGAGGAGCAAGCCTGGCCCAGGGCCCTGGCCTCCCGCTGGGGCATCCCCCTCTTCCTTCCCAGGGTCCCCTGATAATCCGAAGGCATCCAGGATAAAGCGCAGTGTTCAGCTGTGTCCTGGGGTCCAGGAAAGCCAAGGAGAAGTTGCTCTATGTGCTGTCCACCAGGCACCCCGGCAGAGAACAGCCTCAGCCCACCCCATCCCAACACCAGATCCCAGGGACTGACCCACCTGTAAGAGGGCAGCATGAGACTGCCCCCATTGTCCCCAGAGAGTCCCCTCAGTCATGGGCTCCGACGAGGGTGCATCATGAGTGTGGCTGCCCATTGGTCCTCTGAAGAGCCTCAGGGGCTTGTGGCAGCCAATGTGTGTCTGGGCTTGGAAGTAGAGGAGGGCAGGGGACACTTGTTTTGTATTCAAGTCCTCTGTAAGGACAGGGACTCCAGGCTCTGGGCACCCCAGCTCTGCCTGCTCCTACCCACAGCCAACCACCATTTGGCCCAGGCAAGTCACCCCAGCTCCCACAGAGGGAGCCACCCTCCCCACCTCCTGATATTTGCCTGCACCAGTCAAGTTCCATTCTGGAAAAACCCTCCACATCCTTGGGAAGGCACCTCGTCCTTAGCTCCTTTCCAGAGCTGTCGTCCCCACTTCCATTTTCTACCTATCATTCTATACAGAGACCAGCTTCTTCCCTGGGCCAGGGGTGTTCTGGAGGCAGGGAGGTTGTGGTCAAGCCATGGAGTATAGCAGAGCACTGGGTATAGACCAGGCTCTCCAGGCACACCTGGGCAGAGAAGTCAGAGACCTACAGGTGAATGCCCCTCCTTCCAGCCCCACCCACCACACAGGCAGAAAGAGGGAGGCTTCACAAGGAGGCTGAGGTAAACAGGGGAGCCTGGGTCACCTCTGTCTGATCTCCTGCCCTCCTGGGAGAAAGCCAGAGGCTGGAGCTGGGAGGTGTCGAGAGTCCTGGCCCAGCCCTGGTTTCACTGATGAGGCTCAAGGAGGGGCTGGGTCAGCCCAAGTCACTGAGTCCATAGGGGAGGGTTCTGAACATAACCCAGGACCCTAGAGCTAGCTGAGGTCCCATCCCTTTCCCACGTAGACCAAGGTAGGGGCATGAGCTGGCTGCTTCTGGCTTCTAAGGCCGAGGCTCAGCTCACCTCTCCCTCCCCTTGCCTGCAGCTGTTGTCACACATCAAAAGTGAGTTTTTCCCCGAGGGGGGAGGCGCAGCTCCCTGGACTGGACCAGATGGCCAATCCAAACAAGTCCCTGTGCATCCCCACCAGCCAGGAATTCTCACACCACACAGCAGCTGGGGGCACCAGGATACCCGGGGGGATTCCAGGGATGAGCCCTCCCCGAGGCTTCCACAGCAGCACTGCTGCCCCCAGACCTTCCACAAGCCCCATGTCCACCCAGCCTTCGAGAACCTGGCCCCTCACACATACCTGCCCCGCTCCTCACACCTGGCTTTCCTGTGAAAAGTGGAACCGGTTCCACCTGGGCCAGCTGGAGAAGGACCTCATGAAATCATGATTTTGGGGATTCATTCCAATCATTCATTCATTCATTCACCAAATACCCACTGTCCACCTTTCTGTACCAGGCCAGGGGTGATGGTCAAGCGGAACACATGTCCCAAGGAGCTTTCCTCTCTTTAGAGACAGACAGGCGGACTCTCACACCATGAGGTGCCCTCTGGGTTAGGGGGTGCCCAGGGCTGGATGCAGGTCAGGGCCTCACCCACAGTTGGTGAGGGTGGGTGTGGACGTGGAGGCAACTATGGGGTGAGGGTGTCCAGACATAGGCCCTAGCATGTGCCCAGGCCCAGGGTGTTACCTGGGGCAGGTATGGGGCTGCTTTATCTGGAAGGTTTCCTGACTCTGCCAACAATGGGCCGTGGCTGTATCAGGCTTCATGTTGATTTTTAATATTATATTTAATACATTTTGATTATGTAACTACATATGATTATTGTGATAAAGTTATGAAATACAGAAAAGTTAAAAACACAAACCAACAAACCCCTTGTCTCCCTAAATAACTGCTTCAAAAGTATTCTTGGACTTTTTTCCCATGTATCTGCAGCTATAAACATAAGCTGCCCAAGATAGTATCCTTCCCCATATTCTGTTTTGGAGCTGGAGTTTTCACCCAGCAGTGAATAGAGGCAGACTTTAAACAGGCCAGGCACTGTGAGGGCCCTGGGAGAGGAGACTGACCATGTTGCTGGGTGACCTTGGGCAAGTCTCGCCCTCCTCAGAGCCCGGATTTTCTCAGTCCAGTGAAGGGCAGGAAGGGCTGTGGTAGGACTGCATCAGCGCTTCCCAAACTCAGAACCACCATGTGGAACTGTGTGAGCTGTCACTGCACAGCCCCAGGGACAGGAGCATTCTTGTCATAGCCTCTGTGGGTGGGGCTTCTGCCCAAAAGTGTGCTGTGCAACCCTGGGGCCCACAGGAGGATTTCAGGTGATATGCAGATGCATTTATTTTTACCATTACCTTCTATTTGTAGTAAATGAGACCGATTCTCACCGGGAGGGCTTGTTAACCCACAGATCACTGAACCCACACATCAGAGGTTCTGATTCAGGAGGTCTGGGGTGGTGCCTGAGAATCTGCATTTCTAACAAGTTCTCAGGTGATGGTGATGCTGATGCTGCTGGCTCAGGGACCACACTTTGAGAACCACTAACCACAAATTTCCTTTTATTTATTTATTTAAGGCGAGGTTTTTGTCTGTCACCCAGGCTGGAGTATAATGGTACAATCATGGCTCATGGCAGCCTCGACCTCCCAGGCTCAAGCAATCCTCCTGCCTCACTTCCCGAGTAGCTCAAACCATAGGTGCACGCCACCATGCCGGACATTTTTTTGTTTTTTGTAGAGATGGAGTTCCACTATGTTGTTCAGGCTGGTCTTGAACTCCTGGGCTTGAGCAATTCACATGCCTTGGCCTCCTAAAGCAAAAGTTTCTTTTTAAATATGTTTATTTAGGTTTTAAAAATGAGTTGACTTAAAGCACAGGAATAGATCTTCAACACCAACCACTGGGGAAATGCAAATTAAAACCACAGTAAGATATCACTGCATGTCTATTAAAACAGCTCAAATCAAACATAGTGATAATATCAAATATTGGCAAGGATGCAGACAAAACTCACTCTCTCATACATCGCTGGTGGGAATATAAAACGGTACAGACACTCTAGAAAATAGTTTGGCAGCTTCTTTAATTAAACATACACCTTAATATATGACCCAGGAATTGCTTCTGGGCATTTGTACCAGAAAATAAAACTAATGTGTGCACAAAACCTCACACATGATTGTTCACAGCAGATTTATTTGTAATAGCCCCAAACTGGGAACAACCAAATACCCCCCAATAGGTGAATGGTTAAGCAAACTGATACATCCATTCTATGAAATACTATTCAACAATAAAAAGGGGGCCAGGAATGGTGGCTCACACCTGTATTCCCAACACTTTGGGAGGCCAAGGTGAGCAGATCACTTGAGGTCAGGAGTTCGAGACCAGCTTGGCCAACATGGTAAAAACCTGCCTCTACTTTAAAAAAAAAAAAAAAAAGTCTGGGTGTGGTGTCTCTAACCTGTAATCCCAGCACTTTGGGAACCTGAGGCAGGTGGATCACCTGAGGTCAGGAGTTCGAGAGCAGCCTGGCCAACATAGTGATAACCCATCTCTACTAAAAATACAAAAAAATTAGCCAGGCATGGTAGCAGGCATCTATAATCCCAGCTCCTTGGGAGGCTGAGGCAGGAGAATCACTTGAATCCAGGAGGCAGAGGTTGCAGTGAACCGAGATCGTGCCATTGCACTCCACTGTGGGCAACAAGAGTGAAACTTTGTCTCAAAAAAAAAAAAAAAAAAAAAATACCGGGCGTGTTGGTGGGTGCCTATAATCCCAGCTATTCGGGAGTCTGAGGCAGGAGAATCACTTGAACCCAAGAGGTGGAGGTTGCAGTGAGCTGAGATCACACCAGTGCACTCCAGCTTGGACAACAGAGTGAGACTCCATCTCAAAAACAAACAAACAAACAAACAAACAAACAAAAAACCAGTAAAACAATAAAAACAAACATGCACAACTTGGATGGATCTCAAAGGGCATTTGCTGAGTAGGAAAAAAAGGTAATCTCAAAAGGCCACATACTGTGTGATTCCATTTATATAATGTTCTTTTTTTGTTTGGTTTTTGTTTTGTTTTTGACACAAAGTCTCAGTCTGGCCCTACTGGAGTGCAGTGGTGCTATCTCGGCTCACTGCAGCCTCCACCTCCTGGGTTCAAGTAAGTCTTGTGCCTCAGCCTCCCGAGTAGCTGGGAGTACAGGCATGCACCATCATACCTGACTAATTTTTGTATTTTTAGTAGAGACAGAGTTTTGCCATATTGGCTAGGCTGGTCTTGAACTCCTGGCCTCAGCTGATCCACCCACATCTGCCTCCCAAAGTGCTGGGATTATAGGTGTGAGCCACCATGCCAGGCCTTCATTCATTCATTAATTCATTCATTGAGACAGAGTCTCACCCTGTCTCTCAGGCTGGACTGCAGTGGCAGGATCACTGTAGCCTCCACCCCCCAGGTTCAAGTGATTTTCCTGCCTTAGCCTCCATGTAGCTGGAACTACAAGCTTGTGCCACCATGCCTGGTTAATTTTTGCATTTTATAATGTTCTTGAAGTGACAAGATTATAAAGACAGAAAGCAGATTAGTGTTTGCCATGGGTAGGAATAATGGAGGGGAAGAGCCAGGAACGAGTGCAGAAGAATAGCAGGAGGTAGATTTTCGTGGTAGTGGAACAGTTCTGTATCTTGATTGTAGTGGTGGTTAAGGGAGTCTACATATGTGATAAAATGGCATAGACCTAGACATGTGACGTTGTTAGATTTTGTTCTACACTAATATAAAATAGAACCTTTGGAGGAAGCTGAGTGAGGAGTCCATGAAACCTCTCTGTACCATCTTTGAAATTTCCTCTGAATCTATATTTCCAAATAAAAGGTTAAAATTTTTAAAGTTGCTTTAGATAAAAAATATTAAATAAAAATAATATTGATTGTATGCAAGTCTGGCAAACCTTTGACACATTGAATGACAGGCATCTCGAACCCATCCAAGGCACAACTGCCCCTGGCCAGGCCCTGTTCTAGGCTAAGTCACTTGCTGGAAGGTAGGACTCTGGACTCTCTCCTGCTTGGCTTTGGGGTAGAGATGCCAGATAAAGTATAGGATGCCCAGTTAAATTTAGATTTCTGCTAGCAAATAATTATTTAGTAAGTACGTACCATGCATATTTAGGACATATTTATACTAAAAATTATTTCTCTAAATTCTCTTTTAACCATCTTCACCAAGTATTGATATTTCTCTAAATTCTTTAAAGTATGTATGTAGTTACTTTAAAGTTCTTGCCTGCTAATTCCACAGTGTGAGCCATTTATGGGTCTGCTTTTTTTTTCTTTTTTTAAATGGAGTTTTGCTCCTGTAGAGGCTGGAGTACAATGGCGCCATCTCGGCTCATTGCAACCTCTGCCTCCCAGGTTCAAGCAATTCTCCTACCTTAGCCTCCCGAGCAGACGAAACTACTGGTGCACATTACCACATCCAGCTAATTTTTGTATTTTTAGTAGAGATGGGGTTTCACCATGTTGGCAAGGATGGTCTTGAACCCCTGACCTCAGGTGATCCACCCACCTCAGCCTCCTAAAGTGCTGGAATTACAGATTTGAGCCACCGTGCCTGGCCCTGGTTTTTTTGTTTGTTTGTTTTTGTTTTGTTTTTGTTTTCTTTTTGAGACAAGATCTCACTCTGTTAACAGTCCAGGCTGTAGTGCAGTGGCATGATCTCAGGTCACTGCAACCTCCACCTCCCAGGCTCAAGCCATTCTTCCACCTCAGCCTTCCAAGTAGCTGGGACCACAGGCACATGCCACCAGCAGTCCTGACTGGTTTCGTGGAAGACAATTTTTCCACAGACAGGGTCAGGGGCAGTGTTTATGGCATGACACTGTTCCACTTCAGATCATCAGGCATTAGATTCTCATAAAGAGTGTGAAACCTAGATCCCTCACGGTGCAGTTCACATTGGGGTTCAGGCTCCTATGAGAATCTAATGCCTGATCTGATGGGAGGTGGAGTTCAGACGGTAGCCTTCACTGCCCACCACTCATCTCCTGCTGCACAGCCTGGTTCCTAACAGGTCACCAACTGGTACAGTCCACAGCCTGGGGGTTATGGACACTCTAGCTGCACACCCCTACACCCGACTCATTTTTGAATTTTTAGTAGAGATGGGGTTTTGCCATGTTGCCCAGCCTAGTCTCGAAGTCTTGAGCTACCTGCTAGTACTACCTGCTACCTTCGAGCCTAGTCTCGAAGTCATGATCTACCTGCCTTGGCCTCCCAAAGTGCTGGGATTACAGGCATGAGCCACCATGCACGGTGGGTCTGTTTGTATTGACTGGTTTTCTCTTAATTTTAGGGTATATTTTCTTGCTTTTTCACATGTCTAGTAAGTATTACTTGATCTGTGGGACATTGTGAACTTTCATTGTAGAGATGTGGATTATGTTATCCTACTCTAGTGTTGAGTTTTATTTTGACAGGGAATTAAATCACTGATGGGTTAACTGGATCATGTGTGTCAAGGCTCCATTTTAGGTTTTGTTAGGGTGAGCTGTTTTTCAGTTTTGCCCTTATTCCTAGGGAATCTTCCTTAATCCCAAGGCACGGCCTTCTAGGCCCTCCTGTGAATGTCTGGGATATTCATCAAGACCTGAGGTTCCAAGAGTGGAGACTCTGGCTGAGCCAGAATTCAGATGTGTCTCCAGCAGTCTGTGACCACTGAAATTGCTGTTTAGCTTTCAGCTCCCCATTGACTGTTCTGTGTTGGGCCTTGCAGAGTCTCAATCCGCACATTCATCATTTGGGATTTGGCCAAGGACCTGCAGCAACCTCTATAAAATTTCTGGGGCTCCTTCTCTGCAACTCTATCCTTTCTGATACTCTGCCACACACATTTTAGCAGCCCTGAGTGGCAGTCTCTGTTTCCTCCACCAAACAAGATTGATCCTCTTGGCTTGGACTCTGCTTCCTTGTGCGGTCATTGAGGGTTTGGAAACTTTCTCCACCAGAAAAATGTAGCAGTCACTTCATGTGATTCCCTTCGCTCACATTGTATCTGGAACTGCCTATTTTCCAATGCCTGAAGACAATTTCTTCATGTACTTTCTCCAGCTTTGTAGTTGTTTATACTGGGAGACTATCATCAATATAGGTACTCCATCATGGCCACAATTTGAAGTACTATTAACATCATATTCATTCTATTCTAAAAGTAGAGAAGACAAAGACCAATCATTCTATGAAAAATGGAAAAAAAATATGAAAGTTCAAAGAAAAAGAAACAAATATGCCACTGACACACGGGAAAAAATGTTTAACTTCACCGATAATAAGAAAGATACAATTTTAGGTTGGGTGCAGTGGCTCATATCTGTAATCCCAGTACTTTGGGAGACTGAGGTGGGAGGACCACTTGAGACCACAAAGTGGAGGTGGTAGTGAGCCAAGATGGCACCACTTGGGGTGGCAGAGAGAGAGCCTGTCTCAAATATATATATATATATATATATATATATACACACACACACACACACACACATATATATGTGTGTGTATATATATAAACAAACAAGCAAATAAACAAACAAAAAACAGAATAAAAAATTTTCAAAAAATTTAATGAAGACAAAATAAAGACTTTTTCACACAAATCCAGGATAATCACCAGCAGGTCTACACTCTGAGAAGTGTTCAAAGCAGTTCTTTGGTCAGAAGAAAAAGGACACTAGATAGAAATTAGGATCTACACAAAGGAATGGAGACCACTGACATAATAAATACATGGATAAATAGAAAAGATCCTATTTTCTCATTTTTTGATATCTAGAAATAATTGACTGAGGCAAAAGTAGTAGCATATTGTCATGTTTATAACATGTGGAAGTAAAATGATGATAAGAATGGCACAAGGGACAGGTGGGGAAATGTTAGAATACTATCATTATAAGGCGGCTGTCACAGTTGAGGGAGGTGATAAATCTCTGTGATTCCACCTGGAATACTGCGTTGCTCCCAGAAGTGAGAAGAGGGAGTTTCAGAGACTTCCCCTGGGCTCTTCCTACTATAGTGGCTCATACTCACAGGTCAGGGAGTAAAGTGAGAGCTCTGTTAGCTTCTAAGCATACTTATATCAATTGCATATCTAGGGACAGAGAAATGACAGCTGGATGGGGCTGTGGCCTCTTCATCCAGGGATCCATTTATTACCAAGCCTTCATGTGTCCTCAGTCTTGTTAAGGAGGGGACATGGTGGCATTGTGGATCTTATGGTGTCAGGGTCAGCTCTAATCCTATATAAATGACCCTCAGTCTGGGTATTCTCTTTTCATTAGCTATAGTTACTTTCATCAATGACCCCAGATCCCTTTGGAGAATAATTAATGAATACCACATGGTAATGTTGCAGAATCTTTTTCCAAGAATACCCAGCCTCCCCTACAATCCATGAGCTGTAGGTCTCAAATGTCAATCTGAAAACTGAGTAGGAAATTGCATCTTTTTGTTACAGCCTTCTGCTTGCCAGCTCTTGTGGTTTCCTGAATACACAAATCATGAAATATCCTAGAGCTCACACCTGTAATCCCAACAATTTGGGAGGTTGAGGCAGGAGGATTGCTTGAGCTCAGGAGTTTGAGACCAGTCTAGGCAACATAGCAAGACCTCATCTTCACTAAAAATTAAAAAAAAAAAAAAAAAGCCAGGCATGGTGGTACATGCCTGTAATCCCAGCTACTTGGGAGGCTGAGGTGGGAGTATTGCTTGAATCCAGGAGGTTGAGGCTGTAGAGAGCTATGATTGTGTCACTGCACTCCAGACTGGGCTACAGATTAAGATCCTGTCTCAAAAAAACAAAACAAAAAGGAACAAAATCACCCTAGTAAACTGCCTATATAACTCTTCCCAGAAATGCCATCAGTTTTTAGCCAATACAGCAGATCCCTGGAGGTCAAGGCATCCTGATTATCATTCTAGTCTTCCTACTAATTAAGTTAATTACATCCACCTTGTTGATGATGGTGAAGTGCACCACTTGGCATCTGCTCTTCTCGCCTCCCACCATTCCCACTGACACTATGAAGCCTGGTCTCATGGCTGCATCTCCTCTTGTCGACTCTGGCTTTCAAAGGATAGTGCCACTGAGTCTCTGAAATATTCAGGTGCCCTTCTCACTAATGCCTTCCTTGTTAGCCTAGTGAGGGGAGTCCCTGTGAGGCCTCCAAGGGCACATAGTCAAGTGGTGGATTCCAAATATGCTGGTATGTAATGAACCATTCCAACATTCCTACCTCCCTGTACTTTCCAGCTTCTTTGATGCTTTGCAAATGCAGTTCTACAGTCTCCACCTAGTTCACTGCAGCAACTGTTCCGTCCATATTTCAAGGAGCCACTCCAGCAATGTGTTGGAGCCCCAGGTGTCCTTGCCAAGCCATTAAATCCTGAGAGTGCTCCCAGGTCAGTGTATTCTCATGTATACAGCCTTTAGTCTCCTCCTGGTTCAACACCATTATGTCCAGTCCTCCACCTCCTCTCCCAGATTCTGCCAGTACACACTCAGCAGCTCCTGCAACATTTTTGGCAAAGAAATCATTCTCCCAGAGTAGATTGTGCCTGTGACCTTGGGCCATGATGAGGAATGACCGTAGCCTGGTGTCAATGTGGGTCAGCAATGATGACACACCTCATCCTGCTGTAAGGCCTTGCTGGAGGCTCTTTGCCTAGTCTCCAGGCAAGGGGCAGCTGCCGTTAGCAAGGAAAGGGGGCTACTTCTTTTAGACTAGAGCATTGAGTGGAAACTGGAGGCTCAAAGTTCCCAGATGTATCCACTTAAGTCTCCCCATACCAGATATCAGGATCCCATTGTTCCTCTGCCCTCCCCTCCTGTCCTCTCCCCTCCCCTCTCTCCTCTCCCCTCCCCTCCCCTTTTTTCTCTCCTCTCTTTTCTCTTCTCTTATTTCTTTTCTCTTCTCTTTCTTTTTCACTCTTTCTTTCTCTTTCTTTTTGAGATGGCACTTCACTCTGCCACCCAGGCTGGAGTGCAGTGATATGATCTTGGCTCACTGCAACCTCTGCCTCTTGGGCCTAAGGGATCCTCGCACCTCAGTCTCCTGGGTAGCTGGGACCACAGGTACATGCTACCACATCTGACTCATTTTCATATTTTTTATAGAGATGGGGTTTCACCATGTTGCCCAGGCTGGTCTTGAACTCCCGGGCTCAAGGGATCCTCCTGCCTCAGCCTCCCAAAGTGCTGGGATTACAGGTATGAGCCACTGCACTCAGTCTCCTTTTCCTTAAGTAATTCTAAATAAAAACAAGACTAAATCATAAAATAAAATTTGTATTTTTTGGGGAAATGACACAAAACTTCCATGATAGCTGAAATTAAAATAGTTTATTTCTCGATTTTCTGCTCTGTGTGTGTGTGTGCACACATTTCCACACTTGTCCTTGCTTCGTGCCCTATGTGTGTACTTGCTGTTGCTACTGGGTCAATCTGCACAATGTTTGGCTCACAATTTCCAGCAAATGAAAGCTCTACACAGCCTAATTTTCAAGCAGTCGAGACTGAAGTACCAGTCTCCTTCTGGGTTTAACTTGAATTAAACTGCCAGGCTGCACTTGTGTGGGAAACTGACAATTTTCAGCAAGAAATTTCCAGGTGAGGCCTGTCACCCTCCAGTGTAACTCTAGGGCCTGCTTGGCAGGGGGACTGGCTTTGGCTGGAGGCTGGGTCAAGAGGGCTCTCCTGGCATGGCACATTCCCATCCCAGGGAGGGAGCTCTGTTGGGAGCATGAGATGGACCAAGAAGACCCATCCATTAGGAAAGTGGCCCTGGGTCTGTCCAGTTTTAATGGAGGAGGGTGCTTGGTGCAATGACCACTTCTGAGGGAGAAACTAGTCAGAGACATGGGCATTTATGGTCTTTCCCACGTGTGCCCCACCAGGACCCAAACCGGAGGAGTGAGAAGTTCCAGAAGACAGATCAAGAGTGGTGTACATGTCACCACAGCCCAGGCTGGGCTCCTACCATCACCCATCAGTCCTGCCTTCTGGAGCCCTGGGCAGGGCGGCAGAAGCCCTTTTTGTGGTCTGGGTTTTTAGCCAGGATGCCTAGGGCTTCCTAACACCCACGTGGGCCAGCCTAGTGTAAAGATCCTGAAAGTAGGAGAACAGCAGTTGATCAAGTGAACCAAGATATGACTAAAACTATCTCTGATGGCAAAGTTTTTGATGACAAAGAGTCTGGCTTATAGAAAGATGGCCCTGAGCATGGCACCTCTGACCAAATCCTTCACTCTGATCTACTGAGCGTATGAGCCCAGCCTTGTTCACAGTTGGGGCTGAAGGCAGAACTCATGGAGGCCACTTGATAACTGCATTTCCTGTGTACCTGTCACTGCTGATTTCACCCACACTGTCCTCTGCCCCAGCCAGCTGAGCCCTGCCATGCCCTGCCATTGCAGTCAGGGCTCTTTGGGTGTGAGTGACAGAAAATTCACTAGAGTTGGCTTAGGGAAGAAGGGAAGCTCATTGGTCAGTAAGTTAGCCAGGGGCAGACCAGGGAACAGTTAGGCCTCAGGAATACCTGGACTCAGAGTCACCAGCGCTGTTAGGATTTGCAGACTCCTTCCCTTGTGTCTGTCTCTACCTCAGTCTGCAGACCAGTTTTGTGCTCTCAGAGCACCTTTCCCCACAAGGTTGGAGTCAGGCTGTTGGCAACATGAGGCTTCCATCTTCCTGGCTTTGCCTCCAAGGAAGGATGGGGCTCTCTTCCATTAGTTCTGATTCAGAAAATTCCAGGAGAAAGTTTCTGCTTGGTCTGGTCTGGGTTGGCTGGGTAGCTGGGACACTAAAACTGCCAAGCCCTCTAGTGTCATGTGGTTGAAGTAGGGTGGGGAGGTGTATTAGTTCAGGGTGCCATGCCAAAATACCACAGGCTGGGTGGCTTAAACCACAAACATTTATTTGTCACAGTTCTGGAGGCTGGAAAATCCAAGATCAAAGTGCCAGCAAGGCAGATTTCATTCTGAGGCCTCTTCTCTTGTCCCGTAGGTGGCTACCATAATGTGTGCTCACATGACCTCTTCTTTGTATTTGTGCAGAGAGAGAGTGAGTGCACTCTCTGGTGTTTTGTCTTATAAGGACACTAATCCTACTGAATCAGGGCCCCACCCTTATGACCTCATTTAACCTTAATGACTTCCTGAGAGGCCTCATCTCCAAATACAGCCACACAGAGGGTTAGGGCTTCAACATATGAATTTGGAGGAGACAGAGACACTCAGTTCATGATGGGAAGAAAAACTATGAAAAAAGGGGTGCAGTGGTCAGAAAAGGGGGCAGACAAAATGTTCTCCTCATTTCCCCCAATACACCACACACGCACACACACACACAAACACACACACGGCGCTGCTTTTGCCCCTTCCCCACAAGGCCACTCTCCACCCCATGATTATTTACCTCCCTCCTATCCTGCTCTCTGAAGCTGCCCCTTCCCCTACATTGTCCTGTGGCTCATGGATTGCTGCATGCAGGTAGGTGCATGTAAATGTAGCTGGGGGCTGGGGGCCTCCTGGACCATGTGTGTCCTCAGCTCCACCGTGGGATTGGGTCAGGAAGTGGGTCTCACCCATGTCTATTGTCCTCAGGCAGAGCCTAGCCCTGGGACATGAGCTCAGTGGGTGCTGCAGCTTTGTTGGATTCACCTCAGGCCCCCTTTCCCCACATCCATTTATAAGGTTCCCCGGGGCCTTGATACCTCTGTCCTTGGAAGAAAAGAATGTGATTATGCAGCTCACATGAACCTGCTGGTGACTTCCCGCAACAGAAGGACATAATTTTCTAGTTCAAAAGAGTCTACCGAGTGACTAGCACAGTGAATGAAGACCTACAACAAGGCATATCATTGGGAAATTCCAGAAAACTAAGGGTAGAGAGAAAATCCTAAAATCTTCCAGAGAGAAAAGACAGGTCATATGTAAAGAGCCAAGACTCCGCATGACACCAACTTCTTCCCAACAGCACTGGGAACTAGAAAATAACAGAGCAATATTTCCCAATGTGAGGAGAAGTTATGTTTAAATTAGAGCATTACACCCAGCCAAACTAGTAATCAGGAGTTGGGACAGAACAATGACATTCTAAAATGCATGAGGGTCAGAAAGCTTGGCTTCCATTCACTCTTTCTTGGGAAGCCACTGGAAAATGTGAGAGTAAACCAAGGAAAAAGAAGATCTGGGGCCAGGGAACAGGAGATGCACACAGAAGAGGCAGCAGGAATTCACACGATGGTGCAGAGACATGCCAGGATGCCAGCCATGCCACAGGCTGAGAGCTGAGTCCAGTTTGGAGAATAAGGATAGAGGGCAAAGGAGAGAGGGAAGCCTCCAGGAAAATGATGGGGCTGATAGAGTATCCAGTGTATCTTAGTTTCTGGATAATTATCACTAGGCATTTGATAGATTAGTTGGAGCATCTGAAAAAATAGGTAATTGAATAAAAAAAGAAACCAAATGAGGGGGAATAATCTGAAGCAATTATTAACTCCAGGGGAAGAAAGGAAAGATGAAACAATTTCAGTGCGGGACTTGGGTTAGAGACAATATTTAGATGGCTACAAGAATGTAAATGCTTTTGATTTCATAAGATTATGATCCAGTCGAATTAGTGAAATGGAAGCAAGGAAATTAAGACTTCATGGGGAAGGTAATCCCTATACTGAGCTATGCCAGGAACTGACAGATATTAAAGAAAACAAATCAAGAAATAGCAACATAAACATTCTTTAGAAATATGATGATAACATACCAGGGGAAGTCACAAAATGAGTTCAAAGTGATGACTTCTGGGAGTTAGTACACAAAGGCAAGAAAGAAAAGGGCAGAGGAAATGCTTTTTGATATAAGCCTTTCATTATCATTTTGTTATTTTATTCTTCTTTTCTTGTTTTGCTGAGGATTTCTTGCTCCAGATACCATTTTGTTGTTACCTCTGTGTATCTAGTACTTTGACCAGAATTAAATATAATGTTGTAAGTTCTGGAGATCTGTTGTAAAGCATGATGACTATAGTTAATAATGTATACTTGAAAATTGCTAAGAGTAGATTTTTTGCTTTTATTATTATTATTTGAGACAGAGTCTTGCTCTGTCACCCAGGCTGGAGTGCAGTGTTGCAATCTCATCTCACTGAAACCTCCACCTCCCAAGCTCAAGTGAGTCTCCTGCCTCAGCCTCCCAAGTAGCTGGGACTACAGGTGTGTGCCACCATGCCCGGCTAATTTTTTGTATTTTTAGTAGAGACGCTGTTTCTCCATGTTAGCAGGATGGTCTCCATTTCCTGACCTCGTGTTCTGCCTGCCTTGGCCTCCTAAAGTGATGGGGTTATAGGCATGAGCCACCAAGCCTGGCCTGCTTTTATTATTTTTAATCAACATATAATTGTATATACTTATGGGGTACTGTATAATGTTTTTATACATGTGTACAATGTGTAATGATCAAATCACAATTGGCATCTCCACCAGTTCAAACATTTATCATTTCTTTGTTCTGGGGGCATTCAAAATCCACTCTTCTGGCTATTTAAAAATATATAATAAATTGTCATGAATTATAGTTACCCTATAGTGCTAAAGACACTAGAACTATTCCTCCTATCTAGCTGTACTCTTTGTTTTTGTTTTATTTTGTTTTTCTTCCCCAGACAGGGTCTCAGTCTGCCCCCTAGGCTGGAATGAAGTGGTGCAATCACAACTCACTGCGGCCTTGACCTCTTGGGCCCAAGTGATTCTCCTACCTCAGCCTCTGGAGTAGCTGGGACTACAGGCTTGCACCAACGTGCCTGATTAATTTCTAATTGTTTTGTAGAGATTGGATGTCCTATGTTGTCCAGCCTGGTCTCAAACTCCCGGGCTCAAGTGATCCTCCCACACTGCTAGGATTACAGGTGTGAGCCACTGCACTCAGCCATGTACTCTTGTATCTGTTAACCTGTTAGCCAACCTTTGGCTACTTTCTCCCCCTTACCCTTCCTCACCTCTAGTAAACACGATTCTAAGTAAATACATCTTAAATGTTCTTACCACAAAAAATAAAAGCATGAGAGGTGATTAAAATGTTAATTAACTTGTTTTAATGATTTCACAATGTATGCATATATCACACTGAACACTGTCAATATACACAATTTTTATTTGTGAATTATACTTTAATAAAGATGAGGGAATAATTGAATATAATGTTAAAAAAACAACTGCAAAACCTAAAGAAAATTAATAATCCAGTTCAAATCAGCCTTTTACAGATGAGGTCACTGAAGTGTAGAGAGGTGAACTGACTTGTCTGACGTTACACAGCAAGTCCCTGGCAGAGCTTGACCTGAAACCCAAAGTCAAACATTTTCTATTACCTCCAGGTCCTTCAGTCCAGCCTTCCTGGGGCTCTGCCTTGGGAATTGGTATTGGTGACAAAGGGAATAGAGAGGAACATGCATAGAGCTCTCCATTTAGATTGACATATTCACACTGTGCCAGGGCACCGGCAAGAAACAGTGCAAGCTCCAAGAGTGCTCGCCCCGACCCTTTTCCCCCTCCTCATCCTCTGTCATAACCAACTTCAGCTAAAAGGTCTGAGAAGATAAGAGAATCTTAGATGACTCTCACTAGCATATAAATGACTCCCCCATGATTTTTATTTTATGGAGACATAACTCTAAAAACAGTTTGATGGCTAGGATGCCAGGCAGTAGGATGAAGACAGGTGGGGAAACTGCCCAGGGTAATGAAGAAGGTGGAGGCACTGAGGCCCTGAGTAATTTTATAAAGAACACCTTAGCAAATGTCCAGCACCGTGGTTTCTTACCTTCACTCAGGACCCACAAGGCCCCGCGTTCTGATAGGTTTTATCAGACAAATTGCACTCAGTCATGCTTCATTCATTTTCCTTGGAGAGTTCCCAGGTACATAGAATTGAGATAATCTCCCCCCTTGCCATCACCCCCATGAAGACACTCCATGTTTCTGTTTGCAATACAATCTTATTTCTGTTTGCAATACAGTCTTACATGGATCGATATTAGATTTCATGGTGCCCTTTGTATTTTGCAACTATTGCTCAAGCTGGAGACCCAAAAAGAGCTTTAGCTTTAGAGTCAAAGATCCCTGGGTTCCAGGTTCAGCTGAGATACTGTGAGCACGTCGCTAGCCCACTCTGATCCTGTCTCATAGTTGTATAATCACCTATTTCCCATCAATAACGAGGCTGGAGAGAAAAGTGCCCAGTCTGAAAAGTGCCCACTCTGTGCCCAGTACACAGTAGGAGCTTAGTAAGCTTAACCTCTCTTGCTTCCTCACTATCCTAAAGTGTTAGCAGAGACGGGAGTAGCACCTGAAGGTCTTTTAGCCAAGTCCAAGGCTGTCCAGATTCGGAGTGGGGAGAAGCAGTTCCCCCATATAACCTGCAGGTGGCACCAGAGCAGCGCGGGAGCCGAGGGTTCCGCTCCAGCCTTCCTGGAGACTCGGGTAGCGCCGGGTAGGGCGAGGCAGAAGTGGTGCGGATCAGTCCACACCGTTTAGAATAGACACATGGGTCTTCTGGCTAATATCCTCTCTTTGGTAGGGTGATCATATGCTTTATCATCCAAACAAATCCAGACACTTCGGAGAGTGAAAGGGGCACTATAATAATTGCACCAGGACAGCAGACGTAACCTTAACTGTACCTGGCAAACCAGAACTTATGGTCACCTTACCCTCCGGTCACTTTTTCTTCCTTGTTTCCATTCTTTTAATTGTTTTTCTTTGTAAACACACAGCATTCTCTTTCTCCAAGTACCACAGTCTTTGAAAATGCCCTTGCCTTCGGGATATTGTCACCAGGCAACCTCCGCTTTCGCATCTTGAGTCTGAATAGTCTCTCTGAACCCACCCCAAGGGCTGGTTTTAGCTTCCCGTCAGAAGATTCTGTTCCTGGCTTGCCATTCCCACGACTCAAGCATTAAAGATGTCAGACGTGAAACAGTGGCCCTTATCTTAACTTTGGTGCCTCTTTGCTAAATTTATTCCTGTAATTTTTTTTTTTTTTTTTTTTTGAGACAGAGTCTGGCTCTGTCGCTCAGGCTACAGTGCAGTGGCTCAATCTCAGCTCACTGCAACCTCCGCCTGCTGGGTTCCAGTGGTTCTCCTTCTTCAGCCTCCCAAGTAGCTGGCACTATAGGCGCCTATCATCACGCCTGGCTAATTTTTTTTTCTTTTTTTGAGACCGAGTCTCACTCTTGTCGCCCAGGCTGGAGTCCAGTGGCACAATCTTGACTCACTACAACCTCCGCCTCCTGGGTTCGAGCAATTCTCCTGCCTCAGCCTCCCGAGTAGCTGGGACTACAGGCACCTGCCACGATGCCCGGCTAATTTTTCTATTTTTAGTAGAGACAGGGTTTCACCATGTTGACCAGGCTGGTCTCAAACTTGACCTCGGGTGATTCGCCAGCCTCGGCACCCCAAGTGCTGCGATTACAGGCGTGAGCCACCACGCCCGGCCTAATTTTTGTATTTTTAGCAGAGATAGAGTTTCACCACTTTGGCCAGGCTGGTCAAAAACTCCTGACCTCAGGTTGTCCGCCCACCTCAGCCTCCCAAAGTGCTAGGATTACAGGCGTGAGCCACCATGACTGGCCTAATTTTTGTATTTTTAGCAGAGACGGGGTTTCACCACTTTGGCCAGGCTCATCAGAAACTCCTGACCTCAGGTGATCTGCCCACCTCAGCCTCCCAAAGTGCTGGGATTACATGTGTGAGCCACCGCACCCAGCTCTATTTCTGTAATTTTGTTCTGAGTGTTCATGTCCATTGTCTGAATTTACACAAGTTGGATTATTGAATTGCAAGTAGACAAGTCCCATTAAGCACGATTCTTATATTTCCAAGATTACTCCATTCAACCCCAAATTAGCATGCCATTTATCCCCTTGTTTCTGAACCCTCTTCACTTAATAATCTCATAAACATCCATCCATTGCAAAAAGGACTCTAACTGTTCTCACTTCCATTTTTAGTTGATTCTTTGCTATCCAAGTAATGATTTGTCTGGGGCAGTCATTAGTAGAGAATTGTGCTCTTAAATTTATTAAAAATAAAATAGTTGGATCCTGCTAGTTAATATCTCTCGCTCTGTCATTCTCACATTGCAACGAATTACTATGGGTTTCTGTCTTAACCTAAAATCTAGGTTAGAAATTTGGTTTTATCTGAATAAGGTATTAATAGATAATGTGAGAAACAAATTTAATTTACTGAAACTTTTCTCAGCTAAGAATGACACTAGTCATAAATATGTATGTAAGCAAGTGGAAAACTGGGCTGTAAATATGTAAACTCTTAAAATATTATGTTTGGAGACAAGATTTTCCTTTTTTTCTTTATAGTAAAGTATATTTGCTATGGTTGGAATGGTTGTGTCTCTTCCAAAATTCATGTCAGAACTTAAACCCCAATGTGATAGCATTAACAGATGGAGTCTTTAGGAGATGACTAAGTTGTGAGGGAGGAGCCCCCTCATGAGTGGGATTAGTGACCTTATGAAAGGGGTTGAGGGAACTACCTAGCTCTGTTTTCTTCTTTTGTTTTTCTGTCTTTTCCGTCATGTTAGGATACAGTGTTCAAGGTGCCGTCCTGGAAGCAGAGAGCAGCCCTCGCTAGACTACAAACCTGCTGGCACCTTGATCTTGGACTTCCCAGCCACCAGAACTGTGAGAAATACATTTTTATTCTTTACCCATTACCCAGTCTCAGATATTTTGTTACAGCAAGCACAAATGAACTAAGACAGTATCTCACATACAGTGAGGTGCATGTACTTTAAGCTACAACTCCATACTTTTTTTTGTTTTTGAGATGGAGTCTCTCTCTGTTGCCCAAACTGGAGTGCAGTGGCGCAATCTTGGCTCAGTGAAAACTCCACCTCCTGGATTCAAGCAATTCTCCTGCCTCAGCCTCCCGAGTAGCTGGGATTACAGGCACCTACCACCACACCTAGCTAATTTTTGTGTTGTGGTAGAGATGGAGTTTCACCATGTTGGCCGAGCTATTCTTGAGCTCCTGACCTCAAGTGACCCACCTGCCTTGGCCTCCCAAAGTGCTGGGATTACAGGTGTGAGTCACTGCACCCAGCCAACTCCATAGTATTTACATATGTGCACACTCATGTGACCACCACTCAGCTCAAGATACAGAATGTTCCCATCAGCACAGAGGGCTCCCGCTTGCCCCTTCTCAGTTGCTGTCCCCTCAGAGTTAACCAGGATCCTGACCTCTGTCACCATGGATTAGTTTTGTCTGTTCTTGAACTTCATATAAATGGAATCATACAGTACGTGTGTGTTTGGAACTTAAGCTGGCTTCTTTCATTCAACATAATCCTGTGAGATTTAGCCATGTTTTGGGTACGGGTAGTTGTTTATTTTTCTGGTTGTGTAGTTTTCCATATTTCATTTATTACCTTTCTATTTTTGTCTCTAACTCAGTGTCTTGTGGGGTCTATTGGTCCTTTTTAGCTAGACTGATATTAAACATCTTCTTATCAATGGAGCTTAGGACATTTTTAGAAGACAAAAGCCTAATAAATCCAAACTCCCCCATCTTAAGCCAAGCTTCCTTCTCATGCCTGCTTCAGTTGCTCTTCTTCATGTGGTATTTTTTCCCTCACAAAACTGATGGAAATTAAGAAACCCAAAAGTTCTTCATCATGTTATCAGCTTAGGGACTCTTGTTATCTGAATAACAGGGTAGATATTTATAATCTGAAATGTTAAAATAACTATAGCAAACACTTATATAGCAGTAACTTCTGTTCAAAGTGCTTCACATGTATTATTTTCCTCAAGACAACTCTGAAATACACACCATTATTGTCATTCCCACATTTTAGATGGGGAAATGGAGGCACAGCAAGACCATGTAACTTTCCCAAGGTAGTAGAGCCGGGACTTGAACCTGTGTTTTCTGGCTTTAGAGCCTGCACACTTCACCACCACACCATATTAGGTAACATGATACTTTGTATGGTTAAACCTTTTCTTCACTTGGGAGCATTTTCTGAATAATTTGAATCTTATAAATTTCCTTCAAAGAATACAAGTAAATTGAACTGGAAAATCTAATACAGAATGTGTGGAATTCGTAAATAAATTATAGGACTCTCTGGTTTTAAATAATAATTATTTGCTCAGCTTGTGACCTTTGTCAGGAGAGTTGTAATGTGCTTGCCTCATTTTCCTCCTCTTCAACAGGAGGAGATGGGCTCAGAGACAGGCACAATTTATCATAAAATCTCATCACACTTTCCCTCACCATCTGGAAGCTGGAGATAGGTTTGTGAAGTCTTAATTGAGAAAGAGTTGAATGCTGCTTGTAGCATAGTGGGTTTTAAAAAGATGGTTTTACTCTCCAATTCTGTTGCACAGGACCCTGTGAGTTTTGGCAATTAACATATGTGCCCAAGAGTTTTCACACAAAGCTTATCAGGGTTCTAGAGAAAATTATCTTCCAGTTTTAATCTGCTGTTAAAATGCTATATTTCTTTATAGATGAACTAATTAATTATTGGTCACTTGTTTTTATTAGACATTTCTCTGCCTCTTTATGCTGTGCTTTGTCTCTTTATGCCCAGCCCCAGGTTTTGTCTTCTAACTGCAAGAGAAAGATCATTGAAATATTCTCTCTCTCAAACTCCTGGGTTAAAGTGATCCTCCCCTGTCTGCCTCCTGAGTAGCTGGCATTACAAGTGTGCACCACTGTACACACACACAAACATGCATATAGACACACAGACATCCACATGTGTACACACACAGAGACATACACATATCCACACACATTCATTAGAAATACATTTACACACACAAACCCACACATGCACACACACACATACACACCTTGTTTCCATCTTCTTCTCAGGACTCGAGGCTCTCAGAGTGGAAAGAGTTGTACTATGAGTCCAGGATCAACTGGGCAATGTTGCCCAAGCGTCTTCCCTCTCAAGATCTTGTTTATAATAATAAACCTCCTTACCCACCAATTAGGGTTATTTTGAAGACAAAACAGAAAAAGTAACAGGATTATGGCATGTTGTATAGTAAAAAAGGAAAAAAAAAATTAACCTTGACCAAAAAGAGGTCTGGCCTTTGTCCTAGACTCCTGGGAGGTAACCATCAACACGTAATACCTGATAGGAATATCTTTGCCTGGGGATCTGGCTCGTGATGGATGATCTAACAATGAGATTTAGGGTGGGGACTATCCAGGCCAGGAAAAGTGACTATGTGATTTAGAGTATGGGCTTTAGGTCACTTCTGGAAAGACTGGAAACTGAAAACTGAGAGGATCCACATGGACAATCCAGCATGCCTCTGTGATGAAGTTTCAGTAAAAACCCTGAACACTGAGGCTTGAGGGAGCCTCACTGGCTGGGAATACTCCGTGTGTATTGACACATAGATAAGCCAGGAGGGTAATACACTCTGACTGCATGGGGAAGGGATAATGGACAGTCCATGCCTGATGCCCTCCTGGACCCAGACCTAGGCCTTTCTTCCCCTGGCTGATTTTAATCTGTATCCTTTCCGTGTAATCAAGCCATAACTATGAGTATAACAGATTTCTGTGGGTTGTAGCCAGTTCTTAGAGGTAAGCAAGCAGAGTTGATCTACTGCCTGCTTGAAAAAACTATTTAAAAATCCCTAAACCAAAGAAGGCCAGAGCTGTCATGAATCTGACTCAACAAAGCTGAAGGCATTTGAAGCCAAAGCCTGGCTAGACAGAGATGAGGTTCCTGGGAGGGAACAGGTGCAGTCCTGCTCAGGCTACAGTGTCCCTGGGCTACAGCTGGAAAAGAGCTCCCTCTGGGTCACAGCTTCTATGGACAGAGTTTGGGGCAGGTAGACTGTCTGATTTGCAGGACTCTGGTGACGAGCTCAGCTGGGAAACTGTGTGGTAATGGGAAGGGAATGGTTTTGCTTTTTAAAATTATCTATCCCCTGCATGCTTAGATTCACATTGGAATTCAGTATGGAAACTGCCTTTGAACAGCCTAAGTCTGAACTCTGGGCTGTGTCCACTTTCCTGGCCTCCAGCTTTGTTCACTCCTTACCCCCACCCATCACTGATGCCAGATTCATCCTCCTAAATATCTTTTCATCATGTTACCCTCCCCACCACCTCTTGGCACCTTCTACACAACAGGAAATGCCTCCCACCTCAGCCTGGCATTCAAGGTTCTTTCTGATGTGGCCCACCTCTCACCAGCCCACCTCTCACCACCCCACCACATCTCCCTGTGGGTCCTGCCAACTTGGATCAATTTTTTCTATCCATGAGCTGAACTTTCCCATCTCCATACTGCTGCTTACACTGTGACCTTCCTGTGCATGTTCTTTCCCTCCCTCTCCCCAAGTCCAAATGCTATAGACTGAATTGTGTCTCCCCAAAATTCATTCTTGGAGCCCTAACCCCCTATGTGATTGTATTTGGAAACAGGGCTCTTAAGAGGTAAAGTTCAGTGAGGGAGGAGGGGCAGAGCAAGGTGGCTATATAACAGTCCCCACCAATCATTCCCGCTGCGAGGTGGCTGGCTTCAGCTGAGACCCAGCACATTCACAGCTACAGTGGCTGTGGTGAGAGGCTTCTTTTGCTTGAGAAAAGCAGAGGGAAAGGGACAGCTGTTTTGCAGCTTAGGTGCCTGCCTGGCCACAATGGGGTAGAGAGCACCAAACGGGCTCTTGTGGTCACTGACTTTAGGCCTTGGCTCTTAGACGACATTTCTGGGCCTGTCTTGGGCCAGAGGGAAGCCCACTGCCCTGAAGGGTGACTCCCGGGCCTGGAAGCATTCACCACAAGTGACTTAAGAGCCCTTGGGCCCTAAGTAAACATCCACAGTAGCCTGGCAGCACTCCCTGTGGGCCTGTGGTGGTGGTCACAGGGTGAGGCTACTCTGCCTGTGGAAAGGGAAAGGCAGAGTGGGAAGGACTTTGTCTCATGGTTTCAGTGTCAGCTCAGCTGCCCTAGAATAAAGCACCAGGTAAATTTCTAAGGTTTTTGACTCCAGTCTCTGGCTTCCAGACAACATCTCTGGACCCACCAGGGCCTGAGGAAACTCATTGCCTTGAAGGGAAAGACACAAGCCTGGCTGGCTTTGCCACCTGCTGGCTGTAGGGCCCCAGAGCCTCAAGTGAACATAGGCAATAGCCAGGTAGTGTTGACAGTGGGCCTTGAGTGAGACCCAGTGCTTTGCTGGCTTTAGGTCTGACCCAGTGCAGTCCCAGTGGTGGTGGCCATGGGGATGTTGTGTTAGCCCACCTCCAGCTCACCTCCAGCTCCAAGTGGCTTGGCAGAGAGAGAAAGTGAGGCAGGTAGGAAAAGAGAGAGAGAGAGAGAGAGAGAGAGACAGACAGACAGACAGACAGACAGACTGCTTTTTGGAGAGAAATTACAGGTAAAAAATAAGAGTCTCTACTGCTTGGTAGCTCAGAAAATTCCTCCAAATCTTATCCAAGACCACCAAGGCAGTTCCTCTATGAGTCTGCAAGAACCACAGCATAACTGGGCTTGGAGTGTCCCCTAAGAAAGATACAGTTTAGACCACAACACCCACATCCTTTCAAATACTTGGATAGACTTCCAAGGGTGGGTACAAACAAGTCCAGGCTGAGAAGATGGTGGCAGCTTAAAATCAGCCATAGAATATTTGCACCTTGGAAAATGGCAAACACTACAGAACAGACTTCTGTTCCCTCCCCAAGAGAGAGCCCCTTGTGTAACAACAGCACACCACTGCCGCATCCCTGAGCAGAGCGCTGTGTGTTGCAGCAAAGTGGAGGTGGGTGTCTTCTCCCTTGGGCTACAGAATACACATTTTTTTCCTCAGCACATGGATCCTTCTCAAGGATAGACTTTATCTTAGGTCATGCGACACATCTTAAAACATTAGAAAAAAAATGAAATAATATCAAACATCTTCTCTGATCACAGTGGAATAAAACTAGAAGTTAGTAACAAGAGAAATGTTGGAAACTATACAAACACATGGAGATTAAATAATATGCTCTGGAATGACCAGTGGGTCAGCGAAGAAATTAAGAAGGAAGTTGAAACATTTCTTAAATGATAATGGAAACACAACACGCCAGAACCTATGGCATACGACAAAAGTAGTACTAAGAGCAACTTTATGGCTGTAAACACCTACTTTTAAAAAGTAGAAAAGCATCAAATATACAACCTAACAATGCATCTTAAAGAAATAGAAAAGCAAGAGCAAAGCAA
The DNA here is from genome assembly GCF_047675955.1 of Chlorocebus sabaeus. Classification (NCBI taxonomy): domain Eukaryota; kingdom Metazoa; phylum Chordata; class Mammalia; order Primates; family Cercopithecidae; genus Chlorocebus; species Chlorocebus sabaeus. The sequence goes on along the minus strand of NC_132929.1, from coordinate 54,846,833 downwards.
ACCCAAAATTAGTAGAAGAAGAGAAATAATAAAGATCAGAGAAGAAATAAATGGAATTGAAATGAAGAAAACAATCAAAAGCATCAAAGAAATGAAAAGTTGGTTTCTGGAAAAGATAAACAATATTGACAAACTTTTAGCCTAACTAAGACTAAGGAAAAAAGAAGACCCAAGTGAATAAAATCAAAGAGGAAAAAGGAAACATTACAACTGATACCGCAAAAATTCGCAGGATCACTAGTGGCTATTATAAGCAACTATATGCAAAGAAATAGGAAAACCTACTAAAAATGGACACATTTCTAGACACATCCAGCCTACCAAGATTGAACCATGATGAAATCCAAAACCTGAACAGACCGATAAGAAATAATGAGATCGAGGAGTAATAAAAAGTCTCCCAGCAAAGAAAAGTCTGGGACCTGATGCTTCACTGCTGAATTCTACCAAACATTTAAAGAACTCGTATCAAACTTACCCAAACTATTCCAAAACTAGAGACCTTACCCAACTATTCCAAACTCATTCTACAAGGCTAGCATTACCTTGATACCAAAACCAAAGATACATCCAAAACAGAGAACTACAGGCCAATATCACTGATGAATATTGATGCAAAAATCCTCCACAAAATATTAGCAAATTGAATTGATCAACACATTAAAGTTGGGGTGCAGTGTCCCAGGTTCACTCAACCCTTCCCCTTTTCCTGTGAGTGTGTCTACTTTAGCTGTGCTCCCAGGTGGCAGCGGTGGTGGCAATGTTGGCGCATGGGCCTCCCAAGACAAGGGGAAAGTGAGTATGACCTTCTCACCTCCTGCCAGGGGTCTGCAGCCTGGCACCAGCTCTGGCCAGGTCTTCAAGCAAGGGACCTGGAGATGTTCTTTCCTAATTTTTGGATTGGGAAATGGAGGCAAATTCTGGGTACTAGAGTCAGAACTAAGATAAAGCTGAATAGCGGGGGGCCTGGGGTCCTGAGAGGCAGAGACTTGAAACCCTCTAGAGTGTGTGGGGAGCTGGGTGTGTGTTCTGGCCGGTTGCTTCTCCCTGTGCCTCAATGTTCCAGGTACCCTTGGAGGGGCTGAGGTGCTGGGGATGCTTGGAGCCTGGCTGCATGTCCTGGCCACCCTGATGCCCTTGTGTTCTCTATGGCAGGCCAGCAAGGACGAGGAGAAGGTCTCTGAGAGCTTCATGCACTCCATGGACCCACAGTTGGAGCAGCAAATGGAGACCACCCAGAGCCTGGTGGACTCCTATGTGGCCATGGTCAACAAGACCATGTGGGACCTCATGGTTGGTCTCATGCCCAAGACCACCATGCACCTCAGTATCAACAACGTGCATGCACCGCCTCATGGGGGCAGGGGGCTCCTGTGGCACTGGGGATGCAGGTGGCCATGTTGGCTTGGAAGAGATGCCAGCCAGCCCTATGGGACCAGGTCCAGGGAGAGGGGCACGGTCAAGACCAGAGTTGTCCCATAGAGCTAGAACGTAGGACTGGGCACAGTGGCCCATGCCTGTAATCCCAGCACTTTGGGAGGCCAAGGCAGAAGGATCGCTTGAGTCCAGGAGTTTGAGACCAGCCTGGGCAACATAGTGAGACCTGGTCTCTACAAAAACATTTAAAAGATAGCTGGGCCTGGTGGTGGCATGTGCCTGTAGTCCTAGCTACTCAACAGGCTAACGTTGGAGGATCACTTTGAGCCCAGGAGGTTGAGGCTGCAGTGAGCAGTGATCTCACCCACTGTACTCCAGCCTGGCAGCAGAGCGAGATCCTGTCTCCAAAAATTAAAAACTGAGTAGACAGGTGTCCTGGTGCCATGATAAGTCCTGGCTCCCCTCCCAGATCTGTGACCTTGGACAGGTGACTTTTCTTCTGGGCCTCAGTGTCCCCATCTGAGTGAAAAAAGGCAGTGTGGAGGTGGGTCTTCGAGTCTAAGTGGTGTAAAAGCCACATCTGAAAAGCCACACTTGGGGATCCAAGCCCAGTGCACAGTCCCAGCAGGGACTGGCCGGGTGGCCGGGGTGGCACAGGCATCAGGTCCCAACCTCCTTCCCTCTTTGCCCACTCTAAGATCAAGGAGTTCATCTTCTCGGATCTGCTGGCCAACCTGCACTCATGTGGAGACAAGAACACGTTGATGGAGGAGTCGGCAGAGCAGGCACAGTGGTGCAACGAGATGCTGTGCATGCACCACGTGCTGAGGGAGGTGCCATCATCATCAGCGACATCAACACAACCACCGACAGCATGCCCACGGGGGCCCATGTACGACTCCTGGCTGCAGGTGCAGAGCATCCCAGCTGGATGCAAGTACCAGGGCTGGCCCCCACAGCACCAAAGCACCCGGGCTTCCATGGCTGAGCCTGTGGGCTCTTGGAACAGGTTCCATTCCCAAGCTGGCAGGTGTGGGTGCTCTCTGGAGTCATTAGAGAGGACAGAGAGCTCATGGTTTATGGTGCAGGGGCTGGGAACTTGGAGGGGGCTGTATGTGGGGCTGGATTCTGAGGCGGTCAGAGGCCTAGGAACATCATCCTGGGCACGCTATACCTATCATGCAGTCTGAGTCATGCTGCCAGGGCAGGGCATCCAGCTCCTAGCCTGGAAGTGCCGAGAGCTGAATCCACTGCAGAGCAGGGGTGATAGTCAGGGTCCCACCCCCTCTATCTGTCGGCAATCCAGTGATGATCTGGGATAAAATCTTGAGAGTCCCATACACGTGGTCATCCCACAACACACCTCACAGGCCAGGCAGGGACACACAGCCCCCTTCCCTCCCTCCCAGGTACCATCATAGCTGCTAGCGTGTGACTGAAGGCAGGGTCCCTGGCCCCCGCTGAAGCACTACTCCTGGCCAGCAGGCTCACGCACTTTGGCCTGTTGCTCCTAGGGGTCACCTGTGCTATTCAACCAAGAGGACCACAGTGCCTATTGGCCCAGCTGAGCTCCGACTAGCGAGCCCACCCACCTCCCCTGTCACAGACTCTCCCTCTTCTGCTTTTCCCAGCAGGAAGGGCCCAGCCTCACCTATGTGGCCTGCAGACCCCATAACCAGCTGAGGCTCCCCTCTTAGATTTGTAAGTCTATGGCCAGTGGCATATGCCCTTCCTGCCTCCCCCAGGGTCCTTTCAGAGGGTTCTGGGCTTTCTGACCACCCAGAGGGGCCTCTGGCACTCACTCCAGCTGTTCATCCCTTTAAGGTTCACCCTCCTGGGTCAAGTAGTGTTCTTTCTCTGTCAGGCCTGGTGGCTGTTGAGTGGGGCTCCCCAAGGCGAGAGGCGGCCCTGGGCCAGTGGGTTGGAAGAGAGGGTGACCAGAGAAGAGGGAAGCCCGAGGGGGCTGAGCATTTGTCTGAATTGTGGGTGCACTGCCTGGGTGTCACGGGTGAGGCCAGCGTGTGTGGACTGGGGAGGGCCACCACAGTCCCCAGGCACTAACTGCAAAGCTCTGGCTCGTCCCTCCATCTTCCTCCCCTTTCCCTTCGAGCCCCTCTTTTCCAGGAATCTTGCCACACCTGCACCTGCACCCTCCCCTCCCCAGCCCTCCCACAGCTGCTGCAGCACACCCCTGCTCTGCGCTTGCCTCACCAGCTCTCTGCTCACTTTTCTCTCCCCATTTTCTCTCTGCTTTCTCTCCAGCTGCCAGCTGATCGGGTCAGACAAATCCATCCTGTCCTGAGAGCCCCAGGCCCCACTTTGACCTCTAAACAGATCCTCCTCTTCTCTGAGGCCTCCCTTTCCAAGCCTGCGGGGCAGGTGTCCTGTGACTTGACAGCGGCTCCCCAGCCCAAAGCCAGTCCCCTTAATCTGTGACTTAGTCTGTTGTAGTGCTGAGCTGACACATCCAGGTGTGACCATTGCTGAAAACTTGTGCCCCTCTGTGGTATGCCCTGCCTTGTTCTATAAATATCCATAAATACTCTGTGGTACGTCCTGCCCTGTTCTATAAATATCTATAAATACTCTGTGGTATGCCCTGCCCTGTTCTATAAATATCTATAAATACTCTGTGGTAGTCCCGCCCTGTTCTATAAATATCTATAAATACTCTGTGGTATGTCCTGCCCTGTTCTATAAATATCTATAAATACTCTGTGGTACGCCCTGCCCTGTTCTATAAATATCCATAAATACTCTGTGGTACATCCCGCCCTGTTCTATAAATATCTGTAAATACTCTGTGGTACGCCCTGCCCTGTTCTATAAATATCTATAAATACTCTGTGGTACGCCCTGCCCTGTTCTATAAATATCCATAAATACTCTGTGGTACGCCCTGCCCTGTTCTATAAATATCCATAAATACTCTGTGGTATGTCCTGCCCTGTTCTATAAATATCTATAAATACTCTGTGGTACGCCCTGCCCTGTTCTATAAATATCTATAAATACTCTGTGGTAGGCCCTGCCCTGTTCTATAAATATCCATAAATACTCTGTGGTATGTCCTGCCCTGTTCTATAAATATCTATAAATACTCTGTGGTACGCCCTGCCCTGTTCTATAAATAGCTATAAATACTCTGTGGTACGCCCTGCCCTGTTCTATAAATATCTATAAATACTCTGTGGTACGCCCTGTCCTGTTCTATAAATAGCTATAAATACTCTGTGGTACGTCCTGCCCTGTTCTATAAATATCTATAAATACTCTGTGGTACGCCCTGCCCTGTTCTATAAATAGCTATAAATACTCTGTGGTACGCCCTGCCCTGTTCTATAAATATCTATAAATACTCTGTGGTACGCCCTGCCCTGTTCTATAAATATCCATAAATACTCTGTGGTACGCCCTGCCCTGTTCTATAAATATCCATAAATACTCTGTGGTATGTCCTGCCCTGTTCTATAAATATCTATAAATACTCTGTGGTACGCCCTGCCCTGTTCTATAAATATCTATAAATACTCTGTGGTAGGCCCTGCCCTGTTCTATAAATATCCATAAATACTCTGTGGTATGTCCTGCCCTGTTCTATAAATATCTATAAATACTCTGTGGTACGCCCTGCCCTGTTCTATAAATAGCTATAAATACTCTGTGGTACGCCCTGCCCTGTTCTATAAATATCCATAAATACTCTGTGGTATGCCCTGCCCTGTTCTATAAATATCTATAAATACTCTGTGGTACGCCCTGCCCTGTTCTATAAATATCCATAAATACTCTGTGGTACGCCCTGCCCTGTTCTATAAATATCCATAAATACTCTGTGGTATGTCCTGCCCTGTTCTATAAATATCTATAAATACTCTGTGGTAGGCCCTGCCCTGTTCTATAAATATCCATAAATACTCTGTGGTACGCCCTGCCCTGTTCTATAAATATCCATAAATACTCTGTGGTATGTCCTGCCCTGTTCTATAAATATCTATAAATACTCTGTGGTACGCCCTGCCCTGTTCTATAAATATCTATAAATACTCTGTGGTAGGCCCTGCCCTGTTCTATAAATATCCATAAATACTCTGTGGTACGTCCTGCCCTGTTCTATAAATATCTATAAATACTCTGTGGTACGCCCTGCCCTGTTCTATAAATAGCTATAAATACTCTGTGGTACGCCCTGCCCTGTTCTATAAATATCCATAAATACTCTGTGGTACGTCCTGCCCTGTTCTATAAATATCTATAAATACTCTGTGGTACGCCCTGCCCTGTTCTATAAATATCTATAAATACTCTGTGGTAGGCCCTGCCCTGTTCTATAAATATCCATAAATACTCTGTGGTATGTCCTGCCCTGTTCTATAAATATCTATAAATACTCTGTGGTACGCCCTGCCCTGTTCTATAAATATCTATAAATACTCTGTGGTAGGCCCTGCCCTGTTCTATAAATATCTATAAATACTCTGTGGTACACCCTGCCCTGTTCTATAAATATCCATAAATACTCTGTGGTACGCCCTGCCCTGTTCTATAAATATCTATAAATACTCATATATATATACACACCTACACATGGCCGACCGCCTTGCCTCTAGCACTGGGAATCAGTCACCGTGCTGTCCTTGTGGAATCTTGTGGCCCAGCAAGAGAAAGCTCTCCCCTGACATTCCCCTCCAAATTGCACCACCTCCAGTGAGCCTCCCTGTCATGCCCGGCCTGTGGACAGCCAGCCTCCGCCATCCCTCCCACCCCCGCCAAGCAGGTGGATGCTGTGCAGGCAGCCATGTGGCCTGACAGTCTCTACCAGTTCTACTGTCCCTCAGCTGAGAATCAAACCCATTTCTGGATGACAGGGAATGTGTCCTCTGCTGGCTGTGTTCTCTGTGGAGTTCAGGGGAGGAAAAAGGCCAAGCCATTTCTAGGGTGCTATTGGGAGTGGTGAAAAGGCCACACCCTTTCTGAGGGACACTTCCTGGAAAGCCCCTGGAGCTTAGCTGGCTCTTATCCTATGAAGCCGGCTCTGGCCACTAGGGACAGGGCCATGAACTCAGCCTGGAGGAGCCTGCAGGGCACCTGTCACTCTGGAGGGACAGACAGAACAGGTCACCAGGTGCAGACAGGAGAGGGAGGCAGGGGGACAGAATGGAAGATGCCTGGGGTGGATGGAAGTCAGTGCCCTTGAGTGCTGGTATCTGCCTTCCTGGCCACCACTAGATCAGGCTTCAGAGCCTGTTGGCTGTCAGGGCCTGACTATGCCCCATAGGTGCCGTGGCAGTCCCTGTGAAATCCATCAGGTGTCACCAATCAGCATACAGGTAACAGGCCTGGAAGGTTCCCAACAGCCAAGCTGGACATGCTCAGACACTCTGGGGCTCCTCGTTCAGTGGCACAAACTCCAGGACCCAGTGAGGGAAACGGGAACCCACCAGGCTGAGCAGTATGGCTAAATCCATTTATTCCATAATGAAAAACAAAATAAACAGGAGTCATATCACCAGGGAGCCACAACCCATCCCCACCTCCTTCCTCTGTCCTGTGCTATCAATAAATAAGTCTCCCAGCTATAAATAATGATTAGAACCTCCTCCTCATATGCCAGCTCCAACCTCCATGAGGTACAATACAGGGGGTGGCCCTAAACCCTGGAATATACAAAATGTTACACAGATACTATATGTACACTGGGGAAGGGGGGACACCCCAGCAGCCCATGCCCTCGCCTGCTCTACACTTAGCCCCACTGTCCCGCCTCAGCTGCCTCTCCCAATAAGAAGACGGGAGTCCCCCAGAGGGAAAAGTTGCTTTGGTGAGAGTAGAGAGGCCATCAGGCCTCCTCCAAACAAACCAACTCCACCAGCCTCTGGCTCTTAAATAATAAACATCACCGTCCAGGAATGTAAGGACTCAGCCCTGGTCAATGTGGCAAAGGGTCTGGCTGTCTGTCCATCTTAAACCCTCAGGTTAGAAATCGTACCACTGTTAACTAGCCACATTATTTGGTCTAACAGTTTTTCTTTATCATTCTGAAACTGGGTTTATCCAATACACTGATAAATTCATACAATTTGGAAGAGTCAGTTGAAGGACCAATATTTGCACTCTTTCAGTGAATGCAGGCAAATCTGTTATTTCATCTGTAAAATCATATTATTGCTCTCCTATTAATGTCATATTTATAAAAGTATCGTGAGGATGCCAAATGCTAAAAATGGAGATGGTCTAGTAATAACTAGTGTTTCATTCCCCAGGAAGTGCGCATACAACTCCCCCTATATCCTAACACTGTGACGTATTTGGGGACGTAGACATTAGAACTTCATGAAGTTTTAACTGTTGATTCTTTCCCAAGCATCATGAAGTTATGATTTAGACAATGTATGACTGAAATAATTCATTCATCATGTATAGGCACATTAACATAAATATGGCACAAAATATGCCTCTAACTGAAACCGAGAGGTATAAAAACATAGTTCACTCTTCGTAAAGAACTTTGTGAGGAAATATAACTCTGTGATTGGATAGATACTCTTACTCACAATATTGTGACATTCACCAACAGTAGACTGCACTGCAGTTTGTAAACATTTGAAGTTGCATAAACGTCACCTTGATTTTCAAATACAGTATAATACTGTCTACTAAAACTCCTTTTTGTTTCAACTAAGTACTGTCACATATATTAGTTTATAAAAATGGTTGTTATTATTTTTAAAGTGTTTTCCATTCAAGGAAAAGAAGTAAATTCGTATGTCAGATTAACCAATGTGGCTGAAGAATAGGTATTAGCCAGAGAGGTCTAGATGGTAAAATCGGTCTCCTAGCCTCAAAGAAGCTCCGTGAACATAGAGGAATGCCAGGTGTCACACAGCTTTCCTTCACTCGAATTCATTCTTGACTAGAGCCTGTATGCCTGTTTCAGGGACATTTAAACTCTGAAAGGATTTCTTATGATCTTTACTAAATACATTAAGAAGAATGCCAAACAGTGCCCTTTTGTGTACTGGGACATGTAGTCATGTGATTAAAACAGGTAACATGAACTCTGACTTTAAAATGCATTGTAGATATAAATGCTCTAGGCTGGGAAATGTTTTCCACATCCACAGTCAATGATGGGAGCCTTTCATTCCTAGGAAATAATCCCTTTTTAGGTCATTGAGAAAGAGTCCAACTGCTGCAGCTCATGCTGCAATATCTTCATGAGCCCAGAGTACATACAAATCCTAAGGGAACTACCATAGTACCGCGCTCATTCCTGGCACCAGAACAAATGAATCACACTCTATCCTGCACACACCTGCCAGAGCAGGCCACTTTCTTCTTCTGTGAGATTTAAAAAGCTCCCCAAAATGTTACTACTCCCATCTCCAATACACAGAAAATAGGGGAAAGGCTGTTTCCAGTTCTTGGCCTTTAAACAACTCTAAATGTCGGTACTCACAGTGGCATATTACAAAGTAAGAAACAGTGCGCACTTGCGGGCAAACCACATATTGAGCTAATGAAGAGCTCACTGTGATTAGGATTCGATCAAACGTAATAGCAGAACATAAGCCAATTTTATCTGAATTCTGTAATGAATATACATGCTGCAATAATATTTAAAAAGCATGGCAGCCTATTCCAAACCAGTAAGAATAGTTTTGTGCAAATAGTGGGTCTTTGTGTGTTTGAACTCCCACCATGTAAGGGCAAACTCAATATGTGAGCTAATGACCTACAATTATCAAATTAAAAACAAAAATGGTAAAGGTAACTTTATACAAACAAATTTAAACTGTAAATTGAAACACAAATAAACATGAGGGGCTCTAACATTCCAATGAAGTAGATGAATTGTGTAGGGGATTAACCCCATCACTTTTTGTTGTTGTTGTTAAATTTCTTGACCAGCTCTCAGATGATGATGATGTTTATCTCTCTGTTCTTGGCTGCCCGGTAAAAGAATGGCACGCAGGGTTTGGTGGCCAAGCCTGGGAGCTCCTGGGTGTCCTGCGTTACAGGAAGCAGCTGCAGGATCTTCTGTGCAGTGGGGTTGTCACGGGGAGAACCCTCCCTGGCCTGTCCCGGTGCAGGCTCCACGCTGTCCTGAAAATCTTCGGAGAGAGGGAGGCGGGGCTCTGAGTACACTGGGAGCCTCGCCTGCTCCAGCCTGCCCACCCCGCCTGAGGGCTCTACTCACCACTCTGCTCCTCCGCAGCTGCAAGTTCCTGGGGGGCTGGGGCCCCTGGAGCGGGCTCCTCAAGAGGGTTCTGGACAGCAGGGAGGAATTTGCTATGCCCCTCGAGGTCGCCCACAACTGGCAACACCATATCTTGCAGCTCCAGCAGCTTCACCTGAAGGGAGGGGTGCTCAGTTACCACGCCTGAGCCGGCGCCAGCACCCACCCTCACCCCCACCCCCGCAGAGATGTTGCACACCCTCTACCTTCATCTCCAGCTCCTTCTGGGCCAGCCTGCTGGCTTCCTCCTCCTCGTGCCGCGTGTTTGGCCCTGCCCCCTGGCTCTCATATACCGTGATGTGCTCTCCTGTGAGAGGACACGGCTCAGACACTGGGGCCCCTCTGAAGGCCCTGCAGCTCCCCGTGCCCGTGCCCTGGCCTCCTGCTTACTCATGCCATCTGTCGCTCCAGAGAGCTGGATGAATCCAAGCTCTAGTTTCTCCAGCTGCTGCTTCCCGTCCACCTTCTCCATCGGGAGGTCGATAAAGCCACTCTGGAACCAAATAATAGGGTCACATCACGGGAGTGACCTGTCCTGCCCCACCCCCACTTTTCTTGGCCCATGCCAGGACTCACTCACCTTCACCTTCTCCATGGCCTCCTACAGGGCCCGGTAGCTCTCCCCACACACAAACTCACCCCCAGTCCCTGGGGCCGGGGCCTCTGCCTCTGGCTCCTTCCAGGCCGAGGCCATCAGGTGAGCCAGGTGCAGGCAGCACAGCCTTCACACCTTCCGCTGCCCACATAGCCGTGCCTGCTCCTCCTGGGCACTGGCTCCAGTGGAGTTGAAAAATGCCACTTGAAGGCAAGAGCTGAGTATTCTTGTAGGGGCATACACAGAACAAATGGGGCTGGGAGGTGGAGCACAGCCCCTTCCCTTGGGGCCTCAGAGAGTGTACCTGTTGGTCACAGGTGAAGTGGTGTCTGGCCACTGGCTCCCGGAAGGGGCGAAGGTCCAGAGAAATCAGAAGGCGGGGAAAGCAAGAGCATAAGGGGGTCTGGGAGGGACCACAGAGGAAGGTGGCAAAGTGGGCGCAGGGAAAGTCAGACTCACCGTGGCTTCCCGGCTCTCCAGGTCCTCTGGGACACTCGGCATAGGCCGAGGCACCCCCTCCTCCTCACTGTTCAGATGTCCTCCTCCATCTTCTGTGGGGAGGTGGCCAGAGGGGTCCTCAGAAAACCCAACAAGGGAAGTACTGTGGGCCCACCTCTGTCCCCACCCTCATTGTGTAACCCTGAGCCAGCCCCTCCCCAGAGGGGAATGAGCTGCTGTTCTTTAGTTTTCCTATAAGATCCAAGATCTTCTATATTGCCCAGGCACAGTCACACTACCAGTTGGTGCGGGAGTTCTGACCTGCTCCCTTTCTGATCTGGGCCAGTTCACTCATCCTTAGGCAACCTGTTGGCCCCCTGCTCCCAGAAGGTCATCATATTGATGCCGAACTTAGTGCAGACACCCGGTTGGCATAACAACCAGCTGTTCTAAAGGTCTCTTCCAACCCCTCAATCCTATGCTGCTAACAGTCCCCCCTTCCTCCTGGGGCCCTCTCCTCTTCCTCTGAGTGGTCTCCTGTACCTTGTCCAGGGAGAGCCAGGAGACTCAGCTGGGTCTCTAGCTGTTGGTTCCACTGGCTGGCAGCTTCTAGGCACTCCTAAGGGAATGGAAAACAGAGTGAGAAGGCACAGAGGTTGCCAGGTCGTCCCCCTCGGGGCCCTGTCCTCAGCGACTCCCTCTCCTGGGTCTCCTGCAACTTTTGGCAAGCCATCTCAGCCACTGCTTTGCCCTGAGCTTCCTGCTGCTGCAGCTGGTTCATGAGCTGGGTCCGCAGCAGTAACTGCCTGTGCGGCGCCTGCTTCTCAGAGGTCAGCTGCTAATAGGTGACCACGTACTGCTGCAGGTGACCCCGGTACTAGTCTCACTGCTGCTGCTGCAGACTCTGAGACTCTTGGCTCTTCAGCTGTATCTGCAGGAAGACCCTGGGCATGAGGGCATGTGGTGGTTGGCTTCCAGATTCTGGGCCCATTAATAGGGTTGCAAGGGCACAGTGGGGCTCTGTCACCTGCCCGGGACCCTGGCCCCTTGCTCCAGGCCTAAGAGACTTAACCCCCTTGCCTAGAACCCCATGCCTCCTTCCCCAGCCTCAAATCTCATGTTCTTCTTCCCACCATTTAAACTGTACACCACAGACTGGTGGAAAAGCTGAGGGAGCCAATCACCATCTGCTAAGTGTGCTACATGCCTGATGCTTTCCATGTGTTCTCTCATTTAATCCCCAGCACTCCATAAGAAAAATGCTAACTTCCTTTTGAAGTTAAAGAAACAGAGACTTAGAGATGAAAAGTAGTTGAACGGTGACCAGTGGAACCGAGGCCGGAATCCAGTTTGAATCTAAGGAGGCTTTTTTCTTTTGTTTTCAGACAGAGTGTCACCATGTGGCCCATACTGGAGTGCAGTGGTGCAATCTCAGCTCACTGTAACCTCCATCTCCCAGGCTCAAGAGATTCTCATGCCTCAGTCTCCTGAGTAGCTGGGATTACAGGCATGTGCCACCATGCCGGGCTAATTTTTTGTTGTTGTTATAATTTTAGTAGAGATGAGATTTCGCCATGTTGGCCAGGCTGGTCTCAAACTCCTGACTTCAAGTGATTCTCCTGCCTCAGCATCCCAAAGTGCTGGGATTACAGGCAGGAGCCACTGTGTCTGGCATAAGGACCCTCTTATACCACTGTCTCCACCCTTATGATTGGGGGAATCCATGCCTCCAGCTGGGAAGATGATGTCCAGACCTGGGAGGAGCCCAGGGCTACCCACCTCTAAAAGTCGGAGGGCAGGAAGCAAGAAACAGTCATGGAGATGCTCTGGAGGGTGCTAGGGTCACCTGCCCCCTAGCTGGAGCTGCCTTTGGCCTGGCACCTCCCCTCCCCAGAGGCTGGTGCCTGCCTCCCAGCCCTTCTTGGATGGGGCAGAGGTTACCATCTCATTCACCTCACTCAGCTTCTCCTGCAGCTCCTTTATTTGCTGTTCCAACTGCAGTGTGCTCTTGTTCTTGTTGTTCTGGACAGAGAGAAGCAATCAGTGGCCAGCCATTGCAGCTGGAGACCCCAGAACTTGGTGTCTGCCTCCCATGTCACCGGAAAGGGTGGAGGTAGGTTAGAAAAATCATCCCCTCTCCCCTACAGCCATCAGAGAAGAGCCTGATGAGCTCTGGCTCACAGATGCCTTTAGAAGTACCATGTCATGTGAGGGCTACATTGCCTCATTTTACAGGTGGGGAAACAAAGGCCTGGAGGGCTAGGGATGAGGGCAGGCTGCCCAGGTGGGGCAACCTACCAGATCCTCCAAGTCACATTGTGGCTCAGCCAGCTGCTTGTCGAACTTGTGGTTCTGGGAGAACAGGAGCCTCTCCTCCTGCTTTTGCAGCCTCTCCTCCTGTTTTCGTAGCCTCTCCTCCTTCTCCCACAGTCTCTCCTCCTGCTTTTGTAGTCTCTCCTCCTCCTTTTGCAGCCTCTCCTCCTCCTTTCGCAGCCTGTCCTCCTGCTTTTGCAGCCTCTCACCCTGCTCCGGCAGCCTCTTCTGCTTCTCCTGAAGCCTCTCCTTTTGCTCACATAGTCTCTCCTCCTCCCGCAACCTCCTCTCTTCCTGCTCTTGGATCCTCTCCTCCTGCTTTTGGAGCCTCTCCTGCTGCTCTCGGAGCCTCTCCTCCTGCTCCTGGAGTCTCTCCTTTTGTTCCTTGCTCAGGAGACTCAGGGCCTGATTGCTTTCCATCTGGAATTGGAGCTTTCCCTCCAGACTTTCCACCTCCTTCCTCAGGTGTTTGGCCTCATCTTGTAGCTGTTCCACCTCAGATGTCCCTGCTGGGGGTGCTGAGGATGGAGGCTCAGCTGAGAAATGAAGCAGACAATAAGGGCCTCTGGATTCCCCACCCAACACTCCCCATCAAAGAAAAAGCCCTCCTTTTGATGCAGCTCCTCTCAGGCTTCCCAAACTTGGCCTCCCTGCTAATGATTCCTTGCACTGGATGGAAGCCAATTTCCAAGCCATGTCAGATAGAGAGCACTGTGGGTGACTGACAATGGGCACTCCTTCCTCTTGGCTGACGGGGACCCTGAAGCTCATGGAGATGACAAGACTTGCCAGCTGCTGGCACAGACCTCTTTCCTTCTGCCTCAAAGCCTTTCCATCCACCCACCTCCCTGGGGCATTCTAAGCCACCCCACAGTCCTCTGATGCCAGTCCTGCTCTCAGGTCACACCAGCCCCATCTTACCCATCTGGTGTTTGAGTTCGGAGAAGCTCCTCTCCAGCTCCTGTATCCGATGTATGTCATGTTTCTTCTCCTCCTTCAATGCGTGAGCCTGCCCAAAGCACAGGGGGAAAGGGCCCTGGAGAGAGGGGCTGGTGGCTGGACAAGCTACCATCTCCATCTCTGCCCCCACCTCCACAAAGCCCAGACCCATGACTACCTCTGGCTGTACTAGTCCCATTTTACAGATGCCCAGAAAGATCCAGTGACCCATCTAACGTGGGGCTGAAGGGTCAGGTCTCACCTCCATCGACATTTTCCGCATCCTCTCCTGCCACCGGACCCTCTCTCCTTTTATATGTTGCACATACTCGTCTCTTTCCAGCTGGACTTGTTTAAGTGACTCTGTCACCTGCAAGAATGGGCACAGAAGTGAGGAAGGGCTGTCACTGGTCCTCACCTGCTCCTGGTCAGCTGGGATCATCTTCCTTCCACATCCCTCCCTCTGCAAAGCCTCACCTGTGTCACGTGTGCGTTCAGCAGTGCCCGCTCCTTTCTGGTCTGCTGTAACTGCCGCTGGAGGACTGCTTCACTGCGGCTCGAGGACTAGATGGTGAAGAGTGAGAAGTTTTGATCTGGGAGCCCAGGCAGTGCCCCTTAAAGGGCTAGGGCTAGGCTCAATATACAACTCAAGTCAGTAAAGATCAAGGCATTTCCAAGCCCGTGGCCTGGTTTTTAAAACAACTCAGTAGAGTTGGAAGGGACAGGGAAAGAGATCGAACTTACAGCTGGCTAACAGAGGTCCAGAGAGATCAGGTAACATTGCTATTGTTATTACTGTTATTAATACCACTGTTTGAACCTTTATGGAGTGCTTCACCAGGTTCCATACTAGCAATCCCATGTAATCCTCACAACCACCATATGAGACAGTTACTAGGATAACCTCTATTGTGTAGATGAAAAACATGGAGTGTTCGAGGTTAAGTGCTTGCCTAAGATCACTGAGACAGAGCTGGGATTTGAATACCCAGGTCTATCCAATTCTCTAAACCCATTTTCCTTGCTGGGGGTGGGGGCACAGAAAGGAAGGGGAAATGAATCTTTTGTTCACTTTTTGAAAGGATTATACATTTGAATAGTCCAAAACTCAGAAGGTACACCATGGAAGTGTCTCCCAGCCACCCTGTTATCCTCTCCTGAGTTTTTTGCGAACCCTTGCAGACATGTTTCATGCATATTATCATAGTATGTACACACACACAGACACACACACACACACACACACACACACCCCTTTCCTCTCTCTACAGAAATGGTAACGTACTAAAGGTACTCTTCTGTACCTTCACAGTACAAGTACCCAATACCCCACCTAGGATTTGGCCAAGGCCACAACCAGGTAAGGGCAGGGCAGGCACTTGGTCTTCAAGCTGTGTGTGCAGTGCTCATTCCCCCCAGTGCCCCTCAACTCACCCACAGCAGCTGACTCAGTCCCAGACTATCTCTAACAAACACACACAATAGCAGCTAGAAATGAGCATGCTGCCTTCTGGGCAGGACACTGTATCCTGCAGAAAAGACCTTTACACTCTCTCCTCCATCTGGGAAGCCGGGCTGCCAGGGGACGGGGCAGTTGGTTGGACTCACCCTGTCCTCTTCCTGCTGCTGTGTACACAAAGCAGAGAGAGCCCGCTCCAATTCTTGAATACGCTGTAAAGAGTATTGCAGGCGGCCGGCCAGATCCTTGGACTCTTCTATAATGACAGAGGTTGAGATGGGGCCCAAAGGACTCCCTCTAAAGACCTGTCAAAGTGCCAGGTTGAAGGATGATGGGGTGCCCAGATTCCCACCTTCGAAGTGTCTGGCGGCACGTTTAGTATGGTAAAGGGTGGTCTTCAAGTCTGCCTTTTCCAGCGTGAGGATGTTGATTGTCTGAAATGGAATGTTTGAGAGAAAAGCCAAGCAAGTGCTGAAAGAGAAGGAAAGAAACATTCTCTGGAGGACAGGAGAAAACTCCCCACCCTCCACTCACCTCTAACTGCTCCGTTTGTGCCTTGTGTATTTCATTATTTGCTTTCTTTTCCTATAGGAAGAGGAAGACAGAGCTCTTACCAAGGGGAGGCAGAGTTGGCACAGCAAGAGACATGCCCCCAGAATGCCATAAGTGCCCCAGCACAGGCCCACCCATGGGACCAGGTTATCAGGGACCCTGTGGGGATGTGGTGGAATCTGTGGGATGTGCCTTCTTCCCCAGGCTGGCAGTGGGTGACACTAGACTGGTGCCTCTACATCTGAGTGCCCCCAAAACCCAGCAGTCATGTTGTGAGCAAACAAAGAAATCACGTTACTTCTTCCAACTGACGTTCCACTTGTTTCTTCTGTTGTTTCTGTGGGGAGAGTCAAATTCAGGTGACTGAGGGGGGCCCCCTCAACTCTATTCCCCAGACCAGGAAGCAGTAGACAGGTGCCAGGAATGAATTTTAAAGACAACATTCTCAGACCCAGTGGCAACATGAACTGGTCAACTCTCCTCAAGCTCGCAAGGACAGAGGATTTGGGTCTTTGTTGGTTTTTGCCCACAGCCACAGAACTCAAAGTCTGAATCTGGATTCTCTCCAAAGGACAGTAACATAAATCTCTAGAGACAGAGTCTGAGAAAGGCCCACCCTTCTGCCAGCTTGTGATTGAGGAAGGTGCGTTCATGCAACAAACATTTACTGAGCACGTACAAGCCAGGTACAGTTCTTCACAGTAGATATAGAATGGAAAAGGACAGACAGGAACCCTTGGCCCTCAGGTTTCCATTCTAGGAGCCTTTAAATCTCAGACTCTCAGAGCTAACCGAGACCTTTGATGCTCTACCTCCTTCAGAAACACCAACGCAAGGAGGAGAGGTGGCTTGTGCAGACTCAAAGAGCAAATTAGGGACTGAGTCACGCCAGAAATACAGGACCCCTGACAAACCGTCAGGCTAGCGCTTCCCTGAGAGGTGACAACCCCAGGGCGTATGTGGTAAGGACCGGAGCAGGGGTGTCTGGAGAAGAGAGAGTTGGCAAAGGGGCAGTGACAGAAGAGCCATGCTGCATACTCGTTACTCTGGGGTCCCTCCAGGTGAAGCCTGGGCGCTCCAGCTCCCCATTTGCCCTTGGCACCAGGGGACCCAGCCCCTTTCTTCAGAGCCCCAAGGGGAAAATAAAACCCAGGATTGGCAGTGTGGAATCACAGGACCCCACTGGACTCTTACCAGTGATTCTATGTTTTCATAGAGTTGATTGATTGTTGCGGAGCTTGAGTCCAGGGCTACTTCCAGTTCCTGGTTCCGGCTCTGAGGCGCATGCAGAGAGGAGCAGTTGGAGGAGGATTGTGGGAAGAGGTAGAGAGAACAATCATTAGGGCTGGGGTGTGTGTGGGCTGTCTCAGCTGGCAGAGGGGCACCCAGTCCCCACTGTGAGAGGAGGTTGGAGGGCTGGCCTGCAGGGTCACTGCACCTTGGCTCAGGGCCTCTTACCTCCAGGTCCTTCAGGGTAGCAGATGACGCAGGAGTAATAAAAAAGAGAAATTAAAAAAAAAAAAAGAAACACTTACAGGGAAACAGTTATGGATATAAAGTATAAAAACAGCAAAGGGCCAGGCACAGTGGCTCACGTATGTAGCCCCAGCACTTTGGGAGGCTGAGGCGGGTGGATCATTGGAGGTCAGGAGTTCAAGACCAGCATGGCCGACATGGTTAAATCACGTCTCTAATAAAAATACAAAGATTAGCCGGGCATGGTGACAGGTGCCTATAATCCTGGTTACTAAGGAGGCTAAGACAAGAGAATCACTTGAACCTGGGAGGCAGATGTTGTAGTGAGCTGAGATCACACCACTGCACTCCAGTCTGGGTGACACAGTGAGACTCTGTCTCAAAAAAAAAAAAAAAAAAAAAAAAAAAACCCAAATCGCACATGCCTGCTCTGTACGTTATTCCCAAGTTACTTTTAAACTTTAAGGTCTCACCATTTCCAAGACGATAAAAGATGCGGGGAAGGAAAAAAGCCAATCAATCAAGCAGGTGAAGAAGCAGACATAAACAGGATGAAGGTTAATGGCAGCAACATAAAACAATGCAGAGGCAAAGTATCTCCCAAACCAGAGAAGCCTCAGGGGCATGAGGGGCTTGCACAGCTGGAGAGAGCAAGCCAGAGAGGGGTCTCAGCACTGCCTCACCTTCCACTTGTGCAATGGGGGAGCGCTACCCACTGGAATGGTTAAGGTTGGACACCAGCACCTTCAGAATGTCCCCTATAGGAGGGGACAAGGGAAAAACAAGGGCAGGGGGAGAAAGACAGAAGTGGCTTAGAGAGAAACAAAGAAGTCAGGGTAGGAGGAAGATGTGGGTTGAGTAAAACGAAATGCTGAGGAAGAGCAGAGGAGATTGAAACCATGGCCTGTGCCATTCTTCCAAATGGCCACCTGCGGGCTTGCCAGGGGCAGGAACAAATAGATGGAAATGTTCCCTGAGTGATGCAGTCACAGGGTGGAGTCACCTGACCAACGCAGCTCTTAATATGCTCACTGGACCCCTCTCCTCAGGCCCAGGACATGGATGATGAATCTAGTAGAGCTCCAGACCTCCACCTCTATTAAAAAACCAGACTCCTGAGTAAGGGTTCACTTGAACTAAAGGGGCTCCAGCTAAAAAACAAGTATGAAAGACACCGATCTTATCCAGTGTCATCTTACAATGGAGAAAACTGAGGCCCAGGGTAAGAAGTGAGTTTTCTGTGGTCACCCAGCAAGCTGGTGGCAAGTTAGATCTTCTCTTACTCCTAGTGCCTGGGGCTCTCCTCACCACACCCTGAGACCCCTTCTGTGACTCCTAAAGGGACAGCTTGATAGCAAGTGGCTGTACTCATTGACCCAGCTCCCCCTTGAGACTGGGGATCAGGAAAATCAAACAGCAATGACCATTTCCTGGGTATCCTGGGTGTTCACAGCAGGACATGTACTAGGGATTAACATAAAAACAACAACAATATGGAATATCATTTAAACTTCAGAAATGAAAATCAAACAACACTACCCCTATTTTACAGATGTGAAAAGAGAGGCCCAAAGTACTCAAGCAACTTGCCATAAGTCAGATCCCTAGCCAACGGAGAGGCAGGATTCAAACCCAGAATTCTTAACCAGTACCCAGCAATCTTAACAATTACCCTCTACTGCCCCCTTGGGCCCCCTGTCCCCAGGAGCCTGGCCAGCCAAGACTCACATCCCCAGGTGAGTGGCAACCACCAGAAGTGGTTGTCTCAGGGCTACCACCGGTTTTCTTCTTTTTTTTCTTCGCTCCTGCCGGAACAGCAGGGCTGTTCCTCTGCTGATATTCTTTTAGCTGTGAGAAAGAAGAGCAGTAATACTCATGAGAACTACCAGCCCCTACAGCCACATCCCCCTATACAGTTTTTCAAAATACTCTTATACACCATCTGATTTAATGCCACAACAACTGTACAAGGTGTTGTCACAATCACTTACTGATTGAGAGGGATGGATATTATGGCTAAAAAAAAAAGGGAGGGTGGGCAATAATGGGACTTAAATTCAGTCTTCTGACTCCAAGCTTTGGGGTTTTGCCATGAATCAGCAGCTGCCAGAGACCAAAATCAGAGCCAGAGGTAGAAAACTAAACATTAAGTAGGCAGGAACTGCACACTGTGAAGTTTGGAGTCATACATCCTCACACGTCTGTTAGTGTGAAGAAGTGCACCAGGACCTCTCAAACTTTTATATCCATGTGTCCTCATGGCAGAAGGCAGCTTTTTTGTTAAATCTGGGAATTGTTCAGAAAGAGGGCAACCCAAGTCTCATTTCAGAGAGAAGTCTGGTATACTCTTAGAAACATATGTGACTGTCATCCCTAAGTACATTAACATTTTTTCTCTCTCAGGAGAATCAAGGGAAACTGATGTTTCAGAAAGATCTCCCACATTTATCCTGTGGCACTCAAAGTATCCCAAGTTGAGATGATATGAGGAAGATTCAAGCTGTCAAGTTCAGTTTCCCAAGATCTATTCCATAGAAGATGAGCAAATCTCACTTCAGAGACCACTGACTGAAGGGCAGTCTGGTCCCAGAACTGTGGAGAATTAGAATATGAGGTGGAGAACTGAGAAAAATATGTTAAAGTCTCTCTGGAGAGTAGAAGGCTGGGAGAAAACCAAACCAAACCCATTCTCCCATTGCCACCCAGAGATACTGTCAACGTTTGAACTCACAGGGGAAGTGTAGGCTTTTCACAAAGTCAATGTCTATGCAAAGGGAGTAAGGCAACCTGAAACCTGTTGCTCCTAAGTCCCATAGTCCCCATTCCCCTCCCAGCTGGAAATTTGTGCCGTGGCCAGAGGAACCAGAAATGGGGCGAGAATGCTTAGGGGACTGGGTTGTAAGATCATAGGCCAGTCTTGCAGCAGTAATGACAGTTCCTAGGGGGACTGTGACATCACTACATTCCACTCCTCCTTGGGGTGGGGGGAACCACATCAGTGCAATGGCTGAGTTGCTGATCCATGATGGGGGAGTGGGACGTAGGGCTGGTGCCCAGGTCCTTTTAGAGGCCAGTCCAAAGAGCCCAGGGTGGTCAGGTTTGGGTCAGCAGGAGGGGAGAGTACAGCCTGCAGCAGGAAACCCCAGGAGTCACCAGCCCAAAGTCACCTAGGGATGACTGGCAATGGTGGGCGGCTGGGGCTGGGGGACCCAGGTCCTCGGACAGCTGAGCCCAAAGAACCCAGGGAGGTTGGGCTTGGGGCAGCAGGATGTGAGGGGCGAGTATGGAGCAGGGAGACCCTCGAGTCACCTGCCAAAAGTCACCATGGGGCGACTGGCAAGGGCAGAGGCTGGGCTGCTTGCTGAGGGGGCAGGGCTGACTGATGAGACTTTGGTGGGGGGAGCCCAGAGGTGCCAGGGTTAGGGGTACCTCAGGAGTGGTGTGTACTCTGGCAGTGGTCTTGTCATCGGAGGGGATCTCTGGCTAGGTTGGGGGACCATGACCTGTTGTGTCTTACCTTTTTCTTGGCTGCTGCCAATTGACTCCGTTGAGTCTCTTCTAACATCATGGGGTGGGGAGGGAGGCAGGGTTGGGGCCACATCAGCGAACACCTCCAGTCACCTACCAGGCGGCTGTGTGACTGAGCCAGAGGAGGCGTAACCAGGGCCCCACTAGAATGCAGAATGGGGGCGTGGCCTTAATTCTCCAAGCCCATTGGTCAATGAGAAAGATGAAAGGGAAAGGAGGCGTGGCCAGGGAGCAGTGTGGCCAGAGGAACCTGTGACATCACAAGGAAAGCTGACCATGCTACTGCTGTCCCCGCCCACTTGGGGAGAGGGGCGGGGCCTGCCTACTCCGGGAGGTGGGGGCTGGCTTTTGCTTTAAAACGTTCAAAATAAACTTTAAAAAGCATATGTGTTTATACTGTAAATATATGTGTGTCTGTGTGTGTGTGTGTCCATATGTTCCTCCAGAGCTCTCTTCATTATCCAGCTTCTATGCATGGTCTATGATTTTGGCCTACATTTTTCACCTTCACATGGAGTACAAGAATTACCAGTATTACCTCAATTGAGATAGATCCTATAAAAATGGAAAATCCATAGCATGTTTGATGATTAATGAAGTGGACTATATTATCCAACATTCCAAAAAGGTAAAATAATCACAATGATTTCTCTTTTTTTGGAAAACCATTTCTTTTATTCTCCTACATTATTAAGATTTTTTTAAAAAACAAGAAACATGTCTAATATCTTTAAAAACACAAAGCTTTTGGGCTGGGTGTGGTGGCTCACACCTGTAATCCCAACATTTTGGGAGGCCTAGGCTGGTGGATCACCTTAGGTCAGGAGTTCAAGACCAGCCTGGCCAACATGGTGAAACCCCATCTCTACTAAAAATACAAAAGCTAGCCAGGTGTGGTGGTGGGTACCTGTAATCCCAGCTACTCAGGAGGCTGAGGCAGGAGAATAACTTGAACCCAGGAGGTGGAAGTTGCAGTGAGCCAAGCTCACGCCACTGCACTCCAGCTTGTGCGACAGAGTGAGACTCCATCTCAAAAAAATAAAATAAAATAAAATAAAAGAGTCAAAAGTAAATAAAAACACAAAGCTTTCAACTTAATAAGCACTCAGATCTCTTTCTGGTTTAAAGTATACACGAAGTCTATTTTTCTAGAATCACCTGACCTCTCTAAGCCTTGCCAATGAAACTGAATTTCTCACTTGATACTTGGCTGTGACTTACAATCATGAAAACCAAGAACTGTGTTATGTGACTGTGTATTGCTTGTTACCTGAATTCCACACTAGGCTGAGATCAAGGGTTGAATCTTTCACGATTTGCTCCATAACCTGTGAGCTTCTTTTCCCACACCAAACTAAGCTTTTTTCTAGAGTTCTACAATTTACAGTTAGTAGACAAGAGGGTTCTCAAAAATGTAGTCTCTGGACTAGCAGCACCAGCAGAACCTGAGAACTTTTTATAAGTGCAAATTCTCAGGCCTCACCCTGGACCTCGTGAAAGAGAAACTCTGGAGTAGGGCTCAGCAATCTGTGCTGTAGTAATCCCTCCAGATGTTTAAGAACCTCTGGCATACAGCAGGTAGAAAAATGTGTTTCCTTCTGTAGGTCCAAAGCCAGGGATACCATATGTTCTGTCTTGATATGAAACCATGACATGCAATTAAGACACATAAATCTCCTTCCTACTCCCACCCTCCACCCAATGTGTTTTATTTTTATGAGTTAAATAAGAAAACAAGTGGCAATCAGAGATTCAGTCTAAAAAGTATATTTACAAGTGTTAGTTCTCATCCGGCCTGATCTCATACAACACCATTTACACCCTTTTACCTCTCAAGTTTTAAAAAAGTGTCTTCACAATGTAAGTCTCAGGCAAACTAGCAGTTCTATAATAAAACACCAAGTAGATGGGAATGTCCAAACTTACTAGAGAAGAAAAGTGGAATCATTGGCTGTATTTTCAAATTGCATTCAACAGGAAATGTAAGTTTTGAATTCTTTTCACCTTCATACTTCCAAGTTAATAGAATTAAATCAGAATACTCCATTCTTTCACAGCCTCTAGCCAGGCAAAGTTTTACTGTACTACTTCTTGCTTTCCATAGATATAAAGCAGAGTCCTGGTAGGCACATTTTGTATGCCTGCAAAGATGCAGAACTAGAGTTCCATCTGTTCAATATTAAAACAAAAGTCCTGTAAACCTTGGATGGTGAGTGTAATACTTCAGCACTAGCACCAAAGCCTCAAATATGAAAAGATACCAAGAACATCACTAGCAAACAAAACTAAACTCTCAGCCAGGAGCAGTAGTTCACACCTGTAATCCCAGCACTCTGGCAAGCCAAGGTGGGAGGATTATTTGAAGTCAGGAGTTCAAGACTAGCCTGGGCAGCATAGCAAATTCACATCTCCATGAAAAAATTTTAAAAATTAGCTGGGCATGGTGGCACACACCTGTAGTCCTAGCTATTTGGCAGGCTGAGGTGGGAAAATTGCTTGAGCCCAGCTGTTTGAGGCTGTAGTAGCTATGATTATGGCACTGCACTCCAGCCTGGGTGACAGAATGAGACTTAAATACATTCTCTCCTGCTCCTGTTTACACTAAAATCACTAAGTTGAAACGTTTTCAAATTTGGCAGGATGAAAATTAAGTGAAATGTGACTTTGGAGTTTGGTTAGCAAAAGCAAAGGAAAGGAAAGGAAAGGAAAAAAGAAAAGGAGGAAAAGAAAAGAAAGAAAAAAGAAAAGAAGAAAGGAAATCAAGTAAAATGACAAACTACTTACTGGAAGAAAGTTTTTGTAACCTTAATGACAGATAAAAGGTTTGTATCCATAGTCTGTAAAGAAATCTTTAAAATTACTGAGAAAAAACAAATGATTTTCAACAGAAAATGGGCAATGGAGAAATAGGCACTTCTCACAAGAATAAAAATGACCAATAGGCATATGAAAAACATTCAAAAGCACTAGAAATCAAAGAAATGTCATGAAAACAAAGAGATTTGCTGTATAAAGGCAGGAAAGATGACAATGGAAGGGGGAACCTGGAGCTCTGTCCTTGTTGGTGGGAGTACAACCTGAGTCACTTTTTCTGGAGGGTAATTTGAAAATTTCTATTAAAAACCCCAAAAATTATTTTCTCCAGAAATTCTACTTCTATGATTTTAGTCCAAAAATACTTGCTCGAGTCCATTAAAATGTATATATAAGAAAATTCATCTCTGGTGTGGCAATGATTATTAACTTAATATACATCCAGCTATTAAAAATGATGATGCCAGGATATATTTACACCACAGAAATATGCCTAAAATATAGTAAGTGACAAAAGACTATATACTACCATTCTAGTTTTTAAAAGGTTTATATGCATAAAAAAGTATAAAAAGTAACAAACTAGAATGTTTTGAATGGCAAATTAAAGATTTTTCTTAATATTTGTCATCCAAATTATTACAAAAATAATGTGATTTCTTTTATAATCAGGGAGAAGTGTTATTTTCATTTATTTATATTTAAATCTCTTTTCTTTTTCTTATTTTTTTTCCTGTATGTATCCCATGTAGGCTGGAATCCCTGCCTCTTGAGGTAAATCAGCCCATTTTTGGGAAGTGTACTACATAAAGCTGCCCCATCTTCCTTTTATTTTGAGAGATCTGGAGGCATTTTTGTTTCAAATTGCTTTATTTTTCTCAGAGTACTTTTTAAAAAATATATGAAATTGAGGAAAAGACAAAGGAAAGGCTGACTCCCTACCCTCCTGGGGCTACTCTTCCAATTTTTGCTGCTATTGTTATGTATTAATATTCACTGGGTACTAAAAACATGGGTAGCCCCTTAGATCCTTTTTTCTCATTTCTTTCTCATAATCCTACTTCATTCCTTCATTCACTTCTTTTTAAAAGTGTCATGTGAACAAATACATTGTTCAGAAAATGTTTAAATATAACTATCTATAAAAGTATGTGGCAAAATCCCATTCACCGTCTTATTCTCCTTCCACAGCCAACAATTTTCATTGGTTTCCTATATATCATTTCAGAATTTATCTTTGCAAATACAAATATATGTTCTTATTCTACTCTTCTCTCTCAACACAAAAAGTAGCATACCATACCTACTATACCATTCCTTGTTCCTTTTAAAAAACACACACAATGTATCTGAGTTCTTCTACATGAGCACAGAGGTCTTTCTCATTCTTCTTTACAACTGCACAGCATTCATCATTTGGAAGTAGCACAGTTGGTGGACACTGAAGTCATCCCTATCATATTATTACAAACAACAATGCCAAGCATGACCACCCACACACACCAAGTTCATTTCTGAATCTGCCTTTGATGAAGCCTCTATTTGAATCACCACAAGGTCACAAGGCTGAAAAGTTAGCCCCTTTTTTAGTTTTCATTATGTACAGCAGTATATAGCAAAAGACTCCCTTGGGCAAAGCTAATGTACTCTTTGGGGATTTACTTCATAACAATACATGAATAAACAGAACATCAAGGAGAACCATTTCTATTTAACCATGCACATGCATGTATACATTACATGCATATGCATAGAAAGTATACAATAAATCCATCAAAGCACTAAGCATTGTCTCAGTATGGTGGATCTATGGAGTGCTTTGTAGACCACCCTCCTTGCCTATCAATTCTTTCTAATTTCACAACAGTGAATAGGTACTATTTTTGTAATACAAAACTTCAAAAAAATGTTAACTCAAATTAAGCTGTATACATTCCTTCAGTCTGTCCTATATTTGTATGGTACTCCAGAGTGCTCAAATATCACTTCACTAAAAAAAAAAATTATTTATTTTTTTCAAATATAGAGACAGGCAGGGCCTTGCTCTGTCAACCAGGCTGGTCTTGAAGTCCTAGATCCTCCTGGATCCTCCCACTTCCACCCCACAAAGTGCCGGTATTACAAGTGTGAGCCATCACACCCTGCCAGCTTCATTTGAGAAATCTTTTCCCAGCACTTCATATATTACAGATAACTCCTTTATTTTTGTTTTGACAGTATCTTAGTCATATCTCTGTTACCTCACTTGTCACATGATAATCAGTTGCTCGCCCATCCATCTCCCTTGATTGCTCATGAGCTCCTTGAAAAGAGTCTGATTTTCAGCACTTTGAACAGGGTGCCATACATATATGCTTCATACACAGAGAAGGACACGATTTCACTACAGTGTAATTATTCCCAGAATTCAATGGCCATATTTCTAAATTGTTCTAGATACTCTGCCAACAACCTGAGAATGTTATGTTTTTCTCTAAAACTTCCATCCATTACTGAGTGTCTACGGTCATAGTTGACTCAATCGCGATGCGACCTCTGGCCAAACCCATTCCTAGTTTCATTTTTTAGGTGATTTTTAATTTTAATTTTTGATTTTGATTGTTTCCTTTTTGTTTTTTCTAATCTAGCAGTGGTTGGTAAACTTCAACATCTTTATATCCCTGTGTCTTTGCACCTGCTGGTCTCTGCTTGGAATAATATCTGAAGGTTTTATTCACCTGGAAAAAATTTCTACTCACCTTTAAAGAATCAGCTTAAATAGGCTGGGTGTGGTGGCTCATGACTGTAATCCCAGCACTTTGGGAGGCCAAGGCAGGTGGATCACCTGAGGTCACTAGTTCCAGACTAGCCTAGCCAACATGCTGAAACCTCGTCTTTACTAAAAATACAAAAAATAGCTGGGTGTGTTGGCAGATGCCTGTAATCCCAGGTACTCAGGAGGCTGAGGCAGGAGAATCAGTTGAACCCAGGAGGCGGAGGTTGCAGTGAGCTGAGATTGCACCATTGCACTTCAGCCTAGGAGACAGTGTGAGACTCCATCTAAAAAAAAAAGAAAAAAAAATTCCAGAAGAAAGTTTCTGCTTGGTCTGGTCTGGGTTGGCTGGGTAGCTGGGACACTAAAACTGCCACCCCCTCTAGAGTCATGTGGTTGAAGTAGGTGGGGAGACGTATTAGTACACGTTGCCATGCCAAAATACCACAGACTGGGTGGCTTAAACTACAAACATTTATTTGTCACAGTTCTGGAGGCTGGGAAATCCAAGATCAAAGTGCCAGCAAGGCAGGTTTCATTCTGAGGCCTCTTTTCTTGGACCCTAGGTGGCTGCCATATTGTGTGCCCATGTGACCTCTTCTTTGTATTTGTGCAGAGAGAGAGTGCACTCTCTAGTGTCTCATCTTATAAGGACATTAATCCTACTGAATCAGATCCCCACCCTTATGACCTCATTTAATCTTAATGACTTCCTGAGAGGCCTCATCTGCAAATACAGCCAGGCAAAAGATTAGGGCTTCAACATATGAATTTGGAGGAGACAGAGACACTCAGACCATGATGGGAAGAAAAACTATTCATGAAAAAAGGGGTGCAGTGGCCAGAAAAGGGGGCAGACAAAATATTATCCCCATTTCACCCAGTACACAACACAACACAACACACACACACACACATATACACACACACACACAGCCCTGCCTTTTCCCCTTCCCCACAAGGCCACTCTGCACCCCATGATTATTTACCTCCCTCCTATCCTGCTCTCTGGAGCTGCCCCTTCCCCTACGTTGTCCTGTGACTCACTGATCGCTGCATGCAGGTAGGTGCATATAAATGTAGCCAGGGCTGGGGGCCTCCTGGACCATGTATGTCCTGAGCCCGACCATGGAACTGGTTCAGGAAGTGGGTCTCACCCATATCTATTGTCCTCAGGCAGAGCCTAGCCCTGGGACATGAGCTCAGTGGGTGCTGCAGTTTTGTTGGATTCACCTCAGGCCCCCTTTCCCCACATCCACTTATAAGGTTCCCAGGGCCTTGATACCTCTGTCCTTAGAAGAAAAGAATGTGATTACCCAGCTCACATGAACCTGCTGGTGACTTCCTGCAATAGAAGGACACGATTTTCTAGTTCAAAAGAGTCTACCAAGTGACTAGCACAGTGAATGAAGACAGACCTGCAGCAAGGCACATCATTGGGAAATTCCAGAAAACTAAGGGTAGAGAGAAAATCCTAAAATCTTCCAGAGAGAAAAGACAGGTCATATGTAAAGAGCCAAGACTCCACATAACACTGACTTCTTCCCAACAACATTGTGAGCTAGAAAATAATAGAGCAGTATTTCCCAATATGAGGAGAAGTTATGTTTAAATTAGAGCATTACATCCAGCCAAACTAGTAACCAGGAGTTCGGGCAGAACAATGACATTCTAAAATGTGTGAGGGTCAGAAAGCTTGGCTTTCATTCACTCGTTTTCAGGAAGCCACTGGAAGATGTGCTGCAACACAATGAGAGAGTAAACCAGGGAAAAAGAAGATCTGGGGCCAGAGAACAGGAGATGTACACAGAAGAAGCAGCAGGAAATTCACACAATGGTGCAGAGACATGCCAGGATGCCAGCTGTGCCACAGGCTGAGAGAGCTGAGTCCAGTTTGGAGAATAAGGATAGAGGGCAAAGGAGAGAGGGAGGCCTCCAGGAAAATAATGGGGCTGATAGAGTATCTCGTGTATCTTAGTTTTCAGATAATTATTACTAGGCATTTCATAGATCAGTTGGAGCAACTGAAAAAAAGGTAGTTAATAGGTACAAAAACATATAAGCAAATGAAGGGAAAAAATTTGAAGCAATTATTAACTCCAGGGGAAAAAAAAGGAAAGAAATGAAACAATTTCAGTGCAGGACTTGGCTTAGGAAACAAAATTTAGATATCTACAATAATGTAAATGCTTTTCATTTCAAAAGATTGTGATCCATTGAAATTGGTAGAATGGCGGCAAGGAAATTGTTAAGACCTCATAAGGGAGGTAAGCCCTACATTATGCTATTCCAGGAAGTGGATAGATACTGAAGAAAACAAATCAAGAAATAGCAACATAAACAATCTTTAGAAATACAATGATAAATACTAGAGGAAGTAGCAAAACGAATTTAAAGTGATGGTCTCTGGGAATTAGGATGCAAAGGTGTTGCGGTGATCAGACCCAACACTAGGCCATGGGGGCTACGAAGTCCGGCGGAGTCAAAGGAATGAGAAAAGACAAATTGAGAGAGAAAGTGGGACCAGGGGGCCAACACTAGTATGGAAGCTGCAAAGGACCCGAGCTCTGGGAGCCCAGGCTATTTATTGGTGATCAAAAAAAGAAACAGGTGGTGAGGATGTGGGGGTTGAAAGGAAGCGACGTATCAAGCAAATAAGCTACAGCTGTGATGGCATAGCATTTTCTTTGAAACATATGGCTACTTGAGATAATGGGAGTGCTAGAAGCAAGGAGCCAGCAAATCCAGACACATTCCAAAGACCATGAGGGGTTTTAGATCCTGGACCCCAGACATGTTCCAAGCACTGCCTCGGCTTATCTCCCAACACTCAGCCTTTCTCCCAACACAAAGGCAAGAAAAGAAAGGGCAGAGGAAATGCTTTTTGATATAAGCCTTTTATTACCATTTTGTTCTTTTTTTCTTCTTTTTTTGTTTTACCAAGGATTCCTTGCTCCAGATACCATTTTGTTGTTTTTTAAAAATTTATTTTTATTTATTCATTTATTTATTTATTTTGAGACAAAGTCTCATTCTGGCACTCAGGCTGGAGTGCAGTGGCATGATCTCAGCTCACTGCAACCTCCGCCTCCCAGGTTCAAGCAATTCTCCTGCCTCAGCCTCCTGAGTAGCTGGGACTACAGGCGAACACCACCAGGCCTAGCTAAACTTTTTTTGTACTTTTAGTAGAGGTGGGGTTTCACCGTGTTAGCCAGAATGGTCTCGATCTCCTGACTTCGTGATCCACCCACCTCAGGCTCCCAAAGTGCTGGGATTACAGGCATGAGCCACCACACCCAGCCCCATTTTGTTCTTAACTCTGTGTATCTAGTACTTTGATCGAAATTAAATATAAGGTTATAAGTTCTGAAGATCTATTGTACAGAATGACAACTATAGTTAATAATAATGTATACTCGAAAATTGCTAAAAGATAAGATTTTTTGCTTTTATTATTATTAATTGACACAATAATTGTACATATTTATGGGGTACAGTATAATATTTTTATACATGTATACAATATGTAATAATTAAATCAGGGTAATTAGCATCTCCACCACCTCAAACATTTATCCTTTCTTTGTTCTGGCAGTATTCAAAATGCATTCTTCTAGCTATTTGAAAATATATAATAAATTGTCATCAATTATTGTCACCCTATAGTACTAAAAAACTCTAGAACTATTCCTCCTATCTAGCTGGTTTTGTTTTTTTTTCTTTTCAGACAGGGTCTCACTCTGCCCCCTAGGCTGGAGTGAAGTGGTGCAACCACAACTCACTGCAGCCTTGACCTGTTGGGCCCAAGTGATCCTCCTACCTCAGCCTCTAGAGGAGCTGGGACCGCAGGTATGCACCAACATGCCTGGCTAATTTCTAAATTTTTTATAATGATGGGATCTCCCTATGTTGCCCAGGCTGGTCTTAAACTTCTGGGTTCAAGTGATCCTCCCACCTCAGGCTCCTAAAGTGGTAGGATTATAGGCGTGAGCCACCAGCCATGTACTCTTTTATCTGTTAACCTGTTAGCCAACCTTTGGCTACTCCCTCTCCTTTACCCTTTCTCACCTCTAGTAAACACTACTCTAAGCAAATAGATCTTAAATATTCTTACCACAAAAATAATAATAAAAGTATGTGAGGTGATAAAAAATGTTAACTTGATTTAATCATTTCATAATGTATGCACACATCAAATCATTACATGGAACACTGTAAACATACACAATTTTTATTTATCAATTATACTTTAATAAAGATGGAGGAATAATTGAATATAATGTTAAAACATGAAACAATTGCAGGCTGGGTGCGATGGCTCATGCCTGTAATCCCAACACTTTGGGAGGCCAAGGCAGGTGGATCACCTGAGGTTGGGAGTTGTAGACGAGCCTAGCCAGCATAGTGAAACCCCATCTCTACTAAAAATACAAAAATTAGATGAGTGTGGTGGCACTCACCTGTAATCCCAGCTACTCGGGAGGCTGAGGCAGGAGAATCACTTGAACCCAGGAGGCAGAGGTTGCAGTGAGCCAAGATCGTGTCACTACACTTCAGCCTGAGCAACCGAGTGAGACTCCATTTCAAAACAAAACAAAACAACAAAACGATTGCAAAACCTGAAGAAAATCATTAATCTAGTCCAGATCAGCCTTTTACAGATGAGGTCACTGAAGTGCAGAGAGGTGAACTGACTTGTCTCATCTTACACAGCAAGTCATGGCACAGCTTGACCTGAAACCCAAAGCCAAGTTGTTTTCTATCACCTCCAGGTGCTCCAGTCCAGCCCTCTCAGGGCTCTGCCTTGGAAATTGGTATTGGTGACAAAGGGAATAGAGAGGAACTTGCATGGAATTTTCCATTTAGATTGACAATATTCACACTGCGCCAGGGCATCGTCAAGGAACAGTGCAAGCTCCAAGAGTGCTGGCTCCAACCCTTTTCCTCCTCCCCATCCTCTTTCATAACCAACTTCGCTAAAGGCCTGAGAAAAAAAGGGAATCTTAGATGACTCTCACTAGGGTGTAAATGACTTTTATCATGATTTTTATTTTATTGAGACATAACTCCAAAAGCAGTTTGATGGATAGGATGTTAGGCAGTAGGATGAAGAGAGTTGAAGAAACTGCCCAGGGTAATGAAGAAGGTGAGGGCACTGAAGCCCTGAGTAATTTTAGAAGGAACACTTTAAGAAAGGTCCAGGCCGGGCGTGGTGGCTCAAGCCTGTAATCCCGGCACTTTGGGAGGCCGAGACGGGCAGATCACGAGGTCAGAAGATCGAGACCATCCTGGCTAACATGGTGAAACCCCGTCTCTACTAAAAAATACAAAAAACTAGCCGGGCGAGGTGGTGGGCGCCTGTAGTCCCAGCTACTCAGGGGGGCTGAGGCAGGAGAATGGCGTAAACCCAGGAGGCGGAGCTTGCAGTGAGCTGAGATCGCGCCACTGCACTCCAGCCTGGGTGACAGAGCGTGACTTCGTCTCAAAAAAAAAAAAAAAAAGAAAAAGAAAGGTCCAGCACGGTGATTTCTTACCTTCGCTACCCAGGACCAATAAGGTCCCACGTTCTGACAGATTTTGTTTATCAGACAAATTGCACTCAGTCATGCTTCATTCATTTTCCTGGGAGAGTTCCCAGGTTACATAGAATTGAGATAATCTCCCCACCTCGCCATCACCCCCACGAAGACACTCCGTGTTTCTGTTGCAATACAGTCTTATATGGATCATTATTAGATTTTCAGGTGCTCTTTGCATTTTACAACTGTTGCTCAAGCTGGAGACCCTAAAAAGAGTACTAGCTTTAGAGTCAAAGACCCCTGGGTTCCAGTTTCAGCTGAGAGACGGTGAGCACATCGCGAGCCCACTCTAATCCTGTATCCTAGTTGTATGATCACCTATTTCCCACCAATCGTGAGGCTGGAGAGAAAAGTGCCCACTCTGGCCAGTACACAGTAGGAGCTTAGTAAGCTTAAGCTCCCTTGCTTTCCCACTATCCTAATGTATTAGGGGAATGACAGAGATGTGGGGAATAGCACCTGGGAGGCTCCAGCTGTATGCTTCACAATCCTACCAATGAAAAAATCTGAATTAGGCTTCAGTTTCCAGTCTACAAAATGAGACAGGATAGGAGTGGGTAGGAAGAGGAGGAGCTTGGCCTTGTTGGTTTAAGCTGGGCCCGTCTGATTCTGTAACTAGCGGGCTTCACTGCGGGGTCCAGCCCACTCCCCAGCCAGAGCTTCCCGTGCTCTGAATGTGTTTTGGCCAAGGCCAAGGCTGTCCAGGGTCAGGGTAGGGAGGCTGGGTGGAGGGTAGCGAGTTGGAGAGAAGCAGTTCCCCGATATAACCTACAGGTGGCACCAGAGCAGCGCGGGAGCCGAGGGTTCCGCTCCAGCCTTCCTGAAGACCCGGGCAGGGCGGGGTAAGGCGAGGCAGAGGTGGTGCACACCGCTCAGCTGGGCAGCAGCATGGGGCTGCGAATCAGTCCACATCGTTTAAAATAGACACATGGGTCTTCTGGCTAATATCGTCTCTTTGATAGGGTTATCATATGCTTTATCATCCAAATCCAGACACTTCGGAGAGTGAAAGGGGCACTATAATAATTGCACCGGGACAGCAGACATAAACTTAACTGTACCTCGCAAACCAGAACATATGGTCAACCTACCCTCCGGTCACTTTTTCTTCCTTGTTTCCATTCTTTCTTTTAATTTATTTTCTTTTAAACACACAGCATTCTCTTTCCCCAAGCACCACTGTCTTTGAAAATGCCCTTGCAATCGGGACATTTTCCACCGGGCAACATCTGCTTTTGCATCTTGAATCTGAACATCTCTGAACCCACCCCAAAGGCTAGTTTTAGCTTCCAGTCGGAAGACTCTGTTCCTGGCTTACCATCCCCATGACTCAAGAATTAAAGATGTCAGAGATGGAACAGTGGCCCTTATCTCAACTTTGGTGCCTCTTTACTAAATTTATTCCTGTAATTTTGTTCTAAGTGCTTATGTCCTTTATCTCTATGAATTTACTTATATTAGTTTATCAAATTACAAGTAGACAAGCCCCATTAAGCAGGTTTCTTATATTTCCAAGATCATCCCATTACTCCATTTAACCCCAAATTAGCATGCCATTTATCCCCTTGTTTCTGAACCCTCTTCACTTAATAGTCTGGTAAACATCCATCCATTGCAAAAAGGACTCAAACTGTTCTCACTTCCAGTTTTAGTGGATTCATTGATACCCAAGTAATTGATTTGTCTGGAGGAGTCATTAGTAGAAAACTGTGCCCTTAAATTTAGTTTTATAGTTGGATCGTGCTAGTTAATATCTCTCTCTCTGTCATTCTCACATTGCAGCAAATGACCGTGGGTTTCTGTCTTAACCTAAAATCTAGGTTAGAAATTTGATCTTATCTGAATAAGATATTAATAGATAATATGAGACTTTTTAAAATTTACTAAACCTTTTCTCAGCTAAGAATGACACTCATGGTCACAAATGTGTATGTAAGCAAGCAGAAAATTGGGCTGTAAATATATAAACACTTAAAATATCATGTTTAGAGATGAGATTTTCCTTTTTTTTTCCTTTTTAGTAAAGTATATTTGCTATGGTTGGAATATTTTTGTCTCCTCCAAAATTTATGTTAGAACTTAAGCCCTAATGTGATAGTATTAAGAGGTGGAATCTTTAGGAGATGACTAAGTTGTGAGGGAGGAGCCCCCTCATGAATGGGATTAGTGACCTTATGAAAGGGCTTGAGGGAGCTACCTAGCTCGATTTTCTTCTTTTGCTTTTCTGTCCTTTCCACCATGTTGGGACACAGCGTGTCTCACCTCTGGAGGACTCAAGTGTTCAAGTTGCCATCCTGGAAGCAGAGAGCAGCCCTCACTAGACTACAAACCTGCTGGCACCTTGATCTTGGACTTCCCACCCACCAGAACTGTGAGAAATACATTTTTGTTCTTTACACATTACCCAGTCTCAGATATTTTGTTATAGCAGCACAAATGGATTAAGACAGTATCTTATATACAGTGAGGTGCATATACCTTAAGCTACAACTCTGTACTATTTACATATGTGTACACTCATGTGACCACCACTCAGCTCAAGATACAGAATGTTCCCATCAGCACAGACGGCTCCTTCTTCCCCCTTCTCAGTTGCTGTTCCCTCAAAGTTAACCAGGATCCTGACCTCTGTCACCATGGATTAGTTTTGCCTGTTCTTGAACTTCATATAAATGGAATCATTCAGTATGTGCACATTTGCAGCTGGCTTCTTTCATTCAACATAATCCTATGAGAGTTAGCCTTGTTTTAGGTACAGATAGTTGTTAATTTTTCTGGTTGTATAGTTCTCCATATTTTATTTATTACCCTTCTGTTTTTATGTTTAACTCAGTGTTTTGTGGGGTATATTGGTCCTTTTTAGCTAGACTGATATTAAATATCTTATCAATGGAGCTTAGGAAATTTTTAGAAGACAAAAGCCTAATAAACCCAAGCCCCCTAATCTTTTTTTTTTTTTAATTTATTTATTATTATTAAACTTCAAGTTGTAGGGTACATGTGCACAACGTGCAGGTTTGCTACATATGTATACTTGTGCCATGTTGGTGTGCTGCACCCATCAACTCGTCATTTACATCAGGTATAACTCCCAATGCAATCCCTCCCCCCTCCCCCCTCCCCATGATAGGCCCTGGTGTGTGATGTTCCCCTTCCCGAGTCCAAGTGATCTCATTGTTCAGATCCCACCTACGAGTGAGAACATGCGGTGTTTGGTTTTTCTGTTCTTGTGATAGTTTGCTAAGAATGATGGATTCCAGCTGCATCCATGTCCCTACAAAGGACACAAACTCATCCTTTTTTATGGCTGCATAGTATTCCATGGTGTATATGTGCCACATTTTCTTAATCCAATCTGTCACTGATGGACATTTGGGTTGATTCCAAGTCTTTGCTATTGTGAATAGTGCTGCAATAAACATACGTGTGCATGTGTCCTTATAGCAGCATAATTTATAATCCTTTGGGTATATACCCAGTAATGGGATGGCTGGGTCATATGGTACATCTAGTTCTAGATCCTTGAGGAATTGCCATACTGTTTTCCATAATGGTTGAACTAGTTTACAATCCCACCAACAGTGTAAAAGTGTTCCTATTTCTCCACATCCTCTCCAGCACCTGTTGTTTCCTGACTTTTGAATGATCGCCATTCTAACTGGTGTGAGATGGTATCTCATTGTGGTTTTGATTTGCATTTCTCTGATGGCCAGTGATGATGAGCATTTTTTCATGTGTCTGTTGGCTGTATGAATGTCTTCTTTTGAGAAATGTCTGTTCATATCCTTTGCCCACTTTTGGATGGGGTTGTTTTTTTCTTGTAAATTTGTTTGAGTTCTTTGTAGGTTCTGGATATTAGCCCTTTGTCAGATGAGTAGATTGCAAAAATTTTCTCCCATTCTGTAGGTTGCCTGCTCACTCTGATGGTAGTTTCTTTTGCTGTGCAGAAGCTCTTTAGTTTGATGAGATCCCATTTGTCAATTTTGGCTTTTGCTGCCGTTGCTTTTGGTGTTTTAGACATGAAGTCTTTGCCCATGCCTATGTCCTGAATGGTACTACCTAGGTTTTCCTCTAGGATTTTTATGGTATTAGGTCTAACATTTAAGTCTCTAATCCATCTTGAATTAATTTTCGTATAAGGAGTAAGGAAAGGATCCAGTTTCAGCTTTCTACTTATGGCTAGCCAGTTTTCCCAGCACCATTTATTAAATAGGGAATCCTTTCCCCATTTCTTGTTTCTCTCAGGTTTGTCAAAGATCGGATGGCTGTAGATGTGTGGTATTATTTCTGAGGACTCTGTTCTGTTCCATTGGTCTATATCTCTGTTTTGGTACCAGTACCATGCTGTTTTGGTTACTGTAGCCTTGTAGTATAGTTTGAAGTCAGGTAGCGTGATGCCTCCAGCTTTGTTCTTTTGACTTAGGATTGTCTTGGAGATGCGGGCTCTTTTTTGGTTCCATATGAACTTTAAAGCAGTTTTTTCCAATTCTGTGAAGAAGCTCATTGGTAGCTTGATGGGGATGGCATTGAATCTATAAATTACCTTGGGCAGTATGGCCATTTTCACGATATTGATTCTTCCTATCCATGAGCATGGTATGTTCTTCCATTTGTTTGTGTCCTCTTTGATTTCACTGAGCAGTGGTTTGTAGTTCTCCTTGAAGAGGTCCTTTACATCCCTTGTAAGTTGGATTCCTAGGTATTTTATTCTCTTTGAAGCAATTGTGAATGGAAGTTCATTCCTGATTTGGCTCTCTGTTTGACTGTCACTGGTGTATAAGAATGCTTGTGATTTTTGCACATTAATTTTGTATCCTGAGACTTTGCTGAAGTTGCTGATCAGCTTAAGGAGATTTTGGGCTGAGACAATGGGGTTTTCTAAATATACAATCATGTCATCTGCAAACAGGGACAATTTGACTTCTTCTTTTCCTAACTGAATCCCCTTGATTTCTTTCTCTTGCCTGATTGCCCTAGCCAGAACTTCCAACACTATGTTGAATAGGAGTGGTGAGAGAGGGCATCCCTGTCTTGTGCCAGTTTTCAAAGGGAATTTTTCCAGTTTTTGCCCATTCAGTATGATATTGGCTGTGGGTTTGTCATAAATAGCTCTTATGATTTTGAGGTACATTCCATCAATACCGAATTTATTGAGCGTTTTTAGCATGAAGGGCTGTTGAATTTTGTCAAAAGCCTTTTCTGCATCTATTGAGATAATGATGTGGTTCTTGTCTTTGGTTCTGTTTATATGCTGGATTATGTTTATTGATTTGCGAATGTTGAACCAGCCTTGCATCCCAGGGATGAAGCCCACTTGATCATGGTGGATAAGCTTTTTGATGTGCTGCTGAATCCGGTTTGCCAGTATTTTATTGAGGATTTTTGCATCGATGTTCATCAGGGATATTGGTCTAAAATTCTCTTTTTTTGTTGTGTCTCTGCCAGGCTTTGGTATCAGGATGATGTTGGCCTCATAAAATGAGTTAGGGAGGATTCCCTCTTTTTCTATTGATTGGAATAGTTTCAGAAGGAATGGTACCAGCTCCTCCTTGTACCTCTGGTAGAATTCAGCTGTGAATCCATCTGGTCCTGGACTTTTTTTGGTTGGTAGGCTATTAATTATTGCCTCAATTTCAGAGCCTACTATTGGTCTATTCAGGGATTCAACTTCTTCCTGGTTTAGTCTTGGAAGAGTGTAAGTGTCCAGGAAATTATCCATTTCTTCTAGATTTTCCAGTTTATTTGCGTAGAGGTGTTTATAGTATTCTCTGATGGTAGTTTGTATTTCTGTGGGGTCGGTGGTGATATCCCCTTTATCATTTTTAATTGCGTCGATTTGATTCTTCTCTCTTTTCTTCTTTATTAGTCTTGCTAGTGGTCTGTCAATTTTGTTGATCTTTTCAAAACACCAACTCCTGGATTCATTGATTTTTTGGAGGGTTTTTTGTGTCTCTATCTCCTTCAGTTCTGCTCTGATCTTAGTTATTTCTTGCCTTCTGCTAGCTTTCGAATGTGTTTGCTCTTGCTTCTCTAGTTCTTTTAATTGCGATGTTAGAGTGTCAATTTTAGATCTTTCCTGCTTTCTCTTGTGGGCATTTAGTGCTATAAATTTCCCTCTACACACTGCTTTAAATGTGTCCCAGAGATTCTGGTATGTTGTATCTTTGTTCTCATTGGTTTCAAAGAACATCTTTATTTCTGCCTTCATTTCGTTATGTACCCAGTAGTCATTCAGGAGCAGGTTGTTCAGTTTCCATGTAGTTGAGCGGTTTTGATTGAGTTTCTTAGTCCTGAGTTCTAATTTGATTGCACTGTGGTCTGAGAGACAGTTTGTTATAATTTCTGTCCTTGTACATTTGCTGAGGAGTGCTTTACTTCCAATTACGTGGTCAATTTTGGAGTAAGTACGATATGGTGCTGAGAAGAATGTATATTCTGTTGATTTGGGGTGGAGAGTTCTATAGATGTCTATTAGGTCTGCTTGCTGCAGAGATGAGTTCAATTCCTGGATATCCTTGTTAACTTTCTGTCTCGTTGATCTGTCTAATGTTGACAGTGGAGTGTTGAAGTCTCCCATTATTATTGTATGGGAGTCTAAGTCTCTTTGTAAGTCTCTAAGGACTTGCTTTATGAATCTGGGTGCTCCTGTATTGGGTGCATATATATTTAGGATAGTTAGCTCTTCCTGTTGAATTGATCCCTTTACCATTATGTAATGGCCTTCTTTGTCTCTTTTGATCTTTGATGGTTTAAAGTCTGTTTTATCAGAGACTAGTATTGCAACCCCCGCTTTTTTGTGTTCTCCATTTGCTTGGTAAATCTTCCTCCATCCCTTTATTTTGAGCCTATGTATGTCTCTGCGTGTGAGATGGGTCTCCTGAATACAGCAGACTGATGGGTCTTGACTCTTTATCCAGTTTGCCAGTCTGTGTCTTTTAATTGGAGCATTTAGTCCATTTACATTTAAGGTTAAGATTGTTATGTGTGAACTTGATCCTGCCATTATGATATTAACTGGTTATTTTGCTCGTTAGTTGATGCAGTTTCTTCCTAGCCTTGATGGTCTTTACATTTTGGCATGTTTTTGCAATGGCTGGTACCGGTTGTTCCTTTCCATGTTTAGTGCTTCCTTCAGGGTCTCTTGTAAGGCAGGCCTAGTGGTGACAAAATCTCTAAGCATTTACTTATCTGTAAAGGATTTTATTTCTCCTTCACTTATGAAACTTAGTTTGGCTGGATATAAAATTCTGGGTTTAAATTTCTTTTCTTTAAGAATGTTGAATATTGGCCCCCACTCTCTTCTGGCTTGAAGAGTTTCTGCCAAGAGATCTGCTGTTAGTCTGATGGGCTTCCCTTTGTGGGTAACCCGACCTTTCTCTCTGGCTGCCCTTAAGATTTTTTCCTTCATTTCAACTTTGGTGAATCTGGCAATTATGTGTCTTGGAGTTGCTCTTCTCGAGGAGTATCTTTGTGGCGTTCTCTGTATTTCCTGGATTTGAATGTTGGCCTGCCCTACTAGGTTGGGGAAGTTCTCCTGGATGATATCCTGAAGAGTGTTTTCCAACTTGGTTCCATTTTCCCCCTCACTTTCAGGCACCCCAGTCAGACGTAGATTTGGTCTTTTTACATAATCCCATACTTCTTGCAGGCTTTGTTCATTTCTTTTTCTTCTTTTTTCTTTTGGTTTCTCTTCTCGCTTCATTTCATTCATTTGATCCTCCATCGCTGACATTCTTTCTTCCAGTTGATCGAGACGGTTACTGAAGCTTGTGCATTTGTCACGTATTTCTCGTGCCATGGTTTTCGTCTCTTTCATTTCGTTTGTGAGCTTCTCTGCATTAATTACTCTAGCCATCAATTCTTCCACTTTTTTTTCAAGATTTTTAGTTTCTTTGCGCTGGGTACGTAATTCCTCCTTTAGCTCTGAGAAATTTGATGGACTGAAGCCTTCTTCTCTCATCTCGTCGAAGTCATTCTCCATCCAGCTTTGATCCGTTGCTGGCGATGAGCTGCGCTCCTTTGCCGGGGGAGATGCGCTCTTATTTTTTGAATTTCCAGCTTTTCTGCCCTGCTTTTTCCCCATCTTTGTGGTTTTATCTGCCTCTGGTCTTTGATGATGGTGATGTACTGATGGGGTTTTGGTGTAGGTGACCTTCCTGTTTGATAGCTTTCCTTCTAACAGTCAGGATCCTCAGCTGTAGGTTGTAGCTGTAGGAGATTGCTTGAGGTCCACTCCAGACCCTGTTTGCCTGGGTATCAGCAGCAGAGGCTGCAGAAGATAGAATATTTCTGAACAGCGAGTGTACCTGTCTGATTCTTGCTTTGGAATCTTCCTCTCAGGGGTGTACTCCACCCTGTGAGGTGTGGGGTGTCAGACTGCCCCTAGTGGGGGATGTCTCCCAGTTAGGCTACTCAGGGGTCAGGGACCCACTTGAGCAGGGAGTCTGTCCCTTCTCAGATCTCAACCTCCGTGTTGGGAGATCCACTGCTCTCTTCAAAGCTGTCAGACAGAGTCGTTTGCGTCTGCAGAGCTGCTGCGTTTGTTATTATTTACTGTGCCCTGTCCCCAGAGGTGGAGTCTACAGAGACAGGCAGGTTTCCTTGAGCTGCTGTGAGCTCCACCCAGTTCGAGCTTCCCAGCAGCTTTGTTTACCTACTTAAGCCTCAGCAATGGCGGGCGCCCCTCCCCCAGCCTCGCTGCTGCCTTGCCGGTAGATCACAGACTGCTGTGCTAGCAATGAGGGAGGCTCCGTGGGTGTGGGACACTCCCGGCCAGGTGTGGGATATGATCTCCTGGTGTGCCTGTCTGCTTAAAGCGCAGTATTAGGGTGGGAGTTACCCGATTTTCCAGGTGTTGTGTGTCTCAGTTCCCCTGGCTAGGAAAAGGGATTCCCTTCCCCCTTGCGCTTTCCAGGTGAGGCAATGCCTCGCCCTGCTTCAGCTCTCGCTGGTCGGGCTGCAGCAGCTGACCAGCACCGATCGTCTGGCACTCCCCAGTGAGATGAACCCAGTACCTCAGTTGAAAATGCAGAAATCGCCGGTCTTCTGTGTCGCTCGCGCTGGGAGTTGGAGACTGGAGCTGTTCCTATTCGGCCATCTTGCTCCGCCCCCGCCCCCTAATCTTAAGCCAAGTTTATTTCTCACGCCTGCTTCAGTTGTTCTTCGTGTGGTATTTTTTCCCTCACAAAGCTGAGGGAAAATCTAGGAACACAAAAGCTCTTCATCATGTTATCAACTTAGGGATGCTTGTCATCTGAATAACAGGGTAGATATTTATAATCTGAAATGTTAAAATAACTATAGCAAACACTTTTATAGCACTAACTGCTGTTCAAAGTGCTTTACATATATTATTTTCATCAAAACTACTCTGTGAAATGGACACTATTATTGTCACCCTCACATTTTAGATGGGGAAATGGAGGTACAGAGAGACCACGTAACTTTCCCAAGGTGGTAGAGCCAGGACTTGAACCTGTGTTTTCTGGTTTTAGAGCCTGCACCCTTCACCACCACACCATATTGTGTAGCATATTTCCTGTGGTTAAAGTGTTTTCTTCTATTAGCTTGGGAGCGTTTTCTGAATAATTCAAATCTTATAAATTTGCTTCAAAGAATACAAGTAAATTGAAATGGAAGATCTAATACAGAACATGTGGCATTTGTGAATAAATTATAGGACTCTGGTTTTAAATAATAATTATTTGCTTATCTTGTGACTTTTGTCGGCAGGGCTGTAATGTGCTCGCTTCATTTTCCTTCTCTTCAATAGGAGGAGATGGGCTCAGAGACAGGCACAATTTATCATAAAATCTCATCACACTTTCCCTCACCATCTGGAAGCTGGCGGTAGATTTGTGAAATCTTGGTTGAGAAAGAGTTGAATGCCACTTGTAGCATAGTGAGTTTTATAAAGATGGTTTTACTAGCCAGTTCTGTTGCACAGAGTCCTGTAAGTTTTTGCAATTAATGTGGCCAATAGTTTTCTTACAAAGATTGTCAGCGTTCTAGAGAAAATTATCTTACAGTTTTATTCTGCTGCTAAAGTGTTATATTTCTTTATAGATGAACTAATTAATTCTTGGTCACTTGTTCTTCATTAGACATTTCTCTGCCTCTTTATGCTGTGCTTTTTGTCTCTTTATGCTCAGCCCCAGGTTTTTCCTTCTAACTGCAAGAAGAAGATTATTGAAATTTTTTCTCTCTCAAACTCCCAGGCTCAAGTGATCCTCCCCTGTCTGCCTCTTGTCCAGCTGGCATTACAGGTGTGCACCACTGCACCCTGCTGATTTTCTCTTTAACCTTCCCCCTGAGCATGTGTACACACACACACATAAACATGCATATACACACACAGACATCCACATGTGTACACACACACACAGACATACACATATCCACACATACTTATTAGCCATACATTTACACACACACACATGTGCACACACACATATACACACCTTCCTTCCATTTTCTTCTCATGACTCAGGGCTCTCAGAGTAGTGGAAAGAGTCTTGTACCATGAATCAAGGATCAACTGTGCAACTTTGCTCAAGTGTCTTTCTTTTTGAGATCTCATGTATAATAAACATTCTTACCCACCAATTAGAGTTATTTTGACGATAAAACAGATAGGAAGGATAACAGAATGATGACATGTTGTATAGTTTAAAAAAATTAAGCTTGACCAAAAAGAGGCCTGGCCTTTGTCCTAGACTCCTGGGAGGTGATCTTCAACACGTAATGCCTGATAGGAGTATCTTTGCCTGGGGATCTTGGGTCATGATGGATAGTCTAGTAATAAGACGGTGGGGGCCGGGCGCAGTGGCTCACGCCTGTAATCCCAACACTTTGGGAGGCCGAGGTGGGCAGATCACAAGGTCAGGAGATCAAGACCATCCTGGCTAAGATGGTGAAACCCCATCTCTACTAAAAATATGAAAAAATTAGCCAGGCATGGTGGCGGGTGCCTGTGGTCCCAGCTACTCGGGAGGCTGAGGCAGGAGAATGGTGTGAACCTGGGAGGTAGAGCT
Organism: Chlorocebus sabaeus; assembly: GCF_047675955.1. Taxonomy (NCBI): domain Eukaryota; kingdom Metazoa; phylum Chordata; class Mammalia; order Primates; family Cercopithecidae; genus Chlorocebus; species Chlorocebus sabaeus. Next base: position 54,803,739 of record NC_132929.1, on the reverse strand, counting down.
TGCAGTGAGCCGAGACTGAGCCAATGCACTCCAGCCTGGGTGACAGAGCGAGACTCCATCTCAAAAAAAAAAAAAAAAAAAAAAAAAAAAAAAAAAAAGAATGTAGGGACTAGCCAAGCCAGGAAAACCAACTATGTGATTTAGAGTCCAGGCTTTAGGTCACCCCTGGAAGGACTGGAGACTAGAAACTGAGAGCAGCCATGTGGACAATCCAGCATGCCTCTGTGATGAAGTTTCAGTAAAAACTCGGAACACTGAGGCTTGAGGGAGCCTCATTGGCTGGGAATACTCCGTGTGTATTGGCACATAGCAAAGCCGGGGGGTAATGCACTCTGACTGCATGGGGAAGGGATAATGGACAGTCCATGCCTGATGCCCTCCTGGACCCAGACCTAGGCCTTTCTTCCCCTGGCTGATTTTAATCTGTATCCTTTCAGCGTAATCAAACCATAACTGTTAGTATAACAACTTTTCGTGAGTTCTAGCCAGTTCTTAGAGGTAAGCAAGCAGAGCTCATCTACTGCCTGCTGTAAAAACTATTTTAAAATTACCTCAACTGAAGAAGGCCAGAGCTCTCATGAATCTGCTCCAACAGATTTTGAAGCCAAAGTTGAGGGCATTTGAAGCCAAAGCCAGGCCAGACAGAGATGAGGCTCCTGGGAGGGAACAGGTGCAGTCCTGCTCAGGCTGCAGTGTCCCTGGGCTACAGCTGGACAAGGACTCCTTCTGGCTCACAGCTTCTAGGGGCAGAATTTGGGGCTGGTTGACTGTCTGATTTGTAGGACTCTGGTGATGAGCTCATCTGGGAAACTGTGTGGTATTGGGAAGAGAATGGTTTTGCTTTTCCAAATCATCTACCTCCTGCATGCTTTGGTCCACATGGGAACTCAGTGTGGAAACTGCCTTTGAAGAGCCTAAGCCTGAACTCTGGGCCATGTGCCCAGTTTCCTGGCCTCCAGCTTTGCTCACTCCTTACCCCTACCAATCACTGATGCCAGTTCCATCCTCCCAAATATCCTTTCATCATGTTACCCTCCCCACCACCTCATGGCACCTCTACACAACAGGAAATGCCTCCCACCTCAGCCTGGCATTCAAGTTTTTTTCTGATGTGGCCCACCTCTCACCAGCCCACCTCTCACCACCCCACCACATCTCCCTGTGGGCCCTGCCAACTTGGATCAATTTTTCCTGTCCATGAGCTGAACTTTCCCATCTCCATACTGCTGCTTACACTGTGACCTTCCTGTGCATGTTCTTTCCCTCCCTCTCCCCAAGTCCAAATGCTATAGACTGAATTGTGTCTCCCCAAAATTCATACTTGGAGCCCTAACCCCCTAAGTGATTGTATTTGGAAACAGGGCTCTTATGAGGTAAAGTTAAGTGAGGGAGGAGGGGCAGAGCAAGATGGCTGAATAGCAGTCTCCACCAATGATTCTTCTTGCAGGAAAATCAAATTTAACAATTGTCTACACCAAAAAAGCATCTTCATAACAACCAAAAATCAGTCGAGGACTCACAGTACCTGGATTTAACTTCATAACACTGAAAGAGGCACTGAGGAGGGTAGAATAGACAGTCTTGAAACACTGAGGCCATTCCTCTCCCATCTCCCAGCAGTGGCCGCTGTCGTGCTGAGAGAGAATCTGTGCACCTGGGGGAGGGAGAAGGCAGCAACTGTGGGACTTTGCCTTGAACTCAGTGCTGCCCTGTCACAGCAGAAAGCGAAACCAGGTGGAACTCACGTGACACCTGCCCATGGAGGGAGCATTCAGACCAGCCCTACCCATAGGGGTTCGCCCATCCCAAGTAGTTAGAAGGCTTGAGGCTTGGGTTTTGACAAGCCTTGGCATGGCAGGCTATTATGCCTGGGGCCTTAAATAAACTTGAAAGGCAGTCTAGACCATAAGGACTTCAACTCCTAGTCAAGTCTCAATGCCATGCTACTCAGAGCCAGTGGACTCAGGGGGCACACGACCTAAAGAGACACCAGCCAGGGCAGCCAAGGGAGTGTTGCACCACCCCTCCCCCAATCCCAGGCAGCGCATCTTGCAGCAACAAAAGTGACTTCTTCCTTTTGCTTGAGGAGAGGAGGGGGAAGAGTAAAGAGGACTTTGTCTTACATCTTGGATACCAGCTCAGCCACAGCAGGATAGAGAACCAGTCAGAGTAGAGAGGCCCCCGTTCCAGAACCTAGCTCCTGAAGTGACATTTCTAGACACACCCTGGGCCAAAAGGGAATCTGCTGCCTTGAAGGAAAGAACCCAGTCCTGGCAGGGTTTATCACCTGCTGACTTAAGAGCCCTTGGGCCCTGAATAGCCAACAGTGATACCCAGGTAATATGCGATGGGCCTGGAGTAAGGCTCTGAGACATGCTGGCTTCAGGTGAGACCCAGCATATTCCCAGCTATGGTGGTTGTGGTGAGAAACTTCCGCTTGAGAAAAACAGAAGGAAAGGTAAAAGAGACTTTGCCTTGCAGCTTAGGTACCTCCCTGGCCACAGTCGGATACAGCACTAAACGGGCTCTTGTGGTTACTGATTCTAGGCCTTGGCTATTAGACCAGCCCTGGACCAGACAAGCTGTTGGACCTGCCCTGGGCCAGAGGGGAGGCCACTGCTCTGAAAGGTGAGTCCCAGGCCTAGAAGCATTCTCCACAAGCTGACTGAAGAGCCCTTGGGCCCTAAGTGAACATTGACAGTAGCCTGGTAGTACTCCTGTGGGCCTGTGGAGGTGGCCACAGGGCAAGGCTCCTCTGCCTGTGGAATGGGGAAGGAAGAACGGCAAGGACTTTGTCCCATGGTTTTCAGTGCCAGCTCAGTCATCATAGAATAAAGCACCAGGTAAATTTCTAAGGTTTTTGACTCTAGTCCCTGACTCCCAGAAAGCATCTCTGGACCCACCAGGGCCTGAGGGAACTCATTGCCCTGCAGGGAAGGACACAAGCCTGGCTGGCTTTGCCACCTGCTGACTGTAGGGCCCCAGGGCCTCGAGTGAACATAGACGATAGCCAGGTAGTGTTGACGGCAGGCCATGAGTGAAACCTAGTGCTTTGCTGGCTTTAGGTCTGACCCAGGGCAGTCCCAGCGGTGGTAGCCATAGGGATGTTGTGTCAGCCCACCCCCAGCTCCAAGTGGCTCAGCAGAGAGCAAGAGAGTGAGAGGGAGAGAGAGAGAAAGAGAGACTGAGACTGTTTGGGAGAAATTACAGATAGAGAATAAGAGTGTCTGCCTGGTAGTCCAGAGAATTCTTCCAGATCTTATCCAAGACCACCAAGGCAGTACCTCTATGAGTCTTCAAGCACCATAGCATAACTGGGTTTGGAGTGTCCCCTAATACAGATACAGTTTAGATCATAACACCCACATCCTTTCAAATACCTGGAAAGTCTTCCCAAGGATGAGTACAAACAAGCCCAGACTGAGAAGACTACAGTAAATACCTAACTCTTCAATGCCCAGGCACTGATGAACATCCACAAGCATCAGGACCATCCAGGAAAACATGACCTCATCAAACAAACTAATTAAGGCACCAGGGACCAATCCTAGAGAAACAGAGATATGTAACCTTCCAGACAGAGAATTCAAAATACTGTAATCCCAGCACTTTAGGAGGCCGAGGCAGGCAGATCATGAGGTCAGGAGATTGAGACCATTCTGACTAACAAGGTGAAACCCCATCTCTACTAAAAATACAAAAAATTAGCTAGGTGTGGTAGCGGGAGCCTGTAGTCCCAGCAACTCAGGAGGCTGAGGTAGGAGAATGGCGTGAACCCAGGAGGTGGAGCTTGCAGTGAGCCGAGATCTTGCCACTGCACTCTAGTCTGGGTGACAGAGCAAGACTGTCTCGAGAAAAAAAAAAAAAAAAAGTGGTTTTAAGGAAACTTAAATTCAAGATAACACAGAGAAAGGATTCAAAATTCTATCAGATAAATTTAATAACAAGATTAAATAATTAAAAAGAAGCAGAAATTCTGTAGTTGAAAAATGCAAATGACATAATGAAGAATGCATCAGAGTCTCTTAATAGTAAAATTGATCAAGCAGAAGAAAACGTTAGTGAGCTTGAAGACAAGCTGTTTGAAAATACACAGAGGAAACAAACAAACAAAAAAGAAGCATGCCTACGAGATCTAGAAAATAGCCTCAAAAGGGCAAAACTGAGTTATTGGCCTTAAAGAGGAAGTAGAAAAATAGATAGACGTAGAAAGTTTATTCAAAAGGATAATAACAGAGAACTTTCAAAACCTAGAGAAAGATATAAATAATCAAGTACAAAAATGTTATAGACACCAAGCAGACTTAACCTAAAGAAAACTACTTCAAGGCATTTAATACTCAAACTCCCAAAGGTCAAGGATAAAGAAAGAATCGTAAAGCAGCAAGAGAAAAGAAACAAATAACATACAATGGAGCTCTAATACATCTGGCAGCAGACTTTCAGTGGAAACCTTACAGGCCAGGAGAATGTGGCATGATAGATAGATAGATAGATAGATAGATAGATAGATAGATAGATAGATTTTTTTTTTTTTTTCAAGACTGAGTCTTGCTCTGTCACCCAGTCTGGAGTACAGTGGCACGATCTCAGCTCACTGCAACCTCTGCCTCCTGGGTTCAAGCAATTCTCCTGCCTCAGCCTCCTGAATAGCTGGGATTACAGGTACCCGCCACCATACCTGGCTAATGCTTCTATTTTTAGTAGAGATGAGGTTTCACCATGTTGGCCAGGCTGGTCTTGAACTCCTGACCTCATAATCTGCCCGCCCCGGCCTCTCAAAGTGGTGGGATGACAGGTTTGAGCCACTGTGCCTGGCTGGCATGACATATTTTAAGTGCTGAAGAAAAAAAATATTTTACCCTAGAATAATATATCCAGCGAAAATATCCTTCAAACCTGAAAGAGAAAGACTTTCCCAGACAAACGAAAGTTGCAGGATTTCATCAACGTCAGATCTATCCTACAAGAAATGCTAAAGGAAGGTCTTCAATCAGAAACAAAAGGATATTAGTGAGCAATAAGACATCATCTGAAGGTACAAAACTCACTGGTAGTAGTAAGTACCCAGAAAAACACAGAATATGATAACACTGTAATTATTGTGTGTAAATGATTCTTAAGTAGAAAGACTAAAAGATAAACCAAACAAAAATAATAACTACAACAAATTTTCAAGACATACACAGCTCAATAAGATGTAAATAGAAACAACAAAAAGTTAAAAGGCTGAGGGACAAAGTGAAAGTGTAAAGTTTTTGTGTTTTCTTTTTGCTTGTTTGCTTCTTTATGCAAGCAATATAAAGGTGTCATCAGTTTAAAATAATGGGTTATAAGATAGTATTTGCAAGCCTCCTGGTAACCTCAAATCAAAAGACATACAATGAATACACACACACCAAAAACAAGAAATTAAATTTTACATCCAGAGAAAATCACCTTCACCCAAAGGAAGAAAGGAAGGAAGGAAAGAAGAGAAGACCATAACAACTAGAAAACAAATAACAAAATCCTGATCAATAATAATATTGAATGTTAATGGACTAAACTCTCCAATCAAAGACAGAGTAGCTGAATGGATTTTTTTTTAAAAAAGACCCAATGATTTATTGCCTGCAAGAAACACACTACACCTACAAAGATACACATAGACTGAAAATAAAGGGATGGAAAAAGATATTACATGCCAATGAAACTGATAAAGAGCAGGAGTGGCTATACTTATAACAGACTAAATAAATTTCAAGACAAAAACTGTAAGAAGAAACAAAGAAGGTCATTATATAATGATAAAGGGATTGATTCAGGGCTGGGCGTGGTGACTCATGCCTGTAAACCCAGTACTTTGGGAGGCCGAGGTGATTAGATCACGAGGTCAGGAGATCGAGACCATCCTAGCCAACATGGTGAACCCTCGTCTCTACTAAAAATACAAAACAATTACCTGGGTGTGGTGACGTGTGCCTGTAGTCCCAGCTACTCGGGAGGCTGAGGCAGGAGAATTACTTGAATCCGGGAGGTGGAGGTTGCAGTAAGCTGAGATCACAACACTGCACTCTAGCCTGGGCGACAGAATGAGACTCCATTAAAAAAGAGAGAGAGAGAGAGAGATCAATTCAGCAGGAGGATATAACAATTTTAAATAGATATGCACCCAACACTAGAGCACCCACATATGTAAAGCAAAGTCTATTAGAGCTAAAGAGAGAGAGAGATCCAATACAATAACAGCTGGAGACTTTAACCCTACTTTCAGCACTGGACAGATCTTCTGGACAGAAAATCAATACAGAAACATTGAATTTCATCTTCACTGTAGATAAATGGACTTAATAGATATTTACAGAACATTTTATCCAATGGCTACAGAATACACATTCTTTTCCTCAGCACATGGATCATTCTCAAGGTAGACCATATCTTAGGTCACACAATGAGTCTTAAAACACTCAAAAAAATAAATAACTAAAATAATATCAAGCATCTTCTCTAGCCACAATGGAATAAAACTAGAAATTAATAACAAGAGAAAATTTGGAAACTATACAAATATATGAAGATTAAATAATATGCTATGGGTCAATGAAGAAATTAAGAAGGAAATTGAAAGACTTCTTGAAACAAATGAGAATGGAAACACAACACACCAAAACTTAAGGGATATTACAAAAGCAGTACTAAGAGGAAAGTTTACAGCTATAAACATCTACTTTTTAAAAGTAGAAAACATCAAATAAATCACCTAACAATGCATTTTAAAGAAATAGAAAAGTGAGGGCAAATCAAACCCAAAATTAGTAGAAGAAAACAAATAATAAAGATCAGAGCAAAAATAAATGAAATTGAAATGAAGAAAACTATACAAAGCATCAATGAAATGAAAAGTTGGTTTTTTGAAAAGATAAACAACATTGACAAACTTTTAGCCTAACTAAGACTAAGAAAAAAAGAAAAAAGACCCAAGAAAATAAAATCAAAGATGAAAAAGGAAGCATTACAACTGATACCACAAAAATTCAAAGGATAACTAGTGGCTATTATAAGCAACTATATGCAAAGAAATAGGAAAACCTACTAAAAATGGATAAATTTCTAGACACATTCAGCCTGCCAAGATTGAACCGTGATGAAATCCAAAACCTGAACAGACCAATAACAAATAATGAGATCGAAGCAGTAATAAAAATTATCCCAGCAAAGAAAAGCCTGGGAACTGATGGCTTCAATGCTGAATTCTACCAAACATCTAAAGAACTAATACCAACCTTACCCAAACTATTCCAAAAATAGAGGAGGGAATACTTCCAAACTCATTCTACAATGCTAGTATTATCCTGATACCAAAACTGAAGATACATTAAAGAAATTAAACTACAGACCAATATCACTGAAGAATATAGATGCAAAAATCCTCAACAAAACATTAGCAAATTGAATTCCAAAACACATTAAAAAGATCATTCATCATGACCAAGTGGGATTCATCCTGGAAGGATAGTTCAACATATGCAATTCAATCAATGTGATACATCATGTCAACAGAATGAATGACAAAACTACATGATCATTTCAATGAATGCTGGAAAAGCATTTGATAAAATTTCACATCCATTCATGATTTTAAAAACCCTTGAAAAACTGAGTATAGAAGGCACATGCCTCAACATAATAAAAGCCATATACAACAGACCCACAGCTAGTTTCATACTGAATGGGAGAAAACTGAGAGCTTCTTCTCTAAGATCTGGAACATAACAAGGATACCCACTTTCATCACTGTTAATCAATATAGTTTTGGAAATCCTAGCTAGAACAAACAGACAAGAGAAAGAAATAAAGGGCATCCAAATTGGAAAGGAAGAAGTCAAATTATTCTTATTTTCAGATGTCATAATCTTTTATTTGGAAAACCCTAAAGACTCACACACAAAAATCTGTTAGAACTGATAAACCAATTCAGTAAAGCTGCAGGATACAAAATCAACATGCAAAATTCGGTGGCATTTCTATATGTCAACAGAGAACAATCTGAAAGAGAATTCAAGAAAGTAATTCCATTTACAATAGCTACAAATAAAATAAAATACATAGGAATTAACTTAACCAAAGAAGTAAAAGTTCTCTACAATGAAACCTATACACTGATACAAGAAATTGAAGAGGACACCAATGAAATGAAAAGATATTCTATGTTCATGAATTGGAAGAATCAATATTGTTAAAATGTCCATACTACCCAAAGCAATCTACAGATTCAATGCAACGTCTATCAAAACATCAATGATATTCTTCACAGAAATAGAAAAAAAATCCTAAAATTTATAAGTAACTACAACAGACCCAGCATAGCCAAAGCTATCCTAAACAAAAAGAACAAAACTAGAGTGATCAGATTACCTGACTTCAAATTATACTAGAGAGCTAAGTAGTCAAAATGACATGGTACTGGCATAAAAACACATGCCAAGAATACACATTGTGGAAAGAACAGTCTCTTCAATAAATGATGATGAGAAAATTGGATTTTTTAATATGGCAAGAGATAGGGGCTTGATTTCATTCTTCTGCATATGGATATCCAGTTTTCCCAGAACAATTTATTGAAGAGACTGTCCTTTCCACAATGTATATTCTTGGCACTTTTGTCAAAAATAAGTTCACTGTAGATGTATGAATTTATTTCTGGGTTCTCTATTCTATTTCATTGGTCTGTGTGTCAACTGAAACAACATGGATGGAACTGGAGGTCATTATGTTAAGTGAACTAAGCCAGGCACGGAAAAACAAACTTCACATGTTCTCACTTATTTGCAGAAATTAAGTTAAAATAATTGAACTCATGGAGATAAAGAGTAAAAGGATGGTTCCCAGAGGCTGGGAAGGGTAGTGGGGAGATGGTAAGGAAGTGGGGGTTGTTAATGGTACAAAAAAATTAGTTAGAAAGAATATGATCTAGTATTTAATAGCACAACATGGTGAATACAGTCAATAATAATTTACTTATACATTTCAAAATAGCTAAAAGAATGCAAGTGGATTGTTTGTATACAAAGGATAAATGCTTAAGGTGATGGATACCCCATTTACCAGATGTAATTATTATGCATTGCATGCCTGTATCAAAATACCTCATATAACCTATAAGTATATGTACCTACTGTGTATCCACAAAAATTAAAAATTAAAAAAAATAAGTCAGGTCATAAGTATGGGCTCCAAATCTAATAGGATGAGTGGCCTCATAAGAATGTCCATGTACCAAGGAAAGGTCATGTGAGCATAAAATGAGAAAGTGGCCACCTGCAACCCAAGAAAAGAGCCCTCATGAGACACTGACCCTGCTGGTTTCTTCATCTTGGACTTTCCAGCTTTCAGAACTGTAAGAAAATAAATTTCTGTAGTTTCAGCCACCCAGTCTATGGTATTTTGTTATGGCAGCCTGAGCTGACTGATACACCAAACTATATCTATCCTTCAAGGACCTTGCTTAAATACTAGGTTCCCAGAAAGAAGATTCTTTCTCTCTTCCCTATCACCCCCCACCATCCATACTGGTCCTTTATGTGACTTACCTTGGACACTTTTTATAATAAACGTTGCATTAGAGTTCCAATCAACTAAACTGGAAGTTCCTTCAGGGCAGGGACCTTGTCTGTTTGGCTGTGTAACCTTACACCACCCAGCACACCATAAGTACTGTGATGGTTAATATTAGGTGTCAACTTGATTGAATTGAAGGATGCCTAGATAGCTGGTATTGTTTCTGGGTGTGTCTGAGAGGGCATTGACAGAGGAGGTTGACATGTGAGCCAGTAGACTGGGAGAGGAAGACCCACCCTCAGTGTGGGTGGCCACCATCCAACTGGCCACCAGCATGGCTAGAACAAAGCAGGTGGAAGAAGGTGGGGTAAGATGGCTTGCTGAGTCTTCTGGCTTTCATCTTCCTCCAGGGCTGGATGCTTCCTTCCATTCTTCCTGCCCTTGGACATTAGACTCCAGATTCTTTAACTTTTCACTCTTGGACTTACACCAGTGGTTTGCCAGGGGCTCTCAGGCCTTTGCCCACAGGTTGAAGGCTGCACTGTTGGCTTCCCCGCTTTTGACACTTCAGACTTGGACTGAGCCACTACTGGCTTCTTTCTTCCCCAGCTTGCAGAAGGCCTATTGTGGGACTTTGCCTTGTGATCATGTGAGCCAATTATCTTTAATAAACTCCATTTTATATATACATATATCTTATTAGTTCTGTCCTTCTGGAAAACCCTGACTAATACAGATTTTTGTACTTGGAGTGGGGCACTGCTATAAAGATACCTGAAAATGTGGAAGTGACTTTGGAAGTGGGTAACAGGCAGAGGTTGGAACAGTTTGGAGGACTCAGAAGCAGACAGGAAGATGAGGGAAAGTTTGGAACTTCCTAGAGACTTGTTGAATGGTTATGACCAAAATGTTGATAGTGATATGGACAATGAAATCCAGGCTGATGAGGTCTCAGATAGAGATGAGGAACTTATTAGGAACTAGAGTAAAGGTCACTCTTGCTATGCTTTAACAAAGAGTCTAGTGGCATTGTGCCCCTGCTCTAGGGATCTGTTGAACATCAAACTTGATTTAGGGTTTCTGGCAGAAGAAATTTTTAAGCAGCAAAGTGGTCAAGGTGTGACCTGGCTGCTTCTAATGGCATATGCTCATATAGATGAGCGAAGAGATTATCTGAACCTGGAACTTAAATTTAAAAGGAAACAGAGCATAGAAATGTAGAAAATTTGCAACCTGATCATGTGATAGAAAAGAAAAACCCATTTTCTGGGGAGAAATTCAAGACTGCAGAAATTTGCATAAATAAAGAGGAGCTGAATGATAATAGCCAAGACAATAGGGAAAATACCTCCAATGTATTTCAGAGACCTCCCTTGGCAGTCCCTCCCATCACAAGTCTGGAGATCTAGGAGGGAACAGTGGTTTCATAGGTCAGACCGAGGGCCCTGATGCTTTGTGCAGCCTTGCGACATGGCTCCCTGCATCCCAGTCACTCCAGCACCAGCTATGGCTAAAAGGGATCTAGATATATTTCAGACCACTGCACCAGAGCGTGCAAGCTGGAAGCCATCAAGGCTTCCATGTGGTGTTGTCTGCAGGTATGCAGAGGGCAAGAGTTTAGACTTGGGAGCCTCTGCCTAGATTTCAGAGAATGTATGGAAATGCCTGGATGTTCAGGCAGAAGCCCACTTCAAGGATAAAGCCCTTATGAAGAACCTCTACTAGGGCAGTGCAGAGAGGAAATGTGAGGTAGAAGGCCCCACATGGAGTCCCCACTGAGGCACTCTCTAGTGGAGCTGTGAGAAGAGGGCCAACATCCTCCAGACCCCAGAACGGTAGATCCACCGACAGCTTGTGCTGTGCACCCAGAAAAGCTGCAGACACTCAATTTCAGTCCACACAAGCAGCTGAGGGGGCTGTATCCTGCAAAGCCATGGGAGTAGAGCTGCCCAAGGCCTTGGGAGCCCATCCCTTGCATGAGCATGTCTTGGATGTAAGACGTGAAGTCAAAGGAAATTATTTTGGAGTTTTAAGACTTAATGACTGCCCTGTTGAATTTCAGACTTGTGTGTGGCCTGCAGCCCTTTTGTTTTGGGCAACTTCTCCCTTTTGGAAAGACAGTATTTACCCAATGCCTGTACCCCTATTGTATCTTGGAATTAACTAACTTGTTTTTTATATTACAGGCTCATAGGTGGAAGGGACTTGCCTTGTCTCTGATGAGACTTTGAACTTGGACTTTTGAGTTAATGCTGGAATGAGTTAAGACTTTGGGGGACTGTTGGGAAGGGATGATTGTGTTTTGAAAGGTGAGAAGGACATGAGATTTGGGAGGGGCCGGGGTGGAGTGATATGGTTTGGCTCTGTGCCCCCACCCAAATCTCATGTTGAATTGTAATTCCCAGCATTGGAGGAGGGGCCTGATGGGAGGTGATTGAATCATGGAGGCAGACTTCCTTGCTGTTCTTGTGACAGGGTTATCACGAGATCTGGTTGTTGTAAAGTGTGTGGCACCTTCCCCTTTGCTCTCTCTTCCTTTTGCTCCAGCCATGTAAGACATGCTGGCTTCTTCTTCCCCTTCTGCTGTGATTGTAAGTTTCCTTAGGCCTCCCCAGCCATGTTTCCTGTACAGCCTGCAGAATCATGATCCAATTAAACCTCTTTTCTTTAAAAATTACCCAGTTTCAGGTATTTCTTTATAGCAGTGTCAGAACAGACTAATACAGGTACTCAATAACTTGAGTAGATACAGGAATGAATAAATGAAGTAAAACAGATAATAAACACTATGGGAAATCCGAGGAGAGGACTTACTCCTGGAAGTCATCATCAGGGATGGCTTTTATGAGAGGTCTTTGAAGGACAGGGAGGATCTGGACAGGCAGAGGAGGGAGACAGAAAGATCTCAGAAGTGGGACCATAAAGGCCTATTGGGGACAATGAAGATGCAGTCTGGTCAGAGCAGAGGTTCTCCCAGAGAGACAGGAAATGGTCATATTTGCAAACTGGAGAGAAAGATTTGGTACTGCTGGTCCTAAAGGGAGGGGGATGGACTTGATGACCTTTCAAAATGGTTCAAAACCAAATGGTAAACATCAGGTTTTTACAATGAAAGGTCCAGGGCTGGCCCCTTGAAGGTAAAGCCTTGGGTTGAAAAGTGATGGTGCCGAGCCACTGTAACTAATAGAACAGTGTCTAAGAGAGATGTGTACTCACTTGTGCATGCTGGAGAAGGAAGGGCTCTTAAAAATGATCTGGTCAAACTCTCTTATTTGGCAGAAGGAGAAACAGAGACCAAGAGAAAGGAAGGCTGCCAGACAGAGGCAAAGGCAGCACTTGAATCTGGAGTCCTGCGAGATGTGCTGCCCGTGCACAATGCTGATTCCTCCTACCCGGGGCAGCCAAGAAGGTGGTTTGCATTTCTCAGTTCAGCTGTTCCCAATGAGATGGGCCAACCCAAACCCCATAGTTCCTCTGGCAAACACTGAAGGTATTTTGTGAGTTTCAGCCCCATGGGCAGTATTCTGTCGATCTAGAATGTGTCAGACCTGCAGTCACAGTGAGATCAGAGAAGGCCTTGAGTGCCTGCCAAGAGCTGGAGCTTTATCAGGCCGAGGAAGGTCTCTGGGAAGAAGGAGAAACATCGGTGCATCCTGCTGGTGAGGAAGCTGGTGCCTGTGGCAGGGGTCTGGGGGCTCTCTCCTTGCACACCCAGCTGGGCCTAAAAGTGGTACATCCCATCTGACTTTTTCCAAGGAGAGTTTGATTTCCTTCCCCAGCACTGAACCTGTTTCTGCTTGACATAGTGACAAAATTGTGTGTATTTTACCTGGAGCTGGAGATCAGTCAGCATCAAGAGCAGCAATTTAAGAAGAAAAGGCTGGCAAAGGGAATGTAGCCCTGAACTATCCAAAGGCCAAAATACTTTTTTGTGGCCTTCAAGGCCCCTGGTGTCTGGCTAAAAGGGAGAGCACAAAGATGTGTGGCTGAAGGTCCGTGCTCCCATCCCACCTCTGCTATCAAGCTACTACGTGCAAACACTCACCCTCTCTGAACCTCAGTTTCCTCATCTGTAAATTGAGGAGAATATCACCACCCTCCCTGGGCTTATGGGAGGTTCAAATCAAGTTCAGCTCTGCATAGATATTTGACATAGATTTGCAGTCTTCCTCAACTGCCCCCTGCAAGCTCTCAGTTCCTTATCTGCTGGGGCTGGAGGTAAAAGTACCAACCAGGAGGCAGCTGAGGCTTTCCACAGAAGTGCCCCTGGGTAGCAGAATCAGAGTCTAACCAAAAAAGGATCCTCAGTGATAAAGGAGAATGACAGAAAGGAGGGGACACAAAGGAAGGGAGGTGGGCTTGGGGGTGGGGTGCAAAAGCTGTTCATTCATCTTATTTGAACCTACCATGTGGCAAGCACCATGCTGGGTCCTGGGAACTCAGATGAACAAGACTCTCATTCATTCATTCAGTCATTCATTCATTGAAAATACAGTTATTAAGGGACTTGTATGAAGCTGCCAGGTTCTGGCATAGAGAGAGGGTCAGGAAAGCAAATGAGCAATTGAAATGCAGGCTGGTGAGTAGCCTAAGAGAGGATGTAGAGAGCGGGGCAAAGGGCATTGCAGACGGAGGGAGGCCTCCTATTCTGTGGCTGCAAGGAATTTCCCATGGCTGGAACGGATAGTATGTGTTGTGGTTAGAGGGGAGGCTGGAAAGGCCAAGAAAGACCCTGAATGCTACCAAGAGTTTGGACCACAGGTACATAGAAAGCCACTGAGCACCTTCCCAAAGGGAAATGCCAGACTCAGATTTTAATTTGGCTACAGTGTGGCCTAGTGGAATGAAACTGGGGGATGAAGCAACGAGGAGGAGAAGAAGGAAGAGATGAGACTCTGGAGTTGGTTAAGAGGACTGGGTGACTGGCCTTTAAGGGTAGAGAGAGGGGACAGGCAGCCATGCAGCCTGTATTCACTGAATGGGAGCAGAGCAGAGTGTTGGGGAACTTGCTAACCACACAGGTTCCTAAGCCCACCCGAGGTGCACTGAATCAGAATCTCTGGAGAGGGACCCAGCAATGTGCATACTGTAGCTCAGTGTTCCTGGTCTTGGCGGTTGTGTAGAGAATCCCTAAGACCAGCCATGGGCTCAATGATATGTCATAAGGACTCAAAGGACTTAGAAAAGCTATTATACCCTTGGTCACGGTTCATTACAGGGAAAAGATACAGATTAGAATCAGCAAAGGGAAAAGGGACAAAGTCTAGGAGAAACCAGGCACCAGTTTCCAGTTATCCTTTCCAGTGGAGTTGCACAGACAGTGGTTAATTCTCCCAGCAATGATGTGTGACAGCACATGCTAAGTGTTGTCTACCAGGGAAGCCCACCCAGGCAAGGCTTAGTGTTCAGGGTTTTTCTTGGGGGTCAGTCACGCAGGCATGCAGCTCCTGGGTGATGGACCCCAGCTACTCAGGCTTCGGTCTCTAGAGAAGTCATATTGACACACCAAGGCTCAAAGTCTCAGGCATACAAAAACATTATTAGAAGGCAGGATATTCAGCCAGGCGCAGTGGCTCACGCCTGTAATCCCAACACTTTGGGAGGCCGAGGCGGGCGGATCAACTGAGGTCAGGAGTTTGAGACTAGCCTGGGCAACATGGCAAAACCCCATCTCTACTAAAAATAGAAAAAAAATAGCCAGGCCTGGTGGCGGGTGCCTGTAATCCCAGCTACTCGGGAGCCTGAGACAGGAGAATTGCTTGAACCCAGGAGGCGGAGGTTGCAGTGAGCCGAGATGGCGCCATTGCACTCCAGCCTGGGCAACAGAGTGGGACTCCACCTCAAAAAAAAAAAAAAAAAAAAAAAAATAAGGCAGAATATTCTAAGGTTATCTCCCCAGAGTGGTCAAGGACCAGTCCTTTTTTTGGAATGTGCAGGGTTGGAGTGACCCAAGGCTGCTGAGCAAACTAACCCTTTACTGTCCAGTGGTCTACATTAGAATGGCCTGGGGAGCTTTCAGAATGCTCTATGGCCAGGCTGCACCCAGACCAATCACTCAGAGTCTCTGGAGGGTCTATCCAAGGTCAAGACCCACTGCCATAGATAGTAATTGGTACCAAAGGAGGGAGTGAGCTCATCCCACAGGGAATAAGGAGAGAGTGGTCACAGGTGGAAGAGATGGCCAAGAGCAGTGGACTAAGGATCAGCAAAGGCTGCAGACTGTGGGAAGGATGGCACACAGAGAAGGAGTGGCCAGAGAAAGGGCAGGGAACCAGGGTCCCCAGAGTCTGGACAGCAAAGAGAGAGAAGAGAGTAGGCCTTCAAGTCACATAGTGACCTGGTGCCTTAGTCAGCTCGGGCTACTATAACAAATTACTAGGTGGCTTAGACAGTCATTTATTTTTCATAGTTCTAGAGGCTGGGAAGTCGGAGATCAGGCTGCCAGCATGGTTTGGGTTCAGTGAGGACTCTTTCCTTGGTTTCTCCTATGGAACCTCCTTGCTATATCCTCACACGGCAAAGAGAGGGAGAGAAGACCTGCTTGCTCATGTTTCTTCCTATAAGGGCATTAATTTCATCATGCAGGATACAAACATTCAGTGCATAGCACCTGGGAAGGCTCAGTTAGGTCCAAGGTGGGGACAGGGTGCCAGGAGGAGCAAAAATTTCTGTGAATCTGGCACTCTCTTCCCCCTCCCACTCCCCTTCCTCCTCATCCTCCTCCTCCTTCTGATCCCCTCCCTCTTTCTCCTCTGCAGCTCTCCACTCCCTTCCTAGACTTTCTTCATAGAGCCAGAAGGGGGTGTCTAAATTGGCCTGGACTGCTCAGCCTGTATGGTTCTGGGAGTGGGGTGGGGTGGATGGAGTGACCTCAGCAGGCACCCCCAGCTCTGCTTTCCTGTGGTTGTGACTGGACCCCCTCCAGGAGGGACTTCGACTTTTCCAGGTCTTAGCACTGAACATGCTTTGGTGCTTCTCCACAGGGGAGAAAATCCAAAATAAAGACAAAACCATAAACCATACAACACAACTTTTATATGGATGTTAAAATGAAATGTTTTTTTTTTTTTTTTCTTAAAGTTTCCAATGGCAAAAGTCTGAGTATTTGGAAGCTGAACCTCCTTTGCCCTCTTTTGGAGGATGTACTGGTTTTGTAGTCATCTGAAACCTGCCTTTGTTTACTTATGTACTGGGTCACCCAGCCCTGTGGATCTTTGAGTCTCAAGCCCATGCACACCAGGGCAAAGGCCTTTGGAGCCCTAGTATTCTTCCTGGGGTGGGGAACACACTGACTCCTCTGCATTATCCACCTCACCCCTACCCTAATGGTTCTGCAGGGGAGAAGGGCTTTCATGCATTATTCAGGGATCTTCAGGGCCAGCTCTCCGCTGATTCCCAACATGTGACTCACCATGAGCTGGAGCTCAGCTGAGCTCTGGGGAGACCCAGGTAAATAGAAGCCATCCCCAGCCTGGACTGGGAGCAGGGGGAGGGGGCAGGACTGTGATCAGCATCAGTCTTGCCAGGTAGAGGCCCAGAAGCTTGAGGGGAATTCTAGGGATGCCTTGGCCTGAGGCTCTAGGATCATCCAAGATGGGTGTCCAGGAAGAGGGGAACGTGAGCTACTGAAGCCATAGCAGAGACCTAGGCCATGGCACATGACAATATGTGGGATTCCTAGGGCAGGGCCTGTGCCTGGCATGTGGCAAGAGCTCAAAAACTAATGGTGGGATCAAATTCCCATGAGCAGAGCCCATCCAGGATCACCAAAGAGCCTCCTGCCACCCTGGCCTGTCTCACTGGGGTTCTGTCTTGCTGATGCTGAAAATCTGAAGCTGATTACAGTAAGCAGTCAGTAGCCCTCTCCCAGCCTGGTCCTTCCTGGCCTCAGGCCACATACCACTTCCAGGAAGCCCTTGTTTTCCACTGCACTGTGGCCTCCTCTGCTCTGAGTGTGGATCTGGTATGAGCTTGGTATTGGAAGTCACTTGGCTGGATTCAGACCTAGGTCCCAGTACAGCAAAGCCACTCATTAACCATGTGGTCTCAGGCAAGTGACTTAACCCCTCTGAGCCTTAATTTCCTCATCCATAAATGAAAACTAATACTAGTCTCTATTATCAGAGCTCACAGAGTGAAGTGCAGAGCACAGTGTCTGGCATATGAGAAGCACTAAGCATGTGTTAACTGGATGAACAAATGAGGAAATGAAGGAAGTGGGGCCTGCCCAGGGATTGACCTAGGGAAGCATCTCCTGGCTTCCTCCCCATAAGGATCTCGTCAAACCCTCCCCATCACTCAGAAGGCCTCAGGGGCCAGCAGGTGACGGGGGGAGGAGAGAGTGACAGTGGGGAACACCTCCAGACCTGGGAGGGTCCTGTGGGGGCCACCAGGAGATGAGGGAGAAAATGATTAAAGGTAGGAGCTTTCCCAGGACTAATCAAGTCATTACAGGATTGGATTGCAGGCACTCAGTTTACATGATAAATCTCTTTTTGGAAGGGGTGAAAATAATATTGGTTTTGAGAAACGATTTAGCTTCCACGACATGACTGCAAAGGGCAGAAATAAATGTGAATGCCTAATCCAAATTCAGTCCTCTCCAAAAAGTATCCAACTCTCTGAAAGTTGGTTTTGAAGGAAGCTTTTCCCCCACTCCCACCCAGACCCTGCCCCTAAAAGGTGAGGCATCCAATCATCTCGCAGGGGAAACAGCTTCAATTCTGCCCAGCCCTGGTTGTTCTTAATTAAAAAACAATCTGTTTTTTTTTTTTTAACTCTTTGTTCTGTGATCTTTGTTACCTCATCTCTTTTCAAAGCTGATTTTGTTTTGTTTTGTTTTGTTGAGACAGGGTCTCACTCCGTCTCCCAGGCTGGAGTGCAGTGGTGTGATCTCAGCTCACCGCAACTTCTGCCTCCCAGGATCAAGCAATCCTTCCACCTCAGCCTCATGCCATGCCATCATGCCTGGCTAATTTTTGTATTTTTTATTGTAGAGATGGGGTCTCGCCATGTTGCCCAGGTTGGTCCAAAACTCCTGGGCTCAAGCAATCCTCCTGCCTCGGCCTCCCAAAGTACTGGTATTACAGGCATGAGTCACCTTGGCTGGCAAAAGCTGTGATCTTAATGCATCAGAGAGGAACATCAAGAAAGCAGAAGCTTGCTTGGCTTGCCAGATCTTGGGAGGTTTTATTCCCATGCTAGGTCTTGGGCCTCTCTCACCTGGAGCTACAGCAGACATTTCAGCCACTTCTCACAATACTGATTTCAGCTCTCCTGTCTCCCACGACATGAAAACCAGGAGCTTTATTAGAAAGCCTTAGCCTGACATTGTGACCTTTACATTGAGGTAAATAACTAGATAGAAAAAGGGTCTATCTAGTCCAAAATGTCAGAGAGGCTGGGTGCAGTGGCTCATGCCTGTAATCCCAGCACTTTGGGAGGCTGAGGCAGGCAGATCACCTGAGGTCAAGAGTTTGAGACCAGCCTGGCCAACATGATAAAACCCTGTCTCTACTAAAAATACAAAAATTAGCCAAGTGTGGTGGCAGGTGCCTGTAGTCCCAGCTACTTAGGAAGCTGAGGCACAAGAATCAGTTGACTCCGAGAGCTGGAGATTGCAGTGAGCTGAGATTGCACCACTGCACTCCAGCCTGGGTGACAGAGCAAGAGTTAAGTCTCAGAAAGGAAAAGAAAAGAAAAGAAAAGAAAAGAAAAGAAAAGAAAAGAAAAAAGTCAAAGAGAAACCCTGGGTTAGAGGAAGGGTTGTCCTCCAGTGAGTATGGCCTTAGGCTTTCAGCTCCTGTAAGAATGAGTTGTTCCTTGCTTTTTTCCTCCATCTCTCACTGGCCCAGATGTGGGGGAGGGAGGAGTTAGACCAGGGTAGGATCCAAGCACTCCTGAACCTCTGAGCCAAATATGGTTCTCCAGATAGCACAATTTCCCTAAAAAATGCAGTCCAACATGGAGTGGGTGAGAAACATGCTTCATCTTCTACTACATTGGCTTTAAAAACTCATCTTAAAAACATGACAAGAGGCCAGGCACAGTGGCTCACGACTGTAATCCCAGCACTTTGGGAGGCCAAGGTGGGCGGATCACCTGCGGTCAGAAGTTCCAGACCAGCCTGGCCAACATGGTGAAACCCCATCTCTACTAAAGATAAAAAATTAGCTGGGAGTGGTGGCATGCACGTGTAGTCCCAGCTACTCAGGAGGCTGAGGCAGGAGAATCACTTGAACCCGGGAGGTGGAGGTTGTAGTGAGCTGAGATCGCGCCACTGCACCCCAGCCTGGGCGACAGAGTGAGACTCCATCTCAAAAACAAACAACAAAAAAATGAAAAGAACATTCATTGTAGAACTGTTCATAACTGAAAAAGATTTTTAAAAAACCTAAATGTCTATTTATAATGACCAGATAAATAAATCATGATACATTCATGCAGTGGGATTATATGCAGTTGTTGAAAGAGTGAGATAGCTCTAGATATAATGATATGAAACAATCTACAAGACATATTATTAAGAATACTTAATGTGTGAGCCACCAGGCACCTGCAATCGCAGCACTTTGGGAAGCTCAGACAGAAAGATGGCTTGAGCTCAGGAGTTTGAAACCAGCCTGGGCAACAGTGAGACCACATCTCTACAAAAACAAAAAAATAGTCGGGTGTGATGGCACACGCTTGTGTTCTCAGCTACTTGGGAGGCCGAGGTGGGAGGATTGCTTGAGTAGGTGAGGTAGAGGCTGCAGTGAGATATTACTGTGTCACTACACTCCAGCCTTGGTGACAGAGCAAGACCCTGTCTCAAGAAAGAAAAAGGTTATCAGAAAGATGCAGGAACAATATGCCAGGTGTAGTAATACTTGTGTGAAAATAAATTTAAAAATACTATTGAAACCTAGATGCTGAGTGTGCATAAAATCCTCTCAGAAAAGATACCCAAGAATGCAGTAACACTGGTTGTCTCTTGGGAGGGGAGCTGGGGCCTGCAGGGGGAAGGGACAGGAGAGAGATTCACTCTTCACTCTAGGTCCTTTGCATCTTTTGAATTTTGTACTCTATGCATGGACTATCTATTCAAAAACAAACACAGACGGTCCCCAGTTTATGATGTTGTATTTTTATTTTTTTATTATAATTTTTTGAGACGAAGTTTTGCTCTTGTTGTTCAGGCTGGAGTAAATGGCACAATCTTGGCTCAATGCAATCTCTGCCTCCCAGGTTCAAGTGATTCTCCTGCCTCAGCCTCCCAAGTAGCTGGGATTACAGGCATGTGCCACCACCCATGGCTAATTTTTTGTATTTAGTAGAGATGGGGTTTCACCACATTGGTCAGGCTAGTCTTGAACTCCTGACCTCAGGTGACCCACCTGCCTTGGCCTCCCAAAGTGCTGGAATTACAGGCGTGAGCCAACGTGCCTGG
Organism: Chlorocebus sabaeus; assembly: GCF_047675955.1. Lineage (NCBI taxonomy): Eukaryota > Metazoa > Chordata > Mammalia > Primates > Cercopithecidae > Chlorocebus > Chlorocebus sabaeus. Next base: position 54,782,771 of record NC_132929.1, on the reverse strand, counting down.
CCCCACAATGGTTTGAATTAATATTTTTTGACTTTACAATGGTACAAAAGTGATACACATTCAACAGGAACTGTACTTCAAGTACCCATATAACCATTCTGATTTTCACTTTCAGTATTCAATAAATTACATGAGATAGTCAACATTTGATTATAAAATAGGCTTTGTGTTAGATGATATTGCCCAGCTGTAGGCTAATGGAAGTGTTCTGAGCACGTTTAACATGAGCTGGGCTAAGCTATGATGTTCAGTAAGTTAGGTGTATTGATTGCATTTGTGACTTACAATATTTTTCATTTACAGTGGGTTTATTGGATGTAACTCCATTGTAAATGGAGGAACATCTGAGAGTACACACAATGGGACATTATTCTGCCTTAAAAAGGAATAAAATTCTGATACATCTTACAACATGGATGAACCTGGAAAACATGCTAAATGGAATAAGAGACAAAAAGACAAATCTGTATGATTTCACTTATATGCGGTACCTAAAATAGGCAAATTCATAGAGACAAAAAGTAGAATAGTGACTATTAGGGGCTGGGAGACAGGGAATGGGGAGTTACTGTTGAATGGGTACGGTGTTTCTGTCTGGGATGATGAAAAAGTTCTGGAAATGGATAATGGTGATGGTTGTACAGCATTGTGAATACACTTAACGGCAGTGAACTGTACATTTAAAAGTGGTTAAATGGTATGTTTTACATTACAGATATTTTACCGCAACAAAAACCAAATATATAATATAGTCTATTTTAAAATAAATGTTTTACAATTTCAGCGTCTAACAACCACTTAATGAAAAGCCACCACCTCCAGTGGGAGTGTGTGACGTCTAAGAGCCTGAGCTTTGGAATCAAACTGAACTGAGTTGGACTCATGCCTCCACCATAACTAGTTTTGTCACCTTCTAAATTAACCTACTAGAGTAGAGGTCAGTAAACTCTTCTTATAAAGGGTTAGACACTGAATATTTTAGGTTATGCAGGCCATACATGGTTTCTGCTGCAAGCAACTACTCAGTGTAAAAGCAGCAACCATAGACAACACATGAATGAATGAACGAGGCTGTGTTCCAGTAACAACGGGCAGTGGCTGGATTTGGCCCACAGGCTATGGTTAGTCAATCTCTGCTCTCAGTTCCCACATTTGTAAGATAGGGACAATAATATAGCTACCTCATAGGGCTCTTGTGGGAATAAATGGGGCAATGTGTCAAATTCTTTGCTAAATGCTTTATGTGTAAAAAGTAAGCCAATAAATGTTTATTTTTGTTGATGTTGTTGTTGAGCTAGATGCAGAGAACGCAGAAGGAAGCCACATTTATGGAGCACCTACTGTAAACACAGTAGGGCCAACTCTTAATGTGACAGGATTTCATTTGTTATTTTTATTAGTTACTTAATCAAAACATCTCATGTTGGCACGGAGCTTTGTGCTTTGGGTCCATTAGCTCGTTTCATCTTCCTGATTACTCTCTGGGGTAAATGTTCTGAATCAGGAAGCCAGACCTCTGAGGTCACCCTGCTAGGGAAAGCAGAGACAAGGTTTGAAACCTCAGCCATCTTATTCCAAAGACTGGGTTCTCAACCAAGGGTGGTACTGCCCACTTCTACTCCACCCTGTTCCCTCCATCCTGGAAGATTTGGAAATGTCTGGGGCTCTTTTTTTTTTTTTTTTTTTTTGTGGGGAAGAGGGTTTTATAAGAATGAGGAGGCACTGCTGGAGTTTAGCGGCCAGGGTCCAGGAATGCTAAATGCAGACTCATTGAAATGTCTGTAAAGCAAAAAATTATCCAGTCCCAAATGGACTCCCAAATATCAGTGGTGCTCCACATCATGCTGCCCAGATGTGACTCCATTACCACCCTGCCTTGAGCAGCTCACAGTCCTGTGGGGAGACAGTGCACTGGAGCACAGATTCTTCCTGTTCCCTTTAAACCTGCATAAAAGGCAGTGCAGTGTAATAGAAAGGGCACTGAATTGTCAGAGACTAAAACCACCGACTTGACCACTGAACAGCTGTGCAAAGTAGGGCAACTGGCTTGACCTCTCTGGGCTTCAGTATCCTTGGAGTGAAAAGAGGATCCTGACACATGCCTATCCCCTTTTAGGGATGTAACTAGGTCCAGATGGAGCAGCAGAGTGAAGGTGCATACCTCTGTACGAAGACCTGGAGTGTTATTAAGTGAATTGTAAAGCAATTGTCAACACAGTAAAGCTCTTCCCCTTTAAACCTCGAGCGTGGCTTCCAAAGACTGTGTGGAGGTTTTATCTAACAGCCCAGGTGCAGATGACTGCCACCAGCTGCCCCTCCTGCCCCCAAAATTGAGATTTAGCTTTGATTGCTTCTCCACCAAAAGCAGCCAGGATGAAAAATGAGCTCAGGAGAGAGCGAATGTGCTTCCTGTTGGCCATGCCTCCTCAGGGTCATAAAGAAGCCATTCATTTCCAGCCAGAGACTAAGCCGGAAAAAGGCCGGAACAGCCTGATGGGGCCACTTGTGGGTCAGGCCCCACAAGCCGTTTTTCCCCCAGGACAGGAGGGAAAGGGTTAATAGCTCCTTTGGTCAAAATGCTAAGTTGGAATCAATCTACATAAATCTCAAGCCTGTTCTGTACGCAAAAAATAAGGTGTATCATAGCAGGAAGTCTGTCTGCAGAACAAGGTACAGATGTCTTTTCTATAAGGCTCTGATTTCTCTTTTTCTACTCAGAGTCCAGATGACAGTTGGGTCCCCTGCCTCTTCAGATCTAGCTAATTGTGGTCCTGCCTCTGCAATTCCACACCTCCTGAAGGCTTCCCCAAACTCTTTGCAAGGGCCTGGGGACTGGCATCATGCCTCACATGGACTGTGCCCCTGCATGCCCTTGTCAACCCAGCAATGAAACTTGATCCATTCTCTAGTTTCAAAAACAAAAACAGGAAAAACAATCCCAGGAAGATTGAGAAGAGAGACACAGACAGAGAGAGAGAGAGAGAGAGAGAGAGAGAGAGAGAGAGAGAGAGAGAGAGAGAGAATCTGATGAAGTTTCCCATGCCAACACAGTAAGCAACTTTGTATTGCAGCAAACAGGTGTTGGAGTTGAACTTCTAGAACCCAAATCCTTCACTTATGTAATGGGGCGACCTCAGAAAGTCACTTCACCACCGGGTTTGATATTTTCATTTGTAAAATGAGGTTGTCAATCTCTACATTAAAAAGCTGTTGTGAGGACTCAATTAAATTTGTCATGTAAATGGCAGGCACATAATACATGCCCATTTCAGTTAGAGCTCTTGGCTACAGATTGATTTATTTAAATCACTTCCTTTTATTTAAAAGGAACATGTAGGCTGGCCAAACTGTAGAGTCTGGCAACCTGCCATGTGTAGGCAGAATTGGATCAGGACTCTTCTCTCTTCTAATTGTTTCCTTTTCTGTCCTCCAGGATTCCTCATCGTCATAAAACGACTGCAGCTGCGCCAGGTATCACATCTACCTTCTGCAGCATCTAGAAGAAGAAAGCTGTTTTTCCTTTGCCATGGGACAAAAGTCCTGGATTTTTCTCTGATCAGAACACTTAAGGTCAAGTTCCCACTTTGGAAGCCATCATTGAGGCTGGGGGCATACTATTCCATGATTGGCTTGGCATAGGTGATAAAGGGGTGGGATTACACTCTGTACCCTGAGGTACCCCAAAGTCCAGGCTCCTCCATGTACAATCCTGTCTTCACATCTGTGTCTCCAAAGCCTGACACAACATTTGACACACAAGAAGATGCTCAGTAAGAGCTTATTGGATGAATGATGCTCATCGAATGAGGATTATAAAAATCTAAGGAGAGAATAAGTGTGTGTGTGGTTAGAACATCTCATCATTCTCTCAATCAGTTGCTTAGTTAGTGGTAATTTCCCAGATATTCCTTTCAATGAAATCCCAGGTTGCAAATGTTGACCTTTGCCCTTTCTCAGACAGCAGCTTGCTTCTCCTGGTAACACCCGGGAAAGCCTAAATACATCCCCTTGCCAGGCCTCATGAGCTGTCTGAAAGCTGCTGCTGCTGCCCCTGCTGCCTCTGCACAGCTCACTCAAGCCAGGAAGCATAAGTCAAAAATCCAATTCCATTTTTAATTACTGAGTCCAATAAGGGAGATTAAATTTATCTTTTTTTTTTTTTTTTTTTTTTTTTTTTTTTGACACAGAGTTTTGCTCTTGTCACCCAGGCTGGAGTGCAATGGCTCAATCTCAGCTCACTGCAACCTCCACCTTCCAGGTTCAAATGATTCTCCTGCCTCAGCCTCTCGAGTAGCTGGGATTACAGGTGCCTGCCACTACGCCTGGCTAATTTTTTGTATTTTTAGTAGAGACGGGATTTCACCATGTTGACCAGGCTGGCCTCAAACTCCTGAGCTCAGGTGATCCACCTGCCTCGGCCTCCCAAAGTGCTGGGATTACAGGTGTGAGCCACCGTGCTGGGCCTTTTTTTTTTTTTAATCAGAGTATGTGGGGAGGCAATCCCCAGGTAGCCATCCTGAGGGATGTTCTCTGCAGCTGACCTGGAGATCTCGACAAGGTGAAGTTACAAAATCTGGGGTAGTTGGCCAGGTGCAGTGGCTCCTGCCTGTAATCCTAGCACTTTGGGAGGCCAGGGCAGGCAGATCACTTGAGGCCAGGAGTTTGAGACCAGCCTGGCCAACATGGCAAAACCCTGTCTCTACTAAAAATACAAAACTTAGCTGGATGTGGTGGCACATGCCTGCAATTCCAGCCACTTGGGAGGTAGAGGCACGGGAATCCCTTGAACCTGAAGGCAGAGGTCGCAGAGAGCCGAGATCCCACCACTGCACTCCAGCCTGGGCAACAGTGAGACTATCTCCAAAAAAACCCAAAGTCTAGGGGGAGCAGAGCCATGGTGCCCATGAAGAGGGACACAGACCCCTGGGGTGTGGCAGAGGAGGTGGAGCAGCTGAGCCCCACACTTCAGAGAACCCCTGTCCTGGGCCCACTGGAGCACACAGCATGGGAGGTGAGGGAGGCAATGAAGCTGGGTCACACAGCATTCAGCCGGGTCTGCCCAGAACCTCCACGGCCAACACCCAGGTATGGGATGCCCACTCAACAGTGCTGCAATCTTGGGGAGGATAGGGAACTGCAAGCAAATAACTCTCACAGATCCCTGGGATTCAGTCCCACACAGTTGCTGGTAATGGCCTGGATGGCCTCCTCCAATTCACCACATCCAAACACAAACTCATCACCCCGCTCATGCCTGCTGCTCCCCTAATCCTGACTCCAATCTCTGTAACAGCCCCTTCAGCCCCCAAGACTTCCTATCAAGCTGCTGCGCATCGTCCTAGACCCCCCACCCCCACCTGCATGGCCATTACTTACCAAGACCTGTTGAGTCCATCATCACAACACCCATGGCCTCTCTTGACTCCCAGCCCTTCCCATCCCCTCTCGCCTGAGTTGGCCTTTCTGGCTCCAGTCTTGCCCCTCCAGTCTGTGCTTCCAATACACAGGTCATATCCTGCTATTCACTTCCTCAAATATTTTCAGGGCTCCCCATGGCCTACAAAATAAAGCCTATGTTTTCATGGAACACCCAAGACCCACCACTTGTCATTCTATTGTCATTTCCAATGCATAAGGAGCCTTGTCCTCAGAACCAGGGGATGCTTTCCTGTCTCAGAGCCTTTGCTTGTGCCCCTCTGGACATGGGGCCTGCCTTCGCCCTTTCTCTTCCTTCTGAAGTCTTTCTTATTTTCCATACTCCTGTTTCAATGCCTCCTCCTGCAGGCACCTCCCTGAGTGTGTGGGGTCAGGGGTGGGTGACTGTTTTCTCCTTCCTGCCACTGCCCCTACGCTGGGGTCTCTATTTCAGCATGCTTTTCATTTGGCCCAGGGCAGTGAGGACAGTGGCCTGCTAGCTGTATTCAGCATTTATATTGTATCAAGCATGGCCAGGTAAATTTCCACCCATGATCTCATTGAATCCACACTTTTAGGAGAGGTGGTTTATCCTGTTTCACAGACAGGAATCTAAGGCTCAGAAAGCAGAAGTGATTTGCCCAAGCAAGTGACAGAGCAGGTTCCACTCTGCATATTCTCTATGGAGTCTGGGGAAGTTCCTCCTCCACCTCCCTGAACAAGGCAGCCCCGGGGTGGGAGAACCCTCGGGAAACCCATCTGTACTCTGCTTTATTTAAACGGCCCTTGAGTTCCAAAGGGGGCTGGCGGAACACACTCCTGTGATCACTAATTCACATTTGTGCTCCCTCCCCGGCCCCTGACTTCCCAAGGCCTATGATGAATCAGGGCCCCAGGCCCACGACTGAGCAGGTCTGCATAATTTCCTGAATGTCACCAAACCCATCTGTCACTCCCTGAGCTTCCCAAATGCCATCCCAGGTGCACCCAGGGAGGCCCTGAGCCATATGGTCAGGGAGCCCCTCTGTGAAATCCCATTAGTGCTCTCAGCTAATTGGCTTTAAAGCACGCAAAATAATTAGGAAGGAGACCATACATGTGTTCTTATGGGGGAATGGAAAGTACACCATCAGACAACCTCTGAGAGCTCCCTCATCTTTCGCTCCCCTCTGTGAACTCATCTGTTCCTAAATGTCTTCCCTCTCTCCCGTGGCCTCGCTGCTGTGGTGGGGCAGGAGGATGGCTCAAAGAAACATTTATATTCAGACATATAGGTCACTAGGATGGAAGCAAGTTTTGAGATATTAACAGGTTTTCTCCTCCCTGCCTTCCCCCTCATTCTAGCCAGCGGCAGCTCTAAACTTCACTGCTGCGGGGTTGGATATGGTAGAGTGGAGAGAGGAAGGGAGGGAGGCAGGAGGCAGGGGGACCCCTGACCCTCTTGCATAGCATTTCCTGCTACCCCCAGCAATAGTGTGGTGTGTCTGGGGTGATCCTGGGCCTGCCACAGAACAGAAACGATGGAGAGAAAAATGGATGTCTCAGTGGCAACCAAGGTGGAAGGATGACAGAGGACAGGTATCTCTCTGCACACCAAGCCCCCTGACTTCACATAGGACGAGAGCGTTAAGGCATACCTGACTGCCCAGGAAAGGGAGCTTGACTTCAGAAACACAAGTGTTGCATTTAAGATCAAGAAATTTAAGATCAAATTTCTCGTGCACTGCATTCTGGACTGGGATTCAAGGTGCCATTGAGGGAGCACCTCCCAGTGCTGGGGTTTTATGTTCAGCACTCTGCATCCATTCTCTTTGACCTCCCAGCAGCGCACTGAAGACACTACTGCCCTCATTTCACAGATGGGTCAGAGGCCACAGGAAGGCCATGAGGAAGGAGGAGCAGGTCTGAACTTGATACCCACTTCCTCTCACTCTGAGGGTGATGTTGAGCAGCGCCCCAAGAGGCAGGGGCCAGAGCTGGAGGCGTAGACACAGTCACAGACCCTCCCGGGGCTGCTGTGCCATTGTTGGAACCTCCTCTTTGGAGGAACTTTGTGTACCAACTACTTCTACCCTGTAGCACTTTCCCTGGCTGGAATCCTGCAATTGTCACAGTGGTCCAAGATCCAGGAAGACAGGGCAGGAGCATCATGCCCGCTTTCCAGCAGGTGCAAGGGGAGGCTGGGGGCTGATGCACAAGTCCAGCCAGCAGAGAGCCCATGGGAGGGTGAGGGGCGGGAGGAGTGTGTGGAGAACCTCTGTTGACTGCTCACTGCCTTAGCTGGCAGGTCAGGACCCAATTGCAATTCCAGGTTACAATTAGAGAAGTATTTTGGATTTTAGATTTTTTTTTTTTTTTTTTTCAGATTTTGAAATTCGAAAATCTGAAATCCAAAATGCTCCAATGAGCATTTCCTTTGAACCTGGCCTTTGAGCATCATGTCGGCACTCAAATAGTTTGGGATTTTGAACCATTTCTAATTTTGGATTTTCAGATTAGGGATGCTGTATTATCTTCTAAACGAGGCCACTCATTCAAGAAACCCCAGAGCTTGGGGAGATGGAGCTGCAGGCCAAAGAGGTGATTTCTGAGGTGCCTCCCACTGTGGAAGGGCCTACAAAGTGGTTTCAGGCAACCCACAATATAGGAAACCCAATATTTAGCTAATGGAACATGAATAAAACCTGCTGAAGATGTCTAATTCAAATGGAGCCAAGCCAATGCATTATTTAAAAAAAAAAAAAAAAAAAGATACCAATCTCTCTGCAAAAGCACCGAATTGTACCATAAATCGTCAGTGGTAGTTTTCTGGGGATATGAAGAAGGGGTTTTCACAATACATCGCACGATACACTATCTCCCAAATCTCCAAACATTTCTCTCCACAAGCCCTGTCCTTTAGTTATCTAAATCCCTCCCTCTCTTTTCTTGCTGTCTCCAAAACTCAGAACTGTGCTCTGACTTTCTGCATCCTGCCCTCCCTTCTTGGCCCCTCTGGAAAGCCCCCCACTTCCCCAGGGCATCCCCTCCTCCCCTCCTGGGGTTCCCCCATCTTTCCTCAAGTGGACCAGTTTGGCCCCTCTTAGTTTCTTTAACTCTGCATCTCAACCTTTCTCCCTTCACTATGCAATAATGTCCAGGAGGCCAAGAGTCTACAAACAAGGGATCCTCCCTTTTCAGAAGGGAGAAGAGAGGTGACGACAAATATTTGGTTATAATTTTTTTCCCTGCCACACCTGTTTCCATGGGCAGTGCCGAGCCCCAGACCTGGCAGATCTCAGAATCCAGGCTCTCACGAGCCGGGGAAAGTAGGGCCCAGGGAGCCTCTGGGTTGAGGACCTTGCATCCCTCTCTGCAGCCACCCTGCCCTGACCTCTGACCTCTGCCCCTTCCCGGTCCCCCAGGCCTGCCCTGCCCTGGCCTGCCTCAGCCTGCCCAGGAAGGCCACTGCTTGAGGCCTCCAGGAGGCTCACCCCAGAGCAGGCATTATGACGGGGACTGGCACATCCCACCTGCAGACTCTGCCTGCGGCTTTGGACCAGCCAGGAAGCTAATGTGGACAGGGCTGCCCCGAGCCCAGTGGTGGGTAAGGCAGGCCAAGTCTGAGCCCTCACCAGTGTTCCCCCTATCCCCAGGCCTGGCTTCCTCCTGGCACCCAGTCACCCAGATCCCACCCACCCTGTGCTCTGCCAGGTCAATGGACTTCTGCTATGGCACTGGAGGGTCAAAGGTACAGAGGGCCCTGGAATTTATTAGTCAGGTCGACTTCCCATGCCTCAGGATGGGGATTGTTAAGGCCTAAAGACAATCAGGGACCCTCATCCACAAGAGATCACATAACTTTGGACAGAACGAGCTAGAACCCTGGTCTCTGAACCTCTAGGCTAGTGTTTTCCCCATAGTATATAGGGATTACATCATTCCTAGCTGGGCTTATTGGTTCATGCCTGTAATCCAAACACTTTCAGAGGCTGAGGTGGGAGGATTGCTTGAGACCAGGAGCTTGAGACCAGCCTGGTAGCAATTTGAGACCCTGTCTCTATAAAAAATAAAAAAATAGCCAGGCATGGTGATGTGCATCTGTAGTCCCAGATACTTGGGAGGCTGAGGCAGGAGGATTGTTTGAGCCCAGGACTTCAAGGCTGCAGTGAGCTGTGACTGAGCCACTGCACTCCAGCCTGGGTGACAGAGCAAGACCCTGTCTCTAAAACAATAATTTCTCAACTATGGAGGTGGGTGGAGGGTAGGTATTGTTGAAATTAATGGAACTGAAAGTGTAGATTATGGGTTCTCCCATGGTTATTTGCATTGTAAGTGGAACACAAATATCAAAACATCTCCTTGACACAGAGGCAAATCCACAGAGACAGAAAGCAGATTAGTGGCAACCAGCGTCTAGGGGAAGGGGCAGAATTGGAAGTGACTGCTTCATGGGTACGGGATTCCTTCTAGAGTGATGAAAAGGTTCTGCAGTGATTAGTGATGATAGTTACACAGCACTGTGAGTGTACTTAATGCCGCCGAATCATACACTTGAAAATGGTTGAAGCGGTGTTTTGTTTCATGTATTTCCCCACAATTAAAAGAGAAATCTCGGCCGGGCGCGGTGGCTCAAGCCTGTAATCCCAGCACTTTGGGAGGCCGAGACGGGCGGATCACGAGGTCACAAGATCGAGACCATCCTGGCTAACACGGTGAAACCCCGTCTCTACTAAAAAATACAAAAAACTAGCCGGGCGAGGTGGCGGGCGCCTGTAGTCCCAGCTACTCGGGAAGCTGAGGCAGGAGAATGGCGTAAACCCGGGAGGCGGAGCTTGCAGTGAGCTGAGATCTGGCCACTGCACTCCAGCCTGGGCAACAGAGCGAGACTCTGTCTCAGAAAAAAAAAAAAAAAAAAAAGAGAAATCTCCTTGACTCAAATCCATAAGACCTGTATTGAGGAAAGGTCTCACCACTGGGAGTTTGTTTTGCTTCTTCCCTTCTCTCTTCTGTCCCTCTTTCAGCAGACCTCTGCTGAAAGCATTCCCTGTCTAAGAGGGGAGCGACACACAGTGGAGAGAGTGACTGAGACTCCACTCAAGGACACCATACTGAGAAACAAGACAGAACCAAACGATAAAAGTTGTTGTTCCTGCAAACACATCTAGGAATGAGGGGAAGTAGCAAAGATCAAGCCAGAGGGGAAGGGATCTGTGACAGACACATGACTCCACTGGACACCACCGAATGCTTGGGTGGTTCCTGAGTGCACATTTTAAAATTAATTTTATTTTTTTTTTAGATGGAGTCTGTGGACCAGGCTGGAGTGCAATGGCACAATCTCCGCTCACTGCAACCTGTACCTCCTGGTTCAAGCGATTCTCCTTTCTTTTTTTTTTTTTTTTGAGGCGGAGTCTCGCTCTGTGGCCCAGGCTGGAGTGCAGTGGCCAGATCTCAGCTCACTGCAAGCTCCGCCTCCCGGGTTTACGCCATTCTCCTGCCTCAGCCTCCCGAGTAGCTGGGACTACAGGCGCCCGCCACCTCGCCCGGCTAGTTTTTTGTATTTTTTTTTAGTAAAGACGGGGTTTCACTGTGTTAGCCAGGATGGTCTCGATCTCCTGACCTCGTGATCCGCCCGTCTCGGCCTCCCAAAGTGCTGGGATTACAGGCTTGAGCCACCGCGCCCAGCCGCGATTCTCCTTTCTTAGCCTCCAGAGTAGCTGGGATTACAGGTGCCCACCACCACACCCGGCTAATTTTTGTATTTTTCATAGAGATGGGGTTTGCCCATGTTGGCCAGGCTGGTCTCAAACTCCTGACCTCGGGTGATCTGCCCACTTCGGTCTCCCAAAGTGCTGGGATTACAGGCCACTGGGCCGGACCCTGAATCCACTTATTTTTAGATTCCACATGTGAGTGAGATCAAGTGCTATTTGCCGGTCTGTGCCTGGCTTTTTTCACTTAACATGGTATCCTCCAGGTTCATCCGTGTTGTTCCAAATGATAGGATTTTATTCTTTTTATGGCTGAATAGCACTCCATTGCATATAAGAAATGATACATGCATGAGGGGATGGTTGTGCTACCTCTCTGAGTTCATCATTATGGCACATATCTGTACTGACACATCAGATTGTACCCATAAATATGTACAATTACAATGTGCCCATTTCTAAAAAGCTGGCTCACTGTGGAGACCAAAAAAGCCTTTCTCAGCTCCAAGGGAGATCACAGACTGTGAAACAGGCTGGGGGTTCCAGGGCCTGGGCCTCTTGCACTCACCACTGTACTTCCTAGCCACAACCCTCCCTGTCTTTAATGTCAGGCATTGCCCCTCCCCTCCCTGAAAGCCCTACTTCAAGCCTGCCTCCTCCTTCCTCACCCAAACCACTCGCTATATTTTCACACCTTATTAGAAAATTACTTAGGCCGTGAAGATCTGCATACATTTACCTGCTTTCTGTAAAGGTTTTCCTATCAGGCAGTTTCCCACAGGGTTGGAATCTCAACACATTGAAATAGTAAGTTATTTCTTCCTTAATCCTCTCACTGAACTCCTACAGGGCCTCGCACCGTGTTCTGCACACAGTGAGTCCATCGTCCGGCAGACGCTGGTTCTTCACCTGGTGTTGCACTCAGAGCACTTGCCCCACAGTGCCGAGCTGGCAGCGCTCACTGGGGTGGGAGGGAGTTGATGCCCACTCTCCTTGGAGTGCTCTTGCAAGTGTGTGTTAGATCTGTGGTCTGAGGCATGTCAGGAGCCCAGAATGGTTTCCCAAGGGGAAGAAATAAAAGTCCCCACAAGAGAACAGAGCTTGCCCATCCACTGAGGAACAGTGCTCCGGGGTCCTTTTCTGACCCTGCTCAGCTGCAAACTTCTCCTTGCCCATCCCTCCTGTTTCTCTTCCTCCACCTCCTCCTTCCGTAAGGGCCTGAGCACTATGCTGGGCCCCTGCCTCTTGTGTTTGACTTTCCCCCTTGCATGGAGTGCTCAAGGAAGCCATCAAGTTGAACATCTTCCCACAGGGCGCAATCTAAATGGGCACCTAGGCCTGTCAGCCACAGACTGCTGCATGAATGAATGTGCTCACCCCAACCCTTCAACTCACACATACAGCAGCCTTATCCCAAGCATGTGCTTTGTAAACACATACTTCTCAGGGGCAGACAGGGAATCTGGGCTCCCACATCAGCTTAGCTGCTGATCAAGGTATGACCTTAGTCCCTCCTCTCTCTGGGCCTCGGTATTCCCAGCTGTATGATGAGACCACTGGACTCCAATGCACTTGGCTTTCCTTTTAGTGTCAGTGTTCACCAAGTTGTCCTTGGTGTCCCTCAAGCAGCTGCTCCTGCCTCCCCCAGCCCCACCCACACACACACCTCATGGTTAGAGTGGGAATGAGGAGGTGTGGGTGGGTAGCCCCCTCAGAAACTGCTGGCCCTGCTGGTGTCACCACCGAGAGCCCCTGGACACAAAGCCCTCCAAGGACCCCCTTAGGCTTGCCTGGCAACACACAGGGGCCTGTTGCCCAGACACATGCTTCCTCATGGTGCCCCTCGGCTGACCACAGGGAAGCTTTGGAACTATCCCATAGAAAAGACTTCATTAGAGCTCATTCTCCTCAAGTCCATTTGGGGAGAGGGGGCCGTAGAGTGAGAGGGCTCATTTTCTAGTTGCATTAGCCATTAGCTCTGGAGGTCTGGGCCCTGAAGTCCTGGGCAGCGCAGGGAGAGGCAGGTGGGCATCTACTTCACCCCAGAGGCTGCTCCTGGCCTTGCCAGGCCTGACCTCAGAGGAGTTGATCACATGGGGGTGTTTTCTCCCCGAGACTCACGGAGACACGCCAAACGCCAGGAAGGGGGGTAGGTGAGGCCTATAGAGGGGAAGGCACTTGCTGAGGCCTCCACTGTGAAGGGGGCACCTCCAGTGCTTGCATCAGAAGGTCCTCAGGCCTGAGCCCCCTGTAGCACCAACACAGGGCAGTGTTGAACCACTACCCCCCTATCCCACCTCCATAAGGTGGGGCTAATGGGTCAACTGGCCTGCTCCAGGGATGTTTCTAGCCAGCAACATTTCGCTCTGAAGGTGGCTTTCCTGCAGCTGCTGTAACAAATTAAAACCAAATGGTTGGCTTAAAATCCCAGAAATTTGCTCACAGTTCTAGAGGCCAGAAGTCTGACATCAAGGTGCTGGCAGGGCCATGTTCCCTTGGAATGTGCTATGGCAGAGTCCCTCCTTGCCTCTTCCAGCTCCTGGAGGACCCAGACATTCTTTAACTCATGGCTGCATCACTCCAGCCTCTGCCTCTGTCTTCCCATGGTCTTTTTTGTGCCTTTCCTTTTCTGTCTCCTATAAGGACACTTACTGGATTTAGGCCCTGCTCAGATGATCTCATCTTGAAATCCTTTATTATACCTACAAAGACCCTGTTTCCCAATAACGCCATATTCACAGGGTATGGGGGTTAGGAAATGGACATATCTTTTTGGGAGTCCACTGTTCAACTCATAACATATACCATTGGATTGCCCCGCTCCCCCAAATTGCCAGCCAGACTCTGCCATTTGTTCATGCTTTGTGGTAACAATAACAGCAACAACAATACTAACAGATAACATATATTTAGTGCTTACTAAGTGCCAGGCACCATGATAAGCCCTTAACATATTAACTCATTTAATTGTCACTGCAACCCTGTGAAGTGGTTACTATTCTCCCTAAACTATAGTCGAGGAGACGAGGGTCATAGAGGAACATATTGCTGGTAACAGATGAATACAGAACCCAACTCTTGGGATCCCAGAGTTCAGAGTGGACAGAGACCAAAGTAAGATACAGAGCTCTCGTCACTGGAGTTGAAGGGGGTGAGGAGCTGAGGAAGGTGATGGAGGAACTCTGGCCAGCACCACTCTGCCCCTTCCAGCTGTGTTACCCTGAGCCAGGGTCTGGCTGTCTCTGAGCCTCTGTCAGGTGAGGTCTGGGGTGGACTCTTCTTGGCGCAGGCCTGGGTTGATGACACTGGTTCTTAACCCTGGATGCATATCAGGATCCCCTGGGAGCTTTTCAAAATCCCAATGTCCAGGCCACTCCCCAGGCCAATTACAGCAGAGTCTCTCGGGGGTGGAATCCTGGCACATGGGTGGCTTTGACAGCTCCCAGGTGACTCCAGTGTGTGGTCCAAGCCAAGAACCGCTGCTCAAGTCTGTCCATTCTCTCCCTGGCTCACCATGTCCAGTAGGGAAGCTGAGGCTCTGACTCCCAGTAGTTACTGGATAGCCAAGAGATGGGCCTGACTTGGCGCAGATGAGGGACACCTGGGGCTGCAGCACGGGTTGGGGAGGGACAGAAAATGGGAAACAAGTCCCTGGCAGGAGTGGGAGTGGCTGGCCAGCCTGCCAGAGCCCCCTGATGTGAGTTCAGTCTCTGGCAGGCCCAGTCCAAGAGAGAAAAGGCCTGAAGGAATGACGCATGGTGAGTTTTGGGTGTCAGAAAATGGGACACAGCAGGACACAGAAACTCCCACGGTGTGACATCTGGGAAGAAGGACTGGGCAGGAAATGATGGAGGATTCATGCCAATCAGAATGCAGGGACACTGTGCTGGCCTGGCCCTGACCTTTCCATTGTAGCTCTGACAGCTGGGGTGGTCTAAGGCCCAGAAAGGGGCTGGTGTGAGGACTCTGTGTGAGGTTTGGGAAGATTTTTGGTGCAGACTTGGCTGCGGCCAACTGACCAGATAGCTCAGGCTGCTGGGGTTGCCCCAAATCTGGGATTCTGTGCCCTGGTTGGAGAAAGCAACCAGGAGAAGCAGAGAGAAAAACCCACCTTCTCCTCTTTTCCAAGAATGAGAATGTGGCCTTCTCTGACCATTTGGGAACTGGGATTTTAAGACCAGGTTAGGAACTATTCTTGATTAAGGGAAAAAAAAAAAAAAAAAAAGGCCCTGCCAGCCCCACTTAGAACATTCATTTTGTAGTGAAACTTTGGCTTCAGTCTCTCTCTTCCTTTTTTTCTCTGCTCTCTAAGCCAACTGTATCTCTCTTTGTCTTGCTCTGTCTAGATGTCTCTCCTTCTCCCTGTTGTATCTTTTTCTGCCTCTCTCTGTGTATCTGACTCACTCTGCCTCTCTCTATCTCATTCTATCTTTATCTCCTATGATCTCTGTCAGATCCCGGGGTCCGGGTCCAGCCCATGCTGAAGTCCAAGGGGAGTGGGTGGATGAGCAGAAAGAACACTTCGGGGGCCACAGGCAGGTGACTATGGTTTATTCAGCAGCAGCTCTCTTACACAGCTTATTTAAATTGGTTTTCTCATCAACAGCTTACTCACACACTGTTCACCCTGTCTCGGCTGCTTGAGCTGGCTGCCCCCATCCACAGCTACGCAGCCAGCTCTCCCTTGCCTTCAGAGTCAGCAGCTTAACTCTTTCTCTCTCTGGGCACGAGCAAGCCAAGTTGTGTCCTGGCTCCTCCTGTCCATCTGCAAGATGGACAGCTTTGACTCTCCCTCTTTGGGTAACTGCACACCTGCCATGTCGAGCCATGTTGAGCCAAGCTGAGCCCCCAAGAGCCAAGCCCCATGCACAACATCAGCAGGACAGTTACACCTTTTACAGACAATAGTAACTTAGAGCCAAGTATGAACTTACGCAAACGGGTTATATAACACTTGTGCACCAAACTCGCTGAGTCATGCTGGCCTGGATATCCACCTTGGCCTATTCCTAGACCAAAGCCCATCCATGTATCTTACAATCCCTTTCTTTGTTTCAGCCTTTCTCTCTCCCATTCTGAGTTTTCTGACTCCTTCTTATTTTTTTAATTTTTTCTTTTTAAGACTATGGCAGCCCATAGAAGTAAGAATGTTAGTCCTAGAGAGAGAATGAGACTTACCTAAATTCATTCCTGAACCTAGAGCAAGCTGATACCTGTGTGAGGCCCACAGCCCTGGCCCCCAATCCCCAGGCTGGGCTTTTTCCCTAGCACTAAACTGCCACCTATCACTGGTTATCAGGATTGTTAGTGCACAGCTGGCCGAGGCCAGGTGCCAGGCACAGGACTCCCTGAGATGAGCCACAGGGTGGGCCCAGTGCCACATAAGATCTTGCCCTCCCAGCTGGAGTCACAGCTCTCCAGGACCATAGCTCTGGCCTTCCAAGTCTTGTTTCTGGGAAACCAGATTGAATTAGCTGCTGGGCCCATCTGGTCAGCCCTTGGCCTAATACTGTCTGGCAGCTCATGCCTCAATGCCAACCCCAGCCCCATGGCCTCACGGCCAGAAATCCAATTTACTGAAGCTTAATTGAGCCCCGGACTCCCTGGAGCATTGGCCCTCAGGCCCTCCTGCTCAGCTAGCAGCAGATTTCCCGGTGATTAGGAAAGGAGGAAAAAACGGCAGGAGCCAAGTTAATTTCAATTACTCTCATTTTCTCCCTGGAGCAGCACACACCCCTTGCTAAGTGCGTCTTTATGTCAGCTGCAGTGGAAGCTGATGAGTATTAAATATGAGAGCTCTGGGTGCCCCAGACACCTTGCATTTTATCTGCTGACTCCAGAGAGCAGACTGTACCCCCCAACTGCTGGTCCTCAGCATTTAGTCCTATTTTACGGAGCCCAGAGAAGCAAGCTCAGATATAGTAAATGCCCATGTGGGAAAAGGGAGGAATATTTTAACAGTCTTTTCAGAAAATTGTGGATAATTTTCTTAAATACTACACCAAAACTCAACAAGTGGTACTTCTTAAAGGTTAATTGCAATGTGGATTTGGAAACCGTATCGATGAAATTTCAGTACTTTGTGACTCTAAAATCCATTGATCTATCTTGCACTTCAGATGGATTTTTTACCTATGCATGATTTTATAACATCATGCATTGGTCATTTGGAAAATATTGGTTTTCTGAGTTACTCAGATCTTTCAGATGTTGATGCATTTTACCATATAGTATTTTTAAAAATCATATTATTATTACCACAATCTCATTAGAAAAGTCTGTAAGTGGCCGGGCACGGTGGCTCACGCCTGTAATCCCAGCACTTTGGGAGGCTGAGGCAGGCGGATCACAAGGTCAGGAGTTCGAGATCAGCCTGGCCAACATGGTGAAACCCCATTTCTAGTAAAGATACAAAAATTAGACAAGCATGGTGGCAGGTGGCTATAATCCCAGCTACTCGGGAGGCTGAGGCAGAAGAATCACTTGAACCCAAAAGACAGAGGTTGCAGTGAGCCGAGATTGTGCCACTGCACTCCAGCCTGGGCAACAAGAGCAAAACTCTGTCTCAAAAAAAAAAAAAAAAAAAGAAAGAAAGAAAAGAAAAGTCTGTAAGTATTGGGAAGATGTTAAGCTTGTGGTAACAAATACAAGTTTTCCAAAATTCTCATCTTCACTTGAAAGCTCAAATGTTATCATTGCCTGTAAGTAGTGTCAGTTTTCCTTGAAGTGGCAAGCTTACTTTGTTCATTTTCTAGACAACATCCATCTCTGAATAACTGGTTTGT
The DNA here is from genome assembly GCF_047675955.1 of Chlorocebus sabaeus. Lineage (NCBI taxonomy): Eukaryota > Metazoa > Chordata > Mammalia > Primates > Cercopithecidae > Chlorocebus > Chlorocebus sabaeus. Next base: position 54,764,878 of record NC_132929.1, on the reverse strand, counting down.
CCACCATCCATTCAAGCAAAAATGGCGTTTCATGAAAAATGCAACTAGTTCAACTTGCAACTCAAAGACTGCACAAATGTTTTTCATCTAGACATTTATATTTTGCTATAAAACAGAAGTGCTTTATGTCTACCTCTCATTTGTTCACACAAATGATTTAAAAGATGTGAACCCAGAGGTTGAGATTTAACAAAATTAATACATATATATTTGCTTTATCCCGGGCAGTCAGGAATGAAATGCCAAGTTCCACTTGCTGTAAGTGTGTGATGGTGAAGAAAACTATGACCACCAGAATAGTTTGGTGCCACTGCCTTGATGTGGGTTAGGGCACTGGCAGTTTTACTCCCCATTGCTTTTGCATAATCAATGCAAAAGGCTAACATCATAATCTATTATGAAAATAACTTTGACCTTGTAGATCCTCTAAAAAGACTTTGGGGACCTCCAGAATTTCACGGGCCACACTTTGAAAACCACTGCCCTAAAGCAGGGATCATCCAACCCCAGGATACATAAAGGTCACCTGGAAGGCTGATTAATATGCCGATTCTTAGGCCCTAGCCCCAGAATTCTGAATCTGTAGTTCTGAGATGGGATCTATGATTCTGCATTTCTAACAAGCTTGCAGGTGATGCTGATGGTGCAGGCCCAGCAAACAAATTATTTGTTTTGCATTTATATCTTTTATTTTTTGTAGAGAGAGGGTTTCACCATGTTGCCTAGGCTGGTCTTGAACTCCTGGGCTCAAGTGATCCATCCACCTTAATCTCCCAAAGTGCCAGGATTATAGGCCTGAGCCGCTGTGCCTGGCTGGGAACCAAATTTTGAGTAGAAAGATCCTAAAGTACACAACATTTCTTAAAATATTTTCATAGAATGTTAGCAAATTTAAAAACATTTGGGAAGAACTGGATTATCAAAATTATACAAGCTGATTTACTGTGGGACTTCTCAGAGCCTTTAATATGCCAGTGTAAAATGGGACTCCCCAGGAGAGGCATTGGGTGCTCTGGGTTCCCAAACCTATTTGGTTTAGAATGCTTTTTCAGGGCTGGTAGCAGGGGCTTATAAGTTAATGTTCCTCAGAGCATGCTTTCTGAGCCACTTCTGTAACAATTTATGAATCAACTACCTAAGGGAACAGAGCAGACTATCCCCATCTCCTCCTCCTCCCCTCTCCCTCCCAGACCAGCTCTGCTCCCCTTCATACCTCATCTACATCTCTGGGGTGGGGGAAGTGGGGCCACCCAATTTACCTGTAGGACTGCATTGTACCACACTTGGCACACTGAGTTTTGTTTCACTTTAAATTTATCAGTCTGTGGTAGACTTATTTCAAACATGGATCACCAAAATCAGGGGCATGCTGTTCAATATGCCTCTTGGTATCTTTTTCTTTTTTTTCTTTTTTTTAAGAGATGGAGTCTCACTCTGTTGCCCAGGCTGGAGTGCAGTGGCACAATCTCGGCTTACTGCAAGCTCTGCCTCTCGGGTTCACGCCATTCTCCTGGCTCAGCCTCCCAAGTAGCTGGGACTACAGGCGCCTGCCACCACGCCCAGCTAATTTTTCTATTTTTAGTAGAGATGGGGTTTCACCGTTAGCCAAGATGGTCTCAATCTCCTGACCTCATGATCCATCCGCCTGGGCCTCCCAAAGTGCTGGGATTACAGGCATGAGCCACCATGCCCGGCCGCCTCTTGATGTATTTTTTAGGTCCTTTTCTTCTTTTTGTTTTTTTGAGATAGAGCCTTGCTCTGTCACCCAGACTAGAGTGCAGGGGCACAATCTTGGCTCACTGCAATCTCCACTTCCTGGGTTCAGGTGATTCTCCTGCCTCAGCCTCGCAAATAGCTGGGACTACAGGCGCCCACTGCCATGCCTCGCTAATTTTTGTATTTTAAGTAGAGACGGGGTTTCACCACGTTGGCCAGGTTGGTCTCGAACTCCTGTGATCCACCCCTCTTGGCCTCCCAGAGTGCCGGGATTACAGGCATGAGCCACCGTGCCCAGCCCGGTTCTTTTCTTCTTAAGCTTCTATACAAATTAGTTGTGTGCACCTTTCTATCAGGCATGTGTACACCTCCAGAGCTCACAGACAAGGTCACAAAAACCATTCTCTAAAAAAGACATGTAGTTGGAGGGTGAACTCAAAAGGAGCTTCAGGACTCATATTGCACAATTCACGTGGCTTCTAGAGCAGGGTCAGTTATGGGGAATCAGGGAGCCCCCTCCCATGGTGATATGACTCAATAGGCATCTGGATTGGGGACAAAAGCTAACCTGAGAGGGAGGCTGGTAACCAAAACAAGTAGAGGAGGGAGGGAGTAAGCCAAGAGGATGCAGAACTTAGCTCCTGCCTGGTGACAGGCACTGCTGCCTCCATGCTGAATAGCATGGGAGCAGCTTGGCCAGAGGGGCTTAGATTCCTGGTGTGCCCAGAGACGTGGATGTGGACTATGCAGACAGGAGCCACCAAACATGAGCTTGTTCTGCTCTGCCTCTCTTCAGGCCCTGGCCATTATTAGTGTGATAAGTGTGTCGGAGACTCTAAAGGATAGAAGAGGAACCTACACCAGACTGGACAATCACACAGGGCTGCCTGGAGGAGGCAATACTGGAGCTCCTGCAGGGAGGTGGGCGGTATGGAAATGGGAGTCCAGGAGAGTTACCCTGATGATTTCCCTCTACAGAGAAGGAAAAAACAAGAGTGGGAGCATAAGTAATCCTTCCCCCAGCAGATGGATTCAAGCCATCTAAGAACAGAAGGGGGAAAGAAGTGTTCCAGACCAGGAGCCAGCATGAGCTAACACCAGGAGGCATCTAAGAGCACAGCTCACTGAGAAACCACAAAGAGATGAGGCTAGAGATACAGGCAGAGTCCAGCTCACAAAAGGCCTTGAATGTCATGGCAGATTTGATCCTGCTGACTCTAAAGGTCAACTGAGGAGTTCAAACAGGGATCTATGCTCAGATTCCTGCTTTTGGAAGGTCACCCTGGCTGTGGCAGCATGTGCTGGGGATGAAGGGGCTGAAGGTGGCACAGCCACAATGATCCCAGGCAGGAGAATGAGGCTGAGTTAGGGCAGCAGCTGTGGGAATGAATGGGATTCAAGATGGTGACTGAGAAGGCACATTTATATCCTCTCCTTCCCTTCATCTGATGGACCAGTGTTTTAAAAAGGCTAAGCCACAACAACAAACATGACAGGTTGAATGTGGTGGCTCACACCTGTAATCCCAGCACTTTGGGAGGCCTAGGTGAGCAAATCACCTGAGGTCAGGAGTTTGAGACCAGCCTGACCAATATGGCGAAACTCCATCTCTACTAAAAATACAAGAATTAGCTGGGCATGGTGGTGTGCGCCTGTAATCCCATCTACTCTGGAGGCTGAGACAGGAGAATTGCTTGAACCTGGGAGGCAGAGGTTACAGTGAGCAGATATTGCACCACTGCACTCCAGCCTAGGTGACACAGCGAGACTCTGCCTCAAAAAAAAAAAAGAAAAAAGAAAGAAAGAAAGAGGATGGAAGGATGTCGTTAGTCATTAGCAGACAAGTGATTTCATCTGGAAGATGAAAAGGAGTTAGAGACCTGTGGGGTAAATTAGAGGGGCTGGAGCACAGCAGGGCTCAGCTATCTGCCTGTGAGAACCTGAGGGAGCCTCTAGGCTCCAGTGCAGGTATCACAGAGAGCAAAGTGAAAATGGGGCTGGAACAGGCAGAATAAATGAAGATCCAGGTATGGACAGTTAATGCCCCTTCCCCCAAGTCATGAGTTCAACCAAGCACTTACGCCAAGGTAAAAAAATCAGACTCGGCTGGACGCGGCAGCTCACGCCTGTAATCCCAGTGCTTTGGGAGGCCCAGGTGGGTGGATCACAAGGTCAGGAGATCGAGACCATCCTAGCTAACATGGTGAAACCCCGTTGCTACTAAAAACACAAAAAATTAGCCCGGCGCGGTGGCAGGCACCTGTAGTCCCAGCTACTCAGGAGGCTGAGGCAGGAGAATGGCATAAGTAAACCCAGGAGGCAGAGCTTGCAGTGAGCCGAGATCGCGCCACTGCACTCCAGCCTGGCGACACAGCGAGATTTCCTCTCAAAAAATAAATAAATAAATAAATAAGAACTGTGTACACTGCCTGGTGAGATAGGTGCTGCTAGTATAAGGGTCGGCACCCTTGAGGAAGCCCTCCTTACTATGGCATTTAGGGGTCCATAAGTGTAATGACTGGTTCCCACTCTAAGCTCTGCCCACATGCACATAACCCCCTTTGGCCTGTGCACAAAATTCCTTTAGATATGGAAGGACACCAGGTAGCCCCATATATTTTAGAAAAGCTTCCAAAGTGAAGGAAAAAGAGCCAAAGAAGTCCTTAGAGAACCTTCAGAGAATAAAATATTAAAAAGAAATAAAGAAAATGTGTATTCTCAGGGAAGCTCAAGGAAATACAACTTAAAAAACACACACAAGATGTTAAGAAAAAAAGGAACAATTAGAGAAACAATTATCTTTTTAAAGATTGTGGCAAATACATAATATAAAATTCACCATTTTAACGATTTTTAAATGTACAATTCAGTGGCTGTATTAGTCTGTTTTCACACTGCTATAAAGATACTACCCGAGACTAGGTAATTTGCAAAGGAAAGAGGTTTAATTGACTCACAGTTCCACATGGCTGGGGAGGCCTCAAGAAACTTACAATCACGGCAGAAGGCGAAGGGGAAGCAAGAACCTTCTTCACATGACGGCAGAAGACAGTATGCGTCAGTGCAGGAAAAACTACCAGTTATAAAACCATCAGATCAGGTGAGAAGTCATTCACTATTACGAGAACAGCATGGGGAAAACTGCCCCCATACTCCAATCACTTCCCACCAGGTCTTTTCCTAAACACCTGGGTATTACAATTCAGGATAAGATGAGGTGGGGACACAAAGTCTAACCACATCAGTGGCATTAAGGATATTCACATTGTTCTAAAACTGTCATCAACAACCATCTCCACTCTTTTTATCTTGCAAAACTGAAACTCTGTACCCATGAAGCAATAACTCCCCATCCTCAGCTGGCCCTGATCCTGGCAACCACCATTCTACTTTCTGTCTCCATGAATTTGACTACTCTAAGTGTCTCATATAAGTGAAATCACATAATAATTGTCCTTTGTTACTGGCTTACTTCACATGCATAATGTCTTCAAGTTTCACTAACATAGCATGTGTCAGAATTACCTTCCTTTTTAAAGCTGAATCATAGTCCATTTGGTATGGATATACCAAATTTTGTTTATCCATTCATCTGTCTGTGGACACTCGAGTTGTTTCCACCTTTTGGCTATTGTGAATAATACTGCTGTGAACATGTGTGTGCAAACATAATAAAAGAAGTAATTTTTTGGCCGGGCACAGTGGCTCACACCTGTAATCCCAGCACTTTGGGAGACTGAGGCAAGCAGATCACCTGAGGTCAGGAGTTCGAGACCAGCCTGGCCAACATGGTGAAACTCTGTCTCTGCTAAAAATGCAAAAATTAGCCAGATGCAGTGGCGCATGCCTACAATCCCAGCTACATGGGAGGCTGAGGCACAAGAATTGCTTGGACCTGGGAGGTGGAGATTGCAGTGAGCCAAGATCACGCCACTGCACTCCAGCCTGGGCAACAGAGGGAGACTCCATCTCAAAAAAGAAGTAACTTTTTACAATTGAAAATATGGTTAACAAAATAAAACTTGCTAGATGGCTTGGAAAATAAAATTGATGGAATGTCTGGAATGCGGACAAAACATCAAAAAGACAAAAAAATACAAGACGAGAAATAAAATACGTCAAGGACTTGAAGTTCAACATTCAACCAGTTGACACTCCAGAAAGAGAACAGAGACAACAAAGGGCAAGGGCAAGGGGTTACCGAAGAAATAATAAAAGAAAATTTCCTAGAGCCATGAGTTAACCGTGTTGAAGCCCAGCCATGTGTCATGCACCTTGTGGGTACTGGAGCTACATACAATTGCCACACATTCCTGCCACATGGTACTGAGAATCTTGGGAGAGAGAGACAGAAACCAAACAGTTGCATAAATTAATGTAAAATTGCAGCTAGAATGCCGAGTGCAAAGGAACCTATAAAAACTTAGGCCAAGGCAGAGCCCCCTAACACAGGGACGTTCAAGCTCAGAAGCAACCAGGCAGGAGAGAATGGGAGGAGTTTTTGGCAAAGGGAACAGCATGTGTAAAGACTGTGTGGCCAGAGAGGGCATGATGAGTTCGAAGAGTTGAAAGAACAACTCCATGGCTGGAACTAAGAAGAGGCTTCCTAGGTGGTGAGCGGTGGAGGAGGTGAGGAGTAGATCCAACCATGTCAGACTTTGAGGGCCCAAGAGTGATAAGAAGCCAACTTTTAGAGACAAAAACAGGTCCCTAGGGAGACAGAAAATGCTTTCTATTCCTTCTGGACACCAAGAAACAAAGCACAAGTTAAATCCTCTGCAGCTACTTACTTCTCTAGTGCTGGATGGGACTTCCTACTCCACTGCGAAGAGCTCAGTCTGCCCCTGTCCCATGCAGCACAAGGGGGGCAAAGCTCCTTAGGCTAAATCATGGCGCTTTGGTTTTTAAAACTTGACTGAAGGACTTGGGTGACTGATGGGTGAGCAAGAGGAAAGTTGTTTGGATTCATGGGTATACATTTAAGCAGTTTCAATATTCCATGTTTGAGTGCAACTGTGATGCATATTGATGCATTCATTTTGCACATCTGATTATTTCTTTAGGATCTATTTCCAGAAATAAAATTTCTGGTACAAACAGATGGGGCATTTTTAGGGCTTTGGCCCTACAGAGCAGTTGTTCCAGTTTACAGCCCCAGCAGTGGATGAGTGTCTGTTTACTCAAACTCTCCCCTGTCCAGCTGTCATTATTACTGTATCTTTCTAATCTCTGCCAATTCAGCAGGAAAAAAGAGGTATCTTGTGGTTTTAGTCCTCTTTCTCCTCCTCCTCCCTTTTTAAGACAGGGTCTCACTTGGTCACCCAGGCTGGAATGCAGTGTCTCAATCATAGCTCACTGAAGCCTGGACTCAGGCAATCTTTCTGCCTCAGTCTCTGGAGTAGCTGGAACTACAGGTGTGCACCCCCATGACCAGCTAATTAAAAAAAAAAAAACTTACAGAGGGCTGGTTGTGGTGGTGGCTCATGCCTGTAATCCAAGCCCTTTGAAAGGCTGAGGCAGACAGCCTGCTTAAGTCCAGAACTTTAAGACCAGCATGAACAACATAGTGAATACACAAAACACAAAAATCAGCTGGTTGTGTGGTGGTGTGCACCTGTAGTCCCTGTTACTTGGGAGGCTGAGGCAGGAGGATCGTTTGAGCCTGGGAGGCAGAGGCTTCAGTGAGCCATGATCACAGCACTGGACTCCAGCCTGGGTGATAGAGTGAAACTGTCTCATTTTGTGGGTATGGGGTTTCACTTTGCCGCCCAAGCTGGTGTTGGACTGCTAGCTTCAAGCAATCCTCATACCTCGGTCTCCCAAAGTGCTGGGATTATAGGCGTGAGTCACTGCGTTTGGCCACATTTCTTTTATTATTCTCATGGTTACAGTTGTTTCATATATTTACGGGTCATTTCTACTTTTTTATTTTTTGAGATGGAGTATTGCTCTGTCTCCCAGGCTGGAGTGCAGTGGCGTGATCTCAGCTCACTGCAACCTCCGCCTCCCAGGTTCAAGAGATTGTCCTGTCTCAGCCTCCCGAGTAGCTGGGACTACAGATGCCTGCCACCATGCCTAGCTAATTTTTGTATTTTTAGTAGAGATAGGTTTTCACCATGTTGGCCAGGCTGGCCTTGAACTCCTGACCTCAGGTGATCCACCCACTTCAGCCTCCCAAAGTGCTGGGATTACAGGCATGAGCCACTGCGCCCAGCCATATCTACTTATTTTTAAACTATATATCCATGCCCTGTGCCCACTGCTATTGGGAATATGTCTTTTTCCTATTGATTTGTACCGATATTAACTCCCTGTGTGATATACATTTAATTATCCCAATTTATCATTTGCTTATTAATTTTATGATATTTTTGTATCATAAACAAATCTTTTTGCAGTCACGTTTCCAATCTTTCCTTTATGGTTTCTATTTCCATGTTAAACTTAGGATGGCCTCCCTCACATTGACATTACATAAATGTTTTCCTCTATTTCATTCTATTATTTGTTTGGTATCCTTGTTTACATTTAACTCTATCCCATTTGGAATTTATGTTAGCATGTGGTTTGAAGAAAAATCAAATCCTTAATTTTTTCAGCCATATTTATTTCCTCTCCATTTCGAAATGCCAAATGTGTCATTTTCTAAATAGTTAAAGTATACTTGGGACTTCTGGGCTTTCTACTACATGACATTGGTGTATCTTTTATAACTGTTATAGCCCCCTACATTCTTTTTTTCTTTATTTACTTGATTTTTCTCTCCCATTTACCAGTGATTTTAAAATGAATTTATCAAGTTCACTACCACCCTCCCTCCAAACAATTCCTTTAGGACCTTGACTGGAATTTATAAATTAACTTTAAGATAACTTCCCTTGCAATGATAATTGTCCCATCTCTTGGCTTCAACGCCCCACATTAGAGCATGTTTACAATGAGCCAAGGTCAAATCGGAGCATCCAGCAGGTTCCTGTCCCTGCCGGGAAGCACAAGTTCCTCCCTGTCCCCTGCCCACCCTGCTGGCTCTGGCAGGCCTTGAAAGGCCCATTAGGAAGAGGCCACTCCTCCATCTTCATTAACACCTGTGCCCTGGGGACCAGACCAGAAGTTCTAGGAAGAGGAAAGTCCTCTCCCCACATACCATGCACTTCCCCCAACAATGCGGGGAGCAGCTGCAGATTCACCATGCCCTGCCCCGACCCCAACATAAGCACTTAAGAGTTGGAGTCACTGAGGCTTCAGGGAGAGGGAGGGACTTGCCTGCCACATCCTGGGGTCCTGACTGGGTGGGCTTCCCTGGGAGACCAGGAACACAGATGTTCTGATGTTCTTTATCATATTGATGAGGGAGGAGGGTGGGTGTTGAGGTTTACTAATGACAATTTACAGGAGTCAATTACAAGTGAGGATGAGCACGGCTGTCCCAACTGCAGCCTCCTGTTTCCCTCCTCTGCCTACCCCACCCCACTCCCACCTCCACGGCCCTCTATAAACTGTGGCAGATGGACCTTGGTAACACCACCACCCGGGGCTTGTTAGAAATTAGAAATGTGGCTTTCCGGACCTGGCCGAGCAGGAGGCGCCATCATGGGAGTTGACATCCGCCCCAACAAGGACCAACAAGGTTCCGCGCAAGGAGCCCAGAAGCCAGGATATCTACCTAAGGCTGTTGGTCAAGCTGTACAGGTTTCTGGCCAGACAAATCAACTCCGTATTCAACCAGGCTGTACTGAAGAGGTTGTTTATGAGTCACACCAACCGGTCACTCTGCTGCCCAGATGATCCGGAAGATGAAGCTTCCTGGCCGGGAAAACAAACGGCCGTGGTCGTGGGGGCCGTAATGGACGATGCGCGGGTTCAGGAGGTACTCAGACTGAAGGTGTGCGCGCTGCGCGTGACCAGCCGGGCCGCCGCCGCATCCTCACGGCAGGGCAGGGGGCAAGATCCTCACTTTTGACCAGCTGGCCCCGGACTCCCCCAAGGGCAGCGGCACCATCCTGCTCTCTGGTTCTCTCAAGAGCCAAGAGGTGTACCGGCATTTCGGTAGGGCTCCGGGAACCCCGCACAGCCACCCCAAACCTTACGTCCGCTCCGGGGCCGGAAGTTCCAGCGCACCAGAGGCCAACGGGCCAGCCGAGACCACAAAAACTAACCCTGGAGCCTACCCTCTTATTAAAAAGATTTTGGATGAAGAGAGAAAGAGAAAAGGAAAGAAAGAAGAGGAGGAAAGAAATGTGGACCCCACCCTTGTCCTGCTGAGTCAGAAACTGCGTTTCAATCAAATCCCCAGGCAATTGTGTGCACGTGAAAGTTTCAGAAGCTAGGATCCCGAGACTCACCTGAGCTGGATGGAGCTCACAGCAACCGCTGAGATAATCACCCACCCTGGCCCCGCCTCTCTTGGGACAAGCCTGACCTCAGGAGTAGGGCCTGGGCAAAGCTGAAAAGTGAAAGAACCAAAGCTTCTCTCAGACACCAGGTGCATCAGAAACCAGCCTATTTCCTGCATCGAGGGCTGTGTGGAGTGATGATCAAGCATGAGGTCAGTGTGACACACACTTGGGTTCCAGTTGTCGCACTGACCCTTACAGGGGTTGTGACATGGGGCCCTCTATGAGCCTCAGCCGACTTACCTGTCAAGTGGCAAGAACTGTACCGCCTCACAGACCTGATGGGAAAACAGAGGTAAGTTTATCAAATGTCCAGGAGAGTGCCACATCATAGTGGGTGTTTACTACAAAGGATAATATGAACGCAGGGCAGGTGAACCCCAGAATTGGGACTTAGCCTGGAGGGTTTTTGGCTTCTCTCAGGAAGGAATTTAAGGGTGAGCCAGTGGTGTTAGACAGCAACTTTTACTGAAGCTGCAGTGTACTGCAACAGCAGAGTGACTGCTCCTTGTGGGACAGGCCTACCCCACAGGCAGTGTGCCAAGAATAGCACAGTTTTGTAGTCATATTTATATCCACTTTTTTTTTTTTTTTTTGAGATGGAGTCTTGCTCTGTTGCCCAGGCTGAAGTGCAGCCTGGACTCACTACAGCTTCTGCCTCCCAGGTTCAAGCAGTTTTCTGCCTTAGCCTCCTGAGTAGCTGGGATTGCAGGTGCATGCCACCATGCCCGGCTAATTTTTTTTATTTTTAGTGGAGACGAGGTTTCACCATGTTGGCCAGGCTGGTCTTGAACTCCTGGCCTCAAGTGATCCACCTGCCTCAGCCTCCCAAAGTGCCGAGATTACAGGCATGAGCCACCGCACCCACCATCATCTCTAGCTTGGACTCCTGTGAGCCTCCTCACTGGTTCCCTTCTCTCACATTGAACCCCTAGATTCTTGTCTTCATCCAGCAGCTAAAACAAGCCAATTAAAGCAATCATGTCACATCACTCCCTGCTTAAAACTCTCCAGAAGAAACTCTAAACCCATTTCCTAATTTGAAGACCTTAAATGATGAATCCTATCTCACTATCTCTATCTAACCATATTTTAGGCTGGTCTTCTCCTTGTTCACACTATATTAGCCTCACATGCCGAGCCCGTCCCTCTGTAACTTTGCCATCTCCTACTCTGTTTGCCTATAATCTTCTCCCAGAGTGGGGTTGGTTCCTTCTGGTAATTCAGGTCTCAACTCAAATGTCACCTCCTCAGAAAGCTAGGGTACCCCTTCTCTGTCACCCTGCATCATATCACTCTGTTGTGTTTTCTCTAGAGTCCTCACCACCACAAGCAGTGCTTACCCTGTATGTTTATTTCTTTTTCTTTCTTTTTGAGACAGGGTCTTGCTCTGTTGCCCAGGCCGGAGTGCAGTGGCGTGACCTCAGCTCACCTCTGTCTCCCAGGCTCAAGTGATCCTCCCACCTCAGCCTTCTGAGTAGCTGGGACTACAGGCATGAACCATCATACCCGGCTAACTTTTGTTTGTTTGTTTGTTTGTTTGTTTGTTTGTTTGTTTGTTTTAGTAGAGATGGGGTTTAACCATGTTGCCCAGGCTGGTCTCAAACTCCTGGGCTGAAATGACCCACCTGCCTCAGGCTCCCAAAGTGCTGGGACTCCAGGCATGAGCCATCCGCACCTGGCCCTATTTCCTTACCTGGTCATTGTCTCCCCATCTCACACCCCCACCATCCATAGAATGAGGGATAATAAGGATTTTGTTTTGTCCACTACTGTATATCTAGGACTTAGAATGGTGACTGGGACATATTATGTGCTCAGTTAACGTATGTGAATAAAGTAATAAAGATGCTTACTCTTCACCCTCCTTTCTGCTACCTTCCTTCTGAACTGTGTGCAGTGGCTGGCTATATACCACATCAGCCCAGAGCAGTGTTTATAATGGCAGTTTTCAGGCATCTCCTCTCCTTCAGATGCATGAATTAGAATTTCTGGGGGAGTGTGCTGGGAATTTTTATTTGGAGGCCACTGCTTTAGATAACCAAGAATTGGTTCAGGTCAGGGCCTAGCAGACAGCCTTTTTTTTCCCCCCTCTTCAAAATATTGTGGCTGACTGTGCTTTCGAGAGGACGTTGATAGCTTCATCCTGGTATGCAGGAAGCACTTAAGAACTATGAGTTGGAAAGAAGATGAAATGAAATCTGTACTTAGTTATTACAACTTTCTTTTTTCTCTTTTTCCCAAGATACCAAGGGCAAGTAATTACAACTTTCTTGATGCAGTAGAGGAATCACTGATCTGGGAACCGAGAGAACTGGGTTTGTCCCCCAGTTGTTGCTGCTTCCTAGGGAGGGCAGTCTCTGAGCCCCAGATTTCTTATCTGTAAAAAGGGACAAGTAGTACTTAGACAATGGAGTTGTTTCATTCGTTCATTTATTCATTCATTCATTCATTCATTCAAACATTTATTATCTCTGCATACTAGGACTGAGCCAAGGTCCAGGTGATATAAAAATAAGAGGCTAGGCATGGTGGCTCACACCTGTAATCCCATCACTTGGGGGAGGCCGAGGTGAGTGGATCACCTGAGGTCAGGAGTTCAAGACCAGCCTGGCCAACATGGTGAAACCCCATCTCTACTAAAAATACAAAAATTAGCCGGGCATGGTAGCAGGCATCTGTAATCTCAGCTACTTGGGAGGCTGAGGCAGGAAAATCTCTTGAACCCAGGAGGCGGAGATTGCAGTGAGCCAAGATCACACCACTGCACTCCAGTCTGGGCAACAGTGAAACTCCATCTCAAAAAAAAAACAACAACAACAACAACAATCATTGTAAGGAATAATGATAGATGTGTCCCCAGAATCAAAAGTGCCCCACCCTCTCCCTGCCTGTAGCTGTGGTCTCAGTAAGGCCCCAGAGCAACACAGGAGAAAGGACCTGCTCTGATACAGAGTCTGATGGAACTTTATTTAAATCATGATGCCTCTAGCATTATGGGACCAGGCATGAGACATCCCAAGCCAGCTCAAAGGAGTTAACTTTCTTCAAAACTTATATAGAATAAATTCACTTTCTATGCTACCAATCTTCATTCACTCATCCATACAACAAATATTTACTAGATATTCACTACTATTCCTATTGGATGTTGTGCAGCTTGTGGAGGAGGTTGCCATTTGCAGTAAAGGAAACATTGGCTAAGAAACAGGTTTGAGGCTGGCCGCGGTGGCTCACGCCTGTAATTCCAGCACTTTGGGAGGCCAAGGGAGGCAGATCACTTGAAGTCAGGACTTTGAGACCAGCCTGACCAACATGGTCTCCACTAAAAATACAAAAATTAGCCAGTTGTGGGGGCATGTGCCTGTAATCCCAGCTACTCAGGAGGCTGAGGGAGGAGAATCGCTTGAACCTGGGAGGTGTAGGTTACAGTGAGCCAAGGTCATACCACTGCCTGCGTGACAGAAACTGTCTCAAAAAAAAAAAAAAAAAGAAAAATTTGAGAGAATATTGTGAGTTTCATGCTGGAGAAGCTGAGTTTAAGGGCCTATGAGAGATACATGCCTAGAACTTAGGGAAGATGCCTGGCCTCCAATGTACAGAAGATATTGTAAACTATGCATGCAGGTGTGCTAGGGAGAGAATGTAGAATAACAGGGCCCAGGACCTTCGATCTTTTTCCACTGCAGGATCCCCCCAACTCTCACCACAGAACAACCCACACCCCATAATGGAAAGTGAGAGGTATAATTAAGGGAATCAGAAGAAGGGAGGTTGTTATGCCCTTCTCTGGAGTCTTATTAGTCATTTTGCTCTTCTACTTTCAGCCTTTTGATATCTTCTGCAGCATTTGCCAATGAGTGCTGCAGGAATTCTTCGTATATCTGAGTGCTCCCAACATCCCTGTTGTGAAAGGAAGGAGAGTCCATCATAAAAGTTTTTAGCAGCAAATTTTTTTTGTTTTTTTGTTTTTTTGTTTTTTTTGCTTAGTGTTACTTTATTCTACAAGTGATTTTTATTTTTATTTGCACAAATTTATGGGGCATGTGTGAAATTTTGCTACATGTATATAATGCATAGTGATTAAGTCAGTATTTAGGCTGTCCATCTCATGAGTGCAGTACATTTTTGTTTAACCCTAGTCATCCTACTATGCTATCAATCACTGAGTTTATTCCTTCTTTTTTTGTTTGCTTTTTTGTTTTGTTTTGAGACAGGCTTACTCTCTTGCCCAGGCTGGAGTGCAGTGGTGCGATCTCAGCTCACTGCAACATCAGCTCACTGCAACCTCCACCTCCCAGGTTCAAGCAATTCTCCTGCCTCAGCCTCCCAAGTAGCTGGGACTACAGGTACCTGCCACCATGCCCAGATAATTTTGTATTTTTAGTAGAGATGGGGTTTCACCATGTTGGCCAGGCTGGTCTCGAACTGCTGACCTCAGATGATCCGCCTGCCTCAGGCTCCCAAAGTGCTGGGATTACAGGTGTGGGTTATCACACCCAGCCTTGAATTTATTCCTTCTAATTGTATGTCGGAGCAAACAGTTTGAAGGTGAAATTTTGAAAATCTCATTTAGAGTGGTACCAAAAATTTTATAAAATACCTAAAAATAAATCTATCAAACCTCTACACTGAACACCATAAAACATTGTGAAATTGAAGAGGAACTAAATTAATGGAGAGATATGCCATGTTTTGGATTGGGAGATACAAAATTCCTCAATATAATTCTTTCCCAATTTATCTATATACTCAATGTAATTCCAATCAAAATGTTCAGCAGGCGTTGTCATTTTGTTTTTCTCAGAATTTGAACAGTTGGTTTTAAAATGCATATGGAAATGTAGAGGACCTAGAGTAACTAAAACAATTTTTGTTTTGTTTTTGAAACAGGGTCTCACTCTGTTGCTCAAGCTGGAGTGCAGTAGCACCATCATGGCTCACTACAGCCTTGACGTCCCCTGGATCAAACGATCCTCCTACCTCAGCCTCCCAAGTAGCTGGGACCAACAGGTATGTGCCACCACACCCAGCTAATTTTTTTCTATTTTATATACATATGTAATTATATGTGAGATAT
This sequence comes from Chlorocebus sabaeus, assembly GCF_047675955.1. NCBI lineage: Eukaryota > Metazoa > Chordata > Mammalia > Primates > Cercopithecidae > Chlorocebus > Chlorocebus sabaeus. The sequence goes on along the minus strand of NC_132929.1, from coordinate 54,749,689 downwards.
ATATAAATATATATATAGATATGTAATGTATATATACACTAAACTAGCCAGGTGTGGTGGTGTGCAGCTGCAGTCCCAGCTACTAGGATAGGGAGGCTGCGGTGGGAGGATCGCTTGAGCCTGGGGGATTGAGGCTGCTGTGAGCCATGATCACGCCACTACTCTCCAGTCTAGGTGACAGAGCAAGTCTCATTCTCAAAAAATATAAATGTATGTACTGTACAATTTTGTTCATACAAAATTCTAGAAACTGCAAACTAATCTATAGAGACAGCAGATCAGCAGTTGTCTGGGACAGGATTAGAGGGAGCGACGGATGACAAAGGGGCATGAGAAAACTTTGGGGGATTATGGAAATGTTTGCTGTCTGAATTTTGGCTTCATGAGTGAACACAAACATCAACACTAATCAAGTCGTACATCTTAAAAATGTGCAGTTTATTGTACTGCAGTTATCCATCCATAAAGTTGGGGTAGGGGGAACTCTGAAAACCAGGTGAAATGAATCTATACCATTAGAAATTAGAATAGTGGCTCCATTTGGGAGGGTGGGGACCTGGAGGAAGTACACGGGGTCTTTTGGGGTGCTTGTAATGTGTCTTGAGCTGGATGCTGGTTACACAGGTGTGTTCAGTTTGTGAAAATTCATTGAGTTGAACGTTTATTTGTGAACTTTTCTATACATATATCTCAATTAAAAGTTTCTTTAGAAAAGCTCTTTCACCAGGCCTTAGATGAGTGCTGTAGTTACAGATAGTATCGGTATGATCTGGACTCCGGAATCTGCCTGTCTGGATTTCACGTTGCCTATTTTTCACCGTACGCGTAAGGAAGATGCTCTTAATCTCCCTGTTTAACAGATGAAAAATATGAGGCGTTAAAGAGTTTGCCCAGGGTTACACAACTAGGAAGCTGCAGAGTGCAAGCCCAGGACACGTGATGCTATGACTCACCTCTGCAGTCTCTCCTAATCCAGGCTTTACCTGATACACTTAGCACAGTGCCCAGCAGATGGGAAAGCACCGAATGCATGTTCTTTGCTGTCATTGTTATTGTTTAAGGTGTCTCCATTGAAAATGCTTCCAGCAAAGGAAACAGAAGGAAATCAGGCTCCATCAGGGCAGACTTAAAAATCATCATCTGCCCTTAAGTGGAGCACCCAGCAATGTTACCTCAATCCTCTTTGAGTATTAGGCTTTCCCAGCAATGTGCCAAAACCCTGGTACAGAGCATTAGGCTTCTTGTCTCTGCTATAAGTTCATCGAGAGCAGGGATCCTGGCTTCATCCATCCCTGAAGCACATGGCCTGGCACAGATCTGGGTCTTTATGCTATGTGAACAAGTGAAAGGGGGAATTGGAATGGACAGGTTCTCAGGTCCCTTTTTAGCCCCTGAGGGTCTGGAGTCCTTGAAGCCGTTGAGCTTCCTTTGCACAGCCTTTCATCCTAGAGCCCATTGCAGCCCATGCCTTCCATGGGGCTGGAGATGGTAAGTGCTCTGGACAGCAGATGCTGAGATGCAGTAAAGAATGAAAGAGCATTCAGTGGGGACCAGTAATTACTGTGAAAGATAGGGGGAGGTAGCTGGATTGGGCAGGGGAGGACTTCAGACTGCCATGCAGATCTAACAGTTTCAGCCCCTGCAACAGGAGGACTTGGAGTTTGAGTTGAGCAAAAATGGCAGGCCCTAGGACTCTCACTGTGCTCAGTAGTTTGTTTGGAGGCTACCCAGGAAAAGTGTGACCTTTACTCAAAAGCTGAGGTGGAGCCTGAAGATGCTAGCCACTGGAGGCAGGCAGCTAACTGCATTCTTGCAGCTGGGAGATTTGAACATCTCTGCAGTGGTCACAGTCACAAAAGGGAAGGAAAACACCCAGCAGGTTTTCTGCCAGCACCGCTAACCTTTGCCTGGCTGTTAACAGACAGCTGGGGAGCCAGGTGAGGCAAGCTATGGAGAATCAAATATGGAGTAAGGAGGTCCTTCAATGAGGAGACCATAAAGATTGGAAGGAATCAGGGCCGGCTTTTCCAAGAGGAGTCCTGAAAGCCCAGATGCTTCTGATCAGCAGGAAGGAGGGAGGAGGTGATTCAGGACAAGGTAGAGTGAACCCTTTAGATTTAAAGCCAGCATTTGAAAGAGCTTAATGTCCTGCATCCCTTAGAACTTTCAGATGGAAGTACACATCATTAGTTATGACTGATTGAGGAAGCAACAGGCAGGGTTACAGTGTAAAAGGATCATGCAACTGTTAAGCACCTACTGAATTCCCATCTGTTGTAAAGGAGACGGGAGGAAGGAGAAGGAAGGGGTGGTGTGCTATCTGCTGAGGCTTTCATGTTCATCATCCCATTTAAGCCTCAGACCAACCCTATGAGCGGGATGACAGTTATCACCCTCTTTTTACAGATGGAAAAACCAAGCCCAAAAATGTGAGATCACTTGCCCACCACAGCTGCTAAGTGACCAAACGGATTTGAAGCCAAGTCAATCCAACCGTAAGTTTTTGTAATTTCTCCCCTTCCACCACTATCCCTAGTGCCACCATCATTTCTGAGCACTTGTTGAGTACCAAATCACTGTGCAACATGCTCTACCCACGTTACCTTGTTGAAACATCAGGACAGCCCTTACAGATGAGGAAAAGGAGAAAGTAGCTGGTCCAGGGTCATGGAGCTCCAAAATGGCAGAACCAGAATGGGTACCCTTGTCTGTTGACCTCACTACCTTCATTACCATCTACAAATGGAAAGTCATAGAGTCACCAGGCTGGAAGGGCCGTGGAGGAAACTCATTCCAATCTGCTGCATGATGAGAGGCTTCTCTGAGACTGAGCAAGGTTTCAGGCCAGCAGCAGGCACTGAGATGCCACCAGCCCAGATGATGAGGCCTCAGATGGTGCTGGCCAGAGGGGTGGGAACCAGCTGTTCCTTGTCTCAAGGCCTTCGGGTTGAGTGACTACACTCCACAAGGCCTCACGTCTGAGTCAACTCTGACCCATATCTTCAGGCCACACTGGCAGAGCCACCAATGCTACTGACTCTGTGGCCTCAGCTGCTGTGTGCCTCAGACACAGAGGCACACAGGTGGAAAAGGAGAAGAGCAGAGAACAGCTGGGCCTGGGAGACTATGGCCTTATGACCCAGCAGAAGCCAGATACAGTCAGGAATCACTGCTCTACCTCCTGCTGCAGCTGTGGGCAAGTTACAAGTGAAGGACCTGTGGGCTTTGCTGCTTGGTAATCGTAGGTTCAAACTCCAGCTTCACCAGACTCCTTCCCTATCAGCTTTCTCCCTGGAATATGGGGCAGTAGCTTCTTGTGAGGATAAAATGATGAAGTATCCAGCACCAAGTAGCTACCAGGCATATTGTGGCTTCCTCATCACCTGTCCTAAGAGATGAGGATCCAAGACGCTGCCCTGTCCCTGCAGCCCTTTTGGGCTAGTGTGGGGCAGATGTGACCCTTTTCAAAAACAAGTTCTATTAAGGGGCTGAAGGAAGCAGGCCTCCCTCTGGAGCTACCAAGAAAGGATGGCTACCCAGGGTGGGGGCGTCCTGTTTCACTTGTGTTCCCAGTGCTCAGAGAGCACTTGCTGCTTAAACCCTCCTTGATGGAAGTGTCAGGATTCAGTCAGGGAAGAAGCAGAACCATGTGAGTTATGGGCTAAGAGATTTATTGCACAATTAGACCTTACATGATTGTGGAGGGGCTGGGAAGTAGAGGTGTGGGGAGGGATCTGGAGAGTCAGAGAAAGGGTCCACCAAATGGTCAATCTGAGAAGCTGAAACATGTCCAGCTTCTGGTGGAACCACCAAGGGCAAGGCCCTGGAGAGGTCTCTGGGCAGCTGTGCCTTGCAGAGCTCCCACATCTGTGGGTCTGCACAAAGTGCCTGTGGTGGGCTTAGGGTCAGTGCAGGTCATATGGTCAGCAATCGGGGAGAAGAGGTGGACTCAGGGCAGAGTGAGGATAAGCTGGTACCTGCCAGCACCACTACATCCATCACTACTGAAACCGAGGGGTGAATTTGATCAGGTCTGCCTGCCGCCCTGCTTGCTTTTGGCCGCTTGCTTTTTGTTTTGTTTTTGTTTTTTCCATGAACCCTGAGGCCATGGTCCACGGAAGGCTGCACCTCAACCTTCACTGGCTGCTTTATAGATCACAGTCATAGGTTGCTATGGTCATGGTTGCTTCAGCTGTTTTTCAGGAATTTGGGCCAGCTCTTGTCCAGTTCAAACCAGTTGAGACCACTGACCCTTCAACTGGACCTGTGCTAATGCCCAAGAAAAGGTCCATTTTGATGTCAGAGGGCCAAATACTCCACCTTCAGATCATGCTAATGCCATCATTTTCTGCACTTACGTCCTGTGAAATGCCACAAAGCCTGACTACACTTGCACGAAATGAACCTATGACTTCATTTTTCCCTGCTGCCAATCACCTCTCTTTTCACATCTTAGACCATCACACTTCTCCAGCCCATGAGCAACCCTAAGCCTTATCTCTGTGGAGGTGGATTTGAGAGCTGTTCTCCCCCTTCTTGTTTGGTGGCCTTGTGCATAAATCAAGACCTGTGTCACAGTGATTGATTTGCTGTGCACAGGCAGAATGGACCTAGACCTGGCCAGTGACACCACTTATGGCCACCTTCAGGCAGCAATGGCTGCCTCTTTCCTTCTGCCTTACAAATCACACAAAAATGCCCCTTTTGGCCAACTCTTCCTCTGGAAGGCTCCTCCTCAAGGGGCACCAGCACTGATGGGGAAGCCAGAGAAAGGCAGTTCAGGTTGGGGAGTGAAAAGCCAGGAATGTGAAGACCAACTTCTGCTTGGCCCTTACTCCCTTAGAGAGGCTGGAGCCCAGGGCATCAGCCACAGGTCTCAGGACTAACCCTGGGCCCAGGAAAACAGAGCTGATCGAATCCTTGGACGCTATGAGATCCACCATCTCACTCCACAGATGGGGAAGTTGGGCTTTGACTCCTGCTGTCATTTGTGGCAGGTCCCAGGCTGCTAACTCTGTCTTCTCTGGCCAGCACCACTGCAGCCTGGGCCTCAGCTGGTGGAGCCAACTAGGCTCACTCACTGCCAAGGCAACTGTAAGAAGGGCATGCGACAGTCATGGGCAGAGCCCCGGGCCAGAACGTCAGTCTCTCTGGCCTGTGGACAATTGCTCAGCCTGCAGCTGGGGCCTGGCTAGACCAGACAAGGGGCCGGGTATATAGCAGGAAGGGCGCCTGCCCATGTCCACAGCCATCTTCCTCCTGGGCACACTCACCAAAAGGCATTCCTTTAAAAAAACAAAATTTATTAAATATTTCAAACATACATAAATCTATAGGAACCCATATAACAAACACTGGGAACCATTATCCGGGGTTGTTAGAATATACTCATATATAGTCATATTTGCTTCAGACCTTCTTTTCTCATTTTATGAACTAAAGCAAATTTATTTATGAAATAAAACTCCCAGAACCTCCCCCCACACTTATTTTTCTTCCCGTCCCCAGAGGTAACCACTTTTCTGAACTTAGAGTTTATCACTCGTGTGAAATTTTATAGTTCTGCTACGTACGTGGGTATCTTTAAATATGTTTTTAAATGTTAGCTAATGTGTATATGTCCACGTATGTTATGTGTGATTTGTACATATTCAAAACTTTAACATTTTTTAAAGATTTATTTTTGTTAATACATGTGAGTCTAGATCAAGGGTCAGCAAACTTTTTGTGTAAAATGCCAGATAGTAACGTATTTTAGGCTTTGCAGGCAACATATGTCTCCGTTGCAGTCTTTGCTTTGCATTCATTGTTGTGTTGTGTTGTTTTGTTTTTATAATGCTTTAATATTATAAAAACCATTCTTCTTAGCTCCAGATTTGGCAGATGGGCAGTAGTTTGCTGGCCGCTGCTCCAGATCGTATTGTATTGTGCGAGTATCCCACTGTTCATTCCTCCATGTTCTTGTTGATGGACATCTAAGGGGTTTCCAATTTTCACTACACAAGGGTGACTATGAACATTATCATATAAATGTGTGAGTCTCTCTGGTGTGCACACCAAGAAGTGGAAGGGCTAGGCATTGGACACAAGCATCTTTGACTTTACAATACATTATCAATTTCTCTCCAAACTGGCAGACCCAGTTTACATCACCAGCAGCAGTTGACGAGTGCTCCTGCTGTTCCACATCCTTATGGCGCTTGCTGTTATAGGGCTTTCAAAATAATATGAACTGCCAGGAGTAGTGGCTCACACTTGTAATCCCAGCACTTTGGGAAGCTGAGGCAGGAGGACTGCTTGAGCCCTCCAGTTTGAGACCAGCCTGGGCAACAAAGTGGGACCCGGTCTCTACAAAAAAAACAAAAACAAAAACAAAATTAGTCAGGTGTAGTGGCATGTCTGTGGTCCCAGCTACCTGGCAGGCTGAGGTGGGAGAATCACTTGAGCCCAGGAGGTTGATGCTGCAGTCATGAGTGATCATGCCACTGTATTCCAACCTGGGCAACAGAGTGAGACCCTGTCTCAAAATAACAATAAGAATATATTCTTTTTTTTTCTTTTTTTTTTTTTTTTTTTTTTTTGAGATGGAGTCTGTCTGTTGCCCAGGCTGGAGTGTAGTGGCATGATCTCAGCTCACTGCAACCTCCGCCTCCTGGGTTCAAGCAATTCTCCTGCCTCAGCCTCCTGAGTAGCTTGAATTACAGGCATCCACCACAACGCCTGGCTAATTTTTGTATTTTTAGTGGAGATGGGGTTTCACTATGTTGGCCAGTCTGGCCTCAAACTCCTGACCTTGTGATCCACCCACCTCAGCCTCCCAAGTAGCTGGGACTACAGGTGCCTGCCACCACGCCTGGCTAATTTTTCTTTTTTCTTTTTCTTTTTCTTTCTCTTTTTTTTTTTTTTTTTTTTTGTATTTTTAATAGAGATGGGGTTTTACTGTGCTAGCCAGGATGGTCTCGATCTCCTGACCTTATGATCCACCCACCTCGGCCTCCCAAAGTGCTGGGATTACAGGTGTGAGCCACTGTGCCTGGCCAAATCTCTTTTTCTAATACATTTTCTAACCTGTTATTATTGATATATAGGAATGCTAGTATCTCATGGTCATCTCTATGTCCATTCCCCTCATTTCTATCCATATTAAACCTCTTCCTATGTTTGCAGGTCATTCAAGTTTTCTTTTCTATGAATTACATGTTCATATTGTTTGTCCACTTTTCTTTTGGTTGGTTGACTTTTAAAAATATTGATATTTATAGGAATTCCTTAAATATTCTAGATATATATCCTTTGTTGATTATGTGAATTGCAAATATCTTGTAATCTACGGTTTCTCTTTAAACTTCGCTTGTGGTATGTTTGGTTGAATCGAAGTTTAAATACTTTAGTGAAGTCAAGTCTATTACCATTTTTCGTTTGAGCTTATGCTTTTAATATTTTTTTCTCCTGAGACAGTCCCACTTTGTTGCCCAGGCAGGAGTGCAGTGGCTCAATCACAACTCACTGCAGCCTCAAACTCCTGGGTTCCAGTAATCCTCCTGCCTCAGTCTCCTAAGTAGCCAGGACTACAGGCACGTACCAGCACACTCAGCTAATTTTTTATACATAGAGAGGAGATGGGGTCTTGTTATGTCACCCAGGCTGGTCTGGAACTCCTGGGCTCAAGCAATCCTCCTGCTTCAGCCTCCCAAAATGCTGGTATTACAGGTATGAACCACCATACCCAGCCACTTTTAGTATTTTGTTTAGGAAATTACTTTCTTCTTGTTGTGGATTGAATGTTTGTGTCCCCTCTAAATTTATATGTTGAAATTCTGGCCTCCAATATCCTGGTGTTAAGAGGTGGGGCCTTTAAAAAGTAATTAGGTCAGGAGGGTGGAGCTCTCACGATGGGATCAGCACCTTTAAAAGAAGAGATGCAGGAGAGTTGCTTCCTGTCTGTCTTGCTCTCTGCCATGTGAGGATACAAGAAGATGACCCTCTGTGAACCAGGAGGTGGGCCCTCACCAAGAGCCAACCATGCTGGCACCCTGATCTTGGACATCTAGCCTCCAGAACTGGGAGAAATCAATGTTTGTTGATTTCTGAAACCCAGTCTATGGCATTTTGTTAGAGCAGCCCACACTAAGACACTACTCCAGTCATAATGATATCCCCCTATATTTGCTTCTAAATGCTTTCAAAGTTCATTTTTCAAACTAGATCTTTAATGAACCTGGATTTTATTTTTGGTAGGGTGTGAACTAGGGATCTAGTTGTATTTACTTTCCATATGGATAATCAATTGTGCCAACATCATTTTTAGAATATTCCATCCTTTCCCCAATGATCTACAAGGCAACTTCTGTCTTATTTCAAGTTTCTACGTGTCATGGATCTTTTGCTGGGTTCCTGTTCTCTTCCAGTGGTCAATTTGTACATCCCCCTCAACAACATTTAACTGTCCTGATTCCTATGACATTATTATATGTACACAAATCTTAAACATTCCATTACCTACTGACCTCTATGTCATTCCTTTTTTTGTTTTTGGTTTTTTTTTTTTTTTTTTTTTTTTTTTTTTTGGAGACAGTCTCACTCTGTCACCCAGGCTGGAGTGCAGTGGCGTGATCTTAGCTCACTGCAATCGCTACCTCCCAGGTTCAAATTATTCTCCTGCCCCAGCCTCCCAAGTAGCAGGGACTACAGGTATGTGCCACCATGCCCAGCTAATTTATTTGTATTTTTAGTAGAGAACGGGTTTTACCATGTTGGCCAGCATGGTGTCGATCTCTTGACCTCATTATCCGCCTGCCCTGGCCTCCCAAAGTGCTGGGATTATAGGCGTGAGCCACCACACCCAGCCTTTGTCATTCTTATTCTTTAAAAATGTATTCATTTGGGTTCTGCTTGAAGGAGAGCCTGAGTCAAGGATTTGGGTGCCAGCATGTTTTTAGAAGATGATTCCAGGAAGCAAGGTAAGAGGGTGAGAAGTGACATAGGGAAGGGAAGAAAGCCAATAGATGGTGCATGAATGAGCAGGTTGCCACAAAAGGTAACTGGGGTTCAGTCTCACTGAGCCCTTCAGTTATTCCAATTGAGGGGTGGGGAAGCTGTGGTATTTATCCACCAACTCCCTTTCCTCATGACTGTTTTAAAATGCACTCAAGATTTTCATCAGACATGGCAAGACACACAGATATGGAAATGACTGTTTTGAAAGAAAGAGTTTTTTATATTCAGAGGTCCCTAGAAACAAGAGACAGGGCATACCAGGCAGGGATACATGGGGAAGCACCAGGGTTGGTGAATAAGTAAAGGGAGCTGGGGGGAAACGTGGGCAAGAGTTTTATTTGTGGCATCCAAGAGAAAGGCAAGTCAAGCCAGGGTAAGCAGGCACAAGATTAGCTATTAATAGTTTAAATAATTTCACTTGACTCTGGGGCATAGGGCTGTCCCTAGTTGTCTGGTTCATGGCCCTGGGATGATGAGGGCAGATGGACAGTGGCCCAGTGTAAGAGTCGGATGAAGGAGGTGGCTGGGGGTATGGGCTATGGATTAGCTGGTTTGCATATGGAAGGTGCATTTGCAGGTGAGTCCCTTACTGTCTCGGGGAATTGGCTAGCCCTGGGAGGAACAGTCTCTCCAGAATCAGCAAGGCCTCAGCTGTCAAAACATCAGGAAATGAAAAGGCACGATGAATACACTGAGGGTACTCTTAAAAGCATCAGCTCCCTGGCATGTATGCGGTTGGCAATGCCAAGGGGTATGGAGAGGGTACCAGCAGTGTATGGACACTGTTCTTGACCCCTCAATTACTATATGAATTTTAGAATCAGTCTGTCAAGTTCCATAAAAAAATCTATTTGGATTTGGGAATTGCTTGAATTTATAGATTAATTGGTGAGAAGTAATATGTTTATAGCACTGAGTTCTCCCATTCATAATATATATGGTCTATATTTCAATTTAGTCAGTTCTTCCTGAGTAATTTTTGTATTTGTCTTTGTAGTACTATAACAAAATACCTGAGATTGGGTAATTTACAGACAGCAGAAGTTTATTTTCTCAGTTCTGGAGGTTGGGAAGTCCAAGAGCAAGGCACCAGCAGGTACTGTGACTAGTGAGGGCCTGGTCTCTGCTTCCAAGACAGTGCCTTGAATGCTGGCTTCTCTGGAGGGGACAAATGCTATGTTCTCATGCAGCAGAAGGAACAGATAAACCTCCCACACAAGCCCTTTTATAAGACACTAATCTCATCCATGAGGACTTGCCATTATGACTTAATCACTCCTTAAAGGCCCTACCTCTTAATATTATCTTGGCAATTAAGTTTTAACAAATATGTTTGGGAGACACATTCAGACCATAGCAATACTCTTCATGAAAGGCCTTACGTATATTTTGCTAGATATATTCTCAGGTTTTTGTTGCTATTGTGAATGGAATCTCTTTTTTTTTTTTTCTTTTTTTTGGGGGGGACAGAGTTTTGCTCTGTCACCCAGGCTGGAGTGCAGTGGCGTGATCTGCAAGCTCTATCTCCTGGGTTCACACCATTCTCCTGCCTCAGCCTCCAGAGTAGCTGGGACTACAGGCGCCCGCCACCACGCCTGGCTAATTTTTTTTTTTTTTTTTTTTTTGTATTTTTAGTAGAGACGGGATTTCACCATGTCAACCAGGATGGTCTCGATCTCCTGACCTCATGATCCACCTGCCTCGGCCTCCCAAAGTGCTGAGATTACAGGCGTGAGCCACCGCACCGGGCCTAGAATCTCTTTTTCTATTACATTTTCTAATTTGTTATTACTGATGTCTAGGAATGCTAATAGGTTTTTTTAAAAGATGATATTGAATTCAACAACCTTGCTTAACTCTCTTACTAGTCTTAATAATTTATCTGTATATTCTTTTGGATTTTCTGCATAGACAATCATACTTGTCTGCAAATACAGGTAGTTCTTTTTCTTTCCAATTTTAAAACTTTATTTCCTTCATTTCTATTATAGGTTGAATCACATATATTTCTGATGTTAGGCATCTCATAATCTTTTAAAAAATGGCATTTTCATACGTATTAGCCTAACACATTGCCTAGGACCTCCAGTGCCATGTTCAATAGAAACAGTGATAGAACACACCCTTGTCTACATCCTAACTTTGATGGAAATTGCTTCTAAAGTTTTACCATTAAGTATGATAATTACTACACATTAAGAAAGATAGGGCCAGGCATGGTGTTGCATGCCTGTAATCCCAGCACTTTGGAAGGCTGAGATGGGAAGATCGCTTGGGCCTGGGAGGTGGAGGTTGCAGTGAGCCAAAATCCCACCACTCCACTCAGGCCCGGGCAACAGTGAAACCCTGTCTCAAAAACAAAGAAGCTAGCTTGCTAATAGTGAATTATCTGATGTTGACTCTGCCCTTGCGTTATTGTAATAAAACCTAATTCATCATGATGCATTGTTTGTGTGTGTGTACATTGCTATATTCAACCTGGTATTATTTAAAATTTTGGAATCCATGTTCATAAAAGTTAATAGTAGCTAATATTTATTTGGTTTTCTAGGTTCTGGGTATTAAGTTACTTTCCATGAATTATGTCATTTTATCCTAGAAGGCTTATTGTGAAGGTTATTTTCCCCCTTTATATATGAGGAAGTTAAGGCACAGTGAAGGCAAATCATTTTCCCTAAGGTCACAGAGAAGATAAGTAGTGGCACCAGAATACAAATCTGGATGCCTGGCTCCAGAAGCGATGCACTGGTCACTGCTCTGTGCTGTCTCTCTGTGACAAAGACTCATAATTCAGATTGTTCTATGATGTACTTTCCTTGTACATCCTTGTTCTAGTTTTGTACCAAGATTATATTATTCTCAATAGATAATTAGACAGCTGCTCTTTTTATTTAAAGAAAACACATGTCAAACTTCTATAAAAACCTATTTCATCCTATCCCCTTTGCTAACCTAACTTTTACAGTTTTGCAATGGCCTCCAGATTTTATGTCCTTTCCAAGCTCCTGTCCTGGGTATATTGGGGATGTACACATCCTATAAAGCCAGGGATACAGAACACAGATCAGCAGCAGGTCCCCTGCTCCCAGCATCCTTTCAAGTCCTGGCATACACCCAAGCTCCCGGCTTCTAGCCAAGAGTCTTTTGGTCCCCATCTATCCCAAAGGACCTGCCACTGTCTTTGGTTTCCAAAGCCCAACAGGCTCCAGGCTCTTCAGCCTCCAACTGCTTTGCATTTCTTTTCTGGTTTTGATTCATGGAGATGAGTATCTTATTTTCCAGCCTTGCCATGTCTTTTTTATTTACTTTATATATCTCACTTATTACTGCTGCAGTTTGGAGAAGAGAGGATGCCCTCAAGCCTAACTTCTCCAAAGCATCCCAAAGGGAGAAATCTGCTCCACTTCAACAGTGTTGTTTTTGAAGACTGTATGACAACATGTCAGATTATAGCAACATGGTGTGGGGGGAGCAATATGAAAGCAAGACTGAGAGTCTTGGAGATAAGGTGGCAAAGCTGCCTTTTTACAGGTGTCACTCCCTCAGACCCTGCCCTTTCCTGCCTTGTTCCTCCAGTTGTCAGATTTGCCTGTTAGGGCCCACACGGGAGCAGGTAGGAGGACTGGACTGAGAGGGAGAGGGAGATGCTGCCAGAGGCCCTTCTGGATCCAGAATTGAGGCAGCAGTTCCAGCCAGGTCCTGAGGTGGCAACTGTCCCACCACCCGCAAGAGAATGGTACTGATTCCAAAAATGCGTCAAGGAGAGGGCTAGGAGAGGGATGTGCTTGTTTCCTTGAATCACCTGAGCGGCCTCTGTTCAGCCCAGATTGGAAGGCCCACGGGGGAGGATGAGGCCAGCCCACTCCAGCCCCATCCCCTCCCTTTTAACTCTGCTCCTTCCCCAGCCCCCAAGCTGGGTGAGGGGCCCTGAGCTATTCACCCTCCCAGATTCCACTCACTTTTCCTAAACGCCCTCCCTGCGAAGTCTGCAAAGAGCAGCGCTCCCTCGTGTCGGCTCACCCCGCAGTGTCGTTTCTTTCAGCAAACCCCATGCGAATGAACTTGAGATGACTCATTTGCCTAAAAGCCTCTTCGAGGTGAGGGAAGGCAAAGGCCAAGGACCTCCCGGCTCAAGCACATGCTCCTTCCCCAACAGTAGAGGGATCCTGCGCTAGCGTCTGCTGCCCTCGAGGGCTCACTCTCCCCAGCTGTACCAAGGGTGCCCGCACTGTCCTGCCTGCCTTCCTTGGGGGAAGGTTGCGAGGCCCGAGGAGATCGGGAAGCCAGGTGGCGGGTGGGGTCCAGACCACCCCCGGCGTCGAAGCGGAGCAGCGGGCCCAGTTCATCCCCAGAGTGGGCGGGACTCCCAGCTGCTGCCCACGCGGGGCTTGGCGGGGTTCGGCGGGGCGCTCCGCGGGGTCCTAGTGAGCGCCGCTGCGCCAGCAAAGCTCCGGGGCCAGGACCGGCGCTCACTCGACCGCGCGGCTCACGGGTGCCCTGTGACCCCATAGCGGAGCTCGCAGCGGCTGCCACCCGGCCCTGCCAGCCATGAGGCATGCGCCTTCCCTGGTCCTTTTCCTCCTGGTCGCCCTTTGCGGGCGCGGTGAGTTCTTTTCGGGGAAGGAGGGAGGGGTGCCTGGGTTGGGCTGAACGGGGCTGGACTGGCCACAGGTGGGAGGGAAGGAAGGGTGCCCTGCGCCCGGGTGAGTGGCCCGAGGTTGTCCCGGCCAGATGGGGGCGTGGGCAGGGCTGAGCCCACTCGCCGAAGCAGCGGGGGCGGGCCTGCGTGGGTGGGTCTGCCAGGTTTGGAGTGGAGGCCGCCTCTTCTCGGAGCCCTTGCGAGGGCCAGGGCCACCCTCCCGAGCGTGTGTCTGTGGGCTGGGCAGCGGGGCTGGATGACACCGGCTTTGCAGGCACCGCGAGTCATCCCCAGTAGTCTGGGAGGCTGAAAGTGCACCGACTCCCACTCCCAACAGGGCCGAGGCTCCTTCCTTGCCTAAGAGGTGACTTTCTTGAAGCGTGGGCTCAGAGGAGCCGGCCACCTGGGCGGTGTAGGCACTTGGGAGTGAATCTGCTGCTCAGCCTTAGAGAGAAGTCTCCTCCAACACAGCTGTGGTAGAGATGGGGAAACTGGGCCAAGAGGGAAGGGGGCTTGCCCAAATCACCAGCCCTGGAATGTTGTGTGCTTTGCGGGTAGATCTCCCAGGAAACACATTTTATTGGCACCACTGCCTCTGGTCACCCACCCAAGGTGTGCCGGGCCTGGACAGCCAGCTTGACTGAGTGCCAGGCTGGTGAAGTCAGGCCTGCCACTCAGGAAGGAGACCCCAGCCCTTCTCCAGGTAGAGTGCAAATATGAGGACTGCCTTCTCAGGGTCTCAGTTTCCCCACCTGAATTCCAAGGGCCCTCCTAGCTCCTACACTCACCCAGGCTCTTCCTCCAAGCCCCAGTCAGCCTAGAGGACCAGGGCTACCTCTTCCTTGGATAGAGACCCACCATAGTGGTGGAAGGAGGTAGGAGTCAGGGAATATATAAGGGGCTAATAGTCTGAGAGGAAGCCATAGCTGGAATTCTAAACTGTGTGAGTGTGTGTCCAGTTTGGGAAAGCATATCCAATCTAAAAATTCATATTGAAAAATATGGAAAGATATCCCCATCATTTTGGAATACAAACTACAGAAAGTAAGTTTGTACTACTCCTATAAAGAAGAGGAGCTCTCACCAAAGATGGTGTCTGCAGGCAGTCCGTGTGTCATGGCTCTGCTACTACTTGCTGGGTGACCCTGTGCCATTTCTTTCACCATCCTGGACCTCAGTTTCTCCATCTGTTCTATGGAGATAATATGCCCTGCCTACATATTTGGAGACTTGGATGTGTGTGAGGGCCAGTTGCAGTGTTTCTTAGGTGTGCTTCTGGGGTGGTCTGTATCACCCTGTACAGATTTCTGGGCCCCACCCTAGGCTCACAGGATCAGAATCTCTGGGAATAAAGCCTAGGAATCCAGGTGATTAATACACATGATTGAAGAAACACTAATAATATGTTATAAGCTCTTTATAAAAGATAAATTCTTTACTTAAAAAAAATCATAGCTGCCTTTTAATAAATATAAATATCATGTTCCCTTCGTCAGTTAAGGACATACACCCCAGTTGAAAAATCACTCTGTCTTTCCAGATGCAGAATCTAATCTTTCCAATAAGATTCTGTTAACTGTTACTTTCTGTAGCTTGTATTCCAAAACAATGGGTGTATCTTTCCATTTTTTCAATATAAATTTTTAGGTTGGATATACCTTTCCAAACTGGACACACACTCACACAGTTTAGAAGTCCAGCTATGGCTTCCTCTCGGATTATTAGCCCCTTTCTGGGAGGGAACAATTTTTCCCAAGAAGGCCTGGAAGACAAAACCCTGGACAGAGGCTGAGGGGGGCCCACTCCTAATCAGAATCATTGAATCGTGACTGACGCCTAGTGGTGGCTTCTCTGTTTAACTGTCAGCCCATGGGCTGGGATGTGACCCCTAACCGTGCTGCAGAAGCTTCCACCCATCCGGGGCCATCTCTGCCATCTGGGGGCAAAAGGCCTGTTACTTGTCTTTTGAGCCCAGCAAGCCTCACAGGCATTCAGTACATTGGAAAATTTAAGCATGTGCTGGGCTCGGCTCCACCGCCCCCTTTTGGGGAGGCAAGTGGGGTGCATTCCAGCCGCCAGTATCCCTGTTGTTTATTCCCACCCTTCACCGACCCTCCCGCCCCCCACCATACACTCACAAGTACAAACACAGGCGCAGTCATGGGCACACACTGCCTGGGACAGCACCATTTCCAGCCCCTGCAGGGCAGTCTCCTTACAGGGAAGCTAATCAGGCACTGAAGAAGGCACAGGGGTCAGGGAATACCTCTGTCGGAAAGAGGCTCCTAGACCTGGCTCCTCCTCTGACTTGCTGGGGGCACTCGAGAAAGTTTCTTCCCCTCTTTGGTCTCAGTTTCCCCAGCTGAGAAACAGGGGGTTGGGCCAGATGGTCTAAGGTTCCGGGAACCTCTAACTCGAGCCCACAGCTGTTGGTCAAGATGGGGAGTCCTTCTGGGTCAGCTGAATGTCTGAGAGGCAGGGCAGGCCCAAAGGTGAGCCACCTGAGCACATCAGGTGGGCTGGGAGCTGGAGCATGAGCCCAACAGCCTACAGAGCAGCCCTGGACTTGGGAGCTCAGTCGGACCAGCCCAGTGGGACTTCAGAGATGTGGGCTCCAGCCTCCCCTAGTATTGCAGGGCTGGGGCATGGGAGCTGCAGATTCTGACCCCAGAGCTGCCTCAGACATGCCAGATGGGCTTGGGCCAGACACACCCCTCTTTATGAAATAAGTCGGTCCAAACAGACATGCTAAAGAAGGGCTGTGGGAGGGACCCAGCTCTAGCCTGGGGCTACAGACTGGCTTCCAGGGTACTCAAGCAGCTGGCCTCTGGGAAAGGGGTCCTGAGTATAAGAGGCAGGGCTCAGAATCTAGGCCAAGCATCCATAGGTCCCCCATCTGGAGAGCCCAGGGCAGCCTGGGGGAGGGGCAGCAGGCAGCAGGTGCACTAGGAGCATCTTTCACAAGGCACTAAATATTGCATCTGCTCCAGATAGGCAGCGAGTTGGAAAGTGGTTGGAGTAGGCAGGGTGGCGGTTCTCCCCACAACCAGGAGTCCAGCCCAGCACCCACCCCTGAGTCCACCTCAGGCCTGCCTAATTGGGTTGGTCTGTGCTCTGGGCCCTCTGGCCCTACCCACAGAGGGAGGGGTTTGGTGCAACTAGGTGAAATGGCCCTTGCGGGAAGATGTAATTGACTCCTGAGCCTGGCGAGCCAGGCAGCCCCTCGCCAGCATCCCCACCCCCACCTCTCCAGCTCGCCGTATTCCCTGATCCTCCCACCTGCTTCCCTGTCCCAGCACTGTTTCCTCTGCTCACTCTCATCTCTTTTCCTGCTCCCAGGCTTGCCTCCTCAGATGTCCTTGATTCTCCTCAGTCTCCCTTTTTCCAAGCCACTTCCTCTCTGTTTTACACATTCTCCCTGAAGCCACCAGAGTACACAAGCTCAAGTCCCTGAACCTCACCTTTACTCCCAGACATGTGAGGGAGATGACATAAAGACCCAAACACCACTTTGCAAGAGATCGGGGGTGTGCAGAGGGGCAGATCTGAGGCTATGGAAGCTCAGGGGGGCTCCCTGCAGGAGGCGGCATTTAGGCTGGGTCTTGAATGTGGCTCTGAGCTAAGACCTCTCCTGGAAACTCCAGACGATGAGCCAGCTGCCAGTTGGACCCCTCCGTTTGGTGTCTCAGAGGGACCTTACACTCTGTAGGTCTAAGTCTGAACCTGGAAAATCCCCCCTGCCCCGTCTCAGCTCTGTTTCTTCTTAGGGAAAGCACCACCTCATACCCATTTCTGCACCCAAACTCACATGTGAGTAATGGGGCTGTTCCCCTGCACTGTAAGTGCTCTGGTGGCAGGAACCATTTCTGGCTTTTGCTTGCTATTATCCTCAAAATGTAGTAAAGTACCTGGCACAAGACAGACCCTCAGATAATTCATAACTGGTGGGCTGGGGGCAATCCTGGCAGAAGAAAGAGTGTGTTCAAAGAAGTGAGACAAGCTGGGTGTGGTGGTGCACACCTATAGTCCCAGCTACTAAGGAGGCTGAGGTGGGAGGATCCTTTGAATCCAGGAAGAATTGCTTGAAACCAGCCTGGGCAACATAGCAAGACCCTGTCTCTAAAAGAAAGAAAAAAAAAAGGAAGTGAGACAGTGAAGGTCACAGGGGGAAAGGCAAACAGTAGGCTACGGCCAGAAGAGAGAGTATCTGAGTATCTGGGGTAGAGGTAGAAAGGTGGGAGAAAATCAGATTGAGAAAGATAAGCCAGTGTCAGCAGGGAAAGGGCCTTGAAAGCTGGGCCAAAACATTTGATTTTTAAATCCACCTACAGCTCTGAGAGTTGTGGGAAGTGCCCTAGACCAGTTTGCTGTAGAAAGACCACTCTGGCAATGTATGGTACATGGATAACAGGGGCAGACTGGGGGTAGAGAGACCAGAAGGAGGGCAGGGGTGGGGAGGTGGGGACATGGCTGTAGCATTAGAGATAAGGAGGACAGACTGAAGGACTTGGAAGGTAAAAGATAGGACTAGGGTTAGGCATGGCGGCTCACACCTGTAATCCCAGCACTTTGAGAGGCCAGTGTGGGCGGATCACCTGAAGCCAGGAGTTCTAGAGCAGCCTGGCCAACATGGTGAAACCCCGTCTCTACTAAAACACAAAACTTAGCCGGATGGGGTGGCGTAGGCCTGTAATCCCAGCTACTCTGGAGGCTGAGACAGGAGAATTGCTTAAACTCAGGCGGCAGAGGTTGCAGTGAGCCAAGATCACACCACTGCACTCCAGCCTGAGCGACAGAGTGAGACTCTGTCTCAAAAAAAAAAAAAAAAAAAAAAAAGGCAGGACTAAATGGCCACTTCGATGAACCAAGGGAGAGGTCAAGAAGAGACACCCAATTTTTGTGCCAGATATGTAGAGTGTGGGATACCATTCATTGCTAGAAGGAAGAGGAGGAGGAAGAGGTATGGCATGGGAGGAGACAGTGGAGCTCTGTGTTGAGTGTACTTAATGTGAAGTCCCCAAGGAGAGACAGGCCTGCCAACACCTTCGCTGCTTCAGCCAGCCCTAAGGGCACCTGTGTTCCCTCTCAGCTCTCCCCTTCGCTGCCACGGGCTGCAGTGGGGGTCAGGTGCACAAGGGCCCAGCAGGTCTGACTGTGTGTTTTCGCAGGGGACTGCCGCATGGCCAATGCAGAGGAAAAGCTGATGGACGACCTTCTGAACAAAACCCGTTACAATAACCTGATCCGCCCAGCCACCAGCTCCTCACAGCTCATCTCCATCAAGCTGCAGCTCTCCCTGGCCCAGCTTATCAGCGTGGTAGGTGCAGAGGGCAGCTGTGGCTCAGGCTCAGGTGGAGAGGCTGCTCATGCCCAAGCCCCAGGTGATCATTGGCCAGAGGAATGAAACTACTATAGTTGACTTAGACTTACCAGTACACGTCGGGGAGGCTGCAGAGGGGTCCATGAAGTTCATAGGTGTCCAATATTTAATGAAGGCATGGTTTTGTTATAACAAAGAAGAAATGAGGGTAAGAGTGGAGTGACATTGGGTAGGCAGCCAATGGGCCTGCCATAGACTCTGCTCAGCTGGGTCTCCAGTGTGACCATAAGCTTCTATTCCTTGTCCTCACAGCCTCACCCTATTCTCTCCCCTAGCCTGCTCAGATAACCTTATATGCTTCCTACTTGTTGGGAGAAATAAGAACCAGACTGGGGGAACTGATGGATACAGAGGCCCAGGTGTAGGGGCAGGACCAGAGGCAGTGCAGTACCTATAGAGCCGGGTGGGTGAGGGTCTGGACGGTGGGCGTGGCTGCTGCAGGCATGGAAAGGAGGAGTGGTACTGTTGTCAGGTTCTCCATATGTGGATGTGGGGCAGAGGCGGGGGTGCTGAGAGAGGAGGTGCCTGGGAATTTCTCTTCTCTCTGCTGCCTCTGAGTTGAAGATGTCAGAGGGAACCATGGCCTATTGTAAACCTTCCCATGTCCCCATCCACAGGGCTAGAACCCCGTCCCTGGAAGCAGCTCTGGGGGATCATTCACAAGGGGAGAGTGCAGGGCGCTGTATCCAGCCAGGGGAAAGAGATCACTAAGGGGGCTGACCCTCCTCTGGCCAGGTGGCTGCCTTCTGAAATGCCAGACTCTCTCTCTCACACGGTTGGCCCACACACACCCAGCCTGTCAGACCTACAGCCCTCAGGAAGCTTTTGGCTAAATTAATGACTGGCTCCATCTCCTGGGAGGACACACAGCCCCAGGATGGGGAGGGCTGTAGAGCTGTGTACTCTCTGCCCCTCTCCCTCCATAGTCAGACCGGAAAGGAGGGCTTTCAGCCAGGCTTGCTCAGGCTGGTGTCTGAGTGTTATTGTCCAGTCCAGTGTTTCTTGCTTAATGAGGTGAGCCCAGCTGCTGCTGTTCAGCTGCCGCCCTAGTGAGGGTGAACAAGCGGGAGGCTCTGCCGCACTTCCAGACTCAGGCTGCCTGGTCAGATCTGCTCTGCAGGCCCTATAGGGTGATAGAGGCTACCAGAAGGAGGAAGGGATGCAACTACCAGCCCCCAGGCATGCAAGTTGTATTTCTGAAAGCTTATGTATACAGTAAATATTAGGTTGTGGGTTGCCAGGCCAGGAGAGGGTATTTTCCTCCTATTTTTCAGGGTTTATTTATTTGAGGAGGGAGGGTTATAGGTACAACCAGTTTAAAGATGGAAATCTTTAGAGAACATGTAGGGATTTAGTGCTGGGTAGGGCAAACAGGCTTGTCAAAGCACCTGTTTTGTAATTGACTTCTGAGTCTGGCGAGCCAGGCGCTCCCTCACCAGCATCCCCACCCTCACCTCTCTAGCCCTCCTTATTCCCTGACCCTTCCACCTGCTCCCCTGCTCCAGCACTGTTTCCTCTGCTCACTCTCATCTCTTTTCCTGCTCCTTGGCTTGCCTGTTTCCAGGTCCTTGACTCTCCTCTGAGTCTCCCTATTTCCAAGCCATTTCCCCTGTACTTGACACTTTCTCCTAGAAAACACCAGCGTACATAAGCTCAAGTCCCTGAACCTCACCTTTACTCCCAGACATGTGAGGGAAATGACATAAAGACCCAAATACCACTTGGCAAGAGATCAGGGGTATACAGGGGGCAGATCTGAGGCTATGGAAGCTCAGGGGGTAAGTTTAAACCCAAATATATCAGTAACTACATTAAATGTAAATGGCCTAAATATTCTAATCAAAATGAGACAATTGCCATGCATTCTTCTTCTCCCTTCTCCTTCCCCACCAACAGCTTGGAATGTGGAATTTATAGTTGGAGCTCCAACAGTTATTTTGGTCCATTCTTACAAGGGTCACACTGTAGGTATAGTGGAGAAGAAAGTAGGAAAGAATCTGGGTACCTATCAGAACTTTGTAGAGCAGAACTGCCATATATGTCTAAAGTGTTAACATGAGAGGGACAGGAATTTCTACTTTATTTAAGCCTGTGTTACTCTGGATCACTGTTACTGGCAGCCAAACCCTATCTTACTGGTAATCTTATATAGTTGTAGGTTCCTTGGAGAAATGTCTCCCAAAATGACATCAGTATGCTGGAAGTTATCTTGATGAAGGAGAGGCAGCAAAAATAGTACAGACTGAGAACACAAGACTTATCCAAAGTACTAAAGAAGGCCAGGGGGCTGGAGTACAGAACAGAGGGACATAAAGAGGTGAAGTGTGGCTGGGAAACCTGGCAAGGCCCTGTAGACCCTGTGAAGGAGCAAGATTTTTATTCTGTAAGTGAAGGAAGCCAAAAAAGTAATCTAAATAGGGATAAAATTGAGGGAGGAAATGACAGGAACTTTGGAAGGTTTATTCTGGCTGCATAGGAAGAAGAGATGTGTGTGTGTGTGTGTGTGTGTGGTGGCGGTGTACAGAATGAACATAGACCAGTTAGGAGGGTCTTACATGGTCCAGGTGAGACGTGGATGATGGTGGCCTGGCTTATTATGGTAGGATTCATGTATTAACTCAGAAAAGATTTATGGAGTATCCAACATGTCACATACTCTTCTAGCTGCCTTATTTCCTCATAGCCACTAGATTCTAGTGGGAGGTGGCAGACAATACACAGATAGATAGATAGATGGTGTTTAGGTATGAGAAATGCTATGGAAAAAAAATAAGAAGACTGGTGATGTGGCTTGCACCTGTAATGCCAGCACTTTGGGAGGCTGAGATGTGTGGATCACTTTAGCTCAGGAATTTGAGACCAGCCTGGGCATCATGATGAATCCCCATCTCCACAAAAAATTTTTAAAATTTAGCCAGGTATGGTGGCCTGTGCCTGTGGTCTGAGCTACTCAGGAGCCTGAGGTGGGCGGATCACTTGAGCCTGGGAGGTGGAGGTTGCAGTGAGCAAAGATCACGCCACTGCCCTCCAGCCTGGGTGACAGAGTGAGACCCTGTCTCAAGAAAAACGCACACACACACACACACACACACACACACACACACACACGAAAGAAAAATAAGGCAGGGCAGGGACAGAGATGCTATTTTATGTAGGTCAGGGAAGACTTCTCGGATAGGATGACATTTCTGAGAACAGAAGAAAGTGTGGAAGCATCCCGGTGGGTTTCCAGGAAAAGGAAACATTGTGTGGGAGCAAAGAGGCAGTGCAGTGGAAATGGAATGAGCAAATGGCAGAGTGTTGAGATAAGAGGTCATAGAACTAATGGGATGAGGGGTGGTGGGGAGGCAGATCATTAGCACCTTGTAGACTCTAAGCAGAACTTTGGTTTTTACTTTGAATGAGATGCAGCAGCAGAGCAATTAGTCGAAGGGATTGAGATTGTAAAGGGATCACCCTGGTTACCATGTAGAGAATAGACTAAAGGCAGGCCAGGGCAGAGCAGGAAGCCCAGTTAGGGAACTACTGCAGTAGTCTAAGTGACAGATGATGGTGGCGGTGGAGAGAAGCAGACAAATATGAGATGCTTTAGGAGATATAACTTACAAGACTTAAGTTTTTGTCTTAAGTGATGGATGGATCAGAGAGCAAAGTGTCAGAGACAATGTCCACGCTTCTGGCTTGTGGAACTGAATGGCTAGGGGTGCCATTCACTGAGACAATGAAGCCAAAGGAGGATCAGGTTTTAGGGAAGATCATGAGCTTTGTGTCAAACATGCTGAGTGTGACATACCTTTGGGCCATACAAGAGATGTTGGTGCTGAGTGTGACATACCTTTGGGCCATCCAAGAGATGTTGGGGTGGCAGTTGGTCACATGGGCCTGGAGCTCACAGCCTTTTGCACAATAAAGTGAAATCCATTTGTGAGGCTCCCCCTTCCTGGTTAACTGATAGCCCTGTTTCCCTCCCCAGAATGAGCGAGAGCAGATCATGACCACCAATGTCTGGCTGAAACAGGTAAGTGCCCTGAAGGGCCCCTAGCCCAAGAGATCTTTTCTTGAGGGCTGCCCTTTGGTGGCAGTGGACCTACAAGTGACAGGGCCTTGCCTGTCTGTCCAGGAATGGACTGATTACCGCCTGACCTGGAACAGCTCCCGCTACGAGGGTGTGAACATCCTGAGGATCCCCGCCAAGCGCATCTGGTTGCCTGACATCGTGCTTTACAACAAGTGAGTGGCAGGGTTGGTGGAGGCCTGGTGACAGCCAGGCCAGGGCAGCAGGCCCAGCCCTAAGAGTCATCCAGGCCTGAGCCCAACCCTGAGCCCCATCTCTGCTTTACCCAGCCTTCCAGGCCATCAAGCTAGAAGAGAAACAGAGGTGAGCAGAGCCCTCAGTTACAGATGGGGAGTTCGAGGCTGAGGGAGGGGAGGGGCCTTGTCTGATTCACTGAAGCACAGCTGGGACCAGAGCAGTGTCCTGACCTCAAGCCCAGTGCCCTTTCTGTGCTCCATACTATCCTTTCGAGCCTCTCTTGCTTTGCCAGTGTTGGTGTTGGTACCACTGACTTACTATGCATAGATATCTTAGGCAGGTGGAGGAAGCCCAAGAGACTCTCCCTGAGTCATGATTATACCAGCAGTAGCATGTAATGGCTAAGAGTGTGTGGTCTGGGGTCAGACAGACCTGAGTTCAAATCTCAGCTGTCCTGCTTACAACTTTTCTGACCTTGAAGAAGTCACTTAACCTCTCTGGGCCTTGGCTTTCCCATCTGTAGAATGGGGATAATAATAAAACCTGCCTCACTGGACTACTGAGAGGCTTAAATGAGCTATTCCATGGGAAGCCTTAAGAGTGCTTGACGGACCGGGCATGGTGGCTCACGCCTGTAATCCCAGGACTTTGGGAGGCTGAAGCGGGTGGATCACCTGAGATCAGGAGTTCGAGACTAGCCTGATCCACATGGAGAAACCCCATCTCTACCAAAAATACAAAATTAGCCGGGCATGGTGGTGCATGCCTATAATCCCAGCTACTCGGGAGGCTGAGACAGGAGAATTGCTTGAACCTGGGAGGTGGAGGTTGCGGTGAGCCAATGTCACACTATTGCACTCCAGCCTGGGCAACAGAGTAAGAGTCCGTCTCAAAAAAAAAAAAAAAAAAAAAAAAAAGAATGCTTTGGTGCTTTGATGGTAGGGCTCTCTCCATGACATAGTTGCCAACAAAAGCAGGCCCCTTTCAGTGAGGGCCTGGGGGACTGGAAGGGTGGAAGGATGACTAGTGGGAAATAATCCCAAAGGGCTCTTCAGTGAGTTCTGAGAACAGGCCAGGCCTTGTGTATGGGTTTCACGATGTTCTTCATGCCCTGACCCTGCCCAGTGCTGACGGGACCTATGAGGTGTCTGTCTACACCAACTTGGTAGTCCGGTCCAACGGCAGTGTCCTGTGGCTGCCCCCTGCCATCTACAAGAGCGCCTGCAAGATTGAGGTGAAGTACTTTCCCTTCGACCAGCAGAACTGCACCCTCAAGTTCCGCTCCTGGACCTATGACCACACAGAGATAGACATGGTCCTCATGACACCCACAGCCAGCATGGATGACTTTACTCCCAGTGGTGAGTGGGACATAGTGGCCCTCCCAGGGAGAAGGACAGTGAACCCACAGGACCCCAGCTATGTGGACGTGACTTACGACTTCATCATCAAGCGCAAGCCTCTGTTCTACACCATCAACCTCATCATCCCCTGCGTGCTCATCACCTCGCTGGCCATCCTCGTCTTCTACCTGCCGTCCGACTGCGGCGAGAAGATGACGCTGTGCATCTCTGTGCTGCTGGCGCTCACAGTCTTCCTGCTGCTCATCTCCAAGATCGTGCCACCCACCTCCCTCGATGTGCCTCTCATTGGCAAGTACCTCATGTTCACCATGGTGCTGGTCACCTTCTCCATCGTCACCAGCGTCTGTGTGCTCAATGTGCACCACCGCTCACCCAGCACCCACACGATGGCACCCTGGGTCAAGCGCTGCTTCCTGCACAAGCTGCCTACCTTCCTCTTCATGAAGCGCCCTGGCCCTGACAGCAGCCTGGCCAGAGCCTTCCCGCCCAGCAAGTCACACGTGACCAAGCCCAAGGCCACCACCACCTCCACCAGCCCCTCCAAACTCTATGGGAACTCCATGTACTTTGTGAACCCTGCCTCTGCAGCTCCCAAGTCTCCAGCCGGCTCCAGGGATTTCTGGCTGCGGTCCTCTGGGAGGTTCCGACAGGATGTGCAGGAGGCATTAGAAGGTGTCAGCTTCATCACCCAGCACATGAAGAATGACAATGAAGACCAGAGTGTAAGTTGCTAGCCAGCCCCTGCCCACCTGCCCAACAGAAAGGGCTCAGATAGTAGCACCAGCTTCCCACTTCCTGCAGTTAATTCACAGGAGACAAGAACTCTCAAACTCTGAATAAGGAATCCAAAATTGAAATGAGTTTGTATTAAATATTATAGCTTCATGCATCCGGGGAGAGGAAGGAAGTGCCAGTGATTTTGTTTGTTTGTTTTTTTTAGGTGTCCCAGAAGCAAACCCTAAGATGGGGACTTGGGTACAGGTGGTTTACTTGGGATGTGATCCCGGGAAGCACAGTGAGGAAGGAGGGAAAGTGAGACAGGGAAAGGAGAATGAATGAGCAGGATACTGCCATGGGTGCCCGGGACTCAGTACCCTTGCAGACCCTCTGAGGACCCGTGGGAACAAGCCTCAGGATCACCCCCCTGGAAGGAGGCTGAGGTATTTACCCAGCAGCCCCCATTCCCTAAAGGATGAGGGTAGCCCCAGGACATTAACTCCCCTGCGCTTCCAGGTAATGCCAGCCTGCCAGAGAAAGCGCCCCTGGTGCTGGAGAAAGCCCTGAGGCAGAGGAGAGAGGAAATGCAGGCACCAGAAACGGAAGGCTGGGAAGTGACTCTGCAGGCTTTAGGGAACACAGGTGGGCTGGGGTACCAACCGCATCTGCCCTATCCTCTTCAGACTTGCAAAGAAGCCATTCAAGCACTTATAGCTTTCAGGGCTTTAGGAACGTCAGTAAATATACTATGACTACCACGGTAATGAATTAATCAATTGTGCTAACTAGAATTACAGATTTTTTATTTTATTTATTTATTTTTTTATTTGAGACAGAGTTTTGCTCTTGTTGCCCAGGCTGGAGTGCAGTGGCACAATCTCGGCTCACTACAACCTCTGCCTCCCAGGTTCAAGTGCTTCTCCTGCCTCAGCCTCCCAAGTAGCTGGAATTACAGGTGCTGGCTATTACACCTGGTTAATTTTTGTATTTTTAATAGAGATAGGGTTTCACCATATTGGCCAGGCTGGTCTTGAACTCCTGACTTCAGGTGATCCGCCCACCTCAGCCTCCCAAAGTGCTGGGATTAGAGGCATGAGCCACCGAACCTGACCTAGAATTACAGATTTTTTAAAAAGAGGTTTACTTTACTTTCACAGGACAAAGCAATGAGTGCTGGAGTCTGGGTATTTCACATGACTCCTTTGAATAAATAACACTTCTAAGGACAATGTCATAGTAACAACACAGAATGTGGTGGTGACAGAAATTTTCACACCCATTTCCATACCAGGAGGGAGAACAAGTTTCATACTCTTGTGAATGTTCTCATATCAACACCTTCAGATCAGATTTTTTGGGCAGGTTTTTACTATACAACATGGTGTCTACCCCTATGCAGCTGCATGGACAAAAATGGACATCTCCTCGTTCTTATCTTTTCAAGATTGCTTTCCACTCACTGCATTCTCAAGGAGAAGCACCAGCATTCCATTAGTTAGCCCACAGAGAAAAGAGCAGGAACAGCTCCAGAATCACACTGTGCCAAGAAAAGAAGAGAAATGCAAACAAATGGAATATAGGACATGAGATATTCTTCTGGTGTAGTTCTTGGACCAGCAGCACTGGCATCACCTGAGAGGTTATCAGAAATGCAGAGTCTCAGGCCCCAGTCCAAACCTGCTGGCTCCAAACCTGCATTTTAACCAGGTCCCCAGGAGATTCCCAGGCCCATTGCAGTTTGAGAAGCACAGCTTTATAGGATTCTCAGATTTCACTTTCTAAAACGTTAATTTGATCATGCTATTACTTAGGTTAAACCATTCCGTAGGTCAGCATCACCTAATTCATTGGTTCCCAACATTAATATGCAGCCTGGGGCCCTGCTGGCTAAGTGAGAACCACATGGGCTATGCTGTAGGACCACCCTTTCTTGACTGAACCAGGATCTCTCAGGGAGGCATATTGGAGCCTGCATTTTTAACCAATTCCTAGTGGTTCATGTGCACATTCTAGATTGAGAAGTACTGGTCTCCTGCGTCCCTGGCTGAGCCGGCACCCACCCTGAACTCCCTTCTAAAGACCTCACCACCCCCTTGGCACTCACGTACCTTCTGCTCTTTCTAGCTCAATTAATTATAAGCCTCTTAAGGGAAGGAGCCAGGCAGGACCACTGTTATTATAATGTGTTCATTAAGCTCCAGCCACACATCAGGTGCTCTGCCAGGAACTGACATACATTACTGCTAACCCTCCCTGGAATCCTGTGAAGTGGCTTTTAGTAGAACCCCCATTTTACAATAAGGAAGCTTTCAAAGCAAAGCTCAGAGAGGTTCACTGACTTGACCAGTGGCACACAGCTGGCCCAGGGCAGTGCCAGGCTCTGTACCCAGATCTACCTGACATCCTTAAACTCCCTTGCCCTTCCTAGTTTCTTGCCCTGCACTGAGCACATGGCCGGCTTATTGGTTGATTGACTTTCTCATGGATAGTTGGAGAAAAGAGGCTTTCTTCCCTTCCAGAGCATGCCTGCCCCTAAACCAGCCCATGCTGCTTCTCATCTTCAGTACTTTCACCCACCCTGGTGATTAACTGGTCACTATAAATAGCACAAAAATA
Organism: Chlorocebus sabaeus; assembly: GCF_047675955.1. Lineage (NCBI taxonomy): Eukaryota > Metazoa > Chordata > Mammalia > Primates > Cercopithecidae > Chlorocebus > Chlorocebus sabaeus. The sequence goes on along the minus strand of NC_132929.1, from coordinate 54,721,724 downwards.
TTAAAAGGGGGGAAAGCATGTGCGCGCACACACATACGCACACGCACACCGCTTGAAATTAGGGCTGTTAAAAAGAAACCCAGGAAAGCCAAGGAGTGCTCTGTGGAGAGAGCTGTGCTGTGCCTGCTGAGTCTTGGGGACAGGTGCCAGTCATGCTTGGTTGCAGGTGTTGGGGTTGGCTTGACACAGGATTATCCTGCACATTAGATACACCGTTGACAGGGCCCTGACAAATTGGGTCACTGACGTCAGCATGCCCGTTGCTGCCCACATTTCCAACTCCAGAGCCTCTGCTGATTTCCCAAGCCTTCTGATCCAGCCCGTCTCTGCCAGGGAATGAATGCAGTGTGAGCCAGCCAGTCCAGGGGTGTGAAAGCAGGCATAGGGGAGGGAGGCCAGGATCCTGGGCACACGGGCGTTTCTCTGGGCTCTCCCCCAGTGCAAAGGAGACAGGACCGATCTGTGGTGGCCCCTCTGGAGGCCAGCCAGGTCTCTGCCAACCTTATACCCTGCAGCAGGGTCTAAGAAGACCACAGAGACCTGGATGATGCAGCAGGAGGAGGCTGGGTCTTAATTACAGGGAACAGACGCTGCTGTGAACAGACTTGAACAAATTAAACAGTAGGATTTCCAGGTGTTCTGTAAGCCCCCGTTTCCCTGCTCCCACTGAACTAGGTGAGAGCCACCTAGTTCTTTCTTTAGCTAGAACCAGCTCAGGCAGTGAGTTTGGGGTAAAAGTGAGAAGATGGGGCTTCAAGATCCTCAGGCCCTATCTCCTATTTATAACCAGATTTTGTTTTCAAATCACAGTATGTGGTATTAACAAGTCCTCACATTCCTAACTTTTCTGTATAGCCCAAGTTCCCAGTGGCCTTAAAGTGCTGTGGGGGACAGGCAGGGGTGGAGGTGGAGAACAGCCAGAGAGGCTCAGAGCTGCCCAGCTGACAGGCCAGTCTGGGACTCAGAACTTGCCCCACTAGTACGCAGTTCCACACCTGTGGCCTGTGGAGTCCCTGGCCAGATAGGAAGGGCCTGACTTGGGGAAAGGAGGGACCCCAGTACTTGGCACCTGTGACCAGACCTTCTCTCTGCCTGCAGGTCGTTGAGGACTGGAAGTACGTGGCTATGGTGGTAGACCGGCTGTTCCTGTGGGTGTTCGTGTTTGTGTGCGTACTGGGCACTGTTGGGCTCTTCCTACCGCCCCTCTTCCAGACCCACACAGCTTCGGAAGGGCCCTACGCTGCCCAGCGTGACTGAGGGCCCCCTGGGTTGTGGGATGACAGGATGTGAGTGGCCGGGTGAGCAGTTTGCTGCTTCCTTCTGGGTTGTGGCTGATGAGGCCCTAAATAAATTGGACCACTGGCCATCAACCCCATCAAACCAGCCACAGCCATGGAAGAGGCAAGGATGGGGGCCTGGACTGTCCTCTCTGAATGCCTTGGAGGGATCCCAGGAAGCCCCAGCAGGAGGGAGCTTCAGACAGTTCAATTCTGGCCTGTCTTCCTTCCCTGCACCGGGCAATGGGGATAAAGATGATATCATAGCAGCACCTACTATGCGCCAGCCATGGTGCCGGCCTGCCTCTCCATCGCCATCTCTCTCCACTTCCCCTTGTACAGTCCCTCACACACTTCTAGTTTCTTCCCAGCTCAGAGGCCTGGCATTTGCCATATCATCTTTTTTTTTTTTCTCTTTTTTTTAATGGAGTCGTGCTCTATCGCCCAGGCTGGAGTGCAATGGCGCGATCTCGGCTCACTGCAACCTCCACCTCCCAGGTTCAAGTGATTCTCCTGCCTCAGCCTCCCAAGTAGCTGGGATTACAGGGAGCTACCACCACGCCCAGATAATTTTTATATTTTTGTTGGCCAGGCTGGTTTCGAACTCCTGACCTCAAATGATCCACCTGCCTCGGCCTCCCAAAGTGCTAGGATTACAAGTGTGAGCCACTATGCCTGGCCTTCCCTATCTTCTACTTGAGCCTTCTTCCTCTTCCCCCAGGCTTCCCAAGCTCTTTCCACAGCCACATCAGTCAGGGCATGGCTCCAATCTATTCTTTGCTTCAATGTCACCTCCTCTGAGAGGCCTTCCCTAACCACCCAATCATTCTAAAGCAGCCTCCCTATGATCACATTACCCTGCCTCCTTCCTCAAGCACTCCTTGGTACCTGCCACTTTTATCTGGTGGCATATATGTCATCCACAACTCACCCACTGGAGTGTGAGCTCCATGAGAACAGGGACCTGCTCCTTCACATTCATGGTGGCATCCCCAGGGCCTAGGACGAGCCTGGCACACAGTAGGTGCTCAATAAATGTTTGCTGAATGAATGAATGGCTCCTACCCCTCCTTCAGATCCAAATGCCCCTCCTCTGAGCAGCCATCCCGAGTTTCCCCATCTGAAAGGCATGGCTTGCTCCTCCATGACTCTACGGCGCTGGTCATTTTGCAGTTCTCTATCATGGCTGGGTTCAGGTCTGTCTCCCACACCGATGCTCTGATTCACTCCTCACACATATTATCTTTTGCACAGTGCCTGGCATGTAGTAGGCATTCAAAATATTGGTGGAATGGAGGAGGGCGTTCTAAAAAATTCTATTTTAAAAATTACTATACAATAAAATTGACGTTTAAATATATAGTTCTAGGAATTGTAACACGTGTACAGATAACCACCATCACAATCAGGACACAGGAAAGATCTGTCATCCAAAACAACTCCCTGCTGCTATTCCTTTAGACTCCTGACTCCCTGCACTCCTAGCCCCTGGCAACCACATATCTTTTCTCCATCACTACAGTTGGGTCTTTTCAAGAATGCCATTTAAATGGAATCATACAGTAGTGACCTTTGGAGACCGGCTTCTTTCATTCAGCATAGTGCCTTCAAGATTCAATCAAGCTGGGGTTTTTTGTACTGCTGAGGAATGTTCAGTTGTATGATGTTGACGCATGTTTAGGCTGTTTCCAGTTTTTGGCAATTATGAATACAACTGATATAAAGATTCACATATAGGATTGTGTATGAATAAAAGTTTTCATTTATTTAAACACTCAGGAGGGTGATTGCTAGGTTATATGGTAAGTGTATATTTAACTTTATATGAAACTGTTGAGGCCAGGCATGGTGGCTCACGCCTGTAATCCCAACACTTTGGGAGGCTGAGGCGGCGAATCACCTAAGGTCAGGAGTTCAAGACCAGGTTGGCCAACATGGTAAAACCCCGTCTCTACTAAAAATACAAAAATCAGCCAGGCATGGTGGTGTGTGTCTGTAATCCCAGCTCCTCGGGAGGCTGAGGCAGGAGAATCGCTTGAACCTGGGAGGCAGAGGCTGCAGTGAGTCAAGATTGTGCCACTGTACTCCAGCCTGGGTGACAGAGCGAGACTCTGCCAAAAAAAAAATAAATAAAATAATAATAATAATAACATGAATGAAAAAAAGAGAAAGAAACTGTCAAACTGTTTTCTGGAGTGGCTGTACAATTTTGCAATCCCACCAAAGTATGAGAGATCCAGTTTTTCAGCAACTGGATTCCACCCTGGTTTTAATTTGCATGTCCCTGATGGCTAGTGATTTGAACATCTTCCATGTGCTTTTTTTTTTTTTTTTTTTTTTGTCTTCTGTATACCTCTTTGGTGAAGAGTCTGTTTACCTCTTGCTCATTTAAAAAATTAATTGTTCGTTTCCTTACCATTGAGACTTATTTTTAGAAAACTTTATTGAGGTATAATTTACATACCATAAAATCCACCCATTTTAAGTGTACAATTCAATGAATTTTCATACATTTATCACCAGAATCCAGTTTTAGAACATCTGCATCACCCAATAAGATCCTTCATATGCATCTATACTTACCGTTGAGTTTTGAGAGTTCCTTATACATTCTGGATACAAGACCTTTGTTGGATATATGACTTACAGTATTGTCCCAATGGGGGACATTTGCCAAGAGATGAGAATGCTATAACTGGGGGCCTGAGAGGTGGGTCCCAATTCTTACAAACATCTTCCATTCCACAAACTGTCTCCTTTTGTTTGGTTTTAATATGGGTAAGCAGCACATTCTGGAAACAATAAAGGCAATTCACCATCTGAACGCCAGGAGGAGAGTTTATGACAGAACTTCCTCCTGCGATAAAGGGATGTCAAAGAAGCCAACATCAAGGCACCACCCCCATCCCTGGTGGGTGGTCAGAGAGGGCAGGAGGCTCCAGGGCACACTGCCTAGCCAATCAGTGCACATTCTTAGGGTTGCAGATGGTGGTGGGGAAGGGGACAGAGGGGTTCTGTGGGGGACTAGGGTGGGAACCCCAATGCCCTCTCAGATTGCTCCATCAGAAGAGCAAATGAGGCCAGACACAGTGGCTCATGCCTGTAATCCCAGCACTTTGGGAGGCCAAGGCAGGAGAAGCGCTGAGCCCGGGAGTTCCAGACCAGTCTGGGCAACCACAGGGAGAAGACCCTCTCCACAAAAATAAAAAATTAACCAGACGCGGTGGTGCCTGCCTGTGGTCCCAGCTGCTTCAGAGGTTGAGGTGGGAGGGTCGCTTGAGTCGGGGATGTGGGGACTACAATGAGCTGAGATGGAGCCACCGCACTGCAGCCTTGGTGACAGGGTGAGACCTTGTCTCAGAAGAAGAAGAAGAAAAAGAACAAATGAAGCCTCATTTTAAATTCTGTCTTATCTTTCTTTAGTTTTGTTGGGAGAAAAGCTGTGTTGGGAGAGAAGCTGAGGCAGGGCTTGGAACATGTCCTGGGTCCAGGGTAAAACCCCTCATGGCCTTTGAAACGTGTCTAGACTTGCCAGCTCCTTGCTTCTAGCACTCCCATTATCTTAAGTAGCCATATGTTTCAAAGAAAAATGCCAAACCATCACAGTTGTAGTTCATTCGCTTCATATATCACTTCCTTTCAACTCCCACATCCTCACCACCTGTTTCTTTGATCATCAATAAATAGCATGGGCTCCCTGCGCTCAGGGCCTTCCCAGCCTCCATACTAGGGTTGGCCCCCTGGTCCCACTTTCTCTCTTGCCTTTTCTCATTCCTTTGACTCCGCTGGACTTCGTTGCCCCCACGGCCTGGTGTTGGGTCCGATCACCCCAACAAATTTTCATTAAGGAACAAGCCAAACATAATCTAAAGTTAAGAGCAGTATAACCTCCAGGTACCATCACCCTGCCTAGACAATTATCAACTCATGGCCAATATTGTTTTAACTAATTCCTACCCACCCCTAAACTATAAAGACTTTTAAAAAAATACCAGTGTTATATCTAAAACACTTAACAATTACTTAATAGCATTAAATACATGAAACCCCTTTCTGAGTGTGTTGGCGCCTCTCCTACAGCGCCCACCTAGCCCGGTGGCCCCAACCCCCTGCGGGAGCTACACACGCTCAGGAAGCCAGGGACAGAGATTGGGTCCCTCTCCTTCCTGGCGATGGTGACAGCACCTGTTCGGATCTGTTGTGCGCTGCCGTCCAGAGCGCCCCGCCCGGTGCAGAAGGGGCCCGCCCAGCGCTGGGGACTCCGACGCGGAGCCCCTTCCCCTACCGCACGTACGCCCAGCCCCGCCCCACGCACGCCCTCGCCTGGCGCAGCTGCACTCCTGTCCTCCCGCAGGTCCGAGGGCGCCGGAAACGCGGCGGCTGCGAAGCAGAGAGGAGCCCCCCGCGTCTCCGCCCGTAGGACTCCGGGTCTGGGGTCTGCTCTGGAGCCGCGCGGGCAGAGGCCGTCGCTGCGCCCGCCGCGCCCTCTCCCGACTGTCCGGGTCCGCGGCCAGCCCGGCCACTAGCCATGGGCTCTCGCCCGCTGTCGCCGCCGCGGCTGCGGCTGCTGCTGCTGCTGTCTCTGCTGCCAGGTACGCTCACGGGCGTTAGGACTCCGGAGGAACGGGCGCCCGAGAGGAGGCGCGGGATCCGGAGGGGCTGCCGGTGAGAGCACCGCGCGGGCGAGCGGAGAAGGCTGGCGCCGTAGCCGGGAACTCGGAACCCGCGCAAATTCGCTCCAGCCCGGCGGCGACTTGGGTGGGGTGGCTTTTTCCCTTTCGGCTCGCCCCCTCCCCCTAGCCACCACCAAACCTGGGAGTCACCGAGCGGGCGCTGGTAGGCGCGGGGTAATGGGGAGGTCCAGACTGGGTCCTTCGTCTTGGGCGCAGGAGTTGGGGATTCGCGTCCCAGCGCTGCCCGTCGCCCTGCCCCGCGCACTGGCTCCAAAGCTGGCACGCCCAAGCCACCCGCTCCACCGTCTGCACCCCGCCCACCTCCTCATTTGACGGATAGATAGGGAAACTGTATCCAGAGGTGGCTAAAGACTCGGCCAAGGCCACCTGGGGGAAAGGAGAGTCGCTTCGGGACTGGGGCTGGAGCCGGCGCGACAGCCTCTCCTCCGGTCCTAGCCCCCAGGGCTCCTGGCCGTGTCGCTGTGGGACCTTCCACCGGGAGAGTGCCTCCCGTCTTCCTCCCGCTCTCCAGAGGAGCCTGCTGAGGGAAGCCGGCCCTGGCCAGCCGCTGGGAGGCTCTTGGGTGCCTGGGAGGGCTGGTGGATAGCGAGGGTCCGGGACCCGGCAGGGCTGCAGGGAATTTCCGGCGGGCCCGGGCGGGCGGTCTGTTGTGCGATTGTGCGCTCAGAGCGCTTTCTGCCCTCGGTGCCAAGGCCTCTACTATTCAGAACGGCCATACACTCTCAACCGACCTCCTGCCTGGGACCCTCCTTTCATTCTGGGGAAGGGGAGGGGGGAGCAGGAAAAATCTCATTTCAAGACCTGACGAAGTTGGATTCAACTTCCCGGAGGATTCCCCTCCCGCCTCCCCAAGCTGCCCCCGGATCTGTACGTGGGAATCAGAAGACAGCCGACCCCTGTATGCCTCACCTGTACTGGGGTGTGGCTTAGGAACAAAGAGGGGTGCCCAAGGGTTGCAGGGATGTTAGAGTCTTTGATCAGGATGTGAAGGCAGCATCAACAAGAGCTGGGGGTCACACGAGATCACGGGAGCCACATAGTGCCTTGGCTTCTAAGAGGGTTGGTGGCCAAACCCCTACAGGGTGGAATGCAGGAGAGGCCCAGACCTGGGTTGCGTTCTCCCAGAGGCTGGGAGGCAGAAGACCTGGGCCTGGGTGACCGTGGGTGTCCCTGCCCCTGGGGGTGGACTGGCCATCTTTCCATAGTGGAAGCAGCAAGTGGCTGTATCTAGGCAGACAGCATTTGCACCACACCCCTGCCTTGCGGTAACAACCCAGGAAAGGATTGCAAATAGTTCTTGAGCTCTTAGCACAGCACCAAGCTGTGCACTTCCTTCACAACAACCCTTTGAGGTGGATACGTTTATAATCCTTATTTTGACTGGTAAAGACACTGAGGTTCAGAGAGGTTAAGCCACTTGCCTAAGCTCACACAGCTCACAAGTGATTTGTCAGGATTTGCACCAGATCTGTCCAACTCCAGAACCCAGGCTTGCAACCACTGTGCTTCTCACTGAATGTGTGTGGCCTGGTAGAATCCTGCCCCTCTTGGGCCTCAGTTTCCCATTCTGTAACCCACTGGATAAGACTAGCCTGAAAGTCTGGGGTTCCACAGAATCCCTCCACAGGTGGAGGGGACGCTGTAGATGGGTGATGTTTCTGGTGGGCTGGGTGGGGGAGGTTAAGTAATGATTTCCCCGGGACTGACAGGGCTGCTTCCCCCAGTGGCCAGGGCCTCAGAGGCCGAGCACCGTCTATTTGAGCGGCTGTTTGAAGATTACAATGAGATCATCCGGCCTGTGGCCAACGTGTCCGACCCAGTCATCATCCATTTCGAGGTGTCCATGTCTCAGCTGGTGAAGGTGGTGAGTGCTGGAGCCACGAGCCGTGGCTATGGGGACCGGAGCTTCTGAAGGAGCCTTTCCCAGAGTGAGCCTTGTTTATGTAATTCTCCTGTCTACTTTAATCCCTCTTTCTAGGATGAAGTAAACCAGATCATGGAGACCAACCTGTGGCTCAAGCAAGTAAGTGACCAGACCCTAGGCACTGCTGCTCCCTGGTGGTGACTGCTTTATTTGCTTCAGGTGAACCAAGAAGGGCCCAACGACCAGACTTCATTTACTTCTGTAGAACCCAGATTGGACTGACTGGCAGATCTATCTCTTCTAAGGCTTGAGGTCACGTGCACTGGCCAACAGTCCTCCTGGAAGGACTGTAGGGCCCAACCCCTCAAGTCCCAGTTGGACAGGTTGCAGCCTGGTGAAAGACATTCTCCATGTTCAAACAACAGAACAGTATGAACCTGAGACTGAAGCCCTGCCCCCAAACCGTAGGGTGGTGCCTGAGACACCTCCTTCTCTCCTTGCTAAAAACTCAATTTTTTTTTCCAGACAGGATCTCGCTGTGTCACCCAGGCTGGAGTGCTGTGGTGCCATCTCAGCTCACTGCAATCTCCACCAGCAGGGTTCAAGCAATTCTCCTGCCTCAGCCTCCCAAGTAGCTGGGTCCACAGGCATGCACCACCACGTCCGGCTAATTTTTGTATTTTTTATAGAGACAGGGTTTCACCATGTTGCCCAGACTGGTCTCGAATGTCTGAGCTCAAGCAATCCACCCACCTCGGCCTCCCAAAGTGCTGGGGTTACAGGCATGAGCCACTGCACCTAGCCCAGAAACTCGTTCTTAAGTCAGAATCAGATGCTGCTGTTGTTGGTAGCGTGGGAGTAGATTTTTCTGTTCACATTGAGGCCAAGAAATTGGCTTCCACATGTCCTCCCCAGGGAGGCTTTGTCAAGACTTGCCAGGAGACGTAATGGCCCATTGGCCTGCTGGTGACCCTTCTGCCAGCCTTGCCAGCTGAGCACTCAGCACACACAGCCTTCATCCCCAGGAGGCTGGAAAGCCAGATGGGCACAGTGCCCCACCCAGTACTTGATGCACACATTCCCTCTGTGGCCGCAGCCTCACCCCTCTCTCCTCTGGTGCTCAGGACTCAGACCTCCCAGACACTTCCTGGGCCCTGCGGGGATCATGGCTTCTTCCCCCAGAACCTTTCAGAGGCCAGCCTTGCTTAACCTTGGGGTGAAAGAGAGTCTGTATTGGAAAACACCCCTGGAGAACCATTCAGGGGCTGTAAACAGCAGGCACATGGACCTGGACATGGTGCAAGAAGTCCAGGAGGCTCCGCCTGGCACTAGAAGTGACCAGAGAAAGCACCAGTAGACCCTGTTTGGTTAATGAGGGGCTGGGCTTGCTCACGGTTATGTGGGCAGTGGCTTCCCTAGTGCCAGGAGGCGGCCTGCAGATCCAGCCCTGTGCTGTCTCCCCACTGCACCCACAGGAGAAGTTGGACTATATGATCATGGCATGGATGTGGCTCCGTCACATGCAGCACGGGTGAGGACTCACCAAGATGGGTGGTGCCAAGAGAAGTAAAACCAGGCTGATTCTTTTACTGTCTCCTTCTCCCTCCCTGCTTCCTTCCCCGAGATCTGGAATGACTACAAGCTGAAGTGGAACCCCTCTGACTATGGTGGGACAGAGTTCATGCGTGTCCCTGCACAGAAGATCTGGAAGCCAGACATTGTGCTGTATAACAAGTAAGGTGCTGGGGGGCCCATGCCCTCTCAGGGCTGTCAGCCTGGGCTCTGGGTTTTTGGCCCACTGTGCTTAAAACTTGGCCTTTTCCAAGAGGGCTTCATTCATTTGTTTATTCCACAGGTACATATTCAGCAACCGCTGTATACCAGGGACCAGAGATGTTGGAAAGCCGTGGATAGCAACAGTTTGCTGAATGGCTTCAAAACAGGCATGGGTGGGTGGAGGAAAGCTTCGGGGAAGAATTGGCATTTGAAGTGAGTCCTGAAGATTGTGCAGGATCTCAGGACATGGAGCAGACGAGGGCCTGGGGAGGCAGGAGAGTATGTCATGGGCAGCCAAGGTGACCTCATTGGCTGGACTGTGGGACATAAGGATGGAAAGATCCATGGGCCAAGGACAAACCCATGTGTGGAGGGGGAAGGCTCAGATGCTGGGGGCACCTGGAATGTAGCATCTGTTAGCAGCTCTGTGCAAACAGACAGGAATGGAGTAAATGGTCCCTCCTCACCTTTTCTTTGAAAGAGAATGAGAGTGTTGGAGATCATAGCTGGGTGGGCCCCGCCTGGCTAATTTTTGTATTTTTTAGTAGAGATGGATTTTTGCCATGTTGGCCAGGCTGGTGTCTTAAACTCCTGACCTCAAGCAATCTGTCTGCCTTGGCCTCCCAAAGTGCTGGGATTACAGGCATGAGCCACCGTACCCAGCCCCGATGAGCTTTTTAAAAATACAGGTCTTGGCCAGCCATGGTGGCTCATGCCTATAATCCCAGCATTTTAGGAGGCTGAGGCAGGCAGATCATTGGAGGCCAGGAGTTCGAGACCAGCCTGGCCAACGTATCAAAACCCTATCTCTACTAAAAATACAAAAAAAAAGAAAGCCAGGCATGGTGGCGTGTGCCTGTAATCCCAGTTATTCCAGAGGCTGAAGCAGGAGAATCACTTGAACCTGGGAGGTGGAGGCTGCAGTGAGCTAAGATCGCACCACTACACTCCAGCCTGGGTGACAGTGAGACTCCATCTCAAAACAAACAAACAAAAAAATACAGGTGCCTGCATTCAAAATATTTTCTTCTTTGTTCTTCACTGTCTTTTCTAAAGTTAATATGTATTACGTTATCAAAAAAATCTCTATACCTATCCCCAGGTCCTGCCCCACAGAAACACTGAGTCAGTGGCTCTGGGTAGGCCTAGGAATGGGTGTTGTCACAAAGCTGTTCTGGGGACTTGTGTGACCAGCTTGTTTTGAGGATCCCTGATCTGGCCCATCCCTGACATTTCACAGATAAGGACTGAGGCCCAGAGTAGATGTGTGGCACAGCCGGGCCTGGGGTAGTCTCAGCCATCTGCTGTGGCTTTCGGGCCACTGTGGGCAGTGGATGCAGGAGGCTGATGCTGTGATCAGGGGCTGAGCTGGACACCCCAGCCTGTCTCTGCCTGTGTCCCCAAACCTCTACTGTCTCAGCAGCAAACCTGCCGTCAGACAGTTACCCTGCTACACGGTGTACCCTTCAGAACTCCTCCCACTGGGAAAAGGTCTGGGCCTTGGAGAAAGGATTGATGCTCCCCCAAGTATGTGAAGCGAGCTTCCCATGTACAGAGTAGCGTGAGCTTTCTGGGCCCCGTGCTCCCAGCCTGTCTGGGTGGCTACATCCAGATCATGGTTGAGAAGGGTGAGTCTAGGACTAAAAAGACATCCCTGGCTACTGCCTTCCAAAGAAGCTGCTCTTGGGCCGGTCCTTCACAATGGGCTACTTCCAGTCTCCTCTGGATCCAGAATGCGCATCTTGCCACCAGTTTTGGGAGGCCTCTCCTCTTTCTCTCTTGTAAAGGTTCTTCCTCTGCCAGACTGGTCCTGCTCATCATGGCACCTCCAAAACCCCTCTCTTTTCTCTAAGTCCACTCAAAACTAATACTTTTCACATTTAAGCTCTTTCATTGGACTGACATAAATTTTAGTTGATATTTTACAGTATGCTCGTTAGTTCTGTAGGTATTGAAGAATATCATTTTTGTACCTGTGCTTTGGAGTTAAAATGTTTTAACATTTAAACATTTTACATTTACATTTAAACAATTTTCAGCAAAACACTTGATATAGAATTAGTCTATTCTGATTTTAACGCTAAAAATATGTCTAGGTTTTTATGCCATATTAGTACAAAATAATGTTTTCTTAGTAGTAGTGTTGATTTTACAGTTAGTGTCAGAACTAGAGAAGCTAGGTTTTATACTGAATCACACTTTCTGGACTCTGGCAAAAACAAAAGGGGGTCTTGACTCACTCCGAAGACAGTCCATGTTTTATTTACTATTTTCCCAAGGAAACATAGCACTTATAAATGTTTCTTCTATGTAATTTGTATTTGTAAACTGGTCATCAAAGAACTGGGACACAGTATAAACTTAACAGGCTTACAGGGTTTTTTTTGTTGTTGTTCACTGTGAGTTGTCATAGGAATCACATAGTTCAAATGCTCTTAAGGGAACTGGGCAGGGTGTAGAGAATTTTTGCTAAGCTAGAATTAAGAAAATGAGCAGAAAGTTTAATCTTTATGTTTTGGGTTTTATAACCATTTTCTTGCTGGCAATCTTGAGTGAACAGCTGGAGTACTATAGGATGTATGATTTTAGCAATAATGAGAGGCGTAGCAAAATGTTTCAAATTGGATGTGGAGAGGAGCGAATATCATAAGGAATTTCCTTGAAATCTGAAGCTGAAAATAACATTTAGAAAAAATCATCCAACTCATTTTCTCTCTCTTCTCCTAGTTAGAATTTCAACTGCTCAGGATTGACCCTCTGTTAAGGATTTCTCTTCATTTTTTAACACAGTAGGAACATGTGTTTTCATATACCAAAATTTCACCTATGATATTTTGTTTTCTAAAGTTCATTCCCTGATAGAATCCTCCAAGTGTTCATGGACACTGTAACTCTGTGTTCTGGAAAGTTCATAATTCATTGTAACCTTTTTAGAGAATACTTTTAGGTAACTTGGCTGGGTGTAAAATCATTGGCTCCTTTTTACCTTCCATGAAAATCTTTTTTTTTTTTTGAGACAGAGTCTTGCTGTGTTGGCCAGGCTGGAGTGCCTCGGCTCACTGTAATCTCTGCCTCCTGGGTTCCAGCTATTCTGCCTCAGCCTCCTGAGTAGCTGGGATTACAGGTGTGTGCCACTATGCCCAGCTAATTTTTTGTATTTTTAGTAGAGACAGGGTTTCACCATGTTGGCCAGGCTGGTCTCAAACTCCTGACTTCAAGTGATCCGCCCACCTCAGCCTCCGAGAGTGCTGGGGTTACAGGTGTGAGCCACCATGCCTGGCCTGCTTTTTCTTATGTTTCTTCTGGTTTTACTTATTTATGTTTTTTGAGACAGAGTCTCGCTCTGTCACCCAGGCTGGAGTGCAGTGGCACGATCTTGGCTCACTGCAAGCTCCCCCTCCCAGGTTCACACCATTCCCCTGTGTCAGCCTCCCAAGTAGCTGGGACTAGAGGTGCCTGCCACCACATCCGGCTAATTTGTGTGTGTGTATATATATATGTGTGTGTGTATGTGTATATATATGTATTTATATATATACACACACACAAAATTAAGTGAAATTTAAATATATATACACACACACACACACACACACACACACACACATATATATATATATATATTTTTTTTTTCTGGAGACCGAGTCTCACTCTGTTGCCCAGACTGGAGTGCAGTGGCACAATCTCAGCTCACTGCAAGCTCTGCCTCCCAGGTTCACGCCATTCTCCTGCCTCAGCCTCTCAAGTAGCTGGGACTACAGGCACCCACCACCACGCCTGTTTTTTGTATTTTTAATAGAGATGGGGTTTCACCATGTTAGCCAGGTTGATCTCAATCTCTTGACCTCGTGATCCGCCCGCCTCAGTCTCCCAAAGTGCTGGGATTACAGGCATGAGCCACGGCACCTGGCCTCATCTGGTTTTATTTCTAGAATGATTTTTTTCTTTTTCCTAATTCTTTCCTAAATTCTACTAATTCTTTTTTTTTTTTTTTTTTTTTTTTTTTTTTTGAGACGGAGTCTTGCTCTGTCGCCCGGGTTGGAGTGCAGTGGCCGGATCTCAGCTCACTGCAAGCTCCGCCTCCCGGGTTTACGCCATTCTCCTGCCTCAGCCTCCCGAGTAGCGGGGACTACAGGCGCCCGCCACCTCGCCCGGCTAGTTTTTTGTGTTTTTAGTAGAGACGGGGTTTCACTGTGTTAGCCAGGATGGTCTCGATCTCCTGACCTCGTGATCCGCCCGTCTCGGCCTCCCAAAGTGCTGGGATTACAGGCTTGAGCCACCGCGTCCGGCCTTAATTCTACTAATTCTTTATACATTCTGTTTAACCAAATTATCCCTTGTCTTTTCTGATTTCTGTTGTTGTTTCACAGTTTCTAAAAATTTCTTAGTTTCTTTTCACTTAATTTGTAATATCAGATTATCATCAGCTTCATCTGCTTGGTGACTCTGTTTTTGTAGTTGCCGTTAATCTGCGTGTGTGTTAATTCAGTTACTTGTCTAGGCCAGAGTGTAATGGCATGATCTTGGCTCACTGCAAATTCTGCCTCCCGGATTCAAGCAATTCTTCTGCCTCAGCCTCCCGAGTAGCTGGGACTACAGGCGACTGCCAGCACGCCCAGCTAAAATTTTTTTTTTGTATTTTCGGTAGAGACGGGGTTTCACCATGTTGGCCAGGCTGGTCTCAAACTGCTGACCTCAGGTGATCCGCCTGCCTCAGCCTCCCAAAGTGCTGGGATTATAGGCATGAGCTGCTGCACCCAGTTTGTGTTTTTCTTACAGTATGTTTTCATAAGGCTCTGTTGCTCTTGTTTAAATAGATGGCCTTGCTGTACTTTTAGGGCAAGTTGCTGGAGGGAATAGGAGAAAACAGGTGGTTACCTTGAGGTAACACTTGTCTCTCTGCATGGACACCTCCACAGTCTCCACAGCCATGACACCACAGCCATGACATGTCATGACACCACACCACATGCCACAGTCATGGCACCTCCATGAGCTGCTGTCTCTGGATGCTGACTTCAGTTTCTGAACCTTCTTTCTCTTCTCAACCCCACTTTTTACCCCATTGAGTTTGGATCCTACCATAAGCTGCTTTTTCTCTGAGTGGTTCTCTGTCCTTCTGGCAGGGAGGTTTTGGGAGGCATTTCTGACATCCTCAGGAGCCCACGCCAGCCGACTGACCTCTGCAGACCCCAAGTGGGTTCCCGTGGGGTTTTTTGTTGTTCTTGCCCACAAATCGGAACCTGTGGAGCCCTCTCTGCTCCATTGTTCCTCTTGCCGAGGATTCAGCGCAGAGTGGCGTCCTCGTCTTTTGAGGGGCAGCCACTTCTTGGAGATTTCTGTGTCTGGCACTTTTAGGATCTTAGGACATGAGAACCCATCTTTCTTTTCCCCTGGCTGCCTCTACCCAGCAGCTAATCGCATGGGGGTCCCACAGGTCCTGCTGGTGGTGGTGGTCTGACCCCACACTCTCATATCCTGAGGTGCTGCGTAACCTAACTTTGTTGACGATGTGATCAGAAGGTTTGTTATTTTTCTGTCATCCTAGTTGCCCTATTTTTCTGAAGAAATTTAGAGAGATTTTAAAAACCCATGCCATCATGATCGTTCTCATAGCCCTCACCACCCCACCCCACTTCTGTTCTAAAATATCTGTATGATAGTGCTACCTTGGCTGATCATTTGCACCCATACTACCTTTTCTTTTTTAATTGCCTCACATGGTTTGGCAGTATGTTGCTCAGACCCCTCCCACCTCTGCTGTCCCTTGCTGCCAGCCATCTCTGGGTGTGATGTTTATTGATTGTTTGATTGATTGATTGAGACAGAATCTCACTCTGTCATCCAGGCTGGAGTGCAGTGGTGCCATCTCAGCTCACTACAACTTCCACCTCCTGGGTTCAAGCAATTCTACCTCAGCCTCTCGAGTAGCTGGGATTACAGGTGTGCGCCACCACACCCAGCTAATTTTCGTATTTTCAGTAGAGACGGGGTTTCATCATGTTGACCAGGCTGGTCTCAAAACTCCTGACCTCAGGTGATCCGCCCACCTCGGCCTCCCAAAGTATTAGGATCACAGGCATGAGCCACCGCGCCCAGCTTTCCTTTATTTTTTGGTCATTCGTTAGGTGAACAAATATTTACTGAGTGCCCTTTATGAGGCTGGTGCTGTGCCAGACCCCAGTCTCCAGCTGGGTCTGCATGTTGTGTCTCCTCCTAGCAGAGAGATAACTGTTGACACTGCCCCAGGCAGCACACAGTCCTTCTGATCTGGGCAGACACACCCCAGGGGTGCCGTGGGCAGCAGCAGCAGTGACCAGGGATCCCCAGAAATGAGCCATCAGCCCAGCTCAGCTAACCTCTGCCATGAACTCTCTGGGGTCTCCAGCAAATCATTCCTGTCCTTTGACCCTCAGTTTTCTCATCAGCAAAATGAAGCCTTTGGACTAGAGCAGGGGCTAGCGAATGTTTTCTCTAAAGGGCCAGAGAATAAATATTTTAGGCGTTGTGGGTCGTACGTACAGTCACGGTCGCAGCTATTCATCTCTGCCCTTGGAACTCAAAAGTAGCCACAGATAATAGACCACAAAAGGCAGTGGCACTATTCCCCCCAGATTTTATTTACAGAAATAGGACCGCAACTTGCCAATCCCTGGTCCAGACCTTGGGCTCTGAAGCTTCCTTGCTGCTCTGACATTTTGTTGATCCAGGATTCTGCGAGGAATTGGTTCAGGAGGCCTCTCCTTCCCAAGGGTCTTTTCAACCTTCTGCTTAGCCCAGCCCTCTCCAGGGCCCCTCAGTGCTGAACATGGGCTGAGTCCACTTGGAGACTGTGTGGATATTCACCTCCACCCCCACCCTCCTACCTCTCCCTTTTTGCTGCAGCCAGAGGCAGGAATACTCTTGTAGGAAATTAAGGGCATGGTGGGAGTGAAGTGGGGGCAAAGAATGTATAAACTCAGCAGGGCACCTTTGGGGGCAAACCAGCCAACCAGAGGAAAGACAGGTAGTGGCTTTGGCATTTAACCTTCATGGGTAATGATTATCCTCCTCAGCCGAGACCCAGGAGAAACTAGCAAGGAAGAAGGACACGCACCAGAACATTCCCCTTCTGTTTTCACAGGTTCTCATCCAATTACAGCAGCACAAAGATATCGCTAGATGTTTAGGTTTTTCAGCTCTTTGTTTACAAGGCAAAGGAGTGTGGCGGTTGCTCCCTTTGAAGGATGTAAATGCCTTCACAAGGTTAAGAAACTTAACAGGGCTGATCTGAGGAATTTTTAAGAACCTTCCTGGGCAGGCCCATTGTGGAAGCAACCGGCCTTGCTCTCAGATGGACCATCTGGCCATCATGAATGGAATGCCCAATGGGAGACTCAACAGGGATCATCAACTGATTTTCTGTCGAGCAAACCAACAAGACTATTCCTAGAAAAATGTACATTTCTAAGGCCGGGCAGTGGCTCAAGCCTGTATTCTCAGCACTTTGGGAGGCCGAGGTGGGTGGATCACTTGAGGTCAGGAGTTTGAGACCAGCCCAGCCAACATGGCAAAACTCCATCCCTACTAAAAATACAAAAAGTAGCCAGGCGTTGTGGCACATGCCTGTAATTCCAGCTACTCAGGAGGCTGAGGCAGGAGACTCACTTGAACCCTGGGAGACAGAGATTGTAGTGAGCTACTGCATGCTAGCCTGCTCAAAAAGAAAAGAAAAACATATTTCTGTGTGAAAATAAAGTCAGGATGTACATAGTGAAAAGGAAGGGAGAAGAAACATGGGGAGAAAATGGAGACAGGGACACAGAAAGTGAAGAAATCTGTTATGCTGAATTCAAAAGACAAGGAAGCAAAAACATGATTATTATAAAACAGTACTGGGAAGAATGGGGGTGGGGAGGGTACAGGGAATGGTCAAATCAGGATCCAGAGATAGGGTTTGGAAATAAACCCATCTGATGAGGTTCTGTTTAATGGGGGTGGACTCCCCTGTGTGGTCTGTGCGGCCCCTTCCAGCTCCACAGTCAGGTTTCACACACACATTAGGCTCCCAGTGCAGACTGAATGAGAGGGCCAAGCCTCAGGGACCCTGGGTGGCAAATAATCCCAAAGGCTGCTTCAGCACCTGGCTCCAGGAGGATGATCTTCCTCCCATTTCTTTAATTAAAGGGGGAACAATCCAGGCATTTGGGAGTCTATCAGTTTGGGACCTGTGTTGTGGGATGAACTGGTGGCATGCCCTGGGGCGTGTTCAACATCTCAGATTGTTGTTGGGGAGGGATTTTGGGCCTCAGAATCCCCGTTGGTAAATGGGGCTGGGAATCAGGTGACTTTATGGCACTTTCAGCTCTCATCTTCCGCTGCCTTCCAAATCATTACTGTGAGAAGCTGGTCGAGATGACCACTATATGACCCAGTGTTAATGACCATGTGTTACTGTGCCCCCCATCTGTCTTTGCAGTGCTGTTGGGGATTTCCAGGTGGATGACAAGACCAAAGCCTTACTCAAGTACACTGGGGAGGTGACTTGGATACCTCCTGCCATCTTTAAGAGCTCCTGCAAAATTGATGTTACCTACTTCCCGTTTGATTACCAAAACTGCACCATGAAGTTCGGTTCCTGGTCCTACGACAAGGCAAAAATCGATCTGGTCCTGATCGGCTCCTCCATGAACCTCAAGGACTACTGGGAGAGCGGTGAGTGGGCCATCATCAAAGCCCCAGGCTACAAACATGACATCAAGTACAACTGCTGCGAGGAGATCTACCCCGACATCACATACTCGCTGTACATCCGGCGCCTGCCCTTATTCTACACCATCAACCTCATCATCCCCTGCCTGCTCATCTCCTTCCTCACTGTGCTCGTCTTCTACCTGCCCTCTGACTGCGGTGAGAAGGTGACCCTGTGCATTTCCGTCCTCCTTTCCCTGACAGTGTTTCTCCTGGTGATCACTGAGACCATCCCTTCCACCTCGCTAGTCATCCCCCTGATTGGAGAGTACCTCCTGTTCACCATGATTTTCGTAACCCTGTCCATCGTCATCACTGTCTTCGTGCTCAACGTGCACTACAGAACCCCAACTACACACACAATGCCCTCATGGGTGAAGACCGTATTCTTGAACCTGCTCCCCAGGGTCATGTTCATGACCAGGCCAACAAGCAATGAGGGCAGCGCTCAGAAGCCGAGGCCCCTCTCTGGTGCCGAGCTCTCAAATCTGAATTGCTTCAGCCATGCAGAGTCCAAAGGCTGCAAGGAGGGCTACCCCTGCCAGGACAGGATGTGTGGTTACTGCCACCACCGCAGGATAAAAATCTCCAATTTCAGTGCTAACCTCACGAGAAGCTCTAGTTCTGAATCTGTTGATGCTGTGCTGTCCCTCTCTGCTTTGTCACCAGAAATCAAAGAAGCCATCCAAAGTGTCAAGTATATTGCTGAAAATATGAAAGCACAAAATGAAGCCAAAGAGGTAAGGATATGGCTCTTATTATATTGATCATTCATTCATTCAACAAACATTTACAGATTCCTTGTGGGGCAAGGCATAGGGTAGGGGTTAAGAAATTATACTCTGGAGTCAGTGGCCTGTGTTAAGACCAGTTATATGTCCTTGGGTATGTTACCTCACCTCTCGGAGCATGTTTTCTCATCTGTAAAATGGGATGATCAAGCATGTAGTATGTGGTACCCAGAAGCTAGCCACCAGGCTGCCAGCAGGCTGGACCATGAAAACACTTGATGCCAATAGAGTAGATTAGGATGTAGGCTGGAAAAGGGCATGGGGCCAGATGATCTCAAGTTGGAATTGGTTAACTGAGGTTATATTTTTATTTTTACTTTATTTTTAATTATTTTTTTGAGACAGGGTCCTGCTCTGTCGCCCAGGCTGGAGTACAGTGGCTCAATCTTGGCTCACTGCAACTTCCACCTCCTGGCGCAAGCGATTCTCCCATCTCAGTTTCCTGAGTAGCTTGAACTGCAGGTGCGCTGCCATCATGCCCTAATTTTTTACTTTTTTTTTTGAGACGGAGTCTCGCTCTGTCACCCGGGCTGGAGTGCAGTGGTGCAATCTCGGCTCACTGCAAGCTCTGCCTCCCAGGTTCATGCCATTCTTCTGCCTCAGCCTCCCCAGCAGCTGGGACTACAGGCGCCTGCCACCACACCTGGCTAATTTTTTGTATTTTTAGTAGAGATGGGGTTTCACCGTGTTAGCCAGGATGGTCCCGATCTCCTGACCTTGTGATCCACCTGCCTCGGCCTCCCAAAGTGCTGGGATTACAGGTATGAGCCACTGCGCCCGGCAATTTTTGACATTTTTTTGTAGCAGTGGAGTTTTGCCATGTTGTCCAGGCTGGTTTCAGGCTCCTCGAGTCAAACGATCTGCTCACCTCAGTCTCCCAAAATGCTGGGACTACAGGCGTGAGCCACTGCACCTGGCCTTTATTTTTACTTTCTAATTATATATGTGTTTTCACTGAGGAAGAATTTATGTGGAGTAAAGTGCACACCTCTTCAGTGTACATCTCAATGAATGTTTACATCATGTATAGAACCATGTAACCAATATCCAGGTAAAGATGTAGAACACTCCCAGTGCCCCAGAAAGTTCCCCAATGCCCTTGCCAGTCAGTGTCTCCTTCCCTGCTTGATACTCACCATCCTGGCTTAGGCGCAGTGGCTCACACCTGTAATCCTAGCACTTTAGGCAGCTGAGGCAGGTGGATGGCTTGAGATCAGGAGTTTGAGACCAGCCTGGGAAACATAGCGAAACCCTGTCTCTAACAGAAATACAAAAATTAGCCAGGCATGGTGGCATGTGCCTGTTGTCCTAGCTACTCAGGAGGCTGAGGTGAGAGGATCATGAGCCCAGGAAGTCTAGGCTGCAATGAGCCATGATCATGCCAGTGCACTCCAGCCTGGGTGACAGGGTGAAGTCCTTTCTTAAATTAATTAATTAATTTTTAAAAAATAACCATTATACTGATTTATTTGATAATTGATCTGTTTTACCTTTTTTTTTTTTTTTTTTTTTTTTTTTTTGAGGTGGAGTCTTGCTCTGTCACCTAGGCTGAAGTGCAGTGGTACAATCTCGGCTCACTGCAAGCAACCTCTGCTTCCCAGGTTCAAGTGATTCACATGCCTCAGCCTCCAGAGTGTCTGGGACTACAGGTGCCTGCCTGCTACCATGCCTGGCTAATTTTTTGTATTTTTAGTAGAGACGAGATTTGGCCATGTTGGCCAGACTTGTCTCGAACTCCCGACCTCAGGTGATCCGCCTGCCTTGGCCTCCCAAAGTGCTGGGATTACAGGTGTTAGCCACCATGCCCAGCCAGTTTTACCTATTCTTGAGTTTCATATAAATGGAATCACATAGTATATAAACTCTCCCATGTCTGACTCCTTTCATTCAACATAATGTCTTTGAGGTTTATCTTTGTTGCTGTTTCTTTCTTATTAGTGTGTAATATTCCATAATATGACTATAATACTGCCTTCTGTTTATTTGTTTTACATTTGTTGGACATTTGGTTATTTCCAGATTGAGGCTATTATGAATAAAACTGCTACAAACATTTATGTCTTTTGGTGAATGTATGCGCTCATTTCTCCTGGATGTATACCTAGCAGTGGAATTGCTGGATCATTGGAGAGATGTCTTTAACTTCAGTGCATACTGTAAGGTTTCCAAAGTGATGGAATCATTTGACACTGCCCTAGCGATGTTTCAGCGTTCCATTTGCTTCACACCCTCACTAACGTGTGTGATGTGGCATTTTACTGTGGATTTAATTAGCATTTTCTCATTGAGTAATTATTAGGGCTCTTTGTCATATACTTATTGGTCATTTGGATATCTTCTTTAGTGAAGTATCTATTCACATTCTTTTGCCCGTTTTTTTGAGATGGGGCGTTGCTATGTTGCCCTAGCTGGTCTCAAAACTCCCGGGCTCAAACGATTCTCCTGCATCAGCCTCCCAAGTTGCATGCTGGGACTACAGGTACTACCACACCCAGTTCTTGCCCATTTTTTAATTTGTCTTATTATTATTATTATTATTTTAGATGGAGTTTCACTCTTGTTGCCCAGGCTGGAATGCAAGGATGTGATCTCAGTTCACTGCAACCTCTGCCTCCTTGGTTCAAGTGATTCGCCTGCCTTAGCCTCCCAAGTAGCTGGGGTTACAGGCATATGCCACCACACCTAGCCAATTTCGTATTTTTAGCAGAGGCGGGGTTTCACTATGTTGGTCAGGCTGGTCTCAAACTCCTTGCCTCAGATGATCCACTCACCTCGGCCTCCCAAAGTGCTGGGGTTATTACAGACGTGAGCCACCATGCCCAGCCCATTTTTTTAATTGAGTGAACTTAGCTCTGTTTTCTCCAAAAATCTTATGCTTGAACTTAAGAACTGGGAACTTATGTCAAGTAATAAGAATAGGAAAGACTTACTGTAAATAATGTCATGTGCCTGGTCATTCCATGACTGTATACCACCAAGGTTACCAGGATCACACTTAATGACTTTATGAGAAGTTCTGCTTTAAAATTAAGTGGATCTGCCTTAAGTTGTTTATCAGCAAAGAGGTAATTACCAGATAACTTCATCTCTTGACCCACTGTAGGTAATTAATATTGATAAGGTATGTCTGGAGCCTCTTTTATTCAGCTGTGAGTGGCATACCAAAGTGGATGGGACAGGAGGGAGACAGCCACAGCTGCCCTCATCCCCTCACCCCCACCCATCTGAGCAACTATGAGTATGTCTTGTGACCATAATGGTGCAAAACCTCCAGCTGACCCAGTAATTTAGCTGAAGAGTCAGGCACTCCTTTAAATTCAGTTGAAGCAGTTGTTGGACACCATGAGTAATTAGAAGTGAACAAATGAACAGGGCCGGGCGCAGTGGCTCATGCCTGTAATCCCAGCACTTTGGGAGGCCGAGGCGGGTGCATCACCTGAGGTCAGGAGTTTGAGACCAGCCTGAACAACACGGAGAAACCCCGTCTTTACTAAAAATACAAAATTAGCTGGGCATAGTGGCACATGCCTATAATCCCAGTTACTTGGGAGGCTGAGGCAGGAGAATCACTTGAACCCAGGAGGCAGAGGTTGCAGTGAGCCAAGCTAGAGCGCCATTGCACTCCAGCCTGGGCAACAAGAGCAAAACTCCACATCAAAAAAAAAAAAGGGGCCGGGCGCGGTGGCTCAAGCCTGTAATCCCAGCACTTTGGGAGGCCGAGACGGGCGGATCACGAGGTCAGGAGATCGAGACCATCCTGGCTAACACGGTGAAACCCCGTCTCTACTAAAAAAATACAAAAAACTAGCCGGGCAAGGTGGCGGGCGCCTGTAGTCCCAGTGACTCGGGAGGCTGAGGCAGGAGAATGGCGTAAACCCGGGAGGCGGAACTTGCAGTGAACTGAGATCCGGCCACTGCACTCCAGCCTGGGCGACAGAGCGAGACTCCGTCTCAAAAAAAAAAAAAAAAAAAAGCAAATGATCAGTGAAAATCTATTTGTCTAATACTGATAACTTTTGCAGACATCTTCTATCCTTTACCCACTTTAAAAATAATTATTTCTTTACTAAAGGTCGAGATCTAAGTACCCATACTCTAGCTTTTGTTAGGCTATTAGAAATTACTTTTATTCTAAAACTTATTTATTAGATACCATACAAGGTGTTAGAGTTATTTATTAGATACCATACAAGGTGTTAGAAGGGCCTAAGGCATGGAGACAGACATATAAAAAACTTGTAATTAAAAGGGGTCACAAACTTAAATACAAGGCAGGTAGATTGGTGAAATGGCCTGAATGCAGCGATAGGGAGTGGTGTGGTCTGTGGCAAACTAGTGACACATAGTCCATCTCAAGAGGCAGCCACTGCTCACCTCTGGTCATGTCTCCACATGGGCTTGTGAGCCCATTGTTGCTAGATCTTCCTGCTTTTTTCAGAGAAGGCAGAAATCTGGCCAGCAAGCCACCAGATTGTCTATGAGAAAGTAGCGAGTGTTAGAGTAAAGGTGCCAATTCAGTGCTTGGAGGAGAAAGTTGAGCTGTCTGAAGGATTCCTTCTTTCCCTGAGTGACTGACGCTCTGCTGTTTACACAGAATTTTTCAGAGATATTTTAATTTCCTACATCTCTGGCTCCAGCTTGGCTGGTTTTAACTGTCCTTGGTTCTAAGGAGCCTAGACTGAAGCCTAGGCTGTTTTCCCAGAGCCATCTCCTGAGGGTGCTGCGAGCCTGTGAATGCCGATCCCTGGACACATTCATGGGCTCCTAAGGTAGGGGAAGTGTCCAGCCTTCCCTGGCTGTTCTTTTTAAAAAAATTGTTCACACCAAGCAGCAGCTTCTCTGCTCCTTCTTGAATCTCCGCCTAGTTCAGCCTGCCTGCCTCCATTCCTGCCTCCACCATGTCCATCAGGGTGACCCAGACGTCCAAGGTGTCCACCTCTGCCCCCCACGCCTTCAGCAGCCACTCCTACACAAGTGGGCCCAGTGCCCACATCAGCTCTTTGAGTTTTTCCCGTGGGTAGCAGCAGCTTCTGGGGTGGCCTGGGCGGAGGCTGTGGCGGGACCAGCAGTATGGGAGGCATCAGTGCTGTCACAGTCAACTTCTTCTTGTGAAGAAGATCAAGACTATGAGAAGCTGGTGTCCAAGTCCTCTGACACCCTGCCGAAGTGAACAGCCACAGCAGCCCCTCCCAACCTGCCCTTTCTGTGGCTGCCCCAGAGCCTGGGAGGGAGGCCCATGTGCAGAGGGGCACAGGGAACGGAAGACCCACCTGAGGCTCCCCCAGCCCTCAGCCCACCCGCAGGGGAGTTCACTGCCTAGGCACCCCTCTTGCCCATGCCTCCAGCTACAAAACAATTCAATTGCTTTCCCTCCCCCGCCCCCAAAAATAAAACCTCAGCTAGCTCTGCAAAAAAAAAAAAAAAAAAAAAAAGTTCACATTGGTCATCTCCATAGGCTCATACTTGGTCTTATTAGTAAGGAATTTAATTAGCAATAATACTGTAATTTTAGAGTTACGACTAGGATTGGATTATCAAATTAGAAAACTAGTTAGGGAGCTGGTTTGTGGTAGCATGGAAGCACTTTGTTGACAGTTGTTTTGATGGCTGATCCCTCAGTGATTGGCACACTGTAGGAGTTGCTTCCTAGATCTTAGAGGGGCCACCGATCCCAGCTAAATTTTTGAGACAGAGTCTCACTCTGTCCCCCAGGCCAGATTGCAGTGGCATGATCTCCATTCACTGCTATCTCCATCTCCTGGGCTTAAGCGGTTCTCCTGCCTCAGCCTCCTGAGTAGCTGGGACCACACACAAGCCACCATGCCTGGATACTTTTTGTATTTTTAGTAGAGACAGGGTTTCACCATGTTGGCCAGGCTGGTCTCAAACTCCTAACCTCAAGTGATCGCCCTCCTCGGCCTACCAAAGTGTTGGGATTATGGACGTGAGCAACCCAGCTACGATATTTTGAGCTGATAATTCTGAGACTTTTTTTTTCTATTTGGTACAGAAAGATATAGGTATAGATATAATTTCATTCCAGTTGGAACCTGGCCTTTGATCAATTGTTTATTAATTTGCATGTGTTGTAATTACTGCTTTATCAGGATTACATTTGTTATGTCACATTTTCTATTTACTCTTTTTTTGATATCGAACAGGTAATGTGCCACGTGTGTTTTATATTTATTCTCCTGTAGCTATTCCTGATTTAAACCCATCCCCCAGTTCCCTTTCCATCTCGATCAGTCTCTTATATGTCTCAATATCTGTATCTTATACCCATCCACTCTCCTTCCCCTCTTACCTTCCCATAGAATAAAGGGAACTGCCTTTAGCCACCCCAGTTATTCCTAGTTCTGGATTTTTATGAATGTACATTTTCATTTTTGCCATTCCTTTTTTTAGTCTACAATGAACTTTGCCAAGTTTACTTATCCTTCACATACATTGCATGGTGTCCCCCTGGATTTATTTCTCTTCTTTAAAAAAAAAAAAAAATTCTTTGAAACGCTGTCTTGCTCTGTCTCCCACACTGGAGTGCAGTGGCACGATCACGGCTCACTACAGCCTCAACCTCCTGGGTTCAAGTGATCCTCCCACCTTAGCCTTCCATGTGGCTGGGACTACAGGTAGACGCCACCATGTCTGGCTAATTTTTTAATTTTTTGTAGAGATGGGATCTCACTATATTGCCCAGGCTGGTCTTGAACTCCTGTGATCAAGTGATCCTCCTGCCTCAGACTTCCAAAGTGCTGGGATTACAGGTGTGAGCCACCATGCCCAGCCAATTCCTTCTCTTACAGGCATGCCTTCTCAAGAGTGTTTAAGGGTAAACCTTCTGGGGCCTGGCAGGCTAAAAAATTTATTATAGCCTCACTTTAAAGAGGGAGTTTAGCTGGCTACAAAACTCTTCAGCTAAGGTTGGATACTTCAGCTAGGGTTGAAATTCTCTTCTGTAAATACTTAAATATTGCTCCACGGTCTTTTTCACCTGTGTCACTTTTGAAAAGTTTTAAGTGGATCGGGCGCGGTGGCTCATGCCTGTAATCCCAGCACTTTGGGAGGCCAATCACCTAAGATCAGGAGTTCGAGACCTGCCTGGCCAACATGGCAAAACCTCATCTCAACTAAAAATAAAAAATTTAGCTGGGCATGATGGCGGGCACCTGTAATCCCAGCTACTCGGGAGGCTGAGGCAGGAAAATCACTTGAATCCAGGAGGTGGAGGTTGCAGTGAGCCAAGATTGTGCCATTGCACTCCCAGGAGACAAGACCAAGACTCTGTCTCAAAAAAAAAAAAAAAAAAAAAGGTTGTAAGTGAGTCTGAGTGTTGGTCCTTTGTGAATACTGGATTCTGCCTAGGAGCTATTAGAATTTGTAGAGAATGTGTCTGAGTAGGGTCTCTCCTACTCTGTTTGGCACTGGTTATGAGCCATTTCATTCTGAAGTTGCTGTCTTTAATTCTGAGAGATTCCGCTTCTGATTTCTGTAAAGACTCCTTCCCACCCCCTTCCTTTTCTCTTTTCCTGAGCTCCTGTTGCAGCGACATGTCAGCGTCCAGCCTCCCCATCTCTTATGCTGTACGCTTCCCATCTCGTCATTACTTCTGGCTGCTCCCAGGAGCTTTCCACAGTCTCTCCTCCCACCTCTCTGCTTCTTTCCTGAGTGGCATCTATCCTGCCAGTTACTCCATCCCCTGAGTTCTTGATTGTAACTTTTCTATTTCTCACACCTGTTATTTCCACTTGGTTCTTCTGTAAAACTGCAGGTTCCTTAGTTTCCAGTGGTCCCTTATCTCGTGTTTATTTTAAATCTATGAATTTTCTTTCAAATAATTGAGTTGGTATATTTGGGGCCTGTAAACTCATTTTTCCTGGGGGTGTCAGTCATCCTTTCTGAATTGTGTTTGGGAAGGGGCTGAAATCCAGGCTTTCAGAATGTTGAGGGTCCACACAGCCACAAACTCTGCTAGATCACCTTTCAAGGTCATCCCCTCCAGATGACCTTGTCCCTCAAAGAATGTCTCATTATCTCCCTGACTCTGATCTCCTCCAAGTACCTCCTGCTGGACTGAAGCTGTTTGGTCCTTGATGTGTGGAACTTCAGTCTTAGCTGAAGAGTTTTGTATCCAGCTACTCTCTCTGAAGTGAGGCAATGGCCAGACACAGTGGCTCACACCTGTAATCCCAGCACTTTGCAAGGCCAAAGCAGGAAGATTGCTTGAGGCCAGGAGCTAGAGACCAGCCTGGGCAATACAATGAGACCTCATGTCTTAAAAGATAATAAATAATAAAATAAAAGGGGATGGGCACCGTGGCTCATGCCTGTAATCCTAGCACTTTGGGAGGCTGAGATGGGTAGATCACTTGAGCCCAGGAGTTCAAGACCAGCCTGAGCAACATGGGGAAAACCTATCTCTACCAAAATAAATAAATAAATAAAAGTGAGGCTGCAATAAAATTTTTAGCCTTCTTGTTTTTTTGTTTTTGTTTTTGTTTTGAGGTCTTGCTCTGTCATCCACTTTGGAGTGTAGTGGAGCCATCGTAGCTCACTGTAGCCTCTAAATCTTAAGCTCAAGCAATCCTCCAACCTCAGCCTCCCAAATGCTAATTTTTTTTTTTAATTTGAAGAGGCAGGGGTCTCACTGTGTTGCCCAGGCTGGTCTTGAGCTCCTGGACTAAAGCATTTCTCCTGCCTTGGCCTCCCAAAGTGCTAAGATTAAAGGTGTGATCCACCACACCTGGCCCTTTGAGTCCTTAGAAGAACATTTATCCATAAACATTCTTGAGAAAGCATGCCAATAAGAAGAGAAACAAATCCGGGGGCTACAAGTGGGAGGAGGAAAGCCTTGGGCTCTACCAGTCAATGGGCAGCTCAGTTCTCTGCACTTCCCTTCAGCCAGGCTCCGCTGGGCTTGCGAAGGGACCCCCTGAACCTGCATCTCTGGGCTGGGAGTGGCAAGCTAAAGAGGCAAAGAGGCGAGAGAAAAAAGAACTCTCCCTAGCCCTCCCCTCCACCAAGCCCCTCCTCCTGCCCAGGGCTGCCATCCCCAGTCCCCGGCCACACCTCCCCAGTTTCTGGGCCTTTAAAGTAGTCTTCTCTTGCTTCTGGGCCAGCTGTCAGTTTAGGCTAGTTCACCATTTTGCCTAACACTCATCTATCTGTGACTCATCAGAAAATAGCCAATATCAAGTGCTTTAAAGACTTTAGGAGTTAGATATAAGTCCAGCACAGTGACTCATGCCTGTAATCCAACACTTTGGGAGGCTAAGGAAGGAGGATCACTTGAGCCCAGGAGTTTAAAACCATCCTGGGCCACGCAGGGAAACTCTGTCTCTACAAAAAAATTAAAAATCAGGCCAGGTGCAGTGACTCACGCCTGTAATCCCAGCACTTTGGGAGGCCGAGGCGGGTAGATCACCTGAGGTTGGGAGTTCAAGACCAGCCTGGCTAACATGATGAAACTCCATCTCTACTAAAAATACAGTAAATTAGCCTGGGGGTGGTAGCATGAGCCTGTAATCTCAGCTACTCATCGGAGGCTGAGGCACGAGACTTGCTTGAACCTAGGAGGCAGAGGTTGCAGTGAGCCAAGATCGTGCCACTGCACTGCAGCCTAGGTGACAGGATGAGACTCCATCTCAAAAAAAAAAAAAGAAAAATTGCAGATGGCTCACACCTGCAATCCCAGCACTTTGGGAGGCCGGGGCAGGTGGATCACCTGAAGTTGGGAGTTTGAGACCAGCCTGGCCAACATGAAACCCCATCTCTACTAAAAGTACAAAAATTAGCTGGGCATGGTGGTAGGCACCTGTAATCCCAGCTACTCAGGAGGCTGAGGCAGGAGAATCACTTGAACCTGGGAGGCAGAGGTTGTAGTGAGCCGAGGTCATGCCATTGCACTCCAGCCTGGGCAACAAAAGCCTGGGTGTCTCAAAAAACAAAAAAGTCACCTGTGTGTAGTGACACACACCTGTAGTTCCAGCTACTCGGGAAGCTGAGTGCAGATTACTTGAGCCCAGGAAGTCGAGGCTGCAGTGAGCCATCATCGTACCCCTGCACTCCAGCCTGGGCAACAAAGCAAGACCCCATCTCAAAAAAAAAAAAAAAAGATAAAAAATTTCCGTCCAGCCAGCTCTTTTTGCACCACTATTTATATTCATGTGTAAGACCCAAGTGTCATCTTTCTTCATGAGGCTTAAGGAAGGGTCATTTTATAAATCAACATTAGTATCACTAGGCTCTATTCATTAAGGACTCTTCTGAAACAACCTTCTGAGGGAGGCACTGTTCTTATCCCCATTTTATAGATGAGGAAAATGAGGCTAAGAGCGGTCATGGAATTTACCCAGATTCTCACAGGTCGAAAGGAGCAGAGCTGGGATTCTAATCAGTTCGTCTCCAAGTCTCTGCTTTTCCACCCCTCTGGCCTCCTAGAGCCTTAGGACGTGGCTGGTAGGGGGTGGGTAGGAATCTCACATCTCAAGGTGTATCTGAAGCACACACAAACCAGTCTTAGGAATTCAAATAAAGTACCTTATGGCAAATATGGCATCATAATTCTAATTTTACCTATGACAGTAGTGTCACCAAGAGGACACATTTACTCAAGCTCACAATAGTGATGTAAAATCTTCGTCTCCCAGGGCCATTTCAGTATACTTAAATTAATAAATTACATGCTGCCTCTTTGATTATTGCTTTAAAATCAGCTGATTCATAGGTTCTCTCTCTCAATTCAATTATGGCTTCTTTGCTTTCTGAATTGTCTAGGAGTATAATTACCCTACAATTTTCCTTCCTGTTTCAAGCCCAAATTGAAGCTGTATGATATACAATTGGTCTTGCTTTTTCTCCCATCTTTTACTTTATTGTCAGCAATTATTTCTGATGTTCAACCTGCTCTCCAACTGCACAGTATTCCATGATACTTTGGCCTTACACTAAAAATTACTTTTGATCAGCTGGGCATCGTGGAAAGGGCAGTGGGGAGGGAAAGGCTGATGAGGATGGACTTGCCCTGATGTGTGTGCTCATTTTTGGAACAGATGTTAAAAGGAAATTTATTTTGTTTTTGAGACAGGGTCTCGCTCTGTTACCCAGGCTGGAGTGCAGTGGTGCAATCTTAGCTCACTACAACCTCCGCCTCCTGGGTTCAAGAAATTCTCATGCCTCTGCCTCCCAAGTAGCTGGGATTACAGGCATGCACCACCACTCCTGGCCATTTTTTTAATTTTTTGTAGAGACGGGGTTTCACCATGTTGGCCAGGCTAGTCTCAAACTCCTGATCTCAGGTGGTCTCAGCCTCCCAAAGTGCTGGGATTACAGGCGTGAGCCACTGCACCCAGCCAGAA
Source organism: Chlorocebus sabaeus (assembly GCF_047675955.1). Classification (NCBI taxonomy): domain Eukaryota; kingdom Metazoa; phylum Chordata; class Mammalia; order Primates; family Cercopithecidae; genus Chlorocebus; species Chlorocebus sabaeus. The sequence continues at coordinate 54,691,235 of NC_132929.1, read as the reverse complement.
ATTTATATCTAAAACTGGATAAGGAGTACTTTGAAGCACTGGTCGATTATGTTGGACTATATTAGGCATTCTAACCAAGGCCCAGAATCCTTCCGTGGAAGTCCAAACTGGTTTCACTAACTTTATAAAATTGGCATTCAATTTAGAAAAACTAGGTTATGCATATATTAGGAAACTTCTGATTTGAAACAGCTCTAACATGACAAATCTTTTACACCTGTTTCTCTCCTGCATCAAGAGAAACTTGAGAATGGTAGATTTCCTCAGACTACATCCTAGGGAAAAAAAAGGGCTTCTTGCATATTAGAGACAAAATGGCTTCTACTGCAATGTATTTATTAAATCTTCAGTATTGAAAATGTATTCATTTTGCCTTTCTCTCCGTGTTTTTTTTTCTCTTTTATCATTTTGTTTTGCAGATTCAAGATGATTGGAAGTATGTTGCCATGGTGATTGATCGTATTTTTCTGTGGGTTTTCACCCTGGTGTGTATTCTAGGGACGGCAGGATTGTTTCTGCAACCCCTGATGGCCAGGGAAGATGCATAGGCACTAAGCTGTGTGCCTGCCTGGGAGACTTCCGTGTGTCAGGGCAGGAGGAGGCTGCTTCTTAGTAGGAACGTACTTTCTGTTATCAAGCTACCAGCTTTGTGTTTGGCATTTCGAGGTTTACTTATTTTCCAGTTATCTTGGTTTTTGTCAAAAAAAGAATCATGCGAAAAAAAGTAGAATATTTATTATGGATAAATGAACATTTAACTAGCCTTTTTGGCATGGTAAAGAGATGTCAAAATGTGATTCTTCTATGTGATAAGTAGTGTGCTGTGCTATGGAATATACGTGTAAAAATGTTTCCTTTTAAGACAAAACTGGATAGAAAAATGCTGTTGAGAAATATGAAAAGTCATTCAGTTCAGTATCACTGCAGATCTCCCAGTGGTTTTTCTTATTTAGCCCATAATCTCTTTGCAGGTTTATACTAATTCAGCAATCTCCTACTGTTACCCATTTTCTTACCATGCATTTCTCATTCTTTATTGGGTCTAAAGGGCTGTGCCTCCATTTCAGAGAGCTTCAACTAATTCTCTTGCATAATTCTAAATTATACCATGAGAAATCATACCTAGTTCTTCATTGTTAATAAACTGCCCTAGTACACCATAAACTGGGTGGATTATAAACAACAGAAATTTATTTCTCAGTTTTGAAGGAGGTCCAAGGTCAAGGCACCAGCAAATCTGGTGTCTGGTGAGGGTCCTCTTCTTCAAACGGTGCCTTCTAGCTGTTTCCTCACATGACTGAAGGGACTAGCTACCTCTGTGGGGTCTATTTTATAAGGGCACTAACCCCATTCATGAGAGCAGAGCCCCCATGGCCTAATCACCTCTCCAAGGCCCCCTCCTTCTAAGACAATCACACTGGGATTAGGTTTCAACATATGAATTTGGGGAGGACACATTCCGACCATAGCATGAACCTTTAGAACAGGGTTTCTCAGCCTTAGCACTATGGACATTTTGGGCTGGATAAGTATGTGTTGGGACAGAGTGGGGGTATCCTATGCATTGTAGGATCTTTAGCAGTACCCTGGGCTCAACTCACTAGATACCAATGACATACCCTGCTTCTTCACCAGTTACAATAACCAAGAATGTCTCCATTGTTAAATGTCCCCTTAGGAGCAAAACTGCCCCTGGTTGAGAAACATTGCTTTAGACAAATTGTTAAGAAAGAGTATCATGTACTACACTTCTGAATCTTAACATGATCATCATCACTGACGGATGATTCAGAGACTGTTTGAATCTTGTCTCACTAGCTGTTTTTCCTATGCAAAAATAAAATGGACAGAATTGCAGCCTGCTGTGACTCATGTTTCAATAAGTCAAAAGAAAGGTGTCAACAAAATTTATTTACATATAAAAATCGTAACAGTAATGGCAGTATAAGAGAGATCAGGGATGTATACAAGCTAAGGTAGCTAACAGGCAGTTTAAATTCATCACACCAGGCTTTCACTCATTAAATGGCATTAAACACCTGCCTACAATTAAATGCAAATTAGACAGGGTCTCCTCTGTCTTCCAAAGAGCATTAGCTTGAACTTAGATAGGTTACTTATTATAAATAAATGAGGTGTTTGTGATCTCAACAGCTAAGAGTCCTAAATTGAACGCAGGGTTTTTGTCAGCGTTTGCTACCTGGTCACACCTGAAGTGGTGACCTTTAGAAATGAAATGTAACTTTTATCCTTGATACATTATACTGTACTAAATCATTTATGCTGTACTAATAGACTAAGATTACATCTAAAGGCCCTTGCAACTCTAAGATTCTGTTATTGTAATTGTTAGAATGAAGGAGAGAAAGTTGAAATATTACAAGTATGTAACAGTGTGCTTATACCAAATTAGAATACTATTTTTAATATTAGAAGACTTTTCTCACAGAATGAGTTAGACCTAAATGTGTTTTTTATTATTTATTTTTTGAGACAGAGTTTTGTTCTTGTTGCCCAGGCTGGAGTGCAATGGTGCAGTCTCGGCTCACTGCAACCTCCACCTCCCAGGTTCAAGCGATTCTCCTGCCTCAGCCTCTTGAGTAGCTGGGACTACAGGCACCTACTACCATGCCCAACTAATCTTTTGTATTTTTAATAGAGACGGGGCTTCACCATGTTGGCCAGGCTAGTCTCAAACTCCTAACCTCAAGTGATCCACCCGCCTCAGCCTCCCAAAGTGCTTGGATTACAGATGTGAGCCACTGCCCCTGGCCCTAAATATGTTTTTTAAGTGGGGTTCATGTGACTGTAGTGGACTGACTTCTAAGATCAAGGATAAAGAGATACTACCACAATTTACATAGAAGATGGTTCTATGAATTGTGGGAAATGTGGACAACAGGATTGAAATTAATGTTAAGGATATGCTACTGCGTGTCCACAGGAGTTGTCTACTATATGACTTTACAGTGGAAGGTAAGCTACAGAAATAGTTAACACAATAATTATTAAGTTTAAGCATCTAAAGAATAAAGTAAGCCTTAAAGGAGTTCCCAATTCCTGTTTTTCATTTATTTTAAAAACGTTGGTTATGAAAAAGCAGCATCACATTAAGTTGTTGTTGTTGTTGTTGTTGTTGTTATTTGAGACAGAGTTTCGCTCTTGTTGCCCAGGCTGGAGTGCAATGGCGTGATCTCAGCTCACCGCAACCACCACCTGGGTTCAAGCGATTCCCCTGCCTCAGCCTCCCAAATAGCTGGGATTACAGGTGTGCACCACCACCCCGGCTAATTTTGTATTTTTAATAGAGACGGGGTTTCTCCATGTTGGTCAGGCTGGTCTTGAACTCCTGACCTCAGGTGATCCGCCTGCCTTGGCCTCCCAAACTGCTGGGATTACAGGTGTGAGCCACCGTGCCCGGCCACATTAAGTAATTATTATATCAAGCATCACATTAAGTAATTATATCAAGTAGTCAGCTTTTTAAATATAGCAGTATAATATATTAAAGATTAGCTGTTACTCAGTGAGTACAGGAAAGTTTATATACCTTTACCAAATGCAGAAAAGTTTTAAAATCAGTCTTCAAATACAACTGGAATTCTCTAGCACAAAGGATGAACTTTTACTGTGGATTATAAATTAGTATTATTTGCCAGGATACAAATACTAGATTTTTCACTAGTACAGTTCAGATAATATTTTGCTGCTATTTTTAGAAGATCAAATGTTATCTCATCAGTTACTACTTCAGTCATACAGCCAACTGTTCAAATGGATCATCTGTTAACATAAGTTGAGGTTAGCAACTGTTAGTCTGTTAAAGCTCGCACCAAATTTAACACATAACTTACATTTTCATAATTTTTTAAGTGCCATAAGATATATATGTGTTAACTAAAGGTATACTTCGGTCCCTTGGGAGGCTTCACTTATTTGCATTCCCAATATGAACTGGTATTAATATATTTGCCCATTTATAAATAACAGGAACAAAAAGCCCAAGAGATCCAACAATTGAAACGAAAAGAAAAGTCCACAGAAACATCCGATCAAGAACCTGGGCTATGAATTTCCAATCTTCAACAACCTGTGATGAAAAAAATAAAAATGCATTAAATAATTGTAAATTGTGTACATATTTTAACATATAACAAACACACTGAGTTAGAAGCCAAATCAATTTCTGCCGCCCGTTGCTGCCTGTAAACAGTAACTGACCCTATACTCAGCTCAGGGACAGACACTAGCCTGATGGTCTGTTATAGATATAAGCTTTAAAAGACACTACAAAATATGTTCATTTACACATCAACTTATATTACATGTGGTTTACTTTGATAGATTAAAATAGACTACTTGGATATTTTACAATAAACTAAAAGTTACTCTTACTATGTAGTTATTCTTGCTATTTATTCTTGCCCAGCAGTGTTTACTTATTTTAATATTTTGAGAGACTCTAGCCTGAGATTAATTTCATGCCAAATTAAAAGTTAGTTCGGAATAATACATGTTAGAAAGCTGTTCATCTTCCCCACATACACACTTTATTTATTTTTGGATTTCCTAGGGACCACTTCAGTCTAATTTCATGAGCACAGAACGGTCCTCCCTGGAGCCAGCTTTAGTAGGGAGCTGGCTGAACAGCTCAGAGCCACCACAAGGAAAGAGAAGGATGAGCCCAGCCACTGAGCAGCCCTTTCTACCAGGCCATTTCCTTGACCAGGGGCTTCCCTGGCCCTGAGCGTCTATGAAGGATGGTGTCTATATAGTTCCTCTATAGGAACTATGCCTCCAAGGTGTAGGATAATTTAGAATTTAGGGCATTGTAAACACTCTGTTACTTCTCTGCTTCTTTTATTTTGAGACGGAGTCTCACTCCGTCCCCCAGGCTGGAGTGCAGTGGTGCAATCTCAGCTCACTGCAACCTCTGCCTCCCAAGTTTAAGTGATTCTCCTGCCTCAGCCTCCCAAGTGGCTGGGACTACAGGCGCACACCACCACACCCAGCTAATTTTTCTATTTTTAGTAGAGACAGGGTTTCACCATATTGGCCAGGCTGGTCTCAAACTTCTGACCTCATGATCCACCTGCCTTGGCCTCCCAAAGTTCTAGGATTACAGGGCATGAGCCACCACACCTGGCCACCTCTGCTTCTAAGTTTTCCTCTGAAAATAAAGCCAACCTTCCTGATCCTAGTAGTATGAGCCATGGCCCTTTTGCACAATACTTTGCAGACATTTATTAAATTCCATCTCAGTCTAAACCATTATCTAATAAATATAATGTACTTTTGAAAACTCCATTCATAGCTCTAAACCTTATAAACTAATTTAATTATGCTACCACCAAATAGATACTTCACAAACCCACAAGCATTAAAAAGTTTTTATGTTGGTTGCCCAAAGTCTCAGAAATCAGCATGAAAGAACTTATGCATGTGACCAAACACATGCTCCCCAAAAACCTATTGAAATTAATAAATAAGGAAAGTCTTATTAAAATTAAATCATTCAAATATGAAAAAAAGTTTTAAAAAAATATGCATCAAATGTCCCTTTTGGGGTAAAGGCTATTATTTTGCCAGATTTATTCTGTCTCCTCATACTTGATGGAAGATTTTCCATTTAAAATAGCTCTACAAATTATAATTCACATAATTTTAATGTGCATTCAATTATGAAAATATTACTATAGTCATAGATTTAAAATAATACACAATAGAAGAAATAACCGTGACAAAACTGAAATCTTACACATTTTGAAAGAAAATGCAGGCCAATGTGATCGCATTAATAAAATTAAAATGTATTCATGTTCAATTCTTGAATTTTAAATATTAACCTTAAGGAGACAGAGCAATTTTTCTATAAAAAAAGTTTTAAGCAAATTTTTGATTTTAGGCAAATTAAGCACAGTAAACACTAAGTTTCAATGAATCCTCTGATATATAACAACACAAAAGAACACCTTACTTCTTTTAATTTTCCTAACATTCTCTTATAAATGAACAAAAAGATTTGTTTTAGAAAAATATATTGGCTATATTTATAAATTCCACATTAGGCTCATTCTTTATAATAACTTTTTTTTTTTTTTTTTTTTTTTGAGACGGAGTCTTGCTCTGTCGCCCAGGCTGGAGTACAATGGTGTGATCTCGGCTCACTGCAACCTCCGCCTCCCAGGTTCAAGCGATTCTCCTGCCTCAGCCTCCCGAGTAGCTGGGACTACTGGCATGTGCCACCATACCTGGCTAATTTTTGTATTTTTAGTAGAGACGGGGTTTCACCATGTTGGCCAGGCTGATCTCGAACTCCTGACCTCAAATGATCCACCCGCCTCAGCTTCCCAAAGTGCTGGGATTACAGGTGTGAAGACACTGCGCCCAGCCTAAAATAACTTTTGATAACTCCATTAACTGTTATAATCGAGTTCTGCCTTCAGATTGTCACAATTTAGAAACAAAGTTACTGAAGACAAAATTAAAACAGCTCACCCACTGCCCTCACCCCAAGAAATTAAAAAAATTCATCATGTCAGAGCCAAGAAATATGGCAGGATTATTATTCCTTAGAATATATAACACTAAATTTTCTTTCGAGTTATCCAAGATGCTGATGGCGGAAGTGGAGAAGTGCGATTTGTGTAGATGCCCCATTTTGCAGGTGTTTTAACTGAAACAAGCCTTAGTAAAGATCTTTTATAGAAAATTATGTCAACCATTCTGGCCCTCAATCTATGCTTAGTCTTACTTAAGGGTCATGCTGTTTACTCTGCCAAAATTAATGAAAGTAACTTCTGAACTTAGAATGGAAGCAGATCTGCGTTTGTAAATACACATCACAGACCTCACGGATATCATTTTCCTTCATTATGTGTCTTGTAATGTAGCGAATAGAATCGAGCGCAGTTTCCAATGTGTTTCTAGAAGATTCTGGTCCACTACCACTCTCAGTTTCCTCTTTCTGAGTGAAGTACCTATCTACATGACTTCTCATGCAAAGCAGTTTGGGAAGCTTGTGAAGAAATATCTTGCGGACCCAAGGCGCCATGGCATTATGTGTTGAGGAAGAACGATGATGAATGTTGATAGCGAAGACGGTTACCATAATTGACAGTGTCACAAAAATCATGGTAAATACCAGATACTCTCCAATCAGAGGTATGACTTTTGAAGATGAGGGTATGATCTCTTCAATAACCAGAAGGAAGACAGTCAAAGACACAAGTACTGAAGTGCAGAGACAAATCTTTTCACCTTCATTTGAAGGAAGATAGAAGACAAGTACAGTTAAAAATGATAGCCCAATACAGGGTATTATAAGGAACAAGGTATAAAAGAGAGGCAGGCGCTTGATTACAAATGAGTAAGTGACATATGGATACCAGCAACAGCTGTCGGTTCTGTTTCCTTTGCTCCCCGTTGCACTCACAATTTCCCATTCTCCATTGTCAAAAAAATCTCTCTTGTCTACATCTTGGTCCTCTAGAATTATATCAACCTGTGATCCATCGTAAGTCCAAGAACCAAATTTCATGGAACAGTTCTGCAGGTCAAATGGGAAAAACGTGACATCTATGGTACAGGAACTTTTGTAGTTTGCTGGTGGAGTCCAGGTGACAGTGCCATTGTACCTGACGACTGTTTTCGTACTGGTCCCTTCAAAACGTCCATCTGCACTAAAATACACACATAGACAATAACAATGCAGAAATTAAACAATGCACATGAATTGTATTAATATAAGCTTAATATAAATGCAGGCCTATCACTGATTGCATGAAATAATTTTTAAATTACTATACTTCAGATAAGATATACCTGCTACACAGATATTCCTGTTCCAGGAATATATTCCTTAAATATCTAACTCTATGAGAACTGAACCCCTTCTTCTGCATCTACTCCAGAACTGACAAATCTCTATTTCACAGAAGCCTGAGATTCTAATGATTGAAAAGACCTCACCTTACACACAAAACAGACTCAGGCTATTTACACAATGGGCACGCATACAGCCAGAACCTGAATCCACATTCCTAGACTCCCTGCACAGTGCTCTTCTTCCTTCATCACAAATACTGGCCGTTTTTTACTTTGATGGGGAAAGACCATCAACACCAAGCTGGGCATGACCCTGAAAAGCAGCTGTGCCTCTCAAGCTCTCCCACCAAGTGAATTCATATACTAGAAAAGTCTAGCAGGAAAGCACACCACCAGCGTAAGATTTCTTTAAAATGTTGCTCTTTGTCTTCAAATTAATGTGGCTTTTGCACACTATTCTGTAATATATCCATGTTTAATATAAAAATGTTTCCAATTACTGAAAATAAAATGATGCTCCAGGAAGCTGCATCATGTGTCCTTACAAGCTTTGTTCACTTCTTAAGAAGCATGGAGGTAAAAGGTGTCAAAAGATTAAAGATATTTTTGCATAGCAGTTGCCCTGTCCTCATGCCAAATGGCCTTCTTTCAAGTTAGATAAAGTGCTTTAAGATAAGCACAAATTCCCAGATTTGCCCAGGAGTGGTCTTAGAAAAAAATAAAACTGGTAGCCAGAATTATCCTCTCCCCTAAGTTTAAAAAAAAAAAAAAAAATCCTCAAAACACACCTAGGTAGGATGGCTCTAAAGATGAATTAATAATTAACCCAGCATTCTTCATTGTGGGAAAATGACAATACAGTATTTAAACGCAATTAGAAGGATGTACAATTCAACATAAAATATGACCTCAACGATGTAAAAAACATATTTAAAAAATCTGGAAGTCTGCCAAATATATAGTCTAGTAAATCAAAGGGTAAATGGAAGTATCAGTCCCCCTGGTGTGACCCCCCTACCCTGCCACGTGATAGCTCTGTGATCTGCCACGTGATAGCTCTGTGAACCACCACCCTAAGCCTCTGTTTCCTCATCTATAAAACATGTAATCACACCCAATACATGCAGTCATGTCATTTGATTTTTATACCTAAACAATTTTCAAAAGGGAGAAAAATTATTAGTGCCTAATAGAAACACAAATGTTTTCTTTTGGAAATATGAAACTATATTTAGAATACAACTTACTTATCAAACAAAACGATATCTGGTGTCCAGACAGAGTCTGAAGGAACACGTATAACTTTTATTCCACCATAGTCATCAGGGTTCCATCTTAATTTTACATCTATCCATTCCTTTAAAACAAAGAAATCTGCCTCAATTTCAATAAAACTAATAGTCAAAAACAGTGAATACTATACTTTTTCGTCACACCAGATTTTAGACATGAGATCACCTCTACCCCCAATAGAGAACACCTCCCTATCTTTCTTATTATGGGCACCAGATAACCCTGTCCCCTTGTGTGGTGGTTCTCACCATGGTCCCTGTGAGACACAGGTGAGAACCAGAGCTAGATGTGTTCATGGCTCTGCTCAGCAGCTCTTCTCCCATCAACTGACTGACTACATCCAGTACTTGAAGCCACACACGCTTAATACCCAGGTTCAAGGGAAACATTTTTTTTTTCCAGATGTATTGTCACCCAATTTGGCTGTTCTGGTCCATGCAAAAGGGAGTTGGATTTATTGCACATTCTGCATATTTCAACACCTTGCCCTACCCTCCATGCAGTTACAATTATGTGATCAAGTTAGGAGCTGCAGCCTGAGAAAAGCATATATGCCTTTCAGGAGTTTGGGGTTAGGAAACAAATAGTAGGTATAAAAATTAGGGATAAAGGAAAACAAAAGGAAGCATCCAACAGCAGTTAGGATATATGCATGGTGGTCCAGAAAAAAACAAAAGTCCTTTATATAAAAGAGACTATTTACAAAAAAAAAAAATTCATTTCATTCTTGCCCATTTCCACCTCAGAGAGTCAGAATCCTTGCAGTGGACTATAAGCAGCTGCTACTCCACCAGCCTCTTCTTGCTTATCTGACCCCATCTCCTACACCCCCTCTCCCCAATGGTTCTCTCACCACTAGCCACACCAGCCTCTTTGCAACTGTTTAAACACACTAGGCACACACCAGCCTCAGAAACCTTTGCACTTGCAGGTCCTGCTGCCTGGAACACTCCTCCCCAGATATACACATGGCTTGCTTCCTCTCTGCCAAGACTTTGTTCAGACATTGTCTTCTTAATGCTGTTTTCTCTGACCACCATTTTTATAAGTACACCCCCCCCCAATATTCCCTATCTTCTTTTCCAGTGTTTTTCCCCAAGCTTATCAGTTTCTAAGGTACTATACAACTTACTTGTTATTTTTCCCCCACTAGAATGAAGTTCCATGAGGGCAGGTGATGTAGTTTGGCTGTGTCCCCACTCAAATCTCATCTTGAATTGTAGCTCCCATAATCCCCACATGTTGTAGGAGGGACCCAGTGAAAGGTAACTGAATCAAGGGAGACGGTTTTTCCTGTGCTGTTCTTGTGATAGTGAATAAGTCTCATGAGATCTGATGGTTTTATAAAGGGCAGTTCCCCTGCACACGCTCTCTTGCCGGCTGCCATGTAAGACATGCCTTTGCTCCTCCTTCGCCTTCCATCATCATTGTGAAGCCTCCCCAGCTATGCTGAACTATGAATCCATTAAACCTCTTCCCTTTATAAATTACCCAGCCTTGGGTATGTCCTTATAGCAGGGTGAAGACAGACTAATACCACAGGGTTTTTTGTCTGTTTTGTTCACTGCTGTTTCCACATAACACTGTCTGGCACATAATAGGCACTCCAAAAATACTAGCTGAATAAATACAAGAACTCCATCTACCCTCATCTTTCTGTATCCTGCCAATCCACCAAGGCCATATGTTCACGTATTCATTCATATTCACAAATATACATCCTCTTGTATTTCTGCTACAAGACATATAATAAAAACAGGTGTCTCAGTCACTAATTGGGTGCCTGTTTGAATTTTATACATACCTGTTTCAACCAGACGTTCGTTGTCATTAACTGATTTTTCTCATCCTTTAAAAAGCAAAAATTTAAATAAGGTTGATTTCAATTACAGAAACAATAATTCTTTAAATAATAAATTTCATATTGTTATATAAACACTCTTCTGCACATAGTACCCACATTTCATTCATCAGTCTGGTTCTCTAGAAAGCTAGGATCTTTCTTCCAGCCTAATTTCACATTATTCCTTTCAACATACTCTCTATTTCAGATAAACTACACTAAAAGATACCTTTGGCATTTTTGCATTTAACATTAATCATCTCAACTACTATATTTCCTCAAATTTAAGATGCAGTCTAAGATATAAGCACAGTATTATTTTATGTGCTTAGCACTGAGGAGAAAAAAAGCTGTCAATGAATTTCAAGCTGCCATGAATTATAAGACACATCATGATTTCAGAGGTGTTAAAATGCGGACAGACAAATGTAGGATGATCCCCAGGAGGAAACCACTAATAAATGGAAAAATGTTAACTACAAGTGTAAGCATAGCAGAAGAGTTTCAGGGGTAATCATATTTATAAAAAGATTGTATCTTTAAAATCAAAACAAGCCAAAAATGAGATTTAAAAAAAAAAAGACAGAATATGTGGGAAATAAGGTAGGAATCCACCAAATATGATTCCAGGGAGCTTAGCGATAAAAGGAACCTAAAATAACTCAGACACAATTCAGTGAATTTTCCATTCTCCATCTCCAGGGCCCTCACCCTTCATCTCCCCTGACTCCAGTCCTCTTCCATGTTCGTAGTCACTGACATTTCATTTTCTGGGCTCTTCTCTCAAGAAGCAACCCTTCTCCAACTTCTCTGCTTGATTAGCCCTTCCTTCTACCACTTTCTACAAATGTTCCTCAAGGATCAGGTTCCTGCTCTTCCCACTAACTTTAAAAACTCATCAAAGTGGGAGGTGAGAGGCAAGGGCAAAAACAAAAACAAAAAAACTCATCAAAGTTTTCAACAGTCACCTCCAAGCCAGCAATTCCAGATGGACATCCTTGTTCTCATCTGTCATCTCAGAGCCAGTCTTGACTTCCCAAAAGCTAGTGAACATTTTCTTTGGAATTAACACCTCAAACCACAATCAAACTCATCATCTTCTCTGCCCTACTCCCATAACAATGAAGATTCTTTTTCTTTTTTTTTTTTTTTTTTTTTTTTGAGATGGAGTCTCACTCTGTCACCCAGGCTGGAGTGCAGTGGCATGATCTCAGCTCACTGCAAGCTCCACCTCCCGGGTTCACGCCATTCTCCTGCCTCAGCCTCCCGAGTAGCTGGGACTGCAGGCACCTGCCACCATGCCTGGCTAATTTTTTTGTATTTTTTAGTAGAGACAGGGTTTCACCATGTTAGCCAGGATGGTCTCGATCTCCTGACCTCGTGATCTGCCCGCCTCAGCCTCCCAAAGTGCTGCGATTACAGGCGTGAGCCACCACGCCCGGCCAACAGTATTTTTCAAATGTGTTACTCTTCCACTCTAATCACCTAGGCTTCAAAATGTGATGCCTCCCTCCATATTCAGTGGTCAAGTCCTGCTCCTTCTGTGTGGTCTTCTAACTTGCCTCTCATCTTCTAGTCTCTCTTTCACTCCTCAAAATCATGTACATTACTGTTTTACTGATCTTCTGAAAGTACTGCTTTGATCATGTCTGTTGCCTATCAGGTCTCTCACTCAATCAGCATTTACTATGTACCAGACACGGTACTAGGCTCTAGGACAGATACAAGGAATAAAGCTCACCCAGTTTTGAAGATGAAATGCCAGAGCACATGAGTACCAGTGAGTGTAATGGGCACCATATTAAAGTGCAAAAAAAAAAGTTTGAACACAGGAGAGGCTGTCTTATGCAGTCTGGAAAGATTTCACAAAGGGTCTGACAAATGAATGTGGCCTTGAATCATAAATGGCTAGTGCTGGCTGGAAAGCTCTCCCAAGAAGTAAACATGGCAGGAGCAAAGACAAAGTGGCATGCAGGGATCCTCCTCATCTTCTCCACCATCCAGTCAGACCACTCCTGTATGCCAGGGCTCCCAACATTCATCTTTTGATCTAAACAGCTGTATAGCAAGGCTCAGTTATCATACATACCTACGATTATATTGTTCCTTTGTACTTAAATACTTTTCCTCTCTGCCATGTCAAACCCTACACTTCCTACAAAGCCAGCTCAGGTGCCACCTCATCTACCCTACCTTCTTTGATAAGGTCATTCATCAAGATCTGAATTCCCAGCTCTTTCTGGTATCATGAGTTAGTGCTACAGTTTTCTACACCAGTTGTGTGCCAATGACCTCAACCAGAAAGATCTTTGAGAGCAAGCCCCACCCACCTTACTCTTCTTTTCCTGTTTTTGTTTTTGTTTTTGTTTTTTGTTTGAGACAGAGTCGTGCTCTGTTGCCCAGGTTGGAGTGCAGTGGCACAATCTCAGCTCACTGCAACCTCTGCCTGCCGGGGTTTAAACGATTCTCCTGTCTCGGCCTCCTGAATAGCTGGGATTACAGGCACGGACCACCGCCCAGCTAATTTTTGTATTTTTGGTAGAAATCGGGTTTTGTTATATTGGCGAGGCTGGTCTCAAACTCCCAACCTCAAGTGATCCACCCGCCTTGGCTTCTAAAAGTGCTGGGATTAGAGGCATGAGTCACCGTGCCTGGCCACCACCTTACTTTTCCACTTTCCTATTTTCATTTAAAATCTCCCCATATTGACTAGCCAAAGGTTGAGTGCACAGTCCATATATATTCATTAACCTTTCTGGAAGCAGTAAGATGACATAGCTATAGACTTTGAAAAAGGTATATCCTTTGGTTCACTAACTGCCTTTCTTAAGGAAAGGAGATGTTCAGGCATTTGTATACAAATATATTCATCATTGTTAATTATAATAAGAAAAACTGGAAACAAGTTTCTGTTCAAAATGGGAGAATGCTTAAATAAATTATAGATGAAATATGTAACCATTAAAAATTACATTTGAAGAGCATGTAATGACGTAGGAAAATGTTCATTATGTCATAGTAGAGAAAAAGCAGTAATCAAATGATTTCTAAAATATTATTCCAATTTTGTAACATACACACAAAGAAAGTCTGGCAAGAAACACAACTAATTATTAATATTAGTCATCTCCGGGTAGTACGATTACAGTCAATTTTTAACTTCTCATTTGTAATTTTTTGCCCTTTCCAAATTCTCTACAAAAATCACCCATTGCTTCTGTAATCAGAACACAAAGTACATCTATAAATGTTATTTTAAAACATACATATATATATGTATGTATACATATACTTGGTTATTCTGGGAACACAACAGGGAAATAATTATTGATTTACACGTTCAGAACAAGAAGAAACTAGTTTAAAAATTAGCATGAATGTTTTAGTTTAAATAGATAGAATCCCTTGGCAATAAGAACAATTTATCAAGGGAACTTATTCTACTTATGAATGTCACATGGAAAAATTTCTGAAATGTTTTAAGTGTGAGCCCAAGATAATGATCCCTTGTGATACTTCTAGGTCCTAAGAATCTACCACTCTATTTTTGGACTTCTTCTCTTAAACATAAAAATTTTTTTTTTTCTTTTCCTTACTTTCAAGCTAACAAGTTACTCTTAAACTTTTTGAACCTATTTTTAACACATTTAAGAAATATACAATGTTTTAGATCTTTGAATTTGTTAAAGATAGACTTATAATTACCAAATTGAGATAAACAGTTTCTAAACTATAAAATATATAAACACAGTGTGTTATCATGTATGTGACACAATCATTACTTTTCCCTGGTGAGTTCCTTCAGGCAAAGGACTGCCTCAATCACCTTTGTAACCCTTGGTGCCTAGCACAGTGCCTGGCCACACACCAGGCTCTCACTAAATCTGTGAGAAATTGAGTATAGAAGGATACGCACACCTACCACATCCACCAATTGAGATATTGCAAGTCCAAACTTTATTTTTATTTTGTCATTCAGGTGTTCCACAGGACGAACCCATCTTTCGTAGTCTTGAAATAAATCCTTAAGCAAACTATCTTCATGTTTTGCAATAGAAGAAGGTTCAGATAATCCTGTATAACAAATTTCTAAAAGTTAATGTACTGGCTTCTCTCCCACCAGATCCCTATATTTTCAAACAAAAGTTCAAACCCAGGAGGCAAACGTTGCCATAAGCCAAGATCGGGCCACTGCACTCCAACCTGGGCCACAGAGAGAGACTGTCTCCAAAAAAAAAAAAATAGGAAAAAAAAAGTTCAGCATTATTAATAATGAACCAAACTACAACTTAGGCTATTATTAATGCAGCTTTTAAAATGAAGTATTAATATAAGTATTTCTGATCGAATAAGGGACACTCTGGCTCAGATATGTCTTACATTATGCTGACTATGGAATATGCTGAGTTCCTTAAGAAACATTCAGTACTCAATACAGAATAATTTCAAATCTAAATAATAAAAGCTTTTAAATTGCCAGGGTGGCAGGAGTTATCTTGAAATTCTAAACCTAGAAAACAGATACACTAAAGCAAAGTTCATTTATCAATTATAAATGTTAAAATGGCTTTAATTTGCATAACCTTTTTTTTTTGAGACGGAGTCCCACCTGGTCTCCCAGGCTGGAGTGCAGCGGTGCGATCTTGGCTCATCACCACCTCTGCCACTGGGATTCAGGCAATTCTCCCACCTTAGCCTCCCGAGTTGCTGGGACTACAGGTATCCAACACCATGCCGGGCTAACTTTTGTATTTTCAGTAGAGACGAGGTTCCATCATGTTGGCCAGGCTGGTCTTGAACTCCCGACCTTCAGTGATCTGCCCACCTCAGTCTCCCACAGTGCTGGGATCACAGATGTGAGCCACTGTGCCTGACCTTATTGGCATAATCTTAATATGAAATATATAAATATTGAGTGACTTATTTAGCTTTGACATACTTTGCTACTATATTTGTATAATATATTGTTATATTTGTATAAAACATTTGTATAAAACTGCTTTTTAGGGAATAAGGAAGGAAGAACTCAAAGATAGCAGACAGCATGCTGTCCTAGAAGCTAAATGAAGAAAATGTAGCAAGAAGGGTTGAGCCTCCCAATCTGTTGATGCTACTGGTGAGCCATGGAGAGGCAGCTGAGAACTGAGTGCTGGATTAGCAACAGTGAGGTCGACGGTGAATCTAACAAACGCCATCTACGGGAAGAGAAGAGACATGACTTGGAGTATGTTTAAGACAGAGTGCAAACACAGGAATGACCTCTTTCAAAAGTTACGCTGATATAGGGATACTGAGGATAAAAAGTCAAGAAAGGTTTATTTCAAGATCAGTAAGAAAATAAATAGGCGGTGGCTCATGTCTGTAATCCCAGCCCTTTGGGAAGCCGAGGCAGACAGATTACCTGAGGTAAGGAGTTTGAGACCAATCTGGCCAACATGGTGAAACTCTGTCTCTACTAAAAACACAAAAATTAGTCAGGCATGGCAGCACACGCCTGTAATCTCAGCTACTCAGGAGGCTGAGGCAGGAGAATAGGTTGAGTCCGGGAGACAGAGGTTGCAGTGAGCCTACAGTATGCCACTGCACTCTGCATGGCCAACAGAGCGAGACTCTGTCTCAAAAAACAAATAAATAAATGTATGTACGTATGTATGCTCGTGTGTGAATGTGAACATGGTTGGCTAAATAATTCACAAGGCCCAATGTAAAATGAAGAGGAGGAATTCCTGTTCAAAAATCAGGAAACATGTGCCATTAAATATACTAAAATAAACTTTTTTCTTCAAAAAAAAATATATTTTAGGACCTAAGTTGTTTAAAAAAAAAAAAAAAAGTCAAAATATAAAAATGGATACCATGGCCGAAGACTGGTTAGATTTGGGGATCACAGTTATGTTTATACTCCTACAGAGCTCGAATAAGCCTCTCTGAAGAAATGAGTTTTCAGTGTTGTCTGGCCTGGGATCACTTAAGGAAATGTGAAATGCATAAAATGCAAGCATGACATTTACTTAAGACTAATGATATTATGAAAAAAAACACTTTTACTTGAAACAAAAATGTCACTGGCTTATTAATCAGCAAATATACGCACGAGGATTACAGTAGCTAGTGAAGGTTCTTCTCCAACCTAAAAGAAATGGTTGGAGAGAAATTAACACTTTCACAAAATCTTCTCTTTATGATGACAGACCATGTTTTCCACGCAGAGATATGAACGAATACCCGGGTACTCTAGCTCAAGGAAACCTATTTCCCAGTTCTCCTTTGCTGCCTAGTTCTTCATAAATAACCTACTCCTCAAGAGTTTGTGTCCTGTTTCCCTGAATAACTAGTTTAATTTTTAAAAAATATTTATTTTATTTTTTATTTATTTATCTTGAGATGGTATCTCACTCTGTCGCCCAGGCTGGAGTGCAGTGGTGTGATCTCGGCTCACTGCAACCTCCACCTCCCGGGTTCAAGTGATTCTCTGTCTCAGCCTCCCGAGTAGCGGGGACCACAGGTGCACTCCACCATGCCTGGCTAATTTTTGTATTTTTAGTAGAGATGGGTTTCACCATACTGGTCAGGCTGGTCTTGAAGTCCTGACCTTAGGTGTTCCACCTGCCTCAGCCTCCCAAAGTGCTGGGATTACAGGCGTGAGCCACTGCGCCGGGCAGTAACTAGTTTAAGATACCTAGTTTAATCTACAAATACTATGGAGTTTGTGTGGTGACACCTGTAAATCTCCTTATGCTGAAATGCACAGCATTGAAGATATTTAGACTCATTTAGAAAATTATACACTAGAGTCATTCTTATTGTTTAAAAGCCATTAATTTTAGAGCTTCAAGTTAAAATAGCATTATTGAACCATTTCTCTTCTTCTAATCCTAATTATAGTTCCTGAAATACCAAAAATTTAAGGGTTAAAAGATAAAAGTATTAATAAATAAAATCTTTTTTTTTTTTTTCTTTTTTTAGGAGACGGGGTCTCTGTCACTCAGGCTGGAGTGCGATGGTGCCATCTTGGCTCACTGCAGCCCTCGACCTCCTGGGCTCAAGCGATCCTTCCACCTCAGCCTCCTGAGTAACTGGGACCATAGGCATGCACCACAACTGGCTAATTTTTTATATTTTTGGTAGAGATGGGGTTTCACCATGTTGCCCAGACTGGTCTTAAACTCCTGAGCTCAAGCGATCTGCCTGCCTCAGCCTCCCAAAGTGCTGGGATTACAGGTGTGAGCCACTGCACCCAGCCTAAAATGTCTTTCAATCGCATCTAAGGAACTTTTGCCTGAGTGGGGAAAAAATTAGCTTGCAATTGCTATCTCAAATCTTGTTTGAAAGAAAGTAGACAGGGTATAAATAAAATACTAAATTAATCTCAACATTCTACCTAATGAGAATCTTCAAGATACTGCTTTGTGAATATCTTCACAATACATCCCATACTAGAAATACCATTTTCTTATGACACTTTATAGCAGTGTCTGGTGCAAATGTCAAAGGTATTTTAGCATAAAACTTTGATAGTGCACTTAAATTCTTAGTGGTCATGCTTTTTTATCTGGCTCTAAATGTTTTAAGTTTACACTGTTCACAAACCTCAGCATGTTAAAAAGGAGACAATCCAATGCATCCCCTCATTTTACAAATCAGGATATATGTATGACCAGAAGGGTTGCTGCTACAGAGCTCATTAACTGCAGAGCTCTGAGGGGCACCCTTGGCTTCATGCTCTTGTCACAATAACATCTTCCATCTTGTGACAACTTTCTAGATTAACTTAATGAATGCCACACCCCCAATAGCTCTAGCCCACTTTGATGTTTACTTATTCATTAATGTAACAAACGTTTATCAGACAGGCACTGGGAACACACTGGTAAACAAAACAGACAACATCGACATTTACAGTCCAGTAGGAAAGACTGACACTATATGTGCGCTAAATTCTAAATAAACTGAATTAAATGGAAAAGTTCTTTCTAGAAGTTGTTTTAAATAGTTAACACTTGCTCATCCTATTCAAAATGAACGTTTTTCTGGCATCGCTATAGCACTGCATATAGGCTGATGACAGTAATTGCTTTTTTTTTTTTTTTTTTTGAGACTGGGTCTCACCCTGTCACCCAGACTGGAGTGCAGTGGCGCCATCATGGCTCACTGCAGCCTGGAACTTCTGGACTCAAGCAATCGTCCCACCTCAGCCTCCCTCCTATCTCAAGCTGCCACACAGCTGGAACTACAGGCATGTTCTACCACACCTAGCTAATTTCTTTATTTTTTGTAGAGACAGGGTCTCTTTTTGTAGCTCAGGTTAGGCTGGTCTTGAACTCTTGGGTTCAAGCGATCCTCCTGCCTTAATCTCCCAAAGTGCTATAAGATTCACCACGCCCGGCCTTATTACATTATTACATTTTAGTTTTCTTCCCCTTTCTTGTCTTAAAAATTGTTGACTGGGGCGGGCGCCGTGGCTCACACCTGTAATCCTAGCACTTTGGGAGGCTGAGGCAGGCAGATCACGAGATCAGGAGATCGAGACCATCCTGGCTAACACGGTGAAACCCTGTCTCTACTAAAAATACAAAAAATTAGCCGGGCTGGTGGTGGGCGCCTGTAGTCCCAGTTACTCAGGAGGCTGAGGCAGGAGAACCGCTTGAACCTGGGAGGCGGAGCTTGCAGTGAGCCAAGATTGCACCACCACACTCCAGCCTGGATGACACAGAGAGACTCCATCTCAAAAAAAAAAAAAAGTTGACTGGGGCCAGGCGCAGTGACTCACGCATGTAATCCCAGCACTTTGGGAGGCCGAGGCAAATGGATCACTTGAGGCCAGGAGTTCGAGACCAGCCCGGCCAACATGGCGAAACCCTGTCTCTACTAAAAACACAAAAATGAGCTGGGCGTGTAGTGCGCACCTGTGGTCCTGGCTACTAGGGAGGCTGAGGTATGAGGATCTATTGAACCCGGGAGGCAGAGGTTGCAGTGAGTCAAGATTGTGCCACTGCACTCCAGCCAGTGAGACAGAGAGAGACCCTATCTCAAAAACAACAACAACAACAACAAAAAACAAACAAAACAAAAAACTTGATTTAAAAAGATCCCTTACATCAAAAGGATATACAACCCAGAGAAAATATCTGCAAATCATATATCTGATAGGGGACTTGTATCTAAAATATATAAAGAACTATTATAAAAATCAATAATAAAAAGATTCAATAATCCAATTTCTAAAAGGGCAAGAGATCTAAATTAACTTAGACATTTCTCCAATGAAAGGCCAGTAAGTATATGAAAAGATGCTCAACACCTTTAGCCATCAGGAAAACCACAAATCAATACCACAATGAAATAGCACTTCACACCTAATAGGATTGGCTATAACCAAAACGACAGATAAGTTACTCAACTTTGCAGATGACTTTTCTTCATCTGTAACATAGGTATAAAAAAAGTACCTCCCTTATAAGGTTATTGTAAGGATTAGCTAAAAGTGTAGATAGAAGTGCCAGCACAGGGTCGTTCTTATTCTTCCATAAATGATTGCTAAAGTAACGGTAACCGACAGACCAACAAAGATTGTCTCCAGACAGTCCTAGCCAAAGGAACTTTGCAAAACTACAAAGGAAGAATGTGCTTGTGGCACTGGGTACTCTTAACACAGTGCAGTGATGGGTCACTATAAAGCTTTCCTCAAGTCTCTATTCTTGAAACCAAATAATAGTAATTATAATACAACCTGCTAATAGCATATAAACCACATATCTCAGAAAAACAAAGGAAACCAAGCAGTGAAGCACACTAAAAATAGGATAAGAACAAAAAAAAATTTAATGGGATAATTCTTCTAAAGTAGTTAAAAGTACAGCTGCTAAGAGAAAAACTAAGCTGAATACCTAACAAAGGTATAAATGTGTATAGAGTAATATCACTAACACTTTTATATATTTATATTTTGGTTTTACAAATTCAATTTTAACTCTATCATTCATTGCCTAAAGTTTGAGGAACTGGGAGAATGACATTTAAAAAAAAAAAAATCACAGTCAAATCGTTTGGTGAAACCACATTTATTTTCAAAGAAATGTAACCTTGCTTCTTAGTTTTAGTATGGTGGAAAGGAAAGGACACAGAACTGCAAAGCTGAAAACCTTAATTTGAATACTTGGCACCATTAATTAGCCGTTAACCTCCATAACCCACATTTTTTATTCTTTTCCCCTTTTTTTTTTTTTTTTTTTTTTTTTTAGACAAGGTCTTACTCTGTCGCCCAAGCTGGAGTACAGCACACGATCTTGGCTCACTGTAGCCTCGATCTCCTGGGCTCAAGCAATCCTCCTGCCACCACCGTGCCCAGCTAATTTTTTTGTATTTTTCTGTAGAGACATTGCTCAGGCTGGTCTTGAACTCCTGAGCTCAACAAATCCACCTGCCTCGGCCTCCCAAAGTGCTGGGATTACAAGTGTGAGCCACCGCGTCTGGCCCATAATTTTCTAGCCTATATAAAATAAGGATATCTGTTAGCAATATGTCAATAATTGTTAAATGGGTATGGCAACAACTTTTTAATTCACTACATTGGACCATTCTTGTGAACATTTTTATTTTTCCATTATAAAACATTAATACAAAGGAGAACGTCTGCTTATCTGCTTCACTCTCATCTGGATCAAATGAAATAAAGTACATTATCTTACTGTGTTGGATAGTGTCTAAGTAGTTTAAGTTTTTTTAAAAATCTTCTTCACTAAATATAGTATGTAGCCAAAAAGATACCTGAGGATTTTTTTTTTTTTTTTTTTTTTTTTTTTTTTGAGACGGCGTTTCGCTCCTGTTGGCCAGTCTGGAGTGCATTGGTGCAATCTCAGCCCACCGCAACCTCCGCCTCCCAGGTTCAAGCAATTCTCCTGCCTCAGTATACTGAGTAGCTGGGACTACAGGCATGAGTCACCATACTCGGCTAATTTTGTATTTTTAGTAGAGACGGGGTTTTTCCATGTTGGTCAGGCTGGTCTCGAACTCCCAACCTCAGGTGATCCGCCTGCCTTGGCCTCCCCCTGAGGATTTAAAAAACCAATTCTAGGCCGCGCGGTGGCTCAACACCTGTAATCCCAGCACTTTAGGGGCCGAGGTGAGCGGATCACGAGGTTTGGAGTTTGCGACCATCCTGGTCAACGTGGTGAAACCCTGTCTCTACTAAAAACACAAGCAAAAAAATTAGCCAGGCGTGGTGGCACACACCTGTAGTCCCAGCTACTCAGGAGGCTGAGGCAGAAGAATCGCTTGAACCTGGGAGGTGGAGGTTGCAGTGAGCCGAGATTTTGCCACTGCACTCCAGCCTGGGTGACAGAGTGAAACTGTCAAAAAAAAAAAAAAAAAAAAAAAAAATTCTAGGAACATTTGATAGTGCTTTGCTCTGGCATTTTTCCATGAAGAATCATGATTTTCTTATCAAAAGGTAATGATTTGGAAAAAAAAGTCAACCAACATGGTCAGCAGCCAAATGTGCATATTAGCAGTCTTTAGCCAACCTGCAGATAAAAACAGACATTAACTATAATTTTAAGTTTTCTCATAAATTATTCTTAAATATTTAGCATCTGCTACAACTTAGCCACACTAGAGCCTAATGTGATATCTCGTTCAATTCATTCATTAATTCAACAAATGTCAAATTAGCTGCTTACTGTGCCAACCTCTGTGCCAGATGCCGGAGGGAGAGCAGAAGACAAAGACCTGGTGCTGTCTTCCTGGGGTACAAACTTGCACATTTATTTACCTTGTTATATCATACTTATAATTCTATGGCTATACAAACTACAACCCACAGTGAGAATGGCGCCCCTGCCACTGCACAGTGCATCATCTGCATATTCCAACACCACTGCAGTCTAACACAGGATTTCTCAACTTGGCACTACTGACATTTTGGGCTGGACAATTATTTGTTTTGGAGGGCTGTCTTGTGCCCTGTATGTTTAGCAGCATCCCTGGCTTCTACCCACTAGACATATCACCGCCCCACGTGACAACCAATCGTGTCTCCAGACATTGCCAAATGTTGGTGAGCGGGGAGCAAAACTGACCCTTTTTGCAAACCACTGTTGTAACACCAGTAGCTAATAAGCAGCAGAAGTAGACCTCGGACCCAGATTTATTTTGGTTTTTCTCAAAATAATGCTATAATTGCAAAAGTAATGTGTGATCACTATCAAAATTCAAATCCAGAAGCTCATAAAGAGTAAGAATTCTGGCTGGGTGCGGTGGTTCACGCCTGTAATCCCAGCACTTTGGGAGGCCGAGGTGGGTGAATCATGAGGTCAGGAGATCGAGACCATCCTGGCTAACAAGGTGAAACCCTGTCTCTACTTAAAACACAAAAATTAGCCAGACATGGAGGCGGGCGCCTGTAGTCCCAGCTACTGGGGAGGCTGAGGCAGGAGAATGGCGTGAACCCGGGAGGCGGAGCTTGTAGTGAGTTGAGATCCCACCACTGCACTCCAGC
The DNA here is from genome assembly GCF_047675955.1 of Chlorocebus sabaeus. Taxonomy (NCBI): domain Eukaryota; kingdom Metazoa; phylum Chordata; class Mammalia; order Primates; family Cercopithecidae; genus Chlorocebus; species Chlorocebus sabaeus. The sequence continues at coordinate 54,667,776 of NC_132929.1, read as the reverse complement.
CTGGGTGACAGAGCGAGACTCCATCTCAAAAAAAAAAAAAAAAAAACAGTAAGAATTCTCCCTCTCCTCCTCTCCTTCCCCTTCCCTCCAAGGGTAACCATTGTTAATTTTGATGTGTAGATATTTTAAATTACATGCATGCTCACTCACACATGGAAACATGTTTTTCTCTAAGTTCTGCAACTTGTTTTTTTTCATTCAATACTATACACCAGCCAGGTGTGGTGGTTCATGCCTGTACTCAATCCCAGCACTTTGGGAGGCTGAGGCAGGGGATCACCTGAGGTCGGGAGTTCGAGACCAGCGTGACCAATGTGGAGAAACCCTGTCTCCACTAAAAATACAAAATTAGCTAGACTGGTGATGCATGCCTGTAATCCCAGCTACTTGGGAGGCTGAGGCAGGAGAATCGCTTGAACCCGGGAGGCAGAGGTTGCGGTGAGCCGAGATCATGCCACTGCACTCCAGCCTGGGAAACAAGAGCAAAATTCCATCTCAAAACAAAACAAAACAAAACTGTATAAATTATATACCAGTAGATGTCCAACCATCTCCAGTCTTCCTTCATAAGCTGCAAAGTGATCTTCATTACAGGTGCATCAGACTTTATTTGAGATTTCACCACTGATTGGCATTTATACTCTTCAGTTTTTAGTTATTTCTAATAATGCTACAACGGGAAAAATGCTATAATTAACAAATCTCTTTTTCCATACTGATGCAAAGATTTCTATAGCAATGATTCTCAGAAGTAAAACTGCTGAGTCAAGGGGATGCACATTTTAAATCTTGCTAGGTGCTGCCAATAGCTTCCTTTTCTTCTTCACAGGCTGCCATAAGAAGGAAATAAGGTAACATATCTAAAAAAGATTTGAAGAGTGATGTATATTATACCTCCCCAATTAATAATCAAGGCATTCCTGGAGCAGTTAATCTATCCCTGAAGTCTCCTTGTATTTTTTTATAAGTTAGCAAAAAGTGACTTGTACTCTTTTGAAAAAAAAAATCCTCTTTGCAGCAGTCCTAGGAGGGCTATTTTAAGCAACAGCAAGATAAAGCAGTGAACATAACCATTTGTAAACGAGGGGAAATGCGTACTATATTCAACATCTTCCATGTGACAAACAAGAATGCTTACCAATCATTATTTTAAGTATTACAGATAAAATATAGAGGGATTTTTTTTTCACTCTAGGATTTTCATTATATTTTATATTGATTTTTATCACAGAATTACAGGATAAAGTTACACTGCAACTGCTATGCTTTAGTAAACTTAATATCTTACCCTGACTCTCAGAACACTTGCAGTAAGAAAATGAATGACCTTAGGTGGTATTAATTTAGGTGCAGTCAATAGTTCTCAAGGAGATGAGACAACTTGCACACTTTAAAAAAAAAAAAAAAAACGCTGAGCATCATCAGATCAAGTAAATGCAGAGTTCATTATCTTAACTTGGGGCTATAGATCTCTCAACAGGCAATAAATATGTATTACGAGCTAGTATATTTACAGTATTATGGAATAAAACACCTAATGGTGCATGAGGTTGCCTGTATGACCTTGAAAAGACGCTTGCCAATTTCCCCCTTAGAGATATGCAATTATGAATGAATACTAAGCACTGGAAGAAAATATGGAAAAGTGAAGACAGCTGCTTTGTTAAGACAGCAGGATAATGCTTGTTTTCTTAGCTTCTTATTAACCTTACATTGTTTGGGCTACAATTCACTGTAAATTCACTATTTTCATAATTACTGTCATCAGTTTCCCTTGAGAGTTTTCCCAATGGTATGAATGTGGAATTTTCTACAACCTCGTTATTTAATTGTGATACACTGACTCAACAGTATTCACATCACCTGGGAGCTTGTTAGAAATGCAGAGTCTCAGGCCCTGCTTCTGACCTACTGGATCAGCGTCTGCATTCTCAGGGAATTCCTGTGTACATCTAAGTTTCAGAAGCCCTGGTCAACAAGACCTAGAGAAGTGGCTCTCAAGGGGTAGCAAATGTGAAGCACAATTTTGCCCCCAGGGCACATCTGACAATGTCTGGAGACATTTTTCAGTGGGTGCTACTGGCATCTCATGACTAGAAACCAGTATGCTGCTAAACATCCTACAAGGCACAGGATGCCCCCTCCTGACAACAAAGAATTATCCAGTACAAAATTTCAGAGGTTGAGAAATCCTGACCTAGAGGAAAGAGTTTTGCCTAATTCCATATATATATAGTTGACTGTAAAATAAAAACGAAAATAAAACCAGAGAAAAATAAAACCTAAAAGTTCATATCATCTTTTTTGTCAGAATTCAAATATTCATATTTAACTCCTATTTTTACTGGTAAAAGGCTATATTTTATAATCACACTTTGGAAGAGAAGAGCATGAAGTCACTGAATGAAACACAATAGGAGGGGCTGGACGTGGTGGCTCATGCCTGTAATCCTGGCACTTTGCAAGGCCAAGGTGGGTGGATCATTTGAGGCCAGGAGTTCAAGACCAGCCTGGCCAACATGTTGAAACCCTGTCTTTACTAAAATAAATAAATAAATAAATAAATAAATAAATAAATAAATAAATAAGCAAGCTGGGTGTGGTGGTACACACCTGTAATCTCAGCTACTCGGGAGGCTGAGGCACAAGAATCGTTTGGACCCAGGAGCCAGAGGTTGCAGTGAGCCAAGATCACACCACTGCACTCCAGCCTGGGTGACAGAGCAAGACTCTGCCTCAGTAAAAATGATAAATAAATAAACACAGTAGGACAAACAACATCATGTTTCCTCAAAAGGAGAACAAAACATCTAAATTAACATTTTTCATCATAGAACAGAAAAGGATAATTTTAAATAATCCTTTCCATCATGTTGTCATTATAAAACTATAGCCAGGCCAGGCGCAGTGGCCCACGCCTGTAATCCCAACACTTTGGGAGGTCGAGGCAGGCAGATCACCAGAGGTCAGGAGTTCGAGACCAACCTGGCCAAAGTGGAGAAACCCCATCTCTACTAAAAATACAAAAATTAGCCAGGCATGGTGGCACATGCCTGTAATCCCAGCTACTTGGGAGGCTGAGGCAGGAGAATCACTTGAACCCAGAGGCACAGACTGCAGTGAGACGAGATCATGCCACTGCACTCCAGCCTGGGTGACAGAGCGAGACTCCGTCTCCAAAAAAAAAAAAAAAAAACACTATACCCATGCTGTTCTGTGGAACAGATGTCTAAAGAAACAAGTTCCAAACTTCTTGCAAAAACAATTCCAGGCCGGGCGCAGTGGTTCACATCTGTAATCCCAGCACTTGGGAGCCCGAGGCAGGTGGGTCAGACTCTGTCTCAAAAAAAAAAAAAAAAAAAAAAATTCCAGTATTTAACAACTCTAACAGTAGACATGCTTGTTTAAGAGTGAACTTAAACTATCATCTGATAATTTAATTCCAATGCTTTGAGAAGAAAAATAATGCTATTAGAAAAAAATGTTCTGTACTGAAATTACTGAACTAAAACTTCAAGTCCTAATTATAAAAAATTACTTGCTAGATCTAATTTGTAGATTATAAGTTGAAAAAAATGCTATTTTTTATAAGCAAATTTTTATTTCAGAAACCCTCTGAAGCCCAAGAATTAATGATCTGGGGCATTAATTCCTTTATATCAATGCTGATATTTTTCCTTTTTTATTTTTTTTAATTATTATACTTTAAGTTCTGCATAACAAACAACATGCAGGTTTGTTACATATGTATACATGTGCCATGTTGGTGTGCTGCACCTGTTAACCCATCATTTACATTAGGTATATCTCCTAATACTATGCCTCCCCATCACTACCCCACAACAGGCCCCCGTGTGTGATGTTCGCCACCCTGTGTCCAAGTGTTCTCATTGTTCAATTCCCACCTATGAGTGAGAACATGCGGTGTTTGGTTTTCTATCTTTGCGATAGTTTGCTCAGAATGATGGTTTCTAGCTTCATCCATGTTCCTACAAAGGACATGAACTCAACCTTAAAAAAAGCTATTCTTACAACTGACTGAAAACCTCAGAGTTCAGCCCATATGCTACATTAATAAATATAGGTACAGCCGGGCGCGGTGGCTCACGCCTGTAATCCCAGCACTTTGGGAGGCCGAGGCGGGTGGATCACGAGGTCAGGAGATCAAGACCATCCTGGCTAACACGGTGAAACCCCGTCTCTACTAAAAAGTACAAAACATTAGCCGAGCGAGGTGGCGGGCGCCTGTAGTCCCAGCTGCTCGGGAGGCTGAGGCAGGAGAATGGTGGAGAATGGTGTGAACCCAGGAGGCGGCGCTTGCAGTGAGCCAAGGTCACACCACTGCACTCCAGTCTGGACCACAGAGCCAGACTCTGTCTCAAAAAAAAAATAAAATAAAATAAAAATAAATAAATAAATAAATACAGGTACATCTGCAATGTATCAGGAAATACACAGACAAATGAAATCCTGCCCTCCAGTTGCTCAGTCTAGTTCATAGAGCATATTTAGTATTTCTTGGAAATCAAAATAATTTTAAATTGCAAATTAAATTGTGTATAAAGTTTATGTAAGGACATACATAACAAAAGTAAAACTGACAGTCACTATGTGTGTACTTCTGTTAGCTTCTGAAAATGTAAATGAAAATGACTAAAAGTGAGAGGAAAAAAATCTTTGATAGCTCTCATTTTCTACGAATTATTTTATTTTCCTATTTTATTTTCAGCCACTACATATACTAATTAAGTTTCAACCATTTAAAATGTCACATAGCGTGCAGTCACAAAAAAGAATGAGTTCATGTCCTTTGCAGGGACACGGATGAAGCTGGAAACCATCATTCTCAGCAAACTAAGACAGGAACAGAAAACCAAACACCGCATGTTCTCACTCATAAGTGGGAGTTGAACAATGAGAATACATGGACACAGGGAGGGGAATATCATATACCGGGGTCTGCCGGGAGGTTGGGGGCAAGGGAAGGTAGAGCATTAGGACAAATACCTAATGCATGCAGGGCTTAAAACCTAGATGACAGGTTGGTAGGTGCCGCAAACCACCATGGTACATGTATACCTATGTAACAAACCCGCACGTTCTGCACATGTATCCCAGAACTTAAAGTAAAATTTAAAAAAAATTTAAAAAATAAAATGTCACACAGCTAAGAAATATGACCATCAGTTTTAAAATGTCACGTAGCTAAGAAATATAATTAGATAGTTAATGATTATCTAACTTCCATAATCACTGTCCCAATCACAGGTCAGTTTAAAATGCTTGTATTATCTTAATGTACTAGTTCATTATACTTTATTATACTTTAATTGTCTCCTGAGCCACTCTCCACAGCTCTGTGACTGTTCATCAGTCAAATAATGGCTGCTGACTGTCTAGATATTCTCTTTACCTGGGGACTGGCTCACAGAAAACCATAGAGAAAGGTTACTATTAAGAACCTAAGACGAATATGAAAACAATAAATTGTAAAAATAAAGGTAATTATACTTGAACTTAAAAAACTTAAAGTTGACTTTAAAAACATCTACTACCACCCTTTCATTTTAAAGAGAGAGAAATAAAGAATTAGCAAGGTCAAGTAATACATCCAAGGAAACACAGACAGTGAGTGGCAGGTCTCCTATTTCCAGACAGTACTTTCAACCACCCACATGCAACGACAGCTGTACACAAATGCACATTAACAGTTAAGAGCAAGTGTGCAATTACATCATCCATTCAATATCACTTTGTTCTTCAAGATGATCACTTCTAAGAGCACACAGAATCTTACAATTTACGAGGTGGAAAGGGGAATCCTTTAATGGCCCCTCACCAGATGGGGAAACTAATATCCAGAGAGGTAATACTGTTCCACTCCCTCCTTCTGCAAACCTTCACTGGGCTCCTACAGTAAGGTAGGTGTTGGGGATACAAAGATAAACAAGAATCACAGTTCTTAAGGAGCTCACGTGGAACAAGGAGGAAACATAAGTGCAATACAACCAGATGGTTATTATGAGAGAGATATTAACTAAGTGGGGCAGAAAGTAGGAACTAATCAATTTCACTTTGTTACTGAACACCGTGCATGAAGGGAGATAGCTATTTACACTATTTGACGCTTGGCTACAGTGTTTTATATTAAAAGAAATGAAACAGATTTTTAAAATTCAGTTTCATCAAAAGGGGTAGAAAACTACCATTTTCTCGCATGTCAGACACTGTACCTGGCATTTTATATGCATTATTTAATCCTCAAAAGAACTCTGAGAGGTAAGCACGGTTACCCCCCATTTCTTAAAGAAGGAAAAGAGCTGAGAGAAGTTTGTCCAGGCAGGATGCACCAGAGCCATAATTTAAATGCCTGGCTGCAACATCACATTCCTTTCTTTCTGTTTAACTCTCTCTGCCCAGGATTCTCTTAATTTGTTTAAATCACCCTCCATCTTATTTCTCTTCGGTCTACACTAAGCAATACATCCTGCAATGACTTATTCTAGTCTTATTACTTCCTAAAATCAGGAGCCATAGATTAAAAACCTTAACAAAGGAAAGGCAAGAAAAGGTTCTTGCAATATTTCCCCTACTTAAGAAACTCACTCATAAAACCTGAAATACAGACGTACTGAACTTCTGCAATCATATCTTGCTTAAAGGATGCTTAGCTTTTCTATGTTTAGATCACACCATAGCTGCTCCACAAACGTATTTTTCTTCAAGGTATTGAAAGAACTGACTCTAAAACTTTCCCAGGCACTTGAAACATGTAGGACTACGCGATTTCTTTTGTTGTTTCCATTCCTGTCCAAAACCTCTTGAAAAACATCAGGCTGAAAAAAGCTGTGCTCTAAGGAGCTAGTGAGGAACTTTGGATGCAAACGATTAGCCCAGAAGCCAGGGAAGTCGGCCGCCTAGCCCGCTACAACACACACTTTTCATCTCCAGCGAAAGGAAAGGTTTTCAAATGCTGCGGTGGGTGGGGGACAGGAATTGGGGAAGAGGCGGGCAGGAGGTGGAAGATAAGTCCCAACCCCTAGAATAAAACCCAGAGTCCCTATATCCCGTGAATAGGCAACAAAGTGGTAAGCCTGGCTGCCACCACGACAGGAAAGCCCTACTGGACAACAGTGGCATCTTTTACTGAAAAAGTTGTGTGGAAGTACACGCTAAGCCAGCCTTGTAGTCTCCAGCGATGCAGGTCGTGGAACAACAACGAAAACCCACCCAAATGGCCTTTTCTCTGCATTTAAATGAGCAAATCTGGGCATTTAAAATGAAACCTCACTCCAAGCCCCCAGGAGAAAAAAACCCACCTCGCCTCGCAACCAGGTTTTCCGGCGGCCGTGGCCTGGCGGCTTCCTGGGCACCGCGGTTGGGGGCCGGGCCAGTCCCCGCTCTGGCCCGCGGCCCCCCGCCCCGCCCCGCCCCGCCCCTCTGCCGCCCGGACTTACCTCCCTGCGTGCCGCCCGCCGCGCCCACCAGACCGCAGCACCCCGCGACCAGCTGGACCAAGAGCAGCAGGCGGAGCGCGCGGGGCCCAGACCCCCGCGCCGCCATCGCCCCGGGCCCGCGCGGGACCGCGGGCAGCCGCCTCTCGACCGCCGTGCGGGGAACGCGGACTCTTGGGGGATGGAGCACCTAGTGTGAGTCGTGAGAGAAAACGAGGGCAGACGCAGCAGAAGGGCCGCTCCGGTCCTCAGATCCCGCCGGGACAGCAGCCTCAGCCTAGCAGCTTCAGGCGGGCTCGGGACGCGTGTAGAAGCTCGCGGCGCCTGACCCCGCCCAGAACCACCTCGGCCCCGCCCCTGTTTTCTCTTGCCCCGCCCAATCCCCGCCTTGTTCCTTCTGGCCCTGTCCGGTCTACTCATAGCCCCGCCTCCGATCCCCACCGGGCCTTTTCCCCCCCGGCCCCGCCTCTGGCCCAACCCTGTCTGCTCCTAGCTCCTCCTTTTCCACCCCTGGCCCCGCCCCATCGCCCTGGCCCCCGCCTCCAGGCCTTCCTTCTGGCAGGTGCTGGAGCAGAGTTCCAGGAAGGCAAGGACTCTAGGCTGGCATCGCAGGCGCGTCCTTCTCTAACCGGGTGTCCTTGGCCAAGTCACTGCACACCTTAAGATAACAGCTATTCATTGATGTCTGCTCCGTGCTCAGCACCAAAAGGGAAGCTGAGGGACAGATTGCTCCCAGCTGACAGAAAATGTAAATAAAGTAATTCCAAGTTGTGATCAGAGCTGTGAAAGAAACAAGCGGGAAGCTGGGGCAGAATCACAGTGGTGAGGGACTTGCTCCGGGCTGCAGAGTTCTCCATGGGCCCCGCTGCCCACTCAAGTCTTTCTCACCAGGAAGTACCAGTCGCAGCTTGACTGCCTCCTGGGGCTGTCGTGCCAGCCAAGGGGTCCCCACCAGGAGACCTGTGTTGTGGCCCAGCGAGGCAACCCTGGGCAAGTCACTTTCCTCTCTGGGCCTGTTTCCTCGTCTGGAAACGAGGAACCGAGGCAGATAAACTAGAGGACTCGGGAAGGTACAGCTCTGACACTCAAGCCATCCCCAGAAATGATATGCAGTCGCCTCAAACGTGGGCATCACCCTCCGTGTTGCCATCAATTAACATTTGTAAATATTAGTGACGCTATCTGCTACAGACACTTAGCAGCTCCAGTGGAGATTGGTGCTGACTGCTGGAAACCCGTCTCAAATCCCTCCAGACCCTATATTTCATCCTCTCTGTCCATAATTGATTAGAGAGGTTCATTTGACTGAAGGGATTCAGGCGAATTATCTTTAAATTTCAGTGGCAGAGGGAGCCGCTGACTCTTCACAGCATGCTTTGTGGAGTTGACACCTCTAAGACTCACTGTGAGCAGAAATTTCACTCCAACCTCTAGACTAGTAAATCTGTGGAAAAACTAAACCTGGTTGCAAAGAATCTAAACGGCAAAATTCAGTGAAGACGCTCTTCTTAGGTCCAACTACAGCTAGGAAAATGGAAATTACATCCAATGGAGCCAATCTGTTTAAGCAGGACTTACAGAAAGGGGCCACAGAAAAGGAATGCACAAGACGTGGTTAACCCCAGTTAGGGTTAGTAATTAATTGTACTTCTGCACAGAAATGAAAGACAGTACCTATCATCTTTTCACTGCAAATTTATGTTTTACTCTGAAGAATTTATGGGACTTATAGGCACTTATGCAATTCATCCTAACAGTGTTTGGATGACTTTAAAGTGTTATTCTGCTTTTACAGCTAATTGATTTGAAACAGAGGAATTGAATAACTGCTGAAGGTCACAGTACCTGTCAGTGGCAAAACTGGAATGAAATGGTTGTTAGTGGGGCCACTGGAAGTATAATTGGAACTCCTAGATGTTATATCAATAGTCATGAGAATGATGGTTATTTACATAATCTATGAAAAACACTATTAATTGTCGCTATTAAGTGAAAGGCAAAGCATATCATTTGTAGGGCATTTTAAAATCCAAGCAAATAATCAGAATATAACGTCTACATCTTAGATGGTTTTTCCAGGGGGATATGCCAATTTCTCATGTTTACTGGATGTGGTGCTACACCTGACTCTGATAACAGACATCTTCACACTGCTAGGAGACATTAGCTGATCAAATGACAATGAAAATTGCTGCTGTTGCTGCAGCCACCACCTACAAAGTTCCCCCAAAGTGGCCTCTATCTACCAACTTTCTGAGACTTAGCCAAAGGGACTATTACACAGTTCTTGCATCCCAGACACATTTTCCTCTGAAAATGGTGGAATTTTTATTACACTTTCCTGTCTTCATTTGTCCTTCCTTCTCCCCTTTTCTGAATATCTAAACCCACCCTTTCTTCAAGGCTCATTTCAAATGCCACTTGCCTTCTCTTTATCTATTTCTCTGTAATTATGTTCTCTACTAGATAATGGGTTTCTCAGTCTAGCGGCTATGTCTTTTTTTTTTTTTTTTTTTTTTTTTTTTTTTTTTTTTCCTAGTAGAGACAGGATTTTACTCTTGCCCAGGCTGGAGTGTGTAGCAGTGTGATGATAGCTCACTGCAGCCTCAACCTCCTGGGCTCAAACTCAAGCGATCCTTCCTCCCCAGCCTATCAAGTAGCTGGGATTACAGGTGTGCACCACTACAACCAGCTAATGTTTTTAGTTTTGATTTTTTTTTGTTTGTTTCTTCGGTTTTCTTTGGTAGAGACAAGGTCTAACTATGTCGTCTGGGCTTGTTTCAAACTCCCAGGCTCAAGAGATCCTCCCACCTCAGCCTCCCACAGTGCTGGGATTAGGAGTGTGAATCACCATACCCAGCGGGGCTATGTCTTATTCACCTTTACAATACCCACTGGCCAGTCAGTACCTTGTCATAGAAAGTAGAATTTAATAATTAACACTGCTAAGTAAGGGGACTGTAAGAAGTTAAACACTGTTTAATATGCTAGTTCATTTAATCTCAATATTATAGGAGTAGTACTTTTATTATCCTTGTTTTGGCCAACTCCTTCTCAGTTCTCTTGGCAGGTTCCTCCTCTTTGACCCAGGCTTTGCCTGTTGGAAATTCCAGAGGCTCACATCTGGGACCTATTCTCCTGTCTCTGTAAACTTCCTCCCTCAATGATCTTATCCATTTCCCTGGCTGTAAATACCATCCATACATTGATGATGACCAGATTCATACGCAGATAAGTGCTGATCTCGCCTCTGAGCTCCAGTGTATTTGACTATGTACTTTACATTATAGTCACTTAGATATGTCGCTTAAGATGTCCCCAAACCATGTTATCCTCTTAGCCTTCCCATCTCAATCAATGCTACCACCATCTGACTAATTACTCAAGCTAGAAAACTGGAAGTCATCCTTAGTTCCTCCCTCTACTTCACCCACCAAGTCTAATTCAACCCTAAGTGCTATTTACCTGGAATTTATTTATTTATTTACTTATTTTATTTTTAAGAAGGAGTTTCACTCTTGTTGCCCAGACTGGAGTACAATGGTGCGATCTCAGCTCACTGCAACCTCCACCTCCACCTTCAAGTGATTCTCCTGCCTCAGCCTCCCAAGTAGCTGAGATTACAAGCATGCGCCGTCAGGCCCAGCTGATTTTGTATTTTTAGTAGAGATGGTGTTTCACCATGTAGGTCAGGCTGGTCTGGAACTCCAGGTGATCCACCCGCCTCGGCCTCCCAAGGTGCTGCGATTACAGGCATGAGCCACCGCACCTGGCCAGCCTTGAATTTATTTTGAATCCATCTCCTATATCTCCTTTCCACTCCTACTTTATTCAAATGCATCTCTATCTTAGACTCCTGCCCCAGCCTCTCACTGGGTCTCCTTCCCTGGATCCTCCAACACACTCTGCAGATGGCAGCCTGAGTGATTGTCTTCAAACAGAAACAAAATCCCAAGTCCTTGTCATGATTTTTAGAGGCCCCCCGCCCCCCGCTATGCTCACAAACTCCACATCACACCCCTCCCCTTTGCAAACTAAATTCCAGCCGCATGGGTCCCTTCGGGACAGGAACCACCAAGCCCAGTCCCGCTCTAGGGCCTTCACACATGCTATTCCTCTGCCTGGACTAATCTCTCCCCACCCCTCCTCCTCCTCTGCTTTGCCTAACTCCTACTCCTCCTCCAGCACTGGGCTTATTGTCACTTCTTGTATGAAAGCAATCTCTCTAACTAAGTTGGGTCCTGTACTCCCTCTGCTTGTTGCTTTCACTGAATACATGAATGCTAACTGGTTTTCCCAAGATCTCAGAGCTAGCAAGCTAGAAAATAGTGGGCAGGGATTCAAATCCAGGTGACCTGACTTCAAACACTTAACCATTCACTAAACTAAAGTTAATCTCTTTAAGCCCCATTACTAATTTTTAAACAGTGCCATAAAACCTGCCTCACAGAATATAAAGTTAATAAAGTCCCTAGCACAGTGCTTGAGTATGCAATAGATGGTAGCTATTATTATTTATGTAGCAATTATTCTCTGACGTACCTTCATACTTACAAAACCCTTAAGTAAAGGGCAGTTGGTGCTTTGGAGTTAAAAAGAGAGTGCATGGAAAGGGAATTTGGAGGTCAAATAAATAGCGGAAATCAAAAATAAACATTGTCATCTGTTAGTAGTATGGTCTAATGAGTTGTCTTTTATATCAATGTTGTTCACTTTTCTTTTTTATAACGGGGTCAACTGAGCTAAATTCAGAGCTAGTCAGCTTCTCTGAATCTTCCATTCAGCACTTCTATTATGGCTTGGTGATAAATTCTGCTGTGAGCCTTTAAGATGAAAGCCAAACTGAAAAGTTAATTAAAGATAAAAATGGATGCTGTCAATTTTACTGCTGAAATTAAATTCATTTTCACAGATTAAACGAAAAAAGCAAGTATTGATGTGATATTAAAATTCAACCCTTCATAAGAAACAATATAAGAAGAAAAGGTCTCTTTAAAGGGCTATTTCAATGACCACAATCAAAACGTAAAAGTACAGACATATTTTAATGTAGAGAGCTTTAAAAAAGAAAATCAATTGGCCACATTTTTATTAAATTGTAATAACTAAATAGTAATGCATAAAATTAAATATCACAAAAATATAAGCCATATATAAAACTAAACCTTCTCAACAGAATTTAATAATAGCATATATATAAAACACAATGTGACAGGTTCAATTACCTACGTTCAAGAAAAATGCATGTTAACAAGGAAATGGCAATTCAGCTACCAAACTTTTTTCTTTTCTTTTTTTTTTTTTTTTGAGATGGAGTTTCACTCTTGTTGCCTAGGCTGGAGTGCAATGGCGCAATCTCGGCTCACTGCAAGCACCCAGGTTCAAGTGATTCTCCTTCCTCAGCCTCCCAAGTAGCTAGGATTACAAGCATGCCTCACCACGTCTGGCTAATTTTGTTTGTTTAGTAGAGATGTTTCACCATGTTGGCCAAGCTGGTTTCGAATTCCTGACCTCAGGTGATCCGCCCCCTTGGCCTCCCAAAGTACTGGGATTACAGGCATGGGCCACCACACCTGGCCTACAAAACATTCTTGTTAAAAATGAAGATACTAGGCTGGGTGCAGTGGCTCATGCCTGTAATCCCAGCACTTTGGGAGGTTGAGGTGGGTGAATCACAAGGTCAGGAGTTCAAGAGCAGCCTGGATAATACGGTGAAACCCTGTCTCTACTGAAAATACAAAAAATTAGCTGGGTGTAATGCCAGGAGCCTGTAATCCCAGCTACTCAGGAGGCTGAGGCAGGAGAATCGCTTGAACCCAGGAGGCAGAGGTTGCAAGGAACTGAGATCCCATCACTGCACTCCAGCCCTGGCAACAAAGTGAGACTCTGTCTCAAAAAAAAAAAAAAAAAAAAATGAAGATACTGTTTTTCACTTTTAAGAAAGTACAATACAATATCCCATGTGCCCTAAATGTTGAAAGCTTTTAAATCTGGGAATGATGAATTACGTTATAAAATAATTTTTCTTTTTAAGACAAATATGAATTTCCATAAAGTCCTAGAGTAAAGTAATAATTTTTAATATGCAAAAGTTCAACATTTGTCTACTAAATAAAGACACCTTATTAGGAATATGTAAATATGTGTAATATAAATACATATTGTCTGTTCTCCATAGATGGTATACTATTATAAATGTTAAAATGAAACTTATGCTTTTAATTTGATATCTACAAGACACAATTACAAATATTCAATTCTGTGCAAAAGGTAGAATTGGAATATTTTTCTAATATCAAATATCTAGCCTCTATCTCTCCCTCAGGCTTTCTATTCTGGACATGAGAGGTATTTATAGACACTGCTATGTATACCAGAAGTGAATCCAAAGTACAAATTATACTGCAGGTTTAGACCACAAATGTTCCAGATATTTGTGGCTATAGACCAGGAGAACTGTCATCTTAGAATTTAATGTATCGATTGCCAAATTATTTGTTCCCAGATTAACTCTCCTTCAGTCAAGAGATATTATGAAATTCTGATCCTCAAAAGCACAAAAAAATCCAAAATTTAATATATTTCATTTCCATGTGTAATCTGTGAACTGCCGTATATTGCTTTTAGGGAAGTGATGGTAAAATGAAGATAGAGCTGCTTCTCTGATACGGTTTAGAATCTCTGCTTTAATTATCGTCTCTTCTAATTTATTTAGCAAGGGTTCACTTTCTCATCTAGCTTCATTTCCCGTGGAATACTAATTGACATCAAGGCTTCTGTATGGATAAAAAACAAGACCAGATGAGCAACCTCTCAGCAATACAAAAAGCTCCTTCTGAAGATTAGAGTTATGCATGGCATTGATTGTTCCAGGGAATTGATTATCTTTAATCTAATTCTAAGCCACCTGATCCAAATCTCTTAAAAGTGGAAATCATTTGGTAATTTCCAGTTCCACAGCTGTCTCACACAGAACACAGTTTTTCCTTGCTCTTTTAGAACATGTCTGATTAATTTTAGGTGTTTTAAATTTTTTGAAAACTGAAGAATACTTGAAGTCACCTGTATGGAAAAGAATATTTTGATCCTTGATTATATCTGATCTTCTCAGTCATTGGTGAACCAGAATTGAAACTGCCTGTGTTCTTAACATACACATGATCTCTTCAATGCTCTATGGGATAACAGATTGGGAAATACAGAGAGATTTTGCCATATTGGGCATCGCACAGCCTTTGATTTGATAAACATGAGTTTGAATCTTTGCTGTCACTCCCAGCTATTCATTCATTCATTCAACGAATATTTAAGAAACAACTAATGTATACGCCAAATTCTAGGAATGATTTAGTGAACATGATAGTTAATGTCCCTGCATTCTTGGAAAGCACTGCCTCGGGAAGGAACTCAAACAATAAACAAGTAAACAAAGCTGGAGGCGGTGGCTCACGCCTATCCTCCCAGCACTTTGGGAGCTGAGGTGGGAGGATTGTTTAAGGCCAGGGGTTCCAGACCAGCCTGGGCAACATCAAGAACCCCCTTATCTCTATTAAATAAAATAAAATAAAATAAATAAAATAAATAAAATAAAATAGCCAGGTGTGGTGGTGTGCACCTGTAGTCCTAGCTACTTGTGAGGCTGAAGTGGGAGGGTCCCTTGAGCACAGGAGTTCACTGAGCTATGATCATGCCTGCTGCTGCACCCTAGCCTGGGCAACAGAGTGAGACCTTGTCTTTAAAAAACCAAACCTTGGTTGGGCGCAGTGGCTCATGCCTGTAATCCCAGCACTTTGGGAGGCTGGGGTGGGTGGATCACCTGAAGTCAGGAGTTCAAGACCAGCCTGGCTAACATGGTGAAACCCCATCTCTACTAAAAATATAAAAATTAACTTGGTGTGATGGCACATGCCTGTAATCCCAACTACTTGGGAGGCTGAGGCAGGAGAATCACTTGAACCCACGAGGTGGAGATTATAGTGAGCAGAGAGTGTGCCATTGCACTCCAGCCCTGGTGACAAGAGCAAAACTCCATCTCAAAAATAAAAATAAAAATAAGCTTTGTCTTTAAAAAGAAACAACATAAGACCTTGTCTTTAAAAAAAATAACAAAAAACAAGCAAGATAATTTCAGAATTTGATAAGAACAATTGAGGAGTGCTTGGCGCGGTAGCTCATGCCTGTAATCCCAGCACTTTGGGAGGCCTAGGCAGGTAAATCATGAAGTCAGGAGATGGAGACCATCCTGGCCAACATGGTGAAACCCCGTCTCTACTAAAAATACAAAAAATAGCTGGGTGTGGTGGCGCACACCTGTAATCCCAGCTACCTGGGAGGCTGAGATTGCAGTGAACCAAGATTGTGCCACTGCACTCCAGCCTGGCCTGGCAACCGAGTATAACTCTATCTCAAAAAAAAAAAAAAAAAAAAAAAAAAACACTATTGAGGGATAAAATTGATGCAGTAGTGGGTAGGGACTTTTACTTTAGATCGAGTGGTCAGGAAATGCCTTCCTGACAAGGTAACCTGAGTTAGGACAGAAGATGGAGAAAGTGGCAGTCATGCAGGATGGAGGGAAGAGCATTCCAGATAGAGGGGTGATCTAGCTAAAGACACTTAGGTAGAAAAGAGCTTGCTACGGCTAGGCACAGTAGCTCATGCCTGTAATCTCAGCACTTTGGGAGGCCAAGGCAAGAGGATCGCTTGAGCTCAGGAGTTCGCCAGCCTGGGCAACATAGTGACACCTCATCTCTACTAAAAATAAAAATTATCTGAGCGTGGTAGGGCACACCTGTGGTCCTAGCTACATGGGAGGCTGAGATGGGAGTATCACTTGAACCCAGGAGGTTGAGGCTGCAGTGAACTATGATGGCACCACAGCTGTGGTGACAGAGAGAGAACCTGTCTTTAAAAAAAAAAAGAACAAAGAAGTTTGTGTGAGGGAGGGGCAGAGAGGAATCAGGTACAGATTCTCAACAAGATAGGGGGACAATGGAAAACAGGGGTTAATTCCGGTTTATATTGAAGATTATATTATTTGGGCAGGTGGGAAGGAGTTCTGTTTAAGCAAAGAATATGACAATACAAGCCAGGTGTGTTGGCATGTGCCTGTAGTCCCAGCTACTGGGGAGGCTGAGGAGGGAGGATCACTTGAGCCCAGGAGTTCAAGTCAAGCCTCAGACTGGGCAACATAGCAAAACCCCATCTCTACAAACAGAAAAAGAATAGGATAGTACAAATGTGAAATTGGGTGTGAAATTGGTTATTTACTTAGAGCAAAAAAAATTTCAACAAATTACATTTGTTGGACCACAACACTCAAAGCCAGAACAAATTTTTTAAAAGATGACAAACATCACAGTAACTTAGAAAATGATAGTTTGACTATCAGTCTGACATCCTATAGTACTTTTCCCACTTCCTGTTTTGGTATTGATGAGAACTGAATCCTTAGCTTATAATTTTATACATCTGGAGACCAGAAGTGTTTATCATAGACTAGCTTCTGACTCCATATATTTCAAGCCTTGTTTCTCTCTCCAGTATTCATAAACTTCCAATGATGGGCACCATAGAAGACGTAGTTCACGTGGTGACACAACCTTTGCCCCTGTATCTTCTTGTCATGATGCCAGGTGAGTTGGCACAATGGTGGTAGGAAGCATCCCGAAGCCATTTCTACACTGGAATGAAAGTGACTGTGAATTAACATGTTCCATTACACCCATGACCACTCCAATGTCTTCCAAAAGGAGGAGAAATTTGTGCAGAAACAAACAGTAGTGCTTCTCAATTGCTGTTAAAAAGATATTTTGCGGCCAGGCGCAGTAGCTCACTCCTGTAATCCTAGCACTTTGGGAGGCCAAGGCAGGCAGATTGCCTGACTTCATGAGTTCGAGACCAGCCTAGGCAACATGGTGAAACCCTGTCTCTACTAAAATACAAAAAAAATTAGCTTCGCATGGCGGCATGCGCCTATAATCCCAGCTACTCGGGAGGCTGAGGCAGGAGAATTGCTTGATCCCAGGAGGTGGAGATTGCAGTGAGCCAAGATCGTGCCACTGCACTCCAGCCTGGGCGACAGAGTGAGACTCTGTCTCTGAAAAGAAAAAAAAAAAAAAGGTATTTTGCGTATGAGCATAAGAATACATTATTAGGGTCCTTCCCAGAGCCTAGGAAGGAGCCATGCAAATGAAGACTTGAATCTTAAGCTGCATTAGCTTCACAGTAAACTGGGGAAGTTCTCTGATGGGAAACCTATGTGAGGTTTAAGACATGTGTTCATGTGCTCCGACTGACATATTAAGAAGATCCCTCTAGCAGTGAAGGAGAGAATAGGTTGGAGGGGAACAAGCATGGGCAGCTATTATAGAAGTCCAGGCAAGGGAATGATAGTGATGGCTTGCAGGGAATGATAGCACTGGAGTTGTGTGACTTGGCACAAATTACTCACCTTTTCTGATCTTTGGTTTCCTCAGCTACACAATAGAGAGATTGCCTCTAAATCACTGAGCGCAGAGTAGGCCCTCAAGGGTTTATAAGGTTGTTGTGAGAATTAGCACTAACATTTATAATGTAGCTGACACTTACTGTTTATTCAACAAATGATAGCTTCTACTGTAAAGAGAAACAGGGCTTTCTAAGGCTGCAAAATACTTGGGCGCGGTGGCTCTCGCCTGTAATCCCAGCACTTTGGGAGGCTGAGGTGGGTGGATCACTTGAGGTCAGAAATTCGAGACCAGCCTGGCCAAAATGGTGAAACCCCATCTCTACTAAAAATACAAAATTAGCCAGGCGTGGTGGTGCGCATCTGTAATCCCAGTTACTCAGGAGGCTGAGGCAGGAGAATGACTTGAACCTGGGAGGCGGAGGTTGCAGTGAGCCACGATGGTGCCACTGCATTCCAGCCTGGGCAAAAGAGTGAGACTTCATCTCAAAAAAAAGGAAAAAGAAAATAAAAGCAATCAGAAGGAAAAAGTATTTTTACATTTCTCCATTAAGAGTATTTTTAGGCTGGGCGTGGTGGTGGCTCGTGCCTGTAATCCCAGCACTTTGCGAGGCCGAGGCAGATGGATCACTTGAGGCCAGGAGATTGAAACCAGCCTGGCCAACATGGTAAAACCCCCTGTCTGCTAAAAATTAAAAAAACAACAGTTGGGCATGGTGGCAGGTGCCTGTAATCCCAGATACTTTGGAGGCTGAAGCAAGAGAATTGCGTGAACCTGGGAGGTTGCAGTGAGCCAAGATTGTGCCACTGCACTGCAGCCTGGGTGACAGAGCAAGACTCCATCTCCAAAGAAAACAAAATAAAACAGTCTTTTAAAATAGCTTGCCTATAATTTGCTGAAGGTTACCGGTATACTCATTCAGTATCTAAACTGGGCCAATGAGATAAGTTAATAGTGGCTAACTCTGGGCAAGATATTATGGGTGATTTTTATTGTATTCACTGTGTGTTTTCCAAAGTGATCATGCATTGCTTTCCTAATCGGAGAAAGTAAGTTATTAGATTGTTCAGGACTCAGAAGACAATTTACCCTGGATTCTCCCATTCCATGTGTATTCCTAATTTTTCAGAGGTTATTACATAAAGCTCTTAGGTACAGAATCAAAGACTTGGCCTCTCTAGTGTTAAGTATAAAGAAACTTAGAGAAAACATTCTTCCTGCCAAGATGAAAGGAAGTGAAAATCCTCTCCAACTGTGAGACCTACTTCTATAACTAACAGATTCATATACATTTACTCAAATAGTCAACCCATTTCCCATTTCTATTGGGTTCTTATAGGAGAAAATAGGGCAAAGTAGATTTTTAAAAAAATCCATATCACTAATGTTAATGTACGGCATAAAGATGGATTTTAAAATAAACCAAAAATTCTACTTCAAGGTGTATACTCAAAATAAATGAAAACGTGTGTCCACACAAAAAACTTGTACATGGGTGTACATATCAGCATTACTCTTAAGAGTAGAAATAACTCATATTTTTGCCAATGAGTAGATAAACAAAATGTAGTATAACCATACAATGGAAAAAAAATACATCTCTGCTTTTTTTCTCTAATCTAGTAAACAAATTACTAATGCATACTACAACATAGATAAACCTTGAAAACATTACGCTAAGTGAAAGAAGCCAGACACAAAGGACCACATATTGTATGATTCCATTTACATGAAATGTCCATAATAGGCAAATCCGTAGACACAGTAAGAAGATGAGTGGTTGCCTAGGACTGGGCAGTGATTTGAGGGTGATGGCTAAGAAGTATGTGGAGTTTTATATTTGGGGTGATGAAAATGTTCTAAATTGATTGTGGTGCTGGTTGCACAATTCTGGGAGTATACAAAAAACGACTGAAATGTATGCTTTAAATGGGCGAATTATATGGTATGTGAACTGTATCTCAGTAAGGCTGTTACCAAAAAATAACAAAAATAAATGGAGAAGAGTAAATAACTATCATTTCATGTAATTCTGAATTCACTCAAGAATGGAAAATTCCCAAGTAGTCTGAACAATTGAATTAAAGTTTCATGATTAATTTAAATACTGCTTTTAAAAATAGATTAACAATTATATTTTGCAAATTGTGTATTATAAAGATGATTACACCACAAATTTACTAGAATAATGTTGATGTACTTTGGCATGGGGAATATTTTTATGTGCATTGTACTAACAAGAACTTGAAATGATAGCTTTGTTTACATAAACACAAAACAACCCTTCGGTACATCAGCATCAAAAACAAAATAAAAATGCAAATGCTACAATGAAAAAAAATGTAACACAGATGACAAACAACTATTTTAAAAGAGCTCACAAATGAATTTTTAGAAAGTTAAATTCTCTGATAGAAATTGGGAAAAAAGATGATCAGACAGTGCACACAAGAATACAAATGAATAATATCTGGAAGAAGAAGGGGAAAAAAGCATTTGACATGGGTTTACCCTGATGTGTGATATGCAATGTTGTTTATAGAATTCTTCCCTACTAGGAATATTAACTCTAATTGGTTTCATGTGGTAACAATAGTAACAAAAAAGACATTAGGAAATTTTAAGAGTCGTTCATCATGTTCACTGAGTACTTTTTTAGATCAGATTGTGACTACTTGAATTTGACACCCTTGTCATCCCTTTCTTTTTCTCTCTCCTCTGTCACTCCATGGCAGCTTCCCTTCCTCTGTGTTCCCTTTGCTACAGTCTTACACCGTCATCTTTCTTTGCCTATTTCAGTAGCCTCCTAACTCACTGTCTCTTCCCACCTAGTCCATCTTCTGGGCTCCCAGAATCATTGTTCTAAACGAGTCAGAGTAATTGTTTTTCTTATTCACTAAAAAATCTCAGCTGCCTCTGCATTGCATACAGCACAGACTTCAAGACCTGCAAAGCTGTCTTCTCATCCTAGTGTACATTTCCAACCTCATCTCTTATTTCCCCAGTAAGCTGTGCTCTAGCTCTGCTTAGCTACTGTGAAGTTTTCCCATTACCAAGCTTTTGCACGTGCGGTTCTTTCTGCCTTTACTCCCTACCCTTCAGCACACAGTTACCTGGAGTCTAGCACTCCTCCACAATATTAAGTTGTTGATTACCGCTTTTCCTGCAAGACTGCAAGTTAAGAGCCGAGAACATGTCTTATCCATGTATCCCCACCACCTAAAATTATCGGGAACATGGTAAGTGTCCAATGAAGGAATGAATCAACTTTCTGGTTTTGTTTTTCAGAGTATGGAATATTTTTGCACTGCTAAAACAAACACTCTCATGAAACTTTCAAAGTGCTAGACTGTACAAATTCCAGAGTCTTCCTTTATTTTCTGATTAAGAAAAAACACCAGAAGTAAAATTATACATAGGAGTACATGATTTTTTTACATGATTTATTTTTAAAAGCATGATTTGAAAGCTCACCAAAATGAAATCAACTTGACTTTGATTTTAAAGTTTTGACTCAAGATTTAAAACTTAGCTGTCTTTGGTTTCTACTTATTTATATCAAGGTGCTTCTGAGCTGGTAGGGTCCCTGTGAAAACCCATGAGTTTTGCCCAGATGAATGAAATGCTTGCTATTAGTGATGGGCCCCTGTTCAGATGTGTATTGATTGCTAAGCCGACATTTGGGATGCATCAGGCAACACTCTGGAAACCAACAGCCCTGCAACTCGGGTTAAAAATATGCCACAGAGCAGAGGAAAGTCGGGCTAGTGTGAGAATCTAGACTAGGTAGGCAAACCCTATAGCACGGAAAAAAACTCAGTTATAGAGTAGCCTTTGCCTCACCTCCTATCTTTTGCTTTTCCCTGTGGTATGAATTTATTTCAACAAAAGGATGAATACATTGAAATTTGCCTGTTGTTAGGGTCAAATTCTGAAGACTTTCCTAACGTGGCGGCAAACTATACCAGCCTCTCTTATCCACTATTGCCTTTGAAGAAGTTGTCCTAGCTTTAGGCAAGTGTTGAAGGGGTAGTCAGAATACAGAAAATCCACCAGTGCTATTGATCTGGATGGAAAGTGGGTATTTTTTAGGATTTCACACCAGCATATCCAGGGCATTTCTTCATTCATCAGTATTTATTTGTTGCCTAACATGTGCCAGTTTCTGTTCTAGGTACTGAGACACAACTATTGAATGAAAACAAAGTACTGCTCTGGAAGCCTGTATTCCAGTGGAGAGAGACAATAAACAAATACACCAGTTGGTGATGAGTGCTATGGAGAAAAAATCAACAGGGTATGTATGGGGAATAGAAAATGTTAAGTGTGCAGGGGAAAAAAATTGCTCCTTCACAGAAGTACCCCAAAAGAGGTGACATTCAAGCAGAGACCTGGAGATGAGGGAGTGGGCGATAGATACCCAGGAAGAGCATTCTCAAGGCAGAAGGATTGGCAAGTGATGCGAGGGGCGCTTGGCACATTCAGGGCTGTGATGTCGGCACTTTGGGAGGTTGAGGCAGGAGGATCACTTGAGTCCGGGAGTTTGAGACTGGCACGGGAAACATGGTGAGACCTTCCCTGCTTGCTGTCTCTACGAAAAAAAAGTTTAGTGTTGTTCCTAAGCATAAGAGGGCTGTGATGTTAACACTTGGGGAGATCAAGGCAGGAAGATGGTTTGAGCCTGCAGTGAAATATAATCACACCACTGCACTCCAGCCTGGGTGACAGAGCAAGACCCAGTCTCAAAAAACAAAACTAAACTAAAACATTCAGGTAAAGAGCTGTTGGCTGAGTTCTATGTTAATGAATCCACAATATACATTTAAAAAGGTGTCTTTAAGTAGAAACACACAAAAAACAGGTTATGTACTGATCAGTTGGTAAAAATGTGTCCAGTGGCTTGTAGGACCCTAACCCAGTACTTCCCCTAGGTGCAAGATTTCAGTTATTTAGTTTTAGCAGTGAATTTAGAATATAATTACCAAAAATAACGAGAACCAGCTGTACAGAGTAACGGAATAATTTAGAAGTTCAAAAAAGTGCTGCAAATAGGGCTTGGAAATACCTTAGCCAATACAGAAAACTGCAGGGAGCTGCATTAAGAAAATCTACCATGAGGAATTAGACTGCAATCCCATATTTGATTGACAACAGCTGAGAGAAGGGTAAAGCATGGCTCAATGCACGGGTCTCATTCTGGCTGATGGAAATCACCTGAAGAGTTTAAGCTATGTTACTATCTGGGTTCCACCACAGAGCTTGAGTTAATTGATATCGCATGCTTTCAAGTTGCAAAAGCTTCCCAGGTGATTCTAATATGCAACAAACCCTTCTAAAGGTTTATTTAGCATTCCTAAGAATCACATGCAGAGCTTGTTAAAACAGATTACTGGGTTCCACCCTCAGACATTTTAATTCAGTAGATCTGGGATGGGACATCAGAATCTGCATAGGTGATGCTAAAGCACCATGGCTATGCATTAAGTACCCCATTATCACTTCTGTCATGAAGCAACAGACACCCAAGGGAACTCAGGTTGAACAAAGCCCAGCGACAGAGCTCCCTTCAGCCAACACGTAACTGTTCTCATCTCTTGGTTCCACTTTTCTTCTGTGGCCTTAACTTCTATACCTCATCTTCCACGCAGCTTGGGCTGCTGCCTGTGGGCAGCCTCAGTCCTAGCTGCAAGATCCACACCTATATATCAATTCTGGCTTTGTTCAGCTCAAGTGTTCATTCTCAAACCAATCCCTGCAGACAGCGACAAATAATCTGGCCAGCTTGAAGAATGTGCCCATCTTTGTGAAAGGACTGTAAGCCACAGTGTGCAAAAGATCATCGCCCTGTCAGTTTTTGTATATTTAACAATTACTGCTACAGAGTATTCCTTCATTTCCATTTTCCAAATTTTATTCCAAAAAAAGAGGATGTGTGTGGAAGATTAAGATGTCCATGAAGAGTAACCATCATCATTACAATAAAGTATTCAATAGGACAGAAATGACAAGGACCCAATTCAGTATGTAATGTCCTATTTTCCCACTGCACCAGTTAAAAAAAGTCAAAGCCTTCCTAGTGTGGAAGAGTAGGACAGCTTTTACACTGAAATGGTGCCCCAAATGAGTAATAAAATCTCCAATTTTGTCTATTTATCCTTTTCTTTCTGTTCTTTTTCTTTCTTCTCACGCTCAGCTTTAGCTTCTTCTTCCTCATGTTTTTTGATCAACTGTTCCACTTCTTTTTGTTTGAGAACTCTGATTACCGTCTTTCCATTCTCTCTTGTTAGTGTTGCAATTTCCACTAAAAACAAACACATACATGTATTTGTACTGCAGGCAGGCATACTTAGCAGAGAAACTTAATAGGCACTCATGGTTTATGCTCGTCACATCATTTAAACATTAGTTCAGCACTCTTCTATGTTTTATGCTTAATATTATTCCCTTTTATGAGAAAAAAGTATCTTTGATTTTGTAATATTTTAATTACAATTTTTACTTAAACACCTTCTCCTCACCCATCCCAACTTTCTTAGTGGCCATTTTGTTACTCCCTTAGAAAAAGTATAATCGACCAATTGCTATTGCTGGCCTGCTATTAGCTGTGCCGATTAGACGAACCACAATTTTCTTGTAGGAACCTCTGAGGGCTCAGCCAGAATCTTCAACTGGTAATAATAGCTTATTTTTTATGGACTTTTCAAGTCTTTAAAAAAAAAAAAAAGGGCATGAAATGGCCAAGAAAAGCAGACTGATACCTCGAGGGGAAGGAATTTTTTTGTACCAGGGAAAGTGAGTAGGGCCTCCTTGAAACGGGGTGGAAGTAGACAACAGAGGGAAATCTGCATGTAAATGACATTTTCTTTTTGTTTTTATTGAGACAGAGTTTTGCTCTCATTGCCCAGGCTGGAGTGCAATGGTGCAATCTCAGCTCACTGCAGCCTTTGCCTCCCGGGTTCAGGTGATTCTCCTGTCTCAGCCTCCTAAGTAGCTGGGATTACAGGCATGCGCCACCAAACCTGGCCAATTTTTTGTATTTTTAGTAGAGGCGGGGGTTTCACCATGTTGGTCAGGCTGGTCTTGAACTCCTGACCTCAGGTGATCCGCTCATCTCGGCCTCCCAAAGTATTGGGGATTACATGCGTGAGCCAACGTGCCTGACCAAAAATGGCATTTTCTAAGAAACACCAGGAGCTAAACTGTCCTAACATAAAGCAACATGTTAATTTACCACAATTTCTGAAAAACATTTAGAAATATTCTTTTTCTTTTTTTTTTTGAGGCGGAGTCTCTGTCGCCCAGGCTGGTCTTGAACTCCTGACCTCAGGTGATCCACCCAACTTGGTCTCCCAAAGTGCTGGGATTACAGGCGTGAGCCACCATGCTCGACTGAAATATTCTTTTATATAGTCATATAGCTTAAGTTGAACAAAGTATTTGGAATTGCTAACATGAGCTTAAAATAAGAGATTAGTAGATTAAGAACAGGAGAGGGTATCACAACCCATGCAAATGTTGTATCTCTGGTAAGGTATACCAAACCTATGTATAAATATATAACTATATACATATGCTTTATCATACATAGAAGCAAAGACATTGATGAGAAGACTTGGTAACTATTAACTAAAAGTGACACAGTGCAGGATGTCTATCTGTGAGTATTGAGACTGTTCAGTATCAAGCCTTTAAGTGTGGAATACAGTGTGAGATTGTGACTCCACAATTTACCAGTGTTGGTCTTGCTCAACTCACTCAACCTCATTAAGCCCTAGTATCCTCAGAAGACAGGGATAACATCACGTAATTCATAAGGTTGCTGTTTCAATGAACTAGGATGACGTTAAAAATCTTACCAGCTGCTGGCTGGGCATGACGGCTCACGCCTGTAATCCCAGCACCTTGGGGGGTCAAGGTGGGAGGATCACCTGAGGTCAGGAGTTCGTGACCAGCCTGGCCAACATGGTGAAACCCCGTCTCTACTAAAAATACAAAAATTAGGCCAGGCGTGGTGGCTCATGCCTGTAATCCCAGCACTTTGGGAGGCCGAGGCAGGCAGATCACGAGGTCAGGAGATCAAGACCATCCTGGCTAACACAGTGAAACCCCGTCTCTACTAAAAATACAAAAAATCAGCTGGGCGTGGTGGCGGGCGCCTGTAGTCCCAGCTACTCGGGAGGCTGAGGCAGGAGAATGGTGTGAACCTGGGAGGCGGAGCTTGCAGTAAGCCGAGATTCCGCCACTGAACTCCAGCCTGGGTGACAAAGCGAGACTCAAAAAAAATTAGCTGGGCGTGGTGGCGTGAGCCTGTAGTCCCAGCTACACGGAAGGCTGAGGCAGAAGAATTACTTGAACCCAGAAGGCAGAGGTTGTAGTGAGCCAAGATTGTGCCACTGCACTCCAGCCTGGTGACAGAGCAATACTCCATATTTTAAAAAAAAACAAAAAACTTAACAGCTGCTAATTCCCCTTGCTCAGTTGAAATAATTAAAGCAGAGGATATGAATTACCTTTTTCAGCGGAGAGTTTACTAACATCCATGGTCTTATTTAGTACTTTGATAGCTAAAGCAAGTGCTGACTTCAAGGTCATTTCTCCTTCTTTGTAGTCTTGTTTCAACATTGACACAGCTGCCTATAAAACATGAATCAACACAGAATTTTAAGTTTTTACATTTTTTAGAAACATGAATTGGTCTAGAAGAAAAATGCCTGAATTACTATTGGCATTACAAGTATAAACAATTTTTTTTTTTTGACACGGGCTCACTCTGTTGCCCAGACTGGAGTGCAGTGGCATGATCTCAGCTCACTGTATCCTCAAGTCCCCCCGGCTCAGGTGCTCCTCCTCCCACCTTGGCCTCCTGGGTAGCTAGGATTATAGGCACATGCCATGGTGCCCAGCTAATTTTTGTACTTTTTGTAGAGATGGGGTTCTGCTATGTTCCCCAGGCTGGTCTCAAACTGCTGGGCTCAAGCAATTTGCCTGTCTCGGCCTGGGATTACAGGCATGAGCCACCATGCCTGGCACATATAAATAATTTTGATGACAGGGAGGGCACACATGGCACAGGGTGAGAAGAGGTGGTACTGATGCTCTATATAGTGCGTCTTTAACCTGAGGTCCTCAGTCTCCCGGTCTGTCATAGAATTCAGGGGGTCTGTAAACTAGGATGTGAAACAAAATCACAACTTCTAATTTCACAACTCCTAACTGAAAATTAGCATTTATTAATGTAGTTAACGAACCCCAGTGTATTAGCTATACCAGCAACTCTGTCCCCAACAGAAATCACAGATATTTCCATATCACATTAAGGCTGTTGTAGCTATCTTTAAATACTGTTTACATTCATCACCATGGCAAAATTATGGCATCTATTAGACGTTCTGCTAGATTTCACAGCACAACAAAAATACTCACAGCGCTATTATTTCCAATGCATGTGGCCTTCCATCCCCCGTAATTTCCACTTGGGTCACTCTGATAGAGCTGAAAGCCATAGTGCTTATCCCAGCCAATGTACAGCAATGAAACACCAAACGGACGTTTTCCTTTAACAAAGAAAAAAAGCCAAATATATCAATAATCTAAATTTAGTATCACTATAGTTACTTGAGCTCAGTGAATGTAGCTAAACCTTTCTCTGTGAACTTAAGCATTCATAAACTGTTCTGTATTCTGGCTACCAGAGATAAGCTCCATTACAAATTCCACTTGTTTCTATGATTTGGACACAGCCAGAAGAGGGAACAGAGAAAGGACCAGTACTGAATTTCATTATTATGTAAACAGCAGTTAGTTTCCAGATTTGAAAATGTTGTTTTGGACTTTCAATATCCTATTAATAAAACTAGGGTAATCTACATGGCGGAGGAACACATTCATTCATGAAGCAAGAATGTATGAAATTCTAGTGTTTTACGCCACTGTAGGATTAATATGGTTAACTGTAACGTTAGTTTCAAATAGCTAGAAGGATATGGAAGGCTCCCAACACAAAGAAGTGTTTGAGATGATTAATGTGCCATTTACCCTGATCTGATCATTATGTGTACCGAAACATCATTATGTACCCAACGAATATGTACAATTCTTATTTGTCAATTAAAAAAATTAAATTCAATTTAAAACAAAGGGTCTATTTTCAATTTTTTACTACCTCAAAAGGGTTATAACTCATAAAATGTCTTAACTTTTTGGAATAACGTTTTCAAAAAAATTAAGTACCTCCAAATTGTGTATATGCTTGCTTGATATCACACAGTGCTGTAACCAACTGCTCACAAGGTATCGGCTCCTGATACTGTAATAAATACCTAGGATAAAGAGATGGGCATATTAGTAGTTTTCTCCAAAACACAGACAGACTCTAAGGAAAATATTCTCTGAAAGGCAATCCATGCCATGGGGACAACCTAACAGTCATTTGTAATTTCAAGGGGAGGGAACAAGTCAATATCCGAATATTCTCATAGTAAATAACATTTTGTACGTTTGGTTGAAAAAAATCTGTAATTTTCAATTCAAAGATTTTTAATGACTTTAATCTTTGCAAAAGTGAGCTCTCCTTAGAAACATCAAAACTAGGCCGGCCGCAATGGCTCATGCCTGTAATCCCAGCACTTTGGGAGGCCGAGGTAGGTGGATCATGAGGTCAGGAGATCGAAACCATCCTGGCTAACACAGTGAAACCCCGTCTCTACTAAAAATACAAAAATTAACCGGGTGTGGTGGCACACGCCTGTAGTCCCAGCTACTTGGGAGGCTGAGGCAGGAGAATGGTGTGAACCCGGGAGGCAGAGGTTGCAGTGAGCCAAGGTGGCGCCACTGCACTCCAGCCTGGGCAACAGAGTGAGACTCCATCTCAAAAAAACAAAGAAACATCAAAACTAATTTCTGTATCATCAGTTATGCTATATATGACCATACCTTTGAGCAATGAGCCGTAGTTCATTAGTCAGAACATTAGCATCAGAAGTTATGCCTGCCACACTGCAAGCCATGTCCCTTGAAGAAAAAAAGATACTGATCTGTAAGCAGGGAAGATGCCTGCAAGGAGCATTTATAAACATTAAAAAGCACAGAATTCTATTAGCAATTCACTACGTTTGCTTCACAGCAGCTACTTCCTTCAGAAGAAACCTATAAAAGTCTTATCTTTGTAGGAGACGTTTACTTGATGTCATTCAACATGAAAGATAAATAAATGCACCCTTAAGTTCGTTAATAGATGTATTTATCATTACCACCCTGTGAATAGGGTAACAGGATTAACGCCAGTAAGCTAAAGTAAATCTCAAGAAGATTTAGCAACAGAGAATACAAAGATAGGCTCGCCACAATGGCTCATGCCTGTAATCCCAGCACTTTGGGAGGCCGAAGTAGATGGAGGGCTTGAGCCCAGGAGATTAAGACCAGCCTGGGCAATGTGGCGAAATCCCATCTCAACAAAAAATACAAAAACCAACTGGGTGTGGTGGTGCGCACCTATAGTCCCAGCTACTTGGGAGGCTGACGTGGGAGGATCACTTGAGCCTGGGAGGCAGAAGTTGCAGCGAGCCAAGATGGCGTCACTGTACTCCAGCCTGGGTGACAAAGCGAGAATCTGTCTCAAAAAAAAAAAAAAAAGATTTTGCTAGACAGACTGCTCTTGAGTAGTATTCATTTCCCAAGGCCTGGCTTGATGGAGGTGACAGGGGACAGTGGCAGGAGGGTTTACAAGCCTGCTTAGGAAGTACAGGGCTAGGCTCCTACTCGAAGTGTATTTCATTTTTTTTGGACCATTTCCTGAGGGCTGCCCTGGCTCTCTTATAGCTGAGATTCACCCTGTGACTATGCCTAGCCAAGTGTGCCAGCTGTTGGGTGAGCCCAACAGAGGCTCTGTGGAGGGGTGACACCACTTTGGACAAGTGTATCCAAAGGCCCTGATAATCAGCATTTACCAAGCCCACCATCACTGAAGGGAAAGTCTCTACTTAGCATGGCCAGCTCTCCATGAGCTGCAAAGTTCTACACACCTAAATATAACAAACATCTCACACCGTGTACAAGGCTTGGCTAAATTCTTCCCAGACCTCCAACAGGCTTGTTCTTTAGTAAGATTCAGTATAATTCAACAAAATCCTGCATAGCTATTCTAAACAATACTTTGAGGGCCTACTATATGCCAGACACTATACTATTTTATTTCATTCACTTTATTTCATTAAACTGCCACAACCACTTGAGGAGACTCTGAGGCCCAAAGAAATTAAATAATTTGTGCAAGATCACATAGACTGCATGGGGGAAGCCTGGAGTTGAACCCAAATCTGTGTGACTACTAAGTCTGTACTCTTACCACTACACAATGCTAGTTTCTCCACTAAGTGTTTGCCCTGCACTTAAAAGGAGTAACACATGGTACCAGGCCTCAAAGAGGTTTCAAGCAAAATAAAGGTACAACTTCAATCCTACCACATCACACGGAAGAGCCCTCCCAAATTACATACATCCCACTTATGTGAGAAAGTGAGATTTTTTAAAAAAAACTCTTTCCTAAAATCTCACTTACTCATTGAGTTTATAAATTTTTTCAGAAAAAAAGACTTCATCAAGAAGCTTGTGGATGTTGCGTCTCTCTGCTGCAAGCAAAACACCATCATTTGCTAAAATTCCCAAACAGGTGCCTGCATGTCCAATAGCTTCCATGGCATATTCAACTTGGTATAAGCGACCTACAAAACAAAAGCAGTGAGAAGCCAAGACTCTCCTCTATGCTCTTGCACCACTGACCCAAAAGAAATCAGCAAGGAAGCAAGCTAGAAACAAATTCCCACTTTCACTCTTCTATGGTATAATTAACCTGGTGACCATAATTGCTTCGAAGTACAAAAAGGATGAACTTTGCAACTACCAAAAAAAGTTTGTAATTTTTAAACTTGAGGCAGATTAAACAATTTCTATTTTACCTTCTGGAGAAAATATAGTGGTCCTGGAGTCATATCTTCGAGACTGCAAAGGAAAAACACATGAGTGATTCCTACCCACTGAAAGTAGGCCAACTCCTGCAAGCCTACAAATCACCTTACAAAACCTATCCTGGTATACAAAGTTCAGCAGGTGAGAGGAAACTGACAAGAAAAAAGGCACCATCTCACTGCTTTCCTTCTATTTCAATTTTCCCACACAAGTCTGTAAGCTGAGTACAAGCAATACTATTTATCAGGCGACAGTTTACTGGCACATGTATTAACTCACCATGTTTTCTGAACTTTATATAGTTCCTGTAAAAAGAAAATCAGATCATCATTAAAATAAGATTCACAAATTAAAAAGCATTTGCTGACTTTACAAATCAGTTTTATTTACTCCCTTTATTCAGCTAAGTGTCAGGCGTTATGCTAGATGTTGGAATACCAAAACGTGTAAAACCAATTCCTGTCCTGAAAAGGTAATACTGGCAGTTAGGTGAGAGAGGCAGTCATAGATTATAATGCGGAAAGAGGAACCGGGGGTAGAATGGGAAAAGGGATGACGAAAAAAATCCAGAAAGTATTTTTTGAGAAACCGATACAGAAAATGAAAGTAAATCAGAGACGGGAGAGGCAGAAATAAGGCTGAGAACTCTTGGGTCTAAGAGAAAGAACAGGGGAAGAAAGAAGGGAAGGGCACTCCAGACAGAGCAGAAAGTATCAACGAAGGGTACTGAGGCAGGATAGCTTAGTGGGCATGAGACAAACTGCTGATGTTTTTAAAAATACATAAATAAGAGCTAAGCGAGTATCCAAATCCCGCGGAGCCTTGAATGCCAAGTTAAGACACTTAGGCCTTCTCCAGAGAGTCCTGAACTTGGAGGTGGAGGCAGTTATCCTGGGCACCATCAGTACCATTCGTGCAAAAGGCAATACTGGGTGCTCAGCGTTATTTGGTAAAGCCTCAGTCCAAAGCCCACATTCCCAAATACTGGAATATAGGGAATCAAGACTGGAAAGGTAAGCTGGAATCAAATCCTGGAGAGCCCGCGTGCCCAGGTAAAAACAGAATTATCTCTCTCAGCCACCGGAGCTCCTCTGAATGATTCCTAAGGCCCACAAGAACTGATTAGCATTTTAAATGATCACTCTGGCTGGTGAGAGACGGAGGGCAGCGAACTGGTTGAGGTAATAGGAAGGTGCAAAGTAAGGATGGCCCAGAGCAGAGAAACAAGTAGGACACAGAGAGACTCGCTGGGGATTTCTGATTCGAGCGTAAGCACAACTTTCTGTGGTCTCCACGCCTGACGCCGGTCACAGCACGATTTTGAGTTCACCGGCACCTCCGGGAGCGCTAACTTTCACGTACCAAACTCCCAGGGACTGAGGCCGCCCCGAGTCCTCGGTCCTGCCCACAGACCCCCACCCTCAACTCGCCCCCTCGCCGGGCCCCGGCGTCCAGGCTCGGCACGGGGAAGCCTCCAACGGCGGCCGGAGGGGGCCATTCCCGGCGGCTGGTCTGTCACCGTGGAGGCGGTGCAGAGTCATCGTGCCCACGGCTCCTCGGCGGCAACTGCAGGCCGGGACCGACTGTCTTGACGTTCACGACCCCCGCCCAAGGGAAGAGCGGCCATGCTTCCGCGGGCCCCCAGGGGCCAAAGGCTCACCAGATGGAAGACCCTGAAGACTTCAGCTGTCCACTGAGCCCTTATCTCCGCGGGAAAATAAACCACCAAGGCTGCCCGAATAACCGCTGCTAATATGGCCCCCGCGCCTGCGCAGAACCGCTAAGGGAGGGGGTAGTGGGATGGCCGAGGACACGGAAGTCCTCCTTGTGGGGCGGAGCTAGAACCCGTAGCCCTAGTGGGAACTGGGGCGCGGGGCTGCGGAGGCGCTGCGGCGCTGCAGCAGGTAGAGGAGTTGCTGCGCCTTGGGAAGGAGGGCAGGAAGACCGTAGCCAACCAGAAGGTGGAATAACTAATTTCCTTCTCTTACCCTTGGCGCTCTACTTTCACTTTCTCTTCACTATTCAGACCCAGGATAGCAAATAGTGTGGACCGGCTTCTTAATTGCTACCATTACTGTCCTGTTTCCCGAAATGGTTCCAATCACATGAGACTTTACCTCTGTCATCATCTCCCTTTTTCATTCTGGCTTTCCCTTTTACTGCTGATGCATACATTTTGGACATTTACATTATGAGGAAGGCTGGGTGGCTCACGCCTGTAATCCCAGCACCAGCACTTTGGGAGGTCAAGGAGGGTGGATCACCTGAGGTCGGGAGTTCGAGACCAGCCTGGCCAACATGGTGAAACCACGTCTCTACTAAAACTACAAAAATTACCCGGGTGTGTGGTGCACGCCTGTAATCCCAGGAAGCTGAGGCATGAGAATCGCTTGAACTCAGGAAGCGGAGGTTGCAGTGAGCCAAGAGTGCACCACTTCACTCCAGCCTGGGCAACAGAGTGAGGCTCCGTCTCAAAAAAAAAAAAAAATTATGATGATGGTCGGGCATGGTGACTCACGCTTGTAATTCTACTGCTTTGGGAGGCTGCGGCAGGAGGATGGCTTGAGGCTGTAGTGAGCTGTGATCGCGCCACTGCACTCCAGCCTGGGTGACAGACAAAGACTCTGGCTCTAAAAATTAAAAAAAAATTAAGGTCAGGTTCACACTTTTGGGAGAATTTTCACCTTGGTCTGTTTCTCTGCTTTTCACCAGTCAGAAAGGATTACCCTGACCAGCGCAGTTAAAACAATACCCTACTGTCAGCATATACTCGCACCATTTTATCTTCTTTACTGAAATTGTCATACTTGTTTATGTGTTCATTATCCATCTCTCCACCCTTTTGCTCATTCAGCCTCAGTCCCTATGTAAACTATCTGCTATTCATTTCAGGTTTTTTCAGGCTAGAAGGTTGACTAGATCTGGGTTCATATGAAGTCATCTGCTCAGTCTCTCCCAAAAAGCAACCCATTGGGCAGAAACTCTGTCCTCTTCATGTTGGTTGCAAAATAATTGGGGGATGTGGGCTTTGAAAGGGAGATGGCTTGGAAGTTGCATTTTGGGGTCTCACCTATCATCTCTGCTTTCCAAGCACACAGGGAAGTGAGCCAAGGCAAGATGGCAAAGAGTCACACACAGGTGGTGCTCTGAAAGCATCCTCAGGTGGTGTAACGTATGGCATCTCTGAGGGCCCCTGCCTGCCACCTTAGTTCATTCTGCAGAATTCAGTGAACAGTAACTTTTAAGTCAGAGGTAGAATTTCTCAGGTCAAAAGAAGAAGGATTAGTTGAGAAAAAGGACAAAAGAAGAATGAGTCTGACAAGTGTGGGTGACTGAGTAGTTCCGTCTGATCTGAATGGAGGAGATAATACAGGAAGTAAAGAAGGAAAGGTGTTTGAGGCCAAAGTGTAGAGTGCTTTTAGTACCAGAATTTGTTTTGGTCAGTAATGGGAAGACAGGATTAAAGTGATGTTTTAGGATGATGAACCGTCAACATCTCTCATCCCACATGTTCCTCTTACAATGTGCCACAGATGGTTCCCATTGAGAGGTTCTGTGTCCCCTTATTCTGAATCTGGGTGAGCCTGTGACTACAATGGAAGGGATATCATGTGACTTCCAAGAGCAAGTCACAAATAGTGATATGGTCTGTCTTGTCCTCTTGGGATGGTCGTTCTTGGGACCCAGACACTATGCTGTGAGGAGGCAAAGGCCACATGGAGAGGTGTTTGGCCAACAGCCTAGATGAAGTCCCAGCATCACCTGCCAGATAGCTGAGTGAAGATCCCTCCAGATGATCCTAGTACCCAGTTGTAACCAGGCAGCTTAGCTTCAAACTGCATTAAAATTTTTTCCCCCTTTTCCTTGGGTTTAAAGATATAACCTTGAAGCAAACTGCAGAAGCCTTTTCTAGACTCCACATCCTTCCCTTTCTCATCATATATACTCCCTTCACATAACTGTCTATTAGTATCTAATTATGTGTCTTCTTAGAAGTTCCAGGGGTCAATCCTGAGACACAGAGACCAAGTCTGGAGACCCAGCTGCAAGGTTCCAGAGATTACTTCAAGGCAGCTAGTTAACAACCTGGCCATTGTTGAAATGCCATCAGCCCAGGGTCCAGGTGGACCAGAACCCAAGATAGCCACCAGAACAAGACACACGGACAACTGTACTCAGCCCAGTTCTTGCATGTCTTCCTTATCAAGTTTTTTCTTTTTAAACCCCTGCCTTCTTCCTAAAAATAGAAGCCGTTAATTTGGACAGGAATCTGACTGCTTTCCCTTTACTATTTTTGGTTAATAAATTCTATCTTTCTATCATACCTCACCCTTGTCAATTGAACTCTTAAGAAACGAGTGTTCGGTTACACAGTGATTGAGTCTCTCCCAGGCATCAAATCTCTCCCAGCCTTAAAGTCTTCCTAGCTGAGGCCCCAGCACTGGGGAGCAGAGACAAACTGTCCCAGGGCCTGTCTGAATTCATGACCGCCAGAAACCATAAGCTAATAAAATGATTAAAGTTTTAAGCCACAATTTTTTTGGTCATCACAGAGCAATATATGTAACCAGTTTTTATCTGCCTACATAATACGAAGTGCAGAGGTTAGGGAGACTAAGAACACCAGAAAGTAAAGGTGTGTTGTAGTCCAGGGGGGTTAAAAGCCTGGACAGAAGGCACTTGCAAGAGCAAAGAGTCTTTGCCAGACATACAGTATTAATTCCTAAATCTGGAACTGGGTTTTCTCCACGTTGTTTGAAAGGACCAGGACTTGGCACTTGTAGTGGTGTGTTCATTCTTACAGTTTATTCAACAAATCTTTACTGGGTCTTCTAGGGGCCTGGCATGGTGCTAGGTCCTGAAGGTAAAGTGAAATAAATGTTTAATTTATGCGTTGTATTAGGGTTCTCCAGAGAAACCGAATCAATGGGATGGATGGATGCATAGGTAGACAGACAGGAGGGGATTTATTATGGAACTAAATTATGGAGGCTAAGAAGTCCCACGATTGCTCTCTGTTAGCTGAAGAACCAGTGAAGCCAATTGTATGATTCAGTTTGAGTCTAAAGGCTGGAGAACAAAGGAGATGATGGTGTAACTCTCAGTCTGAGGCTGAGGACCTAAGAACCTGAGGGGCTGCTGGTTAAGTCCTGGAGTTTGAAGGCCAAGAACCTGGAGTTTTGCTATCTGAGGGCAAGAAAAGATGGTTGTCCCAGGAGAGAGACTGAATCCATCTTTCCTTTGTCTTTTTGTTCTATCCAGACCTTCAACAGATTGGATGGTGCCCACCCATATTGGTGAGGGGGATCTTCCTTACTCAGCTACTGATTCAAATGTCAGTCTCTTCTGGAAACTTCTGCACAGACATGCTCAGGAATAATGCTTTGCTACCTATCTCTGTGTCCCTTAATCCAGGCAAGTTGACACCTAAAACTAACCATCACAGCCACCAAAGAGTTTATATAAACCACATGAAATTGATTGATTGGAGACAAGTTAGAACAAACACCAAATAGTAAAATATCAATGTCATGCAGCATATAAACATCTAAACAGTGGTCAGCAATATTGCATTAGGAATTGCGTGAAAGGAAATCTATGTTAGCAGGGGCAATCAAGAGGGAAATTTATAGAGTTTCATCAATTCAGAGGATCAACACTGGTCTGAAAGTGAAACCCAAGTTTCAGTCCATTTTTCTGGTTCCTAGTTTTTAGCTTGAGTGGTCAACCTAGATAAAAACCACAATCCCTTAAATTTGAGAAACGTTTAAGTGCTTTCATGTGAATGATCTCATTTGTTCCTCCTGTGTGTGAGAGTGTGTGTGTGTGTGTGTGCAACAGGGACAGGAGAGGAGGGAGAGGGAGAGAAAGTAGCATGGAACTTTGTGGTAGTGAAGAGCATGGTCTGCATCAGAAAGACCTGATTTAAGCCCTAGCTCTCTATGAGCAAATTATTTTTACTTTTTCAGCTGCTATTTTCTTATCTGAAAATGAGAATTAATTATAACAGTACTTCCCTCATGGGTTTGTTGTAAAAGTTGAGTAAGCTAATGTGTGTAAAATACTTCAGTGCTGAATAAATGTTGGCTTTTATTATATATTGTTAAAAAACAGCACAGGCTGGGTATGATAGCTCACACTTGTAATCCTAGCATTTAGGGAGGCCAAGGCAGGAGGATTGCTTGAGTCCAGGGGTTAGAGACTAGCCTGGGCAACATAGTGAGACCTTATCTCTACAAAATAAAATAAATTAGCCAGGCGTGGTGGCACATGCCTGTACTCCCAGCTACTCAGGAGGCTGAAGTAGGAGGATTGAGCTCAGGAGGTAGAGGTTACAGTGAGCTGTGATCACACCACTGCACTCCAGCGTGGGTGACTGAGTGAGACCCTGTCTCAAACAAACAAAGAAACCCAAAAAAAACCCCAAAAAATTCAGGAAAGACAGAGATTCCTAAAATTCTACGATTCTAAAAACCAGTAGGGCTCACTGAATATAAGAGAGGCAAGCAAAAAATTACTCCAATATTTTGAGTTTGGGTAACCTGGAATATGGTTCATTTATTGAGTAAATAGTTACTGAGTCCTGTGTTACACTGTGTTAAGCACTTGGCACTGTTCTCTCATGAAATTCTCACAATGAACTCTGTTAACTGTATGAGATAGGTATTACCCCAATCTCTACAAAAATTTAAAGAATTAGCTGGGCATGGTGGCACATGCCTGAAGTCCTAGCTACTAGGGAGGCTGAGGTGGGAGGATCACCTGGGCCCAGGAGGTTGAGGCTGCAGTGAAACCCTGTCCCCCTGCCCTCAAAAAAAAAAAAAAGAAAGAAATGAAATGAAATCGAGGGACAAAGAAGTGAAAAATGAACCATATAAGGCAATTTAGAGAAATATCTACTTTAGGAAGACTAGGTAGGTGGACAGAAAGATGGAGATAGGATCAATGCCTGTTCATATATATAGAAAGATAAACTATTGAGTGTTTGAATGGCCAGGGTTCTAGGCTTGAGTCATCTGTAGACAATGAATAGTTGAAACCATAAGAATAGTAAACAGCCATTTACTAAATCATACTAAAGGAGACATGAAGAGAAACCAGTGAAGGAAACACAATGGGATACCTTCAGCCAAGTATACAGTGAGCTTCAGTCTACCCAATCTACTTCATAGTCATCCAAAAAGAAATTATAGAGAATTAAAATATATATGCTTAAGGAAGTTCCTGGTATCAGTCTGAAAGGAACCATTATATTTGGGTAGGTGAGGGGTTAGTGGCCTTGCCTGGATGTCATTATTTGCTTCCTTGCAGTTCCCAGGGTCTTCCAGCATCTGTCTCTGGAGTTCCAGTTTCAACCACCCTCTCAGACAAGTTAAAATTTTTTCTCCAAGAATGCTGCCTGTGGCCGGGCGTGGTGGCTGACGCCTATAATCCCAGCACTTTGGGAGGCTGAGGTGGGTGGATCACAGGGTCAGGAGTTCAAGACCAGCCTGGCCAACATAGTGAAATCCCGTCTCTACTAAAAAATACAAAAAATAAGCCTGGCGTGGTGGCGGGCACCTGTAATCCCACCTACTCAGGAGGCTGAGGCAGGAGAACTGCCTGAACCTGGGAGGTGGAGGTTGCAGTGCCGAAATTATGCCATTGCACTCCAGCCTGGGCAATAGTGTGAGACTCTGTCTCAAAAAAAAAAGAATGCTGTCTGTGCTTTCTCCTAAAGCATCTTAGTGTGTGCCTTCTCCATCCTTTCTTCTAGCACACATTTATTTTCAAATATTTTTAAAGACCTCTCTGTAGGAAAGGCACTATAATAGCAGGTGTGATAAGAAGGGATGAGGAGACAAAAATAAGTTTTACATGGTCTCTGCCCTCAATAGCTCTCAGACAAGATGACTGCACAACCATGATCCATTATGCAAAGTGATGGGCCATGAAAAAGACACAGTGCACTGGGATTTGAGAGAAAGGACAGATCAGAGGAGGTTTCATAGAACTGCTAGTATGTTATCTAGGTCAGTATGTTATGTCCAGATATTTAAAATATGTCAATATATCTGTATGTATACATTATTTTAAAAATTAAAAACAGTCATTAATCTCAGGACTGGAATAGATCTTGTGAGATTATCTGATTCAAACTGGTATCATATGTGTTTATAGACATGGCAAGTGAGACTCACAGAAAAATATGCTTGCTCGTGGTACTTTTGTGAATTTTAAAAAATTGTCATGAGATTGCTTGAAGACCTTAGGGATTTCATGTGCTCTGTCATATTCAGAATTGATCCATTCCATCAATTGATTTTTAACTATACAGGAAAATCTTTCCTAAAATTTGATTGGGCCCTATTTTAATTACCCACGTTAAAGTGAACTTTTAGTCACATGGAGATCTCAGTCACCTAGAGATCCCAGATTCATAGGATTTGGCAGTTTCAAACCAGATTTCTTCTACAGCTTTCTGACCCATGTCAAACATTTGCTGTAAGTGTTTCCACCCGGTTTTTGCAGTAACCATGAAATAATCTTTGTTCTCTGGGTATAGCTGGCAAGAGTATGCAGCCATGACAAGTGACTGGCAAAAACGACTGCATACAAGTAAAAACAAAGCACCCTTCTCTACAGCTGTCAGTGGGGTGATGCTTTCAAACCCTGCAAGGACATGGCCTCCTACTTGTATAGGATTCTTGCTTTCAATCATCATGTACATGATGGTAATTGCCAGTTCAAACACATAGTAGCCATAGCTCATGTCATCAAAGTCTAAAATCCCAGACACTTGATATTCAGCATTTCCAGAGGCTGACTTGCTGGACTCTATTAAAATATTATGATCATTAAGATCTCCATGATTGATACCTGAAAATAGAAAAATCACATAAAAATAGTTATTGAATATTCCAATTTATTCCCCTTCCATTTCTCTTTCATAGGCAAAGCCATTCAGATAATTTGATGAGCAGTCAGAGATAAAGGGCCAAGCCCTATTTTTCTTGAAGTAAAATAATTTCATCTGAAAATAATAAAAGCAGTTAATTTGGGGTGGTTGTTTTGCTTTTCATCAATACAAGGCCAGAAGATGGAGACTGCAGTCACTACAAATACCTGATTTTGGCTATTAAAAGAGTAAAGTGAAAAGAACTGCTCAAACCCAGAAATGTTTAAAAAGAATAGAAACATATTCATATTGTTAGAAGAAACAAAGAGTCCTAGAATGAACCAGATTTACCTTTATTTTCATCTAGGATTTTATTTTATTTTTATTCTTTGAGATAGAGTCTCACTGTGTTGCCCAGCTGGAGTACCCTGGCACAATCTTGGCTCACTGCAACCTCCATCTCCTAGGTTCAAGCAATTCTCCTGCCTCAGCCTCCTGAGTAGCTGGATTACAGGCGTGTGCCACCACACCCAGCTAATTTTTATATTTTTAGTAGAGACGGGGTTTCACCATGTTGGCCAGGCTGCTCTCGAACTCCTGACCTCAAATGATCTACCCGCCTCAGCCTCCCAAAGTGCTGGGATTACAGGCCTGAGCAACCATGACTGGCCTCACCTAGGATTTTAAACAAAATTTTCTGATAATGTGGTAATTCTAAATTTCCCATTTTTTGATTACTGAAATAGGTGGTGATATATATTTCTTTTTTTTTTTTTTTTTTTTTGAGACGGAGTCTCTCTGTCTCCCAGGCTGGAGTGCAGTGGCGCGATCTCGGCTCACTGCAAGCTCCGGGTTCACGCCATTCTCCTGCCTCAGCCTCCCAAGTAGCTGGGACTCCAGGCGCCCACCACCATGCCCAGCTAATTGTTTGTATTTTTAGTAGAGATGGGGTTTCACTGTGTTAGCCAGGATGGTCTCGATCTCCTGACCTCGTGATCTGCCCGCCTCGGCCTCCCAAAGTGCTGGGATTATAGGCGTGAGCCACCACGCCTGGCCTGGTGGTGATATTTTAAGTCAGTACTACTCAAAGTGGGGTCTGTGGCCAGTACTGGTCTACAAAATGTTACTAGTCTGCAAGAGATAAGAACAGAGTTGAGAGTGTTTAGAAAATTTTACAGTCATATGACATCCAAGAGTGTGATCAGTGGCCTTGTCTCATTGAACGGAGCGTATACGAGTTCAAGTTTTGTCAAACTCCCGTGGTTAGTTGCATGTGACACGAACTGTAAGCGAATCATGCATAGTAGGACCATATGCCAGACTGTAATGGGTTGGGGGAAAAACTCACACTTGTCTTTTACCATAGATAGTCTAAGAAGCACGGATTTAAGCCACTGACTAAAGATTAGTAAGAGATGTCAATGAAGCCCTGAGGCACATACATGATATAAAGTATATAATTTTAGCTTTTAATTATAATGCTGAATTTTTCTATATGATTTAGGATTGTATAAATCATGCTTAAGCAATGTAACATAGTGAGTGGGCACACAGAAACAATATTATTGTAAATCATGGATTTTAAAGTATGTATTTCTGAAATTGGGATATATTATATAATTGACTCAAAAATATATAAGGTAAAATTTGACTGGGCCTGGTGGCTCATGCCTGTAATCCCTTTGGCCACTTTGGGAGCCCAACGAGGTGGATTGCTTGAGTCTAGGAGTTCCAGACCAGCCTGTACAACATGGTGAAACCCTGTTTCTATTAAAAATACAAAATTTAGCCAGCGTGATGGTGGGCATCTGTAGTCCCAGCTATTCGGGAGGTTGAGGCAAGAGAATCACTTGAACCCGGGAGGCAGAGATTGCAGTGAGTCCAGAGCAGTCTGGGCAGTCTGGGCAACAGAGCAAGACTCTATCTCAAAAAAAATTTATATACATATATATATATATATGGCAAAATTTGACAGAAATACAAGCAAAGAATAGGCAATCTGCAATCATAGTAGGATTAAAATATACTTTAACATGTACTTTACTCAATAATTGTTAAAAAAAAAAAAAAAAGCAGACCAAAATGTAAGTGAAAGTTACAGAAAATTTAAAAATTATTAATAAACTTGACATAATGGGCATATATAACTTCATACCCAACACTGCAGAATACACTTTCTTTTAAAGCACACATGAACCATTCATAAACATTTACCAAATACTACATGATAAAGTGTATTTGAAATGACTGAAATAATACAGAGCTTCATCTGTCTACTATGGTAGCCACTAGACACATGTGGTTATTTAAATTCATTAAGATTCAAACTGGAGGGCTGGATGTGGTGATTCACGCCTGTAATCTCAGCAGTTTGGGAGGCTGAGGTGGGCGGATCACTTGAGGCCAGGAGTTCAAGACCAACCTGGCCAACATGGCAAAACTCCGTCTCTACTAAAAATACAAAAATTACCCGGGCATGGTGGTGCATAATTCCAGCTACTAGAGAGGATGAGGCATAAGAATCACTTGAACCCAGGAGGCAGAGGTTGCAGTGAGCTGAGATCATGCTACTGAACTCCAGCCTGGGCAACAGAGTGAAACTGTCTTTAAAAAAAAAGAGGGCCGGGCGCGGTGTCTCAAGCCTGTAATCCCAGCACTTTGGGAGGCCGAGACGGGAGGATCACGAGGTCAGGAAATCGAGACCATCCTGGCTAACACAGTGAAACCCCATCTCTACTAAAAAATACAAAAAGCTAGCCGGGCGAGTTGGCGGGTGCTTGTAGTCCCAGCTACTCAGGAGGCTGAGGCAGGAGAATGGCGTAAACCCGGGAGGCGGAGCTTGCAGTGAGCTGAGATCCGGCCACTGCACTCCAGCCCGGGCGACAGAGCGAGACTCCGTCTCAAAAAAACAAAAAGAAAAAAACAAAAAACAAAAAAACAGGATTCAAGCTGGGTACATTGGCTTATACCTGTAATCCCAGCACTTTCAGAGGCTGATGTGGGAGGATCGCTTGCAGCCAGTAGTTCGAGACCAGCCTGGGCAACATAGTGAGACTCCATCTCTATAAAAAAAATAAAAAATCTGCTAGGCATGGTGATGCATGCCTGTAGTCCCAGCTATAAAAAAATTTTTTTTAGCTCAGTAAGATTAAAATAAAATTGAAATTCCTATTCCTTAGCAGCACTAGCCACATTTCAAATGCCCATAGCCACATAGGAGCTATTGTATTGAACAACACAGATATAGAACATTTCCTTCATTGAAGAAAATCCTACCGGACAGCACTAATATAAAGTATGTTCTCTGATCACAATGTAATTACCGTAGAAATCAACAATAAAATATAACCAAAAAAAGTTCATCATATTTTGGGGAACAGGATTTATACTTCTAAATATCCATGAGTAATAATACAAAAAAAGTAGCCAGGCATGGTGGCACACACCTGTGGTCACAGCTATTTGGGTTACTGCAGCAGGAGGATCTCTTGAACCCAGGAGGTGGAGGTTGCAGTGAGCCGAGATCGCACCACTGCACTCCAGCCTGGGTGACAGAGCAAGACTCCAGGTCAAATAAATAAATAAATAAATAAAT
The DNA here is from genome assembly GCF_047675955.1 of Chlorocebus sabaeus. Taxonomy (NCBI): domain Eukaryota; kingdom Metazoa; phylum Chordata; class Mammalia; order Primates; family Cercopithecidae; genus Chlorocebus; species Chlorocebus sabaeus. The sequence continues at coordinate 54,624,441 of NC_132929.1, read as the reverse complement.
AAATAAATAAATGGTGAATTTCATGGTTTGTGAATTACAACTCAATAAAGCTGTAAAAAATAACAGGGTCCTGGTGCGGTTGCTCATGTAATCTTAGTGCTTTGGGAAGCCAATGTGGGAGGATCGCTTGAGCCCAGGAGTTTGAGACCAGTCTGAACAACATAGAGAAACCCTGTCTCTACAAAAATAAAAATATTCACCAGGCATGATGGTGGATAGCTTAGTCCCAGCTACTTGGGAGTCTGAGGTGGGAGGATCGCTTGCGCCCAGGAGGTCGAAGCTGCAGTGAGCTGTGATTGCGCCACTGCACTCCAGCCTAGGTGACACAGCAAGACTGCCTCAAAAAAAAAAATTTAGAATTACACATCCAAACATACCATACCATGAAAACACTTGCCAGAGAATGGGACAAAATATATGTAACACATATAACTAGCAAAGGACTCACATCCAGAATATATTTAGCATTTCTACAAATCAATAAGAAAAAAAAAATTCAATAGAAAAAAGGCCAAAGACTTGATTTGGCACTTCTCAAGAATATATTTCAAATGGTCAATAAATAGGGAGATGGATTTTAAAACCATGATGTAATGATAAAGTATTATGTACAAATCAGATTGAGAAAATTTTAAAAGTCTGACCACACCAAGGGTATAGAACAATGAAAACTTTCACACTCTGCTAGCTGTAGTATAAATTCATAGAACCACTTTTGAAAACATTAGTATTATCCAGTGAAGCTGAATATAGACATTAGACATGTCCTATGACCTAGCAATCCTACCCCAAAGTATACACTCAAAGACTAATGAACATGTATACTGAGACTCAAGCATGTTCACGGCACCACTGTTCTTAGTAGCCCCAAATAAGAAACAACCCAAGTATCTTTTAAGAGTAGAATAATGTGTGGTATATTAGTGAATACAATATTTTAGTCATAAAAGTTAGCCAACTCTAGCACATGCAATGACACGAAGAATCTTATAAAAGTAGTATTGAGAAAAGAAAGGGAAGACAAGTGAATATATACGGTACAGAGGCAGAGCAGGAGCAGGGAGACCAGTTATAAGGCCACTGCAATCATCCAGATCATAGGCTCTCCTTTGAAGAAAGAATGGATAGAATTTGATTGGATTTGTGATATGAGAGAAAGAACAAAGTGAAGCCTGATGACTCCTAACTTTTTGTCCAGATTAACTAGGTGAATGGTGGATACCACTTTAATGAGATGAAGAAGACTGGGGGAAAAACAGGTTTAAAGGGAAAAAAATCAACTCTGTTTTTATGCTACACCTTACATTGTGTTTACACAAAGTAAGTAAACACCAAGAGACACATACTGCCTATCTTAGGCCTTGATAGAAATGCCCTTCAGTTACTTGCCTTTTTTTTTTTTTCTGAGATGGATTTCACTCTGTTGCCCAGGCTGGAGTGCACTGGCACGATCTAGGCCCACTGCAACCTCCACCTCTAGGGTTCAAGCGATTCTCTTGCCTCAGCCTCCTGAGTAGCTGAGATTACAGGCACATGTCACCATGCCCAGATAGTTTTCCCATTTTTATTAGAGACTGGGTTTCACCATGTTGGCCAGGCTAGTCTCAAACTCCTGACCTCAAGTGATCCACCCACCTCAGCCTCCCAAAGTGCTGGGATTACAGGTGTGAGCCACTGTGCCCAGCCAGTTCCTTGCCTTTGACCAGTACTTAATGCTGGATGAAAAAGCTGGTTATATCTAGATATATACCCTAGAGAAACACTTGTCTGTGTACACAGGGAGATATATACTACAGCAGCGGTTCCCAACCTTTTTGGCATCAGGGACTGGTTTCATGGAAGACCATTTTTCCATGGACAGGAGACTAGGGGAGGGATGGTTTTGGGATAAAACTGTTCCACCTCAGATCATCAGGCATTAGATTCTCACTTAGATCCCTCGCATGCGCAGTTCACAGTAGGGTTTGCGCTCCTACGAGAATCGAATGCTACTGCTGATCTGAGAGGAGGCAGAGCTCAGGCGGTAATGCTTGCTTTCCCTCTGCTCACCTCCTGCTGTGTAGCCCAGTTCCTGGGGTCTGGGGACCCCTCTACTAGAGGGTTCATTGAAGCATCATTTATGTAGCAAAGAAATGGAAGCAACCTAAAATTCCATTAACAAGAGAATGGACCAAAAAATTATAGTAATAGTACATGCAAATAAGTTACGGTATATTCATACTATGGAATACTATTTAGCAGTTAAAACTAATAAACTGAACTAAAACTACAAATATTCATATGACTCAATCTGCAAAACATGTTGAATAGAAAAGGCAGGTTGCAGAATAATAATACACAGTGTGATACTATTGATATAAAGTTTGAAAAACACAAACCCTACTATAAATAATTTATAAATCATACATATGTAATGTGCAAATTTAATGGGAAGAAGAGAGGTAGACTCATGTAAAGTTTAGAGGAGGCTTCAAATGTAGCAATTTTGAGGAAAGTAAAAATATTATTATTTAAAAAGCAATAGAAGCAAATATGGCAAAATTTTAAGATTTGATAAAGCTAAATTGTACCTCCATACTTTTTTGATGATATGAAATTTGACAGTTTAAATATCAAGAAAAATACTTAATTGGGAGAATACTCACATTCTCGAAAATGACTTAACTTGGTCATTACTTCCTCCTTGAATAGATGAATGACATGCTCGACAATCTCTCGGTTTCGATTCTGGCCCAGGACATACAGGTATTTCTCCAGAAGAGGAACATTTTTCAGATTCCAGATGAAGTTCTTCCGATGAAGACTACTTAACTTTGGGTGATGGAATTTCTAAATCAATCAAAAGCGAGATATTCTTAGTCTCTTGAGAGAGCAACCACTGTTGAGAGGTGGGAGGTGCTGCACATTTTTTTTTTTTTTTTTGAGACGGAGGAGTCTTATACTCTGCCACCCAGGCTGGAGTGCAGTGACATCTCGACTCACTGCAACCTCTACCTCCTGGGTTCAAGTGATTCTTCTGCCTCAGCCTCCCGAGTACCTGGGATCACAGGCATGTACCACCACGCCTGGTTAAATTTTTTTTTTTTTTTTTGTATTTTTAGTAGAGATGGGGTTTCACCATGTTGGCCAGGCTGGTCTCAAACTCCTGACTTCAGGTGATCCACCTGCCTGTGCCTCCCAAAGTGCTGAGATTACAGGTAGGAGCCACCTCGCCTGGCCGGTGCTACATATTTTTAATCAAGCAGACCTTGTGAGAACTCACTCACTATCATAAGAGATCTGCTGCTTCAGAAGACTACCTGCCCTAGACTGGCCAGGGAGTCTCTGAGGGAGACAGGTGGCATTCTCTCATGGTCATTGACTTGCCCCATTTACTTTAACTCACAAAATAGTAAGCCCTTCATATCTGTGCAGGATCTCTCAGTTTGGGGAGCACATTCCCAGCTCACTTGATCCTCATAATTATGTAAAGATAGGCATTATTGCCCACAGCTTACAAAAGAAATTGGAGGCAGCTCTAAAGAACTCTGTTCTCACCCATGCCCCTTGTAACCTCTTTGACTTCATCTTCTACTGGCTTTGCTCACCTACTCCAACCACCCTGGCCTCCCTGCTGTTCAAGGAACATGCTAGGCATGTTCCCACCTCACAGCCTTTTGCTTTTGCTGTTTCCCTTTTTGGGGATGCCCTTCACCAGATGGTTAGTGCCGTCATTTCTACCAGGTCTTTACTCAAAAAACACCTTCTCTGTGAGAATGTCCTGACCACTCCATCTAGAATTTCAACCCTCTCCCTGATATTTTGTACCCGTCATCTCTGCTTATTTTTTCTCCTTACCACTTATTGCTAACATTTGTCATGGTTCACTTACTTATTTTACTGTCTACTCTCACTAGAATATAAGCTCCATGAGGGGTAGGGCTGTTTTTTGTCTGTTTCGTTCACTCCTGTATCTCCACACCTAGAACAGTGCCTGGCACATTGAAGGCACTGCTTGAGCAATACTTGCTGAATTAAAGGATGTTCTTAGAATAAAAAAATTCTGGAATTGGAAGGGCCTTTAGACTTTGACCACTGTATCTAAAGATGTAAATAATTTTCACTATCGCTGCACGAATGGGAAAACTGGGGTTCACAGAGGGATAACAACTTGTAATTATAAGGCTGAGGGAGGACCTGGATCTTGTGACCCACAGTTCAGACCTCTTTCACAGAGTGAGTGCTGGAAGATGCCTTGATGGTCATCCAGTGAAGTTTATTTCAAACCTTTTTGCACGACTTGCAGTAAGAAATATATTTTACATCATAACCCCAGTATACAGGCACACACATATAAAGAAAAAAGTCTCAGTAAACAATACGCAGACCATTATATGTGACATATTCTGGTGTTTTTAAAAATTATATTCTGGCCGGGCATGGTGGCTCATGTCTGTAATCCCAGCACTTTGGGAGGCCGAGGTGGGTGGATCATTTGAGGTCAGGAGTTCGAGATCAGCCTGGCCAACATGGTGAAACCCCATCTCTACTAAAAATACACAAAATTAGCCAGGCATGGTGGTAGGTGCCTGTAGTCCCAACTACTTGGGAGGCTGAGGCAGGAGAATAGCTTGAACCTGGGAGGTGGAGGTTGCAGTGAGCCAAGATTGTGACACTGCACTCCAGCCTGGGTGACAGAGTGAGACTCTGTCCCAAAAAAAAAAAAAAATATATATATATATATAAAATAAAATTTAAAAAATATATTTCTTTTAAAAGTTCCTCTAGGCCGGGCATAGTGGCTCATGCCTGTAATCCCAACACTTTGGGAGGCCGAGGCGGGCAGATCACAAGGTCAGGAGATCGAGACCATCCTGGCTAACACGGTGAAACCCCATCTCTACTAAAAAATACAAACAATTAGCTGGGCATGGTGGTGGGTGCCTGTAGTCCCAGCTACTTGGGAAGCTGAGGCAGGAGAATGGCATGAATCTGGGAGGCGGAGCTTGCAGTGAGCCGAGATCATGCCACTGCACCCCAGCCTTGGTGACCAAGCGAGACTCCATCTCAAAAAATAAATAAATAAATAAAAATTAAAAAAAAAAAAAAGTTTCTCTGAATGGATTTCAATACTCACTATTGTGACCAGGAGTTTGAGAACCTTCCCCTGATGATTCTCTTATCAGTAGCATTTTCTTGCTAAATAGTCATGTAGCGGCCGGGCGCGGTGGCTCAAGCCTGTAATCCCAGCACTTTGGGAGGCCGAGACGGGCGGATCACGAGGTCAGGAGATCGAGACCATCCTGGCTAACCCGGTGAAACCCCGTCTCTACTAAAAATACAAAAAAAAAAAACTAGCCGGGCGAGGTGGCGGGCGCCTGTAGTCCCAGCTACTTGGGAGGCTGAGGCAGGAGAATGGCGTAAACCCGGGAGGCGGAGCTTGCAGTGAGCTGAGATCCGGCCACTGCAGTCCAGCCCGGGCTACAGAGCAAGACTCCGTCTCAAAAAAAAAAAAAAAAAAAAAAAAAAAAAATAGTCATGTAGCCTGTTTGAATACTTCTTGATATGGTTTGGATCTGTGTCCCCAACAAATCTCATGTCAAACTGTAATCTCCAGTATCGGAGGTGGGACCTGGTGGGAGGTGATTGGATCATAGGGGTGGTTTCTTATGAATGGTTTAGTACTATCCTTTGGTGCTGTTCTTGTGATAGTGAGAGTTCTCATGATATCTGTTTTATTGTTGCTGTTGTTGTTTGTTTGTTTTTGAGACAGTCTCTCTCTGTTGCCCAGGCTGGAGTGCAGTGGCGCAATCTTGGCTCACTGCAATCTCTGCCTCCCAGGTTCAAGCAATACTCCTGCCTCAGCCTCCTCAGTAGCTGGGATTACAGGCACCCACCACCATGCACAGCTAATTTTTGTGTTTTTAATAGAGACAGGGTTTTACCATGTTGGCCAGGCTGATCTCGAACTCCTGACCTCAAGAAGGCTGCAGAAATTTGCATACGTAAAAAGGAGCCAAGCAATAATAGCCAAGACAATGGGGAAAAGTTCTTGAAGTCATTTCAGAGACTTGTAGCAGTCCTTACCATCACAGGCCTGGAGGGCTAGGAGGACAGGATAGTTCTGTGGGTCAGGCCCAGGGTCCTGCTGCCCTACACAGCCTTAGGATATTGCTCCCCACATCCCAGTTGTGCCAGCTCAAGCCATGGATCAAAGGGGTATGGTACAGGTACAGCTTAGATCACTGCTTCAGAAAGTGCAAGCTAGAAGCCTTGGTGGCTTCCAAGTGGTATTAAGCATGTGGGTGCACAGAGTGTAAAAAGTTGAGGCTTGGGAACCTCTGCCTGGATTTCAGAGGATGTATGGAAAAGCCTGGATGTTCAGGCAGAAACCTGCTGCAGGGGGGCCGGGTGCGGTGGCTCAAGCCTGTAATCCCAGCACTTTGGGAGGCCGAGACGGGCGGATCACGAGGTCAGGAGATCGAGACCATCCTGGCTAACAAGGTGAAACCCCGTCTCTACTTAAAAATACAAAAAAAACAAGCCGGGCGAGGTGGCGCGCGCCTGTAGTCCCAGCTACTTGGGAGGCTGAGGCAGGAGAATGGCCTGAACCCGGGAGGCAGAGCTTGCAGTGAGCTGAGATCCGGCCACTGCACTCTAGCCTGGGCGAAAGAGCAAGACTGTATCTCAAAAAAAAAAAAAAAAAAAAAAGAAACCTGCTGCAGGGGTGGAGCCCTCATGGAGAACCTCTACTAGGGCAGTGTGGAGGAGAAATGTGGGCTTGGAGCCCCCACACAGAGTCCCCACTGGGGCACTGCCCAGTGAAGCTGTGAGAAGAGGGCCACCATCCTCTAGACCCCAGAATGGTAGATCCACTAGTAGTTTGCACCCTGCCCCTGGAAAAGCCACAGGCACTCAACACCAGCCCTTGAGAGCAGCCACAGGGGTGGGGCTTCCCCAGGCCTTGGGAGCCCACCCCTTGCATCAGTGTGCCTTGGATGTGGGACATGGAGTCAAAGGAGATTATTTTGGAGCTTTAAGATTTAATGACTGCCCTGCTGGGTTTTGGACTTGCATGAGGCCTGTAGTCCCTTCCTTTTGGATGATTTCTCCCTTTTGGAATAGGAGTGTTTACCCAATGCCTATACTCCCATTGTATCTTAGAAGTAAACACCTTGTTTTTAATGTTATAGGCTCATAGGCAGAAGGGTACTTGCCTTGTCTTAGGTGAGACTTTGGACTGTGGACTTTTGAGTTAATGCTGGAATGAGTTAAAATTTGGGGGAACTGTTGAGAAAGGATGATTGAATTTTGCATTGCGAGAAGGACATGACATTTGGGAGGCCAGGGCAGAATGACATGGATTGGCTCTGTGTCCTCACCAAATCTCATGCCAAACTGTAATCCCCAATATTGGAAGTGGGGCCTGGTAGGAGGTGATTGGATCATGGCAGTGGTTTCTCATGAATGGTTTAGCACCATCCTCTTAAGGCTGCTCTCATGACAGTGAGTGCATTCTCATGAAATCTGTTGTTTAAAGGTATGCAGCACCCCCGCCTTGCTCTCTCTTGCTCCTGCCCCTGCCATTTAAGACACCTGATCCCACTTTGCCTTCTGCCATGATTAGAAGCTTCCTGAGGACTCCTCAGAAGCAGAAGCCACTATGCTTCCTGTATAGCCTGAAGAAGCATGAGCCAATTAAACCTATTTTCTTTATAGATTACCCAGTCTCATGTATTTCTTTATTACAATTCAAGAATGGACTAACACATTTCCCATGGTATGTACTTTTTACCCTTATTGAGATGGCTTTGTGTTCTTCCCTTTGTGCAGTTAAAATCTGCCTCTGCCTCTCTAATAGTATCCATGCCACTGGTTCCAACTATGACCTCTGAGACCATCTGGAACAGGATTAGTCCTCCAGGTTTTTGAGGATGGCACTCCTGCTCTCTCTCTTCTTTCTTTTTTTTTTTAATCTGAGACAGAGTCTCACTCTGTTGCCCAGGCTGGAGTCCAGTTGTACAATCTCAGCTCACCGCAACCTTTGCCACCAAGGTTCAACTGATTCTCATGCCTCAGCCTTCCAAGTAGCTGAAATTACAAGCATGTGTCACCATGCCCAGTTAATTTTTTAGTATTTTTAGTAGAGACAGGGTTTTATCATGTTGGCCAGGCTGGTCTCGAACTCCTGGGCTCAAGTGATTCACCCACCTTGGCCTCCCAAAGTGCTGAGATTACAGGTGTGAGCCACCCCACCTGGCTTTGGAGCTTCTCTTCTTTTTTTTTTTTTTTTTTTGAGACGGAGTCTCACTCTATCACCCAGGCTGGAGAGCAATGGCATGATCTCAGTTCACTGCAACCTCCATCTCCCAGGCTCAAACAATTCTCCTGCCTCAGCCTCCACAATAGCTGGGATTACAGGCAACTAACTTAAAAAATTTTTTTTCAGTAGAGATGGGGTTTCACCATGTTGGCCAGGCTGGTCTCGAACCAGAGTCTTCTCTTTTGTACATTTAACATCCTGTGTGTTAAATGCCAATTGTGATCACAAAGACATTGCATAGTAAGCACTGAAAAAACACTGTTAGGAGCTGTTACTTTTGGAGACTGGGATTATGGAGGAATGGAGATGATGGTGGAGAGAAAAAAGTTTTCATTTTATACCTTTCAGTACTGTTTGAAATTTTATACTGTGCATATTTATTATTTTTAAAGAAAGTAAAATAGCTGGGCATCATGGCTGATGTCTATAATCCTAACTAGTTGGGAGGCTGCAGTGAGACGATCACTTGAGCTCAGGAGTTCAAGACTACCCTGGGCAACACAGTGAGATCTCATCTGAAGAAGAAGAAAGAAGAAAGAAGAGGAAGAGGAGGAGGAGGAGGAGAAGAAGAAGGAGGAGAAGGAGAGGAGGAAGAGGAGGAAGAGTAAAAAGAGAAAGAGGAAGAGGAAGAAGAGGAGGAAGAGGAAGAGGAGGAGGAAGAGGAAGAGGAGGAGGAGGAAGGAAGAGGAAGGAAGAGGAAAAGAGAAGAAGAAGAAAAGTGAAATAAAATATTCTAGTTGGGTTTCCAGTGGAGCGACAGTCTACTCAGGGAAGGCTCTGAGTCAGCTTCTGAAATGATGGCACGATTATCGCACACAGCCGTGGAACTTCTCTAGTATGGGGTACTGGGAAGAATCCTGGGGTTGAGTCAGACAGATCTAGGTTTCAACTGGTTCTACCACTTAATATCCCAGATATTAGTTTCCTTAGATAGCAGAATCAAGCTATCAATGACCAGCTTTACAATCAATTGTGGATTCACTAAGACATGAAATGAAAACTTCATACATATAGGTGCTCAATACATGTTTGTTAAAATCAGTGTTGTCCTTGATCTGCCTGATTTCTCTGGCTTTTCTATCCATTTGGTTCCTTGCTACACCAACCTGAATTCTTGACAATTTAATCAGCACTCTTTATTAGCCTGTCTTAGCCTGCCTCTTGTTATTAGGCTGGTGCAAAAGTAACTGCAGTGTTGCAATCAAAAGTAATGGCAAAACCACAATTACTTTTGCACCAATCGAATAACTCCCTCATTCTCTACCTCACACCTCAGCTCCCATTTCCCATGCATATTGTATTCTCTAGTACAAAGTTTTACCACAGTCATACTCATAAGCCTGTCCTATATTTTCTTCTTTCTTATAGTTAATGAAATCTCCTGAGATTGACTTCCAGCCCATCTGTGGACCAAATGGCAACCAAATTCCAGTACTATTTGGTCCCTTCACTTGTTAACTCCTCAGTTCTGGCCCCTACAATCCCCAGAACTCCTACCTTCTTTGGATCCCACAGGCCTACCTGACCAACTGCGGGAAGCTTCAATGGCCCAACCATGTCCCCAGCAGAGCAGCCACCAGCCTCGGCCATGCCTATATGACTAAAATACCACACTTATATATATTATCTTTCATAGACTCTACAGTTTTCATACTTACAGAAAAACTAAGAACTTAGCTCCTGCAAAGGCATGGGGTAAGCCTGGGTGAGGGGATGAGCAACAGGAATAATGCATGATAAAAATTCATGTAATGCCAAATGAAGAAGGCTTGGTTCCCTCTAGAGCTCCGTTGTCCTCTGTAAGACAACTTAAAGTAAGTTGAACAGCAGAGCAGTAGGTGGCTAAATGCACAGCAGAACTGACTCACTGTCAGCAATGATGTGGTGCTATTTCCCTCTAAAACCGTATTACTTTTTCAGAATATAGCAGGAAAAGTTGAAAGTTCAGTGGCCATAGGCATATGAATGAAGCCCACAGATAGGGCAGAAGGAAAGGTTACTGGTAAAGGAAAGCTATTATGTAGCAGACAGTCATTTAAACAGCTCAATAGTAGGTTTAAGTCTGAGGAAGGTAGACAGACTTTACTGAGCACTACAATCAGTTCAAAGGTTTTTGTTTTGGGTTTTTTTGTTTGTTTGTTTGTTTTGAGACGTTGTCTCACTCTTTCACCCAGGCTGGTGTGCAGTGGTGTGATCTCGCCTCACTGCAACCCCCACCTCCTGGGTTCAAGTGATTCTCTTTACCTTAGCCTCCCAAGTAGCTGGGACTACAGGTACCTGCCACCACGCCCGGATAATTTTTGTATTTTTAGTAGAGATGGGGTTTCATTATGTTGGCCAGGCTGGTCTGAAACTCCTGACCGCAACTGATCCACCCACCTTGGCCTCCCAAAGTGCTGGGATTATAGGCATGAGCCACTGCACCCGGCCCAGTTCAAAGGTTTTCTAAATAAAATTAATATGTGAAGAAAATTTCCTAAAAATAAATTAATTAGAACGGGCTATTTAAATCCAAATTATATTATTATGAACAAATGAACAGTTTAACGAAAGTCCACAAATGAATTTGCTCAAACTTAATTGAAAACTATTTCAAGTGAAATGTTTAATATGTTTACCACCCAAACCCTTGTAGAAGCTCAATAAATATGTGTTGAATAGATGAATAGAGTGCAATATAAAATGGTGATTATTGTAAGTACAGAAAAAGGTCTGTGGGTTTATAAACATATGCTAAGCACCAAGTATGCCCCTGGGGCTGTGGAATAGTATGGCACATGGAATAAGTGGTTCAGAGAATGTCATCTCTGGATGGTGGAATTACCAGTAACTTAATTTTTCTTTGTATTTTTATCTAGTTTCCTTTAAATAATGGATCACACAAGGATTTTTAATCAGAAAAAAAGGTTACAATATTTCTATTTGATGATCTAAGGATAAATGAATACTACTTACACTGCAGGGGCTTCAGTTTTTTTTTTTTAAGACAGAGTCTCGCTCTGTCTTGCCCAGGCTAGAGTGCAGTGGTGTGATCTCGGCTCAATGCAGCCTCTGCCTCCTGGGTTCAAGTGATTCTCCTGTCTCAGCCTCCTGAGTAGCTGGGATTACAGGCACCCACCACCACACCCGGCTAATTTTTATATTTTTAGTAGATGGGGTTTCACCATGTTGGCCAGCTGGTCTCAAACTCCTGACCTCAGGTGATCCACTCGCCTTCGCCTCCCAAAGTACTGGGATTACAGGCGTAAGCTACTGCGCCCGGCCTAGTCTTGAGTTTTTGGCCAAGAGGGGGTTTACCCTCCTGCCAGAAAAATCAAAAACAGTGGACAAAATACATTAAACACTGGTTTTTCAAGTTATTAGACATTAGGTAATGAAAAACAGTGATCCCTGAGAGAATGAAAACAAATAAGGGTCCCAGGTGTGGTGGCTCACGCCTATAATCTCAGCACTTTTGGAAGCCGAGGCAGGTGGATCATTTGAGGTCAGGAGTTCAAGACCAGCCTGGCCAACACAGTGAAACCCTGTCTCTACTAACAATACCAAAAAATTAGCTGGGCAGTGGTGGCAGCTACTCAGGAGGCTGAGGCAGGAGAATCCCTTGGGCCAGGGAGGCGGAGGCTGCGGTGAGCTGAGATCATGCCACTGCACTCTAGTCTGGGTGACAGAGTGAGACCCTGTCTCAAAAATAAAATAAAATAAAATAAAACACACAAGGGTAGTTTGCCCCAGCTCACTGCCCTGACAGAGGATGCGGTGCAGAGAGGGAAGACCCAGATGGAGCCCAGAGGACTCTCTGAGTTGAGGAGGTAGAGCTGAGAGTCCGGGAAGACCAAGGTAGTTTGAGTTTGCAGGACAGATGACCAGGAATGGGAGAGCTGCAGAGAGAGAGCACTCCAGGGATCTGCATTATGTTCGCCTTGAGAATTTAGCAGATTGGTGGATGACCCATGTGTAAATGTGAGGAAACTACTCAAAACTGGGGAAAGAGCTACCTGAAGGGATTAGAGGAAAGAGTACCTGGCACGCACAGGGCCAGGAAGAGTGCCTGTTCCTACCGTCCACACTGGAAAACCTCACAGTTCACAGGACACTGAAGGATTCTGATTAGTAAATTGATCCTTGGTCCCATCTATCAAGTAGTAAAAGCATGACCCAAAAGGATCAAACTGCTTCCAAGTAATTTCACTACATCCACTCAAGGAATCCCAGTGGAAGGTAACCATAAGAAACTCAAGAAAAACTATACAAAGTCACACCTTAATCAAACTGCTCAAAACTGGAGATAAAGAGAATTTTTTTTTTTTTTTTTTTAAGATGGAGTCTTGCTCTGTCACCCAGATTGGAGTACAGTGGTACAATCTTGGCTCACTGCAACCTCCACCTCCTGGGTTCAAGTAATTCTCCTGCCTCAGTCTGCAAAGCACCTGGGATTATAGGCATGCACCACCATGCCCAGCTAATTTTTGTATTTTTAGTAGAGACGGGGTTTTGCCATGTGGGCCAGGCTGGTCTTGAACTTCTGACCTCAAGTGATCTGCCTGCCTCAGCCTCCCAAAGTGCTGGGATTACAGGTGTGAGCTACCCCGCCGGGCCTCAAGAGAAAGTCTTAAAAGCAGCCACATACCTACAAGAGACACATTACATTAAGAGGAACAATCTGATGGCAGATTTCCTGTGAGAAATAATGCAAGCAATGGGCCGGGAGGCAGAGGTCACAGCACTGCACTCCAGCCTGGATGACAGACAGAAACTCTGTCTCAAAAAAGAAAAGAAAAGAAAAGAAAAAATGCAAGCAAGAAGTGGAGCAATGTCTTTCTTTCTTTCTTTTTTCTTTTTTCTTTTTTTTTCTGAGACAAGGTCTTGCTCTGTCACCCAGGCTGAAGTGCAGTGGTGTGATAACGACTCACTGCAGCCTCAACCTCTTGGACTCAGGTGATCCTCCCACCTCAGCCTCCCAAGTAGCTGGGACTACAAGCATGCACCACCACGCCAGGATAATTTTTTGTATTTTTAGTAGAGACAAGGTTTCACCATGTTGCCTAGGCTGCTCCCAAACTCCTAGCCTCAAGTGATCCTCCTGCTTTGGCCTCCCAAAGTGAAGGGATTACAGGCATGAGTCACCACACCTGGCCGAAACCTCTTTTCTGTATAAACTACCCAGTCTCAGGTATTTCTTTATAGCACCACAAGAATGGCCTAATACTAAGACCAACCCCCTGGCGAGGCGTGGGGTAGCTCATGCCTGTCGTCCCAGCACTTTGGGAGGCAGAGGCGGGAAGATTGCTTGAGCTCAGGAGTTTGAGACCAGTCTGGACAACATGGCTAAACCCCATCTCTACAAAAAATACAAAAATAAATTAGATGGGTGTGGTGGCACACTCCTGTAGTCCCAGCTACCTGGGAGGCTGAGATGGGAGGACTGCTTGAGCCTGGGAAGTTGAGGCTGCATTAAGCTGTGACTGTACCATTGCACTCCAGCCTGGGAGACAGAGTGAGACCCTGTCTCAAAAAAAAAAAAAGACCAACCCCATCTCTTCCTCCTTCTCCTCAGCCCACTCAAAGTGAGGATGACAGTGAAGACCTTTATGATGATCCATTTCTACTTAATAAATAGTAAATATATTTCCTTTGTCTTGTGATTTTTTAAATATAAAAGGTACTCAGTCAATATTGAATAAATGAAGATGTTTTATGGGTGAGTGTAAAAGGCACCTGTCATACATTGTATTGTTTCTATAGGGTAAAAACATCCTTAACATACACTATTAATCCATTTGCAACCTAGCTATTGCTTCATACGGAACTCCAGCTGATTATACTGTGACTGGATGAAATCTTCAGGTTTCCATTTGTGAATATTGATTGTTTTCAGTGAGCAGCATGAAGAATATCATGAATTTCTAAAAATTTAGGTAATCTTTCCAATACACCAGTAAGATTTATTTATTTTTTAATTTTAAAAAATTGGCTGGGCACGGTGGCTCAAGCCTGTAATCCCAGCACTTTGGGAGGCCGAGACGGGCGGATCACGAGGTCAGGAGATCGAGACCATCCTGGCTAACGCAGTGAAACCCGTCTCTACTAAAAAATACAAAACAACTAGCTGGGCGAGGTGGTGGGCACCTGTAGTCCCAGCTACTCCGGAGGCTGAGGCAGGAGAATGGTGTAAACCCGGGAGGCGGAGCTTGCAGTGAGCTGAGATCCGGCCACTGCACTCCAGCCTGGGTGACAGAGTGAGACTCTGTCTCAAAAAAATAAATAAATAAATAAAAATAAAAAAAAATTTTTTAGAGACAGTGTTACTCTGTCACCCAGGCTGGAGTAGTGGTGTGATCTCGGCTCACTGCAACCTCCACCTCCTGGCTCAAGCAATTCTCCTGCCTCAGTCTCCCAAGTAGCTGAGACTACAAGCACATGCCACCATGCCCTAAATTTTTGTATTTTTTAGAAGAGGCAGGGTTTCACTATTTTGGCCAGGCTGGTCTCAAACTCCTGGCCTCAAGTTAGATCCCTCTGCCTCAGCCTCCCAAAGTGCTGGGATTACAGGCGTGGACCACCACACCCGGACTACACCAGTAAGAGTTTGGCAGAAGTTAGCCTTACTGTCATAAAATGTATGCATTCTAGGACTCCATTCTCTTCATAACATACCTTAGGTGCACCATACATAAAAAGAGAGTCTGATTCTTAGTTTATTTTAAAAATAAAATAACAAACAAACGTCCCTTAGAATAAAATAAAGCCCCATATCTTACCTGCAGTGTCTTATCCAAGTTGGCAGCTAGCTTTCCAATTTCATACAATAGCTGGGGGCTGATGGGAATCTCAGCTATGGGTCTTCCTGGGAGGTAAGTCAGCAGCCTCACCAAGTAGCTTTTGATTTCAGAGCCACTATCTAAATGGATGGAATAAAATATCCTTTGACTATTTTAAATATATACATTGAGAGACAGATAGATATAGATATTTAGATATAATAGAACTAGAAGCTATTATGCCTTTGCAAGTATTATTGAAAAGAACAGAAATTACAGAACAACAACAAAAATGTGCTAATCTAAAACAGCTCGGCAGGATTCTATGAGGCAGAGTTGAGTGGATGAAGCAAGAAGGTAGAATACACAAACCTTAAGAACACTGGAACTGGCCATTTACATACCAACAAAATTATAGCCCTAACTCTTCTGGCCTTAGCTCTACACAGAAATTACCTACTGTGGTAAATGAAAGCAACAACACATACTCTTTCATAAGTTCACAGTTGAAGGGAGTGAGGTACCAATAAATGACTTCCAGAATCAGGCTTCCTGCAGGACAGCCTGTGTTTGCAACACAGGACAATAACTGTGTCTCAGGGAACAATGGGCCTCAGGTATTTGTAGCAATGCAAATTAAGAAAGAATGGTGAACAATTAAGAGAGAGAAAGACAATCAAGATTTCGAACCTTTAAAAAAACTTGAAGAAATTGGTTTTAGCCTGCTGCTTAAAGAGCTGAATTAGGTCCATTGTTGGCATTTTAGTATTTTGAGGTGAAAAGGACTGTCTCACAGATGAGGACTGCTGGTCTTAGGGATTTAAGTGGTCTATGTGTCCAAGGTTACATATACAGTAATGACAAAGCTAAAATCTAAAATTCCTGATTCCCAATATTCTTTCTACTATACTGCAGCACCAGAATTTATAGCTTCTCTAAGTAATAAAAATATTTTATTATTTTTCTGGTTAAAAAAAAAAAAAAAAAAAAAAAAACAGGCCAGGCATGGTGACTCATGCCTGTAATCCCAGCACTTTGGGAAGCCAATGGAGGCAGATCACTTGAGGCCAGGAGTTCAAGACCAGCCTGGGCAACATGGCAAAACTCTGCCTCTACAAAAACACTACAGAATTAGCTGGGCGTGGTGATGCGTGCCTGTAGTCCCAGCTACTCAGCAGGCTAAAGCGGGAGGATCACCGGAGCCCAGGAGGTCAAGGCTGCAGTGAGCTGTGACTGCGCCACTGCACTCCAGTCTGGGTGATAGAGTGAGACCGTCTCAAAAAACAGCAAACAAATAAAAATAAAAACCGAAAACCACCAACAACAAAACAAACAAACAAACAAACAAAACAAACAAAAAATGTTCCCCTGATTTTCACAAGTTCCCTTAGTTACTATCTGTCAGGGCCTTTCTAAACAGAAAACTTATACCACATTGGGCTCTAATCACTACTCAATCAGAGGACCAATCACCACTTTGACGATGCTGTGGCTTCTCCCAACACTGAAAAAATAACCACCTCTAAGTGTGTGCTATTGAGGTTGCTAAAAAAATAACAACCACATCTACACTTGGAATTATGAACTTGCCCTTCATAGTTCTACTTGTGGTCAAAAGGCAGTGATGTGTCTGGATAGGTAATGGGTCAGCAAGTTGGTCATCTCTTACCTACAGACACGAGAGAAGCTGTGTTGTCTCCTTTAGTGCGACACACAGAGGATGTTGGAAATCCAGCTGCTTTCAGAAACATGATGATGTGATTCTGCACTTCAATCCGGTCTGGATTTTTGCTAGCCGTGGTGTTGCTTATTTTGAGGACATATTCAGTTGGGCCATCTTTGGTTTTTGAAACGTAGACATGAAAGTTTTGGTCATCATAGCTAGGAAGTGGCTGGACCTTGAAAACTTTCCACCCAAACACTGACTCCACTAATGCAGAGGCCTGTTCCTCACTGAAAGTGGGTTTGCTAAGAGCCTCTGACTGCTGATCATTTCCACTTGACATTATGTCTAGGGGAACAAAAAGTAGCAAACAGAAAGGGGACATAGGATGAATATATTTATTTAAATGATTTTTCTCAAGACAGACCAATAATGTTTTTACTGATTCTGTACTTCTTTTGATTGTTAAGTTTTACTCATAAAGTTAAAAAATATCAAATCAGTGAATAAGATCAAGAAGTAGATGTTTTGGCAAGTGCAAACAAATTCTTATAGGACAAATTATTTTTAAACTTACCTCCCAAACACAGATCAGGAAAGCACCTTGGTATCATCTCGTCCAATCCCTCCTCCTCCCCCATTAATTTTATAGGGGAAATTTTGGTTCTGAGAGGTTAAGTGACTTGCCCAAAGTTACATATTAAGTCATAGTAAGAATTCAGCTCTCGGGCTGGACCTGGTGGCTGAAGGCTATAATCCCTGCACTTTGGGAGGCAGAGGCAGGCAGATCACCTGAGCTCAGGAGTTCGAGACCAGCCTGGCCAACATGGTGAAACCCCATCTCTACTAATAACACAAAAATCGGCCGGGCGTCGTGGTGGGCGCCTGTAATCCCAACTACTCAGGAGGCTGAGGCAGGAGAATCACTTGAACGCGGGAGGTCAAGTCTGCAGTGAGCCAAGATCGCACCACTACACACCAGCCTGGGCAACAGGGCGAGACTCCATCTCAAAAGAAAAAGAGAATTCAGCTCTCTAGACTTCTAATCCGTGACTATGTCCTTTTGACTATATTCCTACCATCTTAGGTTTAACAATAAATTCAAATACAGTGATCTTTTATAGTCACAGTTTTGCTAAATTATAAGGATCACCATTTAATTTATTATGCATATTTCAAATAGAAAAACATAGACTGATGAGCTAAGTATTGTGTGAGTCACTAGAGGAGATAAGGCCAGAGAGCCAAAGAAAACCCTGTATTAACTATAAGTATTAACCTGAAATGACTGAATCAACACTGAAGTGACTGAGATTACCTTAAATTGTAAAGAATATGTTTTCCACTGCTGAGAGGAATAGCAGCTTAAAATTAAAATTAAGGTCAATTGCAAAAAATAAAGTTACATTTGAGTTTGTGACCTATAAAATTAATATCTGCCAAAACTGTGACAGAAGCTGAGAGGGAGAGAAATTACTACAGCCTAAGGGAAGACATTCTTGAGAAGATAGATTTGAACTTTTACTTTTAAAGATAGAGATGGGGGGTTACCCAGGTTGGTCTCAAACTCCTGGCCCCAAGTGATCCTCCCACTTACACCTCCCAAAGTGCTGGGATTACAGGGTGAGCCACTGGACCGAGACAGGGTCTCACTCTATCACCCAGGCTAGAGTGCAACAGCGTGATTACAACTTACTGCAGCCTCAACCACCAAGCTCAGTGATCCTGAACCTCAGCCTCCTATGAACCTCTGCCTCCTGGGTGGCTAGGACTACAGAAGCCACCATATCAGGCTAATTTTTTGTATTTTTTACAGAGACAGGTTTTCACCATGTTGGACAGGCTGGTCTTGAATTTCTGGGCTTAAGTGATCTGCCTGCCTCAGTTTTGTAATCCCAAAGTGCTGGGATTACAGGCATAAGCACTACGCTGGGCCTTGAATTTTTAAGTATGATTTGGATACATGGGGGAGGCAGGAGACTGTTTTCTTTTACTTGGTAATTCCACCCTCTGCTACTCATAGCTGGTATATTTCCTGAGCATCTAGCTACATATGAAAGACAATGCAGGGCTTCTGAACATCCTTCAGGAACCAAATATTTAAGGTTGTTACGATCTCATGTTGTTTTCCCAAAATAGTTTTATTCTAATCCTTCTTTCATACTAAGTTGTAAATAATTGATAACATCGTGAGAGTGAGCTGCATTTTAGGGTATGTTTTGATTGCTGTTCAGGGGATACAGTATTATATAAAAACAATCATATGGGCTGGGCACAGTGGCTCCTACCTGTAATCCCAGCCAGAACTTTGGGAGGCCAAGGTGGGAGAATCACTCAAGGCCAGGAGTTCGAAACTAGTCAGGGCAACATAATGAGACCCCCTTTTCTATTGAAAAAAAAAATAAAGAATCTCATGAACAGTTAGCTTTTCTGGAAAGTGGAAGATATGTTGCTTCTGACAGGGAAGGGGCATGAGAGAACTTTCTGAGAGGCAAGTGTTCTACATCTTGATTAGTCTTTGGTTACATGGCTTACATTTGTCAAAACTTAAAACCTAAGTAAACTAGTAAGATCTGTGAATATCACTGAATGTAAAATTTACCTTTAAAAAAGAAAGAGCCCTTCTGAGAAACTGGCTAGGAAAAGGGAGGTGGATCTTAGGACTTTCTTGGAACTCCAAAAATCAGACCATATGCCTGTTAATGCCTAATTTACTTGGCTCTGTCACAGCAAAAACCCACCTAACTCCAGTGAGGGAAAGGGGATAACATTCAGGGAGATACACCAGAAATCTCCTATATGACCCCCTCCCTGCCTCAATCCCAGGACTATAGCCTGATGACTCAAGTTAAAATAAGAGTAGGTAGAGACAGTGGCTGACGCCTATAATCCCAGCACTTTGGGAGGCTGAGGTGGGTGGATCACCTGAGGTCTGGAGTTCAAGACCAGCCTGGCCAACATGATGAAACCCCATCTCTACTAAAAATTAAAAATAAAATAAAATAAAATAAAAATCAGCTGGGCGTGGTGGCTGGTGCCTATAATCCCAGCTACTCAGGAGGCTGAGGCAGGAGAATCACTGGAACCCAGAGGGGTGGAGGTTGCAGTGAGATGAGACCGCATCACTTCACTCCAGCCTAAGCGAAAGAACAAAACTCTGTCAAAAAGAAAGAAAAGAAAAGAGAGAAGAGAAAGAGAAAGAAGAAAAAGAAAAAGAGGAAGGAAGGAAGGAAGGAAGGAAGGAAGGAAGGAAGGAAGGAAGGAAGGAAGGAAGAAGGGAAAGGTAAACCTCAAATGCTAACCACCCCCTACCCCCCTCCATGGCCTTCCCTGATCCTCCTACCCAAAGTGATTGCTCCAGCCTCTTAACTTGCATAGCTTGTGCCACTGGTCGGTTTCCATTACCTGCTACTGCAAGTTAATGCATTCTTGACAATCATGTTTCCTGTTTACTTTCTAACCAGGCATTTGCTTTCAGAAGCAAGTTAGGCCATTCAGATTTTGTTCACTGAAAATATTGTGACAAAGCCTAAATGGAGTTTCAAAACAATCTTTGCACTGGAAACTTCTGGGAACCAACACATCCTGTCACACTGTATTTAGGCTTAAAACTTTACAAGGAATTTTAACATTCCTTCTGGAGATAGGTAAACTGGTATAAGGTAAGTATTCAAAGTGTAATATGAACTGAAGCATTAACTCCAAGATGAACTCCTGGAGTCATTTTCAACTCCCGAAGTGTGAGAGATGTCAGAACAATTCTGAATTAGAAATGAATGATAAGTTCCTAAAGTTGGAAGGAACCTTAGAGGAAACTGGTGAAGGCCAATCTCCTTTCTAGTCCAGATGTTCCCATACACTCTTTGACTTGTTAAGCTCCTTTTAGGAGAGCCCTGTTTTCCATAGCCGTATAAAGCAAGGTTGTTAGCTCTGGCCATCCAAAGCGACTGATGTAATAAAAAGTTGTGCTGGGAGAAATAGGACATATTTTAGTCCCAGCTCTGCTACCTAACCTCTGAAACTCTGGACTAGTCATGTTCTCTAAAACAGAGTTGGACTAGATTATTACTAAAAGTCTCCTCTAGCTCTAGTATTTTTTTTTTTTTTTTTTTTTTTTTTGTTGAGACGGAGTCCTGCTCTGTTGCCCATGCTGGAGTGCAGTGGTACGATCTTGGCTCACTGCAAGCTCTGCCTCCCGGGTTCACGCCATTCTCCTGCCTCAGCCTCCCGAGTACCTGGGACTACAGGCGCCCGCCACCACACCTGGCTAATTTTTTGTATTTTTAGTAGAGACGGGGTTTCACTGTGTTAGCCAGGATGGTCTTGATCTTCTGACCTCGTGATCCACCTGACTCGGCCTCCCAAAGTGCTGGGATTATAGGCGTGAGCCACGGCACCCGGCCCTAGCTCTAGTATTCTATGCCGCTAAAGTTCTTTTAAGTTTGCCTTTTTTCTTTATACAAGGGCTCCAAATCATAGAACTAATGGCACAGATCAACTCCTGAAAGTAAAGAAAAACAAAGAAAAAAATACGTTTATCAGACATGTCCATCTTAATCAAATGTCTCCTATGTATGGAGAGGAATTCTCTTTTTTTTGAGACAAGGTCTCACCCTGTCACCCAGTCTGGAGTAGTGGCGCAATCACTGCTTACTGCAGCTTCCAACTCCTGGGCTCAAGGGATCCTCCCACCTGAGCTTCCCAAGTAGCTGGGACTGTAGGCAGGTGCCACCATGCCTGGCTTTTTTTTTTTTTTTTTTTTTTTTTTTACTTTTTGTAAAGACAGGGCCCCACTATGTTGCCCAGATTGATCTCGAATTTCTGGGCTCAAGCAGTCCTCCTACCCTGCTCTCCCAAAGTGCTGGGATTACAGATGCAAGCCATCATGCCTGTCTTTTTAATTTATTTTATTATTATTTTTTTTTAGAGACAGTGTCTTGCTATGTTGCCCACTCACACATTTTTAAAAATTATTAACTTTTTTTCCAACTTCATTCAAAAGGAGAGGAGGAATTCAGGTACTATAGGTTGTTGCTCTATATATCCGGCCAACAGTATTTTAGCTCCTGAAAAAGCCCGCAGGAAGCAAGTGTGATTTCCAACTCCAGGATCTGCGCAGACTCTCACCACCTTTGTCCTACAGCCAGCGGGGGCTGGACCTTAAGCTCTGTACTTTGTGCAAAGTATACCAGACAAGAAACAGGAGTCATTATTGATTCTTTCCTGTCCCTCACTCCCAACGTGTAACAGTCTAGTAAATTCAACCTTAGCATGTCTTCCAACTCTACCTTTCTTCTCCTACATTCCTTTTTGCTGCGTCCTTCCAAGGGATTATACCCAGTCAATGTCTGTATTCTCAGCCCCTAGGCTAGTTCCTTATTTAATATTAAATGGTGAACCAAGGGTGACCTTCACTCCACAGACCCATGGGGCAGTTCACACCCAAGGGGATCATGAAACAGAAAGGTGGGGAATCTAGCATCTGTAGTTTTTCAAAGACAACAATACACTACTAGGTGCTTTTAAGGGTCTTCCTGGTGGGTGAAGGGGAGTGGTGGGTGCTGTGGAGGGGCTGCTGAACCAAGAGGCAGGAAAAGAGAGGAGGAGGGCGCACGAGTCAGGTTCGCAGCGTTATCAGTGAGGTCCAGTGGAGCTCAGAGACTGCTCCCAGTAGACACCTGCCAGGCGCCGGCACAGTCCTCGGCCAGCGACCCCACACAGACCTGGGAGGGCTGCTCTCGACAGCTTCTCGGGTGCCACGCTTTCATTCTGGGGGACCAGCTCAGCCCTCCTAGGTTACAGGTGAGGTCCGGGGAGAAGGGTGACTTGCCCATCACGCACGCAGCGAGCTGAGGGTGGCGCGGACTGGAGGAGCCTGAGGCGTAGGACTCGCAGCTCCACACTCCCAGCGAGACTCCCTGCCCTCGGGGACGCCCCCGACTCCCGCAGCGGAGACGCGGGGCTCGTCTCTGCTTTCCCCTCCTTGGCTCACCCGCAGCGACCCGACGTCCTGGGGTGGATCCCGCTCTCCAGCAGCCGGGTATTGCGCCCTCGGCCCGGCACTGTGGCCAGGAGGTACAGCAGGGTCAGCAGAGGCCGCAGCCCCCGCGCCCCTCCTCCAAGACCCGCGAGTCCTGACTTCTGATTGGCTCCCCCGGTCCCTCGCCGCCCAGTCAGCGCAGACTATTGGAAGGCGGGGCGAGGCCGGGAGACCGGGATTTTTTTCCTGGCCCCGCCTAGGAGGCTGCTACAGAACAGAACAGAAATTCAGAGATCCGACTTCCGTTGACTTTCTGCAACTCTGCCCCGCCTTCTCACAGTGAGTATCCCAGTCAGAATTCGGCTACATTTTCAAGAATCGGACCCCTTATTCCTGACTGGCTCTCCGGGTTGCCGCCCCACCCCGAGTGGGCAGGCTTTCGGCTCTTGAGTGGCACCTCCGAGTTCCCCAGGGTCCAGGTTGTCGTGGCGGTAACCCTGACAGCTCCTCACCCGCATCCACGTTTTTGTTTCCTAGCCTTCCCTCCTTCTGTTGGAGGCACGTATCCTGGAAGTGATACGTTTAGAAAACGTGGCCCCAGGGAGACTCGACCCCAGACCAGCCCCAGGAACTGCAAGAGTCCTGTTTGGAAGGCCTGAGTAAGGCCTGGTTGCGTTCCGCAGGGAGATGCTGGAATGTTAGAACCCGAACAGTTTAGGCAGGGCGCAGGTGGCTCACGCCTGTAATCCCAGCAATTTGGGAGGCCGAGGTGGGAGGATCACCTGAGGTCAGGAGCCCGAGACCAGCCTGGCCAACATGTGAAACCCCCTCTCTACTAAAAATACAAAAATGAGACTCGGGGGTAGGTATGCCTGCAGCTGCAGAAAGATGTACGGGGACACACAACTCTCCCTCCCAGATAAGCGCAACAAAGAGATGCAGAAGCAATCCAAGCCTCTGATAAACTCTCCCACCCCGAATCCTTAAAAACTTACTTAGTCTGTAAGAGTGTGCCTCTGACCTAACTTGGGCAGACGCCCCTGTCAAGTTTGTTTTCTCTAAAATAAACCTCTCATGATCTTAACTGTCAAGGGCATGAGGCACTGATAAATAGCTTGATGCCCTTCTCCAGCCAAGCAGGACTTCTCGGGTAAGTCAGAGCACTCTATCTACTGTAGGCTACTGGAAGAGAGTCATGGGCACTGGTCCACTCATGCCTGCAACTTGGTCTCTATTTTGTTTTTGCCAAGGCACATCCACCCTGTTTTCTGTCAGGATATAACACACTCGGATTATCTATAGTCACCCTGATTAACTTGGATGATTCTCAAACCCCTATCAACCACCTACTGAGGGAGGCTTCTTCCCCTGCTTTAGATATGGTTCTTACCTGCTTCACTTCTAATCTCCAAAAGGCAGGGCTGTTTTTCACAACCCCAGGGGAACATAATTAATATCTCATTCCTTTAGATTGTCAAAGAGTAATTTTGACTTGGATTTTTCTGTAACCAGAATTGGAATCAATTCCTATTGGCTCCCTTAGGCACCTCTGCATGCCTTTTCCCTTGAGTGGCTTCTGAGTTATTTCCACCTGACATTATTCCAGCTATATTGGTATTTTTCTACTTCTCTTGGGATGAGGGAATGGGAATTAAGATTGAATCTGTAAATTGTGAGAATTGGAGGCAGGGCTACTGGATCCACAACTGCCTCTTTGGTATGTGCCTGTTTCCACTCCGTGAATTCTTTTGAAATATTGTATTTGGTAGGGTGCGGTGGCTCACGCCTGTAATCCGAGCATTTGGGGAGGCTGATGGAGGTGGATTACTTGAGTTCAGGAGTTTGAGACCCGCCTGGACAACATGGTGAAACCCCATCTCTACTAAAAAGGCAAAAATTAGCCGTGCATGGTGGCAGACCCCTGTAATCCCAGCTCCCAGGAGGCTGAGGTAGGAGAATCGCTTGAACCTGGGAGGTGGAGTCTGCAGTGAGGCCGAGATTGCACCACTGCACTCCAGCCTGGACGACAGAGCAAGACTCCGTCTCAAAAAAGAAAAAAAAATGTACTTTGTAAATTGCCTTTTTCACTTTAAGTGACCATTTCCTTGTTTTAAAGAATATCCTCATACATAAACCTTTCGTGCACTTTATGTGTTTAAACTGCTCAGCGTCATATTACTAGGAATAAGATAATAAACACTTTTGAGGCCTTTTTATTTATTTATTTTGAGACAGGGTCTCAATCTGTTGCTCAGGAGTGCAGTGGCACGATCTCAGCTCACTGCAGCCTCTGCCTCCTGTGCTCAAGGGATCCGCCTGCCTCAGCCTCCCGAGTAGCTGGGACTATAGGCGCGCATCACTACGCCCCGCTCATTTTTTGTAGAGACGGGTTTCGCCATGTTTCTCAGGCTGGTCTTGAACTCCTGGGTTAAGTAATCCTCCCACCTCAGCCTAGCAAAGTGTTGGGATTACGGGCGTGAGCCACTGCACCCGGTCTAAGCCTCTTAATACATGTTGCCAAATCATGTTTTCCTCTCAATAATGCCAACATTGGATATCGTGAATTTTTTTTTTTTTGGAGACGGAGTCTTGCACTGTTGCCAAGGCTGGAGTGCAGTGGCGCCATCTTGGCTCACTGCAAGCTCCGTCTCCCGGGTTTACGCCATTCTCCTGTCTCTCAGCCTCCTGAGTAACTGGGACTACAGGCGCCCGCCACCACACCTGGCTAATTTTTTGTACTTTTTTTTTTTTTTTTTAAGTAGAGACAGGGTTTCACGGTGTTAGTCAGGATGGTCTCAATCTCTTGACCTCGTGATCTGCCCGCCTTGGCCTCCCAAAGTGCTGGGATTACAGGCGTGAGCCACCGCGCCTGGCTGGATATCATGATTTTAAAAAGTTGCACCAACGTAGACAAGACGTGTTGTCATTTTTTTTTTTGAGACGGAGTTTTGCTCTGTCACCCAGCCTGGAGTACAATGGTGTGGTCCCAGCTCACTGCAACCACCACTTCCTGGGTTCAAGCGATTCTCCCGCCTCAGCCTCCCAAGTTCATTTTGTTTCACTCCAGTCTTTTTTTAATCACTGAAGCTCTTTTTTTAAAAAAAAAAAAAAGCCTGGCCTCAATCAGTTCTCCCACCTCAGCCTCCCAGACTGCTGGGACTACAGGCACATGCCACCATACCTAGCTAATTTTTGTATTTTTAGTAGATACGGGGTTTCACTATGTTGGCCAGGCTGGTCTCGAACTGCCCTCGTGATCCGCCTGCCTCGGCATCCCAAAGTGCTGAGATTACAGGCGTGAGCCACCGTGCCTGGCCAGATATCTCATTTTAGGCCGGGCGTGATGTTGCAAGTCTATAGTCTCAGCTACTCCAGGAGGCTTAGGCAGGAAAAGTGCTTGAGCCCTGGAGTTCGAGGTCAGCCTGGGCCACATAGTGAGACTGGTTTCTAGGGGTGAAAAAAATGTCATGTCGTTGTATTAACGTTTCTTCAGTTGGCTACTGGAGCAGTTTTACGTAGTGGCTCTCAAACATAGGTCAGTGGCTGGTCATGGTGGCTCATGCCTGTAGTCCCAGCAGTCTGGGAGGCTGAGGTGGGAGAACTGATTGAAGCCAGGCTTTTTTTTTTTTTTTTTTTTTTTTAAAGAGCTCAGTGATTAAAAAAAAAAACTGGAGTGAAACAAAATGAACAATTTGCAGTGAGATTATAGACATGATTTTACATTATAAAACAATGTCCCATAAAATATCCCAGCAGTTTTATGATACTTCCTTTATATATTACAAGTTGTTTAAAATGCTCAAAATTGGCTTTAGTCTCCACAGTGGGCTACAGCTAAAGCAGCGCTTGAGGAAAATTTAAATATTTACATTTACATTGGAGGAAAAGTGTTAACAAAGCTGGGGGAAAGGAGGAAATTAAATAAGTAACAGGAAACACTTAAGAGCAGAAACCAATAAAAGACAACAAACCCGGCACGGTGGCTCACGCCTGTAATCCTAGCACTTTGGGAGGCTGCGGCAGGCTGATCACGTGAGGTCAGGAGTTTGCGACCAGCCTGGCCAACAGGGGGAAACCCCGTCTCTACCAAAAATATAAAACAAATTAGCTGGGCATGGTGGCACATGCCTGTAATCCCAGCTACTCGGGAGGCTGAGGCAGGAGAATTGCTTGAACCTGGGTGGTGGAGGTTGCATTAAGCCGAGATCGTGCCACTGCACTTCAGACTGGGCAACAGAGCCAGACTCCATCTCAAAAAAAGAAAAAAAAAAAACAAAAACCCAAAACCAAACAAAAAACCAGAAAACAATATAAAAAATTGGCTCTTTAAAAAATTAATTCAATTTCTAACCCCTTAGAAAGACTGATCAAGGAAAAAAAAGAAAACACAAATTACCAATATTGGTAATAAAAAGGGACCCTGCCACAGACCATACAGATATTAATAGATGGAAAATATTGAAAAAAAAATGCTTTAAAATTCAGTACTACCACCACGTAAACACAAAATTCAGTGACAACACACTTATTTAAGAGACAGGATCTTGCTGTCACCCAGGCTGGAGTGCAGTGGCATAAATCATAGCTCACTGCTGCCTCAACCTAGGCTCAAGCAATCCTCCTGCCTCAGCCTCCAAAGTAGCTGGGACTACAGGTGCACACCACCACACCAAGCTAATTATTATTATTAAGAGACAGGCCCTTGCTATGTTGCCCAGGGTGGGGTCAAATTCCTGACTTCAAGTGATCCTCCTGCCTTGGCCTCCCAAAGTGTTGGAATTATAGGTGTGAACCACCTCGCCTGGCCCACACTTGTTGTTATACAAGCAAATTTTGTGAGAATTATTTGCTTTTGCAATAAATGCATTTTTCAAGTATACAACACAGGTTTATAACATACATCAAATCAAAATGGTAAAGCTGAAGCTACTTTGTAATTAAAAGGCAAAATTAGCATCAAGTGAAAACTGTAAACCAACTAAATGCTACACTGATGAAGCTGGAAATTTCCTCCCAGGCGGATATTCAAACTATCAGCTTGTGCCTATGTTGGTATTAGCCTTTGTAATGCAAACTTCTTAGAATACTAAATTGGAATCCTTAGAAAATTCTAATAAAGTGCCAATTGTGGTTTATGATTACTGAATTCTAATAAATAAACCTTACTCATTTAGGTTGCTAATAATAGTGGGAAGAAAGGATACATCTTTTTGAATCAATGTCCCCGCCTAAATCTCATGTGGGATTGTAATCCCGTGTTGGAGGTGGGGCCTGGTGGGAGGTGACTGGATTATGGGGGCAGTTTCTTATGGTTTAACACCATCCCCCTTGGTGCTGTCCCTATAGTGAGTTCTCCTGACATCTGGTTGTTTGAAAGTGTGTGGAACCTCCCCTGTCCCTCTCTTCCTCCTGCTCTGGCCATGTGAAGTGCTTGCTCCCACTTAATCTTCCACCGTGATTGTAAGTTTCCTGAGGCCTCCCCAGAAGCCGAGCAGATGCCAGCATCATGCTTCCTGTACATCCTGCAGAACCATGAGCCAATTAAACCTCTTTTTAAAATAAATT
Source organism: Chlorocebus sabaeus (assembly GCF_047675955.1). Taxonomy (NCBI): domain Eukaryota; kingdom Metazoa; phylum Chordata; class Mammalia; order Primates; family Cercopithecidae; genus Chlorocebus; species Chlorocebus sabaeus. The sequence goes on along the minus strand of NC_132929.1, from coordinate 54,596,173 downwards.
ACCCAGTCTCAGGCATTTCTTTATACAATGCGAGAACAAATACACCTGGGATCCTGGCTCCCAGCTTCCGATGACTTGCTTCATGAACATTAATGAACAGGCAGCACAGGGAGCAGGCATCCTCCTGTTCCTGTAGCACAGAGGCACAGGAACACATAGTATCTGGATGGCAGCACATTTTGTTTTTTGTTTTTTTTTTCTGAGACGGAGTCCCGCTCTGTCGCCGAGGCTGGAGTGCTGTGGCGCAATTTCTGCTCACTGCAAACTCTGCCTCCCGGGTTTACGCCCTTCTCCTGCCTCAGCCTCCCAAGTAGCGGGGACTACAGGTACCTGCCAACATGTCCGGCTATTTTTTTTATTTTTAGTAGAGACTGGGTTTCACCATGTTGGCCAGGATGGTCTCGATCTCCTGACCTTGTGATCTGCCCACCCTGGCCTCCCAAAGTGCTGGGATTACACGCATGAGCTACTGTGCCCAGCCGGATGGCAGCACATTTCCTACATCATTTTGTTTTATTTTCAACTACTACAAAATAGAACAAGAATCAAATGTGATAATACAATTTTCTTTATTAAAAATAATTTACAGCATCAGTAACATATACACAATTGTCATCAACTGAACTTCGCCTCCAATATATTTTTATACAATACTTAACATTATTGAACTTAAAACTGTTACACTGTTTTGTTGGCTTTAAATAATAGACAATGATTTTTGTCTATTAGTGATAGGCAAAGTGATTACTTTGTCTGTTACTTAAGTGAGATTATGGTCATAGCCACATATTATGTGTAAAATTGATAGAAACATCAGCAATATCACCCTTTAGGGGAAAAAACACTGAAAAAGCCAAAGTCCACCCTCCTCTTCTCTCTTATTACTCCAATCAAACTAAGATAGGATAAACATCCAGTATCTTAGTATCTTCTCCTAAACCTAAAGACAAAAGAAAGGTGTCTTCTATTCAACCACAGAAAAATGTCAAATAATTTCTCCTCATCCTCTCATTCATCACTGTGAAAGCAAATGAACACAACCTTGTTACCATATATGCAGGCAACTATGATTCTGACTTAGGTCCTAGCTTTACTTTCCTTTAGTACAACTGTTGTTTGATTACCAACGAAAACCTGAGCACTCTGGCTAGAGGGATACTAGTACCTTCTTTCAAATGTCAGCATGGAGATAAAATAGTGACAACTGTCATCTCAGATACTTTTTAGATATAATAATGGCAATTCAGTGGCTGGATGACATTTTCATTGATTCCATTGTATAAGAGTAGCAAAACCCCAAAATATGAAAATGGCAATGACATGTAGCATAATGTTTTTAAAGTATAAAAAAAAACCTGCTGTTGGTAATGACCTTTGAAATTGTACTTTAAGCTTACAACACTGATTTGCTTTTCTTGTGTGTGACATTACACTTCCTTATTTTTTTTGGTAATACAAAATTATCCAGGTATAGTCAAAAAAGAAGATATAGACAATAAAAACTAACAGATGCCACATTTTGCAAACATAGCATTTGGCTAGAGGCAGAATTATAAGGTATACATATTAAAACATACATCCACGACTCTCCTCCTCAATTTGGAACCATGTTTATCAAGTTTTTACTTCATAGTATATAAGCCAAAAAATTAAGAGAACCTTGATTTGTTCCTGAAATACAAGATTTGCTTGTATTATTACTGGACTAGGTAGACTGGATATGTGAATGTTTAATTCATAGTTAGCTAGCTTTACCATCATCTCCTGAATCAGCTGCTGAGGATGCCTGTGCCTCTGCCCATAACTATATATAGAGTATGCTTTCAAAACAATATAGGCCGGGCGCAGTGGCTCACAACTGTAATCCCAGCACTTTGGGAGGTCGAGGTGGGTGGATCACGAGGTCAAGAGATTCAGATCATCTGGCCAACATGGTGAAATCCCGTCTCTACTAAAACTACAAAAATTAGCTGGGTGTGGTAGCGCATGCTTGTAGTCCCAGCTACTCAGGAGGCTGAGGCAGAAGAATCGCTTGAACCCGGGAGGCGGAGGTTGCAGTGAGCCAAGATCATGCCATTGCACCCCAGCCTGGTGACAGAGCAAGACTCCGTCTCAAAAAACAAAAAAACAAAACAAAACAAAACAGATTTGTTTCCTGCTGCACAATCTGGAATTACCATTTCTTCAGAGCACATACAGGCATTTCATCATTCAACTTGTAATTTCTCCTAACTCATGTTTTCATGTAAATTAAAAACACATGCACTGACAAATAAATATACAGTATATATCAAGAACACAATATAATTTGAAAGTGTCGAAGAAAATACTTATATAAAATTTAAATAAGGAAATCATTTTGTCAAACTCTAGTCCATCTTATTGTCTAAACACATATTTGCAAAATATTTTCAAAAGATTGTATGATTATGTGCAAAGTTCTCAGTGGTCTTCATCCACTGGTTTGGTAGTTTCAGCATTTTGCTTAAAACAAGTAATTCTTTATGCAATGTGAACTAATTCTGAATTGCAGTAACTAAGTAAGTCATAGAAAGATCTCTATGTGAAAAAAAAATCACTACAATTAACCTTTAGCCTGCTAAATTTCTTAATTAAGAAATGGTATAGAACCTTCTATAATTAATTTTCCAACCTTTTTTTTAAAAAATTGCCAAACATCTTGTTGACAGAACATTTGATGTGATGGGCAGACATGCATATTGAGGATACATAGTACTCAGCAACAACTTAAGTGTTTTATCCTTACAGTCAGCTTTGGTTAAAACATAACAAAATTAATAGAATCATGCATCGCAGGTGATAAATGATTCAAAATGACAGGAAATCAATTTAATGAAGAAATAGCAACATTTAAAAAATGCATAGGGTTGAGTACCCGTATAATTGAGGGTGGATAATTTAAATGTCTAGAAGAAATCAGTTCAGAGTTTAATGATTAAATAACATTCTCTTTAGCAACTATGAGTGTGAAATTTTAGTTAATGACACCGAAAATATTAGGTTATAGGAAGTTACAGTATTACATAAGGTGAGCAAAATAATCTAATCCAATTAATATAATGCCATGGGGGGCTTGTCAGATAGTCACAGTGGCAAACTGCTGGAACATTAAAGGCTGCGTCATATGTGATATGTATTTCCACTGCTAATACATGGTGCCACACAATCAGTTGTATTTTGCCATGGTCCATCTTCGTATGTGGAGGGAACCTTGGCTGGACTGGACAGAATGATTGTGACCTGAGGCAGGTTCTATCCCTTGAAGTTAGACTAAGGATAAACCTGATTATATGACAAACTAAGAATGCCAAATGTGTCCAGCTCAATTCTGAAGAGCAATTAATATACTTAAAAGGTCCACTTATAAATGAGATTCCAATGACCACAATTTTAGAGTCTAATCTGGCTTCTTGTATTTCAATCTGCTACTCTTAAACCAACAAACAGTAGTACACAGTTTTATTGGTGTAAAACTAAACAACTCCAGGAAGGTTACTCATATAAGAATCTTCAACACAAATTCTGCCTTTATTTACAAAATGGTCTGATAAAATATCGCCCCCCCCCCCCCATACTTACAGGTCTCTTCCACAACACACTTCACACGTTGATTTTAGCAATGTTAATAGCACCATTCGTATATTATTTAAAATCAAGAAGATTTCATTTCAGTTACTATGTTGATTCATCATCATTTACATCCATGGATGAGATAAGTGAGTATACTGGGACTATCTGCAGCTCCATGGTAAGGATTCCTGGGTCCAGCACAAAAGGCTTTGCAGTTATCAGTTATGAAAGGTATCCATGGTAAGTAGATACTATGAGAATTTTCGTGCCACAAAGTTTAATAATCCTCCATGTTTGTACAATGTTATTTCCACATCATCTTCAAACGAAGCAATCACGCTGAATACTTTTCCAGTGCTTGTCTTTAAAGAAACAAAAACATCTCATGTGAGCAAGTAAATCTTCCAGGTGCTACTTGGTGGTTAAGACCATTTGTCTTCATATTTAATGACTATACTTGCCACATATTCTGTCTGATTTATCCTGGTTCTAATTTCTTATATTCTGATTACCTGAAACTTTTCTGCTGCTTGAAAAACACCTGAGATACCTGATCATGGGCTTCATAGCTAAGTAGAAAAATAGCTACATTTAGATTTTGACTTATTAATTAGGGAAGTTATACTCACTATTCATATTCATTTTACACCAAATATTCATTGCATGTAATCAATAACTCCTACTCTTTCCCCTTTTTTCTTAGTTGTAAAGTCTGTTTTGCTCTAACTTTGAACGTTCAACTTTGCCCTCTCTTTGGAGTGGTATGTATGCCTCGGTTAAAATTAGATTGGGACAGCAAAAAAATGACCACCATGAAAAGGAAACTGGCACTTGTTAAGTGGAAGTCAAGATTCCCCTCCATGTGTTCTTTTTTCTGGTATAAGCATCCAGTTCTTTCCACTTTTCCTCAGAGAACTTGAACTATTAACATAGCTAGATTTAAGTATGGCGGAGGGAGTCATCTTAAATGGCAACTTAACATGCATTAAGGGACTTCAGTATATAATTTACAGCAATTGATTTGTATTCAATTCATAAACATTTGAGTGCATAATCATATATTTGAAAATTTTAGAGATACCTGTATATTCAATGTAATTCCAGGAGACAGTTCTTCAGGAAATGTTAAAGAAAATGTTTCTCTACCGGAGAGGCCCAAGGAATCTGCATTTTCTCCTGGAAGGAACTGAAGTGGAGCTATGCCAATTCCAATCAAATGATCTTTGTGTATTTTTTCATAACTTTCGGCCAAAACAGCTTTCACACCCTGTAATAAATGTGCATTTTATTTCCTCCAATCACTTCTGAAAGTTATTTATTGAGCATTTAAAGGGGGTAAAAATCTACTTTGGCCTTTCTCTAAATACTTTTAGTCTAATACCTCATACTGCATCAATATTCTATCAAAGTATTTACAGAAACTTTTTATAGATTATTTTTCTGAATTTTTAGGGAGCTCCCTAAATTATTCTGGCTCCCCTTCTGCTGCTCTAGGGTTAAGTACTGTCGCTGCCTACCACATCATAAGAGCTCTATAAATGGGCTGGTTCCTTTGACCCCAAAGTAGGGCTCAGAAGGATTTCTACTTAAATATGACAGATCTAATATATGTGTTCAACACTCTTGAAATGCCACTAAAATAAAGGAATAAAGAAGGTATATGGGGCCAGGCACAGTGGCTTATATGCTTATAATCCCAGTACGTTGGAGGCTGAGGCAGAAGGATTATTTGAGGACAGGAGTTTGAGACCAGCCTAGGCAATACAGAAAGACCCTGTCTCTACAAAAAAAATAAAAAATAAAATAAAAAATAACAAGAATAGGCTGGATGCAGTGGTTCATGCCTATAATCCCAGCACTATGGGAGGCCGAGGTGGGCGGATCACTTGAGTCCAGGAGTTTGAGACCAGCCTGGCCAACATGGTGAAACTCCATCTCTACCAAAAACAGAAAAATTAGCTGGGCATGGTGGTATACCTGTAATCTCAGCTACTAGGGAGGCTGAGGCAGGAGAATCACTTGAGGTCGGTAAATGGAGGTTGCAGGGAGATCACGCCACTGCATTCCAGCCTGGGCAAGACAGTGAGACCCTGTCTCCAAAAAATATAAGTAACAACAATAATAAAGAGGGTATAAGCCCATAGCAATGAAGGGAATAGGATGAGAGAATTCTATAAATATTTAGAAAACAGAGATAGGTAACTGATTTAGAAGACAATGTTGAAACCACAGAATGATAAAATGAAATTAGAGAGTGATACCAGTCAAGGTCTGAGTTAATGTGCAACACAAGCCCCAGGAAAAGGATTGAGATTCAGAGGATGAGCTTCTCAGAATACTTGTGGATACAGGTTACAAGGTCACACAAAGCAGTAAGATCCAGCTCAATCCCCACTCCACAAGAGTAGAGGTTTATTCTCTGGAAAAAAAAAATGAGCCAAAGGCTCTAGACTTGTGTTTTTCAACTTTTTTCTCCACTGTCTACCTAAGGAGTCTTTTAAGACTTTCCCCCCCTACAATTGTGTCTTCCTGTTCACCTCCTCTCTCCAAAATTTTAACACCACTAAGATGCCGTGTATCTTTTTATGTACTCTATATTTATCTGTACTTCATGTGCAAAAAGTAAAATTTTTTTTTTTTTTACCACCTGAGAACCAATTTCTGTTCTTTGGGAGTGCCATCACCCCTCTTGAGAATATATTCTTTTTAAAAAATTTTTTTACTCATTTTCTGTTATAGCAGAAATAAGGAAGAGAATACATTCTCTAGACTGACAAACACTGGGCATAGGGGCTTGAGAATACCCCTGAAACAGGAAACTAACTAGATGTCTACATCCTGAACGAGTCTCTTTCCTTGAAGAAACTGAATGGCCTCAGAGAAAATACAGATAAGGACATATAGAATCTCTCAATGAAAAAGGTAGCTTATCACCCAATCACCTATAGTAAGGCACAGTAACTGACAAAACCCAGCCCCCATCCACGGCTTGTAATCAGTTTTTTAATATCTAACAAATGGAGGGCCAAGCATCACCTGCCATATGAGGAAAGCTTTCAACATCAAATACAAACACTAAAACACTTTCCAGGATAAAAAAGAACCTATACCTATCATTAATACTCATAATAATACTTATAATTAGTATCTTAGAAGGATAAGATTTTGGTTTATTCCTATAGCCCCTCAGAGTATTTACATTTGAAAGGAGATATTAAAGATTAAAATAAGAATGAGGCCTACATGATATGTGTCTCAGCCTTTTTAAAGCTACAATTGTAAAGAGAAGCACTTGTCAGTATGAAATGGCAAAAAGCACATGTCACACGACTGTTCCCCCCAGCAGATGGCCTATTTGCTCTGCAATAAGGAAACAGTCTCAGGAGAAATGTGCTCCTGGCAGACAGCCAGGCACCACAATCTCCTATTTAGGGGGAAAAAAGGTGAAGCTTGGCCCACTACTTCAGAGTCTTTTACCCACTAATGGGGCAAATCGGAGAAAATTAAATCAAAAGGAGGCAAGTAAAATTAACAGTGGGGGCCGGGCACAAAGGCTCAAGCCTGTAATCCCAGCACATTGGGAGGCCACAGCGGGAGGATCGCTTGAGCCTAGAAGTTCAAGATCAGCCTGAGCAAAATAGGGAGATTCCATCTCTACAAATAATACAAAAATTGGCCAGGGGTGGTAACTCATGGTTGTAGTCCCAGCTACTTGAGAGGCTGACACAGGAGAACTGATTGCACCTGGGAGGTCATGGCTGCAGAGAGCAGTGATTGTGCCACTTCACTCCAGTCTGGGTGACAAGGACACGGTCTCAAAACCAAAAAACCAAAAAAAAAAAAAAAAAAAAAAAAAAAAAAAAGATCAATACGTATAAATAATTATAAAACAACAGTTTAAAACAGAATTTCCTTTCCCTCTATTATGCTGACTTCTTCACATAAGACTGATGTAGGTTTAACCAAACTCAAGAGTATTAAAATGATACTAACGAGATGAGTACAAGGTATTATCTAAGATCACTGAAACAAACAAACAAAACCCTCTATACCTATGAGGTTCAAATAACTATAAAAAATCCAAATAAACTTTGACAGTATGTTACTGACAAAAGGGAACATTTAAAACTCTTTGAAGCTTAAGATGATAAATTTTAAGATTCAATACCAGTAAATATGGTCCTTTGGCAGCCCAGTCTCTGGAGTTTCCTGAACCATATTTCTTTCCTGCTAAAATAATCAGTGGGATACCTTCTTTCTGGTACAGCTCTGCAGCCTCAAATACATCTAGCTGTAGATTAAAACAAACACAAAAATCTTTAATACGAATTTTGATCCAGTTAGAATTGTCTAAATACTTTGTGTGCATCCTCACCGTCTGTCCTGACGGAAAATGAATTGTTTTAGGAGCTGGTTTTCCAATAAACTTATTAAAAAGCTTGATATTTGCAAAAGTGCCTCTTGTCATTACAGCATCATTACCTCTTCGAGCTCCGTAAGAGTTGAATTCACGAGGGGTAAGGCTACAAGAAAGTAATGAAAGTCAGTTTTCATTACATATGGAAAACAATCACAAACTACTGAGTTGTAAGACTTATTAAAAAAATTTTTTATCACAGAAAATTTCAAACACAAACAAAAGAAAACAAAACCATGAATGTCCACGCGCCTATCACTAAGCTATAACTTAACGGATTCTTGGTTTCTTCTACAGTCAACCCCATTAGATCATTCTGAAGCAAAACTGAGATATATTTTAACAGCATACATTTCAGTACATTTCTCTAAAAGATATAGACTCTTAAAATCTTTACACCAAAAAAAAAAAAAAATCACAATAATTTATTAACATCAGATAGTCAGTCAATATTCAAATGTCACTGATTATTTCCAAACTACTTTAAGTTGGCTTGTTCAAATCAGGATCCAAACGCAGTTCATAAATGCATTCAGTTGATCTCAAGTGTTTTAATCTACAGTTGACCTTTAAACATAATTGAGTTGTGTGGGTCCACTTTTACATCGATTTTTTTCAACCAAATGCTGACAGAAAATATATTATTCACAAGATGCAGAAAACTGCAAATAAGATTTTTCATGCATCTGCAGGACTGACTGTAGGAATTTTTCATGCATCTGCAGGACTGACTGTAGGAATTCAGTATGTGTGCATTTGGGTATACATGGGTGGTCCTGGAACCAATCCCACATCTATACCAAGGAGTGACAGTATATGTTCCCTCTCCTTCCTCCTGCTTGTCCTCTATCTGATGAAACAAAGTCACTTGTATACTTCTCTGTACCCACATTGTGTTGACTGCATCTCCATGGATCATTTAATAAGTTCTTCTGCCTTCTGTTCTTGTAAATCACGTTAGATCCAGTGGCTTGATAAGATTTGAGTTTTTAATTTTTGGCAACAATGCTTCATAGGTCATGTGTACTTCTATCAGGAGGCACAAGATAGCCAATTGTCTTTTCCTGGAATGTTACCAGCTCACTGTGGTCTAGATTGCTTATTTTACTAGAGACTGTAAAATAGTGACACTATAATTCACCCATTCCTTCTTCATTTTTTAGCTATAAAAGTTCTATAAAGAAAAACTTTCCAGCAGGCATGGTGGCTCCTACCTGCAATACCAGCACTTTGGGAGGTCAAAGTGGGAAGAATGCTTGAGCCCATGTGTTGGAGACCAGCCTGTGCAACAAAGGGAGATCTCATCTCTACAAAAAATTTAAAAATTATGCAGGCATGACGGTGTGAGCCTGTAGTCCCAAGCTACTCAGGAGGGTGTGACAGGAGGAGTGCTTGAGCCCAGGAGTTCCAGGCAGCAGAGGGCCAACTGCCATTGCCCTCCAGCCTGGGCAAGAGTGAGACCCTGTCTCTACAAACAAACAAAAGACAAACTTTCCTTCATCAATGATTTGGTTACACTGAAATACATTCCATACAGGAAAGGCTGGTTAAAGAATTGATAATATTTACCAGTTTTCAAGCTAATGAGCTGGTCCTGGCCCTGAGACCTTTAGACAGAAGACTGATGGTCTCTTGACAACTCCCTTGTTTTTGGTAATCTTGGTAATTTTTGGTAAAATCGTGTATATTTTCCAGTCCCAGATCTGGAATCACTAATTTCTCCATGAAGCACTGGCTCACCATACTGGGAAATAGTATTTAGAAAACATAATCTGGGTGCTAGGGGTACTGCTACTGGATTAGTGACTATATATAACGTTTTAGGGAAAAATAACTGAACATAAGTATCTCAACAATCAACAACTGACTTTCATCGGCCTCTGATCTGGTCTTTTACGCAGAGGCAACAATACTCTAAATTTGTGCATTTAAATTCTTACTTCAGGGTGGGAGTGTTAGGAGGTTTGAGTGTCTTTATTTTTAGAAAATTCTAATTGATGAACACTACTGGATTAAATGTGCTAAGAAATACATACCAGAAGGCATAATAATTACAAAAATTGTACATTTGAGAGAAGTGTTGACTGTTTTTCTTTTTTGGAAGTATGACACAATTATGATGAAGATGGAAATCACAACCAAAAAAATATTTATAGGAAAGAAAACTTATTTCTCACTTTATAATAAAAGCTATGCAATATTATCACATGTCAAGACAAGCTATATGGACATTTTGGCCAGGCACGGTGGCTCACGCCTGTAATCCCAGCAATTTGGGAGGCCGAGGTGGGCGGATCACTTGGTCAGGAGTTTGAGACCAGCCTGGCCAACGTGGTGAAACCCCATCTCTACTAAAAATACAAAAACTCTATGGGCATGGTGGCGTGTGCCTGTAATTCCAGCTACTTGGGAGGCTGAGGCAGGAGAATCGCTTGAACCTGGGATGCAGAGGTGGCAGTGAGCTGAGATTGCACCACTGCACTCCAGCCTGGATGACAGAGTGATAGTCTTTTGAGTGACAGTCTCAAAAATAAATAAATAAATTTCAATGAAAAAGCTTGTCATTTTAATTACACAAGCATCAAACAAGCATCCAATAAGCTAATCAGGTAGCAGTACTACACATTCTGCTTTTAGCAAAACTTTGTCTCATTGTCAAAACAGTCCTTTGATAACAGGGCAACTCTACATGATTAATCATGTGGAAATGAAATAAAATCTTACTAGTTTAAAATTTTTATCTCCAATATAAATAGCCTTTACATTTACATTTATTGTTCCTATAAAATTTTAGGCTCATGAAGCAGAAATTCATTGTCTTTTGATTTGATACACATCATTCCCAGACTCACACATGTACATTTCACAGCCCATAAAATACACATTTAAATTCCTTACTCCCATAATGGGAAGCTGGTTTTAACCAAATGAGCAGGCTTCATTTGGTAGGTAAAACCAAGCTGATTTTTCAATAAAGTAGCACTGAAAAAGAAAAATCTTATTTCCAATCAGCTGTTTATTGAGACTATAAGGGCTCAATTTAAAATTGCAATTTCATTGTCTAAAGTCACAAGCAAAGACAGGTACAGAAGGTACCGCCCCCCTCCACTCTCCATTCTTGCTTAAGACAAACACATTGGCAGTCAGATATCTACAATAGCATGTATTTACTGGAAAAAAGGAACATGACCAATAGAAGCCTCTTAATCAATAAGAAACAAGAAAAAACAAAAACACTCTAAAGCCATGTACACATACCCTCTGTTTGTCAAATACTTAGCGGCAGCACTATTCCTAGCGATACTTCCTGCAGGTGATATATGATCTGTTGTGACAGAGTCTCCCAAATATAATAAGACATGGGCATTTTCAATAGCCTGGAGTGCAACTGGCTCTTTGGTCTAGAAGGTAAAAGTTCAAGGCATTTAACTCTTTACAAGACTTCTTAGTTTATAACAATCTTTAAAAGATCAAATAGTCAAACAGTACTTACGAGTTTATCAAAAAATGAAGGGCATCTGATATAAGTAGACTTTAAGTCCCATGGAAACAAAACTGAATCCGGTGCTTCTAAGGAATTCCACCGTTTATTCCCCATCTGTGAATACAGTTAAAAGGGCTCAGAAGAAGAGGCGCATGAAAATGATCAACGGAATAAAAGAGTACTTAGGTCAGAACAAAAACAACAAAAATAGGCCTTATCCATTTGGAAAGAAAATTAAGACAGTGTATTATTATTTTTTTAATTTAAAATTTTTATTTTTGCCCAGGCTGGTCTTAAACTCCTGAGCTCAAGTGATACGTGTGCCTTGGCCTCCCAGAGTGTTGGGATTATAGGCGTTAGCCATCATGCCCAGCCAAAACAGTGCATTGTAAAAAATCATGAGGTTTTTGGACAGAATGATTAAAAATTTGCTCCTCAAATTCTAGCATACCAGATCTCCAGGTACACTGTAAGGGGAAAGTTTCAATACAAACTGAACATAAAGACTACAGAGTCCAAAAAAAGTTAAAGAATTTAGAAAGATTTCTACATGTTGCCACAGAGAGATTAAGCATGTATGAGGTATGCTGTTAATATCTAAGAATGTTATAATGGAGAAAAACCTCTGCTTTTTCAATATATTTGTTCCACATCAAAGCCTTCAAACTACATCCAAAAATCTCACCATTTCTTAGGCCAGGCACAGTGGCTCACACCTGTAATCCCAACACTTTGGGAGGCTGAGGTGGGTGGATCACTTCAGTCCAGGAGTTTGAGACCAGTCTGAGCATCTTTATTTTTTATTTTACAAAAAGTAAAAAAATTAGCTGGGCCTGAGCGCCTGTGGCCCCAGTTACTCGGGAGGCTGAGGAGCAGGACTGTTTGAGTCCAGGAGGTTAAGGTTGCAGTGAGCTGGTTCAGGCCACTGCACTCCAGCCTGGGTGACAGAGTGGGGCGCCATCTCCCAAGAAACACCAAAAAATAAATAATAATTTTAAAAAATTGCATAATTTATATAATTATTCTCTTTATAGCTTATTTGCCTGTCCCCAGGAGAATTCTGGGTTTTGTTCACTGATGTATTCTGAACACCTAATCAATTCTTTCTTTTCCTCCTCAACTTTTATTTTAACTTCAGGGGTACATATGCAGGATACGCAGGTTTGTTACACAGGTAAATGTGTGCCACGATGGTTTGCTGCACGGATCATCCAATCAACACTAATCAATTCTGATACTCTAAGACATTTTCTTTCTTTCTTTTTTTTTTTGAGATGGAGCTTTGCTCTTGTTGCCCAGGTTGTAGTGCAATGGCACGATTTTGGATCACCGCAACCTCTGCCTCCCGGGTTCAAGCGATTCTCCTGCATCAGCCTCCTGAATAGCTGGGATTACAGGCATGCGCCACCACACCTGGCTAATTTTTTTGTATTTTTAGTGGAGATGGGGTTTCTTCATGTTGGTCAGGCTGGTCTTGAGCTCCTGACCTCAGGTGATCCACCTGCCTTGGCCTCCCAAAGTGCTGGGATTACAGACGTAAGCCACTGTGTCCAGCCGCCATTTGCTTTTTAATTATAGATTCCAGATACTATTACACATTGAAAACCGCATTCAAAATAACGTAATTTTAATTTTTATTCTAGTCAGAAAACAAGATATATGAAATAAAAGAACTACTGCAAATTGATTAAACTATTTAAGAAACACAAAAGACTCTTACTTCTATTTTATCTTTTAATGCTTTAAACATGGATAGTATAACATGTTCTTCCTCTACTCGATGAACTTCTTCTCGACTAGGCCAAATATCATGCAGGTAAATGTTCTTGCCAGTGGAGTCAGTACCTGGTTAAAATTTTTGAACATGACACTCAGTAAAAAAATAACTCTCTGAAAATGTTCATATCTTTTCAAAGACATATTATGGACATCAAGTAAATGATTCAACTGGGTGCTTCAGGCTTAAGCAGCTGGAAGAACTAATTACCTGCACATTTTATTTTCTTCACATAAACACAGAAATTAATAACTACACATTATCATAAGTTTTCCTGAAATAATTCAAAGAATAGATGGTCTAAGAAACATTTCAAAAATATAATGACTTCTATCGGGAAACATATGTGTAGGTATACATATACATAAAGGAAAAGATACCTAAAGGTTCTGTCTGGAAATCTATATTCACTGTGCCTGCTATGGCATAAGCTACCACTAAGGGTGGAGAGGCAAGATAATTGGCACGAACACAATCACAAAGACGACCTTCAAAATTTTTGTTTCCAGATAAAATTCCACAGGTCACCAAATCACCCTGAAAAAAACCATAAACACACAAACAAACATATTCAATTCTAGAGATGGTACAAATTTGGATAATCATACATAAGCAATCTTAAAGTCTGAGGGCAAGATTAACCAAAAAACATATTACTAACTTTTAAATACAGAACTATCCATCTTGCGAATAAACTAAATCAATTCCTTATATTATGAAGGAATTATTTCAAGGATCTACAAATGAGTCTTTGAATCATTTAAACATTCACAGGTTACAACTGCCAAGAGGTGCAGAGTTTACAGAAATATAAACACATCAATATATATTTTCTATAATTTAATAACAAAACATAGTTAAGAAAACCATTTAGATGTCTTGCCGATCACACATTTTACCTGTTTTACCGCATTTAAAACTGCTTCTGATAAGGGGGCTGTATTTCCCACACAAGTTGAACATCCATAACCAACGATTTCAAATCTGCATTTCAAAAAATAAATGTGACTGAATAGCACATCACAATATTTATAGAGAAAAGACAAGTCTTATCTTGTATTTCTATCACTGTAATAAGTCCCTTTACTTTTGACTATTCATGACACATGGATTAACCTTCATCAATATATTCACTTCACAACATTCTGAGCAATCAAGTCTAACTCTCAGGCATGGTATCTGAACCAACTCACTGCAGCCTTAACCTCCTGGGCTCAAGCAATTCTGCTCCTTAGCCTCCTGAGTAGCTGGAGCCACAGGTGCTCACCACCAGGCCCAGCTACTTTTTTTGTAAAATAAAAAATAAAAATGCTCAGGCGGGTCTCAAAGCTGAATGCAAATCTTTGAAGAGCCTTAACAGCACTTATCAATGCACAAGAGAATTCCCCCAAATACTACTTGCTAGGAATATAACATGACCTTTTAAAATAATTGATTCTGTACTTCCATCCAAGGGTTTAAAATGTAAAGAGGACCTGGCTATAATAACCTGACCAAAGGTCCTAAAAGAGGCACTGTAACTGGGCACTCTGATAGGAGTAATCTCTTAATTATCAACCAGTTAAACCCAAGAAGAGTCCCTGACAATAAATCCAAGATGATACAACTAAAAGATTACAGGCACCGTCCTCTAAATTACTTTCAGATGCTATTCTAAAAGCAAAAAAATCTAAAATTTATCCATTTTGCAAAGGAACTGATGACTCATATGTTCCAAAACACACACTGAAAATACAGCTAGGCTGGGTGTGGTGGCTCAGGCCTGTAATCCGGTCTGAGACGAGCGGATCACTTGAGGCAACGAGGTTGAGACAAGCCTGGCCAACATGGCGAAACTCTGTCTCTACTAAAAATTTAAAAATTAGCTAGGTGTGGTGGTGTACACCTGTGGTCCCAGCTACTCAGGAGGGTGAGGTAGGAAGACTGCTTGAGCCTAGGAGGTCGAGGCTGCAATGAGCTGTGACTGCACCACTGCACTCCAGTGTGGGCAACAGAGCAAGACACTGTCTCAAAACCAAAATATTCCTGCACAACTAGCATCAATTGTTTTGGATTACATAAAAAACATATGTAATTTTTTTTTTTTGAGATGGAGTCTTGCTCTCTTGCCCAGACTGGAGTACAGTGGCATGATCTCGGCTCACTGCAACCTCTGCTTCCCGGGTTAAAGCAATTCTTCTGCCTCAGCCTCCTGAGTGGCTGGGACTACAGGCATGCATCACCATGCCTGGCTAATTTTGGTATTTTTAGTAGAGACGTAGTTTTACCATATTGGCCAGGCTGGTCTCAAACTCCTGGCCTCGTGATTCACCTGCCTCGGCCTCCCAAAGTGTTGGGATTACAGGCATGAGCGACCGCGCCCAGCCCAAAAATCATAAGTTACTTTCTCCAAAGTTCAGGGACAACTTAAACTTACGTATTATAGACCCAATAACCTCATAAAACTAAAATTATGACAATTTTCAGTTAATAAATGCAAACTGTAAGATTTCTTTCTTTTTTGAACTGACCTACACAACTCACAGACATTGTGTATACTTGGTATCTTTTCTTATACTGTAACTGTTATTTGGTTATACTTGTTTGTCTTGTCTTTCCAACTAAGTATCTTGAAGCTAAGACCACATCTCCTACTTTTGTGTATCTGAGCTGGTGCTTTGCTCATTTGATATGCCCAATAAGTGTTTCCTGAGTGATAGGCATCAAAAATTGTATGGTAATAGCAAGGTAGCAAGTAAAACTAAAGTATATTTTTTCTATCCTCTTTTGTTGTTGTTGTTGTTGTTTTTTGAGAGAGCGTCTCGCTCTGTCCCGCAGGCTGGAGTGCAGTGGCGCAATCTCGGCTCACTGTAAGCTCTGCCTCCCGGGTTCACACCATTCTCCTGCCTCAGCCTCCCTGAGTAGCTGGGACTACAGGCACACGCCACCTTGCCCGGCTAATTTTTTGTATTTTTAGTAGAGACAGGGTTTCACCGTGTTAGCCAGGATGGTCTCGATCTCCTGACCTTGTGATCCACCTGCCTTGGCCTCCCAAAGTGCTGGGATTACAGGCATGAGCCATGGCACCCGGCCTCTATCTTCTCTCTCTTTTTTTTGAGATGGAGTCTTGCTCTGTTGCCCAGTCTGGAGTGCAGTGGCAAGATCCTGGCTTACTACAAGCTCCGCCTCCCGGGTTCACGCCGTTCTCCTGCCTCAGCCTCCCAAGTAGCTGGGACAACAGGCGCCAGCCACCATGCCCGGCTAATTTTTTTTTGTATTTTTAGTAGAAATGGGGTTTCACCATGGTCTCGATCTCCTGACCTTGTGATCCGCCTGCCTCGGCCTCCCAAAGTGCTGGGATTACAGGCATTAGCCACCGCGCCTGGCTCTCTATCTTCTCTTTGTATATGAAAGGCACAAACAAGCAGCTTCAGTACCTACTGAACGCCAATATCAATATGAACAGCGACAGCTGTCACTTACCCAAGCTTACTGAGATATGGTAATACTCCACTTGAACTGAGGTAATGTGTAACCATCCCACTGCCTGGCGATAAACTTGTTCTTATATAAGGTTTAACACGAAGACCAGCTTCAACAGCCTTTTTAGCCAAAAGACCTGCACGGCCAACAAACAATGATTTATTATGGCAATGTTTCTTTCCCTCTCTCAAAGTAAAAAGTGAGAAATAATTTATTTAACAGATTCATCTCCAATTCAGATTAAAGTATGAATTCATAAACTCATTGTCATTATTTTTTCCACTTTATTCTACTGATTTGCTTCATTTACAACAAATTTAAAATTATAGTTATAGACTAGCCTTTATGTTGAAAATTATTAAGATACAGGTTGACATCATTCACACAACTGGAAACAAAAGATGCACATATATAAGTACACATTAACAAAACCATCTTTTTTTTCTTTCTTCTTTTCTTTTTTCTAAAGCGAACCATTTTAAAGTCATAATTACAATAAGCTACGGGGAATGTAACACATTATACATGGTTTTATACATCGAAGGAAATGTTCCAACGGGCGTACAAATTGATTTCATTTACAATCCTTGCCAAGACAATGATCTTTTACTACTTTTATAACTTTTAATGAAATCTCCCACACTGTTATGGTTAACTTCTAGATAATCAAGAAATACCTGCTAAATAACTATAGTTCTAAATTAACAAGAGAAGCAGATACAACCTAAAATTAATTGATAGGTAAGTTATAGTAAACAGTAAATTTACCTTCAGTGTAATAAAAACAAAATAACATAAATCAAACTCAGGCTCCTTAAGACCTAACTAAAATAACAGAAAGTCTCTCAATATCAAATGTAGACACTCTTGCATCATCTAAGAAACAGAAAGTTAACAATAACAGAAAAGCTAACAATAATTAAGGAAAAAAAAAAAGTATGGCCATAAACTACAACCTACCTGCGGCAAGCATGACAGATGGATTGCAATTATTGGTACAACTGATAACTGCAGCAATGACCACTGATCCATGAGACAGCTTATATTCACTTCCTTCATAATGAATGGAGACAATATCCTTTTGTTTCTCAGCTGCAATTTGGAAGCCTTTAAATCCAACCTATACAAATTTCCACAAAAATATAGACTAAATATTCTGAGTATGTACAGAATAAAATACTGGCAGAAAACATAGCAGACTGGACATCTGATGATTTAACATTAAAAATCATATTTGTGAGTGATGCTGAAGGCCCAAAACATTCAGTAGTTGAATTCAGCTGAAGCATAAATCTGCATAGGCACAATAGGAGTCTGGTATGTTCACAAGCAAAATTTTTATCTACTAAGAAAGTCAAGCCTACCACTCAGAATCCAGATCTTATTTGGCTTTGTTGTTCTTAATCATCCCTGTTTACAGTAATTCTCAAGAGATGGCACATATTTTTTTCTGCTAAAATGACCCCAAAGATTTCCTCCAAAGGAATCCTATATGTGTTGGTGCAGTATAGCCGAAACAAGATTGGCTATGAGTTGCTAATTATTGAAGCTAATTAACAGGTACATGGCAATTCAGTGGACTATTTTGTTTTTGTACAAGTTTAACATTTTCTGAACAAAAAGTCAAGAAATCATAAAAAGAAAGGCTCTGAAAGGAAAGCCAAGTACTAGAGATCTCAGAAGAGAGAAAGTGACAAGACTAAAACTGTGATTCTGAGACAGAAAATACAAACCCCAAAAAGCCAGAGACCACCTGCTATTCAGTCACATTTACCAAATTTTATGAAAGTAGGGCAGGTGTGGTGGCTCATGGCTATAATCCCAGCACTTTGGGAGGCTGAGGTGGGCAGATCACTTGAGGTCAGGAGGTGAAGACCAGTCTGGCCAACATGGTGAAACCCTGTCTCTACTAAAAATACAAAAATTAGCCAGCAATAATGGTAGACGCCTGTTAATCCCAACTACTTGGGGGCTGAGGCAGGAGAATCACTTGAGCCCGGGAGGGAGAGGTTGCAGTGAGCCGAGATTGTGCCACTGCACTGCAGCTTGGGCAACAAAGCGAGACTCTGTCTCAAAACAAAAAAAAAAAAAAAAAGTTTCTGTAATGATGTATTCAATTATCTATGCTGTTCATCAATACAAGACCCATATGTAGTTATTCAGCATTTAAAAATGAGACTACTGTGACTAACAAACTCAACTTTAAATTGTATATAATTTTAATTGAAATAGACACAATCAATCTCTGATCCTCACAATGGAACTGTACCAAATGACTGACTGGCACATCAGACAGAAGGAAAATAAGGGGGCTGCTGGTATGTGCCGTAATATATAAAACATAGCAGTGAACTGAGTTTATGGGTCACCTTGTTGGTTCTTTACTACTTAGCACAAAGCGGGTTGAAAAACACAGATAACAATAAAGTAACCTACCTTTTCATTTAAGCAAGCCTGGAAATCGCTTTTCATATCCGTCACAGCAACTCTATCTTGAGGTCTTTTTGGACCACTAACAGATGGAACTATTGAATTCAGATTAATCTGGATCACCTAGGAAATGAGAAAGAGAAAGAACAAGGAATCAGAATATCTTACAATGGATTCCAATTCAAGCATTACTTTCTAAAGCAGAATAAGTATATTCGTATTTACTTTAACGCAATTTGTTTTAATAGTATAATACGCCCTCAATCCCAAGAAATAAAGATTTTAAAACAAGCACATTTAAATGTATGAAACATGAAAATTTGCTAAAAGCAAGACTAGTAGATCAGTATGCAATTAAACTACCACAACACCAACTGTACTGCATACACAAAATCTGGTTTCCCAAGTGTTTTTTCTCACAAAGATAAACACTGTCTTAACTGATGTCCAATGATAAAATAGATGCCTGTATCAGCTGTCAACTTATTGCCTCTGAGCTCCAAATTCACCCTCCTTTGCCAGCTCTGTGATCACAGAGGTAAACCGTTAGTAAACATTTCTTTGTCAGCACACATGATGTGACAACTGGTCACTAGAGGGTGCTGAAGGGACACAGCAGAGAAAGGGTTCTTTTTCCTGTTCCAGAGGGTTTCACTGGCCAGCAACCCAAGCTTTTACTCCTTGGTTAAGAAATTGTATTTTTTGTTAAAAATCTCACTTCCCAACTAGATTTTTATTTATTTCTTCTGGTATTTCTATTACTTCCTTCATGCATTTATGTGAATATAATCAACTCGAAACCTTTCATCATGGCTTTCAACATTATTTTATATCCCTGTTTATTCTGACTGATCCAACTACTTACACTTCATTTATTTATTATTATTATTATTTTTATTGAGAAAAGGCCTCATTCTGTTGCCCAGGCTGGAGCACAGTGGCACAGTCAGGACTAAATGAAGCCTCAACCTCCTGGGCTCAAGTGATCCTCCCGCCTTAGCCCCACAAGCAGCTGGGACTACAGGCATGCGCCACCATGCCTGGCTAACTGAATTTTAGTAGACATGAGGTCTCACTGTGTCGCCCAGGCTGGTCCTGAGCTCAAGCAATCCTCTCGCCTCAGCCTCCAAAAGTGCTGGGATTACACGTGTGAGTATCCACACCTGGCTTACTTATACTTTCATTTAGTGGATTCAGGTGATCCTAGTCTTTGCCCATAAATATCCATTTAAGAAGTTTCTCTTGAAATCAACATCCTAATGATTTTAATTTCTTTATATAGTCAAGTTTGTTTTTGTTTTTTCTTAAGAGACAGGGTCTTGGGCCGGGTACAGTGGCTCACGCCTGTATCCCAGAAATGTGGCAGGCTGAGGCAGGTGGATCACTTGAGGTCAAGAGTTTGAGATCAGCCTAGCCAACATGGTGAAACCCCGTCTCTACCAAAAATACAAAAAATAGCCGGGCATGGTGGCGTGTGCGGGTAACCCCAGCTACTTGGGAGGCTGAGGCAGGGGAATTGCTTGAACCCAGGAAGTGGAGGTTGCAGTGAGCTGAGATCACGCCACTGCACTCCAGCATGGGTAGGTCTTGCTATCACTCAAAGCCAGGTGCAGTGACTCGATCATAGCTCACTGCAGCTTCAAACTCATGGGCTCAAGCCATCCATCCCTTTTCTGTAGGGACAGGGCCTTGCTTATGATGCTGGTCTTGAACTTCTGGCCTTAAGTAATCCTCTTGCCTTGGCCTCCCAAAGGGTTGTAATTACAGGCATGAGCCACCACACCTGGCCTGGTGAGAATTTTTTTTTTTGAGACAGAGTCTCGCTGTGTTGCCCAGGCTGGAGTGCAGTGGTGTGATCTCAGCTCACTGCAACCTCTGTCTCCCAGGTTGAAGCGATTCTCCTGCCTCAGCCTCCCGAGTAGCTAGGACTATAGGCGCATGCCACCATGCCCAGCTAATTTTCTGTATTTTTAGTAGAAACAGGGTTTCACCGTGTTAGCCAGGACGGTCTGGACCTCCTGACCTCGTGATCTGCCCGTCTCGGCCTCCCAAAGTGCTGGGATTATAGGTGTGAGCCACCACACCTGGCCAATTTTTTTTTTTTTTTTTAAAGACAGTCTCACTCTGTTGCCTAGGATGAAATGCAGTTGTGTCATCTCGGCTCACTGCAACCTTCGCCTCTTGGGTTCAAGCAATTCTTGTGCCTCAGCCTCCTGAGTAGCTGAGATTACAGGCCCCCACCACCACAACTGGCTAATTTTTTTTTTTCTTTTTTTGTAATTTTAGTAGAGATGGGGTTTCACCATGTTGGCAAAGCTGGTCTTGAACTCCTGACATCAGGTGATCTGCCTGCCTCAGCCTCCCAAAGTGCGGGGATTATAGGCGTGAGCCCACCGCACCTAGCCAAGGGTTTGTAACAGGCATATTTATTTCATTTTATTCTACCACCAAAGTTTTCCCTTTTTCTTATTCTTTCCACTTCTGTAGTTTAAAAAATGTGAAGAAGGAAAATACATGGAAAAAGCACTAGATCTAATAAATAGAGGTGAAAATGATGGAAAATGATCAGAAGTAAAAAGATTTGCCCAAAGTAGCATACAAATTCAATTTCTATGGGTCCTATATGTATTCATTTATTCACCTAACATGTTTACTGAATATCTATTATGTGCCAGCATTGTTCTAGGAGCTGAGGATACAATACCAAACCAAATTTCCTGTCCTCATGGAGTTTAATGAACAGTTAACTAAAACTGTAAAACCATGTTGTTAGAAACCCTTGACACACTCCTAGAAAATGAATTTTATTAAAATTAAGTCTTTCCTGGAAATGAATTCTGCCTATTTTGATATACATTTCCAACAGATAATCTTTTTTTTTTTTTTTGAGATGGCGTCTTGCTCTGTCACCCAGGCTGGAGTGCAGTGGCCAGATCTCAGCTCACTGCAAGCTCCGCCTCCCAGGTTTACACCATTCTCCTGCCTCAGCCTCCCAAGTAGCTGGGACTACAGGCGCCCGCCACCTCGCCCGGCTAGTTTTTTGTATTTTTTAGTAGAGACAGGGTTTCACCGTGTTAGCCAGGATGGTCTTGATCTCCTGACCTTGTGATCCGCCAGTCTCGGCCTCCCAAAGTGCTGGGATTACAGGCTTGAGCCACCGCGCCCCTTTTTTTTTTTTTTTTAGACCGGTTCTCGCTCTGTCACCCAGGTTAGAGTGCAGTGGCTCACCACAGCTCACTGCAGCCTTGACCTCCTGGGCTCAAGCCATCATCCCTACTCAGCCTCCTGAGGATCTGGAATCATGGGAATATGCCATTACTCCTGGCTAATTTCAGGTAAGTATTTACTTAGATTGTAAAATATCTTTAAAACTAATATGTAAGACTGTATAGTAGTGTGTATCTTTAATAAAGGAATTTTGCAAAATACACAAGTAAACCAGATGCAGATAACATCAAAACTGATTATTCTGAAGGGAGATATTATTCTTATCATAAAGTAGAAATAAATTAGAGCAAAGAATTAAGAGTCACTATTACTATTTTAAATACTAAAAAATTAGACTTCATAGGCTGGGCTTGGTGGTTCACACCTGTAACCCCAGCAATTTGAGAGGCCAAGGCAGGAGGGATTGCTTGAGGCCAGGAGTTTAAGACCAGCCTAGGCAACATGGCAAAATCCTCTCTCTACAAAAAAACAAAAAACAAAACAAAACAAAAAACCCAAAAACCACAACTAGACTTCACAAAATATTACAAAATTCACTATAATAAAACTCTACGTAAAATTAATAAATAAAACAAAAGTACTGGACTACAATAACATTACTTATAATAATAATAATAATAATAATAATAACAACAACAACAATAATAATGATAGCTACCCCCTCAGCCAGGCCCAGCGGCTCCTGCCTGTAATCCCAGCACTCTGGGAGGCCAAGGCTAGAGAATCCCTTGAAGCTAGGAGTTTGAGACCAGCCTGGGCAGTAAAAGGAGACCCTGCCCAGGGTCCAAAAAATAATAACATTAAAAAAAAAACAGTAATATTAAAACAAAAAGGGGGTTAAGCATGGTGGTGGCTCACGCCTGTAATCTCAGGAAGGTGGGAGCTTGAGCCCAGAGGTTGAGGCTACAGTGAACCATGATTGTGCCACTACACTCTAGTCTGGTGAGAGAGCCAGACTGGGTCTCAAAAAGCAAAACAAAAAGATTAGCTACCCTTTACTGAGCATTTACTATGTGTCTGAACTATTCTATGAATATGTTTTTAATATCTAAGAATCCTTAGAGGCAGATATTATTGTAGTATCTAAGAGATGAGAAAACTGAGGCAGAAAGGCTAAATAAATTGCCCAAGGTTATACAGCTAAGATGTCTTAGAGCTGGGATTCAAACCCAGGTGGTCAGGTACTCCAGAATTTCCTTTTTTTCCCTTTTTTGACACAAGTCTCACTCTGTCACCTAGGCTGCAGTGCAGTGGCATGATCTCAGCTTACTGCAACTGCTGCCCCACAGGCTCAAGCGATCCGCCCACCTCAGCCTCCCAGGTACCTGGGACTACAGGCACAAGCCATGCCCAGCTAACGTTTGTTTTCGCAATGAAAGGGTTTTACCATATTGCCCAGGCTGGTCTCAAACTCTTGAATTCAAACAATCAACCTACCCCAGCCTTCCAAAGCACTGGGATTGCACCACAATTTACACTCTTTACTACTAGGTGGGTTATTCTGCATATACCTGGGAGTATTCAGGTTCTCCTGAAGAATTCTGGTCATTTCGAAACAATTTCACAGCTTTAAGGTATGTTTCCATTGATTCGAGTTTGGCTTTGCTAAAACCTAAAACCAAGATGAACAGACAAAATGCAGTGAGAAATTTCTTTACTTATTATTTTTTTCAGACAGGGTTTCACTTTGTTGCCCAAGCTGGAACACAGTCCTGCAATCACAACTCACTGCAACCTTGATCCCCCTAGGATTGCTCAAGCAATCCTCCCATGTCAGCCTCCCAAGCAGCACACCACCGTGCCTGGTTAATTATTTTTTTACAAATGTTTGCGGGGAGAGGGGGGGTCTTGTTTTTTTTTTTTTGAATAGGGTGGTCTCGAACTCCCAGCCTCAAGAGATCCTCCTGCCTTGGTCTCCCAAAGGGCTGGAATTATGGGTATGAGCCATTAACATCCCGCCAATAAATTTATTATTTTTAGAAACAGGGTCTCACTGTGTCATCCAGGCTGGAGTACAGTGGTGCCATCATAGCCCATTGCAGCTTTGAACTCCTGGGTTCAAGTGATTCTCCTGCCTTAGTCTCCCAAGTAGCTAGGACTACAAGTCTGTACTGCCACACCTGGCTAATTTTTTATTTTTTATTTTCTTGTAGAAATCAGGGTCTTGCTATGTCGCCCAAGCTAGTCTCAAACTCCTGGACTCATGTGATCCTCCTGCCTCAGCCTCCCAAAGTGCCAGAATCATAGGTGTAAGCCACTGAGCCTGGCCTCAGTAAGGAATTTTGAAATCTTTGGGGGTAAGAGTACTGAATTCCAGTAATGAGCAAGAAACAAATACTATTTACATATTCATTTACATTTCTCTTTCTCCTAATCCTTGAGAATCTACCACGTGAGAAAGCCCGGACTACACAGAGAAACCACATGAGGGTGTTTTGCCTGACAGCCTTACCTAAGTCCTCAGCTGACAGCTCATAATTTGCTGTCAGACATGCAAGCAGAACAAGCCTTCAGGATTCCAGGCCCTGCCTTTCAAATCTTGCAGTTGAGGCTCGAAACACGAAACAGAGATGAACTGTCCCCACTGTGACCTGTCTCAATTACCGACCCACTGAAACCATGAGCTAATAATTACTGCTTGTGCAACCCACTAAATTTTAGGATAATTTGTTACACAGGATCACTAAAATCTTAACTCAAGATTAATAAGCGGTGCTGACGAGTTGATGGGTGCAGCACACCAACATGGCACAAGTATACATATGTAACAAACCTGCACGTTATGCACATGTACCCTAGAACTTAAAGTATAACAACAACAAAAAAAAAAGATTAATAAGCAAGGAATGAGGCACTTCTAACCATTTCTACTTTGAATGTTCTACCAACTCAAATCCAGAAGTTCTGCATTTGGGGGGATCATTCCCTCCAGGATTCTATATAACCATTTATCAATTTTGCTGTCTGATTAACTAACATAATAATCTGCCCACACACTGAAGAATACTACAATATATCCTCCAAATATATATCCATGCTTAGAAATGAGTAACTCAGCAATGATTACCTCATTAAAGAGATTAAAAAAAGAGATCTTACTTTTTAAAGAGCAGCCTTATGAAATATCAACATTATCTTGTTTTATAGGTACTTTCTACTTTAATCTGAACAGTCAATAGAAGAGTGCCCAAAATTCCTAGTTAATCAGGTGACAAAAAATTTGGAACCTGTGGTCCTATGTTGTTTTTTGCAAAATTTTGTGCTTCTTCTTTAGATAGAAAACTGGTTCCCAGACTCCTTTGTCTGATAGCTCCTCTACTCTTGGTTGTAGAAGGGGACTGCTGTAAATATGTTTAAGGCTGACTTCCATTAAACTGCAATCTCTGACCCCTAAGTAGAGGGGGAGGTATCCATTATTATGGGGAAACAGTCAAGTCAGGACTAATGGTTTGAATAATTCCTTTAAATTGTTTTCAATGCGTCACAGGGAACTAGGGTTTGAGGACACAACACTCTTTAAAGACATCTGATGTTTGCTTGGAAGTTGTTGTTTCAACATAATGTAATTTTGTGAATATTAAATAACATGTATAAGGTAGTCATTTATAAAATATTATCAAACACATTGGAAATGTAACATGCTTATTCTAATGATCTTTTATCTTCTTACCTGTATGTTCTAAATGTTTTAATGTCACATTGTCAACAGGGAAAAAGCTGAGGATAGCACCATATTCCGGACACATGTTTGCTATTGTAGTTCGATCAACTATAGATAATTGTGAAACTCCACTTCCAAAAAACTCAACAAACTTTCCAGCCACTCCTACTTGCCTGAGGTGCTATAAAAGGGATACACAGAAACACATACAAAATTGCAAAGACAAGATTAACAAGGATTGTTTGAAAACTATAAAATATAATTTTTAATCAATACTAGTGATGGTGAAGGAATGATATCCTTCATTGTCCTTAAGAATCAACTCATTCTGGTTTTGGGGGTATTTTAAGATAAGGAGTGAAGAGAAGACTGGTCCAATGTCACTGTTAATCAGGGTAGAAAGGGGCCTGAAAGCTCAAGGTGGGTATAATTAGCATTTTCATGTCTTTGAAATCAGGGCACATCAACTCAATAGTGTGTCTGTTTAGCTGGCAGCCCTTTTTCTTTCTTTCATTTAGAAACAGGGTCTCACTCTGTTGCCCAGGCTGGAGTGCAGTGGTGTGATCACACCTCACTGCAGCTTCCAACACTCCAGCTCTAGCAACCCTTCCACCTTAGCCTCCCAAGCAGCTGGGAATTACAGGCATGTGCCACCACACCCAGCTAACTTTTTTTTTTTTTGAGACGGAGTCTCACTCTGTCACCCAGACTGGAGTGCAGTGGCCAGATCTCCGCTCACTGCAAGCTCCGCCTCCCGGGTTCACGCCATTCTCCTGCCTCAGCCTCCCGAGTAGCTGGGACCACAGGCACCCGCCACCTTGCCCAGCTAGTTTTTTTGTATTTTTTAGTAGAGACGGGGTTTCACTGTGTTAGCCAGGATGGTCTCGACCTCCTGACCTCGTGATCCGCCTGTCTCGGCCTCCCAAAGTGCTGGGATTACAGGCCTGAGCCACCGCCCCCGGCCACCCAGCTAATTAAAAAAAAATTTTTTTTTTTGTAGAGACAGGGTCTTACAGTGTTGACCAGGCTAGTCTTGAATTCCTGGCCGCAAGTGATGCTCCTGCCTTGGCATCCCAAACTGCTGGGATTATGGGTGTGAACCACTGCATACAGCCCCTTGTTCTTTCTTAGCAGTGCATAAAACAGTGGTCTTTGTTAACCACTGATGGCATCTTAGACTTAATGAAATACTAATAGACTGATGAAACTGTATATTTAAATAAAAAATTATATACTGACTATAAAAATTTTTCAAATTGTAATTACTGGCCAAAGTGTTTACAGCATCTTTAATCACAGGCAAATCCCACTTTGGTAGAATTTGTTAACATGTGGTTTCAAACTTAATTCCTTCTAAAATTATTTTTCTTGGTTATTATACTCTCAAGTAACCCAACCAGTTATTCATCTTTTCTAAATTGTAAAATGGTCTCAGAATGGTATACGAGTGACTAAGGAGGTGACTAAGAATTAAACTATCCTCGATCTATGAATAATATTAAGCCCTAACATTTTATAAGTGCCAGGGATCACTTAATCCAAACCCTTTTTTATAGATACAGAATCTCAAACCCTAAGTGTAAAGATGTTTCCTCATGTATGGTTGTATTTTTTAGGATGAGAGAAATACAGATTAGATATTACAAACCAAAAGCTGCTCTCATCAAAAAAACAACACAGGATTACTCCTATAAGGATTATAAATGGAACAGGGTCTCAAAAAAGAAGTAATAATATATTCAATAAATGTCAACATACTTAATAGTTTAATTTTTTAACACTAAATTAAAATGTCAAAAAACACATAGTAATATTGTCAGGAAAAAGCCAGAGAAGGCTAAAAAGTAGCATTAATTTTCAAGATGTCTAAAGTAAAGAATTGATTTCTGTAAAAACATAATGGGATATTCCTTTTCCTTTAGAAATAATCCTGGAATTCCCACTTGACTTCTTGATTTTTTGGTACCATACACTGAATCAATAATTTCTCTAAGATGCCAAATTCTCTTCTAATTAGGGAAGAAGGATCAAGACCAAATGCTGAGAGGGAGGCATTATCATTTCCTTAAGCTGGAGCATCTGGAAAGCCTTCATATCAATAATCTAAGCAAAAATGCTGAGACTGATACTCCTGAAAGCCTTTGTACCAATCATCTAATCAAAAATGCTGAGATTGGGATCCAAATTGGAATTACATGTGGAACATTTTCCAGGTACAATCGTTTAACAAAATAGGACTTAATCATTAAAGTTAGTAAAAGCCAGACATTTAGGAAGAAGAGTTACAAATTATTATTCACTAGGAAATCCGTGAGTCTGTGTATTAATACACTTAAGAAGCTCAGCGTACATATTGAAGTTCTGCAGCCAGTATTTTAAAAATTCAGAGAAAAGGTTTTTACATAATCCAGAGAAATGTTAAAACGGCAACAGAAAAATGATACATCACATTTCTACAGTCCATGTTTTTGAAAGCATTACTTAGTAGAGCAACAGTTTCTAATGGGCAAAAAATTTAAAGAAGATACAATTAACTTTTGCTAAACATTTTTAAAAAATTCACGTAGAAAAATGAAAAAAAATCATGTAGTCAGCAAGTGTTCATTAAGGCAACAAGGCACTAATAAGGCATAATGGTTAAGAGAATGGACTCAAGAATCTGACTGCCTGGAATCTTTGTTCTACCCCTTACTACTCAGCCCTTCGACCCTTTGGTAAGTCACTAAACCCTACACTGTACCTTAGTTTTCTCAGAGTTACAATGAGAATAGTAATAGCACCCATCTCACAGACTTGTTACAAGGAATAAACGAGCTAACGTAAGTGAACACAACAAATTTCTTTGTATTTATTAGTACAAAGTAAATGCTACATTTGTTGTTATTACTATAACTATGATGACATGGCTAATGTCAGAGACCTGAGGATGCAGTAATGAACCCAAATTCCTGCTCTCATAGGGCTCTTCCATTTTTATAAAAATAATGTTCACTAAGTTGTAGAGCTACCACAACTTTAACTTACCTTTGTAATACCAAGAACAACATCTATGGATGTAACAAAAGGGTTTGATGACCCAGTTAACTCACATCCAACCACCTCTGGTAAAGTAAGAGAAACTGGCAGACCAAGCATAACTGCTTCTGTTTCAATGCCTCCAACCCCTAATGTAATAAAGACAGGTATATTAGCACCGTATATTTAAAGATAATTTATCTCTGTAACATCTGAATCTCTAGGTGTTTCATGAGCTTGTCTTACACAGTACTTTACAGAGTTGCTATATTGCTATTAATGTAGACACTGAACCCAAGGCTTCCCAAAAGAAATGACTCCACGCGCATGGTCAAAAAACTATTATTTTACCTTTATATTCAAGACAAAGTATTAGTTTTAAGTATATTCAAGTTAAAATACTAGCTTAAGTATTCATTATACTAGGCACTGTACTGTATTCAAGATACAGATAAAAACAAAATCCAGTCTCTGCCAACCTCAACAAGTTCAGTCTAATGAAAAAGGACAAAAAATTCAACAATTATAACACGCTGTGAAAGAGTAAGTTTACAAAGTGAGGTACACTGAACTCGGCAAGGGAGTTAAGGTTTTCAGAAGATAACTGAGGCCAGTCTTGGATGAGTTAACAGCAGCCACATTTCAACAAAGTCATGGTCGGCAGAATGCATTCTGCCAGAAGAAATAGCCTATGCAAAGTCATGGGGTATAAAAGAGCACAGTTAGCTGGGCTCAGTGGCTCATGCCTGTAATTCCAGCACTTTGGGAGGCCGAGGTAGGTGGATCACTTAAGGCTAGGAGTTCGAGACCAGCCAGGCCAACATGGCAAAACTCCATCTCTACTAAAAATACAAAAATTAGCTGGGTGTGGTGGCATGTGCCTGTAGTCCCAGCTAGTTGGAAGGTTGAGGCATGAGAATCATGAGAATCACTTGAACCCAGAAGGTGGAGGTTGCAGTGAGCCAAGATTGTGCCACTGCACTCCAACCTGGGTGACAGAGGAAGATTCTGTCTCCAAAAAAAAAAAAAAAAAAAAAAAAGAAAAGAGACAGCCCATATAAGTAAAGAAATGACTAGTCTCTAAGATGGGTGTTGGTGAGCGGCTAAAGGGACACCAGAGGTTGTGAAGGGCCTTGTATAAAATGGCAAGAAATGTGGACTAATAAAGAAGACCAGGAGAAGCCACAAAATACCTTAGACAAAGAAGCAATCTTTGTAGACATATCATCATCATTCAATTACTGCACAAATTGTAGTACTGTGCTAGGCACTGTGTAAATTTCTTTTGATAAATCCTCTTTTACAACACTGATCACAAACTCTCAATTAATATTTTGTTGTTGCTGCTGCTATTACAGATGAAAAACACAGAGCCTCAAAGAGCCTATAAAAACTCAACAATTTATGTTCTTTTACAATGTTCTTGACATTCTTTACCCCAAAAGAAATGAAATATATTTAGTCATTTACTTACCCCACCCCAGAATCCCTAAACCATTCACCATCGTTATATGTGAATCCGTGCCGACTACACTGTCTGGGAAGAGGAGGTCCTTTTCTTCAAAAACCACTCTTGATAAATATTCTAAGTTTACTTGATGAGCCATTCCAGTTCCAGGAGGAATTACTGCCACATTCTTAAAAACTCTTGAACTCCACTACATTTTGTTTAAATTTAAGAAATACAAATGTTAGTAGATGAATCTGTGTTCACAATCAAGGTGTAATATTAACACTAAAAATATTTTAACTAATGTTCAATATGGTAAATACAAAGTTCATTATCACATAGTTAAAAACAAAGATACAGATACTGAACCTAAATACATTTTTTATTAAGACACCCTTTAGGTCAAACAAAAATGTTAAAAAAGTCCAGACAAACGACAGTATTCAACTGTGTTCCAAAGATTCTCAGGAATGGGAAGAAAGAAAGGCTCAGTGTACAAGGCTCCCTCCAAGCTCTCTCTCCTAAACTAGAGCCACTGTTTTCATCTTTCTTTACACAATGGGGTTTCCAATAAGATTTCATTTGAGGCACAAAAGCGTTCTACTACTACAATGCCTTTAGAAACTACTAAAGTGGCTGGGCAGAGTGGCTCATGTCTGTAATCGCAGCACTTTGGGAGGCTGAGGCGGGCAGATTGCTTGAGGCCAAGAGCTCAAGACCAGCTTGGCCAACATAGCAAAACCCCGTCTCTACTAAAAATGCAAAAATTAGCCAGGCAGTGGTGCACACCTGTAATCCCAGCTACTCAGGAGACTGAGGCATGAGAATCGCTTGAACCCAGGAGGCGGAGGTTGCAGTGAGCCAAGATCACACCACTGCACTCCTGTCTGGGCAAGAGCATGACTCTTCCTCAAAAATAAAAATAAATAAATAAATAAATAAATAAATAAATAAAATAATAAAATAATAAATAGGCCAGGCACGGTGGCTCATGCCTATAGTCCCAGCACTTTGGGAGGCCGAGGCAGGCGGATTACCTGAGGCCAGATGTTCAAGACCAGCCTGGCCAACATGGTGAAAACCAATCTCTACTAAAAATACAAAAATTAGCTAGGCGTGGTGGTGTGCGCCTCTAATCCCAGCTACTCGGGAGGCTGAGGCAGGAGAACTGCTCGAACCTGGGAGGTGGAGGCTGCAGTAAGCTGAGATCACGCCACTGGACTCCAGCCTGGGTAACAGCGAGATTCTGTCTCCCCACCCACCCCCCACCAAAAAAACAAACAAACAAAAAAAAACAACTAAAGATATAAAAATTGTACCTATCGTTAGTTTATATATTACAATACAAAAATTTCCCTGAATCATTTATACCTTAAAAAACTGAAGCCTCTCTCGATTTCTGCCGAATTCTACTTCTTGATTTTTTAACACTGTTTCAGGTCTAAAAGGAAGAAGAGCTGGCATTAAATGTATGTATTACAAAAAATACTTGCCTTGTTTCTTTCTAAGTCATCATTCTTAGGCATATATATATATACACACAAATATATTATTAAAATCTTTGGAAGAACTATTTATTAGGTTTCTCAGAATTATTTTCTTTTTCAACAAAGTTCTGCTTTAAAATAACACACTAGAAAACTACAAAAATGAGTTGTACTTTACGGAGAATAAGAAAGCCACATTACACCAACGTCCAAAACTGTACTTAAAGTGATAATAAAAATACACTGTTGGGTTATCCACTTCAAGAAAAGAGGAAGGTAGTAGCTTCGACAAGCATGTACTTTCCTCCCCACCTGGCTCTTGTGCCTGTTAAACTAGGAGATGGGTGCTAATTATTGCTATGCGGCACTGATGAACAATATCTCAACATCATTTTATAGTTTCAAAACAGCTTTTTGCAAAAATATTTCATTCATCTCATACCAAAAGAAGGCTCTACTTTATGTATAAGTAGCAGTTCACTTTACGTGGATTATATAGTTTATATGAATTATTTAAACTAAGAGACAAAAATAATTGACCTCTATGCAGTAACATAGTACCATTTTTAGGAAATTATTTTTATCTAATACATATTTTAAAAAATTATTTCAAACAGCTTTAAGCTGGTTCTTTTACCTGCCAGCTGGTGACTGGGTGTTCACTAGAATATCAATATAACTTAGATTATACATGTCCTCCAGGGACCAGATAATTAGTCCAGATAATTACAGTTGTTGAATAGTCAACTTTTTTTGAGACGGAGTTTCACTCTTGTTGCCCAGCCTGGAGTAGGAGTGCAATGGCGTGATCTCGGCTCACCGCAACCTCTGCCCCACTGGGTTCAAGGGATTCTCCTACCTCAGCCCCCTGAGTAGCTGGGATTATAGGTATGTGCCACCACACCCAGCTAATTTTGTATTTTTAGTAGAGATGGGGTCTCTCCGTGTTGGTCAGGCTGGTCCCAAACTCCCGACCTCAGGTGATCGATCTACCCCCCTCAGCCTCCCAAAGTGCTGGGATTACAGGCGTAAGCCACCACACCCGCAAAACTTTTTTTTTTTTAAACAAAGATTACTTTAATAATTCATAGTTGAGTCATCTTTTGAAGCCAAGCATATCTTAGTGAGATTTTTTCAGGGCCTCAGGGAACACAGCTTTCTGAGCCACTCCAATTATTTTACCTCTCAACAGCACTTATGGATACAAAGTGCCACATAAACATTTATTGGCTCACAACCTGACTTCAAATAGGGGGTAATTTGAAGTGCCAAAGGTTATGCTCTCATCTTTCTACTCAACTTCTTAAGTCTGTAATTAATACTTCATTGACATATTAAAGGATACCAATGAGTCACTATTATCACATAGCCAGGAACTACAATAAAATCTATCTTAATGCTTTGTAATTCAGAGTCAAAATTATGGGGAAATGTTACAGAAGATTGGATTTTTAGAACCAAAAATATAGCACTAAGCATTTACGATGTGCCAGTTATAAAAAGAAACAAAAACTAAAGAAATCAATGATTTTGAATCAATAAATCTGCCTTTTCAGGAAATTAATTTCTGTACAAGAGGTGTTAATCTCAAAAGTCAACATGTTCCTAACAACCAGGACAACTAGGCAACAGGAACAGGAAAGCGATTACATAAAACTGTCAAAATTTGATGGCAAAAGACTCACAGATTATACTGAATCCTTAGAAAGGAAGAGCATACGAGGTCACTATAACCTGTGGCTTTATAAAAATATTAAGCCTAAAATTTTAGAACTAGACAGAATTTGGAAGATCCGGTCAGGAACAAAGGAATTAACGTATTATTTGGTACTTAGGATAAATGAATGGACATTACTCTTAGCTACTCTAAATCTTAAATGTGTTCAACTTTTTAAAACCTAAAGTGTAAGTATTTTTTACTAAATTAAAAAAACAAGGCCAGGTGGAGTGCCACATACCTGCAGTCCCAGCACTTTGGGAGGCCAAGGTGGGATGACTGCATGAGCAAAGTTCAAGACCAGCCTGGGCAGCATAGTGAGACTCCATCTCTACCCCCAAAAAAGGTAGATAAAATTAGTCAGGCCTGGTAGTGTGTGCCTGTAGTCCCAGCTACTCTGGAGGCTTAGGCAGGAGGATCACTTAAGTCCAGGAGTTGGAGGCTGCAGTGGACTACAGATGGTGACACTGCAACCCAGCCTGGGTGACAGAGACCCCCCATCTCAAAAAAAAAAAAAAAAAAAAGACAGTTTACTAACAATGGGATAAATTGTTATATTTTACATGAATTATTTAAACTAAGACAATAACAATTCACATAACTCTCTTAAAAATAAAAATATGGCTGGGCACGGTGGCTCATGCTTATAATCCCAGCACTTTGGACAGCCAAGGCAGAAGGATCACTTGAGACCAGGAGTTCGAGACCAGTCCGGGCAACACAGTAACACCCCTTGTCTACAGAAAAAATTAGCCAGGCATGGTGGTGCATGCCTGAAGTTCCAGCTACTTGGGAAGCTGAGGCGGGAGGATCACCTGAGTCCACGAGGTCAAGACTGCGGTGAATCATGCTCATGCCACCGCACTTCAGCCCAGGCAACAGAATAAGACTCTGTTTCAAAACAAAACAAAAAAACCCACTTTGGAAGGTCAAGGCAGGAAGATCGCTTGAGCCTAAGAGTTTGAGACCAGCACAGGCAACATAGTCAGACCCTGTCTCTAAAAATAAATAAATAAATTTTAAAAGTTTGGAAACTTTATAGTATATATTTTAAAAAGTCGTAGGACTCCTTTTTTTTCACCCCAAGACAGAGTCTTGCTCTGTCACCCAGTGGCATGATCTCGGCTCACTGTGATCTC
The DNA here is from genome assembly GCF_047675955.1 of Chlorocebus sabaeus. NCBI lineage: Eukaryota > Metazoa > Chordata > Mammalia > Primates > Cercopithecidae > Chlorocebus > Chlorocebus sabaeus. Next base: position 54,561,315 of record NC_132929.1, on the reverse strand, counting down.
TGCCTCCTGGTATAAGCGATTCTTGTGCCTCAGCCACCAGAGTATCTGGGATTGCAGGTACCTGCCACCATGCCTGGCTAATTTTGTATTTTTAGTAGAGATGGGGTTTCGTCATTTTTGCCAGGTTGGTCTCGAACTCCTGACCTCAGGTGATTCGCCTGCCTCGGCCTCCCAAAGTGCTGGAATTCCAGGCATGCGCCACCTCACTTGGCCATAGAACTCTTTTTCTTATTTAAAAAAATTACCTATTAGGAAATGAAGCCAAATCCTAGGAATAGAATTATTTTCTAGGCATATTTACTACTTTCCATGTTACCATATAGGAAATCATTTATTTAAAAGAACTTACTAGATTTGAAACATAAAAAATAAAAATTTTATTGTTAACATAGGGTTGTTTTTTTGTTTGTTTTGTTTTGTTTTTATTTGTTTGTTTGTTTTTGTGAGAGTGTCACTCTGTCACGCCCAGGCTGGAGTGCAGTGGCGTGATCCTGGCTCACTGCAATCTCCACCTCCTGGGTTCAAGAGATTCTCCTGCCTCAGCCTCCTGAGTAGCTGGGACCACAGGGGCGCGACACCACGCCCAGGTAATTTTTTTGTAGAGACAGGGTTTCACCATGCAGCCCAGGATGGTCTCAAACTCCTGAGCTCAAGTGATCCACCTGCTCTGGCTTCCCAAAGTGCCAGGATTACAGTTGTGAGCCACCATGCCCAGCCAACATAGAGCACTTAATGCAACAGGAAAAGATAAGAAACCCCCTAGTAGGAAAAAAATGCTAAAAATATATACAGGGAATTAACATAAGAAATATGAATGACATTATAATGAGTATACGAATGGTACAAATGTACTAAAGTAAAAATTTTAGTTTAAAATGAGACCCCATTTTCTGCTTACAATCGTCAAAAAGATAAATTATATTTACAGATAAATCTTAAGAAAGGTTTGTTTTCTTAGTAATGGTAAGAGAGAATGGTACTTAGAGATCACCATTTTCACTAAATTTACTTCTTTTAGTATAACAGGAAATACATATAAAAATTCAATCCAGTACTTAAGTGTGAAGGTAACATATCAGTTACAATACAACATAGTAATTGGGTGGGAATGAGAATAAATTTGATTTTCTTAACTGGAAAATAACCTGGTATTAATAAACACTAAGAAAAACAATCTCATACTCAGGCACTGGTTGCAAATGAAAAGGACACAGGATGGGTGTATTCTCAATCTGTGAAGAAAATGTTCCTGAGTTTCGGCCTAGTTCTCCAGAATCACAAGATCCTCGGCAGGTAGTCTGGCCTCTGCAGGGAAGCTTCTTAGGCTGCACTTTAAGTGGAGAAAGCTTTCCTGCTTTCTGCAGGTCACCACCTCCAGGGTTTGGTGCATTCTGTATTGCACTGTCATTCCAAAAAGAAAACAAAATAAAGCCATTTAAAAGGGACAAAAATTAGCTCTTAAAAAAAATGCACACTAGCAACGCTATCTAGAAGTAACTGAATCATGTTTGAAGGCTAATGTATCATTTAACTCAGGTTTCAAAGGCAAATCTCAGATTTCATATATATGTGTGTATATATATAAAACAGGTCATTTAAATTTACAGAAATGAAAACATAATTCTAAGAGTCCAGTAAAATCACTTTCATATACTCTACTAATTCACATAACTTTTAGCAAGTACTGAAACAGACTTTTTCCCCCTAACAACTTAAAAGAAATTTAGAGCTACAGTTTATCTCGAGGGCAAAATCTCTCTCATGGGCTATAATAAATTACAGTCTTATTCCACTACTCCAGGGAATGTTTTAAAAAAGTTAATTTATGGCAACAGAAATACGTCTTCTCTAGCTTGGTCTTAGTCAAAGGGGCCTTATAAATACAAGATACTTATTTCAGTGAAAGGAAAATAGAGCTTTAGTGAGTTCAATGTTTTTAATCACCAAATAATTAAAACCATTCATGGCTCACATCTTTCGATTCTTTCTGAAAGACAAGTAGGTTAAAAAACAAAAAGGAAACAAAGACTGAATTCAGAGGTTCACTCCAAAAGGCAGGTCCTAGGCGTATACATTTCTACCAAAAATGTCAGCAAAAATACACAAATATGAAAATAACTTTACACTCAGACTAATTCCAAAAACCCCACCATTCCAAACTTTTCACCAGTTTTAGCTTTTATATACTAGCCAATACTAAATTTAGCATACTTCTCTCTGCCATAAATTATCTCTATTCCTTTTCCTCTACACAACACATTTCCAGTCAGTTAACTTGCATGGCTATCTATAAATATCTGTATTGACGTACCATTTACTGAAGTCAATTTGTAAAGAATGGTCAACTGTAAGATCTGTTGGACAAGCAGGATGGACTTTCTTAGGATCACCTCCAAGAGTTTTCACTGCCTCCCTCATAGCAGCAAAATCCACCATTGCCGGTATTCCACTAAAATATAAAGAACGGTCAAATTATAGTCCAAATTGTTTTTTATACATGCTTAATAAATGATCAATATAAACTTTTTCATTTTCACATTTTAAAAGTATTCCTGTCTAGTTTACATTCATTTTTCATAATGTAGTTATTATCTAAATTTAGGAGTATCCTGGTTTAATGGGAATTAACATTAAACATTATCTAAGAACTGAATTACTTGGGCAAATGTGCCAAAAATAATAAGAGATAATTTTTGGAGGCATAAGCAAACTTCAAGGAAACTGCCTGTGAAACTCTCTTTCGCCATGTATTTTTCTGATGCACCCTCCCCTTTTCCTAGTTCCACCCCCTTCTGTCTAGTGCCTTCATGTTACCCCAAAGCTATCCACAGTAGCTTTTGCCATTTTACATTCATCCACCCATCTATCCAGCCAACTATATAACAAGCATTATCAAATGCCTTCAGTGTGCTAGATACCAATGGTACAAGGCCAAGTCAGACGTAGTTCTGGCTCTCAAAAAAACTTTAGGGAAGATAATGATTACAGAATAGTACCGTAAGTACTATAATAGCTGCATAAATTAACAGCTTGAGGCCAGGAGGTCGATGCTGCAGTGAACTATGATCACGTCACTGCACTCCAGCCTAGGTGACAGAATGTTGACTGTATCTCAAAATAAGATCAAGTTTTCAATATGTTAAGTTTGAGAAACCTATTGGCTATGTGGAAATCATAAGCAGGTAGTTAAGCAAAAGCAGTTTCTGAATAAATGGTATAAGAAATACCATTTATTTCTTATGCAGCTATGTATTGCAAGTACTGTAATGGCAGCATACATAGGTTACAAAGAGCTGTGGCACACAAACCAGATTTGAGTGGGTGGGTGAAGAGGATGTTCTAGCTAACCCCTATGCCTCTTTCAAAACTCAGCTCAAGGTTAACTCTTCCAATAAATAATCCCTGGACACCCAGATCAGGCAAAATCTTTCAGAGTATGGTAAAGGCTCTGGATTTTGTTTTAAGTGTGATGGAAGCCAGCTGGTACATGGAGGGATAATATGACTTGATTAACATTTGTAGGCCGGGCGCGGTGGCTCAAGCCTGTAATCCCAGCACTTTGGGAGGCCGAGACGGGCGGATCACGAGGTCAGGAGATCGAGACCATCCTGGCTAACACGGTGAAACCCCGTCTCTACTAAAAATACAAAAAACTAGCCGGGCGAGGCAGCGGGCGCCTGTAGTCCCAGCTACTCGGGAGGCTGAGACAGGAGAATGGCGGGAACCCGGGAGGCGGAGCTTGCAGTGAGCTGAGATCCGGCTCCGTCTCAAAAAAAAAAAAAAAAAAAAACCTTTGTAACCAAGTCACTCCATCTACTGTGTAAAGAACAGACTATTGATTGCAAGTGTGACAGCAAGGATACCAGTTAAGAGACTATTGCAGTTATAGTCCAGGTTAAGAGAGAATGGGACTAGAACCACAATGACAGTGATAGAGGTGGAAAGAAATAATTGGACACAAGATATATTTCAAAGGTAGCACTGACAGAGCTTGCTGATAGACTGGTTAGAGGGTATTAAAGAAAGAGAAAAATCAAGGCTAACTCCTAGATTTGAAGCCTAAACAAATGGGAGCGTATGGTGACATTTACTATAATAGAAAAGACTTAGAAAGAAATAGGTGAGCTGAGACAGACAATCAAAAAATCAAGTTTTGATGGCTGAGTATGGTGGCTCATGCCTGTAATCCCAGAGCTTTGGGAGGCAGAGGCAGGAGGATCGCTTGAGCCCAGGAGGTTGAGGCTGCAGTGAACTATGACTGCATTACTGCACTCTGGCCTAGGTGACAGAGTGAGGCTCTACCTCAAAATAAAATCAAGTTTTCAATATGTTAAGTTTGGGAAACCTATTGGTTACATAGAGATCATAAGAAGGTAGTTAAGCAAAAGCAGTTTTTGAATAAATGGTATACAAAACAGGTGCCTAATTTTTAATGAATTGCTTCAGTTTAGAAAGGGCAACATTTTTAAGTTTATAAACTAACCTTAAAATTAAAAAAACAAAACAAAACAAAAAAACAGAGCCATCCATCAGGGAGTCTGAATTTTTATTTTTTTTCTATTTTTAGAGACAGGGTCTTGCACTGTCACCCAGGCCGGAGTGCAGTGGTGGGATCACAGCTCACTGCAGCCTCAACCTCCTGGGCTCAACTAATCCTTTCACCTTAGTTTCCAGAGTAGCTAGGACTACAGGCATGCACCACTATATTCAGCTAATTTTTAATTTTTTTTTTTGTACAGACAGGGTCTCACTATGTTACCCAACTGATTGCAAACTCCTGGGTTCAAGTGATCTTCCTGCCTTGGCCTCCCAAAGTGCTGGGATTACAGGTGTCAACAACCACACCCAGCCAAGAGTCTTAATTTTAAAAAGGAAACACACTCTAAGAGTTCATTTATGAAAAATAAACCCATTACTTACGTAAAATCTTGAAGAAGAACACGGGCAGGGAAAAAGGGCACTTCAACATTGCTTTGTTTGGTTTTCCAGTCTAAAATGTTCATAACATCTTCCTTCTTCATTAAAAAGCCATCACAATTTCGTACAGCAGCTTCCAACAAGACCCGTATTGAATAAGGCAGAACATCTGATTCAATAAAATATTACGATTAATAAGCAAACAGTCATACCTATATATTTAAAAAATGCCATAGCAAAAAGTTAGATAAAGACAAAAATGCAGGTTTCTCAATTTAAACAGTTCATTTTTAGTCTAACAAACTAAAGTATAACATCGTTCATGTTAACATCAGGTGTCTTGTAACTGACTTTCCTGTACATAACCTCAAAGTCCTGAAAAAAGCAGAGATAAAAACCTTCATACAAGAGTTGCATTAATTTAGGAATATCATACTGCAACCATGACAAATACTTGACATCCAAGGAATTCACAGAAAAACTAAAAAGCACAGAATATCAGAACTGAATTCAATAATGTAGACATCCCCTAGTATGGCAAAAAGAAAATGATTAAATTGTATAAAGTCTTTAATAAATTTAAATTATTTCCAATGAAAACGATTAAAGTTTAAAAGTAAACTGGAATGCCTGAGTGAGTAAAATTCATTTCACAAAAACTTTGATTCACTCTTAATTACTTTAAGGACACAACTGAGAAAGTGATTTCAATATTTTTAAATTTTCAATCATATTAAATTCTCACACCAGATTGTGCCACACAAAAGTGTTTCCTTATGATTTAAAGAGAAGACTGAATTAATATGGGGTTAGTTGAATAAATCACTGTAATTCACACAATGGATTACCACGCAGCTGTTTAAGGGAGTGAAGTTACATGCTGATAAAGAGTGAACTCCAGAATATATTATTAAGAGAAGAAGCAGGGCAGAACAGTGTTTATAGTATGCTAACTTTCCTGTAAGAAAGAAAGTTTAAAAATATACCTATATTATTTTAAAATAATTAAACATAAGATCATCAAATGTGTATTATGAGAAATATAATTTTAAAAATACATTAGCATGTGTATTTTAATAAAAAGAAACAATGAAAGGATAAACGAAAAAACTAAGCATATATCTCACACAGCATTTCCACTTACTTCCTTATTGGGAGTACCTTCTTGGTACTAAGTACAAAAAGAATCACAAGAAAGAAAAGTATATTCAGTCATTAGTGCTGCTATTCAGAGACTGTGATTTGTGTAACAAGCAGGAAGCAAAAAAGTACTTTTTGTTACTATGGTTTCAAGAGCATATAAGTTTAAAATCAGAGTAGCTAATGACAGCTAAAGTAACACGAAGTTTTTTTTTTTGTTATTTCACAGGAGCGTTTGCATTTTGGGAATGAAATTGTTAAACCTGAAGTCTTGGAGAATATGCTAACTGTTCACCGGGTGGGGTGGAGGGGGGTGAGGAGGAGGAAGTATACAGAGAGAAGACTTCTGTGTCTGTTGAGTTACATTAGTTCAGATCGTCTAACCATTGTTCTATATATGTAATTTAGTTAATACTGTTGTGTTTAAAGTATACAAAACTCCTAATGCTCAAAGTATGTTAAAAGTAGAGGCAGTAAAATAATCCATCTTTAAACATCCCTTTTTTAGGAAGACCTGTCTTCTGGGAGTGGTATTTGTTAACCTACCTCTTAGAGCTAGATATAGTACTGTACTTAGTCACTGAAATGATAGAAGAGGGAAAAGGGGTGAAGGGTGAGGCTCTTTGCCAGTGTCTCTATACCCAGAGGACAGGTTTTAGATATTAATCATAGGTCTCTATGTGCATTTTTGGTAAAGCATCTGTTTATTGTGAACAAAGTTCAATCTTTATTTTGCAACATCTAAGCTTTATAGATGTCCTGAGGTGACAATGTATGATAAAAAGCAGAGCTAGTGAGTTAGCCTATTTGTAAATATCTTGATATAATTGATAGAAAAGATGCATCTTGAACATAGAACTGTTAAACCACCTAGGTAGTGTATATCAGGACTTATTCAATAGGTTGGCAGCTGAAGGGCAGAAGGTAGCTTTGGGGTTCTCAACTAACAGTTCATGACATGTGAAAAAGCATGATACATACTGTATCATTACTGTATGATCTCAATCACATAAAATTGGATGTCATGTATATATACACACACAAGACCTAGAAGGGCATGTCAAACTGCTTATGATTGTGGATGACTTTGTTCCTCATTTCTTGTGTTTTTCAGTTTCCAATAGCGCACGTTACTTCTTTTTTTTTAATGAAGCTTATTTTTAAAATCTGGGGAAAAAAGTCACAGTAGCCAAGTTAAAGAAAAAAAAAGTCCTTACACTTCAATTATAAACATGGATATGAACTTATGTTTTTCTCTTCCTAAAAAATAGGTATTTCCTAGCTCTGTCACTGAAAATGCCCAGAATAACAACAACCCAACAGTAACAAACCCCTAATAACTGTTTGTTTTTTCTAAACACTATTTCCTAAACACACACAACAGAACACTTTTTCAGAGAAATGACTGATTCTAGTCTGGAGCAGGATTTGTACAAAATGAGCCTGGGATATCCAGTGTCCGAAACCAAAGAAGTTATCAAAGACTAATAGGGACACTAATGGGTCAATCTGAGCATCAAAATGAGTAATAACTATAATTCACCAAAATACATCAAATATATAAATAGCCCTTAGTTCATAATGACTCTTTAAAAACCTTTCACTGATCACCAATGAATGTTGCTAGGGCATTAACTCATTACTCTGAAAACTGACAAAGGGAGAAAATCAATAGTTAACATTATCTTTCCTTACTTCAGGTAACCAAACAGAGAAAAGTACTTTGTTATAGAAGAATTACAGCTAGTAAATGTGGAAGAAATGATGTAATTTGAAAGATCACCAATGTGCAACACCTAATGAAATAATGGATCTAGAAAATGGTCACAAATAGGTGCTAAAATCATTAGGATTTATGTGGATGGGGAACTTGCAAGCTGATAACACTCATACCCACTTAGCATCACCAAAAGTAAGAGATCAGAGATATTATTTGCCTCCTGATGAAACAAAAAACTACATGTACCAACTAAGAAGTGTTCTTGCAAAAACAAGGATGTAAATAAACCTGAATCTAATTAAACCTCTAGCTCTAACTCCCAGTTAACCGGAAATATGGGGGATAGTAGGAAAGTATGAAACCCCAAAGAAGCTATCAGCCAAATCTAGAATGTGGGACATTCGATAGAATAAAGAATCTAGGTTTTTCAACACAAAAATGGCATGAAAAAAGAGGAGAGGAGGACTATTACAGATTAAAAGAGACTTAAAAGACATAACAACCAAATACTATGTGTTGGCCCTATTTGGATACTGTTTCATCAAACCAAGTGTAAAAATATATTTTTGAGACAACCAGAAAAATCTGAATATGAACTCAGTTTTAGATTTTATTAAGTGGACGGGCTCAGTGGCTCACCGCCTGTAATACCAACATTTCAGGAGGCCAAGGCAGGTGGATCACTTGAAGTCAAGAGTTACAGACCAGCCTGACCAACATGGCGAAACCCCATCTCTACTAAAAATACAAAAATGAGCCAGGCATGGTGGCATGCCCCTGTAATCCAAGGTATTCAGGAGATTGAGGCTCAAGAATTGCTTGAACCCGGGAAGCGGATTCTACACTGAGCGGAGACCTTGCCACTGCACTCCAGCCTGGGCAACAGAGAGAGACTGTGTCTCCAAAAAAAAAAAAAAAAAAAAAAAAAAAGATTATATTAAGGGATTACTTAATTTTGTTAGGAATAACTATGGCACTGTGATTTTTTAAAAGTCCTTTTACATATCAGCTACGTATATGGAAGAATACAGGTTAAAAAACGGTGAAATATATGAAACAAAAGATTGGCAAAATGCTGATAAATGGCTGACAATTATGTGGTGGGTTATAAGACTATCCTCACCCTACTTTTTTTTCCCGATTAAGAATATACTTATTGGCCAGGTATGGTGGTGTACACCTGTAATCCCTGCACTTTGAAAGGCCAAGGAGGGAGGATTGCTTGAGTTCAGGAGACCAAGACTAGCCTGGTCAACATGGTGGAAACCCCATCTCTGCTAAAAATACAAAAAACTAGCCAGGTGTCCTGGCGCGCGGGTATGGCTCCAGCAACTTGGGAGGCTGAGACAGGAGAATCACCTGAGCATGGGAAGTCAAGGCTGATCCTGCCACTGCACTCCAGCCTGGGCAATGGGTGTGAGACCCTGTCTCAAAAAATAACAACAAAATGAACACATTTATTCATTTTCTAGTATGTTCCAGCACTAGGTGAACAAATGAGATGTGGTATCTGCTCTTACGAAGCTGGAGCCTACTGGGAGATTCGGACCATAAACAAGTAAACAAACAAATACTTAGAAACAGTAGAAGGTGCTATGAGGGAAGTGAGTAGGGTTCAGGACAGAAGATAACACCCTTAGATGGGGTGAGTGGTGAAGGCACCTCTGCGAAAGTGTGTAATCCTAGCACGTAATCCTTTGGGAGGTGAGGCTGGAGGATCATTTGAAGTTAGGAGTTTGAGACTAGCCTGGCCAACATAATGATAGGCTTAATTTTTTTTAGAGCAGTTGTAGGTTCACAGCAAAACTGAGAGGAAGATATAGAGACTTCCCATATACCCGCTACCCCCACACATACGTAGGCTCTCACACTATCAACATTCTCCACTAGAGCTGTACATTTTTTACAATTGATGAACCTATATCAACATATCACAATCACCCCAACTCCAGTTTACATTTAGGGTTCACTCTCAGTGTTGTATATCTCCCTACTTTCATGTTTGAAAATTTTCACACACACAGACTCATAAAACTGTATGTAAAGTAGAAAAAGGACTACAGTATCCTTTTTGAATACTAGATTAAAAGCCTGTATTTACTACAGGTATGACCTCTGGAAAGTGACTAAGTTAATACATTTTCTTACTAAAATGGGTCTATCAGCTACCTAACAGAGATGTGAAGAATATCTTTCCTACCTCATCTATCCAGTTGGTACATGTAAAGCTCTCAAAGTACAATAAATAGTTGGTATTTAACCAGTATTAGTTTCCATCTTTACTTCAATCAGAAACATAAAGTCCCCCAAGCCAAGGGGGATTACAGGGTAAAATTTTTTTTAATAGAACATTTGGAGATAATGAGAAGGAAAATATTATCACAGAAATTATATACAAGATTAACCTTTTATTTAAATAATTATTATGGAAAAACAATGTCAGGAATATTTTTGTTTGTAAAAGTTATAAACCCACTAGAAAAAAAAGTGACAGGGAGAGGCAAAGTCAACAAAATTTTGAAAAACAGAGTATTACTAGATGGATGACTAGTAATGGATTGAGCACAACAGAGGAGACAGAGCTGAAATTTATAAATGTCTACATTGGGGAAAAGTAAGCAGAAACAAAGTTTAGGAAATCAGGATTGCCTGGGATTTCTTAGGAGGAGTGTTAAAAGCTAGCAGACAATGGAACAATGCCTTCAAAATTCCAAATGAAAATAAATTTCCAACAAAGAAATTTTTACACAGGAAAACTATCAATCAAGCAAGGTCTCAAAAATGTATTTCTCAGGCATCCTTTCTTAGGAAGCTAGTGGAGGACATGCTCTATAAAACCAGAAAGTAAACAAAAAATAGAAAACCACTAAATCTTAGAAAGTCTCCAAAACAAAGAGAGAGCAGACTCTTCTACGACAACGGCTATGCAAGCTACAATGCAGTCAGTCCCAGATGGACCAGAAGATGAAGTCCAGATAGGATGTCACCAACAGAAGGAAAAAAAAATAACCCATAGATTACATGATTATACCAAGAGGAAGAATTTAGTTTTTTTGGAGAGTTCAGAGATGATTTATTCATAACGATATAGAATACTAAGCAAACAAAAAAAAGGCAATCAATTAATCCCAGGAAAAATACAAAGTTATATGAGAAATAAGATACAATCATCATTTACTACACGGACTAAGAACATTTATAGTCACGATAACATAAATGCTGAACATTGACTCCACCAAAATTATGAGTTGCATAAATACACAGAAGAAGTGCCAAATTACCATTTTCACAGTACAAAACTACTAAAGTCTAAGACTGGAAAATCAAGAAACAGTAGTATAAGAAGGGCAATTTAACAACATGGAGGAAATTACCAGAAGAAACAGTCAAGGGAATTGAAAATAGTATTCTCTGGGGAGTAGAAATTGGGGACAGGGCAAAAGGCTACTGTTTTAGTTATAACTAAACAAGTAGGGTTTTAAAAAATTCTTATTCAAAAATTAAAAAGCAATTATCAAATAAGAGTGCTATGAGAAAACACTAATCACAAATGTATTTTATTTTTTTGAGACAAGGCCTTGCTCTGTTCGCCCAAGCTAGAGTGCAGTGGCACGATCATGACTCACTGCGCCCTTGACCTCCTGGGCTCAGGCAATCCTCTCACCTCAGCCTTCAGAGTAGTTGAGTTACAGGCATACACCACTACGCCCAGCTTATCTGCGTAATTTTTTTTTTTTTTTTGTAGAGATGGGGTTTCGCCATGTTGCCCAGGGAGTTCTCAAACTCCTGGGCTCAAGCAATCCTCCCACCTTGGCCTCCCAAAGTACTGGGATTACAGGCATAAGCCACCACTCCTGGCCCCACAAATGTTAACTCAACATTTTGTCATGAAGAAGCACCAACGATCTCAAATTTGTCTAAATTTGCAAAAGTAAAAACTAGAGACCTACTGCCAGGGAAGATGCAAATGAATAAATATACCACTCTCTCTGAAAACAAAAACAGAATGTCTTCTTTCTCCCTGTGGTAGCCAATCTCCAAGATGATACCAATAATACTTGCCTTCTGATAGTCATGCTCTCATATAATCTGTACTGAAATCAGTTCTGCTTGTCTGACTCAATAGAGTATGGCAGAGATGACAGAGTGTGTCTTCCAAAGCTGGGCTATAAAAGTATTTTGGCTTCAGCCTTCCTCTCTTAGATTACTCGGTGAAAAGTCAGCAGCCTATTATGAGGCTATTGAGCAGCACTGAGGAGAGGCCCATATGGAAAAGAACTGAAGCCTCTCCATCATCAGGAAGTGCCAGCCTGTCAGCCACGTGAGTGAGGCCTTGGGCCACAACTATTCGACTAAGCCACTGCAAATTCCCGACCTACAGAAATTGTGACTGTCATAAATGTTTATTGTTGCTTTTGGTTTAATTTGTTATGCAATGGACAACAAATATGCTTTTCTTCCTCAACTTTTCCAACAATAACATCTGCAGTTGTTTATTTAAGACTAAGGGGCAGATACAGAGGTGCTTTATATAAATTATTCCACTTAACCCTTAAATTAAACCTACAGGTAGATACTCCAGTAGAAGAGTTATAACAAGAGAGTAAACTAGCAGATGTGAAAAATGAACACATGCTCCGGTTTTTTTCTTCTTAATAGAGATGGGATCTCCCAATGTTGCCCAGGTTGGCCTCCCAACTTCTGGCCTCAAGCAATCCTCCAGCCTTGGCCTTCCAAAGTGCTGGGATTAAAGGCAGGAGACACCATGTCCAGCCTCGGTTTGCTTTTTCAACAATATTAATTCTACATCCCCACTTTCAAACAGGTATAAAGTTCAGGAAGGCCCATTTATTCCCTTTCTTCCTCCCTTCTCTTGCCATCTCACCTCTACATACGCTCTTATGCTCCAACTATACCATCTTGCAAGCTCCCTAAACTTCAGAACCTTTCTGATCCCCACTCTTACCACACCTGTTCTTCAACACTGTGGGGACTTTCTCCTTATTCGTAGGCACCAGCCTATCCACGCTTTCCTTACTTATGCAGTTAGGGTCAATGTGGTTCAATCTCTCATCCCCAAACCCTACATTAATCCTCTTTGTTCTTTTACCCCATTTGCTCAAGAAAACACCAATCCTGTTCTTTTTTCACCCCACCCCCGCAGTTGGTCCACTCCGTATCACCTCCCTGCTTAAGAACTATTCTCTCTTTTTTAAAAACTATAATTCATCCTTTCCAAGTGTATGATTTACTGATTTTTGTAACGTTAAGTTTACCAAGTTGTACAATCAACATCATAGATCAGTTTTAGAACATTTTCATCATCTCAACAGATCTCTCATGCCTATTTACTGTTAATCCCTCTCCCCCTCCTCTCTAACCCAAGAAACCACCAATCTATTATTTGCCTTTCCTGTGCATTTCATATGAATGCAATCATAAAATAAAGTCTCTTACATCTGTATTTTTTCACTGAGCCTGCTTTTTACAGTTCATCCACATTGTAGCAGGTATCTATAGTCAATTTCTTTTTACTGCTGAACAGTATTCCATTGTATACCAAAGTTTTGCCTATTCATTCACCCACTGCAGGACATTTAGGTTGGTTTCAACTCTCAGCTATGAATAATGCTGCTAAGATCATTTGAAAATCTTTCTGTAATAAACGTTTTCATTTTTCTTGGATAGATACTTAGGAATGAAATTGCTGGGCCACATGGTAAATTTATGTTTAACTTTTTAACAAACTGCCAAATTGTTTCCCAAAGTGGCTGCACTATTTTACATTCCCACTAGCAGTGTATGAGGCTTCCCATCTCTCCATATCCTCCCCAACATTTGTCATTGTCTGTCTTTTATACAGTACCCATTCTAACAAGTATGAATGGTAATTTGTTGTGGTTTTAAGTTTTATGTTGAAGAAGAACAACGAGGAAAAAATTCCTAAAACATCAACGCAGAGAAACTGGTACCCATGTAAATACATGATTATAACTTCAATCAGGTCTTCACTATTCACCCAGAAATCCTAATGCTTCTCTGATCTGCTTATTTTCCCACACTCCACATCAATTAATTCTTATCTTCATCCACTCTCCTTAAAATTTAATCTATCTTCCACAGGACCTACCCCCACTTCCTACCCCACTGATAAACAGAAACTAACAGTTCCTACCTTTCAACTTCCTCCTACTATACCCACAAGCCTCGCTGCCTCTGAATTCACCCTTTCACCAGTTAAGGGAGCTGCGGACTTCTTCCTCCTACTAAATGATAACTTCTCTATAGGAGTTTTGCATCCTATTTCCATTAACCATTTTAGGACCCAATAGTCATCATTTCCTCTCTCCTTTTTTTGCAAACTGGTTTGCAATTCAGTTGGTTTCTTCCCATCAACATTTAAACAGCTCTTAGCCCCAACTGACAACAAAAGTACTGCTTTCTTCAAATTCTCTATATTTTCAGTGCCCACTTTTCTACCTTTCATTCACCTTAGCCCTAATCTATATGATTTTTATCCTTAAACACCAATGAAGCAGGTCTAGCTAAAGTCCCAACAGCCTTGTAGCAATATTCAACAGAGCTATTAATTACCTCCTTTTTGAAACACTCTTTCTACTGGATTCCACAGCACCATCTTCCAGTTTTCTTTCTAACATATTGTTGGAAGACAATTTTCCATGTCTCCCATCTCACATTTCTTCAAGACTTGTGAACAGACGCAATGACTGCCTTTGTTCCAGACTACTTTTTCAGAGATGTCTATATAGTGAATAGTCTTCAAATACACGACAGCGTCTCGCTCTGGAGCAAAGAGCAGGCATGCTTACTACCCATTATAAAAGACTTGGGTTTCCTAAGCCACAGTTCCTTTCCTGTAACACAACCCCTGTGTGTGCAGGTGTTACCTGGCCTTCTTCAATACTACCCTGTAGAAACTGGAGCTTGGGAAACCAACATAAATACTGGTAATAAGGATAATGCTTTGTTGTGAGTAATAAACTATCCATTGTCTTGGATCCAGGAGTCAGGTGCCTCCTGCCAACACACAGGAAATTACGTCAGGTTAATTCGTTAACTTTCAAGGAAGGTAAAATTTCAGATCCTCTACAGTTCTTTTCCATTTTTTAAAAATAGAGATAGAGGTCTATGTTGCCCAGGCAGGTCGCTAACTCCTGGGCTCAAGAGATCCTCCCGCCTCAGCCTCCCAAAGTGCTGAGATTATAGGCGTGAGTCACCATGTCAAGCCTTTATAGTTCTTAACACTTCTAGGTAGCCCTATTTTCCTTTTTAACCTCTACTCCTTTATCTGATCTTTAAATGTAGGAGTTCCTCAGAGTTCATATTGAGACTCACTTTTTTTCTTACTCTACACTGTTTCCTCCAGGGAGTACAACTATGGCTTCAATTATCACTACATCTACACTAATAATTCCAAAATACTTTCTGTAGTCCAAGTCTGTCTTCTAAGCTCCAAAACCACATGCCCGATTCCTCCTGAACATGTTTACTTTAATACTGGTATGTTCCCAAATTCACTAGTACCTAAACTTGAACTCAGTGACTTCCCTTCTGCCCATTCCCCTTATCATCACCTCATCTTCCATTTCCTAGAGTAGTAAATAGCACCACCATCCTTCCAGATGTTTATGCCAAAACAATGAGGCATCTTCCTCAATGCCTCTCTCCCACATCTTTTTGTCTTCTATCAATATCACCATTAAATCTAGTCCAAATCACCACTACATCATCTCTCGCTTAGGTTCCTCAGGGGGTGCCTCCAACACCATACTGTGATTTTCAAAATGTGGTCCTAAACTGCTGATGCCTTAGCAGGACTCAAAGCAGGGGCACCAAACTGTACTACAGGTTGAGTATCCCTAATCCAAAAATCCAAAATCCAGCAGGTGTGGTGGCTTATTCCTGTAATCCCAGCACTTTGGGAGGTCGAGGTGAGTGGATCACCTAAGGTCAGGAGTTTGAGACCAGCCTGACCAACATGGTGAAACCCTGTCAGGCGCAGTGGCTCACGCCTGTAGTTCCAGCTACTAGGGAGGCTGAGGCAGGAGAATCGCTTGAACCCCGGAGGCAGAGGCTGCAGTGAGCCAAGATTGTGCCATTGCACTCCAGCCTGGGAGACTAGAGTGAAACCCCATCTTAAAAGAAGAAAAAAGAAAAAATTCTAGAGTGCTCCAATGAGCATTTCCTCTGAGGGTCGGTGCTCAAAAAGTTTCAGATTTCAGATTTTCAGATTAGGGATACTCAACCTGTAGTACTTGTATTGTTTATTATCACACAAAATACCAGTTTCACTTAAAAATGTCCCTAAGAAGCAGAAAAACTTAATTTTACTAAATCTCAACTGCTGAGGTCAAGTCTTAATATTCTGTGTGACAAAAATGAAATATATTTATACAACATTTCTACTCAATACCAAAGTACATCAGTTGCCTGCAGAAAAACTCTTGTATGATTGAGTTGCAAGCTAAAATTAAGCCATTTTTTTTCAAAGAACAGTTTTTCACTTGAAGGAACTGACAAATTATGGTTACTCAAATGTGTATATTTGGCAAAAAGTTTCTCAAAAGTAAATGAAGGCTGAGCATGGTGGCTCACACCTGTAATCCCAGCACTTTGGGAGGCCGAGGTGAGTGGATCATCTGAGGTCAGAAGTCTGAGACCAGCCCAGGCAACATGGTAAAACCCCGTCACTACTAAAAATACAAAAAATTAGCCAGGTGTGGCGGGTGGGCACCTGTAATTGCAGCTACTCGGGAGGCTGAGGCAGGAGAATTGCTTGAACCTAGGAGGTGGAGGTTGCAGTGAGCTGAGATTGTGCCACTGCACTCCAGCCTGGGCAACAGAGCAATATTTGAATGAAATAAGCTTCTACCAGTCTGCTCATTACATTATTGGTCTTTGAGAAATAAGAGTTCATCAAGTTATGCAGAACTTCCAAATGTGGACACCATTACACTGTATATTAAAACACACACCCACACACATATACAAATACATACAAATGTGTTAATATCACCACAGCCCTCTCAACATGGGAGCCAGAGTCCCTATATAGCTGTACGCTCTGAAGGCCTCCTTCCTGTGCCAGTACCTGGACTGAGGCACTCTCATAAAGAAGGCCTGCTGCTCTGACAGCACATGGACTCCATCTGTAAGCTGCCTCGAAGGTCACATATTGAGCCGTCACTCCTTCTGCAAGCTCCGAAACGGCCTATGAGCTCTGAAGGGCTCTTGCCCCCAACCAGCATCTGTTTTGCCAACGCATGCCCACACCACTAGTTCCTGATCATCAGATCCCCTGCCTGCACTCCAGAGGGTGGCCTACTGCCTACCCAGCAACTCCAGACCAGCTCCAACCTGGCCAAAACCAATATACTTCTCTGTTATCTGTGAGCCAACCCACACCTATTCCAGTGAGTTCTGAACCTCTTCCAAGTTTGTCCTTCCTTGGGTATTCTCCCTTAACCCTACAGTACTATATACAATTTTTCTGTATTACAATTATTCTTATCATAGTTAATAATTATGTATATTAAGTTTCCTCTGTTTAACCTATTATGTGGTTTCTATCTCCTGACTAGACCCAAATTGCTACAACATAGTACTGTACTTTACGCATATTTTCCTTGTATGTCCCCATTACTAAATCGTGTGTTTTCTTTAGCACAGATACTATCTTAGCCATCTTTCATTTGCTAGAAATATACAAGTACTCAATAAATATTAGCTGAATGAATTAAATGGTATTGTTGAGAGACTCATGCAACAAGTAAAAAAAATGGACTAGATTACATCTGCCTTTTCTAATTAGGAATTTCTAGAATTCTATGAATCCACAAAGCTAACCCTTTAAGGACAGGTAATTAAAAACACCACGGAGGAACCAGGATGCTGGTAATTTAAACTGGTTAAGTATAGTAATTCATGTTATCCCACTTCTGAAATAATCTGGTAACAATAAATATCCTTTTGATCAGTTACTTAGTAGAAGATCCAATAGGTGGTTCAGGCTCTGAAAAAAAAAATGCTGAGGTCTGCTATTGTATATGGGAAGCATCTGATGAAAGGCAAATCAAGGCTCCCAAGACTGCAGATTCTACTATTCAAGGCTAAATAGCCGCTGCAAAGATTAGAAAATCAAGTGTATCTCTCAGTAGAGAGGTCACAAACTCTGTCTCATGTCTGCTGGCCTGCAGACATGTTTTCCTTGTTCTGCAGAGTTTTAACATTTTAAATTTAACTGCCAACATTTAAAAAACCACAGGTCTTTCAATCAGAACACTTTACAATACCAACCTTATACTTCCGCTGGAACTTAGTAAGCACCTACTCTATATAGGACATGTGCCTTCCTGTTTGCCACACAATTCCCAGCAGAGCATTTCACTTGTTTATGTTGCCTCTCTGGTCCCTATAAGCATGAGCTTGCAATCCCTGCTGTAATAGGTTTTTACAAGCATAGGTTTTGGAATCAAGATTTTTGTTCATGCTTCTGTTCCACCACTTAGTAGGTAATGACAATTAGTTGTGGGACCTTGGCCAAGTGTATAACAGAACTTATAGAAGTGGATAAATACATACTCAACAAATACTTAAAAATTTTTTTTTTTTATTACTGACATTATTAAACTGGGAAATAGTATGGTATTGGAGAGAAAAGGTGTTGGTCTTGAAATCAGAAGATACGAGTTTAAGGCTAAGTTTCCTCACCTAGAAGATATTTTGTGACCTTAGGCACATTACTTAGATTTTTAACCTTATCTGTATTATCTGCACACGGCAGATTTAAAACTATCTTCCCTGCTTACCATGAAGCAGCAGAGTGAAGTAAAAGGGTGTTGTTATTGGTAAAAATGGAAAATTCCAAGTTCAAGCAGTAGTGAAGAAATTACCCATGAGGAATATCAGTACTCTAGTAAGCAGGCTTTAGATAACTAAATGTAACAGAGAAACCCATCAGCCTGAAGGAAGGGGGAAAGACTGAAGCCACAGGTTCTCTAAGCCTGCCAAAAGCCCCCAAAGAGATTGCATCTTTGGAGTCCAGACTGGGAAACGGGGGCTAGAAGACCACAGCAGGAACCAGCCAGCACAGCTACAGGGTAAAGCTAGCCCTGCTGAAGGCTAGGGGCCTGGAGAAAAGATTAGGAAGCCCTTCTAGAAGGCCCTGTAATCACATCAGGCCTGGCAACAGGACTCACCCATGCCCATATCTGACTAGAAGCAAAGAAGTGTTTCTGTCTCTAACCAGAACCAGGCAGGATAGAGATGATTTCCAATAAAGAAAGTCTGACCTCCACAGAACAAGACCTTGTCTCTTTAAATAAATAAACAAACTCTGACCTTTTTTTTCCCTCTTTTTGAACAAATTGCCATTGGGTCCAGCATAGTGGCTCATGGCTGTAATCCCAGCACTTTGGGAAGACAAGGCGGGCAGATCACTTGAGCCAGGAGCTCGAGACCAGCGTGGCCAACATGGTGAAACCACATCTTTACTAAAAATATAGAAATCAGTCGAGCGTGGTGGTGCGCACCTGTAATCCCAGCTACTCGGGTGGCAGAGACACAAAAGTTACTTCAACTCGGAAGGCAGAGGTCACAGGGAGCCAAGATCACGCCACTGCACTCCAGCTGGGATGACAGAGCAAGACTGTCTCAAATAAACACATACTTACATACATACATACGTTGCCATTGACAAGAGTCTGAGGAAGCAGAATACAAAACAGATTCCCGCATAAGATTTTGTTTTTTCACCTGTACTGGCAGGTCCTCAGAATGCCTATACCACAGCCCTCTTTCTAAAAAGTTCCTTCTACACCAATTGCTGGTGGGCTCTGGGTAGCCTTGCCACCCTGTCATGAATGGCTGGGACCTGGAGCCAGCCTTCCAACAGACAACCAATCTAGAGTCTGGCCAGTGGCATAGGGAATAGCCAAGCACAAATGCCACGTCTAATAGGCTGCCTCAGTCTCGTTCTGTGATACCTTGAACTTGACTTAGGGAGAAGGCAGAAAACAGATGGAAACAGAGAGGAACCAAGAGAAAAAGAAAAGCAGAATAATGGGCTGGGCACATTATTAGATTACACATCTGTAATCCTAGCACTCTGGGAGGCCAAGGCAGGAAGACTGCTTGAGGTCAGGAGTTCAGGAGACTCCCATCTCTATAAAAGATTTTAAAAAATTAGGCCGGGAGTGGTGGCTCACGCCTGTAATCCCAGCACTTTGGGAGGCTGAGGCAGGAGGATCACCTGAGGTCAGGAGTTTGAGACCAGCCTAGCCAACATGGTGAAACCCCGTCTCTACTAAATATACAAAATCAGCCAGGTGTGGCGGCACACACCTGTAATCCCAGCTACTAAGGAGGCTGAGGCAGGAGAATCGCTCGAACCTGGGAGGCAGATGTTGCAGTGAGCCGAGATCTCCCCACTGCACTCCAGCCTGGGTGACTGAGCGAGACTCCATCTCAAAAAAAAAAAAAAAAAAAAAAAAAAGGAAAAGAAAAAGAAAGGAAAGCAGAAATAGGGAAAATCAGCTCAGTCAGAATCATGGGCTCTACACATGCCTACTGAAGGGAACAAAAAGTCTGATCTGACCACACAATCAGATCCCCTCAATTTTCATATTTCCTTCAAATCTTCACAATAAACCCCCCAATTTAATGTAGAAGAAAAAACATTTTTTCTTCGCTTCATTCACCGACAGAAATTGAGCCAACAAGAAAAATAATATCTACTATTGATCAAGGTTCAGAACACATATTCTTTTCATCCACTACTGGTAAGCATGTAAACTGGCATTATTTGCTAACATAATACAACAGATGTCCTTCGTGGTGCCTATCAAACTGCTACCGTTCTCAGTGGCCTGTGGCCTCCTTGGTTACAGCAGCGAAGCAAAAGCCAATCCCCTGGCAGGCTGATGACCAAAAGTCTTGTGAGAAAGGAGACACTGGGGCAATTAGATTCACCTATCAGAAAGGTGTAATCAGGACACAGAGAGACTGAAGCGGAAAGGTGTTGAGGTAAGCTAGGGTCTGAGGTTGCCATTTGAGGCCATGTACAAAGTGAGTGGGCAGAGGGGGATTGTCTATAGTGAAGTGGAGGAAGTAAAAGAGTGGAACAGGGTAGAAATCTGAAGCTCCTCAGAGAAAATAATAAAGAACTTTCTTAATTCTGGGCCACCACCATTTTCTTGAGAGACAGCCACATTTCATTGGCCTGGAGAGTGCTGTGCTGTATCATTACAATACATCCTTCTTCACTGGAGCTAGTGTCTGTTCCTTGGAACCAAAAGGGCCTAATCTAGAATAGAAATTGACAATAAAAGCAAAGTTGAAATGTGGAGGGTTGATAAATATATGGCTGAACATGGACTAGTAGGATAATGTCAGGTAAAGGTAATCCTTGGAAAGTTATGTACTATGTGTACAAATTACAAGCAAACTATTTCATTGCTTACCCAACCCAGTCTTTTCAAGAGTCCACGTAAAAGATGAACAGATTTGTGTCTCTACCAGCAAGATAACTGGACCAGCAATAGACTCCTGACAAGTGCAGTCAAAACAGGTTAAAACAACAGGTAAGCCAGATACAACGCATGACACCTGTAATCCCAGCACTTTCGAAAGCTGAGGCAGGAGGATTGCTTGAGGCCAGGATTCAAGACCAGCCTAGGCAACGTAGGGAGACCCTGTCTCTACAAAACATTTAAAATTTAGCCAGGTATGGTGGCATGTGCCTGTAGTACCAACCACTTGGGAGACTAAGGCAGGAGGATCACCTGAGCCCAGGAGGTCCAGGCTGCAGTGGCCATGATTGAACCACTACACTCGTCTGGACAACAGAGCAAGACCCTGAGGAAAAAAACAAAACAAGTACAAGAGTCACCTAGAGGTACAGTCTTAACCGGTTGGTAATCCAGCCATAACATACAAGAACGGTCAGCAGTGGCTATATTGGGCATTATACAAAAATGAGTAAGTAAAGTAAGCTGTAGAGATGGAAGGCTGGATATTCAAAAAGCAACAGAAAACAAGGAAACTAGGCAGCCTTCAAGTGACAAACAGAATACTGCCTCTGGCTTAGAAATTCTGGTTCCCTGAAACTTGACTATGCTTTCTTCCTTTGTCTTTGGATGTCTGGAAACTGCAACCTATTTTTTACTTAAGCGAGTTTTTGTTCCTTACAGTCCAAGGTAAAAACTGGAACCAGACCGGGCGCAGTGTCTCATGCCCATAATCTTAACACTTTAGGAGGCCAAGGTAGGTGGATCACCTGAGGCCAGGAGTTCCGAGACCAGCCTGGCCAGCATGTCAAAACTCCGTCTCTACCAAAAATACCAAAAAAGAAGGGTGTGATGGCATCGGCCTGTAATCCCAGCTACTCCAGAGGCTGGAGAAGAATAATCACTTGAACCCAGAAGGTGGAGGATGCAATGAAATGAGATTGTGCCACTGCACTCCAGCCTGGGCAACAGAGCAAGACTCTGTCTCAAAAAATAAAAAATAAAAGACTGGAATCAACAGAAAATAGTTAAAGTATAAAAATAAAAGTGTGTGATGGGGTGGCGGGAATAACATACTTTCAACCCAACAATTCTATATAATGATAAGTTTGCACAAAAAAGTAAGTATTAGCACATGCAAAGCTTTATAGAGAAAAGTTACTATCAGCTTCAATATTCAAAGGTCTGTTAACTAAACCATAATGCACTCACACAGGCAATATTGTGCAGCTATTAGAAGCTGTAGAGAAGTACAGGTATCCCTTTCTACCTGAACTCATGCTCCGTGACTGAGAAACCAAAGAGATTCAGATGGCAAGGGATACCTGTATTCAATGACATGGAAAGATGTTCATGATATATTAAGTGAAAAAAAGGGTTACAACATATACTCTATTTTTATTAAAAGTAGCATATTTACATAGACTTTTGTATACACATAAAAATGAGACTTTCTGTACCATCTGCAATGTTCTTGTCTTTCTGTGATTCTTCTAAATGATAAAAACTCTCCTAAAAAATTAAATACAGGATTTTCTTTCAAAGGCTGCAAGGTAGGATTTGGACACTAAGTCCCAGCTCTACTGGAGGACTAAGCAGTACTATGGTTAAAAAAGCAAGCAGACAGAAAGGACAAAAGAAAGAGTGAATGAGATGACCTGAGATAAAGAAGGGTGCCTGGGGGCTTTACACCACCAGAGGCCCTGTTGCCCAGTAACAGGTACTATCTTAAAACTACCTTTCACTCCAGCTATGCCAGTCTCTCTACTGTCTTCCCCTTCATTCGAGATAGTCATTCATGTTTCCACTATGCTGTTCATCCTAATTATCTGGTGTTGACTGTCCTCCATCATACATGGAGACAACACTGATTTTTCCTCTCCCTAAAAATAGCAATAGTTTCAAATTCAGAGATCTACTTAAGAGAGTCACCCAAATCAGCTACTCGAGAGGGTGAGGTGGGAGGATCTCTTGAGCTCAGGAGTTCGCAGCTCCAGTGAGCTATCATCATGTCACAGCACTCCAGCCAGGGTGACAGTGAGACCCTATCTTTATAATTTTTTTTTTAAGAGTTACTCAAAATCTACATTTTGAGACTACCTAGATTTTGACATGTTTCTAGTCAGCGCATTGGAGTGCCAGACAGCCAGCTCCAGAATATTAAAGAGATTCCCCACAACTGGCTAAGTGCAGTGGTTCACGCCTGTAATCCCAGCACTTTGGGAGGCCAAGACAGGAGGGCTGCTTGAGGTCAGGAGTTTGAGACCAGCCTTGTCAATATGACAAAACTCCATCTCTACTAAAAATAAAAAATTAGCCGGATGTGGTGGCACACACTTGTAGTCCCAGCTACTTGGGAGGCTGAGGCACGAGAATCGCTTGAACCCTGGAGATGGCGGTGGCAGTGAACCAAGATCGTGCCACTGCACTCCAGCCTAGGTAACAGAGCGAGCCTCCCTGTCTCAAAAAAAAAAAAAAAAAAAAAGATTCTGCACAAGCAAAATGATATAAGATCAAAATGTAATCAATGTCGCAGATGTGCCCACTTCCATAGAGGTACCTTGAGTATAAATTTGGGAAGCAAAAGGATAAAATAGCAGTAAAAAAGCAGAAATCAAATAATCTGTGTTGAACTCTAAAGTCAGAATAAGAGAAGGCATCAGGTTGGTAACGCAGATAGACTAGGCTGGTTCACTTACCACCCACTCCCAACCACTT
Organism: Chlorocebus sabaeus; assembly: GCF_047675955.1. Lineage (NCBI taxonomy): Eukaryota > Metazoa > Chordata > Mammalia > Primates > Cercopithecidae > Chlorocebus > Chlorocebus sabaeus. The sequence continues at coordinate 54,537,294 of NC_132929.1, read as the reverse complement.
CTCCCTTTCCTTTCTCTATTGTAAAAGCTGTAAAGGTAAAATACAGTACCCCATCTTATCTATGGCTTTCTGCGGTTTCAGTTATCTGCAGAACAGCACGATAAGATATTTTGAAAGAGAAAGACTATATTCACATAACTTTTATTACAGTACGTTGTCATAACTGTTCTATTACCAGCTATTGTTAATCTCTACTGTTCCTAATTTATAAATTAAGTTATATCACAGATATGTACGTATAGGAAAAAAATATATACCAAACAGGACATACACGGTTTGGTACTATCTATAGTTTCAGGCGTCTACTGAGTGTCTTGGAACATATCCCCCATGGATAATAGAAGACCATGATTATTCCATCTTTCAGCCTTCTTGAAGCTAAGAGTGGCCACTGACACTTTGGCCAAAGAGGCAAAAGCCCCTGGAGAGGGTTTTTCTTCTTGTTTTGCTCCTCCAGCTGCTTGGAACACGGACATAATGCCTGCAGGTGCAACCAAAAGAATAAAAACAAAATGGGAAGAAAGGACGAGCCCAGATCCCTGCGAGACTGGTGCTGCACAGCCCCATTCTGCCCATCTCCACACTTCGTTACGTTAGAAAAATAAACTCCTATTTCTTAAAGTCATTGGACAGCAAGTTTTCAGTTCCTTGCAGCTGTTGGCATCCCTAATACAGTTAGCATGGAGCTTAGAACAATGTTTCTCAACTATCTTTACTCTGCAACATTTATGAGGAATAGAATCCATTCCCTTCATTAATTGTTACTCATTACAACAGTCATTCTCAACCTAGCAGGCATCAAAATGTGGAATGGAGGCAGAGAAGACTGGCTCTGAACCTTGGTGCCTACCAAAGCAATGTCTTTTGTAGGGATATGTCTAGGAGGCAATTCAATCTGTTCCTTTCAAAAATGCAGTAAGAATTTTTTGTTCTAAGGCTAAACAACCAAATACTTCCTACCTAAGTTCCTTTCTTTCAAAGTCAATTCTTCAAATTTTACTCCTTATTAGGAAATTACTTAATTATTACTTAATAACCTCTCATAATAATCACTCTATTGAAAAACCAGGAGGGGTTGGGCGCAGTGGCTCACTCCTATAATCCCAGTACTTTAGGAGGCTGAGGTGGGTGGATCACTTGAGGTCAGGAGTTCGAGACCAGCCTGACCTACATGGTAAAACCTCCCCCCCGTCTCTACAACTATCTGGGTGTGGTGATGTATGCCTATAGTCCCAGCTACTTGGGAGGCTGAGGCAGGAGAATCGCTTGCACTCAGGAGGCAGAGGCTGCAGTGAGCTGAGATCACACCATTGCACTCCAGCCTGGGTGACAGACCAAGATCCTATCTCAAAAAAATAACTAAAATAAAATAAAATAAAAACCAGGGTATTGACCCCACATAAATAAAAACCAACTTTCTGTTTTGAAAGTATTTATATTCACAGGTATTCTATTATTGCATTTATCATGGTTACAAAAACTGGTAATTCTGGAATTATGTTAAGTACACATGTACTCTGTACAGTTACGTACAAATTCCCATGACAGCTTATTTCCCAGAGAAAATTTAACTTTCAGATTATCAATCATTCCTTTTCAATGCATTTTACAGTTGTTTTTGATAGTTTCCTACTGATTCCTTAAATTTGAGAAATATAGGTCATCTTCAAGTAAGCACATTTCTACAGATTATACACAGAATTTATACTCAATTTTCAAAACATCATATGTGCTCCTTTAATTTATTAAACTATAAAATCTGGGTTAAGAGACTTCCAAGCCAGGATCACTAGATTATTTTGGAGAAGTAAAACGGAAATAAAACGACTGTTCTTGTAAACAATCAATCTAGCTGTTTTCTTTTCAAAATTAATGCAAACTCATCATCAGTGAAGGGATAAAATTAATGTGAAAGACATACATCATTAAGAAAATGAACAACCTCCTTTAACAAACATATCAACACAAATCACTGCAGCTACACATGCAAGGTAAAGGATATTGCTCTCATTTTGGCAAACTGTTTATTTTTAAATGACAACCTAATTCTAAAATGGGGATTCTCTAAGATACCCCAAAATAGCTGTATTTCTCAATACACAAAACCTATTACACACAGCAGTCAAGAATATTTAAATTCCTCAAAATCTACAGAAAAATCAAAAGAACAATCTTCTTAATTAAATAATGCAAGAAAAAAAAAGGTTACAGCTCCTTCCAAAACTGACTGCAACAGATGTGGCATTCAATTTACCTTTTCATGTCACTGTCATGGAAAAGTTCACAAAGAATAATCAGTCTTCTAAACAGGTCTCTTTATTGGCCTAATTGAGAAAGTTACTCAACTGTCAGTAAGCCAAAACTTCCATTCAATGCTCTATAGGTCACCCACATTCACTCTTCTGAGACCACAGAGAAAGGTTTGACCTTGATAAGGTGAATGAGAATGCCTGCCAAAACTGTAGGTGTGGAGGTTGGGGCAAATCACGCCCAATACTTCAGAACAACTCAAATCAATGGGGTCCTGTTGGTGATTCCTATTCAACAGACAGTAGAAAGAACAGATGTGGGCATTGTTCATTTGACAATGTAAAATAGGCCAGGCATAGTGGCTCATGCCTGTAATCCCAATACTTTGGGAGACTGAGGCAGATGGAATACTTGAGATCTGAGACTAGCCTCGGCAACACAGCAAGACTCCATCACTACAAAAAATATAAAAATTAGCCAAGTGTGTTGGCACGCACCTGTAGGCCTTGTTACTTGGGAGGCTGAGGCAGGATTGCTTTAGCCCAGGAGTTCAAGGCTCTATGAGCTATTATCATGACATTGTGCTCCAGCCTGGGCAACAGAGCAAGACTCTGCCTCAAAAAAAAAAAAAAAAAAACCAAACAAGAAAAGAGAAAGTAAAATATACATTTAATTGGTGTAGAATATAGTCAGTCAGGTTCTTCTAAAAATCACATTAGGCCAGGCGCAGTAGCTTACATGTATAATCCCAAAACTTAGGGAGGCAGAGGCGGGAGTATTATTTGAGCCCAGGGGTTCAAGACTAGCCTAGGCAACATAACAAGACCCCCGTCTTCACAAAAACTTGAAAACTGCATTATTGGTTTCTTTGAGGAAAAAAAATAGTCCTTAATTAACTTAGATTTTTAAGTGAGAAGTTAAGGTATGGGCCTACATCTTCCCTGAACAAAAGTTGTCTCAAGAGTATTTAAAAAGGTATAGGTATGTGTAGGTGTACCTGTTACAATACGGTGGAAATACATTTAAAATTTCTTCAGCTCAGCTTGACAAATGCATTTTCATCATTAGAGACTAAACAAATCCAAGAAAATGTAAAGCAACATTACCATACTTGGTGCCTCCAAGTTTAGATACATCAAAGAACTTCTTATGTGAACTGTCATTTAATGTTTCAATAAGGTACTCAAAGGCGTATCCTGAAAAAAAATATATATTTTCATTAAACGCAGCCACAAAATATCTTAGTCAAGTGAAAATACCTGGAAACTAGCTTTATCCAATAGAATTTTCTGCAGTGGTAGAAATATTCTACGTTTGAGCTGTCCAGTAAAGTAGTCATTAGCAACGTGTGGCTATTGAGCACCTGAAATGTGGCTACGGTGCCTAAGGAACTGAATTTTTAGTTTATTTAATTTTGATTAAAGTCACACAGGGCTAGTATCCACCACACTGGACAGCACAGCTCTAAACCATAATTTGTCAAGAAAAAACTAGTAAGATAATTCACTCCTGAAATGTAACGAAGAAAACCTGGAAAGGGACAATAAGAATGATTTAAATAATCCACGGGGACGTTTTGGAAAGACATGTCTTGAAAACTGCAGAGACAGGAATTTGTGAATTCCACAATTAACATTAGAGGGACTGATTAAAAATAAAAACCAAAAGACGGATTTTTAGAGAGCATTCAATAAACCAAAACAAAAAAACTTCTCAATTAAGTCCTTACCAGAGCGTAGTACTGAAAAGTAACAGAATATCTAGGAAATTAGCATATTCTCCCCGAAAGAGACAAGTCCTTCTGGTTTTGCACGAATTGAAGCTGAACTACAAAGTTAAAGATCCAGAGGTCTCATTTGAATGTGCCTCAGCTCCCAACATTCTAGGGGGCAGTGGCGGGGAGGCAGCCTTGAGGTTGAAAAGAACCTTCAGATCTTTTGTGCAGACTCATAGCGGTGGGTGGGCAGGACCCTCAACATTGTTAAGGCTTTCATCCAAAAGGAGAAAACATAAGCACAGCCCATTTTCAGAACAAATAGTCTTTTTTTCTTTTCTTTTCTTTTTTGTAGAGGGAGGTGGACGGGGGAGGAGACAGCGTTGCAATAAATGGTCGGAGAACTGACTGACCAATGTTCAACCTTGACTGCCCCTCATTCGGTTTCCAGAGGCACAGAGAGACTGAGGCGCCTGAGGCTGGACCGTGGAATCAACATCTAGCTGCGTGAAACCCGAACACGGAGACGCAGGCCCCCGCCCTCATCGCTCGCCAACGAGGGGGCGGGCAGGGGAAGATGGTGGGCCTCTCCCTGCCCCTGGCGTTGCTGACGGGGGCCAGGAAGTCGCTGGCAGCAGGCAGCGGCCACCGAAGACAGAGGGGTGCTGGTCAAGGCCAGCGGTGGGGCGGCCCGCCCTGCGGGGGTCGCGCAAGAGGGTGAGGACCCAGAGCCCCAGCTTCCGCGGCCTAGGCTCACAGGGCGGCCCAGCAGGCAGGCCCTGAGGGGAGCACAACCCGAGCCCCCAGGGCCTGGGCGCCTGCCGAGCGACTCCAGGCGAGAAAAGCAAGGAATTCGGCGCCTAGACAGCGCGCGTTTCCAACTGCCAGACCCAGCTCGGAGGCCCGAAACTGACCTGCTTTTGGGGCGTCCATCGCCGGAGACCATATTATCCCTGCGGGGAGGGGGCCAGCGGGGGAAGAAGGGGGAGGCCGGGCAGGGAAGAGGGGGAGGAAGACAGGCGGACTGGCAAGGGAGGAAAGAAGGAAGCAGGCTCTCGCAAATATCGCGAGAGCCGCAGAGCCAGCCCCGGGTCTGCGCTCGCGGGATTTGTCGCCTAACTCCCGCGAGATCGTCGGACAGGAAAACAAAGAAAGAGAAGGGGCGGAGCTCACCAGAAAGCGATTTCTCGCGCCGTTTCCCCTGTTCTCGCGAGCGGGGGCGGAGCGCTAGGGAGGCTCCGTTGGTGGCATTGGCGTGGCTAGTTTGGCCTTGGCAGCGATCCGTTACTTAGTTGTGGCCTTAAGTTTTCTGTTGGGGTCATGAGATCGAACGGTGTGTGCGTTCCCACAAGGTGTCTGTTGGAGTCAGGGTCGGAATCGGAACTGTTAGGAAAAAGAGCTCAAGGAGAACTGCTTTCACCTAACTATAAAGCCTTGCATTAACTTGTCAGACGTGGGCGACCCACACGCGTGTTTTCAAGTGGGGGCGGCCATACTGATCGGGCGCGTGGGAGGTGCTCAACTGTTGAATGAATGAATTTTTTCTTACACTCCCATAGCTTCCGTCTCTACCGACTTCTTCCCAGTGGCAGTTAACATGCTTAAGCCTAACGTGCTTAAGCCTCTCCATCCCTCCGCCTCAGCTCCTTCAGTCCCTATGTTCTCCACCTACCAAGCATTATCTTCTGTGGACAGCAACTTTTTTTTTTTTACCAGGAAGAGTTGCTCATACTCGCTCTCCCCCACCCACTTCTTATCCTCTTCCAGTCTGGCTTCCACTGCCAGAAATGCCTTTAGCCAAGGTCGGCCATAACTCCACTTTCTAATCTCACATATCTCAATCTTGACTGGTTCTCTCCCATTGTTGAAAAATACTCTTCCATCAGCTTCTGTGACCTCAGACTCTACTTTCTTTTCTTCTCCTAAGGGTGCTTGATCTCAGGCTCCTCTGCAGGCCTCTTCCTCTGCCCAGCTTTTAAATGTACTGGGCACTTGATTGGCACAGTAGCTCGTGCCTGTAAATCCAGCACTTTAGGAAGCCAAAGTGGGAGGATGGCTTGAGCTGAAAAGTTTAAGACCAAACAGAGCAACATAGTGAGACCCCATCTCTACAAAAAAAAATTTAAAAATTAGCTGGATGTGGTGGCATGCACCTGTAGTCTAAGCTACTCAGGAGACTGAGGTGGGAGGATCACTTGGGCCCAGGAAGTTGAGGCTATGGTGAGCCATGATTGCACCACTGCACTCCAGCCTGGGCAACACAGCAAGACCCTGTCTCAAAAAAAAAAAAAAAAAGTATTGGACATTAAATGTGCCCCCAGGGCTCTGGTCTTGCACCTTCTCCCTCTGTCCATTTTCCCTGGCCCATCTCATACATCCTTTGATTTAAGTTATTAGTTAATATATTGATGCTTCCCAGTCTGCCTGTGACCTAAACCTATCTCCTAAACCCGGAGGTATATATCCTAGTACCCATGGGATGCCTCCACATCCCGAGGCACCTCAAGCTAAAAATCTCAAAAACCGAACTCATCATTTCCCTCCTTAAACCCAACTATTTCTTTTGTATTGCCTGTATCAGTGAATGGCGCCACCATCCACCTGGTTGCCCAAGCCAGAAATCAACACATTATATCTGACTCCTTCACCCACTCCCTTTAATCATTGATCCAAGCCCTGTCAACCCAAACTCCAATATATTTCCTTTATTCACCTTGCTGTATTTTGTAACATCTTTTTAAAATCCCAGCATGAAATTCATAGGTAATACAATCTACATACACAACAATAAATACTCTACTTAATGACCTAACTATAATATAAAGGAGAAAAATAGGAAAGTAATTTATTAGAAAATAATATGTATTACAATATGTAGGCACACAGGCATGTCTCGATTAGATGACAAAATTGAGTAATCAGATGCTTGTATCTACTTATAACGAATGAGTTTGGTTTTACAGGACATATAATATTCGACTGGGCCAGGCACAGTTGATGGCTCAAGCTTGTAATCCCAGCACTTTGGGAAGCCAAAGCAGCGGGATCGCTTGATGCTAGGAGTTTGAGACCAGCCTGGGCAACATGGTGAGACCTTGTCTCTACAAAAACTTAAAGAGTTAGCCAGGCGTGGTGGTGCATGCCTGTAGTACCAGCTACTGTGAGACAGAGGCAGGAGGATCACTTGAGCCCAGAAATTCAAGATTACAGTGAGCTATGATTGTGTGACTGCACTCCAACCTGGGTGACAGAATGAAACCCTGTCTCAAAAAAAGGTAAGGCTGGGTGCGGTGGCTCGTGTCTGTAATCCCAGCACTTGGGAGGCCAAGGCAGGCGGATCAGGAGGTCAGGAGATCGAGACCATCTGGCTAACACAGTGAAATCTCGTCTCTACTAAAAGTGCAAAAAATTAGCTGGGCGTGGTGGCGGGCGCCTGTAGTCCCAGCTACTCGGGAAGCTGAGGCAGGAGAATGGTGTGAACCCAGGAGGCGGAGCTTGCAGTGAGCCAAGATCACGCCACTGCACTTGAACCTGGGCAACAGTGCAAGACTCTGTAGGTAATATTCAGCTGACTATGATCAACACTTTTTATTTATGTCTGACATTGCAAAATAAGGATTCAATATATACGTACATATCATGCATAAATATATATTATGAATGCATATATGGTAAATGCACATATGTAAATGCACATATGTATAAAATGTACATATATATCATGAATGGCCTCTAAAGACTAATGAAAATATATTTGTGACTCAAATGTTGGAAGTGTTGTCACTATTGTGATTTTCTGAAATGGTGAATAACTCTTGGTAAAGTTCAAAACAAAAAAAAATAAAACCTTTGCTTTTTTTACACAATAGTTGTATTCCTAGAAAATTCCATATATATTAAAACCATACACAAATTACTTTTGTTTTTACTTGTATATGGGGTTAAACTCTAGGCTCAGATAATTATAAACAAATTTATTGCTATTGTTTTTATGTTTGTGTGTATGTTTAATGTACTTTAATCTCTGACAGTATGGGTCTTGTTTGATTCTTTCTTTTTTTTTCTTGAGACGGAGTCTTCCTCTGTAGCCCAAGCTGCAATGCAATGACGTGATCTTGGGTCACTGCAACCTCCACCTCTCGGGTCCTGGTTCAAGCAATTCTCCTGCCTCAGCCTCCTGAGTAGCTGGGAATACAGGCACGTGCCACCATGCCCAGCTAAGTTTTATATTTTTAGTAGAGATGGGGTTCTACCGTGTTGGCCAGGCTGGTCTTGAACTCCTGACCTCGTGATCCAGGGTTTTACCATGTTGGCCAGGCTGGTCTTGAACTTCTGACCTCGTGATCCACCTGTCTCAGCCTCCCAAAGTGTTGGGATTACAGGCGTGCACCACCGGGCCTGGCCCTTGTTTGATTCTTTGTTGTGTAATTCTATAGTGTGGAATGCAGGTGATCCAACATTCATTAAATCCCAAGAGTGCCCCATGATGGTGACAAACAAAAACACCCATTTTCTCAGTGTCCTGCTTCCACTGAGAAGCACTAACTTAGAACAATCATGATATGTTCCTGTGTGGCTGGACTCATTACTTTTTTTTTTTTTTTTTTTTAACAGTTTTATTTACTTTTTGAAAATTGTATTTATTTTAAGACAGAGGTCTGTTTATTTTCCTAGGCTGAGCTCAAGGGATTCTCCTACCTCAGCCTCCCAAGTAGCTGGGACTACAGGCATATGCCATCTCAGTCAGCTTTAACAGTTTCATTGAGATTTAATTTAAATATTATAAAATTTATCTATTGTTAAACCTTCTTATTTTGTGATAATTGTAGATTTACATGTAGTTGTATTAAGTAATAAAGATCCCATATACTCTCCACCTAGTCTTCCCCCATGTAGCATAGTACAATATAAAAACGAAGAAATTGACATTCATGCAATCATTCCACCTTATTCAGATTTAGGTGTACTACATGTACTACATGTACTCCTTCGTAGGGTGTGTGTGTGTGTGTGTGTGTGTGTGTGTGTGCATGCACGTGTGTATTTAGTTCACATGTGTGGCTTTGTGTGACCATCACTACAGTCAACATATGGAACATTTCCAAGGATCCTTCCTGTTACCCTTTTATAACCGCAGCTGTTTTCCTCCTAGGCTGCCATTTCCTCATCCCCTACACCCTATTTTGAATGTTATACAAATGGAAGCTTATGGTATGTTTTCACAGTACATTTTTTTTCAAGTTACATTTCCAGGGAGATTTTAGCACCCCTTTAGATCAGTGTCTTGGGCAATGTCCAGGCTGGTTCATCTCTCCTTTTTTTTTTTTTTTTAGAGAGTCTCACTGTGTTGCCCAGGTTGGAGTGCAGTGGGGTGATCTCGACTCACTGCAACCTCCATATCCCGGTCTCAAGTGATTCTCCCACCTCAGCCCCTGAGTAGCTGGGACCACAAGTGCATGCCACCACACCCAGTTAATTTTGGTATTTTTTTGTAGAGACAGGGTTTTCCTGTGTTCCCTAGGCTGGTCTCAACTTCTGTGCTCAAGTTGTCTGCCCACCTTGGCCTCCCAAAGTGCTAGGATTACAGGTATGAGCCACTGCACCTGGCCCATCTCTACTTTTTAAATTAAACATTTTATTTTGAAAAAAAAAATTTAAGAATACAGAAGAATTGCAAGATAATTACAATAAAATTCATATACACTTTAACTAGATTTATTTATTCACTGTTAACATTTTGCCACATTTGCTTTGTCTCTCTCTCTCCCTCTCTGCTATTGCAGAGGTAAGATCCTCGTTATTTCTTATTCTTTTTCTTTTTTTGAGACACAGTCTCACTATGTTGCCTGGTCTGGAGTGCAGCAGGTATTCACAGCAAGATCATAGTGCACAGGATTCAATCAATCCTCCTACCTCAGTCTCCCAAGTAGCTGGGACTACAGGTGTGTGCCACTGCACCTGGCTATTTCTTATTCTAATTTTTTTGGTACCATTTCAGAGTAAATTTTAGAGATTATGACCCTTCAGTCCTAAATACTTTATCATGTATATACTAAAAATTATCAAATTCAGGAAATGTAATTGATACAATACAATCAATTGTATCAATATAATTCCTATCCAAATTTTATGAACTTGAATTATCAAATTATATTAAAAATCCATAGTCAAACATTGACATAATTTACAATCCATATTTAAATTTTGTCAATTGTCCCAATATTGTTCTTTCTAGAAACTCTTCTCCAACCCAAAATGCTATCCAGGATAAAGCATTGCATTTAGATGTCATATCTGTTTAGTCTTCTCTAATTTGGAACAGTTCCTTAGCATTTCATTTTCTCTTATGGTATTGACATTTTTAAAGAGTATTGGCTCATTGTATTGTGGAATGTCCTTTAATTTAGGCTGGCCTGACTGTTTCTTCATGATTATATTTAATTATGCATTTTTGGTAGGTGTGCTACATAAACCATGTTGTGTTCTTTTTGGTGCATCATATCAGGAGGCACCTGCCTTTACTTAGTTCCTCTTTTTTTTTGGTAATGGAGCCATCACTTAACTTAAAATCAGAGCAGAGTTTTAATCACAGGTCCATGAGACTCTTTTTTTCTTCTTCTTCTTTTGAGACAGGGTCTTGCTGTTACTGAGGCTAGAGTGCAGTGACACAATCAGCTGACCGCAGCCTTGACTACCTGGGCTCAAGTGATACCCCCATCTCAGCCCTGCAAGTAGCTCAGCCTCCCAAAGTGCTGGGATTACAGGCATGAGCCACTGTGGCTGGCCTCCATGACACTGTAGAGCCCATGTTTTCACCCACCCACACCTCTGTGATTAGACATGGTCCCAGTTATTACAGGGGGTGAATTGGAGCCTCCCATAGCCTTTCTAAATCTTCTCAGTATGATCTCTCAGTAGCTGAGTCCCCAGTGAGGCCATGTTCTTTCAATCTATGTTTTAGTTCTACACGGAGAAAGTCTGTTTGGTTATTGATAGTTCCAAAAGAAATGTCATATCTTCAAGAATCAAAAGCATGATAAACAAGATCTCCTGCCATTCTGTGGCTGACCTTTGTAGCCACTGCTGAGCCTCATCGTGGGTAAGATGAGAGCAGTTGGCTGCCAGCCCTTGGCATATGAAATTAAAGGGAACCACTGCTCATCCAAAGCAGGTAACTACATGTTCTACCTATCCAGCCAAGAGGAATGCAGATAAGAGTTTTTTCTCTTCACTAATGAGAGTAGACCACACATTAAAAGGGTTTTTTGTTGTTGTTTTGTTGGTCTGTTTGTTTTTGTTTTTGTTTTTTAGAGATGGAGTCTTGCTCTGTTGCCCAGGCTGGAGTGCAGTGGTGTGATCTCAGCTCACTTCCACCATCTACCTCCCAGGTTCAAGCAATTCTCCTGCCTCAGCCTCCCGAGTAGCTGGGATTACAGGTGCCTGCTACCATGCCTGGCTAATTTTTGTATTGTTGTAGAGATGGGGTTTCCCCATATTTGCTGGGCTGGTCTTGAACTCCTGACCACAAGTGATCCTCCTGCCTCGGACTTCCAAAGTGCTGGGATTACAGGCATAAGCCATCGCACCCAGCCCACACATTAAAAGTTTTTAGAAGTTCACTGAAATCCCTGTCTATTGCCAGCAGGTGATTAAGAATGTTGTTGCAGGCTTATAGAGCAGAACACTGTCCTTGAAACTGTGTTAAGATATGGAAATAGAAAAGACCCTTATTCCTCGGACCCTAATTCCATTTTCTAAGGGAAAAGGCAGAATTGCCATCAGTAAAATGACATGGAAACATAAATTTCAAATGTACTGTTGTTATGGGTTGAATTGTGTCCCCCACAAAATTCATATGTTGAAGTCCTAATTCCTAATACCTGTGTATGTGACCTTATTTGGAAATAGAGTCATTGCCGATGAGATCATACTGGAGTAAGGTTAGTCCTAATCCAATGACTAGTGTTCTCATAAGAAGAGAAAACAGGCACATAGACACACAGGGGAAAGGCCATGTGAAGAAACATCAGCACACAGAGAGAAACGCTGTGGGATCATGAAGATGGAGATAGCGCTGACAGGTTTACAAGCCAGGAAGAGAGGCCTGGAGCAAATTTTTCCCACAGTTCTCAGAAGGATCCAACCCTGCCAACACCTTCATTTCTGACTTCCAGCCTCCAGAACTATGAGGCAATAAATTTCTGTTGTTTAAGTCTCCAAGTTTGAGAAATTTGTGATGGCAGCCCTAAGAAGCAAATGCAAATACCTTTTTGGAAGACCCAAGGTACGGTGAAGACAGTGCAGCAGAGCAGTCAGGAGTCCTGGGTTTCAATCCCAGCCTTACCCTAATTCTGCTGTGTGGCTACGCCAAAATGAGTGAATCTATCAGGCTTCAGCTACAGAATTCACTGGTTGAAGCAAACTTTCTAGGTTCAAGAATGATTTTTATAGACTGTGATTTTATGTTTCCACTTTCAGACATAAGTCCTTTCCTTTGCCTCTCTCATCAAAGAACACCATGATGTCCTATCAAATTAGAGCTCCTGATGTCTCTCGGTTTATCTCTTCTACTGCTGCTTTGGTTTGGGTTCCAATCACTCTTATCTGGACCATTGCTTTGGGATGGAGACTGAGGGCATTTGATCATTTTAAACCAAAAATAAATAAATAAATAAATAAGATGATTTTATATGGCTCAGCCTAAGAGTCACTTCCTAAGTGGTGTCCCTGTTTCAGGCTTGCCTCCCCAACCCTCTCATCATTGCTCTAATCATGCTTTACAACCCCACCAGGATATTCTTTCTTTTTTTGTTTTTATTTTTGTTTTTTTGAGATGGATTCTCGCTCTCTTGCCCAGGCTGGAGTGCGGTGGTGCAATCTTACCTCACTGCAAACTCTGCTTTCTGGGTTCAAGCAATTCTCCTGCCTCAGCCTCCCAAGTAGCTGGGACTACACACACGTGTCACTACGCCTGGCTAATGTTTTCATATTTTTAGTAGAGATGGAGTTTTACCATGTTGGCTAGGCTGGTCTCCAACTCCTGGCCTCAAGGGATCCACCCACCTCGGCCTCCCAAAGTGCTGGGATTACAGGCATGAGCCACCGCACCCAGTCCCATCAGGATATTCTTTCTGAAAGGCAAATTTGATCATGTTTGCTTAAAATCTTCAAAATCTCCCTGACCACCTTCAAGATGAAATCGTAACTTTCCAGCCTAGCCTTTGACACCTTTTGGGGCCTGATCCTCACCTACTCTCCAGTCTTACCTCTTGTCCCAAGCCCCATTCTTAACTAACACGGAACCCAAACAGAACTAATACCACCTGGATTTCCCTGAAAATAAGCCTCATTCTCCTTCAAACCTTTGCACATTCATCAGCCAACTTCTAGTTGTCAATCAGAAGCTGAAGCTCCTCTTTTTGAAGCTTTTTCTGCTCTTATGTACTCCCCTCCACTGCTACCCTGGGCTCCCTCTTTATTGCCCTCAAAGCCACTCATGCCTCCCTCTCACAGCACTTAGCTCGCCATGCTGTAATTGTTTGTCTGTTTATTCACTAAACTGAACTCCCTGAACACAAGCACCAAGTGTTTACTCTCTCTCCCTATCTCCTAGCGCAGGCCCTGGCATATGCCATTGCTCCAGAGAGGCTTGTTGAATAAATGAATTGATAAGTGAATGAATAGATGAATGAAAGAAACCCGATTCTGCATGTAAGAAGTTCTAAATCTGTACAACAGGAAAATGAGACACAAATGATTTGAATTATGAAATGATTCATCTTTCAAAAATAATTTTCTACAGGAATTCTGTAAATAGCAAGCTATCCTACTGATTTTGAAAATATGACTTATATTTTAAAATTCCATCGATAGAAACCTGACTCTTGTAAAGTGGTGACCTGGATACTTTGGTTTGGTTCAACCACCATTTGAGTATTATGTGCTAATACCAGAACAGTGAGGAGGATGAGACCTACCATTGAGAAGCTTATAAATAGATAACATTAGTATAAGTGATAATAAAAGTAGTAATAGTTAATGCCTATTAAACCTTGTTACGGCAGAGGGCAGTGGTTCACACCTTTGGGAGGTCAAGGGCGGCGGATCTCCTGAGCCCAGGAGTTGGAGATCAGCCCAGACAACATGGTGAAACCCTGTCTCTGCCAAATATACAAAAAAATTAGCTGAGTATGGTGGTGCATTACTGTGGTCCCAGCTACTCTGGAGGCTGAGTTGGAAGGATTGCTTGAGCCCGGGAAGTGAAGGTTGTAGTGAGCCAAGATGGTACCAACTGCACTCCAACCTGGGTGACAGCATGGACCCCATCTCAAAAAAGGAAAAAAAAAAAAAAAACCAACTTGTTAAATACTTTACATACATTATCTCATGAGCACAGTGGCTTACTTGTAATCCCAGCACTTTGGGAGGCCAAGGCAAGGAGATCGCCTGAGGTCAGGAGTTCAAGACCAGCCTGGTCAACATGGCGAATCCCTGTCTCTACGAAAAAATACAAAAATTAGGCATGGTGGTGCACATCTGTAGTCCCAGCTACTGGGGAGGCTGAGGTGGGAGAATCTCTTGAATGTGGGAGGCGGAGGTTGCAGTGAGCTGAGATTGCACCACTGTACTCCAGCCTGGGTGACAGAATGAGACTCTGTCTCAAAAAAAAAAAAAAAAAAAAAAAAAAAAAAAATCCTCAAAACACCCCTAGAAGGCATGGTATTGGGTTGTTTTCAGCTATAAGTAAAAGAAACATTCAAATCAAACTGGCTTAAATATAATATAAGCCACACCTTGTACCGAATGAAGTTCTTGTATTTTCTCAGAAACATTAGCCAGCGGCATGGGCAACAGAGCAGCTCCCTTACAGAATCAGAGAAAGGTAGAACTTGAGCAGCTTTGTGAATGGCTCACCTGCCAGGAAAGAGCAGTCCCATTGAACAACACACATTTATCTGATGGATGATCTTAGCCAGGCCTTATGGTAAAGGCTGGGGACACAGGATATAAGGCTAGCTCCAGGAGGTAAGGGTTGTCCCTTAGTTTGAAGAATTGGGACAATGAGAGATAAACAGACAGTAACAATGTGTCTGAGGAGTCAGAAAAGATGTTACTGAGAGGCAGTGGTAACTGAACTCAGAAACTTGGTGATCAGGATCTTTGTGGACATTTGATAAGTCATTTCCTGTGTCTCCTGTCCAAATGATTCTGAACTTCCCCTGAGCAATTCAGCTCTTCCCCAATTTGCATCCCCAGGTCCACCATGGATCCAGTATTCGAATCAGAAATTGGAGATTTAACCTAATTAGAAGCAACAACTCACAACAAGACTTGTCAGGGCTTCTGAGAAAGGGAGGCTTTCTTTTTCCCTCAACAAGTTGTGAGAGCGAGTTTCTGACATCTGGAACTGCTAGAGCCATTTTATCGCCACAGGGGTGAGTTTGGAGGTGTGGCCTCCACTGTGTGGTACCTGAGAATAAAGCCATTCTCTATGGAAGGCACAAACAAGAGAGAGAGAAATTCTGGACCCCAGGTGTCATTCTTTCCGTTTCTGAATCAAGCCTTGCCTGTTCTCTACAAGAACTTTCTTTGGAATTCTCTTCAGTTATGTGAGCCAATGAACTTCCTTTACAGTGTTAAATAAAATTTACAGGAGGTCATTGGTTTGGATTGAGCTCCTGCACTAGGCCCAACAGACCAAACCATAATGGAGTCACTCACGCTGAAGTTCCATGCCACCAAGCCTAAATCAAATTGTTTACCTGACCTTAGAAGAAATCAAGAGAGAGAAGTAGTCAAATCCCCAAACAGGCCAGCTTTAGCTGGTGTGATAAGGAAGTCCCTTCTGCTTCTACCTTACAAGGAAGGTAACTTTGAAACAACCAATCTGCTTTTCGTTCTCTGTTTCTACTTTCTTCAGCCCTTTTCTGCCCATAAAGCCAACCTCCTCTGCTCAGTTCATTGGAACACTCATTTCATTTTATAGTGTCAAAAGACAAAACAAAAGACAGAAACTAGGCTGAGAAGGGGCTTGAGCCAGGAGTTTGAGACCAGCCTGGGCAACATAGTGAGACCCTGTGTCTATTTGTTTTAAAAAAGCATAAAGAAATTTTTTAAAAAATTTTAAGTAAAAAACAATAATAAACAAATTTAGTTTAAATATTTCTCCATATCAAAATATCAATGACGTTCTTCACAGAAATAGAAAAAAAAATCCTAAAATTCATATGGAATCACAAAAGATCCCAAATAGCCAAAGTTATCCTGAGTAAAGCTGGAGGCATCACACTACCTGACTTCAAAATATTATTACACGCACACCCTGTAATCCTAGCACTTTGGAAGCCGAGGTGGGCAGATCACCTGAGGTCAGGAGTCTGAGACCAACCTGGCCAACATAGTGAAACCCTATTTCTACTAAAAATACAAAAACTAGCCAGATGTGGTGGTGCATTCCTGTAATCCAGGCTACTAGGGAGGCTGAGGTAGGAGAACTGCTTGAATCCAGGAGGTGGAGGTTGCAGTGAGCCAAGATAGCGCCACTGCACTCCAGCCTGGGTGACAGAGTGAGACTCTGTCTCAAAAGCAAACAAATAAACAAACAAAGCAAAATATTACTACAAAACTATAGTAACCCAAACAGCATGGTACTGGCATTAAAATACATCCTTAGACCAATACGACTAGAAAAGTCAGATAGATGTAAACCCACAGGTTTACAGCCAAGTCATCTTTGACAAAGGCTACACATTTATAGTCAACTGATTTTTGATAAAGGTGCCAAGAACATACATTGGGGAAAGGACAGTCTCTTCAATAAATGGTGCTGTGAAAACTGGATATCTATATGCAGAAGAACAAAACTAGACCCTCGTCTCTCATCTTATATGAAAATTAAATCAAAATTGAATAAAGACCTAAATGTAAGACCTGAACTATGAAACTACTAGAAGAAAACATGGGAGAAATGCTTCAAGACAGTTGTCTGGGGAAAGAGTTTTTGGATAAGACCTCAAAAGCACGGGAAACCAAAGCAAAAATAGACAAATGAGATTATATCAAGCTAAAAGGCTTTCGTGCAGCAAAGGAAACGATGAACAGAGTGAAAGGACAACCTACAGAGTGGGAGAAAGTATTTGCAAACTATCCATTTAATAAGGAATTAATAACCAGCTATATAAGAGGCTCAACTCAATAACAAAAAAGTAAATAATTCAATTAAAAAATGGGCAAATGGTTTGATAAACATTTCTAAAAAGAACAAGTAAATGAAAAATGATGAATATCGCTAATCATCTGGGAAATGCATATCAAAACCATAATGAGATATCATCTCATTCAAGTGAAAATGACTTATCAAAAAGACAAAAAATAACTGGTGAGGATGTGGAGAAAGGGGGCCTCTTGTACACTGTTGGTTGCAATGTAAGTTAGTACAACCACTATGGAGAACAACATAGAGGTTCCTCAAAAAACTAAAAATAGAACTACCATATGACCCAGAAATCCCACGGCTGGGTGTATACCCAAGAGAAAGGATATCAGTATATCAATCAATGAGATTCTGCACTCTCATGTTTATTGCCGCACTGTTTGCAATAGCCAAATTATGGCATCAATCTAAGTGTCCATCAACAGATGAATGGATAAAGAAAATGTAGTGTATATATGCAATACAGTATTATTCAGCCATAAAAAAATACGGTCCTATCATTTACAGCAACATGGATAAAACTGGAGATCATTATGTTGGGGGTCCCAAGTTTTTATTTTTCTTTCACAGAGCCATGCACAGAGAGACAAATATCACATGTTCTCATGCACACGTGGGAGCCAAAAAAGCAGATCTTATGGAGGGAGAGAGTAGAATGAGGGTAACCAGAAGCTGGAGGAGAGTTGGGGGATGGGAGGGTGCATGAAGGGATGTTGGTTAAGGGGTACAAAAATATAGTTAGAGAAAAGGTATAAGTTCTAGTGTTTGGTCTTGCTTTGCTGCCCAGGCTGGAATGCAATGGCACTATCTCGGCTCACTGCAGTTTCAACTTCCCAGGCTCAAGCAATCCTCCCACCTCTGCCTCCCGAGTAGCTGGGACCACAGGCATGTGGTACCAAACCCCATTAATTTTTATTTTTTGTAGAGACAGGGTCTTTCTATGTTATTCAGGCTTGTCTCAGACTCCCGGCCTCAAGTAATCCTTCTGCCTCAGCCTCCCAAAGTGCTAAGATTAGAGGTGTGAGCCACTGTGCTCAGCCCAATTTGTGTTTTTGTTTGTTTTCTGAAACTTGCACTAAGAGAATTTAACTGATGTAGCTATTTACTAGCCGTGCAGTTTTGGGCAAGTTACTTAACATCTCTGAGCTGCAGTTTCCTCAGCTGTGAAGTGGGGACAATACTACTAACTACTTGGATTGTTGTGCCAATTAAATGTATCTGAGGGTTTGTATTTATATCCAATCGTGGCTGTAATAAATTACCACAAATTTAGTGGCTTAAAATAGCACAATTTAATTATCTTACAGTTCTGGAGATCAGAAGTCTGAAACGGGTCTCACTGGGCTAAAATCAAAGTGTCAATGGAGCTACACTCCTTTCTGGAGGCTCTAGAGGAGGATTCATTTTCTCACCTTTTCTGGCTTCTGGAGGCTTCACACATCCCTTGGCTCCTGGCTCTTCTCCATCTTCAAAGCTAGCAATGGTGTCACTCGGACCTCTCCCTCAGTCTTCACATCTATCTCTGACTCTCTGCCTCCTTCTTTCACTGATAATGAATCTTGTTGTTACATTGGGCCCATTGGATACTCCAGGATAATCTCCCCATCTCAAAGTCAGCTGATTAGCAAACATAATTCCATCCTAAGCCTTCATTTCCCCTTTTGCCATGTAACATCACCTATTCGCAGGTTCCAGGGACTAGGGCATGGACATCTTTGGAGAGGTGGGGGAATTATTCTGCCTACCACAGTGGTCTATTTGAGTATGGACATGTATCTAGCACTCAGTGAATCATTCCCATAGACTTTGAAGCACAGATGAAGAACATTTAAACCCACTTGGAGGGAATTTAAAAAGGTTTCTAAGAAACCTTAATAGAAAATGATTTTTTTGAGCTGTGTCCATTTAAAAACAATGTCCAAGGCTGGCGCAGTGGCTCATGCCTGTAATTTCAACGCTCTGGGAGGCTGAGGAGGGTGGATCGCTTAAGCACAGGAGTTCAAGACCAGCCTGGTCAACGTGGGGAAACTCCATGCTGAAACTCTACAGAAAACAGAAATATTAGCCTGGCGTGGTGGTGCACACCTATAGTCCTAGCTAGTTGGGAGGCTGAGATGGGAGAATCACCTGTGCCCAGGGAGGTCTAGGCTGCAGTGAGCCACACTCACACCACTGCACTGCACTCCAGCCTGGGTGACAGAATGAGACCCTGTCTTAAATAAATAAATAATATATTAAAATAAAAACAGTCTGCCATTTACTGAATACGTCAGACATTGTCTAGGCTGTTTGCATAAATTATTTGTAATCCTCATAATAACCTTGAAGATAAATATTATTAGCCCGGTTGTACAGAGAAGAAAACTGAGACATGGAAAGACATAATCCCTCATTAGCACTAACTCATTAGTTGGTGGAACTAGGAAAAGTCGTTTTTGGTAAGAGCAAAAGAAGAAAAAATGCTTAAAGTTTAGGGCCCCTACTAAAGGGAAGACGGGCCCAGGAGGGGCCTCGCACTGTGGTTTCCCAGATGGCCGGAGGACAGTGTCTGGGTGCTGGGAGGGATGTTTGGGGAGAGAGAAAAAAAGGGAACAGGAATATAAAGGGTATTTGGGATGATGCGGAAGTCACGTCCCACTTAATTTACAGATTTCATAAACACTTTAAAATGTCACATGGCCACGTGTGGTGGCTCACACCTGTAATAAATGTGAATAAAATAATAAAATTAAATGTCAGAGCAAGAAGGGAAGATGAGAAACCATCTAGTTTAATGGCTTTATATATGGGCATGGGACTTGCTTAAATTCCCACAGTGAGTTGTACAGTGAAATAATGGCAGAGCAAGAATGGGAAACCAGATTGTGGGCCTCAATCCAATATGCCTTCTGGGAACACGGGCCAACTGCTCTAGTTTCCTGAATTTAGGAACAAGTTGAATCCTCTTAGAACCACTCCTCTGTTCTCGATTATTGGGGGGCTCTTCCATGCAATTCTACAGGCTGAACCAAATGGTTTGTGCCCAGAAAATACCAAGTGAAGCTCACAGTTACAGCTTGAGCTGCTGTTAGGCCTAGTGGCCTCCAGGGGGCAGCAGCAGGCATTGTCCCTTCCAGTGATGTAAACAGAGACAATAAGCAGCATTTGACCTTGACACCTGTGGTTAATAAAACACTGAGGGAACAATAAGGGATTGAAGTTCCCACTGTACCCTCTAGCATGGCAATAAAAACGTTTTGTTTTGTTTTGTTTTGTTTTTTAACATTTAAAACACCCAAATGGCACTTTCAATCAAAGCCAAAGTTTTTTTCTGTTTGTTTTGTTTGTTTTGTTTTTTTTTTTTTTTTTTTTTTGAGACGGAGTCTCGCTCTGTCGCCCGGGCTGGAGTGCAGTGGCCGGATCTCAGCTCACTGCAAGCTCCGCCTCCCGGGTTTACGCCATTCTCCTGCCTCAGCCTCCCGAGTAGCTGGGACTACAGGCGCCCACCACCTCGCCCGGCTAGTTTTTTGTATTTTTTAGTAGAGACGGGGTTTCACCATATTAGCCAGGATGGTCTCGGTCTCCTGACCTCGTGATCCGCCCGTCTCGGCCTCCCAAAGTGCTAGGATTACAGGTTTGAGCCACCGCGCCCGGCCTTTTTTTTTTTTTTTTTTGAGACAGGGTCTTGCTCTATCGCCCAGGCTGGAGGGCAGTGGTGCGGTAGCTCAGTGCAGCCTTTGACTTCGCAGGCTCAAGCCATCCTCCCACCTCAGCTTCCCAAGTAGCAGGGACTACATGCCAGGTGTACGCCACCATGCCTGGCTAATTTTGTTGCCCAGGCTGGTCTCAAATCCTGGGCTCAAGCAATCCTCCCGCCTCAGCCTCACAGAGTGCTGGGATTTCAGGGGTGAGCCACCATACCCAGCTTCAAAGCAGCTATTCTACTAGACTAGATGTCTATTCCAAATGAAGCTGCCCTACTCAAAACATTGCAGTCACTCTGCTTTCAGAATGGCCTTCAGAGCTGGGACTGGACCAGAAGGGTCAGGCTTGAGGGTGAGCATCTGCTTTGGAGGCCATTCATCTAAAGCCTGTAAGACTAAAATCTGACTTTTTCAGGTGCCCTGGGCCTGTCTCCTACAAACTTCCACTCCTCCCCTGCTGATAAAGAAATATCATCCTGGACTGGGCATGGTAGCTCACACTTGTAATTCTAGCACTTAGGAGGCTGAGGAGGGAGGATCACATAAGGCCAGGAGTTGGAGATCAGCCTGGGCAACAGAGTGAGACCCCATCTTTACAAAAAGTAAAGAAATTAGCCAGGTGTGGTGGTACATACCTGTAGTCCTTGCTATTTGGGAGGCTGAGGTGGGAGGATCACTTGAGCCCGGGAGTTCAAGGCTGCAGTGAGTTGACTGCACCACTGCACTTCAGCATGGGTGACAGAGCAAGACCCTATCTGTAAAAAAGATAAATATATATACATACACACACACAATCCTGGTTCAGGCCACCATCATCTCTGCTCTGGATGGTGACAGCAGCTTCCTAAATAGTCTTAGCACAACAGCCAGAGGATGCTGTTAAAGTGGAAGCCTGCTCATGTCATTCTCTGCTCAGAACTCCACACTGGCTCCCATCTTACTCAGTGTAAAATTCCAAGTCTTCCCAGTGGCCTCCAAGGTCCTGATCTGACTCCTCCTCTTTGGCCTCATCTCCTACATTCTTTGCTCACTCTGTATTGGTCTCATTCCTTGCTCTTCGCTGTTCCTTGAACACCAAGCACACTCTCTTCTTTAGGCCTCTGCCTTTTCAGGTACGTCCTCCTCGATAGCCAAATAGATTGCTCCTTCACTTTCACTGAGTCTCTGCTCCAATTTGCCCAGCTCTGTGAGGTCTTCCTGAACACACAGCATATATGGCGAGCCCCAGCACCCCTTATACTCATTATTCTTTTCATTCCTCTCCATAGCACTCATTGATACAGAATGGCTGAGCTCCCAGCTAAACTCCACCCTTAAGCCTGGAGCCATGGTCCTAAGTGAAAACAGCTGACCCGCCCCTTTTTTTTCATGAAAATGTTGCTTGTTTGGCCTGCCCTGCCCGTCTCCTGTGCCCATAAAAAGACTTCAGCTGGCAAAGCAACACAAGCAGCTGACCGGTAGGGATGCAGCCTGCTGGGATTTGGGGATACAAGAGGCTGAACGGCGAGCAGAGAAGCAGCAACTGAGTGTTGGAGTCTATGGATAGATGCAGCTAACTTCAGACAGTGCGGCTTCAAGAAAAGATCACCTTCTTCCCGCACCATCCCCTTTCCAACTCCCATGCTGCTGAGAGCCATCACCCAATTAAATCCTCTGCATACACTACCCTTGAACCCATTTGTGTGACCTGATGACCTGATTCTTCCTGGATGCTGGACAAGAACCTGGGTGCTGAGAGGGCAGGGGCTTGGACACTGCTGCAGGGATGCACAGAGCCTGCTCCCACCAGAGAGAAGTGACTGGCCCGTTCCAGCATTCATTCTCTCCAGTTCCTGTACTCACTTGCTTGCATGCTCCCTCTCACAAGAACTGGCCAGCAGCAGGCTGAGTGAAACAAGCCACTCCCATTCCTGCCCACGAAGGGGGTCAAGGTCAAGGG
Source organism: Chlorocebus sabaeus (assembly GCF_047675955.1). NCBI lineage: Eukaryota > Metazoa > Chordata > Mammalia > Primates > Cercopithecidae > Chlorocebus > Chlorocebus sabaeus. The sequence goes on along the minus strand of NC_132929.1, from coordinate 54,514,495 downwards.
AACCATCCCATCTCATTATCATGGTCTAACATGCTGCACATTTAACTCATTTGTTTGTTGTCTATTTCCTACTAAAACATAGGCTCCATGAGGGCAGGGACTTGGTTGTTTTGTTCACTGCTGTATTGTAGGTTCCCAGCCCCTACAATTGGCACCTGGTAGGTGTTCAATAACTATTTATTGAAAAAAAAGCGTGGATCAAGTGACCCTGCAGGCAGGCTCAAAGACTCAACTTTTCTCTCTGCACCTGGAGTGGGAAACATCAGGGGCAAAGATACCTCTATTGATTCTGGTCATATTCACCTCTGTGACTTCAGTTAAGTGAGCGCTTAAATTTTCAAGTTGAAAAGTTTTTTCCTCATTAAGGGTGTATCTATTGTGTTGGCAGCAGAGATGGTGGAAAATTGCTCAAGCAGCAGCAAAAAGCAGAAGCCAGACAAGCTGAGGCTCCTCCAATACATGCGGTGGAGAGCCCTAGGGAAGGTGTCTCATTCCTGGGTCAGATGTCACAAACCTCATGCTATTTCTCTCTTAGTTTTAAAACTGCCTTTGCAAAATTCTGACAGTGAGAGAAATCTGACATAGTTGATTCCCTCTTGCTTCTGACTTCCAAGCCGTTCTTGTTCATTCCTGGGTGTAAGTCAAGTTAACCTTGGGAAGAATTCATAGTTTAACTTGAACGCAAAGATGATAATAGTCCCTCCCTAAAACTAACTCTCTCCTCTCTCAGGGACTGAAAATAGCCTATGTCAGACTAATGAAAAGCCATAAGAGGCTAGGTGCAGTGGCTTACATCTGTAATCCCAGCACTTTGGAAGGCAAAGGTGGGGAGGTGGGGAGATCACTTGAGGTCGGGAGTTCAAGACTAGCCTGGCCAACATGGTGAAATCCCATCTGTACTGAAAATACAAAAAGTAGCTGGGTATGGTGGCACATGCCTGTAATCCCAGCTACTCAAGTAGGCTGAGGCAGGAGAATCGCTTGAACTAGGGAGTTGGAGGTTGCAGTGAGCCGAGATTGTTCCACCATACCAAGACTCTGTCTCAAAAAAAAAAAAAAAGAAAAAGAAAGAAAGCCTTTAGAATATGAGAGGGGCTAGAATGTAGGTATAATTTCTATAATCCCTGAAACATGAGCAGTAATGCTCAGGGGTCATGTGGCCAGAGGTCACAAGACTTGTGACTTTCCTAATTGCTGCTATAGATAACATCACTATTGTAGAACCTAAGATTAGATTTTTTTGAGATGTTTTCCAGACTGACCCTACCTGGACTCGTGACTCATGACTCAACTGGTCCTGTGGCCCCACCCAGAGGCAGGCTCTGTGCATGAGGACTGCTTTCCACACCACTGTAATTTCATCCCCAACTAATCAGCAGCACCCATTCCCTAACCCCCTGCCCACTAAATTGTCCATAAAAACCCTAGTCTCTGAGCCTTCGGGGAGACAGGTTTGAGTGATAACTCTAGTTCTCCTGTCTAGGTCAGCCTCGTGTCAATTAACTTGCTGTACTCCAATGCCACAGTCCCAGTGAATTGATTTTGTCTGTGCAGCAGGCAGGAAGAACCCATCTGGTGATTGCAGTTTTAGGACCCAGCATACCTTTGTGCGTTCTTAAAACAAGATGCTTTGTCCCTGGAAATGTAATGACTTGATCCTGACATTCAGAGAGAAGGGAGATTAACATAATGTTCATGGAAGGAATTGAAGTTTGGTTCCCAGGTTCCATAGCTCAGAGCATGCCACATCCCTCACCTGTGTTCTCCCTTTCCATGCCCTTGCCGTCACCTCATCTCGCGCTGGATTTCCCCTGGCCCCCTGACTCTATATATAACAGCCCAGCTGAGCTTCCCGAGGCACCAAATTGATGACAGCCACTTTCCTGTTCAAAATCCCCAGTCCATGCACAAAAGATCAAAGTCTAAACTCTCTAGCTTGGCTGGGCGCGGTGGCTCATGCCTGTAATCCCAGCACTTTGGGAGGCTGAGGGGGCGCAGATCACTTGAGGTAAGGAGTTTGAGACCAGCCTGGCCAATATGATGAAACCCCATCTCTACTAAAAATACAAAATTTAACCCAGTGTGGTTGCGGGCGCCTGTAATCCCAGCTACTCGGGAGGCTGAGGCACAAGAATCACTTGAACCCAGGAGGCAGAGGTTGCAGTGAGCTGAGATGGTGCCATTGCACTCCAGCCTGGGTGACAGAGGGGGACTCAGTCTTTAAATAAATAAATACATACATACATACATACATAAACTCTCCAGCTTGATATGTGAGCCCTCTCACCTTCCTGGATCGTCTGCGTCATCTCACTGAGTCATCTGCTTTCCAGAGGAAGCAGGCCCTGAGCTTCCCCACATCAGCCTCTCTGTTTCTCCTGTTCCACCCTCACCCCCCATTCATCTCCCATGAAAGTATGCCACTCCCTTCCTCTCCAGCTAGGCAAACCCACCCATCCATCACCCTGCACCCTTTTCTTTTCCCTGAAATCTTCCCAATCTTTCACACCTCAATGTCACTGCTTCTCTCTCAACATGGATGACATCATTATTGGAGCCTTCCTGACAGCTCTTCCGGAAGACCCATGGAAGGGCCCTTTCAAACCAGGCACTGCTGAGCAAAAGGGAGGCTGGGTTGGAAGGATTTGGCAGAGCTACAGAGGACCCTTCAGCACCGCTGCCTCCCACTAGCCCTAGCTCGTGAGGCCCTCCCCCAGCCTCTTGGCCTTTGACCTTTCAGAGCCCTGCCCTATACATTCTGCCTGCTCCTTGTCACCCCGCCCCCCAAATCAATCTTTCATAATGTGAACATCTATCTCCCAGCACCAGGTATGTCTGTAAGATTGATTTTTTTTTTTTTTTAGACAGGGTCTTACTCTGTCACTCAGGCTGGAGTGCAATAGTGTGATCTCAGCTCACTGCAGCCTCCACCTCCCAAATTCAAGCAATTCTCCCACCTCAGCTTCCCGAGTAGATGGGACTACAGTCGTGTGCTACCACTCCCAGCTAATATTTGTATTTTTAGTAGAGACGGGGTTTTGTCATGTTGACCAGGCTGGTCTTGAACTCCTGACCTCAAGTGATCTGCCTGCCTGAGACTCCCCAAGTGCTGGGATTACAGGCATGAGCCACTGCACCCAGCTGCATTGAACATTTTCTATTTTTCATGTAATTAAGCCCAAAACACAAGCCCATTACTGTATCTGGTACTCAGCTAAAGAAGCTGCTGTCTGTCTACACTGGAGGAAAAGCTGGCTGTATTGATCTTATTCAAAGATAATTTTGTCATGCAATATATACAGAACCTAGAGGATTTTCAAGGTCATTTTGACTAAATAGGATTTTTACTTTAAATCCTGCTTTAGAACCTATGCCTGTATAAGATATGGCTCTGCTATGTAGGGTTTGTGAGATTATTAGGAAGTATGACTCCATTTGGAAAAATAGCTGCTCTGAATAGGTAGAGACCTTTGCAAACTCTCTGAATCCTAGGATGTCTTCTCCTATAGGGCGTGAGCCTTGAGAGGAAGCTGGAAGCTGATTCAACTGATACAACAGTGTTCTGACCCCTTTTTGTCAAATGAAGCAACTGAGGCCTGAAGGAAATAATATATACAGTGCTCCATTTCCAAGACAAAGTGCCTTAAATCAGCTTAGGTCAGCAAACTACATAAGAAACAGGATATACTAGGCCCCTGCTTGGATAGCCAACGCCTGCTTGTTGTGCACAGCCCCCTCACCACCCTCGTCGCCTTAGTTGCCCTCACCCGAACCAAAGAAGTTTAGTCTAAAATGAAAGTTTATTAGTCTGCAAAATAGCTTACTTTGTCTGTTCTTATCAGTCTACCCAGCTACTTAGGTCATAAGTCAAATACTTAAAGAGCCCCTGAGTTAACTAGGATTGCAATGCATTGAGGGCTGCAACAAAATGCAGCAAGACAACGCTAAAGAAAATACCTAAAGCCCCTACCCAACAACCAATAGACGACGTCCAGGAAGATTGTGACCGCCCCCCACCCATAGTACTCAGCCTATGAGGAACAGGGGAAGGGACCTGCTCACTAGGGGATAAATTGCTTGTTAAAACTGTGCTGGGTGTGTCTGCCCATCAGACACCAAATCTTGCAAGACCATCATTAAAAGTCTCACTTTTGCTGATCTCCAGGTCTCTGAGTTCATTCTTTGGGTTTGGACAGGTAAGTTTGTTTCTCACAAGGCCCAGAGAAAGGAAGCAACTTATCAGAAAGTGTGAAGGAGAAGACAGCAGGTGAGACTCAGCTTGGCAGGTTGTCACAATCAGGACACTACCATGATCAGATACCACAACCGCTGCTGCTAGCTGAAGAGTCACTCTGTGCCTGCCACCATCTATACTAGTTAATGCCTCATGCTCTGCTTCTTAATACGCATAAAGCTTGTGACTGGACACTGGAATTTCTCAAGGGCCACTGAAAAATCAGCAGACCCAGGAGAAGTATGGCCTCCTCCTCACCTTCCATTCAAGCCCATCTGATCTGCTGAGCCCAAATCACACTACAAATCTTGCTGCAGGGGAGTCTGGGAAATACAGATCTGAGTTTTCCAGCTTCCTCAGTGGAGGTAGGCACACACGGAGAATGAAATTGATGTTGAGCACCAATTCATCATTATAAACTTGTTTTTGTTATCCAATTAGCTACAGTAGATTCAGATTCAGGTGTCTACAAATCAAAACCACTGTCCCACACAGGTTCTGTCTCTGGTGAGAGTGTTCCTTCTCACTTCCTCCAGGAGATGCCTGTTCCATTGTGTGACAGGCTGTCTGTGAAGATGTTTACTTTTATGTTGAGCTGAAACCTGTGTTCATCTGGTTCTCACCTGTCCCAACTTTGCTTTCTGGAACCAAACAGAATGCATCGACTCCTGTTTCCATTTAACTGCCCTTTGGTGGTCTGAAGATGGTGATGGTGATGTTCTCCATACTGTTCAGCAGCACTGAAAACACTGGTTTCCAAATGAAAAAGCATTGAGGCAAGCCAGGCACCAATGTAAAGGTGAAGAGAGTTTGGCATTAAAGAGATGACAAGGGCAACTATTCATTGTCTTCCACTGAGGGGAGAATATATTCACCTTGTCTTAGCAAAGGTAAAAACCAACTTAGCAAAGGTAAAAGCCAATTCACAACTCCCAGACTACTAAGAGGCTGTCGAAACCAATTAATTCAAAATGCATTATATACAGTGCACTAAATTGGTCACCAGAGGGAGTCTAGATATAATAGGATCTTTGGCTAGAACCATCATTATGACAGTTTGTATTTGGAGAGCTTTTTCCTTCTCTCATCCAAAGGAGTCCCAGCACTTTGCCACCACCTGTCTCATTAATGAACACACTATCTTAGTGAGCGAGGCAGGTGGCCAGTCTCATTATCTCACTTTTTAAAGAAGGGCACCTAGAGGTCAAGTGACTTTTGTTTCACAGCACGCTAATTAAAACCTTCTGTAGCTGTTATTTGCAAGTTCATGGGCTCCTTAAAAGCTTTGTCAGTGATTTCAAAAGCCTAATTCACTTACTGACTGCTTTAACACTCCCGTTAAGAAGAGGAGTAAAAAATAAACCATAAAAGAGCAGTTTTGCCCTCATTCTGGTTATGTATGAATGTCAAAGAATTTGGTTAAAAAAATTAACTGCCTGTTGAGGCAGGGTTTATTCATTCACAATCTTGCCGGTTTCTCACTTCGAGTAAATATTATGGACTATACAAAGACCAAGACCTTGGTCCCAAGAAATTACATTTATGGACTATAATTAAATATTATGGACTATACAAAGATCAGGACCTTGGCCCCAAGAAATTACAGGTGGGAAGGGCTGTAGGAGTGGGCTAGAAGAGGATAAAGCCATTTCTGGTTGGGGTTATATGGAAATGCTACATAAAGAGATGGCAAAGGATGGGGAAAAAAACAAAGCAAGCAGTGGGCATTCATTCTCTACTGTGGGGCATCCTGGGCCCCTGGCCAAGGCGTGCTGGATGCCCAGTCCTTGTCCTGCCTCCTGCTCTGCTCCCCAGGGTCTCACAGATTCTGGTGCATCCCACTATCTTTCCAGCAAATTCCATTTTGGCTTAAGCCAGCCTGAGTCTCTGGTCAGTAGACTACTTTCTGGGCAGTACCAATGAGTGAACACAGTCCTGGAGGAGGTGAAGACCAGGCCTTTCAGGGGATTGGACCGAGTAGATTTGCAATGGCAAGGTGTGAACTGCCAGTCTTCTTCCAGATTGTTCCAAGTACCAAGCTCACATTTTGAAAGCGTGCTGTCATTATATAAAATGTGACCATTGGAGGAAGCTGGGTGGACGGTACTTAGGATCTCTCTATATTTGTTTGGCAGCTTTCTGTGAGTATGATTACAGCAGGTCCTCAAGTAATGTCATTTTGTTCAATATTGTTCAATTTTGTTTCTTTATAATGTTGATGAGAAAAGAAATGGATTCCTAGCTGGGGTCACTGTCTGTAGGGAGTTTGCACATTCTTCTATATCTGCTCAGGTTTTTTCTCTACTTATTCTGGCTTCCTTCCACATCCGAAAGATGTGCACATGAGGTGAATCTGCATATCTACATTGTCTCAGGATGAGTGCGTGTGTGTGTGTGTATGTGTGTTTGCGCGTGCACACACCCTGCGATGAGATGGTGTCCTGTCCAGGTTGGGTTCCCACCTTGCACCACGAGGGGCTGGGATAGACTCTGGCCACCTGTCACCCTGAACTGGAATAAGCAGGTTGGAAAATGAATGCATTAATAAATTAAAGTTATTTTAAAATACAAATTCAGCCGGATGCAGTGGCTCATGCCTGTAAACCCAGCACTTTGGGAGGCTGAGGAGGGTGGATCACAAGGTCAGGAATTCAAGACCAGCCTGGCCAACATGGTGAAACCCTGTCTCTACTAAAAACATAAAAATTAGTCAGGCACGGTGGCAGACATCTGTAATTCCAGCTACTCAGGAGGCTGAGGCAGGAGAATTGCTTGAACCTGGGAGGTGGAGGTTGCAGTGAGCCAAGATTGAGCCACTGTACTCCAGCCTGGGTGACAGAGCAAGACTCCATCTTGGAAAAAAAATAATAGTAAAAAATAAACAAATAAATAAAAAATAAAAACTCATGAAGTGTATGATAATCATCCAAATGTTCAACAGTATACACTGCAGTACAAAAGTGCTCAGCAAGCTCTCCGGATCTGAGATTGTTTTTGAACTCCAACTCCACGGTGGTAGGAGGTGCTCCTAACAATGTTCACTTTGCAAACATCTGTTCCTTGATTTTATTTTTTTAATTAATTAATTAATTTATTTTTATTTATTTATTTTGAGACGGAGTCTCTCTCTGTTGCCCAGGCTGGAGAGCAGTGGCATCATCTCAGCTCACTGCAGCCTCTGCCTCCTGGGTTCAAGCAATTCTTATGCCTGAGCCTCCCAAGTAGCTGGGATTACAGGCATAAGCCACCACACCTAACTAATTTTTGTATTTTTAGTAGAGACGGGGTCTCGCCATGTTGGCCAGGTTGGTCTTGAACTCCTGACCTCAGGTGATCCACCCACCTCAGCCTCCAAAAGTGCTGGGATTATAGGCGTGAGTCACAGCGCCTGGCCTTTTCCTTGATTTAACCCATCACTATGACGGCTGTCACTCACTGATTTACCAAAAATAGGGTAATTACCTACTTGTTTTTATTACTCCTTATTAAATGCATGTATAGCACACTTTTATTTTGATGTTTAATATTAGAAGTGTTTTGGGTCTTTATTTAGAAGTTTGGTGATACTTTAATGACCAGAAATGTGCCATAAGAACTTAAGTCTTATTTATATCAATTAGCCTGTAGTGGCTGGGCATGGTGGCTCACACCTGTAATCCTAGCACTTGGGGAGGCCGAGGCAGGCAGATTGCTTGAGGACAGCCTGGACAACATGGTGAAACCCTGTCTCTAAAAAAAACAAAAATTAGCTTATAGTAAAATTGGTTTTCTTATACATCATTTCACTTAAAGTCATGGGTTACAAAAACCTTTTGACAACATTAAGTGAGAACTCCCTGTGTTTTTAAAAAGGTTTTTTGGGGTTGAGGGAAGGCTGAGGCAGGAGGATCACTTGAGCCCAAGAGTTCAAGTACAAACTGGGCAACATGGTGAGACCCTCACTCTACTAAAGATAAAAACTTAGCCAGGCATGGTGGTGCCTGGAGACCCAGCTACTTGAGAGGCTGATGTGGGAGGACAGAACAGGTGAAGATGTGAGAAATTGCCTCCTGGATCCACTACTGCCTGAAGTTTACTCTTACAAACTGCTGGGATGTGATGCATGGGTGTGTTGGCCCCAACTAAAAAGGCCAGGGGAGAGGTGAAGGGACAGACAAAGATAGTGTCCTAGTCCTTTTGAACTGTCATAGCAAAATACCATAAATGAGTAGTTTAAACAACAGATTAACAAATGTATTTCTTTTCCTTCCTTCCTTCCTTCCTTCCTTCCTTCCTTCCTTCCTTCCTTCCTTCCTTCCTTCCTTCCTTCCTTCCTGTCTTTCTTTCTTTCTTTCTTTCTTTCTTTCTTTCTTTCTTTCTTTCTTTCTTTCTTTCTTTCTTTCTTTCTTTCTTTCTTTCTTTCTTTCTTTCTTTCTTTCTTTCTTTCTTTCTTTCTTTTTTGAGATAGGATCTTGCTCTGTTGCCCAGGATGGAGTGCAGTGAGGTGATCTCTGTGAGCTCACAGCAACCTCTGCCTCCCTGGCTCAAGCAATCCTCCCACCTCAGCCTCCTGAGTAGCTAGGACCACAGGCCCAAGACACCAAATCTGGCTAATTTGTGTGTGTGTGTGTGTGTGTGTGTGTGTGTGTAATAGAGACGGAGTCTCACTATGATGCCCAGGCTGGTCTTGAACTCCTGAGCTCAAGCATTCTGCCTACCTCAGCCTCCCAAAGTGATGGGATTACAGGCATGAGCCACCGTGCCTGGCCAGAAATGTATTTCTCTCAGCTCTGGAGGTTGGGAAGCCCAAGATGAAGGCATTGGCATATTCAGTGACTAGTGAGAGCTCACCCTCTGGGTCATGGATGGCGACTTCTTACTGTGTCCTCACATGAATGACAGGGACAAGGCAACTCTCTGGGGCCTCTTTATAAGGGCACAAATCCCACTTATACTCATAATCCTTCATGATTTGATCACCTCCCAAAGACCCCACCTACTATATCACCACATTAGTGATTAGGTTTTGACATCAGAATGTTGGGGCAGCAAAAACGTTAGCATAGCAGATGGGAAAAGCAATAATCAGATGAATGGATAAGTGACTGCTCACTGGTCATGTGCGAGCCACTGAGCCAGGGGCCACGTATGGATTTCATTTAATCCTCATATCAACCCTTCCTGGCAGGGGGTATCATCTTCCTCTACAGATGGAGAAAAGAAGCAAAGTGTCTTGTTTTGGCTAGTAGGTAGCAGAAGTATGATGAATGTGCAGGTCTGTTGGCTACAAGCCAGTACGGCGGCCATCAGGCACTGCTCCACCCCAACCGGCACCTCCAGCCCCCTCCTCAACTCTAGGGGCACAGACTATTTCCCCTCAAGGTGCTAAAAAGGCTTCACATTACCTCATCTACACCCTATCCTGTTTCATTTTGTTTTTTTATCTGTAGCTGTTTGATTTACAAAACAAAAGCAGTAAGTCACTCAAATATCCATAAACAGATGAATGAATATACAATGATATTTTACAGCAGAGTTTATTTCTCAGCAACGTAAAAAGAATGAACAATTTATATGTCTACATTGATAGTATCAAAATAAGCATGATGACAGAGCACCCAGGGGTTTTAAGAGGAAACACTTTATTACGTCAGTCCAAAAATTCCAGAAAGTAGCAAGTACTCTATTGTACAGCAAAGTAAATCAATGGTTCTCTGGAGGGCAGAAAGACTTTATAAAAAGGCTCCAGGTAAATGTAAAGGTGTTAGATAAATTCATTATTGTGACCCTGATGATGGTTTCATGGGATTATATGAAATATAAGACTTATACTACAGCTTAAATATGCATAGTTTATTGGATGTCATTTATACCTTTTATTTTTTTTTTGAGATGGAGTCTCACTCCGTTGCCCAGGCTGGAGTGCAGTGGCACAATCTCGGGTCACTACAACCTCCACCTCCCAGGCTCAAGTGATCCTTCCAGTCTCAGCCTCCCGAGTTGCTGGGACTACAGGCACATGCCACCAAGCCTGGCTAATCCCATCCTGTTTTAAGTGAAGTTGCCCCTGCCCCATGCTCCTGGCCACAGCTGATTGAATCTGGCGTGGTCACCACACCTGAGGGCCAGCAGTCCACAGCAGGCTACCACTGGTGCAATTGCTGGACCCACTGGCATATATGTTACTAATCTTGATGAATCTTGCCAAATTGCTTTCCACAGAGGTTGCACCACTGGATACTTCCACTTCCCTATGCCCTTTGATAACCATCTGTCATCAGGATTATTTTTCTTTTTTCTTTTTTTGTTTTTGAGACAATGTCTTACTCTGTCACCCAGGCTGGAGTGGGATCATAGCTCACTGTAGCCTCGACCACCTGGGCTCAGGTAATCCTCCTGCCTTAGCCTCCCAAGTAGCTGAGAAAACAGGCACACACAACCATGGTTGGCTAATTTTCTTTTATTATTACTTTTTGTAGAGAAGGGGTCTTACTATGTTACCCAGACTAGTCTTGAGCTCCTGGCCTCTCAAGGGATCCTCCTGCCTTGGCCTCCCAAAGTTCTGGGATTACAGGTGTGAGCCACTGGCCAGGATTTTACTTTTTAAAGAGGATCTTGCTGTGCTGCCCAGGCTTGCCTCAAACTCCTGGGCTCCGGCAATCCTCCCACTTCAGCCTCTCAAGTAGCTGGAACTACAGGCATGAGCCACGATGCCCGGCTTGTAATCAGGATTGTTGATCTTTACAATTCTCAGGGTAATGTTTTAAAAATCAGCTTTATCAAGGTATAATTTCATATGATACCCAGGGTAGTTTTGATTTGCATTTTCCCCTTTAAGAAGTGAGGCTCCACCTTGTTTCATAAGCTTAAATGATGAGAAGATTTCACGGTCCCTCAAGGAGAAATACTGTCCTACTTGGTATTTTACTTTAGCACAAATTGCCAGTTTGTGCCAGGCAGTAACACACCCTGTTTATCTTAAATCCCCAGGTACAGTCGTTTGGGTCTTCACTGGTTTTAATCCCAAGGCTGTATGAGCTTCATGTACATTATCCTGTCTGTTGCTCCCAACACTTCTATGAGATGATGATGACGATTTCCATTCTAAGAATAAGGAAGCATAGGAGACACAAATAAGCCAGAGACAATGCTGAGTTTAAATCCTGGTTGGCTTGAGGCCACAGCCCATAATCTTCTCACTCTCTCACTCCAACTTGAATTGGAATCAGACCACCAAGATGCCCACCGCAGCTTGGCCATTAGTTGCTGTGAGACATTGAGAAAATCCTTTCCCCTTTCTGGTCTCTGTGCAATGAGTGGTTGGAGTTGCAGACTTCCACGAGCTGGGTGGGAGAACAGGGCAGGAAATAATCCAAGACTGTGAAGCTGTCAGTCTTCTTGTTCATCAGAGTGAGTAGCAAAGCAAAGGAAAAGCAAAACTCCCACTCCCCAAAATGCAGGCAGCATCCATTCAGTCTTGAATTCCAGGGAAGGGCAGGAGATGGGGACAGGTCCATATTTCAAGCATTTATCCAACATATGCAGGGCAGGCCAGCCTCCTCAAGAGGCTTTCTTTGTCCCAGGAACAAATTACAAAGGCAGGTGGAAGTAGTTATCCCTGTTGAGAGAAACAGGGCACAGGAACTTACTCAGGCCCTGAAAGATGATGAGAATGAAAACCAGATTTCACAGGGTTAAGGGAGCGAGTAAAGGAGAGCTCCCATTTAGTTTTAGAAACACAAGGCACACATTTTAAAGGAAGGGGAAATGAGGCATAGACAATCACATGACTTATGCAAGGTCACACAAGTTTTAACACGTGAACACAGGTCTGTGGATTCCCAATGTGATGTTCACCATTTCCCCATCCCCCTGCCAATCAGTCAAGCTTTACTCACTTACCCATGTGCAGAGAGACTTGAGAAGGCCTACACTGTTGGAGAGGAGCAGTAGGATTTAAGTCTTGATGATGCTAACAGGATACAGCTGCTGGGCTTCCTAATTTAATTGGACTGTTATTATCTGCACACTGATGATGCTGTTGAATACTTTGCCTTTGGATGTTTGGTTAAAATGACTCTGTGTTTTGCTCTACCATTTACTGGAATCTGCAGGGACAGAACTATACTCTCTAAAGGAATACATGAAAAATTCCAAAGGTGTGGTTCATCCTGGGAACACATGGGAATTTTTGCCCACAGTTTATAAAACATCTCCATCCTTTTAAGCACCTCTTGGCTGTCATAGTACATGAACTATATTTCCTCAGGGAAGCTCAGAGAAGCTCACCTCTCTGAAAGGTGCCACTCCATGTTGACCACAGTCCTGGCTACATTCTATCATTGGGGTGGGTGGATGAGCTGTGCTGGGGCAAGCCTGGTGGTGCTGAGAAATGAGGGAGGCAGTGCTGAGGAAAGGCCAGTCCATGCATTGTTGACTATTGTCCCAGCTGTCTTTTGTCATTACTATCTATGCCCTAGATTGCCAGGGCCTGGAAAAAAGGATACAGGTTTGACTCTAGTTCTGAACCAGGATGAAAAGGCACCAAGCCTTTGAGGTTCAAATAAACTGGATTTGAGTCCCAGTTCTGCTTACTAGCTGTTGACTTTGGGCAAGTTATTCCACTTCTCTGAGTCCCAGTTTGTTCATTATCAAAGTATGAATGAACAATAACAGCACATACACTATAGGGCTGTTGAGAGGATTAAATGAGATAATGTGTGCCAGCTGATTAGGACTCCGTAAAGGATAGCAAGGCACCATTATTTTACATACAATTAAAAAAAGAAACATTGTCAATTAAACTATTGCACAAGCCTTTCTTATCTGAAAAAGATAGATACTTTCTTTAAATAAGAAAGATATCTATGAAAAAGTTCTGACTTTACAAGTTGATATTTAATAATGTCACTTTTATACATATATAAAAGGGAAAATGTAAGCAGAATAAATTCACTTCAGAAGGGTACAACTCTTTTGAATCAATTTAAATTAAAAAATTTTTTCTTTCTCTGTGCTTGAATGGATGCAAACTGAATCACTTGTTGATTTAGCATCACTAGTGACCATATTTTCCACATAGTATTGTTATGGGCACGTTTCTGGCCAGAAAGCTGGGCCTTTGCCCAAGTTGTGCTTGGGCTATTGGGTTCATTCCACCCACTCAGCCTGGCAGGTTGCAGTCAGCTCACACTACTGGCCTGGATCCCACACCTCCAAGAGAGACTGTAGTCAGGTGTGGAGTGGTGAGGGGTGCATGAGCGAGCTGAGTGAGTGTGGGGTCTGGTCACTGTGCAGTCAGACACACGAGTTGCCATGGGGACGGACAGCTCCAGGTGTTGGCATGGGTGCAAGCTCTCTGCAAAGCTGCAGCTGGACCAGGTGCGCTGCAAGCAGCTTCCCCAGCTGGCACTGGGGAATGTGGCAGCACCTGGAAGCTTGGAGATGCCAGGAACCACAGGGCCCCAAGGAGGGAGTCACAGCCCTGGCTCTGGGAGCTCCCAGGTCTGGACTCCCTGAAGGGCCACAGCTGTTTGCCCACAACGTGGCAAGCAAGGGGCATGTTTCAGGCCTATTTGTGTTACAGCAGCTTTTTTAGCCTCACCATTGTGTGGGGCCCGAGTTTTTATCCTGCAGTCCTAAGTTCTTGTCCTGCAACCAAGAAGAATGAGGTAGTCAGATAAGTGGAGGGTGAGCAACATGAAAGGGAGTTTTATTGAGCAAGAGAACAACTCAGAGAAGACCCTGCACTGTAGCCAGGGTGTCCGGAGGAGTGTTCTGCCCCTAGCAGAGAGGGTAGCTCCTCTCTCCAGCTGGCAGTCCAGTCATCCCTGTGTCCTCTACCCTGCTCTGGCTGAGCCTGGGGCTTTTATGGGCCTTGGAGGGGAGGAAGTGAGTACCAATTGGTCCATGGGCAACCACAGGCGGGCCAGAAAAGACACAAGTCTCCACTCTGGTCCATAGGATTGGCAGCCCAGTCCCCAACCTTCAGACCCTCCTTGGCCTGAAAGTGGAGCCTCACCAGGGACCTGCCCCCTCCACCCAGGAGCCCATCTACCTGCTGTGCTGACCATGGCACCCAGGCTGCTTGTACCAATGGGCACCTGCAGGCCAGCACCAAACCACCCTCAGCCCCTCAATCCCCAACCCCTCATTGACCAAAGTTCAGAGGGGAAAAAGGCAGCAGGGCCCGAGCATGTGCACACCCTGCCTGGGCTCAGCCCCCAACCCCACTCTGGGATTGAAGCAGGTGCCAGCAGCCTGGGCTCCGCCCCCAACCCCACTCTGGGACTGGAGCAGGTGCCAGCAGCAGGGAGAGGCCAGGCAGTGGAAAGAGGCACTTCTGAGCCTGCAAGGGCAGTGCACGGCCTTCCCAGGCCCCCAAGAGCATACAGAGGCCTGGGTCCACAAACCCAACTTGGGTGGCTGCTGCTGCACCCAGGAAGGCTGGGTTGCTGCCTGCTCCCCGCTCCTCCTGGCCCTGTGGAGCATGCAGCCCTGGCCCATATCCCCTCACAGCCTGAAGGAGGGGCTCCACATCCTCGCTGGCCCCTGGGTGAGCAACCAGGGCAGAGGTTACATTCACCACAAGCTCCCCAATGTTGCCCCAGTGCTCAGGGGTGACCAGGCTATCAGGAGTGTCAGGCTCAGTGGTCACCCTGATGCAGGGCAGACCCCAGGGACACGGCGCTGCTCCCACTTCCAGCCCCAGCAGGGCAGTGGTGGCAAAAACGGGGCCCCAGCTCCCTGCCCAGTTCCTGCATTCCTTGTGCATGCACAGTGCCGCCCTGTGCCCAGTTCCACCTCCAGGCCTTCTCTGCCAGACTGCGCAGCTCCCGCACCAGCTGGTGATTTGACCTGGCCCCATTACCCACCAGGGCAGCGGGCTACAGTGGTGATGGGGGTTGGTGGGAGTGCTATCTGCCTCCTCCCCGTACCCTCCCTGCAGTGGCTGACATGATGGCAGTGGCTGCTCCAGACCACCTGCCACTGCCATCAGTATCATCTTCCAAGCCATCAACAGTGTGAGTGATGCACCATATCTTACAAAGGATCTTTCCTACTGTCCCCAGGCTTTCCTCACAAATCACCCAGCCTCCCCAAGGTTTATATATGTGTGACAGCTATATCTGATGGCCACATGCTAACCATGATTGTAAGATGCATCCTGCGTTCAGAGATGTCTAAATGTGAGTGTCAAAGTGTGCTTTCTTTTTCTTTCTTTCTTTCTCTTTCTTTCCTTCTTTCTTTCTTTCTTTCTTTCTTTCTTCTCCTTCCTTCCTTCCTTCCTTCCTTCCTTCCTTCCTTCCTTCCTTCCTTCCTTCCTTCCTTCCTTCTTTCCTTCTTTCTTTCTTTCTTTCTTTCTTTCTTTCTTTCTTTCTTTCTTTCTTTCTTTCTTTCTTTCTTTCTTTCTTTTTCTTTTTTGAGATCGAGTCTTGCTCTGTTGCCCAGACTGGAATGCAGTTGCATGATCTCTGCCCACTGCAACCTCCGCCTCCCAGGTTCAAGCAATTCTCCTGCCTCAGTCAGAATTACAGGCATGCACCGACACACCCAACTAATTTTTGTATTTTTAGTAGAGGTGGGGTTTCGCCATGTTGGCCAGGCTGGTCTTGAACTCCTGACCTCAAGTGATCCTTCCACTTCAGCCTCCCAAAGTGCTGGGATTACAGGTGTGAGCCACCATGCCCAGCCCAAAGTGCGTGTTTTAGAATAATAAAACATAGTACTACCGATGTGTTACAATCAGTGATGAAATGTAGTGAGACATTGGTAACTAACAATAAATAAAGCTTTTTTTTTTTTTTTTTTTGAGATAGAGTCTTGCTCTGTCACTCAGTCACTGCAACCTCCGTTTCCTGGGTTCAAGTGATTCTCGTGCCTCAGCCTCCCAGGCAGCTGGGGTTACAGGCATGCACTACCACACCCAGCTAATTTTTATATTTTTGATAGAGATGGGATTTCACCATGTTGGCCAGGCTGGTCTTAAACTTCTGGCCTCAAGTGATCTGCCCACCTTGGCCTCCCAAAGTGTTGGGTTCATAGGCATCAGCCATCATGCCCAGCCTAATTAAAGCTTTAAAGTTTGTAAGTTGCTTACTTCAAAAATTAGAGTATTCATTTCTACTGTTCTTCACAGCCAAGTTGCTACTACCATTATTACTATTACATTTACATAACATTCTCTAAGTGCCATTCACGGACATAAATGCTTTATGTAAATTATTAACACATTTAATTCTCACAACAATTGTATTCGGTAGACATAATTATTATACTCACTTTACAGATGAGGAAGCTGAAGCAGAGAGGTGAAGTCACTTGCCTGAGATCACACAGCTAGTTTGTTTCCAGAGTCTTGTTCTTAACCACTACAGCAGGATTTCTCAATCTCAGCACTACTGACATTTTGGGCCAGATGAATGAATCTCTGTTGAAGGGGCTGTTCTGTGCATCGTAGAGTGTTTAGCAGCATCCCTGACCTGTATCCACTAGATGCCAGTAGTACCTGTTACCCAGGTGTAGCAACCAAAAACATCTCTAGACATTGCCAAATGTCCCCTGTAGGGAGAAATCACTCCAGTTGAGAACCACTACATTATAAGTGGCCCCTTTGGGCAGCCACTGGTGAAGCCAGATCCCAGGCCTTGATGCAGAGTGTTTCATTCAAGTCTAGAAATTATGGGAAGAACCCAAGACTCTGGTCATGTGGCCGGTCAGCCTCTGGTGGAGTCATGTAGACCTGCAGAGAGCTAGCTGCTGTGGTAGTGGCCGAGACAGAACCAGTGGCCAAGGGTTCAGGAGATAAGTGAGGCCAAGAGAGTCTAGGAGATGCATCAGCCGTGTCTGACATGACAACAACCTCACAGAGAAAGTATTAAATAATTTTCCTTCGTCCTTCAGACCCAGCCCACTTTTTTTTTTTTTTTTTTTTTGTGTGTGAGTGTGTGTGTGTGCTTTCAGACAGGGTCTCACTCTCTCACCCAGGCCGGACAGCAATGGCGTGGTCTCAGCTCACAGCAACCTCCATCTCCTGGGCTCAAGTGATCCTCCTACCTCAGCCCCACTCCTCTTTGTTCCCTTCTTAGAGACAATCACTGTCATGAATAGAGTACATATCCTTTTGGTGTGTTTCATGCTTTCACCTTTATAAATTTATATTCATCAACGATAAATACATAGAACTGATTTTTGTTTGAAAACGTAAACTTCTGTTTTGTTTTTGTTTTTTTTTTTTGAGACAGAGTCTCATTCTGTCGCCCAAGCTAGAGTGCAGTGGTACAATCTCGGCTCACTGCAACCTCCACTTCCCGGGTTTAAGCAATTCTCCTGCCTCAGCCTCCCGAGTAGCTGGAATTACAGGCACCCACCACCACATCCGGCTAATTTTTGTATTTTTAGTAGAAACAAGGTTTCACCATGTTGGTCAGGCTGGTCAGGCAGAAGAACTTCTCCCGACCTCAGGTGGTCCACCCATCTCGGCCTCCCAAAGTGCTGGGATTACAGGCGTGAGCGACTGCACCCAGCCATAAATAAAGTTTTAATTTTGCATGATACAATTCTGTTTTCACTCAACAGTATATTTTGAGAAGTATCCATAATAACACATACAGCTTTAATTCATTCCTTTTAATTGCTGTGAAATAGTCCATTGTATAATTATGCCATATTTTACCTTGTCATTCTCTTATTGGCGGACATCTGAGTTGTTTCCAGTTTTGCATAATTACCAGCATCTGCAGTGAACATCCTTGGATGTATCTGCTTGTGTGCACACTGAACTTCTCTTGGGTATATGGAATTGCAGGCTTATAGAGAATGTAATTGAAATTAAATGTTCCATTTTGTCAGATGCTGCCAAGTCGTTCTCTATTGGGTCTATTTCAGTTTACACTCCCACCAACAATGCATAAAAGTTAGCCTTTTCTACACTCTTACCAACACTTGATATTGCCATTTTAAGAAATGTGTGTGAATCCAAGTGAGTCTATTCTTACTGGGGGTGGGTGAAGCATGTGAACAAACATCGTCCATCATGTGTGTCTCAGAGGGGAAAAGGCTGAGCATTGCTCGGACTGTGAGAACAGTCATGTTTGGCCACAAACATATCGAGATTTAAAAGTTGATGAATTGCTTAACAAGCCCTGATAGTAAGTCACTTTAGCCAGTGAAACAAAAACTGCTCTTAAAACAAAGCAGTCATCAAATTAACTGCTGTGATGAAAGGACTTCCCAGTGGATTTCATCAATGTGGTCTGAAGTTTGTGCAGCAAGTCCCTGTAGATGTTCCTCAGTGGTGCAATAACGTTGAATCTGGAGGTCTGCCCTCCCGTCCACAAGGCTCTGCATGTGGGCAGGTGTGAAATGAGAGACTTGCCCCTATCCTGATGCATGATCAAGTATTGGTAGGGTAGACCGTGGTGGTCTGCATCTTTGCCCATCATGGAAGAAGCTGGGGTTGACCTAGCAAGACTGCTTCAGGAGGTGAGCTCTGCCTGTTTTAGTCCTCTTCTGTACTGGGACCACCTCTTGACCCAGGCCTTTTGGGCCCTTCTGGCTCACGTGCTCCCTCCCAGTTATGCACCTCCTCCCCTCCGAGTCATAGTCTTCAGGGTATTACAAAAACACAGCAGGAAGCCCAGGAATCAGACCTGGGTTCCACTTCTACCCCATGGTTCAGTGGGCTAGCAACTGCATCTGTATAGTGGGGACAATCCCTTCCCTTGGGATCTGCAGGGGTTAGTGTGAGGAACAGCACACAGCAGGAAGGTCTTTGGAAACTACCAAGTGTCAGGCTGGGCATGGTGGCTCACGACTGTAATCCCAGCACTTTGGGAGGCTGAGACGGGCGGATCACCTGAGGCTGGGAGTTTGAGACCAGCCTGACTAACATGGAGAAACTCCGTCTCTACTAAAAACACAAAATTAGCCAGGCGTGGTGGCGCATGCCTGTAATCCCAGCTACTCGGGAGGCTAAGGCAGGAGAATCACTTGAACCTGGGAGGCAGAGGTTGCGGTGAGCCAAGATCGTGCCATTGCACCCCAGCCCGGGCAACAAGAGCTAAATTCTGTCTCAACGACCAAAAAAAAAAAAAAAAAAAAAAAAAGGGAAACTATCAAGTGTGGTAGGTAACAGGTTAGTTGGGAGGAAAAAGGCGGTTTAGTGGAGGGAGCTCCAGGCTGGCTATTCAGTAGCCTAGTCTTCACCACTTAACCACCTAAGTAACTTCAGGAAGTCTCCTCCTCTCTCTGGCCTCAGTTTCCCCATCTATGAAATTAGAGCGTTGAACTAGATTAGCCCTCCCCAAGCCATATGTCACAGAATTCTCAAGTTATTTCATGGAAAAGGGGTTCTATTGTCTACTCCGTCTGAGTTCTTACCAAATGTGGTAACTAATTTGAGCTCAATTGAAAGGCAGCATTTAAAAGCTCTGAAACATCTTGTGGAAAAGATGTCTCCCTAACATCTTTGGCTTTGGAACCCTTTTGCTGTTGGGTGAATTATACTATTTTAACATCTCTGAAATCAGGGCTGTGTCTCACAATGGCTGGTATCTTAGAGTCTTTCAAATATGATTTTTTTGAGATGGAGTCTCGCTCTCGCTCTGTCGCCCAGGCTGGAGTGCAGTGGTGGGATCTTGGCTCACTGCAAACTCCACCTCCCAGGTTCAAGTGATTCTCCTGCCTCAGCCACCTGAGTAGCTGGAACTATAGGCACATGCCACCATACATGGCTAATTTTTGTATTTTTAGTAGAGATGGGGTTTCTCCATGTTGGCCAGGCTGGTCTCGAACTCCTGACCTTAGGTGATCTGCCTGCCTCAGCCTCCCAAGGTGCCGGGATTACAGGCATGAGCCACCACACCCAGCCTCAAATATGGTTTAGTAATAGCTGTTAATCTTGAGTGTCAACTAAACACAGTCACTAAGTAACTTAATAAATTAGTATGTATTTAGTTTTTCATTATTTCCAGTAATCCTGAAAATTAGGGACTATTATTATCCCCACATTGCAAATGAGAAAACCGAGTTGCAGGGAGATTAAGAAACTCACCTGGGATCACATGGCTAATAAACAGCAGAGCTGGGACTTATATCCTGATGAGGCTGAACTGTTTTTCAAAAAGTATTATTATTATTATTATTTGTACAGATGGGGTCTTGCTGTGTTGTGGGTCTTGAACTCCTGGCCTCCAGTGATCCTCCTGCCTCAGTCTCCCAAAGTGCTTGGGATTATAGGCATGAGCCACTGTGCACAGACAAGACTCTGATCTCTCAGGCCCATCTGGAATCCTGTCTGTGATCCAGTGACCGTGAATGACACACGGCACAGTTCTCAAAGGCCTTGAAAGTACCATGTTCCTTTAGAAAGAACAGAATCATAAATGAGCAGAACCTTTCTAGTACTGCCATCAGAAAACAAGACAGTGGGCCTCTGAATGCACCCAGGCTAGCATGTGGAGCAGCAGGGGAGTGGCAGTGGGAGGCAGGCAGGCAGGCATGGAAGCAGAGGGACCCGGATCTGGCCTTCCAGCAAGGGGTTTTATGAAGTGGCTTTGCTGGGCAAAGGAGAGATCAAACAACTGACCCACCTAGTAATAAGGACTGCACCCTAGACGTGGATCCTGCTCCAAACTTTGCAAAGCCTTTCCCACTCTGCCAGTCCTCAAGGCACACCTGTGAGGTAAGCAGGTAGATTCACTGCCCTCACACACCTAGGTGAGGATGCAGAGGCCCAGGGGAAGTAAAACCTAGAAATGCCTCCTTGTAACTGTTTCTCACTGGGGTCTACACAGGCTGTCTGTTCTCCCAACTCCAACATGCAGGAAAAAAGCAGACATTGCTTCACCTTGAGATATGGATTTCTAGGCTAACCTGTTTCTGATGATGGCAATTACAAAGTCCATCCCTTCCACTTCCTTGTGTCCCTCAACAGCCTGGTGGCCCTGCTGGGTTCCTAATATCCTGCTTCCCAGAGAAGAGCTGAAACTCATTCCTGTTGAAGTATCTCTGTTATCAGCTGTGTTCCTCACACAAGAGGGATTTGTGTCTTGCAAGGGAAGGAAGCTCTTATAACCAGGCACGTTTTTCAAACTGTAATGTGCATACCAGCTCTGGGGGATTGTGTTTAAAATGCTGAGTCTGATTTTGCAAGTCTGGGCAGGGCCCGACATTCTTGCAACACAGGCTCCCAAATAATTCTATGACTGCTGGTCTAAGGACCACACTATGAGAAACAAAGACAGTGGTTTGATGGAAAGCCTGGGGCTGAGATGTCTGAGCTCTGCTTCAATGCCTTCTTTCTATCTAGCTGACTTCGGAAAGCTACTGACCAACTTCTACTCTCAATTTTCATCTGTAGAATAAGAAATGTTTTTAGTAATTAAGAAATACCCAAATGTTAGTAAATACTGAAAACAGTAGTAACTTTCTAGTAGAATAGTTGAGAGGATTAAACGAAAAAAGTACATACGAGGTACTTAGCTCTGAGCCCGGCACTTGGTAAACTTGCACTAAATATTAATTAGCAGCTATTATTAGGGGGAGTGGAAAAAGCTAGTTTGGTAGAATCGCAAGCACCAGGAAGTCATCAGGGAGGTGGGAAAAAAGGGGATTCTTTCTGGCATCAGGAAGGTAAAGCCATTCTTATTCAGCCTTGGAGCCTTGGAGGCAAGGTCCCCTCCTGTCATTCACCAGTGCTGCCCGCTGGTTTCCCTGGAAAGAATGAGAATCCTGGGTCATTCTGGGCAGCGGTGACAGGTCCAGCCTCCTATCTTTGCAGCTTTGTCTTCTCAGCAGTGTCTCTGTGGGTTTTTCACTTGCTTACAGCCACCCTCGGCTGCTTCTTCTTAAATCATCTCCACATCACAGAGGGTTGGGAACCCGCCTGCATCTCAGGGGCTCCAGCTGTCTCCCGTGGAATATGAATAGCACTGTCCAGCTGTTTGTCTTGTTGTTTTTGCAATCTGCTTTGTGCACAATGTCTAGGTTGAGCACATTTGCAGGCTCAGTGAAGCCATTATTTTTCTTGGTGACATTTTCTGGCAGCAGTCTAAATTCATGAAGAGCTGAGGACAGCCTTTGCCTATGCCTGGAAATGGGTGGCCTACTTCCCCATTGCCATCTGTGTCTATTTGTCCCTGGACTTAGACACAGACTCATTCACACTCAGACCAAAGAATCCCAGGTCAGTGGAGCTCAGGTGTAGCCCTTGTCAAATTGAAAGGTACATGGGATGCCCCAGGGATCTTGTTAAACTGCAGACTCAGTAGGTCTGGGGCCAGGCCTGAGAGTCTGCATTTGTAACAAATTCTCAGCACCATCTCATCTGAGGGTGCTGGTCCATGGACCAACCACACTGAGTAGCCTAGTGGTTCTCAAGCTTCATCCTGCATCAGAATGACCCATAGGTCTTATTATAATACAGATTTCTGGGCCTTTCCCAGTCTGATTTGGAAGTCCTAGGGTAGAGTCCAGTATTTTGCATTTCTAAGAAGTTCTCAGGTGATACTAATGCCGCTATTCTAGGGACTACACTTTGAGAACCATTGTTTAGTTTCCTGACCTTTCCATTACCTTTATTATTATCCTTGAGTTCTGTGACTTTCTTCAAGTTCTCCAGTCCTGACCACTTGCCACAGTTTAGTCCTGCTGAGTACCTCCAGTCTGTCATATCTATAACTGACAATGCCCCAACTTGGCCAATGACACCTTTGTGTTCCTTTTGGCCTCTGTCTTGAACCTGTTGCCCTGGATTGCTTCACACTCTGCAAACTTGCCAACCTCATTTTCTCACCCACAGCTTCTCCTGGTCCTTTCAGCCTGAGCCCTAACATGGTATCTCCAGCATTGGTCTTTGTATCACTGCTCTGCCAACCCCAGACTTCCTGCCCTGGCTGGCCTGGGTGAGGGGTCCAGTCCTGCCCTAGGCACCCCCCTCTTTTTCTGGCTCCTCTAGGGGCACCAGGCAGTTGTCAGGGTCCTGGCATGCAAGGCTGTGCCCAAGGGAAGCAGAAATCATGGAGCTAATTAAACGAGAGTGGACCCTAGTCCCTGGAATTCAGGAGGCTGTCCTCTCCCACCCACCCCAACAGAGCCCCGCAGAGGCTGGAGTGAGTTAGTTTGACCTTCTGGACTGATGCAGTTGATGAGATGGTTGTGTTGTGCTTTGTTTAACAGGACTGGTTTCTGGGCGTGGCCCAAGGCTAGGTTGGCTTCCACGTCCCAGCCCAGCTTGCTCCCTTGAGCCTCCCCCTGGCCAGTGCCCTCTAGGGGTCAGGGCTGGTATGTTATTGCCAACTACTCTGAACTCCTCTGCCTCCTCTGAGGAACCCAGGGACAATTCCTCTGACCTTTCCCTGCAAGCTCCATCTCTGTGAAACTTGGTCTCACAAACTAGCCTTTCTTGCTTGGAAAATCTGTGTTTGAAGTCAGAGCAGAAAAAAAACAAACAGGCTTTTCAGGGCCCTGCTTGTGGCAAGTAAGTGACAGCCTGAGGGCCTGGTAGCCATACCTCTGTGACTAATAATCTTTGGCCTCAAAGATGTAATTTTCTTTCTCTTCCTTGCTATAGCTTCCAAAGTTCTTTCTCACCTATATGACAGCTCTTGCCTCAATTATTCTAGGTCATCTTCCCGGAGTCTAGCACACGGGAAGGCCAAAGGCTTGGTATCAGACTGGCCTGGGTTTGAATCACAACTCCATCACTTTCTAGCTGTGTGACCCTGGGCAAGTGATTTAACCTCTCTTAGCCACAGTTACCTCATCTGTAAAATAAGGAACATAGTACCCATCACCTCACTCCTAGGGACAGTCCAGGGAGAAAGTGAGAGGATGTGGTGAAGCACCTAGCACAGTGACCAGTACACAGGGGTCTTACTGGTTACCCCCACCCAACCCCAGCACCCTCCAAGGGGCTGGGCTTCACACAGCTCAGCTTTCCAGACAATAAATGAGTGGATCAGGCCGGGCGCAGTGGTTCACACCTGTAATTCTAGCACTTTGAGGGGCCGAGGCAGGTGGATCACTTGAGTTCAGCAGTTCGAGACCAGCCTGGCCAACATGGCGAAATCCTGTCTCTACTAAAACTACAAAAATTAGCCAGGTGTGGTGGTGCATGCCTGTAGTCCCAGCTACTCAGGAGGTTGAAGAAGGAGAATTGCTTGAACCTGGGAGGCAGAGGTTGCAGTGAGCTGAGATCGTGCCACTGCGCTCTAGCCTGGTCGACAAGGCGAGGCTCTTTCTCAAAAAAAAAAAGAGAGAGAGAAAAAGAAAGAAAGAAACGAGTGGATGGGATTCTAGGCTGGTTGGTTCCTTCCTGGCTCTAACTTGAGTGAGAATAGCAGAGTGGACTAACAGACAGTACCGGGGAGAGGACCTGAAACCCAGGCCCGGCTGAGCACCCCTCCCAGCCTGTGTGACCCCAGGGAACCCACCTTTCCTCTCTCTGCCTTGGTGGTGTCCTCTGTAAATAAGACCACTCAGTTGTAAAACCCAAGTTCTCTCCAGCTCCATGATTTGAAAATAGCTACTAATAAAATCAATAAACATGTCTAATTTTTGACAATTTTTGTCAGTGAAAAAAAAAAGGAATAAACACGTCCTGGCTGGTGGCTGGGACTTGTGTGAGCACGTGGAGTTGCTAGGGTGGGTTCTGGACCCTCCTCAACCCCTGCTCTTAGTGAATGCTGAAAACTAGGACACAGTTCCTCCAACCCTAGGTCACCCTTCCATGATTCTGTCTCCATCGCGGAATTCCTAAGCCCTTGACTTCCAAACCATGCTGTTACGGTGTCTGTGTTTTTCCTCTTTCTCATCCAAGAGCTGTTTCCTGGTGAGTCGGACATGTCGAGCCACATGTGGTAGAGCAGTGAAAGGTTCCAGAACCTGTAGGTGGTCCCTCCCCAGTGGGCTTGTAATCACTTCCCGGATTCCAAAGCCTCATTACGTGAAATCCAAGCTGGAAGCCCCATCCAGAGTTTGCCTCTCCCATCTC
Source organism: Chlorocebus sabaeus (assembly GCF_047675955.1). Lineage (NCBI taxonomy): Eukaryota > Metazoa > Chordata > Mammalia > Primates > Cercopithecidae > Chlorocebus > Chlorocebus sabaeus. Next base: position 54,489,287 of record NC_132929.1, on the reverse strand, counting down.
AGCTGTCAGCGGGTGCTTGAATTGTTTATAACTCTTCGGAGGGAGGTGGGAGGACTGAGGCTCAGGAAGGCCTGTTTGCAAACTGCCCCCCAACACCCCCCCACATCTTCTCCTTGTTAATGTTGGCCCTGGTGGAGTCTCCTTTGAGAGCAGTGGTCTCATCCTCTGGTGTCCCTGCTGTGGGCCTGCCAGCCTCACTGGGCTCAGAGGCGGAGCATTCGACTTGGGCCTCTCTCACTGGGATGGGGGCTGTGGGGCAAAAGGCGGGGTCCTCAGGGAACAACTATTATCTTACTTGTTCACATTATCAGAATTAAACTTGAAATGAATCTAGACATCTTGTTGTACCATTCCTTCCTTAATACCTTCAGAAGAAGGGACTGAACACCTCCTACAACCCAGAGCAGGTGCTATGGGGAACTTCAAAGAATTATCACATACTAACCCTGCCCTTTAGGAATGAATAATGTAGAGACAGATAGGAGGTAGTCAGCTTTCTTTTTTTTTTTTGAGACAGAACCTCACTCTGTCACCCAGGCTGGAGTGCAGTGATGCAATCTTGGCTCACTGCAACCTCCACCTTTCGAGTTCAAGCAATTCTTGTGCCTCAGCCTCCCGAGCAGCTGGGACTACAGGCGCGTACTACTATGCTCGGCTAACTTTTGTATTTTTAGTGAAGATGGGGTTTCATCATGTTGGCCAGGCTGGCTTGAACTTCTGACCTCAAGTGATCGGCCTACCTCAGTCTCCCAAAGTACTGGGATTACAGGCGTGAGCCACCATGCCCAGCCTCCATTTATTCTTTTATGTATTGGGTCAACAATCTGTCACTGAGACCTGCTTTGTCTCTTAGCTCTCAGGTATAAATGGATGTTTTTTGAGGGAAGAGGGAGGACTGAAGCTGAAGAGATTCTGATTCTATATGTCTACTCCCTTCTTGGGGCTAATGCAAATGGGGGATGTTGAAATGGGAAAATGCAGCCCTTAACCTGGGGTTGCACCAAGCCTAGCACACAAACAACTAGATACGAGGCAGACTCTTTTAAGTGCCTTTATGAGGCAGAAAAAGTGAACTGGGAGTGTATAGGAGGCAAAGATCACTCCCAACTGGGGAACCCAAGGTGGCTTCCTGGAGTAGGCCACTAGCTGTGCCTGTAAGAATGAGGATAGGATCCCTTCAACTGGAGATGGAAAGGAGAGAATTGTAGGTACTTATAGATAATAGCAGTGTGTAAGAAAACCCATGGAAAGGCTGGAAAAAGCAAGCTGTGCTCAGGGAACAAGTTCATTAGAAATTAAGCAGGAGAGATTATCCTCCTCTACTGAATAGCTGTATGGTCTTGGCTGAGTCACTTAAATTCTCTGGGCTTTACTGCTTTGTGTATACAATGGGGAAAAGGCAGACAAATCCTGTGAAGTCCCCTTCCTTCCTTCCTTCCTTCCTTCCTTCCTTCCTTCCTTCCTTCCTTCCTGCCTTCCTGCCTTCCTGCCTTCCTGCCTTCCTGCCTTCCTGCCTTCCTGCCTTCCTGCCTTCCTGCCTTCCTGCCTTCCTGAACAAGACTAAGTCGCTACCCTCATGGAATTGGGAGGAAGAAAATAATAAATAGGACAGGCCGGGCATGGCAGCTCATGCCTGTAATCCTAGCACTTTGGGAGGCCAAGGTGGGAGGATCACTGAGATGAGGAATTTGAGACCAGCATTGACAACATAGTGAGGCCTTGTCTCTACAAAAAATACAAAAATTAGCCAGGTGTGGTGGCGCACATCTGTAGTCCTAGCTACTTGGGAAGCTGAGGCAGGAGGATTGCTTGAGCCCGGGAGGTTGAGGATGCAGTGAGCTGTCATTACACCACTGTACTCTAGCCTGGGTGACAGAGCAAGACCCTGTATCAAAACAAAAGCAATAACCAAATAATAAATAGAACAGAAAGTGCTAAATGCCTTGGAGAAAAATAAAGGAAGTGGAGAATGGGTAGCAGTAAGATAGCAATTTAAGCAGGATGTCAAGGCCAGGTTTGGTGATTCATACCTGTAATCCTAAGACTTCAGGAGGCTAAGGTGGGAGGATTGCTTGAGCTCAGGAGTTCAAGGCCAGCCTGGGCAACATAGTGAGACCCCCATCTCTATAAAACAATAGAAATTAAAACAAGATGTCAGGAAGTTCTCACTGATAAGACGACAATTGATCAACAACCTGAAGGAGATGAAAGAGGCAGCCATGTGGATATATGGGGAAGAACTGTCTTCTGGATAGAAGAGACAGGGAGTGCAAAAGCCCTGGGGTGGTTGCAAGCTTGGTGTGTTCAAGGCCCAACAAAGTGGAAAGCATGGCTGGGATAAAGAAGAGTAGATCTGTGGCAGCGCATGCCTGTAATCCCAGCACTTTGGGAAGCTGAGGCAGGTGGATCACCTGAGGTCAGGAGTTCGAGACCAGCCTAACATGGTGAAACCCATCTCTACTAAACGTATAAATTAGCCGGGCATGGTGGCAGGTGCTTGTAATCCCAGCTACTTGGGAGGCTGAGGCAGAAGAATCGCTTGAACCCGGGAGGGAGAGGTTGCAGTGAGCCGAGATCGCATCACTGCACTCCAGTCTAGGCAACAAGAGCGAAACTCCGTCTCAAAAAAAAAAAAAAAAAAAAAATGTAGCTCTCCATGGAAACTGGCTCCAGAAGGATATATAAAACTGGTCCTCCTTTTGCCAGGGTAAGTTTCATCGTGTAATCGGAAATAGCTTGATTGGGCTGGTTAGCAGGAAGCACTTTCAATGCTAGCATTAGCAGCTGGCCCGAGTGCCTGGAGTGCCTGGAGTGCCTGGTGCACCTGGGGGCAGTGATTGGCTGGGCCAATTGTCTGAGAGCCTACTTCCTGATGCACCGACTGCAGGGATTCTCCAGGAGCCCCTGCCCGGGATTCAGTTTGCAGCTGTCTTTGGTGCATAGCAGGGTATAGCAGAGTGTCGCCCATGCTGCAGCAGCAGGCCTCTGGCACTAATGCTGCTACTCTTCTCACTGGACACTAGCCCTGTGCTGATCCTCAGTAAGGAGACAGGACAGTGTGGGGAGAAAGCATTTGACAATTTAACAGAGCCCTGCTTCCCAATCCCCAATATCTCCTTTTGCCCCTGGCCTGGGAAGTTATTCCTTCCCTCATTCAACTAGCCAAAGGGTCCCTCGCTTGCTACTCAAGGGAAGCAAAGACTCATAAGAGCTCCAGGAACAAAGTAAGTTTGGCTTTGGAGTCACCAAGGCTCAGGGATATCTATGGGGCTGAGAGATGAGGCTGAGTGAGGATGGGGCTCTCAGGTCCCAGGCGAGAAACAAGATTATGATTGGGAGGTAGGAGAGGAGGCAGAGGAAGAGAAAGACTGCAGATGGTGGGGTCCCTTTGGAAGGACATTGTAGATGCTGTGGCCCTTCCAGGTCAAGTGCACAAGCAGAAGGGGTCACTGTGGGGTGTCCAGGCTGACTGGGGTCCCAGAGAGCATTCCCCAAGCTCTGGGTCCTGCTTGATGCTGGCTCCATCTTATGGTCCTGTGTGCTCAAGAATGGGCTGGATGTGGACCCTGGGAACCCAGAGGCCAGACCACTGGGCTTCGGGGAGGATAACAATGTGAAACCTCCATATTAAGAGGAACAAATACTTATTACGTGTAACATTCATTCTATAGCACTACACTTGTACTACCTCATTTAGTCCTCATAACAACCCATTACAGGAGGCACTATTTTTCTTCCCATTTTACAGATGAGAAAATTGAAGCCATTATGAGGACAAATAACTTACCTAAGGTCCCAGGGCCAGCAAGAAGCATGGCTGGGATTTGAACCCAGACAGCCTGGTTTCAGAATCTATTCTCTTAACAGTTCCTAACATCCACCCCAATCCCCTTAACTCTCCATAAACCTTCCCAGAGTTTACATGCAATCCCAGGTAAAACAGTGAAGCGGAATCCCAAATTGACTACAATTACATTTCTACCACCTTCTAAAATGGGGCTCACCAGTGACATTTAGTTTACTTACAGGCTAATGAAGAGTGTGTGGACTAAGATTTCTCCCCATTGTGATAGACACCCAGAACTTGAGTACCTCTCCTGCTATTGTTGCTGCTCCTCCCACAGTCACCACCATTAGGTCACCTTCCATGGAGCAGGTCAGGAAATTGAGCCACCGCACCTAGGGTAAGAACAAAGGTACACCCACTACCGGGAATAGGGCTTCCCTTTTCCTGCTCAGGGGTTTCTGGTTCTTGGGTTGAGCCATTCTAAGTGGGTAAGGTTGAGGCACTTCTCACTGACTCCAGCGGAAGGCTTCCTGGGATTGACTGGAGGCATCCATCACCCCATTCATTCAGCCTATTATGCCCGCAGCTCTACCCTCATCTGGAAAGAATGAAGGCAGAAAAGCCCTATGGTCCCCTAATGCAAACCATTTGTGGAGACAGAAGGCAAATGGATGTAATTCACATGGACATTCCAGCTTCTCTTTCAAGAGCCAGTGGTCAGTGTGGAGAGGGCACAGTGTTTTTGCAGAAAAGGGACATTTCTCATCAGACTGGACTCATTCTCCCATAACATCCCTGGACCTCTTTGGGAAGCTGGGTCTGATCCCCTCTCGGTTCCCTCCAGATGAACCACGTGTGTGTACAAGAGGTCAGTGTTTTAGAAATTCCAACTGGACAACTTTGGCACTGTCTTAATTTCTTACAGGTCATAGCCCAAGATACAATAATAGATTCCATATACCAAAGAAAGGACACTTCAAAGTTATCATCCCATTTCTGCAGATTGTAAACTCCCTGAAGTCAGAGGTATTTATAATTGGTTTGATCTCCACGATCTAGCACAACTCTATGAAGAGTTTTATCTCAACTTCCTTTCCAGCCTCTATTTCTCTATATGTCTCCTGACTACCTGCCATCCTGCCACACCCAGCCTCTTTCTGTCCCTTGTAGACTGCCAAGCACTCTTGTGCCACAGGACCTTTGCACATGCTGTATCCAGTTAACCCCCATTACTTCTGAGCTCTCAGCTCAATTATCACATGCACAGGGAAGTCAGCCTCCCAGACTGGGTCAGTTCCCCCATTACAGATTCACAATACCTTTTGTAACCCTCTTTGTTGCATCTGTGACAGTTGTTATTTTATACTTTTTCATATGAGTCTTTGGTTAGTATCTGTCTCCCTCTCCACATCGTCAACTACATGAGGACAGGAACTGTGTCACCATCTCCCCCACTGCCTTGCCCAGTGCCCAGCACCTAGTAAGTATGAAATGGTTACATCAGCATTTATTGAGCACCTGGTACTGTGTACCAAATGCTGAACAACTCTGAAAAATAGATAGTAGCCTCCTTTTACAGATAAGTAAACTGAGGCCTAGAGAAGAAAGGAGACATGCTCAAAGTCACACAGTGGCAAGCGCCAGAGGCAGACTGATTCCAGTTCTTCTGACTCACACCCCAGGATCCTTTCCATCTGTGTTGCCACCTACCTGTCTACTAATATGTTGAAGGATTAACCTGGTTATTTGGGATGGACAGCATCGGCCTTGCATGTAAATTTATAGACAGAAGAATCATTCCAATGTGAATTAGCAGAGCCCTTGCCCAGGAAAGGAGGCTGTCTGGGTTCAACTCCAGGCCAGCCCCTCACTGTTCAGCTGGGGGCAAAAGTTCTCCACCCAGACAGTGAGCTGTGCTGGTTCTCTCATGCCTTCTGGGCCATGAACTCTGAGGGTGGTGAGGCAGGCATTTCCTGGGCCCCCAGTAATGTGCCTCTCAGTTATGCGATTTCTAGGGCAGGCCACATGCACACCAACTGCACTTTGGGAAACTGCCCCAGGTCCCGGTTCAGAGAATTGCCAGGAAAATGACAGCTCTGAGTCCACATGAAAGGCATTCTTGGAAAATGTCTCTCCACCCTCCCTCCTTCCCCAGCTGGAGAACTTTTTGCTGTGAATTGTTGCAGCAACTGCTGGGATCAGTTTGAGAGGAGGGAGCTGGGTCTCATTTCTTTATTGCTCCAATGTGTGCAGAATCAACTCAATTCTCCAGTAATTTCCCTTCTGTCCACCTCCCCGTGTAATGTAGATGCCCAGAGAAGTGGAAACAGCAGACAAAGGGCTTTGGGTTCCCTGGACTCTCCTGCAAAGCTCCCCTTCCACATTCCAGACCCCCTAACAAGTACAGAGGAAGGGGGAAGGGACTGTGGAGTCTGGGTTGTAAACGTCTCCCTGCACCAAGTTTCCAGGAAGTGGACAAAGAAGCAGCAAAGGGGCAGTTCCTCCATGTTGTCTGCGCATCCCAGAAGCGACGGCCGCGGTCATTACTAACAAAGATGCACCAATGGCGGTGGGTCTGGACAGGAGGAAGTGGAAAACGGCAAAGTAAGGCTGCAGACTTTCAATGGGACATGAAGCTACATCGTACTTATTAAGTTTTTGCTCTCAAGTGGAGTTTTGTTTTGGTTTTTTTGTTTTTTGAGACAAAGTTTCGTTCTTGTTGCCCAGGCTGGAGTGCAATGGCATGATCCTGGCTTAACGCAACCTCTGCCTCCCTGGTTCTAGCAATTCTCCTGCCTCAGCCTCCCAAGTAGCTGGGATTACAGGCATCTGCCACCATGCCTGGCTAATTTTGTATTTTTAGTAGAGACCCAGTTTCTCCATGTCGGTCAGGCTGGTCTTGAACTCCTGACCTCAGGTGATCCACCTGCCTCGTCCTCCCAAAGTGCTGGGATTACAGGTGTGAGCCACTGTGCCTGGCCTGTTTGTTTTTTTTTTTTTTTTTTTTAAATAGACACAGGGTCTTACTGTGTCACCCATGCTGGTCTCCTCAGCCTTTCAAAGTCCTGGGATTATAGGCATGAGCCACCATGCCCAGCTTCAAGTGGAGTTTTGTTCGCACTGAGACCATTCAGGGGAGCAGGGATGAGTACCTTATCACACTTCATGGATTATATTTCCAACAGCTCCAGTTCTGTAGAGCAGCGCTGTCATATATACATTTTTTTCTTTTTCTTTTTTTTTTTTTTTTTTTAGAGAGAGAGAATCTCGCTCTGTCACCCAGGCTGCAGTGCAGTGACACTACCAAGCCCATTGCAACCTCCGCCTCCTGGATTCAAGTGAGCATGTCTGGCTAATTTTTGTATTTTTAGTAGAGACGGGGTTTCACCATGTTGGCCAGCTGGTCTCAAGCTCCTAACCTCAAGTGATCCACCCCCCTCAGCCTCCTAAGCGCTGGTATTACAGACGTGAGCCACTGCGCCCAGCCTCCTGTAGACCTTTCTGCGTGTGATGGGAATGTTCTGTCTTTGAGCCATCAGTAGAATAGCCACCAGCCACATGTGGCCACTGAGTACTTGAAATATGGCTAGTGCAACCCAGGAACTGAGTCTTTACATTTCGTTTAATTTGAATCAAGTTAAATAGCCACATGCGGTTAATGGCATCTTATTGGATGCTGCAGTTCTAGAGTTTGGCTACTCAAAGGGTGGTCTGATGACCAGGAGCATCACCTGAGAGTTCATTAGAACTAAGCTCCACCCCGGGACTATTGAATCAGACTCGTTTTAACAAGATCCCCAGGTGCTCTGTGTGCACATTAACATTTGAGAAGAGTGTCTCTGGAGCACAGCCAAGAACAAAGGAGCAGCAGGTAAAAAATAACAAAGAAGAAGAAAAAAAAGGCTGCTGGATTGGGAGAACAGCTATCACAAATTCTCTGTACCTTTCTCACAGAATTCCCTCCACACTCATTTAGGGTATACTAATGCTTGCTTTGGACACAATTCCAACATCTTTGGCTATAGTGTGTTATTTTCCAGCCTGCAATAGATTAGAAGCAGCAGTATAGAAGCAGCTAGAGGCACAATTAGAGCATCTTTACCCCTACTGCAAAGTGCTACATGAATGTAAAAATGCTGATTGCCCATGCCATTTTAGAAGGAGAGGTCTGGAGCATCTCTCCAAGACTGTATTAGAATTTCTTTACTAGCATTCTGCAAGCCAGGGCAGCGTTCCAAAATTTCATTTTTAAGTACATGTTAGTGTCTGGTACAGATAATAAAACACATGCTGCATGCCGATGAAATTTAATGTTCGAGCTTAATAATAAAATGTTTTATTTATGGGCAAATTTTATATCTCCCCATAGGGAGATAAGTTAGTGTGCAAGCCCTTCCCACTTCTCCTAGGTCTGATGCGAAGCCAGCTTGTCTCCCCTTGATATCCCAGGGGAAAGACAGGGGCTGGAGGGGGTGGCGGGGTGGAGGTAAGGTAAGGAATACAGGGAGAGAAGGCTCTATACTTACTGGCCTGGGTACAATGTGGCTGAATGACAATTTTACTGGGGTTTCGGTGTAAGAACAGTGGAGGAAGCAGTTAAATAGGACTACCTTTCTGACTTCGGCCGAGTCTCAGTTGTTGAGTTAGGTAGGATTGACGGAGAGGGTTGTATTTGAGAACTTAAAAAACAACAACCAAAAAAAAAAAAAAAACTCTAAAGAGACCACAGATGATTATGATTATGCTAGGAAGGATTCCTAGCCCTTACTAGACCTTATCCTTATCAGCTTGCTCTTTCATTTCAGGATTCAATCAGCAAATGTTGATTAAGCTCTTACCATGTGCCAGGCGTTGATCCTATGTAATGGTGATAAAGAGTATGAAGCAAATCAGAGGCCTTGTTCTCAAGGAGCTTGCATTCCAAGCATGTGTTATGGGACATAAACATGTGCACAAGTTATTTGGGGAAGTGAGAAGGGCTATAGAGAAGATAAAACTGGTAGAGAGGTCTGGCAGTGGTCAGAGAGGGCTTCTTAGAAAAAGTCACATTTGGATTGAGTCCTGAGATTTCATGAGAAGGAGGCAGCCCCTGAAGGTCTAGACGAAGGGCATTCCAAATAGAAGGACCAGCAAGGGGCCGACAGCATGTGTCACCACATTCCAGGAAAGTGGGGGAGTGGAGTGAGACAGGGTGGGGGTCTGGAGGAGCGGGGAGACCATGCAGGGCCATGGTAAGGTGGTGGAATAAGCTGTGTCTCAAGCAGAGGAGTGATATTGTCAAAGCTCACCCTGGTTGAACTGTGGCAGTTTGGGGAAGAAGCTGTTGTATTCCAGGTGACAGACAATGGTGGCTTGACTGGGGGCAGTTGTGGAGGTGTAAGAAGAGGCTGGATTTAGGATATATCCTGCAAAGGGAGCTGATGAGTCCTTCTGATGAATTGGGTGCTCGTGCAAGGGTTGAGCTCCGTTGTCTGAGCAAATGGGTGAATGGTGGCATCATTTGGAGGAGAAAACTAGTATTTTTCTTTCTTCATTTTTTTTTTTTTTTTTTCTTTTTGAGACGGAGTCTCGCTCTGTCACCCAGGCTGGAGTGCAGTAGCACAATCTCAGCTCGCTGCAATCTCTGCCTCCTGGGTTCAAGCGATTCTCATGCCTCAGCCTCCTGAGTACTGAGATTACAGACGTGCACCATCATGCCAGGCTAATTTTTGTATTTTTAGTAGAGATGGGGTTTCACCATGTTGGCTAGGCTGGTCTCGAACTCCTGACCTCAGGCTATCTACCCACCTCAGCCACCCAAAGTGCTGGAATTACAGGTGTGAGCCACCGTGCCTGGCTGAGAAAACTAGTATTTCTTTAAGTTTGGGATGCCATTAACTATCCAGGAGGAATAGTATTTAGGAAGTTGGATGTGAGTTTAGAGCTCTTAGAAAAAGGCAGGGGTTGGAGATTTTTTAAATGTGAGGGTCGTCAGCACATAGAAAGTGTTGAAGCTACAGGACTGAGAACAGAGAACACTTAGAAAGGGATAAGAGAGAAGACTGAGCCCTAGGCATACTACCCTTTAGAGAACTGATGGAGGAGGAGGAACCAGCAGATGAGACTAGGAAAAATGGCTGGAGATGAAGGAAGAGAAGCTAGTAGAATTTGTCACCATGTCAAATGCTGCTGGAAATTTGAGTAAGATGAAGACAGAGAAGTGATCTGTAGCTCTGGGCTGGTATAGGTCACTGGTGACTCTGAGAAGAGGCTTTTTAGAGTCAGCGTGGATAGAAGAGCCCCATTAGAGTGTACAAAGGTATTTACGTATATACCAAGGACACCAAGAAATGAGTAACATCAGTTGGCTCCGGGGGGCGGGAAACCAGGTGGCTGGGAACAGGAGTGGAGATAAACTTGCTTTTCATCATGTGTTTCTTTTGTACTATGTTACAAGCACCTATTCACAATGCCACAATGGGGTGAGGAAAGAATGGGCAGTAAAACAGAAGAGTGGGGACACCAAATATGGACAACTCCATGGAGATGTGCTGGGAAAAGGAAAAGAGAAATGGGTTGATGTGGGGCCACACTAAGGTTTCCTAAGAGTATGTTTATGCATGGATGAGAGTGGTCCTGCAGAGAAAGAGAGATGGACAGTGTGGGAAGGAGAGGTCATAACTGCAGAAGCAAGACCCTTAGAGAGGCCCAGGTGGGGCTGACCTGAGACGGGAGTGAGGACAGACATTTCATCTCATGTGGCAGGAAGGAAGGTGGGGCTGTAGGTTTAAATACAGTGCGATGGTGGAATAGGCAGGGGAGATGCTGAGGTCATCAGTTAAGGGTGTCTGTGTTGGGGCGGGGAGAAGGTATTGAAGTTTCAAGAAAAGAGAATGGAGGCCTGGCCGCTCCCCACTCTCCTGTTACAGCCACAGTCTCAGTTGCTGCAGGATGCCTGGGTGTCTGGGCAATCCGTGGACAGCAGTGAGGGCCACAATGACAGATTACGGCAGAGTAGAGCAGTGACCTGGAGGTTAGGGAGTCCATCTACCCTGCCTCCTTCACGGACAGGTGTCTCCCAGCTACTCCTGCATAGCTCCGGTCCTGCTCACATTCTTACCAGCAGTACATCCGTGCTGTAAGGATGTTCAGGGGATGAGTGAAGAGGAGTTTGAAAGTGTCATTAACTGGCTTGATTGCATCTTGATCCAACTCTGCTAACAACTAGTCTTCCAAAATACAAATGGACTCTCATTGTACCACATTCTCCTTCAGTAGTGCTTCACTTGATGAGGTCCTGCTAAGTATTATCAGAAAATCTACGCTGGCCAGGTGCAATAGCTCGCGCCTGTAATCCCAGCACTTTGGAAGGCCGAGGTAGGAGGATCGCTCAAGCCTAGGAGTTTGAGAGCAACCTGGGCAATGGGGTGAGATCCTTGCCTCTACAAAAAAATTAAAAAAAAAAATTAGCTGGCCACTGATCTGTTCTGTCTCTACAGATTTGGCTGAGCTTCATTCTACTGATCTTTCCAACCACTTTATTCTAGTTGTCCCTCATGGTGGCAGCCCTTCTTGGGCTCCCTCAGGGTTGCCCCATACTCTGAGCATCCATGACTGTCCTTGGCTCCTCAATACCCCAAAGCCAACAACAGTCCAAAACCAACATCATATTGTCTCCACTCCATCATCACCAACCCAATGCCAATATCCAAGGCCAACACCTCAAATTCACCCATCCCCTTGTCCCATCAATATCTCTCCCCAAAGCTATCTGGTCTGTTGCTACCAGCTGCTCTTGTGAATTCCTGGTAGTCCCAGTTCTGTCCCATTCTTGTATTCCCATCCTACCCTACCCCTACTCCCTGGTGGCCCCTCACCACCAAGAAGCATCCAAGGAGCCGAAGGACCACAACCGAAGGTCCTCTCAGCCAAAGAAGAATCAAGGCAGGCCTCCAAATGCAGAGGAACCCAACTAGAAGGGAAGTATTTCCACCTTTTTCTTCCCAGAGACACTCCACCCCCAACTATCACACTTCAAGTTTATGACCCTAAACTTCAACTAGGCACTCAACACTGCCAAACAAACCTCAAACTGCCTTAGGAAATCCGCTTACCGTTCCCTAGAGTGATCATTTCATACATTCTTTCTTCTTTAATTTGAAATTTTAAGTCAGTTTATTAAGTTCAACATGAAAACTATCAGAAGAATATCCTCAGCTTGGCATGCTGGCTCATGCCTGTAATAACAGCACTTTGGGAGGCTAAAGTCGGAGGATTGCTTGAGACCAGGAGCTCGAGACCAGCCTGGGCAACATAGACCTTGTCTCTACAAGAAATTTTAAATATTAACCATATGTGGTGGTACACACTTGTAGTCCCAGCTACTTGGAAGGCTCACATGGGCCCGGGAAGTTGAGGCTGCAGTGAACTATGATCATACCACTGCACTCCATCCTGGGTGACAGAGCGAGACCCTGTCTCAAAAAGAGAAAATTCTCCTTATAATTATTTCTTCTTGGAGAAAAGGAAAGGAAAATCAAAACCCTCTGAGCATAGCCAGGATGCTGTGACAGTCAAGCCTCTCTACAGATGGGGACAGTCCTGTTGTCAGTGGAGTCACTCTCTGGGTCAGCAGGATTGGAGTCTGGATCATCCTCCTCATCCCCCAGCTCCAGGTCATCCATTTCCTGGAACAAAGACTTAATTACTTCCACGTTGTTTCCAGCATCCTCCAAGAACTGGATATCAGATGTGTCAAGATTTGGATCTGTTTCAAGTAGCTGTTTCCCACTTAATTTATTTTTTCCTGCTTGTTCTTCCATCCATTTCTTTTTAATTTCCAAGCCTTCTGCAGCAAATTTGGACTTCCAATTTAAGACATTCTCAATTATAACAGGAATGCCATGGAATAATTGCTTTTCAGCTTATTTGGATTCTTTCTGTTTCTTTTATTTCTTCTCTTCTAGTTTTTTTATCTGATTTATTTCTTTTAAGTTTTCTTGCACAACTGTCACTAAAGATCATCACCATACCAAGATTTTCTTCAGCCTGTAATGCTAAGAATTTTTAAATGTCTGAGGCATTATCTTCTAGATTTTCTGAGAATACTTCATAAAGGCAGGGTTTATCTGGGTATTTCTCCTTGTCTGTAAACTTGAGGGTAGTCTGGACAGTTTCATCATTTTCTCCAGCCTTAGATGTCGCAGTAATGGTGAAGCTGGGTGAATTTCCTTTTTTTTTTTTCCTTCATTATTATTTTTTGAGACAAAGTCTTACTCTGTTGCCCAGGCTGGAGTGCAGTGGCACAATCTCGGCTTACTGCAGCCTCCACCTCCTGGGCTCAAGCCATCCTCCCACCTCAGACTCCTGAGTAGCTGATTCTACAGGTGCCCTGGTTTGGGCGGGTGGCAGTAGTGGCACCTGGGGAGCTCCCACCAGCTCCACGGAGTGTGCAGCCCCAGCCGAGCCTCCCTGCTGCAGCCCACATTCTGGCAGCCACTGTCCTCAACAGCCCTGTACCCAGCACATAGGCCTTCAGCTGAGTGTAACCTGGGTGTGGTGGCTCACGCCTGTAATCCCAGCACTTTGAGAGGCCGGGGTGGGAGGGTCACTTGAACCCAGGAGTTCGAGACTAGCCTGGGCAACAAAGCGAGACCTCATCTCTAAAAATAATATAAAAATAAATGAGTGTATTGAATGTATAAACAATACCTTTGCCAACAAGGAGTGATGCCAAAAAGCTGGACACATTTTTTTGCAATGAGCATATATTACTCTTACAATCAGGACAATCAGAAGAAAACAAATTATTTTTGATGGAGTCTCACTCTGTTGCCCAGGCTTGAGGGCAGTGACTGGATCTTGGCTCAATTCAGCTTCTGCCTCCTGGGTTTAAGCGATCCTCCCACCTCATCCTCTCGAGTAGCTGGAATTACAAGTGAGAGCCACCACACCCAGCTAATTTTTGTATTTTTAGTAGAGATGGGGTTTCACCATGTTGGCCAGGCTGGTCTCAAACTCCTGACCTCAAGAGATCCGCCTGCCTTGGCCTCCCAAAGTGCTGCGATTACAGGCATGAGCCACTGCACCCAGCCAAGAAAACAGATTTTTAAAGTGGTGGTGGCCCTTGGAGTTCTGCCTCAGTCCTCCGTTTTCTCATCAAATGGCCTCCCTGCACTCAGTCCTTTATGCCTGTGTTCCCCTCTCACCTGGCCACTGTCAACTCCCACAAAACTCTTCTCCCCTGCTTCTCTTCAGGCCCAGGTAGCCAGGTGCCTGCAGGGCCTCTCCCCTGTTGCAAACATACCTGTCATCTCCAGGCCTCTGCCCGCCCTGCTCCACTTCCTCTTCCCCACCTCAGCGACCAAACCCTACCATCCTCCTTGTGCCCCAGCCAGCATCCTGGAGGCCTCTTGGACTCCCCTGGCCCATATCCACCCCACCACCAAGCCCTGGCCTTCCACCTCACATGATCCCTCCTCCCATCCCTGCTGCCACCACTGCCCGCCGTAGTCCTCTTGTTTCTCCTGTGCGGGCACCAGCTGCCCTGCCTCTATTCCTGCCTCAGCCAACCCATCCTCCACACTTTAGCCAGAGTGACCGTCCTCTAGTGTAAATAGGGTCACCTGACACCCCTTCTTAAATATCTCTATCCTCATAGTCTGCATGATGAAGTCCAAATTCCACTGCATGGGCCATTCACGGTTTTCTGCCTACCTCTCTATGTCCCAGTCTCTAGCTCCTCCCGTGCAGGGAACACCTCCAGGCCCTGTGTCTGCTGTTACCTCTGCCTGGAATGCCCTCTCCCTCTTACACTGGAAAACCACCCGTTAACAGGGCTCTGTTCTGTGAAGTCTTTCCTCACCTATCCAAATGGAGGTGTGGTTCTCTCCTTCACATTCCCATACAACTGTGTACCCCCCTCCCCACCCCTGACTGTGTGCCCTCAAGGGCAGGGCCCTGTGCAGCCTCAGCACCTGGTGCTGGCCTGGCACCAAGTTGAGTACTCATTCCCTGAGAACCTGCATAAGGTGCCCACACCAGGCCTTCCCAGTGGCTCTCAAAATGAGAGCATAGTGGGACCTGGGAGGTAGCCATGGCCCTCGCGGGTAAAGATGGTGACCTCCTTCTTCTTGGCTGTGTCCCATTGCCCAGCACAAGGCCTGGCAATAGTAGGGGCTCAATAAACACTCACTGAGGGGACAGAGGCATACAGACATGAGTAAAATGAACGCTGGGGCTGAAAAGGTCCAGAGACCTCCTGCTAGCCCACATCACCCACCTATGCCTCAACATTTCACAAAGGAGGACGTTGAGGTGCCCCCAAGGGCAGGGACTTTCCCAAGGTGAAACACTGGATTCCTTCCTTGCCAAAAGACCAAAACCCGGATGTCCTTCTTCCCAAGATTTCCTCTCCAAAATCTACAAAGGCAAAAAGGCTCCAAAGAGCAGGTGGGGCTTATTGCTGACACCCTCAGCCCCATGCCTGAGCACACACTGTGGGCCAAGCTTAGTGTTGGTGTTCTCAGGCATTACTGCATGTGCTCCCATGTCGACATGAGGAGGGAGGAACTATTATTATCTCCATCTTACATCTGAGAAATTGGAGGTTCAGGCTGCTGAAGTCACATGGCAAGAAAGTGCAGAGGCCGGCATGGTGGCTCACATCTATAATTCCAACATTTTGGGAGACTGAAGTGGGAAGATCGCTTGAGCCCAGCAGTTTGAGACAAGCTTGGGCAACATAGTGAGATACCATCTCTAAAAAAAAATATATACACACACACACACACACACACACACACACACACAGGTGTGATGGCATCCGCCTATAGTCCCAGCTATAGGAGGCTGAGGCAGGAGGACTGCTTGAGCCCAGGAGTGTGCACCACTGCACTCCAGCCTGGGTGACAGAGCAAGACCCTGTCTCCAATAAATAAATAAATAAATAAATAAATAAATAAATAAATAAAGTGCTGGAGACAAAATTTGAATTCTGGGCTGGGCGCGGTGGCTCACGCCTGTAATCCCAGCACTTTGGGAGGCGGAGCTGGGAGGATCACTTGAGGTCAGGACAATATGGTGAAATCCCGTCTCCACTAAAAATACAAAGATTAGCTGGGCGTGGTGGTGTGCGCCTGTAATCCCAGCTACTCGGGTGACTGGGGCAGAATTGCTTGAACCTGGGAGGCAGAGGTTGCAGTGAGCCAAGATCGCACCACTGCACTCCAGCCTGGGCAAAAGATCAAGACTCTGTCTCAAGAAAAGAAAAAATTGAACTCTGTTTGGCATGACCCCAAGATTGGCATTCTCAGATTCCACCCTCTGCCCCAGAATGGCTTGGCGAAGAGTGCCTGAAGGGTGGGGCTGGCAAAGCAGGGCCTCCTACATGAGGGAAAGGGAGAAGGCCTGATAGGGCGATGGCCTCTCTGGGACCTGGTCCAGCACTAGGAAGCCTGAGAGGAAGGGGCCTCTCTTCCCAAACACTCTATGGCAACATGGCACAGGCCTTTCTCCACCCCTGCCTCTGCTGGTCTCAAAACGTGGGGTGCATTTCAAAGGGGGTAAACCTGAAGGGCTTCTATTCAGGTGACAGAAAGGCAGGATCCAAGTAAGAGTCAGGTTACACCCAGAGATGTCCAAAACTCTTGTCATGGGGCATGGGGACTCTTCTCCTCTATGCCCCATAGGCCCATCCAGTCCCTTCTCCACAAGCTAAACATGCCCGTCTGTGTCCTCAAACCAGCAACAGTTGTTGATTTTCAACTGGATAAAGTCCAGATCCCTTAGCTTGACATTCAAGCTGCTCTGGGATCCCATTTTTGACTATTTGTCCTACCTCATTCTCTCACTAAGCAAGCTCTTTGCATTATCAAGTTAGGCTGCTCACCATTCCTCTAAACATGTTTGCTGCTTTCCTGCCTCCGAGGCTTTGCCCATGCCTTTCCCCCTGGAGTGCTTTTCATTCTCACGTTCTCCTATTGAATCTTACCATCCTGGATGGGCACGGTGGCTCACGCCTGTAATCCCAGCACTTTGGGAGGCCAAGGCGGGCGGATCACTTGAGGTCAGGAGATCGAGACCAGCCCGGCCAACATGGGGAAACTCTGTCTCTACTAAAAATACAAAAATTAGCCATGTTTGGTGGCGCACACCTGTAATCCCAACTACTCAGGAGGCTGAAGCAGAAGAATTGCTTGAACCCAGGAGGCGGAGGTTGTAGTGAACTAAGATCGCGCCACTGCACTCCAGCCTGGGCAACAGAGTGAGAGGTTTTCTCAAAAAAAAAAAGGAAAGAAAGAAATCTTACCATCCTTTTAAGCCCAGGTGCACTGGCACCTTCCCCTTCCATAGAATTTTTTTTTTCCCCTCTGTTAAATCCCAGGGCGCTTCACTTTGTACAGACCTGCTGACTCATGTGTGGATTATCTGCGTCTGTGCCCTTCTCCTAGATACTACATGTGAGGGCAGCAGCAGCCTCCTATTCATCACCATATCCCCCAAGGGCCATGTGCTCAGTAGGTGCTCTAGGAATGCCTATCGGACTGACAAAGGCATAAATGGACTCCTAAAATCAGTGGCAAGCATTTTTGATCCAGAGGCACCTGCATTTTAACAGGGACCACCACTTGCCCTAATGCAGAAAAATTATCCAAAACTAGGAAATAAAGCAAAAGGAGTATTATGTGCCCTTTAAAAATCTCCTTAGAGTATGTCTGACTTACTATTTATCATTGGTTAGTGCCCAGACTTTGTAAAAATTGATGTTAACTGTAAAAATTGATGTTGCAAATAATTTCTATATACTTCAAAAAGAACAACCCTGATGGTTATGATTTGGTTGTCCTGCAGGACATTAAACAGTTTTGTATCTTACATAGCCATCTTAAGTAACCAGCATTCTTACTTAGTCATCTTAAGTAGTCAGCATTATTTTTTCACTGACCTTCAATTTCTAATATCTTCCTTTAAACCATCTTTGCCATTCTGCTGGGTTCCCTCATTCATAAGTTAAACAAATCTTTCACTTGTATTCACTATACGTTTATATAAGAGTTATGTCTTTTAAATTTTTGAAAATTATGCTTTGACATAACTTTGGGCACATTAAAATCATCTGTGGGGCATTTAAAAGATACAAATCCCAGCACTTTGGGAGGCCAAAGCAGGCAAATCACTCGAGCCCAGGAGTCTGAGATCAGCCTGGGCAACATGGCAAAAACCTGTCCCTACAGAAAATAAAAATAAAAAAATTAGCCAGGCATGTTGGCGCACATCTGTGGTCCCAGCTACTCAGGAGGCCAAGGCAGGAGGATTGTTTGAGCCTGGGAGGTTAAGTCTGCAGTGAGCCATGATCATGCCACTGCACTACAGCCTGGGCAACAGAAGAAGACCCTTTCTCAAAAACAAAAACAAAGAAAAACACAGAAACCCAGGTTCTACCTCTGGGATTCTGATACAGAAACTTCTGGGTGGGACTTTGCTGCCTGTTTCTTTAGTACTCTCAGAGAATTCTAATTAATAGTCAGAGCTGAGAACCGTTCTACTAAAGGGCAACAGCCTTTATTAGGCTTGTTTGTTACCACAAACAAGCACTCGTTAAATGTTCGCCATTATTGCCTGGCACAGTGCATGCACCTCTAATCCTAGTTACTTGGGAGGCTGTGGCGGGATGATTACTTGAGCCAGGAGTTCAAGTCTGTAGTGCAATATGATTGTGTTTGAGAATAGCCACTGCACTGTAGCCTGGGCAACATGGTGACACTCCATCTCTTTAAAAAAAAAAAAAAAAAAAAAAAAAAAGTTACCCATTGTTATTGTTAGCTCTGACAATGGAACTTCAGACACAGGGATGAAGATTTGGTATAGTGGTACTCTGGGTGTTCCTGAAATCATACCAGCCTTACACTGGGTCTTTTGGATCATGAGAGGCCATGGTATACAATACTGGGTGTATCACTGTATTAGTTTCCTTGGCTGCTGTAACAAATGGCCATACACTTAGTAGCTTGCAACACAGATTTATTATCTTACAGTTCTGGAGTTCAGAAGTCTGAAATAAGCCTTACCAGGCTAAAATAAGGTTGTGGCCAAGGCTGTTTTTTTCTGCAGGATCCAAGGGAGAGTCTCTTCCTTGCCTCTTCCAGCTCCCAGTGGCTGCCAGCGTTCTTTGGCTCATGGCTTCATCTCTCCAGGCTTTGCTTTGGTGGTCACATGGCCTTCTCCAACCACCCACTTTGATCTCCTCCCTCTCCTTCTTATAAGGACCCTGTGATCACATTGGGCTTACCCAGATAGACGAAGGTAATCTCTTTGCTGGAATGAGCTCAGTCGGGGAGACCCTAATCCAGCAGCGCTAGAGGAATTAAAGACACACACACAGAAATATAGAGGTGTGAAGTGGAAAATCAGGGATCTCACAGCCTTCAGAGCTGAGAGCCTTGAACAGAGATTTACCCACATATTTATTAACAGCAAGCCAGTCATTAGCATTGTTTCTATAGATATTAAATTACCTAAAAGTATCCCTTATGGGAAACGAAAGGATGGGCCGAATTAAAGGAATAGGTTGGGCTAGTTAACTGCAGCAGGAGCATGTCCTTAAGGCACAGATCGCTCATGCTATTGTTTGTGGCTTAAGAATGCCTTTAAGCGGTTTTCCGCCCTGGACGGGCCAGGTGTTCCTTGCCCTCATTCCCGTAAGCCCACAGCCTTCCAGCTTGGGTGTTAGGGCCATTATGAACATGTTACAGTGCTGCAGACATTTTGTTTATGGCCAGTCTTAGGGCCAGTTTATGGCCAGACTTTGGGGGGCCTGCTCCCAACACTCTTCATCTCAAGATCTTTAATCTAATTGCACCTTCAAAGTCCCTTTTGCCACATAAGGTAACAGTCACACTTTCTGGGGATTAACGGGTGGACATTTGGGGAGGCATTATTCAGCCTACCGGAGTCATCCTTCTCTGCAGCCTCAGGATCCAAGGCAAAACCCCCTGCTGAGAGCTCACCACTCCCCACCACCCCACATCCCTTGGAGCCATGGAGGACCCACTGTGTTCTCAGTGTAGGGGATCAGAGCAAGTGGAGGTTTTGCAAACCTCCAGAACTAGGGGTTCTATACTGAAAACAGTAATAAAGTTGGAATTTCAGGAGACAAGAGAGAGAATCTAGAGGCAGCTCTGGATGATGCAGCTGCCTGTGGGTGGTCCATAAAGCCAGCATGGATGTCCCCCTGTCACACAATCAGGTCACCACCACCTCTCTTCAGTAGCAGTCTGCCCTCTGGGCTGCAGCTTTATTTACTGTTGTATTAAGTTATTAAAATTTAAAAAAAAAAAACACACCTATCTACTATTTATTTTAGTAGATAATAGAAATGAGTTAAGATTGCTGCATTATGTCTCCATTAAGTAATTATGAGCTAAGAGCTCCACAAAAACCCGTCAGAGAACAGGCAGAAGCTTCATTTTCTTCCCTGCATCTGAATGTGGCCTGGGTTTGCAAGGGCAAGCAGGGACACTATGTGCAGTGGAAAAAGGCCTGCCTTCCACAGCCCCGTGCCAGGGTGAATGACTTGGCAAGTGGGGTAGGAGCTGGGATATCTGGCAAGCAGAGTAGGAAAGCCAGATTCCCTTGAATAGTGAACAACCTACACATCTGAACACAGCAGCCCTCGTTTCCAATCTGCATCCACGTCCTTGCCTCTATTGTGAACTCATTTCACCAGATCTTAGGGTTTACAAACTCTCAAAGCATCCCCAATATCGTCTCAATCCTCACAACAACCCCATGAGGCTGGTCAGCTTGGTATCATTGTCCCATTTTAGAGATGAGAAAACTGAAGTTAAAGACATGAATGATTTGCCGTCACCTGGCTCCTGGGTGACGCAGTTGGATGCCGAAGTGTTCCCTTCTTGACATCACTCAGGGCAAGGTGGCCCTGGGGTGGGGAATGGGGCATGCATTTTAGTGGACAAGGCTTTCATCTTGTCATAGGCTGTCAGCAGCCCAGACTTCAGGAACCTCCTCTTTAAGAAAGCTACCCACTTCCCATACCTCTGCCTGCCCTCCTCAGGGTTCTCACGTTCTTCTAATCCTGCCTCTGAGACACTCAGCAAATGCCACGCCCCCTCAGCATGTCTGCTTCTGCTTCCACAGGGCAGGCTCTGGGGCAGATGATCCACAGTTACTTATTCAAAGAAGTGAGGGAGTTAATGTACTTTGAATGGATTTTATCCCTAATTGAGCAGGCGTGTAAGCTTGCTGTGGGTCCTGACTGAGGGATGTCCCACCAGGATGCAAGCCCTCTGGCTTTTCATGAAGCATCAAGATCAAAGGCAGAGAAAGCTCAACCCACACTGACAGGAGGAAGAGACAGCCTTCTTGGAGGACCTGGAAAACAATTTGGCACCTTGTTTTGGTGTAACTGGAAAGCTGCTCTAACTGGGAAACTAGGGTTGGCCAAGGCAGGCACGTGGGTTCTGCTGTACAGCTCAGCAATGCCCTAGGCTCAGCGTTCCCTGCCTGTTCCCACCAAAGGGCCCCAGGCATCTCATCCATCCTTTGTTTGAAACTCTTCTACTCCTTTGCTGGCAAGAGATAAAGCCCACCTGGAGATTTATGATGAAAACACTCACCAGACCAAGGAACCTGCTGGAGAGGGCATGCAGTGGAGCAGGGGGTCACAGATGGAATTCAGAAGGTCTGTGGACTGGGATGAGTCATAATAAAAAAGGACATCTCTATTTTCCCTACCCTCTAACTGAAGATCAGCATTTCCTTCCATTATACAAACCCCAGCAGTTTTAGCAGCACTTGGCATTCTGTTCCACAGAATTCACTGATATTTTCATATCACATCACAATGGCTACAGGTATCTTGAGATATGGTTTATGATCCTCACTACTTCAAACTTTTGGTAGTTATTAGACACTCTGCTCTGCTGGAATTTTTTCTTTTTCTTTTTTTTTGAGATGGAATCTCACTCTGTCACCAAGGCTGGAGTACAGTGGCATGATCTCAACTCACTGCAACCTCTGCCTCGTGGGTTCAAGCGATTCTCCTGCCTCAGCCTCCTCAGTAACTGGAATTACAGGCATGTGCCACCATACCCAGCACATATAGCTAATAAAAAATTATCTAATTTTTTGTATTTTTAGTAGAGACAGGGTTTCACTATGTTGGCCAGGCTGGTCTCAAACTCCTGACCTCAAGTGATCCACCCGTCTCAGATTCCCAAAGTGTTGGGATTACAGGCATGAGCCACCATGCCTGGCCCACTGCTGGATCTTAACTGATGGATTAATAAAGAAAAATGTATTTCTATTTCACAAGTCAAAAAATATTTTGATAACCAAATCTCAATATAATTGGTTGCCTTTGTAATTCTCCTTTTTGGTTTTTGTTTTTGTTTTGTTTTGTGAGAAAGGGTCTCATTCTGTAACCCAGGCCGGAGTGCAGTAGCACGATCTTGGCTCACTGGAGCCTTGACCTCCCAGGCCCAGGTGATCCTTCCATCTCAGCCTCCCAAGTAGCTGAGAACACAGTTATGTGCTACCATGCCTGGGTAATTTTTAAATTATTTTGTAGAGACGGGGGTCTTACTATGTTGCCCAGGCTGGTCTTGAACTTCTGTGCTTAACGATCCTCTTGCCTCAGCCTCCCAAATTGTTGGGACTATAGGTGTGAGCCACCATGTCCAGCCTCAGTATGTATTTTTTTAAAAATGTATTTAAAAACATTATTCTGAGGAGGGGCCCATGGCACCAAGAAAATAAAAAGGTGAAGAACTCTTGCATACAAAGTAACTCTACAGAAGGCAGGGGGCTGAGGTTATATCACTTAGGAGGAGAATGTCTGTTTGAAAAATACACTTTCAGCTGGGCACAGTAGCTCATGCCTGTAATCCCAGCATTTGGGAGGCCAAGAAGGGCAGATCACCTGAGGTCAGGAGTTCGACACCAGCCTGGCCAACATGGTGAAATGCCGTCTCTACTAAAAATACAGAAATTAGCCAGGTGTGTTAGCAGGTGCCTGTAATCCCAACTACTCGGGAGGCTGAGGCAGGAGAATCACTTGAACCCGGGAGGCGGAGGTTACAGTGAGCCGAGATCGTGCCACTGCACTCCAAAAAGAAGAAAAGAAAAAGAAAAGAAAATACACTTTCTAGGTAGGGCACGGTGGCTCATGGCTGTAATCCTAGCACTTTGGGAGGCTGAGATGGGAAGATTATTTGAGCCCAGGAATATGAGACCAGCCTGGGCAACACAGAGAGACACGCCTCTACTCCCATCTCTAGAATTTCTTTTTTCTTTAAATTAGCGGGGTGTGATGGTACATGCCAATAGTCCCAGCTACTCAGGAGGCTGAGGTGGGAGGGTCTCTTGATACCGGGAATTTGAGGTGAGCTATGACCATGCCACTGCACTCCAGTCTGAGTAACAGAGTGAGAAACTGTCTCAAAAACAAAAAAGAAAAACATTTTTTAAAATTACAGATTCTAGGGCCCTGTCACAGGCCAGGCTCTCTGGGAAGCAGACCCCTAGATGGAGTTTAGGGTTCAGAGTTCAGAGGGTTTGTCGGTGTTGTGAGGATCTACACTTGTGGAAGGGGGGGGTGGAAAGCAGGATTGGACAGTCTCAAGAGAGGCCTCAGCTAACCCTATGGGGAGCTCTGAAGATGGGATGGCTCCTTCAGAGCTGCTCTAAGTTGGGGTGAGGGGGCCAGGCCTTTATGCCCCATGTTCATCAGTCATTAGATGCAGTTACCCTAGGGAAGGGATCTGACCTTGGGCAAGGCTGCTGTCTCCAGCTGAGGCACCTGTCAGAGAGGACCACCAGCTAACTGAGGGCTTCCTGCCAGCAGCACGCCCAGAAGCTGGGGAGAAAGTCATTCATTCCTACGGGAGGGTCTGTGTGGTGGCTCACAGAGTCCACTGAAAGCTTCTACTGCAGAATTATTGTAGCTAAATTCCTGAATGCAGTCCAGAGTCCATGATTTTTAAAGTTCTGTCAGTGATTCGGATGCTCTGCCTGGTTTGGAAGCCCTCAATTGCAGGCAGTCAAAGCTCGAGAGGGCTCTGAGATCACAGAGTCTGAGGGACTTGGTTCAAGGCTATTCAGCCGGTCAGTGGCAGAGCCAGGAGGGTGCTGACCTGACCTTGGCCATGGCCTTGCTCCACTTTTAAATTTCATTCAACAGATATTTATTAAGAATCTCCCACCACCACGTGAGGCACTGGGGATGCACTAGTGAGCAAAAGAACACAGTCCCTCCCCTTGGGATATTCATAGTCCTGCCCCCCAAAATTCTCTCAGCTGGGCCTGCAACCACTCAAACATTGCTCGTGGGACCATGAGTTGGCAATCTCTATCAACGCCGTAAATGTATCTACTCAGCATTTCCACTTCTAGGTCTTTATCCTACAGCTAAACCTCCATATGGGTGAAGCGATATACGTACAAGAGTATTCACATATTCACCAGAAATTCTTTATAATAGGAACACCCTGGAAACACCCTAGAGGTTGATCGATGGGGTTCTGGTTGAATAAGCCATATCCTGGGTAATCACTAAAAATAAAAGAGGCACCTTTCTATATAATGATATGAAAAAAAAAAAAAAAAAAAAAAAACCTCCGAAGACATATTGGCGAGCAAAAAAGGAAGATACAGATAACACCAATTATAACATGCCACCATTTTGGTGAAAAAAAAGAAAAGATATATGTGAATTTGTTAAGATTTTCAGTGAACCAAGAGCTTTAACAAAGAGGGAAACACTCAGTCCAAACAGAAAAACAGAAATCACTCAAGGTTTTTCACACAGAGATCATTTAATTCAGGAAATGGGTTCAGCAAGTGATACAAGAGCTGAGAAACCAAATACACCTATCAGCTGACCCAGGACCTTGGGAAATAATAGCCTGTAAGGGCTTAGCCTCCCAGGATACAGAGAAGAGGAGGAAGAGGGTGAGGAGTGAATTTCAGGCTACCATAATAGTGTCCAGGATAATACGTTTAATAAATGCATAGAGTATATGCCAGAGGCCACATAAGAAATGGTCATGGTGCTTGTCTCTAGGAGTTGGAGATTGGGAAGGAGACCTAGATTGGTTTACTTTGAAATTTTGTACCATGAGTGTATGTTGCCTATTTGAAACAAGACACTTGCCTGACGTTCATATTTAGTATATTGGTAAAGGCAAAACCGTTATATTTTTTCACTGGAAAACATCCTTCTGGAAACAAAATGCCAGCAAAATCTCCCCACACATCTCCTGTAATTATACCCCCGAAGACAGCACAGCAATTTTTTCTGTGCATGCTTTTTACAAGTGTCCTCTTCAAATCCTCCTTGGATGAAGCACAGCCCTGAGAGAAGGCAGAGACTACTGGAGTGGGGAGGATGCTTTCCTCTCATCAGCAGCTGGCTTGCTGTGTGATCTCACACCACATCTGTGGCCACTTAGGAAGCTGCCGGCCGGAAGGCCTCAGCTGGCATCCCAGAGCTGTGGTGCCTGCCAGCGCACATCTGAAGGGGCTGCTGCGTCATTCTCTGGGGAACAGCACACACTGGGTGCCACTGGCCAAAGCCCTGGGTGCCCACAAGGGAGGAAGATGTGGGCTCCTGGGCTCTGCCCTCGACTAACAAGTTTTATAACTCCATAAAGAAGATGGATGGTGGAAGAAGTAGAAGGGCCAGCTCTTGTCATTGACAATGAACCCTGGTAAACCATATGGGGCACGGGAAGTATAACTAACTTGCCCAGGGTCATACTGCCCTACAATGACAGAGGTGGAATTCAGCCCAGATCTGGGTGAGATCATGAGTCCAGTCCTCTCACTGTGCAGACAGGGATACCCGGCCACTGAGGGTCACAGAGGTACCAGCCCAAGGGGTTCTGACCTTCCATGTCACCTCCCTTGTCCCTTAGGGGCTCTCAAATCAGACTGCCCCAACTCTACTACAACTCTCAGAGCCTCAGTCTTCTCTGCTATCAAGTGGAATTTTACTACATGTTTAAAAGTTTGTTATGAGGTTTAAATTTCTCAATGACTATAAAGCATTTAGCGCAGAGTGGGCTCAACAAATGCGAGTCCATTTCTTCCTTTTCTTTCAGTATTTTAATTCCTCCTCCTCATACTGAAACCTCACAGGGTTACTAGAGGCTCAGACAAGAACACTGACCTCTCTACAAAAGCCTCGGGCTGTACTGGAGTCCCACTGTCGGGCCTGGGAGCTGGGCTGTGCCTCTGTGGATCCTTCTGCCCTGAAATCCAGGTCCATGTTCACTTGGCATGCCGTCTTCCCTCCTAACTCAAGGCAGAGAATTCAAGTTGGGTTAACTTTCCCTGCTATTAACATTTCCACGAATACTTTCCCAGCTATTTTCATCAATTCTGAACAATTTTCTTAAGAAGAAAGGGAAACGCCCTCTCGGCTTCAGCCTCCTGCTCCTCTGGGTTCTCTGGCAGATGAACTTCTGTTTGCACATCTGAGACTCTGCTCAGCTCCCTGATTCCTGTCTCCCCAGAACAAGGTGGTCTCAGTAAGTTGCCAGATCCACTACTTAGTGGTGCAGGTTGCACCTCTCTTTCTGAGTCTCCCAGGCAAGTATTCCGGGCCTGTCTCCTGGCCCCAGAGCTCTTCTCTCTGTCTGGGGGAGGCCATTTGGTCCTCGTGAAGGCTCAGTCCCTCTCCAGTATCTGGGCTGATGCTGTCCATGGTTGATACTGATGGGAGGAGGCTGCAGCTGTCATTTACCTCAGTGACTTCATTCAGGTCAGCCTTGCTGTGGGCTTCTGTGTGACCTCCAGCCTAGAGGACCCCTCTGTCTTGTGAGAAACAGCCCCTGGCCCCCTGTTTCCCCAGGGCTTCATAGTCTATCGGGGCGACAGGCATGTAGTGAGATGATCACAGCCCAGTGTGGTCAGAGCTCTGCAAGAGCAATGCAGGAGTAACTCGGGGAAAAAACAAATAAAGGAAGAAGCACTGAAGTTTTCCCAGATGAGTCAAGGACAGTGTTCTAGTTATCTCCTGCTCCAAAACATAGTGGCATAAAACGACCATCTTTTTTTTTTTTTTTTTTTTTTTTGAGACGGAGTCTCGCTCTGTCACCCAGGCTGGAGTGCAGTGGCCGGATCTCAGCTCACTGCAAGCTCCGCCTCCCGGGTTTACGCCATTCTCCTGCCTCAGCCTCCCGAGTAGCCGGGACTACAGGCGCCCGCCACCGCGCCCGGCTAGTTTTTTGTATTTTTTAGTAGAGACGGGGTTTCACCATGTTAGCCAGGATGGTCTTGATGTCCTGACCTCGTGATCCGCCCGTCTCGGCCTCCCAAAGTGCAGGGATTACAGGCTTGAGCCACCGCGCCCGGCCAAAACGACCATCTATGCTTCCAGATTCCATGGCTCAGGAATTTGGATAGGACAGTGCAGGGTGTGTCTTCCCTGCTCTGTGATGCCTGGGCCTCAGCTGGGGTGACTCTAATGGCTGGAGGTGACTTGAAGAGTTGGGCATCTGGGCTGGGCTGGCTAAAGAGTGGGCTCAGCTGGGACTGTCGACCAAAGTGCCTACTTGTGGTCTCTCCAGCCTGGTGGTCTCAGGACAGCTGGACTTTTTTTTTTTACATGGTATTGGGGTTCAAGTGTGAGTGTTTCCAATGAACAAGGCAGAAGTTGCATGGCCTTTCATGACTTAGCCTAAGATGACACATAGCATCACCTCCAACATACTCTATTGGACATAGCAGTCGTAAAACCAACCAGATTCAAGGGACAGGGACATAGAATTCATCTCTTGAGGCCAAAATATTGCAGCTATGTTTTAAAACTGCCACAGAAGTTTCCCCAGAAAAGGTAACCCTTGAGCTGAATTTTGAAGGCAGAGTAGAAGTTTTCTGGATAGACAACATGGCGAGGGTGTCCTAGGCTGAGGGATCAGGATATGCAAAGGCCCAGGGGCACAAGAGTGAACTGACTGCATGACATGTCATAAGTCCCACAGGACTTCCCAGGAGCTCAGCACACAGACCCTTCCTGCCAACTCAGACAGCCATTGCTGGCTGGTCCTTCCCCGAGTGCTAAGAACCTGCTATGCCCCAGAGCCCCAGAGCTCACACACCAGCCTGTCAGTTGAGGGCTCACCCAGATCACAGGTTGATTGGCAAATCCACATCCCAGTGGCCTGGCCTCACCCGGCTCCTGAGGCTGTGGTGAGCACGCAGGGAGATGCCACCTGGGAACAGTTCAGTCAGACTCCATGCCCGTGTTCTCATCTCCAGCTCTTGACTTAGAAACTCGAGGCCCAGCCAAAGCTTTCTTGGTTTGGTTTTTCAAGGCACTCTGTCTCCATCGGCTTGAATCCTGGCAATTCTTTCCCATAATGCTTAGTCCTTTTGAGTGGAGGCATAAAAACTCAGACTAGATTAAGCAAAAAAGGGAAATTACTCATTCTTGTAAATGGAATATTCCAGGAGCAAATCCTGGAGTTTAAACAATATCAGAATTCTCTTTCTGTTTCTCATCTGCCCGTTTTTTTGTGTTGGCTTCATTTTCAGGCACAGTCTCCCACAAAGTACCAATGATGACCCCACAGTTCTAGGCTTAACTAATCCCCGTAGCCAGCAAACCCAGACAGAAGAGAGCACTTTCTCCCTAAATGCTCTAAATGCTCTGGCTGCAGTCCCAGAGGGCTCTGATTGGCTTAGCTTAGATCACATGCCTGTCCCGGAACTGATCACCATGGCCATGAAGCTGTAGTGCCGTAATTGGCTGTGACTGAATCAAGGGCTGACCCCTGGTAGGCTGATGGGTTAGTCCCACAGTAACGACATAGAATCACTTTCTTTCAAGAAATAGGGGCTGTGTAGAAGGGAAGGGAAAATGTAAAAGGCAGATGAAATTTAGTGGCCACAGCCCCAGGGCCACTAGTATAGTTGCACAATTTGTGCACTGCTAAAGCAAGGATAGAGTACCCTCCTTGTCGGCCCTGAAAAGGTCTCCTTTTCTAATTCACACAAAGGCAGCCCCATGGACGCATGCCCAGCTTTGCAAGAACTACCCCACTTTCCTTTTCCCTGTGCTCCAGCACTGCCTGGAATATACCACCTGCTTCCTCCAAGTCCTATTTCCAGTGCCTACTGCCCCGTGCATTGGCCAGGATGAATCTCAAGTTCCCCATGGGCCCACAGAATTACAACTTCTGCTTTGGTATGGTTGTCCAGTTGTGGTTCTTTATCTGTCTCCCTGTCTGGCCTAAGACAGGTTCCATAGGGACAGGTGGTGTATCCAACCAGGGAGTATATCCAAGCCCTCCCAGGCCAGGTGGAGGAGATGCACAGGTAGGATCTGCTTGGTGGGTGGAAAGAAAACAGAATTATTCTCATTGCTGCCCCAGACTCTCTCCCGGCTGTTCCCTGCACATCCTCAATGAGAGGCTATCTGCCTGATCCAAGCACCTCCTGTCTCACTTCTACTAGCTGCTAGAGACAAAGCTGAAAGGAAGGGGTCTTGAATAATGCACCCACAGGGCCACCATTCAAGGCTGGGCTCCAGATATCAAGAGCCCTTCTTCAGGAGGCCTCGGGGGAAGTGAAGGTGGCTGGGCTCCATCTGGCTTCACTGAGGCTGCCAGGCAATTGCTCTAGGGCTCAGCTCTAGCTCCTGATGAAAACCAGATCTGGGAGCTTGGAGCCTTTGGTGAAACTGGATACCTGTCAATGTAGGCAAAGGAAATACACTGTGGGAGGGAGGCTGGCTGGCAGCCCAGCAGTGCTGGGCTGGGCAGTAAGGTTGAGCTTTCCTTCTGAAAGGCCCCCAGGAGCCCTTGCCATGTGGGGTGATGACAGCCCTAAGAAACAGGAACCCCATGGAGACGGCAGAAGCACACCCACTTCTCTGTCACTTTCCTCCCTCTTCCCTTCTCTTTCTGTTTCATTTATTCAGATAGAAGACCTGGATTCAATCCCAGTACTAACTTTTATTCACTTTGGGTGAATGATTTAACCTCTCTGAGCCTCAGTTTGATCATCTGTAAAGTGGGAGTGAAAACAGTAACTACCTAGTTGGCTTACTGTAGGATTAAAGGTGAAAATGCATGCAAAGTGCTTAGCACAGGACCTGGAACATAGTAAGCCCTTACTAAATGTCAGTGGTTGTTATGCCTTCTCCCTGCCTCCTTTTCTATGAAAAGTTATTTGATACCATTAAGCCATAAACACAATACTTGATGACTATAGTAAGGAAAATAGTTTGTGTCCCTAATGGCTGATGGGATTGCAAGAGCATTGGCCCTGGAGTCAGACATCCTGAGGTTGTAATCCCAGCTCTGCCATTTACAAACTGGGTCATTTACTCAAAGGACTTAACTTCTTTGAACTTCAGCATCCCCGTCTGTAAAATGGGGACAGTCCAGATACCTGCTCTGCTTTGGGCCCCCCGGTTGCTGTGTGTCACACATAGGATACATTTATAAAGTGGTACCAGAAACCATGCAGAGCCATACACCTTGGTAATCATTATTTATGCTTCCAATGTTGTGCTTTCCTTCTTGTTGTCTCCTTTTTGCTGTTTGGTTCTTCTTTTCCTTTTTCCAGTTATGAGTCCAATAAACTTTGTGGAGTCATAGAGTGTTAAAGCTGGAAAAGACCTCTGTGACCATTGGTTCAGTGGTTCTGTCAGAAATCACCTGGGGAATGCAGAGAAATTAAGATTCCTGGGCTCCAACCCAGACGAAGAGAATCGGAATACCTTTTTAAGTGAAAACTTGTTTTAAATTGCAAAAGTCATACATGCTCATTATAAATGAATCCCAACCATACAGAAATAATGAGAGTAAAACAGTCTCTCAGAGGTAACCACTTGTAATGGTTTGGTGTGTGTCCTCTAGGGTTTTGGGTTTTTTCTCTTTCCCCTGGAAAGAGCTAAGCATATAGCTTTTATTTTTCCCATTAAACTAGATCACCACTCACTTAAAAAACAAAAAACCGAATATAGCTTAGACATCTTTCCACATCAGTACACATATGTCTGTTCCACAGCTGCAGAGAATTCCACTGTGTGGCTTATTGTGGATGACTTAACCATTTCCCTATTGGTGGACATTTGGGCTGTCCCTGGTGATTCACATGCAGTCCACCCAGCCACTGCCCATGTTTGGCAATCTCTGCTTTCTACAGATGGGCAACTGGAGGCCCAGGGAGGGTACAAGAAAGAGCAGGTAGGTTCAAGGAGCAAATTAGTGGCAGAGCCAGGACAAAACCCTGGTCTCCTGGCATGCTCTTTCCATTGAACTATACTACCACATTCATCAAAAACAAACAAAGCAGCAACAATTTTTTAAAAATGGTGATAAAGGGACCTCAATAACATTTTTCTGAACCTATTCCTAATAGTAGGAAAGAGAAAAAAAATCCTCAATTTTATTTCATGTATTCTGAGGACTGGATGTTTTCCCAAACTTTCTCAGAGTTTTCACTTTTCATTAGGTTCTTTGTAAGAGTTCATAACTCAATAATTTTTTCCTACACATTGTTTCTGAAGCCAGTGTTTTGTTTTGTTTTTTTTTATGTTAGTATCTCCAAATCCCACTTCCCTGGAGTATGGCTATTCTGAGAGACCTTGGTCAAATTCCACTTTAAGAAACCAGCCCCCCTCTTCACTCACCATAATTGATGAGTTTTCCTGGCTTGTGAAAACAAATGGAATTATAAAATTGTGTCTGTCATCTATTTTTTTTTATTAAGTAAATTCCTCCAAGTCCTGTAGATAATTTTCCCAGAAAGATGAATTACCCAGTTGTAACAAATATAACATATTTGCAGAATCCTTGTGAGAATTTGCTCTTTGCCCAGAAATTATGCTTAATCTTCCTACTACAGAATGGAATGTTAATCCTGCCTCCAATGAGCTAATGGAGATTTGATTGGAAGTGACCACTGCCCATCAAGTTCTGTTCTCTTTGAAACAGTTGTCCTCACAGCCTGGTGCTGAGTTACAGACTCCAGGTCTACTGCCCCCACCTGTATCCCCTGCCACAAATGGATTGGTCAAAAACTACTCCGATTTCTAAGTAAAAAGGAAGAGATGTCATCCCCACATAGCTGAACGCAGTGCTGACAACATCTGAATACTGTTTAGCATTGTCTTGGGTAGAAGATAATGGGAACAAAGGAGTACAGAGTAACTTTTTTTTTGTTTTTGTGTTTTTTGAGTTGGAGTCTTATGGTATCACCCAGGCTGGAGTGCAGTGGTACAGTCGCAGCTCACTGTAGCCTCTACCTCCCAGGCTCTAGCGATCCTCTTGCCTCAGTCTCCCAAGCAGCTGGGACCACAGGTACATGCCACCACATCCAGCTAATTTTTAAATTTATTTGTAGAGATGAAGTCTTGCTATGTTGCCCAGGCTGGTCTCGAACTCATGGGCTCAAGCAATCTACCCACCTTGGCCTCCCAAAGTGCTGAGATTATAGGTGTGAGCCCCAGCACCCGGCCCAGAGTAAGTGTTTTGTCTGTGACCTGCCTCCTGGGACCTAAAACTCTGGCTTCTATCTTAGAATCAAAAGTAGGCCCATCTCTTGGGCCCTAGATTGTGGTTTCTAAATGCCATTGTCTCCTAAAACAACCGGGCTTCTTGGAAAAATGGCTGATTCCAGGTCTGGAACAGGAAATGAACCAGAGTATAGTATTAGAATAAATGGCAAAGAAGTTACCAAAGATAACTAGGGTCCTACCAAGACTCAAGACCCAATATAAAAAAGCTCCCAGTGGCCGCCAGTGGCCGAAGATGGGTCACTTTCAGCATCAATGAGGATAATAGCTACATTGAATTGAAACATATCAAATACATCTTAAATTACAAAAGTCATACGTGTGCATTGTAAATGAATATCAACAATAAAGAAATAATGAGAGTAAAACGGTCTCTCAGAGGTAACCACTCTTAATGGTTTGATGTGTGTCCTCTAGGGTTTTAGTGCTTTTTTTTTCTTTTCCCTGGAAAAAGCTAAGCATATAGCTTTTATTTTTCCCATTAAACATATCAAATATGTTTCAATCCATAAGTTCATAATGACATTAAAAAGGGAAGACAATGCCTGGGGCACAGTGTCTCATGCCTGTAATCCCAGCACTTTGGGAGGCTGAGGCAGGAGGATCACTTGAGCCCAGGAGTTTAAGATGAGCCTGGGCAACATAGCAAGACCCCATTTCTAAAAAAAATTAATTTGTTTTAAATTAGCCAGGCATGGTGGTGTGTGCCTGTAGTCCCAAGCTACTCAGGAGGCTGAGGTGGGAGGATTGCATGAGCCCAGGAGGTCAAGGCTACAGTGAGCCATGCTCATACTACTGCAATCCAGCCTGGGCAACAGAATGACACCTTGTCTTAAAAAAGAAGAAAATAAAAAACAGAAAAATGTATTGGTCACTTTTTGAAGGATGCCAGGAAAACCAATTCATTGCTCTAAAAACTGGTAAATACAGGGAAAGAATCAAGTACTTATTCTGTCTTTCCTATGCATACCGTACCTCAGGATAACCACATAGCAGACGAGGGCAAGTATTTCTTTTTTTTTTTTTCTTTCTGAGATGAAGTCTCGCTCTGTCGCCTAGGCTGGAGTGTAGTGGCGCGATCTTGGCTCGCTGCAACCTCCGCCTCCTGGGTTCAAGCAATTCTCTGCCTCAGCCTCCCGAGTAGCTGGAATTACAGGCACCCACCACCACGCCCAGCTAATTTTTTGTATTTTTAGTAGAGACAGGGTTTCTCCATGTTGGCCAGGCTGGTCTTGAACTCACTGGCCAAGTATCTTTTTAGGAAAGTATTCCAGCTCATAAACGAAGGAGGTAGAATTAGAATATCCCTATATTTCAACCTCTAATGAGAACTATAAGTGTAGCCAGTGATCACCAATGGCTGTGAACGTCATAGAAAGAGACAACCAGGGCCAGGTGCAGCAGCTCACACCTGCAATCTCAGCACTTTGGGAGGCCGAGGTGGACAGATCATAAGGTCAAGAGATCAAGACCATCCTGGCCAACATGGCAACATGGTGAAACCCCAGCTCTACTAAAAATGCAAAAAATTAACTGGGTGTGGTGGTGGGTACCCGTAGTCCCAGCTACTCGGGAGGCTGATGCAGGAGAATCGCTTGAACCCAGGAGGTGGAGGTTGCAGTAAGCTGAGATCGCGCTACTGTACAGCCTGGCAAGAGAGCAAGACTTGGTCTCAAAGAAAAAAAAAAAAAAAAAGAAAAAAGAAAAAAGAGAAAAGAAAGAGACAACCAGGTGTTTTGAGTCTTCCTAAGGGAGCAGAGCATACCATCTATGAAGTATTCTTGCCAAAACATCAACCTTGAGTCTGGCTGAGCTTCTAGAGCTACCAATCTACAAAAAAATACAGAAGACAGAGAATATGTTAAGTAACACCACAGAAATATAATCATCAAAATCTAAACTATGTGAAGCTCTGCAGGACAAACAACCAGTTTCTCCACAAAATACAATAAAAAAAATAAAATGAAGCAGAGAAAAATGTATACATTCAAAGAGATTTATAGTTATTACAATCTTGATTTGAACAAGGAGGTAAAAAAGACAATCAGGAAAATCTGAACACTGGTAGGATCTTTGATGATATTAGGACTTGTTAATTTTAAGGTGTGATAACATTTTTATTGTTATTTTTAAGGGAATTATTAACATTTAGAGAAATTATAGGTAGTTTTTTTATTTTTTATTTTATTATTATTATTGCTTTTTTTAGACAGAGTTTCCCTCTGTTGCCCAGGCTGGAATGCAGTGGTGCCATGTCAGCTCACTGTAACTTTCTCCTCCTGTGCTCAGGCCATCCTCCCACCTCAGCCTCAGGAGTAGCTGAGACTACAGGCATGCGCCACCACACCTGGCTAATTTTTGTATGGTTTTTTTTTTTTTTTGGTAGAGATGGGATTTCACCATGTTGCCCAAGCTGGTCTCGAACTCCTAGGCTCAAGTGATCTGCCCATCTCAGACTCGCAAAGCGCTGAGATTACAGCCATGAGCCACCACACTGGCCATCCTCTTGATCTTGACAAACACCTAAAATGATGGTCTTGGCCAAGTCGTTTCCTGTTTCTGGGTTCCATCTCCTAGCAGTTGGAGTTGCTTAAAAGGGGAGAGGTTCTGATGGGTTGGTTTAAGCACAATTGCCGACCCAATGTAAGGGTTTGTAATTTCAAATCTACTCTGAGATGTATTTATTTGACCCTTTGGGGACTTTGTGAAGATTAATTTTTCACCCAGTGACATCCCACATTTATTTTATAGGACACTTTGCTGGACATTCGGGAGGGCAGATATACATGTAAGTGATGTTTTTGACAAGATCTGGGGACTTTCTGACACTAATGGATAGTTACAGTAAAGTGTTGGAAGGAGGGAAGATCCCTGGAGGGTGCTCCCAGAGGAGGGGGTGCCTCTGAAAGGAGTGGATGGTGTTGGATTGGAGTGTGAAGGCTGTGTTTGTAGACTTGCTGCCCCATATTATTTTCACTGATAATATCCTTGCGGTGTACTATGAAACTCTGGCTCTTATGGCGATGAGAAGAGACTGAAGAGGGGATTGAGAGAGATGTTACATTAGAAATGGGGTCTTACCATCCATAAAATATGTCAACTTCATTGTTTCTTTTCAGCAAGATGGCACATTGTCTAGTTCCATGGTCGTCATCATCAAGACAGATGACTAGAAATCCACCAGCTAGACAAATCTAAAAGCCTCTGTCCTTCTTTAGGTTACCTTGGTGTATCAGTTAGAAATACTTTTAGGTGCAAGTACAGAAACCACTGAATAATCGGTTTAAACAAACAGGGGCTACCTGCCCTCCTCCTCTCCCTCTGCTCCTATTTTTTTTTTTTAAATTATTTTATTTCAGTAGTTTTGGGGTAACAGGTAGTTTTTGGTTACATGGATAAGTTTTTTGTTTTGTTTTGTTTTTTTGAGACAGAGTCTCACTCTGTTGCCCACGCTGGAATGCAGTGGCACCATCTCAGCTCACTGCAACCTCCATCTCCTGGGTTCAAACGTTTCTCCTGCCTCAGCCTCCCGAGTAGCTGGGATTACAGGCATGCACCACCACGCCTGGCTAATGTCTGTATTTTTTATAGAGATGGGATTTCACCCTGTTGGCCAGGCTGTTATTACACTCCTGAATCAAGTGATCTGCCCACCTCAGCCTCCTAAAGTGCTGGGATTACAGGTGTGAGCCACCACAACTGCCCAAATTTTTGTATTTTTTTTGTAGAGATTGGGGGGTCTCGCTATGTTTCCCGTCTCAAACTCCTGGCTTCAAGCATTCATCCTACGTTGGTCTCCCAAAGTGCTGGGATTACAAGAGTGGATCACCCAGCCAGTTTTACTGAGATATAATTCACATAGCATATAATTCACCCATTTAAAGTATACAATTCCACGGCTTTTAGTGTATTCATAGGGTTGTGCAACCATTACCACATCGATCTTAGAACATTTTCATCACTCTAAAAATAAACTGTGCACCAGTCATTCCCCATTTCTCCTCAAAACCCCCAGCCTTAGATAACCACCAGTCTACTTTCTGTCTCAATGAATTTACCTATTCTAGAGATTGCAGATAAACCAAATAATACAACAGGCAGTCCTTTGTGGCTGGCTTCTTTCACTTGACATAATGTTTTTAGGGTTCATCCATGTTGTAGCAGAGTACATTTCTTTTTGCTGGGACTGGTTGTGATTGGGTTTCTAGCACTTGCAAACTAAAAGTGTGGTCAGGATTTGACACTAGATCTGACAGGCACCAAAGCCCTTGTTCTTTCTTTTTTACCTGGTGAGGCCAAATCATGGAGGGCTTTGAATGCCAGGCCAAAGGGTTTGACTTCCCTGCTATAGACTGTAGGGACTGCTGAGCAGGGGAGTGACAAGCTTACAGCAGTGTTTTGGTGAGAGTATCCTGATGACAGTGTAGCTCTCATCCTATGTGTGTGTATATTTACATTTCATATGCAATGTGTATACACACAAATGTTTTAGGGCTGATGATTACAGCAGCAAATCTCAAACTGGGTTCCACGGAACACTGCAGTCTCATTGGTGGTGTTCCATGAGGGAATGAGAAATACTGTGCCTTTTATCTGGAAAATGCAGAAAGAACAAGATTCAAGAGAACCAGGATGCAGCCAGTGTTCTGAGTCTACGTGAACTACTGGCACTTGCTGTCACTTCATCTAGTCATCCAAATATCTCCACCCATGCCTGCTGGCTGTCAGGCAGGATGAGAGTTACAGCTGATAGCCTCCTTTACTCTGCTCTGTTCCTCAACCGTTGTGAAAGCGGTTCTGAAGAAAACTTGTGAGGGAAAGAAAGGCCTTCATCCTCTCTTCAATCGGACCAGGTCTTTTATACAGAACCATCATGGTACGGCAGGGCAGTGCTTTTATGGAGCAAATCTAGATATGGAGAAGGCACTGAAGCAGTGGGAACTGGGAAAGGGTGTAGACCAAGATGTCTGAGGCCTCACCCAGTCCATCCACAGTGACAATGAGTACCCAATACCTACAGACAGAGTCCAGATATCCCAGCTTCATCCATCCGGCATGACTACTTGCCTTGCCCAGTGTGGCCAGCTCAGTCTCCACACTTCCTCTCTCTCTCTCTCTCTCTTTTTTTTTTTTTTTTTCTTTTTGAGATGGAGTTTCGCTCTCGTTTCCCAGGCTGGAGTGCAAGGGTGTGATCTCGGCTCACTGAAACCTCCGCCTCCTGGGTTCAAGAGATTCTCCTGCCTCAGCCTCCTGAGTAGCTGGATTACAGGCACCCACCACCCCATCCTGTTAATTTTTGTATTTTTAGTAGAGGCGGGATTTCGCTATGTTGGCCAGGCTGGTCTCAAACTCCTGACCTCAGGTGACCCACCCACCTTGGCCTCCCAAAGTGCTGGGATTATAGGTGTGAGCCACCATGCCCGGTCATGTCCCCACAGTTTCTAATTGAAATAGAAATTAAATTAGCACATTCACACTCAGGTGGGCCCTCCAGTTGCATTTCTCTCCACTGCTGGAGCCCCAACAAGGAGGCTCAGGATGTGAGATGTGTTCTATTCTACAAGAGATTTCTCCCCGGTGAGTTCCACATGTAGGTAAGTAGAGTCTGAGTGGAGGGTTGAGGTCCTCCATAAGCAAATGTGGGTTCATGTAGGTTTTCATCCTGTGTGTGTTTTCATCCTTTCAGCCTAGGGTTCTGGGCTAGGGGTGGGGGGTGAAACCTCAGGTAAACTGTGTCCCCATTTACACTCAGATGATAGCACCTGGGCCTTGGGTGTCTCTCCTGCCAGAGTTTGAGCTTGTTGAGGGTCTCCTGGCCTCACTCATGCCCATACACTGTTGGATGGCCCACTCTGACCCAGCTTTGCTGAGAACCCGTGTGCTTAGTATTGGGAACAGGCCCCCCAAAATCTGGCCATAAACTGGCCCCAAGACTGGCCATAAACAAAATCTCTGCAGCACTGTAACATGTTCATAATGGCCCTAACACCCAAGCTGGAAGGTTG
Organism: Chlorocebus sabaeus; assembly: GCF_047675955.1. Classification (NCBI taxonomy): domain Eukaryota; kingdom Metazoa; phylum Chordata; class Mammalia; order Primates; family Cercopithecidae; genus Chlorocebus; species Chlorocebus sabaeus. The sequence continues at coordinate 54,450,967 of NC_132929.1, read as the reverse complement.
TGGGTTTACAGGAATGAGGGCAAGGAACACTTGGCCTGCACAGGGTGGAAAATTGCTTAAAGGCATTCTTAAGCCACAAACAATAGCATGAGCGATCTGTGCCTTAAGGACATGCTCCTGCTGCAGTTAACTAGCCCAACCTATTCCTTTAATTCGGCCCATCCCTTCGTTTCCCATAAGGGATACTTTTAGTTAATTTAATATCTATAGAAACAATGCTAATGACTGGCTTGCTGTTAATAAATACGTGGGTAAATCTCTGTTCGGGGCTCTCAGCTCTGAAGGCTGTGAGACCCCTGATTTTCCACTTCACACCTCTATATTTCTGTGTGTATGTCTTTAATTCCTCTAGCACTGCTGGGTTAGGGTCTCCCCAACTGAGTTGGTCTCGGCACTTAGGATGACAAAGACAGAAGCCAGGCAGGCAAGGTAAATGAAGCGGGGGCAAGGATGGGGTCTAAAGGGAAGCAGAGAATATTAGTTCCATTTAAAAAGGGGGAAGCTGCTTGGCCAATTGTTACCCTGTGGGAATGTAGGTCTGTGGATGCCAGATTTTCCCAATTTTTCATTTAAGGAAATAGAGATTCAGATTATGTGAAATCTACTGATTTTCAAATTTAAAAGTCAGCAGCTGTGTGGGTTGTTGTCTATGTGCATGTTCAGATCCATTCTCCCCCTGGCCATGTCCTGGGAGGGTGACCCTTGTGATCAGCACCCTCTTCCCTGCCCTCTCCATTCCTATTGGATTTGGCCAATGGACAGAATAGATAGAGATTGAAAGGTAGGAGATAGAGATTGAAAGGTGGGAGATTAGGATATTTATCCCCCTTGTTCCAAGCCAAGTCTCCCATGACTTGGGACTCCATGACTCCATAAACACTGGGGCCGTGGTTTTGGCAGTGGCCTTTCTCCTAGGTGATAGCTCTCATGGTCTGGTGACCCCTCTTTCCCTTCTGTCTTCAGACCTGGGGGTGAATCCCTCCACTGCTTGTCTTTGGGTGCCTCCCCATCCTTTGCTGGCTCTATTCATCCTGCCAGTATAAACAGGCTCTTCATTATGAGCTCTTCCCTGTTAACCCTTTTAAATGTGCCCTTTCCTGCTGGGAACTACTGATACCAAGTAATTCAATTGAACAGCCACATTGGGAGGCGCAATCACACCTGGATCTGCAGTCTGGATCCAGCCAGTCTGCGGGAGCCCAGCTTACAACCGCTGATGTATGCTCAAAGCCCCACACCGAGGCCAGCAGGCCAAAGCTGAGAGTACCACACAGACCAACACAGCGCCAAGGACAGTAGGTACACAGTAACTCCCATGTTGAAACTGAAGAGGCAAACCAAAAAAGGGAAAAGGTTAAGACACATCCAACCAGTTTAATGACTTCGAAACCATGCAAATGCCGAACTATGGAGCATTAGGGATACAAGAGGCACCAAGGCCTGGGGGGCGGGGGTGGGGGACACTACAACATTGTCATGGGGAAAATGGGGTCACCTAATATTGGTAGGAGAAAAGGGCGGTCCACCGGCAGCTCAGAACTATGATATATTCCTCAGGGGAGCCTGCATCCCTTCCTGAAAGGAGGAGCAAGCCAGCTGCCTTCACTCTCGGACATAAATTCTGGTACAGACCACGTCATCGGCGCCAAACGTCTGCAGAGAAGAAGAAAAGGAAAACCAATCAGTGCAGATGCCTGCGCAAAAATGTTTAAAGCATGTCACTAATAAGGCCACTTATTGCCCTGTTAAAAACTCTTTGTAACAGACATTCAATTTCCTGTGTGTGTGCTCATGCTAAGCATTAAGGGATTTTTTTCCCCCTTAAGCGCTATTGGCAGAGAGGGAACCAGGGTATAGAATTATGTTATACACCATTTTCCTTTGCTTCTGGAACCTGTAAAATGCTGACATAAGAAATGCCAGGAGTTTTGGTTTTAAAATTAAACTGAAAGGGAAAGAATGTCACAATGGACATTTCTGAAGTGGCTCTGTCTCTTTTCAAATGACTTCAAGATAGAAAGAAGCTCAAGCAGCTGGGGTCATGGGGCCCAACACTCACCAGCCAGTTCTGTTCCTTGCTTTGGAGAAGGAATAGAACTGCTTTCCAGGAAGCAGTCATCTAACCTGGGAGACAGGCTGAGATGCTGTATGTGTAATACTCGAGTCACCTGCAAGCTAGAAAATTGGTCTCAGCTGCAAAAGCACAGCATTGGCATCCAAACCTAGCTCTGTAGCTCACAGCTGGCTAAGCTTGGGGCAAATGTTTTCCTCTCGTGGCCTGTTTGGGAAAGGGGCAGGCAGGGGCTGGTGTTGAGGAGAGAGGTGGAATTGACAAGATGATCATCGCAAAGGCTCTTCCAGCTAAAATTCTATGGCCCTTTGTTTGTTGAGAGGATACGAATCATTGCACAGATGGAGGAGGATGTTCTTCTGCTGGCCCCTGAAATGATATTGCCCATAAGTAAACTGTCTCAACTTTCCCCCAAAACTAGCAATTATTCACAGGCCTGCTCTCCTGGGCCTCTCACAGGCAGTTAGAACAGGGAAAACAATATGTATGTTAAAAAAGAAAAGAAACAGAAATTCCCCAGTCTGTAAACCCAATGTGAGTACGTTTGTTTGCAAATGTACATTTATGTGCCAGAAGGTCCTTATCTTTCAGATTCTCAAAGTGGCCTGAAATTAAAGAGATGTTAAAACCACTGAACGAGGCATTTAGCTATCCTAGGATCTTTATATTCTTACCCTGCCCTCTTAGTTGGTCATGAGATGCTCTCAGAGAACATATGCTAAAACATTATTCAGACACGTGTGCTGCAGGGAAATACTTCTAGTCCTTAGTGACTGACGAAGCAGATGCCCATCACTAACTTCTTTTCTTTTTGAGACAGCCTCACTGTCGCCCAGGCTGGAGTACAGGGGTGTGATCTCGGCTCACTGCAACCTCTGCCCCCCAGGTTCAAGCCATTCTCCTGCCTTAGCCTCCCAAGTATCTGGGACTACAGGCACACACCAACACGCCCAGCTAATTTTTGGGTATTTTTAGTAGAGATGGGGTTTCACCATGTTGGCCAGGCTGCTCTCAAACTCCTGACTTCAAGTGATCCACCTGCCTCAGCCTCCCAAAGCGCTGGGATTACAGGCGTGAGCCACTGTACCCAGCCACTAGCTTCTTTTCATGCTAGGGATCTCCTGACCAGACTGGCAGGTATACCAACTTCTGGACACCTTTGTCCTAGCTTCTTCTCTATTAGGAAGAAATGCAGGTGACTCTGCATGCTAGGGGGTGTGGGGCATGACTTTCCCACCATAAGTCCACCTCGCAGATGTCTGGACGCCTCAGAACCATGTTCATTTTCCATACTTCTTTGAGTTCTACAGCCACAGACTGTCAAATAGCTGCCAACATTTGGGTATTTAACGCTGTACCCTGGAGAAACTATTCTCGCTAGCTGACAGCTCTCCCAGGCTAACAAATGGCTTCATGACATGAGAAGAAATCGCCACATTTCCAACCACATTTGAAGTGCCCTTCTCAGTCTGCAAACTATGCTTAGAGATTCCTGACAGAAACTCTCTGTAGAATATTCCAGAGTGGTCTGTGGGAGTATACTCAGTTTTCAAAGGAAGGCAACTTATAGCCTGGGGGCAATTTACTGTTGGCGCTGGGAGAGCATATTTCAACTTAACTAGAATAATTGCCTCTTGTTATATAGAGACTGCATCTCTCTGCGTTTTAGATTTATTAATGATAATAACCCTTGAAACAAAAGCCCACATTTCAGATCCCAAATGCCAAGAGTTAACACTCCCTTTCCCTTTGAGGCTTATATATATGTTTGCTGTTCCAGCGAAGGATGCAGGGATAGAACTGTAGTTGGGAGGAGGGAGGATATGAAAGTGATGGGGTCCATCTAGCAGAATTTGGCCTGTGACGCCAGCTGCTCGTATACTACAGAGGTTAATAAAATCACTCTTTCTCAGAGCCAACCGATCCTACTGAACCCTCAGCTACATTCTAAAACTCTAAAATCATCTCCCTCTTTGCTGTCTCTGGTACCAGTAAACCATATACGCCTTTTCTCCTAAATTTCCATGTCTCAGCCTCAAATTTCTCCCCCAAACTCAGCAAGTATCCCTTCCCTGGAAACAATATTAACCAGGTTGCAAATTAAGCCAGTCCTTTCTCTGTGAAAGGAGAAAGCATGTTAAATCATCCCAGGGAAGGACAAGAGGAGAAAGAGAGAAAGATCAAGCAGTCTCAGTTCAAGTAATAGACAGCTCAATTTAGGGTCTTCTTGCAGAATAAACATGTAATTTCAAGCCTGAGAGGGACCTCAGGGATCAGACTTCAGCTTAACCCCTCATTGTATAGCATGGAAAGAACTTGCGAAGGGAAGGCCCATGCCCAGGTCACACCGCAATTCCTTTCCTAGCGCCCTTCAGCAGGCAGTCTCCTGTTCACAACATTTCAAGGTGACATTCACTAAGATGGAGCAGAGATTAACAAAATACCTCATGAAGAACAAAGGATATAATTTTCTGATTACCCAAAACAGCTTTCCCCTTTTCTAGTCTGGAAGAAAAGGGTTGTTGCAAAAACCTTAGTTTGTGGTTTTTGTTTTTTTTTTTTTTGAGATAGGGTCTCAGCTCTGTTGCCCAGGCTGGAGTGCAGTGGCACGATTACAGTTCACTGCAGCCTCAAACTCCTGGGCTCAAGTGATCCTCCCACTTCAGCCTCGAGTAGCTGAGACTACAAGCATGTGCCACCACACTCAGCTAATTTTTTTTTTTTTTTTTTTTTTTTGTAGAGGCAGCAGTCTTACTATGTCGCCCAGGCTGTTCTCAAACTCCTGGGCTCAGCCTCCCAAAGTGCTGGGATTACAGGTGTGAGCCACCAATCCCCGCCCAGTTCTGAAACACAAAGGGAGAGTGACAGGGGATTGTTCTGTCCTCAGCCTTCCTTTGTTCTCTACCTCAAAAAGGGGGATGAAATGTGTGCTTAAGTTATAGAGGTTTCTAATTTGGCCTCACCAGGTAAGTTTTGTTTGGCTGGGAGCGGGTATTTAAAATGTTTTCGTCTGAATTTTTTCTTTTTTTTAGAGACAGAGTTTCTGTCACCCAGACTGGATGGAGTGCAGTGGTGCCATTTCAGCTCACTGCAACCTCTGCCTCCCGAGTTCAAGCGATTCTCCTGTCTCAGCCTTCCGAGTAGCTGAGACTACAAGCCCATGCCACTATGCCTGGCTAATTTTTGTATTTTTAGTAGAGATGGGGTTTCACCATGTTGGCCCGACTGGTCTCAAACTCCTGACCTCAAGTGATTTGCCTGCCTCAGCCTCCCAAAGTACTGGGATTACAGGTGTGAGCTACCATGGCCGGCCAATCCGAATACCATTTTTCCTTCTTTTTTGAGACGGAGTTTCGCTCTTGTTGCCAGGCTGGAGTGCAATGGCGCGACCTTGGCTCACTGCAACTCCCGCCTCCTGGGTTCAAGCGAATCTCCTGCCTCAGCTTCCTGAGTAGCTGGTATTACAGGCATATGCCACCACGCCCGGCTACTTTTTTATTTTTAGTAGGGATGGGGTTTCTCCATATTGATCAGGTTGGTCTCGAACTCCCAACCTGAGGTGATCTGCCTGCCTCGGCCCCCCAAAGTGCTGGGATCTGATCACTTTTAAGGAAAAGCCTACCTTTTTTAGTTCTAAAGGGGCTCATCTCTCCACACTGTGTTATATTCAGACACTTCCCAAATTAGCATTCATTGCCTGGCTCCCAAAGGCCATTGGAGTTTGCAAATCACAGGTAAAAATGTTCTCTAAGGCTCTGAGTGCTGATGTGATAAAAATTACTGAAACCTTTCCCAGCCAGCAAAAGGGGAAATGAGAATGAAAAAAAATCCCTTCTGCCATGTGAGCATGGGGACCTCATAGGGCCCCTGATGAGAGGGGAGCTTGGCTTAAAGCATGTCACCGCCACTGGGATGTATTAGTGTGGATAGTGGCAGGCACTCCAGCCTGTCGCTAGCCCCTATTCTGCCCTCTGAGCCACTCCTCTTTCCTGCCAACCATTTAACAATGATTTCCTCTGACCTGAACTGTCATCTCGGGTTTTCTGCTCTAATTTTAATCCAGGGCAAATGGTGCCTTTCTCTGAAAGGCCGAGTGAGGAGGACATATTTGTGGGGTCCATCTCGGGCACCATCTGGGAGAACTTCAGGATTATTTCAGGGTCAAGGGGCCCTACCAGGATAAGCTCATCGTTGGCCAGCTCCCGGGTCCAGTAGGTTTTGGGGCCATCCCCTTCAAGAAGAGTTTGCGTGCAGTGGATCTTGTTCTCATTCTCCCAAGTGGCTAAACTCTGCGGGCAGGAAAACCATTAGTGACATTAATTACAGTCTCAGCAGCAGGAGCAGGAGCAACAATGAGCATTGAAAAATAATTGCTGTGCAGAGAATCAACACATGGTCCCTGTCAGCAGGCCACAGATTCTTCTCCACTGAGCCTTAGAAAGTTCAAATTCAGAGTGCTGGTCACAGATTTTATGGGGTATAAATACACTTTGTATAACACACACACACATACACACACACAATCTGTTACTGAAGCAGCAAGGCCTTAGGCATGCTTTACATCTCTAGGAATAAAATTTAGAGCATGAAATGATTCATTTATATAAAAATTAGCTACCCCTTCAAACAAATTGGATTTTACTTATTTTTATTTATTTATTTATTTTTTGAGATGGAGTCTCGCTCTGTTGCCCAGGCTGAACACAGTGGCACAATCTCGGTTCCCGACAACCTACACCTCCCAGGTTCAAGCAATTCTCCTTCCTCAGCCTCCTGAGTAGCTGGGATTACAGGTGCCCGTCACCACGCCCAGCTAATATTTTGATATATTTAATAGAGATGGGGTTTCACCAGGCTGGTCTCGAACTCCTGACCTTAAGTGGTCATAATTTGGATTTTAAAAGCAAGAACCTTCACATCAGAACCACAAGATTTTTCAACAGTTAAGACACCAAGCTTGCAACCACATCTGTCATCAGCCTATCAGGAGCACGATTCCCTGCACGGATTTTGGGATAAGAACGTCCTTTCCTTTTTTTTTTTTTTTTTTTTTTTTTTGAGACAGAGTCTTGCTCTGTCGCCCAGGCTGGAGTGCGGTGGCCGGATCTCAGCTCACTGCAAGCTCCGCCTCCCAGGTCTACGCCATTCTCCTGCCTCAGCCTCCCGAGTAGCTGGGACTACAGGCGCCCGCCACCTCGCTGGCTAGTTTTTTGTATTTTTTTGGTAGAGACGGAGTTTCACCGTGTTAGCCAGGCTGGTCTCGATCTCCTGACCTCATGATCCGCCCGTCTCGGCCTCCCAAAGTGCTGGGATTACAGGCTTGAGCCACGGCGCCCGGCCTTAAGAACGTCTTTCTGTTCACTCCTCATCAGATGTAGTGCACCCCTATGCTGATAAACCTGGGTGTCTTTGGCTCTGAGGGTTAAAATGCTGCCACTTTCCTGGTTACGTCCCTTTAGAAAAATTTTAAAAAGCAAATCAATCTGAAGGGTCTTCATGCTTTTGGAGGTGGGAGGCAAAAGGGGGGATTTCCTGAAGTTTTCTCCAGTGTCTGCACAAAGCAAAGTGTGGTACAGCTGGGCTGGGGGGTGAGCCAGAGCTGAATGTGCACATAATCAGTTTTTAACTAACACATGGGACACATTCATTAGGCAAGGTGTGGGGGGGGGGGGCGGTGCATAAAGCCTCACTCTCCCGGCTGTTGTGTGAACCTTTAATTTTTTTTAAAGCAGAATTACCCTCCCTGGCAGTAGCCACCATTGGATGTCCCCAAACTGAGCCCTGCCTGTTGCTAAGCCTCCTCTCTTAGACTCCCAGCCCTTCACTCTATGCTGTCTTGCTCTTTGTTTCTGCACTGTAGTTTGGGCTTCAGATCCCAACCGCTCCAAGCGTGGAGATCATTTTCAGGCTATGACAATTCTGGGAGCCAAAGATTGCCTCCTAGATCAGCCTGCTTCCGTGGGGCTTTGTTTCTTTGTCCTTCCAAGCCCAGTGCTCAGAGAGTCCCATTCTGAGATCAGACCAGGCACTGCTCAGGAAAGGTGAAAGACACAATTTCCCACTCTCTGGAATGTTATGACTTTTTTCTTTAAAAAAAAAAAAAACAAAAATTGGAGAAAGGAAGGGAGACATTCTGTCACTTTTAAAATAAGTGGTAGCTCCAGTGATTATTTTTCCATCTGGTTAACCAAATGTAATTTTTGCCCATGCAAAAAAGGAATGTACAACCCCTTGCTTCAGTCCACCGGTTCATCCCTGGGCTGATGTATGGAGAAATAAAAAAACTCTTGCCTTTGAGGACTAAGAGAGGGCAACTAGTCCATTTTCCCAGCCAGAACCTGCCTTGCTTTTGGAAAGCTTCCGCGGTTCCTTTAAGGAACCAGGCTGAAGGTGGGTGGGGAGAGGTGTCGGGGCCATCGGGACCGCTGAAACTGGATCCAGAGAGTACCCAGGCGCGGGGGATACGGCAGGAAAGGAATGCAAGAGCTGCCGCTTCACCTGCGACAGAGAACCTGGCGTCCCCTGCAACCTCCTCCTCCCGCGCCGCCCGCGCTTGGCGCCTCAAACCGCTGCAAAAGCCACAGCTGGGAAAGCGGCGCAACCCAGAGCCTGCTCTTTAAGCGCGGCTGTTAGCACCCTGGGAGGCGGCTTAGGGATGGGGTTGAGAAGGAATGAAGGTAATACTTTGTCTTGAGCCAGGGGCAACTAGGATGCATAAACCCCCTCTGCAAACAGCCAGTGCACACACCCTGCAAGGAAGGCGCGCCACAGGCTGCAAAGGGAGACATAGGTTCCTCCAGCAGCAGTGGGCCGTGGGCGCGGAGTGGGGACCCAGGGACGCTGTACTGGCTCTGGGGTCTCACCCTGCACTTGCGTCCGTCCACCGTCTCCTCTTCAAAGCCTTCTCCGACCTTGAAGTTGATCTCAGTGGTGCGCACCGTGGTGGATGTCTTGATGTAGAACTGATCCCCGTCCTGGCGGATCTCCACGTGCGGCTTGGACGCAGCCGCCACGGCCACTTTCCTCAGCATGGCGTTCACACCTGCGCAGGGTGCACCACAAGCTCGGGTCACAGGGCCTCGCCGCCGGTCTCGCGACCGGTCGGGCGTTGCTCATACCCTAACTTTAGAAAGGGGCCTTAAAATTGACCCACTCGTTTCCCTGCCCTCGCCCTTGTTTTCTAGATGAGAAACTGAGGCACAGAGAGGGTAAGTGACTTTCCTCGAGTTGCACAGTGAATTCGTGGCAGAGCCTGGTCTCAAATTTGAGTCTCCAAATTTAAGTCCCGGATCCTCCTTGCTCTCCAGTAATCTCTCCTCGCTGTGATCTAGCACGCAATAAAGTCCGCACCATCAAGGAGGGCGGCAAACATTCAGCAAACGTTCCCTGAACGCATGGTTCCGGGCTCTCTACCAGCTTCTCCGAGACCTGGTGCGCCTGGGAGACAAGGCGATCTATTGCCCCGGGGACTCCCTCCTGCCTGGGAGCCCCAACTTCCACTCCCGCCCCCCAGGACCGGGGCACTTCCGGGACCAGGGTACCTCCGGGCCGCCTCTACCCGTCGGGGCGCGCCCTCTGCACCAGCTTACCCAGTGCCTTGAGCAGCTCGTCGAAATTCTCGCTGCTGCGCATCTTCCAGGTGCCAGCGAAGTTGGGCATGGTGGCGGTGCTGGCGGCGGCGGCAGGTACGGACAGCGGCAGCGCAGCGGGCACACTCTGAGCGTACGAGGCGGAGACTGGGGCTTTGCGCCCAGTGCTGCGCGCCTTGAGTCACTAGGAGAGCGCCCCCCACCCGGCCCGGCTTCTGGCCCCGCCCCTCCAGCCCTGCCCCCTATCCCTGGCGGTCCCTACCCGGTATGAGCTCAACTGCCAGCCCAGTTGTGCCTCAGCCTCCAGAGGTGCGGGCACCCGCTCTCCAACTGGGGTCGCCTCCACCTCCCTCAGGACACTCACATCCCGCTTTAAAAAGGGTGGTGGAAAAGGGTTAGCTGAAACAAGATTGGCTTGGAGGGGATAACTGTTAAAGTTGGGCGGTGTGGACTTGGGTTATCATTCTACTCTTCTCTCTACTTTTGAACATGTTTGAAAATATCCATAATATAAACTTAAAGTGGCTAGCGGGGCCATCAGGGCACGGGACCCACTCTTTCTTCACCTCTGGTCGTATCTACTGGGTGTGCCCAGACGGTCCCCCTTCCCTCCCAGTCTGGGATCCTATTCTGAAACCCCCTCCCTGCATCCCCAGGCCCCCACAGGACCCATGGGGAGTGAGTGACTGGAAACTCCAGCCCCCATCAACACCAGCTTGGGCACTGCTGCGCGAATCCACGAACTGCGGGTCCTCCGCCTTCCGAGTGCAGGAGGGGGCCTGACCTTTGTCAGGGCTCAGGACAAACTGTGGGTCGAGAGGCCTGGACTGAATGAGCTCCAGAATCTGGGCTAGGTGCGGCCTGTTTTGCAAAATCGTGAGCCTTTGCACTCTTTCCGCAAGCTGTGAGGAACAAGGGGAGGAAGGTTTTGCCCTTCTCCCTTTGCTCCCAAATAACCTAAACATCACAACCTAAAGTCCCCTTGGTGTTTCCACTAAGGGAGTACAAACACGTCACCATTACCCTTGTAGCTCTTCTGTGTACATTTTCCTTCCAGCCTTTTCTCACTATTTTACCATCTGCACACCTCAGCCAAACTGTACAACTCAGGATTCTAGAATGTGCCCTGCATCTTATCTCTAAGCTTTTGTCCATGCCATGGCCTCTTCCTTGAATGCCTCTTTCCTCTTCAGGTTAATCAAATCTTGCCCCTTCACCAAAGCCCATCTCTATGCTGTCTCTTTTGTGAAATTCAGTTTCCTAATAAACTGTGATTATTTTTCTCTGAATCGACAGGATCCTTGTCTGGTCCTGCTCTTCTTCAGGTCTTAGCTCTGCGATAAACTGAACTCCTGGAGGGCAGTGATTGTTTATCCACTTGTCCTCCCTTCCTAAGGCTTAGCTAGGTGGGGCTCGATAACTGTGCATTGATTTGAGAAGGATGTGAGTGGTGGCCTGAGGTGAAGATTCCCCCAGGACCTTGGGGAATCTATGCTGAGTGCCTACTGAACAGGGCCCTGGACTTCTGGAGGTGAATGGGGCTGGGATCCTGCCAGGAGGCCCCGAGGAGCTGTCTAAGAAAGCAGCTGAGGACAGGAGAGGGGAGAGGGGCCATCACCAGCTGGAAAGGGGCATGGGCAGGGTGGGCATTCTGGACATGCCGTCTGTGCAGTCACACAGGGTCGTGCACTTAGAAGGGCCTGGTAGTTAGACTGGAAAATGGAAAAGCAGGAATGCTCTGCTATTGCCAGCTTGAATATCAGAATACTTTTTTTTTTTTTTGAGACAGAGTCTTGCTCTGTTGCGCAGGCTGGAGTGCAGTGGCACAATCTCGGCTCACTGCAACCTCCGCCTCCTGGGTTTAAACAATTCTCCTGGCTCAGCCTCTCAAGTAGCTGGGACTACAGGTGCCCACCACCATACCCGGCTAATTTTTTGTATTTTTAGTAGAGTCGAGGTTTCACCGTGTTAGCCAGGATGGTCTCGATCTCCTGACCTCGTGATTCTCTCTCCTCGGCCTCCCAAAGTGCTGGGATTACAGGTGTGAGCCACAGTGCCTGGCCCCATAATACTTTTTGAACAAGGAGTCCTGCATTTTTATTTTGCACTGGGATCTGCAGATTAAATAGCAGGTCCTGGATGTGGGAGGCAAAGGATGGAGCTGCCATAGAGGGTCGAGTGTCTCTCCAGTGAAGGGGCAAAACAGGAGTGCCACCCAGCTAATGCAGGCCTCCGTCCCCATCCAACACTCCTCGCTAACAAGACTTCAGCCGTCTTAAGGGCAGGGCTGGGGAGAGACTGGGGCAGGCGGCTGGAGGAGGGCAGCAAGGTTGGCGCAGCATCCCAGTTTACAGCCCAGAGAGAGCCTGTGAGGAAAGTCAGAGGGCTGCAGATGAGGCACAAAGGCGACAGAGAGGTCTTGCAGCAAAGGCTTTGGGTGGACAAAGAGGAAAGAGGGAAAGAAGAAGGTGAGGGAGGGAGTCAGAGACAGAATGGGGCCAGAGGGGCCAGGCGAAGGTGTCCACTCCAAAGGTTGGCGATACCAGGACAGGACAGTGGTTTTGTTCTGTAGGCACAAAACCAGGGTGGGAGCAGGGTCCAGGAGTGAGGAGGGCACAGCCAGTTCAGAAATAGAGTGGGAAGTGGTCCCGGAGTCCTTTGTGAACCCACTCTCCTTGTTTTTAAGACAGGGTCTGGCTCTGTCGCCAGTGCTGGAGTGCCCTGGTGCCATCTTGGGTCACTGTAATAACCTCGCCTCCTGGGCTCAAGCAATCCTCCTGCCTCAGCCTCCCAAGTAGCTGGGATTACAGGCATGCACCACCGTGCCTGGCTAATTTTTGTATTTTTAGTAGAGACAGGGGTTTGCCATGTTGCCCAGGATGGTCTCAATCTCCTGAACTCAACCAATTTGCCCACCTCAGCCTCCCAAAGTGCTAGGATTACAGGCATAAGTCGCTGCAATCAGCCTGCTGTCCTTGTTAATAGAAATTTAGAGGTGACCAGAGCAGACAGGAGGGGCCAGGACTTCTCAGAAACCCCAAATCTCATCAGGTGGCACATGGAAATGGGAGGGCAGGCTGCTTTTGGGAGCAAGCCCCCTAAAGTCCGGCCACAAACTGGCTCCAAGACTGGCCATAAATAAAATCTCTGCAGCACTGTGATATGTCCATAATGGCCCTAATGCCCAAGCTGGAAGGTTGTGGGTTTATGGGAATGAGGGCAAGGAACGCCTGGCCCTCCCAGGGTGGAAAACCGCTTAAAGGCATTTTTAAGCCACAAGCAATTAGCATGAGCGAACTGTGTCTTAAGGGCATGTTCCTGCTACAGTTAACTAGCCCAACTTATTCATTTAATTTGGTCCATCCCTTCGTTTCCCATAAGGGATACTTTTAATTAATTTAATATCTATAGAAACAATGCTAATGACTGGTTTGCTGTTAATAAATATGTGGGTAAATATCTGTTTGGGGCTCTCAGCTCTGAAGGCTGTGAGACCCCTGATTTCCCACTTCACACCTCTATATTTCTGTGCGTGTGTCTTTAATTCCTCTAGCGCTGCTGGGTTAGGGTCTCCCCGACCTAGCCAGTCTCGGCAGGCTGCTATCACCTTCCTGGCTATTGGGGAAACCCCAGAACCAAGAGGGCCACAAAACCACCACCATCGTGGCTGGGCACGGTGGCTCACACCTGTAATCCCAGCACTTAGGGAGGCAAAGGAAGGTGGATCACCTGAGGTCAGGAGTTCGGGACCAGCCTGGCCAACATAGTGAAACCCCATCTCTACTAAAAATACAAAATTAGTTGAACATGGTGGTGCGCCCCTGTAGACCCAGCTACTCAGGAAGCTGAGTGAGGAGGATCACTTGAACCCAGGGGTCCCATTTAGTGAGTGGAGATTGTACCACTGCACTCCAGCCTCGGCAACAGAGTGAGACTCTTGTCTCAAAAAGAAACAAACAAACAAAAAAAGCCACCACCATTGTGGTATTTCTGTGGATGCAGAGCAGGCGCCCTGCTGGGCAGAGACCCAGCTCTTGGCCTGGGTCTTCAAACAGATGGCAGAACCATCTGAAATGCTCTGACCTCCCTGTCTTCTCTCTTTCTCTTCTTTTACCCTTCCATTCACTAACCTTTGTTGACCACCTCTGTGAGCCAGGAACTGGGTGCACCTCCGAGGATAGTGACCACTCAATATCCAGATCCTGTCTTGAAGGTTCACTGTTTACACAGGAGGAAATAACCTAGAAACTCTGTGATCACCACATGGGCTCACAGTGCCTGAGTGGCAGGCATTGAGCCCAGCCTGGGTCGAACCTTAGGAGTGGATCCAGAGGGGCTGTGAGACTGAGGGAGTACAATCAGAAGAACAATATATGCAGGGAGAGGAGGTGTAAACACTTGCAGGGGCAGGGTTCTGTGTTTATAGGAACCATATATCTTTTGGCCTGACTGGAGTGCATACCTTGAAGGGAGCAAGGTAGGAGGTAAGACAAGAGATGAGCTGAAGGCACTCTCCTAAGGACAAAGGGTCATGAATGCGGTGTTCCCAGGTGGTCACATAGAAAGATTTAAGCAGAGATGAGCCATGGTCCTACTGCACATTTGGAAAGTTGCCATCACCACAGTGTGGAGAATGAATGAGAGGAGACAAGCATATTACCAGGGGTGCAGGGAGGAGGATTTTGCCCTGAACTAGGCAACCAGCAGTGATATTGGCAGTGGGTTAGACCACAGTGGTTCCCTAAGGCTAATCTGTGATTTGAGTCAGGCATTACAGCAGCCTGGGAAGCTTTCTAGAAATTCAGATTCTTTGGCCCCAGCCCAGGAGATTTGGATCCTGTAAGTCATGGATAGGGCCCAGGAGACTGTGTTTGGTAAGTTTTCCAAGTGATTCTCCTTGCACGGCCAGATTGACTTTACAGTATGTCATGACTGGTAGGGGTGAGGGAAGTGGGAGCAAGAGGCCAGAATGACTCCTAGATTCCCGGGTGGTGCACTTGGTGGTCTCGTTTGCTGCTATAGGTAACACATGGATGGCAGATGAGTTTTATTTGGGAAGCGTTGGGTTTGAGTTGCCTGGGTGTCCAGGATCCAGTGGGAAGTGTGGTTTTGGAGTTTGAGAGAGGGGTCTTAGCTGAAGACAGGGATGGGGGTCACCTGTTTCCAGCCAGCAGTTGAAGACATGACTGTGGATGAGATGTGCAGAGACAGGACACAGAAAGAGAAAAGCAAAAGGCCAAGGGTAGAGCTTGGAAAATCTCAGTGTTTAGGGGTCAGATGCAGGAGGTGAGCACTGAAGGAAGCAGGAGGGGAGAAGGAAGAAAACCAGACGGTGATGTCCTCCCAGTCAAGGAGCCCAGCAATTTTTAAAAGGAGGGATTGGCTGGGTACGGTGACTCGTGCATGCAATCCCAGCACTTTGGAAGGCTGAGGTGGGCAGATCACCTGAGGTCAGGAGTTCAAGACCAACCTGGCCAACATGGTACAACCCCATCTCTACTAAAAATACAAAAATTAGCCAGGCATGGTGGCAGGCACCTGTAATCCCAGCTACTTGGGAGGCTGAGGGAGGAGAATCACTTAAGCCTAGTGGGTGGAGGTTGCAGTGAGCCAAGATTGCACCACTGCATTCCAGCCTGGGTAACAGACTAAGACTCCATCTAAAAAAAAAAAAAAAAAAAAAAGGGGGGATGGACCAACAGTAACAACTGCTCCAAAGAGGTTCATGGAGGCAAGGGCCACTAAGTGTCCCCTGGATGAGCAGCAGGACAGTCTTGGTGACTGCAGCCAAAGCAGTTTTAGGAGGTGGTGGAGTCTGAAGGCAGGATCAACAGGTTGAGTTTGAAAAGGAAAGCATGAAATTGGAATCAGAAAATGTAGGCAACTCTTTCGAAAAACATGACTGTAGGGGAGGGGAGAGATGAATTGGAAGTTATGAGAGGAGGTAGCACCAAAGGACTATTCAGGGTTTTGCTGTTTGCATTTCAGATGGGTGGGATTTGAGCATATGTATAAGGTGAAGGCAGAGACTAAAGAAAAGACAGAAGGTGCAGGAGAAATAGAAGATAGACACAAGTGGTAGAGATGGGAGAGGAGGAGACCCAGAGTGCAAGAGGAGGTTCCAGGTAAAGGAACCAGAAATTAAGGCATTCCTGTCTGTGTCCTTTCCTTTCTCTGTGAAGTAAGAGAGGGGTCTTCTGCAAAGAACAAGGTAAAGGTTTCAAGATGGGGCTCTTGGACAAAGCTTGGAAGAACCCCTTCTGAAAATAGGAGAGGCGACTCAGGGTGCACAGAAATGATGCTCCCACCTCCCTCACCAGGCAGGGCTCCGGGAAGGTTGGAGAGCAGGACAGGGGCTGGCTCCAGATCTCACAGTGGAATGCGCTTTTCTCCAGCAGATCTGGGACTTCAACATATAGGTGATGGAATAGTGGGCATGTGAACTGATGCAGAGACAGAGAAGAGCAGAGCAACTGAGAGTGATGGCAAGAAGGGGTTGAGGTGTAGGACCGAGGGTTCTGGGCAGAAGAGGGATGGAAGTTGAGCCAGGACAGGGCTTGGTAGGCCGGGAGAAAAATGGAGGAACTCAAAGGCCTGGAAGTGCTGTGAGGTTGAAGGATTGGTGTGCTGGAGCAGGAAGGCGGGCATGGCCAGAGATTAAGATACTGCAATTTAGGATAATGATGAAGCCATCTTTAAGATGTGAGGGTATATTATTAATCTTGAAGAGGGCCATTGGTGTGCACCATTTCCTAAACATATTGAGTCTTATATCTGGAGAATCTTGCAGGACTGGTGTTTCATAGAACCCACTTCACTCAACTCCGATAAAAGATCATGGGAGCTGCTAGGTGCAGTGGCTCATGCCTGTAATTCCAACACTGGGAGGACAGGGTGGGCAGATCACTTGAGGCCAGGGGTTTGAGACCAGCCTGGCCAACATGGTGAAACCCCATTTCTACTAAAAATACAAAAATTAGCCAGGTCTGGTGGTGCTTGCCTGTAGTCTCAGCTACTCAGGAGGCTAAGGCAGGAGAATCACTTGAACTAAGGAGGCAGAGATTGCAGTGAGCTGAGATCGCACCACTGCACTCCAGCCTGGGTAATAGAGTGAGACTCTGTCTCAAAAAAACAAACCAAAAAAAAGGTAATGGGAGCCGTGGAAGGTTTTTAAGGAGAACATGACTTGGTCAGATTGCATCTTAGACAGGTGTTGCTGGTGGCCCATATGGAGGATGGATTGAAGGAGAGTGAGAGCTGATACATGGAAAGGAATGAGGAGTCTACTGCAGTAGTCCAGGCAAGAGATATAGAAGGTTAAAACTTGAGGGGGTATTAGATCTGAGAAATATTTATAAAGTAAAATATTTCTTTCTAGAAATATTTAAAGTAGGACAAGTAGGACAGATTAGAGGTTGGAAGCGAAGGATAAGGAGAAATAGGTGCTGAGTTTCTAGCTTGGATATGACATGGAAAGTGAGACCAACCCAGATGGTGGTAGACAATTTTGTAAGGAGGATGCTGAGTGCCAGCTATAATAGCTTTGAGGCTCATGGGGACAAACAGATGGAAGAGTTCAGAGCATGAACTTCAGTGAAGCAATAGGAGGGAGTGTTCCGGAAGGCCTTGAGGATAAGGGAGTCAGTTTGCCACAGTATAGGAACCCTAGAGAATGAACCCTTGGAATGAAGGTGTAGGGTAATGTGAATCACCATGACATTTGAATTTGGGAATACCTAGGCTTCAGAGTAGAGCACTGATGACAGAGCGGGAGGCCTGAGGACAAAAGCATGGAGTGCCAAATGGAATTCTGGTGGTACATGGTCTGGGAGCTTGGCAGTGCCTGCCTGGATAGTGAAGGACAGGGATCAGACCTTGGGCCCTTACTGCTCAGCCCAAGGAGACTTGACTGGCACTGGTCAGTAGGCAAAGGTGACTTATTGGCTGAACACAGCTACACAACTGTCAGTTAATTCCATGACTGTAGGATTCTAGCACATTGCAGGGTGTCTTCTGTGTATGGTGCACGCTCAGGCACACATGTGCTTACATTCAGGATCCCCTTATTGTTTTGGCTGGAAAAGCTGATCTTTGAATCTCTGGAACTTGAGGCCAGGGGTTTGAGACCAGCCTGGCCAACATGGCGAAACTCCGTCTCTACTAAAAATACAAAATTTAGCCAGGTGTGGTGGCGGGCACCTGTAGTACCAGCTACTCCGGAGGCTGAGGCAGAATGGTGTGAACCCGGGAGGCGGAGCTTGCAGTGAGCCGAGATCGCACCACTGTACTCTAGCCTGGGTGACACAGTAAGACTCCGTCTCAAAAAAAAAAAAAAAAAACCAAAACAAAAAAATTAGTTGGGTGTGGTCACTTTAGCCTGCAGTCCCAGCTACTAGGGAGGCTGAGGCATGAGAATCACTTGAACTCAGGAAGCAGAAAAGACTTTTTTTTTTTTTTTTTGAGATGGAGTTTCACTCTTGTTGCCCAGGTTGGAGTGCAATGGCACGATCTCTGCTCACTGTAACCTCCGCCTCCAGGGGTTCAAGCGATTCTCCTGCCTCAGCCTCCCGAGTAGCTGGGACTACCGGTGCCTACCACCACACCCAGCTAATTTTGTATTTTTAGTAGAGACAGGGTTTCACCATTTGGCCAGGCTGGTCTCAAACTCCTGACCTCAGGTGATCCACCTGCCTCGGCCTCCCAAAGTGCTGGGATTACAGGCGTGAGCCACTGCACCTGGCAAGACTTCTTAGAATGAAGATCTGTGAGTAGATGCACATACTCACCCACTCACCAAGTTTGGAGGGAATGCTGTGTGTCAGGCGTGGGGTTTAGAGGCGAAAGGACATGGCCCAAGAATGGGAACTCACAGGCCAGTAGGGAAGAGAGATGCACCAAGATAAAGTTTGGGACAATGTGGCAGTTGCCACGAAGCGGGAAAGGGGAAGCATTTTGGGAACTCAGGACAGGGCATCTAACCCTGGCAAGTTTGGACTTCCCAGAGAATATGACATTAAGCCTAAGCAGGGCCCTGAAGGACGAACAAGAATTTAATAGGCAGACAAAGGGGAAAGGACATTCTGAGCAGAGGTAACAGCAGGGGCTCAGAAGGGAAGCTGAGCAGGGCCCTGAGGCCTCTCGCAGCTCCAGTGTGGGACAGTCTGTAAGGAATCTTCTGGAGAAGGGACTTCCCTGGCAATCAGGTAACCTCACCTTAGAATCCAGGGACCTCAGTCTGGACCACTCCTTCCTCTCCCCCACCACCCACCCAAAAGGATTTTCTTAGCTGACTGCAGTTGCCTATGGTGTGTGGCCAGTTCCTGGTATTTCCTCTCCTGATGTGGATTTCTCAAGGGCAGGAGCTCAGGGCTGGGCCCTGTCTCCAAGACCCCTTTGTTCTCTGGCTGGCAACCTAGAGTCTGGCTCCCGCCTTTGCAGACCCCATGTTGCCAGCCCCTCCCAGGCCACTGACCTGCATCCCTGCCTGGGACATTTCTGCTGAGTGTAGCTACTTTTGCCTGGAGGCACGCCAGAACCTCCGCCCCCCAGGGGCCTGCTGGACTGGGGCCCCACGCCCTTAGGCAGGTTGAATTCATGCTGGAAGAATGGGGGTCAGAGTTCAGTCCCCGAAAGCTGGGGGCTCTGAAGAGGGTCTCAGTGGGGGTCTTCAGGACAGCTCTTTGTAGTGAGGGCTGGGGCCACCATGCCCAGGACAATCTGGGAGTCAGCAAAACAGGACAAAGAATAGGGTTCCTGGGGAAGAATGGCATTTGGGCTGCACTTGCCCTGCTTGGTGGGTTTCTTTTAGGTTAATGGAGTGGAAGGAGCACTGAATTGGGAGTCAGATGGCAGACAACCAGGATTGAGGGGGTCCTGCAGATCATGGAGTCTCTTAGTAGAATAAAAACAAATAGCTAACATTTATTGAACTTTCACTATGTGCCAGGCACTGTGGCAAGCGTTCCATGAGTATTCATTCATTTATCCTTTACCAATGTCCTGTGGGGTGGATATTCATTTCTAGATGAGGAAACTGAAGCACAAGAGGCGAGGTACCATGCCAAGGTCACTCAGCTAGTGGAAGCCAGAGCTGGGAGGTGGGCCCAGGTGGGCTGGCCCCAGATTTATGCTGTTAGTTTATTGTACAGAAGGGGACCTAGAGGCCCAGAGAAGGGGTGTCTGGGCTCAGGTCACACAGTAGAGCAGAGAGTATCCCTCTTCTCCTGCCTACCAGCCCCAGGGATCTTGGGCTCATAGGCAGTCTCCAGGGCCTGGGACATCTGATCACCTGAAGGCTAATGAGAACAACTCTGCTTAAAACCAGGGCCAGGAGAAAGGGTTGGGGCAGATCCATTGCTCTGTCGACCTGGGCTTTAGTCCTGGATTGCCACTGAGTGGCTGTACAACTTGGAGCAGGTCACAACTACTGGGAACCTCAATTTCCTCCTGTGTATTAATAAAGTGGAAGTGAAAATACCAACCATGCCTGCTTCAAAAGGTAAAATGAATTAATAAATGTGAAAACAAAGGACCAAACAACTGCTTATTAGAATCTAGGCTCAACTCAGTCCTGGCCTGCCCACCTACTCTTAAATGGGAGCTCTGGCTTCTCCTTTAAGTGACGGTTACACTCATTCATCAAACATTTATTGAGCACTTACTATGTTCCAGGCCCTGTAATCAAATAACTCTATGGGTTTTGTTATTATATCCATTTTATAGACTTAGAAAATGAGGGTCAGAGGTGAACTGACCTACCCAAGGTCACAGAGAAGTAATAGTCAGAGCCAGGATTTGAATCCATGAGTCTCACTCGAGAGTCTGAGCCTCCTAGAAGCTGATAAGTCAGGCTGGTTCGAGCCAGGATTTGAATCCATGAGTCTCAGTTGAGAGTCTGAGCCTCCTAGAAGCTGATAAGTCAGGCTGGTTCGAACATCCACGGTGCTACATAATCACCCTATAGCAGGCCCAACGATGAAGGAGTAATTTGAGATGCTTAGGAGCAGGAAGGAGGGAATGACTGTGCCAGGGGCAGGCCAGGAAGACTTCAGAGAAGGGGTGGCCCTTGAGCTAAAGCTAGAAGATTTACGGTTTGCCAGGCAAGTGCTTCGGACAGAGGAAACAGCAAGAGCATAGACCTGGCAGTGGGAAAGGCAGGGAAGTGCAAGAGATGGAGGGAGCCTGGATCCTAGGGTGCAGTGAGGCAAGCAGGGAGCTGGGAACTGGCCTGTAAGGGCAGCAAGGAGGAACCCAGGGAGGCTGCCACACCTGCCAGAGGATGCTGCAGCCTGTCACAGGGCATGGCTGCTGCAGGGCAGGACAGGTGAGCTGCCCAGGTGCAGACGTT
This sequence comes from Chlorocebus sabaeus, assembly GCF_047675955.1. Lineage (NCBI taxonomy): Eukaryota > Metazoa > Chordata > Mammalia > Primates > Cercopithecidae > Chlorocebus > Chlorocebus sabaeus. The sequence goes on along the minus strand of NC_132929.1, from coordinate 54,429,960 downwards.
GAGTGCAAGAGTTTTGTGAGGTCCACAGTGTTTCTCTAAAATGGTACACCCCACCAATGTTCAAAATCAGATTTCGTGCCAATCCATATTTCCGGCTCTTGAAAACCGAATGATCTGCTAACTTGGGGTTGACCCCCTATATCACAATCTGTTATGAATTGGATGATTCCCCCGCCCCGGCAAATTCACCTGTCGGAGTCCTAATCCCCAGTCCCTCAGAATGGCACCTTCTTTGGAGACAGGGTCTCCAGAGAGGTAATCAAGTCAAAATGAGGTCATCAGGGTAGACTTTAATCCAATATGACTGCCGTCCTTATAAGGGGAAATCTGGACCCAGAGACACTTGGAAGAAAGATGATGTGAAAAGATGCAGGGAGAAGACAGCCATCTGCAATCCAAGGAGAGAGGCCTGGTACACAGCCTTCCCTCACAGCCCTCAGAAGGAATCAATCCTGCTGACACCTTGACTTTGAACTTCTGGCCTCCAGAACTGTGAGACAAGAATTTTCTGTTGTTTAAGCCGCCCAGGTTGTTGTGATTTGATACACAGCCCGAGCAAACCAATATGCAATCCCTGGCAAGCCAGGAGGAAATGCCAGTTGAGGGTGCCCTCCTCTAGGCTTCCTCCCCACCCCTCCTTCCAAGTTCCCCTTGCCCCTGCCCCATTTACCACCCTTGCCTGTGCCCTGCTTCCCCCTTGGGCCATGGACGTAGAGCCTCTGCCATTTCACTCTGCCTGTCTGTCCTACTGTGAGGGGCTCTTTGGTTAGCCCCAGCATAACCCGGTTCACTCCAGCTGCAGGAGGAACAGAAGAACTCATTTGAGCCTGGTTGGTGGGCTGGCAGCTGGCCCTTCATCTTGTTCGGGAGATTTGAACCCAGGAGAACCAGTCAGTCCTTGGGAGGGAGTAAGCTCTGTGAAGGGTCTGAACTGGAAGGGACTTCCTGATTGTCTGGGCCTTGTGGTCTGTGGACCAGCAATATCAGAATCATCTGGGAGCTTGTTAAAATGCAGAACCCCAGGCCCCAGGCTGACTTGCTGAATCAGAATCTGCATTCTAACAAAGTCCCCAGGTGATTCATACTACATTCAAGTTTGAGATGCACTGGATCTTAAACGTCGCTGCACGCTGGAACCACCTGGTGATTCCAAGTGACTGCTAATGCCTGGGTACCTTCCCCAGAGATAATGATGTAATTATTCTAGGGTGGAGCTTGGACGTCACAGTTTGAAAAGCTTCCCCGGTGATTGTAATGCACAACCACATTTGGGGACTGCTGGTCTACTGTGGGTATTTACACCAACTCCCCTTCCCATCAGAAAACTTTTATAGCAAATAGCAAAACTAGAGCTAGTGGGTCTAGAAAGAACTGCCCACATCCACACCCAACCACCCAAATAACTCAGGCTGTCTGGGGAAGGGCTTGTACAGATGACCCCTGACCAGTGAAAGGCATGGTCATAGCCCTGTTTGAGTGATTAAGAAAGCTTCTAGTCCTTAGTAGTATTTAAATTCTTACGTGTTCTTTAAGTCCTGGGAGGGACTTGGAATTGTACCCAATGCCCAAATATGTTAAGTGACTTTACCCAAAGTCCCATGGTTCTTCTTGGCAGAGCTGGGACTTGTGAGTGGGTGTTTGAGTCCCACTTTGGAGCACTTTGTTGATTGAAGTCAGGGGTATGGTCTGTCCCTTGGGGCATGTGTCCTCCTGTGTCATTAAAAGAGTCATGGCCTGAAAGCATTGGGCTGACTTTGAGTCCCTATTGTGAAATTCAAGATGTACCCAATTCTGACGAACTTTGGAAAAGGCAGACAGGTTACAGCTGACTCTGAGGCCCAATGGTTCTAATGAAGGCTGAAGGGAAACTACTGCTTCTTGGAAACCAGGAAGGGACTAGCAGAGGAAATAGAGGCAGGACCCCGCTCCCAGATGTAATAACCCTCCCCCTGTGCTGGGGTCATAGTCACTGATGATTAGCTAGTGCTTTCAGGGCTCAAATGTTGGACTTGAGGTTGAAGTTGCTTTCTATTTACTTCCATCTTTTTCACTAAGTAGTTGAGAGAGTACACAGTAAGGGGGTATAAGGGAGAGGATGCCCCTAGAGTCCTGGGGACTAAGGTTTGGAACCCCAGCTCCACATTAACTAGTTGTGTGACCTTGGACCAGACACTCAACTTCTCTGAGCCTTGGTTCCACATCTGTGAATTAGGGGAAATTTTTTTTTTTTTTTGAGACGGAGCCTCACTCTGTCACCCAGGCTGGAGTACAGTGGTGTAATCTTGGCCCACTGCAAGCTCCGCCTCCTGGGTTCACGCCATTCTCCTGCCTCATCCTTCTGAGTAGCTGGGACTACAGGTGCCCGCCACCACACCTGGCTAATTTTTTGTATTTTTAGTAGAGATAGGGTTTCACCATGTTAGCCAGGATGGTCTTGATCTCCTGACCTCGTGATCCGCCCGCCTCAGCCTCCCAAAGTGCTGGGATTACAGGCGTGAGCCACTGCGCCTGGCCAAAAAAAATTTTTTTGAGACAGGGTCTCACTCTGTCGCCCAGGCTGGAGTGCAATGGTGCAATCTCAGCTCACTTACTACCTCCACCACCTAGGTTCAAGCGATTCTCCCACCTCAGTCTCCCGAGTAGCTGGGACTACAGGCATACACCACCATGCCTGGCTCATTTTTATATTTTTAGTAGAAACAGGGTTTCAGCATGTTGGCCAGGCTGGTCTTGAACCCCTGACCTCAAGTGATCCTCTCACCTTGGCCTCCCAAAGTGCTGAAATTACAGGTGTTACCCACCGCACCTGGCCTGAATTGGAGGAAATATTAACACCCACTGGCCTACTATGAACCTGGAAGGATAACATGAAATAATGTATGTTGAAGTATACTGTTAAGGGCCATGCCTAGGTTGGACAGATGTTCTTGCTTTGTGTACTGTGGAGGGTGATGCCTGTGTTATACCGTTCATGCATGCACAAGCAACTACATACCATCTACCTGAATGCAAATGTGTCCATGTACTCACAGGTCCACAGTTCCTACATTCTGAAAACAAAACATTTGTTTTGTTGTCCCAAAGGATTCGAATCCTTCTGGGCCAGATGTGTTTCAGAATTCTGAGATTTGCGGAAAAGAAAATAAGTTTCTTTTTTTTTCTTTTTTCTTTCTTTTTTTTTTTTTTTTTTGAGACAGAATTTAGCTCTGTCACCCAGGCTGAAGTGCAGTGGCATCATCTAAGCTCACTGCAAACTCCACCTCTTGGGTTCAAGTGATCTTCCCACCTCAGCCTCCCAAGTAGTTAGGACCATAGGCGCACACCACCATGCCTGGCTAATTTTTGCATTTTTGGCAGAGACGGGGTTTTGCTATGTTGGCCAGGCTGGTCTTGAACTTCTGACCTCAAGTGATCCACCTGCCTAAGCCTCCCAAAGTGCTGAGATTACAGGCATGAGCCACTGTACCCGGCCTGGTTTGCAGATTTTCAAAACTAATGTGATACTCCATAATCAAACACCTTACTATTATCTCAGAGAGACATGTGAATAGTCATGAGAAATTGGGTAAAAAAGAAATGGCCTCATGTCAGTTCTGCTCTGGTTTTGCCCCCTAATAGGAAGAAATGTTTTGTTTTCAGAATGTTCAGAATTTCAGAAAAGGGGTTGTAGACCTATGTCTTAATAGCTCCGGCACCTTGAGCATCATGTCCTGTGCGCCCGGCATCATGCCTGGTGCTTCCCACATTTTACTCACTCTGTCCTCTCCATGGCCCTGTGAAACGGAAGGTGTTGTCAGCTTCATGGGAGTGAGTTGTTCAGGACATTCCCTGCAGACATGGCTGTGAATAGTGACATTAACCAGCAGAGTCAAGCTAGAGAATGTGCCCTTGCTAGAGGACATCCCGGCCATGGGGCCTCTGCCAGTGTGCCATGTGTCCTTGCCATGGTCTGCTCACTCCCATTCCTCCACTTCCCTGAGTATCTTTAACATCTAAACAAGACCACATCCCATGAGCCCACTGATTCAAAAGGCTGCTTTTACCCTTTCTAGAATTGGCTTGCCCTTTGTTTGTTTTAGTGGTTTGAATTTCGGTGTTTTGTTGCTCTGTAGGTGTGTGTGTCGCAGCCTTTGTGTGTCTGTGACTGGGTGTGTGTGTGTGTGAGCTTGGGCTCTGGGATGGAATGCAGTGGGTGTGTCTATGCCTCTGTTCTGTGTGTTCCTCGGTGTGTCTCTCCAGGTGTCTAGGGCCTTGGACACATGGAGAGTGTGCCCAGCCTGGGCTGTGAGTGATGAAGAGGGTTATCCTAGCCTATGATGGTGACTGCATTTGTGCTGATAACATTGTGTGTGCAGAGGCCTGGGTGTTAGTGCTGTCTTTGTGACTGTGTGTCTCTGAGTTAGGGTGACCAACTGTCCCAGTTTGCCTGGGACTGACATCCAGTGTTCCCAGGACAAGGGACTTTTCCACGGTGAAATGAGAAACCGGGACAAGTCGGCGCCCCTCTTCCCAGGGTAGTCACGCTCTGTGGTTCTGTTTGTGTGCGTCTCTTCTGTGTGTTCTCGCGTATGTCTGCACATTGTGGGTGTGTGTTCTGCATGCATTTCCTCAGAGTGTGTGTCGTGGATCAGCTTTGCACATTGGTCATGCGCTTCTCTCTGCACGTCTCTCTGTAGCCAACTCCGTGCACATGTGTCCTCTGTGTTGTGTCTGTGTATGCCTATGTGTGTCCATCTCCACATGTTTGTCTCTGCATGCTCTGGAATGATCCGAGTGTCTCTGTGGATATCTGTGAATCTCTCTGCCTGTGAGCTCATAGCTAAGGGCACATGTGTTTGCTGGAACAGACACTGGGCCTCTCTGCGTGGCCATATCTGGTTCACTGTGTATTCTGCTGTGATCAAGCTGACCCTTCCCATGGCTCAGCCTCCTCTCCTCTCCATCCCAGTACCCATGGATGCTTCTTTCTGAATCCAGCCCCTCTCTACCCTCACTCCCAGCCCTAGCCAGAACCATTGCAAAAGAGGAGTCCATTCTCCACGTAGTTAGTGCAACATGGTTGGAAACTCCTGCCTGCCCCGCTGCTGTATCTCAGTGCTCTGCCTTGCAGGCACGCTATGGCTCCTCCCTACTTCCCAGCTCTTCCTGCTCAGCACTTTCCATCCTCCATACATTCTTTCTCAGTCTCTCTGCCTTTCCCAGTATCCCTGTCTCTCCCCAGCACCCCTCACTTTTCGCTAATTCTTGAAGACTCTCATCAGCATCACCTGCTCTGGGAAGCCTTCCCCTCTCTCCCCCAGGCAGAGTGAGCATTTCTGCCTCTACCCTCCTATAGCCCTAGTGGCTTATCTCCACAGTGGGGTTGTGGGGGGGTCATCCCTAGGCCAGGACCCTCCATTTATTGAGCCCCCTCCAGAAGGTGCCAAGCACTGGGCTGCATTGTCATTTAATCTTTACAACCATCCAGTGAGAGAGGTGTCCTCATGCTGCTTTTCGGATGAGGGAACTAAAGCTCAGAGAGGTCGAGGCACTGGCCCAAGGCCACACAGCTACGAGGTAGTACAGCTGGCTCCAAAGTCCAGACTCCTGACACCAGGCTACCTCATGACACCCTTTTGTGGGGGTCTGCCTGGTGTGGACCTCTGCCTGTCCACACTGTCCTGTGAGCATTTTCATGCTGAGAGCAGGTTTGATTTGTCTCTGTGTGCCCAGCCCTCAGCACAGACCCGGGTACCTAGCAGGCACTCCATAAAGATTTACTGAATAAATGCCTGCTCTCGAAAATGACAACCTCAGCTTTCATTAGTCTGATTTATACATGTGCTGGGATCTTCTGGGCTGCAAGGCTGCGGAACGGGTGGCTATAATTTATCAGAAAACGTGGCGATTGTTCTAGCTTCTCTTTCAGTGCAAAAGGAGAAAGTAAATTGATGGCCAACAGCCCTGCACTGGGAAGGGCCTGCGATGGTGGATACCCCGATTCTTGCTAACAGAGCAGGCACATGACTGGGAGGCCCTTCAGCCATCCCCCACGTGGGCTCTCCTATCCACCTGCTGCCTGGAGGTGGCCACAGGGGGATCAGCTGCCTCTCATCGATCGTCCTGCTCAGGATGCCAAATGGTGCCTTTGAAAGTCCATAAAGAAAGAGACACTCATTCATCCCTGATCAATCACCTTTTGCTGCCCCTTGTGCGGCACGTGCAGGACACAGCACAATGCCGGCTCGTCACGGGTGCTCAATCACCATTTCGGGATTAATGGTTTTTCAGATGGGAGTCACGCCCACCTCCTTCCCCCTCATCCCCAGGCCAGGCATCTCCAGGACAATGCTGCAGTGGCCGGAGAAGCCCCCAGCTCCCTGAGGCCCTCCTTAATCGAGATTGACGGATGTGGGGCGTGTGGTCCATAGAAGCCCCGGGCTCCTGCAGAAGCCAGAGCCTACTCCTTCTGGGGATGGATGGGCAGGACAGCTGCCTCAGCCTTCCCAGATGTCCAGGAGAACCCATTCTCTCTCCCGATCAATGTGGCAGCTGGGTGAGCTCCAAGAGCCCCACCTGAGGGGCCCCAAGCCTCAGGCCTCCACCAGGCCGGGTTGTTAGGCCAAATGGCCTCAGCTCAGGAAGGTCTTTGAGCTTGGGAGCTGGGGGCACTGGCTTGCTTCTCCCTCTGCCCCCCAGTGACAAGCTCCGTGCCCCCCTTTTCCTCCTGAGGCTGTCCCAGACTGGGCTGTGAGTGATGAAAAGGGTTATCTTGGCCTATGATGGTGATTGCATTTGTGCTGATAACTTGAAAATTAATCATCATAATAAGGCCTGCCGGGCCGCTGAATGAGACGGATGGTCTCCCCACATTCCGGCAGCACCGAGCTTCCTGCTGAGCTGCGATCATGTCGTCATCTTCATGGCTCCCTGAGGCCTGCAGGATGTGAATATTTAATTAGCATCCCTTGCCTGCTCTCTGGGGTGTTTGTAAATATGATTCATGGGCTGTATTGTTACCTCAGCTGAGCACTCCCTGCCCTCCACTGCCTGCCAGCATCTCGGGCAGAGACAGTGCCCTGGCAGCTTAACCCCCCAAGTCCCACCCAGTGTGCACATCCAGGATTGGCGTCGGGCCTGGACACGGATCACTTCCCTTCTACAGCACCCAGGGTGGAAATCGAACCACGTTTTCACCTTGTGTTTGGACTGCAGGCCCAGCAGTTACTTAACAGGCCTTTGAGGAAGGTCCCCCAAGACAAGAGGCCTGATTCAGGTCAGTTGTTCACAGGGAGTAGGGAATGACCCCAAGGGAAGGCATGACTTCACTCCACCCTCACTTAGATCAAATACACACAGGCAAACCAATCACTGAGCGCCTTGCCACCAGTGCAAACCAAGGACCTGCCTTGGCTCTGAGGGAAAGGCCTGGGGCCAGGGAGCAGGATCCTGGGGTCTTGGTCTGGTCGCTGCTACCAGCATGCTTCCTGACCTTGGGTAGGTCATCGGACCTCAGTTTTAACATCTACACATAGGCCCGATAACATCTATTCTTTTAGGCTCACAGTATGATGGGGGTGCTGGGGAAACCACAAAGTTCCATGCACATTTAAGAAATGGAGCTACTCAGGAGGCTGAGGTGGGAGGATTCCCTGAGCCTGGGGATGTCAGGGCTGCAGTGAGCTGTGATCGTGCTACTGCACTCCAGCCTGGGCAACAGGATGCCATCTCACACACACACAAAAAAAAAATAAAGAAAAAAGAAATGGAACTCAGGGCTGGGAGGGCTTACATCTCTCATGTACAGATGGGGAAACCAAGGCCCCGAGAGGGAAAGGAACTTGCCTAGAAGTGCATTCAGAGCAGGGGCAGACTGTAGGACTGCTGGCTCCCAGCTAGGGGATTTTTCTGCAACAGAGTTTAGAAACAAAACTATTTTATTCTTCCAGCTGTGTTCCTGCATTTGCTTGGTAGTTATTACTACAGGGAAGGAAGGGAGGGCACTTCTCCCTAAGACACAGTGCAGGCTGGGAATGTCGTGGGTTCCCCGCGTGGTGCTGCAGCTGTTGTTGGAGGTCATGTGGTGGGGAACAAAGGCAGCGGGGCTGTCTGGGCACACCCTCGGTCTCAGGGATCTGCCGTGGAGTACTGTCGCAAGCTGCCTCTGCATCTCCCTCAGCGCTCCAGCAGGGTGATCTTGTGGGGCACCCACGCAACGCATACAAACAGCCCTGAGACCACTGCAGAAGCTGCGTTTTCACTGTCCTCACAGGACCCACACCTCCCCTTCGCCCCCTCAGCTGCTGCAGCTCTCCAGGGCCATCTCCACAGTCCTCTTAACCCCTGCCCCCCACACCAGGTCTCCCGCTCTAGAGTCTTTTCTGCCTAAAACCCTTCTGCAGCGGCTCCAGCTTCAGAAACGAGTCCTCTCCCTGGCCTCAAAGACCTTTGTGATTTGGGTCCCTCCATCCCACTTTGCCTCGTTCCCTCCCCCCACCCCCATCCCTACTTGCCCCCCGAAACCACAGGCCCTTGTATACTTCTTTTGCTTTGCACTGCCCTCCCCTCCTTCTGCCTGGCAGAAACTCTCTCTCACAATTCAGAACCCAGCTCACGTCCCCAACTCTAGAAACATCCCTGGTGCTCCAGGCCCTCGCCTCTGCCCCCACCCCCACCCCCACCCCGACATACCATCCTCAGAGTGCTCAGCCTCAGGATTTCCAAACCCGTCTTCCTCCAGTTTGAGAGCAGCACTGAGTCAGAGACCAAGTCCTGCTCCTCTCTGTGCCCAGGGCCTAGCCCAGGGCATGGCGCACAGTGGGCTGCAGTGATATCAGTGAATGAGAGGGTTTTCCAGGCAGGTTCTCTGTAGGCACGATCTCAGGTTCACAAGCATGTTGTCTACACAGCAGCTGGTCTAGGGGCCATACTCTTCCCTCCCTCCCCAGGCCTTTGTCTGTTCTACTCATCCAGGCCCGGAGCCAGGGACCCTGGCAGATGGAGTGGAAGGAATGGGGAGGAGAAGGGCACGGTGGTGGCTGGAGGCGCCATGATGTGGAGCCTGGTCCCCCTCCATGCAGCTTCTCGGAATCGGGTGGGAGGCCCTGGGATCTGAACAGCTTAGCAGGTTCCTTATCCATCCTCTTCCACAGGGGGTGGGGCGGGGGCCTTTGTCTGAGGCCTCTGATCAGACTCTGTGTCCTACCTTCCCTCTGGTGGAGAAAAGCAAAAATAAGATCCTGGGAAGCAGCTGTCTTTGCCAGGTGTTGAGGGTAGAGTTCCTGCCCTCACCCAAACAGGAGGCTCTTCTGGTCCCAGGTGACCTCACACCCAGCCCGAGGCCTTTGCCTACCTCCTGTCCCTTCCCCATCTTGAAACGCTCCGATTATTGATTCTGTCTTTGGTCTATTCCTGATGAAGCCTCTGCTCCTACCTGGCGTGGGTGCCTCAGGGATGAGGAGAGTGGGTCTTCTAAGGGCAGTGGGGGCTTTCCTGCCACAGTCATTTTGGGGGCACAAATGAAGAATAGCAGTGGTTGGGCTGCCTGTCTTCAGGGATGCCTGGCCCAGCGGTCATTAGAGCCATTCGCCCCCAGTCCATGAAAGGGGTCAGACTCCCTAACTCATTAACGACCGGCCCATCCATCTTGTCTGTCTGCACTGACACAGCCATCGCCTCTGACAGCTGACACGGCCCTCCTGGAGGCATTACCCTCTGTGTGGGGATGAGGGGTGGGCTTGGCTGGTAGGAGAAGGAAAAGTCTGTTTGGGAAATGTTCTTATTGTTTCAACCACTTTGAAGCCACAATATGTGTGTGTGTGTGTGTGTGTGTGTGTGTGTGTGTGTGGAGGGGAAGTCTGTTGGTGGAATTGTGTGAGCAGACCTGGGTTTGATGTGGGCTGCATCACTGCCCTGCCATGTAGCTTTGGGCAAGTCCCTTCCCTTCTCGTGGATCCTCAGCAACCCCCTCTATACAGTGGAGAGACAAATCTGTCTGTTGATCCATTAGAATACAATGGATGGGGACTGCCAGCACTGCCCACCTTCAAGACACCAGGACTCTTAAGCTGAAAATGGCCACTTCCCTGCAGCACACATACTGGGCTCACTTTTAAAAGCAGGCCAGGCTAGCCTGACCTGACAGGTTCACGTCTGAGGCTACAAGTCCCCATGTAAGATTTATGAAGGGCCTTTGGAAGCCAAACTAGGCATTGTCAACTTTCTGGACAGGGGAAGAAGATATCAGTCATTAATGGGCTGTTTTCTATTGCCCAGTTTCCTGTGGTCTGCCTGGATGGGGCTTTGCTTGCTCTCGGGTAGATGTGGCTATAGATTGTTGAGCTGTTTATTGAGTTGATCTGTCCTGGACCTCTTCTCCTCTACCCCACAGCAGTGCTCTCTACAGACCCTCTAATGGTCAAGTCCACTCCCAAGTAGCAAGTCATGTGGATGCAGAGGAGTTTCTCTTCTCAGTGTCTGGAGAGAGAGTCACAGGTTCCCAGGCTGGACTGGGCCTGGGAGTCCAGGGGAGTCTAGGGGAGACCCTCCTATCATGCATGTATTCTGCCTGCACCCCTAGGGATGCCCCAGGCAGCCCCAGCCACTGAAGGCTGGGGTCTCAGTCTGTGAGGAAGCCCTTGCTCAACTGCCTTCTCTGGCTCAACTCTACCTTTGGGGGCCTCTGGTCTGGACCCAGGGTTCCAATACAGAAATCATCAGAGAGAAACTGTGAATGGCCCATGTCTCCCCCTCCCTAAGGTTCCTGCCTCTGGGGCCTCCAGTCTTTCCTGATGTGACACACTTGAGTTCCATCCTCATGCTAGTCTCCCTTTGGGGAATGTTCATGTTAGCCAATGTCCCTCTTTTTAAAGACATGCATATATTTTTAAAAATAAAATATTGTATAGAAAGTGGAACAAAGAAACAAATCCACTGTTTGCCGTTTTGTATTTCCTTTCAATTTCCTCCTCCACATCTGTTAAGGGGTGATCACACAGCATACAATTATGAACTGTGTTATTTTGTCTTGGTTTTATAGCCCGAGCCATTTCCAGTCTGCTATCTGATATTTATTTTTTTGAAGTTCGAAAATAATGCAATGGAATGAGTCAATATCATAAAGTTTTCCATTCACCCCCAAAATACTCTATAAAATTCAAGGCCATGCAAAATATTAACAAGATTTTTCATATTTGACAGGTTGGCTCTAAAATTTATATGGATGAATAAATATATAAGGATAGCCAAGACGGTTATGAAAAGGAAGAGTAAAGAGGAGGAAATTTTTCCACCAGATATAAAAATTATCCTAAAGCTTTAATGTTTTAAAACCATGGAAATTGGCATAGGAGTAAACAAACAGATTGATAGAACAGAATTAAGAGTCCAGGAACATATCATCTGTGCATATATAGAAATGCAGGACGTAAAAAAGGGGCACTTCAAATGTCATGCATGTGTATAATATTCAAATGTTCCAGAATTAATTAAATACATAAGTCTCCTCCTCCCCTTTCCAGCCAACTTCAGGTCTTTGGTGTGGACAATCCCATCATATGGAGGTATACTAATTTACTCAACACGGTCCCTTTCTATTGGACATTTAGGATTTGCCCATAGCAGTATGAGGGGCACTGCAATGGGCACCTGTGTCTCTGAAGGTGTTTTTCTTTGTTTTTGGATTCTTTCCTTAAAGAGCTGTTCTAGGAGTGGAACTGCTGAAGCAGAGGGTAGGGTATGCCCATATTGCTTTCCCAAAGAACTACTGTGGGGTCAGGGAGAAGAGGTCCAGGATGCATAGTTATTTCATGCATTCATTCATTCATTCATTCATTCATTCACTGAGCTCCTGTGCTGGGCTGGGTGTCAGGACTGGGGATCCAGGTCAGGCACAGAACATATGATTCACTGAAGGAGAGGCATGGAAACAGGGATCTTCAAAATCAGGAGAGTGAAATCACCTGGCATGGCAGTGCTCAGAGCAGCACGCTGTGAGTTTCCAGAAGAGGGCTCCCCAGGGTGCTGACATTTAGACTGGGCTGCCTTCCAGAGATGGGTGTGAGAAGGAGCAGAGGTGGATCACAGAGGGCCTCAGATGCCAGGCTGAGAAGCTGGGACTGTGCCCTGTGGCCATGGGGAGCCACAGAAGGTTGATGAGCTGCGGAGTGATGTGTTCGCCTGCATTGTAGGAGGCTCATGGGGGCAACCTCGGCGCAGCTCCTGCCATTGCTGGCCCTCCACTTCCCAGCTCTGTTGTGCTGCCAGCCCTGCCTGATTCTCCGAATCCACAAAGCCTCCTTCCTATATTCAGAGGCCTCCTGGCCTCAGGCTCAACCCCTAAAAGTCCAGGAATGAGCAAAAGTCCCGTTTCACCCTTTTCTTGCCCTCAGGAAACTGTACCTTATCTCAGAGTCATTGAGGGTGTGTTGAGTTAGATCTGCACCAAATAGGGTGGTGGTGACTATGGAATTTTATCACATCAGTTCTTGTCCTGCCCCAGCTGTTGATTCCTGAAATGACCTTGGGTGAGTGAGTGCTTGCTTTTTCAGGCCTGAGGTTCCCCACGGTAGAGTAAGGAGTTTGAATCAGCTCATCCAAGAGCTCTGGCAGCCTGTATTTACACAATGCAAATGGAGCCCTAGCCCCTAAGACCAAGCATCAGCTTTTATAGGGGAAACACTGGGCTTGGTCAAGCAGAAACCACACCTGACTCGCGTGGCTTTCTGGGACTCCTTCCTGACTGCCTGCCTCCTCTCAGCTGTCTCTGGTTAAGCCTGTCAGATCTGGTTCTGTCTGAAGAGATGCGCACAGGCTGCTTTCCACCCAACACCCATCCCAAGGTCTGTTCCAGGTCCCTGTTGTCCCCCAGGCAGCAGAGGCCTAGCGACAGGCCTCATTCATCTTCCCACTGAGTCCAGAGACAAAGGGCCTAATGTGTGTGCAGATGGGCCTGCCCTTCCATCATCCCTCACAACCAGTGTCCGATAATGTGCCTCCAATGAGTCCCCCGTGGCCACCCTCTGACCAGGGGGTGGCTGGGCAATGACACATGCAAATACAGGGACTGGATGACAAAGCAAGCCTTGAGGGGGCATGGCAGGGGGCGGGGCATGATCACAGCCCGACGGAGAATCCCATCACTCATTTCTGACATGGATACATTAGGCCTCTCAAAGACCACTTGCCCCTGAACACTGAGCTGCCAAATTAATTGACAAGCGACCTTTAGAAGCAGCTCCTAGAGAGCAGGAACCCCTGTCCCCAGAGGCCCGGACCAAGAAGCTGTCATTTTCTGGGAGAAAAGAATTGTGCCCTATCTGGCCAGAGCTCAGTGCCCTCCTGGGCTGACTGAGACCCTGGCCACTCCAGAGTGTCGCATGTATGTGTGAACAAGGAAATTGGGTCCCAGAGAGAGCAGTGATGTGCTTTAAGCACGCAGTGCATAGGTGGTGGAGGTAAGGCTGGAACTCAGGTCTCCTGACTGCTCTGCCAAGCCCTTTGCCTCTCTCTTGTGTCCAAACCCCTGAGTGCTGCAGAGGGCTCTGACTGCCTAGTCATAGGTCCTCCCCACCCTTATGGCAGGGGTTGTAGGGCCTGGGGGGAGAGTCCTTAGCCCCTGTTCTCCCACAGAGCCTGAGCCTGGCCCTAGTGAAAACACTGATGACCCCCCTCCTTTTTAATTTTTTTAGAAACAGGGTCTCGCCTTGTCACCCAGGCTGGAGTGCAGTGGCAAAATCACGACTCACAGCAGCCTCAAACTCCTGCCTCAGCCTCCCAAGTAGCTAGGACCACAGGTGCATACCACCATGCCTGGCTAATTTTCTTATTTTTTATAGAGACAGGATCTTGCTATGTTGTCCAGGCTGGTGTTGAACTCCTGACCTCAAGCAATCCTTCTGCCTCAGTCTCCCAAAATTCTGCGATTACAGGCATGAGCCACCGAGCCAGCCTAAAGCCCCCTTTAAAATGCAGACACAGGGCAGGAAGAGTGGCACAAAGGGTGCAGGGAATGCCAGCAGCCAGGAAGCCATAGCTGACCACTCACGGAAAGCCCGAGCACAGTATTAGAGACACAGAAGACTGTGGATGGGAGTGGGCATCTGGGGACTAGGCCCACATCCCCACTCTGCCCTGGCCCTCTGGGGGATCTTAGGTCAGCCAAGTCCTTCCCTGAGACCCTACCTTTCAGCAGAATGAAAGACTCGAAACAGGAAACAATGGTCCTATCACTATTCGCTCCTGTTTATCAAGCACTCCCTGTGAGCCAAGCACTGCACTAAGTGCTGCTGAGCCCTCGTCTTATTAATCTTCATAACAGCCCCCAAGAAGAAATTGTCTTCGTTTTACAGGTGAGGCTGGGCTCATGGCTCACACCTGTAACTGTAGCATTTTGGAAAGTCGAGGTGGGAGGATCACCTTAGGCCAGAAGTCCAAGACCAGCCTGGGCAACACCGTGAGACCCTGTCTCTACAAAATAAATAAAAAATAAAATTTTTAGAAATACAGATAAGAAAACCGAGTTTCAAATAGCTAGTTACTTTTCTTACAAGTGGCTGAGCCCAGCTTAGAACTCAACCTCTGGGCATGCTCCTGGCTTAGGGACAAGGATAAGAGGGGACCAGAGAACAGACAGAGAATCCCAGGTTCAGCCAGAAAGGGCAGGTCAAAGTGGGTCAGGAGTGGGGAGGCCCATTAGCCGCCAGGCCCCTTGGCCCCTGGAGAGAGGCACAGCGCAGAGGGAAACAGCCCACCTCCCAGCAGGTCTTGCTGAAGACCCTCCATTCCCTTCCGAATCTCTCTCTATCTCCAGCCCCTCCCACAACCGGGTCCCTTTGGTCCCTCCTATAGGAGTAGCCTCACCCAGATGGCCTTAATCTGGTGGTCATGGAAATTTCTTTTTTTTTTTTTTCCTTTTTTTCTGGGGGGGGCGTGGGTGGGCAGAATCTTGCTCTGTCGCCCAGGCTGGAGTGCAGTGGCGCAATCTCGGCTCACTGCAAGCTCCGCCTCCTGGGTCTACACCATTCTCCTGCCTCAGCCTCCTGAGTAGCTGGGACTACAGGCGCCCACTACCACGCCCGGCTATTTTTTTTTTTTTTTTTTTTTTTTTTGTATTTTTAGTAGAGACGGGGTTTCACCGTGTTAGCCAGGATGGTCTCAATCTCCTGACCTCGTGATCCGCCCACCTCGGCCTTCCAAGGTGCTGGGATTACAGGCATCAGCCACCGTGCCCTGCTGGTCATGGAAATTTCAACAGCCCTGGGCCCGGAGCCCAGCTTGCTCTGCCCTGCTCCCCAGAGTCCCTTTCTAGTTACATGTCCTGGAGCTAGGTCATGGGGCTGGGTCACCTCCCTTTAGCATATAGAGACCCTGCTAGTCTGTCACCTGAGTTCATCTAATCCTGAGGCTCCCCCTCCTTCCTCTCAGAGTGGCTTTGTCCATCTCCACTCCAGGACCTGGCAGGAGGAGCACAGAAAGAGCCCGTGAAGAACCCCGGACTGAGATGGCTGAGGGCTGGGGCCTCGGAGAAGGATTCCCAGGGCATTGGATGGCCACCTGGATTTGGAGATTCACAAAGGAAGGGAGAGGAACCAGATCATAAGGAGTGTGAGCATTGAGGCCAGAGAGGAGGGCCTCACTCCAGCCCGCAGCCTCAAAAGCCCATGGGCCGCTGCCTGCATCTTATAGTTGTGCACAGCAGAAGCCCCCAAGATCTGGTTGCTGAGAGGGCAGAGGTACAGGGCGGAGATCCTGGTGTGGGTTGGGTAGATATCAGAGGGTGAAGGAGTCCAGCATTGGAGCTGTCCTGGTTCAAAGGTTCCTTCAGTCTTTTGCAGTCATCCTGAGCACAGCTCAGCAACAGCAGCAGGCTGGTGGTGACGGGTGGCTGGGGCACCACACTGTGCTGCTGGGGTCCACTCTACCAGCCCTGCATTTGGCTGTTCAGCTGTGGCTTGTACATCCCCTGGGACTGGAGGCTTATGCTTCCAAGGCAGCCCCTACCCCTGTGGGATGGTTCTGCCTGTGAGAAAGACCCTTCTTCCTACGAGTCCAGGTGCTTCTCTGTGGCCTGTCCCTAGGTCCTGGCCCCGTTGGAGGTCAGAAACTATATGCACTCCCTCGGAGCAGCATAGCCCGACTGAGGTCTGCCCAGCAGGCCCAGCACCCACCCCGCCTCTGTCTCCCAGGTCTCTGCAGGCCAAGGATGCTGTTATTTTTTAGCCATTCCGTGGAGTATGACCTCCTCATTCACCCGAAGCACTGCCTCTCCTCTAGGACCTCAGTTCAGCCATATCCCTGTCCTCCTGACTGAGTGCTCAGAGCAGCTATTCTGCAGTCTAGGGGCCTCTATTACTTGGTTTCCTGTTCCCTACTGATTCGGCAGAAGCCTGGAATTGAAGTCCATGGAGGATCTGGGTCAGTTTCTTTACATCTAGAGCTTTTTCAGAGAATAACTCAATTCTTCAGGCACAAGACGCCCCCAGTAGCAGCTACTCCCTACACCAATGTGATGAGTTCCCATAGACACGCCAGCCCACCCAGCACAGGCCCCTCACTGACCTCCCAGCCTCCAATAGGTCCCCTGGTTCCTGGCCTTCTCCCCAGGGCTGCAAAAGGCTCTTTGGAGTGTCCCCATTCCAGATCCCTTCTCACCCCTCAATAAATCATCTCTGAAGGCAAGGGAGTGACAACTTTATTTGCACAACAAAAAAAAAATATATATATATAGGCTGAATTTATCAAAACAGTAGATTATTTGCAATCATGGGTACTTGGAAACTGTATCAGCCTGGATTCCCCCTAAAGCAGAGCCTGAGACAAAGACCCCAAGCAGGGAGCTTTCTTAGGAATTCGATCCCAGGGAGCAGGAGTGAGGGGCAGGGGCGAAACAAAGGAAGAAGCAAAAGCCAGATCAAGGATGCATTGCTGAGTTGGCCACCAGCGCTGAAGGGCCTGTGTCGAGCATCTCAGAACTGTCCCTCAGGGGCCAAAGGGAGAAATATTTACTCCTCAGCTTCAATCTCCCATTGGTCAAGGCTGTCCCACAGGCAAGAATTCTTCTGGGTGAATGCGGAGTGGTTCCCAGGGCAGGAAGATAGAGGTGAAGACTTGGGGAGGGAAGGTGCTGTCAGCTCATGCTTGGGCAGAGCTGGCTGAAATTTGTGCAGAACGGACCCCAGGGTAGTGGCTGCACTAAGAGAGATGAGGCTGAGAAGATGTGTCGTGATGCACATAAAGTGTCCTCTGCAGTAGTCAGCTTCATCGCGTGTGACACAGGCAGCTCACAGCTAATGTGACAAGCCTGTGGGAAGGACATTGTGGTCAAGAACAGCTGAAGTGGATCAGAAGGTCAAAACTGGAAGGAAGTTGGGTGTGGTGTCTCACGCCTGTAATCCCAGCACTTTGGGAGGCCGAGGCGGGAGGATCACTTGAGTTCAGGTGTTTGAGACAAGCGTGGGCAACACAGGGAGACTCTATCTCTACAAAAATAAAAATAAAATAAATTAGCCAGGCATGGTGGTGCATACCTGTAGTCTCAGCTACCCAGAAGGCTGAGGTTGGAGGGTTGCTTGAGCCTTAGAGTTTGAGCTGCAGTGCCAGTGATCACGCCACTGCACTCCAGGCTGGGTGACAGAGCCAGACTCTGTCTCAAAACAAAAACTGAAGGAGTCCCAGAGCCAATGGATTCACAGGACAAAAAGCTAGGGAAACTGAGGTCCAGAGAGGGTTCAGGCAGAGGCAGGCTAGAAAGTCTCCCTTTCAGAGCCAGGGATGGTTCCTGAGGCCATCTGGGTGACTTGCCAGCTTCATGCCTGGCACACACTTAGTGATCAAAAATGGGAATGATAACAACAGTGACAATAATAATAATGGCTCCCGATGTGAGGTTCCGTGTTCTGGCCGCTAAGCCCCTCGGCCTCCAGGGGCACTTTTGAGTGTAACTGCACAGCAAGGTCTCCACATGCTTTCATTCTTCTGCTATTAATTTTAGTGCAATGGCAGTCAAGGAGTTAAAGCAGTGCTTTCAGCTGGAGATGCCAGCTCTGGCACCAGGATGCACTGGAGACTCATATCTAATGGGGGGACTGGACCTCAGCTCCCTCTCTGAGTTAAGGGCTGTGTGTGGAAAGAGCTTTGTGGTGAGGCTGTTCTAAAGCTACCTTTGGCTTCTTGAATTCCCTTTGTCCTTCAGAAGTGCATTCGATGCAGGAGTCCTGGGACTTTCCCAAGCTTTCCAGCTTGGGGCTACCACCTGTTCACCCTGGCAAGAGACCCTGGGCTTAAGCTGTGGCAGGAAGGGATTTCCAGGTTCTGTTGGAAACATCATGGCGGTGAGTTCTCTTCCTAGAGCTCCTTTTGCCCCCTTGCCTCCCAAGTGCTGGCCCCTCTGGGTCAGCACTTCCCTGCTGTCCTGCCTTTCGCACCCGGGTCTCAATTCTTTGACCCCCCCACCAACTTTGTAAATAAAAATCCCTATATTTTCAGCTCTTTCATGGTCCCTTATTCCAACCCTGCTGTCACCACAGCTAGCTCTCTGTATAGGACAGTGCTTCCTGGTAGCCTCTGGAGGGAACACTGCAGGTATGCACACCTGGATTGAGAGTGACACCCCCAGCAACATAACAGAACCACTCAAGGGGATGCTGGAGCTGATACATACCAGCTTACCAGAGCAAATTGTACCTATCAGTCAGCAACTTCCTGTCCGTGGCTTGAAATAGCCCTTGGGGCATGGTGGTGGGGGCCTGTAATCAATCCCAGCTACTCGGGAGGCTGAGGCAGGAGAATCACTTGAACCCAGCAGGCGGAGGTTACAGTGAGCCAAGATAGCTCCACTGCACTCCAGCCTGGGCCTGGGCAACACAGTGAGACTCCATTTCAAAAATAAAAGAAATAGCCCACGGGAGCTGTATTTACACTATGGGAATCAGCAAATGCTATAAGCCAGGTTTAGGGTTTTTCTCTGAAGAGCCTGTTGTTAAATACTTACCAGCACACTACTAACCCTGATTCTCCTCCTTCTGCCCCTTTGAGACTCTCACCATCCAGGTAGACCCCCAGCTATGGTTTGAATGTGTCCCCCAAAGTTCACGTGTTGGAAACTTAATCCCCAAAGTGACAGGGTTAGAGGTGGAACTTTTAAGAGCTGATTAGGCCTTGAGGACACCACCCTCATGAATGGATTCGTGCTGTTATAGTGGGAGTGGGTTCCTTATAAAAGGACAAGTTCAACTCCTCTTGCTCTCTCTCTCTTCTCTGTCTCTCCTCTCCTTCCCCCACCACGCTGTCTCTCCTTCTCCCTCCCTTGCCCTTCAGCCTTCTGCCATGGAATGACACAGTGAGAAGGCCCTTACAAGGCACCAGTACCTTGATCTTGGACTTTCCAGCCTTCAGAACTGTGAGAAAAGAAATTTCTTTTCTTTCTAAATTACCAAGTCTTGGCCAGGCACAGTGGTTCATGTCCGTAATCCCAGCACTTTGGGAGACCGAGGTGGGTAGATCACCTGAGGTCAGGAGTTCAAGACCAGCCTGGCCAACATGGTGAAACCCCATCTCTACTAAAAATAAAAAATTAGCTGGGCATGATGGCACACACCTGTAATTCCAGCTACTGGGGAAGCTGAGGCAGGAGAATCGCTTGAACCTGGGAGGCGGAGGTTGCAGTGAGCTGAGATCACACCACTGCACTCCAGCCTAGGAGACATAATAATAATAATAATAATAATAATAATAATAATAATGATAAATAACCCAGTTTCAGGTATTCTGTTATAGCAGCACAAAACAGACTAAGACCCACCTCCTTTACCTTCATCATCATGCTCACCTACCAATCTCTTCTAGCTCATTCATTGCAGACAGTGGCACTAGCTCACAGCTTCCCAATTCCTGCCACCCTTCAGAGGCTTACAGCCTCCTCCTGGCAGGCCCACCACCCTGGCTTCCTTGGCTCACCCTCCTATACTCTCAAATGCCTTGGCAGCCATCTTTTTCGGCCCGACTTTGCTGCCTCCTACGTGAGTAGGTAAATGTCAACCATGTCCAGAAAGTGATGGCATGAACCCCAACTACCGCAGAATTTCATGCACAGCTAGGCTTCACGGTCCCTGTCCCCTCCCCGACACATAGGACCTGATTCCCTTCAGTTGTACTTGGGGTCCCCCAGGGGTATGACGCAGTCCCCCAGTGTGGGGTGAGTCTACTCCTGTTCCTGCCCCGTTTTGAAGGATGTGGGCACAGTGGAGGGCTCAGGCCCTGGATTGGCCCATCCTGTCTCTGGGCCATGCCCACAGCCTGCTCAGGGCCGAAAGTCAGGCTGTGTGAGGACTCAAGGGGTCTGAGTTCTGCTCCCTACTCCGCCACAGCTTTACCAGGTGCTCTAAATTAACCACGTGCTCTCTCTATGCCAACTTTTCTATAAAATGGGGATACATAATTCCTAGACCTCTTAGTAGGGAGAATCAGAGGAACTAGGACTTTTTCACTGGAAAGTCGATCTTGGTTGAAGATGACTTAGAGTCCTGGTGAGAAAGAGTCACTGTGAGCTCCTTGAGGGCAGGGATTTCATCCAACTCCTTTGAGTATCCTCAGCCTGGCCCCATAAAGGCCCAGTTGGTGGATGCTGGCAGAATAGCCAAGGACTGAAGGTGACCACCAACCGCTGGTCAGCAGCTGGTGAATAGAATTGAAACCCCACCCTGAACAGTTACTGGGTGCAAAGAACTTAGTCCCGCAGGCCATGCTCCCAGGCTGCAGCCTCTCAGTCAGGTATGTACAGAGGATGGGAGGCCTCAGCTGCCCCTGGGCAGGACGCTCTCTCCCCAGCTTCTTCCTTCTGCTGTAACTCACTTGGGGATCTCACTTCCAGAACCTACAGTGTGGTCTGGGAACCACACTTTTGAAAACCACTAAAGATTGAGGCCGTGGTGTTAAGAATTTTGCTTTCAAGGTGAAGAAGGTGAGGTCTAAGTTGCCTTTACTAGGGGTCCCATAATGATTCAAGAGCAGGAATTCACTGCCTCCGGAGTCCGGAGGAGCCGGGAGGGCAGGTACTTGCTCTCCATCAGCAGGTGCCAGCCAAGTGGCCATGCATAGGCAGTGACTGCCACCCTCTGGCCAGCCGTGGTAAAGCCCCTGGCTAGTGGCTCCACTGCGGTGGTCTGTGTTCTCGACTGGGGACTGTCAAGGAACCCTGATTGCAGGGTAGGAAGCCAGTTCCAGGAGGTTCCCTGATTCAGTATAGGTAGACAAACTGAAGAAAGGAGTGATATGTCCCTATGGGTTTGGATTTGAATCCAGACTCCTGCCTCTGGCCCCATGATTGTCCTGCCCTTACCTTCTCCATACCCCTTTCCTTCCTGTGAGCTCCTGTTTCCCTGCTTTCCCTCCCCAGTACTGTGGAATTAGGAACAAAAAATCAGCTACACTCAGTTCAGCTTGGGCTTCCATCCTTACTCTGCTTTGCTGGCTGAATGACCCTGGAGAAGCCACTTCGCCTTTCTCAGGGTCAGTTTCCTTCTCTGTGTGAAATAGCGATATTTATTTCTCAGGGTGTGGCCCAGTCCATACATCCACCATTGGAGCCCTCCCAGTGTTTGAAACTAAACTGAAACTAAAATATGAAGACATTAGTGTCTCCAAAGTGGAATGTGTATGCCCCAGACGGTGAGCAAGACTGTCTGGAGTATGGGAAGAAAATATTAGATCTTCTGATATTTATTTTTATCTTGTCCCTCTTCTATTTTTATATTTGTTTTATAATGCACATAAATATTATAGTAGTATAAATACATATATATTTATAAATAATGTACACATAGAATGCATGGTGATAATTTTTTATTTTGTTTTATTTTATTTTATTTTATTTTATTTTGTGAGACAGGGTCTCGCCCTATCACCCAGGTTGGAGTGCAGTGGTACAATCTCAGCTCACTGCAGCTTCTGCCTCCGGGCTTAATAGATTCTCCTACCTTAGCCTCCTGAGTGGCTGGGACCACGGGTATGTGCCACCACACCTAGCTAATCTTTTTGTACTTTTTTGTAGAGAGGGGTTTCATCATGTTGCCCAGGCTGGTCTCAGACTCATGAGCTCAAGTGATCCACCTGCTTCGGCCTCCCAAAGTGCTGGCATTACAGACATGAGCCACCATGCCCAGCCAGTAATAAATTTTTAATAATAGGTACATGGGGTCACTGCTTTAGAGAAGGGGAGGCATAACTTTCTAGAAGTTTCCTTGTGAGGAAATGCTCAGAGTGGCTGATTGCTGGGTGAAGTCTGGAAGTTGCCCTGGCTATAAGCTTCAGAGAGGTAAATACCCTTAGTCATCTGGCAAGCTAGTGAGGAAAAGAGACCTGGGGTCTTTCAGGGCCTTCCCTAACAGTGGACTGTATGTTTGAGAAGTCCCAGAATGGCAATTGTAAGAGTAATCCTAGGTGGCATTTATTGAGTGTTTTCCTTGTGCCAGGCACTGTTTTAAGTATTTTACATATTTTAACTCTATTAATCCTCATATCAGCCCTAAAAGGAAAGTTCCAGTATTATCCTCATTTTAGAGATATCCCAGTGGGTTACATAATTTACCAGAGCCTTAGATGGAGCAGCCAAGATTGAACCCAAGCATTCTGACTCTAGAGGCCAAGTTGTTTAACCCCTTTGTGCCAAAACTGGAAATAAAAGGGGCCTGGGGCCTGTCCAGTGGGGCATGGAGGAGAAGGAGGTGCTACTTGATGAAAGCAGGGAAGTTTGTGGGACAGAGTGAGGGTGGCATCCGTAGAAGAAGAGGGACACCACATGAGACACTGTGGCCCACAGGAGGGGAAGGAAGAGGGAGACCAGGAAGAAGGAGAGTCAGGTGCCAGCTGTGGGGGCCAGAGAGGAAACCTGGGTTAAACATCAGAAAGTGTGGATGGGGTCCCTGACGTCAGACTTTGCCAACTGGGGTTCTGAGGAGAACCGTCAGAACTCTACCCAGGGCAGATGTGGCCCAGGGCCTCCCTCTCCTTCTCCCTGTGCTGAGCAGAGAGCAGGACTTTGCCTGCACCCCACTCCAGACCTGCTGATTCATGTCTTTCCCAGGAAGTCAAGTAAGCCTTCCCGGAACTGAGGCAGAGGCAGCTCTTCCTCCCAAGGAGGTAGTGAGCTCCCTGTCCCTGGAGGTATTCAAACAGAGGCTGGATGATCCCATGGTGGGGTTGTATAGAGGGAGAGAGGTATGCGATAGACCTGTGAGGTTCTTCTTCCTTCAGAAATGCTTGGACCTGGGACTCTGAGTGGAGAGAAGCATAGGGGTGAGTCCTGGGACACTGTGGCCTGGTATCATTCTGCCTGCTTCAGCCTCTCTCTGTGTCTGCCTTATGCAGGGCTACTTGGAAAGACACTGAATGACTCTCAGGGAACAACTATGTCCCTGTGGGGCTGCAGCCTTAGAGGGAGCCTCCCAACCTTAGCATTCTTATGAATTGTAGATCTTTTCAGGGCAGGCCTTACATCTTGGAGCTACTTCACCATTAGCCTGGATGTTTACCTATCTTATTCTAAAATCTTTTCATTTCCTCCTGACCTGCAAGACCACAACTCTTATTACAGATGTTTAAACGGCATATACAGTGGCAAGTCTCTCCAGATGTTCTTTACAATGGGCATTCCGCAGATCTGCGAACTTTGATAGGAAAATAATTATATCTTTATTTCCCTTAACCTCTAACTGGAATTTAATATCTTCTTTAATGATAAATGTATGCAATAAATCCAGGAGTATTAGTAGTACCTGTGACTTTGTCACCAATACAAATCACAAATATTTTCCTATCACATTGCGGCTGTTGCAAGTAATTCTAAATATTGTTTATGCTCATTGCTACTTTAAAATTACAGAACAGGCTGGGAGCCATGGTTCATGCCTGTAATCCCAGCACTTTGGGAGGCTGAAGTGGGAGGACCACTTGAGCCTGGAAGACTAAAGCTGCAGTGAGCAGTGATTGTGCCACTGCACTCCAGCCTGAGTGACAGAGCGAGACCCTCTCTCAAAAATAAAATAACAGAAGATATTAGACATGTTGCATTAATAAAGCACATATACTACTGTTTCACAAATATTTTGATAACTACTTTGATATAATTGGTTTCCTTTGTAATCCTATGTGGTTTTTTTCTTATGTACTTAAAAACATTATTCTGCCCCACCTGGCTGTTCTGTGATCTCGTGACCTTTCAGCGGGAACTCAGACTCAGGAGGGCTGCAACCAGCACTGGCCCAAATGACTTCGGTGGTTTTTACAGCACGCTGGAGAGAATCTGAGAGGATTCCCAGCAGGAATTTGGGGATTCTCTGGGTGATGCATCAGTTATTACAACTTTATTTTTACCAGTTTTGCTAAGCAGCAGCAATAGCAGAGATGATTAAGAAAAATGAAAGAAAAAAATACAAAAAGAGAATAGGCATAGACGGTGGTAGCTGCTTTCTTGATGTTGATACTGAGGGCCAAGCTTTCCACCAACCTCTTATAGCTGCAGAAAACCTCAGATGTAATGGTAATGTTACAGGAACTTTGGAGGGGTATAGGGGCTATTGATTTTCTTCCCGGGAGCTCCTTTGCCTGAGTTCTTGTCCTGTGTCCAGGAATAATGATGTACTCAAAGAACTTATTGAGTTTAGCTGTTAAGCAGCTCAGAGACGACCTACAGTGGGTAGCTCCTCTGAGCAAGTCATCCCATGGAGTGTTCAGCTCTCAGCAGACAGGAGGCCTGGAGAGGGTAGGTCCCCTCTGCCCAGTGGTCATCCTGCCGCCTGCTGCTCTCAGCGGAAAGAAGACCCAACCCTGAAGAGGGGAGCTGCTCTTAGCAGAGAAAAGACCTGCTCCTGGAGAAGGAGGCTGTTCTGGGGGATCCTCTCCTCAGGTCATTTGGAAGTCTCTACAGGAGGAGGGGGCCTCCTCTCCGCAGGTCCTTTAAAAGTCTCCTCAGGTCTCTGCAGCTCTGGCAGACAGTAGCTCCTCTCTACAGCTACTCTTCCTGCTGTGTCTCTGTCCTCTCCTGCAGTTTGGCTGAGCCCAGGGCTTTTATGGACCTCAGACAGGAGGAAGTGTGTGCTGATTGGCCCATTGGCAGCCATGGGTGGGCCTAGAGGCGGCACTACAAGCTCCCACTCAGGTCTGTGGGACTGGCAGCCTGGTCCCCAGTCTTCAGTCCCTCCCTGACCTGAAGATGGGCCTTACTGGAGACCCACCCCCTTCTGCCCAGGAATCAATCTGCCTCCCACTGTCATTCATGGCCTCTGGGGCTTGGCCCCAAGCCCTGTTCCAAGATCAGAGCAGGGGTGGCAGCCGAAAGAGGCCAGGCAGCAGGAACAGACACCCCCAAGCGACAGGGGGGGAAGGGCAGTGGGGTCCTTTCTGGGGTCCACGAGGGTGCAGGCTGCAGAAACTCTCTGGGTCCTGCACCTAGGAGGGCAGATCTTGCCTGCTGCCAGCCCCCTCCAAGAGCACAGGGAGGCTCGGATCCACAGCCGCAGTTTGGGCGGTTGTAGCCCCGCCCAGAAGGGTGGGGATCCTGCCTGCTCCCTAAAGCAGGAGGCCTGAGTCTGCAGCTGCGGTTTGGGCGGCTGCAGCAGCACCCGGGGAGCTCTCCCCAACTCAGAAGGGGCGAGGCATCCACCGGCAGGCAGCCCCAGCTGTGTCTCCCCACCACAGCCCTGTGATGGCAGCAGCTACTGCATCAATAGTGTAAACATTGGCCGGACGCGGTGGCTCACGCCTGTAATCCCAACACTTTTGGAGGCCAAGGCGGGTGGATCATGAGGTCAGGAGATCGAGACCATCCTGGCTAACATGGTGAAACCCCGTCTCTACTAAAAGAAATACAAAAAATATTAGCCAGGCGTGGTGGCGGGCGCCTGTAGTCCCAGCTACTTGGGAGGCAGGAGAATGGCGTGAACCCGGGAGGCGGAGCTTGCAGTGAGCCAAGATTGCGCCACTGCCCTCCAGCCTGGGAGACAGAGCGAGACTCCATCTAAAAAAAAAAAAAAGTGTGAACATTTTGAACTGCACGCATTATTATATCAAGGAGTGGCATATCTTGCATGAATGATCTCTTTTGTGTTTAGGTATTCTAAACACTCTTAATGTGAAAATGAAGTGCATGTAGCAAAAACCTTTTACTATATGAAACTTTACAACACTTGTAAAAAAATTAAATTTGGTTTGTGCACAGTGTAACGTTTCTCCTTATATTGTCCAAAATTACACACGCACAAACACAAACCGTTCACACAAATTAGGCGTTGGCCTCAACCTACGCATCTGGGACTGTTCTATTAAACTGCTGCCAGACTCTTACATCCAGTTACCTCCACTTTCTAGAACGTATTCTGTAATAATGCTATCAAACCAATTTCTACTCCATACGGAATTTTTTTTTTTTTTTTTTTTTTTTTTGCAATAGCAAGTAAAATTTTTTCTTCCAAAAGGAAAAACCCCATTGTTCTGAGACAGGATTCATAGACTTCATCAGATGCCTGAGACATCCACAGTTTAAAAAAGGCCAATTATTCTAGCTTTATAGTCCCAGTGCTAAGGTCATGCCAGTGATCCCATATGCCTGGCCCTCTGGGGGGGATGGGGTGAAAGTAGGTACTTATTACATCCTTTTTGAATGAATGGTTTGGAGTTCTTTTCATAATTATAGAATTATAAAGCTAGAAAGTCTTTAGTACTATGATTTTCAAAGTGTTTGGTCATGACTCCTAGCAAGAAATGGATTTTCATTTGTGACCCAGTAACCTCATGGGTGAAACAGTTTTTATAAAACATGATGTAACTTTACTATGTATGATGTACTCTTATATCTTCTATTCTACTTTTTTCTTAATGTATTCCATTTCTCTTTTTTGAGACGATTAATTGAATTTTTATCCAAAACAACTTGCTTCAATTGAAAATTAATAGTAGCAGATTTGGGAGCAAATAAACAGAAATGGAAAGTCTTAGTATTTGGCTTAATTATTCTACAAGCACGCTGATCACATTTATGCTTTTTTAATTTTAAATTTTAATTAAATTTTAAATTAAAAGGCATAAATGTGATCAGCATGCTGGTAGAATAATTTGAAGGTGTGGTATTTATAGTTAATGTGTAGAGAAGAAAAAACCTCACATAATCCCAGATCACACAAATTAAAATTCACTTAGTCATACAGTTGTGAGCACTTTTGACAGCCAAAATTTCACCATTCTTAAAGTGGGAGTCTTTCAAAAATACTTCTTCATATTCAAAAGCTAAAAGTTAGAGTGAAGATAGCCCAATTATCTTGGTGTGGGAGAGGTTACATAATAATCTATTTCCAAAACCCACAAAAACCCGTAAATGTCACCAACAAAAAACAAAGCAGCGGATTGGCCAAAACCAAGGCAACTGGTTATACCGGAAGGCAGCAGATCACTCATTTAACTGCTAAAAGCCATTGCTTTGTAGTACTAATGTTAATTCCTTCCCGCACTTCGGGAACCCACATCGCAGCCAATGCAGGGTCAGTTTCTGTGTATTTAGCTCTGTGGAATGTGCCAGAACACCAGTCAGCACTTAAGTCAATCTAAAGGAAATTCTCTACATTTGAAAATCATCTCACTGGCTTCATGATATAATTTGTACATTCTTCCTTAGCTTCAGGGGCACATGCCTGCCCCCTGGTCCAATAGATCCAGAATGGTTACAAGGACATCTTGACTTATAGGAGATGCCACAAAAGAATTTTGACAATTCAGTCTTGAAGTCTGCTCACTTTGACCCAAACTTTCTAAGCCAGTGACATGCAGAGGGTCCACCTGGACCAGATGAAATTTCTGTGGACAGAGATGTCACAGAGCTGGGAAGGAGAGAAATAGCTCTCCAGTCAATGTGAGTGAGAAAAATTAGTCATATCACTTTGAAACATGTGAACTTGAGGGTTAAGGATGATGGCATGCAGGGAAGTCACCTGCACAGCAGAAGAGTTGCAGGATGTCTTCTCTTTTGTGTTAATGTGAGATTACTGAGGACAAGAGAATAGGTCCTGGAAGACGTGGTGTATTTGCCAATTTCTGGTCACACACAGCCTCCTCAAAAAGCCCCTAAAGATGACCAGGCGCAGTGGCTGATGCCTGTAATCCCAGCAATTTGGGAGGCCGAGGGGGTGGAGCACCTGAGGTCAGGACTTTGAGACCAGCCTAGCCAACATGGTGAAACCCCGTCTCTACTACAAACACAAAAAATTAGCCAGGCGTGCGTGCCTGTAAAAATGGTGGTGCGTGTCTGTAATCCCAGCTACTGGGGAGGCTGAGGCAGGAAAGTCACTTGAACCCAGGAGGCAGAGGTTGCAGTGAGCCGAGATTGCACCACTGCACTCCAGCCTGGGCAACACAGCGAGACTCTGTCTTAAAAGAAAAAAAAGCCCCCAAAGATGAACTTCACCTACTTGTAAGTGGTCTAATAGTCCTCCATCTCTCTTTATATTTATATTTTTGAACTTTAAAACTAGTTTTTTTGAAAAATAGTTTTTAGAACCAGGGTCTCACTCTGTTACCCAGGCTAGAGTGCAGTGGCCCAATCATAGCTCACTGCAGTCTCAAACTCCTGGGCTCAAGTGATCCTTACCCCTGCCTCCCGAGTAGCTACGTCTACAAGTGCACACCACTGCGTCTGCAATTTTAAAATTTTTGTAGAGATTGGGTCTCACCATGTTGCCCATACTGGTCTTGAAATCATGGCCAGAAGCAATCCTCCCACCTTGGTCTCCCAAAGTGCTGGGATTACAGGAGTGAGCCACCACATCTGAGCCACAGGGCGGCCTCCAAAATGGGGCATGAGCCTCTTCCCGTCTCTTTTTTTGTTGTTGCTGTTCAAGACAGAGTCTCACTCTTTTGCCCAGGCTGGAGTACAGTCGTGTGATCTAGGCTCACTGCAACTTCTGCCTCCCGGGTTCAAGCAATTCTCCTGCCTCAGCCTCCCAAGTAGCTGGGACTACAGGCATGTGCCACCACACCTGGCTAATTTTGTTTTTGTTTCTGTTTTTTCACTTGAGATGGGGTTTCACCACGTTGGCCAGGTTGGTTTCAAACTCCTGACCTCAAGTGATCCACCCACCTCCAACTCCCAAAATCCTGGGATTACAGGCATGAACCACCACACCCAGCCCCATCTCTGTTTTTTTTTTTCTTTTTTTGAGACGGGGTCTAGCTCTGCCCCCCAGGCTGGAGTGCAGTGGTGTGATCACGGCTCAATGTAGCCTCAACCTCCAGGGCTTAAGCAATCCTCCTGCCTCAGCCTCCCAAGTAACTGGAACTACAGGCATGTGCTAATTTTTTTGAATTTTAGTGGACACGAGGTCTCTCGCTATGTTGCCCAAGCTGGTCTGGAAATCAGGAGCTCAAGCGATCCTCTCACCTCGGCTCCCAAAGTGCTGGGATTACAGGAGTGAGCCACTCTGCCTGGCCCTCCAAAAAAAAAAAAAAATGCCAGTGACAACCTATTAAACTGATATCTGTCACGCTAATGGGTTATGACTAGCAGTTTGAAAGACAAAGCTCGATTTCACTGAATTTATTTTAGCAACAAATTTATTTTGCAATGAAATTGCAACACAAGCCCCCAAACCTGCAGTTGCCGGAAGCTAAACGTCTGCGCTTCCGGGAGCAAATTTCCAGCTACCACGCCTCTGGAAGCAGGGCGCGGCTTCCTCCCTCCTCTCTCCGCCCACTCGCCCTCGGCATCTGCCCCGCACCCGGCGTAGCGACGGCAGGGGGCGCTGCGGCGTGCTCCGCGCCGTGAGGGCGGGGCCGGCGCAATGCCCCGCCCCCTCGTTAGCTCATCTTTGCGCGTCGCAGTCGCGCTGAGCCCGGCTTCCGACGTGCAGCCTGGCAGGGCAGTGGTGAGTTGGACCGCAGGGCCGTTGGGGATGGCGGTCATTAGGGCAGTTGACGGTCCAGGCCAGAGGGCGGGTGAGCGAGGTTGGGCCCGACGCTGCCTGTAAGCAGATCCGTTCAGGGATGCTGCAGGCCCTGGGAGCTGAGGGTGGCTTCCGTTACTCCATTTGCCCTGGCTGTCCCTCGGTGTACGGGGCCTGAGGGGAGAGGGGGAGGCCCGTAGGTGGCCTCCTTTTGCGTCCTGAGAATGTTCTGGGCAGCACCGAGATTAGGGCTGATTTCTCTGCGGAGGAGATCAGTTATCCGTAGGTGGGAGGACGGTATTAACCGAAGTTTTCCAGTAGTGGGCCACTCTTGTCTTCTTAGGTAGCGTTCTGGACAGATATAGACATCACTGGACGGGTACAAACAGAGGCTGGGTTCGCTTTACGCCAAGTACCGTGCAATACTGTGGGCTTTTGACTTGCCAGAGTAGTTTCATCGAGGCATCTGTAGTGTTCCTTGGAAACACTGAGCCAGTGATAAATTCTGCCTGGGAAAATTAGGGAAAAGTTTCCCAAAGAGAGAAGATGGCAGGAGAGGGCTAAGGTCTAAAGTCTCTTAGCTCTGACCTTCATAAGACCCTGAAGTAAGAGGTAGTGTATCTTGGTAGCATATACTATAGATTGTATCCACCTTATAGTGTCCCTTGGGGGCTTCCTTAACCGCTTCTAAGCCTCCATTTTCTTATTAGAAAAGTGGAACTGATAATAAGAAAATAGTGCGAGGTGTACGTTGCAGTGGATATTTGAAATCTTGGATAGTGAAGGACCCTGACCGACTTACCGTGGACCCTGACCACTTACCGTGGTTTACCTATGTAAAATTTTTCAACTTTACATAGGTTTATTGGGAAGTAGCCCCATTGTAAGTTGAGAAGCATCTATACTGTGTTTTTTCTCATACAGGTTACACATACATACCTATGATTACTTAGTTCAATTCATAAATTAGGCACCGTAAGAGATTAACAACAATAATAAAATAGAATTATAACAGTGTAATAAAATGTATGTGAATGTGGTCTCTCTCAAAATATCTTACTGCACACTACTCACCTATTTTTGGACTATGGTTGACCTCTGGAACTGTGGAAATCAAAACCTCAGCTAAAGAACTACTGTACCTAGTAAATGGGGTTATGAGGTTTCAGTGAGCTAATCTTTGTGTGTTACTTAAAATAGGACCGGATTCATTGTACATCCTCAAATGTGCACTCATTGATAGAATCATACCCTTGTCTTTTGGAATCCGGGTTTTTGGAGGTTGACTTACCGCAAGCCTTACTTCTTTTTTTGTTTCTATCCATTGCCAAATGTGAGGCCCAGAATGACAGGGAAGAGGACAAGCCTGTGCTTCAGCAGGCAGAAGGCTGTGCTCACTCAGAGGTTGAATACCATTCCCATTAGCCAAACTGGCTCGAGTGCTTTCCTGTCTTTCCTACCCTGGGCAGAAAGAACCCTGTTCATGGGTCACAAATGAATAAAACACTACCAATTTGTCTGTAATCCCAGCACTTTGGAAGGCCAGGACAAGAGGATAGCTTGAGGCCAGGAGTTCGATACCAGCCTGGGCAACATAATAAGACCTTGTCTTTACAAAACCAAAACAAAACACTACCAATTTGAGATCTTCATAGGCAAGGATTAGTTATAAATTGTTTGTTTGATTTTCTGTTATTGGAAAACCTTCGGCAGCTTTTTTGGGCTGGCAGATTTAAAGAAAGTAACCTGAACCTGGTTGCCTTAACTGTATGGTCCCTTAAACTGACAGTGGGTAGAACTGCGAGGGCCGTGAACTTGGATGAGAGGAAAAATTGCATCTTTGTTTCCTAACCTCCAACTGAAATTTAGCATTTTCTTCCACTATGAATGTAGGCAATAAATCACATTATTAGCAGTGTGACTTTGTTATGAATATAAATTACAGATATTTTCATATCACGGTATTGTGTAAGCTCATTTACAACTTTGAAATTATGGTAGTTATTAAATTTGCTTCTAGATTGCATATATAATGAGCCAATAAAGAAGCACATATGTTTTTGTATTTTAATAAAATTTTAGTATATAGTCTATCCTCATTATTTGTGGATTCTGTATTTATGAATTCACCTACTCACTAAAATTTATCTGTAGCCCCCACATTAATACTTAAAATGCTTTTGTGGTCTTTGGAAGACATGACTTTTTTTCACATAAAAATTTTAGTCGCTTGATGCGCATGTTCTCAGCTGAAGTCAAACAAGGTGACACTGCCTTCTTGTCAGCTCTCATATTGCAAGCAAATGTCATTTTTGCAGTCTTTGGTGCAACGTTTTTCTCTGTGCTTTTTGTTGGTGATTCCACTGTTTGAGATAGCCCCCAAGCATTGTGCTGAAGTGTTTCTAAATGCAAGAAGTCTGTGATTTGTCTTAAGGCGAAAATATGTGTGTTAGATAAGCTTTGCTTAGGTATGAGTTCAATATTAATGAATTACTAATGTATATTCAGTAAGTGCCTTTAAACATAAACACACATAAAACATGATTATATATTGATTGGTTGACAAGAATGTGCCCAGAGGCTTTCAGGAACCGGTTTCCCAAGGAACAGTGGTTCTCTATTGGATAACTGGTGTCTGTAGCAACTTCTTAGAACATAATTGTTGTGAATAATGAGAACCTACTATAATTGGTTTCATTTCTAAACCTGTGTATTTTCTGTAAAGACATCCTGAGCCAGAGTCTGGTGGCTCACACCTGTAATCCCAGCACTTTGGGAGGCCCAGACAGGAGGATCGCTTGAGCCCAGGAGTTCAAGACCAGCCTAGACAACATAGGGAGACCCCCATCTCTATAAAAAATTAAAATATCCAGGCATGGCACGCACCTGTAGTCCCAGCCACTCAGGGGGCTGAGGTGGTAGAAGACTTGGCCTGGGAGGTTGAAGCTGCAATGAGCCATGATTGCACCACTGCACTCCAGTCTGGGTGATGGAGCGAGACCCTATCTTGGAAAAAAAAAAAAAGGCCACTAAAGGGGGTCTATGGCACACACAAAGAAATAAGAACCATTAGCCCTTAATGTAGCCTGAGAAATTAGATCTTTTTTTTTTTTTTTTTTTTTTTTTTTGAGACGGAGTCTTGCTGTGTCACCTAGGCTGGAGTGCAGTGGTGCGATCTTGACTCACTGCAAGCTCCGCCTCCTGGGTTCACGCCATTCTCCTGCCTCAG
Organism: Chlorocebus sabaeus; assembly: GCF_047675955.1. Classification (NCBI taxonomy): domain Eukaryota; kingdom Metazoa; phylum Chordata; class Mammalia; order Primates; family Cercopithecidae; genus Chlorocebus; species Chlorocebus sabaeus. The sequence continues at coordinate 54,396,834 of NC_132929.1, read as the reverse complement.
CCTCCCGAGTAGCTGGGACTATAGGTGCCACTACCACGCCCGGCTAATTTTTTTTTTTTTCTTCTGTATTTTTAGTAGAGATAGGGTTTCACTGTGTTAGCCAGGACGGTCTTGATCTCCTGACCTCGTGATCTGCCCACCTCGGCCTCCCAAAGTGCTAGGATTACAAATGTGAGCCACTGTGCCCGGCTATTTTTTTTTTTTTTTTTTTTTGAGATGGAGTCTCGCTGTGTCACCCAGGCTGGAGTGCAGTGGCACGATCTTGGCTCACTGCAACCTCTGCCTCCTAGGTTCAAGTGATTCTCCTGCCTCAGCCTCCCAAGTAGCTGGGACTACAGGTGCGCGCCACTACGCCCAGCTAATTTTTGTATTTTTAGTAGAGTCATGGTTTCACCATGTCGGCCAGGATGGTCTCAATCTCTTGACACCGTGTCTCCCTCCAGCCTCTGCCCTTATTTACCTGACTATTGGCTCTTAAAGGCATTTTTGGTTGAGACCTTTGCATGTAACATAAGAACTTTACCATCTTTGGATTTCCCCTTGTTTGTTTTTAATAAATAATATTTAATATTAAAAGGAGAAGTGGTTTTCTTCTCTCTAAAAAGCAGCAAAGGACAGAGACTGGTTACTCTCTGTAGTCACACTTGAGGTGAAGAAACCGTGGGATGGGGTTAGCTGTTAGTTGAGTCCCTAGGTTCAGAGGAAGAAAAAAGACCATACCACCTGGTAGGGAGTGTGAAGGAGGTTCCAGGGACTGATCCATAGAAGGGTGTCAGAACAACTTCATAGTAAGGAGTTGCCTTATTTTCTTGGTCAAGGGGAACTTCCTGTGTGCCCTTCTATCCTGATGACACCCCTCACTGAAATCCTGGTGTTGTTTCCACAGAACTGTCTGGCCTTTTGCCCTTGATCCTTGGTTAAGGAAATGACCAACCAGGTAAGGGCCGTGTTGAAGGGAAGAACATCAGTTGGTCTCTTTGCCAAGTTCAAGTCCAGTAGGTTTTCTGGATGTGTAGTCAAGAAAGTAGCATCTCATTCTTGCCCTGCTCCTAAAGAGCTGGATGACCCTGGGTACCTAGTCGCCTAGTTACCACAGTGTTAGGTGGGACTAGTAAAATGCAAATACTAAGAGGAGGACTGGTTCCTCTAAGTCTTTACCACAGTTTAGTGAGTAATAGAAGAAGCTTAAAAGATGTTGTACAAAAGAAAAAAACAGCAAGATCAGAATAGAAGATAGAACAGGAGAAACAGATCTTTGTAATAAGATTAGGGACAAAGTTAATAGACTGTTATGCATGCTGTGTGCTCTTATGCAGCTGCAAAATATAAGCTGCAAACTGGACTCTGAGCTTCCTTGGTGAGCAGAACAGAAAAAGAAAACATAATTTATTGGTCTTGTTGGGTGAGTGTGGGTAGTAGGAAGAGGGAGAGAGTGTCAGTTTCTTTAATAATTTTTTTCTGATAGGACTGTACAAATCTTGCATGAGTGGGGATCAAGGAGCTTGTAGGATGGCCAGGTTGACAGCAGAGGAAGTAACTAACGCTGTAGTGACTCTGTCTACTTGGGGAGGAGTGCTTTCTGGAGGCAATGTGAGACATCTGAAATCTGACCATGGGTTTAATGTGGCTTCTGTTCTTTTTTTAGTATGGTATTCTCTTCAAACAAGAGCAAGGTAAGTAGCCTGCCTGTTTAAGCAATTCATCTGTGAAAAAAACTGTTGTCCCTGGTTTCTTTAAGACTTTTGTCATGCTGACCAGACATGCAGTTTTCAAGTATACTCACTTTGCGGAAGAATTGGCAGCTGAAAACAAATACTCTTAAAAAAACAAACAACAACAACAAAAACCTGAACAACCAACTAAAAAAAAAAGCAGTCATCATGATAGGTTGGAGGCTTCCAGGCTGAGGAAAATTTTCCCACCCAAGGAAGACATGACCGAGCTTCCCAGCTGGCGAGGTGGAAGAAGGAAATGCTTTGAGCCTCAAAACTCTGTTAATGCCGGCTCATCCGGGGAGGTGAACGTGAGCCTTTTTCTGAACTTAGAACTTGCTTTGGCCCTTAATGAAAGTGATGCCTATAATAGTGAGATGAATTTCTTTTGAGGCCACTGAGTGCATGGGGAGGGCTGGGAGCTGTGCAGCAGTGGCAGTGGCAGGGATGGGAGAGCAGGCCGCAGGTTAGAGTGGGCTGGGATTGTAGCTAACCAGTGGTCCAGAGCTTTGTACCCAAAAAGGAGTCATGTCTGTGCACGGGCTACTCACCCATCTCATTTCTTCACTATAGCCTCGATGAGTTTAGGAAGGCCTAAGGAATTTGTGGAATGCCTAATCAAAGCTCTTCCTCTCTAAGTAGTGACTTGTAGGTAGTTTGACATTTAAGCCAACAGCATCATCCAGGTTAGCTAGTGTAAGTAACTAGTAGGCTAATTGGGCATGCCAGTCAACTACCTTATATGTAGCTATTGTCATCCAGGTGGCAAGTTAGCAGGCTTGAGTTAGGTGGGGTTTGAAATGGAAGCTACAACTCTGTCTGTAATGCACAGCTGTTTAAGTTTAATGCCTTTATATTCATATTTTGGGAAGGTATCACTGGAGAATTGTTGCCAGGCAGTGGTAAAGCCTCCATGTGCACTTGTCACATTTTTACATCCACACCGGGTCTGCACATACAGCGGTGTGGCCTACCAAACCTGCAGCTTACAGACTTAGATTTAAGGTAGACTTTAATTAATAGAGATTGGATTTGAATGCTAGCACCTCTCATTCCTTGTCTATAAAATGAGGATATTAATAGTACCCACTTCTTAGGATTGTTGTAATAATTGGCCCATTAACCATAATAAAGGTAATTGTGGGGAAAGGCAACTTAATATATGGAGGCTATATTAGGTATTTTCTTTTAGATCTATACTGTTTAGAATTGAACTGCCTACTCGTTTCCAAAGATCTTTACGGAGTATCTGTTACTGGGTTTAGGTCTTTTCTTGGTAGGAGGGGGTCTTTCCCACTGGCTTTACTTGTTTTAGCCAAGTGATAGCCATTGTAGACTGCTATATACCAGATAGCATGCTAAAAGAAAGGGCACTGGATTTAGAGTCCAAAGTACTACCATCCCATCTGGTAAGCATGAGATTTAGGGCAAGTAGCTTCTTCAGAACCTCCAATTTTCATATGTGGCCCCAAAATTTCAATAAAAGCTGTATAGGAAAGCACTTTGTAAAATAGTAAAGCAAATACAAATAAACGTTACCTTACAATTGTTGAACAGTATTTCAGCTTCATTAAGTCATATGCAAGGAGACTTTACTTTCCTTTCTAGCCCATGATGATGCCATTTGGTCAGTTGCTTGGGGGACAAACAAGAAGGAAAACTCTGAGACAGTGGTCACAGGCTCCCTGGATGACCTGGTGAAGGTCTGGAAATGGTGAGTACCTCTCCCCTAACATACAGCCTTGGAAAATTGGGGGCTGAGGTTTTGCTTCTGAACTCGCCAGTTGCAGTCTGGGAAATACTTTTTTCTAGGCAAGAAATCTATAGCAATCTGGTGGTATAAAACAGCAGCTTCTTTTTCCCACTTGTTTTCCTGTTACTCTGTATTAAAGCCCTAAAGTTTAAAAAAAATCTTAAAGTCCTACATTGAAAACCTGGCAGCATTTGGTGTTCTGTAGCTCATTAACTCTTCTCTGATTCTGTATTTCATAGACCATTGGTATTGCATAGTCACAGGGACCCAGAATTTCAGATGCCAGGTAAAGTGTGTTCTGTGTGAAGAAATCCATTTCTCTGTCCCCTGTTGAAGGCGTGATGAGAGGCTGGACCTACAGTGGAGTCTGGAGGGACATCAGCTGGGAGTGGTGTCTGTGGACATCAGCCACACCCTGCCCATTGCTGCATCCAGCTCTCTTGATGCTCATATTCGTCTTTGGGACTTGGAAAATGGCAAACAGATAAAGTCCATAGATGCAGGACCTGGTAAGAGTTTTACTTGTAGGGGAGATAATGGAGGCTCATGATTTCTTTTCCAAAATCTTTAGGGATAGATGTGTTTTATAGCTCAGAATTTTTTGGATTTGAGAGGGATGATAATGGGTGCATGAACTGTATTTCACATAATACCTTCAGTGGGGCTGGAAACAGCACTCTAATGAAACACTCTGCAACTAAACGTGAGTATTTACACTAAGTGAGATAAATAAAGGCTATAAATAGCCCTGTGTCAATTCAGCTTAGATTTTGCTGCCAAATGAATTTTGGTAGTAAACCTGTGGAAAAAGCTAGTAGTTTCCAGAGCTTTTTGGATTTCAGAACTGCTGGTTTGGGGTTGTTGACCTGTATTTTGTGTTTTCAGAGGTTCTCTATTTACCATATTCTGAGCTGATTCATTCACTGCCTTTTGGAAGCCTAGAATGTAAAGCATGGGGTCCTTATAGATGTGTATCATGGTCATCTCTACTCATTTTGATTAAAGGGTGTGATTCCTGGTATGTGATACATATGAAACTTTTAAGAAACATCGATTTTTTTGTTTTAAGTACTGTAGAACAGCATAATCTTGTCCATCAGCCTTGGTAAACATCATCTGAGATGACGGAAGTCAATGATGTCATAGGCTGACTAATGTGGAGCACAGAGGACATTTCAGGATTCTTTTGAGCTTCACATGTACTTATAAATGGCTGCACAACTTTCCCCAGCAGAACCTGCTGTGCCAGAACGGGTGGTAACCGCTAGAGGGTGCGAATAGCCTGGCATTCTGTGGCATACCCCTTTGTGGGTTGATGATAGAAGAGCTGCTTAGGTGTTCCATGAACACAGTTCCCTGATTGATGCCCTGGATGGATTCACCTCCCACGAGTTATGCTCAGTAGCCACTCTAGGCTTTTCCTGTATTGGAAATAATGATGGTTCCAGAGTTTTTAAAGAGGCTGGGTTGTCTGGAAACTGAGTGCATTTTCCCTCAGAAGCAATATTTCTTGTCTGTAATTCTTACCACTGGAGCTCTTTTAAGAATGTGCATACCCAGTCCATATTTTGGATCCACTGAATCATAGTGTTCGGAGTACGAGGGGTGGGATATATATTTGGAAAAAGCTACCCAGACGCACCCTGACTCCCTAGATGGTTGTCTTTACATGTGCCCTTACTCTGCTTACGTTACTTACAGAGGACTTGGGTCCCCAAACTATCCTGCAAAGTCCATTAAAACTCTAATATATAAGTATGGTCTTAAGAAAAGAGGAAGAGGCACTACTGTTTCTACCTTTTCATCTTGGGCACCTAAGCTTTCCTAGGGGTCATAATGCTGGTGTCATTGCATGCTGGTTGCAGCGCTGGGCACGAGGCAGCTGAAGAAGTCATTGCTGGATTGGTTCCAAGTAAAAGGATGGCGTATGTATCCAGCTCACTTTCCCTGATAAACAGTACCTTTTACTGGGTGTTGTCCAAGTGTGGCAAGGTTTTAAAAGTTACTGTTATGAATGAAAAAGACAGAAGAGGCCAGGCGTGGTGGTGGTGGCTCACGCCTGTAATCCCAACACTTTGAGGGGCTGAGGCGGGTGGATCACTTGAGATCAGGAATTCAAGATCAGCCTGGCCAACATAGTGAAACCCCATTTCTACTAAAACATACAAAAAATTAGCTGGACATCTGGACGTGGTCGTGTGCGCCTGTAGTCCCAGCTACTCGGGAAGCTGAGGCAGGAGAATAGCTTGAACTCAAGATTATACCACCGCATTCTGGCCTGGGTGACAGAGTGAGACTCAATCTCAAAAAAAAAAAAAAAAAAAAAAAAAGATAGAAGAATGGAGTCTGAAAGTTGGGTTTATTTTCTTTTTGGATAGGACTCTGCATAAAACTAGACAAGGCCATTAAACAGCCAACAGTTATTTGGTCCAGTAACAAAAGCAAGCATTGCTATTGACAGCTAAAGAGCAGCTAAATTCATCTGAAGGTAAAACTCCTCAGATGAGTTTGGGTCTGATGAATGTAGGGAAAATGAACACTTAGTTTCTACCTATCTTGAAAATATGCATGGAGAATCTGAACCACCACAAAGGAAGAGAAAAAAAGAAGAGAGGCAATCCCCAGTCATGGAGAAGTGAGAAAGTAGGAGGAAGCGAAGACCATGAGTGTACCAGCCTTTGTGTGGACATATGTTTTCATTAGGAGTAGAATTACTGGATATTATGGTGTTTGTTTTCACTTAAACTGTCAAACTGGTTTTCAAAGTGGCTGTGCCATTTTACATTCCCACCAGTGTATGAAGGTTCTGGTTTCTCCACATCCTTGCTAACACTTGATGTTGTCCTATTCTTATTAAAAATTTAAGAAACCCTTAAACTCAATCTAAACTTGATAAAGAATTGGCGTCTTTACAACATAATTTTCTGAATCAGGACACTGCTACTCCAATTTAAAAAGATGTGTCTTTTGGTAAAACTTTAGTTTTTAAAATTAAGGCCAAATCTTTTCACACTGTATTTTTGTCTTTCTTTTTTCTGTTCAGTGGATGCCTGGACTTTGGCCTTTTCTCCTGATTCCCAGTATCTGGCCACAGGAACTCATGTCGGCAAAGTGAACATTTTTGGTGTGGAAAGTGGGAAAAAGGAGTATTCTTTGGACACGAGAGGAAAATTCATTCTTAGTATTGCATATGTAAGGAAACATTGCTTTCTTTTCTCCTTCTGATTCTTTCAGTTTGCCCTTCCAGCCTGTTGCAGTCCTTGGCACAGATTCTGCCTTGGTCTGGTCAGGCAGCTGCTCTCTCACTGGTGTGGTTTGCCAGGTTGCTGGTTAGACCTGTAGACAGCAGGAGGTTTGCTTGAGTTTGGTAGGGGTAGCTTAACAACATGGGGTCTGAAAGTGCTAATTTTTCCATATGTTCTCTGAACAGAGTCCTGATGGGAAATATCTAGCCAGTGGAGCCATAGATGGAATCATCAATATTTTTGATATTGCAACTGGAAAACTTCTGCATACGCTGGAAGGTATATATCATCATCTTATTTTTATAAACTTGGTTATCAAATCACAAAGGAAGAATTATTCTTTCATTAAAACGCCATTAAATGGCAAACGGGCATTAGATTTACAAAATATCAATCTCAGTTGGAAAACTGAAATGCCTCCAGGTTTTAATCTTGTCACTATAGGTTTTTTGTTTTTGTTTTTGTTTTTTTCCTTTTAGAGATAGGGTCTTGCTTCCAGACCAGAGTGCATTGGTGTGATCATAGCTCACTGTAGCCTTGAACTCCTGGGCTCAAGGAGTTGTCCCACCTCAGCCTCCTGGGTAGCTGGGACTACAGGTGCACACCATGATGTCTGGCTAGTTTTTAAATTTTTTGAGGAGATGGGGTCTTGTTATGTTTCCCAGACTGGTCTCCAACTCCTGGCTTCAAGAGATCATCCCGCTTTGGCCTCCCAAAATGCTGGGATTACAGACATGAGCCACCATACCTGGCCTGTCACTGTAGTTTTAACCTAGACATACTAATTCTTGTAACAGTGTTAAATGCTTGTTTGGGTGAACAGACTTACTTTTTATTGATTATATCATAATCTATCACATTATATATATGTGTGTGTTAATATTTATTTGCTATATGAATGTCTCATTTCTGTCATTTTGGATTCTGACAAACTTTGTGATTGAAAACAACTTTTTGTTGATAATTTGAAGGTGGATGAAAGTATTGTGCCCACTGTCCACACTGGTGGCCTCTGGAAAGGAGGACTGGGTAGCTAAAGAACAGGGGTAGATTGGAGGGAGACCTTATTACACATACTTTCGTGCGGTTTTGAATTCTAATCAAGTGACCTTATTACCTCCTCACATTGCTATAGTTTATCCTTTACACTGTAATAAAGGATTTGATAGGGAAATAACATCTTAATTTGTTCAACCTTACAAATCAGGAGCAATGTATATTTCCTTGTGTGGCCATATTTGTAGTAGAGAAGTTCTTTAAAGCAATGCATGCTGAGGGCAGGGAAGGGAACTAAAGAGAAATGGCTCCAGGAGGAGAGACTGGGGTTATGTGGATGTTTCGAGAACATTAAGATGAAAGGCCCAGTCAGAACTCTTGCTTTTCTGCCTGAAGCACCTGGGTATTTCAACTCAGTGGCTTGTAATCATTAAAAGGGACATTGTCAGTGGGAAGCTGAGTGAGGAGGCAGTGGTTCACCAGATTAACAAGGGCCTTTATGAATTTCAGGCCATGCCATGCCCATTCGCTCCTTGACCTTTTCCCCGGACTCCCAGCTCCTTGTCACTGCTTCAGATGATGGATACATCAAGATCTATGATGTGTAAGTTACCTGTCGAGATTCAAGGTGTCTCCCTTACTGCTGATGTCCGTCTTGTCCCCTTATTGTTACAAGGAGCCCTAGGGAGCAGCCCTAGTAAAGACCTGTGCTCAAGTCACATTGAACACCTTGACTCCCCAGGCAGTCCTCCCCCATTCAGCGCCCATTTTTAGTGTGTGTCCTCAAGGGCTGCTTGGAGGAGGATGTGCATGGGTTCCCTGGTAGGATCAGATACTTGCTACTTTTTCTTAGGCAGCTTGATTTTTGTGAGCTTACTGACTTCAAATTCTTTGGGATAGGTAAGTAATATACAGATGAGGAAATGGAGCCATGGGCTGTAGCTGGCCCCTGGGGACAGGAAAAAATTAGAGCATCCATTTTCAAGGGTAGGGCTGTTCTAGCAGACATGCCTCTGCCCTAGTTAGGGAACAGTCAGTTTATAAGCCTGCTACAGGTCTAGATGGGAGTGTTTTTGGTTTTGGCCTTTGACTATGAGTATAGAAGCAAGTTAATCATCCTCTTTCATTCACAGCCATCATTGTAAACCTGTGCAGACCCCCTTGTCTTCTTGTTTTCCCCCATCATCTTTAGCCCTGACTCCTATTCCCTACTGAGGTATCCCCTGTAATGTGTTGGATCTGTGTTCTTGATACTGTGACTCAGTGCTGTGGTCAGCTCTCCCTGCCAGGCGTGCCTCTGGCTCATTGCTCCTGAACATGGCATTCTAATCCACTGCAGGTACATATCACACTCCGACCCTAGCCATGGTGCCAAGACCTCCTCCACCTGCACGTACTGCAACCCTGACCATCCGTGTGTGTTCTTTCAGGGGCCTGTGATAGTTGCTTGCGAGTTTAAACCTCACAGTAGGAACTCTGCTCCTTCTAGCCACTTCTGGTTAAAATGCAGTTTTTTATGGCAAAAGATTATCAGCTAGACATAGAATTCTAACTGCAGTTTTTGGAATTAGAACTGAATGAGGGTGCTACAGCCGAGAGGGAAAGATATCTCTGTAGAGTTGTACTTGCCTGATAGTGGCAGAGGCAGTATAAATGCAGCAGTTCCTTACATTTGTGACTTTATGATTTCCATTGCCACTGTTTTATTGATCCTCCCAGCAACCAATGAGGTAGCAGCACAGATTAGTGTCCCCATTTTGCACATGAGAAACCCAAGCTGAGGTGTTGATTTGCCCAAGGAGGTGGTACTGAATGAAGACCCAAGACTGGTTTTTTTCACCCAATATTGATGCATTATTATTAATTAAAGTCCATATTTTACATTAGGGTTTACTCTTTGTGTTGTACATTCCATGAGTTTTAACAAATATATAATGACGTGTAGTCACCACTAACTACAGTATCATGCAGAATAGTTTCACTGCCCTGAAAATCCCATGCTCTACCAGATCATCCCTTCCTCCCACCTTGAGCCCCTAGCAACTACTGATCTTTTTACTAAGGCCCAGGACTTCTTATCCTCCCATGGTCCCACTGTATCCCACTGAGACTGCCTCCTGGCCCCTAACTGAGGTCTGCTCCACTCTGCTGGGTTCTGTGTTCAGGGGTAAAATTGCTGACCTCAGTTAGGCCTTATGGTGGTTCTCTTGCCAGAGGTGATTGGGTTTCATTTTTATTAAAAAAGTGAAAATAGCTGTTGTAATTAGACCTGTCTTGTTCTTGATTAGGTTTAAAATAGTCTCTCCAAGCTGCATCTGTCATAATGAATACATCTTGACGCTCTCCTTGGACTGGGAGCACTGGCTCCATATGGAAAGGCTGCCGGTGCAGGCAGGAGTCTGAACCTGCCCTTCTCCTGAGACAGCTTCCTTGCCCCGTTGGTTCTCATTTTCCTCATCTTAGGGGTTGGCTTGCGAAGCCTCTATAGTGTAGTTCTTTGTTCATTTTGAGCTTCAGCTCTTTGCTTGTTAAAGATTTTATTCTTGGCTCTTAGTAGCATCAACACATTATGGGTTAATGCTGCTATTAAAATTTGTCTCTAATGCATGATGCTACTTCATTGAAAGGGGAATTTGTGATATAGTATTCATGGTCATTATAAGGATAGCAGATTTGATCCAGTTTATGGGCAGAGTTAATAATAAACTTTCTACTTCGGTGATTATACTCTAGAAATTAACATCTCAATTTTGTTTGGACCTTTCCCATTTCAGACAACATGCCAATTTGGCTGGCACGCTGAGCGGCCATGCCTCCTGGGTGCTGAACGTTGCGTTCTGTCCTGATGACACTCACTTTGTTTCCAGGTACTTAATGATTCTTAGCAGTTTCTAAAATGCTGGGGAGATGAGGGCAGTCTTCCTGTATAGATTGCCTTAACATTTAAAGATGTTTGACTCTTTTTTATTCAGTTAGCCTTTGTTTTCTGCAGTTCTTAAAATTTTTACTTAGTGAAGTTAGTTGACCTTAGCTGGAACAAAAGTCAACAAGGAATCCTTTTAAACAGTTAAACTCTTAGTTTTTTCATTATAAATTGAGGCTTCTACCAAAGTGACTCTAAGGTAGACTTGTGTTCCACTGGTAACTTAAAATATGTAAATGTTTGTAAAATGTTGTTTATAGATCTCAGTGTTGGTCAGCCCTGGGATGGCCAAGACAGTTGGAAAGCAGGAGATGGACAACTTGAAGGCATTGCACAGTGCTTTAGAGGCCTCCTGCGAGCCTTGGTTTTGAAGTTTTAACAGGCTTCCCTCCCATCTGGAAATAGGTAGCTGTGTCTGAGATTCCTGGAGAACAATTAAAATGAGGGCCAGGCAGATCAGAATTTCAGGAAAACGGCTACCCTGTGAGGAGGGAAAGCCACCCAGTGACGATGCAATACCTGTCCATTTCCTGTACTGAGGCGTGGGGGCTGGGGGGTCTGAAGTTAGAAGAATGTAAGTCATCAAAGGATTTTTGGTCGAAGTCCTTCCAACTTCAAACCGATACTAATGTTCACTTTTTAAAATAGTTCGTCTGACAAAAGTGTAAAAGTTTGGGATGTTGGAACGAGGACGTGTGTTCACACTTTCTTTGATCACCAGGATCAGGTATGGCATTACTATTTCCTCTTTAGATAGCTGGGGTTGTTTGACCATCGTACCAAAGAGGTTTTCTTTTCCTAACCTTGTTGCTTGAGCTGTAGATGCCAGTAGATGCCTGGGCCTGAGCTGCTGTGTCTGCTCAGTCATCCATGTAGCCAGAGTTCCTGTGCACAGTCTGGGGTGCAGAGGCTGGGATGTGCTGTCAGCCTAGCAACTCACGAGGCATATCCCCACACAGGCCAGAAGATATTGTGTTAGCCCCACAGCCTTTAAATGCCATCTTTGGAAATTGCTGCAGCTGGTGTCTGGGGCCCTCTCCTGGGGGCTGCTGGGCCATGGCAGGCTCACCAACGACCTTCGTCTTCAGGAGATTCCATTGCTTATCACTTGTCATTTTTGGAACTGTCCAAAGAAGAGATGTGATTTTTTTTTTTTTTTTTTTTTTTAAATATAGAAGCTGGAAATTCTTACAAGTTTTTTGGCTTTAGTGGTATTGATAACTTTTGTTTCAGTCTTTAAAAGGAAACTGTTCTCACAAGCCTCTTTGTCTTTGCCAAGGTGACTGTGTGAAATAAGGTGTTCTAGTGCAATACGGCTCAGTCTTTCATGTGTGCTTGTATCCCCTGGGAACCTAGTTAAAATGCAGATGCTGCTTCACTAGGTCTGGCACAGGGCCTGGGATTCTGCATTTCTAACAGGCTCCCAGGTGAGGCCAAGGCTGCTGGTCCTAACCACACTGTAAGGTCTTAGGGAACTAAGCATAAAAAAATAAAACGTCCATGGCAGTATAAAATTGGCTTTTAATACATTTTAAATATTTTTAGATGGTCCTATAGATTTCTCCTCTTTGAAATGAAACTTAAAGTTAACTAACATTGTTCATGCTTTTTACTTTTCACCTTAAATTGTTTCCAGCAAAATTGAGGGGGTTGAATCTTGATATTCCACTCCTGGATTTAAACATCTTACTCAAGGAGTAAGTCCTGGCTAGCTGTGTTGCCTTGTATGCATGGATCATTGCAGTGCTGTTTCAGAGGCTGGAGTGAAAGGCCATCATGCAGCCCAATCCCAACACTAAAATCAGAGTAGGGTGACAGGCTTACCACCCAAAATCACCTCCTAATAATCAGGAAGTTATTCCTGACTAGAGAAACTCCAACCACATCAATTCTATCTGGGAAAGAGGTGTGAATCCGTTAATTCAACACATAGCAAATAAAAATCTATGGTCCACAATATCATGTTGTCTAGCTCCTGGGGACAAGCAGGCTCCATAGGCCACTCATAACAGAGTGAGAATTATTGACCGTGGGGGGTGGACACAAGGGGCCAGCTGAGGAGCAGAGTTTGTGATTTCCCCTATAGGCAGTGATCTCGGGGTAGTTGTGGGGCCTCTTTCTTCCTGGAAGCATAAATGTTGGTCTCTTATGACTTCCATCTTCCTGGCACTAGGTTACCTCGGGATTCTGACTCTTTGAAAGGGTTATAGATAATCTTGGTTAGTACTGTATTTAAAAATGATTTTTGTTTTTTTTTTGGTTTTTTTGGAGTATGGGAAGGGACAGGAATGCTAATTAAATAGCAATACTGGAAGGTGCTTGGTTAGAGCCTCCATTCTCACTGATTTAGAAAGTACAAGAATATCCTCATCTCAGTTTTTGTAGATTCAGAATAACAAGAAAATAAGGATGCTCATTTCATAAATATTATAAAGAATAAAGGCATTTGTAGAACTTTTGTTGTTTTTAAATTTACAGGTCTGGGGAGTAAAATACAGTGGAAATGGTTCAAAAATTGTGTCTGTTGGAGATGACCAGGAAATTCACATCTATGATTGTCCAATTTAAACATCAAAGTCTCCAGGCTTATGCTGCAAAGAGAATGTATGGATTGATCATGACATTCCTTACCTTTTTAGGCTTGTTTAAAAGAAATATAGCATTTATTGTAGCAAAGACTTAAATTTTGTAGATACAATATAAATCTTTTCATGTTTTATTGGGAATGCTGTTCATACTTTAACATAAAGCTTTCTTAATGCAAACACCAGTGTCCTTGCACATGCTTCTTTTTTCAGTTACCCTATTACCAGTGAAACAGTAAGAGGGATTGGCATTAAGAGCAAATCTCTGCCTTAGCCATCAAGAGATCCAGGCACTTCTTTAACTTTCCGGCTTAGAAATACAGGCTCTTCCAGGGAATTGACTCATGCAGTGAGATACAGCAGCGAGCTCCCCAGAGCTGTGATAAAGAAGCTAGTCTATTATAGAATGGAGTCCTGAAGGAAAGAGTATATTTGACTGCATAGGAACGTTATGTACTCCTGTCTATCTGGGCATCCTTCTACTTGATGTATTAAAGATGTCCCCTGCCAAGCCCTCCTTCCCCTTATTAATTTCAGAGAGGTCTCTAACTCACTAGGTGGGTATTGGAAGGCAGGCTGCTATTCTTGCTGCCTTAATAATGCCTAGGCTCAAGCCTGTGCCTCATTCCGTAGAACACTAGCTCTGCCTTAGTTATTTCAGAGTATCTGTACCTCAGAGTTTCTTCCTCATCAGCCCCCTCGAGACTCACGTTAATGAGAAAGATGTAAGTAGCTAAACACTTGGAAGAGTGTTGCTTTTTATTGATCATAACTTAATATGCTTATGAGTCAGGTCATGTGCTTTTCCCCAGATGACTCACTGCCCTCAGAATAAAGCTCATCCTTTTTATCATAGCCCCCTGCTTCTTCCTCCTGCTTGCCTTGCTCACCCTCCTGTAACCACATCATCATTGCCATTCCTCTGCTTGGAATGTTTTCCCTCCAGACCTTCGGACGTCTGCTCCCCAACTGCATCCAGGATTCTGCCTAGATGCCAGCTCCTGGTAGAGGCCTTCTTCCCTTTCCCTTCTACTTACTCCCATTCCTCTTGTTCTTCATAGCAGTTACTTTTTGTTTGCATTCACCCCCATCCCCAAAATAAAGCTCCATGAGGGTGGAAACTTCATTCCATTATATCAACCAATGAGAGGCAAGCTGGCACTTAATACTGTTTGAACTCTCGAAAAAATGAAAAAGCAAAGCCACTTGTCTCTCATACCAGCTCAATTTTAATTTAAAGTGACAAATGTACAGGTGGAATAAAATTTTAAGCAACACCCTCCAAACTCCTCTTATATGACAAGAAGGAACTGAATGTAATTTTACTCCATCACCAACGAAACAGTAGTTCTTTAGCAATAATTAGGAAGTCACAGCACAGAAACAACACCCCGGAGATGTGGTCCATTTACAAATAGATTTTTCACTTAGGCTGGAAAGAAGTGATTTTATATCTATCCTGACCCATGGTCAAAGTGGGCATAGGTGGGCTGTTTCTATACTTTGAGCAAATTATGCCTCACTAGCTAGCAATGTTCTGCGGGAACCTGGTCCGTGCAGCTGGTTCACCCTGCTTCTGCATGGTCTGATCTGCTTTTTGACCCTCCTAAGGAAGATCCCTGGTCTGAGTGAAACTCTCAGGTGCCATGTAACCAAATAAGGGTAGGGTAGATCTGACAGGCGGCCTCTGCTTTAACCCAACAGCTTACAAGTTTTTTGTGACTTGGGGGCAAGAAATAAGCAATAATGGCTCAAGACTGAGGTAACCCTAAGTTCGAATTGTAGTCTACCTGTCAGGAATAAAATGATGACTGATATCCCTCCAAACAAGCTATAATTTATAGTAGTAGTCCATACAAACTGTAATCCACAGTGGAACTCAGAGCAGTTCTTACCAAAACATCACTTGAGCAGGAAGCCCTTTGTAATATGGCTGTGCAATGAGAGGAACGATCCTTTGGAAGGGAGCTGAATCTGGGAGAATGAGGTGGAAAACACTGGGGAGTTCTATGCCTTTGCAGACCCTCAAGTCACCCCAGATTACTGGTCAGAGAAGCTGGCTGTGCCATGGGCCAAACCAGCAGCATTCTCCCTCGGCTTCCGTTGCTGCACTGAGGCTGCCGGGGACACAGAACGATTTAGTTTTCTTTACAGGTAAGCACTTTGGTGGGAAAGCATTGCAAAAGTTGTCAACAGAAAATCATTAAAACCATGAAGAACAAGGTGTGAGGGTCACAGGCAAACAGTTATCAGCATATGATTCAAAACACTGGTTTGTCCTCACCACAGAGCTTGGAAGGTTCAGAAAACTTCGAAGAGAGATGATCAGACACACTCACATTCCATCCACTGAAGGGCACAGAACAGTAGGAACTAAGTTGGCCCTGTTAAGCAGGCACAGGCAGCCATGTCCGATCCATGGATGTGCTTTTGTTCTTTAAGAGGATCATCTAGAATCCTCAGAAATGTTATCGTAGCAGCCCTGAGATCATGCCCTCAATAACTCTGCCAAGGAAGGGGGGAAAAAAACCACAGACCTAGAGATGGGCCAGGATGCCCACTTTGTGCCTTGGGGTTTTCTAGGGGGCTGAGCTGCTAACTGGGCTGTGCTTTATTGGTGACACTGAATTATGGCAAAGCCACTAGAAGCACAAAGTGTTGGTGCAATCACTGACATCTCAAAAAGTATATCCTGAAAATAGAAATGAACAGATTCCATATACAGACTAGAGGTGATTTACACTTAAAACATTTAAATATAAGTTAAGCTATAACTTAAGTTACAACCAAAATAAAAACCAAAAAGACACTCAGCAATTAAGAATGCTGAACACGTACACAGGACATCCCAAACATGAGGCCATTAAAGCGATCCATTTTCATTGTGCCAACTTTACATTCATCATGTGCTAGTCCGGCGGGGCCACGCTGCCCCGCACCATGTCATGCTGTCTGGCACTGCACTCCAGCCCGGGGCCCGTCTTCGTCCTCCTCGTAGGCCTCCCTGTGCTGACGCCAGTTCTGCTCATTGGGAGAAAACTCCTTCAGCTCCACCTGATCCATGTCATCTGTAATCCTCACTTTCTGTCGAGGAGGCAGTAAAGCTTCCAGCTGAGGAAGCTTTTCCAGAGAAAGCCAGTGTTTTTCAGGGAAGATTACCTGTAAAGGGTGAGGTGGGAAAGAAAGGTGGCTGTTTTTTCCCCTTCTAATTAAGGCATTTAATATGTCCACGACAATGAAACACAGTGAACTTACTAAAAATTGTATGATTAGAATCCCTTTTTCCAGGGGTGCTTTGTAGATGGGCATTCCTTCATCACGCACACATTTCAGGTCCCCGTGCTTTATCACCTCACCTGCCAGAGAAAGGGTCAGTTATGAAGCAGAAAGGCAGAGGGGCCTGCAGAGGTCGTTCTCCCTCACGGGAGAGCCTGAGGCAGGTCCTAGCACCCCATGGCACTGGGCAAAAGCAGCGTGGCATCTGACTGGAAAGCTGGTCCCAAGCCCAGGTATCCTTGTCAGGTACTGCCTGGGGCTGGGGCTCGGGCTGGGACTCTGGCCCGTGCTCCCCTGGCCCGTGCTCTGAGCTCCAGCAGTGTGTCAAGGGGGCAGCATGCTGCAGCCACCATCACAGGTAGGTTTGAAACAAGTGAACCAGAAGTCATGACACCCAAGTCTGCATAAAATGGGGCCAACAACCATCACTCTGACCCTTCGTGGGGTGACAGGTATTCCTACCACAAGGGGAACAGGAATGCTCCTCACAGGAAGAAGCCTCAAGAGTCCAACCAGTCCCCTGCCTGGCATAAAAACTGGCTCTCAGCCACCTGTAGGTGACACCCAGGTTCCTTGGTAGGGAGCTCACTAGGTGGCTTGGCCACAGGCAATCTCCTTCATGGTCACAATGCACTTCCATACACGCTGCTGAGCTGGAGTCACCCTCCCGGCTGGCACCCGCTGGGTCTTACAGCTACGTGACTTTGCAAGGCATCAGGGGAGTTCAGACCCCAAGAACTCTGAGGCATTCTCCCAAGTCAGAAACTTCCCTCTAAGCATGGAAAAGGAAAGGGACAAAAGGGTTTCTGATAAAGTATACTCTTCAGCTCAGCGATGAATATGGACAAAGACAGAAAGAAATGTTTGGAAAAAATGGGGGAGACGGTGGAGGGGAATCAAAACACTAATTTATTCCGCAGTCCACTTCCATATGGAACTATCTAGAAAGTGAGCTCTCTCTTCAAGAGGAAATCTTTAAAGAGGAGGTTTTAAAAATAAAGTAAGCCAATGACTATCCTTGAGGTTCATTCACGGGCAGGGCTGTGGCTCAGACATGGCCTTCAGAGCCTACTGACTGTGCAGGACAGCAACCCCTTAGCTAAACTGCTCCGGACTGCTGGCTTTTTGTGTTCCTGTTTATTCTTTTTCTGAAATACAGTCATGGCCAGGCGCGGTAGCTCACGCCTGTAATTCCAGCACTTTGGGAGGCCGAGGTGGGCAGATCACGAGGTCAGGAGTTCGAGACCAGCCTGACCAACATAGTGAAACCCCCATCTCTACTAAAAAAAAAATAGAAAAATTAGCTGGGCATGATAGGGTGTGCCTATAATCCCAGCTACTCAGGAGGCTGAGGCAGGAGAATGGCGTGAACCCGGGAGGCGGAGCTTACAGTGAGCCAAGATTGCGCCACTGCTCTCCAGCCTGGACCATAGAACAAGACTCCGCCTCAAAAAAGAAAAAAGAAATACAGTCATGCACAGCATAGTGACCTTTCAGTCAACAACATTTATGAAGATGGTTGCAAAGATTACACCAAACTTTTACTGCACCTTCCCTACGTTCAGATACCCACATACTCAGCATCATATTACAACTGCCAACAGTATTCAGTACAGCAACCTGCTATGCAGGTTTCGGCCCAGGAGCAACAGGCTATGCCACACAGCCTAGGGTGTAGCAGCCTACGCCATCTAGGTCTGTGCAAGTGAACACCACGACAACACTGCCAAACAATGCATTTCTCAGAACGTAGCCCCATCATTAAGTGACACATGACTGGTTTTTCTCTCCCCATTCCTATCAGGTGTCACTTCTTGCTGCTCTCAAGCTCCACTCCCCATGCTTCTGCTTCCAGCTTACCGGGAGGTGGGAAACTGACGAGGCATGGAAAACTACAGGTAGAAGAACACCACAATTTCGGCTCTCCCGGCAGGTAAATACCCGCCTGCAGGCAGGGCCATCACACCCTTGTGTGGCTCCAAAATCACTTTTTTAATTAATCCAATCCTCAGCAATGCTCATAACAGGCTAAAGGGCTCTAGGGAAGAAGGCATTTCAACAGCAGAAGAGAGGAGGAAGAGGGAGGAGAGAAGATGGAGAAACAAGAAATAAGCCAACACAAAAGAGGGGTGAAGAAAAAAGGAGAAGGTGCAAAAGAGAACAAAGTAAAAGCAAAAACAAAAAGGAAAACAAATCCCCAAAGAACTCTCCAACGGCAGGTTTCCTGGATGCTCCACCCTTCCTTATAATAAAGAAGGAAATAGGTTTCTTAGGATTTGCCACTTCCTTCCCTCTGGGGCTTTTTCTCCGCCACCCTCACTCCATTTGGCTCCCGGTTCCCCAGGCTGGGGTCAGCTGAGGCAGCAAGGAACACTGGGCTCTGACCCTTGGCAGGGCCCAAGCCTCAAACAGTCCACCCCTGGACAGGACGGTCTTTCGCAAAGAAGTTACATACAGATGCCGCCCAGACCCGGCTCAGGAGGGCTAGGATCTGGGCTGTGACCATGTAAGGGCATCTTGGACACAGTGCCAGGGTGTTGAGCTCACAACCAGTGGTCTGGGGCTTCATGTAAACTGTGATCTTCAAACTCCTTCTCGAGGGAAGAAATGGGTGCCTTGGGAGGTCTATGAAAGCCTAAGGGTAGGTGTTTTATTTTAAATTTTCATGCAAATTTTGCATTATACTGCAGTGCTTCCCCCAATCCTTGATTATGTATAAAAACACACACAAGTCTGGGCAACATGGCAAAACCCCATCTCTACAAAAAATATAAAAATTAGATGGGCGTGGTGGCATGTGGCTGTAGCACTAGCTACTCGGGAGGCTGAGGTGGAGGTTACAGTGAGCTGAGATCACGCCACTACACTTCAGCCTGTGTGACAGAGCGAGACTCCTGTCTCAAAAAATAAATGAACAAATTTTAAAAATAAATAAAAACAGACACAGAGCAAATGACAAACCAAATGGGGTAAAATGTTAACATCAGACAAATCATATATGGGCGGACCTCGGACTATTTTTGTATTTGCAACTTTTTGTAAGCTTGAAATTGTTTCCAAATAAGTTTATTTTAAAATCCCAAAAACTGATCAAGCCTTGGATATATAATTCTGCTTCCTATTATCCCCAGGAAAGGAGGAACCTGAAAGAATCCAAGAGAGGAAAGAGAAAAAGAGCACGGGAAGAGGAAAGCAGGCAAGGAGGGGAAGGGGGAGAGGGACAGGGAGGGAACAGAAGCCCAGGCCTCAGTCACCCCACTGGACTTGAGTCTTATCTCCAGCTGCCACTGCCCTGGGGGCAGGCTTATTGGCTGGTTACCTCTGTGCCTGCCCTGAACCTACCCCTTTTGCCCCAAACCTCAAATGGCCATAGGAAAAGGTAATCCCAGCCCCACGGCCAGTGAGGGGACTACAGCAACACTGCAAATGGCTGGTGCTGGGGCCCAGGCTGCTTCGGTGGCGTAGCCACCACCACACCCATCCAGACATTCTTTGCTATGCACAGCTGACCTTAGTGCTATTCAGAAGCAGTTTCAAGTCAAGGTCTCTGGCCTGGCCTCTCTCCTTTCTCAGCCCCTTCTAGGCAGGAGCTCTGGTGCCCACACAGACCCTCACTGCAGTGAACACAGAAACCCTCCTGGGAGATGAGTCCCCTAGTGTCTACAAGGGGCTTGGGGGCTGAGCTCAGGCCCTCAGGAACCCTTTCAGCCCAGAGGCATCTCCCTCTGGCTCCCATGGGTGTGTGCAGACCAGCAATGCCTATGGAAACCTCCAAGGATAAGCTGATAGGCAAAGTCTTTCTTACAGGAAAATTCTACTTTAAAATGTAACTCATGTAATGAACAACAGAGGCTACAGGAACATGTGGATGAATCAGCACAAATCACCACTTGATAGAAAAACACCACCTATTAAGCTGTTTTCTTATACAAAAATAAATTTTTAAAAATTTAAGTTTAATTGGCAGACTTCATCTAAAATTTCAGAGCCCCAAGATTCTTATTTGAGACTTTTCCCTCCAACCGAATATTTTTTCTAGGAGAATATAAAAGGACTTTATAAATTATCCAGAGTCATTAGGGATAACTTTAAATTAGAGAAAATCACGTCATACTAATTTGTGTAACAGAATTTGACTTTAAATGTGAAATCAGGTGAACTATTCCCAACACAAATAAGAAATACTCAAGGCGACAGATGCCCTAAGCACCTGGCTTGATCATTACCCATTTTATGCATGGGACAAAGTATTACATGCACCCCATCAATATGTAAAATGTTATGTAGCAATAAAAAAATCAGGCTAACTTGCTGGAATTATGCCAAACATACAGAACGTCAATGGAAACACACATTTGAAACGTTACCTGATTTGGATGTAATAACAAGAATTCGATTGTCCAATGTTTTTATCGTCTTCTTGAAGCCACAAAGAGCTTCAGAAAGCTGAATTTTCATTTTCATGATCAAGTCATGGCCTCGTCTCTGAAAGACACTATGATCCTTCTGATCAAGCACAATTATGACATCACCAGGCTCCAGCTCAGGCTCCTGATCTCCTTCTCCATGAAATAGTATCTTTTGCCCATCTTTCATACCTATGAAACATCATCCCTTTCTGATTAGCCATTTCTCATACAAACCATGCTTCCTTAAAGCTTTTGAAGAAGGAACAGAGTCCTTCAGGGGTTCTTTATTCATCAAGCCTCCCAATCTGATGCAGGCACAAGGCAGGGACGGGTGGCTAGGATGGCCAATGAGAAAAGAGGTCCCGCTTCCCTTGGCATAATGTGGGGCCAGGCCCAGCATGCACAGGGAGAGGGGGAATGCGGCTCTACATCCCAGGTTTCCACAGCACTCCCTTCCCCCAGCCTGTGATGCCACACTGCCAGCATGGGGTCACCACCCACTTCCCGGGGCACAGGGTGCATGACTAAGGACTGATGGGGGTCAGCCAGCCCTGTCCTTTTCTAACAAGTCGTTATGCACACTCAAGGCACAGGGTTCAGGCATGTTTAAACAGTAAGTCCTTTCATAACACCTGTGTCGGTTTGGGTGTTAATTCTTTTACTTTTGGTCTCGTATCTGATCTAGGATATATTCACTGGATTGGAAAGCCACAGAATCATCAGGGAATACTTGGAAGACAGCTAAAATGGAAAAAGGCCTTAAAATGATGGCATCAGGCAAAATGAATAGCAGTGCTGTATTTGGGGGAATCTGATGCACCAGATGGGGAAATGTGGAGAGAAAGGGAACATGCAGCCACAAACACTTAAACAAGCCCTTACGGCCAATGAGCATTGGAAGCGACCAGGAAGACAATCCTAAAGATTCTAGAGGAATGGCTTGAGAATGTCAGGAGATGGCAACTAACCAAAACCAAGGCCAAGTAAGACTTTCGGAGCATTAGAAAATCTCATAAAGAGGCTGTCTGTGATCTCAAGGAAGTAAAACTCGGCAAGAACACTTTGGCAGGTGACATGGAATGGAAATAAGGCCAGGAAGGGTGGAGAGAAGATGACCGGGACACAAGAGGAATTCATGGCACACCCAATACATGTTGTGATACAGCTCACTTCCCTGACATCTAGCCTGTGTATCCCACGATTAGCACCCAGACAGCATTTCCAGTCAGTGTGGAGCACCAGCTCTGCGCAGCCTCACCTTTTTCAACATGTACCTCGATAATCTTCTTCTCACGGATCACCTTGGCACCGCTGCAGCTCTCGCAGCGGTCCTTGGGGTTGATGCGCTCGCCCTGGCCCTTGCACTCAACGCACACGGTCTGGATCTGCTGCACCATGCCCGGCCCGATCTGCTGGATGTGGATCTGCATCCCCCGCCCCTTGCATAGCGGGCACTTCTCCACCGATCCCTTCTTCCCGCCAACACCTGCAGGGTTGGGGGAGGCGGGAGTGAGGGCCATGCTCTTCCCTTACCAGTGTCCCTGCTGGGCGCCACAGCAGAAGGGTAGGGAACCCTCACATCGGACATTGGGCTTAGAATTCTATTTACAATCAAAAAACAATGCAGAAGAGCCTGGAGGAGTCCAGCCAAGCAGATAACATCCAGATGTTAACATCTGACCTCAAATGTTTGTGATTTTGGCTGCATCAATCCAAATTTATTACTTTAGCTTCATCAAATGTGTTTTCTTCCACCCCAGGTGGAACCTGCATAGGCCCACAGATGAATGAGGAGGCTAGGGCTATGGAGATCGAGAGAACAAAAGCTCTGTCAATAGTAGCAACTACCCAGCTCAGCCAATTCTCTCTGTGGGACAATGTGAGGCTGGGGTCACCAGACATGGCTTTTCTTGAAAACTCAGATTTTTAAAAAATTACAATAATTATATGTACATTTAAGTCAGGGGTCAAGAAACCATGGCCGGACTGCTTGGGTTTGTAAATAAAGCTTTACTGGAACACAGGCACGTCCATTCATTTATGTAACATGATGGCAGAGTGAACTAGTTACAAAAGACTCCAAGGCCTGGAAAGCCTAAAATCTGGCTCTTTACAGAAAAAGTCTGCCAGCCAACCCCTAGATGAGGTCAAGTGTCTGATTCTTAATTTTTAAAAATAGTCGTCAACATGTCAAAGAGAGGTGCAGCCCAAAGAAAACATTCATTCAGGCAAAGCGATGTGGTCCTCAGGCCACCTGTCTGTAATCTCTACTTGACCCTTGCCTTTGAAATAAGATAACTTATTTTCCCTGAACTAAAACAAGCATTGTTTCTGAATCTAAGGGATCAGAACTGTGAGGTTCAGTCAAAAATTAATTTTTACCTTCACATTTCTCACAAATTACATTTTTCTGGAGGGCCAATTTCTTCGTGACTCCATTATATAAATCTTCAAGAGTTACAGATAACTGGTGTACAACATTCTTGCCTTAGCAAGGGAGAAAAAAAATTAGTGGCGTTGAATGAAATATACCACTGTATTAAATACCACCCATATGACCCTTAGTTGTATGAAGTCTCCAGAGATTCAAGACTGTGGATGGGTCACGCGCTCCCTTCCCTGCAGGAGGCAATGCTTCTATTACCCCAGCCCATCCTTCTAGCCCTCAGTCAATAACAAGAGCTAATACCTTCTCTAGCTATGAGCTAATTAATCATTTATAGAGGCCAACAAAAAGACTTTCCCCCTTTATTTTTGGAGAACAAATCTGAGGACAGGGAGAGTACTAATTGAGAAACCAAAAGCAGTATGAACCCACGAAGTTGGTTAAGTTTCCCCATGAAAGGAGTTCTTTCTATACATAAATCTGTGATAGCCAAAGTCTCTGGATCTTTTCAAACTCTTCCTTGGGCATAAAGCACTTTACTTTCTGAGCCCTTCTGCAACTGGTGGCCAAATGGGAATTCTTTCCTCTGCCAAAATCTTGCTTCTGCACTCAGGACGGTGGGTGTTTGGTCCTGAGGGTGGGCGTGTGCTCCAGCGCCCGCCAGCCTGTCAAGACTGACAGCATCAAGACCCTCCCTGCTGCCCGTGGAGCTCCTGCAGCCACTGAGACGAGCTGTCCTGGTTTACTGGCTGCCAACTTTGAGAGATGACTTACTTAAGGGCATGAAGTTTTTCATCTCAAGACAGTGAGGGGGCTGGACAAGAGAATACCCAAAGTTTTAATCACGTGCACACCATCAATTATATGAGCAGGCAATATGCTCAAAGGACAGGGGAAGGATTTTTCCCTAATAAACACTTTGTGATTTTCAGCACTCTGTGTTCACAGAATTGACACCCAAGCTTTTTAAAGCTCAAAGTCAATTACAATGTGATAACAGGTGCTGCTTCATTTATCTAGGGGTCTCTCAAAAACCACACTTCTTAAACCCCAAGGCAGAGTTCATTTCTTCTGACTTTATCCAGAATTATAATAAGCCTGCTTATCTTTCTGGTTTCAAGATTCAAAGCAGCCTGACAACAGTAAACTAAACAGGGGGAATGGGAACTAGTCTATTGGCAACTACTAACATTAGCAACTACTAACAACAGAGGTAACAGCCTGTAGTCTGGCAGAAGGAGAGATGCAGAAAAATTAGGAAGCGCAACCCTCGAAAGTCAAAACAGTGGCCTGGGGCCACCGAGCTAAGGGCTAAGTTCCTCATTCACCTGGGGATGAAGTTGCTACTACTCATAATGCATTCTGAAAAGAAAGACAGGCCATTTACAAAGATTTCAAAACATAAAGAGGTCAAATTTGTTACCTAGAAAATCCCCTGAGCAGGCTGGGAAATGAGGCCATACTGAACATGCCAAGGGTACCCACCTAGAATTAGAGAGCCTGCAGCCCAGGCCCAGGTCAGGGAAAATGGAAGGCCACAAAGGGAGGGTGGGCAAGAGAGGAGAGGAACACTCTCCGTAAAGTATCCCTGACAACCACAGGAGGTGTCATTTACATCCCTCAACACACTCTGGTGCCTGACCCCAACAACAGAGGAAAAGAAGGCACGATGAACTTGACCTTCCTCTTTTCTATCCACCAGTCCATTTGCTCCTTCATATCGTACTGGAGGATGTCAGATAATTACTAAATTTACCAGGAGTTTCCAGGTAGCCTGAGCACTAGACAAGTGATACACTCTTTAAAGTTAATGATCCCAAAACATGGCAACGGTACCTTGTTTTTTTGTTTGTTTGTTTGTTTGTTTTTTAAAGACAGGGCCCCACCCTGTCATTCATGCAGGCTGGATTGCTCACTGCAGCCTTGACTTCCTGGGCTCAAGTCATCCTCCTGCCTCAGCCTCTCAAGAAGTAGCTGAGACTACAGGCATGAGTCACCAGGCCTGGCTAATTTTTTTATTTTTATTTTTTTGAGATGGGGGGGTCTCACTATGTTGCCCCGGTTAGTCTTGAAATCCTGGCCTAAAACGATCCTCCCACCTTGGCCTCCCAAAGTGCTGAGATTACAGACATGAACCACTGCACCTGGTCCAATCATATCCTTTTAAAGCATGATCTATCCTGATTCCAAAAACACGTACAATTGTGGAAACCATACAACTTATATATGTTTCTTTAAAAGCATTTACCTCTTCTCTCTCTAGCCATCCGTCCACCACCACCAAAGAACATGTCAAAGATGTCCATGGGTGAAGAGAAGCTGGGGCTGCCTGAGCCTCCTTCTTTAATTGCCTGCTCTCCGCCTTGGTCATAAATATCCCTTTTCTTTGGATCTGAAAGCACTTCATATGCCTGGGATATGAGTTTAAACTTTAAAAGAAAGAGAGAGAGAGAGATTTTTAAAAAGAGAGAGGTTTCAGTAGTTTTATTAAGCAAACCCGCCATATAAACATACAACGTAATACAGGTATTCTGCCCCCAAACCCTTGAACTAGCCAGTCTATACATCCTCTACCTGGAACCTGACTTGCCTGTCTACTTACTCCTTTGGTAAAGTGGGAAACACAGGGCAAACATATTAAGGGACTGGTGAAAGGGACATGACAAGAATAAGGAAGAGAAGGCAGTAGAGAAGGAAAGTTTCTCCCTCATCTGGCTGCACCAGACAGGAAGTCGAGTCCAGCTAGGATACCATGAGATAGTGCCAGGGCTGCATCTCTAACCAGATAAAGCTAGGACTCTGGGCACCACCACTGGCTCACCTCCTCATGGGAATCATGTCATTAGTTTACTAGCATGAAATCCAACTACAGGCATCTGTGAGCACCTAACCACGTGCCAGACATTGTATACAAACCTATACTCCTGATCCTCCCCCAAAAGCCCCATCCTGCCCATAGTCTTCCCCATATCACAGTTATTGGCAATGCCAATCTCACCTGTCAACAAATCCCACTGACGCTACCTTCACATTTGCATCTCCAGTACCCTAAGACACACACAATATCCCATGTGTAGCATTCCTGCCAAAGAGTTACCACTGGAACCCAATCGTATGAAAGAATCAGAAAAGCCAAATTGAGAGATACTCTAAAATTAAAAGATAGGAAAAACCGAATACAATGTGTGATCCTGGATCAGATCCTGCACTGGGGGAAAAAAAAATGGCTACAAAGGACATTATTGGAACAATGGGAGAAATGTGAATCTTTGTTCTCAATGTTAAACTTCTTGAATTTGATAACTGCACTATGGTTATGTACAAGGATGTCCTTGTGCCTAAGAGAAACATGCAGCACTTAGGGCTGAAAGGTTACGCTACAGGCAGCTTCCTCCCAAAACCTTTAGCCAACAGTAGTAATAATAATAATAATAGATAAAACCAATGTGACAATTTATTTACAACTGGTAAAGCTAGGTGAAGAATACATAGGTGTTCATTGCACCACTCCTGTTTTCTGCAGGTATATTAAAAAATAAAATCAGAATGCTAAAACATGCAAGATCTGTTCCTTCTCACCACACCACATCCACTCTGGCAGAAGGCACCATCTCAGGCCTGGACTACTGAAGTGGCCTCCTCCCTGGTCTTCCATGTTCCCTTCTTGCCCCAGCTTTCAGTGTGTTCTCCATTCGAGCCCACTAATTGGGTCAATCCTCTGCTCAAACCTCTACAAGGCGGCCCATGTCACTGGGAGTAAAAGCCAGTCCTAACTTTCATCTATAAGTTCAACCTGGCACCTCTACTTTCTTCTCCTCCTGTGCGTCCCCACCTCAATTCTGTGCCAGCTTCACCAGGCTCCCTGCTGTTCCTCAATTCTGCAGCCTGAGCCTCAGGGGCACCTCAGCCTGGTGTGGCCTCCCCACTCACCTCTTTCCAGCCTTAGCTCACAGACCACCTTCTCAGGGATGCCTCCTGGTGATCCAGCTTTAACACTGCAAACCCACCTCAGACCCTCCCACCCCCCACCCCTGCTGCATATTTCTCCATAGCATTAACCACCTTCCAACAAGCTGTATCATGTATTGCTTAGCTTATGTAGTCCCCACTGCAACATAAGCTCCGTGAAGATGGGGGGTTTTGTCCACTGCTGTCTAACTGAGCCTGGAACCATGCCTGGCATGTGGAAGGCACTTGGTAAATACCTGTTAGATGAATGGTTCGATTCTGGGAACTCAGACATACATAAATGAGGTAGGGTCTTGGCCCTCCAGAGGCTACAGTTTAGTCAGAGAGACATATATGGATATATAGATATACAGATCCTATAATGCAGCTGGCTTCACAAAATATTCAGGGGAAAAAAGTGCCATGAAATAAGGAATTTGAGAGACAGAACAAGGGAATTTGAGGCATTAATTCTCTTGTTCTACAAATCCGTGATTGAAATCTAATAAGTAACTAATAATAATAATAATAGCTAATAAATAATAGCTTAAAAACCTGTACAATTTAGAAGGGTATTAAAAAGACGTCAGCATCATATATAAATCAGCTAGATCTTTTGATATGTTGATTCTCATACCATTTCTGCAAAGAAGTAAGTACCATTCACTACTACCCCTTTCCTCAGCAGAAAACCTGAGATACAGTGTAAGGATTGGGTGCCTGGTACAGATCAGAAAGCATCTAGGCCAGGCTGCCCCTAGAGAGTTTCTGCATCTATCTGCAGGTCAGGACTAGGTAAATAAGCTTCATGGGAATGTCCACTGGAAACACTCACCAAATACCCTGGATACTCACATGACATTTATACTTACTAGAATTATCTAAGAACGGAAAAGGAGTACCCAGTTGCTTGGGACATTCAGAGGCCAGACCTCACATGGGATGGGGGTTCCAACTACCAGTAGGGAGTCCATCCTCTAGGGTCGCAGGACTCCAAAGTCTAATTCAGTTCCCAGCCTGGACCCCCTTCTCCCAGTGGGAGACAAGTGCTATGACCAGCTTGCCTTTCAGGCCATGATTATTTGTCACAGAACCTTAACAGGATTACTATACAGCTGAGGGGAAAATGGCTTTGAAGACTATGTAACAACTTGGGAAAAGTACTTATAATAAAGTATTAAGTGGAAACAAGAAAACAAAATGTCTATATATCAGGATGGCCATGTATGATCATCCTGGGGGAAGCCTGGAAAGAAGCACGGAGGGAGTGGTGAGGATAATGTGTGCTTAGTAGGCTTTCCTCTGTGTTCTAAAATTTTCTGCACAGTTCGCTATTTTTTGATTTTTGAACTTGAAAATCTATCATTCAAACTAAAAGTTACAATGAAATTGACCAAAAGATCAAACTCATCTCAACAGGGTAGTAGCCAAGAATATACCCCACATCATTGCCCCTGAAAGGGACTATCTTGTGACCCACTACCTACCACCCAGGCATCTTGCAAAAAAAACCAGCTGCAGATAAGTACAGACTCCATACAGAGTGCCCGACAAACACAAGCTGCCCCAATGCTTAGCAACAGGGGACAACACGGCAAAAAACAAAGACCAACACCCCAACGGCCTTCTCAGTTGTCCCAGCAAGGGCTAAAGAACTGGCATAGTCTACTTTTGAAGAGACATTAATAATACAGTGACAAACTTAGGAGGAAAAAAAAATTTTAATGTTCTGCCTGTGATAAAGTGGAAAAGAACTACACACAGACTCACATACACACTCACAAAAGGCCTGCACAGTGCACCCAGCACACAGTGGGGACCAGAAGAGGAGGTATTTGTTGAATGAATGAACAAATGAACGAATGAGCTCTCTCTGGGGAACTTTACAGCAGTTTCTATAAATTGTGTCCCCAGTCTCCTCATCCTCTTTGATTTCCAATCTAAATTGCCACTCTCCTCCCAATATTCCTTCACTGCAATTTCCCTTCCAATTTGTGCCTTTATAGAGCCCTCTTCTCCTACATACAATTTTTTAAAGTGCATTTACTCAGCCAGCTAACAAACATTTTAGCACCTACCCTGCACAGCTAGCTACTCACCCCATAAGTGGCCATGGGGGCACAGTCACTGCCCTGCTTATATTATGGCAGAGAATACAGTTATCAAACAAGTAATCACCTTTAAAGGAATACAGTTAATCAAACAAGTAATCACCATTAGAGTAGGATGCATGTTGGGCCTGTGGTTCAGTCTACGAGGCAGAGGCAGCCTCCTGGAAGATGTTTTAGCGAGAACTAAGGAGTTTTATCCCCTTCCGTGAAGGTAGGGGAAGGAAAGTATTCCTGGCAACAGGCACATCACAGAACCCCTCCCTCCAAGCTGAGATGGGCTTGCCAGACCTCACTGCCAAGGGCCTCATTTATGCGACACTAACTCAGTGCCTGGCTATAAAATAAATATTAGTTTAAAACAAACCAAACAACCTGCCCAGACAGGTATTGACAGGGTGAAACCTACATATATGTAGTACAGGTCAAGTCTAATGTTTTAAAAATAAAAGCTTCAGAACAACAAAAGCACATTCAGCTCTAACTGTATACACAGAGGCATGAACTTACTCTTCTGAGTGCTGAGATTTGACCTGAAACCAGGGTCAGAAGACTTTCCCACATGTCTTTAGCCTGCCTGCTGAAATATGAAATTACAAGCCTAGAAGCTCTCCTTAAAGGAGACTGTCAGAAGCAGACTACAATGAATGTAGGGAGCAGGTGGATGAATCACTAGCACCACGTAAAACGCCAGTGCCTTTAAAAGCTACAGTAAGCCATCTAAATATAGATGAGAAAGAACGCAAGTGAGTAACAGACAAATGGTCTTACGCGAAAGCATTTTAAACTTGTGACAGCCACATTCAGCACATGTGGCTAAATATAAATATTCCATCACTGTTGCCATTCAGCCAAACCGTCCTGAAGTAGCTTTCTCCAGTTCGGAATAACTAATGCAGACAGGTATTTTGATTCCAGTGTCGTTTCCAAAGGTCTTAAATGCTACATGGGTGATCAGTGTGGCTTCAAAAGTGGCCCAGGTGACACTGCCATCAGCTACTATAACGGCCCCATCTCCCAAGACCCATGCGGGACAACCAAAGTTTTACAAGAAAATGGCAAGAAGTGAAAGGAGGAATGCGAGGGCCAGCAGCCTTTCCTTGCAACGCCTCATTCCTTCAATTCACGTATTCAGGTGGGTCATGAGCCTCTTTAGAGATAAAAAGCAAACTTTCTGTAAACAGGATGGAAAAGCTTTTAACTTCTGTCTCTAAAATGCAGAGCATTTTCACTCTATGATTGGTACTTAAGATCAACTGTGTGTCACCTGTCACCGAAAACCCAGAATATGAGTACAAGCTAATGTCAGGCTGCACATGTCCATGTCCCTGTTTAATAAAGAAAATGGAATTATTCACTATCTGACACTTTTATCAAGTAGGAAGTAGGTGCACAGAACAAATTCTGCTGGTCATTCTCAAGAGAGGCACGGCGTTTGTCCAAGGTACCGGCTCAGATTAAAGACACTCATCCCTAGGGTTTATGCATCAACAGAGAACATGAGCCAGTGGTTCCCAGCAAGTACACAACTGTTTGTGCGTGCCTCAGTTTCCCGATTTCCAGGCCGCCTCTCCCACAGGAACGCCAACACACCCCTATGTGAACTGGGTTCAGCCCCTGCGCCTCCCCTGACGCCGGACTCCAGCGCGCACTGCAGGGGCTACCCGAACACTTGTGGAGCGAATGGAGGAATGAATGGGTTCGGCAGGGACTCGCGAGAGGCCCCAGCCCGCACCACATGCCTCCTCCGCGGGCGAAGCGCCCTCCACCGACCGCGCCACCTCTGCCCCGGCCTGGCCCCGAGGCGCCTGGCGACGGCCTCCGCAACAAACGCGGCTCAGGTTTCCCGCCGCCTTCAGTGCTCCTGGCTTAATAACCCTCGGCCCCTCGGGAGCCCGCCCCGCGCCCCGCGCCGCCCCGCACCTTCTCGCCCTCATCCGGGTTCTTGTCCGGGTGGTACTTGAGAGCCAGCTTCCGATAGGCCTTCTTGATCTCCTCCGGGGACGCGCTGGGCTTCACGCCCAGGATGTCATAGTACTGGGTCTCCTTCACCATCTTGTCTCTGCGGGCGGGCGGGCGAGGCCGGTCAGAGTGCCCCGGACGCCGCTGCCGGGACCCTGGCCCGCGTCCCCGCCGCCCGCCCGCGCGTCACGGTCACGGTCACCGCTGCCACCGCCCTCGCCGCCGCCTGTGGCTCCCGCCCGCTCCCCGCGCTGGGCCGACTTTCACGCCCGGCACCGCCGCACTAGAGCCACCGGCTCCTCCGCGGCGGGTTTTATTCGGCGCCGGCGGAAGCTTCCGCAAGGAGACAGTGACGCCACAAAGGGCTAGAACCTTCGCGGAGGTTCCGGGCGGCGCCGCGGCGGGTTCGCGGACCAGACCCCCGACGGCCGTCCAGCGCGGCCCAGCAGCTCACCCGGGCTTCTCGGGCGTTTGCTCCTCTGGCTGCCCGTCCGACTCCTCGGAGCTCCAGCTCTGACTGCCGCCCCGGGCCATGGCGGGGGCCGGAGAAGGCGGCTTGGGCCTGGAGGGCGCCCTCCGACGACCGTCCCGCCGCCCCGACGCCGCCCCCTTGCCCTTCCGTGGATTCGTGGAGCCGGCTGACTGGAGAGTAGGCGGCCTGGAGGGCTATGTCGGCAGGAGCCCTGCTCCGAAGGGTGGGACTGGCAGAGCTGCGCCCTGCGGTCCCAACCCGGCCTCTCCCCGGGGGTGTGGTCGCCCTCTGTTCGGTCACAGCCAGGCGCGGCCTAAGGTGTGCCTGGGATTGTTGCATTTTTAGGGGGTTGGAGTGGGTAGGGGCCCTCTGCCCACTCCTGACCGCAAGGCTGAGGTGAAGCTCTCGCCTTCCAGTTGAGGTACAGGGGTCCTTTGCTGGCCCCAGATGTGGACAGTATCCTGTCGACTGCCCACCACTGGGAACCCTTAAGTCCCCCAGGGGTGAGCAGTGACGTCCCCCACATGTGGGCAGTGACGCCCCCCATGTCTACCAAGGGCGGACAGTGCTCTCTTTTCTCCCAGAGGTGGGAAACCGCCCCCTCCCCTCTGCACATCATCAGTGAGCAAACGTCAGGGCCGGAACAGGCTGGTGGGCCCAGGGTTATGCACAGGGGGTCCTGTGGCCTGGACCCTGACAAGGCTAGGTGGCCAGGGACGCTTTCCTGGCAGGGTACAGGAATAGGTCCCGACTTCCCTAGGCTGCCCCCAGCTCCCCACGGGTGCTCAGGGAGTCCAGATCACAAACCGTTGCAGAAAAGTGGGCGTGGAAAGCAGGCTGCAGCACTATCACAGAATTGCAGGCCCCTGTCCCCTAGCCCTCCCTTGGCTTCTGCCAGGGGAACACTTTGTCAGGAAGGGGGTCACTGCTCACCTCCCTGGGATCCCCTGGCCTTGTTTTGGGTACTATGACTGAAGCAGGCACTACCTCTCCTCCATGTGTTCAGTGGGGGCGAGAAATGACTTTTACTGTACAGGAGAAATTAAGCTGCTGTTCTTCGAGATGTTGCTTTTTTTTCTTCTTAATTATGCCTTGTAGAGCAGAACCTTTAGGCAGAGAACTCAGAGCTAGAGGTCAGAAATGTTGCTTTCTGTCCAGATATTACTCTCTGAGCCTTAGCCTCTCAACAGTTTTCTTCGTCAGCACGACATGGGCATTGCCACTTGCCTGCCTTTCTCAGAGGGCTCTTGTAAGGATCATATGGGATGATAACTGTGAAGGCTTCTAGCACAGTGGGTCTCAAACCTGGCTCCTGACAGAAATCACCTGGAATCTTCTAAAAATCCCTGTGGGTTGCACTCCACACCTGTTACTTTAGAGCTTCTAGGGGTGAGGTCCAGGCATCAGTATTTTTAAAGCTCCCCAGGTGGTGCAGCCAGAGCCAGGATCCACAGGGCCACATACTTGTCCAGACTCAATACTCGGGACCAGTGGCATTCATAAAATGGGCATATGCAAGAGAGGGATGGCTTATAGAGCCTAGAAACAGAATGGAGCTATGCACTTTGGACGACAGTGAATTCTGGAACCAGTGAGACCTAGACCTAGGTTCAAATCCCAGCACTGCTACTTCTGGCTGTGGAACCTTGGGCAGGCAACCTTTCTGAGCCTCAGTTTTCTCAACCTTTTAATGAGGATATTAATTATGACTACTTCATAACTTTGTGAAACACCTGGTATGTAGTCACAATATTGATGCTTTTATTGGGAGAGGCGGGGGCTAAGGTAAAGAAGCCGATAGTGATTCTTTTCTTGATGGAACCTAGCCAAGCTCCTCTGAGTCCTCTTCTCAACTAGGCTTCAATCTTGGCCTATAAAGACTGAACAGAACACAGTTTCTTTTTTTTTTTTTTTTTTGGATGGAGTCTCGCTCTGTCGCCCGGGCGGGAGTGCAGTGGCCGGATCTCGGCTCACTGCAAGCTCCGCCTCCCGGGTTCACGCCATTCTCCTGCCTCAGCCTCCCGTGTAGCTGGGACTACAGGCGCCCGCCACTTCGCCCGGCTATTTTTTTGTATTTTTTAGTAGAGACGGGGTTTCACCGTGTTAGCCAGGATGGTCTTGATCTCCTGACCTCGTGATCCGCCCGTCGCGGCCTCCCAAAGTGCTGGGATTACAGGCTTGAGCCACCGCGCCCGGCCTAGAACACAGTTTCTAATAACAGCGTCACATCCTTAAGATCACGAGTTCCCAGGCTTTTCGGCACCAGAGACAAGTTTCATGGAAAACAATGTTGTCACAGACAGAGTGGTGAGAATGGGCAATAATTCTATGATGAAGGCCTGGCGTGGTGGCTCACACCTGTAATCCCAGCACTTTGGGAGGCCGAGGTGGGCAGATAGATCACTTGCGGCCAGGAGTTCAACACCAGCCTGGCCATCTTGGTGAAACTCCATCTCTACTAAAAATACAAAAATTAGCCGGGCATGGTGGTGCTAGCCTGTAATCTCAGCTACTCAGGAGGCTGAGGCACAAGAATTGCTCAAACCCGGGAGGTGGAGGCTGTAGTGAGCTGAGATCACACCACTGTACTCCAGCTTGGGTGTCAGAGCAAGACTCTGTCTCAAAAAATAAATAACAATAGGATTGCCTAGTAAAATCAGCCATTTTTGGCCAGGTGCAGTAGCTCGGGCATGTAATCCCAGCACTTTGGGAGGTCGAGGTGGGCAGATCACTTGAGCTCAGGAGTTGAGACCAGCCTGGTCAACATGGTGAAACCCTGTCTCTACTAAGAATATAAAAATTGGCCAGGTGTGGTGGCACGGGCCTGTAATCCCAGCTACTCAGGAGGCTGAAATAGGAGAATCACTTAAACCCAGGAGGCAGAGGTTGCAGTGAGCTGAGACTGTGCCACTGCATGCCAGCCTGGGCAACGGAGAAACTCCATCTCAAAAAAAAAAAAAAAATTGGGGGATGAAACTGTTTCACCTTAGATCATCAGGCATTAGATTCTTAAAAGAAGCATGCAACCTAGATCCCCCGCATGTACAGTTCACAGCAGGTTTTGAGCTCCTATGAGAATCTAATGCCACTGCTTGGTTCCTAACAGGCCACAGACCAGTACTGGTCCACAGCCCAGGGGTTGGTGGCCCCTACCTAAGGTGACACTGGCCCCACCACCCCCTCTTAAAGTGCCTACCTGAGAAAACTCAAGGCTGCCAAAATATTTACTGTTTTGTTTCATCCAACACCTGAGGATAGAGTTTCTGTCTCCCAGTCTCTTTGGGAGGATGGCATCCTAACTTTGGTAATTGGTAGCTAGCAGACACAGCTGGCCTAATGTCACTTACACTGACCAACCCTTTGTCATTTTTCACTTCCCTGATTCTGTTAAACTGCTGCTTGTCCTTCTCCCTATTCCCTCATCCTCTTTTCAAAATGCCCATTTACTTTTCGTACAAATCAGTGTTGAGCTCAGTTCATACTAGATTGTTTTCCCTATTGCAGTAGTTATGACTGATTAAATTCTGTCCTTACAGTTTTAGCTAGTGTTCAGCTTTGTTTATCTTAGACAAAGCCTCTGACAATCTAGTAGATTATTTCCCAGAATTGTGCATGGGAAGATTGGAGGCATTACACAGACATTTCTTATTTTGTCAGTTACATGTTTGTTTTCATGATGACCTTTTCATTACTGCAACTTTTATCAAAAGTGACATTGGCTTTCCACTCATAGTAAGCAATTTTAGGTTTCCTTTTTAAATTATTTTAAAGAGTAGATACATAGTAAGTGTATGATAGTACCTGTAGTACAAGAATAAAGCAACAGTGGTGGTACTTGAATGACAGAAATTTGAGAAATGCTGATCCAGTTCCACCATCTCATTCTGCAGTTGGGGAGATTCTTAAAGAAGCCAAATTATACAGAACAGCCATTGTCCCCTGATGCTGTGTGGGGCTTCCTTTCTGACCCAGCGTAGGAGAGTCAAAGCAAGCACGGAAGTAGGTTTTAACCAGGGAATGCTGGGATGGGGTCTTCAAGGAGTTTCCTGAAGGGGTAGAAGCCACACCTACCTGGGGAGGGGGATCAGGAAGGACTTCATGGACGAGGAGCTTGTGCCATAGTCCAGGAAGTTAGAGCTCCCTTGAGCAGCAGGGAAAGGGAGGGCAGCCATGCTGAATGGACAGCAGGATAAAGGCAGAGAGCACAGATGGATGAAGGCTGTGAGTTGGGAGGGAAACAGGGACAGGTGTGCTAGAGCCTTGAATGCCTTGAGGAGTTGTTTGCTGCTCTGATGGGCCCTGGGGAGCCATTGAAGGTTTCAGAACAGGACCTGCATTCTGAGAGGAGTAACTAGCAGCAGTCTTCGGGGGCTGGATGGATCTGGACCTCCTGGGAGAGGCCTGAGCTGGGCATGCAAGTTTGGGAGGCAAGCCAGAGAGAGGGCTGGAAGGAAAAAGAGAGCTCCAAGGAAAAGTGTTGGGGAGCACCTGCCTTTAGGAAGTGGAAAGAGGAACAGCCATCAGAGAAGCAAGAGGAGAACCCAGAAAGTGGAGAGGACCGAAATCATGCAAGGCCAGAGCAGCGAGGGGTAGAGGAGACAGTGCCTGGGTGGCAGAGAGGCTGGGAATGGGGGACGAGTACTTCAAGGGGAGGACGTTAATTTATTGGCCCCCAAAACAGCAGTTGTCATTTCAGGCCATTGTTTTAATATTGGGAGGGATTTCCACTTGGAGAGGCCTTGCCTCTCACTGGCTGTGTGACCCCGACCCTGGGCAAATTACCTTTCTCTGAACCGCCATTTCCTCCTTTGCAAAATGGGGATAAGAACATCTGCTTCACAGAATTATTGTACAGAAGAATGGAGACAATGCGTAAAGGGCTTACCCTGTGCAAAGCACGTGTTCTCACAGTGGAATTTATTGATTTCATCACAGCAGGATTAATGCACACCTGCTATGTGCCTGGCTCTGTGCCAGAAACCAACAATACAGTACTAGTTAAGGTTATGCTTATCCTCAAAGAGCTCAGAGACTAGCTGTGCCTGAACACCTGACTCCAGCCACTTTGGGTGACCTGTAGCATGGGCTGATTTTGCTAGCATTCCAACCCATAGAATTTTCTAAGAACTCACACTGAAATAGTTAACCATTGCCACCTTGCTTGAACAGATAAAACCTGAGCCTCTGGCTACGTTCCTGTGGGTTAGGGCCTGGTCTCTGAGAAGTCACTTCCTTCTGGAACTTGGCGTTTACCCAGAGCTGCTGCCACCAGAGGTTGGGGCTGCTCTGTTTGGGGAGAAAAAAACTAAGAAAGTGAGGGAGTGGTCATCCTGCCACATATTTGGACTTTAGAGACAAAATTCTGAGCTCTTCTCATCAGGGCACCCATCTTTTGAGGTCCCAGAGTCCAGAGAGAAGACATCCCTCCATCCTTCCCACACATTTGTACAGTGCATTTTGTGTCCAGTGTTGCAAGAGGCTTTGGAGCACACCACGGAACACATCCTGTCTCCCCCACACAGAGGACAAGAACAAATCTAGAAATAAAGCTCTAACTGTAGGAGTGGAGGAAAAGTGTCCTTTTGAATTCTGGGTGGTCAGAAGGAGGAGACGACCTTCGCATGAATCCTGGAGGTTGAGAAGAAACCAGGCATGCGGGACTTGGGTTAGAGAGTTCTAGGCACAGGCAACAGCACGTGTGAAGGCCCCAAGGTGTGAAGAACCGGAAAGGAACCAGTGTTTCTGGAACGGTGATGGAGGAGGGGCATGGCTTCAGGGCAGAGTGGGATTTTATCCTTAGGGCAGCAAAGGTGGGGGGGTGTACTTTAAAATTTTTGTTGCATATTTATTTCATAAATTTTATTTTTTTTACTTTATTTCAGCAATATCGCTATGTTGTTACAGCCAACATCTTTGTATACTTTGTGTTCTATTTTCAGTAATGCCAGATTATAAAACATTTCTTGAATCATTGTAGCTCTCAGTTTGAATTTGGAGACATTTTGCTCCTCTGAGGCATAGCAAAATCCTCAAAGCAATCCTTAGATTCAAAAATGAACCATGGATTTTATATATCATGCTTGAACGTCATAATGGAGTCTCATAAGATAATTGAGAGTTACTATAGAAGTATTACAAATATTTTAATTCCATCACATAATTGCTATCCATTTTTTTAAAAAAAGTTTATAAAAACAGCTGACACACAATGAATTGCACCTATATAAAGTGTACTGCTTGATCAGTTTCAATATATGTTTATACCCATGAAACCACAATCTTAATCAAGACATGAGCGTATCTATTGCTCCCAAAAATGTCCTCATGAAAGAGTATTTTTTAAAAGCCTGCTCAAGCTTGTATTGGTCAGCAGTTAAGCTGGGGCCACAGGCCTGTTCTGCTGTCTCCTAGTTTGTTTTTTTCCAGAAAATAAACCCATCAGCGCTTTGGTTGTGATACTGGCTCCATCACTTCTTAGCTGTGTGACCCAGGGCAAGTTACTTAACTTCTCTGCATCAATTTCTTATCTATAAAAAAATACCTACCTCATGGGGTTGTGAGGAACAGAAAAGGTTACGTGTGTATATAAATTATAGGACAAAAAGCTCTTGGACAGGGCTTGGCACAGTGTTCAATAAATACTGGCCATTGTTGTTATGTGATACAAAGAGCTCCATACATGCATCTGCCTAGAAGGATTCTATTTGGAAATAAAAAAGCCAAATAGGGTGGGAGGCTGAAAAACCTGCAGGGGAACTGGGCTGAGACACTTACCTTAATAGCGCCACTGTTATAGGGTGCCTTGTGTGTGTGTCCAGTAAAAGCTACACTTAATGATTTTTTCAGATCTTTCCTCAGCCTTGGCCAGTCCTATCTCAGCAGTAATGGCCTGTGTTAAGTATGGTGCCTAGAAAATTACAGACTATTCCAGACCAGGAAGGAAAGGAAAGTTGACTTCATCTTCAGATACTCAGGCTCCAGCCTGGAGACATCTCATCTCTCCTCTGTCACTCCTTCCCCATCATTAAAGTTTGTAGATGTTCCTTAGAGTCTCTCAGACCTGTCTTGGCTTTAAGATGAGCCCTCATCATCCTCTGCCTAGCCCCCTCCAGTCACCCTCCTTCCATTCCAGAAGCTTTGATGGATCCTTAAGTAGAATAATCAAATCCAAATCCTTCCCCTGGCATTGAAGTTTTTCCACGGGCTGAACTCAGTTTACCCTTCTTGGCTCCAAGTCCTCAGAGTGCTGTTTGCACGGTCAGAGTAGCGTGGTGCCATTCACCAGCTTGGAAGGTTGAGAGAAGTAGCCTGAAATCTGTTCAGAAGCAGAAAAACACTACAATTCTATTATGATGATGGTGGAGTCACATTTTCAAATGTGCATCTGAGTAGCTGGCATTCAATTGTTCTTAGAATGGGAACTATCTTTGGAAAAAATACATTGATAAGGTATTTGAGATTCTAAGGCCAGGGCCTTAAAAGATGATGGTGAAACTTCCTGGCATGACACGGGAAAGGAATTTGTTAGGCTCTCAAGAGGGAGAAAAATGAGAAGCAAGGAGGGAGAGGGGGCTGGGCGCAGTAGCTCATGCCTGTAATTCCAGCACTTTGGGAGGCCAAGGCAAGCAGATCACCTGAGGTCAGGAATTCGAGACCAGCTTGGCCAACATGGCGAAACCTTGTCTCTACCAAAAATACAAAAATTAGCTGGGTGTGGAGGCGCACGCCTGTAATCCCAGCTACTCAGGAGACCAAGGTAGAAGAATCACTTGAACCTGGGAGGTGGAGGTTGCAGTGAACCAAGATAGTACCATTGCACTCCAGCCTGGGCGACAGAGAAAGACTATGTCTAAAAAAAATATATATATATATGGAGGGAGAGGGAAGAGAGAAGAGCCTGCAGGATGAAGATAGGCTTGAATCAGGTGAGCCTGCTAGGCCCTCCTGTCTCCTCACCACCCCAGCCCATCTTCAGTGTGCTAAACTCACAAATATTTGGTGCTTGTGTGTGTGTGTGCAGGGTAGAGTGAACGTGGAAGGAGGGGGTGAACACATGCAGAGGAGGCCATGGAACCCTCCACCCTGGAGAATGCACAGGATTGTGAGGAAAGCTTTGGAGTGCTGTAGGCTGTCAAATTTGAGGGATTCAAGCCAATTTTACTGAGTCTGGAGGAGCAGATGGTTCCATTTTTTATTGTTACTGTCATTGTTGTCACAAAAAATTACCCCTCAAAAAGATACTCCCTCCTAGGAAAGGCACAGAAGAAAGAAGAACAGAATCTTGTTGCAAAAAATACATATATATCCTTTAGAAATGCTTGCTTGGCAAAAATATATCTTTCCTTTCTTTTTCACTGTTAACCATTATGTGGAATGAGTCCCAAGAAAATATCAGGCTTTGGTCAGGTGTGGTGGCTGTCACCTATAATCCCAGCACTTTGGGAGGTCAAGGCAGGAGGATTGCTTGAGTCCTGAAGTTTGAGACCAGCCCGGGCAGCATAGTGACACCTTATCTCTACAAAAATAGAAAAAATTACCCAGATGTGGTGGTGTGCGCCTGCAGTTTCAGCTATTTGGGAGGCTGAGGTGGGAGGATTGCTTGAGTGAGCTGGGGAGGTTGAGGCTACAGTGAGCCCTGAATGTACCACTGCACTTCAGCCTGAGCAACAGAGTGAGATGTTGTCAAAAAAAAAAAAAAAAGAAAGAAAAAGAAAAGAAAATGTCAGGCTCTGAATAAACAGATAAAGATGTCCAGTAACCATATTTTAGAAGCTCAACCTCACTACTAGCACTACTAATCCAAGAAATGCCAATTAAGACAATACATGATACCATTATTTGCCAGTGAGGACTGAGGAACAGCTGAATCAATAAGGGAACCATGGGTCCCTGTATAGTGGAGGAAAGAATGTCCCACGTTCACCTGCTGCAGGCCTCACCGAGCAGGCCATCAGGGCCAACTGGGACTAGGTGACAGGTGTCCCCACCTTGGGTGGTCCAGCATCCGGGAAGAAACAGTCAATCCTCCTACACAAGAACCAGAGGGCAGACCTGGGGAGCCAGGCCTGGGACAGGTAAGCATTCACTGAAAGCGACCATTGTAACCTGAAAGGGGACCAGACATATTAATTTTTAAATTTTCATAGTACTTTATGTATAAATCACATACAGTAAAATGCACAAAACTTAAGTGGGCTGCTCACATGTGTAGACCTGTGTGACCACCTGGATCAAGATACAGGTACTTCTGTCACCCCAGAAAGCTTCCACATTCTTTTGAGTTGTCACCGCAGACTATATTTGTCTGTTCTTGAGTTCCATATAAGTGGAACCATATGGTAGGAGATGTTTTTAGTCTGGTTCCTTTTGTTCATTACACCTTTTTGAGATTTGTCCACGGCCCTACATGTCTGTCTCATTAGTCCATTTGTCCTGATGAGAAGTATTCTATTGCGTGGATATACCACGATGTGTTTATTCATTATCCTGATGATGGGCATTTGGGTTGCTTACTGCTTCAGTCTACCATGTATAAAGCCGCTTGCATGAATCTTTGTGTGAATGTGTGGTTCCATTTCTCATCCACCCTCATACCTGAGAGTGGATTTACCAGGTCACAGAATAGGTGTCTGTGTTACTGCTGCATGAGATCTTGCCTCACTGACAAGCAAGCAAGCTGTTCTACAGTGGACATCAGCTGGGTGTCCTCTAACTCTCCTCAGTTCTGACTCTGCCTGCCTGGAGATAGCCTCAGACCCCCACAGGTCAGTATCACAAGACTTTACATGCCCTCCCACTTTAGATGCCAATCACAACCTGTGCCTCTGGCCTGCTATGAATTGGGGTTCCCACAATCCCCTCCTTGGGTTCAATTAATTTGCTAGAGCAGCCCACAGAACTCTGGAAACATTTTAGTTATGTTTACCGGTTTATTATACAGGCTGTTACAAAGAATGCAGATGAACAGCCAGGTGGAAGAGATGCACGGGGCGAGGCCTGTGGGAAGGGGACGCGGAGCTTCCATGCCCTCCCTGCATGCACCACTCCAGGAACCTCCACGTGTTCAGCTCTCTGGAAGCTCCTCTGCACCCTGTCCATTTGAGCTGTTATGGAGGCTTAATTACATAGGTATGATGGATTACATCATTGGCCTCAGTGATTAACTCAATCTCCAGCCCTTCTCTCCTCCACCAGGGTGGTCAGGGAGGCAGGGCTGGGAGTTCCTCTTTTTTTTTTTTTTTTTTGAGACAGAGTCTTGCTCTGTTGCCCAGACTTGAGTGCAGTGGCTCAATCATAGTTATTGCAACCTCAAACTCCCAGGCTCAAGTGATCCTCCTGCCTCAGCCTCCTGAGTAGCTGGACTACTGGCATACACTACAGGTGCATGCCACCATACCCAGCCAATTTTTTACTTTTAGTAGAGACAAGGTCTCACTCACTACGTTGCCCAGGCTAGTCTTGAACTCCTGTGCTCAAGCAATCCTCCCACCTCAGCCTCCCAAAATGCTGGGATTATAGGAATGGGCCACCACACTGGCCGAGTTCCAATTCTTTAATCACACGGTTGGTTCCCCGGGCAACCGGCTCTCATCTTGAGGCTATTCAGGAGCCCACCAGGAGTCACCTTATTAGAACAAAAGATGGTCCTATCACCCAGGACATTCCCAGGGATATAGGAGCTCTGTGTTAGAAATCTGGGTCAAAGACTAAATATTAGAACAAAAGATCCTCCTAGCACTCCTATTTTCCTAAGGAAATTACAAGAGTTTTAGTAGTTCTGTGCCAGGAACTGGGGGCAGAAACCAGTATGTGTATTTCTTCTTATTTCACAACTGCTAAGCAGTTTTTCAAAATGGTTATTGCATTGTATACAATGGAATATGTATGCAATGTAGATGAGTTCCAGTTGCTCTGAATATTTGGCGCTGAATAGAGTATCTTTTATTTATTTATTTATCGAGATTATTTATTAAGACAAGGCCTCATTCTGTCACCCAGGCTGGGATGCAGTGGCATCATCACGGATCACTGCAGCCTCCATCTCCCAGGCTTAAGTTATCCTCCCACCTCAGCCTCTCAAGTAAGTTGGAACACAGGTGCATGCCACCATGCCTGGATAATTTTTTTTTTAGAGATGGGATCTTGCTATGTTGCCCAGGCTGGTCTTGAACTACTGGGCTAGTGTAATCCTCCTGCCTCAGCCTCTCAAGTAACTGGGACCACAGGTGCATGCCGCCATGCCTGGATAATTTGTTTTTTCTTTTTTTTGAGACTGAGTCTTGCTTTGTCACCCAGGCTGGAGTGCCATGGTGCGATCTTGGCTCACTGCAACTTCTGCCTGGCTTCAAGCAGTTCTCGTGCCTCAGCCTCCTGAATAGTTGAGATTACAGGCGTGCACCACCAAGCCTGGCTAATTTTTGTATTTTTAATAGAGACAGGGTTTCACCATGTTGGCCAGGCTGGTCTTAAACTCCTGACCTCAAGTGACCTGCCTGCCTCAGCCTCCCAAAGTGTTGGAATTACAGGCATGAGCCATCACACCTGGCCTTTTTTTTTTTTTTTACAGATGGGGTCTCCCTGTGTTGCCCAGGCTGGTCTTGAACTCCTGGGCTTGTGCAATCCTCCTGCCTCGGCCTCCCAAAATGCTGGGATTACAGGTGTGAGCCACTGGACCAGGTCATCTGTCTTTAATTCTGCCCGTTTCTGGTGAATGTGTAGTCATATCTCATGTTTTTAAATTTACATTTTCCTAGGAACCAACAATGTTGAGTATCTTTTTGCGCACTTATTGTTTCTTTTTTTTTTTTTTTTTGAGACGGAGTCTTGCTCTGTCGCCCGGGCTGGAGTGCAGTGGCCGGATCTCAGCTCACTGCAAGCTCCGCCTCCCGGGTTTACGCCATTCTCCTGCCTCAGCCTCCCGAGTAGCGGGGACTACAGGCGCCCGCCACCTCGCCCGGCTAGTTTTTTGTGTTTTTAGTAGAGACGGGGTTTCACCGTGTTAGCCAGGATGGTCTCGATCTCCTGACCTCGTGATCCGCCCATCTCGGCCTCCCAAAGTGCTGGGATTACAGGCTTGAGCCACCGCGCCCGGCCTGCACTTATTGTTTCAAACAGTGATTCGGAGTGTGTCAAGGACCCGGTTAATCATGGAATGAGGTTCCCTAAAGACAAAACACCTCAGGCCAGGCATAGTGGCTCACACCTATAGTCTCAGCACTTTGGGAGGCCAAGGCAGGAGGATTGCTTGAGGCCAGGACTTCAAGACCAGCCTGGACAACATAGTAAGACCCTGCCTCTACCAAAAAAAAAAAAAAAAAGACAAAACACCTCCAAACTGAAA
This sequence comes from Chlorocebus sabaeus, assembly GCF_047675955.1. Taxonomy (NCBI): domain Eukaryota; kingdom Metazoa; phylum Chordata; class Mammalia; order Primates; family Cercopithecidae; genus Chlorocebus; species Chlorocebus sabaeus. Next base: position 54,352,719 of record NC_132929.1, on the reverse strand, counting down.
TTTGCATTTGTAGGCTTTCTCTTCCTATTCCTCTCACAGCTTTTTGTTGGCCATGGGTTGTGTTGGTGATTGAGAGGGCTGGGCAAATCGTCCTGGTGTATTTGAGGGCTTAACATGGAAGCCTTGGTGGGACATTACAGCTTTGAGCCACCTTGGACTCCACATGGCTCCTTTCCATGAGGCTTCTGGGCAATTCCATTTCCCAGGCGCTCTGACTTCTCCTTGTGGCTGTAGAAACCCAGGACGGCTGTGGCCACTCAGCAGGTGCATGGGTGGGTGGGGGCACTGGCAGAATGGGCAGGATCCCAGGCCCAATAACACAGTATAGTGAGATAATAGAAAACATTGTTATTTTTGACTGTCCAGAGCCAACACTCTTTCTCAACAGGCCCTCAGAAAATTGTCTCTTTGTCAGTATTGACAACCACTGCTTTAACTCACTTATATGTGGAATCTTAAAAAGTCATACTCATAGCAGAGAGTAGAATGGTGGTTGCCAGGGTGAGGGGTGGGGGGCGGGAAAGCGGAGATGTTGGTCAAAGGGTACAAAGCTTCAGCTGTAAGAGGAATAAGTTTTGGGGATCTAAGGAACAGAATGGTGACTATAGTTAATAATAGTGTGTTGCATACTTGAAATTTGCTAAGAGTAGATCTTGTGTCCTCACCACACACACACAAAGTAACTATGTGAGGGGATGGATGTGTTCATTAGCTTGATTGTGGCAATCACTTTACAATGTATACATATATCAAATTATCACATTGTACACCTTAAATATATATACATTTTTTTTTTGTCAATTCTACTGCAATAAAACCAGAAGAAAAGGGAAATTATCTCTCCTGGGGAGGGAGAGGGGTAAGCCCAGCCAAAGGAAATGCCTGCCTCCCATGACAAGGTTCAGGGACCAGATCCAGCCTCTCCTGGTCCTGGTGCAGCCAGGGATGAGGGCATGATCTGGGGATTCCTAACATGATAGATGCGTTCTTATGGAACACTGAATCCCGAGAGAGTGACACCAAGAGGAATTGGAGGAGCCAAGAGGAATTGAAGGCAATTCTTGGCAGCTGTGGTGGGGCTGGGGGTGACAGGTGGGCCCTGCCTGGCCGACGAGGTGGTCACCATGTGTATTGCTTCCTGCTTCCTGACTCCCTGGAGCTCCCTCGAAACTGCTCAATCTCAAGCCTGGTGCCCCAACCTCCTGTTGATTCTGCGAGTCTTCCAACAGCCTTTCCGTTAGGTATGGCTAGGTGGCTGAATTCTGGCCAATGGAAAGAAAAGGAACAGTACGGACACCCTTCAGGTCTGCAGAATCCTCTGCATGCTCTCTTCCCCCGCCTGCTAGCTGCATGTTGGCTGGTCACCTAGGAAGCCAGGCATTGAATGGGTGGGGCCACCCTTGGCCTGGGTCCTGTACTGAGTGACTGTGATCCAGAGCTGCCTCCATCCCCTCTACCCAGCAGGAACCATTGTGTTGGGCTTTATGTGAGCAAGAAATACATTTGTGTTGTATAAAGCGACTGTTATTTGGGGATTTTCCTAGTACAGCAGCCAATTCTTCCTTAACTAATGTAGCTAGCCAGAGCCAGTTTCTGTTGCCTGCAACCAAACACCCTGGCTGATCAAATATACCTGGTGATCACATATATAAATCTGAAGGATATACACAAAAATGTTAACAATAGCGATCTCCAGATGATGAAATGATGAGTGAGTCTTCTTTTCTTTTTCTTTTCTTTTGAAACAGGTCTTGGTCTGTCACCCAGGCTGGAGTGCAGTGGTGCGGTCATGGCTTACTGCAGCCTCAACATCCCAGACTCAAGTGATCCTATCGCCTCAGCTTCCCTAGTAGCTGGGACTGAAGTCTTGCTTCACCCTACCCAGCTAATTAAAAAAAATTTTTTTGTAGAGACAGTGTCTTGCCATGTTGCCCAGGCTGGTCTCGAACTCCTGGACTCATACTACCCTCCCACCTTGGCTTCCCAAAGTATTGAGATTACAAGCATGAATCATTGCACCTGGCCAGTCTTACTTTCTTTTTCTTTTTTTTTTTTCATGAGATGGAGTCTTGCTCTGTCGCCCAGTCTAGAGTGCAATGGCACAATCTTGGCTCACTGCAACCTCTGCTTCCCCAGTTCAAGTGATTCTCCTGCCTCAGCCTCCCGAGTAGCTGGGATTACAGGTACACACCACCATGCCTAGCTAATTTTTGTATTTTTAGTAGAAGTGGGGTTTCGCCATGTTGGCCAGGCTGGTCTCGAACTCCTGATCTCAGGTGATCCACCCACCTCAGCCTCCCAAAGTGCTGGGATTACAGGCATGAGCCACCACACCCAGCCTTATTTTCTTATTTTGCTTTTCTATGCATTTCAATTTTTTTTTTGCAGGAACATATGTGCCTTATATAGTTAGAAAAGAAAACCATTTACAGAGAGCCCATTGGATTTGCAAAAGCAGTGGCCCATGGCCCCTGGGTCTTCTCCGAGCGACTTGGCTTCAACTCCAGCAGTTTATCCAGCTGTTTCTCACGTGTCAAGATCCTTACCCATTTCCCATGTCCTCTCATACTGAGCTGAGCGCAGTGCGAAAGGCTGGACCTCCATTCAGCTCAGCAAGGCTCTCCTGGCACCTGCTGTTCGCGCGAGGCAGTGGGAAACCACATGGGAGGGATGACAGGCCCCCAGGGCATTAGCCCAGGCCCCTCACCAGAGGGCCATAGAGCAGCCCCCTCATGCTGCAATCCCTCCCCAACCCCCACTCTCTGGGCCTCATGGGCAGGGGCAGGCCTGAGGCCCCCCGCAGTCAGGTGAGGCTCTCAGGATACGGTCCCTGTGACCTGTAAAGGTGGGGTCTGCTTTCCCAGGGCTCCCTGCTTCCAACAGCTGGGGGCACTTTTCACTTCATCTTCCCATCCGCCCAGTAGGGTGGGCTTGGCCGCCTGCACTTTACTAGTAACAGAAGGAAGAGTGCGGGAGGTGCACTAACTTGCCCAAGTTCACGAACAACTAAAATGGGGACCTTGCCAGAATTCTAACCTGGACTGAGTGCTCCCAAGCCCACCATGTTCTTTCCAGTCCACCACACACCTGTCTCTGAGGCCAAGGTCAGATAATTGGGCCATTAGTAATGGAGCCAAATCATCGCATGACCACTCTAACAAGGAAGCAGGAAAACGTCTCCGGTTCCAACAAAGTCCTGGGCTCTCTCTCTCTCTGTCTTTCTCTTTAAAATAAGGACTCAGGTTAGCTACAGTTCCAGCATTCTGCTGAATGTCTGCAAAAATCATATAACTCACATATACACCCTTCCAATTCATGGATAGAGGAAACTGAGACCCAAAAAGGGGCCACAACTTGCCCAGTGTGCACAGCATCATAGTCCAGGCACATTAAGGCTAGAACCTGGGCCTTCTAACACTAAGCCAATGCCTCCTACATCACATAGCCACCAAAATAACCCCCAACACTGTAGTACATTCATTAGTAATTTAAAAAATAAACTTATCACAATATAAGGTACCCAAAGAAAATGCACAATCCATACGTGTGTTGTACAATAAATTATTACAAAGCAGACACTCCTATTTAACCCCCGCCCTGAATCAGAAAGAAAACATTGCCAGCACTCCAGAAACCCCCGTGCCATCTCCCAATCACTATGCCCTCCACCACCCCAGGGGAACTGTATCCCGACTTCCAGCATGCAGATTCATTTTGCCTCTTTGTGAACAATAAGTACACGGAGCCATGTAATAGATCTTTTGTATCTGGCTTCATTTGTTCAATATCAAGTTGGTGAGAATTATCAATGTTGCTGGGTTTCATGATGGCTTATTCATTCTCACTGCTGTTCAGTGTTCCCTTTTAGGAACATACCACACTTTAGCCACCCGTTCTCCTCTTGGTGGACATTGGGGTTGCTTCTAGTTTGAGGCTATTATGGCTCTGCCACAAACATTCTGGGGTGTATATTTTAGCACATGTATGTTTATACTTCTCTTGGATATACTCCTGGGAGTGGAACTGGGGTATGGGCTGGGGGTGGCGCCTCTTACCTTCTCCCAGCACACTCCTCCCACCAGTGGAGAATCCTGCTTGGTGCTCTGAGAAACCCCAGGTGGCCCCCCACCCCTCATTCCTACGAGACCCTCAGGCAGCCCTGTTGAGAAAGGGCAGTGGACAGCCATAGCATAAATTTGCTGTAGCCACGTGGCTGCTGGGCTGGCTCTGGCACAGCTGTTGAGAAGTGCTCGCCTCTGAGCCCTTCAGATAAGTCTTTTCTCAATTAAACAAAAGCTCTGCAGCTGCTGGTTAGGAACTGCTTCTGTTCGGGCTGCCAGTTAGTGATAATCTGCTCATCCTGCACTGTCCTCTATCCAGCGTGGCAGTTGGAGTGGCCTCCAATGATGCTATAGCCCCACCCAAGGCAGGGGCTGCACCTCTCTTTTGCACTATCTCCCCTTGGCCTAGCATGGTCCTGGCATGTAGAAAGCTTGGTAAATATTTGAATCCAACTTTCTAAAATGCCAGTCATACAATGTTGCCTGAAGCCCCATTGCCCACGTGGTGCTCAGGTAAAAGTGCTGTGTTAATTTCCTGTAACTGCTCTAGCAAATGACCACACTTGGTGGTTTGAAACAACACACACTTATCACACAGGTCAGAAATCCAAAGCAAGTCTCATTGAGCTAAAAATCAAGGTGTTCACAGGGCTGTGTTCCTCCTGTAGGATCTAGGGGATAGATAATCCGTCTCCTTGCTTTTTCAGCTTCTAGAAGCCACCTGCATTCCTTGGCTTATGGCCTCCTCCCTCCCTCCCTCCCTTCCTTCCCTCCTTCCTTCCTTCCCTCCCTCCCTCCCTCCCTTCGAGGTGGAGTCTCGCTCTGTCACCCAGGTTGGAGTGCAATGGTGCAGTCTAGTCTCACTGAAACCTCTGCCTCCCAACTTCAAGTGATTCTCCTGTCTCAGCCTCCCAAGTAGCCGAGATTACAGGCGTGCATCACCACACCCAGCTAATTTTCTTTGTATTTTTAGTAGAGACAGGGTTTCACCATGTTGGTCAGGCTGGTCTCGAACTCCTGACCTCAAATGATGTGCCCACCTCAGCCTCCAAAGTGCTGGGATTAGAGGTGTGAGCCACCGTGCCCAGTCACTCTTCTCCATCTTTAAAGTCAGCAATGTGGCATCTCCAAGTCTCCCTCTCTAACTCTGTGTTCATCGTCACATCTTCTCTCACTCTGAGCCTCCTGCCTCTGTTTTGTAAGGACTCTAGTGATTACCTAGTGCCCCACTGACAATCTAGGATACTCTTCCCGTATCAAAATCTTTAATCATACCTGCAAAATCTCTTTTGACACATAAGCTAACACATGCTCGAGTTTCTTCTTTTCCTTTCTTTCTCTTTTTTTTTTTTTTTGAGACAGGGTCTCACTCTATCACCCAGGCTGGAGTGCAGTGGGGCGACCGTGGCTCAAGCGATCCTCCCACCTCACCCTTCCAAATACCTGGGACTACAGGTGCGGCTATCACACCCAGCTCATTTTCTTTTCAAATTTTTTTGTTAAGACAGGGTCTCACTATATTTCCCAGCCTGGTCTTTAATTCCTGGGCTCAATGAATCTTCCCACCCTGGCCTCCCAAAGTGCTGGGATTACAGGTGTGAGCCACTGCACCCAGCCAAACATGGACATCTTTGGGGCCATAATTCTGCCTACCGCAAGCCCCAAACTTTAGCCTGGCAGCAAGGCCTCAAGCCTATGAAACTGTGTTTCCCTCCACTCAATCCAGGTCTACACCCTCCTCTCCTGGCCTGGCACTGTCCTCCTTAGTCACTCTATGTGCCTTGCACTTTTCTACCTTTTCTCCTGAGTCCGCAGAGAGGGTTGATCAAAGCTAGAATTATCATGGCCCAAAACTCAGTGCCTTCAGTCTTGGCACCACTGACAAGTCACCTTCACCAGGAAGCCACTCCCAATCCTGCTGGTAAGAGTGGCCTCTTCTCAGTCCCACACACGGCTGGTGGCTCTGACAGGTGGTGTTGCGTGGGTGCAAAGCCTGGCTCTGTCATTTGCTGCCCCTGTGGCCACCTTAGGCAAGTTAATATCTGTGTGTCTTAGTGTCCTGGTCTATAAAAAATGATAATAGTAGTTTTGATAAGGTTGCATGAGGATTGAATGAGAGAATGTGTATAAAATGCTTTAGCACAGAGCCTGGGACACAAGAAAAACTTGATTTACAAAACAGTATTGTTTCATTCGCTGTTGATGTCTAAGGCTCACTTCCTAGCTGGAGTTCCTAGTAACTGCTTATAAGTACACCTGTATTATTCATCCCTGTGCCCCCAAGGTGTTCCCTGCAAATCATAGGTGCTTGTTAATTTGTGTTGGAGGGATGGAGGGATGGATGCATGGTCACATTTATTCATGCTCATCTATCTGAGTGTGGCCAGACCACGAGGCCAGCAGAGAAGCCAGGCTCCTATGGCCCCAAGCTGAGCAGAAGTGGCAGTTTAACTGAGAGTAGCAGGCAGTGAGGGAGTCTCCATGGACTATGTGAGGAAGTTGGGGGATGCAGGGGTGTTTAGAAAGGCTTCCCAGAGGAGATAAATGTGGGAAGTTGGAGTGGGAGGAGGCAGTGGGGCGTCTACCATCTCTACCTGGGCCTAGCCCTCAAAAGTAGCAACTCAAGGGCTCTCCCCACCCCCCCTCTCTCTCTGTGTCGCTCTCTTCAGCCTCCATGGCCCTGCAGTGTGAATGTTCTTTAACCGAGGTGGTGAGGCCCTGAAGGACGTCAGTTAGAGATGCTGATGGTTCCTGGGGATGGGACGACACTTCTTGCCAAGGACCCTCCTGAGTCCGCAGAGAGGGCTGATCCAAGCTGACCCCAGCTGTTCCCAAGTAGCCAGGATGGCCGCTCTTCTCCCACCTGTGATAAGGGTTTTGCTCTACCTTCCTGGGAGTGGGGGCAAGGTCTGTCTGGGTTCTGCCTGAGAGAGACCCTCATAAAGAATGAAGCTCCCAAAGTCCTACCAGGCAAGGGTGGTCTATTGAAGTGATCAGATTCTTGTTTGGGAAAAGGGGAAAAAAAAAAAAAAAGCTTTTTTAGAGCCTTGGGTAACATGACAGAAAAGAGCACGAATTCATTCAGCTGTAACTGTGCCCTGCACAATGAGTTCCTCTGGGCTCCTCGAGAACAAGCAGAGAAAGCCCCATTCCCACGGTCAATGCAACCACCATGCACTCATCACCCAACGGCTGCAGAGCCCTCCTCTGAGCTGCTGCCCCACCCTTGGCCCTGGAGGTAGAGGCCTGGGTCAGAGATCAGCCTGTTAGGTTCTGAAACTGACTTACTACGGGACGGTGGCATGCCCCAGCCCTCTCAGTGTCCCTATTTGCACAATGGAGGGTTATAATAATGCCTCCTGGCAGGACTGTCATGAAGCACACATGAAGCCTTGGAGGTGAATGTCTGGCATGGCTCTGGACACCAGTGTCACCTCCTTCCCCTCTCCTCCTTTGTTTTGGAAGTCCAGGAAGCAGCTCTCACACCTGAGTGCAAACTCACCTGGACACTCCTTTCTTCCCAGCAATTGCCCTCTGGACATCAACAAGGAGGGTGAGGGGAATGCTCAGCTAGAATCTCAGAGGGCCCCATCCTGGCTCAGCTGAAGATGCTCCCCCAGCCTCCCATTTCCTGGCCTTAGAAGTCTGTCATTAAGACATGCGGTTTGAGCAGGGGATCAAGTTCTCCATGTTTGGCTGTTCAGCCCCTCAGTGAGCAGCACTGATCTGCCCCAGCCTGTGCTGGCCCTGGCTTCTGGCTGTCTGGGCCATTTGCCAGGACTCCTGGGCCTTGGCTCCCTATTCCTAGCCACATCCACTGCCCCAGGCAGAGGCTGGAGGGGTCCCCAGACTCAGAAAAGATACTGCTTTCTGAGGTTCCTGATGTTGGGTGTCTGTGCCAGAGGAAGCTATTCCCAGGTGTTCCCAGGCCAGCTCTCAGGCGCTGAGAAAGGAATTTGCATATCCCCTCCCCCTGCCACACCTCCTCTGTCCCTGTCTAATCCACAAGCCCTCTCCCTCGCCCTGGCCAAGTTATTTCCTCTCTCAGGGCCCCCGTTTTCTCATGTGTAAAAGGAAGGCAGAAGGCTAGAATTGTCTCTAAGCCCTTCCAGGTGTGATATTCACAGATCCCATCTGGGCTAAGTGCTCACTGGGTTTGTGTTCAATCAATGTAGTCATTTACAGGTGAGGAGACTGGGCTTCTGAGATGTAGAGGCCTCCCCCAGGGTCATGCAAGCTGGAACCAAGTCCTGTTGACTCTCAATCCAGTGTTCCTTCCCCAGCCTCAGGCCACTGCCCCAAGGTCGGGGCAGCCAGCGTGGGAGGTGCAGCCTGGGTAGCTGCGTGGCTCTGTCATTGATGAGAACCCTGGAGAAAGTCATTCAAATCTCCATTTTTTTCCCAATGAGCTGCCTCTGTCCCAATGTCCAGAACATTCTCAGGCCCCAGGGTACCAAAAACAGTGAACACTTTTTTTTTTTTCTTTTTTTCTTTTTTGAAATGGGGTCTTACTCTGTCATCCAGGCTGAGTGCAGTGGCACAATCTCGGCTCACTGCAGCCTAAAACTCCCAGGCTCAAGCAATCCTTCCTCTTTCAACCTCCTGAGTAGCTGGGATTATTGGCATATGAAACCATGCCCAACTAATTTTTTTTTTTTTTTTTTTTTGTAGAGGCGAGGTCTCACTATGCTGCCTAGGCTGGTCTCAAGTTCCTGGACTCAAGGAAGTGCCAGGCCTCCCAAAGTGCCAGGATTACAGGTGTGAGCAAATGCACCCGACAATGAATTCTAACTGAATGCTTACCTACTGCTCTAAGTGCCTTCAGTAGACTTAACTCACTGCAACCTCATGAACTAGGAATCATTATGACTCCATTTTACAAACGAGAAAACTAAAGCACAGAGAGGTTAAGTCACGTATCCAAGGTCGAACAGCTTCTAAGTGTCTGTCTCACCCCAGATGCTCTAGAAAACAGAGCCCAAGGCAAAGCTTATGTCCTAAGGCTTTACTGGAAGTGGAATTCTAGGGCACAAGAGTCAGGAAAAAAAAAAAAAGGAAATGAGGCAGAAAAGGAAGGAAAGCAAATAGAAGCTAGTTGCATTTCTGAGCTGTTCACAGTTGCACAAGGAAACATAGCTCTTTTCTATGTCATGTAGGTGACCCAGAGAGGTCCTGTGCGCTGAACTTTGTTGAGGGGAGAAACATTCCGTTGAGGGGAGAAAGCCGGGGAACTTACGGGCTGTCTCCTTCCTATCCCCGGTCTCTCCACAGGAGGGAGCCAGTGCAGAGTGAGCTGTGAGATTCACTCCCTCATAAGGGAGGTGGAGACACGGTATCCTTCCCAGTGGCAGAGCATCCCCGCCCCTTCGTATTTAGTTGTTAACCCTGTCCTGCATTGCACCCGTCATCTCGTGGTCCGTTTTGTCTCTGCTGGTTTCAGTTAGTTCTGCCCCCTGGCAATCGTGACTCTCCATTTTATAGAGGAGGAAACTGAGACTCAGGTGACTTGGCCTGGGTCATAGAGCTAATCCAAAAACGAGTGTGTACCACCCTTGCCCTGTATGGTGCAGATCTGGAGAATACGTGTCACGTGGCCCTTGATCCAGGTCTTTCCAGGTAAGAAAAGAAGGTGCCTCCTCTGCAGAGGTTGCCCAGACATCTGGGTTCCCTCCCTTCCTCCTTCTTCCCTAATCCTCCAAAGGGCTCCATTCTCCGTGATTTCCATTGCCCACTCCCACTTCAGTCCTGGCACGTTAGACTCCTCTATGTGCTACATTCTTCTGCCCCTGCTCTCAGGAAAGCTCTGCCCTGGCGACCTATAGCTCAGAGAATCTGAGTCCCTGGGAGAAGAGTTTGAATCTCCAAAAATCTCTGGGTTTTACCTATTTTATTTATTTTTGAGACAGAGTCTCACTCTGTCACCCAGGCTGGAGTGCAGTGGCGTAACCTTGGCTCACTGCAATCTCCACCCCCCGGGGTTCAAGCGATTCTCCTGACTCAGCCTCCCGAATAGCTTGGACTACAGGCACCCACCACCATGCCCAGCTAATTTTTGTATTTTTAGTAGACACAGGGCTTAACCACGTTGGTCAGACTGGCCTCGAACTCCTGACCTCAGGTTATCCTCCCACCTTGGCTTCCCAAAGTCGGGTTTTATCTAGAGCTTGTGGACACTCTGATCGCAGGACTCAAACCCCACGCACTCCATGTAGACAGGGCTGGAGGGGACACAAATGCAGCCCAGAGCCTCAGTGCCCTCCGGAGCACAAGGGTCTCCCAACCGGGCCCCAGACCCGAAGTCCAGAGCACACTGCAGTGGCTGACGGAGGCCTTCTAGGGGCAGAGGAGGAAGGATGGCTGTTTCTGGGGATGGAGGTGGTGGCGCAAGACCCCCGTCCTGTGGAGACCAGGGCGGGTGGGAGGCACTGCGGCCAGCAGGGGTCAGCAGAGGCCCATTGTTCTCCTGCTCCTCCTGCACCCAGAGACGACTGCAAGGCCTCAAGCCAGAGCCCCAGGTGCCCTATTTCGTAATTTAAAAAGAAAAAAAAAAGTTGTCTCCTGGTAATACATACATATGATAACAATAAAGTGGCCCAGAAAAGCTAATGCTGAAAACATACAGCAATGACGCTCCCACCCAAGCCTCCGGGAATTTTTTTTTTTTTTTTTTTTTTTTTTTTTTTTTGAGACAGAGTCTCGCTCTGTCGCCCAGGCTGGAGTGCGGTGGCGCGATCTCGGCTCACTGCAAACTCCGCCTCCCGGGTTCACGCTCCCGGCACATTTTAAAAACAAAAACAAAACTCTTAATATCTATTTGCTGTGGGAGGCAGGCTAATTGCTTGACCCCAGGAGTTGAAGACCAGCCCCAGAAACATGATGAGAGCCAGCCAATCTCAGAAAGAAAGACAGGAAGGAAGGAAGGGAGGGAGGGAGAAAGGAAAGAAAAGGTAGTTTCATATTAATTTTGACATGCATTGGGAAATATCTATATATATTTATATAACAAGTCCTTCAATTGCTTAGAATAAAGCTATTTCATTTTTAAATTACAAAAGGGAGTTGAAAAATAGTAAATAATGTACAATACCCCAGAGGAAAGCAAATATGGCAAAACTCATGAAGGTGATAAAGAAATTGATTGGAAAATAGTGGTCTTGATTCTTTTTTTTTTTTTTTTTAAAGAGATAGAGTCTTACGCTGTCGCCCAGGCTGGATCACAGTGGCGTGATCTTGGCTCACTACAACCTCCACCTCCTGGGTTCTAGCAATTCTCCTGCCTCAGCCTCCTGAGTAGCTAGGATTACAGGTGCACAGCACCATACCGGCTAATTTTTTGTATTTTAGTAGAGATGGGGTTTCACCGTGTTGCCCAGGCTGGTGTCAAATTCCTGAGCTCAGGCAGTCAACCTGCCTCGGCCTCCCAAAGTGCTAGGTGTGAGCCACTGCACCTGGCCAATTCTTGAAGTTGAAAACCAGTGAGGGTAGCAGTCACTTCTATGATGGTAGAGGCTGGTGCAGAGGCATTTGGCCTTACACGCATAACAGGCACAAACTTCCACAATGAACAAACTCAGGTGGGCAAAACTGCAGTTTTATTTTCTGTAACTCAATGAAAAAAAAAATTTTTTTACAGCTCTCCACCCTTCCTCCTAATGTCAGGATATTTAATCTGCTCATTTTGAGACACAGGACCTGCTGGATTTCCTAGGCCAACTAAGAATCCCTAAATCTAGCTGGGAAGGTGACTACATCCACTGTTAAACACGGGGCTTGCAACTTAACTCACACCCCACCAATCAGGTAGTAAAGAGAGCTCACTAAAATGCTAATTAGACAAAAACAGGAGGTAAAGAAATAGCCAATCATCTATCACCTGAGAGCACAACAGGAGGGACAATGATCAGGATATAAACCCAGGCATTGGAGCCAACAACAGCTACCCTCTTTGGGTCCCCTCCCTTTGTATGGGAGCTCTGTTTTCACTCTATGAAATTTTGCAATTGCACTCTCTTCTAGTCCGTGTTTGTTAGGGCCGTCCATGCCATCCCTCCGGATCCGGCAGGGTGTCCGCTGTGCTCCTGATCCAGCAAGGTGCCCATTGCCACCCCCGATAGAGCTAAAGGCTTGCTATTGTTTCTGCATGGCTAAGTGTCCAGGTTTGTCCTAATTGAGCTGAACACTAGTCAGTGGGTTCCATGGTTCTCTTCCATGACCCACAGCTTCTAATAGAGCTATAACCCTCACCGCATGGCCCCAGATTCCATTCCTTGGAATCCGTGAGGCCAAGAACACCAGGTCAGAAAACACGAGGCTTGCCACCATCTTCGAAGCTCTGGGAGCAAGGACTCCCCGCCCCCACCATAACATTTTGGCGACCACAAAGGGACCTCCAAAGTGGTGAGTAATATTGGACCACTTTCACTTGCTATTCTGTCCTATCCTTCCTTAGAATTTGGAGGAGAATACCGGGCATATGTCAGCCGGTTAAAAATGATTCGTGTGGCCACCAGACTTAAGACTCAGTTGCGAGGCTATCTGGGGAAGGGCTTTCTAACAACCCCCAATCCTTCTGGGTTGGGAACGTTGGTCTGCCTGGAGCAAGCTTCCGCTTTCCATTTTCTTGGGGAAGCCGAGGGCCGACTAGAGGCAGAAAGCTGTCGTCCTGAACTCCCGGCATTAGCCAGTTGAGATCATGGCGCAGCCAGAAGTCTCTATTTGACAGTCACCCATGAGTGCACCCCTACCTTTCCTTCTGACCCATACCTCCTGGGTCCCCACCACAACTTTCTTGAAAGTGTAGCCCCAAAATTCTCCTTACCTCTGAATCTACTTCCTCTGATCCTTGCCTCTTAGGTAGTAATGGTTCAGGCTTTCATTTCCCTCTAGCAAGTTGTATCTCCAAAGGGATCTAAGGAAGCTCTATGCTGCATCATTAGGCAACTAGGCTATAAACCCAGGGAGTCTTATCCCTGGTGTCCCTCCCGATTTAGGTATACAGCTCTCAACATGGGCAGTCATGTGGTACCCATTCCCCACCACCCTTGCCAGGGTCCCAAGTTTGTAATGGCTAAGAGGAGGAGAGAGAGAGACAGAGGAGAGACACAGAAGAGAGAGAGAGAAACACGGAGGAGAGAGAGACACACACATGGAGGAGAGAGAGAGAGGCACGGAGGAGAGAGAGAGAGATAATGAGGAAGTCAAAGAGAAAAAGATAGAAATAGTAAAAAACAAAAACAAAAACAAAACAAACAGTGCCCTATTCCTTTAAAAGCCAGGGTAAATTTAAAACCTACAACTGATAATGAAGGTCTTCTCCATTACCCTATAACACTCCAATACTACCTTGTTCTCACTGTAAACAAGGGCATAACCTAAAAACACTGAGACCACTGACAACCCATAGCTTTCCTATCAAAAATCCTTAACCCAGTAACCAGCAGATGCATTCAATCTGTAGCGGCAACTGCTCTGCTAACAAAAGAAAGTAAAAAAGTAACTTTTAGAGGAAACCTCATTGTGAGCATACCTCACCAGCTCAGAATTATTCTAAGTCAAAAAAGCAAAAAGGTAGCTTACTAACTCAAAAATCTTAAAGTATGGGACTATTCTGTTAGAAAAAGGTAATTTAACACCAGCCACTGATAATTCCCTTAACCCAGCAGATTTCCTAACAGGGGATTTAAATCTTATTTACCATACAGAGGTCCAACCAGACCTAGGAGGAACTCCCTTCAGGACAGGACCATAGATGGTTCCTCCCAGGTGATTGAGGAAAAAACCACAATGGGTATTCAGTAATTGATACGGAGACTCCTGTGGAAGCAGAGTTAGAAAAATTGCCTAATAATTGGTCTGCTCAAAAGTGCGAGCTGTTGTCACTCAGCCAAGCCTTAAAGTACTTATAAAATCAAAAAGACTATCTCAACCTTGACTCAAAAAGTTACCTACACCCTTTCTGAAATGAATTTGCATAAGAACTGTTTATGGCAATGCATCTTGATGGGGCAGCTGGGTTGTTATGAAATACTCAGGAACCCAGCCCAGCTCTAGGACTCACCCCTGAGCACAAAGGCAATGTTGGGTACGCTGGTAAAGGACCACTGGAATCTAGCAGCCTGGACCACTTTCTTTGTGGTCAAGAAAGGTGGGAAAAGGGGTGCAGGACTGCTACATCGGTGAGTGTAACTAATCCAATAAGCAGAGGTCCATAGGTGGTTACACACCCTGGAAAGAAATAAGCATTAGGATCATAAAGGATGCTCTAGGAGTAATGCTCGTTGGAAAATGACTAGGGGTGCTGGCATCCCTATGTTCTTTTTTCAGATGGGAAATGTTCTCCCCAAGGCAAAAATACCCCTAGAATTGGGACCAATTTGACCCTCAGATGCTAAGAAACAACTTATGTTCTTCTGCAGTACTGCCTGACCACGATATCCTCTTCAAGGGGGAGAAACCTGGCCTCCTGAGGGAAGTATAAATTAATAACACCATCTTACAACTAGACCTCTTTTGTAGAAAAGAAGGCAAATGGATTGAAGTGCCATATGTACAATCTTTCTTTTCATTAAGAGACAACTTGCAATTATGTAAAAAGTGTGATTTATGCCCTACAGGAAGCCCTCAGAGTCTACCTCCCTACCCCAGCGCCCCCCTGACTCCTTCCCCAACTAATAAGGACCCCCCTTCAACCCAAACAGTCCAAAAGGAGATAGACAAAGGGGTAAACAGTGAACTCAAGAGTGCCAATATTCCCCGATTATGGCCCCTCCAAGCAGTGGGAGGAGGAGAATTCGGCCCAGCCAGAATGCATGTACCTCTTTCTCTCTCAAACTTAAAGCAAATTAAAATAGGCCTAGGTAAATTATTAGATAACCCTGACGGCTATATTGATGTTTCACAAGGGTTAGGACAATCCTTTGATCTGACATGGAGAGATACAATGTTACTGCTAGATCAGACACTAACCCCAAATGAGAGAAGTGCCGCCATAACTGCAGCCCGAGAGTTTGGCGATCTCTGGTATCTCAGTCAGGTCAATGAAAGGATGACAAGAGAGGAAAGAGAACAGTTCCCCACAGGCCAGGAGGCAGTTCCCAGTGTAGATCCTCACTGGGATGCAGAATTAGAACAGGGAGATTGGTGCCGCAGACATTTGCTAAGTTGCATGCTAGAAGGACTAAGGAAAACTAGGAAGAAGCCTATGAATTATTCAGTGATGTCCACTATAACACAGGGAAAGGAAGAAAATCCTACTGCCTTTCTGGAGAGACTAAGGAAGCATACCTCCCTCTCACCTGACTCTATTGTAGGCCAACAAATCTTAAAGGTAAATTTATCACCCAGTCAGCTGCAGACATTAGAAAAACACTTCAAAAGTCCGCCTTAGGCCCAGAGCAAAACTTAGGAACCCTATTGAACTTGGCAACCTCGGTTTTTTTATAATAGAGATTAGGAGGAGCAGGCAGAACGGGACAAACGGGATATGAAAAGGCCACTGCTTTAGTCATGGCCCTCAGGCAAGCAGACTTTGGAGGCTCTGGAAAAGGGAAAAGCTGAGCAAATCAAATGCCTAATAGGACTTGCTTCCAGTGCAGTCTACAAGAACACTTTAAAAAAAGGGTTGTCCAAGTAGAAGTAAGCTGTACCCTTATCCCTGCCCCTTATGTCAAGGGAATCACTGGAAGGCCCACTGCCCCAGGGGATGAAGGTCCTCTGAGCCAGAAGTCACTAAAAGTCCAGCAGCAGGACTGAGGGTGCCCAGGGCAAGTGCCAGCCCATGCCATCACCCTCACAGAGCCCCAGGTATGCTTGACCATTGAGGACCAGGAGGTTAACTGTCTCCTGGACACTGGCGTGGCCTTTTCAGTCCTACTCTCCTGTCCCGGACAACTGTGCTCTAGATCTGTCACTATCCGAGGAGTCCTATGACAGCCAGTCACTAGATACTTCTCCCAGACACTAAGGTGTGACTGAGGAACTTTACTCTTCTCACATGCTTTTCTAATTATTTCTGAAAGCATGTTTAGAAATGTCACTCCCTTGTTAGGGAGAGACATTCTAGCAAAAGCAGAGGCCATTTTACAACTGAACATAGGAGAAGGAACATCCATTTGTTGTCCCCTGTTTGAGGAAGAAATTAATCCTGAAGTCTGGGCAACAGAAGGACAATATGGACAAGCAAAGAATGCCCGTCCTGTTCAAGTTAAACTAAAAGATTCTGCCTCCTTTCCCTACCAAAGGCAGTACCCCCTTAGACCTGAGGCCCAATAAAGACTCCAAAAGACTGTTAAGGACCTAAAAGCCCAAGGCCTAGTAAAACCATGCAATAGCCCCTGCAATACTCCAATATTAGGAGTACAGAAACCCAATGGACAGTGGAGGTTAGTGCAAGATCTCAGGACTATCAATGAGGCCGTTGTCCCTCTATACCCAGCTGTATCTAACCCTTATGTTCTGCTTTCCCAAATACCAGAGGAAGCAGAGTGGTTTACAGTCCTGGACCTTAAGGATGCCTTTTTCTGCATCCCTGTACATCCTGACTCTCAATTCTTGTTTGCCTTTGAAGATCCTTCGAACCCAACATCTCAACTCACCTGGACTGTTTTACCCCAAGGG
Source organism: Chlorocebus sabaeus (assembly GCF_047675955.1). Lineage (NCBI taxonomy): Eukaryota > Metazoa > Chordata > Mammalia > Primates > Cercopithecidae > Chlorocebus > Chlorocebus sabaeus. The sequence continues at coordinate 54,336,043 of NC_132929.1, read as the reverse complement.
TTCAGGGATAGCCCCCATCTGTTTGGCCAGGCATTAGCCCAACACTTGAGTCAATTTTCATACCTGGACACTCTTGTCCTTCGGTATGCAGATGATTTACTTTTCACCACCCGTTCAGAAACCTTGTGCTATCAAGCCACCCAAGCACTCTTAAATTTCCTCGCTACCTGTGGCTACAAGGTTTCCAAACCAAAGGCTCAGCTCTGCTCACAGCAGGTTAAATACTTAGGGCTAAAATTATCCAAAGGCACCAGGGCCCTCAGTGAGGAACGTATCCAGCCTATAGTGGCTTATCCATATCCCAAAACTCTAAAGCAACTAAGAGGGTTCCTTGGCATAACAGGTTTCTGCCTAATATGGATTCCCAGGTACGGCGAAATAACCGTGCCATTATATACACTAGTTAAGAAAACTCAGAAAGCCAATGCCCATTTAGTAAGATGGACACCTGAAGCAGAAGCAGCTTTCCAGGCCCTAAAGAAGGCCCTAACCCAAGCCCCAGTGTTAAGCTTGCCAATGGGGCAAGACTTTTCTTTATATGTCACCAAAAAAAAAAAAAAAAGAATAGCTCTAGGAGTCCTTACACAGGTCCAAGGGATGAGCTTGCAACCCGTGGCATACCTGAGTAAGGAAATTGATGTAGTGGCAAAGGGTGGCCTCACTGTTTACGGGTAGTGGTGGCAGTAGCAGTCTTAGTATCTGAAGCAGTTAAAATAATACAGGGAAGAGATCTTACTCTGTGGACATCTCATGATGTAAACGGCATACTCACTGCTAAAGGAGACTTGTGGCTGTCAGACAACCGTTTACTTAAATATCAGGCTCTATTGCTTGAAGGGTCAGTGCTGTGACTGTGCACTTGTGCAACTCTTTTTTTTTTTGAAATGGAGTCTCGCTCTGTCGCCCAGGCTGGAGTCCACTGGCACGATCTCGGCTCACTGCAAGCTCCATCTCCCAGGTTCATGCCATTCTCCTGCCTCAGCCTCCCGAGTAGCTGGCAATTCTTAACCCAATCACATTTCCTCCAGACAGTAAAGAAAAGATAGAACATAACTGTCAACAGGTAGTTGCTCAAAACTATGGCACTTGAGGGGACCTTTTAGAGGTTCCCTTGACTGATCCCGACCTCAACTTGTATACTGACGAAAGTTCCTTTGTAGAAAAAAGACTTCAAGAAACGGGGTATGCAGTGGTCAGTGATAATGAAATACTTGAAAGTAATCCCCTCACTCCAGGAACTAGTGCTTAGCTGTCTGAACTAATAGCCCTCACTCGGGCACCAAAATTAGGAAAAGGAAAAAGGGTACATATATATACAGATTCTAAGTATGCTTACCTAGTCCTCCATGCCCATGCAGCAATATGGAGAGAAAGGGAATTCCTAACTTCCGAGGAAACACCTATCAAACATCAAAAAGCCATTAGGAGATTATTATTGGCTGTACAGAAACCTAAAGAGGTGGCAGTCTTACACTGCGGGGTCATCAGAAAGGAAAGGGAAATAGAAGGGAACCGCCAAGTGGATATTGAAGCAAAAAGAGCCACAAGGCAGGACCTTCCATTAGAAATGCTTATAGAAGGACCCCTAGAATGGAGTAATCCCCTCTGGGAAACCAGGCCCCGGTACTCAGAAGAAGAAATAGAATGGGGAACCTCACGAGGACATAGTTTCCTCCTCTCAGGATGGCTAGCCACCGAGGAAGGAAAAATACTTTTGCCTGCAGCTAAACAATGAAGATTACTTAAAACTCTTCACCAAACCTTTCACTTAGGCATAAATAGCACCTATCAGATGGCCAAATCATTATTTACTGGACCAGGCCTTTTCAGAACTATCAAGCAGATAGTCAGGGCCTGTGAAGTGTGCCAAAAAAATAACCCCCTGCCTTATTGCCAAGTTCCTTCAGGAGAACAAAGAACAGGCATTACCCAGGAGAAGACTGACAACTCGATTTTACCCACATGCCCAAATCTCAGGGATTTCAATATCTACTAGATTGGGTAGATACTTTCACTGGTTGGGCAGAGGCCTTCCCCTGTAGGACAGAAAAGGCCCAAGAGGTAATAAAGGCACTAGTTCATGAAATAATTCCCAGATTCGGACTTCCCCGAGGCTTACAGAGTGTCAATGGCCTCGCTTTCAAGGCTACAGTAACCCAGGGAGTATCCCAGACATTAGGTATACAATATCACTTACACTGGACCTAGAGGCCACAGTCCTCAGGGAAGGACAAAAAAATGAACAAAACACTCAAATGACATCTAAAAAAGCTAACTCAGGAAACCCACCTTGCATGGCCTGCTCTGTTGCCTATAGCCTTACTAAGAATACAAAACTCTCCCCAAAAAGCAGGACTTAGCCCATACAAAATGCCATATGGATGGCCCTTCCTAACCCATGACCTGGTGCTTGACTGAGAGATGGCCAACTTAGTTGCAGACATCACCTCCTTAGCTAAATATCAACAAGTTCTTAAAACATTACAAGGAACCTGTCCCTGAGAAGAGGGAAAGGAACTATTCCACCCTGGTGACATGGTATGAGTCAAGTCCCTTCCCTCTAATTCCCCATCCCTAAATACATCCTGGGAAGGACCCTACCCAGTCATTTTATCTACCCCAACCATGGTTAAAAAGGCTGGAGTGGAGTCTTGGATACATCACACTGGAGTCAAATCCTGGATACTGCCAAAGAAACCCAAAAACCAGGAGACGATGCTAGCTTTTCCTGTGAACCTCTAGAGGATCTGCGCCTGCTCTTCAAGCAACAACCGGGAGGAAAGTAACTAAAATCATAAATCCCCATGGCCCTCCCTTATATTTTTCTCTATACTGTTCTCTTACCCCCTTTCACTCTCACTGCACCCCCTCCAGGCCGCTGTATGACCAGTAGCTCTCCTTACCAAGAGTTTCTATGGAAAATGTGGCTTCCAGAAAATATTAATGCCCCATATATCTAAGGGAACCCCCACCTTCACTGCCCACACCCATATGCCCCACAGCTGCTATAACTCTGCCACTCTATACATGCATGCAAATACTCATTATTGGACAGGAAAAAGGATTAATCTTAGTTGTCCTGGAGGACTTGGAGCCACTGTCTGTTGGACTTACTTCACCCATACCGGTATGTCTGATGGGAGTGGAGTTCAAGATCAGGCAAGAGAAAAACACGTAAAGGAAGTACTCTCCCAACTGACCTGGGTACATAGCACACTTAGCCCCTACAAAGGACTAGATCTCTCAAAACTACATGAAACCCTCCATACCCGTACTTGCCTGGTGAGCCTATTTAATACCACCTTCACTGGGCTCCATGAGGTCTCGGCCCAAAACCCTACTTACTGTTGGATGTGCCTCTCCCTGCTCTTCAGGCCATATATTTCAATCCCTGTACCTAAACAATGGAACAATTTCAGCACAAAAATAAACACCACTTCCGTTTCAGTAGGACCTTTTGTTTCCAATCTGGAAATAACTCATACCTCAAACCTCACCTGTGTAAAATTTAGCAATACTATAGACACAACCAACTCCCAATACATCAGGTGGCTGACTCCTCCCACACAAATAGTCTGCCTACCCTCAGGAATATTTTTTGTCTGTGGTACCTCAGCCTATCATTGTTTGAATGGCTCTTCAGAATCTATGTGTTTCCCCTCGTTCTTAGTGCCACCTATGACCATCTACACTGGACAAGATTTATACAATCATGTTGTACCTAAGCCCCGCAACAAAAGAGTACCCATTCTTCCTTTTGTTATCGGAGCAGGAGTGCTAGGTGGACTAGGTACTGGCATCGGTGGTATCACAACCTCTACTCAGTTCTACTACAAACTATCTCAAGAACTAAATGGTGACATGGAATGGGTCGCTGACCCCTCCCGAGGAAATCTCAGCTACATAACCCCTACTATGCCCTAGTTCAGCAGGAGCAGTTAGAGTGGTAGTCGGCCACCTCCCCAACAGCACTTGGGTTTTCCTGTTGAGAGGGGGGACTGGGAGACAGGACTAGCTGGAGTTCCTAGGCCGACTAAGAATCTCTAAGCCTAGCTGGGAAGGTGACTGCATCCACCTTTAAACATGGGGCTTGCAACTTAGCTCACACCTGAACAATCAGGTAATAAAGAGAGCTCGCTAGAATGCTAATTAGACAAAAAAAGGAGGTAAAGAAATAGCCAATCATCTATCGTCTGAGAGCACAGCAGGAGGGACAATGATCGGGATATAAACCCAGGCATTGGAACCAGCAACAGCTACCCTCTTTGGGTCCCCTCCTTTTGCATGGGAGCTCTGTTTTCATTCTATTAAATCTTGTAACTGCACTCTCTTCTGGTCCGTGTTTGTTATGGCTCAAGCTGAGCTTTCGCTCACCATCCACCACTGCTGTTTGTCGCAGTCACAGACCCGCCACTGACTGCCATCCCTGCGGATCCAGCAGGGTGTCCACTGTGCTCCGGATCCAGCTAGGCGCCCTTTGCTGCTCCCGATCGGGCTAAAAGCTGCCATTATTCCTGCACGGCTAAGTGCCCGAGTTCATCCTAATTGAGCTGAACACTAGTCACTGGTTCTCTTCCGTGACCCACAGCTTCTAATAGAGCTATAACACTCACCACATGGCCCCAGATTCCATTCCTTGGAATCCGTGAGGCCAAGAACCCCAGGTCAGAGAACATGAGGCTTGCCACCATCTTGGAAGGGGCCCGCCGCCATCTTAGGAGCTCTGGGAGCAAGAAGCACCCGGTTAACAGTTTCACAAAAACTCTGTCATTTTCAAGTTTAAACTTAGTCAAGTCGTAGCATCCCATTTCTAGGAATTTATCCTAGAGATAGACTAGCTCAAGTACGAACCACGCAAGGATAAGATTATTCATCACAGCTTCATCTGTAACAGCAAAAGACTGAAAACAACCTGAATGTTCATCCTACAGAGCTGTTGAAATGCATCTCGGGCCAGCCCTTCCATGGAATGCTATACATACCCCCTAAAAAGAGAACCAGGAAGCTCTCCAGGCAAAAATATGAAAAGTTCTCCAGCAAATGTTGTCAAGCATAAGAAGATATGAAACTGTGTATGCCATATGTTAGCATTTGTATATATCCAAGATATTTCTAGAATGATGCAAAAAAATATTTTAACAGTGGTGGCTCTGGAGAAAAGAAATGAGTGAAGAATGGTGAGGAGAGGGACAGAAAAGTGGGAGGAAAATTTAATTTTTACTGTGAAGCCTTTTGTACCTTTCAAAACATTTTATTGAGATGAAAATCACGTAACATTAAATTCACTGTTTTAAAACGTAGGATTCATGGCTGGGCATGGTGGCTCACACCTATAATCCCAGTACCTTGGGAGACTGAGACAGGAGGATCCTTTGAGGCCAAGAGTTCAAGACTATCCTGGGAAATATAGCAAGACCTTGTCTCTACAAAAAAATTTAAAAATTAGCCAGGCATGGTGATACATGCCTGTAGTCCCAGTCACTTAGGAGGCTGAAGTGGGAGGATCACTGGACCCTGGGAGTTTGAGGCTGCAGCGAGCTACAGTCACACCACTGCATTCCAGCCTGAGCAACAGAATGAGATCCTGTCTCAAAATAAAAAAAAGAAAATGTACAATTCAGTGACATTTAGTACATTCACAGTGTTGTGCAACCATCATCTCTATCTAGATTCAAAACATGTTCATCACCCCAAAAGGAGACCCCATACTCATCAAGCAGTTAGTCCCCTTTGTACATTTTCATGTTACACTGTATCAGTCAGGGTTCTGCAAGAAACAGATGGCCCCCTTAAAAAGGGCTGGTGAAGAACTTAATGAAGGGACAAAGAGGTGAGGACAGTGTTAAGGGAACCACAGGGGATGGTGAGGCAGCTGCAGGGAGCTAGACACTTCTGACCTGAAGGAGCTGGGGAGGAACTGCTCCCCTTGAGGCCAGAGCTGGCTGGAGGGGCTGCTGCTAGAAGGACAAGGATGCACCTGCTGCCAAAAGTGTGGCCAGCCAGGAGGGAAGGAGGGGAATAAAAACTCCAACCTTTCTTTCTCTCCACCTTCTGTCCTGCCACCACCTGGCATTGGCCTGACAACCAGAGGCCAGAGGCTGGGAGCCCAAGGGATGCTCACACAGGGCAGCTCTGGGGACAGAGTGAGGGGAGAGAGTAGAGAGGGAATCTGGGGCAAACAGAATAACTGGCATGTTGCTTGCCTTTATTTTTCAAAATGAAATGAGCCATTCAAAAAGTTCAGCTGAATCAGACTCCACTACGGCCTGACCTTTTCAGCACCATGTCCCAGCCTTGAACTTCTGTTGCTATGTTCCCTTTGTCCTGGTTGCCAGGTGGGGTCAGCCCTCCTCTCAGTGACTGCAGAATGACCATGTTCCCATCAGCCTCTGTTGCCAGCCCACCAACTGTCTCCTCCAGCAGCCACTTGACCCTCAGGTCACTGACTGCCCTGGCAAGGGGGTCTGCTGGGCCTTTTTGCTCTTAGTTCCTTGAAGCCATCTTTTCTCTGTGGCCTGTGCTTTGGGGGCCCTGTCGCTTTCTTGGGCCACCTCAGGTCCTTGTTATGCTCAGACCTGGAAGATCTGCCCAAGGAAGGTCTTCTTAAGGCCCTCCCCAGGGCCTTGCCTCTGTTTGAACTATCTTCCCCTTCTTGGTTCCCTGGATCTATAAGAATCTGAGGGAAGGGGAAGGGGAAGGAAGGGATGTTGGGAATAAAAAACTTACACATTTTTGCAAACCTTCCCAGGCTTTTATCTTGACCTAGGCTTTTGAACTTCAGAGCTGAGCATTCTATGTCTTTTTCTCTGATTATGGTTCTCCTCGGGTGGGGAGACACTGACTTGTCACTTACAGTGGTGTCTCACTGGATCCCTCCAATCAGCCCATGGGCAAAGGGCTCCCCATCACCTTCTCACGTCCAACTGGAGCTGGTGGCCACTTTGGCCCACCCCAGGCCATCACCCTTATGATTCAAGCAGTTAAAACTGAGGCCAGGAGAGGGCAGAGATCTGCCCAAGATCATGGTGGAGGGCGAGTCAGTGGGAGATTCAGGCCTTGCAGCCGGACCCCAGACCTCCCGCTCAGTGTACCTTCAACAGCATTAGGAAGGTAGCATTTGGGGGCCTGTGGCCTGAGACCGCGAGTTTGATAGAAGGCAGCCCAGCTTTTTCTCAGTTACCTGCCTTCACCAGACAGCATCACCTGTGGGCCAGCTGGACCTATTTCTTCTTGGGGACATCTCATATGTATCCTCACTAACACCTCCTGTACACAATGTATATGGAATTGAATTGTGTCCCCAAGCAAATTTGTGTCTACCCAGAGCCTCAGAATGTGATCTTTTTTGAAAATAGGGTCTCTGCAGATACAGTTAGTTAAGATGAAGTTCTATGGCATCAGGGAAGGCCCTACTCCAATGACCAGTGTCCATGTAAGAAGAGAAAATAGGAACATAGACTGCTATGGTTGGAAAATTTCCAACAAATTTCATGTGTTGGAAACTTAACTTCAAAATTCTTATGTTGATTGGAGGTGGGGCCCTTGGGAGGTAATTAGGATTAGGTAAGATCATCAGGGTGGGGTCCCATGTTGAAACTGGAAACTACAAGAGGAAGAAAGACCTGAGCTGGCACCACACTCTTGCCCTCTCACCATGTGATGCCCTCCACATTATGATATAGCAGGAAAACCCTCACCAGATGCCAGCACCTTAATATTGGACTTCCAGCCTCCAGAGCTTTAAGAAATCAATTTTGTGTGTGTGTGTTTTGGTGTTTTTTTAAATTTGTTTGTTTGTTTTGTTTTTTGAGGCAGGGTCTCACTCTGGTTGCCCAGGCTGGAGTGCAGTGGTGCAATCATGGCTCACTACAGTCTCAACCTCCCAGACTTGAGTGATCATCCCACCTCAGCCTCCCAAGTGGCTGGGGCCACTGGCGCACACCACGGCGTGGAACCCAGCTAATTTTGTTTTATTTTTTGAAGATACAAAGTCTCACTATGTTGCTCAGGATGGTCTTGAACTCCTAGGCTCGAGCGATCCTCCCACCTTGGCTTTCCAAAGTGCTGAGATTAAAGGCATGAGCTTCCATACCCAGCCTATTTTCGTTATGAATTACCCAGTCTGAGGTATTCAGTGATAGCAACAGAAAATGGACCAAGGCATTGACACAGAGGAAAGACAGCCATGTGAGGACAGAGGCAGAGGCTGGAGAGATGCACGTGCAAGCCAAGGAACACCCAGGATGGCCAGTGACCACCAGCAGCTGGGAGAGAGGCAAAGAAGAATCTGCCCACAGCCCCTAGACAGAGTGTGGCCCTGCGCATATCTTCATTTCCAATATCTGGCCTCCAGAGCCATGAGAGAATATATTTCTGTTGTTGGAAGCCATCCAACTTGTGGAACTTTGTTACAGCAGCCCTGGGGAATGAATACACGGTCTTAGAGGTGAGACTTTTGGTATTGAGAAAAAGGCCTTGTCCTATGTGAATTTCCCATCTCTTTATGGCTGCCTGAAAACCCACCCGTAACATGCTTCCTTCCTTTAGAAGAAGGGGCAGGTCCTGGCTTCTATTCAGATGTCCCTGGAAAGTCACATTCCTCAGTTGCCTCTATCATGTCTTCAGTGCAAATGCTTCTATAGACCATGTGACAGTTCTCAGTGTTGGAAATGTCTCCTTCCTTCCGCCAGGGTGGGCTCCCTCCTCAGATCTCCAGCCTCCACGCAGGACCTGGGGGAGGTGGACTGAGTGGGTGAGATCCCTCCCAGGGCAGCATTCGGCAGACTGCAAGTCAAGAGTGCAGAGTGTATGCAGCCAGGGGTAGCAGCCACTTCAGGATCTGGGTCAGGATTTGTGCTGAGAACCACCATGGCCTTTTAAAGCCAGTGAGGAGGTTTTCTGGGGGCCCAGAAGCCCTGAGCCCATTGGCCAGACCTCCTGGGAGAAGCGGAGCAGATTTGCATCAAAAAGAACACTGGCTTCATTGAAATTCTCCTCATCTTGAGTGAAACAAAACCACAAAGAAGAGGAAAGTTTTAATTCTGAGAAACTTCACTGAGGAGCTTTTTTTTTTTTTTTTAACTTCTAAAAATAGAGAGGAAATGAGCCTCTTTGGGTCACTCTAGTTGCCGCCTCCCCCCGCCCCATGCCTGCCCCCGCTGCCCACTCAAGGCCAGCCTCTCACAGTGGGTGACTGAGCTGTCTTCAGTGGAAGCCCAAGGCAGATGCCACGCAATTCTGGAGCTGGATACGGCTGCCCACACGGGGACCCCAGCATGCTGGACAGCAGAGAGACCCCACAGGAGAGCCGGCAGGACATGACTGTGGGGACCACCCAAGAAAAATTGAAAACCAGGTAAGTCGGTGGTTGGGTTTCTGCACACTGCACCTGTGGGCCGAGTTCTAGACTTTACTCTGCTGTGTGAACTTGGGCAAGTTGCTTCTCTCTCTGAGCCTCAGTTTCTTCACCTGGGAAATGCAGGGAAGGATCTGGGCAATCCATAAGATGGAAGAAGAACCAGTCATTTGGAGGGTTACTTAGTATGTCCAAGAAAGGCTCATCAAAGAATGAGGCACATCCCAGGGGTATGAGCTGGGGCTGCAGTGGGAGACCCGTTGGATCTCAATCGGATGGAGGAGGAATTTTTTAGTCAAGAACATTTCCCTGTCTTCTCAAGGGGGCCTTTTGCCTGCAGGTGTCAAAGACAGACAAGTTTTGTCGGGGAGCCAGAGGTTCTCAGTCCGGTTTGCTGTGTGACCTTGGCAAGTCCCTTTGCCCCTCTGGGCTGTAGCTTCCCTGTCTGAATGTGAGTGCAGTGGCTGAGGTTTCCCTAAAGCCCTTCCACTGTGTATATTCCAGTGATCTGTGATTCAGAGGAAGCGGATTCAATGTGTCAGGCATTCACCAGTGCCCACCCTGGCCCAGGCCCTGTCCATTAGGGAGTAGGGGATCCTGAGAAGATGGGACTCAGTCCCAGCCCTGGGATGCCCTGGTCAGGAGGCAGGAAGAAGGCAGGCGTGCGTGCGCGCACGCGCGCGCGCGCACACACACACACACACACACTGTGATTTGTGTCCAGGAGGGGCACAGGCTAAGGGGTAGAGAGAGGGAGGCTTCTAACTGGGGCGCCTGAGATGGACCTTGACAGTCAGAGTGGAGACAAGAGCAGTCGGCAGAGAACAACCTAGCAAAGCAAGACAGGAAGTATGGGGATGGGAGAGATCTGGATGGTGGGCGCATAGAACCGGGGAGGACAGGAGCTAAATGCCAGGGTCCGAGCCCTCTGTAGTAATGGGGAGGAAATGCCAGTGTCTGAGCTTCCAAGACTATGGCCACTGTCCTGATGGGAGGTTATGGGGAAGGAAGATAAAGGGAAATGGGAACAGATGTTAACACACCTCAGAGATGCAGAGGCCCCTCCAAGGGCTGGCAGCTGGGCCATGCCCTGGGTCTCCGGAGGACCCTGCTAAGCCAAAGTGGACTCCCGTTCTCCCAGAAGGAAGGACTCCTCCCTGCAAAGCCTCCAGGAGCATGAGGGCCAGCCCATGCCTGGGCATAGGTCAGACGCACAGAGGGTCAAGGGCCCCTGGAGGAAAGTTGGACTGACTTCCTCACCCTAGGGCAGATTCAGGATCTCCTCTGGGCCCTGGTATCCTGGCACTTCCACTCCTCCCTGGGGCTTGTGGGCTCAGAGAGCAGGAAGGCCAGTCAAGATGCTCAGAGGAGCACATCGAAATGTGTCCAGAGGCCAGGCACAATGGCTCATGCCTGTAATCCCAGCACTTTGGGATGCTGAGTCGGGTGGATTGCCCGGGGTCAGGAGTTCGAGACCAGCTTGCCCAATATGATGAAACCCCGTCTCTACTAAAAATACAAAAATTAGCCAGGTGGTGTTACATGCCTGTAATCCCAGCTACTCAGGAGGCTGAGGCAGGAGAATCGCTTGAACCTGGGAGGTGCAGATTGCAGTGAGCCAAGACCGTGCCACTGCACTCCAGCCTGGGCCACAAGAGCAAAACTCTGTCTCATAAAAAAAAAAAAAAAAAAAAGGAAATAAATGTGTCCAGAGCAGGGGTAGACAGGCATGAGGACAGCCAGGGCCAGGGGAGCCCTTGAAAACAAAAATCAAGGTCTGCAGGATCTCAGGGTCTTCTGCTCCCTATGAGTGAGGGGCCAAGTGGGGCTCAGGAGCCCAGTGGCTTTGACGTCTATGTCTCAGGCCTATGGTGAATAGGGGTGGCAGAGAGTCCTGTGTGCCCTGTAAGGCTCACAGAGGCCCGGGCTTGTTTTGCAGACATCACTGAAGGAAGGTAGGCAAACTTGAGGCAGAACCCTAGGCTTGTGCAGAGAAGGACTCCCTCCTGAAAGGGTAAATGGGTCTTGGGACCCTATAGGGAAAGAGAAAGGCAAAAAACCCAAGAGTTGGAGTGCCAGTTCGACTACTTTCTTGCTGAGTGACTTTGGATACATTGTTTAACCTCTCTGGGCCTCAATAGCATCCTCTGTGCAAATAAATATAAAATGCCTGAACTTCATTGACACTGCAGAAAAATTGGGTGGATTCCACCAACTGATGTGTATGAAATGTTTTCAAAGCACAAGAGTTACCCATCACAGGCATAGTAACCCTTATAGCGATATCCTGGAATGCTCTCAGCAGCAGGCTGGAGGGCACATGCCTTGGGTTCCAGTCCAGCTCTGCTCCTAACCCATTCTGTGACCCTTGGCAAGACACCTTCTCTGAGCCTCAGTTTCCCCATCTGTCAAACAGGGAAGCCAAACCTGCTCTGACATTCTTGCAGAGCAGCTGTGAGGAAAGAACTTAATTCTTGTTAAACATTGTTCTAAAGTCAGAGAGAGCCAGGTGCAGTGGCTCATGCCTGTAATTCTAGCACTTTGGGAGGCCAAGGAAGGAAGATTGCTTGAGTGCAGAAGTTCGAGACCAGTCTGGGCAACAAAGCAAGACCTTGTCTCTGCCAAAAATTTAAAAATTGGCCAGGCATGATGGTGTGCATCTGTAGTCCCAGCTACTCAGGAGGCTGAGGTGGGAGGATCACTCGAGCCCAGGAGTGTGAGGCTGCAAGGAGCTATGGCCACTGCACTCTAGCCTGGACTACAGAGGAAGACTCTGTCTCAAAAAAAACAATAAAAATAAAAAATAGGCTGGGCACAGTGGCTCACACCTGTAATTCCAGCACTTTGGTAGGGCAAAATGGGTGGATTGTTTAAGCCCAGAAGTTCAAGACCAGCCTGGGTAACATGGCGAAACCCCGTCTCTACGAAAAATACAAAAATTTGCTTAAAAAAATACAAAAAAGGCCGAGCACAGTGGCTCACGCCTGTAATCCCAGCACTTTGGGAGGCCAAGGTGGGCAGATCACCTGAGGTCGGGAGTTCGAGACCAGCCTGACCAACACGGAGAAACTCCATCCCTACTAAAAAAATACAAAAAAAAATTAGCCAAGCCTGGTGGCGCATGCCTGTAATCCCAGCTACTCGAGAGGCTGAGGCAGGAGAACTGCTTGAACCTGGGAGGCGGAGGTTGTGGTGAGCTGAGATTGCACCATTGCACTCCAGCCTGGGCAACAAGAGTGAAACTCCATCTCAAAAAAAGAAAAAAAAAAAAATTAGCCAGATGTGGTGGCATATACCTGTGGTCCCAGCTACTCAGAAGGCTGATGTGGGAGAATCAGTTGAGCCTGGGAGGTCAGGCCATGATGGCACCACTGCACTCCACTTGGGTGACACAGCAAGACCCTGTCTCAAAAAATAGGTAAATAAATAAGGCAGAGAGATCATTGTTGTTGCCGCCACTGTGATGCCCCTTTCTGCTTCTCTGCTCCTTCAGGCCAACTCCAGGAGGGAAGGTGTATTAGTCTGTTTTCCCGCTGCTGATAAAGACATACCGGAGACAGGGAAGTTTACAAAAGAAAGAGGTTTATCGGACTTACAGTTCCATGTGGCTGGGGCAGCCTCACAATCATGGCAGAAGATGAAAGGCACGTCTCATATGGCAGCAGACAAGACAAGAGAGCTTGAGCAGAAAAACTCCCCCTTATAATGACCATCAGATCTCATGTGACTTACTATAATGCGAACAGCATTATAGACCTGCCCCCATGATGCAATTACCTCCCACCTGTTCTCTCTCACAACACATGGGAATTCAAGATGAGATTTGGATGGAGACACAGCCAGAGCATATGAGAAGGGCTCTATCTCAGACCTGCCCATTTGCCCTGACCTTGTGGCCATGGCAGCTGCTCCTGGGGAAAGGCAGGTCTGCATTCCTCCATAGCCTGAGAGAGGCTTATCTTCCCCCCCGATTCCCAGTGTTGCAGAGGGGAAGACAGAAGGTGGAAGAAAGGGGAGGCTGAGAGCCAGAGGAGGGCTTGCACCCTGCCCTGACCACAAGAGTTCCCTTTCCTGCCACACCAGTTGCAGGGCTGGATCCGAGTGATTGGGGCAGGTGTCCGGAGGAAACAGCCAGGCCGGGGCCAGGAGAGGCAAAACCAATGGGGCCTGAGCTGACACTGGCCCTGCTCTGGCAGCTTGTGTTCTGTGCCCTTGAGGCTATGGCTGTAGACCATGTCCTCCATCAGTGACACCCCTTGAGCCTGCCCAGGGCATGGGTCCTGACCCTGGGAAGCCCTCTGTCCAGTGGAGACACCAGTCTCCCTGAGCCTAAGGAAGCCCATTGTGGAGGAAGGGTTTGGGAAGGAACCTAAGAAGAGGACAGTCCATCCTGGGTTTGAAAGGCTGTGGATGCCCGGATGGCAAGCAGGGCACTGTGCTGACCAAAGGCGTGGCTGTGGAGATGTTACGAGTGGCCATCAGACTGGTCAGGTTGGGGCCCGGTTAACTCCTGCGCCTAGAGAGGTTGATGTGGCCAGACTAAGGGCAGCCAGGCCCAAAGGAGGAGGCAGACAGGAGCTCTGGGAGGGGTGCAAGCAGCAGAATCCCAGGGAGAGCCCGGTTTGGGGTTTGTGAATCTAGCAGCAGTGAGTACAGGCTGGACTAGGGGTGAGGTGGAGGCAGGAGGCCAGGACTTGGGAGCTCCAAGGGTCCCATCTGGCCCAGGGAGGGCTGTCAGGCTCTGAACTGACCACACTCACTCTGGGCTCCTAGCTGACTCTCCCGGCACTGCCTACCCAAAGACTGGGTGCAGAGAGGAGCCCCCTAAGAGCCAGGGATGTGGAACAGTCGCAGGAGGCAGCTACAAGCCGCATGAGCAAGGCTGTTCCCACGGACAGAGTTTTCCCAGGATGACAGGGAGTGAGCTCTGCCTCTCTGGCGTGTGCTAGCCTAGGAGGGGCAATCGCAAGGCGAATATCACTGAAAGAACACAGGTGTCCTTAAACATGGACTATCTGGGCTTTCTAGTGCTGAAATTCTTCCCACTCCCACTGCCCACTTCCCGTGATATTGAAACACAGTTGTTGTTTCATGTTTTGGTTTCTTTATTGTTTTTCTCTCTTTTTGTTAAGAATATGTTCATTTATTCAAAATTATTTATTGTAGAATAATCAGGCATTGTGCTAAGCACTGAAGAATATAACAGAAAACAAAAACAAGTCTGTACCTTAAGGAGTTTGCATGCTCGCAGGGAAGACAGACATTAACAAACAATTGTACAATTAAACTGTGATTGTGACAGGTGCCATGAAGGAATAAAAAAAAAAAAAAGGGAATATAATCAATGCCACTGAATTATACACTTAAAAATATTTCAAATGGAAAATTTTATGTTATATGTATTTTACCACAATAAAAACATTTTTTTTAAATGTTGATAATTAAAAAAAAAAAAGACAGAGGGAATATAACGAAGATCTGACTTGGTCTTGAGGGTTGGTGCAGGCTGTCCTGGTAAAGCAATATTTAAACTGAGACCTGAAACAGGAGTAGGAGTTGGTTAGGGGAAGAACTTTCTAGGAAATGGGTGCAGCATGTGCAAAGCCCCCAAGGTGGGATGGAGCTTGTAGTGTTCAAGAAACTAAAAGCCAGTGGGAACAGGGCAGATTTGGGACTATCATGTAAAAGCCACAGGAAATCAAAGTGCTGGTGTCAAGAGCCCAAGATCAAAGGGTCAGGCACATCCGTGGAAAGCGTGAGTCTCTAGGGCAAACGAACACTGGTCCTAGACTTCTGAGTACAGATCTGGATAACTTCCGGATGCAAGTCAGCCCAAGCCAGCTCTAGTCCTTGCAGGAGCTGCAGAGATTTTAGCCAGGGGCAGCAGAGCTCAAACTGACCTGAAATCAGGATCTGGGCCCAAAGCTAACTCACTGTCTCCAGGCAAGCCCCTGAATGACAGAGTACCAGGCAAGCAGGTTTTTTAGGTCACTAAGTCCAACCCACTGTATTACAGTATTCACATATTATCAATCTACTCTGACTTGATTACCTCCAGGGAAAGGGAACTCACTACTTACCTCTTCATCCCTGCAAAATCACAGTTTCTTCTAGGGCCAGTGGTGGTAGAAAAAAAATCCTATCTCACACTGGGTCCTATAAGAGACCCCTGGATCCCAGCTCTGGCCTCCTACCCAGACAATTCTGGCTTCTTGCAAGGGAGCCTGTGAGGAACACTTTAGAACAGGGCTGGGAAGGTCCTTTGGAAACTGTAAAGGTTGTGACCATGCGAAGGCTATCTAGGGCCTAGCTCAGACTCTGGTCCCAAACAGCTGTAAAATAAGAATTTAGATGTTAGCTGGGTGTGGAGGTGCGTGCATCTATAGTCCCAGCTACTCAGGAGGCTAAGGCAGGAGATCAGTCAATTAATCTTCACCCTCCTTTTCCCATAATTAACCACTGTTCTGAACAGCCAGTGTTCCAGCTGTTCTTGAGGATGGCATGCATGGGATCACACAGAACGTTACTTGTCTGACTCCTTGCACTCATCGAAATGTTTGTGAGATTGATCAGTATTTCTAAGTATCTCAGTAGTTCATTCATCTGTACGTTTAAGTAGAATTCCATTGTATGGCTATACTACAATTCTTTTATCCATTAATCTATTGATGGGCATTTGAGTTGTTTCCAGTTTGAAGATTTTGTGAATAAAGCTGCTATGAAATTCTTGAATAAGGTGTTTTTTTTTTTCTTTGAGACTGAGTCTCCCTCTGTCACCCAGGCTGGGGTGCTCACTGCAAGCTCCGCCTCCCAGGTTTACGCCATTCTCCTGCCTCAGCCTCCTGAGTAGCTGGGACTACAGGCGCCCACCACCTCGCCCGGCTAGTTTTTTGTATTTTTTAGTAGAGACGGGGTTTCACCGTGTTAGCCAGGATGGTCTCAATCTCCTGACCTTGTGATCCACCCGTCTCGGCCTCCCAAAGTGCTGGGATTACAGGCTTGAGCCACCGCGCCTGGCCTGTATAAGGTGTTTTTGTGGACATATGTTCTCATTTTCTTGGCTAAATCCCTAGGAATAGAATTACTGGGTCAGAAGATAGGTATGTGCTTAAAGAAGCTGCCAGAAGTTTCCACATCTTTGTCAACACTGGGTATTGTTACTCTTTTTAGTTTCATTCTGGTGGGTGGATAGTGACATCTTGCTGTGGCTTTAACTTAAATTTCCCTGATGGTCAGTGACATTGAGCATATTTTCATGTGCTTATTGGTTATTTCCATGTCTTCTTTTGTAAATTATCTTTTCAAATCTGTAGCTCATTTTGTAATTGGGTCCTTAATCCTTTTATTATTGATTTGTAGGCATTCTTTATATATTCTGGTTATATTTTGTCAGATACATGTATTACAAATATTTTTTCCCAGTTTGTGGATTATCTTCATTTTCTAAATTGTGTGTCTTTTTTTTTTTTTTTTTTTTCTGAGACAGGGTCTCGCTCTGTTGCCCAGGCTAGAGTGCAGTGGTGTGATATTGGCTCACTGCAGCCTCCGCCTCCTGGGTTCAAGCAATTCTCGTGCCTCAGCCTTTGAGCAGCTGGGTCTAAAGGCGTGTGGCACCATGCCCAGCTAAGTTTTGTATTTTTAGTAGAGACCGGGTTTCACCATGTTGCCCAGTCTGGTCTTGAACTCCTGACCTCAAGTGATCCACCCACCTCGACCTCCCAAAGTGCTGGGATTACAGGTGTGAGCCACCACCTCCGGCCAATGGTGTGTCTTTTGATGAGCAAATTTTTTTTTTTATTTAATAAAGCCCAATTTACCTAGTTTTTTCCTTCTATGGTTAGTGCTATTGTGCCCTCTCTAAGAAATCTTTGCTATTTCAAGGTCATATGTACATATATATATATATATATATATGTTTTTTTTTTTTTTTTCTATGTGTTCTACTATTTCCCACATTAAATTGCTTGGCTCCTTTATCTAAAATTTACCACATTTGTGTCAGCCTATTTCTGGATTTTCTTCCATTTAGCAATTATTTCTCTATATAATACCATGCCGTCTTCATTCTATAGCTTTTTAAAAGTTTTTTATTTTTTTAAGAGATGGGGTCTTGCTACATTGCCCAGGCTGGCCTTGAACTCCTGCCCTGAAGTGATCTTCCCACCTTGGCCTTCCAAAGTGCTGGGATGAACAGACCAGAGCCACTGCACCTGGCCCACTACTACAGTCTTATACTAAATCTTGAAATCAGGTAGTGTTGGTCCTCTAACTTCGTGAATTGTTTCCCCCTACACGATTGTTTTATCTATGCTAGGTGCAGTATGCAGCCTCTAAGATATTGCTCAATGATTCTTGCCCTCTGATATTCTTGCCTTTTGAATTCTTGTGTAATCATCTACCCTAGAACATGGGCTGGATCTAGTGATTCATTTCTAACATAGAATATGGCAGAAGTGGTGGGATCTTTTTTTTAATTTCTATGTAATTTTTATTATGACCATAAAAATAACCCTGTAGTCAATAACAATTTAATTTTACATTTTAAAAGAACTAAAAGTGTATCATTACAAAAAGTGATGGGATTTCACTTCAGAGATTAGACTACAAAAATACTGTGGCTTTCATTTTGATTGCTCTCTTTCATTTTCTTTCTTGCTCACTCTAAGACAGACTTATGTGATAAGGACCTGAGGGAGACCTCTGGCCAACATTCAGGGAGGGATTGACAACAACCTGCAAGGAACTGAATCCTGCCAACAATCACATGAGTCTGCTTTTGGAAGCTTATTCTCCTCCACTGAGCCTTCATATGAAGACTGCAGCCCTGGTTGACAGTTTGACAGTAACCCTAGGAGACACTTTGAGCCAGAGCTAGCCTATACCTAGATTCCTAACCCATAGAAATTGTGAGATAGTGTTTGTTTTTTTTAAGCCACTACATTTTGGGATATTTGTTACATAATAATAGATTCCTAATATACTAGATCCTTTGTACTTCTATGTAAAATGTAGAATCATCTTGTCAGTTTACTAAAAAAAAGACTGTTTGAAATTTGACTGGGAATAAATTGACTCTATATTTTAAATTGGGTGAATCATCTGATCCATGAACATGGTATGCATTTCCATTAATTTAGGTCTTTGATTTGTCTCAACCATGTTTTATACCTTTCAGTGTAGATATCTTGCACATTTTTTTCTTAAACATTTCTAGAAATTTTATGTTTTTGTTGCTATGAAAACTAATTTATTTTATTTTTAAATTTATTTTTATTTATTTATTTATTTATTTTTTGAGACAGAGTTTCACTCTTGTTGCCCAGGTTGTAGTACAATGGCGTGATCTTGGCTCACTGCAACCTCTGCCTCCTAGGTTCAAGCAATTCTCATGCCTCAGCCTCCCAAGCAGCTGAAGTTACAGGTGCCCACCAACATGCCAGGCTAATTTTTTGTAATTTTAGTAGAGACAGGGTTTCACCATGTTGGCCAGGTTGGTCTCAAACTCCTGACTTCAGGTGATCCACCTGCCTTGGCCTCCCAAAGTGCTGGGATTACAGGTGTGTGCCACCGTGCCTAGCCAAAACTGTATTTTAAATTTAATTTTCTAGTCAGTTGCTGTTAGTATAAATATAACTGATTTTTAAATATTGACCATATATCCTGCAACCATACTAAATTTATTTATTAATTCCAACACCTCTTTTTGTAGATTCCCCTAAGACTTTTATGTTCAAAATTTTGGTATCTGTTAATAAAAAGTTTTACTTCTTCCTTTCCAGTCATTTTCCCTTTTAATTCTTGCCTTATTGCATCTTTTAGGATCTCCAAATGTAATGTTGAGTAGAGATAGTAAGAGTGGAGATTCTTATTTTATTCCCAAAATATTTAGCATTTACAGTGATCGTCATTCCTGTCTGTAGATTCATGTTTCCATCAGGGCCAAGTCCCTTCAGCCTGAATACATTTCTTTTTTTTCTTTAAAAAGAAAAAAAGGAGCAACTTAGCTGAGTGGTTCTGGCTCAGGTCTCTCATGATGTTTCAGTCCAGGTGTCAGCCAGGGTAACAACCATCTGGAGGGGTAAGACCTGCTTTCAATCTCACTCATGAAGTTGTTGACAAACCTGTTTCTCACCGGATGTGTGAGCTTCCCACTGCACTATAACAATTACCACAAACTTGGTGGCTTAAGACAACAGATATTTATTCTTTCCCAGTTCTGGAAGACAGAAGTTCAAAATTGGTTTCAGTGGGCTAAAGTCAAGGTGTTAGGAGGACTGCTTTTCCTCCAGAGGCTCTATGGCAGAATCTGCTCCCTGTCTCTTCCAGCTCCTGGTGCTCCAGCATTCCACTCTTGTCTTGTAGTCGCATCACTCCCATCTCTGCCTCTGTGGTCACATTGTTTCTCTTCTGTGTATGTCAAATCTCTCTCTGCTCCCACTTGCAAGAATACATGTAATTGAATTTAGAGCCCAACTGGATAATACGAGGTAATCTTTCGGTCTCAAGATCCTTCATTTAATTACATCTTCAAATCTCTTCCAAGTTTTTGCCATTTAAGTTAATTTTAACAGCTTTCAACTTGCTGGGTCACATGGTAACACTATGTTAACTTTTGAGGGACATTTTCAACTTACCACACTGGCTGTTAGCCAGAGACCTTAGTTCTTTACCAATGGGCCTCTCCATAAGCTCTTTGAGTGTCTGTGACACGGCAGCTGGTGGCTGAGGCTAGGGACAGATCAAAGTCTTCTTTATCACATCTGGTGCCTGAAATAGGAAGACTCATTAAACTAGGATTTGAAATAGCTAGGCCCTTCAGTGTCTCTATTTTTTAAAAAATTTATTTTAAGGGCCGGGCACGGTGGCTCAAGCCTGTAATCCCAGCACTTTGGGAGGCCGAGACGGGTGGATCACGAGGTCAGGAGATCAAGACCATCCTGGCTAACACGGTGAAACTCCGTCTCTACTAAAAAATACAAAAAACTAGCCGGGTGAGGTGGCGGGCGCCTGTAGTCCCAGCTACTCAGGAGGCTGAGGCAGGAGAATGGCATGAACCTGGGAGGTGGAGCTTGCAGTGAGCTGAGATCTGGCCACTGCACTCCAGCCTGGGCGACAGAGCCAGACTCCGTTTCAAAAAAAAAAAAAAAAAAAATTTATTTTAATTTTTGGTTCTGTGGTACATGCGCAGATGTGCAGGTTTGTTACATAGGTAAATGTGTGCCGTGGTGGTTTGCTGTACCTATCAAACCAATACTTAAAACCTAGGTATTAAGCCCAGCATGCATTAGCTATTTTTCCTGATGTTGTTTCTCCCCCACCCCACCCCCTAATAGGCCCCAGTGCATGTTGTTCCCCTCCCTACGTCCATATGCTCTCATTGTCCAGCACCTCTATTTCTGTGTGGTTTCTTCACATGCTTGTTCATGTAGCATCACTCCAGCATCACTCCAACATCACTCGTTCAAGGTAGCCAGACTTCTGATACGGTAGGTCAGGGATCCAAAAAGCATGTGCCCTGAGAGAGTCAGGTGGCAACTGCATTGCTTTTTATGACTTAGCCTTAGAAGTCATATAGGTTACTTCCCATACATTGTGTTAGTTAGAAGCCAGTGATAAGGCCAGCCCAGATTCTAAGAGAGGGAAATGAGATTCTACCTATTGTTGGGACAAGTGTTAAATAATTTGCAGGTAAGATTTCAAGCAACCTCAGC
Source organism: Chlorocebus sabaeus (assembly GCF_047675955.1). NCBI lineage: Eukaryota > Metazoa > Chordata > Mammalia > Primates > Cercopithecidae > Chlorocebus > Chlorocebus sabaeus. The sequence continues at coordinate 54,314,977 of NC_132929.1, read as the reverse complement.
AGTTTCCTGGTGACAAATCCTCCCATCTTCTATTTAAATAAAAATGTCATTTTTTCACCTTATTTTTTGAGGATATATTTACTGGAAAAGAATTCTGGCTTGATCATTTACTTATTTTAGCACTTTAAAATACTGTTACAATATCTTTTGGTCTTCATTGTTTCTTATGAAAAGTCAGTTATCATTTCTATCAATTTCCTTTTATGTAATGTGTCCTCCCCACTCCATCCCACCTCACCTCTGCTTTGGTTGCTTTTAAAATATTATCTTTTTTAGATTATTATTGTGAGACAGGATCTCGCTGGGTCACCCAGGCTAGAGTGCAGTGGCATAAACCTGGCTCACTGCCTGGGCTCAAGTGATCATCCTGCCTCAGCCTCCCAAGTAACTGTGACCACAGGCACCTGCCACCATGTCTGGCTATTTTTTTTTTTATGATTTGTAGAGACAAGGTTTCACTATGTTTCCCAGACTGGTCTTAAACTTCTGCCCTCAAGTGATTCTCCCACTTCAGCTTCCCAAAGTGCTGGAATTACAGGCGTGAGCCACTGCATCCAGCCTAACAACCAATTTTAGAATATTTTCATTATCTTAAAAAAGGAACCCTATACCCATTAGTAGTTACTTCCTGTTTCTCCTCAATCCCCCCAGCTCTAAGAAACCACAAACCTACTACAGCTTGTCTCTATAGATTCACTTTTAAGACATTTCATTTAAGTGGACTAATACAATATATGATCTACTGTGACTGACTTCTTTCTCTTAACATAATGTTTTCAAGATTCATCCATGTCGTAGCGTGTATCAGTACTTCATTCTTTGTATGACCAAATAATATTCTATTATGTGGACATACCACATTTTGTTTACCCATTCCTCAATTGATGGACATTTGGGTTGTGTGGGTGGAAAAGAAAGAGATATCAGATTGTTACTGCGTCTATGTAGAAAAGGTAGACATAAGAAACTCCATTTTGCCCTGTGCTCACAGAAACATGTGCTGTGTTGAATCAAGGTTTAAGGGATTTAAGGCTGTGCAGGATGTGACTTGTTAACAATATGTTTGCAGACAGTATGCTTGGCAAAAGTCATCGCCATTCTCCATTCTTTATTAACCAGGGACACGATGCTCTGTGGAAAACCGCAGGCACCTCTGCCCAAGAAAGCCTGGGTATTGTCCAGGGTTTCCCCCCATTGAGACAGCCTGAGATATGGCCTCGTGGGAAGGGAAAGACCTAACCATCCCCCAGCCCGACACACGTAAAGGGTCTGTGCTGAGGAGATAGTAGAAGAGGAAGACCTCTTGCAGTTGAGATAAGAGGAAGGCCTCTGTTTCCCGCACATCCCTGGGAACGGAATGTCTCGTGTAAAGCCGACTGTTCCTTCTATTCTGAGATAGGAGAAAACCGCGGAGTGCCTGGAGGAGAGATATGCTGGCAGCAATACTGCTCTGTTACTCTTTGCTACACTGAGATGTTTGGGTAAAGAGAAACATAAATCTAGCCTAAGTGCACATCTGGGCACAGTACCTTCCCTTGAACTTATTTATGACTATTTATGAGGCAGATTCTGTTACTCACATGTTTTCCTGCTGATCTTCTCCCCACTATCACCCTGTTCACCCCATTCTGCCGCACTCCCCTTGCCTAGATAGTGAAAATAGTAATCAATAAATACAGAGGGAACTCAGAGACCGGTGCTAGTGCAGGTCCTTGCATGCTGAGTGCACGGGTCGCCTGGGCCCACTGTTCTTTCTCTATACTTTGTCTCTGTGTCTTATTTCTTTTCTCAGTCTCTTATCCCTCCTGAGGAGAAATACTCACAGGTGTGGAGGGGCAGGCCCCCTTCAGGGTTGTTTTAATGTTTAGGCTATTATGAAAAGTGCTGCTGTGAACATTTATGTACAAGTGTTTTGGGTTTTGTTTTTGTTTGGTTTTGTTTTTTTGAGGTGGAGTCTCACTCTGTGGCCCAGGCTGTAGAGTGCAGTGGCGCGATCTCAGCTTACCGCAAGCTCCGCCTCCCAGGTTCACGCCATTCTCCTGCCTCAGCCTCCCCAGTAGCTGAGACTACAGGCGCCTGCCACCACGCCCAGCTAATTTTTTGTATTTTTAGTAGAGACGGGGTTTCACCGTGTTAGTCAGGATGGTCTCGATCTCCCCACTTTGTGATCCACCCGTCTCGGCCTCCCAAAGTGCTGGGATTACAGGTGTGAGCCACCGCACCGGGCTATGTACAAGTTTTTGTGTGAACATCTGTTTTCATTTCTCTTGGGTATATACAAAGGAGTGGAATTGCTGGATCATATGGTAACTCTATGCGTAACCTTTCGAGGAACTGCCAGATGGTATTCCAAAGTATCTGCATTCCCACTAGCAGTATAGGAGGGTTCTAACTTCTCCACATTCTTTTTTTTTTTTTTTTTTTTTGAGACGAAGTCTCGCTCTGTCGCCCAGGCTGGAGTGCAGCAGCGGATCTCAGCTCACTGCAAGCTCCGCCTCCCGGGTTTACACCATTCTCTTGCCTCAGCCTCCCCAGTAGCTGGGACTACAGGCGCCCGCCACCTCGCCCGGCTAGTTTTTTGTATTTTTTTAGTAGAGACGGGGTTTCACCGTGTTAGCCAGGATGGTCTCGATCTCCTGACCTCGTGATCCGCCCGCCTCGGCCTCCCAAAGTGCTGGGATTACAGGCTTGAGCCACCGCGCCCGGCCATTTCTCCACATTCTTGCCAACACTGTTATTATCTTCTTATTCATAGCCATCCTACCAGGTATGAAGTGCTATCTAACTGTGATTTTGATTTGCATTTCGTGGTGGCTGATGATGTCAGGCATCTTTTAATGTGCTTGTTGTACATTTGCATATCTTCTTTGGAGAAATGTCTATTCAAATCCTTTGCTCAGTTTTAATTGGATTATTTGTCTTCTTATTGATTTGTATGAGTTCTTTATATATTCTAGATATAATTTCCTTATCACATGTATGATTTGCAAATGTTTTCTCCCATTCTGTGGGTTAACTTCACTTTCTTGGTGATGTCCTTTGAAGCACATCAGATTTTAATTTTGATGAAGTCTAATTATTTGTTTTGTTTGTGTGCTTTTTCACCTTATCTAAAAAAGCTCGCCTAACACAAGGTCACAAAGATCTATTAATATTTTCTTTTAATATTTTTACAGTTCTAGCATTTACGTTTACATCTTTGCTACATCTAAGTTAATTTTGTCTGTGGTATGAGGAAAGAATCGAACTTTATTTATTTATTTTTGGCATGTGTCCCAGCATTATTTGTTGAAAAGACAATTTTTTCCCATTGGATTGTCTTAGTAGCCTTCTTGAAAATCTGTTCACTGTAAATGTGAATTGATTTCTGAATTCTTAATTCTATTTCATTCACCTATATGTCTGTCCTTATGCCAGTACCTTATTGTCTTAATTACTGTAAGTTTTAAATACGTTTTCAAATCAGGAAGTGCAAATCCTTCAACTTTGTTCTTTTTCAAGAATGTTTTGACTATTTTAGGTCTCTTGAATCTTTTGTTTGTTTTTTGAGACAGAGTCTCACTCTGTTACCCAGATTCTGGAGTGCAGTGGCGTGATCTCAGCTCACTGCATGCTCCGCCTTCCGGGTTCACACCATTCTCCTGCCTCAACCTTCTGAGTAGCTGGGACTACAGGCCCCCGCCACCACGCCCGGCTAATTTTTTGTATTTTTAGTAGAGACAGAGTTTCACCGTGTTAGCCAGGAATGGTCTCGATCTCCTGACCTCGTGATCCACCTGCCTTAGCTTCTCAAAGTGCTGGGATTACAGGCATCAGCCATGGCGCCCAGCCATTCAAAAAAAATTTGAATTTTTATACAAATTTTAGGACTAGCTTGTCAATTTCTGCAAAGAAGCCAGCTAGGATTTTGATAAGAATTGTGTTGACCTGTGGATAAATTTGGAGAGCATTACCGTCTTAACAATATTAAGTCTCTTGATCATGAGACATCTTTCCATTTATTTAGGTCTTCCTTAATTTCATTCAACAATGTTTTGTGCTGTTCAAGTTAAAAACAGTTTTTTCTCTCTACCCTTTGGATTGAATAATTTCTACTATTTTGTCTTCAAATTCACTTTTTTTTTTTTTGAGACAAAGCCTTACTCTGTCACTCAGGTTGGAGTGTAGTGGCACAATCTCAGCTCACGGCAACCTCCCCTCCCAGGTTCAGCGATTCTCCTTCCTCAGCCTCCCAAGTAGCTGGGATCACAGGTACACACCACCATGCACAATAACCAAGTAAAAATACATGCACAATAACCAAGTATCTTAGCCACTCTGCTAAGCAATTCCAGTCAATTGCTTCCTAGGAAATCCTGTGTTGCTGAGCTGTATGGAGAGGTGCCAAGGACCTCATAGAGCTTCACCTAAATTTAGGCAGTGCATATGGTAGTGGTTAAGAAGATGCTGCTCGGTGCAGTGGCTCATGCCTGTAATCCCAGCACTTTGGGAGGCCGAGATGGGCAGATCACCTGAGGTCAGGAGTTCGAGACCAGCCTGGCCAACGTGGTGAAACCCTACCTCTACTAAAAATACAAAAATTAGCCAGTCATGATGGTGGGCACCTGTGATCCCAGCTATTTGGGAGGCTGAGGCAGGAGAATTGCTTAAACCTGGGAGGCAGAGGTTGCAGTGAGCCGAGATCGCGCCACTGCACTCCAGCCTAGGCAACAGAGCGATACTCCATCTCAAAAAAAAAAAAAGGGATGCAATCTGAAGTTAGATTGCCTCGATTTGAAACTCAAACATCCCCATTACTAACTGTATAACCTTTAGCAAGTTACTTCATATCTCTATGCTTCCATTTCCCCATAAAATAGGGATTATAATTCAGCACCCACTTGATAGAGACAATCAAATGAATTAATTTGTGTAAAGCAATTGGAACAGTGCCTGGCACATACTAAGTGCTCATCAAATGTTAGTTCTCACTTTTTAAAAAGTGAAATAATATTCCCCTAAAAGGCCAGGCTCCTTCTGCTCTGTGTCCCCACTGCCTGACCCCTTTGCCTGCCATGTTCAGAGCTGCCTCTTACTTATACAGGCTGTGGATGTGTTTCTTTTCTTCCTCTTTAAACCCTGGACTCCTTCATGGCAGGGAGCAAGTCTGTGAGCCAGAACTAGCCCACTGCAGAGCACAATGCCCCCACTGGCGGAAGCCTCACCCCAGCTTCATCCGTACCCTCACCCCACCCCCATAAAGTTCCTCTGGAGTCTGAGGAATAGGCAGGGTTCTTTCTTCTCATCTCCCTGGAAGAAAGGTAGAGAATCACCTATCATGAGAGCTGAGACTTATAGGCCGTCCCATCTACCCTTCCCCCATTTTACAGATGGGTTAAGTAAGGCCCTCCTAGGAGAGGAGTACCTAAAGTCACACTTGTGGTACTTCAAATAAAAATGACAAGCAATGGGGAGATGGTAATTTTCTAGTAGCCTTTGCTTTGGGCTGGAATTATGTCAGCTTTGAGCATCACACTGCCCTTCTTGTGGTGACCAAAACCACCAACTGGCCATTCTCTGTGTCTGTCATCAATACAACATATGAAAACACCTGGATTATGATTTAATATATGCACATTGTTTACATAAAACATTTTCCAAAAGGGTCTGATGGATGAATGGTTGGATGCAGGGGTTTAGAGGACCCTGAGGTGCCTCACTCTGTATACCTCTCCATTCTTTGTCCCTATCCTGCTCCACCCCAGTCACCCAATAGGCCTGAGACTATTGGGTATGGCTGGCTTATTAGGAGCATAAACTCTGGAACCCACTTGCCCAAGTTTATATTCTGACTCTGCTAACCAAAGGACCTTGGCAATTTCCATAATTTTTCTGTATCTCAGTTTCCTCATCTGTAAAGCGAGGGTGGTGATAGTACCTCATTGGGCTGTTACAAAGATTGCATGTGTAAGCTGCATGAAACATTGCCTGACACGCAGTGCTGGGTATGTGTTAGTTACTAGCTAGTACTGTGATTATTCCTGTTTGGTTTTCTTCTGCCCCCTTGAGCCTGGGGGCCAGGCAATACCCAACTTTGCAGCCTTGTCCCTACCTGATGCAGCAGGATTCCAGCCTAGAGCCCTAGATGACCAGTCACAGATAGAAAATGACAAGGCCCTTTATCTGTGACATCTGACGAAACAGAGTCCTGGAAAGAACCAGGGACTTGCCCAAGGTCACAAAACTGAAACAGAGCCTGGGCTAGAAGCCAGATGTTCTGATGTTCTGGTGCCCAGAGAACTTTGTCTTGGGTACAGCCAGGCTGCTTACCAACTCCTTTAGGGCTCTGGAGTGGAACTTGATGTCTGACACATTTATTTGTATACAGCAGGCTGTGGGATTTGGCATGACAGAGTTGGACACTATGAGCACTGCCAATTGGGTAAGAAGTGAGCTGGCTGGGCTGCCCCACCCACCTAGGCAGGAGCCAAGGTGGAGCTGAGATGAGCCTTGGGGACTGAGGCCTCTCAGCAAACACATTTCCATTGGGGTCTTGGGTTGGGGGCTTCAGTCAGTCAAGGGCTCCAGGGTACCTGCTCCAAATGTGTTCTTTCTGGTGGATTCAAGGGGATATATCTTAAACCACCCCTGCCCTCAACCTTTCTGAAAGATTATACGTCCCTAGCAGATCTCTGCTCGCCCAAAACCCCAGCCATGTGAGCTGGGAAACCAAGACTGGGGATGGTCTACAGCCCACGTCTATCACCTTGGCCTTGACTCCTCTCCTCCGCACTAACCTCCCACACTGTCTCCCATGAAATAATCAGACCTTTACTCCTTGCTAGCTTTCTTCCTTTAACATCATTATACCCCCTCCCCAAGCCTGGGCCCAGCAACCCTGCAAAGAATGCATCTTTGTTAATCGATCCCATCATCTCTAAATCTTTGAAGCAGGGACCATTTCCATTTTTGTCACTTTACCCCTTCGTCCCATGCAACATCTGGCACAGAAGAGGTGCTAAATCAATACTCATAGAAGGAGGGAGGATCCTCAGGGAACTGTCAGTCACTGGGGCAGGGAGAAATCAATTCCAACTTTGGGAATAAGGGCTTAATTAATATTTTTATTTCATGACAGGCCATTATGTTTTTTAAAAAAACAAGATCCAGTTTCAAAATGCTAAGTGCCTTGGGAGGAGATCAACCAGGGCAGCTCCAGGAAGAAGCATGAGGGCTGAGGTCCCTCCCAGAGGAGGTGAGGTCTGAAGAGTGTCATAGGCGGTTCTACCACAGCAGGTCAGCTACTGGGTTTTGTAAGGAGACGAAAAGAGTAGATAGCACATTTCCCAAGCCTTTCTAACCTTGGAATGAGCCATGTGCTGGTGTAATAACTGTTGAGGTTTCCTTCCTTTTTTCTTTCTTTTCTTTATTTCTTTCTGTCTTTCTGTCTTTCTTTCGAGTTTCGCTCTTTTTGCCCAGGCTGGAGTGCAATGGCACAATCTTGGCTCACTGGAACCTCTGCCTCCCAGGTTCAAGCAATTTTCCTGCCTCAGCCTCCCAAGTAGCAGGGATTACAGGCATGCACCACCACGCCCAGCTAATTTTGTATTTTTAGTAAAGACAGGGTTTCACCATGTTGGCCAGGCTGGTCTCAAACTCTTGACCTCAGGTGATCTGCCTGCCTCGGCCTCCCAAAATGCTGGGATTACAAGCATGAGCCACCGAGCCCGGCCACTGTTGAGATTTTCAAACCTCGTCAATTTGGACACTGTGATTCCAGAGCTAGCCGTGAAGGACATTTGAGGACATTTCTGTTGTCATTCTCTACCAACGTCAAGTATCAGTGACAACTCCATTCATTAACATCATAGCTCAGCCCTCACCAGAAGAGAGGGAGCGGGAGAAGAGAACCAAGTTCATCTTTAACTCTTCAGGACAAAGGAGAGGTCTGAATTCCTTCCTGGGATTCAGTAGGATTGGGGTTGTTAGTATAGCATGGGCTTCCAAAGTCCCGTGAGAACATAAAACAGCAAGAGAGCATTGGGGGTACAAAGTGCCTTGATGGGGGTCTATGGGAGGGCTCCCAGCAGCTTCTCAAAAGGGTTCCTAATGCATCAGAGGCTCAGGACCAGTACTTGAGTCAAACTGTCAGGGTGTCTTGAAGTGGCAACAGGCAAGAATTGCTGAGATGGAATTGAAATCTGGTGAAGGGTAGAATTCTCTTGAAGTTAGAGTGCTGGCATTGACCTACCAGTTTAGAGTAGCAATATGACAGTCATTTGCCATCTGACAGGTGGAGGACCTTGAACAACCCCTGTCCCAATTGCTGCCTCTGTGCCCTGCCCCTTGGCCTTAAAATTAGTGCTGAGGCTGGGTGTGGTGACTCACGCCTGTAATCCTAGAACTTTGGGAGGCCGAGGTGGGCAGATCTCTTGAGGTCAGGAGTTCCAGACCAGCCTAGCCAACATGGCCAAAATCCCATCTCTACTAAAAATACAAAAATTAGCCAAGTGTGGTGGTGCACACCTGTAATCTCAGCTACTCAGGAGGCTGAGGCAGGAGAATCATTTAAACCTGGGAGACGGAGTCTGAAAGAAGCCGAGATTGGGTCACAGCACTCCAGCCTAGGCAACCGAGTGAGACTTTGTCTCAAATAATAATAATAATAATAATAATAATAATAATTAGGGCTTAAAATTTCCCCGTAACACTGACTAGGGCTGCCTCCATTTGTTCACCTCACCTAACCCCCACTCATGCCAGAAGCAGTTTGGAATTTGGGAGTTGTAGCTTGCAGGTAATAATTAAAGATGAGGGAGTATGTGAGCTCCGTAAGGGGGAAAGGGGGCTGAGAGGTGGGCAGATCACCAGGGACAGCCCCCAGGAAACTCCAGGAAGCAGGAAGGTGCTGGTGGGGGCTGGCTGCTGCCACAGACTGGCTAGTCCCTGTAGCGAAGGAGGAGGTGGAGGGTGAAGGGGGTATTAGAAGGCACAGGACAAGATGCAGGGATATTTGTAACCATGGAATAGGGGCTCTCCAGAGGGAATGGGGGGAGCTGGGGTGGTTAGCTGAGTTTTATGACATGCACATACTGGGTAAACCTTGTGTACCTGTGCATCTTGGCTTCAGAGCTGGCCATGGAGACCCCTGTTCACAATGCTGGCTCTGCCTTTTGCTGCCTGGGCAACACTGAGCAACTTTAGTGTTCTATCACCTCTTTTGGAAAATGTGACTATTAATAAAACCTACATTGCAGGGCCATGGAGAGAATGGGAGAAGCCAACCCAAGGCACCCAGCATAGTACATGTGCTTAGTAAAGAAAAGTAAAGAACCAAACCAAACAAAAAGACACACTTCTCGCCCAGCCCTGGGGGACCCAGTGGCAGGAGCCATGTCTCCCAAGGCTCTGCCAAGGATGACCGCCAAAAAACTGTGTCTCTTGCCTGCAATGGCAGGTCCTTCTCCTGCCTCCCGCCCTTCTTATGTAAGAGCCACACAGGTGGGCAGCTGGGTCCCTTGCCATGTAGGTCAGAGGTATCTGGGGCCACACCTCGACTGCAGCCCTAAGGCAGGCTGGGGCGGGTCCCCACTCATGCCCAACCCCACTGCCTCATCACCCGGAACCCGGGGCACCCACAGCCTCTGGCTCCCATACTCAGCATGCTTTAGCTGAGGGAGCAGAAGGGATGCTGAGCCCTGAGCCTGCCAGGTGCAAGAAGGAGGAAGGTGAGCACCCTGGGGCAGCCAGACCCCCAGGCACACCCTCTACCGTGAGTCCTCTATGGGGGTCCTCAGGCTGGGAATTGGGAATTAGGAGAGAGCTGCCAGAGGCCTGATCTTTGAGGTGAGGCAGTCCATGCAGACTAAAGAGAAGCAGGGGACGCGGAGTCCGCCACACAGGGTGATGGGGAAGCCAGCGTGAATCGCCATTGCAGACTATATTGTTGCTATTGGGAGCACCAGGCTGTTCACAGCCTGTGTGACTAGCACTATGGGGTTTGGAGGAGGCGTTGTTCTTCTCCCTGTTTGAGGTTGTTAGGATATGGGGAACTAGTTAGGCAACACCTTCCATGGAGAACATTCTCCAGCCATTGGGGAGTCAGTTCTGCTTTGCCCACCGAGCAGAGAGAGGTGAGAACTACCAGAAGTGACAGGAAGGCTAGTGAATGGTAGCCAGAAGTCCCTGCAAAGCAGGAGTCCTGGAGATTTTAGCTATTTGTTAATTAGTTGGCCATGGGGAATGGAGACCACATCCCCAAGGCAGCCACCTGCTACAAGGTTTTCTCCTTTGAATCTGAAGGTGTGGGCTTACGAGGCCAGGCTGTAAATTACAGCCAGGTGTCCCACCCCAGGAGCAGATGAGTCATGGCCAGGAAAGAGGGCAGCTGTCCCCTCGCCTAGCCAGGCTGCCAGCAGTGACTCACGCTGTATCTCTGTTGCAGGGCGGTCCGGTGGAGCTGGGCCTCTCTGGGGCTGCTGTGGCTCTCCCGGGGGGACTCCGTGACACGTTCTCTGAGGTTCTGGCTCTCTCCTGGGCGAGCTCACAGATTGCAGCCACCCCCCAGGCACCATGCCAGAGGTGCTCCTGCTCAGGTCTGCCAGCTCCATTATGAGGACCGTGTAAGGAACAAGGAGCCCACCTTCCCCCGCCTCCCGACCCCCAGCCAGTCTCCCAGCGAAAGTAGTTGGCACGGAACCTGGACCCCCAGACTTGGGTTTAGGGTTTTTTCATTCTGTCGGTCACCCTCTCAATCTTGCCAAGTTATCTTTTTCTTCTTGTGCCCCCAAAGGTCCATGAAAGCTCATGAGTAATAATGATGAGAGCTGACTACGTACTAAGCACTTCTTATATATCACCTTCTTGCAATAGCCACAGGATATGGGCAGAAAACCGAGGGCCAAAGAGGATCCGTGACTCGGCCACACAGCTAGTAAAATGAGTTGTGCCCAAGTAGGCAGACGGACTGGTGAACTTTGATGCTATCCTGTTTCAAGAAAGCATTCATTGAGCACCTACTTCATACACAACAGTGGCCTGGCTGCTGAAGGCTGAGCGAGAAGAAAGGGCAACAGAAATAAATAGGAAACGGATCCTCATCCATGAAGTGTTCACATGGGAAATGAGGGCCCTCCTCAATTTATGTGTCTCACACATAGCGACAACTTGAGAAGGTTTAGGTCCAACCAATATGTGCTGAGCTCCAACAGTAGAGTACTCATGGCCAGAGGACAGAGCTGAATCAGAAGTGGCCCCAGCTCTCAAGCCATGTGTGACCGTGGAAACCCAAACCTGAGTGTCCAAAGTCCACAGGGGTGAGAGGGTGTTGGGGAAATCTCAGAGGGCTTCCTGGAAGAGGAGCTGAAGGAGGCTTGGGAGGCTCTGTGTGCAAATCGTTCCCATCAGCTCCTCTGGCAAGGTAGGAGTAAGGAGACACCAATCCACCAAGAGATGGTTAAGAGAAAGGCACAGTGCAGACGCTCCCAGGCTCTTCTGCCCCCCACACACATCTTACATCATATTTGCTCAAACACGCCCTTTGTTTTCTTGTTCCCATGCTGCTGGGTAGGTGCTCATAAAGTGTTTTTGTTTTCTGTGAAAGAAAGGAGAGCAAGGCAATGAGCTTAAAGTGTGCTTATGTGAGCTGAGGTCAGAGAATGAATCCTTGTTCTCATCCGGGTGAAAGAGGGCCACCCTTGTAGGCTCTTCTTCCTCTTGGAAATTCAAAATGCAAACAGAAGCCAGTCAGCCTCCTCAGGCCATTGTCCCACCATTATTGTCATTCAATCATGTTAGGTGACTTTTGCCAACCTCTGGAGTACTGCCTTCCAGAAGGAGCATAATTTTCCAGAATGACAGGAATAATACGTTAATCACCTTCGGCATGCTTATGATGATCATGATGACAGTAATATCAACTCACCTGTAGAATCATTTATGGCCACCTGTCGTTCCTGGAATAGCAGCAAGAATTAGGAGTAGGGCCCAAAATGTTTTTGAGGAGTCAAGATAGAGTAGGGGCAGATCCCCAAACCTCAGCTTCTTTTCTTCAAGGAAAACGTGATAGGTTCCATTGTGGAACATGTCCCCCGATATAACCTACAGTTCTAACGAGCTTGGCTGTTTTCTATTCTGCTACAAAAAGAAATGGCAATGTAGGAGTGAGATGAATTGCTAGAAGCCAGCACACTGAAAGTAGCAAGAAGTGACTGCTAGTCACAGAGGAGAGGATGAAAAACTAAAAAATGGCCGAGCATGGTGGCTCGCGCCTGTAATCCCAGTATTTTAGGAGGCCAAGGCGGGAGGATTGCTTGAGCCCAGGAGTTGGAGACCAGCCTTGGCAACATAGCAAGACCCTGTCTCTACAAAAAATACAAAAATTAGCCAGGTTTGGTGGTGCAGGCCTGTAGTCCCAGCTACTCAGGAAGCTGAGATGAGAGGACTGCTTGAGCCTAGGAGTTTGAGGTTGCAGTGAGTGGTGACTGTGCCCCTGCACTCCAGCCTGGGCAACAGAGCAAAACCCTGTCTGCAAAATATAAATAAATACATACATACAAAACAAAAACTGAAAGGCGACCATTACCAACAACAACGAGGGTGAGACAGCAGATGGCCTGAGCAGTTTCACTTGTTTCCGTGTGGCAGGTCAGGTCAGGAAAGCCTGTTACTGGTTATAACCCTGAGTGAGCAGGAAGTTACTGGAGGTTTAGCATATTCTATTGTGGATGACATCTCCTCAAAGGGACTACCTCTCAAGGCCCCCATTAAGGAAAAGATCAGGCTTAATTCATTTGGAAAATTAGGTTTTGACATTCTCTTAATCATGCGCCCCAAATTCTGTAAGCGTAGGGCATAGAGAGTTGAATCAGTGCCTTGGACCAGCCACAGGGATAAGCAAGATGTTCTTGTTAAACTGATACTGGCAGAGGGCCAGGGTCCACCCTCTCATTGACCATGGCTGCTGGACAAGATCAGTGTCTGAGCAACAAGAAATTTGACACTGCACTGGATGCTGGCCCTCCAGGAAAAGGCACCCACTCGCAGCAAGAAGGTGCCGCCAACAGCCTCAACCTCCCTATAAACCGAAGGTTCTAATCACAATAAGTCCGCTTGACCCTTGACTTCCTTCGGTGGCTGTCTTTTCATTTAGTCTTTGTGTAGCTATTTTAAAACCAGAACCAGTTTACACTAATTTTCTGTGGGGAGAGAAGTGCTGCTCATACCTTTTGATTAGGAGGATTTAAAAACAGGTTTGTTTGTGAGGAAGCAGTTCAGATGGTGGGACATTACAGCCAAGGACAGCCTCCTGTCTGGCTAATGTGGAGGTGGCTGCCCAGCTGGTGATCTCAGAGGCTAATTAGAGCTGCTAACTCTAACCTGGGGTGCTGTCCACCGTCTTCTGAGGACACAGGCCGAGATAGGGCAGGGACATCAACCAAGTTCACAGTCTTCCCCAGATGATCACAGTGTGGGCCCCTGAGCCTAGCAGTGTACGTGTCCCTCGTTTGCCTGAACCCAGAGCTCAGGGGCCATTTGGTAACGTTGCAGCCCAAAGTGGAGGCAGCTTCTATCTGGCTATCCCAGAGAGCTGTAACCAAGGATCCTAAGTCAGGAGGACGAGTTCTGCAGCATTCAGGCGCCTCTGTCTGCCCGGCACAGGAGACCTCGCCCCGGAAGCACGTGTTGCCATCTCTTCAGTTTTTCCACAACCTCCCTGGAGCGGGTCGCCATAGCAATGGAAGGGCTGCTCCAGCCCTGTGGCCCAGGCCTTGCTCACAAATATCCCAAGAGCGGCGCCACCTCAGTTCCCCAATCATCCCCCTTCTCCCCATTCCCCTCCCTTCCTAACCTTCTGATATCTTTCACTTTAAAACCTATCTCAGGTTCTTAAACAGACTGCTGCCAGGTGGGCCTGGGTGTGTTCACAAACTTAGTTTTGTTCGGAACCTGCAGTGCCGACAAGGAGTAAGGCTGAATGTGAGAAGCAGGTAATTGGCCCAGCTTCCTGGGAACTGGGCAGGTACGGGGCTAGCCCCACCCTGACTGACAGACAGACAGGACTCCCTGGACCCAGGGTCCTTCCCTCAGGGACACCATGACCAGCTGCACAGATTGCATGCTGCACAACTCCAGTGGATTCTGTTTACATATTTGTTGACTGTGAAATATGTCTCTGGAGTTGTATAATCTTGCTGCAGTCCTGAAGTGTGTACTGAAATCCGTCTGCTCAGCCATGTAGGAGGTTGAGGTCTGGCCAGGTGAGCCCTGAGGAAAAATGATGCTGAAGGGCAGTCAGACTGAAATGATAATGAAAGCCCAGAAACCCATGAAACTCTGGCTGGCCAGAAGGGTAGACCCTTTAGCCAGGGTCACTGAGCCTGGGAGGCAAAGGGGATCTGGGTCAGGGGTGAAGGTACAAATCCCTGGGCCTCAGGTCTCCCTGGACCTCTTCCTGTCTTCTCCATGGAAGAGGGGAGGCCCTCACTGGGGGCCAGAATAGGGACCCCTGAGAGCACTATGAGCACCTGCAGCCCCACTCAGAGTTTCTGGGCATGGGTGGGGACTGGTGGGTCCAGGGAGTGACAGGTGGGGGCAGCTCCACCCCAAAAGTCTGCCCTCTCCAGGAGTGGTGTTCAGAATCCTCCAGTGCAGACCTCAGCCCCTTCCTCTACCAGATGGGGGCGCTGAGACCCCGAGAGAGGCATGAACTTGCCCAGGGTCACACCAGGAAGTAGAGCACAGAAGGCCTTGAATTCCCTTTCTCCCGAGCCCTCAGAGCCTACAGGGAGGCTGGGTGGGGGCAGGGTTAGCCCCTACAACCACTGAGGTCTTGTCCCCTGACCCACTGGGGTCTCCTCTGTGGATGGCCCCAGCATTTGTGGGAGACAGAGGTGCCAGTGTCCCCCTGGGTGTGCTGAGATGTGTGCCAGGCCAGAGTCCCTGAGCCCAGGCCAGTCCCCCACGTTCTAATGAATGTTTTTCCTGGTCCCCTCACCACCCCAGCTCACTGACTGACAGGCAGCCACTCTCCAAAGAGTCCCTGAACCATGCTCTCAAGCTCTCAGTGCCAGAGAAGGTGAATAATGCCCAGTGGGATGCTCCAGGTAAGCCAGCTGGGGGTTGCCGGGTGGGGCAGGGCGGGAAACTGCACCGTGCTGGGTCTGTTGGAGGGGTGGGTGGTGTGGGAGACCACCACACAGAACCGCGGGAAGGGGCAGCTGGGGATCTTGCTGGTCTCCACGCTCCCAGGGACTCCACCAAGCCCCTTCCTTCATGGCCACCATCAGGGCCAGGCGTGATGGAAAGGAATGGGGGCGGGCTGGGGAGACTTCTTCTTCAAGAAAGTTGAGAAGAAGAGAGGCCAGAGATAGAGACGGGTAGGACATCATCTGGGGCCAGGCCTTGGGAACTTGGATCTCTAGCACAGGGTTGCTGAGGGACAGGAGAAAGCCCAGATAAGCAATGCCTTCGGATTTTTGGCCTGGTTAACTGGGGCAAGGGGCAGGCAGACAGGTGCAGACTAGAAAGGTTTGTTTTGGAGGCTTGAAACATTACATATTATTTTCTTGATCTTCACCATCAAATAATTGTGCCTTAAGGAAGGCAGAGTTATTTACTCTGACTCTGAAGAGTCATCAAAATGATAACAATAATACAGCTTTTGTGCACTTTTATTGGCTGCACAACAACATTGTAACAACAACAGAAATTTAAAAACAAAAAGAAAACAATAGGTACCCAGCACAGAGGGTCAGTGCCGCCAGGTCAGCTGCCCCTCTCCCAGGCCAAGTGTCTTGGGTGGCTTTGGCATGGATCTGGCCTGAACTGTAGGGGTGGGTGTTTCCTCTCATGCCCCCTACCCTCGCCTCAGAGATAAAGGAGAAGGGACTGGGCCAAGAAGAGGATCAACTGGTTTCTGAGAATGGTTTGAAAGACACCGGGGAGAGGCCAGGAACAGGGCCAGCTGGGTCCAGGGAGCCTCCCACGCTCATCCTCCCAGGATTCCAAGGCATCTCGCTGACTTGCTGAGCCACGTGGAGCAGGTCCCACCAGCTCACTTAGGCTCAGACACCCCAGACTTTATAATCCCTTCTCTGGGGTGCTCAAAGAGCAGGTGTTGGCACCAGGGGCCTGGGCCACAGAAAAACCCTGGAGCTCAGCAAGTCCTGAGCATGAGTGATGGCACTGGCATTCCTGCAATTCAAGGGGCAGGAAGAGAGCCAGTGTGGGGGAGGCTCCGTGTCCCTTGGAGCCCCAGAAAAGCATCTGGCATCCCCAGGGAGAAACACGTAATCCCCAGCCCTGTGGGCCTCAATGCCTTCATCTGAATGGCTGTCGTCTGGCAGCCTTGCAGCAGCAGACACGCAGCATGGGCAGGTTTTAAACAAGCAGGGGAGGGAGTCCCAGAGAGGGTGCCTTCAGACAGGGCTGGAGTAGAGGCATCTGAGCAGCCAGAGGCCAGATGGGGGGCAGGGAGAAGGCCCTGAGTTTAATGGCGAGGCAGGGCCTGGGTGGGCAACTGCAGGGGAGGTGACAAGGCCATCACGATCTAGTGTATCAGGAATTTGGGAAGCTGACAGGGATGGCCAAGGTAGACACGCCCCAGGATCCTCCATCCTGTGTGCTGGGCTGTGAGGGAGACTGAGATGGACAATCTTCTTTCCTGCCCTCAAAGAACCCCCAGTCTGAGGGCAGACAGGTCCTCTGTAAAGGGCAGGGACAGGCTGAGGAAAGAGGGCTGCTCTCTGGGAGCTGTGGGGGCAAAGTGGGCCTCTTGCATTAGAAGGACCTCCAGTTGTCCTCAGAACCGCAAGCTCCCTCTAGGCCTAGAGGTCTGGACTGAGTGCTCTGCCTTTGGGAGTTCAGCTTCCAGGGCTGGTAACAAGGAGAAAGGGGCGGTTTGGGAGGGGCTAAGGAGGAACCATGGTTGTCAGCAGGCACCCAGAGCGGAGGCCACCGAGGGATCCCAGGTGCTTCCCAGGGCAGTGCTAAGCAGGCATCATGGGCTCCCACAGACCTGGCTCGGGGGCCATGCTCTGCCCAGCACCCTATCCTGCAGCCCTGGTGTCCTTGGGGGTGGAGGAGGAGCCTTTGCGCTGGAGTGTGGATGAGTTCCAGTTTCTCATGGATGGAGTGTCCACCGCGTGCCAGGCCTGGAGCGGAGCTTGGACTCTTTCTCATTGACTCCCCAGAAGCTTGGGAGCCCTGGGCTCTAGTCTCTGTGCAAGAAGGGGGATTGGGGCTGGCACAGATTGGGAGGGGTCTTGAAGCTGCCCTTTCACAAAGCACTTTTGATAAGACTGAGAAAAGGCAACTATCCCTATCAAAGACTGTTGGGGAGAAGGGATTCGTGGGATTAGGAGAGCTGAAAGTCCTCCTTCCCCACACAGTTGTGCCCTGAATAAGAAGAGCCAAGTCCTGCGCTAAGAGACTTTCTTGTATTCTTTCATTTTCTCTTCATATCAGCAGCAGGGAAAGCATATGTATCATTCCCATTTGGTAGAGGAAATGGAGCTCAGAGAGGGTTAGTGGTTTTCTCAGAGTCACACAACTGGTAAGAGGCGGAACTCTGAACTGGCCACACTGCCTCTTTGGGACCTAGATGGCGTCACACAGTCTGGTCTTCCAGGCCTGGCCCTCCCAGGTCTGGCCAGCCCCTGCCTCCCTTCCATCTAACTGTAGCCCCTGGCAGCCCCTCTGGGGAGCTCCTGGCGTCTTGTACACAGGAATCAGGGTTCACTCTGGAGCCCTCGGAGGCTCCCAGATCTCTTTGAGCTCCCAAAAAGTTTGAAGTCCTGAGCTCTGGTCCCCAGGCTGAGCTCTGAGCTGCCCTGATGGCTGTACTCACAGGGAACAGCTGCACAAAGTCCGGCCACAGAGACACTGGAATCTGACCTTCACACAAAGGCAGCCTTGTGCTGGGCCCTGGAGACACATTACTTTTTACTTGCTAGGCCTCTCTATATTAAGCATGAAGCCCAGCTGGAGAAGGGCAGCATCAAGACCAAAGAGAGGGAAGGGCACCCAGGGTGAGCAGCTGCTGGGGATGAAACTACTGGAGGTGCTGGCCAGGGCTGGCTCCCCACCCGCTTTCTCCCTAGGAAACTCCCACACCCGCTAAGGAGATTTTGAGATTGGGAAGCTAGGTGCTCAGCCCCACTTGTCTCCAGTCCAGTGAAGCCCTTTGTGGGTCAAGGGATTTGCTGGGCCTCCCTCAGTTTGTCACTCCCACCCTTCTCAAACGTCGCAAGGGGTGGTGTTTCAGGCTGGAGCTATGAGCTAGGGAGCTGGAAAGAAGCCCGATACAACCCTTGTCCTCAAGAAGCTCACAGTTTGAGGCCGGGTAGCAGGAGGAGGCCGTTGGGATAGTGGAAGGCAGAGGACCTACCTGTCCCAGCAGCCTCTGATGGGGGTGGGAGCGGGGGCCGGCAGGAAAGGCTTTCCAAGGCTCAGAGGAAATGAGTGCCGGTGATTCCTTCTCCGTGATATGGAAACAGGTAATCCTGGCCCTGCCAGCCGAAACGAGTGGAATCTCTAGTGGTCCTTAGAGAAACATTTTCCGCAGGGGTCAAGGCACCCACCCAGCCCCTGCCTGGACAGTCTCAGACACTGCCTGGGTGTCCCCTCCTGGGACCCTGTCATGTGGAACAGGTCTGGGGCAGGTCAGCCCAGGGCTTCTGGCTGGGATGCCTGACTTCTTGCTCAGACCCGGCTTCTCTCCAGTGGATGGAAACCCAGCCTGAGGTCTCCTGCACATCTCCTGAGCATGCTCACCTTTACAGGGGCAGGTAAAGCCCATCTTGGGTCCCTTACCCTGGTGGTCCAGGCCTAGACAAGTGGAATCCTAGAGGCAGGATTAAAAAGCTAAAATAATGACCATGGAGGAGCGTATAGAGAGTATCTTGTCCACCCCAATTGTAATTCAGATGGGGAAACTGAGGCCCAGGGAGACCAAGGGTCTGCCCAGGGTTACTCTGCTGTGGTGGCCAGAACTCAGAGCTCTTGAGTCCCCGTCGAGAAGGCTGGGAGTGGCAGCTGCAGGGACCCTCTCCCCTCGGGCACAGAGGAACTACCGAATAGCTGACAGACCCTTCTGTGATAGGTCTTGTCCTCATCTCTCTGCATGTCCTGGGGCCAATGTGGCCTCTTCCTCTTCTGTATCCCCAAGAGTGTCTTGCATTGGGCTGGCCCTCAGCTCAGGGTCCCGTGTTGGAGAGAGGGCCCCTCCTGGGGCTGGTCTCTGCCTGGCCTTTGGAGGAAGGCCTTTGGGGTCGGTGCCCTGCAGGACCATTCTCGGAGAGAGATCTGTTCTAGGTCTGAGATCCACCTCTTCCTCAGGACCAGTTATTCCTCCATCTGCACAATAAGCTGCAGCCTTTCCCACAGACCACAGAAAACAGCCCCAGCCTCCTGCTCTCTGCTGTTGTGTTGTTCTCCTTCCCGGCTACTTGAGTGACTGCCTTTGCTCTTTAGATGCCTTTATTCCAGAACCCCAGAGAACACAGCTCCCTGCCTGCCCAGTGGCCCCCAGCATAAAGGGTGGATGGATAAGATACAAGCCAGTGTCAGGCCAAGACAAGTGGCAGAGGGAGGAAGGGGGAGAGGGAGAGGGAGGTGGCAGAGAGTACCAGCCTTGCCTGGGAAAGCCCACCCCCGGCTCTCAGCTGACTTGGCACTTGGTAGGCAGGCAGTGTGCTGGTGGTGCTGCCTTGGCAGCAGGCTGTGAGCTTTCTGGGGTCTCCACTGTGCTCTGGATCTAGTCATTGGTTGCCTTTTGGAGTCAGCTCCTGCTGGGATCTGGATGCCTTGCTGGGCAACAGAGACCTTGATTGTGTCCTGGCCTCATTCTTGGCTGATATTGTAGCAGTGATCTTAGTTTGGGACAGAGCTGATAGTTGCACCCCTGTTGACGGGGCACAAAGGGGAGATGAGGACTATGTTAAGGACTGGCAATCATCCTGATTTCCTAAGTCCCTCCTACCCACAGGAAACCACCTTCAGAGAGGCAGGCTGAGAGGTGCCACAGCAGACCTGGGCCCACTTATATCCCTCCCTCATGCTTGGTTCTGAGCTGCCCAGCATGTGGCAGAGTCAGGGGACTGGGGCACACTCTCCACCCCGGCACCATCCAGGGGAGAGTAGACTTTCGACTCCCAAGCTTCCATTCACTGAACAGCCTGCCAGCTACTGACACAAGGCAGCTGCCGGGACCAACTGAGGCCTAGTCCCAACTCTGCCCCTAACTCTGCCATGACCTTGGCCATCCCTGCCCACTCTGGGACTCAGTTTTCTCATCTGTAAAAGGACCATCTAATCTACCTCTGATATGCTGTGTGTGGAAACTCCCTGCCCCAGCTTCCCAGGATGACCCACCTGGCTGAGGTCTCTGCCTGTATTCCTGATGCAGCTAGAAGCATCACATGCTTAATTTGATTTATTCTTTCAGCAAACACTTATTGCAAGGTCAGTGCTTGCATCAGAAGCTCAGAGTCTAGGTACAAAGGGGAGAGAGAGATGTCTTTAATACCTACAATGTGCTAAGCCTTTTAATAGTAATACGTTAATGCAGATCTTTTCAGTGTGGTCTATGCATTTCCGTATGCACATTTTTTGGTCCTCTTTTCACTCAATGTTATACTGTGAACATTTCCACATGTCATTAAATATTCTTTTAGTACTTTATTTTAATGACTGCATAGGAATCCATGATATGGCTCTACCATAATGAACCGAATAGGAGACCAGTCCCCTGTTGGACATTTGGGTTGTTTCCAATGGCTTTGCTAATAGACACAGAGCTGTACAGATATCCATCTCCACATTCTCGCTGTACATATCTATGATTGCTTCCCTTGAGTAACTTCCGGAAGGTATGATTGCAAAGTGCAAGGATGTTTCTGTTTTAAACCTTTGGATATATATTGCCAGTTGTCCCCAAGAAAGTTGTACCAGTTCATGTTCTGCACTGCACTGCACCTTCCAGACAGTGGATATTGTCTATTTGCCTGATTGTATCTTTGTTGCTTCAGGTTCTTTCCTTTTAGGAGAAACCCGGGGAGAGAGGGAGGTTAGGAGATGAGTTCAGATGGCTTCAGGAGATGTGGGTTATTGTGAGGAAAGGTAGGGAAGAAAAGAAGCTTAGAAAGAGGCTAGTAGGAGGTTGGGAGTGGCGGCTCACGCCTGTAATCCCACCACTTTGGGAGGCCGAGGAGGGCAGATCACGAGGTCAGGAGATCAAGACCAGCCTGGCCAACATGGTGATACCCTGTCTCTACTAAAATACAAAAAATTAGCTGGGCATTGTGGTGCGGTCCTGTAGTCCCAGCAGGGGAATCGCTTAAACCCGGGAGGCAGGGGTTGCAGTGAACCAAGATCGTGCCGCGGCACTCCAACCTGGCGACAGAGCAAGACTCTGTCTCAAAAAAAAAATAGTAATAATAATAGGAAAGAAAATAAAAGAAAAAATAAAGAGGTAGCAGGGAATGGGAAGAATGGACCTTCCTGGCTCCCTGCTCAGGTGACAACCAGCATTTTTGCAATTCAGCTCCTCCCTGCCTTGCTGCCACCACCTGCTTCTGTGCCCTGCACTCACTATGCTGTGACTTCCACCACCCCATTTTCTCAGCTTGGCTATCCTGATCTCTGCAAGTCACTTCCAAACTCTGCAACAGAGAGGCTCTAATTGTCTGTCACCACCTACAGGGAGCACTCCCACTGAGCAGTGCTCCTGCTGGCAACCTTACGTGCCTCTGGCCAGGGCTTGCAGCTCCAGCCTCATGCATGTGGTCAGGGTCGCAGGGCCAGTGTCCAAGGCTCAACAGCTGTACGCAACCCTTTCTGATTGTTCTGTCCTGCATTTGGCACACCTTGCCAGTAGCTAAAACCCTTCTAAGTCATTGTCCAGAGACTTCTCCTTCTTCTATAGAGAGGGATATTGGCAGAGGACACAGTGTGAGCAGAGCCCACAGGTGGGAACACATGGATGTGAGAAGATGGGGGAGGATTGTGCAGCCCAGGGTAGGAGACGCATCTCTCTTCCCTTCTTTTGGCTCTCAAGGGCGGGAGTGAGCTTGGCAGCTGGCACCCAAGGCTGAGGCCACTGAACTGTAGTGGGCCCAGGTCAGAAGGACACTGAGCAGGGCAGGCCCTACCTAGGTCTCTCAGGGGTGCAGCATGGGAAAGCAGGCTGGTGTGTCCCGCTGGAGGAGATACCTGCTCTGTGAGCCTGTCTCTGTGCTTAAGCACAACGTGTCCTGCCTCCTCATTGTCCACCCTGGGGGGCAAGAGTGAGGTGGGAGAGAGATGAAGGCCTGGGTTCTCCAGACACAGTCACTGGGTCTCCAGC
Organism: Chlorocebus sabaeus; assembly: GCF_047675955.1. Taxonomy (NCBI): domain Eukaryota; kingdom Metazoa; phylum Chordata; class Mammalia; order Primates; family Cercopithecidae; genus Chlorocebus; species Chlorocebus sabaeus. Next base: position 54,292,653 of record NC_132929.1, on the reverse strand, counting down.
CCTCCTGGGACTAGGGTTGGGCAGAGGTTAGCTCGTTCTTCCCTGGCCTCTGCTCGGGGCCAGGTTGGTGCTGGTAGCCAGGACTCAGAGAGGAGGGAACCTGACTTCCAGAGCTCCAAGCTGGTGGAAGAGGCAGCCCCGACCATGACCCCATCCTCCATTAGGCTCAAGGATGGAAGTCTTTAGTGAGGAGGCAACACATAGTCCTTGAAGGGCAGTAAAGTATGGACGTGTGATGGAGGGAAGGGCATTGCAGGCAGAGTCACAGCATGGGCAAAGACACAGAGGCGGGAAACCAAAGGGAACTGGGAGCAGTTCAAGTTGGCTCTAAGGAAAGGTGTGTGTTGAGGCTGGGAAAGGTAAGTGAGCCCCTTGGGGAGGGCCTGCCTTAGAAGCCATGGTATAGACATCTCCCTGTAGTCAATGAGAGCTGTTGGGGGCTTTTGAGCAGGTCAGACCTGGGTTTAGCAAGGTCACTCTGGGAGCCTCAGGAAGGTGGGAAAAGGCTGGTGGCTGGAGGTCATGGCTGCCCAAGATCACCTAGCCTGAGTCTGGCACAGGACTTGGCGGGAGACATGATAGTCCTTTCCCAGAGGAAATGGGAGATGTGGTGCCGGGGTCTTCCTTGAAGTTCACCATGAGAGGCAGCACCCCCATGGGAACAGAGCAGACTTGGGTATGGAACTGTGGGGGTTTGGATGCCAGCTCTGCCACTCAACTCTTTTGGGAGATGACAGTGGTGATGGTCAAAGAATGACATGGCACATGGCAGGGGCTCAGTAAGCAGTAAGCAAGAGATGATGGGGGCCTCAGTGAGGGCAGGGGCAGCCCCTTTCCCACCAGGATCTCCTCTTCCAGTTGGTCTAGGGGCTCAGACAGGCCCTGCTGGCTCAGCTGAGCTTGTGCAGAGAAAGGGCTGGGTCACACAGCTGGCTAGGAGGCCTTGTCACCCTTCCCAAGAGTGACAAGGGGTCCTCCAGGGCCAGGGCTCTTGTCCCTGTCAGGAAACAGCTGGGCTAATAGGAGACTGACCTTGCAGATCTATGAACCTTCCTTCCCTTCCCATGCCTCATTCCCCGCTTCCAAGAAGGATGTGAGATGACCTGACACAAAAGCACAGGCTCCATGGAAGAAGAAACAGGAACAAGACAGAACCATGTAGCTGATGAGAGAGGAGAAATTAGGTGAAGAAATCTGTCCAAAATGTCCATCAAGATTTTAAACACTCTTTTCCCTTGATCCGGTAAACCTCCTTCTAATAATCTAAACGTAAAAGGAGGGCTGGAGGCTGGATATCACTTGAGCATCCCTCAGTGGAGAGTGGCAGAGTCAATTACGATAGGGCCCAACCGTGCAGTACGACACAGCCACACAGCATGCACACAATGGGGCAGGCATGCTGATATCACCAACATTAAAGATGGATGATTTGGCTAATGGCTAGGTTTGATTTGAGTCATATGATTTAAAGCATACATTTGACTGGATGCAGTGACTCACACCTATAATCCCAACACTTTGGGAGGCCAACGTAGGAAGACTGCTTGAGACTAGGAGTTCAAGACCAGCCTGGGCAACATAGCAAGACCTTGTCTCTACTAAAATAAATAAAAAAAAAAAAATAGCTGGGAATGGTGGCATGCACCTATGGTCCCAGTTATTTACTTAGTCCCAGTTACTTAGGAGGCTAAGGTGGCAGGATCATTTGAGCCCAGGAATTGGGAGCTCCAATGACCTGTGATCACGCCTCTGCACTCCAGCTTGGGCAACAGAGCAAGACTTTGTCTCAAAAAAAAATTAAATTAAAATTATTAAATTTATTTAAAACACACCCAGATTTCTGGTAACTTTTGGTCTCCATTCCTACTGGGTACCAAATCCTAGAGTTGAGGAGCGGCCACCCCATTTGGATGAAGTATGAATTCTTCCACCTCCACAGTCCCCTTTGGATGACAATCACTCCTTGCTGCCTCCTTGATACTGAGGCTGCAGTCGGTACGATTATCATTGCCCTTGCACTGCAGCTTTTCTTTCTTTTTAAAAAACTTTACTTTTTAAATTGACAAAAATTGTACACATTTATTGTGTACAATATGTTGTTTTAAAATATGTATACATTGTGGAATGGCTAAATCGATCTAATTAGAATACACATTACTTTACATACTTCACACACCTGGCTAAATTTTTGTAGAGATAGGGTCTACTTTTTGTAGAGATAAGGTCTCTCTTTTGTTCAGGCTGTCTGGAACTTTTGGCCTCAAGCAATCCCCTTGCCTTGGCCTCCCAAAGTGCTATGATTACAAGCGTGAGCCACTGCACTTGGCCTGTAGTTTTTCATATAATGCAAAAATATGGTCAGGCACAGTGGCTTATGCCTGTAATCCTAGCACTTTGGGAGGCCAAGGCTGGAGGATCGTTTGAACTCGGGAGTTTGATACCAGCCTGGGCAACATGGCTAACCCCTCTGTCTCTACCAAAAATACAAAAAATTAGCTGGGCTTAGTGCTGCACACCTATGGTCTCAGCTACTCAGGAGGCTGAGATTGGAGGATCTTTTGAGCCCTGGGTGACAGAGTGAGACCCTGTCCCCCGCCGACCCCGGCAAAAAAAAAAAAAAAGAAAAGAAAAGAAAAATATTGCACTGTTCCATGTCTCTATCAAAAGCAGAGAAACAAAAGGTGGACTCCAAGGTCCATGTGTCTCAAGGAAAGTAAGAGTGAGCTCATTTCTTCCTGGAAAAGAAGACTGCCTCTGGTTTCACTTGCAAATCCTGGGGCACTTCATTCATTATGTATTACAATACATTATTTACTATGATGCTGATACACTACCCACCTGGTCCCAGGAGCATTTTGGGTTTACTACAGGTGATTAATACATTAATAACATGACCTCCCCCCCGCCACCTTATTTTTCATAAAAAGCAATTGCAACAACAAAATAAAACCTAAGTCCTTGCATGTGTATTTGTAGAAAGAGGGCCTATCACTTTTTCTGTCATAGACTGCTGAATTGTTTTGTATTTCTTGGAACAAGTATGCACATTTTTGTCATTAAAAAGAGATTATAGGCCAGGCACAGTGGTTCATGCCTGTAATACCAGCACTTTGGGGGGCCAAGGCAGGCAGATCACCTGAGGTCAGGAGTTCAAGACCAGCCTGGCCAACATGGCGAAACCCCATCTCTACTAAAAATACAAAAATTAGCCAGGCATGGTGGCACACGCCTGTAATCCCAGCTACTCAGAAGGCTGAGGCGGGAGAGTCACTTGAACCCAGGAGGCAGAGGTTGCAGTGAGCCAAGATCATGCCACTGTATTCTAGCCCGGGTGGCAGAGTGAGACTTTGTCTCAAAAACAAAAAAAGAGATTATAGTGGCTGGGCATGGCGGCTCACGCCTGTCATCCCAGCACTTTGGGAGGCCAAGGCAGGCTGATCACTTGAGGCCAGGAGTTCCAGACCAGCCTGGCCAACACAGTGAAACCCTGTCTCCACCAAAAAATACAAAAAAATTAGCCAGGCATGGTGGTACATGACTGTAGTCCCAGCTACTCGGGAGGCTGAGACAGGAGAATTGCTTGAAACCAGGAGGTGGAGGTTGCAGTGAGCCGAGATAGCACCACTGCACTCCAGGCTGGTCAATATAGTGAGTGAGACTCCATGTCAAAAAAAAAAAAAAAGGAAAGAAAGAAAGAAAAAAGAAAAAAGAGAGAGATTATAAATGCTCAAGTTAAAATGTTTGGCTAGGAGATCCCAAGACTCACCTCTGCTCTTCTTGGCAACCTGGGTGAACAGGTGAATACAGAGGAGCGTGAGCTTCTAGGGGTGAAAGTCACCTTTTCTCTGGTCCAGGCCTAGGAGGAATCTGCGCCAGGGGAGGGAAGAGAAGTAATAACCACTGAGCGGCAACTGGATGCCAGGCCCTGGGCATGCTCTGAGGGCCATTGCACAGGACCCTTGCACCACTTTGTGGGGGGGTCAACATTCTCTCTATATATATATTTTTTGACAGAGTCTTGCTCTATCACCCAGGCTGGAGGGCAGTGGTGTGATCTCAGCTCACTGCAACCTCCACCTCCCAGGTTCAAGCAATTCTCATGCCTCAACTTCCCAAGTAGCTGGGATTACAGATGTGCACCACCATGACCAGCAAATTTTTGTATTTTTAGTAGAGACAGGGTTTCACCATGTTGCTCAGGCTGGTCTTTAACTCCTGGCCTCAAGCGATCTGCCCGCTTCGGCCTCCCAAAGTGCTAGGATTATAGGCATGTGCCACCATGCCCGGCCCTCTGTGTTTTTCTTAAGTAGCTTTATTGAGCTATAACTTATATGCCATGAAATTTACCCATTTTAAGTGCACAATTTGATTATTTTTAGCAAGTTTATGGAGTTGCAAAACATCCCCACAATCCAATGTTGGGACATTGCCGTCACCCCAAAAAGATCTCCTGTGCTTATTCCATGGTCACTCCCCACTCCCACGTCTAGCCTGGGGCAACCACTAATCTGCTACTATCTTTTCTGCCTTTCCTTTTTCGTACCTGGCTTCTTTCATTGAACATGTTTTTGAGTTTCATCCATGTTGTAGCCTCTATCCGTACTTTATTCCTTTTTATCTATTTTTAATTTATTATTTAACTTGATTTTTTTTTTTTTTTGAGTCAGAGTCTCGCTCTGTTGCCCAGGCTGGAGTGCAGTGGTGCAATCATGGCTCACTGCAGCCTTGACCTCCCACACTCAAACAATCCTCCCACCTCAGCCTCCCAAGTAGCTGGGAATACACGCACACACCACCATGCCCTGCTAATTTTTTTTATTTTTTGAAGAGATGGGGTCTCACTATGTTGCCCTGGCTGGTCTTGAACTCCTGGGCTCAAGTGATCCACCCGCCTTGGTGTCCTCCTGTGTTTACAGGTGTGAGCCACTGCCCCAGGCCACTTTGGTCCTTTTCAGAGCTGAATAGCATGCTACTCTCTGAGCACATTTTGTTTTTTACTTACAAGTCAGTGGACATTTGGATTGTTTCAATTTTTTTACTCATAAACAATGCTGTGAAGAACATCCATGTGTAAGTCTTCTTGGGGGACATGTGTTTTTATTTCTGTTGGGTAGATACCTAAGAGTGCAGTTGCTGGATCGTGCTGTAGTTTATGTTTAACTCTTTAAGAAACTGCTAACCTGTTTTCCTACATGGCTGTACCATCTCATTCCCACCAGCACTGTATGAGGGCTTCATCACATTTGCAGGTGATGAAGATGCGGCTGAGAGAATGGTTTGTTAGGTCAAACAGCACACAGAGGCAGAATTAAGGTTTTTGAACCCAGGTGTACCTGACTTTCTGGTCTGGGCATGGACTTTAGCAAAATGCAACAGTTAGAGGCTCTGAAGAGGCAGATCAGCGGGGTCCACCAGGCTGGCATCCCGGGATATGGGGCAAGGCTTGGAGAGGGCTGAGGAGTGACTGGACAGGGCTCGGTAGCCCTTGACTCACGCCACTACCTGAGAACTCGGGGCTCCCGCATGGCCAGTGGCAGAGGCGTTCATCCCAGGAGGTCTTGGCCTCTGCCATACATAAGATCTTCTCTCTGGCACCCTCCCCTGCCCCGCCTGCATTTCCTGCAGGCTGCCATGTATCCCGTTTGGGTCTGGATATGTCCTTGTCATCCCCACTTCTGGCGCTCCACAGGAGGAGGAATGGGCTTTCCTGTCCCAGCCCCCAGATCTTTACCTCTTTCTGCCAACCTCAGAGTCTGCATGCAACCTAAGAGTGTCAAAGAGGAGGAACAAGCTCATCTTGTTCATCCGTCTGCCTCAGGGAAGGACCAGTGACGGGACAATGGGCGAGGTGGGTCTGGCCAGCAGGTGGCAGAGCAGCCCACGTGTCCTGGCCAGCCCTCACCCCTTCCCACCATCATCGTGGAACCACCACCTTTGCCCCAAGGAAAGGAGGTCTCATGGGACCAAAGGGTCCATACCACCCATTCAAGCTTCGTTTGCAAATTTGGAAAAAAAGAGGAAGAAGGAAAACGTGCATTTATGGAGCACCAGCCATAGGTCAAAGCTTCTTCATATACACCCTTTCTCTTGATTCTCATGTCCACCCTGAGAACTGAGTCCTCATCTTTCCCCTGAAACCGATTCAGTGGTTCAGTGGCTTGCCCAAGTCTTGCATACTAAGTAGTAAACCTCTCTTCCCACCCACCACACACGGAGTAAGCCTCTGACTCTTAAAGGCGGGGTGGCACCCCTGACAATGTCCTAAGTGTGAGCTGTGGCATCAGGTACACCTAAATTCAAATCCTGACCCTGCACTTTCTCGATGTGTGATCTTGGGTACATGACTGAAACTCTCTGAGTTGCAGCTGCCCCATCTGTGCAATGGAGCTTTCCAAACCCATGCTGTGAAGACTAAATGAGACACCTCATTTGTGAGGGAGAATGAGCAAAGACTGTTGTTATTTCCCGAGACTGGGAGACTAGAGAGCAGGGCTGATGGTTTTCAGGCTCCTCCAGACTCTCAAGAGGGTAGTTCTCTTTGGTGCTTTGACCTTCTGTCTAGTTGGGTCTGTCCCCAGCCCGTTCACAGGAGGGCAGGGAAAGCCAGACACCCTGAAGGAGATCTGGAGTTCTGGAGATCTGACAGTTCCACTGTCCAACCTTGGGAGGCAAATTCCAGCTGGGATAAAAGAAGGAACAGAGTGTCTAGGCCTTCCATCTTTCCTCCAGTTATTTCCTCTCATCTTCTTTGCTGCATCCCTAAACTTTGCTCTTCCTTCAAGGCTGAGTCAGACCTCTTCCCCTAGGTGGTCTTCCAGCCTACCCCAGCCTACCCTTGCCTGCCAGCCTCAAGGCCCCGTATCCAAGGCATTTTCAGCACCAGAAGGGCTGCGAGCTCCACCCAGGGCAGGACAAGGGTCCCCTGGGGAAAACCTCAGGCTGGCATCATCCAAGCTGTGGTCTCCCCCCACCCCGCAGAGGAGGCACTGTGGACGACTCGGGCCGATGGCCGAGTGCGCCTACGCATAGACCCCAGCTGCCCACAGCTTCCCTACACTGTGCATCGGATGTTCTACGAGGCCCTGGACAAGTACGGGGACTTCAGCGCTCTGGGTTTCAAGTGCCAGGACAAGTGGGAGCACATCTCCTACTCCCAATACTACCTGCTCGCCCGCAGAGCCGCCAAGGGCTTCCTGAAGGTAAGGGGGCCCTTCATGGCAAGGCCTTGCCCCTCCCCAGATGTGCCTGCCAGCTCTGGGCCTCACAGGCCTCCTCTCCAGCTGCCCACTGAGCAAGGCTCTTAGGAACAGTAACTGTAAAAGCCATCACTGTGCGTGGAACTGATACTCCATGCTGGGCCGCGTACTGAGCTTTTATTTGCTGAGCCCCTACCATGTGCCAAGCACTTGATACTCACTTTTCATTTGTGAGTGATCACATTCAGGGCGGGCTGGAAGTCCAGCGTGCTGGGCTGAGGGACCGGACAGACTCCCTGGGAAGGCCTTGGGAGGGGCAGTGAGGGCTGTTCAGTGACCAACCCCTTCTCCTCCAAGGGGATTCTCTGACTGAGGGGACCCTGGGAGGGTGGAGCCTGCAGGGTCCCCTGCAGTCTCGGTGGGGGCTCTGAGAGGGGCATGAGGGTCCCAGTCCCTGCCTGGCTGACCTGGCCTGTCTGCCTTTGGCCTGGAGCTCGGCCTGGAGCGGGCCCACAGTGTGGCCATCCTCGGCTTCAACTCCCCGGAGTGGTTCTTCTCGGCAGTGGGCACAGTATTTGCAGGGTGAGTGGCGGGGGCAGGGACGGGGTCTCCAGTGGGTTGGCGGTGGGTAGAGGGTAGGGGAGGGTCCTCATCTCTTTTTAGTAGCCCCCACCCACTCCCCACCATCATGCTTCCTCCCTGGGGCCTTCTGGTGGACCTGCATCTGGCGCCCTCTCTGCAGGGGCAGAGGTGTTGAGGTGCCTTGGGAGCCCCTCCTGCCAGGCTATGGGAGCTCTCTGGGTCTGGGGGCTACAGATGTGGGGTGGGGGAAGGGGGTGGCCCCTCTGCACCTCCCCTAAGGTGAATCTTCCTGGGTCTCCTACAGTGGCATCGTCACCGGCATCTACACCACCAGCTCCCCCGAGGCCTGCCAGTACATCGCTTATGACTGCTGCGCCAATGTCATCGTGGTCGACACGCAGAAGCAGCTGGAAAAGATCCTGAAGGTTTGGGGAAGGGGCAGTGGGCATGCGGTCAGAGGCTGGGTATCTCCATGCGCCTTCACTTCAACTCACACGGGACCTTCCCGCCCTCCATCCAGAGTGTCCTCATCCTCAACAGCAACCCTCTAACTCACACACAGCAAGCAAAGCAGGGCAACAGCTATTTATCCATTTGACAGGCAAGGAAATGGAGGCTCAAGGGACATGCCCCAGAAGTGGTGATAAAGCCTTGGATAGGACTCCTGTCCAGCCACTGCCCCCCATGGCTTTCTCTTTGGGACAGGATCTCCCCTAAAGGGGAGCAAGAGCTGTGGGGGCCGGGGTCCTCTGGCAGTGGAAGGGTTATGTGCAGGTGAGTGGCTTAGGGCTCTGACATCTTGAGCACTCGAGTCTAGATGAGAAACGGGGTGATGGGGGTGGCGAGGGCTGCCACAGGGTGAGGGTCGCGCCAAGTCAGAGACAGTGAGGGCAGAGCAGGAGCTCAGAGTGCCTCTAGAGCCAGCAGGGCCTTTTCTGGAGTGTTGATGATGCCTCCTGATCTAAGGCCCACCCCTAACGGGCTCTGTCCCCTCATGCACCATACTGGGGTGTGGTAGTCTGGGGACACCTCTGTGTCTCAGCTGAACCCAACAGCCTTTGAGGCATTCAAGGGCTCCCTGCATCCCAAAGGAGGCCCCAGAGACTGACTTGTTGACTTGCCTCTGATTCTGGAGATGTCACCTGGGCCACAGCTTCCATCTGTACCTGAGGGTGGGACAAATGGTCTCCAACCTTCCATGACTATGGGATCTGGATCCCCAGAGGTGCCAGAGCAGATGCCTACCCTCATTTCTAGTGGAGAAGTTTCCCGAAGCCTGAAAGAGAAAAGCAAGCGGGGCCAGTAGTTCCCAGCAGGGCAGTGCCAGAATCCTTGGGGGAGACCCAGGCTGCAGCCCAGACCCTTGAGGCAGAACCTCTTGGAGGGCTTTGTGACTTTGAAAATAGCCAAATCAGAGTGACTTTGAAAATAGCCTCAGCTGAGGCTGTGGGCAGCCCAGGCCAAGAATTTCTGGCTCACAGCGAAATAAAATGAAGCCCCAGGAAGACCTCAGAGCTGCCCTGGCTGGACGAACAAAGGCCTCTGAGCAGGGTTTAAACCCAGAGGTGGTGTAGAGAAGCAGGTGAACACACACACTTGGGCTGGACCTGCCAGAGCTCAAATGCAGTGTGGCCTAGGGGAGGATGGTGACAGGCGCAGAGGTCAACTGGAAGGGCTGGTGTAAAGGTAACTGTTAGACCAGCGTCTGGCTCTTGGTGGGCGCCTGCGTTCATTTGCCAAGGCTGCTGGAATGGGGTGGCTTCTGGGGTTGGCTGGCCATCTTTGTGCTCCTTGGCTTGTAGACACATCATCCAGGCCTCTGCCTTCATCCTCACCTGGCATTCTCCCGGTGTCTTCACGTTGTCGTCCTTCTGTATCTGTCTCTGTGTCCCAATTTCCCATTTCTATCAGGACACCAGGAATATTGGATTTGAGCCTACCTTAATGACTTTGTTTTAATTTCATTATCTCCATAAAGACCCTGTCTCCAAATAAGGTCACACTTAGAGGTACCAGGGGTGAGGACTTTGGGATATCTCTTTGTGGGGATGGGGACACAATTCAAGCCATGGCAGCACCATATAAGTGCTTTTAAATCATTATGTTGTCATAGTCTTCACTTGTAAGACAAGAAAGAAAGGGGTTCTGTCTAAGACTTAGGGAGCTTTCCTGGAGGGACTGGAAAAGGCATTCCATCCAACACCTACCCTCTGTCCATTTCACACATGAAGAAACAGACCCAGAGTGGAAAAGGAGAGTCCCAGGTGGCGGCACCACAGCCCACAGTAGCAGTGGATAGAAACTGTTCATGGCACACTGGCTCCACTGAGTGCCCTGCAGACATTGCAGCAGCCCGAGAGATGGGTCTTCTCACTCATTTTACAGGCAAGGAAATCAAGGGCCAGAGCAGTGAAGTATGGCTTCCATCCCTGGCAGGTGGCAGTTGAGTGACTCTGTGCTGCAGCTTCTTAAGAGGACGCCATAAGAACCATTTGTGAGAGAAATCAAGGGGACTACATCTCTCCACAAAGCATCATTTATGGAGAGCTTATAAAGTGCCAGAGCCTGCTCTGAATACCCTAAATCAGCAACTGAGGCAGAGCGAGCCCCTCCTCTTCCAGCGAGGACAAGAAGGAAATATATAGCTGTGGCCAGCTCCTTACAGCCCTTGGAGGCCAGAGGCACTGTGAGACAAGGCTGAGGGAGGCCCCCACTCCCATTAATGTCTGGGCTGGGAATGTCAGCAACCTTAGGGTTTCAACCCTCAGCCTATGGCAGCAGGGCTGGCTTCAAAGGGGTGTGGCCCATGCTTCACCTCACACAAAGTCTGAGTTTATGAAATTCTCTCTTTTCCTTCTTCTCTTCTCTTCTCTTCTCTTCTCTTCTCTTCTCTTCTCTTCTCTTCTCTTCTCTTCTCTTCTCCTCTCCTCTCTTCTCCTCTCCTCTCCTCTCCTCTCCTCTCCTCTTCTCTCCTCTCCTCTCCTTTCCTCTCTTTTCTCTTCTTTTCTTTTCTTTTTCTTTTTTCTTTTCTTTTCTTTTCCTTTTTTCTTTTCTTTTCTTTTCTTTCTGGCAGAGTCTCACTGTGCCACCCAGGCTAAAGTGAAGTAGCTCAATCATAGCTCACTGCAGCCTCGATATCCTGGGCTCAAGTGATCCTCTCACCTCAGCCTCCCAAGTAGCTGGAACTACAGGCATGGGGCTCTACAACTGGCTAATTTTGTGTAGAGATGAGGTCTTGCTCTGTTGCCCAGGCTGGTCTCAAACACCTGGCTTCAAGCAATCCTCTGTCTCAGCCTCCCAAAGTGCTGGGCTTACAGGCATGAACCACCTCACCCAGCCTTGAAACTCTTAATAAGGTTTGAACAAGGGGTCCCACATTTGCATTTTGTACCTGGCCAGTTCTGCCTTCGGGTTCCAGACCCCTCCAGGGGTTTGCTCTAATCCATGTGAGTGTACCTAGTTTTATCCCATTTTAGGATTATTTTGAAACCCCTTTTTTAAATGGGCACTTGGGCCTACTTGTGTTTTACTCAGAAGGATGTATCAAATGGGCCCACTTCATGAATGAGGGGCTTGTCTTGCCTCCAGGGGGGATCCTTTTCTGTCTCAGCTCCTTTTGACCCTGTGTTTTCAGGATCTCTCATTCTGAACATCTCCATCCTGTCTGACTTGAATCAATACTTGAGATTGGTTTGGATTATGCCACCTAAGATGAATTGCTCAGAGAGAATGAGAAGCGCCTTCTCCTTTGGCTCCTAGCAGGGATGCTCTGTCGCTGGCCCTCCCAGGCACCTTGGCCTTGCTGTGACTCAATTTCTTCAGGTTTGACGGCTTCATAGACCCCTGTGACTTGGAGGCAAAGGGGTCATTGGACTAGTTCCTGAGCTCCACTCCTCACAGCCCCACCCAAGCACTGATCCAGCCTCTCCCAGGACAGGCTTAAGATTTGCTTGAGGGCCAGGCTGGCAGATGCCTGAGCTACCTGTACCACTTGTACCCAGTAGTCATCCCTTCTCAGCCTCACCTGAGGGAGTCACACTGGCCCCACCATTCCCTCTCTTATCAGAATCCAGGGTAGGAAGGGTGGAAGACATTAAAAAGCCTCCCCACCCAGTAGGTTTTGCCAGGCCCCTCAGGGAGGCCAACCCCCTTGTGTAAGTTGTTGGTCTAATCCAAATACCATCTCCCATCCCCATTTTGCAGTTGAAGAAACTGAGGTCCAGAGTTAGGAAATGACCACCCCAGGTCAATATTTAAAAGAAAGCTTGGTTTTTTAAATGTTTGAGACAAAGTCTCACTTTGTCACCAAGGCTGGAGTGCAGTAGCATGATCATGGCTCACTGCAGCCTCGACCTCCTGGACTCAAGCAATCCTCCCACCTCAGCCTCCTGAGTAGCTGGGACAACAGGTGCCTGCAGCACCATTCCTGGCTAACTTTTGTACTTTTTCTTTAGAGAGACAGGGTCTCACTATGTTGCCCAGGCTGGTCTCAAATTTCTGGCTCAAGCAATCCAAAATCCTGGAATTACAGGCATGAGACACCATGCTTGGTAATATGGTTAGGCTTTGTGTCTCCACCCAAATCTCATCTTGAATTGTAATCTCCAGATATTTAGGGAGCGACCTGGTGGGAAGTGATTGGATTATGGGGGTGGTTCCCCCGTACTGTTCTCATGATAGTGAGTGAATTCTCATGAGATCTGATGACTTTATAAATGGTAGTTTTTCCTGCACTAATACACACTCGCTCTCTTTCTCCTGCTGCCATGTAAGACATGCTCGCTTCCCCTTCTGCCATGATGGTAAGTTTTCTGAGGCTTCCCCAGCCATGCAGAACTGCGAGCCAATTAAACCTCTTTTCTTTGTAAATTACCCAGTCTTGGCCTGTATCTTTATAGCAGTGTGAGAACATACTAATACACCTGGCATAAAATAAAATTTGTATTATGAAAGTTTTCAAACAAAAAAGTAGAGAGAATCCCCATATATCTATCATCAGATCCAATCATTGTCAATGTGTTTTCATCACACTTGCTTCTTCAGTTCACCTTTTTGCTGAAGTGTGTGAAGGAAAATATCTGATATTATGTCACTTCATTATCTGAATACTTTAATATGCATCTCTAAAAAATATGAAATAAGCTCTTTCTCAAATAAGCTCTGTAACTTTATCACACCTAGCACAAGTAAAATAATTCTATCATATCATCTAATACACATATGATGTCTTTTTTCCAATTTTTTGTTGTATTAGACACATATGACATAAAAACATACCATCTTAACCATTTTTAAGTGTCCAGTGGTAAGTGCATTCAGATTGTTGTACAATCTCCACCACCATTCATCTCCAGAACTCTTGTCATCTTACAAAACTGAAATGTTGTACTCATTAAACAACTCCCTATTCCCTCCTGGCAACCATCATTCTACTTTCTGTCTCCATACCCACGATGTCATCGCATCATTGGTTTATTTGAATCAGGATCTAAACCAGGCCCACGTGTTGCATGTGGTGGTGTCTCTTAAGTGTCTTCTAATTTAGAACAAAGCTCTACCCTTGACCAGTGTGGTCCCCAAATTAGCATCATCTGGGAACTTAGAAATGCAAATTATCAGGCTTCACGCCAGTCTTATTGAATCATAAACTTAGTGTGTTGGGCCCAGCATTCACATTTCACAAGCCCTCTGGCGATTCTGACGCACATTCAGGTGTGAGAACTTCTGCCATAGACCCTGCAGTAACTAGGCAAGTCATCTTGTACAGGGTCTCATGTTCTGTGGTTGTCTGACTGCTTGCTTTTGCTGTCAATTAACTTGTCCCTCTAACTTCTGTATTTCCTGTTAGATCTAAAGGCTTGATGCATTTCAGATTGGACTTTTTTGGCAAGAACACCCCATACGTGGTACCATGTCCTTCATAGAGCACCAGCTCAGGAGGCACATGATGACAGGCAGTACCACTTTCAGTGATGTTGGGCTTCAGGTCATGACCACCTTCTCTTCTTCCACTGTGAAATTCCCCATCAACCTTTCTCCTAATGGTTTTAGCATCCCTTGATGATGTTTGCCTGAATTAATTATTTTATTAGGGGTAGCAAAATATTGATTTTCTAATTCATTGGCTGGAATTCTCCAAAGAAAGTACTTTCCCTCATTACCTGGGGCTCTTTGGTACTTGAGACACTCTGTTTGTACAGAGTAGGTGTGATAGAATAATGATCAATTTTGGTGAATGTTCCATGCATACTTGAAAGAATGTGTACTCTGCAGTTGTTGGCTAGAAGGTTCTACAAATGTTAATTAAATCAAGTTGGTTGATAGTGTTTTAATTTTGTCTTCTGTATCTCTGTTGATTTTCTGTCTTCTTGCTCTATCAAATACTAAGAAAGGGAATGTGGAAATCTCCAATTATTATTGTAGACTTATCTATTTTTCCTTCCAGTTCTATTAGGTTTTGCTTTATGTATTTTGGAGCTCTGTTATTAGGCATATACATGTTTAGATTATTATGTTTTCTTGATAAATTAACCCTTTATCATTAAGAAATGTCCTTCCTTATCCCTGGTAATAATTATTGTTCCAAAACTACTTTGCCTCAAATTAATGTAGGCACTCCAGGTTTCTGATAATTAATGTTTGCATGTATATATTTTTGTATTCTTTTAATTTTAACCTATCTGTGTCTTTATATTTAAAGTGAGTTTCTCATAGACAGCACATAGTTGAGTCTTGCCTTTTATCCAATCTGACAAAATTATGTATAAATCCACCATTTGGCTATTTTTTTATTTGTCCCATCTATTCTTTGTCCCTTTTCTTTTCTTTCCTGACTTTTTTGCATTTTTTATCGTGTTTTGCTTTGGTATTCCATTTGATCTCCACTGGCTTATTAGTTATCCTTTATTACTATATCAGTGTTTGCTCTGATTTTACAATGTGCATCTTTAACTTATCACAGTGTACTCTCAAATTACCAGTTCCCATGAAATGCGGAACCGTACAACAGTATACTTCCACTTCCCCTCCCATCCTTTCAGCTGTTGTCATCCATTTTACTTCTATAGAGGTTATAAACCCCACAAACATTGTTATTACTCTTGCTTTCAACAGTTGAGTATCTTTCTTTCTTTTTTCTTTTTTTTTAAGACAGGGTCTCACTCTGTCACCCAGACTGGAGTGCAATGGTGCAATCATGGCTCACTGCAGCCTCAACCTCCTGGGCTCAAGCAATCCTCCCACCTCAGCCTCCCAAGTAGCTGGGACTACGGCCATGTGAGGCTGCAGTGAGCCGTGATTGCAACACTACACTCCAGCCTGGGTGACAGAGTTAGACCCTGTCTTAAAAACAGAAAAACAAAAAAAAGAAAAAGAAATAATTAAAGACACTCAACTGCTGAAATCAAGAGTAATACCAATGTATTGTGGGGTTTATAACCTCTATAGAAGTAAAATGGATGACAACAGCTGAATTTTTGTATTTTTTGTAGAGACAGAGTCTTGCTGTGTTGCCCAGGCTGGTCTCAAATTCCTGGGCTCAAGCAATTTGCCCACCTCGGCCTCCCAAAGTGCTAATATTACAGGCATGAGCCACTGCACCCAGCCCAGATGAGTATCTTTCAGAGAAATTTTTAAAGAAGGAAATACTATGTTTCATATTTACCCACATTTTTTGCCATTTCTGATACTCTGTCTTCCTTTATGTAGATCCGAGTTTTTATCTGATATCATCTTTTCAGCCTTAAGAACTTTTCTTTAATATTTCTTATAGTACAGGTCTGATGGCAATACATTCTCTCAGCTTGTCTTTGTCTGAAAAGGTGCTTGTTTTTCTGCTCATTTTTTAAAAGTCATTTTATCTGATTTAGATTTATGGGTTCACAGGGTTTTGTTTTGTTTTTTTTTCTTTCAGCACTTTAAAGATTTCATTTCAATGTTTTCCATTTGCATCTGGTTTTTTTTTTTTTTTTGAGACGGAGTCTTGCTCTATCACTCAGGCTGGAGTGCGGTGGCATGATCTCGGTTAACTGCAACCTCCGCCTCTCGGGTTCACACCATTCTCCTGCCTCATCCTCCTGAGTAGCTCGGACTACAGGCGCCCACCACCATGCCCAGCTAATTTTTTGTATTTTTTAGTAGAGACGGGGTTTCACCGTATTAGCCAGGATGGTCTCGATCTCCTGACCTCATGATCTGCCTGCCTTGGCCTCCCAAAGTGGTGGGATTACAGGCGTAAGCCACTGCACCCAGCCCATTTACATCATTTCTAACAAGAAGTCTGTGATATCTTATTTTCGTTCCTCTCCACATAGTGTTTTGTTTTTCTGGCTGCTTTTAAGATTTTTTTCCTTTTTCGCTGATTTTCAGCAATTTGGTTATGTTGTATCTTAAGGTGGTTTTCTTTGTGTTTATTCTGCTCAGGAGTCATTGAGCTTCTGAAATTGGTGGATTTACAGTTTTAATCCACCAATTTAAATTTGAAAATTTCTCAGACTGTTTTTCAATTAAAATAATTTTCTGGGACTCCAATTACATGTATGTTTGATTTCTTGATATTGTCCCACAGGCAATTTTTTTCCTTTTTTTTTTCTCTCTGAACTTTATTTTGAGACTATGTTTAAGGCTTTTTAGGCCAGGCCTTTAGATAGCCTTTACTTTAATGCCAATTTAGCCCCATCACTAAGACATGACCCTTCTGGGTCTCTGCTTAATGACTGATGGGGTCCCTCCATGCTGGTGGGAGAAAATGAGCAATTCCTATATCAGCCGCTGTTTGACTTCCAGCCCTGGTCATTGGTCTTCCTCCAGCTTCATGGAGTTTCACCCTATGCATGTGCAGATGGAGAGCCAATCAAAGACCCTAAAATAATTTCTAGAACTCTTTCTCTATATAGTTCTCTCCTCTCTGGCATTCTGTCTCACAAATTCTAGCCACCTCAGCTTTCCTGAGTTCTGATCTTGGTCACCTCAACCCAGTAAGACAACTGGGTTCTGTATTCTCCTCTCTCTCTCCCTCTCTCTCTGTCTCTCCCCATCTCTGTCTCTCCCATAGCCCAAAAATTGCCCCTGGGCAGAA
This sequence comes from Chlorocebus sabaeus, assembly GCF_047675955.1. Classification (NCBI taxonomy): domain Eukaryota; kingdom Metazoa; phylum Chordata; class Mammalia; order Primates; family Cercopithecidae; genus Chlorocebus; species Chlorocebus sabaeus. Next base: position 54,275,799 of record NC_132929.1, on the reverse strand, counting down.
AGCCTGGGCACACTTAGAGGCTCACCTCATCTGTTTCCCTCTCTCAGGGATATCAGTCCTGAGCTGTCTGTAGTCCAGTATCTGAAATAAATTGCTTTCTCTCCAAACAAGATGGCCAATGTGTACACGGTATTGGCACTGGGACCCTGGGTGCCAGCTGGGGCCTGCTGGGCCCACCCAACTGTTCTATTTGTCCAGTTTCCTAGTATTTACAGTGCAATGATGGATGTTACTCCCTTGTAATCAGAATCAGAAGTCTCAGGAATATATATTTTAGCAAAAAATCATGAGTTCACACTGATATTTCTGTTATTTCTATAACATTTCAAATATTATATTGTGAAGTTTTAGCTTACTTTTTAAATTTTATTCTTGTATTTCTTTTATTTTACCTTAAAATCTTAGTTCCTAATAGGATTAACATAATCCTATAGTATACATCAAATAATTTTGAAATAGTAGTATCAATATTATTACCAACAATAAGGCCGGGCACAGGAGCTCATTCCTATAATCCCAGCACTTTGGGAGGCCAAGGCAGAAGGATCTCTTGAACCCAGGAGTTCAAGATCAGTCTGGGCAACATAGTGAGACCCTGTCTCTACCAAAAAAAATGTAATTATGCAGATGTGGTGGTGTGAACATGTAGTCCCAGCTACTCGGGAGGCGGAGGCAGGATCATGGGAGCCCAGGGGTTTGAGGCTGCAGTGGGCCATGATCATGCCACAGAGTGAGAACCTGTCTCCAAAACAAAACCAACAAAACGAAACTCCAGAAACCAATAAGACTATTGCATATAATTTGAAATTCCTTTTTGCCTTTAGAGTAAGTGCCACTAAGAAAGAGGAATCAAAGTGCACTATTATAAAATTCCTTGATCTTGATGTAATTCTGTGTGTGTGTGTGGTTATGTTACTAACTTAGTACGTGGTCTAATTCATTTCTTTCTTTTTTTCTGCTGGTTCCTTGATCTTGGGCTAATTCATTTATTTCAGAGTGTTTTCAAGTTTTAGGAACTCATTTTTTCCCTTTCTAAAAATTTTTTAGTGATCCCCCACCCCCAGCCACAAAGATATGGCCTCACTATATTTCCCAGGCTGGTCTCAAACTCCTGGCCTCAAGCAATCCTTCTGCCGCCTCAGCCTCCCAAGTAGCTGGGATCACAGGCATATGAGCCACCACACCTGGCTTCCTTTTACATATAACTTTATTTTTCAAATGGTTGAGACATTTACATGATTCCAAAGTCAAAATCATGTGAGATAACACTCAAAGAATTTTTGCTTCCATCCCTTTCTTCTTACCTTTATTCCCTCTCTGCCTATACATAGTGAATTCAATCAGGTTTTGGTTTAACCTTCCAGAGTTTCTTTTTTTGTTTGTTTGTTTTGAGACAGAGTCTCTCTCTGGAGTGCCGAGGCGCGATCTCTGCTCACTGCAACCTCTGCCTCCCGGGCTCAAGCGAGTCTCGTGCCTCAGTCTCCCGAGTAGCTGGGATTACAGGCATGCGCCACCACACCTGGCTAATTTTTGTATTTTCAGTAGAGACAAGGTTTCACCATGTTGACTAGGCTGGTCTCGAACTCCTGACCTCAAATGACCCTCCAGCCCTCAAATGACCCTCCCGCATTGGCCTCCCAAAGTGCCAGGATTACAGGCATGAGCCACGGCACCCGGCCTCTTTTTGTAAATATAAGTAAATACATGTTTGCATACATATATTTACATTGCACCCCTTTCTTACACAAATATAGTATACTATATGCAGATTGTAAACATTCCTTTTTTCACTTAATAATATATCCTAGAAACCACTCACTCTCTGCACGTAGAATTCTCCCTCTCTCTCCTCTGTGCTCTGCTCCTCTCCCTCTCTCTCCTACAGTCACATAGCACTACTCCATTGTGTGGCTGGGTCATTGTTTGTTCAACCGAGCCCCAGCTCGTTTGGTGGTTTTCCTCCAATGAGGAGCCATCCCCAGCCCCCTGGCTATCCCCACCTTTACTGCGCCCAAGTTCTTAGGTGGGAAACTATGGGTGAAGGGTGGCAGTTGTCCTGCTGGGGTCAAAGGTCAGAGACGGGGCACCCAGAGACATTTGCTAAGCAGACTCACACAGGGAGATGGGGTACTTTTTAGAAGGTGACATTTCTCTTGCTGAAACCTGCTCTATTTTTCCTGTCAATGCAGGTCTGGAAACAGTTGCCACATCTAAAGGCAGTCGTGATATATAAAGAACCTCCTCCAAACAAGATGGCCAATGTGTACACGGTATGGGCAGTGGGGCCCTGGGTACCAGGTGGGGTCTGTTGGGCCCACCCAGCTGACCTAGCCTGCCTGTTCCCTGCATCTGGCTACAGATGGAGGAATTCATGGAGCTGGGGAATGAAGTGCCCGAGGAAGCCCTGGACGCCATCATTGACACCCAGCAGCCCAACCAGTGCTGTGTGCTAGTCTACACTTCCGGCACCACTGGGAACCCCAAGGGCGTGATGCTGAGTCAAGACAATGTAGGACAGACGCCTGGTGTGGGGGTGGGCAAGGGGGTTATGGGTGAATCTGGGCCATGGCTCTGCCCCAGTAGCCCCTGGGAAAGCTCCTTGGGCCCCTCTGCTCTAGGAGCTGGGATAGGTAGAACAGCCCATCAGTCTATGGCCCAGACTGAGCCCAGCAAGGGGGAGGGGAGGCCTGTCCTGGGGTTTTCAGAGCCTGCAGAGATGCCACAGGGGGCACCACACTGGGGCTGGCCCTCAGGGTGGCCACAGTTGTGAGCACCGCCAGGGCTGGCTTGTGGACGCTGCTGGGATCCATATACTTGTCCTCCAGATCACGTGGACAGCAAGGTACGGCAGCCAGGCCGGTGACATCCGGCCGGCAGAAGTCCAGCAGGAGGTGGTAGTCAGCTACCTGCCCCTCAGCCACATTGCTGCCCAGATCTACGACCTGTGGACAGGCATCCAGTGGGGGGCCCAGGTCTGCTTTGCCGAACCCGACGCCCTGAAGGTCAGTCTGCCTTTACTGTGCGTCCATCCCAGCCCGTGTGCCAGGCCATGTCCACATGTGTCCGTGGGCCCTGAGTGTGCATTTGTGTGTGTGCTGTTCCTGTGCATGTATCAGTCAGAATTCTATCAGCTGCAATGGGCACAGCCTGACTCAAATGACCAAACAAGAAGGTAAACTGCGCCGGACGTGGTGGCTCATGCCTGTCATCCCAGCACTTTGGGAGGCCGAGGTGGGCAGATCACAAGGTCAGGAGATCGAGACCATCCTGGCTAACACGGTGAAACCCTGTCTCTACTAAAAATACAAAAAATTAGCCGGGCGTGGTGGTGCGCGCCTGTAGTCCCAGCTACTTGGGCGGCTGAGGCAGGAGAATGGGGTGAACCCAGGAGGCGGAGCTTGCAGTGAGCGGAGATTGTGCCACTGCACTCCAGCCTGGGCGACAAAGCGGGAACCTGATGCCATTACATAAAGTGGAGTGAGAGTGGTTCATGGGACTTGTAACACGATCAAGGACGGGTGTCCTCAGAGTATCACCAGATGGCTACAGCCCTTCCCTGAATCCCAGCCTCACAGGATATACCTGTTCTTGGGACCCTTATTTTAACTGTGAGGAAAACGTTCCCAGAAACCCCCCAGCCAGTTTTCCTCCACCAGCATCTCAGTGTCCCAAAGTGTCACCTGTCTATTCTCAAACCAAATGCTGCCGAGGGGAATGGGATTCTTGTGTCTGAGTTAGACTCATGGAGAGTCGCCAGGCTCAGGGCTGGGATGAGACTGAGGTCCTGAAGCACTGGCTGCCTGACCACTGCCTGCCACCAGGGTTCTGTGAGCAAAAAGCGAGGCGACAACCATTGAGGAAACAGTATGTGCCATACCTTGTGTGCAGGTGTGTGTGGGTGCCCGTTGAGCATGTGTGTGCTGCCGGCATGCCTGGCTGGTAAGAGGGGGCCCCTGGGCCCCAGCTGCCCCGGACCCAACAGGGCTGCCTCTTCTGGTGTGAACAGGGGAGCCTGGTGAACACACTGCGGGAGGTGGAGCCCACATCGCACATGGGGGTGCCCCGGGTGTGGGAGAAGATCATGGAGCGCATCCAGGAGGTGGCAGCTCAGTCTGGCTTCATCCGGCGCAAGATGCTGCTGTGGGCCATGTCGGTGACCTTGGAGCAGAACCTCACCTGCCCTGGCAGGTACAGAGGGCCCACGGGCGGGAGGCCTGGGGAGGCAGTGCACTGGGTCATAACCCAAAACACAGTGAGGGTCTGATAGGCCATGCCTGTCCCGGCTCCAGTGGCCCGGCAGCTCTGGAGACCCCATGCAGATGCCCCATCGATGACTGGGCTTGAGCTCCTATGCGTTTCTCAGGGCCTGCTGGGGAGAGTCGCTCCACCTTTGGATTCTGACTGGGAGGACTAACTTGCTTTCTCAAGTGAAATTCACCTCCCTTGGAGCAGCTCCTGGCACAGTCTCCTGAGGTCTTCTGTCCTCAGTAGGTGGCCGGAGAAGGGGCCACAGTGATGAGGACTTAGCCTTTCCAGCCTTTTCAGCATCCCAAGTAACCCCTCAAATGTCTCACCCTTTCTGTCTTTCTATAGCTTTTAAAATTCCCACATAGTTCTATGGAGGGTCAGTGACATAAATCTGGCTTGGTTTCAATTTAGAAGTAGTTTCCATTCCCCATGTGTCTGTGAAACGGCATGTTTCATGAGATGTGTGTACATATCTGAGCATCCACAGCTTCATTTGCACAGACATGAAACATGAACATGCATGAACAAAGCAATTGTGGGCTTCACTGGGGTCCGACGTTTGTACATGTGTGTACACGAATACATACTTCAAGTCTCTGTGCATGTGTATTTTGTGTGCAAAATGGCCTGTGGCTTTGTTGTTGCCTGTACACCTGTACACAGCTGAATCTGTTTGGCTTCCTGGGTCAAGACACATTTGCACACAACCATGTGCCTGCATACCTACATCTGCATGCATGTTCCTGGGCAGGTTCAATATTCAAACCAACCAAGTGGAACAGACAGCTGGAATGGCCGAGCCAGGGTGTTCTCACTGAATACCACCCTTTTAGTGTGTGTGTGTGTGTGTGTGTGTGTGTGTGTGTGTGTGTGTGTGTGATTTCTTCCGTGAACCATTCTCCCTGTCCCACCAGCGACCTGAAGCCCTTCACAACCAGACTGGCAGATTACCTGGTGCTAGCCAAGGTCCGCCAGGCGCTGGGCTTTGCCAAGTGTCAGAAGAACTTCTATGGAGCAGCCCCCATGACAGCAGAGACACAGCACTTCTTCCTGGGCCTCAACATCCGCTTGTATGCGGGCTACGGCCTCAGTGAGACCTCAGGCCCCCATTTCATGTCCAGCCCCTGCAACTACCGGCTGTACAGGTGAGGCTCGAGGCTGCCGCACACACGCACACCCATGCGCCCTTGCTGGTACTCTTTTGTGTCTGCCTGCTGAGTGCCCGGGGACCACCTTCTCTTTGCAAGCCAGCTGGGTCCCAGAGACCTGGCCACTGGGCTATGGAGCCCCTGAGAGCCAACATTGCCCTCTTGGGCCAAGTCCCTAGCTTATCCTCCTCAGTCTAGTGGGAGTGGCCTCGGCCACTTTGTTGTATGAGTCTGTGGTTGAAAACAGCCTGCACAGCCCAGGTGCCCCCTGAACAGGGGTCTACCTCTGGAGCAGTTTTCCTCTGGCCCCTCCCTCTCATGGCATGGGGTGTGCTCCAGCATGTTCCAAGAGAGTGGATGGCCCAGGGGCCAGCTAAGGTAGGAGTTGGGGGGACCAGGCCAGCCTCCTAATGGGCGGTGAGGGCAGTCAGTTCTGGGGAGTGATTTGCAGGATCATCAGTGATGATTAAATAGCCCCTCTCCCTGCCAGCCTATCACAGTGCTCCAAGTTCTACCATTACCATTTCATTTGTTCCTTCCTTCCTTCATTCCCTAAAACTCTTAAATTGGCTCTATCTTTCAGCTGTAAGTCCCCTGTTAAAATACAAAAGCCCTGTGAGGGGATACCTTCTAGCCATCAGTGAAGACTGAGCTGTTGGGACCCCGGCTCCCCAGTGGGGGCTTGAAGGAGACAGCTCCCTCTGACCAGTCTCCCGGCCCCTCCCTCGACAGCTCAGGCAAGTTGGTGCCCGGCTGTCGGGTGAAGCTGGTGAACCAGGACACAGAGGGCATTGGCGAGATCTGCCTGTGGGGCCGCACCATCTTCATGGGCTACCTGAACATGGAGGACAAGACGTGCGAGGCCATCGACGAGGAAGGCTGGCTGCACACGGGCGACGTTGGCCGACTGGATGCCGATGGCTTCCTCTACATCACTGGGCGCCTCAAAGGTGAGCACCCCAGGCCAGGCGCGGTGGCTCTTGCCTGTAATCCCAGCACTTTGGGAGGCTGAGGCAGGCAGATTGCCTGAGCTCAGGAGTTCAAGACCACTCTGGGCAGCACAGCAAAACCCCATCTTTACTAAAAACACACACAAAATTAGCTGGGTGTGGTGGCATGCACCTATAATCCCAGCTATTCGGGAGACTGAGGCACAAGAATTGCTTGAACCCGAGAGGCAGAGGTTGCAGTGAGCTGAGATCGCCTCACTGCACACCAGCCTGGGAGACAGAATTAGACTCTGTCTCCAAAAACAAAACCAAAACAAACAAACAAAAAAAGGCAAGCGCCCTGGACAGCTGCAGTGGAGTGGGGGCAGGAATTCCACTGCCACCACTGTTTATACCAGCTGCTGGTCTTGAGCCTTTATTAAGTGTCACGCACCTTTAGTGACATAATTTTATTTACTCCACTCTCCTATGGGGCACATACTATTAACCTTAAGTTGTTAATGAGGACATCCAGAGAGGTTAAGTAACTTGCCCAATGTCACCCAGCTAGTAAATGGTGGAGTTGGAAATCAGACCCCTAGAGAAACAAGGCAAGTCTTTCCAGAAGATTCAAGAGCATAAGTATTATGTATTTTTATATGCAACACAGATGTGATGGGGAATAGCATGCAAATTGGATATAAAATTTAAAATAAGACGAACTTCCCACAGGGACAGGTATAGTTGGGGATGCCTCTGTGGAAGGATGTTCTGCCTGCCTCACCCAAGTTGGTGTCATGCCCGCAGCACCCACGTGGGAATCCCGCACCAGGGCTTCATGGGGGAAACTGAAGCTAAGTGAGTGGGGAAACTACTTTGTGGACATCATGCAGGCAGTGTGCGACCATGCCCAGGCCCCAGCTGATGGCCATGGAGGCTCAGCAACCCCAGGGAGGGACAAAAGGTCGCCGTGGCGTTTGGGCCCTGGGATGTGCAGGCTGGTGAGCCCAGGCAGGTACCCTCCAGTGAGACCCCAGGAGTGACAGGTGGCTGCTTGGATGTGCCATGGGCGCCGCCTAGTGTGCCTCTTTGTAACGGCAGATGAGGGGACCCACATCCCTGCACGGGGGAGAATAGTAGCCAGAAAACCAAATTCAACCAGAGCTGGCCCTCCTTTCAGAACTAGTATAGTGAGAGGTAAGGGTCCAAATAGTTTTTCTCCAAATACATACCCAACTGACATGGCATCCTTTCCCCATTGCCTTGCAGTGATACCTTTGTCCTTTATGAAGTGACTGTCTATGACAGGTCTATGTGTGGACTCTATTCTGTTCCCTTAGTCTATTTGCCTATCCGTGCACCAATACCCAGTGTCTTAATTTCTATAGCTTTATGACAGGGCTAGATATCTGGCTCAGCCCTACAACCTTGGTAGTCTTCTTCAAGATGACCTTGGCTATTCTTGGCCATTTTCATTCCCATATGAATTTTAGAATTATTATATGTTTCCTCAAAAACCGGGTGGAATTTTGATTTTGATTTCATTGAATCTATAGATCAATTTGGTGAGGAAAATACCTCTTTATAATATTGTCTCTTCCAATTCACAAATATGATAAATCTCTCCATTTACTTAGGTCTTTTTAAAATTATTATTATTATTATTATTATTATTATTTTTGAGATGGAGTCTCGCTCTGTCGCCCAGGCAGGAGTGCAGTGACGCGATCTCGGCTCACTGCAAGCTCCACCTCCCGGGTTCACGCCATTCTCCTGCCTCAGCCTCCTGATTATTTAGGTCTTTTTAAGTTTCTCTCAATAATGTGTTATTTATTTATTTATTTATTTATTTATTTATTTATTTTTGAGACAGGGTCTCGCTTTGTTGCCCAGGCTGGAGTGCACTGGCATGATCTCAGATCACTGCAATTTCTACCTCCTGGGCTCAAGTGATCCTCTGGTCCAGCTTCACCCTCCCAAGTAGCTGGGACCATGAGTGCAAGCCACCACACCTGGCTAACTTTTTATTTTTGTAGAGAGGGGGTTTTGCCATGTTGCCCAGGCTGGTCTTGAGTTCCTGAGCTCAAGCCATCCTCCTGTCTCAGCTTCCTAAAGTGCTGGGATTATAGGTGTGAGCCACTGCATCCATCCTATGTTTTCTAGCACAGAGATTTTTGCACATCTTTCCTTATATTTACTTCTAAGAATTTTTATGGTATTTTAAATAATATCACTTAAAAGATTTTTTCAGCTCAGATGTTGCTGCAAAAAAATTTTTTGTCTTCTATTTGTTTGCTGCTGGTATATAGAAATACAACTGCTTTTTGCATATTGGCTTTGTATTAAATGACCTTTTGTGGATCATTTGATCAGACCACATATTCAATCCAGTAGTGTGTATATTCTTTTGAATTTTCTATGGACACAATGATATCATCTGCAAATGACAGATGAATTTTTTTCTTGCCGTATTGCACAGGTTAGGACCTCCAGGACAGTGTTGAATAGAAGTGGTGATAGTGGTCATCCTTGTTTTGTTCCTGATTTCAGGGGAGAAGCATTCACTATCTTATCATTAGTATGTTTGGCTGGGCACAGTGGCTTACACCTGCAGTCCCAGTACTTTGGGAGGCTGAGGCAGGAGGATTGCTTGAGCTCAGGAATTTGAGACCAGCCTGGGAAACATAGTGAGATCCTATCTCTATTTATTTAAAAAAAATTATTAAATCTTAAAAAAAGTATGTTTGCTGTAAAAATTTTTAGATGTTCTTTATCAGATTAAAGATGTTCCTTTCTAGGCTTAGTTTGCTAAGGGTTTTAAAAAATCATTTACTAATGGTAAAAGATGCTGGTGAGAATGCAGAGGGCGGTGGTGAGGAGAAGAGGGCAGGAATGAGGTAGCAATGATGAGGCATATGTGAGGGAGGCTGGGTTTTTGTCTTCCCACATTTCCAGAGTCTGTCTTTTCCTCTTCACCTGACTTCTGCTGTCCTAGACAAACCCTGATCATCTAGACACTTGCCATGGCTTCCTCTCTAGCCAGCCTGCCCCCTGAATAACCACTCTTCACCCCAGCTACCAGAGTATCCTAAAACTTTGATCTCACACCATTCAGTGATTCCCACCTACCTGCCCACAATCCAGCTCCTGAGCCAGCACTGGAAGCCTCTGAGATCTGCCCTGATTCTCTCCAGCCTCTGCCTCACTTGCTACCTGCAGTTCCCTTAAGGCCTGTGAGCTTCTGCCTCTGTCCTGCCCTCTGCCTGCCAACCCCATTCATGTTCAGCATGCAGTTGGACCTGATGCTTCCCTGCCCTGGCCCTGCAGCCCCTGTGCCTCCCTCTGTCTCGCTGCCCCCGTGCACTGTGGGCTCCTTGCAGCCATGGACAGCCTTGTTCTATTCTGTGCCTGATGTCAGCACAAGACCTGTGCACAGAATGTGGCCAACTAATCTTTGTTGAATTAGATAGAAATGAGGGACAGGAGTATAGTCTCACTAAAATTAGTCAATGTGCATTCGTTAAATTTATTTTATTTAATTTATTGCCATCTAGCCTAGAAGTAAGCCATCATTACTATCAGAGAACAGCAGGCTAGGGCACTGAGTGCCTGGCAGTCTGTTGGACAGAAGGAAAGAAGGGGAGAGGACCTTCCAGGGAGAAAGGCGCAAGCAAGGGGAGAGGCATCCTAGCAGGGCAGGTGAGAGCATGGGCTCTGGAACTGGACTGGATTTAAAATCTTAGCTCTGCCACTTACTAGCATGTGAGCTTGGACAAGTTACTGAACGTCTCTGTGCCTCAGTTTCCTCATCTGCAAAACAAGAGTGTCTGCTTCATTACAGGTTTATTGTGACAATTAAATGAATTACTCTATGTGAAGTGCTTAGCATGGTGGTGAGTGCTGTGTGAGTGACAGGGATGGTCACTTTGCTTAAGCAAAGGCAGGGAAGGGAAATGACAAGGGCTATTTGGGGGCAGGAACTGGGGCTGGCAGAAGGGGACATGGATGAGATGCCTGAGCAGGCTGAGTCTTGGATGACAAGCTGAGGAGAGGGAACCCTGGGTGAGCATCTGTCGTTGGGGTGCTGGCAGCAGCCCCCCAGCAGGTGAGTTGCTTTGGAGGGCCTGCCACTGCTTCTTGGCTCCCAGAGAGGGGGCGTCTCCAGCTGTGCTGCCTGCTGTGCTGAGGTTTCCAGGCTGTGGCTGAGGCTTGGGTTGTGGTTCAGCTGGGGCACCTGGACTACATTCTGTGCCGGGGGCCTGGCCTTGCCTCCCCAGAATTAATCATCACAGCTGGTGGGGAGAATGTGCCCCCTGTGCCCATCGAGGAGGCCGTGAAGATGGAGCTACCCATCATTAGCAACGCCATGCTGATTGGGGACCAGAGGAAGTTCCTGTCCATGCTGCTCACCTTGAAGGTGTGTCTGGGGGGCTCCGGCTCAGAAGGAGCAGCCAGTGAGGGGGTCTGTGGGTCTGGCTGGCAGCCACATTCAGCACAGGGGACATCCAGATCTCATGGCTTCATTTTGGAATGACTCAAGTCCATGCTGCCTGCACTGTTGGAGCAACTGTGGCATGCAGAAATTCCTTCTGTCCCACATAAGCCACCGTGATGATCCTTTACAGGTTACTGGCACTTTCCTGTTTACAAAGTGCTGCTGCCCTCCCTCGTTGCTCTCTGCAGGTACTTGAGCCCCAGGGTGGTAGACAGGCAGGAGTTATGGTCCCTGCTTTAGAGACAATAACGTCACTGACTGAGCCCTTCTAATTATCAGACCACTGCTCCTTCCACAATAACACGAGGCTCAACACAGTAGCAGCTACTCATTCTAGAACCGTCTCTTTGAAACAGAGCTCACATGATTCACACCCTTGCCGACAGCAGTAAGACCTCCTCTAGGACCAGGGCTTACGTCTTGTGGGGTAAGGCTTGGTCCTCATCTGATCTCTGGCTTTTCAGTGCACTCTGGACCCAGACACCTCTGACCCGACTGATAATCTGACTGAACAAGCTGTGGAGTTCTGCCAGAGGGTGGGCAGCAGAGCCACCACAGTGTCTGAGATCGTAGGGAAGGATGAGGCCGTGTACCAGGCCATCGAAGAGGGGATCCGGAGAGTCAACATGAATGCCGCAGCCCGGCCCTACCACATCCAGAAGTGGGCCATTCTCGAGAGAGACTTCTCCATTTCCGGTGGAGAGTTGGGTAGGTTTTTTTCTTTTCACCGTTGCAACGGCTGTGTGGGAAGGCAGAGGCCATGGCAGTGCCTAGGAGGTGCCCGTTATGAAGCAGCCATGGCAAGGAGAAGGTCATGGCAGGAATCTGGGTGGCACCCATCTACTTCCTGTTGGAGGACACTGACGGCTCCATGCATGGGCTTGTGGTTATGTGGAACCTGTTGAATGTATAAGATATGTGCTAGAACTTTCTTTTTTTTCTTGAGATGGAGTCTCGCTCTGTCACCCAGGCTGGAGTGCAATGGCACGACCTCGGCTCACTGCAACCTCCACCTCGTGGGTTCAAGTAATTCTCCTGCTTCAGCCTCCTGAGTAGCTGGGATTATAGGCATGGGCCACCATGCCCGGCTAATTCTGTATTTTTAGTAAAGACGTGGTTTTTCCGTGTTGGTCAGGCTGGTCTCGAACTCCCGACCTCAGGTGATCTGCCGGCCTCGGCCTCCCAAAGTGCTGGGATTACAGGCATGAGCCACTGCGCCCGACTTTCTAATCTGAACATGACATTTAACTTGGCCTCGACTATGGGACTATTTTCCCCTAAAATCACAATGGAACTACCAGGCCAACACCAAGGCCCTGTTAGTGTTCAGGCTGGAGTCACGTGGTTCTAGGGGTGAGACTACTGTGATCTTCTGGAAAGTCAGCTTGTGTGATAAAGGGATAAGGCTGTTCCGGAGCACTGCCTACAGAACCAGGAGAGGGCTCTGATGCAGCCTCAGCTGAAGTCACTCTTGGCTGTAGCCAAGAGATGTTCATGGGGTATTCATGGAACAGGGGAGGTAGAAATGGTTATGCCAGTGATTCCCTCAAATTCATTAAGGCTGAACCCAGACGCAATTGTCTACAGCAATGCTGAGCTGCAATTAGAGACCTTGAGCTTATCTGGCTGTCTGCTGCCAGCACACTGAATGCAAGGTCAGACAGACAGAAGATGTCCTCGCTAAGTAGTTAATACAATGATTTTAATGCAGAAAGTTTCCAGTTACACAGTCAAGAGTGAGTTAGGCACTTTAAGCTACCCAGGACCTCAAATCAGAGCTCTTTCAACCTTGTTTTTGAGGTGGTAAATCAAGTTCAAGAAAAGGAATTAGGGGAAGGCCTCTCACAAAGACCACTGCAGAGGCTCCCCATAACCTGGACGTCCCCTGCCCCCGTCACAACCATCAAAGCATAATGTTGTATGAACATTCACAAAAATGCAGAGGTGATGTGTACCAGTTATCTAATACATTGCTGTGTAACAAATGACCCCAAAAATGTAGCAGCCTAAAGCAATAAACATGTATTATCCACATTTCTGTAGCTCAGGAATCCAGGAACAGCTTAGCTGAGTGGTTCTGGCTTGGCTCTCACGGGATTACAGTCACTATGAGCCGGGTGCAGTCACTTGCAGCTGAGGGTCCACCTCCGTGCTCACTTACGTGGCTGTTGGCAGGCCTCAGCTCCTTGCTGGCTGCTGGCCAGAAACCTGTGTGGGCAGTGGGCCTCTCATGGCTTCCTGTGTGTCCTCACAACATGGCAGCCGGCTTGCCCAGGAAGAGTGGTCCAAGAGAAAGCCCAAGACAGAAACCTACTCTATTTTTTTTATTGCTTCAACAATGTATTCATTCAAGAGATGGAACAAATAAATCCATTTCAGAGAAAATGGACTGAGGATCAAAACTGGGTGCAGGTCAAGGATAAGGCAGATGTAGCTTATACCACCTTCCTATGTATATAAAAGAAACTGCAGTCTTTTATAACCTGTTCTCAGAAACGACATACCAACCCTTCATCTATACTCCACTGCCCACAACCAACGGTATAACACAGGAGACTCCACACAAGCCATGTGAATACCAGGAGCCATCACTGTCTTGGAGGCTGGCCACTGACTGTCCTGATTATCTGGCTTAATTCCTGAGTTATATATAGGACTCACTGAGTGTGAGTCTTTACCACACACATTCTCAGAATTCTCAGAGAATTTCTCACTCATTTCTTCTCATTTCCCTTTTAGGTCCCACGATGAAACTGAAACGGCTCACAGTTTTGGAGAAGTACAAAGATATCATTGACTCCTTTTACCGAGAGCAAAAAATGTAGTCAGGGCCCATGCTTGCAGTTTCTACAGAATAGAGGGCAGGCGTTCCGAGCCTCTTCCTGAGCCCCAGGTCTCTTCAGTCTGGACACAGGCATTTCTGGCAAGTCTGTTAGATCTCCAGGTCAGGGCACAGCACTGGCTCCACATTTACCAGGTCTTATGCCAACAATAGCTGACAATTCCGACAAGCTTCACGTGTGGGTAGTTTTAATTCAGTTTAAATATTGCTTTTTGTTCAGGTGACAAATGAGGTCAACTCTCCTTCCAGAACGAAAGGGCTGATAATTTTTGGCCTTAGTTCCAGGTAGATTAAAAAGCCGCTAGCTCACATACAGGACAGCCAGCAGCAGGCTGTGGAGGGGGTGGGAGGGAGATGGCTGATACTGCTCGTGTGCGCTGCAGGAAAAGCAATCAGTTACAACTTACCTAGCGACCTGACTTACTCTGGAATCGCGGTGGACATCGCCGACCTATTATTCCATTACCAGGCACTCCTCTGCCACACACACGCCAACTGACTTGATGCTTAATAAAACTGCTGCTGCCGATTTGATTCTATTTAATGTATAATTTGAATATTAAACCTTTTAACAGAACTGTTAACAAGGACCTGATTTTTTTGTCAATTGAGCAGGTGGGACCAGTGCAGACAGTAGTGGGTATTTAACTCACAGGACTGTGCACAGCAGGCGTGCGAGTGACCATTAGTGCCCTGGAATAAACAAAGGTGCAGGATGGCGTCAAGTGGAGCATTCTCATAAAAACAGCCAACTCTACGTTAGCCTGTCGCCACCAGACCACCCCACTTCCACTCTAAATATGGGAAGCAGCCATTCTCAGTAGCAAACTGAGCCAAAATGACTGAAGGCATCTGAACAGGAAACAGGTAGAGAAAGCAAACATCTCAATCAGTTTTGGAATTCTTTATTACTTTGAACCCAAGAGCCACTGATAACTAGCTCAAGCCAATGAAACAGAGAAAGCAGCAGCTTAAACAAAGGAAAATACATTTAAGATTATAAGTCTGCTTACAAGTTTAAAAAGTGACCCAGACAGGAATATCATTGCTAAAAAAAAAAAAAAAAATCCCCTTGTGACCTGGGTACATTTTGCAAAGCCACAGGTTTGCAATGTTACACAAGGGCCAAGGGAGGTCATGAGTTGTCTTTGGTTGTGGGGCCAGAGGGTAACTGTTCATGAAAATAGTGAGTGTCTGAAGATTAAGAAAATCATGCTGCAGCGGAGGATAAGGGAGAGGAAGGCAGGAAGGGAAAGGAGACACCTGAAGGTCAAAAGCTGAGCCCAAGCCTAAGCCCAAGCTCAAGCCCCAGCATGGCACAATTTTGTGAATTAACTCAGGCTGAGTCGCCTCCAGTCTTTGGAATGTCATCTTGTACTGCTGAGGCAGAGGGCAGTAATTGGTGCTCTGGGATAGGAGAAGGGGCAGTTGCTGAAATACAAAATTAATAGTCAGCATCCCGAGTTCCTCAATTGCAGCCAAAATACATGTGTTCAGGCCTTTCAGCAGTATCGCCCCCAGAACTACCAGCTGTAGTGTGGTCCATTCCCAAACAGCAACGTGCAAGAATAAGTTTACAATACACTCAGCCCTTCTGGCTTAAGATCAGGGGCTCAGAGGCTGTGACAACTCATGATGCTGAAAATGTATCCAATGAAAATGAAGTACTAGCTCTCTGCTTCATTAAAAGCTCTTGGAAAGAATATTAAATCTCAAGACAACAAAATAATTGAATGCGCAATACATTTGTGTTTTTGTATCCAATATATTACCTTTGTCATTAACAAAAATTATATCTCTCATTATATATTTCTCGGATCTGAAGTTTTTATTCATAATCAGTAATTTCTGTAAAGGACACATCTGTCTCTATTTTCCATATCATTTAGAAATATACCACATTCACTCTTTGATGTGAACTTTCCCAGGAAATTTCTCTTGTGCCCATTTAGTTTTATAAGAGTGTCATTTTGTGCTATTACATCAATATCCTGTTTTATTTCCATTATGTTTTTCAACAACCAAAGAAAATAAGGTTTTTCTTAAAAAGTTAGACATTTTCTCTTATTAATTCTGTATCCTGATATTTACAGCTGAAGATAAACTATTTTAACTTAAGTGTAAAATGGTTTAGAATAGCAAATGATACAGTCCACTCAGAGTTTACAAAAAAAAACATTTACCAGGTAGACACTTAATAAATAAAACAAGCACTTGGAAAAAGTTCCTTGAAAACAGACCTAGGGACATCCACCTGCATCTTTTGCGCAGATTTCATTAAGAAAAGGCCAGATCTAAAAATGTACTGTCAAGAAACAAGTAAACCAATGCATACATACGTAGGTATTCTAAATAGAGGTTTATGTGGTGTCCATTTAGAGTGACTGATGCAAATACCAGTCGTAGAAGCATTAATCTAAATCTTTTACTCGGCGACAGATTTCCTCTGTGAAGTCTGAGCATTTTGCATTGCCTCCCAAATCTTTTGTCAAGCTCTGAGAAAAGGAAAAAGCAAAAATAAAAGATGTATCCACAAACTAAACTAAACCAAGAAGATTTTAAAGCCCTCAGTGAGATGCCACCTGGGCAAGTTACTTGGCTGCTCTTTCATTTAGTTCCTCATTTCCAAGTGAGGAACCACTCCACCACCATCTACCCAGCCCAGGAGGATCGGGATCCAATCTCATAGTGTATACAACACACTCCGCAAAGAATAAGGCGCTCTTGACGCAAAGGGAGCTTTACCAAAATTTTCCCTTTGTTCACACAGTGGACCCTAATACAGATTAGTTGGTCATGGATATTTAAATAAAAGCAAATCTAAACAAGAAGTTTCATAAAAATCCTTGGGAAATATGTCTCAGGAATAGACCTGAGACATATTTTGATCTATTTTTGTTTTTATTATTATTATTTTTTGAGATGGAGTCTCACTCTGTTGCCCAGGCTGGAGTGCAGTGGCACGATCCCAGCTCACCACAACCTTTGCCTCCTGGGTTCAAGCGATTCTCCTGCCTCAACCTCCCAAATAGCTGGGATTACAAGTGCATGCCACCATACCCAACTAATTTTTGTATCTGATCTATTTTTGGAGGCTGGGAAACAAATACGAAGGAAATATTTAAATCACTAACTCTTCTTTTTAAAAAAAGAGATGGGGTCTCATTATGTGGCCCAGTCTGGTCTTGAACTCAGAGGCTAAGGTGATCCTCCTGCCTCAGCCTATAGCTGCAACTACAGGCATGCACCACCACAGCTGCCTAAATCATTAACTCTTAAACCTCCCTCTTTAGGAAAGAAAGCCTCCCATACAACCGATCTGTTCTACCAGCTTATCCTTTCTTTCCTGCATACAGACCCCAATATATTTAATTCTCTTTATCTTTCCATCCTACACAATAAAAGGGCTCACTGTGTAATTCAGGCACCTCTCTACTGGGCTGTAGATTATAACTTCCCAAATATAACTTTAAAGAATAAGAAAATCATATGACCTCCAATGTGACTACCACGATATAATTTCAAATTACAGAATTCTTTTTAAAAGAAGGGACCAACTTTGAAGATACTATGCTAAGTGAAATAAGCCAGACTTAAAGGACAAATGCTGTATGATTCCATTTACATGAGGTACCTAGAGTAGTCAAATTCATAGAGACAGGAAGCAGAACGGCGGGTGCCAGAGGATGGGAGGGGGAAGGGAAAGTTACTGTTTAATGGGTGCAGAGTCTCAGTTTGAGAAAATGAAACTGATCTGGAGATGACTGACAGCAATGGTTACATTACAATGTGAATGTACTTAACATTATTGAACTGTATACCTAAATATGGCTAAAATGGTAAATTTTATGTTATGCATATTTTTCACAATTTTTGTTAAAAAGGACCTCAAATTAGGGATGAGTCTTCAAGTGCATTATCTCCTCTCACTTCGGAAATAACCCGCCACACTTCTTCCACGGGCCACAGTTGCTTACGGAGGCAGAGAAGCTTGTTGGGTAAGACCCAGACTGGGTGTTAATACCAACTTGGTCATTTAGGAGCTGTAAAACCTTGGACAAATTATTTAATCTCTCTGTACCTCAGTTTCCTCATCTATAAAATGGAATTATAGCATCTATTTCAAAGAGTTATAGAAAAACTTCGCTGAGATATATAAAGAACTTAAAAGTTGTGTAAGTATTCAATTAATATTAGTTATTACTTTTATAAAACTTCTGGATTGCTTTTGTATTATAGATGCACATAGTGTGACATATAAGACTACTGTATTAGAGGCACATCTGCATCTGTATCTGCCACTAGATTCCCAGCTCCTTGAGGCTCAGCATGTTACCCTATTCATCATGTTATTCTTCACACCTTATAAGGTACACTCAATAGACGTTTGTTATGAAGAGGAAAAAGTTGTCTATAAAAATCAATGAACTTGGCTGGGTGCAGTGGCTCAGGCCTGTAATCCCAGCACTTTGGGAGGCTGGGTGGGAGGATCACTTGAGGTCAGGAGTTCGAAACCAGCCTGGCCAGCATGGTGAAACCCCATCTCTACTAAAAGTACAAAACTTAGTTGAGCGTGGTGGCACACGCCTATCATCCCAGCTACTAGGGAGGCTGAGGCAGGAGAATCACTTGAACCAGGGAGGTGGAGGTTGCAGTGAGCCAAGATTGTGATACCGCACCCCAGCCTGGGAGACAGAGCAAGAGTCTGTCTCAAAAAAAAAAAAAAAAAAAAAAATCAATGCACCTTGCCAAGGTCACACAGCTAATAATAGGATACTAATAATAGGATAATTGGGCATGTACCTGATGCTGGCTCCCAAACCACTGACCTTTCCACTGTACACTGATGTCTTGATGTCAGTGCTTCTTAACTTTTTTTGGATGAAATATCTAGATCCTCACCTCAGAAAATGCACACATATGCCCACATACCCCATTCAATCTGGGACCCACATTAAGAATCCTTGTTCAACATCAAATGCTTGGGTCCGCATGAGAACTATTATCTGTCACTGTCCCTTTCACTCAGATAAAACACATGGAAGCAATGCATTTTACCCAGCACAAGTAAATCAAGATTCCTGTTACCTTTCCATCCTTAATTGTAGCAAAACATGCAGCCTCAATTCTTGCAGCATGGTCAAAAAGTCCCATGTGGCGCAACATCATCACGGCACTGAGCAGCAGGGCTGTGGGATTCGCCATGTCCTTGCCTGCAATGTCTGGAGCTGTCCCATGAACCTACACATTGGGAAAAGTAGCATCATCAGGGGAGAGACAAGAACTAACAGTCCTCTTCTGGGGAAGCTGGAGTATTAATCATCTTTCCTCAGCAATAGAAAATATGCACTGAAAGCTACTGCATGCAATTCATCTGATACGGACTGAAGAAATAAAGTCTGGGTTGGGCGTGATAGCTCACACCTGTAATCGCAACACTTTGATAGGCCAGGAGGATCACTTGAGGTCAGGAGTTCAAGAACAGCCTGGGAAACATAGTGAGACCCCATTTCTACAAAAAAATTAGAAATTAGCCAGGTGTGGTGGTGTGTGACTACAGTGCCAGCTACTTGGGAGGCTGAGGCAGGAGGATTGCTTAAGCCTAGCAGTTCAAGCCTGCAGTGAGCTATGATCACGCCAGTGTACTCCAGCCTGGGTGACAGAACAAGGCCCCAACTCAAAAATAAATAAATAAGTAAAGACTTGGAGAAATAAAGGGCTAAAGTAATTTTTTTTAAGTATAAAAATATAGACCAACAATCTTTTTCAGTCAATTTTTGGTAAAATATTTTAAGGAAGGAAGGATACATAACAAATATCTGGAGGGAAATGAAGAGATAAACCAAACATATATATATATATATATATGTACATATATATATATGTACATATAACAAACACAGGCTGGGCGCAATGGCTCACACCTGTAATCCCAGCACTTTGGGAGGCCAAGGCGGATGGATCATCTGAGATCAGGAGTTCAAGAACAGCCTGGCCAACATGGTGAAACCCCATCTCTCCTAAAAATATAAAAATTAGCCAGGTGTGGTGGCACACACCTGTAATCCCAGCTACTTGAGAGGCTGAGGCAAAAGAATCACTTGAACCTGGGAGGCAGAGGTTGTAGCGAGCCAAGATTGCACCACTGCACTCCAGCCTGGGTGATGGAGCGAGACTCCATCTCAAGAAAAAAAAAAAAAAAGCATCATTTTGTTTTGACAATTTGAAAAATGAATTAAAGAGTACTTATACAGATAACTCCTCCTGAGTTCACACGCTGTTCTGACCTGAATTCTGTTTCAGGTGTCAGGGTCCTTACCGACTCAAAAATTGCAACCCCATTGGCTCCAATGTTGCCACTTGGTGTCACACCAAGACCTCCGATCAATCCTGCACACAGGTCACTAGGGGAAGAAAAGCATTTCAAAGAATGTTTTGAAAAATAAAACATCTCACCTAGCACTCAGATTTTAGTTTTTAATTATCATTCTCCACTAAAAGGAACTAGCGTTCCTTGGATAAATGGCTGATTCCAGGGCTAAGGTTAGGAAAATACAGATGAGCTCGAGCAGCTTACTGTGTCAGAAAGCAAGGCAAGGTTCAAAGAACGAAGGGCCGTGTCAAAAGGACACAGGAGACATGGTGAAGGGATCCCCACCAGCCAAGTTAGGACAACCTAGGCATCAATATTCATGATTATGATGATGGATATATCACTGAATAAAACAGAAAACCATGTCCACAGCCAGGCTCAGTGGCTCACACCTGTAATCCCAGCACTTTGGGAGGCCAAGGTGGGCAGATCACTTGAGGTCAGGAGTTTGAGACTAGCCTGGCCAACATGGCGAAACCCCGTCTCTACTAAAAATACAAAAATTAGCCAAGTGTGGTGGTGTGCACCTGTAATAATACCAACTACTCAGGGGGCTGAGGCAGGAGAAACACTCGAACCTGGGAGGTGGAGGTTGCAGTGAGCCAAGATCGTGCCACTGCACTCCAGCCTGAGAGACAGAGCAAGACTCTATCATAAAAAAAAAGAAAGAAAAACAAAACCATGTCCATATTGACAGATAAACAAGAAGGAAAAACATTCTTACAGTTGTGTGCCAACTCATAAATATAGAAAAAATGGCCTTAGAAAATCACCATTTGGCCAACATCTTATCTCTCTCTCTCACTGTGTGTGTGTGTGTATGTGTGTGTAAAAGAGAGAGAGAGAGAGAGGCACAGACAAAGGAGGAAAGGAGGAAGAGGAAGGGAGGAAGGAGGAAGGGAGGGAAAATGGGAAGGACTAATAAAGTAAATGTGATAAAATGCTGACATCTGGGGAATGTGGAATCTGGGTGTTGAGTACAAGGGAATTCTTTGTGCCATTCTTACAACTTTTCTGTAAGTCTGAAATTATGTCAAAAGTTACCAAAATATAGTAACAACGACCACCCACCTACCTAGCTATACATAACAAAACCTTGAAATCAGTCAATCAATGAAACATTTAAAAACTGGGAAGAGTGAGCTAATGATTAGGGAGAAAGAGCCCAGTGATGATTTGGCAAATAAATGAAGGAACAAGTCACCCAACATGTAATAATTCATATCACAACCTGAATTGTTAGAATTCAATTCATATGTTGTAACACTTTATTTTATAATACTCCATTGAAAATGTTAAGCCATAATTATGTTAGGATGTTTATAAGTAAATTATAGGCTAAAATAAAAAGGTTGCAGCCAGACTCACCTAAGGATGTCTCCATACAAATTTGGCATAACAAGAACATCAAATTGGGAAGGATCTTGTACCATCTACAAGGAATACATTTGTGCATTTAGTAATCAAAATCTGCATCCCCACAACACACACGCTATTCACCATAAAAAGTAGCAGGTAAGTGTGAATATATACTTACATTCAAACATACTGTATCAAGGTACATCTCATTAAATTTAATATCTTTACAGTTTTCTGCAACTTCCCTGCATTTTTGTAGAAAAAGCCCATCTGACATCCGCCTGTATTTAATCAAATAAAAACTGCTGAAAAAAAAGTCTTACAGAAAGAAAAGAATCAAATCAAAGAAGTAAAGTAAGTTCGAGAAATTTAAGTTCCAGAAGCCAAGCTACCTGATCTCAATTACAATAAAATTATTTCTTAGGTAGTTAATAAAATACAAGCTGAAAATGTCTTAGGATCCTTCTGAAAGTATAAAAGGGTAAAAATATAAAATAGTTTGATGATAATAGAGAAGACTATATTTTTATAGTGTTGTCTAACAAGAATGAAGAAATATCCACTAATATGATTAAAACTGCTTTCAAAGGTTAACATAATAATTTAAATAGTTTTACTGTTTTGCATGTTCAATGCTTCTCTTAGGTTAGGAAAACTGTTAACATATTCAGAGGACTTTAACAGCTTCTGAATGAGAATTTAAATGGCCAAAGTAACACATCAGGTATTGTTAGCACTACTTTAAGCCTCCCACTATTCCACTTCTAAAACGTATGCTATGTGGCCTCTGCTGATGGCCACAGCATCTGGGGACCCAGAGGCTCCAGCTTCCTTTCCTGATAACCCTCAGTCCCTCCTTGAGCTTCCAGGACCTGAATCACTATCCCCTCCTCATTTGCTCCTGTCATTCGCCCAGTGAGGCACAGTAAACAGGAGACTCCAGGCCGGGCACAGTGGCTCATGCCTGTAATCCTAGCACTTTGGGAGCCCAAGGAAAGTGGATCAACTAAGGTCAGGAGTTTGAGACCAGCCTGGCCAACATGGTGAAACCCCGTCTCTACTGAAAATACAAAAATTAGCCAGGCATGGTGGCATGGGCCTGTAGTCCCAGCTACTCAGGGAGCTGAGGCAGGAGAATTGCTGGAACTTGGGAGGCGGAGGTTGTAGTGAGCCAAGATCGCGCCACTGCACTCCAGCCTGGGCAACACAAAGAGACTCCATCTCAAAAAAAAAAAAAAAAAAAAAAGGGGGAGACTCTGACAGAAGAGAGATGCCGGATCTTTAGATTGTTACAAGGTTCTTTTTCAAAGATATTAGGAATCAAGGAGCAAGCTGAAGAGGAGAAAGGGAGGCCCTGTCACTGCTGTCCCACAACAAAGCAAGATGGGGTGCCGGTCCCTGCAAGGAGCTCACATGATGTTGGCTTTGTGCACCGCCGTGACATTGCTCCGGTGGTTATTCCGGGCATACTCAAAGGCAAACTCAGCAATGCGCTTGCTCGCCCCCTCGGTGATGAGCTTGATACTCTGCACAACTCCATCAACGATCTGCAAGAGAGGAAGTCCCGCCTCGCTGGAAAGCGTGTGACAGCAACGCCGTGGGAGACAGAGGGTGGGGAGTAGACAGTAACATTTGTGGCAGGCCTGCACAGTGCCAGCTAGCATGACTAATCACACACACTGCTGTGTCGATGGGGTTCATATTAACTCCAGCCATAAGAGGTATTATGAGCCCCACTGCACAGATGAAGAAAGCTGAGATGCAGGGACAGTCACCTGCGGAAGAGCGTACCTGTGAAGTGAGGGATTCAAAATTCAGAGGGCATATTCCCAACCTTGTGACCTGAACCACTATGCCTTACATCTGTTTGAGTACTGTCAGCCAGACATCTGGTACCAAGACAAACACCCACAACTCCTCACAGAGATAAAGCAGTTCCGTCTCTGGGGTCCCAGATGCACAGAAAGCAGTCCAAGCAGGTTTAATAAAAAGGAATCTGGAGTGAACATACCACATGCTCAATTCCACTGTATTCTCCTTCTGTGTTCTCTCGAATGGTCACAATATTTACATCAGTGTAAGGGGTTTTATAGCCTTCGATAGAGACACATGGTCGAACATTTGCGTAAAGGTCAAATGTTTTGCGCAGCAGTAAATTCATAGATGGGTGACCGGCTGCTATTGGGGTCTTCAAAGGGCCTGTTATACAGAAGAAAACTCAGATGACACTAGAAGGCATTCTGGTCTCACGTGTGACCTACTAACCCACCTAGGCTACCTTGTGAAATGTGTTCTGCCTCTAATTCACTCTCTACCTGAGACTCAAATGAAGGAGGAAAACTTCCTCATGGGAGCTTTCTGAAACATGAACTGCATTTCTTATCTTAAGAACTTCCTGAGGATCAAGCATTGTAATCATGTGCTTGACATGATCTAATCTTTACCATCAACCTGTACAATAGCAACTCTGTTACTGTCATTTGAAAATGAAGAAAAAAGAAAAAAGAAACTAAGAATAAAAAAATTTGCCCAAGCCTTCTAGCCAGTAAGTAGCAGAGATAAGATTCAATGTTGGTTCTGTCTGTGGTTTTAAAGCCTATGCTTGCCGGGCGTGGTGGCTCAGGCCTGTAATCCTAGCACTTTGGGAAGCCAAGGCAGGTGGATCACTTAAGGTCAGGAGTCCAAGACCAGCCTGGCCAACATGGGGAAACCTTGTCTCTACTAAAAATACAAAAATTAGCTGGGCATTGTTGTGTGTGCCTGTAGTCCCAGCTACTTGGAGGCTGAGGCAGGAGAATAGCTTGAACCTGGGAGGCGGAGGTTGTAGTGAGCCGAGATCACACCACTGCACTCCAGCCTGGGCGACACAGCAAGACTCTCAAAAAATATAAAAATAAAGCCTATGCTGAATTTAAATCTACCCCATGCTAGTATTTTTGAATCATGACCTTAAACATGTATTAATTAAAATAATGATAAAAATGTAGGCCAGGACGGGCGCGGTGGCTCAAGCCTGTAATCCCAGCACTTTGGGAGGCCGAGACGGGCGGATCACGAGGTCAGGAGATCGAGACCATCCTGGCTAACACGGTGAAACCCCGTCTCTACTAAAAATACAAAAAAATAAGCCGGGCGAGGTGGCGGGCGCCTGTAGTCCCAGCTGCTCGGGAGGCTGAGGCAGGAGAATTGCGCGAACCCGGGAGGCGGAGCTTGCAGTGAGCAGAGATCCGGCCACTGCACTCCAGCCTGAGCGACAGAGCGAGACTCCGTCTCAAAAAAAAAAAAAAAAAAATGTAGGCCAGGCACAGTGGCTCAGTCAGGCCTGTAAACCCAGCACTTTGGGAGGCAGAGGCAGAAGGATTGCTTGAGCTTAGGTATTCCAGATCAGCCTGGGAAACATAGTGAGACCGAACCTCTACAAAGAACTTTTTTAAAAATGAGCTGGGCATGGTGGCACACCTGTAGTCCCATCTACTCGGGAGGCTGAGGTAAGAGGATCGCTTGAGCTCAGGAGGTCAAGGCTGCAGTGAGCTGTGATCACACCACTGCACTCTAGCCTGGGCGACAGAGCGAGACTCTGTCGCAAAAAATAATTAAAATAAATAAATAAATATACAAATGTAAAAATTAAGCAAAAGATACATGTAGTTCAAGATTAAATAGAGATACTGTTATTTGGCATCATCCAGTAATACTTTAATGCTTTTACTGGGGGAAAAAATATCCCAAATGAATAAAGCATCTTACTGTGAGTAGTTTCTTCATAAAAGAATGGTTTTACTTTCACAGAAGGCCAGGCCTTATTCAGTTTAAATGCATACATTTTCAAAACTATGTAACCCCTCTAGCGGAAATCTGTAAAAACCCCGGTCTCTACTTCAGTGCTACCTTTCAAGCCCATCTTGTTCTTATCCATGGACTCTTTAGCCTCTGAAGGTATCATCCACTTTCCTCCGGGTCCTTGAATGGCAGTGACGTTCCGCTCCTCCCACTGAATAGGTGCCTAGATGCCACATTACAGAGCACAGTGAGCTGGAGAGACTTAAAGGAAACTGACATTCATACTGCAATGATGAACAAACTTATTCAACTTTCAACTTTGTTTTTGAGATGGAGTCCCGCTCTGTTGACCAGGCTAGAGTGCAGTGGCACGATCTTGGCTCACTGTAACCTCCGCCTCCTAGGTTCAAGCGATTCTCTTGCCTCAGCCTCCCAAGTAGCTGGGATTACAGGCGCACGTCACCACACCCAGCTAATATTTTTTGTATTTTTTTTTGTAGAGACGGGGTCTTGCCAGGCTGGTCTCGAACTACTGACCTCAGGTGATCTGCCCACCTCACCCTCCCAAAGTGCTGGGATTACAGATGTGAGCTACCATGCTCAGCCCTTTTTCAACTTTGGATGTGACTGCTAAAAACAGTAAAGGTCCAGAAAGTTCCTGGCATGCAAGAAGAGATGTCATTCTCTAGCAGGCCCAGAGGAATTCTCCACATTACCTATGCCCAGTCATCACTCCCAGCCACCACCTGCCCACTTATTTGTTTTTCACAAGGGCTCTTAAGAGTGGCTATAATTAGAGTATCATAAAGAACAGAGGAATATGGTTCACAGAAACATTATATAGTACTGATACATGGATGAAACTTAAAAACATCGTGCTAAGTGAAAGAAGCCAATCATAAAAGACCATATAAGATTCTATTTATATGAAATGTCCCAAATAGGCGAACCTATAGATATAGACAGTAGATGAGTGGTTGGCTGCCTAGGGCTGGGGAGGAAAAAGGGGGAGGAGGTAGGGAGGGAGAGAGACGAAATGGGGAGCGACTGCATAGGGTATGGGGTTTCTTTTAGGGTGAGGAAAATGGTCCAAAATTAGATTGTGGTGATGGCTGCATGACTCTGTGAATGTACTAAAAACCACTGGATTGAAAGGTGCACTTTATAAGGATGAATTAGGCCCGGCGTGGTGGCTCAATGCCTGTAATCCCTGTACTTTGGGAAGCCAAGGTGGGTAGATCACCTGAGGTCAGGAGTTCTAGCCCAGCCTGGCCAACATGGTGAAACCCTGCCTCTACTAAAAATTCAAAAATTAGCTGGGTGTGGTTGTGGGCACCTGTAATCCCAGCTACTCGGGAGGCTGAGGCAGGAGAATAGCTTGAACCTGGGAGACAGAGGTTGCAGTGAGCCAAGATCACGCCATTGCACCCCAGCCTGTGCATTAAGAGTGAAACAATGTCTCAAAACAAATTAAAAATAAAAAATAAATAAAAGGATGAATTATATCTTGATAAAGCCGTTTTTAAAAAACAATATTATATTTTTAAAAATATATATATAGGCCAGGCCCAGTGGCTCACACCTGTAATCCTGGAGGCCAAGGTGGGCAGATCATCTGAGGTCAGGAGTTCGAGACCAGCCTGACCGATATAATGAAACCCATCTCTACTAAAAATACAAAAATTAGCCAGGTGTGGTGGCATGTGCCTGTAATCCCAGCTATCTGGGAAGTTGAGACAGAAGAATCACTTGAACCCAGGAGGTAGAGGTTGCAGTGAGCCAAGATCGCTCCACTGCGCTTCAGCCTGGGCAACAAGAGCAAAACTCTGTCTCAAAAAAAAAAAAAAAAAAAATATATATATATATATATGAAGTATAGAAATATATATATGAAGTATAGGAATATATATATATAGGAATATAGGAATTATGAAATCCAAATCAGATCCCATACATATATGTATTGCATAACCTATGAATGTACCAGTTGAAGGTATAAACAAACATCCCTTTCTCTACCTACATCCTTCATGTGTGTACACACACATTTAACAGCCAGCACACTGAGCATGTCCTAGGACAGAAGTTCAGAGACAGACACAGTGCTGGTCACAAGCAGCTTACAGCTGAATCCACTTACAGAATTTTAAAATTATCTACCTGTATCAAAGGCTCAGCTGTTAGAAGTAATAACACTCCATTCTTGATAACACATCAAAAACTTTATTTTAAAGAGATTATTTCAAAAGCGCCTATATAGATTTTTGAAACATCAATTCTAGTCTTTTTTTTTTGCAAAAAGGTGGGTGATTTGGCAGGGTTTAAAAGATCTCAAACCCAAGCAGGACTTAAAGATCCACAAATACTACAGTACTACTTTGATTACATATAACTGACGCCAACGCAGGAGTTTAAACTATCAACAATAGGAGCAGCCAGCCAGGTGCGGTGGCTCACACCTATAATCCAAGCACTTTGGGAGGTGAAGGTGGGAATATCGCTTGAGCCCTAGAGTTCAAGACCAGCCTGGGGGAATAGAGCGAGACCTCATCTCTAAATAGAAAGAAGAAAAGAAAGAAAAGAAAAAAAAGAAAAGAAAAGAAAAGAAAGAAATAATGGCAGTAGCAAACACTGAGATACACACTGTTAAAGTGACAATCTGTGGAGATGAACAACAGACCTTACTAAATTTCATAGAATGTGTACAATGCATCCTAAAAGTTCACAGAATCCAACTGGCTAAGAAAACTTTTCAGTGAATCATCATTAAATGTATTTTTTAAGTCCACTTACTTTGGCAGCATCAAAAATCTTCATAACTGCAGCTGAAATTTCTGGGCCAATACCATCTCCTGGAATTAAAGTTACTGTCTGAACCTGAACATAAGAAATCATCAAAGAAGACAGTAAGAATTTTTATTTTTGAAGGCTTAAAAAAGAATATTTTGACAGAGAAATCCACTTCATGAGATGTCTCAGAAAGATTCAAATGCTGTTAAGAAAACAGATATACCTCCCCCAGGGTCATCAAAGGGGAGGCAGGAATCAACAGAGACTCTGCAATCCTGCTCTTTACCTGAGTTCAGAGGTTTTAAAAAGAACCCAAATGATACTCTTTACTTAAACGAAAACAAACTATCAGGTAGATTTCCTAATTGCTATTTCTTTTCAGACAAGCTGCAAAGAGACCAATTAATTCAAACCTTTAAAACCAAAGACAACAACAACAAAAAATTAACCATGTTCTCTCACTAAAATTTAGAGGGTTTCTCATGAATGCAAGTGTTTTCCTTTCCTTTTCATTGTGATCCTGGAAAGCTTCTCATGCAACTTCTTCTTCAGTCTTGCAAAACACTTTCAGACACATTTCTAAAATATTACTGAGGTCTGTTTTGGTACTCAGGGAAAATCAGACTTTTTATCAAGAGAGCTTCCATTTTTTTCTTAGTTCCTCTATAAAACTGTCTGCTTAAATCTAAGAGTAATCTACATAAGCTTGGCAAAGTTGATCTGCAACTAAAAAGAATAGTATCCGTCATCATACCTGCAAAGCCTGAGTCACACTTAGAATGACAATTATTGTTTTTATAATGTAACAGCAATGATTTACTCTAAGGCTTCAGGCAAAACGAAGCCAGCATTTCAAACGCAGAAATACGTAAGGGAGAAGATCAGCACCTCTTTTTCCATTTGGGAACCATATATTTTATTATCTTGGGACTTCACCCCACCTAGGGGCTTGGCTTTTTTTCAATTCTAGTTGCTTGAACTGCATTTAAAAAAAATCACTAATTCAAGTTTCCTTGGTCCTTTGCTTCCAATGATTGTCTGCCCAGATTGGTGGACTAATTATTTCTGATTTTTTTCTGTACAACTGAAGAGACATTTTTATTTTTTTCATCTTTCTAATTTTCAGTTTTTATTTTTTAGAGATGAGGACTCACTACGTTGCCAGGCAAGAGCGCAGTGGCTACTCACAGGTGTGACCACAGCTCACTGCAGCCTCGAACTCCTGGCCTTAAGCAAGTCTCCCACCTCAGTCTCCCACCTCAGTCTTAGCCAGGGCTAAGGCTCATACCAGTTTTCTCAGGTTGAAGAAATCTTTAAAAAAATAAATATATTCTCTTATTTCTTCAAAAATAATCTCCTCTATCAAGCAAATTTTTTTTTCAAATAAATAGTCTGAAAATTAAATAATAGCAGAGAGCAATGATCATCTTATTCGCTTTCAGAATGCGTTTGAAATGCTAGCATGGCTATCCTCGAGCCTGAAGTGCAAGCCCTATCCTGCATTCTTGGCATAAGCAGAGCCAAAAGAACGCTTTGGCTGCTTCTTCCTGTTCTCCCAACATGTAATAATAAATGTCATCAAGTCAACAGAAAATCTACTTTTCTTCCACAATACAGAAAGTAAATGGAGGAAAAAAAGTACTATGGTCTTATAAATCTTACATGGCAAAGATGTTATATGGGAGTATAGGAATTATGAAATCCAAATCAGATTCCGTAAAAGGCGGGGGCGGGAATAAAAACAAATAGGAAGTCACTGACCCACAGTCTTAGAATGTTCCAAAAATGTGGTATCAGCTTTTAAAGCACAGAACTCTGATGCTGGGAATTCTAAAAGCAGCAGATTTAATGAACAACAGATGATCTACTACTGTGATAGTCTACAAAGCCTATATAAGGAAAGTACAAGCCTATAGGGCTTATAGATGTTCCAGGCATTCCTAATTGGCATTCCATCTACTGGGTTTAGGGAAGCTCATAAAATAACAATGCAAAGCAGGTTTTGAAGCTTCTCAACAATTTTCTCTCAACTTGTACAAGTTTTGAAAAAGGCTGTCTCACTGAAACAAGATTGTGAAATAAAATAACAGGCTCAAGGGTACTTTCTATCTATTTTTAATAAGGCTCCTTCAAGATATTAATGCGACAAACTTACATAGCCAGCTGTCAGACAATTCTTTCAAATGTGTAAGTAACCTAATAGATTTGTGCATGTCAGTCAATAATTTCAACATACATTATAAATATGGCCAATTTTGCCTAATTTTAAATGAATGGAGATAAAATGCTATGTAATAAATACATTAGCGCATCTTTCTTGAGAAACTTCTAAAAGGAAAAAATAAAAGACATAATTATACTCACACCACCAGTAAAACCTCTGGTCACCTGTTTTGGGTTGCGGAATGCCCCCAGCAGCCGAGAGACCTATATTAATATCAACAGAGAGACATCATGCACAGAATTAAACCACACACAGTAAAGAAGAGCGAGGAAGTCCTGATGGTTGGTAATGCTGCAACTTGGCACAGATATATTCAGTAGCTTCCCAGGAATACAAATCTCATGTATTAGCTCAATGTGGCAAGCTATCTCAGATTTGAAAGCCTAAATACTCAAATTTTTACTTTAGATTGACAACCTAAGTACTATATATTTCAAAGTCAATTTAACTAATATAAGTTGTCAAATGAAAGATGTTGAAGGTAGAATAAAACTACTTTTTCAGCTCAAACATACGGACTTTTCTCAAATGAGTGGATCATTTTGTGCCAACATTCTTGACCATCAGGTCAATTTAAGGGTAACATATACTCTAAGAAAATAACTATTAATTTTAGAGCCAGGATGTTCCTCATGAAATCCAGAGCACAACTCGCTTATTTCTTGTTGTTTTAGGCTTTTTGAGACGGAGTCTCCCTAGGTTGCCCAGGATGGAGTGCAGTGACTATTCAAAGGCACAATCATAACTCGCTACAGCCTCCAGCTCCTGGGCTCAGGTGACCCTCTTGCTTCAACCTCCTGAGTAGGTGGGATTACAGGTGTGCACCACGACACCTGGCAACTTGCTTATTTCATAAGGGAAGACACTGGTCCCAAAGAAGAGGATTTGCCTAAGGTCACACAGAGAATAATTGGCAAAATGGAAACCCACATACAGGTCTTCTGACTCCTGGTCCAGTGTTCCTTCAATTATACATTATATCTATTCTGTGAATATTAAGAAATTACACTTTATAGTAAAATCTAAGAAAGTTTATTTAATACCATCTGATGCCCATGCCATACAGAATAAAGATTTTAAATAAATTATTGTTTCTTCTGATAATATAGGTAATGTGGTCATTACTATCAGTTTGCTGGGACTAGGAAAAGATACAAAAAATAAAATAAAAGTTACCCAGTAATCCCACCACACCAAGATATTACCACTGGTACGTGTTTTTTTTTTTTTCCTCTCCAATTAACATTATCATATACCAGAAATATAAATTTTAAAGGTTTATTATAAACTTTAATAACTTAGTCCTTGAGAACAGGTACAAAGTCATACTACATTACTATAAACAATATAAAAAAAGAATCTACATAGACCAAAGGTATTAAAATGCATTAATTTTTTTTTTTTTGAGACAGAGTTTCACTCTTGTTGCCCAGGCTGGAGTGCAATGGTGGAACCTTGGCTCACTGCAACCTCCACCTCCCGGGTTCAAGCGATTCTCCTGCCTCAGCCTCCCGAAAGTAGGTGGGATTACAGGCATGCGCCACCACGCCCAGCTAAGCTTTTTGTATTTTTAGTAGAGATAGGGTTTCTCCATGTTGGCCAGGCTGGTCTCAAACTCCTGACCTCAGGTGATCCACCCACCTTGGACACCCAGGAGTGCTGGAATTACAGGCATGAGCCACCGCACCCAGCCGCATTAAATTTTTTTAAAAGCAACTTTTTCTCCTGCTAGATACATGAGCAAAGACACATTTGTTGTATCCTGTCTTGATATATTTTTCTGGGGTCCGAACCTTTGCTGAAATATTTATTGGCATCTAACAACCAATAGCCAAAAAAGGTATGAATGAATTTTATTCTCTAATCTTCTGGTAACTATAGTGATGACTCTGCGTTGAAAATAAGACACGGCCAAATCCAAAAGAATACTCTATGCCAAAACCATTGGCCAAAATGTTAATCCTAGGGCATGATTCATCCACCAGCGAGTGGGCTATTGGAAGGGAGGCCATTTAAAGGCTACTTTGTGACAAGAAAATGGGCACGTGTCCTTTCTTCTCTCCCTGAACAAAAAAGAAGGAAAAGACATTCACACAAAACTCATGTCCTTGTGACAGAAGACCCAACCAACCAGCCTGGGCAACAAAGTGAGACCCTGTCTCTACAAAATTAGCCAGGTATGGTGGCGCACACCAATGGTCTCAGCTACGTGGGAGGCTGAGTCGGCTTGAGCTCAGGACTGCTTGAGCCAGGAGTTTGAGGCTTCTGTGAGCTATGAAAATCAGCCTCTGCACTCCAGCCTGGGTAATGGACCAAAAAAAAAAAAAAAAAAGGAAAGAATGAAAAAGACCAGACCAAAATGACTGATTTTCAACATGTAAACCCATCCTACCTGCGTATGCTGGGGGCAGCAATGGAAACCCAGGAGCGTAAGGATTTGTGTCTTGTTCACTGTTGTATCTAGTGTCTAGAACAGTCCTTGGCTCATAGAAGGTAATCAATAATTTAAAAAAAAAAAAGAAACTGAGTCCAGCCTCAGTCACATCTCTACCTGAAGAGTTTCCAACCCAGCAAATAGCATTAATACTTGCAATGATCTTCTTTTCCATGTTTGTCATCACTCTTGCATGATCTTAGAATAAAGTAGTACTGCACCTAAGTCATCACAACGACCCAGAACTTTAAGTAAAATAAAATTTCCCAAACCACCCTTTAAAGGTTACTTTGTGACAGACAGAGAATAAAACTGACATGAGGCTGGGTGCCGTGGCTCACGCCTGTAATCCTAGCACTTTGGGAGGCTGAGGCGGGCAGATCACCTGAGGTCAGGAGTTCAAGACCAGCCTGACCAACATGAAGAAACCCTGTCTCTACTAAAAATACAAAATTAGCCAGGCGTGGTGGCACATGCCTGTAATCCCAGCTACTCAGGGAGGCTGCGGGAGGAGAATCACTTGAACCCGGGAGGCAGACGTTGCAGTGAGCCAAGATCGCGCCATTGCACTCCAGCCTGGGTGACAAGAGCAAAACTCTATCTCAAAAAAAAAAAAAAAAAAAGAGGGCCGGGTGCAGTGGCTCAGGCTTGTAATCCCAGCACTTTGGGAGGCTGAGGCGGGTGGATCACCTAAGGTCAGGAGTTCAAGACCAGCCTGGCCAATGTGGTGAAACCCTGTCTCTACTAAAAACACAAATATCAGCCGGGTGTGATGGTGGGTGCCTGTAATCCCAGCTACTTGGGAGGCTGAGGCAGGAGAATCACTTGAACCTGGGAGGTGGAGGTTGCAGTGAGCCAAGATCATGCCATTCCACTCCAGCCTGGGCAACAGGATCGAAACTCTGTCTCAAAAAAAAAAAAAAAAAAAATTGACATGAGTTCTTTCTCCTCTCCCAGCCCAAAAAAGAGGAAAAAGACATTCACACAAAACTAGCTTATGTCTTTGTGACATAAGATCTGACCAATCAGCCTAGGCAACAGAGTGAGACCCCTACCTCTACAAAAAAATTTTAAATATTAGCCGGTATGGTGGCACACACCAGTAGTCCCAGCTACATGGAAGGCTGAGACGGCAGGATTTCTACTGTATAGAATACTCATATACATATATATATATATCTCTCACATCATTTTATTTATATAAAACCTGTAGAGATAGGCATTAGTGGCACTTTTCAGATGAGGAAACTGAGGCCAGGCTGATGGAGCCTGGACCAAAACCCTGAACTTTGGACTTCAGGTTGTGGGCCATCTTAATCCGTAACTCATTTCCTTTTTTACCTCCGGGCTCCAACTTAAAAACATGTAAATAATGTTGTACACGGGTTCTGAGATGCGTTTAAAAAAAAAAATCTTTTTTTTTTTTTTTTTGAGACAGAGTCTTGCTGTTACCCAGGTGAGAGCATGATCTCCACTTACCACAGCCTCCACATCCTGGGTTCAAGCAATTCTCCTGCCTCAGCCTCCCAAGTAGCTGGGATTACAGGAGCACGCCACCACGCCCAGCAAATTTTTGTATTTTTAGCAGAGATGGGGTTCCAACATGTTGGCCAGGCTGGTCTTGAATTCTCCACCTCAAGTGATCCGCCCGCCTTGGCCTCCCAAAGTGCTAGAGTTACAGGCATGAGCCACCATGCCTGGCCACAAACAATCTTAAATGGAAACTCAACAGAGGAACTGTCCTGATTGAAACCGGCATGCAGTTCTGCACCTCCACCATCCTGGGGTCAGCCTCTGAGCCACCTTCTGCTCCAATCCCTAAAGTGAGAAGCTGGCCCAGAAGTCAAATGACTCTGCCAAAGGTCACACAGGGAGTACATGTCAGAGAACCTCATCGTCTGACTCCACAACCCAACAGTTTCTGAATACCTACTATGAGGGTTTTTTTCGTGCAGATCACACTAAAGGCAAAACAAATTTACCAGCACAATCATTATCAAGTGTTGCTTTAGTGCCTCACTGTGAAGGCAAATGTACCTACCAAAGATGAATTGGGTATTTAACGTAAGTTCAGAGATTAAAGGACTGAGTTCAGTTTTCACAGTGACACAGAAGTTGCTTTACTTTTAGAAGCAAATGTGACATAAGCCTTATCAACACAAGCAAATCTGGGTCTGAAGAGCGTGACAAAGTAGAACCTAGTTATTGAACAAAAAAGCCAGTTAACGCCGGGCGCGGTGGCTCACGCCACCGCTGTAATCCCAGCACTTTGGGAGGCCGAGGCGCGCGGATCACGAGGTCAGAAAATCAAGACCATCCTGACTAACACAGTGAAACCCCGTCTCTACTAAAAATACAAAAAATTAGCCGGGCGTGGTGGTGCGTGCCTGTAGTCCCAGCTACTCGGAGGCTGAGGCAGGAGAATGGCGTGAACCCGGGAGGTGGAGCTTGCAGTGAGCCGAGATCGCGACACTGCACTCTAGCCTGGGCGACAGAGCGAGACTCCGTCTCAAAAAAACAAAACAAAACAAAAAAAAAACAGTTAATGCTGCCCATGAAAACCACTGTCTGTTGGATGACAGATAAACATTGATAAGAAAGCTTCAGATTTTTGTGTTCCTTCCGTAAATACGAAGTGCTTGCGCATACATTATTTTATTTAATATTCAAACAACTCCGTGATGTTAAGTATAGATATTCACAGATGGGCATATTAAGGCTTAGAGATGTTTAGCAATTTACTTAGGGTCACATAGTCAATCAGTGGCATTGCTAGGATTTAAATCTGGGACTCCTAAATTCCAGTACAGAGATCTTTTCATTAGATAACAGTGCATCTCTGGACCTCTCTTTAAACCGAAAAAAAGAGAGAAAAGTAGTATCAAACTTATAGAAAAACGTTAAATTGTTTATGGATTTCTAGGGGACCACCCTTTCGTAGCAACAGGAGACTTGAGGCCTGATGGCCTGTACCCATAATTTGTTATGTGACCTTGGGAAATGGGAACCAAGACACCTAGGTTCCTCTCCCAGCTGACACCGACCTCCTGTGTCACCTTGAGCAAGTTCTTCTTCAGGCACAAGTTAGGTCCACTGAGAAGCTAAGGAACCGCATAGATGATCTAAAACCCTTTCCAGCTCCAGCATCTGAGCTGTCAAGGAGAGCTAAAGCGTTCCAGATTGCAGGATTCCCATCAATGAAAGGTAAAAGGAAGGCTCTCCTGGTCTCTCTCTGAAGGTTCAGATGGTAATTCCAAGGTGTAAGATGCCCTATATCCTCTGAAGGGGAAATAGCTACAAGAGCACTAGAGGTCTGACTGGGAAGAGCGCCAAAGGGAAAACAATCTGATAGGGAAAAGGGCCCCAGGATTCTCTCACCTGGGAAAACCTCCCAAGCTCAACGCCAGTGCCCGTGGCACCTGCGGTTCCCCGGCCAAGAGCCGCGGAGACAGCGGATGAGAGGTCTGGGCGTTGCTGAGAGGATCAGTCCGGCAGCAGGGCCGCAGCCAGGGCAGAGGTTCCCGTGACTTTCCCGGGCTTGGCGCGAAGCCTGGACTCTGGCCCGGGCGGATGCGGGTGACGGCAGCCGGGTCTCGGCAGGAGTAGGACCGGCGCCCCCCGCCTTGACCTTGACGCCGTCCCCGCCTCTGCGCTGCTGACCGGGCCCGGGGCGGCCCATAAACTGCGAGCCGGCCACGGAGCGCGGGGCACGGGAGGCGAGGACCGGCTCCCAAGCTGACCCCGTGGGCCGCCACCGCCACCCTGTCTGGCCTGCGCGCCCGCCCACACCCGGCACGCGGCCGGCTCTCCTGCCAGCCCTCGCGACCAGCCTCCCTGCCACACGCCGGCCTGCCAGCGCTCACCTTGGAGATCCACGCGGGCCCAGCCATCGCTTTCCCTCCTGGCTCCGCGGCGACAGCGGCAGCAGCAGTGCGCAAGCGCCCTCCCCACCCTCGGAGCCCGCCCCTGCACGGTCACGCCCCCTAGGAGCCCCGCCCCCGAGACCGCCTCAGGATTGCTTCGCGCTCGCTCGCTGCCCCGCCCCTGGACATTCCACTAGCCAATGGCCGGGCTCGTCTCGCTGTGACTTTCCTGGCTGAGCGCCAGGCGGACCCGGAAACTGCCTAGCCGGGATCTCAGGGAAAGCTTCCTCCTCTACTCCCTGGTTCATTGACTCGCTGTTTAGGTAAGACGTTTGTTCCACACCTACTAGGTGCTGATTAATCTTCTAGGATCTTGGGGATATAGCGCTTCTCATAGAGTTTACAATCCTGTGGAGGAAGACACATAATTTTCTCATTCCACAAATTTTGATTTTTTTTTTTTTGAGACTGGGTCTCGCTCTCTCGCCCAAGCTGGAGTGCAGTAGCGCGAACAGGTTCACTACAAAGCCTCGACCTCCTGGGATCAAATAATTACTAAGCCCAGCGATCTGCTCGCCCCAGGCTCACAAAATGAGCCACTGTGCCTGGCCGAATTTTATTTTTTACCAGCTTTATTGAAGTATAATTTATATATCATAACGTTTACTCACTCTAAGTGTACAGTTCGATGATTTTTAGTAAATGTAAACAGTTGCACAACCATCACCACAATCTAGTTTTTGAGCATATAAAAATGTTCCTTGTGTCCATTTATAGTCAATCCCGCTCCTGTCCTCAATCCCAGGCAACTACTAATCTGTCTTTTTAGCTCTACAAATATTTCTGAGGGTCAACTAGATGCCAGGCACTGTTTTAAGTGCTGGGGCTTAGTGTCCAGTAGGAAAGACAGGCATCAATCAAGTGTCACACACATATGTCATTAAAACTGTTGTGCCAAGAAGCAAAAGAGCAAGGAGCTATGGCAAGGCAAAATCAGGCAACCTGATTCAAACCTAACCTGGAGATCAGGGAATGCTTCTCTGAAGAAATAACATCCATACTTACCTTTCCCCTCGTCCTCTCCCTGTCCATCACAAACTCCTGAGCTCCTGCTGATGGCCAGGCCTCTAGCTGGGTGCCAAGGGAGGTCAGGTGTTTAAACCAGGTCTCTGCTACCCTACCCTGGGAAGGGTTCTATCCAGAGAGGAGCTGCCCACCCACCCAGGGAG
Source organism: Chlorocebus sabaeus (assembly GCF_047675955.1). Classification (NCBI taxonomy): domain Eukaryota; kingdom Metazoa; phylum Chordata; class Mammalia; order Primates; family Cercopithecidae; genus Chlorocebus; species Chlorocebus sabaeus. Next base: position 54,238,085 of record NC_132929.1, on the reverse strand, counting down.
GTGATGAGTGCAGTAGAGGAGTGATCCCAAGCGCTTTTATGACCTAAATAATAAACTGCAGCTAAGTCTGTGGCCTTGTCAGGAAGGAGGGCTTTTATCAACCCCTTTCCATTGGGCCTCTCCCCCTCATCAGGCCCTGACAGTCCCATCCTGAAGTGTTCTCCCACAGTTCCTCCATCCCCAGTGTGTCACCCCTGCCCTCCTTCAGGTCTGAGCACCTCGGGCACAGGCTCTTATAACAGCCTCTTCACCCACCAACCTGCCCTCCCGGTCTTCCCCTTCAGGCACAGCTCTGACCAGGGCTCGCCCTGGCTCTGAAACCCCCTGGCTCTCCCTTGCACTCTCCTCTCACACCACTGTCTTTTTTCAGCCTGATTTCCCACCACCCCTTCCAGCCCCAAAGACCTGGAGCGCCAGCCAACTAGGACTGCTGGCCAGCCCCCAGATACTTCCCATATTTTACCTCTCTGTGCCTATAGTCATGCCATTCCCTCAGCTTCAATGCCCTGTTGCCCCACTTCTACTGGCTGAAATTCCAGCTCCTTTTCAAGACTCAGCTTACATGTTCGGAAGTAGTAAAAGTTGTAAAAGCTCCCAAGACCCACAAATGTGTCCCCCTCTCCCTACTCAGAGCCCTCTAGGACTCGGATCCCACCTCTCCTGGGAAACATCACATTCTCTTCTGCTGTGTGCCATTGAGAAGATATGCTTTGGGCCAGGCGTGGTGGCTCACGCCTGTAATCCCAGCACTTTGGGTGGCCGATGCAGGTGGATCACTTGAAGTCAGGAGTTGGAGACCAGCCTGACCAACGTGGCGAAACCCTGTCTCTACTGAAAATACAAAAATTAGCTGGGCGTGGTGGCACATGCCTGTAATCCCAGCGACTCAGGAGACTGAGGCATCAGAATCGTTTGAACCCAGGTGGCAGAGGTTGCAGTGAGCCGAGATCATGGCACTGCACTCCAGTCTGGGTGACAGAGCGAGACTCTTTCAAAAAAAAGAGAGAGAGAGAAGATATGCCTTAAGTCCAGAGATAATCCTGATGATCTCTTATGACTTCGTTTCTGGAACAGACACTGGTACACAAGGAATACTTGCTGCTCAGTGATTGTGAAATAAACATTGATTGACTTTGTCCAATCTTCATTTAATCTTCACAACAACCCTATGAGAAAACTGAAGTACAGCTAGTAAGTGATGATGCTGGCATTCACACTAGGAAGCTTCCTAAGTAAAAGGCAGTTCTCCTACCTGCTAAACTTCCTCTGAGGGCCAGTCCAATCCTACGAAGGCTTCCCAAGCCAGTCTCTATGAAGTGCACTGTAAGAACAAAAAATGAACAAGACCCACCGCTGCCCTCCAGATCTAGCGAGGGAGAAACTCAGAAGTCTCAGATGGAGGTTGGGTGGTGATCAAGATGCCACAACGGAGATGGCATTTGAGTCAGTCCTTGAAGAGGTAAAATGTCAGCAGCTAGAGGGACATGCAGGAGAAAAAAATGACCTCACCTTGAGCTGAGATCTGTTCCCTGAGTCAGCCCTTGGCTCCAGAAGCCCCAGTCACCATTCCTTGAACATGTTCTAGAATTCCTCCAAGATGCAGATCACTCTCCTCTGGAAAAGCCCTTTTTCCCTGTCCCTTGCACTGTGTAGTGCCCAGAGATACCATCAGCAAGGTATGTTTGGATAAGATGGTGGGAAAACTTTGCCACTCAGGAGAAGAATCTAGAAAGTGCACCCTTATCTGTAAAAACAAGCACTATCCAATCCAGGTGTGCTTCACTCTAAGGGAAAAAAAAGATTTTAAAATCAAGAGGCCAGGCGCGGTGGCTCACTCCTGTAATCCCAGAACTTTGGGAGGCCGAGGCGGGTGGATCGCCTGAGGTCAGGAGTTCGAGACCAGCCTGGCCAGTATGGTGAAACCCTATCTCTAAATTAGCCAGGCGTGGTGGTGTGCGCCTGTAGTCCTAGCTACTCAGGAGACTGAGGCAGGAGAATCACTTAAACCTGGGAGGCGGAGGTTGCAGTTATTCAAGATCGCGCCACTGCATTCCAACCTGGGTGACAAAGCGAAACTCTGCCGCAAATAAATAAATTAAATAAATAAATAAATAAATAAATAAAGATAGCAATTTTTAAGTGAACAAATCAGCAAAACAGAATATAAGTATTCACATACCAAGTGTTTGTTTTTTGGTACAAAAGAAACAAATTCATTTCAACAGTTTTCCTACTTGATTTAAAATATTATTTTCATTAAAGATATGATTGGCAAAGGGTTCATCCCTTTCTCTAAGTTAGGAAAAGATCCAACAAATTGGTGAAGAAGGTATGAGGACTTTAGTAAATAAATGGGAAAGGGGGGCCAGGCGCGGTGGCTCACGCCTGTAATCCCAGCACTTTGGGAGGCAGAGGTGGGTGGATCACAAGGTCAGGAGTTCAAGACCAGCCTGGCCAAGATGGTGAAAGGCCTTCTCTACTAAAAATACAAAAAATTAGCCGGGCGTGGTGGCGGGCACCTGTATTCCCAGCTACTGAGGAGGCTGAGGCAGAGAACTGCTTGAACCTGGGAGGTGGAGGTTGCAGTGAGCTGAGATCATGCCACTGCACTCCAGCCTGGGCGACAGAGCAAGACTCCGTCTCAAACAAAACAAAACAAAACAAAAAACATAGGCCTGGCGCGGTGGCTCATGCCTGTAATCCCAGCACTTTGGGAGGCTGAAGCGGGCAGATCATAAGGTCAGGAGTTCAAGACCAGCCTGGTCAACATAGTGAAACCCCCTCTCTACTTAAAATAGCCAGCTATTGGGGAGGCTGAGGTGGGAGAATCACTTGAACCTGGGAGGTGGAGGTTGCAGTGAGGCGAGATTGCACCACTGCACTCCAGCCTGGGTGACTGAGTGAGACTCCATCTCGGGAAAAAAAAAAAGGGAAAAGGACCTGAATAATCAATACACAGCCAAAGAAACTTTTAAATAAATGGTCGACCTTAACAATAGTCAAATGCATGCAAATTTCTTAAAAAATTTATTTTTATTTTAAAATATTAATAAAATACAATGCCTTATACCATCCAATGTATAGTGCACTGCTTGGCTGGCCTTATAAATTTCCACAATCTCTTTGGAAAACAGTTTAGCAATGTGTCTCAAGAGACACATTAACTGTTCTTACTCTTTCACCTAGTAAATCCATTCCTGAGAATTAAACTCTTGGGGGAAAAAAATCCGGGAAGAAAAAGCCATCAACACAAAGATATTCATTATACAATTATCCTTAATTTTGAAAACTAAAAAGAAAAACAAAAACAGTCTAAATGATTAACAGAGGAAATGGTTATGTAATTTAGGGGAAATGAATGAAATGGACCATCATGCAGCCTTCGAAAGTGATCAGTGGCCTCGCATGGTGGCTTACATCTGCAATCCCAGCACTTTGGGAGGCCGAGGTGATCACTTGAGGCCAGGAGTTCAAGACCAGCCTGGGCAATATAGCAAGACATTGTCTCTACAAAAATATAAAAATTTAGCCAGGCATGGTGGCATGTACCTGTAGTCCCAGCCACTTGAGAGGCTGAGGTGGAAGGCTCACTTGAGCCCAGGAGTTAAGAGGCTACAGTGAGCCATGATTGCACCACTGCACTCCAGCCGGGATGACAGAGGGAGACCCTATCTCTAAAAATAAAATTTTTAAAAAAATTATTATTATTATTTTTTGAGACATAGTCTCTCTCTGTCGTCCAGGCTGGAGTGCAGTGGCACTATCTTGGCTCACTGCAAGCTCCGCCTCCTAGGTTCACGCCATTCTCCTGCCTCAGGCTCCTGAGTAGCTGGGACTACAGGCACCCACCACCACGCCTGGCTAATTTTTTTGTATTTTTAATAGAGACGGGGTTTCACCATGTTTGCCAGGATGGTCTCGATCTCCTGACCTCGTGATCCACCCGCCTCGGCCTCCCAAAGTGCTGGGATTACAGGCATGAGCCACCACACCTGGCCAAAAAAAAAAAATTTTTAAGTGATTATTATGAAGACTTTAGCATCTTGGTAAATGTTTATGGTTGAATGTTCAGAAAAAAATCAAAATTTAAACTATTATCTATGTTCTCTTATAACTTCTTTTTATATGTGAACAAAGAGTAGAAGGAAACCTGCTCCCTCCCACAGAATTCCCCCACCCAATAAAATTCAACTCCAGCCTCCTAGTTGCTGAGGCCAAAAGCTTGAAGATCAGCTGTTTTCAAAATAGGTTCAGTTTTGGACATTTTTCCCCTTGGCAGCTGCTGCCACCAGGGTCCAAGTCAGAGTCATCTCTTGAGCCACCAATGCAGTGGCCCCCAAACTGGCTTCCCTGCTTCTGCCCCTTAAAATCCATCTCCTGCCAGAAGGATTGTGTTCAAACATAAGACAGACACATCCTTTTCTGCCCCAAACTGCCAGCGACATCCTCTCTCTCTCCAAGTAAAAGGCAATGCCCTGGAAGCGCCCCATAAGGCCCTAAAGGGTCTAGTCCTGATAGCCCCTCTCTGAGCTTCTCCCCCACCACTGTCTCCCTTGAAGCCAACCTACCTCCTTGCTATTCTTTAATCAGGCCATGCTTCCTCCCACTGCAGGGCCTTTGTACTTACTGTTCCCAATGCCTGGAATGCTTTTTCATATGGCTTGTTCCATCAACCACTCCCCATCTCCCCTCTCCCAGTCCCTGGCAACCACCAATATCTATTTTACATCCCAATGTATTCATCTACTCTGGGCATTTCATATAAACAGAGTCATACAACATCTGGTCTCTTATGTCTGGCTTCTTTCGTTTAGCATGATGTTTTCAAGACTTATCCATATGATAGCATGCATCAGTCCTTCATTCCTCATGACGGACAAGTTATATTCCATCACATGAATAGACCACATTTTATTCATACATTCGTCAGTTGGTGACCATTTGAGTTGTTTTCGCTATTATGAATGACGCTGCTATGAACATATGTTTTCTTTCTGATTTCCTTTATTGTTCTTGAAATGTTACTTGTCAATAAAAATTGTGTTCCTAAAAAGTCCTTATACCTCAACTTTCTAGCAGCACATGTATTACCTAAAATGCACACCACCTCCACTGCCCGTGCCCTGTCATACGTCATTAAAGCCCAAAATTGCACGCTTCCCTGGAAGAGTGAAAAGATGTCTGAGATGAGTCTTCAATCAAGAGATTTTTCCCTTTGTCATACTTCCCTGTTAATAAACAGGAGACATGGCAGAGCCTAGCGGGAAGGAGCTGGGCCCTGGGGAAACTCGCTCCCAAATGTTCCACTGCAGTGACTTGAGGCCAAAAAAAGTTACCCTGAATACTTGTGTTTCCACAGATGGGTTTTACTGTGTGGTCCCTCCAGCCGTCATTGCTGAGCCACCTACTATGTCAGGATGGGACAGGAAGTCAGAGGGGCTAGAGATGAAGCATTTCTATCCCCTACCTTGGAGGGAGCTCCTAGCCTCTGAGGGTCTGGGCAGGTACACAGATTGCCACAGGAGCAGGGAGACACCTCATGGTCAGCTCTCACTGGTCTATTCATTCTGCATAGAGAGACTCAGCAATGATTATTGATTAAAAAGATGAATTGTTACTATGACTTTGCACTTCCACTCTTCCGTGGCCTTGAGAGAGAAATCAAGGCCCACAGAGCCACTGGCCCTCAGGCCCCACCACCTAGAAATTTCAGGGCTCTCAAAACTTTCACAATGAAAACTGAACTCATTACTCTCCCCAAAACCTGCCCTCTCTCCTGTGTTCCCATCTCAGCAGAGGGCCTCATCACCTACCTAGGTGGTTACCAAACCAGAGTATCAGCCTCAATTCCTTCATCACTCATTCGAAAAAGATTCTCTGTGCATCTATGATATTCCAGACCCTATGTTAGGCACAAAGAAGAATGGAGTGACCCAGGGGAGGTGAAGTCCCTGCCTCCTGAACCTTAGAGTGGTTCTCAGTGCTGCCAGATGCTCCCTTTTTATAACAAATATTTTGAATATCCTCTTTGCCATCCTGAAATGAAATTCATGGATAATCTAAACCACTTACACACATAATGAAAAAACAAAATCAATATAATGCTGCTACTGTAATATGAAAGAGAAAAGGAATACTGTAATAAAATAATGTGTTTCAATACATAAATGCTCAGGCCTAATACTCTAAAAGACATTATGAAGCAGTCACATGCTTGCATCTACTTTTAACAAGTAAGTTTGGATTTGAGAGAGGTATGATAATATTCAGGCCACAGTTTTTATCTTTGACATTTAAAAATAAGAGCTAAAAAAGTAGATATTAATAGACCATGAATCACAGTGATGGTGACATTCACAAATGCAGATGAATACAGGTGTGCTGTATGGCGTCAAGCAAAATTCTTTTTTTTTTTTTTTTTTTTTTGAGACAGGGTCAAGCAATCCTCCTACTTCAGCCTCCCGAGTAGCTGGGAATGCAGTTATGAGCCACCATTCCCAGCTAACTTTCTAATTTTTTGTAGAGATAGGGTCTTGCTATGTTGCTCAGGCTAGTCTGGAACTCCTGGGCTCAAGCAGTCCTCCTGCCTCAGCCTCCCAAAGTGTTGGGATTACAGGTATGAGCCACTGCGCCAGGCCAGGTCAAGCAAAATTATTAGTTGCCACAGGCATCTGGGTTAATTTCTTCTTTCTCAATCACAAATCATGTTGCCATCTCTAATGTTACCTCCAAAATGGTGATCAAGTCTTGTTAAAGTTTTGAACAAAGCAAATTTTATTCTTCCCTTGATTTGTATTCCTGGACAATTGAATATATGTTAAGATCACACAAAAAAGAATTTATTTATAAAACAGAGTTGGGTTCCAAACTCAGGTCATTATAAACAGGTTTGTTTCCTACAGGAGTAGCTGATTGATCTCCTCAAGGTCCTGCAGGACATGAGACATTCTTCACTCAGCAGGATTGTCCCAGCATTACAGAACATCAGCATCCCCAAAACCCAGGCGCTAAGTGGAAATAGTACCCGCTTGTCATTGCATCCATAAAACACCCACATAGCTCAAAACATTCCTTAGGGAGTAGTATCCCTCCCGTAACAACACTGATCTAGAGGGTAAATATTCAAGCAGTTGATCCCAATCCACTGAAACAAATGCTGTAATATGGATTCCAGGGTCTGTGGATCCTCTAAGCCTACAGTACCTCAGGAACTAGGGGAGATGAGACAGAGTGTCATGGGGGTTACAGCAGAGATTGTTACAAGCAGACAAGACTTAAGGGAGGCCAATTTTCCAAACAGAAAGAAGAGAAAGAAAAGGAGTGCCAGGCAGAAAGGATACCAGGAACAAAGGGCCAGGTGGGAAGAAGTGGAGAAAGTCAGGGTCCAGACCACATGCACCTATCATGGCAAGCAGCTTGGACTTTGTCCTGGGGAGGTAATGGGGCGCCATCCAAGTCACCATGTGCTTTACTCATAAGTGCATTATTTTGCTTAATGAATGTTCACCAAAAGACTTGTCCTCCAGAGGCCCATTTGGGGATAGCATCTCTGGAGCCAGCCTAGAAATAAGGAAATAAATGCCATCAGGGGTGTTGATCGAATCAAATTGACCTGACTTATCTCCCATCTGTTTATACTGCAGGGACTGGCTTTGCTTTATCTGCCTAAGTCCATGGGTCAAGTTCAGAGGATGCTATAAAAACAGTGATAAAACTTCCTTCAAAGCAGATAATGACTCCCAGTCCATCTCTCTTCCTGGAGTAGCTGAGCCTTGGGCTGCAAGGTTAATGGAGTAAATACTTGAAAGCCTATTCTCATAGTCTCTGGGGTGGACAGAGGAAGTAGCTGCCCCTTATAAAGGGACAACATTTATTCTCAGTGTAGGTGCCAGGGCAATAGTGGAAGATCCTTCAGGCAAACCTGGGTCCCAGTTCTCACATTGACATTTTCCAGATGTGTGAATTTGACCTTCCATTCTCTCACCTGCAAAATGGAGTTGTTAACACCCCCATGGAGAATTCAGAAGACTCTCTGATTAATGTGACACCTTATAACATCTTTAAAGATGTTTGAGTAAGCTGAAGCTAACAGAATGACAAAAGACTTTGATATACTTTGGATATTTGTCCCTGCCCAAATCTCATGTTGAAGTGTAATCCCCAATGCTGGAGGTCGGGCCTGGTGGAAGGTGTTTGGGGCCAGATCCCCCATGGCTTGGTGCTGTCTTTGTGATAGTGAGTTATAGTGAGATCTGGTCATTTAAAAGTGTATGGCACCTCCCCCTTGCTCCTGCTTTCCACCTGTGTTATGCAAGCTCCTGTTTCACGTTCTGCCGTGAATAAAAGCTTCCTGAGGCCTCACCAGAAGCCATGTTTCCTGCACAGCCTGCAGAACCGTGAACCAATTAAACCTCTTATCTTTATAAATTACCGTCTCAGGTATTTCTTTATAGCAACGCAAGAATGGCCTAACACAGACCTGCTGAAGCGCCCATTCTCCTGGGCTAATCAGAAGATCAGAAGATGCAGAGAAATTGATTAAATCAGAACCCTCCCTACACAAACTTCCCAACAATCCTCCAAACACAGAAATGAACATCTAATCATTCAGGGCCTGCCTCTGAGGAACCCATAGTAGCCTGGGAGAGCCGGAAAGATAGCTCTAGAAGACAGTTCATATTATGACAAGATGCTTCAGAGACATCAATGTGACCTGAGTTGATGGAGCTTGGGAAAGGTTAAGGGATTCCCAGGTAGTTTTTGTTCCTTTTGTGTAAACCATGATTTCAGGCCTCTACAGACACAGGAACCCCAGCTCACTGGGATTCTCCCAGAGGTCTTGCAGAACTACCTTAAGTGTGATGAAGAACTCTTCTCAGTGCTCTGAAATGATGAGCATCATCCATCACTTTCATCCCAGTGATGATGAAAGCAGCCTGTTCTTAAAAAGTGTAAGAATCTGGCCAGGCGCGGTGGCTCACGCCTGTAATCCCAGCACTTTGGGAGGCCGAGGTGGGCGAATCACCTGAGGTAAGGAGTTCAAGACCAGCTTGGCCAACATGGTGAAACTCCATCTCCACAAAAACAAAACAAAAAAACACACACACGCACACAAAATTAGCTGGGCGTGGTGGTGGGCGCCTGTAGTCCCAGCTGCTCAGGAGGCTGAGGCACAAGAATCGCTTGAACCTGGGAGGCCAAGGTTGCAGTGAGCCGAGATCACATCACTGCACTCCAGCCTGGGTGGCAGAGTGAGACTCCATCTCAAAAAAAAAAAAAAAAAAAACAAACAAACAAACAAAAAAAACAAGTATGAGGATCTTAGACATTTGGGGTGCTATTTTCACCCCACAGACACCCCCACCTTCCTCTCTGATACCGAAAGCTTGGCAAGTATAATCGCCCGATGGGTTCTTCCTACCCACTGCAAAAACAAAACCATTATATGTTGGCTTAGTTAACACATTTTTATGAAAAATAATCATATATTTGAAAACAAAACTAGTGAGAAGAGTGGCATTGTTTTACATGCTTGCAAATGTCTTTAGAGCTTGGCTTAATAGAAAACTGCTCAGGCTGGGCGCAGTGGCTCACGCCTGTAATCCCAGCACTTGGGAGGCCAAGGCGGGCAGATCATGAGGTCAGGCAATCGAGACCATCCTGGCTAACATGGTGAAACCCTGTCCTTACTAAAAATACAAAAAAATTAGCCATGCTTGGTGGTGGGTGCCTGTAGTCCCAGCTACTCGGGAGGCTGAGGCAGGAAAACAGCGTGAACCCAGGAGGCGGAGCTTGCAGTGAGCAGAGATGGCGCCACTGTACTCCAGCCTGGGCCACAGAGCGAGACTGTCTCAAAAAAAGAAAAACAAAAAACAAATAGAAAACTGCTGAATTCCCGCATTTGCTTCTTCATTCAACCTGTTGCAATATCACACACCCACATAACTTCTGGAAATCTTCACTCTACACTTGTGAGAAAATGAGAATGAAAAAGGCAAATAATGTCTCAGTATTATTATGAGATATTGTTGCCCTTGCAGACTTTCTGCAAAGATCCCAGAGACCCCAGGAGACCCATGATCACACCCTGAGAGAGGCCATTCTAGAAGCAGCTGGGACTTTACCCAGAAGCTCACACTCCAGACACCCTTCCATAAGGGCTTCAACTGTCTTGATGCCATTCCAGCAGCAGAAGGTCTGTTCATTAGCAAAATGGATGGCTGAAATAATTGTCCATTGATCAAATGAGTGGTATTTTAGATACGTGCAGGGTTGTTCAAGTACCTCTGCTTTTACACACACAGGACATAAAAACCTAGGGAGTTTTGATGGGGTCTAGGTCTTAGGAGTCCGTCTGGTCTCAGATTCAAGTTTCTGAGTAAGGATGCAGTTGTCTGATCCCAAATTGAAGGTTGTTCAAATCTTGCTCCTTAAATATTGTTTGCATCTTCCTTGAATGAAATCCCTTCCCCCTTTTCTTTGAGACAGAGTCTCACTGTGTTGCCCAGGCTGGAGTGCAGTAGTGCAATCTCAACTCACTACAGCCTCTACCCCTCAGCCTCCCAAGTAGCTGGGACTACAGGTGTGTGCCACCATGCCCAGCTATTTTTTTGTATTTTTTTTTTAGAGATGGGCGTCTCACTATGTTGCCCAGGCTGGTCTCAAACTCCTGAGCTCAAGTGATCCTCCTGCCTCAGCCTCCCAAGGTACTGGGATTATAGGCATGAGCCACTGCACCCAGCCTGAACTAAATCTTTCAAGAGGGAAGCTTATTGAAATATGCAAAAGGTCAGGAGCTAGGCCTTCATTGAGCTAATAGAGAAGGTTATATGACTGTTAGGGACCTGCTTGCTGATAAGTGAAGGTACAAGGTGTGGACTTCAGTCTGAGACTTGCTTGCCTCAGATCCCCTCATTTTTGTTTTGTTTGTGGAAGGAAACATAACACCCTTACCTATCACTCATTACTGGAGATTACTGAGATCTGCAGTAAAATGAACCTAGTTGTGGATGAATTGGTTTAGGTCATTTCATGATAGATATGGCCATAACATGAGAAAGGTGAGGGGGGCTTGGACCACAGTGATAGCAATGGAGTGCTAAAAAGTGGCTGGCTTCTAGATATGACTGACTGTGCTAATGAACTGAGTGTGTGGGGTCTGAGGCAAGGAGAAAAATCAAGGGTGCCTCCAAAGATGTCAAAGGTACCCAAAAGAGTGGGTGGGACAGGATCCAGAAGAAGCAGATTTGTGGGGGAAATTGACCTGCTCCTCCCTCAACAACATGACAGTTACCATCCAGTTGGGGTCCCATTTGAGCCATCCAATAACTTGTCACATCCAGAGTAGCTTCTGGGGAAGGCTCTAGGGCAGGTCAGGCTCCCGGAAGTAAGAAAGGGGTTTCATTCTGTTGGCTCTGTACTAAAGGACTAGTCACTAAATCCTCCAGTAAGAAAATATTTTTCAAGTCAGAATATTTGGGGATCTAGTTGATTAAATGTTATGAACAGGTCCAGGAAAATGTACTCTTTTAAAGGGTGTTAGTTTTACATTTGCTAAGACCATGTGCTAGACCCTGGGAGATTCCTCTCTGTCTGGGGATGCAGACGAACATGTAATCCCAGCTTTCCTGTTTCTTAGTGTTTGAGAGGGAAAAATAACCCTCCCCATGACCAAAAAAAAAAAAAAAAAAAAAAAGTCCCAGGGTATGTATTTATTTATCCACCAAATATTAATTAAGAACCTGCTATGTGCAAAATGCTAGAGAAACAGAAACAAGCTGTTCAGTGCTAGGATCTAAGTCAGGTTAAACTAGGGGTGTGTGTGTGTATGAGAGACAGAGAGAGAAAGAGAAAGAGAGACTTGAGGCAGACTTGGTAACTGCTCACACACTACAAATCACAGCCATGTCAGGGAAGACGCCAAGATCACAATGCTTTATAGGTAAAGATAAGAGTAAGATTTGAATTGCCCCTAAGATAGAGAAGACTCCCAGGAGCCAAGAGGCCCTAAGGTGATAAAAAGTAGAGGCGGGAGAGTAAAGGATTTGAGTGGAGGACTGGGGAATGACTCACAGGGCCCACAGGGCTGCTAGAAGACAGGCTGCAGGCTTCATTTACTTTAAGAGATGGTCCCACCCAGACCTTGGGTCCCACCCAGACCTGAGGGATCTTCCATCTCTGTCATTAAGATCTACCTAGATTCAGGCTGAGACGGGCGGATCACAAGGTCAGGAGACCGAGGCCATCCTGGCTAACACAGTGAAACTCCGTCCCTACTAAAAATACAAAAAAATAGCCGGGCGTGGTGGCAGGTGCCTGTAGTCCCAGCTACCCGGGAGGCTGAGGCAGGAGAATGGCGTGAATCCGGGAGGCAGAGCTTGCAGTGAGCTGAGATCGCGCCACTGCACTCCAGCCTGGGCGACAGAGCGAGACTCAGTCTCAAAAACAAAAAACAAAACAAAAAACAAACAAACAAAAAGATCTACCTCAATTCTAAGTCTTAGAAGAACAACTTGCAGATTGAGTTGTTCTGCAATAAATGCTACCAAGTGCTTGTTTGTGATGCAAGGTCATCTCGATCACAAAGTGCATCTTCATCGCAAACAAGCACTTGGGCAGCAGGTCAAGATGACCTCTCATCCCAAAGAAGCACTTGGTAGCATTTATTCCTGTTTTATTTCCAAATTTTAAAATAAACTTCATTGTGTGAGTCAGAAATGAAAAAAAATAACCTAACATTTAATGAGTATCTGGCACCCCTGTTGCCTTTTCCTGTTATGTTATTTATACGACTACAATTGACAAGGAGTCAGCCCTCTTTAAACAGTGGTCATCACGTTTCCCTGTCCTAGACTGTGTGATCAAGAGAAGAGTCTGGCAGGGCACGGTGGCTCACGCCTGTAATCCCAGCACTTTGGGAGGCTGAGGCAGGCAGAACACTTGAGGTCAGGAGTTCGAGACCAGCCTGGCCAACATGGTGAAATCTCATCTGTATTAAAAATACAAAAATTAGCCGGGTGTGGTGGCTCACACCTTTAGTCCCACCTACTCAGGAGGCTGAGGCAGAAGAATCACTTGAACCTGGGAGGCAGAGGTTGCAGTGAGCTGAGATCATGCCCCTGGGCGACAGAGTAAGACTGTTTCAGGAAAAAAAAGAAGAGTCAGGGCCCAGATTTAAATCTACCTATTACCAGCTGTGTGACCTTGGGCAAGTCACCTTCTCTGAAACTATTTCTTCATCTGTGAAATGACACAATAATATGAAACTCTACAGACTGAGGAGGCTATTGTGGAATAATCAAATTTAGTAAATATAGCACATCTAGTACAATTCTAGGCACTAGATAGGTAATCAGTAATGTTTCATTCTTCTCCCTTGGCCCATCCTCCCTTCCAGCAAACACACACACTCTGTTCCTCAGGGACCACACTCAACATCAGGGAGCAGCTAAAGCACAGGATTTTGAATCAGAGAACGAGGTTAGAGCTTTGCTTTGCTACTTCCCAGCTGGGTGGCATCTCTGAGTTTGGCCTCTCTGAGCCCGAGGTTTCTCATCTATAACATGGGAATTGTGTCCCTTGCCCCTCCTCACAGCATTGCTCAAGAGAGAGCTTCAGATGGGCAATGGTAATAATGATCTAAAAGGAATTTTTTTTTTTTTTTTGAGATGGAGTTTCGCTGTTGTCACCCTGGGTGGAGTGCAATGGCACAATCTTGGCTCGTGGCAACCTCTGCCTCTCAGGTTCAAGTGATTTTCCTGCCTCAGCCTCTTGAGTAGCCGGGACTACAGGCGCGCCACCACACCAGGCCAATTTTTTTTGTATTTTTAGCAGAAGTGGGGTTTTGCCATGTTGACCAGGCTTGTCTCAAACTCCTGACCTCAGGTGATCTGCCTGCCTCGGCTTCCCAAAGTGCTGGGATTACAGGTGTGAGCCACTGCACCTGGCCTAAAAGGATTTTTGAGAGGAATTTTCTAGTCTGGTTGGTTGCCTCTATTTCTCCCCTATGAGAAGAAGGGCTCCCGGGACTGAAAACACAGTCCTCTTTGTAGAGGTTCCAGATTTTCTACCTGGAACACCTGGTATGCAAATGAGCAGCATGTTAGCAATTGTACAAGTATGCACCAGAGCAGGATCTGGACACACAGAATTCTGGCCTGTTCATGCACAATGTGGAATCTAAGATGGGAAGAAGGAAAACTTGTGTAATAGTGGTTATGTGGTTTCAAAAGTGTTTCCTTTTCCCCAACTCTAACATGGGAGAAAGGGGAGGTACAGAAGAATCCTTTAAATGTGCCTTCTCTGCTCTAAAATTCCACATTCTCTGAATCTCTGGGGATACATCCTGCCTTCTTTCCCATGGGTGAGGCCCTTATTGCATGCGTCCACAATGAAGAAAAGATGGTGAGGTGACCCCTGAAGGCTGGTCACCAATCCCCAGGCTGATGAATTGCTTCTTACTCCTCTGATAGCAATTGATGGTGCCTCTGAAGACTCTTGTGATTTCAATAGGGTGACATGTCTGTTTAGCTGATGGCTGCTGTTCTCACCAGGGAGTGGCAAAACAAGGTTGGAAAACCCCAACCAGTAGCCTCAGATATAAAAGAAAACTAAAACCACGAGGGATCATCTGCCAAACTTGGAGCCCTGTTCCCATCAGAACCCACAAGCCTCAGCAGCCTAAGCAATCATTCTCAAAGTGTGGTTCCAAGACCAGCTGCATCAGCGTCACCCAGGAACTCTTTTGATACCCACATTCTTAGCCACCCCAGACCTACTAAATCAGAATCTCTAGGGGTACAGCCTCCCAAGTAATTTTGATACATGCTCCCAGGTGGTTTCAGAACCACTAACCTAAAGTAACAAACCATGCATTTTAAAGCATAAAGTCTTGATCTCACCCAGGCATGGTGGCTCACGCCTATAATCCTAGTACTTTGGGAGACTGAGGCAGGAGGATCACTTGAGCCTGGGAGTTGGAGACTAGCCTGGGCAACATAGTGAGACTCCATCTCTATTTTATATATATATAAATTAAAAAAAAAAAAGTCCTGATCTCTTCAAAGTCCACTTTCAGTTGTGGAATGGTATGTTGAGCCAGTGCCTGGGTCCAGTCCACGTTCTAGTAATTCCTAGCTGTGGGACCCTGGGCAAGTTACTGAACCTCTCTCAGCCCATCTCTTTGCCTATAATATGGAGATAATACCTACTGATTCAGTTGTCCTGAGTTTACTAATAACAGTTGTATGGGCTGGACCCCAAAAAGATAGCAGTGACTCCATTTGGTGGATGGGGAAGGAGTTCAGAACATGCCACCACAACATATGCTGCTCTGGCATATTAAGTATTTGAGTTAAAGCCACTTGAAAAACAGCAGATGCAAGAAGGGCACTCTTGATCCTCTTTCTTTTTCTAAAAAACAAGAGATGAGGCCAGACATGATGGCTCACATCCTATAATCCCAGCACTTTGGGTGGGAGGCCAAGGTGGGTGGATCACTTGAGCCTGGGAGTTCAAAACCAGCCTGGGCAACATGGCAAAACCCCATCTCTACATGAAATACAAAAATTGGCCAGGCCTGGTGGCTCACACCTGTAATTCCAGCACTTTGGGAGGCTGAGGCGGGTGGATCACTTGAGGTCAAGATTTCGAGACCAGCCCAGTCAACATGGTGAAACCTTGTCTCTACTAAAAATACAAAAAAAATTAGCTGGGCGTTCTGGCATGCGCCTGTAGTCCCAGCTACTCCGGGAGGCTGAGGCAGGAGAATTGCTTGAACCCAGGAGGCGGAGGTTGTAGCAAGCCAAGATCACGCTACTGCACTCCAGCCTGGGCGACAGAGTGAGACTCCATCTCAAAAAAAAAAAAAAAAAAGAAGTATTTAGGTTTTGCCAGTTCTCAGGGTCTTCATTTCCTTATGAGGGTTTCCACGTTGTGTAAAACTTGTATTAAATCTGTTTTTCTCCCCTTAATCTGTCTTATGCCAAATTAACTCTCAAGCCCAGCCAAAGATCCTAGGAGGGCAGAGGTAAAGTCCTGCTTCCCTTAAATTGGCATTTGCTTAAAAGCTCCGGAAAATGTCTTGGCCTTTGTCACACTTCTGTGGACACAGTCAAGTCCTTTAAATCCTCTCAAGTCTCACGTTTGTAACCAAGGGCTCAGAGAAAGCCAAGTAAATCCTGACCTGCTCCCTAAGGAACCCAGAAGGTCTGAGATGCTCTGCCTAGGCCGCGGCCAAAGGCCAGATGGCCTTCCCGAGGCCTGGCCGGGAGGGCGTCAGATGTCAGCTTGACTGACCCCCTCCTTCTCCCCAGAGGGAGAGGGCCCGGGGAAGGGCTTGACCAAGATCACGACGCGAGACGCTGGCGGAGCGCGGCCCCAGCTAGATCCACTCACTCACAGTCCTCGCTGCCGCCCCCGCCCCAGGTCAAGGGGCGCCACTCGCCCCACTGCTCGCCTCAAGAGGGTTTTTTCCCAGGCCCCGCACCCTCACCCGGTGCGACCTAGACTCCCATGGCGGGACGCGAGCGCACGCCTCTTCCTGCCACAGGGCGGCGTCGCCGCCGCTCCGGGTCTATGTCCCCGCCTCCGAGACCCCCGCGCGCCCCCAGCACTTCCGGCCGCGGGAGCCCAGGGTTCGTGTGGGGTAGCGTCTCCCGTGGCCAGGTCGCCCCCTGCCGGGATCCGGGCGCGCTGCAGTCGCGGAGCCGGGTGCCCGCCCCTCTTACCGCCGGGGGCGGAGTCGCTGCCGCTTCGGGTCCAGGTCCCCGCCTCCGAGACCCCTGCGCGCCTCCTCCAGGCGAGCTGCGGGACGGGAAGGGTCCCGCCGCCGTGGGCCGCTGTCAGCCGCGGGGCTGCCGAGGGCCGCTGGCGAGGGGCGCGGGCTCAGAGTCTGGCGGCCGCTGATGGGAGGCGGAGCCCGGGCGGGCGAGCGGCGGCGCAGCGGCCACCATGGGGAACAAGCAGACCATCTTCACCGAAGAACAGCTAGACAACTACCAGGTGAGCTCCGCGCGCCCGGCCCCCAACGCTGGCCCCACCGCCCTTCCCTTTGCTCGGTCACTGGCCGAGGCCTCCCGAGAGCCAGCTCTCCCGGGTTCAAACCCTGCCTCTGCCTTCGGTTTGCCGCGTGACCTTGGGCCGGTGACTTCCCCTCGGCGTGCCTCAGTTTCCCCACCGGTGTAATAAGAGATCTTTCCAGTTGGAAGAGCCTCTCAGGCTCGCCTCTGCCCAGCTACTCTCGCCCTAGGGCAGGACCCGAACCCCTCCCAGCCACCCATTCCAGCGCCCACCTGGCCCCGAGAGGGAGTCAGTAAACTAGGCTGGACAGAGGACCACCCTCCCGGCTCCCTGCGCCCCTAGTCCCAGGAAGGAGCCCAGGAGAGCGAGTCTCTGTAAAGCAGAAATGGGAGCTGGGGTCCTGTCTGGACTAGGAGTGGGATGCGTCAGTCCCCACATGCAGTCTTCAGTTGGAACTGTCTTGTTTATCTGCTGGGGTTCTCTCCTTCTGACCCCAGCATGGAGATAACTGGAACAAGAACGGAAGCCCGGTACCAGCCTTCTAGGGCCACCTCTCCCAGCTCCCTTAGGCCCTCAGCAGCCACCTCCTTAGACCTTTCTAGGTTTTCCTGCCTCCAGAGCCAGCTTTCCAGATCTGGAATCCCAATACCATCCCACCCAGGTAAAAACTTCGCTGTGGTTGCAGGATGAAGCCCAACCCCTTGGCTTACCCAGAGCCCTGGCCAATTGCTCAGCTTATCTCTGCAGCCTCAGTCTCCCCAGGTCCCTTCCCTGCCCTCTGCATGGCAGCCTTCCTAAACCCATTTGCAGTTGCTCCAGCTCACCAGGCTCATTCCTCCCTCCCTGTCTCCCTCTGCCCATGCTTTTTCCTGGGCCTGGATTCCTCTCCCCTCTCCAGATGATCTCTCTCACCCTTCAAGTCCCACATCTGATGCCTCTCCCCTGACTCCTCAGTTGGAGGAGGCGGGATTGTGTTGTGGCCTGTGTAACTGGGCAGGAGGAACACCAGCAGAGTCCCCATAGGCACTTGTTGCCTTCATCAGTGCTTACTTTGGCTGTGAAGGAAAGCAGGCATGAAGTGTGGGTCCTCTGATGTGGTTGAAGGTAAAACAAAGGCCCCTTCTCCTCCTAGAAGCCCTAGTTGTCAGTAATGGATTTCTCAGCTTCCCAAGTGAGGCCCTGGGAAGGAAGAGGGGAGACACATTTATGAAGCACCTGCTGTGTACCAGGCACAGTAATTGATGCCTTCTATGCATCAACTCACTTGATCATCACAGTGAGGTGGATTATTAGCCCATTTTACAGAAGTGTAAACAGAGGCTGAGGAGCCATTCAGGGCTCACACAGGATTTCAAATCTTGACTCCCGGGCTCACTTCTTTAGTTGAGAGTGGGCTGGGCTGGGCCATGTGTGCTCTTTGTCCCCAAGGCACTCAGTCTCAGACACTCAGAGACAGACTCTCACCTCCAGTGTGTGGCCCTTGTGATAGAGGCAGCTGGTGGAGTGTGTTCTAGGGAAGGGTGCTAGTGGGCAGTGGGAGGCCAGCAGGGAAGGGGGCAAAGTCCAGAAACTATGCAGCACTTGAGCAGGCCTTGGGAAGATAGGTGGAGTTTTGCCCAGTGGGGCCCAGAGGAGGCATTCCAGGTGGAGGGGACAGCTTGGATAAAGGCTTGAGAGTGGGCAGGTGCAAGCAGGCAAGCCATGCTCAGAAGTGAGGAGTAGCTTCAAGGGGGTAGGGAGCCCAGGTTCCCACTCCGACCAGCCTGGCATTGGGTTACTCATCGGAGCCAGTCCCAGTGTTAGGTTCTGATCCTTTGCCAGAGCCTAGCTAGACCCTGCCAGGCGGGGTGGGAGAAATGAGTGCTGTGAAACCTGAGAGCCCCACATCTCCTTCCCTCTGGCTCTCCAGCCAGCCATGTGCCAGCCAGGGCTGAGTGGGGGTGAGCCTGAGTTACAGCACCCTCTGTCCTAAGTGACCCCTAGGGTTTCTTGGGACCTCCCAGCCTGGCAGTCTAACCTTTCCTGGGCAGGGTGTACCCTCCTGGTTCCCGGTGCCAGATTCCCAATGTTCAAGCTTCTGTCCAGACCACTCCTCTGCATTGTACAGCCATCCCCAGACCCCTTAAACTCCAAAACAGGGGTCACAGCCTCCCCAACACCCACTGCTGCTCCTCCAGCCATTCCAACGCTCTGCTGTCCCTCAGCCCATGTTTTCAGTTAAGAACAAGGCCTGTTACTCAGCCTCTTTTGTGGCTCACCTGGAGGTCCCTTCCTCCATGCCCACAGCCAGGGCCCTGGGCTAGGCCCGCTCAGTCTCCTGCAAACTGTAGGTCTGACTGCTCCCTCCCACGCCCCTCCTGCCCATCCCCCTCCAGCCACCTGCCCTCTTAGTTCTTTCACTCTTCCTTCATCTCTTTCTTCCTCCTTCCTTCGTCTTTCTTTCTTTTTTTCTTTTTTCTTTTTTTTTTTTGAGACAGTCTCGCTCGCTCTGTCACCCAGGCTGGAGTGCAGTGGTGCGATCTCAGCTCACGGCAACCTATGCATCCCAGCTGCACCTCCCAGGTTCAAGCAATTTTCCCTGCCTCAGCCTCCCGAGTAACTGGGATTACAGGCACCCGCCACCATGCCCGTCTAATTTTTGTATTTTTAGTAGAGACAGGGTTTTGCCATGTTGGCCAGGCTCAAACTCCTGACCTCAGGTGATCCACCCGCCTCGGCCTCCCAGAGTGTTGGGATTACAGGCGTGAGCCACCGCGCCCGGCCTCCAGCCTCATTTCTTACTCCCTTTCCCTTTGCACCCCAAGTTTCAGGCACACTGAAGGGCTTCTGGCCAAGCCCTCCCTCACCTCTGGCCCTTGTTCTCCTGCTGCTCTCCCTTCTCCTTTGCTAACCTAGTCTGGCCCATCTATCTGTCCAGGCCAGGCCTCACCTCTTTGGGATGGGCTCCCTGACTCCCTCCCCACCAATCCATTCAGCTGGGAATACTCAGGGAGCCTGACACATACACATCCCCAGTCCCTCTTGTGGCCACAGAATGGTTTATACTGGGCACCTCACTGTTTGCACTCCATCTCCCTTCTTGTATGGCTCCTATCCAGGCATAAAAGAGATGCTTGGAGGATGCTGTCAAATGAATGAGCAAATATTTGTTAAGGCATGGCTCCAGGAGAGCAAAGAACTCTGCACAAGGATTCTGAAGCCCTAGATTCAAGTCAGCTGGGTAGTTGATGCTGTGGGCCTTAGCAAGCCACTGTTCCCTTCTGGGCCTAAGTGTCTCCACCTCTAAAATGGGAACAACTACTAACCCGGCTGTGCTCATGTCACAGGGCTCTTGTGGGGATCAGCTAAGATCACTGGAGACTGACCTTGAGCCGTGTGATGGTCACCTGGGCAGTGCTGAGGCCTGAGCTGGCAGGGCTGGATGGAGAGCCATTTCCATTACAGCTGGGACAGCCCATGGCTCGGCTCCTGACGGCTGGCACAGGCAGACCAGGCGTGTAGATGGGAGGCAGGCAGGCTACCTGAAACAAGTCACCCTTGAGTTGAGCTTTGGAGAAAGGAAAGGGTTTGGACAACCTGGAGAAAGAGGAGAGATGGGGAATAGGGTGAATAAGGCTCAGAGGCAGAACTCAAGCCTTAACTGGGAAGACATCTAGGCTTCTACTGTGAAAGCCCAGCCTGTCCTGTTTTCTGCTGCCAAAGTTCTGAGGGTCCATCAATCCTGGGTTAGGCCCCCTCTCTGCTTCCTCCCTTCCACTCCTCATGACCCGGACCTGGGGACCTTTTCCTGAAGACCTGTCCCTGTGTCCCTATGTACTGTCAGGAGCCAAGCAGTGATGGGACACTTGCTCTCCAGAAGTATAAGAAAGAGTTCCTTCAGACATGGGGCTGTAGCTCCTAGGGCAACTGAGGATGTAGTGGTGGGCAGGGTCATTGGCGACTCCGGAGAAGGAAAAGACAGCAGAGCTACCGACTCTGGGGAGATGCCTTTGGGACCTTGGGTGGTGGATGGGGCTTTTGCACTGTTTCCTATCAGCTGGGGCCAATAGACTTCCTGTACCTTATCTCATTTGCTCTTCACACTGTCCCCTTCAGAGAGGCACTATTTCCACTTTACAGATGCAGAAACTGAGGCTCAGAAAGGAGAATGACTTGCCTAAGGGTCTGAAGCTAGACTAGAATTTAACTCTGACTACCAAAGCTTTTCCCCTGCTACACTTCTAGGCCACCCTGAGTCCTGAGAAGCTTTTAAGAACACCTGCCATATTCACTCCCTGTGCACTGCCTCCCTGGAGTGAGTCCCAGGGAAACAAGTCAACAGAAGAAAAAGTGAAACATCAGTTGATGAGCGGGTTCATGGCAGCTTTATCAGTGCTGCTAAAACCAAGAAACAGGTGTTACTAAATGTTCAGAAAGAGAAGAAAGGTTAAGACTAGGCAGGGGCTATGCCCTCACTGAGATACTCTGCAGCCACTGAAATAACGTAACTGCTGTGGAAGGCATATGTGGAAAAATCTGATCACTTCTCCCACAAGCCTGTGTTAAGCACCTGCTGTGTATAAGTATAGGAATACACAGCAGATGCAGGACATGGAGTGGTTGGTGTACAGTGGTCATGGCTCTGTTTGTAGTCATAGGCAGTGGTCAAGAAGCACAGAGGATCTTTTCTTGCCTCTGCTTCCTTGCCAGTGGGGGCCCCAAGCTCTACTCCCATTAAAAAGAAAAAAAGAAGGCCAGGCGCGGTGGCTTATGCCTGTAATCCCAGCACTTTGGGAAGCTGAGGCGGATGGATCACCTGAGGTCAGAAGTTCGAGACCAGCCTGACCAATATGGTGAAACCCTATCTCTACTAAGAATATAAAAATTAGCCAGGTGTGGTGGCGCATGCCTGTAATCCCAGCTACTCGGAAGGCTGAGACAGGAGAATCACTTGAACCCAGGAGGCAGAGGTTACAGTGAGCTCAGATCATGCCACTGCACTCCAGCCTGGGCAACACAGCGAGACTCCGTCTCAAAAAAAAAAAAAAAAGAAAAGGGAGAAAAAGGAAACACAGAGGCCTCAGTTCCATTCCCAGCCCTCCTCAGCTGTGTGTGCAACTTAGGGCAAGCTACTCAACTTTGCTGAGTCTGAAGTTACCCATCTTTGAAATAGAGAGATAATGCCTGCCCCCATTGGCTAATGATAAGGATTAAGCAAAATTGGATATTCAGAGCCCCAGGTGCCAGATGCATGGTACATCATGTACTGGCTGTGATGTGATTTTCAGCCTGGGCTGCATGTTGGAACCACCTGAGTGGCTTTGAAAACTACTGATGCCTGGGTCCACCCTTGGGGATTTCTCTATAATTTGTCTGGGGTCTGCTGAGGGGTGGAGGACACAGGTATCTTAAACAGCCCCCCAGGTGATTCTGCTCTAGAGCAGATGTCCTCACACTTCAACATGTATCACCATCATTGGGAGGGTTTTTTAAAATGCAGATCCCTGGGCCCCACCCACAGAGTTTCTGATTAAAGAGATCTGGAGTGGAGCCTGAGAATCTGCATTTTCACCTAGTTCCCAGTGAGGCCGATGCTGCTGGTCCAGGAGCCACAGCCTGAGGACCACTGATGTAGGCAGGTGTAAGTAATTGTAACAGGGAGCAGGGTTATAGGGGAAGTGTTTGCATCTTTTGCCAGTAGAACCCTTGAATCAGGACCTGGATAGTTCCTTTCCAACACATGGGATAGGAGAGAGGAGAGGGGAGGGAAAGGAGGACAATCAAGGGGGAAGAGGGCAGGAGCTGGGATCTCTCCCCATTCCCAGTTCTGCTGACTGCCTCCTCCAGGCTAGGTGGGAGAGCCCTGGCCCTTCTCACTGGGCACCTTAGACTATGGAAATGGCCCTGGGGTGGAGGGAAGTCCACATTCTGGAGTTTCTGGAGTTTGCTGAGAAATCAGCCCACCCTGTCTCCAGCCTGTCTGTGCCTGAGGCCTGCTAAGTAGGGAGTTTTCTGTCTGTGCTGGGTGAGGAGTAGGGGCACTGCTTCCCCAGCCTGAGCCTTTCTGGGCTCCTACAGAGGCGCCATTGTCAAAAGCAAAGCTGAGACCCCCAGGAGAACCCCCTGTGTTTCCAAGGAGGCAGCATGGATCCGTAGTCTAACCCCCAGGGAGCAGCAGCTTAGAAGGACAGACTTGTTGGGTCAAATGGGGCCTGGAAATTCCTGCCAACTCTTGCCTCTTTAGCTCTCCTGAAAACACCCAGTGGAAACCCCAGATGTTGTGTGCATCCTGCGGGCGTCCTCTCTTTGGCTCTCTCAATCCAATTGCCCTGATGTCTAGCAGCTTCAGGTCTCATTCAGAGCAAGCCTGGCTGTTTGCAGGCCTGAGTTTCAGCCATTCACTCCTCATCAGAGCCGGCTCTGGTCAGCTTATGGCCCCAGGAGGCCCTACAGGCTCTGGGCTCTGCAGACCTAGGAGGCCTTCTTCCTTCATGTTGTAACAGTGAACAAAGGTGGAGGAGCTAAACAGCAGGGGAGGTGCACAAAAGCCCTTCATGGTTGGGCATTTTACAAAGTGCTGGGTCCTTTTCACATCCATAGTTTTCACCAAGGCCTGGCATAGTGGCCATTGTCACTGACTCCCAGTGGTTGATACTCACCTTGGGTAGGCCATGCTGTGGATGGAGGCGGGTCATCTAGACAGACAGGACCCCTCTGAGATGAGTTTGTCATCTGGATGACCCTAGGAGCCAAGTGCTGCCCCCACCTGGAGTAATGCTCACCTGGGGGTCCCCAGCAGTCCCTACCCTCACCTCTACCCCAGATGCTACCCAGTACCCTGCCTACCTTTCTCCCTCCCGTATCTCCCTGGCCTCTTCACTCCCTTCCCTGGGTGACCTCATCCCTTTCTGGCTTCAGATACCAGGTACATACTGATGCTTCCCCAGTCTATGTGCCTGGAACTCTCAGTCTCTGAGCCTGGGACTGCACAACCCCCCTAGCACCATGCTCAGGGCTACAGCGAGGATGGCACCCCATGCAGCTACACGAGGTGGCCCTGTGGGTCCTCATTCGGAGTTGTCTCCCAGTCACTTCCCCATCATCCCCCAGTGTATCCCACTGGCACTCAAATCAGCCACGCATACCTGTGAGCATTCATCTTCCTCCTAAATGTGCACCCTAAAGCATGCTATAGCCCCCGACCATGCACTAAGCTCCTTAGGCCTAGCCCAGGATGGACAAAGGTTTTGGGAGGCATTTTCTGTACCTACTAGAACCAGCTTTCCCCAGTGGGTGAGGGTGGGGTGGGGAGGGGTAGTAGTGATTCTTCTGCCCCCAGTCCGCAGCTATCCCCTGTGAGCCCTGTGGCATCGAGGCCTCTGAGAAAGAAAGGGGCCTGGGAATCACACACTGACTATGTGTTTTCCCTCAACAGGACTGCACCTTCTTCAATAAGAAGGACATCCTCAAGTAAGTGTGGCTTCTCGTTCACCCTGTTGGGACTGGGACTGGGGCCGGGGTGAGGCTGGGGCACCCCACATGGGCTGGCTGTGCTAGCTGGGGCTGAGGCGGAGCATCGGCATCTGTCAGGAGCCACATTCAGGTCCCCACTCCACCACTGGGCTGGTATGGAGTTAGAGCTTCCCACTCCTCCCAGGACCCAGATCCTCCTGCTGGGGAATGAACATCTACTTACTACATGCTGAGCTTTCAGGTGGGTGGTTTCAGGCACATTCTTATTTAATCCTCATTGTGACCTTATAACAAGAGAATCCATTTAACCCCATTTTACAGATGGAGCTTAGCAACTTGGCTAAAGTCACAGAGCCAGGGACTCAATACCCAGCCTCTAACTCCAGGTCCCTTGCTATTTCACTGCATCCTGGGTTCTGGTATAGGAGGGAGTCCCTTTCTGTTGTTAGACAGGGGTCCCTAAGGGCCCTTTGGCTCTAGCTTTGATGTTCTTCCACTCCTAGGATGTCTAAAAGTTGAGGGCATGCCCATCGCCCCTGAGCTATTCATCAGGGTGCTGCTTCTTCCCAGGACAGCCCTTCTCCTTGGTGTTGGTGGGAATGGGGGTGGATCTGGATGGCAAAGATGAAGGGGATTGGCAGCCTCAGAAACCCAGGACCAGACGATGAGCAGGAATCACTGAATACCAAGAAACCTGCCCCATGGGCCTCAGTAGGTCCCTCTGCCCGGGCTATTGGGTGGCACTAAAAGCCAGCAAAGTCCCAGGATCACTTCCCCTGGAGATCGACGGTCAGGCTGGGACCAGAGCCCATTGCAACTTCCCAAGAGAGCTGTGCTGCAGCTTGTCACTGCCCTAACCACTCTGCTCATTCAGTCAGTGCCTCTCGGCTTTCCTCTCTACCCAGGCTATTCCAACCTGTACCTTGCATGGGCAGGGGACACCCCACTTCCACCACCTTAGAGAGTCTGGGCAAAGGGCAAAGCCACCAGGCCTGGCATCAGTAGACCTGGGCTCTACTCCCACATCTCAGTTCTATGGCCTTGGGTAACCATTTGACCTTCCCTGAGCCTCAGTTTTCTTCTGTATAATAGGGATAGTGAAACCTACCCTCATAGCATTGCTGAGAGGCCACAACACTGGGGTATAGTGTTTGATAGGTGGGATTTGCCCTGTAGCTTGAGACATGTCAGGGTTGACGTCCCCATTTGGACAGCATGGCTTTCAGTATTGGAATAACAAAGCTGTCACCCCTAGCATTCGTGTGGCACCTTTTACCTTTCAGAGTTCTTGGCATGGAGCCTCATTTGAGCCTCACAGGGAACTTCAGATCCCCTGCCTTTGTAGATGCCAAGCCCAGGCTGCCTGTCTTCTGAGGCCCATGGGCATTTTCATTCTGGCAACAAAAGCGCCTTGCCCCGGCCTTTGCACTGACTGTCACCACTCCCTGGAGTGTCCTCCTGTCCTCTGCACACAGCATTGCTATGCATCCTTCCAGACCCAACTCCAGAGTCATCCCCTTTATAAGCACCCCAACATCCTGCCACCCTAGTGCTCCCCCAGCTGCTCTAACAGCCTGTTAGGGACTCTTTGGGTTTCTGGGCCCAAATGCCCAGCTCCCCCCGAGACTTGCTATCAGGCAGGACTAATGGGGAGCATGGCACCTGTTAGCCACCAGTGACCATATGAAGAGTGCGTGGGTGAAAGACAGGATTGGCTGAGGGAGAACATTCCAGGCTAGGGAGCAGCAGAGGTGAGACACAGGCCAGCTTTTCCCACTCCCACTCCCACTCCCACTCCCATCCTCCAGTGGTCTCACTGAGAGCAGCAAAGTTGCCTGTGTGGGGAAGAGGAGAGGGGAGCTCAAAGGCCAGTCCAGGAATCAGATCCAATATCATGGGCCTTTGGTGGTGGTTTTAGTCCATTCACATGCTGCTATAAAGAACTGCCTGAGACTGGGTAATTTATAAAGGAAAGAGTTTTAATTGATTCACAATTCTACATGGCTGGGGAGGCCTCAGAAAATTTACAATCATGGCAGAAGGGGAGGCAAACACGTCCTTCCTCATATGGCAGCAGGAGAGAAAAGTGCTGGGCAAAGGGGGAGAAGCTGCTTATAAAACCATTAGATCTTGTGAGAATTACTATCATGAGAACAGCATGCCCCCATGATTCAATTATCTCCCACCAGGTCCCTCCCATGACACGTGAGGATTATGGGAACTACAATTCAAGATGAGATTTGGGTAGGGACACAGCCAAACCATATTAGGGGTATCCCTGGCCCCTTGGAAAATGAGGAGCTCCAGGCAGGTGAGAGGACTTGGGGATGGGTGTTCTGGCTCCCCACAGCCCTGGCCTGCACACCTCTGCACACATCAGCACCCTAGGCTCTGTAACTCAACACCAGAGCAAAACCCAAGCCTGAGGCCCCGTCTGCAGCTCGGGGATGACGTTGCTTGCAGGAGCTGTTTTCTCACAGGGCCCTGCGTCCAGGAGGGCTGGGTGACGGTGTTTTTAAACATGAAAAGAGCTACCTGGAGTTTTGCTGCCCACCTGTCCACCTCAGGGAAGGGTAGTAAGACAAGGCAGGATTCAGGATTGCCCGTCCCTGGAGAGACCAGGCATGGCCACGATGGCTCAATTCCAGTTTCAGCCCTTTCACTTTTCTCCAGCCTTCTCTGTGGAGAGGCCAGCATGACTGACTGCCCCTCCAGGAAAGCCCTCTCCACTGTTCACATCTCAGGTCAGGGTGACACAGCTGAGGCCTGGAGCCCAGAGAGGGCAAGGTCAGCTGCAGAGCCAGGCTGTCCAGCCCCAGGCCTTGCTCATCTTCCCTGCTCCCGAGGGCCTTTCAGGGCTGCTACTCCCCACCCCCACCGGGATGGTTTTCTTGGTAAGCTGCTCCCTGAGTACTGATCAGATGGCGAGGAGGAAACTTGAGCAGGAGGTGTTTCTTTGCATGTTGGGGCCCAGCTCTCTGGCAGCTTTGGGGCAGTGATACCGAGTCACAGATAGCCTGCCTCCAATTCTCCTTCCCTCTGCCCTGCCCGCACCCAGGTAGATCCGATTGCTCCCCAGGACACAGCTCCTCCATTCCCACACTGAGCCCGAGTGGGCAGCCCACCCTGTTCAGTCACCTTGCTTTCCATAGGTAGGAGCTTAGCACTTCGACTTCCCTTGTCCCCTAATTAGGCTGTGCTCTTTAATCAGCTGGACAGTAGTCCTTGTCCCCTTGGTAAACAGAGAGGCCCACCCAGCCAGCACCCCAAAGTGTTTGCCTACTTGTTCTTTTATTGTTTATTTTCTCAACCTTTTAAAAGCTTTGTGCAACCTGTTTTAATTACTTACTACACATATACATAATGATTATAGAAAAATTAGAAAATGAAGCCAGTCAAGAGAAGACAAAAAAAAAAAATTACCTGTAAACGTATGACCCAGAAATAATGGCTGTTAACCTTTTGGTATATATTATGCCAGTGTTTTTCTTTTGTATGTGTTTATCAAAAAGTCAGATCATGGTCGGGTATGGTAGCTCACACCTGTAATCCTAGCACTTTGAGAGGCCGAGGTAGGTGGATTACATGAATTCAGGGGTTTGTGACCAGCCTGGCCAACATGGTGAGACCCCTTCTCTAAAAAAAAAAAAATACAAAAGTTAGCCAGGTATGGTGGTGTGTGCCTGTAGTCCCAGCTCGGTGCGTGGCCGAATAGTCAAATTCTTAGAAACAGAAAGTAGAATAGTGGTTGCCAGGGGCTGAGAGGAGGGGGAATGGAGAGTTATTGTTTGATTAGTACAGAGTTTCAGTTTTGGAAGAAGAAGAGAGTTCTGGAGGTGGACCAGTGGTGGTGATGGTCGCATAATAATGTGAACATATTTAATGCCACTGAACTGTACCCATCAAGATGGTGAAGATGGTACACTTTATGGCATGTGCATTTTACCACAATTCAGAAAAACTAATAATTAAGATGGTAAATTTTATGTTTTTTTAAATTATTATTATTATTTGAGACGGACTCTCGTTCTGTCGCCCAGGCTGGAGTGCAGTGGCTCAATCTCAGCTCACTGCAAGCCCCACCTTCCAGGTTCACGCCATTCTCCTGCCTCAGCCTCCCGAGTGCCACACCTGGCTAATTTTTTTTTTTTGTATTTTTAGTAGAGATGGGTTTCACCATGTTAGCCAGGATGGTCTCGATCTCCTGGCCTCGTGATCCACCCGCCTCGGCCTCCCAAAGTGCTGGGATTATAGGCGTGAGCCACGGCGCCCGGCCTATGTTATTTTATCACAATTTTTTTTTTTTTTTTTTTTTTTGAGACCGAGTCTGGCTCTGTCGCCCAGGCTGGAGTGCAGTGGCGCAATCTCTGCCTCCTGGGTTCAAGTGATTCTCCTGCCTCAGCCTCCCGAGTAGCTGGGATTATAGTCACGTGCCACCAGGCTGGGCTATTTTTTGTGTTTTTAGTAGAGACGGGTTTCACCATGTTGGTCAGGCTGGTCTCAAACTCCTGACCTCGTGATCTGCCCGCCTTGGCCTCCCAAAGTGCTGAGATTACAGGCGTGAGCCACTGTGCCTGGCCATTTATCACAATTTTTAAAGTTATAAAAAGGTAAGAAAAAAGATCTTACGGTCCCCCTACTACCCAAGATAATCACTAACATTGTAGTGACCAGCCTTCCTTTTAGTCTTTCTTTTTGTAGGTATATAAATGTATACAAGCTTTTTTTTTTTTTTAAAATGGGGTTATACTGTACAGTCTGCTTTTTTCATTTAACATCTTGCAAACAACTTTCAATATCATTAGATATTCTGATATAATATTTTAAATGGCTGCATTTAATGGATATTTCTTAATTCGTGTAGTTGAACATTTAGATTTCCAACTTTTCACGATTTTAATTTGTACTTCAGTGAATATTCTTGTGGTACCATTCACATAACTGCACATGTCTGGGTATTTCCAACAAATTGCCTGATCAAAGATATGGATATTTTTAAGACTTTAGCTTTTCCCCCCCACTACTGTTATATGCTTTTTGTCTTCTGACCCCAGATCATTCATTGAATAACCCAAGAGTCTGAAGCTCAGCTGCCTGTAAGGGGGGCCAACATGCACTGTAAATAAATGAAGCTGTCCAGTTGGGTGGGAACTCTTTGGAATGGATACCTGCAGAAATAGCTGCTTCTTAGCCCCAGCTGGTTATTGCCTTGGGGGAATTCAGACCATCTTGATGAAGAAACCTAGGTTTATAGTGTAAGATCTTTCGATCTGTATATATTGGCAACAAAATTCTAAATTTATTAATTGACGTAATTTAATTATTTTAAAATGCTATGTGAAAACTAGGCATGAATGTGGATTGCTGGTTTGTGACTTTCAGAGGAATTAATCTTTCCCCCACTGATTTCAAATGCTGTGTCATGGGCTCATTCTCATTTATGTTGGTATCTACTACTTCTAGTCTGCCTTGTAACAGCCAATGTCTATTTCATACATTGTCCTTATTATAGCTTTAAACTGTTTTAATACCTGATAGAGACAAGTGTTTCCCCCGTTTCTCTTTCTTCAGGGTTCCCCTGCAACACTCCTACATTTATTCTTCTAAACAAGTTTTTTTGTTTTTTGTTTTTGTTTTTGCCAGTAGCTTGAAGAAACACTTAACCAAACAAACTTTTGAATCAGTCTGGCTAGATCCCAAATAGATCATTTGCAGATTTTGATTAGGATTATATTCATTTTATAGAAGAATGAACAGAGCATTGTCATCATTACAGCATTCAGTCTTTCCAATCAGGAATGTACAATAGTTATCTAACTACCTAAAATATTTTTATATCTTTCATTAAACTTTCATGTTTTTTTTGATACTTCAAAATTAGTGCATTTTGCACCAATTTTATACTTTGTTGTTTTTGTTTTTTCAGTTCTTTTAAATTGTGAATTCAACTTTTTTTTAATTAAAAAAATATATAGAAACAGTCTCACTGTGTTGCCCAGGCTGGTCTCAAACTCCTGTCCTCAAGCAATCCTTTCCCCTTGGCCTCCCAAAGCACTGGAATTACAGGCATGAGCCACTGCACTCAGCCAAATCCAATTTTTGAAAAGGCTAATTTTGATACATAATAGAAAAACTGTTGTGTACAAAGGCTTCTGAACTCTTTCTATTTCAAATAGTCTTTAAGCTAATTATTTTTGGTTTTCCAGTAAATGATAACTTGCTTCCTCTCCAATATTTAAGTGTACTATTTTACCGTTTTAACTAATTACATTCCTCCCTCAGTATCTGCAGGTGATAGGTTCTAGGACCTCCCAAGGATACCAAAAACTGCAAATGCTTAAGTCCTTGATATAAAATGGCATAGTATTTGCATGTAACCTATGCACATCCTTCTGTATAATTTTTTTTTTTTTTTTTCAGGCAGGATCTCTGTCCCCCAGGCTGGAGTGCAGTGGTGCGATCATGGCTTACTGCAGCCTCAAACTCCTGGGCTCAAGTGGCCCTCCCACTTCTGCCTTCTGAGTAGTTGGGACTATAGGCACATGCCACCAAACCTGACTAATTTATATATATATATATATATATATATATATATATTTTGTAGAGACAAGGGTCACACTGTTTTGCCCAGGCTGGTCTCAAAACTCCTGGGCTCAAGTGATTGGCTCACCTCAGCCTCCCAAAGTGCTGGGATTACAGGCATAAGCCACCATGCCCAGCCGCTCCTATATACTTTAAATCGGCACCTCCTATACACTTTAAATCATTACATTACTTATAATACCTAATACAACATAAATGCTGTGTAAAGGGTTGCTCTACTGTATTAAGGAATAATGACAAGAAAAAAAACTATACATGTTTAGTATAGATGCAATTTTTTTTTTCAAATATTTTCCGTCTTCAGTTGACTCACGATGCAGAACTCATGGACCTGGACGGCCAATAGTAGATTGACTCGTGCTCCTGGGGGGAAATGTTATGTAATAATGGTGATTATAGGCATCCCACATTGACAGGTATATCCCCAGTATATACAAAAATTAGCTGGGCGTAGTGGTGGGCACCTGTAGTCCCAGCTACTCAGGTGGTTGAGGCAGGAGAATTGCTTGAACCCAGGAGACGGAGGCTGCAGTGAGCTGAGATTGAGCCACTGCACTCCAGCCTGAGTGACAGTGCGAGACTCAAAAAAAAAAAAAAAAAAAAAAAGAGAGAGAAAGAGATACCCTTTTGTTTCTGCTCCTAAGCAGAAACTCCTTTTGTTTCTGTTTTACTAAGAATTTTGAGGTTTTTTTTTTATTATTGACAAAATATCATATAGTTTAAAATACTTTTGACCAGGTGCAGTGGCTCATGCTTGTAATCTCAGCGCTTTGAGAGGGCGATGCGGCAGATCACTTAAGGTAAGGAGTTCGAGACCAGCCTGGCCAGCATGATGAAACCCCATCTCTACTAAAAATATAAAAAATATCAGCTGGGTATGGTCGCATGCCCCTGTAATCCCAGCTACTTGGGAGGTCGAGGCGCAAGAATCACTTGAACCCAAGAGGCAGAGGTTGCAGTGAGCCAAGATTGTGCCACTGCACTCCAGCCTGGGCGACAGAGTGAGACTCTGTCTCAAAAAAAACAAAAATATTTTTAATTTTTATTAATAAATACTTCTTAAATTTCAAATAATTGAGAAGTAGGTGAAATAAGTAAAAGTTAGCCTCCTCCTTTTCACAACTCTCTACTCCCACCTCACAGGGACTATTAGTGTAAACATGTAGTATATAACTTCTCAGATATTT
The DNA here is from genome assembly GCF_047675955.1 of Chlorocebus sabaeus. Classification (NCBI taxonomy): domain Eukaryota; kingdom Metazoa; phylum Chordata; class Mammalia; order Primates; family Cercopithecidae; genus Chlorocebus; species Chlorocebus sabaeus. The sequence goes on along the minus strand of NC_132929.1, from coordinate 54,205,824 downwards.
TTCTGTATCCACACATACAGTCATAAATGCATCTATCAAATTGGTCAAAATGTTTTTTGCTTAATATGATTTGTAGTCACAGATTTCCAAATATTGAACTATCTTTGCATTCTGGAAGAAATCCTACTTGGTTCTAACATACTATTCTTTTAAAGTCTTGGACTTGATTTACCAGTATATTATTTTTCTTTCTTTACTTATTATTATTATTTTTTCTAGATATAGGGTCTCTGTTGCCCAGGCTGGAGATCCTCCTCCTTGAGCCTCCTGAGTAGCTAGGACTGCTGATGCATATCACCACATCCACCTAATTTTTATTATTATTTTTTTTGTAGAGACACGATCTCACTATGTTGCCCAGGCTGGTCTCAAGCTCCTGGCTTCATACAATTCTCTCACCTTGGCCTCCCAAAGCACATTTAGATTACAGTCATGAGCCACTGTGCCTGGCCCCTAGTATGTTATTTTATAAGACTTTTTCATCTATATATGCAAGTACCATTGGTCCATTCTGGATGCTACATATTAGGTTCTTGTATCAGCGTTCTTGTTAACTTTGTAAAATAAAGTGAGGGCTTTCACATTTCTTGCCTCATACTCTGGAGCAGTTCAAGTAGCATAAGTATGGTTTCTGGTCCTGATGTTACGGTAGGATGAATATATAACTCTTCTTGAACTCAGTGTCCTTTATTGGGGGAGAGGTGACAGAGATGTGGTTCTTTGACAATGCTTAGAGTTTCTTTCACAGTGATTTGGGTTTTCAAATTCTCCTTGGATTTTTCTTTAAAGAAAAATTCCAATGTGATTTTAGTTATTGTTTTAGAACAGATCTGTGTCCCAGCTGGCCTTCCCACCCCAGAAGATACCTCCTCAACCCCGCCAAGCACCCATTGCCTCTCTCCCTAGTCCACCCCTTCCTTGGAGTCTCTGACATGGCAGGCAGTATGCTAATAATTGCCAGTTGAAGGCCAGTGGTTTTACGAACATCCAGGGGTGAGAACAGTAGAACAGCCCCTGCTTTACTGATAGGGAACTTATCCTCCAGTGGATTAACCCACTTACTCACACTGCTAGTGAGAGGTGTAGGCAGGGCTCCAACCTCAGCCTGACTTCATGCTCCTGCTGCAGCCATCCCACAAAACTTCGGAGGTGTAGGCCAACCCCCAGAAACACTCCAATATCATACCCCGACACATGGGGTAGGGTCAGGGTCAAGGTCAAGTGGGAAATGTAACAGTTGGAAGCGCAATGGATATGTCAAAGTACCAGAGGCATGAATTATGAAAGAAGATGCATGAATTTTGAAACAAGTGGTTATTCCTTATTTGGGGACAGTGTAAAAAAAAAATTTTCCTCTACACAAGGAATAGGAGCAAAGAAAGTCCTTGAGTGCCCTCTTGTGGAGAGTCTCAGCTTGATCCCACCACCCTGGCATTTGCTGAGCCTCCTCCCACCCAAAGTACAAGTTTAGGGGTTTTCCCCTCCAGCTCTGTCTCCAAGTCTTGGCACATCCTTGTGATTTCAGGCCCTTTTATAGGGATGTGTGACTGGCAAAGTGGGCATGTGGCATTTTATCGTTTATTTGCCCTGGACAGGCTCTGAACCAGGGGATGATGTACTTACCAGGGCTTGACTTGCAGGGAGAAGCCAAGTGGTTGGAGTCCAGAGGTCCTGGGTTCAAATCCTGTTCCTACTGTTCATTGGCTGTGTAGGATGCAGCAGACACTTGATTCTTGAGCCTCAGTTTTCACCACCTGAAAATGGGAGACTAATAGCTACCTCTCAGGGTGATGTGGGGATTAAAATGAATAAAGCAATCCACAGAGATAAGTTCAGGACCTGGCTCAGAGTAAGCACTTGCTAAACAATAGCTGGTGTTATTATCTGTTTGAGCTGGGTAAGTAGTCAGGTGCCTTGCTAAGGACAGCTAGGCAGCAGCACCACAAGAATTCGTAGAACCCAAGGGAAGGTTGGGTGGCTGTGCTGAATGGCTTATAAAATAAAGTGAGGGCTTTCACATTTCTTGCCTCATACTCTGGAGCAGTTCAAGTAGCATAAGTATGGTTTCTGGTCCTGATGTTATGGTAGGACTAATGTATAACTCTTCTTGAACTCAGTGCTGTGCTGAATGTGCTGAAAGGTGGGCCTGGGGTGTGTCACAGGGTCAAGCCACTTAAAAGGAGACCTGGGCTGATCTGGCTTTGGGGGTGGCAGGGCCAGCCCAAGCCCAGGAGATACAGGATCATACCTAATCCATTCGCCAGCAGCCTAGGGCTTCACCTTAGGCAGGTTACGTACCTCAGCCCCCAGTCAATGCCCTTTACGCTTCTCCCACCCATGGCAACACTTAATGGACACAATTTTTGTTTTTGGAGATAGGGTCTCACTCTGTTGCCCAGGCTGGAATACAGTGGGGCAATCATAGCTCACTGCAGCCTCCAACTCCTGGGCTCAAGCTCAAGTGATCCTCCAGCCTCAGCCTCCCAAGTAGCTGGGACTGAGCCACAATATCCAGCTAATTTTCTTTTTTTTTCATTTTTGTAGAGACAGGCTATGTTGCCTAGGCTGGTCTCAAACTCTGGGCCTCAAGTGGTCCTCCCACCTTAGCCTCCCAAAACACTGGGATTACAGGCATAGGCCACCACACCCAGCTCACAATTTCATCTGAATACAATTTATACCTGTCTTGGGATGGGGGGCTATTCTCTGGGATGACAGGGACCTGGACAAGTGACTTAGGGCAAAGAAAGACTGAATGATGGGGCAGGGGGCGGGGAGGAAGGGAGCTTCCAAGTGAGACAGTGCCAGGATGCCTTACACCTTTGAGGGTCCATGCAGCTTGTTTTCCTGGAGGCTGGAACAGGAACTAGGAACCTGACCCATCAGCGAGGAGGGAGGGCCAGGCCCACCAGGGTAGCGGGCTGGGTCTCGATGGCCCCCAGCTAGAGAGGTTATGAGTGGCCCATTCACAGGGGCTTCCTGAGGGTGTGAGGACTGCTGAGAGCTCTCCCAGAGAGACCCAACCCTCCGGGCCTAAGTTGGGGTGATGGGGCCATGAAGTGGGCCCAAGCTTTGATGGATCCCCAGGAGTATCCGGAGGAAGAGTGGCTAAGAGTTTCTGCTTGGATTTACCATCTTGGGCTCAACCCATGGCCCTTGATGCTCCCTAGTTATGTGGCCTTAGACAATCACTCTTAACCTCTTCAGCCCTCGGTTTGCTGAGCAGTAAACTGGGGTCAGGATGCATCTGTCTGCACAGTGATGTGGAGGAGGATTAAATTAGGTGGTGTGTTCATTGCTTAGCACAGTATCCCGAGCATAGGAAACCCTTATGAGAGCCCAAAGGAGAAAAAATTAGAAGACTTGGATGCAGGCCCAAGGAGTGATGGTGGTGGTGCTGATGGGGTGGGTGTGGTGGAAATAGGGTAGCCTGGACACAATCTGGTTATCAGCACAGAGGTCTGGGCAGAACTCACCTCTCTCCCAACTTCATACCCTGGGGGCAGAGCAGAGAGCCTCCCATTGGCCCCTCACCTGGTCCTGGCTGAGGATGATCTGCAAAGGCACAGGCCTAGGCAGGGCAGCATTGGGCCACTGGGACTTAGGGATGGCACCCCCTCCAGCACTTTTCCTCTGCTTTCCTCCAAGGCTGCATTCACGATTCTACGAGCTGGCCCCCAACCTCGTCCCAATGGACTACAGGAAGAGCCCCATCGTCCACGTGCCCATGAGCCTCATCATCCAGATGCCAGAGCTCCGGGTACGTGCAGGGCCTCTTGCTGGTGGGCAGGGGATCTGTGCCTCTGGACCAGCAGCAGAGGCCCCTAGGTCTGGGCTGAACCCAGCTCCACCCTTTGTGTCTGTGTGGCTCTAAGCAGATCACAGAACCTCTCTGTGCCTCAGTTTCCTCATCTGCACTCTGAATAAATAAGCTATGTGGGCTCTGTAAGGGTGCTGTACATCAATGGCCACCCCACTGCAGGCCATAGACTTGTGCTCATCTGCTTGTCCCTTTGTTAAGTGGCCCCAAGCCTGCTGTACTTGGCAGACCTGCATCTGCTTTGTTAGATAATTTTTCTGTCTCCCCCTTGTCTGACCGTGGCTTCTCACTGAGGTCAGCATCGTGGTGATCCATAACATAATTTCTCAGACTTTAATGTACCTGTTAAAATTTAATTTTAAACCACCCGGGGATCTTGTCCAAATGCCAATTCAGGCTCAGTACACGTGGAGTGTCAGGATTCTGCTTTTCGAGCAAGCTCCCAGGTGAGACTGATGCTGCTGGTCCTTAGACCATATATATTTGAATGTTTCGTTTCATGAGTTCCTTATCCATAATATGTAAAGTGCACTCAGCGTTAAGAAGGCATTTGGGGCATAACTCCCCATTGCAGTGGTACTTCGTCAGTAGCTGGCCAGGCCTGGGATGTGTGGCTTGATGGTGGGGTCAGAGTGCTATATGGCAGCCACTTGGGGCCTACACTCTGGTTGTGACCTCAGTCCTGAGAGACGATGGACCCCAGGTTCAGCCCTGGACCGACACCCCATCTGGCCCAGCAAGGGGCTCAAGAGCAGGCTCAGAGGGTTGCTGGAGCAGGTGAGACACTCTTGGGTGGGACCAAAGTGGTCTGTCTCTGAGCCTCCTGCGCTGGCCTGGGCTGGGCACGGAATGGGGCTAGCCAAGTGCTAGCTCAGTTGGGATGGAAGGGCTGTAGGATAAGTGATTTGGGGATCTAGGAAGGCATCCATGTACAGCTCCCTGGGAGAGGCGGCATCCAAGGTAGTCTAAGAGAATTCACAGGAGCAGATGATGGCAGGCCTGGGCCTGAACTGGCTGTATGACTCTTGCTGCTTATCTGGTCCAGTTATCTGACCCTACATCTACCTTCCACGATCCTGGCCTGACATGGCCTGAGATGAGGGCCACCAGTGCCCTGGGTTGTCATCTTTTTCTGCTGGGGACAGAGCCCTACACATCCAGGCAGAGCCTCTGTGTGCTCTTGTGGGTAACAGGACGAATCTGTGCTTCTGCTTCAGGTGAGGCGGTACCTCCAGTGAGAACACATTGGCTGTGCTCAGCTTTTGTTTTTTTTTTGGAGACAGGTTTTGCTCTGTTGCCCAGGCTGGAGTGCAGTGGGATGATCATGGCTCACTGAAGCCTCAAACTCCTGTGCTCAAGTGATTCCCCCACCTCAGTCTCCCAAACAGCCGGGACTACAGGCGTGTGCCACTGTCCCTGGCTGCGCCCATCTTAATGATGTGACATGACCCAACAGAATGCTTCCTGAGCTCTTACACGTGCTGGGCCTGGTACCAACACCTTACCTACTTTAGCTCATTTAATCCCATCACAACCCAATTAAGAAGGTGTTATTATTCCCTTTTTACAGATGGGGAAACCGAGGCTCAGAGGGATTTGGTCACTCCTCCAGGGTCACACAGGCTGTCCACAGTCTGGCTCCAGGGCCCTCCTGATTATCCTGCACCCACAGTGATTGCTGTGTGTGTTTCCTTCAGGAGAATCCCTTCAAAGAAAGGATCGTGGCGGCGTTTTCCGAGGATGGTGAGGGGAACCTCACCTTCAACGACTTTGTGGACATGTTTTCCGTGCTCTGCGAGTCGGCTCCCCGAGAGCTCAAGGCAAACTATGCCTTCAAGATCTATGGTAACCAGGGCTAGAGGAGGGGGCCGTGAATGTGAGGTGGGCAGCATGTGGGGCCCTCAGGCTGTCTGGTTACTGCTGGCTCCTGCCCTGGGGACACCAAGAACAGTGAAGCTGATCTGTCCTCTGAAGAGTGCCTATCCAGTGGGGTGGCCAGGGGAGACGATCAGTCCCTGAGAGATATCTGTGGGGTTCCTGAGAACAGAGGAGGGAGGGACTCGCCAACCCCAGGTCGGGTGGTTAGTGTGAGAGGGGTCCCAGGCATGACCTTTAAGCAGGGACTAGCAGAGGCTTGGACTAGAGAAGTGGGGACTGGCAGACCTGACAGAGGGCACAACCCATGCAGACACAGGGAAGCGCAGAGCTTGGTAAGGAGATGGGAGGAACTTGAAAGGTGGTGGGACAGGGGTATGAGTCTGAAGAGAATTTGGGGCCAGGCTGTAAGAGCCAGCCACAGAGTTTGGACCTAGTGCTCTGGACACCAGGGCCCCTGCAAGGTTTCCAGTGGGGAAGGGCAGCTCTGTTTTCTGGAAAGATCACTCAGCAGCTTTGAGGTATAAAATGGAGGAGCTAGAGAGGCTGCCTAGGCCATGGTGGTGAGGCCAGGCCTGCAGGGGGGCCTCCGGAGCCCCCCAACACTGCCAGAGGTAGGGCCGCCTGGGTTCACCTCACCCAGCCCTGCCCTCGGGCCTGCTGTCTCACCAGCCATCAGAGGGCAGCAGGCACTCATGAGCCAAGGACTCACGCTTCTCCCACAGCCATAGGGAGAAAACTTCATACCCACGAGCTCACCCCCTGTGCTGGCCTGACAGACCCATGGGGACTGGTGTCAAATCCTCAGACAGACCTCAGCTGAGATGGCTAAGGCCCAGGAAGGGGCTGGGACCCAACCTGGACCTGAAGAGTCAAGGTCGAACCTCCTGTCCTCAGCACCTTTGATCAGACACTGGATCCCAAGGCAGCAGGGTCTATCAGGGGCTGACATTTCACTTTCTTTTTTAATATTTATTTATTTATTTTTAATATTCTTTTAAGACGGAGTCTTACTCTGTTGCCCAGGCTGGAATGCAATGGCGTGATCTTGGCTCACTGCAACCTCCGCCTCCTGGGTTCAAGCGATTCTCCTGCCTCAGCCTCCTGAGTAGCTAAGATTACAGGTTCCTGCCACTACACCTGGCTAATTTTTGTATTTTTAGTAGAGATGGCCATGTTGGTCAGGCTGGTCTCCTAACTCCCGACCTCAGGTGATCTGCCTGCCTCGGCCTCCCAAAGTGCTGGGATTACAGGTGTGAGCCACCGTGCCCGGACTGATGTTTCACGTTCTAGTTATGTTTCACGTTCTAGTTATGTTTATTTCAGAGGACTTTGGTTTCTGTCTGTGCACCCACGTTTTGCTTGCATATCAGAAAGAAAATACCTGCCAGTCTACCCTCCATGAACTATGCCCACATGGGTCATGTAAAATGCTTCTCAGATTCCACCCAACATCTGCCCAGTCTTGGACCCCACAGCATTGCTCCTGGGATGGGCTGCTGTCTGCCCAAGACAGGGGAGTGCAGATCGCATGGACTGGGTGGGCACAGGAACACATGGAAGAACTGTGGCTTCCTTGCTGCCCTAGGCTGGGGGTGGAGTGGGGAGAGGCAGCCAGGGCCCTCCTAGTCTGGTGCTGGGGAGGCCTGGGGCCTCATTTGCAACAAGGATCATCTTACTTCTGAGCCTCAGTTTACTCATGTTAAATGGCCACAGCAATTGAGCCAGCCAGCCAGCAAATCTTTCCAGAGATTTGCTATGTCCCATGCCAAGGGCACAGATGAATCTCCCCTGATGCCTACCCTAGAGTTGTGCCTAGGCCTCTGCAGAGATAGGGCAGAGTCACCCCCAAGAGCTTGGGCTCCAGGGTCCAACAATGACCAGGGATGTGACCTCAAGCAGGTACCTCTCCTTTTCACCTCTCTGTTTTTTTTTTTTTTTTTTTTGAGACAGAGTCTTGCTCTGTCATCCAGGCTGGAGTGCAGTGGCGCTATCTTGGCTCACTGCAAGCTCTGCCTCCCAGGTTCATGCCATTCTCCTGCCTCAGCCTTCCGAGTAGCTGGGATTATAAGCGTCTGCCGCCAGGCCCGGCTTTTTTTTTTTTTTTTTTTTTGTATTTTTAGCAGAGACGGGGTTTCACCGTGTATGCCAGAATGGTCTTGATCTCTTGGCCTCATGATCCACCCGCCTCAGCTTCCCAAAGTGCTGGGATTACAGGCGTGAGCCACCGAACCTGGCCACCTCTCTGTTTCTTCATGTGTATAGTGGGGATTCAATTGTGCCTGCCTCATAGTCTGGTTTTGTAAATTAAATAAGAGCATGTAATGCTCACATGATGGGTCTTCGTCACTAACAATAATGTCAGAGTTTGCCAGTGGGCACGAGAAGCTTATCTGCGGGGGAGAGGACCCTTATTGCTAGAAAGCCCTGCCACTGGGAGGTGATGTGTGAGCCAAAATTTGAAGGATGACCAGGAGTTTGCTGGGAAGGGACCCCAGGCAGAAGAAACAGCACATGTGCAGATCTGGTAGTTGGGCTGAAAATGTAAGAAGAGTTTGCTTTGATGCAGCCACACATGGCTTGGTCCTCTGAACCATTTTGCTATCCTTTGGGGCAGTGATAGTGCCTTTTGCTGGGTAGAATCAAACCATGTTCCCTGTTCTGTGTGCACTAATGCCAGGCACAGGCCCCTCTCTAAGGGCCTTTTGATTTTGAGTCTCCTGACCCATCGTGTCTCCTGGCCACACACCACTGAGGCAACATGGTGCGGTTTAGAAAACTTGGGTCTTAGAGTCACATAGGCCCCAATCAGAATCCCTGCTCCATCTCCGAGTGGCTCTCCCACCTTGATTAAATCACATGGCCTTTTTGGGCCTTAGTTTCCTTAGCTCTAGAAGTCTAAAGGGAACACAGGGTCCACTGTGGGCTAAGGCCAGGAAGGGCTATCTGGCCTAAGCCTGAAGTTCTCAGGAAACCTCAGATTTGGACTTTTGACTTGTTTCAGGATGTGGTTTAGTCATTGTGGGGTTGTTGTGGGTGGTGGATGTGGGTGTCTAAGCTATGCCTGGTGGGTGAGCCCTCTTGGGGGCTGGGATCCAGTGTCCCGAGAGTGTGCATGGAGATGCTCTGGGGACATCAGAAGCTGGTGGAGGTAGTGGGACCAGCTGGGAGTGTAGGGGGTCCCTGGGTGCATGCAACCCGGACTTGAACATGTCCAACCCCCGCCCCACAGACTTCAACACTGACAACTTCATCTGCAAGGAAGACCTGGAGCTGACGCTGGCCCGGCTCACTAAGTCAGAGCTGGATGAGGAGGAGGTGGTGCTTGTGTGCGACAAGGTCATTGAGGAGGCTGACCTGGATGGTGATGGCAAGCTGGGCTTTGCTGACTTCGAGGACATGATTGCCAAGGCCCCTGACTTCCTCAGGTGCTGCCACTACAGGGGCCGGGCTTGGGCAGGGCAGGGCAGGCCGGGATGTTGGGGCTAAGCCCCTGTCACTCGCTGTTTGTGAGCAGTGGTGTGTGACCAGGAAGCAGGAGGTCATGTTCAAGGCACCCTTGCCCTAGACATGTGACTGGCCTTTGTCCCCTGCAAGGGGGAAGGTGGAAGACCTGGGGGCCCCTTCAGTGATAACTGGGGGCAGAACTCCCTGGGCACTGCTGTCCCTCCAAGCCTGCCTTCCCTCAGTATTGATTACTTGCATCCACTATGCAGGGTTCCCTATTGAGGCGCTGTCCAGCATGGGCCTGGGGTCTGCTGTGCTTTTCCCTGAGGAGCCTTTACCTGCCCAACCCAAGGCCTCTCACCCTCTCTTGCCCTTTCTCTCTTTCTAGCACTTTCCACATCCGGATCTGAGGACACTGCCGAGGCTGCAGGGGCCTGGAAGTCCACCGTCCTGCCCTGTGGTCACATGGGTGTGGCCTCCAAGCTCCCCAGGAAAGCAGTGGCAGCCTCTGGGGTTCACACCACGAATATTTCCTGTGGCCCTTTCAGCAAAAAACAGCCTTAACCAGGAAGGGGGTGTGTGAGGGTTAGGACCCTTCCCACAGCCCCTCTGTGGTCCAGCCCGAGGACCCAGGGCCCCTCTCCAGGCCCTCTGCACCCCGCCCCATGCCCCAGTCCTCTCCCACTCCAGAAATGCTCCCCACCCCCCAAAGGGAAAGGCAGATAACCCAACAGGAGGTGGTGGGGTCTGATGTGTCCAAGTGCTGGCAGGCACCCTGGTCACCCAGGACAGAATGGAAAAAAAAAAAAAAAAAAAAAAGAGGTCAGGGTTTTAATGAGCTATGCAATCTTTTTCTAAAACCCAAGGTTGGGCTGCTCCTCACCCCTGCCTGTTCCTCTTCTCCTGGCCTCCTTCACAATGTGAAGCTGTGGGCACAGTGGGCCGAAGGGCTCTTGCCCCTGTCTCTGTCTCTGGGTCATGAGTACTACCCTGCCTGCCCTCCCCAACACCATGGAATCCTCACTGGTATGTGCTGTCCATAGATGTGTGAACTCCTGGTAGTAAAACACTTTTGCATCCCTGTGCTCTCCATGTCTGCTAATGTTAGGAAATGTTTGAGGGTACCTTTGCTTCTGATCCTTGAAATCCCACCATTGGCGTCTCACCTCTCAGCATCAGGCAGTGCCTCCTGCTTTAGGCACTAGCTTTGATTTCAGTGCGTGTGCCGTTGGGAAGAAGACACATCCATGCCCCGAAACTTCTGTAAATTCCCTGACAGTATCTCCGGTTAACATTCAGGAGTGCTAACCACTCAGGCACAGGGACAGTTGCTTCAGTCTCAATCCTTACAACCCCCAAGGAGGGAGGGACTCTTACAGGCCTATATTTCAGGAAAAGCTGCATAGCCAAGTGGTCACTAGGGTAGATTTCCCACAAATGCGACCTGAGCCAGCTCTGCCCAGGGTCAGGGCAGGGAGGAGGGGTACCTATGGTGTTGTCGCTGGAGATGATCAGTCCTGTTTTCTGCGTCCCGGGCTTGGGGTAGTGGGGAGCGGGGCAGCAAGCCAGCTGTCCACCCTTATAGAGAATGGGAAATGTGGATAGGAAGGGAAGTGACACACAAACAGGAAGTTTCCTGAGGGACAGAGCTCCAGGAAGAGCCAGCCTGACCTGAGGGCACAGCTGGAGTGAAGAGGCCTGAAGCAGAGGATGTGGCTTCTGGCCTTCCCCTCCTTTGTGCTGATGGGGCCACAAGGAGGGGAATTGGTTTTCTCAATAGCAATTGCATGATGTCACTTGGCCAGTTAGAAAGGTGTCTGTCCTAGCACACAGCCTGTCACACATTCGGTAAGTGCTCAGTAGTGGGAGGCAGGTTCAGTCAGTCTGCCTGGGCCTCAGAATGCTCATCTGGGAAATGGGGGTGCTGACCCTTGCCCTTGGCCAGTGTCACTCCTCTCCAGCCTTGATTCCCTCCTATGCATGGATGGGAGGCACAAGGAAAGCAGGACATAGCCAGGAGCTGCAGGTGGTTGGAAGGTCCTCTTCCACCTGCTCTCAGGCAGGCACCGTGGCTGTCTCGGAGCCTAGTTCTGTAGTAGGCTGGATGAGTCTGAAGATCCAAAGGGTGCCTTCAAGTGAGCTGAGGGCTTTGCGATAACCCCTGGCATGGCCTGGGTACCAGGAAACCCACTGGTGGGCTGCCAGATGCCAGGCCCTCAGAATTTGTGCTTCCTGTCCGTGAAGAAGAGCCTCCGAAGCTTGTCAGGCTGCAAGGAAGGAGGAGATACTGGGGCCTGGGGTCGCTGGACAGGGAGGGAAAGACCCAGGCTCCGAGGACCCCTCATTGACTTTGGGTTGGGGGCCCAAGCCCAGGACATGAGGCCAGGTTTGAATTCTGGTGGTTGATTCTACAAGCCTCTCCCGGTGCCTGAAATCCCACCTTTAGCTCTCCAATTTTGGATGCAGGGTTCACCCTCTTCTGGCGAAGGACAGGAGGGGAAGGAGGAGTGTAGAAAGGGTGGCGAGCCTCACCTTACCTCCCTGGAGTGCCCTGGTCTCCCCTGACCCGCAGCTGGGGGCCTCAGGATGCACTGGTGTCGAAGGTAGGGTGGGGTGAGGCTGTACCCAGGCCCGCAGAGATGGGAGAGGTCATGGGGCAGCCACAGGGAAAGAGCAGACATGGGATGTGGCTTCTGAGGGTCTCAGGACTGTCCACTGCTAGATCTGTGGTCCCCAGAGAGTCAGGATCTCAAAGGCTTCTATCCATGGGGTATGGGGGCATAGCCCTGTCCTGAGGGAGGAGCTGTCAGCACTTCCCGGGAAGATCTTTGCACCAGGAATCCAGCTGGAAGATCTGTGTGTGCCTGACTGAGATCAGAGGACTTGCCACTGGGGAAGGGACTCCCAGGTTTTATTGTCTCCGGGTATAGGCAGAGTGCAGTTGGGACTGAGGGCTCCAGAGAGTTCATCTGCCTCCCTGAGAACCCTGGACCAGCCCCACTCCCGGCCACTGCTCTCCACACTCCTGGTCCCCTCTCCTCCTTACTTAGCAGACCCCTGCAGAAACCAAGAGGGAGGGGAAAGGACCCCTGGTCTGCTGCAGAGAAAGTCCTTAGAAGGTCCTGGAAGCCCCCAGCTTACACCCAAATCTAGCAGCTGCCTCTCCTACCACCACCACCACCACCACCACCACCACCACCACCACCACCACCACCACCACCACCACCACCACCACCACCGAGATCCTCAGAATAATAGCTGTGTTCTTCAAGAGCCCTCTCTGGGCTGTGTCCTGAGCAGGAGAGGATGTCTAGCACTATCATCTGGGCACCTGCCCCTGGATACAAGCAGAGGATCAGCCCATTTTACAGATGAGGAAATGGAGGTCCCGGGTGGGGTTGCTAAACAAGAATGTAGATGCCCAGTTAAGTTTAAATTTCAGATAAACAAAGGAATAATTGTGATATTTGAGACATACTTTGAAATGGTTTTTGTTTTGGTTTGGTTTTTTTGTTTGTTTTTTTAAACAGAGTCTCACTTTGTCTCCCAGACTGGAGTGCAGTGGCGCAATCTGGACTCATCACAACTTTAACCTCCCAGGTTCAAACGATCCTCCTGCTTCTGCCCCCCAAGTAGCTGAGACAACAGGCCACCATGCCTGGCAATTTTTTGTATTTTTTCGTAGAGATGGGATTTTGCCACGTTGCCCAGGCTGGTCTCAAACTCCCAAGCTCAAGCAATCCACCTGCCTCAGCCTCCCAAAAGGCTCGGATTACAGACATGAGCCACCATGCCTGGCCTCAAAAATGTTGTTTATCTGTAATTCAGGTTTAACTGGTTGTCCTGGAATTTGTCTTGCCCAAAGCTACAAGGCGAGGGAGTAGGGGCAAAGGGGCTGTTCTCCTGCACCCAGAGGCTCTGAGACCCCTGCAGAGGCTGATCTATTGTAGAGAATGCCCTTAGAAGAGCCTGGAAGCCCCTGTCTTACATCCAAATCTAGCAGCTGCCTCTCCCACCACCACCACCACCACCACCACCATTTCCAGGCAGATGTTAGGGCTGGAAAATTCTGTGTACTTCCACGCAGTGGCGGTGACCTGACCTGCCTATGCCTGGGGGCTACAGGTTGTCTCTTACCACCAGGTGCTCTCTAAGGGCTGGGAGCCGCCCCATCCCGTCATGGAGCTCACCTTGTGCATCCGTCCAGTCTCCTTGCTCTTGGTTGCTGGGATCTGCTCATAGGTGTTCCCAGGCTCTGGGAGCCCTGGGGGCCCTGAGATCCTCTTGTAGCCATGGTACATGGGCCCATGTACCCATGGGCTAGATGTGGGACTGGCCCCAGGATGTGGGGCCCTGGCTGGGTCACCCCAGCAAGCTGGGATCTGCTCATAGGTACTGCCTTCTTGGTCTGGTGTGTCCCTGGCCTCTTGCAGGGGGCCGTGTGTCCCAATGAACTCATAGATATCTGCAGAGCTGCCCTGGGAGCAGGGCTGAGCCTCTTGGCTCAGCTTTGGAAACTCTTGCCTCCAGGTGGCCCCCAGGGATCCCATGGCATTAGAACACCCCCAGGAAGTGGGAGACTCTGTGGGACCCTGGTCTGGGCTCACCCCAGAGAGGACAGGCACCAGGCCATGAGGCCTATTCTGTTCTCCATCTGAGAGTCTCCTTTGGGCCTCCCTGCCTGGGGAGTAGGCCTGGCTGCCAGCTGGAACTGGTGCATGCCTGCTGGACCCCTCTGTGCCCAAGCCTAGCCGTGCCTGGTTCATCTTCCTCAGGTCTGCATAGATGATGTCACTGGGGCCTCCAAAAGACTCTTCCAGGAGGGAGGAACTCCTCTCAGGGAGTGGGGGCACTCTGATGGGAGCCTGAGGAGACAGGGACAGAGAAACTCTTAAGGGGCAGCCCATCACTAAGATGCCCTCCAGTAAAAACTCTCTCGGATAAGCCGAGGCCCCCTGTCTTGGCTATAGTCTTCCTGCCTGTACATGCAAGGGTTGGATACATGACACTCAGGGTCCCTTCCAGCTCTCATGCTCTAGGACTTGTTCTTTTTTTTGTTTGTTTTTTAAGATGGAGTCTCGCTGTGTTGCCCAGGCTAGAGTGCAGTGGTGTGATCTTGGCTCACTGCAACCTCTGCCTCCCAGGTTCAAGCTCTTCTCCCACCTCAGCCTCCTGAGTAGCTGGGATTACAGGCTCCCACCATCATGCCCAGCTAATTTTTGTATTTTTATAGAGACGGGGTTTCCCAGTGTTGGCCAGGCAGGTCTCAAACTCCTGACCTCAGGTGATCCACCCGTCTCAGCCTCCCAAAGTGCTGGGATTACAGGTGTGAGCCACCACACCCGGCCTAGGACTCGTACTTTACCTTGGCATTCAAGGCTTTGGGTCACCAGCTCTACCTCCCACCCAATTTTTCCCTCCCCTCCTCCCACCTCCTCCCACCTCCATTGTGGTCCACTGTTCCCTCTGTGCCCCCAAACCCACTCACTGCTGTATTTCCCTTCAGAATGGTCCATCTCCAAGTCCCATCACTCATTTAACAAATATTTAGTGAGCACCAACTATGTGCCAGACACTGTCCTAGGTGCCAAGGACTCTGGTGAGCAAGACTAACTCTTGGGAATTTATATTCTAATCTGGGAGATGGGCAGCATACTGCTGCGCTGTGTAGCACAATATGGTTTGATGTGCTATATGACGGGCGAATATATCACAAGACAACGGAGCGTGGGGGCATGATCAGTGCTACAAAGAACGAAGCAGCGTCATGGGATAGAGAGAATGGCAGGTGGGGAAGGCAACATTTTCTGTCATAGGTGGGCCTTTCTGAGGTGGTGATATTTAAGAAAAGAATGGAATGCAGTTAGAGTGTAAGCCATGCGGGTATCTTGTAGGAAGAGCATTCCAGGCAGACAGTAGAGCCAGTGCAGAGGCCCTGAGGTGGGAGCAAGGTTGGTATGTTCGAGGATGATCTAGAAGGCCAAAGAAGTCAGAGAAAAGGCCTCACTGAAGCCTCCAGTGAAGAAGCAGGGGGTAGCAGGGCATCTGGTGAGGCTCTTGCGGGCCCTGGTGAAGTGTTTAGGTTTTATTCTAAATGTGAGGAAAAGCCGTTGGCATGCTGTGATCTGATATAAAGAAAAATCTTTTGGCCGGCACGGTGGCTCACGCTTGTAATCCTAGCACTTTGGGAGCCGAGGCAGGCAGAAAACCTGAGGTCAAGAGTTTGAGACCAGCCTGGCCAACATGGCGAAACCCTGTCTCTACTAAAAATACAAAAAAAAAAAAATTAGTCGGGCATGGTGGCGTGCACCTGTAATCCCAGCTACTCAGGAGGCTGAGGCAGGGGAATCACTTGGATCCAGGAGGCAGAGATTGCAGTGATCTAAGATGGTGCCACTACACTCTAGTCTGGATAATAGAGTGAGACTCTGTCTCAAAAATAAAAGTAAAAAAGGCTGGGCACAATGGCTCATGCCTGGAATCCCAGCACTTTAGCCAAGGTGGGCAGATCACTTGAGGTCAAGAGTTCAAGACCAGCCTGGCCAATATGTTGAAACCCTGTTGCTACTAAAAATACAAAAATTAGCCAGATGTGGCGGCAGGTGCCTGTAATCCCAGCTCCTTGAGAGGCTGAGGCAGGAGAATCACTTGAACCCAGGAGGCAGCGGAGATTGCAGTGAGCTGAGATTGCACCATTGCACTCCAGCCTGGGCAATGCAGCAAGACTCCATCTCAAAAACAAAAACAAAAACGAACAGAAACAAACAAATTAAAAAAAAAAAGAAAAGAAAAATCTTTCTGAGTCCATGGGGTGCTATGGAGAAGAATAAAATATTGACTCACAGGCACCCCACACTACAGCTTACTAAAGGATGTTCAGGCATTTCATATCCATTTTCTCATTCAAGCTTCACAAGAACCTCAGGCATGGTAAACTGAGGCTCAGAGAAATTATGTGACTCGCCTAGAGCCACATCGCTAGAAAATGGCCAAGCCAAGGCTTGAACCAAATCTAACTAGCCAGAGGCAGGCAATGGCACGGGTGAACCCTGGGTGATTCCAAGATGAGTCTGCACCTCTGGGCCTGGCTCACCCTCTACAGCCGGAGGGAGTGGCTGGCCTGGCCTCAGGGTCTGACTAGGAGCATGGCACCCACATCCCTGGTCTGGCAACCCTGACTCTAGGTGGCCCATGCTTCTCACCTCCATGCTTTCCTCCTGGGAGAGGTTCCGGGGACTCACATCCAGACTCTTCTCTGCATGGAGGAAGGAGACCTGGGGCTTTGGAGATGAGTGGGGGCTGGCGGCCTTGTCTGGGACCACTGTGGGGGATACCATGGCAGGCAGGTTTTCTGGGTCCACGATGGTCTGGTGGAGGCCCCGGGTGATGGCATCATACATATCATTGTCCTCTGGCTGGGGGTATGGGGATACAGCAGGCATGTGGTCACACAGGCCCAGCCAGTCTCCAGAGCCTACCTGAGACTGCTGGTAAGAGACTGCAACATTCCCACCGGGTTCCTGACCTCAGGTAAGACATCGCCACAGTCTCCCTTTTTCCAGTAGGGATCATGACCCCACACTGAGTGCCCCTGGGTGATAGTAAATAGGGAGGGCTTGAAAAGGGGTATGCCTGAGTGATGGATACCCCAGGCCTGGGCTCCCTGCCCAGCCACCTTCACCCTGGGGAAGTGGGGCGCCTACCCGGGGGCAGGCAGCAGTCAGCATCTCTCCGAAGGGCTCAAGCTGTGCCTCCTGGTAATGGTGCACAAGCTCAGCCAAGGTGCTGTGGCTCTGGGTGTCTCCTGAGATGATGTAACGCCGGTTTTGAAGCTGGTTGATGACAAAATGTCGGCAACGATTGCTGCCCCTGCAACACAAGGCAGCCCAGCCTTGGCCCACGGTCTGAGCTCTGTGCCTGGGTGCAGGAGAGGGGTCCCAGTTCTTGATCCAGAACAGACCTGCCTGACCTGGGGCCACTGTACCCCACTTGGAGCCATGGTGTGTTTGTCAGGAAGCTACGGAGAGGTTTTCAAACCATGGAGCCCTGGGATCTTGGGAAGTACCTAAGCCTGCTCTGGTGGAGTCAGGGAAGGCACAGCTGCGACTGGAGTGAGGCAAGTGAGGCACTCATCTTGGGTGCGAAATTTACAGGGGCACCAAAAAACTCAATCAAGAAAACTAATAACGCAGTATTTTAGAAAATCAAAATATATGAAAAAAAATCCACAATGAACAAAACACCAAAGTTTTAAATAAAGACAGGATCCAACCCTACACCTGTACAACTCAACCTCCCTCTACTCCCCACCCTGCTGCAATGATGGAGTTCCAGCTCCCACTCCCTCTTCGGCCTGTAAAGTCCCACCCTAAAATCTCACCCTCTTCATCTTCCTTTTTCCTAGAAAAATAACGTCTACACAATGATGTGCATACATCATAAATGTGCAGTTTGATGATTTTCCACATAGGAACCCTCCCATGTAACTGCCACTCAGATCAAGATATAAAACCTTTCCAGCCCCTAGAAGACCTACTTGCACTCCCTTCCAGTCAATGCCCCCCAAAGGTAGCCACCATTCTGACGCCTATCAGCATAGATTAGTCTAGCCCATTAGAGAACTTCTATAATACGTCTCTTGTGTCTAGCACCTTTCACTCAACATTGTATCTTGGAGATTGATTCATGTCCAAGTACAATTAGTTTCTTTTTTTTTCTCATTTATATGTAGTATTCTAATTAAGGAAAAATCCACCACGTACCTATTCTGTTGATAGACATTTAGGTTGTTTCCAGATCTCGGCTGTTATAAATAAAGTTGCTGTGAGCATTCTTGTACATATCTTTTGGTGAATATGTACTCATTTCTGATGAGAATATACCAAGGAATAGAGTTGATGGGTCATGGGTACACCTGTATTTGGCTTTAGTAAATCATGCCAAATTGCTTTCTAAAATTATTGCAATGGGCTGGGCACAGTGGCTCATGCCTATAATCCCAGCACTTTGAGAGGCCCAGGCAGGCAGATCACTTGAGGTCAGGTGTTCAAGACAAGCTTGCTCAATATGGTGAAACTCCATCTTTACTAAAAATTTAAAAAACAAACAAACAAAAAAATAGCTGGTGTGTGGTGGTTGCCTGTAATCCCAGTTACTCGGGAGGCTGAGGTAGGAGAATTACTTGAACCTGGGAGGCGGAGGTTGCAGTGGGCCGAGATCATGCCATTGCACTCCAGCTGGGTGACAAGAGTGAAACTCCATCTCAAAAATCAAATAAAATTATTGCAATGTATGAGAGCTCCAGTTGTTCCACATATTCTGTCTTTCCATTATAGCCATCCAATGTGGCTTTAATTTGTGTCTCCCTGACAGCTAATGATGCTGAACATGGGCCTTCTGGGTTTTTCTTTTTGGTAAAGTGCTCAGTTCTTTTGCTTTTATTTATGTAATTATCTCTTTTTGTCTTATTTATTTGTAGGAGTTCTTTATATATTCTGGATTTGAGTCCTTTGTTAGATATTTGTATGCTAATAGATAACTTATTCAAGACTGCACACTGATCTTTTTCTTCTCTTAATAATATCTTTTAATTATAAAAATTCTTAATTTTGGGTAGGTGCAGTGGCTCACGCCTGTAATCCCAGCACTTTGGGAGGCCGAGGCAGGTGGATCACCCAAGATCAGGAGATAGAGACCAGTCTGACCAATATGGTGAAACCCCGTCTCTACTAAAAATACAAAAATTAGCTGGATATGGTGGCGTGTGCCTGTAGTCCCAGCTAGTTGGGAGGCTCAGACAGGAGAATTGCTTGAACCCGGGAGGAAACGTGGCAGTGAGCAGAGATCGCACCACTGCACTCCAGCCTGGGCAAGAGAGTGAGACTCTGTCGCAAATAAATAAATAAATTTTTAAAAATTCTTAATTTTAAGGAAATCAAATTAATCACTCTTTTAAGATTAGTGCTTTTTGTGTCCTGTTTAAAAAATCTTGGCCTCTCATTTTCAAAGGTATTTTCATTTACCTATGACAATGTTTTTCTGTTTTCTTCTAGAAATGGTATTGTTTTGCTTTTCTTTCTTGGATCTACAATCCATCTAGAATTAATTAATTTTTGTGTATGGTATGAGGTAGCAGTAATTGTCTTCCATTTAGATATCCAATTGCTCCTGCACCAATTATTGAAAAAGCAAGCCTTTCCCCCACGGAATTGCAGTGATGCCTCTGTTGCAAATCTGGTAACCAAACATTTGGGACTGTTTTGGGACTCTTTTCTGTTCCCTTTTTCTATTTGTATACCTTTGAGCGGTCCCACTTTGGTCTCTTTTATAAGTTAGTATTCTCCCTAAGATCTTATCTGGGAAGAAACAAAACAAAAGAAAAAAATCCCCAAAGCTCAAAAGACATTTGAAAACTACTGAGTTAGTATATTTCAAAATGCCTAGCACAGTGTCTGGCACATAGAATAAAAATATTTTAACGACGACTAACATTTATTTAAA
The DNA here is from genome assembly GCF_047675955.1 of Chlorocebus sabaeus. NCBI lineage: Eukaryota > Metazoa > Chordata > Mammalia > Primates > Cercopithecidae > Chlorocebus > Chlorocebus sabaeus. The sequence continues at coordinate 54,186,182 of NC_132929.1, read as the reverse complement.
GTCCTTACTGCATTATATGCATTGTGCCAAGCACTTTTAAATGTATCAACTGATTGCACACTTTCATCAATCCTATGAAGCAGGGGTTATCATATTCCCATTTTACAAATGAGGAAACGGGGGAACAGACAAGCAAAGTAACTTGCTCAAGGTCAGTGTTTGAACTGGGGCAGTCTGAATATGTGACAATTTTGAATCAGAATCTGAAGACTTTTAAGTTTACCCTGGAGCCCTAGCCTCCCTCCCTACTTAGAGAAATCTTCTTACCTCCTCTGAATTTCCCCTTCCAACCGACCTACTCTTGGGACAAGATTCGACATCACCATCTCTGCCTTTGTCCTGGCTACCTTGTCTCCTTCTCTCTATCCCCACTACCCTATCCTAGCCCGGACCTCATTATCTCACATTCAGGCAATTGCAGGAGTCCCCAGTGCCCCCACACCTCCAGCTCTGACTTCCAGTCCTCTCTCCATAGGCTGCCTAAAGGACCTATGCAAATACAGCAAACCAGATCATCCTTCAGGGTCTACAGACTTAGCTAGGCATCCAAGGCCATTCTAAGCTTCTCCCACCCTCCCCTCCAGGCATTCCTCCAAAGGAACCAAGTGTTCTGCTGCACCCAGCAACCTGCAGCTCCCCCAGCACCCTTGTCTTTCATGCCTCTGTACTTTTGCACATGGCATTCCATCTACCAGAGATGCCCTCCTAAACCCCAACCACACCCTCCTTTCTGCCTAGCAACTTGTATTCTTTCTTCTATCCTAGGCTCAAAGTTCACCTCTGTGAAGCCTCCTCCAAGCCCCACTCCTTTGAAGGCTGTAGCTTCATCCGTAGCATACGGCCAGTGCTGCTCAGGAAGTGTCTGCTAAGCATGTGATGGATGAATGAAGGAGTCAGGAGTCAGGACCCAGGGAAATCTAGGCAATTTGGGCCAGTGGGGCCTCTGCACTAATCTGCAAGGCTAGGTTATGGTAGGCTGAGCTTGCTTGCCCAGAGGGCTTCCCCTTACCTGTAGGACAAGATGTAGCCGGTGGCTCGGTCACTGAGGCGGATAAGGAAGGAACCAAGAGCTCTGTCCCTGAGTAGCTGCTCCGTCTGCCTGGGCAGAGGACATGCCATTAGCTGGGGTCTGTGCCCTAACAGCAGCAGGTACAGCCTGACTTAGGCCTCTCTTGGAATCCCTGCTGGCCATGCCTTTGGGTTCCAGACCTCCAACCCTTTATAGAGGAGCCACTCAGACCTATGGATTGGTCTGTGGCCTGTCAGGGCTCAGTATGTGGTCTATCTGGGCCCAAATGATTAAGTTCAAGACTGTCTGGGGCTGGGTCAGGGTCTGAAGTCATATGCACCCCCCGACTCCCCACTGCAGCCTCACTAGCAGGCACACTGGTTGCTGACCCTGGCCACCCACTCTCCACCCGGATGGTTGTGTAGCAAGAATAAATCCACACAGCTGGAGATGTTGAGGTTTAGTGGGGGGTCCCTCCCTCAGAACCACTGTGTACAGTACTACAAGATGTGCACTACACACGAGCTTCTGCAGGGAGAAGATGCTGCTATGTCTGAAGCAGCTAAAAGGGATTCATTCCTCTTCCTGTCCCCTTTAATCCCAGGCAGCTACAGAGATTTTCCACATGGTGCCAAATATTTTGGAGGCATGGTGAAAAGTTCCACCTGTCTTGTGGTTTGGCAGTACATAGACCAGATACATATTCCCTCACTCAGTTACTCACCAAATACTGAGTGCCTGCTCTATGCAGCTAAATCATTTGCAGGGCCAGGTGCTAAATGAAAACATGGGGCCCCTGGTTCAAAATGATTTAGAATATCAAGACAGTGACAGCAGAGTGTTAAATCAAATGTGGAGCCCTTTTGACCCTGTGCTGTTGCACAAGTCAGTGCCCATAAAGCTGGCCCTGGCTCTGTGCAGGTGCTGTGCCAGTACCTAAGAACTGGCTGGATTTGTCATTCCTTCATCAGGTGTTTTGGTTGCTTGGAGACCCAGCCCATATAGAAAGTCAAACCTCTATCTTGGCCTTTATACCTAGGGTAACCGTGCATCCAGGTTTTCCTGGGATGGCCCCATTTATGACAGTTCTCCTAGCTTAGTTACTAATAGTGTTCTGGTTTGGACAATACATGATATGGTCCCCTAGTTACTCATCAAGTCACGCCTGGCCCTCTTTCTGTCCTCTGGCAGCCTGGCAGCCCCAGTCATCCTCAACTTGTACTAAAGTAGAGGCCGTTGCCCTCCCCGACTCTGCCTACAGAAGCCACCACCAGAGGACATGGTGCTCCTCGGTCTGTTCCCCTGCCCCCCGCCTCCAAGGGCCCCTGCCTAGCCCAGGGAAAGGACAGGAACCAGTCTGATCCATAGTTTCCAGACCATTTTCTCAGCCCCAAGGGGCTGTGGGCTATGAGGGACCTGTGGGCAGAAGCAGCCTTACTTGCGGGTGATGAATCCATGAAACCAGGGAGGCAGGGCACCATTCTGCAGAATGAAGGGGGCCTGTGTCTCCATGAACCACTTCAGGGCAAGCTCCTGGAGCTCAGCCAGGGCCTGGCTGTCCCCTGCCCCCTCAGGATCTCTCCCCAGGCTGAGCTGCTTTAGGCTGTCCTCCATGCTGGCGAGCACCGGAGTGGAAGCAGAGCGCAGCCAGCGCACATGCCTCTATATCTGCATGTGCTCTGGCTCATTTGCCTGAGCCCATGCCCTACCCAAGGGCCCGTAGCACACAGCAGCCCTATTGTCACCTCTGGGTTGGTGGCTGGTTCTCTCCTCTGATGCTTTGGGGTGGGGCACTTTGGCTGGCTGCAGACATGGGGGAAGCTGCCTGAGAGGGGTAGGGAAGGCCCTCCGTGGCTTCCTGGCCAGCAGATGGGCTACCTCACTGGGTTTGGCCATGTTCCCCACAACCTCTGGTCTTTGTCACAACTAAAGATCAGACCCTGGCAAAAGTCCACAATACTGCCCCTGGGAGCAAAGCAGTGGATTTAAATTCTAGGTAGCCTTCCTTCATGGAGGCGATTTTTATTTTGATAGAGAAGTTCTGTGCTAACTAAGTCTTCCTTCCACTCAAGATTTATTGAGTCCCTACTGTGTGCCATGTAAATCTGGGCCCTGGGAATAAAGCAGTGAATAAAACAGCACTTTGCCCTCATGGCACATACATTCTAGAGGGAGACAAATATATGTGTAGAATATAGAGTCAGACGGAATAAGCACTCCAAGACAAAGGCAGAAGAACAAGAGAGCCCATGGGCTACGTTATGCAGATAGAGAGTCAGGGGTCAGGGTCAGCCTTGTCCAGGAGGTGACATTGGAACAGTGACGGAGGAAGCCAAGCAGGCACCTGGCAGAGTGGACCCTCATCAGCAGGGGGAAGCACGCGCAAAGATGAGGAGGTGGGACTTTGTTGCAGATTTTGAAGAACAACCAGAAGCTCATGTCGTTTTAACAGAGAGGGGGCTTTGGAGTAGATGGGTCCCCTGGAAAGGCAGGGATAGGCCTCTGGTAGGAAGCTTTGGAGCAGTTAGGGCAATGGGACCATTTGTTCACACAAACATCCCTGAGTCTCTTATGTGTTTCTGAGTTTCCTAGCAGAAACCCAGGCTGGATGGATGGTGAGGCAGCAGATGGTGCAGTCAGCCTCAAAGATCTTGATGAGACTCCCACTTCCACCGCACACTGACGTGAGACCACCCTGGGCAGGTAGCTGGGACTGACGTGGGGTCTCAAGAAACGTATTCAATTGTTGCAGAGAACTAATTTGCTCATCTGTAAAATGGGCATGAGACAAAGCTATTTTCTAGACTCTAGGGTCATCATGAGGACTAAGGGAGACAGCATAATGGTTTACAATCAAGGCGCCTGTATATACGATAAAAAATAGGATGCAGGTACTGCTACAGTATGACTCAAGTGATTTGTGGTCATTTCCCCTGCTTAAAGCACTTGATACATAACCATCTCTGTCTAACTCCATTCCACAGTAAGAGATGCTTGGTTTCATTTTTCCTTGAGGCCAGACCTGTAATACCAGCACTTTAGGAGGGCAAGGTGAGAGGATCAGTTGAGGCCAGGAGTTCATGGCCAGCCTGGGCAACACAGCAAGACCTTTTTCTAAAAAGAAAAAGGCAACCGGGCGCAGTGGCCACGCCTGTAATCCCAGCACTTTGGGAGGCCGAGGTGGTGGGTGGATCATGAGGTCAGGAGATTGAGACCACCCTGGCTAACACAGTGAAAACCCGTCTATACTACAAATACAAAAAATTAGCCAGGTGTGGTGGTGGGCGCCTGTAGTCCCAGCTACTTGGGAGGTTGAGGTGGGAGAATGGCGTGAACCTGGGGGGCGGAGCTTGCAGTGAGTGGAGACCGCACCACTGCACTCCAGTCTAGGCAACAGAGCAAGACTCCGTCTCAAAAATAAATAAGTAAATAAATAAATAAAAACAACAAAAAAAAAAGAAAAAGGCAGAACTAATCCAATAGCAATAGAAGTTAAGAGAGTGGTTACCTTGGGGACTGGGTGGGGAGCGAAAAGCTGCTGGTGCTGACAGTGTTCTATTTCTTTTTTTCTTTTTTTTTTTTTTTTGAGACGGAGTCTCGCTCTGTTGCCCAGGCTGGAGTGCAGTGGCCGGATCTCAGCTCACTGCAAGCTCTGCCTCCCGGGTTTATGCCATTCTCCTGCCTCAGCCTCCCGAGTAGCTGGGACTACAGGCGCCTGCCACCTCGCCCGGCTGGCTAGTTTTTTGTATTTTTAGTAGAGACGGGGTTTCACCGTGTTAGCCAGAATGGTCGCGATCTCCTGACCTCGTGATCTGCCCGCCTCGGCCTCCCAAAGTGCTGGGATTACAGGCTTGAGCCACCGCGCCCGGCCGACAGTGTTCTATTTCTTGTTCCGGTTGGTGGGTTGAGTGAGTGTGGATTGAGTGAGTTGAGTGAGAGTGCTTACAGTGTGAAGATTCACTGGCTCTGCACTCATGGTTTACACATTTTTCGATGTCTATGTTCTACTTCAATAAAAAAGTTTTTAAAAATGAGGGTGTTACAGCCAGATTTCCTTGGTTCAAATTCCAGCTTACTAGCTATGTGACCATAATCAAATGATCTAACTTCTCCTGCTGTTAGGAAGGTCAGATGAGTTAAATCCTTAGAATAGTGTGTGGAATAACATAGTGACCAGGATTAGCTATTAATTTGATGATGATGATGGTGGTGGTGGTGGTGGTGGTGGTGGTGGTGGTGATGCAAGATTCTGAAATACAGAAGGTCCACTCCTGTTGATAATTATTATTATGATTATTACAACGTCATCAGGGTTATCTGAAATCAAGATAAAAATGCCTGTGAGGGTGTGTGTGAGGCTTATAGTTTAGAGAACACGCAAGGGCTTGAGGCAAACCTGTGACCTCAACCTGGGCAGCTCTTTCTCATCTCTTTTATTTACTTATTTATTTATTCATTTATTTATTTAGAGACAGAGTCTCACTGTGTCGCCCAGGCTGGAATGCAGTGGCACGATCTTACTTCACTGCAACCTCTGCCTTCCAGGTTCAAGTGATTCTCCTGCCTCAGCTTCCTGAGTAGCTGGGACTACAGGCGCGTGCCACCACGTCCAGCTAATTTTTTGTATTTTTAGTAGAGACAGGGTTTCACTGTGTTAGCCAGGATGGTCTCGATCTCCTGAGCTCTTTCTCATCTCTCAGCCACATTTTCCACATCCGTGAAAAGGGTAACCATACTTAGCTCACCTGGGGATGGGGTGAAATACTACAGATAGTGCTTTTCTCACAAGGACAAGCACATAGGCACATAGTAAGCGTTCTTGGAAGGCCTACTACTGGGAACATCACTTTTATAAACCATTAATTCCCACCTTGACACTGGAGGAGTCAACTCTTTGCCAGGGGACATCCTAAGGGAACCATCATTTGCATACTTGCTAATTGGTCTTCCCTGTCACAAACATAAGCCAGGGATATAATGGCATTAGAACGGAAATCCCAGGCCTGGGCTAAGGAGGACTGGAACTCTTTAACATGGGAAAGGGGGCTGGGCATGATGGCTCACGCCCATAATCCCAGCACTTTGGGAGGCCAAGGCAGGAGGATTGCTTGAGCTCAGGAGTTTGAGACCACCCTGGGAAACATAGCAAGGCCCCATGTCTACTAAAAAAATAAAAACAGCTGGGCATGGTGGCTCATGCCTGTAATCCTACCACTTTGGGGGGCCAAGGCGGGCGGATCATGATATCAGGAGATTGAGACCATCCTGGCTAACATGGTGAAACCTGGTCTCTACTAAAAATACAAAAAATTAGCCAGGCATGATGGCGGGCACCTGTAGTCCCAACTACTTGGGAGGCTGAGGCAGGAGAATGGCGTGAACCCGGGAGGCAGAGCTCACAGTGAGCCAAGATAGCGCCACTGCACTCCAGCCTGGGCAACAGAGTGAGACTCTCTCTGAAATAAATAAACAAATATATAAAATAAAATAAAAATAAAGAAATTAGCCAGGCGTGGTGGTGTACACCTGTGGTTCCAGCTACTTAGGAGGCTGGGGTGGGAGGATTGCCTGGGAGGTTGAGGCTGCAGTGAGCAATGATTGTGCCACCGCACTCCAGTCTGGGCAACAGAGCAAGACCATGCCAAAAAAAAAAAAAAAAAAAAATTGGGAAAGATGGGGAGGAGTAAGATTACATCTTGATTTTTCCCTAACCTTTCATTGAATTAAGCATTTCCTTCCATGGTGAATGTTGCTGGGAACAAACCTCATTAGCAGCACCTATTACTTTGTTACCAACGGAAATAACAGATATTTTCATATTACACTACAGCTGTTGCAGACATCTTGAGATATCATTTTTGCTCATCATTACCTCAGAATTACAGTAATTAGACCAAACTCTGGATCTTGTTATTTAACGTGCCAATAAAACATATCATGTAATATCACAAATATTTTCATAAACCCTATTTTGATATAATTTATTTCCATTGCTCTCTGTATTTTATTTTGTGCACTTAAAAAAATCTATTCTGAGAAGTCCATAGGCTTCATCAGATACCAAAGAGGTCCATGGCACAAAAAGGCTAAGGATGCTGGGGTCTAACCCAGTCGGTTTGCTGCCAAAAGTGAGGTCCTGTAAGTATTCAAATACAAAGAAATGTGTTTCTACAATTTTCCATGATGCAATCTCTCCCCACCTTCCTTTCAGGCTGGATACTTTTATGGGCAGAACCTGGTCATTTTCCTAAGAAGACAAAGGTTTTGTGTATAAAAGGCGGCAGAGCCCAGTATGGCTATGGGCCAGAGGTCAGATTCCAAAGTTAGGCAAATAAGGTGGGTCTCTATACTCAGTGGAAATGTGGGGATGGGGAGGGGCGACGCCCAGGTGAGCTCCGTGAAGAAGGGTTGGGGTAGGAAAAGGTTGTCCTTGACAGTGCTCTTCGTGTCATTGTTCATTTCAATACGTGTGGTCACCTACTGGGTGCTGAGGCCTGGGCATACAAAGGACACTACAGTAGTCTAGCTCTCCTTCTCCAGCAGGGGCCCAGAGATGCAGGGAGAGGGAGAAGAAGGCTTCAGGCTCTGGAGTCAGGCTTACTGGCTTAGAATCCTAGCTCCCAGCTGGGCACGGTGGCTCACACCTGTAATCCCAGCACTTTGGGAGGCTGAGGCAGGCAGATCACAAGGTCAAGAGATCGGGACCATTCTGACCAACATGGTGAAACCCTGTCTCTACTGTAAAGTACAAAAATTAGCTGGGCATGGTGGCGCTCACCTGTAGTCCCAGCTACTCAGGAGGCTGAGGCAGGAGAATTGCTTGAACCCAGGAGGTGGAGGTTGCAGTGAGCCGAGATTGCGCCACCGCACTCCAGCCTGGCGAGAGAGCGAGACTCCGTCTCAAAAAAAATAAAATAAAATAAAATAAATTAAAAAAAACCAAACAAATAAATAAAAAGAATTCCATCTCCCTTACTTGTTGGCTCTGTGAGTTCACTTGTTTGTTTCTTCATCCATAAACATAGAAGGGAGAAAAAGTGCCTACCCGGTAGGTTTCAGGACTTCTCAGAGCTAATCTATGCAGTGAAGTGGCCGGGAGGTTCAGTGCACATGCAGTAGACATCAGTGGCCATCATGATTCACCCACAGCTGCAAGTCATCCCCGGGACTGGGAAGTCCCCAGAATTCAAAGTCCCTGTGCCTAGCAAAACTTCCCTGTCCTAAGTTCTCCTCTCTTAAAAGGTTGCTTTTCCTATAGCGCAAATAGATGGTAATGGATTATCCCACAAATGACTATCTACTGAAGGTGTTCAGCCTGGCTTGCCCTTTCAGGAAGGAGGTTGAGGTTTCTCCAGAAAGCCGCTGAGAGGTAGTGTCTCTCTAAGCCTTTCGACGAAGGCCCAGTGAATGTGCCCCATCCAAGCACTGAGTCTCTCACTTCTCTTTTTGAGCCTGTGCAGAAGCCATGTTCATTGCCAATTGCTGCTGGTAGAGACTGGTGATCGAACACCAAAGTGGACTTTTCCGTAAATGCTTGTCATGTGCCTGTGTTAGCCTATGCACACTACATTTTCATAGCCCTAAGTTGTTTCATTAATAGGCCTGAATTAGTTCTATAATATTGGGGAATGAAAAATGAATGATCCTATTTCTTTTTTCTCAATTTGTCTATCTCATTTTCCACTGTATCCCTTACCTAGAATGGTGCTTGGCACAAGTAGATGCTCCGTAGGTTTATTTTATTTTATGTTATTATTTGATTTGATTTGATTTGATTTTTGAGACAGAGTCTCACTCTGTTGCCCAGGATGGAGTGCAGTGGACACAATCTTGACTCATTGCAACCTCCAGTTCCCAGGTGAAAGTGATTCTCCTGCCTCAGCCCCCTGAGTAGGTGGGACTACAGGCATGCACCACCACATCTGGCTAATTTTTGTATTTTTAATAGAGATGGGGTTTTGTCACATTGGTCAGGCTGGTCTCAAACTCCTGACCCCAAGTGATCCACCTGCCTTGGCCTCTCAAAGTGCTGGGATTATAGGTGTGGACCACTGTACCTGGCCTTCAGTAAATACATTTTAATTCATTATTCAAATAGATGATAAATCAACATAATTTTAAAAAGACAAATATAAAAAGATATCAGTAAAAATATTCTCCCTCCAGGAATTTAACCCCATCCACCCAGTTACTAACCGCATGTCATTCCCATAGATAACCACTGTTAGTTGTTCCTTGAATGTCCTGCCTGGGTTTCTTTATGGACATCCAAATAAGTATGTATTTCTTTTTCCTTTTTTCCTTTCCTTTCCTTTCCTTTTCTGACAGAGCCTTGCTCTGTTGGCCAGGCTGGAGTGCAGTGGTGCAACCACAGTTCACTGCACCCTCAACTTCCTGGGCTCAAGCAATCCTCCCATACCTCAGCCTCTTGAGTAGCTGACACTAAAGGTACTGGGATTATAGGCATGAGCTACTGCGCCCAGCCAAGTATGTATATTCTTATTTTCCTCACCTTCTTACATAAAAGGTAGAGTACTATACAGCATTCTGCACCTTGCCTTGTAAAAAAATTCAACAGTATATCTTGGCACTCCTTCCATAAGACTAAAGAGAGGGGTGCCATTCTTATTTTCACAGCTGCATATTATTCCATTGTATGAATACATCATAATTTTTGTAACCAGTCCTCTATTGATGATCATTTGAGTTGTTTCCATTTTTTTTAATTCCTGGAAAATGCAGCAATAGATAATCTTATATGGATTTGATTAAGTGTAAGAATAAATACATCCATGAAACATTCTCAAAAGTGGAATCACTGAATCAAAGGGTATTTGCAGTTGTCATTTTAACAGATGATGCCAAATTGCTTTCTTTAAGGGTTGTATTGATGTGTGACTCAGTAAATATTGAATACATGGATGAATAATATTTTCAAGTTCAGTCATTTTGAGGCCCCCAGCATGCAAGAAAAACCAGGGGAGAGGGCTATTGCTGGTCCAGAAAAGTCGCCAATGTTATTGTGATGCTTTTGGCCCCTCAAAGCCACTGAGTGACTTCGTCTTGCCATCTTTCCAACATGGCTGCTGGTTGGGGAGGGCAGTGTCCAGAGAGGTCCCCCTCAGCCCTTCTCCCACCCAACACAGGCTGTTCTATTTTATCCATAGGACAATGGCCAGGTACTGGGAACTTTCCAAGGGCCTATAAAAAGATCTAAGATCTGGAAGAAACAAACAAACAACCAGTATTGGCTCCAAAATTCAAAAGGAGAAAAATGCAAAATCACAATGAATAAATGTATAAGTAAATGTCTATACTATGTAATATTGCATCAGCTTCATTTAGCATTCATAAAGGTTTCATCACATCTGAAAATGGTTTGGAGGCCAGATTATCTTAGCTCATGAAAATCCCCAAGTATGCAAGAAAACTGCCAAGAAATCATTACCAATTGTAAATGAAATGAATTCCTCAAGGCCAAATCATTTCAAAAGCAAAATCATAAGAATTATCCTTTCCAAAAAGCTTAAAGCAAAAGACATTTTTTTTTTTTTTTGTAAAATGTGGCCATGCCATTTAAAAATTATATATATTTGATAGTAGTGAGATGGGGACTCCAAAGGTGAGAGTGCTCTGGACCTACCATGGCCTTAAAAACATTGCCAGCCTCATCTGAGCCATAAAGCACCCATCTGGGGCGCTCTGGGCTTGTAGTCTCTGCTCCTGACAGCCCAGAGCGGAAAACCACCCCTCAGATCAGAGAGGCTCCTTTGTCAGTGTACCTCTCAGTTTCAGCAGCAAGAACAAGACACAAGTTAATTTCGCTATAGATAATCCGGCCTCACTAGTGAGTATTTCTGAGTCCCACGTAAAAATGAAATTCTTCAGAGTTGCTTACTGTTTGCTCATGACAGCTGGAGAAGGGACAAGTTTTGGGATCAGTTTAGGGAACCATAGGGAAGACAAGGGGCCAAGGACCACAATTTTGAGAACTCTCGTTCTACAGCCTTTTGGAGGCCAGATGGCCACTGTGGGGCCCAGTTGCAGAGACCTGGTACACCTAGCTGCTTAGGCAGCTGGGGCCCCTGGGCTTGTCTCTCAATTTAGTCCTATCCCTGTCTCCCTTCCCCTCTCTTTACAGCTGGGAAAACGGAGGTCCTCTGTAGATTCCTAATGATTTTGAGCCCTTACCATGTGCCAAGTACTTCACATACACACATATATGATTTCCTTTCATCTTTACAGCAGGTATACAGGTAGTATTACTGTCCCCATTTTTTCCCATTATAAAGACAGGGACACTGAAACTCAAGAATGGAAATGGTCTGTCCAAGACAAGGAGTAAGTCCATGGCAGGGCCAAGAACCTGGTGGTACCCCATCCTCCTCCCCCATACATGCTGCATCCTCCTCCCATGCCATTGCTCCAGCCATTTTCCCTGCTACCCAAACTCTTTAAATACTTTAAAAATACATTAATTCAAAATTAATAGTCAATGTACTCAAACTTCCAAATAAGAAACACATTTAAAAACATTCCTCCCACTCCAGTATCTACTTCTGGGTCTTTTCTGTGCCCGTCATCATGTATCCTGACTGCCTTCTTCCTGCTTCCCTCTTCATTGCTTTGCTCACATAAGTACACTGTAAACTCCTTTCATAGACCCCCTCACCCAACCAGAAGGATGCCTGAACTTCCACCATCAGAACAGCATCTCTTTAGGCTTTCAGTTAAAATGCTTGATCTCAAAGTGGGTTTTAGTCCCTGTTGCTTGTGTGGGAAGGGTGGAAGTGTCCAAGATCAGATTTGGCTGAGCGATGGGGGCACTGGGAAGGGGAGAGCCTGAGGGCCTCTAGGAAGCGGGAAGGTGAAGGTAGAGGGGACTGTGCTGCGCTGGGCTGGGTGCCAGGCCCTGGGAACAGGGCGGTAACAGCAAGGACACAGGGCCTCTGCAGCTGCAGCCCATTGCCTCCTCAGGGTCCAGTGCTCCCCTGCTCCTGGGGCAGTGTGACTCTCCCTAACTCCCATGCTGGCTTTGACTGCCTGGCACCGAGCCCCTGCCAACCCTCTATCCTCTACCAGCTCCCAGAGACACCCAGGCCTCTATCTGTCCGAGCCTCAGTCCCCTGGCCCCAGGGCTGGGAGACTGGCCAGCACCTCAGATTTGTTCCCTCTCAGAAAAAGAGCCAGGAGGTATGCAGATTTGCTTAACAATTTGGTAGGGAAATGAGGCCTACTGGAAGCCTCTGGCTTCCACAGTTCAAGAGGGTCTGAGAGCCTTGGGCTCCTTTGCTGGGGCTGTTCTCTCTGAGGCTCTCCCACTTGACAAAACTGAGAGTTTCCTGCAGTGGGGGCCAGGCCTAGTCCTGTGGTGAGTTCTCAGCACCACCCATCACTAGCCAGAGGCAAAGAGCAGGGGCCAGGGATGTTTGTTAAATGAATTAGTTACCAAACTGAGACTTGTTGTACATCAGGGACTGTATCGAGTGTTTTGCATTTACTGGCTCATTTAAGCCCCTAGCAGCTCTAGGGGGTACATGTTATTACGCCCCATTGTACAGTTGAGGAAGCTGAGGCACACAGAGGCTGGGAGATTGGCCCAAGCTCCCACCGCTCCTTATTTATTTATTTATTTATTTATTTATTTACTTACTTATTTATTTAGAGACAGGGTCTCACTTTGTCACCCAGGCTGGAGTGCAGTGGCGCAATCTCAGCTTGCTGCAGCCTTGACTTCCGGGGCTCAAGCAATCCTCCTGCCTCAGACCCCCAAGTAGCTGGGACTATAGGCATATACCACCATGCCCAGCTAATTTTTTGGTAGAGATGGGGTTTTGCCATGTTGCCCAGGCTGGTCTCAAACTCCTGAGCTCAAGTGATCCACCTGCCTCAGCCTCCCAAAGTGCTAGGATTACAGGTGTAAGCCATCAGGCCCAGCCCCCTTCTTTATTTCAAAACCACTCCTCCGCTACCCTACCCCTGCCCCAGTCCCCCCAACAACTTCCCACCAGTGCAGTAGGCTTGGTGCAGGGTGCCCCCTTTCAGAGCTTTGCGGACATACCTGGAAAGCCCTCTCGCTGGTCTGGGGTCTCCCTGTGGCAGCTGTGTTCTCTGGTCGAAGCATCATCTGCTCTGAGGATGGCCTTGCTCTTCTCTGGCCTGCCCCTGCTCGGCCCATTCACAGCTCCAGTCCCCCAACCTTCTTCACCCACCCCACCCACTCCTCATCAGGCCAACTTCCTTCACAAGGCCCTACCAGGATAGCATTGTCTAACTCCCAAGGAACAGAGCCATCTCTGCTTCTACCTCAGGGACACAAAGCCTCCATTTGTGCCCTGGATGGGGGTGGTGATTAGGACTGCTTTTCCATCAGGGCCCAGGGTCATATGATGCAAAAGTGTCACCTCAAAGGGGTCATGCTTGCACCAACTGCAGTGGGCAGCCAAGCCTGTAGATGGAGTGGAGCCCTGAGGGGGGGCGGGCAGCTTGGTTGTGATGGCTGCAACAATCCAGAGGGCTTTGAGCATGGGGACTGAAAACAGCACAGCCTCCACCGGCCTGCAGAGTTGTGGGAAGAATGACTGCAGGCCCTCACAGCTGTGTCTCATGCCACTGTTGCATTTCAGAGCAGGCAGGGGCAGGCCTTTGGAGATCACTTAGCCATCCATCTTCTTGCTGTGCAGGTGGAAAACTGCAGCCCAGAGAGGGCGGGGACTTGCCCGGGGGCACACAGCATACAAGTGATAAGGCTGTTTTCCTCTCTGGGCCTCCTGCAGATCTGTGCACTCCTCCAACGGGAGGTCAGCATCTCGGCCAGCTCCGTCTCCCTGGGGTCTGGCAGTTACAAAGGCAGTGTGCAGTGAATGCTTCTTCAGAGGCCTCTGGACACATGCTTCCAACTCTGGGGAGACTGACCTAGGATGAGTCTCTGGCTCTGTATTCCCCTAGGGTTTTCCCAGAGGCTGGCCATGTAGGAGCAAGTTTACTGCCCAAATTTCCCCTTTTCAATAAACACCAGCTACTTCCTCCTGGGTGGCTGCTTCCTTCTGGTCACTGGGTTCCTGGAAGGCTCGAGGAAGCAGGGGCTTAAATGGGCATGCAGGGCAGACCCTTCAACACCTCTCATGCCTGTACTAGATGCAGGGGAGGTACACAGGCTGTACAAAGCTGGCCCTGACCACAGGACATTGCTGTTTAATATAAGAGACCTCAGGAACTGCAAAAGTCAACAAACCATTTACAAAGGTTCTAGGGAATTAGGAACCACCAGAGACAGCCCCAACATTTCCATGGAGGAGGCCCTTGGGAAGAACTGAAGCTATATTTATTTACATAAACTATAAACATTGTCCAAATTGAAAATGGAGGTACTAAGAGAGATGAGATAAAGCCCCATTGCCTAGTTCTCCTCAGCTCATGGCCCTAGGAATGAGGAGAGAAGGGTTTGTTCATGAAATAAAAAACATTCCAGCAGGGCCTTGAGAGAGTCAGTGGGGAAGAGGGGCCTGGAGGAGGTCTAGAGAGTCAAGAGGGTTTTAGGGTTGATTCTGGAGGCTCTAGGGATCCTTGGAAGGCTTGGGCCACTTCCCAAGCCTGGTCGGGTAAACAGAGACTCAGGGCCCTCCAGGGGACCCTCCTGAGACATTGCTGTTGGCCTTGAGGCTTCCATACTTTACAATTCTCACTGGGGACTCAGGCCTGTGTCTGTGCAGGCTCCTCAGACGGCCATATTCTGAACCTGGCGAGACTGAGGCAGGGGCCAGGCCAGTTTATCCCCTAGTATACTAAAAGGTTCAGTGCCTGGGCCTGGCTGCTCAAGGGGCCTGTGAAATGTTTGTGGCCTAAGAAAAATGTATTGGCTCTAAAACCCAAGAAAAACAGCAAAATTAGAATTAATGAACATCTAATTAAACATCTACACATGTAACATGTCACCTTTATAGCCATCATAAAAATGTCATAACAGAGCTGGGTACCATGGCTCATGCCTTAATCCCAGCACTCTGGGAGGCCAAGGTGGGAGGATCACTTGAGACCAGGAGTTTGAGATCAGCCTGGGCAACATGGCAAAGACCTATCTCTACAAAAAATACAAAAATTAGCTGAGCATGGTGCTGCGCACACCTGTGGTTCCAGCTACTTAGGAGGCTGAGGTGGGAGGATAGCTTGAGCCCAGGAGGGGGAGGTTACAGTGAGCCGAGGTAGCGTCACTGCACTCCAGCAGCCTGGGTGACACAATGAGACCCATCTCAAAAAAAAAAAAAAAAAAAAAGGGTCATTACATTTGAGAATAATTTCTAGGTTAGGTTTCTCTCACTTGGCCAAAATTCCCACATAGACATGATGATTGCCCAGAAATCAGCCAATTAAAAATCAAAATGAAAACTCAGATAATATCAAGAGCACAATTATGGATATTCCTGAAAACATTTTTATAGCAAAAATTATGTATATGTTTACTATGGGATGTAGGGTATTTTAATATATTTGATATGATGTAAGGTGTGGCCTCCGGAAGGAAGAGAGCAGTGGCCTACAAGCATTTTATTTATTTTTATTTATTTATTTTTTTTGAGACAGAGCCTTGCTCTGTTGCCAGGCTGGAGTGCAGTGGCACGATCTTGGTTCACTGCAACCTCCTCCTCCCAGACTCAAGCGATTCTCCTGCCTCGGCCTCCCGAGTAGCCGGGATTATAGGCACCTGCCACCGCGCCTGGCTAATTTTCCCATTTTTAGTAAAGATTGGGTTTCACCATGTTGGCCAGGCTGGTCTCAAACTCCTGACCTTGTGATCTGCCCTCCTTGGCCTCCCAAAGTGCTGGGATCACAGGCGTGAGCCACCACGCCCAGCCCTGCAAGCACTTTAAAATGGCCCCAGCTCGTCTGTGCTGGGTGACCAGGGAAGGACTAGGGGCTCAGGTGTAGGGGATCCAGGCTGAAGTCTAGCTTGCCCACTGAGGGGCACAGACAGCAAGTACGGTTCTGTATGCCAGGCCCTGGCGGATACAGTATTGAACAAACCAGTCATTCTCCTGCCCTCATGAAGATTATATTCTAGTAAGGCAGGGAGGTGACACACAAGAAAGCAGATAAAAGTAATGCGTGCTATGTTGTATAAATGCTGTGATGACATGTAAATGATTACCACTTAAAACAGCACCCTTGTCCCGTCCCATCTGCCTAGCCCTGGCCAGCCAGCCCAGACTCAGTCCAGGAGCGCGGCTCGTGCCTCCTTCCTTGGGCCTAGCAGACGTTGGTCCCCGTGAGACACCTCATGGGTCTTGGTACTGTCCACTGGGACCACAGGTCACGGCCACCCCCACTTCTTCATAACTTACTGATAGAGCTAGAAGAGATGGGCTACACCCTCCCCTGTCCTGTTGCCTCCGCACACCACAGCAATACAGACCTGGTTCTCCCAGCTCTTCCCTTTCCCACAGTATTTCAAGATCAGACCCCACCCTGACTGCCTACCCCACAAGCCAATTAGTCACAGCCCCTTTTACATACACGGTGAAGCCCAAATTGAACTTGGACCCCTCACTCCCGAAAGCAGCCCACTCCATTCCTGCAGCACCGCAGTCTCTGGCCTCCCTTGTCTGGGCCCAGTCTGACTGTTGGATTCCTCCTCTCTGAATCTGCTGACTGATGAGGAAGATATCGGTGTTAACTGTATGATGATAATAATAACAGCTGATACATGCTGAGTGCTTACTATGTGTGAGGCACCATGCTAAGCACTTTCATATGCATTTCTCACATAACCCTTCCAATAACAACAGCATGAGATAGCTACTTGTATTTATCAACCCCATTTTATAAATGAAGAGACTGAGGCCTAGAGAGGTTAAATCACTTGCCCAAGGTCATGTCTCTGGTAAGTGGCAGAGTTAGGAGACACATCCGGTCAGTGGGAAGTCAGAGTCCAGTCCTTAACACTGTGCTGACTGTGCTCAAAGACAGGTGGAGACGGCTAAGGTGGGAGCGCCCTTGCTGTGGCCACCCCAGCCAGACCTCTGACGGTCCCCAAGAAAGGAACACTTGTGTGGTGCCACTGTAGGGCCTGCAGAGAGTCGGCGGGCTGGGTGAGGACCCAGAGCCTGCCCTTCCTACCTGGGTGACTCTAAACAGGCAGTATAATTTGTGTCCCTGTCTAGCTCAGAAAGGTCAGTTTTCCTCCTGGGTCTTTCAGTGTGTCTGTATAAAACATGCAAATCTATAAGGGTGAGATATTTGGTTTGGGCCTTCACAAATGTAGCTATACACTTCCTTTTTCCTTTGAATAAAGTGAGCTCTTGTATTCACTATTCCCTCTCCCTGGAATGCTTCACCCACATTTCTGGTTGCCCCTGTCCCTCCCATCATCTGGGTCTGTGTTCCACGTCACAGGATCAGACCAGCCTCCTTGCCTGTCCTGGGGGAGCAGCCTGCTACCTGCCCCCTCACCTCATCCTCTCACTTTGCTTTTTATTTATTTTATTTTTTATTCTTGTGGGAACATAGTAGGTGTTTATGTTTATGGATTACATGAGACATTTTAACACAGGCATGCAAGGCATAATAATCACATCAGGGTAAGTAACGTATTCATCACCTCAAGCATTTATCCTTTGTGTTACAAACAATCCAATTATACTTTTTTTTTTCTTTTTAGACAGAGTTTCGCTCTTGTTGCCCAGGCTGGAGTGCAATGGTGTGATATTGGCTCACTGTAACCTCCGCCTCCTGGGTTCAAGAGATTCTCCTGCCTCAGCCTCCCAAGTAGCTGGGATTATAGGCATGGGCCATCATGCCCGGCTAATTTTGTATTTTTAGTAGGGATGGGGTTTCTTCATGTTGGTCACGCTGGTCTTGAACTCCCAACCTCAGGTGATGCGCCCACCTCGGCCTCCCAAACTGCTGGGATTACAGGCATGAACCACTGTGCCTGTATTATACTCTTTTGGTTATTTTTAAACGTACAATTATATTATTTGTGACTATAGTCACCCTGTTTTGCTAGCAAATACTTAGTCTTATTCATTCTTTCTCTTTGCTTTATTACAAAGCAATAGATTTGCCTTCTCAGGTTGTGAGTGTTCAAATAATCTATAAAGCACTGATAAATACTAGGTGCTATTTTAAGTGATAATATTTACATGTCATCACGGCATTTATACAACGTAGCACACATTACTTTTATCTGCTTTCTTGTGTATCACCTCCTTGCCTTACTAGAATATAATCTCCACGAGGGCAGGAGAATGATTGGTTTGTTTACTGCTCTATCCGCCAGGGCCTGGCATACAGAACTGTACCTGGCATTCAGAAGGCGCTCAATAAATATATGTTGAATTCAATGAATGAACTGAGGTCTGGAGAGGCAGGAAACACTTTGGCTTTCATGAATTCTGCAAATATTTACTGAGCACCCACTCAGCACCAGGCAATAGGCTGTCTCATTTTTACAATATTAGTTTGAGACTCTGGCAGGAGGGAGATTTAAAAATCAAGTTTTTAGAAAAAGTTACGCAGTGTGAAATGCAGTTTTAAGTGGACACTCCGTTGGGTTTTGAGACATGCACACTCCCATGTACTTACACTGCCGTAAAGAAATAGACCATTGCTTCACCCCACAGGGCGAGGACTTGGAGCACAGGTAGCACGAAGGCAACTGACTCGCAGGGATGCTGGACGCAGGACCCTGCCTCCGGGGACTGCGGGGGCAACGGCTGGCGGGCGGGCGGGGGCGGGACTACAAGTCCCAGGCTGCTTTGCGCACCCGCGGGCCTTGCGGAGCGATGGGGCGGTGCGGAGGGGTAGGGGGCGCAGCGGCGGTGGCGCGAAGGCGCGGGGCGCGGGCTCGGGCTCCTACCGTTGGCGCGCGGTAGCTATGCCGGGGGCTGGATCCCGGGCGGAGGAGGGCGGCGGCGGCGAGGGCGCGGCTCAGGGGGCGGCCGCGGAGCCCGGGGCGGGTCCCGCGCGGGAGCCAGCGCGGCTGTGCGGCTATCTGCAGAAGCTGTCGGGCAAAGGCCCCCTGCGCGGCTACCGCAGCCGCTGGTTCGTGTTCGACGCGCGCCGCTGCTACCTCTACTATTTCAAGAGTCCGCAGGACGCGCTGCCCCTCGGCCACCTGGACATCGCAGACGCCTGCTTTAGTTACCAGGGCCCCGACGAGGCGGCGGAGCTGGGCGCGGAGCCGCCCGCGCACTTCCAGGTGCACAGCGCAGGAGCCGTCACGGTGCTCAAGGTGGGACCGCGCGCCCCAAAGCCGCCCTTGCGCTTCCGCAGGCGCCCGCTGCCTAGACCACGGGCCTGCGCCATCCACCCTCCTTCCTCCAAGGCCTCCTCGCCCCTGCCCACGTCGGCCTGCCTTTCCCTGCTTCTCCACATCCCGCCCTCGTTCCTATCTTCACCCCTCTACCTGGGCTTCGGCCAGTCTGGCTGGGGCTACCCAGCCCCATCTCCTTCCTTAGACACCTTGACCCATTATCCCCTCTGCGCCTAACCTCGGGCCCCTCTCTGGTGTCTCCCGACCCCCACCATCCCCTGGATGTCCCGTGCAGCCTTCCCAGGCCTGTAACCGTAGGCTTCTACCCTCGGGGCCTCCTTTAGAACTCTGCCGGCGGGGCGCTGTGGCTAACGCCTGTAATCCTAGCACTCTGGGAGGCTGAGGCGGGTGGATCACGAGGTCAGGAGATCGAGACCATCCTGGCTAACACGGTGAAACCCCGTCTCTACTAAAAATACAAAAAATTAGCCGGGCATGGTGGCGGGCGCCTGTAGTCCCAGCTACTTGGGCGACTGAGGCGGGAGAATGGCGTGAACCCGGGAGGCGGAGCTTGCAGTGGGCCAAGATGCGCCACTGCTCTCCAGCCTGGGGGACAGAGCGACTCTGTCTCAAATGAAAAAAGAAAAAAGACCTCTGCCTATAACCTTGGTACCTCAGTGAACCGCTCTGTGCTGCAGCGGCCTCCTCTGTAAACTGGGATAGCAGTAGTATCTACCTCATGGGGTGTTGGGATTAAATGAATTATACTCTAAACTGCTCAGTAAATGTTAGTGCTTTTATTTATTTGTTTATTCTTTTTGAGACAGGATCTCGTTCTGTTGTCCAGGCTGGAGTGCAGGGGTGCAATCTCGGCTCTAATGCAGTCTCTATGCCTGGGCTCAAGCGATCCTCCCACCTCAGCCTCCCAAGTAGCAGGGACCACAGGCGCAGGCCCCCACGCTTGGCTAATTAATTTTTTTTTTTTTTAAAGAAACGGGGTCTTACTATGTTGCCCAGGCTAGTCTCGAACTCCTGGGCTGAAACCATTCTCCCCATCCAGCTTCCTAAAGTGCTGGGATGCCAGGCGTGAGCCAGAGTGCATTCAGCACTGTAGACAGAAAGAGTCAGAGATGGCAGGGCCCTTAGAGACAGTCCACTACATTTCCCTCCAGAGTGGACAGGAATGCTCCAGCTAAGGTGACACAACAAGTAGGTGGCAGAGCCTGTTTTCTTGCTCCTTGCTTTGTCCAGGAGAGGTGGGAGGGGGTCGCTTCAGCCAGTTATGACTTGCTCCTTTGAGGCTCCCTTAATCCTCCAGTGGACAGACACAATGAGAGATACAGTGTAGAGGCAGGAGAGTAGAGTCAGGAGTCCTGGTGCTGAAAGGCCTCCCCTGTCCTTGAGAGTCCTGGGGGACTAGACTGTCACCTCCTAGGAGCCTACCTGCTTTGAGCACCTGGAGGGATCTGGGCCCAGGCCTGGAGCTGGGTATCCTTTCTCCAGGCTTTGCTCCCTGCCTGGTTCCTATGAGTCTCCACCCTCACTCTCACTCTTACGTATTCCCAAGTTGGGCTTTCTCCAGGACAACAGGGTTGGGCTGGGATGTATGAAAGTGCTCTCAAAGTTGGCCACGTGGAGAGCAGAGTAGGCAAGCGCCTGGCCTTATGAGCTGATGACTGTTCCTCAGACCCCAGAGCTGATAACAGCTGGAGCTGCTCCCTGGAGATGTTCTTAGAGCTTTGTTGACTCAGCTTTTGCCAGTTCAAGCAGGATCTGATTCCCATGTTCTCTTGGGCTCCCCTGTCCTGTCTGTAAGTGTGTGCAGACAGCCTGTTTCCCCAAAGAAAACCAACTCAGGTTGCAGTCCTACTCAGGCTTACTTAGAGAGTGCCTGTATAATCTTGGGAATGACCCTAGTGGGAGACCTTTGCCAAAGGCAGAGGCTCTTCCTCAGTGTACATACGGGCTGTCCCTGTGTTGGATTAATTTCCTGTGGAATGTTTGTTAAAGAAACTAGAGCATCATGTTTCACATTTTTCCCAGATGACTGTAGAGCCCTCTATCGGTTTTTTTTCATTAAAATAATCTGAATCTCCTGTAATCCCAGCACTTTGGGAGGCCGAGGTGGGTGGATCACAAGGTCAGGAGATCAAGACCTGGCTAACACGGTGACACCCCATCTCTATTAAATATACAAAAAAATTAGCCGGGTGTGGTGGCGGGCGCCTGTAGTCACAGCTACTCGAGAGGCTGAGGCAGGAGAATGGCGTGAACCCGTGAGGCGGAGCTTGCAGTGAGCAGAGATCGCACCACTGCACTCCAGCCTGGGTGACAGAGCGGACTCCATCTCAAAAGTAAATAAATAAATAAAAAATAATCTGAATCTACATAAGCAGGGTTACAAGCCACATTCATTGTCAGAAGTGTGGCTTTAAATTTGGATGGACTTGAACTTGAAGCAGGAGTCTGCTGCTCACACATATTGGACAAATTACACTTCCCTGCTCCAGTTTCCTCTTTGGTCTAGTGGGAATCATACCTTCCTCATTAGGTGGCTGTGAGGATTCTGGAGAATGTTATGGAAAATGGCTGGCACATTTTCCATAGTAGTATGGAAAATAGTAGGCACTACATGGCATATAAAATATCAAGCTGTGTCTTTGGCCAAATATGTAGTGTATTCATATAATGGAATAGTAAACAATAGTAAATATTGTAAATGCAATATTTACAATAAAATAGTAAATAGTAATGCAGTAGTAAACAAAGGAACTAGAGCTATAGGTGTCAATGTGGATTACTCTCACAAACAATAAAATTGAACAAGAAGTAAGTTACAGACTGATTGTGTTCAGAATGATACCACTTATAGAAAGGTTAGGAAGATCACGTGAAACAGTACTACAGATCATAAGGATGTATGCTCTTTTGCGAGGGGAATAGCTTCATGGGGCTGATGAGCCCTGGTTTCCAGGTGGTGGTTGCCTCTGATGGGAAGAGGGAGGATGTGATTGGGAATGGCTGCCTCAGGGCTTCTCCTGTTGTTTTGCAGTGTTTTATTTCTTGGACTGGGTCATTGTTTGTCATGTTATGCTATCCATCTTTTTGTAGGTTCAGAATATTTCTTTTTTTAAAGAAAGGAAATACATTTTCCTTTGGGTTACTTACAATGGAGGAGTATTTTGACATATAAAATTAAATTGGTCACAGAGTAAGATAGTACCAAGTGTTAGCTGTATACAACAATGGGAATGGAAACCAGGCAAGGCTTTCTGGAAGAAGGGAGGAGAAGGCCGGGCGCGGTGGCTCATGCCTGTAATCCCAGCACTTTGGGAGGCCGAGGCGGGTGGATCATTTGAGGTCAGGAGTTCGAGACCAGCCTGGCCAATATGGTGAAACCCTGTCTCTACTAAAAATACAAAAATTGGCTGGGCATAGTGGCGCACGCCTATAGTCCCAGCCGTTCGTGAGGCTGAGGCAGGAGAATCACATGAACCCGGGAGGCGGAAGTTGCAGTGAGCCGAGATCATACCACTGCACTCCAGCCTGAGTGACAGAGTGAGACTCCATCTCAAAAAAGAAACACCCCTACTCTAAAACCCTGCTCCCCCCCTTTTTTTTTTAGACGGAGTCTTGCTTTGTCGCTCAGGCTGGAGTGCAGTGGTGCAGTCTCTGCTAACTGCAACCTCTGGCTCCGGGTTCAAGCAAGTCTCCTGCCTCAGCCTCCCCAGCAGCTGGGACTATAGGCGCGCGCCACCACGCCCAGCTAATTTTTGTATTTTTAGTAGAGATGGGGTTTCACCATATTGGCCAGACTGGTCTTAAATTTCTGAACTTGTGATCCACCTGCCTCTGCCTCTCAAAGTGCTGGGGTTACAGATGTGAGCCACCACGCCCGGCCAGGGGTGTGTTTTAAGAAAGTTAAATTTCATTGTACAGTTATTTCTTTTGAGCTGTAGGAGTAAAATCTTTATGGTGGTAAGTATGGAAATTACCAATTTATCTTCCTTTTTGTCTTTCAGATGCAAGAACTGATGCCCTTAAGCCTTAATGTTTCCCTTCAGGGCTGCCCAGCTGTAGAGGAGACCCTGATTTCTAAGGATTTTAAGTTAGGATTTAGCGCTGCTCAGACTTCAGCTAGTTGTGTATAATTTTACAAATACCATTTCTTATCACAGAGGGTTAAAAAGTAAAGAAAAATCAGCAATTTTCTTATTCTGTTATCATATGTTTTTCTTATTTAAAAGCATCTTTCAACCTTCTCTGGAGAAGCTGTGGTTTTGTTGGGCTTTTTCAAAATGTTTTTCTATGTAAGTCTTAATGAAAGCTGATATAGGAATTTCTTTGTAAACTCCTCTATTCCCAAACTTAGGGATTTGATCTAGTGCTTTATGAGGTAATAGAGGCTAGAGAGGGGATGTGATTTTGCCAATATCATGAAGCTAGACTCAGCCCCTCTCTGAAAGTAGAGGCTCCAGGAACAGTGAATGTCTAAAATGTGGAGTATCTAATTGTATTGTCTGTTCTGACAAGTCTACTTTTTTTTGACTTTGTTGTGGATCAGATAAGGTGTAGTAGTAGTCTTTCCTTTTATTGCATTTGTTATCTGTCATTTTTGGATAGTGAGTATCACAAGGGAACATTTTACTGCCCAGTTCTTTACCAGGATACCTAGTACCTTTTACTGGACATGTCTGGAAACTGCTGCAAGGGTCTAGCAGAGGCTGATGCTTCCTGTGTGCGTCTCTCTGTGTGTAGGGGTGCTGGAGGCTTCTCACGGAGCTTTACTGGAATCTGAGGCACTTAGGGGAAGGAGAGCCTGTGACTGACCAAGGGTGAAGCTTAAACAGCCTTGATCTTCCAGATCTCTGCAGTCTTTGGAGCAAGAGAGCGTCATCAGACCGTCAGCAAATGAATTCCTCCCTCTGTAGGTGCTTGGTGCTAAATGGACATGTGTATTGGTTTCTGAGCCACACGTAACTGAATAGCTGTGTACCCCCATTCTTAACCCACTTTTGTGGGAACGCGCATTCCCTGGTGTTGAAATTTCTCTTAATGACAAACATTGGTCGGCTTAGGTAATCATAGTGTGTTCAGTACAAAATAGATGTGGTGAACCAGCCTTGTTTGCTGTATGGTTCTTCTAAGTTGTTCTGCCCTAGGGCATCTGCTCAGTCTTGAAGCGTTATTTAACTCTTTAAGTTATGGGGATTTAACTTTTCATGGCTTTTGAATTAGTAAGTTCCTTCAAGGCAAGTCCAGTATTGTGCTTGTGATATCACAGTGGCATTCCATCTCCCACTGCCTCTCACACAGTCCTCATTGCAGGGGAGTCTCCATCCTATTTCCTGCTGACCAGAGGGTAAGCTCCCTAAGGACTGTGTGTATCTTCAACTCCCGCAACAGTATCTGGCACAAAGGAGACATGCTGTAGACTAGTGTTTGTGTTCCTGAAAAATTCATATGTTGAAGTGCCAACTCCCGTTGTGATAATATTTAGACGTGGGACCTTTGGAAGGTAATTAAGTCATGAGGGTGGAGCCTTCATGAATGAGATTAGTGCCTTTATAAAAAGAGACCCTGGAGAGATGATCTCCCTCTCCACCTATGAGGATACAGCAAAAAGGCATTCCTTTGCCAACCAGGAAGAGGGCCCCCGCCAGGAACTGAATTGACCAGCACCTTGATTTTGGACATTCCAGCCTTCAGAATTGAGGAGTAAATTTCTGTTGTTTAAGCCACTTAGTCTGTGGTGTTTTTGTTATAACAGCCTGAACTGACTAAGGTAAGGTGCCCAGGTAGACATTTGTTGAATGAATGAAAAGAACACGATCACCCAGTAAGCACTGGTTTTCGTGTGAACCCCGACCCTTTAGAAGTGATCAGCCAGAACTCATGTCGTGGAGGTGGCAGCCATTCAGTGAATGCCCATTGAATCTAACAGACATCAGGAATCCAAAAGGGGATTATGACTCACCCTTCCCCAGAGGAGAGAGCTTACAGTCAGTTCCGTATTTTCGGGTCTCATGTGTTTCATGCCCATGGTCAGGACTCTGAGGACACTGTTATAGCAGAGGCAAACTTTTTATGTAAAGGGCCACATACTATTTTAGGTTTTGCGCACTCTGCCATATCTGTCACTATGCTGTTGTAGTACAGAAACAACCATAGAAGTATAGCTGTGTTTTAACTTTTAGTTATGGACTCTGAAATTTGGATTTCATATAATTTTCACATTTCGCAAAATAATCTTTTGATTTTTTTCAACCATTTAAAAATGTTAGCTGGGCACAGTGGCTCACTCCTGTAATCCCAGCACTTTGGGAGACCGAGATGGGAGTATCACTTGAGCCCAATAGTTCAAGACCAGCCTGGGCAACAAAGTGAGACCCTATCTCTACAGAAATTAAAAAACTAGCCAGGTATGGCTGAACGCAGTGGCTCACACTTGTAATCCCAGCACTTTTGGGAGGCCGAGGCGGGTGGATCACTTGAGGTCAGGAGTTCAAGACCAGCCTGACCAGCATGGTGTAACCCTGTCTCTACTAAAAATACAAAATTAGCTGGGTATGGTGGCGGTTGCCTGTAATCCCAGCTGCTTGGGAGGCTGAGGCAGGAGAATTGCTTGAATCCAGGAGATGGAGGTTGCAGTGAGCTGAGATGGCGCCATTGCTTTGCAGCCTGGGCAACAAGAGCGAAACTCTGTCTCAAAACAAAAAACAAATAGCCAGGCATGATGGCACATGTCTTTAGTCCCAGCTACTTGGGAGGCTGAGGCAGGAGGACTGCTTGATCCCAGGAGGTAGAGATTGCAGTGAGTTGTGTTTGCTCCATTGTACCCCAGCCTGGGTGACAGACGGAGACCCTGTTTCAAAAAAATAAAATAGCAAAATAAAAATGTTAAAACTGTCCTTGCCTTGTAGATTGTACAGAAATAGGCAGAGGCTGGAAATGACCCCAGGCTGTAGTTGACTGACTTGTGTTCTAGGAAGGCCTCAGAAGCTTCTCACTCATTCACTCACTGTGTGTGCTTAGGCACTGGGGGTACGACTGGAGAAGACAAACAGTCCTTGGCCTCCTGGAGCTTTCAGTAGGTGGGGGGGCAGACGTTAATAAAATATAGCAAACACCAACCAGTGTTAGGAAGTTTGAAAGGAAATATATGCAATGCATGTATAGTTCAGGATCTTGATCTGGTTTATGGGTGGGGCAGGGCTAGGAAAGACTTTCCTGAAGAAGCAACATTTGAACTGAGACACAAAGGATGAGTTGGTGTTGACTGAAGGTGGGGTGGGGAGTGAAGAGGAAATGGCATAAGCTGATGCCCTTAGGTGGGGGTGCTGGTTGCATGTGGGATTCAAGGAGTGCCCAGTGGCAGCTAGGAGTGGAGGGGACATAACCTTTGGAAGAGGCAGGCCTTAGGCCAGGGCAGGATTTTGTCTTTGTCTTAAGAGCTAGAGTCAGTGAAGAGTTTTAAGCAGGGTTTGACAAATAGGTTTTTTTTTTTTCTTCTGCTCCCAGAGAGATTGTTTTAGGCCATTTGTGCTGCTGTGAAAAAATACCTAGACAGGGTAGCTTATAAACAACAGAAATTTATTTCTGATAGTTCTGGAGGCTGGGAAGCCCACAATGAAGGCGCCAGCAGATGTGGTGTCTGGTGAGGGCTCACTCTGCTTTAGAGGTAGTGCCTTCTAGTGGTGTCCTCATAGCAGAAGGGGACAGGCAAGTTCCCGCTGGGGACTCCATCTGTGTGTGTTTGTATATATGTATGTATGTATCTATCTATCTAAATGTATTTTTCTCCTCAAATTCCTTTTACCACTCTGGCCTCTTTCATAAGGACCCTGATCTCATTCCAGAGGGCTCTGCCCTCATGACTTAAATGACTTCCCACAAGGTTTCCCTCTTAATACTATCATCTTGGGGACTGGGTCTCAACACATGAATTTTGCGGGGACACAGACATTTGGACTGTGGCACTGATGGTTTGGTCGTGCCTAGTATTTTTATGTAACTAAGAGGATTATCGTGTTTGGGTACGAAGGGTTGATGTATTTAATGTACTGGCAAACAGATTTAAGAGTAGATAAATGCAAAGCTGAACCTATCTTGAGCAGTTGCTTCTTAATTGTTTCTGAGCGGTGGGTGTTGTGACGGGCGAAGCTTGCTTTGGCAGGCGTGTGTGTGGCTAGGGCCGGCCCACCCTGGTGGACTTCCTTTCCTGAAGCATTCCTAATGGCCCCTGCCATTGACTTCTGTCCTGCTGCACTTGCTTTGCTCATATGCACATTACCAGTTTCCTTAATCTGTGGAGATGACGATTTCTTGAGAAATGGAAGGAGGGTTCAGGTGTGTTTGGCGTAGAGGTGTACCAGCTCCCACCTCACGTCTGAGGGGGGTGAACCAGTCTCCTTGCTCGGTTGCTTTTACCTTTGATATACTGAGGTGCAGACTTCCCACCTCCAGTCAGAACAAAATACAAACAGTAACACCCCCTTCCTCTAAAGAAAGAAAAAGACCGCGTCACTGTAGAAGTGACTGTCAGATTGGGAGAGGGAGAGGCATTTTCATTAGCAATTTTTGGTTCTGGTATTTATGTAGTGGAGTCTTAATGACATTCGATCAGGTGTACCCATATCCTATCAGGCCAGCCCTCAGCTGGGTATTGTTTGCTTTCACAGAGTGAATGCAATGTGGAAAAGGTAAACTGGATAGTGGTGACTAGTTAGTGGCTTCTGACTAGTGTTCTGTGAAATGCTCTGCCTGGAGTGCTCAGTTCAGTAAACATCTTAAGCACTCAGATATGTGAGGCCTTGTGAGGGGCAAGACGCTGAGAGGATCCCTGGAGAGACTGCGGCTTCGGGGATTGTCCAGCAGGCAGTAGCTCACCAGTCAGCACAGGAGGCCCTCAGTCGGCTAGAGATTCAGGATGGTTTTGCTCCCTGACCTAGACTTTGAGTGTCTGCTATTGTGTCCTACTAATGCATCACCTCCTGAGAGATTTTGTCAGTGCATTTCACTACTGTGCCTTTCATGCTTAGAGGATGCCAACACCTGTTAGATGCTTGTTGGCTAAATGCATGCTTTAAGCCCTCATATCCTCTGTGTGTGTGTGTGTGTGTGTGTGTGTGGTGTGTGCTTTCATTTCATAGTCAAACGGACTTTTGCAGTGTCCACTTACTCAGCAAATATTTTTGAGTATTTGTCATATTCTAAGCACTATGCTTCTTGCTGCAAATACAGCAGTGAAAATTTCCCATTGATTTAAGAAACTAGTGTTAACTTTAAAAATAGCTTAGCATCTGATGTAATCAAAGAATTGCAAGAGTTTTGAAAAAAACATTGAAGAGGACCATGTTTGTCTGTAGTATTCAGCACTGGGAGATAAATATCACATGTCTGCAAGTTTTTTGATTCTGAGAAGTCTGGCACTCCTCCATAGGAAATGAAGGGGAGGGGGCATCCATATGTAAAATACTAATCTGGATATGGCCCAGGGCCAGAAATCTGTGGTTTGTGTAATAATTTTGGTGAACATTGCAGAATTGGAGAGTTCTGTGTAACTGATTATCAAGAAAAACTCCCTGAAGAAGGTGGGAAAGGGAGTTAGTAAATGTTGGTATGATTGTGTAGCTGCTCAAAGACTTAATTCCTCTTTGATCAGCAACATGTGTTCCCAGTAAGCTGGGAATCACCATCTTCTAATGAGTTTGCATGCTTGGCCATTTTCTTAGCCTTTGCAGAGATTGCCTGGGAGAACTGGAATTCAGTGTGAGAAGTGGGGATTTGGTAGCTGAGATCCTGTGTGCTGCTTCTTTCTGCCCCTTTCCTAGGCCAGTGCTACTGTACCAGCAGACTTTCCTCGAGCAGACTGCCTCTGGGCTGGGACTTGTGTCGCTGACTGTCAGATGGCAGGCCTGGCCGTGGCCTGGAGGTGGGCAGGCCAATGTTATCAGAAATGTTGATCTTGGATTACAGGAATTATTTCTAGGCAGCAAGCCCAGTATTCATTTTCCTCTCCAGCTCTCTGGTGTTCAGGAGAGGCTGTGCTTGCAGAGAAGGTGGCCAGCTTTCTAAATGGATGCGGCCAACTGGCCATTCACCAAACAGACTTTGTTGAGCGGGTGTCAAGCTTTGCCTCTGGCCTCAGGGAGCTTCTGTGTGTTTTGGGTGTGGTTAATAGTCAATAGGTGGCTCTGTGAGCTGGAGGAAGGCATTCATTGTTTTTGTTCAAGGGTCATTATCCCAAAGTTAGAACTGGAGAGACCCTCAGAGATCAGCCCCCTTCCCATGCATGATACAGAGAGGAAACTTGAGTCCCACAGCTAGCTACCCTACCACTGAAACCTTCTCCAAACACATGAACAGTATTTTACCATTTTAAACCCAGCAGTTTGATGATACTTGCTTTATATATCTATCTTAATCCACTAGTAGAAAATTGGGCTTATTCTTTTTTTAGTAGTCGTATACGGAGACTCAAATTGTACCTTTAACCATTTTGTGTTGGGGCACAGATTTAAGAAGTTTAGTCACATGGAGGTTGGAAATTAACAGCACAGGTTATACACTTCCAATTGGGGTTGACTTGATAGGAGGCATCAGTGATGTTTCCCTGGCAGAGACTGAGGCCTGGTGCATCCCTTTTCAGAGGGCTTCTCTTTGGAGGCGGCTTTAGTTTTCTCTTTGGTTTGTCAAAGGAAAACAGGCAGTTGGCAGATGGCTGTATCCTTTCATTCTGCTCTGTAAGGCCCTCTGGCCTTAGAAGTGAACCACTTTTTATAGTGTTTACAGAGCTCTCTTGTATATATTGTCCTAGAGGTAACATGCTGATAAGACTTTTTTTGTTTCTATCTTTTAAAGGCAAATATCTCCCTCAGAACTGCAGTTCTCAAGTTTTGTGTGGAAAAGACTCCTCCTCCTTTCTGTTAGAATGCAGATTCTGGGGTTCCTCCCCTGGGGATTCTGCTTTGGTTGGCAGGCCAGAGTGGGCCTTAGGAATCTGCATTTCTCTCCAGCATCCCAGCCCTTCTGCTGCAGATCTCTGTGGCTTCCCTGTGAAACACTGCTGTCCTCTCGATGATGAATGTCCTCTTTGGCTGTGAAGAAAAGACTGTCCCTGTATGATGGTGGCTTTCTAAGTGAACTAGAAATAACTAAACTGCGTGGGTGGAGACCAGTGAAGTGTGAGCCCTCCATCCTCAGGTTGAGTCTCTGTGGTTTATAACTGCATATCTACTTTGCATTCTGAGTTTCTGTGCTCCAGAGGAATGACTTTTGGCCCAATTCTCCATTAGCCCTAAGATTTCTGTCTTCTGTGCTGATCGTAGTAGCTGGCAGACCCTGCATGCTAGGGTTCCTTCCTGAGCATTCAGAGGGAGGCTCCTGGAGGGAACAGTGTTCACTTGGCATCTTTGGGTATTTCTGGGAGGGTGAATTGCAATGATTACCACCACCAAAGAACTGGTAATTACTTTCAGATCCCCTAGCTTTTCACCAGAGAGAAGTGGGTAACAATGATGTAGGACGACCATCTGATACTCCTTAAACACCAGCTCCACCTTAAAACACTGTTAGAAATCACCATGGTTCCCAAACATGCCTGTAAATTCACTGAAAGACTAGGCAGGTTCCTGGTACCGGGCTCTCCTGCCTCCCAAATGTCTGATGGGTGGAGCCTGGGAACCTATCCTATCTCCATTTCCTAAAACTTCATGTTAAGTCAGTCATTCTTTTGCCCTAGTTTTAGTTGAAAAACATCAAGCAGAATAATGTGGTATTGCATCGTGTGTGGAAGCCACTGTGGGCGGAGGTGGAGCAAGACTATCCAATAGGCCACAGGCCGAGGCTGCAGGAGTTGTTATTTATCGTGAGCTCATCCCTGGCTCTCTCACATTGTGCAATGGCAGAGCTGAGAGAGAACCATAGGAATGTAGCCCTGTGGTCACTTGGAGGCCTCGTGTTCCCTTTCTCTCTGAAACAGAAAGCATTTTGACAGGCTTCTACATTTCCTGTAGGGACGAGCATGTCCGGAGAGTGGCCTTGTCCTTGCCCTTGTCTTGATGAAATCTGTGGCTCAGCCCAGCGGGGTGGCCTGGGCTGTGAGAGGCTTTGATGTGGCCAAATCCCTCACAAGCCCAGTTGTTTTCGTTGCCCACTTTCCTGTGAACTCACATTTGCTCTTCTTTGTTCTAGTTGTAGGCCCTCTTCTTCTAGTCCATTACCCTTAGTTGCTAATCTCTATTAAATGGTATTTGCTTAAAAAGGTATTTGCTGAATATGGGTTTAAGAAATGGCTTTTCTTTCAAGGTGTTTGCTTTTTAAAAAGGGGTGCTTCAGTGTTAGAGGTGGCAGAACTCCTCAGACCACCACCTGCCAGAATGGATGAGGAATGTGGCATCTTCCCAGGGAATGGCTGCCCACCTCAACACAGACTATTCAGGGAAATTGATTATGGTTTCTAGGTGTGTGCCCAGCCTTTGAAAGGAGTTAGATTGGAACTATTTTAATAAGATACGATTATTTTGTAAGACATATGGATGCTACTTTTAAGATAGCAATTTTAAAAGATACGAAAGGAGAGTTTATTATGTTCACTAGAGGAATGGAGGTTTGTGACCTTGCATTCCATTTTCCAAGGAGCCAGGAGATCCAGTATTTTACTTCTCAGTCTCTGTTGCTGGGCTGAAACAGAAGATTTCAAAACCTTCCTGGGGAAAAAAATACATTTTTCCCCTATTGATGCTGGTCCAGATCCCTTGAGATTGTTTCCAGGCTCATGATTTTGAAACACTCAGGAAAAAATTTGGAACCTAAAGTTATTTATCAGGTTCGGCGTTATAGCCTGTTTTCTATTTGAATTTTGTTTTGTATTATCAGGCTGCTTACAATATTCTTGTGCTTTTTTTTTTTTTTTTTTTTTTTTTTTTTGAGACGGAGTCTGGCTCTGTCGCCCGGGCTGGAGTGCAGTGGCCGGATCTCAGCTCACTGCAAGCTCCGCCTCCCGGATTTACGCCTTTCTCCTGCCTCAGCCTCCCGAGTAGCTGGGACTACAGGCGCCCGCCACCTCGCCCGGCTAGTTTTTTGTATTTTTTAGTAGAGACGGGGTTTCGCCGTGTTAGCCAGGATGGTCTCGATCTCCTGACCTCGTGATCCGCCTGTCTCGGCCTCCCAAAGTGCTGGGATTACAGGCTTGAGCCACCGCGCCCGGCCTCTTGTGCTTTTTATTGCTTATGGAAGAAATTACTTTAGACATTTCTTAGAAATCCAGATATCCTTCCTTGGGTTTAAGTAACAAAAAATCCTTCATTATGAGCAGCCATTGCATTCTTTTGAGAAATGGATACTCAAAACTATCCGTGTAATTTAAATTGCTTTCTATAAGATATGCAGACTTGACCCATTCTGTATATATATTTTCCTTTCTGTGGCTCCTTCGTGATTGTTGGTTATGTTGTTCTTTTGGCTTATAAACATGGTGGGACCTGATCCATTGGGAAGGAACCCAGAGTTCATAACCCTAAGTGGGTGATTGA
Source organism: Chlorocebus sabaeus (assembly GCF_047675955.1). NCBI lineage: Eukaryota > Metazoa > Chordata > Mammalia > Primates > Cercopithecidae > Chlorocebus > Chlorocebus sabaeus. The sequence continues at coordinate 54,153,388 of NC_132929.1, read as the reverse complement.
GGTGGTGTGCATCATATAGAGCATGCTGGAGGAATGATCGTTTGGTTGTATAAGGGATGTTGGCTGGCCTTGTAGATGAGATGTTTGAGCTGGGTCTTGAGTGAGTAGGAATTTGTTAGGGAGGTGTTAGTGCAGTAGGAGCAGAGATTGTGAAGGCTTTTGTGGGCCTTTAGTGTGGGAGAAAGGTTATAGTTCTATGGAGTGTGGGGCAGTGCGGGCCAGATTTCTTGACACTTGGAAGCCATGAGAGAGTTTTAAGCATGCAACATATATGACTTCACTGGCTAGGTGTCAGAAGAGTGTTTAGAGAGGGGAGACTGAGACAGCAAGTCTAGTTAGGAAGCTGTTGCGGAGGCCCAGGGGTAGATGAATCTGGAGACCCAGGGGTCCCGGGGTAGATGACTCTGAGACTGTCAGGACGCAGGAATCTGAGAGACTGACAAGGGAGTCCTTAGGAATAGGAGACCTGGCGATTCTATTATGTCAGGATGGAGAAGTTTCTGTCCTCTCCATATTTGCTTGTGTGTGGTCTTGTTACTGCTCACAGCAGTCTCGTTTTGAGAAGTGCTGTTAGAGCAGAATTGTGATTAAGAGTGGAAGCATGTTGGCCATTGTAGACTGATGGTCACGCCCTCTCCCAGTGACACTATGCCTAGCCCTCTAGATTTGATGTCCAGAGGACCTTCTGTACTGATGTGGGGACCAGCATCTGATATAGTTTTATTTGTCCCTGAAGCCAACCCAGAGGTTTTTATTTGAACTTTGCTATTGACTGAGGCCATCAGCATTTCAGTATTTGAGAAAAGCCATAGAGGAACTTGTGATTCCTGCTGAAATGCTGAGAGGATTGATTTTGTCTTGGACATGCTCTCTCATCCTTCCCCTTGATAGCAAGTAATGCAGACTCAGGTTTAAATTTTGACTGTGCCAAGTGACTGTGAGATTTTGGGTAAACATGATAATACAGATAGTTGATACACAATGAGTACTTTGTGTCAAATACTCTTCTGAGCTTAACACATGTTAAGTGGGTTATCATGGGTAAACATGATAATATAGATAGTTGATACCTAATGAGTACTTGGTGCCAAACACCCTTTTGAGCTTAACACATGTTAACTCGTTAATCTTCAATACCGTGAAGTAGGTTCCTATTATTATTATTTCAATTTTACCAGCAAGGAATCTGAGGCCTAGACAATTTATGTAACTTACCTAACGTAGCTAGCCAGTAGCAGAGCTGGGATTTGAACCTTGGCAGTTAGGCTCCAGGGTCCATGGGCAAGCAGATGATACTGTTTAGGGAGAGATAGTTACGAGGGTTAAATGACAGCGTGTATAAAGCGAAAGCATAGTGTCTGGCACACAGTGATTGTTTTATGGATGGTGTCTAATATAATATGCAAATATAGATTATGGAAGAGTCTATGTAATTTTAATACAGTTTTTTTTGTTTGTTTGTTTTTGTTTTTGTTTTTTTTTGAGACGGAGTCTCGCTCTGTCGCCTGGGCTGGAGTGCAGTGGCCGGATCTCAGCTCACTGCAAGCTCCGCCTCCCGGATTTACGCCATTCTCCTGCCTCAGCCTCCCGAGTAGCTGGGACTATAGGCGCCCGCCACCTCGCCTGGCTAGTTTTTTGTATTTTTTAGTAGAGACGGGGTTTCACTGTGTTAGCCAGGATGGTCTCGATCTCCTGACCTCGTGATCCGCTCGTCTCGGCCTCCCAAAGTGCTGGGATTACAGGCTTGAGCCACCGCGCCCGGCCTTAATACAGTTTTATAAAGAAAATTGATTTTCTACCAATTGGCTAGAAAATTGGTAGAAAATATATGGGTAGAGAGTTTTCTATACATTTATGGGTAGAAAAATGTTTGGAAATACCAAAGTATTAATGGTGGTTATTTCTGGTGATGCAGCTATGTTCATATTATTTTCTTTTTTGCTTTCCTGTGTTTTCCAAATTCTCCTCAGCAGATGTAGATTGTTATTATTTGAAATAGAAGTCTAAAATACGTTTGTTTTTTTTTTTAAACTAAAGATTAATAGGAACTCACCAGACAAACAGGACTTCCCACAGTCCAGGAAGAGTGAAGAGCCCTGCAAAGTTATGGTGGTGTGAAACTCTACGCCACACTTAGTGACTTTGAAGTTGTTTGGTCTTTTTTCAGTTCGTCTTTGTCTATTAATTTATTTGTAGTGTTTTAGACACATATTTTCTTTGCTTTGCTTTCTTTGTGGGTTTAGAAAGCCCTTTACCTTCCAAGAAAATAGAAATGTTAGGACAGCAGTTTCTTGTGCTGCTGGAGAGAATCATCAGCCCTCTTACGATCAGTGACTCCCTGCTGCCTGGAGCTGGCTTCCAGGGTTGCCCATGGGAGAAGCAGCTCCCGGGCTTACGGTTTGAAGTGTCTGTCCTTCTAGCTTTCAGTTTCGGGCTCGGTCTTGAAAGAGTATTTTGTTTTCCTCATCGACTGCATCATGGTGCACATGGCATTCATTTTCTGTGTAGAGTCTTGTGGCTGCTGTTTATACTTCAGTTTTAGCTAAACCTTCCCATGTGAATTTCTGCTATGCCGCATTGCTTGATTTAAGTCCTATCTTCCCTTCCATACCTTTATAATTGGTGGAAATCTATACAACTGTTGTAAGAGGCAGAAAGAGATAGAAACTTAATTTTAATTATACAGGCTTTTTCTTCTACTGATCTGATGGTTTTTATTAAATTTACTTATTTGTTAAATTCATTCATTTAATGGTTTTCATTAAATTCATTAGTTTGTTAAATCTTGAATTAAATTTGAAATTATTTTCTCTGATGACAGGTTTCTTACCCAGGGCATCACTTATTTTTTTCCAGATATTTGGCCAGTTGTCCTAATGCCATTATATATATTATATATATAAATTACATACATATATTTGGAGACAGGGCCTCACTCTGTCACCTGGCCTGGAGTACAGTGGTACAGTTATGGCTCACTGCAGCTTCAACCTCCTGGGCTCAAGAAATTCTCCTGCCTCAGCCTTCTGAGTAGCTGAGACTGCAGGCATGTACCACCACACCTGGCTAATTTTTGCACTTTTTGTAGAGAGGGGATTTCACCATGTTGGCCAGGCTGGTCTCGAAATCCTGGGTTCAAGTGATCTGCCTGCCTCTGCCTCCCAAAGTGCTGGGATTACAGGTATCAGCCACTGTGCCTGGCCTGTTGTTATTATATTTTTAAGAGACAGGGTCTTGTTTTTGAGATGGAGTTTCGCTCTTGTTGCCCAGGTTGGAGTGCAGTGCCACGATCTTAGCTCCCTGCAATCTCTGCCTCTCAGGTTTAAATGATTCTCCTGCCTCAGCCTCCTGAGTAGCTGGGATTATAGGAGTGTGCCACCACACCTGGTGAATTTATATTTTTAATAGAGATGAGGTTTTACCATATTGCCCAGGCTGATCTCGAACTCCTGGGCTCAAGCAATCTGCCTACCTCTGCCTCCCAAAGTGCTGGGATTACAGGCATGAACCACTGTGCCTGACCTATTATTATTATATTTTAAAGAGACAGTGTCTTCTGTTTTCATTTTTGAGACAGAATTTCACTCTTGTTGCCCAGGCTGGAGTGCAGTGGCATGATCTCGACTCACTGCAACCTCTGCTTCCTGGGTTTAAACGATTCTTCTGCCTCAGCCTCCCGAGTAGCTGCAATTACAGGAGTGCGCCACGACACCTGGCTAATTTTGGTATTTTTAATAGAGATGAGGTTTCACCATGTTGGCCAGGCTGGTCCCGAACTCCAGACTTCAGGTGATCTACCTGCCTCGGCCTCCCAAAATATTGGGATTACAGGAGCGAGCCACGGTGCCTGGTTAACCAAGAGATTGGTCTTGCTCTGTCGCCCAGGCTGGGTACAGATCTTGGCTCACTGCAAACTCTGTATCCTGGGCTCAAGGGATCCTCTAACCTCAGCCTCCTGAGTAGCTGGTGCTACGAGCACATGCCACTGTGCCTGGCTAATTTTTTTTTTTTTTTTATTGAGAGGTGTGGTTTCACCATGTTGCTCAGGCTGGTCTCAAACTCCTGAGCCCAGGCGATTCACCCACCTGGGCCTCCCAAAGGGCTAGGATTACTGGCATGAGCCACTGCGCCTGGCCTCTAGATTTCTTAATTGGATACCTAGGCATTTTATGTTGATTATAATTATGAACTTGTTTCCCACTGTTTATTGTTGGCATAAAGGAACATGTTTGCTTGCGGTGAATATCTCAGAGGTAGGAATTAACCAGATCTCATCCAGTTCTGTATTCTTAGTGCTAATTACTGGACTTGGCCCAAGTTAGGCTCTTAATAAACATTTGTCAAGCAAATGAACACTTTATGTACATGGTGTTGTCCCTTTTTCCTCTTTTGAACTACTTTAGCTACATTTCTAGGAATGGAATTGTGGGTCAAAGAATGTGAACATTATTATAGCTTCTAAAATGTGGTAAATTTTGATAGGCGGACATTGTTTACCAAAGGGAATAAAAGCTTAGATAAACTTGTTGTTTAGTGGAGATAATGAGGCACGACTCCCTGTAGATGCTGCTGGATTGCTACTCCAGCCCCTCTCCCCACAATCATGCACTTCCCGCTGAGAGTGGACCCTTAATATTTGTGTATTGAAATCAGTTAACTTGTAATCAAACAACTTTATTGTGGGACTTGTCTAAGTATCAAGTTGAGAGCCGATGGGAGGCTGAGGGTAGTCTCTGGGGCCCAAGAGAAGAAACAGGTGGCCAGGGCCTGTCTCACACATGAGTGGGCTTCTCGGTTTTGTGCTACTAGAGACCTGGGGACAGCAGCTTGTGGGAGCAGCTGGGGCATCACATGGTACTTCTCAGCCAGCTGTCAAGGACTACATTCCCACCTCGAGCAGAACACAGATGGCTTGCTTTTATTCTCCTAGCTGCTACCTCATGTCTTGGCACCCAAAGGCAGCAGATGGCTGCCATGTAGAATTGTGACCACCCAATCCTTGTCTGCCCCTCTTCCTGAGTAGAAGAAACCCAGGATGTTCATGCAGCCATGTAGGAGACAACTACAATGGCTTTCCAAGATGTTCGGCTTTGTCTCATATTGGGATTGGTGCCATATTTGACCTGGGATTTCAACATTGTTGAGAGGAAGTAGCAACAATTGAACATGAGAGGATGAGTCAGATATTTGAGTGTTTATATTCAGGACACTGTGCAAGGCATCTTGGATCATATTGAGACCAGCAGGTCTGGCCTCTGCCTTTGAGGAACACGCAGGGAGTGCCCTCATCTCCATGGGAGGGTTACCTGGGCTACAAGATTCTCCAGGCTCCCCATTCAGAGAATGGAGACAAAATGCACAACCAGGTCAGGGAAACCTGCTCTGAAGAGGTGGCCTTTGCATTGGACCTTGAAGGGTGAGTAGGAAGGAGCTGAGGACACTGGTGTGAGGGGAGACTCAGGAGCTGGCCTGGGTGAGGCATCAGACAGCACCCGCTAACACCTGGCTTCTTGCTGGGTGCTTGTGTGGAATCAGCTCCCAATTCTCTGCTGATCTGTGGAGCTCTGCCTTGTCACTGTTTCTTCTAGCATGAATGGAATGCCTCTCTGACTCTCCAGAACATGGGACCACAGCGTTTTAAATGGTCATTCTGAGGGGTGGGGGGCAGATGGTGATCCTTCCTGGTCCTCACTCCTCTGGCGGGCATGTCTTTGGTGAATGCTGTGTGATCCTGGTGGTAAGCTTCTGCGCTGACTGGCTCATTGTCACCAGCTGAGCTGAGCCTCAGCGGAGGGAACTCCTGGTGATAGACCCAGCAAGGCATTGTCTGTGCAGCCAGATCACTCGAAGGTCCTACTCGCCCCACTTTGGGAGCACTGAATAAAGGCACTAAAGCTGTTAGTCAGACCAGCGGTTGCCTGGGTTCCTAAAGAATGTTGGCCTCTCCTTGGACATTAATGGACCATGGGATGGTTGGAGATATGGAGGTGCCTGTTTAAAGAGAGAAGTTATCTTGAGTCATAAAGTGCTGTAGAAGAGCAATGGTGTTGGCTGCCCCACACCCCCATGGGGACCGCATGCCCTTGGCTTACGTTGTAATCCTGAGGTGCTGTTTCCTGCCAAGCCAGATCTCCCACCAACCTTGGCTCTCAAAATGGAATATATTTGCCATTGTGGTATAGACCAGCTCTGTTGAGTAAAGATAAGATATGAGTCACATACATACTTTTAAATTTTCAAGTAGCCACATTAAACCGGTAAAATTAATTTTAACACTGTTGTATTTAATTCAGTGCATCCAAACGATTTTATCATGTGGTGCTGGTCTCCTCTCATGTGCTCAGTAGTCACATCTGGCTAGTGGCTGTTGTGTTGGACAGGGCAGATCTGAACCAATTTATTGGGACTGGGGCGATAAAGAGGCTGGCTTGTGATTATACATTTAATTAGGCCTGAGCCGAATCTCCATTTAGTCCTTCGCTGAAAGATATCAGATGGAAAACCCAGAGGCTTTTTGGATTTCTGCTGATTTTGCTGTGTTGTACTTTTAGTGGTGCTCAGTCTTAGAGCCTGTGTGTGTTTCTGTCTTTGGGTTTCAGCTGTCTTCAGAAAAGGCCCTTTGGGGCTTTTCTGTCAAAGCACGTGCCCCAGAGACATTTCAGACAGCCTGGCCCCCAGCCTTTTACTAGCTAATTGGGGATTGAAGCAAAAAGTCTTCTAGTGATCTCTAGATTTTTTTTTTTTTTTTGAGACAGAGTCTCACTGTCGCCCAGGTTGGAGTTCAGTGGCACCGTGTCAGCTCACTGCAGCCTCCATCTCCTGGGTTCAAGCAGTTCTCCTACCTCAGCTTCCCAAGTATTACAGGTGCCCACCACCATGCCTGGCTAATTTAAAAAAATATTTTTAGTAGAGACGGGGTTTTCACCATGTTGGCTAGGCTGATCTCGAACTCCTGACCTCAGGTTATCTGCCTGCCTTGGCCTCCCAAAGTGCTGGGATTACAGGTGTGAGCAACCACACCTGCCTGTCTAGATTTTTTTTTTTTTTTTTTTTTTGAAAGGAAACAAACCCAGTTAATCAGTGTCTAGATTAACTGCCTTACTGACCAGGTTTTGCCCACCTTATTGACCGAATTTCTACAATATGATAAAATAGCAGTCGTTGAAAGCATGTGATCTCAAAGTTTTGCCCTGGGAATTTAGTGAGAGATGACTCAGAGGTTACTAATTGTTTCCCAGTTAGATTTAATACTCAGAGATTTAAAGGGAAAAGGATTTCTTGTAAAAAGCAGATTTTTCATGGTGCCTGCATTGTCAGAGGCAGCTGGAGAGGTTGGTTCAGATCTGTCCTAGTGAGTGTGTGCCAGCTTCTCTGAGCAGCCTGTGGCTCCTGAGCATAAATAGAAACACAGCTGCGTGTGCAGGCTGAACAAGAGGAAGTAGAGCAAGTGTCTGGACGCCTCCCTGGCTGGAGCAGAAGGCTCCCAGGGTGCTTAGCTCATCCATGGCATGGGGATGGAGGGGCCAGGTAGTCAGGGAGCTGGTGGGAGGACCAGACACACATTCCCCCCACCCAAACACACAATTGCCTCTAAGGGTTGGGGGTTTGGCAGACCGGGCTCACAGTATTGACTCCCTGTATGATCTAGACAAGTCACATCCCTTTCTGGGCCTCTATCCCCTCATCTGCAAAAAAAAAGGGGAGGACTGGGTGGGCTTTGGGCTCTGAATTTGGCTGTGGTTGTGTGTCTCAGTTCCTGACTTGCCTGGTGACTACTCTCCTCTCCCCTCCTGTGGAAATGTTTGTGTGCTCTTTGCTCCGCCCCAGGGCCAGGCTGAGCTCCTGTGTCTACCCTGCAACCAGCCTGCCGCCCAAACTCCAGGCTGTAATTCATGGATCTCTCAAGTGGGCTCATGGCCTCTGGCCTGAGCTAATCTCCTATGCAAACTGTGCACCTGCCTTTCCCTCACCACCATTTTCACCAGCAGTACCTTTGTCTAATAATCTGATATGTGTCCTTCCCCATTGCCCTGCTAAGTTCCCCATTCCATCTCTTTAGGAAGGCACACAAGTCCCTTCAGGGCTAGGTCCTTGCCACTCACTGACCTCACCTCACTCCTGGTCTCTGACCTTTTCACTTTTGTAAACACTCCTCTCTCTTCCTGAAATCTATTTTCCTCTGGCCACTGCCTGCTTCCCATTTAAGACCAAGCTCTCCTGTATCATTTTCTGATTATTCATTCATTCACTATTCCTACATATATGTATTCGGTAAATACTGACCTACTATGTGCCTGGCACTGAGCTAGATGCTAGAGAAATGGAGACAACTTGGAGTTTGTTTCTTGGAGAAGATAGACATTAAACCAATACTTTGAAGCTTTTAAACCTGCATGTGGCAGGTGTCCTGGACTTTGAGTACCTTGTCCTTTGCTGCACCTCCCTCCTTGGCTATTTGTCCTTCCCCAGTGCTCTCCAGTCACGCCAGCCCTGCCTCACCTGCTCTGCTTTCTGTCATAGCACTTAATGCAGCATGGAAATTACTGGGTGTTTTTTCCTGTCTTTCTCACTAGGCCAAGCCCCAGGTCTGGGTACCTGATAGGTGCTTGGCAAATGTTGGTTAAATGAATAGATGAAATGGCAACTTGGCTGATAGTTGGAAGAACTTTCTGTAAAATACCCAAATATCCTGTAATGAAGGCTTTTCTTTATCTGAGGCCAGGTATGCAGTTATCACTAAAAAGACCCAGGTTGTAGCCACAGCACCCAGAGGTTATCCTTTGTATCCTTTGCTTGTAAGTAGTAGTAGTTTGGTTTAGGCCTGTCTCTTGCTGTCATGCCTGCAGAGCCATTTTCTTCACTGCCTCTGATCTTGGGAACCACTGTGTCTGATGTCTGCACATGTCACTGGATGCCAGTGTTGATGAAGTTCCCATAATTGTGTCATGGCAGCCTTCCTTGTTCTTGGGACTCCTTTGCAGGGGGCAGCCTGGAGACCTTAACCCATACCTGCAGTCTAGTTTGTTTATAGTTAGGTTCATTGTTCTGGGTCCTCTCCCCCATCTTGGTTGATTTTTCTAAATAATATTCACTCTTTGTGTATATAATTCTATGATTTTGGACAAATGTGTAGAATCATGACTTTACCACCAGAACCATAATACAGAACAGTTCTGTCACCCACAAATTCTTGTGCTGCCCCTTTGTAGTCTGCTACTCCCCTGCCTGCCAAGCCCTGGCAACCACTGATTTGTTTTCTGTTCTGACAATTTTGCCTTTTCAGGCAAAACCTTTTCAGGGTGTTACATAAATGGCGTCATATAGTATATAGCCGTTTGGGTCAGGCTTCTTTCACTTAGCAATATGCATTTAATATTTATCCATGTTGTAGGAATCAATAATGTGCTCCTTTTTATTGCTAAATAGTATTTTATTGTATGGATGTGTACCACAGTTTTTTTTTTAATCCTTTCACCAGATGAAGTTCTCATTTTTTTGGCAATTATGAATAAAACCTCTATACATACTTACATACAGGTCTTTGTGTGAATATGTTTTCATTCTTCTTGGGTGGATATGTAGGGATGGGCTTGCCAGGTCACTTGGTAAGTGTATATTTAACTTTATAAGGAATTGCCAAACTGTTTTCTAAAGTAGCTGCACCAAGTTGCATTCTACCAGCAGCTTATGAAAGTTCTAGCTGCCCTTCACCCTTGTCAGCACTTGGCATTGTCAACTTTTTGAAATATTAGCCATTCTGATAGGAGTGCCAGCTAGTTTTTAATCTGCAGTTTTCTTTGTATACTCTCAGATGCTGATGGAGTTTAAATATCATTATTTGATGTGATTTGGCAAGGCCGTCATTCATACCTATGTAAGATTTTATTTCTGAAGATGGAATTTATAGTTGCTCAGAGCAAAAGAGCAGCAGTATTATCACACCTTCCTAAACAGTTTTGAGGAAAATGTTATGCTGCATTATTTAATTTTAGAATTTAAAAAGACTTCTTATTAATTGTGTTCAATTCTTCATGTTACAATTGCTGTTTGCTTGACCAACTCATCATGAGCAAAAGCTACTAATCTTGTAGCTGAAGTTTCCTTGATCTGTTCATCTTAACTCTCATATGGCAAGCTGAACAGTCTGTACTCATGAGACATAATATTTTTTAAGCTCTTCATATTATTGGTGGCCATAACATGTTTTTCCCCTCCCTCTTTCTAGGCTCCCAATCGTCAACTCATGACTTACTGGTTACAGGAGCTTCAGCAGAAGAGATGGGAATATTGTAACAGTCTCGACATGGTCAAGTGGGACAGCAGGACCTCTCCAACTCCCGGGGATTTTCCTAAGGGTCTTGTAGCCAGAGATAACACCGGTAAGGCAGAAATAAAGGGGAGCTGGGTCAGTTATTTGTGTGAGCCATTCGATACCACACATGAACTTAGCAGTGAATGAAAATGATTTTAGAAAGAAATAATAGTGATGCTACCTTATGAGTGGACAGCATTCCACAGTTACCCAGCGCCTCCATGTACGAAGCTTATGCAAACCCAGTGATGGCCTTGGAATCAGGCAAGGCCAGTGCCAAGCATATGGAAGAGATGATATGACTAAGGTCAGCATGTAGTAAGTTGTGGTGCTGTAAGTCTAGTTCTGACTGCAGGGCCAGCCTTTCTACCACACCTAATGATGGAGCACTCGTGCCTAAATAGTCATGCTTGGGCAGACTTGCCAAGGTTAACAGGTGTTTGTATACGCTAGGAAGGTATTCTCAAAACATTCCACTTAGAATTCTCTAGTGTTTCTTAGGAAGACTTTAGCCTTCAAACATTGATGTAATTCTGTCCTGGATTCATGGCATTTCTATAACTCAGGGGAATCCCTGGGCATTTGCAACATGGAGATAACCTCTAGAAAGAACAGGACAACAATTATTTGCTGCCCATCCTACCCCCGACTGCAAAGACTGTGGAGATGGGACTATTTTTGGCCCCCGCTCTCCATACAGGGCAAAGAACACATCCAGAAAAACAGACAAACAAACAAACAAACAAACAAAAAAGCCTCCTAAGCTCAGAAGTAAGGTCTAAAAAGCCCAGGCCATTGTACTAGTATTTTTGGAAGACACATGGAGCATACATTAAAAGAAGTAGACAACAGTAAGGACTAGTTCTAACAGTTTCATAAAGAGATGTTGTCTGCACTTAATAAAACCTGCGGGACCCTTTGCTCAGCAGAACACAGGGCTGCATCCGAGTTGCCTGTCCCACCAAGGATGGTGTTGGCACATGTGTGGCTGATTTACTCCAGAAACAAATGCGTTCTTAGACAAATTTTTCATCTCCAAATTTGCCAGTCTTGTTTTTACTTGTCCCAGTATTTTTCAGTAGGTGAATCCTCTTATCAGTGAGAAATTACTATATATGCTTTGTACTTGTTGATATATTTTCTGTGAGAGTTTTCGAGTCACTTTCACGACTGTCTTAGCACTCTGACTATTCCAAGTTCTGAGGTCATGGCTTTATTTTCAACTTTTTGCCCCCTTATGTTTAGTTCAGGGTCAAGTTACTGGTAACTGAGTTGTTTTGAAAGCCACTCTTACAGTGCTTTTCATCAAAAGGAGCTCCTAACTGAGTGTCTGAGTCACTTGGGACATTTGGAAATCCTGTGGGAACAGGCGGTGTTCATGAGCATAGCCACTGCCTTTGGCACAGGAGGTGCTTGATTTGCCTCAGTTCCTTTGTTCTGAGGACACCAAGTGCTTCTTTCTAGCAAAGACTCAGGGATATTGAACCAAAAGGAGGACAAAGAAGTGATGCTTATCCCTATAGTCTCTTTATAACAGCTGTCCTTCCTCCTTCTAAGTCAAAATGCTGTGATTGGAGAGCCAGAGAAAATATCTGAAGCCCATATTTGTTTCTCCTCCTTTGATTTGGGGACTCCAGGTATCGAATTTAGCATTTGAGTAAATGCCATCTGACATTTACTCATTCATTCAGCAAAGTTGGCACTCAAGATGAGCTTTGTCCCTCTCCTCACAGAATTTCTAGTCAAGCAGGGTGGTTGTGCAGAGAAAAAATGAGAGAAATGTGAGGGAAGGGTGCATGCTGGTGCCATGGGCTGTAAGTGGGCTGTGCATAGCTTCTGGCAGTTAGGGCCTCTCTGAGGAAGTGCATCTAAGCCAAGGCCTGAAGGATGGCTAGGAATTAGCTAGGTGGAGAAGCGGGGAGGCAGGTGACAGGGCTGGACTGCGGTGCCTTTCCAGAGCTGTAGTCAGGATGGCTACCGGCTGGAAGCAGTTGTGGGGTGTGAATTGAACCTGGGGGCACACCCAGGACCCAGAGCCAGAGCTGGGGGAGAGCCTAGACTGCTGGCCTTGGGATTTTGGACTTTATCCTAAGAGCAATGGAGTGCCTTTGAAGATTTTTATAGATAGAAATGACGGTAACTTTAGACTTCTATTAATTTTTAGATAGCTTCTAAGAACAAGGAATGAAACTTTGGGCCCCAGAGCGGTATGTGAGACTATAATAGCTCAGGAAGCCAAAAAATCTAAAGCAGGAAGTCAAGAAGAAAAGCTTGTATTTTAGCCCCTTTTGTTTCATCATCAGAGATGAAATCCGGTTCAAAGATAAATTGTGTTGTGTTATATGGCAGTGCTCTGTGAAGTTTCTAAAGCCATGCTTGTAGTTATCTGCTCAGCTTAGCCTACTCTAGCAAGAATTAAAGAAGAGTGTTTTTATAACTGATTTGCATTAAAAATAAAATTTTTCCTAGTATTGTCTCGTGGTCACTCAGTTGTTTGGAACATTTTGGTTTGTAGTCTAATGGGCTTCACCTATCAGGACCCTCCTAGCACCTAAAGTCAATATGGGGAAAAATATAGGGGATTAACATTTTCCACTGATAGCTAGTTATACATCTTAGAAGGCAGCTCTACCTGGTGGAAGAAGCCCTGTGGGCCTGTGAGTTTTGGGGATATTTACTAGTTGTCAGACTCTAAGTTAAGTCACTTATCCTGTAGTACAGGGGTAGGAAACTGTGGCTCTGGGAATTGAAGTTTGTTCACCCTCCTTTGTAGTTGTTATAAGGATCAAATGGGAAACTGCATTGTTAAGTGTAAAGAGCCATATGTATGTGTATATACACATATATTATATATTGTATACATATGTATGAGATGATATCATTTTGAAAGGGTTAGCATTATGTTCAGCTGTAATTAACAGGAAACCTTCCTAATAAGGACTTACACATAGGGAGTAATTTGTCTCACATGATAAGCAGTTTATGGCTGGCATAGCTACTCACTAGTGCCGCTGAGGAGCCCAAGCTGTCTCTGACTCTGTTTTCCATTGCTAGAGTGTATTAGCTTTCCTGCTTATGCTAGCTGCCCCTGGGGGTGGCACTTACATCAAAAAGGAGAATGCTTTCCCAGAAACCTGTGGCTTATGCATCGTTAGCTGGAACTGTCACATGACCATTCCTAGCTGGAAGGAGTCTGGGAAGCCAAGTATTTTAGCTGAGCATATGGCCACGATCAAAACCAAGGTTTATAAGTAAGGAAAAGCTGGATTGAATATTCATTAAGGAGCCAGCACTGTCACATATAATTTTTTTTCTAGAATCTGTGTTGAGTAAGAGACTTTCCTGTGTGTGATTAGAACTTGCAGTTTTATTATTAGTCAATATCTGTTCTGTCTGCCTTCTATTTTGTAGCCTGTCCTCTGAAGGCATGCCATGCCTCAAATACCATTCCACATTGTCTTCTGTGTTTGGATAGAGAAAGACCTAGTTTCAACACAAAAGAATAATTTGCATAAAGATACAATCAGGGGTCCACAAACCTTTATAGCTGTTGAGAATGAGGTAACTAGAACCCAAAGGAGGTGCCCATAAATGACTAATAGCCTCATTACAGGATGTATGTCTAGCACATTCTGTTTACTTCATTCCCCACATAAACTAATAAGAAAACAAGCCAGGGGTAACAAGATCCTGCTTTTTTAAAAAAACTTCTTGAAAGTTCATGAGTACTAAAGCATTCATGGTCATAGCAGGCTCAAATGCCCAAGTGCCTGTTTGAATATGGATGGTATTTCTTGCAGATCATTGTATTGTGAAGACAGTTTGAAGGATGACCACACATTTCCTCCCCTGAAGCAGCTGCATCGGGTAGTTGAACTGTTACACTCTTAACAGCTTGTGTGCAAGGGGATGGCGTGGGAGGAGTAGCTGTAACTTTCAGTCCTCAGGCAGCTTGAGCAGTGCTCTCGGTGCGGGGTGCAGGGTGTAGAGGGCTGCCAGAAGGAAAGCCATTAGGTGGAATGCAGGCCCCGCGTTGGCAGTGCCACAGGAATTACACATCAACCTTTAATGTCATGATTCCATACAGAGATCAAGGAAGCTGTGCTTTCGTGTAATCCTTGTAAAATGCAAAATGCCATCCGTTCTTGTGAAGTATCGGTAGTTACTAGCATTGTATCTGAGAGACAGCATGGAGAGAGCTTATGGGACCTTGAGTACATCATGATTTCCCCATCTGTGAAGCAAGATGCTCTCTGAACCAGGTTCCTTCCGGTTTGAAGGTTCTGTGAAAGTCAGGTTGTGAAAGAATGTGACTGTGGGAGGGAGGATGTGAGGGAGATGCCGAGTGGGGTTAGATTGCAGTTCTGTCTGGGAGGAGCCTGCTGGATAGGGTCGAAAAGGAGACTGTCTGGAACAAGCTTGGAGTTTGGTGTCAGCAGGGACATCCTCAGCCTAGATTTGGTGGGACTTAATGCAGGTGAATACAGGGGTTGATGTGGCTGTGAATGGGGGCAGGGGCGGTGGCTGAGTCAGGTTGCAGGAGAACAGGGAGGAATGGGAAAGGAAAAGAGGGAAACCCCCACCCCACTTCAGGGAATCTGTCAGAGGCAAGGTGGCAGGAGAGAGGAAAGTCAGGAAGGATGATGAGTATAAATCCATTGAAGAACTGCAGGAGCCTTGGCTGCCTTCTGCCCGATTGTTTAAACCCACAGAAGGCCTTTTCTCCTATGCCATGTTAGCAAGTTCCTGTCTTTTATGGATTAATGTGGTCATTTAACCAATATTTATTCAGTCACTCCTCTATGCTAGGTGTTGGATATGCAGCTGTTAGCACATCAGATAGAGGTTCACTTCTCACAGAGTTGTGTCCTTGATGGGGGTAGGGGACAGGCAGATGAATAATTAACCAGACATATGGACTGGCCTATGCTGGGGCCTGTCAGGACCCGGTGGTTTGCTGCCTCTTTTTTTTGGTGCTTAGATGGACGCGGTGTTCTCATTTGGAAGATATTTCTGTTCCTCTTGACTGGTCCTTCACAATCTGTATTAAAACTCACATTGGTAAATAAAAAAAAAATTTCAGATTAAGCCCACCCTGTCTTCCTCCACCTCCCAGTGTTGACACCCACACTTTCGTTTGCTGTGTCCTTAATGAAAAGTTCTGCTTTTCATTAAGATACATACGGGGACAACCCTTTCCCAGTGTTCTTTTCTCCTTTCTTGGATGCAGCTACAGGCCTGGGATGAGTTTTATGAGAATTCTCCCACTGTACACAGTTCTGTGCTATGTAGAAGTTGCTGGCGGAGCACCTAGGCCTGACTGAGACAGCAGGAGAGGAGAGGGAATACTCACTGAGGCAGTCCAGATGTAGGCAGGAGCCGCTCCTGTGCAGGGAGTCCCATTAGGAGGAGACTTTGAGCATCATGTGGTAGAATGCAGCAAATGGGAACAGATGTTGGAGACCAGGGAGGCTGGAGACCAGGGAGGAGAAGCCAGCAGCTCCAGGGAGGCTGAGACTGCCCGGGGTCACACTGGATTTAGAGGCGGTGCTAGAATCAGAACCTAGGAAATGGGAACAATGCAGTCAGAAACCCCCTCAGAGTTTTCATTTAGGCATTTGAAAATGTTTAAAAAGGACAGAGGTCTAAACACCAAAAACCATCAGGCACAGACTTTCTTTCCCCACTGAAGCTGTAAGACAAAAGACATGTTCATGAACACCAGTCCAGCCTCTTAAAATCTTCGAGGAAATGTTGCCATGTCCTAGTTTGTGTTTTCCCTTAATGTCCTCCTTGAGGCGGTTCCTTGCATGCTAATGTTAGGACATGTATTGAGGAGAAGCCAGCAGCTCTGCTTTCATTAAGTACATCTCACATGGTCTCTTAAAAACCAAAAACCAGACAAAAATAACAGTTACAGCAAAAATGTATTAAGCTGGAAAAGAGCTTCTTTTTCAAGTCAGATAATTACTTTTAGAAATTGTCCTCCAACATGTTCCTCCCTGGTCTCTGGTCCCTTTTCTCCACCCCTCCCTGGGGCCTCTGAGTTCCTCAGGAAGTATTTCCAGTATGGGCTGTGGGTTGCTGCAAGGCCTGGGGTTTTCTTGGTAATAGGCACTTTGCCACATGAGCGTTTGACAGTCCAGTCTCGCAGAGAGGCCATTCATCACCTTGCTACTAACCCACACAGGAAGAAGAGGCCAGACTGAGCCTGTAGTAGAAATCCGTACAGTTTGTTGTGTTTATTTCCTGATTTGGCTTAGAATTGTGATGATGGTTGTAAGACCAGCCTTTGAAGTAAAGGAGTTTGTGCTGCGCCTGTACTCCATGTACCTGTAAACTGACACACACGCTCACCAACATTGAGCACCCCCCACCCCCCACTCCAGGTACTGTGCCCTCCTCTGGTAGGTACACTCATCTCTACCTGCCTTGCGATATTTGTATACTGCAGGGGCAGGTGTCCGGGTTCTGGCCCTGGCTCTGGACTCTAGTGTCCTGATGGAGAAAGTAGGTAAGGAGACTGGACTGGATTAGTCGGGTTTGAACTTTTTTTTTCTTTTGTTTGCTGGAACCTCTTCTCCAAATGAAATCTTAAAGGGAACCCCAGTATATAAAAGGTGAAGAGAGGAACTGCTGAAGATGAAACTGAGCATGGGGCCCCCATCCTCCTCTCCCTCTAGAAGTCCCCCAGGCATCTCCTGGAACCCTAAGACTCAGAGGAAGGGTCTGGATCCCAAGGACTCAATGTATTTATTCTGTGGTGACTTGGAGCTTGACATGTTACTGTGTTACTTATGTCTGTCTCCTGGACGTGTTCTCCTTTATGGGGAAAGCTCTGTCTCATCGGTTGTTGTGCCCTCGGTGCCTAGTGCTTACTACATGATAATAAAACCAAGAACTGGCAATCTGTGGTTATTTGTAACTTCTTGCCTCTTGACTCAAGAGGCTGCAGTGAGCCGCGATCACACCACTGCACTCCAGGCCTCAGTGACAGAGTGAGATCCAGTCTCAAAAAAATAAAAAATTTTAAAAAAAAGTGTGTACTCTGTTACTAAGCCTGTAATTCTTCTGTTCCCAGCACACCATCTTGCTTTTCCTGGTCAGAACCCTACTGTAAGCCATGCATTGACTCTTCTGGCCAGAGCCAAATTACCCTAATAGATACACAGCAGTTGTTTACTTATGCCACGCCCAAGATACTTTCCCAGTGTGTTTTTGAAGCCCTTCCCACTGACTGGTCAAGTCAGAACCTGCCTACACAGTGCAGGCTCATCATGCGACATTCAGTACGTTGCTCTCCAAGCCGGAGCAGCCCAGGAATGCCTGCTCTCTGTTTCCTTTACCAGTGCTCAGTGACCTTTAGCAGAGACCTGTTCTTGCTGGCTCTGGTTGTGTGCTCCTCTGATTAGAAACAGATTTTTCTTGGCTGGGTACAGTGGCTTACACCTGTAATCCCAGCACTTTGGGATGCCGAGGTGGAAGAATTGCTTGAACCCAGGCATTCAAGACTAGCCTGGGCAACATGGCAGACCCTGTCTCTACAAAAAAACAAAACAAAACAAACAAAAAAACCCCAAAAATTAGCTGGGCATGGTGCGTGCCTGTAGTCCCAGCTACTTGGGAGGCTGAGGCAAGAGGATCTCATGAGCCTGGGAGGTTGAGGCTGCAGTGAGTCGTGTTCACTGAGATCCTGTCTCAAAAGAAAGAGAAAAGAATTTTTCTTGAATATCAGTGGTCAGCAGTCAATTCTGATTTCACAGAAAGAGATGGTTCATTTTGTTGATACAGAGATACTTTAAAAAGAAGTGTAGATCAAATTGATTAAAGTAATATTGAATTCTGTTTACAAGCATGTCCTATTCTCAGAGAGATTATGCCATTTGGCATGGGAGAATTCTACCACTGAAACACCAGTGCAGATTATGTCATTTGGAAGAATACAAAGTATTTGTAGTTAGAAATGTTTTTATCAGCACAGTGGCTCATGTCCATAATCCCAGCACTTTGGGAGGCGGAGGCGGGTAGATCACCTGAGCTCAGGAGTTCGCGACCAGCCTGGCCAACACGATGAAACCTCGTCTCTACTGAAAATACAAAAATTAGCTGGCGTGGTGCCGGGTGCTTGTAATCCCAGCTACTTGGAAGGCTGAGGCAGGAGAATCACTTGAACCCATGAGGAGGAGGTTGCAGTGAGCCAAGACTGTGCCATTGGATTCCATCCTGGGCAACAAGAGTGAAACACTCCATCCTGGGCAACAAGAGCCAAACTCCGTCTTGGGAGAAAAAAAAAAAACAAAAGTTTTTATCAAAAAAAAATTTTTAAGTAACTTTTTATTATGGGAAATTTTAAACGTATACAAAGAATAACATAATATTACCTCCAGGTTTATTGGGTAGTTGCAGCGATAGTTACCCCTCTTGTTTCATTGATATCCTGCTTTGTTATTTTGAAGCAAATAAAATGTTACCTGAAGCAAATATTACTATGTGTTTGTTAAGTAACAAAATACTGCTGTTTACCATCATATTTACCATATGATGGTAAATCCTGACCATCATATGATTTCCACCTTAACTATTTCAAAAGTTTACATTTTAAAGATGTGAAGTTTCATCATGCCTTAGCATCAGTGTGTTTGCTTGTGAATTTACTGAACTGCTATTCTGTGATGTGCAAACTTTATTTTTTCAGTATCATTCTTTACAAGTATTAGCAAATACATTTACATTTGTATTTCTCCCACTTTCTTAGAGAAAACATACCCTTGTATAATCTGACCTGCACTTTGCTTTTCTTATATACCAGTTTTTCCTGGAAATTGTTTCTTATCAGGACAGGTGATTGGACTTTGATGACGGGTTTATGGTGAGGGTTATTGATCTGCAGTACTGGAGGAAAATTCTAGCCTTTGCTTTCTCTGGGCCAACACTGTTAATACTTGGTGGTTTGAGGTATGTCACAACCTTCCTTTAAGAAACATGGAGCTATTTAGATGAAAATGGTTTCAGAACACCAGAGTTACCCACAGATTATGTTTTTTATATAGTATACATTAAAAATATACTATTACATAGTTTAGATTTTTATATAGTATATCAAGTCAGTGTTTTATGTGGGATATCAAGTTTTATGTGGAAGCTTTGAGTAAGTGACATTTGTTTACCTTTTTCTTTTCAGATTTAATTTACCCACACCCAAATGCTTCTGCAGAAAAAGCCAGAAATGTCCTAGCTGTGGAGACTGTGCCTGGAGAGCTGGTGGGAGAACAAGCTGCAAATCAGCCCGCCCCAGGGCATCCAAATTCCATTAATTTTTACTCTTTGAAACAGTGGGGCAATGAGCTCAAGTGAGTCTTTGGAAAGCAGCATATGAAATTGAAAATGGATTGTTTCTGATAATGTATGTTATAATTTTATAAATGAGGTTATAAAACTATCTTACACTTACAAAGGCCTTTGTTGTTTACATCATACTTTCCCATAGATCATTGTGGTTTTAGCTTGTATTACATGCTTATTCTGTGTCTGACACTATGCCAAACATTTTCACACTTACAGTTTAATTTAATTGCTCAACTCTGTGAAGTAGGTCATATGGCTGACATTTTACAGAGACTGAAACTGGCTGAAGGAGAGTATGTGTCCGAGGTCACAATTCTTCCAGGCTGCAGAGCTGGGGCTTCTTGTGCCTAGGGCCTAGTCCCCTCTCCAAGACACTGGGTTGGCCAGGTCCTGTGCTCTGGATTTCCATTCCCTGTTTGTGCATGGTCTAGTGAGAGTGGAGGTGGGTTGGTTTTTATGAGATGAGGTCTTGCTGTGTTGGCCAGGCTGGTTTCAAGTCCTGGGCTCAAGTGATCCTCCTGCCTTAGCCTCTTGAGTAGTTGGGACTACAGGCAGGTGCCACTATGGTCGACTTGTTTTTTAATATAAGAACTTCATTGAGATACAAGTCCCACACTGTACAGTTCACCCATTTAAAATGTACAATTCAATGATTTTTGGTATATTCACAGAGTTGTGCTACCATCACCACAATCAATTTTTAAATGTTTTCGTCGATCCAAAAAGAAACTCATTACATTAGCGATTTCTTCTCATTTCCCCCAACCCCTTCTCCTCTGTCAACCCTCAACCACAGGCAACTCCTAATCAACTTTCTATCTGTATGAATTTTTTTTTTGGTGGGATTTTTGTTTTGTTTTGTTGTTTTTTGAGACAAGGTCTTGCTCTGTTACCTAGGCTGGCGTGCAGTTGCATGATCATGGCTCACTGCAGCCTTGAACTCCTGAGCTCAAGCATTCCTCCTACCTCAGCTTCCAGAGTAGCTGGGACTACAGGCGTACACCACCATGCCCGGCTAATATTTTAATTTTTTTTTTTTTTTTTTTGTAGGGACAGGGGTCTCTCTATCTTGCACAGGCTGGTCTCAACTTCTGGGCTCAAGCAATCCTACCTTGGCTTCCCAAAGTGCTGGGATTACATGAGCCACTGCCCCTGGCTTATGAATTTGTTTATTGTGGACATTTCATATAAATGGCACTGTATATACCTTTGTGTCTGGCTTCTTTTGCTTAGCATAGTATTTTCAAGATTCATCCATGTTGTAGCAAGTATCAGTGCTTCATTTCCTTTTGTGGTCAAATAATATTCCCATATATGAATGTGCCATATTTTGTTTATCCGTTAGCTGGGTGTGATGGTGCATGCCTGTGGTCCCAACTGCTTGGAGGCTGCACAGGTGGGAAGATCGCTTGAGTCCAGGAGGTCGAGCCTGCAGTGAGCTGAGTTCACATCACTGCACTCCAGTCTGGGCGACAGGGTGAAACCCTGTCTCAAAGAAAATAAAAAATAAAAAAAGAGAAAGATGGTAGAGGCAGTGCGTTGTGGGAGACTTGGAAGTTTCTTGCTGTCCCATAGAGCCCAGGCCAGCGGTCACTGTGCAGTTGACCGTTCTCTTGCTGTCCCATAGAGCCCAGGCCAGCAGTCACTGTACAGTTGGCCGTTCTCTTGCTGTCCCATAGAGCCCGGGCCAGTGGTCACCGTGCAGTTGGCCAGCTGAGCTCCATAAGGGGTCCCACTGGTTTTTCAGGGTGGGGCTGGGGTGTTCCTAGAAGCTACCATCCAAGGACACACTGTTTTAAAAAGTAGCCTCTTTGCTATAACTGCTTTCTTTTTTGTACGTTCATGGTTGAATTCAGTATGATAAAGTTATTGTCTGTGTGTTTTTAGTTTTTAAGGCATAAATTGAAGCTGAGTAGGATATATAGGATATATACGGTTATATTGGAGCTCAATGTCAGGGATACTCAGACCTCAGAAGACCAGCACTTGTGAGGGTGGTCACTGTAGTGGGCCCTGCTTTCTTTCCTCATCCTGGCTCATGGCTGCAGTCCCACCTTCTTGGTCCTGCTCTGCTCCCATCCATCTGCTTTCTGCTGTTTTCTGTCTTCAGACAGCTCTGATCATGTCATCTCCCTACATCAGAAGCATTGCTGATAGACCTCAGCCTGCAAGTGCAGCTTCAGACTCTTTGGTCTGATATTTGAGGTTCTCAATGATACGACTTTAGTCTCTTCCTTGGGCAGCTGCTTCCCAGTATTAGCACTTCATGAGCCTCTGTTCTGCCCATTCTGTGCCTTCCTCTTCATCCCAGAACTTCTGCTCACCATGTGCCTGTCTGCCCTGTGCCATCTAATTAAGTCCCAGTCGTCTCCCAGCATCCAGGGGATGGGGAGGGATCAGCCGAGAGACACAGTGGGGCTGCCTTCCCTGGGTACCTGCAACTAGAGAACCACTGGTTTCCTCTGTTTCAAAGTATCGGGCTTCTCAGTAAAGAAAGGGATCTGTGCTCCTAAAAGTGTCAGAAAACCACTGAGAGCTTCCCTTCATTCCACATGTTAAAAGATTGAGGCTTAGAGAGGTAAAGTGACTTGCTCAAGATCACATAGCAAGTGTGTGGCGGAGCTGAAACACGCACCCAGGTCTCCTGACTGGGGACCCAGTGCTCCTTCCCCCTTTCATCATAAGAATACATTTGGGGGACTATTGGTTTGCCAGAGGTGTGTCATCTGCCCTCAAAGTGAGATAATGGAATGAGGTGGAAACAGACCTGTAATGCTGGGTGCTTTCCATGTCCTGGAGCGTAGGAACATGGATGATGATTGAGTGCCTCCTGCCTGGAAAGTGAATGCCTGTCACTTCTGACAGATCACGTTCAGGGTGAAACATCACTAGGAGTTATCTTCTATCAGCTCTGCCTTTGCCGTGTAACACAGTGATTAAGAACCAGGCTGCGTGAGTTCAACTCCCAGCTATGCCACGTAGTAGCTGGATAACTTGGGCAAATTACTTAATATTCTATATGCCTCCGTTTCTCACTTGTAATATGAAGATAATAATCATACATCATGAGATTGATAGCATGATGATGAGTTCATATGTGTACACTGCTTAAAACAGTGCCTGGCACTTAGGAAGTACTAGTCAAGGGTTAGTTGTTGCTGCTGCTGGTGGAGGCACAGCTCGTGACAAAGCCTTTCTTCACAGAGGTTTTTGGGACCACTTTCTGTAGACACTAACGCTTAGTGACTGGCATATGAATCTGAAGTGTTCATGGTTTTTTTGTTTTTCTTTTGTTTGTTTTTGCTTATGGCATGCTTTATGAAGTTTTAAATAAAAGACCTTAAATGCATAGACAGACTTTAATGACCCTAAAATAGATTCCTGTATTATAAATGAATGGCTCAAAAGTTGTATTTTTTAATGCACTCAAAATGCTGTCAACATTGTAGTCAAGGCTTAAAAGATAAATGAAGGTTTATTTATTATTTTATTGTATTTATCAGTATAGTTGAAACTCTCTTAACTAGCTCCCCTGATGAACTGACATTTTAAGTTTCCTCAGTTAGAGCCATGGTCCCCACTGACTGCATGAGACCAAATGGGCCACTTCAGGGCACCTGTGTCCCTGCTGCCCCCAGCTGAGCTACAGACCTACCAATAATCAGCTGGGTTTGTTCCTCACTGGTTAATGCCCGTTGTACTTATTATTGTAATTAGGTAATTTAATGGGATATTTATTAAACCCATGAAATATAAAAAGGAATTGTCGTTTCTAGGAAAAATAAGTTGAATGCTTAGGGAAACTTTGATAAAGGAGAGTCACTAAAAAAATTATCATGAGAATGTGGGTGACATGATTGTGAAAAATCAGAAAAAAAAAACTTGAAAGCCTGTAAGATTTTATGCTTAGATTGTTTCACAACTGTTAGGCCTTGTTCCACTTTTTAATAAGAAACAAAACAAAACTGGAAAAATTAGCTGATGTCTTAATGGATGTGATTTGCCCAAGAAAGATAACAGAGAACTGCAGTTAGTATCCCCAGATTGATTTCTGCCTCCCTCCCTTTCTCCCTCTTTTCTGTTCTGTTCTGTTTTTCTTTTCTTTTCTCTTTTCTTTTTTTCTCTCTCTCTTCCTTCCTTCCTTTTCTTTTTCTTTCTTTCTTTCTTTTCTTTCTTTCTTTCTTTCTTTCTTTCTTTCTTTTTTTTCTTTCTTTTCTTTTCTTTCTCTTTCTCTTTCTTTCTTTTTCTCTCTCTCTCACTTTCTTTCTTTCTCCCCTTCCTTCCCTCCTTTCCTTTCTTTTCCTTTCTCCTTTCTCCTTTTTCTCCTTTTTCTTTTATTCCTTTCTCCTCTCTCCCCTCTCCCCTCTCCCCTCCTTTCCTTTCCCTTTTCTTTTCTTTTTTCATTTTTTGAAACAGGGTCTCTACTTTGTCACCCAGGCTGGAGTGTAGTGGCATGATCTTGGCTTACTGAACTCTTGAACTTCTGGGCTCAAGTGATCCTCACACCTCAGCCCCCGCAAGTAGCTAGAACTTCAGGCGTGTGTCACCACGCCCAGTATCCCCAGATTCCAAGAAGAGGCTTTGGCTGGCGTGTATCAGTTACTGGCAGATGAGTGCACATTTACATACACCTTTACAGGTGCTTGTGTTTGTTTTAAGTTCCTTTTATATGGATTCCTGCTTTAACCACATTTTTCATTTAACTTATCAATAGTCCAAATCACACCAGGTGAAGGCACTAGGTCTCTGCTGAAATTCTGGCCAGTCCATGTGTGTATGTGCATGCTCAGGGGTAGGAATGCACAGGCACGTGTGAGAAAGCGCATGCCTGAGCACACGTGTGAGCGTGCATCGGGAGCCTGTGTAGTGGTTGAGCGTGTATTTTCAGTGTATGTAAGAGGTGTGCTTAGGCTGCAGCAGCGCTGACAGCAGTCAGCAAAGTTCTGTGGCTTTGCAGCCTGGACTGTGCGCCCATCTTTGGGTGCTAGGCAGGGCCTGATGTGGACCTCTGGCTCCTGGGGTCCAGCTCTAGTTCTGTTCAAGAGTGGGGTTACATTGTAGATATTTCTGTCAGCCCAGGTTTTGGAATCCCAGTCCTGCTACTTATTGGGTGTGTGATGTTGAGCTAGTGACTTAACTTCTCTGAGCTTTATTTTCTCCATTAGTAAAATTGCGTGCACACACGTGTGTGTGCGTGTGTGTGTGTGCACGCGTGTGTGCGTGAGAAGTAGTAAGCCTCTCTTCTACTGGATGGGTGGGAGTGTTAAGGTTATAAATAAGAACTGCTTAGCACAGTGTCATTGTAAGTGCTCAGTAAATGGTGGCTACACAACCCAGGCCTGCTGGCATTGCTGCCACTGTCGTTAACCTGACTCTTTTGAACCAGTGGGTGAAGTGAGTCTCCACTTCCTTCAGTCAGGTGCCTTTCTTAGTGCAGGTGTGAGGGCTGAGCTGGCCGGGAAGGTGTGCTCATCCTTCCAGGCCTGCCTCCCGTAGGTCTTCTGCGGGCTCTGTAGTTGGCCCCGCTCTGATCCTTTATTTTTGCTTCTCTTTTGGCTCCCTCAGGCCTGGTAGAAAGAGTTTTTTGTGAACATGGCGGGAGTTCCCAAGAATATATTATGGTTTTAGTGTCTAGGACTGTAAAGTCGTGACAGTGACTCCTCTCTTCAGCCCCAGTTCTCAGCAGAGG
Organism: Chlorocebus sabaeus; assembly: GCF_047675955.1. Taxonomy (NCBI): domain Eukaryota; kingdom Metazoa; phylum Chordata; class Mammalia; order Primates; family Cercopithecidae; genus Chlorocebus; species Chlorocebus sabaeus. The sequence continues at coordinate 54,128,042 of NC_132929.1, read as the reverse complement.
GCCCAGCGCAGCCCAAAGCAGGCACCCAGATGTTTGGTGAATTAGGGGAAGTTGTTCCTGTCCCAGAGCTGTAATATGGTACTTGTGATTTTCCTCACTGGAAGGCACAGCTATGTCTACCAAGAAAGACAAGGCATGTAGTCACCATGCTGCTGCCTCACACAGACATTTTTAAAGCCAGGCCTTCTGGAGAAGGAAACAGGAAGGAAGGCGACTTGCTCTTGGGCCCATGGAGTTTTAGCAGTTGTGGGAAGTTGGCTGGGGTCGCAGTGGCACCTGGTCTTCTCTGATAACTCCCAGGAGCATGAAGTTGTGCTTAGCAGTTGTGTCCCAGCAGTCCTCTTTGTCTTGATCCATTCACATGCTCCCGGGGGAGCGAGCCTGTGAGTCCTCTGCCACAGGGGCTGTAGGGTGCAGTTCAAGGCTGAACCCAGCATGTCACAGCCTACCTGGGTGCATCAGGAAGAAGTGCTTATTCTTTGCAGTTTGGGTTGTGGGAGAGACTGGTGATGGTTTTGCTGTGAAGATGAGTTTTGGCTTAAAGGGCTTGAGAGATGGAGAGGGACTGTCCAAAGGGAAATGCAAGTGCAAGGACACCCATGCAGAGGCAAGGAAGTCAGAACAGGGTGTATCTCACGAGTGGCATGGGTTCTGGTGCCAGGTGCGTAGGGTGCTAAGGGGGTGAGGATAGAAGAAGGACTGAGGAGGCCAGGGACTCCCAGGGTGAAGGAGTGGGGGTGCCCACCCTTTGGGCAGTAGGGAACCTGTGGAACTGTACCTGTCTGTACATTCTACAGTAAGAATATTGTTTCTTAGCTGTTTGGTTTCTTTGAGGCTGTGCATGTTTATTAGGTGTTTGCTCTGATGTCTTAGAATTGGAAGGGTGATGTACTCATCTGTCCAGGTAAATGTCTAGAGTATTTTGGGAAGGGTCTTTCTGATGACACCTTTCCAGGTCCTTAGGACAAAAAGACATCATATCAGAAGTAAATATGTTCTGACTTTGGACATTAATGCTCCAAACTTGAATGTCAGCTGAAGCCTGGACCACAACAGAAAGCAACCTATCAAAGTCCTTGGTTTGAAGGGCGATAGCTTATGGGAGAGTAATTGCATTAATTTACTCTGGCTACTATAACAAGTGACCATAAAATTGGTGGCTTAAAACAACACATATTTATTCTTTGATCGTTTGGGAGGCCAGAAATTCAAAATCAGCTTCACTAGGCCTAAGTTAAGGTGTTGGCAGGACTGCTTTCTTCAGAGGCTCCAGGGCAGAGTTAGTTCCTGGCCTCTTGCAGCTTCTGCTGGCTGCTGGCGTTCCTTGGCCTATGGCTGCCTTGGTCTAAATCTCTGCTTCCCTGACCACATTGCCGTCTCCTCTTCTGTAGTTGAATCTAGGCTCACTCCCCAGATAACAGTGTTGATCCATTTGTGAAGACTGAGCCTTCATGGCCTAATCGATTACCTCTTAATGGTCCTACCTCTTAATACCATCACAATGACAATTAGATTTCAACATGAATTTTGGAGGAGACATTCAAACCATAGCAAGTGACCTGACTTGCAGGCCTGCCACCTGACAGCTTCCCCGTTTGGCCTGCCTTCTTAGTTGTGTGTTTGTGCTTCATTGCAATAAGCATGCGTGCGTATAAAAAGAAAAATCAGTCATTGCTGAGGGGTACACAGTTAAAAGTGAAAGTCCTTTGAAGTCCACTTCTCAGGACTTAAAAGGACTTAAAAGTTCAGAAGTCACCACTAGAACTGAAGGTACTTTTGTCTGCACCCTGAACTTTGCTCTGTGTGTATGTGACTTACACAGAGGGATCATACAGTATCCACTATGTCAGTGCATAGCTACCTCAGTGACTTAGAATGCTCAGTCTTCCCTCAGACATAGCTTCTCTGTATTTACCATGTCATGAGGCCCACTTGCACCAGAGCTGTGCTCTCACCAGCAGGTGGGTCAGGAGGGGTCAGCAGTGGTGGGGCGTGTAGGGCTACCTGCCATGCCCCTTTGAGCTGATACATTATATGGGCACTTACTGGAATGTCCAAACTTATTACCCTTACTAGAGCTCTTGTTCTGACGGAATTCAGTTATAGGAATGTGCCCTAATTTATTTAAGCAGTTTCCTAGCCATGGACATCTGCTTGTTTCTACTTTTCTGTCATTTCAAATAGCATTGTTCTGATATTCTTGTACATATGTCTCTGTGCCCTTGTGAGAACATATTTGAGGAATTAATTTGTAGAGGAGGAAATACTGAGTCAGCTTTGTTGAGAGGGCTGTTGCCAGTCAGAGGAAACCTCTCTACACGACCTCCTCCCTGCCCTCCCACCTTCGTTTCCCTTAACAGGGCCTGTAGTCTGGAGGGAGGGAGGGAGCTGGAAGCCTGCCTCCCTCCTGTGCATAAAGGGAGCTGGGAGCCTGCCTCCCTCCAGTGCACAAAGTCCTGGCGAGTGCAAACCTCTGCCTCCGCAGCGTTGTCCCCCTGCTGAAGAGGTTGTGGTGTGGCCTGAAACCTGGCTATGCAGGTGGTTTGTGGAGGGGTTAGCTCGGAAGAAATTGGATGGAACATTTCCCAACAATTCTGTCAACTTGTAAATTCTAGCTGGTTATCAGAATTCAAACAAATGTTGAACAAGTTATTACTCTTTTAGTTAGACACTTTAAACTGTGCAGACTTCCACCTGGAAAGAGGTTTTCTTAACAATGATACAGATTGCTGGCGTTTGTTTTAAAAAGCTCAGGCTGACCACTGCCCCTAACAAGGTGCTGTTTTGCTGCTTGGTGGTGCCTCACTTTCTATTTCAGATCAGAGCAGCTGAGTGTTTATAGGTGGGTACCTGGCACGATGCCTGGGGGAACACAGAAGGCCTCTCAAAGATCTGTCAAATGAGGCTAGGGTCTTTAAACAGCAAATACTGCCATAGAACAGCCTCTAACAGCAGTTAAAAACCCTCCATTTAAACCAGCTGTGAACTCCACATGGCGTGCACAGGCAGGACACGTGGTTGCCCCTGAGGCCTCTGCAGGCCAGAGCGGATAGGGTGAGTGTGTCTGAGAAGTCTGCACTGTAATGGCCCCCTTGTTGCACAGTCCCAGAATTGGGTTTCGCCACATAAGAGCAAAAACAGGAATTGGCTGTATAGTGTTTCAGCTTCAAGAGGCTTTCACTTTGAGCCTGATTCCATTTCTCTGTTACCCAGTACTTGACAAGTAGCACCACGCCTCCAGCAAGGCTGTCCCTTAGCTGCAGGTGAGAGCACAGCAGTGTACAACTCAGGCTTGCGACAGGCTGGAAACCCAAAACCGCTGTGGGAGGAAGGAGGGTGTGTGGCAGTTCTAAGTCATTGAAATTACTGTTCTCTCTCCCCAGGCCCTGTGGGGGTGTTCCTGCTCTTATTTCTCTTCCCTGCATTCACCCTTTAGGAACTAGAGCTGAGGAGCACAGTTTGACGGCTAGGGCAAATGGCAAGGAGAAATTAACTCCTAAAATTGACAGTGGTGGTAATCACATGCCACCTGAGAGAAGGCTCCCGTGGGATCCTTGCCATAGGCAGGGCCACTGAAACGTCATGGTGCAGTGGGTCCAGCAGTGCCAGTGCTCTGTGAAGTGATGAACCAGCCATGTCAAAAAAATGAACAGAAGTATAGCCAGCATTTGTGAGAGTTTTCTTTTTGAGCAGCTATTTAGAAACGGTTTTCTCTACAATTTTATAATTTTTATAAAATCAGACTTTATACAGTATCTTGCTCATTGGGTTACCATGGGGAATTGACTAGAATCCTTCTATGCAGTTGTCTGTGAAGATGTGTGGCACAATGCCAGGCTCTAGAAGAGACAGGAAATAAATAGCATGTGCAAGATGCTGTATGTTGTTTACCAGCTCCCTCTTGGTCCTAAGTAAATAAACTACGAGAAAGGGAGTGTCAGTTCTAAACAGGCATAATTGCTGGTTCCTGATGACTCTTTGTTAAAGCAGTTAGCCAAAGGCCATGCATCCATAAGCTGTGATAACATGATGAGAACGTAAGTGTGTTACATAATTTCTCTGTATTCTTCTGAATGTTTAAAGTACAAGTAAAACGAAAAAAGATATTCTTTAAAAAACACATTGAGAAATGACTGTTTGAATGAGAATATCATCTGTCTGATTCAAACTAGAGATAAAGCTGTCTTTTCCCCCCTTGCCTTTAATCCACCTCAGAAAACAGCAAATGATACATTTCTTCCTCTTCCTTATTTATTTGCATGTTTATTTTAATAACTTTGTTGAGTTATAATTTACCTCCAATAAGTTCACCTATTTTAGGTAAATAGGCTGATGAATTTAAGAAATTATACACAGCAATGTAAATACCTCCATGATAAAGAAAAATAGAACATCTCTACACCTTTAAAAATTCCTTCACGGTCCTTTGCGGTTGATCCCTTCCCTTAATACCCAGCCCTGGGCAACCTCTGATCAGCTTTCTGTCACTATAGCTTTGACTTTTAAAAATTTTTATATAAATGGAATCATACTGCATGTAGTCTCCTGTGTTTCTTCTTTCACTTAACATAATGTTTTGGAGACTTACCTATATTGTTTGGTGGTTTCATATTTCATTCCTTTTATTGCTTTAGGGATAAGTATGGATCTATTAAGTAAGAGAATATAAGCATTTATGTGTGTGTGCATATAAGTAAGGTGGTTCATGTGAACGTGTCCTCTCCTTACCACTCCACTTACCAACTGCTCAAATGAATTAAGATGTCTCTTCATAATGAACACATGCCTCTTACCTTTTGACAGTTTAACTATGAAAATTTGACTGTTCCTTTATTTCTTTTGCAAATTAAGGTTATACTTAAAACTTTAAACATTATTTGTATTAGGCAATTTGATTATGATATGCCTGGATACAGTTTTCTTCATGATTTTTGTGCTTGAAGTTTATTGAGCTGCTTCTATCTGTGGATTGATAGTTTACATCAGATTTAGAAAAAATTTTGGTCATTATTTCTTCACATACTTTTATTCCATCTCCTCCCCTTCTCGTCTCCTTCAGTGACCAGCTCATTGGTCCATCCATCCTTCTTTGTTTCATTTGTCATTTTTCTGTTTCATTTTAGGTCATATTTCTGTTTCATTTTAGGTCATTTCTATTGCAGGGTCATCAAATTTTCTAGTCTTTCCTTCCACAATGCCTAGTCTGCTCTTGTTCCCATTTGGCATGTTTTTCATCGTAGGCATTGTAGTTTTATTTTTGGAAATTTGATTTAAATCTTTTTTTTTTTTTAATTTTCTATGTCTCTAAGATGTTTATTCTTTTTTTCTAGCTTCTAGAACATAAAGAATACAGTTATAACTTTTAGAGTCCCTGTCTGCTAATTTTATCATTTGTAGTTTATCATTTGGTCTGTTTCTGTTGATTGATTTTTTTCCTCATTATGACTTGTACTTCCCACTTCATGCATGCCTAGTCATTTTTAAAATTGGATACCAGATATTGTGAATTTTACCTTTCTGTGTGCTGGATTTTTTTTGTATTGCTCTAAATATTCTTGAGCTTTGTTCTTGGATATATTAAATGACTCTGAAACAGTTTGATCCTTTTGAAGTTTGCTTTTAAGCTTTGCTTGGTAGGATGAGCACAGGCTTTAGGAATACCATTGGTAGCCTTTCTCAGTACTCTTTCTGATGCCCTGTGAATTATGAGGTTTTCCTGTGTGAGCCTCAAGGATGGTTTCCTTTGCTTCTCTCAGTTGGTTCTCTCGCTGTCCTCAGATAGCTTTCTTATATCGAACCGCAATCAGTACTCAGTTGAAGACTTGGGGGACCATCTAAGATCTCTGCGACACTCCCTCTGTGCAGCTATCTTCTCTCTAGTACTCTGCTCTATGAGCTGCAACTGCCTTGAGAGTCTCCACTCTATCTTCTCAGCTCAGAGAGATGCTGGGCTCCTCCTGGGTGTCCCCTGCCTGCACCCTGGCCTGGAAACTGTCTCCAGGCAGTAAGGTGAGCTTACCTCATTGGCTTTCCCTCTCTCAGGATCACTGTCCTGTGCTGCCTGATGGCCAATGTCTGAAAACCATGGTTTCCTATATTTTTAATTTTTTTTTTTTCAGTTCTTTAGTTTTCACCAGGGAGGGTAAATCTAGTCCTTGTTATTCCATCTTCACTGGAAGCAGAAATCTCAACCTACTTTTTAAAACTTTTAATGAAATATTTTTAGCACACAGGCAAGTATATTGATTACTCAGATAGCCATGACTCATTTTTAGAGTTTTGTCATATTTCTACTGCATTTTTAAAAACAGAACATTACTAAGATCCTCTCTCTCTCTCTCTCTTTTTTTTTTTTTAGAGATAGAATCTTGCTCTATCGCCCAGACTGGAGTACAGTGGTGCAATCTCAGCTCACTGTAACCTTCACCTCCCAGGTTCAATGATTCTTGTGCCTCAGCCTCCTGAGTAGCCGGGACTACAGGTGTGCGCCACCACACCCAGCTAATTTTTGTATTTTTAGTAGAGACAGAGTTTCGCCATGTTGGCCAGGCTGGTCTTGAACTCCTGACCTCAGGTGATATGCCCGCCTTGGTCTCCCAAAGTAATGGGATTACAGGCATTAGCCACGGCACTGGGCTAAATGCTCTCTTCTTGATCCCGTTCTTTACCTTTACAGAGGTTGCCAATATTCTGTATTTGATAATTGTAATTTGTGTGTGTATTTTAAAAAATAGTTTTACTACATATATATGTGTCTATAAGTAGTCTCTATTAATAGTATAATCTGAAGATATAAAACAGTATCATGCTATACCTATAATTCTTCCATTTTCTTTTTCATTCAGTGTTTAAAAAATGTTTATCCCTATGATACATATAGCTTTGGCTGAAATGTACATTCCATAAGAATAAGAATCTTGCTATGTTTTGTTCACTGGGATATTCCAAGCATCTAGAATAGTGCCTGGCATGTTGTAGGCTCAAGCAATAATTGCTGGATGAATGAATTAATTTTAAGTGCTGTAGTACTTGACTATATGAATATGCCACAGTTTATTCTCCTGTTCATGAATGTTTAGGTTGTTGTACCTTTTTATTATTTTTGTAATATGAACAGTGCTGCAGTGAATGTTTTTGTTTGTGTCTCCTTGTGCACATATGTAAGAATTTCTTTTAGCAAATACTGGATGTTAGGGGTAGGCACCTCTTCAACTTAACAGTACCTTGCTGAGTTCTTCTGCGTGGTAATACTATCAATTTATAATCCCACCAGCAATGTATGAGAATCCCCATTTCGGTTGGGTGAGATGGCTCACACCTGTAATCCCAGCACTTTGGGAGGCCGAGGTGGGCAGATCACCTGAGGTCAAGAGTTCAAGACCAGCCTGGCCAATATGGTGAAACCTTGTCTCTACTAAACAAACAAACAAAAAAAAAATTAGCTGGGCGTGGTGGTGCATGCCTGTAATCCCAGCTACTCAGGGAGGCAGAGGCAGGAGAATTGTTTGAATCCAGGAGGCAGAGGTTGCAGTGAGCCAAGACTATACCACTGTACTCCAGCCTGGGTGACAGACGGAGACTCCATCTCAAAAAAAAAAAAAAGGGAATCCCCATTTCTCTATCCTCACCAACATTTGATATCATCAGATATCTTAATTTTTGCCAATCCTATATATGTGTGGTTACATTTTGTTTTACTTTTGTTTTTGTTAATAACACATACTGTTTTTCCCAATAGAAATTCGATGTCTTCTTTCCGTCCTGGGAGAGGACATAATGATAGTCGGAGGACTGTGTTTTATACCAATGAAGAGTGGGAACTTTTAGACCCAACCCCTAAGGACCTAGAGGAGTCCGTAGTACAGGAAGAAAAGAAGAAGCTTACCCCTGAAGGAAACAAAGGTATCAGTGTACTTCCTGTTGTCTGTCATTCTCTGTACTGCTATCTGTTAACCACCAGTGATGTGGGAGACACTTTATTAGCAGGTATTTTGAGAAGCATAAGGACCAAGACCAATGGGGGCTTGCATTCTCTTTGTTGGACTTAAAACATAAAGGCTTAAAAAGTTATTTAATAAATGTTATAAGAAATAAATGACTGTCTAGTCCAATGGCTCAGTTTTTTGGGGGAGATAGCACACTTGGAAGTCATGATCCTCTTTATGGAAATATTGATTTTAAAAAACTTTATAGACATTTGAAATGTACACAAAAGAAGAGAATATAATCTCATGAATTCTGGTGTACCCATCATCCAGCTTCTACAGTGTGAACTATGGTCTCTCTTCCTCCTTCTCTGTCTCTAAGCTCTTGCTCCTCCCTGCACCCACTGTCAGCTGGATTATTATTGTAGGCATTAATCCATTGCATCTGCAAATGCTTTAGTATGTATCTCTAAGAGATAATGATTCTTTTAAAAAAATTATAACCAGCCAGGCATGGTGGCTCCCCATAATCCCAGCACTTTGGGAGGCTGAGGCGGGTGGATCACGAGGTTAGGATATCGAGACCATCCTGGCTGACACCGTGAAACCCTGTCTCTACTAAAAATACAAAAAATTAGCCGGGCGTGGTGGCGGACACCTGTAGTCCCAGCTACTCGGGAGGCTGAGGCAGGAGAATGGCGTGAACCCGGGAAGCGGAGCTTGAAGTGAGCCGAGGTCGTGCCACTGCACTCCAGCCTGGGAGACAGACCGAGACTCCGTCTCAAAAAAAAAATTACAACCACAACCTTTTTTTTTTTTTTTTTTTGAGACAGAGTCTCGCTCTGCCGCCCAGGCTGGAGTGCAGTGGTTGGATTTCAGCTCACTGCAAGCTCCGCCTCCCGGGTTTACTCCATTCTCCTGCCTCAGCCTCCCAAGTAGCTGGGACTACAGGCGCCCGCCACCTCGCCCAGCTAGTTTTTTTTTGTATTTTTTAGTAGAGACGGGGTTTCACCGTGTTAGCCAGGATGGTCTTGATCTCCTGACCTCGTGATCCGCCCATCTCGGCCTCCCAAAGTGCTGGGATTACAGGCTTGAGCCACCGCGCCCGGCCACCCCAACTTCTTTATTATATTTACAGTTACAATAAATCCTTAATATTATTTAATTTCTTAATTGTTCCTTAAGTGTCTGTTTACAGCCGATTTGTTCAAATGAGGATTCAAACAAGACCCACACATTGTATTTAATTGATGTCTTCTTGGATCTCTTTTAGTCTAAACGGCTCCCTGGGTTTTTTTTTCCTTCCCCTTCGCTTGCCACATTCGTTGAAGAAACCAGGTCTTTGCGCTGAGAAGTCTCCCACGTCTGGGTTTGCTGATTGTATTTCTGTGGGGTCATTTAACGTGCTCCTGTCCCATGTAATTCCTGTATACTGGTAGTTAGGGCCGGAGGCCTGCCCAGATTCAGGGTTGACTTCTGATTCGACAGGAATGTTTTGGTGGGGAGATGCTGCATGCTTCCTGTCGCATCACATCTGAAGCCACATCATCTGTTTCTCTCTTTTGATGTTAAGATTGATCAAAGTTTAGGGTTGTCATCCTAATCCATTCATAAAATTCTCTGTTGGCCTTTTGCCTGATGCTTTTAACAACCATTTACAATCCTAGATTTATTTATGCATTTATTTAATTTATTGAGACAGAGTTTCACTCTGTCACGCAGGGTGGAGTGCAGTGGTGTGATCCTGGCTCATTGCAACCTCTGCCTCCCAGGTTCAAGAGATTCTGCCTCAGCCTCCTGAGTAACTGGGATTACAGGCGCCCACCACAATGCCTGGCTAATTTTTGTATTTTCAGTAGAGATGGTGTTTCATCATGTTGGCCAGGCTGTCCTTGAACTCCTGACCTCAGGTGATTTGTCCACCTTGGTCTCCCAAAGTACTAGGATTACAGGCGTGAGCCACTGTGGCCGGCCACAGTCCTAGATTTGTTAATTCATTAGGAGAATATTGATGTTTTAAACATAAAACAACAATAAATAATTTTGAAATTCCACCTTATGCCTAATTCTAGCATGGGGCAGCAGGAATAGGGTGCAGGATTTGAGGAAACCTTTATTGGGAGAGTAAGCACTTAGGAAAGGAAATATTTTTTCTGTCTCCTAGAAAAGGACTGTCATGATTTGCTGTGAGAGGGAGCTTACCTGTGCTCCATAGATCCTGGTGTAGAACCCACTGGGCCGGTATGACATGGTATAGAATGTGGCCACACTGAATGTGCTGAATTACCTAATGCGTGGCAAGGCCAGTGGGAGTGCCAAGGAGAGGGGCTCAGTATGAGCTGATAATGCTACCTGGAGGAAAAGGGATTAAAACTGGGGATTTGGGTTATTGAAAATAAGTACTGTTGGCTGTGACTTCCAGTAGAGACTAAGGGTGAAATGGAAGGATGAATGTGAGCAGGACTGGGGAGGAGAAATCGGGAGCACTTAGTGAGTTGGGACAGGAGGAGAAACTCCCTGCACCATGGAGAGTGTTTTCTTGACGGATGACAGCCTTCTTAGCCCTCTGCCCAGCCCTTCATCCCCTTTGAGGGGAGTTTACGTGATAGACAGGGAGAGACAAAGATGTCACTAGACTTTGATCTTACACTCTTCATGGGTATTTCCTGAAACAGCTCCAAGAATCAGCCCTCCAACTTGTCCATGTTATTCACAGAAAGTGAACTACCCTTCCTTTATTTTCCCCTATCTTTAAGTAAACTTTTTATTGATGTATAACATGCAGGAAAGTCCCCAAATCAGAAATATATAGCTCAGTGAGTTGTCACAAAGTGAATACATCCATGTAACCAGCACTCACTTTAAGAAAGATGACTATGCCAACACCCCAGGAGCCTGCTGCCATCCCCGTGCCCTTTCCAGTCACTACTCCGCCCCAGGGAACCGCTGTGCTGATTCCTAACAGTGTAGGTTGGTTCTGCCTGTTTTCTAACTTTATATAAATCACACTTGCATAATATATACTCCCTTGTGTCTCCTCTTTGTAATTGGAATATATATATTTGAATCTCTCTACACTGACGTTTATTTAGATCTCATAGTATTTTTTTTTCTTTTTTAGTGATGGAGTCTCTGTGTTGCCCAGGCTGGCCTTGAACTCCTGGGCCTAAGCTGCCCTCCTGCCTCAGCCTCCAATAGCTGGGACCACTGGTACATGTCCCTGTGCCTGGCCTGACAGTATTTCTGAATACTCATTTTTTTTTTTTGTTTTTTTTTTGTTGTTGTTGTTGTTTTGAGACAGAGATTCGCTCTTGTTGCCCAGGCTAGAGTGCAGTGGCTTGATCTCGGCTCATTGCAACCTCCGCCTCCCAGATTCAAGTGATTCTTCTGCCTCAGCCTCCTAACTGGAATTACAGGCATGCACCACCACGCCCAGCTAATTTTGTATTTTTAGTAGAGACAAGGTTTCTCCATGTTGGTCAGGCTGGTCTCCAATGCCCGACCTCAGATGATCTGCCCACCTTGGCCTCCGAAAATGCTGGGATTACAGACGTGAGCCACCATGCCCGACCCCAAATATCCATTTTTAAGAAGGGGAATATAGTCATGCTTTAAAACATGCATGTCTTAGTTTGTTTTATATTGTTATAACAGAATACCATAGACTGGGTAATTTATAATGAACAGAAATTTATTTGGCTCATGGTTCTGGGGTTAGAAGTCCAAAAGCATGGCACTGGCATCTGGGGAGAGCCTTTGTTCTGTGTAGTCCCTTGGCGGAAGGCAAGAGAGAAAGAGAGCAAGAGAGGGTAAGAGTGAGGGAGAGCCAGGGTACCAAACTTGTTTTTATTACAAATCTGCTCTGGTGATAACTAACCTACCCTGGTGATAACAACATTAATCCATTCACAGGGGCAGAGTCCTCATGACCTAATCACCTGTTATTAGGCCCCACTTCCCAATACTGTTACATTGAGGATTAAATTTCTAACACATAAACTTTGGGGGACACATTCAAAGCATAATGATGTTTGTACGTTTAAAAAAACCAACATACATTTGAGTGTTCTTGGTTTTTTGCTAAGGACAAATTAGCAAAAATAGGATGCTTAATATGTCTTAGTTTTCCATGAAAAATGATCCTGTGATAAAGTCTTCCAAGGAAGGATCCAGTGGGGGGAAATCAGTCATCTCTGGTTGAAGCATGTTGGTTACTATCTAGAATGCAGTGGGGGCAGAGTCGTCAATCTCCTGTAGTTCTCAAGGTAGTGAATTTCAAACTCCCTGGAGGATGATTTGTGAGGTTGCTTTATTTTGTTATAGTTTCCAAAAGGAAGATGTGGCTTGCATTTAAAATACAAGTTTTGGCCAGGTGTGGTGGCTTACGCCTGTAATTCCATCACTTTGGGAGGCTGAGGCGGGTGGATCCGAGGTCAGGAGATCAAGACCATCCTGGCTAACACAGTGAAACCCCATCTCTACTGAAAATGCAAAAAATTATCCAGGCTGGTGGTGGGCACCTGTAGTCCCAGCTACTGTGCAGGCTGAGGCAGGAGAATGGTGTGAACCCGGGAGGCGGAGCTTACGGTGAGCCAACATTGCGCCACTGCACACTAGCCTGGGCAACAGGACGAGGCTCTGTCTCAAAAAAAATAATAATAATAAAATACAAGTTTTATTTTTATGTAGGAGTAACTGGCTCAGGATTCCCCTTTGATTTTGGACGTAACCCCTACAAAGGAAAGCGCCCTTTGAAAGACATAATTGGGTCGTACAAAAATCGTCACAGCAGTGGTGACCCTTCAAGTGAAGGCACATCAGGCAGTGGCAGCATCAGCATCAGGAAGCCGGGCTCCGAAATGCAACTGCAGATCCAGAGCCAGCAGGAAGAGCTGGAACGGTTAAAGAAAGACCTATGCAGTCAGAAGGTAACTTCTGGTTTCTGTCTTACCCCACATCAGCAGGCCAAGGATGGGAGAAATAAAGCCCAATTTATGTTTCCCTGAGTCTGGGAACAGCTTTGTTTCCCAGAAGTTGCTTTTCCTCTGGAGGTTTCATATTGCCATGGCCATCATCTAGGCGCGGCTGCTGTGCTTAATCATTAGTTCAGAGGTGTTTGCATTTGCAAGGAGAGTGAAGATCTCTCAAAGGAGGACAGAGGAGGTTGCTGTCTGCACCCACCGCCCAGTCCTGCCCCTGAGGTTGAATCTCCCTGAACACAGTTTCAGCCCAGAGTTCTTTAACAGTCGTTAAAAAGAGTTTCTGCATCCTATTCAACAACAGTTTCCTGAGCTAATCAGATCGAATTACATTTAATTGTTCAGTAGTTCAGTGACTCTTAGAGCACAGATTTTTTAATACCCATGAACATTTACTGGACACCATTGCTAATTACAGTACACATGTCCATTATTTCCTGTTTCCTATTACTGTTCTCTACAGACAGTCTTTATGGAATAAATATTTTTTTCCTCTATTTTTGAGATCCTTCAAGAGGAAGTTCAGTATTAAAATGTTTCCAGTAAAGTTTCTACATTTCCTCAAATTCTGTTGATTGCTCTGTATAATGTTGTCATAATTTCTGCTTTTCCTCCCCTCCTCACCCTTCACTCCATTCTCCTTTTGGCTCCCAGGAGCTTGTTCGACTGCTCCAGCAGACAGTCCGGTCATCCCAGTATGACAAGTATTTCACAAGCAGCCGGCTCTGCGAGGGGGTCCCAAAAGACACACTCGAGCTTCTGCACCAAAAGGATGATCAGATTCTGGGCCTTACCAGCCAGCTGGAGAGGTTCAACCTGGAGAAGGAGAGCCTTCAGCAGGAAGTGAGGACGCTGAAGAGCAAAGTGGGCGAGCTCAACGAGCAGCTGGGGATGCTCATGGAGACCATCCAAGCCAAGGATGAGGTCATCATCAAGCTCAGCGAGGGCGAGGGCAGCGGGCCTCCTCCCACTGTGGTGCCCAGCTCCCCTTCAGCCACGCCTGTTGCCAGGGACCAGCTGGAACTGGACAGGCTCAAAGTAAGAGCAGGGCAGGGGCTCTGGTGATTGGCATGAGAGACCACCGATGTCACCCTAGAGGCCTGGCCTCCATGAGCTGATTTGGTGTGATGGACAGCTACACACCTTTTTTTTTTTTTTTTTTTTTTTTTTTTTCCACAAGTGTAACAGGACTTACCATCAAATAATCATTAATCATCTGTGGAGCTTCCTTGGAAAAGGAAACTCTTGCTGTTATTTGGAACAGTTTCAAATCCTTCCCCTCCCTTGCTTTCAAGCAACTGAGACTTACCTTTCTATATATACCACCCTTAGTACTTCATTATCCCATGTATCATACAGAGGCTGTTTCTTACCCCTCTTGTGTACATGAAAGCACACACAAACTTAATTTGTAAAGTTTGCTGCAGGACCTAGTGGATGCCTGCTTTGGGAGCATTGTTCCTAACAGCTAGTTTAGGATTAGCTGAGGAAGCAGACTCCAGCTTCCAAGCAGGCCTAGGAAGAGGACCTGTTCAGAGTCAGTGCCCCCAACACCCAAGATGGGAGGGTACTGACACTTAGTAGGAAGGACAGCTTTCCTCCCCATGTCCCTCTCTGGGCTAGCCCTCAGGGTGGGAGGCTATTTCCTGAACGGAAGTGACCCTCCAAGTCATGCCTGGGGTGGTGACCAACTGATGTGGTAGGAGGAACACACAGCATTTGTGAGAGGCGGGGGCAGCCTGCATTTCTCTTGCCCATAGAGAAGCCTCCTGTTTCAGAGGGGAAGCCACAGGGAGGATCATAACATTCTTGCTGCCACCAGTTCTTGAGACTTGGTTGGAGTGGTTTTAGGTGGACACGTGGCCCCCAGGACGTGGGGCATCAAGTATAGCCCGTTTGACCCCAGCAGACCCCAAACATGTCTGTAGCTACTGGTCTTAGCCCCAAGGCATCCCTTACCTGGCCACCCTCATCTTGCAAATAATGTGTTTTCAAGGGTGTTTGGCTCCGGAGGGAGCTTGTCCTTGGAGGGCCGAGGTTTGTTACTGTCCAGGTTGTTACTGAGCATTTGCTTCATGCCTAGCAGTACCTTTCAGGTACTGCCAATGCATTGAGTGAGGGAATGATGGGCATGCTGGGGACCCTGAAGATAATTCCAAAACAGAAGTAAAAACACTGGAATCATGGCAGCAGGGCTGGAATATGTACATGGTCCCCAGAGTGACCACTTCTCACTGATAACACCCTTTGGATATGTGAGGCCCAGAGGATTTATGAATGAGAAAATCCAAAACAACAATAAAACCTCTGGTCTCAATACTTTACCATTGTATCTACTATTAAAAAAAAAAAAAGCTGGCAGTGCATGATGGCTCATGCCTGTGATAGCAGCACTTTGGGTGACTGAGGTGGGCACATTGCTTGAGCCCAGGAGTTTGAGACCAGTGTAGGCAACATAGTGAAACCCCCATCTCTACAAAAAAAAAAAAGGCCAGGCATGGTGGCTTGTACTTGTAGTCCCAACTACTCAAGAGGCTAAAGTGGGAGGATTGCTCGAGCCCTGGAGAGCAGAGCAAGGCTGCAGTGAACTGAGATCCTACCACCGCACTCCAGCCTGGATGACAAAAGTGAGACCCCGTTGCGAGAAAAAAATAGCCTTTGTGGTTTTTTTTGTTTTTTGTTTTTTTGTTTTTTAAATAGGAGGTATTGGTTAACGTTGCCAATGGAAGTTGGGTTTTTTAATGTACACAACATTGAATATACATGACCCTAAATATATACCCATCAATAATACAAATTTTGGGATTACTTAATGATAGCAGAAATTTTTATTTTTATGTATTTTTTTTTGAGACAGTGTTTTGCTCTGTTGCAGGCTGGAGTACAGTAGTGCAATTTCAGCTCACTGCAGCCTTAACCTCCCTGGCTCAAGAAATCCTCTGGCCTCAGCCTCCTGAGTAGCTGGGTGGGGCTAGAGGCGTACATCACCACACCCAGCTAATTTTTTTATTTTTAATAGAGACAGAGGTTCGCCGTGTTGCCCGGGCTGGTCTTGAACTCCCGAGCTCAAGTGATCCTCCTGAGATTACAGGCATGAGCCATGGCACCCAGCAGACGGGTGAAGGTTTTATTTTGCAAGTGTGTCTATTTCTGTAGTGTGTAGAATAGTACTATAGTGGTGGGTTTTCAGGGCGTGCGTGACACTCGGCAGTGGGGGAGACGTGTGGAGCAGGTTTTCCGGGGGAGCAAGCCGGGGTTGTGTGAAGAGTATGCTTCGTGGCTGTCGCGACTGTGTAGCTCCTTCTGTAGGCAGCTGATAGAGCTGATCGGGATACAACACTGATCAGAACAGGACATTCCCTCCTCTTTTCTTTCTGCAGTGTAATGGGTGGGGTGGTTTTGAATCAGCCATGAAGTTTTTTTTCCTCCAACATTTCTCAACAAGTTTAACCATTTTTAACAACTTAAGCCTGTGACCCCAAAATATCACAACCGTGAGGTGATGTAGTGACAGTTGATGAAGAGGCAAAGTGGTTGTTAGGTGGATTCCGGGCGAGACAATTGAGGCCTGCCTGGGTCCATGACCTCATGCTGTCTGACATTGCTCTGTTTTTTTTTTTTTTTTTTTTGAGACGGAGTCTTGCTCTGTCGCCCGGGTTGGAGTGCAGTGGCCGGATCTCAGCTCACTGCAAGCTCCGCCTCCCGGGTTTACGCCATTCTCCTGCCTCAGCCTCCCGAGTAGCGGGGACTACAGGCGCCCGCCACCTCGCCCGGCTAGTTTTTTGTGTTTTTAGTAGAGATGGGGTTTCACCATGTTAGCCAGGATGGTCTCGATCTCCTGACCTCGTGATCCGCCCATCTCGGCCTCCCAAAGTGCTGGGATTACAGGCTTGAGCCACCGCGCCCGGCCCTGACATTGCTCTGTTATTGCCAGTGCTGGGGGTCCCTCTGCAATGCAGAAGGTGTTCACACCTCATATAGGTCTCCTCTGCAGTGGCACTGGGAGAACTGGAAAGGCTCCAAGGAGAAAGAGGGAGTGCACTGACAGAAGTGGGTGTTCTGATGTGCGTTCCTTCATAGCCCTTCAGCTCTAGACAGGGTATGGTTGAAGAAGAAATATTGATTCCTACTTTTGATTCCAAATTTAAAATGTCTAAGTGGAAAAATATATATATTTAAGATATGTTTATTTAAAGCATATTTTATATATTTTTAATTTTAAATATATGTTTATGTATCTTTTTTGTTATTGCCGTTCTTGACCAGTTTTCATGCTTTATTGTCAGTGGATGCTGCCTGTAAAGATTTCTGCCATTTGGAATTTGCTAACTTTTTTTGGTGTAGTCTAATGCTTTTTGTTTCTGTAGTATTCTGAGGCAGGAATAAACATTGGTCCTAGGATTTTGCCACCCTAGTGATTTAAGTCATTCTTTTTCTATGTTTCCTTCCAATCCTTTTCTATGTTTCCATAATGCTTCCATTTGTGAAGTATATGGACTTCCAGATTGTTCCATTCAGCATTGTGGCCCCAGCACTTCCACATTGCTTTCATTAACGATTTCAGTGTTGTCCATCCTTTGTGTTGTCATTTACTTCATCCTTGTCTTTCTTCCTGCGTTTGCTGTTCCATGAATACCTCCATGCCTACAGCTTCTCCTTCCAGCTCATCTATGCATCCAGCTTTGTGCCTACTCTTTTATTCTGCATGGGTACACAGGCACTGCACTCCTGGGCCTCACGGTTTAGTTTAGAGGCACAAACAGAAAAGCAGAATGACAACTGGAGCAAGCACCAGGAGGGAAGGGGATGTGGAACAGCGTGGGGTGATGCGTTACATGACCTCTGGAGCCAGCCCTGGTTGGATTCAAAGTCAGATCACCACTTAGGACCTCTGACTTGGGCAGGTGAATTCATGTCTCTGCTTCAGTGTGTCTGTCTGTGAAATAGTGCTTATTTTCATCATAGGTATTGTAAGGGTTACAGGCAGTAATCCACGTAAAGCCCTCCCTCACACAGTGCCTGGCTCCTCATAAGGTCTTCACTATTGAGTGTTGTTATTGCTGTGGTCATCATCATTCTAGAGAAAGTAGCTGTAATATAAATGATCAGGACTTAACTTAGATTGTAACACAAATTTTAAGTTAAAGACATACATGACAGCTGATGTTACTTGCTTTCACTGACCCACCTTGTATCACTCAGTCTCTATCCATCACTGTTGAGTGTTTTCTTCACTTGCCCTCCAGCCAGCTTTCCTTTGGCTAACCTGCCTTTTAGTAATATGTTTGCTTAATCTTTCCAAATATGAGACCTTTGGCCAGGTGCAGTAGCTCATACCTGTAATCCCAGTGCTTTGGGAGACCGAGGCAAGAGGATCACTTGAGGCCAAGAGTTTGAGACCAGCCTGGGCAACATAATGAGATCTCATCTCTACAAAAAAAAAAAAAAAAAAAAAAAAAATTAGCTGGGTGTGGTGGCCATGCCTGTGGTCCTAGCTACTCAGGAGGCTGAGGTGGGAGGATCACTTATGCCCAGGAGTTCGAGACTGCAGTGAGCTATGACCGCGCTAGTGCACTCCAGCCTGGGCAATAGAGTTAGACCTTGTCTCCCACCCTTTTTTTTTTTTTTTTTTTTTTTTTGATACAGTGTCTCACTATTTCACCCAGGTTGGGGTGCAGTGGCATGATCTTGGGTCAGTGCAGCCTCTGCCTCCTGGGGTCAAGTGATTCTCATGCCTCAGAAAGGGTAGTTGGGACTAGAGGTGTGCACTACCACATCTGGCCAATTTTGGGTTTTTTTTTGTATTTTTAGTAGAGACAGGGTTTTGCCATGTTAGCCAGGCTGGTCTCAAACTCAAGTGATCCTCCTGCCTTGGCCTCCCAAAGTGCTGGGATTATAGGCATGAGTCACCATGCCCAGCCAACTTGTTTCTTAAAAAAAAAAAAAAAAGCTTTTAAGACACCAGTAGAAAGGAAATTCGGGTGAGAAAAGGAAGTCCAATATTCAACATTTCAAGTACTTGTCGTGACGTGGTTTTGCTCAGGCTGAGTATGATGCCTATCGAAGTTCTTGTGGGAGTCGGGCCTGAGACCATGGAGCTAAGAGCCCACTGGTCTGGCTCTCAGAAGTCTGATTTGCAGCCTAGACAGTAATTGGGCAACTTTCTATGGCTCAATTCTTCACCTCAAAAATAAAGATGGTGAGAATGACTGCCTAGAGTTGTGAGTTTTAAACAAGATTAGGAATCTCACATGCGTAGCTCGGGGCACCTGTAACCCATTGCAAGTGCTCCATAAATGTTAGTGATTAAAGGGAACATTGAACCATTTTCAGTTCTGCATTTTATGGGGGAAATGGTATAATCCCGTGGTGGTTTCTTGTTTGGCGATGAGGAATTTCTGTAGCCACATCTCTGGGGAGCAGCAGCAGTCTCCTGCCTGTGGTATCACCAGAGTCTGTCTTGACTCCCCTGGCCTGCTCTTTGAGCTGTCTTGAACATAATTTCTTCTGTGATTGGGAAATCAGGAACCTCACACACCAGCCTGTCAGATTATAAAAGAGAAACAATTAGAAGCGGGGCGGGATGGGGAGAAGAGACACATTTATAAAAGACTGAATTTGTAAAGAAGATTCAGAAGTCACTGCCTCAGAGGTGATTTGGATTAGTATCCTTAGCAGCGTCTTCAGTTCATTGTTTTTATTATTAGGAAAGTCTAAGGAAGTTTTCTGAGCTTCATTTTCAGTGTTTTACGTGCAAACACTTTACCCCCTTTTTGGTTTGCTTTTTGTTGCTGTTGGCTCCTTTCAGCTTTCTTGCTTGGAGTTTCAAGGGCTGAAGCCAACATGACATGTGCCCCACCCCAACCTGCTCTCACAGTTGGACTTGGCAGAACTTGTCACCAGCTTGTTATGTTCTTTTATAGACAGAAAGCAAATAGGCAAAGGTTAACAATTGGCTAATTTAAGTGAAGGCTATATTGTGTTAATTGTACTTTTCTTTCAGCTTTTCTGTAAGTTTGAAATTTTTCAATGTTGAAGAATATGTTCTCTTACGTGCTTTATACATTGTAGGTCGTAGGATTTGTTGTTAAGAGTGATTTTTAGTTATGAACTGTATATGTATGTAACCTTTTTTTTTATATAAACTGGATAAGTGAAGATGAGAACCTTCAGAAAATATGTTGTTTCTCTAGTTTAAAAAAAAAGTAAGATATTGCTTTTTTTTTTTAACCACCTCAATGAATATGGAATATGGATAAAATATTTGCATAGATTTAGGAATATGTCATATTTATTTCTCCTGTCATCAGTTGAGAAAAACTACCACAATTAAATAAAAATATCTTCTCTATCACGGCCATCATGCCTGCCTGCCTTCTACTACTGTAAATGGCCAAAAAGATTAATCGGAAAGTGCCTTTTAACAACTTCTAGTTCTTTAGAACTTACTCTAACTTAGCAGGGCTATTTGATTGGTGAGGCAGCAAGATACTGACTACATAGGGTAATTAATTAGTCAATATTCAACCAATGTGAATTCAGGGATTTTTTTTTTTCTAACAGGATAATCTACAGGGGTACAAAACCCAAAACAAATTTCTAAATAAGGAGATTTTGGAACTCTCAGCTCTACGAAGAAATGCAGAAAGGAGAGAGAGGGATCTGATGGCAAAGGTGGGTCAGGATAGATGGATTCTGTTACCTGGTGGGAGGTAAGGTTAGGAAACCATTAAAATTAAGCATGCTTTACAAACCGGTTCAACTCCCAGGCTTAGAGAGATGTGGTTACTGATAACAAAATATGTTTAAAATATATATAGTACATAGAGATATATAGTTAGTCTTATTTTATCTCTGATGAAGACAAAGATAAATGCCCTGAGATGTGAGTTTTTCACATAAACTGGGTAAGAATGAGAAGCTACAGAAAATGTGTTCAGTTTCTCCAGTTAAAGAAAAAGAACATAAGGTATTGCTTTCTTTGTGTGTTACCTTTGTTCATAAGCATTTTTAATGGACTTTGAAGAAAACAAACTAAATATATAATTATAAGGTCCCCTAAATTAAGATTATTTGGGTTTTGATTTATGCTGTTCAGTTTGTATTTATGGAGATGGTGAGGTGAATGCCTCCTCTGTGAACCCAGTAGGGTTGTTGTGAAAGTCTGATATGATTATGGCTGGAAGGGGCTTTACACAAAGTGTAATGGGACCACAAACATTTCAGCTGTCATCAAATGAGTTGTAGTCAAATGACACTTGTCAACAGCTGTTATATACCTGATAAACTTTTTTGAACGGAACTTGAAGCATCTTCCCAGACCTTATTCCTGCATGTTTTCCAGGGTATATTTGATTTGTCTGATAAGGTGGCAGATGGGAGCTAGTCCTGGACCACAGTGTCGTTAAATAGAATGGGTATAGCATGGAGTGGCCACTCATGGGCCATGTGCCAAATGGCACCGAGCTGGACCTCAGTAATTGGCATGTAGTAATTGGCATGTAGCCTGTCCAGAGGTGATGCATTTGTTGGCATCCGAAGGTCTGATTATCAGCACTCCTCTATAAGGAAGAGAGGAGCCCACTGCAGGCCATTTTAAACGTGACAGGTGGTCTGTGGCATGAATTAATTTATTGTCTTTGATACAGTCTGTCTCTGGCTCACTTCCTAATAGTTTTGGGTTTGTTGTTCACTGGTTATTTGAGTATCTAAATATTGCTCTTCCTGTGTCTCTGTCTGGATGGAGGTAACCACCACATTCTCTGCAGTATTCTAGCCTGGAAGCCAAGCTCTGCCAGATAGAAAGTAAATACCTGATATTGCTCCAAGAAATGAAGACACCAGTGTGCTCAGAAGACCAGGGGCCCACCCGGGAGGTCATAGCCCAGTTGCTGGAGGATGCTCTGCAGGTTGAAAGCCAAGAGCAGCCAGAGCAAGCATTTGTTAAACCTCATCTTGTCAGGTAAAGGTGCTAGTGACTGTTGGGAGTAGTGCACCCCATTTCTGAAGTCCCTTTTTCAACAGCAGGAACCATTCGCAGAAAGCCGTACACAACTGTGTGTCTCATTTGGTGCTCATGACAAATGCTGTGAGGTCAGCAGAACAGGTAATATCTTCATTCTCCCCTCGTAATCAAGTCATAGAGCAGGGACTTACCACAGGTCTTCTGATTGCAAGACCTATTTCTCGTGTAGGTAAGGGAGCCTTCCTTCTGATCCTTGCTTACTTCAGGAGGAGCCAGTCTTCCAAGGAATAGGAACCGTCTGCTAAAACAGCCCTACCCACAGGTGGTTCAAAACAAAGGGGGCCCTTAAGTGGGGAACTGAGCTTACACACACATACCCACACACCCCATATATTTTTGGGGAAATCACTGAATCTGGAAGCCCATGATGGATCTTGGATTAAGAACCCTCTCATAACCTGTTTTCTAAAAAAAATTAGACTCATGAAATACTTGAGCCAGGAGAAATCTGCAGATTCACGCAGTTCAGCTTCCTCTTGTTTCCACGACTCAGGACCAGCCCTGTGTCTAGGCCTTGTTTACGGCAGTCTCCTTGCTTCTCCTGCCCCACCCCTGCAGGCCCAGGTGAAGCCTTGCTTCAGTTTGACGTGACCTTTCCCTTCTCTGAGCTTACAGCACCAGCCTGCATTGTTTGGGCTACTCAGATAACAGAAATATGCTCAGAAAGTACCCAACACCATCTTTACTAAACACTTCTATGGATGTCTCCCAGGTGCCAGGAACTGTGCTAAGGGTTTTATGTGCAGAGTGGTACTTAATGCTCAGTGAGGTGGGTGTTTTTATTTTCACTTTACAAGTGAAGAAGCTGGGTATGGAGGTGATATAACTTGCCCAGAGTCACCCAGCCTGTGAGTGGTGAGGACAGGCCCTCAGCCGCCTGGATGGTCAGGTTCCCACGTGCTGGAGCGCCACCTGTACGCTGGGCATTGCTGCTTTGCCCGTCGTGGTGGTTGTTAACTTCTATGAGCTCTTGGAGTGCTTCTGAAGGTGCTGTGTATTATTACATCTTCCCATGTAAAAGTGTTTTGTGCTCTTACTACTTGTATCGTGTGTTCAAATTTTATATATAAGTAGAATAACCATGTATATTGTTTTATTTTCAACTTTTTCTTATGGAAAATTTAAAACACACAAAGAAGTAGACAGAATTATGTAACATATACCCCTGTGTGCAACTAACTGGAGCACTTGTTAATGTTTTGCCAATATTATTTCATTTTACCTCCCTACTCCCCACAGTTTTTTTTCTGGAATATTTTATTTTATTTTATTTTATTTTTTTATTTTATTTTATTTTTTTGAGACGGAGTCTGGCTCTGTCGCCCAGGCTGGAGTGCAGTGGCCGGATCTCAGCTCACTGCAAGCTCCGCCTCCCGGGTTTACGCCATTCTCCTGCCTCAGCCTCCGGAGTAGCTGGGACTACAGGCGCCCGCCACCTCGCCCGGCTAGTTTTTTGTATTTTTAGTAGAGACGGGGTTTCACCATGTTCGCCAGGATGGTCTCGATCTCCTGACCTCGTGATCTGCCCGTCTCGGCCTCCCAGAGTGCTGGGATTACAGGCTTGAGCCACCGCGCCCGGCCTCTGGAATATTTTAAAGCAAATGCCGGACATCAAGTCATTCCACCTGTAAACATTTCAGTATGTATTTCTGACTGGATACATACTAATCCCAGATACATATCATTTTGAAACTTATTTCCTTCAACATTATTTTCTGAAATTATCCAGGCTGATACAAGTTAACTCCTGAGCTTTTTTTTTTTTTTTTTTTAAGAGATGGGGTTTCACTCTGTTGCTCTGGCTGGCCTGGACCTCCTGGGCTCAAGCAGTTCTCCTACATCAGCCTCCCAGACAGCTGGGACTACAGACGCACACGACTGAGCATGTTTACCTTCTTTGTAGAACATCATTGTATGAATCTACCATGGTGTCTTTATTCCTTCCCCTCATGGAGGACATTTAGATCTTTCCATTTTTCCTTGTTACAGTGATGCAAGGACCATCATGGTCCATATTCCCATGTGCCCACGTGAGAGAGTTTCTCTAGGGTGCAGACTGGAAGTGGAATTCCTGGTGTGTAGAAAATATATACCTTTAACTCTGCTAGATCTGATTTTCAAAGTGCTTGAGTAAGTTTACGCTCAGCAGCAGTGTGTGAAAGGCCTTTGTAGTAGTTTTCTTTTACTGGTACAACAAATTATAAACATAGTGGCTTAAAACAACACAATACAAATTTGTCACTTAATAGTTCTGAAGGTCAGTAGCCCAATATGGGTCTCATTGGATTAAAATCCAGGTTTAATTGAGGGCTGCATTTTTTCTGAAGGTTCTGGGATAATTTCCTTGTTCATTTAAGTTGTTGGTGGAATATATTCCTTGCAGTCAGTTGTAGGACTAGGTCGCTGTTTTCTTGCTGGTTGTCAGCTGTGGTTGGCGGCTTCTAGAGCCCCCTGCGTTCTTTGGCCCGGGGCCCCTTTTCCCATCTTCGGGGCGGCAGCAGCAGGTCCAGCGCCTCTCACGCCTCCCATCTCTCCTGCCTGACGTTTCTCTGACTGACTCTTCCACTTTGAAGGGCTCATGAGGATATTTGGGCCCACCCAGATATCCCAGATAATCTCCTTGTTTTAAATTCTGCATTAACATTCCATTAACAACATTCCTATTGCCATGTAACGTAAAACAGCCACAGGTTCCAGGAACTGGGACGTGAACATCTTTATCCCTAATAGCTTATAAATACATTCTTCTTTTTTTTATCTTTTAAAATGATATTTTTAAGCATAAAGTTATACATATGTAGTACATATATGATAAAGAAACATACACACGCATTAATGTAGCCAAATTTATCAGTCTTGTTTTTGTGCTGTTGCCTGCGTTTTCTTCCATGCTTTTCATATTTTCAGTGTTAAACTGTTTGGGATTGGTTTTTTCCCTGTGTAGTATCAAGTAGAGATCTAATTTAATTTTTCCATATAGATAGTCATTCTAGCTTTATATACTGAGAAGTCGATTATATCCTCACTGATCTGAAATGCTTCTCATAGTTCAAAGTACCACGTGTGCATAATTTGGTTTCTAGACTCTCTTTTTCTGTTGCGTTGGTCTTTGTTGCTAAAACTTTGTCATTTTAATTTTTCCTTTTGTTTTTATCAACAGTGAATATGATATTTATGGGTTCAGGACTGTACCTGAGGATGACGAGGAAGAGAAGTTGGTCGCCAAGGTCCGCGCTTTGGATCTGAAGACTCTCTACCTCACAGAAAACCAGGAAGTCTCCACTGGGGTCAAGTGGGAAAACTATTTTGCCAGTACAGTCAACAGGGAGATGATGTGCTCTCCAGAATTAAAAAACCTTATCCGTGCGGGCATTCCCCATGAGCACCGTTCCAAGGTATGGAAGTGGTGTGTGGACCGTCACACCAGGAAGTTCAAGGACAGCACGGAGCCTGGCCACTTCCAGACCTTGCTGCAGAAGGCGCTGGAGAAACAGAACCCGGCCTCCAAGCAGATTGAGCTGGACTTGCTGCGAACTCTGCCCAACAACAAACATTACTCCTGCCCCACCTCAGAAGGCATACAGAAGCTACGCAACGTCCTCCTCGCCTTCTCCTGGCGGAATCCAGACATCGGCTACTGCCAAGGCCTAAACAGGTGGGGGTACAGCACAAAATGTTCCCATTTGCCATTAGGCAACTTGTAGGCACCGGTGCTGCCTGGCAGCTCCCTCCCTTCCTGGTTGGCCAAGAAAAGTCAATATTTTAAAAGAAAAAAGTAGTTGCAGCAAGCCAGTTTTCATGACACAGTGTCCCCAGTTCTAGAAGAACTGAGAGAAACAAACATGCTTTCAGAAAGTATTAAGAACACAAGAGTTTAATTCATTTGAAACTACTGGAGTCTCATTTTTTCCTATCCTCATCACACTTGGGTTTTGATCAGAAGTTTGATTTTATTAGTTTGTAATGCATGGAGTGGAAATTGATGGTCACCCCTTGTTTATGCAGTATACAGGATCTTTTTGTGAATCAAGAAGTCACCCCAGACAATTATTCAGCTGATTGAAACTTAGCCCTTCATGGACTTAAACTTGTTTCCTTTTAAACTAGAACCTTTAACAGGTCTTGCATACTTCCCTACTTCCATAGGCAGAGGACGCTGAAAAGCCTCTCACATTTTCTTGGTGATCCAGGCTCATCCTCCTGAGCTGTGTAGGGATGGGACAAGACCTCAGGAGGACTGAGGTTTGCTCCCCATGAAGCTCTTCCTGTCACTGGACTTTGCACTGACTGCTTCTTAATGGCTTGCGCACTTTCTGCTTACTGCTATCCTGGCAGTTGTCCATTTATATTTCTGTGTTATGAAAGTAGGTAATCAAGTTTGTAAAAAAAAAAAAAAAAGGATAAAGGTCCAGTGCAGTGGCTCACACCTGTAATCCCAACACTTTGGGAGGCCAAGGTGGAAGGATTGCTTGAGTCCAGGAGTTTGAAACCAGCCTGGGCAACATAGCGAAACCCCGTCCCTACAAAAAATACAAAAAAAATAGGCTGGGTGCGGTGGGTCACACCTGTAATCCCGGCACTTTGAGAGGTCGAGGCAGGCAGATCACCTGACGTCAGGAGTTCAAGACCAGCCTGGCCAACATGGTGAGACCCTGTCTCTACTAAAAATACAAAACTTAGCCAGACGGTGGCACATGCCTGTAATTCCACCTGCTTGGGAGCCTGAGGTAGGAGATTTGCTTGAACCTGGGAGGCAGATGTTGCAGTGAGCCAAGATCGTGCCACTGCACTCTAGCCTGAACAACAGAGGGAGACTCCGTCAAAAAAAAAAAAAAAAAAAAATTAGCTGGGCATGGTGGCATGCACCTCTAATCCCAGCTACTTGGAAGGTTGAGGTGGGAGGATTGCTTGAGCCCAGGAGGTTGAGGCTGTAGTGAGCTGTGATCATACCACTATACTCCAGCCTGGGCAACAGAGTGAGACCCTGTCTCAAAAAAAAAAAAAAAAAAAAAAGATACGGATAAAGTAAGAACGAAAAAGCTCTGCATGTGTACCTTAGGAATTCTGTAAGCCGTGCATGAGCTGGAGTTCTGAGTACTGACATTTGTTCTGGCTGCTCACAGGCCTTTTTGCTTCTGCTCCATGCCAGGTATTGACCTCCAGGTAAGGGTTTTCTGTTTGTGTCTGAAATGAGAGTACTGCAGGAAGAAAGGGTTTTAAACTGAAATGTTATTTGGTTAAGACCTGAAACCAAATGGTTTTCAGTAAGTCATTGTCTCTGTGGTGGTGAGGATAGGGCAGCCTCTCTATGTGCCCTCAGAAGGTGAAAGGGACTAGAGCTACTTCTAGACAGTCTCCATTTTTAAAAAGCCTGTAAGTGGCATCCTGCCTAATGAACCAGTTTTGTTTTGCTTAAAGCCACCATTCACA
The DNA here is from genome assembly GCF_047675955.1 of Chlorocebus sabaeus. Classification (NCBI taxonomy): domain Eukaryota; kingdom Metazoa; phylum Chordata; class Mammalia; order Primates; family Cercopithecidae; genus Chlorocebus; species Chlorocebus sabaeus. The sequence continues at coordinate 54,100,683 of NC_132929.1, read as the reverse complement.
TTGTATACTCAATCTAAAAATTCCTGGAAGCTGGAAACCCCTGAAATTAAGGGTCCTGGTGAGGACTTGAGTGTGCCTGTTTGGGGTACAGTAATGCTCCGTTTATTTGGCATTGTTATGGAATCAGTTTTTTCCTACATAAATGATACTTCCAGATAACTGAAGCTTTCTCTCTACACCTCCACCCTCATTACCATTAAAACCTCGGAGTTGTAATTCTTTGGGATTTTTTTCTTCAAAGTATTTGGTACGTGTCCATGCCTTCTGAGCACCCAGAACTTCAGTAGGACTGTAGCCTTGTCTAGATGATGGTGATTCAGGCCTATCATCTGGAATATTGGTGAATTTAAGTGATGTCCTCAAAGGCTTTGCCGCTTTCAGACTCTCTGCTCTTTCTCCTGGCACCATCAAGTCCTGTGGATTTGGTGTCTCTGCTTGCGTGTCTTGTTTTTCTCTCCTCTGTTTCTGCCCGTGGTCACTATTCTCCTTTCCATCCCATCCCTGCACACTTGAGACATCCTCTTCCCGGACTTTTTTCCCATTTAATTTGAGATGAGTTCATTATAGTTTTATCTAAGGAAAAAATGTCTGAGAAACGGCTTCAGGGGTTTTCCCATGAGTGTTGCTCATAAGCTTTGTGTGATGGGCAGAAGTTTTGGGTTTCAGCTGAGTAGAGGGAGGCCTATCTCTCACCTCTTCCTTTCCATTCTGCTGCTCCAGATTCCCACTTGGAGCCATACCAGGGCTGTTGATTAGTGACAGCATGTAAATAGCGGACCCGTTTCCGTTATGAACAACAAAGCAACTGAGACACATGGTCCTCCTCCCCTGCTGTGCATGCAGCGGACACAGCACTGTTAGCTTCTCCGGGGTGCTCTCGTCTGCAGCCCGTTTTATTCCTTCAGCCTGGAAGCAAGATGGCATTGGGAAAGCTGTTTTAAACCGCCCTGTGTTCTTTGTTACTTACATTCACATCTGGATTTTTTTGTGTATGAAAGGGTTATCTGGAACTTCTTGATGAACTCAAAAGAATCAGCTGCATTTGCAAAAATGCTATAATGAAAACTATTTAATGAGGCTGGTTGATCATTGGGAAACTATTTCATCTTTGAACAAAAACCAAATGAAAGTGGGGAAAAGTAGCTTTGCTTCTCAAATTTTAGGAAATGTCCTCCCCCTCCTTTTTTTTTTAATGAGACAAGGTCTCGTTCTGTTGCACAGGCTGGAGTGCAGTGGTGCAATCATCATTCACTGTAGCCTTCACCTCCTGGGCTCAAGTGATCCTCCTGCCTCAGACTCCTGGGTAGCTAGGATTACAGGTGTGCATCACTACTCTTGGCTGATTTTTGTTTTTTGTTTTTTTAGAAATGGGGTCTTGCTATGTTGCCCAGGCTGGTCTTAAACTCCTGGCCTCAAGTGATCTTCCTGTCTTGGCTGCCCAGAGTGCTGGGATAATAGGCGTGAGCCATTAAGCCAGGCCCTTATTATTCTTTATTGGAGAACTAGAAATAGTTTTGGCCGTGGGAGAAAAAGTGGCTTAAAGCAGACGGTCTCTGTGGAGACTGTGGTAGCAGCTGTCTGTGCCTGGGCTCTCATCTTGTCCTCCCTTTGCTTATAGGTTGGTGGCAGTGGCCCTCCTGTACCTGGAACAAGAAGATGCTTTCTGGTGTCTCGTTACCATAGTGGAAGTTTTCATGCCCCGAGACTATTATACAAAGACTCTTTTAGGATCCCAGGTAGTTCTGAAAATTCTGTGTTTCAGTCATCACTTTTAGAATTGCAGCTGAAATGTGACCTGAATTAAACCTGTGGTCGGGGTTGGGGGTTTGCTTTGTGTACATGACTTCAGAGACTGATTCCTGAAGACAGCAGGCCACATCTCAGAGGCTGTCCCCAGTCATGGCCTGCTGTTTGTGACTGAGGCCAAGTTGGGTTCATTCAGCCCCCTGCGGACCAGCAGAGACAGACCCGTCCTGCAGGCCTAACATTGTGTTCACTGCTCTGCGCTCTCTTCCCCGGACACAGGCCTACCAGCGGGCTGAGTCATAATCCAGGCGTGCTTGGGTGACTGGTGTGTTAGCTCAGGCTGTCAAGAAACAGATGTCAGGCTGGGATGAGACAAACCAGAGACTTTGGCATGGGGGAACCCCTGTGGAGGACAAGGGACAGAGAAGCTCTAGCCCCAGGAAGGGAGGAGGATGGGGAGGAGAGTCCCAGACCCTGTGCAGTGACCACCATGAAGTCCTGAGGAAGTCTGGGCAGGGCCAGTGGGGAGCCCTCAAGCCAAGGGCAGTGACCAAGGCACCCACCTCCACAGATGGGCTGCATTCGTGCCCCTGCCGCACCCATGCCCTGCTGCTGGAAATGAACATGGTGATGCACCAGAGGGGCATCTCCCACAGTGGGGGTCTGAGTGGCGCATTTCATGCCGTCCACACCTGGAGTCTGATGCCAGGGGCCAGGGCAGGGTGATAAGGGCTGGGAGAGCCCAGTGTTTCCGTCTTTGCTTGGGACAGTCCTGGCCCTGGACCAGATCCTTGGCCCTTGCATCATCCCTAGGCTGAGCTGGGGCTGCTGTCGGCACTGGCTTCCCCATAAGCTGGCCCTTTACATGTGGCCCAGCCTCAGGCAGCTTCTGTCTTAGCCACAGCTGTGCCCGTGTGTGCCTACTCTGTCTCTTGTCTCTTCTCCAGGTCTGTGCCCCCACCTGGCCTACCTGCTCACAGCCTCTCCTTGCCCTTCTCCTGCACCACTCGGTGTCACAAGGCCTGGCCCCACAGGCCAGCGAGAGGTGCTGGCAGGAGACTGAAGGGTGACAGGAGGGACTGAAGGGGTTTTCCCTCTCCCCATCTCGGGCACTGTCTCTGAAGGTGGCTTTGTCTCCTCTGTGCCCAGCTCCTGTTCGGTGTTTCCTCTGTACCAACAGCTGACCCTACCGGCTCCCTTCATTGCTCCCTGCAGGGTAGCTTTCTGCCCTTGCTATAACTGTGGGCTGCCTCGCCGTCAGCTGTTTGGCTTCTCAGCTTTTCTCTCAACGGTGTGGCCAGCCTCTGGATGACATTCACTCTGTGACACATATTTAGAGGGACTTCCATTTTCCTGGCTGGACCCTGAGTGAGTGTTCTTTGCATTTGCATTTCTGCCTTTGGAGGTAGGGTCGTCATTATTGCCTCCTATTTCCGCCTGTGCTCCTCACCTCTCTAGCTCCCCAGGCTGGAAACTCAAGCCATCCTGGACTCTTGCCTCCTTCCCCTGTATCCCTGTCATCAACATTTCTAGTGCTGCCACCTGCCTGGAAGCTTACATCTGTGTCCCCTTTTTGTCCGTCTCACCACAGTGGGACCACCGTCCCCTCTCCATCACGGCAGTTGCCTCTCTCCTTTCTTCCCGCTGCCACTCGCCTACTGCTCCAGTTTAACCTCTGTCTCACTCAGGCATTCAGTCTCGTCCCTCTGCTGCTGTTGTCCGGGGCTCCTCAGGGTAAAGATGCCTTCGAATGCCGCCAGGGCCCTCCTTCCTGCCCGCTGATGGGACATGTGTTCTCTGGGCATGTCCATCCTCTGGGTACTTTCCTATGTAATCCCTCTACTGGAACAACATCCCATTGCTCATCTCCCTGGGAAGCTCCTGTGCAGCCTTAGCACACAGACCATCTCCTCTGTGAGTGGTCCTCCCTGCCCCAAGGCAGGCACGGGGCCCTGCTGCTGTTCCCGCTGCTCCAGTGCAGGCCTCTGGGACAGCAGCCACCTGATTGGATCATCCTTGTGTGCCTGCTTGTCCTCCAGCTAGTCAGTGGTACCTGAGGGCCATGGCCCTGTCTTTCGTTTTTCTTTCTTTTTCCTTTTCCTCTATGCCTGGCACCCCACATAGTAAATGTTTGAACTTACATGAGCTACTGTTTGAACAGGGAAGGGGAGCTGGCATTTACTGAGCCCTGGCCCCGTGCCAGCAGCTGTACAACTGCACAGAGCCCTGCACACTTGAGCATCAGTCTCCCTATTTGACTTGGGAGAAAACTGGGAGCCGAAGACACTAATAAGCAATTTGCCTGAGGTGCCACTGCTGAAGGGCTGAGCTGGGGTTTGAACTCAAGCCTCTGCAGCTCTGGGCCTAAGCTTGCCCGTCTCTGCCCAGTGCCTAGAACATCACAGGAGGGTGGCAAGAGAGTCAGAGCTCTGGCCTTCCCAGAGGGTGGACTTTCGCCACAGCTGCCCCCTTCAGGTCCCTGTCCCAGTTTCACAGATGTCAGTGGATCGCAGGAGAAGCTCATCTGGTCTCCCTGTGATCACTTCACTTGCTAATTACCCAACATATGTATTGTTCTGTTGCATTGGTGTGTAGGAAATGAACATCAACAGGAAGAGGCAGTAGTCAGTCAGGTGGGATTAGAGGGTCAGTAAAGAAAGTTTTGTGTGTTCATGGGCACCTGAAAGCTAATAGCTTTCAAAAATTCAAATTTAAAATATCAGGTGACCCAGTGTTTCAGAATAAGAAAAATGAAGCATTGATCTTTCTTAATTCCGTTGAAGTGTAGCCAAGCACCTTGGTTAGGAACTTGGGTGGAGGGTCACATGTAGTAGGTCACAACCCAGGCCCTACCTCCTATGAGCTGTGGAGCTTGGACACATGACTTAACAGCTCTGTGCCTCAGTTTCCCCATATGTAAGATGAGAGTAATACTCCTTCACACAGATTATTTGAGGTTGAATTCAGATGATGCATTAAAGTTGAATGTAATGCTCAGAACATTGTAAAAACTCAGTAAAAGTTGGTAGTATTGTTATAGGGGAAGACTTATTTTAAATGTCTGGATTTAAGATAAAATTTGCATCACATTGTCATGTAAACATAAATGTAAATTCTAAGGAGACTTCTCCCTCCCCCCGCCGACTATACAGGTAATAGATGCTCACGAAAGAGAAGTTAGGCAATGTAGAAAGATGTTAAGAGGAAAATGAAAATTACCTGTTATCCTACCAACTGGAGAACCATGGTTAGCATTTTGATGTATTTCCTTTTGCTTTTTTTCCCCTAGTTCATATAGGTATCCAAATTGAGAGCACACTGTATCCTGGCTGGTTCACATTATAGCATGAGCATTTTCCCATGTCATTTTATACCGTGTACCCATCCTATTTGGTGGCCTAATATTCCATCAGGTGGGTGCTAGAACATGTTTAATTATCCTCCTGCTTATCGATGGCCATTATGTAAGGTGGCTCTTAAAATACGGATAGCTTTGTTTTTGCTGTTGACCCTCAGCACTGGGCTTTGCCAATCACTGTCAAACTGCCTCCTGCCAGAATCAAGTGCCTGAGCCCCGTGTCCACTGCTACTGCAGTCCACATGCTTGTCAGCTTTTCCATTCATTCCATCCTTTGAGTGCATGTTCTGTGCCAGGACCTTGCTAGGTGCTGAGGACACAGAGATGAATGACACAGTCATTCCATGTCCTCCAGAGCTCAGTGGAGGAGGAAGCTTGAACAGAGGCCAGAGCAAGCGTTCCCTGGCAGCCTGCTCCACACCAGCCCTCTGCCAAGCACCCGGGCAGCCTTAAGAGTGAGGCACAGTCGGCCGGGCGCGCGGTGGCTCAAGCCTGTAATCCCAGCACTTTGGGAGGCCGAGACGGGTGAATCACGAGGTCAGGAGATCGAGACCATCCTGGCTAACACGGTGAAACCCCGTCTCTACTAAAAAATACAAAAAACTAGCCGGGCGAGGCGGCAGGCGCCTGTAGTCCCAGCTACTCGGGAGGCTGAGGCAGGAGAATGGCCTGAACCTGGGAGGCGGAGCTGGCAGTGAGCTGAGATCCGGCCACTGCACTCCAGCCTGGGCGACCGAGCGAGACTCCGTCTCAAAAAAAAAAAAAAAAGACACAGTCTGCCTCCTAGTTCGGAGAAGAGATGTGTACAAGGATCTCCTCCAACGTCAGGGCCAGCTGATATGCCCCTCCCTCTTGGACGTCTTCAGCTAGATCCTCCAGGCTGAATGAATCACGTCATCATCAACTGGTCTTACAGTGAGCTGTCCGTCTCCCTTGCCACTTTACAGCTCCCTAAAGGCAGCTCCTGACTGGGCATGAAATATGGGAAAGTACGTACAGTTGACCCTTGAATAATGTGGGTTTGAACTGCATGGGTCCACTTACATGTGGATTTTTTCAACCAAACACAGACTGAAAATACAGTATTCACAGGATGTGAAACTCTCTTATATGGAGGACCAGCTTTTAGTGTATACACCAAGGGCTGACTATCGTTGTTTTTTATACTATGGATAGAGAAATTGTTTTACTAGGTTGGTACTAGGTTTTTATTTCTATCTTTTTACCATCAAATCCAATTGATTAGAATTAAAAGCATCAAAGGGTAGTCCGCTGTGTGAGGTTAAGTATTGTTTTGTGAAACATTTATTTCTGTTTTGTACATGTGCACACTGGTTCACGTGGACTGGGTGATGGTTGAAGATGCATGTTTTTTTGTGAGTCATAGACAAAGGCTAGGAAAGCCCCTGGCTGACAGGATAGTTGACTCCTCAGTGTGATTCAGGGGTGTCTGTGACCAGCCTCTGCCTGGCTGTGCTGCCTCACCTCCCAGCCCTCCTGCCTGGAAGCCTGAACTCTGGCTGTAGGAACGGTTTCTCCTCAGGGCTTGGCCGGGACCTGTCCGTGGTTCCACAGGGCTGTATGAACACATCGTTACCAGGGCCTGGCCATAGTTAGGATGGTCCATGTGTCTGGCCTTCCCCTCTCATCTTTTAACTCCTTGAGGTCAGGGTTGAACCTTATTTTTGCTCTGCCCAGCGCTGGCCCCATGCCTGACACAGAGTGGCGGTAACCAGGTATTGCTTGTCTGTCGTGCGATGGGTAGTTTATATAAGCCTCATTTAATCCTCACAGTAGTCCAGTAAGAGAGAGTTAATTAACTATTTTCCACATGAGGCACAGAGCCATTTAGAGCATAATTTGCTAAAAGCCACCCAGCTAGTAAGTGGTAGAGCTGAGATTCAGACTCAGGTCCATGTGATGCTGGAGTCCTTGCCACCCCCACTGCACATAGAGCCCAGGAAATGTTTGTTGAATGGACGTGGTGATGCTGCTTCCTCTTTGACTCAAGACTCCCATCTGCCCAGGATTCCAGTTTTTGGCCATTTGTGTCAACGTCTCCTGTAGTTACATGTGGATTGGCAAGGCTGACTGTCCCACCTGCTCCTTGCAGTGGCCTGTTTCCCAGGGCATTTTGAGTGCAAGAGTTGGTTTCAGGTCACAGACCCCCCCCTGCTCCCATGCCCTGTGGAAAGCATGTGTTTAGCAGACACTCGGTGTGTACCTGCAGCACACAAGGTCAGCGCTGCTGGAACATGGCAGTCTGGCTCTGTGATGGGCCCCACGGCGCATTTGGAACAGTCGTGCTGCTGTCATGTGGGCTCCACTCCCAGGCTCTCAGGTTGTGTGTCTGTTTGTCTGCTTACCCAGTGACCTGGCAGGCCCCATACACTTCTCCCCTTTGTTCCCTCTCCAGGTGGACCAGCGGGTGTTCAGAGACCTCATGAGTGAGAAGCTGCCTCGGTTGCATGGCCACTTTGAACAGTACAAAGTTGACTACACCCTCATCACTTTCAACTGGTTTCTGGTGGTGTTTGTTGATAGTGTCGTTAGTGACATCCTCTTTAAAATATGGGACTCTTTCCTTTATGAAGGACCAAAGGTGGGTTGGCTCAGCTCAGCTATTTTCAGATATACATGCTTGACAACCGTCAGCAGCGCTGGTGGCGGTAGAGTGGCTGGCTCACCTGGAACTTGTGAGGATTACCACGGTGCCCACGGGATCTCAGCATGGCCTGACTAGAGCTGGGTCCAGGGTATCAGGAAACCACAGTCATTTGTTCGTGTATCAGAAACATTCAACCCACATCAAGCCCTGTGATAGGCGCTGGGAGCTGTGACTTATAGTTGGAGCCTGAGCCTCACCATCTGTCAAATGTCTGGTGGTGTTACCCCATCATATGGAGGAGGAGATGGAGACCCAGAGATCTAATAAGCAGGGGATTAGGGGGACTAACGAGGGGGAGCCAACTGCAGAGCCTTACTGCCCATGAGCCTCCCACTCGCTCTGTTGTATGTCTTTTAAAAATCAGTTTTTGAATAAGGAATACATTTACATACTAAACCCTAATTGTATAAACAGGTGTATGTAATGGAGTGGAGGCCCCCCTAGTCTTCTAGTTACTCTTCTCAATTTATTCTATACCTTAGCTGGGCACAGTGGCATGTGCCAATTGTCTCAGCTATTTGGGAGGCTGAGGTAGGAGGATCATTTGAGCCCAGGAGTTACAAAAGTCTAGCCTGGGCAATATAGCAAGACCCGGAAAACAAACTAAATAAGAGAAAGTACAGGTTGGCACAGGCCCTTAGTTATGGGAAAAGCAATTTGTTCCAAAGCTGCTTGAACTCGCAAGACTACCAGGAGTCCATTCCCTCTAACCTCTAATGTACCCCAAACACAAATTAAAAAAAAAAAAAAAAAAAAAAACGCCAGGTGCAGTGGCCGACACTTGTAATCCCAGAACTTTGGGAGGCCGAGGCAGGCGGATCATGAGGTCAGGAGATGGAGACCATCGTGGCTAACATAGTAAAACCCCGCCTCTACTCAAAATACAAAAATAGCCGGGTGTGGTGGCAGGCGCCTGTAGTCCTAGCTACTCAGGAGGCTGAGGCAGGAGAATCACTTGAACCTGGGAGGCAGAGGTTGCAGTGAGCCGAGATTGCGCCGCTGCATTCCAGCCTGGGCGGCAGAGCAAGACTCCATCTCAAAAAAATTAAATAAAAAATAAAAATAAAATTAAAAAAAATCTCCTTCCCTGTCTTCAAAAGTACACTAGTTGAGATGGAAACAGCCTCTGTAGGTGGGACTTTCTAAGAGTTTCAGAATCAGAAAACTTTGGTTTTGGTTTTATTTTAAAATGATTCCTTATGCTTGTTCCTTATGCTTTATTGACTAGAAGTGTTCTCTGAATATGAAAGGATTCCACAAAGATCTCCTATAAGGAGATTTTTGGTTTGGGCTGATGTGTTGTTGAAAACCACCAGAGTTTATTTTCCTGTAATAAAGGAGTCTTGGCCTAGCCAGGAAAAATTGCCGCTCAGGTCAGTTGTCTTTCCCCAGGTTGGGGACCATGCAAACCATGTCCCCCTGTCCCCAGTGAGGCCAGCACCCCCCTGGAGTCCAGCCTTGTGCCTGGACCCACGAGGGTTTTTCTGCTAACAGATTTCCCTGTTTATTCCACAGGTTATTTTCCGTTTTGCTCTGGCACTTTTTAAGTACAAGGAAGAGGAGATTTTGAAATTGCAAGATTCCATGTCTATATTTAAGTATCTCCGCTACTTCACTCGCACTATCCTTGATGCTAGGTGAGTCCTGGGGAGTTCTCAGATGTCAAGGAGAGCAGGAAGCCTGGCCCCTGCCTCCTTGAGAGTAGCGTGTCCTTGCTGTCTTCCAACTCGGAGCCGTGCCAAGTGTGGGAGGGGCATTGCTTTGCAGGGAAAGGAAGGAGTAAGGGGTGTGAGCCCCAAGTAGCCTTACGTAGGAGGAACTGAGATGATTCTGTCCTTTGTCCTACAAACACAGATCCCAACAACCAACGGCAATAGTTTCATTTGTCTAGAAAGCATTTACTGAGTACCTGCTGCATGGTAGGGCCTGTGCTGCACACTGAGGATGTCGGATGGAGAGTAAGGCCTGTCCTAGAAGACCTTGCTGGGGACACCATTGCGCATCATTTGATCCGTGCTATGGTAGAGGGAGCCCAGGCCAGAGAAAGGCTGAGTAAGCTGGCCAAGGGGCAGCAAGGAAACAGTATGGGGATGGGGGTCCTTCAGGGGCGGTGGCGCAGAACTGTGGGGCAAGTGCGTTTGGGGAAGTGTGGAGGCAGCTCAGCCCGGCTGTTGCCAGTGTGGCTGGGCCATAGCAGAGCTGGGCTGTCAGGGTGCTTACAGACTTTGCTCAGGACTTGAGGCTTCATCTTGAGCGCTAGGAAGTATTGCAGGGTTAGGCAAGAGACAAACAGGTCAGATTGGGGCAGGACTGGTGACTGTTAGAGGGCTCTAGGGAGAGAGGTGGTGACCTGGGGAGAGGTGGTCCCACAGATGGAGAAGGAGGGTAGATTGAAGAGAGGGAGGGAGGAATTTGACTTGGAGGACCCCTGAGTTTCTGGCCTGGGAGGCCAAGTGTTCAGGAATCCTCCCTGGCCACACAATCATTGCCTGTTCTGGGCCACCTTTGTCTGTGTGGACCACAGCTGGACCACAGCTGTTGGCTGCTCTGACCCTGACAGCTGATTCAGACAGTGGGAGCTGAGGTGCTGGCTGAGGCCATGCCAGGCCTCCTGGAGGTCGTTGCTATTTTCAGGGTCTTTTATTGGGAGTGGGTTTGTAAGTTTCAGGCTTACTAATAGCACCAACAACAGTGCCCTGATTTCTGCCAAATGAGAAAGGATATTGGAATCATACTTGCTGGAGAAAGTTTGATTCTGAGTCCTGGGATGAGCCTTGAGAGTTTCTGTTCATCTCGTGTTGGGTCAGGATTCCTGAGAGTGACACGGAATGAGCTCACCTATGCCAACAGCTAGGGCTGTGTCGGAAGCGCCGCTACCCTCAGTTCTGTACTGGGTCCCAGGCGCTGCCAGGAGGAGCAGAGGCGAGTGGGCGTGACTCTGGCGAGTGCCTGCCCCTTCCCTGGCACCAACACTGCTGGACCTTGCATGGTCCTGCAGCGCCTCCTTGCGAGCGGCTTGCAGTACAGTCTCCCCTGCAGCTTGCTTTAGAAAGCCGGGTCGCCAGACCAGCAGGTGCTTTAAGGAGTGCCAGGCCACAGTGACAGGCTCCCCAATGTTATAAAGACTGCAGGGGCCCATAACCCGCCTATGGGCTGCAGCCTCAGTGTTTTAATGAGCTCCCCAGACTAGAGGTTGCAAGGAGGCCAGTCCTGCAGCACAGTGAGTGGCCTTCAGAAACACAGGGAGGGAGTTGTGTGGTCAGCTGCATTCAGGAGACGGGGATTAAACAGGATTGAACCAGGCTCTGCAGCAGGACTTCTGGGAGCCTTTCAAGGTGCTGAGCATCGTCTCCCAAATTTAGCTGACCACGGGGCGCCTTCTCATCTCCCAGAGGAATCTTCCAGGCCTGAGGCAGAGGTGGGGTCCGGCTTCCCAGGTGCCAGCCTGGGCTCAGAGGCCTCTGTCAGCTCCTGACTGAGGAGCAAATGAAGAATTACACTTCGGGCTCACGTTCTGCAGCACAGGAGGGGTGGGCGCCTTAGGTTTGGGGTTTGTGGGGGCTGTGGGCTGACAGCTATGGGGGAGAAAGTGCTGGTGAGTGGGGACCCCGTGCCCCGTTCACATGAAGCCTCCTCCCGCCTGACTGGCAGCCCGGTCCGCAGAGCCAGGCAGGAGGCGGAACCTGAGAAATCCATATGCAGGGACCCCTGTGCTCGAGTCTTCCCTGTTCTCTGGTGCTCCCATGTTCTAGAACACACGCTGGGGAATTCAGAATTTAAATAAAGCTGGCCTTTCTGACCTTGAGCCTCTGGACAAGAGTTAAGCATGTCCAGGCAGCGGGGTTTGGAAACACAGAAGGCTGCGCCCTCGTGTGCGCCGTGTGTTGACAGGAACACAGGCGGCTGACAGCAGCAGGAGCAAATGGCCTGCTCTGATGGGGACAGGCAGGAAGTCCTTCAGGGCATTTCTGTTTCATCACAGCTTTTCCTGGGGCTGGTGAGTCTGTTGGGCCTTCGGTTGACAGGAAAGGAACGAGCCCCTAAGGAACGAGCCCCTGTTGCTGGATGCAGAGCGTCTGGGGCCTGGCAGAATCCAGAGAGGGGAAGATGGTGGCCCCGTGTTGGAGGAACTGGCTTATTTTGTGATCCCCAGACACCAGCGTGGCTGACCCCTTAGTGCTAGAAATCTATAGCCAGGCCTCAGGACAGCTTTTGGTTTTATTTTTATTAAGCCACTGACCAGTGGTTAGGAGCAAGTGATCACAACCTTAACATTTTTATTGTAAATTGGAGCCTTGACTTGGGGATAATGTGAAACCCACGAGCTGCACGTTTCTCTGTAGACTGCACCTGGACACTTGTCACATTGCCAGCTGGCTCTGACAGTCATCGCCAGGACTGCCTGGGCCTGTGTTCATTCCCAGTCAATCAGTCCTGGGACACAGACATCCCGGACTCATGCCCGGTGCCAGGCCTCATGCCTACCTGAGGATGCAGACACATCCGCACCTGTCATCACCATGCAAGTGCCGGGCACTCTTCTCAGTGCTTATGTGTGGGAACTCGAGTAATCCCACACACTAGGAGGTGGCACTACTGTCATCCCCAGTGTGCAGATGAGGAATCAGAGGCCAGAAAAGGGGGTGACTTCAGTCACACAGCAAGCATGTGGCAGAGCTGGAGTCCAGGCTGTCATTCTGAACCTGCCCCTGGCAGGGCCATTGTTCCTTGTCACCTCTCTGCAGAAGGTGGGCCTCGTCCCCTACGTCAGACCCCTAGCCTGGCCAGCGCTCTTCCCACCCTGCCCCAGGCCACCTGCTGTGCCTGTGAGGGCTGTGTGTGAGCACTCACGTGAGCACTGCTGATTTTCTTGTCTCTCCCCTGTGTCCTGCCAGGAAGCTGATCAGTATCTCCTTTGGGGACCTGAACCCCTTCCCCCTACGCCAGATCCGGAACCGACGCGCCTACCACTTGGAGAAGGTCCGGCTGGAGCTGACCGAGCTGGAGGCCATCCGTGAGGATTTCCTGCGTGAGCGGGACACCAGCCCTGACAAGGGTGAGCTGGTCAGCGACGAGGAGGAGGATACCTGAGTAGGTCCCGGGATGCTGCTCTTCCTGCCTTCACAACCAAAGTGTGCCCAAAGGGTGAAAGCACGCTTAAAAGCCAGAATGTAACGTGTGTGGCTTCTGGGAATCTGCTGGGCAGATGTCCAAAGCCAGACTGCACTTCCTCATTTCCCACTGTGCGGGGGCAGGGGTGGGAGGTCTCATCTGTTTACAGCCATTTCCATGCCATGCTTTTGGTTACACGTATCTCAGTCATGCTTTCTGTCTGATTAGTGGATCCTCAGGCTTACCAGTGGCTATTTGCAAGAGCCTGTTTCCAGCCTCCGTCAGCCTGTCAGTGCTCTCACCCCCGAAACCTTGCTTTGCTGGGCGTCTCCCCATGTTCTCTCTCCTGTACATAGTGGGCAGTGGTGTGTGGTTTTGAATGGCAGTGCTGTGAAGGATGCCCACTGTGCTTCAGGCACCTGTAGGCCAGAGGGTTGCTGCCTCAGGCATAAGGTCGGTATGAAAAGGGACTGCCTTAGAAAGGCAGGCACATCCCTTGTTCAGAAATGGCCACTGTAGAAAGCCTGTGAACCTCCCACCAGTGGCTTTAAGCTGCCAGCCGTGCCCCATTTCTAGAATAACCTTTGCTCTTCCACACGCAACCCTTCCAACAGTGGCTCCCAGCCTGCATGGGGAGGGCCTGGCTGCCCAGACACCCGCCCTCACTTCTCATGGCCAGCCTGCGTTTGCAGATCACTGGGCTGCTCTGTCCCCGGCTTGCCGCGTGCCTGGCGTAGCTCGGTGAGATTCTGTGGAATGCCCTTCTTGACCTGTGGGAATCATTCACCAAGTACGACAGTTCAGGATTCCAGGTCAACAGTGGACCGGCATATTGCAAAGCAGACCCACCCCTGGGCTGGCCTTGGTCGAGGGGATGGAGGAATCTTTTCGGTGGCGCTTTGCAGGGCAGTGGTGCAGCTGCAGCATGAACGCTCTTGGACAGTTGAAAACCTTGGCTTCCTTGGAGATGGCCAGTGCTCCTGATGTCTCCTCCACCTGACTGGGTTGTGCAGGAGGCCGGCTGCCAGTGTCTGGGGCTGGGAAACTTTTTTGCTTGGGGCCCAGGCTTGGGTGAGCTCTCCCAGGTGTGTGCCCACCCCACCACTGCCTGGAAGCATCCTTGTTCTCTGCCAGGACACAGGGTCACTGGTGCCTCTGACACGGCAGTTTCTGGGAACTCACAGGACTGCCTTTCTGAAGGCTGGGAAGAGGCTTAGAGCAAGGAGCTCATTTTTGCTTAATCCCTCTAGACCATCCCTGAGGCGTAGATGTGAGAGGATGTTTTCTGGCACAGTGTTATGAAAATACAAGAAAAACGGTCTCAGTGGAATGTTTCATATTACCTGACAAAAACTGGAAATCATCCTTTGTTGATATGAACACACTGAGACTAAGAATTGAAGCAATGCAGTTTTCAGAAGTACTTTTTTCCTGTTATTTTGTGCTGTCAACTTTCTAGCAGTGCCACGGCGAAGCTGGCGTTTCCGCACGCTAGACTGAGCTCCGGCTTCATGTCTTTAGTGGAGCTGGTTAACGTTTCACTGGGTAGAGGGGCTGGCCTCTATATTTAGCCAAAAGCCTTTGCCTCTTTTCAGGCATCAAAAATGGGTTTTGCCATTGTCTTTGTCTTTGAGAGCAGCAGTTTGAGGTCTGACTCCTTCAGGAAGTTGTCCTGTGAGCTGGGCCTTGCAGTCTGCTCAAATCAAGTGTTGGACCTTCCCACTCCCTCAGCCCATCAGAAATGACAGCTGTCAGCCTGCGGGACGGCTGCTGAGGAGGTGCAGCAGGAATGGGGCTGGGCCCGTGGGCTGGCACCAGCTGCCCTCAGGTTTTACTTTCCAAGCTGATGGCCCCTGGAACATGCCAGCACACACTGCTATGTCCTGGGGCTTTAGGGACAGGCTCATGTTGTCCAGTTTGCCCTGAGAGGTGCACCTGACCAGGGTCCCATCATGGCTGCAACCCACAGTGGTATGTTCGTGTTTCCAGGCAGTTGTCAGCAGTTGCCAGGCAGTGTGTGTGCAAGAGCAGGAGAGTTCCTGGAGGAAAGGGACTGGGGACACTTTCTCAGAGGTTCTCCTGCCTGGAATCAAGTGACGTGCGTCCAGAAGGCAAGATAGGGCGGCTCCGCCTGGTTCCAGTTTGGGAACAGGATGGAGCCAACTCCTCCTTCCAGGACTGTGGCCTCCACTCTTTCGTGCTAACACTTCCCCTCTTCATGTCACTGAGGAAAGAGCTGCTCTGTCCCCTCCAGTGCCCTGAAGGTCCCTGGCCTCCACTGGCTGCCATGGCAGGGGGCCCTTCTGGCAGGGGCTGCCCCACACTGCTGTTCCTCCTCCGAACCTTCGCCCCAACACCCAGCCCATGGCCCCTGCAAGGGGGACCTTGCCAGCTGAGAAACCCAAAGGCCTGTCCAAATACACGCACCAGGACCGAGGGGAGCTCCCTCCCCACACCTGCTGGGAATTGCCAACTTTTAAATGGATGGGGTTTTTTTTAATGGGTTGAACCTCTGTTAATACTTTTGTATGCTTTCACTACAGTTTATATTTTTATAGGCTATTTTCTCAAGGTGTTTCTAGATTCCACATATCTATTTTATATAACAAGTTCTTACGTTATGTGTGTGACTCCCTTGTATCTGTGCCAGCCTGAGCCTCCGAGTTGCTCTTCCCTCCGGCCCTGACTCTCACTGACTCGCTGTTGTGATGTGCGGGCCCACTTCTTACCCCAGGTAGCCCCAGGCGCTGCCTGTAGTCATGCTGGCAGCTGTACAGTAGCCGCCAAGACTGCTGATGGCTGGAGACGGTTCTGGTTCCAACTATGGTATATTGATATAGGAAGTATCCTAGACAGATGCTCGGTTGGGTTTTCTAACTACAAGTTTGTATTGCACAGATCCCCACCCGCCATCCTGTAGTTTTGTCTTCCTGTGTGTTCCGGGGCTTCTGGGCAGCTGGGCCTGCCTGGGGAAGTCCTTGCAGGTAGGAGGCCATACAGAGACCTAGTGTGTGCCACTGAGTGTCCCACCGCTGCTGGGCAACTGGAGGACTGCAGGGGGCACCAGGTGACTCTCTCTTTTTATGTCACAGCAGCTCCTGTGCTGACCTTCAGGTTACATTTTGGAACTGTAATACTAAGGAAGAAATAAACTAATTTGTATGATATTCTGCACTGAAATTCCGTTATAGTCACTAGTGATGAGGCTCACCCCAAGGGCTTGGAGGGTGGACCAGGGCTTATTGGTGTTGGGGGGTGAGGAGGGGCTCTCTGACCTTCCAGCCTGGCATTTCTGGGTGTCCCTGCCCTTGGCTTACCCTGGGGCGGGTGCGTCAGGATGCCTTTCCCAGCAGTGGCAGCCTTGGGAGTCCCCAAGAACCATGGCCAAGCTGCAGGTGTGGGCTGGGGGCACCAAGGTGGGAAGCCAGGAGCTGGAGACTCCCTGTGTCCAGATAACCCCCCACCCAGCCACAAAGAACAGGCACGCTTCCTTCCGCCAGCTGTGCCATGCCCTGCCTGAGTCACAGGCTTGTTTGTCTCCTGCCTGGGCTGACAGCTCAGGCCCAGCTGCCACCGGAGACACCCCCAGCCATCAGTGGAAAACACCCAAGAATGATGAAGACCAAAGGGGTTCCCATAGGGGTGTTTCAGGGGTGGCTCCCGCAAGGATTCCCAGACAGGGCAAGCCAAGGCCTGGCAGGCTTTTCCCTTCTGGGGACATGGATTCAGCGAGGCTGGGGGCTCCTGAAGTCACACAGCACAGCAGGGGCGGCAGAGCTGGGACGGACTGGCTCAGTGTGTGGGTCAGGAGCAAGTCCACAGGCTCTGCTCCCCACCCCTTGGAAGGGGCTGCCACCAGGAGCAGTTCTGACTAAGGCCTGGGAAGCCATGACTCAGAGCATGGGTCCCCAGGGTCTCTTTGGGCCAGCCGGGCTGCTGTAGACAGACAGGAAGCACTCCTGACGCTCCTCCACCCGCAGGCAGCGTAGCAGGGCTGGACTCAAGCTAGCTTGCCCAGCAACTTGCTTTCCTGCGTGAACTCTGGCAGGCTGCCTGCTTTGTGCAAAGCCGCCGCTGGGGCCTGCTCAGGGCCCTCTCCCTCTTCCACCTGCTCAGGGTGGCCTGGAGCTTGGAGGTGGGCAGTCAGAGCCTAGGATGAGCCTGTGTCACCAGGGCATGTGCCCTTGGGCCAATTACTTCCTCTCAGAGCCTTGGGCTCCTCCTCTGAGGATGGGGTGTGTTGGTGTGAAATGAGGTGAGCGTGTTGAATTGGGGAGCAGCAGGATATGCACCTGTAGGCAGCCGCCCTGGCCACACTCCCTCCCTCCCTTCCAAGTCCTGGGACAGACACAGTAGGGCACAGCTGGCCAGCCTGCTCTTCTCCTCTCTGCCCACTTTTTGCAGAAAAATCAACAGATACAACAGGGCCAGGGAGGTGCCCCCGGGGGCCCCAGTCCCCATCACTCCAAGGGGCAGTCCCTGCAAGTGACAAGGTGGGCCCAATCCCTGTAGAACAAGTCTCTGAGGACCACAGAGTGGGGCCTCAGGCGGGCAGCAAGTAAGGGCCAAACTGTGCCCCTGCCCAGAAGACCTTCCTGCCCCCAGAACCCTACCCTCTGCACACAGGCCTCCCTGGGCAGCAGCCCCCGGCTTCCAAGGCCTTCTGTGCCTCACCAGACACCACGCTCTCATGGACCCGACTGCTGCTCTGCCCACTGCAGATCTGCCCCAGAGGAGCACGTGAAAAGCCGCGCCTGCCAGGGTGCTGCCGTGGTGGAGTTTTGGGCAGAGGGGCTGGGGGAAGAGTTTCTGACTTTTAAGATTCCCCAAATCCAGGATGAAGTCACACTGTGCTTTGGAATGGTAGATGCTCATTTATGTAAAATCGTAATAAATGTTACACGAACTGTTAGAATAAAAAAATACCTTTTTTGATGGGGAGGAGGTCCCCAGCCTGCCACTGGGTAGGGAGAGGGTTAGCACCATTAGGGCGCAGGGGGTGGAAGCTCCGCCACAGCCCGTAGTGGGCACTGAGGTCTGTCGGTCAGTCTGTGCATCCTGGCACAGTCAGCGGCGGGCAACCCGCTGATGGCCTCGAGGGGGCGCCGTGGCTGGGCGGAGAGCATGAGCGGCAGCACTGCATGCGGATGGTTGGCAGCTGGCAGCGGCCCAGTAGGCGCAGCCTCTCACAGAACCCGAAGGATAGGCGGTCCCGCTCACAGCCTGGAGTGGGGGAGGGGCAGAGGGGCATCAGGACCAGTGGTTTGGGGTACCCAGAACCTGGCTCCCCACCCCAACCACCTTAAGGAGGCTCCAGCAGCTCCCCACCGAGCAAAGGGCCCCAGTTTCTGGAGTGGCTCCTGAACCGGAGTTGCAGGTCTCCAGCTGTTGCTGTTTCTGTCCCACCTGCTCATGGCCAACCCCAGGACTCGAGAACGGGCGCTGCTGGGCTGAGGTTTCTGGAGGAAAGGTCCTGAGACCCCACCCTGATGCCCTCACATGCCCGTGAAAGAGCCTGCCCAGGGCGACTCCCTGCCACCCCATCTCCATCCTTGCTCACCCCTGGTGTTCCCCAACAGATCCTGCCACAGAACTGCGGTCCCGGGGCCTCCTGCCAGCCTGCAGCGGCCTCTGTCCCCGACTCCCACCACCACCCCCTGCCCCAGTACATCTGTCCTGCCAGGCCTCCGTGACCACCTCCAGCCATGGGGGCTGTACTCAGCCTCGGGTTCTGAGTCATAGGGTCCCATCTCCCAGGCCAACCTCCCACTTCTCACGTTGGCCACAAAGCCTAGAGTGAGTGGGCCTTACAGGCCGTCAGTGGAAACCAGGGACTGAGCCCAGGCCAGCTCTAGGCTGTGCTCGTTAGGACTGAGGCTTGGCTGGGCCCTCTTGCCCCATGGTTATCAGAGCTATTTTGGGAGGTGGCTTGTTTCCAGCCTCCTGGCCTTGCTCCCGATTCTGCTGCTGCTGCTGCTGACAGATCCAGCTTACTCCAGCAGGAGGAATAGGAGGACAGCAGCCATCCCTGGGCCTGGGACAGTCCCCAGGCCCGGCAGAGGGCACGAGGCAGCAGGCAGGCTCCTCCACCCCAGCTCCAGGCAAAGCTCCAGAGCGCACATCTGCAGGCATGCATCCTGGTCACCTGGGGTGACTTCAGACAAGTTGCTTCACCTCTTGGGCCTTCGTTCCCTCCTCTGTCAACCCCGCCTCCACAGCAAACAGATGTGGCCTTGCTGTGTCACTGCAGTGACCACACACTCGAGTTTCCTGGCTTTCCACATGTCCCACCAACTGTCCCACAGACCAGCAAAACATCCTGGGAATTCCAGGTCTGGAAGTCCAAGATACCTTCCCAGCCGCCCCTCCACTATTCACTGGTGGCAGAAAACTCCTCACTTAGGACAGCTTCTAGTTCAGCCACCTAACCAGCCCCCGTTGCCCACTCCCTGCAGCTCACTCACAACCCCCCTGGGAGACCTTGCAAACCCAGAGCCTCCTGGGCCATCCATCCTTGGTTCTAGGCTGCCAGGCGCCTCAGTTCCTGTTCTCTGCCCCATCTGGTCCTCATCCCCGGGGATCATAACCACCCTGCTCCCTCTGGCCAGCCCTAACCCTGAAGGTGAGAGAGATGGTGCCAGCACCCAGCTTAGGCGACACACAGGAGCACTCTGAGATGCTGGCTAGGTGCATGCTGAGGGCAGGCAGGACAGAGTGGGGGCACTGCCACTGGGCCTTGAGGTAATGCGGTTTGAGGCAGGAAGGCCACCCCTGCTAGAGGCAGGGTAGCGAGGCATGGCAGGGGCCACTCTGAGCCTGAATGAGGGCTGCCCAGGAGCCAGTGCAGATAGAGAAGGCTGTATTGGACAAGGGGAGAAGGCAGACCGGGGAGATTGCAGGGGGCCCCGAATGCCAGCTTGAGGGCCCTGGCTGAGGACTCTGTCCTAGGGGTAGGGAGCAGACAGCCAATAGCACAGGGGCCACAGCTCCTCAAACCACAGCTTCTGAATTCCTTGGACTGGCAGGGTTGACCCCAGGCCCTCTCCCTGACCTTGCTATTGGGGATGACAGTGGCTTTGGCAGAGGGGAAAAAGCTGCTTTCCCTGAGTATCGCCTCGATGCCCACGCAGTGCTGGGCCCTTCATGCCCAGACTTCATTTATGCAAGGATGGGGCTTGGCAGCCCCTTTATTCAGCATATGAAGGCCCTGAGAGGGAAATGGAGCCCAAGGCCACACAGCTGGTGAGGGGAGCCTAGGTGACACTCCAGGGCCACCCCATTTTCTGCCCTCAGCACTGCTGAGAGCAGCTGGGGCTGCAGGAAGGAAGTGTATGAGTGTGTGTGTGTGTGTGTGTGTGTGTGTGTGTGTTGGAGGCAGCGGCGGGGTTGTGCAGAACCACCTCTAGCTCAGGCCCTTCCACCAGGACCCAGCTGGCCAGGAAACCCCCCACCACTGGGATTAGCAGAACCCTGGAAGGGAGGCCCTTCCTGCCTCAAACCCCATTACCTCATCAGCAGGGCCCTGGTTGTGTGTGCCTGTAAATCCCAGCTACTCAGGAGGCTGAGGCAGGAGAATCACTGGAACCTGGGAGGTGGAGGCTGCAGTGAGCTGAGATCGCGCCATTGCACTCCAGCCTGGGTGACAGAGTGAGACTCCATCTCAAATAAAATAAAATAAAATAAATAAAATAAAATAAAATAAAATAAAATAAAATAAAATAAAATAAAATAAAATAAAATAAAATAAAATAAATAAAATAAAATAAAATAAAATAAAATAAAATAAAAAAATAAACAGCTGTATTAGATAACATGGGTTTCCTAGCTTTGGAAGGTATCTGCCCAGTTCTCCATTTTCGTTTTGTCATCATAATAGCATTTTAAGGAATGCTCAAATGTCTGTATCTCAGATTCCCGATTCTGAGACCCTGAGGACACTGAGTGTCAACGATGGGAAGACTGAGGGGAAAAGGGAGGACTAAGAGACAAAGGGGGAAACTGAGGTGTGGGGAGACCAAGGAACAACGGGGGAGACCGAGCGGGGAGAGAAAGACCGAGGGGCATGGGTGGGACTGGAGGGCAGGAGGGAGACCGAGGGGTACGGGGGGAGACTGAGAAGTATGGAAGGAGATGGAGGGACAGAGGGGAGACCGAGGAGCAGTGGGGAGGAGATAAAGAGAGCGGGGACTGAGGAGCATGGGGGGAGACTGAGGGAAATATGGGGAGGAAGAGTCGGAGTTAAAGAAATTGCCCTACTTTTCATAAATAGTTCAGGGAAATAAGTCAGGGTGGTGAGGGGCCACTGGACTGGTCTCCAGGACGCAGCAGAAATGCAGGCACAAGACCTGCCGGAGCTGAGCAAGGACACAATCGAGAGAGAGCTGTGTCCGCTGGAGGGAGAACGCCAAGAGCTGGAGCACACTGAGCACGCGCCGCGAGCCAGCACCCACCTGCCTCATCCATTTCCCCTCCCAGTGCGCCTGGGACATGGGGCGGTTGCCAGCCTCATCTCACAGATGGGGAACTGAGGCTCAGAGAAGCCAACTTCCAAACCCATGGTGGCCCAGCAGTGAGCTGGAAGCTGAAGCCAGCGTCCCTGTCCAGAGATGAAGCCCCTGCCGCCGGGGCTGTGCCTGCCCCACTTCTCACCTCTGCCGCAGGTGACTGTGCACTTGGTCCAGGGCCCATAGTGCCAGGAGAACTCGGGTGGCGGGACCTCACCATGGCCGCCTGCCTCCCTGTGGATGGTGTACTCATAGCGCACCCCGGGGTTGCTCTCCTGGAACAGCAGCTGGGTGGGCAGGCAGGAGCCCGTGAGCACGAGGTGTCTTCTCCATCCACCCAGTCCTAAAGGAGCCAACCCCAGCCACCTCTGTGAACTGCAGCTACACCATCGGGCCATTTTAAAGATAGGGAAACCAAGGTAGAGGCCACAGCAGGAGGGCCTGGCTCAGAGCCAGGCTCTGTGACTGACCCAGGGCTCACTCCTCCAGGACGAGACCTGCCATGAGGGGTGCTGAGCCTGGGACTGCACCTCTGCTCCCCCACCCTGGGCCTCGGGAGGCAGGCACCTGGATCCAGACAGGCTCGTTGGTGGGACCCGGGGACGTGAGGTTCTCCCAGTTGCCCCTGCGTGCATATGTGAAGGTGGTCCCTGCCACCTGGTAGTCCCCGTTCCACTGGATGGTCCAGCCACCATTGAGGAAGTACTTCTCTGGGTCCTCGCTCCGCAGTGCCAGGAAGTTGGCAGCCTCGGCCACCTCCTGGATGCGGATCTCGCGTGCGCCGGCTGGGATCAGCCCCACATCCACATACCCTGTCAGCCAAGGGTTGTGGGTAGGTTGTGCCCAGGGTGAGAAGGTTGCTTATCCCCACCCGCTTCCCTCACGTCTCTCCCCGCTTGCCTCCGCCTGCTGATGCCAAAGATTTCGCCATTAGCTTTAAAGTCTGAGCTCCCAAAATTGCTCAGATGTGTCGTGGGTCACCAAAACCTCACAGAGGTGCCACAAATCCTGACCCCGTGGCCATGCCCTGTCACCCCCTCTTGAGGACCTAAACTGGTCTCATCATAAGGCTGTATCCATCCCCTACACTAATTCTCTTTCTAAAAAAAACAAAGTGCCCAGGCCTTTCTCCTGGGACACCCTCCTCATCCCCACACAGCCTGCTTGTATTCATTCACTTCTGTCACACCCATCACGTGCCAGGCACTACTCTCAGCACTTGTGTAAGCTCATGGGTAACAGCCCTATAGCCTAGGTACTATTGTTATCCCCATTTTACAGATGAGCAGAGAGGCAGACAGGGATGGTAACGTGCATGAGCGTCCTGCTGGGATATGAGCAGCCTCCAGGGCCAGTGCTTTATCCACCACATTGCACTGGGATGAAATCTAAGCTGCTCAGCCTGGCATTCAAGGCCCCATAGCTGGTCCTGCCTTCTCTTCTTGCCTCCAGGCTCTGGCACAAGCTCTTCCTCCATTTGGAAGACCACTTTCATCACTTCTGAGCTTTATGATTCAGCTCAACTTCCACCTCCTACAGGAAACCTTCCCTGACTTCCCCAGGCCAGGACCTTCTTCCTCGGTGCTCCCAGAGTCCTCTGGGCCTCCCTCCACTGCACTGGTCACACCAGAAGCTTCTGCCCCTGCAGGACTGAGCGCTTTGCCTGCATGTCCCCATCACCTAGCACACAGCCAGTATTTGAGCAACGTGTGCAAAACAGACCGGAGGTGAGGGCCCGGAGCTGGGGGTCTCAGAAGCTTCAGGAGGAGACTGCCATTCTTTGAAAGGCCCAGGGGCCACACACAAGCCGGGTTGGCCCTGCCTGGGGTCTCTGGGACAGGAGGACTCCCCATGGGGACATGTCTCTGCACGTGGGCCAGGGGTCCCCTGACTCCTGCAAGAATTCCACCCCAGCAAGGCTTCCCTGCTTAGCCATCTCCAGGCTGGGTGGGGACCACGAGGCCAAGGACAGGGGCCCAGGGGAGATGGGGAAGGGGTCACCAGGTGAAGAGCACACCCCTCCCCCACAGCAGTCCCACCCCATACCCAGGCCCTCGGCCTCCTCGAAGGTCCCGCTCACGGTGTGGCAGGTGGAGCCATTGCCGTGGCACACACCACAGCGATCCTCCATAGCACCGGAGTCAATCTCAAAGTCACAGCCCACGTTCTGCAACACACAAGGAGGGGAGGCTCCTGGTGCTGGCGTCCAGCCCTCTGTGGCCCCAGCCCCGGGGGCCAGCCAGGCTCAGGAGGAGAAAGCTGGGAGTGGGGGTCAGGAGGCCTCTCTCTGGCCCTGCCCCACCCTAGCTGTGCCTCTGACCCAGGTGAACTTCTCTACCTCCCTGAGCCTCAGTTTCCTCAGATGTGAGATGGGGAGACCCACCCCTTGCTTAAAGGCATGTCGTGAGCATCACATGAGACAAGAGAAGGAAAGAGTTCTGCAAAGGCCACGGGCAGGCAGGGGATCTGACGCGCCACGGGCTCCTGACCAGCGCGTGCAGGGAATTTCAACGTCAAAGGCACTGGGGGTTGGCACCTCCCTGCTGGTCCTCCTCGGAGCCCAGGCCTTGATACCCCAGAGGCTTAGAAGCCAAGAAGCAGGGACAAGTAGGTGGCTGGGGACATAGGCAAAGAGGAGAGGCCATTGCTGTTATTAAAAATAAGAATAGAAATTGTTACCAAATACTGAGCACTATTCTTCGGGGCTCAGAGCCCTTCATGTCACCTGTGCCACCTAATTTAACCCCTTCTGTCAGGGAGCAAACCACTGCCTGGGGTCAGCCAGCCAGCAAGAGGTCAAGTCACTGCCTGGGCTTTGGTTTCCTGGCTGGGGCGGTGCTGGTGCAGGCATCCAAGGAGATGCAGGGGGCGAGGCCTGACTGGGAGGGGTCCCCAGTGCCAGGAGGCATAGTAGGGGCTTTGCCTTAGAGGTCATAGAGGGTAGGGGCTGGGAAGCCCAAAGGTAGAGCATGAGGAGGGTGGCCTGAGGAGGACCAGGAGGGACCCAGGAGACAGCCTGAGGCCCACCAGTGGGGCTGGGGGCAGCCGGTGCTGGGAGAGCCTCTTCTAACCAGGCAAACCTTGCAGATGCCGTTGATGCAGAGGTCCCTGCTGGCCCGGACCTGGTAGCAGGGGGTGCCATCGACCACTGCGTCCCGCAGCTTCTCGGCAAAGTACTCATTCGAGGGCCGGCAGTGCAGCTCGCAGGGGTTCACTGGGGGCCCAAGTAGAAGAGCCATCAGCAACAGCTGGGGCAGGAGTGTGGAGGCCACCAAGAAGATCCCTCTGTGACACACATCCATAGCAGGCTAGAGGCTCCCAAGCAGCACCAACATGCTGGAGGCTCCGGCTGGGCTGGTAGCTATCTGCAAGGCTGCAGACTGGAGAGCTAGTGATGGGTGAGCAGCAGCCCCAGGGGACATTGGGAGCGGCCCAGGCTTGGGGTGGAGACTGGGCCTCCTGCTTGCATCACAGGGTAACCTTGGACCTACACACCCCCAGCCCTCTGAGCCTCAGTGTCTCCAAGGGAGGCAGCACTCACCGTCGTTGACCACGGGCACCCATGTGTGCAGCTGGCCCTCGTAAAGCGTAGCGTCAAAGTGGCTGCACTGGATGTGGCGGAAGGAGGGGCGGCCAGCGGGGCAGGCCTGTAGGTTGCAGAGGCGGAAGCACTTCCGCTCACCCACACAGTATTTCCCTTTGTATTTGGGCCTGTGGGAGGACCGGGGTGCACCCCAGTGAGGGACTGGTGAATACTACTGCATGGCTACAGCCCAGAGCGAGCGGCTTCCTCCTGCACCCACACCCCGAGATCCCTGCCGCCCAGCTTTGTGCACGCTGCTCTCCTCCCATGGGCTGCCCACCCTCTGGCCCAGACACACCCTCCCTGTTTGTAAGGACCTGTGGGGAGGTGGCAGCAGGAAGCCTGAGCTCTGCCCCCAACCTGCTGTGTGATCGGGGGCAAGTCTTGAGCCACCCTCTGGGCCTCAGTTTCCTCCAGTGTAAAGTGAGGTTGGGGCTGCCTCTGCAGAGGGCTGTTGAGAAGCTGGGACAAGCTGTAGGCATGACTGGCACTGGCTGGAGGGACTGCTCCAAGTCTCCGACCCATGACACCAGCATCCTAATGAGCCCTTGAGTCCTCAGCCTCCTTCCTGGTGGCAGTACCCCAGCCCGGGCCTAAAGGAAGCGCCCAGGGCCCCAGCCAGCTGAGAGGTCTGACCAAGCACAGCTCCTGAAACCCTCTGCATCTAAGCCAGGGTCGCTGACCATCACCCAGCTCAGACCTGGAGGCCAGGAGGCAGGAGGGCCACAGGCCAGTCTTGGGTAAGCACAGGGCCCTGGGTGGGGCTGGCTGTGAACCTCATGTCTGCCCCAGGTGGCCTCCTGAAGTGAAGATTAGCCGGGTAGTGCCTCAGGTCTACAGTACCACTGGCCTCTGCATCTCACCAGATCTTCACATCCCACCGTTTAGACAGGGAAACAGAGGCCCAGAGAGGTGAAGTCACTCACCTCAGGCCACCCCTTGAATGCTGCCCTGTCCATCTCAGACCTTTGTTGTGCCTCTGAGGCCACCAAGCCCCTCCCGCTGAGTGCCCACTACAGACGAGCTGCAAAACTGAGGGCCTGGCCTGCGTAAACTGCATTTGCCCCCGACTACAACTTTACTGGATGGGCACTGCTATTACATAGACGGGGAAACGGAGGCCCAGAGAAGGGGTGAACAGAGGACTCGAACTCAGAGCCATCTAAGGTCTGAGACCCATGCTCTTCGCCACTGCCCTCTCCTGCCTCCTTCCAACCAGCAGCTGCTTTGCCATGTGGCCTCTGATGAGTCTCTCCAGTCTCTGGGCCTCAGTGTCCCCCTCTCTGGAAAGGGGTCAGCAGTGGGGACCCTGTCAGTCCCCAGAACACTGCTTGAAAGTGACTCAAGGTGGCCTGGACACTCGGACTGACCATTATGAAGACACTTCTCAGAGCCAGGGTCTGGGACAGAGCCAAGCTCCTGCAATCGGCTGACTGCCTGGGTCCCTCTGTCCCATTGCCCAGGGTACCCTGGGCCCCACACTCACGTAGGCTGCGTGCACTGCCGCTCGGCGCTCTGTACGCCCACGCCACAGCTCCGCGAGCAGATGGACCAGCCGCTCCAGCCACCATCCACGGCCTCGGGCCGGAAGCCCACGGGTACGCACTCCCCATTGAGACACCACTACTGTGACAGATGGAGGTAGAGCCACCCCACCCCCCAGCCTATCAGTCATCCTCACCCTAGTGAGAACAAGGTGGGTGGGAAGGCTGCGAAAGGCACAGAGGGGAAGGATGGAAGGTGAGAGAGACCCCCTCACAATCATCACAATCATCTGTGACCCAGGCCACAGGGAGGAGCTGAGCAGGGAGTAAAACAGCCCATGTGCTGACTCAGCTGAAGACACCCTGGGGAATCGTGGAATCAAGCCCTGGCCCCAGTGCCTCCGCTTTGCAGATGGAGCCTTGGGCTGTAGAGAGTGAGGGGCTCTGCTAGGAGAACAAGCAAGACTGTGAGCCGGGGCTGACCCCAGGGCCCGGTCACAGCAGGTCTGGCGTCTCACACACCCACCGCCGGGACTGGGGACATCCCCTACCTTATTCTCCCCACACCCTGGCTGCATCCAGCTTGGAGTGACAGGTGGTCCCCACAGAGCACCAGAGTGTGTGGCAGACATTCTGCAAGGAGGAGGGCATAAGCCATACCCTCACCCCCTCCCAGTGCCGCCACCCACCCTGCCCCCTCCCTGTCCCCAAGGGTCCCCTGGACATCCTTCCACATGGCAGGGGCCCACTGACCCCCAGAGGTTCCTTCTTGTGTGCCTGCTCCCACCTTCCTCCCCGGACCATGTGGTGGTATGGGGTGCCCGGGGCCGCGCTGCTCAGAGCCGTCCCCAGCTGTCCCCACCTCTCCCGGCCCAGCCCCTCCTCTGGAAACACTCCCGTTAGATCACTTCAGGCAATCTTCTCCAGGATAAATAGACCCTCCCCACTGGGGTCCCTTTTCCCTCTCATGAGCCAGCTCCAGAGAGGCTAAGGGACTTGCCCAAAGTGTCACAGTTGGTCCATGGTTGATGCAGAAATCAGAGCTGGGTCTGTGGCCGCCCATCCCTGGCCTCTCCCACAGGCCACTTGACGTCTCACAGTATCACTCGGGGGCGCAGCCCAGGCCAGGCGAGGTTACTCCCAGGTTGGCATCCACGGGCTGGTGAGAGCTGTCCCCTGAGCCCTCCTGCTGGGTCCCCACACCCCCACACCCACATCGGCCCCACTCACATCCATGTCCTCGCAGAAGGCAGAGTAGGCCCCATACTGGAGGCGGCACTGGTGGCTCACATCATAGAGGACGCCAGGCGGCACCGAGGGGAAGTCAATGATGTCCTTGGCAGGAGGGTCATCCAGGCACGGGCCCCACCCACAGCTAGAGGATGGAGGGGGCGCAGCCTGTGAGACCCATCAGAGAAGTCTCGGTGGGGCCGGGAGAGGAGGAGAGGTGGGAGGGGGCACAGAGCCCTACAGCTGTAGGAAACTCCAGCCTCCCCGCTCGGTTCAGCTGATCCTCCAACCACAGCCAGCAGCACAGGCCCTTCCGGCCTCTCTCATCTCACCTCCTGGGCACTCCAGCTGGCTAAACAATCCCAACCCCAATCCCAGCCCTCTGCACACGCTGCCAGGGCCCTTCCCTCAGAAGGCCTCCTGGACCGCCAAGCCCTCATGTGGCGCTGCCCTCTGACCCTGCAGCCTCCGTCCCTGAGCCCAGACCCTGGAGCCAGGCCCAACAAGGATCCAGAGAACATCACATCACAGTTGACACAACAGAGCCTCCGATGGCCCCACCCAGGCAGAGACCTCGGGTCATCTGTGGAAGGGCGAGGTCTGGAAAGCAGCCACCCCCGGGAGAGAGCCCAGGGCAGCCGTGCCTGTCCATTTCCCCCACCCACCGACAGGGCTGGCCTCCGGCCTCCACTCCTGTCTTCCTCCAGCCAGCATTCCCTGGCAGCAGTGGTGGGGAAAATGGCAGACATGAGCAGGCGCCATCTGTGTCCACCATACACTTTTGCTGCTGCAGTGTGCCAAAGACAAGGCTGCCCAGACACAACACCACGAGGCAGGGAGCACAAAGGTAGGGGCCCTGGGGAGGGCGGCCCAGGCCTGGCTGGCACTCACTTCTGCCTCTGCCTCACTCTGTACAGCCCTTGGCCATGCTATTGTTTCTGGGATCCGTGACCAGCCTGCTGCCCCTGCTGGAACTTAGGCAGACACCACTACAGCTTAGCAGCAGGAGTGCCCTAACCAGCATGCTGACCACACTGCCTATGGCTCACTGCTGTCCTGGAGGAACTGGAGGAAGGTTTGGGGCCTTCTGGGGGCAGCAGTGGCTGGGGAGAATTGAGCCACGCAGACATGCAGGGCTGGGGATGACCCAGGCAGCCACGGCTTGGGCAGAAGCAACGGAGGGAGGCAGGACCCGTGGGACCTGGGGCCTCTAGCCAGGCAGGGGAGATGGGGAGGCACAAACCCTCCAGTTCTATAGTCTGGGTGGCCTCAGGCCAGGTGGTGCCAGGCCAGAGGGCCAGGATGAGCATACAGTCCTGGCTGGGACAGGTGGGGGGTTGCACAGGGAAGAAGGGCAAAGGTGATGGATCCTGGAGTCCAGCAGGGAGAGAAAGACACTCCGAGATGTGGAGAGGCTGGGAGAACATGAAAGGGTCTGGAAACAGGGCCAAGACCGCTGAAGGCAGGTGTGGAGAGAGGCTGGGAGGGTAGATCAGACCATGGAATCCCAAAACCCAGATTTCAGAGGAGCGGGCCTGGCAGCTGGGAGACCCAGGGTGGGGTGGGTGGTCTGTGTGGTCTCCTAAGTCCCCTGGCCAGTGACAAGCCCCTGGCTCTGCCCAGAGCTGCAGAGAAGAAAGCCAAGGTGACCAGACTTCTACTGAGAACCCTGGAATCCTCCTGGAATCCCCCAGACTGCCCATGCTGGCTGGAAACAGACCCTCGAACACGGGCGTTGGCAGATGAGCAGCTGCTGGATGCAGTTCTAGTGCCCAAGATGACCACGTGCCAGGCTGGTCCCGGGTACTGGGGGCATACTCTCTCATTTGCTCCTCACAACATCCCAGGCAGACTCTACCATCATCTCTCCTCACACACTCAGGGCCCATACGTCACTTGCCCTGGGTCACGCAAGAGGGACGTGATGGCCAGGATCTGAAGCCAGGCCCCGGCTGCCTGCACCAGGCTGTGTCTACTCACTAAGCTGCCGCCAGTGCAGGGCTCCTCCCATTCAGCCGCGAGCCTGGCCTCAAATACTTCACCCCAAATACAAGTTCAAAACCATGGCAGCCAAGGCCTGGTGGGGAGAAAGGAGTGTCCCAAGTGCTCCTGCAGCTTGGGGCTCCCTGAGCCTCCCTGGGCCTGCACCCGGGGCAGAGTGTCAGCAGTGGGTGGTGGGCTCAGCTGGCCCTGGGCTCCCTCCTTCCCGCTAGCATTCCGTGGCTCCAGGAGGTAGACTGGGGGCTCACCCATCCCAGCCAGGGTGTCCTCTGATCCCGTGGCTGAGGGGTCCCATGTGCCTCATCCCGGCACCAACAGTCCCTGGGCTACAGCCCAGCCCGTCTGCTTCCTGGCTGCCCCAGTGCTGACTCGTTGCTCATGTGGCTCCTGTGGGCCTGCTGCTGGGCAGCTGAAGCCACAACAACCTCTCAGCCCACCCTGGGTGTGTGGGAGAAGTCGGGAGCATGAGGCGACCCTCACAGAATCCACTGCCAGAATCAGGCCCAGGTGCTGTCTTGGGAGTCAGAAACCCAAGTTCTATTCTCTGCCTGGCTGTAGTTGCTGTGTGGCCTTGGGCCTTCACGTCCTCATCTGCAAGAAGCTGATCCCAAGCTACAGGGGTATAAATAGCAGTGTCTTCTTGGGAAAAATCACACAGGCGGCCAGCAGCCAGCCCTTCCTTCCCCTGGCAGGCTCACTGCCAGCTCCTCTGCGCTGCCGACACACCCGGATCCCCAAACCCATCAGCCCTTCCCCTCCACGCCCCTCCTTAGGCTAATTATAGCGGGGCTGGGCAGTCCCACAAGAGGTCAGAGCAGACAGTAGGTGACTCTGGTCAGAAACCTCACTCTCACCTCGAGACTGCAAAGAGCTGCCCACCACTGACAGGAGAGACCTGTGGGCCCGCTCCCCTGGCCACCCCTGGGATCTGGTCATGGAGTCACTGAATGGGGGGTCCATGGGGTGAAGTGAAAGACCCCACATGTGACCCAGCCTGTCTCTCTCCCTGTAGAAATGCTGGCTTCGAGGAAAGCAGGGACCAGGGCCTCCCCTTCTCCCACCCAAGTCCGAGTTGACACCAGTGAAATGCTGTGACCTCTCCCCAGGGTCCCTTAAAGCACCTGTCAGCCAGGAAAGGATCTTAGAGTTCTTCAGGTCAACCCTCTTGGACAAGCTCCAGATGCTACCCTCCAGCACCCCCTCCCCGCCACCTCCTGAGGGTTCTTCTGCCCCACCCTACACTCGCGTGGCCCCGGCCTCTGCCCAGCCTGCCCTCCACTTAGCACCCTTCTTCCTCAGGGTAGACGTCAGCCTTTAGAGGGCAGGCTCCTTCTCCGAGTCACTGTCCCTGACCCCAGGAGGGCTTGGTGCCCCTCTCCCCAGTCCTACAGCCCACGAGGACTGCATGCCTCGGTGCCAATCATCCCCAACTGTCATCTGTCCGTCTCCCCCTGGTGTGAGGATCTGCAGGACAGGCACCTGGAGGTCTGTCTCCTTTACCACGGTCCCCACACACAGGTCCTGATGGACACGGAGTCTGTGGACACAGCAAGAACGAGTCTGGATTCAGCCCTGTGGGTCTACCTGGCTGGGTAAGCATCTACGCGCAGGAAGCCAAGGGGCTTCAGGACCAGCCAGGATGAGGGGGTTGTCTGTGAGTGCCTCCGAGGTGCCCCCAAGTCCTGGGAACACTGCCTGACCATTTGGCACTTCGGTGAATCTCACTCATTCTGTCCCCCAACCAGCTGGGGTGGGGCCCGTCCTTTCTCTCCTGTCCCACCCCCAGCAAGGAGACCAAAGCCTGCAGGCTGGGAGACAGGCTGCTGCCACCCTCCCCACCTCCGCACACCCTCTTCCTTCCACCTCCTGGGCCTTGGGAGGGCCCTGCTGCCTGACTCCCAGGATGCAAAGGTGAAAGTGTGAAAGGACCTTGGGAAGATGGGGTTCTTCTTCCTCCCAAACACCCCTCCACTGGTGAGGCATGGATTGCTCTGCTTCTGTCTGGCTCACCCCACTGCCAAGGCTCTGGGAGGCCATGGCTGGCTCTGACTCTCATCCTGTCCTCCCCTCCTCACCCCAGGTCCCGAGCCAAGTCCCTCAAGCATGCCAGCAGCTGAATGAGGACAGAGACTTGTCTGTCTGTCTGTCTGTCCTAGAGCCAGGGTGTTGGGTGGCACCCTGGGTGGGGGCAGCTGGGAACAAGCCCTGGGGGTGCTGTGGCGGCAGCTACTATTCTGATTTTCTGAAGTCATTCTCTCATTCTCTACCTCTCTCTGGGGAAGGAGACACACCTTCCTCTCCACCTTCAGGCCACTTGCCTGGTTCAAGTCCGTCCCATCTATCACTTGGTAACAGTGGAAGGAATAGTAGTGAGCGTGTGTGAAATGCTTACTGCGTGGCAGGTGCGGTTCTCAGCACTGCACATGTTTTCTCACTTATTCCTCATATCACATGCACAAGGCAGTCCCATCATGATGTCCATTTTTTGAGGCTTAAGGGATAATATAACTTGTGTGCCAACACAGGTAGAAGCCTGGGCCACAATCTAGGTTCTTTTTTTTCCCCAAGACAGTCTTACTCTGTTGCCCAAGCTGAACTGCAGTGGCGTGATCTTGGTTCACTGCAACTTCCACCTCCCAGGTTCAAGCAGTTATCCTGCCTCAGCCTCCCGAGTAGCTGGGATTATAGGCATGCACCACCATGTCCAGCTAAATTTTGTATTTTTAGTAGAGATGGGGTTTTACCATGTTGGCCAGGCTGGTCTCAAACTCCTGACCTCAAGGGATCTGCCTGCCTCAGTCTCCCAAAGTGCTGGGATTACAGGTGTGAGCCACCATGCCGAGCCAGTCTAGGTCCTTAACCACCAAACAAAACTCTTCTCTGCTTCAAATCCCAATCCCCACCCTAGTAATCCCTCCTCTACTGGAGGCCAGCATCCTTGCTCTTATATCCCTAATGGACCTGGTCACATCCCTGCTTAAACCCCACAGTGAGTGGACTTCTAGAAAAACATGGCACATTGAGCAGACAGATTTATTGATGCTCCCTTCCAAAACTGCACTCTGATGACAGTAGAGGAAACAAACAAGGCATAAATCCATAAGGGGTGATGATGGATAAGGAAGGATGTCAAGATTCTGGAAGCTGGGAAGCAGATGGCCGGGCAGTAGCTGACTTGGTAGAGTGATGAAAACTGAGAGCCAAATGCCTGCAGGGAGGAACCATCCAGAAGGAGAAGCCCGGAAAAGCCTGTTTCCAGGGACCCCTCAGGGCCTTAGGGCCAGGAAGGCTGAGGACAGTGGGCTGAAAGTCTGTAAGAACTGATCAGACCCTAGATCCCCTCCCAAACCCTGTGTAGCCAAGTGACGGCCACCTCTCCACCCAGCAGAGGGCCGGGGATCACTCCCTGGAAAGGGTGAACCAAGAGGCTCTGGCCCAGCAACACTGGGCATAGATGAAGGCCCAAGGCAGAAGGACCTACAGAGAAAAGAGGACAAGCAAAAGTCTACACATCGAAGGGTAAGAAACACGCCAAGCCCCTTCCTCACTTGGATGCCGGAATGCTGCAGCCAGACATACACTCTCCCAGGAAAAGTCTAGAGGATTCTTCTCTGGGGAAACTGAATCACTCAGAAAAATGACCTCAGATACTGACATTAGAGGATCTCCCCAAAACAGCCCTATCTGAACCAGTCCTTCAGCAGTGACTTGGAAAAGTCCTGCCCAAGTCCACAAACTGCCCAATCGGTGTCTCTGCATCTCCTTGCTATATATGAAATACTGCCAATGCATTTTAAGAAAACTTTTTTTTGAGACACAGTTTCTGTTGCCCAGGCTGGAGTACAATGGTGCAATCTCCGTTCACTGCAGCCTCCGCCTCCTGGGTTCAAGCGATTCTCCTGCCTCAGCTTTCTGAGCAGCTGCAATTACAGACACCAGTCACCGCACTTGGCTAATATTTTGCATTTTTTTTAGTAGAGATACAGTTTCACCATGTTGGCCAGGCTGGCCTGCCTTGGCCTCCCAAAGTGCTGGGATTACAGGCATGAGCCACCTGGCCAAGAAAACTGTTAACATGAAACAAATATTTAAAAAAAAAATAACCCAAAGGAAAGAAAAACATTTCAGGGAACAGAAGAGAAAAGTCAAATCCATGTAAGTAATAACCTCAACAGAGATAAGAGAACCTACTGTACCCATGAAACAAGGATAGGATCAAAAGGTGCACAGGTTGAGCATGTCCAATCCCAAAATCCAAATGCTCCAAAATCCAAAACTTTTGAGCACTAACATGACGCTCAGGGGAAATGCTCTTTGGAGCACTTCAGATTTTGGACTTTCAGACTGGGGATTCTGAACTGCTAAGTATAATGCAAATACCACTCACCCCCAAAAAATCCAAAATCTAAAACACTTCTGGTCCCAAGTATTTCAGATGCAAGACACTTAATGTATATTTAGTGAATGAAAAAGTTCAAGAAATTAAAAGTACAATAAAAAAATAAAAAATTTAATAGGATTATAAAGTAAAGATTAATTAGATACCTCCTGGAAAATAGAAAGAGATGGCTGGGCACGCTGGCTCATGCCTGTAATCCCAGAGCATTGGGAGGCTGAGGGAGGAGACTAGGAGTTCCAGTCCAGCCTGAGCAACATGGCAGAACCCCATCTCTATGAAAAATTAAAAAATTAGCTGAGTGTGGTGGGACACACCTGTAGTCCCAGCTACTTGGGATGCTGAGGAAGGAGGATCATTTGTGGCTGGGAGGTCGAGGCTGCAGTGAGCCATGATTGTGGCACTGCACTGCAGCCTGGGCAACAAAGTGAGACCCTGTCTCAAAAAAAAAAAGAAAAGAAAAGAAAAAGGAAAAAAGAAAGAATAGAAAAGAAAATAGAGATGAAAAAGTAGAAAATGTTTAAAAATAAGAAAGTAAGAGAATAGCTGCATATGAAGGATTCCAGAAAGAGAAAATGTAAGAAAGTTATCAAATAAATAATACGACAACAGTTCAAGAACTGAAGGGCACAAGTTTCTGGATTAAAACAGTCCAATGAGTGCTACCTCAAATTAAAATAGACCAAGGCATATATTGTAAAATTTAAAATAACCAAAGAGAGAGAGAGAATCCTAAAAGCTTCCAGATTTTTTAAAAGGTCACATTCAAATCAGAATGGGATGGGACCTCTTCAGAGCAATGTTGGAAACTAGAAGACAACAGAAAAATGCCTCCAACATTCAGAAGAAGAGTCACTTCCAATCCAGAAGTTGATATTAAATCAAAATATCAATCAGGTGTGAGGGAAGAATAAAGACACTTTGAGACGGGCAAACCATTTACCTCCATGCACTCTTTCTCAGAAAGCTACTTGAGGATGTGCTCCACCAAAACAAACAAAAAAAAGATACCTCCCCCCCAAAAAAGTACCATGGGATCCAAGAAACAAGAAGACCCTCCATGAATATTTTGGGGCAGGCCTAGAAAGCATCTAGTCTAAACTGGAGGACAGAGGGAGTTGGGAGGAAGGTCCAGAAAAGAAGGGAACTGCTGGATTATCTGGTAGGGATTACCTTTGGAAAAACTGGATTAAGAGACATCTTACAAAACTGTTAAAGGATCTGGAAGGCCTGGAGAAGCAACAAAAACTAAGCACATAAAAAACTTGTTCTTAAAAAGAAATGCCATCTAGATGGGGCACGGTGGCTCACACCTGTAATCCCAGCACTTTCGGAGGCTAAGGTGGTGAATCACTTGAGGTCAGGAGTTCAAGACCAGCCTGGCCAACATGAGAACCCTGTCTCTACTAAAAATACAAACATTAGCTGGGTGGGGTGGCAGGTGCCTGTAATCCCAGCTACTTGGGAGGCTGAGGCATGAGAATCACTTGAACCTGGGAGGCAGAGGCTGCAGTGAGCCGAGACTGCACCACTGTACTCTAACTGGGGCAACAGAGTGAGACACTAAAAAAAAAAAAAAAAAGCCATCTTATTACAACACTTAGTTCAGCCATCAAGATTTACAGCCATAATAATGAAAACACAGAATATGGGCTTAATCCAAATATGTTAACACTAAATTGGGAGGAAAGGTGAGGGGACAAATGTATGTACAGGAAGTGATGCAAGGGTGCTAAATCCCAACCTTCCAGATAATATCGAAACTGGAAAATCAACAAATGAGAGTCTAGCAATGCTTTTTGGAAATAGAAAAGTAAATACAAGAAAAAGCTAAAAGTGTTAAGTTTGAAGGTGGTTGCCTAGAAAAAAGCAATGGAGGGTGGGGAGAAGTGGGGCAGGTATACAATGCTCTGCTGTTGCCATCTTCCATTCTTTTTTTGAGATGGAGTTTTTTTGCTCTTGTTGCCCAGGCTGGAGTACAGTGGCAAGATCTTGGCTCACTGCAGCCTCTGCCTCCCGGGTTCAAGCAATTCTTCTGCCTCAGGCTCCTGAATAGCTGGGATTACAGGCGTCTGCCACCATGCCCAGCTGATTTTTTATATTTTTAGTGGAGAGGGGGTTTCACCATGTTGGCCAGGCTGGTCTCAAACTCCTGATCTCAGGTGATCCACCCACCTCGGTCTCCCAAAGAAATGGGATTACAGGCATGAGCCACTGCATCTAGCCTGCCATCTTGAATTCTTCATATCTTTGACCTTGCTCCTTGTAAGCAAGGTCTATTTATTTTATTACTATTATTTTGTTGAGACTTCTCAGTTTGCTGTTTGTTTTCTGCTATAGATATTTGAAGTTTTTAAGCAATCAAATTTGTTAATCTTGTCTTTTTATAGCATCTGAGTGTTGTGTTAGAAAATCCTCTGCACCACTCCAAAGAAGTGAAATTCACCTGTTTTTCACTTATAATTAACCTCTTTAATCCAAATACAGAGATGCAAAGTGACATTTAGCTATTGAATCTTATCCAGTACCCTGGAAGCATCTTTATCAGTCCAGACTGACCACATGCAAACAGCACCACCTCCATGCCAGCCTGAGAAGTGTGCACTAAGCCCCTGGATACAGAACTCCAGGTCACAACCCCTCCAGTGATTTTCTGGGGGTGACATTTTATTAACAAAGATGGGTTTCCCTACATGTCCATCTTTACCAGGAATGGAAATTTACACAAAAGAGAAAAGATGCAGGGGAGGGTGGGGAGGCACAGCTGGAACTTTCCAGGAGCCCAAGGGTTCATTTACCTCTCTGTTCCTAACTCTCTGTGTCAACTCTTGACCACAAGAACTGGCACTAGCTTTTCATAAAGAGTCCTAGAGAAGCCGTCTCCTGTGTGTTTGATTTTGGGAAGCTGGTCCTTGCCAGTGTCAACTATCCTACATGAGACAGAGAGGAAGTCACACTTAAGACCAATATATGGCATAATGATCCCACTGAGAAGGGCCCTGGTAGTCGAGGCGGTACCCTAAGACCAGCCTGCCACAGTGAGCCAAGCCTGGAAACAAAGCCAAGTTCAAGGTTGCTCCCCCAAGACATTCCTTTCTCTGTTGGCCAAACCACAGGGGTGAGAGAGGCTTGGTTCCACCAGGAAGCATTCTTGGTTAAAAACTTGAGAACTAATCTGGCTAACTTAAGTAAAAGGGACTTATTGAAAGACTGTCAGGGAACTGACAGAATAGAAGGAAGCTGATGGATCAGGCTTGAGAACAGTTAAGAACCCAGAAACAAAGAGGAAGGCCCCAAGAACCACAACAGTCTCTTAACAGAAATGGTTCAGCCCGCCCACCCCATGACCTCTGGTGGTACTACAGCCATCTCTGTTTCCCCGCCTTTCTCACTCAAATTTCCACGTGCAAGGAAAGAGCATTTGGTTGGCTGAGTCTAAGTCTACATGCACACGCCCTGGCTGCAGCAGGGTGAGAGAGGATCAGATCTGGCTCCTAGCTTTTCTTACTAAGACCCCACACAAAGGCAGATTCTCCACTCTGGAGACTGAAGGCCTATTAGGCAGAAACAGTGTCACTACTTGTTTTTAGACTCTGAGCAGGAAGGGACTTCACCCCAAAGAATGCTGCGCCTAAGGCATCTGGGGGCCCTTACCTCATCTAGAGTTGATGAAAAATGGTGTGTGTGGGGACGGGGAGAACTGCTTTTCCTAACAGTTCTTTCCATAACAGTTTTGATTGGAAGTTTAGTCCATTAACATTCAAGGTTATTATTGATCAGTAAGGACTTAATCTTGCCATTTTGCTATTTGTTTTCTGGTGGTTGTGGTCTTCTTTTTCTTCTTTCCTTCCTTCCTGTCTTCCTTTTTGTAAAGATGATTTTCTCTAGTGGTATGATTTAACTTCTTGCTTTTGGTTTTTTGTGTATTCATTGAGTGTTTTTTGTTTGTTTGTTTGTTTTGAGGTTCCCACAAGGCTTGCAATACTATCTTATCACCCATTGTTTTAAACTGATAACTTTACACTGCTTGCATAAAAGAACAAACAAATAAACAAGCAAAAAGAAAACTCACCAAAACTCAACACTTTAAATCTGTCCCTCTGCTTTTTAACTTTTTGTTGTTTCTACTTATATCTTATTGCACTGTGTCTTGAAAAGTTGTTGTAGTTATTATTTTTGTTTGGTTCATCTTTTAGTTTTTGTTGTCGTTTTTTTGAGACAGTCTCACTCTGTCACTTAGGCTGGAGTGCAGTGGTGCCATCTCGGCACCCTGTAACCTCCACCTCCTGGTTCAAGTGATTCTCCTGCCTCAGCCTGCCAGGTAGCTGGGACTACAGACACATGCCATGAGGCCCAGCTAATTTTTTTTTTTTTTTTTTTTTTTTTTGTATTTTTAGTAGAGATGCGGTTTCACTGTATTAGCCAAGATGGTATCAATCACCTGAACTCGTGATCTGCCTGCCTTGGCCTCCCAAAGTGCTGGGATTACCGGCATGAGCCACTGTGCCCGGCCTCATCTTTTAGTCTTTCTACTTAAGATAAGAGTTGTTTACACACCACAATTACAGTGTTATAATACTCTGTGTTTTTCTGTGTACTTACTATTACCAGTGAGTTTTGTACCTTCAGATAATGTCTTATTGCTCATGAATGTCCTTTTGTTTCTGATTGAAGACTTTCCTTTAGCATTTCTTGTAGGATAGGTCTGCTGTTGGTGAAATCCCTCAGCTTTTGTTTGTCTGGGGAAGTATTTCTCCTTCATGTTTGAAGGATATTTTCAGTGGATATATTATTCCAGGGTAAAAGGTGTTTTTTTTTTTTCCTTCAGCCCATCACACATATCATGGCACTCTCTCCTGGCCTGTAAGGGTTCCACTGAAAGTCTGCTGCCAGATGCATTGGAGCTCCATTGTACGTTATTTGTTACTTTTCTCCTGCTGCTTTAGGATCCTTTCTTTATCCTTGACCTTTGGAAGTTTGAATATTAAATGCCTTCAGGTAGTTTTCTTTGGGTTAAATCTACTTGGTGTCCTATAATGTTCTTGTACTTGAATATTTATTCTCTGCTATTATCCCTTTGAATAAACTTTCTACCTCTATTTCTCCACTTCCTCTTTAAGGCCAGTAACTCCTGGCTTTGCCCTTTTGAGACTATTTCTAGATCTTGTGGGCGACTTTGTTCTTTTAAATTTTTTGTCTCCTCTAATTGTGTATTTTCAAATAGTTTGTCTTCAAGCTCACTAAGTTTTTCTTCTGCTTCATCAATTCCACTATTAAGAGACTCTGATGCATTATTTATTGTCAATTGCATTTTTCATCTCCAGAATTTCTGCTTGATTCTTTTTAATTATTTCAATCTCGTTGTTAAATTTAACTGATAGAATTCCAAATTCTTTCTCTGTGTTATCTTTAATTTCTTTGAGTTTCCCTGAAACCACTATTTTGAATTCTCTGTCTGGAAGGTCACATATCTCTGTTTTTCTATGATTGGTCCTTGGTGCTTTAATTAGTTTGTTTGGTGAGGTCATGTTTTCCTGGATGGTCTTGATGCTTGTGGATATTCAATGCCTGAGCATTGAAGAGTTAGGTATTTATTGTAGTCTTCTCAGTCTAGCCGTGCATTACCCTCCTGGCTTTGCTATGTGCCAATACACATGGAGTATTCCCAGGCAGAGAGGCTCCCTCAAGCCTCAGTGTTCAAGGTGTTTACTGGAACTTCATCACAGAGGCATGCTTGATTGTCCATGTGGATGGATCTTCTCAGTTTTCAGTTTCCAGTCCTTCCAGGGGTGACCTAAAGCCTGGACTCTAAATCTCTTAGCTGGTTTTCCTGACCTGGCTAGACCCCACACTAAATCTCATTATTAGACTATCCGTTATGACCCAAGAGCCCCAGGCAAAGATACTCCTGTCAGGCATTACACATTGAAGATTACCCCCCAGGAGTCTAGGACAAAGGCCAGACCTCTTTTCGGTCAAGGTTAATTTTTATTTAAAACTGTACAACATGCCATCATTCCATTATCCTTTCTGTTTTATCTTCAAAATAACCCTAATAAATGGGTAAGGATGTTTATTATCATAAACAAGATCTCAAGAGGGAAGACACTTGGGCAAGGTTGCACAGTTGATCCTGGACTCATGGTACAAGACTCTTTCCACTCTCTGAGAGCCCCGAGTCCTGAGAAGAAGATGGAAACAAGGTGTGTATATGTGTGTGTGTGCACATGTGTGTTTGTGTGTGTAAACGTATATCTAATGAGTATGTGTGGATATGTGTACATCTCTGTGTGTTTGTGTATATATGTGGATGTTTGTGTGTCTATAAGTATGGTTGTATATGTGTGTATCTGTTCAGTGGTGCACATCTGGAAGGCCAGCTACTCAGGAGGCAGATGAAGGAGGATCACTTGAGCCCAGGAGTTTGAGAGAGAGAAAATTTCAATGATCTTCTTGCAATTAGAAGAAGAAACCTGGGGCTGAACATAAAAAGACATAAAGCACCGCATACAGAGGCAGAGAAATGTCTAAAGAAAAACAAGTGACCAAGAATTAGTTAGTTCATCGATAAAGAAATATAGCACTTTAGCAGCAGAATAAAACTGTAAGATAATTTCCTCTAGAACCCTGACAATCTTTGTGAGAAAACTGTCGATCGCATATGTTAATCGCCAAAACTTGCAGGACTCTGTGCAACAGAACTGGCTAGTAAAATCATTTTTCTTAAACTCATTATGCTACCAGTGGCATTCAACTCTTTCTCAAGCAAGATTTCACAAACCTATCTCCAGCTTCCAGATGGTGAGGGAAAGTGTGATCAGATTTTATGATAAATTGTGCCTGTCTCTGAGCCCATCTCCTCCTATTTAAGAGAAGGAAAATGAAGCAAGCACATTACAGCCCTGCCGACAAAAGTCACAAGATAAGCAAATAATTATTATTTAAAACCAGAGAGTCTTATAATTTATTCTCGAATGCCACACATTCTATATTAGATCTTTCAGTTCAATTTACTTGTATTCTTTGAAGCAAATTTATAAGATTCAAATTATTCATAAAATACTCCCAAGCTAATAAAACACTTTAACCACAGGAAGTATCATGCTACATAATAGTGTGGTGGTGAAGGGTGTAGGCTCTTAAACCAGAAAACACAGGTTCAAGTCCTGGCTCTACCACTTTGGCAAGGTTACACGGTTTTGCTGTGCCTCAATATCTCCATCTAAAATGTGGGGATGACAATAATAGTGTCTATTTCACAGAGTTGTTTTGAGGAAAATAATATATATAAAGCACTTTGAACAGCAGTTATTGCTATATAAATGTTTGTTATAGTTATTTTAACATTTCAGATTATAAGTATCTACCCTGTTACTCAGATAACAAGAGTCCCTAAGCTGATAACATGATGAAGAGCTTTTGGGTTTCTTAATTTCCATCAGTTTTGTGAGGGAAAAAATACCACATGAAGAAGAGCAACTAAGCAGGCATGAGAAGGAAGTTTGGCTTAAGATTGGGGGGCTTGGATTTATTAGGCTTTTGTCTTCTAAAAATTTCCTATGCTCCATTGATAAGAAGATGTTCAATATCAATCTAGCTAAAAAGGACCAGTAGACCCCACAAGACACTGAGTTAGAGACAAAAATAGAAAGGTAATAAATGAAATATGGAAAACTACACAACCAGAAAAATAAAGAACTACCAGTATCCAAAACATGGCTAAATCTCACAGGATTACGTTGAATGAAAGAAGCCAGCCACAAATGCACACATAAGGAATGATTCCATTTATATGAAGTTCAATAACAGGTGAAACGAATCCATGGAATCATGTGAGATTTAGCCATGTTTTGGGTGCCACCAAGATGGCACTTTTTGTGTTCTAACATGGTGGAAAGGACAGAAAAACAAAAGAAGAAAACTGAGCTAGGTAGCTCTCTCAAGCCCTTTCATAAGGTCACTAATCCCACTCATGAGGGGGCTCCTCCCTCATGACTTAGTCATCTCCTAAAGACTCCATCTGTTAATGCTATCACATTGGGGTTTAAGTTCCAGCATGAATTTTGGAGGAGACACAATCATTCCAACCATAGCAAATACACTTTACTAAAAAAGAAGAAAAAAGAAAAATCTTATCTCTAAACATAATTATTCTAAGAGTTTATATATTTACAGCCCAGTTTTCCACTTGCGTACATACATATTTGTGACCATGAGTGTCATTCTTAGCTGAGAACAGTTTCAGCAAGTTAAGTTTTTTCTCACATTATCTATTAATATCTTATTCAGATAAAACCAAATTTCTAACCTAGATTTTAGGTTGAGATAGAAACCCATAGTCATTTGTTGCAATGTGAGAATGACGAGAGAGATATTAACTAGCAGAATCCAACTATAAAAATAAATCTAAGAGCACAATTCTCTACTAATGACTCCCCCCAGACAAATCATTACTTGGATAGCAATGAATCAACTAAAAATGAAAGTGAGAAAAATTCAAGTCCTTTTAGTGATGGATGGATGTTTATGAGACTATTAAGTGAAGAAGGTTCAGAAACGAGGGGATAAATGGCATGCTAATTTGGGGTTGAATGGAGTAATGAGATGATCTTGGAAATACAAGAATCGTGCTTAATGGGACTTGTCTACTTGCAATTCAATAAACCAATATACGTAAATTCAAAGAGACAAAGGACATGAGCACTCAGAACAAAATTATAGGAATACAGCCAGTCACAGTGGCTCATGCCTGTAATCCCAGCACTTAGGGAGGCTGAGGCAGGCAAATCACCAGAGGTCAGGAGTTTCTGACCAGCCTGGCCAATGGGGTGAAACCCCATCTCTTCTAAAAATACAAAAATCAGCCGGGCATGGCGGTGGGTGCCTACAGTGCCAGCTACCTGGGAGGCTGAGGCATGAGAATCACTTGAACTGGAAGGCGGAGGTTGCAGTGACCGGATTGCCCCACTGCACTCCAGCCTGGGCGACAGAGCAAGACTCCGTCTCAAAAAACAAACAAACAAACAAATACAAATTTGCTGTAATAAATTTAGCAAAGAGTCACTAAAGTTGAGATAAGGGTCACTGTTCCACATCTGACACTTTTAATTCTTGAGTCATGGGGATGGCAAGCCACGAACAGAGTCTTCTGACCGGAAGCTAAAACCAGCCTTTGGGGTGGGTTCAGAGAGACTGTTCAGACTCAAGATGTGAAAGCAGATGTTTCCTGGTAGAAAATATCCTGAAGGCAAGGGCATTTTCAAAAACAGTGGTGCTGGGAGAAAGAGAATGCTGTGTATTTAAAAAGAAAAAAAAAAAAAAGGTAAAAGAATACCAACAAGGAAGAAAAAGTGACAGACAGTAGGGTGACTATACGTTCTCAGACCATCCAGGCTCTGAGGAGGGCGAGACTAGGCCAAAGTTACCCAGCAACAAGGTACAGCTAAGGTTACATCTGCTGTCCCGGTGCAATTATTATAGTACGCCTTTCACTCTCCAAAGTGAATTTGGATGATAAAGCTTATGATCACCTTACCAAAGAGAGGAAATTAGCCAGAAGACCCATGTGTCCATTTTAAACGGTGTGGACTGGCCCACAGCTCCGTGCCGCTGCCCAGCTGAGCGGTATGCACCACCTCTGCCTCGCCCTCCCCCGCCCTGCCCGGGGCTCCAGGAAGGCTGGAGCGGAACCCTAAGCTCCCCCGCTGCTCTGGTGCCACCTGCAGGTTATATGAGGGAACTGCTTCTCCCCACTCCGACCCTGGACAGCCTTGGACTTGGACAAAAGACATTCCGAGCACGCGAAGCCCCGGCTGGGGATTTGGCTGAACCCTGAAGTCCACGTTACAGAATAAGATGGGCCCAGCTTAAACCAACAGAGCCCAGCTCCTCCTCTTCCTACCCACTCCTGTCCTGTCTCATTTTGTAGACGGGAAACTGAAGCCTAATTCAGATTTTTCATTGATAGGATTGTGAAGCAAACAGTTGGAGCCTCCCAGGTGCCATTCCCCACATCTCTGTCTTTCCCCTA
Source organism: Chlorocebus sabaeus (assembly GCF_047675955.1). Lineage (NCBI taxonomy): Eukaryota > Metazoa > Chordata > Mammalia > Primates > Cercopithecidae > Chlorocebus > Chlorocebus sabaeus. The sequence goes on along the minus strand of NC_132929.1, from coordinate 54,056,571 downwards.
ATACGTTAGGATAGTGGAGAAGCAAGAGAGCTTAAGCTTACTAAGCTCCTAACGTGTACAGGCCAGAGTGGGCACTTTTCTCTCCAGCCTCGCACTTGACGGGAAATAGGTGATCACACAACTAGGCGACAGGATCAGAGTGGGCTCGCGATGTGCTCACCGTCTGTCAGCTGAAACTGGAACCCAGTGTGAATATGTCAGTCTAAATGCAGAGCTCTATGCGTGTTCCTCTCTATTCTCTTGGTCACCAACACCAATTCCCAAGGCAGAACCCCAGGAGGGCTGGACTGAAGGACCTGGAGGTAATAGAAAACAGCTCAAGAGTGGTGTACATGGCACTGGACTTTGGATTCTCCTCTCTGTGTTGGAGCCTGTGAATTGCTACCGGCAGTAAACCGAGGACACTGTAGGGTTCACCTTCTTTTAGGGATCACAGTTCTGCTCGACCTATCTCCAATGTCTGAAAACTGTTGTTTTATATATTTTGTTCCATTTTTCTAGTTGTTCAAGGTGGGAGGCAAATCTGGTCCCTGTTAGCAATCATGGCCATGTGTAGAGGTTGCAGGATGTTGTTTATATCTGTATCTTTTTTTTTTTTTTTGAGACAAGATCTTGCTCTGTCACCCCAAGTGGCACCATCTCACCTCACTGCCACCTCCACTTCGTGGCCTCAAGTGATCCTCCCACTTCAGCCTCCTAAAGTGCTGGGATTACAGTTGTGAGCCACTGCACCTGGCCTAAAATTGTATCTTTCTTATTATCAGTGAAGTTAAACATTTTTTCCTGTGTGTCAGCAGCATTTGTATTTCTTTTTCTTTGAACTTTCATATGTTTTTTCCCATTTTTCTTAGAATTGTTGGTCTTTGTCTTCTCTACTTTTAGAATAGAATGAATATGATATTAATCATACTTCGAATTGTGGCCATGATGGAGTACCTGTATTGATGATAGTCTCCCAGTATAAACAACTACAAAGTTGGATGAAATACATGAAGAAATTGTCTTCAGACATTGGGCAATAGGCAGTTCCAGGTACAATCTGAGAGACGGGAATCACATGAAGTGACTGCTACATTTTTCTGGTAGGGAGTTTCCAAAGCCTCAATGACAGCACCCAGAGGAAGAGGCCAAGCCGAGAGGATGTGTTGTTTGGTGGAGGAAACAGAGACTGCCACTCAGGGCTGCTAAAATGTGTGTGACAGAGTCTCAGAAAGGATGGAGTTTCAGAGAAGGAGTCCCAGAAATCTTACAGAGGTTGCTGCAGGTCCTTGGCCAAATGCGAAACTATGAATGTGTGGATTGAGACTCTGCAAGGCCCAGCACAGAACAGTCAATGGGGAGCTGAAAGCTAAACAGTAATTTCAGTGGTCACAGACTGCTGGAGACACATCTGAATTCTGGCTCAGCCAGAGTCTCCAGTCTTGGAATCTCAGGTCTTGATGAATATCCCAGACATTCACAGGAGGGCCTAGAAGGCCGTGCCTTGGGATTAAGGAAGATTCCCTAGGAATAAGGGCAAAACTAAAAAACAGCTCACCCTAACAGAACCTAAAATGGAGCCTTGACACTCATGATCCAGTTAACCCATCAGTGATTTAATTCCCTGCCAAAACAACTCAACACTAGAGTAGGATAACATAATCCACATCTTTACAATGAAGGTTCACAATGTCTGACAGATCAAGTAATACTAGACGTGTGAAAAAGTGAGAAAATGCATCCTAAAATTAAGAGAAAACTGGTCAATATGAACAGACCCACCATGCATGGTGGCGCATGCCTGTAATCCCAGCACTTTGGGAAGCCAAGGCAGATAGATCACTTGAGCTCAAGACTTCGAGACCAGCCTGGGCAAAATGGCAAAACCCCATTCTACTAAAAATTCAAAAATGAGTCATGTGTGGGGGTGTGCAGGGGTCCGTAACCCCCAGGCTGTGGACTGCACCAGTTAGGTACCTGTTAGGAACCAGGCTGCGCAGCAGGACGTGAGTGGTGGGCGGTGAGTGTTACTGCCTGAGCTCTGCGCCCTGTCAGATCAGCAGGCATTAGATTCTCATATGAGTGTGAACCCTAATGTGAACTGCACATGTGAGGGATCTAGGTTTCGCACTCTTTATGAGAATCTAACGCCTGATGATCTGAAGTGGAACAGTTTCATACCATAACCACTGCCCCTGATCCTGTCTGTGGAAAAATTGTCTTCTGTGAAACCAGTCAGGACTGCAGGTAGCAAGTGCCTGTGGTCCCAGCTACTTGGAAGGCTGAGGTGGAAGGATGGATTGAGCCTGGGAGGTGGAGTTTGCAGTGAATTGAGATCATGCCGCTGCACTCCAGCCTGGACAACAGAGTGAGACCTTATCTCAAAGAAACAAATAAACCAAAAGAGCCAGGCATGGTGGCTCACACCTGTAATCCCAGCACTGAGATGGTGCCATTGCACTCTAGCCTGGGCTACAAGAGCCAAGCTCCATCAAAAAAAGAAAGAAAGAAAGAAAGAAAAGAAAGAAAGAAAGAAAGAAAGAAAGAAAGAAAGAAAGAAAGAAAGAAAGAAAGAAAGAAAGAAAGAAAGAAAGAAAGACTCATAAATGGCTCACACATTGGAATTAGCAGGCAAGAGGAGCTTTAAAGTAACTACATACATACATTAAAGAATTTAGAGAAATATCAACACCTGTGAAGGATGGTAAAATAAGAATTTAGAGAAATAAGTTTTAGTATAAGTATGTCCTAAATATGCATGGTACATACTTACTAAAATAGTTTACTTTTTATCAGAAATCTAAATTTAAGTGGGTGTGCTATATTTTATCTGGCAGCTCTACCCCAAAGCCAAGCAGGAGAGAGTCCAGAGTCCTACCTTCCAGCAGGTGACCTAGCCTAGGACAGGGCCTGGCCAGGGGCAATTGTGCATTGGATGGGTTCGAGATGCCCGTCATTCAATGTGTCAAAGGTTTGCCAGGCCACCATACAATCAATATTATTTGTATTTAACATTTTTCTCTAAAGCAACTTTAAAATTTTTAACCTTGTATTTGGAAATATAGATTCAGAGGAAATTTCAAAGATGGTACAGAGAGGTTTCATGGACTCCTCACTCAGTTTCCTCCAAAGGTTCTATTTTGTATAAATGTAGGACAATATCTAACAATGTCACGTGTCTAGGTCTATGCCATTTTATCACATATGCAGACTCTTTTAACCACCGCTACAATCAAGATACAGAACTGTTCTACCACCACGAAAATCCCCCTCCTGCTATTCCTCTGTACTCATTCCAGGCTCTTCCCCTCCACTATTCCTACTCCTGGCAACCACTAATCTGCTTTCTGTCTTCATAATCTTCTTACTTCAAGAACATTACAAAATGCAAAAATTAGCCAGGTTTGGTGGCACCAGCTTGTAGTTCCAGCTACGTGGAGGCTGAGGCAGGAGAATTGCTTGAACGTGGGAGGTGGAGGCTACAGTGTCCTGCCACTGCAGTCCAGCCTGAGAGACAGGGCGAGACTCTCTCAATGAATGAATGAATGAATGAATGAATGAATGAATGAATGAAGGCCTGGCACAGTGGCTCACACCTATAATCCCAGTGCTTTGGGAGGCCGAGGCAAGTGGACAAAAATTAGCCAGGCATTATGGTGCGTGCCTGTACTCCCACTTACTTGGGAGGCTGAGGCATGAGAATCACTTGAACCCAGGAGGTGGAGGCTGCAGTGAGCTGAGATCGTGCCACTGCCCTCCAGTCTGGGCCACAGAGTGAGACTTCATCTCAAAAACAAAATAAAAAAAAAACCAAACAAAGAAAAACAGAACATTATATAGATGGAATCACACAGTATGTGGCCTTTTGAGACTAGGTTTTTTTTTTTTTTTTCTACTCAGCAAATGCCTTTTAAGATCCATCCAAGTTGTGCATGTTCCTTTTTATTGTTTTTTTCTGTTTGAGATGGATTCTTACTCTGTCACCCAGGCTGGAATGCAGTGGCAAGATCTCAGCTCACTGCAACCTCTGCCTCCTGGGTTCAAGCGATTCTCCTGCCTCAGTCTCCTGAGTAGCTGGGATTATAGGCACTCACCACCATACCTGGCTTTGTTTGTTTGTTTTTTGGATGAAGTTTTGCTCTTGTTGCCCAGTACAATGGCGCAATCTCGGCTCACTGCAGCCTCTGCCTCCTGAGTTCAAGCAATTCTCCTGCCCCAGCCTCCTGAGCAGCTGGGATTACAGGTGCCTGCCACCATGTCCAGCCTTTTTTTTTTTTTTTTTTTTTTTTTTTTTTGTATTTTTAGTAGAGATGGGGTTATACCATGTTGGCCAGGCTGGTATTGAACTCCTGACCTCAGGCGATCTGCCTGCCTCAGCCTCCCAAAGTGCTGAGTTTACATGTGTAAGCCATCATAGTACTTCATAGAATGGATGTATCAGTTTGCTTAACCATTCACCTATTGGGGGGTATTTGGTTGTTCCCAGTTTGGGGCTATTACAAATAAATCTGCCGTGAACAATCTTGTGTGAGGTTTTGTGCACACATTAGTTTTATTTTCTGGTACAAATGCCCAGAAGCAATTGCTGGGTCATATATTGAGGTGGATGTTTAATTAAAGAAGCTGCCAAACTACTTCTTAGAGTGTCTGTACCATTTTATATTCCCACCAGCGATGTATGAGAGAGTGAGTTTTGTCTGCATCCTCGCCAATATTTGATATTATCACTATGTTTGATTTGAGCTGTTCTAATAGATATGTAGTGATATCTTACTGTGGTTTTAACTTACATTCCCCCAGTGGTTGGTGTTGAAGATCTATTCCTGTGCTTTAAGTCAACTCATTTTTAAAACCTAAATAAATGTATTTAAAAAGGAAACTTTTGCTTTGGGAGGCCAAGGCAGGCGAATTGCTTGAGTCCAGGAATTCAAGACCAGCCTGAGCACATGGTGAAACTCCGTCTCTACTAAAAATAAAAATATCCGGCATGGTGGCGTGCACCTATGGTTTCAGCTACTCGAGAAGTGAAGCAGGAGGATTGCTTGAGCCTGGGAGGTCGAGGCTGCAGTAAGCCATGATTGCACCATTATACTCCAGCCTGGGTGACAGAGCAAAACCCTGCCTTAAATAAATAAATGAATAAAAGGAAATTTGTGATTAGTGGTTCTCAAAGTGTGGTCCCTGAGCCAGCAGCATCAACATCACCATCATCTGAGAACTTGTTAGAAATGCAGATTCTCAAGCAGCACCCCAGACCTCCTGAATCAGAACCTCTGATGTGTGGGTTCAGTGATCTGTGGGTTAACAAGCCCTCCCGGTGAGAATCGGTCTCATTTACTACAAATAGAAGGTAATGGTAAAAATAAATGCATCTGCGTATTGCCTAAAATCCTCTTGGGGCCCACACTTCCGGGCAGGAGCCCCACTCACAGAGGCTATGACAAGAATGCTCCTGTCCCTGGGGCTGTGCAGTGACAGCTCACACAGCTGCACGTGGCAGTTCTGAGTTTGGGAAGCGCTGATGCAGTCCTACCACAGCCCTTCCTGCCCTTCACTGGACTGAGAAAATCCGGGGTCTGAGGAGGGCGAGACTTGGCCAAGGTCACCCAGCAACATGGTCAGTCTCCTCTCCCAGGGCCCTCACAGTGCCTGGCCTGTTTAAAGCCTGCCCCTATTCACTGCTGGGTGAAAACTCCAGCTCCAAAACAGAATATGGGGAAGGATACTATCTTGGGCAGCTTATGTTTATAGCTGCAGATACATGGGGAAAAATGTCCAAAAATACTGTTGAAGCTGTTATTTAGGGAGAGAAGGGGTTTGCTGTTTGTGTTTTTAATTTTTATATTTCATAATTTTTATCACAATGCATAGTTACATAATCAAAATTTATCAAATGTTAAAAATCGACATGAAGTCTGATCCAGCCATGGCCTATCATTGGCAGAGTCAGGAAACCTTCCAGATAAAGCAGCCCCGCACCTGCCCCAGGTCACACCCTGGGCCTGGGCACATGCTAGGTCCTCTGTCTGGACATCCTCACCCCGTGGTGGCCTCCACATCTGAACCCACCAGTACCTCCTGTGGGTGAGGCCCTACCCTGCATCCAGCTCTGGGCACCCCCTAGCCCAGAGGGCACCTCATGGTGTGAGAGTCCGTCTGTCTGTCTCTAAAGAGAGGAAAGCTCCTTGGGACATGTGTTCCGCTTGACCATCACCCTGGCCTGGTACAGAAAGGTGGACAATGGGTATCTGGTGAATAAATGAATGAATGATTGGAATGAATCCCCTAAATGGTGATTTCCTGAGGCCCTTCTCCAGCTGGCCCAGGCGGAACCAATTCCACTTTACACAGGAAAGCCAGGTGTGAGGAGCAGGGCAGGTATGTGTGAGGGGCCAGGTTCTCAAAGGCAGCATGGACACGGGGCTTGTGGCGGGTCTCGGGGCAGCAGTGCTGCTGTGGAAGCTTCGGGGAGGGCTCATCCCTGGAATCCCCCAGGGGATCCTGCTGCGTGGTGTGAGAATTCCTGGCTGGTGGGGACGCACAGGGACTTGTTTGGATTGGCCATCTGGTCCAGTCCAAGGAGCTGCGCCTCCAGCCCCTCGGGGAAAAACTCACTTTTGATGTGTGACAACAGCTGCAGGCAAGGGGAGGGAGAGGTGTGCTGGGCCTTGGTCTTAGAAGCCAGAAGCCAGTTCATGCCCCTGCCTTGGTCTACGTGGGAAAGGGATGGGACCTCAGCTAGCTCTAGGGTCTGGGTTATGATAAGGGCCCTCCCTTATGGACTCAGTGACACAGGCTGACCCAGCCCCTCCCCGAGCCTCATCAGTGAAACCAGGGGTTTCGACAGGGCTGGGCCAGGGCTCTCAACACCTCCCAGCTCTGACCTCTGGCTTTCTCCCAGGAGGGCAGGAGATCAGACAGAGGTGACCCAGGCTCCCCTGTTTACCTCAACCTCCTTGTGGAGCCTCCCTCTTTCTGCCTGTGTGGTGGGTGGGGCTGGAAGGAGGGGCATTCACCTGTAGGTCTCTGACTTCTCTGCTCAAGTGTGCCTAGAGAGCCTGGTCTACACCCAGTGCTCTGCTACACCCGATGGCCTGACCACAGCCTCCCTGCCTCCAGAGCAGCCCTGGCCCAGGGAAGAAGCTGGTCTCTGCATTGAATGATAGGTAGAAAATGGAAGTCGGGACGACAGCTCTGGAAAGGAGCCAAGGATGAGGTGCCTTCCCAAGGATGTGGAGGGTTTTTTCCAGAATGGAGCTTGACTGGTGCGGGCAAACATCAGGAGGTGGGGAGGGTGGCTCCCTCTCTGAAAGCTGGGGCGACTTGCCTGGGCCAAACGGTGGTAGGCTGTGGATAGGAGCAGGCAGAGCTGGGGTGCCCAGAGCCTGGGGTCCCTGTCCTTGCAGAGGACTGGAAAATAAAACAAGTGTCCCCTGCCCTGTGGCTGGGGGACATCCTCCACTTCCAAGCCCAGACGCACACCAGCTGCCACAAGCCCCTGAGGCTCTTCAGAGGACCAATGGGCAGCCACACCCATGCTGGACCAGCCTTCTGGGCCCACCTGCACCCTGGTCAGAGCCCATGACTGAGGGGACTCTCTGGGAACAATGGGGGCAGTCTTATGCTGCCCTCTTACAGGTGGGTCAGTCCCTGGGATCTGGTGTTGGGCTGGGGTGGGCTGAGGCTGTTCTCTGCCGGGGTGCCTGGTGGACAGCAGGTAGAGCAACTTCTCCTTGGCTTTTCTGGACCTCAGGACACAGCTGAACACTGCGCTTTACCCTGGATGCCTTCAGATCTTCAGGGGACCCTGGGAAGGAAGAGGGGCTGCCCCTGCAGGGGGCCAGGACCCTGGCCCATGCTTGCTCCCTGCAGCAGGCACCTCTTCTCCAGATTGATATCACCTGATTCCTGAAGTCCTGGGCTACTGACCAGAGAGAGCCCCAACACCCTCACCAAGGCCTGTTCTTACATCAGAGCAGCTAGTACACGAGTTCGGAGCTGAAGGGCGCAGAGAGAGAACACAAGGCTTTGTAAGAGTTCTCGGCTTCCTGCTGCAGTGGGCCCCCTAGAAGGCCGCCCAAAAATCGGCAGCTGCTGTAAGTCACTGGGAGGAAACTGCGGCAGATATGTGTTTCCCAGCCTGGTAGATGCAGGGGGGTGTCCGGGCCCCCGAGTGGGAGGCCCAAATGAGGCCTTGGATGTGGCAATGCAGGAATTCTAGCCAGCACTGGAGCCCTGGGCAAGTCATTTAATCTCTCAGAACCCCATTCCTAGTCACCATGGGGCTCTTGTGTGGATGTAAAGGACCCTCAGGCCACTTATGTCCCATCAGTGGAAGCCTAGCGTGGGTGGAGACCCCCGAGACTGAACTCAGTGGCGGGATCCAGCCTGCCCAGCTCTCCTACTTAGAGCCCAGAGCCAGCAGGGTGGGCTTCCTGGAGACGCAGGCACTCCTGCGGGCTGGGGAGCATGAGCAGGGGTCCCTTTGGGGAGGTGGAAGAGGCTGTGGTCAGTGGAGACCATCATGAGGTAGAGCTTGGGCAGAAAAGGCCTGATGATCGGGGGATCTGAGATCTGACAGAGCCTGGACTAAGGACACTATGCCACTCAGGCGGTGGAAACTGAGCTACGGCTGGGCTCCCTGGTCCTGAGTGAGGCCTTGCCAGTCCTGGAAGCTGTGCCAAAGGTGGCTCCATGTAAGGGCGCATCTGAGCACTTTTTTTTTTTTCTTTTTTTTGAGACAGAGTCTTGCAGTGGCATGATCATAGCTTACTGCTGCTTCAAACTCCTGGGCTCAATTGATTCTCCCATCTCAGCCTCCCAAGGTGCAGGAATTACAGGCCTGAGCTATGGAACCCGTTTTAAATCTTAATAACTATCTGCTCCTGGTCTGCTTCCCTGGCTGACACACAGGCTGGCATCTTGCGCCTAGACAGACATGTTTCTGGACTTGGTTCCATTTGTTCTGACAGGCTCCTCCCTCTCAATGACCGCATGTTACAGTATGTGGCTATTCTTACACATTTCTGTAAAGACCTGAGGGTTAGTATATTAATGTCAAAGTTCTACTGGTTTTCGAGGCTGGGTGGAATGTTTGGGTTAATTTAGCTGTGGGCATCTTGACAATATAGGCTTTCCCTCCGGGAACGGTGATTCTGGGACGCAGGTTTTGCACATTCTGGTTTATTGCTTGGCTCGCTGGCACAGAGGGATGGCACTGCTCCACACACCATGCCCAAGAGATGTCCCACCTCATCTTTCTAAATCAAGCTGAACATTCTCAGCTGACAGCATATCATCAGTGTGCGGGGACTCACTCCCCACAACCCGAGATGAAGTGAGGCGGAGACTGTGGAGCAGATCCGTGCTGAGTGCATTCGTCCTTCCTGACCTGCACTGCTGCTGGCCGGGGCTGTGTCTGAGCTGACAGAGGGCACTGATTTGGGGACCAGGGAGGGGACAGTACTGGAGAAATGCCTCTCACCTCCCTTAGCTCCTCCTGTCCACCCAACACTTGGTCACCAAGGCCCCTGACTTCCAGGCCCCAGTCACCACTAACAGGGTGCTGCATGGGAACAAAGTGTAGGGACAGAACCTGGAGTTCAGGTCACTCCTCCTTCCAGTTGAAGCCTCTGCCCCTCCCAGGTGATTCCAGCCTCATTCCTCCATGGGCCAAATATCATAAACAAAGGCCTGGACGGGGGTCTTTATCCGAGTGCCCAAAAACACAAGCAGAAAGGCTCTGCATGCCCCCGTGGCCTGCCAGAAGTAAGAGCCTGGCCGTCAAAATGCACAATCCTGGTTCTTGCAGGAAGGTGAGGAGTGGAGGAAGAAAAAATCCATCTCATTCTTTTAGCAGGAACCTAAACTTGGGAAAGCCAGACCCAGTATATTTCTTAATCCGGATACTTTTATAACTGGTTACAGCGGGGTCACAAGCACAACTGTTTTCTAACATCTTTCAACTGGCCACATAACACAATGTAATTTATTTTTTTCTTTTTCTTTTTTAAGGCCAGGGGAGTGACTCACACCTGTAATCTCAACACTTTCAGAGGCTGAGGCAGGAAGATTGCTTGAGGCCAGGAGTTTGAGACCAGCCTGGGCAACATAGCAAGACCCCATATGCAACAGAAAAACCCTGTCTCAAAAAAATTTTTTTTCAGTGCAGTGGCATGATCACAGCTCACCATAGCCTCCAGCTCCTGGGCTCAAGCAATACTGTCACCTCAGCAGTTGGGATTCTCAGAGCGCACCACCACATCTGGCTGATGTTTTAATTTTTGGTAGAGGTGCAGTCTCACTATGTTGCCCATGCTGGTTTTGAACTCCTGGCCTCAAGAGATCCTCCCAATGTGACCTCACAATGCATTGGGGTTACAGGCATGAGCCAACATGCAGCCCCTGCAAAATCTGTTCTCCTGGTGCTTCTTTTGGACCTCCTAGCTAGACTGCCATTGGCAAATACTAGTTTATTATTTTCCCAACTTATGTTAATGGATTTCCCATGTTTTATTTATCTAGACTAGGGTTTCTAAACAGCAGCACTATTGGTGTTTTGGGCTGGATAATTCTTTGTTATGGAGCTGTTTGTGCCTCACAGGATGTTTATCAGCATCCCCAGCCTCCGCCTGCTACATGCCAGTAGCACTCCTCAGTGTGACAGCCAAAATGATTCCAGATATTTTCAAATATCCCCAGGAAGGCAAAATCACCTCCAGTTGACAACTGCTGACCTAAAAACCTCTGGAACAATGTTAGATCATGGTAATGACAACACATACTGCTCCTGAGCTTAATGGGAATACCTCTAGCATCAAAGTATAGTAGCACCTGTATACTACTCTCTGGGCTGTTATTAGTATACTGTATTAGTCCATTCTCACGCTGCTATGAAGAAATACCCAAAACTGGGTAATTTATAACAAAAAGAGGTTTAAGTTGACTCACAGTTCTGCATGGCGGGGGGGGAGGGGCTCAGGAAACTTACAATTGTGGCAGAAGACACCTCTTCACAGAGCAGCAGGAGAGAGGAGAGCTGAGCAAAGGGGAAAGCCTGTTATAAAACCATCAAATTTCATGAGAACCCACTCACTATCACAAGAACAGCATGAGAGAAAGTGCCCCCATGATTCAATTATCTCCACCTGGTCCCACCCTTGACCTGTTGGGATTATTGCAATTCAAGGTGAGATCTGGATGGGGACACAGAGTCAAACCATAGCATATCCTTTATATTAGCCTACTGTATCAAAGTAGAATTTTCTTTCTTTCTTTTTTTTTCCCCCTTTGAGACAGAGCCTTGCTCTGGCTCTGGCTGGAGTGCAGTGGCACGATCTCAGCTCGTGGTAACCTCTGCCTCCTGGGTTCAAGCAATTCTTGTGCCTCAGCCTCCCAAGTAGCTGGAACTACAAGTGTGTGCCACCACAGCCAGCTAATTTTGATTTTTTTTTTTTTTTTTGAGTACACATGGGGTTTGACATGTTGTCCAGGCTGGTGTCAAACTCCTGGCCTCAAGTGATCCCGCCACTTCGGCCTCCCAAAGTGCTGGGATTACAGTCGTGGGCCACTGCACCCAGCCTGAAGTATAATTTTCATAATATGAAAAGTTTGACTTTCACACAAATAATGAAGGAATATGTATAAGATATTTTCTTTAATTTACAAGGGAGTCAGCAACACGGTGAAGCTAGTTCGAGGAGTGTTTTGAGAGACAGTGTCTGCAGTGTTCCAGGAAGGGCATTCCGAAATGCATTCTGAAATAGAGACAAAACTTGTTAATATCCTAAAGGGAGGTTGAGCGTGGTGGCTCATGCCTGTAATCCCAGCACTTAGGGAGGCCGAGATGGGAGGATCACCTGAGGTCAGGAGTTCAAGATCAGCCTGGCCAACATGGTGAAACCCTGTCTCTACTAAAAATACAAAAATTAGCCAGGTGCGGTAGTGGGTGCCTGTAGTCCCAGCTACTCACGAGGTTGAGGCAGTAGAATCGCTTGAACACGGAAGGCAGACACCGCAGTGAGCCGAGATCATGCCACTGCATTGCAGCCTGGGTGATAGAGTAAGATTCTGTCTCAAAAAAAAAAAAAAAAAAAAAAAAATCATATTGGGAAATAAAACTGTCCTCTTTGGGAGTTATCTTTCCTACTGGACAGAAATCTGTAAGTTAACTTATATACATATTCTCCAGTATATTCATGACATATTCTCTAGTATATTTCCCTACACTAGCGGTTTTCAAAGCATGGTCTCTAATTGGAAGCACAAGCGTCACCTGGGAACATAGACATGCAATGCTCAGGCCCCACCTCAGTCCTACCGAGTTAGAAACTCTGGTGTGGGGCCCAGCAGCTGGTTTCACAAGCCCTGCAGGTGATGATGATACACTCTAATGTGTGAGAGCTAAGGCTCTAAATGTCAAATAATCTTTAATTATAAAATAAGTATCTATGAAAAATGCTACAGTATGACATTAAAAGGGCACACCACCCACCTTTAACTTTATTTCTAAATTTAAATATTTTGTCTGTCTGATGTTAAATTTGCTGTTTTGGTTTTCAAATACTAAGACAGTTTTCATCTGTTCCTAATTTTCTCTTTTTAAATAAAAAGTGGTTTTCCAAATCTATCCATTTTTCTCTTCTTTAAGCTATTGATAGGATGAAACTAAAGTTGAGCCATTCTTCTGTGTTTTGTTTTGTTTTGTTTTTTCATACAGAGTCTCACTCTGTCGCCCAGGCTGGAATGTAGTGGTGTGATCTTGGCTTACTGCAATCTCCACCTCCCAGGTTCAAGTGATTCTTGTGCCTCAGTCTACTGAGTAGCTGGGATTTACAGGCACCCGGCACCACGCCCTGCTTTTTTTCTTTTTTTTTTTAGAAGACAGAGATTTTGCCATTGGCCAGGGTGGTATCCCACTCCTGACCTCAGGTAATCTGCCTGCCTCAGCCTCCCAAAGTGCTAGGATTATAGGCATGAGCCACTGCGCCCAGCTTTTTTCTTTCTTTTTTTTTTTTTTTTTTCTTTTTGACATGGTCTCATTCTGTTGCTCAGGCTAGATGGAGTACAGTGGTGCCATCATGGCTCACTGCAGCCTCCACCTCCCAGGCTCAAGAGATCCTTTGACCTCAGCCTCTTAGGTAGCTGCGACGACATGTGTGCACCAGCACAAGTGGCTCATTTTTTGTAGAGACTAGGGTCTCCCTATATTGCCCAACTAGGTCCAGAATTCCCGGGCTTAAGTAATTCACCGGCCTTGGCCTCCCAAAATGCTATGATTACAGGTCTTATGTTCTTAAAATTTTTCTTTGACATGGTATAGGATAGTCTAGTAACTTGACATATTGTTGTTTTCAACAGGCTAGTGCTTATGATTTGTAAAATAACTCTTCAGAAATGAGCTCAATTTTACCATGATTGGGACACTTTCCATTTCTTTCCATTCTATAGAGCAGTTTACTTGTCATGAGTTTTGTCTTTCGAAAACCTGAAAGCCTGCAACAATCTAAACAGCTGCACCTGGTGCATGGGATAGGCATGGAATTGAGGAGAGAGCTCAAACTACAGTCAGCCCTCTGTATCCTCAGGTTCTGGATCCCTGGATTTTACCAACTGTGCATCAAAAATATTTGGAAAAAGTAAAACAATAAAAACAAACATTTATAAATACTTCATAACAGGTATTTACAAAGCATTTATGTTGTATTAGGTTTTATAGTAATCTAGAGATGATTTAAAATCTACAGACAGATGTGTATAGGTTATTTGCAAATACTATGCCATATTATCTCAGGGACTTGAGCATCGGTGAATTTTGGTATCTCTGGAGTCTTGGAACCGATATCCTGAGGTTACTAAGGGATGACTCTATTCAATTTCTTCTCTGGTTATTAGTCTATTCTCTAATGTATTTTTGTTGTTGTTTTGTCTTTTTGTTTTTGCCTCTTCAAGTCAATGTCAGAAACTTAGTTGTTCTACACTACCCATTAGCTCAAAGCTACCAGTAAGCTGACTACCACTGCAATCTAAGCAACCGATTTTTTCCCCATCAGATTGGCAATAATTAAGAATCTATTGATGTTGAAACTTTAGGGAGTTTTCCTGAGCATGTTAATTATGACAGCCCTTTTTGTTAGGCACCTAGACGATTCATCAAAATGAAATAAAATACCCATGCACTTGAAGAAGTTATCTGGTTATTTCGTTATGTGGGTGCTGGTTATGTGAAGTTTACAGTTGATGAAAACTTATTAAGCTTTGTATTTATAATAGGTACAATGTCCTGTATGTGTAGTAGATTTCAATAGTTTTAAAAATGTCTTTTGCCACAGCCCGCAGCTGTGTATAATGTTAATCGCTTAACAGCGGAAAACATGGCAATGACCTGAATCTCCCCGGCTCCCAGGATCCTGCCCACTTAAGTTAAACAAATAAAATAACTCCCACTGTCAGTTAAACTGGCGGTGGGCGCTGGTTTTTTTCCAGGGAAGGATTCTGGGAGACCAGGAGGAGGCGCCAGCTTTTCGCCCGGCACCTCCAGTGGGCTGCGGTCCCCTCTCAGCCTCACTGGAGCAGCCCCCGCCCTCCCAGAGTCCGTTAGTCCAAGTCACGTCATCGTGGAATCAGCTGACCCCACGCGACTGGAAAAAGAAATTCCGGGACCTGGCTTCCAGGCGCGCTGATGAGGCACCAGGGGTGAAGCAAGGCATGGGCTGCTGGAGCGGGAATTCGGGGCGCCAGTGGCTCTGGAAACGGGGGGAGGTTGTCTGCCCTGGCCTCTCCGCAAACACAGTGTGTGCGAGCGTGGGGGCTGTGGGCGTGGTAGAGAGAAGTCCACCGCCATCTGGCTCCCGAGAAGGGGGCGGGGGCGTGGGGGGCGGGTAAGACAGAGCAGGCCGGCCAGCTCAGAGTCCCGGTGCTTCCCTGGCTGAAGCACCATCCATCCATCCTTCCATCCATCCCTGCGTTCCAAGCACCTAGTCTCTACCATGAAGTGTGCTAGGCGCTGGGAGGACTTGAGCTGCCGAGGGAAGGGGAAATCGGAGGCTTGAATTGGCAGTCATAGTTAAGGCTCCAGGGGCGGAGACCTAACTGCGCCTTTTGTGTACCTTAAAGGCGGATGGCAGGAGCTGGCTGGCCTAAATACAGTTTGTGTACCAGGGTTGGGAGGCAAGCGTGGGAGGCGTGTGTCTTCAGACAGGGAACAGCACGTGCAGAGACCAAGTTAGAGAGAGCATGGCTCCCCAGGAATGAATGCATTTCCCATAGCTGGGAGAGTACCATCTGGAGGTTAGGGAAAGATGAGGTTGCATAAGTAAAGATCAAATCTTCCTGGCTCTTGGATCACCACAATCAAGATAATGAACATATCCACCCGCCCCCAAAATTTCCTTGTGTGAGGGGCTATTTTAGGAAGTATGATCAAGAAGAGCCGGCCTGGCGGGGTGCAGTGGCTCACGCCTGTAATCCCAGCACTTCGGGAGGCTAAGGTGTGTGGATGACCTGAGGTCAGGAGTTCGAGATCAGCATGGCCAACGTGGTGAAACCCTGTCTCTACTAAAAATACAAAAAAACCGGGTGTGATGGTGTGTGCCTGTAGTCCCAGCTACTTGGGAGGCTGAGGCAGGAGAATTGCTTGAACCCGGGAGGCAGATGTTGCAGTGAGTCAAGATTGTGCCATTGCACTCCAGCCTGGGAAACAGAGCAGGACTCCGTCTTAAGAAAAAAAAAAAAAAAAAAAAAAAAAAAAGGGCTGGTCTGATGAGGGGTCACTTGAGCAGAGAGTGGAATGAAATAAAGGATAGCAAGCCACACAGTGCGCAGCAGGAAAGGATGGTGGGAGCAAAACTGGTGTCCCTGAGCAGCAGCAGGGAAGCCAGAGCGGCTGGACTTGTGTGAGTATGGGGAAGAGGGGAGAGAGGTCACTCCTCTCTGTGAGGCACAGGACTTTGTTTTATTCCCTGCTGTATCCAAGTGCTTAGAGTGGGAAGTAGCACAGAGAAGTCGCTCAATTGATGTTTGCTGAGCAGACGAATGCCTGGAGTAGACCTCAGAGCAGGGTTTGGTGGCAGGGTGGGTCCGGGAGAGAGTTCACTCCACACCCTGGTGATAGGGGAGAACAAGAGGCCAGAGGGTATCCATCTATGATGGGGACCAGGGGTCCCTGCTGGGCAGCAGTATGGGAGACACACGGATACGGGCCACACCTCAGCCCTCCCTCCAGCCTGATTACCTGCCTCCCTCCCTTGCAGAGGTTCCAGTTCTGTGGTGATCTGGACTGTCCCGACTGGGTCCTGGCAGAGAGCAGCAGCTGGCTAAGATGGTTGAGTGCACAGGGTCTAGTCTGGGTGGAGGAGGGGCGCTGGGCTGGGGATTTTGGGTGTAGATGATGGTGAGGTTTCTCTAAGGTTAGGGCCTCAGTGCTCTCAGCCTGTGCTACCATGCTTTGTGACCGTGATCAGCGGCTGGCCTGCTCTGAGCCAGTCCCCAGGAAGGAGGGGTGAGGTTCGCCAGCCTGGCTGCTGTAAGGACTTCCCTTCCAGTCCTCTGTGAAGTTGCAGCTGCTCTGCAGCCAGGTACTAAAGAGCTTCTGGGACAGGGGATTGATGTGAGTACAAGACCCGGCACCCCATTGTCTCATGCCCTTGTGACCCCCAGTTCCCTGAAGCTCTGCACTAGGCCCGGGGAGATGGGTGACCCAGCTTTGAAACCTCTCTGGGCGCCTCCCATACTTCTTTCCAGCCTGTCTGTTCCTTATTGCAGGATCCATGCTAGTGGTGAGGGGCTGGTGAATAGGGTACTGGCACCCTCTGAAGGTCTCCTTTCCCCATAGTATGAGCAGATCCTGAAGCTCACAGCTGATGTCAAGTTTGGTGAGTACCCCGCTGAGTCCACAGGCCCCAGGCAACCCTGGGACTTCAGCCTGGTGCCTGGTACAGAGGGGCCCTCACCCCTCCCTGCAGCATCCTTAACTTACCGTCCCTAGTGGAGGAGCATGAGGGAAAGAAAGACATTGACAGTCCCACCTTCCTGTCCTCTGCCAGCTTCTGGTGGAGCAGGAGCAGTGCCTGTGGCTTCAGGAGGCCTGGGAGCTTTGAGCTGAAGTTAATAGGGCAACTGGGAGGTGGCTGGGGCCACAGTGACACCCCCTGTCCCACTCACGTGTCCATCAGAGTCAGGCGATGTGAAGGCCACAGTAGCAGTGCTGAGTTTCATCCTCTCCAGTGCGGCCAAGCACAGTGTCGATGGCGGATCCTTGGCCAGTGAACTGCAGCAGCTGGGGCTGCCCAAAGGTATGGGTTGTGGGTGGGCAGCTGGGCAGCCTTTGTGGGCCAAGGGCTGCTGCCAAGGCCCTGTGACCCTGAGGCGTACTCTGCCTTGTCTGGGCCAGGAACCCAAGCCCAACCCCGACCTGCTACCTCTAGAGCTACTCCATTCTACCCCCAGAGCACACGGCCGGCTTGTGCCGCTGTTATGAGGAGAAGCAAAGCCCCTTGCAGAAGCACTTGTGGATCTGCAGCCTACGCAGCAAGTATGAGGCCAGCCAGGGTCCAGGCTCATTCTAGAAGGTGCATGCAGCACGCAAAGTGCATGGAGAGTCCAGCGGGATGACTTAACCATGGTCACATACCAAGCAGTTGCAGAGCTGGGACCTGGCCCTGGCTCTCCTGACTCTGCGGGCTGTGTGATGTGTACATACAAGATCAGATCTTGCCCTTTCCTCCTGGCTGACCCTTCCCTAGTCCCCTGTGCCCCATGTGTGAGCACCCAGCTCTCTCTTATTCCTCTCTCTCTGAAGCGTGGTCCCTGGGAGCATGAGTGACAGAAGGGGCAGCAGAGACTGTGGAACCCTCAGCTGCACCTAAGACCTCTGTGTGGTCTAGCTGTGTGTGCTGGGGGAGGCTTTTGGCCACCATTTCCCCCTCTGTAAATGAGACCGATACCTGTGGCATGGAGGGCGGGAGGCCGGTGTGAGTGCCAAGCACTTGGAGCAGTGCCCTGAGTGAACATGGACGTGGAAATGGGTGTTCCTTGACTTTATGCACCTTGGGTACAGGAGTGGGGCTCCCTGCCTGGGTTGACAATTCATTGCTTTCCCCCACTCCACCTCTTTCCCAGCCCTACAAGTCCAGTCCTTGGGGGAGGGAAAAAGCCCCTGGCTGTGTGACCTTGGGCTGCTGCCTGGCTCTCTCTGACTCTGAGTTCCTGGGAACATCAGCACCCAAGGCATGCCCTCAAGTTTAGTGCCTTGACAAGAAGGGTGGAGACACTGGGATCAGGCCCAACCCTTTGGCCCCAAACACTGTGGTCCCAGCTGGAGGATGAGGAGGTGCTGGGCTTGGATGGGGGAATCAGGGGTATAAAGGGACCTGCTCACCCCTCAGCTTGGCTCAAAGGCTCAAGGCGTCAATGGTTGAGCCTGCCCCTCAGGAAGCAGCCCGGGCCCAGCCAGACACTCACCAGGACGAGGGCAACTCTGATGCGCAGGAGGCCCAGGATGAGGAGAGCCACGGCATAGCTGGAGATGAAGACGTCCAGCGGGCTGGAGGCTTTGGGGCCAGGAGTGCCTAGAGCAGAGCTAGAAGGCTATGACCAGGTGGGGCCCTGCCTCCCAGACTTCTGAGAAGGCAGACTCTGGGCCCAGAAGGTGCTATGGGACCAGAGATCTGGGGCCAGGAACATCTTGGAGGGCTCCATGATGAGGGGAGGCAGGCTTCAGATCAGGGCATGTGGAGTAGGCAGATGGACAGAGGGAGAGGGCCTGCAGAGGGAAGGAGGTACTGACTGAGGTCTGGGATGACGGGTGTGCAGACGCTGGTGCAAACAGTCCCAGGAAGCTTTTACTCCTGGCGGGAGGCAAAGACGGAGCAGACCTGTCGCATGGTGAGAGAGGAAGAAAGAGAGAGGAGGCATCAGGCTCTTTTTAACAACCAGCTCTCCTGTGAACTGATAGAAAATTCACTCCTTGAATCACATTAAGCTGGGAGTTGGAGGGTGCAGTGAGCTGAGATCGCACCACTGCACTCCAGCCTGGGCTGTGAGTGAACTCTCTCAAAAAAAAGAAAAAGAAAGAAAAAGAAAAAAGAAAACTCACTCATTACCATGGGGAGGGCACTAAGCCATTCAAGAGGGCTCTCCCACCATGACCCAAACACCTCACACTATAGGCCCCACCTCCAGCATTGGGGATCACATTTCAACACCAGATGTGGATGGGACAAGTATCCAAACTATGTCAGAGGCCTCCACCTCCCTCTCATCAGAGTCTTCTGTCCTCAGTTCAGGTGCATGCTGGCCTCCATGCCTGGCTTCCTAGGAAATCATCTTGGCCCCAAGGGGTTGGGTAGGGCCACTAGGCTGAGGGTGGGAGCCCTACCTCTCCTAGTCCCAGCCTGGGTCTCCATCACTGGCTAGCCCACTCTGCTTGCTGCGTTCTCTCCACACCTGTTCCCTGCAGCCCAGGGGTCAGTCTGGGTGCAGGCCTGGGTAGAGGTTCAGAAGCAGATTCTGTACCCCTGGAGCTCATAACTCCTGTGCACCATGGCAGCCAAAATGCACCAGCATGGCCAGGAGCGCTGGCTTGTCCCTGTAATCCCAGTGTTTTGGGAGGGTGAGGTGGAAAGCTCTTGAGACGAGCCTGGGCAACATAGCCAGACCCTGTCTCTACAAAAAATAAAACTAGGCATGGTGGCATGCACCTGTGGTCCCAGCTACTCAGGAGGCTGAGGTGGGAAGATCACATGAACCCAGGAGGTCAAGGCTGCAGTGAGCTATGATTGCACCACCGCACTCCAGCCTGGGCAACGGAGCAAGACCCTGTCTCTAAAACAAGAAACAAAGTGCACCAATGTGTGGATACCAGCTTCTCCTGGTGTGTGGACCTGACCATACTTGGCCCCATCGGTGAGTAAGAGGCTGCCTGCTGACTTCCAGAACATTCTCACCACTACACCTGTGTCCCTCCTGCACACTCTGGCAGGCTTTGTGAGTGGGCCTGTCAGCTACCTCTCTGGCTGCCCTAAGGCCCAGCTCAAACCTTCCGTGCCCCTGAGAACCTTTTCCTGAAGAGTCTTTCCCCCAGCCACAGGCCCCCTCATTTCAGAGCTTTTGGTGGGGTGAGTACAAGGATTGACTCTCTGCTACCAGCCTGGGAGGAATTGTCCCTAGGGTTGGGTCTCTGGATGGCATATGAGGGTCTAGACCAGGACCCAGATGCCTGTAACCTGAAGGGCTGGCCCTCAGTTGCCCCAGCTTCACAGAGCCCCTCATCCAGCCTCAACTTCCGGGACAGGCCCGACCCCTACATCCTTTGGTCTTGGTCCCTACTGGGAACTCTGCTTACCCTGGCTTACCTACTTTGACTCCAGAGGTAATGCTGACATCCCCCATGAGACACAGTGACAGATTGCTTACCTGGCTCAGAGTCACCATGGCCAGGCAGAGCTCAGGTCCTGGCCCTGTTCAACCTCTGCCTGCTGTGTTCAAGTGATTCTCCTGTCTCAGCCTTCCGAGTAGCTGGGACTACAGGTGCATGCCACCATGCCCAGCTAATTTTTTATAGTTTTAGTAGAGATGGGGTTTCACCATGTTACCCAGGATGGTCTTGATCTCCTGACCTCGTGATCTGCCCACCTCAGCCTTTCAAAGTCGTGAGATTACAGGCCTGAGCCACCGCGCCCAGCCTCCCTAAAACCCTTCTAGCTCTGGTGCCCTGCAGGGTCTACTTTGGAGCTCCTGGAGCCCAAGAAGCTGCCCCTCACCTTTGTGATTCCAGGGACCCACACCCGGATCATGATGAAGGTGGACCCAAACCCGCTGAGGTGCCTGAAGGAGCAGGGTCAGCCTCTGCCTCCCACGGCCTCTCTGATGGGGAGGATGTTATCCCAGCAGGGAGAGCTGGGAGCAGAATCAGGAGGATGGGGGATTTCTCTGTGGGTAGCTCTGGGCTCCAGGGTGGAGCTCTTTTAACATGGTCCCTCCCCTGTGACTCTCCTTGGCCCCAGGCAAAGAAAGCAGCTTGCTGGAGGTCACCTGTCAGGTAGGGACAGAGAGGGATCTGGGTTCTTTCTCATCCAGCTGCAGCTCCCCCTCCCCCTGGCCCCTTCCCCCAGGTGATAGAGAACCTGGCAGGCTGTGCCCCATAGAAGAGTCCCCTTTCCTTCTGGTGAGGGATGGAAACCAGCTTGGGGTGGGAGGGATGAGGTGTTGGGGCTCTCCCATCCCTGCCTCACATTTGAAGGATGGCATCTGAGTGGCAGCATGGTTTAGGCTCGACAAGGTGGCCCCTAGGTTTATAGTCTGGCCTCGGGCAGGATGCTGCCATGCCACCTTCTCTTCTGCACATCCTCACCTGGCACCCTATTTAGTCAAATGTCCTCAGGCCTCCTGCACCTTGGGCATTGCCCCCACTCCCTGCACAGGCACAGCTCTCCTTGTCCTGGACTAATCTTCAGAGATTCTTGTTCAGCCCACAGCCTTGCTGGACATCGCAGGCTGGGCCAGGCCCCCTGCCCAGCACTAACATCTCTTTGTGAGTCTCAACCATACTGAGCCGCAGCTTCAGGGTCAGGGTAGGTGCTGACTTAATTGATGTGACCCAGGGCAAGGGGGTTTATTGACGGTGTCACACCTGCTTATGTTCTTGGTCTCTGTGGTTTCTTTGGGGGCAAGATACTCCTCTGTCCCATGCTTAGGCACCCACATGTGGCCACAGTGCCTTTCCTACCACCATCCCTACTGCAGGCCAGTGTCCAGGCACCTGTGGCTCCAGGCAGAAGGCTGAGTGCAGAGCCAGGCCTGGGTGGACATTCTGCAGGGGCTGCAGGAGCTGACAGCCCTGACCACCCAGCCCGTGGCCATCCAGTCCCCTTCACCGTGGCTGACCCTTCATCCACCATCCTTCCAGGGACTAGGCCTGGGGCCAAACTGACTTTTGCCTGCCCCTGGTTCCCCTTGTGCCTGCCAAGGTCTTGACTAGGCATGATGTTCTTGTCCATTTCCTTGATTATCCTCAATCAGAGGTTTATAGAGCCACTTGGGGACATCACATCTCCTGTCTACCAGGTCCTCACAAGAGACAGGACTGCCTTGGGCCAGGCCTGGGATACTCAGGGGTCACACTAACCTGTTGGGACCTAGCTTCAGTGGCTTCAATCTGGGCAATGGCCTGATGGGCAGCTGCCCCTTCTCTGCTTGGGGAGGCAGGAGAGGAAGGTCAGGCAGGAGATCTGCTTCCTGCCCACCTGAGGCTGGTTGGAAGCAGGGCGCCCACCTGTGCCTGTCACACCTTGCTGCAGGTGCATCGGAGGATGAATCCCTCTCCTGATCTCCTGCAGGTGCGGATTCCAGGTTTACAGTAGGTTTAGGAGTGGGCTCCAGTGCTCTCCTGACCCTAGGAAACCCTGGGCTCCATGAGGCCTTGGCCTAGCCAGATTGTTTCCCACACTGTCACCTCCCCACACTGTCACTTCCGCAAACATGGGGCTGCACGCTCTGTGCCCTGGGTGGGACATTGGAAGGAGTTCTACCTTCCAGGTTTGGATCACAGTAAAGCCTCTGCCATGGAGATGTGCTGGCTGAGACAGACGGGGTTGAACCAGACCTGTCACGTTGGCCTTGGGCAACTCACCTGTGCCTTGCTTCCCTTTCCCCAGCAGCTGGACAGGGATAATAGCACCTATTTCACCCGTACTCAGGTGCTCACTTGTTAGCAGGAACTGAGTCCTGGAGAAGGTGTAGGGGGAGCCATCGAGGCAGCACTGCAGCTGGTCCTGGTCTGAGTCCCTGCTCCTGGCTGTGAGATGTGTCTCTCCCTCTGTTTATTCATCTGAAGGATAGGGCTGTGCTCTTCTGGGGTCACTGTGACAATGCAGCTCACCTGTGTGAGTTGGTGGTGGCCTCCTGAGATGGTTTGAGGTGGACTGGAGGTGTGTCTTGAATACCGCCTCACCCCCTTGAGGAAGACCCACTTAGGGAAGACTCACCTGTCTGTGTGAAGGAAACCAGGATCCCTGCCCTTCAGCTGTCCTCTGTCCCTTCCCAGCCCCCTCTGCTGTCATGCAGTCTCTGGCGGTGGCCATCCAGCTTGGTGGCTGTCTGGCTGGTCCACACTTCCAGGTGGACCCTCTCTCCTCACATGGTTCATGTGTCATTGTGTCATCTCCAGACAGGCCACGCTAGCCCCAGGGCCTCCCTTCCCTGGTACCCAGCCCCCACCACTAGGTATGTGCCCCCTCTCTAAAGCCCGCTGTATTCACCAACTGTATTTGAACTCTGTCTCTGTGCAAGTCCTCATGCAAAGCCTGAAACAGCCTGGCTTGTAGAGGTCCAGGAGACCAAAGCTTGAAGACAGAGTGATGGTCTCCCAGAGTCCACTTAGCCTCAGCCCTAGGGCTGTGTCCATGCTGTTCCTGGCTCCAGTGATCCAGTTCTGTCCCGTGACTCCTGTAAGGGCTCCTGTGGTGATGGAGGTGGCTGGAGAGAACATGTTGCCGTAACCCTCCCTCCCTGAGAAGGCCCAATGGGGAACGTTTTAGGCATCAGGGCATCCTGGGGAGCATCTTCCAGGGACCCCTCCTACACCGTGCCCCGCCCTGGCTCTCTAGTCAGAAATTGCAGTTGCTTGGACAGCGGGGCTGACCCAGGACAAGTGCATCTATTAGGCTGGTCTTCGGGGTGCTGGGATGGGGGCAGGGGCGGTTCAGGGATATGAAGGAGAGGCCTGTGTGTTCCAGAAGTACAGAGGAACCTGGTGCTGGCTGCAGTCAACCCCGATGTGATGACCTTTCTACCTGCCCTCTCTGATGTCTTGGTGCTGGCTGCTGTCTTTGGCCAGGTAAGCTCATGGTCTGGGCTCCTGGGATCCCCTCACTGGGCCTGCCCACTGCCTGCAGGTAGGGGAGCCTATGGGCCAGGACTGTCCTTGGCTTCCCCTTCCAGACCATGGTTCAAAGACCATTCCTGGGTTCCACCACCACCAAGCCTCAATGGTGTCCTGATGGGCACAGGAGCTGCTGGGGCTTTCTAGGTTAAGACCCTTGCCTATCCCGGCATTCCACCCCAGCAGTAGGGGGGCTGCAGGGGTCAGCCTCAGTCTCTGTCCTGGGAACCTGCCTTACCTTGCCCGGGCATCCCCATACCTCCCCTAGAAGACCCCCCATACCCAGTGGCTCTGATCCACTGTAGAGTAGTCAGGGCCCCCATTGCTCACACCGTCTTGACTGAGGCTGACTGGCATTGTGGCTGGGTTTGGGGGTCAGGGTTGGGGGTGGGCCTTGCCCTCAGCAGCTCCCAATCCCACTCTGACCCCTTTTCAATCTTCCTCCTCTTGTGGGCTCTATCCTTGGACCCTCCCAGCTCCTGACACCGGATGACTTTCTAAATATCCAGAAATCACTTTTTAAAATACCAGCTTCGGGGCTAGGAGTGCCTAGAGCAGACCAAGAAGGCTATGACCAGGCAGGGGTTCTGCCTCCCAGACTTCTGAGAAGGCAGAATCTGGGCCCAGAAGTTGCTGTGGGACCAGAGAGCTGGGGCTAGAAGCATCTGGGTAGGCTCCGTGAAGAGAGGAGGCAGGTTTCAGATCAGGGCATGCAGAGGCAGTGAGCCCGAGGGAGGAGGCAGGTGGACAGATGGAGGGGGCCTACAGAAGGAAGGAGGTACTGACTGAGGTCTCGGATGACCATCTCTACCAAGAGGCCCTCTGCCTCTCCCAGGATGTGCAGACCCTGGCGCACACAGTCCCACATGAGATCCTGGGCTGGCACCGCCCTGAAGAAGGTGGCACCCACTCTCTGGACCAGTGGATCCAGCCTGGTGGGAGGATCATCCCACTTCAGGGGGCTGGGCAGCCTGAGGGGCCTAAGGGAGGTCATCTCTTCCAGCCTCCTGCCCTCAACCCCAGAACCCAGGTCTGAGCCCTGGGCCACCTAGGGCCACCCTGGACCCACCAGAATTCCTCCACCACCACTTGGTCAAAGTTTTGTAGAGGCCTGAGGACAAGGGTCAGCTGGGGGATCAGGAGAGGATTAAGAGGGTCACAGCTCTACCAAAGTCTTGTCCAGTCATCCCTCATCTTCCCGACGCCTCTTCCCCCACCACCCTACTTCATTCCACCACTTCACCCATCTCATCAGCTGCCCCTGAAGTGCCCAGAAGTCAGGGCTGGTTTTGTCCTCCAAGGCCTTGGTGTAGTGCTGGCCCAGGATCTGCAGCCAAACTTCATTCAGCACAAGCTCCGCCTTCTCCCCTAGAGAGATGGGGTGGAGGTGGCATCAGCCTGCACTCCCTCTCCTGGAAGCCCTGGGGTGGGGCACACACCCAAGCTCTAATGCGCCATCCGGGGGTCAGCCGCCGCTGGTCTAAAAACGAGATTTCTTGCTGCCTGTTTTTGTGTGACCCATGAGCTAAGAATGGCTTTTACATGTTTAAATGGTTGAAAACATGGAAAGTAGAATCTTATCTTGTGACACATGAGAAGTACATGACATGCAAACTTCCATGTCCTTAAAGAAAGGTTTCTGGGAATGTGGCCATGCTCATTTGTTGACATGTTGTCTAGGGCTGCTTTCTTGCTACAGGGGAGGGTTTGAGTATGTGGTGATGGAGACACTGTGGCCTGCAGAACCTTAAAGAGTTTCCATCTGGCCCTTTACAGAAAATGCTTGCTACCCCCTGCACTGATCCATCTAATGGAATATGCTGCTCACTCTGAGAATTGATCCTAGTAGGAAATGTTGCTGACAATTTAACAGATGCTGCTTTTGTGTTTCATTTTGTCGCTTCTCTGATGGGAGACATGTAAGAAAATTTACCCCTGGGAGGAGGTCATGGTGGGGTTTGTGGCCATCAATGGTGAAGCCTCTTTAAGGCGATGTGTGGGGAGCTCTACCCTCTGCTGAGGGGGTTGTGATGGGCCCTCTGTGTTGAGGAATGAAGAGGGAACACAGCCTGTTGGCTGGGAACTGGCTTCTGGGGAGCAGAAGAGATGGTAGTTTGGGCCTGTGGAGGCAGAGGCCCAAACCAATCTGGTCTCTGGGGCGGCCGGCAGGGAGAGTAGCTGTGTAGGAGTGGGTGCGAGGGCAGAGCCCGAAGGAGGGCACCCTGACTGCACCCTCAGGAGGCTGCGGTGGTGGGGGTGGGGCAGCACTGTAGGAGGACCAGTGCTTTCTGTGGCTGAGGGGTCCTTGGAGAGCAGCTCCGGGCTGTGTGTACCTGGAGGGGACTGATTTCACCCAGCGTTCTCTCAACCTGGGTGTGGAACAGCTCTCCTGGTTAGGATGGCACGAGCTTGCAGAAGTCATCCTATCAGGAGGCCCCAAGAGGAGATATGGGTTTCTTGCAGCCCCTGCACTGGGGCAGAGCTGAGGGGTTTTGCCTCTGACTTGGTGGGACAGATCTTGTCATGCATGTGAGAACTCAGTGAGGTCCTGGGCAATCAGGGAGGTGACGGGACCCTCTCATCCCTCTGATCTTGACTGCTTCTCACCTATGTCCAGCTCCTTGCTGAAACTCTATGCCCCATTCCTCTCTGTGGCTCCAACACATGAGCAAGTATTGTCTGAAGAAAACTCTGCCCATTCTCTAGAAGGGGAACACCGAGGTTTAGAGAGGGGAAGAGCCTGATGGCCCAGAGACACACAGGGATCACAGCCCTACTAAAAACACAGAAATTAGCCGGTGTAGTGGCACATGCCTGTAATTCCAGCTACTAGGGGGGCTGAGGCACAGTAATTACTTGAACCCAGGAGGCAGAGTTTGCATGAACCATGATCTCACCACTGCACTCCAGCCTGTGCAACAGAGCGTGACCCTGTCACAAAAAAAGAGTTAAAACCCATTTGTCCAGTATACACTTTTTCAAAATATATACTCAAACGTAGAAAAGTCTAGAAATGTCACCAATGGTAATTTCAGGAAAGAATTCTAAGGTGACTTGTTTTGCTTCTCTGCATTTTTTTTTCTTGTATTTTTTGGACATAGGGTCTCGCTCTGTCACCCAGGCTGGAGTGCAGTGACCCGATCAGGGATCACTGCAGCCTTGACCTCACAGGCTTAAGCCATCCTCCCACCTCAGTCTCCTGAGCAGCTGGGATTACAGGCACATGCCACCACACCTGGCTAATTTTTGGATTCTTGTATTTTTTGCAGAGATGGGGTTTTGCCATGTTACTCAAGCTGGTCTTAAGTGATTCACCCACCTCAGCCTCCCAGAGTGCTGGGATTACAAGTGTGAGCCATGTGTGCCAGGCCTATTTTCTATAATGACCATGACCATGGATTCCATGTGCCAATATTTTTCTAACTATAATATTTACAAAGCATACTATGAAAAATATTCAGAGAAAAAGAAGAATACAAAATTGTAAAAATCATATATAAATAGTTTTTTTTTTTTTTTTTAAAGGAAGAAAGAAACAAAGTAGATTGTCCAGGAAGATAATTACTTCTACTTTGTATTTCTCTGGTGAACTCATTAGGAACTCTAAAAAGTTCCAGGAGTAGAATCATGGGGTCAGAGTACCCCGGCTTTAACTTCTGGTTCAGAGAATCCTAACAACTTACATTGTCACCAGCAAGTTCTTTGACTACCTGAGCAAATCTCACCTTAAATCAATTCTCACCTGACATTAGCTGCTCAGCTTTCCGCTGATACGTTGATTCCAGGAGACTCCTTGAGTTCTGTGTGTTCAGCTGGCCTCCGGTGGCCCCATTATTATTTTCTGCCAGGTAAAGGTCAGTCACCTGCACACAGATCTCATCATTCATGATATGCTGCAGCTGGAATCAAACAAAGGCAAGCGGTTAGTGAACACAGAAAGCATTTCTCCATTATACAGCAACTCAAAAAAGGTTTTGATTTCTTTTGCTAGCAATTTTAGAAAATTAATCATACAAACCACTGTATGATTCTCTTGGAGAATAATCAAGCCAAGATTTTCAACCATCTCAGTGGTCCATTGAAAAATTTTCATATCTATTTAAAATCAAAACCAGAGGGAATTCAAGTTAATGTACTTCTTGTTGTTGTTGTTGTTGTTGTTGTTGTTTTGAGACAGAGTCTCGCTCTGTCACCAGGCTGAAGTGCAGTGGCTTGATCTCGGCTCACCGCAACCTCTGAATCCTTGGTTCAGGCGATTCTCCTGCTTCAGCCTCCTGAGTAGCTGGAATTACAGGCACACGCCACCACCCCCAGTGAATAATTTGTATTTTTAGTAGAGACGGGGTTTCACAGTGCTTGCCAGGATGGTCTTGATCTCCTGACCTTGTGATCTGCCCGCCTCAGCCTCCCAAAGTGCTGGGATTACAGGTGTGAGCCACAGAGCCTGGCCTAATGTACTGTTTATTTAAAATTCTAAGGATCTTTAAATAATTTTCCATGGATTATATTTTTATTACATTTTAAAATCATTTATAATTTGCTTTCACACATATTCTCCCTCATTTGATCCTCACAACTGCCCTGGGAATCAGATTGGAGACAGAGTAGGGGCCTGTTAGGAGACAGATTTACACAATGCATAAGAAAGCTCACTGTGAGCCGGGTGAGGAAGGGAGCCTTGGAGAATCATGAATGCAGTATCTCTGTCTATATTCCCAGCCCAACTACAAAGCCTGAAATTCATAGCTATTTAAGAAATAGCTGCTGAATTATTGCCTAGCGGTGTTCAGTTGAAGAAGCACAATTGGGACTAACGTCAAGCTTCCTGACTCCTAGCCCAATACTTTTACAAACACGCCACCTATTTTTCTATATCTGATAGAAAGTATAGTGCTTAAGTTGTATATAATGTTAATTCACTTTCAATACAGGTCAATCATGATTAACTGTCAGTAGCTTTTGTGACAAACTTAGTAAACTAGAAAGTTGAAGCTTTCAGAGTTCCCATTCTCATGTCATATGCTGTTTCTGTTTTAAAATAAAAATCCTTCCACATGAAACTTTCTCCATCAAAATGACAGAGAGATGAAAATAGATACAAGAAGAAAGCAAAACGTTAATTTCAACATCGATTTGTCTATTTTGCTTTAAAAGTATAACCACCAAGCCATTTTTAGGAAGATACATTCTTTTTGAAGTGTTAGAAACCATAATAACTATTCTTAACTTTAAGTCCTAAATGACCAGTATGTGTGTTAGTAGATAACTGGACACAGTGTGAAGTCAGAAGGGTGACTGAGTGTGGCAGAAAGGGCAGTATGTCCAGCAACTGCAGATAGATAAATGACAATGAGTCCAGATAATGGATTCTGATATAACCATTCAAATAATGCTCATGAGTACTTGATAACATAGGGAGAAGCTTAAGATACAGTGTTTTAGAAAAAAAGGAAAGGTGAAAAAAATAGATGGAAAGCATGATTTCAATCTTGCATACAGATGCTTCCACTTTATCCTTTTTGTTTGTTTGTTTGTCTGTTTGCTTTTGAGACAGGGTCTCACTCTGTTGACCAGGCTGGAGTACAGTGGCATCATGATCTCAGCTCACTGCGGCCTCTATTTCCTGGGCTCAAGCAATGCTCCCACCCCGGCCTCCTAAGTACCTAGGACTACAGGTATGTGCCAAAATACCCAGCTAACTTTTTGTATTATTAGTAGAGATGGGGTTTTCCCATGTTGCCCAGTCTGGTCTCAAACTCCTGAGCTCAAGTGATCTATCTGCTTCGCCCTCCTAAAGTGCTGGGATTATAGGCATGAGCCACCACCTCTACTTTCTACTTTCTTGTTGAAGTAGACTGTATTACTGATTCCCCACCCGCACCCTCTTTTTGGATATCTGGCCCCTCCTGGAGTCTCTGGAAAGGGCAGCACTACAAATCCAGGGACAACTAGGAAACTCCCACCCTCACTGCTAGGCAGATCAGATTCTCTCTCCTGCTCATTGGAAATGACACAGAGAGTTTTCAATAGATTTTTTGCAGAGGAAAATCTGTATGGAAAGGTCCAGTAATACTGGGACCAGGGGTACTGCCAGGGCAAGCCAAAGCCTCAGAGGCTAGAGGAGCCTGGAGCACATGCCGAATGTTCATCTGCAGAGCAGAGCACAAGCATGGAGCAGAAGTCCAGAGTGAAGGCATGCAGGAGAGGAAAATCACCTCCCAGCCCAGGCAGGCCTTCCATGGTGTGGTCATATTTTGAGTTTTGTACTTAGATATCTGTGAGGTAGCCTGTTGTATTCTTAATACAAATCCCCCTTAAGCCAGCCTAGAATAGGTCAAGATAAAATGTAATGACTTGACTTGGCTGGAGTGCAGTGGCGTGATCACGGCTCACTGTAGCCTCAACTTCCTGGGCTCAGGTGATCCACTTCTGCCTCCCGAGTAGCTGGGACTACAGGTATGAGCCAACTGGCCCAGTTAATTTTTTGTATTTTTCTCATGAAAATATTTTTCAGAAGAAATCTATATACATTGAATATCACTGACTGCTTTTTCTTCATCTTCTGTGAATGTGTAGGTGTTTGAGTCTCTTGTATTTCTTTTACACAAGATATGGGCTGTTTGAAAACTATTTCATTATCTTCACCATCATCATTCATTTCAGCCACTTCAGATTTGCATTTCTTTAAAAATGTTGATGTACAAACCAATGTGGGGCCGTAGATATCCACTGTCTTCTCAGGAGTGTCCGAAGTGCCTAAAACCTTTTTCTTCTTCTTACATAACACCTGGGCTTTTTTAGA
This sequence comes from Chlorocebus sabaeus, assembly GCF_047675955.1. NCBI lineage: Eukaryota > Metazoa > Chordata > Mammalia > Primates > Cercopithecidae > Chlorocebus > Chlorocebus sabaeus. The sequence goes on along the minus strand of NC_132929.1, from coordinate 54,025,912 downwards.
CATCTGACAATTCATTTTTGAAATACTTTCCATTTTCTGTAAAATCAAAGAAGGAAAATCATAATCAATTCCTTTTTAAGCTAATTTCTTCCCGAGTAATCCTTCTTTCTTTTTAAATCGCTCCCCTTCCGTAGCTCTTGTGTAAATGCTGATTCTAATTATACATTTCACTGATGGATATGATGGCTGCTTAAATGGAATATTCCAGTCTTGAAAGAGTCCTTTCTGTACTTTTTCAGGTGGCATAAAATGACTCTCCAAGAGTCTTTCACCAAACAGGTAGTTGTTCATTGTTTCAGCAACTATCTTGGCAAAATCCTCAGACTTAAACTCCACAAATGCATAGCCTTTGCTATTTCCAGGCCTTTTATTTCTGGATAGTCTGAACCTTGTAACAGTGCCTTGTAACTGGGAGAAATAGGAAAGGATCTGGGTTTCCTTCGGTAGGTTAGGTAGGTGGCACACATAGATTACTCCAGAAGAAAGTTGTTCTTGTTTTTGTGTTTGATTTTGTTTCTGAGATGGAGTTTCACTCCTGTTGCCCAGGCTGGAGTGCGATGGCATGATCTCGACTCACCGCAACCTCTACCTCCTGGATTGAAGCGATTCTCCTGCCTTAGCCTCCTGAGTAGCTGAGATTACAGGCATGCACCACCACATCTGGCTAATTTTTGTATTTTTTGTAGAGACAGGGTTTCTCCCTATTGGTCGGGCTGGTCTAGGACTCCTGGACCCAAGTGATCTGCCTGCCTTGGACTCCCAAAGTCCTGCAATTATAGGCATGAGTCACTGCATCCAGTCCAGCCTTGACTTTGAAATGTATGTTGTACATCCAGTCAGCAGTGAACTCTGGGGGACACCAGAGATGAGAAAAATGAGAGAAGAGATACCTCTAATTAAAGGAGTTAAGACCAGATGTTTGAACTTATGTTTTAAAAAGTCACTGCAGGTTGGACACTGGCTGATGCCTGTAGACAGAGCACTTTGGGAGGCTGAAGTGGGTGAACCACTTGAGCCTAGAAGTTTGAGACCACCCTGGGCAACAAGGCAAAACCCCATCTGTATACAAAATGAAATAAATTAGCCGGGTGAGGTGGCACCTGTGGTCCCAGCTACTCGGGAGGCTAAGGTGGGAGGTGGAGGCTGCAGTGAGCTGAGATCCACCACTCCACTGCAGCCTGCATGACAGAGTGACACTCTCTCTTAAAAAAAGAAAAAATCACTGTTTTGTGGTTTTCTGGGTGAAACCTCTGTTTCCATAAGAAAAAAAGGGGGTTGAGACAGTATGTATTATTAATTCAAAATCATAACCAGATGCTTAAAGTAAATCATTGTATCTATTGTTTCCAAAACCAACCTCAGGATTGTTAAAAGTTAGTTTTATTGGATTTTTCTTTAAGCTGGGCTGGTTCACTCAGGTCTGTCACTTCCAAGCCCATGTTTTCCTACTTTTTAACCCTGTTTGGAACGAAAACTGCAGCTAAGATTATGATCCATCCTGAGATGAAGAGTTTCACACATACACACCACACATACCCCCCACCACAGTATGATGACACAGTGACCCAACCTTAGGCTAATGGTACCACTGCCAGCAAATGCATTGTTTTCTTTATTCTAATTTTTTTTCTTTATTTCTTCTAACAGCAGCAAATGCATTTAACCATTTATTGAGATTCTCAACAGCTACCATTTGGTTTGCAGAGCAAATTGTTTACAAAGTAACTTTTTTCCATTTTTGATATTTTAATGAAAATTATGTTCTTCAGTTTTAAAGCTCCATCCCTCTCCCAAAGAAAGACTAATAACTAACTACTAAGTAATGATTTCTTAGGAAAAGAACAAAAGCAAAAACAGCTTTTGAACACTTCTGGAACATGGGGAAGCTTCCAAAGTCAAGACCTTCTGGGCCCAGTGGAGGTGCTAGGCTGCCTCGGGACACCATCAGCACTTCCCCAACCACAATATCCTTGACAGCGGAGAGCCATGCGTGACTCCGGGAGCTTCCTGTTCCACAAGCTCCCCTCTCTTTTTCCTCTCCACCCTTGCTGCTGGGCCTCCCCTCCGAATCTGCCTAAGGAAGGCAGCAGGGTCTTTAATACCATTCGGCTTTGTCAGTGGGGAAAGGGTACTCTAGAAAGCTGAGAGATTCCCTGGTCCAGTCTAGGGGAGGAAAAAATATGTAGTGTACCATAGATGGTTTCACTTGTCCACTCAGACACATGCTCATACTTATTCGATGGATGTATCAGATGCTTCAAAAGTCCTGATGTGTAGTAGTAGAACAAAACTTGCTTGTGAAAAAAGAAGTTGCAAAATTATAAAAATGTCTGCAGCAGTTCAGGCTCCTGAGGACAAAGCTGGTTCTGCTAAGTAGTTATTTTGACATGCACAGCAGCTTTCCCTAGAAGTCCTGTGTTCCGGGGGTTTCATTTAGACCACAGGAAGTTGAAATCGAAGTTTAAAACCTTCTCTGCTGACAAAATGTGCTATATCCATTGGTGGACTTCTACTCAGTAATGAAAGGAACAAACTACCAAAACCTGTCATATGTCATGGATCAACCTCAAAAACATTAGCGAAGTAAAAAAAACCAGACAGGAGAACACATATTGTATAATTCCATTGATTTGAAATGTCCAGAAAAGGCAAGTTGATGGAGACCGAAATGGTCTCATTTACCTCAAGAGGTAGGGATTCAAGCTCTCTAGAGTACATGTGATACATAACTGAGAAAAAATAAGGAAAGAAATTGAAATGTAAATAAATGAAAATAATACTTCTCCCTGATTATAAAGAAAATCACATTCTTTTTGTAATAATTTGGAAGACAAAATATGAAGAAAAGTCTTTAATGTTGCCACTCAAAACATTCTGGTTTGTTGTTTTTTATACTTCTTTATGCATTTGAACATTTTAAAAAGTAGAATCATAATATATAGTCTTTTGTCACTATGTTTTGGGCATATTTCTATGGCACTAAATATATCCTTGGCATCATCCTTTTTAAAAGCTTGATGTATATTAAGTTAATCATTGCCACCCCAGAGGTAAATTTTCTTATATATATATTTTAATGGATGCAAGCAAGCACTTTTGGGCTGAATTCATAGAAGTAGAATTTCTGGAGGAAAATAACATAAAACACTTTTAAGATTTTTCATAGAAATTTTCAAATTATCCTGCAGAAAAATTGGTTCAGAGTTTATACTCCCAAAGTGGCAGAGCTCCAGTGTCCCCCTTCCATTTGTTCCCTTTACTGGTATTTAAGGAGAAAATCTCATTGTTTTCATTACATTTCTTTGGTTTCTAGTGCTTTTGAACTTTTTTTTTTTTTTTTTTTTTTTTTTTTTTTTAGATGGAGTCTTGCTCTATTGCCCCAGCTGGAATGCAACGGTGCAATCTCGGCTCACTGCAACCTCTGTCTCCTGGGTTCAAGCCATTCTCCTGCCTCAGCTTCCCAAGCAGCTGGGATTACAGGTACCCACCACCATACCTGGCTAATTTTTGTATTTTTTAGTAGAGATGGGGTTTCGCCATGTTGGTCAGGCCAGTCTCGAACTCCTGACCTCAGGTGTTACACCCACCTTGGCCTCCTAAAGTGCTGGGATTACAGGCATGAGCCATGGCACCCAGCCTTGTCTCTTTTTTATATGCTTATTGGTCATTTTTTTTCTTGTGGGAAGTGCCTGTTTCTCCATTGCCTATTTTCTGGCCAACCTCCAAAGTCACATTTCACTTAAATTTTATCCTGCTGATTGAAAGCATTTTAACATAAACAGGAGCAGGACTGACTGTAATTATGTAGATCTTGCTCTGTCACCCAGACTGGAGTGCAGTGGCATGATCATAGCTACCACAGCCTTGTACTGCTGAGCTGAAGCAATTTTCCTACCTCATCCTCCCAAGTAGCTAGGACTACAGGCATCATGTGTGCCACGATGCCCAGCTAATTCTTAAAAATTTTTGTAGAGATGTGAATTCACTGTGCTGGCCAGGCTGGTCTTGAACTCCTGACTTAAAGTGATCCTCCCACCTTGGTTTGCCAACGTGCTGGGATTACAGGCGTGAACTACTGCTCCCGGCCGAGAGCTCATTTTGTTTGCTGGTGGAGTTCTTGGTATCTTTTTATGTTTGAGGCTTTGGTGCTAGTGCTGAAGTATTACACTCACCATCTGAGGTTTGCAGGACTTTTGTTTTTAATATTGAACAGATGGAACTGTGTAGTTCTGTATCTTTGCAGGCATACAAAATGTGCCTACCAGGACTCTGTTTTATATCCATTGAAAGCAAGAAGTAATACAGTAAAACTTTGCCTGGCTTAGAGACTTTGAAAGAATGGAGTATTTTGATTTAATTCTATTAATTTGGAAGTGTGAAGGTGAAAAGAATTCAAAACTTACATTTCCTGTTGAATGCAATTTGAAAATACAGCCAATCATTCCCCTTTTCTTCTGTAGTAAGTTTGGACATTCTCATCTACTTGGTGTTTTATTGTAGAACTGCTAGTGTACCTGAGACTTACATTGTGAAGATAAGTTTTTAAAACTTGAGAGGTAAGAGGGTGTAAATGGTATTGTATGAGATCAGGCTGGATGAGCACTGACACTTGTAAATATACTTTGTAGACTGAATCTCTGATTGCCACTTGTTTTCTTATTAACTCATACAAATAAAACACATCAGATGGAGGGTGGGAGTAGGAAGGAGACTTATGTGTTTTAATTGCATGTCATGGTTTCGTATCAAGACAGAACATACAGTATCTCTGGCTTTGGACCTACAGAAGTAAACACATTTTTCTACCTGCTGTATGCCAGAGGTTCTTGAACATCTGGAGGGATTACTGCAGCACAGATTGCTGAGCCCTACTCCAGAGTTTCTGATTCACCAGGTCCAGGGTGGGGTCTGAGAATTTGCACTGATAAAAAGTTCTCAGGTTCTGCTGGTGCTGCTAGTCCAGAGACTACATTTTTGAGAACCACTCTTGTCTACTAACTGTAAATTGTAGAACTCTAGAAAAAAGCTTAGTTTGGTGTGGGAAAAGAAGCTCATAGGTTATGCAGCAAATCATGAAAGATTCAACCCTTGATCTCAGCCTAGTGTGGAATTCAGGTAACAAGCAATACACAGTCACATAACACAGTTCTTGGTTTTCATGATTGTAAGTCATAGCCAAGTATCAAGTGAGAAATTCAGTTTCATTTGCAAGGCTTAGAGAGGTCAGGTGATTCTAGAAAAATAGACCTTGTATATACTTTAAACCAGAAAGAGCTTTGAGTGCTTATTAAGTTGAAAGTTTTGTGTTTTTATTTACTTTTGACTCTTTTATTTTATTTTATTTTTTTGAGATGGAGTCTCACTCTGTCACACAGGCTGGAGTGCAGTGGCGTGAGCTTGGCTCACTGCAACTTCCACCACCTGGATTCAAGTTATTCTCCTGCCTCAGCCTCCTGAGTAGCTGGGATTACAGGTACCCACCACCACACCTGGCTAGCTTTTGTATTTTTAGTAGAGATGGGGTTTCACCATGTTGGCCAGGCTGGTCTTGAACTCCTGACCTAAGGTGATCCACCAGCCTAGGCCTCCCAAAATGTTGGGATTACAGGTGTGAGCCACCGCACCCAGCCCAAAAGCTTTGTGTTTTTAAAGATATTAGACATGTTTCTTGTTTTTTAAAAAAATCTTAATCATGTAGGAGAATAAAAGAAATGTTTTTCCAAAAAAGAGAAATCATTGTGATTATTTTACCTTTTTGGAATGTTGGATAATATAGTCCACTTCATTAATCATCAAACATGCTATGGATTTTCCATTTTTATAGCATCTATCTCAATTGAGGTAATACTGATAATTCTTGTACTCCATGTGAAGGTGAAAAATGTAGGCCAAAATCATAGACCATGCATAGAAGCTGGATAATGAAGAGAGCTCTGGAGGAACATATGGACACACACACACACTGACACACATATATTTACAGTATAAACACATATGCTTTTTAAAGTTTATTTTGAACGTTTTAAAGCAAAAGCCAGCCCCCACCTCCCGGAGTAGGCAGGCCCCGCCCCTCTCCCCAAGTGGGCGGGGACAGCAGTTGCGTGGGCAGCTTTCCTTATGATGTCACAGGTTCCTCTGGCCACACTGCTCCCTGGCCACGCCTCCTTTCCCTTTCATCTTTCTCATTGACCAATGGGCTTGGAGAATTAAGGCCACGCCCCCATTCTGCATTCTAGTGGGGCCCTGGTTACGCCTCCTCTGGCTCAGTCACACAGCCGCCTGGTAGGTGACTGGAGGTGTTCGCTGATGTGGCCCCAACCCTGCCTCCCTCCCCACCCCATGATGTTAGAAGAGACTCAACGGAGTCAATTGGCAGCAGCCAAGAAAAAGGTAAGACACAACAGGTCATGGTCCCCCAACCTAGCCAGAGATCCCCTCCGATGACAAGACCACTGCCAGAGTACACACCACTCCTGAGGTACCCCTAACCCTGGCACCTCTGGGCTCCCCCCACCAAAGTCTCATCAGTCAGCCCTGCCCCCTCAGCAAGCAGCCCAGCCTCTGCCCTTGCCAGTCGCCCCATGACTTCTGGCAGGTGACTCGAGGGTCTCCCTGCTCCATACTCGCCCCTCACATCCTGCTGCCCCAAGCCCAACCTCCCTGGGTTCTTTGGGCTCAGCTGTCCGAGGACCTGGGTCCCCCGGCCGCAGCTGCCCACCATCGCCAGTCATCCCTAGGTGAGTTTGGGCTGGTGACTCCTGGAGTTTCCTACTGCAGACTGTACTCTCCCCTCCTGCTGACCCAAGCCTGACCACCCTGGGCTCTTTGGACTGGCATCTGAAAGGACCTGGGCACCAGCCCTACGTCCCACTCCCCCATCATGGATCAGCAACTCAGCCATTGCACTGATGTGGTTCCCCCCACCCCAAGGAGGAGTGGAATGTAGTGATGTCACAGTCCCCCTAGGAACTGTCATTACTGCTGCAAGACTGGCCTATGATCTTACAACCCAGTCCCCTAAGCATTCTCGCCCCATTTCTGGTTCCTCTGGCCACGGCACAAATTTCCAGCTGGGAGGGGAATGGGGACTATGGGACTTAGGAGCAACAGGTTTCAGGTTGCCTTACTCCCTTTGCATAGACATTGACTTTGTGAAAAGCCTACACTTCCCCTGTGAGCTCAAACGTTGACAGTATCTCTGGGTGGCAATGGGAGAATGGGTTTGGTTTGGTTTTCTCCCAGCCTTCTACTCTCCAGAGAGACTTTAACATATTTTTCTCAGTTCTCCACCTCATATTCTAGTTCTCCACAGTTCTGGGACCAGACTGCCCTTCAGTCAGTGGTCTCTGAAGTGAGATTTGCTTATCTTCTGTGGAATAGATCTTGGGAAACTGAACTTGACAGCTTGAATCTTCCTCATATCATCTCAACTTGGGGTACTTTGAGTGCCACAGGATAAATGTGGGAGATCTTTCTGAAGCATCAGTATCCCTTGATTCTCCTGAGAGAGAAAAAAAGTTAATGTACTTAGGGATGACAGTCACATACGTTTCTAAGAGTATACCAGACTTCTCTCTGAAATGAGACTTGGGTTGCCCTCTTTCTGATCAATTCCCAGATTTAACCAAAAAGCTGCCTTCTGCCATGAGGACACAAGGATATAAAAGTTTGAGAGGTCCTGGTGCACTTCTTCACACTTATAGACGTGTGAGGTTGTATGACTCCAAACCACACAGTGTGCAGTTCCTGCCTACTTAATGTTTAGTTTTCTACCTCTGGCTCTGATTTTGGTCTCTGGCAGCTGCTGATTCATGGCAAAACCCCAGAGCTTGGAGTCAGAAGACTGAGTTTAAGTCCCATTATTGCCCACCCTCCCTTTTTTTTAGCCAAAATATCCATCCCTCTCAATCAGTAAGTGATTGTGACAACACCTTGTACAGTTGTTGTGGCATTAAATCAGATGGTGTATAAGAGTATTTTGAAAAACTGTAAAGGGGGATGTGGCTGTAGGGGCTGGTAGTTCTCATGAGTATTACTGCTCTTCTTTCCCACAGCTAAAAGAATATCAGCAGAGGAACAGCCCTGCTGTTCCGGCAGGAGCGAAGAAAAAAAAGAAGAAAACCGGCGGTAGCCCTGAGACAACCACTTCTGGTGGTTGCCACTCACCTGGAGATGTGAGTCTTGGCTGGCCAGGCTCCTGGGGACAGGGGGCCCAAGGGGGTAGTAGAGGGTAATTGTTAAGATGGCTGGGTACTGGTTAAGAATTCTGGGTTTGAATCCTGCCTCTCCATTGGCTAGGGATCTGACTTATGGCAAGTTGCTTGAGTACTTTGGGCCTCTCTTTTCACATCTGTAAAATAGGGGTAGTGTTGTTTGATTTTCATTTCTGAAGTTTAAATGATATTCCATATTGTCGTTTTTATGTTAATCCCTAGTACATGTCCTGCTGTGAACACCCAGGATACCCAGGAAATGGTCATTGCTGTTTGATTTTCCTGATCCTCAGTCTCAAGGGGGAGCTGGGTCAATGAGTACAGCCACTTGCTATCAAGCTGTCCCTTTAGGAGTCACAGAAGGGGGCTCAGGGTGTGGTGAGGAGAGCCCCAGGCACTAGGAGTAAGAGAAGATCTAACTTGCCACCAGTTTGCTAGGTGACCACAGAAAAATCACTTCTTACCCTGGGCCTCAGTGTTCTCCATTGTAAGATGACACTGGATAAGATCGGTGTCTTTCATACTTGTTTTTTAGCTGGAGCCCCTTTAGTTCAAGTGAACCCTTACTCAGGAGTCTGGTTTTTTAATAGAGGTGGAGGTCTGGAGCTCTACCAGATTCATCATCCATGTCCTGGGCCTGAGGAGAGGGGTCCAGTCAGCATATTAAGAGCTGCGTTGGTCAGGTGACTCCATCTATTTGTTCCTGCCCCTGGCAAGGCAGCAGGTGGCCATTTGGAAGAATGGCACAGGCCATGGTTTCAATCTCCTCTGCTCTTCCTCAGCGTTTTGTTTTACTCAACCCACATTTTCCTCCTACCCTGACTTTTTTGTTTCTCTCTAAGCCACTTCTGTCTTTCTCCCCCTGCCCTTGTTCTTCCCTTGTCCCCTCCTATAGGGGACATTCTGAAGGTGCTGGTGTCCAACCTTAACCATTCCAGTGGGTAGCGCTCCCCCATTGCACAAGTGGAAGGTGAGGCAGTGCTGAGACCCCTCTCTGGCTTGCTCTCTCCAGCTGTGCAAGCCCCTCGTGCCCCTGAGGCTTCTCTGGTTTGGGAGATACTTTGCCTCTGCCTTGTTTTATGTTGCTGCCATTAACCTTCATCCTGTTTATGTCTGCTTCTTCACCTGCTTGATTGATTGGCTTTTTTCCTTCCCCGCATCTTTTATCGTCTTGGAAATGGTGAGACCTTAAAGTTTAAAAGTAACTTGGGAATAACGTACAGAGCAGGCATGTGCGATTTGGGTTTTTTTTTGTTTTGTTTTGTTTTGTTTTTTCTTTTGAGACAGAGTCTCACTGTGTCACCCAGATTGGAGTGCAGTGGTGCGATCTCAGCTCACTACAACATCTGCCTCCCAGGTTCAAGTGATTCTCTTGCCTTAGCCTCCTTAGTAAACAGGATTACAGGCACCTGTCACCATGCCCGGCTAATCTTTGTATTTTTATTAGAGACGTGATTTAACCATGTCGTCCATGCTGGTCTTGAACTCCTGACCTCCAATGATCCACCCGCCTCAGCCTCCCAAAGTGCTGGGACTACATACGTGAGCCACTGTGCCTGGCCCCTTTGCTGTTTTTATACTTTCTCTATATCCATAACTGTTTCCCTGTAAGTGTTTCTTTTGTTTTTTTAATTTCTCTTTTTTATTACTCCTGCATCATCTGCTACCCTGAAGGACCTGGAGGTAAGAGGCCCTGAGCCAAGGTGCAGTGACCCTGCAGGCCAGCCCTCCAACCTCCTCTCACAGTGGGGGCTGGGTGCCCCTCTGCCAGCTGAGACAGCCCACGCACACCTCAGCCCTAATGATTGTTCTCTCTACCTCTTCCCACAATCCTCCTCCAACTGCTCCTCTCTGCATGCGCCTCAGAGCCGGAACCAAGAACTGGAAGTAGCCCTGGACTCAAGCTCCGCAACAATCAATCAACTCTATGAAAACATAGAATCACTGGTAAGAGTCCAGTGGGGTCCTGTGATTCCACGCTGCCAATCCTGGGTTTTATTTTCCCCTTGGGGCTCTGAAGAAAGGGTGGGTCCCCTGGTGCCAAGGGCAAATGGGGAGCTGGAGCGCCCAGGCCTCACCTGGAGGGACCCCAGAGTAAGGAGCATGCAGCATGGCTCTTCTGTCACTGCCCCCTTTGCCAACTCTCTCTTCTCCAGACACCCCTGCTCCGGTCCTTACCACACACGCCCTGGGGTTGTCACCTCTCAGGGAAGCGCTAGCCTGACGGTTTGTCAGGGGTCCTGTATTTCTGCCGTGACTCAGTCCCTAATTTGCTCTTTGAGTCTGGACAAGCCACCTCTCCTCCTTGCGTTGGTGTTTCTGAAGGAGGTAGAGCATCAAAGGTCTCGGTTAGCTCTGAGAGTCTGATTTAAAGGCTCCTAGAATGGAAACCTGAGGGCCAAGGGCTCCTGTCTGTCCTTTTCCATTCTATATCTGCTGTGAAGAACGGTACCTGGCTTGTACGTGCTCAGTAAATGTTTGTTGAATGAATGCACCTTCCTCAATCACAAGCTGGCAGAAGGGTGGGCCTTTCTCAGACTCTGTCTCTAGAGATTTATGTTACTGTCCTTTGGAGAGAATCCAGATTCAGACTTTGAGTTCTGTGGCTGTGGGCAAAAACCAACAAAGACCCAAATCCTCTGTCCTTGCGAGCTTGAGGAGAGTTGACCAGTTCATGTTGCCACTGGGTCTGAGAATGTTGTCTTTAAAATTCATTCCTGGCACCTGTCTACCGCTTCCTGGTATGGGGAATAGAGTTGAGGGGGCCACCCTCAGTCACCTGAATTTGACTCTCCCCACAGAAACAACAGAAGAAACAAGTGGAACGTCAGCTGGAAGAAGTAACGTGATTTCTTTGTTTGCTCACAACATGACTGCTGGGTTTGGGGGGCACTCAGATGTAGAGGCACCAGTCTAGTGTCGCCCACTGCCAGCCTGGGGAAGAAGGCACATCCCACAGATTCCACCACATCCCTACAGGGTCCCTGATAACCTGGTCCCATGGGTGGGCCTGTGCTGGGGCACTTGTGGCATTCTGGGGGCATGTCTCTTGCTGTGCCATCTCTGCCTCCCCTTGGTAAGAGCTCTGTCTTCCTCTTCCTATAGGAAAAGAAAGCAAATAATGAAATACACAAAGCACAAACGGAGCAGTTAGAGGTGAGTGGAGGGTGGGGAGTTTTCTCCTGTCCTCCAGAGAATGTTTCCTTCCTTCTCTTTCAGCACTTGCTTGGCTTTTCTCTCAAACATTCCATTTCAGACAATCAACATCCTCACGCTGGAAAAGGCAGACTTGAAGACCACCCTTTACCATACTAAGCGTGCCGCCAGACACTTCGAAGGTGGGAATCTGGGCACCCCATCATCCTTCAACCTGGCACTTTGACAGGTCTTTAGAGGGAGTCCTTTGGGCCCCATCTCAACCTCTGTCATTATAGAAGAGTCCAAGGATCTGGCCGGCCGCCTGCAATACTCTTTACAGCGTATTCAAGAATTGGAGCGGGCTCTCTCTGCTTTGTCTACACAGCAGCAGGAAGCGGACAGGGTGAGTCCAACCAACTGCCCCGTCCCCTGGCAGCCCGACTTCCCAGATGGAGGAGAGAGTGTAAAGGTCTTTTCTGCAGGATACAGTGTCCTGCCCAGAAGGCAGTATGCTCATTTCTAGCTGCTATTGTGTGTGTTTGTTAGAGACAGTCTGGGGCTGAGTCAGCTGCTGTGGGTGAGTTGAGGGGCACTGGGGGGAATGAGCACTGCACACACAGCTTGAAGACCAAGTGCCTGCCCTGCCCTTACCTGGTTGTGGCCTTGGCCAAATCCTAGGTGGGGTATTGGGTACTTGTACTGTGAAGGTACAGAAGAGTACCTTTAGTACGTTACCATTTCTGTAGAGAGAGGAAAGGGGTGTGTGTGTGTGTATCTGTGTGTGTGTGTGTCTGTGTGTGTGTACATACTATGATAATATGCATGAAACATGTCTGCAAGGGTTCGCAAAAAACTCAGGAGAGGATAACAGGGTGGCTGGGAGACACTTCCATGGTGTACCTTCTGAGTTTTGGACTATTCAAATGTATAATCCTTTCAAAAAGTGAACAAAAGATTAATTTCCCCTTCCTTTCTGTGCCCCCACCCCCAGCAAGGAAAATGGGTTTAGAGAATTGGATAGACCTGGGTATTCAAATCCCAGCTCTGTCTCAGTGATCTTAGGCAAGCACTTAACCTCGAACACTCCATGTTTTTCATCTACACAATAGAGGTAATCCTAGTAACTGTCTCATATGGTGGTTGTGAGGATTACACGGGATTGCTAGTATGGAACCTGGTGAAGCACTCCATAAAGGTTCAAACAGTGGTGTTAATAACAGTAATAACAATAGCAATGTTACCTGATCTCTCTGGGCCTCTGTTAGCCAGCTGTAAGTTCGATCTCTTTCCCTGTCCCTTGCAACTTTACTGAGTTCTTTTAAAAACCAGGCCACGGGCTTGGAAATGCCTTGATCTTTACTGACTGAGTTGTATATTGAGCCTAGCCCTAGCCCTTTAAGGGGCACTGCCCGGGCTCCCCAGATCAAAACTTCTCACTCTTCACCATCCAGTCCTCGAGCTGCAGTGAAGCAGTCCTCCAGCGGCAGTTACAGCAGACCAGAAAGGAGCGGGCGCTGCTGAACGCACACGTGACACAGGTGAGGCTTTGCAGAGGGAGGGATGTGGAGGGAAGAGGATCCCAGCTGACCAGGAGCAGGTGAGGACCAGTGACAGCCCTTCCTCACTTCTGTGCCCATTCTTGCAGGTGACAGAGTCACTTAAACAAGTCCAGCTGGAAAGAGACGAGTATGCTCAGCATATAAAAGGAGAGAGGGCCCGGTGGCAGGAGAGGATGCGGAAAATGTCGATGGAGGTGAGACCTGACCCTTCAGCCCCACGTTAGATGGGTCACTGGATCTTTCTGGGCATCTGTAAAATGGGACTAGTATAGCCAGAGGTAGTCAAGGGTCTGGGCTTTGTGGAGGTGGGGGCAGAGATGGAGACGGTAGCTTGTCCAGCCACCAGCCCCTCTCTCCAGGGCCCTTTCCCCCTGTGCTTTGGGCAGGCTCACGCATTGAAGGAGGAGAAGAAACATGACATACATCGGATACAGGAGCTGGAGAGGAGCTTCTCCGAACTCAAACGCCAGATGGGTAAGATGGGGCTGGTGTGACCTGAGAGCAGGACTGGCATCAGAGGGCTGTGGGGTGGCTTAGAATGCCCCAGGGAGGTGGGTGGATGGAAGGGCTTTGAGGCAGAAGGAAAGAGGTCTGTGCCAGCAGCTGGCAAGTCTTGTCATCTCCATGAGCCTCAGGGTCCCCGTCAGCCAAGAGGAAGGAGTGCCCATTGTCAGTCACCCACAGTGCTCTCTATCTGACATGGCTTGGAAATTGGCTTCCATCCAGTGCAAGGAATCTTTAGCAGTGAGGCCAAGTTTGGGAAGCCTGAGAGGAGCTGCATCAAAAGGAGGGCTTTTTCTTTGATGGGGAGTGGTGGGTGGGGAATCCAGAGGCCCTTATTATCTGCTTCATTTCTCAGCTGAGCCTCTGTCCCCGGTGGACCCAGCAGGGACATCTGAGGTGGAACAGCTACAAGATGAGGCCAAACACCTGAGGAAGGAGGTGGAAAGTCTGGAGGGAAAGCTCCAATCCCAGATGAAAAACAATCAGGCCCTGAGTCTCCTGAGCAAGGAACAAAAGGAGAGACTCCAGGAGCAGGAGGAGAGGCTCCGAGAACAGCAGGAGAGGCTCCAAAAGCAGGAGGAGATGATCCAAAAGCAGGAGGAGAGGATCCAAGAGCAGGAGGAGAGGATCCAAGAGCAGGAGGAGAGGAGGTTGCGGGAGGAGGAGAGACTATGTGAGCAAAAGGAGAGGCTTCAGGAGAAGCAGAAGAGGCTGCCCGAACAGGGTGAGAGGCTGCAAAAGCAGGAGGAGAGGCTGCGAGAGGAGGAGGAGAGGCTGCGAAAGGAGGAGGGGAGACTACAAAAGCAGGAGGAGAGACTGTGGGAGAAGGAGGAGAGGCTACAAAAACAGGAGGAGAGGCTGCGAAAGGAGGAGGAGAGGCTCCTGTTCTCCCAGAACCACAAGTTCGATAAGCAGCTGGCTGAGCCACAATGTGACTTGGAGGATCTGGTGGGTTGCCCCACCTGGGCAGACTGCCCTCATCCCTAGCCCTCCAGGCCTTTGTTTCCCCACCTGTAAAATGAGGCAGTGTAGCCCTCACATGACATGCTACTTCTAAAGGCATCTGTGAGCCAGAGCTCATCAGGCCCTTCTCTGATGACTGTAGGGTAGAGGGGATGATTTTTCTAACCTACCTCCACCCTTTCCGGTGACATGGGAGGCAGACACCAAGTTCTGGGGTCTCCAGCTGCAATGGCTGGCCACTGATTGCTTCTCTCTGTCCAGAACAACAAGAACAAGAGCACACTGCAGTTGGAAGAGCAAGTAAAGGAGCTGCAGGAGAAGCTGAGCGAGGTGAATGAGAGGGTAACCTCTGCCCCATCCAAGAAGGGCTGGGAGGCAGGCACCAGCCTCTGGGGAGGGGAGGTGCCAGGCCAAAAGCAGCTCCAGCTAGGGGGCAGGTGACCTCCAGGGCATCTCTATGACTGTTTCTTGCTTCCTGCCCTCTGACTTTTAGAGGTGGGTAGCCCTGGGCTCTTCCCAGGTCTGGACATCATCTTCCCAGCTGGAGGCATGGATTCCCCCAATCATAAGGGTGGAGACAGTGGTATAAGAGGGTCCTTATGCCAGACACAGTGGCTCCTGCCTGTAATCCCAGCACTTTGGGATGCTGAGGCAGGAGAATCACTTGAAGTCAGGAGTTTGAGACCGGCCTGGCCAACATGGCAAAATCTCATCTCTACTAAAATTATAACAACAACAAAAAATTAGCCCGGCATGGTGGCACATGCCTGTAATCCCAGCTACTCAGGAGACTGAGGCATGAGAATCTCTTGAGCCTGGGAGATGGAGGTTACAGTGAGCTGAGATTGCACCACTGCACTCCAGTATGGGCCACATGGTGACACTCTGTCTGAAAACAAAAGAAAAAAGCCTCCTTAGATTCAAACTGGATTCCGGCCTCGGTTCCACTGGTCACCATTCAACTACTTTTCATCTCTAAGTCTCTGTTTCTTTAACTTCAAAAGGAAGTTAGCATTTTTCTTATGGAGTGCTGGGGATTAAATGAGAGAACACATGGAAAGCATTAGGCATGGAGCACACTTAGCAGATGGTGGTTGGCTCCCTCAGCTTTTCCACCAGTCTGTGGTGTACAGTTTAAATGGTGGGAAGAAGAACATGAGATTTGAGGCTGGGGAAGGAGGCATGGGGTTCTAGGCAAGGGGGTTAAGTCTCTTAGGCCTGGAGCAAGGGGCCAGGGTCCCGGGCAGGTGACAGAGCCCCACCGTGCCCTCGCGACCCTATTAATGGGCCCAGAATCTGGAAGCCAACCACCACATGCCCTCATGCCCAGGGTCTTCCTGCAGATACAGCTGAAGAGCCAAGAGTCTCAGAGTCTGCAGCAGCAGCATTGAGACTAGTACCGGGGTCACCTGCAGCAGTACATGGTCACCTATTAGCAGCTGACCTCTGTGAAGCAGGTGCCGCACAGGCAGTTACTGCTGCAGACCCAGCTCATGGACCAGCTGCAGCAGCAGAAGCTCAGGGCAAAGCGGTGGCTGAGATGGCCTGCCAAAAGTTTCAGGAGACCCAGGAGAGGGAGTCGCTGAGGACAGGGCCCCGAGGGAGACGACCTGTCAACCTCTGTGCCTTCTCACTCTGTTTTCCATTCCCTTAGGAGTGCCTAGAAGCTGCCAGCCAGTGGAACCAACAGCTAGAGACCCAGCTGAGTCTCCTGGCTCTCCCTGGACAAGGTACAGGAGACAACTCAGAGGAAGAGGAGAGAGACCCAGGAGGAAGGGGGGACTGTTAGCAGCATAGGGTCCGAGGGGTTGGAAGAGACCTTTAGAAGAACTGGTTGTTATGCCAACCGGGTGTCTGTACTAAGTTCGGCATCAATATGATGACCTCCCAGGAGCAGGCGGCCACCAGGTTGCCTAAGGATGAGTGAACTGGCCCAGATCAGAAAGGGAGCAGGTCAGAACTCCTGCACCAACTGGTAGTGTGACTGTGCCTGGGCAATATAGAAGATCTTGGATCTTATAGGAAAACTAAAGAACAGCAGGTCATTCCCCTCTGGGGAGGGGCTGGCTCAGGGTTACACAGTGAGGGTGGGGACAGAGGTGGGCCCACGGTACTTCCCTTGTTGGGTTTTCTGAGGACCCCTCTGGCCACCTCCCCACAGGAGATGGAGGAGGACATCTGGACACTGAGGAGGAGAAGGTGCCTCGGCCTATGCCTAGTGTCCCAGGGGACCTGGAGAGCCAGGAGGCCATGGTGAGTCTGACTTTCCCTGTGCCCGCTTTGCCACCTTCCTCTGTGGTCCCTCCAAGACCCCGTTATGCTCTTGCTTTCCCCGCCTTCTGATTTCTCTGGACCTTCACCCCTTCCGGGAGCCAGTGGTCAGACACCACTTCACCTGTGACCCACAGGTGCACTCTCTGAGGCCCCAAGGGAAGGGACTGTGCTCCACCTCCCAGCCCCATTTGTTCTGTGTATGCCCCTACAAGAATACTCAGCTCTTGCCTTCAAGTGGCATTTTTCAACTCCGCTGGAGCCAGTTTCCAGGAGGAGCAGGCACAGCTATGTGGGCAGCGGAAGGTGTGAAGGCTGTGCTGCCTGCACCTGGCTCACCTGGTGGCCTCGGCCTGGAAGGAGCCAGAGGCAGAGGCCCCGGCCCCAGGGACTGGGGGTGAGTTTGTGTGTGGGGAGAGCTACCGGGCCCTGTAGGAGGCCATGGAGAAGGTGAAGGTGAGTGAGTCCTGGCATGGGCCAAGAAAAGTGGGGGTGGGGCAGGACAGGTCACTCCCATGATGTGACCCTATTATTTTGGCTCCAGAGTGGCTTTATCGACCTCCCGAGGGAGAAGGTGGACGGGAAGCAGCAGGTGGAGAAACTAGAGCTTGGATTCATCCAGCTCTCTGGAGCGACAGATGGCATGAGTAAGCAGGAGGCCAGGGCACGGGCACGGGGAGCTGCAGGGCCTTCAGAGGGGCCCCAGTGTCTGAGCCGTGTCCTCTCACAGGAGAGCACATCACGGTATATGAGAGCCAGGGGGCAGGGCCAAACACGCGGCATGAGGAGGAGGAAGCCAGCAGGCTGGCCCAAAAGGAGCAGGAGATGAAGGTAGAGGGTGTGCAACATCTCTGCGGGGGTGGGGGTGAGGGTGGGTGCTGGCGCCGGCTCAGGCGTGGTAACTGAGCACCCCTCTCTTCAGGTGAAGCTGCTGGAGCTGCAAGATATGGTGTTGCCAGTTGTGGGCGACCTCGAGGGGCATGGCAAATTCCTCCCTGCTGTCCAGAACCCTCTTGAGGAGCCCGCTCCAGGGGCCCCACCCCCCCAGGAACTTGCAGCTGCGGAGGAGCAGAGTGGTGAGTAGAGCCCTCAGGCGGGGTGGGCAGGCTGGAGCAGGCGAGGCTCCCAGTGTACTCAGAGCCCCGCCTCCCTCTCTCCGAAGATTTTCAGGACAGCGTGGAGCCTGCACCAGGACAGGCCAGGGAGGGTTCTCCCCGTGACAACCCCACTGCACAGAAGATCCTGCAGCTGCTTCCTGTAACGCAGGACACCCAGGAGCACCCAGGCTTGGCCACCAAACCCTGCGTGCCATTCTTTTACCGGGCAGCCAAGAACAGAGAGATAAACATCATCATCATCTGAGAGCTGGTCAAGAAATTTAAAAACAACAACAACAAAAAGTTATGGGGTTAATCCCCTACACAATTCATCTACTTCATTGGAATGTTAGAGCCCCTCATGTTTATTTGTGTTTCTAATTTACAGTTTAAATTTATTTATAAAAAGTTAAGGGAGTGTGGGTCTTTCCCTGATGTTCACTCTGGCATCCTTTAGCATTTTTGTTTTTAATTGATAGTTTTAGGTCATGAGGTCGCATATCGAGTTTGCCCTTACATGGTGGGAGTTCAAACACACAAAGACCCACTATTTGCACAAAACTGTTCTTACTGGTTCGGAATAGGCTGCCCTGATTTTTAAATGTTATTGCAGCATGTATATTCATTACGGAATTCAGATAAAATTTGCTTATGTTCTGCTATTATGTTTGATCGATTCCTAATCACAGTGAGCTCTTCATTAGCTCAATATGTGGTTTGCCCTCAAGTGCGCACTGTTTCTTACTTTGTAATATGCCACTGTGAGTACCGACATTTAGAGCTGTTTAAAGGCCGAGAACTGGAAACAGCTTTTCCTCTATTTTCTGTGTACTGGGGATGGGAGTGATAACATTTTGGGAGGCTTTTTAAATCTCACGGAAGAGGAAAGTGGCCTGCTCTGGCAGGTGTGTGCAGGATAGAGTGTGTTTCATTTGTTCTGGTGCCAGGAATGAGCGCCGTACTATGGTAGTTCCCTTAGGATTTGTACGTGCTCTGGGCTCATGAAGATATTGCAGCCTGAGCTGCAGCAGTTGGACTCTTTCTCAATGACCTAAAAAGGGATTCTTTCTGAGGAATGAAAGGCTCCCATCATTGACTGTGGATGTGGAAAACCTTTTCTAGCTTAGAGCATTTATATCTACAATGCATTTTAAAGTCAGAGTTCATGTTACCTGTTTTAATCACATGACTACATGTCCCAGTACACAAAAGGGCACTGCTTGGTATTCTTCTTAGTGTATTTAGTGAAGATCATAAGAAACCCTTTCAGAGTTTAAACGTCCCTGGAACAGGCATACAGGCTCTAGTCAAGAATGAATTCGAGTGAAGGAAAGCTGTGTGACACCTGGCATTCCTCTATGTTCACGGAGCTTCTTTGAGGCTAGGAGACCGATTTTACCATCTAGACCTCTCTGGCTAATACCTATTCTTCAGCCACATTGGTTAATCTGACATACGAATTTACTTCTTTTCCTTGAATGGAAAACACTTTAAAAATATTAACAACCATTTTAATAAACTAATACATGTGAGAGTATTCGTTGAAACAAAAAGCAGTTTTAGTGGACAGTGTTATACTACATTTGAAAATCAAGAAGTTTATGCAACTTAAAATATTTACAAACTGCAGTGCAATCTACTGTTGTGAATGTCAAAGTATTATGAGTAAAAGTATCTAGACAATCACAGAGTTATATTTCCTCACAAAGTTCTTTACAAAGAGTGAAATATGTTTTTATACCTCTCCGTTTCAGTTAGAGGCGTATTTTGTGCCATATTTATGTTATGTGCCTATAGAGAATGAATGAATTATTTCAGTCATAGGTTGCCTAAATCATAACTTCATGATGCTTGGGAAAGAATCAACAGTTAAAAGTTCATGAAGTTCTAATATCTGTGTTCCAAAATACGTCACAGTATTAGGATGTAGGGAGAGATGTATGTGCGCTCCCTGGGGTGTGCAATTCTAGTTACTAGACCATCTCCATTTTTAGCATTTGGCATCCTCATGATACTTTTATAAACATGGCATTAATAGGAGAGCAATAATATGATTTTACAGATGAAATAACAGATTTGCCTGCATTCACTGAAAGAGTACAAATATTGGTCCTTCAACTGACTCTTCCAAATTGTATGAATTTATCAAACTATTGGATAAACCCAGTTTCCGAATGATAAAGAAAAACTGTTAGACCAAATAGTGTGGCTAACTAACAGTGGTACAGTTTCTAAATACCGCTCTTTGTGTAGGGATTTTGTCCTATGTTTCAGAAAAAGCTAAAAAGAATGGAAATCCTATGACAATAACTTAAGTGTTTCTTCAAAGCATGCAGTCTTTGCAATACCTCATTCAGCCAAGTATTTGTTCTCTTCCTCATTCGGTATAAGGCAGCTTTCAATTTGCTTAGAAGGCAACATTAGAAGGTTAGAGATCATCAGAAATATAAAATTTGAAAATGTGAGTTCAACTGAATAAATTTGAATTTCTGTTAGAAGAATCAAAATACCTGTTTACAGATTGCAATATATGGTCATTATTTTTAAAGTTTTTGATTAAACCTGATAGGTTTTCAGAAATGAAAAAAAAAACAGTTCTAAAACCAAAGCTGATATTTAGAAAATGTGAAAATGTACATCAGCCCTATCCATAATATAGTTTCTCTAAAACTTTATCTCACAGAGTCACTTCAAAATAATATAACTATTCAAAAATGTAACTGCTATCTTAATGTTTTGAAATAAGTTAAAGCATGTTAAAATGTGAACATTGTAGTTTAGTAGAAAGAACCTGGGGGAAGGAAAAGTAGAGAAAGAAATGCCAATTCCAATGCCAAGCTTTATTTGCCGAGTTTTCTTAGAATGACTTTTACCAATTTATGAATTCCTGTCAACAGAATGTATAATGGAAGTACTGAAAGACTGTTGTCTAAAGTGCCATTATTGACTGCTACTGTGATGCTACTGCAATGCAATAAGTTAGGAAATTGTTGCAAAGTGCTGTTTTTGCCGTAAAATTTAGTGTGCCTTGGAAACTATGGTGTTAAAGGTATTGAGACTGTGCAAATGCTGGGCACGCTTGGCATGAGATCATCGGATTTTATTTTTACAAAATTGTAACTATGCAAGTGTGTTTATTAGAAGAACACAAACCAGTTACGGGATAAAAAGTTGTGGATGAAAAAGTTATGGGATAAACAATGTTGTGGAAAAGTTGTGGCAAAAAAAAAGTGTTGTGGAAAAAAAGTAGAATAATGCTTTATGACAAGTTTAACAAAAGGTATTATGAAAAAGAAGTTATGGGATTAAAAAAAAGTCATAGGATAAAAATAAATAAAAGCAGGCCCCTGTCAGCATAAGCCTGGAGAAGCGGGGCTGGAGTCTTCACCCCCACCGTGTCCCTATCACCCCTTCCCAGTCACCCCTTTACCATTAGGGTAGCAAGACAAGATCCCTGTCTAATGGGGGGCAGACAACCAGACCCTTTGCCACCTTGACCAGGGCTGAGTCCTTACATTCCTGGACGGTGATGTGTGTTATTGAAGAGCCAGAGGCTGGTGGAGTTGGTTTGTTTGGAGGAGGCCTGATGGCTTCCCTACTCTCACCAAAGCAACTTTTCCCTCAGGGGAGCTCCCGTCTTCTGATTCAGAGGCAGCTGAGGCGGGACAGTGGGGCTAAGTGTAGAGCAGATGAGGGCACGGGCTGCTGGGGTGACCCCCCTTCCCCAGTGTACATATAGTATCTGTGTAACATTTTGTATATTCCAGGGTTTAGGACCACCCCCTGTATTGTACCTCATGGAGGTTGGAGCTGGCATATGGGGAGGAGGTTCTAGTCATTACTTATGGCTGGGAGACTTATTTATTGATAGCATAGGACAGAGGAAGGAGGTAGGGATGGGGTTGTGGCTCCTTGGTGATATGACTCCTGTTTGTTTTGCTTTTCATTTTGGAATAAATGGATTTAGCCATACTGCTCAGCCTGGTGGGTTCCCGTTTCCCTCACTGGGTCCTAGAGTTTGTGCCACTGAATGAGGAGCCCCAGAGTGTCTGAGCATGTCCAGCTCAGCTGTTGGGGACCTTCCAGGCCTGTTACCTGTATGCTGCCTGGTAACACCTGGTGGATTTCACAGGGGCTGCCATGGTGCCTATGGGGCACAGTGAGGCCCTGACAGCCAACAGGCTCAGAAGCCTGATCTACCGGTGGCCGGGAAGGCAGATACCAGCATTCAAGGGCACTGACTTCCATCCACCCCGGGCATCTTCCATTTTGTCCCCCTGCCTCCCTCTCCTGTCTGCGCCTGGTGGCCTGTTCTGTCTGTCCCTCAGTGCACCTCATGACCAGTTCTATCTGTCCCTCCAGAGTGCTGGCTGCCCCGCGGGCTCCCTCCAGGCTGAGTTCATCGCCCTGCACCCTAGTGACCAGAGCAGGCTTCACAGCACAAGTGCCACCTGAGCTCCAGGAGCTTTCCAAGAAAAGTGTCCCTTGGAAAGGGTGTGGCCTTTTCACCACTCCCAACAGCACCCGAGAAACGACTGGGCCTTTTCCCTCCCCTGAGCTCCACAGAGAACACAGCCAGCAGAGAGCACATTCCCCGTTATCCAGAAATGGGTTTGATTCTCAGCTGAGGGACAACAGGACTGGTGGAGACTTTCAGTCCACACGGCTGCCTGCACAGCACCCCCATGCTTGGCGGGGGTGGGAGGGATGGCGGAGGCTGGCTGTCCACAGGCCGGGCATGACAGGGAGGCTCACTGGAGGTGGTGCAATTTGGAGGGGAATGTCAGGGGAGAGCTTTCTCTTGCTGGGCCACAAGATTCCACAAGGACAGCACGGTGACTGATTCCCAGCACTAGAGGCGAGGCGGTCAGCCATGTGTAGGGGTGTGTGTGTGTGTGTGTGTGTATGTATATGTGTGTATGTATTTATAGATATTTATAGAACAGGGCAGGGCGTACCACAGAGTATTTATAGATATTTATAGAACAGGGCAGGGTGTACCACAGAGTATTTATAGATATTTATAGAACAGGGCAGGGCGTACCACAGAGTATTTATAGATATTT
Organism: Chlorocebus sabaeus; assembly: GCF_047675955.1. Classification (NCBI taxonomy): domain Eukaryota; kingdom Metazoa; phylum Chordata; class Mammalia; order Primates; family Cercopithecidae; genus Chlorocebus; species Chlorocebus sabaeus. Next base: position 54,003,101 of record NC_132929.1, on the reverse strand, counting down.
ATAGAACAGGGCAGGGCGTACCACAGAGTATTTATAGATATTTATAGAACAGAGCAGGGCGTACCACAGAGTATTTAAAGATATTTATAGAACAGGGAAGGGCGTACCACAGAGTATTTATGGATATTTATAGAACAGGGCAGGGCATACCACAGAGTATTTATAGATATTTATAGAACAGGGCAGGGCGTACCACAGAGTATTTATAGATATTTATAGAACAGGGCAGGGCGTACCACAGAGTATTTATAGATATTTATAGAACAGGGCAGGGCGTACCACAGAGTATTTATAGATATTTATAGAACAGGGCAGGGCATACCACAGAGTATTTATAGATATTTATAGAACAGGGCAGGACGTACCACAGAGTATTTATGGATATTTATAGAACAGGGCAGGACGTACCACAGAGTATTTATGGATATTTATAGAACAAGGCAGGGCATACCACAGAGGGGCACAAGTTTTCAGCAACGGTCACACCTGGATGTGTCAGCTCAGCACTACAACAGACTAAGTCACAGATGAAGGGGGCTGGCTTTGGGGCTGGGGAGCCACTGTCAAGTCACAGGACACCTGCCCCGCAGGCTTGGAAAGGGAGGCCTCCAAGAAGAGGAGGATCTGTTTAGAGGTCAAAGAGGGGCCTGGGGCTCTCAGGATGGGGTGGACTTGCCTGACCCAATCAGCTGGCAGTTGGAGGAAAGCAGAGAGAAAACAGGAGAGAGAAAAGCAAGCAGAGAGAAAACAGGAGAGAGAAAAGCAAGCAGAGAGCTGGTGAGGCAAGCGCAGAGCACTGGCGCACCACAGCAGCTGTGAGAGGGCTGGGGAGGGGAGGGCGCAGGTGCGGGTGTGGCAAAGGTTCCTGGAAAAGGGGCTGGAAGGGAAAGGGGAGGAAGATGGAGGGAGGAGCCGGAGCTTCACAGGTAGTGCCTGTGGACTGCGGTGGCCCCTCCCCAGCCCACACACGCTGGCCTCACCCATGGCACCCAGGCAGTGCACCCACAGTTCAGACCAATGCTCAGCCCCCTTGGGCTTCTCTCTTCTCTGGTCACCCTGTCTTCCAACCCACTGGCCAGGGCTACCTCTTGCTTGGGGAGCCCCACCCAACTGCCACCTGGCCTGATAAGGAACACTGCTTGAACCAAAATGGTGAAGCTATAAGGGATGGATGGCTGGAGTGTGTGCCAGAGGCCCCTCTGGGTGGTCAGAAAGACCAGGGTCCTCTGAAGGGAGCCTGGGGAAGGCAGGGAGGGCAGGTAGCTGGATGCCACTGGCCATAGACTTGTAAGTCTTAAGAGGGGAGCCTCAGCTGGTTGCCAGGTGGGAATGCTACAAGTTTCGTAGGTGAGGCTGGGCCCTTCCTGCTGGGAAAAGCAGAAGAGGGAGAGTCCATGGCAGGAGAGGCAGGTGGGCTCGCTAGGCGGAGGTCAGCTGGGCCAGCAGGCACTGTGGTCCCCTTGGCTGAATAGCACAGGAGACCCCTAGAAGCAACAGGCCAAGTTGTGTGAGCCCGCTGGCCTGTGGTAATGCTTCAGCGGGGGCCAGGGACCCTGCCTTTGGTCACATGCTAGCAGCTATGATGGTACCCGGGAGGATGGGAAGTGGGCTGTGTGTCCCTGCCTGGCCTGTGAGGTGTGTTGTGGGATGACCATGTGTATGGGACTCTTAAGGTTTTATCCTAGATCATCACTGGATTGCTGACAGATAGAGGAGGTGGGACCCTGACTATCACCCCTGCTCTGCAGTGGATTCGGCTCTCGGCACTCCCAGGCTGGGAGCTGGATGCCCTGCCCTGGCAGCATGACTCAGACTGCATGACCGGTATGGCGTGTCCAGGATGACGTTCCTAGACCTCTGGCCTCCTCAGAGTCCAGCCCCACACAACGCCCTCCAAGCTCCCAGCCCCTACACCATAAACCATGAGCTCTATGCCCTCTCTGATGGCTCCAGAGAGCACCCATGTCTGCCAGTTTGGGCATGGAGCCTGTTCCAAGAGCACCCAGGCTCAGCCATGGAGGCCATGGGCAGTGGTGCTGAGTCCCATGGCTCACAGGGAAGGGAGGTGACAGAGCCACAGCATGAGGACAGAAAGAGGAAAGAGCAAATCTGCAGCTCCAGAAAGGAGGGGCAGGGATCCTGGATCTGAGGTCCCAGGTGTGCCCCCGTGTGGAGCTGGTGCAGTGGGGCGGGAACACCATTCATGCAGCAGGCGGCAAGGCATGTACCTACCATGGCTGATGCTCCTCAGGGGCCACTGATAGTGATTCTGAAAGACAGCATCAAATCAACATGGCAGCTCACATGCATGGGTGGGGCAGGCCTGGGGTTGGGGGACACACACACGCACATGCTGGGGTGCGCACACACATGCTATGAGGCCCCACTGCTGGCATGGACACACTAACACACATACCCACAACACGCATACGCCTCCTTCCCTGCCACCTCCCAGTGCCCAGCATCCTCACTGGCTGGCACGTGCAGCACAGATCTGGGGCGTGCAGCCACTTGGCACACTGAAGCACACACATGGGCAGAGTCACAACACAGAAGCTCACCCACACACAGAGGCATTTGCACCAGCTCCCTGCACACCCATGCTGGCATGCTCAGAGGACCATCCATGCTGCTCATGGAGACAGTGCTTGCTTGCTAATGTTCAGCTGCCATTTCTCTACCTAAGAGCCTTCCATGGCTCCCTACTGCCTACAGCTTTGAGCCCCAACAAGTCATACTCTTCGGACTTTGAAGTTCTCCACCCTATGCCCCACCCTCCCCACAGAGCTCTTTCTCATTCTGTCTCTGTTCCCTGCTTTGGCCAGCGGCTGTCCTCAGTGAGTCCCACACTAAACCTCTGTCCACACTGCAGCTCTTTACCCAGATACCCTCCAATTCCTCGTCACATAAGCCTATCTCAGTCATACCCTGGACTCCATTGAAGCCAGGCTGCCTTGAAGAAGCTCTCCCAGACTGCCCTTTTCCCCAAGGCAGGGTCATGACTTGCCAAATGTTTTGCTTGCATTAGTAAGACTAGAGTTGGAGCAGGCATCAAACCTTACATCCCATATGTCACACCTCACCACAGACCTGGGTGCCAAATACCCTGAAGAGTCTCAACTCACGTTGGTAGTTAGCAAAGTGCTCCTACAGCCGCATCTGCAGTTAACACAGCATCCCTATGACCACTGTCTCCCTTAATCCCCACAGCCACCCTGGGAGAAAGGCAGAAAGAAATCATTTGATAGAAAGGATGCTGAGGCTCTGGAAGGGAAAGGGACTTGCCTGAAGTCCAAGGGTGAAGCAGCATCTCTGGACTCCCAGTCTTGGCCAATACCACGCTGCTTGCCTCTACCCATCTCTGTTGGTCATTACCACATCCTAGGGCAAGCCCCAATCCCTGCCTCATTTTGGTTTATGGGCGCTGGACCCACAGCCCCACTCTCCAGCCATTTGGAAACAAAAACATATGCTATTGTTTTCCTTAGAGAACGTGGCCAGTGTAAACAGGGCACACTGGGAATCAGAGTGAATGTCCTTGAAAGAGGGCCATGGGTCAACAAGTCCAAGCCAGAGGATGCAGAATGCTTTTCCTTAGAAATCTTTGGGAGTGAAGTAGGCTTCAGACACTCCTATCCCTTCCCCGGCAGCCACCCTTACCACATTGGTTTAGACTGGGTAAGGTGGCGGGGCGGGGGAGGTGGATAAAAAATCAGATTGCTCATGGCCCCCAGGCTCCTTCCCCAGCTGCTTCTGTCCTAGCCCAGGCTTGGTGCCATTCTCACATTCTCACACTCATGTGATGTGTCACACACATCACAAACCTTGATGGTCACACAGTCACAGCCTTGTCTCTGCTCCTGTGGTCCAGTGGCTGGACACCCCCTGGGATGGCTCAAAGGAGTCAGGACTTGGAAGTGGGGACATCAGGGTAGCTGAAGGAAATCCACACACCCAGCGTATCTCAGGGTTCAGACTCTCTGACCTGAGGTAGGCACCCCATGGGCTGGGAGAGGAGTTGGAGGGAATGGAGGATGGAGGACAGCGAGAAGGAGGAGGAATGCAATGTGTGGGGCGGCCGCCAAGAGTGAAAATAGAGGGAAGCACCATGTAAGTGCTGGAAAGAAGGGGGTAGGTGGGACGAGCCCCATAGCCCCCTCCCAAAAAACGACCACCTCCGGGACTCAGTGCTCCCTGAGGGGCAGGCTCCACCACACGCGGCTCCGGCATCCAGGGTCCCAGTGCCTTGGAAGGAGAGGCCCGGTTCTGGCAGCCAGGCCCCGTGCTCTGGAATCCAGTCCCATGTCGGGGGGACACCTGACCCCTTCCCTGCCCAGTTCAGTGTTGTGGGACAGGGCTGCTGTCAAGACAATCCCCAGTCCTGCCCTCCTCCCCGAGCGGGCCAGTTAGCCCATGTAGCCTCTTCCCCACTTGCCTGTGTGGCACTGCCAGCCTGGTACCCTGGTGCCCATTCAGTCTAGTCCTTCATACTGCTGGGGCATGGGGAAGCTCTGAGTAACGTGGGACTATAGAGTGCGAGAGGGTTGCTGATGGCCGGGTCCCGTGCCCTCCCCATTCCTGTGCATTCTTGACAAAGTCTCCCAGCAACCGAGGGTACACAGCAGCTGTAGACACCAGCCTGATGAATATCTCCTCGTGGGGAGGGGGCCATAGCAGGAGTGGGGCTCCAGGGAAATACAGAACCTGGGACTGGGAGGTGTTGATGTGAGAGGCCCAAGAAACCTCAGCTTTGCACTTGCTGAATACCATCTGCGCCTCTCAGGAGGGAGAGTGCCAGGCTCAGGAGGTCCCTGCCCAAGCAAGGGAGCTTGGAAAGGGGGCTGGGGTGTGCTTTGCCATTTTTGAGGGCTGGCAGGGGGACCCCTCTGGAGGTACTTGGGGCAGTACAGCATGCCATGGCTCCTGAGTGACAGAGTCAGCTCTGCACCCCACAAGACCACTCCCTACCCAGAACTCACTGTGATCATATGCTGGGTCCAGATGCCCATGCAGCCTCCTGGCGGGAGCATCAGTTGCACCATCTGCCCAGGACGGCCCACGGAAGAGTCTGCGCCACTCTGCCCTGCTATGGAACAACCCCTGTTCTGCCTTTGGGAAGAGGTGTTCGTTTAAGCGATAACTGGGCTGGCCCCCATGGCACAGTGATCACAGAGTCTGCTGCTACCCATGGCTGAGAGCTCTAGTTCTTCCTAGTGGTCTCTGAAGCCACCAGGACGGATGAACCGTGGCTTCACCCTCTTGGCCGACTCAGCTGCCTTTCATCAGCTCATCTGCCCCTAGGATCCACTCTGCCTCTGGCTGGCACCTGACCCGAGCCCCAGGCTCACGCCTCTGCCCACAGGCCCAGCAGCTACTTCACCTCCAACTCCATCCCTCTTGACCAAGCACTGCCTCTCTGGACCAAGCTACTGGGGTGCCACTAGTGCCCCCACATGGTGCCCCCTCTCGGGATCCTTGGGTCCGGCTGTAGCTTCCTTCTGGAAGACACACTCCAAAACCCCAGCCCTGCTCTAGGGCCCTGTATCCCTGACTTTCTGCATCCTTCTCCCTCCTTCTGGGAACATGAACTTGCCCTGCCAGCCTGGTGGCTCCTAGAGGAGCCTGGGCCTGGACCATGGCAGGACCGGGAGCATCTGCTGCTAGTGATGCTGGAGCCCGCACCCATGTCCACGTGATGTCCATGGCACAGTGGCCATTTGAGGCTGGGGGTGTCTGAGTGGTGGCTGCAGAGTGGGGACCTTACCTCTGCCTGAATGAAGTTCACCAGGGCCTCCCCTGTGCTGTCCTGCTAGGCGTGGAACAGCTGGCCTAGCTGGAGGCCCAGGACCACACCGTAGAGCAGGAGCTGGGGGTCGGTGCCTGCGCTGGAGCTGGCTCTGAGGCTCTGGTTGCTGAGTGGCTGGACGGACCCTTCCAGATGCAAAAGGGGCCATCACCCTCTGAGATCCAGGCCCAGGCCTGTGTCTGCAGAGAGGCAGTGTGACCCTGGCACACCACCCTCAGCTCTGCCCCAGCTCCTGGCACACCCCGGAATGCCCACAATCAGCACACCCATCCGGGCAGACAGTCAGCGTCTGGCTGCCCTCCAGTGAGAGGAGCACTTGCTTCTGGGCCGCCACTCGGAAGAAGTGTCTGGAGGAAGTGTGCTTGTCATCAGAGAAGCTGAAGTGGATGCCTCCGTCCAGGGCTCCTGAGGACAGAGTCATTGGGTCTGGCTGGCCTGAGCTGGCTCCTCATCTCAGGGCACCCCTTCAGGCAGCAGGAACCCAGGGCCCGGCCCTCAGCACCCACCTCTGTGTGAGAACAGCACGAGCCCACCGCCCAGCTGAGCCTGCACGAAGCTGCGCACCTCGGTGCCCGGCGCTGCCCACAGCACTACCCGCCCTTTGCTGGGCTGCTCAATGGCGTAAACCAGATGCTCAGGGGCCCAGAGTAACTGTCCATGCTCCTCAGGGCCTCCGCAGGGATGGGCGCAGTGGCCCCCTCCCACATCTGGGGACACAGGCCTGTGAAGGTTCTGCCTTGCCCTGCTCACCCACCCCTTCCTCCCCAGCCCTGGGCTGCCACCAGGGTTCCAACTCTGCTGGCTCAGGCCCTCAGGTGGCATCGAGGCTGGTACTGCTCTGGCTCCCCTGCACAAAGGGCCCTCCCCACATTCACCTTCCCTGTCACCCCAGGGAAGGCCCCAGGGAAGGTCACCCTCCAGGCCCAGCCTCCTTGCTCTCCATCTGCCCTAGTCCTGCGTGTCCCTCAAGGCCAGCTTGTGTCCCCTACCCAGGAAGGCCCCTGTTCTTACCCTCACCAAGTTCTCAGCCCCAGAAACCCCCAACGCCGACCAACAGTGCTCCTTAATCTGTCTCACTGGTGGGGCAGGGGTCTCCTTTCAGAGCCTCCGTGTGTGCCTGGCCAGGGCCGGGCACAGGTGGGAATGGTGATTTTAGAAACGGGCCCTCCTTCCAGCTGAGGGAGGGGTGGTGGTGCGGAGAGTGGGGGGCTGATGGTTGGCATGTTCTGCAGCACAGAATCAGCGCTGCGATGGGCCCAGGTGCTTCCAGAGCAGTTACGGGCCCTCCTCATGTTGGGCGAAGGGGACCCCTTTTCAGGCCTCCCACTTGCAAGCAGAGCAGGCGCCTGTTCCTGAGGTCCTGGTACCAGTCTTGCTGGGTCAATTACTTGCAGGCAGAGTTGCAGTGGGACTCACATGCCCGGGAAACAGAGCTTTCTGGCATTCCTGGACTCCCTCCCCCGGCCCCAGGGAGCCCTCAGGCTGAGCCTTGGCAGGAGGGGCCATAATGTGGGGAGCAGGGCCCCATCGCAGGGCTCCCGGAGCAAACATGGGTGGATGGCACCACCTGGTGGCCGTGCTGCCACACAGCCGTCCTGGCCTGTGGTTCCAGAGCACTGTGTTAAGCTCTCCTGTGACCTCCGCACCATGAGGCCACCCCCTATGGGCACATCCTAGACCACCAAAGCCCCACTCAGCGCCCCATGTCAGAGACAGCCCAAGTCAGCTCTCCTGTGGAACCTTCAGTGACTCTTGCTGACCCAGGAGGACGCACCCCAGAAGCCGGCATTCAAAGCCCTGCCATGTGGGCTTAGTGAAGCCATGCCCTTTCTGTTCTACCAGAACTACTTTCACAAGCATGGAGAAGTTCCACCCCATGTCTGGGCCCTGGGTTCCTGCCAAACGGGGGCCCTGCTCTGCTGTGGCACAAGGGGCAGGAGTTTGGGGAGCCAAGCCGTGGCCTTCACTTGCTGGGGTGAAGGTGGGAAGCTTATTGGCTCCTGCCCTGACACCTGCCCTTACAGGCTTGTAAGTGATTCTGTCGGGAGTTCTGGTCCTGAGCCACAGGAGAAGGAACAGCAGAGCCACCTGTGGCTGCTCAGAAGTCTGCCTACCTTACTTGCAAGTGTCCATAACAAAACCTCCCACCTGTGTTCCATTTCAGCACAATCTCACAACTCTCCTTCCAACAACCCCATGAGGCATGCGGCAGCGTCCCCATTTTGCATAGGAGGAAACTGAGGCTCAGACAGGGGGAGCTCTGTGCTGGGAAGTAGGGGATGCTGGCCTCTTTCTCGAAGCAGACATGGGGGATGGTGCCAGGAATACTCTCACCTGCAGGCCTGTGTTTGTAGTGAGGACGGGGGGTTGGTCATTGACACGCAGGACGGTGACAGTGAAGGCCACAGTATGGCTCTGGCAGCCCATCTCGGAGGTGTCAGTCATCAGGACAAAACTGTCTGTCAGTGTCTCGCTCCCGTCGTGCACGTAGCGGATCAGCTGCTCTTCCACCTATGGGCAGGCCCAGGGCTAGTCAGGCCCCAGCAGCACCCTTCATGTCCTGCCTTTGGGTGCAGGAGGAGACTGACTCTTTTAGGGCTTCAGCTTCCATTGGTGGAAAATGGGGACCATAAGTTCTGGCTCCCAGAGGAGCTGTGAGGAAGAAAGGAGATACAGTGTTTAAAGCACAGGTGCTTCTGAAATGTGACTCCCCATCTCCTCTCTGTGTATAACCCCCACACTGGGAGTCCCCAGGGCTCCCTCCATTCTGCCCCCAGAGCTGGGCTGCAGCCCCTGGGCCTCTCTCACAGCCATACCTCTCTCCAGGAGAAGGCACTGAGGGTCCTGGCTTGAGGTCCGTCCTCCTTCTGCAGGGCCCCATGCCAGGCCGAGGGTGAGGAGAGTGGGAAAGTAGGGCCCGATGATGCGAAGCAGTGGAGGGGCCAGGGTGAGGCTGCCACCCTCAGGGACGTTGAAGTTTTCCGCATCCAGTGGGATGGCAGCAGGCAGCACCTCTAGCTCCACGCGGACACCCTCGAGGAGAGCACCCAGGCCCGAGGTCACATCCAGTGAGAAGGCATCGCTCCAGGCCTCAGGGCTGGAGTGCAGGTACAGGACTCTGCCCGTGTCCACTGCCTCCTGGGAGAAGCTCTGCACGGGGTCCAGGCTGGGTGGCTCATCTGCCAAGACGCCACGAGACACCATCACCACGCAGCCGGCACTCGGTGGCTTCTTCACTGAGAATACGATGTCTGCCGGCGGCACTGCCTCCTGGGCTGCCTGGTTAACAGAGGTCATGAGGACTCACAGGGGGCCACAGAGGGGGTCTCACAGGGGTCCACTGTGGCCCTAAGCAGCCAGAACAGGCTTGATCTTGCCCCACTTATACCTCCAGACACCACTGCTCATTTACACACACAAACACACATGTGGGTTCACACACACAGCAGCTAGACATGCAGCTGGTCACATTTTTTGTTTTTTGACAGTCTCACTCTGTCACCCAGGCTTCATGGAGTGCGGTGGTGCAATCACGGCTCTCTGCAGCCTCAACCTCCCAGGCTCAAGGGATCCTCCCACCTCAGCCTTCCAAGTAGCTGTGACCACAGGCACATGCTTCCATGCCCAGCTAATTTTAAATTTTTTGTGTAGAGATGGGGTTTCACTGGGTTGCCGCTGGCTGCTGGTCACATGTTAATACCCACCCCATACACGGTTACAGAGGATCAGTCACACAGCTTGAGATGCACTCCCCCGGGGAGGTGGATAATCACATATCCCCAGACTCAGTGACACAGACACGCAAGTTCATCATACGCTGATGCAGTCACACATGTACATATGCGCGCGCGCGCGCGCGCACACACACACACACACACACACACACACACACACAGGCCCCCCTGCTCAGGATCTGTTCAGGTCTGTGGCTGGTTTGCAGGCAGTGCCTCCCCAGCCCCTGTTATTACCACCCAGGACTGTCAGAGGGCGCCCTGCCCCCACCCCTCCTGGAGGCACAGCCACCTTCAGCCCAGGCCCTATGGAGCTCAAGCCCCAAAGGCCACATGGGCTCCCTCACCTGATGGGCCAATCACAAGAGGCTAAACCACCCTCAAACTCACATTCCTGTTCTATGCCTTTCCCTGGAATGTTCCTCCTGCCTGGAATACCACTCCCCATTATCTGCTACCGATGGCCTGTGCTCTTCAGAGCCTGGCCCAAACACTGCCTCCTTCCGCAAGGCCTTCCTGATGCCAGATCTGCTGGCTCACTGTCGGCCCCAAGCTCCAGACATGCAGACCAGAAGGATCTCCGAAATAAGTAGTGTGGGAGAGTAAGGCTGAGCGGGCAAGGACTGGCCTGAGGTCACAGGGCAAGTCCTGCTGGAGTGAGCCTGCTGGAGGGCCCGTGGCTGCTCGGCGGGGTTCCTGGGTGGGTAGAAGCCCTTGACAGACCCTCCTAGTCCTGGTCTGGGCTCTGAGAAAATAGCAGGGAATATGTGGATCTAAAGAGCAGCCACCTGTCTCCATGGCCAGCAATCCCCAAAGTTCAGGACCCATGATGCCCTCCCAGGAAACTGACTGCAACGCAGATTCTTGGGCTCCACTTCAGAGATTCAGTAGGGCTTGGTGGGGCCCAGGAATCTGCATGCTCAGCCACGCCATGGACATGAGTGGACACGACCTCTGGAGGCACACACAACTCCCAGGAGGATGGGTGTACAGCAAGCTCCCCAGAAACTCTTGGGAGCACAACATATACGGGAGCACATCTGAGACCCGTGCACACATGCAACTGGGACCACCACAGCCACAGCCCAAGTCACATGTGTACCTGGCATGGAGGCTGAGGGGGAGGCCCTCTACCTGGCCCACACCCCCGCTCACCACCTCCAGCTGGCCCCTTCTGATCTCAGCTGCCTCTCCCTGGAAGACATAGATCTTCTTGTGCCGGACCAGCTTCAGTGGGGCCAGTGGGCCCTCTAGGGCAACGGTCACTTGTAGCGTGGCATCCGTGTGCACTGGCCCCATTTCCATTGAGAAGATCAGGGTGTCACGGGTTCTGAGGCTGCCATTGAGGCGGTAGAGAATGGCCCCGTCTAGCAGGTCCTCCTGGGAGAAGGCTGTGACTGACTGAGTGGCCCAGAGCAACTGCCCCCAGCGACGGCCGGCTGTGACATGGTAGTGCACCTCATCCCCACTGCGGATGTCAAGGTTGGTGTCCAGGTGGAGCTCAGCTGTGTCAATGGTGCCCTGACCTCCTTGAGGGACCACAAGGCCAGAGCCGTTGGCCACACGGAGGTAGGGCTCCGAGGCCTGCACCTCCAGCAGCACAGTGGCCTGGTGTTGCCCATCGGACACACCTGCAGCTGGATCCAGCCATGATCAGCCCAAGTGCATGAACAGGACTCGCCTCTTTCTGAGGTCCTCCTGGGTGAAGCGGTAGATGGGCCACGTGGGCTCATCCACGGCCACGATACTGCCAAAGAGGAGGTCCTTGCGGGTCAGCACCAGCTGGGCGTCAGCAAAGTCCGAGTCTGAAGGCCACGTCGTCTGTAGTCAGCAGCCGCCACCCACCCCGGGCCACATGGAAGACGCGGCTGATGGTCTGCACAGGGGCGTGGTCATTCACGGGTTGGATGGCCACCCGGAAGACACCCCGTACCTCCTCCCAGGCCATGTCACCACTGCTCTCACCCTGGCGGGTAGCAACAAATGGGATATCATCTTCTGTGGTCTCGGAGTCATCATGCTGGTAGACCAGCCGGCCACGCAACAGGTCTTCATTGGTGAAGGATGTCACCATAGTGGTCTTGTCCCGTGTCCCACGCCAAGCCAACCTCCCATGGCGGGGCCGCTCCATGACCTCATAGAGGTAGCTGGCACTATTGAGACTCTTGACAAAGAGGTGGTCAGCAGAGAGGACACCCTCACCACCCTCAGGCACCACGAGGAGGACATTGGTGAGGACGGGCGCATCTGGGTCACCACCAATGTGGATGGGGAAGGTATAGAGCGGGGAGAAATATGGCGGAGCTGTGACACGGAAATGGAAGGTGTCCTCGACTGCCTCCGAGGCACGTGCTGTGGCCCCATAGGTCACCCGGCCAACCTGTATGTCATCCTGGGTGAAGCCCTGACCGTCTGACAGCCTCGTGCCCTGTAGTTGAAGGTTGCCTTTCCTGGGAGCCTGAACCACCTCATAGTGGAAGGTTGGGGGGCTTGGGCCTGCCTCCTCCAGGGTGGCCTCCAGGTGGGCTGTGGTGAGGGTCTCCTGCTGGGTGTTCTGAGTGTGCAGTGGCTCTAGCCGCAGCATCCACACGGTGGCTCTCTGGATGGTCACTGGGAAGGACAGATTGCTCAGGATCTCCTGGCCCACCTGCACATCCAGGGCCAGGTTCTCCACGGTGTCCTCGGTGCGGTGCTGTGGGTTGGTGCTCAGGTACCTCACGTGGCCCTGCTCCACATCCTGCTGGTGGAACGCCTGTGTGGCCCACCACTCAGCACCCTCCACCCCACCGGCCCCCTGCTTCTGCAGCTCCCCGAACTGCAGGGCTCCGGTGACGCCGAATAGCACGCTCACATCCTGCCCCACGGCATTGGTCTCCACCGACAGGTTGGCGGGCAAGATGGGCATGGCAGAGCCTTGGGCCAGGCACAGCCCTGTGCTGCGGTGGATCTGTATGGCCGGCCGGACGGCCACCACCTTCAGCGTGGCCGGGGGGCTGGCCTGCAGTCCATCGCTGACCCGGAATGTCAAGTCCTGTGCAGGGCCACTGCGGTGGACATAGACTAGGCTGCCGGCCTCCAACTCCCGGCAGGAGAACTCGGTTGCCGGCTCCCCAGGCTGGTCTCGGCGCTGCACGGGGAAGCCAGAGGGGGCGCCAAGGAACTGGAAAGTGAGGCCCTCACAGGCAGAGTCTGGGTCATAGGCCTGGAAAACCTCAGGCCCCAGCGGCTTCTGTGTGTGTTCCAGGATCACCATGAGGCTGCCATGTGGGAAGATGATGCGGGGTGGGTCATTGACAGGGTTGACCTGGATGGGCAGGTGGTAAGTTTGGCCCCTCCGCAGGCATGGGGGCATAGGCACCCGAGCCATCACTGACACCTCCAGCACCAGCTGGTCGGAGGTGTCCTCAGAGCCATCGTGGATGAAGCGGGCCTTGCGGTTCACCACGTCCAGGAGGGTGAATATTTTTTGTGCCTGGGCGCCCGGGCTTGAGCTCACCGTCACGTGCCCCTTGGGTCACGCTGAACAGCACCTGGGATTTGAGCAGCTCTGAGGAGGCTGCAGTCATTGAGGGTGGCTGCATGGAGGCAACCCCTCAGGGGTCGGCTGCTTCCCCTCAGGTAGGGCAGGCCAAGGCTCCCAGTGCCCCCAACAAAGAGCCCATAGGGGACCTCTATGGGGGCTCCTGCGACTGTACAGGAGGCGTTCAGAAACCCATCAACTGACAATGTGGCCCAGCCCTCTACGACAATCAGCACCATAGTATGGGCAAAGGAGTTACTCAGCAGCTTCTCTGCTGGGGTCTGTAGCTTCAGCTCCTCCTGGCTCAGGACAAATCTGACCTTAAGAGAGATGGGGAGTGGGAGATGGGGAACAGAATTTTGAATCCATCATTTCCCTTATAAAAGCATAGTGCATTCCCCACACTTGGGGCCCCAGAGTGGAAAACCTAGGACGAGGGCCTCTGGTGCCACTCCTCTTGCCATCCTGCCATCTCTTTACTCATCCTCCAAACACTCACCAAAGGGACTCTGGGCCAGGCCTGGATGGGCTCTGGGGACCGTGATGTGAATCAGATGTGATCCTCGCCCACAAGGAACTGACATACAGTAAGATGCTCTCCTAGAAATACAAACTGATTTTTAAATTCTCCTCCTCTTTCCTCGAGTGAGAGGTGCCAGAAATATTGTCTTGGAATCTAGATTTCACCCCTAGAAAAATAGGTAACTGGGAATGCAATGACAGCAGCAGACTGGCCAAGCCCTAGTCCTCTCCCCACTGGGGTGTGGAAGGAGATGGCTTACCCAAATTTTTTTTCTCTTAAAAATAGAGATGGGGTCTCATTGTGTGGCTCAGGCCAGCCTTGAACTCTCAGGCTCAAGTGATCTTCCCACCTTGGCCTCCCAAAGTGGTGGGATTATAGGCATGAGCCACTGCACTCAGCCTGGCACAAATTTGGAATAAGACCCTGGGTTCTTAACTCTTCATGGTTTGGGAGAAGACTCAAGAAAGAGCCACAAGACTCCTCACTAACAAAGCTTGTGGTGTCTTGAAGGATGAAATGGAAAAAGGAGGAAGCTGAGGCAGTACTGGTGCTGTTACTGTCGTGGACAGGCAGTGGTGCTGCAGAGAAATTGGTGTAGTGCCACAGGGATGCACAGGGGTCCTGGGGACCCAGGAGGGGGCCTCACCCAGGAGGAGGGGATGTCCACACTGAGACTTCAAGGAGAGGCTGGAGTTAGGCATGTGCAGGGAATGGGTGAGGCACGCACCTGGCAGAAGGAGTGTAGTGACCAAAGGCCTGGCATCAAGCGACTGTAAGATGGCCGGGAACTGAAAGCAGTTCAGTGCGGTCAGAGCACAAAGGGCCAGCAAGGGCTTGTGGTGGGAAACGTGGTTGGAGGGAGCCAGTGGGCAGAGCCAGTTCATGAAGGATTTACCATTTCTAGGCTGCTGCTGCCCATCCCACAGTGGAGAACTTGAGACCCTAAGATAAAACACAAGGTCCCACAGCCAGCTGGGGTTCACTCAAAGCTAGAGAAGGAATCCCACCCTGAATCCCACCCAGATCCCAGGGGGACGTCACTGACCTGCAGGCGTCCAGAGTAGAGCTGCAGCAAAAGGTGGTCAGCTGGGCCTGCTGCCAGGAGAAGGAGGGCTTCGGGCTGGGACGTGGAGAACTGCAGCTGTAGGTCTATGTCGGTCAGAGCTGTGGCCACAGGCACCTCCAGGTGGTTCTCACCGAAGAAGGAAGCTGTATGAGAGAGGGAGCTGTGGTCCAGGCTCAGATGCTTGCCTGGAGGAGGTGAGGTGCCACAAAGAGGTACTGGTGGGTTGAAGAAAGGGGTCCATGCTGGCGCACCCTCATGGTTCTGCTATATGGTGCTGTCTGTGAGTACTGTCTGGATCCCAGCATCTTCTTCGTCCTGGCACCAGAAGGCACAGCCTCACCTTGTGTCCAGCCAGACCTTGACTTTGCAGGAGGTCAGACCCAGAAATTCCCAGCAACTCAGGTCTCCTCCTTGGAGGTTCCTGGAGCCGGAGGCCATTGCCAGCTCTGACTCACCTCCCCTGGGCCCCAGAGGAGTCTTCCTCCCGGGTCTGGGTCCCCTACCCCCTCAAAGGGAAACATCACTGGCCTGATCACCTGGCTTGGTGGTCACAGCCCCGAGGAATGGAGTTTCTGGAGAATCATCCCCAGTCCAGACTGATCCCTGCTCAGATTCCTTCTCCTAAGTGCCCTTGTGCTTGGGCTTCTGTGCAGTGCCCGCCGTGCCATGCCCCGCCTCCATGGGTTGGCTGGGGCCACGGCTGGGATCTGGTGGAGGTGTCAGCATGGCCCACCTATCCCCAGTTCTCTCTCAGGCCATTCTTCCACCTGCCACTGAGGGTGGGGGCGGGAGCTTATTAGCCTGAGTCTGCCAAGGAGCAAAGGCTCTGAGGCCAGATGGAGACCATGTGTAGGGTCAAACCAAAGTGGGCCCACACTTCCTCCATTACCCTGCTATTGCTTCCTGCTGGAGAGCTATTCACAGTCCCCGATGAGCAGTCAGATCCAGCCCCATTGTTTCCACCATGGCCAAGGAACCAGGGATGAGAACAGCTGAGCTCCCAACTTCCCCAGGCCACTACGCAGGCGGAGGCTGAAGACAGGGCCTGGGAACGGCTGAGGGTCTGCTGGGCAGGCCAAAGAGGGCCTCACCAGGCAGAAGGCCATGCCTGGGCTTGCCTGGGGTTAGTGGTTCTTATACAGGGCCCATTCTGTCCCACACCGGGACTCCTCCTCTTTTGAATTGCTGCTTCCTCCAGGCAGTTTCCCCAGATTAGCCTCCCTGACTTCCAACCCGCTGCCACAATTTCTGGTCTATGCCTTTTGTGGTGATAAGAGCCAAATATAACTTTGACTTTGCCTGCAGATGTCCAGGGCTCGGGGACAGACAAACACGGGTTAAAAACGGTGATTCATCCCTGTTGGGTTTCCCTCAAACCCCGAGAGCAAGCACAGGCTGACGGCCTTGATGGGGTGGTCCAGCACCAGCCCCACATGCGCTGGTCCCTGGCCAGCCTGAGCCAGCTGCCATCCGCCTGAGACAGCAGCTTCAGCCATTGGAGGAGTCGGAGATTTGTACACCCTAAGGGCAGCCAGCCCCACCAGGAAGGATGTCCAAGAAAGATCCGTAAAAACCCCTTGGGCTGAGTTAAATCCCCTCTAGTTATCTCCTCCTGCCAGCACTGCTGGCAACACCAGCACCTTGTCTGGGAAGCTAAGGGAATCAAGAGAGCCCTGCAGACCATCTGCATGGAGGTGGCCCAGCAGGCTCAGCAGGCCCAGCACAGCTCGGTACCAGCAAGGGACAGACCACGGAACTGCAGGTGGCGGCCACCTACCGGGGTGCCTTATCTGCAAAGACATTGATTCCTTAGAGCAAAACACAGCACACTAAAGTGAGGGAGGCCATAGCACAAGGGGTGGGGGCACACGGCCCTGCAGGATGGAGCTACCACTGCCACCGGCTGGAGCGGCTCACAGCAGCTGCCAGGAGCCAACTGTTGAATGTTCAGGAATTTTGAGAGCCGGGTGATACTGCCCATAGTGAGAATATTTATACCAGGAAAAGAGGCAAACACTGTAAATAAGGGTTCCCCCTCCCCAAGAAAGCCCATTGCTAAACATTTACCTACCCAGCACCCACGGGGAAGAGGGCACATCTCCCTGCGCCTACCCACCTGTGTTAGTCAGGGTTCCCTAGAGGGACAGAAGTTATAGGAGATAGATATAGATATAGATATAGATGTAGATATAGATATAGATACAGATACAGATACAGATACAGATATAGATATAGATATAGATATATAAAGGGGAATTTATTAAGTACTAACTTGAACAATCACAAGGTCCCTCAATAGGCTGTCTGCAAGCTTGAGGAGCAAGGAGACCCAGTCTGAGTCCCAAAACTGAAGAACTTCGAGTCCAATGTTAGAGGGGAGGACATGTCCAGCATGGGAGAAAGATGTAGGCTGGGAGGCTGGGCCAGTCTCGCATTTTCACATTTTTCTGCCTGCTTTATATTTGCTGACAGATGATCAGATGGTGCCCACCAGTATGAAGGGTGGGTCTGCCTTCCCCAGCCCACTGACTCAAATGTTAATCTCCTTTGGCAACACCCTCGCAGACACACCCAGGATCAATACTTTGCACCCTTCAACCCAATCAAGTTGACAGTCAGTATTAACTATCACACCACCCTTGTGCTAAAGGCATATGTAGACCAGCCAAGGCTTGGTCAATGTCAGGGCTCTGGGCCAGGCCAGGAAGGAACTAGATGGTTGGCCCTAACCACTGAACCACCTGCCTGCAGCCCCCTTCCAGCAGAAGACAGTAGAGCCTGTTTGGCTAGAGTGGGAGGGTGGCAGGAAGCAGAGGTACTTTCCAGAGTGCTGGGGTCTGAATGGGTCCATTGAGGGGCTGGACCCTGCTACTTCCTGTGGGGCTGAGTGGAAGGGGCTCACACAGGCTGTCTTGTGCTGCTGGAGCGCATAGCCAGGCAGCCCCCCATCCCAACAGAGGCCTCTGAGGCCTTGCTGGCCAGGGCTTTGGAAACTCCGACAGCACCACTTCACCCACCTCCCAGTCTCCATTTTTCTGCCCCTTTTACACTCTCTGAGGGGCTGCAGTTGCAAAAACCCAGAATCCCTGTCTTGGAGGTGGTGGGGGATGGGGGGCATTTGAAGAGGGGCTTTGAATGGAGATGATGTGCAGGATAAAGACGTAATAAGCTAGAAGTCAATCCAGAAGACTTCCTGGAGGAGGTGACGGTGGTGTACAGTCACAGAGAGGGAGGAAGCAGCAGTCTCTGAGGACAGCAGCAAGGCCAAGTGAGAGACTGGCAGGGGTACACAGGTCCCCCTTGTGGGGGCAAGGAGGGTTTCTCCTCCCTCACTCCGTAGAGCCTCTGACTAACTTGAAGGAAGAGAAGTAGAGGGGAAAGTAGAATGGGTCAAGCCAGGCTCAGCTGCCTGCCTGAGGCGGGGGGATGGAGGAGGTTGTGGGGAGACATCGGCACAGGCTGGATGGGACCTGCCCTTGACTCTCCTGGGTCAAGAGGACGCATGATTCATCAAAACACCAGTCCAGACCTACAGCAGCTCCGTGGGCTGCCCTCTGAGCCAGGAGAAGGGGCCCACTTCAGGCCTCAGTGTCACCATTCTGTAAAATGGGCACATCCCTCCCACCTCTTCCCCCTCCTGACTGTGGGGATTAGTCCTGGGGGTCCCTCCCTGGTCTAGGAGTTTGCTGTCCATATGGATGTGGAGAAGGTTAATGGCGTGGGGTGTCTGGAGGTGCCAAGCCTTGGGCATGAGAGGAGCAGGATGCCCCACAGGTCTGCGGGCCCGTGGGAGGGGCAGGAAGAGTGCTGCGTGTATGGGCTTCTCTCTGGAAGGTGCGTCGGTGAGCGTCCAGGGCTGTATATTAATAGATGTGTATTTGTGTGTGCCTGCAAGCATGTGGGTGGCTGCTGGGGGTGTGCTTTGGGTTTGAGTAAGGCTGTGTGTTTGTGTGTGTGTGCGAGCGTGTGTGGGCCAGGAGCTGCCAGGACAGAGCAATGATTGTGCCTGGGCCTGTCCTGCCCTTCGGTGCCCGCCTGCCATTACTTGGCTGGGCCTGGCTCCATGAAAGGGGCTGTGTGTTCTTGGAGGGTTCCTGCCCCTCCTGCTCAGCACCCATAGAGAGGTATGCTAAAGGTGGGTATGTCCTCAGGCTTCCCACCTTTCCTCCCCATGAACAGGGCACTGCTGTCTGGGCCTGAGGGTGGGGTGGCTCCATCCTTCCTGAGACCTAGGCCTGGGGGCACAGAAAAAGCCTGTGTCCTTCCCTCCCAAGTCCCTTCTCAGGGGCTAGGGGAAACCTCGGGCAAGGTCCCCAGCAAGCCTCCTCTGGCAGGGCAAGGGCTGCGCTGGCATCTCCGGGCTCCCTGGAGGCACTGCTAGGAGGAGTGTGGATGGGCCCCTGAGGCTTCCATCCTGACGCCCAGCCCTCTGTCTGACACCAGGCTCTGGGGAGAAGGGGCCATTGTGAGGGAAGCATCTCTGCCCATCAGGCCCGCCTCCCCCTGCCAGGGCCTCACCTTCCCCAGCCAGCCCAGGGCCAGGTCTCAGGCACAGATGCCTCTTCCAGGCTGAGGGCTGCTGCGGGCCCCGTCCTAAGTCCTCAGAAGCCCCACGGGTGAGCGAGGCCACCTCCATCCCCATCTCTGCCCCATCTTCCCATCTCTCCTTCACCTCTGGCCTTTGCTGCTGCTGTGCTCTGCCTCTGCTCCCCCTAGTCTCTCCTTAGCTCTGTCTTTGGCTCCCACTTCCCTCTGCCCCATCCTGGCTGTCCCTGGGCACATCACCCTTTGCCGAACTTCTCCACCATAGCCCCTCGGAGTTTTACACCAAGGGTAGAGATCCTGGCTCCAGGTCTAGGCAGGCAGGGGTGAGGGAGTCTGAGGGGGCTGTGGGCTGGGGTGCTCTGGGAGGGCCAAGGCCAGGATGAAGGGCTCTCTGTCTCCCCTCATGGGTGTGTGTGCGGTGGGGCGGGGGTGGGGTCGTGGCTCACCTGGGGGCTGAATGCCAGCTGTGTGAGAGCATGGACAGGCCAGGTGCGCTTCCCCAGCAGCAGACCCTCCCTGAGGTCACCTGGCCCTCTAGACCGGGTCAGTTCCCCTCCCCTTGCACCTCCAGGGGACTCCCCGATTTTTCTTCTGCCAGCAATCTACTTTCAAGCCAGCAGGCGGGGCGTGGGCGAGTGTGCGTGCGGGAGTGTGGGTCAGTGTCACGTGTACACACGTGTGTGGCGGCAAGGCAGGCGAGGAGGGGGGGTGCTGAGTCCACGGTGTGGTCCCACTGTGGGCCCTGGATACTGAGCCATAACTGGAGGCTCCCTCCCCAGCACATTGGTCTCCCTGGGCTCCTCAGGCAAGGGAGAAGCTGTCTGATGTGCTTACTCAGGTGCCAGCCCCTCTCAAACCTCCTCTCGGCAGATCCCCAGGCTCAGCCACCCACACTGAACTGTCGCCTTCCCCCAACCTGTTACTCTGAGGGTAACAAGGGGGTAGGTTACAGGGGAGACTTAAGGTCAGTCTAAGGGGACCACATAACCTCCCCAGTGATGACATTGGGGTCACCAGGGCTCAGGCTAGATGGCTCGTCGCTGGCCGGGTTGGGCTGCCTGGGAGACACTCACACACCTGCAGACCCCACAGGGCTCACTGCCCATTAGCCACTCTTCCTGGCTGCTTCCAGACTGGGATTCTACCACCCAGGGCCATCCCCACAGCCCACGGACTGCCTGCTCCTCTCCTGTCCCATGAGCTACCGAAACGTGGACAACAGTAGGTTAGTTCTGGGCCAGGCGTGGTGGCTCATGCCTGTAATCCCAGCACTTTGGGAGGCTGAGGCAGGTAGATCACCTGAGGTCTGGAGTTTGAGACCAGCCTGGCCAACATGGCAAAACCCTGTCTCTACTAAAAATACAAAAATTAGCTGGGCATGGTGGGGCACGCAGGTAATCCAAGCTACTTGGGAGGCTGAGACAGGAGAATCGCTTGAACCCAGAAGACGGAGGTTGCAGTGACTCGAGATTGTGACACTGCACTCTAGCCTAGGAGACAAAGAGAGACTCTGTTGCAAAAAAACCATAACAAATCAAAACAGTACGTTAGTTCCAAATCCCATGGAGCTAACAACAGCAGCCATCCTCTCAGGAGACACTGCTTTATCCCAGTGGGGCGCTGGGGTGCCAGGCACATGCTCAGGTGACTGCCTCCATGTCTAAATGCTGCAGAGACCTCTGTTGGGGTCAGGGCAGCACCAAGAACTCTTGAGCTGAGAGACACACACTCAGGTCAGCTGACCTTCTGTTTAGTGGCCTTTCCGGTCCCCTGCAAGGCCAAGGAAGCCAGGGAGGAAAACAGTTTCCTCAGCTATCGGCTGGGCCCTGACCCTGGTCACTGGCCTCAGCTGCAGTCCTCTAACCAAGCGCTTTGAGTCACCCACCTGGAGGGGCATGTACTGGGGAACATTTCCAGTTAAGGGAACCCGTCTGGAAGAAGAGTGGAAGCAGGGGCAGGTGGGGTGGGAGAAGCAGAGCTTGGTCCACAGAGGCTGATAGGGGCCACACGCTGGGCTCCCAGCCACATGTCCCAACCCTGGGGCCTAGTGGAGCACAGAGGAAGCAGGAGGGAAATGAGAGGTTTTGAGGGAAGAAGCAGCCCAGAGTCCACCCAGGCTGGAGGGTTGGGCCGGGGGAGGAGGAAGCGGGGCCTCAGTGGTGTCTTTGTGGAAGCCCTGCTGCTCCCCAGGCCTCAGGCGAGGAGGGTGGGGTGGCTGCGGTGGGGAGTGGTTCCAAGAGGCTTTTCCCTGCCTTATAATTTTCCCCCTTGTACAGGGAGATGGGTGGGTTTCCAGGCCCCTTCCGTAACCTCCTTTCTCCCCACTTTCCCGGCCCTAGCGGATCTGGGACCCTCACCTCAGTGGGCCCAGGCTGGGGTAAGCTTTCTGGCAGGGAAGAGAAGAGTGAAGGACCCTCACTTGGCACTGGGACTGCCCAGCACCCCCCTCCAAGGCCATCTCCCATTTTACAGGTGAGGAAACTGAGGCTCAGAGAGCGCAGTCCTCTGTGCTAGCCTGTGGAGCAGCGGCAGGGCTGGGACTTCAGCTCCTGCGGGTGTGGCTCCAGAGCTGGGGGCTGGGGGCAGGGCACATGCACCGTGCGTGCACCCAGAGAGGTGTGGTGGGTTTACTTGCTGCCTGTGAATCGGAAGTGGAGCATCTGCCAAGGGCCTCAGTGGGAGGAGGGTGTGAGAGCTGGACCCCAGCCTGGGGAAGACACACTCTTTCCCTTCTTGTCCCCTGGGGCTCTTCTGTCAGGGCGGGGAGGGGGGAGGGGGCAGCGAGGAGGGGAGGGAAGCATCTGCTCTCCTTGGAAGGTTTGGCAGCCCCACCTTTCTGGCTCTGGGGCTGGCTGCATGGGGAGGGCCCTTCTGCAAGGGCTGGCGGGGGATGACTCAGTCTAGAAGTCAGTGATAAGTGCCAGCCCTGCCCACTGGGGACTTGGAGGTCTGGGAGGAGGGTGGAGAGACGGGGGTCTGGGTGGGAGCTGCCCCCAGGAGGCTGAGGGCCAGGCTCTCTCCTGGGCCGCATCCAGGACCAGGCAGCCCATGGCTCATCTGAGTCTCCCCTCGGCTCTGGCAGCAGAAACCGCCAAAGACAGGGCGGTTGGGGCGGCGTCTTGGGGCTTCCCCAGCCTGGCGGGCTGGGTCTGGAGATAGTGAGTGTGAGTTGGGGTGGGGGAAGAACAGAGGAAATGGTGACTGTGGGTCTGGATGGCTGCTTGGACCTGAAATCTGGTGGCACAACAGCTTGTGTGCCTCCTCCTCAGTTCCCCCATCTGAATACAGGGCAGAGGGTGGGCTGACCCCACAGACAGAAGTCCATGTCCAGGGCAGATGTCTGGGTCAGGACTCACACCCCCAGCCCACACACAGGGCTCAGAGCCATGTGCTTCCATGCTTTCCCTGGCCTCAGTGTCCCTATGTGTAAAAGGGGACCTGGATAGAGGGACCAACACACATCTGGCCTCTGACCAGCCCAGCAGACTGGCAAGAGGTGTAGCCACTACTGTGGGTACAGTAAAGCCACCTCTGGCCTAAATGGCCACAGGTCTGGCCAGACTGGAAGCTCTTGAGGACAGGACCAGGGCCCACATCCCCTGCCCAGGGCGTGTGTGCAGCCAGGAGACCCACGGACCGGTGGTGAGGGAGGTGACATCAGTATCTAAGGGAACGAAAGGATTAAATGAGGTGGCATTTGGCCTGCGTGAGGGGTTTTCTATCAGGCAGAGCTGTCCCACCACAGCAGGCCCGGGCACTGGTCATGCTCCATCGGGAGGGCATTGCCGGGAGGGTGCACGAGGAAACCTCAGTGTCCGTGCTACTGGACCTCTGGGCTAACCAGGCCCATCAGAGATTCCGAAACTGAGACCTCTCTTCCTGGGCAGGCCTGGCTCCTCCAGGAATAGGTTCCCGCCTAGCACCACCACCTGTCAACGCCTGGAAGCCTGCAGCCTGTGGGCCCCCCTGGAGCTGTGCCCACCACGGCCACACTCCCCCTGGCCCTCCTTTTCCCTCCCGGCCTCAGGCCCAGCCTCTTTGCTGATGCACCATGTCTCTCTCACTGGCACCAACTCTCCCGGACTCCCAGCCCACTGCCAGTGTCCCTCAGATGTCCACGCCACGAACACCCATAGGAACCCCCGAGCCCAACCCCACCCAAAGCAAGGAGGACTCAGTGTCCTCTCCCCTACAGCCTGCTCCCCAGCCCCGTGAAGGCCCAACTGTCCACCCGTTGCTGAGTAGACATCTGAGGGTCGCGCTGGACTCTCCTCTTCCTCCCTCCCCATGGCCACTGCTGACTAATACTCAGGTTCCATCCTTCCTGCTCCCAAATTCTCCTTCAAATTCATCTCCCTCTCTTGCTCCCTGGTCCATCCATAAGGCAACTGGCCACGGTCCTTAGTCCGATTTAATGAATCTCCTGCCTCCCTTTGCTAATAGCAGCCCCAGTTAACCCAAACTGAAAGCCGCTCCCTCAGCCTCTCTTGCCTGGAAGCCTTTGGTGGCTCCCACTGCTCCAGGGTCAGGCCCCCACCCCCGAGTGGCACTGAAGGCCAGGGTGCCCTCGACTCTGCCTTCCAGAGTCTCCTGCTGTCTTCCATGGACACGCCACGCCTCTGCCTCACTAGATCCTACACTGCTTTTGCACACGCCTAGCAGGGCCCACCTGCTGCCTTCACTCAGGATGGGCCTAGCTGCCCGGCCAGCTCTTCTCTCCTGTCCGCCTGTGAACTGTCCTCAAGCTCTTTCAGGAAAAAAGCCCAAAGCACCTTCTTTGTCCTTGGGGTGCAAAGACACTTGCTGTGGCCCAGGGGGCTGTGCTGTTGTCACCTCTCTCCATTTATAGTGTGAGCCTTGGGGACAAGACTGACCTTGCTTGGGAACAGGAGGTGGGAGGAAAGGAGGGAGGGGCTGCCTCTGGGAACTCGCTCCAGCCCTCCCCACCTTGTCTTACTTCCAGGCTCCTTTCCAGGCCTCCTCTGATCTCCAGAGCCCCAGGGCTCAGAGGCAGGGGGCTGGACATAATGGCCAGGGAGGGTTGGAGGGACTGCCCCAGCCAGAGACTGCTTTTCTGGGCCTCTGATGACAGAGTCTGGTGCTTGTTTTTAAAGAAAACAGAATCAGAGCTCCTGTTTATAGCCAGAGGCCACAGCCGCAGACAGAAGATGAATGGGGTTGGAGGCTTCCAGGCCCCTGCTCTGGCTTGGCTGGGAGGTGGGGCCATTCCCAGGCCCCCCTGCCCACCTTTCTCAACTCCCAAGGAAGTGCCTGTGGGATCCTGACACTCCCTGGGACAGGATGTAGCCTGCACTTTCGGGCCGGGGAGGACCTGGTGAGGGGCGGAACATTTCTCAGGGTTGGTCCCTGGGGCCCGGAGTCCCTTGTGGGAATGGGAGGAGGTGAGGGTCTGTTATGTCTACTGAGAAGGCAGAGAGGGCCCTGGGGAGGGGTGGGGTGCTGGCAGCAGGGAGCACTCTGACTGCCACGAACCGGAACCGGGTAAAGGAGAAGGGAAGGAGAACAGAGCAGGACTGGAGAGATGGGCAGACAGAGAGACAGGGTGGGAAAGACAGACGGAAAGAGATGAAGGAACCAGACCCAGGGGTGGGAAGGGACAGAGAGATGGAGAGAGCAGGATGGGGGCGCGGACAGAGAGACAGGGGAAAGCTCTGCAGCCCGGTTGACCCTTAGCAGGGGCAGACAGAAGCCGTGAGGGGAGACTGAAGTGTGGCTTCCGTCCCATAGAAAGTCTTCATGGTGCTCCATGCAGCGCGGTCAGAGTCGGTAGAGCCGGTGAGGAGGGAGGGAGCAGGCGTCTCCGTGGCCTTCACCCCAGAAGGCCAGGCCTCGCGCACCCCCAGCCCCCAGGGCCCAGGGCCTGGAGACCCTCTATTCCTGGCAGTCCTGCAGGGGAGGCCCAGGCCTGTTGGAGGCAACACAATGCGGTGGGGCAGAGCCCAGATTGACCTTGTCACCAAGATCCCCAAGGGCTGTTTTGGGCACGGCCAGGACCTCAGGCCAGGATCTCGAGGGACAGGTCTGGTCTCTGGCTTGTTATGGGATGAGTTCCCTAGGCCTGGAGGGCTCACAAGCTAAGGCTATGGCCTGGACTCACTCCTGCTGCCAGCCTCTACTCAGACCCTCCCTTGGCTGCGCTTGTAGGGGGCTTCGGGGTAACTGTAGCCTGGGGCATGTGTCATGGAGCCACAAGCAGTGACTCAGACAGTTAAAAAAGGAGCAGCTCTGAGTGGTGACTCAAGTGGCTCTGGAGGGGCTGGGTGGGTCTGGCTGGTACAAGATGGGGTGGTCTGGGTTTATTTTTGGCAGGGCGGGGCTGGGGCCAGGGGTGGAAGATGGGAACCGGGGGTGGAGAGGAGCCGCTGCTCTCATCCCGGGGAGAGCCCCGGGGCTCCATGCCAACTTAGGAAAGCGGCTTTCCAGTGCTAGGGAGCCCTGGCAGGCTGGCTGCTTCTCAGCCCCACTCCAGGCCTAGCCTGCCTTGCTGCTTAGCCCAGGACAAGCAGCCGGCTCTCTCTAGATAGAGGCAGAGCCCCCTGTCCTGTTCCCAAGAGGCTTAAGCACAGAATTTAGAGCTGACCCAGGAGACTGAAGATTCCACCCAGAGGCCCAGATAGGGCCAGGGGTCTCCCCAAGGCCACACAGCAGGGCCAGGAAGCCCAAGGGCTGTGGCACCATCACCCAGCTGGCTGAGGTCTCTACAATATCTCCCCAACTCCAGGGCTGTCCACGGTTGGAGGGGCAGCCCCTGTCTGAGTACCCACCCCTGGAGGGGCTCAGCCAGGCTCCAGATGGGTGGCCAGAAGCACATGGGCCCCAGATGCCCAGAGATGGAACCTCGGCCAGGAGCAGCCACCTGGATTCCGTTAGCACATGTGGGTGGGGGGCCTGGCCAGGCCCTGCCCAGGGGTCTGTGGAGAAGAGTCACCACTATGGGGGTGAAGGCAGTGGGAGCCTGCACAATGGGATCTCGGCCTGGGGGCTCAGGCATGGGCCACCCCTTGTCCCAGGTCCCTCCAGTGTCCCTGCCTCGAGCTGTGCACCCCACTCTGCAGTCACCTCAGTCACCTCCCCACACCTTCCCCTACACTGAGCTCACACATACACCCATACCCCTGAGGGGTCCTAGCAGCCCAGAGCGGAGAGGGCTGTCCCCTCCCTTCAGTCTGGATTTCTGCTCCTCGTGATGCAGCCACCACTGCTTATATCATGAGTGCTGGTAAGAGCACCATGGTGACACTGGCAGGTGAGCTGTCTCGCGTCCCTGGGCCCTGGCCTCCAGCCCCCACCTCCAGAGAGGGACTCGCGAGGGGCTGGCAGAGAACAGAGAAAAGACAGGCTTCTAGAGTCCCCCATCCCATAAAAGGTCCTGACGCCTGCTCATTCTCTTCTCCCCACCCACCTGCTCTGGGGACCGGGGGTTCCTGCTGTGCCCCAGCCCAGTGAGCTCCATCCTAGGGGCTGCTAGGCTTGGGAGAAACAGGCCCTGGGGAGGGGCTGTCCCCAGTTCTTCTAGCACTGGGAGAGGGGTGTGGGCCTCAGCCCAGTTAGCCAGACAGATGCAGACCCCCAGCCCCTCCCACCTTCTGAAGGGTCCTGGGCTGGCAGGCAGCCACTGGCTGATCCCCCCTCAAGAGCCCACCTCTCCTTTTCCACGTCACCTGGTCCCACACAGACTCACAGGGCCACCTCCTCCAAGCCTTTGCCTCGGAACCTTCCTTAAAGATTCCTAAGCAGAAGCCCCATGTGGCCGGGCTGCTCCACCCTGGGAAGAAGATGCTAATAGCAGAGTGACTGCAGCCTCAGGAGCAGACGGCACTGAGCATTGATTCCAGGCACAGTGTCTTGCTTAATCCTCACAACACATAAGAGGTCGAAATTATTTATCCCCATTTTAGAGAGGAGAAAACTAAGGCTCAGAAAGACAGAGTCACTTGCCCAAGGTCAGGCATGGAGTGTTAGGGCTGGAATTCAATCTGAGCCCTCTAACGCCGTGTTTTACCACCCGTGCCTGGCCTCCCGCTTCCCTGTATGGGTGCCCACAGCTCAGCACTCAGAGGAGGGAGAGGTGGGACCTGGGTCAGGGCTGAGGGGCAGGGGAGGAGCTCCCTCTCAGCTGCCCGCAGACTCCCAAAAAGGGAGATTTGCTCCTTCCTTGACTAGTGTGGGAAGTAAGAGTGTGTGGGTGTGTGTCTGTGTCTGTGTCTCTGTGTGTGTCTGTGTGTATCTGTGTCTGTGTGTGTATGTCTGTGTGTGTGTGTCTATGTGCATATGTGTGTGTGTTGTGTCTATGTGTGTGTCTATATCTCTGTGTGTATGTGTGTGTGCCTGTGCCTGTCTGTGTGTCTATGTCTCTGTGTCTGTGTGCGTATGTGTGTGTCTGTGTCTCTGTGTGTGTGTGTGTCTGTGTGTGTCTGTGTCTGTGTCTCTGTCTATGTGTGTGTATGTGTGTGTGTGTCTATGTCTCTGTCTGTGTGCGTATGTGTGTGTCTGTGTCTCTATGTGTGTCTGTGTGTGTCTGTGTCTGTGTCTCTGTCTATGTGTATGTGTGTGTATGTGTGTGTGTGTCTATGTCTCTGTGTCTGTGTCTCTGTCTATATGTGTGTGTGTGTGTCTGTGTGTGTATGTGCATGTGTCTGTCTCTGTGTGTGTGTGTGTGTCTGTGTGTGTATGTGTATGTGTCTGTGTGTGTGTGTGTGTATGTCTGTGTGTGTGTGTATGTGTGTGTGTGTGTATGTCTGTGTGTGTGTGTGTGTCTGTGTGTGTGTGTATGCGTCTGTCTCTATGTGTGTGTGTGTGTGCGTCTGTGTGTGCGTGGCTAGGTCTCAGGCCTGCCTGGGTGGCCTCCAGCTGCAGGAGAGCTGGTCTGGCCCCAACCGCTGTGCACAGGGAAGGAGCAGGGAGAAGCGGGTGTGGTGGGAATCAGTGTCCTGGTCCTACTGGTATTTATAGCTGCCCCTTCCTGAAATGTGGGTGGGGGAAGGGGCTGCTCTTAGGTGGGAACGGAAGTTGGTCTCCTCTCCCCAGCCCCCTCTGTCTCCCCAGAGAGTGGACTGGCCCAGGCCAGAGGGCCGGCCCTGGCGGTGGGACGAGGCACTGTGTCCTGAGTTGGCGGTTTTCCCTGGGGCTGCTGGCTCTGGGGTGGGACACTCCTTGCCTGCTGAGCACCACTGTGTGTGTGTGTGTGAGTGTGTGTGTGAGTGTCTGTGTGTGTGTGAGTGTGTGAGAGTGTGTGTGTGAGAGAGTGTGTATGTGTGTGTGTGAGAGTGTGTTTGTGAGTGTGTGAAAGAGTGTGTGTTGTGTGAGTGTGAGAGTGTGTGTGGGGTGTGTGTGTGAGTGTGAGAGGGTGTGTGTGAGTGTGTGTGTCTTGTGTGTGTATGTGTGAGAGAGTGGGGGGGGAGTGTGTGTGAGTGTGTATGTGTGTGAGAGTGTGTGTGTGAGAGTGCACACAGGCTGGGTGTCAGGCTGAAGAAGGTCATGGACGAGGGACAGAGGCCAGGTGAGGGTGGGGGAAGAAAGGCCTATAACCCCACAGAGATGGAGGGCAGGGCCCCAGGAGAGGCACAGTCCAGGTCTCGGGTCTCAGAGCAATCTGTGGTTAGAACAGGCTCCTGGGGGTGACGATGCTGGAGCTGAGCCTTGGAGGATGAGGAAAGGGAAGGCCGGTTGCATGGAGCAGCTTGAGCAGAAGTGGAAGGGTGCCAGCCGTTACGGGTTATTATCTGATGCCCTAGTTCTACCTGATCAGCCAGTCCATGGGACACAGGATCACCTTGACCAGGAAGGATGATATATTTGGGGAGAGAAAGACATAGCATAGCACAGTTGAGCATCCCTAATCTGAAAATTCAAAATCTAAATGCCCCTAAATCCAAAATTTTTTGAGTGCCAATAGGATGCCACCAGTGGAAAATCCCACACATAAGAACTTTTTTTTTAGATGAACCCTCACTCACTCTGTCGCCCAGGCTGGAGTGCAGTGACGTGATCTTAGCTCACTGGAACATCTGCCTCCCAGGTTCAAGTGATTCTCATGCCGTAGTCTCCCGAGTAGCTGGGATTACGGGGGTTGCCAACATGCCCAGCTAATTTTTGTATTTTTAGTAGAGACAGGGTTTCACCATGTTGGCCAGGCTGGTCTCAAACTCCTGAGCTCAGGTGACCCTCCCACCTCAGCCTCCCAAAGTGCTGGGATTACAGGCGCGAGCCACCACACCTGGCCTCCACACATAAGAACTTAACATAAATTTATCTCAGGCACAAAATTATTTTTTAAAAATCTAAAAAGTTACCTTCAGCCTATGTGTATAAGGTGTATATGAAACATAAATCAATTTCATGTTTAGATTTGGGTCCCATCTTCAAAATATCTCATTATATATAACAAATATTCCAAAAGCCAAAAAATTCCTAAATCTGAAACACTTCAGGTCCCCAACGTTTCAGATAAGGGACACTCAGCCAGTGTGGCATGAGGGCCAGCAGGCAGGGGCAGGAGCAGGAAGCTGGGGCAGGAAAGGCCACACAGCCCCAGGCCTGCTGTGAGGAAGCTGGGACCCTCTTCTGCTCCCGGCCTCCAGTCTCCCAGACTTGGGGAAGGACATCTTCCAAGGGCCCTTACTACCAATCTTCATGGAGCCCAAGAACTCATGCGGCTCTGCATGAATTGGGGTGGGGCAAGCATCCCATAATCCCAAGCTCAGCCGCCTCCAGGCTGGCTCAGCTGGAAAGCCCTGGGGTGCGTTGGAGCACAGCTGGAAAATCCCTGGTTGGCTCAGTGATCTCTACACCCCTCTGGGGGCCAGGCTGTGAGCCCTACGATGGGGGAGACCCCTGAGCAAAGCAGGTGGGATGTGTGCTCCCGGGGAGCTGCTGGTCCTGAGGGTGAAGCTACCGCCCAAACCAGGGAGAAAGAGTAGGGAGCTCACCCCCTAATCTGCTGAGGACTCGCTGTGTGACTCTGAACAAGGAGGCTCCTCTCTCCGAGCCCGGGTTTCCCCAGGATCCACTGGGGGCTGGTCTGGGGTCAGGGGTTTCTGCAGTAAGTTCCGGGAAGGGAGACAGCCTCACTGACACGCCTCAACCTGAGGCCACGGGAGGGCCACACACTGAAGTGTTGAAGCAGGAGCGATGGCTGGAGGCCTGGCTAACACACGCCAAGGCTGGCAGAGCCCGCGGGCTCCTCCACAGGCTGGGAGTGGCATGGGCGTGGGGAGGAGCTGAGCGAGAGGCAGGAATGCTCAACAGGACAGGCACTGTTCCTGACGGGGCCCACCCCTGCCACCAGGCCACCTTGATGGCAGCCCTACAGCTACGACCCTACGTCAGAGACAAACGTGGCTTCATTGGCAACCCGAGCTTCTGGTGGGGGCTTTTTTGAAGGGGATTTGCTTAGGCTGTGAGAAAGTGGGGAGGGTTTGGAGAGGGAGAAAATGCTGGCTGGTGGGGGATGGGGAGACAGGAACAAACATCTGGAGTCCTCAGGAAGCTGCCTGTCCCTGCAGACCTCTCTCTTTCCCCTAATGGGGACTAAGCCCACTGGTGGGGGCCTGTCCACCTGGCCTGATGTGGGGAAGCTCACTGCTGTTGGGGTGAGTGAGACCACCACGGCCTGTGTGCCCAGAGAGAGACCTGAGGCAGTCCCTGCTTTTATCTGAGCCTCAGTTTCCTCATCTGTAAAATGGGAATGTTGGACAGATATGGTGGCTCACATCTGTAATCCCAGCACTTTGGGAGGCCCAGGTGGGAGGCTTGCTTGAGCCCAGGAGTTCGAGACCAGCCTGGGCAACATAGTGAGAACGAGACTTTATCTCTACAAAAGATAATTACCCTGGTATGGTGGCACATGCCTGAGGTCCCAGCTACTCAGGAGGCTGAGGTGGGGAGATCGCTTGAGCCTAGGAGGTTGAGGCTGCAGTGACTTTCCTGACCTGCAGGGCTGCTGTGGGGCTGCAGGACTAACAACATGGTGAGTGCGCACTATGGGGTGTCCCTGGAGGTAAGAACGCAGCGATAAGACAGCTCTATCCTCTCCTGTTTGGAGTTACGGACCCTCCAGAGAAGCGGAGAGAGCTAGGAACCCTTGCCCCACGGAGGAGCCAAGCACAAAATTGTTCATACAAATTCAGTTCCTTCAAAAACTCCTCATACAAACTCAGTAGGAATGGTAATATAGTACATTTAAAAGCTGCCCCAAGCCTGCAGCTGGAGGAAGAGTCTTAGCTCTCTCTACAAGGCTCTATTGAATTGACATATGCTGGGGCAGAGGGCATGTTGGAGGCAAGAGGAGAGCTGGATGGGGTGGGAGTCAGGGGGAAAGGCAGTGAAGGAGCAGAGGGCCTAGGGAGGGATCAGGCTCCAGTCCCAGACCCAGAGGCCTCTTGTTCATTTGCTCCTGGCCTTGAATAGAAGACAGCTCAGGATGGCACCCCTGTCCCTATCCTGTGCTCACTTCCTTCCCCGCAAGCGCCACTGGCCCAGGTCTTTAAGGTAGGGGACTTGGAGACAGAGGCAGTAGCCTCTGTCCTGGGCTCCTGGTCCCGGCCACCTTGTCCAGGTCTGTGAGAGTGGCCATGTGCACGTGTGTGTGCCCACATCTGTGTGCGCCAGTAAGTGTGGACGTCAGGGCTATTTCCAACTCCCCCTCCCCTGCCCGCCTCTCCTGGGCAGCACACCCAGTTCCCAGACATAGCCTATACACTTCCTCCACGAGCTCCACACGCACCCCACTCCCCTCCTGCCATCGACAGCCACCTGGCCCACCTGGCGTGGCCCACCCTGGTCCCCCCAGGCGGGCAGCACTAAAAGGCCCTTCTTGTCCTGCCTGGGCGGGCAGGCGTAGGGAGGGAGGCTCCGTTACACTTGGCTCTAGAACAGTTTTTCTCGAGTCCGGGTGGGCTGGGCCAAGGGCGCTGGCCCCTGGGCCCTGCTCTGCTCCAGAGGCCTGGGACGGCACACAAGGTGTACACAAGGCTTAGTGCCTGTCCCGAGCACCACTGGTCCCCTCAAGCCATCCTCAGAGGCAGCAGGATCTACCCTGCTTCAGTTTCTTGTACCTGGTGTCCCTGCAGCCCTGCATGCTAAGATACCCCCATCAATTCTGAGTTCCCACCCAGGTAACACACAAGCCCTCCCTGCCAGGTACTCCCCCACCTGGGTCCCACTTCAACCCCTCACATTCTGCCTTTCAAAGTCAGCGATGCCAGGGAAGAGGTGTGGGAGCCACCATCCCTGCCTGCCCTGTGCTCACTGTGACCCCCCGACTAGAATGTCACCTCCTTCCTTCTCTGCCTGTCCTTCCAGTATCGCCTCAAATCTAGTCTCCCCTGACGCCTGGCTCTCTGCTGGGGCCTCCCACACAGCTCAGATGGAGCTGGACACCACATCTGTCATCCACACTGTCACAGTGGCCCAAGCCCAGGCCCCCACGCAGGCTGGGAGTACCCTCAAAGCAGGGCTGGGGGCTCTTCCTGGGCTGCTGGGGTTCTTGGTGGAACTCAGAGTACTTTTCTTCCTCTCTGGGGCCTCAGTTTCCCTCTCTATACAAGTGGGAGATTGGTCCAGATGGCCTCTAGGGTGCTGACTGCCAGGCCCCCGACCCAGATGCCTCAAACGTTGATGAGAGGAGGGAGAGTCTCCCAGCATGCCTCACTCGGATACGGGAGGACAAGGGCCTTTGCAGCCAGGGGCATCCGGGAGGGGTGAGAGGGACGCTTCCCTCAGGCAGGAGCTGCCCGTACTGCAGAAATCAGGACAGGGAGCTGGACCAGGAGTGGTGACAGAGATGGGCTGCTGGTCAGGAGCTCTCCCACCCCTCCTCACTTCTGAGTCCTCCTAAAGGCAGGGGGTAGTATAACTTTATAAAACCCGCAGCACCATGCTGTTCTCTTGCCCTAAAACCCTGATGGCATCTCCTCTGCAATAGGGCATAAGGCCGTGGGCATCATTTTGCCATTTAAGGCTTCCGTGCCCCAGCCCAGTGGTTCTCCCTGGCCTGTGCTTGAGATGTGCCTCCCAACCAGGCTGCTGGCCTTCCTGTCTCAACACCCCTCTGCTTACGCCCACCTCAGTACCTCTGAGTCAGTGCCCCTGCCTGGAGGACTGACTCCCTTCCCATCCACCAAGGCATGGTTCGAGGACCACCTGTGTCCCGCCCCAGCTTGCCCCTGATTTTCTCCCCTCCGTACTTTTCATCCAGATATTTGCTGTTTGAGATTCAATTTGCCTTTCTGCCTCCTGAACGAGTCTCAGTTCAGTCTCTCAGTATCCTGTGCCCCTGAGCCTAGCACCATGCCTGCATGCTGTCAGGGCTAAGAAGGTATTTGAGAATGGCTCTCAGTTGAAGTGCAAGGAGGTGGGGGTACTGGAATCCCTCCTTGGCTGGAGGCTGGGGCCTGGATGAGCTGACTGCCCTGGTCACCTTGCATGCTCCCTTCCCCTCTCCCGGGCCGCCCAGCCCATCCCTCAGGCCCTGAGATCTCAGGGGATCCGGTCCCTGTAGGAATAGGGAGCCTGGGGATCCAGCCCTGATTCACCCCGGGGGGTCCTCCCTTGACTCACTTCCCTTCTGGGAACCATGTGACGCCCTCTTTCAGAGCTGCTTCTCCATCTGAAGGGGAGAAGGGTGTGGCCTGGGCCCTTGTGAAGGAGGCTCAGGCCCTTCCTTGGCTCCATGTTGCTCTTGGGAATGATCTCGAAGGTGCAGCTGAAGCACTGAATCACACATGGGTAGTGATGATGGATGGGCCCTAAGGCCACAGTTCTTATGGCACAAGTAGAGCTGCCTTCGCTGAAGGAAGAATGCTGTCATGTTGGGGTTTCTGGCATCGAGACAGAGAGGGGAAACATCCCAGCACTTCCCTGAAAGCCAACTTCATTCAGCCTCTGCTGGGTCAGGCGTCAGTGCTGGGATGAGGAGGTGTGGCAGGGGGTGGTCCAGGGCTATCTGGAGGACAAGCCCCCACTGGGGCACAGTGTATCTGAGGGGCACCGGCTCTGCCTCTAGGAGGCTGAGAGTGGGTGGTGGGCGGGGGATCCTGCCTGTCAGGAAGAGGAGGAGAGAAGGAAGAGGGGAGGTGGTGGATAGACAGATGGATCCTCAGGGGAGCAAGGAGAGGGGAGAAGGGGCAGAGCTGGGGGGTGGCTGGAGGGGTGTGTGTGGGGGCTCCTCACAGGGGAGGGCAGGGTGGCTCCTTCCTCGTTTCCCGCCTTGTTCTCCCCGTTCCTGGTCCGGGGCATCTGAGGCTGGAGGACCCACTTCTCACTGTCGCCGGGTCCCTTTGGACCCCAACATAGTCACCCCAAACTTGCCTGGCAAACAAAGCCTGGCCAGCATTGGGGTGGCCCCACTGGTGTCTCCGACAATCCA
The DNA here is from genome assembly GCF_047675955.1 of Chlorocebus sabaeus. NCBI lineage: Eukaryota > Metazoa > Chordata > Mammalia > Primates > Cercopithecidae > Chlorocebus > Chlorocebus sabaeus. Next base: position 53,968,522 of record NC_132929.1, on the reverse strand, counting down.
AACGGGCAAAGCCATGCCCTAGACAATCCATGCCTGGGGCGCCTGCCCCCGCCCCTAACTGGACAGCCTTGGCTAGCTAGAAACCCCATAACCTGAGATAGCAGGGTCCCGTGTCCACCCCAGGATTGAACCCCTGGTGACCCCAGCCAGTGCTGGGAAAAGCGCAGCCTGCTTGACTCCCGATCTGGGGGCCACTTCTGGCTCCTCCTGTCCCTTTTCCCTCCTGCAGGAACCCCTCTAGTTCTGCCAGGCTGGGTTAGGGTCTCAGGCCCCTCACTCACCTGCGGATGCAAGTCTGACCAACATAGTCAGGGGCAAAGCCAGGGCTGGGGGGAGGGGGGAGGTGGGGGCCGCATCCTGGAATGCACCCCAGCAGGCTGAGTGACAGGTTTTTCAAGGTGTGATGGTGCCTGGTCCATGCAGGGGTTATGAGTACTGGTCTTGAAACCAGAGAGACCTGGGTTCGAATCCCAGCTCTCCTACTTGGCTGTCAAACCTTGAACAAGTCACCTCACCTCTCTGTGGCAGTTTCCTCATTTGTAAAATTGGATTGATGATGATTAAATCCTTTAATATACCTTGAGTGCCTAGTCCAGGGTCTGGCATACAGTAGGTGCTCATTAAATGCTTATCCTTTCTCCTCTGCCTCTGTCATCCTGCACATTCCCTGTGATTCATGGTTTACATACAGCTTTACACATATCACCTCCCTTGTTGTAAAGCTTTAATTTTCCCCTCCACAGGCTGCTGCATACAGTAGGTGTGCAATAAATGTCTGCTGTAGTTGACTAAGAAACCAATTGCTGCTGTTCTATGGGGATTTTGGCAAACCTAAGAGCTTCCATCCGGGTGCCCTAGGAGGCCTGGGATGGAGGCTGTGCCAGGCTGGCCTCAGTGGTGGTAAAGTCATTGATTCCACAATTTGTCCCATGTTTTTCCTTCTCCTCAAGTCAGCAGGACACCTGGTCCTCATTAGGGGCTAATTACTGACCAGCTATGGGGCTGGGGTTGGGGGGTCTGCTTGGAAGACTGTGTTTGGAGGAAAAGAGCTTTCTTTTCAGGAATGAAAAAAGAAGACAGAAGGATTTTTGCTCTATGAATCAAAAATTTGGGTGAAGATCCCTACTGGCCCCATCTCCCCTTCCCTTCCCCCTCCCCATCTTCCCTGCTCCCCACCTACACAGATGTCTATGGAGCCTCCAGACAGGGCGCTCCCGCCCACAGCTGAGATTCAAGTCTGGATTAGCTGGGAGCCTCCCCCTGCCTTGTTGCTAGCTGGGCAGAGAAACACAGACCTGGAAAATAACGGCAACCAGCACAGCGGCAGTAACCCGGCTGGCACATCTCTGCTGGGGTTTCCCAGTTTACAAAACATTCACCTGCTCTCTTGACAACATTGGGAAGTGTATGTGTTGGCCGACACTGTCCCTGCTTCCAGATGAGGAAACTGAGGCTCTCAGTGAAAAAGGGATGCTGCGGCTCCAGCGCACACAGGCCTGGCCTTTGCTCAGCCGTAACCTAGGGCTGGAACTCTGGACCAGCGCTGGGCAGCATCATGCCAGGCAGACTGACAGAAAGTCGAGGCCCCTGTGTGCCTTTGAAACTGACCCCTGACCGCCTCCCACTGTCTTGGAACAAAGGCTGCTGGACCAGCCGTGCCTGCTCCACAACTGTCCCCTCTCCAGCTCCTCAGCAAGCTCCCCCGAGGCCCTGAAGCCTCAGTGCTGAGCAGAGCTGACCTGGGCCTCCCTGGCATCCTCAGGTCTGGCTCGGGCCTTCTCCCTTCTGCCTTCCAACCTTTGCCATGACTTTGCTTGGCCAGGCATCCTTGGTGGCCATCCCTGACTGCCCCTAGCTCCCTGGCCACATCTCACCTTCCTCCAGCAAGCCCTCCTAGCCCTCCTTCGTGCACGGTGACTTCTCTTTCAAACGATTCCCTGGAGTCCTGATCTCCGTGGCTCTCCAAGTTTTACCTGGGGCCTGCCTAGCTGGGTCAGGTGTCCATGCCTCCCCAGCCAAGCATGGGACAGGGGACAGGGCGGGAGGGAGGAGGAAAGAAGGAGGCTTAGAACACACTTAGAAGAAGGAAGAAGGATGTTCCCACCCAGGGGCAAAAGAAGATTCAAACTTCTGTGAAGCTACAGTGACCTGTGGTATGTGCTGCCTCCATTTCTCCAAGTGTTCTCAGAGAAGAAGACAACAGAGGGCCCAGTAATACCCACCTCCCTGCCAGCAGAGTTCAGCCAAGCATGCCGGCCAGGCGCTGCTCGTCACTCCTACCCCCAGTGCTTCTGAGACTAAGAGTCCCCGCTCTGGGCAGTGGCTGTGGTTTGGCCCCACCCTTGGCCAGGGCGTTTTGCACCCTGGTCGCCTGGGCCCCACCCAAGGAGCCTGTGGCCAAAGCCAGCTTGCTGGTAAATGGTGTGTGCCTGTGCCCTAGATGAGGTGGTGCCCAAGCAGGGCTGTGCTCCTGCTGCCCAGGGCCTGCCCTCAGGGAATTGGCCCTCTGCCATGAAGGTCACAGAACCTAGGCCACTACTGTACAAGAGGGCATGGGCTTTAGGCAGTGGCTCAATGGCCCTGCAGTTTTGTGGCCAAGAGCTCCACAGCAGCGGGCCCTGGGCCTGGGCCTTTGACCTGGGGCCTCTGTTAGGAGTGGTGCTGATCCTGCTTCTGGCAGAGGCACACATAGGGCTCCTCCAAGTACAGGCAGCCAGGCTCAGGAGGGGCGGGAGCAGCCAGTCCCAACAATTTCAGTTCGGGAGCTGGAAAGTTATGTTTGCCCCCCTCAGGAGCCAGGTGTGGAAGGGAGGCCAGTGGAGGGCTTTGCCCTGGGCTCTGATCCACGCACAAGCCGTGCTGGGAGGACAAGGGCCGGGGGCGGTGAAGGAGCCTCTCGGAGCCTTTGCTCTGCAGAAGCAGGCACTCATCTTCCATACCACGTTCACAAAGGCTGGTGGCTTCAGTGGCGGTGACCAGCTGGCCACAGCTGACTCCTCTGGGGTTGTGCTGTTTCTAAATATTAGTTCCTGCTGTTAACCCTTGCTGTGCCACCCCAGTAGACAGCCGGCTGCCAGACAGAGCCTCTTGGAAGGAGAGTGGACAGTCCCCACCTGGATGAAAAATTTGTGAATATATTTGCTTGAGGGCTGGGTTGGGGCTCCCAGAAGAAGGGTGAGAAATACCTGCTTAGGGCTGGGAATGAGGCTTGCAGTAGATGTCGGGGATGTGGTCTGAGCTGGCCACTGGGCAGGGCAGTGGAAAGAATGTGGGGTCAGGAGCCAGGAGCCCGGAGCCTGGTCCTGCCAAGCCTTTTTTTATGTGGCCCCAGACAAGTCACTTCATCTTTCTGTCCCCTTTTCCTCATCCGTAAAATGTACAGTCACTGAGGTGCTTGGATGATGGCCTCCAACAGAAGCGCCGGAGCTTTATAAACTCTGAAGACCTGGTGGTTATGATGATTTTTATGCCAGGGTCCTGCTGTCTGCATGACTCCCCTGAGTCCCTTGGAGAAGAGGCAAGACTGACAACCAAGAGACAGCTGGAGTAAGCTGGCGGGCCTGCTGTTAGCCTGTGTGGAGCTTTAGTGGGGACGCCACCTTACACAAGAATACACAGCTTGGAGTTCAGCCCCTACCAGCCCCATTGGCTGTTGTCCTTGCACAGTGAAAAGCCTTGTGGTAGCCAGCCTCTGAGATGGCCCTCAGTGAGCCTCCTTTCTGGCATTCATGCCCTTGGGTAGTTCCCTTTCATGTTGAATACAGATGACCTGTGCAGCCAATAGGGTGTTGCAGAAATGATGGGGTGACCTCCAAGATGAGGTCAGAAAAGACATGGCAGCTTCTGCCTTGCTCTCTTCTGATTGCAGCCGCCATAGTCTGAGAGCATTTAGGCAGCATGTGGAGGTGCCAATGTGAAGAAGAACTGAGGCCTCTTGCCAGCAGAAAGCACCAACTCACCATGCGAATGAGCCACTTGGAAGGGAATCTGCCAGCCTCAATCAAACCTTCAGATGAATACAACCTCTACTGACATCTTGACTGCTACCTACTGAGAGACCTGGAGCCAGACCCACCCAGCAAAGTCACTTTTAAACTTCCTACCCACAGAAACTGTGTGCAACAGAAGGAGATTGCTGTTTTAAGAGATTAGATTTTGAGACTAATTTGTTATGCAGCAAAAGATAACTGATACGGGCACAGTTGTAGATGGCACTCCACTGAGTCAGGCCCAACATGTGCCTGGGACTCTTCCTTGATCAACAAATTCATTCATTCAACAAATATTTCCTAAGCACAGACCATCTGTCAGACACTATGCTGATGCTGGGGGCTGGGGACACAAGCGAATAACACAGGACCCTGTTTTGGGGTAACTTAAAGGCTCCCCAAAGTGACTTGGTGATTGGTTGGCTGTGGGAGTCAGGATGAAGGAGGTGTGCAGGACAAGCCCAGGTTTCTGGCTTGGACACTTGGAAGGGTGGGTGGTGGTGTCATGGATTGAGATGGATGGGGACTGGGGGGTATCTCACAAGGAAATCTTGGGACATGTTGATTTTGAGGTGCTTCTGAGAAACCCAGGTGACACTGTACAGGCTGCTGCATATGTAAGCCTAATGCTCCTAAGAAGGTCTAGCCAGGGGGAGTTATACTTGGGAATTGCTGGGGTATCGATAATGGAATTAAAGCAACCAGAGATGAGACTGCCCGGGAGAGAGGAGCATGGTGCAAAATGAGAGGAAGACCCAGCACTGAGCCCTGAGACATCAATGTCACTTCTTTAAAACATTTATTTTGACATAATTTGAGTCTTAGATAAAAGTGGCAAGATGATTACAAATATTTCCCACATACTCCACCTAGATTTCCCGAATGTTCATCATTTACCACATTTTAAATTATTTTCTCTATATGTATATATTTCTTTCTGAACCATTTGAAAGTAAGTTGCAGACATAATTCTCCTTTATCCCTAAATATTTCCATGTGCATTTCCTTTTTATTTTTTTTTTAATGAAACAGGGTCTCGCTCTGTTGCCCAAGCTGGTGTGTTGTGGTGTCGTCATAGCTCACTGTAGCATCGAACTCCTACTCAAGCGAGCTTCCTGCTTGAGTAGATGGGATTACAAGAACACACCACCGAGCCTGGCTATTTTTTTTTTTCTTTTTTGGTAATGACAGGGTCTCACTGTGTTGCCCAGGCTGGTCTCAAACCCCTGGGCTCAAGAAGTGAGTATTTCCTAAGAACAGAACTTTCTCTTTTTTTTTTCTTTTTCTTTTTTTGAGTTGGAGTTTCGCTCATGTTGCCCAGGCTGGAGTGCAATGGCGCAATCTCGGCTCACTGCAATCTCTGCCTTCCAGGTTCAAGCGATTCTCAAGCCTCAGCCTCCCAAGTAGCTGGGATTACAGGCATGTGCCACCACACCTGGCTAATTTTATATTTTTAGTAGAGACGGGGTTTCTCTACATTGCTCAGGCTGGTCTCGAACTCCCGACCTCAGGTGATCTGCCTTGGCCTCCCAAAGTGCTGGGATTACGGGCATGAGCCTCTGTGCCTGGCCTAGGACCTTCTCTTTCATACCTGGAGTGCAATTATCAAAATCAGGAAATTAACATTGGTACAATACTTTGAACTAAGCCATAGAGTTTTTTCTCCCCAGCTTTCCAATTTTCCCAACAGTATGCTTTATGGCAAAAGAAAACCCTGGCTTCCACATTGCATTTACTTATCCTTTCTTCTGAGTGTCTGTTCATCTGGCACGATCTTCAGTGTTTCGTTGTCTTCTGTGATGTTGCCATTTTTGACAGGCACAGGCCAGTTCTTTTGCAGGTGAATTTTGGTTTGAGTTTGTCTGGTTTCCTCATGATTAGATTCAGGTTCTGAATCTTGGCATGAACATCCAGGAAGTGATGCTGTGCCCTTCTCACGCAGCCTATCAAGAGACACACATCAGGCTGGGTGCAATGGCTCACACCTATAATCCCAGCACTTTGGGAGGCTGAGGAGGGCGGATCACCTGAGGTCAGGAGTTCAAGACCAGCCTGGCCAACATGATGAAACCCCCTCACTACTAAAAGCACAAAAATTAGCTGGGCATGGTAGTAGGTGCCTGTAATCCCAGCTACTCAGGATGCTGAGGCAAGAGAATCACTTGAACTGAGGAAGTGGAAGTTGCATTGAGCCAAGATCATACTGCTGCAATCAGCAGCCTACAGCCTGGGTGACAGAGCAAGACTCTCTCAAAAAAAAAAAAAAAAAAAAAAAGAGGCACAACATCCCATCATCAGGATGTTGACTGGTATCACTTGGTTGAGGTGATGCCTGCCAGGCCTCTCCCCTGTAAAGTTACTGTTTCCTCTTTGCAATGAATAACCATACACCAACATTGAAAGGTCAGGTTGAGGAAGGAAGCCAGGAAGAAAGCCGGTGCAGGGGCAGCCGAGAGACAGGAGGAAAGGAGGAGGGGGTCCTGAAGCCAGCAGGAGGAGCAGCATGAGGGAGGCGGGGCTGGCATTTGGGGCCAGTGCTGCTGAGAGGTCATGCACTAGAGGATGAAGAGTGTCCCTCGGAAGCAGCTGCCACCTGCAGGCAGCAGGCATGGAGTTAGGCCTGGTTCGGGTGGAGCAGTGGGCTCGGCTAAGTCAAGTGTGAGAGGGAGGTGATAATAGAGATGACCAGAAAACGCCTCTGTGGGGGAGGTGGTCTGTGGGCTGGGCAGAGAGGGACAGGCGGTGACGGAGAAGCATGTGGGCTGGGGGAACGGTTTTGAATAGATGGAGGGGACTTAGGATATCTAGAGTGTGACAGGAGGGAGCCAGATGAGAGGCACAAGTCCAAGGAGAGGGGTGCAATCCACAGTGTGCCAGGTGGGAAGTGGGAGCCGATGACAAAACACGTGGCAGTTTGAGGCTCTGGTTGGGGGTGCTCGTCAGAGCCCAGCCTGATGGGGCAGTGGACAGGGGGACTGGAGGGACCACCAGGCAAAGAGAGGAGCGTAAGCCACCTCTCACGCTCCTCATGGGGGATGATCCCTGGGGGTGGGAGAGACGGGGAGGGCAGGCTGCCCAGAGGTGGGGGTGGGTGGCAGGTGTTGAGGAGGGCAGGTCCAGGGTTCCAGCCATGAGACTGTCTCTGGCAGCTTTAGCTGCCTGTTGCAGATGGACAAGGCAGACCTAGGGGACACAGGGCTTGGATGTTCCGGGAAAAGGGCTGGATGAGGAGGGTAGTGAAGGCTGGAGGGGCCTGAAGGATGAGGCAGAAGTGGAGGGAGTACAGGGTCAGCACTGGGGTCTCAGCGATGTGGGGCAGGGGATGGCCTCCCAGGGAGACTGGCAGTCAATGCTGCGGGAGGTGGTGGGAAGCCCAGGATTGCAGAGGGGGACCGGGCTGCAAGGGAGTGGAGTGGAGGGGTTTGCACCTGAGGAGGTCTGGGAACGGGGAGGCCAGGGCTTAGGTGGTGGTCTCTGGGGAGGACCGAGCTATCAGGAGTTGGGGTGGGGTGGAGGTGGCCTCGAGCCATGGCTGCTAGGTTTATGAGTAGGGACTCAGGGCAGCCCCGAGGAGCTGAAGGAAGACACACCTGGATGCCAGGGCCCCAGAGGTGCATTTGATGGGGAGGGCACAGTATGGGGACTAAGGTGGACAGAAACTCATACCACTGTGGACTCTGAGGCACGAGGGATATGAATGACGGAGCAGCCAGCTTTGGAGAGGGCCAAGGGCCACCTCTAGGGCAAGCCGGGTCTCTGTCAGAGCTGGAGGGAAGGGAGCATTTGGAACAAATTGAAGTGACTTATGACCTGCTGGGGTGTGGGGTGGCTTGTTTTCCCGAAGAGCTGTGCACCGGGATGATGGGCAGAAGCAGTGAGGGAGGAAGGCAGGAGGCTCCCCGGGCCTGAAATATTTGGAGACCACCCTGTCACCAGGAAGCTGGGGATCCCAGCCCCAGATCTGGCCCCTCTCAGCACTGGGGGACCATCAGGGCTCACAGCCTCCTACAGGAAAAGCTGACGCAGATGGCACTGAGGAGGTAGCACTGGCTCTGGCCCAAGGCCACTGAGGCTGGGTCACTCCCAGTCTGGCCCAGCCCTCCCTTACCCAGAAATCAGAGGTTCACTTGCCCCATGGGCATGCAGGGGCACTCAGAGGGTCTGCTGCTGGGGGAGCTGGGCCCCCGTCCTCTGTTCTGAGGCCTGCGGTCCCTCAGGGGCTTCTGGACACCCTGCAGGCCTGTCCTGCCTGCTGCTCTGAGCCGTCACTGTGCCTGCTGACTGGAATGCGTTCAGAGCATGGCTTGGTTTCTATTCAATCAGAGACTATGATCCAAGGAGAGCTCTGGGTTTTGTGTCCTGGTTCCGTCTCCGCTATTTTGATGTAACGGGAGACTTTGGGCAAGTCCTTGATCCTTTCCGGGCCTCAGTTTTCTTAACTGGGTACCAGGGTGGTGACAGACACCCTGTCTAAAGCCAGCAGTCATCTGGTTCCTGAGGTGGACACCGCTGACCCGGTTCAGATCAAATCCCCAGTCTGAGTTACTGACAGGGGACAGTCCCTGGGACAGGGGCAGGGCAGGTGGGGGTGCAGGCAGGAGCTGGGGGGTCCCTGTGGTTGGGAGTCGGGAAGAGGGGAGTTTCCTCGGGGAGGGGCCCAAGAGGAGAAGAAGAGACAGTGTGCTGGGGAGGGCAAAGGTGGAGGTGAAGGTGAGAGCAAAGCATGCAGATGCCCCAGAAGGGACAGGGAACCAGGGAGACACAGAGCGGCAGGGGTCTGGGGTGCAGGGGTGGGGCTGCTACCCGGGGCCACATGGTGGGCAGCTGGGAGGGGCCTCGGGCTTTGCCCTGAAGGTGTGAGGGCCAGAAGATGCTTTGGGCAGTGAGAGAAGCTCGGACAGGATGGGCAGATTGGGAGGCAGCTCTCAGCTGGGCAGACTGCAGGGAAGGGTCAGCTTGTCACATGCTGCTTTGGAGAGTCACTCACTATGTCCCCAGCCTCAACAGCTTAGCCGGGCAGTGCCTGTCAGAGGAGCAGCCATGAATTAGCCAGGAGAGGGCAGCGTTGCCTCAATCTTCAAGCCCAGGCCTGTGCCCACCCACCCAGGCCCCCACCTGCTCTGGCTTTGCTGCTGCTGGGCGGACAGGCGCCAGCTCCTGTTGGTCTTGAGGAGGCGAGGGTCTCTAGGGCCGACATTTGTCCTTCCTCCGTTCTTGGCATCCAGAGCCTCAGTTCACCTCTACTCCTGGACACAGGAAGGTGTGAGGGGAGTTCTACTCTGACCTGGCAGCCCCAGGCCAGCGAGAGGCATGGAGGGGATGTGGCTGAGGTCAGCGGAGGGGTGGGGAGGGAGGGTGGGAGCCATGGAGTGGAAGTGAGGTAGGGGTGGTGAGAAGAGCCCCCAGACCCGATGGCTCAGGCAGAGGCAGGCCGTTCCGCAGAGCAGAGGGAGACGGGAAGAGAGCACCGCCTCAGAACCAGTGTCTAATGGCTCATCCTTATAAACTTGAACAATTTCCAGGTTTTAATTCAAAGCGAAAATTGAGGCTGGATATGGTGGCTCAAGTCTATAATCCACGCATTTTTGGGAGGCCGAGGTGGGCAGATCACTTGAAGCCAGGAGTTCAAGACCAGTCTGGACAACATGGCGAGACCCTGTCTCTACTAAAAATGCAAAAATAAGCCAGGCATGGTGGCAGGCACCTGTCATCTCAGCTACTTGGGAGGCTGAGGTGGGAGGATCGCTTGAGCCCAGGAGGTGGAGGCTGCAGTGAGTTGTGATCGTGCCACTGCACTCCAGCCTGGGAGACAGAGCAAGACTCTGTTTAAAAAAAAAAAAAAAAGAAAGAAAGAAAAGAAAAGAAAATTGAAGACCTAACTTTGAACAGAAAGGAACAGAGGATATAATATTCTCTGGAATATTTTTAGAAGCACACATACAACTAAATATTTAGAAAAGAGCCTGTGATAAACCCCACTAGGGATGTCCTTGACTCTGAGCCCTGAGGTCCCCTCTCCATCCCTCCTGCCCCCAGGCCCTGGGCTTTGTGTCTGCCCATCCTCTCAACAAGGCTGGCCTGGGCTGGCTCTTGGGAGGCTGCGGGAGCTCGGGGACCCATCTGTCTTGTAGCAGATTAGAAAGATGTCATTTTGCCGACAGTGCCATTTATCACGGCAGCTGCAAAAATTAGTGATGCTTGGTCTGTAAGTGTTGGGTGGGGTGGGAGCTGGCAGGTGACAGCAGCCAATGCTCCCCGGCATTACCAGGTCAGGGAATTCTGAATAGAGGTTTTCTGACTTAACCTCTAAGTCTGGCCAACCTCCAAATAGGGGTTTTCTGACTTAACACTTAGCCCAGGTGAAGGCCCTCTGTTGGAAAGATGAGGAAGCTGGCGCTCAGATCCTGGAAAAAAATTTGGCCATATGACAATTATTATTATTATTATTATTATTATTATTATTATTATAAGTTAGAATCTTGCTCTGTTGCCCAGACCAGAGTGCAATGGCACAATCTTAGCTGACTGCAGTAGCTGGGACTACAGGCACACGCCACCACACCTGATTAATTTAAAAAAAATTTTTTTGAGACATGGTCTTGCTATGTTGCCCAGGCTGGTCTCAAACTCATGGCCTCAAGTGATCCTCCTGCCTGGGCCTCCCAAAGTGGGATTACCAGCTTGAGCCACCATTCCCAGCCTGAGTGACAGATCAGTGGCCCATCTCTAAATAAAGGTCTAGGTTCCATGTGTCACCAGGACCAGGGCTCAGTGGGTGACCAGGACCAGGGCTCGTCTGGGGTGAGGTGCTTTACTTCTATTAGGACTAAGTATTACTTCTGCCTTTATGGCTCAGTCTAGGACAGACCTTCGGCCTGGCCCCAGCTGCCATCAGACAGGGGCAGGATTGGGAGCTGGTCCTGGAACTAGGACTCACTCTTGGGGTGGGTTTATGGTCCCAAGGGAAGGGGAGAAGGAGGATGGAGGGTTCGGAAGGAATATCTGGGGGGTGAAGATGTTCAGATGAGAGATGGCCCCACCATCAGAGGGATGCCAACTCCAGGGAAGATGAATGGGGCCTCCCTTGTGCCTCGGTCTGCAAAAAGACAGGGTCATTTAGCTTGGGATCGACCTCTGGATGAAGCAGTCCCATCGCTTGACGCTGCCTTTCCTGTGGTAGAGCCCCCAGAGAGGTGACCTGCAGAAGGTCAGGCACGGCCTCCCGGGTCTGGCTGAGTGCGGTGTGGCCCCTTCTGAACAACTCAGGGGATTCTCGCTTGACCTTGCAGGAAGCCCTGGTTTGATCCTTGTAGGACTTGAATCCGTATCTTCAGGTCACTAGACCCCACAGCCCAGCACTTGATCACACACAAAGCCCCCATCCGTGCATTCATTCATTCAACAAGCGTTTGCTAAGCTCCTGCCCTGTGCCAGGCTCTGGCTGGCCCCAGGGATATGGAGAGATGATCTTCACCTGGAGCCCTGGCCTCCAGGACGTCTGAGGCTGTGTCAGTGGGAGGGTGGGAATTCGCCCTTTCCCGCCACGAGCAGACGTTGGAGGGCGGATGAGGCTCGGTGCCTGGCAGGAAGCCAACCTGAGGTTCCTCCCTTCTCTCTAGGGGGCAAGACAGGCCTGGCTCCATGTACCTCAGCCAGAGCTTGGTGGTGACATCGCAGTCCCATGAGCCTCCTGGACACTGGCTGGGGTGGGGGCTGGTATCTGTTGTTCCATTGTTGCTGGAGGAAGCCCCAAGGCCAGCCACGACTCTGGTTCCCAGGACCTCGGAGGATGGGCCAGAAGCGGAAGAGGGGCCCTGCCTTCAGGGACACAGAGATACACCATCTGGAGGCACACAGGTAGGGGCTGTGTACACACACATACATGTCCCTTACTGCACACACGTGGGGCAAGACACACACACAAATGTGCAGACCCACACCTTATTCCACACACACACACCTGGTACCACCACTGCCTTCAAACACATGCTTCATGCTAGTCACAGGGAAAAAGCAGACACGACCCACGCTTATACCACACATGCGCACAGGCCCCACGCCACGCACGGCCACACCTCTTACTCTCCCCACCCCGCCCCGTCCCTCTCTCCCAGGCGTCTCATCTCATGCACAGATACGTGCCCACCCAGGCTCACTGGTGCCCCCCGCTGCCCTGGAGAAGTAAGTCCACAAACCATGAGGTGCCCCGACATGACATGCAGAGAGAAGTGGGATGGGTGATGGGAGGGAGGTCAGGAGAGTCCCTGCATTCCCACAGGAGAGGAGACCACTGGCTGCTCTCAGCCCTCCAGCCTGGGATCCGGCCTCTGGGCGCTGTACATGTGCTTGTGAGAGGGCACCATATTTTCAAAGCCATCGCCCAGGAAGACAACCAGGTGCCCACCCCTGCTCCCGGCATTCAGAGATGCCCACCCCCGGGGCTGCTCAGGCACAGGAGGACTAAACAGGAGCTCCTGCCACCTGGCTCCTTGCAGGGTGGGGTGGGGGGCTGGTGCGAGGACGCATCCCCCTGAGTCCTGGGTAGGGGCTGTGTAGCCTTGCTCACTGGCAGCGAGTCGCCCGCCCCTCCTGTTTCTCCCGCTCCCTCTTCTTCTCAGCGCCCACGTCCTCCCACCTGGCCTTTCTCTCCCCTGGATCCTCCCCCATGACTGGATTTCCTTTCTCTCTCTCTGGCTCCCTGTGTCCCTGTGACCTGCTTATCCTCTAGAATAAAGATCGACATTTTCAATTACCCCAAAAATAACAGAGCCATTCTTGGGGCCTGGCGGAGGAGGTCTGCACGGGCGCGGGCACAGGCACTGGTTTGCATGTGGGGCCTGCAGGTGGCGGGGGTGGGGACGCACACAGTCCCACTGTCCTTTGTTTGCTTTTTCTCATCTGGAGCCTTCATTTTTTCCTGGAAGACTGGAAGCACGTTTCCCTTCAGGGGAGGAAGGGAGACAAAACAGAGAAATAAAAACTGTCATAGCCATCTTGTAAACACAGTGTAGCACCAAGTGGGTGCTCGGGGGAGAGGGACATGAGGGAGAGGCCAGGACAGAGAAAGGGGGCTGAGAGGGATGGGGTGGGAGTCAGAAAGCAAGGTGGGAGGTGAGCAGGAGCCCCCCTCAAGGCCGGGTGGGTGGGTGTCCTGCAGGAAGGACTGATGGGAGGGGAACGAGGCGAGGCTGATCCAGGGCCGTGGGGGGGTTTTGAGGAGACACAGCGTCTGCTGAGTGCCAGGCAGGCCCCGGGAGGTAGGCGCTATTCTCCGAATCCCACCCTGCGCCAGGCTCTGGGGGTGCTGAGGTGAGTGACAGATACGTCTTCGCACTCGTGGAGCATAAATTCTACTGGAAACAAAGCGGTGGCTTCGTGTGTTCAGCACTTATATCAACTGAGGTTCAGAGAGGGTGGGTGACCTGCCCGACGACACACAGCCAGAAGTGAGGGGACCAGGATCCCAGCCAGATCCGTGTGACCACAGTCTCCTTTCACATCGCCTCTGCTGTGGGTACACTTGGCTCTTAAGTGACCTTGAACAAGTCCTCCCCTCTCGGTCATCAGTTTGCCCGTCTGGAAAGCAGCCAGCATGCTGGCTCTCTGCAGGGCTGCAGGTAACATCAGATGTCTGGATGTGAAGGACCCTCAGCTCTGGCTCTCTGCCGAGCTGGCTGGCGGGTGGAGGAGCAAAGACCACCAGGTGCTGGGGGAGGGACTGGCCAGCAGGGAAAGGCGGCCGGACTGCAGATTTACTCCCTGCTGCCGCTCAGTGGCAATAATTGGGTACTGCAGAGGGTTGGTCTGGACGGCCACCTTCAGTTGGCACAAGGGCCAGAGCAGAAACGCGCCTCTAGGGAGTGTTGTCTGATCTTCCCTGGCCCCATTTCTCGGATGCCCAGAGAAAGGAGGGACTCCTCCTTAGGTCATCCAGGGCAGAAGCTTGGGCTGGGCTTTCAGGGTAGGGTGCTTCCCCCCATCCCTGTGGCACTCAAGAAGCCCCCAGTCAGTTTCAGAGCAAGAGAAACAGTTCTACATTCTCTGCTTGATGCCACCACCTCCAGGGAGCCTTCCAGGGTCTCCTTCAGTGGGAAGTGGCCTCACTCCTGCCCTGCAGTCCCACACTCAAACTCTCCTTGCTCCTCCTGCCCCACCCAACCATGACTGTCCTCCTGCCCGCAGCAAATCAGTCAGTGGAGCCCCTTGAGGCACGAGAGATGGTGGAAAGCCATTGTCACCACTCAGGGGGCATGTGCCAGGGGCCCACTCTGTCCTGCGGCTCTGCCTTCATCCTCTCACTTGAACCTCGTAAGAACCTTGCTAAGTTGGGGTTATTTTGAGCCCCATTTTTCAGGTGAGGGAAGGGCACAGAGAGGTTATGACTTTTACACACAGAGTGGTGGGGCAGGGACTCAAACCCAGGTCTGTCTCTCCTCTGGAGAGGCGCCCGCATTTGGAGGTGAAAACTACCCCTGTGGCCATGGCAGTCCACTGTGACTGACACTGAAATGACCAGTCCAGGGGGCTTGTGGGCTGGGGTCTGGCTTCACCACTGTGCTGCTGGGTGACTTCCGGCAAGGCCCGTTCCTCTCTGGACCCTGGTTTCTCATCTGTGTACTCTGTGTGTGTGTGTGTGTGTGTGTGTGTGTGTGTGTGTGTGTGTGTGTTCTGGGCTACCTCAGAGATCCATTCTGGCTTTGAGTGTGGCATGTCCCATCTTGGGCAGGTCCAAGGAAGGGCAGGAGTTGATCTGGCTTTGGGACAGGTATGGGGCTGGCCCAAGGGCCTGGATGCTTCTCCCTCCGCTGCCTGCCACAGAGGGGAGTTTGTCTTACAGGAAACAGCCTCATCCATCAGCGGCAATGGGGGGCTGACAGCGGCCACTCCCCGCCAGCCCCGGCAGGAGGCAGACTCATAAATCCCACGCCAGGCCGGGCTGTAAATTCCTGTGATTCACATGCAGCCTCCTGGAGGACTGAGACATTTGGGGCTGTGGGGCTGGCTGTTCTCTCCCGGACAGGACAGGTGGGTACTGGGGAGAAGCCTCTTCATGGGTCCAGCCGTCTCAGATGGCCCCTCTGAGGAGATGTGATGCTGAGCCCCCTGGATGCCTCGGGCCCAGCCTGAGCCACCTCTGCCCAGACCCAGGCCACCTCTGCCTGGGCCATTCCTGTGCCCTGGCCCAAATCACCCTGGAGGTCACGTGTGTGGACATGCTCTGTGGCCTCAGAGATCTCGTGGGGCCTGTGGCCCAGAGGGTGGGCTCCACCAACCCCACAGCGAGGTCTCCTGCCAATCTGCATGGCATTCTCTGTGAGGACACGGTGGGAGGTAGGGCCCAGTCTGTGCAACTCTCATTCCGGGGAGGACTGGACCCCAAATCCACTGTCCCTTAGGCAGGAAGGGGACAGGGACACTTAGGCCAGGGCTGCAGCCATTTGTCACCTTTCATCAGGACTTTTGCCACACTTAGATGCCACTGGAATAATTCTTTACTTAGCGTTTTTTTAAAATCAGCTTACTTTTAAAATTTAAGTGTGTGATTTAGCCTCTTCTTTAGCCATATTTGTGAAATCAGGGTCTAATATACTAGTCAAATACCCGCACACATGTACACATACACATGTGCACACACACACTCACACAGACACACACATATACACATAGATGTGAAAATATACACATGAAATATATCCATGAAAGTAAACACATAGTTAAAATAGCAAATGCTCAGTTCCGTGTACCATCTAATCCTGCTTTAGGTTTAGAGTGGCTCTAGTCGCCCCCATTATGGGTGATTCCTTACAGGTGATACAAAACAGGTTCAGCTGGCTCACAGAGCTGAGCATTTACCAGCCATTCTAGCCTTCCCCCACTTTACAGACAAGGAAACCAAGGTCCAGAGAGGTGCAGGGCCTGCCCGAGGTCACACAGCCCTGGGATTAGTGGCCAGCCCGCCTGACTCCCAGTTGAGTGCTCCTTTTACAGAAGCATACTCCCTGTCTGCAGTGTGCAGGGCTCCTTCCTCCAGAAGCACATGTGGACTCCTAGAGGCCTTTTGGAGACTGTGCCCTAACACAGAGGGTTCATTGCAAGGCGGGCTTCCTAATGGCAGGCTGATGGGCAGGCGGACGGTCTCCTGGGTCCTGGTGGGACCACGCACTGGCCCCCGGCTGTCTGTGCTTTATCCTGGTGCTCATGGCTCCTGCAGTGCCTCAGGATTGGGGGAAGTGGGGAAAGGAGGGTCCCAGGGGAGGGAGAGAGCAGGGCTCTGGCAGCAGCCCTTCCCCAGGGAGCTGCTTACTGAAGAGATCATTAGTGGCACCGGCTCTCAGGCTGGCAAGGAAGGTGGCTTCATTAGCAAGCACCTTCCCCTGTGCCACCTCTACCTTCCCACCTGCAGGCTCCTGCCACCCACACTGCCACTGCCATCACTCCAGAGATGCAGCATGATGGGCCTCCTGTTGGGCACAAGGCTGCCAGCTCAAGGGAGCCAGGAAGGAGATGTGTGTGCAGGGTGGCAAGGGTGCGTGTACACTGCACACACAGACACACAGACACCGGCACACAGAGACACTCATATGCAGGTACACACATACTGCATCGAGATGTGTACATAAGTCTAGCACACATACACATAACACAGTCTTGCACAGTAACATGCGCAACTCCCCAGACACACTGTGCAGGCACACGGATCCAACAGAGACGTGTATACACAGGGGCGAGTTTCAGTGTGAAGCCCCACAGGGCACACGTATAGAGACCCGTGTGGAACACAGGCTCACGTGCACCCCAGGAGATGTACGCATGTATTCACACAAACATACAGTTCTGTCTCCAGACTCCGGAGTGTGCATGGAATTGTACACACATGAGTACGTGTCGACAAACCTGCAGACAAGCCCGGGGCATACTGTGTGTGCAGGGATGCCCACATGCACATGTACATGCACACAGAGCACACACCAGTTATTCTTTTCTTGGAATCTAACAAGGCCCAAGGAGCAGGGAGTGGCTAATTCCCTGGAGGAAGTGAGGAGACAGGAGTTGAGGACACATTTAATTAATTCTTCTTATTCCCAGCAGAGAGAGAAAGGGAGGGAAGGAGGGAGAGAGGAATGAAATGAGAGAGAGGAGAGGAAAGGAGAGGGGAGAGGGGCAGCAGGAGGGCAAAGGTGAAGTGGGGAGGAGCCGGTGTGGGCAGTGAGGAGGCTGAGGGACCCCGGGCCCAGGGGCATTAACCTTTTCAGCTTCGGGCAGGCCCAGGGACCTCATCACTCAGCCCCAATCCCAGAACCAGACAGGCCATTCAAGGTCAAGTGGGGGGGCTGGCACAGAAGTCCACCTGCAGTGCCTCCTCCACGCAGCTCTGGGGACGGGGCATGCATGTCTTTCACCTGCTCCCACCGAGTGGAAACCTGCCCCGAACCCCAAACCTCCCACCCTCAGTCCCACTTCTGCCCTGTGCCTGCATTGGCTTAGGGCCTTGGGGCTCTCCTATCACAGGTCCGGGGTGGGGGCAACACAGTTGCCCAGGGAGGCCCCTGCTGGGCACCAGGACAGCTCCTCCCACCCCTGCCCTGACCTCAGCCTTGAGACAGAATCAGGGAGACGGAGGTGGACAAGGACAGGGGCTCTGAGGGGGAGGGAGGATGTAGACAGGAGAGAGGGGAGGTGGGGCGGGGTGGGAGTGAAATAGGGAGATGGAGGCAGTGAGAGAGATGGGGAGACACTAAGCCGGAGATGCAGAAAGACATGAGAGGGGCCGGGATGGTGAGAGTCAGACCCAGAGACACACAGAAAGGATGCTAGAGAGAACCAGAGAAACAAAAAACGGTCTGAGGGTCCGGAAAGGCAGCCAGGCTCTGCGACTCTCCCTGGTTGGGAGGGAGTCACTTCGCCTGGGGCGTGAGCGAGAAACCCTGGCCTAGAGAGGATGCTGTGTGACCCCACCCGGGCACCCCACCTCTCCGAGCCTCGGCTGCTGGTCTACTAAGCAGGGGGACCGGCCCTGTCTCCGAGAGGGCCCTGAGGCTCTACAGAGAGGCTGGCCTGGTCCCTTTCTTCCCTCTACTCCCCGCTGAGTCATGCGGGCCTGCAGATGGGGTGGGGGGCTCCCTTCCGGGGCCCTGAGTGGGCAAAGCAGGTGAGAGAGGAAGTCACTGTGGGGCTGGTGTCGTGTGCTGCAGCCGTGAGCACGGAGTGACGGAGCGTTTGCCCTGAATATTGAAAATGCATAAATATCCATTTTCAGGCACCAAGGCAGATATAAATACAGAGGGGAGGGTGTGCAGCCCTTAGCCATAATTTACCAGCTCTGCTACCTGCAGGGGCTTGGGCACTCGCTTGGCTGTCAAGAGGCTTTTCCAGGTGGCTTTATGACCATCAGTGGCCACCTGGATCCCTTCTCCTGGAGAAGTGGCTCCTTGGGATCCACCGCCTGGGGTGAGGTGGGGCAAGGCAGGGGGTGTCATTCCTAGGCCTGCTCCGTCCTAGGCCTTTGGGGCCTCTCCCGCTTCTCCTCCTCCAGTATCTCCTTGCTTGGGAGGGACAGAACCACATCTGTGTCAGGCGTGGTGTGTACCCAGCCCTGGTGCACTTGGATAAAATCAGAGATGTTCCAGTCCTGCCCATGGGCACTTCCAGGCTGCAAAGCAGAGATGACACCCTAGGTCCTGCCCTTAGGAACTCACCCAAGGGAATGACAGAGGCCAGAGGCCAGAGAGAAGAGATACATGGCCAATGGTGGCCTCAAAGAATCTGGCTGCAGCCCAGCACACCCAAAGCCCTCAGCCTGGAGGGGAAGCAGCAGGACCCGGGGTGGAGGTCACAGCCTGCTGGCAAGCAGCTCGTTGGCACCCTCCAGAGAGGACATGGGTCTTGCCCCATGCTGGCTTATCCAGACCCTTCCACCATCTAAGGAGTATGCTCATTCTTGAAGGGTAGACAAATGGAGGCCCCAAGGCAACTCCCTGCCTCTCCCCCCAGAGCTGGAGCTCAGACTTGAGCACCCTGATCCCTGCCACCTTCACATGCTGAGGGGCATCTTTCTCTTTGGGTTGGGACCCTGTGTTCAGGGCACCCACTTTCCCACAGCAGAAAGCTACCAACCTCTATTGGGGGGTGTGGAGCGTTCTCCCTGGGGCCCTTCCAGGGTCCCTGAGCCTCCTCTTCCCAGGAAATGGAGGCTGGCACTGGGAGGCAGGGGCTAGACAGCCATCTACTGCCTGGGCCAAGCGGTGGAACCTGTGTGTGTGGGATGCAGGCATTGAATCATGAACACACCCGGCTGAGTGGCCCTGGGCCCTGCACAGAGCAGGGGCTGGGGATGGAGTCGGCTCTGGGTGGCAGGAAAAGCTCTTTTCCCCTCTTCGAGAATGATCCCACTTTGCCAGTTAAATGGAATGGTCTTCCCCAAATCTGGGTCACGTGTGCGCAGCCAGGCCTCTGGCTGCAGTGGTAACAGGGGCCTCTCCCCACCGGCTGCTCCCCAGGGTCTCTTCTGCTCTCTCCTCCCTTCTCATAAGCTTCTTCATCTTCCTTGGGGTTCTGCTCCCCCATAACTCGGGGTCCCCCCATGTGGCCCTGACCTGCATTCCGGCTGCTCTAGAGGCGTGATCTGGCTTCTGCCTCTGCATGAATGAACTACATCGCTTGGGAGGTCCTGGTTCGAGTTACTAGGGTGACAGTCTGGCCTGAGTCGTTTATGACCAGGCCAGAGGTTCTGTATGTCCCAGGCTTGGCCTTTGCGGTCAGACACTCATTGCCTTCTGCAGGGCAACCAGGAACCTTGGGGGCCTGGAGGTGAGGTAGTCTTCCTTAAATCAGGGTGGGAAGCAGGCAGGGGCCTCAACCACAGAGCAAATTAGCAACTGAGATGGCATCAGCAGCCTTGTCCAGAGGCGACGCTTGCCCCAGCTCCACCCACCCTGCCCAGGCTGCAGGAATGCCTGCTGGATGCCCAGCACCAGGCTGGGCTTACGGGGGAACCAGATGAACAGGACTCAGACCCTGTTCTCGAGGAGCTAAGGGTCTCATGTGGAAGACAGAGAGTCCTCAGATGCCCGAATACCAGGCTCTAAGGAGCACGAGGTGCTCAGGGAAGGGAGAACTCAGCTCTGGCTGAGGAGTTGGGGATGCTTCACGGAGAGGGGGATATTTGACTGGTGCCACAAGGGGGGATTTTAATGCGTGGTTGGTTCCAAGGTTGCTGGAACCATCCCAGGGAGAATAGATAGAACCATGGGAACAAAGGCCCAGCTTGGCAGCAGCGCGAGAGGAGCTGACGACTAACCACCAGCCTAACTTGGTTAGTGAGAACACCCAGAGCAGTGGGGATTAACCAGAGTGGCAGGGTGTGGCTGTTGCTTGGCAGGCAGCGGGAGGCCCCAGAGGGGTCCCCGTGGAAGGAAGAAGGCCCACAGGGAGGCAGGGTGGTGTGGGGTGTCGGGAGGGCCTGTTTGGCTGAGCTGTTTGTCTGGGTAGGGCCACCCATCTGGGTCTCCTGCTGGGCCACCAGGGCCTGCGTTCAGAACTGGGCAGACACACAGCCCTCTCCAACTCAACACCCCCGGCTGCAGCCTGATGGCAGGGCTAAAATTAGCCTGGTGGCTGCGGGGGCAGCAGGAGAGACAATCGTGGGACTCACCTCCACCTCTCCTCTCAGAGGGAGGGAGAAGGGCGGCTGGAAGCAGAAAGGACCTAGGCCTGGGCCTGGGCGTCACTGGGGCACTACAGCAGCAGGAACCTGGGAACCCTCCGGCCTGACTCAGGGCACAGGAGCTTGAGGGCAGGAGCAGGATGGCCCTGCCTCTCTTCTGGCCACCCCCGGTGCACTGCTGGATCCTGAGGGAGGGGTGGTTGGGTTTTGAGCACCCGGTGCCCTGACCCACTTCTTCTCCTGCTTGCCCAGGTCCTCTGGGGCTCCTCTCCTGTGGTCGCCATGGGAACTCCAGGTGGCTGAAGTTTGCTTGAACCTAGCTCCCTGAGATGGGTTGTGGATTAGGGGACGTGGAGGGAACTGGTCCCCAGGCTGGGCTCTGAGCACCCCTCCCCTGGGGCCCAGAGTCTCCGTCTGAACTCTGCCCATTTAGCGTTCACCCGGTCTCGTCCTTGCCTCCTCCCTCCCCCACACTCCACACAGCCTTCCAGTCACCAAGTTCTGACTATTCCTTCCACTTGCACAATCTCCCTGGGAGGCATCCGCTCTGCACCAGCCTGGCTGCCTCAGGCCTGCTCCGCCCCTTCCCTCTCCCCTGGATGACAGCAGTGGCCTCCTAGGGGGTCTGGCTCCTTCAGTCTGCTCCTCCTGGGTGCTGCCGCTGTCCTCAGGACGAGCCCTGCTTCTGACCAGCGCCTGCCAGTCTGGCAGCTCCTCTGCCCCTCCCTACCCCAGCCTGGGCTCCTACCACCCAGGGATGGCTGCATCTGTGAAATGGGTGGGTGGTGTGTTGACCTTCACTTCTGGAACCACATTCTACGGGGCAGTAGCGTCTTTCTGGAATTAACGGGTATACCTTGAAAATGGGTTCCATGTGGAATTGGTTTGGGAGGCACTGCACAGCCTCTGCCTCCTGGATACTCACAAGGCATTGTAACAGGTGAAAGGTTCCAAGATGTCCTGGAGTAAAGAAATCTGTTTTGATTTGTTTAACCCTGAGATTCCCAGAGTGTTTTGGCTCTCAATAAGGAATGTCTATGAACAACTCTGGGAACAAGTTTCTCTGGACCACCCTTTGGACAATGCTGGAGGAGCCGAAAAGTACGGTGCCTTATCTTTGAGGATCTGGGGTCCCGAGGCTTGCTTCCGCCATCTGGCATGCAGGGGCTCCCACGGGTGCACATACTGATATGGGGCCAAGGAAGCCTTGGAAAACTGGGCCAGGCCTTGGATGCCTTGCTTGCTTCTCCTGCCCCGCAGTATGGTTCCTGGATGTGTTTTATTTAAACCACACGTTCTTTTGAAATTTGACCTGGTTGTCAACATTTAAAACCTGGGAGATTCTACCACAAATTCTGCATTTTAAAGTTCTCTTAAAACACAAGGAGCCCTGTTAACACAGTGCGCATCTCTCCCTCTGCGGAGCCAAAGAATGGCAGGACCCATTTCCATGCAAGCAGACAGTTTCCTCCCGGCGCGGGCTGAGCCCTCAGAGACACTGCAGTTTCTGCCCTCTGTCAAGGAGAGTATGGGGTTCTCTTCAACAAATTCCTTTTTATGATGATGACTTATGCCTGACCCACCCTCCTCTGGGGGTCCTTCTTTGAGGGCCTGAGGCAGGTGGGGCTCGCTGGCTCCAGCATGTTCCTTACCTCCCATGAAGCACCATGTACAGGATGCAGTCTAGGCTGTGAAGTCCACTGGGCTACCCCACCATTACCCTCGGTTCCCATGACAGGGGCCAGAGTGGCCCAGGGCCAGCAGGGCTGTGGGAGGCGGAGGGGGGGCCGGCCGCAGCTGCCTCTCCTGTGACCACCTGGGGGCTCAGCTGACGAGGTAATCGGAGCATGCTGGGTGGGGAACCACTCCCTTCAAGAGCGAAAAGCTGAGAACACTGTGGGACCGACCATGCTGGCACCCCTGAGCCAGCCCGCTGCTGCAGAGAGCCCTCTACAAATAGCCCGCTCTGTACTGACGGTGGCTGGAACCTGGGGAAATATGGCTCAGGGCTGCTTGCTGGGGCCCAGGGTGGGGTGGGGCTGTGGAGGGCCACACCCCTGCCCTGGGATGACTGTGGGTGAAACAGAACCCAGACTTGTAGGCCCCAGTCTGAGGTGGAGGGTGGGGGCCCAGATCAACCTCCCCCGACTGTTAGGATAACAGGAATTTCCCTCCAGGATGAGGCTGGCACTGGTTTCGGTTCTGTCCTGGGTGGAGGAGGAGGTCAGTAGTGGACTCTTCACTCAGTGGGGCCTTCACGGTCTCTCATCCAAAGTTCCCACACACCCCCATCAGGATGTCTGACTTCGGCCACCTCCTTCCTCGCCTAAACCTGTCCTGCTCGTGGCCCTCCTCTTCTAAACCTGTCCGAACATCCCTACTTTGGGGACCCTTCCTGTGTCTTCCTCCTCCAGGAAGCCCCTCTGATCCTCCTTCTCAGAGCTCTAGCCCTCCTCCAAGCTCCATCCCTGCCCTAAATGACCCCTCCTCCCCTGCCATCCAGGGACACTAGGCTTCCCTTCCCCTGGTGCAGCAAGACCTTCTGTGCTGTCTTGAGCAAGCCCTGGTCCTGTCTGGGCTTCTGAAGACTCAAGGTCTGGCACCTGACTTATACCCTGTTGTGATATCCTGTCATCTGGCCCCACATGGAGTCCCATAGGGGACTCTGAGACCCAGGCGTGAGTACTGGCCCAGGCCCCTCTCGGAGGTCTGGCAGCCCAGCATCTGCCACGGGCCTCCTCTCCTCCTCTCCCTGCCTCTGCCACAGTTCCCTGGAGGTGGCCTCCAGCCTGGCCCAGGGGCTCACACACTTCTGAGGGAGGCAGGGCCAGACTCCAGACTCAGGCAAGGCCTTGGAGGACACATCCCAGTGGGCAGGGCCCAACACTCTGGCGGGGGCGGGGGCTACAGGGAGGAGAGGCAGGGTAATTGAGGCTCGAGGTGCTGGGCCCCACCCAAGGTCACCAGCCTGCTCCTTTTCCTCAGTCTCAGATGGAGCGGAGGTGGGGAAGAGAGACCAGGGATACAGTAGGGCTTAGTTATGGAGGACAGGGGTCCCTGTCTGATATTGTTAGGCTTTGTGTCTCCACCCAGATCTCATCTTGAGTTATCATCCCCATTTTCCCCACCTGTCAAGGAGAGACCAGGTGGAGGTAATTGGTGGATCATGGGGGCGGTTCCCCCATGCTGTTCTCGTGATAGTGAGTGAGTTCTCACGAGATCTGATGGTTTTATAAGTGGCTCTTCCCACTTTGTTCAGCACTTCTTTTTTCTGTCGCCTCGTGGAAAAGCTTCTTGGCTTCCCCTTGACCTTCTGCTGTGATTGTAAGTTTTCTGATGCCTCCCCAGCCATGCTGAACTGTAAGTCAATTAAACCTCTTTATTTCACAAACTATCCAGTCTCGTGCAGTTCTTTATAGCAGTATGAAAACAGACGAATACACTGTCCCTGCTGAGGGCTGGCCCGGCTGGGCTCTCCCTGCATTGGCACCTGGGTTGCCAGTAGCAGCGGTAGTGCTGGTGGGTGGGAGCTCTCCCCTGCTCCACGTGTGCTCCTGAGATGTCCCTGGCACCAAATCACCTTCCCAGCTGTGGGCATGGATGAGGGGAGGGACCAAGATTTCCTATTGCTCTTTGTGTGTGTGTGTGTGTGTGTGTGTTGTGTTTTTATTTTGTACTTTTTTGAGGTGAAGTCTTATTCTGTTGCCCAGGCTCTTTGGACCTTGGGCAAGATCTGGGCTCATTGCACCATTTGCCTCCCAGGTTCAAGCAATTCTCTTGCCTCAGCCTCCCCAGTAGCTGGGATTACAGGCCTCCACCACCACGCCCGGCTAATTTTTGTATTCATAGTAGAGATGGGGTTTCACCATGTTGGCCAGGCTGGTCTCGAACTCCTGACCTCAAGTAATCCGCTCACCTCAGCTTCCCAAAGTGCTGAGATTACAGGCGTGAGCCACCACGGCTGGCCTTGAGATTTCCTATTACTCTTGAAGTGAGAGGCCCAGGAAGGGTTGGGAGCATAGATGTTTGTGAGTCCATGGGGGCCAGCACTCTCTGTCAGTGGAACCCAGGGTGAACCCTTCTGTGCCCTGGGGTCTCATTTGTCTACCTGACAAGTTCGATATTAGACCAGACAGGGCCAGGGTTGTGGCTGAAACTCTCGACTCTAATCTCACTAACTTAGCAAGCTTCAGCAAACCGCGGAACCTCCTGGTACCTCAGTCCCTACATCTGTAAAATGGAGATGACAATACGATGTTCCTCCTAGAATGTCAAGAGGATTAAATGAGTTGATCTGTGTCTGTATCCATGTCTGTGTCTATATCTATACCATATGGTATATACCATGTTAGTGTATTTCAACGTTAAGTATTACCATTATTGTCAGGTCACAGGCCCTTTTGAGAATTCAGTAAAACATACTTTTCAGAAAAAAACCTGCATCCCTATAACCAACTCGGTGCACAATTTCGAGGGCTCATGGACTGCCTGCAGCCTGCCTGTGCGGTATGTGGTATTGAATGTCCAAGGCTGTGGCAGTCTGACTCTAATTTGCTTTCATTTTTTTTAGTTGAAGTCTTGGGGTCAAATTAATAAACTCAAATAGCTCTAAAGGTCCAACGATAAATAGTCACTTATTCCCTGCCTCCCTCCTGCGCCCCGACCTCATACTCCTCTCTCTGGCACTGGAGCATCAAATCTGGCTTCAGCCTTAGCTGTGAACTGTGGTGCCCGGAGTCCGGGGGACAGGACTGCTCCTGTTTCCTCCCCGTGGCCATGAAGTTGGGCTTGGGACTCACTGCCGAGCTCCGTGGTCCTACCTTCTGAGTGGTTCTCAAATCTGCTCCGTGGTTCCGTCCCTCTGTCCCTCCCCAGTCCAGATGTCCTCCCTTTCCTGCCTTGGTGGTCTCCCTGCTTCCACCCTTGTCCCTCCCTGGCAGCCAGAGTGAGCTTCTACCTTGCACATCCCCTCCTGCCTACAACTCCTTGGCGGCTCCCCATGGACTGCAATGATCATCAGGGCTGAAGGAGAGAAATTTGTGTAAGATTCATGATTCCCAGCATACAGGAAAAGCAGAATTCTTACCAATAAACTTGATATCATCAAAGGGAGCCTGGGATTGGTCCAGGGACCTGTGAGTTCACTGCCTGGGAGCCAGGCCTGCAAGGGCCCCTGGGGTGGGGGCAGGGATGAGGAGGCAGCTGGGATAAAATCATTTCATGCAAATGCATTGAAATGAGGCTTTGTGGCAGGTTTGACAAGCTGCCAGGAACAAAGGCTCTGTGATCATCCTGTCTCCCACCTCTAACCAGCTGGCTAGAGTGAGAGTTCCCTGGGGGCCTGGAGGAGGGGCTGTGGGGGATGGAATCTCAGGCCCTGGACATTAGGGAATTAGAGAAAAACATACACCTCTGAGCCCTACCCTTGCCCTCCCTTACACCCTCAGTGGGTGCCCATTGCCTAAAAGATGAGATGCAAGCTCCCCTTGGGCACACCCATTACTGAGCTTCCAGCTCATAGTTGAGCAATAGTCCTTTTCTTTTCCTTTTTAAATGAACCTCAGGTACACACAATTGAGTTAATCACACCCCTAGTTAGGATACGCTCTTACTATTGGCTCATGCAGGGCCACCGTAATTAATGAATAAATGTGTTTGCAATAACACAGCAAGCACCTTTAAACTCAGAGCTCAACCCAAGATCTGGAGCCTTAATATTTGTACCTACCTTTGTGCCCCTCCCTTCTCATTTTCCCTGCCACCTCCTCAGAGGTCAGCACTATGCTGAATTTTGTATGTATCACTCCCTTATCTTTTTTTTTTTTTTAAAGAGATGGGGTCGGCCGGGCACGGTGGCTCAAGCCTGTAATCCCAGCACTTTGGGAGGCCGAGATGGGCGGCCCACGAGGTCAGGAGATCAAGACCATCCTGGCTAACACGGTGAAACCCCGTCTCTACTAAAAAAATACAAAAAACTAGCCGGGCAAGGTGGCGGCGCCTGTAGTCCCAGCTACTCTGAAGGCTGAGGCAGGAGAATGGCGTAAACCTGGGAGGCGGAGCTTGCAGTGAGCTGAGATCCAGCCACTGCATTCCAGCCCGGGTGACAGAGCCAGACTCCGTTTCAAAAAAAAAAAAAAAGAGAGATGGGGTCTCTCTCTGTTGCCCAGGCTGGAGTGCAGGGGTGTGATCATAGTTCCCTGAAGCCTCAAACTCGTGATCCTCTTGCATTAGTCTCCCAAAGTGCTTAGATTACAGGTGTGAACCATTATGTCCAGGCCCTCTTGACCTTTAAACCATGAATTTATTTCTGCTTTCCCTTTTTCCTTTTTTTTTTTTGAGACAGAGTCTTGCTCTGTTGCCCAGGCTGGAGGGCACTGGCACGATCTCAGCTCACTGCAGCCTCTGCCTCCCAGGTTCAAGTGATCCTCCCGCCTTAGCCTTCTAGGTAGCTGGGACTACAGGCACTCACTACCATGACCAGCTAAATTTTTAAATTATTTTTTTGTATGTGTATTTTTTATAGAGATGGGGATTCACCATGTTGGCCATGCTGGTCGCAAACTCCTGAGCTCAAGTGATCTACTCACCTCAGCCTCCCAAAGTGCTAGGATTACTGGCATGAGCTACCATGCCCGGCCTAAATTTGTTTCTGTATCAGTTAGGATAAACTAGGTTACACCACAACAACCCCCAGTCTCAGTGACTTGCCCTGAAAGAGGCTTCTTTTTCTGCCAATGCAGTTTAGCAGAGGCTCTGCTCATTGCAGGCGCTCAGGGACCCAGGCATGTGGATGGCACAGCCACTATCTAATCGCACTGCCATTTCAACTCCAAGTTCTGGGGTTTGCTTTGGTTGGGAGAGGAAGAGAAAAATAAAAAACATGTACCAGCTCTTAGATGTTTCCGCTCAAAAGTGACACTGAGCACTTTTGCTGACATTTCACTGGCCAAAGCTCTTTCCAAAGCTATCTCTAATTTCAAGAGGGCATGAAGGAAAAATGCCGTCCAAAATGAAGGAAGAATCAGAAGACTCTTTGAGCATGGGTAATGCCACCACAACCACATATCTGTGGATGCCTGAGCAATATGTTGCTGATTTGAGCTGTTGGTGATCTTTATAAAAAGGCATCCTGTTATATATGATCTTCTGAGATTTACTTTTTCACTCAACATTATGTTAAGAAGATTCACACATATATTGTACATAGTGGTCGTTTTTTTCTATTTCATTGCAGTACAGTATTCCATGGACAGATTCTGCCCCATGCATCCACTTTCCTTTCAAAGGGCATTTGAGCTGTTCTAATTCGTTTGCTGTAATGGACACTGCTCCTGTGAATGGTCTCTTCTTGCAACTTCATTTTGATTTCATCATTCCAAGCTGCAGATTTTGAGCTACTGGCAGCTCCTGAGATTTCTGTGCAGCTCCTGCCTTGGTCTTCAGGCCCCAGGCCCCAAGCAGTCCAGCCTCTCAGGGTGGAGGCTCTTCAATTCTCTGTGGTCCCTCCCAGCCAGCTGAACAAGGAGTCAGGGCACAACGCTCCCCTCTGTGCAGCAACTTCTGCTTCCTGCCGTGCTCATCTTAACAATGGGAGGCAGGTCTGGGGTACAGGTGAGGGCAGCATGTCAGATGTGAAGCTTCCTCTGAGAAACACCCATTGTGCTGGGTGCTGGAGATGCAAAGAATAACTTATTCATTTACAAAGCAGACATTTATTTCTCTCCTTCTATGTGTTGTACTCCGTTAGACTGGGACCACGAAGATAAAGGACCTGCCCTCAGGGAGCTCATGGTCAAGCTGAGGAAACAGACATAAGTAAATGACTGTTTTTGCTGACATATAAGATGTGCAGGTGTCTAAATCTCACTGCGATTTTATAAATCTAAGTATGTCTAGTCATATATGTCTCTATGTCTCTATCTACCTGTCTAGTAAACATGATTCTATTTATGTAAATTTGGCATCATCTATACTGGGACAGAATGAGAAACCAGATCTTGATTGATGGGTATTATTTTTATAGATCATAAAGTTCCTGAGCTAATACCTGTGTTTTAAATTCTTCTAGTTGGGTCACTTTAAAATTTCCCTAGAGAGATGGGCTGGCTACAGCTTTCAGATGTGCTTTGATCTTCTCCAGGTCTTTATCTTCTTTTTTTTTATTCTCAGTTGCTGGTGGACCAAAATATCCCTGCATTCCCTCGGGAAGTTAATATTCAGCTTGACCCTAGTGTTATAGCAATGCTTCCACTGCTTTTGAGCCGTGGCTTACATTCACATCTGAAATGCTGGAGAAAGAACCCATATTCTACCTCTGATCAGTCGTGTGGCTTGTTGCTGCTTTAATTAAGAATACCTAAGGGAAGTGATCCTGGAATCTTTTCATTTGTTTGCGACAGAGTCTGGTTATTTTGCTTAGGCTGATCTTGAACACCTGGGCTCAAGCATCCTTCCACCTCAGCTTTCCAAATAGCTGGGGTTATAGGTGTGTGCTGTGGTGCCTGGCATGCTGGAATCTTTATTGTGATGTCTTGGGCTGCCTCATCCAGCCCCACTTCAAGAGGGTGGCATCGTTGTATGTATCCACAAATTAGGGACCTTGATGTGGACAACCCAGGAGATGTGGGTCCCCAGATGAGGGTGCCTCTGACTCTGCTTGTGTAGAGAACATGTCAGTAGGGGAATTCACTGAGAAGGTGGTGCACCAGTAGAGTCTTAAAGAACCAGCTTGTGTTATCCAGGAAGAGGAGAGGAGTTGGAATTCCAGGCCAAGAGCATAGCATGTGCAGGGGCACAGCGCCATGACAGGACCTGGTGCCAATAGGAGGCAGTGAGTCATTTGCAGTGGCCAGGACGGAAGCCCATTGCAGGGGATCTTGCCATGTTGCCCAGACTGGTCTCAAACTCCTGGGCTCACACAACCCTCCTGCCTCAGCTTCCCAAAGTGCTGGGATTATAGGTGTGAGCCGCCACTCCAGGCCTTTAACCATTTTTAAATGCACAATTCAGTGGCATTAAGTACATTCATAATGTTGTGCCAACATCACTACTACCCATTTCAAGAACTTTTTCATCATCTCAAACAGAAACTGTACCCACTAAACAATTACTCCCCGTCCCCCTTCCCCTAGCCTCTGGTGACCTCTATACTACTTCATGGCTCTATGAATTGGCCTATTTTAGATCCTTCATGTAAATGGAATCATGAAAATATTTGTCCTCATGTGTTTGTGTGTCCGGCTCATTTCATTTAGTGTAATAATTTCAAGTTTTGTCCATGTCATAGCACGTATCAGAATTTCATTTCTGGTTATGACTGAATATTACTATTATGTGATGGAATTCTGACCTCTTCCTGGAAGCACTGGGTTGCCAGGAGAGTTTTATAGTCGGAGGACACCTGCTGTTTAGGACAGTTTCTGACCCTGGGTGCGAGGATGAGAAGGAGGTGGAGGCCTGCAGGAGACTATGGCCAAGGTTCAGCAACAGAATTATGACACTTTGGTGAGCCCAGGTGTGGCCTCGCCTCCTCCAGGAAGCTTGTCCTCCACTCTGAAACCTCCAGGGCCCTTTCTGTCTTCTGCATTTCAGCAGATGACCCGCCCCGTCTCTGCTATTCTTTTTGACCTTTTGGTATCTGAGGACTGTGCCCCAGGCACTCTGGGACTCCCAGGCCAGGCCCCCAGCTTCTCTTCCCTCTGACCCCCACGGCACAGCCCAGTGCATAGCTGCGGCCTCAGTGAGTTGGGGCTCTGGGAGGAGGGTCGCCCCGGATAGCTCTAGCAGGCGTGCCTCTGGCAGAGCCCATTCCCGCTCCTGCCTCTCCTGCTCCTAACCTTTCCTTTGGGTTTGGGCTGCATCCCACCAGCCAGCACCCCACCCCTAGTGCCCCCGGAAGGTTTCATCCCCCGAGCTGGGTTGAAGGAGACAGAACAAGCCCCTGGGGTGTCGATAACAGGGTTATAATCCAGCGGGATGAGACTGAACTCCCTGGAGTCTCATAGCATTTTTCTAGCCCCGGCCGCTTTATTACTATATCGCTGACTGATGGGGCTCCGGGGAGCTGTGGTTCCAGCAGCCTCTCTGCCGCCACACCCCATTTGCTATTGATCAAGCTGCAATTGGGCTGAGCAAATTCATGCCCCTTCCTGCCCCTTGTGCTCTGTTCTCCCCTCCTTTTCTTCTCTCTTCTGCTCCTGAGGCTTCTGCTTTGGGCAGTGGAGATTCAGTACCCATTGCCACAGGCCTCGAGCTTGTGAGGTGCCGGCAACTGCTGTGACTCTGGAGGCTGCACATTCAGGTCTGCTTCCGCGTTATGTTACCCTAGGCAGGGGGCTCACCCTCTCTAAGCCTCCATCTCCTGCCCGGAGCAATAAGGGGGTTGAGCCAATGTGCTCTGAGGCTTCATTTAGCCCTGACTGCTCTGTGACTTACTTTTTGAGTCTTCACTGTGGATTTGTACAATGTTTTCTTCTAAGATTGACAGTGTGAAGGAATTGGGTGGGACCTGCTTTCCCTCTACTCCCCAGGAGTTCCCGGCAATGGGGCATCACTCCTCCTTTCCCTTTGGGAACAGGTTACTAGCCCCAGGCCGGTGGGCTGGTGACTCTCTTCAAGGCTGCCTTAGAGTCCAACCCATTAGGTCAGAGCTTGTGGAGAGATCCGATGCCATCCTGACTCGATCAATGGGAGCCCACAAAGGGAGAGAAGTGGCAGAGCTGGCCTGGCAGAGAGCCCAGAGCTGCCTCCAGCCTCTGCTCTAATTGTACGCACAGATCGCTGGATGCCTGCACAGTCTAGAAGCTCTCTGGGGAAGGACATTTCACAGATGAGGGAATTTACCAGTCCGGGGTTTTATAAGCACAGTGCTGGGCCAAGTCACTCTCATGAGCAGTTGTCAGTGATTTACCTTTCTTCCCAAGTAGGCGGAGATACTAACTAAAGGATGGCTGGGCCTCACTTGAAGCAGCTGCAAAGAAGAATGATGATTTTCTAACAAGAGCTTTTTTTTCTGTCCACCTTGAACGCTCTATCTCTGGTCTTGTGAGACAACCCTCCCTGCTGACTGCGAGTAAAGGTGAGCCTCAGACACCAGGTAATGGAGACAGTGCTCTGTCCACCAATGCTACAGCTCTGCCTGGTTCTAAGGTCTGCCAGACTCCCCAAGGGAGAGTGAGAGGAGCCTGGACTGCTAAACAGCATCCCCTGGGGCATTGGCATTGCCTGTCTCTGACCTGGGAAACAAGGTCTAATATACAAGATTGGTCTGAATCAGCCCCAGGAAGGAGACTT
The DNA here is from genome assembly GCF_047675955.1 of Chlorocebus sabaeus. NCBI lineage: Eukaryota > Metazoa > Chordata > Mammalia > Primates > Cercopithecidae > Chlorocebus > Chlorocebus sabaeus. The sequence goes on along the minus strand of NC_132929.1, from coordinate 53,936,578 downwards.
CACAATCTCCCTGCACCTTGGGGGTGGTCTGGGGAGAGGGGAAAAGCTGGGATGGTGAGGGGAGGAAACCTGTGTTCCATTTCTAGCCGTGCCATTAATCATCACACTACCACAGACAAGTGCCCTTGCCTCTCTGACCCTCAGCGATGGTCCTGCACTCCCCACTTCACTGGGTGTTGAGAGGATAAACATGAGGCTAGGGTCCTAAAAGTATCTGGCAAAGATTTCTCCCCCAGCCCCTCGGTCAACACATTCATGCCTCTATCTAAAGTCCATCCTCAAATCTCCAAAAAAATCAGGTATAATGGGACTACCCAAATAAGTTATAACTTTTCAAAGATAGACACAGTTAGAATGAAAAGTTTTTACAGCACGTAAAATGAGACTCTGCAGCGCAGTTGTGATAGATGAAATTGTTTCACCTCTCTACCTCTCTGTTGTTTTTTGTTTTCTATTTTAAAAAGCTTTGGTTGGGTGCCGTGGCTCATGCCTATAATCTCAGCACTTTGGGAGGCCAAAGCAAGCAGATGGCTTGAGCCCAAGAAGTCGAGACAAGTCTGGGCAACATGGTGACATCCTGTCTCTACTAAAAATACAAAAACAATTAGCTAGGCATGGTGGTGTGCACCAATAGTCCCAGCTACTGAGGGGCTGAGGCAGGAGGATCGCTTAAGCCCGGGAGGTTGAGCCTGCAGTGAGCCAAGATTGGGCTACTACACTCCAGCCTGGGTGAAAGAGCTCGACCCTGTCTCAAAAAGAAAGAAGTTTGCTCCTTTCTTTTCTGTTTTCTTCCTTCCACTCTCTTTGGGCTTATTCTTTTGCTCTTTTTCTTCCTTTTTGAGTTAAATCACTAATGTGTGCTTTAAATCTTTTCTCTACTTTCATAAATTCATTGAAGGCTATGCATTTGCTTCCAAATATTGCCTTAGCTGCACCCCACAAGCTATAAATTTTGTGGTTACTGTTTTCCAATTTTTTTCATTGTGGTAAGATACGCCTAACATAAAATGTATCACCTTAACCATCTTAAAGTGCAGGGTTATTGGTATTTAAATACATTCATAATGTTGTGCAACCATCACAATGGTTCAGGTCCATAACTCTTTTAATCTCATAAAACTGAAACTCTGTACAGTTAAATAATAATTCCCCATTTCCCCTTCCTCAAGTCCCTGGCAGCCACCGTTCTAACGTATCTATCTCTGTGATTTTGACTATTCTAGGTGCCTCATATAAGTGGAAACATACAGTGTCTGTCCTTTTGGCTGGTTTATTTCACTTAGCATAATGTTTTCAAGATTCCTCCAAATTGTAGCATGCGTCAGTTTCTTTCTTTCTATTTTTTTTTTGAAACAGAGTTTTGCTCTTGTTGCCCAGGCTGGAGATCACCCAGTGGCACGATCTCGGCTCACTGCAACATCCGCCTTCTGGTTTCAAGTGATTCTCTTGCCTCAGCCTCCCGAGTAGCTGAGGTGACAGGTGTCCACCACCAGGCTTGGCTAATTTTTGTCTTTTTAGTAGAGACAGGGTTTCACCATGTTGGCCAGGCTGGTCTCAAACTCCTGACCTTGTGATCCACCCACCTCGGCCTCCCAAAGTGCTGAGCTTATAGGCATGAGCCACCATACCTGGCCAGTTTCCTTCTTTTTTTTAAGACTGAATAATATTCTCTTGTATGGATAGGCCACATTTTGTTTATCCATTCATCTATTAATAGACACTTGGGTTCCCTCTGTGTTTTAGGGAATAATGCTGGTGTGAACCCGGTATACAAATGTCTCTTTGAGACTCTGCTTTCAATTCTTTTTGAGTATATGCCCAGAAGGAGAATTCCTGGATTATATGGTAATTTTATTTTTAATTTTTTGAGGAACTGCTACACTGTTTTCCACGTAGCTATACATTTTACATTCCCATCAACAGTGCATAAGGTTCCAGTTTCTCCACATCCTCATTAACACTTGTTTGTTTGCTCATGCTGGTAGCAGCCATCCTAATAGGTATGAGGTGGGATGTCACTGTGGTTTTGATTTGCATTTCCCTAATGATTAGTGATGCTGAGCATCTTTTCATGTGCTTTTTTTTTGTCCATTTATATATCTTCTTTGGAGAAATGTCTACTTAAGTTATTTACCCATTTTTTTTTTTTTTTTTTTGAGACAGAGACTCATTTTGTCTCCCAGGTTGGAGTGCAGTGGCATAAACATGGCTCACTGCATGTTGACCTCCCATGCTCAAGCGCTCCTCCTGCCTCAGCCTCCTGAGTAGCTAGAACCACAAGCATGCACCATCTTTCCTAGCTAAATTTCGTATCTTTTATTTATTGATTGATTTATTGATTGATTTATTGATTGATTTATTAGGAGAGATGGGGTTTCACCATGTTGCCCAGGCTGTTCTCAAACTCCTGAGTTCAAATAAGCCACCCACTCCAGCCTCCTAAACTGCTGGAATTACAGGTGTGAGCCAACTCCCCAGCCTATTCTAGCTATTAGTTGTTTTTTTTTTTTTTTTGAGATGGTGTCTCACTCTGTCGCCCAGGCTGGAGTGCAATGGTCTGATCTCGGCTCACTGGGTTCAAGCAATTCTCCTGCCTCAGCCTCCCAAGTAGCTGGGATTACAGGCACCTGCCACCATGCCCAGCTAGTTTTTATATTTTTAATAGAGACGGGGTTTCACCATGTTGGCCAGGATGGTCTCGATCTCTTGACCTCATGATCTGCCTGCCTTGGCCTCCCAAAGTGCTGGGATTACAAGTATGAGCCACCGTGCCTTTTTTTTTTTTTTAATGTGCGTTTTTTTTTTTTTTTTTTGAGACAGAGTCTTGCTCTGTCACCCAGACTGGAGTGCAGTGCCACAGTGGCTCACTGCAACCTCCACCTCCCAGATTCAAGCAATTCTTGTGCATCAGCCTCCCAAGCAGCTGGAACTACAGGCACGCACCACCATGCCTGACAAATTTTTGGTATTTTAGTAGAGATGGGTTTCACTATGTTGCCCAGGCTGTTCTTGAACTCCTGAACTCAGGCAATCCGCCCACCTCAGCCTCCCAAAGTGCTAGGATTACAGGTGTGAGCCACCGCACCCAGCCCTAGCTATTAATCTTTTATCAGATATATGGTTTGTAAATATTTGCTCCATGGGTTGCCTTTTTACTCTGTTGACAATGTTTTCTGATGTAAGAAATTTTAAAATTTTGATGAAATCCAATTTACCTATTTTTTTTTTATTTTGTTGCCTGTGCCTTTGGTGTCATAGCCAAGAAATCATTGCCAAAATCAATGTCATGAAGTTTTGCCCTATGGTTTCTTCTGAGTTTTACAGTCTTAGATCTTACATTTAGGTGTTTGGTCCATGTTGAGTTAATTTTTGTATGTGATGTTAGATAACAGTCCAACGATATTCTTTTGCATGTGGATATCCAGTTTTCCCAGCATCATTTGTTGGAAAGACTGTCCTTTCCCCATTGAATGGTCCTGTTATCCTTGTCAGAACTCATGTTCCCATTTTTGCAAGGGTTTATTTCTGGGCTATATGTCTGTCTATTTCTATTCCATTGGTCTATATGTCTGTCTTTTTGTCAGTATCACACTGTTTTGATTACTGAAGCTTTGTAGTAAGATTTGAAACCAGGAAATATGAGTCCTACAGCTTTGTTTTTCTTTTTCAAGATTGTTTTGGCTATTTAGGGTTCCTTAGGATTTGATATGGGTAGCCAGGTGTGGTGGCTCATGCCTGTAATCCCAGTGCTTTGGGAGGCTGAAGTGGGAGGTTCACTTGAGGCCAGGAGTTTGAGACCAGCCTGGGAAACATAGAGAGACCCTAGCTCTACAAAAAATTTGAAAAATTAGCCAGGTATGTGCTTGTGGTCCCAGCTACTTGGGAGGGTGAGGCTATGGTGACCTGTGGTGGTACCACTACACTCTAGCCTAGGTGACAACCTTGTCTCAAAACAATTTTTTTTAATTAAAAAAAAAGTGTTTCCAGTTTTAAAAGTTTGGGAAGGATTTGGTGTTCACTCTTATTTTAATATTTGGTAGAATTTGCCAGTAAAGCCAGAGGTCCAGGGCTTTTCTTTGTTGGGAGATGTTTGGTTATGGATTTAATTTCCTCACTAGTTATGAATCTATTCAGATTTTCTCTTTCTTCATCATTTAATCTTTGTAGTTTTTGTGTTTCTAGGAATTTTCCATATTCCATCTTGGCTATCCAGTATTGGTGCACATTTGCTCGTGATACTCTCTTAAAATCCTTCTTATTTCTGTAGAATTGGTAGTAATATCCCCACTTTTGTTTCTGATTTTAGTAATGTAATTTGAGTCCTCTTTTTTACTTACTTCATCTAGCTAAAGTTCTGTCAATTTTGTTGCCTGTTCTTTTCTTTCTTTCTTTCTTTCTTTTTTTTTTTTTTTTGAGATGGAGTCTTGCTCTGTCACCTAGGCTGGAGTACAGTGGTACAATCTCAGCTCACTGCAACCTCTGCCTCCCAGGTTCAAGCGATTCTCATGCCTCAGCTTCCTTAGTAGCTGGAATTACAGGCACCTGGCACCACAGCCAGCTAATTTTTGTATTTTTAGTAGAGATGGGGTTTCACCATGTTGCTCAGGCTGGTCTCGAACTCCTGACCTCAGGTGATCCACCTGCTTCGGCCTCCCAAAGTGCTGGGATTACAGGCATGTGCCACTACACCCAGCCGTTGTTATGTTTTCAAAGAACCAACTTTTGAGTTCATTGATTTTCTCTATTGTTTTAATTCTCTGCTCTAATCTTTAGTAATTTTTTTCCTTCTGATAGCTTTGGGTTTAGTTGTAAAGTAATTTGAGTCTTGTCTCTTTTTTTCTTACTTCATCTAACTAAAGGTCTGTCCATTTTGTTGTCTTTTCAAAGAACCAGCTTTTGATTTCATTAATTTTCACTTCTCTATTTTATCTCTGTTCTAATATTTAGTATTTTCTTCCTTCTCATAGCTTTGGGTTTAGTTGTAAAGTTAAGTTGTTGATTTGAGATCTTTCTTGTGTTTAATGTAAATGTTGGTAGCTATAAATGCCCCCTTTAGCACTGCCTTTGCTTTGTCCCATAAGTTTTTCTATGTGACATTTTCATTTCAATTTGTCTCTAGGTATTTTCCAGTTTCCTATGTGATTTCTTCTTTGATCTATTGGTTGCTTAAGAGTATGTTGTTTAATTTTCACAGATTTGTGAATTTTTTAGTTTTACTTCTGTTATTGATTCCTAACCGTATTCCGTTGTGAAGAAGATATTTTACATGATGTGTATCTTTTAAAATCTATTGAGAGTTTATTTGTAGCCTAGCATATGGTCTATCCCTTAAATTGTCCCCTGTGCATTTGAGAATGTGTATGTTGCTGTGGTTGGGTAGAGTGTTCTGTATATGTCTGTTAGAACTAGTTGGTTTATTGTGGTAAGTCCTCTATTTCTTTACTTACCTTCTCTCTGGTTGTTCCATTCATTGAGAGTATGATATTTAAGTCACTTGTATTTCAATATACATACAGTTATAAGTTCTTCTAACGAAGTCCAAGGATTCAATATTTCTATCATCCTTGTGGACAAGTAAAGAAGTTTTTAAAATGTTTTCTAGAATCTTAGTAGTATCTTTTTTAAAAACACAACTATAGCTATTATTATTATAATCATTATTATTATTTTATTATCAATAACTCAATTTATATATAGTTATCAATTTTGCACTCACTCCTTTTTTCATAACCTAATTTTCCCCTTAGGTTCACTTTTTTTTTTTTTTTTTTTTTTTTGCTGAAATCCTTAGGACTTCTTTCAGTGAATATGTCTTGGGTTTAAACTCTTCCAGTCTTTATATGTATGAAAATGGTTTTATTTCCTTTTTAATCTTGAGTAATTATTTAGCTGCAAATGGAATTTTATCCTCCACTTTTTTACACTCAGTGCTTTGAAGTGTTTGCCCCATGGCTTTCTGGCTTCTTTTCTCCTTGGGATGGGGTCTGTATAACTTTTGTTAGTCATTTCTCTCATTGCTATAAAGATCTACCAGAGACTGGGTAATTTATAAAGAAAAGAGGTGTAATTGGCTCACAGTTCTGCATGCTCTCCTGAAAGAATGGCTGGGGAGGCTTCAGGAAACTTACAATCATGGTGAAAGGCAAAGAGGAAGTAGGCACATCTTATGTGTCCGGAGCAGGAGGAAGAGAGAGAAGGAGGAGGTGCTACACACTTTTAAACAACCAGATCTCGTGAGAACTCACTATGATGAAAACAGCAGGGGGGAGGTCTGCCCCCATGATCCAATCACCTCCCACCAGGCGCCTCCTCCAACATTGGGGATTATAATTTGACATGAGATTTGGGTGGGGACACAAATTTAAACCATATTATTCCACCCCTGGGCTCTCCCAAATCTCATGTCCTTCTCACATTGCAAAATACAATTATACCTTCTCAACAGTCCCTCAGTCTTAACTCATTTCATCATTAACTCAGAAGTCCATGGTCTAAAGTCTCTTCTGAGACAATGTAAGTCCCTTCTGCCTATAAGCCTATGAAATAAAAAAACAAGTTGTTACTTCCAAGATACAATAGGGTTATAAGCATTGGGTAAATATTCCCTTTTCAAAAGGGAGTAATTGCCCAAAACAAAGGGGCTACAGGCCCCATGCAAGTTCAAAACCCAGCAGAGCAGTCATTAAATCTTAAAATGCCAAAATAATCTCCTTTGACTCCATGTCCAGGCCACACTAACATAAGGAATAGGCTTGCAGGGCTTGGGGGCCCTTGCAGGGCCTTGGGCAGCTCTGCCCCTGTGGCTCTGCATGGTACAGCCCCCTTGCTGCTGCTTTTATGGGCTGGCATCAAGTGCCTGTGGCTTTTACAGGTGCACAGTGCAAGCTGTCAGTGGATCTATGATTCTGGAGTCTGGAGGATGGTGGCCCACTTCTCACAGCTCCAGTAGGTGGTGCCCCAGTGGGGATTCTGTGTGTGGGCTCCAACCCCATATTTCCCCTCTGCACTGCCCTAGTAGAGATTCTCCATGTGGGCTCTGCCCCTGCAGCAGACATTTTCCTGGACATCCAGGCATTTCCATGCATCCTCTGAAATCTAGGCGGAGGCTCCCAAGCCTCAACTCTTACCCTCTGCACACCTGTAGGCTTAACCACATGGAAGCTGCCAAGGCTTACAGCTTGCACCCTCTGGAGCAGCAGCCTGAAATGTATCTGGTGTCCTTTTAGCCACAGCTGGAGCAGGAGCAACTAGGACACAGGGAGCAGTGTCCTGAGGTTGCGCAGGGCAGCGGGTTCCTGGTCCTGGCCCAGAAACTATTCTTCCCTCCTAAGCCTCCAGGCCTGTGATAGGAGGGGCTGCTGCTAAGATCTCTGAAATGGCTTCCAGGCATTTTCCTCATTGTCTTGGCTATTAACATTTGGTTCCTCTTTACTTATGCAAATTTCTGCAACTAGCTTGAATTCCTCCCCAGAAAATGGGTTTTTCTTTTCTATCACATGGTCAGGCTTCAAATTTTCTAAACTTTTATGCTCTGCTTCCCTTTTAAATATAGGTTCCAGTTTCAGATCCTCTTTGCTCATGCATATGATCATATGCTGTTAGAAGGAGCCAGGCTACATCTTGAACACTTTGCTGCTTAGAAATTTTTTCCACCAGATACCCTAAATCATCACTCTCAAGTTCAAAGTTCCACAGATCCCTAGAGCAGGGGCACAATGCCACCAGCCTCTTTGCTAAAGCATAGCAAGAGTGACCTTTACTCCAATTGCCAAAACGTTCCTCATCTCCCTCTGAGACCACCTCAACCTGGGCTTCATTGTCCATATCACTATTAGTATTTTGGTCACAACAATTTAACAAGTCTTTAGGAAGTCCCAAACTTTCCCTAATCTTCTTATCTTCTTCTAAGCCCTCCAAACTGTTTTGGCCTCTGCCCATTAGCCAGTTTCAAAGTTGCTTCCACATTTTCAGGTGTCTTTATAGCAATGCTCCACTTCTCAGTCCCAATTCTCTGTATTGGTCATTTCTCACATTGCTGTAAAGAACTACTAGAGGCTGGGTAATTTATAAAGAAAAGAGGTTTTATTGGCTCATGGTTCTGCAGGCTGTACAGGAAGCATGGCCAGGAAGGCCTCAGGAAACTTACAATCAACAGAAGGCAAAGAGGAAGGAGACATGTCTTACATGGCCAGAGCAGGAGGAAGAGAGAGAAGAGGAGCTGCTATACACTTTTAAACAACCAGATATCATGAAAACTCACTATCACGAGAAGAGCAAGGGGGATGTCCACCCCCATGATCCAGTCACCTCCCACCAGGCCTCTTCTCCAACACTGGGGATTACAGTTTGACATGAGGCCAGGCGTGGTGGCTCACTCCTGTAATCCCAGCACTTTGGGAGGCTAAGGTGTGTGGATCACCTGAGGTCGGGAGTTTGAGACCAGTCTGACCAACATGGAGAAACCCCATCTCTAATAAAAATACAAATATTATCTGGGCAAGGTGGTGCATGCCTGTGTTCCCAGTTACTCAGGAGGCTGAGGCAGGAGACTCGCTCGAACCCGGGAGGCAGAAGTTGTGGTGAGCTGAGATCGCACCATTGCACTCCAGCCTGGGCAACAAGAGCGAAACTCTGTCTCAAAAAGAAAAAAAAAATTGATGTGAGATTTCGGTGGGGACACAGATCCAAACCATAGTACTTGTCATTCTTTTGGTGAATGAAAGGTCTTTTCTGTTTGGTTGCCTTTAACTTTTTGTCTCTTTTATATTCTGCGGTATACTACCATGTGTTCAGGTAGCGGCTTGGCTGTATTTAGGATGCATGGCCACTCAATGTTTACTTTCCTTTCAATCTGAGAACTTATCTTTCTCTTTAGTCCTGGGAAATGATCTGCTTTTATGTCTTTGACTATTGCTTCTTTTTCATCCCTTGGCTCTCTTCTCCTTGAACTCCTATTAGATATTTGTTCTTTTTAATGAAGTTTCCATATTTTTCATCTCTTTATCTTTTTATACTATTTTCCATGTAAATTTCTTTTCTTTTTTTTTTTTTTTTTTGAGATGGAGTCTTGCTCTGTCACCCAGGCTGGAGTGCAGTGGCTCGATCTTGGCTTACTGCAAGCTCCGCCTTCAGGGTTCATGCCATTCTCCTGCCTCAGCCTCCCGAGTAGCTGGGACTACAAGCAACCACTACCATGCTCGGCTAATTTTTTGTATTTTTAGTAGAAACAGGGTTTCACTGCATTAGCCAGGATGGTCTCGATATCCTGACCTCGTGATCTGCACACCTCGGCCTCTCAAAGTGCTAAGATTACAGGTGTGAGGCTGGGATTACAGGCGTGAGTGTAAATTTCTTAATATAAGTTTATAATTCACTATGTTTTTCTCTGGACATGTCTGGTCTAAAATTTGTCCAATTATTGAGTGTTTTTTTTAAGAGAACACGGTTTTATGATGTTGCCCAGGCTGGACTGAAACTCCTGGGCCCAAGTGATCCTCCCACCTCAGCCTCCTGACTGACTGGGATTATCAACATGCTCCACAGTGCCTGGCTTCCTTTTTTGTTTGTTCGTTTGTTTGTTTGTTTGTTTTGAGATGGCATTTCACTCTTGTTGCCCAGGCTGGAGTGCAATGGCACAACCTCGACTCACTGCAACCTCTGCCTCCTGGGTTCAAATGATTCTCCTGCCTCAGCCTCCCATGTAGCTGGGTTTACAGCTATGCGCCACCATGCCCAGCTAATTTTTTGCATTTAGTAGAGATGGGGTTTCACCATTTTGGTCAGGCTGGTCTTGAACTCCTGACCTCAGGTGATCCACCTGCCTCGGCCTCCCAAAAAGCTGGGATTACAGGCATGACCCACCATGCCCAGCCTTCCTTCAGTTTTTTAAGGGGTCCAAATGGGCTTCTATTGAGTCATCTAAATATTTCCCTATTGTTTACTTTTTCTGTAATAAATAAACCTCCTAATTGTTGATTTTGCTTTGGCATCAATCTTCTTCATGTGTTTTAAAATTTCACTCTGCACAGTCATCTTGAGGGGGAGTTTCTCTTTCTCGTCTTGTCCCTGTAACTATTGGTTTTGCAGTTGTTCCCTTAGTCCTCTGAAGTCTCTAGTACAAAACCATGCCTTAAATCAGTTTTTGGATTTTTTCATTGTTATCTAAAATCTTGGTTTTACCTCTTTTAAAATATGCTACTGTCTGATTGGGCTGCTATAACAAAATTCCAGAGACTGGGTGGCTTAAACAACAGACAATTATTTCTCACAGTTCTAGAGGCTGTAAAGTCCATGATCTAGGTGCTGGCAGATTTGGTGTCTGATGAGGGCTCTCTTCCTGGCTGTAAGCAGCCACCTTCTCACCACATGCTCATGTGGTCATTCCTCGGAGCAACCATGTGCAGGAAGATGGAGCAATCTCTTTGTCTTCATCTTATAAAGGCACTAATTCCATCATGAGGGTCCCACACTTATGACCTAATCTATACCTAATTACCTCCCAAATGTCCTACCTCTTAATACCATCACATTGAGAGTTACGGCTTCAGCATAAGGATGTGTTTGTACATACACTTTTTTAACATAGATGAGTGTATAGCTGTTCTGTATCCCCTATTACATCATAAACATTTTCTCTTGTCATTACACAATCTTGAATATCATTTGAAAGGTCCTTACTAACAATTACTTAGCCTTGCCCTCAGTGTTATTTCTATTTACTCCTATTTAAGGTAACCTGATGAATCCTTTTGGTGTGAAACTTGTCCATATTGTGGATTGTGTCCTTAGGAAAGACCCCAGAAAGATATGGCAAGGTAAGGATGGGAGCCCATGGCTGTTGATATCTGTCTAGAGTGGACAGTCCGTCCCCATGACTTTGGAGTATGAGCTCCCCTCACCCACAGCAGCCCTAGCCCCACCAGCAGCCCCAGCACGCAGTGAGCGGGGAGGCACCTGGACAATGGTCAGTGCTTCAGACAGTGGGTGGCTATTTTCTCCGGTCAAGATTTCCTGCATTGCAAACTCTTTGGTTTCTTTAGGAAACTTCTGGCTGGGCCCCAGATACAGGGAGCAAAGTGTTCAAGAGAGCAGGAAAGCTTCTGGCTGACGGGGTCAAGCTCCTGAACCAGATATGAGGTTTGATACCAGGCACTGGAATGGCCCAGGTTAACAACTCGTGAATATATATTTTTTTAAGTTTCTGCTTTACAGATTGTTAAACTGTTTTCTTGTACAACTTCATAATCTTTGCAAACTAAGCCACTTTCCAGGTGACTGAAGCTTGGATTGACCAGAGCAGCGCTTCTTAAAAGGTTCTGTGGATATGAGTCACAGGGAATCCTATTAAACACAGATTCTGATTCAGCTGATCTCGGGTGGGATCCAAATTGCAGTTCTAACAGGTCCCCAGGTGATGGTGATGCTGCTGGCCTGAGGACCTCACTTGAGTAGAGAAGTGTGAGGGGACTTAGGCAAGTCACATGCATCCTCAGTGACTGAGCTGGAACCCGTGTCTGCCCGACTCCAAAGCCTGTGTCCTCTGTCTGTGGTTCCCATGTAGAATCCTGCAGTCCTACCACTTACTTTGAGGTGAGGGAGGTGAAACAGAGAGGCTTCCGCTGGAGGGGGAGGTGGCTTTGTTCAGGGAGGGGGCTGCCTTTCCCAGGCCCACCCCCCAACTCTGAGGTTTGATGAGGAAGAGAGGGATGGAGGGTATGGTCTCCTGAGTGGGGAAGTGCCACAGCTGGGCAGCCATCAGTGTTGGAAAAATTAATTTTTTAATTAAAAACATCTTTTTTCCCCCACTCTTCTTTCCCCTTTGCTTTAATGTCTCAGTCTAGAGTAATTATGAGTCGCTCTGGGGAGACTGAACCTTAGAAAAATTGTTCTTGCGACTGCTGAGGAATTTATCTGATTAACTTGGGCTCAGCCTTTGAAAAGAAGAGAAAGGGAAGTAAAAAGAAAAAGGGAGGAGGGAAAGCTCCAGCTCCCTGTCGGTCGTCTGGCACAAAACTTAATCACAGCGTCAGTGAGGCCAGGTGGGCTTTGGCAGGTTCCTTCAGGCCAGCCTGGGGGCAAGGTGGCTGGGGGCTCAGCATCCCAGCATTCCCCTCCTTGGACCCCAGTGGCCCTCTGCCCCAGCCCGGGCCCTACCTGTCCTCTGGGTTGCCTCCCAGGGCCTGGAATGTCACTGTGACTGGCCCTATATGGGAGATGGGGTCTTAGGTTGGGTTCCTGGAAGGCAGAGCCTGAAAAGGGGTCTGAGTGCTTTCAGTGACACGCATGAGGGGTGAGGGGAGCAGGGTGGGACAGGAGCAAAACCTAGGTGAGGACATGGTTCAGTCAAAGTCTGGTCTGGACCCAGTCCCCTGGGGAGCTCTGGTGCTTGCACCGCACCGTAGAGTTGTCAGGGCATGAGGGGAGCAGGGTGGGACAGGAGCAAAACCTAGGTGAGGACATGGTTCAGTCAAAGTCTGGTCTGGACCCAGTCCCCTGGGGAGCTCTGGTGCTTGCACCGCACCGTAGAGTTGTCAGGGCATGAGGGGAGCAGGGTGGGACAGGAGCAAAACCTAGGTGAGGACATGGTTCAGTCAAAGTCTGGTCTGGACCCAGTCCCCTGGGGAGCTCTGGTGCTTGCACCGCACCGTAGAGTTGTCAGGGCATGAGGGGCGGCTTTTGTTCCTGGATCTGCCTGCTGACCATGGGTTGCACCTGGGGAAGAGTGTAGCGCCCCACCCCCCCCGCCCTGCCCCAGGCATTTCCTGATGACCAAAGTTTGGTCTCCATTGGCTGAGGGCACTGCTCCCTAGAAGGGTACAGCTGTGAATTGTTAACAGCCAACACCACCCGCAGCTGGTAGACAAATGTCCTGGCTTGAAAACGGCCTGGGTGAGGCACCAACAGCACCTACTACAGATGGACTGCAGGAGGGGCCTGGCGGGGCTGGAGAGAAATGGGTGGATTCAAAAACAATGCCAGAGGTATAGTCGATAGCACTTGGGGAGTGGTTGAGTGGGGTGGGCATGGGGGGTGGATACAGGGGGCTCTCAGGCTACTGGTTTGGGTGACTGAGTGGCTGGGGGTGTCAGGTTGGAGCAGAGATGTAGGTGCCATCTGTGTGAAGATGGGAGAAGGTGGGTAGGCTGGTGTGGGTGGGCAGGAAGGGAGAAAAACTAGAGCACAGAGTTCTGGGCACCCTACAGGACTGGGGCTGGCAGAGGACAGGGGGCCCAAGGGCAGTTTGAGAAGGTGCAACCAGGAGGACAGGAGGAAAACTAGAGAGGGTTGGGTCCCAAGGTCACTTCTTCCCTCCTCCATCCTCCCAGATGCGTTGGCCTCAGTCTTCGCCTGTCTCCTCCATCAGTGCATGTTTGTGGATCGAGGAGACTGCTTTGAGGAGCCTGAAAAGACTGTGATCCCCTTGAGGGTGGGGACTGTGCCTGTCTTGATTAGCATTGTGGCCCAGCCCCTATCATGCTCCCTGGCACACAGTAGGTGCTCAATAAGCCTTCGCTGAAAAATACAGTGGTTAACACCCATATAGCACTTACCAGGCCCAGGTCCTGGATAGAAACTCATTTAAGTCTGTGAGTAAAGATTCAATGCCTTGTTTACCCACATCCTATGAGTTTCCACAGATACCTTGGCCATTCAAGAGACCTTTGCAAATTTTCCACTTAGAAGCTATTATTATCCCCAGTGTACAGGCGGGAGACTCAGAGGCATAGAGAGATTAGGTAACTCACGCAAGATCACAGATAAGTGGCAGAGTTGGGACAGGAACCTAGTCAGAGTGACTCCCAGGGTCCCTGCTCTTAGTGCCTGTGTGAGCGAGCGAAACTGATGCCGGTGCTTTTGGGACCAGGGCACATAACTGCTTCATGTGGCACATGTACACAGAGCCACATGCACATGCAGCCACATGCACACACAGCTACATGTATGCACAACCACATGTACATACTGCCACATATACATGCAACCACATTGACATGCAGTACACAGAAGATGGCTCTTGTCTGCTGCAGGAGAAGGTAGTCCACAGCCTTGAGTAGGGATCCCTTACTGTACAGTGCTCTGCTCACACTGGACTGGCCAAAGCTACTTCAGACCCAATCCATTGCTGCCTTTACAGCCCCTGAGGCCAGAGGGTGATGGGAGGTGGGGGTAGAAGGGGACAGGTGGCAAGTTCTGGTGTCAGGCAGGACACTTTTCAGTCCCAGCTCTGCCATGACACAGTGTGGCCCGAGCCTCTTTGAACCTTAGTTGTCTCATATGCAAAATGGGACTAATAACACATTTTCCCCAGAATTTGTGTGAGAGTTAAGAATGATGTATGGTGTCTGGCACACAATGGCTTGGTGGTACCACTATTATGTGGAGTAACCATTTTTTGCTACATTAGCCATTTCTTTGCCTGATATTGGAAAATGTAAATATGGCCTTGCAGTAGCTGGGCATCTTGTGGTTAACCACTGCGTGGCTGCCATCAGGGGCCCGTTCAGCCAGAGGGTCACTGGCCACCTCCACCCCAGCAGGGATGAAGCCTGAGGTGGGAGGCTGAGAGCAGGGGCTGGGAAGAGACGCAGAGCTGGGAGCACCCAGGCTGTCCTGGGCAGGGGTGTCTGAGCTGGAAGTCTGTCATCAGCCCTCATCCGTAGCCACCAACAGGGATGCTGCAGAGATGAGGCTAAGGACTCCTGCTTGGGCCCACCATCAGCTCACGTGCCCTGAGCCCCCAAAGGCCACTGCATCACACAACTCTGGTGGGCTGGCGGGGGGTGGGGTGCGTCATTCACACTGATCTATGAAGCAGTGTTCCAGGGGTGTGCTGCTCACATAGAAAATGCCCCCTGGACCTGTGCAATGGGGCCTGAGAGCGCTTCAGAGCAGTGGTCTCACAGCTTTACAATGGGCTTGGAAGACATAGGGAAGCAGACAGCCCCTTCTAGGATCTGCCTATTGCATGGGCACCCAGGCCAGGGCAAAACCAGTTTCAGCCGTGTCTAGTGCTCCCACACCTGGCACCCAGGTCTCTGAGTAATAACCCCAAGCTCACGATGCCTGAACCCTTGACTGAACATACCTGCCCTGGTCCGGACTGGGAGCTCTTGAGGGTGGGGCTTGGGCCTCTGCTCTTCCCCCTCTTTCTCTGACCAAGCACAGGGCTGGACACACAGAAAATGGGAATCATGTTGGAAGAAAACTGTGAGATTAAAAATACCAAAGTCTGTCATTCCTCTACTGAAGAGACAGTTACTTATCAGCCTTTAACTGTGCCCTGGACCTGACCGGGTTGGCAAAGACATGAGGATGGAGTAGATGGACCCTGTCCTTGAGGTGTCACAGCCTTGTGGGGAGACAGACATGTAAACACACAGAGTCCACTGTGACCAGAGCTGTGATGGGTGTGCAAGAGGCCTCGGGAGCACAAAGATGAACAAAGAGGGCACCCAAGAGGGCTTCCTAGACAAGGTGATCCTGGGGTTGAAAATTGAAGAGTGGATAGGGGCTTACCTGGTGGAGGTGGAGGGAAAGGCGTCCCAGGCGCATATGCAAAGGCATGGAGGTAAACAAGAGCCAGGCCCAACATGGGATCTGCAGGCTTGAGTGGTGCAGAGGAAAGAGCCCTGGACGACCAGTTGGGTCCCAGTCCCATCTGCTTGTAAGTATCTGAGTGACCAAGGACAAATTCTCCCCTGCCTCCTTTTCTCTGGTCCACCATTTCCTGATCTGTGTAGTAACAACTGGGCTACATCATCCCCAAAGCACCTCCAGCTTGGAAGCTCTTGTTTTCTTCCAGATGTGGCTGGATACCTGCCTACCTTCCAGAAACACACCCTTGCCTACAGATGCTGGGGCCCTCTGGGGAACGTGCATAGGTTGGTTCTGGTCAATCTAGGCTTAACCCTTTGAGTGCCAGAACCTTTCACTTCATTGCAAATAGTTCTGCCCCGTGAGCAGACTGAGAGTTTGCGCCCACCCTCCTGGGAATACCAAGGTTGAAATCTGCTGGGAGTGTGGCTGACATGGGACCCCTCCAATGGGTAGTTCTCTGCTCTGGCCGACTGGGTGACAGGAGGAGTTCTGAGCTGGGACTGTCCTCTTTGACGACAGCCAAGCCCGACCATCTCTCTTGGCATGAGTATGCTTCTTTGTGCCCACTGGCTTCTCACTTTTATAAGTATCACCAGCCAATCAGCTCATGCCTTCCCTCCTATGAGAGGGAAGTGACCAATCATATTTGGTCTGGTTTCTCCGTTGCTAGGTGTGGGAGGCTGCCTCCTCACTGCTGAGGGGCTTGGATTTTATAAGTCCAATCCTGGGTCTGAGCTGATCCCAAAGGTTGGGGGCTCCAGGAAGATGGATTTAAAATTCCGTGAGCATAGTGTCCAGTGGGTTCTGCCAATAGTCAGGGCTGAGGAATTCAGGGGAAGGAGAGAGCAGCTGGCTCGTGGCAGTCCTGGAGGGTTTCCAGGAGAGGGCACTGAAGGAGGCATTTTCAGGCCCTTCTGGCCCAGCCTGGGCTCTTCTTTTGTCTTCACAGAGGGGCCTCATCAGACCCCTACTAGCAGGCTCAGCACTCCCATCCTGGTAGCTTCAGGATACCTCCCTGCCCCCATGTCAGTCCTGGCACTATCCTGGGCCCTGGGCTTGAACCTGCTTCAGGACCCTTCCCCCCAGCCCTCACCCCACTGACAACCAGAGCTCCTGTACAGGGTTGAGTGTGGTATTATACCAAGTGTGAGCCTGGGTCCAGGCACCCCTCTGTAACTCCAGAGGCTGGGGATGGAGAGGACCCAAGAAGTGACATGGGAAGATTCAGAAAGAAGGGGAGGGTATCCCAGGTGGGGACCCCTGTGTGAGCAAAGGCTTGGAGGCTTGTGAGTGTGTATGTGTATGTGTGTATATCTGCCTGTTTATGCAAGTATGTGCATGTGCTGGTGTTTCCATACATGCCTAGGCACATGTGTGCATATGTGTAAAACACAGAGAAAGGACATCAGTGCTTCTATGTCTTAGGCTTGTGGATTTCCTCACCCCTCCAGTCTCCCATGAGGAGACGTGTTTTGGGTCCTGAGCCCCAGCTCTCTGTGAGCCTAGGCCTCTGAGCCTAGTTCCCACCCCTGCCTACCCCACCAATGGAGCAATTTCTTGATTAAAAAAATCAGTGAGACTGCACATAACAGAGCCAGCATCACCTCCAAATGGAGAAAAATCCAACCAATCCATCATCCATTCCCACTACCGAAGCCACTAGCAGCCCACCTACAGCCTAGTTTGGCCTTTTCTGGGGACTGGGGCCCTGCTCCACCACAGAATGTCAATCAAAAGGATCCACTTCCAGCCCTGGCAACATAGTGACCCCGTCTCTATAAAAAACAAATGAATTAAGGCTGGGCGCAGTGACTCAAGCCTGTAATTCCAGCACTTTGGGAGGCTGAGGCGGGCAAACAACTTGAGGTCAGGAGTTCGAGATCAGCCTGGCCAACATGGTGAAACCCCATCTCTACTAAAAGTATAAAAGCTTGGCATGGTGGCATGCACCTGTAGTCCCAGCTACTCAGGAGGCTGAGGCAGGAGAATTGCTTGAACCTGGGAGGCAGAGGTTGCAGTGAGCCAAGATTGCACCACTGTACTCCAGCCTAGATGACAGAGCAAGACGCTGTCTCAAAAAAGAAAGAAATGAATTATCTGGGAGTGATGGCACACACCTGTAGTCCCAGCTACTCAGGAGGCTGAGGCGGGAGGATCGCTTGGGCCTGTGAGGTGGAGGCTGCAGTGAGCCATGGTCGCACCACTACACTCCAGCCTGGGTGACAGAATGAGACCCTGTTGCAAACAAAAAGTTTTTAAAGGGCCTACTGAGGATGGAGAGTTGAGTAAAATCAGTGCCTCCTCTGCCCCCAGGATCCTGGTGTCTTGCTCCTCATGACAGCCTGGTGTCCTCATCTGTGCTCAGGGCAGTTCAGTCTGGTGGACCCTAGGAGGAAAGGGCTTGCCTGTGTTCCCTGGGCTGCAGGAGGGATCACCTCACTGACTTGGGGCAGCAGGAGGAGGTCTGGGCTGAAGTCACGGCCCACCCGCTTAAGAGTCTGAGCCCTTCTGAGCCTCAGTTTCTACATCTTTAGAAAGGGACCATGATGTCTGAGGCTCAGATGACAGTGTATGGAAAGGATGTCTTATTCCATTTGTGCCACACTAACAAAATGTCTGAGACTGGGTGATTTATAAAGAACAGAAACTCATTTCTTATAGCTTTATAGCTCTGGAGGCTGGGAAGTCCAAGATAAAGGTGCTGGCAGGTTTGTTGTCTGGTGAGAGCTGCTCTGTGCTTCCAAGGTGGCGCCTTGAAGGCTGCATCCTCTGATGGGGAGGAACGTGATGTCTTTTCATGGTAGAGGAGTAAAAGAGGGTGATCCCTACCCAGAAATCCCACAAGCTCCCCTTTTTTTGTTCTTTTGAAACTGAATCTTGCTCTGTTGTCTAGGCTGGAGTGTAGTGGCGCCATGTGGGCTCACTGCAACCTCCGCCTCCCAGGTTCAGGCAATTCTCCTGCCTCAGCCTTCCAAATAGATTGGATTACAGGTGTGCGCCACCATGTCCAGCTAATTTTTTGTATTTTTAGTAGAGACAGGGTTTAATTATGCTGGCCAGGCTGGTCTCGAACTCCTGACCTCAGGTGATCCACCTGCCTCGGCCTCCCAAAGTGCTGGGATTACAGGCATGAGCCACTGTGCCCAGCCAGCCACAAGTCCTTTTATAAAGGCCCTCATCCATTCATGAGGACTCATGACTTAACCACCTCCCTAAAGGCTCCACCTTTCAATATTGTAGCCCTGGGAATTAAGTTTCAACATAAATTTTGGAGGTGACAGAAATACTCAAACCACAGCATAGGGGCTCTGGGAACTGGAAGTGCTGGGCCTGGGTCCAGGCACCCCTCTATGGCTCTGGAGGTTGGGGATGGAGAGGACCCAATAAGTGACATGGGAAGATTCAGAAAGAAGGGGAGGGTGTCCAAGGTGGGGAGCCCTGGGTGAGCAAAGGGCTCACACTGTGCTGATATCCACTGAACCTTGGTTAATGGGAACATCTAAGGGCAGAAGCAAGATGTTTGGCCCACACGGTACTTTAAAAAAATTGAATTAGTGGCCAACCTTTAAAAAATGGGCATTTTCTGCACAAAGTCTGCATTTTGACTTCTCTTGAAAAATCGGGAGGCCTGGCAGCCTTGAGACTGTGTGCCCAGGTGTGGTGGCACTTCCCTAACCCCTTCTCCGTGGGTCCACTTCCTCTTAACTGCCTAACTCCCGGCGGATGGGTGACACTTGTGACCCCTGATCCTTTCAGAACATATTAACATTTTCGGATGAGTCTTTCTCAGTGGCCCAGTCAAGTAAGTGGCCCATGGTCAAGTGGGTGGGAAGGAGGGCACAGCTGCCTCCTGGACCCCTCAATGCACACTCCCTCTCTGTTTCCCACTCTCAGTCCTGGCAGTGTGCTGGGTGCCTGACTCCCTGCCAAGCAGGGAGCAAGGAAGAAGTTGTGCCTTGGGAGTGGCTGCTTTTCCTCTCCAGGAAAATCTAACACCTTGACCATCACCCACACGACATTTTCTTTGAAAACCCAGGGAGCCAGATGGACAGGTTCTCCCAGAGCAGGTTAAAGCAGTGCCAGACCAGGCATTCCTTTTCCCCTTGACCCCTCAATGTGGGTTATTTTCCTCGGGCAGAGGTGCTGTGGCCACCATGTGGGGTCAACCATTTGGGGCAGGGCTGGGACAGCTGCTGTCATCAGGCTACAAAAGGGCAGACTGGAGTTTCCAGATTCACCCCTTCTCAACTGCGTGACCTTGGGAAAATGCCTTGACCTCTCTGAGTCTATTTCCTCATTTGTAAAATCTCTTCTCCTACATGCTGTCATAAAGATCAAATGGGATCAAAAGTGTGTAAGAGAATGGCCTGGTACAGGTCGGGAACACAGTTGGTACTCAGTAAGTGTTTCTGAAAGGAGGAGTTGAAGGTCCCCAGATCCAGTGGTGGAGCCAGCATAGTTACTGTGCAATGGAGACTGATTAATGAGGTCCCGTGTCCCAGCTGGCTGGGGCTAGATCTGATGACACGAGTGAGGGGCATTTTCCCCCGGCCTTGCTCCTTCTGAGCTGGGGCAACCGGGAGAATGTGGGGGTGAGGAAGCAAAGAGAAGAGGCACAGTTTCTCCTCCCTCCCTACCCCCACCCTTGTGGGTGCATAGCCCCTTCCCCATGAGCTGGGCCCCTTCCATAAATGCTGAGGGCCCCTGCCTTCTTCAATAGCTAGAATGTGGCTGCCTGGTTTCCAACGGGGATGGGGAGCCTGGGGGCCCAGAGAAGTGGGGTGCAGAGGAAACAGCTGGCCTCATAATCAGTTTGTCATGGAGCCACCTCATGGGGCTGCCTCTCTAGACCTTTACCTAGTTTTAGCTTGAAAGCACAAGAGGGACAAGGATATTCCAGGTCCCCCAAGGCAGGGGGCTTTAGCACAAAGGGGACCTCCGAAAGGAGTTGAAGGCCCTTGGTTCCAGTGGTGGAGCCGGCATGATTACTCTGCAATGGAGACTGATTAACGAGGTCCTGTGTCCCAGCTGGCAGCCTCTAAAGGGAGAGCTTCCTCCCCGTTTCCCAGAACACTGCCATCTGGCCACCTTTCTAAGATAGCAATGAAGAGCACTGCCTTCTTCCTGGGTGTGCTTTCTGGAACTGCAAGTTGGGGGTGCACAACAGGGTGTGGTTGCTGTCCAGAAAAGGGGACTGCCCAGGGCAGATGACAATAGTGGTAGTGATGACAATAGCTGATGACATTTACTGAGCCCCGTGCTAAACACCTCCTGCTGCACTCATCCCAGTTCTGGGGTTACAGAACAGCCCATCTCGTTAAGGCACCTCCATTACATGGAAATTCAGATGGGAATGGAGCCATCCACAGGGAAGAGAGAGAGGTGCGTTAATTTATGAACTTCACAAAGGGACCCTTCTTGCTGGGGTTGGGGGATCTAAGAAACAGCTCCCCCTGTGTGTTTAGGGTAACACCCCATGTCCAAAATGTCGATTTTCCTGCCTGGATTTAAAGAACGTATTTAGAGAACCAGGTCAGCTTTAGGGTCTCCAGACCACTGGCCTACAGCCAGGAGAGGTATTTCAGAACCCTGGAGAGCACCTCAGACTCCAGGAGGTGGGTGGAACGAGGAGGCTGGTTTTCTAGAACTAGCTGGTTCTGCCAGGCGAGGTGGCTCACACCTGTAATCCCAGCACTCTGGGAGGCTGAGGCGGGTGGATCACCTGAGGTCAGGAGTTTGAGACCAGCCTGACTAACATGGAGAAACCCCATCTCTACTAAAGATACAAAATTAGCTGGGCCTGGTGGCGCATGCTTGTAATCCCAGCTACTCAGGAGGCTGAGGCAGGAGAATCACTTGAACCTGGGAGGTGGAAGTTGCCACAAGCTGAGATCGCGCCACTGTACTCCAGCCTAGGCAACAAGAGGGAAACTCCATCTCAAAAAAAAAAAAAAAAAAAAAAAAAAAAGGGAGGGGAGAGGCCTGGGCCCTGAAGGAAGATGACTTGCCCAAGTCATTCAGTGAGTCGGCCTCACTGCCTGGGGCTATATCTCCTGGAGCAAAGGCAAGAGCAGGAGCAGCCCAGCTTGCTGCTCTGTGCCAAGTCTGCAAAGACACAGGTGTCTTATTTTCTGCATTCTAAAAATTGTGAGCACATAGTAGCTGTAAGTCAAATCTTACCCCCAACACCATCCTGCATGGCTCTGGGCTTGAGAGCAGCCCTTGGTTGTTTTTATAGGCAGGATGTTGAATGATTATAGTCACAGTCTCTCCAACCTCACTGCCTGAAATTAAACCTGGACTCTGCCACTCAGGCTGTGAGACTTTGGGTGCATTAAGCACTGTATGCCTCAGTTTCCTTACCTACAAAATGGGAATGATAAAGTACTCACTTCCATATGTTATTGTGAGAATTAAACATATACACACACACACACACACACACACATATATATATAAAACTTAGAGCAGTGGTTGGCATGGACTTATTGCTGTAAAAATGTTGTTATTTTTAACCCCAAGCATTCTGTCCCAGCTCTGATGCATGGTCATGTTTTTCCCATGGTACCCCTGGTCTTACCTCCAGGGTCAAAGGCTGGGAATAGGCAGATATTCTTTGGGCTTGTAAGCCATTGGAGTGTCTGCAAGGCTGTCTAAGGAAGTATTAGTTTGGGAGGTTGGAGGCCCCACTGCCCTGGGCCGGGGAGTCTGGGACCAACCTCCCCCTTGGCACTAACCTCCCCCTTCTTTCTTCTTTTTCATAGTGGTTCCAAGCATGGTCTTTAGAGCCAGAAAGACCCAGGCTTAAATCTTGGTCCTGAGGTTTACAGGCCATGACCTTGGCAAGTCATAATTAGCCTCTTGAAGTCTCATCTGTGTATGGGTCTAACAGTACCCTTGATGTGGTTGTTTAGAGGATTAAAATGAGAAAATGTAGTGCAGGCTGAGCACGTGTGCATGCTGTAAGTGCTTCGTAGTGGTGGCTGTCACGTGGTTGTTATCCTGATGTCTCTGTCTCACTTTGGGTCTCTGCCACTCCCCTCTCCCTCCCAGTGGGTGAGGCTCTCCTTCCTTCTCCTTGATTTCCAGGCTTGGAAGCACCAGAGGATTTGGAGGCTTTGGAGGCTTTGGATCTGGCCCGCCCAGACTCAAACATCAGGGAGAGGGGCTTTTCAAAGACAAGATGGGGGCTAAGTCTCTTGTGGCTCATTTCTTGTGACCTCACTCCTCTCTGCCTTGTCTTAGTGTCAGTGCTCTGGATTTCTGGGCAACTCCTTTGTGCCTTAGCCCTGGCCAGACACCCCTCTTTACCCTCAGCTCTGCCCCATTCCAGGAGCAAGTGGCGAAGCATTTACCTTACTAACAGCTCAGATTTGACAAGCATGAACTGAGCAGGTTGTGGGCTTTACCACGTGAGTTAGTTCATTTATAATCAGCATTTAATTAGCATCTACTTTCTGTCCAGCATTGTAGGAAGCACTTTACACATGTTTTTGTTTAATCATCCAGCAGCCTCTAGAAGCAGTTATTATTACTAATTTCATTTTTTTAAAATTTTCTTAAAAATTTTTTGTGGATACCAGGTGAGTCAGTCAGATATGATTATACTTTGATCTTACAGGGGAGGGCAATGGGACCCAGAAAGGTTGGGTGATGCTTGGGCCTCACAGAGGGGAACCTTGGAGCTACGGGGAGAGGAATTGAGCTAAAGCTTACACAGCACTTGGCATAGTACCCAGCAGACAGAAGGTGCTCAGTAAAGGGGACTAAGCCCTGTCATCCTGGATGCCCCGTGGGACCCTTAGCCTGGCTGACTCCTCTTCATGCCCTTGTCCCACCCTTGTACCAGCTCCTGCATTGGTCAAAGAATGTATTAATTTGCATTTGGGCCAGATGCAGTGGTGGAATTTCGGGTACTGTGAGAGTTGGGTAGCAGGGACACAGAGGATGGCCACTGGCTCCATGGTTGAGGCCTCTCCTCACTTGCTCCTGCAGCCACATTCAAGTAGGACTCCCAGGAGCCAGGCTGTGGAATGACCCATGATGATGTGGTTCTGGATACTGTGATGTCTGGATTCATGAACTCTCACTGGTGGATCATTCATTCTGCCCAGGAACTTGAGCACAACCCCACTCCCCTGCTCCTCCCCTGCAAACTCTCTGGGCCTAGGGTATAAGGGGAAGTGGGCCAGGGCTTCAGGAAATCTGGTCTCTTTCTGCCACTGTCACAGGGCCTGGCCTTGACCAAGATGCCCACCTGGGTTGCACAGGAGACCTGGCTTCTCAGTCCAGCTCTGCTATGAACAACTCACCTCAGACCCAGGGCAGTTATTGATGCTCTTTGAGCCTCAGTGTCCTCATCTATAAAATGGGAGGGGAGAAATGGCTGTTCTCTGAGTGTTCTGCCATGCAAGGCAGTAAAGAGAGAATCCCCATTCTCCCCTCTGCCTGCCCCATCAGGGGGTATGTAGCCAAGAACAGGGACAGAATAGGATGCAGGGAATGAGGCAGGGGAGAGGGAGAGTCTCAGAGGGCTCCTAAAACTCTAGCTTGAGAAACTGGGAAACTCGGGTGCTGTTTACTGAGATGGAAAAGGGGCAAGGGTAGACTTGGGGAGGGATGATAAGTTCAGTTTTGAATCCGTTGCATTTGAGGTGCTCAAGGGATGGGCCTAGGCAGCCAGGATGGAGTGGAGCTGTGATTTGAACCAGGGATATCTGCTTCAAAGGCCGTGCTGTCTCTGGCACACACCCCATGCACAGAGTGAGGTGCACAAAGTCAAACTACTGAGGGGCAAGGAGGGGCCAGAGAGAGTTCATGTTCAGAGCTGGGAATAGCAGAGGTGGAGAAAAAAGAAGGCTTCATCATGGAGGGCTTCCTGGAGGAGGTCATCCAACCTCGGGTTTTGAAGATACCAAGAGAAGGTGAGTCCTGAAGGAGAACAGTTGGAAGGGTCCCTGAAGGCTATGCCCAACAAGAATATGTGACTTCCCCAAGGTCACACAGCTAATAAGTGGCAAGGCCACGGTTCCAGCCAGGCCTGCCTCATTCCAGGGCATCTGCTGTCAACCTCATAGGACACTGCTCTCAGAGACTGGGTCCTAGCAGGGGGAGAGGAGCCACTGAGTTGAGGGGGAGACAGTCTCTCCCAGTTCAGGCCATCTTTCCCTGGCCTATGCATGGTCAAGTTCCAAATAAACAAGGAGAGAGCAGAGCTTTGACTCTCAAAGTGGCAGGACACAGAGCTAGGATTGTTCCAGTTTTCAGACAGACCTGACTCTAAGTATAGGGCCGTCCATGAATGTAGGTAGCTGGGCAACTTACTCAGTACCTGCGGGACGAGGTGCGCTTAGAGTCTCCCCTGCCCCTTAAACTGGTCTGCCACCATGTCTGAGAGTCCATTCACACACCCTGACTTTGGAATAGACATTGTCCAATGGGGCTCTTCCCCAGGGGAGCACATTTTTGGCCCTACTCATCTCACACAAAGGGAACTTAGTAGACACTTTTCTCCTAGGCAGAAGGGGTGGAGGACCCTGCAAGGGGACCCTTTCTCCCAGCTTTGCAGAAGGCCAATCTGCCATGTGGGGGACAGGCTCGCCTGACAGAAGGTCAGGGAGCCACTGGGCACACCAGGCTGCAGTGGTAGCAGCAATGGTGAACGCCAGCAGCTCACGGCGAGTGTGCAGTGTCAAATGGGGTGCATTACTCTCCCTGCAAATTAAAAATTAAAATTAATCAAACACTCAAATTGATTTCCTTCCCGTCTGTTTGCTCTGCTGTGCCAGTCAGATGCCTGCTTGCCCACCCAGCCCAGTACATCCCATCCTCATGGCAGAGCTGGACAGCTCAGGCAGCTGCAGAGGTCTCTGTGAAGGGCCTGGGGGAACCTCAGGCACCTCATTCCAGCCATGGGAAATTGGTTAAGGGTCAGTCCAGCCAGATTCGTGACCCTGAGACCCAGCAGGGTTTGGAAACACGGGAAGGCAGGAAATGAACATCACTCTGGTCCGAAGATAACAGCTATGCTGGGCTGGGAGGCAGAAATCTAGAGAATATTCCTGGGGCCATCATTAACTGATGTCACAAGCCTGGGCAAGTCTTGTTCTCTCTCTGACTTGTTTCTCCGTCTGTGGAATGGGGAGAGGGGGCAGATGGAAGAGGTTCCTGTGGGTTCCAGCGCTGGCCTGTGGGCTGGGCCAGCCTTACCTAGGGACTGACCTCTCCACCCACCTCCAGCCAGCCTGGGGCCCTGGTCTCCTCCTTCCCCAGCCGGGACCTGACCTACCACTTATCAGCTGGGCAACCTTGGGCACAATGGGCACGTCACTTAACACCTCTGTGCCTCAGTTCCCTCATGGGTAAACGGGGATGATAACGCCAGCGTGGGCAGACTGGTTCCCTGGAAAGCAGACTGAGGGAGATCGGCGTGGAGGCAGGCAGGATGGGGCTGGGGGAGTTGGCCCATGATGCCTTTACAAGGCAGACTCTGTGAGGAGCTCTGGATCCGAGCTGTCTCCACAGGGATGTCCCGAGATGGGGTAAGAGGGGCGGCCTTTATCCCATGCTTGGAGCAGTCATTGGATGCAACTGTCCCTAGAAGAGTAAGGCCTTGGGCAAGGAGGTTCTCTCTTCAGCCTCCTTGCCAGGGGGAGGGTACTCACCTAAGGCTGTCAGCTCTGGCACCCCAGCAGCAGGGGAAGAAGGGCACTGCCCAGAAGCCCCTTCAGGCTGCAGCACTCCTGCCCTTCCAGGAGCAGCAGCATCCAATGACTGCTCACAGCAAGTGTCCGGGTGAGGGTTCCCTGGAACAAGGTTGTGAAGCCTGGCAGAGGTCAGCTCACAGAAAACAGCTGCTCTGCTGAAAAGGCCTGGGGGTCCCCTCCGGCCCCATCCTGCTCACCAGCCTACTCCTTCCCCAGCAATGGAGGCACTTTCATAGGTTTCTGCCTGAGCTCATGCAGAAGGTCCCTCCTCCCTCCCTCTCTCCCCTCTTTCTTGCATTCTTGCATTCGAACACATCCATGTGGCCAGCACATACTCCTTGAACCCCTGCAGTGGGCCAGGCCTGGGCTGGTGGGAGTTGAGGACTCAGAAGGGACATGGACCTAGTTGTGCTTCCTCCCCCAGGGTATTCCCCATGCCCCAGGCCCTTTTCCCCATCCCAGTGAACCATCATGTCTCACCTCTCCAGGAGAGCCAGATTCCACTGATACCTGCATAGATGCGTCGCCAGGCCCTCACTTCCTCAGGTCCAGGCTCCATAGACTCCTGACTCTCAGTTCTGTGACACTGCTGGCCTCCAGCCCCCACCCCAACATAGTGCCCACTCCAGAACTTGGAACCTTGGCCTTCCTCTGTGTGCATGGCTATCCATGTGCCTGTCTGCCCACAGCCTGTGTGTTCCCTGAGGATAAACCCCGTGGGCCTGACACAGGGCCCACCATGGTGAGTGGGAACTGCATGGCCGGTCAGTTCCCCAAACTGTGCATACTCCCAGGTCCCCAAATTCTCACCACCCACCCCCGCCCCACTCCTTGGCCTCCCAAAGTGCAAATCCAGTCCTCTCTCTCAGTAACAGGCAAAGTCCACTCTCTGCCCAGAACCCGACACCCACAGCTCCTACTGCCCTGCTGCTTCCAGCACCACCCTTTCCTGAGGCCCTGTTGTGTGACTGCTGGACTGCAGGGATCCAGTGTCCAGATGGCCATAACCCTGCGCCTTGGTTTCTTTATCTGTACAATGCAGATAATCCCTGCTCCTGCTTCCCTGGGCTGTAGGGCACCTTCCCTGAAGAGACACGTGCAATTAGACTTGTGGATAGCAAAGCACTCCCTACGTTTCAGGTAGGCATGATTAGTATAGAAAAAGCTGATGTGGCAGACTGTGGATTGACCTGGGCCCTCTCAACGAGCTGGCCTGGCCCCTGCTCCATGAGCTCAAGGCCCTGCGCTGACCTGGGAACAGCTCCTACAGGGCCATCCCCACCTCTTTAGGCAGGGCCCTTAACAAGGTAAGGCAGCCTCCCAAGCAGGAACTGCAACTCACACAAGAGAAGCAGCCCCTCACACAGACAGCAGGGTGCAGTGTCACCTGGGAGGGAGCAGCTGCTTTCTGAACCCGCCAGGGAACACTGGGGAATGGGAGATGGCACCCCATACAGTCCTGCTTCCCTGGACCCACCGAGGCAGTCTCGGATGGGGTGAGGCGGGAGGGCTTGCTGTGGTGGCCTGGGCCAGCCCCTTCTGTCTGGAGCCTCAGTTTTCCAGCTATTAATGGGCTCTATAATCTTGTCTCTTCTCACTGGTGCCCATGACGGCGATACAGTCCTACTCAGGGGATGCAACTTTCCAGGGAAGGTTTTATGGGGTCAGCTGGTGTGTCTGTGGCCCACAGTGCCACTGACTTCAGGGTCGCAGGAGGATGCTTGACAGGAAGGAGCACTCCGGACAGAGTAGCTGATGCTTATGACAAGAATTCCAGTTCCCACTGTCCTCTCCTGTCCAGGGAGACAGGAAGAGTAGAGAATGACACCCTTCCACAGCTGGAAAGCCAGAGGCTCAAGGCCCAAAACCAGAGGCCCAATGGTCCAGCTGAGCACTGACAGGCCAACAGGGACTCCCAGGCATCTGATGCAGTTGCCAGGCTGATGGTGGAGACATGGGTGAGGGTGCAGGTGAGGTCTGGGGTGGGGAGAGGAAGAAAGCTTCCTGGAGTGCCCTCCTTGGGAAGGGCCAGGGGAGGCAGGCTCGGGGGCAGAGGAGGGATGGGAAAGCATAGGTCAGAAGCAGGCCTCAGGCAGCCCCTCTGCCCACTGCAGGGCCAAGGCCCTGGAATCTGGCCTGGGTGGAGTCATGCTGTGTCTTCTCCATTCCCTCGTTATAAGCTATGGTCTAGGATCAACCAGAGATAGCAAAAGATGATCAGTCCATTCTTCACAGTTCTGGGGGACAGGGAAGGGCAGGTGCCGCCCAGAGACATCCAGCTAGCATCTGACGAGAGGCAGGGCCAAGGCCTCCTGCTCTCTCATGAGGCTGCCCACTTAGCTGCCCAGTCTGAGTCCCCAGGATGTCCTGTCTTGTACCAGGGCCTGGGCATCAGAGAAGAGGGTGGAAGTGGTCCCTGGGTGCAGAGTGGTGGGCTGGAAGGTGACAGCTGGAGGAACAGTGGCAGCACTGTCCTCTGCTTTAAACCTCCAGGGCCAGCCCAGAGCCTCCAGGCTAAAACCCCAACTCCTTGCTGGTTCCACTAGAACCTATTGTCCTGACTCATGCCACCCGCACCCCCATCTCTAATCCTCTCTCCTCATGCTCTGGCCACATGGACTTCTCTCTTTCACCATGGGGACTTTGCACATGCTATTCCCTCTCTCTGGAGTCCCCACTTCTCTGGGTCATTGTCTACTCCACCTTCTGGTGCTGTGTTGAATGTCGCATCCTGCAAGAAGCCTCTCCTGACTCCCTAGTCCAGACCAGACCAGGTCCCCACAGACCTTGTCACAGCACTTGTCCCAGTTGTCATTTTACATTTGTTTGCATGGTGGTTTGGTTTCTTCCTGTCTCCTCTGGACTCTGAGGTCTCCACCATGTATTTCCCATGTCTGGCACATTGTGTGGCATGAAGTAGGCCAACAATGCATGTTCATGGAAAGAATAAAGAATGTTGGTTCTCAGTTCAAATCCTGGAACCTCTCCCTGAGCCTTGATTTTTTCTTCTCTGAAATGGGAATGATAACATCAAGATTAGCGTGAGGGTGAGCCAACGAACAAAAATCTCCCAGCCACACTCTGCCAAGAGTAAAGAGAAGGAGGGAGGAGGAGGGAGATTGGGGTAGGGAGGGGGTGGTTGATGCTGGCTGCTTAGGGATGGAAGGACTTGAGACGTGTGGAAACCAAAAGGTGGTGGGGACAGGTGGGGAAAGATGTGGAGGTGGGGAGATTGGACGTGTTTAGAGACAGCAAGGAAGATAGCCCAGCTGGGTGGGGCATTTCTCTGAACCCTTGGTGACCCACTTTTCAGACTGGCTTAGGAAACCAGGAGTTTCAGAGGAAGTGGGTGGGAAATGCCCACTGCCGCCTCGAATTCCATGTGGGCCACTCTCAGTATCGGCTGGACCTGGTGTGATGATTAGATCTGGGACACTGCCAAAGTTCTCCATGACTGGCCCGTGGAGATGGCTGGAAACAGCAGAGCAGCCCTGGGCAGGCATTTGTGGGGGCACTGACCCAGACTCTGCCGTGGGAAGCAGCTGCCAGCTCCTAGTAGAGGAGCTCCCTCCTAGAGTTGCCCAACTGGTCTGGTTCCCGGTCCCTGCCCCAGGCCCCCAGCTACTACTGCTCTGGCCATGGAGTGGGCCCGGTCATTATTCATGCCATGCCTCTCTGTAAAGCCTACTGAAAGGAAGAGGTGGCAACAGCCTCTGGCCACCAGCACAAGGGCAGGACACAAGGGGATCCCAGAGAGGCCTCTGCACATGACTGCCTTTGTGCAGAACTCCTGGGTAGAGGGCCTAGGCTTGGACTTGCTGGGGAAAATAAATGACATAGACTTAGGCTCATCATACCTGTGGTGCCTACCAGCTTGCTCCCATACTTCGGGAGGGAGCTAAGGCTCAGAGAAAGTATGCCACCTATTTGAGTTTGCATAGCTGGGCATAAACTCCCAAGCACGGACACAAAGGCTGTGTGGCTCCCAAGACAGCAGAAGTAAGCGGGAGACCTGGATAGTGGGGAATGGATGGGGATGCAGGCTGAAATCGCTGCTCTGCATGGATGTCAGAGACTCTGGGGAAAGGCTGTTTGTCTGTGTGTGGCTTCCCTAGGGCTCACCTGGAAGCCCTGGGAAGACTCCTCAGGAGGCGTGCTGAGCCAGAGCAGGCAACAGCCATGAGCTCATCTCCCTTGAGACCCCCAGGAAGTCTGGTAGGGAGGCAAAAGGAAAATGGCCAGGGAAGGAGGGAGAGGGGAGACAATTGGGACTTTGGGATGGGCCACAAAGCCAAGCTCAGGCACAGGGAAGAAAAGGCCATTTGCCACATGCCCGCTGTGTGCTGAGCCATTTCTGAGCATCGTCCCTCGTGGATTCTTTGCCGGTCACATTATTGGCAACATATTTTTTCCCCATTGTACCAAGGAGGACACTGGGGCTGGAACTGACACTGGATCTGCCTGATACCAAAGCCTGGGGTCTTCACAGGGCACCTTCTTGA
Source organism: Chlorocebus sabaeus (assembly GCF_047675955.1). Classification (NCBI taxonomy): domain Eukaryota; kingdom Metazoa; phylum Chordata; class Mammalia; order Primates; family Cercopithecidae; genus Chlorocebus; species Chlorocebus sabaeus. The sequence continues at coordinate 53,905,773 of NC_132929.1, read as the reverse complement.
TGGGTGGGTACAGGAGCCTGGCCCTTCCTGGACTCACATCACAGCCACAGTGCAGCCTGGGCTTCTCCTACTTCCAGCTCCGGTCAGCAGGGGGAGGCTGTGCTGCGTCTGGCTGTGGATAAGGGTGCAGAGGTTGGGTCTGGGCTTAGAGGGGATAAACAGAAGAGGAGGTGGCCCTCTGGCAAAAGCTGCTGAGTTTGGGAAGCCCTTAGCCACACCTCTGTGATGGCTGAAAGGTGGGGGTGGGGGCTGCTGCCTAGATTTGTCAAGCGGCAGCTCTGCTGCTGCCCCAGAACAAAGTCGAAACTCCTCAAATCAAGGATTTATAGCTTCTCTTCCCTCCGAAACACCCATCACTCCGTTTCCCACTTCCAGGTCTTTGCACATGCTCTTCTCTTGGCATGGGATCCCCTTTCTGTTCCTTTCTGCCTGGCCAATTCTTACTCATCCTTCACTGCCTGGCTTCAATGTCACCTCCTCCAGGACCTCCTCCACCCCCCACAGCTCTATCACACCTCCCTCATTCTTATTTTCTGAAGGTAGGAATGTGTCTAAATCATCTGTGTGTCTCCAGGACCTAGCACAGGATGGGACACATGACAGAAACTTCCTGAACAATGGGCAAAATGCATCCCTCTGCAGGGTTGGGGAGCAAGGGACAGTCTGGGGTAGGAGTAAGGGTGGGGAGGGGGCCCTGAAGACGAAATGCTCATGTGCCAGACTTGTCCAGGATCAGGCAGACCAGCAGCCTAGGGGTGCACTTTACTTCCCAGGGGTGTCATGAGGGTCCAAGGAGATCTTGGATGTGAGAGAGCTCTATAAACGGTAGGTCCCAGTACCAATTCAACTTTGCCTCGTTCCCTGGTTCCTCTGATGAGGCAGATCGAAGGAGGAGGCCGACCCGGCCTGGTGAGTGTCCGGGGTGGCAAGGATTGCAGTCTCAGCGGTGGCCTCAGCTCTCACGGGCAAGAAGGCGGTGGGACTCTGGGGGCTGGGGGCCTACCTTGGGACTCCCCCTCCTATGGGATCTAATACCATATCAGAGATGGGCATGGGCTCAGAGATGATGGAAGTCATGCCCTTCCAAAGGGGGTAAATTGAGGTGCAAAGAGGGGTCGGCATTTGCCCAAGGTAACACAGCAGGAGCAGGACGCCAACCCTTGAGCCTGTCCTCCCAGTATGACAGGTGCCTTCCCCTGGAGTTCAGACTCGGACGGCAGCTTCCCTGATCCTCCTCCCCAGCCCCGCAGTCCAGGGCGCTCAGCCTAAACCGCCGCACACCCACTGTCGGCCCAGAGGCTTGGCCGCTGAGCGCCCCCTGGATAGCGTGGTCCCGGCAGCTCCCGACCGTCCTTCTCCTTGACTCACCTCCAGCCCCGAGGGCCGGGCTCCACGGCGGCGGACAGGGCGTCGCCCGCACGGTCCCTGCTGCGCCACCGCCCCGGACTGTTCCCGCGCGGCGATGCCCCCTCCCCGGCGCCCCCGGGTGGGGCCGGCCGAGCCGAGTGCGCTATCCCTTTAAGCCCGGGCGAGATGAGAGCTGTCAGCGGCAGCCGAGGCTAGCGCGGGACGTCGCCACCCTAGCGCCAGGCCAGAGCTAGCAGCCGCGGAGCCGCGGAGAGCGGAGGGGGCGGCGGGGCCGGGCGCAGCGGGTCCCCTCGCCTCCCACTGCGCGCTCGAACCCTGGGCCCCGCGAGCGGCGGGCGGCACCCGCTGTAATGCGGAGAATGTGAGAGGCAGCACAGGGCGGTGGGGAGGAGGGGGTGCGGGAGAGGGCGGCGGCGAGACAGACGGAGAGCAGCGGGGAGAACGAGGACCGGGCTGGGCCGGTGGGAGAAGGCAGGGAGGCGCCGGAGAGGCCGGGCTGGAAGAGGGGGAGAGACGGACGGCGGCGCAGCGGAGGGGGCCGGCGCTTAGTGCGGGAGTGCGGGGAGCCCGAGTCGGCACCTGGGCCCGGGTTCGGGCTGGGAGCGCGGCCGCGGCCCGGCCAGGCAGGGTGCGGGAGCCGGGCCGCCCGCGGGGTCCCCACGGGGAGCAGCGGGGCACCTGAGGCCGGCGGGTCCAGGAGGGGCCCAGGGCGGCGCTCCGAAAGCTCCGGCCGGCGTGGCAGGGGATCTTTGTGAGCGCCCCAGGAGGGCGAGTCGGGAGTGCGGAGCCGGGTGTGTGCGCCCGGGTGTGCGCGTGTGTGAGCGCTGGGCAGTGGGGGCGCGCGGTAGGGATTCTGCGGGCATCGCGGCGTGGCGAGGAGGCAGGAGCGGGGCGCGCAGGGGAGCCGGGACCCTCCCGTGCACACGCACAAGCACACGCTGCGCGTTCTCACGCGCACATACACGCCCTCCCTGCCGCGCTCGCCGCCGCGGCCACCATCTCGGAGCCGAGCCCTGCGGAGCGGGAACCGGAGCCGGAGCGGGGACCGGAGGCAGCCGAGAAGGGGGATGCCGGCCCGGAGCGGAGCCACGCGCGGACTGCGCGCCCAAGACGGTGAGTGTGGCCGGGCCGGGACGCTGCGGCGGGGCCAGGGCCGCAGGGGCGCAGGCGGTGGAGCCGGTGTGTCTGCCCGCAGGCGGCGCGGTGTGCGCGGCCTCTGATTGGGCGGGAGCCTCGGGGGCAGCGGCGGGGGTGGGGTGCTGGGTGCGCGTCCGTGGGGGGCGTGCACGCTCGGGGCTGGGAAGGGGCGCGCTCGGCACCCCAGGCCGTGACTGCGCTCACACCCGCCGCGCGGCCTCTTCCCACCCTCACCTGCAGCTGCAGCCTCGGCGACTTGCAGCAACTTTGTGGAGCCCCTGGGGCGCGGCGGGCCGGGAGGGGCGGGGACGGAGGCGCTTTCAGGGTGCAACTCCGGCCTTTCTTTCCAGAGAAGAGAACGCTAGGGGAGCAGGGCGGGGGCGCGGGCCGGGCCGCCTGGCGGGCGGAGGGGTGCGTCTCTACCTCCCCAGTCGCGCAGCCGCCTGCTCTCTGGGGCACCCACCCAGCCCGGCGGTGCCGTGCTGGAGCCACTCGGGGCGCCGGACTCAGATGACCCCACCAGGGTCAGGCGGGACCGCTCGGCGACAGCTCCCAGGCCCGGGGCCCCGGAGGTTGTCTTTGCAGGCAGGCGGAAGACACCGAGGTTGAGTTGGGGGAATGTGGAGACGTGCCCGGGCGTGTATGTGTGTGTCCCCGCACCTTCTGCTCCTCAGGACCAAGGCTGGAAGAAGGGAACTCGCCGCAAGGCGCGCCCCACCCGACCTGGACCCTTAGGAGCTCCCAAAAGGCTAGGGATGGGAGGGGGCATCTCCAGGTCTGCCGGCCTGGTGCCCCATCCCTGCTTGGAGCCATGCCCCCTCGTGCCTCACTCTGCATTGAGGTTGTGGCTGTGCTTTGTACCCTCTCCCCTTGTGAGTCTCCTCCCACACTCTGGACCTGTGCTGGCTGCCTGAGGGAACCTCCCCACACCCCTAACTGCCAACCCAGTCGGTCCGTGGAAGATGGGATGGAAAGCTGTGGTCCAAGATGGTGCCCCTCTGGAGTGAGAGGCCTAAGGAAGGGCCTGGGGTCAGGACTCCTGCAGGCTCCTCATCCTTGTTGTTTCCAGGGCACGTTTTTCCTCCTCCAGGAAGCCTTCTCTGGTTGCTCCTGAGTCCTTCCATCTTGGACTTCCCTGGGGTTGTAACTGCCGGGATCCCAAGCAGCCCACATCCATGTGCCTTATTTCCTGCCACTCACCGTGTGAACCTGTGTGGTTAGAAGTCTTGATCTCAGCCTGGATGCTGCGTGGAGGGGTGTGGTGACTGGACCAGTCAGTATCTACCTGGGTCTCTGGAGTATGGTAATGTCTATGGTAATATCAGCTTTCAGGCTTAAACCTTTCTTCCACCTCCATTATCCTTCTGGAATCTCTCAGCTACTTTGTGGAATGCAGGACTGCTGGGCAAGGTTCTTATCCATTTCACAGAGGAGGATTTTGTGGCAGAGATGGAGGTAGTCTTCTAAGTCTCAGGACAGCCCTTTTCCACTGCAAGGGTGTCCACTGACCATGGTCTTTGGTGAGGCATGGAGGGCACCCAGGCCTTCTTTATTGACCTGGCAGCCAGGCTCCTGCTGCGTGTGACGTGTTTACCTGGCCGGTGGCTATTCTCAGCCGGAGGCAGTTGAGCAAAAGCTCCTGACCTGTGGGAGCTTTTGACCCTAGCCTGGTTAAATATGTGCTTCCTGGATTTGGGTCCAGATGCTGTCTGAGCTTCAGCTCCTGTCATCCTCTGCATAGCTCTGGGAGTTCACTGCCATCCTGGGGATCCGAATCACTCCCCACCCAGCCTGGCACTCTATGCTGGGTCCTGGCATTGTCCTTCTGTTTCGGCCCCAGAAGCCTTCCTACCCTCTCCATCCTAGAGCCCCTTTGTGGGCCAAAGATGCCCCATGGAGATCTAAATGTGCACTGGGGGAATTGGAGGGGATTCTGGTGGCTATTGTGGCCACTTCCTCCCCAGGTGGCCCACCTGAAGAACAGGAAGTCAGAGCTGTCAGCCCCAGACAGGCTTCTGTGACTTGCCTCAGTCCTGCTGGCAGCCTGGAGTCATCCCCAGGGCCTTCAGGGTAAGAGCTGTTGCCTGGGAGTTACCACTGGCGGTGGGGCTCAGCCTGCTGGATCCTGGCGGTGACCTCCTCAGCCCCTGCTGGCTTCCCCCTCCCGGGAAGACTCTCTGCCTCTCCCCACTCCTCCGTTGCTGGGTCTGGCTGATAATGGCCTTTCTTTGCCATTGTTTTTTTCTTCTCTCTTTCTCTGTCAGCTCCTCTTCTTCTTCCCCTGTGGCTCCCTAAGCTCCAGACTTTTGCCTCCCGAGTGTTGACCAAAGCTCTGGTTGACATCCAGATAGCTGGAGCATGGCAAGACGCCTAGCTTTGTTCCACCCCTATCATCCGTGCCTGCTTGAACCCCTTCCCCGATTCTTCTGGTATCTCCACCCCAACCCCAACCAACTCCAGCTAAATGAACCCTTCATTTGGGGTCCCACGCCATGGTGAGGGGGAGACCAGGGGCAGTTCTTTGGTCCCTGGTCTGTTCTACCAGGGGTGAAAATTCCAGCCAGGGGCTCCCAACCCCTACTGGCTGCCCCCTTTAGGAAAACAGCCACTTCCCCACCCCAACCTCCTGACTGGGAGGGAGCAGTGCCCAGTGTGACCCCCTTAATTTCCCTCCCTAGGCAAGACCTGACCCTGCCATATTTGGGTTTTAAATTGTAAAAGTATTCTAACAAATCCAGTGATAAGAATGTATTGAGTGGGCTGGGCCGTGGGGTGACTCAAGGGGGGAAGACTGCCCCTGACCTCTCAGGCATACCTTTGTGGTCCTGAGAGCCACCCTGAGCAGTCTCAGAGTTTTTTCCGTGGGCTTCTGGGGTCCACATCCCTGTTGCCAAGAACCACACCTTGGCTCTTACTCTCCATGGCCTGGAATCCTACCCTTGAGCCTCACTTCACCTTTGGAGGCATCTTCTGGCTTGAGACCTGGACTGAGTGCTGGGGAAACCAGTGAGGAGCCTGGGCCCCTCCCCGGATGGGCTCTCAAAGGGGAAACCGATTTGAACCCATACCTCTGAGTATGAGTGAAGCCAGCTGGGTGACCGAGAGGCTCAGTGGGGGAGCGGCAAGGGGCTGTTTCAGAAGGAGGGGACTGGCGGGGCCTTGACCTGCTGAGATTTTCCGGCACTTTGTTGATGCTTAGTAAATATTTGTTGACTAAGTGAGTGAATGGCTAATGTGAACGTGAGTGGGGGCTTTCTAGGAAGATGGCACAGCACTGGCAAAGGCATGAGGTAGGAAGCGCTGGGCAAGGGTAGAACGTGTTTGCAGTGGAGTAGTTCTCATGGGAGCATGGAGAAGGTTGGCACCAGACAGAAGAGGATCCTCAGTGCCCATCTGAGGAGTGTGGCTGATTCTGAATTCAGGGCTTGCAGGGTTGAAGTTCTGGAGGGACACAATTAGATTTGCAATATAAACCACTTCTCTGGTGGTCGTTGGAGGGGTTGTCCGGGAGCTGGGAAGACCTGGGTGGGGTGATCTAGGTTGTCAGAGTTGGGCGAGGGCTCAGGATTCACCAGTCCTACCACCTGGGCATACAGAGGTGGCAAGTGTCTTGAAGTCATAGATGCAGCCTGCAGTACTGGCCCTGCCACTGTGTGCACTTCAGTAAGCCCCTGAGGCCCGTGGGTCTGCCTCAGTTTCTGCATCTGTAAAGTGGACATGTTTGTTTGTCTCCATGGATAACTGGTGTGAGTTTGAGTGGGAGTTTGTAACCTCGGAGGAGGGCTACAAAGGAAAAGGGGAAGAGGGCTGTTCGGCATTGCTATTTGATAGAGGAAGAGCTTGAGACCTAGAGCGGGGCAGTGACCAGCACAAGGTCACTAAGCAAGTTGGGAGCGGGCACTGCAGTCGGGTTTTTCTGGCTGTGCCTGTGCTTGCTGGGCAGGGGTGGGTGGGGTGGCCAGGGCCTCGGGTCCTCTGCAGAGGACATCCTTAGGCAGTTGTTTCAGCACCCAGCTGTCAGAGAGCATATGGGGCCATATGGCCACATCAGGGGAGGTGCCAGCCGCTGGAGGAGGGATAGCAGCTGCCACCATGGCCGTCTGGATCTATATGGGCACTGCCAGCCACCAGGGTCAGGGCAAGAGGGGCCAAAATGGAACTTCAGTGTCCAGGATGGTTTGGACATGGAGGCTGAGCCTTGGCAGGTGGCCCAGTTCCAGCACCCATCCGCCAGGGCAGCCAGATAGGCAGCTCCATGCCCAGGACTGATCCAGTTAGCTCAAGGCCAGCTGTGCCAGCCACCCTCCTCACGTGCCCCTCCCAGCTCTGATGGCCTTACCATGGGGTGGCACCGTGCCTCTGGTGTTAGTGTCACTAGCCTCAGTGGAGTGTGTGTGTATGTGACATGTCCCCACACCCTGAGCGCTGATTCTGAAGCTCTGAGACTTTGGGGTGTGGAGTGGCTCCTCAGATCAGCCTGGTGGATCCAGAGGGCCTGGGCTTGGATGCCAGATGAAAGTGGGTTTGAATCTTGGCTCAGCTGCTTCAGGCTGGGTGAGCTTGGACAAGTCACTTGACTTTACTGAGGCTCACTTTCCTCCTGGGTGTCATGTGGGGATGATGTCTACCATAGCCCACTTGAAAGTAATGCATGTAAAGCAGCCCCTGCCAACGGCATTGTAGGATCTCAGTAAATATTAGCTGATGTTTTGCCCTCTGCAGGAAAGGGAAGTGAGTCAGGTTGGAGTTTCAATGTTCAGGTAGAAGTAAAGAGGAGCCCTATTATTATTATTTTCCAAGGTAAAATCTGCTTTGTAGTTTTGTGTTTTTATACTCCTTTTGTTTAGTCCTCATGGTAGTTCTAATAAAGTAGGCGGACAGCATTGTTCCATTTCACAGATGAGAAAACTGAGGCCATGGTGGGAAGTGAGTCTCCAGAAGCCACATAGTGAGTTAGGCTTGACCCAGTCTCTGGACTCCTGGTCCAGTGTTCTTGCTCCACAGTGAGGCTTCCCACACTTCTGGGGTGGAGGCTGGGGGAGGAGTGGCTTTGTCTTCTGTCTAGACCAGCTTGAGGGTTCTAGAGACTCCCTTCTTGGCTCTGTTTCCATTATAGGTGCAAGGACAGGCTGTCATGATGACTGTTAGCCAGTCTCAGCTGGGGCTGGAATGAGGGATGCTCAATGAGGCAGCATCTGCTGTATTTCTCCTTCTGCCCCAGCACAGGGAGGGGCTGAGATTAGGGGGCTTCCTAGGGGGAGGCAGGAGAGCCCAGGGACGAGTGAGGGGTAGCCCTTCACCTCCCAGGCAACCCTGGCCTGAGCCTTATGGGGCAGGGTGGGGAGGGTGCTGGGCCTTGGTCCTTTCTGGTGTATCACCTTGGACAGATCACTGTCCCTCTTTGAGCTTCGGCTTTCCCCTTTGGACACTGGACAGAATGATCTCCCTGCCTGCCTTACAAGGCTATTTTTGAGGCTCTAATATGTATTTTTCTACATGGCAGGGCATTATAAAAACATGCTATTTCACGGCTGTAATTCCAGGACTCACCTGTCCTACAATTTGATGATCTATGATCATTCAATGAATCACTATTTGGGCACCTCCTCGGGGCCTGGCTGTGCTGGGTACTATGGGGACAGAGATGAGTAAGACCAGCTTCTGCCCTCTTGGAGCATGCAACCTGGTGGAAACCATAGACAGACCTTCCCAAGCCCAGGCTGGCTGTCACACTCTTACCCAACACCCTTCCAGTACTGTCTGTTACCTCCAGGCTGGCGTCCCGACTCCTCGGCACCTTGTACAACCTTATGTCCCAGCCCAGCCCTCTCCCTCACACCTCTCTGTGTCCCCAGGCTCCAGCCAATTAGGCCTGCTGTCACTTTCCTCCTCCATGGGACTTCCACCTGAGAGTTCTCCCCCATCTCTGTCCATGGAGATCCCACCCACTTTTTAAGGCTCAGCCCAAATGCCACATTAAAAAACAAAAAACAAAACAAAAAAACCCTTCTATTGGTCACCCCTCCTGGAAGCAGCCTATCCTTCCCCAGAACTCTGAGAGCAGTGTATCAGCTTTACATTTAGGAAACATTTATGATTTGCTGTGTACCCACTGTGTGCAAGGCCTGGGTGGCAGTTTGTTTCTTTTGACTTGGGAGCACCTTGGTGGCAGGGACTGGGCTTATCCATCTTGGGTTCCTTGGGCATGCCTGGGGGCCAACTAGGCTGATCGGGGGCCTGCAGTGCCTCCCTTGGGGCCTCTGTGGCCACTGCCACTTCCTCCCTGGGTGGTCCCTTGGGCCTGGGGATGTGGGCTGGGCCCAAAACATCTGTTTGAGAAGCTCCTGAGTTATGGGCTGCTTTGCTGCTGAGACACTCACCGTAGATACAGCCCTCCCTGTCCCTGATGGCTGTGCCAGGCTGGGGCGGGGCCACCCAGTCACTGGCCATACATAACTCTCCCCGATGAATTGCACGGCACTCAGCAATTAGCTATTGATCATTTGGGGTACTGATAACTCTCCATTATCGATCCACAGAGGCAAGCCTGGCCAGTGTTGGCGAGGGTCAGCTGGGCCTGGCTGGGAGACTGCAATCATGGCCATTTATTTCTGACCAGGAAGCTCGATAAACAGGAGCCAGAGAAAGAGACGCAAGCCCCCCTGTCTCCAACCCACACCACCAGGGTAGGGATAGGGGGCTGGGGAGGAGGGGGAGTTGGAACAGCTGGGGAGCTTTGCGCACCTCCTCCACCCTCTGTTCTCCTTCCTTATTTTGCTTCCAGTCTCTTCTGGCCCTGGGCCTCAGCTTTCCCATCTGTTAAGTGGAGATTTCAGTCTCTTTGTCCATGACACTGCCTTTGAATGAGATGCCTGGGCAGTTTCTGACTTGTCATCATTTCTGCTCCACAGGTAGGGACATTCTGAGGCTCCGGGAGGGTGGTGGCCACATGAGGATGCAATCAGTATCAGGACCCCCAGCCCCTGGCTGCTCTGCAGAGGACATGGGGAGCCTGGTGTGGTCACAAGACAGCAGTCACCTCAATAAAGGGCAGCGTCTGGCTTCTGAATGTGTTAAGGCTTTTAAATGTGCAGCTAGGGCTCAGTGGAATTTGTGAAAAGCGATTTCTAGGGAAACAACATAAAGGAGATGGCGGGGGGAGGTTTAACCTACTTCAGAGACCCAGTTGCCTTTCAGGCTTACCAGGAGCACTAGGCATTGTGTGTGGGGCTTCTGCCTGGCTCACGTGACTGTGCTATTTTTTTTTTTTTTTTTTTTTTTTATTGGGAACATTTTCAGACATACGAAAAAGTAGAGAGAATAGTAGAGGGAACTCCCATATACCCCTCATCTAGATTTAACAATTGTTGACATTTTCCCACATTTTGCTTTATCTATTTTTTCCAGAGTACTTTAAATTATAGACACCAAGCCCTTTTACCCCTAAATATTTCAGCATCCATCTCTAAAAAATAAGATAAAATATTTCTGCCTAATCTTAAGTGGTCTCAATTTTTTTTTTCATTTTATCCTTGGGAGATAAAGAATCTGATGGATGAGCAGACTGAGGCCTCTGAAGTGACTTGGCTTGTCCAAGGTCACATAGCAGAGAAGGGGAGGGTCCTCTGCAAAGGCCCTGAGGCCTCGGCCACCCTACCCACCCCTGTCCAGCAAGCCACAGGCACAGCCAGGAAAACCCCAGGCTGGAGTGCCTGCTCCCAACTTGCTTAGGTGGGATCTAGGAGGCAGGCTGAGGGTGTAGCCAGGGATTGGGCAGACACAGGAGAGGCAGGGGAGGGAAGAGGTGGTCTGGAGCTGGACCCCTCTGAACAGGTTCCCCTGGCTCAGGCTGGAGATTCCACCTGGAAACAGGAAGTGACCCTCTTTTAGGTTAATTATCTCTCTTTCTTTTGTTTGCTGTGAGGATTAATCAGGAACTGCAGCGTCAGGAAAATCTAAAACAACTTCTTGTTTACTGCTTAATTTAGGAGAATGTTATCAGGCTCCGGCCATGCAGGGCCAGGGGAGTCTCTATTGGCACAAGCAGCTGGGCTGCCCCCACCGGCCTCCCTGTGGGAACAACTGGGAAGGTGGTGGGAAGGCTGGCCTGGCAAGAGGAGTTGGGATCGGGTCTGGACAACTGTGGGAATTGGGGGTGTGTGTTGGGGGCTTGGGGCTGTGCCTGAGATCTGGGCTAGACCAAAGACTCTGTAACCTCGGAACAGAAATGGGAAGTGAAACTCGAGGAGGGGGTGAGCTTCTGGGGTATGTGTGGACATCGGGGAGGGCCTCGGGCTGCCTGAGGCCATATCCAGGAGCTCTCCTCTGTCCTCCGGCCTCCTGCCCGAGCCTGGACTCCTCCCTGGGAGGCTGCAGCAGGATGAGTGCCCCCTGCCAGCCCAGGGTAGCTACTGGTCTCCCTGGGCTTCCCCGCCTCCTTGGAGTTAGGGTGATCCCTCCCCCAGCACTCTCCGATGCTTGAGACTTCCTGAGGGGTCCCAGAGGTCACAGGTATGATCTCATTCCTACTCTAGGTTCCAGATAGGAAACTGAGGCACAGGGAATGGCCAGTTCTGTTTCAGGTCTCACGGTGAAGCACTGCAGAGCCTTGGCAATAAGTCAGGTGTCTGGCTTCCCAGTACCAGGATCCTCTGCTTCCAAGCCACATGGGCTTGTCGTTCAGGACCTGCTAGTGCTCCCCTGGGTACGGAGCCGGGAGACTGGATCAGCTGTGGAAGGGCTACCAGTCATCCCGGGGGGTGGGCCTAGGGTCTGCCCCCCTCTCTCTACCTCTCCCTCTCCTCCCTAGATTCCTGTGTGTTAGTGTGCACGTGTCTGAGTGTGTGCGTGTGTGTGTGAACCTAATTACCCATGTATGTGCATGTGTTTGTGTGTGTGTGTGCATGTGTATGCGTGTGTTTGTGTGTGTGCCTAGTTACTTACCCGAGAGGAGAAGAGCTTTGCAGGTTGGGGAGGAGGCCTCAGTGGAGTGTCCTGAGGCTCAGCCATCTGGGACTGAGACTGGTCTCCTGTCCCCTTCCCTGCCCCCACAGCAAGGAGGAGCACCCCGATTAGTGCCAGGCTTACTGTTGGGCTTACTCTTGAGGTCAGTGGGGGAGGAGGGTGGGAGAGGCCCCTGGGAGAAAGGCAGCCAGAACAGGAGTGAAAGGCAGAGACATCAGAATATCTCCTGATCCCGGCTCTCCAGCCCTGCAGTGCCACCGGACCCACAGCAAGCCTGTGTGTTCTCTGAGGTTGGGGAAGGAGAGGAAACCACCTCACGTCGGACGAGTGACTCAGTGGGAGCTGTGAGACAGAGGCACACCGCCACCTCTCCTGGGCAGCCGTTTCTTCCCTGGCAAAATGAGGCAGGGGCTGGGTCTTTTCTGCTCTGAGAGTGAGGTGGGGAGGACGGGTCATGGCTGGCTGTAGGTTGGTCCTTCACCCCCCCTGCCGGGCAGGAAGTAGACTGGAAGGGTCACAGGAGATAGCACAGGTCCTTGGTGTTCCCTCAGCACACCAGGCCTTCCCTCTGCTCTCCCAGTGCTGTGGGGATGGGGGGAGGGCACCATACTTACAGTCCAGGAATCCAGTCAGGGCGGAGGCATAGCCTCTGTGTGTTCCCGCAGTGACTGTGCTAGATCCCGGAGGGACCTGGAACATCGTTACCCTCATTTGTGTGTACAGCTGTTCTGCAAGGTGGGCATTATTGACTCCATTTGACAAATGAGGAAAGTGAAGCTTAGGGTGGTCACCCGCCTGGTTAGGGGTCGGGGTGAGATTTGAGCTCAGGACTGCCTGGCTTCCCCGGATCCTGCTGCCTTTGAGGCCTGGTTTCTGCTCCCAGCCTCATCACTGCCTGCTGCTCTGTGGGTCTTGGTGCTTGCCTTTGTCCAGTGGGGCTGGGAGGATGGCTGAGGACTGACTTGCAGACCTCAGGCTGGAGGGGATGCATGCTTTTTGTCCCTCTGGGAGGCTGAACCTCCATTCACCTCCTCCACCTGGCCTGGCAGATTCTAAGGGCTCTGGCTGAGGCTTACCAGTGTTCTTGGAGGAATCCTTCCTAAGCCAAGCAAAATGGGAGGATCCTGGCCCTGTGCGCAGGGATTGGGCCTCCATGCATGTGCAAAGCTCATTAGAGCTTCCAGTGCCTTTTGCTCCCAGCCGGCACATGTCTTTCAAGTGAGCATTTGTTAGGTGACTGCATGTGGAGTGGGAGCTTGAGTGCGCATATATGGGCCATCCGAGGCCTGGGGAGTCACACCTGAGGATTGAGCGTGAAACAGGGCAGGGGAGAGTTCACTGAACACCTGTTAAGTGTTGGTCACGGTGCTAAACGCTTACATTACCTCATTTAATCCTAACAATAACCCCATGAGATGTGCACTGTTACTATCCCCATTTAACAGATGAGGAAACTGAGGCTCAGAGAGATTGAGGGATTTGGTGGAGATCACGCAGCTAATGAATGGAGGACCTGGCATTTGAACATAGGAGCATTGCTTCTACAGGAGGCTGTGTCTGTGTGCCAGACAGAGGGGAGTCTGTGCTGCAGCTGGGACGAAGGCAGTGCGGTTTCAGGAAGAGGTGTCTGCTCTGTATTTGGAGGGCGGAGGTCAAGGGTCCAGCAAAAGTCCAGGTGAAGGAGGGGTTCAGCGGCAGAGGCCTGGGTGGCAGGCCAGCATTCGGGTCTAGGGCTGTGTGATCCTGGCTCAGCTTCCCTGCTCTGGGTCCATATCCGGAAACCTGCCTCACCTCCCTCTCAAGGCCTTTGCCCTGATACAGGAGTGCATCCTTACGCTGCTATATCTGGGCAAAGGCCTTGCGGCAAGACTGAGTGTGGCTGCTCAGAAGACAGTCGGGGCAGTGTGCCACATTGGGGAGCATCTGCGGATGAGGCTGGAGAGGGGCCCAGGCTGTGCAGGCCTCCAGTGCCAGCCTGCAGTGGTGGATGTTCTCTGGATTTTGAGCAGGGGAGAATTGTGTCCAGGTCTGAGGTTTACAGGGATGGATCTCTGGTGGCTGGGGCGGTGGGCGGTGGGGAAGGGGTGAGCGAGCAGCGGGCAGCTGGGGGCTTCTGTCCTTCCCTGAGCCTGCATGGGTAAGGCTCATCTCCTTATCTTCAATTCTTTCCCTCCCATTCCCTGCCTCCTAGAATGTGGAGCTGGGTGGGAAGCAGGGGAGGTCCCTGGCCTCTTCCAGGCCCCTCCCTCAGAGACTGTAAATATTTTGTCTTTACCATCTCTGCTGCTGGAAATTGCTGCTTTTAACGCCTTTTTTTCTTTTGCTTGATACAAACGAATGCTGGAAAAATTCCGTGCCGGGCGCTCACTCTGTTGCTTCTGCTCGTGCCCAGAGTCCCCTCCAAAAACTCTAATTGCTTTTAAGCTGCGATAGTTGGCAAAAGCAATTTTCTTTACATTATGGAGGAAAGGGGAAAATCCACCAGATTTTCTTCTTCCTTTTTTCCCCCCGTTTGGACTCTAACCTTTCGTTTTGAGTTCTCTGCATTGCTGCTGTGATCCTGGGAGAGAAATGGAGTAGAAGAGATGTGGGCAGGGAGTCAGGAACACCCGTGAACAGGCCTCTTTGGGCCTCAGTTTCCCCATTTACAAAGTTATTATATTTCCATTCATTCATTCACTAGAGGTTCCCTGAGCACATCCTTTTGAAGCAACTCGAGGGCCAGGACTGGCTGCTGCACCCAGGACAGAGCCTGGCACATAGTGGGTGCTCCATTGAGGCTGGCCAACTGGATAAACAGCTCCACTGGCAGCCAGGCACTTTGCCAAGCACCAGGAATGCACAGGATGGATCCAAAGCAGCCCCTGCCCAGGAGAGTTCACTGATTAGAGGGGGCACCACCACACAAACATAATAACTACATTAATGAGTTACACTACAGGTGGGTCCTGGGTATGAGGAGCACAGAGCAGGGCATGCTGGGCGACTCAGGGAAAGCTGCAGGAAAGAGAAGCATTTGAAGGAGGGGTAGGAGATGGGATGAACTGAGCCAAGGAGGAGAGAATTCCAGACAGGAAACAGCATGCGAAGGCAGGGAAGGGTGACCTCTGAGAAGCTGGGTGTGGCTGGAGCCGAGGCTGCCCAGATGGGCCTGAGCTCCTAGGGAGAGCTTTGCATGGCAGGTGGGGAGTTTGGACTTGATCTCAAGGTAATGGGGAGCCCTGGAAGGGTTCCAAGCAGGAGACTCAGGCAGGGAAGATCCCTCTGGCTCCACAGTGTGGATAACAGGGGAGGAGAGATGCTAGCTGGGAGGCTGGTCACCACGAGCCTCAGGGGAGATGGGAGGATGGTGGTGTGAGTGTGAGACAAGCCTGGAGACCCAGATTCTGGCGCTCACCTCCTCTGCCTGTGCTGTGGGGAGAGGTCTTCCCTGGACTGGGGGATTGGGATCCCCTAGGGTATCTGGGGAAGCAGTCGTCCAGTTCATACACCTCTGCCACTGTGGTCTGGTTTGCTTCATTCTCTGTTCCTCAAGTGTACAGCCCTTTACGGTTTGTAAAGCCCACTCACCTCTGACCCCTAGGTAGATCTGAAAACGGTCTCCTGGGGTGGGCAGAGCAGGATGCCCATCCCCTGTGGACAGATGTAGGTCAAACTCACCCCAGGGCCCTGAAGGCAGGTGGAGCTGGAGTGGGGATTTGAACCCAGACTACTGCCTGCCCCACTTCTGCCGAGTACCCCTTTATCCCCGACCCTCTCCTCGCCTCTCCTCCTGAGCCCTGTGCTTCTTCCCTGTTTGCAGAGCGTGTGGGACTTTTCAAAAGCATTAATGATAGAAAATAAATTGGTATCGGAGAGGAATCATCGCTGGGCATTCTCGGAGGGCCGCCTCTGCCCTCGCGTCTCTCAGCCATATTGAAGCCGGCAGCCAGACCAGAATATGAATGAGTCTGGGGCCAGCATTGCTCTTAATCTGCTGGGAAGCCCAACATGGTCAGACGGCACTCACCAGCAGCAACGCTGTTTGCAATGAGGCCTCAGTGGCCGCTGGGCATCACCAACCAGGACTGATTTCTCCGGGATGGACTCATAGTCCATGGCTGCCAAGGAAAGGTGGAGGGAACCTCAAGCTTAGGTCCCCATTCCTGCCAAAGCCCTCTGCCGGGATCACAGCTCTGAGGTCAGCCTCGGGTGGGGTCAGGCATCCCTGCCTGGGGAGAGAGGTACATGGAAGACCATCAGTGGCACTGGGTGTCTGTGTGATCTGGGTATTCAAGGCCTCCTGTGTGCCCTTGACCCTCTTGTCCTATCTCCTTCAACAAACCTTCATTGATCACTGCCCAGCTCACACTTTGTTTTTTTCCATTTTTAAGCTTCCTGTGGCCCTTGGGGCCTACAGGGGCCTGGCAGGAAATGCATGGAGCTCACTGGGTGTGATGCAATATGGGGTGGTAGAGACTGTGGCAACATGGAGGCACTGGGACCACTGATTTGGAAGCCCTGCCATTGGGCACTTCCACACGGTTTTGCTAAGTAGACAGTGCCCTTGCTCCCCAGCCACGGCTCTCATCTGCCAACTAGCAGAGAGCCCCTGAGGGCAGGCCCCAGTCTGCCTTGCAGCTTGTCCTTCCACGGCAGGCCCAGCTAGGCGTGGGCTGGGCACCTGGACAGGCCTCCCACAAAGCATCAGAGACTCTGAGGACCTGGGGGAATCACTCAGAGTAACCCTCCTGCTTAGAGATGGGGAAACCGAGGCCCAGAGATGGAGGGTGGGTGGAAGGTCTCTGTTCTGCTCTCATCAGATGTTGCACCTCTGCCCTTATTAATCTTCCCAGCAGGAGTAGGAGGGCAGTTTTTATACCTCTGTTTTAGAGAGGAGGAAACTGAGACTCAGGTGGCTGGATCCAGGGAACACTGCAGGCCTGCATTTGAATTACTCTGTTGGAACCCCAGTGCCGGCCATCTCTTTCTGGCAGGATTAGGGGGTGCTGGGGCATGTACAGAGTCCAAGGGGGGGACAAGGTGCATTTGTGCCCAGAGTAAGCCCAGACAAGGGTGGGAGGCCTGGGATCCTGGCTCAAATATACCACCAACTCCCTGTGTGACCCAGGCCAGGCTGAGGGAGGCCCTTGGAGAAGTCAGGGGCAGTTGGGGGGCCCACTGAGGCCATGTGGCCTGGGCTTGGCTGCCAGCCCTGCTCAGCCCTCCCATCCAGTCCCTGGCCTCCCTTGGCCCCAGGCTCATAATGAACCCTTTCACTCCTGTCATCTCTATGGTCTCTATAACGTGAGAGGTGGTAACTGCAGTACCAGGAGGGACCTGGGACTCTGCAGGCTCACTTAGCAGTGTGGGACAGCCCAGGCAGCCATTAGCCTGATGCAGCTGGGAAGCAGGAGGACGAGAGAAGAGGGCCTCAGGCCGCTGCTGGGTGGGTGGACTGCATAGACCCCTCAGCCCTCCAGCCTGGAGCCAGGCCCAGGCCAGCTGCACCCCTGCACATCCTTGCACAGACTCAGATAGACTCACATGAACCACCTTGTCTAGCCCCGGGGGTGAAATGGAGAAACTGAGACCGAGAGTCTGAGAATGAGACTCAGGGTTGTCGCTCACTCACTCTGACCTCTGCCCATCCAGCCTGTGCTCTTGCCCTTCCTGATGGGGAGCTCACCCCTTACCCAGACAGCTTGCCTGCCTTGGACAGCTCCCTTCCCTCTCCGGCCATCTACTGCTAGTAACTCACACAGGGATCCTGGCTTGGGGCCCGGGGCCACAGGACTTGCCCTAGTCCCTGCTCCCAACACCCCCTCCTGATGTGTGGCACATATCGTGCCCCGAGTCTACGTTCCTATGGGGGTGAGCCTTGCCCTGCTCCTGCCTGGTGCTTCTGGATCTTTGGGCTGGGGGGTCCCTGGAGGAATCTGATGAAAGCCATGGCACTGTGTTAGAGACGGGGGTCCAGCCTCTCCTGCATGCATATTGTCATAGCCAGTTTTGTGCAGCTTTGGGGCTCACAGACCTCTGTAGTCCTCCCTTCCTGGGAACCCTGGTTGGGAACTCCTGCTTTACTCATTCCCCCCAGGTGACGTGATTCATATCACCTGTTGTGCTACCTAGGCTGAGATGCTAGGTGTCCCAGCACCCAGGCCACACCCTTTCTGCTCTATCCTGCTGCCTTAAGAAGGTCCCACTGTGTGTGGCTTAGGGGCTGAGAGCTGTGTGTATTAGGCTGTTCTTGTGTTGCTATAAAGAAATTCCTGAGACTGGGTAATTTATAAGGAAAAGAGGTTTAATTGGCTCATGGATCTGCAGGCTGTACTGGAAGCATGGTGGCAACATCTGCTCAGCTTCTGGGGAGGCCTCAGGAGCTTTTATTCATGGCAGAAGGCGAAGCGGGAACAGGCACTTCACAGGGTGAAAGCAGGAGTGAGAGAGATGGGGAGTGCCACACACTTTCAAATGGCCAGATCTCAGATCTGTTGAGAACTCACTATCAGGAGGACAGCACCAAGTCGTGAGGGATCCACCCCCATGACCCAGCCATGTCCCACTAGGCCCCACCTCCAACACTGGGGGTTACCTTTCACCATGAGATTTGGAGGGGACGTCCAAGCTATATCACTGTGAGAACCCATTCATTCATTCTATAAACATTTTTTTTTCAGATTTTTTGTTTGTTTGTTTTGTTTGGAGATGGGGTCTCGCTCTGTCGTCCAGGCCAGAGTGCAGTGGTGTGTTCTTAGCTCACTGCAGCTTCAAACTCCTGGGCTCAAGCGATCCTGCCACCTCAGCCTCCTGAGTAGCTGGGACTAGAGGTGTGTGCCACCACTCCTGGCTCAGTCTATAACATTTGCGCCTGATGCCTCCTCTGTGCTAGGCCTAGGCTGGCTTCTAGGGTACAGAGAAGAACAAGACCCAGCCCCTACCTCTGGGGAAGCCAGACCTGTCAGCAGTCACAGCTTAGGGGATGAGAGTGGGACAGAGGTGAGCACAGAGTGGGTGTACCAGAGGGGCTTCACCCCAGCCCTGTAGGGAGAAGCTTGTTAGAGGACAGTGGGAACTGGTCGGGGAAGGCAGGCATCCCCCAGGGGGAACAGCAGGTGCAAAGGTTTGCAGGCTCACTTCTGTGAGGAAGACAGGAGGCGCAATCTGATTGGAGGATAGTATTGGGAGGCACCGGGGTCAGGTGTGAAGCTGAAGGCCACTTGGAGATGGGTCCCAGGGGGCCTGACAGGCCCAGTAAGGAGTGTGGGCAGGGAGCAGTAGGGAGCCATAGAAGGGTGTGAAGCAGGCAGCCATGTGGTTGGATCTGCATTTTGGAGTGCTCCCCTGGCAGCTGCAGATGGAACATGGGTGAGTGTGGAGGTGGGAACAGGAGACCACCAGGAAGCTGTGTTAGTTGCGGCTCAGACCCAGGTAGAGAGTATCATTCACCATTCATCAGGAGGAGTTTGCTGGTCTCTGTAGCCCCTGCCTCCTGGAGGCAGGTGGAACACGAGCTGTGCAAACAAATGTTCAAGGGAAGGGGGCCTTCTGGAACTGGAGGGGGCCTTGTGCTCCTTCTGGGCAGTTTTCTCTGAATTTTTGATTGACTCACAAGTGGGAGGGGTATTTCCAGAATGGCCTGATCTCTGCAGTTTGCCACCTGCTCCTGGCCCCTCTGCAGGCCTGCTGGCTGCCTATACCTCCTAACATACACACAAACACACACGCACACCCTGGGGAACACCCGGGGGCACAGGACACACCACACACACACTATGCACACTTATACATGGGTCTGCTGTGTTCCTCTCCCTCCAAACACACACATGCTTTCCCTTTGCTGTCATCTCCGAGAGTGACAACACACATACACACAGACTGATTCTAGATTACAGACATGCCTCTATACCACTTGGAGCCCACACACCCTCCAGAGTTCACCTCCGCAGACCCACGTGTGCCCTCTGTCTGTGAGCACCACATACCTGCATGCCCCAGCCACCTCCACGCGCCCCATGGGCTCATCTCCCCACTCTCTGTACATAGAGGGAGAAACACACCCCAGCTTCTCCCTGTTTCCCTCCCTCTCTCTCTCCCTCCCTGCAGCGCGGGAGCCTTGAAGCCCACCCTTTCCTGGAGTTTTCTGCAAAAGCCCTGTCTATGTTCCCTTTACCCCAAGGGCTCTCCTCAGCCCCAGTTCTGGATGCCCCAGGGCTGTGATCATCTCAGGGTTTTCTGAACACCTAGAGAAACCCCTGACCCTCGCCTGGGACCGTGTGGGTCTATTAGGTGTGGGTCCACAGCCTAATACACACCCTCCTCAGCACGGAGCCGTGCTGAGGAGCCACAGGCCCTGGCTGCCCGTGTACCTTGAGCAACCTTCTGCCCCTTTGGACCTTGGCCTGGGGGAGCATAGGCATGGGTTCCACAGTCTCCAGCTGAGGTTCTCAAACTGGTCCTAGAGCCCTAGTATTTCCAGAAGGGGCCTCAGGGATACAAGGGTGGGGCTGGGGCTGGATGGGGCTGAGTGGATGGGTGTTGGTCCCCTCCGACTTCAACCAGCCCTGCTTAGATCTGCATTTCCTATTGGGGTCTGAGAAGGATTAAAAAAACCCATTAACTCTTTATTGATTTTGTTTGTCTGATTACAATAGAAGACCCAACAATACATTTGTGGAAAACAGAGACCATGAAAGCCCCCTTGTCCTACGCTCGGAGGTGATTGCTGTAAATCCTGGCGTATTGTCCTCCAGCCTTTTGGGGTATATAGCAACAAATCGTTAATTACAGAAATGGGCTTATGCTGAAATAGCATTTTACAGCTTGATATTTTCTGTATTGTTATACATAGACGTGCCTCATTCTGTCAGATGGCTGCAGCGTGTTCCATAGCGTGGACATGCTATGTTTTATTTGAACTTTCCCTTATTGATAAACGTTTAGGCCATTTCGAATTTCTTTTTCAGTCTTACCAGCAATGTTTCCATGAGCATCCTTGAGCATGTATATGTCAGTGCTTGTGCTATTATTTTATGGGAGAGGCTCCTGGAAGTGGAATTACTAGGTTGTGGATTGTGTGGGTTAAAATGTTAACCAATATTGCCAAATTACTCTTCCAAATGTTGGGCCAACTCCCCCTCCCTCCAATGGTCTGGGAGTGCTCATTTTCCCACATCCTTGCCAGCACTGCTTGTTATCAATCATTTAAATTTTTCCCAGTCTGATAGGCAAGAAATGGTAGCATGTCGCTTTCATTTGCATTTCCCTGGTTGCTAGTGAGATAGAACATCTTTTCATGCATTTATTGGCCAATTTAGTTCCTCCTCTGCAGATTTCTAATTCACTGCCAATTTTTCTCTTCTTTTGTCTTTTTTCTTATTGATTTGTAGGGGCTCTTTGCATATTAGTGATATTTTCTTCCATTGTCTCATTTGCCTTTTAACTTTGTTTATGTGTCTTTTGCCGTACGGATGTTTTACACGTTTATGTACAGTGGTTGGATTTGTTGAAATTTCACTTTATGGCTTCTGGATTTAATGTCTGGCATAGAAATGCTTCCCCCACTGCATCAGATTTCATTTCAAATAAGAATTTTATTGATGAAAAATCTTTGCAAAGTCCTGGTTTGTAGGCTCCTTCCCAGCTGTGTGTCTGTTCCTCTCGGCTGCTGCAGGCCTGGCTCTTGGGGAGGGGAGGGTGGCCCTATCCATCCATCCATCTTCAGCTCTCTACTCTCCCTTTGTCCGGCTGGCTTTGGGGTCACTGCTGCTCTGTCTCTCTCAGAGCCTCTCTCTCTCGTATGCTCTGCCCCCACTCCTCTGTCTCTGCTATTTTCCCGTCCCCAGCTGGTTTCCTATCAGGCAGCAGTAACTAGGGGTGTGAGGTGGCAGTGGTGGCAGCCCTTAGTGGGTTGGGGACAGGATGGCAGCTGTCATGGAATGTGTCCCCCTTGCCCTCCACCTGCCAGCCTAGCCCCAAGTCATGTGGGCTGGCAGGGGAAGCCCTGGCCTGGTTCTCTCTCTGGAAGAGACTCTTCCTGCCAGAGCCCAAGGGAGGGCCCTGAGCCAATCCTAATCCCTCCTCCATCAGGAAGCCTTCCAAGACAGCTTCTTCTCCCTTCCCACAGCTGTGGACCTGGCCCTCCCGTCTTTCCTTGCTGGTCTTTCCCCGTCCTGCGTTCTCAGTGCTGAGCTCCCCGGAGTCCACCTGGACACCTCTTAGGGCCTTGGTTTCCACCTGTGTAACATAGGTCCTGGGCGGCTGTCGCAGCCACTGGGAGACATGGCACACACAGAACTGGTGGGTCTTCCAAGCCAAACTCTGAAAGGTATTCCGTCTTACTCTCTCAATACAGCCCCATCCCCCCACCAAAAAAAAAAAAAAAAAAAAAAAAAAAACCCAGCAAAAATCACAGGAGAGAGCTTGCATGCTGCTGACAAAGAGATAGGGACTTGTACTCCTTCCATCAGGATGGTGGCCAGCGGGGCCACCCCAGGTGCAGTGTCATGCCTGGCTCATGGGAGGTGCCCAGGAAAGGGAGAGAGAAAGGGCAAGGACCTAATGAACAATGTGGGAGCTGCTGAGGCTGGGGAGGAGGAGGGAAGTCTGGGGCCCACATTCTTTGAGTTACTTCTGGCTAGCAAGGCACTTTCCTCATAGTCCCTCATTCCTGGGGCCTGGGGTGCTAATGAGAAATATCCCCCCTTTACCTCCTGGAGGTGTGGGCCCCAGGTGGACTGTATGGGGGCCTTGGGCTAGGGGAGCAGCTGGGAGAAACGTTGGGGAAACTCAGAGGTCTCTTAGAAGCATGGCTCAGAAGTGCATAACCTAAAACTCTGAGGGACCCTTCCCCGGGCTCCTGCAGTCCCTGGCCTTCTGGCCTGGCACCCACCCTCTCATCATGATGGTCTGTCTCCTCTGAGCAGGAGCAGCGTCCTTTATATCTCCCTGTTCCACTGACCAAGCGCATAGTACATACTTAACAGAAGTAGAATGAATTAATGAGGGAATAGCTAGGGGTATTGATCAGAGGGCTCAGGTCTGGGCAAGAGGAGACCTGGGCTCTGGGCTTGGCTTTTTGGTTGACTTTCTGTGTGACCCTGACCCTGGTTGGACCTCAGTCTCCCCATCTGTACAGTGGGCGTGGGGCTCTCAAGCTCTGATTGTGCTCCATGTTGTCCAGAGCAGGCACAGGCCTACGTGACATACACACCCAGCACACATGCCAGGGCCCTGCTTTCTGATCAGTGTTTGCTGAGTGTGTGCTGGGTGCCAGCCCCGCTCAGTGCTGAACCCTTTGTCAGAGTCCTTGGATAGCTGTTTCTGTGGAGGTCTCACATTCTCCAGGGCATTTGTTCATTCTGCTGAACACACAGGCTACACAGGCTGAGAGGTCCCTGGGCTCCACTGAGGTGGCAAGGAGCCAACAGGGCGGGTAGGAGGCCCCCAACCTTGGCTGCAGCCCCCTTCACCCTCCTTGGCTGTGAGGCCTGCAGCTGGGCTTTCATGTCTTTCTTGGGACCTGGCACACCAGCAGACCTCGTGTCCAGGAGAGTGCCCGGCTCCCACTGCATCTCCTTCCCTGCCCCAAATCATTGTCATGCTCTGCCTGTGGTCCCATTTCCATAGCAACTCCTTGTGATGCCACAGAGGAGAGTGGGAGCTTTAGGAAGGTTTGGAAGATTTAGGGGGAAGGGAGCGGGAGGCCCATTCATTGTCTTGGAGTGTGGCAGCTGGGGGCCCGGAATGGCACTGTGGGGATGGCTCACCCTGCCAGCTCAGGTGGAGCTGGGCTCAGGGCTGCCAGCCAGGTGGTCTGGAGGCCTTCCAGGGACAGGGCTGCCCGGGTTGGCCTGGGCCTGGTTGGCTCGTGCCAGTCTATCGGGATCCAGCTCGGGAGGCTGCTGACAGCGCCCCTGTCTGGCTAGACCTGGCTTGGGGTACGTGGGCCTGAGGAGCTGCCCAGGCTCTGCTACCCCTCTGTCCCAGGCTAGCACCGCTATGTTCTGTCCTGTCCTCCAGAATCAACAACCAGTGGGAGGTGCACGCAGGGCTGGCTGGCAACAGGGGCCTAGTTTGGGGCTGGTGAACCGTGGGGCTGGGCAGGCCTCTCTTCCCTGGTCCAGGCTGCTTCATGGCTCTGTTGTCAGGATTGGAAAGCCAAAGTGGGCCCTGGAGCCTGCTCAGCACCCATTTCTCTGCCTCCTTGGAGAAGTCTGCAGCCCATAATATAGGAAGACCCTAGCCTCAAAGCATCTCCTACATCTTCACCTACCACGCGGCTAGAAATTCCAGCATTTGCATCTTAGATTTGATAGAATGTTAATTCTGGGAGGAACCGTGAGGGCTTTTCCATCTTCTGCCCACATTATAGCAGTCATTTGGAGCCCCATCTGCCCATCCTTCCATCAATCCCATCCGGAAGGCCTTGTAAATGACCCTGGGGACCTAGGCCAGTGCTGGATGGCACCCAACAGGGAATGGAGCAGAAAGGAGGGGCTGGCCTGGCCCTCCAGGGAAGGTGGAAGCTGCTTGCCCTCTCAAGGGCTGCCGGGAGCCAGGTGCTGGGTTCGATGCCAGCTTCCTGAGCTTCCCTTTCACCATCACGGTTGAAGCCACCCCTGGGCACCACCTGCACTCGTGTTTTCTTAATCCTTGTCTTCGTATTGACTTATGTTTGAAGGTGGATTACCATGATGCTCCCCAAGCACACATCCAGGAAATCACACCTGTGATGTGCCTGTCATTTTTTTTTTTCCAATACACAGAAAGAGAAACACGTAACTATGAAAATGAAAACATTTGTCTGCACACCACGAAATCCCCTTGTGCACTCCCACAAGCATGTGTCCCCTACTTTGGGAAACACAGATCTGATTGAAACCTCTCTGCAGCAGCTCAGAAAGAGATTTGGGACTTGGTCTGAGAGGTTGAGGAAACTGAGGTACAGAGGAAGAAGCTTTGCCCAGAGCCACCTAGCCAGGTGGAGGGAGAGCTAAGAGTTAACCCGCCTCCTTGGACTTTGAGCTGAGGTTATGTTCTGCACTATAGAGGCCTCAGAGCCTTGCCAAGGAGCCAGAACTTCCTAGCACCCTCCCTTACTCACAGAGGACGGAGCGTCTGGTCTAGAGGAACCCTTGGAGAATACATGATGAAGAAATAAAGCAGGGTGGCTGGGCATGATGGCTCTGCCGATAATCCCAGCACTGCTGGAGGTCGAGGCGGAAGGACTGCTTGAGGCTAGGAGTTTGAGACCAGCTTGGGCAACATAGTTTACAGAAAAATTTAAAAATTAGCTGGGCATGGTGATACACACACCTGTAGTCCCAGCTCCTTGGTAGGCTGAGGTGGGAGGATCGCTTGAGCCCAGGAGTTTGGGCTACAGTGTACTATGATGGCACCACTGCACTCCAGCCTGGGTGGCAGAGCAAGACTCTGCCTCTTAAAAAAAAAAAAAAAAAAAGGCAGGAAAGGCTGGGGAATGGGAGGGTGAGTAGGTGGGGGTTGGGAAGTTGAGGCTCAGGCCCAGGGAGAGGCACCCCGGTGCTGCTGCCTATCATCCCCTCTCAGGGGTCAGACTGCGGCCTGCCTCCTGTGGCTTAGTTGGGGAGGAAGGCAGGCAGTGGCATTGGCTGGACACCTACTGTGAGCCAGGCCATGTGTCCCTTCTCTCCTTCTATCTTCCCAGCAGTCCTGGCAGGAGAGATGGTATCTCCCTTTTATGGATAAGAGAAGTGGCTTTCCCAGGGCCACAGAGCCGGTTGGTGAGAGAGGCGTAGTCAGACTCCAGCCTGCCTGGGGCCACAAACCCTGCCCTTCCCAGAGCCCTGCCTGCCCCCAGCTAGTGTCATGAGTGTGTGTATGTGTGCACGCACGCATGCACGTGTGTGCATGCACAATTGACAACACATCTAGGTGTGTAAGCATGAGTTTGCCAGTGAATGAGAGTACATGTGTGAGTGTGTGCAAGTGTGTGTGTGTCAGAGAGAGTGTGTGGGGGATGTATGAGTTTTTAATGGCTCAGCCAGGCGGGATCAGACCCCATTTGCAGGCGTGGCCCCCACTGCACCGTGGCCACCTGCTGCCCTGCTCTAGCTGACAGCCACCTCTTCTTTCTCTGCACAGCCTCTGGCAGCCACAGGCCCTGAGGCTCCAGTGCCCAGAGGCAGAGAGGGCAACTGAGTCCAGCCCAGGCTGAGCCCCGCCCAACTGTGCTTCCCAGACACCCACCCAACCCGAGGTAAGATGCCACTCTGGGCAGCGGGGCATGGAGGGTGTGGGGTCTGTAGGGGAGGCTGTCATGGGGCCCTCTTTCTGGGCCTTTCCCTATCTCTCCCCCACCACAGGCAGCCATGCTCAGGAGGTTGCTGTGGCGGTGCCACTTGCTGCCAGCCCTTGCTGTAACAGGGCTCTCCGGCAGGCAGCTTGGAAGCCTGGGGCGTTCTTCCCAGCAAGTGGGTTTCACGGACAGTTCCGACTAATGGGTTCCCACGTGGCATGGGAGGTCTCTGAGGGCAGCCTGCAGGGCTCTGTCCTTGGGCCTGTCACATTGTTGACCAAATGTGTGCCTGACTTCAGGTCGGGAGGGAGCCAGAAGACGTGGACTGAGACAATCAGCGTCTAAGGAACTGTCAAGAGGCCGACATTGGCTCTAATGTGTGGAGTTTAACAGGGTTCCACACCAGAGGCAGCGTGCGGGTCCTGACACCTTCAGGGCAGGATGAGGCTTAGACCCCAGGTGTGTTTGTGCAACAAGCACTGGCAGCCAGGTGACCTTGGTTCTCTGTGAACAGAGCAGATGGGTTCTTGAACTGTATCACGAGAAGCAGGATCCCCAGAATGTGGGAGGTGACAGGTCCTTTCACTTCATGGTCCACGTGAGGGGATGTGGAGAAATGACAGCGTGTCCCAGAGAAGTGGGAGATGGGGAAGGAGGGGGACCTGGGTTGCTGCCTGGCTTGACCCCTGACTTGCTCATGACCTTGGACAAGTCACATCTACCCCATATCTGGGCCAGTCCCCTGTTCTTGACAGGCCTCTGTCACCCATGAGAGGGCTGCAAAGGGACTTTGCTAAACAGAGGGAACAGTAGGGTGGGCTTGGGGCAGCAGGCTGGCCTGGCGGATTGTCCTTATTTTTCAGAGGAAGAAGCCTGGCGGCAGGCCTGGACTCCCTTCTCCTGAGGGATCGGGTGACGGTTGTGTGTGGCTGAGGCTCAGCCAGCCCTGTCCTCACACTGGGAAGCTGGTGGGAGCAGAGGCCTGGATTTCCTTCCCAGGCACTAGGCCTTGCTTGGAAGCCCAATTAGTACCATCAAAATATTTCTGCTTTGGGAAGCTGAGGCGGGCAGATCACAAGGTCAGGAGACTGAGACCATCCTGGCTCACATGGTGAAACCCCATCTCTACTAAAAAAAATACAAAAAATTAGCAGGGCATGGTGGCGGGCACCTGTAGTCCCAGCTACTCGGGAGGCTGAAGCAGGAGAATGGCGTGAACCCGGGAGGCAGAGCTGGCAGTGAGCCAAGATCACACTCCAGCCTGAGCAACAGAGCAAGACTCAAAAAAAAAAAAAAAAAAAAAAAAAGATATATATATATTTCTGCTAATTAGTTGGCTCTGGGTAGAATGAGCAACTAATTGGCCCCTCCAGTTTAACCTGTAATTGCTGCTGGGAGATGGGTGAGAGGGTAGGGTCAGAGTTGTCTGTGCAGCAACCGGCGTGACAGGGGCAGGGGGCAGGGGCGTGAGCAGCCTCCCCACTGCTCAGGCAGATGGCAGCACCCACAGGCACCACAGCCCGGGGCCATGGGGAGTTCAGTGGGCAGGGAGATGCAGGCAGGAGCTGATGCAGGGCAGGAGGGCCACAGTCAGCTGGGGGTCTGGCAGGGATTGTTGGAACAGGTGACACCTGGGCTAAGCCTTGAAGTCTGTAAGGTGCTTTTCAAGCATTTTATTTTTCTGGTTATAAAAAAAGTAATGTGTGTTCTCTATAGAATAGTGTGAGCGCTTGGGTGTTTAGCCCGTCAGTCTTCTACAAAACATGTATTTATAACATAATTGGGATCAAGCTGTACTTACTATTTTCTAACTTGCCTTTTGCACTTAATCCCATACCAAGATCATTTTCCTATCATTCAATACTCTTCTATAATGTGATTTTTAATGGCAGTGTAATGTTTCAGCCTGCGTGTACCATAGTGTGTTTAGCCAATTCTCTGTTGTGTATTTTGGTGGTTTCTGATGTTCTGTCATTATAAATAATGCCTGAATGAAGGAAGTTATGGATGTAGGGTTGTGATGGGCAGGGAAGGTTTAGGGTGGCAGGGTAGGTCCAGCCTGAGCAAAGGTGCAGTGGCAGGGGAGTTTGGAATGTGTCTGGGGAGTGGCGGGGCCAGAAGGGGCCAGGGCTGGCATGGAGCACTGGAGGCTTGCACCGGAGGCTGAGGAATTGGAGCTTCACTCAGCAAAGCTCTAAGTTCTTGGAGAAAGCTCAGGTTTGTCCTTGCTGCCCTGCTTCCATTGCTGTCTCCCTCGGTGCTCCAGTGATTGGAGGGGAGGAAGCAGGGTGCTGTGTGTTTGGGAGGAAAGGACAGGCAAAGCTGGGATCCCAGATGACCTCTCCCTCACTGGTGGGATCCATGGTATTTAAACCAGGCTCCTCTGCTCTGTGGGGAGCCTTGCCCAGGTCTCCTCCTGCCAGGCAGAAGGGATGCAGGCATCAGCTCTGAACACTTACAGACTCCTGGGTCAGCACAGCTGGTCAGACCAGCCTCTCCTTCATCCCCTCACTGGAGGGTGGCTTATGACAGGGACCCTGGAGGGCCAGGGAGGAGGCTGGAGGTGGTTTGTCGTCTCTTCCAGGAAGCTTCCCTGACCTCTGCGTGGAGCTGTGGGCCCTCCCTAGTGCCGCCCTCCCTGTGCACATCTGTTGGCCCCAGCACTTCTGTCATGCTGGGTTGGGATCACCCATGGGTGTGGGTCTATTTCTCCCAAGGATGAATGTGCAGTGGTTTGTTCATCCTTCCTTCAGCCCATACTCACTGAGTGCCTGCCACACATGAGGCACTGTTCTGTGTGCCCAGCATGGCATCCATGGGTGAATAGGTTGACCATGGCATTGCCCACATAGAGCCTAAATTGTAACAGAGTAGACAGAAGAAACCAGATAAGTAAATCCATAATATAAGATTAGGGAGTAATAAATGCCACAGAGAAAAATAAGGTTGGAAAAGGGGGCAGGCATGAAATGGGAGCCCTTCTCTGGAGCGTGGTCAGGAAAGGCCTCTCGGATGAGGGGCCATTTCAGCAGAGGCCTGAGGAGAGGGAGCAGGCCCTATGGAGCTCTGGATGGGCTTTGAACTGGGACCAGCATAGAGGCCCTCACAGCTGGGCAGCCCTTGAGGAAGAGGGGCTGAGCAGGGCCCGGAGTTACAGAGTGATGCCTACTGGAGAAAGGACTATAGGGTGGGTGGGCAAGAGTAGAAGCTGGTAAGCCAATGGGAGACCCCGGCATCAGTCCAGACTAGAGATGGTGGGGCTGGGCCTGGGCGGGAGGAGGGCTTGTGTTTGGAGACTTTGAAGGGGTTGCTGAAGGATGAGCTGTGGACTGGGAGAGGGCCAGCCTGGGAACGGGGTGGGCACTGGAGCCTTGGCCCGAGCTGAGGAACAGGGGTTGAGGGTGGGTTTGGAGGGAAAAGCAAGATCCTGCTTGCAAGTGTTTGAGGTGCCAGCATCGTGTGGGGAGGCTACACAGACAGTAAAGCCTGCAGCTGTGGGAAGAGCTGGGCTGGAGAGGCAGTTGTGGGGGGAGTCAGTATCTGGGTGGTTTCTGAAGCCTCTGAGCCTGGACAAGATGATGTAGAGGAGAAATCTGGGCCTCATTGCTTGGGGTGAATCCAGCCCTGGGGAGCTCCCTGCTTATGGGTGGGCTGTTACTCTAGCTTTGCAGACAAGGTCCCCAGATTTACCAGCCTGGAGAAACTGCTACCAGCTCACCCTCCCAGCTGCTCCTCCCAAGTGGCCTAATGGCTGGCACCATCATTCTGTAATGCTTGTCAGGGCTGCTGTCGGCAGGAAGTGTGGTGCTGATACTAGGCCTAATCCTCTCACCCTTTTCTCTTGCAAGGGACTCTTAACTGGTGAGTCTGGAGCAACCCAGGCCCTTCTGAGCCCTACTAGTGGTCACTACTACAGGCCTTCCTCCAGGTCATGTCCCCCCTCAAGAACCTTCAGTGGCTCCCTGTTGTTTAAGGTTGACATGCAGACTCCTTCTCCTGCTTGTAGAAGGCCTTTCATTGTCTCCCTCAAGCCCATACTTTCTTCCCCGCCCTTCTTTCCAACAGGCTACTCTCATCCATCCTCCACACACCACACTCAGCCTCACCTTCCATGTAGAATGCTTTCTTAACCACCAGCAAATCCCACATTTTCCAGAATGTCTTCCCTGACCCCCCGCTTCCCTCGGCCTCTGCATGTCCACGTGTGCCTTTTACCTGTTCCCCCAGGCCTCATGGCTTGTGGTGAGCTATCCTGTCAGGTCATCCAGCTCATCAATGTCATGATCCTCAGCTTGTCTTCCTCTTTGCCGTCCTCATCCTCTTGTCCCTCATGTCTGCCATCTACGTGCTGCCCTGCCCTCAAGTACTGTTGTCAAAGGTCTTCCCAAACAGAATCCCATTCAAACCATGGTGCTCTGTGGGCCAGGGTGCCCAAGCCTGGCTCTGCATCGGGACCACCCAGGGACGTTATTAGGAATCATCTGGGGTCCATCCAGACCGTCTGATCCAGGGTTGCTGGGAGAACCCAGGAATCTGCCTGGTTCACAAGCCCCACAGCCACCTTTTGATGGTCAGCCAGGTTGGGACCCATTGGCCCAACCCAAGCTCATCATGAGGGAGTATAGGTATCCCTGAGACCATGGTCCTCTGACCTTTACTTGCACACCTTCAGGGACAGGGACCTCACTCTCTCCAGGGCAGCTCAGGCCCTGGAGGCAGCTCTTATATGGCTCCTCTTTATACTGGCTGAGCTGAATCTGCCTCCCTGAAGTCTCCATGGCTGGCTCTAGGGTCCACATGGGACAGGAGCTATGTTTGGCATCTAGAAGCTCTCCTTTTCTACCCCGCCAAACCCAGCAGGGGGCCCAGCATGTGGTGGGGATTTGGGCAATGTCTGTGGCTTGGTGGATGGATAGAGGACCTGCCTCCCTCCACACCTGCCTTCCTGGGGCCTCCCCAGGGCATTGTTCTCTTCTGTTCCTCCTTAGTCTTCTCTTAAAGAAGCGAACTCACAGAGCAGTGCAGGACTCAGAAGACCCTCCTCCCCTACCCTCAGGCCCTGGCTGGGGCCACACCACCCAGACTTCCAGCTTCTAGAAATGTGAGACGATCCATTTCTGTTTAAGCCACCCAGTTTATGGTACTTAGCTACAGCGGCCTAGCAAAGGTGTTTCAGGGGCCAGGCACTATGGCTCACGCCTGTAATCCTAGCACTTTAGGAGGTTGAGACGGTAGGATCGCTTGAGCCCAGAAGTTTGAGACCAGCCTGGGCAACATGGCGAGACATGGTCTCTACAAAAGATACAAAAAATAGCTGGGCATGGTGGCACACACCTGTGGTCCCAGCTACTCGGGAGGCTGAGGTGGAAGGATTGCTTGAGCCTGAGAGACTGAGGCTGCAATGAGCTATGATTGAGCCACTGTACTCCAGCCTGGGTGACAGAGCAATATCCTATCTCAAAAAAACCCCACAACCCCAAATCCCCAAACCCCAAGGTGTCAGCAGGGCTGGTTGCCTCCGAAGGCTGTGAAGGATGATCTGTTTCAGGCCTCTCTCCTTGGCTTGTAGATGGCTACCCCGTGTCTCTTTACATGGCCATATTGCCAAATTGTTCTCCATACTATATTTAACTATTTAACCATTTGTTTATTTTTTGAGATGGAGTCTCACTCTGTCACCCAGGCTGGAGTCCAGTGGCTCTATCTCAGCTCACTGCAGCCTCTGCCTCCCGGGTTCAAGTGATTCTCATGCCTCAGCCTCTGAGTAGCTGGGGCTACAGGCATGCACCACCATACCCGGCTCATTTTTGTATTTTTGGTAGAGACGGGGTTTCACCATATTGGCCAGGCTGGTCTTGAACTCCTGACTGCAGATGATCCACTTGCCTCAGCCTTCCAAAGTGCTGGGATTACAGGTATGAGCCACTGCGCCCGGCCAGTATTTAACAATTTAGACCGTATCTCCAAATCCTTCTTTCTTATGGGGACAATAGTCATATTGAATTAAGGGGCCACCCTACTCCAGTATGACCTCATCCTAATTAGCTAATTACATCTCAAATGACCCAATTTCCAAATAAGATCACATTCTGAGGTATTGGGGGTTAGAATTTAAGCACATCATTTTTGGAGGTACACAATTCAATCCGTAACAGCAGGCGACTAGAGCTATGATTTTCACAGCAGTGAACTCTCCCCGGCAGCCTTGGCGGTGGTGAGCATCTCATGCCATGGGTTGCACAGGAGGAGTATCGAGGCTGCCCCAAGCTGTCAGGGACATGGAGAGGAGATTCCTACCTCATGGCTAGGACCAGGGCTTCCCTGAGACCAGTTTCAGCCTGGGATGTTAATCAGGGCCCAGGAACATGGTACATGGTGTGCACTGGTCGTGGTCCAATCCCTGTATCCTTTGGGTGAAAGGCAGGTTCCCATCATTGGGGTAGGAGGAAGAGCCCCCTGAGCTCTGCTGCCTCTTAGCAGGGTGCCCTCGGGTAGTGGCTTTGACTTCTGGGCCTCCGTCTACCGAACTGAATTGGGGACCAGTCTGCCTGCCTGTTTTTGTCACAAGCCTATGGTTAGGCTCATAGGAGAGAATGAATAAGAAGGTACTTTGTTTTTGTTCTTTTTTCATGTATTCACTTTGCAAACAGTTATTAAGCTCAGCTGCATGCTAGGCCCTGTGCTGTCCCAGGGACACAGAGATGGTCCTGGTCCTGGCCCTCAAGGAGTGCAGAGGCCATGGGTGGGGCAGCAGGCGTAGGTGGTAGTTGAAGTTATGACCACTCTGGAGCCAGACTCCCGGGACTCAGTCGCAGCTCTGCCATGCATCAGTGGTGTGAATTTAGACAATTTCCCTAGGGCCTCTGGGTCTCAGTCTCTTTATCAGTCGACTGAGAATAATGAGAACGTCTACCTTGCTTGGATAAAGTAGGCTGAGGCATGTAAAGGACTTAGAGCCGTGTCTGGCACATGGTAAATGCTTGATCAATATGAGTGACCAGTCCAGGGGAGTATGATAGAGGGCCACAGGGGGGTTATGGGGGCAATCATTGAATCATTGAATTTGGACTCTGAGAACCTGGCAGTCATGGTGACCCAGGCAGGGCAGGGCGGGACTGGCATTGCCTTCGTCTTTGATCCACTTGCCGCCCTCCGCTCCAAGTGTCCCGCTGTGGGTTGGAGTGGTAAGGAGTATGGAGCAGGCATGCCCATGGGCAGAGGCAGGAGCCTCCTCATGGTGGTGCACCGGGGGTCTGTGTGGCTCCAGGGTTCTATGCGGTGGCAAGAGGCTGCCTGTCCTGTCTCTGCCCCTGGACAGCTCCACGTCTGGGGAGGTTGGCAGCTGGTGCCTGGTGCTTGACTTTGTTAGCCTTTGCATTTAGTCTGTAGGTTCTGGGGAGAGGAGATGGTGAGGAAGCAAAATTAAAATTCCTCTTTGAGAAGTTAACAACTTCCCAATTAAAGGATTCTTATTTGTGAGATGCCTTAGAGGCCTTTTCAATCAAGAGGCTCTTCTGAATAATAAAAAGGCTGAGCTGGGGTTGGAGTGGAGCCTAAGCTGCCGGCAAGGAGGTGGGGACGCTGAAGATGGGCATGCCGGCCTCGTGTGGGATGGGGTGGCAACAGAGTGGAATGCTTTTCCGCTCAGCAGTTGGCAGGGGGTTGGCATGGGGAGGGCCAAGAGGAGAGGACTATTCCCACCCCTACCCCACACAGCCCTGAAGCCCCCTCCAGCCTCCAGCCTGAGCTGCATGCATGGGAGTCCTCCACCGGGACCCCTGTGTCCTTCTGGCCCACGCCCTGTGCTTAGCATCTGCGCACTTCCCGGAGGCTCCCTGCAGCTGTTTCTTGTCCTGCTTGGCTCTCAGTTTCATCAGTGCCTGACCACTTCCTGACACTCAGCTATCCCGGGAGCACCCTGCCAGACTCCTCTGGCTCTTCCCCTCAAGCCAGGGTGGAGGAGGGGGCAGGTGGGAGGGGTGAATTGGGATTTGCTAAGGATGGTATGCAGCAGTGGATGCAGGCCCGACCATGCGCTCTGGATGGGGGCAGTATCCTCTTGGCTTCTGAGAGCCCAGCTCCCTGGTCCCTATGTCACACCTACTGTGCTGCCCCAGCTCTCACAGGGGTGGTTTTGTTGGGTGTGTCTACCAGCCTTTCAGCCGGGCACCCCCACCCGATGTGACCTAGTTTGTTTCCTGGGAGACTCTTGGGTCTGTCCCACTTGGAGCTGAGTGTCTGCAGATGTCCCTCAAGAGGCTCAGCCTCAGGTCCTGCGGGGCTGACCAGTGTGCAGAGTACCCTGAAAGTGCCAGGCCTGGCTGGGTGCTTCCCATCTTCCCAGCACCTGAGAGGCAGCTGCCACTACCATCCTTACAGAGGAGGAAGGGGAGGCTTTGTGAAGTGAGGTGACCCTTTATGCAGAGAAGGGTTCTTGCTGAAAGGACTTGTCATCCTGTGTCCTCCAGGGCCCTGCAGGTCACTAAGCAAAGAGGAATTGGAGACACTGGTCAAGCCCCTCCCCTCACTGGGCAGCCCACGCTTTGACTCTGCCCCAATAGGGGCTGCCCTATCAGTTGCCAAGGTCATTTGAGAAGATGGTGCCAAGGGTGGCTCCTCTGTCCAGGCAGCGTGGAGGGTGGCGGGAGTGTTTGTAGCCCACACCTGCCATCCCCTCCCTCCTCTGCATGGCCTACTTTCCAGGCGCCATCGCAACTGAGGCTGTCTGTGTAAATACCCAGAACTGTGGGAGCCCAGTCCCTCTGAAAGGTCAAGTAGGCACTCCCCGGAGGCCTGGGGTTGGGGACAGGGATGGGGCCATCCAGCAGTCTGGGCCACCAGAGAGGGGAGAATGGGTCCTGCAGACCCCAGGGGTGGTGGGTGAGATGAGGCGACGTGTCCTGATTGGCTGCCCTGACCAAGTGAGAGCTGAAATACTTTGGATTCAAGTCCCAGCCCTGCCACTTACTGGGTGGCCTTGAACAAGTGACTCAGCCTCTCTAGACCTCTTTTTCCTCCCGAGTGGCACAGTAACCTCCCTGAGGAGCAGTGAGGATCAGATGGGATGGCACAGGTGAACCTGCTGGGCCCAGGGCTGGTGGGTCTTGCACGTGGAACCTGGATTTGTGGGCTTTGTCTTAATGGCACTGTTTGGTGTTCCTGTCCCAGCCACTTCTTGGGCAAGTGGTTCCTTTCTCCTAGCCTCAGTTTCCCATATACAGAGTGGACATAATGATATCTACCTCACAGAGGTGTTGTACTCCCTCAGTGGCATCCTCTGTACCCTTCCCCCACATCACGGAATGAGTCTGTCCTCCCTAAGTACACAGTGGGATTTGCCCGGGGTTGGCCACCACATCATGAGTAGGTGACGTGGTCCTTGCTTCTGGGTAGCAATGTGAAGTTAGACGGATCAAGGAGAAATGCTGTGAGCCTCAGGAAGAGAAAGGAGATAAAACCTGGGGAAGTCAGGGAGGGCTTCCTGAAGGTGTCTGGTCCTTAGAGTTCGGGAGGATTTGGGGAAGCTGGGGGTAGAAGAGAGTGACAGAGAGCGTGTGTGGTTGGGAATAATGTGAACAAAGACCAGGCAGGAGGAGCAAGCCCGGGACAGGGTGTGAGCTGTCCGAGAGCTGCTGCTGACTGGGGGTCAGAGCCCTGAGAGGTCCCAGCCCTGGAGCCCTGGTGGGGGTGGAGGACCAGGAGTTGGGGGTGGGACCACTGACTGCTGACTAAGGGCAGGGAGACATCAAACAGCCGGGATCCTAGCATACAGCCCTACCTGGGGGCTGCAGGGAGGGGCGGGATTTAGCAGAGGGTCTGTGGACAGGACTCCCCACACTCCAGGGCCTCAGGTGGCACTGTCAAGGATCTGTATAAAGCCTGGGAAGAGGCTGGTGGCTGCTGCCCAAACTGGCAGGACCCCACCTGTGGAGATCAGTCTGTGGGCCGCCTTTGGCCAAAATGTAGGAACCAGGGACTCTGGCTGCTTGAGGGCCAAGAGAGGGAGATATGGGAGGGATCCGCATGAGCTGAGAGGGCTGGGAGGCTCACCCTTGTAGAGCACCCACTGTGTGCCAGGCCCTGAGTCAGACTCCTCCCAACTTGGGTTTGTGTAATTTGCACGACAGCCTGGAGAGGGAGCCAGCTCTTAAACTCATTCTAAGGAGCTGGAAACCTGACTGGGAGAGGCGAACGACTGGCCTGCCCTGGCAGTGTTTCAAATCAGAACTCTACACATCATGCTTTTTCAGTGGCCCCATGCTACTCCCCAGGGCTGTGGTTTTTAGAGGTGATGACCCCAGACTTCCCTGGGCAGGCTTGGAAGAGCTATACCCAAGTACGGAGTCTTCCTTGGCTTTGCCTCTCTTAGGGAAGCTTGGAGAGGTTGAGGGTGTGACCCAATGCCACACAGCGCTGGGGTCTGCAGTTCCTGGCTCCCTGAAGGGCATGTACCATGATCCCTTCTCCCTGGGGTCTGGTGGCCCCAGCCAAGCCCTACCAGGTCTAGGAACCCAGGGGGCCTTCCCAAATATAAGACTACTCATGCCTCTGAGCCACTGAGAGAGGCTTTAAAATCTCAGCCCTAAATTAAAGCCTATGAGCTCCTCAAAACAATGAAAAATTTCCCTAATAAAAGGAGAGGCACACTCAGGCATGTCCTAAATGAATGGAGTGACTTCAGGGATTAATTCAGGATGTATGGGAGGGCGCCCAGCCGGGAAAAGTGCGCAGTGGATATTGTAACAAATTGTTTGCTCACAAGAGGAATAATTCTTAATGTGCACTGGCTGCAAGGGGAAGCTACCTTGGCTGCCTACAGCATGATCCCTCATCAGCCGGGAGCTGGGCAGGGTCTCTGCTAAGGCAGCCTTACCTCTAAGCCTCTGGGCCTTCAGTGACAACCTTCCAACCTCACAAACTGGCCTGAGTGGGCCCTGAATGTGTCCTTAGAGCCCCACAGCCTTCTGAGTTCTGCTCTCTCCTGCTGGCTCTGTGCCTTTGGCTAGGGCGGGGAAGGTGCTGGCTGGAGGGCAATTCCTCCTCCTCTGCTATGCAAACCAACTCTTCCTGTTGGGATCTCCTGGAGACCCTGGCCTGCCAGTCCCCCCAACCTCAGACCACCCAAAGGAGGCTGCTAACAGACTAGCTCTCAGCATGCCTCAGTGTACCTGTCCCAGGCTTGGGCAGCTGCCTCCTTCCCAGTTCCCTTGCCTCGGGGATGAGTGGGGTGGGGGCAGCACCGTCCTCCCTGGCCAGCCCTCCCAGCTTCCTAGTGTCTCTGTGCCAAACCTGGGGGAAAGGCGAGGCAAAGTCAGTCTGTGCTCAGGAACATAAATGAACACCACTGAGGTGCAAACGGAGAAAGGCTTCCTGTATCCCACCTCCCACTCTCGGCTGGAGTGGGTCCAGTACAGAGAGAAAAAAGCACTGGCTCCTGAGTCAGGCGAGCCTGGATTTGGGTCTAGCTTCCCTGCTTTCTGACTCTGGGACTCCAGGCAACTCCCACAATCTCTCCAGCTTCTTCCTCTGTAAGAGATGGGATTCGTTTTAGCAGCAGCAGCAGCTACTCAGTTTTGAGATACAGTCTCATCCATCTACACAGCAGTCCTAGAAGTTGGGACCTGGGATTATCCCTATTAAACGGACGAAGAGACCGGTCTCAGAGAGGTGAAGCTCTCTGCTTCCTTGTAGCTGCTTCATGAAGTTGTTTAGAGAAAAGGGCCCTGCTTATAGATGCTCCTCCATGAACGTCGGCCCCACCTGCTCCCTTTCCTGAGCGGAAGAGGTGCTGAGGCCCTACCAAGGTAGGGGCAGGAGACTTTGGGCACGGGGACCCTGATCCTTCTCACCTCTCCCGTCTGGCTTGGAGCCAGCCTGCCCTTTCATTCACTCCTTCATTCACCCACTCATCAAGTGCTGATGAAACACCTACGAAGCGCGGTATCCCCAGCAGCTAGAACGTTATGCACTGTTCCTCCCCCCAGGTAGCCTCCCGTCTTGAGGGAGCAACAACACAGCAAACAAGTAATTTGAGTAACCTCAGACTGTGCTGAGTCCGGGAGGGAAATGACGGCTGTGGAATAGGGAGTGGCTGGGGCAGGGTGAGCTGCTCCGATGGGCATCCAGACAGGCCTCTCCGAAGAGGTGACTTTGAGGCTGAAGGGGCTGAATGTCAAGGCAAAGGCTGGGAGTGGGAAGTAGCTGGCTATGTCTGGAGACCAGGAGGAAGACAGCGTGGCTGGTGGGTGGGGAGTGAGGGAGAGAGCGGGGACAGGGGTGGGAAACAGAGCCTTAGCTGCCCTGCTGAGGAGCAGGGGTGTGCTCTGGAGGGGGTTAAGCCAGTGAGTGATGGGACCTGATTTGTGCTTTCCAAATTCTGTTCTGGCCTCTGGGTGGAGAGAATGGATTAGAGGCTGTGGCAGGGAGAGCAGGGAGCCTTGAGGGGAGGTGGGTGCAGGGACCCAGGAGAGAGGTGGGGTCATGGCTGCAGGGTGGTGGTGCAGATGGCGAGGAGTGGGTGGCTGGGAGAAGGGTTGGAGAGTGGTCATGGGATGGGAAGGCTGAGAGTCCTGGTTGGGGCGGAGTCGGTTTGGCCCGAGCGGCACCAATTTCTGAGATGGGGAATCTGGCGCAGGTGGAGGTGCAGGCATTCTGGTTTGGACTTGCCGGGTTTGAGGAGCCAGTGAGCTATGCAAGTGGAGCATCAGGCCTTCAGTCAGCATCGGGGACCTTCTCACTTCTGGTCCAAGGTCAAAGGCTTTGCCCTAATATGCGACTCATCTCATTGCCAGACCATTTTTCAGATGAGGACACTGAGGGGCTCACCTCAGTCCTTAGACTGCACGTGGCTTTCTTGCAGACCCCTGGCCTGGAGCGGAGAAAGCACGACCCTGAGTGGTGCCTGATAGGAAGGTGGCAGGAAAACTAGGGGAGTGGGAGCATGGAGCCACCTCCTGCTGACGCACATGTGTACGCAGGCACGTGTGTGTGTGTGTGTGTGTGTGTGTGTACGCGTGCGCACACTTGAGCATCGTGTGGAGCCCATTAACAAACAGAGAAATAAATTAACAAGTATTCAACCCACCAAATGTTCCTTCTGTTCTGTATAATAGAGCACGGGAACATAATTTTCCCCTGGAGCAAATTGCTACAGCTGAACCTGCTCCTCGTTTTCCTCCAAAAACTGCTTAAAATTCTGGAACGCTTGTTGATTTCGGGTCCTTTCCCTTTCTGGCTCCCGTCCCCAACCCCCAGGCTGCTTCCCTCCGCCTTCCCGTGCGGGGCCTCTGAGGAGCCAGATTGTCACAGCTCCAGGGCTACCATTTTGCAGATGGGAGGAACCTGGGAGGTGGCAGCTCCGGCCAGGGGCCCTGAGGGTGAGAGGCTTTCGCTGTGTGGAGCATGAATGAAATGTCCAGCACTGGCAGAAAACACCGGCAGCTCCCCACTGGGCCTGCCACAGACCACTGTGTGACCTTGGACAAGTCACTACCCCCTCTGAGCTTCAGTTTCCGCCTGGCAAACACGGGGCTGATCACGCCTGCCATCTCCATGTGAACACGCCTGGTGGTGTACGGAGTGCGGAGTGTGATGTAGATGCGAGCTGCCTCCTTCTGAGGCACCACGTGCAGCGACTGGGGGGCCTCCCACCCCCAAGCCTTCTAAGGAGCCTTTAGATTCAGGGACTCTTGGCCTGCTTCTGAAATCCTCTAGGGCACTTCTAATTTTCTTAAAGCAAATTAATTTTAATCCACTTTAATTAAACATGTCTTATGAAAATGTATATTTATTTATAGAGCTTCTCACTGCATTCCTGATCATTGCTGCCATTCAGAGCCCAGCTCAGATCCCCGCTTCCAAGCAGCCTCCTTAGGCGTGGGAGCTGGGTGAGAGGGAGGCTTTTGCACATTGATTCCCGGCTGGCTCCAGCCTGGCTGAGTTACCTTTGCTGGAGGCAGAAGGGGAAAACTGGAATCCAGTGCTCAGGAGCCAGAAGTTCCAGCCCCCTACCCATGCCTTCAGGGAACTGCCTGGACTTGATGCAACATGCAAAGTTCCATCAATCTGGGGACTGCCCCTGTGCTCCTCAATGGAGAAATTAAATCCTAAAGAAATCACTGAGGGTTTGTGGGCTGGTTGAAGGATGGACCTTGGCCTCAGGTCTGCGGTGTCCAAGGTACAGTCAGCCCAGGCTTGTCTTCTCTGCTATGACAGCCCAAAACCTTATCTCCTCCAGAAAGCTCTCCTTGACTTCTTCATCTATCTTAGTCCACTTGGGCTGCAACAACAGCATACCATAGACTTGGGGGCTTGAACCAGAAAGCATGTTTTCCCACAGTGCTGGAGGCTGGGAGTCTGAGATCAGGGTGCCGGCATGGTCAGATCAGAGGGAGAGCTCTCTTCCTGGCTTGCCTCACGTGTGTCCTTTTTGCTGTGTCCTCACATGGTAGGGGTAGGGGGAAGAGAGCAAGTGTTATGTGGTTCCTCTTCTTATAAGGACACTAATCTTCTCAGACTGGGGCTCCATCCTTATGACCTCATTTAACCTTAATTACTTACTTACTCCAAATACAGTCTCATTGGGGGTTAGGACCTGGACGTATGAATTTGCCAGGACAGAGTTTAGTCCATAGTGCCACCCCTGCACTCCTGTCCCCTGGCTATATTGTATCCACACAGGCTGGCATTGTGTTGCAAACTATTTGGTTTAATATTCCCCAAGGTCTCCTCCCAGCACAGGCCTGGGCATACTAGACACTCCATAATGACACTGTAGCTTTAACTACTTCCCAGGTGAGGCTGCACTTGGGGGCATTTCCAACCCCTTACCTTGGCGCAGGATAGGTGGGCCCCGTACCCCACCTCTCCCCATGCCTAGGCTGCTGCGTGTTGGCCATCTGAGTGGGGAGCCTCCAGACCCACACGCCTGCCATGTTCTCCCTTTCAGTGGCCCACCATTGCCCACGGGGAGAAGCTCAACCCCCCTGGCCTGCTCTCCAAGGCCCTCAAATACTTCCTGCCCAGCCCACTGGCCTCACTTCTTGTACCCTCCCCTGTGTCAAGAACACATCCTACTCTTTTGTTCCTGGTGTTCATACCAGCCATTGCACCTGCCAGCTGTGAAGCTGTCTCTTCCAGCCAGTGAACTCCTACTTATCCTGTAAAGCCCTCCTCAGCATGGCTGTCCCCAGCCCCCTGGGCTGAGTTGATCTCTCCCTCCTCTGAGCTCCTGTGGCACTCTGGGCTTCCCTATCACTGTGTGTAATACTCTGGATGGTCCTTGTCAGGGGCGGTGTCTGGCTCACCACTAGGTTCCAGTATCCCCCCGGTGCTGGCTCCATGCTAGCCTACAGGGTGAATGGATGGGTGAATAGTTATTGAACACCTACTAGTCCAGGCACCGTTTTAGGATCTGGGAGGCTGTCCTCATGGAGCTTGCTTTCCAGTAGGGCGGGGTCCACAACCCCTGGGGACCAGCCCTGTTAGGAACTGGGCCACACAGCAGGAGATGAGCAGTGGTGAGCGAATGAAGCTTCATCTGTCCTTACAGCCACTCCCCATCGCTTGCATTACGGCCTGAGCCCTGCCCCCATCAGATCAGTGGAGGCTTCAGATTTTCATAGGAGCAAGAACCCTATTGTGAACTGCGCATGCGAGGGATCTAGGTTGCACTCTTCTTATGAGAATCTAATGCCTGATGATCTGTGACTGTCTCCCATCACCCCCAGATGGGACCGTCTAGTTGCAGGAAAACAAGCTCAGGACTCCCGCTGAGTCTACATTATGGTGAGTTGTATAATTATTTCATTATATATGACAATGTAATAATAATAGAAATCAAGTGCACAGTAAATGTAATGCACTTGAATCATCCCAAAACCATCTCCCCAACCCTGGGCTGTGGAAAAATTGTCTTCCACGAAACTGGTCCCTGGTGCCAAAAAGGTTGGGGACTGCTGTAGTAGGGGAGACATATTAAACAAGATAAATAAGCAATCATGTACTGTGTTAGATAGTGATCATGTTAAGGAGAAACAAATACAGGAGAAGTGGGGAAAGGAAATGTCAGGAATGGGGGTGCCTCCCTGAGAAGGAGACTTTTAGGTCAAGTGGGGTGTTGAGGTCAGGGAGCCACATGGAAGCCTGGGGAGAGCATTCCAATCAGAGGAAACAGGCATCCAGGTGGGGGTGTGCCTGACCTGTGTAAGGAGCAGTCAGGGGAGAAGGAGGAGGCCAGAATGGGTGGAGAAGGTGGTGGGAGTGAGTGGTAAGAGAGGGGAGGAATTGTTGTCAAGGAGCAGGTGGGTCCAGAACTTGGAGATCGCTCTCAGGGCTTTGGTTTTTGCTCTGAGTGAGACTGGAGTCGCTGCGGGGTTTTAGCAGAGGAGTGACGTGCCGTGACTTGGGTTTTAGGGGTCCATCTGGCTGCTATGTGAAGGACACTGTGGGAGGCAGGCCAGAAGTAGGAAGCTCTGGGGGGAGGCTGTTGCAATAATCCTGGAGGGAGATGATGGCTTGATCCGTGGTGGTGGCCATGGGGTGGAGAGAAGTGGTTGATTCTGGATAGATTTTGACAGTTCAACGAACAGGCTTTGCTGATGGTGGATCTGCCGTGGGATGAGAGAAAGAATTGACCCCACAGTTTTTGGCTTGGGCAGCTGGAAAGATGGGGGTAACCCATCTGATCTGAGAGGGGAAGTCAGCAAACTCAGCTGGGGTGAAATGAGGCACTCAGCTGTGGTCATGTGAAGTTTGATGTGCCTGTTAGTTGTCTGGGATGCGGTGTTGAGCAGGTAACTGTGGCAGGCAAAGCGGTGGCTTTCAATGATATCCAGGCCCACATCCCTGGAACCTGTGAAATCTACCTTACATGGAAAATGACTTTGCAGATGTGATGGTCAAGTATCTTCAACTGGGGAGATGATTCTGGATCGTCTGGGTGGGCCCTGAATGCACTCACTAGTGACCACATAAGAGGGAGGCAGAGGGAGATTTGACTGCAGGGGAGGAGAAGGCCATGTGACCACAGAGGCAGATTGGAGTGATGCAGCCACAAGCCAAGCGATGCCCGTGGTCACCAGAAGCTGGAAGAGGCCAGGAACGGATACGCCCCTGGAGTCCACGGCAGGAGCCAGTCCCCCCAACACTTTCACCAGAAGCTAAGAGAGGCCAGGAATGGATATGCCCCTGGAGTCTATGGTAGGAGCCAGTCCCCCCAACACTGTGGTTTTGGCCCAGTGAAACAGATTTTGGATTTCTAGCCTCTAGAATTGTGAAAGAATAAATTTCTTTCCTTCCTTCTTTCCTCCCCTCCCCTCCCTCGCTCCCTCACTCCCTCCCTCCCTTCCTTCCTTCATTCCTTCCTTCCTTCCTTCCTCTTTTCTTTTGAGACAAGGTCTTGCTCTGCTGCCCAGGCAGGTGGTGCAGTGGCACAATCATGGCTCATGGCAACCTCAACCTCCCTGGCTCAAGTGATCCACTCACCTCAGCCTCCTGCGTAGCTGGGACCACAGGTGTGTGCCACCATACCTTGCTAATTTGTTTTATTTTTTGGAGAGATGGGGTCTAAGTTTCCCGGGCTGGCCTCAAACTACTGACCTTAAGAATCCTCCTGCCTCGGGCTCCCAAAGTGCTAGGATTACAGGCATGAGCCACTGAGCCTGGCTGAGAATAAATTTCTGTTTATAAAATTTTTTGTTTTTAAGCCACCAAGTGTGTGGTGATTTGTTACAGCAACACTAGGACCCTAATACAGTGACAAGCCTAGAGGGAGAGTGAATGGCGCGCACTCTCACTGTGTTCCGAGGCTGTGTGTGTGTGTGTCTGTGAGTGTGTGTATATGTCCAGAATCTGTATAAGTCCAAAAGCTGTTTCACTGGGCCAAAACCCAGTTGTGTGTGTGTGTGTGCATATGTGTGCATGGTGTGTATATTTGTGTGTGT
This sequence comes from Chlorocebus sabaeus, assembly GCF_047675955.1. Lineage (NCBI taxonomy): Eukaryota > Metazoa > Chordata > Mammalia > Primates > Cercopithecidae > Chlorocebus > Chlorocebus sabaeus. Next base: position 53,862,102 of record NC_132929.1, on the reverse strand, counting down.
GTGTGTGTGTCTATGGAAAGGACAAGTGTATGTGCCTGTGCTGTGGCGTGTGAAGTCAGAAGGCCTACAATGATGGGGTCAGACCCCCACCGTGATAACAACGACAGTAATCAATAATACCACCGCATACGGGCTGGGTGACCGCACTGTGAATACTTGATCCTTGCTATCCCCTGTAATTGAGGCTGGGGCTGGGGAAAGAGTCGGGTGAGCACCTTCTATGTGGCAGGCCCAGCTGCTGGACTTCCTCCCGAAGTGCTATGTCAACAATGAAGGTTGTCTCTGCAATGTGGGCCCTGGGAAGGGGCTGAGATTTGCCTAGATGGTGGGAATGCCCCACCTGACCAGGCTGGTAGTGGCTCTAAGCAAAGTCTTTAGAACCAGGCTCTGGGTCCAGCCTGCCTGGCTTTGAATCCTGCTTCTCCACCTAGAAGTTGGGTGGCCCTGGCTATGCCTCAGTGTCGTGTCTGTAAAACGAGTGTATTAGCAGTGCTGACCTCATGGGATCTAGTGAGGCTTACATTAGTGAAAATATGTACAACGCTTAGAATGTGTCAGCTCTTAACCCTCTGGCCTTGAGGGCCAAGGCTGTGGCACAAGGAGCTTTGCAGTCCAAAGATCTGGGTTCAAATCCCAGATTGCCTCAGGCCGGGTGTGGGACCTTGGACAAGAGGCTTGTTTTCTTCTGCATAACACCAGCCCCCTGCACAGCCATGGAGGACATGGTGGCTGATATGCAAAGGGCCTGTCATATTGGGCCCCCAAAGTTGAGGGCTCAGCCAGAGTCAGCTCCCTTCCTTCCTGCTAAAGCCCCAAGACAGGTAACCTGGCCCCCAGACCACCTCCACCATGAGCAGATTCTGTCTTAAGGCTTGCAGGGCATGAGGGAATCCATGGTGGAGGGGGTGCTGGGAGGGCCCTGGGCATGGCAGGGAGGGTGGCCAGGGCAGTCAGAGTGATGCCTTAATGCGCCCAAACAGCTGTGGCTGTGCGTTCGTGGTTGCGGTGACCTCAGGAACAGCAATGTATTCAGGCCCCATTAGAATCTGCAGGGAAGACGTGGTAATGTTTACAGCCCAAATCTCCGTCCCCATAAAGGTAAGCAGGGGGAGGAGCTGGGAGAGGGAGGGAGGGGCTGGGCTTTTGGATAATGTCATAAACAGAGACTGTCTCCCTGGAAACAGCCATGCTGGTGGCGGCCACAGGCTGACAGATGTGCATGCCGTAATATGGGTCCATGGAGGCGGTGACGAGGACATTGAGAGGGATGGATGGGCTGTAACTCACCAGGCCTGGGGCTCAGAGACATTAGGTTGTGCTAATGAGGGCATGGGGGGGATGCTGACAGAGGGACGAAGGCCTGGAGCTGGGTGTGTGTGGGGCAGTGGGATGGCCACTGCTGTGTGGTGTTTGGGGAGACCCTCCAGCCTCTGGCTTATGGCCCAGGGCCAACCTCAGACACAGGCCACACTGGCTGGGAGATATTTTCAGAGTTAGGAAACTAACTCTTCAGCCGTGTTGGACTGGGTCTAGAAAGGCACAGACAGAGGGAGGAGGGCTGAAGAGCCTCGGCTCAGGCATGGGAGGCTGTATGACAAGGAGCAATGAGTGTGATATGAAGCAGGGGATGGCCCAGTCACGCCTGCTGTGCACAACCCTGTCAAGAGCTGGGTGTGGTGGGCCCATACTACCAGAGCTGCTGGGGCCAAGGCTTTCCCTAAGTTGTCTCATTTCAGAGAGAGGGAGGAGCTGGCTGGCCTTCAGCCACCCAGCCAGTTGATGCTCCACTCTGGGTCCCACCTAGGCCCACAGGGACACTAACAGGAGGTGGCAGGCAGGAGGGACTGGCACGTGCCATGTGGGTAATGGTAGATTCAGGGGCTGCACTTGCTGTCTAGGAATGTCTAAGGGCCTGGAACCCTTGCCCCAAACTTGGGTCTGCAGTGGGCACCCAGTGCTGCAGGGCAGAGCCAGGTCCAGGGTGGAACTCAGTCAGAGCTGCAGATGGACGGGCTGCCTTGGGTGGAGGTGAGCTTGCTGTCATCAAGTGGGGGCTTGAAGGCCGTGGCCAAGGAGACTGGAGAGGGAGTTCTTGGTGGAGAAAGGGACGGGTTGGAGGCCTGTCCTGTCCCTCTGCCCCGAGGTGCTGCCATCCCCAGTTCCCTGCAATAGGATGAGCCATGTCTGAGCATCAGGCCTGTGGCTCTGCCGTCCTCACAACATGCCCCAGCTCCAGGCGACGGGAGGCGTGGGTTCCAATCCCAGCCGGGTTCCGACTTGCTGTGTGACTTTAGCTGGAGCTCTTGGCCTCTCCGGGGCAGGATGCAGGAGCACTGAGGCTGTGAAGGTGCAGGCCTGCAGAGGGGGAACACTGGGCACTGAGGCTGGGTGCCAAGTCCAGCGCCTTTTGGGCACTCTTCTCTGTAGGTGGTTAGAAATCCAGGAGTATCCACTGATGACCTCGTGACCAGGGTCAGGACCCAGTATGGGGTCAGGAGGCTTCTTTTCATCTCCTTCTGCTGCATGGCCATCAACCCTGTTAGCCTGCCACTCTCATTACTGACATCACCACCCTGGGCCCCAAACTGGGTGGGCTGATGGGCTCTGTGTGGTGGGTGGGCTGAGCCACTGGGCTCATGCCCTGCTGGGGATCAGGCACCCGGGATTGTGTGTGTGTGTTCACTGAGTGTGGGCAGCCTTGCTTGATCCTACGGGGCAGCCCGTGGAGTTCCCGTGGGGTTCCCGGTGGGGTTGGAGAGGGCTCCTGTAGGAGGCCCTCCTGCCTGTGGTGTCTGGGGGCTGGGAGTGGAATTGGTGGGGGCTGCTCCTCAATTCTGACGTGGAATCTGATTGAAAGGTGTTTGAGGAGAGATGGGCCCTGGAAGAGGTGGGTGGAGGGCTGAGGGCTGTTGGCAGAGTCTGGCCGGGGACCAAGTGGGCATCTGGCAGTCGGGCGAGGCCAGTGCCAGCTGTTTCATGTGAATGAAGACCCCCATTCCCCTACTCACCTGCGGATCTGAGTTAGCTTCCTCCCTGCACACTCACCACCCTCTAGGCTGTGCCCCCGCACCCGGGAGAGGTGTAGAGCTCACCCATTCTCCCTGTGGAGGGCATCAACAGGCCCACGGCATCCCCAGAGCCTCCCCAGAGCCTCTGTCCTCAGGGGCTGTGCAGCCAAGGAGGACAGTGGGTGGGTAGGGGCTCCCCATGTGGGGTCTTGCAACTGCTGCTCCCCTCCAGGAACTCCTGACCCATGTCCCCTTTGGAACCATGGAGGTGTGGGACTGAGGAGAGATGTTGTTTGTGAGGACCAGCAGGAGCCTGAGGGGGTGTTCTCAGGACTTAAGGGAGAGAGTGGGGGGCCAGAGACCCCTGAGTAGGTAGGACAGACAGAGAAGGCCGCTGTTCCTTGGGAAGGTCCCCAGGCTGAGGGCTTTGAAGGAGAAGCTTTGCCCTAGGCAGGGCCTCCGGGGGCTGGCTGGCCCCAGAGTGAGTTTCCAGGGCTATGAAGTCAGAGAGAGGTCACATGCTTAAAATCTTCGCTGCCCAGGCCGTGTGACCCCAGGCAAGTGCCTTCGAGCCCGTGTATCAGTGCCGGGCAACCTTGGTCAGCTTCTGTCTCCAGGGTCGCTTGTGCTGAGAGGTGCCTGGGCTGGAGTCATGCCTGCCTTCCTGTGTGGAGAGGGAGCTGGGGCTGGACTCCCAGGCTGGGAGGGATGGGCTTCCAGGGTGGTGGAGGGGCACAGGCGGCCAGGCATGGTTTGGCCTGCATTGGTTCAAATCTCACCTACGAGCTGTCACCTAACTTCACTGCGACCAGCCTCGTCATCTGTAAAGTCGAGATTCTGCCAGCATCAGGGGCTGCTGTGTCAAGGTCAAGTGAGTCATTTCACTCAAGCCTGGCACACAGTGGGTGTTCATTCATGCTGGCCACATTGTTATAACGCTGGAATTGAAATTGCTCAGAGCTCCTGGCAACTCCTTTCCCCCACAGCCTGCTGCGACATGCCAAAGCCTCCCAGGAGTCCCATGGATCTTCAGCAGTCACATGGTCCAGACTCCCATTGCTCAGATGTGGAGACTGAGGCCTTATAGGATAGGGCTATGGCAGGGACCTGGGCTCTGGGGCATCCATTTTAGCAGCTTCTTCTCTGGCCTTTCCACAGCCACCTTCTCCTCCCTTCATGAGCCTATTCTCTGTTGCCATGGGGGACACCCGCCTTGGCCTTGGCTGTTGACCATGTGTCACCCAAAAGTGGATGCCCGTAGACCAGGTGAACCTGAGTGGGTAGTAGGTTGAGGGATGGTAGGAGGGGAGGGAGAGACTGAAGCCCACTCCCCTGCCCCCTAGTCCCCAGAGCTGAAGCTGGTTCCTGCTCATTAGCACCTTAATGAACCATGCTAAGGCGCTCCCCCTGAGCCTGCTCCCAGACAGATAATGATGATGATGTTTTTGGCTGCTGGGGGCAGGCAGCTGGAGGTGGGGGGAAGGAGGGCTTTTCTGGCTTTATTACTGTCCACAGGGATTTTCAAACTTACCCACTCTCGCCTCATTTGGAGAAGGAAAAAATGTGTTAATGGACCTTTTCCTACAGCTGAGAAGGACAATTTATGATAGAGGTGACAAATGTCATTTTAATGAGAGGCAGATTCCGCTTTATTTTAAACCATAGACCCCCACCCCAGCCCCCAGCTGAGTCTGTGGATTTGGGGCGTTGACAGCGGAAGCCAAGGTGTCAGGTTGGCAGGGCCTGGCCGACTGCTCAGGGAGCAGTCAGAATTCCCACCCTCAGAGCCGCAGCGTCTGCCTGCTCACACGCTGCACTCCTGCACACTCAGGATGACAGTGCTTGCGCCCTCCACCTACGGATGAGGAAACCGAGGTTACGGGAAGTTAAAAGACTTGCCCCAAATTGCCCTGGAATTTTAAGGGTTGGTGGGTGAGATTGGAACCCAGGCTATTTGACACCAAACTCCATACTCAGCATTTCATCTCACTGCCTGACCCTGGTGGGGGACTGTCCACCCAGGTCACTCTCAGGGACAGGGAGAGGGAGGTCAGGTTAGATAAGCCAGGTAGAGTCTACCAGCCCTGACTAGCCCTGGCCCTGGAGCACCTGTGGCTGCACTGGCCCAGGAGGAGGCCCAAGGTTCCTCTTTCTGTATGGAGAGTGCTGCTTGAATGGCGTTTGCTGCGGGCCTGGAGGTAGGGTGCACAGTGGAGGTGAGTGTCCCATCTTCCCTGCAGCCTCTAAATCAGAGGTGGTCCCTCCAACAAGTCTACCAGACGTGGGAGCTGGGCTGGAGAGGGGATGGCCCAACTTGTGAACGAGGAGAAACTCAGGGCCATTGAGGGCGGGCGACCTCGGGGCCTACCAGGACCAGAGTCAGGAAGGGGAGCAGGTATCCTGTACACAGGCATGCAGAGCTGAGCCCAGGCCTGCCGCTTCCCTAGTTGCTGCCCCTGTGGAGTCGCCCACAACACCCTGTCGACATGCAGGCAGCGGGTGACCACGGCTTCTGGAGTTCCCGGAGTCCCATTCCTTCCTGGGTCCCACCCCAGCCTCCTAGCCTAGCGTCCAGGGGTCTGCTTCTCCACACTGACTTATCTACAGAACTTGGTGGGGGTCTTGGAGGCCAGGACAAGGTTGGAGGCTTCCTTCCCATGATCTGAGAACTTGCCGTGGAGAATCGTAGGACTGGGGATTCAGTGGCTCTCAGACCCTTGGTTTTCTTGGTCGGAGGAGTCTATTGCAGACTCTTGCCCTGACCTGGGATAGTGTGAAGCATGGGGACGCTAGGCTGTGGGGTCAGTGTCCGGCGGCTCCACGTCAATGTGCTGGAGTCAGAGCCCAGCCCTGGCCCTCATCACTGGGGACCTTGGGCAAGTCTCGTTCCCTCATCAGGAAAATGGGTTAATAATGCCATGTCCTGCTGGAGTTGGGAAAGGTGTGGATGTGATGCTGTAATGATATTGCATGTATAGTCAGTGCTCAAAAGTGGTTGCAGATATAAAATTCCCAGGATCATGATATCTTAGAATCCCAGATGTTTGGAGGTCCAGGGGGAGGTCAGGAGGGAACTTACGAGTTCAACTCTCCCTGGAAAAGGGCTTCTCCTCCCCCAGGTCTGTGATGCTGTCATCCCATCTCTGTTTGACCCCTCCTCTCTCTGACCCTGCCTCACTTTGGGGTGCTGGTGCGTGGAGACGTGCTGTGTCAGAGGTGGGGTTCAGCTTTCTGAGTGATTTGAGCCCCGAGAAGGGTCACAGTCACTACTCAGGGTCCTGAAGATGGGGACTAGCTCACTGCTTCCGCGCCCACTTCCCTGACTGGCCTAGGCAGGAGGCCGGGTAGGTTGTGGGTATTATCTGGGTGCTCTCTCTGGTCCTGGATAGCAGCCTGCCAGGCCAGGCTGGGAGCGCCCTTCTCCTTGTCCCTGGCCCTGGCCAGTCTAGGGCTTAGGAAGGGCCCGTTGATCCCTGCTGAAGTGAGGACACATTATGTCCTGAAGGGTCCCTGGATCTGGAGTTGGGCTTGGATTTAAGCCCTGCCTTCCTGGAGTGAGGCTTGTGTGACTTTCTTAAGATGTCAGAGCCTCAGTCTCCACACCTTTTTTTTTTTTTTTTTTTTTTTTGAGACAGAGTCTTGCTTTGTCACCCAGGCTAGAGTGCAATGGCATGATCTCTGCTCACTGCAACCTCCACCTCCCAGGTTCAAGCGATTCTCCTGTCTCAGCCTCCCTAGTAGCTAGGATTACAGGTATGTGCCACCATGCCTGACTGATTTTGTATTTTTAATAGAGACGGGATTTCTCCATGTTGACCAGGCTAGTCTCAAACTCCTAATCTCAGGTGATCCGCCTGCCTCAGCCTCCCAAAGTGATGGGATTACAGGCTTGAGCCACCGCGCCCAGCCAGTTGCCACATCTTTAAGTGGTAGCAACAATCCACTCCTCTGGGCAGTGGTGAGGATTCAACTAGATCCAGTCAGTAGAGCCTCACCGAGCGCCTAGTACTTAGTAGGGTCTCTCCTGGGAAAGAAGGCATTGTTTTCAGAGCCTGCTGCTCTGGGGTGAGCCTGGGAACACCACAGGGTCCCCTGCTCTAGCCGAGGGCACTAAGGCTTGTTTGCTTCCTGGGACTCAGGCCCCAAGTTATGTCTTTCTATCCCAGGGACCCCCATCTCAGGTGGGCCTGGGAAGAAGAGTTCCCCAGGACAGCATATTTGGCCCCAGGTCCTGGCCCACCATTTACTGCAGTGTTTCTGTGAACAAGTCACGGAACCACTCTGAGTCTCAGTTTCTTCACCTGAAAATGGGGCAGATCAGGTCTCAGAATTGCACAGGCTCATGTGTGCTGCACACGTAGGACACAGCAGGTCTTTGTGAGGCGCCTGCATCAGGAGGATTTGCTGATGGCTGCTCTTTCAGGTCCTGCCTCCCCGGCTCCTCTTCCAGGGAATGCGTCTGCCCATGGGGTGGCGTGGGGGCACGAGGTGAGTAGATAAACAGCCGTCCAGCACTGTTGGGTGGGGACCCTGTCCCCCAGGGGTGGATGGGGGCTGAGGTGCTTGGCTGTCTTCCCCCAGCCTCTCTCCATGGCAATCCCCCTGCCTCCATCCTTGCCTCTAGTTGGCTTTGACATTGCCCAGCCCAACCTAGGATATGGCTGGATATGGGGAAAGCCAGACCCTGATAGCTCCTCCCATGGGAACGTGCCTTCTCACCCCCTGGCTGACCCTGGCCACTCCATCAGCCATCAGATCTCCCAGGGCACGTCCAAGGGTGTGTGAGTGAGAGGCAAGAAAGGGCCCAGTCACAGGGGAGGCTGGCAGGGGACTTTGGTGGGACTTGAAGAGAATTAATGTGGGTAGATAAAAGAAGGCAGGTGGCCCTGCCAGAGGTAGGGATGGGACGAGTGGGGTTTTCTTCCTCTCTTTGAGCTCCTGGCAAATTTCTGCTCATCCAAGCCTCAGCCTTGGCACAGCTCCGCTGGAGCCTTTGCTGCCTTGAGGCAGTCAATGGGGGCTTCCCACCCTGGGCCCCACCCTGTCATGGGTAGCCTCTTTTGTGGCTCTGTGGCCCTGAGCCTGGCCTGGTGCTGGCTGCGGCCAGGGTCTGGAGCAGGGAGGCCAGAGACTCAGGTAAGGGTTGCACACCAGGGCCCATAAATTGTCCCTGACAGCAGGGGGAGCCATTGAAGGGTCCTGGGCAATGGAGGCTGGGATGACAGCAGGGTTCTATGGAGGGGACAGGGCAGAAGGCCCTGCAGTGACGGGGCTGCAGTGGGCTGAGAGAAACCCCAGGCAGGGGGACCTGTGGCCACACCCCTGCCGCCCCGCAAGGCTGCAGTGCCTCATCTGCTCTGAATGGGGGATGAATTCAGGGTGTAGATTACCCTGGCGAGTGGGCATCGATTTCCATTAAAAGGCTGGGTTGTGAATTTTTCTCTCCTGCCATCCTCTGACAGGCCTAGGGCTTGGCTGCAGAGAAGGGTGGGGAGCAAAGGAGGGGAAGAGACACAGAGCCGGGGTGGGGGTAGGGACACGCATGAGCCTCTCTCCCCCGTATGTTCCTTTTCTCCCTCCTCCAAGTCCAGACACACGGGTCCCTGTCACCGTCCCAGCCTACACCCCAGTGTCCCTGTGAGTAAACCAGGGCTCCCCTCTCACAGACCTGGTTCTCTTCCTTCGTGGCTGTCTTCACAATTTGTATTTATTGCTTTATTTGCTTAATGTGGAGACAGAGGCTGTGGCCACCTTATTCGTAGTCTTGTCCCCAGTGCCTGGGATGGAGGAGACACTCAAAAAATATTTGTTACATGCAAGACAGAAAGAAAAGTTCAGCAGGCTTCTGACTGGGGCAGACTCCCACCTTCAGGAGGCACCAACCAGGAAGCAGAGGACGAGGAAGCTGAGGGCCTCCTGTCTGCCCAGGGGACCCTGCATCTGGCCCTTTTATGGGAAGGCAGGGGAGGGGCCTAGGTGTTCCCTGGGAACCCTGCAGGGTGGAGGCAGGGGCTGCTGGGAGGCTGGGGTCCTGGTGGGTGGATGTACACAGGACATGAACATTTGCAGGTTAGGGCAGGAAAGTAGGAGCCAGGGGTGGCCCCACAGAGGGGAGGGGAGCCGCTGTGTTGTTTTGTCACAAACCCACCGTCCTCTGTCCTTCCCTGGGCCATTTGCTGCTCCTCTGGAGCAACCTCTTCCAACAATTTTCATGGATTGTTTGAGTGTTTACTTCCCTACTTCTAAATAACTGGCTTATTTGCTTTTTTTTTTGGTTTTCCTTTTTCAGGCATTAACTATTGACTTTTACTATATAAGCTGAGGATTTAGCTTCCACCCCACTCACTCACATTTTTGATTGGCTGAGCTATGTAATGTATTCTGATTACTTTTCGTTTCTTGACAACTCGGTTTTCCCCAGAGTTAATGACTGTCTTTTTAGGGCGGTGGAGGGAGGCTTTTTGAAAATCGCTACTTCAGTTCCCAACTTTCCCCAGTTGAGTACGACTCTTCTCAACTTAATACATGAAAGCCTCTACCAATGTTATCTTCTTGAAGAAATTCTGATCCTGAGCCTCTGAACTGCTCTGATTTGGCTTATTTTGTGCAGCAGACATGTGGGATCCACATCTCCATGACTCTGGGGATTCCTCTCACCACTCTTGAACTGACCTTCTTGCTCCCTGGACTCCACGTCTTCCTCTTGGTTTACACTCTGATTTTGTGAAGCACACCCTCTAATAGCTTCCAGAAAAGTTCCTGGGAGGTACATTTTTGAGACCTTGCATATCTGAAAACTTCTTCATTCTTTCCTGAATCCTGATGTCTGACTGGGTGTAGAATTCCGGATGGAGATCTTTTTTTCCCCCAGAATTTTAAAGGGGCCCCTCTCTTTAAAGTCATTGTTTACAGTGCTGGTGTTAAGAAATCACGGTTGCTCTGACATTTGATTCTTTGCATGCTACTGGGAATTTTTCTTTCTGGAAGCTTCTAGAAACTTGTTCCCCATGTTCTGATAATTCACTATGTGCTCTGTCTTGATGAGGGTCTGCGTTTTCAAATTGGAAATTCATGCTTTTCCGCTCTGGAGACATTTTTGAATTGCTCCTTTCATGTTTCCTAACCTCTGTGTTTTTCTCTTCTCATTTTCTGGAACCCCAGTTAACCAGACATTGTGCTTCCTGGAGGAAACTCTGGCTTCCTTATCTTTTCCCTCCTTCATCACTTTAAAAAAAAATCTTTCTGCTCCTGTTTCTAGGAGATCTCAATTTTATCAGTCTGTCCTTCCAATGGATGTTTTAAAATTCTGCTTTATCAATATTACATTTCAAAGTTTCTCTTTTATTTGGTAAATATTCTTGTGTTAGTCCATTCTCACATTGCTATGAAGAATATCTGAGACTGGGTAATTTATAAAGGAAAGAGGTTTAATCGACTGGTAGTTCTGCATTGCTGGGAAGGCCTCAGGAAACTTACAATCATGGTGGAAGGCAACCTTCTTCACAAGGCGGCAGGACAGAGTGAGTTAATGCAGGGGAAATGCCAGATGCTTATAAAAACATCAGATCTCATGAAGACTCACTCACTTCATGAAGGGGGAACCATCCTCATGATCCAATTACCTCTACCTGATCCTGCCTTTGACACGTGGAGATTATGGGGATTACAATTCGAGATGAGATTTTGGTGGGGACACAGAGCCAAATCATATCAATTCTCTTTAAAATATATTGCAATCAGTTCTTATTCATGGATATCATATTTTGGGTTTTTTTGTGGAAAATAAGTATGGTTTTTTTTTTTTAAGTTTCCTTCTGTCTGCATTGCCCGTTTCTTTTCTTTTCTCTCTCTCTCCTTTTTTTTTTTTTTTTTTTTTTTTGAGATAAAGTCTCCTTCTGTCACCCAGGCTGGAGTGCAGTGGTACAGTCATAGCTCATTGCAGCCACTGTCTCCCAAGTTGAGGTGATCCTCCTGCCTTAGCCTCTGGAGTAGCTGGGACTACAAGCGCACACCAGCATGCATGGCCACTTGTTTTTTTCACATTGCACTTTTGTTTCTGTTTGCTTCCTTGTTTGGGACTCTGTTTTTCATATTAGAGATTTCCTCAGTTAATTCCCTTAGCAAACATTTATTGAGTACCACCTATGTGCCAGCTCCATTCTCCAGGCCTGAACAAATGGTCAGAAGTCCCTGAGCTGGTGGAGCTGAAATCCAAATGCTTGATGATGCTCAGTGGGTTGTTCCTATTTAGGAGTGGGGTGCTTAAGGCTGGTATCCCTTGTGCAGGGGTGGGCCTGTCAACCATGGCTGCCCCGTGGCTGATCTTCCTGGGCCAGTTCACAGGGAAGCCCTGATGGCAGTGTCTCCTAGAAGGACTCTGATTCTCCTGGAGTGAGTGGAAGAGGAAGGCTGGGATCTGGACCTCAAATTCAGCATACAAACTGAACTACTCCTTTGATTTTCAGTATGGGTCCCCACTTTCCACCCAGGCTGGTGCCTTCCAGGCCAGAGACCCTCAGTTTGATCCTCTCCACTGGAAAAAACTCACTACCAGTCTTCCCTGGGCAGAGGTAGAGAGGGAGCTCCTTGGGGTCTGTCTGCTTCTTATACAGACTTCCAAGCAGTCCTTCATTCCTGTGTCCAGGGGTGCCTGGTGCCACCAGCTCCTGAGCCTGGATTCTACCAGTTAAAAGGAGAGGGGCTTAGGACTCTGCTTTCACAGTTCTGGTTTTTCTTTTCTTTCTTTCTTTCTTTCTTTCTTTCTTTTTTTTTTTTTTTTTTTTTGAGACATAGTCTTGCTCTGTTGCCCAGGCTGGAATGCAGTGGCACGGTCTCGGCTCATTGCAGCCCCGACCTCCTGGGTTCAAGCGATTCTCATGCCTCAGCCTCCAGAGTAACTAGGATTACAAGTGTGCACCGCCACACCTGGCTAATTTTTGTATTTTTAGTAGAGGCGGGGTTTCGCCATGTTGGCTAGGCTGGTCTCCAACTCCTGACCTCAAGTGATCTGCATGCCTCGGCCTCCAAAAGTGCTAGGATTACAGGTGTGAGCCACCATGCCAGGCCTGCTTTCCCAGTTGTGGCAAACACACCACCATTCATCCATCTGCTCTCTAACTTTCAAAACCATGTTGCTGTTTCCTCTTCTTTCATTCTTGGTCCTTGTGGATTTATGCACAGAAAAGATTCTTCACTGTTGTGATGGGGTTTTGGAAGGAAGTGGAGGTAAATGCAGTGCATGCCTTCAATCTGCCGTGGTTCCTCTGCACATCCACATGGATGTCCTTTCCTGCTGGTGGATATCTACAGCATTCCCCCTTTTCATTCTTACAAACATGGCTGCTGTGAGCATTGTGGACATCCCCCTTGTGCATGTGGGAGACTCTTGGAGTGGGACTGCTCTGTGGTTAGGATGCATGCATCTTCAGCTTCACCAGATAAGGTCAAATTGTTCCTCCCAATGCTTGCAGCACCTTCCATGGCCAACAGCAACATATGAGAAGCTGGTGTTGCTCCAGCTATGCTTGGCACTCTCTGGCTTTTTAGCTGTCCACCAACTTAATGAGCGAAGGATTGTGGCATTTCTCGGAACTCTGCTGAGCTTCGGCAAGCCTTGTCATGTGTTTATTGGCCCTTCATCGTTCCTCTTCTGCCAGTTGCCTGTTCCTATTCTTTGCCTTTTAAAAAAAGGTGGGTGATTTGTCTTTTTCTTATTGATTTGCAGAATTCTTTATATAGCCTGGAAACAGTTTTTTGTCAGCTATCTATGCTGCAGGTATATTCTTCTGGTCCGTCTGTGGCTTGTCTTTTCCCGTTGTAATGTCTTTTGTTGAATGGATGATTTAAATGGTAACAAAGTCAAATATCTCACCTTTATGGCTTATGCTTTTTATTACTTTTTGGGGATGAGTATTTTTAAGGCTCTTGATGTATATTGCTAAATTATCACTGAGAAAAGTTGTCCTAATTTGCCCTCGGAAGGGGCAGAGAGATGTCGGGCATCCCAGGTGCACATATGGTGGGTACGAACGCAGATGGAGTGGGGATCAGGAGTGGGATAATTAATGAACAACTCAAATGCGTACAGTGCACAAGGCTTCAAAGTGCTGTCGAGGAAAATGCGTTACTTGATCCTTGACACCCTCCTGAAAGGCCCTTTTCTTTGTTCTCCTTTGGAGAACTGAGGCCTCCCGCCACGGTCACAGGTGACTTTGATTCAAGCTCAGCTCCAGCCGAGGTGGCTGGCCTGGGAGTTGAGGAGGCTCGGGGGAGGGTGGTTAATTAATGTCCAGCGGCCACCTTTTCCCATGGCAGGAGTTCTGTGTTTTTGCTGGCAATGGAGTGTTTGTGCCTCTTGGGGAAGTGGGAGGGGCTTTGGGGTCACAGAGCCCTGGGTGCTGCCTCTTACCAGCTCCGGGCCCTCAGGCAGGCTCCGGACCTCCCTGAGCCTGTCTTCTCCTGGATAGAAAGGGAATGACGCAGATACAGCCCTTGGGGAGCTGGAGGGCTGAGTTAGATAATGCCGGTAAGAGTTCCTGAAGCCAGAAAGGTGCTCTCAGGTGGAAGAGCTGTTCCCCTAGGAGAGCTATGGGGGAAGGGTGGGCACCCGGGAGAACGGCAGAGGAGTGGGCTGCATGGGGACACATTCGAGGGTCAGTCAGTGGGGGGCGGGCAAAGCCTGCAGTGGTAGGGGCGAGGGGTGTCCAGTGCTCTTCATTTCCTTGTAAAAGGTCCTTTTGGAGAAACTGACCTTGGTCCAGTGACTGGGGAGAGGGGGATGGGTGAGGGCTGGGGGAGGTGCTGGGTCTGCGGAGTCGGGGGACGGGGGGCCATCCCCCTCCCCGGCCTCTTCTTCCTTGTATCCCTGTCCCTCTTCCTCTCCAGGCCCCAGGCTGGCCTTCTACCTCCTGGCACACCCAGGCCTGAGGGGTTAATTTTGAGGTGCCTGAGCGAGCCTGCCTTGGCAGTATGTAAATCCATACACTTTCATAAACTGCTTAATTAGGCGAATGTTAATGAGACGTTAATTACTGTTGTGCCCGCCGATCCCACAGAAACGGGGATTATGTTTCTCTTCAAACATCCCGTCTTAATTATAACTTGTGCTTAATTCTGCATCTTCCACCAGCCGGGCGAGGGTGGGGTGGGCACCTCCCTTTCTCAGCAGTTCTCTGATGGCTTCTCATTTTTGGTCTTCCATTCGTTCCTCAGACATCTAGTAAGCACCTACTATGTGCCAGGCACAGTCCAGGAGCTGGTGCTGGGGTGACAGAGGGCAATCAGCCCCAGTCCCTTAGGGAGCTCCCTGCCCTGTAGGGAGGTGGATTTGTAAGTATGTATTGCAGCGAAGGCCCAGGGAAGAGGTGTGAGGGGCTGCTTGGCAGGCACGGGTGGTCCCAAAGAGGAAGTGATTTGTCTCTTCAGGTGATGGGTCAGGGAAGGCTTCATGGAGGAGGTGTTGAAAGTGGAAGAGTATTCACCAGATATGTAGGAGGTTGAGAGTTCGGGTGGAGGGTGGTCTTGCTTGGCCGAAGACCTGGTGTTCAAAGCCTCGACCCCCATGTGCTTTCCCTCTCTAATCCAGATCTCTTAGCCTTAAAGCCCAGGAGTTTAGGGGGCTCCTCAGAGAGCCTTGGCTCTGCCCAGGGCCACCGAGTGGCCTTGGGCAGGTATCTGCTCCTCTCATCCTCTCAGGGCCTCACTCCATCTTACTCTGAGTGCCTGGCTAGGAATTGATATGGGTCTTTGGTCTCAATCCAGGGAATAGGGTGGTCAGGGTAGGCTTCCTGGAGGAGGCCTCTCCACAGCCTGCTCCTCTGGAGCTATGAGACTCTGTATTTTGCTCTTACATTTGAGTCTCTGAGCGTAGCACACACATGTGCTTGATGTGTGCCATGGCCCCACCCTCCAGGCCAGACCACCATAGCCAGGGGACTAAAAGACTGGCCTGCACACACTGTCCTCATGCCACAGCTTCTACCCACCCCTTGGTCCACTCTGCCTTCACCCAGCGAGGACTGCTTAATGCTGCCTCTGCCTCTCCTTGTTCTCTTTCACCCTCAAGTACCAGGAAGCCTCCAGCTGAATTAAGGGTGAATTCAACCTCCAGGGTGAATTAAGGGCTGAATCATCAAACTCGAGGTCTCAAAAGACCCAAGAGGGCATTAAGCCCCATTTTAGAGATGGGAGACACGGGGCCAGAGAGGGTCAGGGCCTGGCGTGGAGTTGCACGTCACATGCAAGCCTCACTCCATCACTCATGTCCACTCCACAGATGGGAATACTGAGGTTCAACGAGGCTATGTGCCAGGGATGGAGGCTCCAGGGGCTGGGCGTCTGGCAGGGCCTCAGTGAGCTCCTTTGGGTCATCTCTTCTGATGCCATTCCCCTGGAGAGGGGACCCTTGCAAAGGGGCTACAGACACCTGGTGAGGGGACTCCACTCCATGTCCCTGAAGCTGAGAAGCTGCCTTGGCTCCCCAGCCCTTGGGGCCCTTTCTTCTGCAACTCCTGTTGGATCTCTCCTTTGAGCACTTAGTTATGGTGGGAGATGACTTACCTGGAATGTCCTGTACCTGACTTGTACCAGGTTAATGGCATTTGTATTTCTAGGCGTCTGAACTCAAAGGAGCACAATCACAGAGAAAAAGCCCTTTAGCCCATTACGTGTATGTGAACAATTACAACTCAGCCCTTTAAATTGGTTATTATGTCCCCAAATATGAAAACAAAGAATGTCTGGCCCAGCTCCTGCGCCATCAGCAAGACTGTGAGGACAGCCTTTGGTTGCAAGTGGTCCTGTGCCTGTAGACTGGGCTGCTGTGGCCTTGTTCCTTTTTTTTTTTTTTTTGAGACGGAGTCTCGCTCTGTCGCCCAAGCTGGAGTGCAGTGGCCGGATCTCAGCTCACTGCAAGCTCCGCCTCCCGGGTTCACGCCATTCTCCTGCCTCAGCCTCCCGAGTAGCTGGGACTACAGGCGCCCGCCACCGCACCCGGCTAGTTTTTTGTATTTTTTTAGTAGAGACGGGGTTTCACCATGTTAGCCAGGATGGTCTCGATCTCCTGACCTCGTGATCCGCCCGTCTCGGCCTCCCAAAGTGCAGGGATTACAGGCTTGAGCCACCGCGCCCGGCCTGGCCTTGTTCCTTATAATTTGCATTGTGTTCACAATTTGGTGGTGGGTCCCTGTATTGCCCCACCCAATACACTGGAGCAAATTTTTGGTTTAATAGAATGGTGTGAATTAAAAATGGATACTTGGGCCAGGCGCAGTGGCTCACTCCTGTAATCGCAGCACTTTGGGAGGCAGGTGGATCACTTGAGCTCAGCAGTTCAAGACCAGCCTGGGCAGCATGGCAAAACCCCACCTCTATTAAAAATACAAAAAAAAAAAAAAAAAAAAAAAAAAAAATTAGACATGGTTGCATGCACCTGTAGTCTCAGCTTCTCGGGAGGCTGAGGTGAAAGAATCACCTGATCCCGGGAGGCAAAGGTTGCAGTGAGCTGAGGTCATGCCACTGCACTCCAGCCTGCGTGACAGAGTGAGACCCTGTCTCAAAGAAAAAAAAAAAAAAGATACTTATTAACAATCATAACAAAATAAAGTTTTTAGCAAATTTCTGTGGTTTCTATGTTTCTGGCTGTATTCCCAGTTTGGGCCCAGTGGTGAGTCCTATTACCCTCACCTCCTTTCCCAGCACCCAGGATATACTCACTTATTCCTCCTCCTGTGTCCCAATTCCTCCAGCTCTAGGCAGGACACGGGGGAGAATTAGATATTTGGAACCTCAGAACTGGAGGCTGGCTCCCAGTGAGCAGCTGGCCTGTGGGTCTCAAACTCAGATGCCCCACAGGCCAGGCAAAGAGGCTAGAAATGAGCAAAGCAGGTTGATAAGGACTGTGGAGAACTGGAGGGCCACCCATCAGCCCCAGCTGATTGCTACCATGTGGAAATAAATGCAGGGCTTGTGTGGCCAGATTCAACTTTTCCAAGAGAAACCAGAAATCCAGATTTCTATGTAATTTGCAAAAGTTGGCAACTGATTCTAATCTTTTAAAAAACCACTGAGCTCAAGGCCAAACAAAACATTCTGCTGCTCAGTTTGTAACCCCTGTTTCTGGTTCAGCCCCTGCGTTTGCAGACAGGGACTGAAACCTGGTGGGGCTGGGGCATGGGACCCTGGACACCCTTAGTGGCTGGGCTCACTCCAGAGGCCCCGTAGTCTCCTACCTTGAGCCTCTCCATATTCAGCCTGGGTTGTTAGATGTTCCCCTCCCCTCCCCACCCCAACCCCAGCAGGCACCCCGCTACCTTCACCATGGAGGAGGGAGTCATCAGGTGTGTGGAACGACAACCAGAAACACGGCTGCTGCAGGGAAACAGGCATGAGTCACTGCCGCGCTGTCTTTTAAGGAGGGAAAAAAAGCTGCCTCCTTAGAATTGTCACCCAGGCCCACTCTGAGAGGCAGTGAGTGGGGCTCTGAGACCTGGCAGTTTATTTCCGGGCCACATCCCCTCCGGGGTGGGCCCTGGCTGGCACCAGGTGAGCAGTAGTGCCCTGGTTATGGGTGTGGCTCAGATGCCAGGCTCCCCACAGCTGTGGCCAGGGCAGAGTGCTCAGTGTGTTTGTTCAGTTATGACTTTAAAAAATAACACAGGGACTCTTTTATTAAAACGGCTGTATTACCAATCAACACGTTTTAATAGGACACTCGATTAGAGCAAGATTTACAGAGAGGTAGATGCCCTCATGTAAACTATCACCTTTCTCCCCAGTCGCCAGCTCCAGTGCATCACTGTCTAATGTGGTCTCCTTTCTCAGCTGGGCGTGAGACGATGACTTTTTTCAGCTCCCCTGCACCTCTGAAGTTAGGGAAAGGGGCATTGAGGAGAAGGTGATGCTTGCTGAGCACCTGTGGTTGCCGGGTACTGGTCCTGGTGCTTCGATATACAACCTCACTTACTGTTGACAGCCACCTTGTGAGGTCGGTGTAATTGGCTCCATTTTTTCAGGTGGGGAAACTGAGCCTCTGAGAGAAACTTGCCTCCAGCTTGCTGCCTCAGGCCCACTTGGACCGAGTTGGCTCTGACAGTTGGGGAGTTAGCAGGCCTTGCGGTCCCTGGCCTCCCTCCCAGCTGCCCTCCAGCCTTCAATCTGGGCAGAACTTTCCAGTCCACACCTCTCCTCCGTGCCAGGTCACTCTCAGGCCCAAGGGTGCTGGGGGCTGCAGGAGGCTTGTAACCTCAAGTCAGAGGCCAGTGAAGGAAGGGGGAAGCGCTACGTGCAAGGTAGTGTGTGGGTCTGTGTGTGGTGTGCATGCGTGGCTGCACACACCTGGGCATTTAATCTGGATAGGTCACGTGCCCATCCGCTGGGTGCCTGCTACTTACTTGCCTGCCCTGCTGTTAAGTGCTTTTCAGGTCTTCAGAGAAGGCCCTGATTTTACTCCTTACTCAGGGAGGGTGGGGTGGTTTGGTCTCAGGTGCTCCCTCTGTTAGGGGCCTGGTGGGCTCCCTATGGGCTGAGTGGAGTGGACCCCACCCTGGAACACCTCAGATAGGCCCAGGCTGAAGTGGGGATGGCACTGGGGAGATTCGGGACCTCACCCAACTATTTCCCTCCTACCTTTCTGGCCGCCCCGTCCCTGACAATGGTGATCCTCTCATTGCCATAGTTCTTCCTCTGTGCCAAGCATGGTATGAGGGGCTTTTCATAGATGGTGGCCCCATCTGATCCTCCCAAGATCCCCATATACTAGGCAGTGTCATTGTTTTCAGATGAGGAAACTGAGGCACAGAGCGGGTAAGCAGTTTGCCAGCATCACAGAGTAAATGGGAAAGCAGGGATTTGAGCCCAGGCATCTCTCTCCAGAGAAGGTGCTCATCAAGAATATGAGGTGTGGCTGTCCTCCTGGCCCAAACTCCAGCTTCACCTCCACCGCGAGGCACACCCTGACTGCCCCTGCTGGCTCTGAACTGCCCCAGGTGCAGCTCTCTGTCTCTTGCAGGGTGGCTGTCTTGGCCATTCTCCTCTCGGAGCTTGCAGATGGGCCACAAGGTAGAGGAAATACCCAGGAGAGGTCAAGTGAGCTTAGCTTTGAAAGCTGGAGAGCAGGGGACAGCATCTAGTTTTCTCCATCTGCAGACAAGGAAACGGAAGCCTGCAGATGGGGAATGCCCGCCTTGGGGTGCGCAGTCATTGAGGGGTGAAGCCGTCCGGCTTCCAGTCCAGTGCTCTGTCTTCTGCACCAACCTCCAGTCCAATGCTCTTTCTTCTGTACCTACTTATTGCATTGATTTTATTTCAGAGACAGGCCCAGATGCATGGTCGGCAACAGACCAGAGGAGAGCCCGGCTAAGACCCCTTTTCCTCTCCTTTGCCTCTAACCCTCAAACCATGCAGACTTGCACATTTTCAACCTCCCTCCCATCCTTCACCTTCCCACCATTAAAACAAAAGAATTGGGAGGCGAGGGAGGGGCGAGCCATTGACTTAAGTGTTTAAATTAGCCTCACTTTGCTGAAAGCTGGGTGTCAGGATAAATCCATTCCTACAGTGTCATATATCTTTTCCTGAGTGGGAAGTTGGTGAATAAATGAGTGTTCTTCATATATTATTATGGCCTGACACAGCCGAGGCAGGGAAAGGCGACCCACAGTGATTAACAAGCAGGTCTGGGCTAATGAGCCAGAGGTTGGGCTCCTTATGGGAGGCCTGTGCCTGGCGCCGGGGCCAGGGCTGGGGACTGAGCCCCTGTTCTGGGGCATTCCAGCCAACCCTTGTTTAAGCTAGAAGGCCTATTGTGTCTTACCTTCTCCTCCTCCTCTTCCATCTGTCCCTTAGGGCAACTCCCTGCCCCTACTGGCTCTATTTGCCCTGTCCCCGCACCCTGTCTCCTCTTATCTGGGGACTTGAAGTGACATCTCTGTGGCTCACGATCCATGGAGAAAATAGAATCTTGCAAGGAAAAAACCATGAGACCTTGACATCTACGTGGTATTAATATTATTAGATTAAAAGACACCTTGACTTAGTTTTCACAGTATCCCCATCGACCAATGAAGGAACTGAGGCACAAAGATGGAAAGTAATCCCTGTGAGCCTGTGGGGTCCCAGCCTCTGCCTCTGTGGTGCTCCCACAGCCACCTCAGTATTGCCGTGGCTGAGTGGATCCCTGTATGATGCTGGAGTCAACCCCTGTGCATGGTTAGTGCCTGACAAGCCCAGCCCTGGCCACTCTTGTTCTAGGGGCTCAGATACTCCGTCCTGTCAGACCAGAGCTTGGGCCCCTTCGGCAGACTGCCCAAGAAAACCCGTCTCAAAGACATCAAAGTCTCAAATGTCAAACCAAGATGATCCCTGAGGAGCTGGAGAGGGAGGAGGTGGGGGAGGTGGCCCTTGAATCAGGGACACTGACACTGGTGGGGAGGGGAAGGCAGGGTGGCTTGACCAAGGAGCGGGGCAGTAGGGCCCCCAGCATCTAACCTTACCCAAGGACTGTGGGATCCTTCCCAGGCTTGGGCTTCATTTCCCATTGCCCCTCTCCCTCCCCTAGACTGTAGGGGCTGAAGGTATGGGTGGGGAAACCTGCACAGCAGAGGTGGGGGCCCTTCCCCAGGGCTGAGCTCCAAGGTGTCCCTGAGGGATGAGTGTGAGAACATGGATAAGTCTGTGTGCGAGGTGGTGCACGTTAGCATTGGGGGGGCCGTGGAGTATCGGGGTGCACATACGTGGGGACATTCAGCACCCTCTAGGGAGGTGGAGTGGGTGGCGTGGGGGTTCAGGGTCATTACCCTGAGCACGTTCTCATAAAGTGACACCTTTGCAATTGTCTTTCAAGTTAGCATGTTGACGTTCTTAACACTGCGATGAAAATGTGCAGAAGTAATTGAAAGCCAGACAGTTAGACGCCAGATGCAGGAAAATGGTCACGTTCACTCCCTCACCAACCAGGGCTGCTGAGCCTGGGCTCCCACCTCCGGCTTGGCCCTCTTTGATAGTATGTGTATGTATGTTTATGGTACCTTGTGTGCAGGAATGTGTGTGTGTGTGTGTGTGTGTGTGTCTGTCATTGTATGTCAGTATATTGTGAAACTCTGTATGAACACCTGTGAGTGTGTGTCACTGTGTGTTTTGTTGTGTATATGTCTGAGAATGCATGCTTGATTGTGTCATTCCTCTGTGTGTGGACATGTTTTTGACTGTGGGTGTCAAAATGTCCGAGCTTTTTTGGGCCTAGTCTTCCTTGTGGACCTTAATGAGAGTTATGGGCTCCATAACTGTAAAGCATTGTCCTCGTGTGGTGGGTCATTTGCTGTGATCACACAAGGAAGGATGCAGAGATCAGGACCCTACAGTGAAGAAAGTGGGCTGGGTGGGGCAGGGTCTAGCCTGGGCCTGCCTGGCCGTTCTGCGTGTACCTGGGCCCACGCCCTCCCTGTCGCTGAGGCTCTCTAGCCTCTCCAGCCCTGCCCTAGCCTGGCCCCAACACCCTGGCCACCCCACCAACTTCCCACCAGCAAGCCTTTGCTGAGTCACACTGTCCAGACAGAATGGGGAGGAGACCCTGCTCCCACCGAGGAGTCAGGATGAGGAAGAATTTGGGAGCTGTTAAATGTTAAACCACATTGGGCTGGATCAGACTTTAGAAGATTGAAAGGGAATTTAGCTTTGCTGGGGGCAGGAAGGAGGAAACATCCAGGGCAGATGTGTGGCATCAGGAAGGAGTGGGGAGTGTGGCAGAGATAGGGAGGCAGCCACGTGGGGTGGGGCCACTGACAAAGGCAAGGAGCTGGAGAGGTGACTGCAGAATGCCCAGCACATAGTAGGTGCCCAGGAAATATCTGAAACGCAGCTGGGGGTCCCATTATGGGGTTTTTCTTGTGACCTTCGGAAGATGTTAACCAGAAGGTATAACTGTAACATAACCAATGATAGCAACTCTTATTTCCTAAGCCCCTACAGTGCAGGCAACACTGTGCCTGCCACCCTACACACATTATCCCAGTGTATTATTTCATTTTACAGATAAAGAAATGGAGGGTCAGGAAGGTAGTGACCTCCTCAAGGTGACAGCACAAATCAATGTTGGTCCTAGGATTCAATTCCAGGTCTGACGCCAATGCCTGTGCTGCTGCCCCTCCATGCCTCAGTTTCCTCATTTCTACCATGAGGGCCTGGAAGAGAGGACTTCATATTTGGCTTGCCTTGGGGCTGGAGCCTGTTGACCCCAGAGTTCCCTCTGCTGAGTAAGACTTTGTGCTGGGCCTGGGGAGCTTCCTCCTTCCCATCAGATCCCTAGGGTCACCTCCCTTCCCCTAGGCCAGTGTGGAGCCAGGCCTGGAATGGGCAGGAGCAGAGGACTGAGAGCCATTTGGAGGGAGGGGCGTTGCTGCACTCCTGAAGGGAACTGAGTGGGGACCTGGCTGTGCTCCAGTCTGGTCCTAGAAGGAGGGCCTTGGCCTCAAGGGAGTTGTGCATCCATCTGTGGCTTGGTCTCCTTCCCTACAGATGTGGCTGGCAGAGGGAGAAGCCATACCTTTTGTGTGCACAGCCCCCAGATAAGTCAAAAAGTGTCTTACCTGCATTGCCTGCCTCAAGCTTCCCAACAACAGCCTTGGGAGCTGGAGACCACCAGGCCCCATCTTATAGGCAAAGACACTGAGTTTCATGGAAGCTTGTGAATTTCCCAGGGTCCTCAGTGACTGAGGGCAGAGAAGGGCTAGGCCATCTTCTGCCTACTGGACCTACCCTCACCATGGCCCTCTGACAGGCCAGGCCAGGGACGCTGCACTGTGGGAGCACAAAGGACAGCTCTGACTTCTGAGGAGGTTGCCAGAGGCAGGGCCTGGGGCTGGAGGGGCCACTTTGCCGGCTCTTCCTTCTCAGAGCCCCAGCCCTAGAACCCCCAGCACAGCCTAGGCTGGGACTGCCACCCGCGGCACACTCCAGAGGCAGCTGTGCTGAGCTGGGTGGAGCGTCCTGTTGCCCCGTCCCCGAGAGGCGGGTGTGCCTAATGAATTAATTAATGTTGGCAAAGCACTTGGAGATCTTGGGCTGAAAGGTGCTCAATACATGCAAATCAGAGTGATTGTTATTATCCATAATTATGGAGTTTCTGCCGGAGAAATTATTCAGAAGCGGACGGTGGCTGGGCCAGCACAGGGCTCTGCCAAGATCTGCTCTTCAAGAATAGGGGAATCTGTCTTTCTTCCTTCCCTTCCTCTCCTCCCTCCCTCCCTCCCTCCCTCCCTTCTTTCCTTCTCCCCCCTCTTCCCTCCACACTTCTTGCCTTCCCCTTCCCCGCTCACTCCCTCCCTTCCTCCTTTCTTCTTTTCCTTCCCTTCTTCCCTCTTTTCCATCCTCTGTCTCTTCCTCCCTCCCTCTCCCTTCCTCCCCACTTTTTCCCTTCCTCCTTTTCCCTTTTCCCCCTTTTCTTCCCCTTGCCCTTCTTCTCTCCCTTTCCCTCATCTCTGCTCCCACTCCCTCTCCCAGTTCTGGGCCTGTTTCCTGCTTTTCCACAACAAATGCCTTCTTTGTCTCGTCTCTCATGAAGACAGGCACCTGGCAAGGTTTGGAGAAGGAGGAGATTGGGCAGTAGCTTCTCACCCATGGGGTAAGGATCCAGAAGCAGAGCCTCACTTTTTTCCTCTGTTAAATGGGTGCATAAGGGGTGCCCTGCCTCTTTGGGTGAGTGGCAGTGCCCAGGAGGACACACTCTGGGTTGCAAGCTTCACATCTGCAAGGCTCTGCCATATGTTGTTTAGAAAAACATTGTGTGTGTGTTTGTGTGTGCACACTTGGTGTGTGTGTGCCTCCAACCCCCTCCTCCCTCAGACCATGTTCTCAATATGGCTTTGTGTCTTTGGCTGTTGGTTCCCTGATGGCTGAGGCTGACCCTCCTCCACCAGACTGAGTGAGCAAGCGGTCCCATGCTGACAGTCCTTGGCAGTGCCCAGAAACAGCAATCCAAATAAACTCTCTCTCAGCTGCACCCTACTTCCCTCCCCCTACCCCCAGTCCTCTGTCTCCATGGTGATGTTCATCTTTTGTGCCCACCAGCCCCAGGGAGGGCTGCTCCCAGATTCAGCACCACGAACAGCGCCTGGCTCAGCCAGGCCCACAGAGTCTCCTCTCAGCTGAACATAGCCTCCACAGGTTATTCTGACCCAGGCCCTACTTCCACAGCCAGACACCGAAGCTAAGAGAATGCCAGTGACTTATCCAAGGGCCCACAGCTGCTTAGCTTTAGAGCTGAATTACAGCCCTAGTCTCTGAACTCCCCATTGCATTACAAGGAGGCTTTAGGACTTCCTAGTGTTCTGTCAACAAATACTGGGCAAGCACTACCTACTGTGTGTCTGCCTATATACCAGGCTTGGTGATGGAGGAGAGTTGGAGGCAGTCAGGTCTCTGTTCTCTCCAGCACGCGGGACCCACAAAACAACAGCCATAGCCACAACCACGACAACAGCGAGAGAGCCGGGGATGGCAAATATGACAGTATGTATGTGCTTGATTTTGTGGTGTCTGTGAGAAGTACTTGAGAGGTGTGAGGCACAGTAGGTCCCTGTAGGATGGAGCAGTCAGGAAGGCTGTTTGGAGGAAGTGGCACCCAGCCTGGAGAGGCAGAAAGGAGGGGGAAACTGGTTGCTGAAGAGGGGCTGGAATGAAGCTGGCCTGTGTGTGAGTGATGGTGAGAAGTCCATCCAATGGGCTCAGGGCAGCTGGTGGCAATGAGCCTGGGAAGGTCTACGGTGCCCCATGAGGGGCTGGTCTCTGTCCTGTGGGCGCACTGGAAGGCTGACCAGCACAGGAACACAGTGGGATTCCCCTCCGCTCTACAGTGCTATAGCCTGCTTTGGTGTCAGAATCCAAGCCCCTACCTCTCCCTTCCTCCCTTACCTAGGGTTGGCTGATTCCATCTGGAAGTGACAATAGGCCGTGGTTGTCTATGGGGCCTTTGTGCCTTATCGCCCAACCTGTAATCTTTCCCACCCAACACAGGCTCCTTTTCCCTGGCATTTGTCAAAAAGATGGGACAGAGCCCCAGAGCCATGTGGGGAGGCCGGGCTGGAGAAGGTCTCTTGCTGCCCATCGATTTGCATTGCTTTGCCAGCTGCCTGAGCGGGTTTGCTGGACACCATGGGGCTGTGTTTGGCTTTGGATAATGAAATAATGTCTTCGCCGAGGAAAGGAGAAAGCCTTTGCCAA
This sequence comes from Chlorocebus sabaeus, assembly GCF_047675955.1. Lineage (NCBI taxonomy): Eukaryota > Metazoa > Chordata > Mammalia > Primates > Cercopithecidae > Chlorocebus > Chlorocebus sabaeus. The sequence goes on along the minus strand of NC_132929.1, from coordinate 53,836,882 downwards.
TTAGCTCAGCTGCCTACTTTTAGGACAAAAGTCTTTACTGTTAGGCTCCCGTCGCTGGCCGTGTGGTGGGGCTCTGTGGGAAGCCAGTAGGGCGGGCAGTCCACCTTGGGGGAGACAATGGGAGGATGAGAGGGGCTAGGGCAGGCAGGGCCGACATTTTCCAGGGACACTATCTCCTTGGCCTTCTGTCCCCCAGCAGCGTTTTCCTGGCACAGGTGCAGCATGGGGTAAGAAAAGGTCTTGGGATGACGTAGATCCTGGTTCTGTCCCCAGCCCTGCCACTTGCAGGCCTCATGGCCTTGGGCAAGGCACAGCTGACTCTCCGGGTTTCCAGTCACCTCCTCTGAAGAAGGAGGCATGGTCACATGTGAGATGGCAGCTCCTGGGCTTGGTGAGATGATGGAACAAAGCACCCGGCACACAGTGGGGACTTGGGAAATGTGGGTGGCTTCATGTTCATTACTTAGGATCACAGCCTTACCTTGCTATTGGCTCGGGCCTTGTTCATCTAGAGCTCAAGTGCCCCACTATCCACCCGTCTGACCCCATAGAAGGGTGAGATCTTCTTCCCTGACTTCTCCCAGGGACTGGGAGGCAGTGGGGCCAGTTGAATGGCTGGATTCAAAGGCAAAAGCATTTGAAGTGCTCCTTCCCCTACAGTTTAGGCCCTGGGGCTAGTGGGAAGGGGCTGAAGATGAGGCCAAGTGATCAGAGGAGGGAGGGCCAGGATGGAAAGGCCTGAAAACCTGACCCTCCTCCAGGAAGTCCTCCAGGGATCGGCTGGAGGTACTCTTTCTCTGTGTCCCCCCTACCCCATAGACTTTCACTGTGTCCTTCCCAGGGCATTTTCCCCCACTATCACAGGTCTTCTGCTCATTCCCATCTCTGCGAGGCTTTCTAATATTCTAAATTTCTCATACCTGTGACTCGTGGACCCCACGGGCAAGGTGGATAATAGTAGGAGCAGTAGTCGTGGTGTTCAAGGCAATGATCCTAAAAGCAACCAGCCTTTCTGAGGACTTAGCATGTTCTAGGCATAGGTCAAGGAACCCTGCAAGGATCACTCCCTTACTTTTGGTAGACGGGGTTGGACTGACTCCCATTTTACAGAGAAGGAAGCTGAGGCCTGAATGGGAGAGGGGCCTCTTGAGGGCATAGCATAAGTAAAGGCAGAGATTCACACCTGTCCTCACATCTGGCTCAGGTCAGTTTAGACTGACAATCACGAATGGCGTGCCCACTCTGCGCCCCACCCTGGACACAGAGAGAGATGGTACATACGCAGGCCCTCAAGCAGGTGGTGGTCCATGGAATACCCTCCACGCTGCCCTCATTCTTCCTGACCTCCTTCTTGCCCTAACTCAGAGGTGCCAGCTGCATCTTTCCCACTGGACTGGTCCTGCCTCTGACTCTGGGGTCCCTTCAGTGTAGGCTGCACAGGCAGAGGCTCCGGTCTCATCAGCCAAAGTATTTCTGGCACTTATCAAGCCCTGGCACGTAGTAGGGGCTCACCTAATACTTGTTTAGTGGTGGAATAAATGTCATTGTGTGGATTAAATGAGACCATGTATATGAAGTACTTGACACTCAACCAAATATGTATTGAGTGAAAAAATACCTTTGGGTGGAAAGAAGGAGGTACAGGGTGTCAAATGTCTGGCTCATGGTAGGCTCAGCACAGGGGAATGACTGCAGCTGTAATTGTTGGCATCCATTCTTCTGGAAGGGGTTGAGTGGATGGACCAGAAGCAGACCCGGGAGGCTGGAGAGAGAGACGGGGAGGGAAGCAGGCAGGCACCGGAACTCCCAGGAAGAGGCAACAGCAGGGAGAAGGCTGGTTCACAGCTGGGGGCCCTGACACCTACTCCGTGTGGAGCTGGGGACTGGAGCGTGTACATGTGTGCACGCGTGTGGGTGGCTGTGTGTGTGTAAAACAAATAACTGGAAAATGAATTTAATTATAAGGCACTTTTAATAGTTATTTATATTTAATCTTGCTAATTCTGCTTCTCATGTAGCCAAACTGTAATGCTATTCTTACTCATTTGCTAGTGAGAGTGGGGGAGAAAGGGGAGCGGGAGGCGGCCTCTCGGGAGGACAGCAGGTATCCCCCAACCCTGGGGTGGGCCCAGTTCAGGGATGGATACTGAGGACAGTGAGGAAGGGGCCACTGGCAAGGCTGTCTCAGGGGACATCTGGGACGCGGCCCCTGCTCTGATTCCAGGGCACGTGTTCACTCAGCCCCTGGGGTGGTTTTGGAGGAGCCATGGAGAGAGTCCAGCCTGAGTCAGGCAGACCTAGGTTCAAATCCATGTGTCTTAACTTCAGGGGCTCACTTTCTCCACCTGTAGAGTGCTATCACCCACTCCCACCCCCTCCATGAGAGCTGCTGGGAGGATTAAATTGGAGAGAGTGGGCCTGCCCCATGGCATCTTGTCCAGAAAGGCCGGTTCCGCACCCTCCTTTCTCTCACCAGCCCTCAAGCTGGCCCTCGGTCCAGCCCCTCCAGACACACCCAGCCAGCCCTCAACTTATTGGCAGAGAGAAGATGTTTGACTAACTCTATGGCCAATAACTGACTTCTGTCCCTTATTTGAGGATGACCCCTTAGGAGAACTGGAGGGTTGGGTTGGGTTGGAGGGTGGTCTGGTGGTGGGAGCAGCTTCACTGAGCATCTGGGAGTGGTCCACACAGCAGCTGTGGGAGTGGGCAAAGGGGATGACACGTTCCTAAGAAGGGTCCACGGCATGGGCCACATGGTGGCTTTGGAGAAAGGTCAGGAGTTAGAGACCCAGACCCGCTCTGCTGTGGAGAGTCTGGGAAAGCTGGTGGCCCCTGCTGAGTCTCTTTTGTTTTCTTGTCGGGGCCGCAAGGCCAGGATGTGAAAGACTGGGCAATAAAACCAGGGAAGAGCTTCAGGCAGGTTTAAGGCCTGGAGATGGGGCTGGCGGGGAGGTGCTGAGTACTCACTGGGCCCACCTGGGGAATGGCATTGGGCTTGTTTTCTGACAGTGCTTCCTGTGGCCAGAGTGAAGGCAGGGGCCTCAGAGTAGCCTGGAATGGAGCAGGCAGGTGATGCTGGGCTCAGACCTCTCTCTAGGGACCCCATAGAAATTGGGCTGGGGCGCTGGGTGCAGTGGCTCATACCTGTAATCCCAGCACTTTGGGAGGCCGAGGCAGGCAGATCACCTGAGGTCAAAAGTTCGAGACCAGCCTGGCTAACATGGTGAAACCCTGTCTCTACTAAAAATACAAAAATTAGCCAGGCGTGGTGGTGTGCACCTGTAATCCCAGCTACTCGGGAGGCTGAGGCAGGATAATAGCTTGAACCCGGGAGGTGGAGCTTGCAGTGAGCCGAGATCATGCCACTGTACTCTCCATGTACTCTCCCGCGAGACTCCATCTCAAAAAAAAAAATAAATAAATAAAATAAAATAAAATAAAAGAAAGGAGGAAGGAAGGAAAATAAATAAATAAGGCTAGGGGCCAGTCACCGTGGCTCTTGCCTGTAATCCCAGCACTTCAAGAGGACGAGGTGGGAGGATTGCTTGAAGCCAGGAGTTTAAGACCAGCCTGGGCAACAAAGTAAACCTCTGTCTCTCCCCTGCACCACCCCCCAATAAAAGAAAAAAAAGAAAAAGAAAAAAAAAGAAGTTGAGCTGGGACTGGGGTCCGTGACCTCTTCCTGGAGCAGGGTTGTGGGGAGGAAAAGTCAGGGGCCCGCCTTCCTCGGTGTGTTGCTTCTTCCCATGCTGTCCTGGTCCCACCCACTATGCTGGGGCCACCTACCTCAAGGTTCCTGGGCTCTGCAGGACATCAAAGGGGTTGGCCACGCCCAGAGGCTACCCTGAGGGCGGGCCCTGAGCCAGGCTCTGCGCTGGGCTTCTTCCTGATCTTCTCTCATGGAATCCCTGCAGTGACACTGTAAGATGGGTGCTACTATCCCCATTTTATAGATGGGGAAACTGAGGCTCAGGGAGATTGAGGACATGATTAGAATTTGGGTCATCTGACTCCAAAGACAGTTCCTTTACCCACTGGCAAACTCTGGTGACCCAAGGGGAAGAGGAGGATGGCATAGTCAGAGCGCAGGGTGAAGGCACTGCCCTCTTAGGAACAGCTGAGAGAGCATGGGTTTCCAGTCCTGGTGTTCACACCCCTGGAGGTCCAGCGATGGTCTCTCTGAGGCCCTGCAGGGCTGTTGTTGTGGCCAGTGTCTTAACCAGCTGGAGTGGGTGCCTCAAAGGGGCAACCACAGTCCCTGTTTAGAGTTGTGTGGAAGGAGAAAGTTTGGCTTTGGGCTCTGTTGCACCGGGGTTCAAATCTTGGCTCTGCTACACACCAGCTGTGTGCCCTTTGGCTGACCACCTGACCCCTGAGCCTCAGCATGGCCACTGCTGTCTGGCACGCAGTACACGTGTGGTACCACCCACCCACCCTCCTCCTCCCTGCCTCCTTCCTCCACTGATGTGTGGAGGTGGGTAATGACTGAAGGTATGATTCTCTCTGGGATAGTTTCACTTTAATAAGAGACTTTAATGCCTCCGAACCCCAGCGGATGTTTCCCTTTAATGGTGACATTTCAGGCGTGGTGACAGCCATGAGGAGATTCTGGAGGCGGGGGCCTGCCTGGCTCTGCATTGGTGCAGCCCTCTTCTTTGGCCCTTCTTCCACTCCCGTTCCCAGGGCTCACACTGCTCTCTTGCAGGCAGGTCAGTGTTTCGTTAATTTGATTGAGGGATCTGTTCTGAGTGTGCTCACTCTACAGCTCCTAGAAGCCCAGCCTGGGAATTGGTGGGCGTTCTGACACAGACAGGGCCAACCTGAGCTCTGCTCGTCTAGGCAGTGAGAGGTTACAGCAAAAGTAATGAAGAGGCTTGCAGGGGGAGTGATTGACCTGCCTGGGGGAACCCTGGAGGTCTGTCCCAGGGAAGAGTCTCTGGGCATGCTGAGCTGAGCGTAATGGATCTTTTCTGTTCATTAAGACAGCACCCACCCCACCCCCAGGACCTGTCTGCACTCCAGATGACTCGCAATGTCCCCTCATCCATTCAGCGCTCCCGAAGTGCTCCCAAGCCCTGGCTGTATTGACAGGGGAGAAGAGGAGGAGGAGATGTGGCCCCCTGCTAGGCCTGGGCAGGGGACCAAGGGACAGAGGATTGGAGCTCTGGAGGAGCAGTCCTGGGCCTGCGGATGGGGTGGTTGGATATTCTTAGCTAACTCAGTGGAGCTAAAGAAAGGGAGGGTTTGAAGAGGTCCCGAGGGAGAGGTCCATGGCCTGGGCCTAGGGGCCTGCGTTCTAGTCCAGGTTTTGCAGCTGATTCCTTTGTGACTACGGGTAAGTCTCTGCCCTCTCGTGGCCTAAATTTTCCCATCTGTCCAATGGGGGTTTTGGTCTGGGCCAGCTAATCTATGGCCTCTTTCAGCACCCTCCATCCCTGGGAGTGGGGGTGGTCTCTGGAGCCCAAGGAGCTGGAGACGGGTGGGAGGCAGATGTACGTGCTGCTGTGTGCTATGGCCAGCACATTCATTAAGCATCTGTAAGATGGATACACCCCCCAGTTCACCTGGCACACGAACCTCTGGATTTATTTCTTCCTGAATGGTGCCATCCATCATGTTAGCTTTGCTGCCAATGGTGTGGCTGGCTCCTGCCTGAGCCTCCTGAAGGGTAGGGTGCCTTGTTATCCTCCAGGCAGGGCTCCTCGCCCCCAGCCCCCATCCCCCAGCCTTGCTCCTGCACCTGTCCGCCCCTCAATTTGTGTGGCATGGGGATAATTCTACCCATTAGGTCTGCTCCAGTCCCCAGCCAGACCACAGGTTCAGGGTGCTCTGAGGGGTTCTGGGGCAATCAGGGCTGTCTTCTTGAAGGAGGTGGCAGTACTGGCTTTAGACCTAAAAATGTGTCTAGGCAGGAAGTGGACAGGCGGAAAGAAGACTAAGTGCTTTCAGTGTTGATGTTGAGGGAGGGATGGAATTCATGGAACAAAGTGAGCGAGGTCCCACACTTATACTCATGTTATTTATACCTATGTTGCTTATGAAAGGTGCCCAGGCAACAATGTTTATTGACTGACTGATTGATCCTGTCCCCGGTTCTTTTTTTTTTTTTGAGACAGGGTCTCACTGTCTCTCCCAGGCTAGAGTGCAGTGGCATGAACACACCTCACTGCAGTCTGGAACTCCTAGGCTCAAGTGATCCTCCTGCCTCAGTCTCCTGTGTAGCTGGAACCACAGGTGCATGCCACCATGCCCAGATAATTTTTTGTTTTGTAGAGATGGGGTTTCACTTTGTTGCCCAGGCTGGTCTCGAACTCCTAGGCAGCCTCCTAAAGCGCTGAGATTATAGATGTGAGCCACTGTGCCCAGCTCCTGATTCTTATAATTTCCTGTTTTTCAGACTCAGGTGCTCTTTTACCCTTCCTAAGTGGCTCAGGAACTATCCGGTGACCCCACCCCAGCCTCCATCAGACAGTCCCCCACAACATCCATCCCTGTTAGAGGCATGCAGTATATGGCAAAGTTTGCCCAGCCTTGGACAAGTCACCTCATCTTTTGAGCCTTGGTTTCCCCTTCTATGAAATAAAAATGGCTGGTCTTGCCTGCCAGGGTTTGAGGAAGAGATGAGCAATTGTGTATGAGGTGATCTGCACAGGGCCTCATTCGCAGCAGGGTCCCAATGCATGTGGGTCTCCTCCTTTATCCTGAAAAAGACCAGGTTTCACTGAAGAAAGGACATTTGAGATGGTCTCCAGCGAATGAATAGAAGCTCAAGCTCAGTGGGCAGAGTCAGGTTGGGATGGCAGTGGTTCTGGATTTCAGCAGGACACCTAGAATGGTGCTAAGGGTCTCTGCTGGGGACAGCTTTTTTTTTTTTTTTTTTTTTTTGAGATAGAATCTTGCTCTGTCACCCAGGCTGGAGTGCAGTGGCAAGATCTCGGCTCACTGCAAGCTCTGCCTCCTGGGTTCACGCCATTCTCCTGCCTCAGCCTCCTGAGTAGCTGGGTCTACAGGTGCCCACCACCACGCCCAGCTGATTTTTTGTGTTTTTAGTAGTGATGGGGTTTCACCATGTTAGCCAGGATGGTCTTGATCTCCTGACCTTGTGATCTGCCTGCCTCAGCCTCCCAAAGTGCTGGGATTAGAGGCATAAGCCACCGTGCCCGGCCTTTTTTTTTTTTTTTTAAAGACAGAATCTTGCTCTCTCGCCCAGACTGGAGTGCTGGAGTGCAATCTCAACTCACTGCAACCTCCGCCTCTCAGGTTCAAGCAATTATCGTGCCTCAGCCACTTGAGTAGCTGGGATTAGAGGTGTGCACCACCATGCCCAGCTAATTTTCTTTTTTTTAAAGTGGAGATGAGTTTCACCATGTTGGCCAGGCTGGTCTCGAACTCCTGGCCTCAAGTCATCCCCCTGCTTTGGCCTCCCAAAGTGCTGGGATTACAGGCGTGAGTCACTGCGCCCGGCTAGGGAACAGCTTCTTAAGCAAGGTACAGTGGTTAAGGATGAGGCCTCTGGAGCCAAGCTGTCCAGCTGCAATCCTGGCCGCACTCAGTAACTCTATGTGCATGACCTTGGGCAAAGCGCTAGACCTCTCTGTGTTTTGATTTCCTCCTCTGAAAAGGGGAATACTGACAGAACCTAGCTCACAGTCTTGTCGTGTTGATTAGATGAGTTTATACATGTAAAGTTTAGAATAATGCTGGCTATATATTAACTGTTTAATACAAGTTAGCGGCTTTTGTTATTTTATGTTATTTTTATTTTGAGATAGGGTCCCACTTTGGTTGTCCAGGCTGGAATGCAGTGGTGCCATCTCGGCTCAGTGCAGCCTCAGCCTCCTGGGCTCAAGTGATTCTCCCACCTCAGCCTTCCAAGTAGCTGGGATTACAGACATACACTACCACACCAGCTAGTTTTTCATATTTTTAGTAGAGACAGGGTTTCACTATGTTGCCCAGACTGGTTTTGAACTCTTGGACTCAAGCAGTCTGCCCACCTTGGCCTTCCAGAGTGCTAGGATTACAGGCGTGAGCCACTGCTCCAGGCTGGCTTTTGTTATTCTTACTGAGGGTCAGAGAGGTTAGGGATTTGCTCATAGACACACAGCTCGTGATGAACATTCGGGATACAGGTTGATGCCTATTTAATTCCAAAGCTATGCTCTTTCCTCTGCTCCAGGCAGCCCTGGTGTCTGCCAGAGGTGCCTGATGTGCAGCCAGTGTCCAGGCCTCATCTGGGGAGAGGTTGAAGCAGGCTCTGCCCACGGTGAGTTCTCTCCTGAAGCTCTTTAAGAGCAGGACCTTGTCTGTCTCACTCACTTCCATATCTGCTGGGGACCCTCAGGGCCTAGTAGGTGCTCGAGAAATACTTGTAAGTTGGCTATAGATGAATCAATAAATGAAGGCAGGGAGGGTTACCGGGTTGCTCCTAGGGCTTCTGGTGCTCATCGTGGGAGCCCCTCACACCTCCATCTTCTGTGCCAGATTGGGAGGACTCCCCCACCCCCACAGTCTGGCTTTTAGCAGCACCCCCTTCAGCCCTTTTGATGCCCACCCAGCTGCCTGCCTCTCCCTAGGAGGCAAATCTTCAGCCTCCCTCCTGCGTCCCTGGGTTCTCCCCACTTGCTTGTTAACTCGAGAATAACTCCCCAGCCAGCCCTGAACACGATGCTTTTGCCTCTGCTTTTATATTGCGTTGTAATGTGACTGTCTAAAGGTTCTTAAAGAAGAGAGAAAAGCAAGATCATTCCCTACTCTGTGCCCAGAGTAGATTCTGTCTTCAGGAGGGATGGGGCAAAACCTCCCAACCCTCTTTAGACTGGGGGTCTTTGGAGCCTGCCTGTCTTTAAGGTAGGGTACAGGGCACAGGCCTGAGGCCAGGAAGCCTGGGCTCTGACGCTGTCCCCTCAAGAATCTGTGCCCCTCTTAGCCCCTTGACTCCCTGCGATGGGGGAAAGGAGTCTCGCCCCTCCTTTTACAGAGGACATAGGGGTCCTGGAGCTCTCTGTCCCCTCTGCCCTGCCCCTGGAGAATGCTGGGTGCTTGTGCCAAGCAGAGTGGGTTCCCGGTGAAGGTGTGCTGGAGGTGGGCATACGTGGATGGAGGGAGGAGGGAAAGGGGCTGCCTACAACTCCTCAGTGAGGCCCTCCTGGCAGGGGAAGCATGGGTTAGTGGGTAGTCAGGAGAGCCAAGGCAGCATGGAGCCCAGGAGGGCTCTCCTCCCGCCCCCCACCCTTTCAGTCACTCCATCTCTCCCACCTTCCTCACCAGATTCTTCTCAGCTTCTGAGAAGGTGAGGTTGGGCATCGGGCTAAGGGCCCTGTGCACCCATGCACCACTGCGGGTTCTTTCCATCCTCTCACTGCACCCCAAGCTTTCTTGGAGCATCATGGAAATGCATCGACTGTGAGGGTGGACTCCTTGTGTCTGGGACTGCCAGGGCTGGTCCACACCTAGCTGCTGAGAATTCCTCCCCTTCCAGCTGTTTGCTTCTTACCTTTCCAGCCGTTTTGGCAGGCTCTCTTCTACAGTGTCTGCCACAGGTGAAGGTGGCCGTGCTTCCACTCTCCCCGGACAGCACGCTACTCTTTGGAATTCGGTTCCCCTAACTGCCTTGTGACACCAGCCCTCCAGCAGACTGAACAAAAGTTAGGGTTTTGCAGAATATCCAGCTTTTTCTCCTTAGTTGGGAGTGATGCTGTCTTGTGGCTTATACATCCTGGATGAGGTAGAATCCCTCTGTCTCTGGCTCTCGTGGTTAACAGTTTTGGATTTACCCAGATCTGGGTTCAAATTCTGCCTCCACCAGATGCTGACTGTGTGCCCTAGGTGAGTCATCCCAACCCTGCACCTTAGTTTCCCCTCTGGAAAGGGGGATACTGGTGCCCAGTTCAGTGAACTGCTGAGAGGGAGGTGAGTTGAAGTGCTCAAGAAGCGGCCATCAAGTGGCTCTGTGAGGCCCTGTTCATTGTGCCTCTGCCTCCCAGAGGCTGTGGGGAGGAAAGCCAGGGAGCAGCTCTGGCTGGGCCGGCCTGCAAGCCGGGGCGGGGCCAGCCTGTGCCTTCTCACCTTCAGAAGCTTTGGAGAAAACACTGCTCCACACGTGTCCCCGGCAGCTTCTCTGGCCCAGCCTGAGCTAGGCTTGTGGGGCTTAGCCAGGTCCGTTAGCTCCTCGGGAGCATCCCCTCTGCCCAGCCTCTCATCTTACCAGTGCCTGGCAGAAGGCCCCACTCTGCTTGGATGGGTCCATGGAGCTCCTGGGCACAGAGGGTGATGCTCAGCACCTTTGCCTGGCATTGGAGGCCCTGCCCATTATGGATGGCCCAACCCTACCTCTGCCCTTCTCCCTTGCCCATCTCTTTCTCTCCATCTGAACCCAGGATTCCTCTTGGCCCCTCTCCTTTCTGGTTTCAGCTGAGGTCTTGGGAAGCCTTGTGTTTTGACATTCTGGGTGAGAGCATTCTAGGCCAGGCTTTCTGAGTACGTTTGGGGACCAGGGCTTCTCCAGTCCCCAGAAGCAAGGCAGGGCTGGTTGCATAGAGCTTCCTTTACCTCCAACTGTACCTGATGCCCACAGAGCCCGCAGCCTCAGGGGACTGCACTGGGGAAGCTGAGGCGGGAAGCTACTTGTCTGCGGAACCACAAGGTCAAGCGGTTTTGTTTCTTGCTGGCAGTGGTGGGCCCTGGGGAGAGCGGCTGGCCACAGTGTAGTCGGTGGGGCCTGCGGCCTGCCCCTCCTGGGTGGCTGGGCCCTGTTTCCAGGGCTGCTCTTGGGGACGCTGGGGCCTAGGCTTCTGAGGACCCCAGGGAAGGGTGGTCAGGGGCCTTCCTGGGGCAAGAGCCCTGGCCTCTGCTGTATCCTCTAAAGGTGGCTGGGGTAGGGGGTCCTCAGGGCTCAAAGGCAGAGGGCGGAAAACCTGAGACTGGTCAGGGAAGGTTCCAGGAGTTTCCCAGCCTCTCAGGACAGTGTGTGGGGCGGGGGTTGGTTCCCTAAAGGCTCAGGCTTGGGGTGCTGCTGACTCGTGTTCCCAGAAGCTCAGCCAGGCCAGAAGCCTAGAGAGCAAAGAAGCAAATCTAGAGGGGGCACCTGTGAGGCTGTTTGCAGGGTGTCCCCTGCTGAGAGTGCGCTCCCCAGCCCAGCCAATGTCTCCTTCCTGGAGAAGCACTTCAGGTGTCTCTTGCCCCCGCCGGCCCAGGTTTGGGCTTCTCCAGGCTCCTGGTTCCCTTCCTTGGCCACATGGTATGGTAGCTGCCTGACTCCTGGTGTGTGAACTCTTCTGGGGGCGAGGGCAGGGCTGGGGGAGGAGTGCCTGAGCCCCAGGAGATGGATATGTGTGGACAATGACTGCTTAGGGACAGGAGGGAGGCTGCTGCCACCTTTGGCCACTGTTGCCGGGCTGCATAGCTCGGCGGAAGCACTGCCTTCTTGGAACCTCAGCTTCTTCTTCTCCTCCTGGCCTTTTTAGGGGTTGAAGGTTAGAGATCTGCTTGGGCAGGCCTCGGTCTTTAGGTGCCCACCTCTGCAGGTCTTTTCTGAGCCTCTGTCCCTGTTGCTCTGGACTCCCCACCCTACTGTCCAAATCCTTGTGTATTCAAAGCCCCGCCCCGCCCCTCCAGGAAGCGCTCCCTGATGCCTCCAGCCCTCGCTGATCAGAGTCAAAACCTCCTGAGGGTGCTTCCATGTGCTGTCTTCCCCTTGACACACACCCTTGGCTGTGAGTGGGGCACCAGGTACACAGAGGCCCCACAGCATGACGGGCAGGTGAACCTGTAACATCCCATAACAGGCCAGCATGGTCTGTGCCGGGTAGGGAGGAGCACGAGGGTGGGGCCATTGAGGCAGCATTTGTGCTGCATCTTGGAGGGAGAGGCTGGAGACAAGAGGGTCTTGGGGGCAGACATCAGGCTAGGAAAAGCCTTGAATGCCAGGTGGGTAATTTGGCGATCTGGCCTTTCTCTGCAGGCAGAGCACCAGGGAGAGGCTGTAATCGGATGGTGCACTCCTGGGAGCAGACCCTCCCCATAGTCCCTGGAGCCCTCCACGCATACCCTCTGCCTGGTGGTCTCATACTTGTTTTTCAGACCTCTGCTCCAAGGACACTTCCTCAGGGAAGCCCTCCCTGACCACACTGTCCATGCTGTCATGGCTCCTTGGCTTTTCCTTTAAAGCCCTTATCCCAATGTGTCTCCCACCCAAGTGTGGCCTTGATTAATGACTGCCTCTGCCACCAGGCTTTACAGCCACTGAGGGCAGGAATCAGAAGGGTTTGGTGGTCCCCTGGGTCCCCAGCTCTCGGCTCAGTGCCTGGCACAGAATAGGTGCTCCATAAACGCTAACTGAATATGTGAATGCATGCGGGGCACAGAACCCAGGAGCCGCTGGCTGGAGGGGCCGCTGGCTGATGGGTTGAGGGGAGGCACAGTCCCCCAGAAAGCAGGGGCAGCTTCTCTGTCGCAGCCATCCCAGCCGGTACTGTGCTCCCTTTGTTTATCATAGGTGGCTCTTTAAAGAACCACTTGCAGGAACAAAAGCTGTCTTTGGCAGCACCTCAGTAGGTGGGCTGGGCCTCCTGAAATGCTTTGAGAAAAGGTGGACTGAGCCAACTTGTCACCCCCAGGCTGGCTGGTGACTCTTGGAAGAGGGGGTGATCACAGTGGCGGGGGGCGTGGGAGGCAGGGTGATTGGTGGACCCAGCCCTGACCTCACCAAAATTATTTTTAAAGCCTGCAAGAGAAAGGGGTTATTTTTAACCTTTGTTCCATCAAGGCATCCCAAGGGAAAAAGAAGGGAAAAGGAAGGAGATGGGGAGTTGCAGAGGGGCACAGGAGTAGGGCCAGGGGCTTCTGAGGGAGGGGAAGCAACCCCAGAGGCCCCCAAGGACTTGCTTTTTTGTCCCTAGCCCTTTTAAATTTTTTAAAAGCTCCAAACAGCAAGAGGGACAGTGGAGTTCATTATATCGAGTTATCTCCTCCGTTTCAGGCAAAGATCAATCTTCTGAGTCTTGCAGCTCCAAGGGGGGAAGGGAAGAGAAAGAAAATGGGAGGCGAAAGGAAAAAACTCCCTGGACCAATTTCCGCTGTGAACACAATTACTGGGCTGCCTGGCAGTGGCGCCAGCTGTTGGCAGGCATCCTGGCCCCCCGCCAGTCGCGTTCAGCTGCCGGCCGCCCCCAAGGCTCCCTCCTGAATGGGACAGGTTGGCAGGTGTTAAGAGCCCCAGAACCCCTGGGGTGGGGGCTACTGGGCCTGTTATCCCAGGGAGGCTGGGACCCCAGTGCTGTGCAGTGTGCTCTGCTGCGCCAGCTGGCCAGGCCTCAGTCTGGCTTCCACCTCCCTGCCTTTGCAGCGTGTCCTGCTTACTGGGCATGCCCTCTGGCTCCTGCCCGCTTCTTCATATGGGAGGCAGTTCATGTAGGGAGTGAGAACACAGGCTTCAGAGCCTCGTAGAGCTGACTGTGCCTGCCTGCCTGCCTCCCTCCCTCCCTCCCTCCCTCCCTCCCTCCCTCCCTCCCTTCCTTCCTTCCTTCCTTCCTTCCTTCCTTCCTTCCTTCCTTCCTTCCTTCCTTCCTTCCTTCTTTCCTTCCGCAAATATATATTGACTGTCTCCTGGGTGCCAAGCACTGCACATAGTACAGAGGTGAATCCAGAGGTGAAAGAGGTGGCTTCAGGCCCTGCATGCCTTATGGAGTTTATGTTGTGATGAGGAGGCAGACAAGAAACAAGGCCACATATAAATAAACAAGATAATGTCGGGCAGAGGAAATGCTTAGAAAGTTGGGAGAGACTGGGGTGCATGGTGGGCATTTTACCTAGGGCGACTAGGGATGGTAAGAGGGCTCATTTGAATGGGATGGTAAGAAAGCCTGGGGGAAGAACCTTCAGTAGAAGGAGCAAGAGGGCAGAGACTCTGAGACTGGCCCATGTGGGAGGGAGGCCGATTGTGGTGGAAGATGATTTCTGAGAGGTGGGCAGGGCCTTGACGGCTTTGGAGAGAGTTTGAACTTGAGTTCAAACTGTACCATGGGCTCATGGCAGGGCAGCCGCAGGGCCTGATTCTCACGTCATTGTGCTGCTCTGATAGTTTGGGGCCAGAGATGGAGGCAAGGAGCTGAGTGAGGGAGGAGGCTGTTTCAGTAATCCCGGCAAGAGCTGGCCAGGGCAGGGCAGAGGAGCTGGGGGAAGCAGTCAGGTTCCAGACGTGTTCTGGGGTAGACCTGACAGGGTTTGCTGACGGCTTGGGTATGGGCTGAGGGAGAAAGAGAGAAGTCAAGGCTGAGGGAGATGTAATTTGGGGATAAAAATGAAGAGTTATGTTTTGGACAGTTCTGTTAGATGAGCAGTGGAGATGACAAATAGGCCTCTGAACATAAGCTGGTGCTGAGGAGGGAGCTGAGGCTGGTGAGAGGGACCTGGGGCACAGCAGGGGTTTAAAGCTGAGGAGTGTGCAGACAGGATGAGATGGAGAGGAGGTCCTGGTGAGCCCTGGGGCCTCAGATGCTTGGAGGGAAGTTAGGTAAGAGGGGAGAAGGTGTAGGAGGACAGCCCGGAGAGGCCGAGTCCTGGAAACCCGGAGATAAAATGTCTTCTGATGGAGAAAGCAATCAGCCATGTCAGATGCTGCTGAAAGCTCAGGGACCGGTGGGGGAACAGAGAATGACTATTGGGCTTGGCAAAACTGAGATTTCTGGGGGACCTTGATAAGAGCAGTTTTGTGGAGTGGTGGGGACAGAACTGGAGAGGGAACTGGAAGTGAAGGAGTGGAGACAGTAGAGACAGTCCGTGAGTTTTGCTATTAAAGGGAAGCAGACAAATGGGAGGGTATGTGAGGTCAAGGAATTTCCCTCCCTCCCTCTCTGTCTTTTTCTCTCCCTCCTTCCTCTCCCTCCTTCCTCCCCTTCCTCCCTTTCTCCTTTCTTCCCTCCCTTCTCTTCTCTTTTACAATATTGAGGCAAATTGCTATGCTCTGTGACTTTGGGTAAGCAGCATAACCTCTCTGAGCCAGTTTCCTTTTCTGCAGAATGGAGGTGACAACCCAGATGTTACTGAATCTGATGCACAACAAGTGCTGAGTAAATGGGAACTGTTCTAACATAGGGCTCACATGAGGAAATGGACAGTTGCACATCAGTACAGATGTTTTATGGAGGTCAACTTGGAAGCAAGTATCGACATGTAAAACATGTATACGCTTTGATCTACCCTTTAGGACTGCACCCAGAGAAATACTTACACGTGTGTGCAATGAGACAGGATGTTTTTTTCCAGCAATGTTTGAAATAAAAAATTGGAAACACCTAAGCACTCATCCTTGGGGGCCTGGTTACACAGGTGAGGGTACACCCCACGTGGCATGCCTCAGTGCAGCACCACGAGAGCTCAGCTGTGACTGTCCATTAGCAGAACATGCTGGAGCTTCACAACCCAGATCCACACTTTGGCTCCACTATGCCCTGGCTGTATACTCAGGCGGCTTACTGGTCACCACTCTACTCTGCACCTCAGTTTTCTTTTCTTTTCTTTCTTTTTTGGTTTTTCTTTTTTGGAGATGAAGTCTCATTCTGTCACCTAGGCTGGAGTGCAGTGGCACGATCATAGCTCACTGTGGCCTCCACCTTGGCTCAAGTGATCCTCCTGCCTCAGCCTCCTGAGTAGCTAGGACCACAGGTGCACACCACCATGCCCAGCTACTTTTTTAAATTAATTTTTTTTTTTTTTTTGTAGAGACAGGGTCTTGCTATGTCGCCCAGGCTGGTCTTGAACTCCTGGGCTCAAGCGATCCTACCCCTTCAGCCTCCCAAAGTGCTGGGATTACAGGTGTGCACCACCGCACCTGGCCCACTGCAGTTTCTCATCTACAAAATGAGGATCAAAACAGCACCCACTTAGGGAGCTATTAATAGGATCAGATGAGTTAAGAGGTACAGCACTCAGCCCAGTGTCTGGCACACATTAGGTGCTCAGTGAGCACAAGCATGGTTATTGCTGTGTATGGACAAGGAAAGGTCTCAAAAATCTGTTGTGAAGTGAGGAATGCAGGTGCACACAAGTATAGGGGCTGTGATCCCTGGTATATACCCCCGTGTCTGTGTACACCTCTCTGCACACATGTGCAAGTACACAGTTAAAGTTTCACGCCAAAGGGATGGCATTCAGTACCTCTGGAGAGGTGACTGGGAATGAGGGTGTTTACTGTACAGACTACTGTATTTGAACCTCTTAAAAAGAGGATGCTTTCATGTGTTATTTGCATATTAAGACTATAATATGTGAAGGTAGTCATTTAGGTCTTCACCTCTTTTGGGAAGCCTTCCGTGACTGCACCAGCCCACCGCCTGCCCTTGTCAGATCTCCTTAGTGTTCAGAAGCCACATTTCCACCGTGGCCGCTGGGAGTAAGATATGTGCGCACACGTGCATGTGTGTGTATGAGTGGTCTCCCATGTAGCCTGGGAACTCCTTGAGGGTATGGGCTTTGTACTTTCCAGGCTGGACACATCTTCAAGGCCAGCAGTTCTCAAAGTGTGATCCCCAACCAGCGGCATCAGCATTACCTGGGAGCTTGTTGGAAATGCAGATCCTCAGGCCCCCCCGCCCCCAGGACCTACTGGTCAGAAAGTCTTGGGGTGGAGCCCAGCAAGCTATGTTTGCACAAGTCCCAGCAACTCTGCTACACCTGCTTGTACTGATGGGAGGCACAGTGAGGGTCACAGGGTGAACCAGTGACAAAGCTGAGACGGGGGCCAGGTAAAGGCCTCAGGCAGACGTGCGAAGGCAGCCGTGCGTACTCCCTTCCCACCAGCTCCTCTGTGCTCCTAGGGACCATGAACCACATGTGGCCTCAGGAGGGAGGATTTGAGGTTCAGCCCTGTGTGTCCAGGGGCCAGAGAACTGTGACTTCCACTGCAGACAGGCTTGGATAGGTGGGGGCTGTGCTGCAAGTCCAGTTTGTGTGTCCTCTGGGGCCGTGTGGGTGCCTGCATCCCAGCCTGCTGTAGCCCAGGCCCTTTCTTTACCGAAAGTGCAATCTTGACTCTGGAATGAATGTGGCATCTTTAGGCTGCCCGCAAGCTTCCAGAGGGCAGGGTCCAGGTCTCCTCCTGCTCTGTCTGGCCCAGTGCATGGGGAAGCCCAGGCTGGGCAGGGGCTTGGGTGGGATTGGACTGCAGGATGGGTCTGCAGGCCCCAATCTGACTGTCCTCTCACCTCTTCCCTGCTGTCTCTTTGCAGGTGTCCCACTGAGGAGGCCCTGATCTTGAGCCTGGAGCCCTGAGACCTGAGCCAATGCTTGAGTGAGTTGAGCAGCTGCTGTCTGTGTTGGTGGATGCAGTGGGGCCAAGGGGTGTGTGCAGAGCAGCAGCCCTCTCTCTGCCACCCCTCTACCATCTCCTGGACCCCCCTTTCCTGTCCCCAGCCATGTTCCTGGGGAGGGGCACTTTTGAGTCACTGGGCGAGGTGGAGGCGGGAAGGTTTGGGGATCAGCTGTTAGGAGAAAGGAGGAAGGCAGCTCCATGATCTGATGGGTCAGGCTTGTGGGTACTGGGGGCCCTTGGAGGGCAACCGCTCGGGCCCTGGGGAGCGTGGGTGCCTGGTCCAGGCACCAGCCAGCCTTGAACTTGGGGATCCTGGAGGCTCCTTCTGGAGGAGGGGTGGAGCTGTGGGCCACTCAGGTGAGGTGGGCCGGCCAGGGAATCTTTTGGGTCTGGGGGTGCTCTGGGTGGTCAGGCTCTGACCTTAGGGCCTGGTTGTGCTCTGTGATAAGCATTTTTCAGACACTATTCCTGTGTCTGGGGATCACTGTTAGATAAGGGGTGGCAAGGCTGTCCCCAGTAGCCCCTAACCTCGACTTCAGTTCCAAGAACACTCTGTCCTGGGGATGATTACAGGGAGGGCTTCTGGTTGTTTTTTTTTTTTTTTTTTTTTTTTTGCTTTTTAATTAAAAAAAAAAAATCCATGCTCTCCCTCTCTCTGGGATTCTGGTTTTAATTTGGTGTCAAGGGCCTAGGCGTCTCTTCCGAGTCAGCCTTACCTACGTGCTCAGGAGGGAGCAGAAGGAGTGTGAAGTTGGGGAGATGGCACCCCTATTCACAAGCCTGAAGCAGCAGTAGCAGCAGCTCTATCGGATTTGAAGTAGTGGGAGCTGAAGAGGTGTGGCTGTCCATCTTCCACCCTTCCCTGGCCTAACTGGCCCCACGGCCCAGGGCAGGGGTTAACTTATATAAGGAGTTAGGGCTCTGTCTTCAAATTTCCGTATCTATAAAAGGGAGCTCCTCATAGCGCATCCTCCTGAGCACTGTGTTATGTGTAGAAGGCCAAGTACCAAGAGCTTGGCACACAGTTGGTGCTCAATAGATGTGAAAACACACAGTCATTTTGCAGCAGAGCCTTGGAAAGAGTTTGAAGGATCTGGGGATTGGAGAAGTGCAGCCCTCGGCAGCTCAGATGCCCCTGCAAGGGCGCGTGCAGCCTCCTGTCATTTGGGAGAGGAGAAACTACGCTCAGTGGACCTAATCCAGGCAGACTGCCCGGAGGAGGGGTGCTAATTGTGATTAATTTATGATGGTTGATCACCTCTTTTTAAGTGTACAAGAACTGTCTTCATACTTTAGTTAGCTCATTAATCTTAGCAACAGCAACCCATGAGAGGGAGCAGTTTGTTCCCTTGCCGCGGCCTTGGTGGCAAGGTAGGATTTGGTCTTGGTCTCCACTCCAGGTCCCATGGGTCTATCCATCTCTCTCCCTACACTTTGTCTCCCAGTGGTGGGTCACCTGAGAGGAGGGCTATGGTTGGAGGCCACGCCCTTGGCCACCATGTCCTCTGGTCAGGCCTTCAGGGGTCATGGCTTGGGGGTGGGAGCTGGAGGCTGCATCCATGAAGATGTGTGTGTGGACCAGGCAGCCACAGCCAGCAAGATTGTGAGAGGGAGTCTCTGGGCTAGTCTCTCGGGTTCTGGGTCTGGGGCACATCCGTCCTTCCTGGACATGCCCTCTTCCCTCTCCTCCGCACTTGGACACTAACAGTCCCCTCTGCTCAGAGTGTGCCTCCTCTGAGAAGATACCCCACAGCAACTGCCTTCAGCTGTCATCGTGTGGGTGGCTGAGTGGGCCCCAGCCCTACTCGGTTCAGTGAGAATGAGTTCCAGGCACTTGTCCCGACTTGGATGGGGGAGCTGTGGGGGTGGCTGGGGCTGAGAGGGCCTAGAAACAGGAAGGAGGGTGGGCAGGCAATTCAGGGATCTACAGACACAGGATTCAGTAGAAGGGATGCCATTCAGGGGAGAGCTGAGAAGGGGCAGGCTCCAATCCGGGAGGCCGGCCGTGGCCGGTGGGGAGGGCTGTCAGTCAACACACCTGGACGCAGCATCTGAGCACCCTCGATTATTTATGACTCGTGGGATGGCCTCATGAAATCTTTGGAATAAAAGCAGCCTGTGCTGGATCAGAGCCTGAGCGTGCATGCTGGGGGGCATGGGAGCCAGGAAGGAGGCATTATGCAAACCCAGGAGCCATAGTTACAACAACGGCATCTGTCCGAGTGCAGAGCAGGGAGCCATCATGGGCTCTGTGTGCAGGCAGGGCTGGCATGGGGTGTGGCCAGCGTTGGCCGGAAGCTCTGCCTCAGGGGAAGCCACTGAGGCACTAAGGGGTGGATGCCCGTCTGAGGGGCCTGCACATGTGAAGTCCACTCCAGAAGGGACCTCAGTCCACCTGGCACAACCCAGCAGGCCTGGGGAAAGGGTCTTGCTTGGATGGGTGCATTTGCTGGGCACCTCCCGCCGCCCCATCATCACCACCAGAGTTTACCGGCCTGAAGTTTTGTGTGGGCCTGAGATGCGGATGCAAGCTAGCGCTACCTTCATTTCTAAAACAGGGGAGCAGAACCATGGGGGTGGATGTTAGGCCAGTTCCCTAAACAACATCCTATACTTGGGGACTCAATTTTTAACTTTAAAGTCAGAATGTGTCTGCTGCAAACAATGCTGTTGGTTTTCACCTCAGTTCAGCGCAGAAGGGAGGCCCTGTTGCTCTTTCTGCCAGCCCCCTGGTCCTGGGCATTTCTGAGGAGCTGTGGGTGGACCTAGCAGTAAAGTGTAGAGTGCAGACCTCAAGTCCTGAGCTAGACTTGGGTTCATGGTTTCTCTGTGCATCAGTCTCCTCATCTGTAAAATGGGCACAGCAGTTGTTTTCTCATAGGTGTATTGGGAAGATGAGATGAGATGATGCATGAGAAGTCTTTACATATGACCTGGTACATGGTGAGGGCCTGTCAGTGGAGTAGTTGTGCTTGTCATTGCCATGGTTGGTGGCTGATCAGGTGGGCAGCAGAGCCAGTTCAGTCTGAACTGGGTGACATTCAGGTTCCTGTATCCAGGCTGCTGTGGTTGTGGTGGGGGAGGCGGCTCCGGTTTCTTCCGCTGTCTCCCTCTGGGTGTCAGTTACTGAGGGCTGCCAGGGGTAGTGCTGGACAGGGGGAGCTGGGTGTGCAGTTGGAGAGAGCTTGTCCCTGCTTCAGTGACAGGAGCTCTCAGCCACCTGGGTAGAGGAGGCACAGAGGGATGAAATCTCTGAGCCTCAAGGAAATAAGGAGGCTGCTTTAATGGGGCACAGAGCAGCAGCAGTGGCAATGCTGGGGTTGAGCGGAGAGGCCTGACACGTTGTGGTGGTGGCAGGGAGGAGCGTGAGGAGAAGGAACTGGCACAGGCTCTTCACACATGGAACATCACTGGTTCTCACGCAGGAGAGGGATGCCATTATCCCTGTTTCCCTATGAAAAATGGAGGCCCACATAGGGAAGCTAGTTGACCCAAGTCGCAGAAAAGGCAGAGCTGGGATTGAATCCCCTTTCCCATGTCCTGTGCCCTGGAGGGTTTGAGGATACCAGGAGTGGGGCTGGCTTTAGTGCCAGGCTCTGGCTGTCCCGGGCGGGGGGCACACATGGACCTGGATGTGCACGCGTGTGCATTGCATGTGCATTTGTGTGCCGAGTCTCTCCCCACTGCAGCAAGGAAGCTCTCTGGGAAACTAGGGCAGTGGGGCGGCTCTCTGCCACCTCCTACAGTATTGGCACCTGGGGGTGGCTTCTACATTGGAGCCTGGTGTCTGGGCCCAGCCTGTTCTCCCCACACATGTGCCTCCCATGACTCTGCCCCCACCCCAGCCTGCCTGCCAGGATGGAGGGGTGTCCGGGGGGCTGGAAGGTACCCTGGGATAATAAAGATAATTCTCAGCTAAGACATTGTATGCCAAGCATGAGTAAACATCATTCTCCCGTTATCCAAGGCCAAAGGGGCAGAGTGCCTTGCCCACGGCCACACAGCTAGGCAGTTGTGAGGCAGGATTCTGACCCTAATGGTGGCCGGAGATCCTGGGGGACCCAGCTCTGGTTTTTCTCAGTGGGCAGTCCCAGGACAGCCCCTCAAGGTCTTGAGGAGCCAGGACCCTGCCCCAGCTATCATTTACCAACCTTTCTGTGGCCAGGCCTGAGGGAGGCATGGGCCACACCTCCCCTCAGCCTAACCTGCCTGCAGGTCCTTCCTGTTCCCATGTTACAGATGTGGAGACTGAGGCTCAAGAGGGCCCCAATGCCATTCTGATGCTGAAGTCTGGCTTTTCCCCCCTGCCTTGCTGCTCCAGATTGTCTACTGATGCCCTCTGCCTGTGTCTCCCCATGTTGGTGCTGTGGCCCAGGCCTGATGCCTGCCTGTGCAGCTAGAGGGAAAGAGAGAGCCTGGACCAGTCTGGATATAGAGGGACAGAAAGGCAGGGGCAGCTCTGACACAGATGGGTAAGGGGCAGGTGCTGGACCATCTCAGGCTCAGAAAGTCATGTGCACCACCCGAGCCCCTGAGGCAAGATGGGTAGCTACTGATAACCTGGTTTGTGGCATCAGACAGCATGGCATGAGTCCCAGCTCCAGTACTTACCAGATGTGTGGCCTTAGACATGTTACTTTAGCTCTCTGGGCCTCAGTTTTCCCATTGGGTAAGGGGAAAATGATAGTAGAACCCACCTCACGGGCTGCTAGGGGATAAATGGCATATTCAGGTACTGCACTAGGAATGACACTTGACATGTAGTAGGCACTCAGTAAATTCTAGTCAAAGTTGTCATTGTTATTAGCAGGGCTATAGAACATTCTAGGGTGAGAGCAGAGCCTTCCTAGCTCCTATGTGCAACTAGATGCCAGAGCCAAGAGGGACAGGACTGGGGCCTGCTTCAGCCTCCCCCTTACTCCCCCCACAACGCTGCCAACCT
Organism: Chlorocebus sabaeus; assembly: GCF_047675955.1. Classification (NCBI taxonomy): domain Eukaryota; kingdom Metazoa; phylum Chordata; class Mammalia; order Primates; family Cercopithecidae; genus Chlorocebus; species Chlorocebus sabaeus. The sequence goes on along the minus strand of NC_132929.1, from coordinate 53,814,629 downwards.
CGGACCTCCAGTCCTGAGTTTTTCATTCCCTGGGGAGCAGGTAAATGTGGGGTGGGATGGAGTGGATTTGCCATTTTGCACATTAACTATTTTTATATTTATACCTACCTTATTCCAATAAGTGTGAGAGCTAAGCATAATCATGATACCAAGGTAGACAATCCAAAGCAGGGGAAAAAGGATGCAATAGCAAGGAAAGGCTTGGGGAGCATTACAACATGGACACAGAGGGTCCGATCTTGGGCTGAATAGTTGGTTCTGTGATTCCTCATAGTCAGAATGAAAAGGGAGCTATCATTTATGAGAACTGTGCTGTCCACAGGAGCAAAACAGCATATAGTCCTTGAGAAGGAGTAGGTTTCCTGGAGGAGCGGGAGCCATATCTATTCAGACATCTCTGCAGCCCACAGCAGCTCAGAGTGTGGAGAGTGGAGGTCAGATGTCTGACCTGGGTTAGAGGGTTGGCCAACTCCGGGCAGGGAGATCCTCTTCCTGCACAGAGTGATCTGGGGCCCAGGACAAGGACCATTGGGCCGGGAGGGTCGGGTAGACACTGGGTCACAACCCCTGATGCTTGCCCTGCTCTCCCTCCACAAGCTCCGAGCCCTCCCAGCTCTGGATTCTCCTGTCTAGCTGGGTCTGCACAGGAAGGAGCAGGGGTTAAGCTGGGTCTGCACATCTGCAGGCCTGGGCCTGAGACCAGCTCTGCCTACTCCACCCTCCTCCTCAAGAACCCTCAGTGTCTCCTCATTGGCTGAGCATCGACTGCGCCTCCCTGCACCTGGTCTCTGGTCTCTAATCCTGAGCCTAGCTCAGCCCTTGGGACTCCTTTGCACCCGCTTCCTAAGCCCAACTCTGCAAGTGCTCTCCGACCTGGATGTGCCTCCATCATCTCCCCACTGGCACAGAGCTGCCCAAAGGCAGAGTGGAGTCTTCCCAGCTTCCCTCCCAGTGCCGGCTGGACCCTCCTAGTGCCAGCTGGGCTCTTGGGTGGGTGTGGGTGCCACAAGCCTTGCAGGGAAGGAGGGTTAAAGAGAATGGACATTCAGCCATCACAGAGGGTGGGTTTTCCACTTTGCAGAATACCTTGCATATACTTGGCCAAGTCCAGACCTCAAAACAGCTCTGTGAAATGGGACAGCAACAGCAGACCCAGAGTAATAACAGCTCCTGTTTCCTCAGTGCCTGCTATGTGCCAGGCGCTGTGGTAAGCATTTCACAAATAGTTATTTATTTAATCCTCACTGCAGCCCATGAGCTGTTTCTGCAGAGAACTGAAGTGCAGGCAGAGGATGAGAAACTTGCCCAAAATTATACAGTCCTTAAGTGGCAGAGTGGGGATTTGAACCCAGGCAGTCTGGACTACATTCCAAGCATTTGTCTTCATGGCTCCTCCCAAGGGCTCGTGAGGGAGAAGTGTGAGGCCCACAATGCAGACATGGAAACAGGCCCAGAGACAAGGAAGCTTGCCTGAGGTCACACAGCTGGGAGGGAGTGGACGAGGTGGGGGTTCCCATTAGCTCCATCCCGTCCCCAAGCTGGAGCTGGAGCTGCCCTCAGACCCCTCCCTGGAGGCTGGGAGGAGAGGGTAGGAGTGAGGCTGTGAGGGCCACAGAAAACGCCCTTCTAGGTGTGGCCCCTGTGTGTGGCACCCACTCCCAGCCCCCAGCGCTCGGCAGCCGGGACGAGCGAAGCTTTGGTCTCTGGCCTGGCAGGGAACAGGGTGAGCTCTGGGGGCTGGGACTCAGCAGACACTGGTGCAGCCCACAGCATTAATCACACTGCCAGGCAGTGGGAGAGGCAGCTGCCTGAAATGCCTGCACCTGGGCAGGATTGATCACCGCCAGACCTGGCCAGGCGAGGAGGCTGAGGGCAGCCAGGGGCCATCTCTGCCAGGCAGGCAGTCAGGGAAGAGCCCTGGACTGGGGGAGGAGACACAACGCTGACCTGGGGCTCTCAGAAGAGGCCTGGTAAGAGAGGACTCTTCCTCTTCTCCCAGGGACGGCCCTTTAGTGTGCCACAAAGCCATTTGTCGTGTTTTAAGATGCATGGTTAAGCTTTGCCTCCTCCAGAAGCCATTGTAGAGTGCCCATGTGTCAGCCCTGGACATTTTCTCAAAGGAATGTGCAGCGTCCCCGGGAGCCAGGCAAAAGGACTTTGAATCCCTGTTGCCACCTGCCAGCTGTGTGACCTTGGGGAAATTACTTCACCTCTCTGAGTGCTGGTTTCCTCATCTGTAGGATAGCTCATTTTTTCTTTTTCTTTCTTTTTTAAAATTATGGTAAAAAAAATATATATATATATATATAAAATGTATCATCTTAGCCGTGTATAAGTGCACAGTAAGGTAGTGTGAACTCTATGCCCCTTATCGTACACCATATTCTTTTCATCTTGCATGACCAAAATTCTGTACCCATTGGACAGCAATTTGGCTGTCCCCACAGCCCCTGGCAACCTTCCTGCTACTTTCTAAGAGTTTGACCACCTTAGATACCTCATACCAGGAAACCATACATATGTGTCTTTTTGTGAGTAGCTTACTTCATATAGCATAATGTCCTCCATGTTCATCCATACTGTGGCATGTGACAGCGTTTCCTTCCTTTTTTAAGGCTGAAAAATAGTCCATCATCTGTATACACCACATTTTGTTTATCTGTTCATCTGTTGATAGACAGTTGGGGTTCTTTCCATCTCTTGGCTGTTGTGAATAATGCTGTGATGAACTTGAGCATGCACATACCTCTTTGAGATCCTGTTTTTAATTATGATATGTATATGTACGCACATACACATACACACACCCAAAAGTGGGACTGTTAGATCGAATGGTAATTCTATTTTTAATTTTTACAATTAATTTAGTGGCTGCCCCACTTTACATTCGTACTAGCGATACACAAAGGTTCCGATTTCTCCACGTCCTTGACAATACTTATTTTTCTTTCGGTAGTGACCATCCCTATCTGAGGTGAGGTGAGACCTCATTGTGGTTTTGCTTTGCGTTTCCCTGATGATTAGTGATGCTGAGCACCTTTCCATCTGCTTGTCGGCCATTTGTATATTTTCTTTCAAGAAATGTCTATTCAAGTCCTTTGCCAATTTTTGATGGAATTATTTTTGTTGTTGAGTTGTAGAAGTTCTTTATGTATTCTAGATATTAACCCCTTTCAGATACGTGGGTTGCCAACATTTCCTCCCATTCCGTAGGTTGCTTTTTCACTCTGTTGATTGCTTCCTTTGTTGAGCAGAAGGTTTTAAGTTTGATGTAGTCCCATTTGTCTATTTTTGCTTTTGTTGCCTGTGTTTTCGGTGTCATGTCCAAGAAATTATTGCCAAATCCAATGTCATGAAGCTTCTCCCCTATGTTTTGTTTTAGGAGTGGTATAGTTTCAGGTTTTGTGTTTAGGTCTTTCACCTATTTGGAGTTAATTTTTGTATATGGTGTAAGGTAAGAGTCCAACTTCATTTGTTTTGCATGTGGAAATCCGGAAACTGAACAGAGGCCATAGCAACGGCAGGCTCATTCTTGTGCAAGGTCTGGATATCTGGATGCCCTAATGAGGACAGGACCTGTGCTCCTTCCTCCTGATGATGGCTGTTGCTCTGACCCTGAGTCTTTCCTCCTCTGGGTCTTTGGGTCTTGCTGTACCCAGGCCAGGTCAGGCAGGATGGGGTGCCTGTGGGGTAGGCAGGGTGGGGTGCCTGCGGGGTAGGCAGGGTGGGGTACCTGCGGGGTAGGCAGGGTGGGGTACCTGCGGGGTAGGCAGCCCACTGCAGGGATGCATGCTTCTTCTTCACCCATCTCCAGTGCTTTGGGATCTCTGGGTGGAGTCAGGAACTCCATGAGACACAGGGAGCGGAGACACAGGTGCTCAGTTCACTCAGGAGGACTTGTGTAGAGTCAACAGCCCAAAGGGTCAACACTGGACACTGGTCTGGGGGAGAAAAAGGTCTCAGTGGGGCAGCTTAGGGCTGTGCCCTCCTCCTGCCCTAATCTTCTGGTGACTCAGATGAAGGCGCTGAGTCCCACATTTGCCAGTGAGACGCAGTTCTCACTGTGGGTGCTCAGATGGTGGAAGCTCTGAACTGAAACCTACCAACCAAATGGAACTCTGCAGCCAGGAAAATGAAGTTTGGCACTTGGGCTCAAAAACTCAATGGCCAGGGGATGGATGCAGGAGTAGGGGTGGGGCGGCCGCTCCATGTAGATTCCCTGGGTGTGCTGTGGTGGAGCCATCTCAAACCAGCTCTCTCTCAACCCCATGGACACGTGTTCAGGAATTTTCCAAGCCAGTTGTTCAACACAGGAGTCCACCTTCCAGGCTCACATCCTGGCTTTCCCCAGGTCTGGCAGATGCAGGCTCTACCTCTCACAGGAGCTGCCTGTCGCTTTCTGTATGACCCAGGCAGGCCTTTTCCCCACCCTGGGCCTCTGTTTCTCCTTCTGCAGAATAACCATTGTACCTTCCTGGGGGAAGTTGTGAGGGTTAAACAAGATAATTGATTATTTGTTTATTTATTTAGAGACAGGGTCTTGCTCTGTTGCCCAGGCTAGAGTGCAGTGGTGTAATCATAGCTCACTGCAGCCTCGACCTCCTGGGTTCAAGTGATCCTCCTACCTCAGCCTCCCCAGTAGTTGCTAGAGTAGTTGGGTGCAACGCCACCATACCTGGATAATTTTATTTTCTTTTTGGTGAGACAGGGTCTCGATATGTTTCCCAGGCTCTTCTCAAACTCCTGGGCTTGAGTGATCCTCTTGCCTTGGCCTCCCAAAGTGTTGGGATTACAGGCATGAGCCGCCTCGCCCAGTCAAGATGATGGATTTAAATTCCTCTGTGGAGAATAAGTACTGATGGGGAAACTGAAACCCCCAAGCCCCATGGCTGAATTCCCCATTCAGGGCTTTCTGTCCTTCTCAGGTCCTGGGGCAGAAAGTCGGCAGAGCCTGTGTAGACCTGCCCCTGGACTGGGCACACCCAAACCAGCTTGGACACCCATTTGGAGTATCCCAGAAGGGAGCCCCACCATCAGGAAAGGGTGGGTATGGGGGTTAGGTCCTTCTGCTCTGATACTTCAGCATGGCTAGTGTGACCAGCACTGGGAGGCCTGGGAGGAGGCCAGGCCTTCATCTCAGGCTCTCCTGGGGTGGGGCAGTGGCAGGGTCCACCCACCGTCTGGGAAGCAGTTGCTGATACCTGCCCTGGGCTGGATGTGGGTGATTTGGCTGTGGGCTTTTTCTTGAAGGCCTGCCAAGGTAGACTGTGGGGGAGGGCATAGTTCAGCCCCTGAACATGAGGCTGGAGCCTGGCCCAGTGGTGGGCTGTGGCCAAGGGAGGTCGTAGGGAGACTCGGGGGTGCTTACTGCCCCTGGGTGCTCATGGCCCTCTCCCTAGTTATGGTAGCCCACATTAGGCACTTTATGTGCCTCCTCCTCATCCAGTCCTCACCATAGCCCATGAAGTGGGTGCTGACTTTATCTCCACTTCGCAGATGAGGAAACTGAGCCCGGAGAGGCGAGGTTGAAACTATAAAGTGTCTCTGCCACTGCAGGTTTGCTGTTCACCTTGGCCAGTGCCCGCACAGTTTCCTCATCTCAACAGTGGGGACTCAGATGGGCGCAGCTGGGGGAATGTGTTCGACATTAGTTGCATCTTCTGAAGTGGTAAAGGGCCCACAAACCTGATATGTCCCCATGTTTACAGACCAGCAAACTGAGGCTGAGAGAGTCACAGCCATTGGGTCCTGCAAAATCATCTCTCTCCTGGCCTGGCTCACGCCACCCTCCCTGCCCAATTCAGGCCCCTTAGGTCGCTCTGGACCCCTCGAAAAGCCCTGATGCTGAGTCGGTGCAGACAGGCTTCAATCACGTGTGTGTCTGTATGTGTGCATGTGTGTGCACAGGTGTGTGCTGGGATGGGGGTGCCTGGAGGAAGCGGGCAGAGCTGAGCAGACCCTGGGGCCACTGGGTAAGAGGAAGGGGCCCCCTCCCCACTCCCCGCTCCTGCTCCGGGTGCAGGGAGTGGGAGAAGCCCCGGGTGACAGGGTTTGTGCCCACTATATATAGCCCGGCTCAGACACGCACGCCTGGCTATTTCTGTGTTCCTCCTCCTACTGAGGCAGGGGGAGGGGAGAGAAAGTAGTCCATCTAAAAATATAACCTGGGGAAAAATATCACAACGCCTGAGCTGAGCCTGAGAGATCTGTCTCTTTCTCTCGCCTCCCACCCCCGCGCCCCGACTTACCTCACAGCCGCCTCGGCTCCATTTGGAACTGTGGCCCCCTCCCCCACCTGTGCCACTTTCTCCTGATGCCCCCCAGCTGGGGCTGGGTTGTTCCGCCCCCATGTCACAGGTGAAGAAACTGAGGCCTGCAGAGGGCTTGCTTGGGTGTGGCACTTTGTGCTGCTCATCCCTCTGGGATGCCCAGGCCTGAGGGGCAGCCCCTCCCTGCCCTGCTGAGCCTGCACTAGGGTGGGGGCCTGGGTCCAGGACTTGGCTGTGCACTCACTTGTTTCATCTCTCTGAGCCTCAGTTTCCCCAACTAAAAGGGGACAGTGATACTAGTTGTCTCGTAGGTGGTGCTAAGGGTTGATGGAGAGGCGCAGGTGAAGCCCGGGACACGGGCCAGGCACGTCAGAAGCACACAGAGACGTCAGTCTCGGTTGTCGTCACTGTTATTATTTTAATTATCCACCACCTTCATCCTGGCCACAGAAATGACTCTTCCCCGAGGAGCTTCTTGAGGGCAGGATGACTCTTAGCAGGTCTGCATCGCGGTGCTCAGCAGGAGGCCCACCTGCCCACAGCAGCATTCAATAGATGACACAGTTGTATTTAGGTTCGCAGAGGAAGGTAGGGGGTTCTAAGGTTGATGAAACCCCTGCCTCAGGCCACGCTCACTGCTCTTTGGCTGTCTCGGTCCTCACACTTACTCCCTTCAGTGCCTGCCTGGGAGTGGGGGCGGGGTGGGATGGAAGGGGAGGATGGGGTGTTGTTACCATCCCCATTTTAATGACAGACAGGAAGCTAGAGCTCAGAGAGGGAAAGTGATAGGCCCTGGGTCACACAGCTGGGACAGAGTCTGGACCTGAGATGGGCTGCCTGACTCGAGGCTCCCAGGTGTGCTGGTCCTGAGGGCCCCTGACTTGTGTGTCTCCTTTCTGTGGACTGTAGGAGCCTCCAGGGGCGCTGTGAAGGCCCAGCCCCGGAGCGCCCTGCTGGTGCTTTCCATAGCCCTGCTGCTGCCCATAGCCCTGCGTGAGGGACTGGAGAGTGCGTCCCTGGGTTACTGAACATCCATCGGGTGCCCATGTGATGGTTCTCAAATTCCATGCTCTGCCAACCAGCACCAACTTATGACCAGCCCTGTTTCCTCTACACCCCCACACTCTCCACCACCACCAGGTTATTTTGATGTTGTATAATTTTTTCCAGAAATATTTCAGTGCATATCTCTAAAAGATGAGGACCCTTTAAAAGACAGAACCGTGATACCATTACCACACCTTAAAAATTAAATGTTACCTGGCACGGTGTCCACTTCCTGAATCACTCTTAAAAATTGCCTTGAGGTAGGAGTTAGCATCACCATTTTATAGATGAGGAAACTTGAGGCCCAGAGAGGATTAGTCACTGGCCTGAGTTCATGAAGCTTGTAAGTGGCCAAGCAGGGATTTGAACCTGGGCCACTTGACTCTAAAGCCAATGCTCATTCCTCTTTCCTCGGCCAGGCAGGGCCCCAGCTTGCCTCCTGCCATCCCCAAAGGGTTGCCACGCCCTGTGGCCCTAGGGCAAGGAGCTCCTGGCATATTTTTGTTGGGGGACAGTCTAGTTCCTGGGCCTCCTGATAAACCCAGAGTCCAGCCCAGAGGCTCAGCCAGGTTGTGTGCTCAGAGACGGGCTGCGAGGGTGCGCAGGCCGCACTGGGGCCAGGAGTGAGCTGTCTTCCCTGGCCGGCGTGCTAAGCTTTACGGGGGCATTAACAAGCCATTTAAAAAGCGCTGACAACACACTTTGCAGGCTCCTATTTAAGATGTACTAAAAACTAAGCACCTTTTCAGGGCGGAAACTGCAGCATGTCGGGGTGAAATACGTCCGTGGTGTCACCTACGCACGTGTCACCCTGCAGGTGCAGAGAGGGGCGGGAGCAGCAGGCACCCGGCCTCACCCCCACCAGGCGGCCTCGGAAGGTGCAGGTACTTGGTGAGCAGGTGGATTTGCCAGCATTTCCAGCTCTGCAGCAGGGGGAGGGACATTCTGCTTTGGGGGGTCATGTTAGAGGTTGGGGTGGGTGGGGGCATAAGTAGGGGGCAGGGGAAGTTACCTGCTCCTGGCTGCCCATTTCAGATGGAGAAGCTGAGGCCTGGGGTGGGAGGATGAAGTTGTGAGGTCACACATCCTGATCTTGGGGACCCCAGCCTGGTCCCCAAGGCCAAAACTATGCAGGAGGTGCTTCTTCCTCTAACCCTGCTCATCCCACCTCAAAACAGACTTTCTCAGACCTAAAGCAGGCCTGGACCAGGAGCCAAGCACTGTGGTAGGCACTGGGGATACAACAGTAAACAAATAAAAAATGCCATCAATCAAACCGGGTGCTTCATGGAGCTTCTCTAGTTGAACGGAGATGACAAATAAAGAATGCCAACAATGTCGTGAAGCTGCGGTGTATCTACCAGCAAGGGGCAGATGTGGGGTGCTGTCAGAGGGTTTAAGAGGAGACCCACCAGGTCGGGGAGGCAGGGAAGGGCTTTGGGAGGAGGTGACACCAGGGCTAAGCACTGCAGGATGAATCTGTGAGCTGAGAGGGTGGGAGGCTGTGGCTGGGGGAAGGGGGGCAGCAGGCAAAGGGAAGAGCACATACCAAGGCCCTGTGGCAGAGGCTCCAGGGGATTCTGAAAGGCCAGTGTGGCTAGAGTGGAGTGAGCCTGGGGAGGTGTGGCTGGAGGGGGCTAGGGCTAGGTCTCACGAGGGCCATGAAGGGGGTGACTGGGGTGGGAGGTTTAAACACTTGGATTTGTGGTATGGACAGATTTCTGGCTGTCACAGGAGGAAATGACCTTGGCTTTGTGTCAGGAGTGGACTGGGGAGTGGGTAGGGGTGAATGTGAGCATCGAGGTGGGAGGGGCAGCGACTCAGACCGGGGTATTGGTCATGCTGCCCTCTGGCTCTCCGTTGTTCCCCTGCATCCTCTCCAGGCCTGGTGACCCAGGAGAGTCCCGGAAGGTGTCTGGGAGGGACGGTCCTTCGGCTGTGGGTGGAGGGATGAGGGAGGCGGGGAGGCTTTGCTGAGCTAGCTGTGGGAGGGGGTCCTGGTGCTGGGCCCCAGGCCTGGGGCCTTCTCTCTTTGGAAGGCAGCTGAAGAGGCAGCTGGGGTGTGAGCGCAGGAGCATGAGGAGTTTGTCACGTCTGCCTGGTCTCCACTCTGAGATCTAACCCAAGGAGGAGCGGGTGCCCAAGAGGGGAAGGGAGCTCAAGAAAAAAAAAAAAAAAAAAATAGCTTGCTTGACTTAATTATGACTGATTGTGACAGCTTGCATCTTTAGTCTGAAAAGTATCTATGGGGTAAGGACTGCTTTTCTCAATCGGGATAATTATGTTAATTAAAATGCTTTCTTTATAGCAGTTCTGATTAATAAAAACAGTTCCACTGCTCTCTTTAAACACTCTAACCTTCTGTTGCATGGGGAAAGAAGCCCTTTCTCAACAATTTATGGTTTTTCACGCAGATTCCAAGAGGCGACCTGCTGCCGGGTGGTCTGGTGGCAGGCACTGCGCTCACACACGCGGGGATGGATGCAGGCAGAGGGGCAGGCACGTGGACCTAGCAGGCAGCGGGACTGGCCATTGGGGCAGGGACAAGCCGGGGCACCGCTCAGCTGAGTCTGCCGCAGAATAAAAATGTCACTTATTCCTCTAATTGCTGTTTATTTCCTCTGGAAAGCATGGAGATAATTAATGAGCTCCCAATTAAGAAAAATTTCATGTAGGGGACTGAGGTGCCAGGGCCAGGATCGGTACTGGAGTGGAGGGGTGGGGTGGGACTGGTGGTAGGAGCAGGGGTCCTTAGTGAAGCTGAGGGGGTGGTGGTGTGTGTGCTACGAGAGGTGGAGGCAGGTCGGCGGGAGGGGTGCTGAAGAAGGGGCTTCACTGCCAGGGAGGCTGAGTAGAAGGGAACAAGAGCTTTGAGCACAGCTTCACTGTCCCCAGCCTCAGTTTCTCTCTTTGCCTAAGTTAGAAGTCACAAGTGATGGCTCAGAGGCAGAATCTGTCTCATAGTTGTGTGTGTGTGTGTGTGTGTGTGTGAGAATGTGTATGTGTGCACGTGTGTATAAGGGCCAGTCTGCTTGTGTGTGAGTGCATATATGTGTATGAAAGCATGTGAGTGTGCATGTGTGTTTGTGAATGTGAGTGTGTATGTGTTTACCTGTGTGAGTGTGTGAATGAGATTGTATATATGTTCATGAATGTGGGTACACGTATGTATGAGAGCATGTGTATGTGTGTTCTAGCCACAGAGTGTGGCAAAAACCTCAGCCCACAGATTGTTGGAAGATTGGGAGGTTTCTCATCAAAATCTGGCTTCTGGAGTCTCTTGAAAAGTCAGAGGCCCAGCAAGCATATGCCGGCGGGAGCCGAGTGCTGCGTGGTGGCTGCCCCTGTGTGTCTCCCATGGCCTCCCCATCCTCATCTCCATGCCAGCCTGACCTGGGAGGCATTTGTGTTTCCTGGCACTGTGTGACTCTGGTCTGCCTGTGAGGGTGGAGGTGGGGGTTGATCTTACATGGACAAGGGGCACTCAGTTGACCACCATCCCTTCTCCTAAAGGGACGGAAAGGAGATGGGGTCCCAGAAGCCCCGAGTAGAACTGTCTCGGTGCTGGTGCTGGCAGACTTTTTGGGGTTCCTCACTCCACCACCCAGCCACCCTAGGCCTGGAGAGCGGCTCAGTACTGTCACTACCCAGAGGGGCTTAGGCAAAGCTGGCCTCACTCTTGAGGAGGCAGTGAGGAGGACATCCCAGGAGGTGCCCCTGGGAGGGAGAGCTGACTGCCCACCCTTCCCAGAGGCCCCAGTTCTCTCTGGACCCTCTGCCCTGCCTGGACAAGCTCCTCATTTGCGGAGGACTTTGGCAGAAAACTTTGCCAGACACAGACTGGGGCCTTGTCAGTTTCCCCAGTTTCCTCCACCCCAGCCCAACCCCAGCCTCTCTTGCTGCTAGAAATGAGGAAATAAGGTTAGGGGCTTCTTCCAGCCCTACCACCTGGTTGAGGAAGAGGCTGTGGCAGTCAGGGAGGCCCTGGTAGCCCACAGAGTACATGGACCAAGAGGGTCAGGGGTTCCGGCCAGGGTCACACAGCTGAGAAGCAGGGGCTGGGGCAGGCACAGAAACCAGGCATCCTGACCCCAGGGGGTTATGAGGGTGACCAAGGCCACACAGGTGCGGCTAAGGGGTCTGTACTGCCAGAGGAAGTGATGCTAATCAGTCCCTAGACTCCTTCCCCTTTCCCACGAGAAGACTGCAGGCTGGCTCCTGGCGTGCATCTCTGGGGTCCGATATGGGGGTCCAGAGGCTTGCTCATGGATGTGTGTGTGGACAAGCGCCATGCAAATGTGTGTGGATATGTGCCCTGTACATGTGTAGGCACGCAATACATACGTGGGTGGGCCTGTACACACATACACACATGGACGTGTTGTGTGAGAGCGCGTCCAGGTGTGCACGTTGACACGTGTGTGTATACATGTGGGTGCTGTGTGCATGTCACATGCACAGCCATGTGTGGGCATGCTCCTCTGTATACATGGGATGGGCGTGGTACGCATGAGCATGTGCATTCGTATGTGTGGCTGTTAAACGCGTGTGTCTGGGGTGCTGCACTTCTCCAGCTCTGTCCCTGCATGTTCACACACACGTGTCTTCCTGCATAGGTCTGTGTGTGAAGCGGAGGGCCGTGGCGAGGCCCTTCTGTGGGCCCTGGAAGAAGGTGGCTCCCTAGGTGGGTGATAACGAGTCAGGGATGTAAGCTCAGGCCCAGGCTGGGAGCCCTGCTCCCGTGGGGGATGGCGCCATCTCTGTAGCTGCTCATGAGCATCCTCTTGGGCACCAGCTTCCAGGCAGGCCTCGGCCCTGCTCCCGGCTCCCTGGGCCTCCGCCCTGGGAATGTTCTGCGTGTGCAGAGGGAGCAGGGGCTGTATCACCTGCCTCATGACTCCACTGCCCAGATGAGCTGTTGATGGAGCAGGGGTCCTCCTTGTCCACTCGGACCCTCCTTGGACCCCTCCGAGGTCCAGCCTGGCTGGGGCGGACCCTTCCCCACCATAGTGGAGCCAGACCCTAGGTCTGCAGTGGGGTCTGAGCCATGCTGAGGGCCTCCGCTGCACGCCGTCTGCTGAGGCTCCCTCCTGTGCAGAACAGCCTGGGTCTGGGCTTGGTGGGGGCTGCCCTGCCCCAGGCTCCCGAGGCTATCTTCCTCCTTACTGCTGGATAGGGTAGAAGCAGGCTGAGCCCTCCCTACCTGTCCGTCTCTCCTTCCCATTCCTTCCCCACTATCGGGGCTGAGCTTCTGACCCTCTGCCAAGAGGGAAACGTGCTTTCACAGGCGGAACAGTTCTGATCCCCTCACACGTGGTGTGCCAGTGGAGGGCTTTTGGGCAGTGTGAACAGGGCGGGGGCACCAGTTCTGGGAAGGAATACCCCCCTCGCCTTGGTAGACACGCTGGCTCCTACATGCATGTGGCGGCCCCACAGGCTGGCTGGCACCTGGGCCTGCCACCCCCACCTCAGCCCGCCTGGGGGCTGCCCCCCCACCTCCACTGTATTTACGTGTCTATTTTATGATTTCAATTTTTAATGCCTCTGCTCTTTGAAGACGCTTAATGCTTTCGAGTGGAACATTTCCTTCCAGGACCTGAGCGCAGATTGAGGACAGAGCAATAAATCAACTAATAACTGGAACCTCATTTTCTGCTCCACAGCAGAGAGTTAACCCCCGCCTCGCTGCACTCCTCTGGGTGGCAGTTGTGGGTGAGGGGCGCTGGGGAGCAGGGTGCTGAGCTGAGCACCCTGCGGCTCAGGCTTCCCCTCTCCTCATCTCTTCTCCTGGGTCTCTCTCCTCTCTCCTGTTTCCCTTCTTTATCTTACTGTTTTCTCTTCTCTTTTTATTTATATCCTACTAAAAGCAGGTGAGAATAAGTGAAATGGCTGGAATCTGAGATTCTGGAGGTGACCCTGGGAAGGCGTGGGGATGCATTTTTTGGGAACTCCCTGGGCCCCGACTTGCTGTGTGAGCTCAGGGGAGCGTCCAACCCTCTCTGAGCCTCAAGGTTGCCACCATTACAAACGGATCTTATCACATGGGTGGACCGAGGTTTGAAATGTTGACATCTAGGGCAGACTTGGCAGTGGAGGTGGACAGTACCTGAGTCTCCACCATTCGCTCCCTGCCCACCTTGGCTTGGGAGGAGGAGAGTTGGGAGACAGAGACACTCAGGCGATGAACTGGGAGTAGGTGGCTCTTCACTCATGTTGTGTATGCCTGAGTCTGTGTTATTAATGCTGTGTAGACATGTGTGTGTATGTGTGTGTGTGTATTCCTGCACGTGTCTTGGACTCCAGAATCACAGTGTACATAGCCATACACCTAGGATAATTCTTGACTCTCTGCAGAACTAATGAGAGGGCCCAGCTGGGTGTGGTAGTGCACACCTGTAGTCCCAGCTACTTGGGAGGCTGGGATGGGAGGATTGATTGAGCCCAGGAGGTGGAGGTTGCAGTGAGCTGTGATCACACCACTGCACTCCAGCCTGGGTGACAGAGTGAGACCCTGTCTCAAAAAAAAAAAAAAAAAAAAAAAAAAAAAAAGAGAAAGAAGAAAGAAAAGAGCCCAAACTGGGGAGTCATGTCTGTAGTACTGAGAAGCTGAGAGGAATGGAGACTCTGGGGCCACACTGCCTGGCTGCAAGTCTGGCTTTGCCATTTATTGCTGTGAGACTTTGGATAAGTCACCGAACCTCCCTGTGCTCAGTTCCTCCTTCTATAAAATAGAGATAAGAAAAGTGCCTCCCTCATAACTTGTGCAGGTTGAATGAGCTGGTCACCTGTGAAGTGGCTGGCACATAGTAAATGCATGTTAAGTATTTGTCATTATTGCAGGACATATCCACTCACACACAGTATGTTTCCCTCCCCCAACTGACCATGAGACACCAGAGCTGTACCAGCCTCAAATACCTGATGTGCACAGCGCGCCAGTGGAGAGTAGCCCAGCCCCCTTCAGAGCCGCCAGGGACAGCTTCCTGGAGGAAGTGGTTCCAGCACTTGTCCTGAGATGAATGGAGAGGAGGGTGGCCTGGGGCACCTGTTGGGAACAGCAGAAGGGATATTTGGAGACTACTAAGGCACTGCTGGAGGTATTTAAGTTGATGAGGAGGAAGTAGGAAATGATATGGGCCGCAGCACAGGGTGGGTGTGGGGTGCTGGGCCAGTGTTTAGTAGGCACCTGCTGCGTGCAGACATCTTGTTCCCATTATTTCTTTGTGGAAACTGCATCTGAGTAGTTACGTGACTTGCCTGGGGTTACCCAAGCTGTCAGTGGTACAGGTGGGATTTGAATTTGTGTCTTTTTGGCTCTGGAACTCCACTCTACTTGTGGCCCAAGTCCCAGCATCACAGGGCTGGAGACTGTTTCTAAAATGCCCTGCTCTACTTGGACACCACTGGTGATGGGAAGCTTACTACCTCTCAGGACAGTTAATGACATTTCATGTAATTCCACTCATTCCAACAGTGATATTCAGGCTGGGCCCAAATCTGGTTGTCATAATTGACTGACTCCTCAGACCCCTCCTAGGCCCCCACGCCGCGCCCTGCCCAGCCCTGAGGCTCCCTGCTGGGCCCATGCTGATAGGGCTGCCCCATTTCCTCCTAGCACCCCATGGATGTGTGAAAGGGGTGGAGAGTACCCCATATGGGGTACATGCAGCATGCCAGCCATGAAGTGTGGCATTGCCACATCCCACGTGTGACCACAGTCACCCTGCAGAGTAGGCTGGCCAAGCTGGGGTGGGCTCAGACCCAGGAGCTCAGTGTTCCAGACAACCAGGCCCACCATTGGCATCCAGGACCACTGGGAATAGCACTCAGCCCTGGAGTATTTGGTTTCCAGAGTATTTAAACAGATGACTCGACTAGGTGATAATTTTAGCACGTTATGGCTGATGTCTTCTTAGGACCATAAAACAGCAAACTTTTACCACTGGAAGCAGCTCCCAGCCAAGACGTGGGGAAATGATCGTGTCATCGAGTCATCTGGGTATCAGTTATTGTTTGGGGGAAAGTGGAATGTGTGGGCGCGTAGAGACGTGCGCACCCTCCCCCGTGCCCAAGGAAGCCAACCTCATCGCGGGAGGAAGAGAGAGAGGATGCTTCTGGGAGGGAGGAGAGCAGGGAGAGCTCGCCCATTCACTCCACAGGCATTACTGAGTGCCTGCCACGCTCCAGGTGCTGGCTGTGCATGCTCCTCGTGCCAGTGGGGCAAACAGGGAATGTTAATAGTGCAGTGATGGGATGAATAGGGACAGCTGGTAAGACGGGGCAACAAGGCCCTCAGGTGAGGGAGCACCTGTGGGAGGACCCTGAGGGGGGATGAGGAGGCTGTGTGGCCAAAGGCAGTGGCAGGGGGAGAGAGGACCAAATGACGGCATTTGCATGGCACTCTGGGGCCGTGGGATATTTTCCAAGGGGCAGGGGGCGGTGAGTAAGCTTGGGTTAAGCAGGGGTGATGACAATCTGATTTAGGTTTTAAAAAGATCTCTCTAGCTGCTGCAGGAAGGGCCAAGTAGGGAAAGAGAGTGAGGCAGACGTGATGGAGGCCTAGGTCAAAATGGTAGCCATGGTGATGGGGGTGGGAGACCCCATCATGGCAGCAGAACTGGGGACAGGGAGAGGGTCATGGAGAAGGCAAGAAGGACCCTCGATTCCTGGCTTGAGCCGCCGCCGTCATCCTCTGAGATGTGGAGGTGCGGTGGAGGATCAGGAGTTCGTTTCTGACCACCTCCTTCTGCAGAGATGTCCTATTGACAGTCGTGGTCACAAGCCTGGAGCTCGGGGAGAGGTCTGTGCAGGGGATGGAGACGCGGGAACCAGCAGCTACAGATGGGGTTTAGAGACCTGGGCAAAGCAAGGACCACCCAGGAAGTGATGTGGATGGTGGAGACAGGACCAAGTCCTGGACCCTGGAGTTACCACCGTGCAGAGTTGAGGGAGGAGAAGGAACCTTCACAGGAGGCTGAGAAGGCACATCTCGGGGGTGCGAGGAAAGCCAGAAGGATGTGGAATCCCAGAAGCCAGGAGAGGGTTCCCAAAGGAAGGGCAAAGCCAGTCAGCTGCGGGCATGATGCTGGGTGCACCTTTACCCAGACTCGCATAGCTCCAGGACAATATCAGAGACAGGTCACTGACGTTGGCACAGTCCACAAACCTGATTCTAATTTCACCAGTTATACATGCACTCGTGTGTGTGTGTGTTTATATATAGTCCTGTGTGTGTATCCGGCACCACAATGGAGACGTAGATCTGCGCCACACTACAAGACTCTCTGTGCCAGCACACCCCTCCCCACCCAACCCTGCTCCCACGCCTACTGCTTGGCTGCTACTAATTTGTCCTCCTCTGTAATTTTGTTATTTCATGAGTGTTACATAGATGGAATCATACAGTATATCACCTTTTGAGATTGATTTTTTTTAAACTCAGCATAGGCCGGGCACAGTGGCTCATGCTTGTAATCCCAGCACTTTGGGAGGCTGAGGCAGGCAGAGTACTTAAGCTCAGGAGTTCAAGACCATCCTGGGCAACATGGTGAAACCCCATCTCTACAAAACACACACACACCCACACACATACAATTAACTGGGCATGGTGGTGGGCGCCTGTAATCCCAGCTACTTGGGAGGCTGAGGTGGGAGAATTGCTTGAGCGGGGGAGGCAGAGGTTGCAGTGAGCCGAGATCATACCACTGCACTCCAGCCTGGGTGACAGAGTAAGACCCTGCCTCAAAAAAAAAACTTCAGCATAATGAAGGAAGGGGGTTTTTAAAGGATGGCAGATACCAGAACACAATTGTTTGCTGCTGGGAAGAAGAAAAGACCCAGTAAAGAGGGAGGGACAGGTGATGTTAAAAGATAACATAATGATGGGACGGAGCTGAATTCCTGGGGATGACAGGGGTGGGTTCAGAGTCCAAGTGGAGCCATTAACCTTTAACGGCAGTGAGACCCCTCATCAGGCAGGAAGGGGGGTGCAGGCCAAAGCTGGTGGGCTTCTAGAATGTGCAGGGGCAGAGGACTGGGGTTCACATTTGCTGGCTTCTGCTTCCCCAGTGAAAACAAAGTGAGGTCTCAGTGGAGAGTAACGAGTCACATGGAGGAGGGGAGGCAGGAGGAGGGTGGAGGTGGGGCCACTGCCAGGTTGGAGAGTAGGGAGGTGAGCTGGCTGGTGGCTAGAGCTGGGACTGCCAGGCCGTGCTGGAATTGCTGGAGATTTAGGATTCAAGCTCACAGAGGGCACAGCCTTCACGGTGGGGTCATTTCTCTAGCTGTATTGGGCCTCCCAGCTATAAGTGCCAAGATGGTTGGGCTCATCCAGGTTGGGGTTTTATGAAAGTACTGCCCAGGGGGAAGGGGGCAAGGTATTTGAGCATCAATTATGCTGATAGACCATGGAACTCAAGCTCACCAAGGGCAGTGAGGGCGGAAGGGCAGTGATGGAAGGTGAAGTGTGAAGGTCTTGGTGCAGTGAGAGGATTGTAAAGAGACGAGCTGGAGGGCCAAATGGGAGGTTTGACCAGGAGCCATGGTGGTGACAGGGCCAGGGTGTGGCCTGGGATAGAGGCTGGAGGGAATGGCAGCTGAAGGTGACTGGAGGCAGGCGGTTGGGGCACCTCCAGCATGGGGAAGTCACCTAGAAGGATGCAAGGGTTGAGGTGCAGGGAATGACAGACAGAAGCCCTGTGTGGGTGAAGTGAAGTGGCCAGGAAGTTCTAAGGCAGAGGTAGGGGAGGCACGGCCACCTCTTAGGCCCCACAGGGACAGAACCACTGTAGATGGGAGGAATTTGGACCTGAGGTCTGAAAGAGCCTCAAGGAGCAGGGAGCACATCAGCCTGCCCTGGCCGAGCAAAAATCATCTGCAGAATGTCACTGTGTGCCCACCCCTCAGAGGGGAGAACAGAGGCCCAGAGAGGGTAAGCACGTTTCAGAAGGAACAAGCTCTGCCGAAGCGTGCAGAAGGTCTGCTTGAAAGTCAATGGTGTGGTGGAGGCTGGATTCCAGAGCCGCATATTTCCTGGGTTTCAGTTCTGTCTCCTCCAACTTTTCTGGGCCTTTCTTCATTTGTAAAATAGAGCAGAATGACAGTACATACTCCCAAGGTGGACGTGAGGATTGAGTTTTAATGCATGCATCCTGTGAATCCTCGGGTTAACCCTGTCTACAGATAGGGAACCTGAGGCTTAGAGAGAGGAATTGACTTGTCCAAGCCTCAGTGTTCCCCAGCCTCCCTGTCTTTGCCCCAGGGCTGCCATCTTTTCCCACACTCATTCAGCAGCCTCATGAAGGAAGCAGGATGCAGACCTCAGGCCCACTTGGAAGTTGGGGAAACAGGGCAGGAAGGTGTCTGCTCTCTCTGTGGCCCCCAGAGTGCCAAAGGAGGATGGAATCTTCATTATCAGCCAGGCTTCACTGTCGGGGACACAGAGGTGACACAGGCACCATGCCTCTCTTTAAGCCACAGTCTCATAGGGGAGACAGGACAAAATAATAAGCAAATATAGTAATGTTAAACAGTGGAACATTGGGCAAGAAGCAGTTGTTCAAGGAAACAGGGATTTGGGACTGAAGTTCTTGGAGAAGAAGAGAAAGATCCAGGGACTGTGGTGGCAAAGAAGGAGCAAGGGTTGAGCTGGGTTTTGAAGGGCGGTGCGAGTTTAATGAAATGGATCAGAGAAGAGAGATTCTGGAGGGTAAGAGGAGAGGGCTCTGGGTGAGCAAAGGCTCAGAGAGGGGGCTGGGGAAGAAGGCGCCCCGCTGGAGCAGAAGAGGTGGAAAGCAAGGCTGTGCGGGCTGCCTCCTGCAGACGTCTCAATCTTCTCCCAAGAATGGTGAACCAGAGGCCCCTGAGGTCTGTGAACAGATGCCAACAGCGAGAAATTGGCCAGTGGATCCTCCATGGCCTGGCACCTTCAAAGCTGCCAAGAGCAGAGAGGCCCTGCAATCTGGGGGCCTGGCAGCCCGGCACAGTTGGCCAGCTTGCTGTGTGACCTTGAGCAAGCACACTCTGCTGAATGGGGCTACCCCAGCCACCCTGTCCTCCCTCCCAGGTGGGCTGTGTGAGGTGTTCCAGCCCTGTGAAGTCTTCAGCGAAACAAAAGCCAGCACCATGGCAGAGTGAAGGAGTGGAGGTGAAGGCTTTTAGCTCCCTGGCAGAGACGCCCAGCAGAAATCCAAGGCGCGTCAGAAAACGGAGTTTCTGGAGAACCTTTGATTTAGAGAACAAGGTTTTGGCATCAAACTGCGATCAGAGAACAGAGGCAGCCTGCCACACCGTGAAACTGAGTGCTGTAAACCTCATTAATCTGATGCCTCCATGTTCAAAGTGGTTCCTAATTAGGAGCCGAGACTCTCTACCAGCCGGGTGGCCCATTGTTCCTGCTGGACAAGTCCCACCAGGTGACTTCAAAGCCCATTCCTCATGTCCCTCTGCCACTCAGTGCCAATTAACCAGCATTTAGAGCTGGGCCGCCTGGGCTGGCAAGCTTGGCCATGCTCCTGCTTCATTTGGTGTCAGAGCTGAAGGGCCTTCCTGAAGTTCTCCAGCAATGCAGGCAGACACGGGGAGGGAGGAGCTGAATGCCAGGTGTGGGTGGGGGTGAGGGACAGCCCAGGGTGGCCCCTGCCCCCCTGGGAATCCAGAGGCCTGGAAGGAGCAGGAGAAACCAGAGGAGCTGCAGCTTCCCTCGGCCACCCTCTCTTCTCCCTTCCTCCTCCATGGGGGGCTCCTCTTCACTGCTCCAACTCCCCAGTGCCCTCCTCAGACCCACCCTTTTACTATCTCTCTCCATCCTCCTGAGGAGGGTCTGTGATGCCCAGTGAGAAGCCAAACTAGGTCTGGGGACACAGTGTGGGGTCTCACTGGGTGGTCTGATATGGATGGACTCAGTCCCTGATACGTTGGCTCCCACCTTCCCTGTGTTTACCCCCACCCTCCACTGTGCCAGGGCTTTGCACACAGTAGATGCTCATCAAGGGCCTGCCAGCCAGTGTAGCTTCTCCATAAGCCAAGTCATGTCTGAGAAGCTTGTGGCTCCATCAGGACAGGCACGTCAGAGCAGTGGGCCTGCAGCACCACTGGAAAGCTTCAGGAGAGAGTTGGGAAAGGCCTTTCAGCAGTGATGCCACTTTCAGTCTGGAACAGCCAGGTACAGGGAAGCTGGGTTTTTCTCTGCCTTCCAGGACATTGAACCACAGTTGAATCTAGAGACAGAGAAGGCACAAAAGGAGGACCCAAGTCAGTGAGCCTGAACCAGCCCGAAACTGGCGGTCAGGATGCCGGGATTCCAGGCCTGCCGCTGTCCCTGACTCTGGCCACTTTGTGCTCTTGAGCAGGTTCTTGGCCTCAGTTTCCAAACCCGTGGGAAGGGAATGATGACCTGTGTGTATGGCTCCCTGCATACAGTGAGGTCAAATGGAAGACGAACTGTCAACCTGCCTTGGGAGCTGTCCAGAGTGCTGGGGGCACTGAGCATGCTCCAGCTTTGCTCGCATACCTCTGCAGGTGGGAGGCTCACCCCATTTTGAGGCCATTTTCCATGGCCAGATAGTTGCAGTTGTTAAAACAATTATTGTACTAGTTTCTTAGAGCTGCCGTAACAAATTACTATAAACCTGGTGGTTTAAAACAATAGAAATTACTCTCTCACAGCTCTGGAGGCTGGAAGTCTGAGATCATTGCACCCACAGGGCCGTGCTCTCTCTGAGGGCTCTAGCGGAGGATGTTCCTGGCCTCTCCCAGCTCCTGGTGTTGCTGGCATTCCTTGGCTTGAAGATGCATCACTCCAGCCTCTGCCTCCATCTTCACATGGCCTCCTCCGCTAAGTGTGTCTACGGAGCACAGTGGTAGGATCTCTGCTCGTTGCAACCTCTGCCTCCTGGGTTCAAGCAATTCTTCTGCCTCGAACCCACTAATCTCCTGAGTAGCTGGAGATCCAGGCGCCCACCACCGCGTCTGCCTAATTTTTGTATTAGAGACTGGGTTTCACCCTGTTGGCCAGGCTGGTCTCGAACTCTTGACCTCAGGTGATCTGCCTGACTTGGCCTCCCAAAGTCCCAAAGTGCTGGAATTACAGGCGTGAGCCACTGCACCTGGGCAAGCTGATCTCTTGCATAAGAACATCAGTCGTTGGATCAGGACCCACCCTATTCCAGTATGACCTCCTTGTAACTGATTACCTCTGCAAGGACCCTATTTCCAAATAAGGTCACATTCTGAGGTTCCAGATGGACATGAATTTGGGGGAACACTATTCAACCTGGTACCTTCGTTTTCTTTCTGAGCCTAGACTTCCACCCTGTGGCTTCACCCCTGTAGGTTTTCCCCTGCTCCTGACCAGCCCCAGCTCCATCAGTTTCCTCTGCCCCAACAGGGTTCCAGCCTCCCAATGCCCCACTCTGCTCTTCAGGGCACACCGGGCTGCCGGTAAAGTTTCTGTCCTCCTTCCCAGGGCTCACCATCCACCCTCCTGCTCTTCTTGCCTTTTAGATGTGGAAACTCATCACTTCACTCCAGGACTCAGCCTGGGTCCCACCAATTACCAGCTTCCTTGATGCCTAACACTGTAAACCCCTTCACCTCATTATAGGAAATTTCTTTTGAATGGCCTTTAAAAACCATCTCATTACACAGGAAGAACTGTAATTACCTTGTGCAAGACAGAAATTCTGGGCAAGCTGGTGCCTGATACCTGTCAAAACTGTGGGACAGGGTTCCCTGCTGGCTGGTTTGGCCATAGGAGAGAGCTCCTTCTTTCCCTCATCTCGTCCTTTCTAGCCCCTTTTCTTCTGGGACTTGTGGTCACCCACATCTCCATTGGTGGCCCTAGAAGGTCAGGACCTCCCACAGAGAATAGAACCACGTTGGGTTGGTGCCTGTGCTCCTGCCTGGCGTCCTGGCAAATCCTGATGGTCAGAGCCTCCCCCAGGGGTTCTCAGGGACTGCCCAGCCTCTTCCTGAGCTCACCCTCCTGGAGGCTGCTGGAGCTTACGCAGTGGTTGCAGAATGTCACAGCTGGGTGGGACTCTGGAAGTTAATAGGTTCAGCCTCCTGTCCTCAGCCACTTGTCCAGTCCTTTTGCCCACCAGCTTCTGGGAGACCCTAGCCCTTCCTGGGATCAGGGTTTCTCCCTGACTTGTTTAGGGGATTTTCTTGATGTCTGGCTAAAATCCCTGGTGCCCCAGTGCTGACCTGATTTTAAGCTCCATCTCTTGCTGGTGGTGCCCCCTTGGGCAAGCCATGTGGCCATTTTGAGCTGTTTTCTCATCTGCAGAATGGTCGGGATCATTTGTGCTTCAAGAGTCATGGTGAGCAGGGTCTGTGGCCACAGGCGTCAGGTGCCCATTATTAGGCATGTAGCAGGAAGTGAACCTACATTGCTTCTACTTTCCAGGGGAGCTTGACCATGGAGGCCCTTTTCTTTCTCCTGTCTGCATAATGTGGGGTGGAGCACACTTCCATTTGGACTTCTCCTTCTCGTCCTCCAACCCCCCCACCATTTCTCCCTCTTCTTTCTCTCTTTCTCTCTCTTTCTCTCTCTCTCTCTCTCTCTCTCTCTCTCTCTCTCTCTCTCTCTCTCTCTCTCTCTCTCTCCTGGAGCATCAGAAGACATGGCACATCCTGTTCCCCTCCAGTATCTCTGCCTGCAGCCTGCCACCTGCTGAGGCAATTTGCTTCAAGAACACCCAGCTACTGGCATGGTCTCAGTAGTTGCAGGTCCTTCTCTGCTCAGTCCCTAGCTGTACTGTCCCCTGCAGCGAATCCGTGTGGCATCCTGGCACTGCCACAGCTATGGGCATTGCCCATGGAGGCAGAACCATGCCTATCCATGTGTCTGTCCTGCCAGCACCTCCTCTGGAACTCTGGCTATAGCTTCTGGGTCTGGCTGGGGAAGCAGAGAGGGTGGAGTCTCTGGTCTGCTCCTCAGCAGGGATTCCTGCTTCTTGGGCACCTGCTGTGTTCCAGGCTCTGTGCTAGGGGCTAGGCATGGCCTAGTGAGCAAGGCAGCCATGGCCCCTTTCCGAGTGAAGCTCACAGTTCATCTTGGGATCGGGGTGGCGACAAATAGTAAGTAAATAAACAAGTAGATGTATAATTGCAAATTGTAATGAGCGGAACAAGAGAACAATAGAGAATGCAGCTAGGGGGCTTCTGGCACACTGAGACTGGGCAGTCTGGGAGGGCTTCTCTGAGGAGGCATCTTATCCCATTATCAGATGGATAAGAAGGAGCTGTGTGCAAGGAACAGGAAGAGCATTCCATGTCCTGGAGAACCTTGGTGTGTTGAGGAACTGGAAGGAAACTTGTGGGGTAGCAGGAAGAGAACCAGAGGAGGTGGGGTTGGGTAGGTGGTCAGGGCTGGGTCAAACAGTCTGGGGCCAATAGTGAGGAGGGTGGGTGGGTTTTGGTCTAAGAGAAAGAGGAAGTTGCTGGAGGGTTTTAAGCAGGGAAGGGACCTAATCTAACTTAGGCTTCAACAGTGCTGCCCTGGCTGCTGGGTGAAGAGCAGAGGGACACAAGGACACAGAAGAGTAAGGTGGGCCACTCCAGGGGGTCTGGCAGGCCGTGGTGGGCCTGGCCCAGGACAAAGGTGCTGGGTTGGGTGGGGATATCACAGGGAGGCGAGGTTTCTAGTTTGGGCAGCTGGGTTGATGGTGGAGACGTTTGCCAAGGAAGGAGCCCTGGAGAAGGAGTGGTTTGGGGATGAGGAACGATGAGGTGTTTGTAGGACATCAAGGGGAGATGGCAAGGATATCAGGATCTTAGTTGTGACAACATTGGGATTTGTATATTATTATCCCCATCTTACAGACAAGGGATCCAAAGCTCAGAAAGGTAAAGTGCAGCCCACCCTGGGCCACACAGCTGGCAGTACTCCAAGCCAGGGTGGGACCCAGAGCTGTTGGCCCCATCTCAGCTTGCATTTGAGAAGAGCAGTGCTTTG
Source organism: Chlorocebus sabaeus (assembly GCF_047675955.1). Taxonomy (NCBI): domain Eukaryota; kingdom Metazoa; phylum Chordata; class Mammalia; order Primates; family Cercopithecidae; genus Chlorocebus; species Chlorocebus sabaeus. The sequence continues at coordinate 53,790,356 of NC_132929.1, read as the reverse complement.
CCCTACAGGGTGAATGAGTGCTGGGATTTCAGGCATCAGTGTGGGCCCCCTCACCTCCAGTGTGACCATGGTGGTCTTCACCCGGGGCCATGTCTGGAGTCAGTGGCTGACTCTCCCCTAGGACATGCAGCCCAGAAGGCCTCAGCCACCCTGCAAGAGTGGGGACAGCTCAGCCCCTTGGCACCATTGTGCCTGAGAGGATCCAGAATATTCCATTGTTGAGCCTGAGAAGAAGTAAAAAATTAGCTCCAAGTCAGGGCTTTCCAGGGGTGGCAGAGCCCAGGACAGGGTGGCTCCCCGAGGCTTTACCAGCCCCTGCCACCTCACCTTCTTGGTCTTGGGAGGGTGCTTGGCACTTGCCTGCCCCTACCACAGGGGCCCTCCTCTGCCAGCTGGGCGGTGTGGGCACTGAAAGGAGGGAAACCTCTAGGCAGCCAGAGGACTGGGTGGAAAGAGCCCTGGACCAGGACAGGAGCCCTGGGGCCACCATGCACCTCCCAGTGACCTCAGTGTCCCCCGTTGGACAGTGAGCCCTGCGAATGAGTGAAGCATAGCGCCCTTTCCCTCCAGCATTCCAGTCTCACCTTCCTCTCTTCTGAGGTGGGAGCCAAGGAGCATCTCCAGGGCTTGGGTTGTGGAGTTGTGGTCAGGGAGTAAAACTGGTCAGGGAGCCTGGAAAGCAAGGCCCAGGGTGCTGGAAGTGGACTGGTGTGTGTGTGTGTGTGTGTGTGTGTGTGTGTCTGTGTGTGTGTCTGTGTGTGTGTCTGTGTGTGTGTGTGTGTGTGTGGCATGGGGTAGCGGCATCTCACCGAACCTCTGTCAGGGATGAGCCGGCTCATATGACAGAAGATTAACCCAGTAAATTCTCCACAAGGAAATGGGAGCCTGGCCACCCTCCCTAGGGCCTAGACCATGACACTGGTCTCTGGTGCAAACCGGGCATGGTGGCTGGTGACTGTCAGGGCTGCGTGCATCCAGGGTCAGGATTTACATTGTGGGGCCAGAGACAGGGTTCAGGGTGGGACCAGGGCTCAGTGTGTCCATGGTGAGAGCTAAGTATGTATCCAGGGTCAGAACACAGTCTATGACTGGTGTTAAGGCTCACTGTGTGACCATTGCTTAGTGTGTCAAGGGTTAAGGTGTGTGACTAGGGTCAGGGCCCAGTGTCTGACCAGGGTCAGGGCTCAATGTGTGCCCAGGGTCAGGGCTCAGCCTGTGACCAGGGTCAGGGCTCAACGTGTGACCAGGGTCAGAACTCAGTGTGTGCCCAGGGTCGGGGCTCAGTGTGTGCCCAGGGTCAGAACTCAGTGTGTGACCAGGGTCAGAACTCAGTGTGTGCCCAGGGTCGGGGCTCAGTGTGTGACCAGGGTCGGGGCTCAGCATCTGACTGGAGTTGGGGCTCAGTGTCTGACCAGGGTCGGGGCTCAGTGTCTGACCAGAATTGGGACTCAGTGTGTGCCCAGGGTTGGGGCTCAGTGTGTGCCCAGGGTCAGAGCTCAGCGTGTGACCAGGTCAGACCTCAGTGTGTGCCCAGGGTCGGGGCTCAGTGTGTGACCAGGGTCAGAGCTCAGCATCTGACTGGAGTTGGGGCTCAGTGTCTGACCAGGGTCGGGGCTCAGTGTCTGACCAGAATTGGGACTCAGTGTGTGCCCAGGGTTGGGGCTCAGTGTGTGACCAGGGTCAGGGCTCAGCGTCTGACTGGAGTTGGGACTCAGTGTGTGACCAGGGTCAGAGCTCAGCGTCTGACTGGAGTTGGGGCTCAGTGTCTGACCAGGGTTGGGGCTCAGTGTCTGACCAGAGTTGGGACTCAGTGTGTGACCAGGGTCAGAGCTCAGCGTGTGACCAGGGTCAGAGCTCAGCGTGTGACCAGGGTCAGAGCTCAGTGTATGACCAGAGTTGGGACTCAGTGTCTGACCAGGGTCGGGGTTCAGTGTGTGGCCAGGGTTGGGGTTCAGTTTGTGATCAGGCTTGGGGTTCAGTGTGTGACCAGGATCGGGGCTCAATGTGTGGCCATGGTTGGGGCTCAGCATAGTGCTCTATGTGTAGCCTCAGAGGCAGATTGGAGGCCCTGCCTCATCCACACTCCCTCTGAGCTCTCTGCTTGTCTCTCCCATGGGGCCTGTTAGTCAATTGCTCAAGGCTGATGCCACTTCTCTGAGCCTTGATGAGCAGAAGCTTGAATGGTCATAGCTTCTGCAGATCCTTCAGAACTTGCCGTGCATGAGGCACCCTGTAGACCACTGATGGTGGATATTATTGCCCCCATCTTAAGATTAGGAAACTGGAACTCAAAAAGATAAAGTGTCTTTCTGAGGTCACAGCTTGTTAAGTGGCAGAGCCCGGACTCAAACTCCTTGTCTCTTTTTCCCTCAGCATTCCTTCCTGGGGCAGAGGGACCTTTGGCAGAGCTCTCTTCCTATGGGTCCCCCATAGAATCTTCTTCCTCTTTCTGCCTAGACTGGGGCCTGTGAGTTCAGCCTTCCTCAAGCCAAAACTTCCTAGGAAGGCCAACTAGGCCTGAGGATGGTCAAGGAGACCTTCCTGCAAAGTCTGAGGCATGCAGGCAGGTCCTGTCCCCAGCAGCTGGGGACCGGGCAGAGCCTGTCTGTAGGGTCCCATCAACCCCAAGGATCGGGCTTCTCTCTTTGTTGGAGATTAAAGGAATGTGTCAGCCCCAGTGGAGGCATTTTGGGCGTTGTGGTCCTGGATTTTAGAGCTCTGGAGGGTCCTTCCCAGTATCCCTGACATCACACCACAAGCATTTCCTCCTTTGCTCCCAGGGAGCGGTGGGAAGAGTGCCACCCCTCCTGCTGCAGGCCTGGACACCTCATGTTGCAGATGAGCTTCAGAGAGGGAAAGACACTTGTTCCAAGACACAAAGTGTGTTAGTAATGGAGGGACCCAGAACCCTACCTCCCACTGCCAATATTCTTAGGTGTTCCCTCCTCCTGGCTCAAAACCCTTGTAGGAACTGAGAACCCACAAGGACATGAAACAATCACGTTCTAAGAGTGGGACTCCAGGCACTGTACCAGCTGTTCTCTTGGGCCTTCCTGACATTTCTCAGTAACAAGAATCCCCCCATTTGTGAGTCATTTGGAAAATTTCATGGGGGAAGTGGTCCAGAATTTAAGTGAAGTTCCAGGAGGAAGAGACTCAGGGAGAGTTGGAAGGAGGCCCCTGCTGACACGAGGAAGGAGTAACTCTTTGCCCTGGCTCATCTGCAAGCCTGCAAGATGGACAGAGCAGTTCGCTTCACAGCTGGGGGATCTGAAGCTCAGTGAGGCAAAGCGATGTGCCCAGTAGTTCCCAGCTCAGTTCTCATTCACATCTGCCTGGTCCAAAGCCAGTGGGTTCTCCCCTCTGTGTGGCTGGACTCTGTTAAAGAAAGAAGGAAAGAGACTGTCGCCTGCCTCAAGGAGCTGTTGGGAGAATGAGATTTAAGACAGTGTTAGGGAGAAAGAGCTGCATTGTTGAAGTCTCAGTGCTGTGTGGCAGAGAACACAGCCATGCCGCTGGAGCTGCTGGGAAAAGCTGGGTGGAGTTTAGATAGGATCAGGGGTTGGGAAGAGCAAGCTTAGCCATTGGTGTGTGTGTGTAGCCCAGGTGGACTGGGAGTGGTCAGGTAGTCAGGAAGGCAGCTGTCTGGGGTGCTGAACCAAACCACCCTCATGGGGCTGGTCTGCAACTCTTTCTGGCCACTTTGGTCTGAGCCTCAGTTTCTTCACCTGGAGGATTAGAATACTGATACCTGCTTCACGGTCTCATTGAGAGGGTGCAAGAAGGCCATGGCATGTTGTGCTGAGCATGTGGCCTATGTTCTGTTGATGCTTTCCAAATGGGAACGCTAACTGAAGGAGGCAAAGCGTCCTCCCCAGGCCCCTGGGGTGGAGGGTGGGGTCATCTGTGACACCATACCCCAGGCACATGATCCCTCGGGAATGGCAGGTGCTGTAACAGGGTCAGCACTCCTGCTTGGCATGGGGAGAGGCAGCTTGTCTGGGGTCTCTCCACCCGCCTGATGCAGGTGTCCCCCAGCCTTAGGCCTGGACACTTCATGTTGCAGACGGGATGACTAGGAACCAGAGAGGGCAAAACACTTGAGCCAAGAAACAGTGTGTTAGTGAAGGATGGGGCAGAGCCCCACAGCCCTACCATCCACTGCCAATATTCCTAGTTGTTGCCTCTCCCAGGTGCAAAAACCTTGGGAGAACTAAACACCTTGGATCACCCAAAGGCATGAAGCTCTAGTGTGGGGCTTCAGACACCACCTGTGACACCTGTTCTCTTGGGCCTCCCTGACCCCCTCTACTAGCCTCAGCCCCCAGGTGGCTTTTGGGTCCTAGCTTTCAGCTGGACCTTCGTCTCTCTTTAACCATACCCCCAAACTCCTGGCCCCGTGCAAGCTCTCTTAGTCTGTTTGTGTGTTACTTTAAGGGAATACCTGAGGCTGGGTAATTTATAAAGAAAAGGAGTATGTTTGGGTCATGGTTCTGCAGGCTGTACAAGCATGGTGCTGGCATCTGCATCAGGGGAGGGGGCCTCAGGGAGCTTCCACTCATGGCAGACAGCGAAGGGGAGCTGGCATCGCATGACAAGAGGAAGGAAGTGAGGGAGCCGTGGGTGGAGGTAGGTGCCAGGCTCTTTTTAACCATCCGTTCTCATGGGAACGAATAGAGTGAGAACTCGTTCCTCCTTAGGGGGCAAGAACGGCACCAAACCATTCGTAAATGATCTGCCCCATGACCCAAACATCTTCCACCAGACCCCACCTCCAACACGGGGGTCACGTTTCAGCGTGCTGTTTGGAGGTGACAGATACCCAAACTATGTCACAAGCCTTCTCGGGCCCCTTGATCAACGTGGGGCCTCCTGGGTTCCCACCCAGCCAGGGAGGTGGGATGCTTTGGGGCAGGAATTGGGTGAGTAGAAAGCTGCTGGAAGCCAAAGAAGAGACCTCTCTCATTCTCCCCTGCCTCTTTTCTCCTCATCTCCTCAGCCTGCCAGACCACCTTGGCCCTGGGCTTGGGACGACCTGCAGCCACTGAGAGGACAGCCAGGAAGGGTTCCCCCCAAAAGACCCCCCCAGGCCTGTTGGTTATGTTTGAGATGCACCCCAACTCCTGTGTCATTCACCTTTCAGCCTTGGCATCTCCTTGTCCTTTAGAACCAGACAGTGCTAGGTGTGCATCCCAGCTCTGTCATTTCCCCTGTCCTTGGGCAAGGAACATATGCCTCAGAGCCTCAGTTTCCTCATCTGTCAAGTGGGAATAAGAACACCTATCCCACAGTGTGCGGTTTCAGTGTAGGAGTACGCATAGCAGAGGACATTGCCGCTTTTCTCCTGCCCCTGGTCCCTCTTCCGTGGTGATGCGGACCTCCCACTCACCCCTGCCTGTTTAGACCAAGGGCTGAAGCCTGGCACATGGGTGAGGTTGTCCTGTGGAAGACAGGAAGAGGGAGACTGCGAGTAGCAGGCCGCACATAGCACCAGTGTTTTTAACACTGTGAGGGGACCAAGCTGAGCTGCTGCAGCTATCCTTAACCCCCTGACCTTGCTGCCTCTGGCTTGGTTCTGGAAGATTCCCTCCCCCGCCCACCCCTGCTCACCCAGGTTTAGCAGGAGCAGCTACTTGCAGTGATGTGAAAAACACTTGGAGTAATACAACTCGGAGACTTTAACCACTGGTAACACCGACCCCACCTACCACCCTGCCTGCAGCTGGCCCAAGGCTCGGACCCCAGTCACCCCCTCCACCAGCCAGTCCGCCCAAACTAAGAGTTTAGGAGGGTCAGGTTTGGCTTCAGCTCTGCCTCGGTTTCTCTGAGCACAGAGTACTCACACAGAGCCTGGCACAGGGTATGTGCCCAAAATGCTTTACCTATTAGTAGCAGTAGTAGTAAGAATTGTTGTCATCATAGTAGAGCACTCCCATTTCACAGAGGGGCTAGGTGAGGCCCACACAGTTGAAAAGCTGCCACCTCTGTAGAATCTTCCCAGCTCTGCCCCTTCTCCCAGAGTAGGCAACTCCTTTTGACTTTTTTTCAATTTCTCTGCAATGCTCTTGTTAGGGGAGAGCTTGGTAGACAGTGGGATAGATTTCAAGGTGGGGAGAGGTGTGTTGAGGGGAGCAGCTCTCAGGGCTGAAGGTGCCCTGAGGAGGCCTAGAGCAGGTTTGATGGGCAGGAGGCTGATTTGCCCAGGGACCCTCTACCTGGGAGTGCCCTGCCCTCAGCCCTCCCCTCTGCTGGCTCCCCAGCTGCCTCCCGAAAGACTGAGAATGCTACCGTGTGTGGTGACAGCAGGGCCTCTGCCACCCCTGTTACTTTGACCTCTGCTGATTCCTGTCCTGCCCCCTGTGGTGTCTGCCAAGTCCTTCCTCTCAGCCCCTTCCCTACCGGGTCCAATGGGCAGAATTCTGACCTGGTCATATTGCTAACAGCTGGTTAGCAGGTAAACTCAGCCCATAAAGTTAACTGAGCGCTTAGTGTGTTTGAGACATGGGGAATGCTGAGGACTGGGCTCTAAGGGGTCCTGTCACCAGGGAGGTGGAGGGGGGAAATGATGGTTAGTATGTGCTTACTGTGTGCAGAGATGATGGTTAGTATGTGCTTACTATGCACAGAGATGACAGCTAGTATGCACTTACTGTGTATGGGGATGATGGTTAATATGTGCTTATTGTGTGCGGATGACAGTATGTGCTAACTGTGTGCATGGATGATGGTTAGTATGCACTTACTGTGTGCAGATGATGGTTGGTATGTGCTTACTGTGTGTGGGGATGATGGTTGGTATGTGCTAACTGTGTGCATGAATGATGGTTGGTATGCGCTTACTGTGTGCAGATGATAGTTGGTATGTGCTTACTGTATGCGGGAATGATAGTTAGTATGCGCTTACTGTGTGTGGGGATGATGGTTGGTATGCGCTTACTGTGTGCGGGAATGATGGTTAGTATGTGCTTACTGTGTGCAGATGATGGTTGGTATGTGCTTACTGTATGCGGGAATGATAGTTAGTATATGCTTACTGTGTGTGGGGATGATGGTTGGTATGTGCTAACTGTGTGCATGAATGATGGTTGGTATGCGCTTACTGTGTGCAGGGGATGATGGTTAGTATGCACTTACTGTGTGTAGGGATGACGGTTAGTATGCACTTACTGTGTACAGGGTCTGGGCTAGTGCTTTCCTGACCATCGGTGAGGTGGGAGCCACCCCAGGTTGCTGATGAAGAGAGGGGGGCCCAGGGAAGCAAGGGGACTACCAAGGTCCTCAGCAGTGAATGCTAATGTTGGGGGTAGATAGGGCTGGACTTGGGGGAATGGAGACGAGGAGTTGACCAGCAGCTCCTGTCCTGGCAGTGTGGGTGAGCTCAGGAGGCAGTCAGGCTGCCCTTGGTCTGTCCTGACACATCCCTGGGCCCTTGGGAGCCACCTCCGAGGAAGTTCTTCCTTCTCTTGGCTCCTTAGTCCCCCATTTAGCACAGAGCAGCCTGAGGCCACTGCACGGGGCACCCACTAGGGCAGTCCAGGGGCCTGCTGTCGTCCGTAGGGACTCAGGGACTTTGCCTCCACCTCTCCCCTCTCCCTGCAAGCACTTTCGAGGAGGCAGCCCCACTCCCAATCCTCCTGCTGTGCTCACCCGACCCTTCTCACCCTCTGGCCCTACCCACAGTCTGCTGGGCCTAATGGCCCTGCCATTCCTGATCTGTGTCCCCTCACCCTTTCCAGCCTCCAGCCCGTGGAGGTCAGCCTTTCCCCACCGCCTGTGCTTCCTTCCACCCCACTATGTCTCTCTGGTTTCCCATGCCCGCCTTGGAGGAAGAGGTACTTCTCCTCCAGACTGAGGCTCATCCCTGCCCTGGAGGGCCATGAGCCAGCCCCGCTGTCAGGCATTCCTTTTCCACAGCTCCTGCTTGGCGTGTGACCCCACCCCTTCCCCAAATATGCAGGGCATCTGGGTTCCCAAACCAGTAGCAGGTCCTGGTCACCCCTGTGGAACTCGGGCAACATCTGTGAGTCTTAGTTTTTCCTTGTGTTGGGTGGGCCAGAATGGTGCCTGGAACGTAGTAGGCACTCAACACATGCTTGTTGAATTAATGAATTAAGTAAGCAATGAATTCCTGGCCTGGCTGCCTCACCTGAGTGTTGTGCAGATCAAAGTAACTAATGGATTTTTTACAGAGTTAAAGATGCTGTTTGGACAGAAGGCGTGGGGGATGCTCAGTGGGACGCTGGCACTGTGGATTATAACCGCCGCCCTCACTTTGCAGTTCCGCCTCCCAGATCCCTCCCTCATCCGCCCTCGTCTCTATTGCTGTACCCCACCTCTCCCCTGGCCACTGCCTCATTCCTAACTCACTTCCTCCTGTCCTTCCGCCTGCCTGAAATCCATCCTCCCCCAGGTGGCAGCTGGAATGATGTTTCTGAAGCACGAATCCGGACCCTGGGTACTCTCCACTTAGAACTTCAGGCTCCTGCTGGCTCCTAGGATAAGAGCTCCACCCTGTGTGGTGCCTGCTAGGCCCTACCTGAAGGAGGGGGCGGTCTCCCTCTCCAGCCACTGGGCTTTGTCACTGGGGTCGTCTGCGGTGCCCTTCCCCACTGCTTCCAAACCCAACTCGTTTTCCTTTAATACCCCTTCAAAGATCCTTTCACCCTGGAAGCCTTTCCCAAACCCCAGCCCTGGATCAGATGCCCCCTACCCTGTTTCCACAGCCCCTCAGGCTCCTGCTCTCACACAGCCCCCGAGTTGTCATCTCTCACCTTCCTGCGCTCCACCCCACACCCTGCTCAGGTGTGTTTGTACTCTTAGTTCACAGAAAGCATTAGAGGGCATTTGCTGAATAAATGAGTGAGTGAATGAGTGAACTGGCAGCTCCCCCAGGCTGTGGGAACTCTGGGCTGGACCTCTGGGCCTACTGAGGGGAGTGGGTAACACAGTGTGCCTCTGACCTGTCCTAGAGGTGACTTCCTTTCTGTGTGTCCCACTGGGCTCTAGGCATCTTGCCCTGGAATTGCCCCCACCCGCAGGCCCTGCAACAGCAGTGGCTGCATCTGCAGCAAGGGGTTCTGAACCGTTCCGGGGATTCACTACAGGTTGAGGGTAGCACAGGAGCCCTGAGAACAGAGTCTGGGGTCTGCAGAACCTTGTCACCTGGTACCCTGATCCCCACCCTGCCACCATCATCTGACCCTCATGCCCACACGCACAGGTCAGTTCTGCCCCCGCCTGACCCCCAAGACCTTTCCTGGCCTGAACTGCTCCAGCCCCTACACTGCCCTGCACCAGGAACCTGGCACTGAGCCCCGGCTCTATTGCCCAGGCTGGAATGCAGTGGCATGATCACAGCTCATTGCAGCCTCAAGCTCCTGCCCACCTCTCTGCTCCTCTGACCTGGCCCCAAGCCGTGCCTTGTGCCTTAGCCAGTCCTGCTGATGGTTCAGCTATTACCCTGCTCTTGCAGACCCCTGTCCTGGGATTTCTGGCTTCCTGGCCCAGCTACCCTGGTGCTGATCACCTTCCCATGAGTGTCACCCCTCTGTGGGCCCCACCCATGCCTGTGGTGCCACCCTAACCCCTGCCTCCAAGCCCACAAATTGGGGCAGGCCCGGGTGCCCAGTTCTGAGTGTGTGGGTGGGGGTTGGGAAGATGAGAAGGGGTCCGTTCTGCTCAGGGGGATCTCCTAAAACTGAGGCTCCTACTCAGCCACTGGAAACGGAGGACCCGGAGGTGGGGTTCTGGCTGTAGGTGCCCAGGGTGGGAGACACCCCGAGATAGGGGGCAAGGAGGGTTTCCTGGAGGAGGTGGTGGTGCCCTGGGTGAGCCAGTGAGGATGAGGAGGACGGGGGGCCCTATGCGGTGGGCAGAGCAGGATGTCCACTCTGTGCTGGGCTCCATGCCAGCCTCACGCTCACCCCCGGCACGGCCAGCCTTCGGGCGGGTATTATTAGCTCCATCTAACAGACAGGAAAACAGAGATTCCAAGAGGCTCAGAGACTTGCCTGGGGTCACCTGGCTGACCAGTGGCCTTGTCAGGCCTACACCCGGGTCTGGCATCATTCCAGGCGCGTATGAAGGGAGGAAGGGAAGAGTCGGGGAGGAAGGAAGGGAGGCGGGCACCCGCCACAAACATCAAAGCAGCTGCTGGCTGTGACTCTCCAGGGTGGGGGTGTGGGACTGGGTTGGCTTTCTGAGTCGGTCCTGCTCCCCCCGCCCCACCGTGGGAGAGCCCTCACGATGCGAGGTTCCCACCGCCCCCTCCCTGGAGAGGCCGGCAGTTTGCCTCTTCAGAGGATAATTCCCCATTATACAGAGATATTTAGCCTAATAGAAGCCGACAGATCATTCAGGGCAGTAATGTACTCCGGCTTCAAGCGTGTAGTTTCCTCAGCCTGAACTCCCAGATTAAAGGCTCCTTGCCCAGCCCGCCCCGTGCCGGTGCCTGTGACCTTGACTGCAATGATGGGGTAGGTTTCTCCCTCCCTCCTTCTCTCCTCCTCCCTTGCCAGTTTCCACCTCCCTCCCTTTCTCTCTCTTCAGAAGAAAAAAAAAAAAAAAAGATATTTTTCTTCGAAAATGTTCAGTGGAAAGGCTGTTGCTTAAACCTTGCATGCTCTGGGGACAGGCTGATGGTGCTGGGCTGCCAGCCGGACTTGGGAACACCTGGCCAGCCCAGAGCTCAGCCACAGATCGGCCGGCATGGTGGGCAGCCTGGGCAGCTGAACACTCCAGCCAGGCTGGGGCAGGGGGAGGCTGGGCAGATGGCCTTGCCCAGGGCCAGAGCTGGCCCCTCTACTCCCTCAACCCATTTCCCTGCCCCAGGACTGGCCCACAGGGGCCTGACCTGTGCCCTTCAACGAGTGGGGGATGCCTTTAATGACTGGGGAGCACTCTCAATGATTGGGGGCTCCTTGGGCCTGGGCATCTGGGGATGAGCCCAGGTAACACTAGTGGCTAGATCTGAGGGGCAGATGGCACTGGGGTGGCCTTGCGAGCCTTGCATTGACCAGGAGGGTGGCTTCCAGAGCTACCTTCTTCTGGCCCCTGCAGGGTTCCCCTGTCGATTCAGCTGTTTCTGCTGCTCTCTTTGTCCTTTGTCTCGCCTTCTCCCTCCCACCGTACAACCGCCGCCTCTCTTTGCCTCCCCCTGCCCACCCCATCTGCTCACCGGGCTGCCTCTTCGAACTGCCTGGCACTTCCACGAGGCAGCAGGGAGCAGGGGACAGCACCGGATCTTTGGAATCAGTCAGCCCTGGGTTCAAATTCTGATTCCAGCACTGACAAGCTATTTCTTTCCATTTAATATTTCGAATTTGGGCAAGTTCTTTAATCTCTCCAAGCTTTCACTGCCTCACCTGAAGAGTGAGATGCTCCCACTTGGCCCTCAAGACTATCCTGGGGTCTGTCAGGGCAAACTGCTGGTCAAAAATCAAAGAAAAAAAAAAAGATTATCCCGAGTGCTCAGTGTATGATGTAGTGCCAGTAGGCGGCAGCTTCCCCACCTGGCAATCCCAGGCCCCCAGGGAGACCCTACCTCCTGACACTCCTACCTGCCCAGGTGCCCTCTCTGCCTGTCTGGTAGGAAAGGGGAAGGTGGTCAGAAGGTGGTCAGAACGTGGTCAGGTGGGTTCTGGTTGCCCCTGGCCCACAGCAGCTGTAGGTGTGGGGGAAGAACGACACCTGTGGGAGGGACCCTACTTTACTTCATTTCTGGGCAAAGCCTAGTATTTGATACTGCTGTAATTTGAAGGAACCAACTTAAGGGGCTGTGGTAAAACCACCAGGGTTAAAGGGGACAGAGTGGAGGATCAGGGCCTGTGTAACCAGGGGGGAAATCTTCTAGGCTGAGACCTCCTCCCAGGTTTTGGGGCAGAGGGCAAAGAGTGCCTCTAACCTCCAGGGATGGGAGTCTTGGCAGCTGGATGGAAGCCTGGGTGGAGTGGGGAGATCCTGCATCTTCTGGGGCAGGGGTGCTGGGGTGACTACTGGGGATGAGGGAGGAGAAGGTCCATAGGTGTGAGGCCACAGAGAGTGTGAGGCCACAGAGAATCTGAGGCTGATGTGCTGTGGAACCCTGGGCTGAGCCCACTCCCTCGCTGGGCCTGTTTCCTCATCTGCTAGATTAGGCTGATCATGATGCCCTACCTGCCTCACAGCATGGGCTTCAGATCCAGGTAGAGAATCGGTGGGAGCGTTCTGTGATCTGTAAAGTCCTAATAATAATAATAATAATAACTATACGCTGGACATTACCTTGCCTTCCCTTGACTCTCTGTAACACCTGCTTCAATCCATGCAATCTAGCCCTGATTCATGTATTGACAGAATTAAAGAAACTCATAGCAGAAATCAACCACCCCTTTTAGTGCAAATCCCCACCCACCACACATGGTCCCCAGACCTCTGCTTGCATACCTCCAGGGACAGGAAGCTCACTGCTTCTCATGCTGAACAGAGATCTGTCTCCCTGGAATCTTTTCTTCTTAGGCCTAGCTCTGCTGTCTGGACTCACACATGCCAAGTCCCTTCGTCAGAGACTGGAAGTCCTGATCAGGCCCCTGAGGCTTCTTGAGGGGTGGGGTCTGGTTGTGAAAGCAGTCCCTGTCTATGGTAGAAGCTCTACGAGTCTTCCTTCATTACTCTCCTTTTCTTACCCCCACCCCCTCACATCCAACTCATCAACCAGTTGGTTCTGCCACAACACACTGCCCGAATCTGTCTGTTTCCTCCCTCTCTGTGCCATCCCTCTGGTTAAGGCTGTCTCCTTGTCCTCGAGCGATTGTGACACTGGTCCTCTGCCCCAGGCCTGATGCCCTTGAGTTCAGTCTCCACTTGGCAGCTCCAGAGAACTGTTAACAATGAGGAAAACATCATAGCACTTCCCTGGTTAAAACCCTCCAGTTACTTTTCATTGCGTTTGGGATGAAATCCAAAGCGCTTACCCTGGCCCTCAGGGCCCCAGCCTCCTGCTGCAGCTTCATTTCCCACAGAATAAATTCCAATGTGACTGCTTCAGAAAGACCTTCCTTGCCCCTCTAGCTTGAGTAACCCACCAGCCCCAGCCCAAGTCTTCTCTTTCACATTACCAGGTTTTATGATTGTTATTGCCTGTCACTCTTTGGAATTATCTTGTTTATTTGCTTATTTGTTTATCATCGGTATCCCCTGTTCCCATGAAAGTACCAAACTTGTCTGTGTTGTACCCCAGTGAATCCTAGCCCCTATAATATACCTAGCGTGTAGTAAGTGCTGAATAAGTATTTGATGCATGAATGAAAAATAACACAGAAAACAAGAAATAGGAAGAAATAGCAGATGATGCCATTGTGGCTGTAGTAGCAGTTAATGATATGACAGTTTTGTGTGTGCGTGTATGTGTGTGCACACGTGCACGTGGGTGTGTAAGCTGGGAATCACCTGCCCTTTTAATCACCTGGGCCTGAAGCACCGCATGCGTGGGAGACACACATGTCCCTGTGGGCCATGTTCATGCACACTCATAAGCACACACACAGGCATTTCGTGTTCAGTAGCAGTGTGACCTCTGGTCTAGTCTTTCGCCTTTTGGGCCTCCATTGCTCCACCTGTGGAATGGGGCTGGCTGGGGCTAGAGGCAGAGGCCTGGACGCCATGGTGTGCTGAGTTTCAGTGCTTGCCGGTGGCTGGAGCACTGCAGGCAGCAGGGGGCTCGGAGGCGGGAGGGCGCCAGAGGTGTTTATTGAAGTTTACCTCTGCCCAGGGCTGCTCCTTGCTGCCCTTGGAGGTGAGGATCTCACCCAGGCAGGAGGGAGTGGTCCCAGGTCAGGACATTGGCAGAAAAGCCTAGGGACATGAGTTTTGCTGCTGGGAGGTGTATTACATTCACAGTCGAGGTCTGTCGGATGCATCCGTGACTTCAATCTGATAAGTTTTCATTTTTGTTTGTGGGCTTGTTTTTTAAAAAAACCTTTTCCTTGCTACATTTCTTTTACTTCTTGAACTTTTTCCTTTCAATTGCCATAAAAAAGATTTGCCATGAAATTAAAAAGGAGGAAAACTCTCCATCTGTTTTTCCACTCCTCCAGGCAACAGCCACTCCCTCTCTGCCCCCTTATCCTCTTCCTGTAATGGCAGTACTAGACCTTGCAGAGTATTTGGGAAGTAGAAGTGGCCCCAGGTTACTTAATCTCTCTGTGCCTCATTTTCCTTCTCCAAACAATGGAGGTAGTCATTGTTCCTTCACCCAGTTTTACAGATTCCATGAGTTAACTTTTAATTTGTCAAGGGCTGAGGAAGGTTCCTGGCACTTAATAAGTATGTTGTACATATGTGTTTACAAAAGACGAGTAAGTAAGAAGGAAAGGGCAGCCGTAATGCTGCCATCATAGCACAAAGGGCAGCTGTAGAAGTCTGTCTTTGGCATCAGAAATCAAGGGTTCAAGCCCCACTCTGCCCACACTCTCCATGGAGCCAGGAGCACGCATGTGGTTGCTTTCTCTAAGCCCCCACTCCTCCTGTAAAGCGGGTCTGTAATCTGGACCCTACGATGCCGCAGCATGGGTGAGGGTGACAGATGGGAGTGGGCCTCATACACCCCGCAACCCAACCCCCACCTGCACCCATTTCTCAGTTTTCCACCTCATTATTGAAACGGAAACATTCCTCAGCACCACTGCCGGCCTCTTCGTTGATCGTTTTTAAGGGCTGTGTACTACTCTCTTGGCAGGGGTGCCGTGAATCACTCCGTCATCTCTATTGTGGAGTGTTTAGGCAGCCTGCAGTGTCTTCTGTTATAAATAACGACTCTGTGCCCAAGAGGCTTCCCCTCTGAGCGACAGTTTTCCGGGACAATCTCAGGACATTCATTGGGGCTGCTTTGCTAGGGGGGGCTGAGGGAGGGTCCAGTGGCAGTGGCTGGAGGAGGCAAGTCCCTTCAAGGGTGGCCTGACACCCTTCCCCAGGGACATTCCCTTCCCCAGGGACAGCCCAACCCATGGCAGCATGGATATCAGGACAGCAGGACACTCTGCTAGTGATGAGCATGATGGGAAAGCACGAGGCCATGATGGGAAGGGCAGTGGGTACTATGGAGGATCAGGGCCAGGAGTTGGAGGAACTGTGTTTGCCTTTGCCACCCTCTCACTGTGTGACCTCGGGCAAATCCCTTCTCCTCTCTGGACCTCAGTTTTTCCCGTGCACCGTGGCCAGGAGGCAAGGGTTGATCCAGAGCTGTGTTGTCCAGTGTGGTAGCCACTGGTTACATGTGGCTGTTTAGATTTAAATGTAAATTAATTAAATTAAAACAAAATTAAAAATCAGTTTTTAATCACACTATTCACATCGCAATATCCACATGTGACGGTGGCTGCCGTATTGGACGGTGCAGAGGCAGAACATTGTCATCATGGTGGAAAGTTCTGTTGAACAGTGCTGGTCTAGAGATGCTTTCAGGGATCTTCCTTTGGTCTCACCTTCACCAAGGTGTGGCCACCATCTGTCCTACCTCCTGTACCCCTCGGGCCCCTTGTGAACCCTACCACTCACTCTTGTTTCTCTTCTTTTCTAGGGATCTTATGACCATGACCTGGCTACCTTGAGTCTGTGGGGCTACACAGCCTTCAGCCTGCATCTCCAGGGCTCCGACTCTATCCAGCTCCTGGACCAGCTCCCAAGTCTACTCCTGACCACAGTCTGGGCCAAGGGGACTCCTCAAGCTTTGGGACCCAGCGGGACACAGCAGCAGTCAGGGTAGGTGGCATCCCCCCCTACCCATTCCCTGGCTCCTGGGGATATCCAAGCCTTCTTGGTCCCTAGAACAAAAGGGATACCTTTCTGCACACTGTATCTGTCAGGATCCCTTTGATTGTAAGTAGCAAAAAACAAAAACTAAAACAAACCCTATTTCATTAAAATGAAGTTATCAGCTTATGTAACCAAAGTGTTTGGTGGTAATATGGGCTTCAGGCAGGGCTTGATCCAGTGGTTCAAATGGTGCAACCAGAACCTGGTTTTTGTCTGTATTCCTTCATTCCTCTCCTTGATGATGGCTCCATGCTTAGTGGCATTTGGCATGACATAGTCAAAAGATGCCTGACAGCAGTTTCTGGGGTAACATGCTTCTAGGTTTAGATCTAGGGTTGGGGGTGGAGACAAAATCTTCCCTGATAGAACAAATAGAAGTCCTCGAGTTGATCTCAGGGTCCTATTGGCAGCATTCAGCTCATTCTGAACCTTTAACTGAGTCCACAGGACTTAGAAACACTGATGAACTGGGGGTCACAGTCTGTCCTTCCCCAACCATGTGACCAGGAATGTTGGATGAGTGTTTCCCAAAGGAATCTTGGGATCCTGCTGACAGGAGAAGGGAGACTCCTCCCCAACTAGGGAAGGCAAATAACAAATAATCATTCTAGATGGTGTCATAGATGGATGTGGACGTGCTGTGTGTCCTTGGACAAATCTCTATGCCTCTCTGAGCTTCAGTTTTCTCACCTGATAATGAACCTCACCTGGAGGGGTGCTGAGAGAACTACCTGAGATGATGTACAGAAAGGACTGACATCTGGCAGTTTCTCAGTAAATCCTTGTTCCCTTCCCCTTCTTGCTTCCCTCTCCAGGAAGTTTGGGACATCGCCGGTTTGGTTTTTCTGTTTGTTTCTTTCCTTTTTTTGAACTTGGAAGGAGCTTCCAGGGTGTATTGTGGATCAGAATCCTCACAGGCAGAACCTGAGACAAGGATTTGCGTACACGAGCTGTATTGAGGGCAGGGCCTCAGGGAAAGGGAGGAAGAGAAGAGATTGGGGTAGGAACGATAGCACAGGCAAAGTTGGGCCTTGGGCTGGTCCAGGGAATCCTGGAGCATAATTCACCCACAGAATTACCCTTCCCACCCCCTACAAGGAGGTCGGACTTTTGGGCCCCTGTATCCATCAGTCATTGGCAGTGAGCCACCCATGGGAGGGCCTGGATTGCCCAGGTGAGGTGGCCCCCATTTGTGGAGGGCAGTTCTCTAGAAAAGGGGGAGCATTGAGCTGCAGCAGCCCACCCTCAGGGCAGCTGGGGAACAGGGTGATGCACTGGCCATAGAGGGCGTCTGGGCAGCCCACCCTTTAGCGCAGGGAGGCGGAGCCTGTGTCCCTGCCTGGCCAGTTCTGGACCTCCTGAGTGTGTTGTCTCCTCTGGTTTTTGCTCCTCCTGCCTCAGAGTGCCGGTGCCTTCTACCATAAGGGGCTGGTGATGGTATGGGACCTTGGCCCCTCCTTTGGAGAAACCTCTTCCACACCCAGGCTCTGCACTTGCCCTCCACCTCTGCTGCTTCTCCTCTAGTAATTCCTCTCCTCTCCTCTGAACCTTCACCTGCAGTTCCCCCAGCCCGTGGTTTTCTGCATTAGTCCATCTTCCAGCTCCACCCTTTTCACAGATGAAAGACCAAGGCCCAGTGTGCATTTCCTCATGCATACTCTGCTGGTCACTGCATCCCAGCACCGAAGTGCATTGCTGTCTTTGTCTTGACTGCCAGGAAGCTCATAGTCGGTTTGTGGCCCATTTCTGATAAGTGCCCAGGATGCTGTGGCATGCAGTTGCTTAATAACCTTGTCTCTGGCTTCTTCTTTCTCATTGTTGCTTTGTCCTGTTTTCTTCCTCTGTTTTTCAGCATGTGCTGCTTCTGTTGTTCTCAGCAGCCTCCAATTCTTTCGGAGGGAGATGGGGTATAAATAACCAACAGGGGTGGGAAACGAAGCATTCAGTGCTGACTGCAGCCAAATGCTGGGCCCTTGCCTTCCTAGGGGCAGCTCGGGTTGGGGGATCTCCCCCAGGCCCAGGGCTTAGCCTGTCCCCAAGGAACACTGAAGCCTGCCGCGGTGACCCCAGTACAGTGCTCACTCTGCCCTCCGAGGGTCGGGACTAGCATTGTTCTGCTGCCCGCCCTCTTCCCTCCCTCTCCCCATCTTATCAGAAGCTAATGAAAGAGGCTAGGAAACCCAATCCTCTGGTAATTACATTTACTTAACGGGTATTCAAGTGGAGTAATGAGAAGTTTAATGCAGTGATTAGATTTTTCTTTAATTAATTAAAATGAGAGCCATGTGTCTTGACAGCAGACCAACTTGACCCTCTGCTTGAGAGTAGCAGAGACAGTGGGGGGCTTGGCTGGGTGCGTGGGGGGCTCAGGGACAGGTGCTGCCTCCTGCCCTGGCCCTGCTGTCTTCAGAGGCAAGCGCAGCTCTGATGCCCATCCAGGCCAGTCTCTGAATTGGCCCTTGTTTCTGAGGTTTGTAAGTGAGTAGGCCTGGGTCAAACCTGGTCACCCAGGGCCAGGGTTCCAACAGCCCATGCCCTCGGAGAGCTGAAAACTGAACCAGGATGGAGGTCTCAGACAGGAGAGTCAGCAAGCGTGGCTTAAAAGCAAGGAGCCACTGGGCTGAGCCTGTCTGCAAGGATAAACTGAAGCCTGATGGTGGTGGCCCCAGGACAGTGCACTATGACTTCCAAAGGTCAGGACTAGCATTGTTCTGCTTCCCTCTTTTTCAAAAAAGGGATTTCAGGCCCTATGACAGGAGGAGGTATTTTAGGTTGTGCATCTCAATGCCATGTGCCAGCCAACACCTTCACTTTCTTGTTCAGCCAGACCTGGGTTTACCTCCATTGGCACTGGATCACCTGGGCAAATCGAATGGGGCAGTAGGTGGACAATTGGGAAATCTGACATAACCACAAAGTACTTTTTCACTTTGGCTTGGGAGTGCTTCCACGCTAGAAGGCTGACTGTCCTCACTGTGTATTTGAAGGCTAGGTGGGGAGGCAAGGAAGAGCTTCCCTGCTTGAGCCACTTCTGCTAGGGCAGAGGGAATCTGGAAATCCCAGCATAGCTGCCTGGAGTGGAGCATAGGACCAGCCTAGCCAGGATAGAAGGCACGCATAGTAGGGGCTCAGGAGACAGGCCCTGGCCCCTGGGGGGCAGGTTATGTTATTTTCAAAGCCCTGGGTAAGGTGGTAGAGAGTCCTGGGCTTTTCACAGTGGGGGACAGAAAATGTCCCTCATTAAGACTTGACCCCAGCCCCGCACTAAACCCTGGTCCTGGACAGATTGAACCTTGATCCTGGTTCTACAATGAGCCCTGATCTCAGTTGCACACTGAGCCTTGATCCCAGCCTCACACTGAGCCCTGATCCTGAATCAACTGAACCTTCATTCGGGTCCTACACTAAGCCCTGACCCCAGCCACACACAGAGCCTTGATTCAAGCCTCACACTGAGCCCTGATCCTGAATAGACTGAACCTTGATCCTGGTCCTACACTGAGCCCTAGACCACAGCCACACACTGAGCCTTGATCCTAGCCTCACACTAAGCCCTGATCCTGAACAGACTTAACCTTGATCCTGGTCCTACACCGAGCCCTGACCCTGGCCCCACACTGAGCTCAGCATTGTTGTGAATATGCCAATAGAGAAGCAAGTGCCAGGGTAGTAGGGGTAAATGGCCCTGTTTGTCCATTCCCACTGCCAAGTCTGCTCTCTCTGGACAAGACTCCTGTGCCAGGCCCTGCACTAGGCTCTGGAATTGCCTAGATGAATCAGCTATAATCCCTGCTCACAGGGCTAGTAGGGGCACAAGCAAACAGTTGATGAGAGCACCAAGTAATCAGAGCTGAGGTGGGGGAGGCCCGGGGGACTGGCAGGGACACGGCTCTGCATTCAGAGTGTTCCTCTGGCAACAGGTGGGAGATGGAGGTACTGGAGGCAGGGACCAGTGAGGGGGCTGCGATAGAGTCCCCGAAGAGGCAAGGATGGTGCCCATGGGCAGTTTAGGGAGTCTAGGGTAAGTGTTCCCCCAGCATAACTGACTGTGACCCCCCAGACCACCTCAGCTCATGGTGAACCAAGGGACTTACCTGTGAGAGGGTTGATGGTGGGGGCACTGGGCTGATGATGACACCTTGCAAGGGAGGCAGGTGTATACATTCCATGGAAGAAGAAACAGAAGCACAGGCACTGCCTGATGCCCCTTGGCTTGAAATAGCAAGGCTGGGCACGCTCCCGAGTCTTGCCTGCCCCCAGGCCTACACGCTGGTATTGCTGGGGGTGAACTTGCAGTAGGAGCTGGGGGCTTCTTTATGATTCCTCCACTCTCGCCTCGGTGAACATAGCCTGGGCATCAGTGGGAGCAGGGGAGCCAGCCAGGGGAGTCTGGGCCAGTCAGCCTGGCATCCAGGGCTGGGGCAGGTCTTCCAGCACAGTTGAGGTTCTTGGAGCAGGGGGAGTGGGGAGGGCCTCAGTTGGGTGGGGGACGGGACATCAGGCTGAGGCCTCCGACCACAGACTCAGGGCTTGGGACTAGCCCAGGAAGGAGGATCTTCTGCCTCCTTCACCCTCCCCTCCCCACTCCGGGTCCCACCCCTGTGGATTTCCAGGCACTCACACCCATTCCCCTCCTGCCATGCTCCAGCTGCTTCCAAATAGCTGGGCTAGAGAAGCCATCCACACAGCCGCCTACCGCCCACCTGGGGAAGCCCAGGCCCCGGGAGGGTCGGGACCTGCTCAGGATCATGGGGCTCTGCCTCCTGCATTGAGGAGTCTGAAATCCCATTATCTTGAATTTACACTTTTACTTATTTATTTTTTAAAAATGAGGCTCACTGTGTTGTCACCTAGGCTGGAGAGCAGTGTTGCAATCATGGCTCATGGAAGCTTCAACCTCCTGGGCTCAAGTTATTCTCCCACTTCAGCCTCCCGAGTAACTGGGACTACAGGTGCACCACCATTCCTGGCTTTTTTTTTTTTTTTTTAAGATAGGGTCTTATTATGTTGCCCAGGCTGGTCTCGAACTCCTGGCCTCAAGTGATCCTCCTGCCTCAGCCTCCCAAACTGTCAGGATTACAGGTGTGAGCCACTGCACCCTGCCTAAAGTTATACTTTAAACAAGGATTCTATGTGTTTGAATACCTGGAGGCCTTCAAGGGCGTGCGTACACACAAGTTCACTGGTACACAGGCAGATCCCCCCCCCAGGGAGCACCATGCCTGAGACATGTCCACTGCCTCCCTGGGTTCCAGGTGCCGTAAACCACTGTCTCAGTTAGTCCCCTCAGCAGTCTGTGAGGCTGGGTTATTCGTCCACAGGTGAGGAAGCCAAGGTCCTGGAAGTAGGCCACAGCCACACTGCTAACTGCAAAGGCGGAGCTGACCTGACAAGCTCAGATCCTCAGATCTCGGGCAAGCTGCCTCCTCCGCAGATCACACCTTCCTTGCTGGGCTGGAGGCACAGCTCCTCCTCCGTCTTCCTCCAAAGGCCTCTAGCATGCCCACCCACCCCATCCCCTGCGGCCTCCCACCTTGCTCCAGCCACAACCAATGACTCTTACCCCCACTCCCCACAGCCACCCCCTCCAGGCCCTTGCTCAAGCTGCCTCTGGCCCCTGGAGCTTCCCACCCCCCACTCTATCTGCCCACACCCTCCATCCTTCTAGGCTGGACCCAGGTGCCACTGCCTTCGTGGAGACCCTGTGCACACTCACCCAGAGTGTACACACTCGCTCAGATCCCCGAGCCCTCCCTGGGCACTGCCTTGAGCTTGTTGCCCAGCCCCTTCTAGACTCCTGGCCTCCCTGTGTCTGACTTGGCAGCTGCGTGGAGGGCAGGGGAGTCTCTTTGCCCTAGCTTCCTGGGCCAGTTGACCCCTGGGCCTGGCACACAGTAGGTGCATGGGAGGTCACTGGGGTCCTTGCGTGGAGAGGGACTGCACCTCTACAAACCCATCCCTTTCCTTAGCAGTCCTGGATCAGCTGGCTGTTTTGGGGCTGGTCCCCACCCCCAGCCCAGCTCCTCCGCAGGAGACCAGCCCTCAGGGTCCTAATTTAGTCCTGGCTGGCTGGGGGCGGAGGCTGACTTCTGACCCCAACAGACCCTGGTGCACCTTACACCGCGCCCAGGTTCTGCAGTGGTGGGGGAGTGGTTGCGGGGAAAGCAAATCCCAGCTTTGGGCTCACAGGCCAGTCTTCGGGCCTGGCAGGTACAGGGACCAGGGTTTTCCAGCCCTATGTGCTAAGCACTAGTAGAAGGCTGCATGGGACCCTCTGCCTACGTCCACTTACCCTTTCTAATTACTGGCTGTGTGAGCTTGAACAAGTCATGTAACCACTCTGTACCTCAGTTTCCCCATCCGTTAAATGAGATGATAATAAACCTATCTCAGAGGGTTGCTAGGAGGATTCAATGAGTCAATACAATGCAAGGCACGTTGCACAGCCCTCAGTGAATGGTGTGCACTTCCTAAATGTTGACTATCACCACTGTTACTTGTTATAGGAGCAATGGGCCCACGAAGGTGGAGTGTGGGGGAGTGTTTGGGGAGAGTTTCCAGAAGGGGTGACACCTGAGCAGTTACTTAAAAGGTGAGGCACAGAAGGCAGGAAAGGACATTCCAGGAAGAGGGACCCATACAGGACAAAGGCCTAGAGGCAGCTTGGGGGACATGTAAGGGAGTTGGGAGCATCTGGATTTAAGGTAAGACTGGAAAAGGGGAGACCAGAGCTGGGGGTGCCCAGAGGCTGTGTCCTTAGGGTCCTAGGGTGTCACGCTAGGGAGTTTGAACTTTGTCCTGCAGCCTGTGAGGGGTTATGGGAGGAGGAATTTTTTCTTTTTTACCATAAAAGCAATATTTGCTCAAGCACGATTATAAAATGGAAACAATATAGAAGTGTGTCCTGTAAAATAGGAAAGTCCCCCTTTGCCTTTAAAGCCCACTCTGCCAATGTCCCACTGCTGTTGGCCTGGTATGTTTCCTTTCAGAACATTTTCTGTGCTGTTGCAAACATATTTATTGTGTATTACTAAGAAAGGAAACGGAATCATATTATGCACATTACTCCACCAGTTCCATTTTTCACTTCCCAGTATATTGTAGGCATTAGTCAATGTCACGGCACCCAGATCTGCCGTGTTCTTTTTAATCGTTGCCTAATATTCCATTGTTTATACAAAGCATAATTTATGTAACTAGTCCTGGGTTGATGGATATTTAGGTTGTCTTCCATTTTTCACTCTTGCAAATAATGCTTCGGGGAACATCCTTGTATATATCTTGCTGACACCCGTAGCCTTTCCGCAGGATA
Organism: Chlorocebus sabaeus; assembly: GCF_047675955.1. NCBI lineage: Eukaryota > Metazoa > Chordata > Mammalia > Primates > Cercopithecidae > Chlorocebus > Chlorocebus sabaeus. The sequence continues at coordinate 53,767,255 of NC_132929.1, read as the reverse complement.
GATTTCTAGAAGCAGAGTGGCCGGGGTGAAGGGTCTGCCTGCTCTGTTTTTAGAGCAACCTTGCTCTTCCCAAGGTTGGGCCAGCTAACGCTGCCCCCTTGGTATCCGAGAGTGACCATTTCCCCACACTGTCCTCTGCATTGAACATTCTCAATCTTTCAGATATCTGCCGATCTAGAAAACTATCTCGTTATGGTCTCCACACTCACTCCGCTCCTCCACAGTGAGGCTGGGTGTCTTTTTGTGCAGTTTCTGCCCATGGGTATTTCTTCCTCTGTGAATGGACTGTTCACATCCTTTGCCCATTTTTCTTTTCTTTTTGCCTTTTTCTTATTGATATAAAAGAGCTTTTAGTGCATTAGGAATTTAAAAAAACTTTTGTCTGTTTTGTGTGTTGGAAATATTTTCCCTAGTCTGCTGTTTGTCTTTTTTAACTTTGTCTGTGGTATCTTTGGCCATAGAGAAGCTTTAGATCTTTATTTAGTCAAATCTGTCAGGCTGCTCCTCAGGGCTTCGGAGTTTCGCGTCTGGCCTAGCGAGGCTTGCTGGGCTGGTTTTAAGTGGAGCGGGGATGAGGTCATATTTGTGACTGGGAAAGGCCGTCCTGATTGCCACTGTGTGGATGGGGGTGACTAGGGGACTGCAGGTAGGAGGATAGGAAGCAGCTGAGACCCTTGTGTCCAGAAGGGGGTGGGAAGAATTGGGGAGAAGATGAGTTTGAGAAATATTCAGGAATTGGCTGACTGTGGTGATAGGATGCGAGGTGGGAGAGGGAAAGAGGGGACTCTGGAGTGATGCTTGGGTGTTTGGCTTGGGGGGCTACAGACCTGATGCCACCACCACCCTGAGTTGGGGACAGGACTAGGGAAGGAATTGCATGCAGGTGCACATGAGTGGTCACCTTGGCAGGGCCACGTGTACATAGGAGCACATACATGCACACATATGTACATGCTTGGAAATTCTGGAGACTGGTGCCTCTGTACCGTGGCCCCGTGGGCGTCTGGTTTTTGTGAAGTACCTGTTCTCTACCAAGTACTGTACGAGACACTACACACACACACACACACACTTTAATCTCTACTGCCATATGAGTATGGCATTAGAGATAGGGAACCAGTCCCAGAAAGGGTAAGTAATTTGCTGAAGGTCACAGAGTTAGTAAGTGGCAGAAACAGGAATTTTTCTCCATCTTGGATCTAACCACCCACAGACAGAATTTCTGCCAATGGCATTGGGGAGGAGCTTCCATTCATTTCCAACCTCACCACCGCGGTTTTATCAGGGACTCTTAGGGATGAGTGCTGGAGCTGGACTGCCTGGGTTTGAAACGACCCCATTCCTTTCAAGATATTTCACCTTTCCATGCTTCAGCTTCCCCATCCTGGAAATCAGGATGGTCAAGGTACCCGCCTCGAGGGCATGTGTGGGAAGCAGATGAGTTAGCAGAAGGAAAGCGCTTAGCCCAGGGGGCTCACTGGGTGCGATTTATGGGGACCATGATGATTATGACAACCACAGTGGCAATGGTGTTCACCCCTCACCTGGGTGTCTGCCACTTTCCCTCCTCCACTCCCCTCCCCTCCACCCTCCCTCCGCCTGTCCCCTCTTTCCTGTGCCAGCTCTTCCTGCATTCCCATAGGCGCTGCCTTCACCATTTGCCTCTGAACCTTTGTCCTCTGTTTTCAGCCCCCCACACCCTTGGCAGACAGTGAACTAAAGCCCAATCAATCAGCAAAAACCATTCAAGGGAAAACGATTCATGTTGCATTCAGGGACTCCTCCCTCAAAGCGATTCTAGCCAGGCATTTTCCAAGAGCCTGTGCATTCATCCCAACATTGCCTGGGCCTCTGTGAATCAGACCATAAAGTCGAAGCCTACAACCCCTTCCTCCCTGAGTGAGATGCTCAGTGGACTTTGGACCTGAGGGTCTGAGCTGACCCCAGCCCAGCCAACTCCACTCTAGCCAGGAGCCATCCTTGCATCCCTGACCAGTTCCTTATCTCAAGCCTATCTGAGCAAATGCTGTAGCCATGATGGTGGACTCAAGGTGTCCAAGCAGGGTGAAAAGCTCAGCCTGCACCCAATTAAACATGTCTCCTTTACAAAAAAAAAAAACAAAAAAACAAAAAAAAAAAGCACAAACAAATAAACAAAAAACACCACACACACACAGAGAAATGACCAAATGTACGATTTTGAATTTCTCATCATCAAAATTAACTCCCAAGTAGATAGATGCTCAAGGCAAAGAATGGAGCAGAGACTGCTGGTTTCCTGGTGTGACTTTGTTTTCAGTTGCGCTGGATCAGTCACACCTGTTGATCTTGTAGGTGGATTCCACTGCCACCAAGGCTTACTTATTGGGGAAAGAGAGAAGTCGCAGGGGCATTTATCAACAGGAAGGGCTTTCCCTTGGGTTGCCTGCTAGTGCCCCTGTTATCTTAAGGGGTAGCCTCTTCTCCTTGTTTCTCGTGTTGTCCCACAGGAGCACACAACATTTAAGGTGATAATTGCCAGAGTAAAACACCAGTAAGTTCAAAATATAAACCTGCAATTAAGCTTGCAGCTCCAAGGCCCTGTGGCCTTGTGGAGTTTTCCTTATCCCCCTGAGTTGTGGACAAATGACTTGGGGGCCCCAGAACCTTTCTGGGAGCTGGTCCTAGACCCAAGTCAAGGATAGAGCTCTGAAGATGCCCCAGCCTTTGCCCTAAAGTCAAGTTCAGGCCCTCGAATGTAGGCATAGGCCCCAACTCTCATGGAGATGCCACCACCTGCCTCAGCTCACACCTCCCTTCTCCATGTGGGGAAGGTCCTTCTGGTGGAGCCCATTGCAGGGCCTGGAAGATCTCCCTTTTCCTTGTGGATACGGAACTCTTGAACTTGGGAACTGAGATTATTCTACCCCCGCTGAAATTTTAGTTACTTAGAGTCTCCCAAATGGGGCTTAGTTCTCTCATTCATAAAGTCATCCAAACATGTTCTAACAACAAATGCAGCAAGGTGACCTGCCCCCAAAGGGGCACTTGGGATGTTGTAGGATAGGCAAGGTTGTGCCGCACTAACCGGTACTGTCTGAACTCTCAGCGATTTAATGCAACAAAGGCTCTCTTCCTTCCTCCGTTTACCACATGAACTCACATTCCATGCCCGGTGTGGGATGTGGGCAGGGTGGTGGATCTCTGGTCCACACAACAATTCAGGGACCTAGGCTGCCAGGAGCTCCATCATCTTGTAGCCCCTTCAGAACATGTGACTTCCAGTCACCATGGCAGAGAAGAGACAATGATGAGGTCTCGCACAGGCTCTGAAATGCTTTGGCTCAGCAATGACACGCATTGCTTTTGTTCACAGCCCGTTGGGCAGAACTTCTCATATGGCACAACTCTAAAGGGGCTGAGGAAATGCCAAGGAAATGTGCTGACATTCAGTGAGCAATAAAATTCTCCGGTACAAAGGCTGTTATGGGACCATTTTCAGAGCCAGGTTTCAGAAGAGCCAAGGCCGTGACTCCTCTTTATTCTCTCCACCTGGGGCATATCGAGTGGTTGCTGTGGGCTGTGTAATATCCTGATCACATCTATACTGTCCAGAAGGTGAGGAAGAGGATGGGTTCTAGTGGGAAGCTAATCAGGGAGCTTCCAGATACAGAGTGTACAAGGACAATGCATCCCTCCATGGGTGTTGCATGTAGGGTTTGGCCAAGGACCTAGTCAGGTGTTCTGACTCCAGGACACCTGGGATCAAGGACTGGCTCTCCCCTTATTAACTGTGTGACCTTGAGCTAGTTGCCTCTCTCTACCTTAGTTTTCTCTTCTGTAAAATGGGAATATTGATAGCATCTCTGTCTTTTGGGGCAGTTGTGAGGACTAAGTGAGTTACTATGCATAAAGCACTCAGAATGGTGCTAGGCAAATGCTAAGGGCTCTATAAATGTTAGCTATCACCACCTCCACAACAGTCATCACCACCATCATTGCCATCATCATTATCCAGTACCAGATGCTATTCTAGGTATTGGGGGAATGAACACCAAGGTCTCTGCTTTCACGTGTAATGGAAGAGATGGAAAGTAAACAGGTAAATAATTTAAATAATTAAGATGTTTATCTCTAATAGCGATGGCGCTAAAAAAATAAATCAGGCACATGAAAAGATAGATGCTCATCATTATTAGTCATTAAGGAAATGCAGATTAAAACCACAATGCAGGCCGGGCGTGGTGGCTCACACCTGTAATCCCATCTCTTTGGGAGGCCGAGGCGGGTGGATCACCTGAGGTGAGGAGTTCAAGACCAGCCTGGCCAACATGGTGAAACCCCATCTCTACTAAAAATACAAAAATTAGCTGGGTGTAGTGATGCGCGCCTGTAATCTCAGCTACTCAGGAAGCTGAGGCAGGAGAATCACTTCCCCACCAGGGAAGTGGAAGTTGCAGTGAGCCGAGATCGCGCCACTGCACTCCAGCCTAGGTGACAGAGCGAGACTCCATCTCAAAGAAAAACGAAACAAACAAAAAAAAAAAACCCAAAAAACCCCACAATGCAATACCACTACATATCATTACATTGACTTTGAAAATGGCTAATACCAAGTGTTGGCAAGGGTACAAAGCCACTGGAACTCTCCTAGGTTGCTAGTGGGAATGCAAAATGGTATAGCCAACTTGGAAAACAGTTTGGCAGTTTCTTATAAAGTTAAAAATAGGCTTACCACACAACTCAGCAATCCTACTTTAGGTGCTTAACCAAGAGGAATAAAAACTTACATTCACACAAAAACCTGTATGTGAATACTTATAGTGGCTTTATTCATAGTCTCCAAAAACTGGAAACGACACAAATGCCCTTCAGCTGCTGAATGGATAAACAATGGAGTACTACACAGCAACAAAAAAGAAAGACATTTGGTTTCAAGAGGCAACACAGATATTAATCAATCTGAAATGCATTATGCTGGATGAACGAAACCAGACTCAGAGGGCTACGTTTAGATGACTCCATTTGTATGACACTCTGGAAAACGCAAAACGACAGGAACAGAAAACAGATCAGTGGATGCCAGGGGTAGGGGCTGGGAGGAGTTGACTACAAAGAGACAGCATGCAGGGATTTGGGGGTGACAGGATTGTTCTGTACCTTGATGACTATAGTGGTTACACAGCTGCACGCAGTTGTCAAAACTCATAGACTGTGCACTAGAGAGGGTCAGTTTTACTGTAGGATAATTATACCTCAATAAACCTGATGGAAAAAGTTTGCTGTGGGACTGTTGAAACAAGGAAAACCAAATGACAAGTCAGTCTGTCAGGACAGTGCGACGCAGTGAGGACGGCTTCCTCCAGGGTGAACTATGGAAGACTTTGGAGACTGTGAAAAGGAGGTGGTCACAGAGAGCTTTCTGAGGAGGTGGCAGGTTGCCGTGTGGCCTGGAGGGGAGGTGAGGGTGGCCCACAGATCAGGGCTGGGTTGGGCAGTGCCCTGTGGGCCAGGTTAGGGGGCTTCACCCTCCTCTGGGCATAGAGGGTGCCGCTGAGGGCATAGGCAGAGGGTGATTGAAGCACAGGTGTGGGCAGGATGGTCCAGGCGGTGGGAGGAAGGGAGATAGCACCTATGGCCATGTCTAGGATGAGTGATGGGGGTGCAGTGAAGAATGAGGAGGGGTGGATCGGGGAGTCACAGAGAGAGTGTTCCTAAGGGAGGTCAGCTGCCAGAGACCACAGGCTGAGGTGGGAGAGCTGGGGGGCTGATGGGGTCCTTGGGGACCTTGCTGAGGACATTGAGGGGTGCTGGGGCTGAGGACATTAGGGGTGCTGGGGCTGAGGACATGTAAGTGAAGCTTCCAGGAGGCAGAGGACAGATTTGTTGGTAGCAGTGGGAGTCTTAGAGAGAATGGGGTGGGGTTGTCTGTCTGTGTATCTGTGCACGTGAACAAAACTTGCAGAGTTGGGACTGACCTTTGGAGGATATGGAGAGACAGTGAGAAGGTTAGAGGCTTAGACAGGGCCTTGAATGCCAGGCCAGGGAGTTCATGCTCCTGAGGCTGTGATCGGTTAAGGGCTGGCCACTCCAGGGTGCTGGGGAGTGGGTAGGGATGGCACTGAGGAGCATGTGCTGTGCTGGGAGGCAGCACCTGAGCCCCACTAGGCTGGGCAATGGGGATCCACCGTGGGGAGCTGTGCTGAGGTGGGCCTCACCCGGGGTAGCAGGAAGCCCCATCTTTGCCCCACTAACCTTGCTCTTCCCCCACAGTGCATGCTGGGACCGCGACGGACAGGCTGCTGCACCCCAGGCCCCCAGAGGCCAGTCTGTTTGCCTCCCGACGCCATCTGACCCAGGTAGGGGAGACCGAGGCAGGCTCACCCTGCCTCATGCTTCCGTGCTGGGTGGGAGGCTCTGGGGGTGAGGACCAGGTCCCCCGACTCAGGCTGGCCTTTAGCGAATGAGCCCCTGCCAGGGGCCTTGGTGGGGGACACAGTGTGAGAGTTGAAGGCCCCCGCAGCAGAGGGGCCTCCTATGGAGGAGTTCCTGACGTCTGAGAAGGAAGGCCACCCCTCAGCCATTCTTCATCACCAGGCTGTGTCCCCGAGATGCTGAGAGGCACTGGGACACGCCATCCCTGCAACCCCAGCATTGTGTCCCGTGCTCACTGCATTTGCTCAGGCTGTTTTGCGCCACACACCCGCCGAGTGCCTTGGCTCAGAAGGTTTTGCTGTTCAGCTCCCTTTGCTGTCACCCGGCTTTTCACTGCCGCTGCAGTGCCTGATGGCGCTAACTCTGGAAGTTCCCAACTCTCTGTGGGACAGCCCTCAGCACCCGGAATGAGCCTGTCTCAACTTTCAGTCCCCCTCTGTGGTGGGCCTGAGAGAGGTCATTCCTCCGCCACTCCTGGACATCCCAGGTGAAGGCTTTCTGCCTGGTGCCATATCCAAGGGATAGGATGGGGTAGCAGGTAGGGTTGCCAGAAAAAAATACTGATGTCCAGTTAAATTTGGACTTCAGACAGACAACAAATAATTTTTCAGTGTAAATATATCTCAAATATTACATGGCACATACAATTTTATTTGCCAAATCTGGCAACCCAAGTTGGGGGGCTGAACCCCCAGTCTCCCTCCTCCTCTGGCCAGACCTCCTTGCTGGGCTCACCCTGGCCTCCTCAGATCAGCTGCCTCCAGTGGCTGTTGTGGGTGTCCTGGAGCCAGGGCCAACCAGCCTGCCCAGGCCACAATCGAGGGGCATTTCCTGCTCCCCCAGCTGCCGCAGGCTGTCCCTAGGACAGAGACCTGGCGGCTCTCACTGGGGGCTGGGGCAGCCGTCCTGGTCTTTGGGCATGCTGTAGGGTTCCTCGTCTTCCCCCATCTGGCTCTCTGACGGCAGAGTCCAGGCTGAGGAGGTCATGGGACAGGGCAGGTTGGGCCTTTGTGCCTGCGAACAGAGCTGAGAGACAGGCATGGAGCTGTGAAAGGAACCAGGAATAGAAAATTGCTTCATGAGCTTGGAACCCAGAGCACTTTGGGGAGCCAGAGTGGGGGTGGGGGTAACAGGGATGAGGCAGTGACAAGTTATGGAGGGCTTGGAATGGCTTACTTCTGCACCCTTTAATATTGGGGAGTCACAGAAGGTATTTTCTCCCTGAGCAGAATCATTTTTCTGATTATTAAGGTAATATGTTCTCTATATGTTATCTATCTATTCATCCGTCTATCTATCCATCTATCTCTTGGTATTTAAAGCATGCAGTTCAAGCCCCTTCTGTAGTCTTTTCCTGCCAAGAGCTAACACTGATAACTCATTTGATATGTCCCCTTCCAGACTTTTTTCTATGTACTTATCAACATATTTTAAAAGGAAAAACTTGGGCTCATATTAGTTATACTGTTCCAGCACTTGATTTTTTTACCTAACAATGTCATGTGGATCATCCCAGGTCCTTCCATAGAGTTCTTTCCCATCCTTTTACATCCCTTGTATGATGGTCTGCAAATTATTCATCAGTTATTAATCCTGTTGGCAGCCGTTTAGGTTGTTTCTGGCATTCGGTTATTTATAAACCTCACTCAGGGAACCTCTGGGTTTGCACATCTGTGTGTGCTTGTGCTGTAGTTCTTTTGGGAATGTTTCTGGAAGTGGACTTCCTGAGTCAGAGGGCACCCACATTTCCACATTTGATTTGTTCTCGAAAGCCAGATCAACCTGCAGAAGGTTGAGCCAATTTATGCTCCTACAAACTGTGTGCAAAATGCCCCATTCCCTCACCCTTGCCAATCACAGGAATTATTAATCACTTAATCCCTGCCAATTTGACAGATAAAAATGATTTTACTTTATGTTTCTTAGACTGCTAATGAGGTTGAGCATATTTGCATATGCTTGTTGGCCATTTCTGTTTCTTCACTTGCAAATTGCTTGTTCATGTCAAGTCCTCTGCTCCTGTATCCATTCATTCAGGAAGTATTTACTGAGCACCTACTATGTGTCAGACACTGTTTTGGTTAGGGACCAAACAGTGAACAAAACTGATGAAATATACCTGCTCCAAGGAATGTAAGCTGTGATGGAGGAGAGACAGACAAGGAAAAAATACAGCATGCATATGGGAGTGTTAAGTGCTAAGGAGAAAAATAACCAAGCAGAGGAGGGGGATGGGAAGTGTTGGGCAACTTGGACATGGTCATCAGGGAAGGTGTCTTCGAGAGGTGGCATTTAAGTAAAGACCTGCAAGAAGCGAGAGACTGAGTTGGGTGGATGTTTCGGGGGAATCGCCTTCCAGAGGGAACAGCAGGTCTGAGGACCCTGAGTCAGGAGCAGACCTGGCTTGTGGGGACATGGCAAGAAGGCTGGTGTGGCCGGAACAGGGTGAGTGAGGGAGAGAGTGGGCCATGCAGCTGAACAGGGACCACGCGCTCATCACTCAGGACCTGCAGGCCGCCTGGAGGACTTGACTGTTACCCAGAATGAAGTGGGGAAAGCCATGGAAGGTTCTGCATAGTGACATGGCATGATTGGAATTACATTTTAACCAGATCCCTCTGGCAGCTGTGAAGCAGGGAGATCTGACAGGAGGCTGTTTGTTGCAATGATCCAGGGAGGAGGCGATGGAAGCCTGAACCAGGGAGTCTTGGTGGAGGTGGGCAGAAGGGGATGGATTCCACATGCATGCTCAAGGTAGAGCCAATAGGATTTGCTGACAGATTGGATGAGGTGGTGTGTGAGAGAGAGAGAAGGGAGCCAACCATCACTCCAGGGGTTTTGGCCCAAGCATTTGGAGTGTGGGGTTGCCATTGATGGAGATGGGGAGATCAGGGAGGAGTGGGTTGGTGTAGGGGAGAGGAGTGGCTCAGTGGTGGACAAGAGTGCTGAACAACTATGAGTCATTTGGAAAAAATGGTTACATAATGTGTGGGACCCAGAGCACAGTGAAAATGGGTGACTTTATGTTAAAAAAAAATTAAGAATTTCAAAGTGGGAGGTGACAATAGAGCATTAAACCAAGCCTGGGGCCCTTCTGAGTGCAGAGCCCAGGTCACACACCTATGAGCCAGCCCTGGCAGTGGACTCATAAATTGTGAGATGCCTGTAGACAGCCTGGCAGAACCATGGAGTTGACAGGTGGATGTGTGTGGCTGGAGTCCAGGGGACAGGTCTGGGCTGGAGATAAAAATTTGGGGCCATCAGCATAAAGACAGTATTTAAAGCCATGATGTTGGATGAGAGCATCGAAGGAGAGTAGGTAGAAAAGACCAATGTCCCAGCCCCAAGACCTCCATCAGTTAGAGGGTGGGGAGCTGAGGGGGTACCGAAAAGGTGACTGAGAAGGAGCAACCAGTGAGATGGAAAAGAACCAGGCATGTAGGTCCTGGATGCCAAGGGCAAGACACATTTCAAGCACCTGTCAAATGGGGCCAAGGATGCAGACTGAGAACTGGTCACTGCCTCGGCAAAGGGGAGGTCACAGGTGACCGTGGTTTCAGCAATTGGGGGCGGCAAAATGCATCTTATTGATTTGCAAGAGCCAGTGGATTTAGAAGAGGTTAAGGAAATTAACTCCTTATTTGGCATATGTGCAAATCATTATTCACAAGTTTGTTTTTTTTTTTCCATTTAAGTTTATGGGATTTATTTAACCCCTTAAAAGTTTTAGATTGTCCTGTGTTCAAGTCTATCACTCCTTTCCTTTAGAGTTCCTGGCCTTACCCACTGCAGAATTTTAAAAATATTGGCCTATACTGTTTTCTGGTTGTTTATGATATTCACAAATATTTAAATCTCTAGTTCATCTGAAATGTGTTTCTGTGTGTGGTTTGAGGTAGGGATCTAAGTGGTTTTTTCCCAAATGACTCGCAGTTGTTTCAGCACTGTTTATTGGGTCAGCATCCTTTCCCTGCCGCTCTGAAGCTCCATTCCTGTCATCTGCCGAAATGTCCCAAAAGTCTCATGTCTGTCCAGGCCTCGCTGTTTGATTCCATTGATCTTTGCCTGGGGAGAGATTTAGGAAGTTGAGAAAATAGACCTGGTGATTGATCGGAGTTGGTGTGAGGAGGCGGGAGGAGTGGAAGCTGACACAGTTACCTTCAGTGTGGGAAGAGGCAAAGGGAAGTCAGGGACAACAGGAGCTCTCAGGACTCCTATGTGCTGGGCACATGGGGCCTGACTTGTCAGCCTGCACTGCAATTCTTCAAGGTTGGCGCTTTATCTCACCATTTGCAGATGAGAAAACTGAGGTTCTGAGAGGTTTCATCTCATGTCCAGGGTCATCGCCTCACAGGTGTGGGGCTGACACTGAAAGGCGGAGCTCTGGGTTCCCATGCCTGCCTTCTGTCCTCAGTGAAGCGAGAGGTGAGGAGGGCGTTCTGGAGGCTGGAAGGTCTCCAGGTGCAGAGTGCCCCCCAACACCCCACTCTGCATCCCTGCCTGCCATTTGGCTGGCTCTTGAAGGTTTTCCTATTCCAAAAGCAACCTGTTAAGACCAAAATACTCCTGGCAGAGAATCACATGTTAAGTTTACAGCTAACATCTTAATTATCAGTTAACTCCTCTGCAGGGATTAGCTGACAGCCAGCTGAGGACACTGAGTGGGGGCTGGTGTGATGTGTATCTGGGTTGGGAAAGGCCAGGAGGGGAGGGGTGAAAGGGGAGAGGTGGGTACCCAGCAATTCACAGCTTCACCCATGCCTGAAAGGGAGGCGGCACTGAGTCCATGTGTAGGGGAGGTGAGGAGAGCTGTGGAACAAGCACTGCGGGGGTGGGGGGTAGGGAGAGGAGTGGCAGCTTCTCTGAGGAAACTTGGGGCTGGGGTTCAGAGAGGGAGCTGGCTTCTGTTAGACACCTGCTATGTTCCTATACCCATGTGCTTGGCCTCAGGAGGAGGAGGAGGAGGAGGAGGCAGAAGCTCATCATGTGTTTGGTCTTAGGAAGGTCAGGAAATCAGCCGCCCATGAGCCACCTCAGGCCCAGCTGCCAGCAGTCACTCAGAGCCAGGACCTGTCTCTGACACCCACAGACCAGATCTGTCACCCAGCCCTGTGGTGTAGGAGGAGAGAGTGAGCCATCTGGGGCCTCCTCCAGTTCCCTGGGGGCCAGTCCACCCTGCCAGGGTCAAGGCTGAGTCTGTAACCACAGTCAGGAGGATCTGACCCTGGCGGTCTCGCCCAGGAGGGTGGCTGAGCTCCTTAGGCTGAACTGGGACACAGCAGGAGGCCCAGGTAGGTACCAGGCGGGGACCGCCTTCCTGCCCACTGCTGCTCCCCACCTCACCGCTGCATGGAGGCAGGGGGAATAGGAAGGAGAAGGGACCACTGGTCTAAAGCTGGGGCCTCTCTCCCAAAGGGGCTTCCTCCCCGCCTAGCTTCACTCTGCCCCAGGGCACTGATCTGTGACTTCAGGTGTCATCAAGTGTCTGAAGGTAACCTTGGCTTAGCCTTCCTGGGACCCTGGGGCTAACAGCAGCCCCTGCTTCCTCTCCATCTCTTTTCCCATGTCTTTTCTTCTCCTCCTTCCTCCCTTCTCACCCCATCTCCTCCCTATCCCTCTCCTTCTCTCTCCCTCTACCTTCTCCCTCTTCTTCCCTCTTCCCTGCCTTCCCCTGCCAGCCAACCCTGGCCTTGCACCTAGTTGCTGGCAGTCAGACACTGAGATATCAGACTTGCTTCTAGCTCAAAGCTGGCCCAGGTCCTGAGTAGCCCTGCAGTCAGGCACATGTCCGGCTGTTCCCTTGTTTTCACCTGCACACCCTCCCAGAGATGCTACAAGGGCTCAGCTGGGGAGAGGCCCTGCAGGAGGGGCAGGTGGTGATGAAGTAAGGCTTCTGGGAGGGGAAGAACTGTGTCTGGTGCCTGGGAAGCCTGAGAGAGTCTTCCAGGAAGGGGGCCCTGTGTGAGCAAAGGCTGGAGGGATGATAGACAGGGCCTGGGCTGGAGGCTCTAGGGGTGGTGCTTGTCCATCAAAGGAGACTGAGGCCAGATCCAGCAGGTGGACTTGATTCAGAGGCCCCAGGGATCTGGGGGCCTTGAGGCAGGAAACAGCCACAGAGCTGCCTGCATTCTTGTGCCCATCCTCCCTGCCCAGCAGCAGCTGGCCCCCGGCCGCCCTGGGTCCTGCTGCACCAAGTCTGGAGGCCTGGCTTCTCTGCCCAGTTCTGCCTCCAGCTTGTCAAGTGACTTTAGGGCAAATGACCCTGAGCCTGGGCCTCAGTGGCCTCACCTGAGACTGGGACCATAGCTCTGGACCAGAGGTTTTACAGAGTATGAAGTGTGCCGTGGGTTAACATGTTGCTGTGGTCACCATTGTGACTCAAGTGCCTGCCCTGAGATGCCAGCTCTAGGGACCACGGCTGTGCCTCTGGTAGGGCTCCACCCTCCCAGAGCTTCCACTCTTGTGACAGAGACAAATGTGTAAAATAGAGGTTGAAAATTAGAGACTGCAGACAGACATGGGGCTTGTGGATGTGTTGTTCCATTTTAAACAATTGGGTTTTAAAAAATTGAAATATAATCCACATGCCATAAAAGTCACTATTTTAAAGCATACAGTTCAGTGATTTTTAGCATATTCCCAATTGTGCAACCCTTACCACTATCTTAATTCCAGAGTATTTTCATCACCCCAAAAGGGTACATAAACCCTGTACCCTTTAGCAGTTACCCGCCATTCTCCCCCCCTCCCTGGCCCGGCAACCACGAATCCACTTTTGTCTCTTTGGATTTGCATATTCTAGACATTTCATAGAAATGGAATCATACAATATGTGGGCTTTTCTGCCTGGCTTCCATTGCTTAGCACACAGTTTTTAAAGCTCATCCATGTCCTAGTGTGTGTGTATCAGTACTTCATTCTTTTTTTTTTTTTTTCTTTTTTTGGCTGAATGATATTCCATTGTATGGCTATAACACATTTTGTTTATATATGCATTCATGGACATTTGGGCCGTTTTGACTTTTTGGCTATTATGAATAATGCTGCTATGAACATTTGTGTACAAGTGTTTTCAATTTTCCTGGGTCGACTTCTAGGTGCAAAGCTGCTGGGCCATAAGGTGATGTGGTTTGAAAGGCATTAGACAGGGGTGTGCTCTCCAGTTTGCGAGCTCTGCCCACTCCCTGGGCATTATCTTTGCCCCTTCACTCACTTTCATTCCCTCCCTGGCCTCTGTAGGCATCTATGTTTTCAGCCCTTGATTACTGAACAGTGATGGAGAGGAACATAGTGGGCTGTGGGAGCCAGAGAAGGCTCCTGACCCTGGGAGCAGTCCAGAGGGCTTCCTGGAGGAGACACAATCTGAGCACGCTTAGCATGTGTGGACATTTTCTAGGACAAAAGGAGTGAGGGAGAGTGTTCCAGGGTCTCCAGGGCCCAGCCAGGATGTCCTCTCTCCCTTCCTCTGGCGTGTACCTCTCTCGGTCTTCCCTGCCATTCACTCAGAGGACTACAAACACCTCGATGGGCTGGAGAGGTGAAGGGGGAAGATGAGGGAGTGAGATGAGCTGTGGCTCTGTGCTCCTGCTAAAGAGCTGGGGGAAAGGCTGTGGGGGGCAAAGGGAGGGGGGACTCAGCTAGGGGCTGGCAGAGTCTAAGGATCTGGAGCAGAGGCAACCCTAAGCCAGGACACTCCATGTCCTAAAGTGGCATCCAGTTGTCCTCGCTCTGGCCCGTGGTGGGAGCGGGTGAGAGACAGGATGGCCCTTGCCAGGCCTGCAGCAGAGGCGGAGGCAGAGGCCCAGTGGTGGCCCGGGCCAGAAGCTGTGCACACATCCTCCCAGGTTTCTGCTCTGCTACCTAACGGGTAATTATACCCTGACATGCACAGCGGCGAAGAAGGGATTTTCTGTGAAGCGAAATCTCCTGTGAAATATTCATGCCACGCTGGGCTTTGCTTCCCAGCATCTAGTGGCTGCTGCTTGGCTTGTCCATGGCTTGAGAGGCCACATGTGTCTGAAGACCAAATGGGATTTTTCATTTCCTTCTCAACAGGGAGAGGTTCCCAAGAACCCAGTTTGGGGCCTAACATGCTGTGTGTGTGTGTGTCTTCGCCCGTGAGCTCCCCAGGGCAGCTCCCCTGTGTGTGTGTATATGTGTGTTGAATACCGTACAATGTATGTGTTTCCACGTGTGTCTCTGGGGCTGTGCTTCTGTGTGTGTGTGCTTGCCTATTTCTAGTCTGTGCACACTCTCATGAACTTGCCACGTGGATGTATTCCTGCGCATGCGTCGTGACCCTGGCATGTAAAGTGCATTTCTCTGACAGTCCAGGTTGTCTCTAAAGGGGCTTCTCAACTGGGCCCCTGTTTCTCTGAATAGGGGTGTGCATGCCTGGGAGATTCTCTCAGCGGATGAAGGGCTGCCCAGCGTGACAGTTCAGCCTGTGACTGGCATTACATGCAGGGTTTGGGGTGTGGATTGGAAGCCTTGCAAGTCCCCACAGGCTCAGGGGCTCAGAGACACCAGACTGCAGCTGCGCATTTGAGTCAAGCTTTCCCCTCTTCTCTGTGGCTTTAGTGTTTGTATTTAGTGTTTGTTTGATTTCTACCAAAGTGCTTGATAGAGGATGGTTGGGAGGATATTTGCTTCAGAGAGTTCACTGAGCTGGGACATGTCCATCCCTTTGCTGGTGCCTCCCAGTTGCTCAGCTACCCCTCGTGTCTCCTCAGCCCACGAAGCCCCTGCATTTGCACCATGGATCATTCTTCTAAAACCCTGACTTTGCACCTCATTCACTTCCTCACAATGCACAAGGTAGGCAGGACTGGAATTATCATACCCATGTGTCAGATGAGCTAACTGAGGCACAAAGAGTCATGCAATGCAGTCACTTGGTGAACCAGGGCTGGGAACAGGATCACTAGTTCCTCCTCCCTGTGCAGGTTCCTTTGCCCTCAGCCCCAACCCTGGGCCCACAGTGGAGAGGACTCTGCCCAGAGGAAATGGGTCCTGGTTTCATGAATGAATCCAGCTGGAGGACGCCCCTTTCTCCATGTGCAGCTCCCCTCCCTTCTGTCATCACTCAGTTTCGTCCTGGAGAGATGACCCTAGGGCGCTTTTCATCTCCAAATAAACAGGCAGGGATGCAGGAGGCAATAATATTGACGTCCATCATTGATATTTCCTTATGGTGGCTATAATTAGCAATTCTTCCACGACTGAGACTCGACCTGGCAGACAAGTGGAGGAGCTCCGGCTTGTTAATGTCAGCCCATTAATGTCACACTGACAAGGCTGATGGTGGGATGGGAGGGGTGGCCTTAGGTAGAGAGCAGGAGATGCAGCGGGGCTGAGCAGGAGAACAAAGTCCACCCACTTCCCTCCTGCACCAGGGACTTGCTGTCCTCGAGTCCAGCCCCCTGGGAGCACCCCTCATCTCATATATTCAGCAGCTGCCTCCTTCACTCCGTGGCCCCTCACCCCTCCCTTTTCTGCTAGGATGGTTTGGCCTGAAGAGCAGGCTCCACATCCCTGGGAAGGTCCACAAACCTCATCCCGAGGTGCCTGCAGCCTAGAAGGGCTCCACTGAGGGCCGTCCAGATAGCCAGAGGTGGGAGAGCAGCTCCTCAGCCCTCTGCTCTGCTCCTGCAGTGGGAGAATGCGCTCCCCTCCCTTGTGCCCGGCCACACTCCGATCTGCACAGCTCTGCTAGTGCTGACCTCCACAGCAAGGCAAGCACAGCCCTTTCCTGAGGGGCACTGCACATGCCCCCCCATCCATGCACTGTTAGAAGCAGAAAGGCTAGGATTAGCACTCCCAGACCCCAGACCCTCCTTGCCCATCCACTTCAGGCTTCCCCTCCTCTTTCTTCTCCAGAGAATTATTGGGTCAGTATCCTCTCCTCCAACCACATTGCTCATCTCAGTGTCCCTCTGACCAGACTTCTTTAGATCTTTTGGTTCCTTGAGCACAAGAAGCCAAGCCACCTATCATTCAGAGAGGCTGAGTTCCTCAGCCGTTGCCACCTGCCTGTCTCCTGTGCTGCCAGCCTGCTCATTTGCTGCATGCCTAGTTGGGGCTACTCTGAGTTGTCCAACAACTCATAGTGGCAGGGTGTGTTTTTTGAGTGCTTATGATATGCCAGGCACTGTTAAAAGCATCTTACAAGCATTTGATCTTCATAACAATGCTGTGGGGTAAATACACTTACCATTCCATTTTACAGGTAAGGAAAACTGAGATGCTAGGAAATTAAGTTAGTTGCTCCAGATCACAAGGTTGTTAAGTGGTGGGCAGCATGAATCAGGCTGTGTGGCTCCCAAGCTCTCCTACTGAGCCATCACCCTCCTCTGCCTCCAGCTTCAGCCCCTAAGTCATTTCCTTCACCAGCATCTCCTCCCCTGTGCGCTCCCCAGGGCAGGCAGAGGCTAGTCCCCAGACCCTCACCCAGTGCCGGCTCACAGTAATCAGCAGATGAGGGCAGTAGTGACGACAGCACACTCAGCCCCATATGATGCAGGCCCCATGGTTCCCTCCCATGTTCTCTGGTGTGTGCCTGCTGCCCCCAAGGAGCGCTGCAGACTTTTTGACAACAGGGCCTCACCAGGGTTGTTTGCTGAATGAGAGGCGACCTCAGACTGCAAGACTCCCTGAGAGGCAGCTCTGCCCACCAAGAAACACCCACTCAAAGGGGACCTCGGGAACTTGTGTCTCAGTTCATAGACAGGACTTGGCAGAGATGTCCACATGTTCATGTCATTCATTCATTCATTCATTCACTAATTCATTCAGCCAACACTTGCTGGACGCTGTGTGCTCCAGGCCAGGCCCTCTGAAGCGTCCGAGCACACTGAGATAAACAGGTCCTCGCTGTGCCCTGGGGGAGTCCGTGGCCTTGGTGGTGGGGGTGGTGGGGAAGCATAGCCAGGGCTCACCAGTGCTGGGGAAACTTGCTCAGTGAGCCAGAGCCAGAGCACCGTTTGGGGGTGGCTGGGATGGGGGAGAGAGGCTGCACACAAGAGCAAACACTTTAATGGATTCATTGAGGAAAAGGAGGTGTTTTTAGGCTGACGGAGAGGAATGAGCACCCCAGGCAGAGGGAACCGCCTGTGCAAAGGCCCTGGGTCTGAAAGGGCCAAGGACACATGCAGGGCAGCCTGGAGGTGGGCCAGCTCAGCGTCTCACCTCACCTGCCTAGTGGAGGGTGAGGTGTGGGCAGGTCAGCGTCTGCAGGCAGGTGGGATTCCCAGCATGGCGACCGAGCCAGCTAGCTGTGGAGGGAATACATGAGGACAAAGGATGCTCCTTGGGTGCAGGAAAGGGCCACTCTGGACTGGGGCTGGCCTGGAGGGCACTCGTGACTGTGGTTGCACTCATCTGTGCTGGGTCTCCTAGTTCTCAGAGCTCTCAGCCTCAAAGCAGCCCCTCCAATAGGCAGAAGAGAGACTGAGGCCCAGGCAGTGGCAGAACCCTACCCAGGGTCACACACAAACAGTGGGTGAGCAGGAGGTTCCCGCTACCCTCTAGCAGGATGTTGGGGTCCTCAACAAGGAGCAGGGCTCTAGCTCTCAGGGTACAGGGCAAAGCATGATATCTGCCAAGCATGGAGCAAGGCAGGAAAGGCCTGGCTGGAGAGGACATGGCACAGAGCCCACCAGAGGGCTGAGGGTCGGGCAAAGGGCCTCGAGTGCTGGCAGAGGAGAGAGCTTGCCTCTGGAGTCACCTCTGGAAGCTTTTCGAGGATTTGGCTTGGACATCCCATGGACAGTCTCTGGGGAAAGTGTCTCTCACACACCTCATGGGGCTCAGAATAGCCCACAAGGGAACCAAGTGTCCCTGCCCACATGTGCACAGGCAGATATACCCGTGCACCCACCTGTATACCCAGGTGTGTGCCCACCTCTTATGAGCTCAGGCACACCTGTGTACAAGCATGCCTCTGATTGCACATGCAGATCTCTGTATGTGTATCACGTGTACAGCTGTGTGTTTACAAGTCTGAAGGAGCATGTCCCTTCAAGTACAATTCTCTATCTATATGTGTGTGCAAGAGGCCCCGCCACGGCCAGCAGCCCCAGAGGGACACATCCTTCCCCTCCCACTGGAGTCAGATGCTCTGGAACTTGCTGCTCTCAGGCCTGGGTCCAGCCCTCTCTGGCCCATCTCAAGGCCCTCCCGCTGAGTCCTGAGATTTGGTGTCCTGGGGACAAAGCCAGCCAACTTGGATGGGGTAGGGACTCCTGGTGGCCAGCACTGTGGATAGAAGTAGGCATCAAGGAAACAGCTCAGGCTGGGAGGAGCCCTCCTGCTCTCTTTTGTGCAAGCCACCTCCCCACACATACCTGAGTGCCTGCCACAGGATGCTGACCTACCCTCCCCAGCCACTTATACCGCTCTCCTGACCAGGAGCTCACTACTTCCCAGGGAAGCACCTGGGGAACCTGTGGGATATTGCCTAGAAAGGAGATGTCAGAAGTGCCAGAGGATGGGGTCAGGGCTGGGCCATGATCCCCCAACCATCCACAAGGCCTGGGGCCCTCCCTTAACAGACAGGCCCTGGGGCACCAGCTCCTGGTGGCAAGGCCAGGCCCCAGTATCCAGAGACTTTCACCTTGTTGTCAAGAGCGTATTTCAGCTATTAGTGACAGTGGCCAGGGATTTGGGGAGGATTTCTGTCTCATTTCCCAGAGCTTTCAGCAAGCCTCCTCCCTTTCCACCCCTCTGCCTGCCAGGGCTGAGAACGCAAATGCGTGCACGCGCGCGCGCGCACACACACACACTGCTCCTGTATGGCAGAAGAGAGGGAGGGAGAGAGAAATCTGGGTCAGTCTCCCAGGGAAGGCTCTGTGGCAGCTCCCCACCTTCCCCAGCAAATGCTTGGTGTTGCAAGCTCAGCCGAGGTCCAAAGGCAAGGCTTGCCCGGGTCCTACCCTAGCCTGCCAGAGGGGCTCTGCCTTGGGAGCCCAGGCTTGCCCTGCTTAGCCCCTCTCTGGGCTTCCCTGACCAGGTGACCTCACTCTTAGGCCTGAGCATTTCCTCTGCCAGGCCCCAGGACTCATGGGTCATTTATGCCACACTCAGCTGATTGCATGGAGGGTGACAGAGACTCTCCCCATCCCTCACTGGACCCTCCAGCTTCAGACTCTGGGACTTGGGGTATGCATCTTGGGTGGGGATTTAGCTAAAGCCTTGGGTGGTTAAATGGGTCCCCTAGACAGGACCAAAGTCCAGGGTGGAGTTCTACCCCACCAGTGAGCTCAGGCAGACATTCACTGGACTGGGTGGCAGGGGGAGGTGGCAGGGTTTCCTGCCTGAACCAGGCCCTATTTAGCCAAGAAAACTGAATCATGGGGAATGACCACGGTGTAAGCCACCCAGGGATCCTGGAAGTCTCCCCACCCCCACCACTGGTAGACACCAAAGCCACTTTCTTCTTCCACCCTCGCACCGCACACAGTTCTAGGTGACCCAGCACATCTCTGCTTCCTTCTACCAGGGCATGGCCATGCATGGAGAATATTTACTGAATGAAGGAAGAGGTGATTGATTTAAGTTAGATATTAGGAAGGACTTCCAGATGCCACTGGGGCAGCCTTAGCCCCAGACTGGATGTCTATGGAGGTGAGATTGATCCTCAAAAAGCCTGTCAGGTGGGGGGTGACCCCCGGCATCCCCACCTTCCCCCAGAGGCGGAGTCCTGCCTTTCGAGTGTGGCGAAGCACTGGCTTCCTTCCTGCAGGGGCCTTGCTTGTCCCACAGCCTCCATGCCCAGAACCTCCTGTAATGGCTGTCTTTTTCCCAGCCCAGGGAGTGTGGGTTCTGTGCAGTGGTCAGCTGTTGAAATATTGCTGTCATCGTGTGCATCTGTCGGTATACACTTGTGCTATGTGTGCCTACGTGTGACCAAGCTGAGGGCACATGTGCACAGGATGGCTCAGGAGTCAGTCCATCGACTTCAAAGTATTTTAAAATGTAGAACGAGAAACCCTCTGGCTTCAGAAGGGGCTAAAAGGATTGATTTTTAAGTCACAGAGAGGCAGGCAGGCCTCCTTTCACCCACCAGCCATTCATGGAGTAGAGACCCCCAGGCTGGGCATTCAGGGAAACCCAGGGCCAAGGAAGCTAGTCCCTGGCCTTGAGCCGGGGGCTGCTAAAGAGGAGTTAAAGGGGCTGGAAAGGCTTCAAGACAGGGTGGAGGGTGCTGGCTTTGAGAGAAGGTGAGTGTGGGTCATGTTCTCAGTTGGGGCTGGGCAGCCTGTTCCCTCCTTGAGAACCTCATAGAAAAGGGTTTCCTGCCCCCTCATCCCCAAGGACTCCAGCCAACCCCATTCTTCCTCCCTCTGACCACCCTTCTCCCATTCTCTGCAGCCAGGCCAAGCTGTAACTCAGTGCTCAGAGGCCCCTTGGGCAGGAGCTGGGGCAGCTGAGGGGGGTGGGGTGGGAGTAGGAGCTACCAGTACCACACCTTCTCTCTGCTAACCCTACCTGACTGAGGCTGTGCACTGGGGCCCCAGAACTGTGTAGGCGAGGGTCACACACACTCACATATGTGGGTCCTCCTGGATCAATGAGGTATGGAGCTGGAAAAGGTCTAATTCAATCTGTCAGCCAGTTATTAGTTATTGTACTGGAGATGGCTCTTGCCTCAACCTACCTACCATCTCCTCTTGCCCCATCCAGAGGTCGTGGAAGCTCCTGTGGAAGGGAGTCGGGCAGGGTGGGTGCAGGCAGCGTCCTGGGCAGGAATGGTCCATGAGGATTGGAGAAGAATCAGAGATAGCATCCTTCCCTCCAGAACATGGGCCCTGGAAGGGTCTCCAAGACACCCTGGGTCAGCACAGCCTTGTCCACGCAGGGAAACTGAAGCCCAGCAAAGGTAGAGGGCTGACCTGTGCCTGTGTGTGATGTGGGCCATGCTGGCCCTGTTTGCTTAGGCCCCACTGGGAAGGGCAGGAGGGAAAAAGAAGCAGAGGGTGGGGCAATCAGTGGGGGAAAGGGGACAGGGTCTAGGGTGCTGTGAGGCACACTTCAGGCTGTTTACCCTGCAGTGTTTGAGCCCTTGGGCCAGAGAAGGGCTTGCCTTCTGCCCTCTCAGGGATGGTGGCCCAACCCAGGAAACAGACAGTGTCTGGTGCTGAGTCTCACTGGGGGCTTCATATGAACTGGCAAGGCACTGTCATTTCTATTTCATAGATATGCGAACTGAGACCCAAAGAGAGGCCTGCCTCTGGGAGGTCTTCCACAGCTGAATACCCTCAGCGAGGAGGCTCTGCTTGCTGCCTGCGGCAAGGCTGGGACTAGCTCCTCTGGGAGGGTGGGCATTGGGGGCAGCCTGTCCCCAGGACTTCCCAGCCTTCCCTGTTTGTTCCTGTGCTGTCCAAGAACTTCTTCTGCAAGTCTGACCACAATCCCTCCTGCTTTAATTTCATCCTGCCACTCTTGTGGCATCTTGTCAGTCCAAAGGTCTCTCTGTCCCTCTGCCTTCTTGGTGTGGAGTGGGTCTGGGGGCTCAGGCACTGTCCCTGCAACATGGCTGACTCCTGAAGGCAAGGGATGAAGCCAACCCACCCCAGCCTGCCCACCCAGGCCTGTTTGAAAATCAGCTCGCCTTTGCCCAGCATTGCCATTCTCATCACAGCCTCTGCCCATCTCATTTCTGTTAAACTCATTTGCCAGCTGAAGGCCTTCATTTTCCACTCTGTTTGCCCATAATCACCCCCCTGACCCTGTCCTGTCTCCCCAAACTCTCCCTGCAGTGCCCAGCACTGTGGTGAGCAGACAGCCAGGCTCAGGTGCAGCCACATCCCTCCCTTCCTCCCGCCTGTCTTGGGAAGAGGCCTGTGCTCCAGACAGGGGTCTCATCCCTGCCTCTGTGCTTTCCTCTGCTCCCAAACCAGACACTGGGAAAATTACAGACAGACTCTCAGCCCTTGATGGCTACTCACCCTCCACTTTCTGCCTGTCCACCCAGGCCAGGAAGGCACTGTTCTAAACACTGTGCATGTATGAAGTCCCTTAATTCATCCACTAGCCCAAATGAATTTCTAATTGGTAGGAGTTTAAGGGGAAATGTTGACAAAAGGAAACTGAGGGAGCAAGAGGCAAACTTCTCCCTCCTCCAGGGCTCCATCCCTGCTCCCACTTGCTACAGAGAATAGAGCCCAGCTATTGCTGCAAACCATGTCAGGCATCTGCCGAGGTTGCCTTGGGAGGGCAAGGGAGACTCTGCTCTCCCTGGGGCTCGCTGTTCTCCCAAGAGGTGCCTGCAAGGGTGGGACTCCAGGCCAGGCACCCGCCCCTCAGGATCTCAGAGCACCCCTGAGAAAGTCCCTTGGCACTGAGTATCATCACACAGGCCATGGGAGGAATCAGAAGTAATGTCCTCTGAGGCCTCGGCACCCCTCCACATCTCACGATGGCTGAACCTCCGCCTGGCCCCCTGGACACCCTTGACTCTACTCCAGGCTAGACATGCCCCAGGGCCCATCTCTAAGCCTATTAACCGTGAGCCTCAAATGAACCCTATAGGGTGAGTGGAGCTGGGACAAGGATCCCCATTTTGCCGGCGGGCAGGGAGATCGAGGCTCAGAGAGGAGAAATAACTGTGCCAACTCCTCCTTTTCAGAATGGTCTGACGATCTCTTCCTGGAGCATAATGTAGGGAAGGGTTTATTGCATTCTAACAAGGACTTTCACTATTTTAAACAGAAGAATGTGCAATAATGGTAGGATTTCAGGCCCCACCCCTTTCCTCTCCACCAGGTGGTCTCCTGGTTCCCAGGGTGCCCTCTGCTGGAGAAGGCTGGGCAGCTGCTCTAGGCTGGCCCCACCCCACCCCAGCCGCTCCCTCCTGCCAGCTTTCAAGGTCAGGGTGCCTGGTAATACAGTAATTGATCTGGGAGACTTCCATTATAAATCTGCCAGCTGGCCAGGTGGCACGCCCCATGGTCCATCCCACCCAGTCCACCATGGTAATGACCACTCCTCTGTTCCTCCGTGGGAAGGTGACTGGCCACTCTTTGTTTCTCACCACCCACTACTCCTATAGGCAGGAGCCCAGGGCCTCTGAACTCAGACAGAGGAGACATGGTTCGGAACTGACCTCACACTTCAACTGCTGTGTGGTCTCAGGCAAACTACATCCCCTCTCTGAGCCTCCATGTCCACAACTGAACATGGTTCTGGTCAGATGGCCTTAAGGATCCCTGTGACAAAGGGTGTCCATTGTGATGAGGGCTCCCTTGAGACCTCTGCTTGAGGGTCCTTGGATAGGGGAGTCCTAGGTAGGGCATGATTGCACCTGTCTCTCTCAGCAAGTCAGGGAAGACTTCTTAGAAGAGGTGGCATTTGAGCTGGGTCTTGGAAGATGACAGGACTCCCTAAGGTTTGGGGGTGGGGACAGTGGTGGATGGTGTTCTGGAGGTGGCAGGAAAAGGGTCCTGTACAGAGCCATGACCAGCCCAGAGGGTTAGGGTTTTTTCCTTGCATATCTAACCCCACCAAGCCCTGCTTATACCCTTCAGTGGCTCCCATTGCCCTATAGCTGAAGTCCCAGCTCCCTGAGGAAGCTTCAGATCTAGTCCCGGTCAGCTTCTCCAGGCACCCAAGCCACTGCCCTTGCCCCCAGGGCTCCAACCTTAATGAATTTTTAGAATTCTGTACAATCTATGACCTTTGCACCAAGCTGCTCCCTAATTTGAGTCAATGACCACAATAGAATTGAATCCTGTGACCAGATAAAATCCCCACTCGATTCCAGGGCCCATGAGCCCTTTGTGATCTGCCTGCCTCCCTTTCCCCCACTCTGTCCTTGCTCAGTCTTCCAGCTCCTCTGTTGCCCCCCACATCTTCACATTGCTGGTTTCATCATGTTCAGGACTCAGCTCAAGTGTACTCAACCTAAAGTAGCCTTCAGGTGACAGTCATCCTGGTTTGCCCAGAACCGAGGTATCTCCTAGGATGCAAAACTCTTAGTGCTGAAAGCAGACATTCCCAGACAAATGGGGATGATTGGTCACCCTCATTTCTCTCCAGTCCCTACTGCCAGGCCTGCCTGCTTTCTTTTCTTCCCCTTTCTTTTGTTGGAAGTCCCAGTTTGTCAGCCTGTTATTACTCGCGGATCGGCTGCCTCCCCCTGGCCTTGAGCTGCTGGAGAACACGCCTGCATCTGCCGGTTCAGCACTGAGTCCCCCTTGCCCAGAACCATGTGCGGTGAGAACGGTGCTCAGCACCAGCACCAGAACATGCCTGGTCAGTGTTTGTTGAGCGAATGGGTGAAGCCTGTACGCAGACAGTTTCCCTGTGGACCTGGCCGAGCCTCTCCTCTCTGAGCCTCAGTTTCCCATCTGTACTACAAGGGTGGGCTTTGGGAATCCCAGAGAGGGCTCTTCCAGCCCCAGTGCCCCGAGATGCAGCAAGTGAAGCGAAGGGCCACTGCCCAGCTCAGCATGAAGGGCTGGGCGTGCGCCAGACTCTAGGGTGGGCATGGCAGGCGGTGCTGCTGAGGGAGAAGTGTCACAGCCTGGCTCACCTTCCTAGACATCCCGCTGTCACCTGAGGGCCATTTCTGGGCGAGGCTGTTGGTCCAGACCCCGGGTTGGGGGCATCCAGAGTGATGGTGCCGACTGCCAAGCCCCACTCCCCTCCCACCCCCGGGAAACAGATGGCCCAAACTTGGGCGGGCAGCAGAGACGGGGACTGGCATTTGTGTGTGTGTGGTTTTTTAAAAATCTGACACATTTTTGTCACGTCTTGGTGCATCAGAACAGTAAAGGAGGCGGGAGTGTGAAGAATGTTTTAACTCGCAACTTTGTAACAGTTCCAGTTTCTCCCGGCCTCCTCCCCCTCCCTCAAGCCCCCGCGGCGGAGCCTCCAAGCCCATCTGTTCCCGAATCTCTACTCCCTGCCCCCCTACATCCATCCCTCCTTCCTTCAGTTGAGGGGGAGAGATCCTCAGAGGAAGCGGCTTAGGCCCTGGAAAGGACCCTGGGCAGAGAGGTGGGGGACCTGCTTCTGGGCCCCGCTTTACCCCAGGCTCGCTGTGTGACCTTGTAGAGTTCTAACCCTCTCTAGGCGCCATCAGTGTGTTCCTAGAGGTCAAGCCTATCCCCTTTGGGGTTCCCTGATTCTGATACTCATGGGAATTTCTGGGGAGAGGAGTTGGAAATGGAGAGTGTGCAGGAGGCATCAAGATGGGAAGTTTGGGGATTCAGGGCACCCAGAGAGAATGGCCCCAGGTGGTGGAGGGGCCACATTCGTGAACACTGAGTGGGCCCCAACCTTCACCGCCCTTGGGCTTGGGGCTTGTGTTCCCCCACCGCTGGCCACGGCTCCACCTAGCCTGTCCAGGGTGGTTCTTTCAAGATGCCCCATGGCTGGCTGAGGTCTGGGGTAGCTACCCTGAGGTCAGGGGAGGGAGGAGGAGCCAGGCAGTACCCGGGATCCAGGCATCCCTGTCTGTCTATCTGTCTGTCTGAGCCCTAGGAAAAGAGGCAGGATGAGTATCAAGCCTTAGAAGATTTGCTCCTCAGCTGCCATCCCTCCAGTCCCCAAGCCTGCCTGGCACTAGCTTCCATTTCATATGTCATGGAAATGCCAACTGTCCTCAAAAACCAAGAGTCCACACAGCTGGTAGGAGCTGCCCTGGATGGGCATGGGGAGAGTTTAGGGGCATGAAGGGGCAGTGTCCTGGGGCAGCTCAGCCAAGGCAAGGGCTCAAGCCTTGCTCCCTCACTCCACAGCTCAGAGACCAGGACTGCTGGGCACCTGTGTGGTAGCTTGGGATGGGGTGGGGCTGGCAGCCAGGGTGCCACTTCCAGGGACAAAGAAACCAACCCCTGGCTGCACTCCTGTTTCCCCCATCCCTCCACACCTAACATGGAACTCCCAAAGTCCAGGGCATGTATCATGGACAAAGCCAGAGGGATGGGAGAGGCAGAGGGTGCCTAACGCACTCTTTTCTATCGGTAGGAGCTAGAAGCAGAGTTCAAAGGCTGCCCTAGAGTGCTGTTGACCACAGAAAGCCCCCCACTTAGGCGGGAGCAGCATCTGAATATCACCCCACATCTCTGCATCCTGGGGAGGGCCAAGGACAGGCCTGGGAGTCCCTGCAGGCGGTGGTCTCGTGTGCCCAAGAGGGTGAGCTCTGGACAGGGCAGCTGAGGGAGCCAACATGGCCCCTGTTGCAGCCCAAGCCCCAGACCCCAAGGCCCCTCTGAGCTGGTGCCACGCGAGTCTCACCATATGGGCGCAGGGCGGCTGCGGGGGGAGGAGCTGGAGTTGCCATGAGAACCCGCACACTGGCATTTCCTCTTTTGGGGAGGCTGAACCATACTTCGCAGGCGGTGTAGGCTTCTGAATCCCATTTCTCTGTGTTTTTTAGGAAGGGAAAAAGGGCAGGGGAAGGGGGTGGAAAAAGGCAAGGAGGGAGAGAGAGAGTCAGAGGGAGCCAAGAGGGAGCAGTGGAGCTGTCTGGAGCTGCAAGGGTTGATCAGGGACCTCTGTTCCCCAAAGCTCAGTCCAGGGCCAAAGTGGGGTCTGGAGTTCCCTCTAATTCGTTGTCCAGTCCTTGGGTAAACCTCTTCCTTAAAATACACAGTCCTGCATCCTGCCTGAGATTCAAGTCAACTATTTGGACCGTTTCTGGGTTCCTTACTGTCACCCCTGTCCCCTGAGTGTCCAGCCCTGTGGGCAGCCACACTGGAAGCAGCAAAGGGCAGAGGACGCAGACCCTGCTCCCAGGGTCCCAGCAGGGGCAGGAGTCCACCCTAACCCAAGTCCACAGCAGACCTCCTGGGCTTTAGTAGCTTGGTAGTGGAACTCCACGTGGCTGGGGCAGATGTGGAAGGCTGCTTGGAGAACCGGAAACTACACAGAGGCGAGCAATGGGGAGGAGAAGGCTGGGAGGATGTGGGGAGCTGGCAGGAGAGGCCAGTGTCCACCCATCAGCCCCACCTGTCTCGTCAGGGACTGTGGCTGGGTGTCCTGAGAACACAGGCTTGGGGTAGACAGACCTGGGTGTGACTCTGGCTCCATCTCTTAATACCCCTGGCAAATGAACCTCCTTAGGCCTCAGTTTCTCCAGTCTGTAAGATGGAGATGTTGATACCTACCTTGAAGGTTTCCTGTGGTGTGCAGCCAGTGGAGAGGCCAGAGTGGCTGTCATTAAGTGGCAGCTGCTGTTGGTATGTTCACTCAGGTCATGGTTGCCAGCATCCACTGGGGACATAAGGAGAAGCAAACGGATGTGGTCCTGATCCCGGAGACGTGCCCACCTTGAGCAGAGGTGTGGCGGTGGGACCCAGAATGTCCATGTTTGGGGAAGTGGCATTGTAGGGAGGGGCTATCCTGGCAGAAGAGAGGGTGGGATGGGAGGAAGAAGTCTATGAATGACAAGTAGGCAGTTGGGAGCTGGGGCAGAACCAGCCTGGGCCCAACCCAGGCCACATGGGCAGCTCTAAGGCAGAACTGGCCCCGTGGAATCTCTAGCTCTTCTCCAGCTCCTCTTCCTGGAGCTTCACCTGCTGTGTCTGGGGCAACCAGCCCTCCTTCCAGGAAGTTCCCTCCAGACCCTGCAAAATGGAGCTGCCATGAAGAGAGGCTAGCACTGTGACATTGCTCTCTCAGAGCTTCCTCGGTGTGAGACCCTCTGGACTGCCATTTCCCAGTTATAAATGGGGTTATAGATGGCTGTTCCTTCCTCCCCTAGGGGCTGAATGGGAGCCCATGAGATGAATGGGCAAGACTCCTTTAAGGTGTGTCTAGGGAAAACAGGAGGGAAATCTGACTTTGTTCCCTTGAGCAGAGAGGAAAGGGGAGGGGTGAAGCATCAGGGCCACCTCAGCTCTGGCTGATGCCTCCAATAGCAACAGAGCCCAAGTATTGAGTCCTACTCTGTGCCAAGATCTTTACATCTCATTTCATTCTTACAATAACCAGGAAAGGAACATTATTTCCATTTGACACTGGATGAGAAGACCGAGGCTCAGAAAAGGATGGTAACTTACCCAAGATTACCCAGCTAGTGGCAGCAGAGCCAGGGTTAGAACCCAGCGCTGTCCAGCTCTCAAACCCTTTCCATGACCTCTCCAGGTCTCTCTCCCCTGACTCCCTCCACCTCTCACAGACTGAAGGCCCCCATCTACATCTCCAATGGGCCACAGTGAGGATGTCAGGGGCACTGTGCTCAGTGACAGGTTGGAAATTAGGAGAAATAGGTGCTGAGACCCCAGTCCCAATCCCCACCAGCTGGACTCTAACCATACCTAGCCAGCCTGAGGTAGCCCCAGGACTCCTCTACTTAGGGAAGAGCATGGTCTTGGCATCTGATGGATTAAGACTGACTCTTAACTTTGCCACTCACTTACCCTGGTTCCCCAGCAAGTTTCTGGACCTTTCTGAGCCTCCATTTTGTCATCCAGAAAATAGTGGCACTGGAGCAGTCAGGCTAGGCTAGGTTTTGCTGCAGTAACAAACAACCTCAAAATCTCAGAGATTTCAAAGAACTCATGGTCATTTCTCACCCCCGTTCCAAGCATGGGATATCCACTCCTCACTGAGGATCCCAGGCTGAGCAAGTGCCTACCATCTCGACCTGTGCATCCAGTTACCATGGTAGCAGGAAAAGGCATGGCCAAGGCCACCCTGGGTCTTAAAGCCTTCTCTTGTAAGTGATACTTGTAACTTCCCCTAACATGTCATTGGCCAAAGCAAGTCACATAGCCATACCTAATGTTAAAGGGGACAGAGAACTGCAGTTCCGCACCAAGTGCCTAAGAGGAAGAAAATTGGTATATTAGTTAACATTCCTTAATGACTCCCACAGGCAACTAGCACACAGGGATGCTGTGAACATTCAGTGAACTGAAGGGAATGGGAGCTTGGCACACAGGAGGTACCTAATAAATGGTACTCTTTTCCCCTCCACCCCCAGCTCCAAAGAAATCCAACCCCGCTTCCTTTCCAAGCCATCCCTTTCAGATGGACTGTTAGAGTTGATGGGCACTCCCTACGTTGAGCAGGAAGGCTTTTGCTTCTAGGGTAGAGACAAGTAGCAACTTCCCAAGGGGCACATGGCATGGTGGCAGCTAAGGCGGGAAGAGCAGACGGACACCCTCACTCCCAGCTGAGTAACCTGCCCCTGGTCCCATGCCTTGTTTAACAGATGAAAAAGCAGCAGATACCAGTAATACCTTGACTTTATTAAGGGCTTCATAAGATCCAGATCAAATTACATCTCCTGCAATCGAACAGTTAATTCAATTCCACTCAACAAATGTTCCATTCAATATCAAGAGGGCCTGGGGTGGTCTGGATGGCCCACCAGGCTGGGGAGGACCCTGTCACTCAGCAACTTCCCTCATTCCTCAGGGAGATACCATCCTCCCTGGCTGGAGGCCACAGGTCTGCCCTAGAGTCTAAGGTCAGTTCAAGATGAGTAGCCAAGGCCTGTTGGGGAGAGGACAGCAGGCAGGGACAGTGATTAAGGACTTTGGGGTCACTTGAGCCCACAGAAACCCAGAACAGCAGATGGGGCCTCGAGACCCCTGGAATCCAGAGCCACCTTGACTATCAACCTTGAATCCAAAACTACAAGGCTGTGCGACCTTGGGCAAGTCACTTTTCCTCTTTGGGACTCAGTCTCCCCCAATTAAGGGGTTGGCCTATGTCCCTGTCCCCACCTTTGACATCAAGGTTCTGAGAGCTTCTTTGCCAACCTGCATTTCCCCCTTCCCAATCTGAGGTGGCTCAAATAGGAAAGAGACCTGATCCTTCCACCCTGTGTTGCCCTACACCCACTGGGCTGGGTCCTGAGGGTCAAACCGTGCACTCCCCCACAGTAGCTCACAGTCGGGGAAGGAAACACAAAAGGCAGGTGGGGCGACAGAGGCACACTCCCTCCAAGAAGGCTCACTGATTACCAGCCAAGGCACAGACCAGACAGGCTGTAGGTTAAGCCCACTTTCCTTCCCTCCTCCCACACTGCGCTGGCCATTGACCACCACTGGGCTGGAAAAATCCAGGAGGACTCCCTGGTGAAGGAGGAATGGAAGCTGGACCCTGAACCACTTAGCTGGGCAGAGTTGGGAGCAGGTTCCAGGTGGAGAACAGCAGGAGCAACAGCTGAGAGGTAGGGTATGTCTGGAGTGGGTGTGAGTGACAGACGTCACCTGGAGGATATATTGACACAGGGAAATGTGATTTCCTTGTTCTGGCAACACACACACACTCACGCGCGCGCGCGCACATACACACACACACACACACACACACACTCCTTCCCCAGCTGCAGCTGTAGGTAAAAGATGTTGGAGTTGCTCAGGAAGATGGAAGAGCTGTCAGTCATAATTTCATAGTGCAGAGAAGGGATGCCCCTGGAAACCCCAGAGACGCTTTCAAGTCCCCGGGACTCCGGGAACAGACCCCCTTCTACCCAATGAATCAATAATAGCAACAAAATTAGTAGTAACTCTTTTTGGCACTTTATCATTAATGAAGCACTTTGGTATCCGTCATCTTATTCGATCCCTAGGGTGAGGCATGGGACCATAGCCTGTGAGGCATGGTCTATCCCATTGATTCTCTGATTCACAGAGAAGGCAAAAGATTTGCCCAAAGTTGGTGGGTCCACAGCATGCCCTTGCACTGTTTAACTCTGTGGTCTATTTATGCCTGCTCTTCAGGAGTCCCTTGGGCCTTTTTAGGGGGACATCTGCTCAGAGAGTGGATGGAAAAGGGCTCTGGCGTGAATGGGATGTAGATTCTGGATTTTCCACTCTGTGGCCTTTCTTGACTTCACCAGAGTTTGAGACATGTCCCAAGGCTACCCTTGCTCAGCCTCAGCCCACAGTCCCTAAGGGCCTGGCCAAACCCAGAGACCCAAAGACCTTAAACCTTAAGAGCACCAAACCCCCAATTCCTCTAGAGCCCTTTTCCCTTGAAACAAGGGCCAAAGCAGCTAGTTCAACAGGTAAAGGGGTCAGCCACACACTGCCCCAGACTGTGATGTCTGCACTTGCTGGAGCTGCTCATCGATCAAGCACTCTTGAGTTTGTATGAGCTTGTTCTTCATTTGAAGCTGTTTGGAAAGTGTGATTTCAAGGACTTCAAACTGTGAGGCTAGCTTCACATACTTTGGAATCATTGCTTATTCATTCAGAGCATGATTTAAAGAACCCTGAACACCTAGATCCAATGTAGTGCCTTCTAGGTAGAAATTGACTGTTATCAGCCACTACTTGATACAAATTTAGGCTTTCGTCATTTGACCAGAAGGAACTGTTACCACTTTTTCCGGATTTAGGTTGCCAGAAGCTCTGGGTATGCGCTGGGCCACCTAGTGTTAAGATTCTCCAGCCTCCGAGGCCAGTGACTTCGCCATTTGCTATTTTTAGGTCAGTGTGGTATCAATAGCTTGCTTAGTTCTAATGCAGCCTGCAAATTTTCAGAAAGAGGATGTTAACGCCTCCTTAGAGCTTCCATGTAGCTTTCTGAACACTGTTCATTCAGTCTTCTGTCATTCATTCATTTATTCAAAAAATATTTCTTGAATGGCAGGCTCTGGGATACAGCAGTGAAACAGACAGCAAGCTCACAGCTACCTTTCCACAAGTAGAGAACTATCTCTTCCCTACAATGCAGTTTCCACCAAAAGTGGCCTCTGCCTGTGCACCCAAATGTGTGAATCTGCCATAGCTACTTTTTTTCTAGTCAGGATTTTCCTCCTCTGCCCTCCTTTTCTGCTTGACCCCTACCTTTGAAGCCCTCCAGTGAGGCCAGATCCACTCCGGACCTAGCCTCTGAAATGTCTACTTGCGCTGCAGTAGCAAAGGCTCAGGGATGGACTTGGGAGAGCCACCAAACCCAAGCCTCTACACAGTGCCCTGTCCACCCCAGCACCCAGACTCTCCCACCCTCTCTTTCCCATACCCCACCTCCCAGTCCTTATCCCATCACCTGTGTTAGCCATATACAGCCTCTGCCCTCTGACCACCCTGCAGGACTTCCTCACTGCCTCCAGCGTACCTTCAGCCTCTGCCTTCACCCCATCCCCATCTTGAGATTCTCCATCTTTGGATGCAGCCGCCAGTCCTACCCTGGCCTACTGGGTATCTCCAGTCTGCCCTCTTCCCCATTGCGGGTGTGGCTTGCAGAACAGGAAGAAGTGGGAGTCCATGACAAGGGTCCTGCCTAGATTGAACCCAGCCCTGGCCTCTGGGTTCTGATGGGCTGACTCACACTGCTCAGCCCAGACAAACCTGTAGGGTCCAGGCTGCCCCCTGCCAGATGCCCAGGGTTGCTATGGCGACCCTCTGCTAGTCTTCCCTGCATGGAGACAATCAAAAAATAATAGCAGGGACTATTTTATTCTGTGTCCCACCTGGGAGCCATTTAAGCCTCCCCACTCCTTTTGACACATAATAATTTTTTTTTTTTTTTGCTTTTAAGATTATTCCTTCTCTTCCCCCTTGCTCCAAACCTCCGTGGCATAGTCTCTGAAAGCTTCGAGTCTTAAACACATACACACACATATGCACATGCTGTGCACAGGCTTACACACCATGCCGTAGACATCAAATCGGCCACCCCAGTGCCTGTTAATTGGCAACAAAGCCCCAGGGCCAGCAAAGCACCTTCACCTCACATTGTTCACCACTTAACAGTTTGCAAAGCCCTTTTACCTCTGAGCTCATGTGAGAACGTGTGGGTGGTATTTATCCCCTCTCCCATTTTCCACAGAGAAGACTGAGGCTTGGGATTTGGGGGGGCATTGGCCAATGTTACCCAGTGGCTGGGTGGACCTGGAACTAAGTCTTGTTTGGGGGTAAAGATCTCCCCCCTTTCATCATCTCCACTATCCCCTTGGTGGCCGTCACCTGCCCAGCCCTGAGCAGTGTTGGGGGCTGCTGCACTCAGTGGGGCAGGCTGTGGGAGTCCAGCCTCAGCAAGAGTCCTGCCTGCCACACTAGATTCCAGAGCCCCTCACTGCCCTCTGGGTTCCCTTGGTTTCTGTCCTCCAGCTAGAAACCTTCCCCAGCACCCCTAGCCCCAGCTGACCCAGCTCTCTAGCCTGACCCAGAAGCCAGCGTGCCCTACCCCTCAGCTCCTTCCTGAACCCCCTTCCTCCTCCAAATTGCTTTCTCCTTTCCACATGGTACTCCCGAATCTTTGCTCTCCTGGTCCCTGGGTGGAAATGACCTTGCTGTTTCTCCATGGTGACTTCCGTCTCTGATGGTTGTTCCCATATTACAGACCCACATGGGTATTTGTCTCAACCTTACATTTGTACTAAACAGGCATTTCCACTGACTTCACATGTGTGTATTTCCATCAGCCAGATGCATCTTTCATAAAGTCCTCTGTCTTACCAAAGAATGGACATTTACATTGTACACAGCCGTCACCACCCAACATGTTTACTTTGAATTGATGAACATTTTCATAGACCACACGTTTGCCTAGAACATTGCCATTTATATGACCATGTGTGTTGCCATGAAAACACATTTACATTGGCCAGCCAAGGACAGTTCTGGGTTTGCAGACAATACAGACTACTAGCCTGTGTCACTACCATGTCTAATCCAAATGATCTCTCTTAGCTTGGAGGATTAAGGGTCATTTCTTGGATGTGTCTGAAAGGCACTTCCCTATGTTTGGACTTGGGGCTCCACAGACCAGGACCCACAATAGCACATGCAGAGCTGGGGGGTTCTGGGATGTGTGTGCAGGATTCCTGGAGGCCACTGGGGTGTGTGGTTGCAGGTTTGAGACCAAGGCCTGGGTTCCTGTTGTCTCTCTCTTTGGGAACTCTGTTTAGCAGGGCAGCAGGGAGCAGACTGGGGTCCCAGAGAATCAGGGGCCTGCCTGAGGTCTCCAGCTCTGGAGAACAGAGTGCACGAGGGGTGACCCTTGGGAAGTGGGTATGCCCTGGGCCACCGTGGGTGAGTCAGTATGCTCCCAAGGGGCCTCAGTCTCACTTCATTTATTCTACCTAGGGCTCCCCCTTTCATAGCAGGGCCTCTGAAGCCCAAAGAGGTCAGGCCCAAGGCTGAGACAAGCTGGGCCTGGATCTCTGTCCCCCTTGGCTACAGGTCGGGGCCAGGATCAGGCTGGGTCTTCCTGTGGCTCGAACTGCTGTTTAAAGTTCTCTTGGCAGCCGTAGTCAACATGGGAGTAGAGCCCAGCCTTGGAGTAAGAACATGGACAAATATAGGTTCAGATCTCAGCTCCACCACTTTCCAGCTGGCTGGGGAGTGGGGAAGGCATGCAGCTGACACAGTGGCCAGGTGTATGGTTGCGTGAGTGGACATTGCCACTCTACCGTCCTCTACTGCCACTTTTGTGACAGTAGCTGGGCTAGTGACTTCCCTTCTTTGAGCCTCAGTTTTCCCCTCTGTACCAGTCATGGATGTTGCCAGTCATGGATCTGCCTCACAGGTTCATTGCATATGAAGTGTCTAGCACACCACCTAGAACGCAGCCGGTGCTCCTTCAATGCTAACTTTTATGGTTAATGTAATATTGCAATTATTATTGCATCTGGGTGATCTTGGGACTCAGTCTCCTCATCTGTAAAATGGAGTTAATATGATACTGAGGGCCCCAGCTGCCCACACCTGATACCAAAGTCCTCCCCACTTACCACCCTCTCCCTGTGGCTGGCTGGCTGACTGCCCTGTCCTTCCCAGATGCCTGAGGACAGAGCCCAGAGAGAGGGAAGAAAGAAGGAGGCAAGGAAATAGATGTCTCACTGTCTGTCCCTCAGTTAGCAATGGTGGCACCAATTTTCATAGAGAAGGGCCTCTCCCCTGGACTGTGCTCTGCTAGACTGACCCTTTCATCCCTGGCTCCCTAATATCTCCTGTCAGGGGCAGGACAGCCCAGGGGGCATAACCAGGACCTGATCCGAGAGCCACCCTGCCCATCCCTAGACTCCCACCAGTGAAGCCCCTGATACTGCCCTTCCAGCCTCAGTGGGAGTGCCTGTAAACTAGGAAAGTGGACCAAAGAGCTCCAAGTCCCCCACCCCACACCCACCCATCCCCGAGCCCTCCCACACCTTCATACTCGTTAGCTAGAGTGAACACCGGGTGCCCGTCCCAGCTCCACTGCTCACTTCGCCATGACCTGAGGCAAGCTCCTTAGCCTCCCCTGCCCGTTCCCTCCCCTGTAAAGTGGGGATAGTCACAGAACCTTCCTCATAGGGCCATTGAGAGTATGAAATGAGTAAATGAGCCCAGAGAGAGGGAGCAGACACCAGGTGGGCCCTGGTGTCTGCTGACCCAGGGGAAAGACTTGATAGATATTAGACATTATTAATGTTTCCCAGGTTCTGTAGTGAGGGTCTGCCTCCTTTCTGGTCAGTTGAGAAGAGCCCACCCTCCCTGGCTATCAGCTAATCCTGTCCGGTCACTTCTGACTATCAAAGCTCCCATCCCTTCCTGGGGTGCTCCTGGGGACAGAGAAGCCCCAGGTTGTGGGGATAGAGATGAGAGAATAATCGGGGCAGACAATGGCAGGGGACAAGGTGGGTTTATGCTCTGCCACATCTGCCCCCAGGAGAGAGGCTGGCTGGCCCCTGGTCTGTCCCTCCTGGAAGTGGGGGAAACCCCAGGTTCCTGCCTGTGTGTGCCCCACCTGCTTACAGACTTATGACCCATATTTGGGGTGCAGAGAGGAGGGAAGAAGCTCTCACTTTGCTATGAGTCACAGCAGAGTCTCCTCCCTCTTCTCACCTTCCCTGCCCCGTAGCCCTCTTGGTCGCCATGACAGAGGGGTGCTGGGAGGGAGAACTCCTGTGGGGACAAAACCAGAGGGTGCCAGAGTGGGTACCATGTCCGGGCTGAGGGGGGCGCCTCCATGTAGATCCAGGTCCTGCACTCATTGCTGTGTGGCAGGGCGGGGTGGAGTCCCTTACAGGTCGCATTTCGGGACCCAGGCACATTTCCTTGACGTGCAGCTAAACACAGGCGGGGACAATCGGTGTCTTTACTGACTATGTTACAACTTTACTGGGCCTAGAAAGTGGGGCAGGGATGTGGATGTATTTGCCCCTTGGCAGCTGGGTGTCTGTTCCATCACAGGCCACCAGGCTCATGCTGAAGCCCCTTCAATCACCCTTTTATCTTGCCCACTCCCCAGCCTCTAAATGAGGCAGACACCATCCCTGCTTTGCAGATAGAGAAACCAAGGCCTGCTTATGCACTTACTCATTCACAGGACTCACCCTGGGCTACCAGCCACACTGAGGGTAACCCCAGGCAGTGGAGGTGTCTAAGGGCACTTGGGATCTTATACCCCTGGGCCGTCCCCTTCGTGAGTAAGGCTAGCTAATGTCCACCACAAAGGGAGAATTACCAGCAAGGCCTTGAGCTTTGCTCCTGTTTACACTTCAGTTCCCAGTGCACACGGCTGGCTTCAGGAAAGACCGCCAGCTCTTCTAAAGTGGGTCTGGAGCCAGCTCTCTGGTGGGACCGGGAAGACGTGTGTGGGATGCAGAGTGCGGGCAGGTGCAGAACCAAGGCCCACGGAGGCAGCAGCCCTGTGTTCACCAGTCAGAGACCCACTGGCCTAAGGATGGGAGGATGAACATAATAGCCCTGAATTTGTTCACGATGCTTTCCACACTTCAGGCATTAGCTGGCATTTATCTTTAGCCATGAGGCATGCACGTACACCCCGCTCTACTTTCCGCAGGTTGAGTAAATGTGAGGACTCTGCTGCCAAGTTTAAGCATAGAAAGAGAGCTGGGCACTGGTCTGCTGAGTGGCCTGGGTAGCTCTTGGGAGAGAGGCAGTGATAAGGAGTGGGCCTCAGGACCATGCCTCCACCTTATCCCACCCACCCCACTGTGTACCCTGGGGTCTTCTGCCCCAGCGTCTTGGGCTGTGATGTGTGGAGTCCCTGCAAGCTGGCTAGCCAGGGCTCCTTCCTCCCAATGCCCTCAGCCCCTGGTGTGGGGAATGGGTGGGTACTGCTCCCTGCACCGCCCGTTCTGAGCATGTATGTTTGGGAGGAGGGGTGTGTGGAAGTGCAGAGAGGGGTCCACAGCCTGTGAGTCACTGGGAACTTCCTGAGAGCGCACCAGGCCTTTCTCCCCACTCCTGATGAGCCACCACCACCGTGCAGGTATTTATGGCTGGTTTTCACGCCCCAGCAGGTGGTGTGAACACACTGTGTCTGAGTGTAAACACCCATGTTTTGATTTGAGAGTGTGGGGAGCCCTCCCATCGTCTGGGGCCTTCTAGATCTCTCCACCTCGGGCTGCCGGCCTGAGCCACATCGTTTATCCCATAGAGGAGGGGCCCTTTATCCAACCCTAAACTGCTTATCACCAGAGCCAGGCCTGGCTGCTGGTCCTGGCTCCACCGGTGCAACTTACCTCACCCCTCTTAGCCCCAGTTTTCTCGTCTGTGAAATGGGCGCAGCAGCCATGTCTGTGTTTGCTGGAGGGATTGAGAGAGCCAGCCAGCACTGTGTCCCTCAGCTTCCGAAGTGGCCAGTGAGAGGCCAGCCCGGGCTCAGCCTGCCCCTGGGCTTAGCTCTGCTCTGGGGCCCATTTCCTGTCATATTCTGGGTCCACGTCATGGGCTCTGTCTTGCTCTCCTGGTGTCACTAGCACCTCCACCAATGCCATCCTTATTTCCAGCTGACAGAAATACCACAGGCAGGTGGTGGGCTCAGAAGAAGCAGATAGATGCTCAAGCCTGTCTGGGGACCCCTGGAACCAAGGTACCCCTCCTCAGCCATCTGCCCTGCAGGCTCGGGGCAGCCGTGTTGAGGGGGTTGTGCTTCCAGGATGGCCTGGGCAGAGAAGGGATAGAGAGAGAGGGTGCAGCCCAGGTACAGCTGTGGCTCCTCCAGCACAGCTGGGAAGCCCTGAATAGGAGCTTGGGTCTTTTGTCTGTGGACTGATGAAGGAGCTGAAGAAAAGTTCTGCTCGGGACACCTACCCTGACACACATGAGAGAGACACCCCACACACGTTTAACGTGACACATACCACAGAGCTCTACAACACAACACACACGACAGAGACACCATACACACATTTAGCACGACACATACCACAGAGATCTACAACACAACACAGCTACGTATCCCTCCTAAACTCCCCCAGAGTAATACATTCGCAAAGCAGACACCGCTGCCCCAGCTGGACTCATGGTCACAAGGGCTGTCCCCTGTAGGGCTCATGAGTGCCGGGCCCTGCCCTGCGACTCTGATGGATTCTCCCATCGTGTCCTCACCACTCTTTGGAGCAGGTGCCACATTCAGGAATGAGGGCAGAGCAGGGAGGGACTTGACCGTAGTGCTCTGCCCAGCAGAGTCCACATTTCAGGAGGTCCTTGAGCCATTGCACCCCGCCCCCGTTTCCCTGTTTACAGCTGTCACCCCCTGCCCCTTCCCATGCTGGAGGAGGATGAGGTGGGAATGAAAAGTGTCCTCCCTGGAGGCGGCAGCAGACTCTTGGGAAGGAAGTTTTCCCTTGGGTTTGCTGCCCCTGGGCCAGGGCTGTGGCTGCTGCTCTCTGGGGGGTAAGCCCTGAACCATGGTGCTGGGGTGGCCACCTTCAGTACCCCCACCTCCATGCCCCCCATGTGATGAGGGAGTTTGTCAGACACTTTGCCCATAACCAAAAGGATAGCATGCCCAAGAATGGCAGGGAAGGGGGTGGCAGGCCAAGGAGCCAGGAGAGCCCCTACAGAAGCTCTGCAGGTCTGAGGCTCCCAGCTTTCCCTTCCGCCATCCAACCCCGATGGCCCATGGGCCTCTTGGCTCCTCCCTGGAACCGGACCATTGCTGTTGTCCCAGCAGCCCTTATGAAGGTCTGACCTAGACAGGGAGGGGAGAGGGCCCTTCCCACTGCGGACCTCCCTACCCTGAGGTTTGCTTCTGTCCTGAGTCCTGCCCCAGGGCCCTGGGTCTCCCCTGACCCCGTGGACAGCCCTGCTCTCCTGCCTGGTTCAGCCCACAGCACCTGCTGTCCTGCTCCCAACACCATCCAGGGGACCTGAAAGACATCTCCATCCCCTTTCTGACCAGGCCACCCCGATTGATACTGTGCCAGCCCCAGCTGCCCCCACCCTGATAAGCGGGTGACAGACGGGCAGGTGTCCAGGGCACAGGGAGTTCTTGGGCAGGAAGAGAGCTCCTGGGAATGCCACACCACCACACCACAGTGCTATCAGAGAGTGCGCTGAGTGTGAGTCTCTGTCTCCTCCCAGGGCTAAGTCCAGTGGTGTGGGGAGAGGCACCAAGCCCAGGCTCCACAAGCTTCCTTGCTGACTCGCTGCATGGCCTCAGGCAGCTAAGGCACCTCTCTGTGCATCTGCAAAGAGGCCTCAGCGGGGTAGACCAAGGCTGCACAAGTGAGATAAGGGGGACAGAGAGGACCCCTGGGAGAAGAGGCTCAAAGCATATTTGATAAGAATTTTGGGATTCCCTCTTTTCCTCTGGGAGAAGGGAACCACTTGCAGAAGTAATGTCTTGCTGGGGGATTTCAGGACCTGGAGAGGAGCCTGTCTGCTGCCCAAACCCAAGTGGCAGTCCCAGCCTTGCTCCCTGTGAGGTATGGAGCAGATTATGGGGGATCTGAAGGGCTTCCTAGGGCCAGGTTGGGGAGAGGGGCACCTTCCCTACACCCAGACTGCCCTCCTTGCCTTCATATGGCCCTTGGCAGAGCTGAGCACTCCATGGGCACCTAAGTATCCAAATTAGGCTGCCTGGAAGGGAACATCTCAGAGAGACCCCCGGCCTGAAGGAAAGTGGGCTTCCAAGCTCTCCACATAGAGGAGCCAAAATACCAACCTTCCCAGCTGCTCTTTCTATCCTCCTTCCTCCCTCTCCCCACACCATGGGGCCTCTCCCTGTTGGCAGCTCTGACTCCGGAGGCCTGCCTCTGTTTCCCTTCTCCACTCCCTGGGGGTGGGGGTGCCCTGTGCATGGTGAAGCCTAGGATGAACCAAGCCCTGGCAACTGGACACCTTCCCCCTCTGTAGCTGTCTCCCTCCCACTGCTGTCCTGGACTCAGGTCTTAATGGAGTGTAAACAGCCAGGCAGAGGGAAGCCTCATTAGGCCTGATCTAATTAGGAACCCCTGAGATGGGGGTGGAAGGCGGAGGTGGAGGAGCGCCCCATTCATGAGGGCCTACTGTCCACAAGAAATGTCACACGCATATGCTCTTAGAACCCTTTCCACAACCCTCCAAGATAGGCATGAGTATCCCCAGGTGGCATGAATGGAAAGTGGCTCAGAGAGGGCAGGTGACTTGCCCGAGACTACTCCGCCAACAGGTGGCTTCCCTGGGAGGTGCACCCTGAATGTCCGACCCCAGTGTTTAGTTCTTCCCAGCATCCCAGCTGGCCTCAACCTATCAGGC
The DNA here is from genome assembly GCF_047675955.1 of Chlorocebus sabaeus. NCBI lineage: Eukaryota > Metazoa > Chordata > Mammalia > Primates > Cercopithecidae > Chlorocebus > Chlorocebus sabaeus. The sequence goes on along the minus strand of NC_132929.1, from coordinate 53,726,456 downwards.
TTGGCAGGACCTCTGACATCCTCTGTCGCAGGTTTGTCCAGCTGCTGTCTGAACCCACAGTGCCGGGACAGTCACAGCCCCGTTTCTGGCTCTCTGTGTCTCTGGGCCTCCTCTCTCTCCCAGCACCACCTGACTCCACAGTGGGTCAAGATGGTGGGAGACGGGGTGTGGGGCCAGCCAGGCTCTCAGCCTCCTACCACGCCCACCCCTCATCTGTCTCCTTCTGTAATCAGGGAGGGTGTAGGGGGAGCCCATGCAGTGCCAAGAGGCCGGCCGCCCCTTCGTTAGTCTTAGCTAACAAGCTGTTTATGGGTGCGACATGACACCTGCTTTCTTCTTTGTAACTTCAATAATTTATAGGCATATTAGCGGCCAAGCAGCCGCCCTGGGTCCCAGCCAGACGGGCCGGGGCGATGCAGCCGGGTGCCTCTGCCGATATTTACTCTCTCCCACCATCAATTATTAAGGAACCCTCCTTCATTTTTGCACATAATTACATGCACCGTTATGGTTCAGACTCCCCTGCGCTTAATCTCTCTGGAGAGGGGCCCAGCCTGCCCAACAGGGCTGAGATGGCGTGGGGACCTATCGGCTGGAGAAGGCAGGCAGCCACCCTACCTGGGCAAGAGGTGGTGGCAGCCTCAGCCCCGCACCCTGCTCTCAGCTGAGCTGGTACCTCCTTGGCCAACAGCGGCCTTCCTCAGGGCTGGCTGTCTCTCCCTCCTGTCCATCCCAGGGCCCAGCCTTTGCACCTGCTATTCTGCCTGGAGCACCAGCCTCCACCTTCTGTGTACCTGACTGATCCCGACTCACTCTTTGGTTTCAGCTCAGCCATTGCTTCCTCCTGGATGCCTGTCCTGTCTGCTGTGTGTGTGCAGCCTCACCCCTACTTCTCCCACCTCAGCCTGGATCACACTAGGTTGAGTCTTGCCTGCCAGACCATGGGCTTTGGAGCCCAGAGAAAACTGTAGCAAATGTTTGGCATTTGATGAATGAATGAATGAATTAATGAATTAGGAGATGGATGGATAGATGCCTCCACCTGTCTTACCACCAGTCAGCCCACTGAAGCATTTGCCTTCACCCTCCTCCTCCAGGAATCCTGTTTGCTCCACCTCCTCCGGACTCCTCCAGACTCTCCTGGTCTGTGCTGAGATCCCCCAGTGGGCACCAAGGCCTGGTCTCTCCATCTGTGTCCCCAACACCAAACAGAGGACAGGTCAGAATGGAGGGAGGGCACATCCTGGCAATCTCAGCTGTCAGTGTGACCTGGGGAAGTTGCTCACCCTCCCTGATCCTGTTTCCTCACTGCTAAATGAGGATAATAATAGTCCCTGCTTTACAGGGTGTGATTGAGGCTTGTATGAGATAATTTGTAAAAGCACCTAGTATGTGGCCTAGCATGCCAGAGGTACTCAAGTAATATCCTGAACCTCACCTGTTGTCTGTCTGTGAATTCAGCCCATGTGAAAATGAACCATACTGAATTATGTTGGATTGAATTGTCTTATTTACACCTTCTCTTGTCCACACTTCTTTGTTTTTAGTCTCCCCTGCCATGTAGCTGGCACCAGGCTTGGCTCACAGGGTCTCTGCAAATATTCCAGGTTGATTAATCAAGACTTTGCAAGTCTCTCAAGCCACACCTATCAAGAGAAAGGAGTGAGTGTCTCCCAAGCCACGGAAGAATAAACTGAGGCCAGGGAGATAATGTGGACTCCTCCAAGTTAATGACAGAGTGAGGAACCAGGCCCTGGCTTCGCACTAGACTGGAAAGCCCAGGAATATCTCCCTGGATTCTGTGTGCCTCAGTTTCCTCTCATAAGAAGAGATAATAATAGAAGGGAGCCCATAGCATTGCTGAGAGGATTGAGTGGGTTGCTGAGTGAGTGGATAACACACTTAGAACCACTGTGCTGCTCATGGTGTGGGGTTCGAAGTGTGGGGATCAGGATAGGCCTGACTGCCACCTCCCTTTCTCTCTCCCTCGAGGTGACAGTCCTCTGGAATTGGTGTTAATCACTGTTCTGCATGTTTTAATACTTTTTCTATATTTGTAGGTATCCATGTTCAGTTTATAGAGTTTGGGGCCTGTTTTTAAACTTGAGATAAATGGTATAGCTCGTACATATGTTTTTTCCTCCACATCGTGTTTATGAGATCACCTATGCTGATGCAAGTAACTCCAGCATAGCTGTTTTCATTGCTGCATAGTATTCCATTGTGCGAATGTACCACGTTCTGTACATTCCTTTTCCTGATGATGGGCACTTAGGCCCATCCTGTGTTTCGCTATAACAAATAATCCCGCCATGAGCGCTCCTCTGCTTGCCTTCTTGTGCTCATACTTTAGGGAACTGCTGGGTCGTAGGGTGTGCATCTTTTCACCTTTACTGGATAACCACCAAGTTGCTGTGCCATTCCTTGCCCCTCTTGAGAGCAGACACTTCGCCTGCCGTATCTCAATGCCCTCGCCACACTGGGAGAAAGGAGTTATTATACCTATTTTACAGATGGAGCATGGGTTTAGTTATCTATTGCTGCATAACAAATCACTCCAAAACTTAGCTTAAAACAGCAAATATTTATTACCTCCCAGTTTCAGTAAGTTGGGAATCCAGGTGAGGCTTAGCTGGGTACCTCTAGCTGAGGGTCTCTCACAAGGCTCCCATCTAGACATCAGCCAGAGCTCCAGTCGTCCCAACGCTCAACTCAAAGAGGACCTGTTTCCAAGCTCACTCGAGTGGCTATTGGAAGGCCCCAGGGCCTCATGGGGGATTGACTAGAGACATCAGTTCCTTTCCATGTGGGCTTCTCATAACATGGCAACTGGCCCTCCTCATAGCAAAAAGCAAGTGATCAAGAAAAGGTACCTAAGATGGAAACCACAGTTGTTTTGTAATCTAATCTCACAAGTGACATTGTGTCACTTCTGCTGTATTCTATTCATTAAAAGTGGGTCCACTGATCCAGCCCACACTCAAGGGGAGGGGATTACACAAGTAGGGCAGGGACCACTGGGAGTGGGCTTAGGGGCTGCCTATTACTGGGCAACTGAGTCTCAGAGAGGTAAAGTGACTTGCCTAGGGTCACACAGGAATCAGAGACAGTCAGAACTGGAACCTAAGACTGCCTGGCCCTGAGGCTGGGCACCTTTCGAGCCACTATGCTGTCTTTGACTTAATAACAGGCTCCAACTTAAGTTAATAAACAAGTCTCTTGCACAACAGAACTTAAGGCAAGCGCTTAATGAATGGATTGCTAATAGCGCTGCCTATTTACACACATTAGCTCAAATACCCCCTGACATGATCCATGGGGACAGCCGAGCCAGGCTCTCAGAAGGAACCTCTCTGCCAAGCACAGAGCCTGAGTTCCCATGGTGCCAGGGAGTCATCTCTTTACATTTTCTATTTGTTTTTTGTTTGTTTGTTTTTGCTCCTAATTTAATTTTTTTAATGGAGTGCACACTTCCTTGACTTCTTAAGAACAGCTAACTGCATCCTAACTCAAGGTCAGGAACATCGGGTGTTTTCCTGGAGGGACTTCAGCAGGTAGTGCTGAGGGACGCTTCACTGACTGGCCCCAGACCAATTTCTTGCTTCTCAGCCACTGTAGACACAGCAGCCAGGCCACCCAGTGCAGAAGGGCTTAAGTTAATAAACTCAAGTGCAGAAGGGCTGTGGCAGCACTGAGTGGGGGCCAGGCCCAGACCTCATTTCTCTGCCAGGGATTCTGTCACGAGTCCTCCAAGAGCCTTTGGGCCTCCCCTGATTCCCGGTGAGATTCCCAGTAGGGGAGGCTGCTGACTACGTTACTTCTAGACAAATGACATGTCACTGGTGCTGAAACATTTCCACAGAGGCATGGGTGGCCAAAGCCCCAAGGTGAGAGAGAGTAAGAAGTGTGGATTCAAGAGTATCCCTGCCCCCATACCCTGGCCCTCCTCTCTAGGGGAATCCACTGGGCCTTCCTGATTAAGAGACTTCAGTCAGGTGTAATTTACAGACATCAGACCCTCTGGAATCAGGGCTCTGGGCTGGCTGTGGAAACTGGAGGAGGCAAGATCAATCCATGCCCTCAGGGTGTTCCTGATTCTCAGGGGACAGAGAATGTGGTCCAGATGTCTCCGAGTCAGAATGCTAAAAGGGACCTTAGGATACAGTCCTGACTTTACAGAGGAGGGGTCAGGAGGCAGCCAGTGACCATGACAGTCAGTATGATCACCTAAAAATACCTGTGTTTATCAGGCTCCTACCGCATCGGCATCAGGTAGATACCAGCCACACATTAAGTCATGAGACCCTCACACCACCCCCATGAAACTGACATTATCTCACAGAGGAGGAAACTGAGACTCAGGAAGGTGCCCAGGGACACATAGCCCCACCTGAGGGAAAAGTGAGGTTCTCAGAGCAGGTTTTTGGAAGGAGGGGGACACACAGGGACTTGAATTGGAAGGGGAGAGGATTTGAGGGGCTGAGAAAGGTGTCGATGACAAGACAAGCATGAAGTAAATGCCAGGGAAGAGGATGCCCCAGTTAAGGGGGTGGGCCTCCCACACCCTTGCCCTTGAGTCTTGGCCTCAGCCTACACCCACCATGGATGCTCCTTGGGAACCTGCATATCTCCACACCAACTTGGGCCAGCCACTGTGGGAAGAGGACCCCTCCAGGTGAGCCCCTCTGCCTTCCCCATGTTGGATGCCCCATGCAGGATGTGGAGGATCCAGACTTGGGCAGCAGTGGATGAGGGACTTTCCTTTAAGATACCCAGGCCTGACCCTTTGTGACATGTTTACATGGGAAGCTCGTGTCCTTGAGTCCCCTCTGACTCTCGAGGAGGGGGTCAGGAGGGGACAGCAAGGCTCTATACCTGGCCACATCTCCAGGACCACCTCCAAGAAGGGACTGTCCCGCTAGCCCCTTCAGGTGTTTCCATCCCTGGCTGGCCTCCACAGTGCACCAGCACACGGCCTGACCTATGGATTTTCTGCCACTTCTCGATCCACTTCACTCTAGCCTAGTACTTCATTACACAGCGGCCCCAGCAACCCCGGCATGGAGGGCTGTGGGTCGCTGTGGTGGCTTCTGGAGGCTACATGGCCCCCAGCTTCTGGGCTTCAGCCTTTTAGGGGCTCAGGGTCATCCAAGGAGCCCTGAACTTAGAGACCCCCCAGGGCAACCCCTCATTGCATAGCTGGGGAATCTTTGGCCCAGGGAGGGGCTGTGATCCCCTCAAGGTCATACAGCAAGTTAACAAGTTAACTTGTGGCATAAAGTAGAACACGGGGTCCACCTGAGCACCCAGCTCCACAGGGCCCACCAGCTGGATGTTGGTTCCACCTCACCCCCCCAGCCCTGCTCCATGCCCAGTGCCAGCTGCCCAGCCCCCACTCGCCACCCAGGCTCCTGGTCTTTGTTTTTCTTGCTAATTAGAGGTCTCAGCAATGACTCTGCTGTCCCAGCCATTTTAGAGCCGTCATTAATTTCAAGTGCCTTCAGAAATCATCATTGTAAAACCCTGCGAGCTGCTGGGATGCCAGTGGATAGGACCAGCACAGAGCAGGCACGTAGGCAGGCCTGTGTGTGCCACCCTCTCCTTTATGTGCCTGGGGGACCCTTGGTCCTCACCCCAGCTCCGCCGCCTGCCTTCTCAGCCTCTTTGTGAGAGGAGAGCAGGACTAACATCAGATACACACAGAGCTTCAAAGCCCAGCTGTAACTCATGCACAGAGTGAACTTGAGCAAGTCACCAGCCCTCCCAGAACCTCGGTCTTCTCATTTGTACAGTAGGGACAGCAATGCCAATCTTGCAGAGAGACGAAGATGTGAAGTGTGGCTGAGTCTGGCTTATAGTAAGGGCTGAATACATGTTGGAGGGCCTCATCCCCTCCTCCTGTGTTCCCCGGCAAACCCATTCCAGCTTCTCCGCTTTGCAGTGAGCAGTCAGGCTGGCTCCTTCCAGCCACCGGCTCCTGCTTTATTGGGACTTGCTGAGTTCTCAGCCTGCAGCCAGGGTCTGCCGTGTGCCCACCTATGAGACACGCAGTCTCAAACCTGCTCTTGGGAGCTCCTAGTGTAAGGATAGAGGGAAAAGACTGGGGCCCTGCCTCTAAGGTCATTTCAGTCTGGGGAGAGGAGGCAGGAATAGAAGAGATGGGTCTTGGTTAGGTTTTAAAGCACAGGTAGAAATCAGGGAAAAGGCATGGCACGAGTGGTTCAGCGGCCTGGGGTGCGGGGGAACATTCTTCAGCTGTAGCTCCTGGACATGATCCCCTGGTTGTGCCAGAGAAGACTTGGACTGGGCCATTCCGCTGTGTCACATTCTCCATGGGCCTGGGGCCCCTGAGAGGACTCTGCTGGGAACCACCCCACCAGACAGGAGAGGAGAGATTCCTCTTCCACAGCTCATGCAGAGGTGACTGGTGGGGACCCAGTGACAGACCCCCTTTTCCTGGAGTCTCTAGGTGACAAGGTCAGGCGCCCATACTCTCACCAGGCCCAAGCGAGACCCTAAAAAAGCCCTCTCCTCCAGGTTGTTCCCCCAAAGCTCCCCATCATTTCCATTGGAATAAAACAGGGAGAGCTGGGAGAGGTCATGTCTTTTGGAGACAAAGGGAAGGGGTAATGGCTTGGATGCCATTGACAGTGGAGAACCGAGGCCAAGGGGCCCGTCCTCCCAGACACAGCTCTGTGGTCATCCCTGCTGCCTCCGAGGCGCGGAGGGATCATTGAGGGCTCCAGAATACCCCAACCCAGGACCCCAGAATACCCCAACCCAGGATCCCAGCTTCCTCCGGTAGCACCTGGGGCTTGGGGGGTGGAAGGACTGGTCTCTCCCCCATTTCTCCGGCGAGATCACTGAGGCAGGGAGCAGGTGAGTCGGGGGCGGAGAGATGTGGTGGCCGCGCCTTGCGTGCGTCAGTCACCGCACCAGGAATAGCCCTCGCCCCCGCCCCCGCCCCCCAGCGGGACTGCGCGCCCGCCGGCTGCCTGGCGGAGCCTTTACGCAGGAGCCAGCGAGCGTCTATTCCTGTCGGGCTGGTGGGAGGAGGCGGCGCGGGAGGGCGGGAGCGCACGGGTAGCTCACAAACAGCCGGGGTGGGGGCGCTGGGGAGTCTGGAGAGGGGTCCAGGCAGCGCAGAGTTGAGGGACCGGGGAGCCGCCTGCGCTGGGCCCTGAGAGGGAGGGGGACTCCTGTGCTTCCCTCCCCGCTTCCCCTCCCACCTGTAAGTCCTTCTGCCGAGCCTGCCCCCTGCTGGTCCACTCAGCCCTAGAAGGCGAGTCCAATTCCCTTTCTGTGCCTTGCTGTGTGTGCCTTGCTGGCTGTGTGACCATGGGCAGAGCCTGGAACCTCTCTGGGCCTGGGTTTTCCTCCCTCTGTCACAGGGGAACAATAGTGCCTCCCCCAGAGTTGCTGGAGGGTGAACATACAGTTCACAGTTGAGCATATCATGGACACCTGCTAGGAGGCGGCTCTCGCTAGGCCTAGGATGAGGATGGGAGACAGGAAAAAGTGCTCCAGACAGGACTGTCCAGAGCAACGGTGTGCCAGAGAGACTGAGAAGTACCCAGAAATGGTGCAGCTGGAACAGAAGGTCTGTGCAAGTCTTTGGGCTGTGCTTGAGGCAGAACAGCAAAGAAACAAGGTGCTGTTGGGGGTGGGGAGAGGTCCCTCTGTGGCAGCCAGGCATCTCTGCAATGTCGTCGGGCAGGGGGTGTCACTGGAAGTGGGATTCCAGGGTCTGCCCCAGAATCGGAGAGGCTTTAGGCTAGATCCCCTCCCCCAGCCTCAGCTGACCCTGTGGACTCAAGCTATTACGATTATTCTTGTGCTAATGGGTTGTTCCCAGCAGTGGAGAAGGGATGCCTGTGCCGGGTGGTGTCAGCATTGATGGTTATTCTAATAAAACTGGCTTGGTGTTAAAGGGCGTCTGGCTTCAAGGAGATGGAGGGGGTAGTACAGGGAAAAAAGGTGAGGTCCTGAGAGTGGTAACCTACTCTGCAGGCTTTGCCAAGACATCCCTGCTGGCCTAGTTTCTGTATCTGAGTTTCAAGGAGGATCTGGATCTCCGAGGAGAGGTCCCATTCCTTGGGCCCATCTGAAGTTGTGGCCCCAGCCGAGGATCCCCGGGACCGTTCCGGGAGGAGGGAACAGTCAAGCCCAGACGGAGGCTCTGCGCTGCCCTCTGCTGGCCGCTGGGTGCAGGGCCTCTGGACGGAGCGGGTCAGAGAGGCCTGCCGCCCTCTGCTGGGCAGGAAGCCAGGCTGGGCGGGGACCCTGGCCGCGAGGAGGTACGCGAGACCCCGCTCCTGGGTAGAGCTGCCGGGCCAGCGCGACTTCCTCGCCCTCCCCTGGAGCTTCCCATTCAGACTGACTCGCCCTCCCGCGCCAGGATGTGGACCCTGCAGGCTCACTGACTTTCCGAGAAGAGGGAATAGGGCCAGGACGGGGGCTCCCGGTCGGCCTCCTATGCCGCCTTCCAAACAACCCTGTTCGGGTGGGGAGCCCTGTCCGTCCTCGTGCGTGTGTTCGTCCACAGCCCAGTTAACACGTGTAAACACACTCGCGCGCTCACATGCACACGCATGTGGCCACACAAAATCACACACAACGGTGTGCGCGCATACACCCAGGGAGGACCACACGCCGGACTCCCAGAGACCCGGCTGGCCCGGGACTCGCCCAGAGCCCCGAACCCGGAGGGGCGCGGCCGTGTGCAGAGCTGGAGCGCCTGGCTGGTGCGCCCCTCGCCTGCGCCCCCCTGCCTGTTTCGCTGCCCTAAGCGTGCAGGGCAGCGGCTGGGGCGCCCCTCGCTCTCCACCCCCTCCGCTGAAAGGAGACGAGTCACCCCCCAACCACCACCACCAGGTTTTGCGGCCGCGCCTTCTCCTCCCCCGCCCGGCTCTCGCCGCTCGCTCGCTCCCTCCTCCCTCGGTCCCTCCTCCCTCCCTGGCTCGCTCCTAGCGCTCCCTCCCCGCGCCGCTGCAGAGCGCGGAGCCCGAGCGGGAGCCGGCGCGGGAGCCGGAGCGGGCGGCGGACGACAGCGCAGGCGGCGGCGGCGGTGGGTCCCGGTCCTGGCCCCGGAGGGCGCGGAGTCCCCACCCGCGCCGCTCCGGCCCCTCTACCGACGCGGGGCGCCGAGCAGCATGCGCGGCCGCTGCCCGCCGGCCCCGGCCCCGCGGCGGAGCGCGCCCGGCCTCGACCCCGGCCCCAGCGGCAGAGGCGGCGGCGGCGGCTCCGGGCCGGCCCAGGGCGCTGAAGCAGGCTCGCGGAGCCCCTGTCGCGCATCCTGAGTGCGCCTGCCCCTCCGCCCGCCGGGGCCGCGGCCTCCCGCCTCCCCACTCCTGAGCCCCGGCCCCGGCTCTGGCTCGACTCCCGCCCGCGCGGGGCGGACAGACAGACGGCCAGCCCCGCGAGGGCGCGCGGACTGCCGGGCGGAGGTGTCGGAGGAGGAGGAGACGGAGGAGGGGGCTGGGCAGGGGCTGGGGCCTGGCCGGGCCGGCTGGAGAGACATGCGATTGGTGACCGAGCCGAGCGGACCGAAGGCGCGCCCGAGATGCAGGTGAGCCAGGCGGCCGCGGCCGAGCCCCAAGCGGGCAGCCCCGCGGCGAGCGCCCCTGGGGGCCGCCGTCGGCCCTGGCTGCGCCCTCCTGGGGTTGCAGGGCACCTCGGTGCCACCCAGACCTCCTTTGGGGTCACAGGCCTGATTTCCCCTCAAGCCTCAGAAATGAAGATTCTTCCTTTCCCACCTCCCCTCCCTCCAACCCCAACAAATTCAGGGTTGGTAAGCTGGGAGCCTGGAGCTGGGGAGGGGTCCCCACGGGTGTCCCAGCCCTGCTCTGGTCTTCCCTCCCTGTCCCCCCTCCCATTCTGAGTATTGGTCACTCTAGAGGGTAAGCCCTCTGCTCAGCCCTGGGTGGGTACCTCCCTTCGTGGACCCCAGGTGACCCCAGGCAGCCCCCACCAGCGCCAGACACTCCCTAGCTGGTGGACACAGGTCAGGGACTGGATTTCTCCACAAGCTCCAGCCTGGATGGCAGCTCCCCACCACACACAAGCATCGCCCCTTTCCAGCTCCAGCCCAGTGAAAAGGAGATGGGGAGGAGGGAGAGTGGAGGGAAAGGAGTTGGGGACTGGGAGAGCCCAGGAACCCTTTAGGGGCCTCCCCTTTGTCTGCGTTCAGCCTGGGCTTCTCACCTCCTCCTGCCCCACTTTTCATTCTAAGGCAGAGCGGGTGGGAGGTGGGAACCAGCTGAGAAGAGGGAGGTAAGGAGGGAGCCTCCTGCTCCCCCTCACGCCCTTTTCGGGGTGGGCTGTGGGCTCTCTGCTCTCAAGGCATGCCAGGAGATGTGTCCCTCCGGGCGGATCCCACTTTGAGGAGGGGTGGGGCCAGGTCAGTGGGCAGCCCCCTCCAGGTTCCTGCTGGGGTCGAAGCCCAGCCCGGTCCAGCCCGACTGTGCCAGCACCTCCTCTTTGTTCTCAGAGGCCTTGGGATTGGGGTGGGGGAGAAGGGAGCCTGAGAGGATGGGAACGGCTCTGCCCTGAGCGGGTGGGAGTGCAGGAGGCCCTGAGGTGGGGCCTGTGGCATCTGGACAGCCCCTTCCTGCTCGCCCAGCCCTCCATCAGTCCTCTGCTTGGCTTGGGCAGCCAGAGGGCGCATAGCCCAGCCTGGCCCGCAGCTCTGGGCTCAACCCTGCTGGTCATTATGCCAGCGGCTTCAGCACGGGTGCCTCCCATGCCCAGGGAGCAATGAGCCGGGACACCCAGGCAGCAGAGAACCTGGGGCTTCCCCAGATCCAGCGCAGAGTGTCAGTGAGGAGAAGAGGGCCAGCTGCTCCCAGACCCTTTGTCCTTGTGTAAGCCAGGAAGGAGCTCAAAATCCTCACGCCTCTGGGAAGGCGCTAGCAGCAGGTCTACTGGGACAGCATGCCTGTCCTTCCTGCTTTCTACCCATGGCCTGAGGTGGGAAGGAGGGTATAGGGTGGCACAGGGGAGAGACCAAGAACTCCTTGGAACCGTACTGAAAGAGGGCACGGACTCAGATCGGGGCTCCCAGCAGCACCCAGCTGCCCCTCCTGGAAGGGGCTTAGCAAAGGCAGGGACAGGCCCCCTGTGGTGTTCTGGTTGTCTCTGCCCCCCTCACCACCCCCTGACAATTTAAGTGTGAGCCCGTGGGTAGGGCTTAGTTAAAGCTGCAGTGGTCCCCAGGGTCTGGAGTTAGAGTGGGAACCAGCTTTTAGGGGAATGGGCATGTGCTCAAAGCCAAGGGCCCTGTGTGACTGGGAGGGAGGTGGAGAGACTACGCCTTGCAATAGTCCTCTTTCACCTGGGCTCATCTTCATCCTCTGCCCTCTGGGCATCCATTTTTCCTGTATTGGGTATTGTTTTCTAAAACCCAGACTCCCAGAGGGACCTCCCCCACCCCACTCCCCAAAAAAACAACCTCTTGCAGAGGCGGGTGGTTGTTCTGCATGAGGCCGGACGGGATCCCTGGTGCCAGTGAGGGCTCCTGTGGTGCTGCTTTTCAGGCGCCTGTGGAAGCAGATATCTGGAGAAGCACAATTGGGGTTGGGGTGTGTTCCTGTTGGGAGAGAAGGCAGTGCAGTCATTCGTGCAGGGTCCCAAGGAGGCCTGAGGCAGCGTGTCGGTGGGAGGGTAGAGGAAGTGGAACCAGGGAAGGGCCAGGGAGGGGGGTGCAGTAGGTGTGGTGGTTTCAGAGTCAGAACCTTAGCTTGCTGGCTGGAGTCTCTTGGGCTAGCTGTCCTGTGTGTGGCACTCTGTGAAAGTGGCCTTCCAGCCCCACCCACCTCCATGGTTAGCCTCTGGAGGCCTTCTGTTCTGTTTCCACCAGTTCCACCACGTATCCACCCATCCGCACCTGGCTTGGCCCTGCATCCCCTCACAAGAGGTCCTTTCCTCTCTTTCTCCTGACCCTCTCCTCCAAGAAGCCTCTGCCTGCTTCAGGTCACTGCCCCTCCTTCCCCAGTCACCCACAGTATAAAACCACACTTGTTTACACTGAATATTGTACCAGCCCAGTCACGCATGCATTTGTTCTGCACATCCTGACCAAGCTGCCTGCTCGGCTCTGGGCTAAGCATGATCTGCCTTGAACACCCTGAGCAATCCTAGTACCCTTCCTTTGGCCCTCCTGCCTGGCCCCTGGGATGGGACAGACCCTTGGAGGTACAAGAGAGTAGCTGTTGGCTAGTGGCAAGGACTACCTGTGCATGAATGCACAGAGCTAGGTGATGTCAAAGATGCCCCAGGCAGGAGTTGGGAAGAGACAAACGGTACTCACTAGCCCACACAGACGCTCAGAGAAGGGTGGGATTTCTCCCTGGAGGTTGAGGTTGTCAGAGGTGCTTTAGGAAGAGAGGGAGACTGGCTGAGTCCTAGGGAAGTAGCAGACTGCAGAGACACAGAAAGCAGGGGACTCCAGAATCAGGGAAGATTCTTTGTAGAAAGAGTGTGAGAAAGCAGGTTCATTTCCCAATACATTTGAGGCATTCTTGATGCTGACCTTTGTTTAGTTGTGGATGGATGGATGAATGAATGAATGAATGAATGAATGAATGAATGAATGAATGAATGAACAAGTGAATGAATGAACGAATGAATATCCCTGGGTGCTATATGGGCTCAGTAGAGCTGTGCTGACAACAATCTACTTGTGTGTGTTCAGTTTCTTCAATGTTATTTCATAGTGAAGTTGTCAAGAGTGTGGACCCCGGAGCCAAAAGCCTGGGCTCAAGTCTCAGCTCCACCACTGCCTAGTTCTGTAACTTTGGGCAAGTTGCTTAATCTCTCTGGGCCTGTCTCCTTATCCATAAAGTGAGGGTAACAATAGTATTCACCTCAAGGGAGGATGTGACAATTAGATGTGCTAACATATGCAAAACATTTAGAACAGTGCCTGGTACACAATAAGCCCTTAAGAAGTGCTAGCTACTCATAGTTTACATCAGTGATATGCCCCTGATCTTATCCTTGTAGGTGGTAGGTGCAGAGGTTTGATTTTATACCTAAGAAAACAGAGCCAGAGAGGTGGTGAGTGACTTGCTCTAAGTCCCCAGCTTGCAAGCCTGCGGTTTAGTCTAGAATGCGTCCTTCCTGACCTCTAGGCTGGGGCTGTTACTCACTAATCCAGGCCTAGCCTGTTAATTAATTAATCGAGGCATTTAGTATTAATCATAGTAGTAGTAATAATACTATGATGAACACTGTTACCCTACTCTCCAACTTAAACACCAGCAATCCAATAATGATGTACACCTTCCCATGTGCTCCTGCACACCCCGTCCCGTCACCTCTTTTTCAATGACTACTGTAAATCATATATTTAACAATCCCTTGCCTCTTTAAAATTATATATTTTAACATATATAAGTAGTTCTGTTTTAGTTATTTTTGAACTTTATAAAAAGAGCATGAACTGTATGCAGTCCTCTGGAGTTTGCCTTTTTTCTTCATCACATTTAAGCTTCATCTATATTGTGAATAATAGTAGATGTAGCTCATTTTTACTGATGTATAATGTTCTGTCATGTGATCATAAAAGTGTAATTAACATTCTCCTACCAATGGGCATTTACGTTATTTCCATTTTTTGCTCTTAGAAACAGTACTGCCAGGAACCTTCTCATCCCATCTCTGAGGCAACGTGCAGTGTCTCTGGGGCACAGAGCTAGGAGTGGAATTGCTGGCCTGTAGGGCATGTTCACATTCACCCTTACTAGGATATTTGCCAAAGTGTTTTCCAAATTGGTTAGACCAGTTTGTGTCACCCCAGCAGGAGATGAGGGTTCCCATCGCACCCCATCCTGATTAACACTTGGTATTGTCAGGGGGCTTGATTTTTACTGATTGAATGAATGTAAGATGGTATTTCATGATGGCCTTGATTTGCATTTCTGGAATTCAAGGTTTCTGGTGTATGAAATGGGGGTTGAGATGGGCAGCAGCCAGTGTGTACTGGGTACTCACTAAGCAGTCATCCTATCGGCACCCATTCCCCCAGTTGTGGGAATGCTGTCTCTACCATCCCTGAAGTCTGGGATGGGTACGAGCAATCAGGGAGGACTCCACAAGCAGGTGGGATGAAGGAGGAGCAAGAAGGGCTTAAGTCCCTGCATGTTTAGTACAAACAAAGGATAGCAAATTTCAGGAACCCCAGAGGTTTTGTGTTTATCCCAGGATGGGAAGGAGTAGTCCTAACTTAGGAGGTGGAGGGAGCCTGTGTTTCATTATTTCAGCATCCCCACCTCCTGCACAACCGCCTTGTGCACCTGGCATGAGGCCTGGCATTGGTGAGTGCTTAATAAGAGTTTGGTGACCCAGGGAATGAACCCCGGATGGAACACATGTGTGCTTGCTCCTCCTCCATTCTCTCTTCCTTGGGGAGTCCTCTCTGACTGCTCCGTCTCATGGATGGAATGAGGGGTGGCTGAGCAAGGTGACTCCTGGGCATTGCAGGGCCCCCACACGCGAGGCCCTCCAGATCCCTGCTGGTCCAGAGGGTCTGAGAAGCTGGGTGCTGCCAGGCTAATTTGGAGCAGCTCCCTCTGCCAGCCTGGTGCACCAACGATTGATTCCACGCTGCCTTTCCCGCCTGGGCCTGGGCCCCTGGAGCTGGTTAAAGACGAGCACCGGGGCTGGCGGAATAATTATGCCTATTTCATGTGACACCCAAATTGATTGCCGCCAGGGTGACATTACCAGGGCATTGTTCCTCATCTCCAACCTCTTATTACATGTTATTAGGGTGTGTGGTGTGTGTGTTTTTCTATTTTTTCCCATTTCGGGGAATTAATCTCTCTCTGCCACCTCCTCTGCTTCCCTCTGCAGAAAACCTGCTGTCGGCTCTGGGAGCGGGTGGGGGCCTGGCCAGCACCTTTCTTCTGCCTAGCCCGGTGCAGGACTGCAGATGGCGGGGGTGGGGGAGCGGAGGGGCGGGGACCAGCCATCTCAAGTCCCTTTACTTGGGTGTGACACAGGGGCGTCTCAGAGCTGAGAGGGGCTACTGAGGTATAGATCCCAGCAGAGGAGGCCTCCTGTAGTCGCTTTAATCCATGGTCTCAGCTTGCATGCCTCCCATGATGGGCTGCTCACTTACCACTGAGGCAGACCTTCTGTCCTGAGCCATGTAATGTCTCATCGGATTCCTCAAACTGAGCTGAACGGCCCTCCCCGTGAGCCCACCCATGGGTCTTGGCTCCCCTCTCTGGGCCTGCAGTGGACCTTTGCAGCCTCTGCCTTGATATGCTCCTTAGAGATTTGCAGAGGTGCCAGTTCCTCCCCCAAGTCTGGGCTTCTTATGAACGGGCAGCTGGGTGGTAGCATCCATTGTGCCTGAACAGGACACCCCTCCTGTATGTGTCTGACTGGAGCCTCCATCACCTCCTGGATACTGGGCTCAGTTTACCAGGTTGGAAAAATGGACTCTGGCAGTGGCGTGGCCAAGATTCATTTGAGTGGAGAGGGCTTTGAACTGCCAGTGCTGGGAGAGAGGCAAGTGTTTTATTTATAATCTGCCTGTCCATGTTATACAGAACTCACTGGGCCTCGGTTTGTGATGTTTTAGAGGGTTATTTTTCAATCTTCCCCTTTTGAGGCAGAAATAACCCAAACTCTCACCTGTCCGTGACCCAGCCCTGCCATGGGGTGGCCATGTGACCCTTGTATGATGTTGGGGACAGAAGGTGGCTGCGGTTGGGAGGCTGGGGTCCTTCCAAGGCCCTAGCCCAGAGATGCTGTGGGATGTTGGACAAGTCCTGATGCTCCTGGGCCTCAGTTTCCTCATCTGTGTGAGGGTCTCTAAGGGTGTTATGCCTTTGGAACCAGACAAGCTCAGGACCTTGGACAGGTGAACTAATGGCTCAGAGCCTCAGTCTCCTCATTAGTGAAGTGGGTGTGTAGCGTGGTGAGGGGTGGTGGGGTCATTCAGCAAAGCACTGTGTGTGCTCGATATAAAAGTGTCTTCCTCTCCCTCTCCCGGAACTCTCCACGCCCAGCAGTGAGGACAGTGTGAAGTCTGCTGTCCCCGCCTCCCAGTGAGGAATTTGTGGTCCCCAGAGGTAAAGCCACTTGCCCAAGATCACGTAGCTCAGCAGTCCCCTGAACCTGAATCAGAAGGAGGCAGTATGCAGGAGTGGGCAGGACGGCTGGGAGTCTGCCTGCCTCAGGCCGTCTCTGCCACTCATCACTGTGGGACTTTGGGCAAGGTGCATCACCTCTTGGTGCCTCAGTTCTCTAATCAGTAAAATGGGGATAATACTAGCCTCTTAGGGTGGTTATGGAGATCAGACAGGTTCACGCCTGGCGCATAGCCAATGCTATGTTAGTGTTAGCTTTAAAAAAAAAAAAAAAAAGAGGGCACTGTAGGGAAGTGATGAAGAGCATGGACTCTGGAACGAAACCATTGGGGTTCAAATCATGCTAACACTGACCCCGAGCAAGTTATGGAACCTCTTTGTGCTTCTGCTTTTTCCATCTGCAAAATGGGGATAATGGCAGCACTTACCTCAATGGGTTTGTGTGAGATTAAATGAATTTTTATATGCAAAGTACTTGAAATAATGCCTGGCACACCAAAGGCCACCTATGAGGGTTTTACCAATGATCATTCTCATCATCATTCTATTTAGCTCTCTGGCTAATCCCAAATCCCAGGCTAATTCCACCACACCTCTCAGCCTCTCGCCGCCAGCCTCAGTCTATGAGGCTGTGACACCCCCCACCCCAAGCACAAGGCCTGTAGCTCTCCCAGGTGGGGGTTGACTGGTTTCCAGGCCTGAGCTGTTCCCAAATAGAGAGGCCCTGAGGGCTGGGGCTGCAGAGAGGGGTCCCCCTGGGAGCCCCAGGAAGGTGTGAGAGGACCAATGGGGATGTGGCAAGCATGTCCCAAGGGGCCACTGGCCTGGGCAGGGGATGGCGCTGGGGGCCTTGAGGGGCATCTTCCTGTCCCCAAGAGCCTGGGTTGGCATCTCAAGACATGAGAAGGGAGATACTGGGGTGCAGGACTGGGGTTGTCCTTGGGTCCCCCTCAGGTCATCCCCCCAAATAGGCACTTACCTGCCCCACCTCAGCTCTGGGACAGCTCCCATCCAAGTGGGGGTACTGGGCAACCTTGTGCAAGGGGCAGGAAGGGCCCAGAGTGGTCCAGGACTCCCCTGAGATCACACAGCAGGGCAGGGTACACTGGATGCAGCCCACTTTACTCACCCAGAATGGGCCTCCTGTTGGCCCTGCCCAACTGCCACTCCTCTCCTCCAAGTCTGCCGCTCCTGGAGGGCAGAGCCTATATATAGAAGCCTTGAAACACTCAGATGCTCTGACAATTAAAATTCATAATTTATCCCACAAATGGCCGGGGACTGCGAGCTGGCCGGAAGGCTGGCGGCTCTTGAGATGACTCTGCCCTGGTGAGCTGGACAGGGGGCATTCCTCCCTTCAGTGCAGGGCAGCTGAGTGCTTGCCCAGGGTGACCCAGGACAGACAGGCAGACAGCCACACCATGCCCAGTCGGCACCCTCCAGCGGGCACTGAGGCCAGTGAGCACGTGTGGGAGAGGATGGAGCATCCCAGAGCACACCTAACTGATGGGGCTGGGGGCCAAAGAGTGGGGGAGGAGGGGCAGCCAACACACACACACAGAGGCCACTCTCACACACACACACACAGACACACCACAGTCACACACAGACACACCACACAGGCCACTCACACACACACCCCACACACACACAGAGGCCACTCACACACAGACACAGACACACCACACTCACACAGACACACCACACTGATACACAGAGACACACCATACACACAGGCCACTCTCAGACACACCAGACTCACACACAGAGACACACCAAACACAGGCCACTCACCACAGACACATCACACTCACAGACACACCAGACTCACAGAGAGACACACCAAACACACACACGCACAGGCCACTCACACACACATACCACACACACACAGGCCACTCTCAGACACACCACACACGCATGCCACTTGCACACTCACAGACACACCACACTCACACACAGAGGCCACTCACACACCATACTCACATACACACACAGAGACCACTCACACAGACACACCACACACACACCACACACACACAGAGACACACCAAACACACACAGGCCACTTGCACACTCACAGACACACCATACACACACAGAGGCCACTCACCATACACACACACACAGAGGCCACACACACACACAGAGGCCACTCACACACCATACTCATACACACACAGAGGCCACTCACACACACAGAGGCCACACACACACACAGAGGCCACTCACACACCATACTCATACACACACAGAGGCCACACACACACACAGAGGCCACACACACAGAGGCCACTCACCATACACACACACACAGAGGCCACTCACACACCATACTCATACACACACAGAGGCCACTCACACAGACACACCACACTCACACACCACACACACACAGGCCACTCACACACACACACCAAACACACACAGGCCACTTGCACACTCACAGACACATCACACTCACACACAGAGGCCACTCACACACACAGAGGTCACTCACACAGGCACAGACACACCACACACAGGCCACACACACCACACACACATACAGAGGCCACTCACAGCACACACACACATAGTGACCACTCACACCACACACACAGAGGCCACTCACATACATCACACACACAGGCACACGCACCATACACACAGAGACTACTCTCACACACACCACACACACAGAGGCCACACACACACCACTCACACACACAGGCCACACACACCACTCACAGAGGCCACACACATGCCAAACATACACACACAGGCCACACACACGCCACTCACAGACACACACACAGGCCACTCACACACACACTGAGGCCACACACACCACACTCACACAGAGGCCACTCACACACACACAAGCCACTCACACACATACACACACACTCACACACACACAGACACCCCGGGGGCCCAACAACTTTTTGCCAGAACCAAGAGGGAGAGGAAAATAAAGAATTATACACGACAAAGGACATGACCCCAGTTTTCTTCCAGGTTGATTTTTCTGTCCCCATGGAGGGCTGAGGAGGAGGAGGGGAAAGGGGGGCAGGTGGGGGCAGGGCAGACCAGCCCCCAGAGAGACGGCCAGACACAGGCTGCGTGGTCCAGCTGGTGGAGCCACGCACTCTGCCAGGCTTTCTCCTGCAGGAGCTCAGCCTGGGCGCAGGACTGCAACTCTCAGGGTCCGCCTTCCAGCCTCACCACCTCCCCATGGACCAGGAGGCAGCTCCCAAGATTAGACTGGCCAATGATGGAATTGTTTCTCCCATTAGCAGCTCCTACCTTATGCCATTATCAGCCATTCACACCTCAGCGGGGATTAGCCCTGGAAAGCCAGAATGGAGCATCTTTAAAAGGAGTCCAGGGACCCGGGTCAGGATTTGGGCTAGGAGAGAAGCCATTAGGAGTCCCAGGATGCTCTCAAGTTGACCAGGCCACAAGTCCCTTCCCCACTACACACCTTTGCTCTCACTGTTCCCTTTGTGGAACGCGCCCTCCCCCTGCCTCTTTCTAGGCCTGTGGGAAATGTTCATATTTCAGCCTGAGCTCACATAGCACCTCCCCCTCACCACAAAGCCTTCCTTCATTACGAGCTAGGTTAGGAGTTGGAGAGCAGAGTGCGAGTCCTGCCCCCTCGAAGCAGTTGTCTGGTGGGCTCTCTCTGCTCCGTTGAGGTGGGCGCGTCTGCAGGCAGGGCCTGGGAGTGTGGAGCTGTGTGAGACCCGGTCCCACTTCGGAGGCTCTCAGTCTACGGCCACAGGAGAGGAGGCCGCAGAAGTGCCAACGGAGCTGGGAGAAGCCCAGCAGCAGTGCGGGCAGAGGGTGGCCGGAGATCCAGAGGGGACCACCAGAGGCTGTCCCTTCTTCCCAGGCTAGAGGAGAGCCACCGGGGGGGGGGAGACCCTGGGCTGCTTCTGAAGGCCAAGTAGGAGGCCTCTAGGCATGGGGAATGGATGGTTGGCCACTGCGACAGAAGGAAAGACCCAGGCCGGGGTGACCGTCACAGTCCTCTCTAGATGGGCCCCACTGCGCCTCCACTTCTGGCCACTTGACCCCAGTCATCTCTGAGCAGGCGCAGTTCCCGCTAACACACTTTATCATTTCCTGAAACGGATCCGTCATACTGAAGCTGAAGCAAAGAAGGGACCTCAGGCAGGCAGGGACTCGGGGAGAGGACAAGTCACAAGGAGCCCAGGCCGGGCCTTGCCTCTTCTTTGGTGATCCGGCGTGAGTCCCTTCACCTTTCTGAGTCTCCCTCCCCACCTGGATATGGAAGTGCTCAGACTCACCTGGTGGAGTGGCGAAGATGGGGCTGTGTTAACAGGCCCCAGGCTGACATGCACAGGTGGTGGGGGCTGGGAAAGTGGTTGTGCCTGCAGAGCAAGCTCTGGCCTCTGTCTTTCCCTTCCCTGCCCCCAGCCTGTGTCCCTATCTTTCTCCCCTCCCCCCGCTCTGCTTTCTCTGCCTCTCTTCCTCTCCTCTGCAGCCTTACCCACCACGTGTCTCCTGGGTGTCTCCTGGTCTCTGTCTCTTTCCCTCTCCTGCCCTCCCCATCAGTTCTTGGCAGTGGATCTGGGCAGAGCCCTGGGCAGACTTTCCAAAGTGCTCTAGCCCCCTTCCCAGGCCTGCCGTCCTCCTCACTCCATCCCTCCTGCTGCCCACTCACTCACAGGCACAGCAGGCATCAAGGCAAGACGAAGACTGCACACACCTCCTCGTTTCCCCGTGAGGAACTGCCCCGGCCACACAGCCAGGCTGAGCTCCCAGACGACCCTGGGCCCCAGCCTTCATGGGGCAGATGCCTCCATGCCAGATTGCATGCCTGTGTGCTGGGGTGGGGGGTCCCTGCGGTCCCTGAGGAACGCTGAGTGGGAGCACTATGAAATACTGATACCATAAACCTAAAATAACTCAACTTGCCATTCTGTGCTTCAGCCAGCCCCACATTAGGTGAGATTGAGGCCCAGGCAACAGCAGCAGGCACAGAAAAGAAAGGAGTGTGGAGGAAAAACAGTGAGCACACATGGTGCGTGTAACACACCGTTTTCTGGAAGTTGGGGAAAGGCTTTTGTCCGGTTTGGGGGCAGATGCCTGTCCCCAAATGCTTTTGTCCGGTTTGTGGGCAGATGCCTAGCTCTCTGAGGACTAGGGCCTTCCCTCAGCCCTGGGGCCTCACCCTATCTCCACCCTGACAGGACAGCCCCTCCCCTGGCCTGGCCTGCAGTGTCTAAGCGCCGTGTCGCATCAGGCAGCTCTTGGAGCAGGCAGCCCAGCTAGGAGACAGAGCTCTGCCACCCTCTAGCTTTGTGACCCAGGCCCAGGGCAAGCAAATTCCTTTTTCAGAACCTTTGTTCTTCTCATTTGTAAAATGGGTAAGAAAGATCTCTTTTGAAAGCATTTCTGAGACAATATGTATAAAGCCCCAAACCTTGGCTGGGCACAGTGGCTCATGCCTGTGATCCCAGCACTTTGGGAGGCCGAGGTGGATGAATCACTGAGGTCAGGAGTTCGAGACCAGCCTGGCCAACATGGTGAAACCCTGTCTCTACTAAAAATACAAAAATTAGCCTGGCGTGGTGGTGGACACCTATAATCACAGCTATTTGGGAGGCTGAGGCCAAAGAATTGCTTGAACCTGGGAGGCAGAGGTCGCAGTGAGCCAAGATCTTGCCACTGCACTCCAGCCTGGGCAATACAGCAAGACTCCCATCTAACAAAAAAAGCCCCAAACCTAGCCCATAGCCAGGGCTGTCCAAGTGTTAGTCCCTCCCCTTTTCTAAAGAAGGTGCCTGGTGGATGAGCCTGTAGAGAGGATGCTGTGGGGGAGTCATGCCCCTGCCCCCGTGGGCCTCCAGATGCTGCCTGTGACTCCTGAGCATCTGCCTGTGACTCCAGATGCTGCACAGAGTGACTCCTGAGCCCTCTCAGTGTTCTCTGAACCTGTCCATGGGTGATCCCAGGCCCCTTCCATCTCCTCTAATTACCCTCCTTCACCCTGAGACCCTGGGGCCACACCCTGAATGTGATGCCCCAAAGAAGGAAGCCCACCATCCTGAGCCACCCCCCGCCCCCAGAGAGATTTTTCCAGCCCCAGTGAAACTGCAGTTTTTGGCCTGAGCCTCCCATTTCCCTTTACCCTTTAGGAAGGTTTGAGGATGTCGACCTTCCAGCTGGAAAAGGGCTAGTTTCTGGTGGCGGTACCCTCAGGGATCCTGAAGTGGAGTCCTTAACTGTGCACGCCAGAGTGGGCAGGCATCACTGAGGCATCTCTCTCTAGCAGGCTGGCCACAGAGAACTGCATGTGTTAGGGAGCGTTGCCTGAACCAGGCCGTATCTGCCCCAGGACATGAAGGAGGGTGTGACCGGTGGCCAGCAGCCTGTCCCTTCCACTGTGGGGCAGCACAGAGCCTGGGGCAGCCCTCTGCAGTGCTGGTCTGATGGCTCAGGGTCCCCCACTGACCTGAGCCTGGGAAGGACTCTGGATGCTCTAGGGTCTGTGTGTGGTGCTCCGGGCACAGCTCTCTGCTACCTGCCCACCTGCCGGCCTTTGATGTTTTATTTCCTTTGTATTTATTGGTCCAATTTTTAAACTCTTACCCTTGTAGGAAGCCCTTCAGGGGCAAAGATCCAAAATAAAACACTGATTAAAATGCATAAAATACCCCTTGTTGACAGTTGCAGGAGTAGCAGGCAGAATGAACGGTGCCAGGATGGCAGGAGCGGCACATTGCCCACTCAGCAGTTTGGGTGACCCCTCAGACGTGACTCTGCCAGCATCCCTAGATGACAGGGACCCCATGGGGGTGGGAGACCAGGAGACTAGGCCCAGCGGGCTGTGCCCTTGCTGTGCCAGCTTGGGCAGGCATCCTAGCCTCTCTCAGGCTTCAGCTTCCCCACCGTTAGGGCAGCCGCATGTAAGAGGCATGGGATGAGGCATCTCAGAGCCCATACCCTCCCAGAGCTGTCCTGCTCCCACGGAGCCCATGGCTCTGTGGGACCAACTGCCAGGCCTGGGGTGGCAGCTGTACAGGGCAAGGCTGACCAGCTTTTCTACCAATGTATTTCTTTTTTATTTTATTTTATTTATTGTTTTTACAGATGGAGAGTCTTGCTCTATTGCCCAGGCTGGAATGCAGTGGCACAATCACAGTTCACTGTAGCCTCAAACTCCTGGGCTCAAGGGATTCTCCCACTTCAGTCTCCCTGAGTAGTTGGGACTATAGGTGTGCCCCACTATGCCTGGCTAATTTTTAAATTTTTGTGGGAGATGGGTATCTCACTATGTTGCCGAGCCTGGTCTTGAGCTCCTGGCTTCAAGTGATCCTCCTGCCTCAACCTCCTGAGTAGCTGGGATTACAATGGGATAGCAGTAGGATTGCAGCACCACCATGCCCGGCTTCCAACATACTTCAATTCCTCAGGTCTCTCATTGCTCAGTGGGCCTGATCGAGGATTAGCCCCATCAGCAGGACTTCCACCCCTGCAAAAACTCACTCATGCACATGTTTCCTTTCAAAGAACATTCGTGGGGGTGTGTTCTGTGCCACACATCACTCTGAGCTACAGACACACTCTCTGCCCTTGAGCACCTCACTCTCTAGCAGGTGAGACACACAGACCCATGACTGAGCCGGGATTAAACATACATTACAGGAGAGATGCCACATGCTGAGGCTTTAGAGCACGTTTCCCTCTTTGCTCAAGGTCACTAGGAAGCTCTCACCTTTTGTCATTAGGCAGGACTTGGTGGCATTCTTTCCTGACTGGCTTCCCTTTTTTAGCTTTTATCTTTTTATCATCTTGTAGCATAATTTTTCTGTCAGTTGGTGCAAATCACTTTGGGAATGAGGTGTGCTATACACCAATTACATAAAATCACTACTATAAGAATAACAATGTTGGGGACAAGAGGTGATATCTGACTGAGTAGGTCAAGGATGGCCTCCTGGAGGAGGTGGCCTTTGGGGTGGAAGGTTACAAAGACTGCTGGGGCAGGAGTCTGGGACAGTTCTCCAGAAGAAGATGACTTAGAGATAGGAGTGTGCAGGACAAAGTGGGGAGGCCCAGGTGTCTTTGCTGAGGGACTGGTGGGAAAAGAGGAAAAGAGTGCTCAGGGCAGGTTGAGGACAGGTGGTGCAAGCTTCCTTGTGCCAGATTCGTGTCTGTATGAGAGGGGCTTACCAGCACCTCGGGGTGGCCTGTGTCCTCACTAGCCCCCCTCATTCCCCAGCCTTCTCTCCAGCAGCTCCCGCCACCCACCAGCCCGGCCCTAAGCTGGATGCTAAAAGTCCTATTTACCTATTGAGGTCCCCAGCCTCACACCCGCGCCAGCCCCAGCTGCTGGCCCAATTACTTATTGATCGCCTGTCAGGATGTTTGCTTTTCTGGTGGGTCACTGGAGCGTGTGTGACTGTGGAAAATAGCCTGGTGGGAGTGGGGTGGGGAGAAGCGGAACTGCAGAAGAGCCTGGAGAGAGGATGAGAGGGGCCAAAGGGAGGGTCAGGGTGGACAAAGCCCTTGGGGATGACAAAACCCTTGCAGATTCCATAACATGTCAGTGACACCGAGTCCTCTCTGCTTAATCAGTGACTTAATCAACAACCACGAAGCTCCCGTCAGTCCTGGGAGACTGGTGGAGCATTTGCAAGTGTGTGGCTTTGTGGACAGACCAGAGCTCCCACCCCAGAACTGCTCCCTCTACTGGCTGGGTGTCCTTGGATAGCCACAACTTCTCTGAGCCTCAGTTGCCTTGATGGCTGATGCATGGATGACAAGGATGGATGGCCTGTGGCCATGAAAGCAGGGGCTGTGTGAGGTGTGGGAAGGCGTGGGAAAAGGGCCTGAGCTAGGGTGGAGAGGGGACATGCAGTCTGGGCCTCCCCCTCCTGCAGTGAGCCCCCTCCGGGCCATGAGTACAGCGTGTGGACACGGCAGCAAAGCCTCAGGGGCACTGGAGGCTGGAGTGGAGGAGCGGGAGTGGGTCCTTACCCCACCAGCAGCGAGATGACTGCAGCTTGGCTCCCAGAGGCCATCCGATCCACCCGTGGAGCAGCTCCTAGGGTCTGACCTACCTTCCCCCCACCCCGCTACTCACCCTCTTTGCCAGGCCAGTTTCCCATGGGGGTGGATGGAGAGAGAGGAGGGAAGGAGGAGACGGGAGGCAGTTCGGGGCAGAAGTGGGGACAAGTGGCCTCTGAACAGGGGGTGGGAGAGGGTCATGGAGGCTCCCACATACCCCTTGCTCACTCCACCTGCAGCCTATATGCAAACTGGACCCCGCTCCTTGCCCGGTTTCTCATATCACCAGCCCTCAAGCCCTGCATGGCTTCAGGGCCCAGCTTGAACAAGCCTCGGTGCTGTAGTAGGGGCAGACTCCTCCGGGGTTGCCTGGCTGTCCTGGCCTGTGGGAATCTGCACGTTCCTCAGACAAGCAGCTGTACTAGGAAAAAGGTGATGGGAGCCCTGAGAGACAGACAGGTGAAGGCTGGAGAGTCTTTTTAAGGGGAGCACACTTCACTTCTTATTGGGTATCAGAAAACACTTCTTAGAGCAGTGGACTTCAATTAGGCCTTGAGGATGGAATTTCAACAGCCAAGGAAGGGGCGTTGCCAGAGGAAAGAACTGCAGGAACCAAGACCAGGAGGCAGGAAAAAAGATTCTCCAGGCACTGGGCTCAGGAGACTGAGCTGGGTCACCAATGGGACCCAGAGGAAGAGGAGAGTCACAGATCCCACCAGGAGTTCAGGCTGGATTTGGATTTGCAGGTGCAGCGGGCGGGGGGAGGGTAGCTTCAAGGCTGGGCCTTCTGGATGAGGTGTCCTCCAGCAATCCAGGAACCCCATGGGTGACAGACCTGTGAACAGTGACAGGTGCCATTGGTTTACTGCAGACCCAGCCACAGAGCTGATGGGGAGGGGGGATGGTGTCTGCACCTGGGGAGGCTCAGGGCTCAGGGCTGAGCGAGTGGAGCACCAGCAGCCTCAGAAGCCCTGGCCATGCAGTCTGGGGTCTAGCCACACTTCTGGCTGCTGTGGCTTCTTGGGGGCTGTTCCTAGAGGCCTCAGCCCTTGAGCCCCTTTGATCCCCACTGTGAGCCCAAGGGCGGCTCCGCAGGTCTGGTTTTATCCCTGATGAGCACCAGGGGAACTGTGACTCTGGGCAGGGTGTGTGCCTGGAGTCAACCGCCTGTGAAATGTAAAGGAGATGGCGCCAATGCCAGGCTCTTTGAGGTGACCTGTCCCTTCCCTGAGCCCCTCCATCCCAAGGGTGCTGGGAAGGTCCTTTGGGAAGACTCCAGGCAGGGTAAGAGGCAAGGAGGAGGCAGCATGAGGAGGCCAGAGGCCAGTCTGGCATGGGCATCTGGACCCTGCGTCTCTATCTGCATCAGGGTCATCGTGACAGGGCAGGAGGGGGCCCAGGCGGCTTGGGGTGGGGTCCAGACACACACCGCCCTCTAACTGCCACTTCTGTCCTTTGCTTGCCCCCGGCTGCAGGTGAGCGAGAGGATGCTGGCGGGGGGCGTGAGGAGCATGCCCAGCCCCCTCCTGGCCTGCTGGCAGCCCATCCTCCTGCTGGTGCTGGGCTCAGTGCTGTCAGGCTCGGCCACGGGCTGCCCTCCCCGCTGCGAGTGCTCCGCCCAGGACCGGGCTGTGCTCTGCCACCGCAAGCGCTTTGTGGCAGTGCCTGAGGGCATCCCCACCGAGACGCGCCTGCTGGACCTGGGGAAGAACCGCATCAAAACGCTCAACCAGGACGAGTTCGCCAGCTTCCCGCACCTGGAGGAGCTGGAGCTCAACGAGAACATCGTGAGCGCCGTGGAGCCTGGCGCCTTCAACAACCTTTTCAACCTCCGGACGCTGGGTCTCCGCAGCAACCGCCTGAAGCTCATCCCGCTGGGCGTCTTCACTGGCCTCAGCAACTTGACCAAGCTGGACATCAGCGAGAACAAGATCGTTATCCTGCTGGACTACATGTTCCAGGACCTGTACAACCTCAAGTCACTGGAGGTTGGCGACAATGACCTCGTCTACATCTCCCACCGCGCCTTCAGCGGCCTCAACAGCCTGGAGCAGCTGACGCTGGAGAAATGCAACCTGACCTCCATCCCCACCGAGGCGCTGTCCCACCTGCACGGCCTCATCGTCCTGAGGCTCCGGCACCTCAACATCAATGCCATCCGGGACTACTCCTTCAAGAGGTTGTACCGACTCAAGATCTTGGAGATCTCCCACTGGCCCTACTTGGACACCATGACACCCAACTGCCTCTACGGCCTCAACCTGACGTCCCTGTCCATCACACACTGCAATCTGACCGCTGTGCCCTACCTGGCCGTCCGCCACCTGGTCTATCTCCGCTTCCTCAACCTCTCCTACAACCCCATCAGCACCATTGAGGGCTCCATGTTGCATGAGCTGCTCCGGCTGCAGGAGATCCAGCTGGTGGGTGGGCAGCTGGCCATGGTGGAGCCCTATGCCTTCCGCGGCCTCAACTACCTGCGCGTGCTCAATGTCTCTGGCAACCAGCTGACCACGCTGGAAGAATCGGTCTTCCACTCGGTGGGCAACCTGGAGACGCTCATCCTGGACTCCAACCCACTGGCCTGCGACTGTCGGCTCCTGTGGGTGTTCCGGCGCCGCTGGCGGCTCAACTTCAACCGGCAGCAGCCCACGTGCGCCACGCCCGAGTTCGTCCAGGGCAAGGAGTTCAAGGACTTCCCTGATGTGCTACTGCCCAACTACTTCACCTGCCGCCGCGCCCGCATCCGGGATCGCAAGGCCCAGCAGGTGTTTGTGGATGAGGGCCACACGGTGCAGTTTGTGTGCCGGGCCGATGGCGACCCGCCGCCTGCCATCCTCTGGCTCTCACCCCGAAAGCACCTGGTCTCAGCCAAGAGCAATGGGCGGCTCACAGTCTTCCCTGATGGCACGCTGGAGGTGCGCTACGCCCAGGTACAGGACAATGGCACGTACCTGTGCATCGCGGCCAATGCAGGCGGCAACGACTCCATGCCCGCCCACCTGCATGTGCGCAGCTACTCGCCCGACTGGCCCCATCAGCCCAACAAGACCTTCGCCTTCATCTCCAACCAGCCGGGCGAGGGAGAGGCCAACAGCACCCGAGCCACTGTGCCTTTCCCCTTCGACATCAAGACCCTCATCATCGCCACCACCATGGGCTTCATCTCTTTCCTGGGCGTCGTCCTCTTCTGCCTGGTGCTGCTGTTTCTCTGGAGCCGGGGCAAGGGCAACACGAAGCACAACATCGAGATCGAGTATGTCCCCCGAAAGTCGGACGCAGGCATCAGCTCCGCCGACGCGCCCCGCAAGTTCAACATGAAGATGATATGAGGCCAGGGCGGGGGGCAGGGACCCCCAAGCGGCCGGGCACGGGAAGGGGCCTGGCCGCCACCTGCTCACTCTCTAGTCCTTCCCACCTCCTCCCTACCCTTCTACACACGTTCTCTTTCTCCCTCCCGCCTCCGTCCCCTGCTGCCCCCCGCCAGCCCTCACCACCTGCCCTCCTTCTACCAGGACCTCAGAAGCCCAGGCCTGGGGACCCCACCTGCACAGGGGCATTGACAGACTGGAGTTGAAAGCCGATGAACCGACACGCGGCAGAGTCAATAATTCAATAAAAAAGTTACGAACTTTCTCTGTAACTTGGGTTTCAATAATTATGGATTTTTATGAAAACTTGAAATAATAAAAAGAGAAAAAAACTATTTCCTATAGCTAGTCGGAATGCAAACTTTTGACGTCCTGATTGATCCAGGGCCCTCTTCCAACTCAGTTTCTTGTTTTTCTCTTCCTCCTCCTCCTCTTCTTCCTCCTTTCTCTTCTCTTCCCCTGTGGGGAGGGATCACTCAGGAAAACAGGAAAGGAGGTTCCAGCCCCACCCACCTGCCCACCCCGCCCCAGGCGCCATCAGGAGCAGGCTAGGGGGCAGGCCTGGGCCCAGCTCCGGGCTGGCTTTTTGCAGGGAGCGGGTGGAGGGGACAGGTCTGCCGATGGGGGTGGGAGCCTGTCTGCTGGGCTGCCAGGCAGCACTACTGCCAGGGGTGGGAGCCTGGCTTGGGTGTGGCTGAGACTCTGGACAGGGGCTGGGGTCCTCCTGGGGGACAGCACAGTTAGTGCAGAGAGCCAGGGGCTGGAGGTGGGGCTGACCCCAGCCTCTGGTCCCAGCTCTGCTGCTCACTTGCTGTGTGGCCTCAAGCAGGTCACTGGCCTCTCTGGGCCTCAGTCTCCACATCTGTATAAATGGGAACATTACCCCTTGCCCTGCCTACCTCACAGGGCTGTTGTGAGGAATTGATGAGATGATGTATGTGAAACACTTTGTAACCTGTAAAGCGCTGTGCACATGTGTGGGTGACTGTTCTCATTATGGTCATTATTATCTCACTGTGGGGGATGGGGCTGCCGAGGGTCCCTTCATGAGGGTAAGGCTGGGGTGTGTCAAGGGGAGTGGCGCTCCAGGGACTTCCAGAGGCTCCTCCTAGGACAGCAGCTGGGGTTGTGGCCGGCAGCACTGGCTGGTGAGGGGGGCTCTAGACCTGAAGGGGATCCTGAGGCTGTGGGCATAGGGAGTCCCTCACCTCTGGTCTGGTGGTGGGTCTGACTGCCAGGCCTGATGATAACAGCTCTACAGGGCTCAAGGCTTAGCTCCCCAGAAGCTGGAGGCCCCCTATAGCATTGGCCTGGACTGATGCAAGGATTGGGAGCACCAACTCTGCCCAAGCCTTCTTTGCATAGCATTTATCAAGCACCTACTGTATGCCATTTCCCATGTAGAGTGCCCAGGCTGTGGGGACTGGGGGAAGCAGTTCTGGGACTGCCCTTGAGGCTTCCCAGGCCCAGTCTGGCCCCGTCTTCCACCAGGCCGTGGTCTGAGCCTGTCCTGGGCTGTTAGGGCTTCTGGGTTTGGGGCTGGGATCCGCCTGCACATGAGCAGACCCAGAGGCTCAGAAAACAGCTCCCCACCTGCTGCTTCTAGCCCTGCCCATTCAAACCAAACCCAGCAGCTTCAAACTTGACCCTGGAGAGGGGTGCCCCCAACAACAGAGTGTGAAGAGCCAGGCAGTCACCTTGTAAGTTTCCCATCGGCCACGGACCTTGACCCACAAAGCTAGGCCAGTAGGTCCACCAATCTCTGTCAGGAAGGAAGGGCTTCGGGCTCAGGGAGGCCTGGTTTCTCCCCTCAGGGCTCCCTCTTTCCTTGGGAACTCCTTGGGTTCAGCCCCATAGTGGACCCAGGGTGATCCTGTTGCTCATTCTTCAGGCTAGGGGAGAACTCCAGCCATGTAAGAATCAATGGGCACAGACGCAGCTGAACATGGAGCAGGAGCAATAGGGAAGTCAGCCCTCACAGCAGGAGACTTCCGGGATGCAGCTCCTCCCACCAGGGTTCTTCCCAGAGCCCACGCCCCCACCCAAACTCGCACAGCTACATGCCTATCACCTTCTAAACCAAACCTCGGGTGGGATGGCATGGTGGGCGGAGTCTGGTATGGAGTTGGCACTCAATCACTTATTCATTCATTTAATCTAAAGGCATCTCTGAGAGGCTGGTTGCCTCCTGGTTCCAGCTGAAGCAGTTGGTAGCCATAGCTGGGCCAGCCTGCCCTCTCCCCTATCTCCCAACCACCACCTAAGACTGTCCCTGGTTCTGGGGGAGGCTCAAGCCCTCTGAACTGTGGCTTTATCCCCTGAGAAGAAACAGGATCCTCTGCCCATAGGATCCTGGACTATTGGTGTGCAGCTGTTGAGGGTCCCTGTGGGCAGCCTAGACTGGTGATTATAAGGCTGTAAGGTTTGAGGTCAGGTCTGAGTTTGAGTTCCAGTTCCAGCACTTACCAGCTGCTCAGCATTGTTAACTCCTCTGAGCCGCAGACTTCTCGCCTGTAAACACTTGTTCAGGTCATTAGGAGGATGAAATGAAGGCACATGGGTTGGCTTGTGGATCGGTGCAGTGCCTGCCATTCAGTCAGTCCTCTACAACTGGCAGTGGTGATGATGACTCCACTCTTACACAGATGCAGAGGGGGAGGGCCAGAGAGGGTGGCAGCTTATCCTAAGTCGCACAGCTTCTAAGTGACCGATCTGGGGCCTGGTTCTAGACTCCCAGAGCCATAGACTTCTAAAACTGACTCAAGGCTTCTCAGAGCCACTTCTGGGCAGGAGAGCATTCAGAGGAGCACGAGGGACAGGGGGAGGGGTCCTTGGGTGTGTATACAACAGGAGGCCACGTGAGTCTTCAAGAACCCCACAAGCCTGCCCCTCCTCCCAGGAGAGACTGGCACACAGGCCGCCTCCATCATGCCAGCCCTGGAAGTCCAGTTGGCACCGTCCTCTGCAGGAGGCAGCTTATATGGGTTCTTAACTAACCCCTCTGGGATGCCTCAAGGCTGGTAAGAGCAGGGAGGTCTAGGGGCCAATTTATTCCTGGCTACTGGGAGAGAACAGCCCCCTGAGGAAACTGAAGGACACGAGAAAATTACTAGGTTGTTTGCAGATGGGGCCAGGATCAGTTTGGGGGAATGTGAGTGCCCAGGGCCCATGGACTGGGTTGGCCAAGCAGAGAGGACTGGGGACTGGGCAGAGCCAGGTGGGTTTTAGTCCTGATGCAGCCCCTTCCAAGCTGTTTAACCTTCATCTGTGGAAGAGGGTTATGAACTCAACTGCTGCTAAAAGCACTGCTGGATTTAAAGGGCATTGTCTGGGAAGTCAGACTGGAGAGGCTGCTTTCTGTGTGGCTGGACAGCCTTTGAGAGGGGGAAAGGAGGAGCAGCTACTGCCTTGCCCTGGCACACACACAGCTAGAACCTGATCCCAGAGGTGGTTTGGAGCACCACAGCCTTCCTGGGCCACCCACATTCCCCCAGAGCCCTGATGGCCCTGCTCTGCCTCAGACCCCATGGGGTGGTGGAGTCAGGACGCCCTGCTGTCTCAAACCCTATTGGGAGCCAGCTGCTCTGCTCACCTTTTAATCTGGGGCCAAGGTGATGAGGGTGGAGGAAGCTGTTGGGGAAAAGGCAAGATACTGAATCCTGAGAGTCCAGCCTGCTTTCCAGGAGACTGAAAGAGCAGCACAGCCTCCAGGCCTGCTACTCTATGAGGCAGACATGCCTGAACCAGAAATGATGCTGAGACGGGGAACCCACTCTCGACGTTTAAGTGGACCCGCCCAAGGGCGGCACCAGAAAGATGAGTGTTAGAGGGAGCAGCGAGCATCAGGACTCCTCCCTGGTTTACCCCTTACAAGTCAGAATACAAGACTCAGAGAGGGAAAGTAACCTGCCTAGAGTCACACAGCAGAATGGCAGATGGAACGTGGGCTTTGGAGTCAGGCTGACCTTAGTTCAAATCCCACCTCCACCATTGAGTCCCACATGCAGAGTAGGATTAAATCCTATGTTTACAGGGTGTCTGGGAAGATCGAAGACAGTGTTGTAAAGTCCCCACCGACACAGGGTGTGGCACCTGTTGGGTACACTAATGACCACTGTTACTAGCATGACATCTTTATGGGCAAGCAAGGGAGTGGCGGCTGAACTCAAGAACTGGTAGGGTAAGGGACTGTGGGACACAACAGGAATGCCAAATGGGTTGGGGTAGAAACCAAACCTGGCCATACCCTCTGCTTTGCCACTGGAGGCCTCAGGGCTGTGTGGGGAGGATAGAAGCAGACTCCAGCCCATGAGCCCTGTTTGCCCAGGAGAGAGAGTGGCTGTGCCCCGGGGCCCTGGATGACAAGGAGGCAGGGGAACATGTCACAGAGAGCAAGGGAGAAGGGGTGAGAGGAGGAGTGGAGACCTCTGACTGGTATCAGGAGTCCCTGGGGAAGTTCTGTCACCAGCTGGCCAAGGCCCCTTGAGTCTTTTAGGGCCTGAAGTCAGGGTTCATGAGGTACAAGGAACAGGGAGCACAGTCCAGCTGGAGCTAAGTGATTTATGGAACCCTCAGAGAACCTGCTTCCACAGCCTATCACCTTTCCTGCTTCTTTCCCCAACGTGGTGCCCTCTGATGACATGAGAGCCTGTACAGGACTGAAAGTCACCCCCAGCTGCCATTCAAATACCCCCAGCTCCAGCCTCCTTTGTAGGCTGGCTGGCTAAGGCCTTTGATTTCTTCATTCCTAGTCTCCAGAGAAAAAAAAGTCTGGATGGTCACTCACCAGCCAATCAGTTGGCTGCCTTGAAGTCAGGTGCCCATCCCCTTGTCCAATCAGCTGTGGCCAAGGAGCTCAACTTGCACAACCAAGTTGGGGTGAAGATGGTGCAGAAAGCATGAAGGATTGGATGTTATCTATTTCTGCATAATGACCACACCCACAACTTACTGGTTTAAAACAACTGTTTATTTCTTCCTAGCTCTGGAACTTGGGCAGAGCTTGATGAGAACAGCTCATCTTAGTTCTGTGTGGCATCGACTGGGGAGACTTCACTGCTGCTGAAGGTCCCAGATGGCTTCTGACCATGTCTGTTGCCTCGGCTGGGAGGCTGGAAGGGCTGCAGGGCCACGGGCTCCTCTCTTTCCACATGGTCTGTCTGAGTTAGTTTGACTTGTTTAGGGTAGCTCAGCACTCCAAGATGGCATAAATGGAAGCTCCCAGGTCTCTCGAGGCCGAGGCCAGGCAGACCCATAGCACCACATTGGCTGCATTCTATTGGCCAAGGCAGTCTCAGATCTGCCTAGATTCAACGAGAGGGAGGACAGAGCCCAGCTCTCACTAGGGGAAGCTGCAGTCACACGCAAAAAGGCACGCAGGGTGTGAGAGCTGTCACGGCCACCTTTGGAAGTCACCCTCCACAGGGACCTCTGTGGTGCCTTATTCCTTTGAGGAACCACTCATGGGTGCACAGCCCTGTACGGTTCACTGAGGAGTAGGGGGCTTAGAAAGAGATGGTGACTGTCCCAGCGATCTACAGCTGGTGAGGAAGAGCCAGGACCTGAACCCAAGTTTGCTGTGCAGTCTGAGGCCCTTTCCATAGCGAGGGTACGGGGGAAATATGGCAATAACCACAATAGCTACTGTTCATCGAGGGTTCATGCCAAGCCCCAGGCCAGATGTTCTATGTGCCTTCTCTTATTTCATCATCCCAGGAGGAGGGGCTTACAGGCTCCCTTTCAGATGACAATACTGAGAAGTGACTGTCTGGGGCCCACCACCAGGTAGGTGCTGACTCCAGGATTCACACTTAGGACGCCAATACTTCCCTGAAACAAAGCACCACATTGGGCTGGAAACACTCCAGACTCAGGCTTCTCATCTGTGAAGTAGGCACGGCGTCCTTTCTTTGTGGAAGGTACGGGAGGAGGGTGTGCTGTGGCCTGGGTGGGTGAGCACATGGAGGCGGGGGCATGCTGTAAGCTTCTGCCAGTTGATTCCCCCGTCCTGGCTCCCAGCCCACCTGGCATCCCTGTGGAGCCCTGAGACCGAGGCCCTGCAGCCTGCTCTGAGGGACTGGCACTCTAGGCCTGGCCTGGTCCCTGCTGGGCCACCGGGGACCACAGGGCAGGGGTCTAAGAACAGCAGTCACACAACACATCCCTAGGAGGACAGGGCCCTCCCCTGGGAGCTCCAGCCTCTGCCTGCTTGAGAGAGCTGATTGCTCAGCCTGGAAAGGGATTTACAGCCTCCCCATAAGCCTATTATGGCTCATCCTGTGGCCTCAGCCCAAGCCCTGTCATCCTGCCAGGTGATAGTGCTGGTGTCTGAGAAGGGGCCACAGAGACTGAGGGATGCCCCAGTGCTCAGCCCCAGCTCCTTCCTACCCCAGCCTTCAGGCCAACCCAGGAGGCCTCTCCATGCCCTAGGTGTGACCCCAGCAGGGACCCAAGGTCTGGCTCTCCCTGTACACCCACGGCCTACACCCCCTCACTCCCGGTCTGGACTGTGACACACGGCCACAGAGACAGCCAATCCTGGGGCTGGAGTGGCAGGATGTTCCAGAGGAACAGAGGAGGAGGAGGAAGCTGGAGGTGGAAGAAAGACAAAGCCAGGCAGGACAGAGGACAGGCGGGCCCTCCCCGTGATTCATCCCTCCTGGTTCCCGGGGTCCAAGCTCAGCCCAAAGGCAGTGGCCAGCATGACTCCCTATTCTGCTGATGAGAACCACGAACCTCAGAGAGGCCCAGCCACCGCCCAAGGTTGCATGGCTAAGCCATGGAGCCTCAGAAACCACAACATGCCCCTTGTGTGCACTCATTTTATAAATGAGGAAACTGAGGTACAGCAAGGGAAAACTGAAGTACAGCATTTTGTGACAGGCCTAAGGTCACAAAACAAGTCAGTCGGCAACAGCACCAGTTCTGACTCAGCTCAACTGGGAGGTGGCCACTTCCATGGAATCCAGAAAACCTTCCTATGGGAAACACAAGGTCAGACTGGCCCCAGGGGGACACCCATTCCCGGGGGCAGGGGCGGGAGCTGGAGACTCTGACTTCCTGCCCTTGCTGTCTGACTTGCAGACATTTACATAGCTCATTAAAAAATATGGTGTCGTAAAGAGGACAGACACGGCACAGGAAAGCCTCGTCCCTCGTTGCCTGCCAGCCAGAATTCTTGCAGGACACTCCAAGGGCACAGAGAATAGACCTGGATGGGAGGAGGCATGCAGTTGCCCCTCCGCAGCACCCAGAGCTGGGGCTGGGGGAAGCTTTCGCGGCATCTGTTTTCCTGGGCTCTGTCCACAGCTCAGTGCCAGGAGGTGGTGTGACCTTGTATAAGACCCTGAGCATCTCTAGACTGACCCCTCCCAAGGGCCTAGGAGAAGCCTACACTGGGTCTCTCACATTCTTCCAGCTTCAGGGTTCACCCCAGGCCTCAGGGATGTCCCCTATCTAACTTCCCTGCCCCCACGCTACTGCCAAAGTGAGGCAGAGTCACAGCCTCTCTAGCAGAATGACCTTTATGGCCCAGCCCTATACCTGGGCCCATAAATCCCCCTCTCCACGCCATGCAGTCACCTAGAACAGAGCAAGGGATCTGCTGACCCAACTGCCTGCCCCACCCTGGCCACCTCAGGACCACCTCTTGCCCATTTCTCAAGGGCAGCTCAATCCGGAGCCAGGATGTCCAAAACCCCCAGGATCCTTGCCATCAGAGCAGTCACTCACCTCCACCCAGAGGTCACCTTTCTGGAGTCCTTCTCAGGCAGCCTGCCAATCATCGACCATGTAGGGGGAGTCCTTGCCCCTCAGCCTCACTTTCCCTCTCTGTACAGCCAGAGTTGGATACAACAGGCTCTGAGAGCCCAACCAGACAAGATGATCTCTGGGGAATAACAAGGTCCTCTGCCCATGGTGAGTCCAGGCGGAGCCCCCAGCTGGAAAATAGGGACTGTGGGGAAGCCCTGCGGCCAGAATTGTGAAGCAGGATTGCCTGACCACTGGCTGGCACCTGGCTGGCCAGGAGCCAGGAGGACAGATGTTCCCTTTCTCCTGCGGGGCACCTGGAAGGGACAGGGACGCTGGAAGGTTGATGGGCTCCCAGGGTCACCCAGAGGCAGGAGGACTGCTGGAAGTGCGGGATAGATGGGGGATTGTTCTGTGTTGAGGCAAAAGGCTGCAGAGGCCAGGACAGCCTGTGATGGGTTCCCAGGTCCCAGTTGTGCCCTCCAGCTGACCTCCAGCCCAACCCCCACAATAGAAAACTCTCCAAACACTTTTGCGGGAAGTCGAGGACCACACCCGGGGAGCACCCTGAAGCCACGGAGCCCAGTGTCCCAAAGGCAGTGGCGGGTGAAGGGACAGTAACCATTCATGTAGAGAGAGGAGATCAAAGGCAGGCACCAGCTTTGCAAGTGTCCCCAGGCCCTTAGCTCCAGTTCCCCTGGCTTAGGATGAGGAAAATCTGCTTTGAATACTCCATTCTTGCCCTTGAAGACTCCCCTGTGCCAGAGACAGAATTGCCCCCTCCTTCTGGCTCTTGCTGCTCACGTGGAGTGTAGGACGAGTGTGGGTGGTTGGGGAAGCTGAGGCGTTCTGTAGCGCACCACCAGGCAATGGGGAGCTATGGTGGGTGCTTGAGCATGAGAGGGACACATCTCAGAATCTAAGGAGGAAATATTTGAGGTGTGGGAACAGAGGAGACAGAGGCCGAGGCTTGTTCTTTAGGATGAGTATGCATACTTCTATGCTCACACACACAATGCCCCTTGTGTGCAGGCAAGCACAAGTGGGCACAGGGAGGAGCTCACATATGTACAGCCTCACATATTCTCCCACAAAGCCAGGCAGCAACTCGAGTCCACACAAAACCTTTTAACGGGCACCCATACAAGCACAAACCGTCAATGTACACCAGATAAATAGCTGTTACATTGGAACACTTACACGCGACACTCTCATCCTTGCATTCACACGAATGCACAGACCCACAGAGCAGCCCCCTCCTGCACGCACACAGAGGCACAGACACGCACGCATGCCCGTCTCCATGCCGCGGCCTCCCTCCTTCCTGGAATCACAGCGCGGCCAGGATGGCCCCTGTGCTCAGTGCTCACCGCCCCGCCCCCCACCACACACACACACACACACACACACACACACACACAAGCGCTCGCGCGCGCGAGGGCGTGCACGGGGGGGGGGGGTGGGGGGCGGGGGGGAAGGGCAGCCTCCGGAAGTCTCGCTCCTGCCCTTGGAGCCGAGGCTGGCCAATGAGAGCGCACCGGGCACTGTCTCCTAGGCGACCAGCTGGGGCTGCCAGGCTACGGGATGGGAGGGGCCAGGGAGGGGCGTGGCCACAGGGATCCCCCGTCCCACCCCGCGCATCACTCGCGATCCCTGTGCCCTCGACCCTCATTCTCAAAGGGTTAGAATGGGGCTAGGCTGAGGGCAGGTGTGGCAGGGGTGCCTCAGAGGCGCCTGATAATGAGCCCAAAATGAATCCCAGAGATGCCCTTCCCTGTGGATGGGCCGGGAACAGGTGCGCATCCTGGTCAGAGGTGAACTGTGTGGCTGTCAGGGGACCTGGCTCAGCCTTCAGGAAGCCTCTGTGACTCAATCCTGTCACCTCCCCAGAATTCTGAAGAGATTAGATTGACCTCCTTTCTCTTCCCCAGATGCCCAAGCTCCTTCCCCTCCAGGCCTCACCATGTGTTCCTCCCTCTGCTCCGAAGGTTCCCCACCCTTTCTCCCCCATCTCGCACACGCACACACATACACACATGCTCACTTTTTTTCTGGCAAGCTGCAGCTCATGGTATAGGACACACACACACACACACACACACACATTCAAAATCAGTCCCCTGGTTTAGGGCCTGTGTAAATGGGGACTAGGCACTACCAGTCCTTAAGTTTTTTATCACGTTGAAACACAAGGCATATGCTGAGGTGGAGACTGGTCAAAGCGGCTAAGTGCACGGTTTTAACAGCATGGGGTCTGGAGCCAGATGACCTGGGTCCAAATCCTGGCTCTGCAACCTACCAGCTATGTAACTTTGGGCAAGTTGCCCATGTAACTTGTAAGGAGTAAGTCAGATCATTCCCGCAAAGCACTCACCACAGTGTCTGGTGCAGAGCAAGTGACCGATAAATGTTGGCTTCTACTGTTAGTATTCTTGGGAATTCCTCACTCAGCTTCCAGTCCCCAGCCTTCATTCAGAACATTCAGAACTGTCGTGGGTCCCTAGACCAGGTGACTTACAGTGAAGGGCAAGGAGGGCATGTCCTTGCCACACAGCCAGATCCATTCCAACACCAGGTGCCCTGCCCAAAAGGGAGACTTGTCTCATTGGGGTAGAAAATTAGAGTCCATCGTGACCACCAGTCATAATTGTCTTTGACCACATTGATGGACAAGCGTATCTGTCTCTCTCTGTAGGAACATTATGGGCAAGCATGATTTCTAACAGCCCCCTTGCTGAGACCCTGCAGGCCTTTTGCAATCTCCAGCTTGTGGCCCATCTACTGCCACCAAGGGCCTGAGACAGAGCCGTCACTGTTCATTCCTCCTGCTCCCACTGGAATGGGAGGCTGTTCCTCACCAGAGTGTGGTCTCGGCTGCAGGAAGGGGCTTTGCTCAGCGTGTCTCCTCACCGCTCCTTCATTCCACACCCAGTCTGTATCTATACATTTATTTTATACATTTATATTTATCTATACATTTATTTTATGATTGCTCATACCTCACCCATCTTAGATTCTCACTCCTACTTTTCTCTCTGGGTCCTTTCGCCTGACTCTGGGCCAGGTTCTAGTCCAGATAAGTTGTCACTTTCTGTGACCCCCGTTAGTTTCCCCTCCCTGAGTTTTCCTTTCCCCATCTATAAGATGATGTAATGATTCTTGCTCTGGGACACTGTCTCCCTTCCTTCTTCCCACTTATTCATTGAACACCTAGTTTCATTAGTCACTGGCTAGGCATGGGAATATTATGAGGAACAAATTAGGCAAAGCTCCTGCCCTCAGGGAGCTTGAAGTCTGAGGAGGAGACAGACTCCAAAGAGGGGATCACTCAAATAATACACATTTGAAAATTGTGATCAGGGATATGAGTCCCTGGCATTATGAGAAACCACGCCGGATGGCAGAGGAACAGGCGTGTGGTTCACCGAGTGCTCTTTAGCCTGAATGACAGCGATGGGAGTAATCATAACTTCCAGTCTCAGCTTCCAAGTGCACTGTGTGTGTGGACTGTGGGCCCTGCCTCTTCAGCAGCATCTCTCAGGGCCTGAGCCCAAGAGGAGCTGTCCTCAATGGGAGCCCACCTTCCTCTCACACCTGGGGACGGGCAAGCAGCAGCCCCCTACTCCCTTACCACAGCGGGACCTCCACTCTGCTCTGTTTTGCATAATTGGTTTCCAGTGAGATCCATTGGAAGTGATTTGGCATACCCAGGTTTATGTCTCTGCTCTGCACTGACCAGCCAGACACCCTGGGGCACATTACCTCACTTCTGTATAAAAGGGGATAATAATTCCCACCTTTCAGGGTTATTGGGAAACTAGTACACAATGGCCATGGAAAGCACCTGGCTTGTGGATGTTCCCAATAGGTGCCTGCTGCTGCCCTGTGCTGGGCCCTCCAGGGAATGCAGTGTGGGGCTCTGGGCTGGGACAAGTTTTAGCTTTCAGTGCTCTGTATCCAAAACTATTTGACTTCAAGGAACAGTGTTTGCAGACATCCTCTAACAAGGAGGTTTCTGTAAGGGATAGAGGCTCAGGGAAGCCCAGGCCAGCC
The DNA here is from genome assembly GCF_047675955.1 of Chlorocebus sabaeus. Classification (NCBI taxonomy): domain Eukaryota; kingdom Metazoa; phylum Chordata; class Mammalia; order Primates; family Cercopithecidae; genus Chlorocebus; species Chlorocebus sabaeus. Next base: position 53,686,159 of record NC_132929.1, on the reverse strand, counting down.
TGGGGGATGGGGATGCACTCCCTCTCTCTCCCCTTGGCTCAGCTTCTGGCTGCACATCGGCTCAGGTCACCTGTCCCTGTCTGCAGAAGGAGTGGCTTCCTCTTCTGCCCAAGGTGTCTAACTGAGCACAGTTACCCTAAGATGGCAGCCTCAGCTCCTCGGAGCAACTTGGCCATTGTGTTCAATTCCAAATCCCCAGGAGAAACCATAATGGGCCAGGATTAGGTCGAGTGTCCACTCTTGGTCCAATTAGCTAAAGCAGGACCAGAAGGTCAGGAAGGCCATCTTTTCAACATTGTGGGAGAGGCAGGATCTCGCGGTAGGAGTGTGGGTAGAGTGAAAATGATGGCTTTCCCTAAACCAGCGGTCCTCAATCCTGGCTACACGTTGTAATCACCAGGGGAGCTTTAAAACATACTGATATCTAACTCCCAAAGATTCTGATTTCATTGGTGCAGGGTGCTGCCTGGGTAATAAGAGTTTCAAGATTTCCCCAGGTGATTCTAATGTGCAGCCAGGGTACAGACCACTGCTTTAAAGACCTCCTGATAACTGAGTCCACACCGCAAATGGCATTCATTCCTCTAGTTTGTTCTTATTTCAGGCCAGGTGAGAGGTTTACCCTCCATGGCCTAAATCAGGGTTTCCTGGCCGGTCACAAGAGAAGATAAAGTCAGAATTCTGATTCTCAGACCTAGTCCAGCCCTTGTGAATCAAAATGTCTGGGAAGGACCCATGGTGAGTCTTGTCACCGAGTAAGCTGGGGAACATTGGGCTAAGTGGTAGCTTTACCTGTCAACACACCTGCCATACGATCATGGGAGGAAGTCAGCCAAAGTGCAATGAAAACTTCTGGGTAGCCGAACAGGGAGGATGCTAAGTTTTTAGCCAACACTGCACAATTGTCATCAACAGAGGCCAACCAGTCCCTTCTGCTTTTCCTGAGAGCAATAGGTGGTAGGAGCAGTCCTTCACTCCCCACATCTCTGTGCCAAAGAAGAGTGGACATTTTTGTGTGTGTCTGCTTAGAAGGGCCCTTGTTTATGTGAGGTGTTCCTTGCCCTGCCACCCCAAATCATACAGTATGAATAGCAACTGCTGTCTTCTTATGCAACCCCCTACCCTGGGCATGACTTGGTCTAGGGGAGGGCACCTGACCCAAGCTGGATCAATCACACCCACATCTCCTTGTCGCTATGTGCGAACAAGGAATTGGCACCTGCCTCGAGTGCTGCTGAACAGCGCCCTTCCTTAGGATAGTTGGACTTGGAACCAGAGAATATCGCTATGAGTTTTTCTCTGCAGCTAGGCTGGGAAAGGTGAGCCTGGAGGCTACCAAGAGCCAAGTCTGCAGGTCACAGAGGATGTGAGGAGGGGCAGAGCCAGGCTAGGGGGAGTCCCAGATTCTGCTTTTCTCTGTGGTCCCCTGAGTCTGGCTTTCAGCATGTCCCGAGGTCTGGGATCCAACACCTACGGGGCACAGCATAATTAGCAGCACTGCTATCACATACCATGGACCACAGACTCCCCCCTTCATTCTTTCCCAGCTAACTCTACATCTTATCTGAGGGCCTATTTCTTGTCACCTCAGTCCTGGTGTCAGTCTCTGTCTTAAGGCCAGTTTCAGTGGATTTCTGTCCTTCTCAAACAAAGTGCCCTTTGAATATAAGGTTACAGAGAAATTTTAGGAAGCACAGTTGCAGAATGAACTGCCAGGCCTCCCTCTCCCAAACTGAAAACCACCTCTCTGTGTCTATCTCCACCTGGAGCTGCAGAGTCTCTCCTCTCTCTTCCCTCTGCATGTCTGTTCTCTTCTCCTCCTTGTCCTTTCTTCTCCTTCATTTATCAATTTGAACTTAGCTGAGCTTGACTACCCCAAAATGGCAGCCCCTGCCGGCAGCCAACACACCTTGTATTTCAGCTCCCTGCAGCTAACCTAATCTCTGTGCCCTGATTTCAAATTCCCATGAGACACACTCTGATTGGCTGAGTTGAGTCAAGTGGCCTCAGCCTGGCCCAATCAGCTGGGGCTGAGGGAGGGCTGCCATGGAGAACTAGCTGCCTTCCTGGCTGGGGAGAGGGAAGCGATGACCAGCATAGTAAGCTCTGGGGGTAGTGACTTCTACCCTGGAGGCACCAGAGACTATGGGCCTTGGAAAGGCCCCACCTCATTCACTAGCTCCTGGACACCATCGCTGGAACTCTGGGACATGAGGGAGGTTACTTTGGACAGATTTCAATGACGCCCCACTTTCTCCATGAGAGCTTGTGCTTCAACAAGTCAAGAAGAGGGTGGGAGTCTCAGCTAGGGGGTCAGCTGGTTCTGCCAGCAGTGTCTAGTGGCTGGCGAGGAGGGATGGGCAGGGGTGACCCTCACCCTCAGCCCCTAGGCAACAGCTGCAGGCCTGCTTTGCATCCTGTCCAGATATTTCCAGTAAATAAACATTGACGCTTTCGATATCATGTTAATTTCACAGGCGGCTGCTCTGCTGACAGTTTCCACACTCCACCAGCGCCTCTTGTCACTTTTATACTCACAGGCGGATGCCAGCCTTGCTCGCGGGCTGCCCGACGTACAAACATAAAAACAAATGGCTCAGAACAGCCCTGGCGAAGGGATGGGAATGACATAGGTACCAGGCTGGGGAGAAGCGGTCCCGTCCAGGGTACTAACGTCAACTATGGCAAGGACCAGGCCACAGGCTTACAATCCACTAGTGTCACCTTGGTCAAGCATCTCCACCTTTCTGGGCCATAGTTTCTGCATCTGTGAAAAGGGTTCATGTTGTAGGAATGCTTCTTCAGGAACCTGGGCGACCCCTGCCTCTTAAAGCCCCTTAAACTTTCCAGGGGAATCCAATCTGAGTAGTGATTGTTGCCTGGCTTTGACCTTCAGCACAACCATTGGAGGCAGTTTAAGCCGAGATTTATCACCACTGTACAGATGAGAAAGTAGAGGCCTAGTGCAGGCCAGTGATTTGCTCATTGTTACAGCAGAGACAGGAGCAAAACAAAGGCAGGAACTGGGGTTCCTGCTCCTTCAACAGCTGTCAGCTGTATAAGCCAGCTTTCTAGGGCCACAGGGGTGGTGGGGCTGGGGACCCTGTCTTGTCTCAAGCATAGTTGAGCCAGCCCTTTGGAGCCTCTGGGCTTCGTCCTAGCATGCATAGTCATGAGGTCTCATACATATGCATGGTTATTCCTATTCTAAGCTGAGCTAGGTGGCACTTTCCAGTTAGCACCTCCTTATCACAGGGGTCCTCCTGTGCTCTAGGACTCCCACTGTCCGCCCTGTTCCTGGGCCTTAGGCTTCCCTCTTACCAGCATACCACCAGCAACTCCCACCCAAGTCCCATCCCAGCCTCCAGTGGAAGCTAAAAGGGGGACAGCCAGATACCAGGTTAACTCTTTTCCTTCTCTGGCCACCCCTGCACCCTTCCTCCAGTTAGGAAGTGATGCTCGTGTCCGCTGGGCCAGTCCTGCTGCACATCCCTGCACCACATCCCCAAAGTTGGACCCCAAGAGGGACCAAGCTACAGCTAGATCACAAGAGACTGCGGTGACCACCCACCTCCTTGTCTGCCATTTACTCCCTGAATGAAGGCTTCACTAGCCTAGGACAACATCTGGGAGCACTTCAGCCCAAGGGTGGAGATGGGGGCAGGGGGCCATATCTCAGCCTCCCAGTGGCTGTCCAGGGAGGCTCAGATGGCCATCTTTTCTGGGGGCAGGGCTCTGGGACGCCCGCATGGCACCTCACACCCACACTCCTGGCGCCTGCTTCTGCTCAATAAAGGCTTGTTAATGGACCAAAGTGAATTACAGTCATTAACACTGGTATCAGAGACAGGCAGAGGTCGGCCCCTGTCCTCTAGGCCCAACCCACAGTCTGGGAAACTTTGGCAAGGCCTTCACCTCTCTGAGCCTCAGGGCCCTCCCCTGTAAGTCAGGGCATAAATGTTCCCCTCAAATGGCTTCTCATCACCCGCAGGCTGCTGAGGTCAGCATTCAAGGCCTCCTGACCCAGCTCCTTTCCATCTCCTGAAACCCCTCCGCCCCACATACAGATTCGTGTGCTCACACAGCCAGCAGGATGCACCAGGCATCAGCGTGTCTCCAGCCCTCACACACATTGTTCCCTCTGACAGGAAATTCATGTTTCTCCCTCACCCTGCCCCCAGACTGCTAAACTCCTGAGCAGACCTCAAACGCCTGTGACAGTTACCTCCTCCAGGAAGGCTTCCCTGACGCATCCCCACCCCAGCCTGGCTTAAGTGGTCTGCTCAGGGAGGGAGGCTGGAGGGGGCTGTGCCCTTCCTTCTTGACAAAAACCCTTTGGAGAAAGGGTGCCAGAAGGAGCACCTGGAACTACTCCCCATTGCCCACTCTGAAAGTCCAGCTGAGGAAAGCGCCTACTGTGTGCTGGGGTCTGCCTCCACCCTGGGGTCTGTTTCCCACCCAAGAGAACCACTCATAAGGGAAGTTATGTTTTGGACAAATTTGAAAGAATCTCCAGTTTCGCCATCAGCAGTTGCCCAGGAGAGCTTGCACTTCAGCAAACCAAGAAGAGAGCAGGGGTCTGGAGCAGGGATCCTGCTTCCCTCTGTCATCTGCAATAGAGTTCTTGCCTGTTTCAGCATCTACCTTGCCCAACAGGCTGCCCATCGCTGCGTGAAGCCAGAGCCCAGGTCTGTCTTACTCCAGGGCTTGGTGCACAGTAGCTGCTTGCTTTAGCTGGGCTTCCAGAACAGGCAATGAGGGGGTAGTTCCGGGTGCTCCTTCTGGCACCCTTTTTCCAAAGGGTTTTCGGCAAGAGAGAAGGGCACGGCCCTCCCTAGCTTCCTCCCCGCTCCCCATCCTGTTCCTGCTTGGCACCTTTAAAATCACTTAATTTTTACAGACTTTTCCTTCTTAATTACAGCCCATATAACAAATAATAAATAAACTGGCGGGAAGAAGGGAGGGAGGGAGGGGAAGAAGTACAAGGAAGTTGCCAATCTCTTGTTGCCACATTTCAGGAGCTCTGAGCCAGGACAAAAGGAGGTGGGAGGGAGGAACAGAGGCTTTCAGGCTAGAGAACAGCTCGCTCTCTCAATCTCTTGCTGTCTTTCTTGCTGGTACTGTGACCCTCCTCCCCTAAACCCTCACCCCCCAACCCCCAAGTGCTAAGACATGATGCACTGGGGCCTCTCCAGGCCACATAGAACTTCTTGACCACACTAAGCAAATGGAAACTGCCTAGGCCTCTCCCTTCTCTGGTTCTTGGGGAGGGAATTATCTCCTAAATAAAGATAATCAATGACAATGGCCATTTTTGAGGGCCTTTTATCTGCCAGGCAGTTCGCTCACCCAATACTTCTGACCCTCACTCTAAGCCATTCTGCAGAGGAGGAAACTGAGGCCCAAAAGATTTAGTAATCTCCCCTTATGAGGGGGTCTGATTGCAAAGTCTGCACTCCTCCCTAAATCACACAGCGTCCACGTGAGCAAGCCTCCCTCGTGGGAGGGATCAATACCTCACCCATCCTTGGAGCACCTCTTGGGGCTTTCCCACCATTATTTCTGATGCCCAGCAAGGGAAACACATTTTATCTTTCTGTTTTTTTTCTTTTAGGAGACAGAGTCTCACTCTATTCCCTAGGCTAGAGTGCCATGGGATGATCTCGGCTCACTGCAGCCTCCGCCTCCTGGGTTCAAGCAATTCTCCTGCCTCAGCCTCTCAAGTAGCTGGGATTATAGGCGCCCACCACCACGCCCAGCTAATTTTTGTATTTTTAGTAGAGACAGGATTTCACCATGTTGGCCAGGCTGGTCTCAAACTCCTGACATCAGGTGATCCTCCCACCTCCACCTCCCAAAGTGGTGGGACCACAGGCGTGAGCCACCATGCCTGGCCCTCTTCCTTTTTTCTCTCTGGCCTGTATATAGACGAGACGAAGCCACTGAAATCCTTTCCCTGTTTTTCACTGCACAAGTTAGACGGGTGGAACTTTATTGCAAGGGATGTAAAAGCTAAACACAAAGGAGCTCCCCACCACCTTAAAAAACCCAAAACAAGAAAAGAAAACTCATATTTTTTTTAAAGCACGTAATCATGATGGCCAAGTCCTGACTTCTAATCCGTCAAAGCCACAGCACCCTTCGTGGGACAGGCAGAACCTATTGTTCGCTGGGCCTGGCTCTGGGGTTCTGAGTCACTTTGCCTGCCACTGACAGACTCCCTGGAGAAGAAGTGGACGCTGAAGAATAAACCACGCAAACCCCAGCCTCCCCAGGCCGAGGCTGATTCCCTCTGTCCATCAAGAGCCCTGTCCCTCAGAGGAAGCTGAACTTCTCTGGTTTAAGGAGAGGTGAATTCCTGTCTAATTCCCCTACCCGCAAGGCTTTTGGCAGCAGGAATGGACAGTGGTGACTTTGGTCTCTAGAAAGATGGCAGGCGGCAGCACGCTGCCCTGAGTGTGTTCCTGCCTGTGTCCACGGCCCATGGGCTCTATCCCATGTTCAGCTGTGTGGTAGGGCTCACAGGAAAAGGCACATCTCTGCTCTCGGGAGCAGCCAGGCCAGCTGGGGAGGCAGCAGCTAGGCAGGAACAAAAGGCAGCCATGCAAGGTTCGGCAATGCATTCATTCATTCATTCATTCATTCATTGAATGTTTATTGAACACCTACTGTGTGCCCAGCAGTGCACTTACTGCTGTAGGCGTTGGGGACATCTTGAAGAACAAAACTGACGAAAGTTCCTGCCTTTGTCGATCTTGTAATCTCACACAGAAGTGATATATATTTTTTTGTAAAGGGCCAGATAGTAAATATTTTAGGCTTCGTAGGCTACATACGGCCTCAGTTGCATATTTATCTTTGTTTTTTTTCTTACAACCTTTTAAGAATGTAGTAATTAGCTGGGTGTGGTGGCTTATACCTGTAATCCCAGCACTTTGAAAGGCCAAGGTAGGGGAATTGCTTGAGCCCAGGAGTTCAAGACCAGCCTAGGCAACATACTGAGGCCCCATCTCTACTAAAAATAAAAAATATTATATTAGCCGGGCATGATGGTGGGCACCTTTAGTCCCAGCTACTCAGGAGGCTGAGGTGAGCACAGGACTGTTTGAGCCCAGGAGGCTGAGGCTGCAGCGAGCCCTGATCCCACCACTGCACTACAGCCTGTGCAAAAGAGCAAGACTCTGTTTCAAAAAAAAAAAGAAGAAGAAGAATGTAATAACTATTCTTAGTTTGTGGGCTGCACAAAAACAGGCTGCTGTGTGAAGCTGGCCCACAGTTTGCCAACCCCTGGTCTAGAGCAATGTTGTCCAATAGAAAAATTGGGCTGGCCACACATTTAATTTTAAATTTCGAGTAGCCACATTAAAAAAGCAAAATTAGGATAATTAATTTTTGTAAAATCATTCATTTAAGCCAATATATCTATAATATTATCATCTCAATATGTATGTAATATTTTTAAATTAATAAGATATTTTACTTTTTTATACTAAATCACAACCAGATTTTGAAGATTTATCAAAAGCTAGTATGTATTTTATACTTACGGCATATTGTCACTGGGACTAGCAACATTTCAAGTGATCAAACTTGTGGCCAGTGGCTACAATATCGGACAACACAGGTACCATAGGAGGAATAGATAATAAACAAGATAAGTAAGTAAAATACATCAAATATTTGCAGTTGGTAAGTGCTGTGAGGGAAAATAAAACAAACAAGGGGGACAGGGAGTGCTGCTTAAGAGTCCCCTTGACTCCTGGGCGCCCCCCTAGGTCTGGGAATTTCATTCAGGGCCAAGGAGCTTGCAATTCCCAGCGAAACAGGAAGAAAGCCTGCACACTGTTGAACCTTATAGTGGATGACAACTGACAGATGGCATCCCACGCAGGCCCCGCCCAGGGCATGGGATGTCTTTCCAGCCCCTTGACAGATGCCCATCCAGCCTCTACTTATTCACCCCTCAGGTGGAGCTCACTGCCCTGCTAGGCAGCCCCTTCCTTGCAGCTGCTGTCTCTGATTTCACCCCTTCCTCCTTCCTGACTTTGCACCTGGAGTGATATATTTTTTCTCAATTTTTTTATGGTAGTAAAATACACACAACATGCAATGTACTAGCTCAACCATTTTTAAGTGTACAGTTTGGTGGTATTGAGTACACTCATATCATTGGAGCAATGTTTTTGTTTGGTTTGGTTTGGTTTTGAGACAGGGTTTCACTCCTGTCACCCGGGCTGGAGTGCAGTGGTGTGATCTTGGCTCACTGCAACCTCTGCCTCCCGGGCTCAAGCAATTCTCCTGCCTCAGCCTCCTGAGTAGCTGGGATTACAGGTACACGCCACCACACCTGACTAATTTTTGTGTTTTTTGTAGAGATGGCATTTCACCATGTTGACCAGGCTGTTCTTAAACTCCTGAACTCAAGTGATCTCCCTGCCTTAGCCTCCCAAAGTGCTGGGATTACAGGCATGAGTCACCACATCCAGCCTGGAGTGATATTTTTTTTAATTTTTTTTCTTTTATTTTTTGAGACGGAGTTTTGCTCTTGTTGCCCTGTTTGGAGTGCAATGGCACAATCTCGGCTCACCACAACCTCCGCCTCCCAGGTTCAAGCAATTCTCCTGCCTCAGCCTCACGAATAGCTGGGATTACAGGCATGCACCACCACGCCTGGATAATTTGTTTTGTATTTTTAGTAGAGATGGGGTTTCTCCATATTGGTCAGGCTGGTCTCGAACTCCTGACCTCAGGTGATCCACCCACCTCGGCCTCCCAAGGTGCTGGGGTTACAGGCATGAGCCACTGTGCCAGGCCTGATATTTTTTTAAAAGAAAACATTTTCATGTTAAAATTCTTCAATGGCTCCCCATTGCTCTTAAGGTGAAGTCCAAAGTCCTCAACATGGCCTACACAGATGCATCAATCAAGATGGTTTGGGCTGCAAGTAACAAAATGTCCAGGTGCTACTGGCTTACACCATAAAGAAATGTATTGACTCACAAAACATGAATGCTTAAGCAGGTGGGCCTCAGGACTAGTTGATTCAGCAGTTCAAAGACATAATAGCTCCTTACCTTTCATTGGCCAGAATTGGGTCACATGCCTATTCCTGAACCAATCACTGGTTAGGGAATAGAATCACCAATTTGGCAACATGGCCTCCCATGATTAAGGTCAGTTTTCCAAACTGCATTGTTGGGAGAAGGGTGGGGAGGATGTTGTGATGCCCACTGTGTCCACTGTATGCTCCCTTCCGAGTGATGGGTTGGCCTCATGCATCCAGCTCCACTCCACCACACCCTGCCTAAGTTTCCCTGATCCAGCCTCCTCTGGCCCACCAGAGTGCCCCCTTTTGCCTTTGAGTCTTCACACATGCTGTTCCATCTCCTTGGAATGCTTTTCCCATCCTCTGCCTCCCTCTCTGCCTTTACCTGGCTACCTTCTCTTGTCCCGTAAGCCTCAAGCCAGATGTCATTTCCTCCAGAAGACCATCCTGGTCCCCCAATCAGTTGGAGGGTTCCATGAAAAAGGACAGGGACCACAGCCGACTCACTTCCCAGTGCCTACGGCATAACCTGCGCAGAGTAGGCACTCCATAAATACTTGTTAAATCAGACTGTTCTTGGACACAAGTCCCAGATCTGCCACTGACCTTGGACATGACCTTGTCCAGGTCATGGGCTTTTCTCCAGGCCTGATTTGGGTTTAGGTTGGTAGGTGGATGGGTGTGCTGGGCACTGAGGCAGGGAAGAAAACCCAGCTCTATGTGGCCAAGGGCCACTTGCTGCACCTCTGTTCAAGGCAGGGCCTGTGATGCCCGCGGAGCTCATGCAGAGCCCGGGCCTCCCCAGCAGGGATAGCTCCGAGCCTCTAAGCGAGTGGGAGGCAGGGAAAAAGCAGGATTGAAATTCCATCAGGCGCTCACTGAGCCTGCTCCCTGGAGCCCCCACGCCTTTGTTCCATTTAATCAATATGTAATTAAACTGAAATCCCAGCTTAAGAATTTCCAGCAGTGCTAAGACCAGGCTTTCAGAGGGTCTGGCAGAGCTGAGGCTCCTGGATTCTCCAGCTATTAGCCCCTCACCAGCCTGGCCTGCCTCTGCCTGCCGGGCCTCAAGGTCACCTTCTCCAGCCGGCCAGGCCAGCACAGGACTCCAGTCTTCCGCTCAGCTTCCCAGGAGGAGCACATGCTCACTGGATCCCCGCAACCCCGGCCCTGGGCCACCGGGGCTCTGGTCACACTCATGTGAATGGGGAACACTGAGACTCAAGCCTGCCTGCCCCAGCTACCACCTCCTGTCTCCTCCCTCCTTAGAATGACTCAGACAAGCTCACCAACGCCGCCAGCTGTGTGTGCTGAACGCTTGCTGTGTGCCAGAGGCGTTCTGACTTCTCTACATGCGTTAACCCGTCTGATCCTCACAACAATCCCATGAGGGAGGCACTACTATTAACTGCAGTTTAATAGGAGGAAACTGAGGCACAGAGCACCCAGGGCCACCTGCTAGTTGATGGCAGAGCTAGGACTTGAACCCAGGACCCGCTTGCTCCAGAGCCATTATACACAAGGGCCCTAGTATGTTGGGACCTCGCTAAGGGCTGCCTTGGAGGGCACAGGCTCCTTGATACCCCCTCACCAGGAGCAGGCAGAGTCCTCAAGCCCCTCCTCAGGCAGCTCTGCCACACCTGCCACATGGTCTCCCCATACCCCAGAACTTACTCTTGGGAAACAGGCAGAAACTCCTGCCGGGGTTCACATGATCAACACCAAAAGGTCCCAGTGATCCCACAGGCAGCGCTGTGTTCAGGGAAGTCTGAAATTCTGCCCTTAGAGCAACACAGGCCCAGAGAAATATAATACGAGTCACACACAAAAGGCACATATGGAAGCTAAACTTTCTAGGAACCACATTAAAAAAAGAAGTGCAATGAATTCTAAAATATATTTCACTTAACCCAGTATATCCAAAATATCATCCTTTCAACAATAGGTATTAAACATTATTAATGGGATCTTTTATATGTTTGATTGTTCTGCACTTCTGAGATCCAGGACGTATTTGTGGTTTTTTTGTTTGTTTGATTTTGAGACGGAGTCACACTCTGTCACCCAGGCTGGAGTGTAGTGGCGCAATCTCAGCTCACTGCAATCTCCACCTCCTGGGTTCAAGTGATTCTCCTGCCTCAGTCTCCGGAGTAGGTGGGATTACAGGCACCTGCCACCACACCCAGCTAATTTTTGTATTTTTAGTAGAGACGAGATTTTACTACATTGGCCAGTCTGGTCTCAAACTCCCGACCTCAGGTGATCCGCCTGCCTTGGCCTCCCAAAGTGGTGGGTTTACAGGCGTATTTGTGTACTCTACATTCACCGCCCATCTGGATTCAGATGAGGCATATATTAAGTGCTCCATAGCCACATGTGTCTAATACGGGTGGCTCCCCTATTAGACAATGTAGCTATAGAGAGTGGCACCCTGTGTTCTGATAAAATGCTCTGGGAAAGGAGAAGTTGGGATTCCTGCTTTCAGGGCACTCTGAACTCACTCAAGCAGGGGACCTGTGGTAGAAAATCCTCAGGGTGGAATGTAAGGTGGCAGGTGCATTCCCTGCCGCCTTTGGCGGTTCCTGGGGAAGGGAGAGCACAGGAGTTAGAGCCTGGAAAATCTGGCTTTGGGGGTCTAGGCAGGTAAGGGGGATGGGGGAGCAGGCAGGAGGAGGCTGAGTCCCCACAACCCCATCCCCTGCTCACCCTTCTCTCCCTGTCCCTACCTGTCCCTAGCAGATGCCGCTCCGAGACTTGGGGGTCTCTGTAGGGGAGAAGAGGGAGTCAAGCCAGAGGCTGCCCTGGCCCTCTCCCCAGAGCATGGGAGAACCCAGGCACAGGTAAGCAGAGTAGGTGTCCCCAGTCCAGGCTCCCTCACCCCTCCTGCCCCTGCGCCTTTGGCAGGCAGGGAAAGCTGCCCTGGGCTGAGTCGCTCCTCACTCCTCGTAACAAGCGTGCGGCTGCCTTAATCCCCCTCAGAGTCTGGCACAAGCCCCAGGCAGGTTCCCAACAGGCCTAGCCCAGCCCAGAGAAAGGAGGAAAATGGCTCTGTCCCTTCAGCAAGCAGAGGCCACACTTTCCAAACGAATCAGTGCTTCATCTTCAGAAACATCAGAAGCTCAAAGGCAGCACAATCAACATCTTACGGTGACTGCCCCCATGCCCTGACTCAAGCCCAGGAAAGTACGCTGCCCCCCGCCCCACCCGCCGCCAACCCCCGGGCACAAGCCAGCAAGGCAGGGCCGCTGGGGCCTCAAGAGTTGGGAAACCTCATCTTGTACTCTTCCAATCTGTTCTTGGAATCTTCCACTCCTTAGAATTATCATCACATCTGGCCAGGTGTGGTGGTTCACTCCTGTGATCCCAGCCCTTTGGCAGGCTGAGGTAGGCAGATCACCTGAGATCAGGAGTTCAAGACCAGCCTGGCCAACATGGTGAAACCCTGTCTCGACTAAAACATACAAAAATTAGCTAGGTGTGGTGACGTGTGCCTGTAGTCCCAGCTGCTCGGAAGGCTGAGGCAAGAGAATCACTTGAGCCTGGGAGGCGGAGGTTGCAGTGAGCTGAGATCGTGCCACTGCACTCCAGCCTGGGCGACAAGAGTGAGACTCAGTCTCAAAAAAAACCAAGCAAACAGAATTACTGTCACATCTTAGATCTTTCCAGTTTAGGTGTTGCAAAGATGCCTGGAACTAAAGTGTGTAAGTACATCAATCCCTTAGAAAGGTCTCGTTTGAAGAGCTCCTACCTGAGCTGGATTAATGTGCTGCCCTCGCCTGCCTCTCCCCCACTGCCCCTGCAGGGGCCTCAACTGTAGCTGAAGTGGTCTGCCTGGACCCCGGGCCATCCCGGGACTTCCCATCCAAATGGGCTGTAGTTGGGACTTATTTCCTTTGCACGCCCTTGACACGTGCCTTTGTGAATGTCTGACTTCTCAGCCCTGGGACCTGGGGTGCTGTGGTGAGGACTCCGCGGCTGCTCACGCCCCGGCTCCCACACGCCCTCCATCCTGGGCTTAGTTTCCTGTCACAACCCCACTGCCCAGCCTCTTGGCCTTGGTGCACCCCCATTCCTTAGGGGAGAGAGGATCCTGGGAATTCTCCCTGTCATTCCTGATGTCTAGGAAAGGCTGCTCCAAAACACCCTAGAAATGTGACAGATTGTCTCCCAGCTAACCCAGAAGAGAGCAAAGGAGCAGTGAGGTCCTTCAGCCAGCGCCCAGAAGAAGCTGGCAGCAAGGCATCCACTCTCCAAGAGTGAAGGGCACATAACTGGCAGGACAGCCTCCCTGACCAGCCCTGCTCTCTGCGGACCCAGCCTCCTAGGTCAAGTTCTGGGACCAGGAAGGAATAGTGCCCCTCCTTCGCCATGTAGTTTACAAAATCTGGTTAAGATGCATTCCAGGGAGCCATCCAGGACCTCAGTAACCAGCCCGAGCTGGCCCCAGACAAAGACTAGAATTAGGTGGAGGAGGCCAGGCCAGCCAGCCTGGGGTTTCTGAGTGGACACATCTGTCCAGGGTCCATCCCTACTCCTCCCCATCCCCAGGTAATGTAGTAAGCGGATGGCAGAACCAGGGCTAGAAATGGGTCCCAGCTGGAGGGACAGGCATGGGGGGAACTCACACAGCTAGAGAGGAGTCAATGGGGGTGCCCCTGGGCGGGTAGCTGGGTGCCTCAGTGCCAAGTAAGGGCACCTGAGAAGCTGCATGTCCTCTGTCCTCTTGGTCTTTCTGGGGTGTGGGCATCCCAGGTAGATTCCACCAGGGGGTCTAGGACTGGAACCTACACATCACCCTGGAACTTTGACCCTGAGGGAGGCCAGGGGCTGGGCCCAGGGACATTAGTCCGGAAGCAGGCAGCAGCAGTCTGACCAGGCCACTTTGATCTTCTCTGGCCTGGTCAGATTCCAGTGGAGATGCTGACACAATCCTGGAGTCCTGGAAGAGTCTTTTTAAAAGGATGCTATCTGGGGAAGCACCCAGAACCTTGCTTGGAGTATAAGAGCTCAGCTCGGTGCACTCTTCCTGAATCCAGATCTGTAGGCCTTCGGGATCCAATGCAAGTGCCCAGTGGGAGAGTGGCCAGAATGGGACCCCAGTGAGCAAATGGTGCAGAACGAGTGGGTAGGGCAGTGGGGCGAGAGCTGCGACAATGACCCTGCTCAAAATGACCAGCCCCAGGCTAGGCTGATCCGGCTGGATCAGACTTGTACTGAGCAGGGCCAGAGGGCCCCAGCCAGCCCCGAGCTGGGTAGGGGGCTGGCCAAATCCATCTTTCTTGATTGGAACCACCAGAAAACTGTACCTGGGGCCAAAGGAAACCTCTTTCCTGGGGACGTCCCTGCAGGCTGCTCCCCTCCTGGCCTCCCTCCCTCCTAGCTCACGCCAACCTTTAAGGATGATCTATGGGCCGCATGTGGAGAAAGGACAAGTTGTGATTGAAGAGAGAGCTGAGAAAATGTGACGACAGTTCAGCTCCCAAGGGGCAGGTAAGAGCGGGAGGCTGGCTCAGGGGCGTGACAGCCATGGTGATTACAGTGCTCCCCAGCATCCTCCCCTCCCACATCCGCCAGGACCCTCCTTTGGAGCAGGTGGCAAAGGCACTTGGGCCCCTGTTACAAAGGCATAACCAGGGGATCTAGCCCCTGCTTTTGGAGCCAGCCGTGTCCCACCTGGAGCCCCATCTCCCAGTTCTTAATTAATCTTTCAGCTGCCTCTGAAATAGCGCCTGTAGTTACCAGAGTAAGTAGGATGAGAGGAGGGGTCAATGGAGCAAGGTTGGTGTGTGGAGGTCATTTTCAGATTCAAGGGGCAGTAGTTGCCTGGAGACCCTGGGAAGCATACAGCATTGCTGAGAGCCCCAGGGCCTTAGCACATCAGCGTCTGGGAGGCATGGGCGTCATGTGCAGCTAAAAACAAGCCCCCCACTTTAGTCCAGAGATTCCCAAACTGCAGTCATTCAAGGCCCACCTCATAATTTTTGCCAAACCATCACACAATCTATATTATTCTTTTTTTTTTTTTTTTTTTTTTTTTTTTTGGAGATGGTGTCTCGCTCTGTCACCAGGCTGGAGTGTGCAGTGGTGCAATCTCAGCTCTCTGCATCCTCCACCTCCTAGGTTCAAGTGATTCTTCTGCCTTAGCCTCCTGAGTAGCTGGGACTACAGGCATGTACCACTGCACACGGCTAATTTTGGTATTTTTAGTAGAGATGGGGTTTCACCATATTGGCCAGGCTGGTCTCGATCTCCTGACCTCATGATCCACCCGCCCCGGCCTCCCAAAGTGCTGGGATTACAGGCGTGAGCCATCTTGCCCGGCCAATCTATATTATTCTTTAAATCAACTTATTTATCTAGAAAGTTTATTTTAAAAGGCACTTTTCTCTTAGTACCCAAAACCCAGTCTCAGTTTTCACAAATAGAAGGCAATGTAAAATCAAAGACAACAAAAGTAATAGAAACAAAACCACATTCTAAAATATTAACTGGACAGAGAAGCCAGGAGTCTTTGAGTGTCTGGTCATTTTTGGTGAAGGTGAGAAGGTTTGCAAAAGTTGGAGGTGTTGAAGGCCTACCAGCACCAACTAGAGATGTTCTCAATGTTTCCAGAAGGCTTGAAACCAACTGAAAACAGCATAACGTTCTAACCAGGTGACACTTTGATGACGTGATGACGTGTCCACGTGTGACCCAGAATCACCTCACTACCACAAGTCATCACCTGGTCTTCCACTTTCATTCTTCCCACCTGGACCGCCATCATCTCTCGCCAGTTATTACAGCGGCTTCCTCATGGTCTCCCTGCCTCCACTCCTGTCTCTTCCCCACAGTACTGAGCAATCTGTTAGAACACATCAGGTTCCATCACTCCTGTCCCCAAAACCGCAAGTGGCTCCCACCTGACTCAGGAAAAGCCAAAGTCCTCCCATGACCGTGAGACCCTGTTTCTTCTTCAACTGCTCCTCCTGACCCTTCCCAGCTCCCTCCACTCCAGTCCCCAGACTGCTGCCCTGAGCCCACCGGCGCCTGGACACCTGCTATCTCCTTTGCCTGGTTGGTTTTCCCCAGGATCTCTTCCCTCCCCTCCTTCAAGTTCCTGCTCAAACATCACCTCCTTGGTGTGGCCCTTCCTATCACCCTAAAATGCCTCTCCCCCGACCAAACCACCACTACTGAGAGTCTCCTTGCAGACCTCTTTTTCTCCTTAACACTGACCAACATCTAACAGATCATTGATTTCACTTATTGATCTGATTTATTGACTATTCCCCACTAGTTCACAAACTTTATGAGGGCAGGGATTTATGTCTGTTTTGTACCTAGAAAGTGCTCAGCAAATTTGTGTTGAATGAAAGAGCCAACCGTATGCCCTCATCAACTGTGGGAAGCAGATTTGCTATTACTATCCCTATATTGCTGATGAGAAAATTAAGGCCAAGGTCACAAACCAGTAAGTAGCAGAGCAAGGATTTGGAGATACACTTCAAACCTTGTGCTCCTTCCAAAATGTCACTGAGTTCAGGCCCTTTGTGTTGTAGAGAGATGGAGACATCAGGATAGGACAGACTGGGAGGGAGGACTCTGGTCCTTCATTTGAAAGACATTACAAACTCACGGCAAAGCTGCCCCCATAGGTGACAGGCCCAGGGTCTCCTCACTACTCTACCCTCCCCTGGGGGCACGTATACCCCAAGGACCTGGAGTGGAGGAGCCCCTCTCATACACTGCCCCTCCCTCCAGTTGCCTTTTTCTCACAGCCCCCATCTCTACCCCACCACGCTGCTCTATCCCCCAGCCTGCCCCTTCAGTCCTGTACACCCGAAGCCACATCTAAGGCTCCTGCCACTTGCAGGAGGATGGCCCTGGCAGAGCCCAAGGCCACCTTGCCACAGAACTGGGAGACTCCCTTCTGGCAGAAAGGACTTTTCGCTGAAATTGCAAAGGAGAGTGGCACCACCCCTCCAATAATCACAGCAAGCGCCAAATTGTTGTTTCCACGATTCATGTATTTTCATCTCAGCAGCAGTGCCCTTGGGCTGGTAATGGAAAAAGCATTCCTTCAACCCCAGCCAAGTGACCATGCCCTTGTCCTGAGCTCCCAGAGCATGGCCAGCACCCTCATTCACTCCAGGAGTCAGTCCTTGTCCCGAGCATCTGCCGAGGGCCACACTGGAGCCGGGTCCCTGTCCCCACCTCCCCAGAGCTCACAGCCTCCTGGGGCCTCGCAGCCTGGTAAGTTCTCAGATGTTGTGCAGAGGGTGTGGGAGCCAGAGGGGACCCCCCACCCAGGAGTCCAGACTTTGTCCTGAGGGAAATGGGGACCCCTGGGGAAGGCATGAGATCAGAGCCCAGGCTTTGCTTTTGTGAGACTGAAAATGTCCTCTCCCCAAGAGACACAGTCCCAGCAGGCACCTACCACATGCATGATGGTCTTAGGCTGGGTTCCCCAGAAGTAGACCCCAAGTCAGGGGTTTGAGTGCAGGTAATTTATTTGGGAAGTGACTCCAGGAAGCAGTGGAAGCGGAGGGGGAAGTGAGACAGAGAAAGGACAGAAGCCAGTACAGGGTGCATTCACAAGAAGGTGACTGCTATGGCCACAGGAGTTTAGTCTCACTGGGGGCCTCTGAGGGGCAGCAAAGAGCACGCCTCCAAGCTGCCCTCCGCACCAGGAGAGGAGGCTGGAGTATTTGTCCACCACCTCCCTGTGCCTCAGTTGAGGTTGCTTCCTGGAGTGACAGCTCCCAGCATTGCTGGGGTACCCCATCCATGGGCTGAGCTAGCTCCAGGGGCCAGAGGTAGCCCTTCAGCAAATACTGCAGGTGATTGCAGGGGGAAGCTGTAGGGTGAGCAATCACAGGACTAGTGGGGACACAGGCGGAGCCCTCCAGCACCCACCACACAGTGATTGTTGAAAAGTCATGTAACCTCTGAGCCTTAATCTCCTCACCTACAAAATAGAGACAATAGCAACTTCTCCAAAGGGTTATTTTGAACTTTAAATGAGATAGCAATAGCACAGTGCACAGCACATAGTGAGAGCTCAATAAGGATTTGCTTCCTTCTTTGGCAAGATTGTTGACTCTTCAAGGCCAGTGTGGGGCTTTGGGAAAAGAAAATCCATTGGTAGGGTCATTGAAGACTGCCCAGGCCACAGTCCATATTAGAGCCCCAGGCCTATAAACAGAGACATCAGTGATTATTCTTCTGTGCTTATTCCGAAGCCACTAAGATAGTTACCTGGTCCTCTTAGGGAGTACAGTTCCTCCTGGGCCTCTCTCTCTGCACCAGTAGGCCATTAGTCTGGTACCACTGTTCATGCATGGTGTCTTAGCCCATCAGGGCTGCTGTAGCCAAATACCTTAGACTGGGCAACTTACAAACAAGAGACATTTATTGCTCACAGCTCTGGAGGCTGGGAGGTCCAAGATCAAGGTGCTGGCAGATTCAGTGTCTGGTGAGGGCCCGTTCCTCATAAACAGCCCCTTCTCATGGTGTTCTCACACGGTGGAAGGAGCAAACAAGCTTCCTTGGGCCTTTCTTTAAAGGGCACTAATCTCACTTGCGAGGGCTCTGCCCTCATGACCTAATCACCTCCTAGAGGTCCTACCTCTTCATACTCTTGCACTGGGAATTAAGTCTCAACAATATGAGTTTGGGGGAGACAAACATTCAGACCATAGCACATAGGCAGAGAGGCCTGCAAGGTGTTGCCCAGGAGCCTGGGGGTCCATAGAGAGCAGGCTCTGTCCCCTCCCCATCCCAAACCCTGATTGTCAAAGAGACCACAGCACCAAAGCCAGGAAGGCCAAGGAGGAGGAAAGGTAGACTGTGCAAAACATAGAGCAATCCTGGGCCCCGACTACAGAAGAAACCTGGTGAGAAGCCGAGGAGATTACGGCAGGTCTGCTGAGGGGTCAGCACCTCCTTACCTGGGAGGCTGGGGAGGAGCCCAGGAGAGACTCCATGGAGTGGGAGCCCCCCCGCCCGAAGCCCTCTGGCTCTATTCTACTTCCCCTCCACATCAGCCTGGGGGTCCCCTGAGAGGGAGTCAGGCCAAGCAGCTTCCTGGCCCTGCCCTCAAGACTACGCTGCTGGCCCAGATGGAGGCTCAGATGTCATCTGGAAGGAGAGGAGGGAGAGGCTTCTGTAAATATCAGAAGGGTGAGAGCCAGACAGTGGAGTTTATGTAGCTTCCTGGATTCCAGCCAGGAGGGGTGGGGGCCAGGCTGGAGAATGGGGAGCCAGGTTGGTGGGGGTTTATCATCTCTGCCCCCAACCTATTCACACCAGAGATGCCAGCCCCTGCAACTGGCCTAGGATCCCCAGCACAGCCAGTGTCACTGCCCCTTTTATGGGAAGAAAACCAATCAGAGCAAGGCTGTCTCCCCTCAGTTGCGTTCAGGGCTCCCCTTGCAAGAGAGAAATAGTGGCACTAATGGGTTAGTGGATTTATCTTCCAGGATCTGCAAGACACTAATTGGGGTTTCCGGTAGCCTCAGGCATGCTTGGGGCAGGGATCTTAGAGCACCCACAGAGCCCCCGGGAGAGTGGTGAGGGGTCCTCCCGCTGCACTGACCTGGTCCTCTCCCCAACATGAGTGTCCTGGCTGGTGTCCCTGTCCACCTGCATCCCTACCCACATCTCTGAAGGAGCAAGCTCACAGCACTGGGCAGGTGCAGAGAAACTTCCTGCCCACTCTGGGGCATGTCTGTGCTCCTGTCACATCTCCCTGGCACACACCCCTTAAATGTGGCTGCACGCTCACCACAGAAGAAGACTGTGGAGAGAGGTCCAGGTGAAGAGGGGACTAAAGGCTGGCTGTTGGGTGGGAGGCCCAGGCCTTGTCAGGACCCGGGAGTGACCTCTGTTGCTTCTCCTCCACCCATCCCCATGGCGGGACATGGTCGGCCACCCTCAACCCAAGTGAGACAGGCCCCTGCCTGAGCCCCGCACTTTAGAGGACTCTGGAACTCTGCCAAAACAGGCTTCTTCCCTTGGCTCGCCAGTGTGCACACTCAAGTCCTGAGGGGTGTCCTGGGGGCGTGTGCAGTGAGGAGGGAGAGGGCAGAGCTTGGCCTTGCCAGCCGGGGTGTCTGTCTCCATATATGTGAACAAGGTCCTTTTCAGGGTGGCACAGAGCTAGGGGTAGTGTAATAGGGGAAAGACTGGGTCAGAGCCTGGGGCTGGGGTCTGAGGGCCAGTTCTCCTCAACAATTCCATAGCTGAGCCTGGCCTTCCAGGTTGCTACTTGGCAAGGGAGGAACCCAGAACATGTTTTATTTAAGAATTTATTGGCTTGATTGATAACCTTTAAATATCTAGACACATGGTATGTGGGCCTCCACTGGTACCATTGCCCCACACCTCACAAGGGTTAGGGGTGGGCCGGGGCGGGGACTAGGGTGTTACACGGGAATTCCCTATGCTCTGAGATAACATCTCTCGGCAGTGGGTGGCAAAGAGTGACTACAGGCACAGCTGCCAGCAGGCACCAGGCTACGGAGTCTCCCCAGCTGGCAGGAGAGACTTGTTCAGCAATCAAGGCTCCATTGTACAGATGACAAAACTAGAACCTAGAGGGTGTCAGCGGCCTGTTCAATGATGTGCAAAACCCCGTGGGCATGCACGGGTGTGTGCGAGTGCGGGGCACCGGTGCGTGACAGTGGGGGCGGTGCATGCATGGATGCGAGTGCTCACGAGGGCACGGATTGCCAGATTGGTGGGCTTTTGTTCTTCTCCACATTTTTCCTGCATCAGAGAAGATCCATCATTTCCTTTTCCTGTAATGATGTTGACCTGATTAAAATTTTTATTGGATTTCACAAAATAATTTCATACACAACATTCCCTGGGGACCCTGCTGGAGGAGGCGATGGCAGAGAATGGTGGGGACTGAGTGGCTGGGGGGCTAGTAGGAGAAGAGCTAGTGACAAACAGATTTAGAAAGCAGTTGAGTTGGAAAATAATTCATGTGCTGCTGAAATGGTCGGTAGAGGACAGGCCCGGCAGAAGGGAGGTTAAAAGCCATGCCTTTTAAGTCATGCTCTTGGGAAGCTGCAAGTAGAAACACTGACATGGGCCAGCCATAAGAATATGTCAGATGGCCCTGGAACACCCGAGGGCCTGGCAGAGGACAGAGAACAGGGCGGGTCCATGGTTTTAGGAGCAAAGGGTGGATACTGATATATCTCTCCCAGTCCAAGCCTCTGGTCCATCGCTTGGTCAGGAATGTCAGGGTCTGGGGGTACACTGGGGTCTCAGGGCCAAAGCCAGCAGTCTCCAGATGGCGATAGCTGAGGGCAGGCCTGGAAGGCAGCCCTTTCCTGCTGTTAGCAGCCATGTCGTGGGTTCATTCCAGGACATGCGGTACAACTAGCCTGACTCAGGTGCCCCACTGGCTGGGAGACTGTGGGAAAGTCATTTCACCTCTCGAGCCTGAGTTTTCTCACCACACGAAGCGTGAGAGGATTCAAAGAAATAGTAGATGCAAAGTTCCTAGCACAGATGGGTGCCCAAACATGACAGCTGCTATTGTTATTAATGCTACTGTAACTTAGTCATTCGTTTGTTTATTGTATAAGCTCTCATTCATTCTACCTATTCTCCTATGCGCTGGGGATAGAGCAGTGAAAAGTCCCTGACCTCATGGGGCTTACATTCTAGAGGGGAAACCAACACCAAACAAAATAAGTGGCAGGGCCTCACTCTGTTTCCCAGGCTGGACCTCCTGGCCTCAAGAGATCTTCCCAAAGTGCTGGGATTACAAGCACGAGCCATCATCCCCACCCATAAATTGTATTTGAGATGGTGATAGGCGCTATGGAAAACAATTAAGCAGGGACTTGTGGGTGCTAGGGAGGGGCTGTAATTTAAAGAAGTGGTCAGGGAAGGCCCCACTGAGAAGGTGGTCCTTGTGTATGGATGCAAAGAGGGTGAGGCTGTGAGTCCTGGGGGGGCCTGAGCTAAGAGGACCTGAGGTCACAGGAATGCCAAGTACAAAGGCCCTGAGGTGGGCATGTGCCTGGCATGCAGAAGGAACACTGAAGAGGCCAGCATGGGGGAAGCAGTGTGAGTTGGGGGTGGGGGGAGCATGAACCCTGAGGTTAGAAAGGAGAGGAGGCCAAACCAACATGACCATGTAGGCTGCTGTGAGGACTTGTGCTTTTCTCCAAGTGTGACGAGAGCCTCACAGGATTAGGCTTCTCCCTGCCGGATGCTGGACTGCGTGGGGGCTTATAGTGCCTTTCCCAGCCCCAGTGAGCCTGGTACCTGCTTCCCGCCTGAGAGAGGACGGACGTGCTAGTTTTTGACTCTTCTCAGGAAAATCCCCAGAGGCAGCTGCAGCCTGATGTAGGGAAGGATTGGGGTGGGGGTGAAGTTGAGCAGGCCCCAGGCTCCAGGACCGCATGGCAGCCCCGCCTCAGCATCTGCTCCTCCCTGTCCCAGGTTCCAGCCACCTCTCCTGCCTGTTGTTTCCAGGCCCTCCCTATTTGGGACACCCCAGCTTGTCATCTCCAACCGTGGCTTTTAAATTCGATATAATTTTATTTTTACAGACCCAGTCTCACTATGCTGCCCAGGCTGGTCTCGAATGCCTGGGCTCAAGAGATCCTCCCACCTTGGCCTCCCGAAGTGCTGGGATTACAGGTGTGAGCCACCGTGCCCGGCCCCCCACCGTGGTTTTTGTTTGTACAGTGTCACCAAGAGCAGGAGTGAAATCAGTATAGTCCCTGGGGAAACAAGCATGCTCGAGGCTGGACAGAGCACCAGCCAGACCCAGCCAGGTGCCAGGCTGGAAGCCCCAGCCGTGTGAGTGTGCTGTTGCCACAGACACAGCTGAAAGCACCCAAGACCAAGAAGAAAACCTAAACCCACTGTGGGAGCTGTAACCAGCTGGGGCAGAAGGCTCAAGATGGAGGCCCCTGTGAGGGACAGGGCCCACTCCTCCTTAACTCAGCCCACTCCCTCGAGTGCCCACTCTGTGCCAGTCAGCCCCAGGGACACAGTCAAGACAAGTGCATTCCAGGATCACCGTGCCCAGCCGAGGGGAAAGGGGCTGAAGTCTAGCCCATGCTCCATTTGCCAAGCCTTGCACCACAATGTGAGGCTGTGGCCACCCGGAGAAGGGTGTCTCTCATTCTCACAAAGGCACTGTGCTGGCTGGCAGCCCTGGACCCTGCCAGGAGGAGCTCCTTAATGGTGGTGGATGGACTGGGACCAGGGCCGGGGCCTGGATGGGTGTGGGACAGATCAGCGAAGGTAAAATCACTGCTCAGTGTTGGAGGGTACTGACCAACACTGGTTCAGGCCAGGAATGCTGGAAGAGCTGGCCCAACCTGAGAATCCCCAAGAAGGCGCTGGGAGTAGCCAGGCCCAAGTTGGGAGGTGGGTGGGGGGTGGTGCACAGGGAACAGCCCTGGCAAGGGCCCAGAGGTCTGGGCAGCATGGCTGGATGGGGGTTTTGGAGGGGAGGGGGAGTGGGCACTGGGGAAATGGGCAGGGCACAAGTACTCAGCTGGGGGGCTTACAGGGGACAAGGGAAAGCCTAGAGGATTCTAAACGGGATCTCAGAAGGCAGCAGGTTTGCATTTTAGAGCAGGCTCTGGGGCCAGTGTGCAGGTTGAGTTGGAGGAGCCAAGAGGACCACTAAGGCCTCCAGGAGAGATATGGAGTGCCGGAGTGGGGCAAGAGTTAAGGGGTGTGGCGTGAAGACCACTGGGACACAGATGTCTCCTGAGTAGAGAGGGAGGAGCCAAATTCTAGTGGGATGGATAAAGTGGGGATGCTGCAGGCCCAGGACTGAGATGTGGGGCAGAGCCCTGGGGGCAGAACAGATCTGAGGGCCAGGGAAACAAGGGTCAGTTGGGGCACGCCTGCCTGAGCGGTGTGTGCAGTCTGCCATTCCCACCTGCCAGAGGTTTGGGAGCCAGGTCTAAACCTGGGCCTTCTCACCCCTCAGCTCTTGCTTCCTCGTTCCACTGGCCCCTGCAGCCTTTTTGCCCTGCTCCTTCTATCTCTGCCAGTCCCCTACTTATCCATCCAGATCCCCAGATAGAAAGCCTTGGAGTAAGGGGTCAGTGGAAAGGTTTTTGCTGAGTGGAGTTATTTTTACTAAGTGCCCAGATATTTTCAAAGCAGGCAAAACTGGCAAGGTTGCATGCTTCTAGGGTCTCACTAAATCGAGGATGGGGGCATGGACCAGTCTGGCTGGCCCAAATATTTGCCATGTTGCTGGGTAACCAGCAGTCGGACTGCAAGCTGGCATCTGTGGAAACAAGGACTTGGAAGGAAATTCACACAGCCACCGGGGGCCTGGAATCAGTTTGCAAAGCCAGGAAGCACCCCAAATGTCTCCTGAGAGTGGGCAGGCTGATCTTCCGGAAGCTGGCCCCCAGGAGAGAGCAGGCGTGAGATGGGATTAGCAGCTTCCTACGGACACCCAGTGGCTGCAGGAGCCCACTTGCACAAATGAGCATCACGTGGCTCCAGCTGCATGGCCTGGTGGGGAGGCCAGCTCACTGCTCCATGCCCAGGCCCTGGTCTCTCTCTCCCTCTCTTGTTCCGGGCAGCTGCTGTGGTCACCCACAAGGGAGTATTGGCTGTTTCTATGAAGATCTGCCCATCCCATGTCCAGGGAGAACTTGGGGCAGGGAGAGGCACATAGAGAGAGGAGGCAGCCCACCACACAGTGAGGTTGGAGGGGCTCTGAGAGGATACCTACAACACACACACACGCCCACTCTGATTATCTGGCCTGCCGGAAATTAGGCATGGAATTCCCTAAGAGTTGGGAAGGACATCGGAGCGGGCCAGGACACCTTACATGCAAGGCAGCGATCCCAACCACACTAGCCCAGGCCCAGACAGCACCAGCCTCTTCGTGCGCATCCTGAGAGCTGGGGAGAGCACCACCCGCAGAAGCGTTTTGTCATCTTGGAGACAGCAATAACTGCTAGAATGTTTCTGAGCCTGAGCTTGACTCTTCCCCTGTGGGAAGGCAGGGGCTATGGGAACACCAGTCATGTATGAGGCCATGATGACCCAAGTGGGCTTTCCTGAGAGCCCACAAAGGAGGGCTCAATGGCCAAGCCTCTGGGAGAATAGTGTGACGATGTACAAAAAGTAAGACCTCTACCTGTACCTCTCTAATCACAGAGAGCAGGTAGGCAAGCAGGGAGCAGAACCTGTGAACTCCAGACCGAGCACCCCCACGCTGGGAGAACCAGCAAGGCTTTGCTTCTCTGAGCCTCTATTTCCTCCTCTGTAAAATGGGTACAACATGAGTACAGCAGGGGCCATGGCAAGCAGGCAATGGTTAATGGTCATAGAGCCACCAGCAGGGGCTGTGTAACTGGGAGACAAGGTGTTCCCTTTCCCTCTCTGGGTGGCTCCTGCTCTGACCCAAGCATGCCTTATTTCCTCTGGCATCAGAAAGCCCTCTCCTCGCTCTATTCTATCCTCCCTCCTTCCTTTCTCCTCTTCCAGCTGAAATCCTCCACACGTGGTTGCCATGAGCCTGCTCTTTGCAGCCTGGACAGCTGCCTTCCACTCACCTCCACCACTCAGCAGGCCTCAGTCTCAACCACTACAGGCCTGTCCTCCTTCCCTCCTCTTCCTCCTCCCTCCTCCCGCTTCTCCTCCTCCTCCAGCATGAGGCACAGCTGACCATCTTCCTTCACACATTCTGTCTGCCCAGGTCTTTGGGGGCTGTGGGATCCAGTCTCCCCCTGCTCCTCCCTGGCAGTGAGGACAAGGGCTCTGGCTTAGAGGACGTTTGCGGAATCCCTGTCTTCTAAAATCTTTTTCAGTTTTCCCATACCTCTGGCAGCATGGCACACAGGTGATATTCTGCCCATTGAACAGATGGTGGGACTGAGGCACAGGGAGAGGAAGGGACAGGTGGCAACATAAAGAGCCCAGGGTCTGCAGTCTTGGGTTCACACCCCGCTGCCATTTGCTAGTTGTGCCACCTTAAGCAAGTTGCTCAAGCTCTTTGGGTCTCAGGCTGCTCATTTGTAAAGCAGGGAGGAAGATAATCATATCTTTCTCATGGAGTTGTTAATTAATGAGTGAAAGCACTTAGCCCAGCACCTGGCTTATCGTGAGTGCCTGGTAAGTGTTGGCACTTCCCTGGGGCAGAATCTCAATGAGGAGGAGCCCAGCTCTGCAGGCCCCATGAAGCCGGGCAGCACAGGGTGTGGGCAGGGCCGGGAATCCCGGGCCTGAGCTGCAGTCTCCATCCCGAACTGGGCAGCCAGGGACCTGAGTGAGCAGGGAAAGTGCTGAGCTTGTCGGAGGTGGGAAGCGGCAACGCAGACTCAGCAGTTCTGGCCTCCAATAGGATGGGATGGGATGGGATGGAGGGCCGGGCAGTTGATGAGGGATTCTGCTAAGGTGGGGTTTCATGTGTCTGCAATGACTCCCTTCCTCTCAGTCTCCCTGGCTAAAAAAAGGGCCAAGCTCGCTCAGTGTTCGTTGGAAGGAAACTCCGGGTGCCCTGCCTACCTTCCTTCAGAGCTCAACTCCAGCGCCTCCCCTTCCTTATCCCAGTGGCCACTGCCATCCCTTCCACTCATTGTCTTCATTTTTTAGAGGCAGGTGGCTCAGGGCTCTGTATCACTGGGAGTCGTAGCACCCTGCCCCACCAAGTGCCCAGGAACTGTGGGACTGGGTTCAAATCCCGCCCAAGCCCTGCCTTTGTTCACAGAAGGAAGAAAGTTCCCATTGCCAGGTACCCACCATGTGTCCCCATCCATAAACTCATCAGTCCTCACAAACCTCTCCCTTCCGAATCTCCAGATCCCCGTGCTCAGAGTTGGTACCCACAGATTCATCTGAGGAAGGTCCTGCATGGCCAGCTGGGCTTGCCTGCTCAGTTCTCCACTTCCTTGTCTTCTGGGAGGAGTCCCTGATATTCCCCAAGGAACCTCCCCCTTCCCTCAATCCTCGTAGTGGAGCTGACTCTTCCCATGCCCCTAAGGGTTGGCATGTGACCTAGGCTTGACCACTGAAAGGGCCACATGCTTCTGATTACAACACTTGGTTCAGCTTTGGGCACACGGCCCAAGCTAAATCAATACTACTGCATTCTGGAATCTAGCTGGAGCTGGTGGGAGGATGTTCTGATTCTCCTGGACTTGGAGCCAGTAAGACATAACACTAGCATTTCCAGGGGCCATGGCAGGGAGGGAGCCAGTTTAAGCCACCACTGAGGAAAGCAGGGTAGAAAAGACAGAGTTTGTTGGGAGGATTCCAAACGTTTGTAGTGGTGCCTGGTGCAAAGCAATTGCTCAACCAAGATGAGCCACTAGGTTGCTATTTCCATCACTGTGATTAGAGGATGGGACGAATAGGAAACGGTGGAGAAAGGAGGGGCATGCTAGTGTTTGAGCCTCTAGATCCAGCTGTGCCTGAAGACCACATACCCCTGGATTTCTCAGTTACATTAGAGAGTAAATCTTCTCTCTTTTTTTTTCTTTTACCTAAACCACCTGGAGTTCATGCTACTTGTACCCAAGAAAGCCTTAACTAACCTAAGAATAAAAATGTTGAAAGGGCAGGGACAGATCGCTGTGGCACTGCTCTAGGGACATCCACCTGGACTGACAGTAATCTGTGAGTAGGTTCCCTTGGGGGCAGCTGCTTGAGTAGGCAGTCATAGTCTCTGCCATGTCCTGCGCCTTGATCCTCAGGGCGCTATCCCGGCCTCACCAGCATCAAGTGCAAAGCCTCATGGGAGCCCAGACACCTGCATCCTCGCGCCCTGTCAGAAAAGAGGCTTTGGTCACTCTGGCCTCACCCACTCCTGATGAACCACGTAGAGCTTTCTCAGGGTCCTCAAATCTCCTTCGTGATGGCCCCTTGGAGGATTGCACAGAGACCAGTGTCACAGTTCACAGGCAATTCCAGTTGGCAGCTGCAGAAGGGCTCTCTCTGGGGACCCAAGAAAGCCTGGGAGGCCCATCCACCAGCCCCAGAGAAGTAGGCAGACAACAGGATGACAGGCCAGACTTAGAGCAAAGGAAGGTAGGAAGGGCTGTGGGCAGGAGAAGAAAGGGCCACTTCAAAGCTCATAAAATCACAGCGAATTGTACTGCCCGAGATGAACACTGGTTGGTTCCTAAATTATGCAGATTTGTGCAAATGTTATGCAAATTAGTCACACAAAGGTGGCAGGGGGCTCTTGCTGACAGCCTGGCTCTGCAGCCTTCTCCTCAGTCAGCCTCGCCTCGTTCAGGGAGTGGAGGAGCTGTCACTTGCCAGGCAGCAAGAAGGGAGGGACAGGTTCTGCCCTATCCTGGCCTTCTGCCCACGCTTCCACTCTGGGGGGCCCTCCTCAAAAGCAGTCCCGCCCCCGCAATCCTCCACTTCTGGCTCCTGCCCTGGACTGCCAGCCCAGAGACAGCCACTCACAGCTGGGCCTTTCTGGTCACCTGGTCCAGCCACACCTTCCCATTGCACAGATAAGGAAAGAGAGGCCCAAAGCTGGAAAGGACCTATCCTGCCTCTTGAGGCTCTGTGGACTGACTCAGCCTGATGCACCCACCCATCAGCTCCTGGAAGAGGTGGTCCTCTACACGGTCACAATAGGCAAACATGCACTTACTTTCTACTCCGCCCTGGGCCCCAGACATTTTTCCCAATCCATTCACTGTACCTAGAACCGATGGCATCAGTCATTAGAGAACCTGGGGCTAAAAGCTAGCAAAATTTGGTCTCCAGAGTATGGGTGCTGGGGCGGGGCCCTAGATAATTCAGCAACTTCGAAGCCTGTGCTTCCCTCCTTGTGCTGGGAGAGGTGGAGGACCAGCCTTGGTGCTGTTAGTCCCACTTCGGCAGCCACCTGGGCCGCCTGCCCCTCCTTTCTCCACTGTTTCCTATTTGTCCCATCCTCTAATCACAGTGATGGAAATAGCAACCTAGTGGCTCATCTTGGTTGAGCAATTGCTTTGCACCAGGCACCACTACAAATGTTTGGAATCCTCCCAACAACCCTCTGGATTCGAATCTACTATTACTCCCATTTCATAGACAAGGAGACTGTGGAGCAGAGCAGCAAAATCCCTTGTTCATAGCCGCACATTCTATAAGTGATGTGGTGGAATGCTTGGCGTCAGGGCACAAGCTTCAGAAACCTGTTCAGTGCAGTCTCCCTCCTCCCCGTCCAGGAAGCCTGTGCTAAAGCCATCTGCCAATGTCAGGTCACATTCACTGACTGATACTCAGGGCTGCTTCTTTAGTCCTCTTTCTGGAATTTCTATAGCCCCAGAGTCCAAATCCTATGACTTGGCCTGGGATTTGTCCACCAGGCCCGGCCAGAGCTCTCTGAGAACAGGGCAGAGCTTGCCACCACCAGAATATTTCCCTGTGGTGGACCAGCACAGAGCGGTCGCCCACTGGGGGCCCAAACAGATCCGGGGCCTGAGGGAGAGCAGTAGGGGTATCGGGGGCCCTAAAGCCTGGACAGCTGTTCCAGTGCCAGATCCACAGAGCCCAGCGAGCCACATTTAGATTCTTCCTCCCTGCCAAGTACCATTGGTGAAAAGGGAGAGAGAAACAAGAGACTTATCCTTGTGCCACCCTCCAACTGCCCTCATACCTCCTGCTCCCCAAAACAGCTTCCAGCTCGCCTGTTCTTCTGTCCCCCAGAGCCCAGAGACCCTCCAGGAGCTCCGACCTGGGCCCCCTGGGATGCTCCTCTGGAGTACAAAGGGAGTCCAGCTGCAGCTTCCAGGAAGGTCTTGAGAGATGTTGGTTTGCAGCCCCTGACGGTACAGCTGCGTGTGCTGAGTCAGGGTAGAGGTGCGATCTGAACCATCTCCTCCCTGCACCGGAGCACAAGCCTTAGTCCACAGAGTCAGAACCTCTTTTAGGGTCCCAGATACTTTGGAAAATCTGAAGAAAGCCCTAGACCCTAACATGGAGAGTCAAGGAAAGGCCCGGACTTTTCACACCCCACCAATAGGGTCTCTGGCCATTCTCCTTGCCCTTTGACCCCAAAGCCAGACTTGGACCTGCTGGTCCAACTCTGTCTGGGCCCCACACCACTCCAACGCCAGTTCACATCCTGGGGGATGTTTCTTGTTATGCCAAGTGACACCACGATGGGAGGAGCCTGGGCAGACCAAGGGTCCTAGACGGTCCGTCACCCCTAACTGCTTCCCCTGACAGCCGCCAGGGTGGCAAGAGGCCTGTGGGGCTTTAATCTGGCTTTAGGAGGCAGGGGGCCAAAGGCCAAAGGGAGGCAGCCAAGGAAAATGGGAGGACTTGGGCTATGCAGTCAGGCAAAGCAGCTGTGTGGCCTGGGGCAAGTCACCTCACCTCTCTGGGCCGCGTTACCAGTGCCTATAAATGGAATCATTGCTACTGCCCAGGCTTGAAGTAAAATAGTATCCAAATGCCCCAGCACAGTGCCCAACACCCAGCAAGCACTCAGAGAAGGTGAACTGCCTGCTCCTTACCCTGGCTGTGACCTTGGAGGGTGTCCATCGTGGACGTCCCAGGCAAGCCCCAAGCTCCCCTCAGATCAATGTGGTTTGCAGCCTAACACGGTGGTGGTGCCATGTCCACCCACAGATCCTCAAGTTTCCTCCTCTGAGGCTGTCCTGGGCAAGAACCGGAGACAGCGGGCAGTTAGAGGCATGGCATGATGTGAGGGGTAACAAGATGAGCCCATCACTGGCATCTCATGGACCCAAATGCCACCACGCATGCATCAGCTCTTGGGCTCAGCATTCTGCTCCTCCCCTAGGGGGCAGTGGGCAGGCCTCAGTCCCTTCCTACTCAGGCACTGTGTGGATCAGGGACTGTCCTTTGTCCAGGTGGGCGCTGTGCACCTGGGGGCTGAGGGGACATCTGAGCTGGGCCAGGAAGACAGGATCATCAAGGATGTTCCCAGCGCCACCGTTTGTCATAGCAAAAACCAGAAACAACTCAAATGTCCATTAATAGGAAAATTGTTAAAAGAATGAAGGCCAAAAAAAATTTGCACAAAAATACCTCAAAGCAACCGAGCGTGGGGGCTCACCCCTGTAATCTCAGCACTTTGGGAGGCTGAGGCGGGCAGATCACCTGAGGTCAGGAGTTCGAGACCAGCTTGACCAACATAGAGAAACCTCGTCTCTACTGAAAATACAAAATTCGCCGAGTGTGGTGGTGCATGCCTGTAATCCCAGATACTCGGGAGGCTGAGGCAGGAGAATCGCTTGAACCTGGGAGGTGGATGTTACAGTGAGCCAATATCCTGCCATGGCACTCCAACCTGGGCTCAAAACTTGGTCTAAAAAAAAAAAAAACCTCGAAGCAGTTAAAAGGAGTAAAGTAGATCTACATTTAACATGGGACGTTTTCCCAAACATATGGGGAACAAGCAAATTCCAGAGCAAGATATATCAGTAGGATCCTATTTATGTTACTTTAAAAACACCATATCTGTGCATATATAGGTATTTTGTATGGTTTTGTTTGTTTATTTTTGAGACGGAGTCTTGCTCTGTCACCCAGGCTAGAGTGCAGTGGTATGATCTTGGCTCCTGGATTCAAACGATCCTCCTCCCTCAGCCTCCTGAGTAGCCTGGGATTACAGGTGGGCGCCACCACGCCTGGTTAATTTTTGTATTTTTAGTAGAGACGGGGTTTTGCCATGTCCCAAACTCCTGACCTCAAGTGATCCGCCCACTTTGGCCTCCCAAAGTGCTGGGATTCCAGGCATGAGCCCCCACACCCGGCCAGTATTCTGTATATTAATACGCTATGTGGGGGAAAGTCTGCAAGGCGTATGTCAAACTGCTATTGATGGGAAATGGTGCAGGCTGCTCCGCAAGGACAGGAAGCCTCCTGTGTAATATGCTGGTTGTTTGAGTTTTTGTGGTGAAAATTTATTCGTGGATTACCTGAATACATGTGTAAATATTTTTAAGATCCTAAGATCATAAAATTGAATGCACACACACACATTTCAGAAGGCTGCACGGGGGCCTGGAGGCCCCACCACAGCTCCCCTGGTGCCAGGTGGACCCCCTGCCTGGCTGCTCTTGGCTGCCTCCCTCCCCCGGTTCCCCTCCCTGCACCATCACAGCCAAGCTCATTAGTTCTTACTGCTGCCCTTGTTCTGACCTCAGGGTTATGGAAACGTCAGCTCTGTTTTCACAACCTTCCATCAGCCATGCTCTGTGGCCATCCCTCTCCCCTGATCAGACTCCGATGCCATCAGCTTTGTAACAGCTGCTCCCTCAGGCCCCAGCAAGAAGCCACAAGCCAGGGACAATCTGGGATGAGGCCTGGGGGTCCAGTCTCTCAGGCCATGGCCCCCTTAGATCCCACGGAAACAGCTTCTTCCCAGAATAACAGAGCCAGAATCTGCTGTACTATGAGGAAGAAAAAGCCCAAAGCCAAGCTGCCCTATGTGTGGGAGGTTGGGGGTAAGAAAGGAGGAAAAGCAGACCCAGCCCCGCACTTAGGAGGCCCCAGTCTGGAAAGCCTGGGAGACTCCCCTTGCGCAACAAGCGGCAATGGAACTCAGTGATCGGCCAGACCTTTAATTTTCGGGTTGAGTAGCAGAGGCTCAGGGAGGGAAACCGGTTTGCCCAAGACCCCCAGTGAATCTGCGCAAAACTTCTGCCTCACCCGAAGCTCTTGCTCCAGCCCTGAGCTTTGGCTTCTCTGAGTCCTTCCCTGCCAGCTCCCAGTAGCAGAAAGGTCGTGATCCACCAGCAGGAAGCTGACCAGGCAGGGCAGCCGGGTGCACAGGGCCAGAGGCAAGACAGAAGTGTGTGCATTTCTGTGGTGGCCCAGGAAAAATATTGACTTTCTGGCTAATAAAGCCAAATTCCATGGAAGCTACAACTCCGAACTGAGAAAATTCATCAGTGTTTCATAAATATTTGAAAGTGTCCAATGGATACTCACCGTGCGGTGGCTGCAGCCTGAGGGTGAACAGGGACAGAAAGCCCAGTCCTCACACAGCACGGAAGCTCCAGAGTCACTTGGCCATCCATTCAGAAGCTGCCCCTATTTGTATTTGCTTTTGAAAGCAAAAGGAGCTCTGAAAGGACACACAGGCAATGAAAAGCAGGATTACAGGGTAGGAAGGGGGAAGAGTTTCTTACTCTATGCCATGTTATCTTGTTTGGATTTTGAAACACATGAATGTAATCCCTTTTCAAAATAATAAAAAAATTTTAAACTACTTCTGGGGCCACTGTCTCCCTAGTCCTCTCCAGGTGCTGAAGGGAACTGAGGAGGGTATAAAACCAGGCCTGAGCCGGGTGCGGTGGCTCAAGCCTGTAATCCCAGCACTTTGGAAGGCCCAGACGGGTGGATCACGAGGTCAGGAGATTGAGACCATCCTGGCTAACCCGGTGAAACCCCATCTCTACTAAAAAATACAAAAAAAACCCCAAAAAACAAAAAAAACTAGCCAGGTGAGGTGGCAGGTGCCTGTAGTCCCAGCTACTCTGGAGGCTGAGGCAGGAGAATGGCGTAAACCCGGGAGGCGGAGCTTTCAGTGAGCTGAGATCCGGCCACTGCACTCCAGCCTGGGCGACAGAGCGAGACTCCGTCTCAAAAAAAAAAAAAAACAAAAAAAAAAACCAGGCCTGGCCTGGGGGCAACCAGCTGCGGGCAGGGGAGACCCAGTTGTCTGTGCCAACTTCCATCACAGCTTTTGGCTTGTGATTGTTTGTGTGCCTCTCTCCCTGCAAGCCTGGGAGCTCTGGAAGCCGCAGAGCTCAGAGAAGTGCATTGTTGTTAAAAAATCCTGAGTGTTTTAGGGAGACCCTCTCCATACTGCAGACGTGGAGCAATGACAAGGTCATACAAGTACATTCATGACAGGTAGGGGCCTAGGACTGTTTACCCCCACTGTGCCCATGCCCCCAACCTACACTGCTGGGTTGGTCTTCACAGCCCAGGGTTGCTTGCCTCAGCCTCGATCATAGACACCAGGTCCCGAGGGAGTTATCCAGCACTGTAGGGCCTGTCAGTGGCAAGGCTGGTCCTGGAACCTAGATCAATTTATGATGTTTAAACCAAACTTCTTTCCCCAATGCATGGCAAGCCTTCCTTTATCCAGATGTCTTTGGATGAAGAGATCACTTAGCCAGCAGCCTGTCCTCCCCAGAGCTCCACCAAGAGACAAGGAGACAAGGTGTGTTTCCATATGTGCCCAAATACACAGGAACATGGAAAATATATGCACATGAGAAAAATGTCCTTCAACACACACAGGTAGACAAGCAGGGGCTGCAGTGGAGCTTGGTGGGTCCTCGAATCCTCAGACAGGGAGACTGGGATGGGGCAGAGTCGGGGACCCTGGCAAACAAGGGCCTCCTGCTTCCCAGCTCCGGGTCCTTCACCTGCCCCCAGGTCTCTCAAGGGCAGAGGAGGAGCGGGGAACGGAGGGAGCCCTGCACCCCACCTCTAGCACATGCTCGCATGCCTACACTCCCTTACACCACATGGTGTGGGCGTGAGCTGGAGTCAGAGGGCCACGTTAGGACACTGTTCTGTGCTAATTAGTTTCTGCAGCCCAGGTCTGCCTGGCAGAGAGAGGAGACCCCCTTGTGGCCTGTCCCAACTCCCAGCCTGCCTGCTGTCATGGCTGTGCCCCCTGTCTAGCCCATGATCTTCGCTCTCTGCCCTACTCCTGCACCCACCCCGTCAACTCTCAGCTCTCCCATCTCGGGGGTGAACTCTGGGGGTCTCCCTGCGATTCCATCTGCCATGTGGAGCACTCCTTTCCAAAACCTCCCAGGCCACAGACCCTTGGCTTTGAGCAGATCCCAAGGGCAGCATCGACATGGGCAGGTGGGGCTGCTCCAGCTCTGCTTCCCTCCAGGGACTGACTGCAGCCCCACTGAGTGTGCACCTGGGAAAGTCCAATGGGATGCAACCGGGGTGACATCTGACAGCTGATTTCATCCTCTCAGCAAACTGTGGTCACAACTTTTATTCTTATTTTATTAGTGACAGTGGGGAGGGAGGTGTGGTCACAGAGGGTCTGAGCTGGGAGTCACGCATGTCCAAATACCTTCTCTTCTCTCTGTCTTCCCAGGCAGCCTTGTACATTGTGGGGCCTCAAACACCCTCTCTATGTGCCTCAGACACAATCCCAAACCTGCCCCTCCTGCATTCTCTCCCATCTCAGGAAATGTGCCTATATCCACTGGCTCCCCACTGACTCCTTTTTCTTCGTCACCCCAAATTCCAAGTCCTGTCTGCCCTTAGGATCTCTCTCAACCCCTCCTTTTCTCCGTGTCCATATTATCACCATCCTGTCCCAGGCTGCTGTCATCTCTCCCCAGAATGAGTGCAACAGCCTCCCCCAGCTCCTCACCCGCTCTCACTCCTCTGCAAACTTCTCCCAGCCAAGCAGGAAGATCTTTCAAAGCCATCAATCAGATCTCATTTCACCACCACCCCTCCCTTAAAACCTTATCATCCTTCCCAGCTCCTAAGGTGGCTGATAGCACCTGTGAGGCATCTCTGGGCCAGTTCACCACATACCCCCGCAGCTCCCTGCCTGCCAGCCACACTGGCCATGCTGCCTCAAGGCCTCTGAACAGCATGGGCTGTTCCTTCCACCTGAAATATCTCTGCTCTCAGCAAGCTCCCACTTCAGGCCTCAACCCAGGCCTTTCCTTTCCCCTAAAAGAGGGTTTTCCTGAACCCCCAAAAGCTCTTCCCTTTCTCTTTCTCATTCTACACTCTTCCTTTAGAGCCCTTATCCTAACTTATTACATATTTATTCATTTTTTTTGGTCTAATATTCATCTCTTTCAACAGATGTTAGCCCTGAGAAGAAACCAATGTCTATATTTTACTGATCACTAGAGCACTGTCCCTGGCACAAAGTCGTTGCTCAAGAAACACTTGAATGAATGAATGAATGAATGAATGAGTGTATGAATGAATGGTGAGTCTCCTTGGCAGTGGAACGTGGGCACCCACAGAGGACAGGAGTCGGTACAGAGAGGGCAGCCTGGATCTGCAAAGACAAGGACCCTGGCCCAGCCCAGGACATGGCTCTGGTTGGAGGAGGCTGACAGTGGAACGAACTCCCTCCACTGCTCTGCAGGTAGCAGGGTCAGGGTGCAGAGGGAATGGATGTGAAGGGCTGGGGTGGGCTCACATACCGGTGCGTGTGAGCGCGCATGTGTGGAAGGAGTGACACGCGCTGGCTGCCTCGTGGAGAAGGGGGAGCCAGCCTCATTGCTGCAGATTTGTATTCCTGCCGACTTTTATTTCAGGCCTTGTTTATTTCTCCTTAAAACGCGGCTGCTATGCCAAGAGTCGTACCCGAATTAGCTACGAGTGTGTAATTTTACAGCTATTACCCGGGTGTTTCTGTGACTTGGGTAATAACTAGGGAAATATAAACAAACAACAGCAAAGGCAGTTTAGCAAGGAGGACTCTGAGCTCAGTGTCTCTGTTTTGAAGTGGAACAAGTCCCATCTCTCCCCTGTCCCCATTCCCACCAACCCCCTCTGAGTCACATCAGGCCCAGTAACTGGGGATTGGAAGGCCCAAGGGTCCCAGAGCCCCAGCCGTGAAATCCTCCTCTCCTTGTCCCTCCCCTGGGAAAACAGGCCCATCCCCAGAGGCACAGTCCCTCCTACCCACAGCCAAGACCCCCTCACGCTCCTCCTCCACAAAGGCAAACAAAGGCTGGCCTAATTCTGTGATATTTCCCTTCTCTGGTGGCTAATGGCACCAGAGCGTGTGTGACATTTCGCTCGCTCTCCTCTATTATTCCTGCTTATTATCTGTCTGCTGCCAGAGGCTTTGGGCTGAGGCTGGCACTGGCACCCGCCCCACCCTATCCCTCCTCCTCTTTGCCTCTGTCCCTTTTACTCTCCCTCACAGTAACTCTGTCGTCTCCTCCCAAAAGGGACAAAGCTTGTCCCTCATCCTCCAGGCCCCCTCTGAGGGAAATGGGGCCCAGCAGAGGTCTGTAATGGGAGGGGGTGGCCTTGGGCACCCAAGAAGGGGGCAGGTCCTCAGGACCCCGCATCTCACCTTGGCTCCAATGCAGCCTCACAGAAGCCTCCGGTGTATCCCTCCCTCCTCTGTGCCTCAGTTTCCCTCTATCTGTGCCATGAAGAGGTGAGACTTGATCCCAAAGGGTCTTCCTGCTCTAGTATTGAAAGTGAACCCCTAAAGGCTTGAGGGATGTGTAGTGATGGCAAAGCCATTGAGGGGTTTTATGAGGCTGTGGGGAGCCTAGGCTGTGGGATTTGCAGCAAGAGCGGTGGGCTTGGGCCAGGAGTCGAGGCAAAGCCAGAGAGCCGGGGCAGAGGAGAAAAAGCTGGAGATCCCTGTGTGGGTAGTTGGCCTCCATTTCAACACACACAGTCTTTGAAAATGCTAACTTTGTTTTTCTTCCAAATAATCTTCATTTTTTAAAAAAATTACAAGAAAGAAAGAAAAAACATCAAACTCCCTCTTGTCTCCCCTAGAGGCAACCCCTGTGAATGCTTTGCTGTGTATCATTGCCAGCTTTTTCCAAGATGTCCCTGTCCCTGTTCTATATATTCTTATACAAAGACTGTTCAAAAAAAAAAAAATCGTGTCATAGCATGCATATTGATCGGACACTTGCTTTTTTCCCTCACCAGTATATCATGGACATCTTCCAGGTGGGTACACAAGGAACGATCTAATTTTTTTTTTTTTTTTGAGACAGAGTCTTGCTCTGTTGCCCAGGCTAGAGTGCAGTGGCATGATCTCGGCTCACTGCAAGCTCTGCCTCCCAGGTTCATGCCATTCTCCTGCCTCAGCCTCCCAAGTAGCTGGGACTACAGGTGCTGGTCACCACACCCAGCTAATTGTTTTGTATTTTTAGTAGAGATGGGGTTTCACTGTGTTAGCCAGGATGGTCTCGATCTCCTGACCTCGTGATCCACCTGCCTCGGCCTCCCAAAGTGCTGGGATTACAGGTGTGAGCCACCGCACCCGGCTGGATCAATCTCATTTTTAAATGGCCACAGGGTGTTCCATCATACTGCAGGACCACCAGCCCCACAGGGAGGGATATCTGGGCTATCTTCAGTTTGGGGCTGTATCTGTTTTCTGGCAGTATAAATAATGGTTACCTGAC
Source organism: Chlorocebus sabaeus (assembly GCF_047675955.1). NCBI lineage: Eukaryota > Metazoa > Chordata > Mammalia > Primates > Cercopithecidae > Chlorocebus > Chlorocebus sabaeus. Next base: position 53,648,011 of record NC_132929.1, on the reverse strand, counting down.
AATTCAAAGCTTAGCGTCTTAAAGCAAGCGTTTATTATGTTCGTAAGTCTCCAAGTCATCTGGGCAGCCGCAGGCTGGGCTGGGCTAGGCTGACTCCCAGGTGGGCTTCCTCACAAGTTTGTGGTCAGCAGGAGGATTGACCGAGGCTGCTGGTCTAGGATGGCCTCACCTGGGATGACCCACTTCTTTTCCTCATGGTCTCTCATCCTACAGTGGGCCAGCTTGAGCTTGTCCTCATAAATCCATGGAGTAGAAATGAGAGTTCAGAAAGAAACCCTCACATTATGATCAATTGATTTTCAACAAGAGAGCCAAGACCATTCAATGGGAGAAATAATAGTCTTTTTGACAAATGATGCTGGGACAACATGCAAAAGAATGAAGCTGGACCCCCTTCCTCGTGACATACACAAAAATGATCTCAACATGGGTCAGAGACCTAAATTTCAGGGCTGAGGCTAGGGAAGGCCAGGTTGCTGGGGCCAGAGGTGGGAGAGAGTTGGATTAGCCCCTCATAAGGCCCTCTGGGTCTTCTACCATGATTGCCACGATTACTTTTTCCTTGGACTTTTGAGGTTGGCAGTACTCCCCCTACTGAGGAGGTCAGTAACAGATCCTGGGGTGAATCAGTTGGCACAAGAAGGCTCTGTAAAGATTTTTCCTCCCTCTCCCAGTTTGTCTGCTTTGGGGTTGGTGGTAGTGGGAATTGGTACAAACTTTGGGGGATAATTTTGCAGTTAATCGCACCATCCCTCAAGAATGCAAGAGCCTTAGTACCCCCTCATCTCTTCTTTGCCATCTACAGAAATACCAGCCTTATGGAATAGAATGGTGTCCCTCACAGAATTGCTTGTAACCCCCTCTTTGTAGATCAATCATGAAAGTGGCTCCACAGCTCCCTGTATCTACCTCTTTCCAATGTCACTTTGCAGCTCAGTCCATTAAGAGGTGGAGTCAGTTTCTCCATCCCTTGAATCTGGACTGGCTTTGGCCACTGAATGTGGTGGCAGTGACTCTGAGCCAGTCCCAAGCATACTCCTGAAGAGTTTCTGTATACTGCCACTGGCTCTCTTGGAAGCCTGGTCAGGATCTGCTATGAACACTTGCCAACCTCAAAAGTCAAGGAAAAAATAATCATGACAATCACTGTAGAAGACCCAGGGGGCCTGAACAGGGGCTAACCCAACTCTCTCCTGCCTCTGGCCCCAACACACTGGCCTTCCCCAGCCTCAGCCCTGAAATTTAGGGCTCTCTCCCCATGGATATTATGAACAATATAACAAAGGGGTGTACACCCTTTGCGATATTGAGAGAAATATCATCACCCCCCCTAAATATTATGAACAATATCACAAGGGGGTGTATTGGAAGTAATATCATTCTCTCCCACCCTGGATATTATGAACAATATCACCAAGGGTGTACACACAGGGTGTTTATGATATTGAAAGTAGCATCATCTCCCCCGCTGAATATTACAAAAAGGATCACAGTGAGGGTGTACACCCCTTGTGATATTGAGAGTAATATCATCCTCTCTCTCCCCCTGGATATTACAAACAATATAACAGTGGAATGTACATACCCTGCGATATTGGAAGTAGTATCATCCTCTCCCCCCCCCCGGATATTATAAACAATATCACAGAAAAGTGTACACCCCTTGCGATATTGGGAATACTATTGTCTTCTTCCCCCGGGATATTAGGAACAATATCACAAGGGGGTGTACACCCCTTGCGATATTGGGAGTAATATCATCCTCTTTTTTCCTGGATATTACGAACAATTTCACAAAAGGATGTACACCCCCTGCGATATTGGGAGCAGTATTATCCTCTCTCCCCACGGAATAGTATGAACAATATCACAGGGGGCTGTACACCTTCTGTGATGTTGAAAGTAATATCATCATCTCCTCCCCGGATATTAAGAAAAGTATCATAAAGGTATGTACACCCTTCTGATGCTGGGAGTAATATCATCCTCTCCCCCGCTGGATATTACGAACCATATCACAAAGGGGTGTACACTCCCTGAGATATTGAAAGTAATATTTTCTCTCCCGCTGGATGTTACGAACAATATCACAGGGGGGTGTACACCCCCTGCGATATTGGGAGTAATATCATCCTCTTTCCCACTGGATATGCAAACAATATCACACAGAAGTGTGCACTCCCTGCGATATTGAGGGTAATATCATCTTCTCACTCCCTGGATATTACAAACAATATCACAGAAGGGTGTACGCACCCTGCGACATTGGGAGTAATACCATTCTCCCTTGATACTATGAATAATATCACAGGGCGTTGTACACGGACTACGATATTTGGAGTAATATCATCCTCTGTCTCCCTAGATGTTAAGAACAATATCATAGGAGGGTGTACACCCCCTTCGATAATGGGAGTAATATCATCTTCTCCCTTCCCTGAATATTATGAACAATATTACAGGTGGGCGAACACCCCCTGTGATATTGAAAGTAATATTAACCTCTCCCCTCCTGGATATAATGAACAATATCACAGGGGTGTGTACACTGCCTGCGATATTGAGGGTAATATCATCTTATTCCCCCTTGGATATTACGAACTATATCACAGGGGTGTGTACATCCCCTGCGATATTTGGAGTAATATCATCCTCTTTCCCCCTGAATGTTATGAACAATACTACAGGAGGGTGTACACCCCCTGTGATATTGGGAGTAATATCATCCTCTCCCCACCTTGATATTATCAAAAATATTTAAAAGAGTGTACACAGAGGGTGTTTATGATATTAAGAATAATATCATCTCACACCCCTGGATATTACAAACGATATCACAGGAGGGTTTGCCCCCCCTGCGATATTGGGAGTAATATCATTCTCTCCCCACTTGGATGTTACCAACAGTATCACGGAAAGGTGTACTCCCCCTACAATATGAGGAGTAATATCATCCTCTCCCTCGCTGAATATTACAAACAATATCACATGGAGGGTGTACACCCTCTGCAATATTGGGTGTAATATCTTCCTCTCCCCCCCTGGGTATTACGAACAGTATCACAGAGGGTGTACACTCAGGGTATTTACGATATTGGGAGTAATATCATTTGTTCTCCTGGATATTATGAACAGCAGCAATACGGGGAGTAATATCATCCTCTCCCTCCCTGGATATTACAAAAAATATCACAGCAAGGTGTACACCCCCTGTGATATAAGGAGCAACATCATCCTCTCCCGGCCTGGATATTACAAACAATATGGCAGGGGGTGTACACCCGCTTATGATATTGTTCGTAGTATTCAGCAGGGGGAGAGGGTGATATTATTCCCAATATCGCAGGAGGTGTACAGTCCTCTGTGTGTTATGGAGAGTAGCATCATTTTCTCTCCCCCTGAATATTACGGACCATATCGCAGGGGGGTGTGTACACTTCCTGTGATATGGGGAGTAACATTATCCTCTCCCCTTCTAAATGCTAAGAACAGTAACGCAAGGGGTATCTCAGGTGTACACCCCCTTTTAGACGGGAAGTAATATCATCTTCTTCCTCCCTAAATGTTACAGACAATATCACAGGGGGTTGTACACCCCCTGCGATATGAGGAGTAATATCGTCCTCTTCCCGCCTGGATGTTATGGACAATATCACAGGGGAGTGTACACCCCCTCCGATATGGGAAGTAATATCATCCTCTCACCTCCTGGATGTTACGGAGAATATCATAGGGGAGTGTACACCCCCTGCGATATGGGGAGTAATATCCTCTCCCCATGGATGTTACAGACAATATCACAAAGGGGTGTACACTCCCTGCGACATGGGGAGCAACATCGTCCTCTCCCCCCTTGATATTACGGACAATATCGCAGCAGGGTGTACACACCCTGCAATATGGGAAGAATCATCCTCTTCTTCTCCCCTTGATGTTATGGACAATATTGCAGAAAAGTGTACACATCCTGCGATATGGGGAGTAACATCATTCTGTTTCCCGCTGGATATTACGAACAGTATCACAAGGGGGTGTACTTTTTCTGCGATAAGGGGATTAACATCATCCTCTCTTTCTCTGGATATTACAGACAATATCACAGGGGGGTGTACACCTTCTGCGATATGAGGAGTAATATCATACTTCCCCACCCCGGATATTAGGGACAATATCAGAGGGAGTTGTACACCCCTTGCGATATAGGGAGTAATATCATTCTCTCCCCTTCTGGATATTACGGACAGTATCATGGGGGGTATAAACCCCCTTGGATATGGGGAGTAATATCATCTTTTCTCTCCTATTACGGACAATATCACAGGGAAGTGTACATTCCCTTTGATATAAGAAGTAATATCATCCTCTTCCTTCCAGGATATTAGGGACAATATCACAGCATGGTGTACACCTCCTGCAATGTAAGGAGTAATATCATTCTCTCCCCCCTTGATAGTATGGACAATATCGCAGGGGCTGTACACCCGCTTATGACATTGTTCGTAGTATTTAGCGGGGGGAGAGGGTGATATTACTCCCAATATCGCGGGGGATATACACACCCCCGTGATATTGTTCCTAATATCCAGGGAGGAAGAGTATGATATTACTCCCAATTATGAAAAGGATATACGCTTCCCTGTGATATTGTCCGTAATACCCAGGGGTGACAGGGATATTATGGACAATATTGCAGAAAAGTGTACACCCCCTGCGATATGGGGAATAATATCATCCTCTCCCCCCGCTGGATATTATGGACAATATCACAGGAAGTTTTACACCTCCTTCGAGGTGAAAAGTAGTATCATCATCCCCCCACCCTGGATATTACGGACAATGTCACAAGGGGGTTTACATCCCCTGGGATATGGGGAGTAACATCATCCTCTCCCCGCTGCATATTGCGGACAACAGCACAGGGGGGTGTACATCTCCTGCAATATAAGGATTAATATCTTCCGGTCCCCCTCCCTTGGATATTACAAACAATATCATTGGAAAGTGTACACCCCCTGCAATATGAGGAGTAATAACATCCTCTCCCTCCCTGGATATTATGAACAATATCATACGGGGTGTACACTCCCCACCAGATGGGGAGTAATATCACTCTCTGCCCCCCTGGATATTATTAACCATATCACTCGGAGATGTAGACTCCCTGCAATTTCGGGAGTTATATCACCCTCTCCTCTCCTGGATATTACGAACCATATCACAAGGGGGTGTACATCTCCCTCGATATGGACAGTAATATCACCCTCTCTTCCCCTGGACATTACAAACCCCCCACGATATGGGAAGTAATGTCACTCTCTCCCGCGCTGGATATTACGAAATATTACGGACCATATCACAGGAGAATGTACACCCCTGCCCTATGGGGAGTGATATCACCCTCTCCCCCATTGGATATTATGGACCATATCACAGGGGGGTGTACACCCCCCGCCATATGGGAAATAATATCACTTCTCCCCCAAGGATATTACAAACCATCTCAGAGGGGTATGTACACCCCGCACTATATGGGGAGTAATATCGCCTTCCCTCCCCCTGGATATTACATACCATATCACAGGGGGGTGTACACTCCCCTCCATATGGGGAGTTATATCACCCTCCCCCCACGCTGGGATATATTGACCATATCACAGGGGTTTGTACACCCCTGCCATGTGGGGAGTAATATCACCCACCTCCCTCTTGGATATTACAAACCATATCACGGGGGGGTGTACATTCCCCACCATATGGAGAGTAATATCACCTTCCCACTGTCTGGATATTGTGGACCATATCATGGGGGGGGTGTATAACCCACGCCATATGAGGAGTAATATCACTCTCCCCCCGGATATTATGGACCATATCCCAGTTGGTGTACACCCCCACCATATGAGTAGTAATATCACGCTCCCCCCAGATATTATGGACCATATCACAGGGGGGTGTACACCTTCTGCCATATGCGGAGTTATATTACCATCTTCCCCCCCCCCCCCCGATACTACAGACGATATCACAGGGGGGTGTACAACCCCGCCATATAAGGAGTAATATCACCATCCCCTTCTGTATATTACGCACCGTATCACAAGTGGGTATACACCTCCCACCGTATGGAGAGTAATATCACCCTCCTCCCCTGCTGGATATTATGGACCATATCACAGGGGGTTGTACACTTCCTGACATATGGAGAGTAATATCACCCTCCCCCTCACCCCAGATATTACTGTTTCTACAGTTTTGCCTTTACAAGAATGTCATATAGTATGTTATTCCTCAGATTGGCTTCTTTCACTTAGTAATATGCATTTAACACTCCTTCATGTCTTTTCATGGCTTTATCACTCACTTATTTTGGGTGCTGAAAAATATCAATGTCTGGATGTATCATGCACCTACTGAAGGACATCTTAGTTGCTTCCAAGTTATGTCAATGATAAAGAAAGCTGCTATAAACATTCATGTGTAGGTTTTCATGTGGACATAGACTTTCAATTTATTGGGGGTAAATATCAAAGAGCAGGATTGCTGAATTGCATGTATAGTTTTGTAAGAAACTGCCAAACTGTCTTCCAGAACGGCTGTACCATTTTGCCTTCCCAGTTTTCCCTTTCATTTTTATATAAATTTTAAGATCATCTTGTCAGTGTCTGCAAAAAAGCCATCTGAGATTTTGAAAGAGATTGCATTGAGTCTGTACATCAGTTTAAGGAGTTCTGCACTCCTGACAATATTGTCTTCCAGTCCATGAACATAGGATGTCTTTCCATTTATTTCAGTCTTCTCTATATTTCTTTGAGAATGTTTTGTAGTTTCTAGTGTATAAGTTTTATGCATCCTTGATTAAATTTATTCCTCTTTTATTCTTTTTGAAGCAGTAAATGGAATTGTTTTTTAGATTGTTTTGTTCCTTGCTAGTGTATAGAAAGACAGTTGCTTTGTATCTGTTGATTTGTATATGTTGATCTTGAACCCCATGCTCTTGATTGTTTAGTCCAATGTTTCCCAAATATATGTGACCAGGAGAACCCTTGTTTTAAGTAACATTGATTAACATTTCCCAGAACTAACGTTCCTCAGGAAACTGTTAGTGAATGCTAATCCAGTCCTACACAATTGCCTTGTACTTCCCCTAGTGGTCTATGTGGCCTCTGGTTTTCAGGCCTTTGTTCATGTTGACCCTCTACAAGGAATGTCCTCCTCACCCAGTCTACTCGGAAACTCCTACATCTACTTCTGACGCCCAGTCAAGTCTCTCCTGCTCTGTGCCTCCTTCCCTGATGCCCACCTCCCACCCTACTCTTGAACCACCATAAAACGCCACTTCATATGCTGGCTCATCCTTGTCTGTTTACATATCTGCCTCCCTCTTGGGGCTGTGAGCACCTTGAGGACCAGGCTGAGAGCAGGCAGCAATGTGTCTGTGGCGTAAATGATTGAGGGAATGACAAGAGGAGGGAGGCAGGTAGAGAGCCCCCGTCTGCTCCCTCTCCATCTTTCCTCTGCCTCTTCTTCTCTCCCACCTGCTTTGCCTTCCTGGCTTGCTCTTGGTCCACAGACTCCTTGCAGGGCCTAGTACAGTCCTGGGTCTGGTCCTGCTCAGCTCAGCATATTTGTTTAAATTTATACTCAGGACTAAACATCCAGTCACCCTTTAGCTTGATGTCGCCTGTCCTTCCAGTCAGGCCTGCTCCAGTCAGAGGAAGGAACTTACTGTGGGGGGTGGCGGGGGTTGTGCTTAAAGGGTTTGCTCTCCCATGACCAGCAAAGTAGATGACCTAGGAATTTGATTCTATTCTTGTTTGCTTCTCTGAGCCTGTTCATGCCCACTGACTGCCAGTGTCAACCTGGCCCAGCTCCGAGAGTCCAGAGGAACATGTAGGACATGACAAGTTGACCCCTGCATCTATCAGAGATGGCATTCAATGGGCCTAAGACGCAGGGGGCAAGTAATGTGCTGGCCACACACCTCCTACACAACTCTCATGGTATATGAGTGCCAAAAGCCCTCTCTGGGTTGCTTTGGGAGCCAATGGGGTGAAGTCAGGCCACTGACCACACCCTCCATTCCAGCCAGGCCAGGCCCCTCCCTACCCCATCTTCAAGGACCCTTCTCCTGGAGCCTGCCCAGATGAGCTGAGCCTGTGCCATTCACAGCCCCTCTGTCCACCCTGGCTTGCAAGCTCCCAGAAGACAGAGTTTGGCTTCCTGCAGCCTAATCTTGAGCCTGGCCTCTCCGCTGGGCACACTGGAACATTTAAGGGCTCCTGGTGGGATTTGATAGTCCCATCACTGTACACAGCAAATGACAAGAGGCATTGTTTAGTGTGTCAGATAGTAAAGGCTTTATACTGTACTCATATTCTCATTTTACCCCCATTCCCATATGTGGCTAATACTGCTATTATCTCATTTTACAGAAGAAGAGATGGCGGCTCAGCCCTTGGAAGTCATGTGCCTAAAGTCTCACAGCCACGACTCACATGTGGAGTACCTCTCTTAACCGTAGTGTCACAGATCTCATTTTACAGAAGAAGAGATGGCGGCTCAGCCCTTGGAAGTCATGTGCCTAAAGTCTCACAGCCACGACTCACATATGGAGTGCCTCTCTTAACCGTAGTGTCACACTGCCTTTGGGTGGCTGTTTCAAGCCCAGAGTGCAATGGACTAACACTGACCATCATGAAGGACCGGTCTCAGGAGGTACTCAAAGAGGATGGCTTAAAGGGTCAGTTAAGCAGCACGATCTCTCTCAGTTTCCCCGCCCTTGAACCCCTATGATCCTGGCACACAGTAGGTGCTCAGTAAATGTTAACCAGTGAGTGATGGCATGAATGGAACCTGAGGGTCTGAGGCTACACGGTCTGTTGCAAGCCCGGGACGAAGATGTGGCACCGGCGGTGTAGGGAGGGTGGAATGCTGGCCCAGGGCAGCTATGCCCTTGCCGGTCTTATCAGGAAGGACACTGGGCCCCTGTGCCACCTTCCCAAATCCTGCCCCCAGCCTGCCACCCAGGGAGTTTGGCAGCCACCAAGGCTGGCCTCACTATCTCTCTGTGCTCCTTGGGAGGGAAGCCTTTATCAGCAAACGCCGCATTTGAAAGCCCTAATTGTCAAGCATGGTCCCATCAAAGCAGCCGAAAGCCAGCCCACCCCCATCCCTCATGGCCCAGCAGGCTCAACTGGCTCCGCACGATGGCTGGCGGGTGTATATTTTAAAATATCTAAATGCAGCTGAAAATAAAAATTATTTACACTCCCCAACCCAACTGGCAGGTCGCTTGCAAGTGCACATTGACTGTGTCTCTCCCTCCCCATCTCTCCCTCGCTGATAAAGGACCATAAACAAGGCTGACACATTTATAATAACCTTTTTCTTTCTCTCCTTCCTCCCTCTCCTGGGCTCCCAACTTGGCCTCTCACTCACAAGCTATGAGGGATAATTTTTTATTATTCTGCCATTAGCAGAGAATAGAGCGTTTGATAGGGGGGAATAAAACGTCAAATCATTTAGAAAGAGAGGGTGAAAAAATAAGCCAGCAACTTCTATTTCACCATGTCAGCAGTGGCTGTTGGGATGTCACCAGCACATACAGGGTCTGGAAATGTCTTTTCCAATATCTCCCCCTCCCCCGCCTCCTTTTTATTTCCTACTTTCTTTCCCAAGAGGTGGGAGCCGAGTCCACGGGATTGGAGGTGGGGGTTGGGGGGGTGGTTGGGTTTTTCTGCCAGGTTGCAGAGGGAACCTGGGCCCAAGTGGAAGGTGGTGAGGAATTTATCCGGACATGAAGAGGAGCTCTGCTGAGTTTCTGCCCCGCGGGGTCTGGGCATGTCTGGGAGCAGGTGTGGACGCTGCAGTGTGCAAGCCTCTGTTTATATGGGGAGATGCAAGGGCAACCAGGGGGCTCTGGAACAGCTTGGCATCATGGTACATGCTGGGGGTGCTGTGTGCAGAGCCTGGAGGCTCTGGTACATGGCACATGGTGGAGGTGTTGTGTGCTGATGGTACAGAGGCTGGAATCCCAGGAGCAGGTGCCAAAACACAGCAGAGTGGGGGTGAGGGGCCTGTCTGTGGATCTCCATAGACCTGCCTGGCAGAACCTTGGTATGGTGGGTAGGAAGGGGGGAACTAGCGGTAAAAGGGACATGAGATCTGTCTTCCCAGTGGGTGCGGACAGAAGGGTGTGGTGAGGCTCCCCTCTATACAAAAGGGGCCTTTCCAAAGAACCTGGATTCATAAGTCCACAGAAGCCCTGTGGCTTTCAGAGCCTGCTCAGGGACCTTTCTAAGGCATTTTCTTCTTGAGCTGCAGCATGAAGCAAGCCCTTTTCTTCCCTAGATGGCTGGCAGGAGCCTGCTCTTCCCGCCCTGCCGAGGGACTGAAATCCATCAGGACCTGCCCATGACCTGGCTGCTGCCTGCACCCCAGGGCCCCTCAAGCACTGATGGAGACCTGGCTGGGTCTCCCTGAGTGTGCCCTCTCTGGGGTGTGACAGTGGAGGAGAGGAAGCTGACCTTCCCACTGGAGGAAGTGTCCCCCACCGTCTAACCAGGGCTCCTAGGTGGGACACCAAAGGCCAAAACTGCTCTCACCAAGGGTGGGATGCAGGCTTCACATCAGGTGCTGTGCAGGCCCCAGGCTGGAGGTCAAAGGGCTTCATGGAGAAGCCTAGTGGATTTGGGCTGCAGAGAGGAGGGGCAGGGAGAGGTTCACGGCCCTCACCTCACTACCCCAGAATGCGGTGCCCATTCTGTGGTCATCCTAGATGTGTACGTTTAGCATGACATTTTTCTTTTTTTTTTTTTTTTTTTTTTGAGACGGAGTCTCGCTCTGTCGCCCAGACTGGAGTGCAGTGGCCAGATCTCAGCTCACTGCAACCTCCGCCTCCCGGGTTTATGCTATTCTCCTGCCTCAGCCTCCTGAGTAGCTGGGACTACAGGCGCCTGCCACCTCGCCCGGCTAGTTTTTTGTATTTTTTAGTAGAGACGAGGTTTCACCAGGTTAGCCAGGATGGTCTCGATCTCCTGACCTTGTGATCCGCCCGTCTCGGCCTCCCAAAGTGCTGGGATTACAGGCTTGAGCCACCGCGCCCGGCCAGCATGACATTTTTCAGCAGACCGCCAGAAAAGTGTCTGGAGGAAGGAGTGCCTTTGCTGATTCTTACAAGGGCTATCCTATGGCCTAGCACCAGTGCTGCAGGCGCTCCAGGCAGGGCCACTATGTGAGCCCAGATTAGAGGTAGGACTCAGAGGAGCCCAGGGCCTGAAAGGGCAGAGTGTCTCGGTCCTGCTGGAGTGAAGGCCCAGCTGGAGCAGGGTTTGGAGGCCTTGCACGCACGCTCTCGAGGCCCACACATGTGTGCACACACATGGGCACAGCGAGACACATCATAGCCAAGGTGGCCACAGGGAGGTGAAGTGGTTACTGTACCTACTCTGCTCTAGCTCCCAACGTGCGAGGCTGTCCGGTCATTGCAGGACTGGCCAACCTCCATTTAGCCAGCAGGACAGTGGCCCCACTGGACTTCAGCCGCCAGGAAGTGGCCAGTAGGCAACTCCTGATCCAAAGACAGCTGCCATTCCCTTGGCAGTTGGAGCCCCGGTGATGGGTCTGGCTTCACTGTCCATTGGAAGTGGAGGACGTGACATTCGTGGTGGACTCTCCATTGCCTGGATGGCCACAAAGAGGAGACTCGGTCTCCCCTGCCCCCTCCCCACCCTTGCTGTACAATATCCTTTCTTCTCACCATCAAAGGGACATCTGTCTCTCTGTGGGAGGGAGACCAGCATCCTGGGAACACTCAGCTTTGATGTCCGGCTCAGCTGACTTGGCCAGGCCAGCAGCAGCCCTTCCTCCCTCCCCACTGCCCCAGGCTGCGGGCCCCTCCCAACATGCTCCCTCACACACTGTCCATCTAGATCCCTCCTCTGACATCTGCCCCTCTCCGCTCCCTCCTCAGCCCTAGCCCCCAGGATCAGCCCTGGCCAGGAAGTTCCACCTCCACCAGCCCTTGATCTGGATAGGGGGCTCCAGGGGGGTTCGTCCTTGTGCGCTCACTGCCCAAGGGCCGGCTCTACCCCAACCTAAGTCCTCCACCAGGCTCATTTCCCCATCATCTCACTGTGCTTTATGCACGTATGTGTGTGTGTGGAGGGGTGAGTGTGCGCACATGTGTGTTATCTGCTGGCCTCTGACCTCCAGGACACGGAGACGCCCGGAAGTCAGAGCCTGGGTCCCTCTTCTCTGCCCTCAGGCCGGTCCCCGCAGTGGAAAGCCTGCTTTGCTTTCTTGCTGTGCCCCAGCAGGTTGGGCCAGGGCTAGGCACCAGTGAATGAATAATTGGGACCTGGGGAAGCAGGTGGAGAAAAGTGCGTGTTATAGCTGAGAGGACCTCCTGGAAGCTGGAAATGGGACTTAGGGAGAGAGAAAACCACAAGAGGGCCTCAGTCCAGGCCCCAGGATCCCCCCAAGTGGAGGTGGCTGGCCCATCAGGAGCATGAGATCAAGGCAGCGGAGATAGGAGGAGTGGGCTGACCTGTCTGTCGTTTCTTCATCATCTCTCCCATGAGGCAGCAGGAGGCAGCAGGCCTTGAGCAGAGCTAACAGAGAGTCTGGAGAAGCAGGCAGTCACTTGAAGGGCAGTGGGCCTCAGGAGGACAGGCCCAGGCTCCCTGAGATGGACCTGAAACTAGTTTCACTCTGAGTCAAGGATGGGCAACCTCCCTGGAGACCCTTCCTTCTCAGTCACCAGATGCAAATCTTTCCCTGAACCTCTGTCCCCTGTCTCTCTGTTTCCCTTTCTAGGCACTAGGACCCGGCTCCTTCCAGCAAGGGGATTGGAGTGAGAGAGTCGTGCAGGGTCTGGGATGGGGGACAGAGGCCGGAGGAGGAAGGGCCACCCTAATGACCTATGCTCTGGAGATGCCAGGCTTTGTTAAGAGAAGTAGGGCACTAGAGGGAGGCAAGCAATGGGTCCCATGTTCTGGGTTCATCCAGGACAGTCTAGGAGGGGCGGTGGGAGGGGACAGGCTGCCGGGGGGGCAGTGGGTGGTCTCTGCACATGTCTAGGGCAACTGTGGGCTGTGAAGGACCACAGGACAGATCCAGGGTCAAGGGTGCTGAGTAAGGAGCCTTGATGATCACGGGAATGAGGGCATGCGTCTCTCTCTCTCTCTCTCTCACACACACACACACACACACGCACACACACACAAATACACACATGCACACACACAAATAGACACACATGCATGCATATACACACATGTGCACACACATGCACACACAAATGCACACACATATGCCCACTCCCTACACACACCCTACACAATACCACACAAATTACACACATATACATATACACACATCATATATATATGCAAACTCAGACATGTTACACATACACACCATAGCCATAGCCATAGACACATACACATTTGCTCATACATGCACATAGATACACATGGGTACATATGCATGGTCATATTTGCATGCCGTACATTTAACAGCCATACAACACACTATGCATACACACATGTACACACAGACATACCAGAAGTACACACAGCCCCTACCTGCTCCCTAGGCTCTGGCAGCAAAAGCTCTCACCTCCTTGCCTTTGCCTACCAAATCCTCACCATTCACGGGCCCTAAAGCAGACAGAACCCTCTCTTCTCCCCTCTAACCCCTTCAGTTTGCTCACAGACCATCCTGCCTCAGCCAGGTTCCCTCCCTTCCCCTTTGAACTCCATCCTTACACACCAGGCGCTGCTTTGTCCCAGGCTACCCTGTCCTCCCCTACTGGCTTCTCTTTTTTTTAAGCCTGAGGACTACAGTGGACAGGGCAGAGCATGGAGGGCTGCAGACAGCAAGGGGAGGAGCAAGGTTGTTCTTGTATTTTTATAAACGAGGCCCCCGAGGATCCCACTTGGTGAAATGGGCCTTTTGTCTATACTCAACCCAGGTCAGACTTCTTTCAACTGCAGGGGAAGCCCATCACCCCACACCCCACGGTGTGAGGGCCAGATCCTCTCCAGGGAGGAACAGCAGGCTGTAGCCCTGGGTCTTGTGGATGGAGAGGGCCAGAAAAGGTGGAGATTGCGGTGGAGGGGTTGGGGGAAGCAGTCCTTCCAGGAGGAAGGAATAACTTCAGTCAAGGCTAGGAAGTGGGAAAGCACAAGGTCCAAATGACACCAGCAAGTCCCTGAGCTTGTGCACACCGAGGCACAGAGGGAGAGGGGTATGGAAAGGCTGGCTGGGGCTTGAGCCTGAAGTGACACGGAGCCAGGTTGAGCCCTTGTTCTGGTTTCAGGGAGCCCCTCCTGACCTTCCTGACAGTCTTGACCTCTAGCAGGGAATGTGACTGAGACCTGCAGCCCCAAGACCTTGGAGAGCCAAGACAGGTAAGAGCTGTCCGGAGCAGGCTGTGACCTGGACAGGTAAGAGCTGTCCGGAGCAGGCTGTGACCTGGACAGGTAAGAGCTGTCCAGAGGAGGGTGTGACCTGGGCTTGGGTCACACCTGAGGGGCACAGCCCAGGCACGGTCTGGGGCCCAGAGGCTGCTCTGCAGGCGAGGCCCACACAGACAGCCCTCCTGAGATAGGTGGCACTCCCCAGTGCCACCAGTGCTCCTGCTCAAGGATATCTTCAAGCATATATGACTTAATTATTTGAGTAGTGGTCACTGGTCACCTGCAATGCACTTTTCCCCTGGTTAATGTGACTTCGGAGGGTCCCAGCAATGAGCAGCAGGGAAGGGGTAGGTCCTGCTCTCCAGCTTGGGCATAAATCTGTTGAGGGTTCAGGGTCGGAGGTGGAGTGAGGGTGTCACCCTTCTGGACTCATTAGCTGAAATGTCTTGTGGACTTAGGGGGCCAAGTCCACACCATTGCTTGGAACAGACTGGTCTAAGGCTGCTTTGGAGGACTCCAATCCCACACATTTTATGTTTTGTGTATCGATTCTTTATTGTTATTGTTGATATTCTGTTTGTTCCAAGTAAATATCTGACAATGTCCAGGTCAGTGGGTTCTACAGATGAAATGCCCCAAGCATAGTGTCTCACCCTAACATGACCTGAGATGCTGGCACATTTATGTTGCTTCCCAACACACGTGCTTGGGCACAGGAATGCGTATATGAGGATGAGGCCAGGTAGGGGCAGCCCCTGCCTCCTGCTCTGTCACCACTGGCTAGACTCCAGGAGAGAAGGAACGCCTAAGGGCCGGGGCCAGAAGGACCCCACCTGTCCCAAGCAGCTTTTGAGAAGGTAAAGGAACCCTACACCTAGGGTTCCTCGAACCGGCAGTGCCAGGGGCTGGGCCAGGTCAGCCAGGGCCTCAGAGGCTGCAGGCCTGAGCAACATCCTGAACAGAGCAGTACAGATGCATCGTTTGGGAATCTAAGACTGAGCCAGGCCCCACATGACCTCATGCCCTTCCTGGGCCTTGGGATCCTCTTTTGAGGACAAGAGCAGGCAGTGGTATGGCTTTGGGATGCCAGTGCTCAGAGGCCCCCAGTTCCCATGGCCCAGGCACAGCAGCCCCAGTTGGTTCTCCCCCATGGTAGGAGCTCCCGGTACCTGTGAATGGGCCTCCCTCTGGCAGGCCACATGGGCAGTCAATGGGGCAGGGAGGCCATAAATCCTGGCTCAGGAAACCTCCCCTGCCTGGCTCCGAGACGGCCACTTAATTTAACCACTGCTGTCACAACAGCTTTGTGGGCCTGCTCGCCTGGGCCTATGGGATTTATGGCCCTGGAAAGACCTTCTCATGCCTCAAGTACTGGCAGAATGCCCGATCCCACCCAGCCCCGGACAGACCCAGGGTTAGAGCAAGAAGCCCTGCCAGTGAGGGTGCCACAGACAAGAGCAGCCCCTCTGTCCTCTCCCTGGGCAGCTCCATCATCTCACCCAACTCTGAAACACATGGCTTTTGCTAACAGGGCAGGACTGAGAGCTAAGGCAGAGGTGTGGACAGATGGCTCTGCCAGGTTTCTACCCTGAGATGCAGTGGCAGGGAGGGGGGCCTCCCTTGCCTCCTCTGAGGATCCCGAGTGGGCCTGTCCTCCCCCACCCCTCCTGCCTCTCTGCTTTAATAGGGACCTCCTCAGAGGCGGGCAGTGGACCCCCTCACACCAGGTCAGGGGCTGGGCGTTCACTGACTGTGCTGCCGGCCTCGGCCCCACGGCTGTCTCCTCCAGCATCCAAATGAAGTTCTGCTAGGTCTGGTAATCAGGCTGGATTACCTGGGTAATCCTCCCCGTCCTGAGGCTCCCTGCCGGCTTCTAAATGAGGAATGATGATGTCTCCTGACCTTGGGGGCCACAGTAGAGTGAGCAGGAATACTGATGCCTTGCCCATCCCTCCCCAAAGCCACACAGACTCCGTGCTGGGCTCCGTGCCACACCCCACCCTCCCAAGTGGAGCCTCAAGAGGTCCTACCACCTGTGCTGCTCCTGATGCTGGTTTCGTGTCCCAGAATAATGGCATTCCTTACAACCAGTACCAGCCACGGAGCTGGGTCATGCAGGGTTTCTCTGTGGGACTGGGCAAGCCAGGGTTTAAATTCCAGCTCTGTTCCCTCACTGTGCAACCTTGGGTAAGATGCTCAGCCTCTCTGAGCCTGTTTTCTCATTGTGAAATGGTGACCTATAAGATTGCTGGAAAGATTCTGTGAGGCAAGACTCCTAAAGCCTGCAGCCAGGGACGGGTATATTGCAGGTACCCTGCGGACCCCACTCCCTTTCTGAAGTCTCATAGGGTCTAGAAAGCAGCTGTGCCTTGTCCCCACTTCCCTCCTCTAGCCAGACGGGCAGGATGGGCACTGTCACTTGCTCTCCAGAGGCAGCCCTCCTGGCTTGGATGGTAGAAACCGGGTGGAACTGAGGCTGCTGCCAGGGCCTCCTCTCCGACCCAGCTGGGTGGGCTCAGAGTCTGGAGGCCTCCAGGAAACCAAGCGCCTCCTGGCCTCTTGCTGTCCACCCTACTCCCAACCCCTGCAGCTGAGCAGGCCAAGCTGGCCTCAACAACTAGGCTGGTCCAAAAGAGGCTTCCTGACACACCAAGGTCACCCCATCCAGCCTCCTCCAGCCCCAAACCCCACCCCAGCAATCCCAAGAGTACCCAAGATTGAGAATCTGAGTCAGTGTGGCTGCCAGAGACCCAGCCGAGCCCCTGTGGTGCCCCTAGGAGGCCAGGACACAGAGCAATGGCCCCCAGACCTGACCCCATGTGAGCTGGTGATGCTGCTATCTATCCTGCCAGAGGGGGAGCTCCTGGCGTGGGGACCTGGCTCTCTCAGCCAACCTCCCCATCTGTCCCTTGGATCCATGCCCTGAACCACTTCTCCCCATGTGCCTAGCCCTGTGCCGGCTGCTATGGGATACTGTGGAAGGAGTGGGCAGTCCTTGTCCTGTACCCTGGTGTGGGGGCGGCCTCCTCATCCCTGAGCAGGTGCAGGCCACAGTTGTTAGGCAGCAGCCGGAGTGTGAGCCCCAGAACCAGCTTCCTGGAGGAGGCAAATGTGCAGTGAGAGAAGCAATGCTCCGAGACGGAGGGGTTCTTCCTCTGGTACCTCCCACCCTTAGGAAGCAGAACGCATTGGCTCCATTTCACTGATGCCATCACGGAGGCTTAGAAGGGGCAGGTAGTGTAGAGAAGGTCACAGGGCTGGTGAGGGACAGGATCAGGCCATCTGAAGCACAGTTGGAGCAAGGTCATGGGGCCAGCAGGGTGCAGGCTGAGGAAGGAACAAGGAGACAGCTGTGGGAGGAGCAGAGACAAGGCCTCAAACCCCCTGCGGTGGGGAAAGAGTGTGGGGTTGGACTTACTCTTCCCCCACCCTTCACACAGCCCAGACCAGGAAGGCTTGGGGAAGACCGTGGGGTGATAGAAGGGCCCCGCACACGTGGTGATGGCTCCTCAAGGCCTCGTCTCCGCCTCCACCGCTCTGGGAGGCTGGGAAGGAGAAGCGGCCCCCGCCCCTCTAATAGGTTCCTCTTTGATCATGTTTTTGTGACCTTTGTAAAAGGCAATTTAAATTCTAATTGTCCTGTGAGTATCAGAGGAATCAATTAGAGACAAGAGCCTGCTAATTGTGCAGGGGAGGTGAATGGGGGGCAGCAGGTGCCGTGAGGTACAGGCGTCCAGCGTCCCCCCCGCCCGCCTGGCAGCCGGCACTCAGTCTCAGTCTCTCCTCCCCGGTCTGAGGGTGGAGGCTGTCAGGCTCCTGGGGCTGCAGTGGTGGGAGGAAGCTCCTGGGGCCAAGCAGAGAGCTGAGTGGGAAGTCCCCCAACCCCACAGGCTGTCCACTCCGCCTCTAGGCCCTCCCATAGCAGTGGCATCTTCCCTCCACCCCTTCTTCTGGCCCTGCCCACCCCTCCCACCCTCAGGAAGAAGGTGCCCTCCTTGCCCCCACTGGCACACCTTGCCCCCACTGGCACACCTATCCATGTACACACCTGGATTCACACTCATCGCAGAGCTCTGGGGTGCAGGACGCACTCAGGATTAGTCCTGCTGTTCAGGGCTAGGCCTGGGGGAATGGTGGTCCCTGCCCTGCTCTCCCACACTGGAGCCCTGCCTGGTTCAAGCGCAAGTGACCACTGAGCACAGTGCCTCGGCCTGACCTTGAAGACCTCTATCAAGGCTCTTGCCCACACCCATGCCTGGCACAGGCCCCCTCAGCCAGGGAGCCCCCTGGGCCCCCGAGCCTCAGTCACACCTCTGCTCACAACATTGCCTGGCACAGAAAAACCTCAAGCCTCTCCAATCCCACCCTTTCTGAGCCTCAAAGATATCTATAAGATGAGGATGATAATTGTTCTATTGTTATTTATTACCCTCTTGTGAGGATTCTATAATATGTGTAAAGTCCCCAGAGCAGGGCCTGGTACACAGTAGGCACTCAACAAACGTATTTGTTATGAACACCCAACATCCCCACAACAGAATCCATCTCACTCACATTCTCCCCAACACAGCACACGCAGTGTGTGTTAGGATGATCTCTTCACAGACAGTATACCCCCTGAGAGCAGGAATACGGGGTTTTCTCTCTGTGTCACCAGCGCCCAGCACGGAGTAGACAGCAATTAATTGCCCTTAAACTGTACTGGTCTTCCAGAGCCTGAATACTGGCCTCACTGGGGTGTTGTGACCTTTACAGTGTCAGCCAAGCATGCATCAATAAGCAAAGTTATAGCAACGCCCAACCCTAAGAGAGCACTCACCACATGCCAGGCACTAAGCACTTAATATAAGTTAACTCCCTAAGGGGTAAGTGCTATTATCACCCCCACTTTCAGATGAGGAAACTAAGGCAGAGAGACGTGAAGCAGCTTGCCCATGATCACACAGCTGGGATGGGCAGAGTCAGGATTTGAATTCCAGGCCGTCTGGAACTCAGAGCTGGGAGCTCCTAACCACTATCCCAGAACTCATTAAGGGAACTCTTCTGTCTACGTCCAGTAGACCAAGTGGAGCTGAGCATGTCACAGGAAGCAGTGATACAGGGACAGCAGTATACTGCTGTGCTCACCAGGGGAGGGCGTGTCAAGTGAGAAGAAAGAGAAGAGGGCTTAAGCCAAACCCCAAGATTCTTCAGGGATGGGAGGGGAGTACCCTGTCCCAAGAGGGAGCAGGGAGGAGGAAACCCAGGAGCCAGTGCCACCACAGGAAGCAGAGGACAGTAAATAGCTCCCTGTAAAGGCAATTCTATCCTGAGGACCCAGACAGCTCGGTAGTAACTGATGAGCTTTTGCAAGCATGTGAAGCATCTGACGCCACAGTGATGATCACCAGGACACTGCCGCTGGCTCCTTTAGGGTGGTTTTGAATCTTTTTTCTTTTCTTTCTTTTTTAATTTTTATTTTATTGTATTTTATTTTTAGACAGGGTCTCACTCTGTTGCCCAGGCTGGAGTTCAGTGGTGCAATCATGGCTCACTCCACCTCCTGGGCTCAAGCAATCCTCTCACCTCAACCTCCTGAGTAACTGGGACTATAGGCGTGCACCACCAGGCCTGGCTAATTTTTGTAGAGACAGGGTTTCACCATGTTGCCCAGGCTGGTCTTGAAATCCTGGGCTCAAGCCATCCGCCCTCCTTGCCCTCCCAAAATGCTGGGATTATAGGCGTGAGCCACTGTGTCCAGTGAGTCTTTTCTCAATGGTTCCGCTGAAAGTTCCAGTGTTCACAGGTATGCCAGGAACCCCCAAAAAGCTGAGGATTCCTGGGCATGCACATTGGAAGTGGTTTCTCTATCTTGCCTTCAGTACTCCCGGCTTGCCTCCTTGGCACTACTAAGCTCCCTCTCCTTCACCCTCACCTCAGGGGAGAAAAGGGGGAATGGAAACAAGAAGGTGTTACGTAAGAGCCTCCAGCTGGGTAGTCCTGTTCCCTTGAACTTTGACAAGGATGAGGGCTCAGACTATGAGCAGGATCAGGGCTCAGTCTATTAGCAAGGTTGGGATTCAGTGTGGAGTCTCTGACCCTCAATCTCCACACTTCTTTCCTTGTTTGACGAGGCAGGGCCTGTGGCCTGGCTCCCGGATTTCACTGGCCAAATTAAGCATGAATCACTGGAGTTGAATGCAATGCCTTCTGCTCCCCCACATCCTCCTGGCTGTCTTACCTGTAGCAGTGCTTTTGGGCAGTCACCGCCCAGTTCCTTGCACGCTGATGACCTCTACCCTGAGTGGCAGGGCTACAAGCTGGCTGTAGCAATTTTGGGGGGGTCACCTACCTTCCTTTTCCTTCTGAATGTCCCTGTAGGCACCTTGAACTCAACCCAATAGTCTGAACACTCCCTGGAAGCCTGCTTCTCCCTGATGTCACCAGTTTCAGCCAAAGGCACTCAGTGGTCCAACTTGAAAATGGGATATTGTCCTGGAATCTGTCCCTAGGATATCAATCCCCAAAGCCTCCCCATCCAGCAGATCACCCCCTGCTCCCCATTTCTTCAGCCACAGGCCTGAATATTTTTCTGCTGAGGCTTAGAACAGTCACCTCAGGGGTTCCTCTGTCTCTACCATCATCCTCTCCTGCCACACTACAGTAAGAGTAGCCTTTCTAAAGTGTAAGTCTAACCATGTCACTCCCTGGCTGGACCTACATGCACTCAAGGGAGAGGGCTGAGCTAAGATGGTAATTTGGGATAGATCACTTTACAACCACGAGAGAGGTGGGCTCACCAGGGGAGGGCATGCCAAGTGAGAAGAAAGAGAAGAGGGCTTAAGCCAAACCACGAGATTCTTCAAGGATGGGAGGGGAGTACCCTGTCCCAAGAGGGAGCAGGGAGGAGGAAACCCAGGAGCCAGTGCCACTGCAGGAAGCAGAAGAGCTATCAGGTAGATCCACGCCCAGACCCCCTGAACAGAGCGCTCACTTTGTTCGGCAACTCAGAGGTTGCTGGTGACCTCAGTGAGAATCGTTTTATCTGTGAGACATAAAAACAGAGGGCAGAGGAGTGAGGAGGAAGTCAGAGAGAGGGGCAGTGAATGTACACAACTCTCAATAATTGGGACTGGGGCCAAGGTGGGAGGATCACTTGAGGCCAGGAGTTTGTGATCAGCCTGGGCAACACAGCAAGACCCGATCTCTCCAAAAATTTTTAAAAAATAACCGGGCGTGGTGGTGCACGTCTGTGGTCCTAGCTACTCGGGAGGCTGAGGTGGGAGGATCACTTAAGCCCAGGAGTTCAAGGCTGCAGTGAGCTGTGATCCTGTCACTGCACTCCAGCCTGGTTGACAGAGGGAGACTCTGTCTCTGGAAAAATTAAAAAAAGAAGTGAAACTGGGACAGGTCTGGCCATGGCAGAGGGGAGCCAGGGTCAAGGGAAGGTTTTGTTTGGAATAAGGAGGAGCAGACCCACTGCCAGTCCTACAGCCTTGGCCCATGCCTGTCCTGGTCACTCTCCCTACCCTACCCTTCCGGCTCTGGCTCCCAGAGACACTGCTTGCCCTTGAAAATCTGGCTGGGGGAGGTGGGAGGGAGTGATATAGACAGATTGTCAAGTTCAGAGGAGGGAGGCCCAGAGACAGGCCATGGTCACCTGGATGTCAGCCTCAGATCCAGGGCAAGGGTGCTGGTCTCCTGCGCCCTGTTCCCCCTCTCATTCCCCACCTTCATCCAGCTGGGGCCTTTGCTTCATGGAGCTCTAAGAAGGAGAGAAGAGGCAGGAGGGAGCTGGAGTGGGGTGGAGCACCAGGAGGCTCTGTAGGCATCTGGAGAAGTGAGGAGGGACAGAGAGGAAATATTTACTCAGTCAGGGAGCCGTCAAGGTCCAGAGTTGGGAATCTGTGATAGTTCAGGTCCTAGGCCTGCCCCCACCTCGTCAAGTGATGCTAGGCTCTGTCCTATCATATCCGAGCCTCCGAGCCCCATCTGTGACCAGACGAGGCTAAATAAGCTGACCCCGATGGCCTTCCTGCCATGACTTCCTGAGAGGTCAGAGGCAAGGGTGAGTCTGTGCTAGTCTGGATGGGAGCGAAGCTGGGAGCCAGGGCAGGGCAGGGGATGACAGGCACCACTGCGCCATGTTCCAGCCCTTCTATCTGTGTGGAGGACACGGCTGTGAAATGTAAGTAAAACCCAAGGCTAATTTCCTTGGTCAGAAGGAGGAGGCACTGCAGCGTTTTCAAACCCTAATTAAACCCGCTCGGGCGGTGTAACACCAAAATCAGTTCCAAGATCAATATTGCTATTCATTTAGAAGTGTAACGAGGTTAGAGAGGTGAGCAAAGGAAATAATTAACTCATTTGCAGCCTTTTTAAACAGAAACAGTCATTTTAATCTCCAGGGTAATTAGCTATGCTCTGTCCATCAATCATGACCTCAGCCATTATTTTAAGTATTTGATTAATCAAGGAGGAAGGGGGTTAAGCCACCCCTCCAAGCCCCCAACACTGGCCCACATATTGGGGATGACCCCTGGGCAGACACCAGAAACACTTCTCAGGGCAGGGGGCAGTCTAGGCCAGTGTTGAGAGTGGCCAGCAGGGAGGGGCTACAGCACAGAGGGTGTCCCAGATGAGGCAGGTGGGCAGGTGGTGAACAGCTCCCTCTCCTGGCTGGTCTTCTGTGAGAGGACAAGCCTACCCCGGGCACAGAAGTGCTGGAGCCCTAGAGCCCCAGGGCCTGGTCCAGGTACTGTGCCTGGCTTGCTGATTGACCTCAACAAATCCTTGCTACCATTTCTGTTCATCCTAGGTGGGGACGGAAGCCCATGGAATTAACCCAGAGCTCACGGGTTCTAAGTGCCCAGGGGCCTCCGGCCACTGGAGGGCAGCAGAGCCCCAGGGACCCCTCAGCCCGCGGGCTAGGCTTGCCAGAAGCGGACAGCGGCTGCGCGGGAGCTGCTGCCTTGGGAAGCCTGGGTTCTGGCGAGTCCGATGGGAAAGTCCGGTCTGGCTGCCGTCTCCAAGGCCTCAGGGCAACCGGCAACCGGAGGGGCGGGTAGCCCCAGTGAGTCTCCCTGTTTGGCAGACGAGAACCAAAGCCTCGGGGAGTGCCAGGACCTCCCCGTGCGGACCCCCACACCCCAGTTCCTGAGGCTCATTCCTGAAACCTGGAGGGGACGCCCCGGGAGATGAGGAGGGCAGAGCTGCCCGGACAGGCCTCTGTCTTGTTCTGACAGCCCAGGCCACGCTTCCCAGCCAAAAAGATCCTCAAAGACCCCTGGGGGAAGCCAAGGCCCAGACATGGGGCCTCAGATGGGGGAAACTGAGGCCCAGAGAGAGGCAGGGCTGTGCTCATGTTCTCATTAGTATTTGTTAGCAAATGTGGGGCACAGAGCCACTGCCTCAAGGTCCTTATGATGCACTCAGGGGAAAACCGTGTGCAGATGGTGACCAGGCCATGGGTGAGAGAGCTCTAGGAGGCAAGCCTGGGGCGGGAAGCCCCATGGGGCAGTGGGCACAGCCCAGGCAGTCCCGGGGAGCCTCCTGAAGGCGGGGGGCCTCTGAACTGACTCAGAGTGAAAGGTGGAGAAGTGTATTCCTGACAGGGAGGGACTGGTGCAGGGCACGAAGGAGTGGGAGTGGGTTGAATGAGTCGTGAATTGGGCATGGCTGGCCCACAGGTCCTGCAGGAGAGCAGGAAGGTGACAGGAGCCTAGGATCTGGAGGGGGGTCCAGGAGTGTGAGCGGAGACTCTGGAAGGGACGCATGAGAGCAGCCAGGGTGCATGTGGCCTTCCCTGCTGAGCCCGTTTCTGTCCACTCTAAACAGCCGTGCTAGGCGTCGGACATGCCCTATGGTGCATGATGTTGCTGGACCCGGGACCCCCGTTAGTGCTGTCCTCCTTTCTAGAGCCCAGATGAAAAATGAGGAGTCCTTGGGAGGGCAGGGGTTGGGGAGCAAGTGCTCCTAAAGGTTCTGGGAATTCAGGGGTTGGGGAAAGGAGACGGCCAGGAGAGACATAGGGCGAGCCCTCATTGACCTTCCTTCCAAGACAGCTCCTCACTGCCCTGTGCCATGCCAGTGCCAGCACCCTCCTCACTGGAAAGGCCTCTCCTTGCATGACTTCAGCTCTGCGGAGCTCACCACCTCAAACGGCTCTAATGGGGAGAAATTTTCTTTGGCTGCTAAGTCTCTTGTCTCTCTACAGTCCCTGGCTCTTTGCCTGGGATACCCTGAGAGCCCTGCCTCAGAGTCTTCCGGGACATCCCTGGGGTGCCCAAGACTGCAGTAGTCAGTCCCATGGGCAGGCGGGGAGTACTGACTGTCATCATCAGCCGATGAGCAACCCAGAAAGGCCAGGGAGCTTGGCTGGGTGACCCAGCTGGCATCAGATTTGGGGGGCAGTCTTCCAGCCCCAGGCACTGTCTCCGCAGGTTGGGGGAGGACAGGAAGGATGGGAATATGGAAGCAGAAGGAGGAGGAGGAAAAGAAGGGAAGGAGGAGGAAGGAGGACCAGGATCTGGCCTGGAGCTCGGTTGCCAGGGGCAACAGCATTGCATTCTGAGGAGGAACCAGATGCTGAGGAGGGTGGCAGGAGGAGGGGAGCTGGGGTCCAGACAGCAGATCCAAGCCTCCAAGGGTTTAGGGGCGGAGGTGCCCACTTGGCAAGAACCCCAGGAGTCCCAAGTGTGTGTGGAGCCCTGGTGAGAGCTCCTTAGTGGTTGTTCTGACCCCAGGGCCCAGAGGTAGGCATGTGGAGTGGGAGGAAGGCGGGGAGGGCTGGGCAGGCACATTTGTAAGCTCCACACAGCCGCTCTCCGCTCTCCGGGCTACAATTTGTCTGGGACTCCAGAGAAAAAGCAGTAGTGAGGCTGGGACTGGGGCAGGGCTGGGGAGGAATGCTTAATCCAGCCAGCACTGGAGGCCACACCCGGGCCTGCTGGGGCACTGGCCTGCCCTCCCCTCCTGCTGCCTCAGTCCAGGGGAGGAACAGGAAAAGTACACATTGAAGGCTTGAGTCCTCTGAGGCCGTGGGCACTCCCAGCCCCTCAGCTTCATTTTCTATGTCTATAAAATTGCGCAAAAAACCTTGCCCTTGGACATGTTTATCGGCAGTTGTCTACGGGCAATGCTGGGGTGGGCGGGTCGGGGCAGGGGTGCTTGTTAAAACAATGAGAAATAAAGGAGAAAAACAGGATCAAAGGAAGTCACATTCGCCTTGCATTTAGCAGGGAATTTGTATTCCTGTTTTCCAGATCAGCAAACCAAGGCTCAGAGAGAACTGGGTATTGAAAGTGCTGGGAACTAAGCATACGCTGTAAGACTCCAAAGCCCTCCCCACCTCTCATTGCTCCCACCAGGACCTACCCCCAGGCCAGAACTAGGTCTCACTTTCAAGCCTCCTCCCCAAATGCCCCCACAATCCCTCCCTGGTTTCCTAGCATCAACCTCCATTCAACCTCCTCAACCTCCTCTGCCCCTAACCTGACAGCAGGGGTAAAACTCACCCCTTCCCCGAGCAACTGAGGCTGCATCCCACCAGCCAGTTGGCTCCCCGCCCCTGCCACATAGCCACAGCCTGGCCAGTTCCCTTTCTGCCTGCAACTACTATTGTTGTGCAAGAAACCACCCCAAAATATAGTGGCACAAAACACTGACCGTTTTATTCTGTTCATGGAGTCTGCAGGTCAGGCATCAGACGGGGCACAGAAGGGCGGTTTGTATCTGTTGTGTGATATCTGGGACCTCACACAGTAGGCACCAGTGGCTGGTAGGGGCTCGATGTTTGGGGTTTGGAACATCCAGCGGCTTGTTCACTAAAGCAGTCACAAGCCCGCCCACGTTTTAAGAGGGGGAGAACAGGCCTACATCTTCAGGAGATGAGGGGCCAGAAGGGCCAGAAGCCCCGCTCTCTATCGCCCCCTACAGTCAATTCACTGTAGAAGGGCCTGCAGGATAGGGGAGATTGTTGGAGCTATCTTCAAAGTGCAAGCTGCCCTGTGGCTCCCCTTACCACGGCTGTGATGAAAGCCGCCCCCATTCCCTTCCTTCCCCAGCCCTGCCCCTCAGTACCGAGACACTGCCCTATCTCCTGCGGGAAACTTGCCTGGATTGAAAGCTATAGCTCCCACACCTCAAGTGACGGAACCACGACCACAGCCATGATGCCTCCAAGGGACATCTGGTCTCCCTAACTCTTCTCCATCTATCTGGCCTACCCAGCTCCTTCTGCTTTCTTGGCCACTGACTCAGCTGTGCTTCCCAGCTCTCCAATACTGTCTTACTGAGGACTCTCCTGAGACCTCAGTCCCTTGCAGGACCTGCACCCCTATCTATTCACTGATAATCACCCACTCAGTGGTTTCTGCCTAAACTTTTCCTAAAGGATCAGGTGCCCTCACCTACCTGCCAGGTGCAGAGGTCTCCCTCTTCACTTGCAGTCAGCACAGCCCAAGCCCAAAGGGCAGCCCCAGCCACCCTGGCACTCAAGCCAGAAGCCGCTCTCTGTAGTGCGCCCTACACAGGCACTTCATCTCCAGGCCCCCCAGCGAAACTCCCAGGTCAGGCCCCTCCTCTCACCTGGCTGCTGGCAATTGCCCCCTCCCTGTGGAGTCCCTTCTCCAAGCAAGCTCTTCTAACATGAAAACTCGACCTTGACCTTGCCCCTCCCAGCAGAAACCCTTCCAAAGGCTCCCCAAACGTTCAGGACAAAATCCCAGCTCCTTGACGACACAAGCAGAGCCTTTAACTGCCATTTGAACTCCTCCACTCTCTCTAGCTTCACTTGTCACTGTTTCCCTCCTCCTCATACCTGTGCTCAGAGCTTCAGTCCCCTGAGCATGCTGCTATCCACTTCCAGGTGTTTGCACAAGCTGCCCCCTGGAATTGGAACACGCCTCGGTGGCCCTCACCTGGAGAGGGTCTGTTCCTCCTCACAGCGCCACCCAGTAGACTTTTCTGGACAATAGAAATGTTCCACCTCTGCACTATGCGATGTGGTGTCCACTAGCCAATTGAAATGTGGCCAGTATGACCGAGGAACTGAATTGTTTATTTGTTTTTGATTTAAATGTAAATGGCCACCTGTGGCTAGTGGCTACCATATTGGATAGTGTGCAGCTCCAAGATAACACCTCTTCCAGGAAGCTTTCCTTGACTTCCCAAGCCTGGGCCAGATGCTCCCATAATGCTCTGTTCTCCAAGTGTTTATTCACCTATCTCCCCAGCTGGTCTGTGAGTTCATTTAGAGGTTTTCTCTTGACCAACATGATATCCCCAGCTCCAGGTTCTTATTAGTGACCAGTAGCTGTGCAGAGTCAATGAATTTTCTGAACCCACATCTAGGCACAGACTGGACCTTCCACGAAGACCAAATCCAAAATAACTCTGCTGAGGACCCGAGTAAATGTGTGTGTGCACACGTGTGCAGTGAATTCACGTGTAGTCATAGGTGCACACCCATTTGACCTTGGCAAGACCCATGCAGGCCTCTACCCAGCTGGGGACAGTGGTCTCACACACAGATGCTGGCGCGCTGGGCTAGACAGGAAGTGAGCCTCTGAATTGGCTTTTGTAAAAATCAAACCCTGTTTTCATTCTTGTTTCTAAGATGCTTCATCTGCATTGCAGATGAATCTTCAGGGAGTTTAAAAAGAAAAGCTTCCAGTTTTCTGTGTGGGACCACCTGCACTCTCAGCTCCACATTCTATAAACAAGCCCTTGCAGGCACAAGGGGAATTTGCCATTTAAATGAGCCTTCACCTTCTAAGTCAAAGGCCCATTTCTTGGTTATGAAGCTCTTGTTAAAGTTTTGACATTGAGTTTTCTTTACATGGGGCCTCACGCTTCTATTTCCCCCACTCCTCTCCCCTCCTTTTCTCCTTCTGTCCTGGCTCCTCCCTCCCTCTTAGGACACCACCATACCTCCTGCTCTGACTGGGATGGGGTCTTCCACCCAACTGTGCCAGAGTCAGAGAGAGGAAACAAGCAGGTTTCCTGCCCTCAAGGAGTTCCCGCCTTTCTGTTGTGCTCTCAGTTCCCTACGATCTCCTTAAAAAGCAGAACCTTAGAATTATGCACTGGACAAATTCTTAGAGGCCCGATCCAATTTCCCATGGCACAGAGAGAGACTGAGGTCTGGGGAATGGACTGGACTTAGCCACACAGAACAGGGGAAAACAGCCTCAAGCCCTCCATCCTCAATCTGGGATTCTGGACACCACATCCCCCCACTGCTTACCCCTACTCCCTCTACCCCCATTTCCTCTACCTGGCTGCCACACTGGTGCTCCCTGACTTCTTCCTGGGCACAGACTGGTGACTAACCACCCTCAGCTGTGGCCAGGGTCTCCAAGGAGGACTCCTATTTAAGAAGTGAGGGGAGACTTCACCCCTTTGCCGGGCGGTCAACAGTTCCCCCAACAGGGATGCAATAATTACCAAGCCAGGCAGCAGGTGCCTCTATTACTGCTATTGTGTTCTGAGTCTCTTAAAATGGCATTGAAAGGGCATGTCAAGATCTTAAGCCTGCAATGGGACTCCCACAGAGGACTGAAAGGTGGCCACTGCAGCAGAGGCAGAAACTGGGCATCAGGCATATGACTCAGCCAGAGTCTTCCAGAAAGCTGACGGCAGGGGGTAGGTTGGGTAAGGGCAGGGAGTATGGGCAGCTGGCTCCAGACCCCATTCTGCTACCCACTCTTTCTGTGGACCTGGCTGGCCTAGCCCCTTTCATTCTCCATGCCTCTATTTCCCTCTGTTCTTGAGGGTGGGGAGAGGGGAGGAACAGGGCTGCTAATGCCCTATATATGATGTGAAGGGTGGCCAGGGTCCTCTTCTCCCTGTAGCAGCCCCCACACCTGTGAGCCAAGCCCCAATCCACAAAGGCTCCAGCAGCTACAAGGAGACTCTCTTACCCCAAACAACTTTCCTAGCTTTATCCCCAAATTAGCCCTCCCCTGCTTGGCCCTACATCCCGTAGACACTTAGGAACTGAGATCATGAATACTAGTTGAAGCTTAAGGAAGTCAGAAAAGGAGTCAGTGTCTTTCTTTGTTTTAATAATGAGGGCATTGAGCAAAGCACTTTCTAGCCCTCGTTAGACATCAGGAAGTGGTCTCCCAGCGCTAGACCCTAGTCTCTCCTGCTCCCTCTCTCTGTCTCTCTACACACACACACACACACACACACACACACACACAGACACAGTGCCATGACAAGTGAGCTCTGGAAATGTGGTGTAGTACATCCCCCACTTGGTGGTTCCCAAAACTGTTTAGCATTTAAAGGCTTTGGGAAGTCCTGCAAGAAAGACTCTGTTTAACTTGCTATTTCCCAAGCTTATGCGAGCATACTTTTTCTCAGGGTAGCACCTTTGAATCAGAAGTTACCTTTGCCTCCTGGTAACAGAGATCCAGCCATAGTGGCCTAAACAAACTAGTAGTGTCTTTTACTCTCCCCTATACAGAGGTCAGCAGCCCAGGGTTGGGATGGTCTGAATGTCTGAAATACCTTCTCTCTCCAGGCTCGTCACCCTCAGCACTGCTGTCTATCCTCAGTGTCACCTCATGGTCCATAGTGGCAGCTGGGCTTCATCCTATCTGTATTCCAGGCAAGAAGAAAGAGAAAGGAGGGAAAATCCATGCTGTCTACCTGTCTCCCTTTTCCAGAACTTTCCCTGGAACCTCACCCAACAATTCTCTTACTCATATCTCATTGGCCACCCCTCGCTGCAAGGGTTGCTGGGAGATGTAGTCTTTTAGGTAGACGCCTTGCTCCCTAGAATAGAATAAGGGTTCTATTACCATAGAAAAATGGGAACATGGCTGGGCACGGTGGCTCACACCTGTAATCCCTGCACTTTGGGAGGCCAAGGCGGATGGATCACGGGGTCAAGAGATCGAGACCATCCTGGCTAACACAGTGAAACCCCGTCTCTACTAAAAATACAAAAAATTAGCAGGGCATGGTGGCAGGTGCCTGTAATCCCAGCTACTCGGGAGGCTGAGGCAGGAGCTTGAACCTGGGATACAGAGGTTTTACAGTGAGCCAAGATCGTGCCACTGCACTCCAACCTGGGCAACAGGGTGAGATTCTGTCCAAAAAAAAAAAAGAAGAAGAAGAGAAAGAAAGAAAAGAAAAGAAAGGAGGGGGAAAAAAAGGAAAAGAAAAGAAAAAGGGGAACATGGGAACATGAGTCCTGGGTGGACAAGCGCAGTCTCAGTCACTGCTTCTTTGCGTTACAGTATTCTAGGAACTGCTTGGAGTCAGGACCAGCTGGGCCCAGCCCTTACTTCCTGCCTGTGTCTCCAGGCTGTGTGGCCTGAATAAGCTTCCTAACCTCTCTGAGCCTGTATTATTGTCTTTAAAATGGTGGTTATCATGAGGACCAAATGAGATAAAGTATGTGCAAGCAATTTATAAAGTGTAAGTTGTTATAGAAAATAAAGATACTCTTTTTTTTTTTTTTTTTTTTGAGACGGAGTCTCACTCTGTCGCCCAGTCTGGAATGCAATGGCATGATCTCGGCTCACTGCAACCTCCACCTCCCAGGTTCAAGCAATTCTCCTGTCTCAGCCTCCTTAGTAGCTGGGATTACAGGTGTGTGCCATCAAGCCTGACTAATGTTTATATTTTTAGTAGAGACAGGGTTTCACCATATTGCCCAGGCTGGTCTCGAACTCCTGATCTCAGGCAATCCACCTGCCTTGGCCTCCCAAAGTGCTAGGATTACAGGTGTGAGCCACTGTGCCCAGCCCAATACTCTTGTTTTCATTTCCTCTAAAAAGCCTTGTGAAGCAAGCAGGGCAATACCTAGCTCCACATTTGAATGGAGAAGAAACTGAGGCTCTGAGATATGAATTGACTTCTATGATGATGAAATCTGAGCCCTGTTTTTGTTAATGGAATGAACCTTGATTCCATCCTGAGCCTTGGTTACAGACTGAGCCTTGATCCTGGCCTGAGTTGAAGTTCTGATCTTAGTTTTAGATGGAAGCCCAATGCTCGTTACAGACTGAACCCCGCTCCCCACCTGAGCCTAAACCCTGATCTTGATCTCTGAGTCCTGATAAAGAGGGGCCTTCTCAAACCATCTAGCAATTCCCAAAGGGTCCACTGGGCTTCAGAGAGGCACAAATGGAAGATGCTGATTCCTAGGCCTGGAGGACAGGGCTTCCTCCCATTTCGTGGTTCATCCAAACCTTGCTAAGTAGTGGGGAGAGCAGACCGAGTGTGTGGACCCTGGCAGAGACAATCAAGTAGACGTCCAGAGAAAGAGGCGAAGCACATGGCCTGCTTCCCCTAGTAATTTTCCCAGCCCAGACAGCTGTAATGGGGAAGGTATTGAAATTTAAATCAGAGCCCAGCCTAACCTCTCTGCCCGCCTGCCGCCCGCTGCCGCTTCGCCTGTAATCTCAGGCTGGCTATCTCCTCCTTGGGAGAACGACAAACCGACTCAGGGAAAGTGATAAATTTTCCATTTTATTTTAAAATATACCAGATGGGAGATTTTATTGGAGCCATAAATATGTCAAGAGCAATGTTGGTGTGTGATGGGCGATGCCCCCTCCTTGGGGCCTCTCTCCCTGTTTAGAAATTCCATCAGATTCTTAATAAGAGGCTCCAGTTCGACTGCAGCAAAATAGTCTCTGTATTAAAGCAATTGAATTTCCATTTGCCAGACATCTTGTGCTTTAAGCTTCCAGGTTCCAGGGGTGTGGGGTTGCTAAGCCGATTCTAAATGAACCTAAACTAATAACTGCACAGCACGCTGGGGGCTGTGAAAGAGTGGGAGGGGAAGACCGGGGAAGGGAAGGGGAAGGGAGGAAGAGGGGAAGGGAAAGGAAAGCAGGGGAGGGAAGGGGGAGGGAGGGACAGGAGAGGAAGAGAGGAGGAGGTGCTGCCAATCACAGACCTTGGGCCGGGGAAGGGAGGGACCTCCCTCACCTTTCCAGCTCCTGCTGCCAGCCTGAGATGAAAATTCTGCAAATGACAGAAGGGCCAGCTCCCTCTGTTCACAAAAGAAAAACTGAGGCCAGAAAAAGGCGTGAGGGGTGATATGGCTGGGATTCTGATCCCTCTTCCCTCCTCATTGCTTTCATTGCTGTCTTCATTGATTTGCTATTTTGCAGGTCTTCTTGGGTAGGGGTCCTTGTTGAGGCTGGGGCTGCTGAGCAAGGCTGGTCCCCTCCCCCAAGACTCTCCCCTGCACCCTTTGGAAGGCTCTGCTCTGCCCTGGGGATTTGCCTCACTCGCTTTCCCCGCAGCCCTCCTCTCCTGCATCTAGTCATTATTTGCTCCTGCAGAAATTTCAACCTTTCACTCGACCTCAAGCATCTCCTTATCCTGGAGAATGGCTCAGATTATGGGCTCAAGGACACCAGAATTGAGAGGATCAAAAGGCTGGGACACCAAGGCTCAGAGCGGCAAGGACACAGGGCTTATGATTCTTCTAGAACAGCCCCTGGACTATGGGTATGAATAGGTGCTGCCTACCCACAACTTCTCCGCCCTCCCCGCCTCAGCCAACCTCAGCCAGGTCTAAGTGAAACTTGCCCAGGTTTGACAGAGGTGATGCCCAGGTAGTAAGGGACAGAGTCACAGCCAGAATTCCTCCTTCACTGAGAGCAAGGCTCCTAATCTCGCTGAGCCTCCATTCTCAAAAATGGATATACACTTCTGAACACCAACAGCAAACAAAAATAGTGGGCATACTGCTATTTACACCCCAAAATATTTGAGAGCTTAAATGAGATAATCCATTAAAACTGTGCAGCATAATGCTGATCCCTAGTCAGGCGCTCCAAAATGTTAGCTATTATTATTCCTTTGTTATGATAATAATTATTACTGTCCTGGTTACTTCCAGTGGGAACTATATCTCCCTGTTGGTCTGTGTCTCCCAAGTTGTCTGGCACAGAATTCTGTAGACAGTAGCTGCTCAATATTGAGTTAAATAGTTAAGAATTTTCCATCCATTGGGACAAGACATGGGCTCTGGAGGTAATCAGAGTAGATTCAAATCCTGGTTTTGACTTCTTTGCTCTGTGTGCTCCGTGACCTCTCCAAGCCTCAATTTCTTCATCTGTGAAATGAGTGAAGTGAAAGAAGTCCTGCCTTCTTTCAGGACTGATGCATGAACCAGAGCTGGAGAAAACTTTCGTAAACTGCACTCTTTCTGCTTCCTCCTGCCTGTCTCATCAAACTGAGTCTTTCTCAAGGACCCCATGTACCTGAGCCCCAGGAGGGTCCTGAGAGAGGCAGGGCTGGGGATAGCTCCCACTATCTGCCCCTGATCCCCCATCTCCAGCCCAGTCATGAGCTGTGTGCTGCCCTCCAGGGCCCAGCTGCTGAAAGTGGACCCGTGGACAAGATCATGGCAATGGCCATCCTGGAATCACACAGGATGTTGGAGCTAGAGATCTGATAATGTGACTGGAGAGAATGAACATATGGGATCAAGCAACAGAGATCAAGGCCAGCCCCAGCCATAGTGACAGCACCGCCAGATAATGACTGCCTCATCCACAAAGTTCTGAGTGATGAGGTTTTTGCCTCTGGATGCAGACGTGTGCTTCTCTTTGGGGAGAAGGTCCATAGTTTTCATCATCTTCTTAAAGGACTTCCAGCCCCTCAAACTGTTCAGAACCAGGAGCTCAGTTCTCCACCCAGGGTCGGCCTCCCAGCCACACCCACGTCCTTACCTGACAGGGAGAAGAGGCAGGCGGAGGGTGTGCACACACGTGAAAGCTCCTCTGTCCAGACCCCGGACGGGCCTCAGACAGGACAGTGAGCTCCCCGAGACACATAGAGAATCATGGTGAAACCCGCCAGCACAGTGCCTTCCTCACGCCAGGCGTGAGGCGGTTTAAAGTCGAGTGTTCAGTAAAGGGTTGACTCTGAATTGTCACACCCTGGGACAAGCTCCTGACTGCCTCCGGGCTCAGCAGCCACCCTACTGACCTTCAAGGTCCCTACCCGCTCTGCTGTTCTCTGCTGCTTTATTAGGGAAGGCCAAGGACGGTCTAGTGGTTTGAAGCAGAAGAGTGAAAGTCGTTCCTTCATGTTGACCCAGCGACGTCTGGATCAGGTGAACATTTCCAGAGGGCTCGCCGTGTCCCCGGCATAGTGCCGCCTGCCCGTGGGGCTGAACCTGCTTCATCCTCCATTTTAGAGATGGAGGAAGCGAGCCTCAGAGAGGCCAAGTGAGTCCATCAAGCATTGAGGTCACATGGCCAGTATGTCGGGGCTGGATGGGGCAGAGCATGGCGAGGCAGTCCTGTGGGGATGCCATCTGCCGAATCCTTTCCTGGAACTCATGTCTTTTCATGCCGTGGGCCTGCAAGGGAGGCCGGGCAGGGGTGCTGTGAGGAAGCTGAGGCTGCAAGAGTTAGAGTGACCTGCTCAAGGTCACACAGCGAAGACAGGGCAGAGGTGAGGCTCCAAACTACGTCCAACCAATGTCCCATTCTCTGGTTCCTAAAGAGACAAATGTTACAGATACTTTGCTTTAAGATGTACTGAAACCCGTCCACTCATAGGCTCACTCATTCCGCAGGTGTTTCTTAGGGACCTACGCTATGTTTGGGCACTGTGCTAAGTACTGGGGAGGGGTCAGTGTCATCAAAGCAGACAACAATGCTTGCCCTCCTGGAGTTTATATTCTAATGCAGGAGAAAGAGAAACAACATAAGTAAGTTAATTGCAAAGTGCCAGAAGGCACTACATCTGTGGAATGCAACAGAGCAGGGTCAGGACACCCGGAGGGCCAAGTGGAGGCAGTTGAAGTCGAGTGTTCAGGGCAGAC
This sequence comes from Chlorocebus sabaeus, assembly GCF_047675955.1. Classification (NCBI taxonomy): domain Eukaryota; kingdom Metazoa; phylum Chordata; class Mammalia; order Primates; family Cercopithecidae; genus Chlorocebus; species Chlorocebus sabaeus. The sequence goes on along the minus strand of NC_132929.1, from coordinate 53,612,794 downwards.
CTTGTGAGAAGATGAACATCAGGCTGGGTGCAGCAGCACATGCCTGTAATCCCAGCGCTTTGGGGGGCCGAGTTGGGTGGATCACGTGGTCAGGAGTTTGAGACCAGGCTGGCCAACCTGGTGAAACCCCATCCCTGCTAAAAATACAAACATTAGCCAGGTGTAGTGGCATGTGCCTGTAATCTCAGCTACTAGGGAGGCTGAGGCAGGAGAATCGCTTGAACCCGGGAGGCAGAGGTTGCAGTGAGCCAAGATCGCACCACTGCACTCCAGCCTGGGCGACAGAATGAGACTCTATCTCAAAAAAAAAAAAAAAAAAAAAAAAAATTGATAAACATCAAGCAGAGACTTGAAGGGGCTGGAGAAATGAGCCAACCATGTGGACCCAAGGGGAGGAATCCGTCAGCAGAGCAGTTGCCTGTGCAAAGGTCCTGAGGTGGCAGTGGGTCTGGGGTGCTTGCAGACAGCAGGGAGCCTGGTGTGGCTGGAGCAGAGGAATGGGAGAAGAGTGGGAGGTGATGATGGGGGAATGGTGGGGAGAGAGGAACAGATCATGCCTTGGCATTAAAATTGCCCATGGCCAGATGGGCCTTCCTGGGCAAATCCTTCACAACCAGAAGCAGAGTGAGAGTGGGGGCATCCGGCTCTCTCACCTCCCCTGGGAGGAGTCTTCTTCCCCCACCTCTCCTACCCTCATCCTGCCCCACCCCATGCTGCTCCTACCCCACCTCATGCTTGTGGTGTGTCCCCAGGGAGACTGGGCTAGGCCGGGTGAAGGAGGAAGGTGCATGTCTTCCCCATAGCCTTCCCCAGCCTAGGAGTCTGCTGGCTGCCAGTCTAAGTGAGCTTTGAAGCTTCCCAGCCCTGCAGGGGCACTAGAAACCATTAGCAGGCAAACAAAAGGCCTGGGGAGGCCTATGAAGCTAGATTTATTTCAAATTGAATAAAGAGCCCTGAAGCCCAGCCATAACCACCCCCTTACTCTCCACACCCCTCCCAGACTCCTGACCTGAGGAAAGGTAGGCCCAAGCGCTTGTCCGTGGCCACACAGCAACTCGAGACCAAAGCCCTGGTAGGTCGTCTCTAGAGGGGAGAAGCTTTCTGTGCCCATGACCCATGAGTGCAGGGCAAGCCACGGCCTAGAGAAGGCCACCACAGGTGAGGACCAGGCTGGGCACCATGTGCAGAGTGGGTAGGTCAACATTGAGAACCCTTCGGGTGAGGCCCGAGCCAGTGAGTTCAGGGGTTGAGGGTCTCCTCATCTGTTTACTTGCTGCGTGATTCTAGAGAAGTGTCTTAACCTTCCTGAGCCCAAATGCAACATGGGGTTCCTCATAGCTCTACTTTCCAGGGTTGCTGCAAAGATGAGGTGGGCTCACCCGTCTAAAGCGCTTAGGCTGCTGGGTGGCTCAGGATAAGTGTCATCCTCCCACTGCCATCCCTCAAGAATGGAGGGGCGGGCAACTGCCAGGCGGTCCCCAGGCCTGGGTCCCCAGGGCAGACTCGCGCCTCTAGCTGAGCTCATCCCTGAACTGAGGCTGCCCTCCCTACCACTGGCCGCAGAGCCTCGGAGGCAGCCAACCTGACGGGCGCTTTTAACAGCTTTTTAATGTGATGGAGCTCGCTGAGCTTGGAGAGTGGAGGCACGTCAGGGGCTTGCCTGGGGAAGCTTTCAAGGTCAACCAGCAGCAGCCTGACCTTGAAGCCTGTCCCTTCCCAGGAACAGCCCAGGGGCTGCCGAGACCATTCGCCATCAAGGAGGCCCTGGGGGCCTGAGCTCAGGAAAAGTTAAAAAACAAAACAAAAAAACCAGCGATGAAGAGGCGTTAAATGGATTAAAGAGGCAGGTGGCCAGAGGGGATGAGGGGCAAGGCTGTGCCAGGGACAGCAACAGCAGAGACCTCCTCCTCCAAGAGGCTTCAAATAGGCTACTCCTCCCTTGTCACACGCCAAACAGTCTCCCAAGTGGAAAGGCTGGGAAGATAAATGACTTCCCCTTCATCTCTTCCTTCTCACAGTCTCCCCAGCAGGACAGCGCTGCTTCCTTTGTCCTGTAGATTCATAAAAATCAGGGTCATCTCCCTGAGAAATGGCTCAATTATCAGCTCCCCTCACAGAGAGCACAGAATAAGATGGGCCTTACAAAGTGGGGCCACCCACCAAGCCACCTGCACCCCAGCACACCGCCTTGGTGCTCCCCAGAGAAGGCAAGAACTCTGCAGGGAGGGCTTGGTACTGTCACCGCCCTCCTCCCCACCTTCTGGGGGCCTCTGCCACAGCCCCAGTGGTGTCAGGCCTGTCTAGGCAAGATGGGACTTCAGCCCCTTCCTAGCTGCTGCTGTGAGCAGGCTGGTGGCCAATGGCCTCAAGTCTGATGTGTAGGCTGAGCCCCTCACAGCTTACCCGGCATTTTACCCCCATTATCCTCTGTAAGGCGGGGAGTGGTATACATCTGTTTTAAAGACGAGGAAACTAAGGTCCCTCAGCCAATAGGTAGGGGAACTAGAATTCAAATCCGAGTTCGGGTTCCCAGACCTGGGCACCACAGAGCCGGCATGGGGAGGAGCCTTGTAGGCCTCTCAGCAACGGGTCACATTCTCAGGGACTGGCGGGGCTCCCCCAGCAGCCAGGTCAAGGAGACCCCAGGGAGAACAAGAGCAGAGGGCAGTCTCTTCCCAGCTTCCCTTCTGCCCAGGGCCTGGGCCATGGCCAGGGCACAGTGGGGAAGGCCAGGCCCCTTCCAGGACACACGCCATGCCTCAGCCCAGAATGAAGTCATGGGAAACACAGGGCTTCGAGAATCCCGGAGTGTCCACCCTACCCCAGGGAAGCCCAAAGGGATGAGGAGATTTCAAGTTGGGCTGGGCACTGGGTGGCCTCGTTCCAGTCCCAGCTCTGTCATGGATGAGGAGTGACTTTGGACAAGTTCTTGTCCCCTGTCCCCCTCTGCCCTCAGTTTCCCTATTTGTGAAATAGGTGATGATCCTCTTTGAATGAGAAGATCTCTCTGACTCACCCCCAGGAGGATCTGGCCACGCACTCACTCTAAACCGGCCTGAGTAGAGCCAGTAGCTGGAAGAGTCAGGGCTGAGCCCACAGCATGGGAATTCAGGAACGGGGTCTGCTGAATTCCAAACTTTCATTGGCAGAGTGGCCGCAGGCCCGGCTTCCCACAGACGCAGCCCAGCCCCCAGAGCAGGCCCGCAGTTTCCACTGCAGCCCTTCCAAGTGGAAACCACAATGCTGTAGAAGCCCCGCAGAAAGTAAACAGAAAGCAATGGCCCCAGGACCTCGAGGCCCTGGGCCCAGCCTGGGGCAGCCCTCAGGGAGGTGGCTCCAACCAGAGCAGATTCCTGCCTGGACAAGCGTGGGGCCCCTGAGGGAGGAGCCAGCCGCCAGTGCTCCCACGCCCCCTGCTCAGATCAGAGGAAATGCTGTCTGCCTCCTGCTCAGAAGTGCTAACGGGCAGGAGAGAGCAGGCTGGGCACCAGGGGACAGAGCCCTGGTCTTAGCACTGCTGCAGACTCCCTGGAGGGACAAGGCCAACCCTCCCTGTGCCTCACTGTCCCCATCTGAACAACAGACAGGGCACATCAGCTACTTTCTAAGGCCCTTACCAAGTACCGAGAGTTTGATCCTAGAATGTGGTACAAGGTGGTCAGCTGAAAAGGGGAGAAGAATGGAGGCTGTCTCAGGGGCTGGAGCTGGGAAGGCAGGCCGGGTCTATTAGGAGGGACCCACATGGGCATCTAGTCCTGGCCTCCCTCTCCCCCTCCACATGCCATTTTACAGCAGAGGAGACCGAGGCCTTTCCCAGGCCAGCCACACACAGATGGAGCGCAGGGCTCCTTGCTGGCTCTGGGGTCCTGAGCCCAGGCCCTTGAGGAGGCTCATGCAGGCCCTGGCAGATGCAAGCCAGGCTGGAAGGCAGTGTAATGTGGGCCAATCTTGCCCCAACCTCTCCTCCCGAACCCCCCAGTTTTTCTCCAGGGCCTGACCAGGCCTCTAGCTTGGACCTGTCTTCAGGCAGGTGAGGGGAAGTGAAGCGGGGAGGGGGACAGGGAGCAGGCAGACCTACAGGACTTGTTCCTCTCCATCTCTGGCCCCCTTGTGATGTCTTCTGCCCAAAGGGCCTTGTTTCCCAATCTCCTCCAAAGTTACAAAGTTGGCTCCCTGTCATCCACACAGTGCTAAAACCGTGCTGGGTTCTGAGAAGATGGAGGAAGGCCTCCACTGGGAACCACATCCCACCGGGGACTCAAAGCCCCATTGACTGACTCCAACACTCCTGCCCCTTCTTCCTGTGGCCCCTGTCCTCACAGGGCCTGGACACACGTCCCTGAGACTGGTCAAGGGTCAGTCGTACTCCAGAAAGACCCAAACTTACCTTCCCACTTCTATGCCAGATTGTTCTCCTGAGCAGCTGCAAAAAGCCACCCCACTTCTGTAGCAAAAGACCTTCATGCAGATAGTCTTGATGGCCCATGACATATGTCCAGGCCTGTTAGAATCCTGCTTTGGTCTCTAGACCTACCCCACTATGTCCACATCCACATGGAAAGGCTCTTGGGATCTCACCCCAAGCTCCCCAGCAGGATCCTCTTCTGGAGTTGGGAGGCAGGAGAAAGAGTCACCGTAGGGAGTGGACGGGACAGGCCTCTGGCACCAGCCAGGTGTGGCTGGAACAATCAATGACTGAGTCATTGGAACCTGGGTTCTAGTCTCAGCTCTGCCGGTGACTTGCGGTGTGATGGTTGGCAGATACATCTTCTCTCTGAGCCTTGGGCGCTGTTTGTGAAGTGGCATTGTTAACTGCTCCTCCTTTGGCTGTTGGATCTCCACCACACATCACTGTCACTCCGACCTGGGCCCAGATCTTTCCCTGGCATCTTTTCCTGCCCACCTCCCCCCACTCACCACCCCTTGGAAGCACTCATTCTTGGGACCTGAGGAGGGCACAGGCAGCATGGTCCACATACCCACCTCCCAAGAGAGGCTGCTGGCAGCGCCTCCTTTTAGCCACAGGCCCTGGGACCAGTAAACCAGGGCCTACAGCAGCCCACATGCCCACATGGACACATGGAAATGTGGCCATGCTGCCACAGAGTCAAGAGCCCTTCTCCCTGCTGAGCAGGCTAATGCCTTAATCCCTTTACACAAAGCCTGCTGATTCTTTCCACAGGGGGAAAGTGCTGGGGGCACAAATTGGCTTATTCCAGTGATCCAGAGAGAGGCTTCTCCTATGAGGCCGGCAGATCCATCCCTGTGCGTGGCTGTCGCTCAACTCTCTGCAGCACACACACCCCTCACTACCCTCACCCCCAAGCCTCCAGGAGTCCTTGTAGATTCAGAGACACGGAGACTCCCCATGGTCCTCCCTCCCTCCTTCCAGGAGAACTGCTGAGTATTGGAGATAGACAGGCCTGGGCTGCCAAGCTCCTACACTGACTAAATTTGGGTTTTCTGACCCCAGGTACGAACTGCTAGGGAGGACACAGAGAAGGTGAGAGAGGATACACCACCCAGAAAATAGTAGAATGGGAGAAGTTTCTCTCCATTCCTTTCACTCACTTTCCATAGCCCTATCCAGGGCCCAACCTGGCCAGAAGATATTTTGTAAGCTTCCTTCTGATAAAATTGCAGACCATCCAGAGTGAGGGTAGCCTCAAAAGAAGGGACAGTCAGTGGTGGAGCTTCAGGCTTTCACAGAAGAGACCATTTGGGTCAGGAAGCTTTTTTGGTATCCATGAAAGTCCATGGCCCTGTGCCACCTGCGTGTGTGTGTAGTGAGGTCAAGGGGAAGGTGATGTTTCCAGAGGGAGGGTGCCACAAAAACCAGTTCGCACACAGACTCGTCAGAACACCCACAGCAGGCTGGATCGTAATGACCCAGAACTGGAAACAGCTCGATGTCCATCAGCAGGTGCCTGGATTACTGTGGTACATTGGTGCAATGAAATACTACTCAGCCATACAAAGGCGTGAACTATTGATACATACAACTACCTGGATAAATCTCAAAATCACTATCCTAAGGGAATGGAGCCAGGCACAAAAGAATACATTCTATACAATTCCAACCATGTGAAAATCCAGAAGAGGCAAAACGGATCTTGGTGATAGAGGTCAGATGGGGAGAAAGGAGGGGGTGAGAGGAAGAAGATGTGAGAGAACTTTCTGAAATGATATGAAAGAAATGTTCTGTATCTTGATTTGGGCGATAGATACATAGACAATTGTCAAAACCCATTTAACTGTACACTTAAGGTTGCACGTCAATTTTACCTAGTATGTAAATAATAAAAATAAGCATGGAATTTTTTTAGTCAGTTAGTTAAATCTTTATTTTGGAATCATTGCACACTTACAGAAATTTGCAAGACCAGCACAAAGAATTCACATTTACCTTTCACCCAAATTCCCCAACAGTTAGCTTTTACTACAATGGGTTTATCGTCCTTTCTCTCTGTCTGTCTCCCTGTCTGTCTCTTGATATATATATAATTATACATACATTATGTATATATCATACATATCATTGTTTTCTGAGCCTTTCAAAAGTAAGTTGTAGATATAATAGCCCTTTTGCTCAAAATAGTTGTGTGTATTTCCTAAGAATAAGGTTATTTTCTTGTCCTTGTTATCAAAATTGGGATATTAACATTAATAATATTTTCTGATCTATATGCTTTCTTATTCAAATTTTGCCAATTGTTCAAAGAATATCCTTTATTAATTTTATATGTGGTCCAGAATTTGATCCAGGATCCCAGGTTGCATTTACTTGTCATGTCTTGTTAGTCATATTTAATTTGGAATTGTTCCTCAGCCTGCCTTTGTCTTTCATGTGCTTGGCATTTTTAAAGAGTGTGGGCCAGTTATTTTAATGTTTTTGGTCTGGTGGTGGTTCACGCCTATAGTCCCAGCACTTTGGGAGGCCGAGGTGGGTGGATACTGAGGTCAGGAGATCAAGATCATCCTGTCATCCTGGCTAACATGGTGAAACCCTGTCTCTACTAAAAAAAAAAAAAAAAAGGCCGCACATGGTTGCAGGCACCTTTAGTCCCAGCTACTCGGGAGGCTGAGGCAGGAGAATGGCGTGAACCCGGGAGGCGGAGCTTGCAGTGAGCTGAGATCACGCCACTGCACTCCAGCCTGGGCCACAGAGCAAGACTGTGTCTCAAATAAATAAATAAATAAATAAATAAATAAATAAATAAATAAATATTCTTTAGTTTGGGTTTGTCTGATGTGTCCTCATGATTAAATGCAGATTATTGATTTTTGCAGGATTATCACAGAAGTGAAGTTGTGTCCTTCTTGGTGCATCATCTCAGGAGGTACATGAAGTCTATTTGTCCTATTACTAGTTATACTAATTTGGATCACGAGTTAAGGTGTGGTCTACCACTGTAAAGTTACTATTTTTCCATTTCTATTTAATAAATATTTTGTGGGCAGCCTGGGCAACATAGTGAGACCCAGTCTCATATATACATATATATGAGATATATATGATGTATATATCATATATATGTGTATGTCTCATATATACATATATATGATATATATGTGTATGTATATATTAGCCAGGCGTGGTAGCATGCACTTGTAGTCCCAGCTACTCTGGAGGCTGAGGTGGGAGGATCATTGGAGCCCACCATGAGTTTGAGGCTATAATGAGCCGTGATTGTGCCACATTGCATGCCAGCCTGGCCAACAGGAGTGACACCTTGTCTCTCTCTCTCAAAGAAAACAAAAAGTAATTTGTGGAGAGTTACCTTTAGACTATATACGTATCCAGTTCTTTGTCAGATTTTTCACCCACTAATTTCAGGATCTACTGATGATTCTTGCCTGAATCAATTATTACTATGATGCTGGTCAAATGTAATTTTCTAAACTCAGAATTTCCTCTTTATTAGTTTGAATTTTACTATATAGAAGAGCTTTTTCTTTTCCTCATGTATTTATTTATACTCATTATATCTGTATGGACTCAGGGATTCTTATTTTATTCAATGGGTTGTAATTCATTCTTATCATTATTCATTTTGGTGCTCACATTTTTCCAGGTTTGGCCAGTGGGAGCTCCTTCAAGCTGGCCCCTGTGTCTTTCTGACATTTCACCGTAATTCTTTGAGCATTTCAGGTTCATCATGTACTTGTCCTGGAAATCAGCTATTTCTCCAAGGATCCCTTGTTTATTTTAGCAGAGAATGATCTGGGAGGTAGAATATCCATGACCATGTCTATATTAGCATCTCTATATAAAGCCATGCGCTTGTACGGTTACCTGCAATTTCAATTTAATACCTAAGGGTGCATTCTTGTCTTCTCCCTTCCAATACCTGTAACTCACTTCTCCAACAGTGAGAAACTTGGACCCCATGATTGTCATTATATTTACTCATGTACCAAAGCCTAGAAGTTTCAGAATAGCTAAACCATATCGCTGCAAAAAACAAACCTGCTAACTAGAGTTTGACATTTTTGCAGACCTTTTTTATCTTTTGTCTGGGCGTATATAGTAAAATACTGTATTCAAAATGCCCTTGGGTCAGGCTTTTCCCTCCTTTTAGTGTGGTTTTTATTCATTTGAAATGTATTAGGTTTGTTTGTTTCTGATTGTATTACATTTTAGAGACTTCCCCCATCCTTTATTATTGTTCTTGTTTGAATAGGTAAAGCACTGATGTGGTTCTGAAAGTCAATACTATACAAAACATTTATACTCAGAAAAAATAGCTCTCTGCTCATATCTCTTCCACTCCATTCCCACCCTACCTTTGTAGGTGACTGATCTGATTAGTTTATCCTTCCGGTGTTTCTTTTTGCAAAAACAATCCTCTATAATATATATTTACATATATAAATTTATATATTCCCCCTTCCATAATATATAAAGGGTAATAATTTCTTATTTCTTACACACAAAGTAACATTCTAGAGTTATAGTTTTGCACTTTAATTTTTTAAACTTACCAATATATCCTGGAATCACTCTATCTCAGTTAGTAGAGATTGTCCTTAATTTTTGTAAGCTTACATTTTTATTGAAGAATAGCTTACATACCGAAATCATAATGCACAAGTCATAAGTATATGGCTTGATGATTTTTCACTTCGTGAAGAATGTTAACCACCACCATGTAACTGTAGCACCCTCATGCAACCAGGACCACCAAAGTCCTTTCTTGTCCTTTGCAGTCACTACCCACACTGAGGGACCCTGCTATCCTGACTTGTAACACCATTGATTAATGTCTGGTTTGAAAGCTGTATAAATGGGTTCATATAATATTTGCTCTTTGGTGTCTGACTCATTTTGCTCAGCATTATGTTTGTGACATTTAACCATGGCTATGTGTAATTGTAGCTTGCTCATTCATATTCTATAATTATACCACTATATATATATTTATTTTTTTGAGACAGTCTCATTTTGTCCTCCAGGCTGGAGTGCAGTGGCACGATCTCGACTCGCTGCAACCTCCGTCTCCCGGGTTCAAGTGATTCTTCTGCCTCAGCCTCCCAAGTAGCTGGGACTACAGGCACACACTACCACGCCCAGTTATTTTGTAATTTTAGTAGAGACGAGGTTTCACCATGTCAGCCAGGATGGTCTCTATCTCTTGACCTCATGATCCACCTGCCTCGGCCTCCCAAACTGCTGGGATTATAGGCATGAGCCACCCCGCCTGGCCTTATACCACAATATTTTTATTAACTATGTTTTTCTGGCCAAGCTCAGTGGCTCACACCTGTAATCCCAGCACTTTGGGAGGCCGAGGCAGGTAGATCACGAGGTCAGGAGATCAAGACCATCCTGGCCAACATGGTGAAACCCTGTCTCTACTAAAAATACAAAAACTAACTGGGCGTGGTGGTGCGTGCCTGTAGTCCCAGCTACTCGGGAGGCTGAGGCAGGAGAATCACTTGAACCAGGGAGTCGGAGGTTGCAGTGAGCCGAGATGGCACCACCGCACTCCAGCCTGGCGACAGAACGAGACTCTGTCTCAAACAAAACAAAACAAAACAAACAAAAAAACAAAACAAAATAAAACAAAACAAAAATAACCCTATGTTTTTGATGAGTATTTGGGTATTTCCAGCCTTCTGGCTTTATAGTTAATGCTATGAAAATCCTAGTACCCAGAATGCCTAGGAATGTAATTGCTGGGTTATAGGGTCTGCATATGGTTAGCTTTGGTAGGCGTCATTAGATGCTTTCACAAAGTGTTGATATACCAGTTTGAATACTTACCAGCCATGTAAAGCAGTTACAGTTGCTGCACATCCTCACCTACACCAAATTTTAAAAATCTCTCTTACTCATTATAGCCATGCTGAGGGTGTGTGTTGTACTGAGGTTTTAATCTGTATTTCCTGGATGAGCAAATAGCGCTTTTTCCCAGGATCACCCACAAACTAGTCCCCTTGGCTCTGGCCTTGGAATCAGAAGACCTCACCCTGCCCACTCTGATTGGGTGAGTTATGTGACACTGACCTGTCATCCCTTTCCTGCCACGACAACAAAATAATTTAGATTGGGTAATTTATAAACAACAGAATTTTTTTGCTTGCAGTTCTGAAAGCTGAGAAGTCCAAGATCAAGGCCCCAGCAGATGTGGTGTCCGGTAAGCGTTTGCCCTCTGCTCCATAGGTGGCTTCTTGTTGCTGTGTTCTCATGTGGCAGAAGAGGTCAGGGAGCTCACTTGAGCCTCTTTTATAAGGGCATAATCCCATTCATAAGGGCAGAGCCTTCAGGACTTGATTACTTCCAAAAGTCCCCACCTCTTAATACTATCACATTGGGGATCAAGTTCCAACATGTGAATATTGGAGGGACACCAGCATTCAGACCGTAGCATGATCTAAGTTTTCTCATCTGTAAGTGGGAATAATAACCCTTGGCCTGCGTTTGTAGTAGGCGCACACTGGTGTTGGAGTTGTTGGAGCTCCAGGACTTTCTTCCGGGCCTCTCTCCCTTCTTCAAGGGCACAGGTCTTTTTAGAAGATGGGGTTTGTTGCCCACATGCCAGTCTTCTCCCCTACTTCTACCCTGGATCTTTTTCCTTTGACAGCATCTCAAGGCTTCCTCTTCCAGATCACCTTCATCTTTTTTTCTATATCACTGAGGCAGGATCTAGGCCAGAAAGGACAATGGATGGACCCAGGAGGTGGCCATTTGCATTTGGCTTGCTCTATTGCTGCATGACCTGGGCTGGTTTCTAGAAGGAAATGGGGTATAGACATTGCCTGCAGCATCCCTGGGGCACTTTAGTGCTCTTGTGTGCTGTGCTGAGGAGGAGGTCATCCAAGCAGGTTAGCAGATGGGAAATAGACAAACCATCTTTGTGTACTTAGGATGCCAAATAGACATGCAAACAGCTGCCCCATGCCTGTGTGGCAATGAAGAAAGTACGGCATCCCCAAAGGAACTCTCAAATCCCTTTGGAGAGCCTGCGGGAGAAGTGTGCTCCCAGCTTTCCATCCTTCAGTGCACTTGGACTGTTCTGAGCTGGGAATGACTGGAGTGTAGAGAAGCCCAGTCCCTTATTCATTACAAGAAGATGCTGAGCCATGGTGTTGTGCAAAGCGAGAGGCAAGGCTCTGCCTGAGTGTCCTCAGGATGACTCAGTTGTGGACCCTTTCTACAGATGCCCAGAGCCCATGGGGAAGCTAAGACACAAGCATAAACAACTGTGGACCAAGTTCTGGAGGGGCACAGATGGTTTCTAACATGAAGGGCTGGTGAGCAATGTAGGTAAGAGTGAGGGAAGGTGTCACAGGTCCAGGGACCAGCCCGCGTACAGATGTGGAGATGGGGACCTGGGGCACGTTCGTGGAGTGAATGAATGAAGGCAGGTGGGCTAGATCACCAAGGCTTGAAAACTTGACTGAAAGGCAAGGATTTTATCCAGTGCATAATGACCACTGGTGTTTATGAAAGGGGTTGGTTCAGGCATGATAGAATCACAGCTGATCACAGATGCTCACCTTCGGAAGGTCCCCAGCTCACAGAGCTTCCCCCACCGGCTCCCCCACCGGCTTCCACTATTTGAACTCCCTTCCTTATTGAACCAAAGACTTTTCCTGCTCCAAGAGATCCTCACAAAGTGAAAACTCTGGGTGCCAGCTCCATCCTTAATGGGATCAGCTGCTCAGTCCAAGACCCTTAGAGAGGTTTGTTTCCAGAGGCAGGGGCCAGGCTAGCATTGATGAGAGTGAACATTGGGATAGGTGGGAAGGGAATTTTTTTTTTTAACATCTGCTAATGACAGGCATTATATTAAGTATCCAACATTCAATATTTCATTTACTGTTGTAGCAACCCTATTAGGAAGGCATTCTCCCCATTTTACAGAAGAAGAAACTGAAGCTTGAGCAGACTAAATTATCCACATAGTAAGTGAGTCTGTTTGCAAGACCTGAGCCTTTTCTGCTGCCCCAAGCAGAGTGTATGCAAAGTGTCTCTAGAAAGCTGGGTGGGAGGGGAAGGGTCATCTGGGCCCAGTACCCGTTTGTCCCATGACAGACAGCTCTGAGACCTGGGCTTTCAAATGCCGTCACCCACAGAGCTGCTCTGGTGATCTCCCTGACCAGATGTTCCTGGCTAAAGCTGCAGAATTGCAGTCTTTTCAAAGTACACCAGGAGATGTCAACAAAAAAAGTGAAATTGTGCTCAAATTAGACACAATTTTCTGGAATCCTCTGTTTTCCTCCCCCTAATAAGCAGAAGCATGGCATCCATTCTGCAGCATTTATGCTTTTAAATAAAAGGCTCCCATAGAATCCCTTGAACTGCCTTTTGTGAAGCAATATTCTCATCACTATCTCCAGGTCAGACACTGGATGCCATGTCATGCAAAGGGTCAATTTGTTCACCATTCATTCAACAAGCATTCAGTAAATACCTGCTATGGGACTTGCTCTGTGCTGGACACTGGGAACACAGATGTGGATGAAACCCATGTAGACCATGAGATCCCCAGTGGCTACAAAGACAAGCAGACATTGTAGAGGATTAGGACCTCTGCAATGTGAAAGAGCTGACAGATGCTTGGGGTAACCCCTGATGGTTTCTGCAGGGGTGGAAGTGGGCTCAGTGATAGGAACGCCCGTGGATTCCCATAGGGATTCAGACAGGCAAGTGGCCCTGGCCAGGGCCTCAAGGAGCCTAGGTCTTCTAGGACCAAGGTGAGCATTGGTGGAGGGGAAGGGAACTCCAGGTGCCAAGAGTGGCTTGAGCAGGGGTCTGGACAAGGGACTGGTATGTGTGGGATGGTGAGGCTGCCACGCTGCGGGTAGGTGAGGGGGACAGGTGATCGGCTCTGGGCCTATGTTGCCTGGCCTATCGCAGCAGCCTCCACCCTGCTGGTCCTGCAGCAGTGCCCCTGCCTGGCACCTGGCCTTCATCACCTTATTTAGTGTCACACACTCTTAGCTCAGCTGCCCGTGGTGTCCCACACAACCAGGCCTGTGTCTCACTTCCAGCCTATGCTCTTGCTGTCACCTTTTCCCAGAATGCCCGCACCCCACTCCCCTTCTTCCCCTGGGAAGCTCTGTTTAAGGCTCAGCTTAGCCCTCCCCTCCCTCCTCACAAAGCCTTGGGGTTGAGTTCAGTGCCCTCCTCACCACTCAGACATCTCCTTGGGGACTCCTGAGGGGATGGCCATGGTGAGCTGGTTGGTTTGTTTGTCTTTTGGGGAGGGGCTGGGTCTTGGAGCCACAAGTGAGACACACATGGAGGGGTAGTACAGTGGAGGGTGTGTGACCTCATCACATCCTAAAGGAGAAAAATATCTTTGTTTCTTTTTTAGACACAGGGTCTTGCTCTGTTGCCCAAGCTGAAGTGCAGTAGCTCGATCATGGCTCATTGCGCCCTTGAACTCCTGGACTCAAGCTATCCTCCCACCTCAGTTTCCCGAGTAGCCGAGACTTACAGGTGGTAGTCACTGCACCCGGCTCAAATAACTATCTTAACTGTGAGAAATGGTGAACTGGCATAAGTTCACAACCTTGACTATGCATGCCATCAATGCCAGTAATGACTGTGCTGGCCATCCACCATGGCCAGCCGTGTGCTTCTTCTTGTTCTGCCACAGTGTAAAAGTCATACATTTTTCATCAAGAGAAAATAAAATCAGAGCACCATCAATTTCTCCAATCCAATTCCCCTCGAGCAGTATTTATACCTTGCCCCAGTGTCTAGGGGGTCCTAAGGGAACTTTAGGTTTTTCCCCTCAGTGTCTGAGACCACCTCCTCCTTGATGCCTCCCTGGGTGGCCCAACCCCACATCTGCCACTTGCAGCATCAGCCCACTAAAGACCAAGGGCCCTTGGAGGGTCTCATGGGACCTTTGCAGGCTCCTGTCCTCCCCACACCTTTGAATCAGATCTGGCCTTGCTCACAGCTCCACCGCCGCTCTTTCCCCCTCACTATCCACATGCTCCTTCTGTCTCACCCACAACCCTGACCCCAAGGCCAGCCGCATTGCTTCTCAAACCTCTGTCTCAGGTTTCCCAAATGGTGGCCCCACATTCATGCAGGTATGTTCTGTTTGGCCTACAATGTTTAGAGTGTTTTGAAAATCAGCATGAGTGAATTCACTTTGTGATCACCTTTCAAGCTATATGCTTAACATTTATGCTTTTCTGCATGTATCCTTCCATTGAAAAAATTTTTTTTTAAATCAGCAGATTTCAGGTGAGGCATGGTGGCTCATGCCTGTAATCCAAGCACTTTGGGAGGCAGCAGGTGAGAGGATTGCTTGAGCCCAGGATCTTGAGACCAACCTGGGCAACATGGCGAAACCCTATCTCTATCAAAAATACAAAAATTAGCCAGTTTCATAATCCAGCCTCAAATAAATAAATAAATATTTAAAAATAAGATACTTAAAAAAAAACCAAACAAACAGCAAATTCCACATGGAAATCCAGACTTCCACCCTATCTCGAACACCTGGAAGGCCAGTACTACTGAGCATTTATCCTAAATCAGCTTTAGCTGGCAGCTGCCTGCTTCACAAAAGACATACACTACCCCTTTTCCACAGTCTCCACCACTGTCTGTTGTAACCTCCGGCCACTCCCCTCATTTGTGTACCTGTCCTGCCCCTAGGACAGGCATTCAAGCCAGTTGTCTTTGTGTTTTCCTGATTTATTTCCTACTGCCTCCTGGAGGTTCCATGGGTATCTCAAACTCAACCCGACCGTGACTGAAGCCACATCCTCCTCCACTGTCCCCAAAACCTCCTCCCCTCCAATATTCCCCGTCTCAGGAAATACATCACAATCTGCCCAGTCACCCAAGGAAACAACCTGGATATTTCTGGGACTCCTTGTCTACCCCTTGTCCCACCTACGATTTGTCATCAACCTGATGATTCTGCAAAGCTGCCTGCTGCTCTGCAACCCCACAACACATGCAGAGCCAAGCCACCGTCACCCCCAGCTGGGACCACAGCAGCCTCATGACTGCTCTGCCTGCCCCAACTCCGGCCCCTCTAAGCTGCTGCACCCTCCGCAGCCAGAGAGGCCTTTGTAAAATGCAATGTGATTATGTTGCTTCCCTCTTAGACCCCTTCTATAGATTCCACAGCTTCTCATTTTCACCCAAAATCCAAACTCCACAAAGTTCTAATATCAGGGCCTGCCTCCCTCCCTAGCCTCTTCCCACAGCACATCCTTCTCCATGGCATACACATTAACCTTATTTCAGTTTACGTCATTTCCTTCAACACTTCACTCTACACTTCACTTTTTGAAACAGGACGTGTAACTTTTATAGAGTAAACCATCCACATCTTACATGTATAGCTTGAATGATTTTTATATATGTAAACACTCGTGTAACCACTATCCATTTCAGTACCCCAGAGATCTTCTTTATGTGCCTTTCTGGCAGTACCCACCCATCATTAAATCAACTTTGGTACAGGTTAGTTTTGCCTGTTCTTGACCTTCATAGAAACGAAATTATATAGTATGTGTTCTTTTGTGCTTGGATTCTTTTGCTTAATATTAAGTCAGTGAAATTCACCCACATTATTGCATGTATTAATAATTCATTCATGGCCGGGCGCAGTGGCTCACGCCTGTAATCCCAGCACTTTGGGAGGCTGAGGTGGGTGGATCACAAGGTCAGGAGATCGAGACCATCCTGGCTAACACGGTGAAACCCCGTCTCTACTAAAAATACAAAAAAATTAGCTGGGTGTGGCGGCGGGCGCCTGTAGTCCCAGCTACTCAGGAGGCTGAGGCAGGAGAATGGCGTAAACCCAGGAGGCAGAGCTTGCAGTGAGCGGAAATCGCGCCACTGCACTCCAGCCTGGGTGACAGAGTGAGACTCTGTCTCAAAAAAAAAAAAATTAATAATAATAATAATTCATTCATGCTCTTTGCTGTGGAGTCTTCCGTTGTATAGATACACCACTGTTTATGCATTCTACTGGTGATGGGCATTTGAGTAGTGTTACGGACTAAATTGTGTCCCCCCAAATTTTATGGAATAAAGTCCTAACTCCTAATATGTCTGTATTTGGAGACAGGACCATTAAGGAAGTAATTAAATTTTGCAATTATGTAGACAGTTGGAAAAAAGGCCAGGTACGGTGGCTCAGGCTTGTAATCACAGCACTTTGGGAGGCTGAGGCGGGTGGATGGCAAGGTCAAGAGATCAAGACCCCATTATGAAATGGTGAAACCCCATCTCTACTAAAAATACAAAAATTATTGTATTTTTGTACAATAATGCCTGTGGGCCCAGCTATTTGGGAGACTGAGGCAGGAGAATCACTTGAACCCGGGAGGTGGAGGTTGTGTGAGTCTAGATCGCACCACTGCACTCCAGCCTGGTGACAGAGCAAGACTCTATTTAAAAAAAAAAAAAAAAAAAAAAGGAGGTAGTGAAGGTTAAATGAGGTCATAAGGGTGGGACCCTGATCTGATAGAACTGATGTCCTTATAAGAAGAGAAAGAGACACCAAGAGGACCGTTTGAGGACACAGTGAGAAAGCAGCTATCTGCAAGCCAGAGAGAGAGACCTCACCAGAAGCCAAGCCGGAACCCGGTCAGCACCTTGATCTTGGACTTCCAGCCTCTGGAACTATGAGAAATAAATGTCTGTTGTTTAGGCCACCCAGCCTGTGGCATTCTGTTAAGGCGGCCCAGGCTGACTGATGCAGGTAGTTTCTAATTGAGGGCTGTGATACAGCTGCTATAAATATTCTTCTACATGACTTTTGGTGAACATAAGCACTTCTTTCTATTGGCTCTGTCCCCAGGAGTGGGTCATAGGGTAGAGGCATTGATAGAAGGACAGAGAGAAAGAGAAAGAGACAGGAATTTTTCTATTCTGAACCATTTGAGAAGTTTAAGCAGATACACTCTCCCAAACCTCATTGCAGCCAGTGAAGGTAGGATGCTCTCTTACTCCCGTCTAATCTTTAGACTCCATCCCAATTTCGTTATTATCCCAGTAATATCTGTTATATCAAAAGGGTCCTATCCATGATCCATGTTGATTTAATTGTCAAATATCTTTACTCTCCTTTGGTCCTAGACAGTTCCTTCATCTTTACTTTTATGACCTTGACACCTAGAAAAGTTACAGGCTGGTCATTTTGTAAACGGCTCACAATTTGAGTAGCTCTGATGTTAATGTGTTTTGGGCAGGAATGTACAAACGTGATGTGGTGTTCTTTGCATTGCGTCCTGTCAGGTTATTTGTGGTCAATTTGCCCCATTACTGGAGATACTAACTTTTATTCTTTGGTTAAGATGGTGTCTATCAGGCTTCACCAGTGTTAAATTAATTAATGAGTATATTGTACTTATTAATTAACTTTAATTAATTAATATTTTATATAGAGTAAGTTTAAAATGATGTAAATATCCAGTTTCTCATCAAAATTTTACCCAATAGTTTTAGCAGCCATTAATGATTCTTGACTGAATCAAATATTTCTACAGTGCTTGCAAAATGTGATTTCCTAATTCCATTATCCCTTCTACATTTTTAAATTTGCATTCTACTCTAAGTGAGAGTTTCTCTTCTCACTATTTTTATTCATTTATTTACTTGTATTAATATTGACTCACAGACCATTATTTATTTTGATGCTCAACTTGTCCCTGATGTGGCCATTGAGAGCCTCTTCAACTTGGCTCTCATGTCCTTTTTTCTTTAATTTTACATTTTTGTTTTTTAAATTGTGGTAAAATACACATAAAATGTACCATTGTAACCGCTTTAGTATACCATTCAATGGCATTAAGGACAATCTCATTGTTGTGCAACCGCCACCACCATTCATCTCCAGGGCTCTTCATCTGACAAACTTGAAACTCTGTACCCATTAAACAATGACTCCTCCCCCCAGCCCCTGGCAACCACCATTCTGCTTTTTTTTTATTTTCAGAACTTCCTTCCTGTTGAAGACTGAATAGTATTCCGCTGCATGGATATACCACATTTTGTTTATCCATTCATCTGTTGATGGGACGCTTGGGTTGCTTCCACATTTTGGCTCTATAATGCTGCTATAAACATGAGTGTACAGATATTTCTTCAAGTCCCTGCTTTCAATGCTTTTGGATGTATGCCCAGAAGTGGACTTGCTGGATCGTATGGTAATTCTACTTTTAATTTTTTGAGGATCTGCCATACGATTTTCCATAGCAACTGCACTATTTTATATTCCTACCAACACAGTGCCCAAGGCTTCCAATTTCTCACATCATCACCCATGCTTATTTTCTTTCTTTGATAGTAGCCATCCTAATGGGTATGAGGTGGCATCTCATTATGGGTTTGCTTTACATTTCTCTAGTGATTAGCGATGTTGATCATTTTTCATGTTCTTATCAGTCATTTGTATATCTTCTTTGGAGAAATGTCTACTGAAGTCCTTTTTAATTGGGCTGTTTCTTCTGTTGTTGGACATAGGAGTTCTTTATATATTCTGGATATTATCTTATGTGCTTTCAACATGTCCCCATCATTCTTTGAGCACTTTCTGTCTGAAACAACAAGATGTTTCAAGTGCTCTATTTCCCCTGTCCCAGCCCTGGAATCAGTCATTTCTCCAAGGAGCCCTGATTCCTTTCAGTGGCGAATGATTTAGAGGCAGATCTGGGCTGTAGATTTGCTCATTTCTTTTGGGGGCTTGTTGCTCCCAGACCCTCTCAGTGGCCAGAGCCAAGGAATGTGTGTGTATACACATTTATTTATATTTATTTCCAGATCTATGTATTAAAAATTGTAAGTTCACATCAATACCTCTATTTCCAGGCCATCATCATAGGAGTCACTCAAACTTCTCCCCTTTCCATATTTTCAACTTCCTTCTCCGACAACAAGAAACCTGGCTCCCACTCTCCCCATGATATTGATGTATTGCCCAATGCCCCTGCACGTAGCCAGCCTCCTGAGTCCATGGGCTGCTGCCCTCACTTGGCCACGTTTCTGCTCCACACTAACCCCCCCTGTTGCTTTCACAAAGTGTTGGGGGAAGGGAAGGAGGTCCTACAGAATTTTAAGGGAGTTATTCAATTATTCAGGAAGGAAGGAAGCAAGCAAGTACAGGGCTGGATCTTGAAGAAGTTTGCAGACGGCCTCAGCGTGTTTCCGCCCCATGTAATTGGGCTGAAAGCTTAGGGATGTGCCTTTTAACAGCCCCATCTACTCCAGTGTTTCTGGGAAGTTCCTGGGCCAGTCCCTGGCTCAGGGTTGCCCACCAGACCATAATGAGCCGGTCTGCTCAGGCTCCACACTTCCAAGGATAGACTACAGCCGGAGCTGCTGGCAGCTGCTGGAGGCCACGATGTTGCCCTGGGCCCACCCAGCACTTGAACCCTGACCAGAACCCTGAACCTGGCAGGGTCAGGCAGGAGACTGGGGCCTTGGGCCTCAGGGAGACCTGGCAAGGCCTATTCCAGGAGGTCAGGCTGGAAATTGGAAGAGACTCATAACTCATGCAGAAGCTCTTAGCTGAGTACAGCTTCCTTCCCCCAGTGCATTTAAGCTGCACTTTACAAATCCAAATGGCTTAGAGGTTTCCTTTTCATCCTGGCCCCTGGAATATGAAAGGTTTTGCTTGCTACTGTGGCTTCCACCACCACAGAGACACCTGGAAGCGGGAGGAGTGTCTCTGTCCTAAAGAAGCCTTGGTTCAGGCCCCCTGCCAGGTTTCAGTCATCCATGGGCAGCCAGATCACCCCTGTACCCAGCCTACCTCCCGAGGGTTGGGGGTGTGGGCAAGAGAGCTCACTGAGGCATGCTATGTGCAGAACCTTCCAAGGAGTGTTTGGAAGAACCCACCCTCAGGGAGCTCAAAACCTGTCTAGGGTCACAAGCCCCACCAAAAGCAGGAGCAGCAGCCCCTACACCCGCAGATGCCCCTGTGGAGGGCTAGGAATGACAGAACAGCCACGCTGTGAGTGATGGAAACAGGAAAGATAAGGATGATGGGAAACCATGGTAGAAACCTTCCAGAAAGACAGGCCAGCCTTTCCAACATGATCTTGGATGTATTCAGGTTTTAGGGGCCTGAAACAGATATAATTTGGGTAGCTTTTTTTTTTTTTTTTTTTTTTTGAGACGGAGTCTTGCTCTATTGCCCAGCCTGGAGTGCAGTGGTGCAATCTCTACTCACTGCGGCCTCTGCTTCCCAGGTTCCAGCAACTCTCCTGACTCAGCCTCCCAGGTAGCTGGGATTACAGGCACGCACCGCCATGCCTGGCTAATTTTTTGTATTTTTAGTAGAGATGGGGTTTCACCATGTTGGCCAGGCTGGTCTCAAACTCCTGACCTCAGGTGATCCACCCATCTTGGCCTCCCAAAGTGCTAGGATTACAGGTGTGAGCCACTGTGCCCAGCCTGGATAGTTCTTTAAGACACACACACAGAAAAGACTGGGCACAGCGGCTCATGCCTGTAGTCCCAGCACTTTGAGAGGCCGAGGTCAGGTGGATCCCCTGAGGTCAGGATTTCAAGACCAGCCTGAGCAACATGGTGTAACCCCATCCCTACAAAATACAAAAAAGTTAGGTGGGCATGGTGGTGTGCACCTATAGTCTTAGCTACTTGAGAAACCGAGATGGGAAGATTGCTTGAGCCCAGCGAGATCAAGGCTGCAGTGAGCTGTGACCACTGCTCTCCGGCCTGAACGACAGAGTGAGACCCTGTCTCAAAAAAGAGAAAGAAAGACGGAAAGAAGGAAGAGAAAGAGAAAGAAAGAAAGGGAAGGGAAGGGAAGAAGGAAGGAAGGGAGGAAGGGAGGAAGGGAGGAAGGGAGGAAGGGAGGAAGGGAAGGAAAGGAAGGAAAGGAAGGAAGGAAGGAAGGGAAGGGAAGAAGGAAGGAAAGAAGGAAGGAAGGAAGGAAAGAAAGGAAGAAAGGAAAGAAGGAAGGAAGAAAGAAAGAAAGAAAGAAACAAAGAAACAAAGAAACAAAGAAAGAAACAAAGAAAGAAAGAAAGAGAAAGACAGAAAGAGAAAGAAAGAAAGAAAGAAAGAAAGAAAGAAAGAGAAAGAAAGAAAGAAAGAAAGAAAGAGAGAAAGAGAAAGAAAATGAAGGAGACTGCTCAGCTGGACTGCCATCCCTTGACTCCCAGCTGTCCTGGCAAGGAGAGTAGCATCAAGCTTCATGACAGTAGCATCCAGCAGAAGTTCATCACATTATGGCATTTGACAGTTTACAAAGCATGTCCATAGATGTGTTCATCTCCAAGAGCAGGCAGGGAAGCTGAAACTTCTGTGTCCCTACCTCTTACACAGGTCCTGGCAGATAAGTTCACAATCCATCTTTGCTGAGTTAACAAAAGGGGCAAAAAGGCCACGGGAAGCAGCTTCTCCCTGCAGGGCTGGGCAGGGCCAGATGAAGACCTTTATTTTGGGGTCTTAAGCCTGGAAAAGGATCAAGTATCCCCCACTTACCATGTGCAAATCAAAATAAAGCTAGTCCTAAACCACAGAATAAGAGTCAGGAAGTCCTACAGTATCCCGGGGTTTCCCATTGAGTCTGCAATGATTTTTAAAAATGGATAATTTCTCCAAAACTTCTCATTTGGGGCGTGCCCTGCTTTACTGGTGCCAAAGCATATATGTGGCCTGCTAAGTGACCCATCCAGCCCTGGCTTGGTGCCACCACCTCTTATGGACTTCAGTGTGGATTCCTGGGCACAAGGTCTCAGGTGCAGAAAGACCCTCACCCCAGGGGTGAGGTTCAGCGGCCTGGATTTGAAAAGGCCCCCATCACTGACCAGCGTGTACACTTGGATCAGTCACTTAGTCTTTCCAAGACTCAGCATCCTTGTCTGAATGAATGGGCTCACACTCGCTACGTCGTAGAGGTAAGCATGAGGGAAAATGAACTCCGACATGCAAAGGGCCTCTCATGGGATCTGGTGCACAGTGGGTGCTCAGGAAGCACCTATTACCTGCAAGAAGCAACACAGGGAGTTGGCAGGTCCTTAGCTTTCTGCACTGAGAGCAGAACCCCAGCAGCCATCTAAGACAAGTAGGTGCTGAGTAGACAGGAAGGGGCAGTGGCTAGACCTGGGAGTTGGGGTCTTTCCTACACCTGACTTAGCTGGGCAGTTCAGGCTTAGTTCTCAGCCAAAGATGGGCCCTCAGTCCTAGGACTTCCTCGTCCCTCCTCCCAACCACACTGAGCAGATTAGTCAGGAAGTGTGCACAATGTGCTCATTGTTATTAGAGTAAAACAAAAATAGCTTTGGCCTGGAGACTGTGTGCGCAGGGCTTGAGTGCAGTGGGCTACTTGCTGCTTTAGGGAGGCTTTTTTTTCAAGGGAAGCTCAGACTCAGGTGTGCTTGGGGTGGGCCCCCCAAAGGCAAGACCTCCCCAACCTGTCCCTCTCTTGCTCTCCAGACCTACACCCAACACCGCCCCCGCCCCCAAATGCTTTCCATCCTCATGTCTCCTCCAGTCAACTATCTTTACCCACCCCTGTGCCTTCACTCACAACAGCTGGCTCTCTCTGTTGAAGAGTGACGCTGAGCTGCCAGAACCACTCTGTCCACACCTGTGGAGAACAGGAAGTACCCGGACATTTATGTGCTCCAATCGGGGGGAGGGAGGAAGTAAAACTGCCCCTGCCTGCTTGCCTCTGATTGGGGCACCTCTGAAGTGTCCTTACAGCTCCCTGGGGTATGAGACACGCAGCTCTTCACGTGGCTTGGCTTGATGCCACACCTGGCTTGGCTTCTTTCTCTTTGCTTGCATCCCACGTCTTTGTTCCTTGACTGTTTTTTCCCACTTAGATTTCTTCCTAAGAAATCATTTTCACATAAATCTAGACTCAGTTTGCCTCAGGGGAACCTCAGCTAAGATAGTCTCCAACCTAAGATAGTCTCCAACCTCAGGACTAGGCACAGCAGAGGGAGGCACCTGGAGAGACCTGTCATTTGACTGCTTCTGGGAGCGGTGTGTGTGGGGGGTGTACATGCACCTGCCTAGACTCTGCCTTGTACAGCGGGGAGCCCGGAGGAGGACAGAAGAAGTCTGTATTACTCAGAGTCCTCCAGGGAAACAGAACCAACACGAAGAACAGAGAGATTTGTTATAAGGAATTGGCTTACAGGATTATGGGAACTGAGGAGTCCAGACCCAGAAAAGCTGATGGTGTGAGTTCCAGTGTGAGTCTGGGAGCAGGAGGAGACTGATGTCCCAGCTTGAAGACAGTCAGACAGACAGCAAATTCTTTCTTACTCAGGCGTTTATTCTGTTTGAGCCTTCAACTGATTGGATGGAGCCCATCCACATGAAGGAGGGCCCTGTGCTTTATTCAGTCTACGGATTCAAGTGTTAATTCCATCCAGAAACAGGCATGGTGTCCTAGTTAAGTGGACATATAGCATGAACCACACCAGGGCTGCCCAGGCCTTTGCCTCTGCAGTGTGGTGTGGAGGCGCTGGCCGACCTTACTTCTCTTCATCACATCCCCCACTGGCATAAGGGGCACTGAAACGCCTACGGGGGCCATGGCTGGAATGCAAGGACATTTCCTGTTTCCACAGATGGCTCCCTCCAGGGTCTGGGAGCCTCTGCCTTTGGCTTGAACAGGTCACACCCATTCCGCAGGCATGAAAACCAGAACATGGGCTGGGCGCAATGTGGCAGGCGCAAGTCTCAGAGGCGGAGCTCTGTCTTTTGGCGGCCCGGCTCAAATCCTTGGCTTCCTTCCCAGAACCCCCACTTTGGGAGGAAAAGAAAAATAAATTGTGTTCTAGGTACTCAGCAACAAAGACAAAGTGGCTGAGCAGTGCTAATGAATAGCAAGAACAGGGAGTCAAGCGGGCAGGCGCACACTCCAGGTCGGGCTGGGTGCAAAGACAATAAACACAATCGCCCCGCGGGGAGAACGCACTGCCTCCAGAGCAGGCAAGGGGCATCGCAGGCTTCATCGTGAACCAGCAACTGGCCGAGAGGGAAGGGAGTGCGCAGGGGAGGACTGCCCATTAAAGACACCCTGATCCTAATGCGAGGCCCCATGACCTTCTTAAACCTTCTCTAGCTTTTCCCAGAGAGGGCTTGGCTGGGATCGGGGTGGGATGTGGATGAGATCACTAGATAAAATACAGGATGCCCAGTTAAAGTTGAACTTTTCACGGGACATACTTATATTAAAAAATTATTTGTTGTTTATCTGAAATTCAAATTTAACTGGGTGTCCTGTATTAATGAATGAATGGGGTTTTTTTTGTTTGTTTGTTTTTTGCTAACTCTACCAACCCTAGGTGGGGGGTAGAAATCCCACATGGGAAAACTGGTTGAAGAAACTCAGGTAGTTTATCCCAGCAGCTGGCAGACCCTGGGCACCTGCTTCCAATTCCAGAAGGGCTATCCTGGGAGAGTTACACTAGAAGATGGAATGGTTGCATTTTGAAATAGCAGCTACCTGGTCTGTTCAAGAAGAGAGCGGTGTGGCAGAAGGAAGACACAGCTCGGGGCTGCAGATCTGGCTCTGCCATCTACTCCCCGGGGCCCCTGAGCTTGCATACCTGTGAATCACAGGTGTTCTCCATGTACATGCCCTCTGGCCCTGCAGCCCTGCAGCCCACATCAGCCTGGTTTATATCCTTGCACGCATCACATTTCTCTAGCTGGTGAAATATGATGGGAGTGGCAGATCAAGAGCTCAGCTACCTTTCCTCCTTCCTCCAGGCCCCAGGTTGCCCTGTATTTCTCGAACATGCAGAGGAGCGGCACTGGCTGGTGAGGATGCAGAGGCCAGTGTGTCCTGCTGGTTCTCTTGCATGGGAGGCATGGGATGTGGGAGCAGAGAGGGTGAGGCAAAGCCCTATGATCAAGGCCACCGGGCTCAGCATGCTGTCCCTACGTGGCCTTGCCAGGCTCTTGCTCTGTCCAGCTGGGCATCTGGTGACTAGGCCATCCTGAGGCCCCTGACTGAAGATGTCCTAGGGAAGATGTGTCTGAACTCCATTGGCTCTGGGAAGCTGCCCAAACAGAGGCTGAGGCCCTTCACCTCAAACCTGGAAATCTCTGCCTGCTTCACCCTTGTTGATGAGGCAAAGCCCCAGAGTGGACGTCCCAACTCAGGCATTGCTGACCAGGACCTGCAGCCATCTGGAGCACAGACCCAGGGGTGGAAGGGCACTTGTGGGCAGCCACTCCACTGCTTCCTGCTATTCACACAGGGGAAACCAAGGCCTCAAGAGAGGAAGGCGTTTGATCAAGGCCAGTCCAGGATTCGGTGTCCAAACAGGTGTTTACATCCCCTGTTCAGTGCTCAGGGGTCTGCCACACATGACCCTGAACTTCAGTGAGTCAACTAACATACACTGTGCCAGGAACCCCCAAGGACACTAAAATCCCACAATAATACAGCAGTGATGCCCTGGCCCCTATTGCTTCATTGCCTCGTAGACACAGGAGATGATGGAGCCCCAGAGAACTGCAGAAACTTATCTGAAGTTGGTGAGTGGTGGGGCCAGCACTGAAGCCCAGTTCCCCACCTGCAAGCTCACTGCCCTTTGTATTCCCCCATTTGTAACACCCAGCTCTCTCCTGCCAACTTCCCCCAAGGCCTCCCAGGCATCTCCAACAGAAGCCCGTCTTTCAGCACTGCCCCTCCAGCGGTCCTCCAGTGCTGCCCCTTACTGCAGGCCCTCCTTCCACCCCAGGACTGCTGGCATTTGCACAGCTCTCTATAGTGTACAACGCTTTCCCCAGTACATTATGTCAGGTTGATTTCCCCAATGGAAACTCCAGCCCCAGCGGGGAGCACCTGCTTCTCTTGGGCAATTACCCTTGAGAGGCCAGAAGGCACACCCTGCGCAAAGGGTTCCTTGCAAAATGTCAGACTGTTCCAAGCAAACAGAAACGGGCCCTGAGCCAGCTCAGCTGTGGCAGGGAGAACTCTGGGAATTAAGGCCTCCCAGACTGCAGCTTGGTACTCTGTCTCCTTACAAGCCTCATCCCACTTCTCAGCACCTGCAAGAAAGAACACCCTGCTCATTAGCCACCCTGGGAGCCGCAGACCAAGAGCACAGCTGCCTTTCCTCCTTACTCTGGACTCCAGGTTGTCATTAGGCTAGGTGTGCGGTCCCTTGATTTCCTCTTGTTCCCACAGGGCTCCCCACTTATGCAGACACCTATCTGTGCTTGCCCCAGAGGGCCTTGGCAGAGGACTCTTGGCCAGCAAAGGCAGGACTTTGTTTCTCTTTTACTAAAGAGATTTTTTTCCCTATCAAATTTCCTCCAGATCCCCAGGCACTCATATGCCCAGAGTAGAGGTGCTTTTTGCAAAGTCCTGGCTCAGCATAGAGGACACTGAACTTTGAGTCCAAAGACCTAAATTTAAGTCTCGGTGGTGCTGCTTTTGAGCTGTGTGTACAGCTGCCATGTGCAGCTGAACAGGCTGTACACTAGTTCGCTATTGAAAGTGGGATCCAGAGACCAGAGCCTCCATATCACAGGGAGCTTGTTAGATATACAGACTCTTGGGCCATACCCCAGAGTGACTGAATAAAAATCTGTTTTAACAAGATCCTCTGGTGATTTAAACACCCAAGTCGGAGAATCGCTGGTGTATTACGATCCGAGGGAGCACCGCTGACCAGGGTGTGAGCACCACCCCTAGAATTGTGTGATATGCTCTCCTGCTCGGGCAAATCACTTCTCTTTGGGGCTCATTTTCTGGGTCTGCCAAGTGGGGATATAATGCCTCTCCCCTAGGGTGGCTGCACTGCTTACATAAGGAATAAGCATCAGAGGGCGTCTCCTGAGGAGAGTGTTCAAATGGGGTAGCTAGGGTTGACAAGCCTGCCTCTTTCAGGAGGTGAGCTTGGGAATTTTCACCATCCTGAGGGCTTATAGGAAAAACACGATCCTCAGGTTTTGGAACTGGAAAGGATTTGAGGGAATCCTTTGATTGAGCAGACATTCAACTTTCTGTCAACAATTTTACAGATGATGAAACTGAGGAAGGACAGGTGAAATAGCAAAACTGATGGTCTTGCTATCAGATTTTGCTATCAGTGACCGAGCTGGGACTGGAGTCCAGTCCAGTTCCATCTCACTGCCCCCTCTCCCCATAAGCCCTGGCAGTCGTGTAAAGTTGTTCTTGCAACTTATCTATCTATGCCTTTTCTTCAGCACTTCATGGGGATGAACTGGAGGGAGGTTGGATAGAAGTTGCATCTTCCTTAAAAAAGAATACCTAAGCAAATAAGTAGACAGCTCTTTTTCAGAGATAAATAGGGGAATGTCAAGAAGGATGAAACCACTCAGAAAGGAGTACATCAACACCAACTTTTTGTTGCTCGTTTTGCTTTTGTTTTTGTGACAGGGCCTCACTCTGTTGCCTAGCCTGGAGTCCAGTGGGATCCTAGCTCATTGCAGCCTTGAACTATTGGGCTCAAAAGATCCTCCCACCTCAGCCTCCTGAGTAGCTGGGACTCCAGGGGCATGCCACCATGCCTGGCTAATTTTTTTTATATTTTGTAGAGACAGGGTCTCACTATGTTGCCCATGCTGGTCTCAAACTCCTGGCCTCAAGTGATCCTCTTACCTTGGCCTCTTGAAGTGCTGGGATTACAGGTATAAGCCATTGAACCTGGCCTTTAACACCTACTTTCTAAGCACTAACGATATTGTTAAGCATTGTGCTGGGCTCTGGGATACAAGATGAACAGATACCATCTCTGTCCTCATGTGGCTCCCAATCTGGACAGGACATGTGACATACACCAGAAACGAATAGTCATCTAAGGTCTTGGGTGGCAAGTCCATCAACTTGACATGTTAGCAGAGGGATTTGGAGAAGGATGAGAAACCACTGAATGGAGGAGACAAGGAAGATTCCAGAAGATGCTGGATTGGCAAGGGGTAAAGAGAGGTAGGATTTAGATAGGAGCAGAGATCAGTGTGTACCAAACTAGAAGTTTGCAAGGTGTGTTTAGGGAACAGGGGACTGGTTTAGAGCAGGGCTTGGCAAATTTTTTCAGTATAAGGCCAGATAGTAAATATTTTAGGCTTTGTAGGTATAAGTCTTAAGTTCTAACGACTCAACTCTGCCTTTGTAGCTAGAAAGCAGAGACAGATAATAAGTAAATAAACCAGCATGGCTGTATTTCATGCAACTTTATTTATAGACACTGAAATTTGAATTTTATGTAATTTTCATGTGTCACCAAATATTCTTCTTTTGATTTTTTTCAACTACTTAAAAATATAAAAAAGTATTATTTGCTTACAGGCTGTATAAAAACATGTGGGCCAGATTTGGCTCATGGACCATACTTCACCCATTTCTGATCTAGGGGTGAGATGAAAGCTGGGCCTGGAAAGGGATGCTGGGGCCAGATCATGCCAGGCATTGATTACATGGTTAAGGCATCTGGTATTTCTCCAAGGTTAAGTCAGAGGTAGGAATGCATGATATTCAGGTATCCCCCGATTTGCCCCCTCTTCTAAGGCACCTTCCCTCCTAGAGAGTGGCTCCCAACATCCCAAGAAGGGGACCCTTCGTTATGTTGCCTTTTAGTGAACAGAGAAACACCAAGGGAGGAAGGGTCTGGGAATAAACCCAGGGGTCAATTGTTAGGCTTTCAAGCCCGGAATACCTAAGGATGATCTAAGTGAGATGTCAAATAGCTTGTCACATATCTGAATCTAGAGCTGAGAGCTGAAGATAGTGGTTCTACTTTAAATGATGGGAATAGACAAGTCTCTTCAGGAAGGAAAGTAGAGGGAAGAGAATGCAACCCAGGTCGGAGGACTGAGGTTCTCTACTTCCAGGGCTCAGATGGAGGCCCAAGAGAGCCTGAGAGGCAAAAGAAAGCAGGAGACTGTGATGGCAGAAGCTGAGGGAGAGGAGTCACTTAAAAGAAGGGAGGAAACCATGCCAAATGCTGCTGCAACTTTTGTAGGGTGAGGACAAGAGAGTGTTCTGGTAACATGGAGGTCTCTCAAGACCTGCCAGGAGCAACTTCAATGGGGTGGTGGGTGTGGAAATCAGAGAGAGCGGAGGTGATGCAAACAAGTCTTCAGAGACATGCTAACCTTTGCAAGACAGATGAAATTAAGCATTAGTCCTAGGGAAGGATGCAGGATTGAACTAAACTCAACAGACTTACTATTGAGTGCTTACCTTGTCCCAGGCACAGTGCCAGGCTTGGAGATACAAAGATGAGAAGAGACAGAAGAGTCACCCCCAAGATGATCAGTATCAGAATAGGCATACGTAACAAGTGGTGCCGGCAAGAGGGATGTTGGAGCCACGAATTCTGAGTTTGGGGATCAGGAAAAGCATCACAGAATGGGTGCTATCTGATTTGGGCTTGTAGAGCAGGAAGGACAACGTAAGAAAAGCCTTGCCAAGCAGTAGGAAAGAGGATTTCAGAGAGACAGTTTAAAAAAGAACAGGGGGCCGGGCGCAGTGACTCACGCCTTTAATCCCAGTACTTTGGGAGGCCGAGGCAGGCAGATCACGAGGTCAGGAGATCGAGATCATCCTGGCTAACACTGTGAAACCCCGTCACTACTAAAAAAATACAAAAATAATTAGCTGGGCGTGGTGGCGGGCACCTGTAGTCCCAGCTACTGGGGAGGCTGAGGCAGGAGAATGGCGTGAACCCGGGAGGCAGAGCTTGCAGTGAGCCGAGACTGCACCGCTGCACTCCAGCCTGGGAGACAGAGCGAGACTCCATCTCAAAAAAAAAAAAAAAAAAAAAAAAAAAAAAAAAGAGAACAGGGAGGGCCGGGTGCAGTGGCTTATGCCTGTAATCCCAGCACTCTGGGAGGCCAAGGTGGGTGGATCACCTGAGGTCAGGAGACCAGCCTGGTCAACACGGTGAAACCCCATCTCTACCAAAAATACAAAAATTAGCTGGGTGTGGTGGTAGGCTCCTGTAATCCTAGCTACTCGGGAGGCTGAGGAAGGAGAATTGCTTGAACCCAGGAGGCGGAGGTTGCAGTGAGCCAAGATTGTGCTATTGCACTCCAGCCTGGGAGACAAGAGCACAAGAGCAAGATTTCGTCTAAAAATAAATAAGTAAATAAGTAAATAAATAAATAAATAAATAAATAAAAATAACAGGTAGGGTTTGGGGAACAGCGATTGGTCTGATGTGGCCTAATGGGTAGTGGTGACGATGGGCCACAGAGTAACAGGAGATGCATTTGGAGACATACGCCACCCACCATGGGATAGGCCTTTGCACCCTGCTGAAGAGACTGAAGTTTATAAAAAAGGGGGAATATAAAGAATATAACATTGGTCTACCTGCTCTGTGCCAGGTACCGAGCTAGCAACCTACCTTAAATACTTTCGAACATGGGTTTTGCAGTGTAAAGCAGACCTGAGTTCAAATTCTGATTCTGCAAGGTGTGACAGCTGTGTGGCCTTAGCTCCTTTAACCTAGCTAAGTCTTCGTTTCATCTGTTAAATGCTAATAATTCTTATCATATAGAATTTTTGTAAGGCTTAAAAATAAAAGCAAATACCACAACTATGATCTCATTTAAAATAGAGTGACATAGCTGGGCGCGGTGGCTCACGCCTGTAATCCCAGTACTTTGGGAGGCCGAGGCGGGTAGATCACTTGAGGTCAGGAGTTCAAGACCAGTATGGCCAACACGGTGAAACTTTGTCTCTACTAAAAATACAAAAATTAACTGGGCATGGGGGTGTGCCCCTGTAGTCCCAGCTACTAGGGAGGGCTGAGTCAGGAGAATCCCTTGAACCTGGGAGGCAGAGGTTGTAGTGAACCAGGATCATGCTGCTACACTCCGGCTTGGGCAACAGAGTGAGACTCTGTCTCCAAAAAAAAAAACAAAAACAAAAAACAAAACATATTTGCAAGACTAATCTTGCATTTTAGAAAGGTTGCTTTTGTAGTGGTATGCAGGACAAACTGGTGGAAGGGAGTTAAGAGGGGGACAAATGAAACTGGGTATACTAAGGCTAGTTAAAAGGCTATTATAGAACTAGTTAATAGCAAAAAAAAAAAAAAAAAAAAAGGAAAAACAAAACAATGGGCTATTGGGAGAGCCTGGGGAGAGCTGAATGCTGAAGACCCCCACAAAGGCCTCTCCTGGGGGTGATGAGAAGGGCCAGCTGTTAGGGGGATTCCAGGGCTGAGTGGGGTGGGGTGGGGGATTCTGTGAATGAGAGATGTGAGGGGCTGGGAGCAGGGTAAAGAGCTGGAGAGAGGCGTGTAGAAGGATTCTAGGCCCTCCAACTTCGGAGAGCAGTGGGGTTTTTAACTGAGCTGACAGATATTAGAGAAAATGTGGGTTTGGGGAGAGTGCATATTTAATTTTGGACAAATTGAGTTGAGGATTCTGCAGGATGCCAGATGGAGAAGCCCTGAGGGAGTTGGAAAGAGAGATCAGGAACTCCAGCGAGGGCGACTCAGCTCTGAGCTGTTTCATGCAGGAGGGAAGGCCTGGCACTGGAGGAGGAATGCCAAAGTCCAGGTGATGTTTGATCAATAAGGACCCTGCAAGCTCCCTAAGTGTCAGGATTTTAGATCAGGTGGGAATAATGGAAGGCACACTTCCCACGGAATGGTAGAATGTATTAGAATAGTATGTGCTTCATTTATTTTGCTGGAGACTTGCAGATTGAGAGCTAGAGGGGGTCATCTGGTCCTATATGAAGTCTTCAGCACCTTCTAGGGCCAGGCCCTGAGAATATGTAAGTGGAGAGACAAGAAAGTCTTCCCAAGAGTAGAATGCCAGGCAATAAAGGTGGAAAGAATAATGGACTTAGAAAAAATCGCAACAGCATGGTGAAGATACAGCCTGAATAGTGGATTTTATAGTCCTATCCAGATCGCCAAGGTTTTAGTGGAGAGATGGAGATCTGAAGGGGTTAAGTGGCTTCCGAGGTGATGCTGAAGTGGCTCAGTTGGGAATAATAGGGCGGTGTCTTTGTAGAACCCAGGGGAATGTTTTTGCACTATGAGATTGTTGTATGCCTTTTGAGATACATGGGGCAGATTAAAATCTCCTTTTCGCAGATGAGAAAAATGTCTCCAGGAGCTGAAGAGACCTGCTTCAGGCTGCACCAATGCTAACAAGAGGCATAACCGGATGTGAACCCCCGAGTTCCCATCTCCCACCGCATGCAGAATTTCTTCGGCTACCTGAGCTACAGGAACCCTAGGAGGCAGGACCAGAGGTGCCCAGGGACTGCAGCCCACTAGGGTGGACATGGGGAAAGAGGAATATCATTTCTGGTTCAAGTTGCTAGTTTTGCAGAGTGTAAAATTACTGCACAAGTCTCAGAGAATAAACAGAGTTAACACCCCATTAAATACAATGGACTTTCAACGTGAGCTCTAGACGTGCCTAGATTGAAACTAGCTGAGCGGGAGCCGGCCCGTGAGTAAAATGTATCACATGCACTCCCTTAATGCTTCCAAAGAGGAAAATCCAGCGCAGGGAGAAGAAAGCGCCGGCAGCAGCTCTGCAGGCTCAGGGCTGAGGATCCGGTAATGAAGTCTTTCTGGAAGGTAAGAAAGGGCTGTGTGCTGCATGCTATTTTTAAACATGCTGGAGCAGCACATGTATCCCTGGCCCACGCACTTTCTCCAGCAGAGGAGGGGCCTGGGGGAATGCAGCCAGGAATTTAGATGCTATTTATTGTATTTCCTTTTATCAGTCAAATGATTTTCCTATTTCCCACATAGATAAAGATCTTCCACCTACAGCTCCAGCTTGTTGACCTTGTCAGGACTGCTGTGCAGCTTGAAAATTGGTCCCAGAGAGAGAAGGGCATTGTTTTTAGGGGGTTGTTAGGGGATTGTTTGGCGGGTTGGGTTTTTCTTCTCCCAGCAGGGAAGAGATTGGTTTACAAAAAAAAAAAAAAAAAAAAAAAAAAAAAAAAAAAAAAAAAAAAAAAAAAATTAAAAATCTGCCAGAAAACAAAAACTGATTGTTTTGTGCCTTTTTGCAGAACTGAAAGGCTGTCCAAGAAGTAGAGTTCACCAGCCATCCCCCTTGCATCCCCCAATATCTCCACCCCACCTTTCACCAACATACACACACATGCGCACTCTCTCTCTCTATTAATATCTCTTTCTCTCTCTTGCAGCAGCAAGCCTGGCCCTGGCCCCAGACCCACTGCTGTGCTGCTGTCTTGGCAGGCAGCAGGGCAGAGGGGGTGGCAGTTCTGTCTAAGCTTGTAAGCTGAGCCAGTCTCTTGACTGTGCCAGCTCTGAGGCCCCTTAGAGATGCCAGTATGCCTGAGTGGGAGCAGTTGCAGCTTCCACTCGGCTGGAAGCCTTGGAGCCAGCCAGGCCTCCAGAAGCTGCATTCTTAGGCAAGGGTATGGCCCAAGGGCTGCTAATCAGCAGGAGGCCTCCTCTTGGGCAAGCTGCCCTCATTGTCTCGCCTTGCCTGGGCCTGCTGGCCAGGTTCACAGGACAGAGACAGTGCCACTATTCCTCACCTTCTTGGGAAATGGGACCAGCAGATGCTGTGGGAGGCTGGGGTTTTATTGTAAATCCTCATCATTTCTGGCTCATTTAGAGCCACAAAACACAAAGAGAGCCAGCTAGAAGGAGGGAATCCACCCCCTTGCAGGCTCATCATTTGAACAGCAAGGAGCTGCAGGCCCCTTCCACACCGGCGAGGGCTGACTGTAGGTTTAATAGTCAGCTTTCAGGAACGCCCGATTCTTTCCCACCATTGCAGTGTTTCCTGGCCGGGACAGCAGAGGGCGCCGGCTCTCCTGCCAGCACTGGGTCCCGGGCCGCCCTCCCGCACATCTGGAAATGGGCTCTATCACTGTCTTGAGAAATAGGGCCAGGGATCTGTCTGTGTCAGATGAATTGGCACCCGAGTGAGCACGCATACACATCAAGAATTCCACTTTCTCGTTAGTTCTATTTCTCCCTCAAGAGCACTTGTGGAATGTGGGGAATTTGCCTTGCCAAGGCGGCCAGCACATCTGAGTCCTGGGCTTGGTCAGGCCTCGGTGGAGCGCTTGGCGGGACCACCTCTGTTCTGAAGCCTTTGCCCTTCCCTCCGCCATGGAGGGAGGGGGAAAAAGAAAACAGGAGAACAGGACCTCCCAGATCTTTTCTCCTGGGGAAGAAAACTAAAAATGTTTGGTCCTGACCTTCCGGGCCCTCCTGAAGAAAGCAAATGTCCCACATTAACAGGTCCTTGAGAAAGAAAACATAATTCCAAGAAAGCATTTTCTTAAATTACAAGTGATTAGAAATACCAAAGGCATGTGCAAACAATGAAGATGGGAAAGGAGAAACTGGATGGAGGAGGGCAGAGCTGAAGCCAACCCAGGGGCCTGGTTGCTGTTCTGAGGCTGCTCCCTAGACTTCTGAAAGCTGCATGCATTTAAATGTCCACATTTTCTCGCAGAAGCCAGCAATCTGTACTTCTCTTGGCCAAACAACACATCAGTCTAATATGGTGTGGGAGAAATATGTTACATTCTTTTACGAACAGAATGTTAACATCACCTAGAATCAATATTTATATCCAAGAACACAATGAACTGGCTTGTTTTGTGCAGAATGGGTTTAAGACAGGGACATTTGGAAGGAGTAGGGAGGCTGCCCCTCCTGCCACCCAGAAAGGCAGACCCCAGCAAGCAGGCTGAGGCTCCAGCATCCCAACGGGTTTCTGCCTGGGAGACCATGCTCGGCTCCCTTCCTCCCTCACAGTCCTTTGTCTCCTGGGATTGCAAGAGGAAGCCAGAAGCAGCCAGTGGGGCAGGAATTTGTGGTGAGGTTCAGGACATGAGGCAGCATCCTGTCAGGAGAGACAGCTACCATTCGTGAGGGCTGCAGCGGGGGAAGGAGGGTCAGGACATGCATCCCAGCATTTCCTACTGCAGATCAAAGTAGGGGCGGAAACAACTTTACACAAGTCCTTGGATGAGGGGCTTTTAGGGGATGAAAAACAAAGAATAAGGGGGGATGACCCTTTTCTTTCATGCTGCTATTTTTTGGCCAGGTAATTATCCTCATCTGAGGCAGCCATTACAACAGAGATGGAAGCTGAGGTCTCCTGGCCTTGGAGTGCTGCATATTCTTCCAGAGGCTTTTGGGACACTCTATCCAACTCATTAGGCTGGTTTCTTCCTTAATTCTGTTTTCCACTTTACTGCCTTTTTTTGTTGTTGTTGTTCTTTTTTTTCTTTTCTTTTGAGATGGAGTCTTGCTGTGATGCCCAGGTTGGAGTGCGATGGTGCAATCTTGGCTCACTACAACCTACGCTTCGCGGGTTCAAGCGATTCTCTTGCCTCAGCCTCCCAAGTAGCTGGGACTACAGGCATATGCCACTACACTCAGCGAATTTTTGTATTTTTAGTAGAGACAGGGTTTCACCATATTGGCCAGGCTGGTCTCGAACTCCTGACCTCAAGTGATCCACCCGCCTCAGTCTCCCAAAGTTCTGGGATTACAGGCATGAGCCACCATGCCCACCGGCTTTACTGCCTTTGGAAGCTACTGGGCCTGCAGCCCGGAGTCAGCTGCTTGCTCCTTGCATGTACAATCCTTACCTAATTAGAAAAATAAAAACAAACAAAAGCCTTTCCCCCTTTCCCAGAAGATTTAAGGTTTGCCTGCAACAGAGCATCTACAAATGTGAGACTTCTTTTCACCTAAGCAGACTGGACTGTGGCCTCATTTTGCAGAGCAAGCAGGCCCACTTCATTTTCAGATTTGATGCTGAAGGTTACCATTTTCAACCGTAGCACTTGTCTCTCGTTAAACGCCTGGAGCTCATTATGATATATCTTGCAGAACAGTCTTTGCTGCTTTAATAGGCATGATCTTTAGAAAAGATCTTTTGGCTTATGTATAAGATCGAGGCATGATTAATCTTGGCCCCATTTAGTTGTGGGTCACCAGTGTTCAGGCTACAGTGAGATCTCTTTTAGCATGACCACAATTTATAATTTTCCATAATCTGTATCTTTCCTTTATGTTGTTAGTATGTTTGGTTGCTGTAATTCATTTGGTCTGTCCTATTGTTTTCATCTAGTTCTAAGAAACCACCAGTAAATATCCTGATCACATTTGCTATAAAACCAGCCAAGATAAACATATTATTTCATTATAAGCCACTATGTTTAGCATCCTCTTTATGGCTGCAAAGCTCCCCCTGCAGAAATCTCACGTGGGAGACTCATGTAAGTTTAAATATTCTGAACATCTTTAGAGGTACCACCTGATTTAAGCCATGGAAAAGTCTCACTTAGGTCCAGATGTTGTTCTGATGTCAAGGGCAGGATGAAAGAATAGTGAAAGTTAGCAGTAGGGGCCGGGTATAGTGACTGATGCCTGTAATCCCAGCACATTGGGAAGTTGAGGTAAGTGGACTGCTTGAGCCCATGAGTTTGAGACCAGCCTGGGCAACATAGTGAGACCCCCATCTCTATAAAACTTGGAAAAATTAGCCAGGCGTGGTGGTGCACATCTGTAGTCCTAACTACTCGGGAGACTGAGGTGGGAAGATCCCTTGAGCCCAGGAGTTTGAGACCAGCCTGGGCAACACACTGAGACTCCCACGTCTATAAAACATGGAAAAATTAGCCAGGCATGGTGGTACACATCTGTAGTCCTAATTACTCAGGAGACTGAGGTGGGAAGATCCCTTGAGCCCAGGAGTTCAAGGCTGTAATGAGCTATGATCGCACCACTGCACACAAGCCTGGGCAACAAAGAAGACCCTGCCTCAAGAACAACAAAAAAAGTTAGCAGTAGGGCAAAGAATAAAACAGTGAAATCTTTAGCCAGGAGTGGCAGCAGTTGGTAGGGTTTGACTATCTGCCTTCAGAGTAGTGCCAGGATCTGGGAGAAAAGTTCTAATAAAAAAAGTCTCCTCGGAAGTCTTTGGTAAAAGTCATTCCAAGTCCAGGCCCGCCTTTCAAGCTCTAGAGTTGTCAATATAAATGCTTACTTAACACCTACATCTGCTGACTTAACACTTGCATCTCAAATAAACTTTCCCACAAGGCTCTCTGATTTCCAGCCATTCCCCTGCCCCAGTCTGCTCCTCTTCTAGTCGTTCCATTTCAGTAACTGGTGCCTGGACCATCCGTGTGAAGCACGAGATTACTGCAGGATGATCTCTCCCTCTTGCCTCCCTCTCACCCGTCACTCATCTTGTTCCTTCCACTACCAAAATGGCTGTATTCCATCCTCTTCCCCGCGTCATTCTTCACTGCTACACCCTTAGTCCATACCACCACCTCCAGAGGGATTATAGCCACAGTCACAATTTAGCTCCCATTTCAATGCTTCACAGAGAAGTCAGAATAATTTTGTTAAAACCACAAACCAGATGATATCACTTCCTTTCTGAAACCTTCAGTGGTTTCCCCCTGCACTGAGGAGACTATCCTAGATCCTTGGGCTGGTGATAAGACCGCATATGGCCTCTCTCCTATCTCTTGCTGTTTTTCCCCTACATTTCCCTGCTCCAGGTCCCTGGTTTTCTTTCAGCTCCTCTAAATCCCCAAGGAAAAATGGATTTTGTGCTCTGTTCCTGACTCTAAGTCCTACTGGTTTTTCATCTTAACTGTCACTTCCTTGAAGGGGCCTTCCTTGACCCTGCTGTTGAAAAAATAGTTGCCCATTCCCTGCCAATATGCTGACACACGCTATACTACTCTTTTCCTGCATTTGATACCACATGGCAACATCACATCTACTTGTTTGTTTAATCACATTTCTTCCACTAGATACTAGGCTCCATGAAAGTGAGAATTGTTATCTGTTTTGCTATATTCCTACTACCTGCTCCAGAGGGTAAT
Organism: Chlorocebus sabaeus; assembly: GCF_047675955.1. Lineage (NCBI taxonomy): Eukaryota > Metazoa > Chordata > Mammalia > Primates > Cercopithecidae > Chlorocebus > Chlorocebus sabaeus. The sequence goes on along the minus strand of NC_132929.1, from coordinate 53,574,503 downwards.
GCATATTAGTTGAACCAAGTAATGAAAGTAGACTGCACATGGAGAGCTACCTAAAGGGTATTTACACTGCCTTCCTGGTGAACCCGCCCCACCAGACCACAGTTACCCAAAATTCCTCCTTGAAGAACTCCTCACTGAGGTTTGGGAGGAGCCAAGTCAAACTCCCAAATGTCTCTAATCTCCTCCTTTGCTCCTTTACTCCATCCCCACTGCATGCTCTTCTTCCTCTTCTTCTTTATTTATTCATTTTCCTTTGAGACAGAGTCTTGCTCTGTCACCCAAGCTGGAGTGCATGGTGTGAACATGGCTCACTGCAGCCTCGACTTCCTGGGCTGCAGCAATCCTCCCACCTCAACCTCCCAAGTAGCTGGGAGCACCATCATGCCTGGCTAATTTAAAAATTTTTTTATAGACATGAGGTCTCACTATGTTTCCCAGTCTGGTCTTGAACTTGTGAGCTCATGTAATCCTCCTGCCTTAGCCTCCCAAATTGCTGGGATTATAGGTGTGAGCCACTGTACCCAACCCCCAACTGCATGCTCTTCTTACCTTCCATCCTGGTAATCCATTCAGCTGCTTTATGTCAATCTTAAACAAATGCAGATGCAAGGTTTTAAAAATTCTTTTCCTAAGGAGCTTGAAGAATTAAAAAGGAGAGCATTCCTTAATTTCATAGTTCAACACACAGCGTAACTGGATCTACATGTGTGCACATGCGCTGAAGATAGAAGGAATGTTAGCAAACACTGACCTGAACTTAGAATCTCAAGGAACCACAGACTTTTAAGAACTGAAAGGAACTTTTTAACTGATAGCAGAGAGATGTGTGTCTTGCCCAGGGCTCTTCTGTTGTTGGGACTTCAAGTTTAGCCAGTCCAAAACAGAAACCTTTTTACACTATTTTAACACTCTCCTAACCAGTCTATCTCCATACTGCCTTGAATTCAAGAGTATTTATGCTAAGGACCACAATAATGGATGGGGGGAAATTACATTTTGATTTTCACAAACCTCTAATTGAAAAATTTGCATTTCTTTTGATTATAAACATTGGCAACAAGCCCCAGTAGTATTGGCAGGACCTGTGACTTTGCCACCAACAAGATCACAGATATTTTCATACTATATTATAGCCATTGCAGGTGTTGAAATATTATTTATGATCACTACTACTTTAAAATTATGGTCATTATTAGAGTTAGATCATGTTATTTAATGCTTTATCAAGAAGCACAGGTACTCCTACATAACACATTGTTAATATTTTGATAGCTATATTTTAATATAGTGGATTTCCTTTGCAATTTTATTTGTACTTTATGCACTTAAAACATTCCTAGAAGTGTCCATAGACTTTACCAGATTGCCAAAGCAGCTCGTGGCAGAAAAATGGTTGAGAGGCTATGGCGTAGTTTTTTTCTCATGTCACTGCCTTGCAAAAACAGCCCTTATGACTTCCCTCTGCCTGCAAAACAAAAGCTAAAACCCTTGGCATGACATTCAAGGCCCATTTACAATCCATTTTCAGAACACCTCACTTTCTTTCTTTTTGGTCAATGCCCTGGATATAACCTGTGTTCCAGTCACGCTGAATTACTTGAGTACACCAAAAATGTACTTCTATCTCTAGTTCTATTTCTAGCTTATCTTAAGGAACTACTCTTTTTCTAAGGCACAACTCTAAATGTTATCCTGGTAAAGCTCTTTTGCCTTCCCCCAAGCAAAACTGCTGAATCTTTCCTTTATGTTTTCCAGAATACTGTGCTCACAGCTGCTTGATCATTTATCAGACCCTATTGTAGTTAGCTTTGTATCTATTTTTTGTTATATTGTGAGCTTCCAGGGGAGAGGGACTTCCTCAGCTTTACACCCCAAATACATAGTGAGTACTTGGAAATGCTTGAATAAATGAATATATCTAAAATATTCATTCTTCTGAGGGATGAATAAAATCCCTAATTAGTATATTAGTTTGTCCTTTAAACCAAGAAATTCTTTTGATAAATATAACATAAGTCTACTTCAAAAATCCACTGGCCCCAAGAAAAATAGGTTGTTGTCTTACATTCCACTGCCTGGACCCAGTTGCCTTCAGTTGACTTCCATCCTTGAAGATAGCAAAAGCACCCCTCGCAGGAGCCCATTTGCTGAGTCTTTAAACCTTCTGACTGTATCAGTGATGTCTTGTCACATTACCCTTCTTTGAATGATGCCAAATTTTGACCAGTCTCCTTTAAGCAGACGCTTTCCATTTCTTGCCCAGGATTTTCTAATGGTCAGGTTATGACATGATTTTTATATCCTAGAACATTCAGCTGCTTTATGTCAATCTTAAACAAATGCAGATGCAAGGTTTTAAAAATTCTTTTCCTAAGGAGCTTGAAGAATTAAAAAGGAGAGCATTCCTTAATTTCATAGTTCAACGCACAGCGTAACTGCATCTACATGTGTGCACATGCGCTAAAGATAGAAGGAATGTTAGCAAACACTGACCTGAACTTAGAATCTCAAGGAACCACAGACTTTTAAGAACTGAAAGGAACTTTTTAACTGATAGCAGAGAGATGTGTGTCTTGCCCAGGGCTCTTCTGTTGTTGGGACTTCAAGTTTAGCCAGTCCAAAACAGAAACCTTGATTTTTCTTCCGTGATGTTTCATACTTAAGTCTGCAATCTCAGGCCATGGCACCGCTCTCCATTACCCAGTTTCCCAAGCCAAAAGTCATTCTTCTTTTTTCTTTTATAGAGATGGGGTTTCACTACATTGCCCAGGTTGGTCTCGAACTCCTAGGCTCAAGCAACCTACCTGCCTTGGCCTCCCAAAGTACTGGGATTACAGGCGTGAGCCACTGTGCCGAGGAAAAACTGAGTCATTCTTGATTCTTTTTCTTTCATTCTCCACATCCCACTCATTATACTCCCAAACTATATCCTGAATTAATCTGCCCTTTCCCACCACTCTAGGCTAAGCCACTGTCATTTCTCACTTGGGCTCTTGTGCCAGCCTTCTCACTAGTCTCTCTGATTCTTCTCTTATCTCCCCCACAATTCTCTACACAGCAGCCACAGTGACCCTTTATTTTATTTTTGTTTTTGAGACAGAGTCTTGCTGTGTCACTCAGGCTGGAGTGCAGTGGCACAATCTCGGCTCGCTGCAACCCCCGCCTCCTGGGTTCAAGGGATTCTCATGCCTCAGACTCCTCAGTAGTTGGGATTACAGATGCGTGCCACCATGTCCAGCTAATTTTGTTTTGTATTTTTAGTAGAAAAATACAAACATCGTTTCACCATATTGGCCAGGCTGGTCTCCAACTCCTGGCCTCAAGTGATCTGCCCGCTACCACCTCTCAAAGTGCTGGGATTAGAGGCGTGAGCCACTGCACCCGGCCCAGAGTGACCCTTTAAAAACAGAAATCAGATCTTGTCACTTAGTTGTGTAGAACTCTCTTCACATTACACTTATGACAAACTGCGAACTCTTTATGACACTTCCGAGGATCTACGTGATCTTGCTATTGCCTGCCTTGCAACGTCATCAAAGCCACTCTGCCTCTCCTTTACTCTGCTCCAGCCTCTCCAGCTTTTTCTATGCCTTGAAATTCCAGAGCTCATTCCTGCCTCAGGACTTCAGACTCTCTATACCCTCAGCCCTTCACCGGGCTGGCTCCTTCAAATCAATCTTGTCTTTCCTCAGAAGATACTTCTTCAGAAAGGCCTTTTCTCTACCCTAGCTTATATCATTTCCTCATATACCTAATCTAGATAATTAGCTGAGATGAGTTAGGTTGTTTATAGTCTCTTCTTCCCCAGCAAGGAGAAGAGCTCTATGAGGACTAGGACCCAGCACAGTTTCTAACACAAAAAAGATATTCAACAAATATTGCTGAATAGGTCTAATTCCAGTTCTCAGACCCACCATATGATGCTACGGCTTTGAACGCATGCCACTCTCATTAGTTATCTCTAAGACAATATGGCTAGAGTGGAATGTAAAGCCATAGTTATCTGGGTATAAACCATTTCTCTACCTGTTCCCTGTTCTGTAACTGCACAAGTCACTTATCAGATGAATGTCTTAATTTACTTACTGTAAAAATGAGTATAGTAGTCCTACTCTGTGAAGTTGTGGAATTACATAATTTATATAAAAAGCACAGCAGAGTGGCCTATAGTATGTGTCTAATTGTTAGTTCTCTTTTCCCTTTGGTCGTCCACAAATTATAAGTTTATATTTAAATGTCTTCTACTCTATGACAGGCATGATTCTAAGTGTTTTACATGGATTGACTAATTCAATCTACATAAAAACTCTACAGGACAGAAATGATAAATATCACTATGTTACAGATGAGAAAACTTAAGTCATATAGTGGTTTATACAACTTGCCTAAGGTCATATAAGAGGAAACCAGCAGAATCCAGACTTGAACCCCGCAGTGTTGTCCAATTTCAGAGGTAAAAAAACAGTCATTGACTATCTTTATTGTGATCCCTTGGTAAGAAACACATTTTACATTATAAGTGTATGTAGACATATGACTGTATCTGAAGTATAAGTTTCACAAAATAATACCCTTACTACACCTGTAGTGCAATCTGATAGTTTCTCTTCATTTTAATTTTTAAAAATGTTTTTGACCAACTTACTGGTTTAATGATCTATTAATGAATCAAAACAGCACTTTGAAAAATTGCTTGTCTAAATTACAATTAATCCAACTGTTCTGACCTTCCAGCTACCTCAACCTCTACCAGAAAAACTCTGATGGCTATCAGTTCAGATTTTCATGTTTCATTTACATTCCAGATAAAGTTCTTATTAATTAGTTAAGATACTGATCCTCCACCCTGACTCAGATCTACTCCCTATTGCAAAGTCTTTTGCACTTATGGAAAAAATACCTCATCAGGTAAGATTCAAATAATTCTTTCACTCTACAAAAAGTATTTGTCTCTATTAAAACTATTAATACAAGCTGCCCTATGTTAGAAACATTTATATACAAGTTTGTCCTTTCCACTAGATTATCAGAAACTATGGCGGGCAGAAACCATGTTTTATAAACGTCTTTGTAGGCCCAAATTAAAGGGTGAATTAAAGTTAAATGAAGAAAATTTAGTATAAAAAACTCTGGCTCTTTAAGTGTTGGATGGTGTGTGTGTGTGAGAGAGAGATTCAAATAAGAGAATCTCTTACACTGAATCTTACATATTCCCACATAAACATGTAAGACACCCTCCCACGGATCTGGTGCTGCAGGTGGTTTACAAAAATCCTTCTATCTGGAAAATCTGCATTGGCCATGCATTTAATTTCCCAATGCCATTCCTATCTACTTGTGGCTCCTCCTTTTGCATTTCACTAAGCTAAGAGAATGTACATTTCTACCTCTGGCAAAAGTTTACCCCCGTAGACACATAGTCCTATGAAAACTAAACTGAAATGGTTTCTGGATGAGCAGATGTACATTAACAATTTCACCTAGTCTGACTCTCAATCTCGAGTTCTTTAATGGGCTGGCATATAAACTACTGCTTATATCCATAGATATTGAAGTATATATCTGAGTGCAGGCTATATATCAAACAAAGAAAAATCCCCTGACTTGGAACTCTCAGTTGCAAGGCAGGAAATTCTTTCAGGGGGCAGGAAGTAGCTATGTGCTTTTCTGCTAAGCAATACTTTAATTTCCCCACCCTTAGGGAAAGCTTGCCCTGATGTTGTTTCAATTCAGCAGATGCTGAGCAGTTAGAGAAAGGGAACAAACAACTAGGGGAAGTATTACTACCTGTTTATTTTGATTTTTACTAAACAAGACTGGCCACCAGCTGTTGCAGGGTAGGGGAAGAGCTAGATGGGAATAGGAAATGCCAACTCAGATGGAAGCTAGTTTTTGGCTTTCTGGCTCTCCGGGGGAAAAAAGGTATCAAGGAAGTACATGGTCATTCTCAAACGGCCAAGAGGCAAAGGCAAGATAATGCACTCCATTCACTAGCATGGCGGGGTTGGGCTTAGAGTGCATAAATGAAGTCACACATAGTTATGAAATTAATGTTAGTCACCTACTCTATATTCATTTTCTCCTTCTTCCTTACTAAAACCTATATATTGTTGGGCACAGTAACGTCCATGCAAGAATGACATTTCTTGGCCTCCTTTATAGCTAGCTATAGTCACATGATTGAGTTCTGGCCAAATCAAGTGAAAGTTTGAATACGATTTCCAGGAAGACTCTTTAGAGGGCCCTGACTCAGCTAGGTCTGCTCATTTTGTCCTTGCCCTCTTTTCCTCATGCTGCCAGGAATTTCAAAGTGACAGCTGATGGTCAAGTGGCTATTTTGGACCATGGGGTGACCTTGAGAAGGATCATGTTGTGGTACAGGCAGGAGCCTCCATACTAGCCTTTAACTGCCCAACTTTGGCATAGTTTTCTATGAGAAAACTATTTAAGCTGTTGCTAGTTCTGCTTAATATAGAGTCAAACTCAATGCTAACTGAGATACCCTGATAGTTACTGGCAATCATGTAACAGATACTTCCTATCTTCCTATCCTCCAAAGCAAGGTGGATTCTGTGTCTTACTCTATCCTTCTTATGACAGTAAAGGAGAGCTGAGGCATGTGTTATGTCAGAAGAGGAAACTGGAGTTGAAACAAATCAAGACTTGCCCAATGTCACACAATTGGCTACTTGGAAAGCAGCAGGCTCTGGAAGCCAGGGTGCCTCAACCCCAGGATTTTTAAAAGCATAGCAGAAATAGGTGACAAATTTCCTTTAAAAAGATTTTGGGCCGGGCGCGGTGGCTCACACCTGTAATCCCAGCACTTTGGGAGGCCGAGGTGGGCAGATCACGAGGTCAGGAAATTGAGACCATCTTGGCTAACACGGTGAAACCCCGTCCCTACTAAAAATACAAAAAATTAGCCGGGCGTGTGGTGGGTGCCTGTAATCCCAGCTGCTCGGGAGGCTGAGGCAGGAGAATGGCGTGAACCCAGGCGGCGGAGCTTGCAGTGAGCCGAGATCGCGCCACTGCACTCCAGCCTGGGCGACGGCGTGAGACTCTGTCTCAAAAAAAAAAAAAAGATTTTGATTGGTTATTTTTAAAAAGCAAGCATTTGGCTGGGTGTGGTGGCTCAGGCCTGTAATCCCAGCACTTTGGGAGGCCGAGGCCAGCAGATAACAAGGTCAGGAGTTCGAGACCAGCCTGCCCAACGTGGCAAAACCCCGTCTCTACTGAAAATACAAAAATTAGCTGGGCATGGCAGCGTGCACCTGTCATCCCAGCTACTTGGGAGGTTGAGGCAGGAGAATCGCTTGAAACCGGAAGGCAGAGTTTGTAGTGAGCTGAGATCATGCCACTGCACTCCAGGCTAGGCAACAAGAGCAAAACTCCAACTCAAAAACAAAAACAAAAAAAAAACAAGCATTTAAGCATATCTCCTTTCTTCTATCAAATGATCTTCTATCAAGGGGACATCAGAGTCACTGACTTTAAAAACATCCTTTTAAGTTGTCTCCAGAATACTACTGCTATATTAAAATGAATTAGAATTCACTGTATTGTTACAGCATACACTAAAAGAGCTGACTTCTCAAACAGGTAAAGACACATTTTGAAGTAGCAATTAGTAAAACGAATGTGTTACTGTTTTAAAAGCATAACAGACATGATGATTAATGTAGAGTTGACAAAGTCTTTAAGAGGAAAAAACAGAAGTAGGCCTTCTTTTAAAATTTTTTATTTTTTTGAGACAGAGTCTCGTTCTATTGCCAGGCTGGAGTGCAGTGGTGCGATCTCGGCTCACTGCAACCTCTGCCTCCCAAGTTCAAGCGATTCTCCTGCCTAAGCCTCCCGAGTAGCTGGGACTACAGGCATGTACCACCATGCCCAGCTAATTTTTGTATTTTTAGTAGAGTCAGGGTTTCACCAGGTTGGCCAGGATGGTCTCAATCTCTTAACCTCGTGATCTGTCCACCTCGGCCTTCCAAAGTGTTGGGATTACAGGCATGAGCCACCGTGCCCGGCCAGAGGTAGGACTTTTTATTACAAAGCAAGTAAAATTGAAACAGGTGAATTCAACATAGAAAAGTTTTAATGAGACAAATGTCAAACAAGCATATCAACTTCTTAAAAAACAAAGAAAATCTGAAAGTTTAATTACAAAAACACTTATACAGAAAACTTGGCATTTCAACAGTTCCAAACACATGTACACAAGTTTTTTCTAAAATTAGTCAGAAATAAAATACCTTGTCTCCCTTTCCTCAGCTGCTCCTTCTGTTTTAATTAAAAAGAAACAAAGAAATCTGTAACACTGAACAGGCAACAGCTTATTTCTTGAGAACATAAAGTACAGTAATATCTACAGGTGTACTGGGCAATATGAATTAGGTATTGTGCTAGCCTGTAACTTCATTTACTGCCTCCTCATTGAGCACAGAGGAGAGAGGAGGTGGCAAAGGCCTGCTCTACAGATACTGACAGTTTTGTGGCATCTGAATCCCAGCCACCAGAGGCAGGTGAGTAGCTACTGGGAAAGAGAGCATTTCAAAAGCAAGCTGCTTATTTTCTGAAAATGATTTCATACTGTAGGCTCTCTTGAGATCTCATGTATTCCTGAATATGCAAATGTTTCAAGTCACTGTCAAGTGTCCCATCTAGAGTCAGGAGAATGATGATCCTGGACCACGTTATGGCCTTTTCTGGTCACAAAAGCAGTGCTAACAATGCTGCACAAAACTGAACACAAATGAGTAACAGAAATATGAGGAGGAAGGAAGAGAGGACAGAAAGCATCTGGCAGAAGGAAGAAACAAACCTCCAGAATGGGCTCTGGATGTCCTGCCATAGACAGTGAATTCTGGCTTGGACTTTGCAGACAAGGAGTCTAAGAGAAGCGGCAGAAATACAGATGATGGCAGGGAAATAGGAAAATACAGAAGAGCAAGAGAGCTGGCTAGGTTTATAGCAATAGATAATAATGGGTCTTATTCTAAAAATTTGCCAAGTGATGGTATGTGGGTTTCAGCACATGGATATCTGATGTATGTTCACATAAGACATTTTAAAAACAGATTTTGTTGCTGTTTTCCTTTGGACTAATAAAGAAAACAGGCAAGGAGATGCTGAGAAGACAGGATGGTGTAGCAACTTGACAGGGAGTTCTGCCCTACACTCTGACTTACGGGCATATTGTGAGAGGGGTCACACTTCTATCCACCTGCCTGCAGTGGTGTGGTGCCCAGACAATGGGCTCTGCTTTGGTTCCAAAGATCTCAGCTGTAACCTTTAGCCTTGTGCTAGAGTGTCAAAACAAAAACAAAAACAACGCAACAACCAAAAAACCCTGAGGTAAGAATCAGAACCTCTCTTTCCTTTTGCTGTTAAAGGAACCAGAAATTGCTAGGCATGATGCTTGAGCCCAAGAGTTGGAGGCTATAGTGTGTTATGATAGCATCTGTGAATAGCTACTGCACTCCAGCCTGGGCAACACAGCGAGACCTTATCTCTAAACAAAACAAAACAAACAAACAAAAATGAACCAGAAAGTCCTCTTTACTTATGCTATTAAATGAAAAAAATCACTAAGGAGGGAGAAGGAAGGGAAGCCTGTCTTCTTCACATGGATCAGCAGTTAATGGCTACAGAAGGAAGACAAAGGACATGAGAATTCTTCCTTGCTTTTTTTGTGAGCTCAAGTGACTATTTTGAATGATGTTTCCACCTATTTAGATCCAAGAATCATTACTCCTAAAGAAGACAGGAATTCCCTCAGTTTTCACTTACAATAAACTTTGGCCCTTTGTACTCTTTCCCTTTCTCCTCTGTTTACAAGTGACCTTTTCCTCAGCAAAAATGCTCCACAAGACATTGTCAATGGATGGGAACAGAAGAGCCTTGCTGGGGCTGGGACTCCATGTCTGTGCAGGAGCAATGCTTAGAAAACAGTAGGCAGTACCAGTGAGGAAGGAAAGAGCATTCTCCTTTAGGGCAGCAATCACAAAGCCACACTAAGACTGGTACCCACTGAGCACCATGTGGGGTAGGAAACATAGCCTTGCTCCACATGGCACTATCAACAAGAAGCTCCTTTCTTTGGAGTCACAGCAGGGCAATGATGGGAGAAGACTGGGCCTGTCTAATGCAAGAAACTCTCCTTCAGAACCTTGCTGAGCAACAAAGTTCAGAGGTCAGAAAATGGAGATGTATAAATTGGTGGGGGCCAAGAAAAGCAAAAATAACCCCCAGAGGCATTTAAAAAAGTGACAAGTAGGTAAGAAAACTGGAGCTCCACTGATAAAAGGGTCTAAGCGAAATTACAACGTGAGAAGTCTTCCTTTCTGCAGCAGCAGATGTTAGCATCAGGGTCACCCAGTAAGCTGAAGATATGCAGCTCCACTTTAACAGAAATGGAAATGGTAGGAACCTGAAGACCTGGGAGAGTGGCTGCATACCTTCAAAGTTTCACAGAAGGACAATTCCATAGGAAGCTCATATACATGTTGCTGAGCCCTCATATGGCTTCCTGGGGTGATGGCCTTTCACTCACTGAAAATTCTTTCACAAGCAAAGGGATCTGCACTCTTTCTCCGCCCCCACTCAGTTCAAATTTCCATGGATGGCTTCTCATTCCTTACAAGTAAAAACACTTATGGAACATCTTGGAGCTCTAAGACCTGTGGAATCAGGAGAAAACAAGACAAAACAAAAAAAACCAGAACAAAAACAAAAACAAACAAGGAAAATAACACCAAGAAAGTAAGTATTGATTGGAAGGGGTTAGCACTACGGATTTTAAAAATGCTTTGGTTTCATAAGTGTTACAGTGAGTGCAGGGTATATGTAAATTAAAGAACTCATAAAGCTGCAAGCAGGCAACCTCATTGAGATGTTTTACATAACATTTCAATGAGAAACATAACCCTGCTCCAGTTCAGCAACAATGGGAGGTAGGAAAATCATCAGCTAAACACAGAAAAGCAACTATCAGGGACAAACCTGAGGAGGGAAAATGAGTAACCTACTTTAGTCTGAAGAATGTATGGTCAATCAAAACCAATTTTCTTCAAGTGTTAACTAAGGATATCTGCATGTATAGAGATGTATTATGTGCATATAATCAAGAACATTTCTCATATTAAAAAAAATACAGTCACGTAAGATTTTCTTCCCCTAAACTCAAACAGCCAAATATTATCATTGAAATCAGGCAACATATGCATTTTAGTAGTTTATATAAGGTAGTCACCTTTCAACTTAAAATCAACCCCATGGCTTCCTCGCAGTTCCACTTGTCTCTAGGTACTACTCAGTCACAAGAAAGGTGACAGATAGGGTAATTCTTCCACTGTATATTTATCAAAATAATTTTAAAATGGGCTAAAACTCTGTAACATTATAATTTCTGGATTGTAATTTTTTTCTGTTTACTTCCTATGTATCTTAATGCTCTATTTCAGGACTTTTTAGTGCTTTCCCCTTCCCCCATCCACCTCTTCCTTAGAGCAATGTTTTAGAAACCCAGTGAATGACAGTTTAGATATCTGTGGTTCTAGTCTTGGATTCTGTACTCATCTGTGCAGATATTTTCAAGCAAGATGTTTCTCCTCTCTGGGATTCAGTTTCTTCATATATAAAATGTTGGATTTCTAAAGGGCCCTTCCAACTCTAATATGCTCCTCTGAAACTTGTAGACCATTAGCTTCCCTTCACTCACTGGCTCCTGACAGTGGATGAAACCTTTGCCAAACTCTTGTCAGAGTAATTAATTGCACCATGAGTGCTGGGGACATCAGCCTCGCTGTCTGTACATATTTGTATAATGAGGCCAAACCAGTATTAATCACAGTCTTTGTAATTATTTCCTTTGACAGTTTTGGGGGGTGTGGGAAACCATCTATTGTTAGTTATGTTTGCATGGCTAGATTGTAAGAATCTGTAGTAATATAACAGTTCACACTTTTAGTTATTTTTTCAGGGGCAAAATATTTGTAGGTTAAAATCAAGGATAATAGTAATATTCTAAGTTTACAGACTCCTCAGAAAACAAATAATATAGTTTATATTCTTGAGAGGAACAAAGCTTTAAGAGAGTCTTACTGGCAAAGTGCTCAAAATGGAAAACCACTTTTGGGTCAATACTTAATTAGCTGCCCTATATCGATGTGAAGAGACACCATGTTATCAATTAATGTTTTCTTTCACAATCTTCCACACTGTTTCTCCCAGCTCACTTTTCAAGCATACAAGAGTGCTAATTGAAAACACTGTACGAAAATGGGAAGGATGATGAGCTCCTGAAAATCCCAGGCCTAGATTTACACGCTGTTCCCTTCATAAGCAGCAGCAGTAATGCCACTTCTTTATTCTGCAGGGAGTCCAGCCATCTCTAAGAAGTACAGTCCATTCCATCTGGCTACTCACTAGAAGGATGGTAATCCTTTCCCCATCAGAGGCTGAGGCTAAAATACAATGCATTGCCTTGTATAGTTACCATCCAAGGGCATCACCAACAAGTATAAAGACTTCTGCCTTTGTCTCTACTAGGCATTTATCTTTACATATGTTGCTCAAAGTCCAAACCGAGCCAGAATATAAATTATGTATATGAGTGTGCTCATGTACTCACAGGATGAATAAAGATTCAAACCCATGACCAATCTAAGGAACATATCCTGCTGTTGACTCTCATTTTAGTATCCATATATGGCCACCTCATTGTAGAGTCCAATCTTAAAATTTCCACACAGTTTCTATGTCTGCAGGTATGGAATAACTTAACCAACAGAGCAAAGGGATGCCAATTTTGTGGGATGGCATACTAAAAGGGTATCCCATCTTTAGGAATTTGAATGAACAAATAGCAATTCCATTTAAGAAATGACCATTAGTACCAAAAAGTGTACATGTAGATCCCTTCTGGGGGAAAAAAAAAAGGAATACATACTACTGCTCATTTGTTGAATATATTTTTTAAAAACTTTTCTCTCTCCTCTTTTTTTTGCTTGAGAATTTTATATTTTTATGGTTTTTTGAGACAGAGTCTTGCTCTGTCACCCTGGCTAGAATATACTAGTGTGACCCGAACTTACTGAAACCTGAACTCCTGGGCTTAAGTGATCCTCCTGCCTCAGCCTCCTGAGTAGCTAGGACTACAGGTGTGTGCCATCATGCTCGGCTAATTTTTTTCATTTTTTTAAAAGCAGGGGTCTCACTATTTTGTCCAAGCTGGTCTTGAACTCCTGGGCTCAGGCAATCCTGCCTCAACCTCCCAAAGTGCTAGGACTACAGGCATGAGCCACTATGCCCCACCAAGAATTTATTTATTTTTTATTTAAAAAAATTTTTGAGACAGTATCTTGCTCTATCACCCAGGCTGGCATGCAGTGGTGTGATAATGGCTCACTGCAGCCTCGCCTCGACTTCCTTGGCTCAAGTGATCCTCCCACTTCAGCCTCCCAAGTAGCTGGGACCACAAGCGCACGCCACCATGCGTGGCTAATTTTTTGTAGTTTTTGTAGATGTAGGGTTTTGTCATGTTGCCCAGACTGGTCTTGAACTCCTGGGCTCCAGCAATCTGCCTGCCTTGACCTCCCAAAGTGCTAGGCTTACAGGTGTGAGCCATTGCACCCGGCTGAAGAGTTTATTTTTTAATCTATCAAAACCAGGGAGTTACCTGTTTGTATGGTGAGTCCACATCAACATTTAAGAGACAACAGTCACTGTGTTATTGAGTGGCGAATATAAAAGCTTCCTACTTATGTAGGCTCACATACATACAATGTCTCACTGACTACTTCTAAATTATCATTAGTACTTTCCAGAGAAAAGGAAGATTAAAAATTAAGTTATATTTATTTTGTTCTGAGTGCTATTTTGGGGATGATTTTCTCTAAGTTTCCCACTCACTTTTCAAAACCTTTTGGGAAACTGATGCCCAAGAATACAGCTAATAAGTGACAAAGCTAGAACTGAGGCCAAACCACAAAAACCATGCTCTTCCCATTAAACCATTCTGAAGCAAGCATGAGAAAAAACTGTCTTGAGTCTGTTTTATTTTATTTTTAGAGACATGATCTCTCTGGACTTGAACTGCTGGGCTCAAGCAATCCTTCCACCTAAGCCTCCCAAGTAGCTAGGACTACAGTGACTCTGTTTTCTAATATTATTTACTACATTTAACAACCACGCAACAGGAATCTTAACCAAGTCTCCAACTCATTCATCCAACGTAATTCCATGGTTTTAGTAGTACTGATAAAGTCTGATGACATCTTATTTTTGATGATGTGCTGGCATATAAATATTTATCAGTGAGCACTCACCATTCCCTAACGATCAAGTCTGTTCACAACTTCTCGAACTGTAGCTATGAAGTTTTCATTGTCTTGGGGATTAGCTAAAATAATACTGTGCAGTCTGTTCATATATGAGTCAATGGTGTCCACTGTAGGTGTCTCTCCACTTCCTGAAGTGAGATAAGAATAAAGTAAGAAAATCTTCCCTATTCAGTTTTACCATAAAACACAATTTCAGAGAAATAGTGATTCTAATGTGGTCTGCTCCACAGACATGCTTTTAATTTTAGAGGACAGACTTTTAGGTCTCAAAGAAATAAATTGCTCCACATACTCTAAACAAACAGATGGGCTATATAATTGCTGATTGGATATATGAGTAGCTGCATGTAACAGAAGGTTAGACTCTCTCAGCTTTCTGCTGACTATCCTCAAAATGAAAGAGTATATAAGAAATACCAGTGTTCATTTTCCCCTCCTTCCCGTTAAAACAAAAACTACAAAGCAAACAAACATACATAAGAGGAAGCACTCTCCTCAAGATTTACTACTCAGTTTCCAGTGTTCTGAATAGCAAATGAAGCTTAAAAGAGAGGAAAACAGATATTAAAATATAAATAGACAAAAATTTGAATGACCAGAGAGCCTGAAACATTGGATGATTTTAGCCAATACTGACATTCTTTTATATCCAGAGGAGAAAAAATGTATTTTAATTAATTTTCCTCTGGAGGAGATTTCAACCTTTCCACACCAGTACTAACATAAATAGCATCCTGCTCCCCACAACACACACACCCCTGTCACTGACAGTTCTCAGGCAGGAAGACTTACCAGGCAAGGGCATGCTGGCAAAGCTGCTGGTCAGCACCTGCCGCAGGGTCTCCAGGTGCTGCTGTAAGACTGTGTTGCGGCTCCGCTCCTGGATCACATCCACCTCCAGCTTCTCCACTGCTGTGCGCATGCTCTCCACGTGCTTTTGCAGGGCTGCATTCCTCTCCTCAAACTCCATGTTGGATTTGCGAAGCTGGCGGAGCTCTGCCTCCCGAGCTGAGGACATACATCCCACAGAACACATGCAGCACTAGAAGGAGTCTCTGAGGAGTCCCAATGACTCTTACAGGGAAGTTCTGCTTAGCTGCCTCTAATTTAGCTACCCCACCTCATCTCCCTATTCTCATTATGGCATTCCAGATAGCAATTTCAGCAATGAAACGCCTGACTCCCCAGAGCTATTTTAATTCTTAAAGTTAGTCACATTTCATACGTAAGATTGCAACAGTTTCAATTCCCAGTATTTTTTTGTAGTTTTTGCTTTTTAAAATTGTACAATGAGAAGCCTGAGGGGTTTTGCAGGGGGATCCTGGGAGACTGGCCAAGCACAGCTGTAGGTACCCATCTTTACTACAATGGGATCAGATTTGCTCTTAGTTATTTTATATTTTGGACTCCCATGTAAGTTTTTATTTGTACAAAGGGTTCCAGGCTCAGAGTCTGAAGACAAGTGAATTTGTGATTTGCATTTATTTCCTTTCATCCAGAGACCAAAGAAGCTTTGACAACAATGGCCTAACTTTCCTTCACTGGTCTTTGAGCAGCTACCTTTACCATAGAGTGAAATAGAGGCAGTTCTTCTTCCTTTAGACTAGTCCTAAGGAGGGATAACACTACCATTGCTTTTGAGCAATGCATTTCTTCTGAGAAGTAAGTCCCCTGTCAAAAATCTGAGAAACACAAAAAGAAACTTCAGTAATCACCTTTGCTATGGTTCAAGAATTCCTCTGTAAATATAGGGATGTCAAAAACAGACCGTTCCTTTACCTCTGTTTCTTTCTGTGAATCAAGAGGAACAAAACAGTTAATTCTTAATAGAAGCTAAATTAAATAATAGTGCCTGAAGACAATGATTACGTCTTCTTTAAAAAAGAATAGGGTGAGCAGGAATCAGTCCAGGTGAGTCTGTGAGGGAAATGTATTCATCTTTCCATTGGAATCCAACTTTCATAGAGCTTAAGCAAGTAAAGTATTCACTTCTCTCAGGTGTACAACTACTGTGTAATTAGAAACCTTAAAACAACGTTACATAAATTCCCTAATGGAGAATTTGAAGCCAATTCTTAGCCTTGTGTTTTGAATAGTCAACAGTATACAGTTGTGAAAGTGATTGCAGTGGGAATTGAGAAAGAGTGTTTTTTTTCAGTCACTTTTGTTGGTTATGCATGTAAAATGTTCCCTAAGATTACGCAATATAAATCTGCGGAGTGGACAATAAGAATTTTAAGCAGAAATCTGACAGCTACGAGCAATAATTATGATATTCCATTGGTACTTCTATTTACTTATGAGAGGTAGCCTATCTTTGGGGTCTTTTAGATTTTCTTTAGACACAGGAAAAACAAACAAACAAACATACAAGACCAAGAAATCAGAAATAACTAGGTTCTAAAAATTAGAAAGCAGAGGATTATGTGAGATACAAAAGAGTAACAAAGCCTAAAATTAATTCACCAATAAGCCATTAAAAGTAAAAAAGCCTCACAAGATCATTGCAAAATATATTCCACAATGATCTTTAAGAATAAAGTCAATAATTCAAGATGCTTTGGCTGTCACTTCTAAAATGAATTTGAAGTTGAAAGCATTGTGAATATTAATTTTAAGTGTCTTGGCATAGTGTTCAAAATTTTCCATAACAAAGGTGGTAAAATGGCAGGAGGTGAGAAGTGAAGAAACTGTTAGTGAAATTTTAAGATCCCAGGACCTTTATAACATGAAAAACATGCAAACATAATACCTAGATTTCATTCCTATAAACAACTGTTCAAAGCTAGATAGAATGTATCTTTCCTATTCTTGTCACCACTGGCTTTTTTTCTTTTTTTTCTGGAGACGGAGTCTCTCTCTGTTGCCTACGGTGGAGTGCAGTGGCGCCATCTCAGCTCACTGCAACCTCCGTCTCTTGGGTTCAAGCAATTCTCCTGCCCTAGCCTCTCAAGTCGCTGGGATTACAGGTGCCTACCACCATGGCTGGCTAATTTTCTGTATTTTTTAAGTAGAGATGGGGTCTCGCCATGTTGGCCAGGCTGGTCTTAACTCCTGACCTCTGGTGATCCACCTGCCTTGGCCTCCCAAAGTGCTGGGATTACAGGCTTGAGCCACCGTGCCCGGCCTCCACTAGTTTTCTAAATCTTTGAACCCCAAAATGACTTGGTGCCCAGTAGAAAAGCTAAGCAGTTCACAGCTTAAGAGGGAAATCTGACACCCGAGGTCCTGTTTTCATAATGGTGGCTGCCTAGTAAGGGGGCTGGGCTGTGTGAACCACCTGCCAATGGCAGCTGAGCAAGAAAGACACTGAAAAGCTATGTAATTTCAGAGCACTTAATTTCTACTTTGTATTTTTCTTCCTAACAAAAGAAAGCAAAGTTTCCCAGAACAACTTGAAAATAAACAATAAAATTATCAATTGAAAGTCCCAAGTTTCAACATGCAAAGCTCTACCTCGAGCCAGTTCCTAGGGGATTTCAATGGAAATTAATGTATGAACAAGAAAGGCTGGTTCCAGAAGGAATCTTAGCCATATTTTGCAGTGGCTTTCTCTCAAATTTGCTGGCTTCCCATATGCTTTAACTGTTACTGGGCTGCTGCAGGAAAACGAAACTTATGACACATAATCCCAACATGCACAAGGCATAACAGATACAAACATAAGTCCACAGATGACTTAGCATAAAGACTTAGGACATTATCATCCTATCTTATTCAGTCTCCAACTTAACTGCAGTTACATGAGATCAGTTACCTAGCTATACGTCTCAATATCTGCCAGTCAGATGGGTAAAGTGGAGACGCTTGGCTCCCATTACCATGGTACAAAGATCCCTCTCCAAGGTCTTGACTCTCCTCAGACTGGTAATCTTTTCTCTCCTTTGCCAGAGCAGTCTAAACCAAGCTAATTATGTAAGGGCAGAGGCCAGCACCACATAGGTGCATTAACACACTGCCCCTTGGTACAGATTCTTAGAGCACAAAATAAGAAACATTAAAGCAATTAAATGAAACTGTTCAGTCTCTGAAAGGTAACAGAGAAATTCTACTTAATGGAAGAGTGGTAATAAAAAACATCAGCGCTCTTCCATTACTGAGGACATTTCATGGCATGGAGAGGATCCTCCTGGGGGCTTGGGTGTACTTAAGCTGCTCCAAGGATAGCTCAAGGGATTAAAACCATAAGGATTTGATTACCCTTTCACTGAAAGGGTCTAATTTGTTCAGGCTGAGTATCATTCTGTCATTTCTCATAAATTAAAGGAGAAACAAAATTATTGTTTCTATCTTAGTTTTCACATGAGATACAGACACTTTCTTGAGAGTAATACTAGCTAACTCTTGGGTCTAGTGGGCTGGCTTTCGATTTGAGAGGAGCAAGAATATTCTTCACTTTGGTTTTCCATTCTGGATATTGAATGGAGGTTAAGAGAAAAGAGGCCCTTTTGAACTGAACCTATTTTGCTGTGATCTAGGCCCAGGGCCAGAATTTCAAAGAGTGTGATATGTGCTTCTCTCAAGAGCCTTTTACTTTGGGAAATGCTCTTAACATTGTGTACCACCCTGAAGTGCCCCACTGCTATGCAGAATGGCTTTCAGGTCAGCATTTCTTTAGCTCTAATATGCTCTCTCCAGTACCTGCCTTGGTAACAATGACTTAGGGATCCAAGTTTCATTTAGGAATACAATAGGTTTCTTTACTATACACAAACCAAATAGTTTACTTAACTAGCAACACATTTTGCTGACATCTCGGGCAACCAGGCCCATTTTTACTTTCAACACTGTGTCGTTTATGCTATGCAGCATGGCACTGTGCTGTCAAGAATGCTAGACTACGACACAGAAGGCCTGGGTTTCCGTCACAATTCTGCCTCCAATTTAATTCAGTAAGTGATTCTGGGTAAATTCTTTCCATTCTATATACCGTCTTAGGCAAGTCACTTTCCTCACTGACAAAATGAGGTGGTCACTTGAGAGGATCACTAAGTCTCAGTGTTTTACTCCTCATAGGATAAGTAAAGGGAAATAAGTATGTATTTAGGATCTATGGTCTTTAGACAATGCAAGATATTTGCTCTTTTATTAAAAACTTACTCATACCTCTGCTCGAGCCATTTTACCCACCCTGAGGTCTCCACAAAACCTAGGTCATTTTAAAGTCCTGATTCAATTACTCCTTTCCATGGGCTCCTTCTGTGGCTGCTTTTCACCCACAGTGCTTTCTATTTTTCTGAACTTCTATTATACTAAGAAGTTATATGTAAGAAAATTACTGGGTAACAGTGTTTAAAAACAGTTTTAAAACTTTCAAATCAGTTCTTTTATATTGCAATTGTTCTAAAATTATCTAATTTAGGAAACATATTATTCAGTGAAAAATAAAAATGGATAAAGTAAGGGACATTAATTGGGTCAACACGCTTACTAAAGGAGCTTTATCCTGCTGTGGGCATACCAACACATGGATTTACAGAACCTACTGCATAACCTTTTAAGAAACAACTGTTCGTTCTCCATCTGCTCACTCCTTTTTTTTGTTTGGTTTAACATGTGTCTAGTCTAATCCTGTAACAGGGAAACATAGAGACTCACTTCTTTTCACAAATCACAGACATTACAGAAATTCATATTATACTAATGTATCTGAATAAACACCTTCACTTCTCAAATTATCAGCAGCACGTTCTATGATACAGACTAAATCTACATGTTTTCTGACTGCAACTATCAAGTTTACTGAAGACAAAAATGTCGCATATAGTTTGGCCAGCAAAATTCATAGTGATGAAATGAGTCAGATGATTGACGTCTATTCAGACGACTGACTAGAAAATGTGAGCTCTAATGTTTCAGATTACTGTCCAAATTCTCTTTGGTAACTCTTAAGGATAGAGAAGCTATAAAACAGAGAAAAAAAGAAGTACGGAAATTTCATGATATTGATAGCTGGGCACACAGGCAAAGAAAGATAGAAGTAATTATACAAATGTCTGCTAATATGAAAAGTTTGCAACATTATTATGATTTAAAATACAAAGAATACATACAAAGTTTCTCCAGCAAAAAAAGTAACATTTCATCCGAATTAGAGCATAGAATGTCATATATAATTACATTTATATGGGATCTATCTGAAGAATAAAATGCAAATATTTACTATGTTTCTCACTTTATAGTTCATAGATGGTAATAACATCTATTTGACCTGTGCATCTGAATCTTTTCTCTATGTTTTAAGGTAACCAACATTTCCTTGATTTGGTAAAAAAACAAATACATGTAAAATAGTACATCAGAAAATTCTTTTTGTTCAAATTCCCAGTTATTTCAAGTCAACTTTGAATAGATTCTTGTACAAAAATAATCACTTATGGAATACCTTCTCAAGGTAATGTTATCATGATAGGTGGTATAGGGTTGGATATAAAGATGAAAACTAGACTGTGCATGTCCGCAAAGAGATTACAACCAAAGAGTGTGAGCCCTTGAATTACCTCAAAACCCCTAGGTCAGATCAGCTAAGCACATAAGAGAAGTATAGAGAGCCATGAAGGTTAAAGGAAGTTGGAGGAAACAAAAGTTTGAAGGAGGAAACATAATTTGAAATAACACACACACCTAAATCCCATACACACAGAAACATAGGCCTAAATCCTATCAATGGGGCTGAACCAAGTGGGAGGAAAGAAGCCAGTACACAAACACGTGCTAGTGAAGTGAGGGAATAGAAAAGGAGGTGTAAGAACTGAGACACTGGGCAGGGCATGGTGGCTCATGCTTGTAATCCCATCACTTTGGAAGGCCAAGGCAGGTGGATCACGAGGTCAGGAGATCGAGACCATCCTGGCTAATATGGTGAAACCCTGTCTCTACTAAAAATGCAAAAAAATTAGCCGGGTGTGGTGGCACGAGCCTGTAGTCCCAGCTACTTGGGAGGCTGACGCAGGAGAATCACTTGAACCTGGGAGGCAGAGGTTGCAGTGAGCCGAGATTGTGCCACTGCACTCCAGCCTGGGCAACAGAGTGAGACTCTATCTCAAAAACAAAACAAAACAAAACAAACAAAAAAATGAGATACTGGTGTTTGTGCTCTATCGACATTGTAGCTGAACAGTTCATTTTAAGCAAATGCTGGATTCTTTAAATAACAACTTTTCTGAGAGTCAGATTAAAGTATGTGGTGATGATAAACTATGGTCAAGTTATAGCTTTCAGCTAGCCCTGATTTCTATACTTCATTCCAAATTCCAGCCATCTTTGGCATTTAAAGCCAATAAAATTCTTAGATCACAGGAAAGGACTGAGGTTAGGGGCTGTAGTTCAATGACAGACATACAACGTAAGTGTCTGCCATATGCTAAGAACCCCCAAGCTAAAGTATCTCATTTAATCTGAATTATGATATAGGAAATACTCTGCATTCATTAAAAAAAAAAATCCAGTAGCATTTCGAAAAGCAACATTATTATAAATACATATATGTGGTATGTTGACAGATGGCTAATTACCTCATGATCATGAGTGGCCTGCCGGGCTGCATCTAAAAATATAAAAGAATAAGAGAAAATTACATTTAAAAAGAAAGCAATAACCAAATCGAAGTGTATGACTGTGCCAAACTATAAAACCTGCTGGTATATGTAGATTCTCATAACATATTATATTTTTCCTTAAGGCTTTATTAATCGGTCAGCCAACAAAAGTAAGGGAACCCCATACCTACAGAATTAGAATTCATAATTAGGCATAAGAGAAACAGCAGACACAGTTTTTAACTTTAGGGAGAACAGGGTGGAAGAGTAGACAGAAGACACAAACCAAGGACTACTTGTACAACATCTATAATTTTAGCAGGCCAGATGCCCAAGTAGAGAGATGTGATGGCTAAGGAAAAACAGACTAGTTGTGGATGGTGCTTCAAAAATGACACATGAAAGTCTTAGAAGTGTTAAAGGCAAGTTACTGTCACTGATATAATTTTGTAGATAGGTTTGCTTATAGGCAGAGAAATGCCTAAACTGGGAATCAGGAAAAGGGCAGGCAGGCAACTAACAGGGGTCTTGGAGGACAAGCCAAAATCATCGATAAGACATGGAAACCCAGTTGAAATTTCTAAATGAGAGCAATGTGATTTTAATAAAATTCCAAAATAATGCTTGTAAGTGAATACTGGATAGTGGAGAGAAAACAGAAACACGTCTTTTCTAGTTACCACTCTTAACAGTTGGCTTTATGACACTCCATCACCCACAACAAATTACAAATACATTTGGTTCTGGTTTTGATACCTTGCCTATGAGATTTGCCTTTCTGACGGTCCTGGGTTTTCCTACTGAAGACCTTGTAGGCCTCAGTTTTCTGATACTGTTCCAGTTCCTTCATGTAGCGCTCTTTATCTCTGTCTGCTTCATCAAGGTAGCGCTAGGAAAGAAACACAGAATTATTTTCAAGAAAATGAGATCTTATTTAAATAAAATTAAACTACCTATTTGAAGAAAATGGGACAATTAGAACATGGGAAGAAAAGAATATAGGGAATATGCCTTAAAAAAGAATCAGAAAAATAAGAGTTGTATGAATAGAATAAAATATAACCTCTCCATTATAAAAGAAATAGGTCATTATGAGTTTTTAGACTATTTATTGCCTTTTCTAACCTAATGAAGACAAGTTCTATTGAGATCATTCTTATAAAAAATTCATGAAGATGATTAGAGTTATTCTTCTAACTCTATAGACAGAACTCTACATGGCCACTAGAGTCATCCTCATGAGATCTGCACACCACATAGGCACACTTAGTCTTCCCAGGGGAAGGAATAGAATATTACTTTGTTTTGCTGTCTCCAGCCCATTTTGAGGGGATGATGTCATACATCAATTGGCCCTTTAAGAGCCAGAAGATTGGAGCAATGAAGCTAGGAGACACAAAGAACATAAAAATAATGACCTCATCCTATGGACCTAAAAATGGACTACTCTGAGAGAACCTATATCTACATGCTTTGATTGCTTTGTGCTATTAATTATTTAAACAAAGTTCATTGCTCTACCAGGATTATTTTGTTTAATGCTTTGCCCTTTTCATTCAGCAAAAGGAAGCATAAGAAAGTATAAAAATACTGCTTCTAAATGAATGGAAAACACACTCAGAAATTATGTTAAACACCTTGTCCCACATAAGAGCCAGATGTAGGGGATACCTAACTGGCCAAATCTGGTACAATTTAATCATCAAAATAATTAAGTATAGTAATAAAATATAAACTAGTAGAAAAAACTTCATACGATTATTAGTATGATTTATAATAGACATAATACCAATGATTTGTTACCATACAAATACAATAAATGGGGGTATACATGGGGGTAGGAGCATGGTGGCTCACACCTATAATCCCAACACTTTGGGAGGCCGAGGTGGGTGGATCACTTGAGGTCAGGAGTTCGAGACCAGCCTGGTCAACATGCTGAAACCCCATCTCTACTAAAAATACAAAAATTAGCTGGGCGTGCGTGCTGGTGCACGACTGTAGTCCCAGCTATGTGGGAAGCTGAGGCTAGAGAATCACTTGAATCTGGGAGGTGGAGGGTGCAATGAGCTGAGATTGTGCCACTGCACTCCAGCTTGGGCGACAGAGCAAGACTCCATCTCAAAAAACAAACAAACAAACAAATAAATAAATGGGGGTAGGGGATCGGGCATGGTGGCTCATATCTGTAATCAAAGGATGTTGGGAGGCTGAGGCAAGAGGAGTGCTTGAGCCCCAATGTTTGAGTCCAGGCTGGGCAACAAAGTGAGATCCCGTCTCTACAAAACATAAAATAATTAGCCAGGTTTGGTGGTATGTGCTACTCAGGAGGCTGAGGTGGGAGGGGTGCTTGAGCCCAGGAGCTCAAGGTTGCAGTAAGCCGAGATCTTGCTTAGATTAGAATGCTGAAGGCTAACTGGTAAATGTGAAGGGAGTGCTGGAGTTGGAAAAATCATCACGTTGTAACCATAATGATAAAGATTAAACCAGGCAAAAATAATCAATGGATGCTAAATCTAGGGGAAAATGTTGATGTAGAACACACTATTTGCATGTCCTTAAATTGTCTCCCCATAGATTACTAATGACAAAGGAGAATTTAAATCATGTACCAGGTAAGCAAAATTAATATTACTAGTGAGAAACAAAAGGACATTGTGTGCCTGCATAAGTGATATACCGCCTATGCAAGTCATTCCACCAAGAATGCGTAACCTCAATCTAATCACGAGGAAACATCTGAAAAATACACAATGAGCAATGTTCTGTTAAAGGTAAAAGAAGCGGGGGAAGCAGAAGGGAACTGTATTTTTAAAAAATATCAATGTTATAAAAGAAAAAGAAAGACTATGGAAATATCCCAGTTTAAGCTAAAGAAACTTGACTACTAAATACAAAACCTGACCCTAGACTGGAACCTGTTCTGGAAGGGAAAAATGTTATAAAGAAATGAGGTTAGGTCAACATATGGATGACAGATTAAAGTATTGTTAATGAAATATTATGAAATTGATGACTATAGTATGGTTATATAAGAAAATATTCTTTGAAATAAACACTGAAATATTCTGGGGGTAAAGGGCTACCATGTATATAATTTATCCTCAATGATTAAAACAAAATTTTGTGTGTCTGGGTGTACACATGCAAGTGTGTGTGTGTGAGAGTGAGAGAGAGAGAGAAAGACTGAGCATGCAAAAGTGTAAGAAAGACTGAGCATATTATAAGTGCATATGCAAATGGAGAAATGGAATAAAATGTGTTAACAATAGGTGAATCTGGGCAAAGAGCGTTTGGATGTTCTTTGTACTATTTTTATGTTTGTAACTTTTTGTACATTTGAAATTATTTCCACAAAAAAGTTAATAAAACAAAAACAAACACAAAACCTTTGTCCTACGTAATAGTGGTTATCCCAAGAAATAACCACTGTTATTTTTACATTTTTGTTTATACACTTCTGTATTCTCTGAAAAGGATCTAAATAATGAGCACACATTAATTTTAAAATAAAGAAAAATAAAAAAGAAAAGAATAACATAGTATGTACAGCCCACTATCCTTTTCTACAGTAGTGCCAAAACAATGGATAATATTCACTGCCTTCTACTAGCTTGCTACTACTAACACAGAGCTTCAAAAGTTGCAACTGAATCTGATCTCTTTGAAAATTTCTGAAGTCAATTAATTCCCAGGAGAGTATTTTTCAATTTGGTTTTAGTGTGTCTGGAATCCTTTCTAAAAAGTGTAAGTCATAAAAGAGTTTAAGACATAAAAGAAACATAGATATCTTTCAGATGCTGGGAATGCTGGGAACTTTTAACCTAAAGCAACTCCCACAATCATGACCATTGCTCAGCTTTAGTGGTATTTCAACCAGCTCATGGCTATCTTGTCCTTAATTCCTCTCGAATCTCTAACAAATGGATTCATTTCAGTTTGCCAATCAGGTTAGTTTCTGTCTTAGAGGAGAAAGAATTCAAGTTGTTCTTGCTTTATTTTCAATAGCAAGTTAATTTGCCAGAACTCTAGTTTAAAAAAATGTATTAAAGCAGTAACATTTTTTTCTTAAAAATCTTATGTGAACTGCAGAATTGTGTCAAGTGACTTTTTCTCATTTAATTCACAACTTTTCATTTAACTTGGTGGAATATATTTTATTGGTAGATTTCTTAATACTGAACCACTTACAAAAATCTTATGTGACCTCAGCGCATAAAAAGTGGTGCTGCTTTGATTGAGGGGAGTCCTAGACTCCTTCCCTGCTCACACCCCTCGAACAAATAGTTTAAAAATCACTAAGTTAGAGAAAACTGCTATGATGGACCCTGCTTTTCTGGTCTCCTAGGCACTGTGACAAAATTGCATAATCAACTGTCCATCCTCTTTGCTTTTCTTTTGGAAGTTATTTCTGAGATATAATCAAAACCAAACAAAGAGTCAGGAATAAGAACAATTACCTGTTTTTCCTCAGGAGGCAGTTTACTCCATTCATTGCCTAACATCCTTGTGATTTCTGGAAATGGGACTTCTGGTCTCTTTGCTCGAAGCTGTTCTCGACGCTCATTCATGAACCGAACATATCCTGTAAGAGGGGATTTAGGTGCATTGCTGTCTCGAAGAGGTTTCTTCCTCTTTCTTCCTTTGGACCAACCTCCTCGTTTACTTCGTTGCTACAAAACAAAACAAAATAAAAAACCAAAAACCAAACAACAACCATCTCCCAAAATAACCCAACAACAACAAAAATAAACAACAACAAACAAAACAGGATTAAGAGTTGCAATATGGCCCTCGATCTTCAAAGCTCTCCATATCTGTTGTAGATATTATAAATGACAGCAATGCAATTTTCGAGGAACTCCAAATGCTTCACTTGCAAACTCTTTTACGTACCACACTACAAAATCTTGCATTAAAGGGCTATTTTTGTGCTAATCACAATGTATGAGAATAAAAGGTGCCATGATCACTCAGCTTTGACCTTCATATGCATATGACTGTCCCACAGACAACTGTCAGGTCCTGATTCCTGACAGGAGAGTGTCCAAACGGGAAATACAGCAGCACATGCAGCATTGTGGTAGAGAGGCAGACGTTGTCAGATCAGAGTGAGATGGTGTCACACGCACCAGGCAAAGGAAGAAACAAGTTGTAGCAGAGATTAAAAATAACTCACAAAGGGAGTTGCTCATTGGTAACTTTCAAAGACTAGCTTATTTCCCATAGCAGATAGCAAATGGAATATTACATTAATATCTAAGTCTCAGAAAAATTTCAGTAAGTATATCTGAAATGAAGATGAGGTCTTTGGCTTGACAATTTGTTCCTTTAGATGTATATTTAATTTTTTTTTTTTTTTTTTGAGGTAGAATTTTGCTCTTCTTGCCCAGGATAGAGTGCAATGGTGCTATCTCGGCTCACTGCAACCTCTGCCTCCCAGGTTCAAGCGTTTCTCTTGCCTTAGTCTCCCAAGTAGCTGGGATTACAGGCATGCACCACCACACTCAGCTAATTTTTGTATTTTCAACAGAGATGACGTTTTGTCGTGTTGATCAGGCTAGTCTTGAACTGCTGACCTCAGGTGATCCAACCACCTCAGCCTCCCAAAGTGCTGGGATTATAGGCATGAGCCTCTGCACCCAGCCTAGATGTACATTTCGTAGTCAGAGGTCTTTATATGTTGAGTTACCAGTTAAAATAAAAGATTGAATCACCTCTGAAAAAAACTAAAGAAACGAAAAGGACTGAGGTACCACTGATGTTTCACCAGAGCCCTTTTTCTTGGCCCTTTAAATAAGATGTAAGGTACACCATATTTTTACTTCATAATTTTACAAATACACACAGCCCTATCAGTTAATGTTTCATGGAAACAATAATTCTTATTTCAGACAGGAAAAAGATAAATAAACAAGGACAAAAATATCTAAATACTAACTGTAGTACTCTACTCCTCCAAATGTATATAAAATAAAATGGTATGATAATTCACCATTGGGCAAATTATGTATTTGGTATTAGTTTGTTTTTTTTTTTTTACCTAGTTACATTAAAGTTACTATGGGCTGGCACGGTGGTTCGCACCTGTAAACCCAGCACTTGGAGGGCCAAGGCAGGCGGATCACTTGAGGTCAGAATTTCGAGACCAGCCTGGTCAACATGGGGAAACTCCATCTCCACTAAAAATACAAAATTGCCCAGGCATGATGGCATGCGCCTGTAATCCCAGATACTTGGGAAGCTGAGGCAGGAGAATAGCTTGAACCTGGGAAGGCAGAGTTTGCAGCAAGCTGAAATTGTGCCACTGCACTCTAGCCTGGGCAACAGAATAAGGCTCCATCTCAAAAAAAACAATTTGGGTTTAAGGTATTTAAGAAGCTTTAAGCATTCATTATAATCTTTTAAAATGCCAATAGGAGAGATAAAAAATTAATTTTTTTTTTTGTTTGAGACAAAGTCTCACTCTGTGGCCCAGGCTGGAGTGCAGTATCTTGGCTCACTGCAACCTCTACCTCCAGGTTCAAGAGATTCTCCTGCCTCAGCCTCCCAAGTAGCTGGAATTACAGGCACCTATCACTGCACTGGCTAATTTTTTGTATTTTTTAGTAGAGATGCGGTTTCACCATGTTGGCCAGGCTGGTTTTGAACTCCTGACCTCAGGTAATCCGCACGCCTTGGCCTCCCAAAGTGCTAGGATTACAGGCATGAGCCACCAGGCCCGGCCAGCTTTTTTAAAATAAGAAAAAAGACAAAAATCAATGGTGGCACTCTTTATTGGCTAAAAAAAAAAAAAAAAAAAAAAAAGAGTGCCTTAAAACACTGACAATGTAATCAGTTATTTGTAAGAAACACTGAAAGTCCAACAAGGGCATGACTGCCCAGGCTCATATGCCTTTGTGTGAGTTAGGGAAAGGTACTCCCTATGGGAGGGTGAAGGATGTGGTAAGTAGTATGAATCCTTTGGGCACATAGGGCTCCAGGCAGCAGGGCTTGGTGAGCAGAGTGTGGCCTTGAGTAAGGGCATGTACACTTCTCATTACTTACTTATTAATGATTAAATCATTCACTCATTCAACAAGTATTTGTTGAACATCTAATATGAGGTAGGTATTTCTTAGGGAACAGGGAAAGAAGAGTCTACCTGTCTATGCCATTAAAATTATTAATATGGTTCTGTATAAAACAAGAAATAGAAAACAGAAAATTTTGCAGGTATCAGTCTAAGAATATAAGAAGGTTAGATGATCAACACCTTGATCAACACACCTTCCTTGTGACTGCTTCTTCAGAAGTTTCAGAGGATAGGAACAGAAGGAGATACTTCAGCTTACCTCATCTTCATGCCTCTGTTCATTGCCTTCTGCTGCATTTGAAGACTCACTCTGAAGCAACTGACCTTGGGAGAGATCCTCCACAAATTCTGGATTGTTGGTGGATGATGTGGCGCCACTACTGTATGGAACCTCTGGGTGATTTAACCTAAATAATAGGCAGAAGTATCAACAACACAAAAACTCCACCTGTTTACTAAGGTTCTAGATAAATTTCCCTGCCAGCAAAAGCACATGCCAGTCCTTGAATTAATTCCCCCAGTAATCTGTATAAATGTAAACAATGTCTTCACAGAAGTCACAGGGTGTTTTAAAAAACTGGTTTCAGTGTTTGATTAAGCCAGGTCAGTTCCATGAAGACATCTCCTACCAAAAACAACTATAATCTTCTTCAAAAAGATGATCTCCTCTAAACACAGACTTCATGTTTTAGTTCTGAATATGCAGTAGAATCTGACTTTTACATGCTACCATTCATGTATCTCCAATGTAAAGGGAAAACATATTAACAAAAAAAGTGAATAGCAATGGGAGTTGTAGAGGCAGTTTGCCAACTATCACAAAAGAGTTCTTAAAGGGTGTAAGAAAAAATCTCTTAATGGTACGTTTCATTGGCTATTTCTTCTTGGATTATAGCGTTTACTGACAATCAGATCATCTAAGAACAATATCAAGTTCAGTAAGTTCAGGTATACATGTTAATAAATCAGACAGATGTACTTATTTCCTGCTCCCACTATACTGTTCCAGATGAGTTAGCAAACCAGATCTCACCCTTCTGAAGAGCGAACACAAGAAGCTACAGATGATGGTAGGGTCTTAGGTGGACTTATCTTATTACATGTGGACAAAGGAATAGAAGGAAAGGTAATGCCATGTGCTAGTGAGTATTTTTGTTTTCGTTTTTGACCGAGGGAGGAGTTGGGAAAGCAAGAGTGGTAGAAAGATGGATAATAGAGTAATATTCAGTCATTATTCTGAAAGAATGCACAACCCATAGTGTTATAGAGAATCATTACAATGCAACATAAGTACTAAAATAAAGGCTTGTTAAAAGTACCATAGAGGTATGGTAGAGCGAATGATGAATTTTGTATGTATGCAGGGATGTGAAGAAAGAATTTATAGAGGAGGTCTTAAAAGATGAGTATGTATTCATCAAGGTAAACAACACCATTCCAGATAGAAAGAACTGGGTATAAAAGGAGAAAGGGAGACTATCAAGAGGTTACTGTAATAGATTAAGTGAGAGACAAAGGCAGGCAGGATTCCGAGCAGAAGGAAAGCTAAGAGATACTCAAGAGGCAGAATGGCTAGGTGTGGTGCCTCACGCCTGTAATCCCAGCCCTTTGGGAGGCTGAGGCAGGTGGATCACTTGAGGTCAGGAATTCAAAACCAGACTGGCCAACATGGTGAAACCTTGTCTCTACTAAAAATAAAAAAATTAGCTGGGCATGATGGCAGTGCCTGTAATCCTAGCTACTGGGGAGGCTGAGGCAGGAGAATCGCTTGAACCTGGGAGATGGAGGTTGCAGTGAACCGAGATCATGCCACTGCACTCCAGCCTGGATGACAGAATAAGACTCTGTCTCAAAAAAAAAAAAAAAAAAAAAGGTAGAATGGAGAGAACTTAATAACTGATTGACTTTAATAGTGAAAGAAAAGAAGAGTCAAAGGTAATTCTGAGGCTTCCAATTGATGGTTATGTACTTAATATTAACCAAGGTAAGAACAGGGGTATGTATGTGTGTGTGGACAGACAGACAAGAAAATGATAAATGTGAAACACTTGTAATATAATTAAGTAGAAATGTACTACAGACAACTGGAAACATGCCCCAGGAAAACAGAAGTGGAACAAAAGGGCATAAAGATAGATTTGAGAGGCGTTAGTCCATGGAAATAATGGGCAGTGCTAGATATTCTCCAGAAAGACAGTGAGAAGAAGGAAAAGTCAGGATTGAACTCGGCTGAAGCAATATCATTGTATAAGCAAGGTAGAAAAACTAGGAAGGAGATTGAGAAGGGCATTAAGATAACTGGAGAGAAGATGACTGCAGAGGCCAAGGCAGGAAGACTTTTGAGAAGGGTAGTGGCTAACCAAGTAAAAAGTTGCAGATGTTAAATAAGATAGGCCAAAAAGTATCTGCTAAATTTGAAGACCTGAAGGTCACTGCCAATTTTAGTTAAGTATAGTTTTAGTGGAATTATGAGAATAAATCCCAGATTACAGAGGACCAAGAAATGGATGAAAACAGGAAGCAGACTGTCTTGGGACTGAAAGCAATTATACTTTTCTGACCCTTTCTAGGAAACATAATAGATGATTTTAGCAGGAGATTCCTACATTTTTGAGGTCCTTTAAAAAAGGTTAAGTAAAAGAAGCTATGAAATCAATGCCAATCATTTTTGCTGAAAAGAGGTACCATCGAGATCCAGTTTGATCTCTGCAGGGCTGTTTTCCAAATATTTCAATCATTTTGGATGTGTTAGGCAACTTGTTCTTTCACTGTCATTTTTCATTTCAACTGTGCCATCAATTTTTAAGTTACTAATTCTTGTACATTCTTATTTCGGTAAAATGTAAGAACTAGGTTTGGGAAAGAGTAGCAATCCTATGAATCCCCGACTTAAGCGGACAGGAATCACTTGGGAATTCACACGGGAAAACAGAATCCCATGAATCCCTGACTTAAGTGAACAGGAATGGCCAAAGGCATCACATGCCTTCTTGATGACAAGTTGGACGAAGACTGGAAAAAAAAAAAGGGGATCTTTTGTTACCATGAATAAACTATCCATGTTCCTAGCTAAAGCCAACAACCCTTCTATTTGCACCCTTGATCTCACATACTCTTGTCTACCCAGGGGCAGATTTTCAGCAATTCTGTCCTTTCTGGCAATACAAATTCTTTTCTCTCTACAGGATCAGTCTAATCAGCATATACGTATGACATTAATTCTCTTAACACAAAACAAAATGAAAAGAAAAAAACTCAATCCCACTTCCAGTTAAGGTCCCAATTTTTCTCCTTTCCTTTATAGCACAACCCCTGGAAATAACTTGTTTATACTTACTGACTTCTCCTCCCTTAAGCCCACTTCAAAGGAGATTTGTGTTTACAACTCTTGTCAAAGCCACCAATGACACCCATGCTAAATCCCGTGTCATTTCTCAGCCCCCATCTTACCTGATGTACCAGAAGCATCTGACACGTTGATCTTTTCCCCTTCCTTGAAATACTTTTTTTTTTTCACTTGGGTTCCAGGACCCTTCACTCTTCTGGCTTTTCTGCTACCTTTCTAGCAACTCGTTTTAGACTCTATTGACTCTTCCTATTCTTTCTTTCCTTCCTTCCTTCCTTCCTTCCTTCCTTCCTTCCTTCCTTCCTTCCTTCCTTCCTTCCTTCCTTCCTTCCTTCCTTCCTTCCTTCCTTCCTTCCTTCCTTCCTTCCTTCCTTCCTTCCTTCCTTCCTTCCTTCCTTCCTTCCTTCCTTCCTTCCTTCCTTCCTTCCTTCCTTCCTTCCTTCCTTCCTTCCTTCCTTCCTTCCTTCCTTCCTTCCTTCCTTCCTTCCTTCCTTCCTTCCTTCCTTCCTTCCTTCCTTCCTTCCTTCCTTCCTTCCTTCCTTCCTTCCTTCCTTCCTTCTTTCTTTCTTTCTTTCTTTTTTCTTCTTTTTTTGAGACAGAGCTTGCTCTGTCACCCAGGCTGGAGTGCAGTGGCACAATCACGGCTCACTGCAACTTCTGCCACCTGGATTCAAGCAATTCTCCCACCTCAACCTCCCAAGTAGTTGGGTGTGGTAGCACGTGCTACCACACCTGGCTGATTTTTGTATTTTTATTAGAGACGGGGGTTTCACCATGTTGGCCAGGCTGGTTTCGAACTCCTGACCTCAAGTGATCCACCCACGCCTAGCAAAGTGCTGGGATTACAGGTATGAGCCACTGTGCCCGGCCTCTGTCTGACTTTTTTTTTTTTTTTTTTTTTTTCTTTTTTTTTTTTTTGAGACGGAGTCTTGCTCTGTCGCCCAGGCTGGAGTGCAGTGGCCGGATCTCAGCTCACTGCAAGCTCCGCCTCCCGGGTTTACGCCATTCTCCTGCCTCAGCCTCCCGAGTAGCTGGGACTACAGGCGCCCGCCATCTCGCCCGGCTAGTTTTTTTTGTATTTTTTAGTAGAGACGGGGTTTCACCGTGTTAGCCAGGATGGTCTCGATCTCCTGACCTCGTGATCCGCCCGTCTCGGCCTCCCAAAGTGCTGGGATTACAGGCTTGAGCCACCGCGCCCGGCCTCTGTCTGACTTTTAAATGCTGGAGTATCCCAGAGCTCAGGCTTTAGATCTCTTCTTTCTTCCATCCATAGAGTGCTCATTTCTTTGGTGATCTCACTCAGTCTCATGGCTTTGAATGTTATATGCTGATAAATCCCAACTTTCTGTCTCGCCTAAACATCCCCCTAATAGCAGAACCCGATATCAAAATGCATATGTGACATCTCCACTTAGATATCTAATAAGCATCTCTAATGTAAAATTTCCAAAACTGAGCTCCTACAACTCCCTCCCACACTTGTTCTGTTTTCCCCAACTAAGCTAACGGCAACTCCATCCCTCCAGTTGCTTTGGCCAAAACTTTTGAGTTGTCTTTGACTGCTTTTTTTCTCCTTTCTTACATTCCTCATCCTTTCTTTCAGGCAAATTCTGTTTGGTATACCTTCAAAATATATCTAGAATTCCATACTTCTCACTACCCCTCATTCCCATTATCTTTGAAACACACTCCAATGAGGTTTTTGCCCCTACTATTCCACCAAAAACACTCTTGTGAAAGTCACCCGATGATGGTTCTTCAGGCTATCATCTGTCTCCTGAATTATTTTAAGAGCCTCCTAACTGGTCTCCTCATTCCAGCCCCTGCTCCCTTCACTCTATTCTCAATACAACAGTCAGAGGGATCTTATTAAACCGTAAGTCAGATCATATAATTCTGCCTGAAACCCTCCAATGCTCTCCCACTTCAGAGTAAAAGTTAAAGGGTTTATTTTGATCTCTAAAAAACATTTTGATCCCTATGATCTAGTCTCTTCTTACCCAAAGTATGGGTCTCATACCAACAGAACTGGCATTCTCTGGGAGCTTGTTAGAAATGTAGAATCTCTGGTCTTCAGATTTTCTAAATCAGAATCTGCATTTTCATCAGCTCTCTTGGCAATTCATGTTTGAGAAGCACTGATGTAATCCTCTACTGCTTCTTCTGCTGCTATGTGTGCTCTAGCCACACTGGCCTCCTGGCTATTTCGGTAAGATGGAAACTCTCCTGCCTCAGGGCTTTTGCACCTACTGCTCCCTCTGCCTAGGATAATCTTCCCCAGAAAACTGCATGCTAGTTGCCTTATTTCCTTCAGGTCTTTATTCAAGTCACTTTCTCATTAAACACTTTCTGGGCCATCCTGTCTAAAACTGCATCCCCAAACCCTTCCTATCCCTTTTCTCCACTTTTTTCTTTTTTAAAACTATAGTTCTACTTTGGGAGGCCGAGACGGGCGGATCACGAGGTCAGGAGATCGAGACCATCCTGGCTAACACGTGAGAC
Source organism: Chlorocebus sabaeus (assembly GCF_047675955.1). Taxonomy (NCBI): domain Eukaryota; kingdom Metazoa; phylum Chordata; class Mammalia; order Primates; family Cercopithecidae; genus Chlorocebus; species Chlorocebus sabaeus. The sequence goes on along the minus strand of NC_132929.1, from coordinate 53,539,703 downwards.
CCCGTCTCTACTAAAAAATACAAAAAACTAGCCGGGCGAGGTGGCGGGCGCCTGTTGTCCCAGCTACTCGGGAGGCTGAGGCAGGAGAATGGCGTAAACCCGGGAGATGAGGCTTGGGCGACACAGCGAGACTCTGTCTCAAAAAAAAAAAACAACAAAAAAACTATAGTTCTTATCAACATAATATGTGTTTTACTTATTTATCCTGTTTATTGTCTGATTCAAGTTGAATTTGAACTTTAAAGGGTCTATGATTTTTATCTGTTTTGATCAATGCTTTCTATCTAATGCCTGGAACAATGGCACATAGTAGATACTCAGAAAGTTTTTACTGAATGAATACAGTAACTAAGCAGCCTTTAGAAAAGTCTTGGAGAACACTTTCATCTGAGTAGTGAGGTCAAAGGCGGATATCAACGAGGTGAGAAATAAATGTGAGGGAAGGAAACAGAATTACAAAGTATAGCCTATTTTTTAAAGAGCTCCAAAGAATATTAAAATAATTCATCTTAGGGATTAGCTAGCACTTCAGTCTATTAGTAAACACATTTTCTCTTTGCCAAATAACCTCTAAATATCCAGAAAGGACAAAAATTCAAGTGGAACAGAGATTTTAAGGGAAGAGGTAGACTAGTGTTATTAACCCTTTTCTGTATCTCTTTACATATTTCTCAAAAGATCCCACAGAACGGAGAACGAGGTGGGATGGGGAAAAGAACAGAAGTCAGGTGAAGTTACTAAGCATTTTGAATAAAGAACCACATTAAAAAATCTGATCTTTGGGAAAAAACTATTTTAATATCTATGGCAATTTGAACAGAAAATGTATTTGTTTTTTAGAGCTAGCACTGTGGCAGGTATTTCCTTAACGGTGATTATATAATTTTCTTAACTGGAGTCACCAATGTTTGCTAGATTCCACATATTGTTGTATCAGTTCACAAAAACCAGAGCACTGCAATCAGTTCACAAAAACCAGAGCACTGCAAAAGATAATTGAATGCAGGTTACAAAGTAGTTTATGATGGCTGTCACTCTCTCTGCAAAGTGAAACAAATGCACCCTCTATTCTTATGATATAAAACTGCCTCTTTAGGACTTCTTCCTTTGTTAGAAGTTTTGTTTTGAGGCCTATGGAGAAGTCCAATGTCCCAAAGCAGCTGCTTACCCAGTGGTAGCCAGATCATTACTCTCCTTGGAGCCATCTTCATCTGCAAAAAGGGGCGGTAGGGTGGAGCTAGTCATCAAGTTTTCCATCTCTCTGAAAGGAAAAGAGAATAGTAATAAAAAAATTAATGGCTTAATTACTTCCATTTCAAGTTCCACTAATTTCCTGAACTTTATCACGTAAGCAACAGAATAAAAACTGACCTAAATATTTATTTTCTTGACTTGGACACATCAATTTAAACTGTATGGTGAATGGGCCTTTTAACCTTGGTCTCATCAACTGACCAGACTGAAAACAAGTTAGGTTTTAACAACTGGGATGTGGTTTGGAAAAATCCTTTTTATTTATCCAGAGTATCTTCAAAAGTATTCATTTCCTGTAGAAATTGTTAAGCAGGGTAACTCAGAAGCACTGCCACACTGAGCAAGTTATTTAAGCTCTCTGAGCTACAATTTCACCATCTTAGACTAAGACAAAATTGCTGACTTAACGCAAAGGGTTACTGTGAGGGATTAAAATGAAAGTGCTTCATAAACAGAGAAAGTCTAAGGTAGTAAATGCATTGAGTATTATATAAAGAAAGGTATTGTTATTACAGCATTACCAGTTCTCAGTCCCAGATGAATCATCTGTAGATTAAATGGTGGCAAACTGAGCCCTCCAAAAGGAAATAATGCAAAGGAAGTAGAGGATGGAAGGCATGCTGATGTGGCTCTGAGTCAAAGAAAGCACACTTCCAGGTCAGAAATATGCTCCACACACCATCATAACCAAGAGCAGAAATAGCATGCACCTGGGTACAGGAAACAACTAAGCTTAATTGAAGAAAACAAACAAATCACAAGAACTGAAGTTATCAGACTGAACGGACAAAAGGACAAAGTGACAAAGAATAATTTCATTTAGCATATCACTATGAAAAACGATTTTTGCCTTTCAAGGCTTACCACCAAGGGCATCATCCCATGTAGTTAAAAGCAGCAGCCTTTCCTTCATCATGAAAGGGATATTCAAACAAAATATTCAGCAGTGACCCCAAACGTCAGCCACTTACGTAGAACTGCAAAGCACTCCAGAAAAAGAGTGCCTCAATCAACTGGGAGAATTGAGAAGCAAATTATGAGAATTCACTTAGGAGCTTCCTCAGGAGTTATTTCAGGTGCTGCTGCTAAGGAGACCTAGTGAAACAGCAATTAAAAGGAAAGACTCTTTCTTTTTAATTAGTAGAGCCAGGATCATTCCACGGAAGCGGAAATATGAAGAAAATGCCGATGACATGAAGACCACATTCTCCATGTTCAATGGAGTGATTTATTTCCAAAAGATAACATTGATGTTTTATTCCTTATTCTTATTCTCACTTCTAAGTTTATTATTTAGCAGGCCAAGTTCCATAAATAGCTTGATGGGAAAAACACATCTTTGTACAAATATTACCCATTACAGTGGGTAGAACATGCAAGGTAGAGAGGAACTTCTCACTCAACCAGAGTAAGCAGTTTATTCTACTGCAGGAACACTTGCTACCTCTTTTCAGTTCCTTCAAGATAAGGTGTTAACAAGTGGAACAGCTCTAATAAATGCCACAAAATTCCATTCTACATGTTTTACTGAATAACTCTGACTCAAGTGTACTTAAGTTTTAATTCACATTATACAAATGCCAGATTAAAGCCTGGGCTTTAACGGCTGCTAACATCACCTCACACCAATGCCAATGTTCATTCTACGAAAAGAAAACTGTAATATCTGTTAGATACCATATAGACTATCCATAGTGAGCAAACATTCAAATGACCAGGTATATACCTTAAGGAACTCACTTGACTGGTGGTTTTTTTTTTTTTTTTTTGACACAGTCTCGCTCTGTTGCCCATGCCTCCCAGGTTCAGGTGATTTTTGTGCTTCAGCCTTCCAAGTTGCTGGGATTACAGGTACGTGCCACCATGCCCAGCTAATTTTTGCATTTTTAGTACAGATGGGGTTTCACCATGTTGGCCAGGTTGGTCTTGAACTCCTAGCCTCAAGTGATCTGCCCGCTTTGGTCTCCCACAGTGTTAGGATTACAGGTGTGAGCCCCAGCGCCTGGCATTGACTGGTTTCTTTCTAAAAGAATCCCTAGAAGTCAATGGCCTTTCAAAAACCTTGAGATTCAGCCTTTAAAGCTCTTGGCATTGCTCCTATGCCTCAAAAGAAGATATATTATCTGGTGCGGGGACAAATGAAGTGTCTTTTCATTCACTATGCCAACATGACCCTGTTAAGAGTGTTTTCCAGATATCTTTAGTCATTTCTGAAATGTGGGGAGGCAGCTGGATAATATAACCTTAACAACATATAAACAGATCATATAAACAAAGGAAGTTCAGAGAACACACATTTTTTCCTTTTTTATTTCCCCTCTCTTAAGTTTGCTGTACTCAAACCATATGGTTTCAGATACATTTTTCTCAGTGTTACTGAGTAGTCAGGTCCCTAAGAGATGAGTAATAAAGTGGGTGGAAGGTTAAGGGGCCAAGATCAACAAAAGAAGGAAATGAAGAAAAGTGCAGTGAAACCCAAAAGCCTCTAAACTAGTCCAGTAAGTTGGAAAATACAATGATTCCCAATAATATGTCTGGGATCCTGGTAGAATGTGTTTCATATGGTCCACGAGGGAGTGATTCAAATGGAATCATGGCTACCAAGCCACTGACTGCCAAAAGCCCTTCACATGTAGCATCTGTGCCTGATGATGTCCCAGTACGGGGGTCACAGTGAACTTCGAAATTTTACGCAAAGCACTTAAGAAATGTGATGAATGCTGCTCTAGAAGGGGAAAGAAGAGAAATTTGTTCAAAGGCAAAGCAATATACAACTTTGGCTCTTCACTGCACTTTATATAAACAGGTCTATCATGCAGATGTTTCTTAGTAGAGGGGACTTATCCAGCTTCTACCAGGAAGCCTCACAAAAATGGTATTACTTTGCCACTTACACTTTGAACCAGGGTCTAGTCCTGAGCTTTGGAAATCCCAAAATTCCCTCTAACACTAACCACTCACTGAAAAAAATTGATACATAAAAGAGTGCCAATTTAAAATATTTTAATGATTACAAAGATTGTAATGAGAATTATATTAAGCGCACCAGATACTTACTGACCAGTGAACACATTCTCTCTCTGTAGTCATCTAGTAGGCCAGATCATAATCAGAACATTGCTATGGTCAATATATGGCCAGAACAAAGGAAATTAGGTGGAACTGAAGAAATGTTCCTCAACTAAGATTGCTCTAGTAATCTTTCCCAGTAATAGGGATGATCACACCAATGTGACTATGTTATTCTAAATGTGTTGGACAGTGCTGGAAGCATATTTGTACTTCCGGTTTCTGGGGTTGGCTCTTTTCAAGCGCCCTTTTCTTAGTTTACACATGCTAACCCCACTTCCCTAAGTCTTTTCATAGAGATGCAGCATATTCCTTCCCCACCACTCCCTCTCCAACCATACACCTCAGAATTGAGAGGTGAGATTCTGCCCATTTCATTTTCCATTGTACAGGCTTTATGCAAAACCCTTGGTTCCTTTAAAACATCAGGTTGCTTGGTTTATCAACCTCATACCCAAAAATCTCTTACCACCATCTCCCATCATTTCAGCTCTCTTAATTCTCCTACTACAACTGACCTTTAAACATGCAAACCTCTATTCTTATGGCCCTTGATTTCCCCTTCTCTGTCCAGCTTAGCTTCGACGGCTACATTGCAAATGTTCTTTTGCCAGCACTCAATTCTCTTGTACTATATCTTTCTATACACCAGAAGTAGATCAACTCTTGAGTTTTGGCTCAAGATGGTGGAGAAAAAAAAAAAGACAAAATAAAGAGTATTACTATAAATGTACAGCATCCAATCACAACTGGGCCCTCTATGCTCTTAGTAATCACTATATGTTCTTAGGATATTTCCCAACTGCCATATTATCTCTGTCAAAGCTTTTCAACCAAACTCACCCAAATCCCTCTAACTCAGTCAGCATTATCTTTTCATATTCCTCAACCCCAACTCATGCCAAAAAGCATACTAAGTTGCCTTTTTTAGAAGACATAATTGATATACCATAAAGTTCCCCCCTTTACTACATACAACTCAGTGTTTTTTAATGTATTTACAAGGTTGTGCAACCAACACCCTAACCAATTTTAGAACATTTTCATCATCCCAAAAAGAAACACAATATCCTTTAGCAAACAATCCCCATTCTCCCTTCCTACTAGTCCTCCTAGGCCTGGGCAACCGCTAATACCATTTTTTTTTTTTTTTTTTTAAAGACACAGGGTCCTGCTCCGTCACCCAGGCTGGAATGCAGTAGCACAATCATAGCTCACTGAAGCCTCAAACTGCTTGTCTCAAGTGATCTCTCTGCCTCAGCCTCCTGAGTAGCTAGGACCACAGGCTTGTGCCACCATGCCTGCCTAATTTTTAAATTTTTTTTGTAGAAATAGGGTTTTGCTATGCTGCCCAGGCTGTCTTGAATTCCTGGCCTCAAGCAATCCTCCTGCCTCAGCCTCCCGAACTGTTGGGATTACAGGTGTTAGCCATCATGCCTGCCTACTTTCTGTCTTTATAAATGTACCTATTCTGATATTTCATATAAACAGAATCATACAATATGTGGCCTTTTGTGTCTGGCTACTCTCACTTAGCATAAAGTTTTCAAGGTTCACATTGTAGCGTGTATCAGTATTTCATTCCATTTTATGGCGAATAATATTATACTGGATGGCTATTGCACATTTTGTTGATCCACATATCAGTGGATAGACTTGGGTTGTTTCTAATTTTTGGCTATTATGAACGCTGCTGCTTATGAATATTTGTGTATAAATTTTTGTGTGGACATGTTTTCAATTCTCTTGGGCATATACCTAGGAGTGGAGTTGCTGGAACATCTGGTACCACCATGTTTAATATTTTGAGGAAAAATCAAACTGTTTTTCAAAGCACCTCTACCATTTTACATTCACACTAGTAATGTATTAGGGTTCCAATTTCTCCATATCCTCAGCACACTTGGTATTGTCTTTTTTATTAGAGCCATCCTAGTAGATGTGAAGTGGTATGTCATTGTGATTTTGGTTTGTATTCTCCTAATGAGTACAGATGTTAAGCATCTTTTCTTATGCATATTGTGTATTTGTATATCTTTTTTGGAGAACTGTCTATTCAAATCCTATTTCAAATTGTGTTTTGTGTGTGTGCTGTTTTTTAGATAGAGTCTCATTCTGTTGTCCATGCCAGAGTGCACTGGTGTGATCTTGGCTCACTGCAACCTCTACCTCCTGGGTTCAAGTGACTCTTGTGCCTCAGCCTCCCAAGTAGTAGCTGGGATTACAGGTATGCACCACCATGCCCAGCTAATTTTTGTATTTTTAGTAGGGACAGGGTTTCGCCCTGTTGGCCAGGCTGGTCTCAAACTCCTGGCCTCAAGAGATCCACCCACCTCAGTCTCCCAAAGTGTTGAGATTACAGATGTGAGTCACCACACTCGCCCTCCTTTGCCCATGTAAAAAATTGTATTGTTATTGCAAAATTGCAAGAGTTCATTTTATATTGTAGATACTAGACACTTATCAGATATACTATTTTCAAATATTTTCTCCCATTCTCTGGGTTGTCTTTTCACTTTGATAGTATTCCTTGAAGTATAAACATTTTTAACTTTAAAGTACAAATTATTTTTCTTTCTTTGGTTGTTTGTGCTTTAGGTGTCATATTTAAGAAACTACTGCCTAATCAAAGGTTATGAAGATTTACCCTTATGTGTTCTTCTAAGAGCTTTATAATTTCAGCTCTTACATTTATGTCTTTGATTCATTCTGAGAAAACGCACCATATTCTCTGACCTCTACATCTGCAACTGCCACTTGTTGTCTTTGGTTGGAATACTTCCTAGTACCCCAGTCTCTCTTGTCTGGCCAATTATACTTTCTTATCCTTCACATCCCACCTTAGATGTGTCTTCTTTCAGTATGTGTTCTTGGATCAATCAAGAATGTATCAGATGCCCCTTTTATGTACGACCAGAGCATTCTGTACTAAACACCCATCATAATACTTGACTCACTGTACTACACTTGCCTTTTCTAAACCTTAGTTATATGTTTTGTTACGTTATGAACAGTGCCTTGTTTACCTTTAAATTTACCCCACTCCAGTTCTGAGCATATCATGGGCGTTTGTTAAATATACATTTGATTTCATACCTTCATCACAATATTGTGGCCAGACTTTGCCTAAAGCCACATCTTACCCCTCAACTGAAGGAGGCTCCTCATTGAATTAGTATTTATTTATTGCTCAAGCAGGCACTTTTGCAGATTATGTATCTTTTAAATGGATTAACTCTGAAACTGGGGGACACTCAATACACTCTCTAAATGTTTCCTCATGTATACATTCTCCTTTATTATTTGTAAGGAGTGAGACTATCTTCAAAAAATGGAGTCAGTGTTCATGTCTACTTTAGTGAACATGGCTAATTGATGTATACTCTGTACTGGAATTTTCAACTTTCCATTTATGTTAGATATTCATGTCTAAGTATTGAATCTTTAACATCAATTTTGCTCAACATTTACTCAAGTGACTTCAATCTCTTACCCAGTAAAAAAGGGAAAACTGGCCCGGGTGCGGTGGCTCACGCCTGTAATCTCAGCACTTTGGGAGGCCGAGGCGGGGGGATCACGAGGTCAGTAGATCAAGACCATCCTGGCTAACACGGTGAAACCCCATCTCTACTAAAAATACAAAAAATTAGCCGGGCGTGGTAGCAGGTGCCTGTAGTCCCAGCTACTCAGGAGGCTGAGGCTGGAGAATAGCATGAACCCAGGAGGCGGAGCTTGCAGTGAGCCAAGATCGCGCCACTGCACTCCAGCCTGGGCAAGAGACCGAGACTCTGCCTCAAAAAAAAAAAAAAAAAAAAAAAAAGGGAAAACTGGGCCGGGCGCGGTGGCTCACGCCTGTAATCCCAGCACTTTGGGAGGCCGAGGCGGGTGGATCACCTGAGGTCGGGAGTTCGAGACCAGCCTGAACAACATGGAGAAACCCTGCTAAAAATAGAAAATTAGCCTGGCGTGGTAGTACATGACTGTAACCTTAGCTACTTGGGAGGCTGAGGCAGGAGAATCTCCTGAACCTGGGAGGCGGAGGTTGTCGTGAGCCGAGATTGTGCCATTGCACTCCAGCCTGGGCAACAAGGGCGAAACTCCGTCTCAAAAAAAAAAAAAAAGAGGAAAACAAACAAATGTATCTGCTTGTTCATTTACCCAAATACTGATTGAAATTAACCAAATACTAGGCACTATACTAGGGCTGGAAATTTAAATATGAGTAGTATGTTGTCTATATGGATACTGCCCTCAAGGTATAATTCACTTTCAGTAGATGGGAAATAATCATTAAAAAACATGCTAAATGCAATACTGACGTACACAAATATACACAAATACTACGACAGGAAAAAGCTGCCTGAGAGTGCTTTAAAAAGTAGAGTCTATAAACTGGAAGCCCACAGGCCACATTCAACATGCACATTTTTGGGGGAGTCTGCAATGTATTTTTAAAAATATTTGAATAAGTTGCCAATATAGAAAAATGGGCAGTTATAAGACAAATCTTTGAATTCCTTTGTTAAAAAAAATCTGCCCAAACCAGCCTACATCCAACAAAGGCAACATTTGGTTGGTCCTGGGTAACAGCCGTCTCTAACATAGTCTCCGCTCTGCTCACTTCACTCATTTACATTACCTGTGTTGTTTTATAGACATATAAGATTGGGATCTCTTCTAAGAATAGGAGTAGTAGTAGGTTAAGTAAAAAGGAATGGTTGGGGACAGGAGAACACTCTAAGCAGAAAGAGAAGGAAGAGACTTTTGTGAAAGACCCCTTGGTAAGGCAAGTCTTCTCAGTGAGTCCCCAGAACCATTCCCTGCAACTGTTTTTGCTTTTAGTCGAAAGTTTTTTCACTTCTTTATACTGCCTAAAAATTTCATCAACTAAGATTCTACTGCCTTACTAGCAAACTCTTTGAAAGCAAAAACCCAGAATTTCAACCAAGTAGACACCCAATATCAGAGATCCAGCTGGATAGGAGGAAGTAAAGTAGAAGTTCACTTAGCCAAACAATTAGCTGCTGGTTAACTGAAAAAGTTGATTGAAGGAATCAGAAAAAAAAATGCACTTAAATATTTTAATTAAAAACATTAATACTTTTCCATTCACCAATCTTTTTATGTAGGTCCAAAGCCTTTTCTTCGCATATTCATCCACTAATTGGAGTCCTATAACATTGCATTTTCCACATCCAGAATGTCCTGCCTATAATTTCTAGTTTCAGATTTTTAAAATATAACAAGAACTTAAAAAGCAATCTGAGTGCAGAATCTTTCTAGGATTCTTTTTCCTATAATATTTTACAATTCAATTAATGTAATCCATCACATCAATAGGCTAAAGAAAAAAAGTCACATGACCGTATCAATAGATGCAGAAAAAGCATTTGACAAAAATCAACACCCATTCATTAAAAACAGACAAACTTAGGCCGGGCGCGGTGGCTCAAGCCTGTAATCCCAGCACTTTGGGAGGCCGAGACGGGTGGATCACGAGGTCAGGAGATCGAGACTATCCTGGCTAACCCGGTGAAACCCCGTCTCTACTTAAAAAAATACAAAAAACTAGCCGGGCGAGGTGGCGGGCGCCTGTAGTCCCAGCTCCTTGGGAGGCTGAGGCAGGAGAATGGCGTGAACCCGGGAGGCAGAGCTTGCAGTGAGCTGAGATCCGGCCACTGCACTACAGCCTGGGCGGCAGAGCGAGACTCCGTCTCAAAAAAAAAAATAAAATAAAATAAAAAAATAAAAAAATAAAAAAATAAAAACAGACAAACTTGAGCACACTAGGAAAAGAGAACTTTCTCAATTTGATGAAGAATCCCTACAAAAAACCTCTAGCTAACATCATACTTAATGGCAAGAAATTCAAAGCTTCCCATTAAGGCAAGAATGTCCCCTCTTACCACTGCTTTTCAACATTGTACTGGAAGTACTAGCTGATCCAGTAAGATAAGAAAAGGAAATAAAAGGTCAGGCTCATGCCTGTAATCCCTGTATTTTGGGAGGCTGAGGCGGGCAGATCACCTGAGGTCAGGAGTTCGAGACCAGTCTGGCCAACATGAGAAACCCCGTGTCTACTAAAGATATAAAAAATTAGCCGGATGTGGTGGCAGTCACCTGTAATCCCAGCTACTCGGGAGGCTTAGGTGGAAGAATCGCTCGAACCTGGGAGGTGAAGGTTGCAGTGAGCTGAAGTAGCGCCACTGCACTCCAACCTGGGCAATAAGAGCGAAAACTTCGTCTCAAAAAAAAAAAAAAAAAGAAAGAAAAAAGAAAAGGAAATAAAAAGTATACAGATTGGAAACTAATAAAACTCACTTTGCTTGCAAATGACATGAGTTTATATGGAGAAAATCTGAAAGTATTGGGGGAGAAAAAAAAACTTCCTAGAACTAATAAGCAATTATAGCAAGGTTGCAGGATAAAAGTTTAAGGTACAAAAGTCAACTGCTTTCTTATATACCAGCAATGAACAAGTGAAATTTGAAATTAAAAACATATTACTATTTACATTAGCACCTCCCAAAATGAAATACTTAGTTATATATAAACTAACAAAATACATACAAGATCTAGATGACGAAAACTACAAAACTCTGTTGAAAGATATCAAAGAAGAACTAAATAAGTGGAGACATTCCATGCTGATGGGTAGGAAGACTCAATATTGTCAAGATGTCAGTTCTCATCACCTTAATCTATCAATTCAATTCAATGCAATAACAATTCAATGCAATACCAATCAAAATCTCTGCAAGTTATTTTGTGGCTACTGATAACAGATGCTAAAGTTTATATGGAGCAGCAAAAGACTCAGCATAATCAATTCGATACTGAAGGAGAAGAGCAAAGTTGGAGGACTGACACCACCTGACTTAAAGACATACCATACTATAATCAAGACAATGTAGTATCAGTGAAAGAAAATGTTAATAGATTAATAGAACAGAACAGAAAGCCCAGAAGTAGACCCACATATATATAGGCAACTGATCTTTGACAAAGGAGCAAATATAAAGGCAATACAATTGAGCAAAGATGGTCTTTTCAACAAATGGTGCTGGAACGACTGGACATCTATATGCAAAAAAATGAATTTAGACACAGACCTTACCCCCTTCACAGAAATTAACTAAAAATGAATCACAGCCCTAAATGTTAACCACAAAACTATAAGATCCTAGATGATAACATAATAATATAGGAGATAACCTAGATGATTATGTCAACGTTATTTTAGATATGACAACAGAGGAACAATCCATGAAAAAAACATTGATAAATTAGACCTCATTAAAATTAAAAAATGTTGCTGTGAGAAAGATACATCAAGAAATGAGAAGATAAGCCACATACTGAGAGAAAATATTTGCAAAAGACACATCTGATAAGTAATTGTTATCCAAAATGTACAAAAGATGCTTAAATCTAGACAAAAAAATGAATAACCCAAAATGGGCCAAAGCCCTGAACAGACTTCGCCAAAGAAGACATACAGATACTTGGGCTGGGTATGATGGCTCATGCCGGTAGTCCCAGCACTTTCGGAGGTGGAGGTGACGGAGCCCAGGGCCCAGGCAGAGCCCAGGGTCTTGAGACCAGCCTGGGCAATATGGCGAAACTCCATCTCTACAAAAAACACAAAAATTAGCCAGGCATGGTGGCATGCATCTGTAGTCTCAGCTACTAGAGAGACTGAGGTGAGAAGATCACTTAAGCCCAGGAGGTTAGGAGGTTGAGGCTGCAGTGAGCCATGATTGCGCTACTGCACTCTATCCTGGGCGACAGAGTGAGACACTGTTTCAAAAAAAGGGAAGATATACAGATAGTAATTATGCATATGAAAAGATGTTCAACATCATATGTCATTAGGTGTAGTTGTCTCTTAATACCCATGTGGGATTGATTCCAGGATTCCTGTGTATACCAAAATTTGTAGATGCTTAAGTCCCACAACTGGCCCTGCAGAACCCATGACTACAAAAAGTCAGCCCTGTATCCACAGGTTCTGTGTCTCTCGAATACTGTATTTTCCACCCCAAATTGATTGAATTTGTGGATGCAGAACCCAAGGATACATAGGGCCAACTATAACTGCAAATTAAAACAATAATGAGCTACCACTACACACCTATTAGAATGGCCAAAATCCCAAACACTAACACCACTAAATGCTGACAGTGATGTGGAGCAACAGGAAATCTCCTTCGTTATGTGGGAATACAAAACAGTATAGACATTTCAAAAAATAGTTTGGCAGTTTCTTACAAAATTAAACACACTCTTGCCATACAATCCGGCAACTGCACTTCTTAGCTTAGTATTTACCCAAATGAACGGAAAACATATGTACACACAAAAACCTGCACACAGATGTTTATAGTAGCTTTATTCATAATTGCCAAAACTTGGGCATAACCAAGATGTCCTTCAGTAAGTGAGTGCTAAACTGTGATATATTCAGATAACAGAATATTATTCACTGCTAAAAAGACATGAGTTATGAAGCCATGAAAAGACAAGGAGGAAACTTAGTGCATATTACTAAGTGAAAGAAGTCAATCTGAAAAGGCTATAAAAATTGAGCATCCCTAATCTGAAAATCAGAAATTCAAAATGCTCCAAAATCTGAAATTTCCTGAGGGCCCACTTGATGACCCAAGAGGAAATTAAAACAATAACGAGTTACCACTACACACCTATTGGAATGCCCTAAATCCCGAACACTGATACCACCAAATGCTGGCAAGGATGTGGAACAAGAGCTCTCCTTCATTGTATGAAAATACAAAACACAAAAATTCCACATGGGACTTCACATCATGGGTCACAATAAAAACACTGGCACATGCTATTTAGTTTATTCAACTTGCCATTGTTTGTTCTTAACAGCTGGCACAGGTGCACTGGTGATACTACTGCACTGCTTACCCTGAACACATTATTTTTCACTGTAATAATGGTAGGTCACATTTTTTACTGTTAAATGCTTATGTGCAAATCAGTGTAAGAAAATGATTTGCTTATTGGTAGCACATGAATTCAGAATCAGGAATAATGGTGATGCCAAACAATCACAGACTGTACATGTGGGTGGCTGAGTGACACCTTTGCTTTCTCATGGCTCAATGTACACAAACTTTCATACACAAAATTAATAAAACCATTGTTATAAAATTACCTTAAAGCCATGTGTAAGGTAAATGGATAAAACATAAATGGATTTCCTGTTTAGACTTGGGTCTCATTCCCAACATTATCTGATTATGTGTATACAAATATTCAAAAATCTGAAAAAATCTGAAGCCTGAAACACTTCTGGTCCCAGGCATTTTGGATAAGGAAAACCCCACCCACGTGTTGTAAATCCATCCACCTATTTGACATCCTGGATAAGGCAAAACTATGGAGACAGTAAAAAGACTAGTGGTTGCCAGGGGAGTAGGATGAATAAGTGGAACACCTGATTTTTAGGGCAGTGAAACTTTCTATGTGATACAATGGTAGACATATGTCATTACAAATCTGTCAAAAGTCACAGACTGTCCAACACCAAGAGTGATGGACACTATGTAAACTATGGTGATGATGTGTTAATACCGGTTCACTGATTGTAACAAATGCAGCATTCTGGTGCCAGGGATATTGATAGTTGGGGAGGCTGTGTGTGTGCGGGGGGACAGGGAATATATGGGAAGTCTCTGTACTTTCTGCTCACTTTTGTTGTGAATCTAAAAGCACTCTAAAATATAACATTCATTCATTTTTAAATTACCATATTATATATTTAGAATATTATAATTAAATATTTTATTATGCCAGAGAACTGGTATAAAGAGGTTTGGGAATAAACACAACTGACTTTGATGTTCATACAATTTAACTGGAGGAAGGAAAAGAGGCTTACTAGAGAGTAGTCTACCAGCTGTGAACGTTTAGCTAAAAGCAATCAGTAGGCTGTGGACATTAATCAATATGTTTTACAGTGGGAATGAGAACACTGGCTAATCCTGCCAGGCAGTTAACTGGGGTTCAGTTAAAAACTCTTTCACTGTAGGTTTTTATATGAGAGATGAGAGGGAAAAAGATGAGGAGAGAGAAGAGGCAATTTGGGAGTAATTCAATACTTAGGTTTTGGGGGAGGGTTGGGGTACGGAGAGACAATTAGGGTCTAAACATAAGGCTTGCTGCTTCAAGAGAAGGGCATAAGGAGGGGTGTGTTTGGCTGGGCACCAGGGTGGGGGTGGACAGAAAATATGGCTCTCTAGACCTAAGATTGATAGCCCAGGCTCCTATGACTATTATTGATTTTTATTTTATTTTATTTATTTATTTTTGAGATGAGTCTCGTTCTGTCGCCCAGGCTGAAGTGCAGTGGCTTGATCTCTGCTTACCGCAACTCCCACCTCCTGGTTCAAGCAATTCTCCGCCTCAGCCTCCCAAGTGGCTGGGATTACAGGTGCCTGCCACCACGCCCAGCTAATTTTTTTTTTTTTTTTTTTTTTAAGTAGAGATGGAGTTTCACCATCATGGCCAGGGTGGTCTTGAACTCCTGACATCATGATCCACCCACCTCAGCCTCCCGAAGTGCTGGGATTACAGGCGTGAGCTACCACGCCCAGCCTTATTATTTATTTTAAAATGTTGGTAGGCTACCCTAGGAACCAAACTATAGAGAAACTGATCCATTCATTCAACAAATATTATCTACCATCCTGGGCATTTTCTATGCATTGGGAATACAGTAGTCATCAAACAGGCAAAGATCCTTGCACTCATAGAGCTCACAGTGTACTAGAACAGACAAAAAAACAAGATAAAATAAGTAAAATGAATAATGATACATACTTTGAAGTACCAAGAAAAAACAGAGCAGGGAAAGAGGTTAGGAACAGTTCAAGGAAAGGGGGTGTCTGCAATTTTATATACAGAGGCCATGAAAGGTTTCACTGAGATAATCTTTGGGGAAAGCCCTGAAGGAGATGAAAGAACTATGCATGTATGTGGAGAAAGAGTGGCCCTAGTAGAGGAAACAACTAGAGCAAAGGAGTCCACCTGGTGTGACTGAGGAGGTGGCGAATGTGGCTGGACTAAACTAGTGGCAAAAGGAAATGAGGTCTGAAAGCTAACTAGGGCTACTGGAAGGTTTTCAGCAGATAAGGCATAAAATTTAACAGTTTATAGGATCATTCTGGCTGCTATTTTGAGAACAGACTGAATGAAGGTGGTGAGGGAAAAGAGAAAGTAAGGAAATTATTTGGGAAGCGACTGCAACAAAACAACTGAAAGAATTAGATCAGAATAGCAGCAGTAGAGATGGTGAGAAGCGGTCAGATTCTTAATATATTTTGAAGGTAAAGCTAGTTTCTAAGTTCAAAATAACTGGGAAAAACACCAGGACTAGAATCTATAAACTGTGGCCTGCATATACTTTAACAGTAGTCTTATAATCAGTTTAGTAAAAAAGGGTGAGTTGTACTAACAATATACTACTTACAAATTCTTTGAAGCTAAATATAGCGGGGGATTTTGGCCACAAAAGAAATAATCCAGCCTCCATCTAATGCAAATGCCTAGAGAGTTTATATTTCAACAAACATTTGTTGATCACCTTCATTATGTAACCCAGATGGTGTCTGGTGTTAAGTGATGTGTAGGTTTGCTTTGTAGAATTTTACAGTCTGTTATCTTCCTTGTAGAGACTCTGTTTTCGAAAAATAAAAAGTGAGAAAAAGAGGCCAGAATTAGAAACAAAAATTAATCTTCTATCTTTGTGATTTTCTTCTCCAAATTCCTTATGTGAAAGTATATGATTTTTTTGAAGTAAAAATTTTAGAAACTTAAATCAGATATTTTCTTAAAAATCACAGAAGTACTAGATCATCAAAAGAGAAACTGGTACAGTTCAGATTTTTTGCTAGGCAACTGGATCACTGTATATGCCTTTTGCCCCCTCAATGGAACCTTGATGGAGAACTGTCAATATTAGGACACAAAATGTGTTGTGAAGAAAAAAACTCCACAAAACCAAAACATCGAGGAATAGTATATCAGTTTTTGTAAAGCATGGTGTAACGCAGGGAAAATAAAAAAACACTTTCTCTTCCAAAGCAAAAGTTGTCGTTTTACAACCAGAGTGTTGCCTTTTGAGGTCACAGTCCACCTCGTTGGCTTTTTCATGGTGCCTGTTGGTCACAAGTTGCCCTTCCTACAGAGGCAATCTAAGCACTGCTTTTATTATTAGTAAACAAGAAGGTGATTGCCCAAGTAAGACGACTTCTGGACCAGTGCCTGAACTAAGAGTTAAAGTAATCCAATAAAACCTGGAATTATTTCCTTAGTGTAAAGTACTTACCCAATTTCCTGGGACATGGGTGTACTATGAAACAGTAAAAAGGTGGGTACATATAAGCTGGACTAGGGAATGCCAGTAAAGCCTTATTCCCTCTAGAAGGCCATGTGATATATGAAAAGGTGTTTTCAGTGAGTCAATTTTGTATTTGGAGAAAAAGCAAAAAACATAACCAAGCTTGTTAAGTACACAAAGTACAAAAAGTTAATGTTCTTGTTTGGTAAAGATACATATGTATACTTTTTACTCACATCTTGGTGCGAGTAAAATCACACCAAGGTATATCATGAAAGGTATATCATGCAGGGTATATCAGAAAAGGGAATTTACGTATTTATCAAGAAGAGATATGAGTTTTTTTTTAAAAGCCGAAAAACAATGTTTTTCAGTTTATCATGTGTCACTATGTTAGGCATCAAAGATACAGAGGTAAATAAGATTTAAAAAACCCAACAACCCTTATTATTTTACAGTTCATAATCTAGTAGGGGATGTGGAAAGAGGGTAATGGCTGATGTGTGTAATGGTATTTATTTAAATACACGAGAAAAACAGAGAAACAGGAATTGAATGGGTGGGGTAACCGGCTAAAGTAACTGTTAATTATCCTAATAAATTCATAGATGCGCTAGAAAGCTGAAGGAAACAGAAAACACCATCTGAGAAAACACCTGAGAAGGACCACACAGCTCTGGGTCCTTACGTGTTTGGAAATCCAGATTCATACTAAGGTAGGTAGCTCTAAAGCAATATAATTCAAGGCTGGAGTGTGCGAAAAGCAACGTAATCAGTGTACATGGTAGTCCCCCCTTATCTGTGCTTTTTCTTTGCCAGGTGTGTTAACTTGTGGTCAACTACAGTCCAAAAATATTAAATGGGAAGTTTCAGAAATAAACAATTCATAAATTTTAAGTTGTACACTGTCTGGAGTAGTATGATGAAATCCTATGCTGTCCTGCTCCATCCCACCCAGGATGGGAATCCTCCCCTTGTCCAGCGTATCTATGCTGTATACACTACCTGCCCATTAGTCACTTAGCAGCCTTCTAGGTTATCAGATCGACTGTGGCAGTATTGCAGGGCTGGTGTTATTTTACTTCACAATGGTCCCAAAGCAGAAGAGCAGTAAGGCTGCCAATTTGGATATGCCAAAGAGAAGCTGTAAAGTGCTTCTTCAAGCGAAAAGGTAAAAGTTCCCGACTTAACAAAAGGAAAAAAATACAAATGCTGAGGTTGCTAAGATCTACAGTAAAGATAAATCTGTGAAATTGTGAAGAAAGAGAAATTCATGTATACCATATGTATAGGATTTGTTACTATCCATGGTTTCGGGCATCCTACTGGAGGTCTTCGGATGTACCCCCATGGAAAAAGCAGAACTACTGTATGAGAAAGCAGAAGTAACAAAGGTCCCTGGTATCTGAACTCAAACATAAAATTCATAGTTAATAATTCCAGGGAAAGGGTCCTTATTAGTTCAAGGAACACTGCTCCTCTATTTTCTTACATTTTACATGACTCTTCAGCTCAAACCTGCAGCTGTGAGACAACACTGAAGAGAGGAGGTAGAAAGAATGTTTCTTTCTTTTACAGGCAATAAATCCTAAATGGTTTACCCTTTCAAAAGCCAATGAAGACTGCAAGTAAAAGACAACATGTTTGAGAAGGAAAATTGAAGAACATTTATAAAAACTATAATAAACGGAAATTAATCCCATCAAAGTGTTTTTCATTTTAATCAACTGACTTACAAATTAAATTTGCTTCCTAGGAAGATTTCCTAAAAGAAAAATAGAGGACACTCAATGGCAAAGGAATTTCCTCAGCCAAAAGCTGAAGACAGAAAACTTTAGTCACAGGGAGGCAAAGCAGCTAGTGGTCTTTACTACTCTGAACAGTTAAGATGAAATTTAGAGCTTTCCTCACAAGATAAATAGGCACAATTGTAACATGCCTTACAGTTTAAACTGAAAGAAATTTAAAAACTCAGAATTATTTTGCTATATTTTGCCTTTGAAACCTAGTAACAATGCTCAGGACTTCAGAAAGTTACAAATAGCCACAGAATTCAAATTTGACACATTTAAGTTCTACAAGACAGTTTCCTAGGAACATTTCTCCACTGATAACCTACTCAGTATGATAAGACTTCAACTTTCATACACAGAGCCTCAGTTCTCACTCACCCTACCATAGTAATTCAGAACAAGTAGTTAGATTTACTCTTTTATATTTAAAAGCTACTGATTGTTTCTTTTTTTCAAGGTGAAACAAAAAAGAAAAAACAAGTTTAAAACCACATTTGCTGTAACTTTCATTATATCACTTCAAGATTCTTGGGTGTTTAGAGCACTTACTAAAATCTGACAAAATCTGTATTTTCAGCATTGCCTACTGCTGTTCAAAGGTTCACTTAGCCCAGGAAGGAAGGACTAAGTCCAGGGAGTAAGAGTCTACAGAACGATTTGTTTTGTTCTTTCAACATTAAATGCACTCACTTGCCTGTGTTAGCAAGTACTTCTGTCATGAACAGAAGTCTACTACAGTACCAAGTAGAGGCATTATAGGAGCATCTGCTTCAATACCCTTATATGCAAAATGGGGCTAAAACTTATTCTATTTACCTCAAAGGGATACCGTGAGGATCAAATATTTCTTTACAAGCTCTACAAACAATAAAAGTATGTGAAAGCTATTTAAAAAATTATATTACAAAGTTATCAATGAAATATTTATGAGAAAGTATATGGATTATATTAAAAGAACAGATACAGGCCAGACATGTTGGCTCATACTTGTAATCCCAACACTTTGGGAGGCTGAGGCAGGTGAATTGCTTGATCTTAGGAATTTGAGCCCAGCTGGGGCAACATGGCAAAACCTCATCTCTACCAAAAATACAAAAATTAGCTGGGCATGGTGGCACGCGCCTGTGGTCCCAGTTACTAGGGAGGCTGGGCTGAGGTGGGAGGATTGCTGGAGCCCGGGAAGTCGAGGCTGCAGTGAGCCATGATAGTGCCACTGCACTCCAGCCTAGATGACAGAGTGAGACCCTGTCATCATCATCATCATCATCATCATAAATATATAAGAAAAAAGATTAGAAGGAAATACATCGAAATGTTCAAAGTATTGGGAAGCAGAAATGGGTGGATCACTTGAGGTCCGGGGTTCAAGACGAGCCTGGCCAACATGGTGAAAATCTGTCTCTACGGAAAATACAAATTAGCCAGACATGGTTGTGGGCGCCTGTAATCCCAGCTACTCTGGAAGCTGAGGCAGGAGAATGGCTTGAACCCGGGAGGTGCAAGTTGTAGTGAGCTGAGATCATGCCACTGCACTCCAGTGTGGGTGACGGAGTGAGACCCTAAATAATAATAATAACAACAACAACAGATACATAAGAAAAAAGATTGGAAGGAAAAACATCAAAATGTTCAAAGTGTTGGGAGGCTGAGGTGGGCAGATCACTTAAAGTCAGGAGTTCAAAACCAGTCTGGCCAACATGGTGAAACCCTATCTCTACAAAAAATACAAAAATTAGCCGGGTGTGGTGGCAGGAGCCTATAATCCCAGCTACTCTGGAGGCTGAGGCAGGAGAATTGCTTAAAGCCAGGGATCACACCACTGCACTCCAGCCTGGGTGACAGAGCGAGACTCTGTCTCAAAAAAAAAAAAAAAAAAAAAAAGAAGTTCAAAGTAGTTACATCAGGGTGGTGAAATTATGAATAATTACTTTCCAGTCTTTGTTTTAAACTCAACTTTCAGCAGTATGGTTATGTTACTTTAAAGAAAGAGGAAAAGTGCCATCAAGGATCACAGATGTTTTAAAACTAAACTTTAATTTCACATGTAATACTTGGATAGTTTCCTTTTCAAAAAAATATGGCTACACGTAGAGCTAAAATTCCCTTTTTGCCACTCTCTATACTCCCCTTTCCATACAAACACCATTAGAAGGGTTTCTAACTCCAGCCTGGGTGACTGAGCAAGACACCGTCTCAAAAACAAACAAACAAACAGTAGAGTTTCCAGCTTATTGCTGAAAAAATGCCTTAAAGATAGTTGCTAATGATATATTCTTTCTCTTTCTCATCAGAATTAGCACTACAGGGCAGAGAAGAGTAAGCATGTTTAACAGGCAGAGTAAGGGCACAATTTATAAACCTCATGCTTTACATTAAAAATTCCCTTAAATTCTTCATTCAGTTTTATAAAGCAGTATTTATTTTAACAAAAATTAATGTTTTAAATTGCATGAGGCCAGAACAAGGATCATGTAGCCTCAAAACAATATTTCCCCATGAGTGCAATAACACACAGCACAGATTCAGTTCATTTTCTTGACAGATAACCGACATATTTTGATACTGAGGGGAAAAAAGTGCTGTGACTTCCTTACTGAATATCTCCACTATATAGCAATAGATTGAGAAGTTGTAACTCAATTTATATCCTGTTAACTTTCCACATAAGTTACATGAAAATACACTGAAATTACCAAACAAGAATACCATTTAATTATGGGAAAACAGACCATGAAAATGAACATTTCCTTAAGAGGTTTAACTCCGAAAATTACAATACATCTGAGACTGTTATATGTACATTCTTATGCCACTGGCAGGAAAAGTAACAAGCTTTTGATAAGTTGTTGTTTTACTTCTTGCCAATATACCTTAAGATAAACCTAAAATGTAATGTGTTTGATTCATCTCTAATTCCAGTGGCATCTCTGTGCCTTCAGAAATTGGACTCTAAACTGCCTTACATGAAAAAGAAAAGTTATTGGTACTCTTAAGCTCATCATTACAACATTTTTCCACAGAATCTTCTCTGGAGGCATTTATTCTTACTAGAAACTCTCTCCAAATATTTAATTTGGCCCTGGGTGTTTAGTAACATTAGAATGTTTAAAAGACAAAACTGATAAATTACAATCAAGACATAGTAATGTGAGCTATGAAGAAAAATAGCTTACCTGTGATTTCTACAATGAATTCACTCAAAATCTGGGGAGAAAAAGCCTCTCAAATATTTGATAAAGGATGATGTGCAGCATAAACTACAAGGAGACAACCTGAGGCAGTAGGAAGAGCTCTGAATCGAAGTCAGGAAATCTGACTTTGAGTTCAGGATATGCTACCAACTAACTGGTTTCTGGGATCACTAAACGACTCTGGCTCAAGTTTTTTCACCTGTTAATGAAGAACAAAATCAACTTCAAATTTGTTTAGTTGTCAGACTACACAGAATACCGAGAAACAGTATATTTAATTATATGAACTAGAAACACTAACAAACTAGCAGAAAATAGGAATATACTAAAAATTCAATATAAAATCACAACCATAAACATATATGTACACAAACACAGAGTTCTCTAAGCATGGTATGCATTTCTGAATTCTGTTCATATTTATTTGCTATCTGGGAGGGAGTCTCAGTTTATATTGAGGGCTCTGGAGTCAGACTGCCTAGAATCTCATATTTTACTTATTAGCTGTGGAACTTGGGCAAGCTAGTCAAAAGCTCTGAACCAATGTTTTCCTATCCTATAAATGAGAAGAGCAATAGTATATACTATAAAGAAGTTATCTCAAGAACTAATCTGTGTAAATAAAGCAGGTAGTATGGTGTCATCATATAGTAAGAGCCTAATAACAACAATGATAGCAATAATTGCAGCAAGAATTTATTGCTTACTAAGTACCAGGCACTATTTTAAGAGCTATACATGTATGATCCCACTTAATCCTCACATCTACCATATCAAGTAGATATTATCATTAGCTCCTATTTTATAGTGAACAAACTGATCCACAGAGGGGTTAAGTAACTTACTCATGTTCAACTGTGATAGTCACTATGGCTATTCAAAAATATTTAGATCTCCTTTCAGAAACATAAGAGGAAACTTCCTCACTGCCTCAGAGAAGACACAAGGCCCATGTAACTCATGGGCAATGACAGTGAGTGACATATGATTCCTCTGGGCAGAAAATCTGAGTCTATAAGCAATTTGCCATGTTTCCCTCCCCTGAATACAGTGACTGTGAAAGTATATATTGTGATGGAGTTTACATCAGCCTGGTTGTCTAAGTGATCACAAATAGCATAGCCCCATGTTGACCCACTTTGTACAAATAGCATAAGTGAAGAAAGAAAGCCACTGAGATTTTGTGGTTGTTTATTACCACAGCAATATAAATAGCAATAACATAGCCTATCCTAACTGACACTTTCTCAGTTAATAAATTTCAGATTTAAGTATCATTATCTACTTGTTTATAGTTAATACCCAAAGTTTCAAAATAAATTATGGAAGAAAATAGTACATTTCTATCCATTTAGTTCTTTTTGTGTGTGTAAACCAACAAAAGTTCACTACTATCTACTTTAATAATACAATTTAAGAATTACCGGTCTAAATGTCTTCATGATCTTAGGCTAGGCAAAGATTTCTTGAAGAGGACAAAGCACTAACCACACTAGAGAAAAGTGACAAATTGGAGTCCACTACACTTAAGAATGTCTGTTCATCAAAAGATCATGTTAAAGGAGTAAAAAGGCAAGCCACAGACTGGGAAATTGTATTTGTAATACATATATTCCCTAAAGACTCATATTTAGAATATACAAAGAACTCCTAAATATCACTAAGATTAAAAATAAATTATCCCTTTTTTTTTAAAAAAGGGGGTTAAATACAAAGCAAGCACTTCATAAAGAGACTATCCAAATTATCGATAGCTATAGAAAAAGAGTTAGTATTATATACCCACCAGAATGGCTAAAATAAAAAAAAAAAAAGACAATACACAGAGGTACCAAGGATGAAGAAGAACAGAAATTCTCTTAGGATGCTACTGGGAATCTAAATGGGGACAATCACTTTGGAAAACTATTTAGCAATACCTGTTAAAACACACCTATCCTATGAACTAGCAACTCCATTACTAGTGAGAAATGAGTATATATAACCAACAGAAAACATGCATGAGAATGTTCATGGCAGCTTTTTAAATAATAACCTCAAAGTGGAACCAACCCATGCGTCCATCAACAGTAGCATGGCTATGTTATGATATAGTCTTACAATGAAATCAGTGGAATACTATACAGATTGAACTACTGCTACATGCAACACGGATGAAGCTCATAGATATAACCATGAACAAAAGAAGCCAGACCCACAAGAATAAATATTCTATGAATACATTTATATGAAGCTCAATAACAAGTAAAACAACCGTATAGTGACAGAAATCAGAATAGTGGTTATCTCTGGTGGGGAGAGAGAAGGTAATGACTGAAGAGCCTCCCAGAGTGATGAAAATATTCACAGGCACATACATATATCTATGTAAAAATTCATTGATTTTTATACTTTACTGTATATGCCACAGTTTTAGAAAGTAAAATTTTAAAAAGCAGCATTGATTAAGATAATTCCAGGATTAGAAGGTCCCACAAAGATCACTGAGTCCAACCATAAAACCAAGGCTCAGCCCCCAACCTGAAAGTCTCTCGGGAATATCTACTCCCACTTTTCAATAGCTCTGACAATTGGAAAGTTTTTCTTTATAATGAACTCCAAACCTACAGCCGGGTGCGGTGGCTCGCGCCTATAATCCCAGCACTTTCGGAGGCGGAGGTGGGTGGATCACGAGGTCAGGAGATCAAGACCATCCTGGCTAACACCGTGAAACCCCGTCTCTACTAAAAATACAAAAAAATTAGCCAGTGTGGTGGCGGGTGCCTGTGGTCCCATCTACTTGGGAGGCTGAGGCAGGAGAATGGCGTGAACCCGGGAGGCGGAGCTTGCAGTGAGCCGAGATCGCGCCACTGCACTCCAGCCTGTGTGACAGAGGAGACTCCGTCTCAAAAAAACAAAAAACAACAAGAAAAAAAACTCGAAAACATTTTCTCTTGAAATGAAATTTATCTGGTTTAAATTTGGTAGTAAACAGACATTTTTTAATGGGTTTTGGGAAATGCTAGTAGCCTGAAAGCTGTTTCAAATTGTTGTGTTTATAATTTTCTATCAAATGTGCAATTAAACATCTTATTGTACTAAAATCAGCTTCAAAAACAATAATTTAATTAAAAACTATATCTAGGATGAAGAAAGCAAACATAAGCTATATAAGAAAATGCAGAGTATCTTGTAATATCAAATCATAATAGATATGTATAACTTATAAAACACATGAATACATTAATATTATGAAGTATGGTCATTTTTTGCGTTATTCTGATTATTGTGATTAAAAGACATGTCATATACTTACTCTGGTTGCATTATGGCATATTTATGTGACTAAAATAGCTAATAATACTTACAAATAATATTGTAAATCTCAAGAGTAACCACATGCGATTAGACTACCTTTCCTTTGTAGGGCCCTTATATGTTTCTTTAAAATTGCAGTTTGGCTGAGTGCAGTGGCTCACACCTATAATCCCAGCTCTTTGGGAGGCTAAGGTGGTAGGATCACTTGAGCCCAGGAGTTTGAGACTGGCCTGGACAACATAGCAAGACCCTGTCTCTAAAAAAAAAAAAAAATTAAAACTAAAAACCTAGCTTAGTGTGGTGGTATGTGCTTGCAGTCTTAAGCTACTCAGGAGGCTGAGGCGGGAGGATCATTTTTGCCTAGGAGTTCAAGGCTGCAGTGAGTTATTGTGCCACTGCACTCCAGCTTGGGCCACAGAGCAAGATCCTGTCTCAAAAAAATGAACAAAATTGCAGTTCTAGAAAAGAAGACAAGTTATTCAAGACTGCTACTGAGAACTCTCTACCTTTACTTTTAAAGAGTTTCAATCTAGGGCTGCACACAGTGGCTCACGCATGTAATCCCAACACTTTGGGAGGGTGAGGTGGGCAGATCATTTGAGGTTAGGAGTTCAAGACCAGCTTGGCCAACATGGTGAAACCTCATCTCTACTAGAAAAATACAAACATTAGCCAGGCATGGTGGTGCATGCCTGTAATCCCAGCTACCCAGGAGGCTGAGTCAGGAGAATCTCTTGAACCTGGGAGGCAGAGGTTGCAGTGAGCCAAGATCACGCCACTGCACTCCAGCCTGGGCAACAAGAGTGAAATTCCATCTCGAAAAAAAGAAAAAAAAAAAAAAGTTTCAATCTAAAAAATATAGGCAGGTGCATTCCTCTCTGGGGGCTTAAATAAAATCTGCACACGCGGCCAATTTAGCTTAGCACTGAGAAGACTGACTAATCATCAAAAACTTGTCTCTAGGCAGTACAGTGATTACTTGATCCCTTTTTCAGAGAGGAATTTTTAAGAAATAAAGTACCAAACCAGAGGAAACAAGCAACTCCTTCATGCTCTCAGGGCACAGGACACACCTATGAAGTACTTCCCTACCTGTAGTTTACCTAGGATGGCATGATCTATTTTCTTACTCATTACATATTTTCAATAATATCTACCAGGTACATGGTTAAGATACCAGCAATACAATGGTGAACAAATTGTCTCTTCCCTCATGAAAAACTAGAGTTGGAGGTGAAAGATGTTCAGCAAATATACCAATAAATAAACTTTAAATTTGTTTAAAATGCCCTGAAGGAAAAGAACAGAAAGCTATAGAGTAACAGGGGAGATTTCATTTAGACAGGGGACTTCTTTGAAGAAGGAACACATAACCTGAGAGTTAAACGTTAAGTAGGTACGTTGCATACTGAGGAACTAGCTTATTAGGCCCAGAGGTGAGAGAGAACTTGATGCTTTGGAGGAGGTGAAAGGCAGCTTGTGGCTGGAGAAAAATGAGCCAGAGAGGAAAGCAACAAAGGCAGGTAGACAGGAACCAAATCCTGAACAGAATTGGGGCTATGTCAGAAATCCGGGTTTTCCCCAAAGTATAAGAGTAAACCTCTGAGGAATTTTAAGGAGGGGCATGATGTGACATTTATGCTTTCTAAAGGGTCATTCGGACTTTTGTGTAAAGAATGAATGTGTAAGAATGGATCTAGAGGCCAGGCGTGGTGGGTCACACCTGAATCCCAGCACTTTAGGAGGCTGAGGCAGGTGGATCACTTGAGATTGGGAGTTCAAGACAAGCCTGGCCAACATGGTGAGACCCTGTCTCTACTAAAAATACAAAAATTAGCTGGGCATGGTGGTGCACACCCATGGCCCCAGCTATGTGGGAGGCTGAGGCAGGAGAATTGCTTGAACCTGGGAGGCAGAGGATGCAATGAGCAGAGAACATGCCACTGCACTCCAGCCTGGGCAGCAGAGTGAGACTCTCTGTCTTGGGGGAGGAAAAAAAAAGAGAATGGATCTATAAAGATCAGTAGGGAAGTTACTCCAATAGTCCACCAGTCCTCCATAGCACGACGGTGGCTTAGAAAAGGATAACAACAGGGAAGATGTGGCAAAGAGGGTGAATCCGAGATATATTTAGGAGGTAGAATCAATAGAATCGTGCAGTGATCTGGATAGGGGTGTGTGTTGAAGGGATAAGGGGAGTAGTAAGACGTCTCAAGAATGAGCCCAAGATTTTTAACGAAGAAATCAGTAGATTGAGTCGTCATTTATGGAGATAAGGAATACACGAAATGTAGAAGCAGAAAAAGTATTAAGATTAGGCATGTTCATTTTAAGATGGCTTTGAGATAAAATATCAAGTTGTACTCTGTACACAGAAGAAAAGTCTGAGATGCAGATAGGAGTTTAGGAGTTTCCAGCAAGTATAGTAGAGTTTCCAGTAAGTATAGTCGATAGTATTTTAAAGCATGAATGTAAGGTATAACCTAGGGAGAGATAACAGGTTAAAAGGAGTTAGAATTGTGTCCTGAGGAACTCAACAGTTAGAAGATGAGTAGAGGAAGAGATTGCAAAGAGGACATGAACACAGGTAGGCAGAGAGCCAGGAGTGCATGGTGTCAGACTATTTCAAGGAAAAAAAAAAAAAAGATGCACCTATATGTTACTGGGATTAAATGAGAATGTAAAAGATGTCCAAGTTTTTTGACAACATGGAAGTTATTAGTGACCTAGTAGAGCCCTTTTGATGGAGTGGCGGGGGTACAAGCATACTATCGACATGGTTTGCATATAGGGAATGTAGAGAAAAATAATACAGTCCTTCAAGTTGTTGAGGGAGTGAAGGGCTTAAGTAAACTTAAAGTACAAAACAAATGGCTGGATGCAGTGGCTCACACCTGTAATCCTGGCACTTTGGGAGGCTGAGGTGGGCGGATCACTTGAGGTCAGGAGTTTGAGAGCAGCCTGGCCAACACGATGAAACCCCATCTCTACTTAAAAAAATACAAGAAAAGAATTTAGCCAGGCATGGTGGCACGTGTCTGTAGTCCCAGGCACATTCACACACAACCAGGCACCATTCAATGAAAAATCCATCCCTCACCTACTGTGGTGGATGCCACTGTTATCATTAATTAATTATATACATATGGGATTGCTTAGGAGGCTGAGGCAGAAGAACTGCTTGAGCTCAGTAGGCGGAGGCTGCAGTGAGCCAAGATCGTGCCACAGCACTCCAGCCTGGGTGACAGAGAAGACTGTCTCCAAAATAAATAGAGTATAAAACAAAAATTATGCAAATTGTAAGTGTACAGCTTGACAACTTTTCATAGACTGTATCACCTGTAGCCCTACCAGAATAAACAGATTATTACAACAAGCAGAAGTCCCCCACCTTACGCCCCTTCCCATTCGCTATCCCAGTAAACGTAATTACTATGACTTCTAAGATTTGTTCTGCTTGTTTTTGAACTTTATTCATATACTATGTAATTATTTGTACTTACATGCACTTATCTGGCTTCTTTTGCTCGATATTATGCTCGATATATGATCATCCATGTAGATACAAGAAACATTTTCTTACCCATTCTATTTCGATGGACATTTGGGCTATTAAGAATGATGCTACGGCCGGGCGCGGTGGCTCAAGCCTGTAATCCCAGCACTTTGGGAGGCCGAGACGGGCGGATTACGAGGTCAGGAGATTGAGACCATCCTGGCTAACACGGTGAAACCCCGTCTCTACTTAAAAATACAAAAAACTAGCCGGGCGAGGTGGTGGGCGCCTATAGTCCCAGCTACTCGGGAGGCTGAGGCAGGAGAATGGCGGGAACCCGGGAGGCGGAGCTTGCAGTGAATGGAGATCCGGCCACTGCACTCCAGCCTGGGCGACAGAGCGAGACTCCGTCTCAAAAAAAAAAAAAAAAAAAAAAAGATGCTACTATGAACATTCTTGTCCATTTGTGTCTTTTGTTGAACATATATATAAATTTCTGTTGGGTGTATACCTAGAAACAGCTGGGTCAGAGGGTCAGAGGGTGTATGATCACCTTTTGGAATATACAGCCAAACTGATTTCCAAAACGGCTGTAAAAATATACACACCTACCAGAAACATACGAGTTTCAGTGTCTTCACATCATCAATACTTGATATTCTAAATCTTTTTAGTTTTAGCCATTTCAGTGGGGATGTAGGGAGGGGTCTCAAGATACTGAGAGGTCTCAAGTGGCTTTAATTTGCACTCATTTGATGTAAATAAAATAGGTGGATGCATTTTGGCCTTTGGATAGTTTCTTTTGTGGAGTGCCTATTGAAGTATTTTGTCCTTTTTGAAATTTGATTATTTGTTTTTTCCTATTGAACTGTAAGAGCTCTACAAGTCCCTTGTTGAATACATGTATTACAAATATGTATTCTCACTCTGCAACTAGTCTACTAGTCTTTTCATTCTCATAATAATGTCTTTTAATGAAGAGAAGTTTTTAATTTCATAAACTCCAATTTATTCAACCTTCTCCTTCCTTTTCAGATCATTACCTACTCCAAGATCATAAAGGTGTTTTCCAGTTTCTCCTTAAAATTTTTCTTTCACATTTAGCTCTATAATCCAACTAGAAACTTATTAGAAGTGATTTTTGTATATGTTGTGAGGTAAGGGGTCAAGGATTCATTCCCTGCCCCTTCCACACACAACCAGGCACCATTCAATGAAAAATCCATCCCTCACCTACTGTGGTGGATGCTACTGTTGTCATTAATTAATTATATACATATGGGATTGCTTCTGGGCTCTCAATTATGTTCCACAGATCTGTCTGTCCTTGCGCCATTACCACACTGTAATTACTGTAGCTTTATAATAAATCCTATTATCTGATAAAGTCTTACAACTTTGTTCTTCAAGATTGTCTTGACTATTTAGTCCTTTTCATGTCTATGTGAATTTTAGAATCAACTTGTTAGTCCCTCCTTCCATCATGTACACAAATCCCGAGATTTTATTAGGATTCAATTTAATCTATAGATCAATTTGGAGAGAAATGATATCTTTACAATACCAAGTCTTCCAATCTATGACTACCTATTATATCTTGCTTCTCTCTGTTTTATAGTTTCCTGTGTAAAGATCTTATAAGACTTAAATTTGATTTGTTTGATTCTATTGTAAATGGTATTTAAAAAATTTCACTTTCTAACTGTTGGTTGCTCGTATAAGTTTGCTTATTAATTCTAATAGTTTGTCTATAGATTCTTTGAGAGTTCCTATATTCCCAAGCAACACATTTAGGTTTATGAAAGATACTGCTCTGTAAATATCTTCTCTCAAAATATAGCTGCCAGGTCTTGACATTAAGGCTTAGATGATCTCGTAAAACAACTTGTATTCTATTGAAGAGTTTGAGTAACACTGGGGTTATTTCTTCTTTAAATATTTGTAAGAATTCATCAGTGAAGTCAGGTAGACCTGGTTTTCTTTGTAGATTTTTTTTTTTTTTTTTAAAGACAGGGTCTCTATCACCCAGGCTGGAGTGCAGTGGCACAATCACAGCCTACTGCAACCTCGAACTCCTAGGCTCAACCGATCCTCCTACCTCCCGAGTAGCTAGGACTATAGGTGCACATCAGCATGCCTGGCTAATTTTTAAAATTTTCTTGTAGAGACAGGGTCTTGAACTCCTGGCCTTAAATGATTCTTTAGCCTTGGCCTCCTGAAGTGCTGATGTTACAGGCATGAGCCACCACGCCCAGCCAAAATTTTAAATACTGAATTCAATTTACTTAACAGATAAAAACAGTTTTCAGATACTGTATTTCTTCACGTCAATTTTTTATGCCAATTTAAATAAAGTACTTAACCATTTGTCCATTTCATCTAAAATTTCAAATCTGTCTATATAAGATTGTTCATTATATCTTCCTACCTTTTTGACATCTGTAGAATCTGTAAAGAAATGTTCCCTTTTCATTCCTGATATTGGTAATTTATGCTTTTTTTTTTTTTTCCTTCATCAATATTGCTAGAGGTCTACGCATTTTACTAATCTTTTAAGGAACCAACTTCTGGTCTTGTTATTTCCTACTGCCAATTTGTTGTCTTCTTTTATTTTTTGAGACAGAGTTTCGCTCTTGTCACCCAGGTTGGAGTGCAATGGCACAATCTCGGCTTACTGCAACCTCTGCCTCCCCGGTTCAAGTGATTCTCCTGCCTCAGCCTCCCGAGTAGCTGGAATTGCAGGCGCCCGCCACTATGCACAGCTAATTTTTGTATTTTTAATAGAGATGGGGTTTTGCCATGTTGGCCAAGCTGGTCTCAAACTCCTGACCTCAGGTGATCCACCCACCTCAGCCTCCCAAAGTGCTGAGATTACAGGCATGAGCCACTGTGCCTGGCCGACAATTTGTTTTCTATTTCATTGATTTCTATTTTCTATTATTTCCTTTCTTCTACTTACTTTGAGTTTAATTTGCTGTTCTTTTCCTACCTTGATGGGTATTTAGATAACTGATTTTTCCTTTTTTCTATTCTAATATATGCATTTAAGGCTACACATTTTTCACTGAGTATAGCTTTAACTGATTCACATATTTTCATATGTATTTTCATTATTCTGTTGCAAATGTGTTCTAATTGCCATCATGATTTCTAGATTGGCAGTTATTTTCTTTAAGGAACTTAAAGGTTGCATTCTCTGAGAATATATCCAAGGGAAATGAAATTACTATGTTGAAAAGATATCTGCACTCTCAGGGTTATTGCCACATTATTCACAATAGCCAAGATACGGAATCAGCCTCAGTATCCATCAACAGATAAGCACAGAAAATGTGGTATATATACACAATGGAATACTATTCAGCTTTAAAGAGGAAGGAAATCCTGTCATTTGTAACAAAATGAATGAACCTGGAGGGCATTATCTGTTAAGTGAAATTAGCCTGGTACTGACAAATACCACATGATCTCATATGTGGAACCTAGAAAACCTGAACTCATAGAAGTAGAGTGTAAAATGGTAGTTACCACGGGTGGGGTGGGGCTGGGAAGATGTTGGTCAAAGGATACAAAATTTCAGTTTGACAGGAGGTATAAGTTTGAGATAGCTATTGTACAATATATTGACTATAGTTAATAACAATGTATTATATTCTTGAAAACTGCTAAGAGAGTAGATGTTCAGTGTTCTTACATAAATTGTGTGAGGTAATGCATATGTTAATTAGCTCAATTTAGCTATTCCACAATGTATACATATTTCAAAACACCATGCTGTACATAATACATATAATTTTTGTCAATTAAAAAAAAGGCAGCCAGGCGCGGTAGCTTACATCTGTAATCCTAGCACTTTGGGAGGCCAAGGCAGGCAAATCACCTGAGGTCAGGAGTTCGAGACCAGCCTGGCCAACATGGTGAAACCTCGTCTCTACTAAAAATACAGAAATTAGCTGCGTGTGGTAGCATGCACCTGTAATCCCAGCTACTTGGAAGGCTGAGGCAGGAGAATCACTTGAACACAAAGGGCAAAGGCTGCAGTGAGATGAGATCATGCCACTGCACTCCAGCCTGGGTGACAGAGGGAGACTCCATCTCAAAACAAACAAACAAACAAACCAAGTAGGTAAAAGCAAAAAAAAAAAGTTTCATTGTATTGTTTTCTGGCCCCCATTATTTCTGTTGACAAGTCAGATGTCAGTCTAATTGTTCCTTTGAAGATGATGTGTCTTTTTTCCTCTGGTTACTTTCAGCAGTTTTATTTTTACTATGAAGAATGAAAGTGTGGTACTCCTTGTATTTATTTTGCTTGGCGTTTCTTGCACTTTTCAAATCCATGTCTTGATATTTTCATCGATTTTGGAAAATTCTCAATCACTGTCTCTTAAAATATTACTCCTTCAAGGCCGGGCGTGGCAGCTCATGCCTATGATCCCAGCAATTTGGGAGGCCAAGGTGGGCAGATCACGAGGTCAGGAGATCGAGACCATCCTGGCTAACATGGTGAAACCCCATCTCTACTAAAAATACAAAAAAAAAATTAGCTGGTGTGGTGGCGGGTGCCTGTGGTCCCAGCTACTCCAGAGGCTGAGGCAGAGGAATGGTGTGAACCCGGGAGGCGGAGCTTGCAGTGAGCCAAGATGGCACCACTGCACTCCAGCCTGGGAGACAGAGTGAGACGCTGTCTCAATATATATATATATATATAAAATATATACATGTATGTGTATATATATGTATATATGTGTGTATACATGTATATATGTATACACATATATATTACTGCTTCTAACTTTCTCTCCTTCAGTCATATATATGTTAGACTTCTTCATCATTTCCTCATGTCTCTATAATAGTTTCATATTGTTGCTGTAACCAGTTATTTAAAGCTATTGGCTTAAAGCAATACAAATTAACTTTCTTACAGTTATAGACTCTGCGTAGCAAACACTGTGAGGGGAAAACAAGTTTTAAAAAATAGTTTCTTGGTACCATCCTTCTCTAAGTACTAGCTACCTGGGGATCTCTAAAATCCAAGTTCTGTCTGCTCAGCCCCATAAAACTAACAGCTTCTCTGCTTTTAGAAGAAACCCTCTGCTAAGTTTCATAGCATCTTGTCATGCTCTAAGAATTAGCAAATTCCTAGGAAAAAAGAGAAGCATGCAACATCAGCCCGCTTCTCTGAAGCTCCTTTGGTTCTACGATTGTGGTTTCTTAAGTCCTGGATGCCTCAGCAGGTCTTTGATGACCTCACTTTTCTTTTTAAATCTCATCTTTCCTGTTCTTAGCAAAAGCATTAGTCTGCAGTAACCTCATCTCTCAGAGTCATAAGTGGAAATTACAGCTTGGGCTCTGAATCAAAACTCTACTGCTTATTAGTTAAGTGATTTGGCAAGTTATTTAACCTAGAGTATTTAAACATTTGAAGTTTCAATTTTCTTTCATGTAAAATGAACATAACACTATATAATGAGGTTATTGTGAGGATGTGAAGATTAAATGAGACATATTTATAAAATGTCTGATAACAAAAACATTCTTATTGCAGGTTTTTTATGTGCCAAATACTTTATACAGATTTAATAATTTATTGTAGACATAGTTATCTTCCATTTCCTTTTCAAGATCACAAATTAGTAAGTGATGAAGCTAAGATTTGACTCTAGAACACTAGTTTTCAATAACTACACAATGTTACTTCTATAATGTTGCTTGAGTATTGTTCCTGACACCAGTAAGTTGTCAATAAATATAAATTATTATTATACAGAAAACATAAATGCTTTAGAAATAGATACCAATCACATTAGTTTTTCTACTTTGTTTCCTTCTGATTTGTTTCTCCTTTTCATTTTTGCAAAAACATTCTCACAACATCTTTCAATGTATTCTTAAAGACGCTATTGTGAAAAATGAATGTCTTATAGCCCACTGAGTAGACAGGCAATAATTTGCTTAAGCATTATTATATTGTTGAATGTTTAGAAGATTTCAAGTCTTTAGACAGTATAGTATAGATATCAGTGCTATTAACATTTTATACCTTTAACTATTTTTCTTCTTTAAAATACTTTCTCAGAATAAAGTTCTATATGTGGAATTATTGGCTCAAGAGTATGAACATGTTATTATTTGTTGATATAACTGCTACTGTTATTAAGCCAAAAAGTTATGGTAATTACGATGCCACCAGCAACCAAATTGAAGGTTTGTGTCAAGAGAATAGGAATTAAAGCTATGAAGTATAGGAATGAAGGACATGTGGACAAGGGGAAAAAAAAGGAGATATGAATTTTGAGGCTGAAAAAGAAAAAATGGAGTGCTGGATATCATTTCTTTTGAAGCAGGCAGGTGCTTATAATCCCAGCTACTTGGGAGGCTGAGGCAGGAGAATCGTGTGAGCTCACTAGTGCCACTGCACTCCAGCCTGGGAGACAGAGCAAGACTCCGTCTCAAAACAAAACAAAACAAAACAAAACAAAACCATATTAAATTATTATTATTTTGTTTAATAGAGATGGGGTCTTGCTATGTTGCCTGCGTTACTCTCAAACTCCTGGCCTCAAGCAATCCTCCTGTCTCAGCCTCCCAAAATGTTGAGATTATAGATACAAGCCACTGTGCCTGGCTAACATATTATTTAAAAATTATACCTATAAACTGCAAAACAACCACATAGATTAAAGACCTACGTTCTACAGCGCCCCCTGTATCCTTTTTTTTTTTTTTTTTTTTTGAGACAGAGTCTTGCTCTGCAGCCCAGGTTGGAGTGCAGTGGCTCAATAACAGCTCACAGCCTTCAACTCCCGGGCTTAAGCAATCCTCTGGCCTCAGCCTCCTGAGTAGCTGTGACTACATGTGTATACACCACCATGTCTGGTTATTTTTTATTTTTTGTTGAGACGGCATCTCACTATGTTGCCCAAGCTGGTCTCAAACTCCTGGGCTAAGGCGATCCTTCTGCCTTGGCTTCCCAAAGTGTTGGGATTACAGGAGCCACCACGCCCAGCCTACAGTCCACTTATTTGGTGTGTAATCTTGAGCCCTGAATTGTCTTATCTGTAAATTGGGATTAAATTTTATAATATCCGACTAAAGCCAGAATTGGAACATGGTATCTCTCTTGTTTTATATTCCTGATATTAAATTTGCTTTGTGAGTATACCATACCCGAATAAAAATGAAGGAATCTCTCCTTTTTTGCTGATATGCTTTGAGTATCTTACATGCTATGCTTTGAATATCTTATCTTGTGATGAATAACCTGTTATGAATCTTATGTCAGGCTTTAAGTTACTATTTTAAAAGGTTACTTTGTGGGATTCTCTGAAGGCCACATCATTTGCCTGCTCTTTCTACAATCATATAAATCTTACTGTGTATACCCAAAGGCAGTTGCTTTTCTACCACTGCCTTCCTCCTTCTTTGTTACCATCACAGATTTTGGGGTAGTAGGAACCTGATCATCAGGCAGAATACAGAAGGCCTTGAAAATGTGGGTTTAACTATACCAAGATCTTTCGCTCTGTTTATGTACTATAGCCTCCCCAGTAAAAACAAAACAAAACAAAACAACAAACAACATCTCTGCTAAATGCTTCATTATGTACAGAGGTAAGTCAGTGCTTGATTGTCCCAAGTTTCAGTTCAGATTTATTTTCCAACTTCCATTATCCTCCAGTAAATTTTAGTGGTGATACTGAAGGATCATGGAGTATGAGAATAAACATTGGCCTTAGAGGATCTGCATTCAAATCCTGTCTCTACCACTTACTGGTTAAGTGATTTTGGGCAAGTAACCTAATCTCTCTAAACTTAATTTTTCTCACATGGAAAAACGCCAAACTATTTGAATTAAGATAATATGTAGTGCCCAGCACAATACTAAATAAATGTTAGTCAAATGGGAATTGGAATTATGGCTCAGTGTGGTCTGAATTCGACTATTATTCAGAAAATAAGGACAGCAGCACTGAATAAAAGTAGTTTTTTGAGCTGAATAAAATCAGAGAATTTTGATTTCTAGGATCCTTAAAAATCCATATCCTTTAAAGAAGCCATATGGGGTAACACTTATAAGGGGCTTGAATTCCTTCATGTTCCAACAGATCCAGGTTCCATGGTATGGAAACACTTATCAGATTATAAGCAAAGAGAAGAATAATTTTATGTCTGTTCAATTAGCCAAAAAACTTTGCTGGCAAAATCGTGGTGAAAACAACATCCTTATACATTGCTGGTATCATCAAAAATCAGTACAATCTTTCAGGGAAATGTAGGTATCATATCTAGAACTACTCATGCTTGAAGAACCATTAATCACACTCATAAGATTTTATTTTCAGAAAAAAAGTCAAATAAGAAAAATAGCTATAGTTTTATTTAATAGTGCCTGGCACATAAAAGGCATTCAAATATTTCTCCAAATGAATACCTTTATTTGTACTGACTTCTCCAAATCACTGCTCTTGGTTCCTCCTCATTAAGATTTATCTATTTTCATTACCTGGGGAGAGCTTTAGAATCAAATTCTAACATCTTTGTCTAGTCCCTGCTCTCCCATCTTCCCTAGTAACTTTGTTTTGATTGCTACTAGACTCCTTACCTTAGAATACTTCCACTCTTTAAACTCAGCTGACTGTAACACAGAAACCAAAAAGACTATATACCACATCCTTGACCTAGTCAAAAAGAAATCTGAAGCTTCCTTCAAGGTCATAAGACGTCTTTCTCCTTTGTTAATACCTCTGTAGTCTAAGCATTTACCACAATCCCTGCTACATTAAGACAAAAAGCCAGAAGCTATCCTCAAATCCATCCTCACCTGATCTTTAACATACCTTCAGCCCTGTACCTAGCTGCTTACATTTCTCTCTAGGATCTGAGAAAGAATGATCATTTCCTTGCTTTCATACCTCTTGCTTCTTTCTTCTGGCCCCATTCAAAATCCCCTATTCTTCAAGTCTACGTATCTCTCTTTTAGATATAATTCACATACCATAAAACTGACCCCTTTAGTGTACACTTCAGGATTTTTTTTTTTTGTACAGTTGACCCCTTGAACAACATGGGATGAATTGCATGAGTCCACTTATATGCTGATTTTCTTCTGCCTCCACGACCTGAAACTGTAAGACCAATCCTTCCTCTTCCTCCTTCTCAGCCTACTCAATGTGAAGATGACAAGGATGAATACCTTTATGATAATCCACCTCCACTTAATGAATAATAAATAGTAAACATATTTTTTCTTCCTAATGATGTTTTTAGTAATACCTTCTTTTCTCTAGCTTACTTTGTTGTAAGAATACAGTACACAGTACATGTAACATACAAAACATGTGTTAATCAACTGTTTATGCTATTGGTAAGGCTTCCAGTCAACAGTAGGCTATTTACGTAGTTAACTTTTTGGGGAGTCAAAAGTTATACATGGATTTTTGACAACACAGGGGTTAGCACCCCTAGTCCCCTCGTTGTTCAGGTGTCAACTGTACATTAGTACACAAGATATTTTAGTATATAAAGTTATGCAACCACCACCACTATCTAATTCTGGCACATTTTCATCACTTTCAAAGGAAACTCCATACTAGCAGTCACTCCCATTCCCATCCACTAATGTGCTTTCTGTCTCTATTAGTTTTGCCTAATCTAGACATCTCAAATAAATGGAATCACACAATATGTTGCCTTTTGTATGTGACTTCTTTCACTTTAATATTTCCAAGATTTATCCATGTTACAGCAGGTATTGCTACTTTGTTTCCCTTTGTTGCTGAATAATATTCCATTGTATGGCTAGATCACATTTTGTTTAGTCATTCAATAATTAATGGACATTTGAGTTTGCCTTTTACAAATAAGGCTGCTACAAATATTTGTATGCAAGTTTTGGCACGAACATGTTTTCAGTTCTCTTGGACATATACCTAGGAGTGGAAATATAAGTGTCTAAGAAATACTTGATATCAAAATATATTTGGTTTCTGAGTTCAGGTAACAGAGGCTATCTCTCACAATGCAAACAACTCTATACTGAGCTCTCCATGCCATCCCTACTCAAACACCTACCATCTTCAAAGTCTGCAGATACTAGTAACGATTTACTTTTTTCCAATTAAATTGGGGAGCAGAGATCAGTTCTTATGGCTCCAGTTATATAGTAGGTACTTAATATATGCTTATCTGACACCCTAAGAAGCTCCCAAATGAGAGAATGATGACTATTTACTCTTTCATTTTATAGATATTTGAATGTTTAATGTATGGTAGCCATTGTGCTGATGCTGGGCGTAATTGTGGACAAAAGTTATTGATCAGTTTCATCATACTCCAAGAACCAGCTCACCTCCACAAATATTTACTGAATACTTATGATGTGAATGGTCTTGTGCCAGGTATGACAGCACAGAGTGGAATAAGATCTAGTCTGCAGCCTTTTAGGGAAGGCATAAACTCTACCTACCACAATAACGCAATAAAAACAAACAAGAGGAGCACCGGACAGTAAATGCTGTAAGAAAGGTATAATGCTCTGGAGAGTTAATGGACAGAATATGTACAGTTTGGGAGAGTGTAGAAGAGGATGGATATCAGAAAATATTTCTTCAATGTGGTACTTGAGAAACAACCTGAAAGAAAGTGGCATGTTGACAGACGGGGATTCCAAGGAAAAAAGAGTGTTTCAGGCAGAAAATAGCATGAGCAAAAATATTAAAGCTGGGTGCAGTACAGATTCTTTTTTCCTCCCAGAGGCTGTCCCATTTGGATGTGTAGATGAGTAATGAGAAGTATGATCACAGTGTGAAAGGTCTTCATTGTTGGTCTTAGTATTTAAATAAGTTTAGGAGAATGAGTTGCAAGTCTGCCTGTAACAATTCAAATTACCTTAGTGATTTGTGCCAAGATTAAGATTCCTTAATCTTTCCTTGAAACTTTTCTATTTTGTATATCTTCTAATCATGGAAATTAGTGATTTATCCTTCCCACAAGGAAAAAAAATTAAATCTTGACAACTATGTGAGCATGCTGATAGGGGGACAAGGCTGAAGCTCAATCAGTCTACCACTGCATCCCATACTGTGGGGAAAATGTACAGCTTAAAACAGACATGTGGGCAAATCACAATAGTCAGAAAAGCAGAAGCAAGATTGGGGGTAAGATAATTGCATTAATGAAGCTTCTAGCACCAGGCATTGGACCAGGAGATTTACATAAAACATTCTGATTCCACCAAACAACCCCATTTGGATTTAGGAAAACTGAAGCTTAGGGAGGTCAAATAAATTGCTCATGGTTACCAAGCTAGTAAGCTCGGCTAGTAGAATGTAGAAACCACTGCTGAATTTGGGCCTATCTGATCCCATATTTTCCCCGTTGTTCACTCTTATTTGTTTTCACAATACAAACGAACCTAGAATGGTAGGAAAATGATACATATTTCAATGAAAGGCACTGAATATTTAACACAGGGGCTTCTATGGTCTGGAGAAAAATTAGCATGAAACATTCAAATCTGGGTTTAGAATGGCTTAGAGATTAAGACCAGGAGATATCAAGTTTAGGGCTGCTTCTTTATCCAGTTTGAACACTGATCATTTGCTCATTTAGGAATACCAAGTGAGCAAAATTCCAGTTTTAATTTGTAAATTAGAGAGTAAACTACAAGAGAATACGAATATTTGGCCGTATTTACTGTATTCATAGACCTGAGAACAGTGACTGGCACATAGTAGACACTCTAAACTTTTGCCGAAATAATGAAAAGTTATGTAAGGGGTATTCTCATTTGAATACCCATGAAGACTATGAAATAAAGACAGCAAAGCAGTAAGTTGAAAAACCATTCAAGTTCTTAAGACACTTCCTTTAATCCTCAATCCTATGGCAAAAACAACAACAACAAAAATAAACCACCATCAAAACGACAAACAAAGAAAGCAATAGTTGCAAAACATTAGCCTGATTTTACAAAGAAAAGTAGATGAAAGAATGAAAAGACACTTCTGTATTATGTATAACATCTCTGTGGATAATCGAATTTCAGTCAGATGGAAGCCAGAATTGTGACCTACGGTTTTAATATTTCAAACTGCTGTGAGCAGTGTATCCAATGACTGTCTTTGAGAAACAAAATGGTTATCTAATCCAAGTATTTGAAAAAAAAGTTGACAATTTATTATATACCTGGCAAGTAATGGAATGAAACCTCAAATTCATTAACTTGAAGTAACAGTACATGTACAAAAATCTTAATTCTTTAAATTTTGATATTATATTTCCATTAAACATGCAAAGAAAACTGCACAAAGGGCATTAATGAAAAAAGAAAAAAAAAGAGAAAAAAACAAAACTTTGGAGGACAGCAAGCTTCTCCAAAGAAACATTTTTAAAAAGAATAAAAACAGGTTCTATGGACTTTCCCTCTCTATTTTTCACAGG
Source organism: Chlorocebus sabaeus (assembly GCF_047675955.1). Classification (NCBI taxonomy): domain Eukaryota; kingdom Metazoa; phylum Chordata; class Mammalia; order Primates; family Cercopithecidae; genus Chlorocebus; species Chlorocebus sabaeus. The sequence goes on along the minus strand of NC_132929.1, from coordinate 53,498,789 downwards.
CTTTTCTAATATTTCTTCTTTGATGGAACCAATGAATAACTGCCACTTATCACAAAATACCTTCTTTCAGATATGTACTTTATATATTGCTTTCTTCTAAACAGACAGTTCTTCAAGCTGCTCAAGTCTTTCAGCTGTAGCAATTTTTCTTATTTCTATTATACTGTATTTCTTCCATGGAGTATCATAAAGACCAATTTAATAAAGACAGTTTCCAAAAGGCAATATTACTCTACCTCAATCAGTATTTTAACATGATAGTCTCTATTTTTTTCATTTAGTTCTACAATCTTTCCATACTTCAATATTTCCTAACACTATAGTTTCATTTGTCAGGGTGACTATATTTTCTTCTATATTACATTAATACAGAAGATAGTGAACACTTTTTCTTTAATCAATTAATACTTGGGGCAATCTACATGTTCCTAACCTATTAATAACCACGAAGCCAATATTTTGTCTTTTCAGTCAACTACTGCAATTGTGTGGTCTTTCAAAATATAAATCATACTTGATTTTAAGGTCTTAGACTTTTTTTTTTAAAGTGACAACAGAAGGTTAAAACATTTTTTTTTTTAAACTGTAATATTTGGTTTAAAACATATTTTCTAATGAACTCTAAACCAAACGGCTATTTATTTATTTATTTTTGAGACAGAGTCTCGCTCTGTCGCCCAGGCTGGAGTGCAGTGGCGGGATCTCAGTTCACTGCAACCTACGCCTCCCGGGTTCAAGCAATTCTCCTGCCTCAGCCTCCTGAGTAGCTGGGACTACAGGTGTGCGCCACCATGTCTAGCTAATTTTTGCATTTTTAGAAGAGACGGGGTTTCACCATGCTGGCCAGGCTGGTCTCCAACTCCTGACCTCGTGATGTGCCAGCCTTGGCCTCCCAAAGTGCTGGGATTACAGGCGTGACCAAACAGCTTTTTAAAAAAACTACTATAAAATTAAAATAATTGCAGAGTCTGAGGCTATATTAAGTACAATCCCAAAAGAAAAAGTACACAGGCCTTATTACTTCAAAAATTCTTGAAAGACAATACAGTTCTAGGTTCACTGATAACATATCCTAAAATTACTAACATTATTCAGATTTCACAAAGTAAGCTTCAAATAGATTGATTCCTTCAACACACAGACACACACCCCTCTAAGTATTGTGTTATCTGACAACAGAAGCCAAGGAATCAAAATTATTGAGTGTTTATTACCACCTCACATACAGTTTATTACAAATGAGATATTGAAAACCAGAAAGTTCTTATTGATCTTTTGTCCTTTGTGAACCAGCTTTTTCCTGTTTAGAATCGGAGCTGAGTCTCATGACCCTTGTGCTATACTTTAATATCACAAAGAACAGATTAAAAATCAGTGATGAATTAAATTACAAAGGAGGAAAACGTAATAAAATGCAACTTTCACTAATGTTACGTGTAAGCTACGCATAAGAATTTTTAAGGCTGAGGAAGTTGTTCTCAGGCACAGGGCAAAACCTGTAGCCAAAATCAACAGGCCTAATAATTTAAGACGTCAATTTTATCAGTTAAGGTAACATCAAATTTGAGTACTTTAGTGTGATATTTTCATTCTGCTAAGAAAACGCCTCGGATTTTATGTAAAATATTCAGTCCCCTAAATAAAAAGTTATCTCCTTAAAAGAGAAGCTACATTTCCTGTTGCATGTCAAGGCAGAGGGCACCACACTTCACCCATCGGAGGCTGGACTTGAGTAGGGGTGCAGGTGTTGGCAATTCATCAGTCACACAAGTTATGTGGTCTTGCAGAGGTGAATAGAGATTTTTTAACAAGGGCTTTCGAATTCTTTGAAGAAAACACTGAGACAATTTTGCTGGGGAGGAAATGCTCCATCTTCCACGTGGAAACAAACTCATAAATTCTGACTGCAGGTTGGTGTTCAGCACAACTTGGAATAACCTAACTTTTCACATAAAACACAACCCCCAAGCTGCAAGATACGGTCTCCGCGAATGGCACCAAGCACCACCTTTTCAAGCCCTCACCAGCACTGGAAGTGGGTTGGACACCCCCAAACCATCACCACCCCCCAACAGGAAGTGAGGGTGTCCCCCCTCCCCCAGGACGGCCTTCCTCCCCTCCCCCAACCGGAAGTTGAGGCGCCCCCATTCAGCCGACCTCCAACCAAGACAAACCAATACCACCACCACCAAAAGAGGGGTGATCTTCAAGGGGTGAAAGGCAGCTCGACTGGGGCCACCCCCAAGCTCGCCTTGCTTACTGACCTGCTGACGACAGGGGCAGGAAGGGGCCTGGGGCCTAAAGAAAGTCCCTTGCACAGAGGACAATTCCCTCAGCCCCTCTCAATCGCCTTCACTTCACGCACTCGTCGTCTCACAGCTGGACAAAAATTCTTCCGCAGCACTTTATTTTGGTGTCCTTTCCTTTTCTTTACCTAATCTCTTAACTACCTTTCCACAGGTAACTCCTCTTACCGCACAGCATTTACAATTGCTCCGGTGAGGAGAAAAATGAAATATTTTCCACGGTCCCTTCAGCAAAATGAAGGGATTATTTTGCCCCAATGCGGCGAAGGACTACGTGGTTACGCAAGGTGAGCCTTATTTTCGTGGAGGTTTCTGGGAGATGTAGTCTTTTTTTTATTGCGAAGGCCCGCAGAAAGTAGAGGAACTGAAATTGGTCATGACTATATATTAACGTCCTCGAAAACATATTCTGTATTCGATGACGGCTGACCTAGCGGGCTCCGACGCCCAGATGGGCCCAGACTTCCCTGGTCTTTTACTATGCGGCTTAATCGAACCCAAATTTTCGCTCTCGCGGGCCCAAGGTCTCGGCAGCCCCGCCCCTTGTCTTGGCCCCGCCCTCCACAGCCAATCAGGCGCCCTTTAGGTCTCGTCCTCTGGAGCTTGGAACGCAGAGAGGAGGGGCCTGGCGGCGACTCCTCCCGCTGGGCTGAGGGAGACCTGGGAGACAACTGGAACTTGTGCGCGCGCGCGCGTGTGCTCACGGCTCCAGGAGCGCGGCGAGCGGGCGAGGGCGCGCGCGGAGGGGCGGCGCGCGGGGCCGAGAGGAGGCGGGCAGGCTGGTGGGCTGGGCGGGCGGCGAGCGGCCGGGAGCGCGCGGTGGACTCGGCCGCGGCGAGTAGTTAGTTAGTTGTTCTTAGTGTCAGTTGCTCGGCGGCGGCGGCCGTGGTCACCAGGAAAGGGACGGGACGGACGGCGATGGTGGTCGCCGCGGCGGCGTGTGCGCCCCTCAGGTAACAGCGGCCAGGCTGTCTGTGTCCCCTCGGTTGCCTTTTACTCACGCGCCGGCTGTGGGACCAGGGTTGCCGCGGGTGGAGGGCGCTGACCCGGGGGAATCCGGGCGGGGCGGCGCGGGTTCTGGGTGGCGCCGCCGCCGGGGCTCTGGCGGCCAGTGCGTCCAGCCCGGCGCGGGCTCTCGCTCTCCGGCCACCCCCGCGCCCCGCTGGTGCCGCGCGCCCCCCGCCTCCCCTGCCCCCTCCCTCGGCGGCGGCCCCAGGAGCGCGGCGCCCCCCAGAGGAAGGAAAGTTGGGACCCGCCGCGAGGGACGCCCCCCGGCGCGGCAGGGAGGCTGCGGGGGAAAGTGAAGCCTGGAGGAGCTGGACGCGGGGAGGCCGGGGCAGAAAGGACTTCTCTGGCTCCTGCCGGGTCCACACGGTCAGCCCGCTCCCACACCCGGGAGCATCGGTGCAGTCTCGCCGGCCGCGCCGGGTGGCTCCCTGCTCTGCTCCCTTCGCGCCGCGGCTGGGGAGCTTGCGAACGTGTGGGCTGGCGGGGTCGTTTGGGGGTTGTGAGTGGTTCGGCTGCTCAGTTTTTTTCTTCTCTGCCCTTTGACTCATCCGTTCTTGCAACTTTTCTTTCCTCCCTCGATGGGGACTTGCCGTCTGAACCGCGTCTGTCCCCTTCCCCCTCGTCGTATGCACCATCCGTCTGGGAGCTTGATTTCATTTTTTCCTCCTTTGGCTGCGTTCAAGATTGCTGAGAGCACCGGGAGCGACCCTCCTACCCCGCCTGCCTCTGGCCTGTTAAATGTTACTTTTTGCAATTCGTTGTTTTTTAAAGATCCAAGTTCAGGAATTTGAGAGCTGTGGAATGGAGTTATTGGAAGGCTGGCGTTGAGGGGGTAGTGATGAGCTAGAGGAAAACTATGATTTCATCTTTATTGGCCTTGCTATAGAAAACCTAATGCATTTTTTTTCTGCCTCTATTGAGTGTGGTAAGATCATACGTTGAATTAAATACTTAGAGACTTACATAAAAGACTATTTTTAGGTCATTGGATATGTACGAGAACAGCTTTTCACCTGAACTGGGATTGCCTTGAGGATTCTGTTTTGGGGCCTACCTACTGATTTTTGTTCAGCCACAGCGTCGTCTTTTCCCGATAAATGAAGTGATGTAGTGATGTGTGTAGTCAGAGAACCCATACTGCTCTCTGCAGTATGGAAGTGAAAAACGTGAATTATCCACAGGGGTAAAACTTTCCATGAGCAATCTTGGATACTCACTTCATGATGGCTTCTCCCGTAATCTCAGAGCATTTCTAGATAGCTCAATTCACTGGCTACCCTAATTACTTTCTGACTTGCCTGGGACTTCTCTTTGGTGACTTGTTTAGTAAACTATAATGGCAGATATGGTACATTTTCTTGGCTTCAAAGTTGAGGGTTATAGCCTCAGCCCAGAGATGAACAATGGAAGTAGAATTCATAGCACTGCTAGTGAATTTTGGATATGACCAACTCACAAACTATGTGAAAAAACAAACATCCCCTTTTCATTGCTGTCAGGGAGGAAAGGGGGAATATTTTATTATGTCTTTGTTTTGGATTCTCTAACATGACTATATTATGTGGGGAAAATGTCAAATTATTTTCTTTAAGGCTTTTTAATATGTGTTCCTTCTCTTCCCTCACTACCCCCTACTCCCGCCCCAACTTAGGGGCTAAAATTTATGTGTGGATGTATTCTAGGGTTGGAAGAGAGGTGTTTTGGTGAAAGAAAAATATAAGATCACTTTGAACTATTATGATACCTCAACTATTCGTTTTATCCAGTTGATAGTACACAGAAACTTTCACAATAATGTTTGTAGCCTGTTAACATTCAAAATTCATTTTTAAGAGTCTACCCTGAAGGCCCATGAAGAAATAATGCCACTTCATAACTGTTTCCCGACAATCACGTTAAAAAATGTGTTCCTGGAATGCATTATACGTGTACTCATATAAACATTTATCTTTGTACATTTATGGTAATGTAAATATTTAAGCCTGAGAGCTTAAAAACTTTTATTTGCTTATTTGCATACATGTTTTTCAACATCTAACAGTGCCAACCATATTTGCCAAATAAGCATCAGCAATAAATTCATGCTTTGGCACATTTCATATAATAACTCTTCTAAATTGTTCCGTGGTGAAGCATCATGAGATTAGCATTTGCTTCATGAGAGAGATTTGTTGTTCTTTTTAACTGTACTGATGTGCTGTTTAAGTGGAACAGGTGCTGGGCCCTAGCCATTTGTGTCGATACCTGCCAAATCATACCCTTTTGTTGGATGGGTTGTTTAAGTAATTTAGGAACCAAACTGTGGCCCCTGGCATGCCAAGTATGAGTACAAGGCTCCATATCAGTGTTGCAAATCGCTCTTTTCACTGTAAGAGGCAGATGTGTATGATGAGCATTGTTCTGTCATTTGCTCATCTCTTTACTGTGATTCCTACAATCTTCCCCACCCCCTGCACCCCCCACCCCACTTTCCTTCCCAGTCCTTTCATTACTGAAACTCCTGGTACAGTCTAGGTTCCCTCAAGGCTGATTTGCTTTCCTTCGTGAATTGTAAATTCTAGTAACCTTTAGGCCAGGAATAGATAGTTTACATTTGTTTGACAAATGTTTGAGTACCTTTTAAGTGCCAGGCATGGTGGTAGATAGTACCTGAGTATTATAGAATATGATATTCCTTTTTGCAAGGAGGTTACAGTTGAGGAGGAAAAGATAGGTGATAACCAATAATTATAGTATGACAGGGCTGTGCACACATTCCTATGGATGGAAGCACAGAGGAAGGGTAGCTGACTCAGACTTGGGGGGATGGGGGGAGGGTGTCTAGAATGCATCTTAGAGTGTTACCTGGGCTAATCTTCAATAATAGGTAAAAGTTAACTAGGTCCAGAAAGAGGGAAAGTACATCTTATACCAGTGCTGTCCTATAGAAATTTAATACAAGCCACAAATATAAGTCACATATACAACTTAAAATTTTTTAGTAACCACATTTTGAAAAGTAAAAAGTGAAATTAATTTTAATGATATAAACTCAGTATATCCAAAATATCATTTCAACATGCATTCAGTATAAAAAGTAATATTGAAATATGACTTTTCCATTTTCATACTGTCTTCAGAATCCCGTGCATAATTTTCTACTGTCTTCAGAATCTGGTATGTAATTTACACTTATAGCACATCTCAATTTGGACAACTACAGTCACATACTCAATGACTGCAGGTGAGTGGACAGCAACAACACAGCTTTAGAACAGGGGTGGATGAAGTAATAAGCCAAATCAATGATTGTCTTGTGAACCAAGTTAAGGAACTTTAACTTAATTCTGAAGTTTGTGGGGATTTAGTGGGGAAAAAATTAAGCTATGCTGTGGTAGAATCAGATTTGTATTTTAGACTTGTCATTTTGACAGTAAAGTGAATATTGAATTAGAAACAAAACTGGAAGCAAGGACCAGTTAGGAAGCTATTCCTGGCGAGAAATGATGAAGAGTGTAGAAGAGGGAGTGGCTCTATGAGAGATTTAGGAAGTATTATTAACGGGACAGGAAAAATATATTTAGATTATAGAATTGAGCAAGACTGAAGATATTGGATGATTCCTACATTTCTGTTGTGATCTGCTGAGTAGATTGGGCAAGCAGCGGAAGAGAAGCCAACCATCTGTGCCAGACAGACCAAAGATGAAAAAAGGACATAGAGATTTGTCATGAAAGCTGAGGGAGAATATTATTTCAGGGACTTGGAGTGGTCAACACTGTATCCTGCCTCCAAAAGGAAAAGTAAGATAAAGACTGAATAAAGTCCCTGAGACTTGATGATTAGGATGTCTTTTGTAACTTCAGCTAGAGCACTTAGCTACATTGTAATGCATGGGGGTGGGTGTTGAAAAGTGAATAACAACTGTAAGTGTAGCTAATTGAGAGGGATTCAATGTTTTCAACAAAGGACTCTGAAGGAGTCTGTAAGTAGGGGGAGATGCTTGGGATTTAGAGAAGTTTGCCTTTTTTACAAATGGAATCTTGGACATGCTTAATGTGAGCCTGGAAAGAGCCAGTGGAGAGGAGAAACTGAAGAGTGTATGTGTGTGTTTGATGGGCATGGGAAACTGGCTGGTGGATGGAGGCAAGGATTTGAAGGTAATAGGGAATGGGATCCAGGGTGTAGGTAGAGAAGTTGGCCTTAAATAGAAGGTAGTCTCACTTTTCCAGTGAGCAGAAAGGAAGGAGATGGATGGCAGTGTAAGTAAGTTTGTAACTGACAGGGCAGGAAGGAAGAGTTAATGACATGTCTTGTATAATTTTTAATCATCTGCTAAGAGTGAAGGGAACGTGATAGAATAGGGGTTTTTAAACAATATGTGAGGCCAAGTGCTGCGGCATGTGCCTGTAGTCCCATCTACTCAGTAGGCGGAGGCAGAAGGATCGCTTGAACCCAGAAGTTGAAGGCCAGCCTGGGCAACATAACGAGACCCTATCTCTTAGAAAACACACACATACACACACACACACAAAAGCCAGGTAAAATTAATCCATCCCTGTGAAAGGAATGGAAAAAAAGACAGTCTGTAGTTTATACATACTCTTTGTAAACAGCTTCCAAGGAATAGCTAGAGGGGATGGGGTGGAGGTAAGGGAGAGAGAGGTAGACAGACAGACACATGTCTAGGAAACTGAAGAAGGATTGTTAAGCATTGAGGGCCTGTTTATTTCAGATTGTAGACCTCATATTTGTAGCAGTACCACCAATTTGCATGGTTGATTTTTTTCCAGCAATGAGTGATCAGACTATCTGAAGAAACTATTTAATACTCACAAGAACCTTATGAGTTAGTACGTATTGTTACTGTTACTCTCCTTGTTTGTAAGATGAACAGCTCGGGTTTAAATCCTGCCCAGGCTGTTATCCACTGCTTTGTAGATATCTGTTTGGTAGAGATATCTGAAGGACAGTTGGTTGAGGAAATTAATGATATTGAGTATTGCAACTCTGCTGAAGAACTATGGAGTCCTTCTGGATCATGAGCTGGAAGCCTGTAAGGAGGTGATCCAGTTGGGAGAAAATGAGGAGCATGAAATGCTAGAAGTCAGTGTGAAGCTGAAGAGCAAATGAAGAGCAAATAATACTAGCTTCTATTTATGCAGTACCTCCTATGTGCTAGACACTTTAATACCTAATTCTGATCCTAACACTAACTCAACAATGTTGTTATTTACCTTATATTATTTCCTTTTTTCTCCCTCAGATGAAGAAACTGAGGATTAGAAAGGTTAAATAACATATCCAGACACACCCTGTCAGGTGATGGAACCAGGATTCAAAGCCCATTCTTTCTTGTCCAAACCATGTTCATTTCTTTCTTGTCCGAACCATGTTCGTTTCATTCTTTCTTGTCCAAACCATGTTCGTTTCATTCTTTCTTGTCCAAACCATGTTCATTTCAAGTCAGAGGATAAGATAGAAAATATAGTAATTGGGCCTGGCATAGTGGCTCACACCTGTAATCCCAGCACTTTGGGAGGCCAAGGTGGGTTGAGGTCAGGACATTAATATCAGCCTGGGCAATGTGGTGAAATCCTGTCTCTTAGAAAAAAAAATACAAAAAATTAGCTGGGCATGGTGGTGCACACCTGTAGTCTCTCCTACTCAGGCGGCTGAGGTGGGAGGATCACTTGAGCCTGGAAGGTTGAATCTACAGTGAACTGTGATTGTGCCACTGCACTCCAGCCTCGGTGATAGAGCAAGACCCTGTCTCAAAAAGAAGAAGAAAGAAAGAAAGATAATGCAGGCCGGGTATGGTGGCTTATTCCTGTAATCCCAGCACTATGGGAGGCTGAAGTGGGAAGATTGTCTGAGCCCAGGAGTTTAAGACCAGCCTAGGCAACATAGGGAGGCCTCATCTCTAAAAACAATAATAAATTAGCTGGGCGTGGTAGCATGTGCCTGTGGGCCCAGCTACTTAGGAAGCTGAAGTTGGAGGATCACTTGAGCCTGGATGGTAGAGGCTGTAGTGAGCCATGATCGCACCCCTGCACCCCAGTCTGGGCAACAGAATAAGACCCTGTCTCAAAAAACAAACAGAAAAATTGCTGCTATGTACTCTTCACCTGGGTTCCTCTAATGTTGACATCCTACATAACCATGGTACATTTATCAAGCTAAGAAATTAGTATTGGTACGATGCTTCAACCAAGCTTCAAACTTCTTTTATATTTTACCAGTTTTTCTAATATTATTTTTGCATTCTGTTATCCAAACCATGATGATACATAGCTTTAGTTGTCCTGTCTCTTCCAATGTGTGGCGGTTTCTTGGTCTTGTCTTATCTTTTATAACCTTGACACAGGTATTTTGTAGAATGTTCTTCAGTTTAGGTTTGTCTGATGTTTTCTCATGATTAGATTGGGGTTATGGATTTTGGAGGAGAGTACCATAGAGGTGAAGTGCCCTTATTATTTCATACGGGAGGTACATGATATCAAATAATTTATCACTTGTGATCACTCTGTTAAGGTGGTTTCTGCCAGGTTTGTCCACTGTAAAGTTACCATTTTTCGTTTCCCATACTCTGTGCATTAGAAACAGGTTACTAAGTTTAGCCCACACTTAAAGGGATGGGAATCAAACTCCACTTCCTGGAGGGAGCAGTTTTAAAGAATTTGTGGACATATATTAAAACCACCACAGTAATTGGTAAATATTTTGAGAGAGCTACTTTGAGGCTTTGCCAGTATCCTGTTTCTGCCCACTAATTTCAGCATTCATTAGTGGATCTTGCCTGCAGCAATTATTGCTATGGGTTCTGAAGCTACTTTTTTTTTTTTCTCATTCTTTCTACATTTATTAACTGGAATTCTTCTATAAGGAAGGTTTGTCCCTTCTCTTCTATCTAATCATTTATCTCAGTTCAAATTCATAGATATTTATTTAATTCTTAGTGTTAGAATTAAAAGCTATCATTATTTTGTTGCTCGAATTATTCCAGTTTTGGGCCTTGGGATCTCTTTTAGGTCTACTTCTGTGTCCTTTGGGCATATTTCTGTTCTTTTTTTATATGTATGTACATGCACACTTCTTTACTCTCTGACATTACCACATGCTTCGGGTTCATCTTGGTTTTTTTCCAGCCCTAGCACTAGAATCAATTATTTCTCTAAGGAACCTTGGTTCCTTTCAGTGGAGGATGGTATTTTGAAGCCAGGATCTGGATGCTAAGTGTGCTCATTGCTGTGGAGTGTCATTGCTCCTAGACTTTCTCAGTGGAAAGAACTAGGAAATGCATGTATGTATACTAATCCATGTATCCACGTACTATTATATTAGAATCTGTATTTCTGTGTATAAAAATATAAATATACTGATTGTGACTCTAACTGGATTATGTTTTGTTACAAATAGATTTGCTGATGGATTGGATGTAGAATGGGAAAAGAAAAGAGTAATGGATCACTCCAAGGTTTTTGATTTGAGCAACTGGAAGGATAGAGTTGTCATTAATGGAAATGAGGAAGACTTGAGGATGGTGCAGAGCAGGTTTCTGGGGAGAGTTTAGGAGTTCTGTTCTAAACTGGTTAAGTTTTTGAGATGTCTAATAGACATGCTAAGTAATAGAGATATTAAGTCAGCAGTTGAACATGGGAATCTAGAGTTCAGAGAGGAATGGTCCAGGTTACATTTGGAACTTGTCAGTGTAGATTAGATCACCTGAGGAGTGAGGGTAGCTAGAGAAGAGATTTAAGGACTGGCCCATGGGGCATTCCAGTCAGGGAGATAAGGAGGAGCAGTTCTGCATATTGATAAGGGCTGAGGTGTAGTTGTAGAGTGGATTTCATATCATTAATAAACACTTTAGTATCTATTATTTGCAAGATACCAAGTTGTGTTTGGGGTTAACATCACTCCCTCCATAAATTTATAAGACAAATTACAAACTTGAGAATAGCAGTAGAAGGCCACATACCTGATAAAGATATAAAGTACTAGGGGCTGGGTGTGGTGGCTCATGCCTGTAATCCCAGCTGTTTTGGAGGATGAGGCAGGAGGATCACTTGAGGCCAGGAATTTGAGACCAGCCTGGGCAATATAGTGAGACCCACCCCTATCCCACATCTCTACAAAAAGTAAAAAAATATTAGCTGGGTGTGCTGGCCCATGCCTGTTTTAGCTATTCAAGTGACTGAGGCAGGAGGTTTACTTGAGTCCAGGAGTTCAAGCCTGCAGTAAGCTATGATCACACCACTGCTCTCTAACCTGGGTGACATCGCAAGACTGTCTCTATTAAAAAAAAAAAAAAAAAAAAAGGTATGAAGTACTAGTGAAGCTTATTAGAGAATGTGGATGTAAGAAACTATGAACTCAAATATGTGCCAGCTATATTTAAACGCTGATATAAGCATCTGTCAGTCAAGAAACTTGTCAAGGCTTTATGTACACACTAGTAATTGTCAACCAGTAGAAGTTTCTCCATATGTTAACCTTGGTTGCGGAGGTTGTTTCTGTCCTTGCTTCCTTTCCATTATTAGGTCTTGAGTTGGTAATTGTGCCTTTAGTCATTGGCTATCAATTAAGCCACTCAGTGAACTGGCAAGGAGTGTTTCTGCTGCCCTCGACTGTTTAACTTTTGGCTGTCTGCTACCTTTTCACAATCAATAGGATTTGACTTGGGACTGCATATAATCAAATGTTTCCATTTACAAGCAGGGTTATAAATCAAGCAGGATTGGCCTTACCATCTTCTGTGAATATGCCCTTTTTTTTTTTTTTTTAAACTATTTCTTTCACATGTGGTCTTAGACATTCACATTTATCATCTGGTTATTAAAGTCGAACCCAAAATAACAATTTTAGAATTTTAAAAATAGTTAAAACATGTAGCCTGGTAAGCCAATGTTTTAGTAAAACATTTTAATTTCAACCACTTTGCATTAAAAATAGGTAGACTTTCATTGCCAGCTGATAAGAGGTGGCAGTATGGCATGAGGCAGGCAAATAGCACCTATCTAGTAATTATTTAAGTGTCAGTCACTCTTTAGGAACTACAAGAAAAATAACAGGTGTACCTACTTTGTAGGATAGGGGGCAGATAATTGCAGGATTCCATTCTTATTCCTACCTCCGAGTGGTTGACAAAGCTATTATCCATGTTTATGGACCAGTGTGTTGTATTTATTAGTTGTGAGAAATCTGAGCGTATTTATATGCTGAGTGGAAAGAGCCTATGCATTGAGTGCAAAGACTGTATCTTACTAGCACAGTTCCTAACAAGTAGTGGATATTCAAATGTTTGTTGAATGAAAGATTTCAATAAGGTACTTGACCCTTATAAAATTTAAGACATGAAGATTTGTTTAGCTTGTTAAAGAAAGCTTAAGATATTAAAAATTTTCATTGTTTAAGTCAGAGTTAGTACAAAACAAAATACATCTGTAAGGATTTTAGATTTTTAGGCCTCATTTTAGGCCAAGCCAAACAAATCATACCACTCTGAAAACATGATCACAGATGGGTGCGGTGGCTCACACCTGTAATCCCAGCACTTTGGGAGGCCAAGGCGGGTGGATCACCTGAGGTCAAGAGTTTGAGATCAGCCTGATCATCATGGAGAAACAAACAAACAAACAAACAAAAAAACACAAACCATGATTACTGTCTTTCAAGTAACTCATAAACCTGCCCTCCAAGAATAGTCAAGAATTCTAGTTCAGAAGTCACACTACCTGGATTTGAATTTACCAACTCAGCCACTTCCTGGCCATGTGACTTTATGTTAGTTTCTTAACCGTGCTTCAGTTTCCTCATTTGTAAATTAAGGATAATACTTGTACTTACTTTATGGGGTTGTGAGATGAAATTAGAATATATGTCATGCATATATACAAGTGTTCAGTTTTTAACTGTTATTCTAAAAATGCTAAGAGGCTAGTATCTTAGGGTTTTTTATTTTCTCAAAATTGCATATGCTGAGTGTTAAAGGAAAACAAATCCCTCTGTGAACAAGAAAAAACACTGACAGAAAGTATACCAGTATACTCATAATGATATGTTGAGACAGTGAATAATGGGTTTTCTGCTTTTCGCCATCTCCACTTTTTCTTTTATTTGTTGAGCAGATTTTTTTTTTTTTTTTTTTTTTGAGTCTCGCTCTGTCACCCAGGCTGGAGTGCAGCGGCAGGATCTCGGCTCACTGCAAGCTCCGCCTCCCAAGTTCACGCCATTCTCCTGCCTCAGCCTCCGGAGTAGCTGGGACTACAGGCACCCGCCACCATGCCCAGCTAATTTTTTGTATTTTTAGTAGAGATGGCGTTTCACCATGTTAGCCAGGATGGTCTCGATCTCCTGACCTCGTGATTCACCTGCCTCGGCCTCCCAAAGTGCTGGGATTACAGGCATGAGTCACTGCGCCCGGCCCTGTTGAGCAGATTTTTATTAAATACTCAACTATGAGTCAAACACTGGGCTTTAATGAGCATATTACTTTCTGAGAGTAAGCAACATTGTAGTTAAGAGCATGGATTTGGGACCCAGGCTGCCTGGAGTTGAATCCCATTTTTACCACTTACTAGCTGTGTGGCCTTGGGAAAATCACTTTCTTGGTGCCTTTGTTTTCTTATCTGTAGAATGGGGGAAGTGATAACATCAACCTCAGAGGGTTTTTAATGAGCTCATATTTGAAAAGTACTTAAAATAATGCTTGAAGCATAGTATCATGTGTGTGCTAAATAATGTAAAAGATGATAGAAATATTACATCATTTAAAAATAAAGATTTTAGGGAGGCTGAGGCAGGAGAATGGCATAAACCCAGGAGGTGGAGCTTGCAGTGAGCTGAGATCGCGCCACTGAACTCCAGCCTGGGCGACAGAGCGAGACTCCATCTCAAAAAATAAAAATAAATAAAAATAAAAAATAAAAAAAATAAAGATTTTAATTTTCCAGTATATTTATACTTTCACCCACATTGACAGGAGCACTTTTATTGTTTAAAGTTAGGGTTCCCCCTTAATTTTCAAAGTAGATTCAGTTTTGTTATTGCAAGGGAAGATGCCATGGTACCACTCTTAAATATTTTTGTGTTTGTTTTTGAGATGGGGTCTCACTCCATTACTTAGGCTGGAGTGCAGTGGCATGATCATGGCTCACTGAAGGCTTGACCTCCCGGGCTCAAACGATCCTCCCACCTAAGCCTCCTGAGTAACTGGGACCACAGGTGCATGCCACCATATCCGGCTAATTTTTAAAATTATTTTTTGGAGACAGTTTCCCTGTGTTGCCCAGGATGGTCGCAAACTCCTGGGCTCAGGTAATCCTCCCGCCTCAGCCTCCCAAAGTGCTGCGATTGCAAGCATGAGCTACTACATCTTGCTTCAACTCTTAAATATTTTGGAATAATTAGTTGAATATTTCAAATGCTGAAAAACTGCCTTCTTTCTAGGCATGCTACAATATTTGTAGATTTTATATGGGTATGAAGTAGTTTTTTAATTGTGGAGGTTTGTGTGAAAGAAGAGTTAAGGCATTGGAGAAACAGGAGAAAGTATCTTCCTAATGCCAGTTCTCTCCTTCATTTGAAAAACTGTTTCGGCAGCAGTATTCCTAGACTGTTTTTTAAAAAAATAATTATTTATTTTTATTTCAATAGGTTTTCAGGGAACAAGTAGTTGTTGGTTACACAGATAAGTTCTTCAGTAGTGATTTCTGAGATTTCGGTGCACGCATCACCGAACAGTATATACTGTACCCAATGTGTACCCCTCACCCCCTCCAACCCTTCCCCTTGTATCCCCAAAGTCCATTTTATCATTCTTATGCCTATGCATCCTCATAACTTAGCTCCCACTTAGAAGTGAAAACTTGTAAGTTCTCAGGTTTTCCATTCCTGAGTTACTTCATTTAGAATAATGGTCTCCAATTCCATCCAGATTGCTGCAAATGCCATTATTTTGTTCTTTTTTATGGCTGAGTAATATTCCAGGGTGTGTGTGTGTGTGTGTGTGTGTGTGTGTATTTTTAGTGTGTATATATATATTTTTAGTGTATTTTTAGTGTATATATATATTTCACACTTTCTTTATCTACTTGATTGATGGGCATTTGGGCTGGTTCCATATTTTTTTTGCAATTGTGAATTGTGCTGCTATAAACATGAACATGCAAGTGTCTTTTTCATATGATAACTTCTCCTCTGGGTAGATACTCAGGAGTGGGATCGCTGGATCGAATGGTAAATCTACTTTTAGTTCTTTAAGGAATCTCCATACTGTTTTCCATAGTGGTTGTACTAATTTACATTCCCACCAGCAGTGTAAAATTGTTCCCTTTCACCACATCCGTGCCAACATCTAATATTTTTTGATTTTTTGATTATGGCCATTCTTGGAGGAATAAGGTGGTATTCCTTTGTGGTTTTGATTTGCATTTCCCTGATTAGTGATGTTGAGCATTTTTTCATATGTTTGGTGACCATTTGTATATCTTCTTTTGAAAATTGTCTATTCATGTCCTTAGCCCACTTTTGATGGGATTGTTTGTTTTTTTTTCTTGCTGATTTGTTTCAGTTCCATGTAGATTCTGGATATTAGTCTTTTGTCGGATGCATAGTTTGTGAAGATTTTCTCCCACTCTGTGGGTTGTCTGTTTACTCTGCTGGTTATTTATTTTGCTGTGCAGAAACTTTTTAGTTTATTTAAGTTCCACCTATTTATCTTTGTTTTTGTTGCATTTGCTTTTGGGTTCTTGGACATGAAGTCTTTGCCTAAGCCAATATCTAGAAGCATTTTTCCGATGTTATCTTTTAGAATTTTGATCGTTTCAGGTCTTAGATGTACATCTTTGATTCATCTGGAGTTGATTTTTGTGTAAGGTGAAATGAGGATCCAGTTTTATTCTTCTACATGTGGCTAGCTAATTATCCCAGCATCATTTGTTGAATAGGGTGTCCTCTTTCCACTTTGTGTTTTTGTTTGCCTTGTCGAAGATCAGTTGGCTATAGTATTTGGCTTTATTTCTCGATTCTCTATTCTGTTTAAATTGGTCTGTGTGCCTGTTTTTACACCAGTACCAGGCTGTTTTGATAACTGTAGCCCTATAGGATAGTTTGAAGTCGGGTAATATGACACCTCCAGATTTGTTCTTTTTGCTTAGTCTTGCTTTGGCTATCTGAGCTCTTTTTTGGTTCCATATGAATTTTAGGATCATTTTTTCTAGTTCTATGAAGAATGATGGTGGTATTTTGATGAGAATTGCATTTAATTGGTTGATTGCATTTGGCACTATGGTCATTTTCACAATATTGATTCTGCCCATCCACAAGCATGGAATGTGTTTCCATTTGTTTGTGTCATCTATGGTTTCTTTCAGCAGTGTTTTATAGTTTTCCTTGTAGAGGACTTTCACCTCCTTGGTTAGGTATATTCCTAAGTATGTTATTTTATTTTTTGCAGCTATTATAAAAGGGGTTGAGTTCTTGATTTGATTCTCAGCTTGGCCGCTGTTGGTGTATAGCAGTACTAGTGATTTGTGTACATTGATTTTGTATCCTGAAACGTTACTGAATTCATTTATCAGACCTAGGAGCTTTTTGGATGAGTCTTTAGGGTTTTCCAGGTATACGATTATATCATCAGTGAACAGTGACAATTTCACTTCCACTTTACCAATTTGGATGCGCTTTATTTCTTTCTCTTATCTGGTTGCTCTGGCTAGGCTAGGCTGTTTTTCATTATTTGCCTTTTGGAATCTGGCTGCATCCATACTGCTAAACCTCAAAACTAAATACTTCAAGTAAACTGCTGGGTCTTAATTCAGCTATTGGTTCTGAAGTTAAAAGAGCTTGTTCGTTTCCAGATTCAGTGAGGAAGGTATTATAATCTAACAGTGATGAGAAAAATGAAAAACCTATTTTATTCTATACAGTATAACAGCAAATTTAAGTGGTTCTTATATACCTCTGCCCATACAAATGCAGCTTGTGAAATGATATTATCAGTGAATATGTAAATCACACCATCAGCAGCATAGAAATAATTTATAGATACAATGGTTTCTAATGTAGGGAGTTAGACTTCTGAATTCCTTAATTATTGACTTAGATTTTATTTCACATATTTTAAAGTTAAATATATATAAATAAAATTTGAATCTTATAAATGCAACTTGTAGTTGTCAGTTTTGTATTCCAAATGTCTAGCAAAAAATCTTGTCATCTAGGAAAGGATATGTTTTATATTCTTTTGTAAAAGGCAATGGCAGGGCTTTATTAAGGCGTGAATGCTGATCTTCTCTTACCTTCTATGGGCCTGCATCATCTGGATTTTTATGGGCTTGCTGTCTTACTAGGAGACTGACTCCTGCTATATGCAACGATTTCCCTCTAATTTTCTCTGTCCTTTTTGGCTGAAGATCTCAAGTGGAGTTGAATGTTACATATTATACCACACATCTTTTAAAAATTAATAGCTTTTATGATAGGAATATAGTTCATTTTTATTGTTGAAAAGTTGGAAAACGTAAAATAGGTAAAAAGGAGAAAATCTGTCATGCTACCATCCAGAGATAACTAGTGCTAATAACGTAGTGCCCTTCTCCTCAGTCTTTTTGTGTATATATGCATCTGAAAATATCTAATTGACCTCGGCCGGGCGCGGTGGCTCACGCCTGTAATCCCAGCACTTTGGGAGGTTGAGGGGGGCAGATCACGAGGTCAGGAGATTGAGACCATCCTGGCCAACATGGTGAAACCCCGTCTCTACTAAAATACAAAAACTTGGCTGGGAGTGGTGGCATGCACCTGTAGTCCCAGCTACCCAGGGAGCTGAGGCAGGAGAATTGCTTGAACCTGGGAGGCAGAGGTTGCAGTGAGCCGAGATTGCGCCACTGCACTCCAGCCTGGTGACAGAGTAAGACTCCGTCTCAAAAAAAAAAAAAAAAAAAAAAAAAAAAATCTAATTGACCTCATATTACTTATAATAGGGATATAGTTTATCAGTTATAATAAATGCAGTAAAGTGGTCACACTGTGAAAGGCATACAGGAGCTGAGACTGACTGAGGAGAGAGCAGGTTTATGTTCACTGCAGGAATTGGCATTTTTCTTTTTTTCATGTTGCTAAGCACATTCGATAAGTTGAATACATACTGAAGCAGCATACGTACCTTTAATAATCTGATAACCTGCTCTTTTTTTCTGATAATGTATCATAGACTTTATCATTAATAAATCCTACCTCCTCCTGTGATCATTCTCCAGTGTATTGAGAACTGGCAATCATATAGAATATATTAGTAGAGCAGATTCTCTATAGTCTCAAAGAATATGTCTCAAATATTTGGGTATATCTTACAGCAGTGCTGTCCAATAGAAATAGTGCAAACCACATATGTAGTTTCAAATTTTCTAGTAGCCACAATTTAAAAAGTACAAAGAAGCAGGTGAAATTAATTTTAATGATATATTTTATTCTAGTATAAATAGTATATTGCAACATGCCATCAATATAATGAATTACTGAGATATTTTACATTCTATTTTTTCTATCCTCCAAATCCAATGTATATTTTCCACTTAAAGCACATTTCACTTCAGACTAGCTGCATTTCAGATGCTTAGTAGCCACAGGTGGCTAGTATTAGCACAGTCCTAGAACATAGAATTTCCCCCCAGAAGATGCAGTAAAATATCATTTCTCAGGTATTCTGGAGAGTTATATGAGAAGAAAACAGCAAAGCCAAGTTACACCATGGTTCCTGAACACTCACTTTGCTGTCTCATAAGATGTTAAACCTTTGCCTCAGTAAAATTAGATATTTCTGTATTTATGGATCTTCATGTCACGCAAGTGTTAAATTTGTAGTTGTCTAAAGGCCTACTGGATATATTATTTGCAGTAACTCTTAGAATGGTCAGTAAAATTGATTTCATATTCTGAAGTTCTGTTTTTAACTACCAGGTACTATGCTCATTACCTGGGTGATAAAATAATCTGTACACCAAACCCCTGTGACATGCAGTATACCCGTGTAACCAACTTGTACATGTACCTCTGAACCTAAAAACTGGAAATGAAAAAAAATGTCATTCTGTTTCTGAAATGAATTTGTGGCATTGTAATAAATATGTGGCATGGTCATAAAGGTTAGTGATATAAACTGAATGTAATAGAATAGAATTGAATAAGCTTTGTTTTTAATTGAGTTTGTGGTCATGTGAAAAATATTCCTTAACATCTTAGGCTTTATTTTGTTCTGTAAGATGGAGATAATCCTGCTCTTTTTTCTTAATATGATTTTGATTGTTGAATGAGATGAATGGAAACTAAAGGGATGTGTTTTATTCATCTTCATGTCCCCAGGACTTAGTATAGGGTTCGATATGTGAACATCCAATAAATATTGGACTCAGAGGCTGAATATATATGGAAGAACTTTAAAAATAAATATGCTACCAGTGGAAGCTGTTATTACTGTACTTGATTTGTACTATTTCTTATTATTTAAATTCTTTACTGGAATATGAGAACTCTTTAATAATTATTTGCCCGTACAATCAAAAAGTAAGGTTGCCTATTGTGGTTGTATTTTTACTTACCTGTAATATTTTATTCATTGAATCTTGTCTGTAGATAAATATATTTCTAAAAATATGTTATTATCTTATTTTAAAAGATATTTCATACTTAAAATAAATGTCTCTGCTTTTCTTCAGAGTAAACAATTTAAAATCTTGTTGGTATTGGGAGAGAGATGACTGCTTTCACCATACCCAATCAGCAGTATTTGAGAGACAAATACAATGTCATTGGAGGCCAAGATGATAGAGGCAAAGTAGCGATATTTTATATACTGGAATATGGTTCTAGTAACCAGAAAAGGCTCCAATTTTGAAAGAATTTCTTATTTCTATAATGATGAGAAAAACTCCATCTTTTTCTTCTGCAATGGGATGCAACATTTCATCATTGCTTAGAGTGGAAGTATAACAAAATCATAATGCAGGAGCAAATAATGTATACCCAGAACTGCATTTCAAAGTGATCTTCATGAAAACATTAGCTTTTTCTAGCCTCAGCTATGACTTTCTGCAACTGCCCACTCACTGAGTCATCTATAGCAATTGAAAGTTTAGATATTTCCCATTTGTTAGGGTATTTTTTTTCATACAATGTGGCTTTTATCTATCCTGAATGAAGTAAGCAAGATTCATATAAAATGGCATGTGCGGTATGAAAGTCTGCTTTATTGTTTCCTGGGAATAAATGAAGAACTTTAGGAAGCAGTTGAATATTATCAGTGTACTAGGAACCATTAAACTAAATGATACACTCTGGGAGTAGTTGGCAGTTTTTTGTTTTCATTATATTCCCCCACTTGTACCTTCACTCAAAACTGGAGCATATCTTTCAGTATTTGATGACAGAAAGATAATCAGATTAAACTTTATTTTTTTCCTATTTTTCTTTACATGATAATTATATACTAATAATTTTAATATGTAATATTTTAAATATTGAGAAAATATAGCACATGTTACTAAAAGATATGCAGTGACATTGAAGACCATTTGGCTAAATAAATGGGTGATATGTTGATTGAATGAAATAATTGGTCTCATTTAAAGAGGAGAGGAGGGAACTTGCCTTTTTTCCCTTGATTTATTCCCTTGATCTTCTTTTCTCCCTGATGTCTAGATACATATTTTAAAGCAATTCTATTACTGAAAATCCTCGGCTTGTTTCTGTTCCATTCTGAATTTTACTGTTTGTTGTTGTGCATAGGCACAAGGGAAGAGGATTGAAATCTGTTTTTTTTTTTTTTTTGAGATGGAATGTCCCTCTCGGCTCACTACAACCTCTGCCTCCCGAGTTGAATTAATTCTCCTGTCTCAGCCACCATAGTAGCTGGGATTACAGGTGCTTGCCTCCACACCTGGTTAATCTTTGTATTTTTAGTAGAGCTGGGGTTTCACCACGTTGGCGAGACTGGTCTTGAACTCCTGACCTCAGGTCATCTGCCCAACTCGGCCTCCGAAAGTGCTGGGATTACAGGTGTGAGTCACCGGCCCCAGCCCTCCTTTTCTTTAGTCTTACTACTTCTGTATCTTGCTTCTGCTCATTCTTAGCATAGAAAATATAATAAAGCAAGATGTACCTAATGACTACTTGTAATTATGTTGTATATAATTTTTATTATTGGAACTTTAAAATTCCAATACAAATCAGCAAAAGCTCTCTAAGAAAGTAAAACTGGCACCTTTAATGTATGCCAAATTGCATTTTTTGCATTTGACATTTTGCTGTGTATTAATTTTGAGTTCTTTCGTGGCAATGTCCAATGAAGTTCTAATGAATAATAATAGTGTGTGGAAAATCAAAGATATGTTTGTAGCTGATTTGGGAATTTAATTTAGCTATGAGCTACAATTTTTGTGTTGAGTTTTTTAAGAAACAAAAGAAATGTGATTTTAGGTGAGTATTGTGCTTCTTATACTCTTAACAATTGTATTATGACTGGTGCAGATTGACTGTCGTGGTGACTGGTCCTTGGGTATCATTTCTAGGAAAATGTTGAAAGAGCAAGAAAAATATATTCTTAACTAGTGCTAAAATTAAACTGCTGCTTAAGTTGCCAGCAAATTAGACATTTATCAGGAAAGGAAATCGTATGTATAGCAAAACCAAGGGAGAAGAAAAGTTGCTCATTTATATGGTGATTATTTTGGAGGTAATTTGCAGTTTGATGATATTATTGTGAACCATTAATCTATAAAACACATTTATTGTAAGTGAGTTACAGGGTATGTACGAAAGCAGTTTTTATAGTATCCAGCCTACTTCTAGTGGGTAGAATGTAAGTTTTGAAAGTGTAACTTTTTTTTTTTCTTCTGACATACCCCTTTTAAAATTTAAAATTTATAAGTTCATGCCATTTATTGTATATATTGGGTTTTGTTGGATCTAAATGTTTTGTCAGTTATTCTGACATAAACAATACACAAGATTGTTATGTAGTGTTTGAAATAGTAAGGACCAAATGCAAAATCTTGATTATTTCATTTTAGACCTTAGAAAAATGTTTTAAATTTAGCAAGTGATAGACGAATAATATCTCAGAAAAATCCAAACAATATATTGAAAAATAGGACAAATCTTCCTTCAATATTTTTCTATTTACCTTCCAGAGGTAATCATTGCAGTCAGCTTGATATCTTTCCAAGCATTGTAGTGTATATATGTAGTTTTATTTTGTGTCTATATTTTTAACATATTGCATATGTTGTTCTACATTTTACCACCCATCTCAATATTAAATATAAATGCTCCTCAACTTATAATGGGATTATATCCTAAAAATTCATCCCTATGAGTTCAATTGTTTTAATTTTTAGATCCCACAAATAAGTGAAAGCATACAAAGTTTGTCTTTCTCTGCTTGGCTTATTTCACATAACATGATGACCTCCATTTCCATCCATGTTGTTGCATATGTCAGGATCTCTTTCTTTTTTATGGCTGCATAGTACTCCATTGTGTATATGTACCACATTTTCTTTATCTGTTTCTGTTGATGGACATAGGTTGCTTCCAAATCTTAGCTATCGTGAATAATGCTGCAGTAACATGGAAGTGGAGATATCTCTTTGATATATGATTTCCTTTGTTATGGGTATATACTTGAGGGTGGGATTGCTGGATCATATGGTAGCTCTGTTTTTAGTTTTTTTGAGGAATATCCAAAAACTGTTCTCCATAGTGATCGTACTAATTAATTTACATTTCCCCAAACAATGTATATGGGTTCCCTTTTCTCCACAATCTTGCTGGCATTTATTATTGCCTGTCTTTTGGATAAAGCCATTTTAACTGGAGTGAGATGATATCTGATTGATTTTGCATTTCTCTGATGATCAGTGATGTTGAGCACCTTTTCATAGACCTATTTGCCATTTGCATGTCTTTTGAGAAATGTCTAATAAGATCTTTTGCCCATTTTAAAATGAGATTATTAGATTTTTTTTCCTATAGAGTTGTTTGAGCTCCTTATATATTCTGGTAATCACTTGTCAAATGGGTAGTTTGCAGATATTTTCTCCCATTCTGTGGGTTGTCTCTTCACTTTATTGATTGTTTTCTTTGCTTGCAGAGGCTATTAAAGTTGATGTGATCCCATTTGTCCCCTTTTGCTTTGGTTGCCTGTGCTTATGGGGTATTATTCAAGAAATGTTTTCCCAGTCCAGTGCCCTGGAGAGTTTTCCCAATGTTTCCTTGTAGTAGTTTTATAGTTTGAGGTCTTAGATTTAAGTCTCTAATTTATTTTGATTTGATTTTTTGTATATGGTGACAGATAGGGGTCTAGTTTCATTCTTCTGCATATGGATAGCTAGTCTCCTCAGCACCATTTACTGAAGAGACTGTCCTAGTGTATGTTCTTGGCACCTTTGTTAAAAATGAGTTTACTGTAGATGTATGTATTTGTTTTTGGGTTCCGTATTTTGTTCCATTGGTCTGTGAGTCTATTTTTTATGCTAGTACCATGCTGTTTTAGTTACTATAGCATTGTAGTATAATTTGAAGTCAGGTAATGTGATTCCTCCAGTTATGTTCTTTTTTCTCAGGATGTTCTTTTTTCTCAGGATA
This sequence comes from Chlorocebus sabaeus, assembly GCF_047675955.1. Classification (NCBI taxonomy): domain Eukaryota; kingdom Metazoa; phylum Chordata; class Mammalia; order Primates; family Cercopithecidae; genus Chlorocebus; species Chlorocebus sabaeus. Next base: position 53,474,850 of record NC_132929.1, on the reverse strand, counting down.
GCTTTGGCTATTTTGGGTCTTTGTGGTTCTGTGTAAATTTTAGAATTGTTTTTTCTATTTCTGTGAATAATGTCATTGGTATATTGATAGACATTGAATTGTCTATTGCTTTGGGTAGTATGGACATTTTAACAATATTAATTCTTCCAGTCCATGAAGAATCTATAGGTTGCTTTAGGTTGTGTGGACACTTTAACAATATTGATTCTTCCAATCCATGAACATGGTATATCTTCCCATTTTTTAGTGTCTTCTTCCACTTATTTCATCATTGTTTTATAGTTTTCATTGTAAGGATCTTTCACTTCTTTGGTTAAGTTAATTCCTAGGTATTTTATTTATTTGTAGCTATTGTAAATGGGATTGCTTTCTTGATTTTTTTTTTCAGATTTTTTGCTGTTGGCGTGTAGAAATCCTACTGATTTTTTTGTATGTTGGTTTTGCATCCTACAACTTTACTGAATTTGTTTATTAGTTATAATAGTTTTTTGGTGGAATCTTTAGGTTTTCCAAATATAAGATCATGTCATCTACAAACAGTGATAATTTGACTTCTTTCTTTCCAATTTGGATATTCTTTATTTCTTTCTCTTGTCTGATTGCTCTAGCTAGGACTTCCAGTATTATTTTGAATAACAGTGGTGAAAGTGGGCATCTGTGTGTTCCAGACCTTAGAGGAAAGATTTTCAGTTGTTCTCCATTCAGTATGATACTAGATGTGGTTCCATCATATATAGCTTTTACTGTGTTGAGGTATGTTCCTTCTGTACCTAGTTTTTTGAATGTTTTTTATCATGAAGGAATGTTTAATTTCAGCAAATGCTTTTTCAGCATCCATTGAAATGATCATGTAGTTTTTGTCCTTCATTCTGTTAATATGATGTATCACATTGATTGATTTTCATATGTCAAGCCATCCTTGCATCTTCAGGTTAAATCCCACTTGATCATGATGAATGGTCTTTTTAATGTGTTCTTGGATTCAGTTTGCTAGTATTTTGTTGAAAATTTTTGCATAAATATTCGTCAGAGATGTTGGCCTGTATCTTTTCTTTTCTTTTTTTAAAATGTGTCTTTGTATGGTTTTGGTATCAAGGTAATACTGGTGTCATAGACTGAGTTTGGAAGCAGTCCCTCCTCCTCTATCTTTTAGAATAGTTTGAGTAACATTTGTATTAGTTCTTTAAATATTTTGTAGAATTCAGCAGTGAAGCTATTGATTCCTGAGCTTTTTTTTTGCTGGATGACTTTTTGTTGTGGCATTGATCTCATTATTTGTTTTATTTTATTTATTTTTTTGAGATGGAGTTTTGCTCTTGTTGCCCAGGCTGGAGTGCAATGGCGTGATCTTGGCTCACTGCAACCTCTGCCTCCTGGGTTCAAGCGATTCTCCTGCCTCAGCCTCCTGAGTAGCTGGGATTACAGGCATGTGCCACCATGCCCGGCTAATTTTTTTTTTTTTTTTTTTTTTGTATTTTTGGTAGAGGCAGGGTTTCTCTGTGTTGGTCAGGCTGGTCTCGAACTCCTGACCTCAGGAGTTCGCCCACCTTGGCCTCCTAAAGTGTTGGGATTACAGGCGTGAGCCACTGTGCCTGGCCTTGATCTCATAATTTGTTATTGGTCTGTTCAGGTTTTGGGTTTCTTCATGATTCAGTCTTTGTAGGTTGTAGGTGTGTTAGAATTTGTCCAGTCTAGATTTTCCAATTTATTGACAAATAGTTACTCATAGTAGCCTCTAATGATCCTTTGAATTTCTGCAGTATTAATTTTAATTTCTTCTTTTTCATCTTTGATTTTGAGTCTTCTTTCTTTTTTTCTTAGTCTTCTAAAGGTTTGTCAATTTTATCTTTTGAAAAAACCAACATTTCATTACATTAATAATTTTTTGTTTATATTTTATTTCTTCTCTGATCTTTATTCTTCTACTAGTTTTGGGTTTGGTTTGCTCTTGCTTTTCTAGTTCTTTAAGTTGCATTGTTAGCTTGACGATTTGAAATTTTTCTGTTGCTTTATATAGGTGATTATAGCTACAAATCTTCCTTTTGGTACTGCTTTCACTATATTCTATAGATTTTTGGTATGTTGTGTTTCTATTATTTGTTTCGATTAGTTTTAAAATTTTTCTTAATTCCTTCATTGACCCACTGGTCATTCAGGAGCATATTGTTTAATTTCTATGTGTTTATATGGTTTACAAAATTCCTCTTGTTATTGATTTCTAGTTTTATCCCATTGTGGTTAGATAAGATACTTGATATAATTTTGGTTTTTTTTTGAATTTTAAAGAATGGTTTTGTGGCCTGATGTATGACCTATCCTTGAGAATGATCCATGTGCTGAGGAGAAGAATGTGTATGCAGCAGCCATTGAATAAAATGTTCTGTAAATATCTATTAGGTCCATTTGTTATAGAAGTGAGATTAATTCTGATGTTTCTTTTCTGTCTAGATGATCTGTCCAGTGCTGAAAATGGGATGTTGAAGTTTCCAACTATTATTGTCTTGGGATCTAGATCTCTCTTTAACTCTACTTCTCTCTCTCTCTCTCTCTCTCTCTCTCACTCTCACTCTCACTCTTTAGCTCTAATAATATTGCTTTATATATCTGGGTCCTCCAGTGTTGGGTACATATATATTTACAATTGTTATATCCTCTTGCTGAATTGACTCTTTCATCATTATTTAATCACCTTATTTGTCTATAGTTTTTGTCTTGGAATCTATTTTGTCTGAAATAAGTATAGCTACCCCTGCTCTTGTTTGGTTTCCATTGGCATGGAATATCTTTTTCCTTTTTTTTATTTTCAGTATGTGTGTCTTTATAGATGAAGTGTGTTTCTTATAGGCAACGGATAGTAGGGACTTTGCTTTGTTTTTGTTTTTGTTTTTTTTAAAATCCTTTCTGCCACTCTATGTCTTTTGATAGGAGAGTTTTGTTCATTTACTTTCAATATTATTATTGGTAAGTAAGTAACTTACTCCTACCATTTTTTGTTTCTTGGTGTGGTCTTTGCTTCCTTCTTTCCTTCCTTTCTGTCTTCCTTTTAGTGAAGGTAATTTTTCTCTGGTGTTATGTTTTAATTACTTGCTTTTAATTTTTTGTGTGTTTGTTGTATGTTTTCTGGTTTGAGGCTACTATGAGGCTTGCAAATAATATCTATCTAGCTACCTACTTACCTACCTATAGATAGACATTTGATAATGGGTTTTAAATAACCCATTATTTTAAATTGGTGATAACACCGATTGCATAAACAAACAAGCAAAGAAAACAACTAATAAAAACTCTACACTTTATTGTCATCCTACCTGCTTTTTAACTTTTTGTTGTTTCTGTTTATATTTTATTGTACTGTGTTTTTAAAAGTTGTAGTTATTATTTTTGATCAGTTTATCTTTTAGTCTTTCTACTCAAGATATGAGTAAACACTACAATTACAGTGTTGTAATATTATGTGCTTTTCTCTATACTATTAGCAGTGAGTTTTGTACCTTCAGATTATTTATTTTTGCTCATTAAAGTCCTTTTCTTTCAGATTCAAGAACTCCTTAGCATTTCTCATAGGACAGGTCTGTTGTTAATAAAATCCCTATTGTTTGACTTTTGTTTGTCTGGGAAAGCCCTTATTTCTCCTTAATGTTTGAAGGATACTTTTACTAGATACAAACTACTCTAGGATAAAGTTTTTTTTTCTTTAAGCACTTGTTTTATGCCTCTTGTCTCGTGGCCTGTAAAGTTTCCACTGAAAAGTCTCCTGCCAGTCTTATTGGAGCTACGTTGTATGTTATTTGTTATCTTTCTCTTGCTGCTTTAGGATCCTTTCTTTATCCTTGACCTTTGAAAGTTTGATGATTAAATGTCTTGAGGTAATCTTATATGGGTTAAATCTTCTTGGTGTTATATAACATTTTTGTACTTGAATATTGATACCTTTCTCTAGGTTTGGGAAGTTTTCTGTTATCATTTTGAATAAACTTTCTATCCCTGCCCACCCCTCCCCCCCGCCCCCACCAAGTCCAATAACTCTTGGATTTGGTCTTTTGAGGCTATTTTCTAGATCTTATAAGTGTGCCTCATTGTCTTTTATTCTTTTTTTCTTTGCCCTCCTCTGACTGTGTATTTTCAAAGAGCTTGTCTTCAAGCTTACTGACTCTTTCTTCTGTTGTTAAGAAACTCTGATGCATTCTTCAGTATGTCAGTTACATTTTTTAACTTCAGAAATTCTGCCTGATTCTTTTTAATTATTTTAGTCTGTTAGTTCAATTTATCTGATAGGATTCTGAATTCCTCCTCTATTTTATCTTGAATTTTATTGTGTTCCTCAAAAATAGCAATTTTAGTTTGTTTAAATTTTTGGGAGTTATATGTATTTATGGGGTACAGTAAATGTTTTGATACAGGCATGGAATGAGTAATATAGTCACATCATGGAGAATGGGGTATTCACCCCCTCAAACATTTATCCTTTGAAACAGCTATTTTAAATTACATGTCTGAAACGTCACATTATCTCTGTCTCTCCAGGATTGGTTCCTGGTGCCTTATTCAGTTTGTTTTAATTAGGTTATATTTTCCTGGATGGTCTTGATGCTTCTGGATGTCCGTTGGTGTTTGGTCATTGAAGTGTTAGGTATTTATTGTCATCTTTGCAATCTGGGCTTATTTGTACCCGTTCGTTTTGAGAAGACTTTCTAGGTATTTGAAGGGACTTGGGTGTTGCAATGTAAGTTTTTAGTTACTGCAACCATGTCTGCATTAGAGGGCACCCTGAGCCCGGTAACACTGGCTTTTGCAGACTCAATAGAGGTGCTGCCTTGGTGGTCTTGGATAAGATCTGGAAGAAGTCTCTGGGTTACTAGGCCAAGACTCTTGTTCACTTCCCTTGCTTTCTCCCAAACAAATGGAATCTCTTTCTGCGCTGAGCTACCTGGAAGTGGAGGAGGGGTGACACAAGCATTCCTCTGGCCACCATCACTGGGACTGTGCTGGGTCAGACCTGCAATCAGCATGGCACCGGGTCTCACTCAAGGCCCATGGTAACCACTGCCTGCCTATTGACTATGTTTGCTCAAGATACTAGAGCTCTACAATCAGCAGATAGCAAAGCCAGCCAAGTTTGTGTCTTTCCCTTCAAGGTGTCAAGGTCTTCCTAGCCCTGGGTAGGTCCAGAGGTGCCATCCAGGAGCCGGGGCCTGGAGTTGGAAACCTTAGGAATCTAGCTGGTGCTCTATTCTAATGCAGCTGAGCTGGCACTCAAGCCACAAGACAAAGTCCTTCCTACTCTTCCCTCCCCTTTCTGCAAGCAGAGGATTCTGTCCCCATAGCCCCCATTGTCCCAGGCCCATGGTGAGTACTGACTGGCTACTGCTGGTGTTCACTCAGGCCCAAGGACCCTTCAGTCAGCTTGTGATGAATGCTTTCAGGCCCAGGACTCTCCCTTCAGAGCAGTGGGCTCCCCTCTGGCCCAGGGCATATCTGAAAATGCCATCTAAGTGCCAACGTCTGAAATTTGGAACCCCACAAGATCCCCCTTGGTGCTGTGTCCCACTGTGGCTGCACTGGTAAGCTGTAAGACAAAGTCTCCTTTACTCTTCCCTCTCCTTTAGCAGAAGGAGTCTCTCCTTGTAGCTACCACAGCTGGGAATGTGTGAGGTGTTAGGTGTTACCTGAAGCCAAGTCTCACCCAAGGCCCTTGGCAAGTGCTACCTAGCTAACACTACTGATTATTCAGGGCCCAGGGGTCCTTTAGTCAGCAGGTGATGCATCCTGCTAGGACTGGGTCCTTCCCTTCAAGGCAGTAGGTTCCCTTCTTGCCCAGAGTGTGCCTAGAAATGTGATCCAGGAACTAGGGCCTGGAATAGGAGCCTGCTTGGTGGCCTGTCCTACTGTGGCTGAGCTGATATCCGAGTTGCAAGACAAAGTCCTCTTTACTCTTCCCTCTCTTCTCCTCAGAAGGAAGGAAGGAGCCTTTCCCCAAACTGCAAGCTGCACTGCCTAGGGTTGTGGGGGGCATTGTGGGGAGTGGAGTTCAAGCACTGCCTTGGTGGCCCTGGCTCGTGTCTCACTAGATTGTGTACTCCCCAAAGTCCACTGGCTCCAAACCCAGCACCACACCAGGACTTGCCCAGGAATTGTAGTCCTTGTGGCCTAGACTGCCTTTCAAGTTTATTTAGAACCCCAGAGCACTTTAGCCCATGGTGGCAAGGCTCTCTGGAACTCAGGTTCCAACTGCGGGGATGGGCAATTCCCCTCTGGCCAGGGCTGCTCTAAATGCTCCCTCTGTGGGCACCAGCTGAGTTCTGCCTGGTCTTGCTTTCCACTGTGACCGGGCAGCACTGATGTCCAAAGGAAGGTCCCACAAGCGGTGTGCTCTCTTTCCCCGCAAGTGCACAGCTTCCCTCTCCACTCCATACAGGATGGGGAAGGGGGGAGGGGGTGGTGTCGGCAATTAAACGCTGTCTTTCCTACCCTCTTCAGTGCCTCTTTCAGTGATAAGAAGTTAAAAAATCAGATGATTTTTGCTTGTTATGAAGGTGCTGTTTTGTGTGGATAGTTGTTCAATTTAGTGTTCCTGCAGGGAGGACGATTGTGGATGCTTCTATTTGGCCATCTTACTCTGCCTCCTCCTCAACAAAACCTGGATCTTTTTTGATGAATGAGAGCAGTAAAGAAGACCATCCATGAAAGTAGAAAACCTGTGTTTTCCTATTCAAAGTTAGATCTCCTGTACCTCTCTTTATATCTCATATGGCATAGACATGAAGATGTAGGAATAGATGAATGTATAAATGCCATATATATGATGCATATTAATCTTTGGGCCATGAGTTGAAAATAACCTGGCAGTTAAGGCTGCAGAGATTGCCTTGAATTGCACTGGCGTTAATACATCTGTAATACTGAGCAGTTAAGCTCTTTGATAAATTATCAGAAATTTGAGTTCTTTTGTTCTCTTGCTGTATTTTACTTTATTCTATTAGAGGTATTACTCTTTTTTCACATAGATTATCATTATCTAAGTTATGATCTAAGCTACACAGGTAGCTTTGGCCACACCATTCAGAGTGAACAACTATGATGAATCTTGTTTAGTGTGTATCCCACCAGTGGTTCTATTATTTCCATATTGGAGATTCTCATTTTAAGTTCAGTTTAGCGAGCATTTTCTGAGTGCCTTCTTTGTGACAAGCCTGGTGCTAAATGCTGTGGGTACAAAAATGAATGAACTACAGTCTGGCCTTCCTGTATCTCACTGCCCAGGAAGATGATTTCATTGCTACATGTCAAGTACAATTATAGGGGTGTATACAGGACCATAATTTTGCACTTTGGTGTTAATTTGACCATTCTTATCTAGAGATAGTTTATAGGCTAAGAGTTTACATTATTTCTAATGGTTCATCACGCTTCGCATTCTGGTATTATCACTTTTTAAGAACTTCCAGGTGAATAATTGGATATTAGTATGTATGTGATGATCTCTTCTCCTCTCTTTAATTTCTTGGTCTGTGGATTGCTCCCTAATCTCAGCTTCCACTTGCTGCTGGAAAGAGAACTCTAACTTATTTGCTATCTTATTTCCTTGTATAACTAACGGTTTGCACACTGTTAGTATACACTGTCAAGAGTTGGCAGAATTTAGGATCCTTTGATAGTGATTTCTCTTCCCTTTTTTGGGAAGGGATACTAAAAAACAGTGATTCAAACTTCTGTATCTTTGTGCTTTACACTTTTTCTGTTGGATACTTGCTGGTGTGTACTGTTATCTTAGCCTGAACCAGAAATAGTGCCATCCAATCATACTGCTTTTCATTTCAATTTGGCAGCATCTTTAATAGCAGTGCAATAGTCTGGCTTGGTGTTCTCGAGTTGAAAGGATTCTAGCATTTGTACCATAGAGAGTAAATAGTGCCCCCTTTCCCTGGTATCTCTCTTTTTTTTTTTTTTTTTTGCCCTGAGTTAGGTTGGTGCCAGTACCCTTTCCTCTTGTATTTGAATCTGACCTTTATATTTTTGTCCCGCTAGAATATAAACTTTGTGAGCAGGGGTCGTCTTGTTCACAGAGGTATTATAGCACTTAGAATAGTGTCTGGTCTGTAGCAGCTTGCAGTAAATACTGTTGAATGAATGGTATGTGAACAGTGCTGCCCAAAAGACTGAATCTTTAATGCGCAGTTCTTGTTTCAGAGCAAGGAGTTGTATTTCTATTCTTTATGTGAAACTGTGTGGATACTGTGTAGCTCAGCAGTAGCACCATGGGTCTGGGCTGCCTCAACCAGTATCATTTGCTAAGGTAACTAAGAAGATTTCTACTGCCCAGCTTACCCAGGTGTAAGGAGAGTCATAAATGGAGTCTTCTAAGTCTGTGGGGCTGGGATTCAAGGTCTCTGTGACTTTAAACTGAAATCCTGATGGGGACAGTGTACCCTCACAGTCCTAGGGAGCCCTTTGAACTTATTCTGCAGAGGCAAAAGTTCTTACCTTTTTGGTTGTGTCATCTTGCAAGGAGTTCCTGGAATTCCCAGGGCATCTGTCTACTGGATTGTGCCCCAGGAAAAGTTGACAGTTGATAGTCCTGTTTAAGAACTGGGGATCTGCAACCAGACCACCTTGTTGAAATCTTGGCACTGTGATTTCCCTTATTGTGATCTTCAGCAAATTACTTATTTTGTTTCTTAGTTATCTCATCTCTAAAATGAAAATAGTACCAATTTGTAGTCGAATTTGTGGTTTAATATAGGCAAAGGGCTTAGAACATGCCTAGCACACAGTACCAATATTCAGTAGATATTAACATTTACGCATTTGATACAGAGAAAATTCATACCTCTTTTACTCATTTTCATTCTAATATGCTTCTTGAGGAAGATGAGAAGTCACAGAGGTGCAGCTGATGTTCTGGAAATTTTACAGAGGCCTACCTGTGCCCATTGAGGTGTGTTGAGCATATAATAGCACATAACATCAGCTTCTAATGCTGTCATCCATCAGCACGTGTCAGGTGGAAAGGAGGTGAGAACTTTAGCTCTGGAAAGCTCTAATTATCCTCAAAGCAGACCATGCTGAGTTTGACAGTGTCATGATTTTTAATATTTGAAAATTCCAGAATTGCTACTCTGGATGTAATCCTTTCTTTTTCTTCTTCCTCTCTCCGGCTTTTACTTATGCAGTTAGGTGAATATGATGCTCCACTTCCCACACAGATACCCAAATAGCTCTGACTGCTGAAATATTGGTATCTTACTGTCAGCACATAACTTGTTGCAGTGTTATTGAAATTTTCACTGTTTTGAAATTTTTACTGTTATCTGGGTTTGAATCCCAGCTTTCCCAGGCTTCAGTTTTCTTTCATTTGTCAAATGGGATAAAAGTATCCACCTCATATGGTTGTTGTGAGGATTAGTAATGAATACAAAACACTTAACGTAGTACCTGGCATGTAATATTAGTTGTAAAGTTAATATATCCATTATCGTCATTCTGTTTCAAATCAGCAATGAAATACAGACTACACTAATCCCATTTCTGCTTGGAATTGTGAGTCTAAATGAAATGTAGCTGTTCCCTGCTTGAAATATACTGTAAATCTTCCAATTGCAGTCAGGATTTTACTACCTTCTAGGGTATACAGGGATGGTGGAACATAGTAAACCTTGAGATTTGGCTTTCCTGTCTTTGTATTCTAGCCTTGCTACCCAAAGGTAGTAACCTAGATTTCTATTACACGCACCCCTTGATGCCTCCTCCAATAAAACTGCAGTAATCTAATTTGTACTCTGTCCTGGAATTGAAGATAGAATTAGGAAATGCATCCAGTACGTTTGGTAGCAAAGTTCTGAAATGGCCTCTAAGATAATTACTTTCATAATAACCTACAAAATTTCATGTATAACCACAAGTTATCATACTAGCTTTGTTACATTTATTTTTCTTTGACTTGCAAAACATCCCTCCATTAAAGATGGTATTATCTCCCATTTACAAATCAGGAAAGCAAGACTTAGAAAGGTCAAATAATTTTCCTAAGATTGCACACCTGTCTAGTGACACACAGCATTGATTCACCCTACAGCTTTTTCCTTTTTGCTCAGAATTAGAAAGCTGAATCCCAAAATTAGGGTCAAAATTTTTCCTATAAAAACTTGTCAATGATAAACTGAAAAAAGAGAATGTATGCAGTGCCTTATGCCTGTAATCCCAACACTTTGGGAGACCAAGACAAGAGAATCACCTTGGGCCCAGGAGTTCAAGATCAGCCTAGGCAATATAGTGAAACCTTATGTCTACAAAAAATTTAAAAATTAGCCAAAGTTGGTGGTGCACGTCTATAGTCTTAGCTGAGGCTGAGGTGGGAGGATCGTTTAAGCCCAGGAAGCAGAGGTTGCAGTGAGCCAAGGTAGCACTACTGCACTCCAGCCTGGGCAACAGAGCAAGACACTATCTCAAAAAAGAAAGAAAGAAAAAAAAAAAAAGAATAAGCAAAAGAAGGTAAACAGGCAGAAAGAAGATATGAAGAAAGTTAATAAATGTGGAACATAAAAGATAGGATGGAAACAAATTTATTCAAGCATCTCTGGTAAACAATTCATATAAGGCCTGTTCGATGGAGGCCTTTTTTTTTTTTTTTTTTTTTTTTTTTTTTTTTTTTGTAGTGTGAAGTTTTAACTTGGAGACTCAGAATTCAAACTTGAAACTATAGAAGAGAGGATGGAAGACAATATTAGCAGTTGAAAGGAAAATGTAGAAATAGAAACGTTATGTATATTTAACAGAAAACAATGATCAACATCAAATGTTGAAGATACATGTTCTTAATGATAGCTATATGTAGATATGGTTCAGAGAAGGTAAATTGCATGTATTATTTGATACACGGAGAGAAGATTCAGGTAAGTATTCTGGAGTTAATTCCTGAATTAGTTGCCATAGTATTAAATTATATTTTTCTGTAAATGCGATGCCAACGTGAGGCTTGTTTTATTTGGAGTGTTTAAGCAGGGGAAAAGAAGGCAAACACTGTATAGCTACTGCACCTACCTGAGGAAGTGTTGTAATACATTAAAAGTTCAGATACAGATTTCATTAGCTGCATGTTAGCATGTCATATCTGTCACTCTGAGGCTTTACCTTTTACCTATGAAACCCACATTGATAATTAAACATTTTCACATGTTTAAACTTCTACAAGATGCTCAAGTTTTGTACCTTCAATTTATGCATGATCCAGTTGCATATACTGTTCAAACTCTTTTTATTTTTTTGAGACAGGATCTTGCTCTGTTGCCTAGGCTGGAGTGTAGTGATGCTACCATGACTTACTGCAGCTTTTACCTCCTGGGCTCAAGTGATCCCCCTGCCTCAGCCCCACAAGTAGGTGGAACCACAGGTGTGCACCACCACACCCAGCTAATTTCAGCTATATATACTTAGAACATACTAAGTATACCAACTTGCTAACATTCACTTCAACAGGATAAAACTGGCCTTACTTCCCCTCCTTACCAACCAGCTCTCCTCTGACTTCTAGGTTTGTCAAGAAGGCTGCCATCCACATAGTTGGCCAGATACCAAGATGCTGAGGTCACTTTTTATTCATTGAGTGCTTTATTTTTATATCTGACCAAGTCTGGTAGTTCTTCCTTTGGAATATGTAGCTTGTTCGTTTCCCTTCACTGTCACTATTTTATTTATTTTTAATTTTTGATTCTTTTTGCTATAGAGGGAAAGATAATTATTGCTTGTTTTTTGGGAATTCTCATAACTTCCTCAAGTAATTTTGTAATGCATTTTCCTGGATAATGCTTTTTCATTTTTGCTTAATTTAGTTATGTAACCTTAGTTTGGCTGCTTAGGTGTGTCACTGGAGAGCTACTTCCCTATTGGGAATGTAATTCTCAGTTCTGCTAAGAGAGGAGATCATACACATTAGTTAGGGTTGTCATAAAAGGAGTTGAAAACATCAGCTGTTAGCAAATCACTTTGCTTATGTGATTGTTTTGAATTTGAACAACAAATCCATCTGTTTTACCTTAAACAAAAGGTAAGATATGCATAAAGACAAGTATTTTTGTAACCTAGTATGAGGGAATTCTTACCCTACAAAATTATTTTGGGAGCAGGCTAATTATATTTACACCTGGGCAATGAACAGCCAGTCTTTGAAGAGAGTAAAGCATCAGATAACTTACCATTTAAAAAATCTATTGATGTGTTTGTTTCCAGGAAGAGAGAATTTAATAATTTATTAATTTAAGGGAGCAAGTGTTTTTGTAAAGATTATCAAGATTGTAATCAGGCCTCAATGGCAGTTTTCTTGTGAGAAATGCTAGAAGGAGGGAGATAATTTTTGTTGGAGAGTTATTCTGTGTTGAGAACACCGAAATAGTTCAGAAGTGCATTAGGAATGTTTACAAACTTACATGTCTGCATTTTATTGAGTTAACAAGTTTACTATGTCTTGTTTAAATAGATTTTTTTTTTATTATGGATACACAATAATTGTATTAGAGAAATTCCTTAAAGATCTTTGGTAAAGAGGATCCCTCTCCATCTGCTGATTTCCAATATATTTCTATTGTGCAACAGCCAGCTATGCATGCCTGTCGACTGAGGTATTAACAAGGCATGAGTTTGCAGTTCAGTAGGAATCTAGACGTAGTGGTGTCATGGGAAGATCCTCTTGCGTATGGTCTGGTGTGATGGATGACCAACTGTGGGACCTGGGGAAAACAACACTTCTCTTGGCTTCATTTCTCACTCTGTAAAATAAGAGTTACATCAAGGGCCCTTCTATCTCTGAGTCTCTCATTTTATGATGTGACCAAAATCCCTTCTGAGCTCCTCATGGAGAGGTGTTTGTTCCATAGCCCTTTCTGTTTTTTTAATGTAGTCCTTGTTCTTATGGGTGTGAACAAAGCCAGCCTAAATGGATTGGGGTTTTGGAAAATTTTTTCCCTCTGATTGTAATTAAGTGACCTAAACAGATACTGAATTTATGACCATAATGTTAATAGCTTTGTGCTACCAACAGCATTTTAACAGCAAAGCAGGATTGTTTCCAAAGTAGAAATCTATGAAAATTCAAATATTGATAAAGAAGGCTTCACATACTTTGTTGTACATAGAGCCATTCTTAGGAATACTTGGGATGCTCATTCTAATAATAACTTCAGTATAAGAGGTAATTAAGAACAAAGACGTTGGAGGTGTACTTCCTGGGTCCACATCTGGTTCTGCCACTTGCTCATTTTGTGACTTTGGACAAGTTATAATACCTACTAAATAGATTTTCTGAGGAATAAATGCTGAGGAATATATGTCTGGCCTATAGTTCTACATATGTTTCGCTGCTGTTATTAATTACTTTTACATGCCAGGAGTCAGTGCCTCCTATAACAGCTCCATTAATCCTCATAGCAGTTCTATGAAAATAGTATCATTTTTATCCTCACGAAGAGACCAAGACTCAGAGAGGCTAAATAATTGGCCCAAGATCACATGTAAAATGGGTGCTACAATAGCAAAGACTTGGAATCAACCCAAATGTCCATCAGTGACAGACTAGATTAAGAAAATGTGGCATGTATACACCATGGAATACCATGCAGCCATAAAAAAGGATGAGTTCGTGTCCTTTGTAGGGACATGGATGCAGCTGGAAACCATCATTCTCAGCAAACTATCGCAAGAACAGAAAACCAAACACCGCATATTCTCACTCATAGGTGAGAATTGAACAATGAGATCACTTGGACTCTGGAAGGGGAATATCACACACCGGGGCCTATTATGGGGAGGGGGGAGGGATTGCATTGGGAGTTATACCTGATGTAAATGACGAGTTGATGGGTGCTGATGAGTTGATGGGTGCAGCACACCAACATGGCACAAGTATACGTATATTAACAAACCTGCACATTGTGCACATGTACCTTAGAACTTAAAGTATATATATATAAAAAAAATGGGTGCTAGATTCAACCCAGGTTTATCTGACTCATTCTAAAACTAAGGCTCCTTCCTTCTTCATATATTCTGCCCTAAGCCTGGTCCTTTGGAAATTCTCAATGCTGTTAATTAGTCAGAAGGCAGTTGGTGTTAGAAGACCAAAGGCTCAGGTAGCGTCTAAATAAGAGCCTCTCTTAATCACCATGATAAAATGATGTGACTCTTCTTTAGAAATGTGCCTTTCAGACTTCAGGGTTTTCCATGAATTATTTTCATACAGTGTAACTTCCTTTTGTTTATCTTCTCTACAGAATGAGGCAGCCTTGACACCCAGTCCCCAGATAGCCTTCCTTGTAACAGTGGCCTTGAAGTATCTGGGCTGGGTTAGAAAAAAGACTCCTTTGCCCTATCTATGTCCTTATCTTTACAGAGTGAAAATTATAATACACAAAATAATTACAATGAAGTTAACAACTAAAGCATCCCCATACCTCCCTTTATTCCTCAGGTATTTATTTAATATTTAGCTATCTGACATTTTAATCTGAAGTTTAGTCCTTTTATTTTTTGCTGGAAAATTTTAGAATGGCTTTAGAGTGAAACAGCATCGTTGAAAATAAAACAATTGTCTTCTATTTGCAAAACTTTTAAGTACATTTGTTTTAACCACCACTTTTTTTTTTAATCTTTACTTGAAAATTCTTTAGCAGAAATAATGACACACAAATAGGCTTCTGTCATTGCTCAACTTCCTTATGACAGTGTTACACTTATTGCTGAGTAATAGTAATTAGGGTGGTTTTGGGTGTAGGCATTTTACATTTTGAATCTAAGAAGATTTTAGGTTCACCTGAGTTGCTGAATCAACTCAGTATTTCAGGAAGGTATCTTATACATGGGTTCCAAGTGGTATAAATATTAAAAAGTTAATTGCATATGTTCTGAGAAATTCTGTAAGCACTCTTTCACCTTTATTTCATAGATGAACAGTGAAGACAGTGGTGAGGGAATTTTATCAAGTTTATTTGTAAAAAGTCCTGGGCTGGCATTTTCCTTAGAGCCAGATGATCTGTCACAACTACTACACTCTGTTGACATAGAGCAAAAGCAGCCATAGGCAACTTGTAACCGAATGGGTGTGACTATTTAAATAAAACTTTATTTAGGCAGGCTTAGTTTGAGAATCCTAAATGGATCTGGTGGAGGGCCCAGGGAAGGCAGTTGGCACACATGTTGATGAAAACAGTTGTTTAAGCTTCTGGCAAATTTGAATACTAACTTATAAAGGAGTCAATAGGGTTTATATGAAGATAAAAGCAGTGGTTTGAAATATCACAACACTAAGGACCACTCTCACAAGGAGTTCTGTTTCCAAAATGGCATAATTTTGCTCTTAATGTATGCTTAATAGAGTAATGCATAATGTATTATTAATTTGGAATCTATTATTTGTCCAGCTACACATGCAGATTTTCAATTTTCTTGTACATTTAAAAATGATAAATGGAAAGTGCAATACCATTCAAGGGACGAACTACTCAATACTTAGGTAGTTATTTGCCAGATCACATTTCGGGTTGTTTCTGTTTTTAACTGACATACTGACTTAAGTTTGCCAAAACCTGATTGCATTTGGAAGGAAAATGGCATTGTTGCTGTTTTCTCTGCATGAGAACATCTAAAACAGGTGGCTGGCAGCAGGGAAGGAGTAAAGGTAAAGGACAAAAATATAATAGTTTGTGAGCTTGTTTTTTTTTTTTTTTTTTTTTGCACTAAATTTCAGATCTAGCTAGGTTATGTTTTGTTTCACTCTGATCTTTAGAATACCTAATTTATTTTCTACATTCCATACCCTCCCTCAAGTAAATAAGGGAAACCCCACTATATTACAATTGGTATTGAATTCACTAACATTTTTATTATTGAGGTATAATTGTAAATTATTTTGTTAGAGTTTAATCTTTTGATTCAAGTTGACTGGTGTTTTTATTTGCAATCTATATTTTACAGTGTTTAATCCTAAGTATGTTTCCATGAACAGGTAGTTTGATTTTTAAAGCTAGAGAGAGTAACTGAGTTAAGGTGCACCAGGTAGCTTAGAAAACAGTTTATAATAATGACTTTATAAATGTTATATCTTGGAGCTTAAGAAATAGAAAAAGTTAGATTGACCAAAGTTGTTCTAAAAAGCAAAGCAAGACCCCCCATGAGTATTTTATATTAGATCACATTTCTGTGCTTTTATTGGAACCATTGATATGGTAGAATTCCTAAATCTAGTATGTATTATTATAAAAATGATATTGTATATGGGGGTGATGCCAGTTTGAGGCTTGGGTAGTGTTTTTGCTCAAAGCTTTCTTTTCGTTTTTCACGCTGATAGCATAAGGATGTCATGCAGTCCTCAATCTGAATCCTTAGTAGGAAGATCTTGAACAGAGTTCTGACAAGTAGGGTTATCACATTTTTATGTATCCTTCAACAATTATTCTACCTAAAAAGATCAAAAGAACATGGAGTCAGATGTTGCAAGTTTTAACTCTGATGTTTCTTCTCAAGGCAGATTTCCTATTGCAGTGTGGATATTATTCTCTATTTAAAATAATAGTATAAACTGGCTGGGCACGGTAGCTCATGTCTGTAATCCCAACACTTTGGGAGGTTGAGGCGGTTGGATCACCTGAGGTCAGGAGTTTGAGACCAGCCTAACCAATATGGTGAAACCCCATCTCTACTAAAAATACAAAAATTAGCTGGGCGTGGTGGTGGGAGCCTGTATACCCGGCTACTCGGGAGGTTAAGACAGGAGACTTGCTTGAACCCGGGCAACAGAGGTTGCAGTGAGTTGAGCTCATGCCATTTGCACTCCAGCCTGGGCAACAGAGCAAGACTTCGTGTCAGAAAAAAAGGTGATACAAACTGATTTCATATTTCAACATTTTGATCATTCAGAAGCTGATGTATTAATACATTTTCAAATGTATTAGATCATAAACATGTTAAGTTATTTTTTTCCTTTGTTTTACTAGTAGTCTGAATGTTCATAAAAGCTCATTTTTGGGTCAGATTGATTCATTGAGCCCTGTATGAAAAAACTTCCTTGTGTATTTAATTTCATTTGGATTCCCCTTTAAGAAGCTTTAGCCATTTTCCAAATGTGCATAAAACTGTCAAGTTAATAGGAATAATACAGAGGATTCTTAGACAAAATAGAAGAAAAAAAAGAGAAAGAAAAATGACTCTGCTCTAGGAGGAACACAGAACTGGGAACTAATGACCATTTTAGTACCTATAATGTGGCAAGCATTCCCTAGTTTTGGAATTGACAGTGCCCTCTAAGAAGTTTGATAGAGGTGTGTATGAAGGAGGGAGCCTAATGCAGATTTGGTGTGGGTTAGGGAGGGGTATATTGAAGGGCCCAAGAGGAAGGATGTCAGGAAATATTTCTAAGAGAAGAACTTGAGCCTCACATAGCCACACAGACAAGGCAAAAGAGTGTTAGACAAGGTGAAAGAATGAGCCAACGTACGGAAGTATTAGACAACATTAAACACTGGGGATCTATAGACATTCAGTAGAAATGATTGGTGAATGAGGAAATGGAAAGTAGTATGGTGAAGGATGAGATTGGAAAGGATTGTTGGATGTCAGATATTATGGGCCTTATGTTACCAGGCTATCAAGTCAGAACTTTGCCCTGATGATGGCAAGGAATCCCTGAAGGAAGCTATTTGATTTATTAGCTGTTTCTATTAACCACTCTTGCCCCACTAAAGTTAGAGATAGAGATAGATAGAGAGTGGGGAGGGAGGGTATGAGAGAATGAGAGTGAGAGAAAGAGAGAGAGACATGGATGGAGTCTAGCTTGAAACTTTTCTGTGATTTTTAATTTTACAAGAATTTTTGTTTTTTGGTATATTGTATCCAAAGGCAGAGAAAATGTGAAGGTTATCTTAAAACCCTGACATTAGATTTTTAAAAACTTAACTCTGGTGGTATTCCAAATTTGGGAAAGCATCTAATTTCTTTTAGTCCCACTTCCAGGTCAGATACAATTAGATTCTTAGATTCTTGTTTTTGCTGTATCCCTTTTCGTCAGGGTGGCTTTTGGGGGATATTATGGTGTGCTTTGGGGTTGGGGTAGAGGTGAGGGTGCCTGGAGAAGGCAAGCAGGCAAGCTGATTGCCATCAAAGCAGCAATAATGGCTAAATGAGTACTTCTGAAATTGCTCCTTCTAGGGTGTTTTTGGAGAAAATGTCGGGAGAGTAGAGTGTTGTAATTGAAAAGGATGATTTTCTGGTGGTTGAATTTCAACACTCTGTAACCCGGATGGATAAAAATGACTCTGTGCCTTACAAGTGAACCCTTTCAGTTTACTCGATGAGTTGAATTTGTAATAGGAAAGATAAAGTTTGCTGGTAATGTCAGATTCAGTACTTCTTTACTGTTCTTAGAGCCGTTGCTTTATTCTTTTAAAGAAAAAATTATTTTTTTTTTAAGAGACAGGGTCTCACTATGTTGCAGTGGCTATTCACAGACCCCATCATAGTACACTGCAGCCATTAACTACTAGCCTCAAGCAGTGCTTTCGCCTCAGTCTCCCATGTAGCTTGAACTACAAGTACACATCACTGCATCTGGCCATTGCCATATTCTTTAAGGATCAATTACGTCATGCTGAGTTGGTTTCCTTGCTTCCATTGTCTCTCAGCTGTAGTCCTAGATTAGCTTGTCAGGTTATTAATCTTAAAACATGATTTTTAACATGTTACTCCATTATTTAAAACTCCATAATAGCATTTTGCTGTTTGGGTTCCACAAAGCCTCTGAGATATTCTCTGTGAAAAGGGAGAGCAGGGTTTGGGAAGTGCTGGGGAGCCAAGGCTGACCTAATAAGGCAAATCATATTATTAGCTCATATTGTCTAAATAAAACTTATTTTACCTAGCAGTTATACTTCACTCTGAAATTACCTGAGGAATAAGTCCCTCCTAAAAGACTGTATATTAAATGTAGATGGTTTTGGGTTGGTGAAAGTGGCATACCAGGGTTTCCAGCAACACTTATTTATCTGCCATTTGGGAGAGAGGGGGATGCTTGTCAAGCAAATAGTTCTTGCATAATAACTGATTTTTGGCCAGTCATGGTGGCTCACTTCTGTAGTCCCTGCAATTTGGGAGGCTAAGGTGGGTGGATCACTTAAGCCCAGGAATTTGAAACCAGCCTGGGCAATGTAGTGAAATCCCATCTCTACAAAAAGTACAAAAAATAACCGGGCATAGTGGTGCTTGCCTGTGGTCCCAGCTACTTGGGAGACTGAGGTGGGAGGATCACTTGAGCCTGGGAGATCGAGGCTCCAGTGAGCTGTGATCATGCCACTGCATTCCAGCCTGGGTAGCAAAGTAAGAACCTGTCTCAAGAAATTCAAAAAACTGATTTTCTCATATCTCTTTGACAGTGGACCATGCACATAATAAGCAGAAAGAGGAATAAAAAGGGATCTTGCCTTTAAAGATCAGTTATGTCCAGCCTCCCAAAACTGCACTGGTCAGTACCACCAGAGTACTCAGAGAGTTGCTGTTTTTGCTGAAATGGTGATTATAATTATCTGGCAGATTTTCAGGTACACCAATGGCATGACCTAACCATCAGCCTGTATTATTACATAACCAGCCTGTATTATTGCTTACCAGGGCAGGTCATGCTATTGACCGATTCTAGCTCCCAGGCCAGTATTAATTTGCTGTTGGTGGAAGAAAAGGAATGAAAATATTCTTGAAAATCAGTATGTCACTCCCAGACCAGTGGAGCCAAAAAACAACAACAAAAAAAAACAAGACGAAACATAGCTGAGTTTACTTATTTGCCAGATAAGGAAATATAGTAAGGATTTTACATTTGCCAGGGAAGGAAATATAGTAAGGAAATTTACTGAGTAATTGTTGAGGAAGAAAAGTCTGGATTTTAGTACTAGAAAAGAGCAGGGGTTAGCGTAGGGTTGGGGTGGTTATCCAAATTAAGGATTGAAAACCAGCATTTTGGATAGGATGGCATGAGTTCATAGATCTATATATGATTGGTTAAAAATAAGTCCCATTCTAGTGAAACAGCATTTAGTCTTGGTATCTTGTAGGCAAGTCCTGCTGTAAATGGAAGTTTCCTGTTACAAGAGTTTCTGGCTCCTTTTCTAAAGCTAATTAGGTCTCTTATGAAGGTCCTGTACCTAACCAATCCTCTTAAGGGTCCCTGTTGGTGCGGTCTAATGTTGGATGGGCCCTTGGGTTGGCAGTGAACAGTTCTTACTCTAGATGTACACTCCTAGAATATTTGCGGCAAACCCCTTAATCTGTATATATTGAGTGTTGGGAACCCTAGCCTAATATGTCCAGCTAGAAAATGGCTTCCCTCCATGTATACCATTCTTGCCAGATTCTTCCCAGAGGGTATAGAATTGTAAGTATGAGGGTGTTTGATAAGTGTTATTTTTGTTATATTGTATTCAACTTAGGATTTGTATATATTTCTAGATAGTTTCTTTATAAAGACTTAGTCTCGTTTTATTCTTCAATGAGCTCTTCAAAAGTGACTCACATTCTCTTAGGACTTTTTAGTTCCATAGATAATGCTAATTCAGGTTCCTCTTAGAAGGGCTGCTAGATAATTTTGCTCCTTATGGGAAGGTCTTACTGTGGAAATCCCCAGATTTTTGAGTTTCTGTTTGAAATATATGGTATTCAACTACTTTTATGTCGTTGGAGAAAATGTATAACCTCAGATTTTCAGCACTATTTGTAGGTTGCCTTTTTCTTCTTTCTTGTTACCTAAGTGAACACATTTATTACCAATATAACTTGTAATCCCACTGGAGAGGATTGCAGTGCTTTTAGGCAATCTCATTTCAGCAGATATAGCTCTTTAAAAACAAACCAGTTAAAGAGAGTCTCAGCTGAACTACAGTTGTTTCTTTTGACCAAGGAAATATGGAGGTGGCGAGCAAAATCCTCGGACTTACACAGTCCATCTCAACAAACATGTTTGTGCTTGGCTAAGGACATGCTGATTAAGTCTTTTCTATAAATGATATATGAATGAATCCGACACAATTCTTGGTAGCAGAGATTGAGGGCCTTTTTGTAGTTTGACTTAGATTTTTGTCTTCAGAATTATTTAATAACACTTCACATGTATTGTGATTTATTTGCTTTCCAGTTGAGTTTTTGACATGTCTATTTTCTGAAGCTAAAGAGAATTGACAATGTGATTTTTAAAAGGATTTATTTCAGCATATGAGTATGCAATGGTATTGACCTTCCAAAAGCCACTAAGACATAAAATGTTATAAAGTTTTAGTATACAGTAGGGTTAAAAATGTGTTAGTATGTCCGCAAAGGGTCCAATACCTTTAAAATGTAACAAATAACAAACTCTAATTAAATATAATTTGTAATGTGTAAATAATACCTTGAAATAGCAAGATTCCTGGCAGTTAAACTATTGAATTCCGTACTCTATAAGAAGCAAGAATTTTTGAGGATCATTTCATTTAGCTTTTGCTTATGACTTCCACTGTCCATATATGTCAAAGAGAGGGAGATGATCTTTCAATAGTTTACTAAAGAAATGAGATGCTTCATAAAATTGTTATGTGGTTGGCTTTTTACAGGGAAAATAAGAATTACAAAATGCTTACTTGCTTTATTTTTATGGGATATATATATATATATAAATATATATATATAAATATTGCTATACAGAGTCAGTGCAGTCCTTAGAAACTTACAGTTTTAGGAAATGTGATAGTCAGGCATAGTTTTCTTTTTAAACTTATGTGTAAAATAGTAGCATATTCAAATGATAGGCTAGTTGTTTGGTATGAAGAGGAGAGATCACTCTTGGTCTCAACTTGCCCAGTCTCATAGGCATTGTTGCACTAGAAGAAAATATACCACATGGGATTTTTACATGTCCAAGCTCAGTAAGTTTTATTAGGTGAAGTAAAGGAGTTGGGCTCTAAGGTGATTTTTGAATCAGCAGGTGATACAGTAGATGAGATTCAGGAAGTTATTCCAGGCACTAACCAGGTAAGAGTTGTAAATACAGTTATGCACGGAATGACAAAGTTTTGGTCAACGAGGACCACATAAGAGTGTAACATTGTTGGCCTGGCATGGTGGCTCACGCCTGTAATCCCAGCACTTTGGGAGGCCAAGGTAGGTGAATCATCTGAGTTCAAGAGTTTGAGACCAGCCTGGCCAACATGGTAAAACCCCATCTCTATTAAAAATATAAAAATTAGCCAGGTGTGGTGGCGCACACCTGTATTCCCAGGTACTCAGGAGGCTGAGGCAGGAGAATCGCTTGAACCCGGGAGGTGGAGGTTGCAGTAAGCCGGAGGTTGCAGTGAGCTGAGATTGTGTAATTGTACTCCATCCTGGGCAACAGACTGAGACTCCATCTCAAAAAAAAAAAAAAAAAGAGTATATATAACATTGTATTTTTCCTATACCTTGTCTATGTTTATTTGTAATTGTGCTTTATTTTATTTTTTGAGACAGAGTCTCACTCTGTTGCCCAGGCTGGAATACAGTGGCTCGATCACTGCCCACTGCAGACTCCACCTTTCTGGCTTAACCAGTCCTCCCACCTCAGCCTCCTGAGTAGCTGGGGTCACAGGCATGTGCTACCATGCCCAGCTAATTTTTAAAACATTTTGTGGAGATGGGGTCTCCTTATGTTGCCTAGGTTGATCTCAAACGGGACTCAAGTGATCCTCTCACCTTGGTCTCCCAAAGTGTTGGGATTACAGGCATGAGCCACTGCCCCCAGCCCCTTATCTGTGTTTAGATACACCAATACCATTGTTATTGCCTACAGTATTCAACACAGTAACGTACTGTACAGGTTTGTAGCCTAGGAGCCGTAGGCTATATCATATATCTGATATACATCTGATATATGATATATATGATATATGATATATCAGATATACGATGTTTGCACAATGATCACCTAATGATGAATTTCTCAGAATGTATCCCCATTGGTAAGAGATGTGTAACTGTAATACAGCTTTTGTTAAAGCCATGGTTTCTTTCAAATAAAAAAGTACAGGTTTGTAGCCTAGAAGCTGTAGGCTATATCATATATCTGATATATGATACATGATATATCAGATATATGATATGTATGATATACAGGTACAGGTTTGTAGCCTAGAAGCTGTAGGCTATATCATATATCTGATATATGATACATGATATATCAGATATATGATATATATGATACAGATATATCAGATATACGATGTTTGCACAATGATCACTTAATGATGAATTTCTCAGAATGTATCCCCATTGGTAAGAGATGTGTAACTGTAATACAGCTTTTGTTAAAGCCATGGTTTCTTTCAAATAAAAAAGTAGAAAATAGCTTACATAAAAAAAGCCTTAAAAAATTATTTTCACATGGAACAACCTTTGTGAAGTGTGCTTGTGTTTTTAAAATGAGAATTATATTTGCACTATAAAATATCCTTATTGTGTCAGAGTTTCTGTATATCATAAACCACTCTTTACATTTTTCATTATGCTGATTAAATAATAAATAATATTCAATTTAGAAAACCAGAAAGTTATATCTTCAAAATATGCTATGGAATGTAGAGGGATTGAAAATGTTTCCAGAAAGAGGCTGTTCAGGAGAAGGAAGTATATTATTTTGGATGTTAGACCTTCTCTTAGGAGAGAGGTGATATTTCCTTAGCCTCAGTATGAGGAGGAGAGTTCTGCCAGAGTAGGTATATTCTGAAGGACTGTTTTTAGTAAAGAACCTCAAGAGCAGGTACTTCCCCCCTCCCCTAACCAGCTTCCTGGGAAATATAGAGCAGGTGGTATGTATGTGAGAAGGAACTTGGAGAAAGGTCAACTCTTCGCTTAATTTTCCTTGCTTTCCCCATATTCACTTTTTAATCTTCATTTAGCCAAGTCATTAACTTGTTTGTTAAATGTTTGTTGTGTGCCTTTGTTAGGTATGTGGTAATTTTTTAATTCATGCTCATTTATTCAGAAGAGTTTCAAGTTGCCTGGTTTTTTTAAGTGAACTGTGTATTTTCTTTTTTGTTATATGTGTTCACAAAAGTTGGAGAAAGGTTTTTTTTTCCCAATACATTCTATTAATCAAACTCATTTATTTTTATTATTACATTTGTTTTTAACTTATATCGGTCCTGATTGAATCCTTTTACTTGTGTATCTAAGTGCTTAATAATTTTTTGATCATTTGGATCAAAGTGAGTTTAATGAAAATAGAATTTTGTGATAGCCCTTAAGCCAACTGGCCACATCCTTGATTTCCCAAATCAAGGTCAGAAGTGTAATTACTAAATTATATTATTTTCTTTAGATATTCAGATAGGAATAGTAGGAATATTCATTGGAATAGTAGATTGAAGCCTTAACTTCATCCGTCTAGAACAGCTAATACACTGTGGAACTTCAGTGCTACATTGGCTTACTTAAACTACATTGAGGCCATCTGGTCAGTTAGTGGGGTGTAGTGGCCAGCGCAGAGGCTTTTGGGTAGTCAACTATGGGTTTGAATCTTTGCCACTTACTAACTGACTGTGGCGAGATTATTTTTAACATCAATTCATCATCAGTAAGGTAGGGATGATAGTATCTGCCAAGTTACATGGTTGTGAAAATTAACAATTTAGTTAAAGCACCTTGCATTCTGCCTGGGATAGTATATAGGTGTTCAATAAATGGTAGAGACTGTTAACTATTACTTACATTTTCTTTGTATATATTTTCTGCTTAAATTCATGTTAGTGCTAATAACCAAGATAATTTACATGAGTGTTTTAATTTAAAATTAGTGAGACTTTAAAAACTTTTCTTAAAGTTGAAATACATCATGATCTTTAATGTTTCTCTTCTAAGTTTTTACTTTAATATAAATACCAAAAAATCAGAATGGTTTTTCTTATTTTGTCCTTAGTAAACACATTATGCTTCCTGTTTGAGATTTTGTTACCTTGTGGAATTTTTCATTAATATAGTATATAGCACAGCAGGGTTTTGTTTTTGTTTTAAACTAAAGATTGATCTTAATGAGATAGTGTTGAAATTAGGTAAGCTTCTCTTGCTACTATTTATCTCTTCCATCTTTATTTTTAACATTTTAATCATATGGCTCTCGGAAACTCCCTACAGCATGAATGAAAGACAATTTTTCTACCAGAAAGGAAGTAGCCTAAAAAGATTGTTGTATCACCATTTATAAGTTCAAAATTCTTATTACTGAAGCTATATATTCATCCTTCAGCTACACGCCTGCTACCTTATGGATGTTTTAAAGACTGTCACCACCTTAGCAATATTCTGAGTAACTCGATTTTAATGTGATATATATTATGTTGATGACTTTCAAAATAATTATACATTATTGAACATTTAATTATTAAATTACAAAGATAACTTAAACTCTGATTTTACATTCTAGGTACATTTCTGTGATTAGAAAATTCTCTCATGGTATTCTATTTATAATTAATATACCAAGTCAAACTAATTAGAAGTATCTGAAGCCCCTAGCAAAATTTGTAATTAGACATGCCATTTATAATTAACTGACTCTTCTCATTCTTGCCTTTTCCTCTCCATTTGAATTAATCACTGTGCTCTTCCTTTAATGATACTTGTGTTCCTATCCAAGACACTGATTAGAGTTTAGTGATCAGTGTTTGTGATATGTTATGGAGACATATTTTATAGAAACCTTGCTTTTAAACTTTAAAAACATTAAAATACTTGAATTATATTCTCTATAAAGTATCACATTGAAGATTTTTTTTTTTTTGCACGTTATCAAGTATTTATTTTATCAGATGCTGAAGGCAAACAGAGAATAGACAGACTTGACCATTTTTCCTCTCTAGTACTTTAGTGTCTGGATTTTTCTTGCCAGTCTGATCACTGATCACTGTCTGCATAGTTTTGACAGCATGCCCATTGACCCTGGGCCATTGATAGACCTGGTATGTCTTCATTTATTATTTTGCTAAAGAATTAAAAGTCTGATAAGCTAGGCAGTGTCCTATGCTTTGGCTATGAAGAGGCAAGAGTGAAATTTAAAGTGTTTATGAGTAAGTACAAAATAGGCACCAACCAGTTAAGATGGCTGTAGCACTGGATCAGGGTCTTGAAGAACCCCTTCATCCTTTATGCTGTGTCAGGCTTTCTTGTTTTACCCACTGGGTTGTAGTGATGGTGGGGAGACTGGACCATCAGTAGGCACCTTAGGACTGGTGGAGTTTGAGGCAGTGACTTTACCAGACTATGTTACAAAAGTATTTCAGTACTTAAGTACAACCCTTCAGGCTCTGTTGGTGTGTACCAGCTCAATATTAGCTCTGCCAAGAGGTGTTCAGTCATTGTCCTTAGAGAGCTTACTGTTCTCTAACCGTAAGAGACAGTTATAGTTTGAGAGGTACTTATGTAAGTATATAAAACATGCATAGGGGAAGATTGCAGCATCTTTTTTGGGAAAACCAGGGAAGACTTCCATAATGAGTAGAAACTTGCCAGGCAGGTTTAAGGAGGAAATTCTAAACAAGCAAAGGGGAAAATAGCAATTTCAAAGGCTTAGGGGCATAAGAGAGCATAGTAGATTCAGAGATCAACAGTTAGGAGCAGGAGAAGATGAAATTTTTCTCTGACACTTGCTTTATAAATTGGATAAATACATTTTAAGATCACATTTATAGTTTTGAAATTGCTCCATTTTTGATAGATGTATTAGTTCATTCTTGCACTGCTATAAAGAAATACCTGGACTGGGTAATTTATAAAGAAAAGAGGTTTAATTGGTTCATGGTTCCCCAGGTTGTATAGGAAGCATAATGCTGGCCATCTGCTACGGTTCTGGGGAGGCCTCAGGAAACTTACAATCATGGCGGAAGGCCAAAGGAAGCAGGCATAAAGAGAGAGAGAGAGGAGGAAGGTGCTACACACTTTTAAACAACCAGATCTTGTGAGAACTCTATCATGAGAACAGTACTAGGGGGACGGTGCTAAACCATTAGAAACTGCCCCCATGATCCAGTCACCTCCCACCAGGCCCCACCTCCAACACTGGGGATTACAATCTGACATGAGATTTGGGCAGGAACACAGATCCAAACCATATCGGTCGAGAACTGCTAGCCTGTCTGATACTTAGGTTCTTCAACTATATCTAAACTATTTTAGGTACAGGGAAAGGGAGAATAGGAATTTGTTATAGTTCAGGGCTATACTAAACATTCATAGAGCAAGAGTGCGATTAAACCCTCGCTTCTGATTTATTGAGAGGCTTCTAATGAGCAAACACAGATTCAAACAGATTGAGGATGGTAGTCTTTTAAATGAGATAAAACCATTGCCCATGAGGCTTTTTGGCTGACATCGTGAAACTAATTTTGCTTAATGGCTATGGAGGCCTACAGATTCAAATGTGCAGAAAACGCAGTAAATTGCTGGCCTGTCAGATTCTTGTTGCCTGTCGTCTTTTATCTGAATGACAACTTTTGTATCCAGATTGTCAGGAGCAAGTATGTGGACCCCGTTAAGGTTATATTTGTACATGCATGAATAATTCAATTCAGAGCCTACTAAATACAGCAAATCGACAACAGTGGAGCAATCCATCTTCTTATACTTGTATAATTAGGGAGCATGTCTATTGGATATCTCTTCTCGTATCAGAGAACTCTTGAAATAGGTCAGGCTTTCATAGTAGCGTAAGTTCTGCTTTTATTGCCAGAGTTGATGCCTTATACCTTTGAAATATAGTGAAGTCATGGAGAGCAGAGAAAACATTTTCTCTATGACTGTTCAACTCAGTGA
Source organism: Chlorocebus sabaeus (assembly GCF_047675955.1). NCBI lineage: Eukaryota > Metazoa > Chordata > Mammalia > Primates > Cercopithecidae > Chlorocebus > Chlorocebus sabaeus. The sequence continues at coordinate 53,447,016 of NC_132929.1, read as the reverse complement.
GTGATTTTAAAGCACCCATTATGTGCTAGGAATTATGTGAAATACAAAGATGAATAAGTGGCAGTTTTCTGTTTTGTTTCTATTTTTATTTATTTTTTTGGAACAGAGTCTCACTCTGTCTCCCGGACTGGAGTGCAGTGGCACGATCTCAGGTCACTGCAACCTCCACCTCCTGCAAGCGATTCTCCTGTCTCAGCCTCCCAAGTGGCTGGGATTACAGGTGTGTGCCTCTATGGCTGGCCAACTTTTGTATTTTTAGTAGAGACGGCATTTCACCATGTTGGCCAGGCTGGTCTTGAACTCTGGACCTCAAGTGATCTGCCTGCCTTGACCTCCCAAAGTGCTAGGATTGCAGGCATGAGCCACTGTGCCGGGCTTCTGTTAATCAAATTATATGGTTTCCTCCATCAAGCTGTATTTAGAAAAAAATGTCATGATGATGGTGGTGGTGGTGGTGGTATGTGTGTAGTGTTACAACAAAGGCTACAATAAAGATCTGAGTGACATATGAATAGATTATTTGCTTCAAAGATGGTTTTGAAATAATTGTTTTAAGTTTTTTGATGGCTTCACTTTTACAACACTTTCAATTAATGTTCCTTCTCTCTACTTTCGGTTATACTACATAATTGAAGGAATATTTTCAGTGAAATATATATTATGTTCCAATATTATTAATTCAACAGGTATTTAGGTAGCATCTACTAGGCCCTAGGTTTGGAGTGAACCAGAATGTGAAAGGTTGCTATTCATAGAATACAATTACTTAGTAAAAAGGAAACCAAAATAATGAAGTTTTTACTTTCAGCCCTTTTAGTTTGATTAATGATATGCAAATAACATAATTCAGCCTTAAAGTCACAGAATTTATGTTTGATTTTGTAGATGTGTTGGATTTTTTTCCCTTTTTTTCTTTTTTTTTGAGACAGAGTCTTGCACTGTTGCCAGGCTGGAGTGCAGTGGCGCGATCTCAGCTCACTGCAACCTCCACCTCCCGGGTTCAAGCGATTCCCCTACCTCAGCCTCCTAAGTAGCTGGGACTACAGGCATGGGCCACCACGCCTGACTAATTTTTTGTATTTTAGCAGAGACGGGGTTTCACCATGTTGGCCGGGATGATCTCGATCTCCTGACCTTGTTAACCGCCCGCCTCAGCCTCCCAAAGTGCTGAGATTACAGGCATGAGTCACCGTGCCCGGCCCGATGTGTTGGATTTTTATGTTCACAAAATTTATCTGAAGACATATGCAGAAGTAGACTGTCTACATTGAATTTTGATTACCTGATTAGCATATTAAATCTGTGGTTTTTGGTAACATTCAAAATTATGGGTGGGCAAGGGACTTTAGAAATTGAGGGCATTCTCTGTGTTATCACTTGGTTAGAGGCAAATCTAGGGGAACAAAAAGATGAGAGTCACTACTATAACAAATTATCCCTTTTGTACCTTTGCTCATTTCACTGCCTGGAACATCTCTTTTTCTTCTCTCTGCTGGTTTTCATATCTTACTCAAAGACTTTCCCAAGGTGGTACCTAAACATTTTCCCGAGGTGACATTTTGCTCCTTGGAATTGTATAACATTTTATCTATTACAACTTTCAAGATTCTTTAAACTTCTTTGTGCATACCTGAGCTATGTTTCCTATTGGATTATAAGCTTCCTGAAGGTATCGTGGATGTCAAATTGGGCCATGAAGGATGCAAGGAATTTGGATAGGTGGAGAAAGGAAGTCATGTCCATAGGAGAGAAACCACATAGACCAAGGTCCATAGGACAAAACAAATGCTTTTTCAGAAATGCTAGTAGATTGATTGGCTGGGTTTAGGGAATATGTAAGTAGGGTAGTGGAAGATGAAGTGGGGAAAATAGGAAATGATCTTTGATGCTGAGTTAGTAAAATATGAAGATCATCAGCACTTCACTTTTAGTTGATTAGTTGTGTGTAGGAAGGGCTTACTAGAGAGTTGGAGGAGAGTGTACTTACTCTATTGTACCTCTTTTTTAATTCCCAGATTACTTCACTAAAGGAAAAGGGAACCAATATTGTGGTGAGATGTAAAGTGCTTTCAACCCAGGATACAGTAGATCCGGAAGACAGAAACCTATGAGCCATAGTCAGCGCCTTTGCAATATCATGGGAAGGAAAGATGGTCTTCGTGCCTCCTCCTAGTTCTGATACACTGTGATGCCATGGCACAGTTCACATCTTTAGATCAGAGCCACCACTAAGACCTGTTTCATCCATTTATGAATTATTTAGTTCAGAAGTCAGTAGACCTCTGTAAAGATCCCCTTTAAACTTTTAAACTTTGTGGCCATATACTACCTCTGTTGCATATTCTTGTTTGTTTATGGCCCTTTAAATATGTAAAAACCATTCTTAGCTCATAAATCAGACAAAAACAGGCCCTGGGCTGGATTTGGCTCTTAGGCTATAGTTTGACCACTGATTTAGTTGATTAGGGTACTTGTTACTGCACATGTGATTTCTAGAATATAGAAAACCAAGACCAACTTGGTGATGGTGTTTTTCCATCTGTCTGTATTTTCAGTGACGACTCATAGGTTGTATTTTCTAAGGATCGAGAAGCTAATACTTACCAAGAACTCTCCATTTGCATTCCTGCAGTGTTGGTAATTTTGTGTTTCGGGTTTGTGCTATCTTTCTAAGTGCTGTGAAAACTCCCTGGTGTCTGAGACTATTCGTCTTTACTATCTGTACCCTGATTCACATACAAATATTTTCTGTGTTGTATCCTTAATGTCTGAGACTATTTTACTCATCTTTACCAGCTGTAACCTGATTAGCACACGTTATTTTAGTACTTCTTAATGGTTATTAGTATAAATAATGCATTTGTATTTTATTGTAAAGTATGAAGTTTTATACTTTTTTAATACAACGTGCACATGCAAATGTCAAACTTGAGAAAGCAACATATTTTATAGTTATAATTAAACATAGTGATTTAATTTCGGTGATCACTGGTTTAAAATCTTGTCTGGATTAGATTCTTCTATATGTGTTCTTTCTGTTTTGCTCATGTGCATTCCCTATAATGGAGTAGTTATCTCAGATTTTTCTGTCATGAAACGTTAGTGCATATAGTCCCCTGCATATAGTCATAATCCCTTGTCCCCAGTATCTTGAATTGCTACACTCACTGCTGAACACGAAACAAATATCAAAACAAATATTTTCTCACTTTATTTTTATTTGTTGATTACAATTTGTTAATGATATGTATCCAGTATTTCTATTTGATTAATCAAACACTTCTTGCTCTTTGCTTAATGCTCTGTCTCCGTTGTCATACTTATTGCTTTCTATGTTTCATTTATATTTTTCTATAATTTCTTAGAGTTTTAAACACTCAAGCAGTTTTTATAGTGGTAAAACTTTAACTTTTTTTTTTTTTTTTTTTTTTGAGATGGTATCTTGCTCTGTCACCCAGGCTGGAGTACAGTGGCGTGATCTCAGCTCACTACAACCTCTGCTTCGCAGGTTCAAGTGATTCCCCTGCCTCAGCCTCCCGAGTGGCTGGAATTACAGGCACCTGCCATCATGCCCAGCTAATTTTTTTGTATTTTTATAGAGACGGGATTTCACCATGTTGGCCAGGCTGGTCTGGAACTCCTGACCTCAGGTGATCCGCCCGCCTTGGCCTCATAAAGTGCTGGGATTACAGGCATAAGGCACCTTGCCCAGCCCAAAACTTTTAATTTTTTAAGTAAATAAATGCTCAAAACTCGTAACATTTTAAAATGAGTAGTTATCAATACAGATTCTTATAAACATTCACACATTGTAATACATTCTAAATATATGTTATATATTACATATTAAGCACTGTAGAAAATTTAACCTTATTTTCAGAAAGATTAGGTAAACAGATAATCATGAATCCAGTTTTTATAGTCACAACTTACCTCTCATTTGCCAGTGTAAAGATTATAAACAGATGTGGTTTACAGATGATAGTTGATGCTTCCACATTCACTGGCAATGGTGATCTCTTAAAAGGCCCATCTAGCTGAACCTTGGAGAAACATACCCAAGCTTGGAGGTATCCCTCTACCACTTAGAATGCTGTTTGTACATGGAGGCATGTAATAAATACTGAATGAATGAATTATTAAAACCTCAAGCTTATTCTAGACTTAAGCTCTGGTTCTCAACAAAATACCACCGAATAAACATAAAAATACCTACTTAGAGCATTTTGAAAGTATGTAACTTAAGGAAAAATTAAAATTACCTGTGTAATATTTATGCAAAGCAAAGCACTATTAACATTGTATGTATTTCTAGTCTTTTCTATGCAAATTTATGTATTACACATTTGAAATTACCCAATAGATGAGCATTTTCCTATCATTAAGCATTTTTATTTTACTTTTAAAATCCACTTTAGTAAAATGATTTATGCACAGTACAGTTTGAGGGGTTTTGACTAATGTGTATATCCTGTTGACAACCGCCATAATCAAGATATAGAACATTTTAATCACTCTTAAAAGCTTCTCTTAAGCCCCTTTGCAGTCAATTCTTTCATACAACCTTTGGCTCCTGCAATAACTTACCTGCTTTCTGTCAGTGGAGATCAGTTTTAACTGTTCTAGAATCGTATACATGAAAAAATTGAGTAGACAGTACAGAGAGTTCCTATGTATGCCCTTCACAGTTTCCTGTTAGTCTAAGCATCTTTGATAAGCAGTTTTAATGATTGCTTAATATTCTAACTTATTTAGCAAATCATTTGTATGTTTAGTTTGCTTCTAGCTCTTTTTTGAGATGGAGTTTCGCCTGGTCACCAGGCTGGAGTGCAGTGGCGTGATCTCAGCCCACTGCAATCTCTGCCTCCAGTGTTCAAGCGATTCCCCTGCCTCAGCCTCTTGAGTAAATGGGATTACAGGTGCACACCACCACACCTGGCTAATTTTTTGTATTTCAGTAGAGACGGGCTTTCACCATGTTGGCCAGGATGGTCTGCATCTCCTGACCTCATGATCCGCCCATCTTAGCCTCCCAAAGTGTTGGGATTACAGGTGTGAGCCACTGTGCCCAGCCTTTCTAGCTCTTTACAGTCATAAATGAGCTATGATATAAATGTTTGAATTTTTGATTATTTAGGACAGATTACTAGAAGTTACTGGATCAAGGATTTGAACTTCTTCTTTTTTTTATTTTTTTGAGGCAGAGTCTCGCCCTGTCACCCAATCTGGAGTGCAGCGGTGCGATCTTGGCTCACTGCAACCTTCACCTTCCAGGTTCAAGCAATTCTCCTACCTCAGACTTGCATGTAGCTGGGACTACAGGCACCTGCCACCATGCCTGGCTAATTTTTGTATTTTTAGTAGACGGGGTTTCACCATCTTGGCCAGGCTCCTGACTTCGTGATCCACCCACCCTGGCCTCCTGAAGTGCTGGGATTACAGGCATGAGCCACCGCGCCTGGCCAGGATTTGAACTTTTTAAGGCTCTTGATGCACGTTGCAAAATTGTTTTCCAGAAAGATTTTACCAATTGCTGGGCGTGTGGATCATGCCTGTAATCCCAGCACTTTGGGAGGCTGAGGCATGTGGATTGCTTGAGCCCAGTAGTTCAAGACCAGTCTGGGTGGACAACATGGCAAAACCCCATCTCTACAAAAAATACAAAAGTTAGCAGGTCTTGGTGATGGGCACCTGTGTAGTCCCAGCTACTCAGGATGCTGAGGTGGAAGTATCACTTGAGCCTGGGAGGTCTAGGCTGCAGCGAGCTGTGATCACACCACTGTACTCCAGCCTAGGTGACAGAGTGAGATCCTGTCTCAAAAAACCCAAAAAACAAAAACAAATTTACCAATTTAAATTCCTATGAACAGTGTACAAAAATGCCTGTTATATTACATTATTATTTTATATATAGTATTATATTACGTTATCACTTGTAGCTGTCAGTATAGCCTACATTGTGCTGTAGTAACAGTCCTAAAAATCTAAGTTACATAATACAACAAAATTTATTTCTTGCTCATGTTACATGTCTAATAGATATCAGCAGGGTTTATTTTTTTCTCTTCAGAGCCATTTAGTGAACTCCATAATGACTGGAGTAGCTGAGAGGTCTGTAAGTTGTATAGTTGGTCTTAAAACTTACACCTAGAAATGTGTAACATCACATCCATGTAGATTTCAGTGGCTAAAGCAAGTCATGTGCCTACACCTAAGTTGAAAGAGAGCAATGAGGTACAATCTCACCATGAGTCTGGTAAGGAGAAGAACTGGAAGGGCGCCAATGACTATAATCTTATTTTTAAAACAATTATAATTTCATTGATCAAAGATGGTATCTCATTTTAATTTTATTTTCTTTGCTAATGTAGAGAACATTTTTCCATTTTTCATACTTATTAGACATTGGTTTTATTTAATTTATGTATTTGCTTATGTTTTATAAACATGTGCTATTGATTTACTTTTACATTTCCAGATTTTTAAATTCTGTATTTTCTATGAGGATGAGCAATCATGATATATTATTATAGGGAGTGTAAACTTTAGAAAATACTTTCTTTTGAAGAATTGAGTTGATGAGGGAAATTGATTGTTTTCTCCTGTTAATGTGGTACCTGTTTTGATATCCTTTTTTTTTTTTTTTTTGAGAGAGAGTCTTGCTGTGTTGCCCATGCTGCAGTGCAGTGGCACGATCTTGGCTCACTGCAACTTCTGCCTCCCGGGTTCAAGCAACCTCTGCCTCCCGGGTTCAAGCGATTCTCCTGCCTCAGCCTCCCGAGTAGCTGGGCCTACAGGCACACGCCTCCATACCCAGCTAATTTTTTTGTACTTTTAGTAGAGACGGGTTTTGCCACATTGACCAGGCTGCTCTCAAACATCTGACCTCAGGTGATCTGCCCACCTTGGCCTCCCAAAGTGCTGGGATTACAGGCGTGAGCCACCATGCCCAGCCTGTTTTGGTATACTTTTAATTTCAAGAAATATCAACATTAATCCAAGACAATAGAAAGTCCAGGAGAATTTCTTAATTCTTGACATTCTACAGATACCTAAAGAACAGCTTGAACATAAAAATTTAGGAGGTAAATGGGTCAAGTTAGGGTTCTGTTGAAATAATTAAATTTCCCACTCAGATTCAACCATATTAACCATGTCTTTTTCTGTTTGTTTTTTACAATTCAGGTATCTGCCCAAACTGGAACTTACGTTGTAGACATTTCTTTGTGGTTTATCTAAAAACCAAAGGTGAGATAATTTATGAATGCATTTGCCTTTTAATATATATTTTATAGTGAGAAAGAATTGTTTCTGAAAAACTTTAAGGCAATACCAAGTATCTTTTCCTCTGAGTGTTTTAATAGGAAACTTATAAAACTGCATATATAGTATGCTTACTTTTAAGCATGTTTATAAGACATTTGAAATAAATGAAACTTGTTCTAGTGATAAAATACTTTTGAGTGAATTTTTTCTTTATCTTTAATACTCAAAGATGAAATTCATACTGCTATTCTCTGGTACACTTGAGAATGTATTGGCATTATAATCTCATATTCTTGAAGACAAATCTTCCATTAGTTAAATCATAGATTAAAACGACTGCTAACTATTTTAATGGGCCAGTTATTAAGAACTTTCTACCACTCTGCTCTCTTGGACTTAATGACTTTCTGTAGTTCCCTGTTTGGGAGCCTCTGTAATAAGGATATATATACACATCAGTATGTTAATAGTTGGCTTCTATAGAAAGCCTCCCATTTATAGAAAGCATCTATAGATAGCATTCCACTCTAAAGGTAGGATCATAGCCTTTGCCAGTTTCTTACCTGTCTTGGCTCAAGTCCTCTTCTTGTTAAAGTTTTTCCAAATACACCCTTGTAAATCTCTCATCTGGTCTTTCCACCTTCAGTCTGACCGTTCTGTAAGCCATTTTTATCATTGTCAACAGATTATTTTTTTCTTTAAAAGAATATCAGCCTGTCAGTCTACTACTCGGAGTCCTTCAGTATCTACATTCCTTAAGGATTATTTTACAAACTCTTTTACAGAGCAGTAGTGGTCTAGATATGATATGAACACTAGCATCGTGTATTCATATTATATCTTTACTGAGAAATAATTCCCATGCCATAAATTCCACCCATTTAAAATGTAAAATTCAGTAGTTTTTATTGTATTTACAGAGATGTACAACCATCACCACAGTCTAATTTTGGAATATTTTCATCAGTCATTTTTTTCTTTGAGATGGAGTCTCTTTCACCCAGGCTGGAGTGCAGTGGCACCATCTTGGCTCACTGCAACCTCTGCCTCCCAGGTTTAAGCGGTTCTCCTACCTCAGCCTCCCCAGTAGCTGAGATTACAGGTGTGTGCCACCATGCCTGTCTAATTTTTGTATTTTTTTTTAATATCCTTTCCTTGCATTTCCCTTGATTTAACCCACCCAGAATCATTTTCTGTTGCTCGTAATGAAAGAACATTGATCTGTACAAATGTTCATTTAAAATAGTAATGAACTAAATACATATTAAGGCGGTAAGACACAATTTCACTTATCAAACTAGAAAGGATTCTTAATAATGAATAGTACTATCCAGTTTTTTCAGGTTTTGGAAAAATGGCTGTCTTTATAATTACTGGTGGGAGTGTAAACAATTTCTCTGGAAGGCAATATATCAAAAAATTAAAATGTACACAAACTTTGATCCAGTCATATAAAAATTCTATGTAAAGACTTAACTGCAAGTATATTTATTGCTGTACTGCTTATATTAAGGAAAAATAAAAGTAATTACATAAATTGGGTGACCATGTAACATATCATTCAAAAGGGAATACTTTTGGGAGTAAAAGGAGGCTCTATCTTTTTTTTTTTTTTTGACACGGAGTCTCACTCTGTCGCCCAGGCTGGAGTGCATTGGCACGATCTTGGCTCACTACAAGCTCTGCCTCCCGGGTTCTGGCCATTCTCCTGCCTCAACCTCCTGAGTAGCTGGGACTACAGGCGCCCACCACCATGCCCAGCTAATTTTCTGTATTTTTAGTAGAGGTAGTGTTTCACCGTGTTAGCCAGGATGGTCTCGATCTCCTGACCTCGTGATCCACCTGCCTCGGCCTCCCAAAGTGCTGGGATTACAGGCGTGAGCCACCGTGCCCAGCCAGGAGGCTCTATTAATAATTATACCAAGACAAGAAACATAAACCAAGCCTGTTTCAGGCACACTGGGATAACAGTGGTCACCTTGTATATGATCAGGAGTTAGTATCATTATTTTAAGAAATATAAATAATTGACTCATGTGATTGTGGAAGCTGGAAATCCAAACTCTGCAGGTTTCATAATGGTGCCATACATCCAAACAACAGAATCAATCAGGCTATTAAAAATATGAGTATAATAAAATTATTTATTTGGGTCTGTTTCTAGAACTTTGTACCATTTCAATGATTTGCTTGTATATTTTTGTACCCATTTAAAAAAGATTATGGTTTCATGGTATGTTTTAATATGTGATAAAGCAAATCACCCAATATTAGTTTTTTACAATTCTTTTGGATAAAATGTATAATAGTTTGCCCACTTTCCCCAACATGTTAAATTATATAATACTTTGGGAAGAAATTCATGTTTAAATATTCTGCTTTTTAAGAATATGGAATTTATCTATTTTTGGTTTCTTTCATATTACTCAGTGGAATTTTACAGTTTCTCTACATTTTCTGTTATGTTTATGCCTGGGCATTTTACATTGTTGTTATTGTAAATACTGTTCCTTCATCATTGCTATATAAAAGGTTATAGATTTTTGTATATCTATATAACCAATCCTTTTACCGAGTAGCCTTTTCTTTCTTTTTTTTGAAAATTTTTTTTATTATTATACTTTAAGTTCTAGGGTACATGTGCACAACATGTTTGTTACATATGTATACATGTGCATGTTGGTGTGCTGCACCCATTAATTCATTTACATTACCTCATTACCTCATTTACATTAGGTATATCTCCTAATGCTATCCATCCCCCCTGTCCCCTCCCCACAATAGGCCCCGGTGTGTGATGTTCCCCTTCCTGTGTCCAAGTGATCTCATTGTTCAATTCCCACCTATGAGTGAGAACATGCAGTGTTTGGTTTTCTGTTCTTGTGAAAGTTTGCTGAGAATGATGGTTTCCAGCTGCATCCATTTCCCTACAAAGGACACAAACTCATCCTTTTTTATGACCCCATAGTATTCCATGGTGTATATGTGCCACATTTTCTTAATCTAGTCTGTCACTGATGGACATTTGGGTTGATTCCAAGTCTTTGCTATTGTGAATAGTACCGCAATAAACATACGTGTGTGTGTGTCTTTATAGCAGCATGATTTATAATCCTTTGGGTATATACGCAGTAATGGGATGACTGGGTCAAATGGTATTTCTAGTTCTAGATTCTTGAGGAATCGCCACACTGTCTTCCACAATGGTTGAACTAGTTTACAGTCCCACCAACAGTGTAAAAGTGTTCCTATTTCTCCACATCCTCTCCAGCACCTGTTGTTTCCTGATTTTTTTAATGATTGCCATTCTAACTGGTGTGAGATGGTATCTCATTGTGGTTTTGATTTGCATTTCTCTGATGGCCAGTGATAATGAGCATTTTTTCATGTGTCTGTTGGCTGTATGAATGTCTTCTTTTGAGAAATGTCTGTTCATATCCTTTGCCCACTTTTTGATGGGGTTGTTTGCTTTTTTCTTGTAAATTTGTTTGAGTTCTTTGTAGGTTCTGGATATTAGCCCTTTGTCAGATGAGTAGATTGCAAAAATTTTCTCCCATTCTGTAGGTTGCCTGTTCACTCTGATGGTAGTTTCTTTTGCTGTGCAGAAGCTCTTTAGTTTAATTAGATCCCATTTGTCAATTTTGGCATTTGTTGCCATTGCTTTTGGTGTTTTAGACATGAAGTCCTTGCCCATGCCTATGTCCTGAATGGTATTCCCTAGGTTTTCTTCTAGGGTTTTTATGGTTTTAGGTCTAACATTTAAGTCTCTAATCCATCTTGAATTAATTTTCGTATAAGGAGTAAGGAAAGTATCCAGTTTCAGCTTTCTACTTATGGCTAGCCAATTATCCCAGCACCATTTATTAAATAGGGAACCCTTTCCCCATTTCTTGTTTTTGTCAGGTTTGTCAAAGATCAGATGGCTGTAGATGTGTGTTATTATTTCTGAGGGCTCTGTTCTGTTCCATTGGTTTATATCTCTGTTTTGGTAGCAGTACCATGCTGTTTTGGTTACTGTAGCCTTGTAGTATAGTTTGAAGTCAGGTAGTGTGATGCCTCCAGCTTTGTTCTTTTAGCTTAGGATTGTCTTGGCAATGCAGGGTCTTTTTTGGCTCCATATGAACTTTAAAGCAGTTTTTCCAATTCTGTGAAGAAAGTCATTGGTAGCTTAATGGGGATGGCATTGAATCTATAAATTACCTTGGGCAGTATGACCATTTTCACAATATTTATTCTTCCTATCCATGAGCATGGAATGTTCTTCCGTTTGTTTGTGTCCTCTTCTATTTCACTGAGCAGTGGTTTGTAGTTCTCCTTGAAGAGGTCCTTTACATCTCTTGTAAGTTGGATTCCTAGATATTTTATTCTCTTTGAAGCTATTGTGAATGGGAGTTCATTCATGATTTGGCTGTCTGTCTGTTACTGGTGTATAAGAATGCTTGTGATTTTTGCACATTGATTTTGTATCCTGAGACTTTGCTGAAGTTGCTTATCAGCTTAAGGAGATTTTGGGCTGAGATGATGGGGTTTTCTAAATATACAATCATGTCGTCTGCAAACAGGGACAATTTGACTTTTTCTTTTCCTAACTGAATACCCTTTATTTCTTTCTCTTGCCTGATTGCCCTAGTCAGAACTTCCAACACTATGTTGAATAGGAGTGGTGAGAGAGGGCATCCCTGTCTTGTGCCAGTTTTCAAAGGGAATGTTTCCAGTTTTTGCCCATTCAGTGTGATATTGGCTGTGGGTTTGTCATAAATAGCTCTTATTATTTTGAGATACGTTCCATCAGTACGGAATTTATTGAGAGTTTTTAGCATGAAGAGCTGTTGAATCTTGTCAAAGGCCTTTTCTGCATCTATAAAGATAATTATGTGGTTTTTTTCTTTGGTTCTGTTTATATGCTGGATTACGTGTATTGATTTGTGTATGTTGAACCAGCCTTGCATCCCAAGGATGAAGCCCACTTGATCATGGTGGATAAGCTTTTTGATGTGCTTCTGGATTCGGTTTGCCAGTATTTTATTGAGGATTTTTGCATCGATGTTCATCAGGGATATTGGGCTAAAATTCTCTTTTTTTGTTGTGTCTCTGCCAGGCTTTGGTATCAGGATGATGTTGACCTCATAAAATGAGTTAGGGAGGATTTCCTCTTTTTCTATTGATTGAAATAGTTTCAGAAGGAATGGTACCAGCTCCTCCTTGTACCTCTGGTAAAATTCGGCTTTGAATCCGTCTGGTCTTGGACTTTTTTTGGTTGGTAGGCTATTAATTATTGCCTCAATTTCAGAGCCTGCTATTGGTCTATTCAGGGATTCAACTTCTTCCTGGTTTAGTCTTGGGAGAGTGTAAGTGTCCAGGAAATTATCCATTTCTTCTAGGTTTTCTAGTTTATTTGCGTAGAGGTGTTTATAGTATTCTCTGATGGTAGTTTGTATTTCTGTGGGGTTGGTAGTGATATCCCCTTTATCATTTTTTATTGCATCTATTTGATTCTTCTCTCTTTTCTTCTTTATTAGTCTTGCTAGCGGTCTATCAATTTTGTTGATCTTTTCAAAAAAGCAGCCCCTGGGTTCATGGATTTTTTGGAGGATTTTTTGTGTCTCTATCTCCTTCAGCTCTGCACTGATCTTAGTTATTTCTTGCCTTCTGCTAGCTTTTGAATGTATTTGCTCTTGCTTCTCTAGTTCTTTTAATTGTGATGTTAGGGTGTCAATTTTAGATCTTTCCTGCTTTCTCTTGTGGGCATTTAGTGGTATAAATTTCCCTCTACACAGTGCTTTAAATGTGCCCCAGAGATTCTGGTATGTTGTGTCTTTGTTCTCATTAGTTTCAAAGAACATCTTTATTTCTGTCTTCATTTCGTTACGTACCCAGTAGTCATTCAGGAGCAGGTTGTTCAGTTTCCATGTAGTTGAGTGGTTTTGATTGAGTTTCTTAGTCCTGAGTTCTAGTTTGATTGCACTGTGGTCTGAGAGACAGTTTGTTATAATTTCTGTTCTTTTACATTTGCTGAAGAGTGCTTTATTTCCAACTATGTGGTCAATTTTGGAATAAGTGCAATGTGGTGCTAAGAAGAATGTATATTCTGTTGATTTGGGGTGGAGAGTTCTGTAGATGTCTGTTAGGTCTGCTTGGTGCAAAGTTGAGTTCAATTCCTGGATATCCTTGTTAACTTTCTGTCTCGTTGATCTGTCTAATGTTGACAGTGGGGTGTTAAAGTCTCCTGTTATTATTGTATGGGAGTCTAAGTCTCTTTGTAAGTCTCTAAGGACTTGCTTTATGAATCTGGGTGCTCCTGTATTGGGTGCATATATATTTAGGATAGTTAGCTCTTCCTGATGAATTGATCCCTTTACCATTATGTAATGGCCTTCTTTGTCTCTTTTGATCTTCGATGGTTTAAAGTCTGTTTTATCAGAGACTAGCATTGCAACCCGTGCTTTTTTTTGTTTTCCATTTGCTTGGTAGATCTTCCTCCATCCCTTTATTTTGAGCTATGTGTGTTTCTGCATGTGAGATGGGTCTCCTGAATACAGCAGACTGATGGGTCTTGACCCTTTATGCAATTTGTCAGTCTGTGTCTGTTAATTGGACCATTTAGTCCATTTACATTGAAGGTTAATATTGTTATGTGTGAACTTGATCCTGTCATTATGATATTAGCTGATTATTTTGCTCGTTAGTTGAAGCAGTTTCTTCCTAGCATTGATGGATTTTTATTTTTGGCATGCTTTTGCAATGGCTGGTACCTGTTGTTCCTTTCCATGTTTAATGCTTCCTTCAGGATCTCTTGTAGGGCAGGCCTGATGGTGACAAAATCTCTAAGAATTTGCTTGTCTGTAAAGGATTTTATTTCTCCTTCACTTATGAAACTTAGTTTGGCTGGATATGAAATTCTGGGTTGAAAATTCTTTTCTTTAAGAATGTTGAATATTGGCCCCCACTCTCTTCTGGCTTGGAGAGTTTCTGCCGAGAGATCTGCTGTTAGTCTGATGGGCTTCCCTTTGTGGGTAACCCGACCTTTCTTTCTGGCTGCCCTTAACATTTTTTGCTTCATTTCAACTTTGGTGAATCTGACAATTATGTGTCTTGGAGTTGCTCTTCTCGAGGAGTATCTTTGTGGCGTTCTCTGTATGTCCTGAATTTGAATGTTGGCCTGCCTTACTAGGTTGGGGAAGTTCTCCTAGGTAATATCCTGCAGAGTGTTTTCCAGCTTGGTTCCATTTTCCCCGTCACTTTCAGGCACACCAATCGGACATAGATTTGGTCTTTTCACATAATCCCGTATTTCTTGGAGGCTTTGTTCATTTCTTTTTATTCTTTTTTCTCTACATTTCTCTTCTCACTTCATTTCATTCGTTTGATCTTCAATCACTGATAATCTTTCTTCCATTTGATTGAGTCGATTACTGAAGCTTGTGCATTTGTCACATAGTTCTCGTGTTGTGATTTTCATCTCAATCAGTTCTTTTAAGGTCTTGTCTGCATTGATTATTCTAGTTATCCATTCATCCCTTCTTTTTTCAAGGTTTTTAGTTTCTTTGCGCTGGTTACGTAGTTCCTCCTTTAGCTCTGAGAAGTTTGATCGACTAAAGCCTTCTTCTCTCAACTCGTCAAAGTCATTCTCCATCCAGCTTTGTTCCGTTGCTGGCGATGAGCTGCGTTCCTTTGGAGAGGGATATATGCTCTGATTTTTTGAATTTCCAGCTTTTCTGCACTGCTTTTTCCCCATGTTTGTGGTTTTATCTGCCTTTGGTCTTTGATGATGGTGATGTACTGATGGGCTTTTGGTGTGGGTGTCCTTTCTGATGGTTAATTTTCCTTCTAACAGTCAGGACCCTCAGCTGCAGGTCTGTTGGAGATTGCTTGAGGTCCACTCCAGACCCTGTTTGCCTGGGTATCAGCAGCGGAGGCTGCAGAAGATAGAATATTGCTGAACAGCGAGTGTTGCTGTCTGATTCTTGCTCTGGAAGCTTCGTCTCAGGGTGTACCCAGCCGTGTGAGGTGTGATGTGTCAGTCTGCACCTAGTCGGGGATGTCTCCCAGTTAGGCTACTCAGGGGTCAGGCACCCACTTGAGCAGGCAGTATGTCCATTCTCAGATCTCAACCTCCGTGCTGGGAGAACCACTGCTCTCTTCAAAGCTGTCAGACAGGGACTGTTACCTAATTTTTGTATTTTTAATGGAGACAGAGTTTCACCATGTTGTCCAGGCTGGTCTCAACCTCCTAACTTTAAGTGATCCTTCCACCTGGGCCTCCCAAAGAACTGGGATTATAGGCGTGAGCCACCTGCTTTGCCTTTCATCACTCTTAAAAGTACTCATTAGCAGTCTCTACTCATTCCAACCTCCCCTCAGCTGTTAATTTATTTTCTGCCCATTGTGGACATTTTATGTAAATGGAGTTGCACAATATATTGTCTTCTGTGACTAATTTTTTTCATTTAGCATAAAGTTTTTAAGCTTCATCCATGTTGAAGCATGGATGAACCTTGATTCCTTTTTATGGCTGAATAATATTCTGTAGTGTCAGGAACTTAGCTGGGGACACAGAGCTGAGCTACTTTAATCACTTACTGAATTAGGATAAGCAAGAAGTTAAACTTGAGAAAGTGCAGGCTGCCTTCTGTCAAGTGGATCAACACAGAGGTGGGGGTTTTCTCAATGCTGAGGGAGCCCCAGCAAAAGATTCCTGCTGTTTTATACATCTAGGGTGGGTTGGAGGAAAAGGTGCAAAGGCTAGGAGTGGAGGAAGATACTGAGTCAGAGTGAGAGGAAAGTGTTTTTAGTGTTTTCCCTCTGTTGAGGAGGCCTCTCCAGAGTTGCCTAAGGAAAGGCGACAGTTAAAGGCCACAGAGACTTCTGAATGAAGGTACCTGGACTACTAATGTAGATATGGTAAAGAGCATGGCCATTTAGAAATACCTGAGTCTTGATTGCAGCTTGCTTTAGAGATGTCAATGCACTGGGTATGCATCAAATCTGGTGTGGGGAGGGCAGTTTTCTCCTGTGAAGCCTGCCAGGTAAAGATTGTTTATGGTCTGTAATTGTTTATGATCAAGCTAAAAAAAGTTACCTGGCATGGTGGCTTACGCCTGTATCCCAGCACTTTGGGAGGCTGAGGCAGGTGGATCACCTGAGGTCAGGAGTTTGAGACCAGCTTGGCCAACATGGTGAAACCCCATCTCCGCTAAAACTACAAAATTTAACTGGGTGTGGTGGTGAGCACCTGTAATCCCAGCTACTTGGGAGGCTAAGGCAGGAGAGTCGCTTGAACCCAGGAGGCGGAGGTTGCAGTGAGCTGATATTGCACTTTTGCCCTCCCGCTGGGAGACAGGGTGAGACTCCATCTCAAAAAAAAAAAAGTTACAGTTTGTTTTTCACTTTTTATTTTTTTCGTCCACAATATCTATATGCCATATTTCATTTATCTATTTATCAGTTGTTGGACATTTGGATTGTTTCCACTTTTTTGGCTATTATGAAAATTCTGCTGTGAACACCTATTTGTGTATAAGTTTTTGTGTGGACATAGGGTTTCATGTCTCTTGATATATACCTAACAGTAGAATGGCTAGGTCATTTAGTAACTCCGTGTTTAACATTTTGTGGAACTGCCAAACTATTTTCTAAAAAGACTGTACCTTTTTACATTCCTACTAGCAGTGTATGAGGGTTTTAATTTCTCCATATCCTTGCCAATGCTTGCTATTGTCTGGGTTTGCTTTGTTTTGTTTAATATAGCCACTCAGTGGATGTGATGTGGTATATGGTGGTTTTGATTTGTATTTCCCTAGTAACTTATGATGAACATTTCTTTTTGTATGCCTATTGGCCATTTGAACATTTTCTTTTTTAAAATTTTAGTTTTTAATTGACAAATAATAATTGTACATATTCATAGGTACATAGTGATGTTTTAGTACATATATGTTAGTGATCAGATAGGGTTATTAACGTATCCATCATCTCAGACATTTGTCATTTCTTTGCGTTGAGAACGTTCAATATCTTCTTCCTAGTTATTTGAAACTATGTATTACTGTTAACTATAGATTTTCTTCCTAGCTATTTGAAACTACATATTCCTGTTAACTATAGCCATCTTACTGTGGTATAGAACACTAGAACTTATTCCTCCTATCTATTGGTAATTTTTTATCCTTTAACAAATCTCTCTCTGTCCCTCCCTCCCCACTACCAATGAGTGAGAACATGAAGTGTTTATTTAACTTTTATTTCTGGCTTATTTTACTTAGCATAATGTCCCAGTCTCATCCATGTTGCTGCAAATGACAGGATTTCTTTCTTTTTTTTTTTTCCCCCGTTACTAAATAGCATTCTCTGGTCTATATATTCCACATTTTCTTTATCCATTCATCCTTTGTTGGACATCTAGGTTGATTTCATATCTTGGCTATTGTTAGTAGTGCTACAGTAAACTCTTTTTGAAGAGATGGGATTTCGCCATGTTGCTCAGGCTGGCCACAAACTCCTGGGCTCAAGTGATCCTCCCGCCTCAGCCTCCCAAAGTGCTGGGATTATACACGTGAGCTACTGTGCCCAGCCCTTGTCTCGTGTCTGATCTTAGGGCGAAAGCATTCAGTTTTTCAGGATTAAGTAAGATGTTAACTACGGGTGTTTCATCACTGCCCTTTATCAGGTTTAGGAAGTTCTCTTTTAGTCATAGTTTGTTGAATGTTTTTGTCAGAAAGTGTATGAGATAATACTTATTGAGATCTTTCTGTATATGCCAGACCCTATGCTAAGTGTTTTATATTTAGCATTTCATGTAATCTTCACGGTAATCCTATGAGGTAAAGACTGTTATTTTATCCTCAGATAGAATAGATACAGTCAGATTGTTTGATTTCAAAACTTGTGTGTTCAATCGTTATCCGTTAAAATTTCTGTACAAACCATACTGATTTATATGTTACTTTGTACATGCTAGTTTGCTCCTCCTAAAGTGCTCTCCCGCTGCCCCATATAAAGTTGATTGCTAAGCTATCACCGCACTTTGTACTTTTTCACTATGTTGTGATTGTTTGTAGATGTTTCTCTCATTTTAGAAACTATGCTTCTTGAATTCAGGGACTTTGTCATTTTCGTTTTTGAATCCCCCAGTGCTCAGTGGAGAGCCGGGAGAGAGTAATATCACAGAAGCAAAGAGATTAGAGTGTTTCGAAAAGGGTAGCAGTGGTCATTAGTGTCAGATGCTACAGAGAAAGATCAAGTAAAATAAAGTTTACAGCATGACTTTTGGTTTGGTCTTTTAGTAACCTTAATAAGATTGGTTTTTTGTTTTTAGTAGCAGTGGAGACAGAGGATAGATTCCTGTATGTCGAGCAGTGAATGGGAGATGAAGAAGAGACTGTCAAAGAGTATAGACTACTCTCGTAAGAAGATAAACTGTGAACAGAAAGAATGAGTTTAGGATGCTAGATAGAGGGGGATATAGGGTACCTTTTAATATAGGAGAGGCTTGAACATGTGTATATACAGAGGTAGGGGAACAAGGAAACAGGTAAGAGCAAAATTGTGGAAGGAGAGAGGGAGAGAGGAGAATAATAGAACAGGCTCCTTGCAGAAATAGCAGATTGCATGTAGAACACTTGATAGAACACAAGATTTGCCTGAATGGCTTCTTTCTTCTGAGGGAAGGAGGTGCCCATGGCTGTAGCTAGTGACAAATTTGTGGATGTGAATTAGGAAATATAGGGAGTTTTTGTTTCCTCTGAAGCAAGGACAAAGTCCCTTGGCTTGGCCATGTTGTGGGAAAGGGCAACAGGACTGAGATATGGGATTTGAGGGGAGTGGTAAAGGTTTGGAATAACTATTGTGGGTCTTGGAAGAGTTTGCTTACTAGAAATAGAAAAAGGTTTTGACGGCCTCTATCTCTCCTTCTATGTAATTTGAAAAAATAGAAAAGGTATGTGGTCAGAAATTTAGATAGTACAAAATGATTCATAGATAGTGCAAACGTACAAAAGTAAGTCTTTCACCTTAGATCCTCTGTCTTTATTTTCAGAAGAAACTAACATTAGCAGTTTATTTACTTTTAAATTATTTTTGCAAACATACATATGCATCAATATATATGGAGTTTATTTTGATCTGTGAGAATTTACTGTTCTACTTTTTGCTTCTTTTTTTAAGACAGGGTCTTAGCTCATGCCTGTAATTCCGGCACTTTGGGAGGTTGAGGTGGGCAGATCACTTGATGTCAGGCTTTTGAGACCAACCTTGGCCAACATGGTGAAACCCCATCTCTACTAAAAATACAAAAATTAGCCAGTTATAGTGGCACATGCCTGTAGTCTCAGCTACTTGGGAGGCTGAGGCACGAGATCGCTTGCACCCTGGCGGCGGAGGTTGCAGTGAGCCAAGATTGCGCCACTGCATTCCAGCCTGGGTAACAGAGTAAGACTTGTCTCATTTTAAAAAACAAAACAAAACAAAAACAGTGTCTTGCTCTGTCTCCCAGGCTGAAGTGCAGTGACATGATCACAGCTCACTGCAGCTTTGTACTTCTAGTCTCATGTGATCCTCCCACTTCACCTCCCAAGTAACTGGGACCACAGGCATGTGCCACCATGCACTGCTAATGTATGTTTTTTATTTAGAGACTGGGTCTTCTTACGTTGTCAAGGCTGGTCTTGAACTCCTGGGCTCAGGTAATCCTTCCACCTCAGCCTCCCAAGTGCTGGGATTATAGGCATGAGCCACTGGACCCAGCCTACTTTTTGCTGCTTAAACTTACTTCTGTATCTTGGAGATTTTTCCATATATGTAGATCTACTTCATTCGTGTTTATAGCCACAGGATATTTTGTGTGTGGTTATAGTATAATTTATGTAACCAGCATTTAGATGAATTCTATCTTTACTCCTGTAAAAGTCGTGTTGAATAAATAAATTCCATCTTTTAAAAATACAAAAATCATTATAATGCCTTAATTCTGTGCCTTAATTTTGGATTTCTATATATGTACACCTTGAATAAACTATAATATGTATAAAAACTGGGTTATTGTTGAAACATAAACACAACTTAAATATTTGAAAGTGATCATGCTGAATTTATTCCTGGGATTAAGAATAAGAATCTTATTTTCAGGTGTTTGCAATTTTTAATATTGCTGCAAGAAACATTACTATCCATGACTCTTGTCAATCTCTTATACATGTGCAAGAGATTCTGTTGAGTATACACCTATGAATGTGATTGCTGGGTCATAGGGCAATGAATGTTAAACTTAAAGATATAATACAAAGTTTATTTCCAAAGGGCGTATGCAATTTTATTCTCCTACCATCGATGTGTAAGAGATCCTGTTGTTTTACAGCCTCTCTAATACTTGTTTTTTTCAGAGTTTTAAATTTCACTAGTTGAATGATCTAAAGTAGTATCTATTGTGATCTTTTAAGAAAAACTTTTAAAAGTTGAGGTATAAATTTCAATTTTACGGTAAAATACTCAGCTCTTAAATATACAGTTCAGTGAGATTTGATGAATGCTTATACTCATGTAGCTACTCTCCTATAAAAATTCAAAACATTTTATTACCCCTTAAGTTCCTTCAGACTTCTTCCTTGACATTCTTATCCCTCACCAGAGGGAACCACTGTTCTGAATTTTTATTTTTTTCTTTTTTTTAATTTTTTTTTCTTTTTTTTTTCTATTTTTTTTTCTTTTTCAGTTTTTTTTTTTAAATTTATTTATTATTATTATACTTTAAGTTGTAGGGTACATGTGCACAACGTGCAGGTTTGTTACATATGTATACTTGTGCCATGTTGGTGTGCTGCACCCATCAACTCGTCATTTACATCAGGTATAACTCCCAATGCATTCCCTCCCCCCTCCCCCCTCCCCATGATAGGCCCCGGTGTGTGATGTTCCCCTTCCCGAGTCCAAGTGATCTCATTGTTCAGTTCCCACCTATGAGTGAGAACATGCGGTGTTTGGTTTTCTGTTCTTGTGATAGTTTGCTGAGAATGATGGTTTCCAGCTGCATCCATGTCCCTACAAAGGACACAAACTCATCCTTTTTTATGGCTGCATAGTATTCCATGGTGTATATGTGCCACATTTTCTTAATCCAATCTGTCACTGATGGACATTTGGGTTGATTCCAAGTCTTTGCTATTGTGAATAGTGCTGCGATAAACATACGTGTGCATGTGTCTTTATAGCAGCATAATTTATAATACTTTGGGTATATACCCAGTAATGAGATGGCTGGGTCATATGGTACATCTAGTTCTAGGTCCTTGAGGAGTCGCCATACTGTTTTCCATAATGGTTGAACTAGTTTACAATCCCACCAACAGTGTAAAAGTGTTCCTATTTCTCCACATCCTCTCCAGCACCTGTTGTTTCCTGACTTTTTAATGATCGCCATTCTAACTGGTGTGAGATGGTATCTCATTGTGGTTTTGATTTGCATTTCTCTGATGGCCAGTGATGATGAGCATTTTTTCATGTGTCTGTTGGCTGTATGAATGTCTTCTTTTGAGAAATGTCTGTTCATATCCTTTGCCCACTTTTTGATGGGGTTGTTTGTTTTTTTCTTGTAAATTTGTTTGAGTTCTTTGTAGGTTCTGGATATTAGCCCTTTGTCAGATGAGTAGATTGCAAAAATTTTCTCCCATTCTGTAGGTTGCCTGTTCACTCTGATGGTAGTTTCTTTTGCTGTGCAGAAGTTCTTTAGTTTAATGAGATCCCATTTGTCAATTTTGGCTTTTGCTGCTGTTGCTTTTGGTGTTTTAGACATGAAGTTTTTGCCCATGCCTATGTCCTGAATGGTACTACCTAGGTTTTCCTCTAGGATTTTTATGGTATTAGGTCTAACATTTAAGTCTCTAATCCATCTTGAATTAATTTTCGTATAAGGAGTAAGGAAAGGGTCCAGTTTCAGCTTTCTACTTATGGCTAGCCAATTATCCCAGCACCATTTATTAAATAGGGAATCCTTTCCCCATTTCTTGTTTCTCTCAGGTTTGTCAAAGATCAGATGGCTGTAGATGTGTGGTATTGTTTCTGAGGGCTCTGTTCTGTTCCATTGGTCTATATCTCTGTTTTGGTACCAGTACCATGCTGTTTTGGTTACTGTAGCCTTGTAGTATAGTTTGAAGTCAGGTAGCGTGATGCCTCCAGCTTTGTTCTTTTGACTTAGGATTGTCTTGGAGATGCGGGCTCTTTTTTGGTTCCATATGAACTTTAAAGCAGTTTTTTCCAATTCTGTGAAGAAGCTCATTGGTAGCTTGATGGGAATGGCAAATTGTCCCTGTTTGCAGATGACATGATTGTTTATTTAGAAAACCCCATTGTCTCAGCCCAAAATCTCCTTAAGCTGATAAGCAACTTCAGCAAAGTCTCAGGATACAAAATCAATGTGCAAAAATCACAAGCATTCTTATACACCAGTAACAGTCAAACAGAGAGCCAAATCAGGAATGAACTTCCATTCACAATTGCTTCAAAGAGAATAAAATACCTAGGAATCCAACTTACAAGGGATGTAAAGGACCTCTTCAAGGAGAACTACAAACCACTGCTCAGTGAAATCAAAGAGGACACAAACAAATGGAAGAACATACCATGCTCATGGATAGGAAGAATCAATATCGTGAAAATGGCCATACTGCCCAAGGTAATTTATAGATTCAGTGTTCTGAATTTTTATAACTGAGTAATGCACATTTGGGGCCAGGTCATGTGCATATGGGTGCTGGGATACAAGAGAAGCAAAACAGAACTTTAGTAGTACTTTTTCTCGTTTGTTATCCCACAGCTTTGCTGGACTGCCTCTTGTCTCAGGCCTAAACCACCATTCCACACATATCAATTCCAAGTGGGTCCTAGTCAACCCAAGGGTTTTTCTCAGTTCTCTCCATTTTTCCAGGGCTGTAACCTTTCCAGGGCTGATATTCTGGGAGGGGAACAGCAGTTTTTCTATTATAATTCCGATTCTGCGGGAATTGGAATCAGGGGAAACTTTTTCTTAGCCTTCTTAGACCTGATTTACATAATTACAGGCAACTTTAATCTGGACCCCCCAAAATGGATGAGTTCAAGACTTCTTGGTTATCAGTAAGCCTTCTTCCATGCCAAGTCTGTAGCCCTGTATGGAGGCTGTATAGAGGTATGAGCTGGCTGCAGCAAAGGGTCCTACAGAATCTTGTTGATTTTTCAGTATTGCTTCACTGAACTTGAACTTGAACTGAACTAGGGTTGGCTTTTTGAATAGGTGGGGCCAGAGTGTAGTGTGATTTGCTCAGTTATAAAAGGGTCTCTCTGTGACTTAAAGTGGCTCCTCTTCTGCTTAGTGATTTTACTTTAAATTCTAATCTGAACAGTCATTCTTGCCCAAAATGGCCCGTGAATTTTTAAGTATTTCATTGCATCCTTCATGTAAATTTGTATTTTACTTATAGTAAGTATGTATAATAGTTTTAAAATGTTTTAAATTACTTATATCAAGGAAACTTGCTGATCCAGGAGATCGTATTGTATTTATTCCATTGTTTTGCTTACTGTCTATCATATCTCTCCACCACCTGCAAGAAATCAGTCCACTACATCACACTACTTTCCGTTATAAATCCCTGTGTTGTACTTATTTTCTTTCTTTCTAGGCAGTGTGCTTCCAGAGAAGAGGCAGGTAGTGTTTCTCATTTATTTTCATGTGCCTGCCAGATTTGCCACAGAGTAGGTGTTCTAAACTGTTAAATTAATAGACAAAAATGTACTTAGTATTCATAACAAGAGACAACACTTTCTAGGCAGAGAGAAAAGTATGTATTCATAACCACCATGAATATAAGTCCTGTTTTTTGGCATGGTTGGAATAAATGATATGTGGGGACAGTTTGCAGGGAAAGGCCAGATCACAAAGTACCTACCTGTAAGCTGTATCAAAGGGTTTTGATTGGGAGCTCTTGAAAGATTCTCAGCAGGAGATAAACATGGCTAATATTTTACTTTAAAAAGATGGTTTCTAGAGTAGTATGAAAGATATTTTGGAACGGAGAGACCACTTAGAAAGCTATATATAGTCCAGATAGGAGATCACTTGAAGAAGGGGAGATGCCCAAAAGGTTTAGCAGGTGGAATCCATAGAAATTGGTGACTAATTAAATATTGGTGTTGGGTGAGGAGAAGGAAGTGTAGAAATCAGAGTTGACTCTCAAGTTGGGCAATTTAATGGGTGTGGTAGTATTTGTTTCCAGTCATTCCTTTCCAGTGTGTATTCAGGTATAGAAGGAACTTTTGCAGTGGAAGGTAGGATTTTGTAATATGTAGTTTTTTGCTTCTCTGAGATAGTTGAGTGGAGATGTGCAGATCTGTCTGCTGTTCTTAGAGGGAGGCGGAGGCTTGAAAGGGAGAAAGAGATTTTAAGGTTAATAGATTTTAGTGAGTGATTGAAGAAGGAATTGCCCAGGATTGAGAACAAAATCCTCAGGGACATCTAGATTTAGTGGACAAGTGCAGAAAAAGGAACTGGGAAGAAGACCATGAAGAAGAAATCAGGAGAGAAATGTAACAAAGGATTTCACAGTAACACCTTTGGCTTTTATCTCTACCTTGAGATGAGATTTTTCTTTTCTGTGTCGTATGTTTGATCTTTGTCCTCAGACCTTTTCTTACTTTGAGCATTCTCTGCTGGGAGACATTGTGGATGAGAAATAGTTTTATTTTTGGACCCAGCAATTGCTGACTTCTTTGTATTCCCCCTAAATTCTGCTGGAAAAGTACTTTCTTCTTTAGGTCATCTCTTTTTGTACCTTATATTATACATATAAAAGAAACCAGTTGACAGTTTGGACATTCTGCTTTGAAATTACCTTAGTTAGAAGTAGTAGTTCATTACCAGCATTTTCTGTTTTTTACCTTACCACAGGCAACAGTTTTGCTAAGTTTTCTGCCACTTTATGACAAGGTCTTTCTGAAAACATTTAACTCTCCTTTAATTCCTTTTAAATAGTTTCTGTCAGGCTTTTCAAGCCTGGGTCCAGCTTCGGTCCACTACCCAGTCTTGAAAGTAGCGTCGCATCTTTTACATTTTTGTTATGTCAGCACCCCAGTTTCACGTACCAAATTCTGTCTGGCAACATTGCTGTGTAGCAGCCACCCCAAACTTAGTCCCAGAACCTGCATGACTTTTCTTAATGTAACTTTGGAAGTCACTCAATGTCACTTCTACCACAGTCTGTTGGTAACAAGGAAGTTAAATGCCAGCCAGGATTTAGGGAGTTAACTTTTTCCAAGTGTCTTGTTTAGCATATACGATCCATACTTGGAATGCCTTTGCCACAAAATAGCTGAGGAGTTTCTTTTTCATGGTTATTTGGGGTTGATATTGAAGAGCAGTGCATGTGTTTGCTGCTTCCATGCTTGCAGCTGGATGGAAATTGGCCTCAGAGGGTCCATGGTTTTCTTTGTCATTAGCCAACAGATGCTTGCCAGAGTGTTTTACTCACTGAGTATTTAATGTGAGGGTAATGCATCTCTGTACTAATGAGAAGAGCAGTACAATACATTAGCTCATTTGTGTATAACAAATATCTGCCATTAGTCCACACATTGATCCTTCACTAAATGTCCTTTTTTTTTTTTTTTTTTTTTTAACAAAGTTGTTATCAACGCCTGTTTGGCATATCTATCTTCAAATTGCTTTGACTTTCTGAGAAGTTGATCCTGACTTTTGTATGTCTGTCTTACAGGGAAAATATTTTTTGTATGTGAAATAATTATTTCTAATCTTCTTGAAACATTAAATTTTTTAAAATTTCAGGTTAATACTCTATATCATAAACAACCTTAAGTTTCTAGGCACAAATATTCAGTTATTTATGAGTATGGTATGAAATTGCTAATTCTCAATTTATAATTATATATATTAAAAATATGACATATTTCTAAAGTATATATATTTTGTTTAAAATGTATATATTTTTAAATTGTGGCAAAATGTCCAAGCTCTCTCCATAGCCTCCATTTCCTCTCAACAGCTGTCCCTCATCTCCCCTTCAGGCCAAGTGGTACATATATCTGAACGAGGACCTGTCTTGGAAGTGGACTCAGGGCCATTTGAGCAGAGTTCTGGGGTTTTAGGTAGATAGAAAGTGATTTCTGGAGATAGATCCAGTAAGGCACTTCGATTTCGCCCTCTACTCTGCTCACTTCTTGGGGGAGAGGTGTGGCTAGGAGGACCAAGTCCTATTGCCTTGATCTAAGGATAGTAGTGATTTTAACAATTTTTTGAGCTAGGGTTTGCTCTGTTACCCAGGCTAGAGGCTGTAGTGCAGTGGTGATCATAATTCACTGCAGGCTCAAGCAGTCCTCACACCTCAATCTCCCGAGTAGCTGGAACCACAGGCATGTATCACCCTGCCTGGCCAATTTTTAATTTTTTTGTAGAGATGGGGTCTCCTATGTCATCAAGGCTGGCCTTGAACTCCTGGACTCAAGCTATACTCCTGCCTTGGCCTCCCAAAGTGCTGGTATTATAGGCATGAGCCACCGCACCTGGCTAATTTTAATATTATTATTATAGGTCTACCAGACTTCATTAGCTTTAGACTTTATTCTTTCTGGTCTGTCCTTTTCTTGTATGCCCAGAAATAATTGTCTAAAACTCAAACTGTTACCACACCTGTGTTCAAAACCTTTCAGTGCTCCACATTTTCATCAAGATAAAGTCTTAACATAGCCTGTTGAAGAAACTTCGTGCCCTATTCTTGTTAACGGTGGAGGGTGTCCAGGTTCTTGGCATCTTGAACAAAGAATTGGACAAAACGCACAAACAAAGCAAGGAAGGAATGAAGGGATTTGTTGAAAATGAACGTACATGCCACAGTGTGGGAGTGGGCCTGAGCATAGGGGCTCAAAGGCCCTGTTACAGAGTTTTCCATGAGTTTAAATACCCTTTTCTTACAGTATGCCCTATGTAAATGAAGAGGATGAAGTAAAGTTACAAAGTCATTTACGGCATATACCCTATGGAGAGGATATTTCCTGTTATAGCTGAAGTGTGAATTGGCTTTATGTTCCCTGTCTCCAGACCATATTTTCCTGCCTCATTCTGATCATACTTACTTTGTCATTCTTACCTTTTACCGAGCTCTGTTGTCTTTCCAAGCAAGTACTCTTTTCTGCCCTCCCAACTTTGCACAGGCTGTGGGTCTGTCACATCCTGTCTCATGAACAACCTCTAGTATGTCTACCTAACAAACTCATACTGACCCTTTAACACTCAGTTAAATATTAAGTAATCTGACAAGCCTTTCTTCTTCACCTCCCCAGGAAGAATTAAGTCCTTCCGTTTGTGTATTTCCATAGTGGTTTGTATACATCTTGTTATGGCACTTGTCTCATTATGTAATGTTTGCATGTCTGTAAGCAAAGCCTTCTGCCTCTGAAGGCAGGGGCTAATTTGATTCAGCATGGTATTTCTCTAATACTAATAGTGCCTAGTACACAATAGTGCTTAATAGACATGTATTGAATGAAGAGTGTAATTAATGGAGTGCTTTACATGTGAATTGCTCTAAATAGAGGGCCATGTTTGCAAATGCCTGCGTATCCAAGGTGATTGAGAAATGGAGTGTTCCAGGAATTATGTTTCTTAACAGCCAATTACAAATTATCAATTTTAGATAATTTGAATAAAAAACAAAATAGGTTATACAGAATTGATCTGTCTTTATTAATCCATAAGATGCTTTAGCATGATCATTCTGATTTCTGTGGCTTTTGTGGAAGCTGTAGGGAACTGAGCTGTAAGGGAGTCTGTAGTGATGATTTGTCACAAGCTGGGCCTTGGTTTTTTTTTTTTTTTACTTGAATCTCTAATACACATACACTTACTATTTTGTCTATCTAAAGAATACATTATAAATTTAACACTAAGGAGACTCACAATTGTATTATCATTTTTTTTCCAAATGTAGCTTAAAAAATTCTCAGAAGACAGACAAGCAACATATCTTAAGGTATATATACTATCTTAATTCAGTGGAAAGCTTGCTACATTTAGGCTGTTCCCTATTCAGTGATAGTCCTTGCTGAGCACAAGTGAAGTCTTGTGAACTGAGCTAAGTAGTTAATTTGATGATACTGTCTGGCCATGACTATTTCAAGAGTGCTGGATTACCACCCAAATTATATATTGATTCTTCTAATTCATATGAAATTAGTGTGAGTGGTTACTGTTAATTTGTGTATTGATTTATTGTTCTTTTGTGTTCTCACCTACCCAACAACAGTGTTGCCAGTTAGTAGTTGCAAAACTCAGATGTTACTTTTGTGCATGCATTTTCACATCTTTCGAAGTGGCTTTGAACAGAGGCCTATTTGGGGGTATGCTCTTATTATGTTTGCACAAACGATCTGAAAACTATCATGGTGACTGAGCCCTCACTTCCTACATTGCTGTTCCATGTCTTCTTGTTAAACCTAGAAATCTTCCTACAAGGCTTGATCCTTTTTAAAGGCAGAATTTGGAATATCGAACAGATGTGTATTTTCTTAGTGACACTCAGAAACATGTATTGTAAATGTGTTTGTTTTTTAGGTGCTATATTGTTCAGTTGGCTCCTCTCCACTTGAATCCTTTCCTTTTAATTAGTTTTCCAGCCTGGCTGTCCCCTAAGCTGCAAAACAATGCAGTATTTGTAACATAATTATTTGTGAAAGTGAATCATCTCAACTTAAGTCTAAGAACCATTGACCTACTTATAGAAGGGTTAACTTGAAAATCCTGCGTGAAGAAAGGACAATGTAAAGGATTAAGTAATTGTAAAGTACATGAATATTAGAATCATCAATGATAGAAACATGGATTCAGTATCATACTTAAGCATGTACTCAGTGACTCACTAACCCAACTATCTGGTTTAAATAATCTATGAACAAACAGAATAAAAGTAAGTCTTGCTACATTGTATTAAGCAGATATCAATTGAGCTTTGGGAAATAGGTCTAAAAATGTATCTTTGAAAATTTAATTTGCTCCTATTATGAACATTTTTATGTTAAGCTGATCGAGTCTCTTAAATACAACATGGAAACATTTATGTCTTTGTAGTGTGACCCTAAAAAACAATTATTGACTGAGGCCGGGCGTGGTGGCTCACGCCTGTAATCCCAGCACTTTGGGAGGCAAAGGCGGGTGGTGGATCACGAGGTCAGGAGATCGAGACCATCCTGGGTAACATGGTGAAACCCCGTCTCTACTAAAAATACAAAAAATTAGCTGGGCAAGGTGGTGGGTGCCTGTAGTCCCAGATACTTGGGAGGCTGAGGCAGGAGCATGGCTTGAACCCGGGAGGCGGAGCTTGGAGTGAGCCGAGATGGCGCTGCTGCCTCAGAAAAAAAAAAAATTATTGACTGAATAAAATAGTGATTGCTTGCTAAGGCATTTTTTTGTATCAGTTAAATTATAAGTAAGAAAGGCTTTAAATCTTAATTTTTAAGAGACATAGGCCATACACGGTAAATCATGCCTATAATCCCAGCACTTTATGAGCCCAAGGTAAGAGGATTGCTTGGGCCCGGGAGTTCAAGACCAGCCTGAGCAACCCAGTTAGACCCCAACTCTACCCACTTCCTCCCCCCACCAAAAAACAGAGAGAGACAGTATTCATCACCAGGTTTTAGTCACAGTTTATCACTAAGTAGCTGGCTGACTTTGGTGCCTTGGGTTTTCTCATGAGTCGTATTAACTGTTTTATCATGGACATCAATTAGATCTTATATATGAAAGTGCTCTATAAAATATATACCACATTTAGGAATTAAGCAAGATTTTAGCCTTTTTTCTGCCTGCTTTTTCAACTCTGGGCTGGTCACTTAAGCTTGCCAAGCTTTTATTTCTTCATAGGTAAAATAAAAGAGTTTGGCCTGTGTATTCAACTTGAGTATTGTTTACATTGTGTTTAGCTCTTACAACCTATTATGTATAATTTTTTCTTTTTAAAAAATCAACTGTTTTTTAAAGACATTTCCCTTGCTTATAGTGTAATTACCAAATAATAAGACTGGATTCCTTTAAACTTAACCTGTTTTATTTTATTTAATATCCCTATCAATCTTGTAAGAGTAGGTGGCATAGGACTCATTTTACTGATGAGGAAAATTGAGGCTCAAGGATGGTGTATGCTAATTACTGTGAGAGGTGGGATTCCAGTACAGGTCTCTGATCCCAGTCTTTTTTTTTTTTTTTTTTTTTTTTTTTTAGCATGTGGCTTAAGTGAAGACACATTGCTGTTGCCATATACCTCATGTAGAGCAAGTTTTTGATCTCCATTGCTTTTTGTTTCTTTTTTTCTCTAAATGAATAATGTCTGACCAAAATGTTTTTGTAGAAAAGCGCATATATTTGATAGCCACATGCATGGTTTGGGAATTTTAACATTATAGCACTATGACAAAATGTTAGCATTATGCAACATATACAGTATGTTTGGGAATCATTCAGTGCTTAAAAATAAAGTTTATCCTTCAATTAAGGTGAACTACTTCTTTTTTAGTAGGTATGTTTTATGTTTGAATGTAGCATTGTTTAATGTTATATATGCTTTTGAACTTAAACACTGTTTTGTGTTTGCTATAGAAGGAAAACAGATGATTCATATACTCACTAAATTTTTTTCTTTTTAAAAAACTCCTAATTTATTTTGTAACCTAGGAAGAGTTTTAAGTATGGAAAAATTTTCTGTAATTTCTAAAAATTTCTGTTTTAGGAGGGTGTTGTTTTATGTTGTTTTATTTGTTATTTACATTAAAAATTTTTTAAAAGTCCGTGGGCTATCTCAAATGTGTAGGTCAAACAAGGATTAGAACAAATATGTCCAGAAACATTCCTTTGTGGTTGGAGTTCATTTATGAGTGCTGTGCTTTAACAGTTCCTATTATAAGCCTCAGATATCTCCTTGTCCAGGCGTGCCAGCCCTAGATGTTGATCTTATCTAGAACAATATTGCTTTTGGGAGCACTGATTCAGCCAGTACTCTGATGCTGATTCTCCCTGATTCAGAAACCTCTTCCTCTATAGCATTTCTCAACTCATGCTTATCTTTTTTTCTGTTGAAAGTTTCCTAGTGGTCATTACTAGTCCAAAAGTGAATTTCCACAAATAGTTCATGGGTCATAGTTTTATTTTTATCTTCTTAGTAGATAACTTTGAAATGACTGTGGCACTTTGAAGAGATCTTATCTGCTGCCGTTGTTAATGTTGTTCACAAAACTCCAGCTACAATGGCCTTCTTTTGTCTTCTATGAATGTGCCAAGTTTATTCCAATTTCCAAATCTTCTACTCCTTGTCCCTCTGCAAGGAATGGTCTTCCCTCAGACTGGTGGTTTACTGGATACTTCTTGTCATTTAAGTCTCAGCTTAAATGTCCACTCTTCAAAGAGGCTTCCTTGACAACTCACTGTAAATTAGTGCTTCCCAACTCACTTTATTACATGGCTGCATTTTGTTTTCCTCTTAGTACCAGATCACTAATTGGTAGCTGTTATTTCTCATTAATCTCCTCTGATGGGGACAAAGGGACATTGTGTCTAGTTTACTGTTGTATCTCCAGCACCTACAGTAGTGTCTGCCATAATAGGCATTTCAGTAAATATTTACTGAGTGACCAATGAATGAATATTTTTTCTACTGGCTATTCGTATAAATGTCTTTTCATTATTTTTCATTTTTCCTTTTGGTAGTCAGGAAGATACAATTAATGTTTTTGCAATTAATATTTTTGACATTTTTCTGTTTCTTCGCTGTTTTGTCTCCTAGTTGAATTCTTTTAGAAGAAGGGAAAAACCTCTTGAGATGTGACTGTTTCCGTCTATCTTCTGCTTGCTGGGTGGGTGTCTGAGGCCATACATCTTAGTCATAAAAGCAATTAGCAGGTAGGAAAATTAGCTTCTAACAGCCTTTTCAGTCCTGCTTGAGTTGGCCTCTCCCCCAAGGGACTATCACTGTCAACCTAGCAAAATGAAATTGCCTTCTCATGAACATTTTTCTTTCTGGGATTATAGAACAGGAACAAATTCCAGGTTTACAAAATGAGTTAAAATATGTCAACAGAATAGAACAAAATAATGACCTGCTGCTGAAATTTGAATTCTGAGTCAAGACAGCAACATTTATTTTCAGAAGAGATGACATTGAAACTGTGGCACTCTTAGTTCTATTGAAATGACTTTATTATGCCAAAAGGGTAGATTTAATAACTTATTTATTGGTATTGGTGAGGAAAGTGACAATTCTATAAAATATAGCTTTGACTCTTGGTTGGAACTTTGGTTTATGGCATAGTTGTTGTGCCTTCAATTAACTCTATGGAAAGGGGCAGGCATTTTTGAATGAATACTACTTGATTTCTTTTCCATTTCATTTCCCCAGTTATTAATTTATTCAGTTGTATTCCTTTTGACCATGATAGACCTTTGCCATTGCTATGTGCTATAATTAATATGTATATGCAGGCTTTAAATGAGTTTGATTTTTTTAAAATTACCTATTGATATGTAATAGTTGTACATATTTTGGGGGTACATGTAATACTTTAATACCTGTATACAATGTGTAATGATCAAATCAGGGTAATTGGGATATCCGTCACCTCAAACATTTATCTTTTTGTGTGCGTTGAGAATACAAAAAAAAATATCTATTTTGAAATATACAGTAAATTGTTGTTAACTCTAACTTCCCTACTGTGCTATTGATCAGTGGGTATTATATAAACAGTATACCAATTCTGGGTTGTATATTGATGTATGCTGCAGTGATATCAAATGAAGTGTTGGTTTGCCTTGATCCTTTTTGGTAGGTTTTATCTGATGTGATTCCCAGTCTGAGCTAGTTGTGCAATGTTCTCCCTTTAAAAGCTGCCTTCTACTCAATATCTCCTTTTTATCCTTTCGAAATCTCTGGTCTTTCATAAAACTCCAAGAGCTTGTGTCACTAAATTCTGTTTTAAATGTTTTGTTACAAAAATTAAGAGAAGCTCTATGCAAAACGGGGGGTATTCATTTTGTTTCTGAATGAATGAGATATGCCTTACAAAGCTATCCAGTTGAATGAAGGGCGAAAAAATACACAATCTGTCTCAATAGATGCAGAAAAAGCCTTGGACAAGATTTAACACCCTTTCACGATTAAAACAAAAACAAAAACAAAAAACACTCAGCAAACTAAGAGTAGAAGAAAACTACCTCAACATATTGTAGGCCATATATGGAAAGCCACAACTAACATCTTAATCAGTGGTGGAAAACTTTAAGGTTTTTCTCTAAGATCCAGGGACAAGTCAAGGATGCCTGCTCTTACCACTTATATTCACCATAGTATTGGAAGTCCTAGCCAGAGCAATTAGACAAAGAAAAAAATGTATCCAAACTAGAAAGGAAGAAGTAAAATTATCTCTGTTTGCGGATGACATGATCTTATATGTAGAAAACCCTAAAGATTTCATAAAACATGTTCGAATTAAAACAATTCAGTGAAGTTTCTGGATACAAATCAACACACAAAAATCAGTTGTGTTACTAATCGTTAACAATGAATAATCCAAAAACGGATTTGAAATGAAGAAAATTCTATCAAAAAGAATAAAACACATATGAATAAATTAACCAAGAAAGTGGAAGACCTGAACACTGAAAAGTACAAAACACTACTGAAAGAAATTAAGACATAAGTAAATGGAAACAGTCCGTGTTCATGGGTTGGAAGACACATGTTGTTAAGATGCCAATACTACCCAAAGCAATGTATAGATTCAATTAGATCCCTGTCAAAATCCCAATGACTTCTTTGTAAAAATAGAAAATTTATCCTAAAATTTATGTAGAATCTCAAGGAACTGCAAATAGCCAAAACAATCTTGAAAAGAAGAACAGAGTTGGAGGTCTCTCACTTCCTGATTTCAAAACTTACTACAAAAACTATGGTTATCAAAATAGTGTGATACTGGCATAAAGACAGATGTATAGACCAGTGGAATAAAATGGACAGCCGGCCGGGTGTGGTGGCTCACGCCTATAATTCCAGCACTTTGGGAGGCCAAGGTGGGTGGATCACGAGGTCAGGAGATTGAGACCATCCTGACTCACACAACGAAACCCCGTCTCTACTAAAAACATAAAAAGTTAGCCGGGCACAGTGGCAGGTGCCTGTAGTCCCAGCTACTCGGGAGGCTGAGGCAGGAGAATGGCGTGAACCCGGGAGGCGGAGCTTGCAGTGAGCAGAGATCGCGCCACTGCACTGTAGCCTGGGCGAGAGCGAAACTCTGTCTCAAAAAAAAAAAAAAAAAAAACAAACAAAAAACGGACAGCCAAGAACTAAATCCTTGCATATATAGTCAAATGATTTTCAACAAGGATGGCGAGAGAGGAAAGGACCGTCTTTTCAATGAATCGTGTTGGGAAAACTGTATTTCCATATGAAAAAAAAAAATGAAGTTGGAGTCTTACCTTATACCACATACAGAAAACTAACCCAACATTGATCAAAGACCTAAACATAAAAGCTAAAACTAAAACTCTTAGGAGAAAATCCTCATGACATTGAATTTGTAGTGATTTCTTAGATATAACACCAAATGCACAGGTAACAAAAGAAAAAATAGATAAGGCTGGCACGGTTGCTCACACCTGTAATCCCAGCACTTTGGGAGGCCAAGGCTGGCAGATCACTTGAGGTCAGGAGTTCGTGACCAGCCTGGTCAACATGGTGAAATCCCATCTCTACTAAAAATAGAAAAATTAGCCGAGCATGGTGGCGTGTGCCTGTAACCCCAGCTACTTGGGAGGCTGAGGCATGAGAATCATTGAACTCAGGAGGTAGAGGTTGCAGTAAGCCAAGATTGTGCCACTCCTCTCCAGCCTAGGCAAGAGAGTGAGACTGTTGTAAGTTGGACTTTACTAAAATTAAAAACTTTTGTGCATCAAAGGACACTATTAACAGAGTGAAAAGACAACCTATGAAGAATGGGAGAAAATATTTGCAAATCACATATCTGATAAGGGATTGATACCCAGAATATAAAAAAATCTCCTATAACTCACAACTACAAAAAAACCAAACAATTCAATTAAAAAATGATCAAAGGCATTTCTCCAAAGATACAAATAGTCGTGAGCATATGAAATGTGCTCAACATCATTAATCATTAGGGAAATTCAAATCGAACCACAATGAGATACCACTTTACACCTATTAGGATAGCTGTTATCGAAAAAGGAAAAAGAAAACAAAACAGAAAACAAGTGTTGGGAAGGATGTGGATAAATTGGAACCTTTGTGCATTGTTGTTGATGGGAATATAAAATGGTGCAGCTGCTATGGAAAACAGTATGGTATTTTTTCAAAAAGGTAAAAATAGAACTATCATATGATCCAGCAATGCCACTGCTGAGTAAGTTTTCAAAAGCATTGAAAGTAAATTCTCAAAGACATATGTACACACCCATGTTCATAACAACACTATTTATAATAGCCAAGAGGTGGAAGGTACCCAAGATGTGCATCATCAGATGAATGGATAAACAAAATGAGGTATATACATATAGTAGGATATTTAGCTTTAAAAAGGAAAGAAATCCTGTTACATGCTACAACATGAAAGAACTTGAAGACATTATGCTAAGTGAAATAATCCAGTCATAAAAAGACATATGCAAGCCAGGTGTGGTGGCTCACTCCTGCAATCCCAGCACTTCGAAAGGCCAAGGTGGGAGGATTGCTTGAGCCCAGGACTTCTAAACTAGTCTGGGCAACATAGTAAGACCCTGTTCCTACAGAAAAATTTTTAAAAATTAGCCAAGCATGGTGGTTCCTGCCTGTAGCCCCAACTTCTCATTTAGCCAAGCATGGTGGTTCCTGCCTGTAGCCCCAACTACTCAGGAGGCTGAGGTGGGAGGATCACTTGAGCCCGGAGATTGTAGCTGCAGTGAGCTGTGATCATGTCACTGCATTCCAGCCTAGGTGACAGAGCAAGAACCTGTCTCAAAAAAAAAAAAAAAAAAAGAAAAAGCATGCTGTATGAATCCACTTATATGAGGTATCTGAAGTAGTCAAATTCATAGAAACAGAATGTAGAATACCAGGGGCTGAAGGGAGAGGGAAGAGGAATTCTTAATGGGTATACGTTTCAGATTTGCATGATGAAAAAGTTCTGGAGATGTGTTTCATAACAATGTGAATATACTTAACATTACTGAACTATACACTTAATTTTTTTTTTACCATAATAAAAGAAATGAAGCCAGTCATTCAATAACTGTGCATTAAATGGTTGTTTTGTGTTCTGCATACTGCTGGGCTAAGGAGATATAAAGATTACTAAAAGCCCTTAAGTCCTTTAAATCAATGTAACTTAATGTACAGTTGCATTGATGTATAATATTATTATTTTTAAAATTTTATTTATTGTAAAAATCTAAAACTGTTCTAAAAAATAATAAAGTCTTAATTTTTAGAACAGTTTTAGATTTTTACAAACACTGCAGACAGTACAGAGCTCCCCACCCCCATACACAGTTTCCCTTATACTATGGTTGTGGTAGAATAAAGTATTTGTCTTGTCTTTGTCTTAGACTTTTTTACATGGAAATTATAAGACCCTTGCAATTTCTGAAGTGATAGGTGTATCTTTGTTATGTAAACTTGGTAACTAATGGTGGGCCCCTATATTGCTTCAAGATGGGAGCTGTCACCAGAAAGAACAACCATGTGATTAGAAAGTTGGGACTTTTAGGCCAGCCTGACCTGGTAGGAGTAGGGAGGTTTGAGTCCAGTCATGTGGCTAATGATTTGAACAATTATGCCTGTGTAATAACCCCTCAATAAAAACTGTGGACACCAAAGCTCACTGGAGCTTTTTTTTTTTTTTTTCTTTTGAGATGCCGTCTTGCTCTCTCACCCAGGCTGGAGTACAGTGGTGCGATCTCAGCTCACTGCAACCTCTGCCTTCCGGGTTCAAGTGATTCTCCTGCATCAGCCTCCTGAGTAGCTGGGATTACAGGCATGTGCCACCATGCCCAGCTAATTTTTGTATTTTTAGTAGATTCAAGGTTTCACCATGTTGGCCAGGCTGGTCTCAAACTCCTGACCTCAGGTGATCCACCCACCTCAGCCTCCCAAAGTGCTGGGATTACAGGCGTGAGCCACCACGCCCAGCCAAACAGAGCTTTTTGGTTGGTGAAAACAGTGATGTACTGGGAGGGTGAGTGCCCTGATTCATGGGGGAAAGGGCACAGAAACTCTGCACTTCAGACCCTCTAATACCTTGTTGTATGTGTATTTTTTATGGTAAAGTTATAACTTACTCAAGAGGCTGAGGTGGGAGAATTGTTTGAGCCCAGGAGATCAAGGGTTGCAGTGAGCTGTGATTGTGCCACCTCACTCCAGCCTGGTGACAGAGCAAGATGCTGTCTCAAAAAAAAAAAAAAAGCTATAGTTATAAATGTAGTACTTTCCTGAGTTGTGTAAATCTCTCTAGCAAATTTCTGAACTTGAGGGAGTCATGGAAACCTCTGAATTTATGGCTAGTTGGTCAGAGTGCAGGTAGTCTGGAGACTCCTGAAGTCCAGCTGGTTTCTAAAGTAAAGGGCAATTTTGTTTGGGATCATACCCTTTAACTTGTAGGGTCTACACTAACTCGGGATGGTTTGTGCCAGAATTGAATTACAATATACACAGTTATGGTTGAAACAGAATGGTGGTACATTCAATTAATGAACCAATATAAATCCCTTATTTTAAAATAAAGTCTATAATTTACACTGTGGCTCACTCTTTATATTGTACAGTTTCATGAGTTTTGAGAAATTCATAATATCATCTATCTGTGATTACAGTGGTAATGGTAGATACACCATTCAAGCAGAATGTTTTCATTGCTAGAAAAGTCATCTGTGCTCCATTCATTCATTCTTCCTTCCTCACCCCTGAACCCTTGGCAACCATTCATCTTTTCTGTTTTTGTAAGTTTGCCATTTTCAGACTGTCATGTAGTTGGAATTATATAGTATGTAGTCTCTTCAGATGGCTTCTTTCACTTATCTGTGTTAGTTCAAGCTTCCTGTATGTTCTATGTTTTGATAGTTCATGTATTTTTATTCCTGAATAATATCCCAATGAGTGGACTTAATACACTTTATCCATACCTATTGAAGGACATCTTGGTTGCTTCCAAGTTTTCACAGTTAAGAAATAAAACTTCTATAAACATTTGCTTGCAGGTTTTTGTGTGGACATTGGTTCTCAAATCAGAATGCAATTGCTGGATCATAGAGTAAGACTAAGTTCAACTTTGTGAGAAATTGCCAAACTATCTTCCAAAGTTACAGCATCATTTTGTATTCCCAGCAACACTGAATGAGAGATCCTGTTGCCCCATGTCTTTGCCAGCATTTGGTGTTGTGTTTTGAATTTAGCCGTTCTAATAAGTGTATGGTATGGTAGTTCATTGTTTTAATTTGCAGTTCCCTAATAATATGTGGTATTGAGCCTCTTAACATATGCTTATTTTTCATATGTATATCTTCTTTGACAAGGTGTCTACTCAGTTCACTGGCCCACATTTTAATCAGATTGTTTTCTTAATGTAGAGTTTGAGTTCTATGTATATTTTGGATAACATCCTGATTTCAGATACGTCTTTTGCAAATATTTTCTCTCAGTATGTGACTTGTCTTTTCACTAACAATGTCTTTTTCAGAGCAGAAGTTTTAATGATGTCCAACTTACCAGTTTTTTTTTTCTTGGATAGTTCTTTTGGTGTTGAATCTAAGAAGTCATCATCAAACCCAAGTCACCTAGATGTTTTTCTGTGTTATCTTGTAAAATGTTTATAGTTTTATGTTTTATATTTAGGTGTATAATCCATTTTGAGTTATGTATAAATGTAATTTTGTGTGAATTTTGTTTTACATTTTAAAAATTATAAAATATTTAGAACATACAATTAGATATAAACACTGATATAATGACCTTTATCTAAAGTACTTACCAAATGGCTTTATCAAGTCTTATTTTAGGGAGGCTAAGGCAGTGGGTCGCTTGAGCCCAGGAGCTTTAGACCAGCCTGGGCAATGTGACAAAACCCCACATCTGCAAAAAAACTAGCTGGGTGTGGTGGCGTGTGCTTGTAGTCCCAGCTACTCAGGAGTCTGAGATGGTAGGATCACCTGAGCCCAGGAGGTTGAGGCTGCAGTGAGGCATGATTGCAGTACCGTGCTCGAGCCTGGGCGACCGAATGAGACCGTCTCCAAAAAAAAAAAAAAAAAAATTCTTAACATTTTACCTTATTAACCTACAGATTGGAAAATCAATGCAGTTGAGACCCTTGTGAATTCCTCCTTATCTCATCCCTCTCCCCTTCTCAAAAATAACCAATTTATAAATTTTGAAATTTCATCTTTACATGTATTTCTGCAACTGATTTCAAAATTCAGCATTGTTTTTGAGATTTAGAAGACTTTTTTTTTTTACTGTAAGGAAAAATTTTAATTCAAAGCAATTTAATGTTAAAGAATCAATTTACTATAAGTGTTAATTTTATCATGGTTTCTTACATTAGCCTAGATAGAAATGCGTGGTTTTCTGGAATTTACTATGGTTTAGTTCTGACCTGAAGGTTAAGTTTTTCAATCCTTTAAAGATATATATTTAAATTTTATTGTGGGATTCATTTTGTAGAGGCTTACTAAATTGGTTCTAAATAGCTATATATATATATATATATATATATATGTATTTTTTTTAAGATTTTTCATGTGGTGTGTGTTTTTTAGAATGTATGTACAGTTGAGATTAGATTTGTTAATAAGATGTTCCATAGGTAGTCTATTAAGCATACTCAACAGAAGCTACTGTAGAAAGACCTAATTTTTTAAAAATGTGCTGTTAGTTGGAGAGTGTGTCTTTTATAGATTTCTTTCTGGGGCTCTTTTAAAGTCACAGATTTTCTTTAAGCATCAGTTTCTGAGAGCACCATTTATAGATTTAATCAGATAATCTGTGCAATTCAAGGTGGAGGTAAAGCCAAAGCTTCCTCTCTCAGCAAGAGGAAAGGACTTGATTTTGCCTGAGATGGGATGAGTTGAACCTAATTATTCATGCTGATGAATGCAGCAAATTTCATCCAGTAAAAGCGGAAGCTGTCAGATGTTTGCAGAATCCTCTGTGGCCTAAATTAAATCTGAACCTTACAGGATTGCAGTCTTTAGAGAAGGCTACTCCCATTGTCTGCTATATTAATTGTGCATGCTAATCTGTCACTGCTGATTTGATTATCATTGCTTATTTATGCTTTCATTGGTATACAGTTTGAGTCCAATAGCTAAAAAAGCTCAAATTTTTACTGCTTTACACATTTGAAAAATAATGACCTCTTTTTACCTCAAGATAGTTTATTACAGGTTCCAGAAAGTGGTATGATAGTACTTCCAGTCCAGATTGTTTTTTTCTATCAGCACCCCAAATTATTGACAGATTCAGCTGTAACTTAATGAGAACAGACTAATATGCCAAGAGAATTGATTTTTTTCTTAAGTCCTTGCTCTTCTTACTTAGCTCTATTGCATGAAATGCTAAAGTAGCTTTTCCCCCTCTGTCTTCCTCAAGGATGAAATGTGTTCCAGATTTTGTCTCCCCATCTCTTCTTCTAGTGACACTATGTTCATAACTGTGCTATAATAATAAAGGGTTACCGACAAATGACTTTTTCAGTGTTAATTTTTTGCATATGCCATGGTTTTAGATTTCATCTCATTCATGGGAATTAATCAGTTGTAAAGGTTTTGTAGCATATCTCTGAGGTGAAAGTTAAAAATTCTGTTGGTGTGGAATCTCTGCCAGACTATGTCTTATCTTCTGTTTGGTGTTTTGTGTTCAGGATCTTTATATGCCAGGATGATGAATTCAGATTAATCTCTGGATGATGCTACAGACCTATTAATTTCAGAGAAATCATCAAATTCTTATTTTGATCATGTAGTTACTTTACATTATTAATTATAATCTTCAACAATTATTTCTTGATTTTTTTTATTATTTTTTTATTTTTTTTATTTTTTTAAATTTATTATTATTATACTTTAAGTTGTAGGGTACATGTGCACAACGTGCAGGTTTGTTACATATGTATACTTGTGCCATGTTGGTGTGCTGCACCCATCAACTCGTCATTTACATCAGGTATAACTCCCAATGCAATCCCTCCCCCCTCCTCCCTCCCCATGATAGGCCCCGGTGTGTGATGTTCCCCTTCCCGAGTCCAAGTGATCTCATTGTTCAGTTCCCACCTATGAGTGAGAACATGCGGTGTTTGGTTTTCTGTTCTTGTGATAGTTTGCTAAGAATGATGGTTTCCAGCTGCATCCATGTCCCTACAAAGGACACAAACTCATCCTTTTTTATGGCTGCATAGTATTCCATGGTGTATATGTGCCACATTTTCTTAATCCAATCTGTCACTGATGGACATTTGGGTTGATTCCAAGTCTTTGCTATTGTGAATAGTGCTGAAATAAACATACGTGTGCATGTGTCTTTATAGCAGCATAATTTATAATCCTTTGGGTATATACCCAGTAATGGGATGGCTGGGTCATATGGTACATCTAGTTCTAGATCCTTGAGGAATCGCCATACTAGGAAAACCTAGGTAGTACCATTCAGGACATAGGCATGGGCAAAGACTTCATGTCTAAAACACCAAAAGCAACGGCAGCAAAAGCCAAAATTGGCAAATGGGATCTCATTAAACTAAAGAGCTTCTGCACAGCAAAAGAAACTACCATCAGAGTGAACAGGCAACCTACAGAATGGGAGAAAATTTTTGCAATCTACTCATCTGACAAAGGGCTAATATCCAGAACCTACAAAGAACTCAAACAAATTTACAAGAAAAAAACAAACAACCCCATCAAAAAGTGGGCAGAGGATATGAACAGACATTTCTCAAAAGAAGACATTCATACAGCCAACAGACACATGAAAAAATGCTCATCATCACTGGCCATCAGAGAAATGCAAATCAAAACCACAATGAGATACCATCTCACACCAGTTAGAATGGCGATCATTCAAAAGTCAGGAAACAACAGGTGCTGGAGAGGATGTGGAGAAATAGGAACACTTTTACACTGTTGGTGGGATTGTAAACTAGTTCAACCATTATGGAAAACAGTATTTCTTGATTTTTAAAATGAATATTCACTAATGGTTTCTCCTCTCAAATAAATGAAATACCATTCCTGGCACCTTTCAAAATAAACTGTATTAATTTTGTCTTGGCATACTTAGAACATTTTTTTTTTTCCCCAGTGGAGCTTTCATGTCTGTATTATCTTGTCTTGGTTGAGTTTATTTGGACTTCTTTTACTCCTCTACGTGCTTGTCAAACTTCATGGGCACAGGTAGGATATAATCGTGTTTCTCACAGTTGGCATCTTGAGGGCTAGTCCCGCATCTTGATTGGTTACTTTGTTGTCTTTTTTCTCATTTTCCTATCTTTACTCCTTCTGTTTGCTCTATAAACACCTACTATAATCTAGTTAATTTATGTCCCTTGGATATTTGTGTATCTTTGGAAAATATTATATAATGTTTCGTACATATACATATAGGTTTGTAATTTTCACAAGTGGCCTTGGTCTGTATATCCTATTTTGTTCTTTTTTTTTTTTTTTTCATTTAACCCTATATTTAAACAATCTATTTTTGTTGCTATATGCAATTCTGGTTCATCACTTCTGACTGCTATAC
This sequence comes from Chlorocebus sabaeus, assembly GCF_047675955.1. Taxonomy (NCBI): domain Eukaryota; kingdom Metazoa; phylum Chordata; class Mammalia; order Primates; family Cercopithecidae; genus Chlorocebus; species Chlorocebus sabaeus. The sequence goes on along the minus strand of NC_132929.1, from coordinate 53,403,955 downwards.
AGTATTATATCATGTGCATACTCTTATCCATGTATACTATGTATTTATCTTATTTATACATTCTTCTGATGGCACTTGGGTATATTCAACTCCATGTGCCATTAATAATGTTGCAGTGATAATCTTCATTTTGTTTTATAGAGGTATATAATCAAGAATGTGATTGATTGGTTGTTGGATGTCCATTATTAAGTTCACTAAGTATTGCCAGATCGCTCTGTAGAATGACTAGATAGTTTTTACTACTTTGAGCGGTGCAGGAGGATTCACAGACTATTTTTCATGTGGGCAACAAGCAACCAAATTGGACTGAAGAGTTGCTTTTATAGACATGATTAGCAAACTGCCAAATTATTTATGTGAGAATAATATAAAACCAAAGTAGGTTACTATTAGCCCCCTCACTCAGAAGGGACTCCTGAGTGGAAAAGCTGCCTTGGTTCCTAGTAAAGGTCTCTATAATGAGAGCTTTTTGGTGAGAGAATATGAGGGTGAGCCCTCATTGCCAGTAACTCTGCCTACTAGCCATGTGGACAGTGTAGTTCTGCAAGATGTAAATGATTAGATTCTTTGTGCCCATTGTGGTTCTTGGAATGCAAACATGAATGAGGCTGATTCTCTGCCCATGAAGCTCTATAGTTGTAGAACAAGTCGGTGCAGGACTTGTGCTCATCTGTCTTTTGGAGAGACCCCTTTGCTTCATCTCAGAGAAGTTGGCACTCACTGTTTAGTCTTTCATAGCAGTCTTTTAATGACACTGTTATTCTTGTTATCTTACCTTCAAAAATTAAGACACAGAGATACCTGGGCCTATTAACTCTGACCATTTGGAGTCCTACTAGTCCATCATTATATTTAACCTGGTAAAAGATTTCCCGGAAAGAGATAGGTGTTCTTATTGTGGCATTTGTTTCCTGAAGTGCAATGATTAGGGTGGGAGGGATGGCATGTTGTTAAGTCCCTTTGACTTGGTAAAATAGAGATTGGAAACCATTACCTAGAAACATGGATTAAATACAAGTAGTGAGAGGGCTGTGTACAGTGACTCACCCCTGTAATCTGAGCACTTCGGGAGGCTGCAGTGGGAGGATTATTTGAAGCCAGTAGTTTGAGAGCAGCCAGGGCAACATAGCAAGACCCTGTCTCTACAATAGCAACAAAAAATTAGCTGCACGTAGTAGTGCACGCCTGTAGTCCTAGATACTCAGGAGGCTGTGTCAGGAGGTTCGCTTAAGCCCAGACTTCATGGCTGCAGTGAGCTACAATCATTCCACTGCGATCCAACCTGGGCAACGAGCCAGACCCTGTCTCTTGAAAAAAAGTAGTAAGTGTCAATGTAAACGTAATGTATAGTGATAAGAATACAGATAACAATATTGGGCAAAATAGCAGAAAAAACAGTTTCCTATCTTCACCCATCTAAATTTCCATTAAAAAGACCAGTAGATACATAGATGAATGGGAAAAACACTGCATGTGTATCAGAAGCTAGAGCTTAATGCCACTCATGCCAGAAAACCCAGAATAATCCTTGTTATGCAGCATTGCTGATCGACCTGGAATGAAAGAAGGTAATTGAGGAGGAGCCCCTCAAGGAGAATCTCTCTGAGAGAGAACTCTTAAGTTGGGAGGGACAGTAAACTTAATGCATGTTCCTACAAAGCACAGTGTTTAAATTCCTCTCTTGGCTCTTTGACCAGAAGCATTTGTGAACACTGTTTATAGATCTAGAGTTTGCTTATAGGACCTCCCTAGAAGGAACCTGTCCACATAGGTGGCCTAGTCACTAAGTTCCCAGCTACCAACCCTCCTGCCTCAAATCCTGTTCAGATTGCTGGATAGCTCAACTAGCAATCTGTTGAGATCTGTGTTCTCAAAAAGGTTTAGTCATTAAACCTGGGGAAGCTGGATATCAGTAATAAAAAGGAAGCAATCTGACAGGATTCTGAAGGCACGAAAATACAGTTGCCAAATTAAAATCTCTGGATGCAGTGAATACCAAATTAGACACTGCAAAAAGAATTCAAAATGACAAAATAAGACAAAAGGAAGATAGGTCAGGAGATAAAATATATTGTACCAATAGCAAGAATATCAGAAAGAGAGAGATGGAGCACACACATTGTTAAAAAAAAAAAAAAATAGATGGAAACGATGCTGATCCAAAAGTAATACAAAAAAATATGAAAATATTTCCTGGTGGACTTTTCATAATTGGAGGCATTTATGCTAGAGACAATATGAAAGGAATCGAGTTGATGGAGGTATAGAGAACCAACCTGTAAATTCTTACATGAAAGAGCAAACTGCCTGGGTCGTGAGTGGAAGAGATGCTGAATAAATCTGACTAAATCTCCTCTACTTCTCAGTAACAAGGATATGCAGGTACAAGTAGAAACCTGGCAAGATGGGAGACCTTCATCTGGAAAATATTTCTTCTTCCCGGAATAATAAAAGGCCTTCTTTCTGGTGTCAGGAGCAGAAAGACTGCATGGTTGGGCAGTCGTTTCAAAAGAGAAGACAGCATTACTGTTATTCACAAGTGATCAATTATCTATCAGAAAATCTAGGAAAATTACCTGAAAGCCTATTTGAACTAAAATTATGTAGTTAGTTACCGTCTAAATGTACTAAAGTCAGTACTTTTTCAATATTCAAGGAATACCTAGTTGGAAACTACAATGGAGAAAAAAAATCTCTTAAGTATTTAGAGACTATATAAAAAGTACAGAAATTATTTTTTTAAAAACTTAACTGTACAGGATAACATAAAGAGAGTTGAATAAGTACAAAGATTAAACATGTTTCTAATAAGCAGGACTCAGTCTTATATTAATTCTTCCCAAATGTATGAATTTGATGCAGTTCTAATCAAAATCTAATTAACATTTTTGATTCAGAAGTGGGGTGAAATAGGGAAATTTAACAAAATTGGTCTGAAATTGTTCTAGAATAAGTTTAAAATAAAATTTTTGAAGGAGTAGCATTATGAAGTTGGAATTGCACCACCATGTATTAGAAGATTTTTATAAATCTGCAATAATTAAAGCCATATGAAGTTGACTAAGAATGGAATAAGCTAGAGTCCTAAAAAAAGATTAATGTATGATAGTGAAGCCATTTCAATTCATTAGGAGAATGAATTAGTAAACAAAAGTGGTAAGAATATTGACTTAAAAATCACAAGAATATAAAACTAGAGTTGTACTTCACACCATGAGCTAAGATTTCAGATGGTTGAAATAATGAAAACATTTTAAAATAGAATAAAAACATAAGGAAATGTGTGTGTATAAGTGTATAATCAAGTAGTGGAGAAATTATTTTTTATTTTTAATGTTTAAGAAAATATTTCTTCTTAGATAAGCTTATATAGTTGTTAGAGAAAAGAAATACACAAGCAAAAAGAAGAAAAAATACCCAGATTTCTACCCAGTTAGAAACCACAAAACCACCATTGGTTTCTAACTTGATAGCATGTTGGTTGTATATAAAAGTGCTCTTCTAAATGCAAAATTAAATGAAGAGTAACATAAAAAGTGATTGAATCCGGCACAGTGACTTGTGCGTTGTAATCCCAGCACTTTGGGAGGCTGAGACAGGAGGATGGCTTGAGCCTAGGAGTTCAAGACCAGCCTGAGCAATAAAGTGAGACCCTCTTCGCTATTAAAAATAAATAAATAAATAATAAATAAATAGATTTAGTTGCACAAAAATTATGTATCAAATACCATCAACAAAATTGAAAGGCAAATGTCAAATATGAAGGAGTATTTGTGCCATGTGATAAAAATTTAACATCTTTAATGTATGAAGAGCACTTATAAGTCAATAAGAAATGAATACCTGAATAGGAAAAGAAGCAGTCATGAATAGGGCAGTTTGTCATGGAAAGCAAAATCAACTAATAAATGTGGGAAAGCATCATCAATCTCATTAGTAAACAAAGAAATGGAAAATAAAACAATAAGTTACCGTTAAAAAAAATGAAGTACCTTTTAAAATCTACCAATAAATGTGGGAAAGCATCATCAACTTCATTAGTAAACAGAGAAGTAGAAAATAAAACAATAAGGTACCATTAAAGAAAAATGAAGTACCCTTTAAAATCTACCAGATTTTAAAAATAATAATGCCACTATGGGACAGGGTGCTTGGAAACAATCACTGTCATTAACTAATAAAATTTATATTTTCCTCTAACTTTCCAATTAAAAGTTTTTTGTTTTTTTTTTAGTGAGACAGAGTCTCGCTCTGTTGCCCAGGCTGGAGTGCAGTGGCGCGATCCCGGCTCACTGCAACCTCCACCTCCTGGGTTCGTGCCATTCTCCTGCCTCAGTCTCCCGAGTAGCTGGGACTACAGACACCTGCCGCCACACCCAGCTAATTTTTTTGTATTTTTAGTAGACACGAGGTTTCACTGTGTTAACCAGGATGGTCTTGATCTCCTGACCTCATGATCCTCCCGTCTCAGCCTCCCAAAGTGCTGGGATTACAGGCGCGAGCCACCGCTCCTGGCCAAAAAATTTTTTAACAAACAAAAAATATATGGTGACTAGATATTCCTGTTTAGGTTCAGGGGGAAGAAAATCAACTTTTTGTGTTTTGTCAAAAAAGGACTCACATATGCATTGTTAGTGAGGAGAAATGTAAGCTTATATTACTAGCCATTCTCTAGAGCAGCTTATTTTTTTGTTTATTTTTACATGTATTTTGAGATGGAGTCTTGCTCTGTCGCCCAGGCTGGAGTGCAGTGGCGTATTTTTAATAGAGACAGAGTTTTGCCATGTTGACCAGGCTGATTTTGAACTCCTGACTTCAAGTGATCCGCTCGCCTCAGCCTCCCAAAGTGCTGGGATTACAGGCGTGAGCCACCTCACCCAGCCTCTAGAGCAGTTTAGAAAATATATTAAAAGCATTCATGAGTGCCGGGCGCAGTGGCTTATGCCTGTAATCCCAGAACTTTAGGAGGCCGAGGCAGGCAGATCTCAAGGTCAGGAGTTCAAGACCAGCCTGGCCAATATGGTGAGACCCCATCTCTACTAAAAATACAAAAATTAGCTGGGCGTGATGGTGCACGGCTGTATTCCCAAGCTACTCGGGATGCTGAGGCAGGAGAATCGCTTGAACCCGGGAGGCAGAGGTTGCAGTGAGCTGAGATCGTGCCACTGACTCCAGCCTGGGCGACAGAGCGAGACTCCATCTCAAAAAAAATAAATAAAAAATAAAAACATTCATGATCTAAATACTCTTTGATCCAACATTTGTACTTAAAATAATTTATCCTAGGGAAATTACCAGAGCTGTGCAGGAAGACATATATTTCAAAGATATTCTATGTATACAAAGATATTTATGATACAGTAAATGTAGAAACAACCTAAATATTTAAAATAGAAAGTTGGCTAGGCTTGGTGGCTCATGCCTGTAATCCCAGCACTTTGGGAGGCCGAGGCAGGTGGATCACCTGAGGTCAGTTCAAGACCAGCCTGGCCAACATGGCAAAACCCTGTCTCTACTAAGAATACAAAAATTAGCTGGGCTTGTTGGCACATGCCTGTAGTCCCAGCTATTGGGAAGTCTGAGGCACGAGAATCAGTTGCGCCCAGGAAGTGGAAGTTGCGGTGAGCCGAGATCGTGCCACTACACTTCAGCCTGGGCAGCAGAGCAAGACTTTGTCTCAAAATAAATAAATAAGTAAAAATTTTAAACATAATAAAATAAAATAGAAAATTGATTCAATCTACTATATGGTATATATCTATAATGGAATGCCATGCAATAATTAGGAATGCTAATAGTAAATGACAAAAGTTGAGTGTAAATTTTAGGTACACCTTGATCCTAATTACTCAGCCATTCACTCACAAATACTTCATACCTACTGTATCCCAGGAATTGTTTTAGAACCAAGAGATAGAGCACTGAGTGAGGAAAAAACAAAACAGGTCATTTCTTTGCCTTCATGGAACTTACATTCTAGTTAGTAGAGATAGAGCAGTGAACAAATAATTTGTCAGTTGGTGATAATTGGAGAAAAATATAACAGAATAGGGTGATAAGGTATACCGAGGGAGGGAAAGGGTAGGTCAGGGAAGTGTCTGAAAAATGATATTTGAATAAAGAGCTGAAGAAAGGGAGGAAGAGAGCAATGTTTACATCTGGGGTAAGAGTATTCCTTGTGGAGGGAACTGTGTGTGTTCCAGCAAGAGTAAGGAGGTCAGCTTAACCAGCACAGTTAAACCAGGGAGGAGAGTGTATGGGAAACAGGGTGAGGGAAGTGGAGGTTAGGGGTAAAGATGGAGGACCTTGTAGGACCTTTGTAAGCACTTTAGACTTACACATTGATGAGATGAGAAGCCATTGTAGGGTTTTGAGCAGAGGAATGAAATATGACATTTTAAGAGATCTTTTTGGCTGTTTGGTGTAGAATAGACTGGAGAGGAGCTGTTATGGAATCATGGAAATAAGAGGTGATTATAATAACCCTGTCAAGAGATGATAGTAGCTTAGACCAATGATGAGAAGTAGTTTGATTCTGGATTTACAACTCTTGCCCACAAAGCCTTGTTTAAGGAAATAATGAAATACATACATCAACGTGTCAATAGTTATCTCTATTTGGTAGTATTGCTAGTGATTTGTGTTTCTTTATGTAGACCAATGTTTTTCAGAATTTCTATATTATTACTTTTAAAAACAGTAAAAAACAACTGAAAGTGACTTCCACTTTTATTGTATTTTTTTTTCTTGATTTCAAAGTATAATGTGTATTTAAAATGTTAAGAATTTTTTTTTTTTTAATGTTAGGCAGTCGCTTCTGTCTTGTGATTCAGAGGGTGAATAGGTCCAGCTCTTAAATTAGAACCAAGATATTAGTTAACTGACTAGTGTAATTGATCAAGGAAGGAAATTACACTTTCTTCCCCACTACAGAGGACTGTGTTCAGCATTTTCCCTGTCATTCTTGTTTTTCTCTGTAAACTCTAGAAACCCACTTTCATATATTGATAAATTCAATGCTGTAAGGAACAATTTTTTCTTATGTGTTCTGCTGTTCTTACCTCATCACTAATGCAGAATAACTCAGTGATGAAAAACTGTGCAGTGTAGTTTAACAGAATGGTCGTGTCCAGGTCATCCTTGCTAATGAATAAAAGGTGTATCATTGATTTCCTGAAAATCATTTGTATGTATCATTAGAAAATATTATGATTTTTTTTCCTGCGACTTATCTTTCTGATTTGCTTGATTACACCAAATAGTAAGACACTCATAAACCTGCTTACTCTAACTTAGGTGTGAGGTCCAGTGGTCCAGAGCGTGCTGGTTGGCAGAGAGGGAATTAAAAGTCAGGGTGGAATTCAGACATGGCTATAGACAATCTGGAATTGATTCCATTCCTAAACAACAAATCAACAAAACAAAACCCTTTGTTATCTGGAAGCCTAACTTGAGTGTTCTGTTAGTCAGGAATAGTAATCCTTGCTTTCACTGGCAAGGTTGAATCCTGTAATATTAGTTAGAAAATAGAGATTCTGGCTTTTTACTCTCAGAAGAACCTCTCCAGGTGACATGAGGAGAGGACAAGATAAAATTTTGTTTTGCTCTGCATTTTGGTTCCAAATCATGCTTTATAAGTAAATTGCAAATTTGTAGTGGGACTTGTTCTATAAACAACAAAATTACTTCATGGCCTGTTGGTTGTATCTTAGCCCATTAATTAAAAATAAATGTACTTTGTTTCATTTTCATGAAAATAGAGAAATTATATATCATCTTAGACTGTAGATTCTAAAGAAATGTAATACTTGAACTAAATCTAAAGCTTTCTATACCTTCTGTATCTTTCTATGCCTACTAAGCAATTTATGTGGTGGATAAATGTTTTACTATGTTTGACTTGTTTTTCTTTGGCATGTGGATGTTGGCATGTTTTTAATTGGCACGTAGATTTTCAGTTCAGTTTTTTAATGATCCAGGATGGATGTGTTTGTTGTTGCTTCCTGAACGTTTCAGTGAAAATAATTCCTTTGCTCCAAACACAACTATCTGGTTTATAATGCTTATGTTTTTTGAATTTTTCCATTACTTTTCTGTGAATTGCGTGTGGCACTGTGGAAACAAACTAGACTTTGCCTTCACACAGACCAGGTTGAATCCCAACATTGTCATGTAATAGCTGCATGAATAGCTGTGACAGCCTCAGTTTCCTCACCAATAAAACTACATTATGGATTTCTTATAATGTTCCTCTAGCATTATGCCTAGTATATGGTAAGCAGCCAATAAGTATTACTTCTTTCTATTTTCTTTTTTTTTTTTTTTGAGACGGAGTCTCGCTCTGTCGCCCAGGCTGGAGTGCAGTGGCCGGATCTCAGCTCACTGCAAGCTCTGCTTCCTGAGTTTACGCCATTCTCCTGCCTCAGCCTCCCGAGTAGCTGGGACTACAGGCGCTGCCACCTCGCCCGGCTAGTTTTTTGTATTATTTTTAGTAGACACGGGGTTTCACCGTGTTAGCCAGGATGGTCTCGATCTCCTGACCTCGTGATCCGCCCGTCTCAGCCTCCCAAAGTGCTGGGATTACAGGCTTGAGCCACCGCGCCCGGCCCTATTTTATTTCCTTTATATTTTGTTTGTCTTCTTTATCGAATAGAACCTTTGGTAATTTTGTTATAGTTTAAGGTAATTTATATAAAGAGCACTTTTAATGGTGAATGAAAAGAATGTCAGTTACTAAATTTGGTCTGCATGGCGTCTGATCTTCAGTCAAGGCCTTGCTTTTTTCCATTCTTTCAAAAAATGCTTATTACACAGTTTTGTGGTACATTCAAAATAAGTACTTGTGCCGGAATATCCTGCAAGATCCTTGTGCTAGAAGCTTTGTATACCTTGTCTAATCCTCATAACTCTATAAGGTAGATATACTTTCTTTTTTATTGAAGAGCAAATTGAGGATCATATCAGGAAAGCTTTTAAAAACGTTTATGTACTAATGGGCCAATCAGTGGATTAAAATACATGTGGTATACTGTAAAATGATCTTTTGCCATTGGAGAGTGAAGGTTCCATTATCAGATCAGAGTAGTCTCCATTGGTGCTTCAGAGTAGTGGTTATCAAGAAGCTCTGTGAGGGAGTTGAGCTACTGCAGTTATTTGTGATATTTGAGGCATCCTTGAAGTCAGTATGCACTGTTGCCATTTCAGCATGCTTTGACCAAGGTGTTTTTCTTTTTTTCCTTCTTCTTCCATAATGTGGCTTGTCAATTAATTCTTAAATCTTCAAAATGTGAGTATCTTCCTTAATTTTCATCACTTTATCTTTGGCTATTGCAATAACATTGCATTTTTCCCCCTTATACAGTCTTTGTAATGATTCTAATTATATCAAAAGGAAAATCTAGCATGGGTATGGAATTTTTTTTTTTTTTTTAACATTTGGTTTAGTGTTTTAGTTTTTCAGGGTTCACATTTAAAAAAAAAAAAACAATGATCTATACCTAGTTCTTCTTTTCTGTTAGAAAGGAAGATTAGGTCTTAGTATATTTTATTATTGTTGATATAATGTTCCACTAATGCTTAATACTGATCTTTTCTCATATATATTTATATATAAGTTATAAAAGAGAACTTGCTTCACAATTATCTGCTTCTTATTTACATGAAATATGAGTGTTAAAGAAATACAGACAAATGTTTAGAATACATTAGTGCCAAGTTTGAGTTTTTATCTTATTGGCATAGGAATTTACAATGATTCATTGGGTTATTTCTTTATGTAACTGGCTGATTCCAGTTTAAACATACCCTTGCCCCAACAATGATTTACTTTATTTAGAACCGCAATCTGATAAGTGCAGAGACAAACTCAACCTAACATCCAAATCTTTGATTTTGTAGTTATTAAAACATTAATATACTAATTAACATCATGTTGACAATCATCTGGGAATACTTTTTAGTATGAAAACTTTGAATATTTTCTTACTTCTAAAATCCAGGTTACTTATTTATGGTCTTTTCAAAGTGTAGTTTATCCAGTGGTATTATTAGTTACTTTAGAAAGCAGATAAGTATCAGAAATGTTTGGATTTTCTTTACATATTCTAAAGGCTTGCTTTAAATGATAGTCAAGCATTTAAGTATTCTGCTAAGTATTTTTGGATGTGGTTTGTTGTTGAATGTTTACTTGAGACAAATAATAGTGGGCCCTTTTGGGATTATTTTGCCTTGCTGAACTTAATTTCTGAAGATTTTAAATATGGTACATGAGACAGGTTTTCTTCTGTCTGCCTGCCTATAGCACGAGTTCTTTGTCACCAGTATTTTTTTTGTTTAATATGTCCCACATGTCAAGCTGTTTCCTAAATAGAACAGTATCAAGAATATAGACCCTAATTAATTCTGTATTGGGTGGAAAATGAGAGACAATCAGTTTCAGAACCATCTTAACATCTTAGGGAATTGTTTTTTCCAACATTTCTAGGATATTAGATCCAAGAGCTAAGAATTATTTTTGTTTCTCTTAGATTACAAGTCAGGCAGTTTCTGTGATGAGGGAAATATTCCTTGTATCCAGAAAATGCTGTCATCAGATGGAAAGTACAGATTGAAATAAGGAGAGGGAGTCTCAGAAGAGAGTTTTTTAGCTTTGTTACATTTATGACAGTAGAAAATGTGTGTTCTCATTCTAACAAATGTTTTAAAATGATTTTGGCATTTCTGTTTCTTTGGAGATATTTTGTGTCCTTTCTTTTATTTCTCCAAATTAAAATTTCTGGCTTTACTTATCTATTTGAAAGATTATCAAGACCGAGTATTATGGTTTGTCATCACAAGTTGGTAGTTGAAAGTGTTCGTTATGTTTTTGAGCGTCTCCTTTATCAAAGTTAATAGACCACTAATATGAAAGTTCATTATGTCATTCTTTAAAATCCCAAGAAGAATCTGTGTGTTGGGGGAAGGGAGTAGCAGGAGGGGGAAGTTAATTGTTCAAGATAAATGGCTAAAATGGCTTAGCAAGTGGGGAGACTTAACTGCTTATAGTCTATGGAGATTATTTGAGATCAGATTTCTCTTACAATTTAGAACATTTAGTAAACAAATTCAAACTATATGGTGCTGGATTCGAAATCACAGAAGTTAAATTAGTCTATGGTTATGTTTTTTTTTTTTTAATTTGTACTAGTTCTCTGTTATATTTATATGATCACATTATATGTGTAGCTATTTTAAAATCTTAATCCATTCTCCAACTTTAACTTTACATAAGGTAACCAAAATTTATTATATTTCAGGATGACCTAAATTCGTATCAAAGAATCTTAGTCACTAAGAGGGAGAGGCATAAGAAAGCGTGGGTATGGCGCAGCTGGATTTTCAGATCCCAGTTAGAAAATCATCATTAAATATATCAGCTGAGAAATTTGGTTTGTATATTATTGAGAGAAACCTAAATCCAAAGACTTCACAAACATCTTTTTTAAGATCAGTTCCAAAATAGAAAGGTAGCACTTCCTCTTGGAAACTTTCAAGTACCAAGAAAATGGAAACTTTACAAGGAGATGAACCGCTTCTGGCTTTTCAGTGGCCCCATAACTGTTAATTTACCCTCTCTATATAAAAGCCCTTGACAGCTGAGTTCCACCTATTTGCCATGGTCACACCAAGGAAAAAGTGTTTTATTAATTATTTTATTTATTTATTTATTTATTTATTTATTTATTTATTTATTTATTTGTTTGTTGAGATGGGATCTTGCTCTGTCACACAGGCAAGATCTTGCAGTGGCAAGATCAAAGCTCACTGTAGCCTACCACTCAGGCTCAAGCTGTCCTCCCGCCTCAGCCTCCTGAATAGCTGGGAATACAGATGTGTGCCACCACACTTGGCTAATTTATTTTTTGTAGAGACAGGGGTCCCTATATTGCCCAAACTGGTCCCAAACTCCCAGTCTCAGCAATTCTCCCACCTTGGCCTCCCAAATTGTTGAGATTGCAGGCATGAGCCACCACACCCAGCCGAGGGAAGGGTTTTGAGAGAATGTATTCTAGCTGTTTTTTTTGTTTTTGTTTCTTTTCCACATTATCTTTAGATTTCACTCTACTTGGGACCTAAGAACTGAATTCAATTTCATATATCACTGTTTGCTTCAAATTACTATATAAACACTAGTGAGATAAATATGTCTAGATTTTTTTTTTTTACATGGATTGTGGGTCTGATATTAGAGGTTGTTTGTTATGGTTTGAATCTGTGTCCCCATCCAAATCTCACATTGAATTGTAATCATCAGTGTTGGATGTGGGGCCTGGCGGAGGTGATTGGATCATGGGGGCAAATTTCTCATGAACGGTTTAGTACCATCCTCTTGGTACTGTCTTCACAATAGTGAGAGAGTTCTTGCAAGATCTGGTCGTTTAAAAGTATGTGGCACCTCCTATCCCTTCTTGCTCCTGCTTTTGCCATGTGTGATGCCTGCTCACCCTTTGCCTTCTGCCATGATTGTAAGCTTCCTCAGGCCTTCCCAGAACCAGATGCTGCTGTGCTTCCTGTATAGCCTGCAGCACTGTGAGCCAGTTATACCTCTTTGCCTTATAAATTACCCAGTCTCAGGTATTTCTTTATAGCAATGTGAGAACAGCCTAATACATTGTTTTTAGCTGGTATAAAAACATTATTTTGGCCGGGCGCGGTGGCTCACGCCTGTAATCCCAGCACTTTGGGAGGCCGAGATGGGCGGATCACAAGGTCAGGAGATTGAGACCATCCTGGCTAACATGGTGAAACCCCGTCTCTACTAAAAATACAAAAAATTAGCCAGGCGTGGTAGCGGGCGCCTGTAGTCCCAGCTACTCGGGAGGCTGAGGCAGGAGAATGGCATGAACCCAGGAGGCGGAGCTTGCAGTGAACCGAGATCACGCCACTGCACTGCAGCCTGGGTGGCAGAGCAGACTCCGTCTCAAAACAAAACAAAACAAAACAAAATAAAACATTATTTTGTTTTTTCGTTTGAGACAGAGTCTCACTTTGTTGTCCAGTGGTGCGATCTCAGCTCACTGCAGCCTCCGCCTTCTGGATTCAAGTGATTCTTGTGCCTTAGCCTCCTGAGTAGCTGGGATGACAGGCACCCACCACTATGCCCAGCTAATGTTTTGTATTTTTAGTAGAGATGGGGGTTTTCACCATGTGGGCCATACTGGTCTTGGAACTACTGGCCTCAAGTGATCTGCCCGCCTGAGCCTCCCAAAGTACTGGGATTACAGGTGTGAGCCATCACACCCAGCAATGTGGATCAATTTAATAATGCATTCACTCAGCAAACTTTTATTAAGCACATATTCTATTACCAAGAATTAGGAATACAGAGATAAATAAGAGATGTTTCCTGCCCTGAGGGTCTCATTGTCTGTCTCTAAAGTCTTAAACTTTAGCACAGAGAAATGTGAGGCTCAATTAGCTGGTCTAGATAAGGTCATTCAACTCCCAGATATGAAAAACAATGAACTACCAAGGCAAAGCACAAATTGTTGGTGTTGATAATCTATTTTATTTTGTCTAGAAAACCTTGGAAATAAGATTCTAGTAAACAGTGGAATTGTTTCTCCTTAGAGAATTTGGTAGTCATTACTCAATGTTTTAATAAACATTTCCCCAGGGTCTACTATTTGTAAGCATCATGATCAGCACTAGAGATATAAAATATATGAGATAGAGTGTTTTACTTTTGAGCAGGTCAGTGGGGGAGACAGCTATATATGCAAATAATTACAGTATGGTGGGGATAGACATTTTATCATTGAATTCTGTACCAAGTGATTTCTATTGGTAGGAGTGACACTAGGGAGTAAAGAGGGACTAAGGAGGTCAGGTAACAGTGACACTGGGCAATAAAGAGAAACTGAAGTCACAAGGCCAAAAATCCTAGGTGACTGAAGGAAGCAGCCAGTTTTGCCTAGGAGAGTCTTTCAGAAGCTTTTTACTTTTACATCGTGTATTAGCAATTTCAATGATGATTACCAAGAGAAAAACAAAAGTAAATTTTAAAGCACAAGAATATCTTTGTTACAAAGAAGGCATTTTGTTATTTATAATAAAATCTCATGTTGGTTCTGCTTTGTAGTTGACCTTTTAACGAATTTTTCATTGGGAGCAGCTTCCCACTTTGCAAATGAAGAAAGTAAACAAAGAACGAGTAAAAGATCATCCATAGTGATACTGCCAGAAACAGCGGTGAGTTTGCTCTGCTTTAAATGGGTGCATCTATAAATTTGGTATTAGAAGGTCTATAACATTAGAAGAGATAGCCTTGTAGGGTAGAACTACTTAAGAGGGATTGATGGTGCACAAAATTAGAAAACAGGGGTCCACATTCAATATTTTTATTTTATATATTGGCTAGTTGAAGTGGTTGGTGTTCTTATTCCTTAAAACCTATCAAAAAGTAAAACACTTCAAAGAACCTTTTATCTCAGTGTTCTAGGTCTGTCTATTAGCCAAAGTGCCCTTTTCCATTATTATCACAAGCTACTCTTAGAATCTTCTCTGCATCCAACAAAAATTTCCTGTCTGGCAGTTACAATCAGTTTTGGTTTACTTTACTTTCTTTTGTTTAAGAACTTTCAAAAATCAGTGATTAACTCTTTGGTTACTTCAGAGATAATGAGTATAATCAATATACACTTATTTTTCCTTATATTTGAGATTTTCTTCAACAATTCTGCTCCTTTTTAAAAAAAGGTGTTTGTAGATCACTCAAAAGATTTAAAGCCTTGAGTTTTGTAAGTGCTGCTTGGGCATGCTTTTTTTCGTTTTTTAAACTAGATTTGGGGCAAATTATTTCTTACCTTCCATTTGCCAGAATTTCACCTGTTATAGACCAGAATAATTTCTCCACCTTTTCTGTAAGAATAGTTTAAAAGGTAAGTGCTAGTAGGACATTAGATTAGAGTAGTTACTAAATTTCAAAGTATTATATCATAATGATTATGAATATTGTTACAGCTGGAGGCAGTCTTCTTTGGATCCTATTAGGTTGTCTTCTTGGTTCTAGTGCAAGGTGTGGCAAAGCTTTACTTTTGAATTAGCATTTTATATTTTTGCCATCTTCAGAGAGTTTGTAGAACAATGACCACATTGTTAGGTGGTTCGTGGTTCAGGAAAGCAAATACTAACTCTGACTGTAGTAGCTACCTGAAGCACCTGTTGGGGATTAGGAGGATTGTAGGGGACATTTGGTAAGGAGGGGTGTCATCTGTTAGCATCTGGCATGATTGCAAGCTGGGAAGGGAGTGAGTGGGTTTTGTGTTACTTATGCCACATGTGTGCTAAATTAATAAAGGAGAATTAGAATAGGTATTTCATCCCACTTATAAATTAATGAGTCATTCTTACCATATCCCTCTTCAGAAAATCATTCTCTCTGTTCACATACCTCCAGTGAGAAGTTCACTGCCTGCCTGAGATCCCACTCTGTCGTTGGACAGCTATGTTAGAAATTCTCCCCTGTAGTATAATTTTTCTTCCCATGCATTTATTACTGTGTGTATCAAACATTTATGAAACCCTAATGTAAGGGGTTTCTGGCAAGGGTTAATTATGAGATTTTGTGTCATTTATCCTTTTTGCCCATTTGAAAACTTTTAAGTTAAATATTCACAGGAAGTTGCCAATATAATACAGAGATCTCCTGTCTACTCTTCACCAGTTACCCCCAATCATAACATCTTGCAAACCAATATTATAATAGCAAAACCATAAAATTGACAATGGTATAATCCATAAACCTTATTCAGATTTCACTAGTTTATATACATTTGTGTGTGTGTATGCATGCATGCATGCAATTTTGTTACCTGTGTAGATTTGTCTATCAAAATAGTCAAGATACAGAACTGTTCCATACCTACAAAGATCTCCCTTATGCAACCCCTTTATAGTTACCGTCAGTCTTCCCTCCGCCTGCCAATTCCTGGTCCCTGGCAACCATTAATCTGCTCTCCATTTCTGAAATGTCATCATTTTGAGAATGCTATTTAAATGGAATCATACAGTATTTGTATATAGCCTTTTAGATTGGCTTTTTACACCCAACATGATTCCCTTGAGATCTATCCAAATTGTTACGTATATCAGTAGTTACGCTGGTTGGTGTTCTTTTTAATAATTACAGATATCTTTCCTTCTAAGACTTCAGTAAACATTTGCCTAACTATATGAACATTTGAAATATTATAAAAGTGATTAAACTTGTAGAGCTGTTCAATTTGAATTCAGTCATTTTACAGTGCATAGGATATCTCAGCTTTGATAATTTGTTGCTGAACTGTGAGGGTTAACGAGGAGTGGAAGACTGAGAGTCAGGAGACCCCATTCTTCTGTCTGTTTTTAACCAGCTCTGGGAACACATACTCATGATTCAATTCATTTGTGCTGCTGCTAATGTGGCCAAGGGTTGTCTCCCTGATAAGGTAGTTGTCAGGATGAAATGAGACATAAAAGTCAAAATATAAATTTACCTATAGCATGTCAAACAAAAATAAATGTACAAGGTACAAATGAAAAGGAAATATACCGAAGTATTCATTGTGATTGTGTCTGGTATAATGAGATTGATAACAATAGGTTGTTTAGTTTTTTAAAAAAGAATTTACCTTTATTTTCTAATTTTTCCATAATGAAGGCATATTTTATCTTTGTTTTTCTGTTCATAAAAATAATGCATACTTACTAAACATTGAAACATGACGGATATGTACACTAGGAAATAACTTACTGAAATTCCCCACCCAGGCTAACGATTTTGAACTCTTTGTTGTATTTGTTTTCTATGCACATAGTAAGCTTTTGTTATTATTGAAATAGAAAATGAGAATTTGCTGTGCATATTGTTTTGCATCTTATTTATTTATTTAAGACAGAGTCTTGCTCTGTTGCCCAGGCTAGAGTGCAGTGGTGCCATCTCAGTTCACTGCAACCTCCACCTCCCAGGTTCAAGCAATTTTCCTGCCTCAGCCTCCTAGGTAGCTGGGACTACAGGCGCATGCCACCGCTCCCAGCTAATTTTTGTATTTTTTAGTAGAGACGGGGTTTCACCATGTCGGCCAGGCAGGTCTCGAACTCCCGGCCTCAGGTTATCTGCCTGCCTCAGCCTCCCAAAGTGCTGGGATTACATGTGTGAGCCACTGCTCCCGGCCACATCTTATTTTTCACTAAGCTATCCTAAACATTTTTCCATAGGTATACATTTAGTTTCAATAGCTATATTGTTACTTCACTGTGTACATGTAGTATTCATGCATTTAGTCAGCTATTATTCATTGAATACTTGCTGCGTTTAAGGCACCATGGTGGGGAAACTACGATGAATAATATATGAAGCTTACATTTTTGTGGGAAGACAGGCATTAATAACGATTAATTTCTCAATTGACCATTTGATTACAAATGTTATAAGCACTAGGAAAGAGCAGTACAGGTAGCTATGTTAAGTGCCTATTAGAGAGACTTAACCTGCTTTGGGAACCAGAGAGAATTTTCCAGAGAAAATAACTTTGTGATAAAATTGAAGTATGTTTACGTAAGAATTAGGAAATGGGTGATGAAGGAATAGTACATAGATAAATAGAAGGCTGTTTGTCAAAATGGCAATCATATTTATTTGTGGGTGATGGCATTACAGAAGTTTTAAAAGTCTCTATTTTCTAATTTTTCTATGGTGAACATGTGTTTATCATTTGACTAAAATAGAAAAACTAAACCTGTTGGGTATGTAAATACACATGCACATAAAGAAAAACAAAACTGATAAAATATATCTCACAGTGTTAATACTGTGGTAGCATTACAGTTAGCGATTGGATTTTTTTAAACAGGGTTTTTAAGAGCAGTTTAGATTTACAGAAAAATTGAGAAGATGGTACAAGAGTTTCCATATGCCCTCCCCCCAATACACACATATCCTATCATATAGCTTCCCCTTTTATTTACATTTTATGGTGTATTTGTTACAATGAATAAACCAATATTGATACATTATTATTAGCTCAAGTTCATAGTTTATTCAAATTTCCTTAGTTTTTACCTATATCATTTTTTTGTTCCAGGATCTCATTCAGGATACCACACTTACATTTAGTTTTCAGGTCTTCTTCTTCTTCTCTTGTCTGTGATATTCTTTATTTTGTATGTTCTTGACAATTTGGAGGAGTACTGGTGAGGGATATTGTAGAATGGCCCTCTTTTGGGATTTGTCCAATGTTTTTCTCATGATTAGCCTCATGGGTTTTTTCCTGTACATATATATATAGTTGTTGTTGTTGTTGTTGATTTTTATTTTTTATTTTTTTCATATGTGTTTTTGAAAGGAAGACCACAGAAATAAAGTACCATTCTCATCAGATCATATCAAGGGTATATACTGTCAGCATGACTTATCACTGTTGATGTTAACCTTGATCACTGGCTGAGGTAGTGTTTGCCAGGTTTCTCCATTGTAAAGTTACTCTTTTCCCCTTTTCCATATACTACTCTTTAAAAGGAAGTCTTGGCCAGGCACAGTGGCTCACACCTGTTATCCCAGCACTTTGGGAGGCCGAGGTGGGCAGATAATCTGAGGTCAGGAGTTCGAGACCAGCCTGACCAACATGGAGAAATCCCGTCTGTACTAAAAAAAAAAAAAAAAGAAAGAAAGAAAAAATACAACATTAGCCGGGCGTGGTGGCGCATGCCTATAATCCCAGCTACTCGGGAGGCTGAGGCAGGAGAATTGCTTGAACCCGGGAGGTAGAGGTTGCGGTGAGCCGAGCTCGCCCCATTGCACTCCAGCCTGGGCAACAAGAGTGAAACGCCGTCTCAAAATATACAAAAAATAAATAAAATAAAAGGAAGTCTTTATGCACAGCCTATGTTAGGCTGCACTTCCCTAGAGGAAGTGAATAAAGTATTTGATTATTCTGCCTAGGAGATTTGTTTATTCTTCCTCATTTATTTACTTACTCAATTATTTATATTGGTATGAACTTGAAGACTCATTTTATACTTTGGATTTTAATACAGTACTACTTTATTTTATTGCTCATATTGTTTCAGCTTTAACCATTGGAAGTTCTTTCAGTTGCCTCCTGCGCCCCTTTGACATACCCATATCAACAAGATTTTGTGCGTGTATTTAAGCATTTAAAAAATTTTCTGACAATACAAAATGCCCCAGATTTATCTTGTGTATCTCCTGCGATAGCCCTAGAAATAGCCATTTTTGCCAAAGAGCCTTCCTTTTATTAGAGAATAGGGTAAGAAACCAAAATCTAGATATTATTTTGTTTTTGCTTAATATTCTTGTCCTACTTCTGGTTTTTCCATTTATTTTAAAAGACTTCTGATAAGCCAAATAGAAATTCTGTCATGTTAAATGTATTTTGGCTCATTAAATATCCATTTCTAACTACCTTGTCTTTCCCTTCCTTCTCCCTTTAGACATCTTTCAGCTAGGGTTGGCCCTGTGACACAGTGCTGGCCAGGGACATGTAAGTACAAGTCCACTGGGAAGAGCTTTCTTTCCGTAATCAAAAATCAAAACCTTATGGGAGATATTTTTAGGCCTTCAGCCTTCTTCCCACCAGGAATATGGAAATGATGCCTGGAGGTTCATCATGAGTATGAAAACAAATTCGAGGGAATGCACAGCAGATGGATAGAAGGACCCTTGTTTTGTGATGTCATTGATGACCTGCAGTCGAACCATTCCTGGTCTGCCCAGCCCCAGACTGCTGATTGCCTAAAATAAAATCCTGTGTGTTTAAATTGTTTTTACCTGGTTTTTCTGTAATTGTAGCCCCACACATAGTCTTAGCCAATTCAGTTATTTATTTGGTTGGCAGAATTGTTATTCGTTTATTTATAAAATACTTGTTGAAGACCTATGTGTAAGTCTTTGGAACACAAAGAAAGAAACTCTTACCAGTCAGTATTGGCTCCGTACTCTCTGAACCCAGGTTTAAAAATGATGTACAGAATAGGATAATTACATGAGTAACTATAATTAAAAATGGAATATAGTAATATGTGTCACTTAGTTGGTCATAGTTACCTGTCATCTGTTACTGTAATATATTTCTCTTATTGTGTTCTCTGTATCAGCAAAAGGTTTCACTATTTACCTAGTTTCAGAACAGAAACCCAGGAGTAGTACTAGTCCCTTTATTTTCTCCTAACTCCGCTCGCCCTGTTTTTCCTAGCTTGTAAAAATTTTTTGGTCCCATTTTCTTTATTTCCCTTACTCCTGCATTAATTATGACCATCATAAATTTCTCTCACACTGTTCATACAACTCTGTATACCTAGTAACACTATTCCTAGTATTCATCCTTCTCCACACTACTGACTAGACAGTCTTTCTAAAGGCACTTTAAAATCTTGTTTCTCTCTTCAGTAAAATTGTATATTGGCTCTGCATAGTCTTTAGCGTAAAGTTCAAATTTTTTCTCTTGTGAAAGCCCTTCAGGATCTGAACCTGCCTGGCTATCTACCTCCACCTTATGGCATTATCCCTATTACACAGTCCCCCCACCAGACACACACCTTATCTCATTCCAAACATTTAACAACTTCTGCCTTTAGTTTTCTTTTTCTTTTCTTTTCTTTTTCTTTTTTTTTTTTTTTTTGGAATTGGAATCTTGCTCTATTTCCCAGGCTAGAGTGCAGTGGTGCAATCTCAGCTTGCTGCAACCTCCGCCTCTTGGGTTCAAGCAATTCTCCTGCCTCAGCCTCCTGAGTAGCTAGGATTACAGGTACCTGCCAGCATGCCTAATTTTTGTATTTTTAGTAGAGACAGGGTTTCACCATGTTGTCCAGGCTAGACTTCGAACTCCTTACCTCAAGTGATCCGCCTGCCTCTGACTCGCAAAGCGTTGGAATTACAGGTGTGAGCCACTGCACCTGGCCTGCCTTTAGTTTTCTATGTCCTCATTTATTTCCAGACATTCCTTCAACCCTGAAATTCTTATTACTCCCAATGCCTCTTAGGCCTTAATTAAGACTTAGAGCTGGTCATTCAGAAAACTTCTGGATTCTCAACCTATCCCTGTCAAGAATTCCTGTACCCAGCCTCTGTTATTGCATAGTAACTATGGCAGTTTTCATACTGGAGATGCCTCTTGACTTCATCTACTTCCGTCTTCATTACCACCACTTTGTTCTAGGCTGCCATCATAATAACCTATTTAAATAGTCTGTCTGCACCTACTTTGATAACTTGTAAAATCTATTCTTTAACCAGTATCCAGTGATTTTTCAAACTACAGATCTGATAATTATGGTCCTGTGTTTAAAAAATGTTCTCTGGTTTCCTAATGATCTTAGGCTGCAAACTAATACCTAAAATGTCCTGCATAGGTTTTTTCCTACCTACCTACTTCTCAAGCCTCATTGAATTTTTGTTTGTTTGTTTAGTTCTTTAAACATAACATGCTCCCTCTCATCTCAGAACCTTTGCACGTGGCATTCCCCTGGCCGAAACATTTATCAGTTAGATTTCATCCTTCAGATCTCAACATTTCTTCAGGCTATCCGCAAGCCAGGTCTAGGTCAGATTCCTTTGTGATATGTTTTACTTTCCATGTCTTTTGCATAAACTTATATAGTTGAGCAAGCTGACAAACACATAGTTGCATTTAATTTTCAACAATGGTTGTAGCTCCCATCTAAAAGTAGCTTTCCTGCATGTGCCATTCTAGAAACCTTCAGTTGTATACAACTGGTCATTTCACTCATCTCATTCTACTCCTGTCCCGTTTGGACTTCAGGGTCCAAACTACTTAAATGTGGCTCTTGTTGGCACCCTAGGTTCCTTTGCACCAAAACCTTTTTTACGATCCAAGCCATTTGTTCTCCGGTTTTTAGTTGTGGTTTATTTTTTGTGCTTTGATATGAAACCTGCAGAGAAAGCTGTTGTTTACTTTGTTCAGAAAAGTTCTGAGTAATTTAAGTTCTGCTTAAACAGTGCTATGACCAAGCTAGGAACATAAGAGACTTGTAAAAGGAGTGACTCAGGGACCCCAGACTTAAAGCTATTAGTTCGAACTTTTGTATGATTTCATGAACTCCTGAAAAACATCCAGATTTGGCCATAAGTTTAAACATATATCACAAAGTCGTAGGCTCAAGCGTTCAAAGAGGCTTTAGAGTTACTGAGTTTTAGTCCAGCCACCTCTATTCAATGTCAGTTGGTTTCTGAATGTTCTCTACCACCCATACATAAGAGATTGTCTGCTTTCCATGTAGTGAGCAGAAACCTGTCTCCTTACAAATTTAGTCCACTAGTGTGGGTTCTTAGCACTGTTTGTGAAATGACAACTTAGGTATGAGAAGACAGCTACCATGTTCTCCCTAAATAGTTTTTCTCCAGGAAGAATAGCCACAGTTCCTCATATGTTCTTTTATTGTCCTGTTTGAATATTTAAAGTTTTGATTGTTTGAATGTTTTGGATTACTCACCACTATGTCCTTTTCCATTAGTATAAATAATAAAGGTGATTGTATATAAAACAAGTTAATAGTTTTTCATGGCAAATAGAAAATATGCAATGGCAAATTAGTTGTGAGACTATGAAATACTACTTGGTGTTTAGCTCACAGATCTAAAAAGCTATTTAGGCATTTTTGGTGGATTAAATAAAGGGTGGGGACAGAGGATAGTTGAAGGAAACTGGAATAGGTGATGATTTATGTAATGTGTGACCGCTTCCTTCACTTTCTTACACCATTACATTTGCATATTACTATCACTTTCAATCTGTCATCAGCTGTTTTATTTTATAAATGCAATGTATTCAACATTTTCAACCACCACATGTAGATTGTTGATTTTCTGGATGCTGTGAAGGTGTTGTTTTCTTTTTTTTTCCGTTGCTGGAAAATACACAATCTGCCATTAATTATAAAACTTGTGGCAGCCTTATATGTCATTCCTTCTATCTGTACAGAATACAGATTTACTACTTGCTGCTTCAATGAGGAGAGTCAAAAGCAGTGGTGGCAGCCGAACTTTCTGTGAACTTCAAAGTCCTAAGCATAATTTGTCAGGGGTGTCTAAGGTTTCTCTTTTAACTTTTCCTTTATCTTACTCTGGGATAAAAACCTCCATAAATGAGAAAAGACATATTCATCTTTGGTAATGACACAAACTTGTTTCTTTCTGATCTTTTGCCACTCAGGTGCTAAAGTATTAATATCAAAGAAAATTATAAAATGACTTTATACTAATTATTTTATTTGCAGCGAACATTGGAAAAGGAATATTCTCCTTTTACCTGGTATGTGTGGTTTTACTCCTACTCCTGAAATGCAGACATTTCAAATGGAATCTTTCCAATGTATAGCTTTTTCTGGATTTTTTTTTTTGGCTTTGATTTTGTATTGTATACAGTAAAATTTTTGCATGATGTCATCTTGTTGACCCAGCTTTGAGCAGAAGTTTTAGTATCCACAGCATCTCAGTAGTTTAGCTTGTTTTTTCTTCTCCCTCATTGTAACATTTGTTGAAAGGTGCAGGACCAAGAAAGGTCTTTGTGCAACATAAGCAAGCATTTAATTAAGGGGTAATGCCTATGGTACCAGAGTATGTGAAGTGAAACAGAGATGCTTAATCAGCCACAAAAGCTATTTACTGCTTCGTAAACCTCAGTGCTCAGTGTCATAAATATTATTACTGTTCTAGGACTTCAGAAAAGCAGTGAAATATCAAAACTGATTTTTCTCTACTGTTAAAGTATGGAAAGCTTTCCTCCTAATAGAACTTGTAATGAAGCTGACATTTTGGAGAAGCATACGTAACTGAAATTTATTAACTGGAATGTGATCAGAAGGGACTTAAATACAATGAGGGGTATGTTGAAAGTAAAGCATGGAGGATAAGGTTTTATCTCTATTAAGCCTGAAGTTATAGGGAGGAATAAGTCACATAATATTGCCATATATATTTCAAACGCCTACGTGGGCATGGACAAATAGATACTTTCCATCCATCAGCTTAAATCTTTATAGCAACTCTGTAAACTAAGTTGGTTCCAGTTTTACAAATGAGAACATGGAAGCTCAGAGAGATGAAGTCACACAGATGTGTCTGATAATGCCTATGCTCTTTCTAGTACTTCAAACTGTTTATTAGATGAAAGCTTGTATTAAAATAGCCTTTAAAATATTTTTTCTGTTGAATATCTATTAGTATACCTGAAAAGCTCAATTGTGCCATGTTAATTCTTAAATTTTTAACCTTTTATTTGTTCTGTTTTCAACATTTAATAAGCAGCTAGTATATTCCTAACACTAAGTATTACGAAGACTGTAACTAAATAAAGGACAAAAGTATCCTCAGAGTTTCCATAGTTAAGTCTAAAGGAAGATTTAAACTTGAGTTGTTGAAGAGGTCTTATTGACTCCTTCCCACTCAGTCTTCCTCCTCAGAGTTTACCAGGTAAATACCCTAGCCTATACACTCAAAATTTGAGAACAGAATCAAAGAGAGCAAGGTTCTCTTTTCTAGTACTTGGACTATTTGCCAGACCCTTTCCAAATTGTATCCCTTCTGTTGAGAGGGGGAAGTACATGCAAAAGCTCAAATGCATAATCCAGTTTTCTGAATATGATCCAGCTTACAAGCACAAATAAGGAACGAGTTTGTAGTCTTGTTGAAATGCCCTGATAGAGAGGAAATTGTGTACAGTGGAAACCTAGAGGAGGTAGTTAGCATAAGACCTCCTGAAGAGGAGAGGTTTTATAAATAAACTGACTGTTGAGAGAAGGCAAAGGAAAGCTGGTTAGTGAGGAAGCTAAGGGAAGGCTTTTGTGATGATTCTAATATTTTATTAACCCAAATGTTTATATCTTTTGATTGATTACACTTCTCTTTCCTTTGTTATCTACTGTCACTCTGTAGATCTTTTATTCTGGTAATGTTTTCAAAAGGACTCTATGTTCTTTGTGGAAATGTCAGCATTAGAAGTTTAAAAGCTTCAGTTGTTGATGCTTACTTAAGGCAGTTTAACCAAACATTGTGTCCAGTCCCCTCATTTTACACATAAAGAAGCTAAGGTCCAAATAAGCTGTCATACGCTTAATGTTAGATACGGTAAGCATCAGACCTGGGACTTGGCTTGGCTATTAGTCATGGTTTCTGTCCTGAATCTCTAGTTGAAAAATGCATGAAGTTACTTATGGTTTAATAATAAAAATAATTTATGTTTCCATTTGCTATTTTTCTTCATTGGCTTTAAGAGAGAAGTGATTGAAGAAATATGAAGCAATAGAAATATCTGACATAGTCTTATGGGCAATAATTTATTTAGGTAAAATATATGGAACCTTTAATTCAGAAGGTTCAACTTTCTAAAGAGCAGTCACTTAATTTCAAAAGATGTTTAT
The DNA here is from genome assembly GCF_047675955.1 of Chlorocebus sabaeus. Classification (NCBI taxonomy): domain Eukaryota; kingdom Metazoa; phylum Chordata; class Mammalia; order Primates; family Cercopithecidae; genus Chlorocebus; species Chlorocebus sabaeus. Next base: position 53,378,539 of record NC_132929.1, on the reverse strand, counting down.
GTACATGCCATCTTTCTAATGTATAATATAGTGGAAAGACAGCAAATTTAATAAAAAGCCTTATTCTGTGAGGTAATGTTGGCAATAGCACTTGTAAGCTCAGATTTATTCATACATTCTTCTTTTAACTGGCCTTTTAACTGAAGTAAAATTGATGGGAAAAGCATGAAGTTATGGAGAGTTTGGAATTGGGATGCCTTTGGTTGACTGTGATTATCATAATGTATTTCAACCTTGAAACTGAGCCCTGGATGACAGAGGAAAGCAGCTGAGACATAAGAAAATGCCAGAGACAAAACCTTCAGCCAGTCTATAAAAGGAATGATTAGGCAGTTCAAAATGTAAATGCCAAATTTTATCACACAGCTATTTCCTGGGATTTTAAATGGTTATAACTATTCTTTCTCTGGAACTAGAAATACACTTTAATTCTGAATGGCATAGGAAAGTCTCCTGCGTCTACTATGAGCCTTTTTCTAGTTGCCTTATCCAGGAAATAGTGTATGCAGGTGAACCAAATAATTTCTGAAAAACAATGGAAGTGTTATAAGAGTGAAAGGACAAAAGTGTTCTCAGAATTTCCATAGTTATGTCCAAAGGAGAGTTTAGAACTTGAATTGTTTAAAGTCTTACTGAGTCCTTTAAAGTCTTAGTCCTTTAAACTCTTCCTGACTCTTAGTCCTTTAAACTCTTCCTGACTAGTTTCTCTTCCTCCATCATCTTTCTTAATATACTTTTAAAAATTCAGGACCAAAAAGAGACATAACTAAGCAAAAATGCATGTTAACTGCCATTACAAGGAGAGCAAAATGGGTGGTGCCATATGTACTAATCTTTTCTAGTAAGAATAACCTACAGCGTATATAAAATCATGGTGTTATATGTCTAAGTACCTTTCATGTTCTGAAATTCTTGCCGAGACCCTAATCTATTATTAAAAGTAATGGCAAAAACCACAATGGGTTCTACGCTAACCTAATAGTCAGCCCTACATGTCTGTGGGTTTCATATCTGTGGATTCAACAAACCACAGATTAAAAAGTTTGAAAATAAAAAATAGCAGTACAGTAATAAAAATAACACAAATAGAAATACAGTATCACAACTATTTACATAGCAAGTAATCCAGAGATGATTTAAAGTATACGAGAAGATGTGCACAAGTTATATAAAATACTATGGCATTTTATATAAGGGGCTTGATCATCTGCAGATTTTAGTGTTCACAGGGGTCCTGGAACCAATCCCCGACAGATAATGAGAGATAACCATAGCACGCCCTCCCTGTGTCCTACTCATTCTCTATTTTATTCCACCCTATCCACCAGTCAGATTAATTTCCAAAAAACTCCATCGTAATTATCTCTTCTTTTGCCCTGGTCAGGAACTTTTAGTGGCTCCTCATTACATATGTAATTCAATCTGAGCTCTGGTTCTCTAAATACCTTTCTACCCCTCTTTATAGACCTTCCCCTCTGGCCAATTTTATTCCCTTAATATCCTTTAGCTGCTGTGTGGACTTTCAATTGTTCCATGCCCCTAATAAAATTTTATCAAGCGACTTAATTTCTCTGGTCTTTTGTTTCCTTGTTGTTATATGGAGGACAGTGGATTTAATGGCCATTATATTTGTTTAGTGATTTCTAATTTATTTCTAATTTTTCCATATATTGCTATTTCCTTCCTTCCTTCCTTCCTTTCTTCCTTCCTTCCTCTCTCTTTTTTTTTTTTTTTGAAACAGGGTCTTGCTCTGTTGTCCAGGCTAGAGTGCAGTGGTGCAATCTCAGCTCACTATAGCCTCGACCTCCTGGGCTCAAGAGATCCTCCCACCTCAGCCTCCCGAAAAGCTGGGACCACAGGCACACACAAAGATGCCTGACTAATTTTGTTTACCTTTTGTAGAGATGAGGTCTCACTCTGTTGCCCAGGCTGCACTTCATCTTTGTGCCCTTTACAGTAGTGCGTGCAGGAATGATCCACATTGTACAGATAGGAAACCTCAAGTCCAAGTAGGCTAGGTGATTTGTATATGAAAGTTGTTCTAAAACTTTTTAGTCTCAGGAAGTACCATTTACAGTAGCACTCCCAAAGATGAAATATTTAGGTATAAATCTAAGAAAATGTATATAGGATCGGCTGGGCACGGTGGCTCACGCCTGTAATCCCAGCACTTTGGGAGGCCAAGGCGGGCGAATCATGAGGTCAGGAGATCGAGACCATACTGGCTAACACAGTGAAACACCGTCTCTACTAAAAATACAAAAAAATTAACTGGACACAGTGGCGGGCACCTGTAGTCCCAGCTACTAGGGGGGCTGAGGCAGGAGAATGGTGTGAACCCAGGAGGCAGAGCTTGCAATGAACCAAGATTGTGCTACCAATGCACTCCAGCCTGGGCGACAGAGCGAGACTCCGCCTCAGAAAAAAAAATAAAAGAGAGAAAGAAAATGTGTATAGGATCTACGGTTAGAAACTATAAAGCACTGATAAAAAATATACATACAAATATCTATAGGTGGAAAACTACAAGGCACTAATCAAACAAGATCTAAAGAAATGGAGAGAGATTCTGTGTTCATGGATTGAAATAATATTGTTGTGATGTCAGTTCTTTCCCATTTGATCTATAGACTTGACACAGTCCCAAATCAAAATCCCAGCAAGCTATTTCATAGATGTCAACAAACGGATTCTAAAGCTTATAAGGAAAGCCAAAGACCTAGTATAGTCAATGGAATACTGAAGAAAATTGGCAAAGTTGTAGTACTCACACTACCAGGTTTCAAGGCTTACTATAAGGCCATGGTAATCAAGATACTATTGTGTTGGTGAAAGAATAGACACATAGATTAATAGAACAGGATGGAGTGTCTAAGATAAATTCACACGAATATAGTCAACTGATTTTTAACAAAAGATGGTATTTTCAATAAATGGTGCTGGAACAATTGGATGTCCATACCCAAAACTGAACCAAGACACAGGCCTTATAATTTATGCAATAATTAACTCAAAATGGAGCATAGACCTAAATATGCCACATGAAACTTATTGAGGAAAACATATATGATACTCAGTTTGGTGGTAAATTTTAAAATACAACATCAGTATGATACATGAAAGAAAAATGTTAAGTTGTGACTTAGTTAAAATTTAAAACTTCTGTGAAATACTCTATTAAGAGAATGGAAAGACAAGCTATAAATGGGGAGAAAATATTTGTAAAACACATATATAACACTTGAATCCAGAATATACAAAGAACTCTTAAAACTCAACAATAAGAAAATCACCCAATTTAAAAATGGGCAGAAGATCTGAAGGGATACCCCATCAAGGAAAATAAGCAGGTGGCAAAATTAGCACTTAAAAAGATGGTCAATGTTGTATGTCGTTAGAGAATTGCAAATTAAAATAATAATGTGGTACTACTACTCACCAATTGGCTGAAATTCAAAACACTGACCAAATTCTGGCGAGGATGTGGTATAACAGGAACTCTCATTCATTGCTTGTGAGAATGTAAAATGTTACAGCCACTTTGGAAAGCAGGCAGTTTCTTACAAAACTAAACATGATCATACCATGCAAATCAGCAGTTATGCCCTTAGGTATTTACCCAACTAATCTGAAAACTTCTATTCACACAAGACCTGTACACAAACATTTATAGCAGCTTTATTTATAATTACCAAAACTGGAAGCATCCAATATGTCCTTCAGTAGGTACATGGGTAAACTGTGGTACATTCATATAGCAAAATATTAATCAGTACTAAAAAGAAATGAGCTATGAAATCATGAAAAGACATGGATGAATCTTAAATGCACATTGCCAAGTTAGAGAGATCAGCCTGAAAATGCACTGTGAGTCCAGTTATATGACATTCTAACAAAGGCAAAATTAGAGAGTTGGTAAAAATATCAGTGGTTGCCAGGGACTCGGGAGCAAGGAGATGAGGAGAAAGTTGAATAGGTGAAGAACTAGGACTTTTTTAGGGTGATAAGTATGATGTTATGGTGATGAATATAAGATACTAGGCATTTGTCAAAACCCAGAGAACTTTATAGCAGAAAGAGTGGATCTTAACGTGTACAAATTTTTGAAAACTCATTTAGGAGGTCAGAGATTCCAGGATGGAATGCAAAATGTGGCAAAGAGTCTAAATATATTATAAATGTATCTAATAATCTCACTGAAGGGAGTGAAGAAACAAGTTGCTAATCTAAGTAACTTTGGAAATGAGTGGCATCTGTATGACTGTTTAGTCTTACTGTACTTACTTTAAGCTAAAGGAACTATCCATAAGCCTGGTACTCTATTGATGAAGTTCTGTCCCATGGGGAAGAAGGTATGGGTTAATAATGTTGAAACTACCATGCATGTATACTGGAATTGAACAATTAAGAAAATGGGTCGCAGTTGTTAGAAGCCAGGTTTTTCACTGTTGTAGTGTTGGTTACAGGTAAGCAATGAGAGGCTAAAATGATCCGTGTGGTAATGGATTCAAGTTGGATACATTGATATGAACTCATTTAGCTTAATTTGTAGATACAGATGGTTGCATATGGAAATGTTTATAGATATATGTATATGCACAGGTTAGGGTACATATTTACAATGTACACTAAATCAATGTGTAGTAGAAGCAATGAAACTCCAGTAGCAATTGTCATACCTAGTCCTCAGATCTTGAGGAGTAGGAGTCAGGAGTCAGGGTTATCTGGTGTTAGGAATCAGGATTCCTTGGAGAAGTGGCTGATTCTAACCCTGGGATAGGAAATATACAAGATCTATGGAGCCTCTGTAGTGACAGAAAATAAGAAAGGACTCAAAAACAACAACAACAACAACAACAACAACAAGACACAATGATAGAGTATGTCAGGGGGACACAGGAGCCAACTGAAAGTTCTCCAATGACCAAAGCTGGAACAGTTTGAGCAACAAAATAAAAGTATTGTTGGATCATAATCCAATGTATAAAGTAAATATCTATGAACCCTTACTGATATAAACAAATGGTTGATGTTGACCTTGGGAGGGAATAGATAAATCTCCCTTGCAAAAGAATTTCAAATGATTTACTTAGATATTCCACCCTCAAGGGAGTAGGGGCATAACTCTCCACTCCTTATGTTAGGCTGTTGATAGTGACTTTTCTTCAATGAGTGCAGTACAGAAAGGGTAACATTACAATAGAGAAACCTGATAAACTCTACCTCAAGGCAGATGATCAGGGTCAGCATCAACAGAGATGTCATGCATCCTTGATTTGTTATGATATGATATGATGAAGATGACACTTTACCTGTGTGGTTTTTCTCCCAAAAACACATTGTCCTAGTCTAATGAGAGATCAAATCACAATTTTACAAAACGTATGACTAGTAATCTTCAGAACTGTCAAGGTCATCATAATGGGTTGAATGATGATCCCCGCTCCCATAAAAGATTATGTCCACATCCTAACTTCTAGAACTTGTGAATGTGATCTTATTTGTAAAAAGTGCCTCTGCAGATGTCTTTACATTAAGGATTTTGAGATGATGATCATCCTGGATTATCTGTGGGGCTCTAAATCCAATGAGGCATGTCCTTGTAAGACACAGAAGGTTATAGGCAGAGGAGAAAGCCATGTGAAGACAGGCAGAGATTAGAATGATATAGGCACAAGCATAGGGATCCGTACAGCCACTAGAAGAAGTGTCAAGGAGTGATTCTTCCCTAGAGACTTCTAAGAGAGTGCAGCCCTGCTCATTACTTGATTTTTTTATTTCTTGTCTCTAGAATCATATAAAAATAAATAAATTTCTGATCACCTGTAGTCAGCAGTTCAAGACCAACCTGGCCAACATGGCAAAACCCCATCTCTACTAAAAAATACAAAAATAAACTGGGCGTGGTGGCACGTGCCTGTAATCTCAGCTACTCGGGAGGCTGAGGCAGGAGAATCGCTTGAACCTGGAAGGCGGAGGTTGCAGTGAGCTAAACTTGCACCACTGCACTCCAGCCTGGGTGAGAGAGGGAGATACTATCTCAAAAAAATAAATAAAATAAATAAATTTGCTGTTTTTTTAAGCCATCAAATTTATGGAAATTTGTTATAGCAGCCACAGCAAACAAATACACTCATCAAAAACAAGGAAGGCCTAAGAAACTGTCACAACCAAGACTAGCCTAAGGAGAATAAATATAATGTGATGCCCTAGATAGGACCCTGAAACAGAAAAAGGACATTAAGGAAAAACTGAAGATACCTGAGTAAAATACGGACTTTAGTTAATAATGTATTTATATTGTTTCATTAATTGTGACAAAGGTATCATACTAGTGTAAAATGTTCATAATTGGAGAAACTGGGTGTAGGACACATGGGAACTCTATGTATTATCTTCACAATTTGTCTATACATCTAAAACTGCTCTAAAATGAAAGGTGTATTGTTTTAAAAAAGAATGAAAAGGAATAGATATCTGTCCTGGGAATAACATGAAACCAGAATATTCCACCCCTCAAAAACAAGGGTTTTCTTTCTTTGGCAATTATCTGTTGGAGGAAGCCTGCCTACTAACAGTATTCCTTTCTTCCTCAAACATCCTGTAGTCAACCTTGCTGTTCAAGGCAGATGAGACCACTGGGAAAACAGACCTCTTCAGCTACAGCAGAAATCAGTGCAATTATTCATTCTAAACAAATTAGCCCTTTGGCTTTCATACTACTGGCCTTCCTTCCTGAAAAATTCAGTCTAAAAGTTTTAAGACAGGGCCCAGGAAGGTGTATGTGCTAGGGTTTCTTGGACAATGGCTAATTCTAGGGCTGGGACAGGGAAAGCATAGGACGAGATGTGCTGGACACATCTCCCTGTACCTGAAAGTAAAGTAGAGCTCGAAGAATGAGGGGATTATATCTAAAGGATGCAGAAGCCACCTTGAAGGGGCACTCACTGGCCAATTCTTGAACAGTTTGAGCATCAGACTAAATAGTCATGCTATCAAATCATAGCTCCTTGAATAAAATAGGAACTCATGAGACCATAGTGATCTAATAAATTAGTGGGGAGAAGAAAAGGAATAATGGAACTGGAAAGATCACCATTTGCAAACTATTGTAATCAGTGATCTTTCTTAATTCCATGATTCCTAGCTGATAGGATGCAGTGAGGAACACAGCAGCATTTCTTTGACACTTCTTTCAAAAATGCATAACTGAAATCTAATTTTGAAGAAAAGAGAATTCCAAATTGAGAGACTTTCTACAACATACCCAACATGTAACCTTCAAATTTATAAAGATTATGAAAGTCAAGGAAAAACGTTAGAACTATTCCAGATTTAAAGAGACTAGACAAACTTGATGATTAAATGCAACTCGTAATACTCTATTGGATGCCTTTGCTACAAAAGACATTAGTGGAATAATTGGTGAAACTTCACAGACTAGTAATGTATCATTGTTAATTTGTCAATTTTGATGGTCGTATTATGGTTATTTGGGAGAATATTTTTAGGGGAATTATGAACAAGTTATTAGGGATGATGGGACATAATGGCAGCAACTTTCAAATTGAGGAAAAAACTATTCTTGAACTTTCCTGTTTGAAATTATTTTTAAAATTAATTTTTAAAGCTTTCAATAAAAGCCATTGTGAGTTGAGTGGATAAGAGGATAAATTCATTAAGAATACTTCTGATCAATGAAATATCTCCAGACCTGGAAGAAAATTCAAGCTATTAAAGGGAAATACTGATGATAAAAAATCAATTCTAGAAGAAAGAGATTGTGGAAAGAATTCTTGTAAGAAAAAATCTTATAAATAACCTTGGAAACTTTATATTGGATGAAATTTGGTAGTTACTGCTTTTTGTTGACCCGTTGCATTGCCAAGTGTGGGAGTGGAAGTTTAGCATCCAGCTGGGTCTCACAGGGATTAGAGGGCAGAGAGCCAACTAGCACCACGTTGTACCCACACGTGTATATGGTGGTGCTAGTTGGCCTTCTCCCCACCTAGGCACCTCTGCCTAGGTGCTGCTTGATGGGGTGGAAATTTAGCTACTGCTAGGCACTGGTAACGCTAGGGAAACAGAGGAGGGACAGTTTTTTAGAGGTGTAGAAGGAACTTGATTTTGTACGTTAACTTAGGAGAACCTGTCAGAGATGAGGAAAAGAAAATTATACAACAGAATTTATAGAATAAACCCAACTGTACCATTTTCCTACCCCTAAACTGTGATCCTTGACATCTCAAGGCATGTGGACTCTATGAATTAAGAGTTTTAGAAAGGATAATCTTTAAAGGACCATTTGACTTATTATATTTCATCCAGCAATTTGAGTCTAGATAAGAAATGTGATAAGAGATAGTTGTGTCTCCTCAAAGTTGGAATTAAGGATACCAAACAAAAGAAGCTACAGGACATGTTTTTCATTAATAATAAAGATCAAAGGGCAGATTATTTGCTGTGACTTGACCTAAAATACTGTGACATTGTTTGTTTTGTTTTGTTTTTTTTGAGGCGGAGTCTCACTCTGTCGCCCAGGCTGGAGTGCAGTGATGCCATCTTGGCTCACCGCAACATCTGCCTCCCAGGTTCAAGCGATTCTCTTGCCTCAGCCTCCTGAGTAGTTAGGATTACAGGTGCATGCCACCACGCCCAGCTAATTTTTGTATTTTTAGTAGAAACAGGGTTTCACCAGATTTCACATGCTTACAGATTTTAAAGAGTTGTAGAAACATCTTATTGCACTAAGAGAAATTGCCCCATGAGAAATATTTTCATCTGCTTGACCAGCACTATTGATGAGGTGATTGAATTCCTCCAAGGAGGACAAGCTGTTACATCAACTGAAGTGACACATGCTTTGGGGAAGAGGCAGTCACAGGTGTTAGTAACATATACTTTGCCAACACAAATTTATAAGAAGATTCATTTTAAAAAATTTTCAGCTTGGAGTGAGTTTGAAATAAAAATATTTTACTTCTCTTACTATCAGAGGCAGTGAAAACATTGATTTTAAAGTAGCTGCTATGAAATACATGCTTTTTTTCTGTGAATGGCAATAGTACTTCCTCAGAGTATGTATCAAGTCAGCTGCTTCAGGGAGCATTTCACATTCTCTGTGTATCCTGAGACCTCATTTTAGCAAATACAAGTCATCTAAACTCTTCCCAATTCAATTTGATATCCTAACTGGGAATGATGGTGGAGCATAGTCAGAACCTTTCAGATCTGCATATTTTACAGCTGATTACTTCTGATTAAGTCCAATTTTTGTCATTTTAGACTAAACGGGAATTTTGATCTCTGATGTCATAATGTGACAGTGATTGATCTCCTGGGGGCATTCTCTATGTTGTAGTACTTTGTGCTTTGGGCCAAAGTTCTGTGTGTGTGCTCTTCCCTCCTTTGTCTCGTGCTCTCCCTATATCCCTTTCTTCATTTTTAGTATTTTCTTCATTTTTCAATTTTAAAAGAAAAATATGGGCCTCTTTAAACATAAGACCTCCTAAGAACAATACTAGATCATAGTTAATAATCTGCGCTAGGATAAACTCATCGTCTACCATTTTATTTTATTTCAATTTTTAGAATTAGATACCTGCATTTTCCTTTTTTTTCAATTTCACATTTATTTTATTTTATTTATTTTTTGAGACAGAGTCTCGCTCTGTTGCCCAGGCTGGAGTGCAGTGGCATGATGTTGACTCACTTCAACCTCCACCTCCTGGGTTCAAGCAATTCTCCTGCCTCAGCCTCCTGAGTAGCTGGGATTACAGATCCCTGCCACCACACCTGGCTGATTTTTTATATTTTTAGTAGAGACTGGGTTTTACCATGTTGGCCAGGCTGGTCTCAAACTCGTCACCTCAAGTGATCTGCCCGCCTCGGCCTCCCAAAGTACTGGGATTACAGGCGTAAACCACTGCGCCTGGCCCCATTTATTTTTATTGATACATATTAGATGTACATAATTTCAGGGCACATGTAATAATTCAATATTCCAAATCTCCTTTACCATTTTAGGTAAGGGTAATTCATAAGCCAAAGAAGATAAAGCATCCTTACCTCTTTATTCCTTAGTGACTCATTTCCATTGTCTAGTTTGCTCTCTTGGTGCCTTTCTTTCCCCTCCTCTTTTTAGTTTTAATTGAAAGAAAATAAGGGGAATATTTTAAACAGCAGTGAATATTTAAATTAATATTTTCCTTTTCCATCTACAAAGTTAAATATTTGAAATAGCTCTTCATATTAAAATACCACTTACAGCTTTTAATTTTGGAAATGTCAGCACATTGACAAATCATTTATTGCTTATTCCAGGTATCCCACATTTTCTTTGTAGAACAAATATTCACTGTTGAAGCTTTATCTGATGAAGCTACATGTGCTGATAAAACAGGAAGAGAAACATTCTTCCTCCCTCGTTTATAAACAAAAATCTATGTAGCTGAAACTGGATGGCTATAGCTGTCAAACATAAGCTCATTCTTACAGTTGGGACATATTTTACTTCTTGTTGAAATAGATGTTCCACAACTATAAGATAAGAAGTCTGATCCACTGTGTGGAATTTTTCAGTTGATGCTGCCTTATGTAGTACTGTGTTGGAATTTACCGGCCTACAGTCTTGAGGTAGTATTTTGCATTAAGATGAGTCCATTTTCAGTATTAAATAATTCCATGGTAATCTACATGGGAAAGAGTTTCTGCTTAAATGAATCAGAGTATGATGAGGCTTTATTAATAAGGTTGAGATAGTTGAATATTTGGGAAGTGAGAGTTAATTTAAGAAACTTGAGAAAAGACCATGTTCTTCAAAGCATCTGTAGTCTCCAAATCTAGTAAAAGTGAAGATGACTTCTCACTGTAATAGTCTATAAGGATTTTTTTTTTGTTTTAAAATGTCTTTTTGTCTCTTCCTTAGTGTTGGCAACTGTTTTATGTTGTATATGCTCTGCTCATTTTAATATAACACTGTTATAAATGAAGACATACACGGCTTAATTAAAAACTTAGAGTAACAGGCCATCATAGTTATCGTTTATAGAACTAGTTCTGACTACCACTGTGGCCTGTGCGTATATATGAGCCATAAGGTCACCCTAAGTGGTACTTTTTATAAGCTTAGTCAAGGTTATTAAAGCCAAAGGAAAACTAATATTTAGTGCTTCTACTGTTTTATTTATTACTCGATTTAATTTAGAAGTACTTTAGGACCTTGACCTACTTCAGTGCCGTTCATTCATTGGTAGTAAATATTAATCGATGAATTGAGATTTGATGTCAGCTGTTCTGTATTAACCCATTTATTTTGTTTTTCATATTCTGCTTTTTAAATTGTATATATCATATCATTGCAATGAGAAACCAGATTTATGTTATAAAGCATTTTTTCCTTAATGAAGTGTAAATATCAGTTACAGTTAGTTTAGTTTCCTATAGTCATTAAAGAAAAAAGACCAAGTTCAAAAACTCATCTAACCATACATGTTATAATGTCCAGCATCTATACTAGGTTATTGATAGTGTTTAATTTTTAATGCATATTATTGGTATACCACATGCTCTATGCATACTACATAAGACTGCAAGTTTCCTTTCAGGACCTAAAAGGGCTGTTGTGTTTATAATGCATGTGTTTGTTTCATTTTGCACATTTCAGTGTGCACTCATATTGTTATATTTCCTTTATTCTCAGAACAAACCTGAGAAATAAATAAGCATTATCTTTTAGGTAAACCAAGGTTCAGGAAGATTGAATGTTTTGCCTAGACAAAAATTCAGACCTCTTGGTAACTTGTTAATGTTCTATCTGATACTCTACAAAGAGCAGTAAAATGGTATATTATTTCATAATAGTAGATGTCAAACTGCTGTATAAATCTTTATTTGCATAGCACTTATAATTTTTAAAATGCCTTTTATATTTAAAAGAAAATTATAAAAGCAGAGTTCTTGTGTTATATATTTACTGTAGTTTCCTTTATTAGACTCACACATTCAGTAGATACAAAGTACCTCTGTGTTCTAGGTACTGGATTGGTTGCTAAAGTACAAAGCCAATCTCAGCTTTCAAAGAGATCAGGCCAGCAAGACACTGTTGTCTTACCCAACAGATATGGACAGTGTGATATAGGTCAAGTTTGCTGAGGGCACTGGAAAAATGCTTTTGTTTCTCCTGTTTTGGGAGTAAATGTGTGACTGGCACTGTCCTTTTTCCTACCATGAATACAGAGGTAATGCCCATATCTACAGCAAACAGCTTTGAAGCAACAAATCAACACATTTAGCAAAAAGAAAGAGCCTTGGACTTGATGACCCCTTCAACCTCTGTACTAATCCTAGACTACCTACCTCTGGACATTTTGTGTGGGGGGAAATAAAGTAATGCTCTGTTTTTTAAAGTCATACATAAATCAGAGTTTCAATTAATTGTAGACAAATATTTTCTGTCTCTATATTTTTTACTTATAATGGACTTTTAGCATACAGTAGACTAGAGAATGATGTAACGAATCCACATCACCTAGTTGTAATATTAATCAATATTTAACTAACCTTTTCCATTCTTGCACTTTCTCTCTTAGTAATTATAACTATGTTAAAGTAACTCTGTAATAAAAGTGTGTGAAAATACTGTGGAAACACATGGAAGACAGTGACTAAACGTGGCCAGCATTGAAGGGTCTTCAAAGAGGAGGTAGCATTGGCAGAAACTTTAAGGTCAAGTAGAGAATGGAAAGAGTATTTCTAGTGGGAGGACTAACATGTACAAAAGGGTTTTTAAAAGCATGGTATATTCAAAGAAGGGGAAATAGATTACTGTGGCTGGAATATAGAGATTAACATGTATGAGTGTCAGTATATGATTCTAAAAAGATGGCTTGGTGCCAAATCATGAATGGACGTGTATATATCGTATCAAGAAATTTGGTGCTTATTACATAGGTACCAGGAAATGAAGAATATGATTAGTTTTGGGTTTTTAAAACAGAACAGTGACAGTAACATTTTTGGAGTATGGGATGAAGAGGGAAGGCAGTAAACTGGGCCAATGGTTCAAGTAATTAGAAAAGCATTTGGTGATAGCAATAGTGGTTTTAGGCAAGGGGAGATAAAATTAAGAGAGATTTCAGGGGAAGAATCAACATGATTTGGTGCCTGGCAAGGATGTGGAAAAGGGAGATAGTCGTAGAATGACTTGAGTAGATATGATGATGCTAGGAAAGTAATACAGCAGAAGACTGGTTTGGAATAAGGGCATATGATGAGCTTAGTATTTTAAGTTTGAAGTGCTGATAGGTCATTCAGGTAGAATATTCATTGTGCCAAGTGGAAATATAGAACTGGACCATGAGAGAATCTCACACTAGGGAGTTCTATAACTTGCCTTTCCTGCTAAATATGTCATACGTCACAAGTTCATATATATATAAGACTATATATATGTAAGTATTCATATACATACATGTACATACACAAGTTAATCCTTATTATTCACTAATTGCATATTTGCAAATTGGCCCACTTCCTAAAGTTTATTTGTAATCCCTAAATCAGTACTTGCGGTGTTTTTGTAATAATTTGCAGGTATGCTTGCAGTGGTAAAAAAAATTTGAGTCACCTGATGTGCAGATTCTCAGCTGTAGTTGAACAAGGTGATACTCTAGATACTCTGCCTTCATTTTGGTTCTTATACTGTAAACAAGCATCCCTTTTGCAGTCTACTTAATGCCACACTTTTCACATTTTCTGTGCTTTTTTTGAGTAATTTTGCTTTTTTAAGCAAATGGCCCCCAGTGTTGTGCCAAAGTGCTGTGTAACATTCCTAAGTGCAAGAAAGCTGTGATATATCTATACAAGAAATATGTATGTTAGGTAAGCTTCTCTCAATCATGAGTTATGCTTTCAGCCATTATTTCAGTGTTAATGAGTAAATATATATTAAGTAAGATGTCTTTAAACAGAAATACAGATAAAACAAGGTTATGTATTGGCTGGTTGATGAAAATGTTGTGACCAGAGGCTCCTAGAAACCTAACCATCTTTCCTGTTTCCCCTAGAAGCAATGGTTCAGTGTTCAGTAACTCAGTGTTTGTGGCAATTTAATAGACCATAACTACCACAGATAACAAGAATCAATGTGTGTGTGTGCATGTGTAGAAAATTTGCTACTCTTTTATAAATAACCCTTATATTTGTACAATGTAAGCATTAGTCCCAATTTATGCTTGAATTTTATTTTTATTTTTATTTTTTTGAGACAGAGTGTTGCTTTGTCACCCAGGCTGGTATGCAGTGGCACAATCTCGGCTCACTACAAGCTCCGCCTCCTGGGTTCACACCATTCTCCTGCCTCAGCCTCCTGAGTAGATGGGACTACAGGCACCTGCCAACCCACCGGGCTAATTTTTGTATTTTTAGTAGAGACGGGGTTTCACCGTGTTAGCCAGGATGGTCTCAATCTCCTGACCTCATGATCCGCCCGCCTCGACCTCCCAAAGTGCTGGGATTACAGGCGTGAGCCACCGCGCCTGGCCATAAGTGTCTTTTTTAGTGAAAAATAAATGCATACAAGATGAAAACAGTTTGCTATTTTAGATCAGATGGATGATTCTATATTCCTTAAGTCGGAAGGTTTTTCATAAAATGGAATATTGAAGAAGTACATGTGACATTGACTGAGAGCATTTAAATGATCACCTATAGCACACTTGAGCATAATGTGGTTGTCAGCATCATATTGGTGGACCGCCAGTTTCTTTTATGGTTGATGTTATTCTCTTTAGCAAGCTTGCAACATTATCAGTCCCTTTTCTCTTAAAGAAATTTATTTTATAATAGTGTTTATGTGTGAGGAGATTTCATAATCGAAGACTAGTGTGTGTATGCATTCATATCTGTCAATTTGCTTGAATATGACAGCTCAAAAGCATTTTTTAACCTTTCATTCACAAATGTTGATTCATATCAGTAGGGGTGTTTTAAAATGACAGGTATTATGTGAGAATGAGAATTACCCATACTTTCTGACATATCAGTGTTATGTTGAAGATTAACATTCAGCTTTGTATCTCACATTTTATTGTCTGCAAATCTGAAAGCAGGGAATTGGCATTTACAAAGTCAAGGACAAGCCAACATACAACCCCATGCATTGACTGTTATACTTCAAAGTGATTCTGTGCTTGTTGACATATGTCTGTTTCCTAATCATCATCTTCCTTGGTATAGAAAATATGCCTTTGTTATTGTCTTATATGGCTATATAGTTAAATGCTTAAAATAAAAATAATATAGACCTACATTTAGAGATTCTTCAGTTTGGGGTGGCTGATTTATTTGTGCTGCTTATGTTTCTGACTTGATCTTCTTCTGACTGATTCTGTAGGCTTCTAACTAAGGTATTAGGGTGAATGCTTTCTGTCTTTACTGCAAACAGTAGATTTTATGTCATCAAGAGTAGTTATCCAGCCTGGGTAACAAGGCAACACCCCATCTCTACAAAAAAAAAAAAAAAAAAAAAGGAAAGAAAAGAATTAGTCAGGCATGGCAGTATGCACCTGTAATCCCAGCTACCAGAGAGGCTGAGGTGGGAGGGTTGCTTGAGCCTGAGAGGTGGAGGCTGCAGTCATCCATGATCATGCCACTGCACTCCAGTCTGCCAGTCTGGGCAACTGAGTGAAAAAAAGCAAAAGGAGAAGGAGAAGAGAAGGAGAAAGGAGGCTTATGCCTGTAATCCCAGCACTTTGGGAGGCTGAAGCGGGTATATCACTTCAGGTCAGAAATTTGAGACCAGCCTGGCCAACATGGTGAAACCCTGTCTCTACTAAAAATATAAAATTAGCCAGGCACAGTGGTTCATGCCTGTAATCCAAGCACTTTGGGAGACCAAGACAGGTGGATCACTTGACGTCAGGAGTTTGAGACCAGCCAACATGATGAAACCCCATCTTTACTGAAAATACAAAAATTAGCTGGGCATGGTGCTGGGCACCTGTAATCCCAGCTACTCTGGAGGCTGAGCTAGGAGAATTGCTTGAACCCAGGAAATGGAGGCTGTAGTGAGCCAAGATTGTGCACTGCACTGCAGCCTGGGCGACAGAGTAAGACTGCATCTCAAAACAAAATTAGTTGGGTGTGATGCCAGGCTCCTGTAATCCCAGCTACTGGGGAAGCTGAGGCAGGAAAACTGCTTGAGCCTGGGAGGCAGAGGTTGCAATGAGCTGAATCATGCCACTGCCCTTTAGCCTGGGCAACAGAATGTGACTCTGTCTCAAAAAAAAAAAAAAAGTAATTATAACAGCATCTTTTTCTCCTTATTTTTGGTAGATGACCTTAATATTCACTCTTCACATGGAAATAATTCATAGATTTATTCTTCCGCACTATGACTAGTGTATTATTTTAAGTGTTTTGATTTTTTTTTTTTTTTTGAGACGGAGTCTTGCTCTGTCGCCCAGGCTGGAGTGCAGTGGCCGGATCTCAGCTCACTGCAAGCTCCGCCTCCCGGGTTTACGCCATTCTCCTGCCTCAGCCTCCCGAGTAGCTGGGACTACAGGCGCCCACCACCTCGCCCGGCTAGTTTTTTGTATTTTTTTTTAGTAGAGACGGGGTTTCACCGGGTTAGCCAGGATGGTCTCGATCTCCTGACCTCGTGATCCGCCCGTTGTTTTTTTTTTTTTTGAGACAGAGTCTGACTCTCTCACCCAGGCTGGAGTGCACGATCTCGGCTCACTGTAACCTTCGCCTCCTGGGTTCAAGCAGTTCTCTCTGCCTCAGCCTTCTGAGTAGCTGGGATTATAGGCTCCCACCCCCATGCCCCACTAATTTTTGTATTTTTAGTAGAGATGGGATTTCACCATGTTGGCCAGGCTGGACTGGAACTCCTGACCACAGGTGATCCACCAGCCTTGGCCTCCCAAAGTGCTGGGATTACAGGCATGAGGCACTGTATCTGGTCGTGTATTTAAGGATTAATGCTTTTTAATTATATTGCATTTAGAAAGCAAAGTATTTGCAGTTGAAATCCTCTGTGAATTTAACATCAAGCATACTATATTTTCACTTTCCCTGCTTACTTGGAGCAACCTAATGTTCTAGTATTAAAGACTGTTTTGTAAGATTAATCAGCCCTTGATCTAATTGAAAGAGTCTTATGTTACCTTATTCCAATTTCAATAAACTATTAGGCAATATAGAGATGTGTTATAATTTGAGAGTTTTGTGTAAAGTTCTTTGGTAAGTGCTAATTCAGTGGGAATACTTTCTTAAATCTATAAGGATGCAGGGAAGTGACTAAAAGATGAAAATATTTCTCTAGTGTATCTCTAATGGAAGTACAGGATAGTACCTAAATGTCACCTTTGCCATATGGTTTCAGAAAAAAATACTTGAGGGTCTTTGGTGAATTATTGATTGTAGTATGTAAGCCTCTTTTTTTTTTTTTGAAATGGATCTAGGCTCACTGCAAGCTACGCCTCTCAGGTTCACGTCATTCTCCTGTCTCAGCCTCCCGAGTAGCTGGGACTACAGGTGCCTGGCACCACTCCCAGCTAATTTTTTGTATTTTTAGTAGAGACAGGGTTTCACTGTGTTAGCCAGGAGGGTCTCGATCTCCTGACCTCGTGATCCACCCGCCTCGGCCTTCCAAAGTGCTGGGATTACAGGCGTGAGCCACCGCGCCCGGCTACTTTTTTGTATTTTTAGTAGGGAGAAGGTTTCACCGTAGTCTCGATCTCCTGACTCATGATCTGCCCGCCTCGGCCTCCCAAAGTGCTGAGATTATAAGCGTGAGCCACCGCGCCCGGCCTCATTCAAATACTTTTATTTCTTCTCTTCAACAATCTGAACAGTTACTCCTTGGATCTGCCAGGTTAAGACATTTTCTCCAAGGAGACTTACTAAAATCCATTTAGTTTCCCTATTCACTGGTTTTATGTATATAAATTATATGCTGCTTTGTCATTAGTTTGCTTAGTTTTGTTAATATTCAGTTAAGTATCTCCTGAGTGCTTACTGCAATGATGTGTGAGCCTGGTGGTGTAGAGAAGTATGCTGTGGTCAGGGTTTCCAGAGAAAGTGATCTTGTACCTGAATAAGAATTTCCCATGTGTGGAAGGTAGGTAAAGATATACTGGCAAAGAGAACAGCGTGAGAATACATGGGATTGACAAATAGTTCAGTATGGCTGTGGTGCAATAAAGTGGGAGATAGGAAATAAAGCTGAAGAGATAGGTATGAGCCTGGTCATTGAGGACTTTATATGTCACACTTGGACATTTATTCTTTGAATAAGGGACTTTATTCTGTTAGTGCTGGGTTACTTTGAAGAGTTTGACATAATGAGGGTTTGATATATGATAGTGCTTGATGTGGCAAAATTTTATTTTTAATCAATCATGTTGGCAGAAGTATGTAAACAAATTTGAGGTAGGATAAAAGTAGAGATGGGGAGATGAGTTAGGTTACTGATCTGGTCATATTGAAAGATAACTTGGATTTGGATACTATTAATAGGGATGGATTTGAGGAAATAGACTTGGAAAGTGTTTAAAGTAGAAATCAGTAAGAATTGAAGATGACTGGTGAAGTGTGAGATGATTGCCAGACTTTTGGCTTAAGAAGTTAAGGGGCTGTGGTTCTGCTGTGACAGGGACTTTAAAAAGGAACAGATTTTAGGAAAAGATGAACAGCTCAGTTTGGGATATACTGAGTTTTTGCCTATAGTATCTTCAGTTAGAAACATCCAACAAACAACTGGATGTAGGAGTCTGAGGCCCAGGTGAAAGATCAGGATTAAGGGTATTCATTTGAGTTCCTCCCAGGACTGGGAGGAATACGGAAAATGTGAGTAGAGTGTGAAGTAGACAAAACCCTGAACCCTAGGAGGAATGGGAAAAAGAGGAACACAAAAAGGAAACTAGGAAGGAAAAACTCTTATGTCTTTGCCTAATTACTTTTAAAAGGAGGACAACTTTATCCTTTTTGAATAACTCTTTAAGCATTCTTGAATAGTAGGATATTATATAATGTTATGTAGTAGATAATAAATGTTTAAGTTTGCCACTTATTTTGTTTAGCTGGAAAACATTTCATTTACTTGGAAATTGTGTTTCTATATTTTATCCGTTTTCATTACTTAACAAATATTTTTTAATTCATATCATTTCATGAGCTGCTATGTACTAGGCACCGTGAAGTCTCCTATTCTGGTTTTGTTGTGAGAATTACTCTGACCCGAAGGCACTGATTTGCACTAAATTTTGCATGGTCAGTCTTATGTGGATTAATATGGTAGTTGAACATCCTCCTCTTCCTGAGTACAGTGTGGCCTTATTTAATCTTTTTCATCTCTCTGGGTCACTATTTCTTCATTTTTCTTAAGTCTGTTCATTTTTTAAAACTCAAGAACAGTGTCTACCAACAGGTTTTAGAGATCCACAGGGTACATGACTGGGTTTCATGACTCAGCTGAAATTGTATGCAAGATATGATGCATATATATACATTTTTATGAGGATGCAATTTATAGCTTCTTTTGGATTATCAAAGTTTTATATAACTCACCACTCACCTTCCACCCAAAAGGTTAAGAACTATAGGAACCAGAAGTATTTTTGTGTAATGTATTATAATAAACTACACTGTTTCATACAACCCCTGAATAGTGAAATTATCTTTAACAGAGGTATTGCTATTCTTTGAAAGTAATTTTTTGAAGTAAGGAACAAATTTATTTTAATGCACTATAATATATGTTTACTTTTTGGCTACTTAAGCCTATAATGTTTCTGTTATATTAACCAATTAAAATGCCTCCTAGTTATTTTATAGCTTAAAAACAAGTTCATCAAATAGAATAAGTAAGAGTTTGATTCTGCCTTATAGTGAATTAAAGAATGCTTAGTTTTAAAGAGTGATTCAAGTGCCCTTTATTATCTTCCCCACTTTGCATGTTCTAAAAGGAAAATAATACTTGAGATCCATTTGTAAGGAGAGAAAAGGAAGCAACGACATAATGCCCAGAGTTGGAGCCAATTAAACCAGGTTTGTACTTTTTCTTTCCATAATGTAACATATTTATTCTGGTCTTGAATCTCTTTTATTAATCGCCTGTCTTATTCCAACAAAAATCTAATAATTTCAAACCTTGTCATAATAGTATGGAGGAGACAAAGATGAGTAAGACATGCCCTTTTCAAACTATTTGCAACTAATGCAAAAGAACAGAAATCATAACAGTCTCTCAGACCACAGTGCAATCAAATTAGAACTCAGGATTAAGAAACTCACTCAAAACCGCATAACTACATGGAAACTGAACAACTTGCTCCTGAATGACTACTGGGTAAATAGCGAAATGAAGGCAGAAAGAAAGATGTTCTTTGAAACCAAATGTTCTTTGAGAACGAAGATACAACATACCAGAATCTCGGGGACACATTTAAAGCAGTGTATAGATGCCCACAAGAGAAAGCAGGAAAGATCTAAAATCAACACCCTAACATCAAAATTAAAAGAACTAGAGAAGCAAGAGCAAATAAATTCAAAAGCTAGCAGAAGACAAGAAATAACTAAGATCAGAGCAGAACTGAAGGAGGTAGAGACACAAAAAACCCTTCAAAAAATCAATGACTCCAGGAGCTGTTTTTTTGAAAAGATCAACAAAATAGACTGCTAGCCAGACTAATAAAGAAGAAAAGAGAGAAGAATCAAATAGATGCAATTTAAAAAAAAATGACATAGGGGATATCAAACTATTTGCAAGTTAACTATGAATATGAAAGACAAAATTATAAAAAGCTAGATAGCAATCTCATTTTAACATGGAAAGTTCTGTGAGGTTTGGTAAATTGCTTGAGGTCAGAAGCTCTTAAAGAGTTAAGGTGGGATTCAGACTCATATCTGTTGACTCCAAACCGTATTTGCCTTCCATTATGTCACAATGTTCCCTATTTTATTTAGGTTTAGTTGTTGTGCAACTAGCTGATTACTGAAGTAGAGGGTGGAGATCATATTTATTTCATTTAAGGAATTTACTTTCATTTAAGGAATTTATTTCATTTACTTTCTGATGAAGTAAAAAGGGGGAGCGTATTCTCTATTCTTCAGAAGTTTAGAAGATTAGAGACGGGAACTAACATTTGTAAGCACTTACTATGTGCTAGACACTATTGTAAGGACTTAACATGAACTAACTTATTTCATTAACAACAGCCAGGTGACATACTTGGTGTTATCCCTTATCTTTAAAACAAAGAAATAAGCAAATTGCCCAAGATCACATAGCTAGTAAGTACCAAAAGCAGATTCAAAACCGTGTATTGGGAAAGGTTAGATAGGGTTTACACCATGTCTATTGACTTAATCTTTTTTTTGTTTTTTATTATTATTTTTTATTTTTTGAGACGGAGTCTCACTCTGTCGCCCAGGCTGGAGTGCAGTGGCACAGTCTTAGCTCACTGCAACCTCTGCCTTCTGGGTTCAAGTAATTCTCCTGCCTCAGCCTCCCGAGTAGCTGGGTCTACAGGTGTGTGCCCCCACGCCTGGTCAATTTTTTTTTGTATTTTAGTAGAGAAGACGGGGTTTCACTGTGTTAGCCAGGATGGTCTTAATCTCCTGACCTCATGATCCGCCCGCCTCGGCCTCCCAAAGTACTGGGATTACAGGCTTGAGCCACTGCACCCAGCCAACTTAAAATTTAATATTACACAAACCAAACAAATAGCTGGACAATTTAGTCTGAGCTCTGTTGCTATTAGTGTCATTTGTAAACATCTTAATTCAACTATTAGCAGTTAAATCATCTTACCAAAATAATATTTACATCTTAACAAGCTTTTCATTGTAATCAGTTTGAAAAAATAATTTAGGTTACATGATCCTGTGGTGAAGAGAGGTTTTAAATTCACAGAATAGTGAACAGCAACATATGATAGAAAGAACTTTGAGGTGGGGCTCAGATCTGGGTTCTTTCAGTTCCCAGCTTTCCTGCTGACTCATGTGCTCTACAAGTATCTTAACCTGTTTTCATATGTTTTGTAAGATGAGAAGATTGACTTCATTGTTCCCTAAGTCCCTTACAATGATACAATTATCCTATCAGTAGATTTTTAAAATGTGAATTTTTTTACATGTGAATAGCTAAAAATTTTTGGTTGAGAGATAAGTCTTTAGAGATCACTTCATTGAATCCTCCGAGGTGACAGATGAAGAGACTGAGACCTTCACGTTTGTATGGCACTGTAAACATTTCAAAACTCTTTGTTCTTTTACATACATTAATCTCATGTGAGCCTCATCACCATACTCTTGTGGGTTAAATACTATTCTCTTCATTGTATACAAGACCAGATTGAATTAGTCATATAGCTGGGCTACATGAAGTGACTCTGTGACTCTCAACCGAGTTTATCATGTTTTCTTGCTTTAGTGAGACTAATTACATCCTTCAATGAAGTACTATTTTGTGAGAAAGTGAGAATTCAATGATTTATGAAAAAATCCAAGCAGAAGAAACAAAACATTTTCTAACATGAAAGTAGTAATGACTACAGCTATGTAAATAGCAGTAACAAAGAGGAAAGGAAGTGGCAAGTAATAAGGTCTATGAGTTGATTTAATTTTGGTTTTCATTTATTCCTGGATTAAGAATAAGCATAATGGACTTTTAATATCCTTGTGTTTATCAATAACATACTTTATCCTGACTAAATAATGCAAGGAGAAATCATACTTTATAATAAAGTATTCATAAATTGTAGGTGAGCTAAGGAAAATTTCAAACAGTTAATTTGAAAAGATACTTTGAAAACAAATAAATAAGCATGGGAAGCTAAGCTTTATGTAAAATTATTTAATTATTTCATTGCCTTTATTGAAGTGAGTTTTCTTTTTAATTTCCACTTTGTAGTTGTAGAGCTACAACTTTTTTGTAACTTTTTAGTATTTTTTTAATTGGAAAGAAAATAATTTTAAAACTAGTATGTAGGCATGAGCAGTTTTTCTTTTACAATTTTTTTCCCAAATTGTCTCTCCTTTAAAAGGAACTGACTTTCTAGATTACGTGGTATGATGGTGCTTTCTCTGCAGATATGAAAATTTGATCATTAATATAGTCTCTAGTTGTTGTTCTATATTAAAATGGTTTTTTTAAGATGATTAACTGCATGTATTCTGTAGAACTAATAAAAGAAAGGAGGATCTCCCAGATGGTTCTAATCAAATAAGGAAAACAGCAAAGGATGGAGTTGATATACAACAAAATTTGAAAGCAACATTATGAGATTTGACTTATTTTAGAGAAGTAAAATGTATTATGTCCTTTCTGAAGTCTGTTTTTCTTAAGAGTCCATTATAATATTCTCTTGCCCAGCTGCTGATGTTCTTTCCTTATGCCCTGCTCTACAGAGCTCCACCTCTTATTGTGTACCCATTCTCATGCCATCACAGATCCATGGAATTCAAAATGATATTTGATGCAGACTTGAATAGAGCTAGTTTTTAATTCTCAACTCTATGTCTGACTTCAAAACATGTGTAAAGGTTTTTTTTACAGCCACTTTTTAATGGTGCTTTAAAGGAAAAGATGAAGAGGCCCCTTCATAGTAATTAATTTTTTTGATTTTTGTTTTGAGATAACTAAGGAGCTAGTTTCCTGGAAACTTCAAATTCCTAACACAGTTTCATTAAATTGTACCTATTTGTAATATGATTGTGTCTTGCTAACCCAGACTGTAGTCAGTTTTAAGGACTACTGTTAGTTTCTCATTGGCCCATTGTGATTTAGTGTTCATAAAAAGGTTACGACATTTAACTGAGGGTTTAGAATTTTTCAAGATGACTGGGCTTTTTCCTGTGATCTGTGAGTTTCTCTTGTTTGGCTTTAGGCTTAAAGAATTCCTGATCTAGTGTCAACTGCAAGCAAGCCAGGCTTCCAGGCTGGTGTCCCATTCGTATTAAAACATTCCCTTTTTACACGTGTATGGCCTTGTGATTCAGAAGGCATGGTTTTAATACCCAAAGCCTTTTAACTTTTTAAACTATTCCAATGAAGAAATTGCTGAAACAGTGACTTTTTTTTTAACAAGTCTTGTTGACAAATTCGTTAGCATTAAATTGTTTTTCCTAGCTATTGATTAGTTTTAATGTAGATTTATTTCTATGTAGTCTGCTTTCTGTGCCAGGATATTTTCTAAAAATGAGATAAGTTCTTAGATGTATGGAAATTTGAGGAACTCTTCGATGTCATATTCAGTAAACCTCAGGATGGCAATAAGGGAAATATGGAGCTGTTGATTTATGTGTATATGTATGTATGTGTATATTTGGGTTTGTGATCTAAACACCCAGGAAATAAATTTGATTTATAGCTTCTTTCTTGACCAAGTTATTTTACAGTTTAGCATGGTGATAGAATTATTTGGAAATATTGATTGGTTTTTTCTTTTGCAAGTGTATTGCTACTTAACAATTAAATGATTAAATGTAGCTCAGGGCTTTGTTTTATTTCTTTGTGTTGTATTTGAGAGAATTAAATGGGTTGATTCAGAGTTTTAAAAAATAGAAGTATAGGTAATAAAGGAGAATTACAGAATCTGTTGGCCTGCATTTGTAAGATCAGTCCACCTTGAGTTGCCCAGTTATTTGAATTTATCAGAGAAAAATAGTACCAAGTAAGTATAAATATTCAAATAGTTATTGAATATTTCATTAACATATATATACCACCTTTAGTTTTCTTAATTCCTGATGTGAGAAATTTGGATGATTTTCATAAATATTCAAAAATTATTCTGCTGTACAAAATTGAGAGTATTGTTGAAAGAGATAATAATTTGCTCTTGGGTCTTTTTATTTCTTTTATGAAAACCCATCTCCAAAAAAATTGAAAAGTTGCTAATTGCAATGAGGGTTTTCTATGAAGTTATTAAATTTGATTCTTGAATTGTATGAACTTCCTCAATAGCTTTGCTTATACTTATATATAAACAGAACATTTTAATATAAGATTTGGTAGTATAGTATGTTGCCAGTCTGCAGCTCTTCTATAGGATAAATGAAGATCTTTGCAAAAGATTTGGGGACTCCAGATTTTCTATGTAAGGTTAAAAAAAAAAGTTTTTGATTATATTGAATGAATTCAGTAAAAATGACTTTCTTTTCTCCAGCAATATGAATATCATGTCTAATAAAAATTAATAACAATAGGCATCATTTGGCTGGCAGAAATAGCATTTCACATACTCTTTTTACAGCAAACTATAGACAAGGTCTCATATGATAAAGGAAATGTAATTTTTTTTTTTTTTTTTTTTTGAGATGGAGTCTCGCTCTGTTGCCCAGGCTGGAGTGCAATGGCAAATCTCGGCTCACTGCAACCTTCACTTCCTGGGTTCAAGTGATTCTGTAACCTCAGCCTCCTGGGATTATAGATGCCACCCCACCTGGCTAATTTTTGTATTTTTAGTAGAGACAGGGTTTCACCATGTTGGCCAGGCTGGTCTTGAAACTCCTGACCTCAAGTGATCCACCTGCCTCAGCCTCCTAAAGTGCTGGGATTACAGGTATGAGCCACCATGCCCAGCCAGGAGATAGAAAATCTTGTACAGCTCTTATAGTCAGAAACCTGATTATTCCAGAGATGAGAGTGCTATCTAGTGATCATCTACACAAAGCTACTAAGTAAGGTCAAATGTTTAGAGCCCATAAAAGATCACATAAAACCAATAACAAGAATATTGTAAGCCAGCCCACACTGTGTGAAAGAAGTTTATAGAGTCCACTTGAGTGCATTAAAATATTTTGTGTTCCTTGTTAATTCTAAAATAATAAAAATTTAACAGAAATATGGAATAGGAACAGGTTTTAGAATAAGAAAAGGCTTCAGAAATCATTTGATTATCCCCTTTCATTTTGCAAAGTGAAACTAAGGGTGTGAAGCGACCTCCTCAAGTGTTATATAGGTGGCAACAGAACTAAGATTAGAATACACTTTACGTATCTATTAAATAATTGAAGATAGAATTTGAAAAGTTGTGATGGGAAATTATTTTATTTTGTTGTTAGTTTTTAAAATTTATATACAGTAAAGCAAACCCTTTTTTTTTTGAGATGGAGTCTCACTCTGTCGCCCAGGCTGGAGTACAGTGGCATGATCTCAGCTCACTGCAGCCTCCGCCTCCCATTTTCAAGCGATTCTTGTGCCTCAGCCTCCTGAGTAGCTGGGATTATAGGTGCCTGCCTCCATGCCCAGCTAATTTTTGTGTATTTACTAGAGACCAGGATTTCACCATGTTGGCCAGGCTGGTCTCGAACTCCTGACCTCAGGTGATCTGCCTGCCTCAGCCTCCCAAAGTGCTGGGATTACAGGCATGAGCCACCATGCCTGGCCCAAAACTGACTTTTTAAATAAGTTCTGTGAGCTTTAACACATGTATGGATCCATGTAACTACCACTACAAACAGGAAACAAACAGTCCCATCACCCTAGAAAACTTCTGGCTGTCCCTTTTTAGTCAAAATCTCTCCCTACATCTAACAATTACTGATCTGTACTTCATCATTATAGTTTTACCTATTCCAGAATATTGTATAAATGGAATTTTATTTCCTAGCCAAACTGTATCCAGCTTTATTAAAGATACTTAACATAAATAATCATGGTATTTCAGGCAGGACATGGGCAGAGAATCATTAACAGTATACATACAACAACTTTCAAACTCCCTTCTTCAATGGACTACCAAAAATCAGAAAGCCACTATAAACCCAATGAAGTCTTCATGTGATGCGGTAAACAGGGAAAGTTTAGAGTGAGGTTGACATTTCACATTTAAATATTGTTTAACAACTTTTCACAAGCCAATCCTGACTCAGGAAGTGAAATGAAATGGCAGAATTTATCTGAAGATCCAGTCTAGAAATGGAACCACTGCTCTTTTGACGGGCTCCATCTCAGTGGTATCACTGGAACATCCAGATTGTCTGAAACACTGATAACCAATTATTGGGGATCAGATCCCAGCAGATGTCTGGGTTTAAGGAAGTTAAGTTTATGCTGAAAGGTGGAAAGGGAGAAAAGAACATAAAAACAAATTTGTTTTTCCATCCCACAGGCTTTTGTGCCAAGGAGGCCATGTGTGTCTAAGTCAGGGAGTCCCTCCTCCTGAGATCCAAGAGGAAGTCTCTCAAAACTAGAAGGGAAAGGTATTTTCCCCACATCAATCCAGCTTTGGAGACATTTTATTAGTGACATATACCCCTTCCCCCAAAAACAACAGTAAGTGTTCTGTGTACTAAAAACATAGCTTTGAAAACACACACACACACACACACACACACGAGCACCTTGGGAGGCCGAGGCAGCCGGATCACTTGAGGTCAGTTCAAGACCAGCTTGATCAACATGGTGAAACCCATCTCTACTAAAAATACAAAAATTAGCCGGGTGTGGTGGCATGAGTCTGTCATCCCAGCTACTCAGGAGGCTGAGGCTAGAGAATGGCTTGAACCCAGGAGGCAGAGGTTGCCGTGAGCAGAAATCGCACCATTGCACTCCAGCCTGGATGATAGAGTGAGACTCCATCTCAAAAAAAAAAAAAGAAAAAAGAAAAAAAACCCACAAAATTCTGCATTTTTATAAAACTTGATAAAAAATAGTATTTCAAACTGTATAGTCACCAGAAGTACACAGTTATCAAAAATGCACATGCTTCATGTGGCATCTCCAGCACCCTCACCTTTCTGTGCCTGGTCTATTTTGGCATCTCTATTTTCTGCAGGCTTATTCTCCTTGCCAGTGTCAGCTTTTCCCGTTTTTCCTTTGGGTACCTTCTCTCCATTCTTTGCAGGGGCCTTTTTAGGATCAGTCTCTGGCTTTGGAGGAGCAGGTTTAGCAAACAACCTCGCAGATCTTCTCTGTGGTTTGTCCCTCACCTTGACTTTATCTCCTTAACATCCCCTTCAGCCTTTCTCTTTGGCATGGTGGTGGTGATGCTGGCAGGACATAGGTGCATTGTGTGGGCTTTGGTCAGTCTGGGGATTGTTCTTGCTGCTGCTTCTTCACACTGCTCCTATAAATTGAATTATTATGTACTCTTTTTGAATCTAGCTTTTCTCTCAGCTTGATTTTTTCAAATTCATATGTTGTGTGTATTAGTAGTTCATTATTTTAATTGCTGAATAGTATTCCATTGTATAATGACTGTATCACAATATACTTAATCACCTGTTCATGAACATTTCGTTTCCAATGTTTCTTCAAAAGACTTCATTTTTTTAGAGCAATTTTAGGTTCAACATCAAAACTGAGAAAAAGGTATAGAGATATCCCACACACCCTTGTCCCCACAAGTGTATAGCATTCCCTATTATCAACATCCCCACCAGAATGGTACATTTGCTACAATTGATGAACTTTCATTGAGACATCATAATCACCACAAGTCCATAGTTTATATTAGTGTTCACTCTTGGTATTGTACATTCTATGGGTTTGGATAAATGCGTAATGACAGCTGTCTACCATTCTAGTATCATATAGAGTATTTTCACTGCCCTAAAAATCCTCTGCATTCTGCCTGTTCATCCCTTTTCCTTCTCTGGCCCCTGACAACCCACTGAACCTTTTACTCTCTCCATGGTTTTAACTTTTTCAGAATGTCATATAGTTGGAATCATACAATATGTTGCCTTTTCAGATTAGTTTCTTATTTTCAGTTTTTATCTATTATGAATAAAGTTGCTATAATTTTTTTCTATTAGAAAAAAAAATTTACTTACAGATATGGTGATCCTATTAGTGAGCTCTTAAATAGTTCACAAAATTAATTCACTTTTTAAAGTTTTTATTTTGAAATAATTATAAATTCACAGGAAGTTGAAAACATAGTACAGAGAAGTACCATGTTTACTGTACCATTCACCGAGTTTCCCCTGTTAGTTCCATCTTATGTAACTATAGAACAATATTAAAACCAGTACATTGACATTGCTGTAAAGCAAGTAGTATATCGTTCTTTGGTATTTTATCACATTAGCGTAGATTCATGTAACCAACACTGCAACCAAGATACAGAATTCCTTAACCCAATGATGTCCCTTTGCTGCCTCTGTATAGTCTCACGCACACCCACTCCCTTCCACCATTCCTCACCCTTGGTAACCATCTCTATAATTTTGTCATTTTGAGAATGTTATATAAATGGAATCATATAGTATAAAACCTTTGAGATTGGCTTTTTTTTACTCAGCATAATGCCCTTGAGATCCATCTAAGTTGAGATGTCAAGAATCATTCCTATTTATTGCCAATATAGTTAGTTTTCCACAGTATGGATGTGTCACACTTTGTTTTTTTTTTGTTTGTTTTGTTTTTTCTGGCTTTCCTGCAGGTTACTTGAATACTTTTTAGCATTAAGTGTTTTAAAATATCTCTTTGTATGGCTTTTTTTCATCACTCTAGATACTACATTTTGTATGTAACAAATCATAGTTGGCTGTACTACAGTGCTACTTGGTGATGCTACATTTTATCACTTCCAGTAAAGTATAGAAACTTTTGCTCCCTTTATTCCCCCCCATTTAATTATCTTAACATTTTTAAATGTTTCTAATATATGTATATGTGTATATTATGTGCATGTTTATATATATTTTTATGTGTATTAATGGTTTTATTTTCTTTACATACATTTTGAACCATATCATACAGCATTATAATTTTTGCTTCAGCAGTCAAACATAATTTGAAAAACTCAAGTGGAACAGGAATCTGTTGTATTTATACATATTTTTCATCCTTCTGTCATCCTTCCTTCCTCGTTATCCATGATTCCTGGATTATTTGAGATCTTTTTTCATTTCCTTTCTGCTTAGAGAATTTTCTTTATTCTTTTAGAGCAGGTATGCTAGTGAGAAATTATCCTTTCTCTATAAATATTTTTATTTTTTTCTTCATTGCTGTAGGATATTTTTGCTGGATAAGGAACTCTACAAGTCTTTTCTCCTAGCACCTGAAAGATAAATCGTGCCAGTTCCTTCTGGCTTCCATGGTTTTTAATGAGAAATTTACTGTCGTTAAACTGTTTTTCCCCTCTAGGGAAAATGTTATTTTTCTGTTGCTGCTTTCAAGATTTTTTCTATGTCTTCAGTTTTCAGAAGTTTGACTTTGATGTGTTTTGGCATGGATTGATTTGGGGTTTACACTGTTTGGGGTTTACTTGGCTTCTTGAATCTGTAGGTTTATGTCTTTTGAGAACTTTTCAGTCATATTTTTTCAAATTATTTTTCAGTTCTGTCCTTTTTTTCCTCTCCTTTTGAGACTCTGATGACAGGAATGTTAGTCTTTTATTATAGTTTCACGAGTCACCAGAGTTCTGTTTGTTTGTTATTTTTTGGTTTGTTTTCTTCCTATTGTTCAGACTGGCAAATTTCTATTGTTTTATATTTTAGTATACTGATTCCTTCTTCTGTCACATCCATTCTGCTATTGAACCCATCCACTGACATTGATTTCAGTTATTGTAATTTTGGTTTTGTAATTTCATTATTTACATTCTATTTTTCTCTGCTGAGACTTTCTTTACTCAGGCTTTCTGTTCTTTTCATTTGTTTCCAGTATGTTGGTAATTGCCCGTTGAAGCATTTTAATGGTGGCTGCCTTAAAATCCTTGTGAGATAATTCTTTTTCTTTCTTTAAAAAATACATTTTTTTCTTTTCCTTTTTATTTTTTAATTTTTTAATTTTATTTATTTACTTATTTATTTGAGACAGAGTCTCACTCTGTCGCCCAGGCTGCACTGCGATCTCAGTTCACTGCAACCTCCGTCTCCCGGGTTCAAGCAACTCTCCTGCCTCAGCCTCCTGAGTAGCTGGGATTACAGGCGCGTGCCATCACACCTGTCTAATTTTTGTATTTTTAGTAGAGACAGAATTTCACCATATTAGCCAGGATGGTCTCGATCTCCTGACCTCGTGATCCACCCGCCTGGGCCTCCCAAAGTGTTGGGATTACAGGCGTGAGCCACCACACCCGGCCTCATTTATTTCTTAAAATCCGTGTATAAGTGGACCCACTTGATTTAACTCATGTTGTTTAAGGATCAACTCTACATTACCAAGATGTACATATTTATTTTATTTTTGGAATTTTGTCTTATTTCAATAGGTTTTGGGGGAACAGGTGGTGTTTGGTTACATGAATAAGTTCTTTAGTGGTGATTTATGAGATTTTGGTGCACCCATCACCCTAGAAGTACACGCTGTACCCAATATGTAGTCTTTTATCCCTCATCTCCCTCTTACTCTTCCCCCAAGTCCTCAAAGTTCATTGTATCATTCTTATGTCTTTGCGTGCTCATAGCTTAGCCTCCACTTATGAGTGAGGACATACTATGTTTGGTTTTCCATTACTGAGTTACTTCACTTGCAGTAATGGTCTCCAATTCCATCTAGGTTGCTGCAGATAGTTTCCTTTTCCTACTTTATGTTTTTGTTTGCTTTGTCAAAGATCAGTTTGACTGTAAGTATTTCGCTTTATTTCTGGATTCCCTATTCTGTTCCATTGGTCTGTGTGCCTGTTTCTCTTCCAGTACGATGCTGTTTTGGTGACTATGGCCTTATAGTATCATTTGAAGTTGGGTAATATGATGCCTCCAAATTTGTTCTTTTTGCTTAGTCTTGCTTTGGCTATGTGGATTCTTTTGGTTCCATGTGAATTTTAGGATTTTTTTTTTCTAGTTCTGTGAAGAATGGTGGTATTTTGATGGGAATTGCATTGAATTTGTTGATTGCTTTTGGCAGTATGGTCATTATCACAATATTGATTCTACCCATCCATGAACATGGGATATGTTTCTATTTGTTTTGTCATCTGTAATTTCTTTCAGCAGTGTTTTGTAGTTTTCCTTGCAGAGGTCTTTCACTTTCACCTCTTGATTAAGTATATTCCTAATTTTTTTGTTTTTGTTTTTAACAGCTATTATAAAAAGGATTGATTTCTTGATTTGATTCTCACCTTGGTTGCTGTTGATGTATAGCAGGGCTACTGATTTGTATACATTAATTTTGTATCCTGAAACTTTGCTGAATTCATTTACTAGTTCAGGAGCTTTTTGGATGAGTCTTTCAGGGTTTTCTAGGTATACGATTATGTCATCAGCAAACAGCAACAGTTTGACTTCTGTTTGCCAATTTGGATGCCCTTTATTTCTTTCTCTTGTCTAATTTTTCTGACTAGGACTTCCAGTACTGTGTTGAATAGAATTGGTGAAAGTGGACATCCCTGTCCTATTCCAGTTTTCAGGGGGAATGCTTTCAACTTTTCCCCATTCATTATAGTGTTAGCTGTGAGCTTGTCATAGATGGTTTTTATTACCTTAAGGTATGTTCCTTCTTTACCAATTTTGCTGAGGGTTTTAATCATACATAAAGGGATGCTGGATTTTGTGAAATGCTTTTTCCACATCTATTGAGATGATCATGTGATTTTTGTTTTTAATTCTTTTTGTGTGGTGTATCACATTTATTGACTTGCCGATGTTAAACCATCCCTGCATCCCTGGTATGAAACCCACTGGATCATGATGGATTATCTTTTTGATCTGCTGTTGGATTCGTTTAGCTAGTATTTTGTTAAGGATTTTTGCATCTATGTTCATCAGGGATATTGGTTTGTAGTTTTCTTTTTTTGGTTATGTCCTTTTCTGGTTTTGGTATTAGGGTGAAACTGTCTTCATAGAATGATTTCAAGAGGATTCCCTCTTTCTGTGTCTTTTGGAGTAGTGTCAATAGGATTGGTAACCAGTTCTTCTTTAAATGTCTGATAGAATTCAGCTGTGAATCCATCTAGTCCTGGACTTTTTTTGTTGGTAACTTTTAAATTACAATTTCAGTCTTATTTCTTGTTATTGGTCTGTTCAGAGTTTCTGTTTCTTCCTGGTTTAACCTAGAAGGGTTGTATATTTCCAGGAATTTATCTATCTCCTCTAGTTTTCTAGTTCATGCACATAAAGGTGTTCATAGTAGCCTTGAGTGACATTTTGTATTTCTGTAGTATTGGCTGTTATATCTCCCATTTTGTTTATAATTGAGCTTATTTGGATCTTCTCTCTTCTTTCTTGGTTAATCCCACTACTGGTCTATCAATTTTATTTATCTTTTCAAATAACCAGCTTTTTATTGCATTTATCTGTTGTATTTTTTTTGTTTGTTGCAGTTTCATTTAGTTCTGCTCTGATCTTGGTTGCTTATTTTCTTCTGTTGGGCTTGGGTTTGGTTTGTTCTTGTTTCTCTAGCTCCTTGAGGTGTGACCTTAGATTGTCTTGTTTGTGCACTTTCAGACTTATCGATGTAGGCATTTAATGCTATGAATTTCCTGTTAGCACTGCCTTTGCTATATCCCAGAGGTTTTTATAGGTTGTGTCACTATTATTGCTCAGTTCAAATAATTTGTTAATTTCCATCTTGATTTCACTTTTGACTCAGTGATCATTCAGGAACATGTTATTTAATTTCCGTATATTTGCATGGTTTTGAGGGTTCCTTTTGAAGTTGATTTCCAATTTTATTCCAATGTGGTCTAATAAAGTGCTTTGTATAATTTCGATTTTCTTAAATTTGTTGAGAGTTTGTTGCCTGTCATATGGTCTGTCTTGGAGAATGTTCCATGTGTTGATGAATAGAATGTGTATTCTGTAGTTGTTGGGTAGAATGTTATGTAAACGTCTATTAAGCCCATTGTTTCTTTGTTGACTTTTTGTCTCGATTACCTGTTTAGTGCTGTCGGTGAAGTATTGAAGTCCCCACTATTATTTTGTTGCTGCCTATCTAATTTCTTAGGTCTAGTAGTAATTGTTTTATAAATTGGGAGCTCCAGTGTTAGGTGCATATCTATTTAGGATTGTGATATTTTCCTGTTGTATTAGACCTTTTATCATTATGCAGTGTCTCTCTTTATCTTTTTTAACAGCTGTTGCTCTAAAGTTTGTTTTGTCTGATATAAGAATAGCTATTTCTGCTTGCTTCTGGTACCCATTTGCATGGAGTATCTTTTTCCACCCCGTTACCTTAACTTTATGTGAGTCCTTATGTGTCAGGTGAGTCTCTTAAAGACAGCAGATACTTAATTACTGAATTCTTATCCATTCTGCCATTCTCTGTCTTTTAAGTGGAGCATTTAGGCCCATTCTTTCAACGTTAGTATTGAGATGTGAGGTACTATTCTATTCATTGCTCTATTTATTGCCTGAATACCTTTTTTTTTTTTTTTTTCATTGTGGTGTTGTTTTATAGGTCCTGTGAGATTTATGCTTTAAGGATATTCGATTTGGGTGTATTTGGAGGATTTGTTTCAAGACTTAGAGCTCCTTTTAGCAGTGCTTGTAGTGCTGGCTTGGTAGTGGCTAATTCTCTCAGCAGTTGTTTGTCTGAAGATTACCATATATTTTCTTCATTTATGAAGCCTAGTTTTGTTGCATACAAAATTCTTGACTGATAATTATTTTTGTTTAAGGAGGCTAAAGATAGGATCCCAGTCCCTTCTAGCTTGTAGGGTTTCTGCTATGAAATCTGCTGTTAATCTGATAGGTTTTTCTTTATAGGTTACCTGATACTTTTGCCTCACAGCCCTTAAGATTCTTTCATTCATCTTGACTTTAGATAACCTGATGACTGTGTGCCTAGGTGATGATCTTTTTGCAATGAAATTTCCCAGGAGTTCTTTGAGCTTTTTGTATTTGGATGTCTAGATCCCTAGCAAGGCCAAGAAAGTTTTCTTCAATTATTCTCCCAAACATGTTTTCCAAACTTTTAGATTTCTCTTCTTCCTCAGAAACACGAGTTATTCTTAAATTTGGTCATTTAACATAATGTCAAACTTCTTGGAAGTTTTTTGTTGTTGTTGTTGTTGTTTTTGTTTTTTTTGAGATGAAGTCTTTCTCTGTCATCCAGACTGAAATGCAGTGGTGCAATCTCGGCTCACTGCATCCTCCGCCTCCCAGGTTCAAGTGATTCTCCTACCTCAACCTCCCACATAGCTAGGATTACAGGCACACACCGCCACACCCAGCTAATTTTTGTATTTTAGTAGAGACGGGGTTTCACCATGTTGGCCAGACTGGTCTCAAACTCCTGACATCAAGTGATCTGCCCTCCTCGGCCTCCCAGAATGCTGGGATTATAGGCATGAGCAACTGTGCCTGGCTTGTTCATTTTTTAAAAATTCTTTTTTCTTCTTTGTCTGTATCAGATTGGGTTAATTCAAAAGCCTTGTCTTCAGGCTTGAAGTTCTTTCTTCTACTTGTTCAATTCTATTTCTGAGACATTCCAGTGCATTTTGCAATTCTCTAAGTGTGCCCTTCATTTCCAGAAGTTGTGATTAGTTTTTATTTATGCTATCTATTGCACTGGAGATTTTTCCATTCATATCCTGTATCTTTTTTTGATTTCTTGGATTTGACCTTTCTCTGATGCCTACTCAATTGGCTTAATAGTTGACTTTCTGAATTCTTTTTCTGGCAATTCAGAGATTTTTTTCCTGGTTTGGATCCATTGTTGGTGAGCTAGTGTGATCTCTTGGGGGTGTTAAAGAACCTTGTTTTGTCTATTGCCAA
Source organism: Chlorocebus sabaeus (assembly GCF_047675955.1). Lineage (NCBI taxonomy): Eukaryota > Metazoa > Chordata > Mammalia > Primates > Cercopithecidae > Chlorocebus > Chlorocebus sabaeus. The sequence continues at coordinate 53,342,920 of NC_132929.1, read as the reverse complement.
AATTGTTTTTCTGGTTCCTTCTTATTCGGGTAGACTGTATCAAAGGGAAGATCTGGGACTCAAAGATTCAGATTCTTTTGTTCAGATTCTTTTGTCCCACAGGTTGCTCCCTTCATGTGGTGCTCTTCCCTTTCCCATAGGGATGGGAATTTCTGAGAGCTGAACTGAAGTGATTGTTGTTTCTCTTCTGGATCTAGCCATCCAGCAGAGCTATCAGGCTCTGGGCTGGTACTGGGGAGTATCTGCAGAGTCTTATGATGTGATCTGTCTTCAGGTCTCTCAGCCATGGATACCAACACCTGATCTGGTGGAGGTGGCAGGAGCATGAAGTGAATACTGTGAGGGTTCCTGGTTGTATTTTTGTTACCCGAGCTGGTTTTGTGTTGTTTGGCTTCCAGATAGGAGGTGGTGCTTTAAAGAGCATATCAACTGTGGTAGTATAGGGAGGATGAGGTGGAGGTTGGGGCCATAGACCTCTCAAGAGGGTATATCCTTGGTCTTCAGCTACCAGCAGGACCATCAGATGTGGACAGGGTTAGGTGTATCTGAGCTCAGACTCTCCTTGGGCAGGAATTGATGTGGCTGCTGTAGAGGATGGGGATGTGTTTCCCAGGCCAATGCAATTATCTTCCCAGGAAGATTATGGCTGCCTCTGCTGCATCACACAGGTTGCCAGGGAAGTAGAAAATGCCTGCAGCCAGAGTCCTCACACAGCTCCCATGCAGGCTACAACCCAAAAGGCTGGTCCCACTCCCACTGTGCCCCCCAACCAACAACACGGAGTTGATTTCCAGGCAGCCAGTGAGGAGGGCTGAGAACTTTGTCCCAGGCTATAAGCCTCCCCACTGAGAAAACTAGCTGACTCACAGTTCCTTGGCTGTCCCACAGAGCCTACAGCAGCAATCCAGCTCCTTCAAAGGGTCTGTGGATTATCTCGGCTTTCCTGGTATGTTCCTGCGGTAGTTATTGGAGCAGAAGTTCATGATGTGAGTCTCCACATGCTACTGTATCCATCCAACTGGGAGCTGAAGTTAGTCCTGACCCCTATCTGCCATTTTTCCTCCCTTGTAAGATAATTCTTATGTCTGTTATCTTGGTGTTGGTATCCATTGATTGTCTTTTCTCATTCAAGTTATGATTTTCCTGATTCTTGATATGGCAAATGGTTTTCAATCAAAACCTAGACATTTTGGACATTATGTCATGAGATTTTGCATTTCATTTAAGCCTTCTGTTTTGGCAGGTCTCTTTTGATAGTATACTGGTAGGGAAAGGATGTTGCCTCATTACTGTCAGGTAGAGGAATAAGTTCAGGGTCCTAATCATCCTCCAGTGACACTTGGCAGGAGGCACCTGTTGTGGGCAGGGGTGGGAGTTTCAGCTTCCTGCTAGGCCTCTGATGATGCCAACTCTGTGGAGTGAATACTTAGGAGTGAAACTATGGTTCTTTGGTAAGTTTTTAAATTTTATTTTAAACTTTGGAAGAAGCTGCTGAACTTTTTTAAAATGTTGATAAAATTTTCCATTCCTAGAAGCAATTTATGAGCATTTCAGATACTCTACATCATTGTTGTCCTATAGAACTTTCTGCAGTAATAAAAAATTTTCTATATTTGCATCATCCAATACTGTAGCTACTGACATAGACACCACAGCTCGACATTCTTGCCAATATTTGAAATTGTCAGTCTTTCTAAATTTATCTTTTCTATGTGTATGAAGTGGTATCTTATGGTTTTAATTGTTTCATGTACTTACTGGCCACTTAATTTTTCTAATTCTGTTTTTAAAACAGCAGAAGTTTTTAATTTTTATAAATTACAGTTTATGAGGTGAGTTCTGTTTTGTGTTTTTATGGTTTCTCTTTATCCTAAGGTCATAACATCCTTTCCTTTTTCTTTTTTCTTGGTGTTTTGTAGTTTCACTCTTAGGTTTATGATGCATTTTGAGTTTATATATATGGTGTGAGGTAAAGGGAGAGTTCATTTTCATGCCAGGTAGATATCCTCTTCTACACCATTTGTTGAAAATATTATCTTCCTGTATTGAATTAGCTTGACACTTTTGTTGAAAATCAATGTAGCATATATTTGTAGGTCTATTTTTGTATTCTCTATTATATTCCATTTGTATGTTTATCTGCAGGCCATGATCAAACTATCTCAATTGCTCTAGCTTAGTTATAAATCTAGAGATCAGTTATTAGAAGTATTCATACTTCATTCTTTATTTTAAAAATTAGTTTTTCATTTGGGTTTTCATATACATTTTTAAAAATTGTTATGCATACACAATAGTTGTACATATTTCTAGGGTACATGTGATATTTTGATACGAGCATACATTGTATAATGATCAAATCAGGGTAATTGGTATCTCCATCAACTCAAAACATTTATCATTTTTTTTGTGTGGGTAGCATTCTGAATCTACTCCTGTAGTTATGTTGAAATATACGTTAAATTATTGTTAACTATAGTCTCCCTTTTGTGCTACCAAACACTAGATCTTACTTCTACTATCTAACTATATTTTGGAGTTTAAAAAAAATTTTTTTGAGATGGAGTTTCATTCTATTGCCCAGGCTAGGCAGTGGCATGATATTGGTTCACTGCAACCTCTGCCTCAGCCTCCCAAGTAGCTGGGATTACAGGCATGCGCCACCATGCCTGGCTAATTTTTCTGTTTTTAATAGAGACCGGGTTTCATCATGTTGGCCAGACTGGTCTTGAACTCCTGACCTCAAGTGGTCCACCCATCTTGGCCTCCCAAAGTGCTGGGATTACAGGCGTGAACCACTGCGCCCAGCCTCTAACTATATTTTTACACTCGTTAACCAACCATCTATCCTCCACCCTCCACTACCCTTCCAAGCGTCTGGTAACCATCATTCTCCTCTCTACTTCCTTGAGATCAATTTTTTAAACTGTCATGTAACAGTGAGAACATGCAATATTTGACTTTCTGTGGCTGGCACATTTCACCTAATGTTAAGTGTCCATCAGTAGATGAATGGATAAAGAAAATGTGCTACATATGCCCAGTGGCATATTATTCAACCATAAAAAAGAATGAAATCCTCTCATTTGTAATAACATAGATGGAACTGGAGGACATTCTGTTAAGAGAAATAAGCCAGGCACAGAAAGACAAATACCGTATATATTTTAGAACCAGCTTGTATGTTTCTATGAATAAAACCTAGGATTTTTATTGGTGTCAGATTGAATCTGTAGACCTAATTTGGGAAGAATTGCCACATTAATAATGTTGAGTCTTCCAATCCGTTAACCTGATATATTCATTTATTTCAGTTTTGTTTGATTTGTCTTAGCAGTGTTTTTTTAAGATACCATTTTATAAGAATTTCTCATATTTTGTTAGATTCATAATTTGTTAAACTCAAGTATTTCATTTTTTTAATGCTATTATCAATGGTATTTAACGTTTTTACTTGTTGTTAGATATAGAAATAGAACAGATATTTGTATGTTGACTTTCTAATTTGTGATCTTGCTAAAATCACTCAAGAGTTGTGGTATTTCTTTTGTAGGTTTCCTTAGGATTTTCTATGCATATAATCGTGTCTTCTGCAAATAAAGACATTTTAACCTCTTTCTTTCCCATCTTTATGCTTTTCATTATTTTTCTGTTGTCTCATTACACTAGTTATGACCTCCATTGTAATGTTGAACAGAAGTGAACATCTTTGCCTGGTTCCCAATGTTAGGAGAAAATCATTTGGTTTTTCACTAAGTATGATGTTGGCTATGTATATTTTACAGATGCCCTTTTTAAAATTAATGAAGTTCTTTTCTATTCTGCATTTCCCGAAGTTTTTGTTATGAATGAGTATTGAAATTTGTTAAATGCCTTTTTATCTTTATTTGTTGAAGTGAAAATATTGGTTTTCTCTTTGATTCTGTTAATATGGCTGATATGGTTTGACTCTGTGTCCCCACCCAAATCTCATGTCAAATTGTAATCCTCCAGTTTGTCAAATTGTAATGCTCCAACACTGTTGGAGGAGTGGCCTGGTAGGAGGTGAGTGGATCATGGGGACTGACTTCTTCACTTGCTGTTCTCGTGATAGTGAGTTCTCACGAGATCTGATTATTTAAAAGTGTGTAGCACTTCCTCCTTCTCCCTTGCTCTTCTGCTCTGCCATGTGAGGATGTGCCTCCTGCTTCTTCATCTTCTGCTGTGATTGTAAGTTTCCTGAGGCCTGCCCAGCCGTGCTTCCTGTACAACATGTGGAACTGCAAGTCAATTAAACCTCTTTTCTTCATATATTACTCAGTCTCAGGTAGTTCTTTATAGCAATGCAAGAATGGACTAATACGATGGTTACATTAATTTGTTTGAGATGTAAAATCAACCTTGCATTCTTTTTTATATATTGCTGAATTTGATTTGCTATTTTTAAGGATTTTTTTTTTTTTTGGTATCTGTGTTTATGAGGGATATTGATGTGTGGTTTAGGGTTCTTTTTTGAATTTTTTTTCTAGTTTTAGAATCAATCCAATACTGTTTATTATAACGTCAGTTTGGAAGTGTTTCCTTCTCTACTCTCTGGAAGAATTTATGTGGGATTGGTACTTTTCATTTACATGTTTGATAGAATTCACCAACAAATCTTTTGGGAGCTAGAGTTTTCTTTCTTTTTCCTTTTTTTTTTTCTTTTTTTTTGAGATGGAGTCTCGTTCTATTGCCCACGCTGGAGTGCACTGGCGCAATCCCGGCTCATTGCAACCTCTGCCTCCCAGGTTCAAGTGATTCTCCTGCCTCAGCCTCCTGAATATCTGGCATTGCAGGTGCACGCCACCACACCCAGCTAATTTTTGTATTTTTAGTAGAGACAGGGTTTCACCAAGTTGGTCAGGCTGGTCTCGAACTCCTGACCTCCTGATCTGCCTGCATTGGACTCCCAAAGTGCTGGGATTACAGGCGTGAGCCACCGCGCCTGGCCCGGAGTTTTCTTTGTGGGAAGGTTTTACAAATTCTAATTCTTTGATAAATTTAATATTTCATGTTTTTAATGTTATTATAAATGGTACTTGAATTTTTTAAATTTCTGCTTGTTGCTATAGAAATAAAATAGATATTTGTGTATTGACTTTCTATTCTGCAATCTTGCTAAAATTATTTAATAGTTGTAGTATTTGTTTCGTAGATTTCAGATTACCTCTTAAGTCAGTATTGGTAATCTGTGTCTTCTAAGGAATTTGTCCATTTTATCTTAGTTGTCAAACGTATTGGCATAAAATCATTTATAGTAGTCTTTTTTTTTAATATCTGTAGATTCTTTAGTGATAGTCTCTCCTTTTATTCCTAATATTGGTGATTTTCTGTTTCTTTTCTTGTTCAGTCTACCTACAAGTTTACCAATTTCATTAATTTTCTCTCAAAGAACAGTTTTTGGTTGCATTGATTTTTCTCTATTTTTCAGGTATCTTTTTTTTTTAATTTCCCTTCTTTGTTATTTTGTTACTCTGTATTTACTTTGGCTTAATTTCCTCCTTTTTTCTAGCTTCCTGTAGTGTGAGGTTACATAACTGAGTTTAGACCTTTTCTTCCCTAATAAAGGAATAGAAAACTATAAATTTCCTCAAAGCACCTTTTTAATGGCATTTTACAAACTTTTATATGTTGAGTTTTCATTTAGCTCAAAATATTTTCTAATTTCTCTCATAATGTCTTATTTTGTCCATAGATTATTTTAGAAATATAGTGCTTGATTTCTTTTTCTTTTTATTTTTTGAGACCATGTTTCGCTCTTGTTGCCCAGGCTGGAGTGCAGTGGCATGATCTCGGCTCACCGCAACCTCCGCCTCCCGGGTTCAAGCAACTCTCCTACCTCATCCTCCCAAGTAGCTGGGATTACAGGCATGTGCCACCACACCGGCTAACTTTTTATTTTTAGTAGAGATGGGGTTTCTCCATGTTGGCCAGGCTGGTCTTGAACTCCTGACCTCAGGTGATCCACCTATCTCGGACTCCCAAAGTGCTGGGGTTACAGGCGTGAGGCACCGTGCCTGGCCCCTACTTGATTTCTAAATATTTGGGAATTTTCTAGATATCTTTCACTTATTGAATTCTAATTCCATTGTGATAAGGCACTGTGTATAGTTTCAATTCTTTTAATTTGTAAGACTTATTTATCAATTGGTGCATAGTCTGTCTTGGCAAATGTTTCATGGGCATTGTAAAAATTTATATTTTGCTTTTGTCAATTGGAATATTTTATAGATTGCAATTCAGTTGAGAGTGCTGCTTAAGTCTTCTTTATCGTTGCTGCACTTTTGTCATCATATTTATTCTTTCAGTTAATGAGAGGATGTTGATGTCTCCAACTGTTATTGTTTGTTTCTCCCTTCAGTTCTGTCAGTTTTTGCTTTGTGTATTTTGTAGGTCTAGCATTGTGTGCATACACATTTAGAATTGTTCTGTCTTCTAATGAATTTACCCCGTGATCATTATGAAATGTCCCTCAGTATCTCTGATAATATATATCTTTTTTAATTTAGTATAATTGTCTGGTATAATTACAGCTCTTCCAGCTTTCTTAAGATTTCAGTTTGCATGGCATATCTTCTGTCCTTTTACTTCTTATTTATTTTTTTCTTTTTTGAGACAGAGTTTCGCTCTTGTTGACCAAGGCTGGAGTGCAATGGCATGATCTCAGCTCACTACAACCTCCGCATCCCAGGTCAAGTGATTCTCGTACCTCAGCCTCCCGAGTAGCTGGGATTACAGGCACCCGCCACCATGCCTGACTAATGATCCTTTTACTTTTAACTTATTTTCTTGTTTTTAGTGTGAGACTCTTATAGATGGCATATGTTTGGTTCTTACTTTTTTATGTCTTTTAATTGAAATATTTATATGATTTACATTTAATGTGTTGCTAATGTGATTGAGTTTACATCTACCATCTTTCTATTTGTTTTCTATTAACCCTTCCTTTGAATTAAGTATGCTTTGGCATTCTATCTAACCTCCACTATTGGCTCAGTCATTTCCTTATTGGCTTTATTCTACTTATTTTACTGATTCCTTTATAATGATATATGCCTCTTTAACTTATTATAATCTACCATTACATAATATTATACTATTTCTCATATAATTAAGACCTTTACAACAGTATTCTTCCATTGTCTCACAGTCATTTTTTTTCTCTCTGACCGTTTTTGGTAAATTATATTGCTGTGTTTTCAAATTCACTACCTTCTTTTTCTTCTGTGTATAAACTACTGCTTTTCTATCTAGTGAAATATTCATTTCTCTCTATATATTTTATCTCTAGAAGTTATTTTTTGGTTCTTTTTGAAAATCCTCTATTTCTCTCTCTACTATATTCCTTTTTTCATTTATGTCTTTGAATATAGGGCATAGTTATTACAGCCCTTTTAATGTCTTTGCCTGCCAATTCTATCATTTCTATCATTTCTGGGTTTCTTTCTATTGACTGATATTTTTCTGGTTATGGGCCACATTTCTCTGCTTCTTACTATGTCCAGTAACTTTTTTATTAAATGATAAATATTTATGAATTTAAATACTTGAATCCTTAATCTCGTTGTGTATCTTTAAAGAATGTTGGACTTATTCCCGGAAAGCATTTTTGTTAAGTACAGATTAATTTGTTCAGTTCTAGGCCTAAACACTCCTTTCAGGCGTATCTAGAGTAGCCTTTATACTAGCGCCCCTATCTCAGTGGTTTGGCCCTTCTGGGGTCCCTGCTGATTGCTTTGTATATTTGGGTTTCTCCCTTCTTGCTGAAGGGAGCTTGTTAAATTCTTGGTCCTGTGTCAGCTCTGAGAATCTTTGTATTGCAACTCTCTGGTAACATTTTTTCCTTAGATGTTCTTCTCTGGTCTCAAAAAAAAATTTGCCCTACTTCATGTAACGTTTTTATCAGCTAAATGCTCAGGAGAACCCTTATTCAGATTACTTTAGCTGTCTCCCTCTTCTCTGGAATTCTGCCCCATAAATTCTAGCCTTCTTGGCTTCCTTGCACTTTTTTCTCTCTCTCCAAGTAAACAAGATTGCCAGGCTCTGTTTAAGTTCTTCCTCCTGGTACTGAAGTGGTAAATTTCTTTCTGGCTGAGAGCCTGAGTTGATGGTAGGACTCCCCTTATTTCTGTTTTCTTAGGGATCATAGTACTGCACTGCCTGTGTCTGAAAATAGTCCTTTCCAGTATTTTATGCTGTATTCTAATTGTTTATGGTGAGAGGATTGTCCTGGCACTGTTTACTCTCCCATGGTCACAAGCAGAAGTTGAATCATTCTAGAATAGGTTTTAATGCTAACACCTTTGCAGAATTCAGAAGCTCCCAGGAAATTGTTTCTTAACACTTATGCATTGATGTACTTTTTCTCAGTATTGTTATAAATGAACTGTGTCTGCTATGGGAACTATTATTTATTTTTCAAATCAGAGAGCCCATTACAAACTCTAAATCAGAAACTGAGCAGAAGAAAAGGATATATCATACTTAATAAATTTTATGAATCAGGAAAATGGATTTCTTGAGAATATGAAAATTGTCTCTATTATGAGATACTAATTTTAAATATAAAATTATTAACATTGATTAGAAATATGAAGGAATAGCATTATCAGAGTGTAAGGACCAAAATAAATCATTTGATTTAGTCTTTTAAAATAGGAATTCTAAAATTTTAGAGAATAGCCATGTGAAATGTAGTTTGTGTTAGAAATTTGGCAAATGTTACCTGTAAAGGGCCAAATAATGTATATTTTGGACTTTGTAGGCATTTAGTTCCTGTAACAACTACTTAATTTTGCCTTTATGGTAAAAAAAAAATCAGTCGTAGACAATATATAAACAAATGAGCTGGCTGTGTTCTGATAAAATTTTATTTATGGACCATGAAATTTGAATTTCATTTAGTTTTTATGTCTCAAAATATTCTCCTTTTGATTTTTTTCAACTCTTTAAAAGTGTAAAAATTAGTTTTACCTAGCAAGCCATATATAAGCAGGTGGCAGGTTGGATTGAACTATGGGTAAAGGCTTGACAACCCCTACTTTATGATTTAAAAATCTCCTCAGTAAGCTGTCAGATTCCTAGTAGACCATTGTATTTCCATTCTATATGATGTTTTTTTTTTTTACCTGAAACTATTCCCTACTATTAAGTTAAATAGCAAAGTAAATAAGATCACACAAATTTTAGCCTGTGGGGCTTTGAAAGATTATATAGTGTCAAAGGTTTGAAATAATTTATAGTGTCTGAGTTTCTTCAACCAATTGGGGAATTGAGGCTAGTGTCTAATTTATCTTACTACCAAGCCTGCACATTTTATATTTTTCAATCATGCAAGGCTAAATTCCTTCCTCCCTATTTTTGTTTTATTATGCTTATCTTATTAATGTTCCCAAATTAGTACATAGTTCTTTATCCTGAATTTAGTCATTTTTGGATGAAGTTGGCTGGTTACTCATGAACAGAAAGTCCCTTCACCTTATATTTAACTTAATGCTGTCCCCACCTATAAGATCCTGGATTTTTTTCCTCTTAGTTCACAATCTTGAGACTATAGCCTCTTTTCTGCATTACCTATGTTTCTATAATGTCTTTCACATAACCCTATTAGCCAGTTAGAATACAAAATACATTTCAAAGCATATTTTCTTTATTCTACCTGATATCCTTTAGCGTACTGGTCAGTCCCCTGTTAGAATGCTCAGAATTTGTTTTCTAATTTCTATCTGAAGCAGGATTGAAATATATGCCCTTCTGTTTTGTTTGGTGCTATATCCATAATGGTAATTCAAGTCCTACTTTAGAAGAATTATTATGCATTTCATAGTTTATACCATAAGTGTATTTTCTTTCCTTCCTCCTTAAGGTGTATAGTTGATGTTGTTCTTTACCAGTAGCCAAAATCCAGTACCATGAAAGTTCTGGAAGAAACTGCTTAGGTTTAATTTAGGTGAGTGCTGCTATTGCATCATAAATGGTTGGTGACATAGTGGCATGTGGCTGCATATTTGGGGAGTAGTTTTCTTGTTTGCATGTCTTCATGATGTTTTCCCAAAACATCGTAACACTGTCAAGAAATAAAACAGAAAGGCAACTTCTTTCTTTTCTAATGTAGGGAGAGAAGAACTTTTGTTTTCAAATATGAAATAAAAATAAAGATTGGTACTAGCAGAAGCTTTGAATAAATGGCAAGTCAGAACCCAAACACAATTTCCATTGTTAGTAAAATAAGTTAACAATTTAAAATGATTATTTCATTGTTGTTATTACACAGGAATAATTAGTAAATAGGTTTAAAATCAGGTCAATTTTTAAATTTTGGGCATGGTAATGGTATGATATTTAAGATATCTTCTCACAAATTGTTAATTAATTGTTTTGATAATTTAGAAACATTTTTTCTAAGAGCATTATATACTCCTACCTATCTTATGACATGTGTGCCTTATATCTGGAAAATTCTACTCCTAAATCTTTACGTGTGTCTGGCTCATTTTATTCAATTTCAACTTGGCATCATCTCCTCAGAGAGTTTTTGTTTATATACTATCTAAAACAGCATCTTCACCTTCCCATTCTCTTTGTAACACTCAATTTTATTTTTTTCAGAACATTGAATATCTCTGAAATCAGTTTATTATTTGTCCATCTATCTGTACTAGAAGGTAAACTCTATGAGAGCAGAGATCTTGCGTTTTTATTGTCTCTCTAGTACTTAGAACACTGCCTTTCACACAGCAGTTCCTAAGTATATAATTCATATGTGGTTGACTAGAAAGATGCATAAATAAAAGTATGTCAGTGGGCGTGGTGGCTCACACTTGTAATTCTAGTACTTTGAAAGGCTGAGGCAGGAGGATAGCTTGAGCCCAGGAGTTCAGGACTAGCGTAGGCAATGTAGTGAGACCCAGTTTTTACAAAAAATGTAAAAATTAGCAGAGTGTGGTGGTGTGTGACTGTAGTCTCAGCTACTCAAGAGGCTGATGCAGGAGGATTGCTTGAGCCTAGAAGGTCAAGGATGCAGTGAGCCGTGATCATGCCACTGCACTCCAGCCTGGATGACAGAGTGAGACCCTGCCTCTTAAACAAACAAACAAACAAACAAAATAATAAATACTCATTGCTGCTTACTTGGTTAGAAAATAAAAAATAAGAATAAAGAGAAAAAATTTTAAAAAAGAACATATCCTCAATGACCTGTGAAATAATAAGCAGTCAAACTTATGTATATATTGGAATCCCCAAGAGGAAGAGAGAATATGGGACAGAACAATTTTTTTTAAGAAATAAGTGCTAAAAATTTCCCATATTGGCCAAAAACATAACTCACAGAATGAAGGTCAATAAACTCCAAATAGAATAAATACAAAGAAAATCAAATCTAGACATATAATAGTCATACTACTAACGTCCAAAGTTAGGCCACGCATGGTGGCTCACACCCGAAATTCTAGCACTTTGGGAGGCCAAGGCAGGTGGATCACCTGAGATCAGGAGTTTGAGACCAGCCTGGCCAACCTGGTGAAACCCTATGTCTACTGAAAACACAAAAATTAGCCAGACGTGGTGGCTGGCGCCTATAATCCCAGCTACTCAGGAGGCTGAAGCAGGAGAATCGCTTCAACCCAGAGGGTGGATGTTGCAGTGAGCCAGTATCGTGCCACCTGAGCCTGGGCAAAAGAACAAAACTCCATCTAAAAAAAAAATAGAAATAAAGTTCAAAGATAAAGAGAAAATCTTCAAAATAGCCAGAAAACAAAAGAAGCTTTAAATACGGGATAGCAGTAGTATTACTGACAGCTGACAGAAAAATCGAAGACAAAAAATTATGGAATGACATCAGTAAAGAGTTGTAAGGAAGAAGAAGAAAAGAAAAATTAAGTCAAAATGCAATATCCAATGAAAATATCATTCAAAAATGAAGGTAAAGTAAGACAATTTCAGATTTTAAAAACTTAGATATTTATTGTTAATAGACATACAGTATAAGAACTACTAAGAGTCTCTAAGGCTGAAAGGCAATGATACCAGATGGAAACTCAGTTCTACAGGAAGAAATGAATACCACCAAGAGTGATAAATACAAATGACTTTTCTTTTTTTTTTCCTCTGTCACTTTCTTTTAAAAAAAAACTGACTTTTTAAAACAAAAGTTGAATGGTATCATTATGAGGTTTTGTAATATATGTAGAGGTATAATATATGATCACACTAGCAAAAGAATATAATAAATGGAATTACAGTCATCCTTGGTGTGTCCTCAGGAGATTGGCTGCAGGACCACCTCCCATGCATACCAAAATTCACAGATGCTCAGGTTCTTTATATGAATTGTAGTGTTTGCATATAATCTATATACATCCTCTTGTATATAGTATACAGTAACTCAGTTATTTTCCTTGTGTTTGGTGTTATAGTGAAACAAATTAGGGGTTGGGTCAGTTTTGAACAGGCATAAACTGGATGCCCAAGAATCAGAAATAAGTAGACATGTATTTAATTTTGGGTGATATTTTTAAAAACCAAATTAAAAATCGTACTTGAGCCTAAACTAAAACTGCAAAGTGGCTAGTGAAGTATTTACATTTGGAGATCCCTGCTTTCAATATTTTAGAAAGGTTATACCAAAGTTGGACATTGTGGCCCTTAGAATCATATTTTTATAATGTTTGAGTTTAATGACTTGTCATTCAATTAATATTCATAAAATTCTAGTAGAATAAATCTCTACAAAAACAATCAAATGAAGACTTAGAAAATCTCAAGTGCATCAGTGCTCTTTGGGTTCTTGTAAGTTACTGATACTTTGGTATGCCATGGGGAGGTCTTGAGTGTGGGAGATTCTATGCATATCTCCATCTAAGTAAAGAAGATATTTCTTAAATGAATTAGATGAATTATAACTGTTGAGTGAGGATGATATTAGGAATATCTAAGAAAAGATGTCCAGTATATTTGAAACTGTATTACTCTCCAGTTTTGCTCTGTTTTTTTCTCTTGCAGTTAACATTGCTATCTTCAGAAACTAAGGAATGAGAGGCAAGGAAGAAAGGACATTCATCTTGGAAAGACCCAAAGCACCTTGAAATTTGGAAGGAATGTTATGCCAACTGCTAAAACCACCTTTGTCACCAGAATGAATGAAGTGTTTCAGATTTAAACGGTAAGCAGAATTCTCCTAACATGTTACATTTCCACCAAGAATTTTAGATGACTGGAAAGAATTTCTTTTTAAGTTTAAATGTTTAACTTACATGCCAAACTATAGATAAAGCTTAAAATTTTATAACTTACTTAGCGTAATCAGACTTTGGTCCTTAATGTTTGCTCACAAGAGTTTTTTTTCCCCTAGTTATAAACTTAATTTAGAAATGTAAGATTATTTGAGAAAGAATATGGAAAATACTAGTATATTTAGAAGTCCATCTGATGCAGGGCAGGTGAGCCCCAAAGCAGAGCTTAACCCATGAGGGAACTTGGCTTCGCGAAGGCAAATTAAAGGGCAAGCCAGAGGTAGAAGAAAACAGCTTTATTGAACAGGCAGTGTTACAGCTCCAATGGTATCACAGCTCTTTGACTGCTCCTGCAGAGCAGGAGTGCTTTGTAGGCAGACAGTAGCAGCTCAGGACAGTTTTGCAGTCATATTTATACCTTCTTTTAACTGCATGGAGATTAAGGGATGATTTATGCAGAAATTTCTAGGGAAAGGGTAGTAATCATTGGGTCATTGCCATGGAAAGAGGCAGTAACTTCTGGGTGCTGCCATGGCAACAGTAAATTCACATGGCATAATTGAAGGCTGCTGTTCCCCTTGACATCACCATTTTAGCTAGTCCTCTATCTTGTCCAGTGTCTGAGCCCCACCTCTGGAGTCAAGTCCCGCCTCCTACCTCTCATCCTTCAACAATTACTTTTTCGTTTCATAGAAATAATCAAGTAACATAGGTAGTAGTTCCTATTCAATATACAAAGGGTTTCTTGGTGTTATTTTTTGAACTTTATTTCATGTTTTGTTTTCCTTACTTGACATCTAGTCTCTAGATATCTTATTTTAATACAATCTTTATTTACTCTTTTGCCTCTCTTTCTACCTTTTGAAAATCATCTTGAAAGAATTGGGAGTTATAAAATGCGTAAGAATCCAGAATAGTAAAGGAGAGGGAAATTTTAAAGGATTATAAGATTTTTTTCTTCTTGTGAAATTGAAAATACTATTTGATTTCAAGTAGAGTAGAAAGCAATTATATTAAGGCTTAAGATTCTTTATCATTCTTAGATCCTCTTAGTCTTAGGCTAGAATTATTTCAATGCATGTTTTGTAAAGATTCAAATATTTCCAATTTTTAAATGAAATCCTAGTGAACAATTATAACTCTTACTCATTGGATTTCTGTTAATTTGATTTTGAGAGATAATCATTTGTTTGCTTGAGTCACTATGTCTTGATAGTGAATGGGTATGATGGACCGAAACTAGTTTCTTGCTTTGAAATACAGGAGATGTGAAAAGTCAATCAAATAGCATCATGTACTAGTTCTAATGATTCTAAGGAATGCAGAACCTGTTTCCTGTTGATAAGTATAAGGCAGGAGAAATTATATACCAAAGAATGAATGTTCTAATTATTCTTCCCTGTACTAACATTAACCTTGATTAAAAATATCTTGGACGGGGCACAGTGGCTCACGCCTGTAATCCCAGCACTTTGGGAGGCCAAGGAGGGCAGATCATGAGGTCAGGAGATCGAGGCCATCCTGGCTAACACAGTGAAACCCCATCTCTACTAAAAATACAAAAAAATTAGCCAGGCATGGTGGCAGATAACTGTAGTCCCAGCTACTTGGGAGGCTGAGGCAGGAGAATAGCGTGAACCCAGGAGGCGGAGTTTGCAGTGAGCTGAGATTGCGCCACTGCACTCCAGTCTGGGCAACAGAGTGAGACTCTGTCTTTAAAAAACAAACAAACAAAACAAAAATTAGCCGGGTGTGGTAGCGCGTGCCTGTAATCCCAGCTACTTGGGAGGCTGAGGCAGGAGAATCGCTTGAACCCAGGAAGCAGAGGTTGCAGTGAGCCAAGATCGTGCCACTGCACTCCAGCCTGGGTGATGGAGTGAGACTCCATCTCAAAAATAACATAACATAACATAACATAACATAACATAACATAACATAACATAACATAAAATATAGTAGTAGTAATGTGTACTAAGTGCTTACTATATATGAAACCTTGGGATTAGTTTTTAATATGCTTAGTCCATTGGGCCTAAACTGGGTGACTTGAAAACAACAGAAATGTATTTCTCATGGTTCTGAAGGCTGGGGAGTCCCAAAGTACCAGCTTATTTAGTATCTGGTAAGTGCATCTACTTTATGGTTCATAAATGGTGTCTTTTCACTGTGTCCTCACATGGCAGAAGGGGCAAGTGAGCTCTCTGGAGTCTCTTTTATAAGGATTCTTACTAATCCCATGCATGAGGTCTCTGGCTTTATGATATAATCACCTGCCAAAGGCTCCATCTCAAAATGACAACACATTGGGGATTAGGTTTCAACATAAGAATTTTGAGGAGGACACAAACATTCATTCAGCGGAATATGGATTATCTTTAAACCTTACAAATCTGTTTGACAATAGGTCTTGTTATTAATATTTCCATTTTATATATGAGGAAATCATTCTCAAAGTTAAGTAAATTGTCCCATATCAAATGACTGTTTAGAGGTACAGCTAAGCTTGTCTGACTCCATAACCTCATCTCTTAACTACCAAAGCTCATTTGAGAAAACAATAGATTGGCCAGGTGCAGTGGTTCACACGTGTAATCCCAGCACTATGAGAAGCCAAGGTGAGAGGATCACTTGCCAAGAGTTTGAGACCAGCCTGGGCGGCGTAGCAAGAACCCCATCTCTACCAAAAAAAAAAAAATTTAATACTACCAAGGAAATATTTAATAATATCAGTTCTACACAAATTATGCCAGGAAATAAAAGAAGGTTTAACACTTCCCAACTCATTGTATTAAATCAGTAGTATTGTGATATCAAAATAAGTCAGATAGATTATAAGAAAGAAAACTACAGGCATAGACAAAAAATCTTCTAGAAAATATTGGCAAATCAAAACCTACAATATGTAAAAATGATAATGCATTATGAAAGTAAGTTTTATCCCCAAAAATTCAAGGTTGTTTTAATCTTCAGAATGAATCAATGCAATTCACCATATCAAGACATTAAAAGAATGGAAGGCTAAGACGGGCAGATCATTTCAGTTTAGGAGTTTGAGACCAGCCTGGCCAACGTGGTGAAATCCTGTCTCTACTGAAAAAAAACAAATAAAAATCTTAGGCAGGTGCGGTGGCACACACCTGTAATCCCAGCTACTCTGGGGCATGCTGAGGCCCAAGAATCTCTTGAACCCAGGAGGTGGAGGTTGTGCCACTGTACTCCAGCCTGGGCGACAGAGTGAGACTGTCTCACCAAAAAAAAAAAAAAAAAAAAAAAAAATTTTAAAAACCCATATGATTATTCAGTGGTTAGATACTGCATTAATTCATAATAAAAAATCTCAGCAAACTAGGAATTGAAGGAATTTCCTCAGCCTGGTAAAGGGCAAAGAGAACTATCATATAGCTGATGTAGCACTTAATGGTGAAAAAGTGAATGCTTTCTTCCTAAAATTGGGAACAAGACAAGGTAGTCATATCAAGTTCAGTAAAGCAATAAAAGAAATAAAAAAAAAAAAAGGAAGGAAATCAAAGGAATGCAGATTGAAGAGGAAGAAGTAAGCTCTCAGTATTTGCAAATGAAATCATTTTCTATGCACAGAATCCTGGAGAATCTACCAAAAAGTCTTAAGTTGTGAATTAGTAAAGTCACAGGATTCAAAATCATTATATAAAAATCTATCATATTTCTATACACTATGTTTTTTTGAGACGGAGTCTCGCACTGTCACCCAGGCTGGAGTTCACTGGTGTGATCTTGGCTCACTGCAACCTCTGCCTCCCACATTCAAGCAATTCTTGAACCTCAGCCTCTTGAGTAGCTGGGATTGCAGGCACCCACCACCATGCCTAGCTAATTTTTTTTTATTTTTAGTAGAGACAGGTTTCACTATGTTGGCCAGGCTGGTCTCGAACTCCTGACCTCGTGATGCGCCCACCTCGGCCTCCCAAATTGCTGGGATTACAGGCATGAGTCACCATGCCCAGTCCTTCTATACCCTATTAATAAATAATTGGACATTGAAATTATAAAATTTACAATAGCATTTACAATAGCACCATGAAACACAAATATATAGATACAAATTTTTTTAAATGTGCAACATCTGTGCTGATAATCTACAAAGCACTCATGAAAATAATCAAAGAAAATCCCAATAAAGAGATATTGTACTCAACTATTGGAAGAGTCAATATTGGAGTTGTTTTTTGGTTTGTGACAAAGTCTTACTCTGCCACCCAGCCTGGAGGTCCAGACCGCTCACTGCGACCTCAACCTCCTGGGCTCAAGTGATCCTCCTAACTCAGTCTCCTGAGTAGCTGGGATTACAGGCACAAGCCACCATGCTTAGTCAATATTAAGATGTCAGCTCTCTCAAATTGTTCTATAGATAGAATAAAATCCCTATCAAAAGTCCAGCAGGGGCCAGGCGCAGTGGCTCATGCCTGTAATCCCAGCACTTTGGGAGGCCGAGGCAGGCAGATCACGAGGTCAAGAGATCAAGACCATCCTGGCCAACATGATGAAACCCCATCTCTACTAAAAATACAAAAATTAGCTGGGCATGGTGGCATGCGCCTGTAGTCCCAGCTACTCAAGAGGCTGAGACAGGATAATCGCTTGAACCTGGGAGGTGGAGGTTGCAGTGAGCCAAGATCGTACCACTGCATTCCAGCCTGGTGACAGAGTAAGACTCTGTCTCAAAAAAAAAAAAAATATCTAGCAGATATTTTTTATAGGAGTCAACAGACTGATTCTAAAAATTTTTTGGAAAGGTAAAGGAACTGGAAAGCCAAAAACAATTCTGAATAGAAACAAAGTGGGAAGACTCACACTACCTGGTTCAAGACTTACTAATCAAACTGCAGTACTTGAGCAGTATATTGTCATTAAAAGGATAAAGAGATCTGTAAAACAGAATAGATAGTCCAGAAGTAGACATACACACATTCAATTGATTTTTAACAAAGATGTAGACCTAATCTAATGAAAAAAGATGAATTTTTTCTTTTTTCCTTTTTTTTGAGACGAAGTCTCACTCTGTTGCCCAAGCCAGGCTGGAGTGCAGTGGTAAAATCTTGGCTCACTGCAGCTTCTGCCTCCCGGGTTCAAGTGATTCTCCTGCCTCAGCCTCCCAAGTAGCTGGAACTACAGGTGTGTGCCACCATGCCTGGCTAATTATTTTGTATTTTTAGTAGAGACAGGGTTTCACCATGTTGGCCAGGCTAGTCTTGAACTCCTGACGTCAGGCAATCCACCCGCCTTGGCCTCCCGAAGTACTGGGATTACAGGCATGAGCCACCATGCCTGGTGAAAAAGATGAGTTTTTTCAACAAATGGTACAAGAACAGTTAGACATCCTTTTTTTTTTTTTTAATTGTTTGAGACAGAGTCTTGCTCTATTGCCTAGGCTACAGTACAGTGGCATGATCATGGTTCACTGCAACCTTGACTTCCTGGGCTCAGGTGATCCTCCCACCTCAGCCTCCAAAGTAGCTGGGATGGCAGGCATGTGCCACCATGCCCAGGTAATAGACATCCATTTAAGACCAAAAACAAAAAGATACAAAAGATACTTGGCCTTTACCTGACATAGGCCTTGGAAATAAATGAAAGAGAGTAGATTATTAAGAGATTCACTTTGTACAAATGGGGAAGAAATAAGACGGTGAAGAGAATCAAAACATCAAAGTGGTAGGGGGAATTATTGAAAGACAGTTCAGTGTTTTGACTGAGGGGCATTATGTATTGTAGAAAATGTGTATACATTATGAATAAATTTTCTTTTATTCCACTTACTTATTAAGCACGTTACAATTCACAGAACATTGTGTTAGACTGGGAGGATGTTATAAAGGTCGTTTGAGGCCAGATATGATGGCTCACACCTGAGGCTAAGGCAGGTGGATCACTTGAGGTCAGGAGTTTTGAGACCAGCCTGGCCAACGTGGTGAAACCCTGCCTCTACTAAAAATACAAAAATTAGCTGGGTATGGTGGTGCATGCCTATAGTCCCAGCTACTTGGGAGGCTGAGGCACGAGAATTGCTTGAACCCAGGAGGTGGAGGCTGCAGTGAGCCGAGATTGTGCCACTGCAGTCCAGCCTGGGTGACAGAGCAAGAGTCCGTCTCAAAAAAAAAAGAAAAAAAGAAAAAAAAAGTCTCTTGAGGAAATCATATATAAGTAATAACAAAACACTGATAAATGCTATTATAGTTGAACCAGGAGAGCCCAGAGGAGAGGGCAGTAAATACCTATACTCATCCCTATTGGCTTCCCCAGCTAGCCCAATGAGCTCTAAGTGCAGAAGGGAACTAAAGGCTGGAGTATTCTGAGCACTGAAAAATGTCAATAGATCCACTGTTCCTTTGAGGACTTTGAGAAATTGTTAATTTGGTAGCTAAACTCCAATATGGGATATCTTGCCATCTGCTGCCACTGAAATCTGTGATAATTACCTCAGTCTCAAAGAATAGACAAAGTTTCTTTTTATCCTCCTTTTGCTGTCATTTGATCTACTTTAAAGTGGGCTCATCTTTCTCTTGCCTGTAGTTGCTAGCCATTCCATACAGTCTCTATCACACAGCAAAGGTATTTTTTTAAAGACTACCAAACTCTGTAGGAATGAAAGATAATTTTTTTCATAAAGGAGTTGTCAGCATATTCTACACATGTGGAAAAGAGAAGTAAGAGTTGAATGTGATCACTTTTGCCAACCATCTGTGGGTTTCTTTTTCTTTTTCTTTTTTTTTTGTTTTGTTTTGTTTTGAGAAAGAGTTTTGCTTTTGTTGCCTAGGCTGGAGTGCAGTGGCGTGATCTCAGCTCACTGCAACCCCCGCATCCCAAGTTCAAGCAATTCTCCTGCCTCAGCCTCCCAAGTAGCTGGGATTACAGGCATGCGCCAGAACGCCCGGCTAATTTTGTATTTTTAATAGAGATGAATTTCTCCATGTTGGTCAGGCTGGTCTAGAACTCCTGACCCCAGGTGATCTGCCCACCTCAGCCTCCCAAAGTGCTGGGATTACAGGTGTAAGCCACCATACCTGGCCCATCTGTGGGTTTCTGATACACATTCTCATCTCTCTTTGAAGGATTATTCATTGCAGCTTGTACTCACACTTTCCTTAAAGCAAGAACTACTTTTATTTTCCCTCGGCCTTCTATCACATAGCAAGAGCGTTGGTGGAAATTGTTTTTCCATAAAAATAACTGTGCCACCTACTCTTCAAATGCTACTGATTAAGAAAATCATTGATCGATTTTTCCTGGGGAATAAATTAAGCTTTTTCCTGAGAGTGGAAAGAAATAAATAATGGGATGTAAAGAATGAAGATGGCTGTGTTTTATGAGGAAAATGTTTATGCAGTTGCCATGGAAACAACATGTAGGCATTCAAAACAGGAGCTTATGATATCTCTGTATTTGTCAAATATAAATCAGATATGAGTTGCATTCATTCTTATTCTTGGCTCAAATTTAGTCTGACACATGGTTATGTAAAATATGCTCCTGCTTTAGTATATTTGCTTAATATTTGCAAGAATCTAGCAATACACTGGCTGCCATGTTTTAAAATCATATACTGGAAGCATAGAAATAAACTAGGGAAAGCATTTCTCAGCAAATAATTCCTAAAAGATAGCAGCACAATCCCATTATGACTTTCATAATTAACAGAGGTAATTAATTTTTCTTAATTGAAACATATTCACAACGTTGGGCCTAGTTAATTGGTACAAGCTAATTGTGAGTGATGTCAAATGCTGAATATGCATAGTTTGGTAGTTTCTTCTTATTTAATATATGTGATTTCATTTCATAAGTAGAGTAAGGCACAATAGGCAGTGTTTCTGAATGATTGTTGTACTTCCCTGTTGGAAGACATCAGTTGACTTGAATTTCATGTGTTATAAGTGAGGCATGATAGAAAGCTAGAGAAAGCGTACATGGATTTTGAGGATATGGAGAATTTGACAAATTTTCCATAGCTTGAACTTTTTTTAGTCACTGATTCCAAAGATAATACAGAAAATGCAAACCATACCTGCAACTACTGCCTTTTAATGGACACAAACTGAAAATAGGAAAATCTAAAAACAATTAGACCCCTTTCGTGGAAAAAAAAAGTGATACCCTCTTAACTCCAATTCTTTATCCTTTCATGCCGCCTTTGTTAGCGATTTCATAGCCCATCAGTTTATCATCCTGTGTATTTTCTCCTGTTACATTTCGTCAAAGGCATGGACTTTGAGCAGATAGCCTAGAGGCTTAATGTCTTATTAAAGCAGTAATTGTTTAAATAGTGCAATAAGTAATACCGTAATTTAATGAGACCAAATAGAGATTGGCGGGAAAAGGCTAATTGGAGAAGGCTTTTCAGAGGAGTTAAGTTTTAAGTCAAAATTTAAAAGGTGAAAGACCTTTCTAGAGGACATTTTAACAATATGTATTATCAAAACTTTAAATATATATATACACACACATGCATAAATATACGTGTATGTGTGTGTGTGTAGTGTTTGATCCAAAAATTGTACTTCTAACAATTTACCTTAAGGAAATAAAGATATGTGCAAATATTGAATTAGGAGAATATTTACTAAACTCTGTTTATAATAGAGAAATATAGAACATACTGTAAATACTAAAATTCAACATCAAGTTCAAAGGATTGGGTAATTAATGTTAAGATAAATCCAGAAATTGAGTGTATAGCTATTTGAAATGATATTATAGAAAAATATTGATGTGGAAAAATATTTGTTATATATTATTCAATGAAAAAAGCGGGCGTTTGATTGGAATTGTATTAAATGTACAGATTAGTTTGAAGAAAATTGACATCTTTACTATGTTGGGTCTTCCAGTTGAACCTAGTCTCTCTCTCCATTTATTTTGGTCTTTGATTTCTTTTATTAGCATTTTATAGTTCTCAACATACTCCTCCTATTCTTGGCTTTCTTAGATTTATACCCAAGGATTTCTTTAAAATTTTCTTTATTTGGAGCTGATCTGAAAGTTATTGTTTTAAATTTTGGTTTCTATTAGTACATTGCTTGTATATAGAAATATAATTGACTTTCCTATGTTGACCATGTATCCTGCAATCTTAAAATACTTATTAATTCTAGGAAGTTTTTTGTAGATTCCTTGGGATTTTTCACATACATCATCGTGTCATACACAAATAGGTACAGTTTTATTTTTTCCTTTCCAATATATGCCTTTTACTTCTTTTTCTTGCCTGTTGCACTAAAACTTTCAGGATATGTAGAAGAGGAATGGTGATAGTATAGGCATTCTTGTCTTGCACTCTCTTCAGGAGGAAGTAGTCACTCTCACTATTAAATATGATGTTAGCTGTAGTTTTTTTGTAGGTACCCTTTATGTTGAAGTTCCCTTCTATTTCAAGTTTGTGGAGAGTTTTCATTATGAATGGCTGTTGGATTTTGTCAAATTTTCCATATCAATTGATATGATCATATGGATTTTATTTTTTGAGCTGTTAATATAGTGGTTTACATTTACAGA
The DNA here is from genome assembly GCF_047675955.1 of Chlorocebus sabaeus. Classification (NCBI taxonomy): domain Eukaryota; kingdom Metazoa; phylum Chordata; class Mammalia; order Primates; family Cercopithecidae; genus Chlorocebus; species Chlorocebus sabaeus. Next base: position 53,320,142 of record NC_132929.1, on the reverse strand, counting down.
TTTTTTTAAAAATTTTGAACTTTCCTTATATTCCCAGGATGAACCCCACTTAGTTGTGATGCATTATGCTTTTTACATACAATGGGAACATTTTGTTGAGATGTTTGTGTTTATGTTTATGAGATATATTGGTGTATAGTTTTTATTGATTTTTTAGTACTGTTTTGCCTTTTTTAAATTTTGTTTTCTGCCAAACAAATTATACCAAACATTTTGCCTGATTTTAGCATCATGATAAAGCAGATCTCATAAAATGAACAGGAAGTATATCTTCCTTTTCTGGAATAAACTGTTCAGAATTGAAATTTTAATTTGCATGTCACTGAAAAATAATGACATTGAATACTCTTCCATGTGCTTAGTGGCCACAGAATTTGTTTTTGAGGATTAGTGTCAGGCTTACCATGTTAATATATATTGAATTCAGCCAGAGTTGGGCCCTCTTAAGGTTTAGTTTAAGTCTAAATAAAGGTGGTGTTGTCAATTTTACTGTGATTATACCCATGGATTTACTTTTACAATAAAGTTTTTAAAACTGAGGCTGTATTGTTTAATGTATATGATCATTAATAATTTATGAACACAAACTTTTTTTCTTGAGACAAGGTCTTACTCTGTTGCCCAGACTCATGGGCACCCTCAACCTCCTGGGCTCAAGCAGACCCTCCCACCTCAGCCTCCCAAGTAGCTGGGACTAAAGACACAAGCCACTACATCAGGTTCATTTTTTTTATTTTTTGTAGAGACGGACTTCCTATGTTGCCCAGGCTCGTCTTGAACTCCTGGGCTCAAATGATCCTCCCGCCTTGGGCTCCCAAAGGGCTGGGATTACAGGTGTGAGTCAACACACCCAGCCAAACCAAACATTTGTAAAGAAACAAGAGAAAATAATTTTTCTCAAATGTTGAAATAGTGAAGTATTATAGTTGTATTTGGAAATGAATTAAAACTTTTATAAGAATTCAATGAATATTACCTATTAAGAAGTTGTTTTGCCAAATGGCATATGAATGTTTCTGAATGACACAGATGACAAAGATATGAACATTTACTTGTCAGCAAATGGGCATCACTGTGTTTTGCTAGTATCTAAGCATTCCTGAAATTGGAGCTGTCTCCAGCTGGTTGTAATTAGGTTTGGATTGTTTCCTGCCTGGAAGACACTGAAGTTTCTTTAATTCCTGGGATCCACAGCTTTCTAGTTATTCTTTCTTCCTGCAACTTAAAAGTGCTCATCTATTTTTCATAGTATTTGAAAAAATACAAACAGCAACATATAATTAGGTTGCCATTATTATTGACAGATTTTACTCTCTGAAATTTGGAAATGTAGAATTGAGCAATCGTGTGATATCCTAGAGAGTGGTGTTTGAAAGATGCATTGAAAGGAGAATGTTAAAAGAGCCCAGGAGGTATGGTAATATGTGAAGGAAATACTCTGTAAATCCCATAATCTTACTCAGTTTGTAAATCTGTTAGTGATTGTCAGCTCCTGTAACATTTGGAATTAAATTTTAGTCATTGTAAGATTTTGATGTATGAAGGGATATCCTGTTTCACTTGATCTTCCTTTATGCCATGTTTTTCATCTACTTACTTATACATAGCATTAGGAGAGCTAACATTTAATAAGCATATGCTATTTGCCATGCATGATACTAGTCTCTCTTCTTATATTATCTCTAGTCCTCACCACAATTTTATAAACTCAGTTTACAGCTGAAGAAACTAAGGCTCAAAAAGTGTTTTGCCTAAAGTCACATAATTTAGTAAGTGGTGGTTTGAACTCAAATTAGTCTGTTCCCTAACCTGCAGTTATTCTTCTGCTGTACCAGTGTTTCTCACCCTTGTTCAATTAAAATACAATTTCTGGGGTTACACTTTGACGTTTGAGCAGCTTCTCAGGACAGTAATGTGCCTCTAGAGTTAGGAACTACTGGATAAACACCCCCTGCTTACTATTATGAGATCATACTTCAGTAGAAGGGAAAGTATAGTAAAAAAGCACATTTTCCCTTAAAAGTATGTACAATATTGTCCATTTATCTCTGCCAAAACATATCTATTTGAAACTTCAGTACAAGATGGTACATTGAGAACATGCTGCAGCCTCCCTTTGCTACTACACATTCCTAAAAATAATCTTCCTCTCCCTCTATAAAGAATATATAGTACCAATTAAATACAACTGTGATAGGAAACAGCAAAACGTGCCAAAAACCATGGAGAGCCCTTGATAAATGGCACTGGAATACAGATAAGAACTATAATCTAAAATATGTGTAGGAGTGGAATACTGCAAAAGGTGTGAATGGCTATTTGGGGATGCTTTATGTCTAGCCTCCTGGACAAACAGACATGTAGAACTACCTCTCCCTACCTTGACAGTTTTTCTTGGTGTCTGACGTGCAAAAACAAGAAATCTGGGTGCTTTAAAAGCCAAGGGAGTACTCCCAATGTTGTCAGTATCCAGAAAGGATAGGAAACTCCTAGAACACTATCCATTTTAACTACCTAGTGGCACATCTTTCTCCCCCGACTCATGCTGCTGTAATCACATACAGCAGTCACAGACTAACAGGGTATTTCTAAAGTCCAAACAAAGATAGGGTCACAACCCAGAATCACAAAATATTTGAAGAAAACTAATATCATGAAGAAGAGTACCAAACTATATAAATGGAAGAACTAATGCCCAAGGGATGAGCTAATAAAGGAAGCAAAACAAGGCTTTAGAATAAATATAATTACTATCCTCAGAGACATGGAGGATGACACTGCATTCATCAAAAAAGAAAACTTTAGAGCTTTTTGAAGTTAACAATTCAAAAGAAAGGACAAACAGGAAGAAAAAAAAAGGCGAGTTGAGAGACACTGAGGATAGATAGAAAGAGTAGTAACCAGAAATAATCCTATAATTACCAATGCTGGATGCAAAAAAATAGTGGGATAGTATCTTTCAAAATTCTTTGGGAAAATAATTTTGTACTTAAGAGTTCAATACCTGTCCAAATTATAAAACTGACATTCTTTTAGACATGCAATACTCATGATAAGCATAATTACTAGATGAAAAGAAACTATATTTAAGTTCAAAACCATTAGGGAGAAAGAAAAATGGAACATAGAAAATTCAGTAAAGGTAGCATATAGCAGGAAAAGAAAATATAGAAGCTATAAGAAAACATGAGAAATAGAAATACAATGTAGAAAGGTTGCATTCACCTATTAAAGGGTAGCCTCTCAAATAAGTTTGAAAAAATGTTTGCTGTTTACAAGAAGCACATAAAACATAGACTAGAAGGTTAGGAAGAAGATTAATCAGGCAAATAAAATGTAGGCATAGCAATAGAATTCAAAGCAAAAACTCATTCAATTAAAAGAAATGAAGATACATTTCATTATCATCTTGGTAAATTGTTTTATAAATATTAATCCACTTAGCAATATAGCTTTGATATAAAGAGGAGAAAGCTAATAATTTTTTAATTTGATAAAAATCAAGATCATAGTGGGAGATTTTAGCACACATCTTTCAGAAGTTGACAGAACAAAGTAGAAAAAAATAAACACATGTATTTATGTAACATGAGCAGTGAATGAGCTTAATGTAATTGATATGTAGGGATAACCATTCATTTCAGATATACAGGAAACATTCACAAAAATTGATCAAATGTTAAAACACAAGAAAATGTAAACAAATATTAAAAGAAACAAAATTATACACACCATGTTCACAGACCGTAGAAGGTAAAACTGGAGATTTAAAAGAAAAAAAAAAGTTTAAATTTTAGGAATAAAATAAAGTAAAAATGGGAAATAACAAACATTTTAGAAATGTATGATGCCAAGAGCCCTACATATGAAAACCTGTGGGATAGTGTCAAAATGTACTCAGAAGAAATTTATAGTTTTTAATGCATTTCTTAGAATATTAGAGAAATTTGAATTTTTAATTATTTTTTAACTTTTTATACTTTATCTTGTAGAAATATTTTAGGATTTACAATCTTTTTTAGTGAAATATTTATCCAAAAGTAATTAATATCTTCAGTGTTACTTATTTGTTTCTTCTGTTTAATTCATGTAAAATTAAATCTCATTTTAAAAACTGCATTCATAGGATAAGCCTACTTTTAAAAAAATTATTTTCTAACCAGGTGCAGCGGCTCACAGGTGAGTAATTTATAAAGAAAAGAGATTTATTGACTTACGGTTCCACATGGTTGGGAAGGCCTCAAGAAACTTAATTATGGCAGAAGGTGAAGGGGAAGCAAAGCACCTTCTTCACAAGGCAGCAGGAAGGAAAAGTGCCAAGTGAAAGGAGAAGACCCACTTATTAAAACCATCAGACCTCATGAGAACTCACTCACTATCACGAGAACAGCCTGGGGGAAACTGCCCCGATGATCCCATCACTTCCCGCCAGGTCCCTCCTGTGATACATGGGGATTATGGTTACTGCAATTTAAGATGAGATTTGGGTTGGGACACAGCCAAACCATATCATTCCATCCCTGGCCCCTCCCAAATTTCATGTCCTCACATTTCAAAAGACAATCATACCCTTCCAACAGTCCCCCAGTCTTAACTTATTCCAGCATTAACTCAAAAGCCCAAGTCCAAAGTGTCATCTGAGACAAGGCAAGTTCTATCCACCTATGAGCCTGTAAAGTCAAAAACAAGTTAGTTCCTTCCAAGGTACAATGGAGGGAACAGGCATTGGGTAAATATACCCATTCCAAGTAGGAGAAATTGGCCAAAACAAAGGGGCTATAGGCCTCATGCAAGTCTGAATCTGTAGGGCAATTATTAAATCTCAAAGTTCCAAAATGATCTCCTTTGACTCCATGTCTCACATCCAGGTCACACTGATGCAGGAGGTGTGCTCCCATGGCCTTGGGTAGCTCTGCCTCTGTAGCTTTGCAGGGTACAGCCCCCCCTCCCTGCTGCTTTCATGGGCTGGCATTGAGTGTCTGCAACTCTTCAGGTGCACAGTGCAAGCTGTCAGTGGATCTACCATTCTGGGGTCTGGAGGATGGTGGCCCTCTTCTCACAGCTCCACTAAGTAGTGCCCCAGTGGGAACTGAGTGGGGACTCCAACCCCACATTTCCTTTCCACACTGCCCTAGCAGAGGTTCTTCATGAGGACTCTGCCCCTGCAGCAAACTTCTGCTTGGCCATCCAGGTATTTCTGTACATCCTCTAAAATCTAAGCAGAGGTTCCCAAACCTCAGTTCTTGACTTCTGTGTACCCACAGGCTCAACACCATATGGAAGCCACCAAGGCTTGGGGCTTGCACCCTCTGAAGCAATGGCTCAGGCTGTACATTGGCCCCTTTTAGCTGTGCTGGAGCTGAAGCAGCTGGGATGCAGGGCACCATGTCTCAACACAGCATAGAGCAGGGGGACCTTGGACCCAGCCCACAAAACCATTTTCCCCTCCTCAGCCTCCAGGCCTGTGATGAGAGGGGCTGACATGAAGGTCTCTGATGTACCCTGGAGACATTTTCCCCACTGTCTTGGTGATTAACATTCAGCTGTCCGTTACTTGTGCAAGTTTCTGCAGCTGGCTTGAATTTCTCCCCAGAAAATGGGTTTGTCTTTCCTATTACATCTCAGGCTGCAAATTTTCCAAACCTTTATGCTCTGCGTCTTCTTGGACACTTTGCTGCTTAGAAATTTCTTCCACCAGATGCCCTAAATCATCTTTCTCAAGTTCAAAGTTCCACAGATCTCTAGGACAGACATGATGCTCAAGAGTCAGCTTTGTTACAGTTCCCAAGCCCTATCTCTACCTGAGACCACCTCGCCTGGACTTAGTTGTCTATATCACTATCAGCATTTTGGTCAAAACCATTTAACAAGTCTCTAGGAAATTCCAAACTTTCCCACATCTTCCTGTCTTCTTCTGAGCCCTCCAGACTGTTCCAACCTCTGCTTGTTACCCCGTTCCAAAATCACTTCCACATTTTCAGGTATCTTTACAGCAGTCCCCCATGACCTTGGTACCAATTTATTGTATTAGTCAGTTTTCACATTGCTGTAAGGAAATACATGAAACTGGGTAATATATAAAGGAAAGAGGCTTAATTTACTCCTAGTTCCACATGGCTGGGAAGGCTGCAGGAAACTTAAAATCATGGTGGAAGGTGAAGGGAAAGGAAGGCACCTTCTTCACAAGGTGGCAGGAGAAAGAAGTTACAAGCAAGGGAAATGCCAGATGCTTATAAAATCATCAGATCTCATGAGAACTGAGTCACTATCATGAGAATAGCATGGGAGAAACCACCCCTTGATCCAGTCCTCAGGGGAGGATTGGATCTCTTGAGGCCAAGAATTCAGGACCAGCCTGGGCAACAGAGCAAGACCCTGTCTCAAAATATATATATATATATTTTTAAATTAGCTGGACATGGAGGTCCATACCTGTAGTCCTAGCTACTCAGGAGGATGAAGCAGGAGAATCTCTTGAGCCCAGGAATTCAAGGCTGCAGTGAGCTCTGATCTTGCACAAATTTTTTAAAAAATTAAATTTAAGAAATGTTTAAATTTTAAATTAAAAAAATGTTCTGTAATCTCAGTATCTCTCCAATTCTGTGTGTTCATCCATTCATTTCTATATATACTTAGAGAGATGTGTGGAATGGTACTCCACTAATGTTAACACCTTTTCTTTCTGGGTAATGGGACATTGGTTGGTTTATTCCTTTTACTATTTTGTGCTTTTATGTATTTCTTACATTTTTCAGGGAAGCATGCTTTATTTTATAAAAATTAAGTTATTTGCTTAAATAAGTAAACAATTACATTAAAGATTTTTAAAAAGAATGATAAAATAATTCAAAGAAAATAAAGGACCAAATGAATAAGGATGAATGTAGAAATCCAACAGCAATGTTCATTAAAAGATAAATAAAATAGATAAATCTTGGCAAGTCTGAAAGAGAAAGAAAATATATTAATTGATATTGGTAATTAAAAAAGGAAGCACAGCTAAAAATACAGACATTTGTAAAATTATAAGAACGTTTTATGTATAAGTTTACATTAATAAATGTGAATGCTGTCCGGGCACGGTGGCTCATGCCTGTAATCTCAGCACTTTGAGGGGCCTGAGGTGGGAGAGTCACTCAAGTCTAGGAGTTCAAGACAAGCCAGGGCAAGTTGGCAAGACCCCATCTCTACAAAAAATTTAAAAATTAGCCAGGTACAATGACACCCACCTATAGTCACAGCTACTTGGGAGACTGAGGTGGGAGGATCACTCAAGCCCAGCAATTTGAAGCAGAAGGGAGCTATGATCATGCTACTGCACTTCAGCCTGGGCAACAAAGTGAGACCCTATGTATTTCAAAAAAAAAAAAAAAAACAAGTTTTAATAAATATGTTTTATTCAAATTGTAATAAGGAATGGTAAAAACTGAATTAACTAATAATTATAAGAAGGAACTGTTGTTAAGTGTGATGTCCAAGTGGAGATGTCAAGAAGACAGTTATATAAAAAATACTAGAGTTCAAAAGAGATAAATGGACCGGAAATAAAATTTGGGAGTAATAAAACATAAATTAGATGATATACAGACAGGATTGGATAAAACCCCTAGGGCAAGAGAATGGATAAAGATGGGACAAGGGAGATAAGGGATATTTCTGGTCACTCCAACATTGAGAAATCTAGTACTGAAGAAGCCAATGAAACAGGCTAAGAAGGAGCTGGCCAACGAGTTGGAAAGAAAACCAGAAAAGTGTGGCAACCCTGAAGCTAGAGAAGGAAATATTCCAGGAAGGATGGAGTGATCAACTATATGAAATGATAATGAAAGGTTTGATAAGGTGAGAACAGAGAATTGGCCAGTGGCCTTAGGGGAAATATAGTCTTTGGACACCTTAATTAGCAGAGTTTTGGTGAACTGATGGGAACAAAACCCTGAACTAAGTGGATTGAGGAGAAAATGGAAGGGAGAAAGTGAAGGGCACTCTTTTTAAGGAGTTTTGCTTTCGAAGGTAATGGAGAAATGCAGTGGTACCTAGAGGGAAACCTGAGTACAAAGGAAAGTTATTTTGTTTTTTAAGATAAATGGGATTATGGCACATTCATACACTGGTGGGAATTTTCTGGAATGGAGAAACTGATGATGCAGAAGATAAAAAAGGACCTGGCACAGTGGCTCACGCCTGTAATCCCAGAACTTTGGGAGGCCGAGGCAGGTGGATCACTTGAGGTCAGGAGTCCAAGACCAGCCTGGTCAACAATGTAAAACATCGTCTCTACTAAAAATACAAAAAATTAGCTGGGCGTGGTGGCAGGTGCCTGTTACCCCAGCTTCTCAGGAGGCTCAGGCAGGAGAATCGCTTGAACCCAGGAGGCAGAGGTTGCAGTGAGCAGAGATCACACCATTGCACTCCAGCTCTGGGTGACAAGAGCAAGACTCCATCTTAAAACAAAACAAAACAAAAAGAGAGAGAAGAAAGATATTTCAAGAACATTCCTTGAGAAGTTACAAGTGGATGAGATCCTGGCCACAAGTAGAAAGGTTGTCCTTAAAGAAAAACATGAACACTTCTTCCATTGTAAAGGTAGAAAAGGCAATGTGTGTGAGAGTAGATACAGTTAGGTTGGTAGAATTTGTGGGAACATGAGACAAAATTCATCTGGTTGGATCTATTTTCTCACTGAACTATGAGGCTAAGTAGCAAGTGACCTGGGGAAGGGATGTTGGAGATTTGAGAAGACTAGAAGATTGGTGAAACTCTTATCGGAAAATGGAAAGGTAAATATATAGGAAGAACTGATTGGATTCTGTATCTGACAGTGTTAAATCCCCATTTGGGATTTGTGGTAATAAATTTTAAGTGAGCACAGTTGGCACAGTGTGTGTGTGTGTGTGTGTGTGTGTGTGTGTGTGTGTTTCCTGGCACTGTTCATCTGCTCAGAAGCAGGTTTGGTGTAAGCTCATGGCTGGGTTGGCATTTTACTAGTAAAGAGAGGGAAGGAGGGTCAAGAGAGTGTTTGCAAAATGGAAAACTGATGGTTGTTCATGGATTTTAATATGAGTAAAGAGGGAAGTGAGAATACTGATTAAAATGATAAGGGCAATGATTTTATATCTCAGTGAGATCCAGGAATTATTGGAGTAAGCCTCGACATTTTAAGCAAGCATCTCAGGTAAGTATGATTCCTGTGGTCTGTGGGCCACTCTTGAAGAAACATTCACAATTGCTTTGGGTCATAATAGTAGTATTAAAGTAATACCTCTGTTTTGTTTTGTTTTGTTTTGTTTTTCAAATTTCACAGTATACCTATTTAAACATAGTCAGAAGTACTTTTAAGAAAATGAATTTGTGTGAGTGTGTAGAAAGATATTGATTATCAAGACTTCGGTAGTGAATAGACTACTGCTTGGAGGAAATGAGTGTAACAATTGCTCTATTATAAATTTAGCTTTTAAAATATATTATTAGATGAACAGCTGTTGCATTCTACCTCCATATATTACAATTTCATATGCAATTAATTACTCAAATATTTAACCCATCATTTATTTCTGGAAGTTTGAATCTATATTTATTTTTCAAATTTGAAATTTTTGCCCATATCTGAAAAGAAAATTATACTCTAAAACTTTTTTTACTACAAGAAAATTCTGATCTTTCTGTTTAATTTGGGCAGTTTACCAAAGTGAAGATGTCATCTTTAATTACCTGAGGTATACCTAATTATGCAAGTGCAACTTGTTCTCAGTACAACTTTTGTCTAATTTTAGCTACTTCCCTTTGCTTGCAAAGCTATTGCAATTTTCTTATTAAATTCAGTTTGCACCTGTCTTGAAAGACTTGATGAAAAGTGGACAGAGTAGGTTAAACCAGTAGAGATTCCTTTTTTATTGAAACCCACTTGTATGTAGCATTTATTTCTGAGCTTCACTGAAGAAACATCATGAAATTAGTGGAACCTATTAAATTTTTTTAACTACTGAATTTGTATTGCAAGAAAGGTAAGAATGGTTTCCCCCACATATATTCTCAATTAACTGAAGCTATTTTATTATTAATTTGGTGGGGGCCTTTTTTTTGAGTACCTTAAATCATTGTTGATTTACTGTGATTATTAGATGCCTTTGAATTATTGTATACATTGTTGATGCTTTTTATGACAGCTTAAATCAGTCATCAAATATTATATATTACACCCAACAATGGGCTGGTCCTATAGAGAATACAAACTAAACACAAAGTCTTGGATCCTTTTTTTTCCTTTTAGATGTTTATATTATCCCCTAATTTTGGTTTTTACTTCTTCATACTAGTACTACATGCTATAAACAAAATTATGTTTCTTACTGGGTTTTTGTTGTTTAGTTTGGTTTTTGGTTTTTGTTTTGTCTTGTTTGAGACAGGGTCTCACTCTGTCTCCTAGGCTGAAGTGTAGTGGTACAATCATAGTTCACTGTAACCTCAAACTACTGGACTCAAGTGATCCTCCAACCACAGTGAGACAGAGTCTCATTGTGTTGCCCAGGCTGGTCTCAAACTCCTGGCCTTTAGCTGTCATCCCACCTCGCTTTCCAAATTGGTGGGATTACAGGTATGAGCCACCATGCCCAGCTCACTTCTTGCTGTTTGATAAACAGATCCCACTCATTGTTTCTTTGTCTCTTCTGTGCTGTTTCTCTTCCACCTTCTTTCCAAGTCTGAGTAATCTGTCTTCATTAAGACTCACCTCAGGCTGGGCACAGTGGCTCATGCCTGTAATCTCAGCACTTTGAGAGGCCGAGGTGGGTGGATCGCTTGAGTCAGGAGTTCGAGACCAGCCTGGCCAACGTAGTGAAACGCTGTCTCTACTAAAAATACAAAAATTAGCTGGGTGTGGTGATGCGCACTTGTAATCCCAGATACTTGTGAGGCTGAGGCAGGATAATCACTTGAACAGGGGCGGTAGAGGTTGCATCGATTGCCACTGCACTCCAGCCCGAGCAACAGAGCAAGACTCCGTCTCAAAAAAAAAAAAAAAAAAGACTTATCTCAAATGCTGTCACCTCATGATGTCTTTCCAGACACTTCCTTCACCCAGTAAGTATTTTATAATAGCATTTATAATGTTTTCCTTGTCTTAAATATTGGTATATTTTATATTATTCTCCCCCTCACTTGAAATTAGCTCTTTGAGAATGGCGTCTTGTTTTACTAATCTTTGTATATACCATGTCATAGCTGGCACATATTAATCACAAAATAGTATTTGTTGAATCAAAGGTTAGAAAGAGCTAAAGAAAGGCCAGACGCTGTGGCTCACACCTGTAATCCCAGCACTTTGGGAGGCCAAGGCCGGCAGATCACCTGAGGTTGAGAGTTCGAAACCAGCCTGACCAACATGGTGAAACCCTGTCTCTACTAAAAATACAAAATTAGCTGGGCGTGGTTGTGGGTGCCTGTAATCCCACTTAGGAGGCTGAGGCAGAAGAATCAATTGAATCCGGGAGACAGAGATTGCGGTGAGCTGAGATTGCGCCATTGCACTCTAGCCTGGGCAACAAGAGTGAAACTCCATCTCAAAAAAAAAAAACAGAAAAAAGAAAAGAAAGAGATAAAGAAAAGGAACGTGTATGAGAAAAATGGTCAGGAATCAGATACCTCTAGTGATGAGAGAAGTTATTAATGTTGATTTATTGAAGAGGGGAGGACTTTTGCTGAGCCTCATGCGTGGGGACCCTAAAGTAAAACCCATAAGAATGATGAGTGTCACTGTAGCCTTGTAGTACAGTTTGAAGTCAGGTAGCGTGATGCCTCCAGCTTTGTTCTTTTGACTTAGGATTGTCTAGGCAATGCGGGGTCTTTTTTGGTTCCATATGAACTTTAAAGCAGTTTTTCCAATTCTGTGAAGAAAGTCATTGGTAGCTTAATGGGGATGGCATTGAATCTATAGATTACCTTGGGCAGTATGGCCATTTTCACGATATTGATTCTTCCTATCCATGAGCATGGAATGTTCTTCCATTTGTTTGTGTCCTCTTTTATTTCACTGAGCAGTGGTTTGTAGTTCTCCTTGAAGAGGTCCTTTATATCCCTTGTAAGTTGGATTCCTAGGTATTTTATTCTCTTTGAAGCAATTGTGAATGGAAGTTAATTCATGATTTGGTTCTCTGTTTGTCTGTTACTGGTGTATGATAATGCTTGTGATTTTTGCACATTGATTTTGTATCCTGAGACTTTGCTGAAGTTGCTTATCAGCTTAAGGAGATTTTGGGCTGAGATGATGGGGTTTTCTAAATATACAATCATGTCATCTGCGAACAGGAACAATTTGACTTCTTCTTTTCCTAACTGAATCCCCTTTATTTCTTTCTCTTGCCTGATTGCCCTAGCCAGAACTTCCAACACTATGTTGAATGTGAGTGATGAGAGAGGGCATCCCTGTCTTGTGCCAGTTTTCAAAGGGAATGCTTCCAGTTTTTGCCCATTCAGTGTGATATTGGCTGTGGGTTTGTCATAAATAGCTCTTATTATTTTGAGATACGTTCCATCAATACCGAATTTAACAGCATGGTACTGGTACCAAAACAGAGATATAGACCAATGGAACAGAACAGAGCCCTCAGACATAATACCACACATCTGCAGCCATCTGATCTTTGACAAACCTGACAAAAACAAGAAATGAGGAAAGGATTCCCTATTTAATAAATGGTGCTGGGAAAATTGGCTAGCTATAAGTAGAAAGCTGAAACTGGATCTTTTCCTTACTCCTTATATGAAAATTAATTCAAGATGGATTAGAGACTTAAATATTAGACCTAAAACCATAAAAACCCTAGAAGAAAACCTAGGTAATACCATTCAGGACACAGGCATGGGTAAGGACTTCATGTCTAAAACACCAAAAGCAATGGCAACAAAAGCCATAATTGACAAATGGGATCTAATTAAACTAAAGAGCTTCTGCACAGCAAAAGAAACTACCATCAAAGTGAACAGGCATCCTACAAAATGGAAGAAAATTTTTGCAATCTACTCATCTGACAAAGGGCTAATATCCAGAACCTACAAAGAACTCAAACAAATTAACGAGAAAAAAACAAACAACTCCATAAAAAAGTGGGCAAAGGATTTGAATAGACATTTCTCAAAAGAAGACATTCATACAGCCAACAGGCACATGAAAAAATGCTCATCATCACTGGTCATCAGAGAAATGCAAATCAAAACCACGATGAGATACCATCTCACACCAAGTTAGAATGGCAATCATTAAAAAGTCAGGAAACAACAAGTGCTGGAGAGGATGTGGAGAAATAGGAACACTTTTACACTGTTGGTGGGATTGTAAACTGGTTCAACCATTGTGGAAAACAGTATGGCGATTCCTCAAGGATCTAGAACTGGAAATACCATATAACCCAGCCATCCCATTACTGGGTATATACCCAAAGGATTATAAATCATGCTGCTATAAAGACACACACACACGTATGTTTATTGCGGTACTATTCACAATAGCAAAGACTTGGAATCAACCCAAATGTCCATCAGTGACAGACTAGATTAAGAAAATGTAGCACATATACACCATGGAATACTATGCAGCCATAAAAAAGGATGAGTTCGTATCCTTTGTAGGGACATGGATGCAGCTGGAAACCATCATTCTCAGCAAACTATTGCAAGAACAGAAAACCAAACACCGCATGTTCTCACTCATAGGTGGGAATTGAACAATGAGATCACTTGGACTCTGGAAGGGGAACATCACACACCAGGGCCTATTATGGGGAGAGGGGAGCAGGGAGGGATGGCATTGGGAGTTATACCTGATGTAAATGACGAGTTGATGGGTGCTGACGAGTTGATGGGTGCAGCACAGCAACATGGCACAAGTATACATATGTAACAAACCTGCACGTTGTGCACATGCACCCTAGAACTTAAAGTATAATTTAAAAAATAAATAAATAAATAAAAAAGAAAAAAGAATGATGAGTGTCATGAGAATAATAAATTCTGCTTTAAGATGGCAGTTTTGTGAAATTGGGTAAATTGAGGAAATTTGCTATTTTATTTTTTCCCTGCTTGCCATTTTATGAATGATATAACCTTTTCACACAGTTGAATGTATTGGAAACAAAATCATACCTAGTGCAGAAAATCTTCATTGTGTTCTTAGAGTAAGGATGTATCTGCAGGTTATTACTAGCCACATCGTGAAAGGTGCTAAACTTCAATGAAGTGCTCTGCCTAATGTTTTTTCAAATGTAGTAGAAAGACCTTCAGAAAGGTATATCTTATTTGAGGCCCTGGAGATTGTTTTCTTTCCCAGAGGCTTGGTACGTGATCTCTGTTGAGTACTCCGCAATCTCTTGGAATGGTTTTCTAGGGGACTGCCTGGTTCAGAATGGGGAAGTAGGTCCTGACTGGCTGCTGGAATGAGAACCTCTGGAGTAGCCTGATAATAAAAGGCCAAACTTTCTATGACCAATACATCCTGAGTCAGAGAAGCCACATAAAGAGTCCCCTATGGCCGAACCAAGTCTTCTAGAGGCGAGTAAAGCTGATTTAAACTGTCAAATGAAGGACCTGAAACCAAGGCTAGCTTATCCCATTAGAACCTAGGGTCCTCAATACTTTTAGGGGTACATGAAAATGCTTAATGTCTTGTAAAATTAGAAGAAAAATATCTTTTACTGTTGAGCAAAGTATTTTAATATATAACATTAATATATTTGTCTTCATACCAAAGTGGTCATAAAGTATAGTTTTTAATTTTTTTAATGGGGAAAGCACCAAAAAGACAAGTATCAAAAGCCCACAAAAGTCATAATTGGGCCCTGCCTGGGACCTACCCATCCTCTCAGGGTTTGTGCTGGACTGTGAAAGAGCAGCAAGTTCTGGGCAGAGGTGTGATATTTTGATCCAGTTGTTCTCCCTCTTTACACCTTAGTGTCTTCATCTGTTTGATGAGGACTTTGGACCAGGCAACATTAAGGGCCCTTGCAGGTCAAACTTTATTAAATGAAGTCCTGCATCAGAAGCTCTGCGGAAGTTCCAGGCTAAAGCAAATTATCTCACATGATTTTATTGTCAACTCATATCTTTGATGACCCATATGGACCCAGAACAGGCCTGCTAGCCACCCTATAATTTTTGTGAGCCCACTCAGAAGTACATGTTCATAAATGTTAGAACATGAGAATCGTGGTATTATAATGCAACTGGTAAAAGATTAGAAGTAGTAAAGTACCTTACATGTTGTAAGTGTCCAACAAATATTTATGAGTAGATAAAATAATATATGTAGAATATCAACTTCCTTTCTTTTTTCTTTTTTGAGATAGTGTCTAACTGTGTCTCCCAGGCTGGAGTACAGTGGTGTGATCATAACTCACTGCAACCTTGAACCCCTGAGCTCAAGTGATCCTCCTGCGTAGCCTCCCAAGTAGCTGGGACTATAGGTGAACACCACCATACCAGGCTAATTTTTTTTTTTTTTTTTTTTTTTTGGTAGAAATGGAGCCTTGCTATATTGTCCAGGAAGGTCTTGAACTCCTGGGCTCAAGTTATCCTCTTGCCTTCACCTCCCATAGTGCTGGGATTACAGGCATGAGCCACTGTGCCCAGCCTCATTTTCTTAATTAAGAGAAAAATATATTTACTAGAAAAAGTATTAAATCATAGGACTTTTTTCTTATTCTCTGCAGCAAAACAGCATAAAATATTTTGGAGATGGTTGTATCTAAAGTGTTTAAATCTCATTTCTATAAATTATAAACTTCTGAAGATTAAGCCCAGAACTCTTTTAAATTGTTATTTTCTGTATATTTATGTGGTTTTATTCTTCTCAGTCTAATGCTAAGTATGTGCTATATTAATATGTTAGAGCAATATTGCTCTTACTTCTACTTCTCTTGTCTGTATGTTGTTCATTTTTCATATTATGGGTAGAAAACTGTTAGCCCCTGTTTGATCTTCCTACTATAGACAGTGTGCCTCTATCTTACTTATACTACTCCATCCCCTTTATTTGTTTAGGGATATCATATGTTAGAAAATGGGACGATTTAATGGATGCCTACAAAGTATGTAGTGAGATTAGTAAATTTGCTGAAAAACAAGTAATTACAAAATGATAAACTTATTCTAGATTGCCATTTTTGTTTTTCCAGTCTAGTAATAAATACAAGTTCTCTTTTTTATACACATCAGAAGCACCTGAACTGTTTCAGATGTTTGAGCCCCATCTTAGACCTGCCGGTTTAGGATCTATGGGAATGCAACTCATGCATCTGTATTTTGATAAAGATTCCAGATGATTGTGACAGGCACTAAAGGTTGAGGACAACTACCATATGGCAAAATAGAAAGAATTATAGACTCTGGAGCTAGATAGATGTAAGTCCAGAGTT
The DNA here is from genome assembly GCF_047675955.1 of Chlorocebus sabaeus. NCBI lineage: Eukaryota > Metazoa > Chordata > Mammalia > Primates > Cercopithecidae > Chlorocebus > Chlorocebus sabaeus. The sequence continues at coordinate 53,303,742 of NC_132929.1, read as the reverse complement.
CAGATATACCATGATCTAAGTGTATGATCCAGTCCTAGGTCTATGAGCAAATCACTCAATCTCTCTGAACTTTAATTTCCTTGTCCGTAAAATAGGGGTGGTAATACTTTATAAGGAAGTAGAGGGATTAAAGGAAACAGATGAAAAGTGCCTGGCATATTATGTTAAGTGGTAACTATTGTTATTCTGGTAGAATGATATTATCCTCAGTTTTCATCTTGACTTATGAAGAGTGAGGTGTTTCTCACAGTAGCTCTTTTCTGCATCCAAAAGAATATGCAGAACTTCCTCAAGCTGTCTTTTCATTAGACAGATTTATTTTTGGGCTTTGAACTTTCCTCCAAGTTTTTATTTGGACTATTCAGAAAATAGCGTCAGAGAAAATACATGGCATCTTGGTTTTCAAATTCCACAACACCCTCTGGAGTGGCTAATTATTTCTGGATCCTGTTACAAATCTATTCATTGTCTTATATTAAGAACAGATATATTGGTATATCATGAACTTGGGACATAAACTTACTAGTTGCAAAACCATAGAACAATGGATTTTTGTCAGTGAAACATATGAATACCTAATTCGTTATGATAACTTCATCTTTATATGTTTATGTGGTCAATGTCTGGATTTGTAAATGATAATGTTTCAGATTTTCTTTTCAAACATCTCAGATCAAATATCAAAGACAGGGATTTTTTTTCTTGAAATGTCTTTAGAATATTTAACTGACAATGTAATGCAAAAAACCACTAGAGAAAAGAGAACTATTGTTCTGTTTCCTCGTAATGGTCTTTCCTGTCTGTATTACATTACATATATATATATATACACACACACACACACACACATATATATGTATCCATTTATTTTCAGTTGCTGTGACTTTGACAGAATTAAGAAGAAAGTATTGATTTTATTTTTTTGGTTAAGGGTTGATTAAATACTTAGAGCATAATGCTAAGCATAAACATTTAATTTACATGAACTTTGCCTAGCATTTAACAAGACTATGGCTAGCTGCATTCTCTTATGAAATTCACATTCACAATATTTTCTCAGTGAAGGGGCCATTTCTTTATGACTGTTGGTTTTGTCATATATGAAAAACAGAGAGTATATTAAATATTTTAAATTTAAACATTACAAGTGTTAGAGATTACATAACTTCATGCTTGGTGTACCTTTTCTACTTCTTTCTAGAATTGCCATATATGTATATAAATTACATACTTACACACACACACGTATCTATAGAAAGTCTTGCTCAGATGGCACCATTGCTTACTTCTGGACCAGAACACCTTATAGGAAAATTTAATGTCACAACTATTTTTAAGCAGAAATTGCAGCAGATGAGGATATAAATAGATGGAAACAGTTTTAACCACCTATATCTTTATCGATCTTTTACTCCAGGCATTTGCAATATTGGCATTATGGTTTATCTGAAAAACCATTCTAGTATAGCACCAGCTAATGAAATAAATTGTCTGCTATATATAGGTTTTGTGTGAACATACAAATGAAATGTACTGTCTCAGAATAATGTGGTTGGGGAAATATCTGGAGACAAATACAGTGCAATTGCAACATAACAGTTACACACCAAACTCTTAACGGAAATAATGTAGTGTGATACTTGAAAGCCTAAACTCTGAAATCAGATTGCCTGAGCTGAAATGTCAATTCCCCTAACTGTGTAACCCTGGGCAAGTTACTTCAAAGTGCCTTCGTTTTCTCATCTGTAAAATAACCATTGATTTGAAATGTGGAGGATTTTTGAAACCTAAGCTAAGAAAAGTGGGTTTATATGCTGAAAAATTGAGAGCTACTTTAAATTTTTGAGCAAGCAAGTTACATGATGAAATTAATTGAGGAACATTGTATTTGTGATTGCATATGGATGGAGTGGGAAGGCCTAGAGGCAAAGACATTAGATGGGAGACCACCAGAACAAACTAGATGTGAAAGGTGCAACTGTGGAAATGGAAAGAGATGGGCCAAACCAAAAATCACCAAAGAGAAAAAAAAATCATCCAGATTTCATGATAGATTGGATGTGTTTTGAAACACCTCTCTCCATACAAATGAAATAATTCAGCAAAATTCTAGAAAATGCTGGTGTAGCAGCTCAGTGGAAATCTCCTGTAAGTGCTGTGAGAAATTATAAATTCTGGGGACTCCAACTGATGCAGTGTGCATTCACTTACAGCTTCCTTTGCCCCTTTGTATACTACAGCACAACAGGAAATATTGGCTTATCTCTGTAGGAAGTGTCTCTATAGGAGTTGCTTACTGAACTGAATATCTTTGTTTGGAACTAATTGACCTTTCTAAAACAGCATTTTAAAAGAGCTTACTCAAAGAAGGCAGACTTTAGCCATCTGATAAGTCAGAGACAAATCAGTCCTCTTTTAAGCAAAGTTGACAGTCATTGCAACAGAAAAGAAAGCACAGAAAGAAAGGCACCATCAGAAAAAGACCAGTGTATTAGTAAAAACTAGATAATTAAGAAAATTTTATTTAATGTGAACATTGAATTCTGTCACAAATCCTTTTCCTGTATTATGATAGTATCTGTGTGAACCAACCTTTTTTCAATGCTTTTTGTTGTAGAATGTTAAGGATGTTCGGTTTACAAGGTTATAAAGTAGAAGAGTCTAATTAGAAACCAGAAAATATCTCAGTCTTTTGGTCTGAATTTGTTTTCCTTTGGTTAGATTCTTAAAGTAGAAAAAAAACAAAAACTACTACTTATTTTGTAAACATTTTGAGGATTTTGATTCAGATTATTTTAAATTATTATGAGTGATAAAGAATAACCCTGACCAAAAAAGTAAAAAAATGACTAAAATTGGTTTAAAAAAGGGTTCTCTTGAAATATAACCAAATGGACAGATTTTGACACAGTCTTCATTGTTGTTCCATATGAGTGTTTTCCAAACCTAATAAATATAAGCAATAAATAAGTAAAAAAAAAAAAATCTCAAATTAGGCTATTGTTTTCCTCTAAAATTAACTCATCATCTGGTCAGCTATTTCCAGAAATTGTTTTTAACTATCTGGCATAGCTACTGTTTTCAGTGAAGGGAGGGATCCAACAGTAATTTTATGTTTTAGTTTATATAACAGGACAGTGGTAGTATCATCAATCAATTACTTAACAGATTTAATTAAGTATTCTCTCTATGATCAAATGCATTACCATTCTTCCTACTAGTCTAATTGTTTGAGTATTGGCATGCTATTTAAGAGAAGTAAGTTGTTTTTACAAGACCTTTTGTCTTGACAAAATAATCCATAGCTTCTTTCCACTAGCCACAGTATTAGAGACTACTGTTGACACACACAAAAATGTGTTTTGTGGGGTAATATCCAGATTGCTTGCTATGATAGTTAAATTATATGGAAAACCTTGAATTTTGGTGAAGACAGCTCTTGCTTACAAATGTATTTAATCCCCACAAAACATATCTTGGCTCTGATTACTCTAAGGTAAGACTCTGACTAAACATGTGCTGCTGCTTTTCTTATACTTGGGTGGAAACTGTGAGTGAGTTAGTGAAAGGTGCAAATGCTACTAAGTTCTTACCAGGTAGATTTGAAATAATAGAATAATGACTTCCAAGTTTGCTTCAAAAGGTCTCATAGAAAGTGAATTCACAATTTACAATATTAATCAAATGAGGGAAATGCATTAGAATATCTTGTTTCTGGAAGCTTTGTTGGCTATGTGCTAATTTCTAGCTCTTTAGACCAGTTTTGGCCATCATTTAGTCACTAGTGACTTAATTATATTTAAATTATTGCTTTTCAAATTTTCATGTACATACTAAAGTATGGAGTGATTCTAAATCTGGAGTGGGGCCTGAGACACTGCATTTCTAACAAGCTCACAGGTATTACCAATGCTGCTAGTTAGTGGACTGCATTTTGAGTGGCAAAAGTCTAAATAGTTGTCCTTGTTACCTGTGTCACCTGTCTTCTTACTCTGTTTGACTTTTTGCGTGTAAGATTAGCTTTGTTTGGGCTTTATTTTGCCATTTTGAACTATTTCTTAATGCTGTGCTTTCTGTGGCAAAGAAAATAGCCTCTGGAAGGCATGCCCTTTTATTAGTGGGAACTCCATGCTTTCTCTGGAGTTCTGGCAGGCTTTGTCTGGAGTTTGTCCAGAGGGCTCTAGGATGGGACCCAGAAGAGCCTTTCATTGCTTCTGCTTGCAAGAAAAATGAATCACCAAGGCCAGCTGATTAACAGAGATTTTCCCACTTAACTATCATTATGTGAAAGGAACATGGATTCTGGAGTAGAACCTGTGTGACCTTGGTCAAGTTACTTCATTTATTTGACTCTCAATCCCTTAGTCTATAAAATCAAAATAAAATGAAAATTCCTTAGTCTGTAAAATGCATGAGGTCATTGGGACAATTAGTGATTAGCAGTAATATATATGAAACACTTGGAGAGTGTACTGTCTGCATTATAGTAGGCATTTAATAGTTAATAACAAGCATCCTTGTCACTGAGTGGAATGAAACAAGCATTAAAAACTGTTTAATTTTCTCAATGTGAGGCATTTCATTTGTAAGGCAGCAAACAAGGAGAGCGAAAGGAGAAACAAATTTTGTGATTTGTTTTCTATGAAAGAAAAAGGTTAAATATATGTTTTCATTTTTATTTTTTATGTTTCTACTTTATTTCATGTTTTAAAAAGTTATTCATTAGATTCCTTTGGAAAACTTGGGTCAAATCATTTTTCTCAATGTCCATTAGAACTCCTGTGATTCAGAAAAATTTTAGATCCTCAACTTTATTTTGAAAAAGAATAAAAAAAGAATTAATTCCATTCCTAACTCATCTGAATTTTTGAGGCCAACATATGCCCCAGTAGTGGCATTCTTGCTGTACTCTTTTTCTGAGTATAGTGTAGAGGAGAATCATCAGGAACACAGCTGGCATCTTGAGGAACATGGCTTAAAATTGGCATTGCATGCTAAACCTGGGCAAGCCAACATTTGTTCGGTTAGTAATCTTTTCAGGCAGAGCCTTTGATTTGGCCCAAAATTCCTGCAGATTAGCTTAAAAGTATTTTTATTTGCAGCCAAAATCCTTCACAAAACTTCTTAGTACATTCTGAAATACAAGCGTATGGGCTATAATGTTTTTTTTTAATTCTCTTTTCTCTCTCACATTAACTGGTTTTCTTATAGTGTACATGAAATGTTTGCCCAGTTAGGTACTTCATAAAAGAGATTCTTTCCAACAGCACATGTGTTCCAGGATAACCTATTAGCTATATTATATAAATGGGAACTCTAGTTGATGGGATATTCATCTCTCAGTACCCCTGGGCTTAGCAGTACAGATCCTCACTATCATTTGTCTCACTTCAAAGCTAATTGAAATCAGCCAGCCTATGTTTCAAAATATCTACACGTATTACCAACCATCTGGCTGCTCACAAATGATGAAGACATTTAATATAAAACCTGGTTAATGCACTACCCTCTCACCTCTAGAGAACAAATCTTGCCTAGGACACCCATAGTCTTACTTTAGTGTTGGTCTACAACAGAGCAATCATTTAGGTCCCCAAACTCATAATAATTTTATATAATCCCTCCCAAGTGACTGACCACGTGATAGATGTTAAAATGATCTTTGCTGGGCTCATTCACAACTGCAATGACAGAGTAGAAAGTTTATGTATAACCATCAGACCTAGAATATCTAGAGTACATTACGTGTGGGTAAAGGGCATAGGCTACAGTTTTTTAGTAACTCGAAGTTATTTTTTTCTGATTATGAAAACAATAAATATTAAATGAATTCTGTTTTCATAGTAGAATATTTGGAAGACATACATTTCCATTCAATATCTTGTTATTTATTAGTCTTTCAATCTTTTTTATTAAGTTTATATACATTGTTTTTAGCAAAACTAGGATTATTCTGTATTTATTTTCTAATCTATTTTTTAAATCTGGTTATATTTTATGAACATTTTTCAACTAAGTAATCATCTCCATTTTAATAACTATAATATTCTCTCCTATTGCTATACTGTCTACGGGACATATAGATTGTCATTTCTCTGTCATAAATAACACATAGAAATATCTGAGGAAACTTATTTGTGCATATAGATTAATCATTGAACATATCATTACCTTCCTTTAATATAAATTCCTAGAAATTAATTGCAAGATGAAAAGACGTGAATTTTTAATGTACTTTGTTTGCTTTTACTTTGTTTCATTGTATTTTGCCTGGGGATGTTTTGATACATATTGCCTATTTTAAAAGCAGTTTGATGGATGATTAACTGGTTCTCCACCGTTTTTTTAATTTTAACTTGTATGAATTGTAGTGAGCTATTATATTGGCAACATTATAATTATTTTTACTAAAGTATCTCAGGTAATTTCGTATATACCTATCAGCTCCAGTCATATGTTGATAAAAGGGATGCATTCCCTAGTCATGTAACATCTAAGTGGTAACAAGACAACTTTTAAAAGGCATTTAATTTTTTCTGAAATGCCTTGAAGCTTCTGAGTAAAAGTTGCAACTTTTAAGTAAATCAAACCTCAATGCATAGTACATTTTTGTTAACAACTCTCTAAAACCAAATAATTTTACCAAGACTCCATCATTTTTTACCAAACTTCTCAGAATTTTAACTGACAGTCTTTTCATTGAGGAGCACAAGCACACTTTTACCCTTTTATCTACTAGTTAATTATGACCATCTTTTCTTCCTCCAGTCTTGCCCCACTTTGAAAAACAAAAATCCAATTATCTTTTGCTTTTGTCTTACCTAAATTGCTAACATCTGTGAATTGTTTTTGTGGAAGAGGGAGGAAATGTTGATGTCTACATTCTTCTCAATATGTATTTTAAAATTTGCACATGAGTCAAAATATAATTATTTAACAAATATTCAACTAAAGTATGGCCTATTAATAAATGAATTAGCATATAAAATTACTAGGGTATAAAATTATAGTAGAACCAATGAATTTAGAGTCTCAGTTTAAAATGGTGCTTTGAAGATAATGAGTACTTTTTAAGTGCTACATATTGTTTTCAATCGAGTTTTATTCTTTGCAGTAATGGTAGCCAGAAAGTCATTTTTGTTTTTGTAGTATCTCAGTCAAAAGAGACTTTAGTCTTTTTCCAGTCTTCACAGGCCCGACCCTTTGGTGTATGAGTACTGATGGGACTGCAGTATAGACAACCCCATAATTAGGCTTGCAATTATGGCAGCATTACACTCTACTAGGAAGTAAATTTGAGATATAAGGTTGATTTTTAATTTAGCACCTATATAGGTATATCCTGACTAAAGAGTACCCACTATATGGTAACTGATACTAAAACCCTTATAATCACAGTATGTAATTGTCTGTTGTTCACCAAATTAACTATGCTCATACATATAAAGAAATTATTTTACATTGATTTGCTTGTATAATAGCCCTCACCATTATATAAACAATGTGTATGCTCCCTCCAAATAACCATAAAAATCTTTTCTTTTTGTGATAATTCAGATAATTGAAAAATTTCGGGGTCATCAATCATTTGCTGAATCATCTCATTTCCAATCCTTCCTTTCTATTCTTTCTGCCACTAGCCTAGTTAAGACCTCACTACCTCCCACCTGCATTTCTGGAACTGCCTCTTTATTATTCTCCCTACCTCCAGTCATTGCCTGTATTGCAGTTCATTATATACATTGTACGCACATTAGTCTTAGAGTATAGATATGATTATATTATCCTTCTGTCTAAAATATATATTTCATTAGCCATACTCTTAGATCTAACTGGTATTCAACAATGTACATGATTTAATCCTAACTTCAAATTATATTATTGCTCATCTCATTGCATCTCACTGTTCATATGATTTCTTACCTTCATACCTTTCCTTGAGTAGTTTAGTATGTCATTCCCTTCTCTCTCCATACCACCCCCACACTCACTTGCAACCAGGAACTAAGTGTAGTCTGTGCAGTGTGAAATGGGTAGCAATGGCCCACACATGGAAAAACGTATAGCCTTTCTGGTCTAGTGAATCAGAAAGGAGAAACTGGGGGAAAAAATGCAAAATATACCTGAGTGCAGTGGTGTGTGCCATTAGTCCTAGTTATTCAGTAGGCTGAGGCAGGAGGATCACTTGAGCTTAGAAGTTCAAGGCTTTAGTGCACTGTAATTGTGCCTGTGAATAACCACTGTATTCCAGCCTAGGATACATAGTAAGACCCCATTTCTTTAAAAAAAAAAAAAAAAAAAATCCTGATTGTAGAACCAGACCAAGAAATATTAGAAAAGAGAATTAAAGACCAACGTTCCTCATGAAAATAGAGGCATACTTCCTTAACAAAATGTTAGCTAATTAAATCCAGCAATAAATAAAATGAATAATACAGTCATCCCAGGGTTACAGTGTTGGTTTAACATCTGAACAATCTATCAACATAATTCACCATTTTAATAGAATGTAGGAGACCACAAAAAAATTATTTCAATAAATGCGAGAAAACATTTGACAAAGTCTAACATCTTGTCATGATAAAAATGTTTGTATCAAAGTGGTGATGGGGAAACTTTAGAATTATAAAGAAATTTCCCGGTGGCTCACGCCTGTAGTCCCAGCACTTTGGGAGGCCGAGGCAGGTGGATCAAGAGGTGAGAAAATCGAGACCATGCTGGCTAACACGGTGAAACCCCATCTCTACTAAAAATACAAAAAAAAATTAGCCAGGCGTGATGGTGGTCGCCAGTAGTCCCAGCTACTCGGGAGACTGAGGCAGGGGAATGGCGTGAACCTGGGAGGCGGAGCCTGCAGTGAGAAAAGATCGAGCCACTGCACTCCAGCCTGGGCAACAGAGTGAGATTCCATCTCAAAAAAAAAAAAAGAAAAAAAAAAAAGAAATTTCCTCAACCTGATTGAGGTTATCTACCAAATAAACCTACAGATAGCATTATATTCATCTTTGATGATGAATAGCTCAGTGCCTTCTACCTAATGTCAGGAACAAGGCAAGGATGTCCACTCTTACCACTTTTATTTAACATTGTTCTAGAAGACTTATCTAGTGCAATAAGGCAAAATATAAAGGCATACAGATTGGAAAGGAATAATTAAAACTAGCCTTATTTACAGATGACATGGTCATATATGTGGAAAAACTCTAATGAATTTTTTAAAAGATAATAAAATTTAGCAAGGTAGCATTATACACAGTCAATATACAAAAATCAGTTCATTTCTATATATTAGCAGTACACATTCAGAAAATGAAATTTTAATAAGCAATTTCATTTACAGTAGCATCAAAAAACAAAGTATTTAGGATAAATTTAACAAAAAATATAAAGACTTCCAAAAGTTTGTGGAAATGAAAAAATATACAAACTTTATTAATTAACAAAAGCTCCATCCAGTTCAAGACACTTTTATAAGCAGTGATATCAGCCATTTAGTCTATCCTTAAAGAACCTGGGGTTTTGGGGATTTAACCACATCAATGCAGTATATTTTACATTATTAATGGAATAAAAATGAGTTGCCCTTTAAAGAATTTTTTTAAGATTAGGAAACCAAAAGAAGTCGGAAGGAACCAAATCAGAACATTGAGGCAGATGCCTAATGAAAACTGTCAAAACATTGCTCTTGTTTAATGAGAAGAATGAACCAGGAATGTTGCTGTGGTGGAAGACTCTCTGGTGAAGCTTTTCCCAGCATTTTTCTGCTAAAGCTTTGGCTAACTTTCTCAAAACACTCTCATAATAATCAGATAATATCATTCTTTTGCCCTTCAGAAAGTCAACAAGCAAAATGCCTTGAGCATCCCAAAAAACTGTTGTCATGACCTTTGCTGGCTACCAGTCCACTTTTGCTTTGAATGTACCATTCAAAGCAAAGTCTTGGTAGCCATTGCTTTGACTGTACTTTGTGTTCCCTACAACCTGCCTTTTTTTTTTTTTTTTTTTTTTTTTTTTTTTTTTTTTTTTTTGAGACAGGGTCTCTCTTGGTCACCCAGGCTGGAGTACAGTGGCAAAGCTCACTGCCACCTCAACATCTCATACTCAAGTGATCCTCCCACCTCAGCCTCCTGAGCAGCTGAGACTGCAGGTGCATGCCACCATGCCCAGCTTTTTTTTTTTTTTTTTTTTTTTTTGTACAGGCAGGGTCTCCCTGTGTTGCCCAGGCTGATCTTGAACTCCTAGGCTCAAATGATCCGCCTCAGCCTCCCAAGGTGCTGAGATTACAGGTGTGAGCCAGCGCACCCTGCCTGTACTTTGTCTTTAAGATCATACTGGTAAAGCCATGTTTCATCTCCTGTACAATTCTTTGAAGAAACGCTTCAGGATCTCTATCCTAGTTGTTTAAAATTTCCATTAAAATCTCTGCTCTTGTCTGCAGCTGATCTAGGAGTAATGGTTTTGGCCCCCATTGAGTGGAAAGTTTGCTCAACTTTAATTTTTCAGCCAAAATCGTGTAAGCTGAACTAATATAAGATGTCTATGGTATTGGCCATTGTTTCTGCTGCTAATCATCAGTTAGGGCAGAACAAGATTAATTTTTTCCTCACAAATTAGTGTGAATGGACTGCCAGTGCAGGCTTTATCTTCAGCATCATGTTGTTGCTTCTTAAAATAAGTTATCCATTTGTACACTACTGATTTCTTTGGGGCATTAACCCCATAAACTTTCATAAGGCATCAGTTCCTTCACCATGCTTCCACCCAAGCTTTACTATAAAGTTGATGTTTGTTCTTGCTTCAATTTTAGCAGATTTAATGTTTCTCTGATAAGGACTCTTTTCAAACTGATGTCTTATTCTTTTTAATACCTCAAACTAGATCCCATTCAGACATGCTATCACAACTTAGTATGAGTTTATTTGGTGCAGAAAAATTTTGAAATCCATGCAGTTTTTCCATAATACACATTTTCCATGAACTTTTCAAAGATCCCTCATATTAAAGACTTACACACTGAAAAATACAAAACGTTGCAAAGAGAAAATAAAGAAGACCTAAATAAATGGAGCAGTGTACTGTTTCATTGATCAGAGGACTCAAAAATATGTTAAGATGACAGTCCTCAAATAGACATAAATTCACCGCAGTTCCAATCAGAATTACAACAGGTTTTTTGAAGATATGAACAAGTTGTTTTTAGATTTATATGGGAAGATAAACAACCTAGAATAGTTAAAACAATTTTGATGGAGTAAAGTTGGAAGACAAACTACTTGATTTCAAGATTTACTGTAAAGCTGTAGTAATCAAAACAGTCTGGTAGTGACAAAAATAAATAAAAATGTAAAATATATCTCAAAATGGATCATAAATCTAAGTGTAACAAAGGTATTCAACTTGTACATGAAACCACAGAGAAATGTGTTTGTTACGTGTGTTAGGCAAAGATTTCTTTAAAAGATCATTGACTAGGTGCAGGGGCAACATAACGAGACTCCATCTCAAAAAAAGAAAAAGATAATTAAAAGCAGAAACTAGAAGAAGTTATCGTTTAAATGTCCAGTGGGCCTTCTATAGCCATGGGTTCTGCATCTGTGGATTCAACCAACCACAGATAGAAAATATTTTTCTTAAAAAGGTTGGTTGTGGTCGGGCGCGGTGGCTCAAGCCTGTAATCCCAGCACTTTGGGAGGCCGAGACGGGCGGATCACGAGGTCAGGAGATCGAGACCATCCTGGCTAACCCGGTGAAACCCCATCTCTACTAAAAAAATACAAAAAACTAGCCGGGCGAGGTAGCGGGCGCCTGTAGTCCCAGCTACTCGGGAGGCTGAGGCAGGAGAATGGCGTGAACCCGGGAGGCGGAGCTTGCAGTGAGCCGAGATCCGGCCACTGCACTCCAGCCTGGGCGACAGAGCGAGACTCCGTCTCAAAAAAAAAAAAAAAAAGGGTTGGTTGTGTCTGTACTGAACATGTACAGACTTTTTATTGTCATTCTCTCAACAATACAGCGCAACAGTTATTTACATTGTATTAGGTATTATAAGTAATCTAGAGATGATTTAAAGTATACAAGAGAATGTGCATAGGTTATATGCAATTACTATACCATTTTATATAAAGGACTTGAGCATCCTCAGGGGTCCGAGAATCAATCCCCCACAGACACTGAGGGATAGCTATACTTTATCAGATTTAAGAACTAGCTTTCCAAAAGACAGTTAAAAAGGCAATCCACAAACTGGGAGATAATTTTTGCAAAACATGTAATAAAGATCTTGTATCTAGAATACATGAAGAAGTTTTACAACTCAGTAAGCAAACCCAATTTAAAATGGGCAAATGATTTGAACATGAACTTCACAGTAAATATATGAATGGTCAGTAAGCGCATGGGGAGATGCTTAACATCACTTATCTGACAGATGTAAATTTTAACGAAAGACCAACAATGCCAAGTGTTGATGAGGTTGTAGAGCAATTGGAATTCTCATATATCGCAAGTGGGAATGCAAAAATGGTACAAAGCTTTGAAAAACAATATAGTGGTAATACCCATATAAAGTTAAGCCACTCACCATTTGACCTAGCAATTTCATTTTAAGGTTGAAATAGTTGGTTCTGTGTCCCCACCCAAATCTCTTGTCAAATTGTAATTCCCAGTGTTGGAGGCCTGGTGGAGGTGATTGAATCATGGGGCCGGACTCCCCCATTGCCATTCTCATGATAGAGTTCTTAGGAGAGATCTGGTTGTTGTAAAGTGTGTGACACCTTCCTCTTCCCTTCTCTCTCTTCTGCTGGCCATATGAATATGTGCTTGCTTCCCTTTTGCCTTCTGCCATGATTGTAAGTTTCCTGAAGCCTCCCTAGAAACAGAAACCTGTACAGCCTGCCTGCAGAACTATAAGCCAATTAAACCTCTTTTTTTTTTTCTTTTCTTGAGACAGAGTCTTGCTCTGTCACCCAGGCTGGAGTGTAGTGGTGCAATCTCGGCTCACTGCAAGCTCCGCGTCCCGGGTTCACGCCTTCTCCTGCTTCAGCCTTCCGAGTAGCTGGGACTACAGGCGCCTGCTACCACGCCCGGCTAATTTTTTTTTTTTTTTTTTTTTGTATTTTTAATAGAGACAGGGTTTCACCATGTTAGCCAGGTTGGTCTTGGTCTCCTGACCTCGTGATCCGCCCGCCTCGGCCTCCCAAAGTGCTGGAATGTGAGCCACCGTGCCTGGCCTAAACCTCTTTTCTTTATAAATTACCCAGTCTTGGGTGTGTCTTTATAGAGGTGTGAGAATGAACTGATACAAAGGTGTTTACGCAACTGAAATGAAAACACATGCCCACCCAGGAATGTGTTCATGAATGTTTATAATAGTATTATTCATGATAGCTGAAAACTGGAGAAGAATACATTGTGGTATATCCATTCCATGGAATCATACCAGCCATAAAAAGGAACCAAATAGTGATACACACAAGATTAATGTATCTCAAAAACAACATGGTAAGTAAGGCAAGTCAAACATGACTACTATGTAATATATAATTCTATTCATATGAAATTCTAGAAAAGGAATAACAATAGTGACTGACAGCAGATTAAACTGGTTATTGAGGCCAGGAGTTAGGGAAAAGGGATCGAGTACAAAGGGACACAAGGACACTTTTTTTGAGTGAGGGAATTGTTCTATATCTTCATTGTTATGTTGGTTATACAGTTGTATATAAATAACAAAAATTATCAACTGTACACTTAAAATTGGTGAATGTTATTGTATGTAAATAATGTCTTAATAAACAAGAAGGAAAATAAATCCTGTTCATCGTGTAAGCCCAGGTTTGTGCCACCAGTTTTTTGTTTTTGTTTTTGTTTTTTTGAGACAAAGTCTCACTCTGTCACCCTGGCTGGAGTGCAGTGGTGCAATCTTGGCTCACTGCAACCTCTGCCGTGTAGGTTCAAACGATTCTCCTGCCTCACTGTCCAAGTAGATGGGTTACAGGCGCCTGCTACCACCCCTGGCTAATTTTTGTAGTTTTAGTAGAGACGGGGTTTCACCATCTTGGCCAGGCTGGTCTTGAACTCCCGTCCTCGTGATCCACCCACCTCGGCCTCCCAAAGTGCTAGGATTACAGTCATAAGCCACCACGTCTGGTAGCCACCTGTTTTTAAAATCTTTATTTTTTCTACTGGAAGCCATGTAGAAATGATCTCTGAACTCCCAGAACTCTTTATCTGTAAATCTGAGGGTCCTAATTATCATTTTCTGTGTTTTGTCATTTTATTTATATATTTCTACTCCCCTACTAGGCTAATTTCTTTGTGTATAGGGACAATTTTTTATTTTACCTTGATTCTCCCAAAGCCTAATTTTTGCATATCTTGTTCTATTTCCTTTTCTCAAAAGCATTGCATAGAACATTATTCCAGTTAATGAAGGGTTCCAGTTAATTGGAGTTCAGTCTTTTCTGACTACAAACACTGCTTTCAGAATACATTCAGCATAGGGAATTGTGATCTTTCAGAATTTTCTTTATTCAAAAGAATTTTTTTCAGATTTCAAGCTTATGTGTTCCTTTAAAAAGATGTTTATTGCTAATAAATGAAAAAATCACTTTTGCTAATACTGAACTTTAGGAGGTATTACATTGATCCTTATATAAGGGACATCAAGTATAAGAATTCAAATATCTCAGGCTGTGATTTTGTAAAAGAGCTAGAAATGCTCTCTGATGAGATGTTTCTCATATCACTCTTTATAAAAAACCAGGGTCATAACATTTCATAGGACTTTTGAGATAACATTGCCCTGGTTTGTTGTTTGTAGATGATCTACATACAAGTATAGAGTTTAGTGAGGAGAGCAGATAAATAAAATGTCCTTTGTCTGGCCTCTGTTGAATAGGAACAAGCAAACTTTAGAAAGAAAATGGATTGAATAAATTTTTGTCAAATTCTCTTATGAGTCTCTGGTACGTCTGTATTTTGTCTTGTTGAGTCCAGAGGAGATCCATGTGCTTTAGATGACACAATTGTATAAATAGCAGAGTTGATATTTATTTTAAAAGTTAGGAGCCTGACTTATCTTTTTTCCCAAAGTTAGGGCTATTCCACTTCCCCAAGTAAGCAAGGCTAATTTTTTATTTTCTCAAAAGGAGCTTTAAATTCAAAGAACTTGAACAGGTAGTCAACTGGACCAACAGTTCAATACCAAATATACCAAAGAGGTCATTGAATCTGAGATATTATGAACTAGGAAAAGTACTAAAAAGAGAACCTTGGCCACTGAAAAACCTTGGCTGAATTCCCAGCTTAGCCACCCTAATGGCTCTAATAGCTTAACCTTAGAGGGAATGTTCACTTTCCCTGAGTCTGTTTCTTCATCTATAAAATGGAAATGAAAAATCTTTCTTTATAAGTTTATTTTGAAAATTCAATGATTGTATATTTTAGTTTCTAGAACATCTTCATATCCAATAGTTATTAGTTCTTTCCCATACTTGATCATAAGAAAACATAACTTGTATGAGTCTTGTAAAAGGATAAGATGAGGAACTCAGTAAATAATACTGAATAAATGTTTTATGAAAACACTAGAGAAGGAAACAGTATTTTGCATTTTTAATCATGATTAATTCTGAATATAAATTATGATCAAACTTGTTTACAGTCACTTTTTTTTTTTTTTTTTTTTTTTTGAGATGGAGTTTCGCTCTTTTCTCCCAGGCTGGAGTGCAGTGGCGCGATCTTGGCTCACTGCAACCTCTGCCTCACAGGTTCAAGTGATTCTCCTGCCTTAGCCTCCTGAGTAGCTGAGATTATAGGTGCCCGCCGCCATGCCTGGCTAATGTTTGTATTTTTAGTAGAGACGGAGTTTCACCACATTAACCAGGCTGATCTCAAACTCCTGACCTCAGATGATCCACCCACCTTGATCTCCCAAAGTGCTGGGATTACAGGCGTGAGCCGCCATGCCCGGCCTGCAGTCGCTTTTATTGAATAATAATCATAGCAGTAATAAGTCATTATTTTATTTTGCTCAGCATTTATATGCTGAGTAATTTTGCTGTTAATAAATCAACATTATTTAGCCAGAATTGAACTCACCTCCATGGTATCTTAGTGGAGCCATAGAACCTGTACTATCCAGAATTTCATCCATATTTAATATTGTATGGTACATCAAGCCACAATATTCCTTTATTTGTGTAACCTTAATACTTTGCAGAAAATTCATTTTAAAAATCTATTGTTTTGAAACACCTTATAAGATAAAATAAACTTACATGCCTTGAGAAGTAATATGCTGTAACACTAGGGATAGTACACTTTTTGTATATGGGCCAATTTTAAGTACTTTAGGTTTTACAGGGCATAGTCTCTGTTGCAACTACTCAGTTTGCCTTTGTGGCACAAAAGCAGGTATAGGCAATGTGTGAATGGATGCATTTGCCTGTTTTAATGAAACTTTATTTACAAAAAGAGATGGAAGACCAGATTTTACCCATGGGACATAGTTTGCTGATCTCTACTGTAATAAAATAGCACAGATCTAGAAGTAGAAAACTCTATGGATAATCATTCCTGATGTAAACTAGCTGAATATTGCTTAAAAAAAACAAATCATTAAACTTCCTTGTGATTTTAAAAATTTTTTTAATTTTTTAAATATTTATTTATTTATTTATTTATTTATTTTGAGACAAAGACTTTCTCTGTTGCCCTGAGCATACAAAGCCAGAATGCATTGGTGCAACCTCGGTTCACTGCAACCTCCTCCTCCCAGGTTCAAGCGATTCTCCTGCCTCAGCCTCCCGAGTAGCTGGGATTACAGGTACCTGTCACCACACCTGGCTGATTTTTGCGTTTTTACTAGAGATGGGGTTTCACCATGTTGGCCAGTCTGGTCTCAAACTCCTGACCTCAGGTGACCTGCCCACCTCTGCCTCCCAAAGTGTTGGGATTACAGGCGTGAGCCACTACGCCCAGCCTGAATTTATTTTCTTAATCAATGATTTTTCGTCCTATTTTAGGATTCCTATTCCTTCAGATTCCTATTTTAAGTGTTATCTTTGGTTATCAAAAGTTGTCTGGTCCAAAAGACACTTTTTCCTGAAGGGTATGGAGGTAATCTAAGGACAAAATCAGTGCAGAGTCTTGACTTTTTACTGGATTTAAAATCCTGGGTTTAAAATGAGTTACATATATATTGCTTCTTCCCTTTGGGAACTTTGAGATCTAAAAGAACTTCAACTTTATGATCTGCAAGAACAAACTAATGACTTGTACGTCAATATATTACCAATAACTTTAGTGATAGACGTTTTAATATACATCTCTGGTATATATGGAAACTATAAGTTGAATGTAGGTTGCGTAAAAATAATTGCATTATATTTCCTTAGTATAACCTAAGCAATAAATATAAGGATAGTTGCCATTTTTAATCACTTATGCTGTAGCACTTGGTTATCCTGTTCAATCTCTGTAACAGCTGGTAGTTGCTATTGTTAATTCTTATTTGACAGATGAGGAAACTAAAGTCCAAAGACATAAATAACTGGCCCAGGGATACATAGACAGGGAAAGTGTCAGAGCTGAAACCAAACTTAATGTGTTACTTTCTTATTACTGCTATAACAAATTGTCATAAATGTAATTGTTTAAAACAATACATTTATTATCTTGGAGTTCAGGAGGCTGGAAATCTGAAATAAGTTTCACTGGGCTAGAATCAAGGTTTTGGCAGGGCTGCATTCCTTCAGACAGCTCTAAGGGAGAATCCATATAAGGTAACCATTTCACAGGTTCTGGGAATTTGGACGTCTTTGTGGGGACGTCACATACCCAGTGAAGAAAAGAAATTTAAAATATTCCATTGTATACTCTCAGCATCTTATAGAAAGGAAGACCAGTTGTCATCCCATTGTGTAGGTAAAGGATCCTGAGTCAGAAGGAATTTGTGACTTTGCCAGAGTTTTCTAACTAGTTAGCCCGAAGGATCTTTTAAGTCCAGAAAACTCTCTTCTGTATCATGCTTCCATAACATTTTTATCAGCATTAGGCATCTGATGCTAATATAGGTATATTGCTTTCATGTCTCTAGATAATCAAATTTGAATTCAACCCAAATTAGACTTGATTCAGTGCCCTTGCCATCTGTTAGCTTGTTTGATAGTTTCTGGTATAAAAGACATCATTTCCTGAAGGATAAAGAAATAAGCCCGGGATAAAATGGATGCAGTGTCTTGACTTCATTCGGGTTACTTTGAAAATCTCCATTTGCTAGTGTTTAGACTCAATAGCTGAAAGTACATATATGGAAATCTTGGACTTTCTATGTCCTCTATGTCGCAAACAATTTTTTTCTTTATATTAAAAAGACATAAAAGGGTTATCTTAGACTAGACTGTTTTTAGATCTGGTTTCAATTTTCTTTTTATAGAACTTTTTTTCAACACTCATTTCCTGGCTTTCCATTATGCCAGTAAGTAGTTGAATCTATACTGTCAGTTTACTTGTTAGTCTGTAGACAAATCTTTCCGAATTTCCAAAAATAGTTAAGAACATACTGGAGATAGTCCTTCAAAAATTAGTACAATGAAAAGAAACCCTTTAGGTAACATCTATGTTTTATTGCTGCTATACAAAGCAGTATAATGGAGGGGGTAAGGACAAATATTATTATTTAATAATTGGTCATAACTTCCTATTTTTCTTAGGCCATTCTTTCAGTTTTTCATCAGTGAGTTAGTTAGTTCTCTACAGTTAAATATTTCTGTCTTACCAAAACCAGGTATTTTCACATATTTCACACATTAGGCTTTAGCTGTTTTATAACCCATCATTTTATATTGTTTTATTCTAAATAGAAAATTGGTTTTTTCTGTCGTTTTCCTGCTTTTTTACTTTGGCAGGAAGAACAGTGTTTTTTTCCCTATATAACATTGCCTGCAATTCATAGTTCTTCTAGTCAATGCAAGCATTGTAATTAAGAAAATAGAGGAAAAGATGAACATAATATTCACCCTAAGAGGAAGTTGCTGGCCTCACTGATAGAAGTCCTATGGAAACAATACCGAGAGTGACGGTATCGTTTTCCCAAAGATACTAGTGACTCTAGACAAGGGAGTGGTCAAGTACAGAGGGGAATCGGATGTGCTGAGATCAGAAACTAGAGAAGATATGTGGTTACCAAAGATTATAGAAACAGCATGATTGCATAGAGTTGAGTGGGACTTTGTAATGAGTTAGGCCTGGGTTCAAATCCCAGCATACTACTTAAAAGTGGTATAGCTTGGGCAAGGAATTGAATATCTTCAATCCACCATTTTATTAAAATGTACTAAAATGATGATAGTTACTGCCCCTCAAGATTATTGTATTGAATTAAAGATGTATCATACATAGTAGTGTTCAAAACACAGTGTATAGTAGCTATAAAGCTAAAAGCAACAGATTTAAGTTGATGGGTAGATGCAAAGCACAGTTTGCTTAAGGTTGGATTTTCCCACCAACTCTGTTGAAAGTCTTGGGGAAGAGCCACACTCAGAGCCTTGTCCCTTATTTCAGAGTAGCACAAATCCATTTTTAGCCTAACCTGTTCCTAGGCATGTATGAGCCTGGAGCTGAGCAGGAGCACTGTGAGAGTCTTGAAAGAAAAATTGGAAGCCTAACTGGAAATGTAAAACATGGTTTTCTTGTTAGAACCCCTTTATCAACCAAAATCCATAGTTTACATTAGGATTTACTCTTTTTGTTGTACATTGTATGAGTTTTGACAAATGTGTAATGACAACTGTGTAATGTATCCACCATTATAGTATTATATAGAATAGTTTGACTGCCCTAAAATTCTGTTCTGCTCCACCTATTCATTCCTCCATTCCCCTTTATTCCTGGCAACCACTGATCTTTTTACTATCTCAACATTCGGTTTTGCATTTTCCAGAATGTCATATATTTAGAACCATACAATATCTAGCCTTTTCAGATTGATTGGCCTCTTTCACTTAATAATGTACATCTAACTTTCCTCTACGTCTTCGTCTTTTCTTGGGTTGGTAACTCATTTTTGTCATTACATAGTATTTGTTGTATGGGTATACCACAGTTTATCTATTCGCTTTCCTTGCTTCAGGTTTTAGCAATTATGAATAAAATGACTGTAAACATTTTTTCTTTCATAATTGAGATTTTATTGGTTGTATTGAGGATCAGTCCACAGACATCTCAATTTGTACACAATTCTTAACATATGTACCAAGAATCTAAAAAGCTATGTGTGGCAGTTCTTTTTTAAATTTATTCCAGTGACTTTCCAGCTTAAAATTTGGAGGCAGAGTTTCCTTATGTGGCTATCAAGTACTGGCTATCAAGCATCTTCACATGTTCATAAGCTGTTACATACATCCTACCAATTCACAATTTAATAGCATATATACTACATACTCAAAATTTTCATCTTTCACAGCACTTTAAGAGTTATTAGGGAAACAGACTGCCACAACCAAAGACGTTACAGAGTGCACACAATTCTGATAAGGAGAGCCATGATCAAGGAGTATTTTTCTTTAGGAATCAATTCTGCTATAAAACAACATGGGAATAGAAGTAATTTAAAATGTTCAAGAGATTAAATGCAGGACTGTGGCTCCATGTTGCCATTTAGTATGCTTTGTATTATAGGATGTAACTATATCCTAAAACTAAAACCTCATCTATGGAACGTTAAGCTAAAACCTGACAGTCAAAGCCTCCCATAACTCAGTATCCCACACTATCTTCTGTTGTACCAAAAACTAACCAGCAAATTATTTAATTTCTTAAAAAAAAAAAAAAAAAAAAAAGGGCATTTGATCTTAAAAAAAAAAAAGTGGGATGAAATGGGATTCCATGCTTCTTGAAAATATGTCTAGAGCTACTTAAAAAACTTGCACTTACAAAATAGTTGATAAAAATATTCCTCTGGATTGTACAAAAAGAGAAATAGTGACCACAGATAAGACATGATATAAGATATTAATCAGACTTGGCTTCTTTCTCTCCGGCTTCATCAAAGGCTGGACACGCCTCGGTTTTAGTCTTAACATTTTCTGCAGGTAAATCTTTAGTTTCTTGATTAGCCACTTTGGCCTGTTTTCCCTTTGTTCCCCTTTTCCCTTTTTTTGAACTTTTTTGTCTGAAGATTTATCCTTTCCTGCTGCTTTTTTTTTTTTCTTTTTAAGATAGAGTTTCACTCTGTTGCTCAGGCTGGAGTGCAGTGGCACAATCTCGGGTTACTGCAACCTCCGCCTCCCGAGTTCAAGCGATTCTCCTGCCTCAGCCTCCCGAGTAGCTGGGATTACAGGTGCCCGCCACTACTCCAAGCTAATTTTTTAAATTTTCAGTAGAGACGGGGTTTCACCATGTTGCCAGGCTGGTCTCGAACTCCTGACCTCGTGATTCACCTGCCTCGGCCTCCCAAAGTGCTGGGATTAGCTTCCTTTCCACTTTTGCAGGAGCAGATTTAGCTGACCACCAGGCCAATCTCCTTGGGCTCTTTCTTCACTGTCCCTTTGGCTGAGCTGACTTTCCTCTTGGGCATGTTGGCAGTGGGGAGGGTATGACCTAGTGCGTGTGGGCTGTGGTGCAATGAGAGCCTTTGTGAAGCTGGGCTGCCTGGACACTGCTGCTCCTCTCACCACCCAAGCTGCTCCTATAAACACTTATGTGCAGGTTTTGTTTGGCATAAGTTTTCAGCTCTTTTGGGTAAATGCCAAGAAGTATGATTGCTGGATGGTATGGTAAGAGTTATGTTTAGTTTTTCAAGAAATTACCATACTGTCTTCCAAAGAATCTGTACCATTTTGCATTCCTGACAGCAGTGGATAAGTTTCTGTTGTTCCACATTCTGCTATCTTTTCGTTTTGTCACTACTGTAGATTTTAGACATTCTAATAGGTTTGTAGTGGTACCTTACTGTTTTAATTTGCAATTCCCTAATAACATATGGTGTGGTGCATCTTTTTATTTGTTGTCTGTGTATCGTCTTTATCTCTTTCTTCGGGTCTTTTGCACATTTTTTAATTTGGTTGTTCATTTTCTTACTGTTGAGAATTAAGAGTTCTTTTTGTATTTTGGATAACAGCCTCTTTGCAGATACATGTTACAAATATTTCGTATCACTGTGTGGCTTGTGTTCTCATTTTCTTCACAGTATCTTTTGCAGAGCAGAAGTTTTTTATTTTAATGAAATTCAGCTTACCAGTGCTTTCTGTCAAGGATCATGATCATGCCTTTGGTGTCAAATCTAAAAAGTCATCACTAAACCCAACATTGTTTAGATTTTCTCCTATGTTATCATTTAGGAGTTTTATTGTTTTATGTTTTACATTGAGGCCATTGATTCGTTGGGAGTTAATTTCTGTGAAGGATATAGTATCTGTGTTGAGATTTTTTTTTTAATTTGGATGTCCAGTTGTTTCAGTGCCATTTGTGAAAAAGGCTATTCTTTCTCCACTGAATTTCCTTTGTCAGAGATGAATTGACTGTATTTGTATGGATCTGTTTCTGGGCTATCTGTTCTGTCCCATTGATCTATTTGTCTGTTCTTTTGCCAGTATCACACTGTCTTGATTACTGTAGCTTTATAGTATGTCTTGAAGTTGGGTAATGTCAGTCCTCCAATTTTGCTCTTCATCAAAATTGTGTTTATTCTTCTGGTTGTACTCTTGATTTTAAAACACAAGAATAAAACTTCATCATTGTATTCTGCTTTGCCTACTTATTCAAGCAGTAATATAAATGATTTTTAAATTTTTGCAGCTACTGTTTCCCAGATTTTTATCATCTCTGTGTTTTATTGACTATTAAACAATACTGGTTTGAACTGCGTGGGTCCACTTACATGCAGATTTTTTTCAATAAAAGTTACGCTGAGAGTGTCTGCTTCTCTTGTCTCCCCTTCCACCTCCTCTTCTGCCTCTGCCACTCTTCACACAGCAAAACCAACCCCTACTCTTCTTCCTCCTCCTCAGCCTACTTAACATTAAGACAATGAAGATGAAGACCCTTACAATGATCCACTTTCACTTAATGCATAAATACATTTTCTTTTATGATTTTCTTTTTTTTTTTTTTTTTTTCCAAGACAGGGTCTGGGTCTGTTGCCCAGGCTGGAGTGCAGTGGTATGATCATAGCTCTCTGCACCTTCTGCCTCTTGGGCTCAAGCCATCCTCCCATCTCAGCCTACCAAGTAGCTGGGACTGCAGGTGCACGCCACCACACCCAGCTAATTTTTATATTTTTGGTAGAGACAAGGTTTTGCCATGTTGCCCAGGCTGTTCTTGAACTCCTGAGCTCAAGCAGTCTGCCCACCTCGGCCTCCCAAAGGTGATTTTCTTTTTTTGTTTTTGTTTTTGTTTTGTTTTGTTTTGAGATGGAGTCTCTCTCTGTCACCTAGGCTGGAGTGCAGTGGCATGGTCTCTGCTCACTGCAAGCTCCGCCTCCTGGGTTCACACCATTCTCCTTCTCCTGCCTGAGCCTCCCAAGTAGCTGGGACTACAGGTGCCTGCCACCATGCCCAGCTATTTTTTTTCATATTTTTAGTAGAGATAGGGTTTCACCGTGTTAGCCAGGATGGTCTCAATCTCCTAACCTCATGATCCGCCCACCTCATCCTCCCAAAGTGCTGGGTTTACAGGTGTGAGCCACTGCACCCAGCTCCAAAGATGATTTTCTTAATAACATTTTCCTTTATCTAGTTTACTTTTTTTGTAAAAATGTAGTATATAGTACATACAATGTACAAAATATGTGTTAATCAACTGCTTATGTTATGGGTAAGGCTTCTGGTCAACAGCAGGCTATTAGTAGTTAGGTTCTGTGGGAGTCAAAAGTTACATGCAGATTTTTTATTACATGAGGGGCCGGCACTCCTAACCCATGTTGTTCAAGGATCTGAGAAATAATCTATTGCTAAATTCCAAGGTGCACAGTTGAGCAATACCCCATAAATCCAGGCAGAAAACATGATGCTTCTTGAACATAGAGGTTATAAATAGCTAAATGTGAAACTGCATGAAAAAGGGCACAGCACCCAGTCTTAGATTACACGCAGCTTTAACTAGAAGACTGCATTAATATTAAAGCTTAGCCTGATTTGGAACAATATTGGAGTCTAAAATGAATACCAAATTTGACAAAAAGCAGATGAATCAGATGCACAGAGCTAGCCAGTGTGATCTAAGTATGACATCTCACACAGGGTTGGAAATTCTACTTCTGCTTCTGTCTTTAAGATACAATGCTGAGTTAGTCATTTATGCCCCTAGCTAAGTGACAGGCTATATTCCAAGGTGCCTGGCATTCCTTGGAATGTGGCCATGAACATATTAACATAAAAACAGACTGAATTAGCTTTTCCCATATGATATACCAAAATGATGAAAAGTCAATATTTGGAATATGCTAGAACGTCACGCATTATATCTAGTATATCAACACTAGAAAGAGCCTTTGACTAATCAAAGGGAGGCAGAAATGATCATTTCTTTATGAGCAAACTGTGATGTTTGGAAATAGGAAAATAGTGGCATTAAGACACAAAGGTTTGGGCCAGGCGTGGTGGCTCATGCCGGTAAAATCCCAGCACTTTGGGAGGCTGAGGTGGATGGATCACGAGGTCAGGAGATCAAGACCATTTTGGCTAACATGGTGAAACCCTACCTCTACTAAAAATACAAAAATATAGCCAGGCGTGGTGGCGGGTGCTGTAGTCCCATCTGCTCAGGAGGCTGAGGCAGGAGAATGGCGTGAACCTGGGAGGTAGAGCTTGCAGTGAGCCAAGATCACACCACTGCACTCCAGCCTGGGCGACAGAGTGAGACTCCATCTCAAAAAAAAAAAAAAAAAACAAAAAGACACAAAGGCTTATCAATTTATACAGTAAAACCAAGGGTTGATATATGTGTTAAAGTTGGAAATACATTGAGTGGTAAAACCCCTTTTTACGAATCTGTTCCCTGAAATCAGTAACAATAATCTTGAGTTGCTTGAACTCAACTTGATAAACTTAGTGTATGACATGTAAATCTGAGGAGAAATGCTAAAACATTTGGTAGCATCTACATAGTTGATAAAGAGCTCACATCACAGTATAAGTATATGAAGAAATGTTTTAAATAATATATTTTACTCCAGAGGTAAGTTGCGGTAAAGTATGAGTCTATATGTAGTAACTATCTAAAATTGGTTGGAAGGAAAAGTATAGAAAGAAAGAAGAAATGTAACCATTTCACTGCCAAGCAGAATGACATGAAGCACATTTGACCCTAATGGAAGATCTTTCAAACATGAAGCAATCACCTGCTAACATTAAACTTTCTATTGAATATGCCTTTTATTCAGTTTATCTCCTTCTTTAATTTTGTTGTCAGTAGTTCTGAAATGTGAGTAGATTTTCAAAATAAATAAAAGCCTTTTAGATATTGAATATGGTTTTCAAATTGAGGGGACTTTTAAATTGTACAGTGTGAAGCTACTATGCTATATTCACAGTTTGATAAAACTTGCTGTTTTTCAGTAGAGTGCTTCTTAAACTTTAATATGTTTATAAAGTACCTGGGCATCTTGTAAAAACGTAGATTCTGATTCAGTAGGTCTGGGGCTACAGACCATACATTGAGTGGTGAATTTTAGAATATACAACTGACCCTTGAACAATGTAGGGGTTGGAATGCTGACCCCCCCCGCAACAGTCAAAAATCTGCATATAACTTTTGACTCCCCCAAAACCTGACCACTGTTGACCATAAGCCTTACCAATAACATAAACAGTTGATTAACCCTTATTTTGTATTCTATATGTACGATATACTGTATTCTTACAAGAAAGTAGAGAAAAATGCTATTAAGAAAATCATAAGGAAGAGAATATATTTACTATTCATTAAGTGAAACTATCATCATAAAGAAAAAAAAAACTATCATCATCTTATTTGTCTTCGTGTTGAGTAGTCTGAGGAGGAGGAGGAAGAAGAAGGATTGGTTGGTTTTGCTATCTCAAGGATGGCAGAGGCAGAAGAGGCTGAGCAGGTGGAAACAGGCAGGAAAGACAGGCCCACTTGATGTAACTTTATGGAAATATGATTTGTCTGAATTTTTTGCTATTTTTATTTCTGTAAAAATGTTTATATATAGTACCAATCTTTCTTCCATTGTTTGCTTTAGTTTAGTGCCTGTATCATAGAGCAGGGTCCATGTTGTAAAAGAAGTCAGAAGCAGTCTTGAATCGTCAGAATCCTTCTACTAGATTGTCTAACCTTAGTCTGTTTTCTGACACTGCTTCTTCTACATCTTCATCTTCATTGTTTGGCGCTGGTTTGGAAGCAGTCATCTCCAAGTCATCTTCCATAAATTCTTCTGATGTGAGGTATATTAGTTCTTCAATGTCGCTAAGAGTCATATCTTGACATCTTTTACACACACATACCCCATACCATTTTTGCCATATCCACAGTCTCTTTCATGATTTATTCAATTAACTCTGTCATAAATCCTGTGGAGTCATGTACAACATGTGGACACAGTGTTTTTCAGAGGAATTTATTGTTTTGGGCTTGATGACTTTCACAACTTTTTCTGTAACAACGATATCATCTTCAACAGTTTAATCCTTCCAGACTTTCACAGTGTTCTCTTATCAGAGTTCTCTTTTGCAGTGTTGGCAGTCCTTTCCACATGGTACTTTGTATGATAAGCCTTAAAGGTCCTATGACCCCCTGATATAGAGGCTGAATTAGAGACATTGTGTTTGATGATGAGTAGACCACTTTGATATCTACAGTGTTGAACTTATGGTGTTCTGGGTGGCCAGGGACGTTGTCTAATACCAAATGAACTTTAAATGGCAGTCTCTTACTGGCAAAGTACTTTCAGACTTCAGGAACAAAGCATTGATGGAACCAATTCAGAAAAAGGCTTTCGTTTGGACCTTCTTGCTGTACAAACAAGAGTGGCAGCTGGGGTTTATCATTTCTCTTCAAGACTTGGGGATAAGTAGCTTTATAGATAGGGATAGTCCCAATCATAAATCTGACCACATTTGTGCAAAACAGTCAAGTTAGCCTATCCCTTCCTGCCTTAAATCCTGGTGCTTACTTCTCTTCTGTACAAATAGATGAAATAAATGTCCTTTATGGCTTCTCCCCTCCGCCCCCCGCCACCATAATAGGGCACTTTCATTTGCACTAAAAGCCTGCTAAGGCAGATATCCTTCCTCAAGGATTTTCTTAATAGCATCTATGAATTTATCTGCTGCCTCTTGGTTGGCAGAAGCTGCTTCTCCTGTTATCTTGACATTTTTTAAACCAAATCTTTTTCTAGAATTATCAAACCATCCTTTGCTGACATTAAATTCTCTAGCTCCTTCACCTTCCCTTTGCTTTAAGTTGTCATATAATAACCTCACTTTTTCTTGAATAATATTGTAGTCTATAGGTATACCTTTCTTATAGCAATCCTACACCCACATAAATGCTATTTTCCATACGATACAAAAAGGTATTTCTCAAAAAGTGCAAGATTTTCATGCCTGCTAGCATTGCTGCATTGATGGCTCATGAACTTCATTTTCTTTTTTTTTATACCGGTCCTTAGACTAGATTCATTTGTCTTGCAATGGTGGGCAGTTAGAGCTACAGACCTCAATCTACAGTACATAATAAGCAATTCAACTTTTTCTTAAAGTGTCATGACTTTTCTCTGCTTCTTGGAAGCACCTCCAGCATCACTGGTGGCATTTCATATGGGTCCCATGGTGTTATTTAAGGTTTACAGCATTGCACTAAAAACAAACGTGATATGATAAATACACAAGAACCTCAAGAGATCACTTTTTACTATAATACACAATTTACTGGAGAGATGAACTGTTCATGTGGAGATGATTAGCATCACATGGCCTTTTAAGGAGATACAATACTTGAGCTACCTCAGTAGCAATAGGAGGTGGCTACAAAAGTATTACAATAGTATAGTATGTATTATAGTATGCAGTTATTCATATACTTACACAGTTATGATTTAATACTACATCTTTACATTGGTTTACATTTCTCTCATATTTAAGTTTTGATAAATTTTAACTTTTTATAATAGATTTATATATACTCTATGATAGTAAATGATAAAATATACTATCTACATATATTTTATGTGTTCATGACATAGCTAACTTTTTCATAACTTTTCAAATATTTCTAGGTTAGATGGTTTGTCTGTGAGTTTTATCAAATTGTCACAAATCATCATAAAATTCTCCAATATATTTATTGAAAAAATCCATATGTAAGTTAAACTGCACAATTCAAACCCATGTTGTTCAAGGGCCAATTGTAGTCTGAAAATTGTCTTGGTCTACTTAGATTATTATAAATCATTACTTTCCTTTCAGTTAGAGTTCTTCATTCCCTAACATGTTTTCTTTTAAATGTTTGGGCTAGGAGTTACACTTGGTTTTGATGTCTTGTTTTCTTGGGTTTTATCTTATTTCAGAACGCAAGACTCCTATAAAGACCTATTTCTATGCCAGATACTGTATCAAAATATTATTTAAGGTAGAAAAAAAGTAAAGGTAGAACCAAAAATTTAAAAGTAACAGAAATCTACCAAAAATTATTAGACCAAAGTAACAGAAACTTTCAAAAGATTATTTAATCATTGCATAGAAACCTCTTGATGAATATGTTCTTGCTATTTTGGACTTTCAATTATGTCCAAATTAATTAAATTCTGTTTGAATAATATCTAAATTTCACCTCTTGTTTTTAGGCAAGATCCCAAGGAAAGTAATAAAATCGCCTTTGTCATGAAGGCTTTTCTGGTAACTACTAATGTTGTTGTTTCTGTGATTGGCTACCCTTCCCTAAGCTTTCTTTTGGGTGATATTCTAATTTTAAGCATTATCTATTGCCATGCATCAGAAACAAGCACAAATGTCTCAAAATTCTGTCTTCCAAGCTGTTTTAGTCTGGGCGTGGTGGCTTATGCCTGTAATCCCAGCACCATGGGAGGCCAAGGCAGGTGGATCGCTTGAGCCCAGGAGTTGAGACCAGCCTGGGAAATGTGACAAAACCCTGTCTCTACAAAAAAAAAAAAATTAGCCAGGCATGGTGGCGGACACCTGTAGTCCCAGCTACTCAGGAGGCTGAGGCGAGAGGATCACCTGACCCTGGGGAGGTGGAGGCTTCAGTGAGCCATGATCGCACCATTGCACTACAACCTGGGTGACAGAGTGAGACCCTGTCTGTAAATTAGCTAATTAATTAATTAAGCTGTCTTAGAAGGTTAAAGTATATTGTCTTTAATTTCTAAAGTATAGCAAAAAATCACATTTTCTATTATAACCTCTCAGTTTCTCTAAAAGTAATCATATTTAGGCTGTTATTCAGTGATGCTTCCCTCCAAGTTGATTATTTTTCCTACCATTTGCTATTATCTGGGGGAGAACTCTAACATTTGTTAGTGCTTGCTGTGTACCAGATAACATGCATGTCTCACAACACCCCTTTTTTCTCCAAAGTCCATGTTTTGTGTATGCCTTGCTGTCTCCCTACCTAATCAGCTGCTCAGTTTTCAGTGCCTTCAACAAATAAGAAACCAGTGTTTCTCAGTAAATTTAGAGAGATTTGGGGAATTTCCTACTATTAGAATGCATTTGAAATTATGGTGATCCAAGATAGTATAAAATAGAAGAGTGATGAGTATGAGGAGCTAAGAAAACTAATGACTTCTAAGATTTCTGTCACATTCAAAAAAGAGTACCTAGTAGGATTTTGAGACCTACCAGTAGGTTATTATATACCTTTCTCTCCAATGCTAACAACATTTCAGGAAAATCAGAGCATGGCAGCCTGTCATGCAGGATTGCCATTTGCACTGTTTTATTCCTTCAGCTAGCAGTGCTCAGGCTTTCACTGACTGACAGACAAATTGAGGAGGAAGAGAGTTGGATCAAGAGCCTCATTTGATCTGTCCCTCACCCATTGTCCATTTAACAAATGACCTTGATAAGTTTGTAAGACCTTCACTTTAGTAGAAACACTGTAGACCCAATATTTAGCTGGCTCTTGCTTACAGAGGTTAAACAGATTATACAGGGATAGCAAGGCTCACCAGCTGCTTAGCATGAAATATCGAGTGATCTGGAGGGAGACACAAGAGTGATGGCATTGCTACTGCAAATAATTGCAGGAGACCCTTGTGAGTATTGCACAGTAAATCTGCACCTTCCATGGGCACTCATTCGAGGGGAGACTTCCTCAGGATGGAGCATCGGCAACACATGTCTAATAGGTGCATTCATTTTAATATGCTCATTCATTGAATAGGCCTGATTAATTAGTACATGTCACCATCTGGTACTTAGTGAGACTATTCATTTTTAAAATGTTGAAATTGCAGGGAATGGTGCACACCAATTAAAATCCTTTTAACTGAATTGTTTTGGTATAAAGTATACATGTAGGAGGACTTCATTGGAATTCAGCATGCATCTAAGGTTACACACATCAGCCTGAAGTCAATTAGAACAAAAGAAGTCAAGAGAGGGGAAAATGAAAGAAGAGCTGTCCTTTTTCTGAATGTGTCTGCTCAGATATTATGCTTTCTCTGTTTTTCTGTTCTTCCTCTCACTTGTCTTGATTGTCCTCCTACCTTTTATTTATTTTGGGTTCCTTTCTTTTTCTCTCAACTTCTATATTTTATCTTTTGTTATTATTCCCCACTTCCTCATCTCCTCCCCACCTCATCATTTTCCAGTCACTGGTTAAGACAGAAGAGTTGGGTTAATAACTTTAATGATACAGTAAAATTTTAGCTCTCTATGTTCCTTTGAAAGAATGAATTCTAGTTAGCCAAAATTTCTGGGTAACTGTGGGTTTGAACTCTTAAGCATTAAAATATTTTTAGTTTGAGTAATCATTTGGTGCTTATGTGACTTAAATTGTTTTTTAAATGCATACTAAAATTTAGGGTGCTTTTTTTTTCTCTGTCTTTATTTTTATAGTTTTCTGTAAAGAGTAATTATTTTATAATTAAATAAACTTATAGTAAATAAAATAAGTTGTATGAAAATCTTTCCAGAATACATTTCACATTTTAGTTGTTTTCTTCCTTTCTTAAACACAGAACACCGAACATAATTTAACATTTTCTTGCTATCTTACTCTAATTGGTGTCAACATCAATTACAGTGCTCTTCTAAAATATGGTGATGCCCTTAAGGGATATAGGGCTATTTGCCCACATGGAAAAGCTTTTTCAGTTCTTAAGTTTGGTTCTTGTATTTTTCTTTCTCTCCCTTTGCTGTCAGGTAGTCGTCACTTGCCACTTTTGTCTAAATGCTGCTGTCTCCTTCTAAGTTATTTTGGTCTATGAAACCAGATAGCAGAGCATCATTTATTTATCTGTTCAAGAAACATACAGTGCCAAGACTGAATAAGATATATCTCCTGCATTCAAGGAGCTAAGACTAGTGGGGGTCAGGGGGTGGGGTAAGGTATGCAAATGCCATATGATAGGAATTTGGGGAAGGGAGCAGTTAATTCTAAGAGGAGGATGTGAGACTTCACAGGGGAATTAAAATTTGACTGGAGAATCAAAAGATCTATAGGATTTTGAACAATTGTTATATGAGTGGACATGGAGGAGATAATGACGCTTTAAAAAATGGTAAGTCAGTAGCAGATCACAAAAAGCATTAAATTTTATTCTAAGGAGTTTAAATGTATTATATAGGCAACTTAGAACAATTAATGGCTTTGTGAAGAGTTAAAGTAGTAAGGAGCTGTATTTTAGAGGAATTAGGACACAAAATATACTATCTCAGTATTTCAGACAAAGAGCAATGAAAATCTAGGACTCAAGTTATAGCTAGATGGATCAAAGGGAGAGGACAGATTAGGAAAGACAAAACCTGGCAATTGATTGGATATAGCATAAGAAGGACCAGGAGGAGTCAAAAGTTGAACCAGTCTGAATGTCTGCCAATGTTTTGATACCATTCACTGTTATGGTACCTAGAAAAAGGTTGAGCATACTGTGTTTTGGAGCAAAGATGTTATTAGTTGAGTTTGGAAAGGTCTAGTAGGCAGCCAAAGTCTGGAGCTTCAGACAACAGGAGCAAGAGGTATAATTCTGGAATATAGGTTATAAAGTATATGTTATATGGCAAACTCTGGAAAGTTATTCCACCCTTAAATATTTGGGAATAGACAAGATCACAGAAGAGATGGCGAGAGAGTCATTTTATTTTATTTTATTTTATTTCATTTCATTTCATTTTATTTTATTTTGAGATAGAGTCTTACTGTGTCACCCAGGCTGGAGTGCAGTGGCGCAATCTCTGCTCAGTGTGCAACCTCTGCCTCCCGGGTTCAAGCAATTCTCCCACCTCAGCTTCCCAAGTAGCTGGGATTACAAGGCGCGCACCACTATGCACAGCTAATTTTTGTATTTTTAGTAGAAACGGGGTTTCGCCATGTTGGTCAGTCTGGTCTCGAACTCCTGACCTCAAGTGATCTACCTGCCTTGACCTCCCAAAGTTCTGGGGTTACAGGTGTGAGCCACCACGCCTGGCCTAGAGTCTTTTTAAAAGGATAATTGGGAAAAGGATGTTTGGGTACCTTTTTTAAAAGAGCGGTGGACACATATCTCCACTCAAACAAATTAACATTAGAGTCTCATTTGGTTCCTAGTAAAGTGGATAGGGGATATACAAATAAGGCAGCCTGAGAGAGATAGCTATAATTCAGCTATAATTCTTTAAATTATAAGTAGAGCATTCACATTTATTTCTGTACAAACAAGATCAATAAAACTAATTTAAGCTGATCAAATTAAATTTGTGTATAAAATGAGTCTATAAATGAAACTATAAAAGGTGCTTTCCTACTTTGGTTTTCAGCTGTATCCTGAATAGGTAATCTTGCCAGATAACTAACTATATCCATAGAGAAGAGGTGTTTCTTATTATATGATATATATATGTGAAGATATATATATATGAAGATATATATATATATATTCTTTTTGTTTCAGGTTATTAAAGATCTCTGACTCCAACTTCATTTGTCTCTTGTTAAATGTGTTTGAATAATTTGAAATGGTATTTAACCCAATTTGCATGTATATAATGTTTTGAATAGATTGCAAATTTGGGGAAAGACTTTAAAGGTACTCTTGTTACCAAACAGCATGTTCATTCTGTGAAATATATCTGTGTGTCTGTGCATATACACCTTGATCTGTGTATAGCAAAAAGACACAGAAGAGTATATAGTAAGATTTGGGGGTTTCTTCATTTGCCTTTTGCATATTTTTATTTTCTGATTACTTGTATAATATAAAGAAAAACATTTTTTTTTTTTCATTTAAAAAAAAGATAAGGCCCATTCGGCCTGGAGAGTTTGAGTAAGTTGTCTATTTTTACATATCTTATTAGTAATGCCCTTGAGTGTTGTTCATTTGTGCCTCTGAGGGCTCTCCTAATTGGTGAGTTTTACGATAGGAATGGAATACTCCTAGTGCTCTGGCACCCACAAGGGCCAGAGGCCTAGCACCTCTTCAATAATGGCTAGCATTCTACCTCTCACTTTCCATTGAGAGGTGTCTGGGCTCACTTTAGCAGTCCAGTGATACAAACCACGGGTAGGTATCTCACTGATGAGGAGAATTAAGACCCAACATAGTTTTATTGGGGGATAGTTTAGTTTTTCCTCTGTCAGACTGTGGCCTCCTTGTGTGTTAATATCCAGTAACTCCCCAGAGTCTGAGCTTCTGCTGTTTTCTTGAGAACAGTCCTGTGGAAACCTATTGTCATGTGCTCATGCCCATCTGGACTTCTCAAATGCCCTGGTCACAGTTCCCATCCTTCATGGTCCATTACTGGCCTCATCACTTCGGTTACTAAACCCAAGTCTCATTTTTCTAACTTTATTCTGTAATAAAATAATGCTAACTAAAGAATTGTCACTTTACCTTTTTCATCTCCCCCCTATCCCCCTCAGCCTCCTGCATCGTCTTTATTGCTCTCACTAAACCACTTGCAGTCAAGGTTTAGAGTCAAGTTTACATAAGTAAATAGTAATTTAAAATCTGGATATTTCTCAATGGGAAGAATTTTGAATCACATACTTGGTTTTAGAATATGTTTGTTATTTCCTTTCAGACGTCATCTGTCTCATGATTTTCTACAGTTAAAGTAGTGCAGTTGTTGCTGGCTTGATTGTCCACATTTCAATATACCTCTGGGAAAATGATCCTGGGTTTTGATCTAGACAGACCTCAGGGTCATCTTTAGTCACTCTTAGTATCCCACTGGTTGATAAAAATTATCAATTTAGCCTCTCAAATCAGCCCCTGCTTGTTAATTCCCACTGCCACTATATTAGTTTGGGGCCTTCTCTAGTCTAGTATTATACTAGTTGAACCAACTACATTACCTTTCACCTTGCCTCCTGTCAACATATTCTTTCTATTTCCACCTGAATTCTTAAAGCACAAGTAGTATCACATTACCTTATTGCTCAGTAACTCCTTCCTGATAGAATCTGACAACATCTCTTGAAACTGATGCAAAACACAAGTCCAAGATGGAATGCTGAAGTTTCCTTGCAAGTCACTTGCTGAGAACTTGGAGTGTTTTCCCTGTAGAAGCAGTAAGTCTTAAATAGGTTTACAAGCCAGCTAAAACTTGCAGGTAAATCATCCATGATAACTGAAGTCTAACCTAAGCAGAGTTAACAGTGTTCCCGCAGAAATAGCTTCCCAAGTGCCCAGTTGGTGTGTCAAGATGGGGTGTGGATATGTGTGGAGGGGATTAGAGGAATCATACCCCTTCCTGGCCTCCGCTGGATATAGAGATTTAATAAAGGAGAAAAGAACTAATATTTATTAAGTGCTTACTATGAATCAGCCTTCAAGTTAGACACTTTGTATATTTTATCTTAATTCATTTTCACAAGAGCTTTGTTGATGATAGATAGTTATTATACTCCTTTAACATATTCTTAGCAAATTAGTAATGTGAATAAGATCACAAGGGGAATGCTTACCTGACATAAGAGAATATTGTTTTTAAGCACTACTTTTCAAACTTTAGTAATTTATAGACCTCTTTTAACTTAAAAAAATAACTGCACTCTCTCAGTGTTGACATACATTATTATTATTTTCTTAAATACAAAAAACAAAGTTAGGTATAAATTCTTTATGCTTTTATTTGTCATTTAGCTATAAAACAAATGTGAAAGTTAAGTACAAAAAAAACCCTGCAAAACTAATGAAATGTAAATTAACAACAATTTAATGCAATAGACGAAGTTTTGCTGAAACTAAATTGCTGCTTACTATGTGGGTAAGGGGCTGCCAGCCACCCTAGATTTTGCAGTTTTCATTACCATTGGCTCTCTTCTTACGCCACATTTCTTTCTAGGGTATTGAAAATTCAAGATTGGTAAAATACACAGTGGTTGCACCATGATGTCATTTTGGTCTTTACTTGGTAGAACTGTATCATCTGTATATTAAGTGAGCCTCTTTCTTTTCTCATTACTTCTTACAGTTAAAGTAGTGTGCTTGGTGCCAGCTCAAATTAGAAACAGAAAGGTATTTGTAGTCCTGGAAATTATATTGCTGTGCTTAGTTAATATGGCCATTGCAACGATCCTGCCTGTGTTTACATTAGTTTATTTTAGATGTAAACTTTACTTTCAGTTTAATATTCAGCTCTTTGGGAGAACTCATAAACCCTTGAAAACACATCCCAGATTCCAGTGTGAGAAGTATTCTTTGACTGCATTTTAAGTTATGTATTTACAACTGTTATGAAAATAATTCCGACTTATTGATTAGAACAGGTCCAAATACCTGCACTAGGAAAGACTAGTTTATTATGGTATTTCCTCAAAAGCAATATTTCTTCAAAGTATTGTGTAATTCAGACTTTCATTAATTTAGAAGTACTTTTTCCCTTTAAAAGTCTAAATTATAAATGTTTTACAGTATGTATTGTTCACTCTTTTCTATAGCTGGGAAAGGTAAAATTTCATTTAATTGGAAAAATAATACCTCCTGCCAAACATAAAGTAACACAAGACAATAAAGCCTCCAAAAATGAGTGCGGAGTGGTAGCAAATGACATTGCTCACTCTGATTATGTGGCTATAAACATTCAAGAGGGATTTTTCTTAGAATCGTTAACTATTTTCTTATTTCTCCTTCCTTCCCAATTTCCTTTTTCCCGCCTTCTCTTATTTGAATCTTGCTCTGCCCTTATTTCGTCTCTTTTTTATTCCCTGTCTTCTCATATCTCAATTAGCTGTGACTCCCTAATTTAGCCTGCAGTCCAGCTTTCTTCACTTGGCAGTTGGCTGTGAGGTTGAGGGCAATGGAGAGGAGGAACAGAGAAAGGTGACTGATAGCAACATCTCACCAACTCACTCTCAACCTGCCACTTCAGTGGCCCTCCAAATCAGAGCGGTTCCTGACTTAGAGAGCTGGATGAAAGATCATGCTTAATTTGTCTCGTAATATTACTTCCTCAACACTCTGAAGCACAAAAAACAGAACTTTGAGACAGCCTACTAGCTAAGTTTATGCCTGTTTGTTTCCTTCTGGCTTATTCTGCAGTGAGCACCTGGACTGACCATCTTAAAGCTGAGGAAGGGAAGTACTTTTTCCCTTTAAAAGTCTAAATTATAAATGTGTGGGTGTGCCTACTTCTTACACCTCTTCATTCATGGTGGAATTCCACTATGGTGGACAGTGCTGCTGCTGCTGTGTGGACTCTCTTTCAGATACTGCCATGTTTATGTTTAAAGCAGCCTCCAGATGCCATGAAGCTATACCATTTATGCATGCATACATGCTTGCATGCATTTATCCTGGCTCTGCCATTTACTAGCTATGTGACCTTGGGCAAATCTCAGTTTCTTCATCAGCAAAGTAGGGCAAATAATAGTATGTCTATTATAGAGTTTTGTGAGAATTATGAGGTGTTTGTTTTGTTTTGTTTTTTGAGATAGAGTCTCGCTCTGTTGCCTAGGCTGGAGTGCAGTGGCACGATCTCAGCTCACTGCAGCCTCCCACCTCCCAGGTTCAAGTGATTCTCCTGCCTCAGCTTCCTGAGTAGCTGGGACTATAGGCGCGCACCACCATGACTGGCTAATTTTTGTATTTTTAGTATGGACAGAGTTTCACCATGTTGGCCAGGCTGGTCTCAAACTCCTGACCTCAGGTGATCTGCCTGCCTTGGCCTCCCAAAGTGTAGTGTTGGGATTACAGGTATGAGCCACCACACCTGGCTGAATTATGAGTTTTTATGGGTAAAGGATCTGGTACTTAGTAGTAAATGCTAACTAGAATTATTCTTAGCAAGCATTTATTTAGTATCTAATGTATTTCAAACAATTCAAGAGATATAGAGATGAGAAGCACTTAGCCCTGCCTTCTGGGGACTTACATAATTACAAAACAATGTGGTATAATCGAGTTAGGCAAAACTTCATCACAGAGGTAAAATTTAAACTGCATCTTGAAGGATAAATAGGGTTTCACCAAATGGAACAGCATTAGAGGAAATATATTCCAAGCAGAAGAAAAAGCTTATGAATAAAATAAGAAAAAGCTTATGAATAAAATAAAATTATAAAAGACTATGGAGTCTTGGCTGTTATTAGATGATATTTAGACCCCTTCTCTTAAGTAGGGGTCTAAAGTGGATTCAGGGAACATTTTGGAACTTCTAATCTTAAAACTAGATATTACCAAGTTTATAATAATTATTATTAGTAGTTAACTGATTCATGAAAGAGTTTGAATTTAAAAATGAGTTGAAACTGAGAGGTGCTGCTTTGCAGGGGTGCATTTGTTGTTACATGATTCTTATCCTGAGATGACTACCATGTGACAGGCGCAGTGAATTGTTAGAAAAACTGTTGTGGTTAGAACAATTGGAACTGAATGGGCTTCTGGAGATTTCGTTAAGTTTCCAAAATTAAGCAGATTTTACTTTGGTTTCTTTTTTAGATAGGAGAACCTCATGTTCTTGTGATAGCAAGGAACAATAATTTTTTTTTTTTCGGTCAGATCTCAAGAAAGTCTCTTTTACTCATGGAATTTCCATTTGTGTACCAAATTTAAGCTGTGTTTTATCTTCTGCAAAACTTCTTCCTGCAGCTTTGCTTTCACTTCCTCTCCCCACCCTTTTAGTCATATACTGAAGGGTTTGGCAGCTGGTTGAGGTGTCAGGTCAGCATTTTTCACTGTGGAAGAAGGAAAGGTTGGGAACAGTGACGTGAGTATGGTTGTCACATTTTCCTTTCCTTTCTTTTAAGTGACCCACACGTTCTATAACAAAAGCCTAGTGAGAACCTTGACTTGTAAATTGTCCCCTACCATCCCGGAGATGGACTAATATGTGGGATGACATATAGGCAATAGATCCTCACTGAGAGTGTCCTTAAAAGCCCACATACAGCAGTGAGGATTCTTGACTCTGCCTCCATGGCAATGTGACAGATTTTATGGAGAGAGATGATGGCCTTCAGGAGTCACAGAATTGGAGAAGGAGCTTAGCAGTTCATTCTCCATCCTTCTTTATTATTAACAGATTCTCCTTGGGTGCCTTTAGGAAATGCTGTATGTATGGTGTTTAATCTCCCACCTACATACTTGCCTTTTCTTCACTAACGGAAATTGAATCCAGCTTGAGGAGCTCCAGCTCTTTCTGCTGGCCAGTTTATTTCTAGACTGAAATGCATTGTGGATTTGTTCGTTGTTTTTTGTATTTTTGTGGGGTTTTCTTTGTTTGTTTTTTTTGGTATCAAATCTGCCTGAAACTGTTGGACTAGAAGCAAACTAATTATTGTCATTGTATGGCAGTACAGAGAATAAAAAACAGTAATAGGTTCTTAAAAAGCTGTCATGACTTGAAGTGAAATAGGCCACTCTTGAATAGCTTCATCTATAGCCTGAAGGGCTTTGGTCCTGAAAACTGTCAAATATGAAATAGGATTTTAGATCATGGAATCCTGGCTATCTCCTAGGGGCAGCTTCAGCCATTAAACTCTCCCACAGACTATTTCATCTAGAAGATTTGCTTTGAGATTATAAGGAATGTGGAGGTAAATGAGCTTTTCTTATCAAACATTCCATTTGGGTGCTCTGTATCAGACCTGTTCTGGCAAATAAATAGAAGACACCAGGATAGACTGTTTTATTTCCTTGTGTAAGTGCCTGAGGAGACACATTTCTTATTTCTCAAGCATAACTTTGGAGACTGGAGTTTCCCGTTTGGGGAGTGTTGGTGTTGAGCAGGGAAAGCTGCTAGTTATTGATTGCCATTGAAGTCATTTCACAAAGGCTGTAAAACCCAAGGATTGCTCTTTGGACAAACCTGCATCTGGTACAGCTTCCCCCTCTATGAAACTGTTGTAGGTTAAAATAGTTTTGACAGTGTCTTTAAGTGCACCTCTTTGTCTCCAAACACAGTTAGTGTTTAAAATGAAGCCCTCGTAGTTAAGGTTTTGTGGCTTAGACAGCAGCTCCATCTGGTGCTTGCTAAAGGTGTTTGCTTGGTTCATGTCTCAGTTTTATACCAGATGAATACAGATGGACAAACTTGTAAACGAATGTCATATGAAAGATGGGTTTCTAGTGCACACAACACTAACATAATCAAATGGTCTTCCTGGTGAGTCTCATTTGGCTATTCTGTTGATAAATGATAGCTGCTAATCAACTTAGCCATCTTTTGACTGAATTAACTTACTTTTGCTCAAAGTGGGGAATTATTTTTACTATTATCTGCTAGTCTTTGAAAAAGCAAATACATTGTAGAACTTACAAAGAGAAAACTTAATCCCACTCTTATCAGAGGTCTGTTTAACTTAGTTAACAAGATATTATGCCAAGATGCCTTTTTCTTTTTTATATTCAGTGCTGCACAGTGCTAAGTACACAGGGAATTTTTTAATTTAAATTCTTGGTGACTGACAGAAACTGCCCCAAACTGTTAACAGAAGTTACTTCTGAATAATAGGTTTACATATGGTTTCTGTTTTCTTTATGCTTTTCTGAGTTTCCACAGTGAGATATACACAAAAGAAAAAAATATCTACCAAAAAAGGTAAAAATGAAACATATTGTAGATAGTCGTAGCCTTGAGTCCCAGTTCTGGGTCTTTTTTATTTACTGTGCATCCTTAGGAAACTCACTTTTTCTTCTAGGCTTCAATTCCTTTTTCCATAAAACACAATTGAATTAGCAACCTGCACAGTTTTAACATTCTAAGTATTGTGATTCTTCCCTCTTTCCTGTTTTTTCAGCCTCTCACCCTGGCCTGTATCTTTCCCCAATATTACCATTCAGCATTATCTAGGTCCTCCCATCTTAAAATAAGAAAATCCTTTCTGGACCCCCATCCTCCTAGCTCCTTCTTGCTTCTCCTTCCTGCCTACTCTTCTCCAAAAGTTATCTACGATTGCTCTGTTACCTCATTCTTCAACTTACTGCAGTCTGGTTTCCATCCCCACCTGAACCAAATAGTTCATGCTAAGGTCACTGATGAGCTCACATTGCCAAGTCCAGTGGGCATGTATGTAAGTCCTCATTTTCTGTTACCTCTCAGCAGCATTTGAAATAGTTATTGTCTTTCTCCTTCACGACATTTCCTCATCTGGCTTCTGTGTCATCACACCTTGGCTGTTAGTTTTCAGTTAGGGGAGAGGAATTAGCCCCTTCTCCCTGGTTCACCCACCAAGGCCACCTCCTTAGCTCACTATTTTCTTTTCAGCCTAAATATCTCTATACTAGTAATTCCTAAGCAGATGAGAACCACAGAATTCTCATCCATGTTTCAGACTTCTAAATTCATATACTCTCTTGTATGCAGGGTGACAAAATATGGACTCATAATCTTCCCTTCAAAAGTTGCACCTCCTCCAATGTTGTCATCTCAGTAAATGGCTCCACAAATCATTTGAATACATAAACCCAAAACCTCAATACCTTTTACTCTTCAGAATCCAGTCATTCCTGCGTGTTTCTCTGCCTTCCCTGACACCACATCACAGTCTAGATCCTCATCAGATCTTAGTTTGCCTATGTCAGTCCTTTAAGCCTCCTGTCCTGTTCTTCCCAAGTCCATTTTCTACATAGCAGCAGAGCTGTCTTTTTAAAGTCAGGTTTATTGAGGGTAAACTTACATGTAGTAAAATTCACCTTTTTTAAGTGTGTGGTTCTATGAGTTGTTTGTTTGTTTTTTGAGGCAGACTCTCAGACTGCGGTGCAGTGGCACAATGCAACCTTGGCTCATTGCAACCTCCGCCACCCAGGTTCAAGCAATTCTCATGCCTCAGCCTCCTGAGTAGCTAAGATTACAGGCGTACACCACCATGCCTGGCTAATTTTTGTATTTTTGGTAGAGACAGGATTTCACCATGTTGGCCAGGCTAGTCTCAAACTCCTGGCCTCAAGTGATTCACCCACCTCGGCCTCCCACAGTGCTGGGATTACAGGCATGAGCCACCGCGCCAGGCGGGTTCTGTGAGTTTTGACAAATGTATGCAGTTGTGTAACCACTGCCACCTAACATTTAGATTGTTTCCAGCTTTTGGCTGTAAACCTGTGTGTATTTGTTTTAGTGTAAACAGAAGTTTTTATTTATCTTGGGTAAATCTAGGAGTGGGATTGCTGGGCTCCGAGGTAAGTTTATGATTAACTCTATAAGAAACCGCAAAACTGTTTTTCAGAATACCTGAACCATTTACATTCCCACCAGCAATATATGAGAGTTTCAATTGCTTCACATCCTCGCTAGCATCAGGTGTTTCTGTTTTAATTTTATTTTAACCATTCTAATAAACGTGTAGTGGTAGCACATTGTAGTTTTAATTTGCATTTCCATGTGGCTAATTATGTTTACTACAATATTGTAAATTTTATTTACTACAATATTGTAAATATTGTAAATTATATTTACAATATTTATATTGTTTAAATGTAATCCATGTATCTTTGGCCGGGCACAGTGTCTCATGCCTGTAATCACAACACTTTGGGGAGGCCAAGGCAGGTGGGTCCCTTGAGCCCAGGAGTTTGAGACCACCCTGGACAACATAGAGAAACCCCATCTGTACAAAAACATAGAAAAATTAGCCAGGCATAGTGGCATGCGCCCATAGTCCCAGCTACTCCAGAGGCTGAGGTGAGAGGCCTGATTGAGCCAGGGAGGTTGAGGCTGCAGTGAGCTGTGATCATACCACTGCACACCAGACCGGGTGACAGAGCGAGATCCTATCTCAAAAAAAAAAAAAAAAAAAAAAAAAAAATCAAAAATCATATATATTCGGTTAAGTGTCTGCTCAGATCTTTTACCCGTTTTTTATTGGGTTTCTCTTTTCGTTGAGTTTTGAAAGTTCTTTATATATTCCAGATACAAAGTCCTTTGTCAGATATGAATGTTTCACAGAATTTCTCCTACTCTGGGGCTTGTCTTCATTCTCTTATCATTATTTTTTTTTCTGCAAATTTTTTTGATAAAATGCAAAATATAATTAGGTATAATATTTTATAACAGAGGTTTGCTAGTGAGAAGAATGAAATTCCATTTTGGGGAGGATAACATTTTGCTGAATGGGGATTCAAAGTTAGTACTTCCTCTCATCAAAATTGATTACAAATGTTCATCTATTAATGCATATCTGTAATGAAATTTTAGGTATTTCATAATTTTATGTATTATCTTTGAAAAATGTCATTTC
This sequence comes from Chlorocebus sabaeus, assembly GCF_047675955.1. Taxonomy (NCBI): domain Eukaryota; kingdom Metazoa; phylum Chordata; class Mammalia; order Primates; family Cercopithecidae; genus Chlorocebus; species Chlorocebus sabaeus. The sequence goes on along the minus strand of NC_132929.1, from coordinate 53,260,944 downwards.
ACACAGCTGATAGATGCACCAGTGAAAATCCTGCAATTTGTAGAGTGCCACAAAGCAGCAAAAGTGAAGCATACAGTCTATGTGTCACACATGTCATAGCTACTTATCTCTCCATTGTAGCACAGAAGCAGCCATAGGCAAATGAGTATGTAAACAAATGAGTGTGACCAGCGTTCCAATGGAGCTTTATTTGTGGGTACTGTATTTAGGATTTCATATAATTTTCACTTGTTGCAAAACATTATTCTCCATTTGATTTGTTTCCAACCATTTAAAAACATAAAAAGCATCCTTAACCTCGGATATGAAAACAGGAATGAGCTACATTTGGCCTCTGGGCTATAATTTGCTTACCTTTCCCCCTTCTTCCTCCCTTCATCTATCAGTGTTTTGTAGTTTTGCTCATATAGATTCTAGATTTTACACATATTTTGTTGGACTTACATACCTAAGAATATCATGGGTTTTAGTCAGAGCTGTCTTTTTAAAATGTAAATTGGATTATGTTGTTTCCCCTATTCAAACCCTTCAGTGGCTTCCCACTGCTCTTAGGATAAACTCTGTAATCTTTAAAAGCCTAAAAGGCCTTGCATGATCTGGCCCCTGCTTTCCTTTTCAGTGTTTTTTTTTTTGTTTTTTGTTTTTTGTTTTTTTTGAGACAAGGTCTTACTCTGTCACCCAGGCTGGAGTACTGTGGCACAATCTGCCCACTGCAACCTCTACCTCCCAGGCTCAAACAATCCTCCAGCCTCAGCTTCCTGAGTATCGGGGACTATAGGCGTATGCTACCACACCCAGCTAATTTTTACTTTTTTTTTAGAGATGGGGTTTTATTATGTTAGCCAGGCTGGTCTTGAACTCCTAGGGTCAAGTGATCTTCCCACCTTGGCCTGCCTCCCCACATGCTGGGATTACAGGCGTGAGCCACCGCACCCAGCCCTGAGGCCTCATTTTCAATGCATTGAGTTTGAGGAGTCTGTGAAATGTCTAAAATGTACAAGGGTAGGTGGAAGAAGAGGAACCTATAGTGGCCTGGGAAGTGTTAAATTGGTGGATAACAGAAGGAGTGGTATCAAAGGCATTTCTGGCAGGGATGTAATGATTCATTTCACAGAATCATTACAACAGAGACATCAAGCTGAAGATTATGTATGGATTGATAAGAGTACATAAAATTATGGTTAAAAAGCTCACTTTCCAATATGCTGATCAACTAAAGGAAAATTATGGAGTACCCAAATTAGTTTAGCTCTCAATATTTTAATTTAAGGAAAAGTTTAGGAGTGGAGTCAGTTTTTTCAAGTCACTAATAATGGTAAGTCTCATAGTGCCTTTTTCATTCAGACTTTTTTCTTCTTTCTCCCCCTCCACAGATTGATCATTCTTAGAAGAGCTGCTGTAACACATAGGGGAAGTGAAAACTAACAGATGAAAGTTTTGTCATGCACTGAAAGAAAAGCATTGTCTGTGAAGTTCTGTTTTTAAAAATGTCTGCTTGTAACACCTTTACTGAACACGTTTGGAAACCTGGTGAATGCAAGAATTGCTTTAAACCTAAAAGTTTGCACCAGCTCCCCCCAGACCCTGAGAAGGCACCCATCACCCATGGCAATGTGAAAACTAATGCCAATCACAGTAATAACCACCGCATCAGGAACACCGGAAATTTCCGGCCTCCTGTGGCTAAAAAACCCACTATAGCTGTGAAGCCCACTATGATAGTGGCAGATGGGCAAAGTATATGTGGTGAGTTTGGCATCCAAGAACACTGTGAGAACAAACCTGTTATCATAGGGTGGAACCGAAACAGAGCTGCCTTGAGTCAGAAACCACTTAACAATAATAATGAAGATGACGAAGGAATTAGCCATGTTCCTAAGCCTTACAGCAATAATGATACTGCGAAGAAGATGTCAAATAACAATAATGGACTAACTGAAGTGTTAAAGGAGATAGCAGGCTTGGATACTGCCCCTCAGATAAGAGGAAATGAAACAAACTCCAGAGAAACATTCTTGGGAAGAATAAATGATTGCTATAAACGATCATTGGAAAGAAAGCTTCCACCAAGTTGCATGATAGGTGGGATAAAGGATACTCAGGGCAAGCGTGTTATTCTGAGTGGGAGCACGGAAGTGATTAGTAATGAAGGGGGCCGGTTCTGTTACCCAGAGTTTTCCAGTGGCGAGGAGAGTGAAGAGGATGCACTTTTCAGTAACATGGAGGAGGAGCACGAGAGTTGGGATGAGAGTGATGAAGAGCTGTTGGCCATGGAGATTCGCATGAGAGGGCAACCTCGCTTTGCCAACTTCAGAGCAAACACTTTGTCTCCTGTTCGATTCTTTGTGGACAAAAAATGGAATACCATCCCCCTGCGAAACAAGTCTCTGCAGAGAATCTGTGCTGTGGACTATGATGACAGCTATGATGAAATCCTAAATGGTTATGAGGAAAATTCGGTGGTCTCTTATGGACAAGGAAGCATTCAGAGCATGGTGTCATCTGACTCCACATCACCAGATTCTTCTTTAACAGAAGAATCACGTTCTGAGACAGCCAGTAGTTTATCCCAGAAGATTTGTAATGGGGGAATATCTCCTGGTAACCCAGGAGATTCTAAGGACATGAAGGAAATTGAGCCCAATTATGAAAGTCCCTCTAATAATAATCAGGATAAAGATTCATCACAAGCTTCCAAAAGCTCAATAAAAGTTCCAGAGACCCACAAAGCAGTCCTTGCTCTCCGATTAGAAGAGAAGGATGGCAAGATTGCTGTACAAACTGAGAAGGAAGAAAGTAAAGCCTCTACAGATGTTGCTGGGCAAGCAGTAACCATAAACCTTGTCCCCACAGAAGAGCAAGCAAAACCCTACCGAGTTGTAAATCTGGAACAGCCATTGTGCAAGCCATATACTGTCGTGGATGTGTCAGCAGCCATGGCCAGTGAGCACCTCGAGGGCCCTGTTAACAGCCCCAAGACAAAAAGCTCATCTACTCCAAACTCTCCAGTTACGTCATCTTCATTGACACCAGGACAAATAAGTGCCCATTTCCAAAAATCCAGTGCAATTCGATACCAGGAAGTATGGACTTCTAGCACCAGTCCACGACAAAAGATACCTAAAGTGGAACTAATTACTAGTGGAACTGGACCAAATGTTCCTCCAAGGAAAAACTGTCACAAATCAGCACCTACATCACCCACAGCTACAAACATTTCCTCCAAAACCATCCCTGTTAAGTCACCTAATTTGTCTGAAATAAAATTCAATAGTTATAACAATGCTGGTATGCCACCTTTTCCAATTATCATTCATGATGAGCCAACTTATGCTCGGAGTTCCAAAAATGCTATCAAAGTTCCCATTGTTATCAATCCAAATGCATATGACAATCTAGCTATCTACAAAAGTTTTCTGGGAACAAGTGGAGAACTCTCAGTGAAGGAAAAAACCACAAGTGTAATAAGCCATACTTATGAAGAAATAGAAACTGAAAGCAAAGTGCCTGATAACACCACTAGCAAAACCACTGACTGTCTTCAAACTAAAGGGTTTTCAAACAGCACAGAGCGTAAAAGGGGCTCAGTGGCTCAGAAGGTTCAAGAGTTTAACAACTGTCTCAACAGAGGTCAGTCTTCGCCACAGAGAAGCTATAGTTCCAGTCACAGCTCCCCAGCAAAGATCCAGAGAACCACTCAAGAGCCTGTGGTCAAAACAGAAGGCACTCAGGAGTCTCAGATGGTGGGCAACAGCAGCACCAGAGAGAAAGCAAGCACAGTGCTTTCTCAGATCGTGGCTTCAATCCAACCCCCACAGTCTCCTCCAGAAACACCTCAATCTGGCCCTAAAGCTTGCAGTGTGGAAGAGCTTTATGCCATTCCTCCAGATGCTGATGTTGCTAAGAGTACACCTAAGAGTACGCCAGTCCGGCCGAAATCTCTCTTTACATCTCAGCCTAGTGGTGAGGCTGAAGCACCTCAGACCACAGACAGTCTTACCACCAAAGTACAGAAAGACCCATCCATAAAGCCAGTCACCCCCTCTCCCTCCAAATTAGTGACTAGCCCCCAGAGTGAGCCACCCCCTCCCTTTCCCCCACCACGCTCTACTTCCTCTCCTTACCATGCAAGTAACGTTTTGCAGAGGCATTTCACCAACTGGACCAAGCCAACCAGCCCTACCAGGTCAACAGAAGCTGAATCAGTTTTGCACTCTGAAGGCAGCAGGAGGGCAGCTGATGCAAAGCCTAAGCGCTGGATATCATTTAAAAGCTTCTTCCGCCGTCGGAAAACAGATGAGGAGGATGACAAAGAGAAAGAGCGAGAGAAAGGGAAACTGGTGGGCCTGGATGGCACCGTCATTCACATGCTGCCTCCTCCTCCAGTTCAGCGCCATCACTGGTTCACAGAGGCAAAAGGAGAGTCCAGTGAGAAACCAGCCATTGTCTTCATGTACAGGTGTGATCCTGCTCAAGGCCAGCTCAGTGTGGATCAGAGCAAGGCTGGGGCAGACCAGGCAGCAGTCATGGAGAAGGGTAGAGCAGAGAATGCATTACTACAGGACTCAGAGAAGAAGAAAAGGAGTCATTCTTCTCCATCACAGATTCCTAAAAAGATTCTCAGGTATGTAAAATAGACTGGCAGAATATGGGAATTTTTTAACACATTCTCAGGTGCTAAGTTTTTTATATCTTTTAAGATTGCATAAGAGCCATTTCTGTTTGTAAGTAGCACTCTGTGGCCATCATCTATCTTTATAACTGCATTCCAAGATTAGAATAGTATTAAAGTGAGCTTATTGTACTGAACAAGGTTTATAGCCCTGGATCTTTGGCTTAAGTAGCCTACTGCATTCTGGTGAATGCAGAGGAACTTTAACATAGAAAAGCAAATCCGTAACACCTTAACAGCGATAAAATGTTGTTTCGAGGCTGGGCGCGGTGGCTCACGCCTGTAATCCCAGCACTTTGGGAGGCCGAGGCGGGCGGATCACAAGGTCAGGAGATCGAGACCATGGTGAAACCTCGTCTCTTCTAAAAATAGAAAAAATTAGCCGGGCGCAGTGGCGGGCGCCTGTAGTCCCAGCTACTCGGGAGGCTGAGGCAGGAGAATGGCGTGAACCCGGGAGGCGGAGTTTGCAGTGAGCCGAGATTGCGCCACTGCACTCCAGCCTGGGCGACAGAGCGAGACTCCGTCTCAAAAAAAAAAAAAAAAAAAATGTTGTTTCGAAATGTGATGGTAGTGTGAGGAAGAAACAGGATCAAATGAATAAATGGTAATACTATTCTTTCCCTCACTGTAAATGAAATAAAACTCTTCCAGCAATTCTTTTTGTTTTTTTATGAAGGTATTATCTCTATATGCATTACTTATTTTAAGGGAATGTTTGTTTTTTTATTGCTGTCTCTTTCTGTCCTCCTTCCAAATGTTGTGGAAAAAAATGGAGGGTGGTAAGCAAGCAATTTATAGTTATTTAGCATGTGGGTGAAATAGAAGAAGTTCAGTATTGAGACTGAGACCCAGTACTATAATCCTTGGTTCAGCTAGACAGATTGCATACCCAAATCAGTTCTCTAGGCATTCATTTTCTTTAACACCTTAGTAGCTATTTATTGATCACCTGTTCTGTGTAAGGTATATATTAATATTTATCTCAAATCCTTATAAATTTGCTATATTCTTCAGATGAGGAAACTGAAAACCTGGGAAGTTAACAATTGAACAGAGTCACAAAGCTAGTACTTGTCAGAGCTGGAATTCAAACCTCAATCTGTCTCATTCTAAAGCATGTATCCTCCTTATAATGTTGCATTCTTAACAAACACAAGATCGGTCAAAATTGTTATATTCTCACTTGTAATCACTCACATAAACACATATGTTTTTGGAAGCCTAAGTTTTTCTTTCTTATTTATATTGTAAACAAAATGAATTAACTGCCAATAGAAACAAGGAACTTTTATCCCAAGTTTGTGACAAATAGGATGATTTCCCTTTACTTCCTGTCCTTTTTATTCTTAAACAAGGATATGCCCTGAGTACTCCATTCATCTGATTCTGAGTCCTTCTCCCTCCTGACTTAAAGTAAACCTCTACCTGGCCTGGCCTTCTTTCCGACAAAACATCGCAAATTCTGATGGATGGGGCAGATTTACCCGTTTGTCTTTAGAAAAGTATAATAAAAAATGAAGTGAACACTTAATGCTTTTACTTTTCCTAGCAAAATGCTAGGAAGTTTTATATACATTCTTTACTAAAATGAACTTTTCACATACCTCCAAATTGTTGTGAAAATGCTAACAAGTCCCTGTTTTCCTTAAATCCGTGTAGTAACAAAACAACTAGGATGATAGTCCTAGAAAAAATAGCCTTGTCATTGGTAGTTGAATGTTATATTCCAAGGTAAGGTATTCAATGACAGAATATACTCCAGTAGTAATAAAATACATGTATTTCAGGGTCAGGTGTGGTGGCTCACACCTGTAATCCCAGCACATTGAGAGGCCAAGGCGGGCGATCACCTGAGATCAGGAGCTCGAGACCAGCCTTGCCAACATGGTGAAACCCATGTCTACTAAAAATAGAAAATTAGCTGGGTGTGGTGGCAGGCGCCTGTAATCCTAGCTACTTGGGAGGCTGAGGCAAGAGAATCACTTGAACCGGGAGGTGAAGGTTGCAGTGAGCTGACCTAAGATCACACCATTGGACTCCAGCCTGGGCGAAAAGAGTGAAACTCCATCTCAAAAAAAAAGCACCATGTATTTCAGGTGACTTTTTTATTTAGAAAAGGGGCAGTTTAAACAGCAAATGGTTGGAGTTATATAGGAGGGAATGGTAGTCAGTTCTTACATGGCGTCATTCCTGATTAATTACCACTGTAGGTATTTATCCACGTCTTAGAAGGCACAGTCAAGAAATGATTTGGCTTCTTTCTATGGAATGAGACTCTCTCCTTTGGCTGCATGCCATGGTATACAGTTTTGAGGGCAGCCCAGGCCCTGGGCTTGGCAGACCCCTTACTGTACAGCTTTTATTTCACAATTAGGTGATACAAACACCAGTCAGGTCTTCCAAAATTTATCCATTTTTTGTAGTTAACATCCATGAATCCAAATAACACAGTTCATTTGCCCATTGGTTCTTAAATTTAACCATGTTCCACAATCATCTAAAGAGCTGTTAAGACACAGATTGCCGAGCCCCACCCATAGAGTTTTTGATTCAGTGGGTCTGGGGTGGGTCCTGATAATTTGCACGTCTAATAAGTTTGTGGGTGATGCTGATGCTGCTGGTCCTTGGGTCACACTTAGAACTGCTGGTCTCACCACCATTCTAAAGATACATGCTATAGTCTGAGTAAAGCAGTGATTGAGATATTAAGCTTTTCTTTAAGGCACATTGGAATTTTCACATTTCATAATGTCCCAGACCAAGTAGAAAAAGAGGTATTCGACAGCTTTTTTTTACTTTTTGAAAAGTTTAAAACATGAACATGCATATTGAAAAATATATACCATTTGCTTTTTCAATATTGCCTCATTTACTTGAATACACCATTGGTATTTACTTGGAGCAACTTTGATAAGGAAAACATTACCATCAAATGTCAACATTTGTGTTTCAGGCTTGATGGCAGTGTGATCATTAAATTACCATCCCACGGCTGGGAGCACACTGCTGAAAGAAATGAAAATACAGTTTTTCCATAAGTAAATGAATATTTCAAGTCTAAACTGTATCTAAGGAATGAAGAATGAAAAATGAAAAAATACTGTACTAAAGGCCAGACCTCAGGCTCTGAAAGATGAGGACCTTTATAGACCCTTTCATTATGGGATTAGATTGTTACTACGTCCATTTATTTAACTGTTTAGGAAATATAAATTGATTGCCTTAACTGTGCCATGTATTTGCCATGAGGCCCTGGAACAAATAGGGGGAAACATTATCCTGAAATAATGGGCTTGGGTTGGACTTCAACTGTCTGTCTGATCCTTTGGTGTATAAGGCTATACAGATATCTATCACATAGAAGTAAGTTAAACATTTCATTAGAAAACATATAAAAAGCTTATCCCAGGGTCTGGCACACATTGAGTGCTTAAAAATGTTAGTAGGCCCTCTACCCTCAATGGATAAATGCTAAAACAACATGCAGAGTGATTAAATCAGTTTAGTGCAGACTTCTCAGGAATAAAATCCAAAGTAGATCTTTAAAGACAAATAGGATTTTGCCAGCAGGTTGGGAAAGACATTGTAGGCCAAAGGAACAATATATGCAAAGTCACAAAGGTGAGGTTGGTGGCACACAGAAGCAGGACATGTGGCTAGAAAAGGATAATGAATAATCCAGTGTATCTAAAACATTCAAACTCAGAAGGAAAGAATAGAGTGATGGTAACCAGAGGCTTTGGGGTGAGGTGGGGTTGATGAGGAAAGGAGAGATGTTTGCCAAGGGTACAAAGTTCCAGTTAGACAGGAAGAGTAAGTTTTAAAGATCTATTGTACAAAATGGTGACCATAGTTAATAATGACATATTACATATTTCAAAATTGCTAAAAAAGTAGATTTTAAATGTTCTCACCACAAAAAAAAGATAAATAGATAAGGTTAAGGTCATAGATTTGCTAGTAACTTTATTAAATAATCTTTCTACAGCATATACATATATCAGAACATCACATTGTACCCCATAAATATATACAATTATTATTTGTTAATTTAAATTTTTTAAATTAAAATTTAAAAATAGTCAATTTGTTCTTAAAGTATGATCTTTGTAAGGTCAAATAGTGATCATGCCATCATTACTAGTTTTATAATAATACAAAGACGCTTGTCTTTTTCATTGTGTTGACATTTGCACTGATGGTGCTTAAACAATAGTGGTTAAAACTACTTACATCTTAGCATAAATCAAAGCCATGGCACCATATTGTACTAGAAGGGTTTGTTGTCGTTGTTGTTGTTGTTTTTAAGTGAGTTTCACTTAATATCCTTGGTGGGCCAGACACAGTGGCTCATGCCTGTAATCCCAGCACTTTGGGAGACCAAGGTGGGAGGATCACCTAAGCTCAGGAGACCAGTCTGGATAACATAGTGAGAGACCTTGTCTCTACTAAAAATTTTAAAAATTAGCTGGGCATAGTAGTGTGTTACTGTGATCCCAGGTACTCAGGAGGCTGAGGTGGGAGGATCACTTGAGCCCAGGAGGTCAAGAACTGCAGTGAACCATAATCACGCCACTGCACTCCAACCTGGGTGACAGGGTGAGACTGTAAGAATGCCCTTGGTGAGGTAGTAAATTAAATCTGAACCCTGGAGTACCTGTCTTTCTAAAAATTCTGCATCATTAAATGGGAAGTACACATAGAATACTTCTGCTGTGTAACAAAGTATGATGGTTTTCTCAAACAAAAGTACTTGTGAAATAGTTTGAGTTGTGAAGCTGAACTAGCCCCCTTTTTCATGGACTACGTTGAAAGAACAACTGACAGACAAACTGTGGTTATTCAAATCTGAGAGTGTTTGGCAGATATTTTCTCAAGAATGAACATAACAAACCTATTACTTCAAGGAAAACAAGTAACTGTATTTGTTGTCAGTGATATAAAATCCAAGTTTTCAAGCAGAAATTAGAATTTTTAAAAACTTATGTCTGCCACCATGGCCTCAACAGCTTTCTAATACTTAAACATTCTTCTGATGAGATTGGTGGTTGAATTTGCAAACTTTTAAAAGTATTATATAATGAAATATGTCAACATTTAGAGGATCTGCATTAACTCAGTAAACCAATAATTTCCAAATAACCCAATCCATCATATTACAAAATTATACATGAGTAAAATCCATTCAAACTGCAAGATAGATCAATGGCTTTTAATGCAACTGAGTACAGAAAGTTTATTGATACGGTTTTAGATTTCACATTGCAACTAACCTTTAAGAAACTACCACTTACCAAATTCTGGTATGGTACCAAAGAATGTCTACAGTTATCTAAAAAGCTATTAAAATACTCCTCCTTTTTCTGCTTATGAATCTGGGTGAGACCAGATATTTTTCATATACTTTAATCAAAGCAACATATCACAGCAGATTGAATGCAGAAGCAAATAAGGGAATTCAGTTGTCCTCTGTTAAGCCAGATATTGAAAAGATTTGAGAAAATATTATTTAGGTTAATATTTACTGGGTTTTTTCCTTATTTTTAAATTTTTATTTAATACTTAAATTATACATAATGCACATAATTATGGTGTACATAGTGATGATACAATGCATGTAATGTAAAGTGAGCAGATCAGGGTAATTAGCATATCCATGACTGTTCACTATAGTCATCCTACAGTGCCATAGAACACTAGAACTTATTTCTCCCATATAGCTGTAATTTTGTGTCCTTTGACAAATCTCTGCCTATCCTTTTCTTCCCCCATCTTCCCAGCCTCTCATATTCTCTCTTCTACTTTTTACTGCTATGAGATCTACTTTTTTTTAAGCTTCCACATATGAGTGAGAACATGTGGTGTTTAACTTTTGTTCCTGGCACTATTTCACCTAGCATAATGTCCTCCAGTTCCATCCGTGTTGCCACAAAAAAAGTTTTTTTAAAAAAAATGAATTAATTATTTTCGAATGTTCTCAGTTCCAATTTCTCATATAAACGTCAATTGATATAACCTGTACAAATAAGAGTCCATGTGATTCTCAGTTTTTAAGAGTGCAAAGCAATCCGGAGACCAAAAAGTTTGAGAAGGGCTGAGACAGGCTGTAAATGACATGTTGAAATGTTTGGCTTTTATCTTGTAGATTTTGTAGAGGAAACAGTTTTTAAGCAGGAAAGTAGCATGATTTTTTTAATAAAATATTTTCTGGCAGTAATATTGAAAATAGACTAGAAGATGGGATACTAGTGGGTCAAATTTTAGTTCAAGAATGTATACCCAGACATCATTTCTATGTGGCTAGTTTGGATTAAGAGAAACTAATTTGGTGGTTAATCTGGTCTGTGACCAGTTAGGAATTTCCCAGCTATCGTTTTTAAAATGATACCTACCTACCATCTCTGCAAGTCTTTAGTTCCCCATCACGTTGGGGAATAATACTGCATAGTGGGAAGAATGCCAGCACTGGAGTCAAAGATTTGAATTCTGACTTACCCCTGAGTAGTTGTAACTTTTGACATAATCTCTCTGAGCTAAAGTTTCCCTACCTATACAATAAGAATAATAATACCTACCTTATAGACATATTTTGAGTACTAAATATATAGTATCTGTAAAACATCAGCATATATCTAGCGATAGGAGTTGACCTCATTACAAAACTATGTCTAGGGAACCAGAATTTAATATCATCCTTGCTTAATATCTTGCCCCCTGAAATCTATTCTGAGAACAGCCACCTACTCTTTCTTAAATATAAATCTAGTTATATCCCCCAACTCCCCACACTGAAGAAGATCCTACATATGTGGCATCTACCTACCTTTTAATCTTAACGTTTTGGGCTTAATCTTATCCTCTTATTCATGAACCTCTAGTTATTCTGGCTTCCTTTTCTTCTAAGTGCCTTGTTTATAATATTGACTTTGCAATCAGTTCTACTGGATTACCTTTTAATTGGGACTATCTTAAAATTGGTCCTCTCTTTTTTTTTTTTTTCATTTTATTTTAAACTTTTTATGATTGAAAATTTTAAACATGTACAAAAGTAGATAGACTAGTATAGTAAACCACCATTTACTATAAAACCACACTTCAACAGTTACCAATTTATAACCAATCTTGTTCCGTCTCTGCCCCTATTCACTTCCCCCTATTATCTTGAAGCAACTCTTTTTTTTTTCCATTATAATCAGGTACCAAAAAGGGGTTCTTTAAACCCTAGTAGCTAACCCCTGGCTAAACATCATCATGTATCAAACATTTTTAAACTATAAATATTTGGATGACCCTACTATCTTCATCCGTGATCTCTTCCCCCAAGAATCATGTGCAATTTTCCACTTGATATCTCCACTTCAAATGAAACATATCCAAAACAGAACTCTTAATTTTCCCCTACAAATCTGTTCCATCACAACTCTTCCCTTCTTGGTAAATGGCCCTCCATTCATTCAGTTGCTCAAGCCAGAAAACTAGGGGTCATCTTTGATTCTTCTGTTGCCTTTACCCCCGACATCCAAAATGTTGGATGATTCAACCTCCAAAATATATTCCAAATTATCTACTTCTCTCCAATCTCTGCTTCTACTACCCTGGTCCAAACTACCATCATCTCTAACCTGTTTACTAATGTATTTGCTGATTGAGCTCTCTGCCTAATCTCTTGCCTCTGGTAACCTAATCTCTTTAGAATGGCCAAGTACCCTCTTCATTTTACTTCTACCTTCTGGGTTCAATTTCCTTCTTGACAAATACCATTTTTAGTGGTTCTTTCAATAAGCTGTGGTGGTAAACACTTGGTTAGTGACTAAAATCATGGTTATTTTAGTGTTATTTAACCAATAACACTTGGTTATTGATTAAAACTATGGCAAATGGGCCATAGTTACTTGCATGTTAATTTAGTTTTCAGGCATAAATTCTGTGTCCAAATTATGTTCCTGAATGTTAGAATACCTCCAAACACAATTTGCCCAGTTTAGACATTTAGTCTCACTCTTACGTAAATAATTATTTTCATACTTGGTTGACAAGATCTGTTGCCAATCACATACATGTGCTTAAATTTTCAGTTCACCCAGGCATGGTAGTGTGCATCTGTAGTTCCAGCTACTTGGAGGCCAAGGCAGGAGGATCACTTGAGCCCAGGAGTTGAAGTTCAGCCTGGGCAACACAGCAAGGCCGCCTTCTCACCATCTCTAAAATATAAACTAAAATGTAATTCAAACAGTTTTTTTCTAATGAGAAAAATCTAATCTAGACATTAAGAAAATAAAAGTAACACTCCAGCTAAAGTTAAGGATATCATTTGCTGCCTGAATGGCCTTTAGCTAACCTTTCTAAATCTACCACCCCTGAATTTCATGCTCCTAATTAGCAAAGACCCCAGGCATGTACATCTGGGATACTATGTAAGTCATTTCTTTAGGACTTCCATAATCATCTCAGGAATCCAACTATGTCTAGCACAGCTGGGATTCTGTCCAAACCCCAGCTTCTGGTTTGGACAGACAGACTGGATTTGACATACCTTTGCACACTTAGGAACGCTATTCATCTGTATCAACCTTTCTTTACCCTTCCAAGTCCTTTTGGATCTTCTCAAAGACCTTACGTAACTAAACTGTACTCCTCAATAATCCAGGAGTTGGCAAACTACGGCCAATGGGCCAAATCCAACTTGTTACCTGTTTCTGTAAAAGAAGTTATACTGGAGAATAGCCACACTCATCTTTTACATGTTGTCTATGGCTGTTTTCAAGCTACAATGTATGGTATGTATGGTACATACAAGCTACACCATATGTACCCTAGGGTTAAGTAATTGCAGTAGAGACCATATGGCCCACAAAGCCTAAAATACTTACCATGTGACCTTTTACAGAAGTTCGCTTACCCCTGGACTAAGCCATGATATCAGATTTGTCTGTGGTTGTCAGGCATGCTAGTGACATACAGCCATTCCAGCCAAATACTGGAAAGCATTGGTACTCTCTATAGTAACCAATATAGGCCTATTAATATATGTGTGTGTGTGTGTGCACGCACATTCATGCATATGTGCGTGTACATATGGTATGGAAAATGAAAATCCCAACACTTCTTAGACTGTGGTAAAATGTCATGTCCTTCGCTCTGGAAAATTCAGTTAGAAGCTTCAGTTGTTTCAGTGCTTATGCTCCAGTTATATCTTAATTTGCATTACCTCTCCCTTGAGTTCATGTCCTTTGTAGAGGCATGGATGAAGCTGGAAACCATCATTCTCAGCAAACTATTGCAAGGACAGCAAACCAAACACTGCATGTTCTCACTCATAGGTGGGAATTGAACAATGAGAACAGTTGGACACGGGGCGGGGAACATAACCCACTGCGACCTGTCATGGGGTGGGGAATGGGGGAGGGATAGCATTAGGAGAAATACCTAATGTAAATGATGAGTTAATGGGTGCAGCAAACCTACATGGCACATGTATACATATGTAACAAACCTGCACATTATGCACATGTACCCTAGAACTTAAAGTATAATAAAAAAGAAAAAGAAAACAAATGTTGCATTACCTCTCCTTTTTACTAAGAGAATCCTATCAAAGTTTTTTCATGCTTAGGATGAAACTGGTCTCAAGATCAAACTTCTACTTCTCATAAAGAAAAATAATTGAAAACAGAAGCTGAAAATAGCTGCTTTCTCTCCTGATCACATGTTATTTTGCTGTAAAGAAACTTCTGGACCATCAGCATTTATAAAAATCACATCTACATTTGCTGATACATTTTTCCTAAAGTTAAGACGAGTTCATGAAGTCCTCACTGTTACATTTTTAAATAATCATGTTTTAGAGAAAGCTGATAAATATCTTTATCGTAATCATGGAATGATACAGTGTGGTTATGTTTGTATGTACCAGCATGGGGTAGTCTTCAGACAGCTTTGTTTCTTTTCCTTTTGGGAGGTAATATAATCCCAGAGAAGTAAACTGACTAAGAATAAACCTCAGAAGGTTAGGAATGGTCCCAAATTATTATTCCCTCCCTGCTTTTTCACAGTTCATTATGAATTTCTCATCTGTGACTATTTATTTTATTTCCCCTTTCCTGCTTATATCACTTCTGAAGAATGATACTCCTTTGCTTAAAATTTTTCTCCTCACTTTTCACACCTTGCTGCTTGTATACTTATTCTTCTATTCTTTCTGGAGGAGGAAGGCAGTGAAAAATAGTTTCTCAGAATGTGTTCCTGGGATCAACTGCATCACCTGGAGTATATAAATGCAGATTCCTGGGCCATGCCCCAAAGCTGTTAAATTAATCCCTAAAGATGGGAGCTGAGAATCTGCAATTTTAACAAGCTCCCCAGGTAATTCTTAGGTACATGAAAGTTTGATAGCCATTGGCATAATATTTTAGAACATAGACTTTGAAGGCACCCAGACGTGGGTTTGAATCCTGCTTTTATCACATATTAGTGTCATCTTGGGCAAGTTACTTGAGCTCTGCTTACCAGTTTTCTCATCTAGAAACTGAGAAGCAAATAATGTAACTGCTTAAAGAACAAACACTAGAACTAAGCTACAGGGTTTGAATCTCAGCTCCACCAGTTACTAACTGTGTTACCTGAAGCAAGTAACTTAATCTCTCTGGGCTATAATTTCTTCATTTATAAAACACAGAAAATAGCCTGCCTAGTAGGTTGTTGGGAGATTTAAAGGGGGATGGAATTTCCCCCCGGGGCGTATTTGACAATGTCTGGAGATTTTTTTTGGTTGTCACAACTGGGAGGCAGGGGGTAGTTCCAATGTCCAGCCTTTAGCAGGTAGAGGCAAGAAGTGCTGTTGTAATCCTGCCATGTGGATAGTCCTCTACAACAAAGAATCACCTGGCCCAAAATGTCAATAGCCCCACTTCTGATAAGCATGGCTTAAAACAGGCACATAATAAGCACTATGTAAATTTTGGCCACTATTATTATTTGCTGTTATGGGAATAATAAGCCTTACTCAGAGTGTTATTGTTTGAAGATATTTAAGCACAGTGCCTAGCATTCAGTAAATGTAGATAGTGGGGTAGCAATTATTATTAGGAAGCCAAATATCTAGAAACACAGTCATTCTATAGCTAGAGCAGCTTCTATTTAAAGAAATTTTTTTGGAAATGTATATTATTAATTTTTTTGGTTGGTTTGTTTAGGATTTTCAAAAGTAAAATACATCTGTAATCATTAATACCCTACTTTTCAATAAAAGCTATGTTTGTTTCTTCTAACTAAAAGTAGAAGCAGTTTTACTTCTTCATCTTCCCAATCAAGTATGTGTTGCTGGGTTTCTGCAGTATGCCCAACTTGCCTTATCTTAACAGTGTGGTGGAAGGAACATGGACGTTAGAGTTGCATGGTATCTATTCAGATCCCGACTCTGCCACCACCTTAGTACCCGTGTAATTTTAGGCAATTGATCTAACTTCTTTCAATCTCAGTTTCCTCATCTGTAAAATGAGAATAATTCTATCTACCTCCTGAAGAGTTTTCATGAATTAAGTGGAAAAATGCACAGCTTGTGCAGTGCTGAGTAGGTGTGTTCTGAGTACTCATAGGTCCCATTCCTGCCCTACATCCATTTCCTCAGTCAACCTGCAACGTTTTTTGGAGTTAAGTGTATGTAATCATTTCTCAGCATCTCCCTACTCTGACTCAAAGAGCAGAGGGAGATAAGAGGAAAGTGAAAAAAGGTGTACTGACTTGCTTCTCCATTGCTTCTGGGCATTCGGGAAAAAAGTCCAGGGCCCCAGCAAGGCTGTTCCAAGGATCAGGTGCAATGGCTCTCTCCTGTAATCCAAGTACTTTGGGTGGCTGAGGCAGGCGGATTACCTGAGATCAGGAGTTCGAGATCAGCCTGGCCAACATGACGAAACCCCATCTCTACTAAAAACACAAAATAATTAGCCAGGCATGGTGGCAGGCACCTGTAGTCCCAGCTACTTGGGAGACTGAGGCAGAAGAATCACTTGAACCCGGGAGGCGGAGGTTGCAGTGAACTGAGATCGTGCCACTGCACTCCAGCCTGGGCCACAGAGCACTGTCTCAAGAAAAAAAAAGCCAGGCCTGGTGGCTCACACCTGTAATCCCAACACTTTGGGAGGCTGAGGTAGGTGGATCATCTGAGGTCAGGATATCGAGACCAGCCTGACCAACACAGTGAAACCCCGTCTCTACTAAAAATACAAAAATTAGCCAGGCGTGGCAGGCACCTGTCATCCCAGCTGCTTGGGAAACGGAGGTAGGAAAATTGCTTGAACCCGGGAGGCGGAAGTTGCAGTGAGCTGAGATCACACCATTGCACTCCACCCTGGGCGACAAGAGCAAGACTGTGTCTCAAAATTTAAAAAAAAAAAAGGCCGTTCCACATCCTTCCTGGGTTAGTCCCCTTGGAGAAGGCTATGGGTGTTTTCTTCTAATACCTTGCCTTCTCAGGAAATGCATATCAGTATCTCACCCCATTCTTTAGAAGTGAGTCAAGGCCAAAATGGTGATGCTAAGGAGCTACTTCTGTTACTGAGAATGTTATTCTTATTGAGAATGGCAACCGTATTTTATTGCTGTTTTCCAAAATTTATTGATCTTTTCTGTTAATTTGCACAGATGCCATTCTGATTTTGTATTTCATAGGATTTTGAAACTATAATTTTTCTTAGTATTGTGAAAGTGACAGTGATTTACAGAGGCCTGTGTTTTATATGCTTTGTTGTCTTGCAATCTTGTGCCTTAAAGACACTTTTAATTTGCTATTTGAGTCTGTTTTAAAAAATAAAGTGGATCTGTACAATTTCAGAAAATTAGAGTTCATTCAAGACCTTGCACATGGCTGCCAGTCTTCCCCATCTCAAGACCCAGCTACTTCATTCACACCAGTAAGAGCTACCTTTGTTTGACCAGACTATGTTAGAAATATTAACAGGAACTCATCAGATATCAGATAAAGGTTAATCTCAGTTCAGGATAAGAAGTTCAATGTTTTCAGTTAAAGACTACAGAAGGCTTAGCAGAAATTGGAGATACTAGATAGTGATCAGTAGACACACACTCTTCTGCCTGAGAATGTCAATGTTTGGAAAGTGTGGCAAAATCAAATTGATGACCTGGAAACCAAGGATTAAGAAATGTCATATTCATAGGAGGTCCTAGAGGTAGAGACACAAAAAGAAATGGGAGTGTTTTGTTTTGTTTTTTCTCCCTTTCAATAGATTACGAAGGTGTGGGATTTGATAACTTTGAACTCTCCTTTTCATGTGTTAATGTAGATCCCACATCTGCAGAGTTCTGTTATCCCCAGCAACCCCAGAAATATGCAGCTCTGGAAACCAGTAACAAAACCATGACGTTTTGTTTCTAATGTGCTTTAGTCTGATTTTTAGGGGTAAAAGGAGGTTTTAAAAGTCACATATTTGCTTATTGGCTGTCGTGGGCAACTAGAGACATGTGTACCTGCTGAAGAGAGCTAACAAATGGAATTCAGAATAACATTTGCCCCAAGAGGCAGGTAGTCTCTAGAAGTCTTTATTGCCCCTTCTGAAGCTGAATGAAGATGGTTGAATATGAAGATAGGATTGAACTGAAATTGTGGAAATACTTGGATACTTAAAGGCCTTTAACCTGTTCTAATGTGGAATTTGATTTGCCTTTTTAAAAAGTACATTCAGACATTTAATAGAATTTTTACAAAAATCTGTCTTAAATGAATTTGCCAGGGAAAAAAAAAGATTATTTCATTTCATTTGATGGTGTAATGATTAATCCCTACCACCTGGGTAAACCAAGTGAACTTCCCATAGGAGACGGCTTCTGCAGTTTTGAATTATGTATGAATATGGCCAACTGATGAGATATAACCTTCCAAGGGATTCGTTTATATAACACAAATCTGTAACAATGTAACTATTTCCTTTGAACACCTTATATTCTGCATGTTCAGAAAATGATTTGTCTTTGTGGAGATTATGACATGGTTTTTTAAGTATCAGGTCAGACATCCCAAATCTCAATTAAAAACCGGTCATAAATGGAAAGTTGGTTGAAGAATTTAAAGTATAGTCACACATGTGTTGTCTTCTATGTTGTCTGTCTGTTGAAGCAGAAGAAATGCTGAAGGTTCAGGACAAAGAGCAGGCCAAGTCAAGGTTTGACCCAACCTGAAGATCAAGGACCTAGATATAAACACCATAGTTATTACAGAAATAGGGGTGTTTCAACATAAATTAAAATAGCAGAAATATAAAAGCCATAACTTCCTCTTAGTGAGCCATTTGTCACTTAACAATTCTGTTTCATAGTAATGAATATAAAATTGTACTTAACCTGAAAAAAATTAGATACACTGGTCATTATTTGCCATTTTAAGACATGTGCTAACATATAGTGTATAAGAAATTCTCACAGATTTCTCGTAATTTTCATTCTAAATAATTTACCATCTGACTCATGGATGAACTGGGGGAAATTTTTATTTTTTCCACTAACTCTTTCCTGATGCCATCAAGTTCAGAAAATCAAAGCAATAGGGAAACAGTACCCAGGTTCGAATTCCCGTTTTATTGTTTTCTCCATCACATTAAACATCTCCCAATGAAATGTTGGTGGTAAAACACTTTGTTAGGATATAAAGCTGATATTTGTGAAGTGTCATTTTAGTATTTGAGTTTTCTGATTTTATGTCCAAATATGGAACATAACAATGGTAAATACCTTTTTTTTTTTTTTTTTTTTTTTGAGATGGAGTCTCTCTCTGTTGCCAGGCTGGAGTGTAGTGGCACAATCTTGGCTCACTGCAACCTCTGCCTTCCAGGTTCAAGCGATTCTGCTGCCTCAGCCTCCCAATACCTGGGAATACAGGCGCCTGCAACCACGCCCACCTAAGTTTTATATTTTTAGTAGAGACAGGGTTTCACCACGTTGGCCAGACTGGTCTCGAACTCCTGACCTCAGGTGATCCACCTGCCTCGGCCTCCCAAAGTGCTAGGATTACAGGCATGAGCCACCGCACCCAGCCTTAAATTCCCTTACTATATTAATTTGCCTAATGATAAATTAATCAGAGATTTTCCTTTTTTCTTTCTTCCTGAATGATTTGTCGGTTTATGTTGTTTATATATACTGACTGAATCAACCTTCTCTGATACTTTTCTCAATTTTTTTTATTTTTTAGTCATAGTATGTTATTATATCTAACCTTGAACTGTGAGAACCTCTCCCTTTTCCCCTGTCTCTCTTTTATCTTTTTTTTTTTTTTTTGAGATGGAGTCTCACTCTGTCACCCAGGCTGGAGTGCAGTGACATAATCTCAGCTCACTGCAACCTCTGCCCCGCCCCCCGCCACGTTCAAGCAGTTCTTCTGCCTCAGCCTCCTGAGTAGCTGGAATTATAGGCACCTGCAACCACATCCAGCTAATTTTTGTATTTTTAGTAGAGATGGGGTTTCACTATCTTGGCCAGGCTGGTGTTGAACTCCTGACCTCGTAATCCACTCGGCCTCCCAGAGTGCTGGGATTACAGGCGTGAGCCACCGCACCTGGCCTCTTTTATCATTTTAATCATACAAAGAGCTATTCTTCCTTCAAGCATTAAGACATGACATCTCATTGATGCATTTTAATATTCTTACTCCTTTTAGAGACTGAAGTCACTGTAAATGCAGATTAAACATTTTAGCATCCATTTGCAAATCCATGTGATTTTACTTTTATCAACTCTATTTGCATAGTTCTTTAGAGTTGACAATTACTTTAATTGGTGATTTAATTAATACCAGTGCACTTATTTAAAATGTGCTCATGAAAACCAATCTTTATCTGGAATATAGGCTGTACTGCCTTAGTTTGGAAAGAGTTAATAAAACTAGCTTTCACTTTGCTTGGTTCCCCAAAGGTAATTTGGCACATTTCCCAGACCAAACCAGTAAGGTAAGGGTCAAGGTGCAGTGAGTGATATTAAGGAACAGAATTCAAGCCTTTTCTCATGATTTGCCTAACTTGTAGCTCTCCAGAACTCAGTGGAATCTTTGGTTTATCTGAGTTTCAGAGCATGATTAACAGACTCGAGAAGACCCTGTGAAAATTTCATTTAATGGGGAATTGTGTTAGTGAGCACAGTGGGTGAGTTTTCTAATATTTCTTGCTTTTAAGTATTCGTTTTTTATTTTGTGAAGCCCTTCAGAGTACAGAGCTGTGTTATATGTACACGTGTTCAACAGACCCAGGGAGTTCCTCATAGGTTAATAGCAGCAGCTCTTTCTGTGGTTTTCACTGTAACTGAGCTTTGTTGTTAATAGCCCATTGCCTAGGATGAAAACAGGCAAGTGAGGATGGAATCATGGATTCTGAACCCTTCACCAACCCTTTTTGACACATGGAAAGGAACGCTTTCTTTTAGTAATAACCAGGAGATGGAGACAGAAAAAAGGCAAGAGTAAGTCTGAAGAGATTAGGAGCCAAGAAACAGCTATTCAGGAAACCTCTAAAGCTGACTTTAGAACAAGAACTGTCTGGAGCTTTAACATTTTTTTTTCTTTCAAGCATGTTGGCTGATTGTGTTTTGAGACAGAGTCTTACTCTATTGCTAGGCTGGAGTACAGCGGCACGATCTCAGCTCACTGCAACCTCCACCTCCCGGGTTCAAGCGATTCTCCTGCCTCAGCCTCCCGAGTAGCTGGAACTACAGGCATGCACCACCATGCCCAGCTGATTTTTGTGTTTTCAGTAGAGACAGGGCTACCATGTTGGCCAGGATGGTCTCAATCTCTTGACCTTGTGATCCGCCCACCTCAGCCTCCCAAAGTGCTGGGATTACAGGTGTGAGCTACTGAACCTGGCCAGGGGGCTGATATTTTTAAGGGACTTTATATTTATTGCTTTGAAACTAAAAATGATTTCTATTAACTTTTGCCAGAAAACATTTTCCCTTCCTTGAAACATGTTGATAACTACTGAGTAATATACACTCTTGACATGAAGTGGTGCCTGAATGTCTTGGAAGTGTCACTTTGTTTTGTCTTCGCTAATGCATGGAGATAGAGCCCCCACGTTACCTTGATTTTATGGTGCTCCATATTATGAGAAACCAGCTTTGTGTGGAGCCCCTCTTTTGGGTTAATGACCGAGGGCAGCCCATCGAGAAGAGGCAGTATGCTTTACAGTGTGAGGCCTCCTTTATATGTATTACTCTCTTGACTGCTAGAAAAGTGATTCCTTCCAACCTCACCACTCTCCCCAAGAGCCAGGTCCCCTGATGGAACTTCCAGCTCATTGCTTATTCCCAGTGTAGAGAGACCTCTGGCTCTGCCAGCTTTAAAAGGATATTTTTGAAGTTGTATATCCAGCTGACATCAAGGCTTATTTTTCTGTCCAGGCACATGCATAATTTCCATAATGAAAAATTGATAAGGGGGTACTCCTTTGCCTTTAGATCTACTCCCTTCAATCTACAGGCGATATATGTTCTGATGGCACATGATCAAACAAAGTACCTCTTTTAAAGAAACTAGTAAATGTCACCATGACTCACTGCCAATTGAAAATCCACAAATAACCTGTAATCATATATGTTTCCTTTCCTTCTTTCTTTTTTTCATAAATAAACCAGGAAAAATAGCTAATGAATGTGTGATAATCTAGGAATACTTTTCAGTGGGCCCAGCAAACTTTAAAGATGCATGAATTCATTTAATTGACCAGTCCATTGAGATTTTCTAAGTAGGCCAGTTTTCTTTACCAGCAACAGAATTGGCACATTTCAAGCAGACTGTGGAGTGGGGAAAGATGGGAAGAAGTAGCTATAAGCATATGAGCAGGCAATGGTAAAACAAGATTGGTCATATACTGGTATGTGGCCAGGAGGATGCTTCAGATTCATTTTAATAAATGAGATTAACTAGACTGCGAACTTTCTTTTCCATTTGCCTTTCCTGCTGCACACAGACAGGCAAAGGTTGATGCTTCTGTTCTCTTGGCAACAAGACCTCAGTGTACCTACTAAATAATGGCTTAACTTCCTTATATAGATAGTTTAATCTCAACTTTATTCCTGATCCTGATTTAGTACACACTAAAGTGTGTACTAAAGTGTGTACTAAATACTGTATATAAATTAAAACTATGTAGTAAAGTATTTGATATTTACCATAGTATTAGAGTACTGTAATTAGTAAGTATGGTAAATACTTTACTAAATACTTGAGCATATTTGTCTTTAACCAGTTAAACATTCAGCTCCTTCTACCACCAACATCACCACCTCCCACCTAAATAAAATGTTTCACTCCTTGACTGTTATTCTCAAACTCTCTTGCAGACTACCATACCTCCTCTATCACATTGGGTTCTCAATATGTATGAATCAAGGTAAATAGAAGTATCTGCCTAGATGAAGTACTGCCTTGTGTTCAAACAAGTATATTGGGGCTTATGACTCGTTACTGTGACTATAGGACCAGTTATTTACATTTATGGGAAGTATATGCCTTCCATAAATCTAAATTTTAGTAGAATCTTTCAATACCAGTGTGACAAGTGGTCTGATTTGTTTCAGTCACATGACCCACGAAGTAACAGAGGATTTTTCTCCTCGGGATCCAAGAACTGTTGTTGGGAAGCAAGATGGCGGGGGCTGCACTTCAGTCACAACAGCATTGTCCCTACCTGAACTGGAAAGGGAAGATGGAAAAGAAGACATTTCAGATCCTATGGATCCGAACCCTTGTAGTGCAACATACAGCAACTTAGGTAAGTGCAAATGTCCAATAAGTAGTATTTAAACTTGACCTTTTTATGTACTAGCCAAATGTTCTGTTTTCTTGGAGAGATGGTTTTTATTGCTCCATGAAGCAGAAGTTGGACCATTGGAGTTATAAATTTTAAGTCACATCAGAAAAAACTTCTGGTGTTTACTAGGCATGTATTAAACACCTGCAACCATGAGCCGTGTGCCAAGTGCTAAGGGTTATTAACACTGTTTTGAGGGACTCACCTAGGGGGAAAGAAGTGAATTTGTTAATTATTTCAGTGTAATATAAATACAGTGACAGAGATATACATGGTACATTTTTAATATTACACAGAGGAGGATGTCAGAAGATACCTTTCTGGAGATAATTCCTGAACTGGTTTAACTAGTTGACAAAGGGAAGAAAGAATATTCCAATCAGAGGCAACAATGTGAGCAAAATCATGGAGATGCATGTAGGCACCACAAACATTTAGTGTTGCTGAAATGTGAAGTGGAGAGTTAGCCAGTATCATGCCTTTCAGGCTAAAACCTTAGACTTTTTGCTATTTGTGATAGTGAGCCATCAAAGGTTTTTAAGCAGAGGAATAACACAATTAGATTTGTTTTTTAAAACATCCACCCTGCAGGCTGCCATGCGAATGCGGATTATTTGGTAGCAGGAAATTTGGTAGTTAGATACTCTTGCAGGACCACACAAAGGGACAAGAAAGGGAGGCCTCAACTAAGAGAGTGGGCGGTGGGGGGACAGTAGACAGATTTGAGAGCTATTTAAGAGGAAAAATACACAAGATTGGATGATGTGAAGAGTCTATAATGTATCCCAGATTTCTGACTTGGATCAAGCAGACTCAAGAAAGTAAAGATCCCTGTCATTGGAGGTATTTAGGCAGAGGCTGATGGACCATCTCTCAGAGGTGTTGTGAGGAGGATGATGCACTGCAAAGAGGGTTGAGCTAAATTACTTCAGAGGTGCCGGCCAATGCAAAGATTCTTCAATTCTCTGATCATCTTCACTTTTCTTCCTTGAATGCTCAATGACTTCTTACCTGTCTCCCTTGAGTGCCACACAGTTTCATTCCTTCTGAAAAGCAAAGCCTGAGGCAGAATAAGGATTTCTCAGTGCTCTTCTTCCATGAAGTCAGGAGAGAGGTGAGTAGCCTGGACTACTATATGCAGAGCACTAGCAAGATTCATATGAACCACTGACCAATCCTTAGACTGTTTGGAAACCAGTGGCATGTATCATTGAAGTATTTTTTACCTCGTTTCTCATCTCCTTTCTTCTTTGTCCTTTTCCTTTGTCAGGTTATTGTAAGGAAAAATAATTCTAACACTAGCTAGTGTATTTGGAAATAAAGGAGTCCCTACGAAGGCCAGAAGATTATGGTAACACTGTGGGCGATAATACTTTAATATCTCTTTTTGGGAAACTCAATCATAACAACCCACATGCAGTCGAAAATACATTTTGTAAGAAAAAGACTTCCATTTTAAGTTCCAGAAGCTTTCTGTGATTTGGGAGTAGGGGAAACATACTATAGTTTACCCAAACTGCTATCTTGGATACTGTTTACAAGTTGGAACAGATTTTATCATCAAATAGCTTATTGGACTTTTCCCATTATTTGATATTTTGTGAGGCATATTATAAAATGAAAATTTACTATTTACTTTATACCCTCAGACAACATAATATATCAGGAATTATAATATCTTCTAGACATTCTTACTAAACCAAAATTTCTTTCATGATAGCCTCAGTAAAATATTTAATTTTTATTAGTTGTACCATATTTGATGGCATCTCTATAAATTTTTATTAGCTGACATTAGTTAAAATTATTTTATTTCATCATCTTCTCAGTTATGAAGACTGGTAGAAAAAAATAAAGCATTGCCTCTGTGAATATTCTGAGTGCCTTACATATATTAGCTCATTTAATCCTCACAACCATCCTAAGAATTATTATCCCCATTTTTCAGATGAAGAAAGTGAGGCAGAGTGCCTTGCCCAAAGTCACAGAACCAGTAGGAGTTGAACCAGCTGGTATCCAGTCCATCTTAGCCACTAGACTTTAATGCCCTTAATCATGAAATTCTTGTAAAATACTGAATGGCTCCTACTGTTTTCCTTTTTCTCAAAGAAGTCATCTACTTTCAGATATAAAATTTAAGACTTCAAAAAAAATTGTCATCACTTTGCATTCAAAAACTTAAAATGGTTGTAGATGCCCTATCAGAAAGATAGCTTTCTCTCTACCTGTTGCCTTCCTTTTAAAAGTATGTGATACTTCCAGGCACAGTGGCTCACGCCTGTAATCTCAGCACTTTGGGATGCCAAGGTGGGCAGATCACTTGAGCTCAGGAATTCAAGACTAGCCTAGGCAACATGGCAAAACCCCATCTCTACAAAACATACAAAAATTAGCCGAGTGTGGAGGCACGTACCTGTGGTCCCAGATACTTGGGAGGCTGAGTTGGGATTATCTCTTGAGCCTAGGAGGTCAAGGACACAGTGAGCCGAGATTGCTCCACTACTTTGCAGCCTGAGTGACAAAGGGAGACACTGTCTTAAAAAAAAAAAAAAAAAAAAAAAAAAGTGATGCCAATAAGATATTGTCCAGTTTTCCTTAAGTGCTCAAGTGTCTATATACTTGACTCTATAGGGTATGATACATTATGATACATAGTTGCTTCGTTGGAGAGGCAATAAAGTTGACTCCAATAGTTGTAAGATAAGGGGGTTTTATTTTGTTATTTTTCCTAATGGAACAAGTATTTTAGATGGCATTTGAAACTTTCCTTTTTTAATACTTTCAACAAGTTGTTTGCATGCAGTTTTAAACTACCCCTTTGAGTAATGTTTTACGATTTAAAGACTTGATAACTTAAAAAAATGGTGTGTTTAAAAACTAAAAGACAGCAAAACCTCCTAATGCAATAGCTTTAGATCCTTTTAAATATTCCAGAACCAGTCCATAAAGATCACTTTCTCTTTTTTCTTTTCTTTGTTTCTTTAATAAGACAGTGGATGGATTGACAGATGTGGAAGAAACTAAGGGAGAAAAATTCAACACTTACTATCATTTTTACTGTGGAATTTGTTTCTGAAAATTACACTGTGAAGCAGGTTTAGGAAGCAATGTACTATAGCAGGAAAAAAGATAGATTTGAGGGGATCAGTGGGATTTAGGTTTCTATCACAGCTGTGTCATTGCTCACCTGCATGATTGTGGGCTGGCTATTTAACTTCCCTGAGCTTCAATTTCCTCATCCAAAATGAAGGAATAGTGACATCTGCTTTGTAGGGCTAGTGGCAGAGAAGTACTTGGTACATAGAAGTCCTTACTAGTTGTGAATTCCTTTATTTCTCCCCAAAAATATACTCTGCTTTCTCCTTTTAAAAAAAAATATATTTTAAATTTTAAATTTTTTAGAGACAGGGTCTTTCTCTGTTGCCCAGGCTGGAGTGCAGTGGCGCTATCATAGCTCACTGCAGCCTCAAACTCCTGGGCTCAAGTGATCCTCCCTTCCCAGCCTCCCAAGTAGCTGGGTCTACAAGAACGTACCACATGCTCAGCTAATTTTTAAATATTTTTTGTAGAGATAGAGTCTCCCTATGTTGCCCAGGCTGGTCTCAAACTCCTGGCCTCAAGCAATCCTCCAACCTTGGCCTCGCTAAGCACTGGGATTACAAGGGTGAGCCACCATACCTGGCTTCTTTCTCCTTTAAATATGTTAGATATGGTAGCCAGAAAATGTAAAGTGGAAGGGATTTAAAATGTTATTAGATTGCTTAAATAAGCAGAACAACAAAATGTAAATCTAAAAAATTGTGGGCTTCCTACACAACTCATGACCAAAGATGTGAAATGAAAAGCAGACTACAGGATCCCCAAGGTAGTTAACAGGGAACAGAGGAGAGGTGATAAATAGCAACATAGCTGTGCAGATCCAGTTTCTTAAGATCTGCCAATTATAACAAAACAAAGGGACATGGACAGTTTGTGTAATTCTCACATTTCTTATATAGTTTTTAAAAACTCCATTTAAAAAAAAAAAAAAAAAACTCAACTGGAATAGGCCTTGATTACCCTCCTTCAGAATCTCCTGTGAGTCCTTCTACCCTCACAGCCGTCTTATTACTTCCACTGTGGTGCAATAGGAGTTGTGATTGAACTATTCCCACAAAGAGCTCCTGACTTATGCAACCCGTATATTTTTCTTTTTTACATTAGGCATCTACCATAACTGAATTAATTATTATTCAATACAGTCACCACTAGCCATATATGGCTTCTGAAATATAAATTTATAAAGATAAAAATTCACTTCCTCAGTCTCACTAACAACATTTCAAGTGCCTAGTAGCCACATGTAGATAGTAGCTACTGCATTAGTGCCGATATAGAACATTTCCATTGTTACACAAAGTTCTATTGAACAGCACTGCTTTAAAGAATGTGTTATTTGGGGGATTTATATTGTCTTCTATGTTGCACAAAAATCACATTGGTCTTTATGCAACTTGACAACTTAAGAAGGTTACCCCTCACAGAATGGTGATTTTACTCTGGGTGGTGGTCGTATAAGATCACTTAATGAACTCGGATCTGTAACACCTTAACTGACCCCAAGCTGAATTTTATACGGTATCTGTCGCCCAAAATGATTTCCCAAAGAAGTAATAAAATTTGTTTGAATCAGACCTCGAACATTTTCCCTATGTTTCTATGTTTATCTCAAAATAGACAGAGATCACTGTTTTTTTAATGTGGCATATTTGCTTTATCAGTCTGCTAAAATCAGGAACATGTAATGAAATAGCTCTCCTTCAATCACTTTGTAACCAAGTACTCATATCTTCTACATTCCTTATGATATCCCCCTTTATTCAACCGATTTTTGGCTTGTTCCTCTTTCTGCATCCCAACATCCTAGTGCATTATCTAAAACACACAGTAGGTACTAAGAATGTGTTTGAGTGAACGAGCTAAAAATGACTTTTGGATTTGACTTTAGAAGATTACCAGATTAGGAAAATCTGGCTTTGCTCAGGAAAGTTCATCTAGGAAAATTTCAAGTCTATATGCTCCTTTAATCAGCTGGCTTTTCTTTTTCTAATATGAGGCTTCATCCATAGGTTTCCTAATTAAGGAATTATGTAAACCATGCCTCTGTTTCCTTTCTATAGATCAGCACAAGAAACTGTGCACATTTTCTCATTTTACTTACTTTGAGCACCTCCTTTAGGCTTTATCCTTCAAATACTGGGAAAAAAAAAAAAACACTTAAAAGTCTTCTGTCTCCAGAACTTCCTTTGGCATTAATATTGATTGTTAGTGTTAAATTTTAAGGGGTGGATATACTTAAAAGAATGTCATTACTTTGCTGGCCTTGATGTAATTATAGAATAATGTCATTATAAATGCCAGCTTTTAAAAAAAATTATTCTGAGGATTACATTATCATTCACTCATTTACTCAACAAATAATTATTGAGCAGACATTATTCCACACACTGCATAGCTAATGATCTGAACCAAGGGCTAAAGAATTGCACAGTTTTAGATCATTTAGATGCTTAAAAAAAAACTGAGGTTGAGAGCTTTGAACATTTGTTTGAGCAGTTGTACTTCCTAAAATTGTAATTATTTCTATTTAAAAAGAAATCATACACTCTGTCCCGAAGTTAGCTGCATTCCCATTTAAAAATAGTTTTTCATATACTGGAATTAGTTGAGAGAGTGCAGTATTTAAATTACATAGATAAATTACACCCAAATAAATAATCTCTGTTTTTGGAGAGGTTTCCACTAATGAGGACTTACAAAAATCAAGTCAGCCAGCTGCTATACCGCTGACGTTCTTTAAAATGGTCTTTGTATCTGTTTATTTGAGGCTAAACCCAAAGTGGTCTTTGGAAATCAGGTTTATTTTATTGTTTGGCATGAAGTTGATATCCCCTGTGATTTGCCAGTTGTTGCTTATATTTGACTATGGTAAGCCTCAGCACAATAATAATGCCTGGGTAGATTAGGCCCCTTCCTCCTAAGCTGCTGATGCCTGCTGGAGGGGGATGATGCTCTGAGCACTAAATTCAGCCAATGCAAGACCCTGTTCATTTGACGAGGCTGTTGCACAGTGATGGTGTGTGGCATCTATGTTTATAAACTCTACGTATTCCCCGCTATGCACTAGTGGAGGTGTTGGTCTCTTATTTTGTCTTCTCCCTTCTCTTTCTCATCTGTATTACTTGTTTTGAGCCCTGGGGAGAAAATTAGGGATGAAGATTGAAATTACAGTTTAAATAGGAAGATAAGTTCTATTTATTTGGGCTTTAATGCTTTTATTCAGCAAACATTTGTTGAACACCAACTATCTCCCTGGTACCAGGCGAAGTGCTGGGAATACTAATGTATTTTTCAAGGACTTCTGATCTTTGGGACAGATAGACATGGGACTGGACTCTTAGGAGCATGATAGTTGCTGTGATGCAGATATTTAAAGGTTTAATGAAAGCCTCTTCTTGGAGGAGTCTGGAAGAGGGTCACAAAAGGCATATCTTTTGCTTGTAGCAAATGGAGAGCCACTGAAGAATTTTGAATAGAGGCACAATCAGGATTGTTTTTAAAGATTCTAGGAGCTACCTATGAGATGACAGGAGGCAGAGAGATCAACCAGGAAATCATGCTACTCCTACACAAGCAGGTCATTATTAGTGTTCTTTATCCCCAGCACCCTAAGACTGTAATGATTACCTACCAGGTCACAGGCAAACATTTGTTTGCTTTCCAGAACATAATTTAGGGCCCGTCAGTCTGAAGACTTTTTTCTTTTTTTTTTTTTTTTTTTTTTGAGATAGAGTCTCACTCTGTAGCCCAAGCTGAAGTGCAGTGGCATGATCATGGCTCACTGCAACCTCCATCTCCCAGGTTCAAGCGACTTTCATGCCTCAGCCTCCCAAGTAGCTGGGACTACAGGCACACGCCACCACACCTGGCTAATTTTTTGTATTTTAGTAGAGACAGGATTTCATCATGTTGCCCAGGGTGGTCTCCAACTTCTGAGCTCAGGCAATCCGCCCACTTTGACCTCCCAAAGTGCTGGGATTATAGGCATGAGCCACCGCGCCCGGCCTAAAGACATTTTTAAGTGGGGAGAAAGTAAAGAGGTAGACTATGGAAGTTCAGAAAAAGAGAAAAGTAAGTTTTGAGTGTGGTTTAGTCAAACATATTTGTCCAAAAGAATTTTTTTAGCATATAGCAAGGCAGGATTTAGAACACAATCTATTTTTTTTCTGTTTAGAGCACTGGTATGCCACAAAAATGTGGAGTATGTGATGTTATATTAGGCCTGCTGAAAGCTGAGCTTGGTGTCTGGTCCCATGGGCTTGAGAGGAATGTACAGGATTAAAAGTTTAAAATAAAAACAAGATACCAAGATACCAAGATTTTAAAACATTGGCCGAAATGATTGGAATTCAGTTAGGAGAACTTGTCTTTCTTGGAGGAAAAAGACTAAAAGCACAAACCAGTTTTAGACTTAGGAGAATGGCTTGACCTACTTGCATGGGCTGTGGAATGTTTGTGGTTTCATTTGGAACGCATAAGTTTCTGATTCTCATGTGGAAATCTCCTTAGCTCCCAGGAGGTCATATCCTGCTATTCAGGAAGAGAAGCCACGTTACTTACCTTTATTTCCTTGCTACCTTGGCTGTCCATTTCCATTTTGAATTGATGACCAACTCTGTTGACTCTGTCCCTTAGTCCAGCCACTTATTTCACACCTGCTGTGTGCCTTACATCACATCAGGTTCTGAGGGGATGTAAAAACACACACTTTATAGAAGGCTAAAAATGCTCTACTAGAGCAAAAAATGCTAAGAGAACACAGAGGAAGAAGCGATGGCTTCCAGTTTGAGGTGGAGGAATAGAGAGTAAGGAAGGCTTCAGTTGGTAAGTGCCATTTGAGCTAGGCCAAGGACAGACACCCAAGCTAAGGCAAAAATGTAAAAATAAAAATATGGAACATATTAACAGGAAATGAGTGATTCGTAGGAAGGGTTGATGAGAAATAGTGGTAGATAAGACAGAGAGCCTTGACCAACTTGCTGAGGAGTTTGAACTTTATTCTCTGGCTGGCAGAAAGTCACATGATCAGCCGTTCTTCACCTCCTCTGATAAGCATTAAAGAGCTGATGATGATGATAGACCTTCTGTCCCTTGTCAGTTCTGAGGTTATAAAAGAAAAAAAGGTACTTTTGGAATTCTGCATTTATCTCATGTCCGTGATTATTTTTGTTTCTTCTAATTTGGAGAAATGGGTAGAACATGGCTGCCCATAAAGCCTCTTATAGGGCCCACATTGAAACAGGTAAGAATAGGTTCATGTTCTAGTTTTTTTACGTATTCCATTCTGCTCTCAGCCCAGATTCTTTGCTTGGTCTTGGGTACACAGATGAGACACAGTCCATTCCCTCAATGAGCAAACCAGTAGGGCATTCAGGAAGGAACACGAGTCAAGGGTTGTAAGTGCTTAAAGAGAAATATTCACGGGGTCTATCTTAGGGCCCAAGAAAGGTCAATTCTGGGGAGTGGAGTAAGAAATATTCCCCAGAAGCAGAATGTTTAAAGATGAGAGGAGTGGGAAACTATTCTTGGAAGAGGATCAGCATGAGCAAAGACACAAGACACAAAGGAAGCATAAAATTGCCAAGAGTGCTGGAGAAACCGCAAGTAGTTTGGTGGCTCTGCCTTAAGATATAAGAGGAAATGCGATGAGAAACAGGTATACCAGGGCCAGATCAAGAAAGGCTCACTTTCTGTGCTTGAAGATTTAAACTTGATCTTTAGGAAAGAATTTTTTAAAGCAGAGAAGTGTCATGATCAGCTTTGGTGTTTGAAAAACATCTCTCTGATGGCTTGTGTGGTGAGGGAGGTAAAACTGGAGACAGCAATAATAGGAGATTATCACAGTTGTCTGGCAAGGATGATAGGGCCTGAGCTGGTGCAATTCACTGCTTCTAACCTTCTCCGTGGTGCTTCATCTCTGTAAGGTCTAGGTCAGCAACTGAAAAATTAGGATTTATTACAAAGCATACTTCTGTCATCTTGTAAATAAACCATGGTCTGACATCTCACATTAGCCAAGAGAAAATAGGGCTGGAACAGCTTTGGGAAGGAGACCCCACCATCACAGGAAACATTCAGTAAATGCCAAGCCCCTACGTGCTTGGTTAAGGGCACAGAGGAATGAGAAGATAAGACTGAAAAGTGAATTGATGGTTGTTTCTAAGAATGGCTTGTTGATTTGCTTTATTGAGATATAATTTATATTCCATAAAATTCACCCTCCTAAAGTGTGCAGTTCAGTTAATTTTAGTATATTCACAGAATTTTGCAAGCATCACTGATGTTTAATTTCAGAGCATTTTCATCATCCCAGACAGAAATCCATTAGCAGTCACTGTCCATTCTCCCCTTCCCCCAACCCCTTACAACTGCTAGTCTACTTTCTGTCTCTGTGACTTTATATATTTCTGGAAATTTCATATAAGTGGAATCATATAATATGTGATCATTTTTTACTGACTTCTCTCACTTAGTATAATTTCAAGGTTTTTCCATGTTGTAGCATACATCAGTACTTCACTCCTCTTATGCCTGAATAATAGTCAATTGTAAACCACATTTAATTTATCCATTCATCAGGTGATGGACATCTGGTTTGTTTCTACTTTTTGGCTATTATAAATGTGCCGCTTGTGAACATTTGTATATTAAGTTTTGGTGGACATGTTTTCAGTTGTCTTGGGTATATACCCAGGAGTCGAAATGCTGGGTCAAATAGTAACTGTATGTTTAACTTTTCGAGGAACTACCAAAATATTTTCCAAGGTGGTGGCACCATTTTAGATTCCTACTAGCAATGTATAAACATTGAATTTCTCCACATCCTCACCAACACTTGCTTGTGTGTTTTATTACAGCTAACCTAGTAGATGTGAAATGACGT
The DNA here is from genome assembly GCF_047675955.1 of Chlorocebus sabaeus. Taxonomy (NCBI): domain Eukaryota; kingdom Metazoa; phylum Chordata; class Mammalia; order Primates; family Cercopithecidae; genus Chlorocebus; species Chlorocebus sabaeus. Next base: position 53,227,481 of record NC_132929.1, on the reverse strand, counting down.
CTCAGTTTGCATTTACTTCATGAGTGATGATGCTGAACATCTTTCCACATGGACTGGCCATTTATATATTTTCTTCAAAGAAATAGCTATGCAAATCTTTTACCCATTTTTACTTGGGTTATTTGTCTTTTTCAAAAGAGTTCCATATATTTTCTGAATATAAGTCTCTTATCAGTTATGTAATTTGAACATATTTTCTCCCATTCTGTGAGTTGTCTTTTTTACCTTCTTGAAGATGTCCTTTGAGGCATAAAAGTTTATAATTTTTATTGACTTCCAATCTACTTTTTCTCTTGTTACTTATACTTTAGGTATCATATCTAAGAAACCATTGCCTAACCCAAGGTTGCAAAGATTTATTCCTACTTTTTTTCTAAGAGTTTTTTAGTTTTAGCTCTTATATTTAAATTTTTCATACATTTTTAGTTAAGTTTTGTGTATAGTGTGAGGTAGGGATTCAATTTCATTATTTTGCTTGAAACTGTTCTTTCCCTGTTGGATTGTTTTGGCAATCTTGTCAAAAATCAATTGGCCTTAAATATAAGGGTTCACTTCTGCACTCTCAAATATATTTCATTCATCTATATTTCTATTCTTATGCCAGTACCACATACTCTTGATTACTATAATTTTGTAATAACTTGGAATAGGAAAGTGTATTGTTCTTTTTGAGGACTTTGACTACTCTAGGTTTCTTGTATTTCCGTATGAATTTTAGGATGAGCCTGCCAGTTTCTGCAAGAAGTCTAGCTGGAATTTTGATAGGAATTACATTAAATCTGTAGATCAATTTAGGGAATATTTCCATTTTAACAATATAAAGTCTCTGATCCATGAGCATAAGATGTCTTTCCATTTGCTTTTTAATTTCAGCAATGCTTTATAGTTTTCAAAGTACAAGTCTTACACTTGTTTTGTTAGGTTTATTTCTGATTACTTTATCCTTTTTAATGGTGTCATAAATAGAATTGTCTTCTTAATTTTATTTTGGATCATTCGTTTATAATGTGTAGAAATGAATTGGTTTTTGTATGCTGATCTTGTATCCTGTAACCTTGCTGAACTGGTATATTCATTTTAATAGTTTTTTTGTGTGTCGATTCCCTACGCTTCTCAATATACAGGATTGTATTATCTGTGAATGAAGAGAGTTTTACTTTCCTCTTTCCAATCTGGATGTCTTTATCTCTTTTGCTTTCCTAATATCCCTGACTAGAACCTCCTGTACAATGTAGAATAGAAATGGGCAAAGTGCAGTGGCTCATACCTGTAATCCCATCACTTTGGGAGGCCAAGGCAGGCAGATCACTTGAGCTCAGGAGTTTGAGACCAACCTGGGCAACATGGCGAAACCCTGTATCTATGAAAAATACAAAAAATTAGCTGGGCATGGTGGTACATGCCTGTAGTCCTGGCTACTTGGAGGACTGAGGTGGAAGGATCACTTCAGCCTGGGAGGTCGAGGCTGCAGTGAGCCAAGATTGTGCCACTGCACTCCAGCCTGGGTGACAAAGCGAGATCCTGTCTGGAAAAAAAGAAAGAAAGAAAGAAAGAAAAGAAAAGAAAAAATGCAAATCCTTATCTTGTTCCTGATATTATGGGGGAAACTCCAGTCTTTTATCAATAAGTATGATGTTAGCTCTTTTACAAAGATGCCCTTTCCTTTATCAGGCTGAGGATGTTCTCTTCTGTTTCTAGTTCATTGAATGTTATTATCATGGAAAGGTGTTTGATGTTATCAAATGTTTTTTCTGCATCTATTAAGGTAATTATATGAACTTTTTTTCACCTTTATTCCGTTGGCATGGTATATTACATTGATTGATTTTCAGATGTTAAACCAACCTTGCATTTCTGGAATAAGTCCCACCTTGTTGTGGTGTATAATCTTTTTTTTATATGTTGCTGGATTTTGTTTGCTAGCATATTATGTAGATTTTCACATCTGTATTCGTAAAATACATTAGTCTCTAGTTTTCTTTTTATGTCTTTGTCTAGTTTTAGTATTTAGGTAATATTGGCTCCATTGAATTCAAGTTGGGAAACATTCCCTCTCCTGTACTATTTTTTGGAAAAGTTTTCTAAAGATTGGCCTGAATACTTCTTTAAACATTTGGTAGAATTCATCAGTGAAGCCATCTGGTCCTGGGTTTTTCTTTGTGTGAGTTTTTTAAAATACTAATTCAATTTCTTTCCTTATTATTATAGGTATCTATACAATTTTACTACTTTCTCTCTTTCAGTAGTAAATATTTTTTCCTTCATTCAAGAAATTGTTATTATTGATTCTATCTAGACCTTGTTATTGGCACAGAGATTACAGCAATGAATAAAACAAAAGCTCAGACCGTCTTGAAGCTTAGCATTCTCATATTTTTTTCTCTTCTCTTACTCTCCTGCTCTCTCTCCCCGTCCCTCCCTCTAAATATATATATACACACAATATATATTATATGTATATTATATATGTGTATATATGTGTGTGTGTTGTTGTTTGTTTATATTTAATATAGTTCTATTCCTTATAAAAATATTACTACATGGCATGGGTGGAGAAAAGAGGTCATTGAGTTTGCGGTATATATTGCTGTAGCTTATATAAATTCTTAGATATTCTTGAAGAAAATGGTGTGCATGGGAAATGGATATAGTCATGTGCTATATAATGATGTTTTGGTCAACAGTGGGCTGCACAAACAACACTGGTCTCATAGGATTATGATGGAGCTGAAAAATTCCTGTCACCTAGTGACAGCCATTGTAACATCATAGCGCAAGGCATTACTCACATGTTTGTGGTGGTACTGGTGTAAACAAACGTACTGCGCTGCCAGTCATATAAAAGTATAGCACATATAGTTATGTATAGTACATAATACTTTGTGATAAACTACTGTGTTACTGGTTTATGCATTTTCTGTACTATTACCATAATTTTAAAGTGTACTCCTACTTATTTTAAAAAAGTTAACTATAAAACAGACTCAGGCAGGTCCTTCAGGAGGTATTCCAGAAGAAGGCATTGTTATCTTAGGAGATGACAGCTCCATGTGTGTTACTGCCCCTGAAAACCTGCCAGTGGGACAGGATGTGGAGGTGGAAGACCGTGATATTGATATTCTTAACCCTGTGTAGGCCTTTGTCATCATTGTTGCTGTCTTCACATGGTGTTTTTTCTTATAAGGACACCAGTCATACTGGATTAGGGCCCACTCTAATGACCTCATCTTAACTTGATTGCATCTACAAAGGCTTTATTTCCAAATAAGGTCACATTCACAGGTACCAGGGGTTAGGACTAGTAATATGTGTGTTTGTGTCTTCGTTTTTAACAAAAAGGTTTATAAATAAAAATAAATAAAATGTGTTTAAATAGAGAAAGATTTGTAGCATAAAGACACAAAGAAAAAAAAAAATTTTTTTTTTTTGAGACAGAGTCTCGCTCTGTCACCCAGGCTAATGTGCAGTGGTATGATCTCAGCTCGCTGCAACCTCCACCTCCCAGGTTCAAGTGATTCTCCTGCCTCAGCCTCCTGAGTAGCTGGGAATATAGGCATGCACCACCATGCCTGGCTAATTTTTGTATTTTTAGTAGAGACAGAGTTTCGTCATGTTGGCCAGGCTGGTCTCAAACTCCTGACCTCAAGTGATCCACCTGCCTTGGCCTCCGAAAGTGCTGGGATTACAGGCATAAGCCACCGTGGCTGGCCCAAAGAAAAAATATTTTTAAACAGCGTACAATGTGTTTTAAGCTAAGTGTTATTATAAGACTCAAAAAGTTAAACAAAATTTAAGTTTATAAAGTTAAAAAGTTATAGCAAGCTAAGGTTAATTCATCAATAATGAATTAAACTTAATAATTAATAATTAAAATCAACATTTTTAAAATAAATTTAGTATAGCCTAAGTATACAGTATATATAAAGTCTCCAGTAGTGTATGCTAATAATATGCAAGGCCTTTACATTCATTCACCACTCACTCGGTGACTCACCCAGGGCTACTTCCAGTCCTGCAGGCTGCTTTCATGGTAAGTGCCCTATACAAGCATACCATTTTTTTATCTTTTATACTGTATTTTTACTGTACCTTTTCTACATTTAGATACACAAGTAGTGTGTTAGTCCATTTTCACACTACTGATAAAGTCATACCCAAGACTGGGCAATTTACAAAAGAAGATTTATTGGACTTACAGTTCCACATGGCTGGGGAGGCCTCACAATCGTGGAGGAAGGCAAGGAGGAGCAAGTCACATCTTACGTGAATGGTAGCAGGCAAAGAGAGAGCTTGTGCAGGGGAACTCCTCTTTTAAAAGCCTCTTTTTAAAATCTTGTGAGACTTACTCACTATCATGAGAGCAGCATGGGAAAGACTTGCCCCTGTGATTCAATTACCTCCCACCCGGTCCCTCCCACAACACATGGGAATTCAAGATGAGATTTAGGTGGGGACACAGCCAAACCATATCGTTCCACCCTTTGCCCCTCCCAGATCTCTGTCCTCACATTTCAAAACGTATCAGGCCGACAGTCCCCTAAAGTCTTAACTCATTTCAGCATTAATTCAAAAGTCCATAGTCCAAAGTCTCATCCGAGACAAGGCAAGTCCCTTCCACCCATGAGCCTGTAAAATCAAAAGCAAGTTAGTTACTTCCTAGATACAATGCAGGTACAGGCACTGGGTAAATACAGCCATTCCAAATGGGAGAAATTGGCCAAAACAAAGGGGCTACATGCCCCACACAAGTCTGAAATTCAGCGGAGCAGTCAAATCTTAAAGTTCCAAAGTGATCTCCCTTGACTCCATGCCTTGCATCTGGGTCATGCTGATGTAAGACATGAGTTCCCATGGTCTTGGGCAGCTCCACCCCTGTGGCTTTGCAGGGTATAGCCTCCCTCCCAGCTACTTTGAGGGGCTGGCATTGAGTGTCTGTGGCTTTTCCACATGCATGGTGCAAGCTGTCAGTGGATCTACCATTCTGGGATCTGCAGGACAGTGGCCCTCTTCTCACAGCTCCACTAGGCAGTGCCCCAGTAGGGACTCTGTGTGGGGGCTCCAAGCCCACATTTCCCTTTCACACTGCCCTAGCAGAGGTTCTCCATGAGGGCCCAACCCCTGCAGGCAACTTCTGCCTCAGCATCCAAGTATTTTCATACGTCCTCTGAAACCTAGGCAGAGGTTCCCAAACCCCAATTCTTGACCTCTGTGCACTCACAGGCTCAATGCCATATGGAAGCTGCCAAGGCTTGGGGCTTCCACCCTCTGAAGCCACAGCCTGAGCTCTGTATTGGCCCCTTTCAGCAATGGCTGGAGTGGTTAAGATACAGGGCACCAAGTCCCTAGGCTGCACACAGCACAGGGACCCTGGGCCTGACCTAGGAAACTACTTTTTCCTCCTAGGCCTTCGGGCCTGTGATGGGAGGGGCTGCCGTGAAAACCTTTGACATGCCCTGGAGAAATATTTCCCATTGTCTTGGGGATTAACCTTCAGCTCCTCGTTACTTATGCAAATTTCTGAATTTCTCCTCAGAAAATGGTACTTTCTTTTCTATTGCATTGTCAGGCTGCAAATTTTCTGATTTTTATATTTAATTTAATTAATTTATTTATTTATTTGGAGACGGGGTCTCGCTCTGTCACCAACTGGAGTACAGTGGCATGATCTCAGCTCACTGCAACCTCCACTTCCCAGGTTCAGGCAATTCTCCTGCCTCAGCCTCCTGAGTAGCTGGGACTAAAGGTGTCTGCCACCACGCCCGGCTAATTTTTGCATTTTTAGTAGAGACAGGGTTTCACCATGTTGGCCAGGCTGGTCTCAAACTCCTGACCTCAAGTGATCCACCTGCCTCAGCCTCTCAAAGTGTTGGGATTACAGGCATGAGCCACTGCACCAAGCCAAATTTTCTGAGCTTTTATGCTCTGCTTCCCTTATAAAACTGAATGCCTTTAACAGCACCTAGGTCTCCTCTTGAATATTTTGCTGCTTAGGAATTTCTTCTACCAGATACCCTAAATCGTCTCTCTCAAGTTCAAAGTTCCACAGATCTCTAGGGCAGGGCCAAATTTCTGCCAGTCTCTTTGCTAAAACATAACAAGAGTCACCTTTGCTCCAGTTCGCAACAAGTTCCTTATCTCCATCTGAGACAACCTCAGCCTCCACGTTATTGTTCATGTCACTATCAGCACTTTTGTCAAAACCATTCAACAAGTCTCTAGGAAGTTGCAAACTTTTCCACATTTTCCTGTCTTCTTCTGAGCCCTCTACACTGTTCCAACCTCTGCCTGCTACCTAGTTCCAAAGTTGCTTCCACATTTTTGGGTATCTTTTCAACAACACCCCACTCTACTGGTACCAATTTACTGTATTAGTCCATTTTCACAGTGCTGATAAAGACATACACGAGACCAGGCCATTTACAAAAGAAAGAGGTTTATTAGACTTACAGTTCCACATGGCTGAGGAGGCCTCACAATCATGGCAGAGGGCAAGGAAGAGCAAGTCACATCGTATGTGGATGGCAGCAGGCAAAGAGAGAGAACGTGTGCAGGGGAACTCCTCTTTTTAAAACCATCAGATCTCATGAGACTTATTCTCTCTCACAAGAACAGTATGGGAAAGACCTGTGCTGACTCAATTACCTCCCACTGGGTCCCTCCCACAACATGTGGGAATTCAAGATGAGATTTGGGTGGGGACACAACCAAACCATATCAAGTAGTTAGCATCGTGTTACAGTTACCCACAGTATTCAGTCCAGTACCATGTTGTACAGGTTTGTAGCCCACAAGCAGTAGGCTATACCATACAGCCTAGGTGTGTAGTAGGCTGTACCATCTAGGTTCGTGTAAGTACACTCTTTATGATTTTTGCATAATGATGAGATTGCCTAACTCTCTCAGAACTCATCCCTATCATAAGCAACACTTACTATTACAATCCCAGATTATATTGGTGCTTACCATTGACATGCTGCAAGGACATGATTTTAACAAAACAAAACCACCACCCCTATTCATTATCATCCTCAGCACCATCCAGCACCTTCTACTCTATATGAACATCAGTAGGAGAATGTATGAGTTTCCTAGGGCTGCTGTGAAAAAGTACCGCAAATGGGTGTCTTAACACAAATATATTCTGTCACAGTTATGGAGGCTAGGAGTCTGAAATCAAGGTGTCAGCAGGTCTGTGTTCCCTCTGAAACACTGGGTAGATTCCTTTCTTGCCTTTGTCTGGCATCTGGTAGTGGCCATCAATCCTCCGTATTCCTTAGTCTGCACCTGTGTCACTCCAGACTCTGCCTCCAATGTCATGTGGTGTTTTCCCTCTCTGTCCCTGTCTTCACATGGTGTTTTTTCTTCTTATAAGGACATCAGTCATATTGGATTAGGGCCTATCCTAATGACCTCATCTTAACTATTAAATCTACAAAAACATCTGACAGGTCACATTCATAGGTACCAGGGGTTAGCACTTCAACATACCTTTTGGGGGGATATAATTCAACCCATAACAGAGCCTTATAACTCTGAAATCTTGAGTAGAGACCTCATTTTAATAACAAGACTAATTTTAATAGCCTTTATGGAAGGTTTGTGTATATTTCTCTGTCTTTAAAAAATAATGTTTTCTCTCTATTACACAATAAATCCTGAAGGTGTGTTCAAACACACATGTGTTTTATCTTTTTCTAATCATAAATGCTGGAAACTAAGCAGAGATGAATTGTTCTCTAACTAGGACTTACAAAAGATGTTGAAAGATTGTATCTGTCAAATCACAATGTATATGCCCACCAAAATAAAAGAGAATCACATAAGAGTTTGGGAATTAGTGTTCAGAACAGAAGTTGACTGCTCATATACACCGTTCCCCTTACCACAATCACAGGAATCTTATATGTAGACCAGTTTAAGCAATGTCAGAATCCATCTCTATAGTAAAATAAATATCATGGCTTTTGAAATTGTTTTCATGTGTTGGAAAATGTTATATATCTGACAAGTACTATATACAATACAATGTAACTTTGGAATAAAAAGAACAGAATACTATCTTCTGAGCCCCTGTCTAATGGTCACGTTGCTAGTTTCAATTCTGTTTGTAATAATGCTCCCAAGTATTTTCTTTATCCACAATGCTATCATCTCTACTCTGTCACAATCCAAGTATATTTGAGTGTCTGTCATTCCTTAACATTCTGGTGTGGTGAATACAGCACTCTGAAGGGTAGGACTGGAGAATCTGGTTTCCTTTTTGGAAAAAAAAACTCATCACCCAAACCAGTGTCCTGTTCCTGGACAGGGCCAAGATATTATGCATATTTATTGTTCCCACCAAGGCTTGGATACTTCAATGTTTAGGTATTTGTTCTTTGGTTGTTCTCTTTTCCCATTTTGAACTAAAGAGTTGACTTATTCTTACATTCCCATGGTTACCTCACTCATTTCTGCTCAAGTTTCAGTTATAAAATGAGATTGAAAACTTTACTTACTCTTTCCTTTTTATTGCTTTAAAAACTATACAGGGCAATCTAGAGCAGCCATGATACCTCCCAAGCAGCCACGACAGCCCAAGGGAGCTGTGGATGATGCCATTGCCTTTGGAGGGAAAACAGACCAAGAAGCACCCAATGCTTCCCAACCTACACCACCCCCACTGCCAAAGAAGATGATCATAAGAGCCAATACAGAGCCAATCTCCAAAGACCTCCAGAAATCCATGGAAAGTAGTCTTTGTGTCATGGCTAATCCCACCTATGATATTGACCCCAACTGGGATGCCAGCAGTGCTGGTTCTTCCATCAGCTATGAACTCAAAGGACTGGACATTGAGTCTTACGACTCCTTGGAAAGGCCATTGCGCAAGGAGAGACCTGTCCCCTCAGCAGCAAACAGCATTTCCAGCTTAACCACTCTCAGTATTAAGGATAGATTTTCCAACAGCATGGAATCCCTCTCTAGCCGGCGTGGGCCCTCTTGCAGACAGGGCCGAGGCATCCAGAAGCCGCAGAGACAAGCACTTTATCGAGGACTTGAGAATCGGGAGGAAGTAGTGGGTAAAATCCGAAGCCTTCATACAGATGCCTTGAAGAAACTGGCTGTTAAATGCGAAGACCTTTTCATGGCTGGGCAGAAAGACCAGCTCCGTTTTGGAGTGGACAGCTGGTCAGACTTCAGGCTAACCAGCGATAAACCATGTTGTGAGGCAGGTGATGCAGTTTACTATACTGCTTCATATGCAAAAGATCCACTTAATAACTATGCAGTCAAGGTAAGAAAATATTATAAATCTCATGTTAAGTCTTAACCAGTACATTGTTATTGGGATGCATTCATTCTGCTTTCCTCCTTTCTTTCCTTCATTCCTCCATTCAGCAAATTATTGAGCATCTACCTCTTACCAGATGCTGGATTAAGCAGGGGGCTTATTTATTATTTAGAGAAAACAGATGTGTAACTTAACAGAATTACAACAGTATACTGCAAACAAAGATAGAGGTAAACAAGAATTCTATGGGATCTTGGAGGTACCTTAACCCAAACTCTAGAAGTCAAAGAAGTCTTTTTTTTTTTTTTTTTTTTTTGAGACAGAGTTTCGCTCTTGTTGCCCAGGCTGGAGTGCAATGGTGCAATCTCAGCTCACTGTAATCTCCGCCTCCCAGGTTCAAGTGATTATCCTGCCTCAGCCTCCTGAGTAGCTGGGATTATAGGCACCTGCCACCACACCCAGCTAATTTTTGTATTTTTAGTGGAGATGGGGTTTCACCACATTGGCCAGGCTGGTCTCGAACTCCTGATCTCAGGTGATCCACCCACCTCAGCCTCCCAAAGTGCTGGGACTACAGGCGTGAGCCACCGTGCCCGGCCAAAGAAGTCTTTTTAAAGTAGGTAACCTGGCCAGGCGTGGTGGTTCACGGCTGTAATCCCAGCACTTTGGGATCCCAAAACAGGTGGATAGCTTGAGCCCGGGAGTTCGAGACCAGCCTCAGCAACATGGTAAACCCCTGTCTACAAAAAAAAAAAAAATAGAAAAAAATTAGCCAAATGTGGTGGCTCATGCCTGTAGTCCCAGCCACCCAGGAGGCTGAAGTGGGAGGATCACCTGAGCCCAGGAAGTCAGGGCTGAAGTGAGCCATGATCAGGTCATTGCACTACAGCCTGGGCAACAAAGTGAGACCCTGTATTCAAAAAAAAGTAGGTAACCCTTGAGCTTTGCTTTTTGCAAGGGCTACATATAAATACGAGGTCTGTTATGTACCTTTCACTGCATGTTTCTGTCTTTTTTTTAGGCTGGAGTGCAGTGGCATGATCATAGCTCACTGCAGCCTCAGCTGTGCACTACCACATGACTAATTTTTTTGTTTTTGGTAGAGATGGTGGTCTCACTATGTTGCCCAGGCTGGTCTCAAACTCCTGGCTTCCAGTGATCCTCCCACCTTGGCCTCCCAAAGTGCTGGGATTACAGGCATGAGCCACCATACATGGTTTATGTTTCTGACTTTACTCTCTACCAGCTAAGAAATGCTTGTCTACCTCTTCTCTGTAACTCCTTTGCTCCCTATAGAAACATTTTTATAGAGGAGGATAACTAATGTTTATTGATGTGCCTGAAGCTTTATTTTTGTTATGTAATTTAATCTTCACATCAACTTTATGAGATTAAGATATTTTTCTCCATTTGACATATGAGGAAAATGAAGCTCCAAGAAGTAAGCTGACTTGGTTAGGATCACACAGCTAGCAAGTAGTGGAAATGAGTTTTTTGTTGTTGTTTTGTTTTGTTTTGTTTTTTGAGACAGAGTCTCCCTCTGTTGCCAGGCTGGAGTACAGTGGCGAGATCTTGGCTCACTGCAACCTCTGCCTCCTGAGTTCAAGCGATTCTCCTGCCTCAGCCTCCCGAGTAGCTGGGACTACAGGCGTGGGCCACCACGCCCGGCTAATTTTTGTATTTTTAGTAGAGATGGGGTTTCACCATGTTGGCCAGATGGTCTCAATCTGCCCGCTTCGGCCTCCCAATGTGCTGCGATTACAGGCATGAGCCACTAGGCCCTGCCAGAGCTGTTTTAATCACAAATATTTCTGACTCCGTAGCTGTATTTTGTCCATTGTGCCACTTATCAATTTCTTACATGTAGATTGCTTATTTCAGAAAACCCACTTCTTCAAGACAGCTAAACTCTTGACGTCAAGAATTATTGGCCAGTTACATTCACTCTAACAGAAAGCCATAGGTTTCATCAATATAATAAGTAAAGTGTCGACTTTGAAGTCCAAAAGATTTGGGTTCAGATCCTGGTTCTGCCTCTTAGTAGCTTTGTCAATAATGGCACCCATCTTATGGAGCTGTTGTTTGGTTAAAAGAGAACAAAATGTCCCTAATAAGTGTTCATTTCATTCACTACCCACTACCTTCTTTCCTAGGTTACTTTATGAGAGCAACGATCTTTGAGCCTCAATTTCCTCTTCTCTCAGATGTTTACAGTGGGGGTAGGATCAAGTGAGATAATGCATGTGAAAGGTTTTTGAAAAACACAAAGCCCTGTGTAAACTTAAGGTAGTGTTCTCCATTCCCAAAGTCCCTTTTTACTGATTCTATTCACTGGTTCAAAAGCAATTAACATATCTAAATGACTTTTACATGTTAATTTGGCTTAGAAAGACCAGATGGTATCTTAGCAAATTAACGGATAAGGTAAACGATTGGCCTTACCTGTCAAAACAGAATGTATGTTTGAAACAGACCTTCAGCTACCTGCCCTCTGCAGTTACAGTATCTACACCAGTTGACTGTCTGATGTCACTGGCAGAGTAATCGTGTGCTTCAGCCCACACTTTTTAAATTAAATTGAGGGATAAACTGTAAGGAGGGGATCTGGATTCAAGTTAATACATTACTGATGAGTTTAAAAAGGCATTTTGAGATTCTACATGGCACTTAAGACCTGTTATATAAATTGAGATTATGGTGCCTTATCTATCTTGGGCCCTTATTGCTGCAAAATCACCAATGCAGGATGAGTACCTGTTTCAGAAAGGGACATTGAACTATCTGTTCTTTCAAAACAATTGAGAAGTAGGGCTTGACTAACTTTATGTATTATTGCCTTGCAATCTTGTCTCTTTCCCAAATCAGTGGTCTGGTATTGATTTCTTTGCTTATAATGATGTCAAGCCAATCTCCAAAGAACAGGTGGCCAGTGGTTATATAGTAGGAGTTGTTGGCAGGTTTGGAAAAGGATATTTTACACTAAATGCTAAATATAAATGTTTCTTTTAAGACCCTGTGGTATTTCCAGAAGTGCCCAATTGATTGTACAACCTTAGAGGAATAAACTATTAGGGCTCTGTGAACCCTGCCTTTGCAGAGAAAAGCAAAAGACACCACCAGTTGGCCCACACAAACAACTTTTTTCTGTTTGTCTTATTAAATTCCCTTCCCATACTAAGGGAATTTAGAATAGTCTAATGAGTGTAACTGTCTCTTGAAGAGACTAAAAGTTCTTTAAAATGTTGCAAACAAAAAGTCAGTGGTAGGCCGGGTGTGGTGGCTCACGCCTGTAGTCTCAACCCATTGGGAGACTGAGGCAGGCAGATCACCTGAGATCAGGAGATGGAGACCAGCCTGGCCAACATGGTGAAACCCCGTCTCTACTAAAAATACAAAAAAAAAAAAAAAATAGCCAGTCCTTGTCGTGGGCACCTGTAATCCCAGTTACTCGGGAGGCTGAGGCATGAGAATTGCTTGAACCCAGGAGGTGGAGGTTGCAGTAAGCTGAGGCACTGCACTCCAGCCTGGGCAGCAGAGTGGGACAACATCTCAAAAAAAAAAAAAGACAATCAAGGTAGAATTTAGCAATTTGAAAGCCAAAGGATACCACCCCTCCTCCTTAAATACCAAATCCACTGCAGTCATAGAGTACTAACTGTATGTTATTTTAGTTTGCTCCAGTTGCATAACAACACATCATATTCTGTAGGGCTTAAACAACAGAAATTTATTTTCCCCATTTCTGGAGGCTAAAAAATTCAAGTTCATGGTTCCAGCTTATTTGCTTTCTGGGGAGGGCTTTCTTCCTGGCTTACAGACAACCACCTTCTCTTTGTGTCCTCACATGGCAAGGAGGGAGGGAGAGAGGAAGGAAGAGAGTACAAGGGAGAGGCTATGCACTGGTATCTCTTATAAGGACACCAGTTCTATTGTATCAGGGCTCCATGCTTATGACCTAATTTAGCCTTAATTACCTCTTTATGGGTACTGTCTCACATTGGGGGTTAAGGATCCAACATATGAATTGGTGGTGGGGAACACATAATTTAGCCCATAGAACTCTACCTCTAACCCACCCTGCCTCAGAATATCTGTCCTTATAGCATGCAAAACACATCCCAACAGCTCCAAAAGTCTTATTTATGACAGCATCAACTCTAAATTCTAAAGTCCAAAGTCTCATCTAAATATCATCTAAATCAGATATGGGTGAGATTCAAGGTATGATTTGTCCTGAGGCTCTCCAGTTGTGAACCTGTGAAACCACAAGTTACATGCTTACAAAATACAACTATGAACAGGCATAGAATTGACATTCCCATTCCAAGAGGAAGAAATCAGAAGGAAGGAAGGAGTGATAAATCCCAAGCAATTCTGAAACCTGGCAAGTCAAGTTCTATTAAATCTTCGGCCCAAGAATAATCCTCTTTGATTTGATACTCTCCCCTGCAAGCCCACTGGAGTGGCAGCATCACCACCATGGCTCCACATAGCGGCCAATACTGAGGCACTGGTCATGGTTATCCTGGCCTACCAGATCTCAAGAGGCAACTTCACCCTTTGAAACTGAGGATGGATCAGCCTTGCCTACTGGTCCTTTGGTGGGAAAAGCAGCCCTGATGTTTCTGTATCACTTTCAGGATCATTCTTCCCTTTCCTTGAAGAATAGTACATGTTAGCAGCCAAATAGCTCTGTGGGCTAGTCCTGTAGAATCCAAGTTCAGTAGCCTTCCTTTATTTTGTCCCACTTTTTCCCTTTTAATTCAAACTGGCAATGTCTTTGCTGGTATAATCCCATTCTTATCCCTGACTTGTGTTGAGATGGCTGGTTAAGTCCATAAGTCATACCCATCTTCTCTTTACCAAATAGTTGTTTAGCCACACCCTTGGTATTCTCTTAGAACACGCTTTCACTTTTTTTTTTTTTTTCCCCCGAGATGGAATCTCATTCTGTCACCCAGGCTGGAGTGCAGTGACACAATCTCAGTTCACTGCAACCTCCGCCTCCTGGGTTCAAGTGATTCTCCTGCCTCAGCCTCCCAAGTAGCTGGGATTACAGGCGTCTGCCACTACACCTACTGATTTTTGTATTTTTAGTAGAGACAGGATTTCACCATGTTGGCCAGGCTAGTCTCGATCTCCTGACCTCAGATGACCCACCCGCCTCAGCCTCCCAAGTACTGGGATTACAGGCATGAGCCAGCACGCCCAGCCTCACCTTTTTCACAATATGGATAGACTGCAAATTTTCCAAGTCTTCACATTCTGGTTTCTTTTTGCTCAACAATTCCTTTTTCAATTCATCTCTCTCCTTTCACATTTTACTATAAGCAGTCAGGAGGAACCAAGCCACTCCTTCACTTTGCTTAGAAATCTCAATTTCATCTCTTGCAAGTTTTGTCTTCTACAAAACAGTCCTGCTAAATTCTTTGCCACTTTATGACAAGGATTGCCTTTCCTCCAGTTTCCAATAATGTTCCTCGTTACTATCAGAGACCTCATCAGAATCGCCCCTAACATCCATATTTCTAGCAACTGTCTGTTCATGGTTATCTGGGCTTTTTCTCACATGCATCTCAAAACTCTTCTAGCCTCTACCCAATTCCAAAGCTGCTTCTACCTTTTAAAGTATTTTTACAACAGCACACCACTTCTCAGTATCAAAATCTCATCCTGCTCAGGCTGCCATAACAAAATACCATAGACTGAAAAGGATAAATTTATTTTCTCACAGTTATGGAGGCTGGAAGAGAGACAGAGAGAAAGAGAGAGAGAGAGAAAAAAAACACAAGAAGCATACGCAAGCACACCCCAGTGTCTCTTCTTAAAAGGACACTAATCCTGTCACATCATGGCCCCACTCTTATGATCTCTTTTAACTTAATTACCTCCTTGTTAGCTTTGTCTCCAAAATACAGTAACGTTGTAGGCTAGGGCTTCAACATATGAAGAGGTGGGGGAGAGAGACAATTCTGTCCATAGAAGGTGTCATGTTTGTCTTTGTTATAAAGCAAGTGGTTTTAACTCAGGACTTTTCCTGGATTTGAAGGTTTTCCTCTTTCATATTTATTCTAATCTTCATTCAACATGATTAGCTTTATTATTTGTGTTGGTCTTAAATGAAAAGGCATCACAGCACTGAATAAAGAGCTTTGGAGTCAGCTGACCTGGGTCCAAGTTCTGAAGATATCACTGTGTATTTTTATGCAAGTCATGCGCCTCTGTTGGTTTTCACATCAGTGTATATTAACTGCCCTACTTACCTCAGATGATTGTTATAGTACATGTGTTTCTATAGTGAAACTGCTTTTATAAACTGTAAAGTACATATGAAATAATGCATTATTGTTATTAACAATAATGGAAAATTGCTACTCAACATTTTCTAGATCACTCACTATTCTAAACATTAGTCATTGGCTTGAGCATATTTAGATAGGTTCTGCACTTAGATATTCTTTCTCATTACTTCAGAGATGTAAACATCTTTGTTTTTCCTTAAAATTATGAGAGAAAGCTGCAAACAGCTTCAAGAATTTAAGTACTTTCAAAAATTGGAAACAAACTAGGTACCTTATATTAAGACACCAATATAATAAATTATGGCACGTAAGTCCAATGGAATGTTTGTACCTACTAAAAGTGGTAATTATGAAGACTACATAAAATTATGAAAAACATTTTTTAAATGTCATGTGAAAGTAGTCGAATGCCAATAACATGATCATAACTTTAAGAAAATTGACCTACAAAATGGTAATACTCAAATAATTCCTGTGCTAAGGTAGTAACAGTTATTTTGATTAGTTAAAAAATGATGTCATAATGTCTTTTCAATTAAAAAAACAAGAATCAGAGATTTTGGATCATTTGACACTAAGCTTCTTTAAAACAGGTATCCTTCGTTATTCATCTCTGTAGTCCCATCCTCTAGTACCAATTATAAACAGCACCTGTTTAATGCTACTCAGCTTTTGCACACTCTGGTTCCTCTCTCTGGACTGCTCTTCTCCTGGGAGACAGTATAATACAATAAAGCATTTCTGCATTGTGATCTGCTATGACCTATTTCAGAATCACCTGAGGGATCCTCATTAAAAATGTCATGTCCTTGGCCGTATTCCATACCTACAGAATCAGAATGGCTGGCAGTAAAGCCTTGGAAACTGCATTTGTACTAAGTACCCCAAGTGGTTCCTATGTACAAAATGTGAGGACTGTTAACAAAGTGGCTAAGAATTTAGGTTTTTAAGTCAGACAGACCTGGGTTTAAGTCTGTGCTGTAGCTACATATTAGCTGTTACCTTGGCCATTACTTTCCTTTTCTATATCCAGTGTCTTTATCTGTAAAATGGAAAAAATACTTTAGGTCTTCTTAAAACCATTGTAAAAAATCACAGAAGTTAATATGTATGCAGTGATATATATACACACACACACACAAACAGTGCTGAGAGCATCACTTGGCACAAAGTTAAGCATTTAGTAAAAGTTGGTTATTCCTTCCTTTTCACATACTTGGAAAGCTCCTATGTGTTCTTAAAGAATCCAGCTCTGAATTTTCTTCTTTAATTTTCTGAGCACATGTTGCACGCTATACCTACTGGATTTCTTAACCATTGCATTATCATGAGACAGTTATATAATTAAACAAGAACATGCTTCCTCTCCCGTCTCCCCACTATTATACCTGACCTTCTATAGGGCGGGGACCATGGCTTATTAATTCTTACATCATTAGCATCTATTATAATATCGTGTACATAGTTGGCATTCAATAAATATTTCTTGACCTTTCAAAAAGTGTTTACTGTATAAAACATTGTGATATTTGTTGTAGTTTACAGAAATAAATATGAATAAACAAAGGCCTTGCCCTCAAGAAGCTTATGTTCCAGTGAGAAAGACAAAGGCATAAATAATAGCTCTTAAACAAAACAGATTATAATGAAAGTTCGGAATGGTATACAGAGGTGTAAAGATAAATGAAGATTAATGAATGAAATAAGTTATTAGCACTTCTCTTGGGGCCAATAAGAAAGGACCTTTTGTATCCACTTTGCTCTTCTTTGTGGTAAATGCAGTACATTGAGAGAATAGTGGAAAATTAGGCTATGGAGAGATTAGAGACCAAATTTAGAGATTTGAGTGACGAACTTAAGAGGTTAGACTTTATTTTGTGTTTTGTGGGAAGCCACTAAGTATTTTTAAACAGAAATAACGTAAGATTTTGGATGACAACTATCGTAAGAGAGGTCAGAAGGACTGGAAGCAAGGAAGCCAGTCATTATGCTATTGCAGTAGTCCAGGTAAAATGAGACCTGACATAAGGCAAAGGAAAAGAAGGGGCAGATGGTTAAAGAGCTGAGGGAGGCAGTTGACCATGTCTGGTGAGTATGAGACTAGGGCAGTGATGCTAAAATTTCAAGGTAGAACAACCTCTAAGAGAATGGTGATGCCATTAGTTGAAATATGAATCAGAAAAGCCAGAAAAATGAGTTCTCAATGGGATATGCCCATAGGGCAGCCAAGTTGAGAGAACCCCAGGATCCAGGTAAAAATGTGGGTTTGGTACTCAGAAGAGAGTTCAAGCCTAGAAATGTGGTCCTAGACTTGATTTAGTTGAAACTGTGGGACTACATGAGATTGTAATGGAAGAGTCTGCAAAGTGGGAAAAGGCCCACACATCTAAGTGACCCAAAGCAGGTGCAACTGGAAAATCTGTAGCAAAAGGCAGGGCCCTACAGGCCAAAGAGTCCAAGGTTGCAGAGGGCTTGTGCAGAATGAAGACTCAGAAGAAGGCAAGAATTTAATCTCTTATAAGCCTCAAGAAAATGCAAGGTTGGTAATAATGGGGGTGAATGCTAGACACAGTTTAAAGAGCGAATAGGAGGAGGAAGCTGTGGAGGCAGTGAGCACAGCCTACTTTTTAAATAAATGTTTTGGTGAAAGAAGAGCCAGATTGATTTCCAAACAATATTTAACTTTCAACTCCCATTTTCCATCTTGTCCATATCTTCTTTTATCCTCTCTTCCCCATTTGGTGAGCCACCACCCAGCAGATTGCATTGTCTGTCTCTGTGGGCTATATATTGGCTGGCCTCCAGTCCTTAACTTAACCATTCCTGCTCTCAAAGTAAAACTTAACATACATTTAAGCCTGAACTTAACTTCCCTGCCCTCTAAATAA
Source organism: Chlorocebus sabaeus (assembly GCF_047675955.1). Taxonomy (NCBI): domain Eukaryota; kingdom Metazoa; phylum Chordata; class Mammalia; order Primates; family Cercopithecidae; genus Chlorocebus; species Chlorocebus sabaeus. The sequence continues at coordinate 53,209,017 of NC_132929.1, read as the reverse complement.
AATCTAACTTGCTTTTTCCCTTTCAAAGAATCTGGGTAGGCACTGACCAAACACATAATCCTCATATCCTCATAGTAGACTAAAGCCAATTTTAGAAGGGCCTTCACTGTTCTACACAGTGGGAAACTAAGGCCAGCGAGGAACAGTCACTTCTGCATGGGGACACCAGCTTTGTGGCAGGCTCCTAGGTAGAACCTGACTCCTAGGTAGAACCTCTCCTATTATTTCATACCTGAGGCAGTAAACTGACCTTGCTGTGTCTCAGTGTTGTTTCTTAATGGAAAAATGACAGCCTTTTGCTTAGAATCAAGATGGACGGTTGACAAAATTATGGCTCAGTATCACTGAGGTATTGTTTTTTTCATTGCACTTATGAGATCATTTTATAAAAAGTACTGCCATGTGAGACCACAGAGGAAATGTGGATGCAGTTACTTTAAAGAGGATGCTAAAATTTTCAGATAAGCAAAAAGTATAAATTTCTGAATTATTTTCTTCCAGAATTGGGATAGTAGGTATCTTTAAGGTAGTCCCAGTCTTTGTTCTCAAGGATAGAGCATACAAAACTCAATAAAGATGTACACTTCCCTGTTACAAAAGTGGGGCTGCTTCCTTTCTTCCAGCTATGCCAGAATCTTGTTAAAAGCTTGTAATAATGTAGAGGTGAACTGTGGAGACCAGCATCTTTTACTGCATTTTTGACTCCAGAGTCTCCGTTTATCTCATTTGAGTGGATCCTGACAAAACAAGATACTAAATAAAAGAGCATTACAGGAACAACTATGATTGGTAGGAATTTACAACTAGTTCAGACTATATACACAGGCAATTAATTACTGGCTTAGTGGTGAGGAAAAAACTAGAGGGGAAACCACTTCTACTTTCATAATTCAACGTAAATATTTTTAACAGTGAAACTTCACAGAAAGTGATTGATCAGCAGCCAACTACACATACTCATGGCCATCCTAGTTTGATGTCCATTTCATTTCAGGCTCAGTGCATACAGAAGCATCTGAGTCTCAACTGGGAACTGATTTAGGAAGGAGAGGTTTTGGATGTTTCTGTAAATCTGGAATCAAAATGAGTTGTCTGGTGGGAAAAGGGAGCATGACTTTAATTAATGAGGTGAGAGGATATAGTTGAGAATCACAAGTTGGAATTCAAGTTAATTGAATTCCTAATGTGGGCCCTGAGCTGGTTATAGGGCTACTCTGTGCCTCAGTTTCTCTAGTGTGAACATCCTGGGCATCATTCTGACAGCCTAAATTACTGGCTCAGGAACACAAGTTATTTTCATTGGATACACATACTGAGTGGGAGAGTGAAAAGCTTTGATGAGTACAACTCACAAATAAAATGGTAAAATCTTACACAGTTGCCTTCTTGAATTTATCTTCTAGGATCCAAAATCACTTTCTTGGGTATGTGAACATTTTTGCAGCAATTCAAGCTGTAAATTACCTGGCCTGCCTGACAGTTCTCATAGCAGATTCCTACAACATGGAGTCCTGAGTACTTTGGGCCCACACAGCATTTTTTGTATTAAACACTTAATCTATTTTGAATATAACTGTAACAGCATTGAGTGTATATGGGTCTGAGCTCTGTAGCAGCAAGTATCGCAATACTCCTCCTAGGCAGATCAAGGAATTGAGGTCAATCAGTGATCAGCCTGTATTCTTAGAGTGAGATTATACCAAATACTGGATATCAATTTAGAAGTTGCAGGGTTTCATTCTGCGCTCTCTCCCATTTGCAGTTGTACTTTTGTGTGCTGTGACCAAATGGCACAGATGCTGTAATGTGTGTGATCTTTAATGTTTCTCATTTTTGTCCCTCCACAATTCATTCTCTGTAGCATCCATCTCACTTAAGGTTCACTGAGGCACTGTAAAATGCATAGAGTGAGATGGGAATGAGATTCCCTGCTGATAAACTGGAAGTAGGCTGAAGGCATACTGGGCCTGTAATGGAAAAATCAGAGCTAATGTAGAATATTTTTGAAGAGTCTTATATTTTGTAATTATTGCTTTCTTTGGGGCAAAGGAGAGAAAATGGAATTGAATGACAAAGGGCCATGTTGTTTTGTATAGTTTTGTGCAGTACAAAATCAGTGAGCCCCCAGGGCAGCCTGGACTCAACAGACAACCCTCACTGATCAGATTTCACTCGTTTGTGTAGTCAAGTCATTCATGAGTGTTTATTATTCAGATTTATCTGCCATTGCCCCCACCCCATCACCTTGCCAACTTGTATCTGTTTCATAAAAGCCGTTCATATATTCTACCTGTTCCAAGTATATAAGCCCTATGGCAGCACTGGATCAGATGTTGCCTTTTCTCAGAATCTTTTACAGACATATGGAATATGTACTACGTGCCTTGCTCTGTGCTAGGCCCTAAAGATACAACTATCTGCTTGTAAGATAGACAAAATAATGTTGGGGGAGGGAGGAAAGGGGGTAAGGGTTGAAAAACTGTTGGGTACTGTGTTCAGTACCTGGGTGATGGGATCAGTTGTACCTCAAACCTCAGCATCATGAGATATACCCAGGTAACAAACCTGCACATGTACCCCCTGAATCTAAAATAAAAGTTGAAAAAAATTATAAAAAACAAAAATTTTTTAAAGATAAATGTGATAACTGCAATAATAGAGATATGTACAAGATATAGAAGTAACACAGAAAGGGGGTTTAGGGTATTTAGCACTTACTCTCTCTGGCAAAAGTAATGCCTGAGAAGGGCTTTAAAAGAAGTAGGAATCCCTCAGGCAAATGAGGGGTGACAAGGAGCCCCAAACTGAGAGAACACCTGGAGGGTAGAGTGGGTGGCTGGCTGCAGATAGCTCAATATAGTAAGAGCAAATGGAACACAGGTGGGAAGTAGGACTGGAAAGGGAGGCAAGGCCAGGACTTTCTCCTATAAGGATAAAGTGGAGCCGCTAGGAAATTTAAATAAGCGGGAAATACCAACTGTTGTTTTTTAATGGCTCTGTAGCCATGTGGAAGGTGTATTTGACGGGATCACATTAGAGGCAGGGAGACCAGTTGGACAACCAGTTGTGGTTGTCCAGGCAAGTGATGAAGGCAGCAATAGAGATGGAGAAAAGAGGATAATTTGAAAGTTATTTAGAAGAAAAATCAGTAAGAGTTGGTAATTAATTAGCCATAGGGAGTGAAGATGCAGGAGAAATCCAAAGTGAATTTGGTTTCTCATCCAGGTAACAAAGTCATTCATCAAGAGAGGGAGTACTGGGAGAGCAGTGAGTTTGGTGGGAAGAAGAGTTCAGGTTTGGTTATGTTGAGTTTAAGTAATCTATGGATTAGGATATATATGGGAAGAAATCAAGCAGGTCATTGTATAGATGAGCCTAAAGCCCAAAGACAAGTGTACGTTACAAATGTAGATATGGAAGTCAGTACTGTATATGAGATGGTTGAAGCCATGAGCAAGCTTGCCGAAGAGAGTGTGCCAATGAAAAACTAGGATGGAGAGCAGACCCTCCAAACACCAGCACTTGAAGAAACCTTTGGGAAAAAGGGTCAAGTGAAGAAGAATGGGTAACACCATGCCATTCAATGACAGATTAATTCCATGGTCATATTATCCAGTTTTGCAAAGGTCCATCTTTCCCCCAGCCCTCTGACTTAGTTGCCTTAAACAGAGTATCTGTTGTTGAGATTGCATCAAGTCCCCTCACAGGTCCCAGGCTTCATGGGCATTCTGAAAGGTTCGGTAGTGTTAGACAGCACTATCTTCTCCCCAACTGTTTTTAATGGGACTTTACAGTCAAAGCCCCTGATGGTCTACTTTTTAGAAGTTAGCTGTCTAGGTTGAAATTATTACAAACATAAATGCTTTTTAATGACAAATTTGCCTCAAAGATGTGCAGGGCAGTTGTAATGAGCAACATGGAAAATGAGCCCCTGAACCAAAATGTATGTTTAGAATTAAACTTTTCAGGTTGTGCGTGAGGAACCATTTTCAAGTTCTTTTTCCCTGCTAAGATTGTAAATGTTGGGTTCTTTGACCCGAGTCTGAGAAGGTCTCAGGAGAGGGTAATTTGTCTTTGATTCTGGAAGACAGTATGTTGTTTCCCCTCTCCCCCAGTTTTCCAACAGATGATTTATCAGTGGTTGGAGGGCCCCCACCCCCTGTATTTAGGAATCTGGTCAGAATGCTTCGGGGTGCTGTGTCTTACAGATAGGAAGTGCTCAGGAGCCGTGAGATACTTGTTTGAATGCTCAGTTGATAATGAATTAATATTTTTATTTTCCCTTCTCTGTCCTCACTGATCTTTATTAAACCAGACAAGCACCCAGTTTCCCTTCAAGCCTCTGTTTTTGCAACAGTAGGTTATTCATGTTGGTGCATATGTGTATACCAGCTGGCTGGCTGTCCCTTTTGATGTCCCTCTGACTCCTTTGGAGAATAGCTCAAGCAGGCATTTCCTGTGAGCTGGCAAATGGGCAAGGGTTACTGTGCCCAGGATGGTCTTCTCTTCCTGCCTGTGCTCTTCACATGAGGAGTTCCCTTGGCATGCATTTGGTATTGCCACCATCACAGAAGCAAAGCCTTATCCAGAAAGAGGCCCTATGGTGTATTTTACAAGAAGATTCAACCTTCAGCAGCCTGGTTTTGTTCTCCTGCTGCAGTTTATAAGTAAATGACTCCTGGATGTTGATATTGCAGCTCCCTCTAGTGTCACTGTGGCTCAGTCTCTCATAGCATTTTTCTTTCCTTTCAGAAAATATAGACAGCACAGAATCTGCCAAATTCACATTTTAAGTAGATTTTCCCAAACATAGCCAAGACAAATATGAGGTGATTTTTCTCCTATTAGAAAAGGGAATGTTAAATGAAGATGTGGGACCATTCCAGTTCTAGTTTATTTTTATTCCTATTTTTAAATTTTGGGGGTCCTAGGAGGAGTCCTGAAGTAATCATTTATAGATTAAAGAGTAGCTGGTGTGAACAAGTAGAATCTTTCTTGAGATTCCTCCTGTTCATGCAAGCTACTCTTTATAAAAAAGGAATGTGAATTCTTTTCAAGAAAGATAAATGAGAGCCAAGAAGAAGTTACTGTAATCCATGATAGAGAAAATACTGGTAAGGGCAGAAGGAAAAAATTTGGCAGAAAGAACCCTATCCATTTGTTCTGAAAAAAATGGCTTGTTTTCTGAAATAACTTTTGAACTAGAAATTTATTATCTGAAGTCAGGTCATTTTGAGTTTTTTTTTTTTAACTAAAGGAGTTATTAATATTTGAAAAATGGCCACAATGTGGTACCTAGAATAATATAATACTTCTACCTAAATTAACATCATTGCAGGCTCCATAATAAAGATTGATGACATACCCATCAAGGACAGTGCTATTATGGAAATCTCCATTGGTCTGTGTTTGGGTTGTAACTGTTTTCAAGGTTATGAACCAACTGAAATCACTCTTTTTCCCTCCTCTTTTACACTCTAGTCTTCTCCCTTTTGCCTTTGCTCTTAAAGCTAGAGTGACTCATTATTCTTCAACCTGTCTATGTATTATAAAATGAAGAGATAAGAAAGTGCTGCCCACTCAGGTTGGCTATCTAGGGAGACCATTTTCCTTTAGAGCATCCAAAATAGTAGAACAATTTATCATTTCTTCTTCGTAAATCACTTTGATCCTTTATCTCGAGTAGATCTGTGAAGCTAAACATAAATTCTTATTGTAGTATCCACACTCTTATCTACTCACAAAGCTCTGGAAGACCTTATAAAAATGTATGTGTCTGTGTGAATGTCTAGATATAATTAGAATATCACAATTCAAATACTAGTCACAATTGGAATACCTTCCCTGCTTCTAATGTTAAACTACAAGGTGACAAATTTTTTTTCAGCCTGACTTGACATAGTTAAATCTAGACTTGGCCAAACAATTCTCTCTTGTAGCTTTAGGTTGCCCTCTCTTGGTTTCTAACATACTGCTGGTGTTAACTTGTTTGTCAGGGCTAACCCTGGCTTGGAGTTACTGAATGTTAGCAGTTTCTTTTTGCCTGTCCTCTATCAAACCTGTGATCAGAGAGCCTCACTGCTGTGGCAGGTGGCTGTCAGGACTCAAAATAAAGATCTGTTTTTCTGTTTTGCTCATTGTTTCAAAAAATTAGGATTCTCTAAGATTGCTTTAGTTTGACATTTGCAAGTTGTTAACTGTTTTAGTCATTATCGGTGTTACATTTGTACAACTTTGTAGTTTACAGGTGTACTGTATATGCTTGATCCCAATTAATCCTCACAACTGCCCTGTGAAGTAGATTTCAATGTTCTTTGTATTGTCCCCTTTAATAGGGAGACTGAGACCCAGAGAAATTAGTGAAATGCCCAAGGTTGTACAGCTAGTAGCAAAACTAAATCCCAGGCCTTCCGAGCCCTTGGAGAGTGTCCTTTTTTATAATGTAACAGCTAGAGTTTAACCATCCAATCTGATCCAGCTAAATTTAGATGTATTTGATAGCATTTTCAAAGATTGAAGAGTTGAGACCCTTGAAATTTCATTCCAGAAGACGATGTAATATTCGGCAAACTTAACTGGCAATGGGGTTCATGGTGCCATGTGCTGGATCCAACTCCTGTGCAACTAAACAATGACTAGTATAGAATTTTTAAATACCTGGTAACACTTAAATGTGAAATATTGCCAACAGTGCAGTTATAAAAATAACAAATGTTATGATTGATGAGCATATAGGATTATATATTTTACTGCATATACTAAGACTTCGAGAGCTTTCCAGAGATAATATTTTCTGAAAGATATATGTTTGAACTTGAACTCAGGCTGGGGACGTCTGTTCAAGACCAGAAGTTTGCTTAAAAAAGAAATACTTTGTATATCCTCAAACTGAATTAGATAGAGTAGAAGACTTGAAGAAAATTGTGCTCAGGTATAGATTGATTGATTGATTGATTGATTTCCATGGCACTGGTCACTGATATCAAACCTCTTTAACTGTAATAAATATGATAAACTAGAGAATAAGAGAGAGAGAGAGAGAGAGAGAGATGCTTTTTTCCCTTGAGACTCCCTTGCCTTTGATGTTTTTTTTGTTTTTTAAATGTATTTGAATGGAAATCAGAATGTGCTGCTTCTCAGAACTGGGGACCCATCTGAATCCTCCTAAAAATGTATACATTTTTCTTTTTAAATAAAAATTACTAAAAATTGCTTTTTTAAAATTTGCTTTTCTGTATTATTGTAATAAACATGCAGTGTAAACACTACAGAGAGTGCATGTTGCTGGAAGCCTTTGATATTTGTAATATGTGGCAGTGTGCCCCTGCTGAGGAGGGACAGCAGAGAATGACCCTCAGTTAACAGGGCTGTGGAGTGGACTCCAGACCAGACTATTATGATCCATGAACTAGTATTAGAGACTTGAGTCTTCCACTGTCAGCCTCTCTATAGCATGAGGATAGCCCATTTGGGGGTGGTTTTACTTTTTGGTTTGATAACCCCTTAGAGTAGAAATACAATCGTCACAGTATATAGAACTCTTGGCTAACTTTTTTTGATCAAAAAATTCTTCCTTGATCCATAACCACTTAATAAAGTTCTTTAGGAAAGGTCTTATTGCCTCAATAGCGGGTGTTAAATGAGGCCTGTTAAGAGAAAGCATAAAACTCAGACAACCGCCATTGAAATGATGGTTTTGTTCTGACTAGGTCAGACCAGTGACTCTCTCAACCCTACCAGTGATCCATGAGTGCCAGTGTTGTGACCATCACAATGAAATTCACTGAAAAGTTAGGAAAACCCACAGTTTACCTGGCCAATGTTATATCTCTCTCCTAACCTGTGAGATGTTGACACAAAGGGTGATGGGTGATGAAATAAGGTATTCTGGTCTCCATTATGAGTCTGTTGGCCTGCTCTATCAGTCTGGGCTACAAACCTCTACAGAAGTAAGTGAAAAATTATTTCATTGTTGTTCTGATGAGGTGCAAGGTTACAGTGGAAAGAGCAGGCTTTGGCATTAAACAAACTTAGGTTTGCAAACATAACCCTGGGCTTTTTTTCTTTTTTAAATTCTTAGATCCTCAATCTACTTTGAAAGGTTAATGTGAGGACTAAAAATGGTACATAGAAAGTGCTCACCACAGCCTGGAGTGTAGACAACCATGAGAAATGGTTACCACCATTATTATTGTCACTTAACATGGGGCAAGCCTTGCTAACAACTTTACTATATGATCGTTTGTCCCTAACCAGTCACCTTCTAGTTAATCCTCCTGATACATCATAAACGTGGTTATGAGAGTGTGAGTTTTAAATTGTTTTATTATCTTTCAGATCTGTAAGAGCAAAGCTAAAGAATCTCAGCAGTATTATCACAGCTTGGCTGTCCGGCAGAGTCTGGCTGTCCACTTTAACATTCAGCAGGACTGTGGTCATTTCCTTGCTGAAGTCCCTAACCGTCTGCTTCCCTGGGAGGATCCTGATGACCCTGAAAAGGAAGAGGATGACATGGAAGAGACTGAAGAAGAAGCCAAAGGAGAAACGGATGGGAAAAACCCAAAGCCCTGTTCTGAAGCAGCATCATCCCAGAAAGACAGCCAGGGAGTCATGAGCAAGAAGCAGAGGAGCCATGTTGTAGTCATCACCAGGGAAGTTCCATGTCTCACTGTGGCTGATTTTGTGCGAGACTCTCTAGCCCAGCATGGGAAAAGCCCTGATTTGTATGAGAGGCAGGTGTGTCTGCTGCTCTTACAGCTATGCTCTGGTCTTGAGCACCTCAAACCCTACCATGTCACTCACTGCGATCTACGCCTAGAGAACCTGCTACTTGTCCACTACCAGCCTGGGGTTACTGCCCAAGGCTTTGGGCCTGCGGAGCCCAGCCCCACCTCATCTTATCCCACTAGGCTTATAGTGAGCAACTTCTCTCAGGCCAAACAGAAGAGCCATCTGGTGGACCCCGAGATCCTCCGGGACCAGTCTCGCCTTGCCCCAGAGATCATAACAGCTACCCAGTATAAAAAGTGTGATGAGTTCCAGACAGGCATCCTTATCTATGAGATGCTGCACCTACCCAACCCCTTTGATGAGAACCCAGAGCTGAAGGAGAGGGAATACACACGAGCAGACCTGCCTCGCATCCCGCTCCGCTCCCCCTACTCCCGGGGTCTGCAGCAGCTGGCCAGCTGCCTCCTGAATCCCAACCCTTCTGAGCGGATCCTCATTTCAGACGCCAAAGGCATCCTCCAGTGTCTGCTCTGGGGCCCCCGTGAAGATCTCTTCCAGACTTTCACCGCCTGCTCTAGCCTAGTGCAGAGGAACACCCTGCTCCAAAACTGGCTAGACATCAAGCGAACACTGCTCATGATCAAGTTTGCTGAGAAGTCCCTGGACAGGGAAGGTGGGATCAGCCTTGAGGACTGGCTTTGTGCTCAGTATTTGGCTTTTGCCACTACAGACTCCCTCAGTTGTATTGTGAAAATTCTGCAGCACCGTTAATGTGTACCTGGATGCTGCTTTTACCACATCTTCACCTTCTTCATGTCACCCATGCACTTCCCCTTCCTAGTGCTCACTCCAAATTCAAGGAAAGAAGAAAGACAAACCTCTATCCCTGTCCATGAACAAGTAGGTTCGTTCAGAAAGGTTATCCACTGCCCCAAATTGAATGAGAAGCTGGAGTCTGTCTTTACAGAAATTCAGCTGCACAAACTTGCGGTTGCCTTCCTTTGAAACACCTTCTATCCTAATAGAAGAAAATGCAGGTAAAAATGAAAATCCATATTCTTGAAGGGACAGCTTCTTTGGTATGAACTCAGTGAGCCAGTGAGCTGTGTCCATTTCCTCTATAATTCTGGATATCACCAATCTTTTTAGCACCGAGTATTTATTCTCACTAGTAGTAGACAGACTTAACCAGTCTCTACCATGACCCAGTAGACTTTGACAACAGACTCTTCCTTTAAGGTGTCAACAACTGACTTACTAGGCAGAACTGCCATCTTTAGCATCAGCCCAGTTTTGGTTACCAGGGACTATATCCTTTGTTCCAGGAGAGAGTAGAAAGAAAAGGAGAGATCCCATCCTTGGGTCATCAACCCATTTTCATTGCCATTATCTGTAAGTATGTGCACTGCATGGAGGACAGCCCTAATAGTCTCCCCTCTGCTGCCACTGCCTGATTCTCTACTCTGTCCCCACTTGCCAGTGACGTTTGCATTTATCAGCCACTTGTGGCCCATTACAGAGCTGACCCAAGGTGGTGTCACCAATGCCTCAGCAGGGTGGAGTGCAGTTCAGAGCTTATAAATAGCTGGCAGGGCATGAGGAGATGATTTGCTTGCATGTGCAATTCTCTAGGGGCCATCAGGGAACAGAGTTTAAAGTACCCTTTGATTACTGTCAGAACTGTCAGCATTTGCAGTTTTCCCCTGAGCAGTAATTGGCCAGCTCCCTTCTGTCAGTAGCCAGTGTTAACTAGTTTAGCAAATGCTGTAAACAATTGCCCTGAATGAAATAGCTGTCGGTGGAGCTCTAAGATCTTACAGGGCACAGTGAGGTGGGCTGTTGGGATGGCCGTAGGCAGGGGAGGGGAAGAAGGCCACTGATGAGACTGCTGACCTCCTCAGAATGTTGACCTCTTCTAGAGAGACTGCCTCCCAGTGTAAGTGGCTCATTGCTCCTTCTGACTCTCTCTAAAATGGCTCTGGAGGACAGCTCACGGGAATTCTGATTGCTGAGGTGGGTGATTGAGAGCTGTTCACCATGTGTGCAGCCTGTGCTCCCCTCCTATGGATATATGTGCAATTTTTGTATGTATTTTTTTTAGCTGTATATTACAGTGTTTATGTTGCAACTTCACCTGAAGCGAGTCTACAGAAACCTTCCCCCTTCTTCCCTTGGCACATATTTGCGCTAAGAGATGAGCGTTCCTTCCACTGGGGTGTGTGTGTATGCGTGTGTGTGTGTACACATGTGCACCTGTGCTTGTTTTATTCAAAACTGTGAGTATGTGTTTACTTTGACCTTGAAATCCCAAGAGTCACTCGGACAATGTGTGTGTACACTTGTGTGCCATGTGTGCGTGCACACGCATGCTGGAAGTAGAGGCCACGCCTCTAGAGAAGCAACCTGTGGCAGGGTTGACAGACATGTTCTCTGTGCCTAGTGAGTGAGTGAGCCCTGAGGCCCCTCATCTACCAGTGCAGAGTTTCCTTAAAGCCAAGACTGATTGTGCAGTATCACTTACATAGCACATTAGTGGCCTTGGAAATTTCTAAACTTTTAACATTTTTAACAGCCTTTCATGTGATTCATGTATATGAAAGAGGATCAGGAAAGGAGAATAATGTATTTTATTGTGCTCTTATTATTTTTTTAAGTGATTGGAATATGTGAGGCTCTATATGGAGAATGTCCTTATCACCTGGCTAGCAATATAGGATTCACAGGGAGGAAGGCTGGTTAGCCCACAAAGAGTCTTGCCTCCTCTAGCCAGAATGCAGGGCTCTGTTCCTAGGAATGGCCATGGAGTGGGCATGCTGCTGCAGGCCAGCAGTCCGCTCTTGGTATCCTCTGGCATAGCCGCTCCTTGCCTTGAAGGTTGGTGTTTGGTTCATCTTAGCATAGACCATGTGCACATAACTCCTTGCCTGATTATGCACTGAAGTGGCAGCACACAGACCACTGACCATGTCAGCCAGCACATTCCCTTAACCTCCCCCACCTCCCACCTTGCAATGGCTTGCATATTGAGATATACCTTCTCAATGTCACGTTCGTGGTGCCTTGCCCATGTAAATTTGAATGTTGACTATTTAATAAGGTTACATATTTAATGCAGAATGTTCCCTGGTCCCTCTATTTGTTATGTCTCTACATATCTTTTTTTTTTTCTTTCTTGCTCTTTTTCTGTTATGATTTGGATCCAGTCTTTACTTTAACTCTATGGTATAATAAGCATGGACACCTCCACTACCATTATCTTACAGCACTGGTAAACCAAGCACCTCTTCACATCAGATGTTTTTAGTACTGTTTTTATGTTCAGATTTGTTAAGCGCAAAAGATGAATGCAAACTAGCCAGAGAAGAGCCTCAGGCTTCCCAGAGACAGGTGGCTAGATTAATTTTTCTCTGGGTGATGGCCAAAGAATGTGAGGTAGAGAGGGAAGGGGGTGTTACAGGTTAGAGCAGAATAGAGAAAGAAACTATATTTCTAGGCAAAAAGTACTACATGAGTTGGTCTTCAGAATATTTTTCCAAAAAAATGAAATTCAGTCAGTTTAACATTATCACAAATATTTTTCGTTTTAATTGTGGTAGGAACTTTGAATTTGTTCATCAACTGGAAAGAAATCCTACCCTCTGTAGACACATATACACACACACATTTTATATATATACATATATATATGTTTGAATTGTGACTAGTATAGCACTTTACGTTTTCTCAAGTAACACGAAGTTATTGCCTTCAATATTGATTGGAAATTGTTTTCTATTGAAGTCTATACTATAGAGTTTTCCATTTATATTGAGAGTTTGAACAATTAAGCTCCTATTGGAACTTTTCCTTAAGCCACATGAGCATGAACAATCTCTGTGACACTTGGGTGCTAGAGAAACACAACAGTGGCTAAAGTAGCCAAGAGCAAGACTGAATGTATAGCAGAGTGCCTTGTTAGAGTGGTAACCTAGTCTTGGAAGCGATTCAGTGGATGTTTCACAAAGAGGACTAGAACTTCAAGAAGCCTCCTGTGCTGGCTGAGGTGAGCCCTTTTGGTATATGTACGCTACTGGGATGCCTAGAAGCCAATTCATGAAGAATAACAGCAGGATGAGAAAAAGAGTAACTGTAACCTGTGGAACGACAACATAAGAATCACCAACCCCTAGGCTGAGCTAGAACTGGAAGCCAGGAATATGGCAATGAGTTTCAAGATTTGCCCTCAGAAGATGAACTGGGTGAGGTATGGGTTGGGGTTAGGGCACAAGCACTCATCCTATCTACGCTGCTGCTGTTGAGGAGCTAGAAGTAAAACATATTGGTTGGGATTTTAACAATTGGAGTAGCCTCCCCATTGTCAGATTAAGGGGGGGTCAATTTTGCTTCTAAACTCAGAATAAGTTTGTAAACGTGGGAAAGTCTAAACCAAGAGAGCTAAAGCTCTAGAAATACTAATGATATTTCTGGGAGTAAAACTACCGAAAATTATATCTTAAAAGTTTCTAGTAGTATAAAGTTCCCAGGCCAGGCGCAATGTCTCACGCCTGTAATCCAGCACTTTAGGAGGCCGAGGTGGGCGGATCACCTGAGGTCAGGAGATCAAGACCAGCCTGGCCAACATGGTGAAACCCTGTCTCTACTAAAAATACAAAAATTAGTTGGGCGTGGTGGCGCGTGCCTGTAATCTCAGCTACTCGGGAGGCTGAGGCAAGAGAATCGCTTGAACCCAGGAGGTGGAGGTTGCAGTGAGCTGAGATTGCGCCATCACATTCCAGCCTGGGAGACAAGAGTGAGAGTTCATCTCAAAAAAAAAAAAAGATTTCCAGGAAAGATCTTTGGGTCCTACTAAGCTTCTCATTTTTGAGTTACGAATACTTTGGTTCTGGGAAGTAACCTGACATTTGGTTTTGCTGGAATTAGGGTTTTCACTAGATTTCGCTGTAATTAGGATTTTCTCCTAGATTTTACCAGCAGTGATCTGAAAAAGTACAGGCTAGTCCCAGAAATAGAGATGGATTTAGGATACTACACTATATTTCAAATGATTCTAGATGTGTAAATATAGCATGAACATTCTTGGAGAGGGGTAAGAAAAACTGGACTTTCTGGGCCAACCCTGGCATGTTTTTCTTTCCCATCACTAGCTAATAAGGATTGAAAATTCTGCTCCAGGCTAATGAGTGAACAGGATGGCTGCCCACAAAACCAGGTTATTAGTTTTACCTCATTGAAGCTCATATTCTCAAAGGCCCAAAGTGCTGTGCCGAGACAAATCCAAGTGCTGCTCCTGCTGAAGTGCGCACTGAAGTCCAGCTGTCCGTGCTTACAACAGTGCCGAAAGTGGGGATTCCATGGACCAAAAACGCTGCCGTAAGGGAGGCCAGAAGAGTTGTAGTGCAAGATCCTGGGAGAGATTATACCAAAGAAATCAAGCCTTTTTATCCGATGCTTCTAAGATGATGAGGGTGAGCTGTGACAGATGGAGTGGGAGGGGAGTTCACATACATTCCATGTCAAGGCATTAGCTGATAAATCCATCCTCAGAAAAGCACCTTTTTAAAAAGTCCATTTTGTGTATTAGAAGAAGAAGAAGATGATGATGATAATGAAAGCCCTGGCAGATACGAAGTTCCTCAGTATTTCAGGAGAAGGAATTCTTCCATCTCCCCTTGACATGACTGTGGCTATTATCCAAACCTCAGCTTGAGAACATCATACCAGTATAATACTGAGAACAGAGGATTTTTTAAAGGGATATGGTAGTTAATAGGTTTGTTTAAAGAACTCTTGGGAAATTTCTTAACAAATTGTAATTGTTTTTATAAACCTTCCTACAGAGTTGTTTACCATTCATCATCACCATCATTTAATATCTATAAGTGCCCAGAATGTACAAGGTGCTATACAGCTGTTAAACACCCCTTCCCTGCAACTGTTTAAAATTAGAATAGATTTTTGCATCACCCATTGCTAGAAGCTTTCCCCACCTAGGTGGGCTGCGAGGGCCTGCATTCCCAACATCCCATTATATGTTTCCCACTCCAGAAAGTCTCCAGGTTTATTCCAGCTTTTTATCTTGATGTGTCCCATCCACCCCCATGGTTTGGTTGGTTTTGTTTTGTTTGTTTTTTTAATCAAGAAAGTTTCAGGGAATCAAAAGAGGTCGGAAATTTTTTAACCTAGCAGAAGTACAGAGTCATATATTTTGCTACGAATATTGTTGTAGTACAGAAAACCCACTTTGCCTGTTAGTGTGTGGATAGTATGTGTGTGTCCGCACTCGTGATAACTTGAATGTTGAACCAGACATAGGGTTCGTTTTCGAAAGGTTAAACCACACCGCTTCAGGAACTTGCTCCAAATACTACTTGGTTATCCCTTCCTTTACCAGTTAGAGCTAAAGAGTGTGATGTGTGAACACACTGGGTTGGGATTTTCTGTCGAGGATATGCAGGGCATTTTGGCATGAGGCAAATACAGAAGCAAGATTTCATCCTACTTAGTGATTTGAATCATGACAGTCCTCATTCCAATCTCTCCTTAATTCTCTCTGGCCCTGCCCACACTCTATATTTGAAAATCTTGTTTTTGCTCTTTCCAGAGCTTCACCCCTCTACTTACATATTGTAAAGTTGTATAAATCTATCATTGAAAGGTCCCCTCTGCCACCAGTGGCGCCACCCTTTGGTTTGCTGTGGTACTTTGCTGTGTACTCTGTGGCATCATGTTACTGTGTAAATAAATTCATTTTAATACACACTAAAAAACAGACAAATGCTTGTCCTTTCGGCGACTCTTCCACACTGACATGCTGAGGAGGGTTTGGTTGCAGACATGGTTACGTCTTGTCCCCCCAGGGTAGGTGCCCTGTCCATAATGCAGGAAATGATGGCTTTCAGCCACTGTGCCTTCTGCACTCTGGGTCCTCATCCCCTGCTGACATGGATTATATTTCTCTTTATTCCTTGTCTAATCTGAGGAAATCAGGCCCCAAAGAGAAAGCGAAGGCATTCTGCTTTTCCCAGACCTCAGAAGGCTGCAGGTTTGCTGTGTGAGATCGCCCCCTGGTGAGCAGTCACCTGCAGGCTTCCTGGGTTTGTACTGCATGTTGAGAGGCTTGGTTAGATGGCTCTGACTGACCCTCTCCGTGGAAATCAGAGCTGTTCAGGTAATGTGAGCGGGGGCAGGGCATCATCTGCAAGATTCACATGCCTTTGACACACAGTGATACACAGGGGCCTCACAAAGGCAGACAAGCTAATGTGTGGACACTTCAGCAGCACAGAGGAGGCTGCCTGGCTTAAGAAGGAAGAGTCAGCAGTGGTAGCAACAACTGCCGCCTTATTAGAGGAGAATAGATGAAAAGGCAAACATGTAGATTCTAAATTTAGAGCAGATTTTAGAGCACCAAACCCTTTACAGTGGACACTGTCTTTTCCACTAGCAAGCACTCTGGAATTTGCAGATGCTGTTTTTAAGGCATATCCCAGAAGAATGGCTGCCAGACTTGAGGTTTATGTTGCTGAGAAGCAACATAACAGAACCCGTGTTGGTGTGGACCCAGAAGCTCCCTGTGTGTTGCCTGGGCCCAGGAGGAAGGGTCAACGGCAAGACTGACTAGACAGTCCCCAGGGACACAGGCCCTGCCTGCTACAGCTGTGTAGCCTGCTTGCTGGAGAAGAGCCTAGGGAACTTCCCTTCTAGTTGTCAGCTCAACACATTGGCTTCTGGGGGAAAGGAAGCAAAGAAAAAAGTAGGCGGTTGGGGTTGGGAGGTCACATAAACAGAACGCCCCAGGACCAGGCTGCTGTGTGAAACTCTGCTGGCCTGAGTGGTCACCTTGTGTGCCAGGCCAGATCTCACTAACACAGGACTCCATAACAATTGCTTTAGTACTGACTGAGTGATTACATTAAATATTAAAAGCTGAAGGGGCCAGTGCCCTTATACAAAGGCTGAAATGTAACAAAAGCCCCACTGGGAGTTTTGCCTAGACCTTTCCTGGGCCTTGAAGCATGACAAAATAACAAAGGAATTCTTAACAGGACCTGTTTAGGATTAAACAAGTTTATTGGGGGTCTGAAGGAACTCCCCACACCTCCATAATTTAGCAGGAGACAAGATAACGGTAATCACCCCAGCACTTGGATCCATTTAGATTAAGTAAACTTACCGAGGCTCCAGAGGAAGGTCTTCAAGACTCAGACTTTAGTTATACATTAAAAGAAGTTGGCCGGGCACGGTGGCTCACACCTGTAATCCCAGCACTTTGGGAGGCCGAGGTGGGCGAATCACGAGGTCAGAGACCGAGACCATCCTGGCTAACACGGTGGAACGCCGTCTCTACTAAAAATACAAAAAATTAACTGGGCGTGTTGGCAGGCACCTGTAGTCCCAGCTACTCGGGAGGCTGGGGCAGGAGGATGGCGTGAACCCAGGAGGCGGAGTTTGCAGTAAGCCGAGATCGCACCACTGCACTCCAACCTGGGCGACCGAGCGAGACTCCGTCTCAAAAATAAATAAAGAAAAAGTCACTTATGTCTTTAGATTAATGAACACTTACATGTAGACATATAGCTTAGAAGGTATATAAGATCTGGGAAACAGTAATTTTGAGTTGATCTGGCGATAACTTCCAGGCCTTCTCCCTGTAACTGGTTACAGAAATAAAAATCCCTTCCCTCCCAGTTCATCTGCATCTCGTTATTGGGCTGCAAGAATAAGAAGCCTGACTCCCAGTTTGGTTCAGGAACACCTGGAGCCCTGAAAGGATACAGGCCAGTGGATGGTGGGACCAGTTCAGGATTACCCAAGCCAGACTCTACGTGAGGTGGAACAAGGCCAGAAAAAAACACTGAGTTTCTATTCTTCAGTGGGATTACTTTGTCCTTTGGTATAACTGGAGAGCCTGGAGGTAAATTATCCTATTCCCCTTCCCCATTACATCACCCAGCATGGGATTCATTCCTGAAGATTCCATTAGTGGTCCTCAATGACACCATCCTGTCTGACTCTGGGCTGTCCAGAGGCAATGGGCCACCGACATTTGGATGGGGCCTTTGGCAGCTCCATGCCTGCAGGGTGTTGTCTTTCAACCTAAGCCACAGAGAATCTTGATTTCTTTCCTGCCTGGAGAGAATTGGTGTGGGGAACTCTCCTTTGCCTGGGGTTGTAAGTGTGTACCTTCTGCTCCAGGAGCTCTTTGCCTCCTCTCCAAGGCCTAGAAAATTACGCTTCCTTTTAAGTGAGCTCGCACTCTGTTCTACAAGGGAAAGAACTTCATTAGTGCCATAGGAGCCAAGAACTGCAGTTGGCAGATCACAAGTTGTTGTTAAGAGCAGCTCAAGGCAATTACAGCTGAAACTTAAAAATTGGATTTCACACTGGGCGGGGTGGGGTGGGGGGTAGGAGGGAATTTGTTGCCAAGATCCAGTTCTCTGAAATTTGCAAACCTCTAAAAGGAAATAGGCTTTTTGGACACAAACTGACTTCCTTGAGATCCCCGATAAACCTCTGTACAGGTATGTGTGTGCGCGCACGCACACACACACACACACACACCCCAATTAATGGCTCCCTTGCTGTCTGGGAAGTGCATGGAAGCAACCAGAAAGCTAAGTGATAATGCTGTGAGGGCTTCTGAGGAATCTGTAATTATGAGGACCAGGGTCCTCTAGAGAAGTAACTCTCATACAGGAAGTGGAGGGTATAGGGACTTGGGTTTTCCCCACCAGGACCACCCATTGCTCACCAGCCCACACTTGAGCTGGAGTCAAAGATAGAGCAAACACCTCCAAGCCTGTGGTTCATCTTTGCCCTGGGATGGGGGATGGGAAGCAAAATATACCTCAGGTAAAGAGAATGTGGAGGGATAAAGTCACCAGGCCCCCCAGGGAGGGGCAAAGTTGAATGCCTTGAGGAGCTGAGATGCTCCTCTTCCAGGGTAAAGGAGTCTGTCTCTAGAAAGCCAGCCTGGGGGTGCTTTCCCATGAACTAGCTTAACAGCTTAATTTTATCTTCACAATCCGGTGAGCTGGTTTCTAGAATTATCCCCATTTTACCCATGTGAAAAAAAGCCAGAGAGGGTTTGTTTGCCCCAGATCCTTAGTAAGGGAACTACGATTTGTCCTCCAGCAGCCTAACTCCACCTCCCAGCTTCCTGGAGTGAGGGACAGTCCTCCCTCACTCCCTGGCTGTCACCCCAGTATCATCAGTGGCTTCTTGGTGTCCAGAGAAGAAAATCCAATTGCTGAGTCTATGTCGTCCACCTCTCATGCTTATTGCTGACCAGACATTGCAGCAGCCCTACTCTCCAGGCTGGCCTGGGAAACATGCATTGAAATTCTCTGCGCCCGCATCGTTCCTGTTCTTTTTCTCCCTGTTCTTCAGGGCCCCATTCAGCCAAGAAGCTTTTGGGATGATATCCATCTGAAATCACCAACTCACTCCCCAGCTTCAGCTCCTAGCCTGGTGTATGTGTGTGTCTGTGTGTGTGCACGTCCCTTCTTGTGAGCTCCTCCAGGGAGGCCATGGCTTTAGCTGCTCTGCCTGCTGTCCTTGGTGTCTGACTCAACTAGCAGGAAGAGAGGAGGAAGAGAACCGCCCCTCGCTGCTCCACTAGGCCAGGCCCTGGTCCAGGCTTTCCCACACGTTACCTCATTTGATCTCCACTACAGCCATTTTACAGAAGAGGAAACTCAGAGTGGGTAAGAAACTTGTCCAAAGCTGCATAGCTGGTAAGTGGCAGAGCTGAGATTCAAACCTAGGCCTGAAGCCAGTTGTCCCCACCACCATACAAGTCTTTGTCTATTGGCTTGTTTTTGTGCCAGTGGATAGGCCCAGGCCTATGGGTGTTTGCTCCAACTGTGACAGACTGGGGTAGCCAAGGAGTGCTTCCTGATGTGGGCAGAGAGTATGAGTGAGAAGAGAGGGTTGGCTAGGCTGAGCAGTCAGATCTGTAGCTTACCTGTAGGGCCAGCACCTTTCCCTGTCAGACCTTCACTGAGCTCCTGTAGGATGAAAAGTAAATAACCAAGAAAAAGATTTCAACACATACAACAGACATAGGGTTAAAATTCTGAGTTATAAAGAGGTGATACAAATCATTAGGAACATAAAACACTAATAGATGAGAACAGAGAAGTCATGGAAGAACCCAAATGTTTAACCTTTCTAGAAACAAGAGAAAAATCCTAAGATGGCATATCTAAAAAAAATTTTAACAACTTTTTCTGATTGATTATAAAAATAATACCTGTTTACAGTAGAAAATGTGGAAGGTAAAATTGACCCACTAGATCACCATCTAGAAATGACCACCATTAACATTTACTGTATATCCTGCAACTGTTGTTTACTCTGCCTTTTTCTTTTTAAATTAAGATCATATTGTTGGCATCTCATTTTCCACCTATCAAATTAACAAAGCTTTTTTTTAAAGCTTATACTCCATGCTGGTGACAGTGTATACAGTTCAGTCAATGTTGGTGCAATTTAATTGGATGGAAAGGGGCTTGATTCATCCTGTCCTGGGGTGTCGGGCAAGGGCTGACCCCAGTAGTCAGTGTGGTGGTGGGTAATAGATATTTCAGATCTCCAAGGTCAAAGTGACAGAGTCACCACGGAACTTTTCAAAAGGAAAGACCACCCAAGTCCAGTGACTCCGAGACCCCCTCCTCCCCAGGTCCTTCAGCTATCCTGAGCTTGTAAGGGGCCTCTCTGCCTGAATCCAGATTTAGCTCCAGGTTCCACCTCTGACAAACTGTGTCCTCAGCCACTCTCTGAGCCTTGGTTTCGAAGGGGATTCCTACCTCACAGGGTCATTGTCAGGATTAAAGGACACAGTGCAGCAAGTGTGTTTAGTCCACTGCCAGGCAATAGTAAGTGCTCAAATATTGTTAGATCAAAAAGGCAAACTCTGAGTGGATGTTTACTTTCTGTTTTTATAACCAAGGACTCATCAGGGGATTTCTGCTGAACAAAGGCACTGTGAATTCAAATCTCGGCCTCGTAAGAGTCAGAAAACTGCTTGCAGCTTTTGAGTGGCAATTTCTCCAGCTTTCCAAATATTTCCTGGCTGAATTTCAGAAAGCCTGGTTAACAGTCATTTCTCTGAACACCTCCTACCTGCCCAAGGCGACATAGCACATCAGAGGCAGAAATGGGTCCACGCTTCTGAATCCAAGCCTGCCTTCCTCCCTACACAACCTGGACCCTTTACTGGGGGAGAGTCAGGCACAGTGGTAAACTGACGAGGGGCAGGGCTGCAATGGGAAGTGGGGGGTGAGAATGAAAGCAGTTGTCGGGAGCCCCTCCAGCTCTGGGCCAGTGTGCTCTTTAGAGGGTGTCTGTGTCCAGAAGCACCTCCTCCCTCCCTCAGGAAGGGGCTGGCCCAGGCCCTCACCCTTCCTCGGAGCCCGCTGCCCACATCAGAGCCCTCATTTCAGCTCGCCTTATGACACTGCCTTGCATAATAAATGCTTCAGTTGAATGTACTTTATTTTGGGGAAAGTCATTAAACTCCTTCTGTGGAAACATTTTAATTGAATTAGATTGTTTTGTGATTGTAATAAATGTTAATTAATTGAGTGGGCTGAGTGTCCTTGGATGTAGCTGGCTTCTCTCAGTTTAATTAGGAGGTGAATGTGGACTTATTTCTTTTTGCTATGAGTCTGTGGCTTAAATTTATCTTTTCAGCTAATAAAGTGATCAGGCGAATGCAAGGAGCAGATTATTTCTTATATCTGAAATTTAATAGCCTGCTTCGCTCACAGAGCCAAGTGGCAGCCTCTGCTTGGCATCACTGGGGCATGACCCAGTTCTCCATCTTGGCTTAATGAGGTTTCTCCATTTCTCTTGGGAAAAGAAGTTTTAAGTTCTACAAACATGCCTTTATCTCAAGGATACTAGTCACCTTGGGGAATGATGCTGTTGGTTCCCACAGGTGTGGCTGACCTGAGAGGCATGTGGTCTGTAAGGCAACCAAGACTCCGGAGCTTTTCATCCATCCCTGGAGCAGGCAGGCAGGACTTGGGCAGGTACGGAATCTCAGAACAGCCAACAGACCCTGACAGCTTCCTCATTGTAGAGATGCTGCAGCTGCAGCCCAGAGAGAGAGAGGGCATGCCCAAGGCCGCACAGTGTGGCCCTGGGACAGTAACACCTACATCCCCCAGCATCTCTGACTAGTAACAAATTCAGTGTGGGTCAGCCAGCACTGACATGAGCCAGACTCTTGGCTATGTGAGAGGGTAGAGATAGGTCCAAGGTCCTCAAGGAGGTTGCAAAATAGTGACAGCCATGTTGTGTAAACCGGAAAAAACAGAGGGATCCATACAACATAGAAGACAGTGTGAGGGGCCAGGCATGTTACCTTGACTTGTGGATAGGAAGGGCAGTCTGGGTAGCCTTCTGAGAGGGGATGAGTCTGCACTAAGTTCTGAAGGATGAATAGGAGTTCCCCAGGAGGACAAAGTGTGAAGAACGTTATTCCAGACAGAGACAACAGTATATGCAAAGCCAAGTTCATTCTGGCACATCCTGGCAAACATGTAGGAGCCACAGGAAGCCCTCAGCAGAGGCAGGACATGCTCAGATTTGCACTGTAGGAACAATGTGTCAGGCTGTAGAAGTGGAGGAGAGACCAGAGTGGGAAATGAGGGATAGAAAGAACCAGGGGAGAGAGGCTGGGCGCCCAGCCCAGCTCACTGCCATGGAGATGGAAGAGCAGGGGCAGACTCTAGAAATATTTAGGAGGTAGAATCAACAGTTCCCAGCTTCCCAGAGGGTCAGGCCTCCAGAGGAGGCCCCAAGAGGGAGAAGGTGAGGACGAAGGAAGGGTGATGTCCTCTCTCTTAGACAGGTTCTTTAGCAACTAAATAGCTTGTGTTCCCCTGAATGGTGCTGCGAGGTGACAAGACTTGCAATAGCAGTGACAGCTCACACTGAGCCGCTTCCTTAGGCCAGATACCATTACATGTGATGCGTGAACTTTATCTTCAGGACAACCCAGCAAGGGGGCTTCTTTTCCTACTCTATTTCACCAGTGAGGAACCCTGGGCATGGAGATGGTTAATGCCCACGATCATTACGCTGAGGAAGTAGCAGAGTGGTAGCTCTCCCAGGCTAGCCAGGGTCTCTCTGATCTACCCCAAATTTATGTGTGCTCTACATTCAAATAGGGCTTGCTTGACTCTTTACCCCAAATTATCCATTGTAACAGGTAATGAGAGTCTAGGTTTTCTTTTGAAAAATCAAAAGGCCTTCCAGCACCAAACGTCATTCCCCAAGAGCACAGGGGCCTTGGTTCTTGGTAGCTTATCCCGTCCTCATTCATGCCCAGGTCCCCTGGTGTCTGGTGGGAGGAGGCAAGGAGTCCAGGCTGGGCCGCTTTTTTGCAGACCCCACAGTATAGCAAGAAGGGCCTGGTTCCAACTCACTGACTCCCCGTGTGATCCTGGGCAAGTCCCTTCCCTCTCCAGGCCTCAGGAACTGACCAGGTCTGCATCAGCCCCTGCCAGGGCTGCCATGGAGTCTCCAGGGAGCCACATGTGTAGGACTTCAGGCACATGGTAGTTGATGGCTATTGTGATTAAGGCTGCCTGAGCCTTGATCCTGGTTCTCTTGAGGCCAAGGGGATTTGAGGACACAGGACACAGAAAAGTGTCTTCACAGGGGCAGCCACTAATCCCAGAAATTGACCCCCAGGCCCTGCCACCCAGGAATCAAGCTCACTGCTTGTAGAGCCTCTTTCTTCAGTAGGCCCCCTTTCTCTGCAAACCCCTAGTTTGCTGGGAACCCCAGTGGCACATCCTTTCCCATCCACGTGCCTCCACCATCTCTGCCTGGCAGGACTATAGTCACCCTTCAAGGCCTCAGTCTAGCCCACCTCCTCCCCAACCCCATCAGACTTCTCCCCACCCCCTGCCCTTTGGGTGCTTCCTATGGGTATCTGGCCCCACTCTGCCCTTCTCTGCCACTGGGCACTTTTCTGATGCTGGAGAGCTCCCAGAGCAGGCTCATGCCTCTGACTCACCCAGAGCCTGCCAGAGGCCTCCCCTGGGTAGCTCCAGCTGAAGACTGTGGATGGCTAGAGAAGGGAAGAAATTCACCCTCTCCACCGCATGTGCGTGCGCACACACACACACACACACTCATCTGGTCCCTCTCCCATTTTGTGACCACAACTGGCCTTCTCTCTAGCTCTGCCCTGTCTGGCTCTGGGACCTCTCCCCCACTCTGCCCTACCCTTCATCAGGCTGTTCTGGATGCTCCTCCAACCCCCGGGACATTCTCACCCCACCCTTCTCACTGGAACATACCCTGACTTTGGGGCAGAGGCTGGCACTAGGCAAGCTGTCACTACACACCACAGTGGCCCTGTCTCTGGGAAAATAAATGGAACATGGTTTGGGAGCTTGTCATGTGCCGGCTCCAGGAGACTCCCACAAAAAAAAAAAAAACCCGTGGAGGAAGCAAACCAAGATCCTTCTCAAGGAGGCCAGGAAAGTAGCCCTGAAAGCAGGATTAAGAAGCTTTTCCCTCTTCTCCCTGCTGCTAGAAGGCAAACAGCAGTGGGGTTAACTGGTTCCCAATTGATAGGCTTCCTGTCACCCTTCCCCCTCCTTCTCCTGCGGGACAGACCAGCTGTTGGGGCCAGATTAATGGCCACAATTAAAAGCAAAATGCCCTTGCTGTGGCCCACTGTCCTCCCACACCTGTGAGCCTGGAGGCTGCGCTCTAAGCCCCGGGAATGGGAGATTTGTAATGAAATCAGACAGGCCTCTTAACCGCTGATGGTATCAGGGCCCAGGGGAGATGCAGACTTATTTCCTAATCTCCCGTGGAGCATCTGTCAGCCCCACTACACAGCAATGTCATTCCTGTGTGCAGCAAGGACCTTTCATGGGGCAGAGTGTCAACTGCCTGCCTGGCTGCCCACCCGCCCCCCGAAGCTCCCCAAAGCCACTTCCCCTTTCCTGGACTCAGGCTGCACAGGCATTCACAAATGCTCACACCCCGCACACTCATATCCTCTCATCCATACACAATCATTCTGATTCATTCATAAATTGCCTGCTGTGCCCCAATTGCATTAACACACAAAAGAGAAAAATAAGAACATCTCTTTAGCAGTGTTGGAAAACAGAAAAGGGTATCATTGCTAAAGCAGTCATTTTGAGGGATTCCTAGAAGCAGAGAAGTGGATGAGAACAAGCAAAATGAGAGGCCCATTGATGCTGCACAGCTAGACAAGTCGGGGGGCTGCTTTCCCTGCCTGAGCCCAGGGAGCTCCCCAACTCCGGGCAGCAGAGCTAAGCAAAAGGGCTGCAGGCGGCCTCAGGAGCTGTTTCCATCCCGGCCTTTGTCCCAGGCTTTACTGGATTAGAACCGTGTGCTGAGTCTGTGAGGGGTTTGGGCAGTCTGCATGGAACAAAGGGTACAGGACTCCACAATCCCCATAGAGGGAAAGCAGGGGAGGGTCTTGACCCAGTAGTGGTAGCTTTTACCATAGCCTGCTGCTACTGCTGTCACAGCCTGGTCCCTACGAAGACACCCTGAGGTACCATCAGCAGTGGCAGGTGAAGGGAAGCAGGTGGCATGGCCGGGACTCCGCTGAAGCAGTGCGTGGAGACCTGGCACTCCCCCACCCCACCCCTCAGCCCCAGCCTCAGCGCCAACCACACTCCCTGACATCTCAGACTTGAGGCACAAGGAATCCTAAGGCTCCTGTCCTCACCCCGGCCATTCGCCCCCAGTTCATGCACTTAGAAAGCGAACACTTCCTGCCCACATCCCTTCAAGAAGGGTTCAATTACATCAGGAAACCCTGTGTGCTACAGCCCCCTTCTTGACATTCGTAATATGTCTTAGCTTGTTAAGGGCTCTAAGAAGTCTTGTAGCATCTTTTATTGTATAATTTACATTCCATGCCGTTACAGATCTTAAGCATTCAGTAGAATGAATTTTGACAAAAGATTACACCCGTATAACCCACACCCACATCAATATGTAGAACATTTCATCACTCCAGAAATTCCCCATGTCCACCCCACAGGCAATCATGTTATGCCTTCTATAATGATAGATTCATGTTGCCTGTTCTGAAGCTTCACAGAAATGGATTCTCACAAAACATGTGCCCCTTTGGGTCTGGCTTCTTTCACTCACCATAGTGTCTGTGCAATGCCTCCATGTTGCTATGTGTCAGTAGTTACTTTTCATTGTTGAGCATATTTTCTGGTAAGATTATACTTATTGCAATTTGTGTATCTATTTTCCTGCTGGTAAATATTTAATTTTTTCCAGTTTTTACTGTGAGCAAAGCTGCTGTGAACACTTGTGTGCTAGTCTTGTTGTAAATAGATGTTTCATATTTTTCCTAGGCAGGTGTACCTAGAAATGGAATTTGCAAGTGTGTACACACTGCTGAACTGTTTTCCAAAGCAATGTATGGGAGTTACTGTTGCTCCACATCCTCGCCATTATTTCATATTGCTTCTTTAGGAACTTTAAAAAAAATTGGTTTAACTTAGCATTTCCCACACTAATTGAGCCACTGAACTTCTAAATCCTTTTATTTAGTATTTCCTTATTTATTTAGAGATGGAGCTTCACTGTGTTGCCCAGGCTGGCCTCAAACTCTTGGGCTTGCGACACTGTGCCTTCAGAGTTGCTGGGACTACAGGTGCACACCAGCACGCCCGGCTGTACTTTTAAAATATAATCCCTTCTAACATATAATGGAACAAGTATTTTGTAAAATTTATTTTGGAGAATGAAGATCTAGATCTTTATTTGTAAGTAGGAGAAACAAAAACATTAGCTATTACAATGAATCACCAGATCAATGAGAAGGGAAAGCTCAAAAGAGAGGGCAAGGCTGAGAAAGCTGAAGAAGTGGCCTCCCATGAAAAGGAATGAGTACAATCAATTAGACTAACTGTGAGGTTCGAGAGGATGTCACACAGATAAAACTTGACGGAGCAGGCTGCAATGAAAGAGAAAGAGAATTTGGAAATGACCAACATGGCTGTCAAAGTGAAAAACTTGAGATTTAATGAACTACAGAATAAGCTCTGCCCCAAAGTAGTGATACTTGTGATTAAAGACAGTGGAGTGAAGGCGTCTCCACCCCTTTCTTCTCTATGAAACCAAGTAAAACCTTAACAAGAATGAGAAATAGGAGAGAAATTCTCTTTTGCATGAAACTCGGACACTCATAACACCAAAACATAATGTATCGATACTATAACAATTGGTTACTATCCGAGTCTTTCCAGATAGTATAGTATCTGGAGAGGATTCTGAAAGACCATACACCCCTGGAGACCAGGAGGGATAAAACCAAAGACTCCTCTGTTGGAACAGCAAAGGTAGAGTGTTTGGATGGGCTTCTGCACTTTCCTGAATGCTGCTTGGCCGTGTGGCATGGCTGTGGAGGGAGCGCTGAAAACAGGAAGGCATAAGTTGCCATCCTTGCAGGAAGCTGGATGACCATCTGGTGGGTGACTGGCAGCCCTGCCACTGCTGGTCTTGATGGCTAAAGAGAAGCAAAGGCTGAACCACCACACACAAACCTGGGACATTGTAGGGGCTTGACCGTGGGCGCCCTGGTAGTCTGGGGTGAAGTCACACCCTGGGGAAATTGTGGATTAGAAAGTATATTAGTTCCTGTGACTGCTGAAACGAATTACCACAAACACCAGCTATTTATTCTCTCACAGTTCTAAAGAGCAGAAGTCCCAAATCTGTGTTACTGGGTCAAAATCAAGGTGTTGGCAGTGAGGCTCCCTCCGGAGGCTTAGGGGAGAATCTGCTCCTTCCCTCTTGCAACTTCCAAGGGCTGCCAACACTCCTTAGCCTGTGTCCGCACCACTCCAATCTCTGCCTCAGTGGTCATATTGCCCTCCTCTCTCCTGTGTGTGTGTCAAATCTGCTTCTGCCTCTTTCTCATTAGAACACTCAGGATTGCATTTAGGGCTCAGCCAGATAATCCAGAATAATTTCTCCATCTCAAGATCCTTAATTTAAGCACATATGCAAAAATCTTTGCCATTTAAGGTAACATTCACAGGTTCCAGGGATTAGGGCTTGATATCTTGGGGCCATTATTCAGTCTACCACAGAAAGTATCACAAGACAAAGCTCAAATGTAAGTTTCACGCTAGCTCAACTCACTGCTTTGGCCTCTGGCTCCTCCTCCATATAATCTTTCATTATCTTTTTTCCTTTCTTCCTTCCTTCCTTCCTTCCTTCCTTCCTTCCTTCCTTCCTTCCTTCCTTCCTCCCTCCCTCCCTCCCTCCCTCCCTCCCTCCTTCCTTCCTTCCTCCCTCCCTCCCTCCCTCCTTCCTTCCTTCCTTCCCTCCTTCCCTCTCTTCCTCCCTCCCTCCCTCTTTTTTCCCTCCCTCCATCCTTTCTCTTCTTTCTTGCCTTCTTTCTTTCTTGCCTTCTTTCTTTCTTCCTTTTCTTTTCCTTCCTTTCTTTCTTTCTTTCTTTCTTTCTTTCTTTCTTTCTTTCTTTCTTTCTTTCTTTCTCTCTCTCTCTCTCTCTCTCTCTCTCTCTCTCTCTCTCTCTCTCTCTCTCTCTCTCTCTCTCTTTCTTTCTTTCTTGCCTTCTTTCTTTCTATCTTAGATGGAGCCTCACTCTGTGGCCCAGGCTGGAGTGCACTGGCATGATCTCGACTCACTGCAGCCTCCACATCCAGGGTTCAAGAAATTCTTTTGCCTCAGCCTCCCAAGTAGCTAGGATTACAGGCGCACACGCCCAGCTAATTTTTGTGTTTTTAGTAGAGATGGGGTTTCCCCATGTTGGCCAGGCTGGTCTGAAACTCCTGGGCTCCAGTGATCCTCCCACCTTGGCCTCTGAAAGTGCTGGGATTACAGGTGTGAGCCATCACACCTGGCCCTCCATACAATCTTCCTATAGAAAACTAGTCCAAAAAGACTAGAAAAAGTCAGTCAAAAATGAATGATAACAAACAACGTATAAAATGGCAGGAAGGCCAAACATGTCCTTGTTGCAGGATAGCTGTGACTTAGCTAAGTACCTCTATTTAATGAGAAAGACCCTAATACTGGGCAGGCACCCACATATTCTTGTATGCACTCATACGCAGACTTACAAAACTCCAGCTACATACCAATTACAAAATACTCACTCAAAACAACAAGAGTCACATAGAAGGCCTAGCTAAGATATCTCAGGCAAATGCTGACATAAAGAAAGCAAGATAGGATATGCTTATATCAGACAAAGTAGAATTCAAGGCAAGATGCATTAAACAAGATAAAGAACTTTTTTTTTTTTCAAATAAAATACAGTGTGCCAAGAAGATGTGAAATGAAGAGGTCTTTTACCCAGCGATTGTCTCAGTGGCAGGATTTATCATAACTTTCTCAGACTCAAATTGAGTGAAGAGAAGGTTTGAATATCAAATGTAATAAGCTTTGTGTGTACTCTCAAAGCAGACTACCTGTTTTCTTTTCAAATTCTCATGGAACAATGACAAAAACTGACTACATACCAGGTCCACAAAAAACTCAGTAACCAAAAAGTAGAAATCATATTAAATGAACCACATTTCCTGATCACAATGTAATCAATCTAGAAATTAACAACAGACAGATAATACCTTCACCCCAGGTCTAACCACTTATAAATTTTCAAACATTTCTCCACAGCTCAAGTTAAATTAAAAGTTAAAAATTGAGGCCAGGCTTGGTGGCTCACACTTGTAATCCCAGCACTTCAGGCCAAGGCTGGAGAATCACTTGAGGCTAGGAGTTTGAGACCAGCCTGGGCAACATGGTGACACCCCATCTCTACAAAAAAAAAAAAAAAAAAAAATCACAGCTTGTCGGAAATTATTATTAACAATGAGAATATCATTGTTAGTAACTGAAATATTAAAAACTAGATAATAAGACTAAAGATTTTCTCAGAGCAGTGGTCATAGTCTTAAACTCTTATGTATAAAGTCAATAACTCATTCATTCCACAAAGATTTTCTGAGTGCCTATTATAGGCCAGCACTGCTCTAGATGCTGGGGATTGAACAGAAAGAAAGAGAGATTCTTTTTGTATAGCTTACATTCAAATTGACAATGGTAAGAATTTGGGGGAGCGGTGGGGGAGTGGAATGCCCTGAATATTCAATTCAAGAAGCTGGAAAGGTACGATAAACTACTCTCAGAAAAGAAAAGGAAATTTCAAAAGAAAATATATAAATTAAGCCAGGCGCAGTGGCTCATGCCTGTAATCCCAGCACTTTGGGAGGCCGAGGCAGGTGGCTCACGAGATCAGGAGTTCAAGACCAGCCTGGCCAAGATGGTGAAACCCCATCGCTACTAAAAATAAAAAAATTAGCCAGATGTGGCGGCGGGCGCCTATAATCCCAGCTACTTGGGAGACTGAGGCAGGAGAATCGCTTGAACCTGGAAGGCGGAGGTTGCAGGGAACCCAGGCCGCATCACGGCACTCCAGCCTGCGCAACACAGTGCGGCTCTGTCTCAAAACAAAACAAAACAAAAACACGAAAATACATAAATTAATGATTTAGAAAAATAAAGTAGAACTGATAAAATTAAGCTTTGATTAGACTCTATTGCATCTAAGAAAAAAGAGAAAACACAAATATTTATCATTAGTAAAGGCAAGAGGGATTACACAACCGCAAATGCAGAGGCAATTGTATAGATTATAAGCAAATAATATGTGTAAATTCCAAAATTTGAAAACGTAGATAAAGCAGATATTATGGATAAAAATGGATATATTTCTAGAAATATGTAAATTACCAAATAGGCTCAATAAGAGATTAAAAACCTGAGTGGTGGATGGGCGCGGTGTCTCATGCCTGTAATTCCAGCACTTTGGGAGGCCAAGATGGGTGGATCACCTGAGGTGAGGAGTTCGCAACCAACCTGGCCAACATGGTGAAACCCTGTCTCTACTAAAAATACAAAAATTTGCCAGGTGTGATGGTGTGCTCCTGTAATCCCTCCTGTAATCCCAGCTACACGGGAGGCTGAGGCAGGAGAATCACTTGAACATGGGAGGCAGACGTTGCAGTGAGCCAAGATTGTGCCACTGCACTCCAGCCTGGGTGACAGAGCAAGACTCCGTCTCAAAAAACAACAGCAATAACAACAACAACAAAACCTGAGTGGCGCAGTTACTAGAGAAGAAATTGAAAAGATCTTTCAGGGTCTACCGACCAAAACACGTAAATACCTAGATGACTGAAGGCAAAATCTGACAAACTTTCAACACACTGATAATCTTATTAAACTATATAGAACATAAAGCTGGAAAAACACTCTTTCACTAGTCTGGCATACCAAAATCTGATACACAAAAAACACACGTGGGAATTACAGTTCCAAGCAGGAAGGCTGGGGCATACACTGCCATTGTTGCGCTGGAAGCACCAAGCAGTGTTCACTTGGGCACAGGGGTGGCCTGTCACCCAAACACAGCTGTGGGGTATTTCACCTACTGTTGTCCTGTCCTCCTCTCACTCAAACTATGCTCCACATTTGTGGCTTCAGGGGTGTTCCTTGTGGCCAGTTGACAGAAGAAGATAATTGAGTAGAGTTTACCCCAACTGGTCCAGTAAAAGTGCACAGCTGCAGTGTTACTCTCCCACTCAGAAGTGGTCACAAAAGACAGTGTGGAGAACAAATCCTCTCAGGAGTGGAATTGAGAGTGTTACATCTTGAACACTTTCCCCAAAGGCCAGATGGCCTGAGATATAGATCTACACTGGCTCATGGGCAGTAGGTCGTGGTTTTGCTGGACAAACAAGGACTCCAGAACAAGATGGAAGATTGCAGACAGGCTGGTTTGGGGAAGAGAAGGTGCATGGATCGCTCAGAACTGACCCAGAGGCAATCAGTATTTGTGTGTCACATGGATTGGCTCCAAAATGTCCTCACTGTGGAGCAAGTTCTGAATAATTAGGTGGGCAAGATGACCCACCCAGTGGATGAGTAAATGTCTCTAAGTCTCTTTTCTTTTCTCAGTCACCCTTGTGTCCACTCAGGAATAAAGTAGTTTTGGAGGCGGCAGCCACCTATCCAAGTAAGGACCTAATGGCCTCTCCAAAACTGAAGCAGCCACTGGCACCAATGAGGGTCTAACAGCAGTAGAGACCAGCTCTGAAAATCTGATATTGTACCACAGTGAGGAGGACCAGTTAGCTACTTGATGGAAAGTTACTTTTACTGGGGCTCCTTCCATCGTGAAGGGGCACGGGCTTGACGTCACTGGAATAACTACTCATACTGGAGTTGAATATGCATCCTCTCTTTATTGTGTTTCCATCAACACCACCATCAGTGGACTGAATAATGTCCTCCACTCCATCATAGCAACCCATACAACACTGTTTCTGCCCAAGGATCAGGTGTACAGTCAAAGAAGTGGAGCTGTTGATAGTCATGGGATTCACTGGTCTTTTCATACATGTAGGAACAGCTGGCCCTATAGAAGAGTAGAATGGACTGTTAAAGGATCAGTCTCAGCTGGGTGCAGTGGCTCACACCTGTAATGCTAACACTTTGGGAGGCTGAGGTGGGCAGACTGTCTGAGCTCAGGAGTTTGAAACCAACCTGGGCAACATGGCGAAACCCTGTCTCTACTAAAAACACAAACAATTAGCCAGGCATGGTGGTACACGCCTGTACACCCAGCTACTCGGGAGGCTGGGGCAGGAGAATGACTTGAACCCAGGAGGCAGAGGTTGCAGTGAGCTGAGATCGGCCACTGCACTCCAGCCTAGGTGACAGAGAAAGACTCTGTCTCAAAAAAAAAAAAAAAAAAGGATCAGTCCCAGCACCCTGGTAGACAACATTTTTGTGAGTTTGGAACACTGTCCTCCAGCATTTGGTATGTGAGCACAACCAGCATCCAATTTATAGTGATCACAGCAATCTTGGCACCAAAGCATGGATGTGGGAATGGTGCCCTTCACTATTAAGCCAAATAACCCCTTTTCGATAAATGCACTTGTTCCCACAGCTCTGCACTTGCCGGTTTAGAGGTTTTGATATCCAAAGGAGTAAAGCTTTAATGTGAGTAAAACATAATGGCTGCCTAAACAGGAAGTTATTACTGGCAGTCCACCACTACGGGCTCTCCATGGTACTGAACAAACAGGCCCAAAGACAGGTCAAGGCTTTGGCTTCAATGACTGATTTAGATCCGTGCTGCCCAATACTGTGGCCACTAGCCACACGTGCCTATTATATTTAAATTAGCTTGAATTAAACAAAATTAGAAGTTCAGTTCCTTAGACACACTAGCCACCTTTCAAGTGATCTGTATCCGCATGTGGCTCCTGGCTACCGTATTAGCCAGAGCAGCTATGGAACATTTCTGTCCCTGCAGAAGGTTCTGTTGGACAGCATTGATTTAGACTCTCAAAGGTAATGGGGAGGTCACTGCAATGGGGGCATGAAGAAGTGAGTTTGACCTCCAGGAACCCTCTGTCCTGTCTGCTCGTCCTGCTGTATACAGTGGTCAACATGGAAGAAGGTACAACAAACCTATTTAGGCAAGGGCACCAGGGCTTAGCCCCCTCAGGAATAATGGTCTAGGTCACCCTACCAGTAAAGAATGCCTGTCACCCGAGGTGTGGGCAGAGGGCAAAGGAAACATGGAATAAATGAGGAGGGAGATCACACATCCTAACCACAACCATATAGAGCCTATATGTTCTTCCTTGCAGTGCCATGGGTATATTTATATATTTTAATAAATTTATTTTGTCTTTCCCTTTAATCCACTATTGTATACATTGTTTGCAGAATATTGTGACAGGAGTGGGACAGAATTAGAGAAGGAATGGATCTCACCCACAAATACTGGACTTGGAGCTGTACAGAGTAACCATATTAGGCTGTTCTTGCACTGCTACAAAATACCTGTGAGTGGGAAATTTATAAAGAAAAAAGTTTTAATTGACTCATGGTTCTGCAGGCTGTACAGGAAGCGTAACACTGACATCTGCTTCTGGGGAGGCCTCAGGGAGCTTTTGCTCATGGGGGAAGGCAAAGAGGGAACAAATATCTCATGTGGCAAGAACCAACAACTAGATCTCCCTGGAACTCACTGTCTCGAGGACAGCACCAAGCCATAGGGGATCTGCCCCTTGATCCAAACACCTCCCACCAGGCCCCACCTCCAGCACTGGAAATTACATCTCGACATGAGATTTGGAGGCAACATGCAAGCCATATCAGTAACTGAGAAAAGAAGTGAAGATATTTTCAGATGTTAGGCTGCACCTTCTGAGGGAGGAGTGCTAAGTCACAGAAAGAAGGCGGAACTAATAAAACCTTGGTTATTTTGCCTTCCCAGAGTTGGATTCTCCCAATAGACTTCCCATGTTAGTTTAAGTAGAGTTGATTTCTGCTGTTTACGAACAAAACCTCTGACTGATCCAGAAGTCTAAATGTTGGTAAAGAATAGACCATGTGGCTATTTGCAAATAACATGTTTGTCTTCCCAATCAACTGAAAAGAAAATAGAAATCATTAAGAGATTTACTGTGGTGCAAAAAATAATAAATGTTGGAGGTAATGGATATGCTAACTACCCTGATTTGGTCATCACACAATGTGTGCGTGTATGGAAACATCACACTGTACCCCATAAATATGTACAATTACTATGTGTCAATATTTTTAAAAGTCAAGAATTTACTGTGGTGGCCAGACACCAGATTGCTCTCTTGTTTATCAGCTTTATTCCGAAAGAAAACCTAATTTTTAAAACCTATCTTCAGTCAGTCGCGGTGACTCACACCCGTAATCCCAGCACTTTGGGAGGCTGAGGCAGGTAGATCACTTGAGGTCAGGAGTTCGAGACCAGACTGGTCAACATGATGAAACCCCATCTCTACTGAAAATACAAAAATTAGCCGGGCATGGTGGCACGCGCCTGTAATCCCAGCTACTGAAAAGGCTGAGGCAGGAGAATCGCTGGAACCAGGGAGGCAGAGGTTGCAGTGAGCTGAGATCACACCATTGCACTCCAGCCTGGGCGACAAGAGCAAAACTGTGTCTCAAAAAATAAAAACAAAAAAACTTATTATCAATGTAAAATAAAACCAGACCCAGAAGGGCCTTAAATACCCAACCATTTTTGTCCTGGAGGAGTTGAGCAGCCAGAGAAGGTGTGAGAGCAGCAAGGCCAGTGTTAGGAAGCCTGGTTGCAAGAGTGTGTGGGAGGGTGGGATCTCCCAAGGCCTGGCTCATTCCTCCAGGGAGGTGACTGCTGCTGTCCCCTGCACAGTGGCCTAGGGCTGGGCATGGCTCAGATCCATGGCAGTGCCAGCTGCAGTGCACTCTGTTGAGAGATGGAGGTGTCTCACCCACAGGAGCCAAAGGAGAGAGCAGGAGGGTCTGGGGTATTGGAAGGGTCTTTTGTGGAGTGTGAATCACTGAAGCCCCTCAGGCCACAGCAGATGCAAGTTTTGTGGGCCCTAACTTTGTACAGGTCCTGAAGGTCTTCCTTAAGGAAAATAATAAAAATCATAAAGACAAAATTAACAGCTGGGCGTGGTGGCTCACGCCTCTAATCCCAGCACTTTGGTAGGTCAAGGTAGGTGGATCGCTTGAGGCCAGGAGTTTGAGACCAGCCTGATAAACATGGTGAAACCCTGTCTCTACTAAAAATACAAAAATTAGCTGGGTGTGGTGATGCATGCCTGTAATCCCAGCTACTCGGGAGCCTGAGGCACGAGAATCGCGCTTGAACATGGGAGACCGAGGTTGCAGTGAGCTGAGATCACATCACTGCACTCCAGCCTGGGTGACAAAGCAAGACCCCGTCTAAAAAAATAAAAAATAAATAAAAAATTTTAAAAAGACTATTAGGTACAAACATGAATAGTTACTTGGAATGAGACAAAAAAAAAAAAAAACCTACAAATCAGAAAAGTTGACACTACAAATATTATTAAATCCCCCCCCATAGCAGTATATTTTTTATTCAGTGCTTAATAAACATTTGTAGTACCTTTTTTTCCCCTTCATTTTTGCTACATATCTTTTGGCTGCTTTTTCATATGACAGTACTTTTGTGCTGCCATTTTTTATAGAGAGAATAGAAAGATAATTCACTGCTTGCTGTGGTATGGTTAACTAATTTGTTACTTGATTAGTGATAGTTTACAAAAATCTATTTTGGCCTCATGACTTACTGGTAAAGTCGTGTACATTTTTAGGATTGTTGTCAAGTTGAGGGAAACCTTTATCAAATTTCTTTTATAAATGAGTTGTAAGATTTCAGGGTTTTCAAGTTTTCTTATGTTGAGGACCAACCTTAAATACTCTGAATTGATGGTGCTCGTTAAGGAGAGCAATTCAGATGCATTCTTAAATTTCTGCTACATTGCTTTGAGCTACATAATTGTGTAATAAAATTACTCTTATGTTACATACACTGTACTTATTGATGAGCATGTGTAGGAGTTTTGTTGCAGGAACACTTCTTTCTTCAGGCTGTCTTGCTGTGTCGGTGGCAATTTCATGTGCCATTTCATCCGGAACTGCCAGACCTTATCAGGACAAGATGCATCAGTTACACCAAGATGCGATTCCATATATTGGGGTGCATAAAACATCTAACTTCACACACAGAAGTACTTGCTGCTTGTAAAACTGCTGTAACACTCAAGCACTCACTATAAGCAGTGAATTTTCTTTTACTTTCTTTATTTTTTTTCTTTTTTTTTTTTTTTTTTTTTTTTTTTTTGAGACAGGCTCTCTCTCTGTTGTCCAGGCTGGAGTGCAGTGGTGCTATCACGGCTCACCACAGCCTTGACTTTCAGGCTCAAGCGATCCTCCTACCTCAGCTTCCCAGATAGCTGGGACCACAGGCACACACCACTACACCTGGCTAATTTTTGTATTTTTTGTAGAGAGAGGGTTTCACCATGTTGCCCAAGCTGGTCTCAAACTCCTGGGCTCAAGTGATCCTCCCACCTTGGCCTCCCAAAGTGCTAGGATTACAGGCATGAGCCACTGTGCCTGGCCTAACAATGGAATTCGGATCAATTTTATTTTGCATGAATCTCATTAAAGAGAAACTAATGTGTGGCACAGAAGTGGGAGTGACATTCATATTTCAATATGGCGTCTGGCCCTGCATCATGTCACAATAACGGGTGAGTCAGCATGGTGAGTATTGGTGGATAAGAGGAGTATTCCTGGAAACCATTCCTAAACCAGAATGGCTAGTAATAACTATACACTGTAAGCCACATAAATAGATCCCACTAAGCCAAATAAATATGTCTTTGACTCAACTTCCCTTTAGCCAGATCCCCAAAATGCCCATGGCCGTTCCAAACCATCCAACATGTGTGGAAATATGACACCAAAGTTGGAGTGGAAGAGACAGTGATCTTCACTGATTGCAGTCGAAACGTTTTACTCCTATAGGTTTTATAGAAGCATTAGAACCATGTAAATACATTGCTAGTCCCCCTCCCAGGGCTTTGGAGGGGGATGTCACTGAACTTAATTAACATCACACTTTATCCTCCTTTGGCTTGGGCTGCCAGAGTGGGAACTGGGGAACCAGGGTACAGTCCCATTCATCATTCCTGTCACCACAAAGCACTCCACAGTTCACACAACAACCCTCACACTCACCTTCTCATCTTCTCGCTACAACCCTGTCAGGCAGGCCTTGTCATTCCCACTCCACAGAGAAAAAGTGCAGGCCCAGAGAGGAAGAACCCTAGGCCAGGATCACACAGTTGGCAAATGACAGAGCCCAGCTCTCTGGTGTCCCAGTCCGGTGCTCAATCCCTCCACCAGGGTAATACTGCCTCACCTGAGCCCATAGTCATCCTGCCAGGGGGCAGGGAAGGGGGTCACATCCCCATTTCATAGGGGTGATGGCCTTTATATTCACCATTCTACACCCACAGGACAGTCGACAGGACGCTTGGTGCACGAGAGTTTATTTAACTCTCATAGTAGTGTGCAGGGAGTGTTATCCCCATGCTCTGGTGGAGGAAACTGAGGCTTATGGAGGTCCCGTGGTCTAATTAGGAGTCGGGGAAGAGGCACCTGAAGTCAGGTCTCTGGACTCCTGGTTCAATGCTTTTTTGCTGAACTTTGCTTCTCCCACTTTAGAGATGGACGCGACTTCGGAGTATCATCCAGCCCAATCCCCTTTCCACAAATGAGAAACGGAGGCCAAGAGGAGAAGCCAGGTCATACAGCAATTTGGGATGGATGCCTGACTCAGCCGTCTGGTTTGCCTTTCTCCTTCAGGCACCCAAGAACCTTCCATCTGCCCCCTCATGTCTAGGGGTCCCCATTGCAGGCTGGGTCTTTACTCCGACCTTTGAGTGACGCATCCAGCAACAGCCTGGATCAAGCAAGTCTATGATTGTCTTCTTGTCCAGACTCCTCTACTTTGAAACTGTCTCCACCCACAGCCTAGGAAGCGAGAGACGGGTACCAGGATCTCCCAGAGCCCAGAGTAACCACGTCCCCATGGCCGCAGCTGATTGGGTCACACCCGATCCAGGAGAGCCAATCCAGTCTGAGCAAAGCCGACTGAGTAGGTGGCAAGCCTGAGTGATCGGAGAGAAGCCGGGACGGATGCAAATGCAGAGCCCGCTGGCAGAGGCGCAGAGGCACCGACCAGAGCGAGGAGGTCCCCAGAGGCAGCCGCCGCCCTGTAAGTTTCCCATTCCCATGAGCCTTAGCAGTCCCTGTGTCTGTGCATTAACACACTTCCCCACTGAGTCCCATGAGAGGGTTTTTGTGACCTTCAATTTAGATATTATAGAATTTATTTATTTTTATTTTAAAACGATGGGTTATGTTTATATGGTTCACAAATCAAAGCCAAATGAAAAGGAATACCTTAGGAGGTCTCATTCCCACTCCAGTTCCCAGACACCCTATTCTTTAGTCCCCCGTGGGTAACCACGTTTATTCATTTCTGGTCTGTCTTTTCCAGCATTTCTTGATGCAGATATAAGCAAATACCAATATATTCTCTCTCTCTCTCTCTCTCTCTCTCTCTCTCTCTCTCTCTCTCTCTCTCTTTTGAGACAGAGTCTCGCTCTGTCACCCAGGCTGGAGTGCAGTGGCGCGTTCTCAGCTCACTGCAGCCTCCACCTCCCGGGTTCGATTTTGTTGGGGAATTTCAGCGATTCTCCTGCCTCAGCCTCCCGAGTAGCTGTGATTAAAGGCGTATGCAACCACGCCCGGCTAAAACCACGCCCAGCTAATTTTTGTATTTTTAGTAGAGATGGGGTTTCACCATGTTGGCCAGGCTGGTCTTGAATTCCTGACCTCAAGTGATCCTCCTGCCTCGGCCTCCCAAAGTGGTGGGATTATACGTGTGAGCCACCGTGCCCGGCCCCAGTGTATTTTCTTACTCTACCCTCTTTGCCCAAAGGGAGCATTTATTTGTGTTCCTTGAAAAAGAAGCATCCATTGTGCCTTGCATTTTTTCACTTAACAATCCTAGAGACCTTTCCATATCATGAAATGATATATTTTTGTTTTGTTTTGTAGAGATAGGGTACAGTCTTGAACTTCTGCCCTCAAGCAATCCTCTCACCTGCACCTCCCAAAGTGCTGGGAATTAGAGGTGTGAGCCACCATGCCTGGCTCTGAAATGATGCATTTTAAATTCCACTAAATTATTATGTCCTGGGCTCCTTGCACTAGAGATACCATAGGCTGAAGAGAAATTTTGTTAGGGAATTTCAGTATTTCCAAAATTCTAAAAGTCTTCTTTTCCTCTCCACAACAATGCTTGGAGATGTACAGTCTAGTCTACTGTAAGTCACATGTGGGAGGGAGGGAGTGGGTGCTCTCCAGGAGCTGGGAGATGAAAGAGAGACATACAGGAGTGACAGGAGAATGGGTCTGTGCTCAGACAAGGGTGAAGAGCAGCCGCTAGGGGACTTCCCCCGCCTTGGGGTTGAAACTCTGGAGAAAGAGAAGATCCTACATTGTATAAACCCTACCTAAGCAAAGTGGGAACCCAAAGCAGGAGACTGTCTCTCTGGGAACCCTTGAGGCAAAAGGTCAATTCGTTGGAAGCCAGCTGAACCCCCAAAGGGTGAGATGAGCCCCAGAGACTTCATGTAAGACAAAAGTGCAGCAGTGTCCAGAGCTGCTTCTGGTCTGTCTGCTGTTGGGGAGAACTGAGTAGAGGAAGCTTCAACTGGTGTCTGCAGGAGTCAGGAGGCGCCTGGCCTAGGGCTTGGTCATGGCAGGGGTAAAAGTCCATCACCGTTATCTTCTACAAGGCCTGCTGGCCTGGGCAACTCCTCAGCTTCCCCCTACTCCTCCCTGTGAGGTTCAGAAACAAGTTTCTCAACCAGCTCAGGTTGCTCAGCTTATTTTTCTCTCACCCAGCAATTGCTCCCCCACCCCGAGTTGGCAGCTGTGAAAACATAAACATTGTCAGAACTTCCCTTGCACCTCCCCTGTCTCTACCTGTCCCCAGTACTGCTGGGCCCACCTCTGTTCCCTGCTCCTGAGGGTCCTCCCTCACCCATGGCCTCCATTCGGGCAGCACCCAGGGAGGTGGGCCCAGGACAGGCAATTTCCCTTTCCCTCAGCACATCCGGGGCCATGTGGGAGGCACAGTTCAGCTCTCTCCCTGGGCTCTGGTGGACACACAATGTCTCAAATAGCCGTATCTGGATTCCTAGACCCTGGTACAGTCACTGGCAACTGGTGACGTGGGGAAGGGGTCTCTAGCCCCTGCCTCTGTCTCCAACCCAAGCTTCAGGCTTCCCTGGCCCCTGGGCAGTGCCCTTCACTCCCCTGCTTCTACTTGATCCCCAGTGCCCAGTGGATTTGTGCCCCACCTTGGCCATTAGGGCTCCCTGGGCCTCCCTCTTGGAATAACACTTCCCATCTATTCTTTTCTCCTTCTTCCACATTTCTTTTTCTTTTTCAAGATGGAGTCTCACTCTGTTGCCCAGGCTGGAGCACAGTGGCACAATCTCAGCTCACTGGAACCTCTGTGTCCCAGGTTCAAGCGATTCTCCTGCCTCAGCCTCCCAAGTAGCTAGGATTACAGGCACTCATCACCATGCCCAGATAATTTTTTTTTTTTTTTTTTTTTTTGTATTTTTAGTAGAGCCAGGGTTTCACCATGTTGGCCAGGCTGGTCTCGAACTCCTGACCTGAAGTGATCAACCCACCTTGGCCTCAAGGTGTTGGGATTACAGGCGTGAGCCAACATGCTTGGCCGGTCACCTCCTCTTTTAAGGGACCCCAAAGTGCCTTTCTTTCCTCTCCCTTCTCCCTTCAGGTTACAGGGCCATTCATTAAAGTCAGGTGGTCTTTCTACAGAAGAATTTTTGCTTTAGTAGGCAGTTCAGCTGAGATGCTGTTGAATGTGTCTATATCCCTGCAAGGAGGGATTTTGGTTTTTTGTTTTTTTTCTTTTTTGACAGAGTCTCACTCTGCAGAAGTAGTATTGGATAGAATTCAATACTCATTCATGGTTTAAAAATAAAAAAACTTCTTAGCAAACAAAGTAATTTTTAAAAATAATCTTATAAAGGCATTGCAAAAGCCCTATAGCAAATATCACATTGAGTGGTGAAATATTGAATGTTTTCTTCTGATATCAGAAGTAAATCAAGAAGATATGCTATTTCTACTTACATTCAACATTGTGCTTGGATTTTACCAGTGCAATAGGGCAGGAAAAAAAATAAAAATATTATATCTTATGTATTGGAAAAAAAGAAATAAAGTTGCTATTATGCATAGGCAACATGATTATATACATAGGATTTTTTTTTTAATCTACGGATAAAGGCTGGCACAGTGGCATGTGCCTGTAGTCCCAGTGCTTGGGAGCTGAGGCAGGAGGATCGTTTGAGCCCAGGAGCTCAAGGTTACAGTGCACTACAATCATGCCTGTGAATAGTGTCCTCCAGCCTGGGCAACATAGTGAGACTCCATCTCTAAAGAATTTTTTTTTTTTTAAATCTACATACAAACCCTTAGAATCAATAAAATTTAGCAAGGTTTCTGAATATCCTCTCTATATACAAAAAAACAGTAGTATATCTTTATTTTAATTTTTTTTTTTTTTTTTTTTTTTTGAGACAGTCTTCCTCTGTCACCCAAGCTGGAGTGCAATGGCACGATCTTGGCTCACTGCAACCTCCTCCTCCTGGATTCAAGAGATTCTCCTGCCTCAGCCTCCTGAGTAGTTGGGATTACAGGCGCCCACCACCATACCCAGCTAATTTTTGTATTTTTAGTGAGACAGGGTTTTGCCATGTTGGTCAGGCTCGTCTCAAACTCCTGTCCTCAGGTGATCCGCCCACCTCGGCCTCCCAAAATGCTGGGATTACAGGCGTGAGCCAATGCGCCCAGCCAAAAACAGTAGTATTTCTACTAATAGCTACAAACAATCAGAAAGTGAAATTCTAAAAATGAGACCATTTACAATAACATCCAAGCAAGACATATCTAGAAATAAATCTAATAAAAGATACATAAAACTACATACTACATTACTGAGAGAAATTAAAGAAGACCTAAATAAAGGGTGAGAGGGTATATCACATTCATGTATTAGAGGACTCAAGAATATTCGTAGCAGCACTACTCTAAATAGCCTTAAAAAACTGCAAACAACTGGCTGGGCATGGTGGCTCACGCCTGTAATGCCAGCACTTTGGGAGGCTGGGGGGCAGGGTAGATCACCTGAGATCGGGAGTTCAAGACCAACCTGGCCAACATGGTGAAACCTCGTCTCTACTAAAAAGACAAAATTAGCTGGGCATGGTGGCACATGCTTATAATCCCAGCTACGCAGGAGGCTGAGGCAGGAGTATCACTAGAACCCGGGAGATGGAGGTTGAGGTGAACCGAGATTGCACCATTGCACTCCAGCCTGGGCAACAAGAGTGTTGCCTCAAAAAACAAACAAAAACGAACACACACTGCAGTTAATCCAAATGTCCCTCAACTATAGAATAAATAAGTTCATTGTGCTATAATTATACAATTGAATACGAATATTCACCAGAAATGAATACACTTCTACTTCATGCAACAACATACATGAATCCCGTAAATATGATGTGGAGTGAAAGATGCTAAACACAGAAAGAAGATCATGACTCTTCGTGATTCATTCATATGTAAGATTTTATTCATAAAAGTTCAAAAGCAGATAAAACTGATCTGGTGTTAGGAGTCAGGATAGTGGTGGCTCTTGCTGGGAAGTAACTACGGCAAGGGCCCAGGAGAGAAGGTTTCTGGGGTGCTGGCCACCCTCTATTTCTTCATCTTGGTGGTCGTTTCACAATTGCTCTCACTTTGTAACAGTGAATCCGTGCATTTATGGTTTGTGTACTTTTCTGAGTGTATGTTTTCATCCAGTAAGAATTTTAATTTAAAACAGTAGGAGCTGAGTGAGGTGCCTCACGCCTGTAATCCCAGCACTTTGGGAGGCCCACCCAAAAGGAGATCGAGACCATCCTAGCTAACACGGTGAAACCCCGTCTCTACTAAAAATACAAAAAATTATCAGGGCATGGTGGCGCATGCCTGTAGTCCCAGCTACTCGGGAGGCTGAGGCAGAAGGATCGCTTGAACCCGGGAGCTGGAGGTTGCAGTGAGCCA
Organism: Chlorocebus sabaeus; assembly: GCF_047675955.1. Classification (NCBI taxonomy): domain Eukaryota; kingdom Metazoa; phylum Chordata; class Mammalia; order Primates; family Cercopithecidae; genus Chlorocebus; species Chlorocebus sabaeus. Next base: position 53,165,634 of record NC_132929.1, on the reverse strand, counting down.
AGATCACGCCATTGCACTCCAGCCTGGGTGACAGAGCAAGACTCTGTCTCAAAAAAAAAAAAAAAAAAAAAAAGTAGGAAGTGGCAAATTGTGACATAAAGGACTTCTAAGGCTTCTCAAACTCAGAGACCTGGCTGCCCTCTGTGTCATGTGCTGCTGAGCAGTAGACCTGACTACTTTGTATTTGTTTTCTCATGTAATCCTCTTGGATTAAATGCACTCTGTGAAATCGGTATTATTCTTTTTGTTTTTTTTTTCTTTTGAGATGGAGTCTCGCTCTGTCACCCAGGCTGGAGTGCAGTGGTGCAATCTCGGCTCACTGCAAGCTCTGCCTCCCGGGTTTAGGCCATTCTCCTGCCTCAGTCTCTGGAGTAGCTGGGACTAGAGGCGCCCACCACCATTAGCCCTGCTATTTTCTTTTTTTTTTTTCTGTATTCTCAGTAGAGATGGGGTTTCACTGTATTAGCCAGGATGGTCTTGATCTCATGACCTTGTGATCCGCCCGTCTCGGTCTCCCAAAGTGCTGGTATTACAGGCGTGGGCCGCTGTGCCCGGTGGAAATCGGTAGTATTCTTATCACCACTCTCATTTTGAAGAAAATACAGCAGTCTTCTCTTATCCGCAGTTGTACTTTCCATAGTTTCAGAAACCCATGGTAAACCACGGGTTGAAAATGTTAAAATGGAAAATTCCAAAAGTAAACAATACGTTTTAAATTTTGCACCATTCAGAGTAGCATGATTATATCTCTCACCCTCCTGCCCAGGATGTGGATCCTCCCTTTGTCCAGTGTACCCTCGCTGTATACATCACCCATCCGTTGGTCACTCAGTAGCCCTCTTGGTAACTAGATGAAAAACACAATAGACATAGGGCTCCATACTGTCCTTGGCTTCAGGCACCCACTGAGGGGCTTGCAACTTACCCCTGAGGATAAGAGGGACCACTATACTAACAAATATATATATGTGTGTGTGTGTGTGTGTGTCTGTATGTATGTGTGTATATAGGTATATGTGTGTATATGTATATGTGTATTATATACACACATATACCTATATACACACATTATATATGTGCATATGTGTGTATATATGTATATATGTGTAAATGTGTGTATAGAGGTATATGTATGTGTATATACATATGTGCATATGTATATATGTGTATATATACACATGTTTACATATATGTATATATGTGTGTGTATACGTATATATACACACATTTTTTTTTTTTTGAGACAGAGTTTCACTTTTGTCACCCAGGCTGGAGTGCAGTGGCACCCTCTTGGCTCACTGCAACCTCCGCCTCCCAGGATCAAGTGATTCTCCTACCTCAGCCTCCTGAGTAGCTGGGTTTATAGGCATGCACCACCATGCCTGGCTAATTTTTTTGTATTTTTAGTAGAGATGGGGTTTCACCATATTAGTCAGGCTGGTCTTGAACTCCTGACTTCAGGTGATCCACCCGTCTTGGCCTCCCAAAGTACTAGGATTATACGGGTGAGCCACTGTGCTCATTCTATACTAGCAAATATTATTCCTCATTTTACAGATGAGGAAACTGAGGCCCAGAGAGTCTAAAGTAACTTGGCTAAGATCACCTGAGGAGTAAGAACCAAGAGTGAAATCTCAGCAGTTGGTCCCAGGACCCATGCTCTTTGGCACCCCACTGACTCAGCCTGTCAGCTGTGTGTCTGTTCCACTCCTTTCCCAGTTCCTGGAAAAGTGTTCCCCAAGCTACATAATTCATCCCACAATTCATGCGACATCTTCGCCATGTTTGATGGCACGAAAAACAATAATGACTCCTATTGTGTCCCAGCACTTGCCAATAAGAGACAGACTTTTAAAGAGCTTGGGACACGGCGCCAGGAAAATAGCTGAACAAAAGGTCTTCTGTATTTTGTCAGTAGAAGTGGAGTTGTGAGGGGCAGCACGATATACATTTTCACTGCCAAGAAACTTGCATAATGATTTTCTGCCTCTTTAAAGGCCAGAATCTATTAAGGCTTTTTAATTGGTAAAGAGTAATACACGATGCAAATGGAAGGTATTACCCATCCCCGTCACCCCTTTGTGTCATCTTTTATCTAGGAACTGTTAAAATGTCTCAGTTAACTACGCATAAAAATTCAGAGTAATCAGTGTATTCTCTAAAAACACAGAGAAAAGTTTTAAGGAAATACACCAGATTATTAATAATAGTTATCTCTGGGTTGTTCTCGTTGTAGACTCAAATTTTCTCTAATGGATATATGTAAACTTTGAACGCAGACAACACTTTTTCAATCAGGTTAGAGTATATAAAGTTTTATAAAATCATATAACTACAATTATATTGAAATGTGTACATAGTAAAAGACTGGGAGAAATTGTTCATAGTTTTTTTTTTTTTCTGGATGTAGAGAAATGAACATTTTTCTTTCTTCTACTTTTTGGAATTTTCTGATTTTTCTATAACAATCATTGTCTTCGTCAGGATTCTTGACGATAAATTACAGAAATAGACTCCAGCTACCTGGAGCAGGAAAGGATTTATTGTAAGAACATTAGGTAGTTCCAGCATCCTTTGGAATGCTGAAAGCTGAGGAAGGTTTAGCAGGAGGGATCTCAGCCAAGGTCAGACCACAGGGATGGTGTGGTTAGGAGGCTGCTGCCGGCACTGCCACCCCGGCACACACAGCCGGCGCTGCTGCCAGACTCAATGCCTGCATTGCTACTGTAAACACTCTCTTTTACTGTCCCTGTGTCTTTGCGTCACTCTCTGAAGGTCCGGATTTCTGGGCAGGATCATCTGACTTGCCAACGTTCATCACATGGCCATGTTCTAGCTGCCTGAGTGCAGGGAGAAAGACTGTCAGGCTCCAGTCTGGATGCCCCCACAATTCATACAATGGGGATCTTCCCAAGCAGGTAGGGCAATCCAACGCAGGATAATGCAAAAAAAGACAAATGGCCACTAGCAGGCATTGTTATTATGATTATTATTTGCAATGGCCCAAATCATACTGCAGAGCTGATCTAAGAAAGGCACAAACCAGGCCGGGCGTGGTGGCTCATGCCTGTAATCCCAGCACTTTGGGAGGCCGAGGTGGGCAGATCACGAGGTCAGGAGATCAAGATCATTTTGGCTAACACGGTGAAACCCCATCTCTACTAAAAATGCAAAAATTAGCTGGGCGTGGTGGCAGACGCCTGTAGTCCCAGCTAATCGGGAGGTTGAGGCAGGAGAACGGTGTGAACCTAGGAAGCGGAGCTTGCAGTGAGCCGAGATCGTGCCACTGCACTCCAGCCTGGGCAACAGAGCGAGACTCTGTCTCAAAAAAAAAAAAAAAAAAAGAAAGGCACAAACCACCACAAGCAGACATTGCTTTTACAATGGAAAGAAAATGAATAAACCTTATCTTTTTTGGTAAAAGATAGACTCTTTGTGTCATACAACATGGATCAGAGTGAATTTTACTTCACACAGTATGGGCTGAAGAACAGAGTTTATTAGGGCAAGTTATAGGCCAGGGGTCAGTAAGCGAAGTCACAAGTGCTCCATCCTCCCATCATCCCCAGACAGGTGTGCCACTGTCAGATGCAGTGAGCCAGAGTGGGTCTGTGTTTCCTTAGGAGGGACTTCATGCCTTCAGTTGCTCTCTTTCTTAGCAACTTTGTCAGTGGAGGTAAAATCAGATTTTCTGAGCACTGGTCAGTAGGAATTTGGAGTTCCAAGAGTTACCCAGAAAGGCTAATTTTCCAGTAAGAAGGATCCTCTTGGTGGGTAGAAGGGGTCAGTGAGGGAGACTGTGGGTCATAATATCCAAGTCTTGGCCCAGGTTAAAGGATAGGTGGACTATTCATGAAGCTAAGGAACACAGGTAAAGGAGAGGCAGGTTGAGGGAAAATGAGGAGTTCAGTTTGGGACCTGCCGGGTCTGGCGCACATATAAATTAACCCCATACGAGGTTATGGTATGGTCCCTGTTATAAACTCTCACAGCAACCTGAGGGTCTCCTTTGTATTGTTTATCCCAGTTGCAATTAGATCAATAATTTCATAATTAGTGTTGAATCTCTGCTCTGGATTGCAAGCTCCCTGGGGCCATCGCACACCCAAGTCTAACCACTATGTTGCTAGAACCACCCCCCAGCACCTGGCATAGGGTCAGGCACAGAGTAGGTAACCAATAAATGTGTTGAATCAATCAATGAATCCACCTGGAGCAACGCAGCAGGCAGTCGGATACACAGGTAGGAAATTGAGAGAAAGTCCTGGGCTGAAGCTGTAGGTTCAGGAAAGTCCTGCACATGGATAGCAACGGAATCCAGTGCTCTGGGTTAGCTGGCCCAGGTTGGTTAAGAAAATCAAAAGACCTGAGCCAGAACTCTGGGAGACACCAACATCCAACGGGTGCAAGGAACAGGTGCTGCTGCAAAGGCAGACAGTGAACTAAGAGACGATGGTGTTATGGAAGCTAAGGAAAGGGAGAGTTCTGAGTATGAAGAAGTCAATGGAGCCAAATACTGCTAGGTCTCGGAAATAGTAAACTCCAGTGATTACGAAGCACCTGTGTGCCGGGTACTTTTCTGACAGCTCTATGTGTATGAATGCACTTAATTCTCACAGCAACCACATGATAATTAGGGAAGTAATGTCATCATCACTTTCTCCCTATGATGGGGACACTGAGGCACAGAGCGAGGACCCAGCTAGGCTACCTGGTCCCCGAACCTGTGCTCTTAACCATGATATATACCACCTCAGAGAAGGGGTAGCAGAGAAGTCACTGATAACATTGACAAGAGCAATATCGGTGGCACTGTAGGGGTGCCACATGGCAGTGAGTCAAAAAGTGAGGCCGGGCGCTATGGCTCATGCCTGTAATCCCAGCACTTTGGGAGGCCGAGGCGGGCAGATCACGAGGTCAGGAGTTCAAGACCAGCCTGACCAACAAGGTGAGACCCCGTCTCTCCTAAAAATACAAAAATTAGCCAGGCATGGTGGTGGACACCTGTAATTCCAGCTACTCAGGAGGCTGAGGCAGGAGAATTGCTTGAACCTGGGAGGTGGAGATTGCAGAGAGTGGAGATTGCACCACTGCACTCCAGCCTGGGCAACAGAGTGAGACTCCATCTCAACAACAACAAAAAGTGAGTGGGAAGCAAGAGTCAAGGGCAGAAGTCCAGCCCCTTGCTACAAAGAGGGGCCCAGCTGCACCCCCACCACCTGGGCTCTGCATCCTCGGGCAATCTGTGTGCAAGGCAAAGTCTGAGAAGCACTGGATGAGATGATTCCTTTAGGAACTTTTTAAGTGAGCGGTTTTTCTTTTTAGGATAAGAGAGGCATGACCATGCTTGTAAACTCAGAACTGTGGTTTGCAGCCCCAACAGCATATTCGAATCACCTGGGGTGTTTTTGAAAAACAACTGATTCCCTGAGGCTCACCCCCAGAGAATCTGATGGAGTTTGTCTGTGTGGCCCAGATGATTCTAATGTGGAGGGGGTGGTCTGAAATCCACTCAAGGAGAAGGCACAAGGACAGGATGAGACCTCCGCAGGGAAATGAGAAGGGACACGATGAAGGGACAGGATGAAGAAATGCAAAGGAGATATTTTGGAAAAGGGGGAAAAGTAGTCAGAGCAAAGCGGAGAGAGAAATTTACAGAGGGTAGGGGCGTCAAGAAGACAGACGTTCAAAGAGAATCATATTTGAGAGCCCATCATTTTTCTTTCTTTTTAACAATTTTAATTAGGACCTACATGGTATTGCAAGAATGGCACTTGAAACACTTAGATGGTGTTACTGGTCTGCTCAAAGCCTTGCGCCTGGCGTAGTAGGCTGTTGGTGGTCTGGCCTTGCTGACCTCCAGCACACTAGGCTCTCTGTGTTCCCCTTCCTACAGCACAGTGATTATGTTCCTGCCTCAGGGCCTTTGTCCTTGCTGTTCTCATGTCTGGGCTGTTCCCCTCACCTCCCTTGGGTCCCCTCCAATGTTCTCTCCTCAGGGAGGACTTCTCTCATCACTCTATTCCTTTCCTCTGAATTGTTTCCTAACACTACCTCATGTCATATACCCACTTGCTGTTTGTTTATGGTCTGCCTCCTCTGCCCGAACGAATGTAAGTCATGGAAGGAAGGATGTGTCTTGCTCACAGTGGAATATCCACCACCGACAACAGTGAGGCACAGAGGTGACACTTGCAGCAAGTTTGATGAGTGAATAAATGGCTGTTGCTGCTGCTTGGTGTAAATGCACAGGATGCTGAGATGAACAGGTACTTCTGAGAGTGCCTGGGAAAAGTGATGAGTGGGGGGATTGCATGAGAGTGAGCTGATTAAAGACAAGTAAATGGATATCCTTAAGGGCGCAGTCAAGGAGGGAGTGCAAGATTCTAATGGCAGGAAAGACAGCAAACAGAGGCAGTTTATTGTGTGACTGATGATGTGGTTTTTGCACAAGACCACTTACTATGTGTGGCTCTGGGTGAGCTTCTTAACCTTTCTAAGCTTCAATTACCCGATCACTAAAATGAGGCTGATAACCATAGTGCCTTCCATCCAGGGTTGTGGTGGGGGTTAAATGAACTAATGGAGCCTGGTACCGGGTAAGCACGCAATAATTAACTGCTATGACGGATTCGAGATTGGGGGAAGAGTGTGAAATGTTGCAATGCAAAGAGATGTTTCTGTAATCGTTGCGAATCTTGGTCCAAAACTTACTACCCTGGAATAGACCTTGTTCCCAACCACTCACCCACACAAACATGTCTGCCTTGCCAACGCCATCACCAGCCTTTTCTCCTCTCTGACTCTTCTGAGAGCTAGCCCAGCGCCTGGCACAGTAAGTTTCTCCAAAAGTATTTGTTGTTGTTCTTTGCACTTCTCACCAACAGTGCTGCCAAGATTTTAACCCCATCAGGAGAATCTCTGGTCAGGGAGAGATTAGTGTCTCCAACCTTCCTAGGGGAGAATGCGCTAGGTAGAAAGATAGCACTCAGAGGGCCCTGAATCACTCTGAATCATCTGTAAGGGTGGCATAGTAAACGTAAGTCATAGGAGGAGAGTGGGTTTGGTCCACCAGAACCTCCCCACGGAGCATCTGCATCCAAGGGCGGCCAGAGGCCAGTAAAAGGGGCTGAGACCTTGGCTCCTTTAAGAGGCGTGGCCTCACTGCAGCCACCGCAGAGGTGATTGGCTGAAGCGGCTGGCTGTGGTGGGCGGGACTCGGTTGCCAGGGAGCGGCGCGGGAGCCGGGAGCCGACTGCGGCGGCTGCGCGGAGGAGCGAGGCGCTAGCTGGGGTCGGGGCTGCGCGACGGCGCAGGGGCTGCGGGGAGCGCCGCGCAGGCCGTGCAGTTCCGAGCCAGGAGGCGCCGCCGCCATTGCAGCTCTCTCGGTGAGCGCAGCCCCGCTCTCCGGGCCGGGCCTTCGCGGGCCACTGGCGCCATGGGCCAGTGCGGCATCACCTCCTCCAAGACCGTGCTGGTCTTTCTCAACCTCATCTTCTGGGTGAGCGGGGCCGGGCAGGGCGAGGGTCCGGCGGCGGGGTCGGGCGAGGCCGCGGCGAAGGCGCCCGTGGGGGCCGAGCCGGGCCTGGGCCTGGGCGGGCGCGCGGGTGCCTCACTCGGGCCCTCAGGCGGCTGAGGCGAGGGGAGGGCCGGGTTTGAGACCGCTTCGCGAGGTCCCTGCCGGACCAAGCCGGGAGCCCGGGCGCGGAGGACGGCGAGGGGAGGCCCTCGGGGACTCCACGGCCTCCAGCCCGCGCCTTCGCGCTCGGCCCACGCGGGCTGGCTCCGTGCCAGGAGCCCCTGTCTCCCCCTGGAGTCGCTGGCTGGACTGAGAGCGCTCATTGCAGACTCGAACAGGACGTCAGGCTCGAAATAGGATCTTCCCCAGAGGCTCAGGTTCCGCCCTCTTTGTCGCGGCCCCGCAGACGAGTGGCCGTCCGGAGGCGGGCAGATCCGCGGGGACGCCGCGGAGTCGGGGCGAGGGTTCCACTTAACGCCCTTTGCGTGTGGGGAACTGGCTGGCTCTCACCAGCCCGGAAAATGAAGAGTTTTAACTCGAGGAGCTAAATAATCCATTGACCAAGAACATCGGTCTATTTGTTTTGGTCATGGGGGTGACCAAACCGTGAGATTATAAGCCTTGGTTAAATATATGATGGAGATGTCACAAGATTTTGAAAGTGATTAGTTCACTTTCAATAAAAGGTGGCTTATGAATTTTTAGGGGGTACGCCCTCGGAGAAAGGAATGTTTATAACGATGTCATCTTAGTTTGGGTCCTTATCTCACCAGGGACTTTTATAGTAACCTGTGTTGTTCCTATCCGTCTTTCCACCCTCCAGCCCATCTGGACTTTGCACCCGGATAAATCTTTTAAAACGTTTCTTCTGTCACATCACTTGATCTAAAAATAAGGAAAACAGAAGCTTCAGCGGTAGAATAAGGTTCAGCTCCTTCCCCCGGTCTTGCAGCTAAAGTCCTCAGTTTGATCCCAAATCATCTTGCCCCTCTGAACTCGTCATTTCCTTAAACACTTGAGTGCCCTGGACAGATTGCTCTGTCCACAGTCGCCAAAGCACTCCTTGAACATTCCAGTTAACTATACTCTGTGCCTCTTCCTCCTCCCGGTCATCACTGGTCCCCATTCAGCTCCTCCCTCCCACGCATACGCACACCTGTTCTGGAAAGAATCTTTCCTCCTCCCCCGACCCGCCAACGAGGGATAAAACAGCTGTCTCATAAAAGGATGGTTATATATTTAAAAGCACTTACTACACACTTGTATTGCCAGAGTCCTTCAGGGCATTTGTGGGTGAAGAGGAGAGTCCTAACTGGGAGGTAGTACCTGTTCGCAACCACCCAGGCGACACTGGGATTTTCGTGATTTCTTCTTTTCCAATTAGAGCAGTGTTTCTTATACTTTAATTTGAGTTACAGGCTTATTTATTTATTTATTTATTTTGTTTTATTTTTTTCAGTTTCTTGAGTTTATTGTGCAGAATGAAATGCACGTGTAGAACCAGTTCCATTAGCAAAAGTCGTATCAGTCTCCTCCTTGAAGATGTGGGATGATTTGTGAATCTGACCATTATAAGGGCATCTTTTGCTAATTTAATACGTATCTATATACCTACTGCTACTTATGCATCCATAACATTTTTTATTCCATAAAGAGAAATATTTTCTACAATGCTTAAGTCATTAACTCTCATAGCATCTCGTTGTAAACTAGGAGTCAGCAGCCTCTGGTCCAAGAGCACAAAATGGTTAGCTACCTGTTTTTCTACAACCTGAGAGCCGAGAATAGTATTTACATTTCTAAATGACTGGAAAACAAATGAAGAATACTATTTCTTGGCGTGTAGAAATTATATGACGTTCTCCTACCATTTGACCCAGCAATCCCACTACTGGGTACATACCCAAGGGAATGTAAATCATTCTCTTATAAAGACACATGCATGCATATATTCACTGCAGTACCATTCACAACAGCAAAAACATGGAGCCAACCCAAATGGCCATCAATGGTAGACTGGACAAAGAAAATGTGGCACATACACACCATGGGACACCACGCAGCCACAAAAAAAGAATGAGATCATGTCCTTTGCAGGGATATGGATGGAGCAGGAAGCCATCGTCCTCAGCAAACTAATGTAGGAACAGAAGACCAAGCACCGTTTATTCTTATTTATTTATTTATTTAGTAGAGTTACAGGCTTTTTTAAAAGGAAAAATAATTTTCAGGGGTCCCCAAATGAGAAACACTTTGTTAGCTAGTAAGCTACCTAAGAGGCAAAGATGTGGCTCTGTACTCTTTACAATTCCTTGTGAATTTATGGCCATAACTATTTGATTTTGAAGAATATTAGGTGAATTTTAGGTTATTCAACCTCAGGGACTGGAATTGTTCATGTAACAAAATATTGGAACTACAGTAACCATTTTCTTTAAATTAGATTTTTATTTACTCAAATATCAGTTCTAAGTGATTCCTCTGAATCTCTGGATATTGTGTAAGTATATGTACTATTATTCCAGTGAAGAAAGTTATTTTGAACTTCTGTGGTGCTTTTTATAGTGGGTTATTGCCAAGACTGAAGTGGTAATGTTTAGTAAAAATACCCTTTGTCTTAGTTAGTAGGGTAGTAAAGTTTTTGTGAGTTGTGTTAAGGAAGTTAAGCAGATACGCTGGGGGACATGTAGCACAGTGCTACGTAACTAATGAGGAAACAGCATTAGGTATATCTCCCAAGAAAGTATTAGTTTATGGACTAACTGTGGGAATCTGATGATGATGGGTGATGGCAACTAACATTTGAGTTACTACACCCCAGGCACTGTGCTAAACACTTTACATGGTGTATCCTCACAGCTTTCCCATCTAGCAGGGAATATTATGTGTATTTTAGAGGAGAACATTAAGGTTGACTGAGCTAAGCACACCCAAGGTGTGGTACAGCCTGCATTCAAACCCAGGTCGTCCCATACTCTAGAGACTGTGGTGTTAGGACAAAGTGTGATTTCAAAAGATTTGTAAAGAGAAGAAACTTGTTAGAATCACTTCTCTAAAGCATGCTGATTTTAACATTGCTAAAATTAGAAACTGTACCAGAATTTACATGACACTTTGTTTTCTTTTGAATTAAGTCATTATGAGGAAGCACATTAAAAGATGTTACAAGATTCTTCCTGGGAGTTTGTAATGCATTCTTCAGTTTTAATAAATGTATTCTTATATAGTGGCCCCTCCCTCCTTTTAATGCCTTGAGATATATAAGTGGAAGAGTAAACATACTCTCCATAGAGCATATCAAATGTTTACCTGGGTTCCCTTGGGCAACTGTAGGCAATAAAAACTATGTTGCACTGGCTCTTAACTGTCGGGTAGTAATGGCTGATTGTTAACAAGGGTCAAAGTTTAATTGCTTTGGCAAGACCTTTAAACTGCACTTTCTTATGTCTTGATATCCTGATTCAGCTGTCAGTTTGTTCATTGAGCTGTGACATGGAGATAGATATATACCTGAAATACTCAGGCTGTAAATTATCTGACAGCTAAAATCGTTACTGTTGATTTGGTGTAGATAGTTTGGAACAATGCTGTAATAATGTTACTGTGGAAAGGCACAAACCGAAAGCGGAAACAGTCATTTCTAAAATCCTGAAATTTGTCTTTATGGAAATTGGGAACTCCTGCTATGGTTAGAATGTTCGTCCTTTCTAAAATTCATGTTGAAACTGAATCCCCAACGTGGCCGTATTGAGAGGTGGAGCCTTTAAGGGGTGATTGGGTCATGAGGGCTCTACCCTCATGAATGGATTAATCCATTCATGGATTAATGGATTATTGGGTTTTCATGGGAATGGGACTGGTGGCTTTATAAGAAGAGGCAGAGAGACCTGAGCCAGCTTGCTCAGCCCCCTTACCATGTGTGATGTCCTGGGCCACCTCAGGACTCTGCAGAAGGCCCTAACCAGATATGGCCCCTTGACCTTGAACTTCTCAGCCTCCATTTATGTAAAAAATTTCTTAACTTACCCAGTTTCATGTATTCTGTTCTAAGTAACAGAAAATAGTCCAAGACAGTTTCTCACCAAATTCTAGAATATTAGGATTTGTAGCTTGAAAGATAATATTGGACAAGTGAAAGGATGTACAACTTGTATCAACTTGGATCTCTGTTTTTGTGGAGTGATAAGGCTTTAAATGTAAGTGTATTCATGCTGGACCCATGAGGATTTATTGAAGAAGGTTAGAAATGTTTGAGGTAAATGACTAAATTTTAAAGGCTTTTTTTTTTTTTTTTGAGATGAAGTCTCACTCTGTTGCCCAGGCTGGAGTGCAGTGGCACAATCTCAGCTGACTGCAACCTCCATCGCCCGGGTTCAAGCGATCTACCTGCCTCAGCCTCCCGAGTAGCTGGGACTACAGGTGTGCGCCACCATGCCCGGCTAATTTTTGTATTTTTTTTAATAGAGACAGGATTTCACCATATTGACCAGGCTGATCTCCAACTCCTGATCTCGTGATCTGCCTGCCTCGGCCTCCCAAAATGCTAGAATTACAGGCGTGAGCCACCATGCCCAGACAAGGCTATTGTATTAAATAGTCATTAGCCTATTCTGTAAACTGTACCTTTGTACCAAGGTCAGACAGGATTTTTAATTTGGTAAGTCATTTAATTTGACCAAAGAGGGCTCATCTAAAACAAGTTTAAATCAGTACTTCCTACCATTAAGTTTTTATTCTGGTAAATTAATTGATTATTTAATCGAGCCCTATGTTGTACAAATTACTTTTTTTTTAAACCCTATTAGAAAAACTAATTGACTAATACCTATTTTGCTCATATTTATTTTAGGCATTACAGGTACTGGAACAGAAAACTTTGTCCATGCTTATAGAATTTATAATCTTAAATACCTATTTAGGTTGCTGCTTTTCATCTGAGAGGTGATAGTATAACACTGTAGAGACACCTGTAGAGTGGGGAAGTACCACAAAAAAGTCACATACCTTTTAAATAAATGCCTTTAGAAATAGCTTTGGAACATGGCACCTTCACTAACCATCATTCGTTCATATGAAGTACTTTATACATATAAATTGTATTTGAAAGCCATATGGAACCTTTAAAACTTATCCTGCCTTTAAAAATAAAACTTGTCGGCCAGGCACAGTGGCTCATGCCTGTGATCCCCGCACTTTGGGAGGCTGAGGCGGGCGGATCACAAGGTCAGGAGATGGAGACCATCCTGGCTAACATGGTGAAACCTCATCTCTAGTAAAAATACAAAAAATTAGCCGGGCATGGTGGCACGCACCTGTAGTCCCAGCTACTTGGGAGGCTGAGGCAGGAGAATGGCATGAACCCGGGAGGCAGAGCTTGCAGTGAGCCAAGATCGAGCCACTACACTCCAGCATGAGCAACAGAGCCTCCATCTCAATAAATAAATAAATAAATAAAACTTATCACAACTTATGTCTGTGAATGTATATAATTAAGGAAAATTTGCTTTGCTAAACAAATATAACACTAATGTTTGAGCACCTACTTTGTGCTTTTATTGTTGATAAATGATGAAAAGACAGTGAAAAATCCGTATTATAGAACTTACTTTCTGGTGAAACAAGACACACAAAAATAAAGAAGAAAAATGATCAGAGAGATGTGTTATGCAGAGAATTAAAGGGTGATGTGATAAAGTGATTGGGTGGTGCTTTATGTTGGCAAAAAAATCTGGAGTGTAAGAAGTTGCTGACTTGGGTGATTTGGAAGAGATTGGGAGATTGAGGGGATTCAGAACTGAAGGAACAGGCTATAGACTGTAAGGCAAAAGTATACTTGCTATGTTCAAATTACTAAGAGGTTTATACCATCATGCTTTTGTTTAAAAAATACAACATTATAATGAAGTATTTCAAGTGTGGTTCTCCCTTGTCACAAATCTTGTACATACTTTGTGTTTTCCAGCACATCCTACACTTTCGAGGTGGTAATATGATATTTTCAAACCGGAACCTGCATCTGATATCCTGGAATTTGTTTCTCTACTTCCTGTATTTCTCCTATTATGAATGACTGCTCTGACAAAGAATATGTCATGGGACACACCTTCAGCTAACTTTGCTTTTTCATAGTTGTTTTCAATTCACTAGAAGAAAATCTAACTTGTCAGGAAGCAAGTACCTAATAGGAAGTGTATGTGTCTTAGTTTGTCTTCAACAGTTAAGAAAATGAACGTCTCCACTCTTACTATATTCTTACTCACCTGTCTACTGACTAAAAAGCCTTGTGGTCCTGAGTAATCATTTAGAACTTGGAATCAGCAGGGGTGCTCTCTCTAGTTGCAGTTTAAGGAATGGGTTATTAGCTTTCTAGGATATTTATCATGCTTTCAAATAATTTAATGAATTTTATTCCATAAGATCTAATTCAGGTTAGGCTTGTTTGATTTTTTTTCAGAAAATGTATTCCATAAAGTTTGTACTTAGACCAAACAGGTGTACTAAGAATCATTCATGAGTAAATGCATGTTGAATATCTACCCTTGACCTGTTTTTGAGAAATAAACACAGTCCCTGTAGTCTGACAACTAATGGGGAGAGAGGGTAGACTTTTCATCGAATTAAATTTCTATGTGCACCTTTCCCCCAGAAATCTTACTCATGGCTGGTCTCAAGTAAGTCTTTATTGAAAAATGTTAACGTATTTTCTTCCTCTTCCTTCTCCTCACTGTCTTCCTTTTAGTAGTTAGGCAGAGTTAATAGATAAGAAAAATTATCTTTTTTACGTGTTGTTTTTAATCTACTGAAGGGGTTGTAGAATAAATGTTGACATTTTGTAACTTACATTGTTGTTGCTACTGATTAAACACGTAATCCAAGCATGGATGAACTCTAGCATTACAAAGGTTAAGCACCTCAGGCTCCTGTGATGCTGTAGTGGACTCTTTTTACAGTTAGAGTAGGGTGGGGTAACAGAGGGTCTCAGAGAAAATACATATTTAAATTTCATGCTTCTCAGATAACCTCTGGAGCCCTACCATCTGGAAACAGCCTATTTACTCTCCGGTTTCTTTGCCACCCGAACTTTTGAGTTGTTCAGCCAGTAGATATTGGATGAAATAGAACAACTTTGCTAAGCTGGATTAATAATGATTATGAAAAACCAAATAGAGAAAAGGTGAAAATAAGGCAGGATTGAGGAGCATGACCTTTGGCATATCATCAGAGTAATAGCAGTAAACATGATTAAAATATTTCTTATTTAAGAATAATGGCAATAGTAATAGTGATGTTGATGGTAACAGTGGCTTGTCAGAACTTTAAACTCTTAGCCAGGCATGGTGGCACATGCCTGTAATCCTAGCTACAAGTAAGACTGAAATGAGAGGATCCCCTGAGCGAAGGAGTCTGAGGCCAGCCTGGACAACATAGCGAGACCCTGTCTCAAAAAAAATAAATAAATAAAATAATTTTCTCATTACTATAGTGGTGAGTTAAAAAAACACAAAACTTTACACCCCAATTTAAGTAGGACTTAAAAAAAAACTTGTCTCCTTGAAAAGTAATATGAGAAAAGGAACATAATGTACATTGAAAGAATTGTGTTAGATAATCAGAAAACATGTACAGGATGAGTCAAAGCCACACAGACCTGAGAAAAGTGGTAAGTGGGAGAGATTGGCAGAGGTGCCTAAAATATTTAGGATGTAAGAGGTGTCTGTGTTTGGTTGGTTAAGGACACATCCAGGAATTAATTCATTGGTGAGAACAGCAAAGCCTCAATTTCAGACATAATTTTAACTATTATTCTAATTATGCAAGTAATATATTTTAAAGAAGACACTAAAAAGTATTTTAAAAAGCAAAGTGATATCACCCATAGTTCTACCACCCAGAGACAACCAGTATTAGCATTTTGGTTTGTTTCTAATATGTGGTATATGTGTTTTTTCCCGATCACACCACAATTATATTATTAAATGATGCTTTAAGAAAATTTCAGGGCTGAATGCAAACACGCCTCTGAATACCTCGGCTTTTTAATTTTCATTTTTGCAGCCACAATTTCGTTATAACATCTTGATTAATTACCTTTTGTACAAATCTGTGTTTCTGACTTTCTTAAGGATAGATTCCTGGAAGTGGAATAAGTAGGTATATAGGCATCAATGCTGAGGCAGATATGTATTGACAGATTGCTTTCCAAAAAGATGATTCTTTATTAGTTTGTGTTCCCACCTGTCTGAGGGCCCTTCTCTCTGCACCCTCACACATCTTTGAATACTCCTTAACTTTACTGTTGATCAGTTTGTTAGGTAGAAAATGATATTATTTAATAGCTTCAGAAATTCTTGGTAAGAGTAGCTTTGATTTCTGAAAGAGGATTTGGAGTCTTTGGAATGGCCTTTTTTTTCCCTTGAGAATTGGTAGGAGAGTAAATGATATATACTGGTAGTGGACTTACATAAGAAGTAGTTGTGTTTAGTGCCATAAACTATTCTGTCAGATTAAGTTGGAGGTGAAAGAAAGCCTGGTTGAATTAGAGAATATACATTATGGCAAGTAGAATGCTAAAGGATTTAAGATGATTTTAAGATACTTGTAATAGCATAAGGGTGGAGTCTGGGGAAGCTTTCAGAAATCCACTCTATGGAATTACCAATGATCCTTCCCAGGAGAGAAAAGAGGTATATGAAAAATAATAGGACAGTATAGGAAACTCTGGATTAAATGTTAAAAAGACATATGCATAAGATGGATTCCTGCCTGTTTTTCCCCTTTGCTTTTAAGACCTGCTTTGTTACGAAGTCTAGAGTACAACAATTTTTGCTCAGTCTTTTACTTCTTGATTTTTTTTCCTTTCTCTCAACACTCCAGTCACTTCTACTTTACTAATTGATTCTTTGGCAAAAATCACTCCAAAGGAGCAGTTCACATAGGCAAGCAAGAATTTGTCAGGCACTGTGCTTTTAGGTGAATAAAGTCCAGATGGTGCCTTGTCTTTACATTGTCTTGATTCTTGCCAGTTCTAGACATGAACCATCATCAAAGTCTACTACATACCACTGCAAGAAACTCACTTCTATTCTTTGCTTCAGCTTCGTTCAAAATGTCCTGTGGGATGCTTTCACCTTCACATTTCTAAATCTCCATATAGGTATACTTTTGGCAACAGAGCTACTTTATCTCCCCACTTGCAGCAAATCTGTTTCATTTTTATTATTGCCACATTCCAATGGCAAGTTACACTGTGGTTGATGAAAATGAAGGAATTTAATAGTTTTACAGATTGTAACTTTTTTTTTTTTTTTTTTTTTTGAGACCGAGTTTTTCTCTTGTTGCCCAGGCTGGAGTGCAGTGGTGCGATCTCAGCTCACTGCAACCTCCACCTCCCAGGTTCAAGTGATTCTCCTGCCTCAGCCTTCCTGAGTAGCTGGGATTACAGGCATGTGCCACCATGCCCAGCTAATTTCGTATTTTTAGTAGAGACAGGGTTTTTCCTTGTTGGTCAGGCTGGTCTCCAACTTACGACCTCAGATGATCTGCCAACTTGGCCTCCCAAAGTGCTGGGATTACAGGTGTGAGCCACTGTGCCCGGCCCAGATTTTAACATTTTACCTACTTTTCTCTTTCATAGAATATTTGAAAATTACCCCCCCCCCCAAAAAAAAGTAGTTTCTTAGCTATGGAAAAAGTAATCTCATATAAGAATGAAATCTTTTTAAGAGATTTCACATTTGCGCATATGTAGAGGAAGGGTAAAAGCATAAAATGAAGTATCATACTTTTGGAACTCATACACTTGCAAAATTTTATAACAAGATGGCTTTATTTTTTAGAGAAACAGCTCAATGGAAAAGCATTGGCTCTCCTAAAGTTTTAAAATTTTGTGACTTAATTTAGAGGATAGGCTTATTAAAAGATAAAGAATGGTTTTAAAAAAATTATTCTTTCTGTAATTTCAGACCTCAGCCTTTTGCCTAAATTTCCTTTCACTTCTTTGTAAAAAGGATGAATATTTTTAGTATACTGTCCTGGCACAAATCCTCCTTATAGGCTCAGATTTTCTCAGTGGTGACTAAAGCAGTTCAGCTGCTTCCAAGTTCTACATTTCATCTCCCCTTCTGTTGCACCTCCCTCCTCCCCACACCCCTCCTTTGCAGCTGCTTTATTGGCAAAGCTCAGATCCTTTGATAGATCTCAATCCCGTCATGGCCCTTCAAAAGAAGAATTTAAGCTCACGTTTTATATAGCTTTTCTGATAACCACAATTTCTGTATTAAAAATCTAAAGGACTACAAAGTCCCTATGCATACTAGTTAGGAATTTCTTAGAACCTCTCTTCCATTTACTATACTGTTTTCCATGTTCTTTTGAGTATTTTTCATACTGATGGTTGGATATCATTACAGCAGTTACTTTTGGCTGTTTTTAGGTCTTCGGCCACTACTGGGATACCTCTTCTATATTTTCAGAGTAACCAGTGTCATTTCATAATTGTTTATTATACAGCTTAAGATATAAGCACTATATACATATTTCAGTAAAAGCAAAATTTGAGGCTGTTTTCAATTTAGGAAACACATCCTCTATTTATAAGCAATTTGATGTGTATAGTTTCATATCAGCAATCAGTGCAGTTTCCTCTTTGGTGTGTGCAACTGGTAAGTTCGTTTCACTATATGTTGCCAAATTGAGCTTTGTTATGTTCTCATCTCGTTGTGTGACTTGGATGTTGACTGGTTGCAGCCTGGGAGCAAAAAAAACTGTTCTAGAGTCTATCAGAAAAGAAGAGGCAGCTTTACAAATGGCATCTCCCCACAGCCCTCCATTGCATTTGTTGTACGTCTGGTTGTCTCCGTTGGTTTTTCTGCTTTCTTGTAGTCTCGGTTTCAGATGAGTGCCTCTTTTAGTGGGGAGTGGTGGTGGCAGCAGAGGAAACGTTTCCCTGGGCCCATCTCCAAGCAGCACTAAGTGTGCGTCTTATAGGAACCTCTTTAGATTGAAAACTCATCATTTTATGTCTAAAATGCAAGTAGTTCATCAGTGAACTATGCTTCAGGTTAATTGTTAAGTATATATGTCCTCCAGTTTTCTCTTATTTTCATTCAAATTTACATAGGCTAAAACTAGCGAAGTTTTGGTAAGTGTACTGAAGGCTCAGGAATGGAATTCATTTTGACTCAAGCCTTGTAAGAAATAAATACTGCCTTTTAGAGTAAAAAAAGCTATAGCATTAAAGGATAGAGAAATGCCTAGTGAAAACAAATAACAAAATTTGATTAATTTACACTTTGGATTGCTTCTAATTTAGCTTGAGGACTGATACTATTTAGCAAAATGTGTGTGTGTACATGTGTGTGAATATATATCACACAAGTAGTCAATAAAAAGGGGTATTTGGTAAGAGTGTTAAGTAGTTGACATACTTCTGTAATAAATGCACCCAAATTAAAATAAGCTATTTCTGTTCTTCCCCCCGCTAACTTTTGCGCTCATCTACATTCTTTAGTACTATGCCCCAAAAGCAAATGTCAGTGAACTCTGAGAACCTTTGAACAGTTTGCTGTAAGTACAGCATTTATATTTATGACAGATATTTATGATATATTAATATATTCCAGATGTAATGGCCATCAGAATTCAGCAAGCTGGATTAAGTTGCCAAGTGTTTGAATAGTGAACTAAAAGCTATAAGCATTGAACTGAAGAGAAACCAGATACAAACAAATACAAATATAAACCAAAGCAAATACAAACCAAGGCTTATGGTAGAGTTGGGAGGGTGATTTCAAGGGAAAGGGGTAAGATGAGGTGTACTCAATACTTTTTAACTGATACTTGCTGTCTGCCAACCACTGTTCTAGATGATACAAGGGTGAAGGACAGATGGGTATAATTTGTGCTCTCAAGGTGTGTTGAGACAGGTATAGCTATAATTGCAACCGTTTTGATAAATATTCTGTTAGAACCATGCACTGGGAGATGTGTGTGTCCACCAAGGGCAGCTGATCCAGCCTGAAATGGTCAAGAATGGCTTCCAAAAGGAAGAGGTAGCATTTAAGCTTCACCTTAATGAGCAACAAGGAGTTCCCAGGCATTTGAAGAGAGGATTCCAGAGAGAACAGCAGAGGCAAAGAAATGAAAGAATATGTGGTCCATTTCAGTATAACAGTTCCATGTTGTTCATGGTTCACAAGGGGTAATGAGATCTGAGGCTGAAAAGGAGGAACAGCTTGGTTCATCGGGGACTCACTTGCCTCATCCTGATTTTAAGTAAGGCTATGCCTTGGTCTGTTCTTTTTTTTGTTTTGTTTTGTTTTGTTTTTTTGAGATGGAGTCTCGCTCTGTCGCCCAGGCTGGAGTGCAGTGGCATGATCTCGGCTCACTGCAAGCTCCGCCTCCTGGGTTCACACCATTCTCCTGCCTCAGCCTCCCGAGTAGCTGGGACTACAGGCGCCCGCCACCACACCTGGCTAATTTTTTGTATTTTTAGTAGAAATGGGGTTTCACCGTGTTAGCCAGGATGTTCTTGATCTCCTGACCTTGTGATGCGCCCGCCTTGGCCTCTCAAAGTGCTGGGATTACAGGCGTGAGCCACCGCGCCTGGTTGATCTGGTTTGTATTTTTAATAAAAATAACCCTGGTAGTATAAAGAATGTATTAAGATACAGGGAGAGTCAATAAATAAGATTTAGGGGGTTAGGCCCAAATTAAGACAGAAGCACTGCAGTGGGGTTGAAGAGGAGTTGAAGTATTCAAATAATGTTTTGGAAGTAAACTTGAAGTTTTGTGATTGATGGGCTATAGAGGTGGGGCAAGGAAAGTTAATCCTCAGATGTTTGACCAGAAAAATTAGATGTCTGGTACCTTTTGCTATGATAGGAATGTAAGGGAAGATTAGATGGGCTGGGCAGGAAGGCAGAAAGGGTTTGAGACAGGTTGAGGATGGCGTGTCTCTGGAACTTGCAGATGGAAATGTGTAGGTCTGAGATGATAGCTCGGGTAGTGAGCTACAATGACTAATGAAGCCATAGCTGCTATAGCCCACAGAGAGCCCAGAGAATGACTCAAGAATAAGGCTGAAGACAGAACCCTGGAGATCACTAACATCTCAGAGTCCGTGAAGAGAATGAAAAAGTGAGCAGCTGGGGAAGTAGGAAGAAAACCAGCAGTGGGGCCTCTTGGAAGCCAGAGGAAGAGAGTTTTAAAATGATGTTTTTTAAAATTGCCTTCATTATTCTAGTTGTCTTCTCACTTTAAAAAGTTCATGTTACATTTTAAAAAATCAAGTTACTTTCCCAAATTTACATAAATGGAGTCTTTTTCTTCCTCATCTGACAGTGATCCTAATGGCCTAGTGTAAGAAAATATACTGATGATCCCCAAGCTTACTGAATTTCATAAACTTCAATGAGCTGGGTTTTCAGGTTCAGAGAAGTTAATGATATTTCCAGTATCATTGTGGCAGCTGTTTCTAGTTTGAAGATGATTTATATGTTAAATTTAAAAGGATGATGAAATACTTCTTGTGAAAGTTTCAAAGTACTCTATAAATGATAACTCATTTTTATACAAATGATAACCAAATGTTTTAACACTTACTCTGACATTGCATTTGCTTGTTTGCATGTAAGCCAGTGGCATTGGGCTGTCAGCACAGAGCTGGTACCCAAAGAGAGCAAAATTGACAATAGCGGAGAAAGTAAGACTCTGCAGCTGGAGAATGAAGCCTGGAGAAGCAACTGAAATAAGGCATACCTATCGCATGCCTTTGCGTGTTCACTTTCCCTTTAGGTCTTTAATACCTTGTTACTCAAAGTGTGCTCCAAGAAGAAGCTGCACCAGCATCACCTGGGAACTTGTTAGAAATGCAGACTCTCAGGGTCCTCCCCAGATCTCCTCAATCAATCTGCCTGTTATTCAGATCCTCAGGCAATTCCTATATACTTGAAAGTTTGAGAACCACCATTCTAAAGAATTAATAGAGGGCTTGTAATGTTCTTTAATGACTGAGCCCTCTAGCTTTGCCATTTCACTGTCTGTAGGACAGCAAGATGTTTGGAAGTGGGGTGGGTATCATGCTCACTAGTTGGTTTATTTTCTTTTCCCTGAGGTGGGGTAGATAGAGATTAGAAGTGCAGATTCTGGAGTCAGATTGCCTGAGTTCAAATCCAAGCTCTGTCATGTCTACTACATTTCCCCACTTACTGAGGGTAACTGCAGTGAGCAAGGATCCCCCTGCCACCATACTGATCCGTATTGGATGTGGAATTGAGCTACAGTAAGCCTTTAGGGATGTGTAGGTGTGTGTCATCATCATTATTTTTTGGTTATGGTTTCTTGGTCCTAGCTGAACCATCAATTATTGAAAAGTAGGTGAAGTGTGGATAACTTTTTAACTTTATCTAGTATAGAAATGCTCTGAATAAGGAATCATAGAAG
Organism: Chlorocebus sabaeus; assembly: GCF_047675955.1. Taxonomy (NCBI): domain Eukaryota; kingdom Metazoa; phylum Chordata; class Mammalia; order Primates; family Cercopithecidae; genus Chlorocebus; species Chlorocebus sabaeus. Next base: position 53,143,673 of record NC_132929.1, on the reverse strand, counting down.
ACTTTTCAGCTTCACTGAAAAAAGTCTATAACAGTTACGGTAACTCTCATTAAATTATACCATACTAAGCAATAATAGGAAATTTTTACCAGCAGTGCTTAGAGACCAGTACTGACTTTGTTTTCTACAGGGGGCAGCTGGCATTTTATGCTATGTGGGAGCCTATGTCTTCATCACTTATGATGACTATGACCACTTCTTTGAAGATGTGTACACGCTTATCCCTGCTGTAGTGATCATAGCTGTAGGAGCCCTGCTTTTCATCATTGGGCTAATTGGCTGCTGTGCCACAATCCGGGAAAGTCGCTGTGGACTTGCCACGGTAAGATGTGTTGTCAGAACACGCGGGAGCGTTTAGTCTACACTACTCTATTCTTGAACCTGAGACTCTTTGGCTCTTACAGTTGGAAAAGAGTTAGCATTTAAACTTCTAGCAATTATCTCTGATAAGTTTTTTTAATCAAGAGTGTATTTAAAGTTATTTTTTCATTTGTATATAATTTTAAACAATGTTTTCTTACAGTTTGTCATCATCCTGCTCTTGGTTTTTGTCACAGAAGTTGTTGTAGTGGTTTTGGGATATGTTTACAGAGCAAAGGTATGTTGTCTACTGTAATTCACATAATGCCTTAAAAGGTGGTTTAAGTGTTTCAAGTAAAATAGAACACATTCATTTTATCAGAGTAAACATTTTCTTTTGCCTTACTTGTTTAATCTGTATTTTAAATATCTAAAGTTAATTGCCAAATATTTACATATCAAGACTCCTCACCACATTTCATATAGCAGAGTATTATATATGTATATATGTATTGTTCTTGATTATAGGTATTTATAGCTGCAAATGAATAATTAGCTGAGAAGTTTGTTCAGATTTCCTCAGCACATAGATTGCCTTATGAGGGGAGGCATAATTTTCTGATTTCTGCTTTAGAGAACCAAACTCAGGATTTCGTTTTCCATTGTCTCTTTAAAAAGTGCCTTGGTCCTGAACATAGAAAAAGATGCTGTGAGTTGTGATCCCACCTTCCACCTCTGTCCTGAGGAACAAGGGGTCCTGCCAACTTAGAACACCAAGGCAGCTGGTGCCAGCACTCCTTTCTTGCCCTTCATTTTTTTTAGTCATTTCACCATTCCTTCCTTTCTATTTTGCCTGATTTTGCTGTCTGCCTCTAGTACCACTTAATGCTAAATAGGCTGCTTTAAATTAATTAATATGGGCATAATTTTAGAGGCATGGTAAAGACATAATAGACTCATTCTCATTATAACTTAATGGTTTTAAGTCAAGGACATAATATGCCAAGTTAGTTTTCAGATCATTGATATGTAAGGTACTGTAAAGCTGTGCTAAAAAAAAAATGCAATGGATTATGTCCCTACCTATGATCTGGTTATCAATTTTATGGACTTGTTTTATTACTGTTGTAATTACCAGATAAGTCCAGTCCTCAGAGGGGCAAAGAGGATCTGGTACAAGCAAACTTTACTAAATGATACTTGCTTGCCATTTTAGTAATTGGCAGCAATAAGCTATGCAGCTTGTTTCCTGTCTCCTTTTTGAAATACATTGAACAGCAGCTTTTTCATTAAGTGCCACTTCTAAGGACTGATGTTTTTAACCCTGATTACTTTTGCACATTTAACCAACTCTAAACATAGAATAAATAAAATGGAAATAATGTTGGCATTTGTCCTAAAAGTATCTTACAGGAGCTTCAGAGTTGTTTTGTTTTACCTCCTTTAGGACAGGAAAATGAGTAGTCTTCTGAGAAACTTATTTGTAAAAGGAAGGCGTCCATTTATAATTTAGGACATCTATCCCAAGCCTCAACTGTTCTCCCTTTTGGATACATTGTTAGCCTGCCATTTTGCACACAGTCTTCTCTTTGAATGCTTTAATCTATGTGGTATATGTCTGAATTTTTACCTGTCACTTTTCTCCCTCCTGCCTTCATCTATATCTATATGAAGATGAAGGCAGGAAGGGAGAAAACGTCACAAGAAATTCATAGAGATCTGGCAACTTGCAAACATTTCGTGTAAGTATTTTAGTAGGAGCCTTGACTAATGTTACTTTTGCTAGTATTTTTGAGGGACTGAATTCTTTGTTCTGATTCAGGTGGAAAATGAGGTTGATCGCAGCATTCAGAAAGTGTATAAGACCTACAATGGAACCAACCCTGATGCTGCTAGCCGGGCTATTGATTATGTACAGAGACAGGTGAGCTTTCTTGAGGCAGATTTGTTTTTGAGGACCAATCACTATTGGGTCGAAAACTAACCGTGATTTCTGTGTAAATTAGCCATGTCCCTTCACATCCATGGCTATCCTGATGTGACCAATATTTTTCCCCAACCTTCACCCTTGAAAAGTTTATTTCATCACCTAGCCAGATAAGAAACATCTTGGAACTTTTTTTTGTCATCTGACTTCCCCTTCCCTGACCCCAGTCTGTACTCTCCCAAAGTACTTAGCCAAAGGGGTGATGATGCAGGAGGGGGGTGTGTGTCACAGGAAAGGTGGGAGTCCAGATAGACTCCAGGGGAGGTGGGAGGTCTGTATATACTTTTAGAAAACAAGATCAGAAAAGACAACAGACAAACTGTCAAAAAAAAGTTGTTATGGACAGTTTCATATACACGAAGGTAGAAAGAACAGTATAATAGATGTTTGCACCCCGACCCTGTCTCAATAATATCAACTTTTTGTCAGTCTTAATTGCCCCCACTTATTTTTTGCTTCATTATCTTAGAGCAAATCTCAAAATTTTTAAGACAAAATATTTTAAACACTTTGTCATTGGAAATAATATTTAACTTGGAACCAGATACTTAACATGTAAGACATGAAGTTTTTCCTTAGTTAGAAACTACGCCTTACAGGCAATGAACTTTTCTTTTTTTTTTCCTTTTTTTTTTTTTTTTTTTGAGACGGCAGAATTTCACCCTTGTTGCCTAGGCCAGAGTGCAATGGCATGATCTTGACTCACTGCAACCTCCACCTCCTGGGTTCAAATGATTCTCCTGCCTCAGCCTCCTGAGTAACGGGGATTATAGGCATGCGCCACCACACCCAGCTAATTTTGTATTTTTAGTAGAGATAGGATTTCTCCATGTTGGTCAGGCTGGTTTTGAACTCCTGACCTCGGGTGATCTGCCTATCTCGTCCTCCCAAAGTGCTGGGATTACTTGCATGAGCCACTGTGCCTGGCCTGGCAATGTACTTTTCGTATGGGGGTTCTGGAGCCACTAGCCATGTCTGGCTGTTTACATTGAAATTTAAAAGGCAGTTTTCTAGTCACACTAGCCACAATTTTAAGTGCTCAGTAGACCTTCATGTGGCTAGTGGCTACTATGTTGGATCATGCAGACTTTCCATTATTATAGAAAGTTATATCGAACATCACTGGTCTAGAGTGGCTTATTTTAAAGCTCTGTAGTACATGGAACTTCAGGTGTTTGGGTTTTGTGAGGAATAATACCTGTTCTCTTCTAGCTGCATTGTTGTGGAATTCACAACTACTCAGACTGGGAAAATACAGATTGGTTCAAAGAAACGAAAAACCAGAGTGTCCCTCTTAGCTGCTGCAGAGAGACTGCCAGCAATTGTAATGGCAGCCTGGCCCACCCTTCTGACCTCTATGCTGAGGTGAGTCTCTTGGCCAAGACTTGAGTCTAGCCTGATTAACCTGTTTTTCACCATGTCTTATCACCATCTGGGACTTCTTTTCTGCCACCTTTTGCTTGTCTTTAATGTCATATTGTTTTATTGTAAATTATAAAATGCATTGTCTTTTGCTTTAATTACATGTCTGTAAATTATGCCAGTCATGGAATCTTTTTTCCCCTCTTTCAGTTTCTGTCATTTTCCTTTCTGTCAGTGGGTAGTAACCTGTGAATCTGCAGCTTTAACTTTTAAAGAAGACTTCTAATGAGGATGACTGTGTTTGTTACAGGGGTGTGAGGCTCTAGTTGTGAAGAAGCTACAAGAAATCATGATGCATGTGATCTGGGCTGCACTGGCATTTGCAGCTATTCAGGTAAGCACAGCTTGCCAAGGAGTTCTATCAGAGTGAGTTGGTTCTCTGATGTCAGCCCTGCATGGTTTTAATCACCATCACAGTGAATCTTTGTGTATGTAGGTAATGTGGAAGTGACTGAGGTACTGGCCTCCAGTGTCCCATTTCTTGTCTATACACCTAGACCCGGAATGGTCTAAAGAAACCAGAAATCTGGATGGGGAGGGACTATGTGTTGAGGGAACTCCTTGTCTTACTGTCTTTCTTGATTAGTGAGTGACTTGTTCAAAACGTAAATGAACTGTTGTCATGGTGTATTCTTGGAAGATATTTTAATAGAATGTCACAAAATTTTAAAAACTTACACTTCTTTCTTTCAGTTTGGGAATACAAAGCTTTATTCAGTTTTTTTGTATGCTAGTTCTCCCTCTAGTTCTTGTTTTTCTGTCATCATGGATTTTATGTATTCGTATATCTAAATCAAGAACTGGTACTATAGCACTGGTCTCTTGCACTAAATGAAACAACTTTTAAAGATAGAGACAGGGTCTCACTCTGTCACCCAGGCTTGAGTGCACTGACATGATAATAACTCACTGTAACTTTGAACTCCTGAGCTCAGGTGATCCTCCTACTTCAACCTTTCGAGTAGCTGGGACTACAAGCACAGCCCACCACACCCGACTAATTTTTATTTTTATTTATTTATTTATTTATTTGTTTATTTATTTATTTATTTTTGCAGAAATGTGGTCTCATTATGTTGCCCAGGCTGGTCTCAAACTCCTGGCCTCAAGTAGTCCTTCTGTCTTGGCCTCCTAAAGTGCTGGGATTTACAGGTGTGATCCACTGCACCCAGCTTATGCTTTCTCTGCTTTTCTTTGTTTTATTTTTATGTTATTTTTTTTGAGACAGAGTTTTGCTCTTGTCGCCTAGGCTATAGTACAGTGGTGTGATCTCGGCTCACTGCAACCTCTGCCTCCTGGGTTCCAGTGAGTTTCCTGCCTCAGCTTCCCAAGTAGCTGGGATTACAGGTGCCCGCTACCATGCCCAGCTAATTTTTGTATTTTTAGTGGAGATAGATTTTTACCGTGTTGGCCAGGTTGGTCTTGAACTCCTGACCTCAGGTGATCCACCTGCCTCGGCCTCCCAAAGTACTGGGATTACAGGCGTGAGCCAACGCGCCTAGCCTCAGCTTATGCTTTCTTAAGCCTGAAACTTATTTCAAGAGCTAAAAGAGCCGGGTGTGATGGGTTACATCTGTAATCCCAGCACTTTGGGAGACAGAGGCAGTAGGATCCCATGAGGTCAAAAGTTTGAGACCAGCCTGGGCAGTGAGACTGCATTTCTACCAAAAAAAATTTTTGTTTTAAAAAAGAAAAATGTAGATATCTTTTAATTGTTAGATAAAACCAATGTAATTGCTAGTTTAAATGTAAGTTGCTTGAATTGCTTGCTCTTTGTATATTTGAACAGAAGCTAGTCTATTTAATGGGAAAGGCGAAAGGATGATTGTTTACTTTGCTGATATTCAGATAGCCCTGAAATGATTCATTAAAAAGTCTACCTCTTTATTTGCCATGGTCTTTGCCCTTCTAAGTATTTACTTTGCAGCTCTGCATAGCAGTAATCTGATGATCAGCAGGGATTTATTTCATATTTTGATTATTTATGCAAACACATTCATTTAGCTAAAAATAATGAAATATGAGGAAGGTCTCTTTTCCCAAATAGAATTCTGATCTGTGTATTCTTAATGATTTTATGTTCAGTAATAAAGCCACATGTATTAGCTTGCAGCGAAAAAGCTTTGGAACTGTATGGTACTTGTGGTCATGAAATATGCAACATGTATGTAGAAGACTGATAAAAATAATCACTTTAGCTATGTCCCTCATCTAGTTAAGCGGCTTAGCCTGCCAGATATTTCTTTATTAATTTTTCAATAGGGGCTAATAAATATAACTAGTCTCAATTTAAATATGACTGCCATACGTGTTTTATACTTAAGTCACCCTGACTTAAGTAAAAGCTGATAAAGCTTGATTTTTTTCAGTTCAGCAAGGCTGCTTAAGTTTAGGGATTCAGAACTTTCACAGACTCAAAACCTAGTGATTTTGAAAATTTTTAAAACTTGGGTTTTAAGGGGAGAACGTTTATCTGAAATAATAAAAGAATTTTCCCTAATTGTTTTTAAGAGTACCTGTAAACATTCTAAGCTTTTGGTATTCAAAATCTGATAGATTGGTGCCCTGGGTGTGGAAAACCTGAACAAAGGCAGAAATAACTGAAAGATCAGTGAGCTTTTGTGCTTGTACACTAATCCTAATATAGAAATTTAGAACTGGAGAGGATGGTTGGAGGTTCTCCAGTCTTGGCCCTCTTTGTTTAGGCACAAAATTTAGGGCAAGCAAGGATAGCATGACATGACCATCACACACACACTGGCAACACTAAAGACCCCTGCCTCTGTTGTACTCTGCCTCCAATTACAAGATTAAATTCCTAAATTTTGTCAGGAAACCTGACAGTTAATTGACACTTTAGCTGGATAAAATAGAGAGGTAAGATGGCAGAGTTGAGTAGTTACAATAGAGATTGATTTTTGTCTTGATTTGGAAAGCCTAAAATATTTATGATACGGCCCTTTAAGAAAATGTTTGATGACTCTTGCTCTAGTCCATTAAATAATCAAGATTTGGGTAGGACCAAAGTGACCAAGAAAGAAAAACCTGAAAAATACCAATTAATTATTATAACAGGACTTTTGAATATAAAAGAATGAGATTTAAAAATTTTTGATATACCCCTTATTAATTAGCAGGATATTTCACTTCTTTGAGAGTAGCCACTCTCTTAACTCATGATCAGTTATGAATTTTATATTTAAAGAGTCTAGTTGTAATAATTGACAAAAATCTGGGTTTTGGTTTGTCAAGCTCCTGAGTATCTGCTGTGAGTAAGGCTCTCTCTCTACAAAGGCAATATGAGGAAAATGTTCTAAGTCTGTACTTTGGAGTCTCATGAAGTTGGCATGTCCTCAAGATAGAACAATCAAGAGCAGACTTCGTAGAGAACTGTTTCCCAAGGCCATGTTGCTTTTTTCCTGGTCTCTATGCCACATGTGAAGCCAGTGGAGAGGGCCCTTTCCTCCTCCTCCTCCTTAATTACCAATTATTCATTAAAATGAGTAACTTCCTCCTCCTTCCCCTCACACCCTGGCCAACATTGCAAAATATTATATAAATGAACTCATATAGTTTGCAACCTTTTGTACCTTCTTAAAAACAAATTAGTGTATTTTGGATATAGATCTGTCTTTTTAATTTCATGTCTGCATAGTATTCCATTTTATAGGCATACTTTAATCAACATTAATGGGCTGTTTATAGCAAAAATTTATAACCATGAAATTACAGTATCAGAATGTATGAATGAATTTTGATAGGTATTTCCAGTTTTTTCTCAGAAAAGAGTGTTTCTAATGTGCAAAAGTTCTTGTTTTTGTATAAGAATGTCTATTTCCCCCTACCACCACCTGCATGGTATATCATAGAACATTTTACTTTGCCAGTCAGTTTTTTAAATCACCACTTGTCATTTTTTTGCAATTTTTGCAGTTGCTAGGTGTTATATTTGGGCTAAGTGAAGTTTAGTTCTCATGCCTTGAATATTGCAAGAGAGTATTTCATTGCAAGAGATAATGTTGGAGATAAAATATTTGTGTAATGTTTCTAAGTCTGTTGGAATATTTCAAAAATCAATGGAATTTCAGTATAACAGGCCTTTGGAAATGAGCCTGTAATACTTAATGGTGAGGATAAGAAATTATTGTGTAGTGCTTAATGTTCTTAAGCAGACTGATTCCCAAGCATGAGTAGAATTTTATCAAGTTTATTTAATTGTTTCAAAATCAATACAAGTTGATTTCATTGAAATAAACAAATTGGGAAAGAAATACTTATTTCAGACCTCATTTTGAAAATGCTGACTCCTATAATAAAATTTAACCAATTGAAAGGAATGTGGGGAGGTGGGGGTGGGAAGAGAGATTTTTTTTTCCCTAGCAAATTAGTCATTTCTGAGCTTAGCATTTTTATTGCTCAATTTAACATTGCCTGGGAACATAATTGTGTTTGAGTTTATAGCTGTTCTAACAATGTTTTGATGTACAGAGAACAGAAATGTGTTTCTCTAGGAATTAGGTACTTCATCGGTCTAGAATTGACTTAAATTGTTTAGTAAACTTTAAATAATATTCACCTCTTAAGTGTGTTTAAGGTGCTTTGCACTAGTAAAGACTCAGCAAATTGTGAAGTAGTGAAACTGGTGGATTTGAGCAGGAAATGTATATCCCGAATGGGCAGAATATAGGTTAATGTGAGGGTAGAAATTGGAGTGGGTGACTTTATACGGTGGAGAATTCAGATTGGGGACATCCTTATGTGTATGTTTGTCTTAGTAGTAATCTTCCTCTTCAAACTTGGAGAGTCTGTTTATGGATTGGGTACATTTTGCAGAAATTAGATTGAGCCACATATGTACAGAGGACCCTGTCTTTTAAAATCAGATAACTGAGGCTTGTCCCCATCAATGATAAGTTAGAACAGCAAATTATCTCACAAAAAAATTTATTTTGTGAGAAGGTAGGTCAAAAATTCTAGAATCATTTTCTCTGTAATCCAGCTTAATCCTTTTGCTTATCCAAAATAACATGGCTTGACTTTATTACTACTCCAATATGCTACCACAGAAGGATTAGGACTTATTAAAATAAAATGATGAAGGAAGAGTGACCTTTCAAAAGTAATATGTATACAATACCACAGAACCGTGGATTTCAAAAATGGTAAATGTGAAGGAAACAAAAATCTTCCAACTACATTTTTTTGGCATCAGAATTGGTTTTCCACCATAGGGCTATTCACATACTGAATTTTGTGGATTGTTGTAAAGCTTATTGCTCCAAAAACCGAAGGGCCTGAAAAGACCACCATTAAGCACACACATTCTTGCTCATTCTACTCCCCAGGCCTTTGCTGTCGAGAATAGTAGCCACTAGTCACATGTGTCTACATTTAAATTAATTTAAATAAGATAAAAAGTACAACTTCTTAGTTGCAGTAACTATATTTCAGGTGCTCAGTAGCTACATGAGGCCACATGACAGTGCATATGTGGTATGTCTCCATCGCTGCAGAAAGTTCTTTTGGAGAGCACTGGCTAGACTAGTAGTGGGGATGCCAAATAAGAGAGACTTGATTCCCTGCTGGCTTTACAAAGAGTTCCTGGGAGGGAAGCTGAAGCTTAGGACTTAGTTCTTTAAAAAATAATGTACTCATAAGAAATTCCTTCTGTTAGTGTTGTTATTGCCTTTCTGATGATTTGAAGTCATTGAACTTCGAAACAGCCCTATTACCAACAAAGAAATACACACCTGCCGTGAGAGGGTTTTCAGCCTTTCTTCCCCATTGTTTTCTTTCAACAGCTGCTGGGCATGCTGTGTGCCTGCATCGTGTTGTGCAGAAGGAGTAGAGATCCTGCTTATGAGCTCCTCATCACTGGTGGAACCTATGCATAGTTGACAACTCAAGCCTGAGCTTTTTGGTCTTGTTCTGATTTGGAAGGTGAATTGAGCAGGTCTGCTGCTGTTGGCCTCCTGAGTTCATTTAGTTAAAGCACATGTACACTGGTGTTGGACAGAGCAGCTTGGCTTTTCATGTGCCCACCTACTTACCTACCTACCTGTGACTTCCTTTTTCCTTGTTCTAGCTGACTCTTCATGCCCCTAAAATTTTAAGTACGATGGTGAACGTTCTAATTTCAGAACCAATCACAAGTCATGTAGTGTGGTAGAATTAAAGGAGGACACGAGCCTGCTTCTGTTACCTCCAAGTGGTAACAGGACTGATGCCGAAATGTCACCAGGTCCTTTCAGTCTTCACAGTGGAGAACTCTTGGCCAAAGGTTTTTTGGGGAAGGAGGAGGAAACCAGCTATCTGGTTAAGGTTAACACCAGATGGTGCCCCTCATCAGTGTCCTTCTAAAAAATATTTACTGTAGTCCAATAAGATAGCAGCTGTACAAAATGACTAAAAAAGATTTTAGGATCATATGATGTATATCTTGGTTCATCTTCAAAATCAGAGACGGATCTTTGAAACTAGTGGTTTTTAATCAAAGCTGGCTTTATAGGAGGAGTATAGTGTATGCACTACTGTTTTAAAAGAATTAGTGTGAGTGTGTTTTTGTATGAATGAGCCCATTCATGGTAAGTCTTAAGCTTCTTGGAAATAATGTACCCATGTAGACTAGCAAAATAGTATGTAGATGTGATCTCAGTTGTAAATAGAAAAATCTAATTCAATAAACTCTGTATCAGCCCCCAACATGTCATTTTTCATTATTTTGGGGATATTTCAGTTCCAGAGCAGCAGTGTCGTGTTTTCTTTGTTGGTGCTGTCTATAGTTCATCATGATTTGCATGTGTTTTCATTATAGCTGTTGCCAGATTCTAAAGGCCTTGATATTCAGAAAACCACAAATGCTTTCAGTCCAGTATATCCTAGAAATATAGAACTCTACTTTGTGCAAGGCACTGGGGATACAGTGGCGATACTGTCCTTGTCTTCAAGGAGTTTGGAGTCCTAGTATAGGAGACATACATAGGAGCAGATAATTTTCAAACGGTGCAGTGGTGGTAGTAATAGAATGGGAGTCCAAAGGGGAGTCCCGGAGAGGTCAGGGGTGACTTCCTGGAGATGCGCAAGCTTGGAGGCTGGATAGGCTTTGTTGAAAGATGGTACACAAGAGTGTGAAACAAAATTGTGTGTGCAGGGAGCTTAAAATACAAGGCTGGGGAAAGAAGTTGGAGAAGCAGGAAAACCCAGGTCCTCTAGTGTCTTACGGAACATCCTGTGGAGGTGAGACCTGACTTGTAGGTGGAAGCAGCTCTTCAGAGGTTTGATTTGGAAGGTGAACTGAGAAGAAGGTGGTGATAGCAAGCCGGCCATGCTGGAGCCAGGATGAATTGGCGTGACTGGGCTTCAGTTAGGCTGGCGTAGCAGTTGAGAGAGCTTAGCAGCAGGCAGCAGGGCACTGTTGGGGGTGGTGGTGAGCGGTGGATTCTGACTGTTTGGAGGCAGGGCGGTAGCGGAATTCGATCACTGATTGGACGTGGGACAGAGAAGGGAGAAGAGAAGACTCATCTAGGAGGAGTCCCAGGTTTCTGGCTCAGTCAATTGGGGAAACAAAGTCACAGAGATAGGGAGTAGTTAGAGAACACATCTGGGGGTGTGAGCTCATGGTCAGTTTTGGGCTCGTCAGTTTTGAGATGCCCAAGTATGCAAATCTGTCCCACCTGAAAATGGAGAAGACACGGGAAAGGAGAGGAGTAAAAATTAACTCCTCTTCACAAAGTGGAAGTTACCAGAACGTTTGTGATTTCAGAGGCCCCGAGGGATTTATCATGTGGCTACTGACCCATCCCACCTCTTGCCCCTGCCTGTTGCACAGTGGGCAAGAATGTTTGTGGCCTTTCGCTACTACCATCTCCCCCCAGCATGGTCCCCCCAGTTTTCAATATGAACCGTCCTGTGGCAACCTGTCACAGACTGGCCCTGAGGTGAGCAATATTTGGACTGTGATGTTGGTTGCCCTCCACTCTTTCTACAGGACAGAATGGGGCCTCTAGAGTGGGAAATGGCTTTGAGAAATATGCCGAGCAGTAGCCTTGTCCTTGAACTTGCCCAAGAGGATAATTATCCACACCCTTCCGGTACTCAGTCCTCAGTTTGCCTGGTGAGAGAGCAACCTCCTCCCGTGTGCTCTGCCAGCTGGACCCAGACTGGCCGTATTAGCAGTGAGACCAAAAAGATGGAGGTAGGGAGGTAGCTCTGAGGTCTGGGAAACCATTCTAGCTCCTGCCAGCTTTAAATTATGTTTAATTCCTGGCACAGTTGTCCTGGACATGCCTTTTTCTCTTGCCTGGGAACCACTAGAAGAGGAATGTTGTCTGTGTTGGCCAGGGCCATGCAAATTCAACATCTTGTCTCTGCCTTTCCCCGTGCAACTGAGGCTCGGAGTTTGCATTACCCAGTGCTTATTCTTCAGAGGGCAAAAGCACTGCTCGTCATGTCTGAAATTTGGTGAGCGAGCTCACCCACTAGGCTGGTGTTTCCCGCCCGTGGCTGCACATTGGAAGCACCGGGGCACTTTGAGAACTACAGATGCCTGGGTCCCAGAGCTTCTAAGGTGGTCTAGGGTGTGTCCAGGACACAGCCCTGGTTGAGGACCACTGCTGTATCGTATGGCCTCTTTTAAAAAAGTTAATTTTACTTGGAAATGATTTCAAACCTACAAAAAAGTTGCAAGAATAAAAACTGTACATGTGAGGCTCAAATATCCTTTGCCCAGATATACCTATTAACATTTCATCTCATTCTGTCTGTCATGTGTGTTCTCAAATGTGTGTGCGTTCTCTCTCCCTCACCCCAAACCCATCTCTTCCTCTCCCTCCCTCCTGCTGCCTCTACACCCATCATGGCCTTTTACAAAACCCTAATACCTCACTGAGTACTTACCAAGAAGAAGATAACTCTCTGACGACTGCAGTACAGTTGTCAAATTCCATCCATCTAACACTGATAGAATACCTCACCGCTCATATTCCCATTGGCCGCATCGTGTGCTCGATAGCACCTTTCCCTCTGCGGTGCTGGATCCGGTCTGGATCAGGTAATCAACTGAGTTGTCATGTCTCCTTGGTCTTCTTTAATCTGGATCATTTCTATAGCTTTGTCTCTGATGATAGGAACAGTTTGTAAGGATACAGTTCGTTTTAGGTGGTGCTGCTTATCTGCATTGGTCTGCGATTTCCTTGTGATTAGATTTGGTTTTGCATTCCAGGTGGCTGAACCACTACCTGCGTCATGTGGGATGCCTCTCAGGGCATCCCATCTTAAGGCACACAATGCCCATCTGCCCCTCAGTGGGGATGTTCGTTTTGATCATCTAGTCCAAGAAGGAGGAAATGTGAACAGGAAGATTTTAATATAAATAATTAACTGTGTAGAAGGTAGTTAACTACTAAAAGGGATAAAAAAGCTCTAAAGCAGCTTAGCAGAGAACAGCTGTCACCCCTAGGGCTAAGGGAAGAGAACACAGAGAAGGAACTTGGAAACTCAGAGGAGATTCGCCAAGGGGGAGAGACCTCCGAGGGGTGGCTGTGGTTGCCTGGGATATGCTGCCTGTCCCGTGCTGGAGAATCAGCTCACTGGAGGTGCCCCCCCGCCAAGCCACGGGAGCAGAGAGCTGCCACGGTGGGGAATGCTGCTGGGACCCATGCCAGACCAAAGGAGACAGAAGAAAAAGGCCATCTTCCTCCTCTAGCCTTGTGGGCCCATTGAGAGCCCACTGTGGGTCAGGCTGGCAAAGGATAAAGGAGTTTGCAGCATCCCCTCTTCAGTGTGACAAGGAAGGGCAAGGTCAGGGGAGTTCGGAGCTAAGAGGCAATAAATGAATACCTGGCACACCTGGCCGAGGTGTGTCCACTTTCTCCATAGTATAGTTACTGTTTTTTTCTTTTCAACTAATAAGAAATCTCTGGAGACACACTGTCTCCATGTACATACCCTGTCCCTCATCAGAATCCCCACCTCCCCACTTAGGTTCAGCAAATGTTGCTGATTCTGGCCTGATTCAGTCTTTATGATGATTGCCAAGTGACATTTCTGCAGTCCAGCACTCCTTCCTCATTTGCCGGTCATCCCTCCCTTCTCCTTCACTTGTTTTCATACATCCACTCTGGATTCCCATTTTTTCAACAGTCTACTTCATCATTGACCTTTAGGGGTGGGAGAAGAGTTCCTCAGATAGTTGCAGACTTGGCCAGTGAGAGCCCCTTTGAGTTCCTCCTATATCCCAGCATTTTTGGAAGCACTCCCCTAATTTCTGATCTAACAAGATGTTCCGGGCCCCTGGGCGCCAGCCCTGGATCAGTGTTTCTCCCGGGAGCCCTGGTCCTTGGCACTAGGTGCGCTTATTGCAACTGGGGTGTCTTTGCTTCTTGTCCTATAGATTGACAGAGCTTGTCTTACTGCCTTTTTTAATTGTATTTTTTTTAAACAAAAGAAATTGGTGCTTTAAAAATGTAAACAATGCAGACATCTATAAAGAACAAAGTACCCACAGGGAAGCAAGTTCAGCAATGGCATGTGTGTTTGCAGACTCTACGTACACAGAAACAGACTTGGTGGTCGGTTTTGGTTTTTGCTTTTTGCTAATAGGAATTTTATCCTACAAGGTCCTCTTTCTGTCTTCCCAACATAGACTAGTGCTTTTTCCATGTCGGACTGTAGAGTTTGTCATTCCGTTGTGTTAGCTGTGTGAGTACATTAGTACCATGATTAACCAAGGTATATAAAGGGCAGGCCTGCAGGCTGCCTCCAGTGCCTCCACTACTCGCCACAGTGACCATCTCTATACACACACTGCAGTCATTTACAGTTTTTAAAATTAAAACAGTTTTTATTGAGATGCAATTCACATGGCATAAAATTAACGATTTTGAAGTAAACAAGTGGCCTTGAGTACTTTCACCATGCTGTGGAACCACTGCCTGTATCTAGTTTCAAAGCACATTCATCACCCTGTGTCATGTATTTTTACATGAACTCCAAGGGTAGATTCTTGATAGTTGTATTTACTCTGGATTGAAAGTCACATTTAGCTGGGCGCGGTGGCTCACGCCTGTAATCCTAGCACTTTGGGAGGTCGAGGCAGATGGATCACTTGAGGTCAGGAGTTCAAAACCAGCCTGGCCAACATGGTAAAACCCATCTCTATTAGCAGGGCATGGTGGTGTGCACCTGTAGTCCCAGCTACTTGGGAGACTGAGGCAGGAGAATGGCGTGAACCCAGGAGGCAGAGGTTGCAGTGAGCCGAGATCATGCCACTACACTCCAGCCTGGGTGACAGAGCAAGACTCTGTCTCGAAAAAAAAAAAAAAAAAGTCACGTTGAAACATTTTCATGGATACATCTGGTTGCTTTCCAGGAAGATTATATCAGTTTCTGCTGCCACCAGCAGTGTATGAAATGTGCATTTCTTTATACCCTTGTCAACACTTTTTGTATGATCAGTTTTCATCTTTTCTTCCAGTCTGAGAAATGAAAATATGTGTTTATTTGACTGTTAGCTAGGGCCAGGATGCTTTAAAAGTGTTTCAGCCATTTGTATCTTCTGAATTTTGTTACTGTCCTCTGCCCAGTTAGATTGGTTAATGGGTTTTTTTCTTTCGGATCTTAACAGAGTTTATTTAGGAAACTTTTCTCTGAAGCTTAATGTCTGTAGCTATTGTGAATGCAGTGGTTTCCTGAGTTATTTCCTAGTTGGTTGGTGTTGGTGTGTAACAGCACCTGCTTTTTGGGTGCATCCTTGCAGTTCTTGAAAATAACTTGTGTGTTGCACTTGGCTTTCTATTGCAGTGCCTGTGAGGTCTGTGAGGTCTCCTGAGGGTGTAACACAGTGACCTGGCAGAAATCTCCTATCTACTGAATACCTTTTTGGATGGTGCTGCTGCATTGCTGGTTGTCGGGGAGTCATACATAAATCCTGCTCTCCTGAGTTTATCCAATGAAGAAAGTAAGACAGATGTAGAAATTACAGGGTAGAAAAGAGACTTGCTGATCTTTTTTGTTTTTTTCCTGAGACAGTCGTGCCCTGTCGCCCAGGCTGGAATGCAGTGGCACGATCTTGGCTCACTGCAACCTCCGCCTCCTGGGTTCAAGCAGTTCTCCTGTCTCAGCCTCCCACGTAGCTGGGATTACAGGCGTGCACCACCATGCCTGGCTAATTTTTGTATTTTTAGAAGAGACGGGGTTTCACCCTGTTGGCCAGGCTGGTCTCGAACTCCTGACCTCGTGATCCACCCACCTCGGCCTCCCCAAGTGCTGGGATTACAGGTGTGAGCCACCATGCCCAGCCTGCTTGCTGATGTTTGTCATCCCCACCATCATCTGAGATAAATCACTATGGTGCCATAAATATTTTTCAAACTTTTTAAAATGTTTAGCTGAATATCCTGTTAGCCAGGGGTTTCTCAGCTCCGGCTGCATATCAGAATCACCAGGAGAATGTTTCAGATATTTATGCGTAAGCTCAGTTTGCAGAGATTTGGTTTCAGTTTGTCTGAGGTGGGACTGAAACATCAGCATTTGAAAAGCTGCTCAGGTGACTCCATTGAGCAGCTAGCTGGGTTGAGAACCACTGCGCGTGCAATATGTAAACTCTCCAAGTAGAGCTCGAAGTGGAGTGGGTGCCCCCTTTCTCCTCCCGTTGGCCCCTAAGAGGGCTCTACTGAGCACAATTTGATAACCCCATGAGGGTGCTGAGGGCAGCGAGCCCACTTGCTGGTGTTACCTTGTCCTGGGCTTGTGATGGCTCAAATGCCAGGATGGAGAAATAGGCAGACACCCGGGTACAGCCAGACCAAGGCAAGCAGGTGACCCTTATGCTGAGGTTCCTTGGCCTAGGAAAGGCTGTGAGAGAGCAGTTGGAATTAGGTGTTGCACACCAGTGTCACGTGCTTCCAGTTTGGCCAAATGTGAGTTGCTTCTTTTCGTCACGACGGTGAAGGACTCACTGACATAACCGCAGCTGTCCCAGAGGGCGTGCTGAGTGAGGGTGTCTATAACAAGCTCAAAGCTGCTGTTGAGTGTAGCCGAGATTCAGAGGTTGTGGGCCTTTTCCTTCAAAGTGGTATCCCTTGCTGGTAGGTCACACCTAACCATTGTCTAATTTGAACCTTAGGGGATAGCAGTTTGCATAGGGGCATATTGCACCCATCTTACTGATGCTGAAACAGGCCTAGAGAAATTGTGACTTGCCTAAGACCACCCAGGGAAGTGTGAGCCTGGATTCAGGCCCTGATGTTCTGATTCAGAGACCATGTTTGTCCTCCTGTTTCGTGCTGTCTTTGAGTGGCCCTCTGTCAGGAAGAGGCTGCAGTTATTTATACACCCAATTACACGCTAACTCGCTCTTTATCTGGCACCATCTCTGCTGGGAAGGCCATCCATCCATGCAGTTGGTTCCCAGCAGCTGAACCAACTGGGATGAAGGGAGAATGGAGAAAGCTGCAGAGGCAGTGAATCTGACTTGGATTCATTTGTGGGCATTCTCCCCCTGGCATAAATTGTGACCCAAGAGTTGTCTTCAGTTCTATTCTCTAGCCACCGGAATGACTGGAGAACAGGCTCTGTTATCTAACACTTGTTACCCATCATCCTCCGGTGCCCACAGACACTGCGGCACCTGTCAGAGATGATGATAAATATCTAGGCCAAAGGTTTGTAAAAAAGTCTTTGCAGTGGAATGGAATGTTCAGTCAACATGACAAGGCATCTTCAAGGGATAAATAAAGTATTGATACCTAACTTTCTATTCTTTCCTTTCCCTTCCCTGCCCGACCCAGTGGTAAGCCTACGCGGCTGTCTTGCCTTTCCCAGCCCTTGCCCAGGCTTTGTTCCCGCACCACTCCCCTCCAGCTCCTCCACCTGGGGAGAAGCCCATCTTCAAGTCTCGGCTCCAAAGTCACTCCTCACCTCCTCGCTTTCCTCTCTTCCCACCTGTCTCTCATCCCATAAGTTACCAAGTCCAGTTCATCTGCTCCCTGTGTTCTTCCAGAATTGTTCCCCAGCCCAGTCACCGCTTCCCAGACAAGCCACCCTCCCCTCTGCTGGATGGCCTGCACCAGCCCCCGGGACCCACTCACCCCGCTCACTGCCCACATCTCAGGACCTAGTGGGTGCCTGTCTGTCCTCCTGGGCTCAGTGAGCTCTTTGAGGGCCACCTTTATCTTAGCACCACGCCCCCACCATTAGGTACAGCAGGTCACAGAGAAGTCATCAGAATATCCTGGTTGAATTACTTGGACCACCTGCAGGTCTGGGACCCAGCGGGACCTGGTGGGGCTTCAGACATGTGTCCTGGGCAGTGTTTTTGGCCCAGGCAAGCATTTTCACATCCAAGGCTTTATTCACGGACTTCTCTCTCCTTCAGGAGAGTATGAGACCAAGCACCAGATGACATTTTTCTCTCCAAACATCTCTATTGGGAAACTTTGGATGTATGAGAGCAGGAGTGGGCGTTTGGTCGGCTTTCGCAGGATGGCTTTAGGAGGGAAAATGACATTTCAGGAAGGATTTAAGCATCACTGAATTTTTTCAGAGAACCAAATCCTTTTCCCACCCTGTCTGCCACATACCCTCTGGTGGGAAGCAGTGATGGGTGACACTCAGCAGAGGCCTAGCCTGACCCCCGCTCTGGAGCCCAGCTTCCAGGGTCCCGCACCTGCAGCCTGGGGGCTGCCTGTACCTTTGCATGTCTGCTTGGCCCCAGCACGAATAACACTTTGGTGGGAAAACAGCCCTCTCACTGCACTGCAGACTTGAGAGGTGCCCACGCACCTGAGGTGGCAACCCAAGGGCGCTTTCCCTCCCCCGCCTTCACCATGTCTCATGCTTGCTTAACTGAACCCAATTTTTTGCTCAAGGAAAGATCAGGGTATAAAGATGGGCATTCGTGTGAAACACCAGAGCAGTCCCCTTCTGCGAGCCCCTTCTTGCCCTCTTCTTAGAGCGGAGCTTGGTGAAAAGCCTCACTTCTGCCATGGTGGCATCTGACAGCCTGGGCACGTGGGAGAGCCTCTGTATGCCAGCTGGCTGCCAGCCTGGCAGAGCCAGGACTGGTGGGGAAGCCGCAGGTCCACCCTGGGCTTCTGCGGAGCGTGATGAGCTCCCTGTCACTAGGGATGTTGAAGCCCACTGGGATGCCCATTCCCCAGAGGTGGCGGGGCAGGCATCGTGCAGGAGGTGCCAAGAGAGTCTCATCTAGTCCTCAGTCCTGGGGAATTCCAGGGGTGACCTCACTCCCTTCTCTCTGTCACACACACACACACACACACTCTGTCATGGTGGAGCTACCAGAGGCAGGAAGGAGCAGAAAGGAGTCCCCTATCTCCTTTGCATGTTCAGGGCCACCTCTTCCCAGAAACCTTGGTGACATCTCTGCGCACTGGGACATTTCCTGTAGAGTTCTTAAACTTTCTGGGCCGTGTGGTCCCCTTACTGGGTCAAGAGTTCCTTGCATGGAGCAGACTGAGGCTTTGCTCCTCTGATTTGAGGGCAATTCCGGCCCTCCCTAGGCCTGGCACAGAGCTGTGTCCGTAGAGAGCAGTCCCCAAAGGGTATGGATGAGGAGAGGCCGAGCAGTTCGCAATCCAGATAAAGACAGTCTGCGGGTAACAGCAGAGGAGGACCACTGTGTCCCCCCTCCCACCCCTTACAGTCCTGCACCTGCCTGCCTCCGAGGTGGGGTGGGGATCCCAGGTGGTGTGGGGTGGGGATCCCAGGTGGGTGTGGGGTGGGCCGACTTGGCCATCCCCAAGACTGAGGGCCAGGGGCCCTCTCCCCCACACCCACTCCCAAATGCCTTTGGCGTGGATGAAGCCTATCATGGTTGGAGCAGGGCTTGGCTAGTGGTGGAAGTTATGTTCCTGGGACCAAAAAGAGAAAAGGACTGAAGGCCCCCCTGTGCCCCTCTCTGCCTGGGCTCTGGAGCCCTGCTCGGCCGGGGTTGCCATGTTGACGGGAGTGTCACGGACAGCAGTGGCTTCCCCAGGCCCCACTTGGCACCCACAAGCCACAAGCCTGCCTTCCTCGGCTCCCACCATGGCCTCTCCAACAGATCCATCACTAGCTTCCTGTTTCCATACTGAGTCCTCAGAATATTCCTGGATGTACCCCCAACCTCACCTTTGCCCACGCACTTGCCTGCTCTGGCCGCTGCTGCCCGGCTGTGGACCTGCTCAACTGTCCGTCCTCAAGACTCCTGCTCTTCCCATTGCAGCCCTGCTGAACCCCTTCTTGCCCCTGCCACATCCTCCTGCAACCCTGTATCCTCTGTCCAGGTGTGAATGTGTCTCCCTGGCGGTCTGGGAGCTCCTAGTAGCTGGGGCCAAGCCTCTTCTCCAACTATAGCTGAAGCCTTGGCTGAGTTGGGGAGCTCCGCCATCCAGGCTCCTTCCCTTGTTCCTTTGCCTCCTCTGAACTGAGCACTCAGACACTGGAGCAGGAGAAGGAGAGAAAGACCCCAGCACACCAAGGAGAACAGAACGCACTCCTTTATTCTCTGGGAGACAGGCTCCCTCTCAGGGCTGGGGACGCTTGGTTCTGGGCCCCAGCAAGGCATGGTCAGTGCTGGGAGCACTGCTGGCTCCACTGGCAGGGCAGGTCCGAGGGGGCTCCTGGCCCTTCCTCAAAGCTTCTCCAGGTAGGAACCAGGGACGAAGCCACGCTGCCCATTCCTCTCCACGGTCCACCAGCCATCCTCCCCTTCCAGGATCACCTCCAGGATGTCTCCCGCGGAGAGGTCCAGCTCATCGGGGTTCTGGCCAAGAGATTGAAAGCGCATGACGCTGGAAGGGCCTGCGGGGAGGGGCGTGGCCTGGTGGTCCCCCACCCAGCAGTAAATGTGGCATGCCGAGCTGTGTCCCTGCCTGCTGGGGCAGCCCCTTGGAGACACAGGATGGGGGTAACCCAAGGGACCTGGCTTCCCATCCACCCCAGTTTGTTATCATAGGCCTCCCCCAACCTGGGTTTCTTCCCCACCCGTACCTCCCCTCTCCCACTCTGGAGACGCAGTGACTGGAGCATGTCAGGGGCCAGGGGTATGCATCACACCCCAATCCCAGGACACACGCCCAAGCTTACCTGACACAGCCTCCCCTTTGTGGTCCCCAGCCCCAGGTAGCAACTGCCATCCAAGTACCCGTCACTCTCCTGGCCTGGCTTCCCTACCTCCCCGAGCCCTGGCCTCGTCAGTGGAGCCCACACCCAGCCTGCCTGGCCATGGGGGGTGCTTAGCCTCAGTCCAGTGGATGTGAGGCCGGGGTATGCACCCCTCCCCTCAAGCAGGGAGCAGAGTGGACCCTCTCTCATAGCTGCCCTGTGGCTGCCGTGGTACATCCTCACCCTATGCACATCAGAAAATCAATCCTGGCACGATTGCAAGACTCATTCTGGCCACAGTTTTCCACACCCATGGCCACGGAGGACAAGGCCCCTGACCCAAAGGTGCAGAGCCTGGCCCTCAAGCTATGACCTGCAGGCACCCCAGGCTCTGCCAGCTCCCTGCATGTGTGTACCACGCAGCGCCCAGCCTGTGTGGACGGCACAGGCCCATGTGCCCCACATGCGTGCTGTGTACAGGCCCCGGCAGACACAGGCCTGCTGCACACCAGCTTCCAGTCAGTACATGCGCGCTGAGGCCCCCCAGGCCCTGGGTGCTGTTCTCAGAGCTCATGCCCGAGCACACTCCCAGGTGCCCTTGCTAGTGTGGACATACTCTCGGGCACACGTGCCCTCCTGAGCAGGAGAGGATGCTCGAAGATGAGTGAAACCACCAGGAGAGATGAGGATGCGAGGCACTGAATGGGGGAGGGAGCGCTCAGGTGCAGGGGAGGTGGCACAGGTGGGTTTAGGGTGTGGAGGCCTCACCTGCGCTGTATAGTCGTAGAGCGCCCGGTACTCCTGGGCTGGCGAGGCCGGGTTTCCCTGCATCTCCTGCACTGCAATGGCTGCGTAGACACCCTCATTCCGCTCGGGGGTGGGGGTCAGGGTCTCTGTGGAGGCTGAGAGCAGGGTGAGGCATGGACCCCTCCCCTTTCTGGGGACACTGGCCCCTGGAGGTTCTGCTGGAATGGGGTTTCTCCATGCTGGGCCCTGCCTCTTCCTTCCGCTCTCCATACTTGCTGTTGGGGGACACACCTTTCCCCTTGAGGGGCCTCAGTGGCCCCATCTGTGCCATGTGGGAGACCTCTCCTTCCCCCCGGGATCAGTGTGTTTGGGGGTCCCCTCCTGACCCCCTTTACCAGCAGAAGCTGCCAACGAAGTGGTCTTGGGACTTCCGTGCAGCAGTCCAGAGAACCTGGGGATGGGGAGGAAAGAGGGTGAGTGCCCCCGCTCCACACTCAGGGTCCCACCGGGAGGAGGGTTTAGACACAGAGAAGTCTCAGAGCTGCACACGCTCTGCCAGGGCTGGGGCTGCCCCTAGCCTCCTGGCATGGATGTGATTTATGAGGTGCCCCTCAGGCAGGAGGGCCCCCAGAAGGTGGTCCCGGTGGCTCCTCCTTCCCCAGCTATGCCCTCCACTGGCGCCCTCTGCAGCACCTGCTCCCTGCAGGGCCCTTTGGGGGGATCCTAGAACCCCCAAAGCTGCAGCTTCATGGGAAGACTCCCATGGCCCTTTTGGGGGTTCTAGGACCTCCATGCTGAGTCCTCGTGGGAAGACACCCAGTCCTTACCCTCCAGACCCCTGCTCTAGCTTGCCCTAGCAGCTTCCCCGACCAGTAGGGGTGCGGGTGCACTGCCACACAAAGCCTGGCTCACGTGCCCTGCTGAGGCCTCCACTGCCTGGGCCGAGCCAGCCCTCCTCCCTGCGGGCCCGCAGTGATCAGGCCAGCTCAGCCACCCTGTGCACAGGAGTTCTGGGATAGTGCTGGGCTACTTTATCCCTGCCTCTGTGCCAGGCTTAGGCCTGGACTGAGCTGGGGTTGTAAAGGTTTACTGAATAAAGGAAAATAAAACAGAAGAGGCAGATGCTGGGGGCACCCCCTGAAGTGGGCAGTAGTGAGGGCTCAACAAGTAGAGGCTGACACTGCCTCCAAGGCCAGAAGCCTTCTTGGTGGGGTGGGGCTGAGTCTTCAAAGGTGAGTGAAGCTTTCCTAGGAGAGAAGGGGAACGAGGCACTGCGGGTGACCAGGAGAGGGAGCACTCAGGTGCAGGGGAGGAGGCACGGCACAGGTGGGGTTTGTGGAGTGGACCAGACCAGTTTGGGTGTAGGGGGGACAGGACTGAAATAGGGACTGGACCAGACCCTGAGGGACCTTGAATGCAGGTGAGGGGCTGAGCCATGACTCAGGGGCCTGTGGGAGGCAGCCCTGCCATTCAAGGTGGCATGTGGGGGGCCTTTCCCACATGAGGGGCTGAGGGCCAAGGCCCTAGGAGTGCACACACATGCACAGGCTGGACATGCGTGGACCCAGCACATGGGAGGGCCTGACACCAACAGAGGCGGGCAGACACGCACCAGCGCCCCAGGCAGCAAAGGACAGGGTGAGAGCCAGCAGGGGCTGGGGACGGAAGGAGGAAGCGGCCAGAGCAGGGGGAAAGGTGTGTAAGGCTTGCTGAGCCATTGTGCTGCCTGCCCCACACCTCTTTTTCCCAGACTGTCTATACTTCTGACTCTCAGCCACTGATCCCCACCTCTTCCCAGCCCTGCCTGGCTTCTAGCTGCCCCATCCAGAGGCCTGACCAGCCCCCTCCAGCAGCCAGGCCTCCCTCCGCCCTGCAGGACATCTCTCTCTCTCTCTCTCTCTCATCCTCTCTGGGGCCACCCCTTTCTGCCCCTTCCTGATACTGCCTCAGGTGAGCTCTTTTGTCCAGTTGCTTAAATGACCACCTTTGCTGGGGTCCAGGTCCTCACCAGGTGCGGGGAAGCCTGGCTCTCACAAGCTTCTGTAGCATATGAGGCTGTGAAGGTGCTGCGCCCTGGGGCCACTGCTTTCACAAGATTCTCAAAGGGGTGTGTGTGTGTACCGCTCTCAGCACCGGTGGTTCCCACAAGCCTCTGCCTCCCAGGAGTAGGAAGCTCCAGGGGCTCCTGAGGCCCTGGAATGAGCCGGTCCTTGCGAAGGGCCAGGAACTGCATCAGCCCCTCCCCACAGTCCACTGCCTCCCAGAGGCCCTCTTGGGAGCCTCTGTGGGCCCTCTTGGTTGAAGGTTGGCTGGAGAGAGGAGTGGCAGCATGGCAGTGGGGACACAGGCGCCACGTGAAACCCACAGACCCTTGTGGATGCTCATAGACAGGGCAAAGGCCTGGCTACCAGGGCTCCCTGAGCCGGCTATAGTGCTCCCAATGGGCTGTCACCATTGTCACTCAAGGCCTGAACCAGGAGAGTCCTTAGGTTCTGAATCTGACCCCAACACTCAGGGCCCTGGCCTTAGAGAGTGCAAATGACTTGCCCAGGTCACACATTGAGGCCCGGCCCCGGGACCTTGGCACTTGACTGCAGCCAGGCGGGGGAAGGGACCCTGGAGAAGCCTGGAGAATTCTCCAGATGCCCCAGTCCTGCTCCAGCCAGACAGCGTTGCCACTGCAGCCTGACAGGGCACCAGGCTCACGTGAGGCCCCAGGGACAAGGAAGGCAGCCTAGGGGCCTCCCCAGAGCTCGGAGCACATCCCCTGCTGAATAATTGGGATGTGATTATTCACTTAGTGTCTGGGTCCCTCGGGCTGAGGGCTCCATAGGCTGAACTGAGCGTATCTTGTCTCCACAGGGTACCCAGCACCTAACTGGGCACCAGATACAGATACATAGTAGGTGCTCAGTGAACAAGGAAGGGCCAGGTGCAGAGGAGGGGCTCGACCCACTTCCTGGCCCAGCCTCAGGCCGTCACTCCGTCTGTCGGGGCCTCACCTCTTTATCATGCCGCAGGATGGCTGTACGCTGGGGCTGCTGGCCAGTGGGGTGACCTCCCGATCATAGTAGTTCTGGTAGGGCACCGGAGCTGCAGACAGCAAGCTGTGAGGCCCAGGGCAGCCCCCAACACCCCATTCTGGCCCTGCCAGAGACTCAGCTGGGGCCTATGTTCCCAATCTGGCCCTGGCCCACCCTGGTGCCTGGGGAGGTGCCTGTCTTGCTCCCATGAGAGACCCCACTGTAGGTGCCACCAAGACCTAATATTCTGGACCCGTGATCCAGCAGAACCAAACAGGCGGGGAGTGGGGGCTGTGGGAGCTCCTCACCTCAGTCCCCATCCTCACCTCTTCCTCTGAGTGCTACTGTGCCCTTAGCTTTGCCTGAGAGGAGGCTGCAGGCCTGGGACCCAACCCTCCACAACACCTTGGGTCTGGCTATGGCTCCTCTGCCCGAAAGGGAGCTATGAGCTACCCCAACCCTGTCCTGGCACTTGAGGCTCAGGGCCAGGCCTTCCCAGGGGCTCAGTGCACCCAGAGGCTGTGCTGTCCACAGGCCAGTCCTCACCTGGGGGCTCGGTGCCCGTGCTCTTGGCCTGGATGAAGCCATCGATGTCAGCGTCTATGCTGCAGCCTTCCAGTGTCAGCCGCACTTCCTCGTAGAGCTGGGGCAGGAAAGAGCAGAGGCTACAGCCCGATGCCCACTCTGCCCCTCTGTGGGCCTGAACTCTGGCCAGCGGCCCCCACCCACTGGCCTCCTCACAGGACATTGTGCGCAGCTCAGGGTCTTTGATCCTGAGGGGTCACAGCCCTGGCTGACAGCTTCCTATTTCCTGAACACCTTCTGTGCGCAAGGCCCTGTGCAAGGGACTTAACTCACACCTGTCCTCTGAGGTAGACCCCACTTTTCCCATTGGATAGATGAGGAAACTCAGAGGAGAGTGACTTGCTCAAGGTCACGGAGCGAGCATGCAGCACAGCCAGGTCTTGGGGCTAGTGGGAGTGGATCCAGAGCTCACCCTTCCACCTCGAGGAGGCGAGGAGGCAGCAGGGGGCTCAAGTCACTTGGGCAAAAACAACAAGAAAATCAATCCCCACAGCCCTGGACAGGAGGGTCAGGCAGGAAACACAGCAGGCAAGGGGGCCAGGGCTGCCCAGGAGAGCCATGCTCTGGGCTGTATCAACAGAGCTCAGGGCCCCTGGTGGGGGGCCCTCTCTGCTGGGGAGGACCCACCCAGCAGGTTGGGCTCAGTAAGGGGAACCAGGACACCCTGGAGATGTGGGAAGCAGAGGAAGGACTGCACCTCGGCTCCTGCAAGCACCAGGCCTAGAGCAGAGCAGCCAGGGTCCTCCAGCTTCCGCCAACCTCTGAGAGCTATGTCCACCTCCCCTCCCATCCCTGGCAGAGGGAGCAGGTGCTCTGTGGCTCTGAGGCATGAGGAGGAAGTCAGATGGCAGGGGAACCACAGAGTCACCATCTTCCAGGCAGAGAAGCCTTGGCCCTGTGGTACTGATCTCCTGTCCTGGGGTTCTGGGGGCAAAGGCTGAGCTGCTGAGGCCTGAGACCCCTGGGGCCAAGCTTGGACCACAAAGGACCAGGTGCTTGTTGACTGGCTCAGACGGACCTGGGCACTTTGCTGCCTAGAGGCTGCCCTCCCTTACCCCACCAAGGCCCTCAGTCCCCACCTCATCATCCTTGACACACTGCATGGAGAGCTGGTTGCTGTGCACCCACAGGGCATTGCGGAGAATGGTCAGCCGGTCAAACTCTTGCAGCTGAAAGGCCTAGGGGCAGTGCGAGGGAGATGAACTGTGAGGAGGTGCTGCAGGGCCTGGCCAGGCTGGGCCCCGTTCACAGCTCAGCCAGAGCTGACCAGGCCAGTCCTCTCTGCTGGAAGCCCGATCCAAAGGAGAGTGCCCTGGAGTCCCCATCCCGACTCTGGGCCAGCCCTGAGGCTGCAGGGAGGGAGGTGGAACTGCCCAGGGGGTCCCTGCCCCAGCCTCCCTTCAGGCCGCACCACACTGAGGCAGAGGGATAGTGAGAGGAGCCTCGGACAGGAGTCCTGAGCCCTATTCCCCAGGCCCTGTCCATCGCAGCGCCCAGAGAGGCTGTGGGTTTTGTCCAAGTCTCAGTTTTGGCTTCAACAAAAACGGTGAAAGAATGCCTGCCTGCAGTGAAGGGGCCCGGGACTCAAGGTCAGGTGACAAGCACCAGGGCCAGGCCCCAGCACAGGCCTGTGAGCAGGAGGCTGAATAAATGAGTAACTGAGTAACGTGTACCTTCCCCCACTGCCTCGCTTGGGCCCCTTGAAGCAGCTGGAGCAGGGATGGGTGTCTTCCACTTCCCGGCTGGGGAAAGCGAGGCTCCACGTGGGCCACTCACCTCACAGGTGGTCCGGTGTTCCTGCTCCCACTCAGCTCGGACCTTCTCCAGCTGCGTGATGATCTGCCTGTATACCCGCTCTGCAAGCGCAGGCAGCCTCAGGGAGGGCCCTGACAGGAGTTCCTCCAGCCCTGGCTCCTGCTGGGTCCCATCCTGGAGGCCTCCTCCCCCCTGGGAGCCCCGCCTCCCCTGTGGGACCTGCCCTAGCAGCTGGTGGAGCCTCATCTGAATGCCTGTCAGGGCCACCCACGCTGGTACTGCTTCTGCTCCCCAGCTGTGCTCTGAGCTGCTTGAGGGCTGCAGTGGAGCCTCATATATGCAAGTCCAGAATATTGGCGTCTGGGCATCTCTGGGCGCCCCACTTCACTTTCCAGAGGGGAAACTGAGGTTCAGAGAGGGCAGCTCAGAGGGTGCTGGAGGAGGGGTGGAGTCCCACAGGCTTGGGTCACTTCTGTGCCCAGATCTCTGGAGGTCACCTGTCCCCCAGCCAAGAGAGTCGCTGGGTCCTGATAGAGACAGAGCACAAAGGAGAGGCCTTCCCAGGGGAAGGGAGGAGGGTGGGCGCTGTGTCCAGTGGGTGGGGCACCAGCAGAGACAAGGGTGTTGGTAGGATTTGGGCATCAAGTGAAGGACAGAGGCCCAGAGAAGGCTATGTGCACACGTGCGTGTGCCCGAGCTTGAATGTGTGTGCGCACATGCATGTAATAGATAGCGGCCCTGTCTTCTGGGGCTGTGCCATGCAAGTCCTGGGCTCTGAAGCCCGATGGCCTGGGTTCAAATGCAGTCCCCACCACTTATTGGCTGTAACCTGGGGCAAGTACTGGACCTTTTAGTGCCTCTGTTTCCTCATCTGTTAAGAAAGTGAATAATAACAGCAGCCACCTCGGAGGGCAGCTGTGAGGACTGAACATATGAAGTGCCAAGAATGGCCGGCGAATGGGGGAGCACAGCGTTTACTTTGACTGCACGTATCTGGAATGAGAGCGCTGCGCCCGTGACTGTGCAGCCAGGTGGGAGTGTGTGTGTCCCAGGGTGTAGAGGTGTGTGTGGGGAGCACCACCCAGGCCTCTGCCCTGGTCGGATGGGGCAGCCAGGGCCCACATACCTGCCTCAGCGGCTGAGTCCTTGCACTGCTTGGCTTTGTTCTGACTCTGAGGAAACAGAGGGGAAGCAGCATTGAGACCCTGCCCCAGGAGCCCGGGCCCACCCCGGCAGCCCTGAAGTGAGTGTCACACCTTCCCCAGCCACCCTGCCGGGGAGTTCAGGAGCCAACTGTGGGCAGATAACATCATCCACAAGCAACCTCCCCTCAGCGGACCACAGGCTAGCTCCATGGAAAGGGAATGAAGATAGGAACCGAGCCCAGAAGGATGCCTGTGAAGAGTGGGACCACAACCCACAGGAGAGATGCAACTACCGCTGAGCCCCCTGGCTGGGACTTGGGCCCTGGCCCCTGACTGACTGCCCCCAGCTCATCCTTGGGCCATTTCCCTCTCTGGGCCTCAGGCTTCCTGTCTGTGCAATGGGTGATGTGTTTCCTGGGCTCTGGGAGCTCTGATAACCCCACTCTGGCCTAGGGACCACAGCCTCAGGAGCATGGGCTCTAGACCACCTGAGTTGGGGGTCCCTTCTCTGCAGCTTCCTGGCTCTGAGACCTTAGACAAGTCACTTACTGTGAGCCTCAGTTTCCTCTCTGTGACATGGGCCTATTGAGCCCTTCTCCGAGGTTGTGTGAGGGTTGGTGTCTGCTCTTATCGCCCCGTGGGCCTCAGTGGGCCTGCTCCAAGGAATGGGTCCCTGAGTGCCACCTGATGGTGGCAAAGGGGATCCAGCTGACCTGCCTGTCCATGCCCTGAGGTTCTCTATAGGAAACCCATTTCACAGATGAGGAGACTGGGGGTCAGAGAGGGCTGAGCAGCTAGCGTGTCCCACATGCAGACCTTGCCTGGTGGTGTCTAGGGCACCCCTTCCGTGCCTCCTCCACTGCCCCCAGCCCTGGGCAACCCACACCGCCCAGCAGCCCAGCGCACCTTCTCCACCTGCTTCTGCTGGCCGTTGGCGCTAATGCGCTCGAAGGCCTGCTCGGCGTCGTCTGCGTCCCGGCACTTCTGCTCGTAAGTCTTCTTGGACTGGGAGTGTGGAGGGGCGTGACTTGGGGGCTGCACAGCACTGCTCTGTGTGCCCCGGGAGTGAGGCTCCCTGAGCCCAGCCTCCCTTTTTGCCTGGCGAGGGTTGTGGGTGGAGTGGGGGCATCCTCACCAGGGACAGGGATCTGGGGGTCCGGAAGGAGATTGAGAAGGTGTGGGGGTACTGGCAGTCCTGCTCCCAGGCCCTCTCCACTGAGGACAGCGCGGTCTGTCCCGGGCCCCGCCTCCTGGGCTGTGATCCTCAGCGAGGGCACGCCCCTCGCCACGCCCCTCACCACGCCGCGCCCTCTTAGGAGCCCCTCTCCCTTCCTGCCCAGCGTCTCGCAGGATCCAGCTCAGAGGTCCCTCCTCACTCCACCCTTAGAGTCCCCAGCCGACTTCATCTACCCTTCATTCACGAGCACCCAAGGGAAGGGCCTGGGCCCATCCCCACAGGACCATGGCGCCCAGCGCAGGCCCAAGCACCCCGTAGGTTGGTGCGCCCTGCAGGACCAAGGCCGAGGCCAGCCTGTTCCAAATGCCCTGCCTGGGGCCACAGCCCAGGATCGCACCCTGAGCCCTTCTCAGCTCCTCGAGGGAAGGCCGCGGCCCCAGGCCCTGGCGCTCACCTCCATGGCCTTCTTGTAGAGCGACAGCTTGCTCTTCTGGACACGGTCCATGACGGCCTCATACTGCAGGGGACACGAGGTTCTGAGCCGAGGGCAGCGGCCTCGGGAGGCTCCCCTAGGCCAAGAGGACGAGGTGTCCCTGGGATGAGGCGCAGCACCTCTCCTGGCTCTGGAGAGGGGGTGACAGGCTGCCCTCCCTCCCCCAGAGCCTGCTGCTTCACAGTGACCCTCACAATGGAAGACAAGCCCAGGGCATGGGTGTGCCCTGAGGTCCTCGCTGCAGACCTTGGCCAGAGCTTCATCTCCACCTGGGGAGTTCCCAGCCCCACACATGTGCACACACAGTCGTTCATCCTGCATCCCAGAGCCTCTGCAGACATCATAGTTGCTCACACATGTGTGCACACTATGACACACACATACATGCAGAGCTCCACGTTAACTCGGAGGCACATCGGCCCCATCCCTCGCTGCGCACACGCATGATCACAGGCATCCCTGTGCACACCCACAGATGCCACTCACAAGTACACACTCCCACAGTCACCCACACACAACCTCAGGCCACATGCGGGCACAGTGGCTACTGGGCCCTGTGCCAAGGTCTGGGGCCAAGCCTCCCCTCACCTCCCAGGCTTCCTGTTCTGATACAGAAGGCAAAACAGGCAGGAAAGTGACTGGGTTATGAGGTAGGAGAACTGAGCCAGTTTGTGCCTGGGGTCTTAGGGGAGGGGTTCTGTGCCAGCTGGGAGACCAGCGAGGCACAGGCACTCACACACACACACACACCCTAAAACACCCAAGCAGGGCTGGACAAGGACACATGCTCACAGGCATATGCAGGGGAGCGTGGGCATATGTGTACACTCCTGTGAGCATGTGTCCTTGCTCTGTGGCACACACACACACAGAGGCTTAGACACACATGGCACACTCCACAAGACAGCACTCTGCCTGCGGGGCCCTGGCCACTTGGGGAACGAGTGCTCTGTCCAAAACAGCCTTTGCAGCCAGCGCAGCTCCTCTGGCCACAGGATGGCTCAAAATAGCAGGGCTGGAGTCGCTCCGTCCTGGCAGGCTCTCTGCAGGCTCTGTGGGCAGGTCCCAACTCAGAGAGGGTGTCTGTTGCAGCACCTCAAGCCTGGGCCAGCTTCTGGGGACCCACTGTCTGCTCAGAACCCCACATTTAGAATCCTGAAAGCCCAGCTGGCAGACGGGCAGGTGGCGCAGGCAGCCACGCGACATTTCTGCCAGCAGAACCGCTAACCAGAGCTGAAGCCCTGTCTGTGGAGACTGAGGGGAGCATGGCTTGGGCTGAGCTCTCAGCACTTGGGAGGTAGACATATGTGTCCCATCCTGTAAGAGGGAAACTGAGGCACAGAGATGGGAATTGGTATGGCCAGGACACCCAGGCCCAGCCTGGCCCCAGCCTCAGATACAGCTTCCTCCCCTTGAAGGCTCAGTTGTGTCTTCATTTTCAGTTCTTCGGCCAATATACAATGATCCTTCCTCCCCAAGCCAGAAGCGGGTCTGTGCGCTGCCCTCCCAGCCTATGCAGGGCACCACCCTCATCACTAAGGCCCTGAGAGGCTGAGCCCCCATCCTCACAGGCCCAAGCCCAGCCTCCAAGCCAGCCTGCGTCCTGCCTGCCCTCCAGGGAACCCATCCCCAACCCCAGCCCTGCAGCCTCCCGGACAAGCAGCTGCCAGCCTCTGCTTACACAGCTCCCATGATGGGGACCTCACTTTCATGCAGTCACTCTGTCTCGGGATGGCCATGCCCTACATATGGGTGAGAAGTACCTTTGGGTGCTAAGCAATGCCACACAACTCTCCCACCCGTCTGTGTCTGACCCCTCAGCCTTGGCAGTCCTGTGGGGTGACTGGCTGCAAGTCTGCCTTTTTCCAGGACAATCAGCCCCGATCCTTGGACTCAAGACCAGTTTCCAGTGACCCCCACAACTTAGACTGCCTCCTCTGGACACCACCAAGTTGCTACAGACCCTCTAGAGTCTTCCGTAGTAGGATCCTCCTAGGTGTGAGGCAGCTCGGCGGGAAGGACCCTCTACAGGGCTCTGGGACTAAGAGTTGGCCTTGGTGTCAGTGGCCAGGCCTCTGCCCTCCCCACCCACTTCAGATTACCCTCAAGCCCCAAAGCCTGGGGTACTGTCCCACCACCACCCCCTGCCACCCTCCACTGACTCTACCAGGAGGGTCAGCCCCCCACCCCCACAGCAACTGAGAGGCTGGCAATGGGGGAGCAGCTCCCCTGCCTCCTACACCTGCCTCACCTTCTTCCTCTGCTCCTTCTGCCTCTCACGGAACTCCTCGAGACTCCGCAGCTCCTCACGCAGGGTCAGGGCCAGTTGGATGTGTGAGCTGCCCACATTCTCCATTTCTTGGGGGCAGAGCATGGATACTGGTCCCCAGTGTCAGATCTGATGGGCCTCAGCCACCCACAACTCGCCCCTGTCTGGGCCAGCCCAGCCCCAGCCCCAACACCTCATCTTCTGTCCCCCCAAACCCTCCACCAGCCCCAAAAGATCCCATTGCCCCAGGGTGGGGGACTTACGCTGCTTCAAGGAGTCAAAGGAGGCCCTCAGGGAGCTGCAAAACAGACGGGTCCAGGTCAGGAGGAGGAGAGCACAGCGGGAACCTGAAGTCCAGGCCGTCCCCGGCTGGGGCGGGGAGGGGGGTGGGGAGTACTTTTATTTTGGTGGGAAGACCCTGGGTCACTCTAGAACCAAGGGACCCTTTAGCCAGATGGTGACCATCCACTGGGGCCCCAAACTGATTTCTGGAAGGCAAAGCTCTCTGCAAATTAAAGTGATCAACCCCCTGCAATGTGGCAGAAGGAGGTACTGATGCCCCACCCCCCAACCATCTGTGCGCCTGACTGCATTCTTAGAGAAGAGGGGATTGTCTTCAGGACCCTGCCTCCCTCCCCTGAACTCCTCTCCCACACTCACAGCCCTCTCTCCTCCTCTGCAAGTACCAAATGCCCCCAGGGTGAGGCTGCAGGGGAGGGGACAGTGTTCAGATGGGCTCTCAGTAGGCGGCCCAGGGGATGTTTGGAGGAGGTTGGATGGCCGTGGGAGAGGCCGGCAGGGTAGGGCGCAGGAGGTGAGAGGTGGGCACTGTCTGCCAGGGAGGGAGGGAGAGGAGGGCCCAGCACCACATATAGGAGGCAGGGAATGATGGGCGGGGGCTGCCAGAATGAACACATAAAGACAGGACACCGAGTGCAATATGAATCTCAGATGAACGAGCACTTTTTGAATATAGTATGCTCCTTGTAGTATTTAAAACGTATTTTTATTTTTAAAGTATTTGTTGTTTATCTGAAATTCACATTCACCTGGGCATTCAGTATTTTATCTGACTCTCCCTTTAGCGTCTCTGTGGAGCAGCTCGGCTGCCCCCTGGCGGCTACATGACCTCATGACGCCCACCGGACAGCCCTGGGTGGCGCTGGCAGCACACCAGGCAGGCTTCTCAGGGGACTTCTCCTCTCAGTAGACACCTGGGGAAGCAGAGGCCAAGGAGGAACAGCAGCCTGGCAGGAGCGTGGGGATCCAGGTCTGGGGGAGATCTGTGGGGGCCAGGCCCCTCCCCCTAAACTCGTGGATCCCAAAGTGAGGTCCACAGACCAGCAGCATCAGCATCCGCGGAGCCTGTTAGAAATACAGATTCTCAGGCTCCTCCCCGACCTCCTGAGGCTGAGGCTTCCGGTTGGGGCCCGGCCCCAAGCGCTGCTGATGCCCATCCAGACGTCAGAACTGCTGGCCTGAGTGACGAGACCTCCTCGCAACTCTGCCGGCACAGGTGCCTTTATTTATCCCACTTCACAGATGAGAAGCCAAGGGTCACAGGAGTGAAGAAGCTGTACCTGTGGCCACCCTACAGTAAGAGGCAGAACCCACGGAGAGGAAGGAGAGGGGTGGCTGTGTGGTGATCCCACCTTCCCTTGTGGGACTTTGGACTCTTCTCTGACTCCTCACCAGCAGTGACACCTCCAATCCCTCTGCTTCCTGTCAGTTCACCTCTCAGCTCAGTCCCCCTCTTTCAGTTAGAGGCCTCCAGTCACAGCGTGGTCCCCCCACCCTCAACCCAGCCCTCACACACACCACCCTCCAGCCGCACCTCCTTCATGACCACAGCATGCCCAGCCCCTCCCAGAGCCCAGGGCCTGCACATCCACTGCCCAGCCCTCAGCTTTTGGGCCTCACATCTGACAGATACCTCAAATTCAGCATGTCCAAAACCGGACTCAGCACCTGTCCAGCAAACCTCTCCTCTCCCAGGGCTCCCCTCTCAGCAAAGACACTGCTGTCCACCAGTTATACACACCAGAAATCCAGGAGGCACCCCGGGCTCTGTCCTCTCCCTTCCTTGCCGCCACCTTCTATTTTATCTCCTAAATCTCATGCCTGTCCTACGCAAGCTGCCACCACCGCTGCAGCCCCTGCCCTACCACCTCCACCTCCCACCTGTCAGCCCTGCTCTCTGCCCCTCCCCCCATTCCTTCCAGGTGCCAGGCTCCGTCTTGCCTCAGGGCCTTTGCATGTGCCCATCTCCATTGCAGCATCTTTGCCTGGCATCCTCTCCTGTCCTTTCTGAGCACTGATGTCACTTTGGACTGACCCAGTGGATGTCTGTCACCCTGCTGAACCATGAGCCCTTGAGGACAGGGGCAATGCCTGGCTCTCCGGCTCTCCTCCTCATCGTCCCCAGGCTCATAATCTAGACTTTCTCAACCCCAAACCCCCCTGTGGGCCACCCTGGTCCATGGTCTCAGTCTGCAGGCTGCTGTAAGGAATCGCTGGCCCTTTTCCCAGCCCCCACCTGAAAGCTGGGAGCCTGCCTGAATGCACAGCACTGCCAGGTGGACATTTGGCCTCTGTCCCACCCCTGGGACAGTCTTGACAGTGATGGTCTGTGCTCACCTTGAACTCCCATTTGCCCCCATGACCTGGCTAGGCCTTGGGGGCTGCATAGATGCTGGTGCTGCCTCTGTCTGGGGCACCTGGGCAGGCAGGCTCTGGCCCCTTCAGGCCCCCTCTTGCAGTTACCTGGGCTGCAGGCCTTCCTGCCCCAGGTACCCTGTCCCCATTGCTGGAACCATCAGGCCACCCTAGTTCAGCTCACACAACAAGTCCCAGAACACTCCTCCCTTTCTTGGCCCCAGAAAAAATTTCAAGGAGGCAGCCTCAGCTCTGTGGATGAGAGGAGGAGCCCAGCTTTGCCCCAGAACTCCCAAAGTGAACAACCTTGAGCTCTGATCTTGTGGAGGGTCTGGGGGCCGCATAAAGTCATTCTCTGCCCCATGAAATTCCCACTTCCTCCCCGCCGTCTGCGCAGGGAAACTGTCAAGATCTCCCTGAGTGCCTCTACTGCGTCTCCATCGCATGTCAAGGACAGGGTCCTGCACAGGCCTCTATCTCCTGCCATCTGTCACCAGTGCCTTCATGTGTAACTCATTCCATTGCCCTTTTTGACTCGGCTCTCAGGAAGCTCAGTCTGAAATTCTGTGCTCGTATACAGTCCAGATTTCCAGTGTGTTTCCTGCTCTGTCCCCACTGTGTCCCTGCTGCCTGCCCACCGGCTGAGAGGAGTAGCCCTCTCGCCTCCCTGTGCTGAGGCTGTGTCCACAGTGAGCCAGCATCAGGGGACGTCTGACAGGAACAGGGCCTGGCTGTCTCCCGCCAATATCCTCAGCAATGTCGTCATACTCTCTGAGTTCAGAGGAAGAGAGACCATGAAAAAAAAAATTAAAAATCTCTCTGACAGGAAAACCACAGCATTTTTGGTTTGTGGCAAGTGGGGGTGAGGCAGGGACATGAGGATTCAGATCTGCACCCCTCGGGGGCTGTGCCTGCTCACTGGTGACCACAGAAGGCTTACAGGAAGCTGGCCTTGCCTTGATTTTCCTTTGTTTCCCAAACCCCTGTCCTGTGCAACTTCCGGGGGCATGCAGCACCCTCAGCACCTTACCTGATGCAGGAGGAGCAATAGGGGAGTGGAGGTGACAGCTTTCTGAGGGAGGTGGCATTTCAGGCAGGCCTTGAGGGATGGGTGGGACCGGACAGGGGAGCAACAGGGCAACAGCAGGAGCAAAGGCCCAGAGGCTGGAAAGGAGAGTCAGGCAAAGTCTCTGCAGGGCTGGACATATGACGTCAGCAATATTGGTAAGCCCCCTGCAAATACTAACACTGTCTTTTTCTTTTAAGACGGAGTCTCACTCTGCAGCCCAGGTTGGAATGCAGTGGTGCGACCTGGGCTCACTGCAACCTCCATCTTCTGGGTTCAAGTGATTCTCCTGCTTCAGCCTCCCAAGTAGCTGGGGCTGCAGGCTCGCGTCAACATGCCCAACTAATTTTTACATTTTTGATAGAGACGGGGTTTCACCATGTTGGCCAGGCTGGTCTCGAACTCTTGACCTCAGGTCGGCCTCCCAAATTGCTGGGATTATAGGCGTGAGGCATAGCGCCTGGCCCTAATGCTGTCTTTAAAATGCACCTTCACGCTGGTGGGGATTGCTGGAGTTTGGGGACTGGGTCTTACTTGTCCATCCTCCATTGCCACTGCCCCACGGATGTTTGCTGAGCTAACATGTGAAGGAGGTACATGTCAAAAATCATGTAACAGGAGGTTAAGATGTAACCTCCTGTTAATTTCAGTGGCCTGAGCCTCCAGGCCTGAGGGTGGCTCCTGGCTGGTTTGAAGTCAGGGGACTGTGCAGAAATGCAACACCTTCAGGCAGTGGGGCTGGGGAAGCTGGCCAGTTCCACCCTCAGGGCTCACTAGGCTATTTATAGGGTCACTTAACCACCTGACTTTTGTCCTCCTTCTGTACCCTGTTCCTAGTCTTCCCATCCCCCAACCCCCTGCCTGTTCTGCAAGGGGCTGGGAATGAGCATCCCACAGACCTGGGGGACAGCTGTGGGCCTCAGGGAGGCCAGGAGCTTCCCCTACTCAGAGATGGGCCCTGGAGGGTAGGCCACCAGCCCCCATGCTGAAGAGCCAGGCCACCTTTCCTGAGGGCCAACACTCCCCACCCCCAAGGAGTCCAAGATGAGGAAACAGGTCCACAGCCACTGTTCACCTGTTCACACTTCCCCACCAAAAGCCCTTCAGGTTGGCATGGGTAGGGGTAACTGGGTCTAAGCCAAGACTGACAGTGAGGCAAGGCAGGATATCTGGGAGGGCTTCCTGGAGGAGATGGGCCTGGAGGAGATGCATAAATGGACCCTAATGCAAAGGACTAGGAAGGAGAAGGAAGTCACCCTCAGTGTGCTGGACTCTGGCTAAGGAATGGCAAAGCCTTTTATTTTATTTATTTTATTTTATTTTATTTTAAATTAGTGAATCCTCCTGACCCATCCAGGGCATGACACATAGTAGGTCCTCAATTAAATGGTGTCTAAATGGATGGAAGATGGATGCTTGGCCTACACTGTAAGGAACAGCTGCATGGCCTCACCAACACTACTTCATGCCACATGGGTCAACAGCAACACTATGGACAGCCCCACCGTGTGCAGTGAACCCCTGTGGCTTGGCACTCTCTGCTTGTCCTTGTGACCGCCGAGAACACTTCTCCAAGTGACCATCCCCTTCCACAGGTACAGACCCTGGACTCAGAGACAGGGAGCATCATCCAGGGTCACACAAGGGATAAGTCAGGGCAGACCCTGTCCCTCCTGGCCTTGAATAACCACGGCGCAATCAGGGCCGCCTCCACCTGGCCCCTTCCTAGTTCTACAAATGGAGCAAGATGTTGTGTACCTCCCCCTTCCCGTGACCCACCCTGCCCCCCACCCCCATTGTATTTTCTTTGTGAATAGCTTCTCCTTCCCTGCTGTAAATCCCCTGTGACTCACAATCCCCTGAGCCTGCATCACACAGACTCACTCCAGTCTGGCTCCCATCGTGCCTTGCCGGGGCCACCCTCTCCACCTCTCCTGAGTCTCTGTGTTCTCCCCATGAGGTACCCTCTCTTTCTGGGAAAGTTATCTTCCAGTTGGCCTGGAGGCCGGGAGGCCGGGAGGCCAGGAGGCCAGGAGGGGCTCCCTTGGTTGTGCTGCCAGGCCCCCACAGCTGCTCCCCACCTGACTGAGAGCTCTGGGCACTGCTTCCTGCAGAAGGCATACACCCATTCGCTCCTCACCATGTTCTGAGCCCTCCTCTGTGCCCAGTCTGCACCCGGCCCTCAGCCCTTCCCTTGGGAGGCCCTCAGACTATGTTCTTGTTGATCTGTACAGCAGCTCACTGGAGTGGGAGATGAGAAACAAACTCGGAGAAGCTAGGCGACTTGCCCACAGTCCCACAGCTCACATCGGTCGAGCTGGGACCAGAGCTCTAAGGACTCCCTGGAGCCCTCTGTCCTCCCAGGGCTGTGTGCACACTTTCTGGCCTCACACGGCTCATGCCACATCTAAGCCTTCCTGTGATCTCTGGCTCCTGGTTGGAAGCAGGAACCGCCAGGGTGCCTGGTGTCTTTGGGGGACCTTCAGAGTATGGCACATTCAGGTCCTGTTTCAGGGGAGCAGGCAGGAGGGGAAGGGGTTCCACAACAGCTGCAAGGTCAGGTCTCAGGGCCCCTCGGCAGGAGGACTCTGCAGAGACCTTTCAAGAACTTGGAGGCCGGTGGTCTGTCTTCCCCTCGACCTGGCTCTGTCCTCACCCAGGGGGACAGTCAGGGCCTTCCCCAGAGCAGCCCCTCCACTCCACTGTTAGGGTGGTTCTGTCCTGAACTCAGCCTGATCTCCTCACCCGTCCTCCCACCCCAGCGGTCTGCGTGCAGAGCCCTGCGGGGCTGGAGACCCCTGCTTCATCAGAGCCACTCCCCTGATGGCCTGCCCTCTAACCAGGCCTCAGCTAAGCCCCTGAGCCCACTTCTTCCTTTGAGGAGGGCTGCGTTACTGTCCCATCACTGATGAGGAAATGGAGCCACGGAGTGTGCCAGCAGCCAGCCCATGGTCCGACAGCTGGGGGATGAGGAGCTGGCACCGGAACCCAGGTGTGTCCCCTCCTGGACCCCTGTCTCTGGCTACATCTCCATCTTTGAAGCCCATGCTGAGCCAGTGCTGCAGGGGGCTTGGGCCACCAGTGGAGAGGCCTGTCACCTGCCCCTCAGGACTTCAGTGGAGGCCACCCAGGCTGGTGCAGGCTGTACTGCAAATGACTGAGGATGGATGGCCTCCTGTCTCCCCCGCCCAGACCCTTTCCAGCACTCAGACTCTGGGGCTTCCTCCTGCACAGAACCTGGCCTCACCCTGAACGCCCGATAACCAGGCACCAAGGAGGAGTCCCGATGCCTCATGAGCAGTCCAGACCTACCCTGGTTCTGCCCAGCCTCCCCCATGCCAGGGAGCCCTAAACCTCATTTAAAGGCCTGGAAACTGCCAGCAGAGGAGAGGAGTGAGCCCAAGGGCCTGGGAGCTCTTACTTGATCTCCGTCTGGCCTCCTGCCTTCCGTGCGATCTGCACCAGTTCCTTCCCGTACCGCTCCTCCGCCTGGGCCCTGCAAAAAAAAAAGGGCATTTGAAAGATCATCAGTGACTTGCCCCCTTTGGGGGAGGCCCAGGTTTGAGGGAATACAGGAGAGTTTTTTTTAAAGCAGGACATGTTCTGACATGGCTTGGCTGGGATAGGGGCCTCGGCCACTGCCCCAGGAGCTGAGTGGAAGGCACCTGTCTCCTGCCCTGTGCTCCCCGTGGCCTGCCCAGCAGCTCACCTCTGCCTCAGTAGCTCCTCCATGTCTTTGCACATCTTCCTGCCATCCAGAAGCCGCTGCAGCAGCACCTCGTAGCCCGTGTGGGCTGTGAAGTCCCTGCACTGTGACACAGGACAGAAGGACACATGAGGGCCACGGCCAGGCAACACCAAGCACAGCCCTGTGGGGACCCTCCCACCATCTCCAGGAACAGCCTCTCTCCTGCCTCTATCTCCCCTGCTCAGGGTAAGCTCTTGGGACTCTAGACCAGGCTTTACACAGGCACACAGGAGGTCCCCTCACATCTGCGGAGGTGATAGGTACATAAGTGAACCCCACCCAGCTGACAGGGCTGGAGGTGCCGGGCCTGGCATCAGAGCTCACAGGACAGGACACACATCAGCATGAGACAGCAGATGGGAAGGGCCACCCTTAAGTCCCCCTGATGACAGTCAGCCCTGAAATTCACTCACTCATGGTGCCACCCTTCCAATATCCCTATCTCAGCTAAGTGGGGAAACCGAGGTGCAGGTAGATGACACATGATCGCATCCAGAGTGGCCCAGCTACAAAGTGGCTGGCCTGGCCTTGAACCCCGGGGTGTCTGACTGGAGTCCCTGCCCTTCGCCTCAGCACTGTGCAGTCTCCATGACCATCACAGCAATTGCAGTTTCTTGGGCACCAGCCATGTGCCAGATGCCACGCTGGGCTCTCTGTGGGCTCAGGAAAGCCCCCTCATGCAGATCCAGGGAGACGGTCATGGAGGGTTACTTCAGTCAAGGCCAGAGCACACGCAAACACACCCTACATCCACCTCTGGACTGGGGTGGGGTGGGGAGCCTCAGAGAACTCTCCAGGGACAGCTACCCTCTGCTGCCTGGCACTTGCCCAGCTTGCCCTGGCTGTCGTTCTGGCCAACCCAATTCTCCTTTCTCACTGTGCAGTGGGTTCCAGGTGTGTGTCTGAGCTGCTGGTGTGGGAAGCTGGTGTGAGGAGTTGGGGGAGGGAGGTAGTCTTTAAGGACTATGAAGGAACAGAGGTCTCCCAGGACACTCTCAGGCCTGGGGAATCGGTCCCGGGGCCAGGTTCCCCGCCACAACCCCCTAAGCTCTCCCGGGCGCTGCGTGCAGGCTTACTCCAGGGGAGCTTGAGGTGCTGGGGAGACAGGATTTTTGTCACCAACTGAACCAA
Source organism: Chlorocebus sabaeus (assembly GCF_047675955.1). Classification (NCBI taxonomy): domain Eukaryota; kingdom Metazoa; phylum Chordata; class Mammalia; order Primates; family Cercopithecidae; genus Chlorocebus; species Chlorocebus sabaeus. Next base: position 53,103,067 of record NC_132929.1, on the reverse strand, counting down.
GGCAGGCCTGACATTCTGCACCTAGTCTGTCTTCCTTTCTATCCCTGAGGACCCCTAAAGCCTCAGAGACTGGAGCAAGAAGTCGCAGCTCCCCTGACCACGCACATTACAGTCTCCAAGGTCACACGCACTCCAGGGTCGCACACACTTAACATGACTCAAGTAAAGCCTGGTGCTCCTTCCCCTGACCCATGTCTCCCCTCAAACGCCACCTTAGGAGTGTGAGGGGAGCAGGGATGGAGTCAAAATCAAGGAGAGCTCTCTGCAGGAAGAGGCATTTGAGTCAGGTGCTGGAAGGAGAAGGTATTCTCCAAGGTCTAAGGAGAATCAGAAGTAGCAGGGAGGGGTAGCAATGGCATAAATTGCCCCAACAGCGCCCCCCCCTTCCCACCAACTGCAGTCCACCATCAGCAAGCTCAGAAGGGTGGACTCTCCTGGCCTGTAGGACACTTAGGACCCCAAGCTCCTACCCCCTCCGTAAACATCCCTAGAAATTCCCGAAGAGGGCCTGGCCCAGGCTCAGCTCTCCCACAGAGCAACAAGCAGGGTGTCTAGCCTGTAAGGCCAGAAGCTGTGCCCCCAGCCTCAGAGGCAGGCCTCCACCCCCATGTCCAGGTTGGCGTCACTGGGCTAGCCTGGGCCAGGCTTCCATTTCTGTGGGTTTTGGTGGGCAGCTGCTTGCAGCCAGCAGCCCTCCCCTTCCCATCCCTGAGCCTCTGCCCTCGCTTCAGACCCTCAGGTCAGAGCCCCCGGCGGCTGGGAATCAAAACAAATCTGGGGCCTCAGCCTCCTGCCCCTGCCTGGAGGGACACCAGCATTCAGGTCAGAATGCCACAGATCCCCCCACCCTAGAACTGGGAGCCGCTTTGTGCGGAGGCCAGAGAGGGAAATGGCTTGCTTGAGGCTGCAGAGTCAGGACGAGAGTCTGGACTCTCAGGGGACCTGTCATTTCTTCCTGATACCTCTGGAGTGGCCGCCTGGAGCCCAGCCCACGCCCAGCCCTGACGCCAAGGGAACCCTTCTTTTGTCCTTATGGAGGCCCCCAGAGTGGAAACAGAAGCAAGTTGAACTTACGCTGGCCATTCAGGAGGAGTCAGAAAGCAGTGAGAGGCCCTGCAGGCTGCGACCTCCGTGCTCAAGCCGCCAGAGGCTGCAGGCTCCAGGATCCCGCCCAGTCCCCCGCTCAGAGCTTTGGGCTGCTGGCAGGGGCTGTGGTGAGTGAGCTACAGTCACAAGGACTGGGCAGTTCCGAGGAAGTGCCTGACTCTCCAGGGGCTGCTCACGATGGCTCCCAGCCCTGCACCCCTTCCCCCAGCCCACATCCTCCTCCTTCACCCCTACCCCTGCCACCTCCTCAAGGGCATGGGTCTGACTCAGTGCTCTGAGCTGGGAGAGTTAGGCTCAGGATGTGTTTAGGAAATGAATGAACCCACCATCCTATAACTTAATCAGTCGTATGGGTCTGCCACCCAGGGCCCAGCATCAGCATCACCCCCAGGGGCCCTACCCTAGTTGTCCCCCACTGTTACCTCCCTCTCCCCTCCTCCTGTCCGACCTCCATCATCTGAATGCTGCCTGTGGCCCTGCCCTTTGTGAAATCTCTATTTATCAAGTCCACCTGGTGCACACTGCACCAAGGGTATCACAGGGGATCAGCGTTATCTTCCTGACCATAACACACAGCCTGGGAGGCAAAGATGGGGACAGGAGGCCCAAGCAGGGAAAGAGACTGCCCAAAGCCACACAATGGGCAAAGGGCAGAGTTTGGGATCTGAACCCAGGTCAACCTGTCCCCAAAACCATATACCTACATCAGCCATTTAGTAGACAGCCCAGGAACCATTTTCTATTTTGGAACGTCCAAACATGATTCGAAAAAATAACTCTTAAAAATGATTACTCAAATTATCTCCACCTCAAATCAAAGCTGTATTTTGGGCTATAATTTGGTTACTGTGGATTCACAGAGGGTAGCCTGGTGCCCAGGCTGGATCAGAGGAGTGCAGCCCTGGAGAACCAGTAAACAGCCAGTGGTCACGGCCCAGCCATGTGGCACCCAGGACAACCTGTCCTGGACTAGGGGTGCCAGGTGGGGAGCGGGCACAGTCCCTTCCTCTGGGAGGCTCACTTGAGCCAGATGTGGGACCCAGCCCTCGCCATCCATGGTGTGTGGCCATCGGCTCCAGGCTGCATCCCAGAACTCCAGGAGGAGGCTCTTGGGAGGAAACATATTCCTGCCTCTGCCTTGAGACAGTGCGGCCAAGGCCTGGGTGGCCTGTTCTGTCCAGAGATAGCCCACTGGCTTCATTCTCTGGTGGGTGTTGGTGTGAGCCATGGCCCAGGCCTGTGAGCTGACCAGGGCCCTCCACACCCCCACCGGTTGAGTGGAGAAGCACCCTCTGTACCTACCACCACTTCCCCCTTTTCATGCCCATAACCCTCTTGGTGGCTGCAGGGGCGAGACCACAGACATCAGGGCCTGAAGCAAGCCACTTTACTTCTCAGGACCTAGTTTCCTCATTGTGGAAGTGGGGGCAGGAGGCTAACCCCTTTTTGGGCCCTGGCAGCCCACCCCTCTAGGGCACAGTCCTGTTAGTATGGGCCACAGTTCAGAGACGGTCCTAGGGCCTGTTTGAGAGGCTGGGAAAGGTCTGACCGACTAGATGTGGGTTCACACCTCCTGTGACCCTGGCCCTTCTCAGCCTGTTTCCTTCCCTGTGAAAATGGGCCTAATAGTTCTCACCACATAGAGGTGTCCTGAGAAGCAAGTGAAATGGTGTGCATAAGTGAGAACAGTGGACTCAAGATCAGGGCTCACCACAAGGCGGATACTGGGCTAGGGATGATGACTGCCATTTTATGGATAAGGAAAGGGTAACCCAGAGAGGTTACCCAGTCTGCCCAGGGACCTGCACAGGATGCAGCCGGAATATAACCCAGATATCCCAAGCCACGATCTTGGCTGTTAACTTCCCATTACTTCGCCTCTCTGCAAAGCCCCACACTCAGGGCCTGTCACCCAGTGGCAGTTCAGCAAGCAGCAGCTCCCCGAGCCCCACGCGCCTGTCTGCCACCTCCCCCACCAGAAACACCTTCCCTCAGCAGGGGCCAGGCTGGAAGAAGTGAGTCACCTCCTCACCTCCCCTCTCGCCTTACACACCTTCCTCCACCAGAGGGTCTGTTTAAAGGGGAGCAGAACCTTTTTCAAACGCTCGCTTGCCTGGCACTCCAGAATACAGCATCTCTCAGAGGACAGCTAAGCCTCCAACCTTGGAGGGTCACGCCTGGGTTTTGGTCCCAGTTCCCATCTGCTATGTCCAAGAATTGGCACCAAAATCTTCCCTGGGAACCAAGAGGGGGCTGTGGAAGGTAGCCAGGAAGAGCTGCCTGGTAATTCTGTCCATGAGAACAGCCTGACAGGGAGAGAGGGACCCTAAGGAGCAGCTGAGTGGAGCAGACTATTGGGTGCAGTGGGAGGGGCTGGAAGTGGAAGGCTGTAGGGAACGGAGTGGTTAGGGACTCCAACAGGTCAGGGTCACCAAAAAACCTGCCCAGGTGCCAGGGAGAGAAAGGGCTGACCTGTGTGCATTCGCTGTCACCAGTTACAAGAATACCAGGGCAATGAGACGTTTCTCCCCTTTACAGTCATGGCCCCGTGCCCCACCCCACCCATGGAGGCCCCAGAGGCAGCTGACAGTGCAGTGTGGGTACCCCGTGGCAAGGGAGGAAACCGACCCTGTTCTCTTTTCCCCATCAGAGGCTTCCAATAAAAGTCGGGGGACTGGGGAGCTTTACATTGAATGACAGAGTGAAATTGTGACACTAGGTTGGACTGGATTGGGTTACACCTGAAGATGACTAGGAAAGCTCCAGCATGGGCCTACAGGTGGGGAGGCAAGACCTAGCAGCGGATTTAGAAGGTAGAGGAAAGAAAAATGTTTCTGCTTGCACCCTACCAAGTTCAAAAACCATCTGGTGAAAGGCTTCCTATTCTTGCTGAAAATCTTTCTAATGGCTGACACGCTCTTGGGTTGATAGGTCCTTCCTTTTTTAAAAAAAACCTTTAAAAAAGATTATCTTTTATTGGTGGGTGAAGAAACAGAACAGGGAGTGTAGATTCCCTGCCTGTCCTGTCATCTCAGACGCCTTGGGAGTCAGGGCCAGCTGTTTTGGATGGCAGTTGTGGAGCCGCATGGTGCTGGGGTGCTCTCCTCCCTCATACCAGCAGTGACTTCTGCAGCCAGTGTGGCTGACACTGTGGGTTTGCTAGCACCTATTTCCTGTTGCTTGTCTTCTGTGGACTGAGAACCTGGGGTAGGAAGGGCTGAGCTCCATGGAGGCAGAGGGGGTCTTTCAGGTTCCCCACTGGATCCTGGCACCCAGTGCCTACACACCACACTGCTCACAGACACACTGAGTGACAGGCTGGAGAAGCGCCTCGGTGAGGCCCTCAAGAGGACAAGGCCTTATGACTGCTGCTTCCTGAGATGCCCCATGGAGGGGACCAGATCATTTGCTTGCAGATTCAGTGACCCATTACCCAGCACCTTTAAGGAAGCCAGACATACTGGTCCCCTCTACTTCTTACAACAGTCCTCTGAGGCAGGAATTATCAACCCTATTGTATAGATATGGAAACTGAGGCATGCTAAGTCAATGAGTAGCAACCAGACTCATTCCACTGCCCTACAGTTAGTACCCCACAATGGGACTCCTCTCCACCATTACTGGTTGGCAAATCGAGGCAGGCAAAGGACCAAACACTCAGGTACAATTTGGATAGATGGATGGATGGATGGATGGATGGATGGATGGATGGGTAGATGAGTCGGTGGATGGGTGGATGAGTAGATGGGTAGGTGGGTGGATGGATGGATGGATGGGTGGATAGGTGGGTGGGTGGATGGGTGGACTGGTGGATGGGTGGACAAATGGAGGGATGGGTGGATGGATGGATGGGTGGATGGGTGGATGGATGGATGGGTGGATGGGTGAATGGGTGGGTGGGTGGATGGATGGGTGGATGGATGGATGGATGGATGGATGGGTGGATGGGTGGATGGATGGATGGGTGGATGGGTGAATGGGTGGGTGGGTGGATGGATGGGTGGGTGGATGGATGGATGGATGGATGGATGGATGGATGGATGGGTAGATGGGTTGGTGGATGGGTGGATGGGTAGATGGGTAGGTGGGTGGAGGGATGGATGGATGGGTGGATAGGTGGGTGGGTGGATGGGTGGACTGGTGGATGGGTGGACAAATGGAGGGATGGGTGGATGGATGGATGGGTGGATGGGTGGATGGGTGGATGTGTGAATGGGTGGGTGGGTGGATGGATGGGTGGATGGATGGATGGATGGATGGGTGGATGGGTGGATGGATGGATGGGTGGATGGGTGAATGGGTGGGTGGGTGGATGGATGGGTGGGTGGATGGATGGATGGATGGATGGATGGATGGATGGATGGGTGGATGGGTGGATGGGTGAATGGGTGGGTGGGTGGGTGGGTGGATGGATGGATGGATGGCCAGAGCCCTCATTAAACAAGGCAGTTGCTTACCCAGAGTATTTGGGAGGAGGTGATAGGGAGGGAAGGAAGGTTCCAAGCCAAAGCTGTGAGGGAACTGCTGAGGTTCCAGTCTCACCTGGAGATCTCTGTGAGGCCATCAGGAGCAGAGGGAGCACTAGTGACTGGCATTTTCCAACCCACGCCAGGACTCATGGTGGCAGAGACAGGGAGGCCAACTCCAGGTCAATGAAAGGAAAGGCTTCCCAGGAGCCCAAGTGGCTGCAGGTATGGAAAGAGGGCGGGGTGCTTTGACAGGTGGAGAGCGCCCATCACTAGTCTGTAAGCAGGTCTGGTTCCACAGAGAGGACTCAAGCCTCAGATGTGAAACTAGAGACTTGCTGTCTAGGGGTTCCCTGACCCAAGTGCTGCTGGGATCCATGGATAAGCAAATAAATATGGGACGAGGATGACTTACAGCTGTCTGAGATGGCCCAGGGTAAGTGTTGAACAGAGAGGGCCAAGAAGGCAAAGACAGACAGTTTTTAGAGAACAAATGTGCATTAATGTTGTCAGATGAGTAACTCTATGTTCACCTGGGCTGACAGGACCTTGAGATTAGAAATGAGTTTCCAGAGTGCCACGGTTCTCCTCCGAGTCCCAGTCTGATGGCCTCTGCTGGGCCTTACAGAGCCCCTCACCTGAGCAGCCCAGCTGGCCAGGCCCCGAAGATGCCTGGGCTGGGCTCCATTGTGCTGGGAAGCCCACAGGCCCATGGCTGACAGGGGCCCCATCAGAGCCCTGTGAGCTTCCAGGGACTCCAAGGGGTCCCACTAAGGGGACAATACAGGCACTGGACAAGGACACACTGCGCGTGAGTGTGGCACCTGCCCTCAGCAATACTGATCACGAGGCAGCTGTCTGTCATGAAGATGAGGAAGGTGACGACAAGAGAGATGACTCTCTCTAATGTTGTGGGGCGTCTGGCTTTTGACCAAGGTCTGTCTGGCTTGAAAGCTTTGTTCTTTTAAATAGGCCTTTTCAATGACGAGGCAGGAAAGCACCCCACTACCTCAGTTCCCCTGCCTGCTTCCCTCCTGCACTCTCATGGGGCCAGCCCAATTCCCACTTCTTTCTCCTGTGTCATGAAACCAAAACATGCAGGAAAGTGAGAGAGGGCTGGACATGATGGCTCATACCTGAAATCCCAGCACTTTGGGAGGCTGAGGGGGGTAGATCACTTGAGCCCAGGAGTTTGAGACCAGCCTGGTCAACATAGTGAAACCCTGTCTCTACTAAAAACACAAAATTAACTGGGTGTGGTGGCACACTCCAGTAATCCCAGCTACTTGGAGGCTGAGGCAGGAGAATCGCCTGAACCTGGGAGGCAGAGGCTGCAACGAGCCGAGATTATGCCATTGCACTCCAGCCTGGGTGACAGAGTAAGACCCTGTCTCAAAAGAAAAAGAAAAGAGAAGAAAAGTGAGAGAGGAGGCAAGGAGCAAACACAAGATGGCCAGAGGTAGATGGAGACACACCCCTCAGGCTCAGCTGCCTGGAAGTCCAGTGCTAGTGCTGTTCCTGTGCAAGCCTGCTTCAAGGTAACAGAGACAGGTGCAGGGAGATGGAGCAGGTGTCTGTAAAGGTGGCCTGAGGCCAGACTGAGGAGAGCCAAGTCACGCACAGCAAGGGGCAGGACCTTCCCAGGAGGTCATAGGAAGCAGGACCAGGTTCCAGATTCAGGGGAAGGGATTGAGCGGGTAGGGTGCCTGGTGAGGCTCTCACGCATGATCCCCTCCAATCCTCAGGGAACCCTGTCAAGTCAGTACTGTGCTGTTACTGTCCCATCTTTCAGGCAGGTGAGGAACTGAGGATAACAGTGACTCGTCCGGGTCACACAGCTCTGTACAGCCCTTGCCAAGCTGATTTGGCAGTCGGGGGCTCACTAGGATCCAGCAGTGGGTGAGGCAGGAGGCAGAGGCCGACAGTGAGGGCAAGTGAGGAAGGGAGGCCGTGGGCCCTTGGGGGTGACTGATGCAGGGGAGGATGGAGCTGAGCCACCCCAGACCCTGAGCCCTGGAGGAGGCACTGACCCTATAACCAGCCAGGAGGGGTCCAGCTGTCTTCACAGGAAGAGCAGGGCTCCTTGCTACATGGGTTCCTGCCTGTGAGTGACCAGCCAGGGGTACCAGTGGTCCAGGCACTGTTTTTGCACACCCCTGTCCCCAGGCATTGCCCTCCCACACCACCTACACCTGCCAGGGATGTCCCAGGGGAGCATAGGCCCACAGCGAGTCCAGGCAGTGGGGCGTGACAGGGCTCAGGCACTGGGTTCTGGTTCTGGCCCGTTCTACACAGTCTGCATGAGTCATAAACCTCCTGGGCCCAGATTCCTCCTCTGTAAGATGGGGATGAGAGCATCATCCACTTCCAGGGGCTCTGAGGACTAAATGGACAACACCTGCAGGAGCCTCATGCAGGGCACTTGACGCTCACTGGGCTCCTGGAAGGGCAGCAGAAAGGATTCATGCATGTTAACTGAGAGGAGCCCAGGGAAGGGGCGTTTACAAGAACTGAGTTTCATCCTAGCTGGGACACTTCTCTAGACTAGTGGCTCCCACTCTCTGGCCTCAATTTTTTGATCTGTAAATTGGGGAGAATATGTGAACTCCTAAGCCCTTATAGGGCTGATATGGGGTGTCCTGCTTTGCGGCTGTGAATTGCTGTAGGTGTGAGGGCTGGCAGGCTCCCCTGGGCTTGGGACTTGCTCAAGAGACAGAGATGGGCCCCTAGAGCTTCAGGGGAGCCCCACTCCTATGCCCATGCCCTTCCCTGAAGGCAGGGAGAGACCCCTGCAGCCTCTGGAGGCCCTTTAGCCCCCTCTGCCAGCCTCAGCAGGTTCAGGACCTCGGAGCTGAGCCTGAGGCCTTCCGTACCTGGGGGCTAGTTGGACTCTGCACCTGCAGGGGACGGCATGCCGGGCTCCTTATCCTTGCTTGGCTGTTAACCTGCACGTCTCCACTCTCAATCCTCTAACGTTGGTTTACTACTACAATGTTTACAGACAAGGAACCAAGGCTCAGAGAGTTGAGGGGCTCCCCAGGGCCACCCATGAGTGTAGTAGGATGAAAGCGGGCCACTGGGCTCTAAGGTCAGAGTGAGAGACAAAGATGGCGCCTGCCAAGTAAAGGCTTCTATGTTGGAGCCTGGGAAATTGCTCTACTCTGCCCAACACAGCCAGTGGACATGTTGCACAGAGGCACGTTGCAGAGAAACACGGCTCTAAGTAGAGTCAGATGCTCCCCCTACCCCAGGCCTGGGGAGCTGGGCTGTGTGAGGAGTCTGGTGCTCTCTGGGACCATTCATTATTTAACATTTTACTCTCAGTCTACACAGAGGTAGGACTCAAATCAAGACTGCCGGGTGCAGTGGCTCACACCTGTAATCCCAGCACTTTGGGAAACCGAGGTGGGTGGATTACCTGAGGTCAGGAGTTCGAGACCAGCCTGGCCAACATGATGAAACCCCATCTCTACTAAAAATACAAAAATTAGCTGGGTGTGGTGGCAGGTGCCTGTAATCCTAGCTACTCGGGAGGCTGAGGCAGGAGAATTGCTTGAGCCCAGGAGATGGAGGTTGCAGTGAGCCGACACGGTGCCATTGCACTCCAGCCTGGACAAGAGAGCAGGACTCTGTCTCAAAAAACAAACAAAACAAAACAAAACAAAAAGACGGCTGGACCCTGAGTACAAGCTCCTTCCCTTGAGGACTGGGAGTTATCTGAGGCCTGGGATGAAATTTCTGCAGCCTGACACACAAGGCACGAGATGGGTGGATCACAAGGTCAGGAGATCGAGACCATCCTGGCTAACGCAGTGAAACCCTGTCTCTACTAGAAATCCAAAAAATTAGCCAGGCATGGTGGCGGGCACCTGTAGTCCCAGCTGCTCGGGAGGCTGAGGCAGGAGAATGGCATGAACCCAGGAGGCAGAGCTTGCAGTGAGCCAAGACCGCACCCCTGTACTCTAGCCTGGGCGGCAACTGCCCAGGCTGGAGTGCAGTGGCATGATTACAGCTCACTGCAACCTCGACCTCCTGGGCTCAAGTGATCCTCCCACTTCAGCCTCCCAAGTAGCTGGGACCACAGGTGTGCACCACCACGCCCCAGCTAATTTTTGTATTATTCACAGAGATCGGGTTTTGCCATGTTGCCTAGTCTAGTCTTAAACTTCTGGGCTCAAGCAATCCACCTGCCTCAGCCTTCCAGAGTGCTGGAATTACAGGCATTAGCCACTGCACAGGGCCAGAAGTACTGATTTTTTTTTTTTTTTTTTTTTTTTTTTTGAGACGGAGTCTCGCTCTGTCACCCAGGCTGGAGTGCAGTGGCCGGATCTCTGCTCACTGCAAGCTCCGCCTCCCGGGTTCACGCCATTCTCCTGCCTCAGCCTCCCGAGTAGCTGGGACTACAGGCGCCCGCCGCCTCGCCCGGCTAGTTTTTTGTATTTTTTTAGTAGAGACGGGGTTTCACCGTGTTAGCCAGGATGGTCTCGATCTCCTGACCTCGTGATCCGCCCGTCTCGGCCTCCCAAAGTGCTGGGATTACAGGCTTGAGCCACCGCGCCCGGCCAGAAGTCCTGATTTTTAAAGGCTCCTCAGGTCCAGGCAAGCTGAGGCTGGGACAGACATTAATTCCTTGCAGGGTCTTCTCTTGATCCACTGAGGAAGGTGGTGACCCAGCCTCCAGGCCTTCCCTCCAGACCCTCCTTGAAGAAGAGTGAGAGCTGGTGGGGCCTTAAGGAAGTCGAGACGTCATAGATGGACTTTCTTGGGGAGCTGGAAGGCAGAGCAATCGCAGGGAGGAGCCCACAACCCAGGGGCCCTCTAAAGCAAGTGTCTCCCTATGTGTGCCTATGGTGGGAATATGATGAGGAGTCTGTCATGGACTCGTGGCCAGTCCAGGTTGGGCAAACTTAGGAGGGTCCAGACCTCAGTCTCCTCACCTATAAAATGGGAACAACAAAAGCAGCTCTACTCAGGCCCCCGAAGAGCCAAAACAATCTTGAAAAAGAAGAATAAAGTTGGAGGACTCACACTTCTTGATTTCAAAGCTTACTACAAAGCTACAGTAATTGAAGTAGTGTGGTACTGTCATAAGGACAGACATATAACCAATAGAATGGAAATAGTGAGCTCAGAAATGAACCCTAACATATATGGTCAATTGATTTTTGACAGGGATGCCAAGACCATTCAATGAGAAAAGGACAGACTTCAACAAATGGCGCTGGGAAAACTGGATATCCACATGCAAAAGAATGAAGCTGGACCCTTACTTTATACCATCTGCAAAAATGAACTCAAGATGAATTGAACACCTAAATGCAAGACCTAAAGTTACAAAATTTTAAAAGGAAAACATAGGGAAAAACTTCATGATATTTAACTTGGCAATTATTTCTCAGATATGATATTAAAATCATAGGCAACAAGACAAAGAGTAGACACATTGCATTCATCAAAATGAAAAACTTTTGTGCATCAAAAGACAATATCAAAAGAGTGAAAAGACACTCCAGAGTGGGAGAAAATATTTACAAATCATATCTCTGATAAAGGATGAGTATCCAGAATATATAAAGAACTCCTACAACTCAACAATAAAAAGACAACCGATTCAAAAGTGGGCAAAGGTCTTAAATAGACTTTCTCCAAAAGAGGTATACAAATGCCCAATGAACACATGAAAAGACGCTCAACATCATTAATTATTAGAGAAATGTAAATCAAAACTGCGATGAGATACCACTTCATGCCTCCTAAGATGGCTATGATTAAAAAAAAATAGAAATTAACAAGAGTTGGCAAAGATATGAAGCAATTGGATCCCTTTTGCATGGTTGATGGGAATGTAAAATTGTTTGGCAGTTATTCAAAAAGTTAAATAAAGGATTACCATACGATCCAGCAATTCCACTCCTAGGTATATATATAAAAGAATTGAAAGCAGGGTTTCAACAGGTACTTGTACACAAATGTTCATGGCAGTGTTATTCACAATAGCTCAAAGAAACAGCCCAGTGGCCATCAATGAATCAATGGATGTACAAAATAAAGTATATGTGTAGATTGGAATAGTATTTTGTTATAAAGAGGAAGAAAATTCTGACACATGATATGACATGGATGAGCCTTGAAGACATTATGCTAACTGAAATAAGCCAGACACAAAAGGACAAATATTATCTGATTGTACTTATAGGAGATGACTAGAATAGGCAAATCCATAGAGCTAGAAAGTAGAATCGAGGTAGAACAAGGTATGAGGTGAAGGAGTGGGGAGTTATTGTTTGATGGGTACAATTTCTGTTCAGGATGATGAAGCAGTTCAGGAAATAGTGAATGTTCTTAATGCCTCTGAATCAATACTTAAAAATGGTTAGAATGGTCAATTTTATGTTACATATAATTACCACCACCCCCAAAACTTTTAACCTCTGCTCACTCAGATGAGTCAAATGAGGTCATGAAAATGGTACAAACCAGATGTATGCCCATTGTCAGCAACGGTAATTTTTGTTTTGTTTTGTTTTGATATTGAGTGTTCGCTCTTATTCCCCAGGCTGGAGTGCAGTGGCACAATCTTGGCTCACTGCAACCTCTGCCTCCCAGGTTCAAGCAATTCTCCTGCCTCTGCCTCTCGAGTAGCTGGGATTACAGGCACGCACCACCACACCTGGCTACATTTTTTGTATTTTTAGTAGAGACAGAGTTTCACCATGTTGGCCAGGCTGGTCTTGAACTCCTGACCTCAGGTGATCCGCCCACCTTGGCCTTCCAAAGTGCTGGGATTATAGACATGAGCCACCACGCTCGGCCAGCAAAGGTAACTAATTACCACAATTATCTGTGTTGACGCCTGTCAACCTAAAGTTCTACATGGAGGCACTGGGGAACTTTGAAAAATACTGATGTCCAGGTCCTACTCCCAGAAATCAGGATGTAATTGACCTGGGGTGTGGCCTAGGCATTGGGATTTTTTAGAATGACAGTCCTACAGTCTGGCTCTCTGCTTCATTTCTTTTCTTTCTTTGTTTTTTCTTTTTTGAGACAGTCTTGCTCTTTTGCCCAGGCTGGAGTGCAGTGGTGCGATCATGCAGTCACTACAGTTTCCAACTCCCGGCCTCAAGTGACCCTTCCACTCCAGCTTCCCAAATACCTGAGACTACAGGTGTGCACCACCAGGTACAGCTAATTTTTGTACTCTTTTTTTCTTTCTTTCTTTTTTTTTTTTTAGAGAAGTGGTTTCACCATGTTGCCCAGATTGGTCTTGAACTCCTGGGTTCAAGTGGTCTTCCCGCCTCAGCCTCCCAAAGTGCTGGGATTACAGGCGTGAGTCACCCCGCCTGGCCGCTGTTCTATTTCTGACCTTATCTCCAACTACTCTCAACCTTGGTCACTCTCTCTAGCCATGCAGGCATGCTCTTGCCTCAGCCCATCACCCCCTCACTTCCTCCCCAGTGTGACTGTTTCCCGTTCCTGTTTCCACAGCTGGGAAGCCCTGAGTTCCATCTGACCACCACATCCCCACACTCGTTGCTGGTCTCCAGGGTTCCAGCTGGCACTTCCTGTTGCCCAATGGTGGGTGGCCTGTCAACACAAGTGGGAGGAGCTGTCACTCTCCTGCCTGCTCCATCACCCATTGCTCAGTGTGCCAGGCCTCCGAAAACCACCACACCCTCCCGTTAACTGCAAAGGGCTCTCTGACCCAGACCTGGGAAGGTGGCATCCAGGCCTAGCCCAGTCCGAAATTCCATCCTTGTGGCATCCCCCAGGCCCACATCCCTTCCATGAGGCTCAGTTTCCTCTCTGTAGAACAGTAATAAGAATACTGACCTCACAGGACTATTGCTGGAATTCAGTGAGATAACATAGATCATCTTGTTACTTGAAACCAAAGGAATGATTCTCTAATGGTGGAGTATAACATGCAATGCTGAACATCAGTGGAGGAGGCATTCTGGAAACAGCAAGATCTATGTATAAGGCTCACCCTATAGGTGCATATCCAATTATAAATCTGGGTCCCCTGGGACCTGTTCCTGGTCTGCTACCCCACTACGGTGAGCAGGAGGAGGTGGTCCCTTACCGCTGCCCTGAGCCGCAGGAGGAAGTGGTCCCTTACCGCTGCCCTGAGCCGCAGGAGGAGGTGGTTCCTTACCACTGCCCTGAGCCACCCCATCCTCAAAGCCCTTATCTTAAGTGATGATGACCCTGACATCCTACAGATGAGGAAACTGAGGTTCAGAAAGGGAAAATGATTCTCCAAGGCCATCCAGCAAGTGTGGGTGAGGGCTGGGTGAGGCTTCGAAGAAGCCCGCTTCCTTCTTCTTTTTTTTGAGACGGAGTTTCGTTCTTGTTGCTCAGGCTACAGTGCAATTGTGAAACCTCAGCTCACTACAACCTCCACCTCCTGGGTTCAAGCGATTCTCCTGCCTCAGCCTCCTGAGTAGCTGGGGTTACAGGCACGAGCCACCATGCCCCACTAATTTTTTGTATTTTTAGTAGAGACAGGGTTTCACCATGCTGGCCAGGCTGGTCTCGAACCCCTGACCTCAGGTGATCCACTCGCCTCGGCTTCTCAAGAAGCCATTTCCTTCTAAGCCTGGAGGATGGGTCATTACTGAGTCTGTGAGGGAGGAACCTTCCAGAGCCAACCCAAATGGGAGTCCCGGTGTGGGCGGCCCAGGGCCCAGGGTATCATTCTCTAGCTGGAAGCAGAGGCAGTCTTGGTTTCCACCCAAAGTTCCCTCCATTGTGTGGTTTGCAGCGTCAGCCAGGCTCTGGGTGAGGAGGAAGGGCATCCCACTCACAGCCTGCAGCCTCTGTTTTCTTTTGCACGAGAGGAAACAGCCACCACCAGAGAGGGTGTAGAAAGGCAGAAGAAAGTATCTCTGCCACCACTTAGGGCAGAGACCTTTCATAATCCAGCTCGTGCCTTCCCTTCCTACCAGTCACCTTGCACAATGCTCTGGGCCAGAAAACTGTCTTCCAAACCCCCTTCCACACCTTTGCCCATGCCGTGCCTCCCACCTTGAGTGCCGTTTGTCCTCCTGACATCTCAAATCCTCATCCACCCTCCAAAGCCCAAAGAAAGGCCCTCCTTCTCCATCCCAGGGGCTGCCCTAGCTCTGTGTAGATGCCAGGAGCAGCCAGGAAAAGCACGTGGGTTCCTGGGGACTGGAGCACAAAGCAGGTCATCAAGAAGCAGATCTTGTTTTTTATCAAGAATAAAATTGAATTAAGAACACCAAATCGACCCAGAACCCTGCAGCTAGCAAATCCTGGCAGTGACCATCTGCAGGCATTGCCAAAGCAGAGCAAGCAAGACCACAAACCTCTGCAATCTTCTAACACCTGAGCAGCGGGCCACGTCCTGTGGAATGGGCACAGATGAACCAAGTTCTTGGTCACCAGAGGCCCCTGTACCACAAAGTATGCACAGAGTGTGTGGAAAGGGCGTGCTAGCAAACCACGAATTTGGCGTAGAAACACCAACTCAGTCTTGAAAGCAGGAATGACTTAGTTTTCTTTTTAAATATTTTCTTTTTAATGACACAGGTACTCTGTATTGACTTGCAGAAAATCAGATGGGGGCTGGAGAGAATCCTACTTCCAAATCCATAGACACCATGTATGTCTATCTATGTTAATATGTCTACATATTAACACCATGTTAATAGGTAGGGAGCCATCCTTTCATCCTACACAAATTAAAATAGAAGCAAGAACAAACTCTCTAGAATTCAGGGGCAGAGGGCAATAGAGTTCGACAGACCTGGGTGGGAGTCCCTGCTCTACCCTGCACAGGTGACCCTGGTCTGGTCCTAATCCTGCCGTGCCTTAGGTCCCATCACAGAGTCAGGAAGACACTGACGATGGGGTTGGGAGCATGTGGACTGAATGGCACCATGCCTGGCACGGAACAGACACTCAGCAAACAGGCAGCATTGCTGCCCCTCAGGGGATGATGTAAGTAGCTGGGATTCAGGGAAAAATTCTTCATGGGACTTGAAATAAATGCCATCTTTTTCATTTTTAATTGTTTGATTTAATTTTGAATAATTAATACATTCATATGGTTCAAAAATCAAACAGTATAAAAACATCAATCCTGAAAACATTCACAGACGCTCAGCCTCATCCCTCATCCATCTCTTTTCTCTCATTCTCCCAACAGGCAACCACTTTAATGAGCTCCCTGTGCATCCGTCCACAGATTTTTGTTGTCAATACAACAAGCCTGTGCCAGTATAAATGCTTATTTCCCCACTTTTCACAATGGGTTGCCGACCAGACACACTGCTAGACTCTCTGCTTTTTATAGGGAACACCAGGTCTTAAAGAGCTTTCCCAATCAGGAAAGGGAGAGCCTCCGTCCTCACTCCTTCTGACAGATGCAGCCAGGCAGGTGCTGGGAAGGTACTTGGTGGCAGCAAAGGCAGGATGTCCAGGACCTTCAAGGCCACAGCAGTTTGCTGGGCTGCAAGGCCTTCCACAAAGTCAGAGCAGGCTCTAGTTTCCAGCAGGGCCCCACCCACAGGCCCTGATCCTTCCAGGCCATTCTGGGGTTCCTCCTTTCTGTGTGAAAAAGCTCCTGCCCAACCAGAGGACTATGGGGGATCCCAAAGTGGCTGCTAGTGCCCATGGCTAAAGAACTGTCCCCACTCTTTCACCCAGAAATGCCTCCTCCCCTGGAAAAGAGCCATTAGCCTCCTCTGCCCAAAGAAATCATCCCCAAGTGAAAAACCTTTAGAGTCAAAGATCTACCCATGGTGTTACTGTCCAGAATAATAAATAATTGTCAGTAACCTAAATGTTCAGCCATGGGGGATTGGGCAAAAAAATCACAGCATAGTCACCAAATTCACAAGCTAGAGCACTGTGCGGCCATGAACATCGGTGTGGCCGAAAATGAGGAACCCATGTCCACACCCATAAGTGTTCCTGATGGAGTGAGTTACGCTAAAAAAAGGAGAGGGTGGCAAACTGTGAACACTAGCGCTACTGAACCATACACCAAAAAAATGGGTAAGCTGGTACATTTTATGTTATGTGTATTTCACTACAATTTAAAATAAAATTTAGAATACTAGAAAAAAAAGGAGGGAGGGCCGTGCATGGTGGCTCACGCCTGTAATCCCAGCACTCTGGAAGCCAAGGCAGGAGGATTGCTTGAGCCCAAGAGTTTGAGACCAGCCTAGACAACATAGGGAGACCTCACCTCTGCAAAAATAAAAAATTTTTAAAAGAGAGGGAAAATACGAAATTGTGTACACAATATGCTTGCACCTATGTAAGGCAATCTCACTCAAACACAGCAATATCTTAGCAGTTGTGTGATTAGACTAAAGGTGCTTTTTCTTTTCCTAGTTTTCTCCATTTCCCCACTTTCCTTTTAGGATTTTATATTAGTCGATTTTGTTTCTTTAGACAGTATATATATACACATACACACTTTAAATACACACACACACACACACACACACACACACACACATATCTTTAAATGCCCAGGGTAGAACAGGTGCCCAGCAAATGTCAGGTTCTCCTAATGCCCCTGGGCCATGGTAGACAAGTCTGGGGGTAGAGACAGGCAGCTTTGTGACAGGTCAAAGTAGCGCCCCTCAGTCGCCTTCTCTGTAGTCTCATAAATGGGCATCTCAGCGTCTCAGAACTGGGAAGGGAAAAGGCACCAGCGGCTGAGTGCCACACAGGGAAGGGGCGGACCAGCCTGGCCAGTCCCACTGTGTGAAGCTGGTGAGTCACTGCCCCACCCAGCATCAATGCTGTCACCTGTTAAATGGGCTTGGGGAGGTTCAGCTCCTCCCAGTGTGGCACAGGGGTTTCCAGATGGAGCCAGAGCCCAACCTCAAAGGAGAGAGACGCCCACATGTCAAGGGGAAAGTTCACACCTATTGTCCCCGTACCCCCTTGGTGGTTCCCACCCAAAGGGTGGGTGACGGTCACTGTAGTGCATGTGGCCCAGCCTCCCCAGGTCTTTACTTTTCCTTTTAACTACCCTAAAAGGGATAGGATGTGGATCTCAATAGAATCTGGTCCAGAACTAGATTTTCCCTCTTAAAACAATATCTAATGACATGTTTGCAAAGGCCATTAGATGGACATACATATTGTGAGGGATGGGGGGCCTGGGAGGGGATGGCACAGTTGAGATGCTGCTCCTCTCAGAGCACTCCTTGCCTGACCCAGTTATTCCTCCAGCCCTGGCACTGGACCATAGCTTCCTTCAGGTCAAGACAGTCTCATTCATCTGATTAGATGTTCAGAGTGAAGAAGCTCAGGGGTCCAGGGTGGACCACTTAGTAGAGAGCCCTACTCACCAAATATTTGCAGAATGTAACAAAAGTGAAATGAAGTGCTGGGCACTGTGGCTTACGCCTGTAATCCCAGCACTTTGGGAGGCCGAGGCGGGTGGATCATCTGAGGTTAGGAGTTCGAGACCAGCCAGGCCAACATGGTGAAACCCCACCTCTACTAAAAATACAAAAATTAACCGGATGTGGCGGCGCACGCCTGTAATCTCAGCTACTCGGGAGGCTGAGACAGGAGAATCGCTTGAACCCAGGAGGTGGAGGTTGCAGTGAACTGAGATTGTGCCACTGCACTCCAGCCTGGGCGACAGAGTAAGATTCTGTCTCCAAAAAAAGTGAAATGAAGTAAAAAATGGGTTCAGGAAGGGAGATGGACCATGGAGACATTCACTGTCCATTCATTTATTCTATGAACACATCCTCAGCTGGTACCCCACTCATCAGCCCTGTGCAGAGGATACAGACAGACATTTCTTGCAATAGTTCGGCTGCCTGCTGGGAGTGGAGCCATGACAAACTGGGGGCAGGGGAGGACCCTTCCTTCTCTGGATTTCCCAGCTCCTTAGACTCAGTGCTAGGCCAGACAACATGAGGTCTAATGCCCTTTCCACTCGGACAGCTGGGATTTGCAGACTCAACCTTGTCTCACTGACAGGTCCCACTCTGAGGCTCATTTACAAACTTCCTGCCAAGGGATGATGCTCTTTATCATCTGCGTGTATCACAGAAATCACATTATCCCTTCCCTCCCCTGTGGCTGGTCTGCCCTGCCTCACTCCTACAGCAGCATGCATCTGAACACTCAGCTGCAGCTAAAATCAGGCTATAAATAAATACTGTGTGGTTACACTGATAAAATTACAAAAACAGGCCGACCGAGGGACAGGACTCTGTCTGCTCCCACGCTGAGTGTCCCCACTACTTCTGTACCATTACAGCTGCTTTTCAGACTGTTTCTGTCTCCTTCCTTGCAATCAGGCTGCTAGCTGCCCTGCCTGTGAAATGTCCTCTCATAGTCCAGGTCCACCAACATTTATCCATCACCAACTGTGTATCAGGTACTGTGCAGACTGCCACCAATTGCTACATCTATAGGCTGAAAGACCCCATGCCAAGTTTGTTAAAATTGTGGGTGAAATTAGAGTTCACAGGACCTGAGTAAAAGCTAGGGGACGTCTCCTAGGAGTGTAGTATATGAGCTTTAAGGAAAGCTCTTAGGGAAATCATCTTTGGCTCCTGAGAAAGCACTTTTGCTTCCTCCCTTACTGTGAGCTAAAGCTAGAAACAGCAGGGCTAGCTCCCCTCCTCCGCCCCGTGTTCTGTATGGGTGAGGTGATATGGGTGATAACTGAAGGGCTGTGATATCAAACATGATCTTTCTAGTTTAGCCAAAGTAGGGTCCCTCCACTCTGTCAACTCTGTCACCCAGACCAGAGTGCAGTGGCGCAATCTCGGCTCACTGCAAACTCTGCCTCCTGGGTTCAAGCCATTCTCTTGCCTCAGCCTCCCAAGTAGCTGGGATTACAGGAGCATGCCACCACGCCTGGCTAATTTTTGTATTTTTAGTAGAGTCAGGGTTTCATCATGTTGGCCATGTTGGTCCTGAACTCCTGACTTCAAGTGATCCATCTGTCTTGGCCTCCCAGAGTGCTGGGATTACAGGCGTGAACCACTGCACCCGGCCTAAAAACCAGTCATTTCTAAACAGTGTGCTGGCAGGCTGAAGGGTTTAATGACAGTGCCTTGGGCTGGGGTGGGGGAAGGCCCAGACAAGGGCCAAGCTGGCTGGGCTGTTCCTAACATAACACCTGCGGTCAGAGTAGTGTGCCTTTTCTGTTTCACAGATTTGTCTACAAATGAAGCTTCAAAATATTGTTCTAGCCACCTTGTCTGATCTTCTTACCCCTCTGGGAGATAAGACAATTTCCTCTTACCCCGAAGCCAAAAGATCCAGTGATATGAAAGATAGAGGGATCCTGCGACAACACAGGTGCTGGAGCCAGCCTGCCAGGGTTTAATCCCAGCAGTGTGACCTTGCGCAAGTCTCTTAATGTCTCTGTGCCTCAATTTCCTCATCTGAATAAGAGAGATAACAGTAGCATCTGTTTGAAGGATTGAATGAGTGAATATGCATTCATCTGGAGAACAGCGCCTGGCACATCTTTCGTGCTCAGCAAATGTTAGTTGTTATGCACTGGGATGGGCTGAGCATCAGGAAGAGGTATTAGAATCCAGAGCCCTGGGGCAAGTGATGCCTTGATGGGTACAGTGACCTTTCGAGGCGTCGGCCCAGACTCAGTGTGAAAGGTTCCCACTGGCTACTTCTCTCTCCTTCCTGCTCTGGCCTTCCCTAGGGAAACTATATACCCACTCCAGACCCAGGGAGCCAGCCACAGAGGAGAGCAGGCACTTGGAGGCCAGGAAGCCCAGAGGTGCAATGAGCTCAGAGTGCGGGCAGGATGCCGCTCAGGAAGCTCCACAGGCACTGGCTGCTTGCTTCTGCTGCTGCTGCCACACCCTGATCCCTTATACGCCACCCCTACCTGTGCCCAGAGCCTACCATAGGGGCTACTCCTTGCCCAACTCTGCACTAGGCTCTGGGCCTGGACAGAGGTCTCAGTGATAAGATAGTTAAGGGGTCCTGGCCTGCCCTGGGCTACAGAGTGGACTGGGTTTCCAGGCCCTACCCCTTCCCCCAACTTTGCACACCAAGGCAGGGCAGCAAGGTGGTGATTCACATCCCCCACCCCCCAGGGCTCCAGCTGCCAGCCTGGGCCCTGAGCATCCTGGTGCCTGGTCCTCCGGATGGGCTGAGGCAGCTCTGCCTCCATTCGATTCTCTGGGCTGCGCCCACCCTGTCTTTGCAGAGATGGGGAAACTGAGGCCTAGAAAGGCACAAGGTGCCCTCCCCATGTGGGGTCCTTTGCCTACTGTGCAGTCAGTGCAGAGGAAGCAGAACACTCACACGCTGGCCACAGGCCCCAAGTGGAGCTGGCCGGAAGGGAAGGCAGGCCTGGCTCCGTGGCTCTCATCCTCCTGGCTGCAGCCCCAGGAAAGGGCCCGGGGAGGGCAGGGCAGTTGGCTGGGGCTCAGCCGGCTGAGCCGAGGGCCAGAGAGTCCTCTTCGGGGTTGGAGGCAGCACCCCAGGACAGCCATATTCCCCAGCTCCAACCAGAGAGGTCTCAGCTTTTCCCCAGAGCCCTGGGCACAGCTGGAGCTGAGGGGCAGAGGGGGAGTTGAAGGACAGCTGGAAAAATGCTGAGATGATCCAGGGGTCCAAGCTGGGCTGCAGGCTATGTGGCCCGGGCCAAGTCACTTTACCTCTACCACTGGCTGGGCGCCCTTATTTCATGGGGGAAATGACTTGATTTAAGCCTGTGTTGAATTTAAGAAAGTAAGCAAGCAATTGCCCGTCTGGCTGCCTCCTTGAAGGATCCCTAAGGTCTGCAAGGGACAAGGGGCTGGGTGAGGGAAAGAGAATTACCATTTGGAGTGAGGCAAGGGGCTGGGGTCTTTAGTGCACTGGATCCCCTTGCTGATCCAATGCTTTAGTTGGTGTGTTGATTTTTATTTATCCCCATTATATAGATGGAGAGACTGAGGCTCAGAGACAGAAATGACTTGCCCAGCCTATAAGTAACAGAGCCAAGACCTGAACCCAAGTTTGTCTGGTCTCTAAATCTGTGACCCCTCCTTTGCTGCCCCACACATCCTCCTCAAGCCCCCACCCATGTGTTACCCTCTTCTGAGGAGCTCCTGCTGTGGGGAGAGGTCTCCCAGAGGAGAAAACAGCTGGGGCAGCAGAAAGGAGGACCCTCATTCACGGAGTCCACTTGCCTTCCAATCCAGAAGGGTGGGGGCCCGGGTCACCTCCATGATGATTAAGACCAGGAATCAACCACTATTTTATGAGAAAGCTCCCCTCTCAGAGCCGCATCCCATCACCTGCATGGAGATTTCAGCCTAGCTCTGCCTGCTCCACTTGTTCAGTGCCCCCAACCATCCTCACTCACCCAAAATGCATCTTTGAACTGCAGCTGGGGCATCATCCTCAGGCGTCTGCCGCGGCAAAGCTTGCTCTCCTGCCACAGGCTGGCCTGATGGAGGGCCAGGCGCCAGCAGCACCGTCCCAGTCCTGGCAGGGCTGACCCAGGCCCCCCTTCCCGGCCGGCGCCGTCTGCAGCACTCAGAAGGCAGCCATGAGCCAGAGAGGAGCTGCCGAGGGGAGGAAAAGGCTCAACCTGTTTTGTTTGGGGCTAGAATCGGCAGCAAAATGAGGAAGGAGTGGAGCTCAGTGATGGGAGGGCGTGCCCTGGTGTCCAGCCCAGCCCCTCGCCGACCCTGCGGTGATGGAGGACACAGTCTGGGACCCAGAGCAGGGAACAGGGATGCCAGCCCTGTGTGGGAGGCAGTGGCCAGTGGAAGAGGCAGGCTGGAGTTCAGGCCAGGCAGGCAGGCAGCCCGAGGCCTGCGCAGGAAGGTTTGTGCAACCTCCCCCCGGGCAGGCGCGGGGCCCTCGCCCACAGGAAGTGGAGTTGCTGTGCTCCCCTGTGCAGCCCCGCCTGCCACCTGCCATCCTGCTCTTGCCTCTGCTTGCCCCTCCCGAGGTGCGGGCTCACTATTCCAGAGGTCATATGCTAAGGGAGCTTAAGGCCCACCGACAGTGTGGCCAGGAGGGGCCCAGGAACCCAAGGTGTGTCACTGGCCAGCCAGCCCAGCGCCCTTCCAGGCTGGGCCCAGAGATGCCAGACTCTCCACCCTGCACAAGCAAGCCATTCTGGAGGGGCTTACCCAGGCCTAGGGCATCTGTCACGAATCAGACACTGGCTGCTCTGGGACCCAAACCAGGTCCTGCCCTCAAGGGGCCCACAGTCTGGGGGCAGACACAGCTGTGCTCTGCAGGGCTGTGAGCACACAGAGGTGAGGTGAGCAGGCAGCAAGATGAGGGAGAACAGCCTGAGCCCTGGCACTGCCCCCCACCCCCCACCACCGCCACCGCCGCAAGTCTCCTGATTAGACACTGTTTGGGGCAGAAAACTGCCCTCTGAAGATGGAGACTTCCGGCTCAGTGAATGGGAATAGACGGAGAGAGAAACAGGATTATCAAGGTACAGAGTAGGGTGTTTGGAAACCCAGCCTGAGGCCCAGTTTTTGTTTCATTTTGACCCTACCCTTTAAGGGCTGAGGGACCTTAATAGACTCTCCAACTCGCTGAGCCTCAGCTTCCTCATCTGCCACACCCAGTCTTTGGAAAGGAGACGGTGTCAAGAATATTTCTGGAATTTCCAGTTTGGTGGGCAGGTGCTGGGGGCACTGTGTGGTACCACCTGAGGAAGAGCCCTAGACTAGAACCCCTGCCCCAGCCCTGAGAAGCCAGGCCCTGCCCCCTCAGCAGAAGATGCAGCAGGAAGTCCTGAGCCCAGGGCAGGCTGGCAAAATGGGATGAGTCAGGGATTGTCCACAAATCACCACCCTCACTGATGTCTGCCTTACAGCTGACGGGGTGGTAAGATAGATGAGAGTTGCTGCAGATGAAATAGCTGAGCTCCCAAGTGCCCATTATGCATGCCCAGGGTTTAGAGAGAGGTGCACACCCAGGCTCTGAAATAGCCACCCAAGAGGAAACACTTTGGGGAGAATTGCAGAGCAATGGGCCTGCCCCCAGAAGGCCCTCACCTCCAGAAACCTTGGACTTGAGCTAACCTTTAATCTGTAAGCCACCCCAGTCAGGTTTTTTGTTACTTGCAGCTGAAGATAACTAATAGTGTAAAAATCCCCTTGAACTTTGTAGGCCATAGAGTGAGGCAGGCTGCACCTCCCCTCCCAATGGCACCACCATCTCTGATAGCACTGGCTCAGCCTCCCTGAGCTCAGTTTCTCCATCCATCAGATGGGATGATGCCTCTAGGTCTGGAGCAGTCTAGAGACCCTCTGTTAACAGAAGTCTCCTGCCCTCTTATTGGCAGAAAATTTCACAGCTGGGCTCCCTGCCCTGCCTTTCTAGGCGTCCTTCCCATCACCTCCCAGAGACTTCCGCTCCGGCCAGGCCTCTTCCCTCTCCCCAGAGGCACCTTTCCCACTCCCACCTGCTCTGTTCCCAGCCTCCCTTCTGGCAAGCTTTCCTTGATCTTCCTTACCTTGGCAAATCCTCCCACCCCTCAAAGCCAACCTCAAGGCTCCCACACATGAGGCCTTCGTTTCCCAATTGCACTTGTCCAGCCAGGGCAGCCCCAGATGGAGGGCCATGCTGGTGATGGGCTGGAGCAACTGGGGAAGGAAGTAATGGGTGGAACCCCTGGAGAGACTCTGCAGTTCTCTGCTAGAGAAGTCTTCCTCCTCCCCTCCCTTCCAACCTTACCTATTGCAGCTCCCCGGGCTGGGCGACCAGACAGCCAATTCGGCTTTGGAGTACTTACCCAGTAGCACCAGGTACACCAGTCCGCTTTTCACATGGACCGCCTCACTTACACTGTCATTATCCCCACTTTACAGATGAGCAAACCAGTGATTAAAGAGTGTAAGTAATGCACCCAAGGAACAGGCAATAAGCGGAGGGCTGGGCTTTGGTCCAAGATCTGTCGGAAGTCAAAGCACATGCTCTTAACTTCCACGGTTGTCTTTTACCAACAGCCCTCTATTCAAAATGGGTTTCATTGTTCCTTTCTCCAGTTCTACCTCGAGACCCTCTCACCCAAGTCGATAGATAGAAAAACAGTCTAGGGAAGCCACCGGGGCTGATGGTGCTATCGGGATGAGAGGCTGCCCATTCGCAAGGCCAACCATGAGGAAGTATGAGCACATGACCCACTTTGGGCCTTTAGCACATGCTATTCTGCAGTCACTGTGTTATTTGCATCAGTTGAGGATGCTTTTGGCTGCAAAGAACATAAACCAGAGGATCTGACACAGAGGACGTGTGCTGTCACCTACACAAGGGGGCTGGAGGCAGGGCAGCCTCCAGCTGTGGTACATGAGGGCTTCAGCTCAGTCTCTCTGAGTTTCTCCTGCATCTATGATCTTCCTCCTTGGGCTGGAGGCCAAGGAGCTGCAGCAGCTCTAGGCTACAACCCCAGACACAGCCACAAGCAGACAAAGAAAAGGACACCTGCCCTTGTGTCTCATTTTCTCCAAAATCCCTGCACTCTCCCTTCTGCCCAGCTCCCCAGAAGACCTTCCCCTGTGTCTCCTTGGCCCAAAGTGGGTCATGTGCTCATAATTCCCCATGGTTGGCCTTGCAAATGGGCAGCCATGGATTCTGAAAGCCAACCACATGACCACCACAACCTTCTCCTCAGCCCAGGCACACAAGCATTGCTGAGCACCAACTCCTGCAGGGTCCTGCTGGGACTGGGGCCTTAAGGGGAGGCCAACTTAGTTTTTGCTCTGAGGGGCCTGGAGACTGACAGACAGGTTCCAGGAAGTTCTTTCTCCATGAGGAGTGGCTCAGAGCGGGTGAGACCAGAAGAAGATATTGTGATGACTTGGACAGGAATGAGGTCTGGTTGGGGCAGGTGGGGTGGGGCTTGGGTGGATTGGTGGGATGTCAGAGAGATGGAGGAGCCAGACTGAGACACATCTGAGTGCCCCTCAGAAAAGAGGACTGTCCTAGGGGGCCCCTATTCCCAGCAGCCCCACCCACACCCACACCCAGGCCCCTGGAGAGAGGAATACAGTCCTGAAAATCACCGCTTTTTAGTGACTGTTCCAGCTGCTTCAAAACAATTTGCCTTGAGGTCTGTGCAGTTGTGCCTCAAGCCA
This sequence comes from Chlorocebus sabaeus, assembly GCF_047675955.1. Lineage (NCBI taxonomy): Eukaryota > Metazoa > Chordata > Mammalia > Primates > Cercopithecidae > Chlorocebus > Chlorocebus sabaeus. The sequence goes on along the minus strand of NC_132929.1, from coordinate 53,077,407 downwards.
GGCTGTGGGGGCATCTCCCTCCTAGGCAGAGCCCCTGCCTGTTTTGCATGGTATTTGAACACATCTGCTTGAAGAATTCAAGAAGCAGTAGCTCCAAGGATTAAGAATAAAATGCAAAATCAGGTTTTATAACATTTATTGTCACAGCCCCCACCACCGACTGGCAGGACTCAGCTCCTGAAGACACTTCATCCATCCCTCTGAACCACATAAACAACAAAACCAGTAACACCAGCTGCCACAGAAGGAGGATCAATATTTACAGGACCTCCACCAGTTTCACAGGCTCGATCTCACTGATTGCTCACTGCCTGGACAGCTACATAACTTATGGGGCCAGTGGAAGATAAAAATGTGAGACCTCTTACTTAAAAAGCAGGGACAAAGTTATGGTTAAAGGTACTAATATATAAAACTTATTTCTTTACTGCAGTCTCTCTCTCAACCTGAAAAGGTGTTTTTGATTTGTTATTTAACATTACACTCCCTTGGGCATGGGAATATCTGTGGGACAACCTGCCCCGCCCCACCCTCTGACTTGACTCAGTTCTGTTTGAAATTCACCAGTTGCTTGGAGCTCTCCTCCTGCCAGCCACCATGCTGACCTGTGTTCTACATTCCCCAGCGGGGGTTGAGGAAGTCAAGCCAGGCATTGCCATTTCCCATGGACCTGCCTCACCAACCCACAGTGGACAGGCAGTTCCCAGGGGTGTTGCAAAGTCCAGGCCGGGATGCACTAGGGACCTGGGTCAGAAGTGAGTGAGAGGCTCAGCCCCCTGAGTCACCTGTTGAATTTGCCATGGTGTTGCCAGCCTGGGGCAGGGGCCACACTGCCATGGCCAATCCTCAGATGCTACCCGGTGTGCCCTTCACCCTGACTGTCACCATGCCTGCACTCAGGTCTCTGCTGGGGGCAGAGGGTAGCAGTGATTGCTAGGCAGAAGTGGAGAAGGAGACTGAGAACCAGTCCAGGGGAGGCAGTTGGAAGCAGGACCACAGGAGCCAAAGCACCAAGTCCTTGATGTATGTTTCATTGTCCCACCAGACTGTACTTAAGAAAAGCAAATTCAAAAATAATGTGATTAAGAATTCCAAGATGGCAATCTCAGAGCATTAGACCCCAAGTGCAATTTCCTTACACAAGTTGCACATCTATGAAACCAACCCTGCTCATTCCTGTCTGCTCTCCACATAGCAGAGTGACATTTTCAGATCCACATTTGTTCATGTCAGCGTCCCACTGTCACCTTGCCATGATTTTCCATTACTCTCAGGACAATGGCCATTGCCCTTACATGGCCTACAGACCCTGCATAATTTGGTCCCAGCCTACTCTTCAAAACTTCAACTCACACTATGCTTCCATTAGTTTCTGGTACTGCTTCCCAGACCTTCTTTCAATTCCTCCATTCTGCCTCATTCTCTTCTACCCCGGGTTCTTCGCACATGATCTCCCTGCCTGGAAGCTTCTTCCCGTTCCATCCTAGATCCTGCCTTGGCCCAGCTAACTACTCCTTATCCCTTGGCCCTCTTATCAAATGTCACCTCTTCAGGAAAGCCTTCCCTGACCAATACATGGATGGACGAATGGACAAAATGCAGGCAAGATGGAAGGCAAATAAACATCTTTTTTCTTTTTTTTTGAGACAGAGTCTTGCTCTGTTCCCCAGGCTGGAATGCAGTGACGCAATCTTGGCTCACTACAAACTCTGCCTCCCAGGTTCAAGCAATTCTCCCGGCCTCAGCCTCCAGAGTAGCTGAGTACAGCCGTGCACCATCATGCCTGGCTAATTTTTATATTTTTAGTAGAGACAGGGTTTCACCATGTTGGCCAAGCTGGTCTCAAACTCCTGGCCTCAAGTGATCTGCCCGCCTTGGCCTCCCAAAGTGCTGGGATTACAGGCGTGAGCCACTGCACCTGGCCGAATAAATACCATTTTGAAGGAAGTTCAGCCAAGTTCTCAGGAGCTGGAAGAGGAGACGTTGTCAGGGAATAGCCCTCAGAGGTGAGGCTGACACCAAGCTGGAGGGCAGGACTGCACTCTGAGAGTCCTAAGATTCTCATTTGTTATCCAGGAAGAATCTAAAGCGAGAGCTTCGAGCCTTCTGAAGAAGGGCGGGGGCTGGAAAGAAGAGGGAGAGAAGGAGGGTCTGAAAGCTCTTTGGTGACACTCGAAGAGCCAGGAGGCTGTTGCCATGAATTTCATTTGGAGACAGCATTGCCACTGGTCCAAGGAGTAGGCAAGTGATGCATGCTTCTCCCTTCTGCAGGGGAGCATCTGTCCTGCGGGAGTAATCCTCAACCTACCATCAGCTTATGGCCAGAAGGGCATTCACGAGTCAGCCATTCAGACCTCAGTGGGCGCACTGTCATGTTGCTGCCCATGGCTATAGGGTTGTCCACCCATCCTGTGGGTGCACTGGGATGTTCCAGCACCTGGCCATGATGGTTCACTGTTGCTGGGGGAAATACCCGCAGGGTCCCTCCAGGTGGCCAGAGGCACATGCCCACTGTCGTGGGGCACCCTCTGTCCACCCCACCTACCCTGTTCCAGAATGGAACAAGCTCCACTGAAGCACACCCACCAGCACCGATTGAGCCTTCCTGTCTGGGAACATGGAAATGAACAAGCTCAGCCCCTGCCAGTGTGGTGAGGGAGGTAGCCTAGGAAGGGAAAATGTGCTGAGCGCAGACAACAGAGAGAGGCTGTTGAGGAGCCTGGCCTGGGAAGTCCTCCCAAAGGAGGGGAGCTGGGTCTTGATTAATGAGAAAGAGCTCACCTGTGAGGCACGAAGGGCGTTCCAGAATAACGCTAATAGCCTTCTAGGGCTGTGCTGCACCAGGCTCTGTTGTAAGCACTTCACCTGTCTTATGTATCACTTAATCCTCCCAACAACAATGTGAGGCATTATGGCCCCATTCAACAGACAAGGAACTTGAGGCTCAGACAGGTCAGTTAACTTTTCGGAGTCCCATCACTAACGAGGGTCTTTCCTCCCCAGAGTGTGGAGCTGGTAGTGAGGGGCCAGGGCCTGGGGCAGAAACAGGATGAGGAAGAAGGGAAAAGCAAGTCCCCGCTGAGAAGGAAGTGCAGAGCCCATGCAGGGTGGGGATGTGGCGCGCTCAGATGGAGGCTCCCCTCCTCTGACTCCAGGAAACATCCTTGCCCCAGAGTCCTCCACTGGGGCTAAGGGTGTGACCTTTGGCCTTCAGGATGTGATACAGTTTCTGTTCTTCAGTTTGCCCCCAGGGACAGCAGCTGCAAAAGATAAGGCTTCTTCCCACTCGCACAGCTCTTCGGAATTGATGAGGAGCTTTCAGGTTTGCTAATTTGCAGCCACAAGAGTGTGACTCTGAGTTTCCAAGCATTATCAGTCGTCAGAAGCTGAGTGCTGATCAGGATGCTTGAAAGACAGCAAAGAGGTGCAAAGTGGCCCTTCGGGAAGTGGCCCAGGAACTGGTGGGCATGGGGAAGGGGCCTCAGTGAGTCCCAGGAATCCACTGCCACCTGCTCACCGGTCAGAGGGTGGAGGCCTGCAGTGATGGAAGAGCCAGCAGGGACCATCTGGAGGTGCTCAAACAGCACAAAGCGTGCCTACCAGAAGTGGGACTTTGTTTAAAAAAAAAAAAAAACACGAAAGGCCAAGTCCCAACCTTGGCCTACTGACTGGGGGGGACCAGGGAGTCTGCATAGATTTTAAGTTTCGTGAGTCAGTCACACACCTCGGAGCAGAACTCCTGCTATTGCCTTACTTTGTCATTTTACAAATGGGGAAACTGAGGCCCAATAAGTGCGGGTGGCAGGGCCCAGAGGGGGACCAGTAGAATGATCTCACTGACAGGGAAGGAAAGGCATAACCATCTCCCACCCCCTACCCCCTTTTCTAGCCTGTTTCGTTTTGTTTCCGTTATGGCAGCTGTCTCTCAAAACAGCTTCAAAAATGTGTTTCTAGCATCCTCTCCCCTATTGGGTTGGTTTTAATGCAGGTGGGAAATGACTTGTTCATAGTAAGGCAAAGCTTGATTTCAGTCCAACTGGTGTTTAATTATCCCTGAAAACCTAGGATTCAGAGGCAGGAGACCCCAACTTTAGTCTTGGCTAGGCCAGAAAATCCACAGGCAGAGACACTTGATAGGCTTGTGTGCAGGCAAAGGGAGCAGCATGTGCCCAGGCTCCAAGCAGGGAAGCCCCAGACTGTCCAAGGAGTGGAACTTGGGGTGGGGGGGTGGGGGTGGATGACCCCTGGACTCAGAGTTGGAAGAGCTCCAGCCTCACCTCACTGAGACTCAGTTACCTCATCTGGAAAACAGAAATGATAAGCCTACATATTTAAGCAGGTTACTTGTTTAAAGCTTAAACCAGATTCTAGCCAGGCCTGGTAGCTCACGCTTGTAATCCCAGCACTTTGGGAGGCCGATGTGGGCGGATCGCTTGAGCTTAGGAGTTTGAGACCAGCCTGGGCGACAAAGCAAGACCCTGTCTCTACAAAAAAAAAAAAAAAAAGAAAAAGAAATTAACTGGGCATGATGGCATGTGCCTGTAGCCTCAGCTACCTGGGAGGCAGAGGTGACAGGATCGCTTGGGCCTAGAAGGTTGTGGTTGCAGTGAGCTGTGTATAATTGCACCACTGTACTTTAGCCTGGGTGACTGAGAACTTGGGAGGGAGGGAGGGAGGGAGGAAAGAAGGAAGGAAGGAAGGAAGGAAGGAAGGAAGGAAGGAAGGAAGGAAGGAAGGAAGGAAGGAAGGAAGGAAGGAAGGAAGATACATGCCTATACCAGTGTTTGATAACGTGAAAAGGCACCTTAGTCCAGGTTCACCCACAGTAGACTCACAACCAGGGTGATGACTGTACCATTAGACCTGACAGTATTGCTCCTGACAGCCCTGTCTGCCCAGCTGGAAAAGCCTCATTCCCAGGACTTCAAATCGTAGAACCAAGCTGAGGAGTGGCTGGAAGCCAGAGTAGCAAACAGACTTCCCAGCCCCATGAGAGCCCACACCCTCAAGGTGCAGGCACTTGCTCTCTAGCTGCCTCCGGAGCGCCGTCCTTGTAGCACCTCCTCGGGTCATCTAGAAGAGGTAGGCTTTCTCATGTTCCTTTTTTCTTTTTTTTATAAATTTTTATTTTGGTATAATTTTAAATTTAGAGAAAAGAGTACAAAAACTCCTGTCCATTTTACCAAGATTCATCAGATTGTTTAAATTTTACCTCAACTGCTTTATTATTGTTTCTCTATTTTTATATATGCATATTGATTTTTTTCTATTAGTTGGGTAAGTTGCAGACATGGTATCCCTTCACCCTTAAATTCTTCAAGTATATATTTCCCAAGAATGAGGAAATTCTCTTATATAACCACAGTACAATTTTTTAAATTAAGAAATTTATCATCGGCTAGGTGCGGTGGCTCACACCTGTAATCCCAACACTTTGGGAGCTGAGGTGGGCAGATTGCTTGAGCTCAGGAGTTCGAGACCAGCCTGGGCTACATGGCAAAATCCTATCTCTACAAGCAATTAGCCAGGCATGGTGGCATGCACCTGAAGTCCCAGCTACTCGGGAGGCTGAAGTGGGAGGATTGCTTGAATTGGGGAGGTGGAAGCTATAGTGAGCCTTGATCATGCCATTGCACTCCAGCCTGAGTGACAGAGCGAGACCCTGACTCAAAAAAAAAAAAGAAGAAGAAATTTAACATCAATATAATGCTGTTTTCTAATTTGCACTCCATATTCAAATTCAATTTCATTAATTGTAATGTCCTTTAAAATTTTGTGTTTTTTCCTCTTGGTCTCCTTAATTCTGCGACAGTTCTCCAGTCTTTCCTTGACTTTCGCGACCTTGACACTTTGGAAGATTGCAGGCCAGTTGTATTATAGAAAGCCTCTCAATTTGGGTTTGTGTCAAGTGCTTTCCTCATGATTAGACTCAGATGATGTGTTTTTGGCAAAAGATACCACATATGTGATGCTGCGTCTTTCTCAGTGCATCATAACAGGAGGCATGTGATGTCAATTTGTCCCACTATTGGTGTTGTTAACTCTGATCACTTGATTAAGGTAGTGTCCGCCAGTTTTCTCCACCTTAAAGTTACTGTTTTTCCCTTAGTCATCTGTAAGAATCTTGTGGGGAAATCCTTTGAGACTATGTAAATACATAGATCATGTTTCTCTTTGCATCTTCGCCCACTAGTTTTAGCATGCATTGGTGATTCTCCAACTCCATCATTCCATCTACATTTATTATACCATAAGAAAGAATTTTCCCTTCTCCCAATTATTTGTCCATTTAATTATATTAGTGTGGGTTTGGTAAGTTCTATGTCATCCAGTGAGTTATAATCTGTTACTATTATTATTTATTATGATGCTCAAATTATCCCAGATTTGACCATTGCGAGCCCCTTAGGGTGGGTTCTCTTTCCTTCTGTTATGGCCCCATCATTTTTTGAGCACTTCTTTACTTTCTGGCGCAAGTTTTCAGGCTCATCTTGTAAGTTACCTGCCCCTCATTCTCAAATCAACTTTTCTCCAAGGATCCCTGGTTCCTTTCAGTGGTGAGTCCAGAACTCTCGCTCTTAACTCATTATTCTTTACCTCTTATTTCCTAGAAATTGTTTGGAGTAGACCTTGAGGAGACAGTTGAGGATTTTTTTGGTTTGTTTTGTTTGTTTGAGATGGAGTCTTGCTCTGTCGCCCAGGCTAGAATGCAGTGATGCGATCTCAGCTCACTGCAACCTCCTGCATCCCAGGATCAAGTGATTGTCCTGCCTCAGCCTCCTGAGTAACTGGGACTACAGTCATCCGCCACCACGCCCAGCTAATTTTTGTATTTTTGGTAGAGACGGGGTTTCACCATGGTGGCCAGGCTGGCCTTGAAATCCTGACCTCAAGTGATCCACCTGCCTTGGCCTCCCAACGTGCTGGGATTACAGGTGTGAGCCACTGCGCCTGACCAACACTTGAGGTTTTGTATGAACAGATGAGCCAAGCAACTTTAGCTTATCGCTGGTACTGAGCCGCTATGAGTACCTATGGTTTGGTGGAGCCTAGAGAAACGTGTCCTTTTATTATTATCATATTAACAGAAATAAGCATTTTTCCTTTTTTTTTTTTTTTTTTTTGAGACAGTTTCATTCTTGTTGCCCAGGCTGGAGTGCAATGGTGCGATCTTGGCTCACCGCAATCTCTACCTCCTGGGTTCACGCGATTCTCCTGCCTCAGCCTCCTGAGTAGTTGGGACTACAGTCATGTAATATACTACCATGCCCGGCTAATTTTAAATTTTTAGTAGAGACGGGGTTTCTCCATGTTGGTCAGGCTGGTCTCAAACTTCCGACCTTAGGTGACCTACCTGCCTTGGCCTCCCAAAGTCCTGGGATTACAGGTGTGAGCAACTGTGACCGGCATTTTTCCTCATTCTTACTCACTGAGCCCCCATTCTGTGCCAGGCTGGGAGGAAGCAGCCCAGCTCATCAGGCACTTCATCCCAGGCTGAGGGATTGGACTTCAAGCTAAGAGCACTAGCAGGGCACTGAAGGCCTTGAAGCCAGATGCATCCTCCTCTTGAGGATTCAGGTACCATGTCTTTCGGGTTATCTCCTACTCCCGACTTCAAGGCCTCATGGCCAAATCCCACAGAAATAGGAAAAGAAGGGAAACAATGCTCTTTGCTTTAAACAGAACGAAAGAATGACACAGCACCTTCATGCAGCAGAAAGCATATTACCAGGCCCAGGAGCTAGCACAGCATGAGGGGAGGGAAGTGGTGAGATGTGACAAGCCAGACATTTAAAAACTGCCAGGCCAAAAAATCAGGAAGCAATGGACTCAGAGAATCTGACTCTCTAATTGGAACTCCTTTAATACAAACACAATGACTTGTTTTATTTTCCCTATCCACATTTATCAAAGCATCTGTCCAAAGCATAGGTTTGTATTCTCTAAAGTTTGTCTGTCTGCCATGTACAGTTGAGAGGGTGGTTCACTGCTTAAAGTGTGACAGACATGGAGATGTGCAGCCCAGATTCCCCTTTCAAGGAAGGACCTGCTGCTCAGCTGCAGGGAGAGAGGTCATCAGACAGTCTCAGCTTTTAGTTCCTGCAGAGCCTGCCGCCACTGCTGAGGGCCACCTCACCCCAGGCTATGCCATTTCTGGGGTAGCCCACGTCTGGTGACTGATGGTGGCAGGAGTATAGAGGCCCATCCACTTAGACCTGATGCTGGACAGCTTTGATGAACACTGCTGGTTTAGCTGAGACTTTGCTGAGCTGCAGCACAGGTCAGCTTCCCTCTGCCCAAGCCTGCTTCCCCCTCCTTTCACAGCTGTTGACTGCTAATAAACATCATGTGCCCCAAATTCTGTCTCAGTGTTTCTGCTTCTGCAGAACCCAACCTGAAACACAAGGGTATCCAGCCAAGGGAACGAGTGAAGTCTGAAAATGAGACCTTATTCTTCTAGTCAAGTGATATAAACATGAGACTTCATCAGCCAAAGCAGGCGATATTTTCTAATCTTCATTAAGGGACAGTGTGAATGGCAGGGAGCCCAGGACAATTCTCGCCCTGCCTTGGGGCTCACCACTGGGCACCTCCCACCTCTGCACTCCTCTCACCCGTGATCCCTCTGTCCAACCCCCGCCTCCCCTCCCACCCCACCCCCTCCCCTCTGCACCCCTCTCACCCACACCCTGTTCTGCTCTGGCTGTGGTCACTCTCTTTAAGCAAGCCCCCTTCCCCTGGATTTTCTTCCAATAATCCTCCAGAAAAGGCTTCCCATTGCTCCAAGACACTCAGTTATACCAACACTTGTCTCCTGTCTCCTGCAGAGGAACTATGCTGCTAGATTTTTAAACTTATGCGGAGGGCCAGATGGAGGATCATCAATGTCTTCAGGACACTGCCAGGCCAGAGGTTGTCCAAGATCGAAGGACACCCAGGAACTTCTGCAAATGAGTAAACCAGTGCGCAGTAAGGGTGAGGTTCTTGTTCAGGGTCACACAGTGAGCTAGTCATAGAACCAGGCATTGGGTGTCAGAACTTCCTGGGACCCATTCCTGCCTATTCCTCTGGCCACCTAGTAACTGGATTTACCTTATGTCCTGGTACTGAACCAACCCTTCCCTTTGGACTTCATCCTCTGATCTTGACCTTTCCTGTCCACTCGTCCTCCCCGCAACCAAGCTCTCTCCCTCCCGCTTCTTCCCAGTCCCCATTTTTTCCTCTCCCAGGCAGCCTGACGATCACTTCTTCACTCTGTTCTGCCCTCAGAGCCCTTTGCTCACCTTCTCTGGTCTCGGACCTTGGTGTTGGTTTTTGCTTTCTGCCCATCTGTCTGAAGGGATCCTGGGGGCCCTGGCTGGGTCAATGTAGGGACACACATGCCTGGGTTGGTGGGTCTCACTCTGCAGCATCAACTTCCAGAGGCCAAACGTTTATACCAGTCCCAACCAAGGAGATGCCATGCTATCGTGATAAACAATTGCTGTGCTCTTCTGTGTGCCCGGCCCTGAGCCGTGTGCTGCGCATTCACTGGCCTTGGTCCTCACAAAACTGCTTGAGGGTAGTATTATCACCTCAATCACACAGACAAGGAAATGAATCTCAGGAGGATGAGGCCATATGGCCACAGCCATGTGATTAGTAAGAACCCCAGAGCCATGTGATTCAAAACATTCCATGCCCACCTTCTCTTCTTCTGTAACTCCCATATCTCCACACAGATGCAAGGACAAGGCCATAACTGCGACTGGACACACCAGAAACCCATCTCAGGAAGTCACTCAGGCCATAAGTATCACGGGATTATTGAGAGATTTTAAAATGTTCATACGCTGTGTCCAGAATTTCCATGACTAAAAAATCTACCCCAAGGAAATAAGAATCATGGGAAACAATTCTGCACAAAGATATTTGTAACAGTATTATTTGTCAAAGAAAAATCCTGAAAACAACCTAAATGTCCAAGACTACTTCTTCCACCTGTAATCCCATCACTTTGAGAGGCTGATGCAGGCAGACCACTTCAGCCCGGCCAATGTAGCAAGACCTTGTCTCAAAAAAAAAAAAAAAAAAATCAAAAAATTAGCTGGATGTGTTGTTGCACACTTGTGATTCCAGCTACTTGGGAGGCTGAGGTGGGAGGATCACTTGAGCCCAGAAGGTCAAGGCTGCAGTGAGCCATGATCACGCCACTGCATTCCAGCCTGGGTGATAGAACGAGACCACCCCCCCTCAAAAATAAAAACAACAAAAACCAAAAACCTAAAAACTATGGCATTGCTTTGCTGAAAATACATCTCAGACATTGAAAATGTTTACCAAGAGTTTTATAATATTATAGGGCAAATGTTTATTATATAATACCAAATAAAAATAGCAGGTTAGGCTGGGCATGATGGCTCACACCTGTAATCCCAGCAATTTAGGGGGCTGAGGCAGGCTTATTGCTTGAGCCCAGGAGTTCGAGACCAGCCTGGGCAACATGGAACACCCAGTCTCTACAAAAAAATACAAAAATCAGCCCGGTGTGGTGGCGTGCCTGTAGACACAGCTACTTGGGAAGTTGAGGTGGGCGGATCACTTAAGCCCAGGGTGGCGGGGGTGGGGGGACAGTGTGGCGGGGGGTGGGGGTGGAGGCTACAGAGACCCTATCTATAACAACAAAAAAAGCAAGTTAACAAAGGCTGAATAGCCACATAAATCCTAAGCAAAAAGGATAAAGCTGGAGGCATCACACTTCCAGCTTTAAATGCACTAAAAAGATGGACTTCAAAATGTACTAAAAAAAGCTATAATAACCAAAACAGCATGGTACTGGCATAAAAACAGACACATAGACCAATGGAACAGAATAGACAACCCAGAAATAAATCCACGTATTTATAGTCAACTGATTTTCCACGAAGGTGCCAATAATGTCCTTTGGCGGAAAGGACAGTCTCTTTAATAAATGGGTGTGGGGAAAACTGGATATCTATATGCAGAAAAATGAAACTAGATCTTTATCTGTCATCATTAAAAAATTAAATCCAAATTGATGAAAAACTTAAATGTAAGACCCCAAACTAGAAAACTACTAGAAGGGACCTAGAAGTAGCTTCTGTGCTCCTTCTTGAATCCCCGCCTGGTTCAGCCTGCCTGCCTCCACCATGTCCATCAGGGTGACCTAGAAGCCCTATAAGGTATCCATCTCTGACCCCCAGGCCTTCAGCAGCTGCTCCTACATGAGTGGGCCCAGTGCCCACATCAGCTCCTCGAGCTTCTCCTGAGTAGGCAGCAGCAGCTTCCAGGGTGTCCTGGGCAGAGGCTGTGGCGGGGCCAGTGGTATGGGAGGCATTACTGCTGTCACGGTCAGCCAGAGCCTGCTGAGCCCCCTTAACCTGGAGGTGGACCCCAACATCCAGACCACGCGCACCCAGGAGAAGGAGCAGATCAAGAGCCTCAACAAAAAGTTTGCCTCCTTCATCGACAAGGTACAGTTCCTGAAGCAGCAGAACAAGATGCTGGAGACAAAGTGGAGCCTCCTGCAGCAGCACAATACAGCTCAGAGCAACGTGGACAACACATTCAAGAGCTACATCAACAACCTTTGGCAGCAGCTGGATACTCTGGGCCAGGAGACGCTGAAGCTGTTGGCAGGGCTTGGCAACAATCAGGGGCTGGTGGAGGACTTCAAGAACAAGTACGAGGATGAGATCAATAAGCTTACAGAGATGGAGAATGAATTTGTCCTATGAAGCTTACATAAACAAGGTAGAGCTGGAGTCTGGCCTGGAAGCACTGACTGATGAGATCAACTTCTTCAGGCAGCTGTATGAAGAGGAGATCCGGGAGCTGCAGTCCTAGATCTCGCACAGGTCTGTGGCGCTGTCCATGGACAACAGCTGCTCCCTGGACATGGACAGCATCATAGCTGAGGTCAAGGCACAGTACGAGGAGATCACCAACCGCAGCAGGGCTGAGGTTGACAGCATGCACCAGACCAAGCATGAGGAGCTGCAGATGCTGGCTGGGAAGCATGGGGATGACCTGCAGCACACAAAGACTGAGATCTCAGAAATGAACCAGAACATCAGCCGGCTCCAGGCTGAGATTGAGGGCCTCAAAGGCCAGAGGGCTTCCCTGGAGGCCACCATCGCAGATGCCGAGCAGCACAGAGAGTTGGCCATTAAGGACATCAATGCCAAGCTGTCCGAGCCGGAGGCTGCCCTGCAGTGGGCCAAGCAGGACATGGCACGGCAGCTGCCTGAGTACCAGGAGCTGATGAACGTCAAGCTGGACCTGGACATGGAGATTGCCACTTACAGGAAGCTGCTGGAGAGCGAGGAGAGCCGGCTGGCATCTGGGATGCAGAACATGAGTATCCATACGAAGACCACCAGTGGCTATGCCAATGGGCTGAGCTCAGGCTATAAGGGCATCACAAGCCCCAGCCTCAGCTTATGGTCTGGGCTCCAGCTTTGGCTCTGGTGGGGACTCCAGCTCCTTCAGCCACACCAGCTCCACCAGCGCCATGGTTGTGAGGAAGATGGAGACCTGCGATGGGACGCTGGTGTCCAAGTCCTCTGACAACCTGCCCAAGTGAACGGCCATGGCAGCCCCGCCCAACCTATCCCTCCTGTGGCTGCCCCAGAGCCTGTGGGGGAGGCCAAAGCCCACCTGCGGTGGGGGACTTTACTGGCTGGGGTACCCCCCCTTGGCAATGCCTCCAGCTACAAACCAATTCGATTTTTTTTTCCAAAAGAAAACCTCAGCTAGCTATGCAGAAAGAAAGAAAAGAAAGAAAGAAAGAAAGAAAGAGAGAGAGAGAGAAAGAAACAAAGAAAGAAAGAAAAAGAAAGAAAGAAAGAAAAGAAAAGAAAAAACTAAAACTACTAGAAGAAAACATATAGGAAACACTTCAGGACATTGGATTAGTCTGGGCAAAGATTTAATGGAGACCTCAAATGCGAGGGCAACAAAAGCAAAAAATAGACAAATGGAATTAGACCAAGCTAAAAAGCTTCTGTACAGCAAAGGAGACAAGCAACAGAGTGAAGAGACAGCCTGCAGAATGGGAGAAAATATTTGCAAACTATCCATCTGACAAAAGACTAACATCAAGAATACACAAGGAACTCAATCAAATAACTCAACAGCAAAAAAACAAATAACCTTATTTCAAAATGGGAAATGAGCTGAATAGACATCTCTCAAAGACATACAAATGGCCAACAGGTATATGAAAAAATGTATAACATTACTAATCATCAGGAAAATGCAAATCAAAATGGTGATGAGATATCATCCCATCCCAGTTAGAATGACTACCATAAAAATGACAGAAAATAACAAAGACTGAGGATGTGGAGAAAGGAGAAGTCTTATATGCTATTCATGGAAATGTATATTAGTACAGCCATTATGAAAACCAGTATAAAGTTTCCTCAAAAATCTGAAAATAGAACTAACATGTGATCCCACAGTCCCACTACAGGGTATACACCCAAAGGAAAGGAAATCAGTATACTGAAGAGATATCTGCACTCCCATGTTTATTGCAGCACTATTGACAATAGCAAAGATATGAAATCAATCTAAGTGTCTATCAATGGATGAATGGATAAAGAAAATCTGGTATACATACACAGTGGAATACTATCCAGCCAGAAAAAAGAATGAAATCTTGACATTCACAGCAATATGGATGAGCATGGAGGACATTATGTTAAGTGAAATAAGCCAAGGACAGGAAGAAAAGTACCGCATGTTCTCACTCATATGTGGGAGCTAAAAAAGTTGAGTTTATAGAAGTAGAAAGTAGAATAGCAGATATAAAGCCTGGGAAGGGTGGGGGATAGTGAGAGGTTAAAGGATACAAAATCACAACTAGATAGGAGGAATAAGCTCTCGCATTTTATAATACCCTAAGATGACTATAATTAACAATTTAATGTATATTTAAAAATTGCTAGAAGAGTGGATTTTAAATGTTCCCAGCACAAAGAAATGATAAATGATAAATGGGCTGGATGTGGTGGCTCATGTCTGTAATCCCAGCATTTTGGGAGGCTGAGGTGGGCAGATCACTGAGTTCAAGAGTTCAAGACCAGCCTGGCCAACATGGTGAAACCCCGTCTCTACTAAACATACAAAAATTAGCTGGGCATGGTGGTGAGTGCCTATAATTCCAGCCACTTGGGAGGCTGAGGCAGGAGAATCACTTAAGCCCTGGAGGTAGAGGTTACAGTGAGCTGAGATCGTGCCACTGCACTCCAGCCTGGGCGACAGAATGAGACTCCATCACAAAAAAAAAAAAAAAGAAATGATAAATGTTTGAGGTGATAGGTATGCTAATTGCCCTGATTTGATCATTATGGATCATATACATGTATTGAAATAGCACACTGTATCCCATAAATATGTACAATTACTACATGTTAATTAAAAATAATAATAGCTGGATGCGGTGTGTGCCTGTAGTCCCAGCTACTCGGGAGGCTGAGGCAGGAGGATCACTTGAGTTCAGGCGTTCTGGGCTATAGTGTGTTGTGCTGATTGGGTGTCTGCACTAAGTTTGACATCAATAAGGTGACCTCCCAGGAGCCAGGGACCACCAGGTTGCCCAAGGAGGGGTGAATCAGCCCAGATCCAAAATGGAGCAGGTCAGAACTCCCGTGCTGATCAGTGGGACTGCACCTGTGAATAGCCGCTGCACTCCAGCCTGGGCAGCATAGTGAGACCTTGTTTCTAAAAAAAAATTAAGAAGAAATAGCAGGTTATAAAATTATACAGAAAGGTAGGTCTCAACCATAAAAAAGTACTCTGCAGTTAAAAAAAAAAAAAAAAAAAAAAAAGAAGCGTGACTCTTCAGGAGCTCCACTTCCTCAGGGTTCCCCCTGTGTCATGCACACACCTCTAACAGCAATTTCATTCTGACAGTGTCTCTTTGCCTTGTCTCTCTCTCTCTCTCCACTGGACTGTGAGCATTTAAGGTGGGGAGCAGTTGGGTCTTAGTTCTCTTTGATAAAGTAGCATCCAGGACAGAATCTGGACCTGAGCGGATGCTCAATCCACATCTGTGGAATGAATGAGCAGATGGATGAAAGGAAAGGACAGGAAGGCTGGGCCAGATCCCAAGCCACTCACTTCCTTGAAATCAGAGTTCCCGCAACCCACACCCCACTAGGATTCTTTCCTAAAGCCTTTGGCAGTTTTGTTGCCTGAGAAACAAGAAGGCCTTTCTCAGGAGCAGGCTCTTCATCTATCATTTCCTCTAATCCTCATAGCAATAAAATATCAGAATTGTGATTCCTCATTAACATTTGCAGAAACTAAGCCTCAGGGGTTGACATTTGCTCAAGCTCTTCTAGCTAGTAACTGGCAGAATTCAAATCTCCCTGTCTCCAAAATCCATACTCTTGGCTTAGAGACAAGACTGCAGAAGTGACCTTGGACAAGCCCCTTCTCCTGTGTGAGCCTTGGTTTCCCCTCTGGGTAATGAAGCTGCGGATCCTCAGAGGGCTCAGCTATCCATTTCCACTCAGATAGTCCATAATAATAAAATGTCCCAACTCATCCCTCCCCAGCCTCCCTGAATTACTGGAAGCAGCCTGGAACCTACCGGAATGTAGGACTGCAAGCTTGCCAAGCGAGGCCATGTTCACCTGGCTGGAGAAGAGCTCCTGTTCCTTCTCAACACTGGCAGAAAGCCCTGGGAGCATAAGAGCACCTCATCTGCAACTCACATAAACAAGTGTGCATGGGGTTGCTAGCCATTGCGTCACATCCCCCCGCCTTAACCCCCTGGGTTGGCATCTGAGGGTTGTGGAGGGGCTTCATGCTGGTTTTGCTCAGGTCTTATGGCCAAGAGGCACCAAGAAACACAATATCTCCCCCTACTCCAGTACACACCCCACCCACAGGGAAAACCCTTATAATAACAGCCCGCACCTGCACAGTCTCCCACCTTAGCCTAGTAAGGTAAACAGGACACGGATGGCAGCTGCATGTTATAGCTGGGATTCTGGTGCCCAGAAAAAGATAGTAATGTTCCAGAGACCACCCAGCATTTAAGTGGCAGAACTGAGACTGAGTTCCAGCCCCCAGGCCAGTATTCAGTGCTTTCCTTCCAGAGCCCATGTTTGTCCAGGTCATGTGGCATATTTATTGACCCCTGCCACAGGCAGGTAACCATGAGGCCATGGAATGGGCAAGATGCAGCCTCTGCCCTTGAAGGATTACAGTTCAGAGGAGCAGAAGGATAAGGTCTCATGCAGGAGTTAATAAATGAAGATTAATAAGATCACAAAACAAGTGGATGAGGTGTCAGAGCAGGCGGGTTCCGAGTGCTGCCCAGGAATGGCGGGCACAGAGTGGGAGCCTGCAGAGCCTGCTGAATGCAAGACTGGCTGACTGAATGAGGAGCTGTTTCATTACCCAGAGGGATGCAGGAGGGCCAGGGGTGGGGGATTGAGGGAGAGAAAGACAACCAAGCAGAGGTGTGGTGGAGGGATGAGCACCCACAGTTTGATATACATGCAGGATGCACCTCTGAAAGCAGAAATAAAGCTGTAAAAATTCAGTAAGACCACATTTTTGAACCACTTTAAAGGCCAAGCCAAGTATTTTCAAAGATCCTCTGCAGATGAAGGCTGCTGTTATAAAATATGGTTTAGAAGCATTAATTTGGCAGCAAAACAGTAACTAATCAGAGAAACAACGGCAGCCCCTAGTGGATACGTGGGCAGGGTGAGCTGGAGGCAGGGAGCGAGATGAGGATGCTGGAGAGGCTGGGCCAGGGCCAGCTGGGGACAGTGGGAAGGGAAGAGCTGGCGGGCGACAGGGGCTGGCGTCTGACATCGCCTTCCTCTGATCCAACAGCTTGGCCTCCCTGCTGGCCAGCCTCAGCCTCACCCCATCAGGGAGTCAGTCCCGACCCAAGGGGAGAATAAGAAGGCAGCCAGCAGTCAATCTCAGAAGCCTTTCTGGTGGTCGGCTTCCTCTCTGGATGAAGCACATTAACACGGTGAAGTGCCTGGCATGGCCCCTGGCATACAGGACCACTCAGCCCCTAGACCCGGGCTTATGTCTTTCAGACCCATAAGTGCCACTGCATCTGGATGTGGGACTCTTCCTCCAGCCTGCCAGAGTTGGAGTTAGGACCCTGAATTCCAAGCCGAGCTACATATGGCCCCGATGCCAGGAGCCACCCAGCCCTCCATATGGGCCTGTGTCTGTCCTCATTCTTACTGCAGTTAACAATGCTGTATTTGCTTACTTGTTGTTTGTCTCTGATATCCTCCAATGTCAGCTCTTCAACACTAAGACCCACACATCACTTGTTCACAATTATATCCTGCAACTAGCATGGTACCTGGCACATACAGACATCAAAAACGGTTGTGGGGGGCCGGGCGCGGTGGCTCAAGCCTGTAATCCCAGCACTTTGGGAGGCCGAGACGGGCGGATCACGAGGTCAGGAGATCGAGACCATCCTGGCTAACACGGTGAAACCCCGTCTCTACTAAAAAAATACAAAAAACTAGCCGGGCGAGGTGGCGGCAAAAAAAAAAAAAAAAAAAAAAAAAAAAACGGTTGTGGGATGAATGAGTGACTGTTACCCTCATAGTGGGTGCCCTTACCCAGCCAGGGGGTCATGCTTATTTCCTAAGGGTCTGCTACCCCTTCCACCTCTAGGTTGCCTCAGAGGCACTCACACCCCCATGGGATTCTACTCACCTCCTCACTGTCCTACCCTGATTTCACTGGACTTGTCCCAGGCTGTCCTTAACCATCAGAGTCATGCCACGGGTTAAGGGCCTAAAGGACAAATACGAGTCCTTCCACACCCCATCCTCCCACTACTTACTGTGTGGTGGTGTCTATTATACACAGAAGTCGTGGTTGTGTCTTTCTGAGACAGGGCCATCCTGGGGGCCACTAAAGAAGGTCCCTGCTCCCCTGCTAGAAGGAGGTAGGAAATGGAACTTCTGGGCCAGGCAGGGTGGGGGACAGCTCAATCCCTCTTGGTCTGCATTTGGAAAATCTGGACGAAGAGGAAGAACTCCTGGAGACAGGGGAGAAAGATGGCACTGGGATCAAGGCAGGAGATAGCCAAGCTGTGCCCCAAAAGAGTTTTCCAGGTTTGGGTACTGCCTGGAACAATTTCCATTGTTCTTCCCCAAGCCTTTATCTGAATGGTCTTTACCACCCCCATCCCGCTCTGAGCTGTCACCTGGCAGCTGCCCTTGGTTCAGGCTGATTCTTGGCTGCTGAAGGAACAGCGCCCCCTAGAGGCCAGGAAGGTGGGGCAGCAGAAGTCAGTAAGAGCCCCCTAGACCAGCTATGTCAGGGCTTGAAGAGCCTGGTGTCACAGCCAGCCTGGACATTTCTGAATTTTATGTAGCCCAAGAAGGCTGAGCTTCCTGTGGTGACTTCAGTCCAACAGTTAGTGACGCTGTTCCCCTCAGACCCACCCCAGGTGCAGGGGCAGGTGCAGAGATCGAGGTGCCACCTCATCCCAGGGTGTCCCTCCTAAAGTCTTCTGCCTGCCCCGCCCTGCCCCAGGCCTCCTCAGTCTTGAGACAAGAGGTGGCTGCTTCCTACCCCGAGCTACGGAGAAGGGGCAAGCTTGGTGTGCAGGACTTTCCAGCGAGTCCTTCGGAGTTGCTGGGCCGCTTAACTGGACCTCGAGATAACTTCTCCCAGAGCAGACGGGTGGAGACTGGCGGCCTCTCAGCTGTAACCTTTCTACACCAAATCCTGTTGTTTCAAGAGTTATTTCTGGAGCTACAGAGGGGATGGGAGACATTATTGCTCTTCATACCTCCAGAAGGTCTCTTTCAGGCACAGGAAAGGGGTTTTGGCATCTGCCGTGCTAGCAGTTTTCCACACTGAAACGTCCGTATCAGTCTTATGACTCAGAAATTCTGTTCCTGTGCCTATGATGAGAGAGTGAGGGGCAGCCGGAGAGTCCGCCCGCCTGGGAGTAGATAAGGAAAGTGGGGTTGATGTGCTGCAAGTACACGCATTATGGATATAATGGATCTATCTCAAAATCAAAGTGTTTAATGAGAAAAGTAGGAAACCAGGTGAGATTATTATACATAATGCCATTCCTGTACGTTAAAAATACATGCATAGACACGTGCTTATTTTTAGCATTGTGTGATTGCCTCTGGTGTTAAAACGAACACATGACTCTCTGGCACCTGTACGGAAAAGACTTAAAATACTTATTTTTAGGATATGAGGTGAAGGTTTTTGTCTAAAATCTGGACATTAACTTCATAGGCAGAGATGATTACATAACATCTCTCTTATGTTAAGGACTTTTTAATCTGGAACTTTCGCATAGTCACATAGCTGGAAGGAATTTCGGTGTTATTTTCAATAATTCAGTACTATTTTTTAAATGTGCTTGAAAATTCTATAAATTGACTTAGGAATACTATACTTAACTGGGAATGTAAGTATACATGCTATATTTTTACATATGAATATCCACAATATATTTTGCTCCCCAAATTATTTTTCATCTTCACATTGCATTGGCCCTAAGTTTGAAATAACAAGCTTATTCTAAGCAGAGAGGAAACTGGTGAAGTAGGATGATTTTGAAGAGTTTTGAGAAGTACTTATGTTTCTTCTCCCTTTAAAACTCTTGAAAAAAATCATAGCCACAACATCACACCTAAAAACAGTTAACGATAATTTTAATGTAATCAAATATCCAGCCACTGTTCAAATTTCTAATGGTGTTTTATATGTCACCAAAAAAAAATTTTTATTTTGTTTAGATTGTTTTAATCTTGATCTAAATAAGTTTTGCAGGTTGTGATTCTAACTATGAGTTTCCTCCACATTTCTGTTCGCTTTTCTTTACAGCCTATTTGTTTAAGAAACTAGATAATAAGGCCTGGTGCAGTGGCTCACACCTGTAATCCCAGTACTTTGACAGGCTGAGGAGGGTGGATCACTTGAGCCCAGGAGTTCAAGACCAGCCAGGGCAACATAGCAAAACCCTGTCTCTGCCAAAAACAACCAAAAATTCACCAGGTATGGTGGTGTGCACCTGTAGTCCCATCTCCTCAGGGGGGCTGAGGGAGGAGAATCACTGGAGTCTGGGAGGTTAAGGCTGTAGTGAGCTGTGATCATGCCACTGCACTCCAGCATGGGTGACGGAGGAGACTCTGTCTCAAAAAAAAAAAAAAAAGAAAGAAACTAGATCTTTTAACCTGTAGAGCTTCCCACAAGAATGATTGTATACCCATTTTGTCCTTTAATATTTTCTTCTATCTCCTGTATTTCCTGTAAATTGCCATTTGAATCCAGATTTAGGTCCAATTTTTGGCAAGAATACTTCATAGGAGGCCTATGAGGTCTGGTTATCTCAATTTGTGATATTAGCAGATATTGCTGATCGGTGCCACTATCCATTAATTAGGAGTTGCCACATGGTGATATTCTAATTCTACCATTTCTTCTTGATTTATGAGCTGAATTACTTCTATAAACAGAAACATCTCCTTATCCACTATTTGGTTACCCAGTAGTAGTTTGTACAGTACAGGCAGCATAAATGCTAAATTATTTCTCTTTATCAGTTTATGAACCACTGAATACCCCAAAGGTGACCAATTAGATATGTTTTAGTATCATTATGAACTCATGGAGTTAAACATATTTGATGTGCTTCAATCCTTTGCAATTTTTACCTTTATTGATGCAAAAATGGTCCTATCTTTGGCCAGAAGGGACCTCTTCAAGTTGACTCCTGAGTCCTTTGGACCCCACCCTAGGTGTCCTAGAGAACTTTCTTGCCATCTGATATGGCCAATGTTCCAGTCCCCTGTTGTCCATTTCCTGTCTCAGACCTGGAATCAATTACTTTTTCAGGGAACACTAGTTCTTTTACTGGGTATATTTCAAGAATACAATCTAGGCATTGGGGTGCTCATAGCTACTGAAATGCTTATTGTTCCTAGGTATTTTCTGAGGTCAGAACTAGGAAATACATTTTTTCTCAATATAAATATAAAGCACATCGTAAGTTCATATTGATACTTTCAATTAAATTTAGGTCTATAGGGTGTTGGCACAACCTCTTCCTTCTTCCATCTGCACCTCCTTTCTCCCATGTCCAGAATCTCATTTCTCAAAAACACCAGGAATTCCAGAATTAAAATTTCACATAATTTCTCATTTGCTTCTTTCCCCATTGCACGCAACAGTCTCAAAACACCAATACCAAGTCTCCCATCAGCCAAGTGACTGTTGAAAACAATTTAAGATTTTTGTTTGTGCATTTGCAGTTATTTTTGTCTGCAAGCTATATCCTTTTGGGGTTGTACAGTCAAATTACTGTGTTTAGAACAGTTCATCTGTGTGCTGACTCCACCAACCAGATGCACATTATGTTTATTAGCTTCTTTTTAGGTTTCATTTTTATGTAATTTTTTTACTTTTATGAAATACTCAGTTCCAAAGTCACATGTACAAAACAAGCTATCTTCAAATAAGCCCAGCTTCCATCCCTATCTCTTCCATTCTGCTCCCTCTCTCCTCCTAAAGGTAGCCACTTTTCATTGCTTTATCCTTCCATTGCTTGTGTGCTTTTAAATATAAGCAGATATATTGATACATTTATATATTTGCATCCCTGCCTTCCTTAGAGAACTATGAGACACACATTCCTTTTCTTAATAATATATTCTATATGGAAACCGTCTTCACTCCTTTCTCCAGCTGCCTAATACTTCTTGGCATAGCTGTATGATAGTTTATTCAGCCAGCCTATTGACAGACACTTGGGCTGTTTCTCATTCCTGCAACTAATTGCCTTTTTTTGTTACGTTTTGTTTTGAGACAGAGTCTTGCTCTGTTGCCTAGGCTGGAGTGCAGTGGCTTGATCTGGGCTCACTGCAACCCCAGTCTCCTGGGTTCAAGTGATTCTCCCCCCTCAGCCTTGTGAGTAGCTGGGGCTACAGGCGCACGCCACCACACCCGGCTAATCTTTGTACTTTTTTAGTAGAGATGGAGTTTCACCATGTTGGCCAGGCTGGTCTCCAATTCCTGACTTCAAGTGATCCACCCACCTCAGCCTCCCAAAGCACTGGGATTACAGATGTGAGCCACCGCGACAGGCTTGCCTTTTGTATTTTGATCCGAGTTCATTTTAGATGCAAATTCTATACATCCTTATTTCATAGAGTTTTTCTATATTACCAGTGTGGTCAAGACTCTCCCCTACTTAAAACCCATCAACAGCTTCTGATCACTCATAGGATAAAGTTCAAACTCAGCTCAACAGACAGCCCCCACCAGACCCTGCCTGGCCCCTCATATTGGTCTATCTTCTTGTCAGAGGCATTCGAACCAGAGCGCCTCCATTTTGAGTGAGGGCTAGGAAAATGGGGCTAGGAATTGCTGGGCTGCATTCTCAGAAAGTCAGGCATTCCTGACCTCTAGATGTTTACAGTTAAGGGAAAAAAATAATAATGTTTACTAAACAGACCCAGACTTGGGAATGTCCAGATATCCTGATATCTGGAGAACAAAGGCATTCCTAATTTTGCTTTAAAGATAATACTATCGATTCTTGCAAAATATCATAATTAAGAAAATTAATTATCACAAACCCTTGTAGCAGAGCACATCTCTCCATATATACAAGCATTGTACCTAGGGTGGACGCATTCCTCCTCTTACTTTCGGGAACGTCCTGTCTGTCTATGGAGTAGCTGTCCTTTCACCACTTTACCTTCTTAATAAACTTGCTTTTACTTTGCACTGCGGACTTACCCTGAATTATTTCTTGTGCAAGATCCAAGAACCCTCTCTTGGGGTCTAGATCAGGACCCCTTTCCTGTAACATTCTGGCCCTCTCTACCTAGCACCTCTCATGCCCCCTCCACCCAGGAGGAAGTCCACACTTCCCTGACCCTGGCTGCCCACACATGCTCTACTCTCTGCTTAGAAGGCTTGGTATCCTTCTTTTCTTCACCTGGCTAACTCTGTAGACTGTGTGAACTTATGAGTGTCAATTCATGGATTTCCAGGCTGTGATTTTCTTTCTTTGTTTTTTCTTTTCTTTTCTTTTCTTTTTTTTAAAGAAGATGAGGCCTTTAGAACCTGGGCTGTGATTTTCTTATGTCCATCTCCTCCTTGTTGATGGCACCTTCAGAGCTGGGGCTGACTTATTTCCCCAGTGACTGGGCACAGTGACTCATGCCTATAATCACAGTGCTTTGGAAGGCGCAAGCAGGAGAATTACTTGAGCTCAGGAGTTTGAGATCAGCCTGGGTGACATAGCAAAACCCCATCTCTACAAAAAATTTAAAAATTAGCCAGGTGTGGTGGCTGCTCTTGTAGTTCCAGCTACTTAGGAGGCTAAGGCGGGAGGATCTCTTGAGCCCAGGAGTTCAAGGCTGCAGTGAGCTAAGATGGCACCACGGCACTCCAGCCTGGGCAAGAGAGCAAGACCTGGTTTTATATATTTTATACACACACACACACACACACACACACATATTATATATAGGTATATTATATACACATACACATACATACATATATATCCCTAATGACCAACAGAAGCCCAGTGGCTCTATGGGCTCAGTAAATGTTTGTGGAATGAATGAATACTTGTCTTCCCTTTCCTTTCAAATAAACAAAAACAGCTCCAGGTCACAGCTGTGCCTCTTGCCAACCAGAGAAGCAGCTGCACTATAATGAAATCTCCTTGGTGTTATTCTTTCTGTTATCCTTCTGAAGGGAAAACATTTTACTCTTGTTAGGTGTTTATGAGAACGACTGGAGCTATCATCATTGTGGGGGTAGGGGGAGGAGGAGACTTTCTAATCCAGAAACTCAAGTAGTCCAAGAATTTTATGACAAAGTTCTGGTTCTGTTGGAAAAAACAGACTCAGGGCCAGCAAGTATTGGGCAGACAAAGGCAGGCCCTGGCTGGCGGCCCTCCCCTCTGTGGCAAGTCCATGGGCCTTCTCACATTTGGGTCCTTTAGAGTCTGGGAAGTCCCCCAGGTTCACCTCTGAGATCCCACCACCAGGGCAGACCCTGACAGTCTCCTAGGCTACCTTCAAGACGGGTTTCCCCCAGCATGGCAAAACCAATTCTACCCATGCCCTTCCCATTGGCCCAGGCTTTGGGGCTCCCTGCCTTTTCTCCTGTCTGCACCAAAGGTGGTGAAAGGCTCAGTTAAACTCGAATTGCAGCCTCTGCCATCTGCTGCCACTGTGATCCTTGACCCCAGCATGGAAAGCCCTGTGTGCCATCCCTGGAGAGGGGCATGCGAGGTATGTGGCTGCAGCAGCGCACACACTCACGTCTTTCCCCTTCCCCATAAACATCTCCATCTTGGTGACACCACATCCAAGGAAGTGTGTGGGCAGCTCAGGAAAAGCCTGGGAGGGGAGCAGAATTTCCAATTTGGAAAGTTCTCAAAGAACCACGGAATCAGAGGAGCCCCTGTCGGAAAGGACTTGATACTCACCCAGAATATTCCAAAGGGGTGTCCACATGGGAGGGCTCCAGATCCCTATCCCAGGGATCACCAAAGAGGCCCTGCTTTGATTGTTTTATAAATTGTGGTACCACAGTGTATTATCTCATTCGAAGAAAGAGTTCTGCTTTAAAACATGTTTTTAAAGTCTGCAAAATATTGACCCTGGTGCAGTTTCTTGCCTGATATAAGAATTGCCTTTACTATGGCATCTCTGTCACACAACCATACAGACTTACATACTCCCAGTGCCAGGAGCTCCTTTTTACTCCTAAGATGCCATCCAATTGTTGGGTAGCTCTGTTTATCAAAAGGAGCCCCCAACCGTTTTTTCATGGCTCACTGCATGCCTCCTGTTCCTGGTCCTCTTCCACATGACAGGGCTGTGGCTCCTTGATACAGAGCCCACATCCCTTCCCTCTCCCCAGCTCATCCCTTCTCCATATTAAGTGTCCTCAGGTCTTTGGTCTGCTCCTTTGATATTTAACAGACCATTACCTGCCCTAAAGGGACTCTCTTGTCAGAAGTAAAAATGTTTTATGGTTATCACCTCAATTTGCTCTGCCACTGTTTCCAAATAGCAATTGCTTTTCTCTTTAGAGTAAATGTTGTTGTTTTTCACTTGTGAGTTCTTGCCCCTTTTAAAGGTGTGAAGATTGAAGGCTGGCTTCCTCCACCTTCCCCCCTCCCCCCACAGGTTTCAGATTTTTCTCCCTAGGCTTCCATAGTACTCCCCACTCCACCCTCCCCTCCGGTCACAGTTGTTGCTGACAGGGTAACAGCAGCCTTACAATGAGGATACTTCAGGTGCACAGAATTGTGAAGCAAAGAATAAAGACTAAACTACAAGTAAAGCCATTTGATGAACCATCCCAATAGAATCACGTTGAAATAGATGGTTCTGACTGTGCATGAGAATCCCCCAGAGGACTTGTTAAAATGCAGATTTCAGGCCGGGCACAGTGGCTCACACTTGTAATCCCGGCACTTTGGGAGGCCAAGGTGGGCGGATCACCTGAGGTCAGAAGTTCGAGACCAGCCTGACCAACTTGGTGAAATACAAAATTAGCCGGGCGTAGTGGCATGTGCCTGTAATCACAGCTACTCGGGAGGCTGAGGCAGGAGAATCACTTGAACCCATGAGGCAGAGGTTGCAGTGAGCCGAGATTGTGCCATTGCACTCTAGCCTGGGCAACAAGAGCGAAACTCCATCTCAAAACAAACAAACAACAACCACCAAAAAAACCCCACAGATTTCTGGGCTCGCTTGAGAGTTTCTGATTCCGGAGGTCTGGATGGGGCCTGGGTATTTGAATTCCTATCTGTTCCCAGGTGATGCTGATGCTACTGGTCTTGGAACTGCATTCTGAGAGCCACTGGAGTACACAGCTATATTAGTCCACTTTCATACTGCTGTGAAGAAATACCAGAGACTGGATAATTTATAAAGAAAAAGGGGTTTGTTTAATGTACTCACAGTTCCACATGGCCGGGGAGGCCTCACAATCATGGTGGAAGGCAAACGAGGAGCAAAGGCACGTCTTACATGGTGCCAGGCAAGAGAGAGTGTGCAGGGGAATTGCCCTTTATAAAACCACTGGATCTTGTGAGACTTATTCACTATCACTAGATGAGCAGAGGAAAAAACCCACCCCCCATGATTCAATTACTTGCCACTGGGTTCCTTCCACGGCACGTGGGGATTATGGGAGCTATAATTCAAGATGAGATTTGGGTAGGGACGCAGCCAAACCTTATCAATGGCCATGGAGAAATATCCCCAAAGAGAGCAAGGTTGCAAGGCACAGAACTGTTTCTAAGTGCCCAGTAGGAAAGTGTGTGCCTGGGCCTGCACAATCCACAGCTGCCTGGGTTTACCTGGGCTTCTTCCTGAGGGTCTTCCTCCCTTACCAGCAGCACCACCTCACAAATCAAGTCTCACAGGGCTGGATGCAGAGCAGCCGACACATCTAACCTTACCTTGCTGACCATTCTATCTCAGAGAGCAAAGGAAACTTCTCCTTTGGATCCAATTTTGGCCATTTAAGAAAGAATTGACAAGAAAACAGCCATTCTTGTCTTGGAGGCGGCAATACCTAAGCATAGTCATGCCCTCATCATGCATTTAAAACAGCTGCGTATGTTAAATACCTGCAGACATTTCCTAGAGACCTTAAAAAGGCAAATTTCAAAATTCTGAGAACACAGGTTTTCAGGATATGTGACATCCAATGGATGAGAACTACTTTAAAGTAACAATAACAATCACAGCTCTGGAGAAAGAGAAGCCAGATCTGGGTTGACATCAGGGCAAAGAGATGTTAGGATTTGGAGGTTTCTGTTGGTTTTAAAATATTTAACACCACCTGAGTATCAAAGACTGACAACAAACTGTGAAATTTCCCAGACTAAGAGGGAAGGCAATTATGTTCAAGGGGCAGAGCTGTCAATTGGTGGCCAATATATGCAGACAAGGAGCCTTCATCTTTTGGCATCTTAACTCCAGTTGCTGAATTCATCTCACCTTGCAGCCTTATCAAAGCTTTGCCCCTACCCTGACCCTGTTTTTTTGTTCCCCCCTCCCCCACTAGAAAGTCACTTTGCCAAGATCCCAAAATGCCAACGTTTTCAAACCATCATCAACTCTTGTCAGAACTTAGATGGGCTTTAATCAGAATGTATGTATTTCCTGTTTTAACCTTGAAAAGCAGTTGTGCCAGTACCTGCTGAGGTTTGATGAGGATTGTTTTATGACAGCAGGTTCCAGAGCTTTCCATTGCTTTGTGTTTTGGCCATGCTTGCCTCATCCTTCTGTTATTACCTAGCAAGGGAAGAATTTCCTTTTCTTTTTCTAGTCTAAACATTCTCCCAGGAGAAAAGCCGTTGGCTTCTCTATTGACTAATAAGCCCAAAGAGCCCATTAATAAAAATTAAAGTTTATTTAGAAATTCATGGTAGGTATGAATCAATATCATTCATTATTAATCTTATTTTTGCTACCTGGTAGAGCATAAAAAGTGGATCAGCTTCCTAAGCTTGCACTGAAGGAGCGGATACAGGGTTTGCTTTTTAATGAAGCATATCAGACTAGTCCTGTTGATGGTTCTGCCGCCAAAATGTGCCCACTCTGTTCCCACAACAGTTGCTCTACCCAAGGGCCCATTATTCCCTTCCAGAGGCATCTACACCCTCCTACTGATCTCCCCACCTACTACTAATCCGTTCTCCACACACTTTCCTCAAAACGCAGATCTGGGCACCAGTTCCTCTCTCATAGCCCGCAGGATCAAATCCAAACTCCTCCTTGGGGAGTGCTACAGAGCCTCCGTCCCCGCCTGACCTGCCTTCCCAGCTTTGCTTCTCCCAGGCTCCCAGCTCAGCACACCTGACCTGCTATTCCAGCCCCCTTCCAGCCATTGCTAGTCTCTCCGGCAGGCAGGAGCTCATTCAGTCATTCGTTTCTTCCCTCAGCACACATCAAGCCCCTATTCTGTTCCTGGGCAACAGCTTTAAGAACAACAGTAATAGAGTCAGGAGCAGTGGTGCTGGTCTGAAGTCCCAACTACTCTGGAGGCTGAGGTGGGTGGATCACTTGTGGCCAGAAGTTCAAGTCCAGCCTGGGTAACATAGTGGAAATCCCCGCCTCTAAATATTTTTTTTAATTAGGTCGGTGCAAAAGAATCATGGTTTCTGCCATTGCTTTTAAATGGTAAAATCTGCAATTATGTTTGCACCAACCTAATAATTTAAAAAACAGTAATAACAGCTAACATTTATTGAGGACTTTTTGTGCCAGTCACTATTCTTCAGGTAAGAACTCATTTAATCCACACAATGACCCTATTAGGTAAATACAGGAACTTAACCCCAATTAACAGTAATTAAAATAGAGACCCAGAGAAGCTAAGGAACTTGCCCAAGGTCAGACTTCACAGTTTATGGGTGAAGATCCATAAATGTTGTGGTGGAAGTGTGAAATTATAGTGGAAGACCAAGGGGCTTCAACCATTCATTCATCCATCCATCCACTCATTCACTAAGTGTTTTTTTTTGAGCAGCTATTATGTTCCAGGAACTGTTCTAGGTGCTTGGAAATATGAAAGAAGAAAACAAACCTGCTCCCTGGGATCTTCTTATATTCTAGTGGAAGGAAACAGACATAAATAAATTATGTAGTGTGTTTGAAGGTGGTGTGCTGTGGGGAAAAAACAAGGGCAGGATTAGGGGCTGGGGATTAAGTATGTGGGTGGCAGGTTGCAGTGTTAAATAGGGTGGTAAAGGGCAGCTGCGTGGAGCAGATGACTCTCACCAAGAGCTAAGGGATGTAACGCAGTCACCCTACAGCTATCTGGGAGGAACATTTTTGGGAGAGGCAACAGCTCCTGCAAAAGTCCTGAGGCAGAAACTTGGTGTGTTTGAGGAACTATAATGGTGTCCAGTGTGGAGGGAGAGGAGTAAATGAGGGGAAAACAGTAGGAGATTATCCTGTAGGGTTTCTTAGTTATTGTAAGGACTTTGGCTCTTACCCTGAGTGAAATGGGGAAGGGCGGCAGGCGTTCTATGCTCTGGTGCGCTGTAGAGAGTGAATAATGGAGAAGCAGGTGGAGGGTGGGGAAGAGGCAATCACGTTAATGCAGCCAAGAGATGACCCAGGCAGTGGCAGTGGGGATGACGAGAAGTGGCTGGATTGGACATGAAGTGAAAGAGGGGAGTCAAAGACTCCAAGGTTTCTGGTTGGGAGAGTGAGGAAGGCTTCACTGGGACTGACTAGGAGGTCTTAGGGACCTGTCTCCTTGACAGGTAGTCGTATACAGGTCTGTTCCTCTGATTTGATAGTTAGCTATTAAAGGGCAAAGTCCCTATGGCAGCCATTTGTGTTTCGGGACCACCATTTTGCACAACTCCTGGGTGCTCCATTCACAGGGTAACCTATGGGCAATGCGCTGCTGCACCACAATGTTTCACCTGTGAACAGCTCAATAAACAACAACGTTTGAAGGAAGAAAGGCAGGCGGGCGGGCGTCTCTTTGGATTATCACAGATTCATTTGAAGTCACACACCCCAAACTGGAAATCGCTCATTTAAATTCATTTAATACTAGCTTTACCCTTTTTAAAAATAGCATCTACTTTTTAAAAAATTCCTACAGACTTTTTTTGTCTTTGAAAGTTAAATTGTTAAATTCATCATCTCCACTTTTAAATTCCTCTCATAAAAAGGCAGTGTTTCTTCCTGTCTGTTTAAATCATATTCCACACTGAAATTGGTTATGTAACTTAGGAATGAAAACAATGTCAGGCCTTA
Source organism: Chlorocebus sabaeus (assembly GCF_047675955.1). Taxonomy (NCBI): domain Eukaryota; kingdom Metazoa; phylum Chordata; class Mammalia; order Primates; family Cercopithecidae; genus Chlorocebus; species Chlorocebus sabaeus. The sequence continues at coordinate 53,047,597 of NC_132929.1, read as the reverse complement.
CTTTTAGTTTGTCTCCTGGGAGGTTGGGCATGGGGGAGGGTGTACAAGAAACTTATTGAGGTAGAGGTGGAAAATCAATAAAGTCACAAACATAAAGCAATTTAATTAACTCATTCTTAATTAACTGGGAAATATAAAATTATTTTCAATAAATGTATCTAATGCAAAATACACTCCAATTCCAACTGGTTACTAGGGGAAAGCAGGCAGAGAGAAAATGTCAGAGCTGGAAGGAAATGGAAAGATCCACTAGTTTGACCTCTTCCTTAGCCCTCTGCTGGGGAAACAGACCCAGGGAATATGAGAGAGCTACCTGGCAACAGTTTTAATGTTGAACATCCCACTACTGAATGGCGGTCAGAACTTCTGACATCAGCTCAGTGCTTTTCCCAGACACTGTTCTGCAGCTTCCTGTGAAGGCAGACACAAAAAACAAGATGATGGGCTTTAAAAACCAGGCTTTTTGTTTTGTTTTGTTTTTTGAGAGGAAGTTTTGTGTTGTTGCCCAGGGGATCTCAGCTCAACACAACCTCCGCCTCCCAGGTTCAAGCTATTCTCCTGCTTCAGCATTCCCAAGTAACTGGGATTATAGGCATGCACCACCACGCCCGGCTAATTTTGTATTTTAAGTAGAGATGGGGTTTCTCCATGTTGGTCAGACTGGTCTCGAACTCCCGACCTCAGGTGATTCGCCTACCTCGGCCTCCCAAAGTGCTAGGATTACAGGCGTGAGCCGCCCTGCCTGGCCTAAAACCAGGCTCTTAAAGAACTCAGAGCAACTAGACCAATGGTTCTAAATAGAAGGTGATTTTGCACCCCTGGGACACTTGGGTAATGCTTGGAGACATTTTTGTCTGGCACACCTTGGCTGGGGGAGGGACATACTAGCATCTCATGAGCAGAGGCCAGGGAAGTTAAGATATTACTAAGCACAAGACAGCCCTCCGCATCCCTCGTGAAGAATTATTCTGCACAAAATGTCAACAGTGCCACCGCTGAGAAGCCCTGAGCTAGAACGAGCTTTCGACCCTAGCCGCCTATTAGAATCACCTGGGCCACCTTGGACCATCTGAATCAGAATCTCTAGGGAGGGGAGCCAGGCATCGATATTTTTGAAAAGCTCCCCAGATGATCTTTAATGTGCCCCAAGTTTGAGAATCACTGATTAAACCTCCACAAATTGGAAAATGAACAAATAATCAAGCATATAAGACATTTATGGGCTGGGCGCAGTGGCTCACGCCTGTAATCCCAGCGCTTTGGGAGGCGGAGGCGGGCTGATCACGACGTCAGGAGATCGAGACCATCCTGGAGAATACTGTGAAACCCCGTCTCTACTAAAAATACAAAAAAATTAGCCGGGCGTGGTGGCTGGCGCCTGTCGTCCCAGCTACTCAGGAGGCTGTGGCAGGAGAATGGCGTGAACCCGGGAGGTGGAACTTGCAGTGAGCCGAGATCGCGCCACCGCACTCCAGCCTGGGCGACAGAGCGAGACCATGTCTCAAAAAAAAAAAAAAAAAAAAAAGGACATTTAGCCCCTATTACATGTCTGACGGAAACTGAAGGAAACATAAAGAAGTCAGTAACACAGTCCCTGCCTCAGGGAGCTTACAGCGCGGATGAGAAACAAACCAAGAAGAACTGTCATTCATTGAGGGTAAGTTAGGCAACAAATGAAGAGCAAGGGTGGGAAGAGTGATGGGAAAGGGGGCAGCGCACAGCGCAGGGCAGCAGTGGGAAACCAGGACTCCCTGTGATCTTTGCCAAAGCTAAGCCTATTCGGTGGAGACTGCCTCATTCATTTTGCTTCTTGTTATACTTTTACTTCTATGATCAAAGAATTACTTTCTCACTCTGCTAGAACCAGATTCACTGCTTATCTTTCTCCTAAAACTGTAATTGTACATAACTTAATAATATTAAATATAATATATTCTATGAGTAAATCCAGGCTGCATTATTATTTTTCTTTAACGTTATACAAGCAATTTTGTGTAACTGATACATTTAAAAAATAATTGTCCTCCAACTGTGATTAGGTTAAGTCTATCTTTCCTAGTGGGAAGTTGGTTCCTTAAGGATATCTTGGTCAGATTCCTTCGCCTGCCTGTCGTTTTTGTGGCTATAGCTTCCTCATTTCACTATTTAAAACACAGTATTTAAGACATAGTCTTCTTCATTTTTGACTGGTCACCATTCAAAACTGGTTTCCCTTAGAGGCCCTGGTGGTTCTAGGCAGTGATTGTCAATCCTAAAGAGATTCAGTGCTCCCTTGCTATAATTATGTAGTAGCATTTGCTTTACAATCTTGAAATGAAATTCATGGGTAGTATAACTTATCTACATATAAAAATTTAGAAAGATCAATATGTACTGCTTACTTCTCTTCCCCTCTCTATTCTGTATCCTCCTATGGCCTGGTCTGCCCTGTGATTACCTCCACAGATTGCATCGACCCACCTCCCTAGCTCTCCAGCTTCATAGTGCAGCAGGCCAGTGGGAGGCACAGACAGGAGATGCAACAGAGGAGGAAAGAGATGAGGGCATTTATTCCCTGACCCACCAAGATACAGGCCTGTCTCTCTGGTCACAGCTCATGGAGGTAGGGGGAGGAGGGGCTGGGCTTCACCAACATCATACCTGTCCCAGGCCCCTTCAGGACAAGGGGCAGTAAGGACTTCTGCTGTTGCTTATCCCAGGGTGTCTCACCAAGCCCAGTTGGTTCCCTTAAACCTGCCCTCTACTCTGCAAATATTGAACCCCCCCATTTCCTGTTGTAGCAGGTGGTGGGGGTGGGGGCTTACTGATACACAGTGTAATGCTCTAATTAGAATAGAAAGGAGGAAAAAAAAGGAAAGTAATTTTTATTAAAGGAGTATTATTTCAGTATGTAAATACTTGAATATGACTTTACCACAGACATACTGAAGTACTGTGGTCACATGTTTGCACTGCAAATGGGCTAAGGACAAATGCAGGCAGTGGCAATGTCATTTGTGACTTGGTTTTCTAAATGGCAAATAACTCTTGAGAATGTTCTGAACAAAACAAAGCATCACATTCCTTTGATTTACATAGTAGCTGAATTTCTGGAAATGCTATGTACATGAAAACTGTATAAAAATAGTTTAAAATAGAGTTTAAATCTAGGCTCAAATGATCATAAGCAGGCCTTTCATTTCCATCAGGGGTCCACAACCCCTGGGCCACAGACCAGTACTGGTTCACAGCCTGTTAGGAACCAGGCGCACAGCAGGAGCTGAGTGACAGGTGGGCGAGGGAGTGATGCTGCATCTGTATTTACAGCTGCTTCCCATCACTGTCATTACTGCCTGAGCTCCATCTCCTGTCAGATCAGTGATGGCATTAGATTCTCCAGGGATTCGAACCCTACTGTGAGCTGCACATGCAAGGGATCTAGGTGGTATGCTCCTTATAAGACTCTAATGCCTGATGATCTGTCACTGTCTCCTATCACCCCCAGATGGGACCATCTAGTTGCAGGAAAACAAACTCAGGGCTCCCACTGAGTCTACATTATGGTAATTGTATTAATATAATTATTTCATTATATATGACAATGTAATAATAATAGAAATAAAAGCACAATAAACGTAATGTACTTGAATCGTCCTGAAACCATCCCCACAACACTGGGTCCATGAAAAAATTGTCTTCCACGAAACCCCTCCCTGGTGCCAAAAAGGTTGGGGACAGCTGATCTACATGAATGTCCACTGGAATGTTCTAAAACCATGAAAGACAGAGGACAATTAGTTCTTGTACAAGACTGTCTCATAAATTGCAGCATCCTAGGATTCCTGATCCTGCTTTTTTTGGGGGGGGACGGAGTCTCGCTCTGTAGCCCAGGCTGGAGTGCAGTGGTGCGATCTCAGCTCACTGCAACCTTCATCTCCTGGGTTCAAGCGATTCTCCTGCTTCAGCCTCCTGAGTAGCTGGGATTACAAGCGTGTGCTACCACGCCCAGCTAATTTTTGCATTTTTAGTAGAAATGGCATTTCACCATATTGGTCAAGCTGCTCCCAAACTACTGACCTCAGGCGATCCGCCTGCCTCGGCCTCCCGAAGTGCTGGGATTACAGGTGTGAGCCACTGCGCCTGGCCGACCCTGCTCTTTAAATCTTTTCAAAATGTCCCAAGGGTGCTCTCATTGAGCACTAAATTTCAGGGGATTGCAGTGGGGTGGGGTAGTTGTGTAGTCTGCTGGGGGGCGGATGGAGCTGCGGGGGGGGGGGGGCGGTTGGTGACCATTTCTGGTGAGGATGTGCTTCTCTCTCAGGTGGTCATCACTATTCTTGGCTCACACTGATTAGTGAAGCCTTCTGAGGAGTGGCTTTCTGGTGGGAAAGTCATGTGAGTTACGTTTTTTCTTTTTTTCTTTTTTTTTTTTTTGAGATGGAGTCTCGCTCTGTCACCCAGGCTGGAGTGCAGTGGCGTGATCTCGGCTCACTGCAAGCTCCACCTCCTGGGTTCACGCCATTCTCCTGCCTCAACCTCCTAAGTAGCTTGGACTACAGGCGCCCACCACTACGCCCGGCTAATTTTTTGTGTTGTTTTAGTAGAGACTGGGTTTCACCGCGATAGCCAGGATGGTCTCGATCTTCTGACCTCGTGATCCGCCCACCTCGGCTTCCCAAAGTGCTGGGGTTACAGGTGTGAGCCACCACGCCCGGCCTGTTTTTTGTTTTTAAAATGGGCTTATGATGATATAATTCACATGCCTTAAAATTCACCTATTTACAGTGCATAATTTGAGTAAAAAAAAATAGAATGATTAAGACTTACTATTTGAGAGCACAACAGGGTAACTATAGTCAATAATAACTTCACTGTACATTTTAAAATAACTTTAAACACTTAAAAGAGTGTAAGTGGATTGTTTGTAACTTAAAGGACAAATGCTTGAGGGGATTGATACCCCATTCTCTATGATGTGCTTATTTCACATTGCGTAAGTGTATCAAAACATCTCTTGTAACCCGTAAGTATATATACCTACTATGTACCCATAAAAATTAAAAAATAAAAAAAATTTAAAAAATAAAGTGCACAATCCAGTGGTTTTTAGTATACTCAGAGTATTGCGCAAGTATCACCATAATCTAATTTTAGAATATTTTCATCACCCCAAAAAGAAATCAGGTACTTATTAGCCAACACTCCATACCCCCATCCTCAGCTCCAGGCAAACATTAATCTACTTTGTCTCTATACATTTCACATAAATGGAATTATACAATATGTGGACTTTTATGATTGGCTACTTTCTCTTAGGATAACGATTTTATGGTTCATCCACGTTGTAGTACATATCACTACTTTGTTCCTTTTCATGGCTGAATAATATTCCATTGAATACACCACGTTTTATTTTATCCATTTATCACCTGATGAAAGTACAGATTGATTCCATTTTGGGGGCTAATATGAATAGTTCTGCTATGAATATTCTTGTACATGTTTCTGTGTGGATATGTTTTCATTTCCCTTGGGTATATACCTGGGAGTGGAATTGCTTGGTCATATGGTAACTCTATATTTAACTTTTTGAGGAACTGCCAGACTGTGTTTTCCAAAGCAAATGGATCATTTTGCCTTCCCACCAGCAGTGTATGAGGGTTCCAATTTCTCCACATCCTCTTCAGCACTTCTTGTCTGCTTTTTCATTATAGACACACGTTTAAAAGGATCCGAAGTGGTATTTCAGTGTGGTTTTTATTTGTATTTTCCTAACGAGCATCTTTTCATGTGTTGGTTGGCCACTTGTGTATCTTCTTTGGAAACATATCTATTCAGATAATTTTCCCATATTTTAATTAGGTGATTTGTTGTTTTGTTTCTTAGTTCTTGGGCTATAAGAATTCTTCTATGTTTATATATTCTAGATATATAAATATAAATCACTTAGCAAGTATATGGTTTGCAAATATTTTCTCTCATTCTATAGGTTATCTTCTCACTTTCTCGGTGGTGTCTTTGAAGCACAAAATTTTTAATTTTGATGAAGTCCAATTTATCTATATTTTTGTTTCATTCTTTTGCATATAGCTATCCAGTTGTTCCAGCATCGTTTGTTGAAGAGGTTATTCTTTCCCCATTGAATTTTCTTGATACCCTTGTCTATAAATGTGAGATTTTACTGCTGAACTCTCAATTTGAATCCATTGATCTATATGCCTATCTTTATGCCAGTACCATACTATGCTGTCTTAACTACTGCACTCACATATGTTTCTAAATGGGCCTTACAAGGGCCTCCCCTAATTCATACTTGTCCTTACATGGGGAATCCAGCTCCTGTTCAACCTGTTCAGAACTGACAAAACCCACAGGGCTTAACAAAGAAGTAAATTGGAAATCATGCTGCGCAAGAACACTTTCCACAGTCTTGGACACACCCGACTCCCATGAAAACAGCTCATTAAGATGCAGTCAAAGTGCGTAAACCACATGCGAGTTAGTGAACTAACAGATGGGACCACCACAAGAATTAACAGAATAATCCCAAAGTACTTTAAGATATATTTAAATATCCAAAGAGATAAAGAATATGAAGATCACAAGAACAGACTAAAAGAGACATTAAAAAATACAGTCACTGAAATAAACTGATATTGTGTCAGCTCTCTCATCTTGTATCATTCCATTAGTAAATTTATTCAATGACTATCTAGTATGTCCTAATCACATGCTGGTCGGGGGAGATACAGTGATGAAAACAGTTGCAGCCCTCAAGGATCTTACTTTTTCTTTTTTTCTTTCTGAGACAGGGTCTTACTCTGTTGTCCAGGCTGTCATCACAGCTCACTGCAGCCTCAACCTCCTGGGCTCAAGTAATCCTCCCACCTCAGCCTCCTGAGTAGGTGGGACTACAGACACAAGCCACCATGTCCCGCTAATTTTTTGATTTTTTTTGAGGAGATGAGGTCTTCCCGTGTTACCCAGGCTGGTCTTGAACTCCTATCCTCAAGCAATTCTCCCGCCTCAGCCTCCCAAAGTGCTAGGATTGCAGGCATGAGCCACTGTGCCTGGCCTTTTTCACTTTAATGTAGGACAATTTGTTTCCAGGTAAACTTTTTACCTTTTCTTTTTGCCAAATGAAATTTTATAAATTAGATTTTCTCACGTCTTTAAATTTAGCAGAAGGAAGGTGGCATCGAAGTAAATCATTCTTGCCTCTTTCCTTCTCTAAGCTCCTAGTAATAGTTGTTTTGCTTTGGTGGGTTGTTTGGGAGTTTAGGAGAGTTTTGCCTAGTCATTTGGCATAATAAAGTGGAAGGGCTGAAGACTAATTGCTATATGACAGCGAGGTAAAATAACTGTAAAGTAGCTTAGTCATAGCTCAGGCTCAGCCTAGCCTCCTTACCACCATGAAGGCAGTCCACAATTAACTTCAATCAAGTTTTTCATTACAGAGTAGTCTTACAAAATAAATCACTTGCATGACATCATTTGTTGTAGATGGAACAACAAAGCATTAATTCAGACAGGCCAGCAGCTGGCACAAAAAGATCTTAATTTATGCTTTTAGTGTGTCATTGTAATGGAACAGTCTCTCTACTTAGGTTACCAATCACTGCTAATGGTACAATAACTGAGCAAAATGGTGATGCCCTCTCCTCATTGGAACCTGGTCTTAGAAGAAAAATATCTCCATGGAACAGAAAGCAACAGTAGGGTATTTTCTTTAAGGTATGAAAAATCATGATTAAAAGGTATGAGATTTTTAAAAATCCCCATAATCACTTTAAAATAGTTTTATAAGCTCAAATGGTTTTCTTTCTACAGCTCAGGAACTAACTGGTTAATTTGAGATAAAGATAGGGCAAACTCTAGGTATTTAGCAGTACTTGTTTTTCTTTGTGCTTGGATTGAGGTTTTGCTTTTTTTCCCCCCCAAATAAAATAGAGACGTTTTAGTAACTGCACTGGAGGCCCTTAGGTAATTGGTTACTAGTTATAAAAAATTTTATAGCAGGCAGGAAATCTGGCCAAATATTTATTCGACAAAACTCAAATGTTGCAACGAAGCAAATTAGTTGTTACAGTTGTTTAAAAACTTTTACTCTAAGTGGCTTTCCTAAATCATCTTCCTAAGTGAAAAAGATCTTGTAAGTTTGAGTTAAAATTTCTCACTCAAAAGGAGGTACTGTAACACAAAAACGTTTGAGAAACAATAGCATAAATTTATCCTCACATTTAAATTGCAAAGGAATGATATTCTGGAACAGGAAAAACTGTACAGACAGACCATTAGGGAAATGCAAATCAAAGCCACAATAAGATACCACGTCTCACCCATCAGGATGGCTACTATTAAAAAAAACAAAACAAAAACAGAAAATAACAAGTGTTGATAAGGATGTAACGAAACTGGAACTCTTGTGCACTATTGGTGGAAATGTAAAATGACACAGCTGCTATGGGAAACACCGTGGCAGTTCCTCAAAATATTAAAAATAGAATTACTAGCCGGGCACGGTGGCTCACGCCTGTAATCCCAGCATTTTGGGAGGCTGAGGTGGGTAGATCATGAGGTCAGGAGATCGAGACCACAGTGAAACCCGTCTCTACTACAAATACAAAAAATTAGTCGGGTGCGGTGGCCGGCGTCTGTAGTCTCAGCTACTCAGGAGGCTGAGGCAGGAGAATGGCATGAACCTGGGAGATGGTGTTTGCAGTGAGCTGAGATCGCGCCACTGCACTCCAGCCTGGATGGCAAAGCGAGACTCCATCTCAAAAAAATATATATATATATATATACACACACACACACACACACACATATACAAAATATAGAATTATGTGATTCAGCAATCTCACTTCTATGTATAATATATATCCAAAAGAACTGAAAGCAGGGTCTCAAAGAAATATTTGTACACCCATATTTATGGCAGCATTATTCACAATAAAAAGTGGAAGCAACCTATGTCCATCAAAAGGTGGATAAGCAAAATGTGGTATTGCATACAATAAAGTATTATTCAGCCTGAAAAAGGAAATTCTGGTAACAATATGGGTGAACTTTGGGGACATTATGCAAAAAACCAAATACTATATGAGTCTATTTTAATAAAGACAAAAACTAGAATGGGGCCAGGCACAGTGGCTCATGCCTGTAATCTCAGCACTTTGGGAGGCCGAGGTGGGTGGATCACCTGAGGTCAGGAATTCAAGACCAGCCTTGCCAACGTGGCGAAACCCTGTCTCTACTAAAAGTACAAAAATTAGCCGGGCATGGTGGCAGGCACCCATAATCCCAGCTACTTGGGAGGCTGAGGCAGGAGAATCGCTTGAACCCGGGAGGTGGAGGTTGCGGTGAGCCGAGATTGCACCACTGCACTCCAGCCTGGATGACAAGAGAGAGACTCCGTCTTAAAAAAGAAAGAAAAAAAAAAACTAGAATGAGAGGCTGGACATGGTGGCTCATGCCTGTAATTTCAGCACTTTGGGAGGCTGATCCACTTTGTGGATCACCTGAGGTCAGGAGTTAGACAGCAGTTTCACCAATATAGTGAAACCTCATCTCTACTAAATATAAAAAATTAGCTGGGCATGGTGGTGCACGCCTGTAATCCCAGCTAGTAGTGAGGCTGAGGCAGGAGAATCACTTGAACCCAGGAGACAGAGGTTGCAGTGAGCCGAGATCACGCCATTGCATGCCAGCCTGGGCAACAAGAGCAAGACTCCATCTCAAACAAACAAACTAGAATGGTGTTTGCCAGGTGCTGAAGGGAAGAGGAAAGGGGGTGTTATTGTTTAATGGATATAAATTTCGGTTTTACAAATGAAGTTCATGGAGATGGAAGGAGATAACAATTTCACAACATTTTGAGTGTATTTAATACCATTCCACCGAACTGTACAATTAAAAATGGTTAAGATGAATTTTGTTATGTGTATTTTACAATTTAAAAAATTATGAACAGTAAGAAGATCAGTGTTGCTAGGGGTTACAGGGAAGGGAGGGATGAACAGGTGGAGCAGAGAAGACCTTAGGGCAGTGGAAATACTCTATGACACTACAGTGGTGGGAATATGTAATTATACGTTTGTCCAAACCCAGAGCATGTGTAGCACCAAGAGTGAACCCTAATGCAACCTATGCACTTTGGGTGATAATGATGTTAATGTAGTTTCATCGATTTTAACAAATGTACCACTCTGGTGTGGGATGTAGGATAGTGGGGGAGGCTGTGTATATGTAGGGCAGGGGACATATTGAAACTCTGTAGTACTTTTTGCTGTGAACATAAAATTTTGCTGTGAACATAAAACTGCACTAAAAAAATAAAGCCTATTTTTAAAACTGCAAAGGAAAGAACTAAGTAAGGCAAACATGATATGCTGGCTTTTCCTCTGAATGTCCTGGCTTCCTTTAAATTTATATCATAATCTAGACAGTCATTTTCTGTCCTGCAAATTGGCCCAATCAGAACTACGGATGAGCCAACATGTGCACATCCCATCAACTTTTCCCCTCTGAAGTTGTACCTGAAGTCAAATAATGGAAGTGATTAAGTCCTTCAGGCAGAATCAGCCAATGATTCAGAAAGTCTCAAACTATTTTTACTCTCATGCTCAAGGATAAATTCAAATTATCCTAATTATATTAAAACCAAAATAAAAGTTTTATTTTAAAACAGAGTCTTATTTAAAATTCAAATCCAAAAAAAAAAAGCCTTAAAAAGGAAGTTTTCTATTTTGACTCAGCAGTAGATATAGCATCTCTGTTCAAGCAGATGATTCTTTTTCTCTGCGTGCTTATAAAAAGTCAATTGTTAAACGGGAAATCTTCACTCAGTCACGGCAGGATGGGCTCTGCTGTGGCTAAAAACAAAAAAGCACAACCAAATCTCCGTGGTTTAACATACTAAAAGCTTATTTTTTCATCATACAAAGCCCACTGTGGATCCAGCTGACCTACACAGACTCAAGATCAAAGCCACTTTGATTTTGTGGCTCCACCATTTCAGCTGAGGCCTCCTGCAAAGTGCTGTGGCAGAGGAAAGGGGTTTGTCATGAGATAGTCTGATAGTGACACACACTAATTCCACCCATGTTTAGCTGGTCAGAATTAGCCATCGCCTACCTACAAGAGGGCTGGCAAGTGTAGTTCTCTTTATGCTAGGAAGGAAAGTAGTACAGATACTGCATTTCTGCAAAGGATTGAAATAGAATCCATATCTGATGATCTATTCTGGCATAGATTTTGGAGAAGCTAGAGAGAAAAACAAATAGTTAACACACTAGTCAAACTGGTGATCTCAAATATGCCAACTTCAGTGAGGCTGACAAATGACAGATGAGTGATAGTGGTAAATCTGTAATTCTTAAACTGCTACAGCCAGACATATATTGTAGGTTAAAATGAAAACCATGTACTACTTTAGATACCTGAGTAAGCAAGCACTCATTAAGGTGTGAAAGCTTACAATTTGCAAGCACACCTCACATCAGCAAAGATGCAGCAGTAGAGAGGTATATAGGTGCAGTCGATTCTATCAAAAAAGTTTCATGTCTTCTCAAAGTCATAGGTACTTGCTGAGCCCCCGGAATGCGAAGTGTGTTGTATATGAGATAACTTTAGCCTGGAAAGTGATTAAGAGAATGCATAGCTGATCTCTTCACCCACAAATAAAAGTGATTTAAAGAATGAAAGAACTAGAGGCCAGGCGTGGTGGCTCACACCTGTAATCCCAGCACTTTGGGAGGCCGATGCAGGCTGATCACGAGGTCAGGAGATCGAGACCATCCTGACTAACACAGTGAAAGCCCATCTCTACTAAAAATTCAAAAAAATTAGCCGGGCATGGTGGCAGGCACCTGGTAATCCCAGCCTGGGAGACAGAGCGAGACTCCGTCTCAAAAAAAAAAAAAAAAAAAAGAAAGAAAAAGAAAAACTATCTCTGTACATCAGAACTAGAAGAAAATTAACTCCTCCCTTTACTTTTCCCTATCCCATCTCCACCAAAGGTAAATAAATTGACCTACTGAATTAGGTTAAAATTGATTATCATGCTTATCAAGTATGATTTTAATTTCAGTGAAACTGATATTGAGCTCTACTGTTGGTATCTGACCAGCTATATTTGTAATTCCAACCTGCATTACTCAAGATTATTTCCAGCCCCAAAGAGCAAAACCACAATTGCTACAAGACCAATTAAAATGTGTCAGTTGCACATTCAATATTATGATTGCCTTATCAAAAAAAAGAAAATGCAGCAAGAATAATCTGAGAGTTTTGGGAACCACCCACATAAAGGACTGGATGAGGCAAGATAATGTACAATACCACAAAACCTGTGCTAAATTCAATATTTATCTGAAAAATTAAAGAAAAGCAAACAAACATATAAAAAGATAGGACATTTCATTTTTAATCACTCAAAAATGAAAAAGATTTGGACAATGTCAAATTCCACTCACCTTAATGCTATAGTTATACATTAAATATAATTACTATCTATACATATGCAAAAATATAAAGTTCTATTTCATACAATAAAACCCTTTATAGAAACCATTTTAAAATTAAGCAGACCTTCTCAACATTAATACGTGAAGTCTAAGTTCTTCTAAAGGTTTCTTTAAAGGTTTTTAAACAAAATGCTAAACCTAAAAACACTGTCCTGTCAGTTCCCAAATTAAATCTACTTAGAACAAAAACAAAAATTTATAGCTCAGTCACATACTACTTAAATAATATTGTTCAGGCAACTCTAAAATCCTCCATGTTTTCAAGTATGGAAATAGAACTCAAATATTCCACAATACAGTACTAAACGGATGGAGTATTTAGGAAAGACTTCGTTGTCATATGGCACAATATTAATGTTTTGTTGCTTCAATACGTTTTGAAATAAATTATCAGGTATTTGGGGTTTTTTTTCCTAGAAAACCAAAATTATAATCTACATTAAGATAATTCTGACTGTGGTAAGACTTAATAGTGTAAAATACAACATCAACATTTTATCACAAAAGTAAAGCTGGTAACAAATTATAAAAGGAGCTAGTACTCTACTGAGACAGGCTCGGAGATTAAAGCTCATCATGATAGAAATAGTCATCATGGAGCTGTCTGCCATAATCTGTGGCTTCACTGGTGAGAAACAAGTCCGGGTTTTCCAGAATCTCTTCTTCAGAGAGCTTTTTGTCACCATTCAAATCCATTTCATCAATTAGATGAAGAGCCTTCAAAACAAAACAAAAAAGTGTCAAGTGTAATAAGTATTTTCAGCAAGATGTTCACAATTTAATGTGATCTGACTTGTCAAAATCATCCAGGTGTACAAGTACTCATTATTGTTTAAGTATCTAAAAATGTTACATGTAACCAGGTCTGTCTACTGCTTTTCCCATTATCTCCTTTCTTCATTTCTACTGGGTTCTGTCTCTCTCTACTCAAATCCAATCCAGGATATATCAAGGCAAGGCAAAATTATTATAACCTACCTTGGGTCCCTGTAAGTAAATACAAACTATTATTCTATTCACTGTACTCTCAAATTAATACATGACACAATCTTAACTTCTTTGTCTCCCTGACAATCTAAAACACTTTGTAAATTCAAAACACAGCAATGCATCAATCCCAAATAACTCCATTACTTTTTTCTTTGGCTTAAGATTTTGAACTTCTTTTCCTATCAAAACCCCAGCACCAAATCTGGAGGAGGGGGTGGAGAGAAAGAGTTGTTCTGTAACACTTACCTCCTCTTGTGCAATGCCCTGATTATTAGGTACTACCCAAGGTAACAGCTCTTGGGGATCAAGCCTGCCATCGTTATCTTTGTCATAATCATTCACGAATCTGTCTTTCTCAACAAGTATCCATTCTGGATCTTCATTTGCAGCTTAATATAAAAAAACACAAATATACATACACAAGAATATCACATGTATCCAAAAAAAAGTTTGGTATATCTCTAGAATAAAGGAAGTGAATTTAAAGTTTACTAAAGAAAGCCCAATAAAACAGAACTACTTAACTGAAAAGTCCTGACATAAGTACAAATATATAGCAATTTTCAAAAGTGACACAAGTCTAAATAACCCAGTTTTAAAATCACTGGATGTTAACACAAACTAGTAATTTTGTTAACTGCTATTTGTTCTGATATCTAGTTTTCCCAAATGTGAGGTTGGGTAATGTTTTACTGTATATCATGTTTCTATACAAAGTTTCTTATATGTTTTCACAAAGTAATGCTATGTGTAATTTTAAAGTGACTATCAGAATAAGTAAAACTGGTGACCAATTTTAAAATGGCATTGTTTGGTGTCTTTAAGCAACAGTCTGAAAAAACAGCTGCTTATATAAAAGCGAACTCTTAACTTCAAACACTTATTCACCTTCTACTAAGCTTCTGATACTGTGTTTACATCAGTATTTGTAGTATTTTATGTTTCTATCTCTTTTAAGATCCACCTGCAACAGCACAGGATTTTGTTTAAAAATATCTACCTTCGGTCGGGCGCAGTGGCTCAAGCCTGTAATCCCAGCACTTTGGGAGGCTGAGACGGGTGGATCACGAGGTCAGGAGATCGAGACCATCCTGGCTAACACGGTGAAACCCCGTGTCTACTAAAAAATACAAAAAACTAGCCGGGCGAGGTAGCAGGCGCCTGTAGTCCCAGCTACTCGGGAGGCTGGGGCAGGAGAATGGCGTGAACCTGGGAGGCGGAGCTTGCAGTGAGCTGAGATCCGGCCACTGTACTCCAGCCTGGGTGACAGAGCAAGACTCCGTCTCAAACAAAAAAAAAAAAAAAAAAAATCTACCTTCCTTCCTTCCGCATTTAAACTGATAATAAAATTAGATTTGTTCGAAAAGAAAGAAAAATGTTTGACTCTAGACATGGAAGTAAAAGTAAGCAAGACAGTGTTCTCAGATAAGCTATAAATCCATCTGTTGAACTTGCATTACAGTTAATGAAACAAGCAGGATCAGGCACAGATCCTCATTACATTTCCTGTCGAAGAGAGCTTTCAATGAGCAAGGCTGTCTCTTTCTTCAATTCCTTTTCACCTTTCACATTCTCCCAGGTGACTTACTTGGATCCCACCTGTAATCACCAAGAAATTCTTCCAAACTAACAAATCCATCACCATTTTTGTCATGTTCTTCTAAAGCTTCTTGAATGACAAATTCCTATTCCACATTCATTAGAAAAGAAAAAAAAAGGTACAAAATGTTCAGTCTCACCGCCATCTGATTCAATCGTACTACAGAACTTTTAGAAATAAATGATAATTATTGGAGTTCTAGTGGTGCAATCAGCTAGTAAGGTACTTATACAAGAAAAATCATTTTGGTTGTCCATGTCTTCAAGACAATCCTTCTAAACACTGGAATTTAGAAGCAAGAATAAAACCTAGAGTACTATGTAGCTTTAAATTCAACATCCTTAAGCTTCTGATATTGTGAAGAACTCCACTTTCACTCTCATAAACAACCTCAGCTTTACACTCAGGCTATTTTCTACACATCTCTCCCTCTCAAGAAAGACATCTTGTACTACCCTTGTCTTTAACTCCATTTGCCCTCTAATCCATAGGCAACTCTAAAAGAGCCCTTACCTTAGAACTGCTCTTCTGCCTCCAGATCTAAAATGTGCCAGCCTGCCATTATACCTCAACCTCCTTGCTTCTCCTTCAGCAAACCTTGCCCTATCCATCCCAAACTGCCCCCAAACCTGTTCCTCCCTCTTATCAAAGCTTCTTATCAAACAACCAATCATTTTCCCTAAAGATGACTTGTTCAATGGCCAGCTGTTTCAGTACTTTCCTCAATATCTTCCTATCTCTTTTTTTCAGATGGGGTCTCGTTCTGTAGCCCAGGCTGGAGTGCAATGGTGTGATCTCGGCTTACTGCAACCTCTGCCTCCTGGGTTCAAGCAATTCTCCTGTCTCAGCCTCCTGAGCAGCTGGGACTACAGGCGTATGCCACTATACCCAGCTAATTTTTATATTTTTAGTAGAGACAGGGTTTCGCCATGTTGGCTGGGCTGATCTCGAACTCCTAATCTCAGATGATCTGCCAGCCTCGGCCTCCCAAAGTGCTGGGATTACAGGCTTGAGCCACCCTGCCTAGCACCCCCAACCTTTTTTTTTTTTTTAAGATAGGATTTCATTCTGTCACCCAGGCTAGAGAGCAGTGGCACAATAATAGTGGCTCTGTAGGCTCAAACTACCGGACTCAAGTGATCCTCTCACCTCAGTCTCCCAAGTAGCTAGGACCACAGGTGCATGCCACCAAACCTGGCTAACTTTTTTGTAAAGACAAGGTCTGCTATGTTGTCCAAGCTGGTCTTGAACTCCTAGCCTCAAGAGGTCCTCCTGTCTTGGCCTCCCAAAGTGCTGGGATTACAGGTGTGAGCCACCAAGCCTGGCCCATCTCTGACTCTTACCTTCCCTTAACACTTATTTAGTAAGTCAACATTCCTACATAAGCTTTCTTCAAAATGTTGCCCAAATCTATTCCATTCCATTGCCAGATAGAACTCTGGGCCATATTACATAATGCCTAAATTATTTCATTGCTTTTACTGGTAATTCCCCTCTTTAGTCTTCAATTGTTCCTTATTCTCCAGAGAATCAAGATCTACCATCCTTTGCCTGTCACTCTTGGGCTCAATTAGCTTGTCCCAACTTAATTTTGGCACTTAAATTACACCCAGCATTGTTCTTAAACTGGGTCATGTATTCTGTGCCAATGAGAAATTAGAAGCTTCACAATGGCAAGAGAAGTGGTATTAATAACAGTGTCTTACCACTGAGCTATGGAGAAAAATGTATCTGTAGCCTTGTTATGCAAGGCGGCAGGGTCTACCATGACACATTAAACAAAAAGCTGTATCTCCCCTCCTTGAAATATCCAGGGAACCAAGCCACGTAGCTGGAGGCTGATGTCATGCAACAGACTTCAATATAAATGTTTAGTCTCTTTTTTAAAAAGCTATTTGTTACATTAGTCTTTATTTTCCAACGTGATGGTTTATGCTTTCAAGCCTGGCCAAGTCATAATCAGGACTCAGTTAATGTTTGTTGAGTTAAACTTACAATTCAACAAAAGTTTTGAAAAACTGGTACTTCTTTTAAATACTAAAGGGACAAGAGGACTCATTATGCTTAAAATTGCGAAAACATTACTAGTTATAAGCAGCTGCACCCCTACCAACCCTATGAAGAAGAATCCAAACATGATGTTTTTCCAGACCAAAAGCTTTCATAAGTGATGCTGTAAATTAAACAGAAATCCTAGTATTACTAATATTGAAAAACCAAAAAAAAGTCTGAAAGCTACGAAAGGATAAGGAAGGCACTGAAGGTAACATAGTTATGAGAGAGAAAATAGCCTGAGGAAGCCTGCTGCTCACACATAGTACAAAGATTTAAAAATTCAGTCCTTCACCTTCTCCCTCCCAATAAGCAACTTCGCCACCACCAGAAAGCCTCCTTACCACTCCTAATTTTAAGTGTGGAGAATTAGGATCATTTTAAATCTGTGTATCTCTTAAAATTCTGATTATACGATTTATTTTAACAACTTAATGAACAAGTTTTAAAGTTTTGGTCACTTGGGAACGTAAATTCATACAACCACCATGGAGAACAGTTTGGAGGTTCCTCAAAAAACTAAAAATAGAGCTACCGTATGATCCAGCAATCCCACTGCTGGGTATATACCCAAAAGAAAGGAAACCACTATGTCAAAGAGGTATCTGCACTTCGATGTTTGTTGTAGCACTGTTCACAAAAGCCAAGATTTGGAAGCAACCCAAGTGTCCATCAACAGATGAATGGATAAAGAAAATGTACATATACACAATGGAGAACTGCTCAGTCATAAAAAAGAAAGATCCTGCAACAACATAGATGGAACTGGAGATCATGTTAAGTGAAATACGCCAGGCACAGAAAGACAAACATCGCATGTTCTCACTCATTTGTGGGATCTAAAAATCAAAACAATTGAACTCATGGACATAGAGGGTAGAAGGATGGTTACCAGAGACTGGGAAGTGTTGGGGGAGGGGGCGCTAAGAACAGTTAATGAGTACAAAAAAAATAGTAAGAATAAATAACATCTACTAGTTGACAGCATAACAGGGTGACTACAGTCAGTAATAACTAATTATACATTTAAAAATAACTAAGTGTTCACTGGATTGTTAGTAACACAAAGGATAAAAGTTTGAGGGGATGCATACCTCATTGTCTATGATTTGATTAGTTCACATTGCATGCCTGTATCAAAACATCTCATGTATCCCATAAACATACACACCTACTATGTACCCACAAATACTTAAAATATATTTTTTTAAAGTTTTGGTCACTCAGTAATTCTCTTAAAAATGTTTCTTTCTTACCGTCATATAATCAACTTCTTCAGGATGCTCAAAAGCAATAAATTCTTCAAGACTCAAACCGGGACCTGAATCCTGGTTAGCTTTTTCAAATCGCTTCTTGTCCTTTAAGTGAAGCTTTGAAAATTAAAATTTCTCATTAGTATACCACATCATTTTAAATACTTTGAAAAATACAAACTTTGTGAAATTTAAAGTACATTGCCATCCATTATCTCATTTATCTTCACATCATCCCTTTGAAGGTAAGCTACACAAATACATGTATTAGAGGCAGGATAGACTCACAAGCTCTAGAGTCATATAGACCCAGACCTGAATTTCAGCAATGCCACTTACTAGCTGTGGTGTCAGCGCAAACTGCTTAACCTCTCTGGTTTCCCATATATCAAATTGGGGTAAAAATCTCTAATAAGCAATTGGGATGAGAATCCCTACCACACAATTAATAAACCTTAAGTATTAAGTATTTCATGATCATTGATAGAAAAGCAGATTAAATGATTTGATAAAAGTCAGAAATACAGCTAAAAATACTGAGCATGGCATAGTGGTACACGCCTATAGTTCCAGCAGCTTGGGAAGACTGCATGAGCCCAGAAGTTCAAGGCCAGCCTTCACACCACAGCAAGACCCTGACTCAAAAAACAAACAAAACTACTGAACTTGGATCCTCCCTATTCTTTCTACAGAACTATACAGTCTACTTTAATAATTAATCTCAATACTTTTTTGAATGCCCAAAAGTCAATAAATTTATACCATGTATTAAATCTTGGTAGGGCTTTTAAAAATTGTTTCTGGTCCTCTAAGTGACTTTTTAAAAATACATTATTGTTTCAGAAAAACAGTCTTGTTATGTTGAGAATCTCATAATATTAGCATATGTATCTAATATTTGGAAATCTTTTCCTTTTTTTTTGGGTGGGGAGATGAGGTCTCACTGCGTCATCCAGGTTGGAGTAGTGGTGCAATCTCAGCTCACTGAAACCTCCACCTCCCAGGTTCAAGTGATCCTCCCACTCCAGCCTCCCAAGTAGTGGGGACCGCAGGCGTGTGCCACCACACCCAGCTAATTTTTTGTATTTTTGATAGAGATGGGGTTTCACTACGTTGCCCAGGTTGGTCTCAAACTCCTGAGTTCAGGCTCTCCACCTGCCTCAGTCTCCCAAAATGCTGGGACTACAGGCATGAGTCACCATGCTCAGCCTGGAAGTCTAGTCTTAGTAGGCTCTTTATAGTGTTAATTCTGTATATTCAGATACAAATACATCAAAAGTTTAAATGGATCCCATGTAGAAGTTTAATAAACACACATCCATTTTTACTTTCTCTCCCATCTTCCCCTCCGCCCCCCTTTTTCTAAATAATTCGGCAGCTATCAGGGACAAGGCTGCTTTTGATAAAATTTTCAATGGTAATTCTGTAACCAAGAGCCTTGGGAGCCAATAATGCTATATTGCTAATCCTGTGTAATTTCTGTTTTAAGAATTTCTGGGAATACCTTTCCTTCCTATAAACTGATATGTATTAAACTGTGCATTTCTTTAAAGCACAATTTCAAATATTTTAGAAGCTTTTAAGTGTTTCACTACTGAATAAAAATGCCCTTTCCAGTTTTCTAGAATAATAAAGGTCAGGTAGCAGTCATTTACCTAAACACTAGTTCTTTTACAATTACTGATTTACAGCGGAGAGGCTCACCTCTTTCCCTAAAGAATTTGTTTTATTAACATCTAGACTCTACAAGTCTGCTATATTCACCCAATTATGACAGAAAAAAAATAGTAACTTGTTTCCAAATAGCTCCTTTTAACTTAATGTTTCATAATTTTAAATAACTAGACCAAATAATTTGTATTTTATGTTCAGGTTTAACATGGAAAAAGCAGACAAACAAGAATTTGAGGTATTCTGCTGAGTCAATCAAATTCTTTTTGAATAAACCATTATTCAAAATACTAAGTACTTAGATTTCCTTATGAAAGAACCCTTCACTTTGGAGCAAAAAGGTCCATGTTCCAGGAGAAGAGCTAAATTTGGCCAAATTTGCCTATGGAAAGAAAGGATCTCTTTCAACGAGCTGAGATTTCTTTAAAAAAAAAAAAAAGTGAAAGGAGTAGCTTTTTCTGGTTCACATTTCACGGCCATTTGAAGAACACAAAATAAGAATCGCTCACATTAAATCGAAGAAGCCAAAAACAGAAAGACTGTTTTATACAAAGTGGCAAATTCCTAAAAAAATAACAAAAAAGATGGTCAGTTTCATAAAACTTCAACACTCTTTTTCTTCTATATAAAAACCTTGTATTCTAGTAGAGGGTAAGTGTTATGTATAGTAATAAAAAAGCTACCATAATCATTTATTTTTAGATGACAACAGAAACTTATGAGGAACAAAACTGCCATCTTTTGGTAGACTAATGATTCTACATGAGGAAATATATAATGTGTGATACTAGAACAAATGACTAGGTCTTAAAAATTCTGATTAGCCATATGCAAGGTTATATCGTACATAAATAAATACTGCTTATACATGCACATTCAGCAGTCATGCCTGTAATCCTAGCACTTTGAGAGGCCGAGGGCAGATAACCTAAGGTCAAGAGTTCAAGACCAGTCTGGCCAATGTGGTGAAACCCCATCTCTACTAAAAACTTAGCTGGGCGTGGTGGCACATGCCTGTAGTCCCAGCTACTTGGGAGGCTGAGGCAGGAGAATTGCTTGAACCTGGGAGGCGGAGGTTGCAGTGAGCCAAGATTGCAGCCTGGGTGACAGAGCAAGACTCTGTCTCAAAAAACAAAAACAAAAAACACCTGAACTTTTGCCAGATGGGTCCCCAAACTTTAATTATCCTATGTTGACTGTAACTGTTCTTTATATTATAAAGAAATGCTTCTTCAGGCATTTCACAGCCTGAAAGGGTTCTTTATTCTCTATATGAAAACTTACTAAATGTAAGATAAAATTCAGACTGGGCATGGTGGTTCACGCCTGTAATCTCAGCACTTTGGGAGGCCAAGGCAGGCAGATCACTTGAGGTCAGAGTTTGAGACCAGCCTGAACAACGTGGTGAAACTCAGTCTCTACAAAAAAAAAATACAAAAATCAGCCAGGCATGGTGGCATGTGCCTATAGTCCCAGCTACTCAGGAGGCTGAGGCAGGAGAATCACTTGAACCTGGGAGGCTAAGACTGTAGTGAGCTGAGATGGTGACAAGAGAGAGACTCCATCTCAAAAAAAAAAAAAAAAAAAAAAAGGTGAAGAGTTCAGATATCAAGCTGACTTTTGTTAACAGACTTTCGTATAGAAAACTTTATTTTATTCACATATCCAATTACTTTTTATGATTATTTTATTTAAGGTATAGTGTTTAGTCTATAACTGAGACTGATTGATTCCTCATTCTTTATTTTTTATTTTGAAAAATAATGCACTGGGTTCATCTTTACACTCCACATCAGTTTTTAGGACATTGTTATTTTTTTTTAAAGAGACGAGGTTTCACTATGTTATCCAGACTGGCCTCAAATTCCTGGGCTCAAGCAATTCTCCTACTTCAGCCTCCTGAGCAGCTGGGACTACACATACACACAGGAAGTTACTTATAGCAAATTCTAAAAACATATGATTAGAACTTCATGAAGGCAGAGACATATTCCTAGGCTGTCACAAAAAAAAAAAAAAAAAATAACCAAAAGGACTCCCATTGAAGTGTTCATTTTAGGGATCGATCAATTCCTTTAGGCTGTTAAGATTCATCTAATTCATCCTTTAAAAGAAGAGTGTTATAATCAACACGTTCTAAGTAGCTGGTAGGGAATGCAGAATTAGAACCAGACACCTTTTAAAAGAACCGTTCATAAACAATTTATGAGTCATATATCTCTTCAAAGTGAAGATTTTCTTCTCAGCACCATCTATTATATCACCCCCTTCTAAGAATACAGGAACACACACTTCTTATTTTTTAATGGGAGAGTAATTAAGTCTTTTGAGTAACAAAAAAATAAAAATAGAAAACACAATTAGAAACTAATTCCAGCAAGATTTTAAAATACTGTATTTAACTTCTCTGTTGTTCCTAGGAAGGGAAATCATACCATACCATGCTTTGGTTTTAGATAAGTTGGTTTAAGATAAGTTAATTCCTATAGTAAATGAGGATACTTAATAGACAGATGATCCCAAATCTCATTATCACCACTTTTCCTTTAGTATTTACAAGTAGAAAAAGAATGAGTTTTACTAACTTTAGTCCACTATAGAATGAAGACCCAAATAAAAACAAAAGATACATTTTCCCCTTAAAAAAGAAAATCCTAACTAATCTAAAGGTGATAGTTAACAAATGCATAAAGTTTTAAAAAGTTGATTAAATATAAATTTATGTGAACTGTAAATGCTTTCTTCAACAATATTCTTTTAAATCAAAACAGAACTGCTTATCCCTCCAACTGCTACCATTTATTACTATTTATCCACACTATTATAATCCTAAATAAAGTAGAAATTTTTATTTTTAGAAACGGGGTCTCTCTGTTGCCCAGGCTGCAGTGTAGTGGCATAAATATGGCTCACTGCAGCCTTGACTGCCTGGGCTCAAGCAATCTTCCTGCCTCAGCCTCCCAAATAGCTGGGACCACAGGCATGGACCATCATGCCCATCTAATTTTTAAATTTTGTTTAGGCATTTGCTAACTATACAGCTTTAGATTACTTAGGATTTAATTTTTAAGGAGAAAATGTATCCATAGAGATGGCGTCTTGCCACATTGCCTAGTTGTTCTTCAACTCCTGGGCTCAAGTGATTCTCCCACCTTGGCTTCCCAAAGTGCTGAGATTACAGGTGTGAGCCACCACACCTGGCCTGAATGGGAATTATTATCCTCATTTTTGGAGATGAGGAAACTGAGGCACATGAAAGTTTAATAACTTACCGAAAGTTACACAACTGTGAAGTGCTGGAGCTAAATGTGAAGCTAAGCAGACTGGCTCTGAGGATAGAGCCCCAAACCTCCACATTGATGGTGTAGTTATTAGCAGAGAATTAACCAACTTAGAGTTAGTGGTGGCTTACAGAGTTCAAGTGGCCAATATGATTCTAAATAAATAGCACATTTAGAAAGCGTTTACCAAGGAGGAATGGGGTGTTATTGTTTAACAGGTACAGAGTTTCAGCTTTGCAAGACGAAAAGAGTTCTGGGGATTAGCTGCACAACGCTGTGAATGTACTTAGCACTACTGAATGGTACACTTTAAAAGTTACAATAGTAAATTTGTTATACACTCCTCCCTCCATATTTGTGAGAAATTGGTTCCAGAACCTCCCTCAGATACCAAAACCCAAGGATGCTCAATTCTCTGATATGAAGTGGCATAGTATTTGCATATAACCTACACATATCTTCCCAAATATTTTAAATCATCTCTAGATTACTTATAATACAAATTACAATTTAAATGAGGAGTAAATCATTGTTACACAATATTGTTTAATACGATAAATTATGGCCACAATAAAAATTAAAAGGTATATACCATACAGGATAAGTTAAGAAACAGAAGAGCCTTGACTATTTTCCAAGCACCCTTGACTAATGTTTTGGGACAGTTTGCAACAGCATGTTTGATTTTATTTTTACTTTTTTCTACACATTAAAAGTTATCTTTAAAAAATTCTTGGTGATACTCTAATTACCCTGATTTGATCATTATATGTTTGTGTGATATCAAAATACCACATGTACCCTGTATGTAAATACAACTATCATGTACCTATAAAAAATATTTTAATTCTTTAAAATTAGTTTTCAAATACAAAAGTATTTGATACAGCAATTCCTTAAGCTCACAGTCATTTCTGTTGATATACTTTTAGTTTAATAGACTTCCTAAAAGTCTTGAAAAAATTTTCTACTAATTCCCCAATAAAATTAGTCTTCCTCAGTTCTGCTTAATTAAGAAGCATATATTTCAACAAATTAAACCATGAGACACATTAGAACTCATAGTGATAATAAATTTTCAAAAAATGAGTAATTTGGGGTTAGGTGCGGTGGCTCACACCTGTAATCCTAGCACTTTGGGAGGCTGAGGTGGGTAGATCGCTTGACCTCAGGAGTTTGAGACTAGCCTGGGCAAGATGGTAAAACCCCATCTCTACAAAAAAAATACAAAAATTAGATGGGCGTGGTGGCTCCAGTGTGAAATCCCAGCTACTTGAGGGGCTATGTTGGGAGGATCGCTTGAGCCCAGGAGGCAGTGAGCCAAGATTACACCCCCGCACTTTAGCCTGGGCAACAGAGTGATATACTGTCTCAAAAAAAAAAAAAAAAGGAGTAATTTTAAAGAGTGTACTCACTATGAAAAGTGGTACTGTGGTTTCTCAAAAAATTAAAAATAGAATTACCGTATGATCCAGCAGTATCACTTCCGGGTATGTACCCAAAACAATGGAAAGCAGGATCCCATAGAGATCTGCAAATCCCAAATCCAAGATGCTTCAATGAGCATTTCTTTTGAGTGTCGTGTCAGTGCTCCAAAAGTTTCATATTTTGGAGCATTCTGATTTTGGAATTAGGGATACTCAACCTGTACATACAACAGAACATTACTTTGCCTTAAAAAGGAAGGAAATTCTGATGCACGCTACAAAATGGAATAAACTTGAGGACACTATGTTAAGTAAAAATAAGCCAGTTACAAAGAGACAAATACGGTGTATGAGTCTACTTAGATGAGGTACCTAGAGTAGCCAAATTCAGAGACAGAAAGTAGAATAGTGGCTGCCAGGAGCTAGTGGGAGGAGGGAATGGGGAGTTATTGTTTAATGGGTAGAGAGTTTTCACTCTGTAAGATGAAAAGAGTTGGGGAGATTGGTTGCACAACACCATCAATGTACTTAACACTGCTGCACTGTACACTTTAAAATGGTTACAATGGTCAATTTGTTACACAGTCCTCCCTCACACATTCCTGGGAAATTGGTTCCAAGACCTCCCTATCAAAATCTGAGAATGCTTAAGTCCCTGATATAAAATGGTGCAGTATTTGCATATAGCCTACACACATCTTCCTGAATACTTTAAATCAGGGACCCTCAAACCCTGGGTCGCGAACAGGTACTGGTCCGTGGCCTGTTAGGAACTGGCCCACACAGTCAGCGGTGAGTGGTAGGCATTACCGTCTGAGCTCTACTCTGCCTCCTGTCAGATCAGGGGTGGCATTAGATTTTCATAGGAGTGCAAACCCTATTGTGAACTGTACATGTGAGGGATCTTGGTTGCGCATTCCTTATGAGAACCTAATGCCTGATGATCTGAGGTGGAATGATTTCATCCTAAAACCATTCCTGCCCCCTCTGCCACACACTGTCCTGAGGAAAAATTGTCTTCCATGAAACTGGTCCCTGGTGCCAAAAAGGTTGGGGACCTCTCTTTAAATCATCTCTAGATTACTTATAATACAAATTACAACTTAAATGAGAAATAAATCATTGTTATACTATATTATTTAAGGATAATCAAGAGAAAAAAGTCTGTACATGTTGAGTAGAGACAGTTTTTTTTTTTTTTTTTTTTTTAATACTTACTTTTTTAGATACTTACGATCCTCAGTTGCTTGAATCCACAGAGGTGGAACCTATAGATTTTTTTAAGTGGGTATATAAAACTACATGTTTAAAAATGGGAATGGGCCATAATGGTCTTCTTAATAAAGATAAAACTGATTGTTCAATGATATTAAAATACTGAGATACACATTCAAAACACATTTAAAAAGCAACTCTGGAAATGAGGACAATTAAATGATGCAGCTGAGAAAAAGAGATACAAGGATCATGTAGGTAATCTAGAACAAGAGTCCTAAATCTGGCCAGAAAGGAAGTCATCAAAATGACTGCTGAAGTGGAACAGGTGATTTCCTAGAGAACAAGACAATCCAGCCTACGACCTCAGGCCCTCTTGTGCTCATTCATGCAGGAAGGTAAAGTGAACTGACATGATTAAAAGGAACAGCTTGTGCACATGAACTCACCTTCCTAAAGGATTCCTCTTCTGCATCATCCAGAGCAGTGTTCTCATCAAAGTCAATTACACGATCATACATCTGAATGTTATATTCATCCCATGTCACAGTATCATCACCGTTTTTATCATATTCAACAAACTGTTGTTTTGCTTCTTGCATAGCATAATGCTTAAAAGACATCTGAATCCATGAACTGAGTTCACCTATAAGAATTTCCCAGAACACAATGTATGGGATGTTAATTCTGATACTTAAGAGTAAGGATTTCCAAACCTCTGAAAAGGCAAAATCTTTGATGTTTGCAAATACTGAGAATTGGCCTAGTTGTATTAATAGAAATGGGGTAGGAAAGAAAAGGTTGTTTAGAAGAGCTCATGGAGCTTTTTTTTTTTTTTTTTGAGACAGAGTCTCGCTCTTTCACCCAGGCTGGAGTGCAGTGGCGCGATCTCGGCTCACTGCAGCCTCTGCCTCCTGGTTCAAGTGATTCTCCTGCCTCAGCCTCCTGAGTAGCTGGGACTACAGGTGTGCACCATCACGCCCAGCTAATTTTTTATATTTTTAGCAGAGATGGGGTTTCACCATATTGGCCAGGCTGGTCTCAAACTCCTGACCTCGTGATCTACCTGCCTCAGCCTCCCAAAGTGCTGGGATTACAGGCATGAGCCACTGTGCCCAGCTGGAGCTTCTATACTATAACATATGATCTAAATATAATGTAAGCTCCATAAAAGTTTGGGTATGTTCTGTTCACTGATGTACATCAACTGCCTAGAAAGTTCCTGGCTCTGTAAGTACTTGTTGAATGAATTACCAACTGGCCAAAATAGCACTTTACTTTAAAAAAATCTTGCAGAAAACCTATCCAAAATTTTGCAGAAAACCTTTGCTAACTACCACAGATCTCTCAGGAAGCATAAATATTTTGATAGCTATTTATTTTAATATGTATTATAAAAAATAGTGTTTTATATTTATGAAGGCGATACAAAGTCTTCCTTTAAAATAAATTTTATGTGAGTTGAATTAAAACTATATTAAGAAAATAATACATGGTTAAGTAGATACGGCCTAAATTGTGAAAAGGTATTCAAGTGACTAAGAACACTGCTTGAGTATATTACCTTTATATATGTCATAAAACATCTGGAGGAAATTTTAACAAAGTTATGGGTGGTGATTTATGCCCTTCCTGCAATAGCTATCTGTCTTAACTTGGTACCTGAAGGCACGGGAAAAAAGTTTCTAAAACTCAAATGTCCACTTTTGAATCAACTTCAAAAAAAGTCTATTCAGCTGGGCTCAGTGGCTCACACCTGTAATCCCAGCACTTTGGGAGGCTGAGGCAGGCGGATCACCTGATGTCAGGAGTTCAAGACCAGCCTGATCTCGGGTAAAACCCCGTCTCTACTAAAAATACAAAAATCAGCTGGGCATGGTGGCCAGCGCCTGTAATCCCAGCTACTTGGGAGGCTGAGACATGAGAATCACTTGAACCCGAGTGGCAGAGGTTGTAGTGAGCCAAGATCACACCACTGCACACCAACATGGGTGACAAGACTAAGACTCTGCCACAAAAAAAAAAAAATCTATTCATAGAAATATTTACTAAACTACATTAAAGGAAACAGGGAGGGAAGAACACAAATATTTGTTAGGACAGCATGAGTATACCACTTATCAGGTCCCTCTATACTTGTTGCCTCTAATCTTCAAAACAATGCAATTATAATCATCACTATTACACAGGTGAGAAAACTGAGGTTCAGAAAAGTCCAAGCCTTCATAACTAGTAAGTAGCAGAGTCCAGATTCAAACCTGTTTGGCTTCAAAGCCTAAGCTCCTACTGAGTTTTGCTACCTCTTAACATCTGATTCCAGACCTAGCCCTCAAAGAGTAAATTGCCAAAATTATCTTAAGGGTCCTCAAGTAGAATGAAGGCTTTTGAAAGCACCATGAGTCTTTCTTCTAGTTTATTTAAAGAGATCATCATGGCATAGAAGAAAACAGAATGGAACAGGGATCAGAAAGAAATGAGGGTTCACACTTCAGCTTTGCCATTAGGGGGTAGTTTACCATCTCAAACTTTTCTTCTCATCTGTATAATGAATATTTGGACTAAAATTTTTCTAACTTTAAACTTCTTAAAACCTTACTATTAAATATTTGAACATATCTAGGTCTTACCAGACAGGTACCACACAGTCTTCCAAATCAACGTGTTGTGTTCTTTGATTACTCTAGTATAACCAAAGATTGACTTATTCTTAGATTGGATAATCAGAGTCCAAAGGTTTTGCTATTATTGTCTAATTAAGTGGAACAAAAAAGTCCTTAATCTTACAGAGGGTTCCAATGTGAATATGTCATTGACAGCACAACTTAAATTTGCCCGTTTTTAATTTTCTCCAGCAACTTCATTCCTTGATGATGAACAGCATTTAAATCAGAGTTAGAGAAAAAGAGCTAACTTAAGAGTCACAGTAACAACCTGAATTTTTCTGAGGACCCACTTGGAATGCTGACAGGGTACATCATTTGAATTGAACAATGGGGAGAGACAATTGCACAGCAATTTATTTAGCACATTCTTTTAATAGTCTGCGCATTTCATTTCTGACTAGAGAATTTACCTGAGAGCACTCAGATTTTTTTTTAACTGAAGGATATTAAAACCTGAAATAAGAGCAGGACACCTGGATTCTAGTCCTAGCTTTATCACTTATTTGTAGAAGGCACTTATTCATGTGCTTCATTTCTTCATCTCCACAAAGTGATGTGGACGAGGTGATCCTAAGGCCCCTACCCGCTCTAATATTTTGGTATAATGTTGTAATAAACGTAATTCACAGGCAACAGGTCTTTTTCTACTTGCTTACAAAAAGAAGCAAATTCCTAAAATTTAAATGAAGCATATATCAAAAGAGCAAATTATTTACTGCAGTAAAGTTTTGGGGCATATTTCTCTAAAATAAATCATATTGTTGACACTAACAAAAGTCATGTGAGAAAGAGGGTGTCTCAAGGTGTGACCTGCACATAGAGTATAGGGTCAATGATGTTTATATATAACTGGAGAAAGCACCGAGTTTTACTTGGTTCTCAGGGTCTAAAGATTTGCAGGTATAAAACCTATTCTCCATGTCCTTTTTTCCTTCTCACAGGACTTCCAATTTGGGACACTAGCAATCTATACATTCAGCAGACACCCCTGCTTAATATGTTTGTGTTTGTCTCCATTGTTAGTTGTGTACGGCAGTCCTTACTTTCAGTGAGAAAGCCATCTGAGTCCAAGTCGATTTTCTTTATGATCGCCTGCAGTCTTTTTTGCTGCTCTTCGTGGCCGAGTTTAACATACTCATCCACATCTTCCTTTGGGGGAAAGGACATACAGGAGGGCCAAGCATTACTATCAGTGGGGCACAATGGTGGAGAAAAACAGGGCTACTAGAAGACCCCCTTGCCAGAGGGTTTCGGGGTCACCCGCACCTGCACTTCAAGGCCCCTACTCCCTACACACCCTCCATGATCTGAGGGTAGAAGAGATCCAGCTCTTGGGCCGTGCTATCTCCTCAGGCTTTCCAGGCCCCGGGACCCCCAAAGAGCGAGCGCTGTGCCACCCGGCCCCCATTGTCAGGTCCACCTGGCCAGGCCTCGCCCGGCCGCCCCTCTTTGTCCCGGGACAAAGCCCGCGGCGACGGCGGTGCGAGGCGCGGCCCTCCCAGCACCGGCCTGGCCGCCTCACCTGGACGCCCAGCAGCGCCTCGCGGTCGTAGTCGCTGCGGCGCTCGCCCAGCGGGTAGTGCAGCTCCTCGGCCTTGCCGGCGCCGGCCGCCGCGGCGCACAGCAGCAGCAGCCCCAACGCCGCGGGCCTCGGGCCCAGCCGCATCGCGCCGGCCCGCGGAGGACACCGAGGGATGCGAGGAGGTAGGCGGGCGGGGGCCGCGACCGGCTGCGACGCTCCGCGGGCTGCTACAGAGAGGCGGCGCGGCGTACGTTGAAGGCGGAGGGAACGAGAGGCGGAACCTGCGGTGGTGGCCACAACGCCCAGGGACGTGCCGGGGGCCGGTCCACCAATGCGGTGCGGAGGCGCGCCAGGAGGAGGCCTATATGGCCGGCGCCGAGTGGCGGGGCCAGGCCGCGCCGCTGATTGGACAGCGGGGTGCTGGGGGCGGGCTGCCGCGATGTCGGGGTCAGCAGCCACCCAGAGAGCTCCAGGAGCCATGCTGGGACTGCAGACAGGGGAGACCCCCACGACCCGCGCCTTCTCTTTCCCCCGACGCGCTTCGAAAAGCACGCCTCCACCCTACTCCTGCCCTGTCTTCCCGTCAGCCTTGTTCCTGCCATAAACTCCTGGTCCACTCCATGTGTCACTCCTACTGTCCATCAATGAGAGAGGCTGGAGGTTTCTGTGACAACAATACAATATCGAAAAAAATTGCCTGAGGAATCGGCCAACAGTATTCTTTCCCAGTCTTCAGTGTATCTCTACTTACTTATTTTATCAGAGTAGGACGTACAAACTCAGGAAGTGCAGCTAGATGCTTGTATCTGATGCTCAGTTTCGTGATTTACAAGTTACATAACCTTGCTCATTTCTTGGCCCCTGAAAACTTGTTTGCTCATCTATAAAATGGGCATAGTAATAAGACTACCTTAAAGAATTGTCGTGAAGATTAAATAATGTCATGGGTTTAGAACAATAGCTGGCACATAAGTGTTCAGCTCTCATCCATGCAAGTACAGAAACAAAAGATGATTGCACAGAAGGAATAGCTTGGTAAGTACCTAGCAAAACCTTTAGGGACAGAATGCCTATACACATGGCTTCTATTGGATGTCTATTCACG
The DNA here is from genome assembly GCF_047675955.1 of Chlorocebus sabaeus. Lineage (NCBI taxonomy): Eukaryota > Metazoa > Chordata > Mammalia > Primates > Cercopithecidae > Chlorocebus > Chlorocebus sabaeus. The sequence goes on along the minus strand of NC_132929.1, from coordinate 53,016,312 downwards.
GGTTTATGTAATTTCTTCACCTCATCCTGAACACATTAAACTCTAAGGAATTTGTAGGCTGCAGCTTGAGCCCTTTTCTTTATTGATTGCTCCACTTAGGATCAGGCCTTTCACACAGAAGAAAAGGTTTTCTGAGTCCTCTTTCATTTCTCTCAGTCTCTGGATTGGGAGCAAGAATTCTGTTCCAAACTGCAAAACTGAGTGGGCACAAGTCGCAGAAATTTCCTGGGTTGGATTGAAATGTATTGTTTGGTCACGGAACATTGAAAGATTCACAGAGCAAAGTGTAAGTTCAATCTTTCCGATGTTATAAAGATCAACGAAGAACAAAATTTTAAATTTCAGAGTATAAATAAAAGCAAATTTTAGAGTTGATTTCATTAAACTAAAAAGAAAACCCTTTATTGCTGGATTTTAATTTTCACTTCCGTTTGGATTTTAAGAAAAAAAAGAGAAAAACATCCCAATTTAATATAAGGAACTCTGCTTTGTACTTGTTGTTCTCCAATAAGTAAAAAGTAAACTTTGACCAGCTTCCGGTGTGACTCCAATTACAAAAGGTAGGCTACAAGGTACTGTGGAAGTTCTTCTAAACTCAGGAAATCCACAGATGGGAGTTTTGGGGGCCAAGGGAACTTAATGATATCTGAAGAGACAATGGAGTAAACAGTATCAGAAGTCTGGGTTCTGTCTTCAGCGCCTAAACAGGTTGCTTTCGCTCCCTGGGTCTATTGTTTTCATCTGGAGGAAAACGATTGTGTTATCTCAGTGGATCTTAATTTGAGATCTTTGGGTTCCTAAGTGGGTCCTTGCATGGTTTTCAGTGGTGTGTTTATCCCAAAATCTTTGTGCATGTGTATATTTCTGGGGAGGAAATCTATAGCTTTGCTTTTATCAGAGTTTCAAAGGATCCATGTGGCAGAAAAAGTTAAGAGTCCCTGAAGAAGTCTCTGAGCAACTTTTTGACTCTTAAAATCCATGATTTTATTGGGATTGTTTGGAAGCAGATTACAGTAAAGGCCTATGCTTAAAAGAGGCAAGACTGATCCAATGTCATTACTTGTGATTAATCCATTTTACTCAGGGAAAAATAAATATCTAAAATAAGTAACCTGTGTGAAAAAAAGTGTTATGAGACTCCAAAGATCAATTTTCTTGACCTGTAAAAGCCCATAGCACATAGCAAAATTGGTTTTATTTATATTTTTATTGAGGTATAATTTACATAAAGTACACAAATGTTAAGTATACAGTTGATCATTTTTTTGGATTTGTTTGCTGTGAGAGCCTTGAGGTAGGGAACTGTGTGATTTCTTCTAAATTTTTGTGAAATGTATGAATTCAGCTATTCTGGAATTCTTTTAGAAGTATGTATTATGGATAGTAAAGTTAACTTTGAAACTATTGAAAGAAAGATTTGATTTCTTGCTTTTTGAGTTTGGTAAGATGTGTGTTACAATAAGCAGTGGCTTAAAAAACAAAGCAATACTTAATATATATGGCGTGGACCCTTGTGTTGCAGGCTGATTTCCACCAGAATGAATGAGATTTGGCACAATAAACAACTTAAGTGGGAAAGCCAACAAACTCAATGAGACTGCAGCTTTGCACAGATGGAAAACACAAGACAAAAGAACAGACTATAAGGCAGTGAATGGGAGAACAACTTAGACTGAATGATCATGCAATTAGGGGGATTTTGTTGGCTGTTTAATCTTTTGTCAGTCTTTTGAGGGGAGACGGAAATGTGAGAATTCCAGGGGTATGGTGGAGTCTCAAAAGGTGACAAGAAAATGTGTAGGTGGGTGGGTGTATTATAATACCTTAAAAATCTTTTCATTTCCAAGGAGTAGCTGAATGTGTAAGTAGTCACAAAATCTTTATAACCTATTAGAAGTACTTCCAAGAAATTCAATGTAACTGTTTTTCACTGAATAAGAGTTCCCTAAATTAAAGATGGATCTGTCCCAATGATAGCTCCATCCTCAAACAGAAGCCATCCTCCACTTCCGGCAATTCACATTTACGGCCCTTGGCCAGTTATACTGGTGCATCTCTTGCCCAAAATGTAGCCCAAGTGGACAGATATTAGAGTGCCTTCCTTGACTTGCTCCCTATACACATAGGGTGACCATACATCTTGGTTGACCTGATATGATTATTAATCATGACTATTTCACACTCAAAAGTATACCAGAATGGGGTGATAAATTTTATGGTCACCTTACCTTTGGGCCTAACATTCAAACTGTCCAGCCCCCTCCCTGGACTCCTCCCCAAGCCCCAGGCTTTATTATGCCTCAGAACCTCTTCCCACACTCTTTTCCCCAGGTTTTCAACAATAGGACCTTGAAGTCTTAGTCAAACACATTAGCAATAAAAATAAAGAACACTAAGAAAGAGGGCATGAAAAGAGGAATAAGACTGTGGCTTAAGCAAGCATTTCTTATGAATTATAATGAAATTGATTTACTTTAGCATTACTAAACCAGCTCTGAAGACAATTTCATGGAGGAAATCCAAAGCTGAAACAAGCAGAGTGACTTTGAAAGACAGTACTTCTTGAATTTATAAGTTCTCGAGTGTTTTAAGAAAACTCAGGCATGGATTTATAGTCACACCATGCATTCAAGTCTTAGGTATTCACAGATCTCACCGAGGAAGAGAAAATGCAGCTCTGATTGCAACTGCATCACAAGATGGTGTTCAGGGGATTGTGATTGATTTGGGCTTTGGTTTTTTGATTCAGGATCAAACTCAAGTCTATGGGATTTTGAGGTTAATTTCTGTTTAAAAAATAAAACTAAAAATTGGCCAGGCACAGTGATTCCTGCCTGTAATCCCAGCACTTTGGGAGGCTGAGGCAGGCAGATAGCTTGAGCCTAGGAGTTCAAGACCAGCCTGGGAAACATGGCAAAACCCCAGATCTATAAAAAACAAAATACAAAAAAGCATATTAGCTGGGTGTAGTGGCATGTGCCTGTAGTCCTAGCTACTCAGGAGGCTGGGGTGGGAGGATGGCTTGAGCCTGCGAGGCAGAAGAGGCAGTGAGCTGAGATTGCACCACTGCACTCCAGCCTGGGTGACAGTGTAGAAACAAAGGAGTTACACAAGTTATGTATGCTTACTTGTTCATTTTTGCTTACTTGTTTATTTATTTCAGGAAAACCAGTATATGCAAATAAGAAAAAGGAAAAAAAGATCCCAAATCCCATTCTCGTAAATAACTGCTATTAACATTGGGGTATAACTTTCTAGAGGTTTTCTGTGTACAGTATATACACTTCTAAAGGCAGTATCCTAGTCCATTCCAGAACAAAATACTGGAGACAGCATAATTTATAAATTTATTTATATATACAGATTTATAAATCTGTATTTATAATTTATAAAGGACAAAAATTTATTTCTCACAGCTCTGGAAGCTGGAAAGTCCAAGATCAAGGCGTGGGCAGGATGCGTGTCTGGCAAAGGCTGCTCTCTGCTTCCAAGATGGCACCTTGTTGCTGCACCCTCCAGAGGGGAAGAACACTGTGTCCTCACATGGCGGAAGGGATGGAAGGGCAAAAACGGCTAACTCCCTCTGTCAAGTTATTTTATAAGGGCATCTGGTCCTTTTCATGAAGGCTCTGAATCAATCACTTCCTAAAGACCACACCTCTTAATACTATTACATTAGGAATTCTGTTTCAATGTGAATTTTGGAGGGGCCAAAAACTTTCAAACCATAGCAGGCAGATACACCTTTTGCAAAAATAGGATCTAAAGGAAGCTACTACTGTCAATGAAATAGCTCAGAAAAGCAGAGAAACTGTCCAGAATGACTTGGAAGGCTTGGGAATCCCTTAAAAATCCTCAGCAAATACACGCATTTCATCTCAGGAGTTTCTCTGTATCAATTAATTGTTGTCTGGTATGCTTTTCCTTACCTTTTACCTCTTTGGTGGCATTTATGTAGCTCTTATCACAAATACTGCTTCCCCTGGATCCATCTGAACCCTGGGAATCTGCAATCTATTTTGGAATTGAATATAGCAAGCTAGACCTTTGGGTCCCCTCCAAAATATAACTCCTGGTCTCTGAGTCTACCCATTATACCCAAAGTGAGAGATATCCCACATCCTCCAGCTAAACAAACTCCCACCTGGCCCTCAATAGTGGAATTAGAATGCAAATGTACAGGGGGCATGGAAACGTGCATTTATTGTATCTGTTATTTATTCTACTAGAGAGATCAGACCTCAGACTTCTGCTACCTGTGCCTTCTTTGAAAGGATTCCCATCCGTGTGCAATAGGGGGAAAAAATCTATATTCTGAAGTTGTTGTTTATAGTTTTCTGTATGTGCCAATTAGTAACATTTGTTAACTGTGCAGTATAGATCTTCACTGTACTGATATTTTTTCTGCTTGTCAATATCAGTTACTGAGAGATGTTTTATAATCTGCTCTGATTGTATATTTGTTTCATTAAGTTTTGTCAATTTTTGTCATATGTATTTTGAGACTATGTTTTCAGGACTTACACGTTTATGATTGTTTTATCTTCCTCATGGACTGCAGTTTAATCATTACAAAGTGTTTTCTTATCTTTAGTAGAGTTTTTGTTGTAAACTCTACCTTGTTTGATGTTATTATTGCCTAGAAGATTTTATTATTATTTCATACAATTAAAATTTATTTAGAGTTTCCCACATATTTACCCTTTTCTCTCTTTTTTCTTTTTTTCTTTCTTTTTTTTTTTTTTTTTTTTTTTTGAGACAGAGACTCACTCTGTCACCCAGGCTGGAGTGCAGTGGTGCGATCTCAGCTGACTGCTACCTCCACTTCCTGGGCTCAAGCAATTCTCCTGCCTCAGCCTCCTGACTAGCTGGGATTACAGGTGCACACCACCACGTCTGGCTAATTTTTGTATTTTTAGTAGAGACAGGGTTTCACCATGTTGGCAAGGCTGGTCTCAAACTCCTGACCTCAGGTGATCTGCCTGCCTCAACCTCCCAAAGTCCTGGGATTAAAGGCGTGAGCCACCACACTCAGCCACTTTCTTAATCTGAGAAAAAATATCTACAAATCTATTTTACCTAAAGGTAAAATATTGAATGCTTCCCCACTAGAGCAAGTAAAGAGACTAAGATGCTCACTCTTTCCTCTTCTAGTCAATATTGTACTAAAGATACAATTCTTGCTAGTGCAAGAAGATAATAAAGGGAAATAAAAGGTGTAAGTATTGGAAAGGAAAAAAATAAAACTGGTAGTATTTGCAAATGACATTGTTTTGTATGCCAGAAAATCCAAAGGAATCTATAAATAATCTATCATAATTAAATAAGTTTGCCAGTATTACTAGATACAAGGTCAATCAATTTAACTTCTATATTCCAGCAATCTAAGTTAGAAAGTAAAATTTTAAAACAATGCTATTCGTAATAGTCTTTCCAAAAATCAAATATATTCCATTGAGTATAATGAAAGTTGTACAAGTTATCTACATAGAAAGTTTTAAATGATTTTGAAAGTTGGTGTTTTATATTTAAGGCATTTTGCCTGCCAGGCTATGACGATATTCTCCTAAGTTATCTTTTGAAAGAGAAATGAAAGAAGACATTTTAAACTTCAAAGTATATACTATGTTCAAGGATTAGAAGATTCAATGTTGTGAAGATGTGAATTCTCCCCAAATTGATGTATATATTAAATGTAATCCCTTTCAAAGTTCCAGCAGTTTTGTTTTGTGGAATTGATGGCTGATTCTAAAATGCATCTGGAAATGAAAAGGACCAAAAACAGCCAGCTCAATCTTGAAGAAGAAAAAGAATGTAGGAGGATTTATGCAACCATATATTAGACTCATTACACAGTTACAGTCATTAAGACACTGAATAGTGTTAAGAAACAAACCCACACATATAGGCCCACTTGAGTTATGACAAAGTTGGAACTCCAGAAGAGTGTGCTAAAGATGGCATTTCCAGTAAATGTTACTGGGTCAATTAGATGACCATATGGGAAAAACTAAAGCAAAGACAAAACTTTGATCCCTACTTTACACACACAAATTCCAGGTTATTTGTAGATCTAACTGTTATTAGAATAATAAAACTTATAGAAATCAACATAGAAAATTATCTGGCCAGGTGCAGTGGCTCACACCTGTAATCCCAATACTTCGGGAGGCCTAGGTGGGCGGATTACGAGGTCAGGAGATCGAGACCATCCTAGCTAACACAGTGAAACTCTGTCTCTACTAAAACTACAAAAAATTAGCTGGTCGTAGTGGTACGTGCCTGTAGTCCCAGCTACTCGGGAGGCTGAGGCAGGAGAATCACTTGAAACCGGGAGGCGGAGGTTGCAGTGAGCACAGATCGTACCACTGCACTCTAGCCTGGCGCCACTGAACTCCAGCCCGACTCCATCTCAAAAGAAAAAAAGAAAAATATCTTTATGGCTTTGGGGTAGGCAAAGCTTGTTTTTTATCATTTTTGATTTTGTTTTTTTGGAGATAGAGTTTCACCCTTGTTGCCCAAGCTGAAGCACTATGGCGTGATCTCAGCTCACTGCAACCCCTGCCTCCCGTGTTCAAGTGATTCTCCTGACTCAGCTTCCCAAATAGCTGGGATTACCGGCGCGTGCCGCCACTCTCGGCTAATTTTTTGTATTTTTAGTAGAAACGAGGTTTCACCATGTTAGTCAGGCTGGTCTCGAACTCCTATCCTCAGGTGATCCGCCCGCCTAGGCCTCCCAAAGTGCTGGGATTATAGGCGTGAGCCACTGCGTCCGGCCTCAAAGATTGTTAAACAAGACACCAAAAGTACAAACATAAGGAAAAGAATTCACAAATTTGACAATATTAAGATTAGGAATGTCTGTCAAAACATACTAGAGGGAAAAGGTTGCCAAGAATCCAGAGAGGATATTTGCAATACATATAATTGACAAAAGACTCAATCAGAATATATATTGAATTTCCACAAATCAACAATCTGTAAGAATAGACAATACCCTTCAGAAGAAGACTTTCAAATGTCCAGTAAGCATATGAAAAGGTGCTTATCCCGATTAGTCAAAGGAAAAATGCAAATTAAAGTTCTAATGAGATACCACTACATAATCACAGAATGGCTAAACTTTAAAAGAGCAAAATACCAAGTGCATTTGAACAACTAGAACTCTCATACATGCTCATGAAAAAAGTAGGGGAAATTAGTACCTATCTCAAAGATTTAAAGGATATGGAGGTTGTTGTCCCTAATATACACTTTTTTTTTTTTTTTTTGAGATGGAGTCTTGCTCTGTCGCCAGGCTGGAGTGCAGTGGCACGATCTCGGCTCACTGCAACCTCTGCCTCCCTGGTTCAAGTGATTCTCCTGCCTCAGTCTCCCGAGTAGCTGGGACTACAGGCGCATGCCACCACACTCAGATAATTTTTGTATTTTTAGTAGACATGGGGTTACACCATGTTGGCCAGGATTGTCTCGATCTCCTGACCTCATGATCCACCCACCTCGGCCTCCCAAAGTGCTGGGATTACAGGCATGAGCCACCGCGCCCACCCTACATACACTCTTAATGTACTATTCTAGCTTTTACTAAAGTCCAATGGATCCACAGTAGTCAAGACAATGTGGTACTGGCATAAGTAGAGATATTTAACTCAATAGACTAGAATTGAGAGTCTAGAAATAAATCCATATCTTTATGCTTAATTGATTTTTTTGACAAAGTTGCCAAGACCACTTACTGGGGAAAAGATAGTATTTTGGGCAAATAATGCTGAGACAAGTAGATATCCACATGAATGAATCCACCCAAAACAATGAATTTGGATCTCTAGCTCACACCATACACAAAAATTAACTCAAAATGGATCAAAGACCTAAATGTAAGAGCTAAACCTACAAGACTCTGAAAAAATAGGTGAAATTGTTGTGAGCTTGGATTAGGCAACAGTTTCTTAGATATAATAGCAAAACACATGCAACCAAAGGAAAAAAAGATAAATTTGATTTCATCAAAATTTAAAATTGCTGTAACTCAAAGAACACTGTCTAGAAATTAAAAAGACAACTCACAGAATAGGAGAAAATATTTGCAAATCATATATCTGATAAGAGATTAATATTCAGTATGTATAAAGAATTCCTACAACTCCACAACAAAGAAACCAAAATAACCCAATTCAAAAATGAGCAGAGTCCAAATAGACATTTCTACAAAGACGATATACTTCTTTGAAGAAGAAATGACCAATAAGCACATGGAAAGATGATGCTCAATATCGCTACTTATCATTAGGAAAATGCAAATCAAAACCACAATGAGGTATCATTTCACACTCAGTAGAACAGTTATTATATATATATAGAATATAACATAAATAATATAAATATAAAGTTATTATTTTATATATATATAAAGAATAAGTGTGGGCAAGGATGTGGAGAAATTGGAACTCTTTTGCATTGCTGGCGGGAATGGAAAATGGTACAACCGCTATGGAGAATAGTTTGACAGTTTCTTAAAAAGTTAAATGTAGCCGGGCGCGGTGGCTCAAGCCTGTAATCCCAGCACTTTGGGAGGCGGAGACGGGTGGATCACGAGGTCAGGAGATCGAGACCATCCTGGCTAACACGGTGAAACCCCGTCTCTACTAAATATTACAAAAAACTAGCCGGGCGAGGTGGCGGGTGCCTGTAGTCCCAGCTACTCGGGAGGCTGAGGCAGGAGAATGGCGTGAACCCGGGAGGCGGAGCTTGCAGTGAGCCGAGATCTGGCCACTGCACTCCAGCCTGGGCGACAGAGCAAGACTCCGTCTCAAAAAAAAAAGTTAAATGTAGAGTTACCATATAATTCAGTGACTCTTCTTCTAAACATACACTCCAAAGAATTAAAAGCAGAGATCTAAACAGATACTTGTACATAAATATTCACAGCAGTATTATTCATAATAGCCAAAAGGTGGAAACAACCCAAATGTCCATCAGCAGATGAATAGATAAACAAAATGTGGTATATATATACAAGGAATATTATTCAGCCTTAAAAACAAGTAATATTCTGATACATGTCACAACATGGATGAGCCTTGAGGACATTACACTAAGTGAAATAAGTCACACACAAATAGACAAACATTGTATGGTTCCACTTATATGAGGTACCCAGAATATTCAAATTCACAGAGACAGAAAGCAGAATAGAAGTAGGCTAGGGCTGGGAAAGGGATGAAGGGTAGTTATTGTTTAATGAGGACAGAATTTCTGCTTGGATGATGAAAAGTTTTGGAAATGGATAGCCATAATGTGACACAACAGTGGGAATGTGCTTAATGATACTGAATTGTTCACTTAAAAATGGCTAAAATAGTAAAAGTTCTGTTACATATATTTTACCAATATAAGAAAAATAAACATTTTTTTTTAAATTTAAAAATGGTGACTTTTATGGTATATGAACCACATCTCACACAAAAAAATTTTAACTCAGTGGATCATGGTGGATGACAGTAGACCACTGCAAACTTAATCAAGTAGTAGTCCCAGTTGCAGATGCTGTGCTAGATGTGCTATCTTTACTAGAATAAATTAATATGGTTGCTGGTGTATGATATAAAGCTATTGATTTGATGAATGCATTATTTTAACTACTCATTAGGAACTGGGACCAGAAGCAGTTCTTTCACATGGGATGGAGAACAGTATACAATATACACTATACACTCAGTGTTGCTCTAATCTAAAGGGACCCAAATCATATGGACATACCATGGAACATCACATTGGACCACTATACTGGTGATATCATGTTAACCATACTGGACGGATAATAAATGGTGTCTACTTTGGATACCTTGGTAGGACAATCCAGTCCAGAGTGTGGAAGATAAATCTACAAAAATACAAGAGCCTGACACATCTATAAAGTTTTTAGGAGTCCAGTGGCCTGAGGCAATCTATCCAAGATAAAAGACAAGTTTTTGTATCTTGCACCATCTACCACTAGGAAAGAAATACACACTAAGAAAAAATAAACATAATATTTAGAAAGCCTTTTCAGGTTTTGGAGGCAGCATATTCCACACTTGGGAATGCTGCTCTACACATTTATCAGACGCAGAAAGTTGCCAGTTTTGATTGGGGTCTAGAATCAGAGTTCTATAGCAGATCCAACTGTAGTACAAGCAGTCCTGCCACTAGGACCATATAACCTGGAAGATCCTACAATATTAGAGTTTCTGTGATAGAAAAAAGACATCATCTGGAACATTTGGCAAGTCCCATAGGAGAGGCATAGCATGGACCATTTGGGTTCTAGAGCAAGGCCACGACATCTGTAGCAGAGAACTCTATACCATTTAAAAAGTATCTCCTGGCATGCTATTTTGCCCTGGTAAAGAGCGAACATCTAGCTATAATGACATGTTATGAGGATAGGTCACTATCCTTTATCCTTAAACCAACAGTCATTGTATGGTGCTGCCTTTCCAGTCAGTGCAACATATGGGTCTAAGAATCAAAGAGTGGAGTGGGAGTGGCCCCACTTCTCATCACTCTTGGAGACCCAGAATTTGTTCTGCCTGTCCTCACAATTTTAAGTCTTGCGGTTGTGGAGATTCTGATTTCCGGAAAGGATATACTTCTACCAGTCAACAGAGGATACCACTAAATTTAATACTACAACTGCTTCCTTGACACTTTGAGTTCTTTGTGCTAGTGGAAAGGAGTTACCTTCTGCAGAGAAATTGACTCTGATTATCAGAAGGAAGTAGGGCTGCTGCTGTGTAAGGGGTGCAGGCAGAAGAAATATATTTGGCATTTGGATAATCTACCATCTTGGTCCTCCCATGCCTAATTTTAACTGTACATGGAAAAATTCAGCAAGCAGAGCCTGAGAGTGGAATGGTAATCAGGAGCTCAGGCTCCTCAGAGATGAGTCTGAGGCAACCTACCCGACAAACCATGCAGATGGGCAGAAGTACTACCTGACAGTGTGGTGGAGAGAGGTGATAAATATCAGTGAAGGCCTTGGGTTGAACTGCAGCAGTGGGGTTTGTAATTTGTCTCACAAACTTTCCTGTCTTAAGTGTTCCAGAAATTATAACCAACCAGAATCCCAGAGAAGCTGTAACAGGGTGGAGTAAACCTAATGTGAAAAGCACATGGACCTGAATGGTGCAAGAGATGGACATTTGTGGATATTGTTGATGCCTCACCCAGATCCTCTGGATCCCCTTCCTCAGTCTGGTTCTTGTTTTCAATGCCCACCTGCCACAGATACCTTGGGTAATGGGTCATACCCACAACTTTCTCTAGATGATTTTTTATTTATGTCGGAAGTCTCTGGGGCTAGAGATTCCTGGGAGTAACACTAACCTCTCATTTCATGGACCATGACCAGTAACTGCCTGGGACAGGAATACACAAATTCCACTCCTTTGTCCAATGCAAGAGGGGCTCTGCCATTCATTTTATACTCCAGAGCTTCCTGTAAGATGTGGCTGAAGCTGGATTTCACCTGGAACCTCATTCTTGCATACGTTGTTTCCTTTCCTGCTTGACTCCCTCTTACTTGTCTCTCCCAAGTACACCCTTGATAAATCACAAGCACACAAATCCCCATCTCACGCTGTTTCTGAAACCTACTTAAACCACCTGCCAAATAAACTACTCATACCCAAGGCCTTCTCCAAAGCAAGAAAGAGGTTATACATCCAATGGATTTTTAATAGGTGAGAGACCACAAGACCCTAAGTTATTGTATGAAACAATTCCTCGACTTCAACTTTTATAAAAATCATGAACATCAGACCACAGCTTATCTTGGTATAAGTGACTATATTTACACTTTCAAGGCATTTTGGTAGACTGTGAGTCACTTTTTATATAGAAGATTGTGTCTGTAGGAACTTCATTAACAATGAAATATAAAAGATTTTTTTCAAGATTTGAAATTAGTTTCGAGGGTATAAGTTACAATGAGAAAAAATTCCATTGAACACAAAGAATTTTTAGCCATTAGAGTGGCCTCAGGTTAGGTTGAATTTCCTGTTGTCTTAGATTTCTGAACACAAGCTGGATGACCATTTGGTGAAGACTAAACAGAGGGCTCCTCAGGCATCAAGAGGATTGGATTGGTAGCTAGAAACTTAAGTACAGGGCCGGGCACAGTGGCTCACACCTGTAATCCCAGCACTTTGGGAGGCTGAGGTGTGCAGATCACTTGAGGTCAGGAGTTCCAGACCAGTCTGGCCAACATGGTAAAACCTTGTCTTTATCAAAAATACAAAGATTAACTCGGCATGCTGGCTCATACTTGTGATCCCAGCTACTCAGCAGGCTGAAGCAGGAGAATCTCTTGAACCCAGAAGATGGAGGTTGCAATGAGGCGAGATCACGCCACTGCACTTCAGGCTGGGTGACAAAGCGAGACTCCATCTCAAACAAAAAAACAAAACAAAAAATGAAACTTAAATATGGTATTTTAAACACTTTTAGTTGGAGGAATTACCAAGAAATTATTTCCAGTAATTTACTTTATATGTGTATTTTTTCTTTCTAGCACCCAGTACTAAATTCATCTTTTGTTTTTTTCACACATTTTTCTTTAAGCAAACAACCATTGCTCATTAACACAACCCATACACTAGCCTGTGGGATCCTTCAGTGAATTGTGTTGGGCAGTGTCTCTTACTGATGGTATGAACTGAAAACCATGAACTTCCTACATCTGTAGGTGGCTAAAATCCCAATTTAAAATTTGATCCTGTGGGTTGCTGAATTTAGGCATTTAGTGAATTCACAGCCATTCTCTTACATAAAAATAAGGGCACTGGAATGTAGGATGCCTAGAATTAAAGTGGGATGTATTGGAGTGTTTGGATGGTTGCTGTCTGATGGCACCATTCGATATCCCTGCCCACCATACCCCTGAGCATAACACCATCCATCGCCCTTAACCATCATGGTATTCCATGTAACATTGCTTCTAACAAAGAACACACACTTTATGGTGAAAGAATTAAGGCAATGAATGATGCTTATGGAATTGACTGGCCTTATTATTTACCCCATCACTGAGAAACAAGTGACCATATAGAGAGGTAGGATGGTTTACTGAAGCCCAGGAATAATGTTGGCAGGGAGATTTTCCAAGTTTGGATGCCATTCTAAGATATGTTATATGCTCTAAGTCAGCAACAAATATGTGGTCTTTTTCTCATTGCAAAAATACAGGATCCAGGATGGAAGTAGAAAGTAGCCTTTTGCGCAGAGCACAAACTGGCAAATTTTTTGTTTGCCATCCACACAACTCTTTAACGTGCTCATTTAGAGGTCTTAGTATGCATGGGAGGAATGCTTCTGCCAGGGGACACAACTATAGTCCCACCAAATTGGAAACTAAGAGTGCCACTTGGATACCTACAGTTCCTCATGTCACCAGGAAAACATGCCGGAAATGGTACTTGCTGAGATGATTAATCTTCAGTATCAAGAGAAGATAAGAGGCCAGTTGTGGTGGCTCATGCCTGTAATCCCAGTACTTTGGGAGGCCGAGGCTGGCAGATCACCTGAGGTCAGGAGTTCGAGACTAGCCTGGCTAACATGGTGAAACCCCATCTCTACTAAAAATACAAAAATTAGCCAGACGTGGTGGCATGCACATGTAATCCCAGTTACTTGAGAGGCTGAGACACGACAATCACTTGAAACCAGGAGGAGGAGGTTGCAGTGAGCTGAGATCATACCACTGCACTCCAGTCTGGGTGACAGAGCAAGACTCCATCTCAAAAAGAAAGGGGGAAAAAAAAAAAGAGGAGATAAAGTTGCTGATAAATAGCAGAGGCTAAAAGGACTATGGCTGGAACTCACAGATCTCCTTGGGGTGACTCCTGGTACTGCCAAGGTCTGCTGGCAAAGTTCTCTAGTAACAACAACCTCACATGGACAAGACCATCAAGAGCTCAGATCCTTTAGGAGTGAAGATTTGGTTCATTGTATCAGGTAATAAAGCCTGGCCAGCTGCTCTGGGTAAAGAGAACGTGAAATGGGTGGTGGAGGAAGGAAAATGGAAATACCAATTACAGTCTCGTGACTACTTGCAGAAATAAAGATTGAAGGTTCTCTAATTTTCTGCATTGTTCAGTCATGTATATATATTTAACTAATTTTTCTTTCCTTTTTCTGTCCCTTCATGGCATGCAACTGGTGGTTAATTTCACAATTTCATTTATGTGTTACAGAATACTGAGATAGGATCATAATGCAACCAGAAGAGGACTGAGTGTCACCCAGAGATTCTGTATAAACTGGATGTAGCTGACAATGAGTTTATCATCCTTTTAGAGAAGGAATGAGCACATTGTGCTTTTATAAGGAATAGTAGCATTATGATAATTGGCAATAATTTTTCTTTCTTATGGGAAGAGGGGTTTATGTTAATGTTGGTATGCATAGCAAAGAAGTAAACTCTCGTGAATATTGCCAAATTATGTTCCATCTAGCATCCGTTTTCTTTTTGATGTTAGAAGAACTCCCCACCTTAAAGTATGCCTCCCACTCTAGAAGCTGAAAATGGCATATACTCTCTCTCCTAGCCTTTCTTATATCTATAGAGTATATGATCTAGGACCCACCACTAACCGAATACAATCTTCCAATTCTCTGAATCAGAGTTAGACACAAGACGACTGAGAGGAGCTCTCAGACAGCACCAACATCACGGGAAGATCAAATTCCCGTAGCAGTGCTACCTTCACTGGACCAATTCTGGTGTGGGAATTTTGGGTATAGTTTCTGGTTGAATTGTCCTGAGCTCACTGAGACTGATTCTCCAGCCCTCCTAGAAATTCTGGTGTCACAGGATCCTTGGGGTGTCGTTTAGCCAGCTGGAAACCTCTGTGGCTGGCGGTGCATTTCTGCCTATGGCTCATTCCTGCTGGGCTTGTTCTACCAACTTGGCCTGGCAGGCTGCACTTGGTTCACACTACCGGCTCGGATCCCACACCTGCCAAATGTGAGCCAGGGGCGGAGCAGCAAGGGTTGTGTGTGGGTGAGCAAGCACGGGTCCAGCCACTGAACACAGCCAGGCACACTGGCTGCAACAGGGCAGGCAGCTCCAGGTGCCAGCACAGGTGCCGGCTCCATGCCATGCTGCAGCTGGACCAGAAGTACTGCATGCAGCTTCCGCTGCAGGCACCCATGTCTGGGTGAGAGGAACGCGGTAGCGCCCAGAAGCTTGGAGACACCAGGAACAGCAGAACCCCAAGGAGGGCGTCACAGCCCTGGCTCAGGGAACCCTTAGGTCCAGGCTCCCCAAAGGGCCAGAGCTCCTAGGTCTAGGCTCCCCAAAGGGCCAAAGCTCTTCTCGCCTTCACAACATGGCGAGTAAGGAGGCATGTTTCAGCCCTGTTTGTGTTACAGATCTTTCAGTCCCACCATTTGGTGGGTCCTGAGTTCTTGTCCCACATCCATGGACCTCATGGACTACCTCATAGATGGAGAGGAGCTTCACTGAAGGCAGAGAGGCAACAGAACAGTTCTCAGAAGACCCGAAGCAAGCAGCTCCTTTCCTTTTCACAGGCAGGTCTGGGTCATCCTGATAAGTGTCCAGTCCTTAGTGGTGAGAAGACCCGCAGTGGATAGCTTCCAGCAGAGAAAAGATGGGTGTCCAGCTCAAGCATAGCTCACAGCAGAGAGAAAACGAGTGTCTGGCTCTCAGTAGAGAGAAGACCCGCAGTAGGTAACTCCTACTAACTCCAATTCGCAGGCAGGTCGTCCCATCATCTCTGCAGTCCTCAGCAGAGAGGAGACCTGGAGCGGGTAGCTACCATCTGCAGGCAGGTGGTCCTGTCCTTTGCCAGAGTCCGGCTGACTCAGGGGCTTCTATGGGCTTCAGATGGGAGGAAGTGTGTGCTGATTGGTCCATGGGTGTCCATGGGCGGCCGGAAAAAGCCCAGTAAGTTCTTACTCTGGTCTGCGGAACTGACGGTCTGGACCGCAGGCTTAAGGCCATCCCTGGCTTGAAGGTGGGGCTTCATCGGGACTGCCTGTCTGCTTCCTGCCACCATCAGCCTGCTGTCAATGGCGTCCATGGCGCCCAAAGTGCCCAGGCTATTCGTGCCAAGGGACCTGCAGGCCTGCGCTGCCCTCGGCCTCCCTCCTGTGTTTCTCCGTGCCGAGGCGGTAGGAGGCTGGTGTGTTAGTGCTCCTCCAAGAGTGTGCACACCCAGCCAGGTCACGACAGCGCCTGGACTCAACCTCAACTTTGCTCTGAAATTAGAGCTGGCGCTGCCACCGGGAGAAGCCAGCCAGCAAGAGCAGGCACTTCCGAGCCTGTAGGGGAAAGGGGGCTTCCCGGTCCCTGAGAGTGCGGAGATGCACGGTTCGGCAGCCGCAGCTGGTCTGGCTCCCGCCCCTCCAACTTGGAAGGGGGCGGGGCTCCCACCTGTTCGTGCTCCGCCAGCTCCTAGGAACGCACAGCCTGCCTCATGGCAGTGGCTTCTCCAGATGGACTGCTGCTGCCATCACTGGTAATTACATTTTTGTTTGTTTCTTGACAACTTTTAATTTTGGTATAATTTCATACTTGAGAGCAAAATTACAAGAATAGTCAAGGAATCATATATACAAGGAACCATATAAAGAGAGAATATGGTAAAGCAAATTTGGGCAAAGTGTAAACAACTAGTACATCTAAATAAAGGGAATATGAGAATCCTTAATTATTCTTGCAATACCCACACAAAGATACATTTTTTTCTGATTCATTTGAGAGTAAGTTGCAAACATTGTAGTTCTATACCTGTAAATGCTTTGGTGTGTATATCATAAAAACAAGGATATTTTCTTCCATAACCACCATACAATTATCTAAATTAGGAAATGTAACTCTGATATAATACTATTATCTATCTAATCCACTCCGTATTCAAGCTCCTATATCATTTAAACAAATTCGTTTACTTCTTAAATGAATCAGAATTAGCTTCTATGAACTCTGACTAATTCGAAGTCTCAAGTGTCACTCTCTGCAGACATGCTTTTGGACCCTAACTCTGGGTTAGACAGCTCTGTTATATACCATTAAAACATGGAGTACTCTGTCTACCGGTGTATTTATAACTCTCTATTCCTGATTACTTATGTGTGTCTGCCTCTCCTATTTGAATTAAGCCAACTAAGGGCATATATGTCTCTTTTTCACTCGTCTTTCCTCACTGACTATCACAGTGACTAACACATAGTAGATACTCACTAAATATTTGTTGAACAACTCAATCTGCACACTTCAGTGGCAATTTAAATAAAATACATTTAAGTTGAACTTGTCATACACCTTTTTTTCAATTGAAGGCAATGTCATTCAAGGTTCAATGCAGAAAGTAGAAACCATTCCAGGATTTTTTTTTTTTTTTTTTACAGGAATAGATTTATTGCAGGAAATTGACGCTTAGGCTAGCACAGCAAGATCAAGGCTGGACCACTAGAAATGATTCTCAGAAAAATACAGAACTGGACTACTCAGAAACATTCCTACTTCCAAGGCCATTATTTGAACCATTCAAGACATACCACCATAGCTTTGATCCAAAGGTCAGGAAACTAATGAATAAGCAGCTGCTACTGCTATTATGGATGCTGGCACTGCCTTTCCACACTCAGAAAGCAGGAAAATGGCCACTGGAGTCCCACTGCAGGAAAAAACTCACATTTTCGGCCAGGAGCGGTGGCTCACACCTGTAATCCCAGCACTGTGGGAGGCCGAGGCAGGCGGATCATAAAGTCAGGAGTTCGAGACCAGCCTGGCCAACACAGTGAAACTCCATCTCTACTAAAAATAAAAAATTAGCCTGGCATGGTGGTGCATGCCTGTAGTCCCAGCTACTCGGGAGGCTGAGGCAGGAGAATCGCTTGAACCTGGGAGGCAGAGATTGTGGTGAGCTGAGATTACACCACTGCACTCCAGCCTGGGCAACAGAGTGAGACTCCGTCTTAAAAAACAAAACAACAACAACAACAAAAAAACCCCCAAAAACCCCTCACATTTTCGCAAATTTTCTAGACAGTATTTAAAAATGGGTTTTTCCTTCACCTCACTTTCATGAGTTCATCATATTATCAAAGACTAATTTGCATTCAGAAACTTAGTCACAAAGAAGTCCAGAAAGTGTACTTTTCAACTCTCCAGTCTTTGCAGTGCAGGAAGACACCTTGTGGATTGGCGGTTGAGTTAATCCACATTATATAACATGATGGCATCTCTATTCATGAAACTGCTGAAGCTAGACACTGATGTGCAATCCTCAACTCCTCTCTGACACCAAGATGCTCCCCTTGGATGGAGGTGGTTGCACCTCTTCTCCTTGAGGTTAAATCTAGAGGATACTTAGTTAGTGCTTCCAGGGAATGGGATGAAGTGCATGTTGTTCCACTGCTCCAGAATCACTGATCTTTGAGAAGATTCCTGCCTGAGAAAATGGCAGTCACATAGCCAGTTTACACCTTTCCACCTCTGGAAGTGGCAGTAACATACTGACTCATTTGCCGGGTACCTCAGTGACTTCTAGGATCAGAGCAATGGGAAAAAGTGTGGTAACCAAGGTCCAGAGAGATGAGGGACATGTGCAACATAACAGAAAGAGCATGGGCTTTGTAGTCACATGGTCCTCAATTTGAATCCAGGTTCTCCCCTTTACTAAATAGAACACCTGGAGCAAGTTCCTTAGTATCTTTATATCTTGGTTTCCTTGTCTCCAAAACGCCTACTTCATAGTATTGTTAGGAGGATGAAATTAGGTAACATTTGTATAATGCAGGTACATAAAGTACAAAAAGAAATGTTAGTTCTTTTATTAGTTTCCTAATAAAAACTGTAACAAATTACAGCTACTTTAACAATTTATGACAAACTTAGTGGTTTAAAACAACACACATTTACCTTCTTACAGTTCTGGATGTCAGAAGTCTGAAATCAGTTTCACTGGGCTGAAATCAAAGTGTTGGCCAGGCTGCACTCCCTCTGGAAGCTCCAGGGAAGAGTCGGTTTCCTTGCCTTTTCCACTTCCAGGGTTATTCCCTGTGTGCCTTGATTAAGGCCCCTTTGTTCACATCTGAAGCCTGCTCCAGTCCTCACATTGTCTTCTCTGTCAAATCTCCCTCTGCCTCCTGCTTGTGATTGACAATTAAGGCCCACTTGGCTAATTAAGAATTACTCCCTATCTCAAGATTCTTAACTTAATCACACCCACAAATTTCTTGTTACAATATAAGATAGCGTCACAAGTTTCAGAGATATGGATATCTTTTAGGGCCAATTCAGCCAACCATAATCCTTTTGTCACCAATCTTTACTACTTTTTTAGGCCATTTGGCATCTAAAGCAGTACAGTCCAGTAGAAATACAATGTGAGCCACATATATAATTTTAAGTATTCTAGTAGCCACATTAAAAAAGTAAAAAAAAAAAGGTGAAATTCATTTTAATGATATGGTTTGTTTAACCTCATATACTCAGAATATCATCAACATGTAATTGATATGAAAATTACTAATGTAATATTTAATATTTTCCTTTTTTCCATACTCAGTCTTTTTTTTTTTTTTTGGGGGGGGGGGACAGAGTCTTACTCTGTCACCAAGGCTGGAAAGTAGTGGCAAGATCTCGGCTCACTGCAACCTCCAATTCCCAGGTTCAAGTGATTATCCTGCCTCAGCCTTCTGAGTAGCTGGGACTATAGGCATGCATCACCACGTCCGGCTAATTTTTGTATTTTTTTTTTTTGTAGAAACGGGGTTTCACCATGTTGGCTAGGCTGGTCTCGAACTCCTGGTCTCAAGCAATCCACCTGCGTTGACCTCCCAAAGTGCTGGCATTACAGGCGTGAGCCACCACACCCAGCTCATAGTCAGTCTTTGAAATCTGATGTGTAATTTACACCTAGTGCAATTCTCAATTCAAATGAACCTTGTTTCAGTTGCTTGGTAGCCACATGTAGTCAGTGCTTAGTGTAGCATAGTGCAGGTCTAAAGGGTTGTCAAATTAAAAGGGCCAAAGGTAGCTTGGACCATGTGCTCCTCACATCCAACCCATAGCTGTAGCTTTCACCTCTGGTACTTAATTCTGCCTGCATTCACCACTGAGATGATGACTACAGCTCAGACCCCTGTCACTATGCCAAGTCAGCCACCAGCAGATTATAAACACCCATAGGGAACCAGACTGGGCATGGGATTAACTAACATTAGGTTATGTATCAGTTAGGTTTATCAAGAAAACATAATCCACCCTAGGTCTGAAAAGCAGAGGGATTTTAGTTCAGGGTTTTACTTATACAAGTTGATAGAAGGGTTGAGAAGTCAAATAGTAGACAATTAGACAAGTCACACATTAGCAACATTACACAGCTGCTACCTCTTCTAGTGATAGAGGGACAACAGGAAGAGGTAGTGTTACCAGAGGCTGAAACTGGTACTGCTCATGAGCTAGGATCATGGCCAGGTGCTTCGATCATGAAGGAAGGAACTGGTTAGTGAGAGCTGGAGACAGGGAGGAAACATAGCCACTACTGCAGATGCTGCCTGAGAAAGCAGTGAGAGAAATGCCTTGATGATTCCTTACTTCCATACTCTGGTGTTCTATCAGGGTCTTTCATTGGCCAAACATACCTGGAAGCCATTTGTCAAGGGATCCTGGGAAATGTAGTTCCTTGGAAATTAGACCAGCATAGGGGAAGATCAGGGAATGGATCCAAGAACTAACAAGCAAATAAGCATCACAGTTCACATCTTTTTTTTTTTTTTTTTTTTTTTTCTCTTTTGGACAGGGTCTCACTCTGCTGCTCAGGCTGGAATGCAGTGGCACGATCTTGGCTCACTGCAATCTCACCATCTGGGCTCAAGCAATTCTCCCACCTCAGCCTCCTGAGTAGCTGGTATTATAGGCATGTGCCACCATGCCCCATTAGTTTTTGTACTTTTAGTAGAGATGGGGTTTAACCATGTTGCCCAGGCTGGTCCCAAACTCCTAGGCTCAAGCGATCTGCCTGCCTCGGCTCCCAAAGTGCTGGGACAACAGGTGTGAACCACTGAGCCCAGCCAGTCTACACCCTTACTATTTTTCTATATTTACCTCCTATCTTACAACAACTTCATGTTTCTGTCTAACACAATGTAATTATACTTCACACAAATGAAGAGGTCCTCATGGTCTCCTCAAATAGGGAGATTAGTCATCATTGCCATCTTAGAGTCCAAGATGTTTAGTGAATTTATAGTTTTCTCCATCAAACTATGGCTTTTCATGGTCTGGTAATATCTGAACTAACTGGCAAAATGAAATACCATTGATCTTTCTGTACAAAATAGTAAGAAGGAGGAAAAATAATTGGTTAATATTAATATATACATAATAAATATATGCATAGTCATTTCTACAACTGGTCCTAAGGGTACAGTTGATACTTACCTATTCCTTCTTTCACTCTCACTCCCTGCTCCCATTGTCCTTAGTTAACACTTCGGCTGGTCCTCCATCTGAGTAGTGACCCAAACCCTTGTTCTTAAAGGATCTGAGTCCTTAGTGGTCTTACCTTTATTGAGTCTTGCCTGTACTGGGTCTTGTCTTTGTTGGGTTCTTCTTTTAACATTTTCTACTGGAAATAGAAGAATAAAATGGTGCCCCAGTGGTTCCTACTGTGTTCTAGATAGGGTCTTTCCTGCCCTCATTGTGTAGCAGCAACCCAAATTTCCCCTGTTAATTGGAACTTATCACTCCATCCATTATAACTCCTCATTTCACTGTTGGTTCAGTGGCATGAGGACCCCAAAATAGTCAGGTGGTAGTTTCAACTTCTCACTCAATGGGACCATTATTATGTACCCCCAAGATGAGAGCATACCTCCCTTGGGAACTGTATCAGCTGAGGCAGATGCCTCTCTCTGTGTCCCCTTGGCCCACCTGACTTCACTGGCAGGTGTGATAGAGAGTTTCCTACACAATGACAGCTTTTCCTCATTTCTCCTCTCTTCATGTGGGCTTTCTCTGGTACTCTGCCAAAGGAAAATGCATCACACCCTGTAAATTGGAGTTGGTCGGTATATGCTTTGCCTTCCCATCCTCTTAAAGGAACTGTCCTATTTTTTCAGAGAGTTCTTGCTGAGATTGAGCTTCAGTTGCCCTCAGCAGTCACCTGCTCATCATTACACACCTTATTGGCTTTTCTCCCTTCTCTGACTCATTTTCCTCTTTTCCTGCTTGTGCTTAGTGGGATCACATCCCAGATAAGCTATCTGCACCCACCTTGTCTTAGGACAAGAATCCAAACTAAGACAGGAACCAAGATCTATAAACCATAAGAGTCTCTAGGCATGGAGAAAGGAAAATACACTTTGTCAGTGGGTCATAAGGGATAATCGGTTCCAGAAACTGGATATTTGGGCTGTAAGAGAAATAGCACCATCTGTTGGTCACTGGTCCAAAGCATATACTCCATCCTGTAGGACAGCACTTGATCTCACAGGGTGTTGTCTCACAGGTGGTGCTCTAATTATGGCTTGTAGGCCAGTCCACCAATCTGATGGGTTGCTTGTTCTCAGGTGATGGGGTATGTGATAAAATTAGTGAATTCCAAGAATATGAGCCAGTTTCTCTTGCTTTCAAATGATATCTTTGGAGAGAAGTAACAGTGTATAGGATATCAAGAAAATGAATCACAGCATCATGACATTCTGTAAGTCCACAGATGGTGATGCTGGCAGAACCATTTTGAATAGGGAAAGTTTAAAAAAGTGTCTACTCCAGTGAGGACAAATGTCTACCCCTCCATGACGGAAGAGGTCCAACATAATCAATATGTCCCCTGAATCCCAAGGAATGGTGCATTCAGGAGCTCACTGTTGGCTTCTGTTGTTGGCAGGCAGTGTTTTCTGTCTTGGAGAGGGAATTCCATGTTGTTGATCACATGGAT
This sequence comes from Chlorocebus sabaeus, assembly GCF_047675955.1. Classification (NCBI taxonomy): domain Eukaryota; kingdom Metazoa; phylum Chordata; class Mammalia; order Primates; family Cercopithecidae; genus Chlorocebus; species Chlorocebus sabaeus. The sequence goes on along the minus strand of NC_132929.1, from coordinate 52,993,354 downwards.
AGCCCCATCCCTGTTGCCATGGTTAGTTACATATGGGCCTACTGAACAGCAACTGGTATAGCTGAATAAAGAAGCTGACCAACATCCACAGAATGGACCTTCTTGCCCATCTGATGATGATGATGATGATGATGATGATGATGATGATTTGAGATGGAGTCTTCCTCTGTTGCCCAGGCTGGAGTGCAGTGGCGCAATCTTGGCTCACTGCAACCTCCGCCTCCTGGGTTCAAGTGATTCTCCTGCCTCAGCCACCCAAGTAGTTGGCACTACAGGCATGTGCCACCACACCCGGCTAATTTTTTGTGTTTTTAATAGAGACAAGGTTTCACCACATTAGAAAGGATAGTCTCGATCTCCTGACCTTGTGATCTGTCTGCATTGGCCTCCCAAAGTGCTAGGATTACAGGCATGAGCCACCGTGCCTGGCCTGCCATCTGATTATTGAGAGCCTATTCAGTGGATGCTGTTTTGTAAGCATTCGTATGGGTCACAAAAATCCTCATACAAAAATCCTGTCTCCTTCCAGGTAAAGTGGACATACTAATATATGCTCAAAGTTTTCTCCACTGAGAGGATTGCCTTTCACCATTTGTTCAGAGACACTTCTCAACAGAATGGTAATACTGCAGTAGTCTGCTTCCAGCTGATGCCAACATATTGTACAGACCCATCTTTAAATCAGCCTTAAGTTTTTTTTCCCCCTCTGATAACTGGTTATAAGAAATTCCTTTTGAGGCCATAAAGTCTGAGCCACCTGCCTATGCAACTTACTTGTGTCCTCCTGATCTTCTAAAGCCTGACCTTTTATATATCACTTTTAATTGACGATGGATTGTTGCTATGTATGCACACCCAATCTTATGGCAGTTCATGATGGCCAGCTCAGATCCCATTGATCTTGATGTCATCAAGACCTAGCCTTTACTAGAATCCAGTGCTCTTCCAGCAGAAAAGAGCACAGCATTGTGTCGAAACTCTGGGATTCTGTGCTTTGGACTCCTATTTTGCCAGGGGATCCATACAGCATCCTTACCTGCCATAGATGCTTTGGGTTTTCTGAATTATTAGGCTTGAGTAGCAAGATAGCTTGTGTAGCACCCTGGACCTGCTACAGAGCCCTTTAATTTTTCTGGGAGAAAAGGGTTATCAGTAAGTTGGTCAGAGAAATACACCCAAATCTGGTATATGTGCCTCTTTCCTAGTGTTAGGATGTGCAAGATACAGAAAGTTGTCTCTCACAAGAAGTTATAGTAGGGATTCTCAATCTCAGTCTTGCTATTTCAGGCTTGATAATTCTTAGTTGTGGGGAGCTATCCTGTGCTTTGCAGGATGTTTATCAGCATCCTTGGCCCCTACCTGCAAGATTCCAGTAGCCACTAATTTGCCCACCCTCAGTTGTGACAACTAAAAATGTTTCTATACATTTCCTGCAAAATGTCCCCTAGTGGACACAATCACCTGGTTGAAAAACACTGCTAAACAGGGAGATGCCAACATTCCTTTCACTGAATTTTTATGTCTCTGGCATGCATGTGCCTTACTAAGGCATCTAGAATATTTGCTGCTTTTTGTTAACCAAGCCAATCAGCATGATGTCATCAATGTGGTGGATCACATGATGATGTTCTATGGGATGTCTAGATGACCAAGGTCTCTGTGGACTAGTCACAGAGTTTGAGAGCTGGCATAGCCCTGGAGTAAGACTGTGAAGGTGAATTGCTGTTTCTGATAGGTAAAAATTTGCTGCTTTCTGATTTTTCCTGCTAATTGATATGAGGGGAAATGATTTTCCAGATCAATAGCTACATACTAGATGTCAGGACTATGTTGATTTGTTCCAGCAACAATACCATATCTAAATTGGAAGCTGCAAGTGAAGCCACCATCTAGTTTTGCCACTAGTCAAACACAGGAATTATGCAGAAGTGTGATGAGAATCCTTACTCTTGTAGCTATCAAATCTTTAAGGGTGGCACTAGTTAATGTCTGCAATTCCCACAGGGATGTGGTATTGTTTTTAGCTTACCATTTTGTTAGAGAAGAGCAGTTCCAGTGGCTTCTACTTGGCTCTACCTAACCATGAGAGTCCTCTCTTCATGGGTCAGGGAGCTGGGGGAAGGATTTTGCCAGTTGACAAGTATGGCTAGTCCAAATAACTTCACAGTGGGTCTACAGAATCTATTGAGCCCTCTGAGTGATGGACTTGATTATAAATTTCATTTTCTACTTGATCACCCAAAGCTCTCAATCTATCCAGGGGTTCTCAAGGATTAGCAAAAACTCAGAGTAGTGTGTAATAATCCTTCAAAACCTAGGTATGCCCCTTTCCTCAGTGCACACTCATCCTGATGATAGCCACAGGTCCTTTTGGGAAAGGCTTGGAGAAATATTTATAGTATACAGTTGTGACAGTGTTGTAGTTTCTTTCCTCAAGGGGACTCAGTTTCTGCTTCAATCCCTGGACCCCAAGTATGTGAAGCAGTTTAGGTCTGGGAACTAAATGAGAGGCTACAATTTCCTTTTGTGACAACTCAAGACAGGTTTCTGCTCACTTGACCTATAGTTCTGCCAGTTGCATATATCAAGTAATACTTCAGCAGGCTGCCCATCTATTGTATTCCTAGGGACCCTGTCATGAGTTAGCAGCCCCACAAATCTCTCAATGTCAAAAGTTTCTGACTGCCTGCTGCCCATTATGGTAATTGTGCCTCCTTGTCTCTGTTGGTTAAGTATTACTACATGATTCCTGCCACAATGCCAACACTCCCGTAGAAATCAGATAATCGTTTCAATCATCCTTAGTCCAGAGAGGACAGCCATTGCAGAACTTTTGAGGATGCCTACACTTCTCTGACTAATGTTTTCTCAATGTCTTAGTGCCCTCTGGGTCCTTCCAGGAAACATAGTCAGGAAGTGGTTGAACAGGTTACACATAACAAATCCACTCCAACTTTCTCATAACCTTGATCCTTTTCTATATGACCCTGTGGTTTGACTTTTTTTTTTTTTTTTTTTTTTAAAAAAAACCCTTTGTGCCGGGCGTGGTGGCTTAGTCCTGTAATCCCAACACGTTGGGAGGCCGAGGTAGGCAGATCTTTAGGTCAGGAGTTTGAGACCAGCCTAGTTAACACAGTGAAACCCTGTCTCTACTAAAAATAAAACAAATTGCTGGGCGTGGTGGCAGGTGCCTGTAATCCCAGCTATTTGGGAGGCTGAGGTAGGAGAATCACTTGAACCTGGGAGGCGGAGGTTGCAGTGAGCCGAGATCGTGCCACTGCACTCCAGCCTAGGCGACAGTGGGAGACTCCGTTTCAAAAAAACAAAACAAAACAAAATGAAAAACAAACCTTTGCTTTTTCCACATTATATGAGATGTTCTGGCATCTCAGCTTAGCTTCATTTAATGTAGGCCACTACTGGATCCTAGTTTCAGTCAGTCACCCAAGCAAACCATTAGAGATGCTTCCATTTGCTTTATTTACTTATTTATTTTTGAGATGGAGTAGCTGGGATTATAGGCATGTGCCACCACACCTGGCTAATTTTTGTATTTTTAGTAGAGATGGGGTTTCAACATGTTGGCCAGGCTGGTCTCGAGCTCCTGACCTCAGGTCATCCACCTACCTTGGCCTCCCAAAGTGCTGGGATTACAGGGGTGAGCCACTGTGCTCCGCCCAGTCACTCAATTTAGCACATTAAAATGAGAACCTCAGGTAAGGACATCCATATTGTAAGTTTAGCCTGGTCTGTTATCATATTCTATCTTTTCTTATAAAACACCCTTAGAATCTACTCCCATAAATGTTTTTCAGGTTACTGCTGGTGAAAATACACGATTTTTTGCAGTGGTTTTGGTGTATAAGTCTATTTTTCTTGGAATAGACCTTACATTTCTCTCCTGAGTCACTAGATTTGACTTTAGAAGTGGGTCTGGGGCTGGGCATGGTATAGTAAACAGTTGAAGATATTTTTTTTTTTGAGACAGAGTCTTGCTCTGTCACCCAGGCTGGAGTGCAGTGACGCCATCTCTGCTCACTGCAAGCTCTACCTCCCAGGTTCATACCATTCTCCTACCTCAGCCTCCCAAGTAGCTGGGATTACAGGTGCCTACCACCACGCCCGGCTAATTTTTTTGTATTTTTTAGTAGAGACGGGATTTCACCATGTTAGTCAGGATGGTCTCGATCTCCTGACCTCGTGATCCGCCCGCCTCAGCCTCCCAAAGTGCTGGGATTACAGGTGTGAGCCACCACGCCTGGCCAAGTGGATTCTTGTTCCTTGCTTTCCAAGAAGTCTAACTATTGAAGTTCATACAAAATGTTTTGTAAGTCCAGAGGAAGAAGCAACCAAGCCTGCTGCCAAAGTGCAGGAAAGGATATCTGGGGCAAGTCCTAGAGGTGGGGAGGAGTTGATCAGGTAGCAAAAAGGAGCAGGGACATTCTAGAGGGACTCAGGTGTGGAAGTCAGGAGGTGGGAAAAGACAGGGCAGCTGAAGAAAAGAGGGTAGTTATACAGTAGTACCCACCTCATATGTTTGTTGTGAGATTAGATGACAAAAGAAACATTATAGTTGGTATAATTTGACCTCTTTCTCTATGCTAAGGCTTTCTAAGTGCTTTCTAAAAATTGATTCATTAATACTCACAAAACCCTTTGAGGTGTATTTTATTGCTCCATTTTAGAGATGATGAATGTGGAGTTTACAGAATTTTAGTAATTTCCTCAAGGTCGCATATTATGTTATCTATCTCCAAATTCAGGGCCTTAAACTGCTGTGGGATCCACTATTCTATACTTTGAGTGCATGGATTTCTTAATATGCATTAAATATAATTCAGGAAAAGTTCATGCTAATATCCATTTAGCATAATGCCTGCCACATAGCAAATGCTTAATAACATTCAATTACTTTTAATTCTTAATATAGCATAATGACTCAAAGAACGGCTTTGGAATCAAATAGACCTAGGTTCAAATTCTGGCCCTACCCCTTCCTAGCACCAGGAAAAGTAAATCTAGGGTCTTTGTTGATTTGTAAAATGGGATATGGCACCTAATTCTCAGGGTTGCTGTCAGACCAAATATATACATATATGTGTGTGCACGTATGTGTGTACATACACACACATATGTATTTTATCTGACAATGCACAAGACGTGTGTGTACACATGCACACACATATATGTCTTGTGCATAGAAAATATTTAGGCAAAGATAGCTATTAATATTATATTAATCCAGTAATAATGAATACTTGGGCAAAGTCAGGTTAGGGAGAGGGAAAAAGAGAGAGGAAGAAGTAAATTCCAGGGCCTGAATGCATTTTACCTTGTCTGGAGGATAGGGTGGTTGAGGGAATGGCCTAAAAATGAGGCTGTATAGGTCAACAAGCCTGATCTTCAGGGCCTCATAGGCCATGTCAAGGAGCCTGGAGGGACAGTGGAGCCAGGCACATAGGATAAGTGTGTCCTCTAGGCCAGGCTAGGTTATGCTGCAGTAACAAATGTCCCCAAGCATCTGAGTGGCTTACAAAAACAAATGCTGTATTAGTCTGTTTTCACACTGCTATAAACAAACACCTAAGGCTGGGTAATTTATAAAGGAAGGAAGTTTAATGGACTCACAGTTCTGCATGGCTGGGGAAGCCTCAGGAAAGTTACAATTATGGTGAAAGGGGAGGAGTCACATCTCATATGGCTGTAGGTGAGAGAGAGATGAATGAGGAGTAAAGGGGGAAGAGGCCCTTTTAAAACCATCAGCTCAAGTGAGAACTCACTGTCATGAGAACAGCACGGGGGAAACCGCTCCCATGATCCCATCACCTCCCACCAGGTCTCTCCCTAGATATGTCGGGATTATGGGGATTATAATTCAAGATTACATTTGGGTGGCGACACAGCCAAACCATAGCAAATGCTACATGTCCACTGGGGATCAGCTGTGGTTCTACTCCATGTCATCTCTAGTATGGAACTTATGCTGATGGAATAGCTTCTTTCTAAAACAAATTGCTTGTGGCAGACAGAAAAGAGACATGGTGAACCCACAACTGGCTCTTAAAACTTCAGCTTGGAACTGACATTCCTGCTTACATTTTATTGGCTGAAGCAAGTTACATGTCTGCCATCAGTGGGGCCAAGGAGCAGCATATCATGGAGGGGAACCAGACTGTTTGGCATATCATTAATAGGAATAGATTTTGTGGCAAAAGAAAATGAGTGGTAACCTGATTAAAAAATTGGCAAAGGATTTCAATAGACATTTCTCTAGTACCATACACAAATGGCCAATAAGCACATGAAAATATGCTATCAGGGAAGTGCAGATCAAAACTACAATGAGATACCACTTCACATCCACTCAGATGGTTGTAATAAAAAAGACAGACAATGATAAATGTTGGAAAAGATGTGGAGAAACTGGAACCCTTATATGCTGCTGGTGGGAGTATAAAATGGTGTAGCTGGTTTGGTAAATCATCTAGCAGTTCCAGAAAAATTTTAAAATACAGTTACTATGTAGCCCAGCAATTCTACTCCTAGGAATATACCCAAAAGAAATGAAAATATATACCCCCACAAAAACTTGTAAATGAATGTGCATAGCAGCATTGTTCATAATAGTCAAAAAGTAGAGATGGTCTGTATGTCCTTCCACTGATGGATAAATAAAAGGTGATTATATATTCTATACAATGGACTATTACTCAGCCTTGAAAAGGAATGAAGTGTTGATGCATGCTACAACGTGGACATACCTTTTTTTTTTTTTTTTTTGAGATGGAGTCTCTCTTTGTCACCCAGGCTGGAGTGCAGTGGTGTGATCTTGGCTCACTGCAAGCTCCACCTTCCGGGTTCACGCCATTCTCCTGTCTCAGCCTCCCAAGTAGCTGAGACTACAGGCGCCCACCACGCCCGGCTAATTTTTTCTATTTTTTAGTCGAGATGGGGTTTCACCTTGTTAGCCAGGATGGTCTCGATCTCCTGACCTTGTGAGCCGCCCACCTTGGCCTCCCAAAGTGCTGGGATTACAGGTGTGAGTCACCGTGCCCGGCAACATACCATGAAAATATGCAAACTGAAAGAAGTCAGTTACAAAATACCACATTTCATGACTCTCTTTATACGAGATGTCCGGAATAGGCAAATCTATGCACACAGAAAGTAGATTAGTGGTTGCCTATGGCTGAGGGAATTGAGGGAAAATGGAGACGTGAGTACTGGGTTTCTTTTTGGGGTGAAGAAAATGCAGTGATGATTGCACAATTCCGTGACTATCCTAAAAACCACTGATTTGTATAATTTAAGTGAGAAAGTTGTATAGTATGTATGTTATATCTCAATAAAGCTGTTTTATATGTATATAAGAAAGAGGAATGGTTTTTGTCATATTTATTTTTATTAACTCGAGTGGAGATGACCAGTAGGTAGTTAACCATGTGGCCTGGATCCCAGGAGCAGGAATCAGGGCCGGGGATACACATTGGGAAATGCAGAGCATAAAGATGCTAATCAAAGTTATGTAAAAGGCAGTGGTCACATAGAGAGTGTGTCCAGTAGGAAAAGATTGAAGGCTTACACCTATTCCTGTGGGATACCAATATTTAAAGTCTGGAAGAAAGAAGAGAGACTTTAAAAGAGATGGAGAGGGAGTGGATAGAGATGGAGAAGTGCTACCAAGAGTGAAAATGGAAGGCAAGGAAAAGTATTTCCAGAAGGAAGGAGTGTCATGAAGAGAAATTAAGTTGGGTAATGATGATAATGTCTATAAGATATACAGTAGGGAAATCCCTATGACTTTTTTTTTCTGAGACAGAGTCTCACTCTCTGGACAGGCTGGAGTGCAGTGGCGCGATCTCAGCTCACTGCAACCTCCGTCTCCCTGGTTCAAGCGATTCTGCTGCCTTAGAATCCTGAGTAGCTGGGATTACAGGCACATGCCACCACACTCAGCTAATTTTTGTATTTTTAGTAGAGACGGGGTTTCACCATGTTGGCCAGGATAGTTTCGATCTCCTGACCTCGTGATCTGCCCGCCTCGGCCTCCCAAAGTGCTGGGATTATAGGCGGGAGCCAGCGGCCCAGCCCAACTTATTTTTCTTTTTTTTTTTTAATTGAGACAGAGTCTCGCTCTGTCACCCAGGCTGGAGTGCAGTGGCATGATCTCGGCTCACTGCAAACCTCTGCTACCCAGGTTCAAGGGATTCTCATGCCTCAGCCTCCCGAGTAGCTGTGACTATAGGTGTGCGCCACCACACCTGGCTATTTTTTTTTTTTTTTTGTATTTTTAGTAAACACGGGGTTTCACCATTTTTGGCCAGGGTGGTCTCGAACTCCTGACCTCGGGTGATCCACCTGCCTCAGCCTCCCAAAGTGCTGGGATTACAGGCCTGAGCCACGGCGGCTGGCCCCTAGTGACTTTGGAAAGAATGGTTTCAGTGGGTTGGTGGGGCAGAAATCAGAGTGCAGTAAGTCCAGACTTGAGTAGTGGTTGAAGAATTGGAGGCACTCTTGTTTAGATAATTGGAGAAATGTATTATAGGAAAGAAAGCAGAGGTTGAAGTGGAGTCTGGTAGGTTGGGTGAGAGATTTAAAGACGGGAGAGACTTCAGGTTGTTTACACGCTTATGGGTATGAAAGGAGGCGGGGATAGTTAAGAAATGAGGTCCTGACCACCTTTTATGGAATTGTAGTACGTTCCCTACTCTATCCCCCTTTCCTGCTCATTTTGTTTACTGTCGTGCCTAGCATGTTATAGAATTTACTTATTTATTGTGTTTACTATTTCTTGTGTTAAAAGCAAAACCTTAGCCAAATTAAACAGAGTTTGAGCAAAGAACTATTCCCGAATCAGGCAGCCTCCTGAGCCAGAGTAGGTTCATACAGACTCCCGCAGAGCCACATGGTGGAGAAAGGTCTATAGACAGAGAAAGAAAAGTGAGGTAGGGAAACAGCCGGATTGGTTATAGCTAGACCTTTACCTTATTTGAACACGGTTTGAACAGCTGGCCGCTTTTGGCCAAAACTTGGTGACTGGTGCAAGAGTAGGCTGCAGTCTGTTTACACCTCCATTTAGGTTATAGTTCACTATTTAGGGAGAAAGTTTCAGGCTGAAGTTAAAATATGTAAGGACTCAGCTTTTGGCTAAACTTGATGTAACACTTGCCTGGTTTCACCCTGCTCCAAGAAGTCAGAGGCTTTTTTAGAGATTTCTGTTTATTTTGCTCACGTATTAACTCCAAGCATCTAGAATACCATCTGATACATAGTATGTGGTCAACACACATTTGCTGAATAAATGAAAAAGCGAGTTTCCTAAGAAGGCAAGAGAGGAAGGGAGCCAGAACATAGCCATATGGTTCCTGCCCCCACAGCACTTGTGAGTCCAGGACTTCCGGCCTACTGCGGCTGAGGAGGGAGAGGGAAGGGCAAAGAGCTGTTTCCCAGCTGAATGAAAAGGGATAGGGAATATTCGTTTGATAATTACGGTCTGCATTGAATCTTTTTCTATTTTGTTTAGACCAATTTAAATGTTAAAGTATTTAATTCATCATGCGTTTGTCTTTGAAGTAGATGAAACGTATTTTGTTAGGTCTCTGTACTTCGACCTTCCAAGCCTGGCACACAGAAAGGCCCTGATAAAGCCTCTAGGAGGCCTAGTTGTGTTCAGCGCAGCCCGGCGTGTTCCTGTCAAGTGCTTTCACCAGTACAGATTTCTGTGAGGCGCGCCTCTGAATCCTTAATCTGTGGATTGACTGTGGAGATAAGGCAGGCGGAGGGAAGAGATTGAGTACGAGAAGGACCTGTGTGACCAAAAGCGGCGGTGTAAGCTTAACCTAGGAAAAGAAACAGCTTCGGGAAAGCCGCGCCCGGACATCGAACCAAAACAACTGACCGAACTCCCCTCTGGGTGCCCCAACGGCGCGAACCGACGTGCGCCTGCGCGCGGACTACACAACTCTTGCAGCCGGGAGCGGCGCGGCAGCGGCTGAGATCACGTGGTACGTCTAGAAGCCACCCCGCCTCTCCGAGGCCTCCCTGCCCCGCCCCGCCCCGCCCCGCCCCTTTCCCGGCGGGACGCTCTGAGCCGCTTCGAACTGCGCAGGGCGGCCGCGGGGTGAGTGTCCGCGAGGGGCGTGCGTAGCGCAGACCCGGGCGGGTCCGGGCTGGGGCGCGGGCCGTCTAAATGCCTTCCGGGGACTAGGGGACAAAATGGCGGCGGGGTACGCCCTTTCACCCCCTCCCCTCACCTGGGAGTGCGGGTGGAGCGGGGCAGGGATCGTTGCTGGGGGAGGGGAGGCGCGGTAGCCTGGGGGAGGGCTCAGAGGTCGGCCTCGGAGGCCTTGGGACGGGGGCGGGAGTGAGCCGCGTCCGGGCCTCCTCTGCGGGCTCATCTGGGGTGTTAGGGACATAAGACCCCGCACACTACGCGGTCTGAGGGATGAGTAGGGGGCTGCCGCGTCACCTCACTTGGGGGCAGCCCTGGCCGCGGGTGACGAGGCTTCTGGAATGTCTAAATGCGAGGGGCTCCTGGAGGAGCCGCCCTTCGTTTGACAGGTGATCGTCATCGTCATCTTTCATTCTCAGCGGGGTTTACCGTGCTTTCCCTGTACTCTGATCTTAGCTCTGCCCAGGAAACAGGGCAGGAATGGCCTCTCCGTCTTCCAGATGCGTGAGCTGAGGCCTGGAGGAGTGAAGAGCCCCTCGCACCTGGGAGTTGTGGGACCCAGCCTCCTGCCTCTGTTGCTGCTCTTTTCCCAGCACTTCCTTCGCGCCTTCCCCTACACCGTTTTCCAGTCTCGTTCGTGGGAACGGCAGCAGGGAGGAACGGGATTGTTAGAAAGCAGACACAAAACTGGTCCTCCGAGCAACATCTGCTGTTGTTAAGGGGGCCCCCGCTGAGATGAGGCCACCTGTTTGTGAGCAGCTTCCTGTTGCTGGTGGACTGCATCTCTTATTCTAGTTGTGATAAGTTATTTTCCGTGAAAATAGCTCTTCACTAATAGTCATTTTACCAAACAGATACTAATTCCTTATATGAATTATAGTTTGTCTTAGTTTATGGATTAATTTAATCATTAACTTTTCATCTTAAATAATCTGTGGTAGAAGGATGGATGGGCTAGGAGTAATGCTTATTTTATGAATGGAGAAACGGGGGCTCAAAAGGTTATTATTTGCCTTAGATCACCAGCTGTTGAGTGGTAAATCTGGTATTAAGTTTTCTGACCTAAGGTTAGTAGTCTGACCACTGTCCTACTCTGGCCTATACTGGTGCTCTGTCCCTTGTATTATTTCTGTTAACTATGACTTTTCCTCAAAGTTTGTTGGTTGCAGATGATTTATGCCACTTGAAATGAAGAATGATATTCACTAAATAATTAATTTTTTTAATCAATCAAAGAGTCAATTTTTAATGTGTTTTGGAAGGTTGTCTTTGTGGGAGAAGTAATCTGATGGCTTTGAAGGCAGATTGAGTTGAGTTTGAATCTCAGTTCCACCCCTTGTTTTTGGCAAATTAATTTTTCTGAGCCTTTCTCATCTGTAAAGTAGGAATAATATCCACCTCATAAATTTGTTGATAGTAATAAATTAGGTGTCTGTAAAGCATTTAGAACGGTTCCTGGCCCATGGTAAGCCCTCAACAAATGCTCTTTTCCTTCTTTCTCCACACTCCCTTGAGCTGCATTACAAATATTCTCTATGTGTCTTTGGTCCATTTGGGTCTGGTGTAACAAAATACCTCAGACTGAGTGGCTTGTAAACAACAGAAATTCATTTCTTGCAGTTCTGGAGGCCAGGAGGTCCTAGATCAAGTTGTCTGATGATTCAGTGTTTGGTGATAGCCTGCTTTCTGGTTAATAGATGGCACCCTCTAGCTGTCTCCTTACATGGTGCAAGGGTGAAGGGGTCTCTCTCTGGCCTCTTATAAGGGCATTTATCCCATTCATTAAGACTCTGCCCTCGTAATACAGTCATCTCCCAAAGGCCCCACCTGCTAATATGACCTTGGAAACTAGGATTTCAACACGAATTTTGAAGAACACAAACATGCAGACCATAGCATTATGGTTAATTACTTGGTTGTTCAGGTCAAACAGCCATGGAAATGTAATCAGCTGTACTGTACAAATGTGTTTTTTAAATAAATTTTGGTGACTGGGGTCCAAAGGATAAAGTATTCTAAACGGACTTTAAAAATGTTTGCCCTTGGTGCTTCATAGGTATTTTAAGAACTCCTAAAAGATTTATAGTAAGGCCATTAATCTCTTCAATTAGCTGCAGGAATGTTTTAAAGATAAGTAAGATGAAGGGACTTGAGATTCTGTCATTTCTTTCACTTTCTTTTTTCTTGAAACCGAGTCTCACTCTGTCACCCAGGCTGGAGTGCAGTGGGGCGATCTTGGCTCACTGCAAACTCCACCTCCTGAGTTCAAGCGATTTTCCTGCCTCAGCTTCCTGAGTAGCTGGGACTACAGGCGCTCACCACCATGCCCGGCTAATTTTTTTTGTATTTTTAGTAGAGATGGGGTTTCGCCATGTTGGCCATGCTTATCTCGAACTCCTGACCTCAGATGATCCACCTGCCTCGGCCTCCCAAAGTGCTGGGTTTACAGCGGTGAGCCACTGCACCTGGTTTCTTTCACTTTCATACCTGACCACAGCCCGGATTAGTTTTAAAGGAGAAACAACTTCTTTGGGAATCACATGTGAATGTTATTTAAACACTGAGAAAGTGGTGGTATTATTTAGGGGGAAGTTTAATAGAATTCTCTCTAAGGGTACAATCTGATATCCATTGTGTAATTGGCATTTCTGAAATTGTAGAAGAGAAAACTGTAAATGGCTGGCATAGCAAAACTTAAAATAAATCAATAAAATTCTGTTTGCAGTTTCTGCTGGATGGTAACTTTTTTTTTTTAATTCAACTTTTATTATATAGTAAAGGGTTCATGTGTAGATTTGTTACATGGGCAAATTGTTTGATGCTGATGCTTGGGGTCCCAACTATCCCATCACACACACAGGCCATAAGCATAGTAGACAATAGGTGGTTTTTCAGCCCCTGCCCCCCTTGGTCTAGTGATCCCTAGTATCTGTTCACAACTTTTACCATTATGTATTCAGTGTTTAATTCCCACTTATAAGTGAGAACACACAGTATTTGGTTTTCTTTTCTCACGTTAAGTCACTTAGGACAGTGGTCTCCAGCTCTTTCCGTGTTACTGCAGAGGGCTTGATTTTGTTCTTTTTTATGGCTGCGTAGTATTTCATGGTGCATTTGTAGCTAACCTTTTTCACAAACATGTTTGGCTTTCACTGATTGACTATGGGTCTTGTGAAATATAAAGAGTGAAAAGATCTGCAGTCCAGTGATGGAGCTAGCTTTAAAAATTATTAGAGGCCGGGTATGGTGGCTCACGCCTGTAATCCCAGCACTTTGGGAGGCCGAGGCAGGCAGATCACAAGGTCAGGAGATCGAGACCATTCTGGCTAACACGGTAAAACCCCATGTCTACTAAAAATACAAAAAATTAGCTGGACATGCTGGCATGTGCCTGTAGTCCCAGCTACTCAGGAGGCTGAGGCAGGAGAATTGCTTGAATCCGGGAGGTGGAGGTTGCAGTGAGCCGAGATCGTGCCACTGTACTGCAGCCTGAGCAAGACAGCAAGACTCCGTCTCAAAAAAAATTATTAGAAAGAAACTATTTATGGAAAGACTTTTTCTTCTGTGACATGAAACACTAAAGATTTCATGAAGTTTTGCCAAAATGATAACTTCTTAAAGTAGTAAGTTCGTTTTATGTTTTGAAACATACACAAAAGAGAATAGTATGATGAACTGCTATGTATCAATTTCAAAAATTAGCTATACATTATACATAGGCAGTATTATTCCATAAAAGTTACCTCCCCACTAAATTGTTTTGAAGCAAGTTTCAGACATCATATTTAATTTGTCAAGATTTTTGTATGCTTTAGGACTGCTTTTAATACAGTATTGGAAAAGAGAGATAGTTTTAGTATTTTCAGTCGCGCATGCCACATTCATGAGAGAAAATAAATAACTTGGTTGACATACTCATGGCAGTATATATAGAAGTAATCAGAATTGAAAATCTTATTAAACAATTTAGAATTATAAAATGTCTATATTGCTCTTCAAATTACTGTTTTTTCTTTTGAGATGGCATCTTGCTCTGTCGCCCAGGCTGGAGTGCAGTGGTGCGATCTCGACTTACTGCAACCTCTGCTTCCCGGGTTCCAGCGATTCTCCTGCCTCAGCCTCCCGAGTAGCTGGGACTACAGGCGCCCGCCACCACACCTGGCTACAAACTACTCTTTTTTACCGTAATACATGTATTTTCCGATTAGCAAAGATGTGAACAATTATTGGTAGTTTTTGAGTATGCCTGCAACAACATTAAAGTATCAGACTCAGAAGGGCAAATACTCAGATTTTCTTAAACATTGGAAAAGGCAAAAACATGGGTGACAGACTTTGTGAACCCTGGAGAGGAACTGTGATTGCAAACCTCAATTTTTCTACAATTTATTGACCAATATGTGGATAATTCATAGATATACTATCCTGGCTTCAGTTAGATGGGCCCCTATATTTTGGAGTAGGGCTACCAGCAGGCTTCTCACTGCTTTGGGTCTGCCATTTACTCCCTGCTCTTTTACAACCTGTGTACCCAAACTTGGATAAAGAAAAGATACACGTTTCCTGGCACTTGAGCCCATCTTTACATTTCCATCTCTAGGATTCTTAGGCATCTCCACAGATATTCCGGAATTGCAGGGCAGAATAAGACAAGTGAGACTTCAGTTCTGAACAAGGCAGGAACTTGTTCAGACATTTTGGGCTCAGCCAGACCTAGTGTTCATTCCCTGTTAACTGCCTTTTGTCTTTGATTTTTTGGGTGCTGCGCTTTCTGCTTGGCCACTGTTTTTTTTGCAGCCCCAAGTTTCTCAAATGTCATTTACTTGAATACCACTGTCAGTATTTTGCCATATCCATATTTCTTGTATATTAACTGATTTTACATTTAAGATAGTGTTACAGATTTTTGAGTAAATGTCATTTTATTGAAAGAAAATTATGTAAATTATTTTATAGGTGGTACTTAGTTATGGCAAATATCATGAAGGTAGTAACTGAATGATTGCAATTGTGGACATTTTGGATTAGGACATAGCTTGCTTTCTTTTTTAATTTAAAGCTTTATTGACTTCATATACCATAAAATCCACCCATTTAAAATGTACACTTCAGTGATTTTAATGTATTCACAGAGTTGTGGATCCATTACCGCAATCAACTTTAGAACATTTTCAATACCCCAATATGAAACCCCGTAAGCATTAGCAGCCATTTTCCATTCTGGCCTCCCTCCCCACTTCCCCATCTTATCTCCAGCTCCAGCCACCCACTAATCTACTTGCTGTCTTTATGGATTTGCCTATTCAGGACATTTCGCATAAATGGAATTGTACAATATGAAGCCTTTTGTGTCTGACTTCTTCCATTCAACATAATGTTTTCAAGGTTCATCCATGTGGTAGCACGTATCAGCCTTTCATTCCTTTTTATGGACAAATAATATTCCATCATATGGATATACCACATTTTATTTATTCATGTATCAGTTCGTGAACATCTTGCGTTGTTTCTACTTTTTGGCTATTGCTGCTGTCAATATTCTTGTAGAAGTTTTTGTGTGGACTTGTGTTTTCATTTCTCTTGAGTATAAACCTAGGAGTAGAATTGCTGGGTTGTATGGTGGCTTATCTTTTACTTTTTGAGGAACTGCCAGATTGTTACCAAACCAGCGGTACTGGTTTACATTTCCATTGCAGTGTGTGAGGATTCCAGTTTCTCCACATCTTCTCCAACAGTTTTGTCTGTCTTTTTGACTGTAGACATTTTGGTGGGTACGAAGTTACATCTCATTGTGGCTTTGATATGTATTTCCCTAATGACTAGTGATTTCAACATCTTTTCATATGCTTATTAGCCATTCGTATACATTTTTTGGAGAAATGAGAACATAACCCTTTTAACCTGACATAGTTATGCTATTTAACCTGACATGGGTTCTTATTCTTCCTCTTGGTTGCTCTCTGTTGGCTTTTTATTCATATAATCAAGTGAATTGCTCCCCAGAAATACTTTGTGGTAATCTAGTGTGAAGTATACATCTCCTACTTATGTTTATTTTTACACTGTAGTACCTGTTTACCTAAGTGCACCTGGAAATATCTGGAATTTGTTTAAAAACAAAGTTATGCATTTCAGTTCAGAGGCAGAGACAATAATCTGTCAGGTGCCTAATTGAATGCACAAGATGCGGTGATGTAAGGATTTGAAGTTAATCAGTATCTGGTGGGACTTAAGAAATAATAATTCAGTCTTTTTCATTTTTTTTGAGATAGAGTCTCTCTCTGTCACCCAGGCTGGAGTGCAGTGGTGTGATGCCAGCTCACTGCAACCTCTGCCTCCTGGGTTCAAGCAATTCTCATGCCTCAGTCTTCCGAGTACCTGGGACTTCAGGTGCGCACCACCACACCCAGCTGAGTTTTTGTATTTTTGGTAGAGATGGGGTTTTGTCATGTTGTCCATGCTGGTCTTGAACTCCTGAGCTCAGGCAACCTGCCCGCCTCAGCCTCCCAAAGTGCTAGGATTACAGGTGTGAGCCGCTGTACCCGGCTAATCTTGAACTAACCTTTTTTTTTCCCTTTTTGTAGGAAAAGGCCTGTAATTAAGAGTTTGTGAACTCTGGACTGAAAAATTTTAAGTGAGAGCCTAGTTTAATCTGTAATTTGGAAGTACTTTAAATTTAAATCATTACAGGGTTTTAAAGCTGTAACTGTAGTGCAGTGCAGTCATAGATCAGAAAATCTGAAAATAACAAAAAAATTACCCATAATCCTCTGGTGCACAGCTACCAAGTATTGAGTACTGGTTGTTTGCTATCAGATATTTCTTCACATTTACTTTCTTTGATTTTGAAAATAACCCTACAAAGTAGATATTTTTACTCTTGTTTTATAGCTGTGTACCCTGAGATTCAAAAATGTTAAAGATTTTGTCTAAAGGCTGTGTAGTTTGTAATTGGCAGACTTGGGATATGTATTTGTGTCTGACTTCAGAACTTACTCTTTTTAAAAAAAAAAAAAGTTAATATTTTTAGAGATGAGGTCTCACTCTGTCACCCAGGCTGGAGTGCAGCAGCACGATCATAGCTTACTGCAGCCTCTGTCTCCTGGGTTCAAGTGAGCCTCCTTCCTTAGCCTCCCAGGGAACTGGGACTACAGGTATGTGCCACTATGCCTGGCTATTTTTTTGTATTTTTGTATTTTTGGTGGATTGCTGGTATTATTTTGTATTTTGGTGTATTCTCCACATTGCCCAGGCTGGTCTCAAACTCTTGAGCTCAAGCAGTCTGCCTGCGTTGGCCTCCCAAAGTGCTAGGATTATAGGGTTACAGGTATGAACCACTGTGCCAGGTCTAGGATTGTTTTTTCTATTTCTGTGAGAAACATCACGGAGATTTTGATAGGGATTATGTTGAATTTGTAGATTGCTTTGGGCAGTATGGATATTTTAACAATGTTAATTCTTCCAGGTCATGAACATGGGATGTCTTTCTCTTTATTTGTGTTATTTTCAGTTTGTCATCAATGTTTTATGGTTTTCAGTGTATAGATCTTTCTCTTCCTTGGTTAGATTTATATTCCTAAGTATTTTAATATTATTATTATTATTATTTTTGTTGCTAAAATAAACAATAAAATAAACAATCCTAAAATAGGATGTCATTCTGTCACCCAGTATGGAGTGCAGTGGTATGATCACAGCTCACTGCAGCCTTGACCTCTCCAGACTCTGGTTATCCTCCCACCTCAACCTCCTGAGTATCTGGGACTACAGGTACACCCCACCATGCCTGGCCAATTTTCGTATTTTTGGTAGAGACAGGGTTTTGCCATGTTGCCCAGGCTGATCTTGAATTCCTGGGCTCAAGTGATCGGCCTGCCTTGGCCTCCCAAAGTACTGGGATTACAGGTGTGAGCCACTGTGGCCAGCCTTTTATTGTCTTTTATGTCCTTCATGCTGTTGTAAATGGGGTTGTTTTTTTGATTTCTTTTTTGGATGGTTCATTGTTAGTGTGTAGAAAAGCTGCTGATTTTTCTATTTTGTATTTTGATTTTATATACTACAACTTTACTGAATTTATCAGTTCTAATAGTTTTTGGTGGAACCTTTAGGGTTTTCTGTATATAAGATCATCTCATCTGCAAACAGACAATTTCATTTCTTTTTTTCCTAACTTGGGTACTTTTATTTTATTTTTTTCCTTGACTAATTGCCCTTGCTAGAATTTCCAGGACTATATTGAATAGAACTGGATGAGATGGCATTCTTGTCTTGTTCTTGATCTTAGAGGAAAAGCTTTTAAATTTTCACTGTTGTGTATAATGTTAGCTGTGGGCTTGTCATCTATGATCTTTATTATGACATTACTTATGTACCTAATTTATTGAAAGTTTTTATCTTGAAAGGATGTTGAATTTTGTCAGATGCTTTTTCTGCATTTATTGAGATGATCATATGATTTTCATTCTTTGTTCTGTTAATGTGGTGTATCTGATGTGTTAATTTGCATATGTTGAACCATTCTTGCAACCCACAAATAATTCCTATCCGATCATAGTGTATGATGCTTTCAATAAGCTGTTGGATTGGTTTGCTGGTATTTTGTGGAGGATTTTTGAATCTATATTCATCAGGGATATGGGCCTGTAATTTTCTTTTCTTCTAGTGTTTATGTCTGGCTTTGGTATTAGGGTAATGTTGGCCGTGTAAAATGAGTTTGGAAATATTTTCTTCAGTTTTTGGGAAGAGTTTGAGAAGGATTGGTATTAATTCTTCATTAAATGTTTGGTGGAATTTGCCAGTGAAACCATGAGGTCCTAGGTTCTTCTCTCTCCTGAGTTTTTTATTACACAATCAGCCTTCTTACTTGTTATTGATCTGGTCAGATTTTTTATTTCTTCATGATTCAGTCTTGGTAGGTTGTATATTTCTAGGAGTTTACTTATTTTCTCTAAGTTATTCAATTTGTTGGCATGTAATTATTCAAAGTAGTCTTTTATGATCCCTTTATTTCTGTAATATCAGTTGTAATGTTTCCTCTTACATTTGTAATTTTGTTTGTGTCTTCTTTTTTCTTAGTCTAGCTAAAGGTTTTTCAGTTTCATTTATCTTTTTCATAAGAGTTTCATTTCAACTCAGTTTCATTGATCTTTTCTGTTTTTCTAGTCTCTATTTCATTGATTTTTGCTCTGTTATTATTTCCTTCCTTATGCTGACTTTAGATTTAGGTTGTTCTTTTTTTAGTTCTTTGAGGTGTAAACTTAGGTTATTTATCTGAGTTGTTTCATCTTTCTCTTTTTTTCTTTTCATAGTTGGGATCTTGCTATGTTGCCCAGGCTGGAATGTAGAGACTAGTTTCAGGCATGATCATAGCACACTACAGCCTTGAACTCTTGGGCTCAAGTAATCCTCCCACCTCAGTCTCCTGACTAGCTGAGATTACAGGTGTTCACATCATGTGAGGCTGAGGTCTGTCTGTGTCATTTTTTTTGAGTTGAAGTCTCACTCTATCGCCCACGCTGGAGTGCAGTGGTGTGATCTCAGCTCACTGCAACCTCTACCTCCCAAGTTCAAGCGATTCTTCTGTCTCAGCCTTACAAGTAGCTGGGACTGCAGGCACATGCCACTGCACCCAGCTAATTTTTTGTATTTTTAGTAGAAATGGCGTTGCACCATGTTGGCCAGGCTGGTCTTGAACTCCTGACCACAGGTGATCTGCCCACCTCGGCCTCCCAAAGGGCTGGAATTACAGGCCTGAGCCACTGTGCCCAGCCCCATCTGTCTTTATGTAGGCTTTTATCACTGTAAACTTGCCCCTTAGAACTGCTTTTATTGTATCCCATAAGTTTTGCTATGTTGTATTACCATTTTCACTTGTTTCAGATACTTTTTGATTTCCCTTTTGACTTTTTTCTTTGACCCATTGATTGTTTAGTTGTGTGTTGTTTAATTTTCACATATTTGTGAATTTTTCAGTTTTCTTCCTGTTATTTCTAGCTTTAATTGTGGTCAGAAAAGGTACTTATCATTTAAATCTTCTTGAATTTGTTGAATTCTTGAACTTCTTGAATTTTGTGGCCTAACATATCTATCCTAGGGAATATTGTGTGTGCTTGAAAATGTTTTGTATATTCTGCTGCTGTTGGTTGGAATGTTCTGCAGATGTCTGTTAGGTCCATTTGGCCTATAGAATTGTTCAAGTTCACTGTTTCCTTGTTGATTTTTTTTTTTTTTGTCTGGATGATCTATCCCTTGTTGAAAGTGAGATATTGAAGTCCCCTACTTTTAATGTATTGCTGTCTATTTTTCCCTTCAGTGGTGTTAAAATTTTGGTGCTCCAATGTTGGGTGCATATGTATCTACAGTGGTTGTATCCTTTTGATGAATTGCCCCTTTATCATTATGCAATGACTTTCTTTTTTTTTATTATTATTATACTTTAAGTTCTAGGGTACATGTGCACAAAGTGCAGGTTGTTACATAGCTATACATGTGCCATGTTGGTTTGCTGCACCCATCAACTTGTCATTTACATTAGGTATTTCTCCTAATGCTATCCCTCCCCCAGCCTCCACCCCACGACAGGCCCCACCCTGTGTCCAAGTGTTCTCATTGTTCAATTCCCACCTATGAGTGAGAACATGCAGTGTTTGGTTTTCTGTCCTTATCATAGTTTGCTGATGTTAATGGTCTCCAGCTTCATCCGTGTCCCTGCAAAGGAAATGAACTCATCGTTTTTTATGGCTGCATAGTATTCCATGATGCATATGTGCCACATTTTCTTAATCCAGTCTATCACTGATGGACATTTGGGTTGGTTCCAAGCCTTTGCTATTGTGAACAGTGCTGCAGTAAACATACGTGTGCATGTGTCTTTATAGCAGCATGATTTATAATCCTTTGGGTATATACCCAGTGATGGGATTGCTGGGTCACATGGTATTTCTAGTTCTAGATCGTCGAGGAATTGCCACACTGTCTTCCACAATGGTTGAACTAATTGACACCCCCACCAACAGTGTGAAAGCATTCCTATTTCTCCATATCCTCTCCAACATCTGTTGTTTCCTGACTTTTTTTTTTTTTTTTGAGACGGAGTCTCGCTCTGTCGCCCAGGCAGGAGTGCAGCGGCCGGATCTCAGCTCACTGCAAGCTCTGCCTCCTGGGTTTACACCATTCTCCTGCCTCAGCCTCCCGAGTAGCTGGGACTACAGGCGCCCGCCACCACGTCCGGCTAGTTTTTTGTATTTTTTTAGTAGAGACGGAGTTTCACCGTGTTAGCCAGGATGGTCTCGCTCTCCTGACCTCGTGATCCGCCCGTCTCGGCCTCCCAGAGTGCTGGGATTACAGGCTTGAGCCACCGCGCCCGGCCTGTTTCCTGACTTTTTAATGATGAACATTCTAACTAGCGTGAGATGGTATCTCATTGTGGTTTTGATTTGCATTTCTCTGATGGCCAGTGATGATGAGCATTTCTTCATGTGTCTGTTGGCTGCATAAATGTCTTCTTTTGAGAAGTGTTTGTTCATATCCCTTGCCCACTTTTTGGTGGAGTTGTTTTTTCTTGTAAATTTGTTTAAGTTCTTTGTAGATTCTGGATATTAGCCCTTAATCAGATGGATAGATTGCAAAAATTTTCTCCCATTCTATAGGTTGCCTGTTCACTCTGATGGTAGTTTCTTTTGCCGTGCAGGAGCTATTTAGTTTAATTAGATCCCATTTGTCAATTTTGGCTTTTGTTGCCATTGCTTTTGGTGTTTTAGTCATGAAGTCTTTGCCCATGCATATGTCCTGAATGGTATTGCCTAGGTTTTCTTCTAGAGTTTTTATGGTTTTAGATCTTACATTTAAGTCTTTAATCCATCTTGAATTAATTTTTGTATAATTTTGTATAAGGAATGAATCCAGTTTCAGCTTTCTACATATGGCTAGCCAGTTTTCCCTGCACCATTTATTAAATAGGGAATCCTTTCCCCATTTCTTGTTTTTGTCAGGTTTGTCAAAGTTCAGATAGTTGAAGTTCAGATGGTTGTAGATGTGTGGTGTTATTTCTGAGGCCTCTGTTCTATTCGATTGGTCTATATATCTGTTTTGGTACCATTACCGTGCTGTTTTGGTTACTGTAGCCTTGTAGCATAGTTTGAAGTCAGGTAATGTGAAGTCTCCACCTTTGTCATTTTTGCTTAGGATTGTCTTGGCAATGCGGGCCCTTTTTTGGTTCCGTATGAACTTTAAAGTAGTTTTTTCCAATTTTGTGAAGAAAGTCATTGGTAACTTGATGGGGATGACATTGAGTCTATAAATTACTTTGGGCAGTATGGCCATTTTCATGATATTGATTCTTCCTATCCGTGAGCATGGAATATTATTCCGTTTGTTTGTGGCCTCTTTTATTTTGTCGAGTAGTGGTTTGTAGTTCTCCTTGAAGAGGTTCTTTACATCCCTTGTAAGTTGGATTCCTAGGTATTTTATTCTTTTTGTAGCAATTGTGAATGGGAGTTCACTCATGATTTGGCTGTTTTTCTGTTATTGGTGTATTGCTTGTGATTTTTGCACATTGATTTTATATCCTGAGACTTTGCTGAAGTTGCTTATCAGCTTAAGGAGATTTTGGGCTGGGATGATGGGGTTTTCTAAATATATAGTCGTGTTATCTGCAAACAGGGACAATTTGGCTTCCTCTTTTCCTAATTGAATACCCTTTATTTCTTTCTCTTGCCTAATTGCCTTGGCCAGAACTTCTAACACTGTGTTGAATAGGAGTGGTGAGAGAGGGCGTCCTTGTCTTGTGCCAATTTTCAAAGGGAATGCTTCCAGTTTTTGCCCATTCAGTATGATCTTGACTGTGGGTTTGTCATAAATAACTTATTATTTTGAGATATGTTCCATTAATACCTAGTTTATTGGGAGTTTTTAGCATGAAGGGCTGTTGAATTTTGTCTAAGGCCTTTTCTGCATCTGTTGAGATAATCATGTGGTTTTTGTCATTGATTCTG
Organism: Chlorocebus sabaeus; assembly: GCF_047675955.1. Taxonomy (NCBI): domain Eukaryota; kingdom Metazoa; phylum Chordata; class Mammalia; order Primates; family Cercopithecidae; genus Chlorocebus; species Chlorocebus sabaeus. The sequence continues at coordinate 52,970,191 of NC_132929.1, read as the reverse complement.
TTTATGTGATGGATTATGTTTATTGATTTGTATATGTTGAACCAGCCTTGCATCCCAGGGATGGAGCTGACTTGATTGTGGGTGGATAAGCTTTTTGATGTGCTATGGATTCAATTTGCCAGTATTCTACTGAGGATTTTTGCATCGATATTCATCAGGGATATTGGTCTAAAATTCTATTTTTTTGTTGTGTCTCTGCCAGGCTTTGGTATCAGGATGATGCTGGCCTCATAAAATGAGTTAGGGAGGATTTCCTCTTTTTCTGTTGATTGGAATAGTTTCAGAAGGAATGGTACCAGCTCCTATTTGTACCTCTGGTAGAATTTGGCTATGAATCCATCTGGTCCTGGATTTTTTTGGTTGGTAGGCTCTTAATTATTGCCTCAATTTCAGAGCCTGTTATTGGTCTATTCAGAGATTCAACTTCTTCCTGGTTTAGTCTTAGGAGGGTGTATGTGTCCAGGAATTTATCCATTTGTTCTGGATTTTCTAGTTTATTTGCGTAGAGGTGTTTATAGTATTCTCTGATGGTAGTTTGTGTTTCTGTGGGCTCTGTGGTGATATCCCCTTTATCATTTTTTATTGTGTCTATTTGATTCTTCTCTCTTTTCTTCTTTATTAGTCTTGCTAGTAGTCTATCAATTTTGTTGATCTTTTCAAAAAAACAGCTCCTGGATTCATTGATTTTTTTGAAGGGTTTTTTGTGTCTCTATCTCCTTCAGCTCTGATCTTAGTTATTTCTTGCCTTCTGCTAGCTTTTGAATTTATTTGCTCTTCTCTAGTTCTTTTAATTATGATGTTAGGGTGCAGATTTTAGATCTTTGCTGCTTTCTCTTGTGGGCATTTAGTGCTATAAATTTCCCTCTACCCACTGCTTTAAATGTGTCCTAGAGATTCTGGTATGTTGTGTTTTTGTTCTGATTGGTTTCAAAGAACATCATTATTTCTGCCTTCGTTTCATTATTTACCCAGTAGTCATTCAGGAGCAGATTGTTCAGTTTCCCTGTATTTGTGTAGTTTTGAGTGATTTTCTTAGTCCTGAGTTCTAAGTTGATTGCACTGTGGTCTGAGAGATAGTTTGTTGTGATTTCTTTTCTTTTATATTTGCTGAGGAGTGCTTTACTTCCAATTATATGGTCAATTTTAGAAAAAGTGCGATGTGGTGCTGAGAAGAATATTCTGTTGATTTGGGGTGGAGAGTTCTGTAGATGTCTATTAGGTCCACTTGGTGCAGAGCTGATTTCAATTCCTGGATATCCTTGTTAACCTTCTGTTTCGTTAATCTGTCTAATATTGATAGTAGGGTGTTAAGGTCTTCCATTATTATTGTGTGGGAATCTAAGTCTCTTTGTAGGTCTCTAAGGATTTGCTTTATGAATCTTGGTGCTCCTGTATTGGATGCATGTATATTTAGGATAGCTGTTCTTCCTGTTGAATTGATCCCTTTACCATTATGTAATGGCCTTTGTGTCTTTTGATCTTTGTTGGTTTAAAGTCTGTTTTATCAGAGACTAGGATTGCAACCCCTGCTTTTTTTTGCTTTCCATTTGCTTGGTAGACCTTCCTCCATACTTTAGTTTGACCTGTGTGTATATCTGCACATGAGATGTCTCTCCTGAATACAGCACACTGATGGGTCTTGACTCTTTGTCCAGTTTGCCAGTCTGTGTCTTTTAATTGAGGCATTTAGCCCATTTACATTTAAGGTTAATATTGTTATATGTGAATTTGATCCTGTCATTATGATGTTAACTGGTTATTTTGCCCGTTAATTGATGCAGTTCCTTCATAGCATCGATGGTCTTTACCATTTGGCATGTTTTTGCAGTGGCTGGCACCGGTTGTTCTTTTCCATGTTTAGTGCTTCCTTCAGGAGCTCTTGTAAGGCAGGCCTGATGGCAGCAAAATCTCTCAGCATTTGCTTGTCTATAAAGGATTTTATTTCTCCTTTACTTAAGAAGCTTAGTTTCACTGGATATGAAATTATGGGTTGAAAATTCTTTAGGAATGTTGAATATTGGCCCCTACTCTCTTTTGTCTTGTAGGGTTTCTGCCAAGAGATCTGCTGTTAGTCTGATGGGCTTCCCTTTGTGGGTAACCTGACCTTTCTCTCTGGCTGCCCTTAACACTTTTTCCTTCATTTCAACCTTTGTGAATCTGACAATATGTGTCTTGGGATTTCTCTTCTCGAGGAGTATCTTTGTGGTGTTCTCTGTATTTCCTGAATTTGAATGTTGGCCTGCCTTGCTAGGTTGGGGAAGTTCTCCTGGATAATACCCTGCAGAGTGTTTTCCAACTTGATTCCATTCTCCCTATCAGTTTCAGGTGCACCAATGAAACATAGATTTGGTCTTTTCACATAGTCCATATTTCTTGGAGGCTTTGTTCGTTTTTTTTCACTCTTTTTTGTCCAGTCTTCTCACTTCATTTTGTTAATTTGATCTTCAGTCACTGATATCTTTTCTTCCACTTGATTGAATTGGCTATTGAAGCTTGTGCATGCGTCACGAAGTTCTCGTGCCATGGTTTTCAGCTCCATCAGGTCATTTAAGGTCTTCTCTCCACTGTTCATTCTAGTTAGCCATTCGTCTAACCTTTTTTCAAGGTTTTTAGCTTCCTTGCAATGGGTTAGAACATGCTTCTTTAGTTTGGAGAAGTTTGTTATTACCGACCTTGTAAAGGCTGCTTCTGTCAACTTGTCATTCTCCATCCAGCTTTGTTCTGTTGCTGGTGAGGAGCTGTGATGCTTTGGAGGAGAAGAGGCACTCTGGTTTTTAACAATTTTCAGCTTTTCTGCTCTGTTTCTCCCCATCTTTGTGGTTTTATCTGCCTCTGGTCTTTGATGTTGGTAACCTACAGATGAGGTTTTGGTGTGGATGTTGTTTTTGTTAATATTGATGCTATTCCTTTCTGATTGTTAGTTTTCCTTCTAACAGTCAGGTCCCTCAGCTGCAGGTCTATTGGAGTTTGCTGGAGGTCCACTCCAGACCCTGTGTGCCTGGGTATCACCAGTGGAGGCTACAGAACAGCAAATACTGCAGAACAGTAAATATTGCTGCCTGATCCTTCCTCTGAAAGCTTCGTTCCAAAGGGGCCCTTGCCTGTATGAGGTGTCTGTTGGCCCCTCCTGGGAGGGATCTCACCGTTAGGCTACATGGGGGTCAGGGACCCACTTCAGGAGGCAGCCTGTCTGTTCTCAGAGCTCAAACGCCATGCTTGGAGAACCACTGCTTTCTTCAGAGCCATCAGACAGGGATGTTAAAGTCTGCAGAAGTTGTCTGCTGCTTTTTGTTCAGCTATGCCCTGCCCACAGAGGTGGAGTCTGTAGAGTCAGTAGGCCTTGCTGAGCTGTGGTGGGCTCTGCCTAGTTCAAGCTTCCTGGCTGCTTTGTTTACCTACTCAAGCCTCAGCAATGGTGGATGGCCCTCCTCCACTAGGCTGCAGCCTTGCAGGTTGATCTCAGACTGCTGCGCTAGCAGTGAGCAAGGCTCCGTGGGCGTGGGACCTGCTGAGCCAGGCATGGAAGAAAATCTCCTAGTCTGTGAGTTGCTAAGACCATGGGAAAAGCGCAGTATTTGGGCGAGAGTGTACCGATTTTCCAGGTACAGTCTGTCACGGCTTTCCTTGGCTGGGAAGGGGAAACCCCCGACCCCTTGCACTTCCCAGGTGAGGCAACACCCTGGCCTGCTTCGGCTCGCCCTCCGTGGGCTGTACCTACTGTCCAATCATTCCGAATGAGATGAACCAGGTACCTCAGTTGGAAATGCAGAAATCACCCGTTTTCTGTGTAGAAGCTGCAGACTGGAGCTGTTCCTATTCGGCCATCTTGGAACATACTCTGACTTTTTAAAAAACTTTTATTTTAAGTTCAGGGGTACAAGTGCAGGTTTGTTATGTTGGTAAACTTGTGTCATGGGACTTTGTTGTACAGATTATTTCACTACCCAAGTATTCAACCTAGTACCCATCAATTATTTTTCCTGATCCCCTCCCTCCTCCCACCCTCCACTCTCCAAAAGGCCCCAGTGCATGCTGTTCTCCTCTATGTGTCCATGTGTTCTCATCATTTAGCTCTCACGTATAAGTGAGAACATGTGGTGTTTGGTTTTCTGTTCCTGTGTTAGTTGGCTATGGATAATGGCCTCCAGCTACATTCATGTACCTGCAAATGACATGATCTCATTCTTTTTTAGGACTCCATGATATTCCCTGTTGTATATGTACCACATTTTCTTTATCCAGTCATTGAGGGCACTTAGGTTGATTCCATGTCTTTGCTATTGTGAATCGTGCTGTAATGAACATACAGGTGTATGTGTCTTTATAATAGAATGATTTATGTTCCCTTGGGTATATACCCAGTAATAGGATTGAATGATATTTCTGTCTTTAGGTCTTTGAGGAATCACCACAGTATCTTCCTCAATGGCTGAACTTAATTTACACTCCCACCAACAGTGTATAAGTGTTCCTTTTTCTCCAGAACCTTGCCAGCATCTGATTTTTTTATTTTTATTTATTTATTTTTCAGAGAGAGTCTCACTCTGTTGTCCAGGCCGGAGTGCAGTGGTGAGATCTTAGCTCACTGCAACCTTTGCCTCTCGGTTTCAAGCAATTCTCCTGCCTCAGCCTCCCAAGTAGCTGGGATTACAGGAGCGCACTACCACACCCAGCTAATTTTTGTATTTTGAGTAGAGACAGGATTTTTCCCTGTTGCCCAGACTGGTCTTGAACTCTTGACCTCAGGTGATCTGCCCACCTTGGCCTCTCAATGTGCTGGGATTACAGGAGTGAGCAACCGTGCCCAGCTGTGAGTTTTATTTTTATACATTTTCACATTGTTAGCATCCTTTTAAAAAATTTGTATAAATTTATAGGGTTCATGTACAATTTTGTGGGAATGTGAATTATTACACCCTCTATGCAAAACACTATGGGGATGTCTTAAAAAACTAAAAAATAGAATTACCATTTGATTCAACAATCCCACTACTGGGTATCTACCCAATGGAAATCAATATGCCAAAATGATACCTGCACTTATATGTTTATTGCAGCGTATTCACAGTAGTAAAGATAAGAAATCAACTTGTGTCTATCAACAGATGAATGGTTAGTCTTCTCTTGTTTCAACTTGAATAATTTCTTTTAGCCTTTTTGTAAGGCGGGACGAACTCCCACAGCTTTTCTTTGTTGGTAGCGTTATGATTTTAAATCGGGCCAGGTGTACATGGTGGCTCATGCCTTTAATCCCAGCACTTTGGGAGACTGAGGTGGGTGGATTGCTTAAGCCCAATAGTTCGAGACCAGCCTGGGCAACGTGGTGAAACCCCGTCTGTGCCAAAAAATAAAAAAGTTACCCAGGTATGGTGGTGTGCACCTGTAGTCCCAGCTACTCAGGAGGCTGAGGTGGGAAGATGGCTTTAGTCAGAGAGGCAGAGGTTGCAGTGAGCCAAGATCGCACCATTACACTCCAGTCTGGGCGACAGAGCCAGGCCCTGTCTCAAAATGAGTGAATGAATTAACGAATGTTATATGGGAAGGCCTCATTGAGAGTGACATTTGTGCAAAGTGAATTGGGAGTGTTCCACATGGGAGGTCTAACAAGTGTAAACCCATAATGCTAGAATATATCTGGCATGCTGGGAAACATAAGGAGGCCAGTGTGATTGGAGTACAATGAATGCTGGGGAGAAGGGGTATATGGAATTGGAAAATTTTGGACATGATAGGCTACTGTGAGGACTTTGGCTTTTACTCTGAGTGAGATGGAGAGATGTTGGAGGTTTGTGAGCAGAGGTAGTACATTTAAAAAAATAGAATAGCTTTACTGATAAATGATTCATATACCATATAATTTCCCCATTTAAAAATGTTTTTTAGTATATTCACAGAGTTTTACAACCATCACCGTAATTACTTTTAGAACATTTTCATCACCCGCTATGGAAACCCTGTGCTTATTAGCAGTTACTCTCATTTTCTCCTAACCCCCCAGCCTTCAGCAATCTCTCTTTTCTGACATTATGGATTTGACTGTTCTGGACATTTCACATATGTGGAATCATACAATTTGTGTTCTTTTATAACTGGCTTCTTTCACTTAGCATGTATTGTAGTATGTATTCGCACTTTCTTCCTTTTTTTTTGGTCTTTTATCCGTTTTTATGTCCTTTTATTCATTGTGTGAATATGCATTTTATTTATCCATTCATCAGTTGATGGGTATTTGGGTTGTTTCTACTTTTTAGCTGTTATGAATAATGCTGCTGTGAACATTTGTATATACATTTTTTTCTGGACATATGTTTACTGGTACTGCATTTTAAAGGAGCATATTTTATTGACAAAGGAGAAATGATCTAGGTTTTCTTCCAGAAGGAGGTTTGGTTCCAGATGCTGCTTTCTTTTTTTTGTTCACTGACTCTTCATACAGGGGTAGGTCTTTTTTTTTTTTTTTCTTGTTAAGCAATTTCCCAGTCCCTTTCTGTTCTGTCTGGTTTCCCTGACTTGGATTTCTTTGAGTAAAAGTTTGGCCATATTAAATAGGTTACCTCAAAGGTATGGGCTGTTGTACTTAGAGCTTTATGTAATTGTTAATTAAGATATTCTGATAAAATCTTAGTTTATGAACGTTCTTAAGGGAAGTTACACAGGGTTTTCTATACTGAGTTGAGACTCATTAGTGAGTCAGTTCTGTGAAAGCAGCATTTAAAAACTGAAATAGAATACAGAAGGAAATATTAGAGTGCATCTGTTACTTTACGAAACTTTTAATTCAGTTAAACTTGTATGAACTGGGTAAGATATAAAACGTGTATGTGTTTGTGGGTTGTAGTAAAAAAGTTTGGAACCCCTCTGGGTTAGGATGTCCATGTAATTAATACTGTTCCTTTTCCATTTTATTTTTATTTTTTGGAGAGCATTGAGGTCTTGTTCAGCATGGAGTATTTAAAGCCTGCTATATTATACCCCAACAGGTAATATAAAGGAGCAGTTTTTTGTTGTTGTTGTTTAATGTAAGTGTGGGGATGAGATTTGTATCTTTTTATGAATAATTATGGTTTTCTGGTAATGTTATAACTAAGCATATATGTATTTTTTTATTGTAGGAGTCATACTCCATGGGTTTATGTGATAAATAATCTTGGCATAGAAGAGAATTTAAAGAATGATGGTAAGTGATATCTTAAAGACTAACCTTAGTTTTTTTGCCTTTCTCTTTTCTTCCTTTCTTTTATCTTTTTTAATGTAATAGTTGTTTCATTCAAGATACCCTGTGGAACACATTGTCATAAAGTGCAGTGATAAAGTGAGCAACTATGAATGTACTATTCAACCTTAGAGCCCACGAACCCTGCTGCTCCTCAGGCTTGCCTCTAACACTTATGGTACCTAAGTTAGGAATACAAGTGGAAGCCAGCTTTTAAAATGTCTTAAATAGTTACCAATCAGTGGATACTAACAGCCTGACTTGGCCTCCTATCCAGGGTCCAGCCGGGTCTTAAAGGAATCTACTCTCCCTGGGTCAGGTAGGGTAGAAGTTGGGCTAGGGTAGGTCTTAAATCTGGGATGGGGACTGATGTGAAATTCCCCAGAGAGCCAGGGAAAAACAGGTTTCTGTCCCCCACACTTTACTTTTCTAACTCAACATTTTTCAGGCAATTCCAAACATCTTCTTAAACTACTCAAATTGAGGAAGAGAAAGGAATGCAGGTATATAGGGAGTCCAGTCTGCCTGGATACTTACTTTGGGATAGTTGGGGTGACTAACCTTAATCAAAAGCAGATTCTTGCTCTGGTTTTTCCAGCACAGATGCTGATTTGCCTTCTTCCTTCTCCTCTTATTGTGTCTGACCTAGGGGGACCCAGTTTAGTTTGTGAGTCCCTCTGTCTTAATTTGTGTTCACTCAATTAGTTACTGATCCCTTTTGGATTTTGGTGTTTTTGATAGGTACAACCTTCTAAAGTGTGGGGCTCAGGGCAGAGTCCCTTCTTCTGGTTGAAAGAGCAGGAAAGGGCTGGGTGTGGTGGCTCATGCCTGTAATCCCAGCACTTTGGGAGGCCTAGATGGGCAGATCACGAGCTCAGGAGATCAAGACCATCCTGGCTAACACGGTGAAACCCCGTCTCTGCTAAAAATACAAAAAAATGGCCAGGCGTGGTGGCGGGCGCCTGTAGGCCCAGCTACTCGAGAGGCTGAGGCAGAAGAATGGTGTGAACCCGGGAGGCGGAACTTGCAATGAGCCAAGATCTCACCACTGCACTCCAGCTTGGGCGACAGAGTGAGTCTCTGTCTCGAAAAAAGAAAAAAAAAAAAAAAGAGCAGGAGAGCATCTATTTGTTGTGTGCTCTTATCTCATCCCTCCCCACTTCATACTCTTCCTCAGTTCTAAGGTTTTGATTTTTCGTATCTGTCATTTGGGGTTATTTTCTGTTGGTCTGCTTTTGGGTCTTTTGGTCATAAACTATGCTTTTGTTTGCCAGAAGATTTCTTTTTTTTAATCTACCCTAATTTTGAAAGATGGTCTTAGAGGGAATAGAAGTCTAGGTTGACAGATTTTTTTTTTTTTTTCTTAATATCTTTTTTTTTTCTTCTTGAGACAGAGTCTCTCTTTGTCACCTCGTCTGGAGTGCAGTGGCACAATCATAGCTCACTGCAGTTTTTACCACCTGGGCTCAAGCAGTCCTCCCACCTCAGCCTCCTAAGTAGCTTGGAACTATGCCACCACGCTTGGCCAATTTTTTATTTTTTATTTTTCTGTAGTGATAGGGTCTTGCTTTGTTGCCCAGGCTGGTCTTGAACTCCTGACCTCAAGTGATCCTCCTGCATTGGTCTTCTTCCACAGTGCTGGGATTACAGGCATGAGCCACTATGCCTGGTCTAAGTATCTTGACAAAAGAGATTCCACCGTCCTAATATGCAGCATTTACATGGTTCAAAATTCAAACTATAAAACAATGTTCATTGAGAGAAATTCAACTTTCTTCTCTCTTCTTTCTCTTCTTCCCTTGTGGGTAACATTAAAATTTTTTTTAATTGTAATTTCTAAAATTTAAATTGTGCTAATACAAATAACATGACATTTACCATCTGAACCATTTTTAAGTATACAGTTCAGTGGTATTAAGTATATTCATATTGTTATGCAGCTATCACTATTACTCATCTTCAGAACTCCTTGTCTTGCAATATTGAAACTTTATATACATTAAACAATAATTTCCCATTTCCCCTTACCCCCTGCTCCTGTACCACTTGCTGTGTCTGAGATTTTGACTACTTTTTATCATCCAGTATTTGTCTTTTTGTGTTTGGCTTATTTCATTTAGCATAATGTCTTCAAGACTCATCCATATTGTAGCATATGTCAGAATTTCCTTCCTCTTTAAGACTGAATAATATTCTATTGTCAGTATATATTACATTTTGCTTATCCATTCATCAGACACTTGGACTGTTTCCCCTTTTTAGCTATTGTGAATGATGATGCTATGAACATGGGTGTACAAATATCTCTTCAAGACTGTTTTCAGGCCAGATGCAATGACTTACGCCTGTAATCCTAGCACTTTGGAAGGCCGAGCCAGTTGGCTCACTTGAGGTCAGGAGTTTGAGACCAACTTTGCCAACCCTGGCTCTACTAAAAATACAAAAATCAGCTGGCGTGGTGATATGCGTCTTTAATCCTAGCTACATGAGAGGCTGAGGCATGAGAATCGCTTGAATGCAGGAGGCAGAGGTTGCAGTGAGCCATGATCATACAACTGCACTCTAGCCTGGATGTCAGAGCAAGACTCTGTCTCCAAAAAGTAAATAAATAAATAAAATAGTGAAGAACTGTTTTCAGTTATTTCGGGTACATAACCAGAGGTGGAACTTCTAGATAATATGGTAAATCTACTTTTAATTTTTGGAGGAACTGTCATGGTGTTTTCCTCAGTGGGTGCAACATTTAAAATTCCCACCAACTGTGCACAAGGGTTCCAATTTTTCCACATCCTCGCCAACATTTTTTATTTTCTGTTTTTTTGATAGTAGTCATTTTAATGGGTGCATGGGTAATCATTTTTATTAATGTTTGATTTATCCTTTATATTTTCAAAAAGAAGAATGTGTATATTTATATGTATATACATGTGTTTTTCTTTTTTGAACCTAAAGACAATATATTTTAGTATCTTGGGAGGTTTTTTTTTTTTCCACTCAGCAATATATTCTAGAGTGTTAAAGATCTTAATTTCTTTTTATAGCTGCATACTATTTCCTCTTGATCTTTGTTTTAAAACTCTAGCAGGTAAGATATAGTAAAGCTTTTCTTATCTGCCAACTGTGAGTCTAAGGAATATGTCCAAAAACCTGAAAGTAAATGAAAAATGCCTGTGATCATACACAACAGATAGTCCACACACTGTAAGTGTATTCACTGTACTTGCAGAATTCTTGAGTTCCTTATTCAGAACTGCAATAGTACATTTCCCATAAGCCTAGCAAATAAGAATTGACAGCTAATATCTTGTTAGGGAAGAGGAGAAAATAATTAATAATTAAGCTTTTGTGTCCTACTTAATCATCAGGAAGTAAAGAACTAAAAAATCTTTAACAACACTTTTGTCTGTGCCCATTTATTTTAGGACAACTATCTTTGGTATTTCTATAACTCCTGAGGCATAATTAAATTATAGTATCATATAGAAGTTGGTGTTCATAGTGATAACCTGAAGTTATCAAGAAAAGAGTAGGTTTCTTTAGTAGCCTCTGTTGCAGAGGTCAAGGAAATGTGTTTAGAGATTTTCATACAAAATAGTAAAACCAAAAAGAATTTGTGCTTAGCAGGGAAAACTTCAGTTATCAATTTATGTAGAACACCTCCTTTCCCAATAATGTTCATTTATTGATTTTTTAAAAAAATCATTCTGCCAGTTCATTCATTCATGACATATTTATGTGCCAGGCGCCATCCTAGACAGTGAGAATAGAGTAATGAACAAAACCTAGTCCTTCAGAAACTTACTGTCTAATGGAAAGACAGAATAAACATATTAAGTGTATGATTTAAAATTTAATTGTGGTTAAGTATTACAAAGGAGTACAGATTGGTTTGAGTATATAAAAGGAATCCTGGCCAAGTCTTGGGGTTGAAGAAAACTTAGCCTTAGGAAGTTACATTTAAGTTGGGATTCAAAAGATCATTAGGCTTTGGCTGGGCTAAGAGGAATACTCTTCTTAGGATGCTTTCAGTAGCAAGTAGAGTTGGCTTCAGATAAGAGTTGATCCAGTGGCTCAACAGTGTCATCAAGAATTTGATTGCTTTTCCTCCACTTACTCTGGCTTCTGTTCTGTTGCCATTATTTTAAGACTTGCTGTCTTTATGATCCCTAGATGGTTAGCAGTAGTTTTCAAAGCTGTATATTCCCTAATACATGGCCAGTAGGAGAGTCTTTTCTTTAACATTCCAGTAAAAGATCTGAGATCCTCAATTTTGATCACCTTAGGTCACATGCTCACCTCTGGATCAGTTGTTGTGGATAGGTGAGCAGATTGACTTAGGGAAGGTCTTGTGCTGCGCGCTGGAGTTAGGGACAAAATGTGCTTATCTAGAACCACAAGGGACCCCAACAAAAACTGTTAGGAGAGGAGGATGTAGAGAATGAATGCTAGGGAAGAAGCCAATAAATGTGCATTATAGAGGGGCAGATTATTCCACATAGAAGAAATAATTCTGTGTAAATGTCCTGAATTAGGATGGAGCTTGGTGCTTATGGGGAACTGAATGAAAGTCAGTGATATTGGAGCATGGCAAAGGAGGAAAAGAGTAGTACAAGATGAGACTGGAGGCCAGGTCATGTATTTATAGATAATACCAGATTTCCAAAGTGGTGCTGCCAGTTTTGTTTCCTGTCAGTAGTGTATGGGAGGAGTTGCCCCAGATCCTCACCAGTACACAGTATAATCATTTATTTATTAAAAAAATTTTTTTTAGTAATTTTGATGACCGATTCTTAGTACTTTTTCATTTGATTATTGGCCATTTAGGTATCATTTGTGAAGTGCGTACTCAAGTTTTCTGTTCATTTTTTTATTGACCCAGTAGACTTCTTTTTTGACTCAGTGTCTGTCTTCTTCTTCCTCTCTTTTTTCTTTTTTAAATAGAGACTGGGTCTCACTATGTTGCCCAGGCTGGTCTCAAACTCCTGAGCTCAAATAATTCTCCTGCCTTGGCCTCCCAAAGTCCTGGGATTACTGGCATGAGCTACCGTGCCTGGCCTTGACTCAGTGTCTTTCTTTTTTTGCAGTTGATTTAAGGAGTTCTTTATCTTGAGTCTAAGACCTTTGGCACCTTTGGAACTTCTCTTACTCTGTAGCTTGCTTTTTCATTTTTTAATACCGTCTTTTGAATAGGAACTGTTCTTAATTTTAATGAAGTTTGGTTATTAAGTTTTTCCTTTATGATTAGTGCCTTTTGTGTCCTGATTATTTCTTTCTACCTGAAAATCATGAAAATATTCCCCTGTATCATTTTTGGTAACTTTTAATTTCATTATAATTTTAAATTTAAGAAAGGTTGTAAGAAGACTATGAGGAATTCTCGTATATCCTTTTGCTAGATATTCCAATTGCTAATTTTGCCCCATTAGTTTTATTCTTTCCTTTCTCTCTTTGGGTGTGTGAAACACACATGTGTCTGTAAATATACATCCATCCATATACACATATCTACCTGCACACATAGATCAATATATACTTTTCTCCCTGAACCATTTGAGAGTATTTGAAGCCAACATACTCCTTCATCCTTAAATACTTCAATGTGTATTTACTAAGAATTAAGGACATTCTTTTATATGACCACAATTCAGTGATCAAAATGTGGAAATTTAACATTCATGCTGTATTATTATATAATCCACAGTGGATATTCAAAATTTGTCATTATATGAATGATGTATTTTATAGTTATTTTCTTCTTGATCCATTTAGTTGTCAGGTCTGTTTGTTCTCCTTTAATCTGGAGCAATTCTTCAGCCTTTCTCTTTGTTGACTGCTATTTTTGAAGACTATGGGACAGTTATTCTGAAGAATGTCTCCTCAATGTAGGTGATGTTTCATCATGATTAGATTCAGGTTTTGCATTTTAGGCAGAGTATCACATGAATGATGATGTGTCCTTCTCAATACATCACATAGGAGGTATATGATTTGAATTCGTCCTGCTTGTTAACTTTGATCACTTTGTTAATGTAATGTAGTGTCAAGCTTTTCTACTTTAAAGTTTCTGTTTTTTCTTTTGATATTAGTAAGTAATTTGTGGAGAGGCACTTTGAGGCTGTGTAAATATACAGTACCTTATCAAACTGTCACTTACTAGTTTAGAATCCATTAATGATTTAGTCATTAAAGATCTGTGAGGAAAAAGCTTACATTCTCCTGTTATCTGAACTCTGATTTTTAATTGTATTTAATGTAATCTGACATTATCATTATTTATTTTGATACTCAGATTGTCCCAGATTAGCCAGTGGGTGACTTTAAGCTGGCTCTTGGAATTTTTTTTTTTTTTTTTTTTTTTGAGACAGGGTCTCTGTGACCCAGGCAAGAGTGCAGTGGTATAATTACAGCTCACTGCCACCTCAACTTCCTGGGCCCAAGCCAGCCTCCTGCCTCAGTCTCCTGAGTAGCTGGGCCAATTTTTAAAATTTTTTGTAGAGATGGGGGTCTCCCTATGTTTCCCAGGCTGGTCTTGAACTCCTGGACTCAAGCAGTCCTCCTGCTTCAGCTTCCCAAAGTGTTGGAATTACAGTTGTGAATCACTGTACCCAGCCAAGTTTATTTGGTATGTCCATGTTATTCTTTGAGCATTTCTATACTTTCTAGTGTAACAAGCTGCTGTAGGTTCAGCTTGTAATTTCCCTGTTTTTTTCTTTTTCTCACCTTATTACACAGACTAGGACTTTCAATACAACATTGAATTTATATTCACAGGAGGCAGAGGTTGCCGTGAGCTGAGATCGCACCACTGCACTCCAGCTTGGGTGACAGAACGGGACTCCGTCTCAAAAAAAAAAATTGGAGCAGAAAAAAAATTTGAAAGAGAATGGCTTTAAAACTGGCAAAAGCTATCAGCCAAATTCTCCCAGAAGCTCTACAAACCCCTAAGCAGGATAAATACAAAGAAAACCAAACATATCACAGAAAAACTGATGAAAACCTGAAACAAAGAAAATCTTAACAGTGTACAGAGACAATAAGAGCTCATTACCTTCAAAGGGGTGACAAAAAAACTCAGCTGATTTTCCAACAAACAGACATGATAAATGTCATTAAACAGTGGAGCACCTTTAAAGTACTGAAAGAAAATTACTGTTTTCTAGTATAAAGTTTTCTAATCTAGTATAATAATACAGTATAATAATCTAGGTTTGCATGCAAACCTACATTCTACTATTATACTACATTATGTACTATATATACTATATTATACTATTATACTATAACTAATGCAGTATAATAATCTAGGTTTGCATGCAAATGAACACCAAAAACCAGTAAAAATATGAATAAAAGAGTATAACTACAAACTATATGAAAGTACTATAATCTTATGAAATTTTAAAGATACGAAAGACAAAGTATATCCCAGCCTCCCAAAGTGCTGGGATTACAGGCGTGAGGCATGGCTCCTGGCCCTTTTATTAGTTTTTAAATAGGTATTTTGACATATTTCTGTGTGGCAGTTATTTAATTTTTTCACTTTGAAGGTATTATTTTATTGGCTTGCATTTATTGTTTCTATTATAGAATGTCACTTGTCTTTCTTATTCTTATTAATTTGAGGTTACTTGTGATTACTTCTAAGGTTTTCTTTCTTTTTTTGTTTTGGTTGTCAGTACTTTTTTACCCTAATATGTCTATCGTTTGTCTCTTTATTTTACTTTTTTATTAAAAAAATCACAATTTTATTCATAGTGCCTGTTGATTCATGGTATGATCTTTTTTGTTAGTTTTGGAAAGTTCTTAGCCTTTATGTGCTCTAATCCCATTTTTGTTTCTCTTTTCCTCAGATTTCAGTTTTTGCTTCTATGTTTGATCTTTTTAAAAATTTCTTATGTCTCTTTTGCTCTTTTCTATTTTTTTTTTTCCTGTTTTCATTGGGATGTTTTAGTCTAATTCACTAATTTCTTGTTAAACCATTCATTGAGTTCTTAATTTCAGTTTTTTCATTTTTCAGTTTTGTAATTTCTACTTGATTTTTTTTTTTTTTTGAGACAGAGTCTCGCTCTGTCGCCCAGGCTGAAGTGCAGTGGCTGGATCTCAGCTCACCGCAAGCTCCGCCTCCCGGGTTTACGTCATTCTCCCGCCTCAGCCTCCAGAGTAGCTGGGACTACAGGCGCCCACCACCTCGCGCGGCTAGTTTTTTGTATTTTTTTAGTAGAGACGGGGTTTCACCGTGTTAGCCAGGATGGTCTCAATCTCCTGACCTCGTGATCCGCCCGTCTCGGCCTCCCAAAGTGCTGGGATTACAGGCTTGAGCCACCGCGCCCGGCCTCTACTTGATTTTTTTAAGGTATCTAGTTTTCAGCAGAAAATTTCAATCCTTTTATTTTCAGTTCATATTAATTAGAGTTACTTTAAAATCTATTTCTGATAACTTTTATTACCTGGCTCATGTGTGGGTATATTCTCATTTTTTGTATTTTTTCTTGGTTTTTAGTCTTTGGACTTGTTTTCTAGTATGCCCAGTAATAACTTATTTTATTTTATTGCTGCATAAGAGATGTACATAATTTTGGGGTACATGTGATAATTGATTACATGCATATCATTTGTTAAGATCAAATTAGTATACTTGGTTGTATCTGTCAACCTAAATATGTCTTTTTATACTGGAAACATTCAAATTATTCTCTTTTCGCTATTTTGAAATACATAATAAAGTATTATAACTATAGTCACCCCTCTGATCTATCTAACACCAGGTCTTATTTTTTCTATCCAACCATATATTTGTACCCGTTAATCAACTTTTTATCCCCTCCCACCCCACTGCACTGCTTTTCCTGGCCTTGGGTAACTACCAGTCTACTCAGTATTTTCATGAGATCCACTTTTTTAGCTCCAACATATAGGGAGAACATGTGATAATTCTCTTTCTATGCTTGGCTTTTTTCACTTAACGTAATGACCTCCAGTTCCATCTGTATTGTTGTAAATGACAGGATTTTGTTCTTTTTCATGGCTGAATGATATTCGACTTTGTATATGTAATACATTTTCTTTATTCATCTGTTGATGGACACTTAGGTTGATTCCATGTATGTGAATAGTGATGCAGTAAACGTGGGAGTGCAGATATCTTTTTGATTAAAGTTTCCTTTATTTTGGATATATACCTAGTAGTGGAATTGCTGGATCATATGTCGAGTCTATTTTTAGTTTTTTTGAGGAACTTTCATACTGTTCTCTGTAATGGCATACTAATTTTCATTTCCACTAGCAGTGTACTCTTTTTCCACATCCTCGGTGGCATGTTATTGCCTGTCTTTTTGATAAAAACCATTTTAACTGGGTGAGATGATATTTCATTGTAGTTTTGATTTGCATTTCTGTGGTGATTAGTGATGAGTCATTTTTCATATATCTGTTGGCCATTTTGTATACCTTCTTTTGAGAAATGTCTATTTAGATCTTTTGCCCATTTTTAATTTGGATTATTTGTGTTTTGCTAGTGAGTTGTTGGAGCTCCTCATATGTTCTGGTTATTAATCTCTTACTAGACGAGTAGTTTCCCAATATTTTCTTCCATTCTGTGGATTGTCTCTTTGTTGATTATTTCCTTTGTTGTGCAGAATCCTTTTAGTTAATATAGCCTCATTTGTCTGTTTTTGTTTTTGTTGCCTGTGCTTTTGAGATCTTACACAAACAAGTCTTTACCTAGACAAGTTATCTTTACCCAGACAAGTTTTCTTTTAGTAGTTTCATAGTTTCAGGTCTTACCTTGAAGTTTTTAATCCATTTTGATTTGATTTTTTGGTATGGTGAGAGATAGGAATTTTATTTTTTTGCATAAAGTTATCCAGTTTTTCCAGCACCATTTATTGAATAGGGTGTTCTTTCCCTGGTGTATGTTCCTGTCAATTTTGTCAAAGATTACTTGGCTGTAAATGCATATGTTTATTTCTGGGTTCTCTATTCTGTTCCATTGGTCTGTGTGTTTGTTTTTATGCCAGTATCATGCTGATTTTGTTACTGTAGTCAGGTACTGGGATGTCTCCAGCTTTATTCTTTTTGCTGAGGTTTGTTTTGGCTGTTTGGGGTATTTTGTGTTCCATATAAGTTTTAGGATTTTTTTTTTCTATTTCTGTAAAGAATGTCATTGGTATTTTGATAAGGGATTGCATTGAGTCTGTAATTGCTTTGGGTAGTATTGTTGTTTTAACAGTATTCTTCCATTTCATAAGCATGAAATACCTTTCCATTTTTTATAGCCTCATTCTCTTTCATCAGTCTAGATCTTTCCCTTTTTTGCTTAAATTGATTCCAAGATATTTTATATTGTTTGTAACTGTTGTAAATGGGATTGCTTTCTTGATTTTCTTTTTTGAATTGTTCACTGTTGGTTTTTGTATGTTGATTTTGTATCCTGTACCTTTACTGAATTTGTTAATTAGTTCTAACATATTTTGGTGGAGTCTTTAGGTTTTTTGGTTTTTTTTTTTTTGAGACAGTGTTTCACTCTGTCACCCAGGCTGGAGTGCAATGGTGCGATCATAGCTCGCTGCAGCCTTGAGCTTCCAGGCTGAAGCAGTTCTCCTGCCTCTGCCTCCCGAAGTGCTGGGATTACAGGTGTAAGCCACCACACCTGACTGTCTTTATATTTTTCTAAGTAAAAGATGTCGTCTGCAAACGAGGCTAATTAGACTTCTTCCTTTTCAATGTGGATGCCTTTTATGGTTTCATAACTGGAAGGGGAACCAACAGATTAGTAGTTTATTTCTTGTTCACTTAATAGTTCAGTGTAGGTATTCAGCATGTGACCTTTCACATTTTGATGGGACTAAATTTTTTTTTTATCTTTTGACTCCGTCATTCTTTAGAGAGTCCTGCTAGATCCTGTGCATCTGGCCAGTAAGTGGTGAACTGAGGGAGAGAGCATAGCTGATGATGCAGGAGACTTTAAAAAAAAATAAATCCGATCTGGACATAGCTTACCTCATTTTCCCCTATATTCTAGCATGCAGAAGTCACATGGCCATCTGTCTGCAAGAAAGACTGGAAGGTGTTGTCTAGCTTTGTGACAGGAAAGAAAGCAAGTGGTTTTGATGCATGTTGTAGTCTCTGTCATAGAGGCTGATACAGTATTAATAATTTAGATTTGAGATGATGATGACTTGGACTAGGGTGATGGTAGTGGATTTACATTCTCCAGTTGTGTTTAGGAGATAGACTCGATAAGACTTGATATATTATTTAGGGTATAGGCTAGTGAGCTCTAACAGAGGCTCCAGAACAGAGTAGCTCATACAAGAGAGAAGTTGTTTCCCCCTTATAATAGTTTAGCCATCCTTAGTTCATCTATGGTTTTACCTTTAGATGGTGTGAAATATTGGTAAAAACTGATAAAGTTATCGTAAATTACTGAACAGGATTCCAGCTTTTTCTGTAATATTAGGGAAATTATACTGATTATATGGTTTCTCAGGTAAGCTTCATGATTAGTAATCTTATCTTCATACTACCCAAAGTATTAAGGGCTTTAGTAGTGGGAATTTAAGAGAAAGGTTCTTCTCTGAATTATTCAGAAAGCTGAAAAACATTGGAAAAAAGATATAAAAATTTCATTTTATGGGCAGGTAGTGGTATGAATGGATTTTGAAGAAGTTGTATAAAGTAGAAAGTTTTATGGAGACAGATATATAGATATTTAGTAAACAGTACTTGTAACCTTTTCAAGATCGTGGGAAAAGTTGTTAAAATTGAAATTATTTAGATATTTTAAACCTAAGAGAAAGAAGTTTATTTGGGAGCAAGTCTTAGAAGTACCTAGCCTCTTTGGTGACTATTCTAAACACTTACTTTCTTAGATTGTGTACTGTAAGATTTGAACATAAAAACTTTCACTGAAGACTAGTACTTTTAATCGAAACATTATTTGAACAGGTCTCTGTAAAATCTCCATACAGCACTAGGTGGCACACTGTGACTTTGGATGAAAATACACATATTTTGTTGAAGACTCCTGTGAGAAAATAACCTAGGTTAAAAAAAAAAATACTGTTTGAAATAGACATCTATTTTATGAAGTATCTCAGAACCATTTATTGCATTTCAAACCCTGATACTGATATTAAAATGCTTAAAACTATTTTATTTACATTACTACTGACATTTTTATAAGAATTGGATTACTAAAAATCGTTAGAATTTTTGGGTTTTTACTGAAAGGAGTCCATTCAGCGTATATTACAAAAAGCATCTGTGCTTTAAAATGAAAAATGATTTTCAATCAGATCTTGTAGTAAGATGAGTAGTTATGATGTTTTTGCTTATTAAGTATTGGAACTAAGAATAAAATCAAAGTCTTGAACTAGTGGTTTTTCTTTGAATGTGTATCTATGCATATATACTAAATACAAAAGAGCCAACTTGGTAAAATTGATAGTGGAGCTGAAATGTTTATGGAAGTAAAGAATATTAGATTTGAAGTTTTCTGGTCTAGTGTTACAACATTGCTATTTTGTGATTATCCATTTTAGTTCTTGGAAACTCATTATTTTGTGAAGACTCTTGACTTAGAGTATAATGTATGGCATAGTGAATTTTATGACCCCCCCCCCCCCCCCCCCCACACACACTCACTCTGTCTCTTTCTCTCTCTCTCTCACAGGATGTTCTGTGATTGTGTAAGGGAATTATCTGAAATAGAGCTGAAAAGTAGGCCACCTATTTATACTTGTTCATTTGGCCTGGAAACAATTGTGATACTCTTGGTTAGAACAATGCTTAGGTAACCTAAATGATAGATGCCAGTGTAAGTTAGATAGCACTGACTGATACTTAATGGGAGAAGTGCTTAAGCTAAACGAGGAGGTTTTCTGGTGTTACGTTGATTGGAAAGTATGGGAATGAGTAGAGAAGTGACTTGCAAATCTAGAGGACACTGAATGGGGTTTGGACAGTGACAGTGAGTTTCAGTGAAAGCTTAATGAGTCAGGTAAGTAGATGACACATGGATATTCAGGGTAAGGTCAGAGGAATGAAGGAATGTGGGTACAGATGTTTATGTTAAAGACGTAAAAAGTGACAAGTTCTGGATTAGACTCTCATCACAGAGAATTAGAGTAGAAGAACGTAGTCTTTTTTTTTTTTTTAGTAGTTTGGATATTAGTTGGTTAGTTACTCATTTTTGTGCCGAAACCTGATTCCTGTCACTCACAGATTTAGCACCTATTGTCATTCCCTCTTTCCTATCATAACACAATTTCTCTCTGTACTGGATCATTCCAATCAGTATGAAAGTATGATATACTATCACTTACCTTAAAAATCCATTCTGTTTATTTCTTTATTCTCCTTTATGATGAAACTCAAAGTATCTTAATACTCACTCTCTCCATTTTTCTCATCATTCTGTTTTGAACCTTTTTCAGTCAGGATTTTGACCCTACTATACCACTAAATAGACAATAAGTTATCAATTTATTAGAGTTTATTATAAATTATTACTTTAATTGCTTCCTGGACAATGCAAGGCTGTCAGTCTTATTGCTATTGCTTTAAAGGTAATGAGTTGATTTTTTCCCTCTTCTTTGTACTCTTAAGATTTTTTTCTTTGTTTCATGTTATCAGTTTTTCTGTGCAATGCTTAAGTGTGGTTTTCTTTGTACAATTTATCCTCTTTGGGATTTGCAGAGTTTCTGGGAGAACTGGGCTTATACCTTTTTCTCAACTTTATTTTATACTGTCAAAGAGATTAATGGGACGGTTGGTGAAATTTAAATGCTGTAGTTTAAATAATAATTCTGTGTCAGCGATAATCTCCTGATTTTGTTAGTTATGGTATAGTGATATAGGAGAGTATCCTTACATATATAAAATACACAGTGAAGTATTTACTGCCAAGGAATATAACTGCAGATTGTTCTCAAATGCTTCAGGAAAAAATGTGTGAGGGTATGTTTGATATTCTTTGTGTGAATTTAGAACTTTTCAGTAATTTGAATTTATTTCAGAATAACAAGTAATATGTATCTGTTTATCTCACAGTTGGCTTGTTACCATACAGCCACATTATTTGTTTACATATTGACTATGCTGCTTCACATAAAATGGCAAAATTGAGTAGTTGTTACAGAGATCTTATGGCCTGCAAAGCCTAAAGTAAAAAAAAAATTTATTATCTGGCCCTTTGTAGAAAATCTTTGCTGACCCTTGCTCTAGAGTGTACTATAGTGACTTTTTTTTCTTTCCCTGAAGTGATGCTGCTCATTAATTTCCTTCGTTTGAAAATAATGTGGTGCTTTTTCTTCACATATTCCCCAAAAGAATAAAAATTAACCAGTAGGTGGGGAGAATCCAAACTGGAAGGCAAATAGTAACATACTCCCAGGGGAAGATGAGAACTAATTACATGATTTTGGCAAACATTAATTTATTGTAAGGTTAAAGATAAGAACCATACATAAATGCTGTAATGTAGTTAGTAAATGTGTTTCTCATAGGAGTATGGGTTAGCAATTCTGAAACTACTTTGTGTATATATTAGAATTGAACAGATAAGTAAATAGATTGTGGATAATGAAAACTTGGGATCTTATGTTGGAGAAAGAAGTTTTAAACAAGCAAAGAGAAAGGATGAAATGAGCCCTGTGGCATAGGATTGAAATCAATCAGTATAAACTCATGGTTTTTAATATCTGTATACATATAGTTCCAGGTGTGTGTATTGTGTGTTAGGGTGCATTCATCTAGTTCCTATTGTCTCATTCTGTGAGTTGACTGGGTGGTTTTTGTGATGTGATGTTGGCTTGGGTACTGGCATGGCAGCAGTTTTCTAGGGGCTCAGCTGGGCTGGAATGTCCAAAATGGCTCACTCACACAATGGGCAGAGGATGCTGTCCTCTGGGAGTTCAGCTAGGGCCTGTCAACCAGAGTGCTGCCCATGTGTGGTCTCTCTACTTGTGGCTTGGGCTTCTCATGGCATGACTGTTGCAGGAAGTCAGAGACCCTGAATGGAGGGACTGGTTGAAGCCCTGGCAGAAGAATGTAAATTGTGAAGATTTCATGGACATTTATTAGTTCCCCAAATTAATACTTCTATAATTTCTTATGCCTGTCTTTACTGCAGTCTCTGAACATAAATTGTGAAGATTTCGTGGACACTTATCACTTCCCCAATCAATACTCTTGTGATTTCCTATGCCTGTCTTTACTTTAATCTGTTAATCCCATCATCTTTGTAAGCTGAGGATGTATGTCGCCTCAAGACCCTGTGATGATTGTGTTAACAGCACAAATTGTTTAAACAGTATGAAATCTGGGCACCTTGAAAAAAGAACAGGATAATAGCGATGTTCAGGGAACAAGGGAGATAACCATTAGGTCTGGCTGCCTGAGAGCTGGGCGGAACAGAGCCATATTTCTCTTCTTTCAAAAGCAAATAGGGGAAATATTGCTGAATTCTTTTCCTCAGCAAGGAACATACCTGAGAAAGAGAATGCGTTCCTAGGGGGAGATCTCTAAAGTGGCCGCTCTGGGGACATCTGTTTTTTACGGTTGCAGGTAAGGGATGAAATAAACCCCGGTCTCCCATAGCACTCCCAGGCCTATTAGGATGAGGAAATTCCCACCTAATAAATTTTGGTCCCACCGGTTGGTTGTCTGCTGTCAAACCCTGTCTCCTGATAAGATGTTATCAATGACAGCGTGTGCCCAAAACGTCATTAGCAATTTTAATTTCGCCCCGGTCCTGTGATCACGCCCTGCCTCCATTTGCCTTGTAATATTTTATTACCTTGTGAAGCATGTGATCTCTGTGACCCATACCCTATTCGTACACTGCCTCCCCTTTTGAAAATCACTAATAAAAGCTTGCTAGTTTTGTGGCTTGAGGGGTATCACAGAACCTGCCGACGTGATGTCTCCCCCAGACACCCAGCTTCAAAATTTGTCTCTTTTGTACTATTTCCCTTTATTTCACAGACCGGCTGACACTTAGGGAAAATAGAAAAGGACCCATGTTGAATTATCCGGGGTGAGTTCCCCCAATAATGACAGCTGGATTTTAAGAGAGGGCGCATTCTAAGAGACTGGGTGGAGGCTGCAAAGCTTCTAATGACCTAGTCTCAGAAGTTATGCAGTGTCCTTTCTGCCTCATTTTATTGGTCAGAAAGCAAGTCACAGAGGCATATTCAAGGGGAGTGGATTACATGAGGGCATGAACACCAGCAGGTGTGGTTCACTGGAGCCAAGGGGGGCATCTTTGGAGACTACCTACCATACTTGTTAATTCATGTATTATTTTTTACTCTTACATGTTTGCTTCATTGGCTTGGATTGTTAGCTCTTTGAGGACAAGCACAATACTTTATATTTCTTTATATTCTCCTCAGTCTCTTGATATTTTTGCACATAGTAATTACCTTGTTAAATGTATTGTGCCTTAGGATTCCAGGATTGCTAAAAATCCAGGCTGGCAAGAACTATAGAAGGGCATGGAGGCACCTATTAATTGGACTGGGATTTTGGGCTGGCCCAGTGGTGAACTTGTTTCACAAAGAGGCAGGTTGCCCACACAGATTTAAGGATTAGATAAAGAGGCTGTATCCTTGTGTTCATATGGGTGCTTTATGATCTCTTTCTTCTCACAGATACTTGGCTTATGAAAACAGACTATTTTGATATGACATTCATTAGTGGGGAAGCAATTTCCTTTATTTTATTGGACCTGGCTCCCAGCTGGCACAGGTTGTTGGTGGGGCTGAACCTGTAGGCTCGTGTTTTTAGGCCAGGCGGGGCTAGAGCAAGCAAGAAATTACACATATTCTGTGCAGTAGTTTGAGTTTTAAAAATTGCAATTTAAATTTACCTGTTAACAGCAATTATTATTTGAATCCTAATAACTTGGAGATAAAATTATATAGCTAAAAACTGAATGTTGACTTACTTTAGCACAATCTCTAGGGAATAAAAAAAGGATTTTCCAAAATATTTTATGCTGAAGAGGTCTTTTAGGGGAAATATATAGGATGTTTGTGAAAACTGGTCTCTTTCACACTTGAACTTGTTGATGTGTAAGGGATGGTGCAGATATTAGTCCACAGCAGTGTTTGTGCTCTTTAGGCCACTTTTCAAACCTTAGATTATATTTATTATTTAAATAATTTGTTTATTTTTTAGAGTTACAAAACTCAGTGTTTTTAGATCTAAAAAAGACTTGTGACTTTCTCTTCTCTGTTTAACAACCTACCAAATCCCAAATTAGTTTTAAGTGTTTTCTTTTTGAGAAAAATATGAGAAATAATGACTTTGTTAAATATATATTTTGACTTATGTAATATCTAATAATCTAATAAGTACCATTTTTTCCATACATAGGCTTCATTCCAGCGCTCCAATAGTCATGACAAAGTAAGGAGAATAGTTGCAGAGGAGGGTCGTACAGCAAGAAACCTAATAGCTTGGAGTGTTCCACTAGAAAGCAAAGATGATGATGGTATGTATTTAAAAAATTAGTTTCATTTTTGTAAATAAGAAGGATGTATTTAGTCCTAAATAGATAGACTGAAAACCGTTTGCAATTAGACCTCTTGGGGCTGATTAGTATGTTAAATAAGAAATGATTTTTTGTTGCTTTTATACACACATGGCTTTATAAAAGCCTTACAGTTAGTTTTGCTTTTTCAGGTAATAGTGAAATTTGAAATTGGGTTTATTGTGTTATGACTGGCAGATTAGGGCTTTTTTAAAGTGATAAGAGATTTAGTGATATGATTAGACTTTGTCTCCCTACCCAAATCTCACCTTGAATTATAATCCCCATAATCCCCACATGTCAAGGGAGAGACCATGTGGAGGTAATTGGATCATGGGGACGGTTTCCCCCATGCTGTTCTCATGACAGTGAGTGAGTTCTCATGAAATGTGATCGTTTTGTAAGGGGCTCTTTCCCCTACACTCGGTACTTCTCCTTCCTGCTGCCTTGTAAAGAAGGTGCCTTGCTTGCCCTTCTCCTTCCACCATGATTGCAAGTTTCCTGAGGCCTCCCCAGCCATTCTGAACTATGAGTCAATTAAAGCCCTTTCCTTTATAAATTACCCAGTTTCAGGCAGTTCTTTATAAGCAGTATGAAAGTGGACATTTAGGTTTTTTCTTTTATTAAATTCTTATAAAAATAAAAAGATTTTTAAAAAATCATATTTATCATAGGTGCAATTTAATGTAATACTTTAGAAAATAGAAGTTACTTCTTTAGTTTTCATTATTATTATTTGAACTAGAAAAAAAAATCTCCCCTCTCCCTTTAATGGCTAGAGGCAGTGTGAAGCAACTGTTTCTGGGGATGTTGAAGATTGGATGGAGATACAGAAGTCAGGAGATTGGCATACACTTCAGGAGACCTCACTTTGAAATTTTCTGAGGGCTTGTAGAATATTCCTCATAGTTAGGTTTGTCTGATATCTTTTCATGACTAGATTCAGGTATGTGTTTTTAGTAGGAATTCTATAGAAATGATGTGTCCTTTTTAGTTATCAGAGGAAGTTCATGATAACTGTCTCATTAATTTAATCAGTTGCTTTAAGTATTGTCTGCCAAATTTCTCTACTGTAAAGTAACTAATTTTTTCCTATGTAACTAATGAGTAATTTTTGGTAAGATAGTTTGAAACTGTGTAAATATCCTGTTTTTGTTGAAACAGTACACTCACTACTTTTAGCTTCTATTGATAATCCTTGGCTTATGTTATACCTCTGGTGGTTGCAAAGTGGTGATTTGTTAACTCCATCATTCCTTCTGCATTTGTTAGCCTTCTAATATAAGGAAGAGCTTTAGCATCTCCTCTTTATTTTTATATGTATGTAAGTATGTATGTATTCGTATTTTCAGTTTGTATGGATTCATGGCTGCTTATGGTATTTAATGGGGTACAATTACTCTATTTTGATGCTCAGATTGTTCTCGATTTTTCAAATGGGAAACCCTTTAACTTGGCTCCCGTTCCTTTTGGCATGTTCTAATCATGTTTCCATTCTTTAAAAACATCTTTACACAAGGTGTTTCAAGCTAAACAAGAATTCACCTGTTTTATTCTTTTAAATTTATTTTTACACTTTATTTTATTTAAAATTTTCTTTAAAAAATGTTTTAAATCTTTATCTTTTTTACATTTGGTCCTCTGACCCATTTGTAGTTTATTCTTACACATAGTGTGTGGTATGGATCTAATTTTATCTTTTTCCTTATAGCTAACAAGTTGCCTCAGCATAACTTACTATGAAGTTTATCTTTGCCCCAGTTATTTGAGATTCCACCTTTTCTGTAGAGTGAATTTCCATATGTAATTGTATTCCATTCTACTAGTCTGTTTACCTAATTCATGTGTGAGTGCCATACTATTTTAATTATGGAGGTAGTATGGTATTTTAAAATGCCTGCTTGGACCTGTCTTCCCCTGTAGCTTTTCTTTCTTAGTTTTCCTAGCTATTTTTAGAGAGCAGTTATTTTGAATCATAAAAACTATCAAATAGAGGGGAAAATTGGATTTATCTTTTGCAATTCAACTTCTTAACAGCTAATCTTTTCACAAAGAGCTTACTATTCATTTCTTTGATAAAAGTACATATCAACATGATTTATTACAGAAGTAAAAAAAAGTATCTTGTGGTTGCTGTGTATTATAAATATTTTTATATGAAATTGTATTATCTCATTTTCCATGGGTTATTCTGAACATAAAATAGTTCAAAGGTGTTTCTATTAAAGTTGTTTCTATTCAAAAAACAAAGAAAATATAATAAACATCTGTACATAATCTGATTTTTCATATAAGAACATAAATAATTGGCCAGTACAATTTTAAAGCTTCATTTGTGACTATTGTAACATAATACAACTGTAACCACAGGCTGGGCGCAGTGGCTCACATCTGTAATCCTAGCACTTTAGGAGGTCAAGGCAGGTAGATTGCCTGAGCTCAGGAGTTCGAGACCAGGTTGGGCAACACGGTGAAACCTCGTCTCTGCTAAAGTACAAAACAATTAGCCGGGCATGGCAGTGGGTGCCTGTAATGCCAGCTGCTCGTGAGGCTTGAACCTGGGAGGCAGAGGTTGCAGTGAGCCCAGATCGCGCCACTGCACTCCAGCCTGGGGCACAGAGTGAGACTGCATCTCAAAAAAGAAACAAAAACCAAAAAACTGTAAGCACAGATAATTAGAACTTTCTGAATATCTGTAGTAATGATGACAAAAGAAGAATATTAACATTTACAATTTTCGTTGATCATTTTATATTGTTAAAGCTTTGCCACATATAGGCAATTAAAAACTAAGTTTTTAATAGCAACTTGTTCTTGTTTTATGATTACAATGTATACTTAAGTGTTTCTGAGGCTAATTCCACTTAGAAAAGTTCTCTGCTTCCTATTATTTTTGTTTCTAAGCTGGTTTTTCTGCTGCATATTCTAAAAACCTGCTGGTACATTACAGCTTGTGCTTATTCTAAGCTGGTTTTTCTGCTGGATATTCTAAAAAAACTTGCTGGTACATTGTTTTATGTAATTAAAGGATGGGGTTCTGTAGGTTAATGTAGCATTCTTTCCCTTCACCCCTGGTGGAACGGTGAGGGTGTCCCACTTATGTCGGATAAGTTGATAGCTAGGTACCTGTGTGTTATGGCTCATTTATACTGCTTCAGGGGACCTGACCCCAGAATTATTTTGCAGAAAGGAAAAGTATTCTGTTATACATTATAGAATTTTATTCCTATTTTGAAATGCTGGAGAGGTTGCAGAGAAAAAGGAACACTTACACACTGCTGGTGAGAATGTAAATTAGTTTGGCCATTGTGGAAAGCACTTTGGTGATTGCTCAAAGAATTAAAAACAGAACTACCATTTGACCCAGCTATCTAATTACTGGGTATATACTCAAAGAATATAAATTTTTCTACCATAAAGATACATGTACGTGTATGTTCATCACAGCACTGCTTACAATAGCAAAAACATGGAATAAACCTAAATGGCCATCAGTGGTAGACTGGATAAAGAAAATGTACATATATATACCATGGACTACTATATAACCATAAAAAGAATGAAATCATGTTCTTTGCAGCAATAAGGATGGAGCTGGAGATCATTATCCTAAGTAAACTAATGCAAGAACAGAAAACCAAATACTGCACGTTCTCACTTATAAGTGGGAACTAAACATTGAGTACATACACATGGACACGAAGAAGGGAGCAAAAGACATCAGGGCCTACTTTAGGGTAGAGAGTGGGAGGAGAGTGAGGATTGAAAAACGACTTATCAGTTACTTATGCTAATTACCTGGGTGATGAAATAATCTGTGCACCAAACCCCTGTGAAACGTAATTTGTCTGTATAACAAACCTGCACATGTACCTCTGGACCTAAAATAAAAGTAAAAAAAAAAAAAGAAGACTTTTATTTCTGTTTTGAATTGCTGTTGAGAATAGTAATTACAAAACAGTAGTGTCTTTCTTATAAAAAGAATGAGTGAGAAAATACAAAGAACTGAAACCTCACTTTTCACAATGAAATTGTGGATTTCATATATCATAAATTAAAACCAAATATTGGGGTTTTATATAGAAAACATATAGTCTTAATTTTATTGTTGAAATGAAATTTGAACTTAAAGAACTATTTGCAGATTTGTATATAAGTTGAGGAGTACCAGTAACTGGACTTTGTTTTTAAAGTTGTTAGAGTATTTGACTTCTTTAAGATGTTGATTTATTCCTGTTCAGAGAAAGGTATTCAATAATAACAGTCTCTGGGACTTTGGAAATTTTTTGTGGTGGTTGTTTTAATTTTATTGGTTTATATTGACCATGAACAGACTGTACTATACTGTGGTCTCTGGAAGGAGATTAAATGTTAGTATGCCTGAATGATTTGAGTAGTTTAGGTTTACATTATCTAATTACCTATAGTTCAATTTTATATTATCTATCATTCCGTATATCTACATATTTATTTTTTTCTTGCCTTGAAGGAAAACCTAAATATCAAACTGGTGGAAAATCTAAGAGGACAATTCAAGGCACTCATAAAACTACTAAACAGGTACAGCATCTATAACTTTTTTACTTATTTACTTTTAATTTCAATTTCTGAATGTATTATAAATTATGAAAATCTTATTTTGCAGGATTTGAATATTATTTATCTAAATAAAAATTTAATGTACTTTTTAAAAACAAATATGTATATAGTAATCAGTGTGACTTGTACTAAATACTTTACAGATATTAATTTATTTGGTTCTCATACCCTTTGATGTAAGCATCACAGTTATCCTCACTTACATTGAAGTTTTGTTACAAAAAGAAACTGAGACAGAGAGAAGACATGTAGCTTACTAGTAAATGACACAACCAGCGTTTGAACCCAGGCAGTTAATTTCTTTTCTTTATTTTAAAAAAAAATTTTTTTTTTTTTTCTTTGAGACAGTCTCACCCTGTTGCCCAGGCTGGAGTGCAGTGGTGTGATCTTGGCTCACTGAACCCTCTTCCTCTTGGGTTCAGGCAGTTCTCGTGCCTCAGCCACCCTAGTACCTGGGACTACAGTCATGTGTCACCACATCTGGCTAATTTTTATATTTTTAGAGACAGGGTTTCACCATGTTGGCCAGGCTGGTCCCAAACTCCTGGCCTCAAGTGATCCGCCCGCCTTGGCCTCCCAAAGTGGTGGGATTACAGGCATGAACCACCATGTTCAGCCCTTGGCAGTTAATTTCCACAGTTTATGCTCTTAACTCCTCTGCTATGCCTTCCATGTTTGCCGGTTCTTTTATGATTTTCTTTCTTGATATAATGATGCCTTTAGGTTGTAGGATAGTAAAGATATTTGGAATACAAAAATTTTAAATTGCTGTAATAAAATTTTGGAGAACACAAGCCTACTTTATCTTTTGAAGGTGTTTAGCATAATTATAGTTTTTTAATCCATAGTTATTTTCTCTGAACTTTTCATAGGTGTTGTTATTTTATTTTATTAATTTAATTTAATTTTTTGAGATAAGGTCTCACTGTTCCCCAGGCTGAGTACAGTGGCACAATCACAGCTCACAGAATCACTTGACCCCCTGGGCTCAAGTAATTCTCCCACCTCAGCCTCCAGAGTGGCTGGGGCCAGAGGTGTACACCACTGTGCCTGGCTGATTTTTGATTTTTTGGACAATTATTTTGATATTTTTAAGTATATAGTATGTATTATGTAAAATAAAATTTCATATGAGAAAAACATGGACTTCTAATCATGATATCATTGTGAGTTCACAAAGAATCCCCCGTCCCCACACACAAAGGCACCAATGATTTTATATGCATATATTTGTAAAAAAGGTTAAAAATATATACATATATATGGTTTAATATACACATATAACATATATACTTATATATGCACATATATACACATCCATGTATATATTTCTTATCTATGTATATGTATTTTAACCTTTATTTTAGGTTCAGGGGTACATGTGCAGGTTTTTTTTTTTTTTTTTTTTTAAATTTATTTATTATTATTAAACTTTAAGTTGTAGGGTACATGTGCACAACGTGCAGGTTTGCTACATATGTATACTTGTGCCATGTTGGTGTGCTGCACCCATCAACTCGTCATTTACATCAGGTATAACTCCCAATGCAATCCCTCCCCCCTCCCCCCTCCCCATGATAGGCCCCGGTGTGTGATGTTCCCCTTCCCGAGTCCAAGTGATCTCATTGTTCAGTTCCCGCCTATGAGTGAGAACATGCGGTGTTTGGTTTTCTGTTCTTGTGATAGTTTGCTAAGAATGATGGTTTCCAGCTGCATCCATGTCCCTACAAAGGACACAAACTCATCCTTTTTTATGGCTGCATAGTATTCCATGGTGTATATGTGCTACATTTTCTTAATCCAATCTGTCACTGATGGACATTTGGGTTGATTCCAAGTCTTTGCTATTGTGAATAGTGCTGCAATAAACATACGTGTGCATGTGTCTTTATAGCAGCATAATTTATAATCCTTTGGGTATATACCCAGTAATGGGATGGCTGGGTCATATGGTACATCTAGTTCTAGATCCTTGAGGAATCGCCATACTGTTTTCCATAATGGTTGAACTAGTTTACAATCCCACCAACAGTGTAAAAGTGTTCCTATTTCTCCACATCCTCTCCAGCACCTGTTGTTTCCTGACTTTTTAATGATCGCCATTCTAACTGGTGTGAGATGGTATCTCATTGTGGTTTTGATTTGCATTTCTCTGATGGCCAGTGATGATGAGCATTTTTTCATGTGTCTGTTGGCTGTATGAATGTCTTCTTTTGAGAAATGTCTGTTCATATCCTTTGCCCACTTTTTGATGGGGTTGTTTGTTTTTTTCTTGTAAATTTGTTTGAGTTCTTTGTAGGTTCTGGATATTAGCCCTTTGTCAGATGAGTAGATTGCAAAAATTTTCTCCCATTCTGTAGGTTGCCTGTTCACTCTGATGGTAGTTTCTTTTGCTGTGCAGAAGCTCTTTAGTTTAATGAGATCCCATTTGTCAGTTTTGGCTTTTGCTGCCGTTGCTTTTGGTGTTTTAGACATGAAGTCTTTGCCCATGCCTATGTCCTGAATGGTACTACCTAGGTTTTCCTCTAGGATTTTTATGGTATTAGGTCTAACATTTAAGTCTCTAATCCATCTTGAATTAATTTTCGTATAAGGAGTAAGGAAAGGATCCAGTTTCAGCTTTCTACTTATGGCTAGCCAATTTTCCCAGCACCATTTATTAAATAGGGAATCCTTTCCCCATTTCTTGTTTCTCTCAGGTTTGTCAAAGATCAGATGGCTGTAGATGTGTGGTATTATTTCTGAGGACTCTGTTCTGTTCCATTGGTCTATATCTCTGTTTTGGTACCAATACCATGCTGTTTTGGTTACTGTAGCCTTGTAGTATAGTTTGAAGTCAGGTAGCGTGATGCCTCCAGCTTTGTTCTTTTGACTTAGGATTGTCTTGGAGATGCGGGGTCTTTTTTGGTTCCATATGAACTTTAAAGCAGTTTTTTCCAATTCTGTGAAGAAGCTCATTGGTAGCTTGATGGGGATGGCATTGAATCTATAAATTACCTTGGGCAGTATGGCCATTTTCACGATATTGATTCTTCCTATCCATGAGCATGGTATGTTCTTCCATTTGTTTGTGTCCTCTTTGATTTCACTGAGCAGTGGTTTGTAGTTCTCCTTGAAGAGGTCCTTTACATCCCTTGTAAGTTGGAATCCTAGGTATTTTATTCTCTTTGAAGCAATTGTGAATGGAAGTTCATTCCTGATTTGGCTCTCTGTTTGACTGTTACTGGTGTATAAGAATGCTTGTGATTTTTGCACATTAATTTTGTATCCTGAGACTTTGCTGAAGTTGCTTATCAGCTTAAGGAGATTTTGGGCTGAGACAATGGGGTTTTCTAAATATACAATCATGTCATCTGCAAACAGGGACGATTTGACTTCTTCTTTTCCTAACTGAATCCCCTTGATTTCTTTTTCTTGCCTGATTGCCCTAGCCAGAACTTCCAACACTATGTTGAATAGGAGTGGTGAGAGAGGGCATCCCTGTCTTGTGCCAGATTTCAGAGGGAATTTTTCCAGTTTTTGCCCATTCAGTATGATATTGGCTGTGGGTTTGTCATAAATAGCTCTCATTATTTTGAGGTACGTTCCATCAATACCGAATTTCTTGAGCGTTTTTAGCATGAAGGGCTGTTGAATTTTGTCAAAAGCCTTTTCTGCATCTATTGAGATAATGATGTGGTTCTTGTCTTTGGTTCTGTTTATATGCTGGATTATGTTTATTGATTTGCGAATGTTGAACCAGCCTTGCATCCCAGGGATGAAGCCCACTTGATCATGGTGGATAAGCTTTTTGATGTGCTGCTGAATCCGGTTTGCCAGTATTTTATTGAGGATTTTTGCATCGATGTTCATCAGGGATATTGGTCTAAAATTCTCTTTTTTTGTTGTGTCTCTGCCAGGCTTTGGTATCAGGATGATGTTGGCCTCATAAAATGAGTTAGGGAGGATTCCCTCTTTTTCTATTGATTGGAATAGTTTCAGAAGGAATGGTACCAGCTCCTCCTTGTACCTCTGGTAGAATTCAGCTGTGAATCCATCTGGTCCTGGACTTTTTTTGGTTGGTAGGCTATTAATTATTGCCTCAATTTCAGAGCCTGCTATTGGTCTATTCAGGGATTCAACTTCTTCCTGGTTTAGTCTTGGAAGAGTGTAAGTGTCCAGGAAATTATCCATTTCTTCTAGATTTTCCAGTTTATTTGCGTAGAGGTGTTTATAGTATTCTCTGATGGTAGTTTGTATTTCTGTGGGGTCGGTGGTGATATCCCCTTTATCATTTTTAATTGCGTCGATTTGATTCTTCTCTCTTTTCTTCTTTATTAGTCTTGCTAGTGGTCTGTCAATTTTGTTGATCTTTTCAAAAAACCAACTCCTGGATTCATTGATTTTTTGGAGGGTTTTTTGTGTCTCTATCTCCTTCAGTTCTGCTCTGATCTTAGTTATTTCTTGCCTTCTGCTAGCTTTCGAATGTGTTTGCTCTTGCTTCTCTAGTTCTTTTAATTGCGATGTTAGAGTGTCAATTTTAGATCTTTCCTGCTTTCTCTTGTGGGCATTTAGTGCTATAAATTTCCCTCCACACACTGCTTTAAATGTGTCCCAGAGATTCTGGTATGTTGTATCTTTGTTCTCATTGGTTTCAAAGAACATGTTTATTTCTGTCTTCATTTCGTTATGTACCCAGTAGTCATTCAGGAGCAGGTTGTTCAGTTTCCATGTAGTTGAGCGGTTTTGATTGAGTTTCTTAGTCCTGAGTTCTAATTTGATTGCACTGTGGTCTGAGAGACAGTTTGTTATAATTTCTGTTCTTGTACATTTGCTGAGGAGTGCTTTACTTCCAATTACGTGGTCAATTTTGGAGTAAGTACGATGTGGTGCTGAGAAGAATGTATATTCTGTTGATTTGGGGTGGAGAGTTCTATAGATGTCTATTAGGTCTGCTTGCTGCAGAGATGAGTTCAATTCCTGGATATCCTTGTTAACTTTCTGTCTCGTTGATCTGTCTAATGTTGACAGTGGAGTGTTGAAGTCTCCCATTATTATTGTATGGGAGTCTAAGTCTCTTTGTAAGTCTCTAAGGACTTGCTTTATGAATCTGGGTGCTCCTGTATTGGGTGCATATATATTTAGGATAGTTAGCTCTTCCTGTTGAATTGATCCCTTTACCATTATGTAATGGCCTTCTTTGTCTCTTTTGATCTTTGATGGTTTAAAGTCTGTTTTATCAGAGACTAGTATTGCAACCCCCGCTTTTTTTTGTTCTCCATTTGCTTGGTAAATCTTCCTCCATCCCTTTATTTTGAGCCTATGTATGTCTCTGCGTGTGAGATGGGTCTCCTGAATACAGCAGACTGATGGGTCTTGACTCTTTATCCAGTTTGCCAGTCTGTGTCTTTTAATTGGAGCATTTAGTCCATTTACATTTAAGGTTAAGATTGTTATGTGTGAACTTGATCCTGCCATTATGATATTAACTGGTTATTTTGCTCGTTAGTTGATGCAGTTTCTTCCTAGCCTCGATGGTCTTTACATTTTGGCATGTTTTTGCAATGGCTGGTACCGGTTGTTCCTTTCCATGTTTAGTGCTTCCTTCAGGGTCTCTTGTAAGGCAGGCCTAGTGGTGACAAAATCTCTAAGCATTTGCTTATCTGTAAAGGATTTTATTTCTCCTTCACTTATGAAACTTAGTTTGGCTGGATATAAAATTCTGGGTTTAAAATTCTTTTCTTTAAGAATGTTGAATATTGGCCCCCACTCTCTTCTGGCTTGAAGAGTTTCTGCCGAGAGATCTGCTGTTAGTCTGATGGGCTTCCCTTTGTGGGTAACCCGACCTTTCTCTCTGGCTGCCCTTAAGATTTTTTCCTTCATTTCAACTTTGGTGAATCTGGCAATTATGTGTCTTGGAGTTGCTCTTCTCGAGGAGTATCTTTGTGGCGTTCTCTGTATTTCCTGGATTTGAATGTTGGCCTGCCCTACTAGGTTGGGGAAGTTCTCCTGGATGATATCCTGAAGAGTGTTTTCCAACTTGGTTCCATTTTCCCCTTCACTTTCAGGCACCCCAATCAGACGTAGATTTGGTCTTTTTACATAATCCCATACTTCTTGCAGGCTTTGTTCATTTCTTTTTCTTCTTTTTTCTTTTGGTTTCTCTTCTCGCTTCATTTCATTCATTTGATCCTCAATCGCTGACATTCTTTCTTCCAGTTGATCGAGTCGGTTACTGAAGCTTGTGCATTTGTCACGTATTTCTCGTGCCATGGTTTTCGTCTCTTTCATTTCGTTTATGAGCTTCTCTGCATTAATTACTCTAGCCATCAATTCTTCCACTTTTTTTCAAGATTTTTAGTTTCTTTGCGCTGGGTACGTAATTCCTCTTTTAGCTCTGAGAAATTTGATGGACTGAAGCCTTCTTCTCTCATCTCGTCGAAGTCATTCTCCGTCCAGCTTTGATCCGTTGCTGGCAATGAGCTGCGCTCCTTTGCCGGGGGAAATGCGCTCTTATTTTTTGAATTTCCAGCTTTTCTGCCCTGCTTTTTCCCCATCTTTGTGGTTTTATCTGCCTCTGGTCTTTGATGATGGTGATGTACTGATGGGGTTTTGGTGTAGGTGTCCTTCCTGTTTGATAGTTTTCCTTCTAACAGTCAGGACCCTCAGCTGTAGGTCTGTTGGAGATTGCTTGAGGTCCACTCCAGACCCTGTTTGCCTGGGTATCAGCAGCAGAGGCTGCAGAAGATAGAATATTTCTGAACAGCGAGTGTACCTGTCTGATTCTTGCTTTGGAAGCTTCCTCTCAGGGGTGTACTCCACCCTGTGAGGTGTGGGGTGTCAGACTGCCCCTAGTGGGGGTTGTCTCCCAGTTAGGCTACTCAGGGGTCAGGGACCCACTTAAGCAGGCAGTCTGTCCCTTCTCAGATCTCAACCTCCGTGTTGGGAGATCCACTGCTCTCTTCAAAGCTGTCAGACAGAGTCGTTTGCGTCTGCAGAGCTGCTGCGTTTGTTATTGTTTACCGTGCCCTGTCCCCAGAGGTGGAGTCTACAGAGACAGGCAGGTTTCCTTGAGCTGCTGTGAGCTCCACCCAGTTCGAGCTTCCCAGCAGCTTTGTTTACCTACTTAAGCCTCAGCAATGGCGGGCGCCCCTCCCCCAGTCTCGCTGCTGCCTTGCTGATAGATCACAGACTGCTGTGCTAGCAATGAGGGAGGCTCCGTGGGTGTAGGACCCTCCCGGCCAGGTGTGGGATATGATCTCCTGGTGTGCCTGTTTGCTTAAAGTGCAGTATTGGGGTGGGAGTTACCCGATTTTCCAGGTGTTGTGTGTCTCAGTTCCCCTGGCTAGGAAAAGGGATTCCCTTCCCCCTTGCGCTTTCCAGGTGAGGCAATGCCTCGCCCTGCTTCAGCTCTCGCTGGTCGGGCTGCAGCAGCTGACCAGCACCGATCGTCTGGCACTCCCCAGTGAGATGAACCCAGTACCTCAGTTGAAAATGCAGAAATCACCGGTCTTCTGTGTTGCTCGCGCTGGGAGTTGGAGACTGGAGCTGTTCCTATTCGGCCATCTTGCTCCGCCCCCCCGCAGGTTTGTTATATAGGTAAACTCGTTTCACAGGGGTTTGTTGTACAGATTATTTCATCACGCAGGTACTAAGCCTAGTACCCAATAGTTATTTTTGCTGTTTCTCTTTTTCCTCCCACCCTCAAGGAGGCCCCTCTGTTTGTTGATTCCTTCTTTATGTTCATGAGTTCTTATAATTTAGCTCTTGTAAGTGAGGACATGCAGTATTTGGTTTTCTGTTTCTGCAATAGTTTGCTAAGGATAATGGCCTCCAGCTTCATCCATGTTCCAGCAAAATACATGATCTCATTCTTTTTTATGGGTACATAGTATTCCATCATATATATATATACCAAATTTTCTTTATCCAATGTGTTGTTGATGGGCATTTAGGTTGATTCCATGTCTTTGCTGTTGTGAATAGTGCTGCAGTGAACATTCATGTGCATGTGTCTTTATGGTAGAATGATTTATATTCCTCTGGTAATATACCCAGTAATGGGTTGAATGGTATTTCTGTTTTTAGCTCTTTGAGGAATCACCATACTTCTTTCCATAATGGCCGAATTAATTTACACTCTCAGCAATAGCATATAAGTATTATCTTATCTCCACAACCTTGCCAAGATCTGTTGCTTTTCGAATTTTTAGTAATAGCCATTCTGACTGGTGTGAAATGGTATCTCATTGTGATTTTGATTTGCATTTCTCTAGTGAACAGTGATACTGAGCTTTTTTTCATATGCTTATTGGCTGCATGTATGACTTCTTTAGAAAAGAGTTTGTGTTCTTTGCCTACTTTTTAATGGGGTTGTTTGTTTTTATCTTGTAAATTTGTTTACATTTATTATAGATGCCAGATATTTATTAAACCTTTGTCAGATGCATAGTTTGCAAAAGTTTCCTCCCATTCTGTAAGTTGTTTACTTTTTTTTTCGCTGTGCAGAAGCTCTTAAGTTTAATTAGATCCCGTGTGTCAAATTTTGCTTTTGCGTCAATTGCTTTCGGTGTCTTTGTCAAGAAATCTTCCTATGCATGTTCCTGTGTCCAGGGTGGTACTGCCAGTTGTCTTCCAGGATTTTTATAGTTTTGGGTTTTACATTTAAGTCTTTAATCCATCTTGAGTTGATATTTGTGTATGGTGTAAGGAAGGGGCCTAATTTCAGTCTTCTGCATATGGCAACCCAGTTATCTCAACACCATTTATTGAATAGAGAGTCCTTTCCCCATATCTTGTTTTTGTCAGCTTTGTCAAAGATCAGATAGTTGTAGGTGTGTGGCCTTATTTTTGGGCTCTCTCTTCTGTTTCATTGGTCTTTGTGTCTGTTTTTGTACCAGTACCATGCTGTTTTGGTTACTGTAGCCTTATAGCATAGTTTGAAGTTGGGTAGCATTGATTCCTCTAGCGCTTTTTTTTTTTTAACTTAGGATTGCCTTGGCTATTTGGACTTTTTTTCGTTCCACGTGAATTTTAAATAGCTTTTTCTCATTCTGTGAAGAATGTCATTGGTAGTTTAATGGGAATAGCATTGAATCTGTAAATTGCTTTGGGTAGTATGGCTGTTTTCATGATATCGATTCTTCCTACTCATGAGCATGGGATGTTTTTCCATTTGTTCTTGTCATCTCTGATTTCTTTGAGCAGTGTTTTGTAATTCTTGTTGTGGAGATGTTTCTCCTCCCTGGTTAGCTGTATTTCTAGGTATTTTATTCTTTTTTGTCGCAATTTTGAATTGGATTGCATTCCTGATTTGACTCTCGGCTTGGCTGTTGTTGTGTATAAGAATGCTAATGACTTTTTTGTTTTTATTTTTGTTTTGAGATGGAGTCTCGCTTTGTCGCCAGGCTGGAGTGCAGTGGCACGATTTCTGCTCACCACAACCTCCGCCTCCCGGGTTCAAGTGATTCTTCTGCCTCAGCCTCCTGAGTAGCTGGGACTACGGGTGCATGCCACCACGCCCAGCTAATTTTTGTATTTTTAGTAGAGATAGGGTTTCACCACATTGACCGGAATGGTCTTGATTTGCTGACCTCATGATCAGCCTGCCTCAGCCTCCCAAAGTGCTGGGATTACAGGAAGAATGCTAATGACTTTTTGTACAGTGATTTTGTATCCTGAAACTTTGCTGAAGTTGTTTATCAGTTGAAGGAGCTTTTGTACTGCGACTATGGGTTTTCTAGATACATAGAATCGAGTCATCTGTAAATGGATATTTTGACTTCCTCCTTTCCTATTTGGATGCCCTTTATTTCTTTCTCTTGCCTGATGGCTCTTGCCAGGATTTCCAATACTGTATTGAATAGGAGAGGTGAGAAAAGGCATCTTTGTTTTGTGCCAGTTTTCAAGGGGAATGCTTCCAGCTTTTCTCTGTTCAGTACGATGTTGGCTGTGGCTTTGTCATAGATGGCTCTTACTATTTTGTGGTATGTTCCTTTAATACCTAATTTATCGAGAGTTTTTATCATGAAGATATGTTGTTATATTGAAAGCTTTTTATGCATCCTTTGAGATAACAATGTGGTTTTTTTTTCTTTAGTTCTGTTTATGTGATGAATCACACTTATTGATTTGCCTATGTTGAAGCAACCTTATATCCTGGGGATGAAGCCTACTTGATTTTGGTGGATTAGCTTTTTAATGTACTGCTGAATTTGGTTTGCAGGTATTTTGTTGAGGATTTTTGTGTCAATGTTCATCAAAGATATTGGCGTGAAGTTCCTTTTTGTGTTGTGTCTTGGCCAGATTTTGGTATCAGGATGATACTGGCTTCATAGAATGAGTTGGAGAGGAGTTCTTTCTTCTCAATTTTTTTGGAATAGTTTCAATAGGAACAGTACCAGCTTTTCTTTGTATATCTGGTAGAATTTGGCTGTGAATCCTTCTGGTCCTGGGCTTTTTTTGGTTGGTAGGCTACTTGTTACTGATTGAATTTCGGAGTTTATTGTTGTTCCATTTAGAGAATCAGTTTGTTTCTGGTTCAGTCTTTGGAGGGAGTACGTGTCCAGGAATTTATCCATCTCTTCTAGGTTTTCCAATATGTATGCATAGAGGTGTTCATAGTGGTTTCTGATGGTTATTTTTATTTCTGTGGGGTCAGTGGTAACATGACATTTCCAGTTGTGTTTATTTGGGTATTCTCTTGTTTCCTCTTTATTAGTCTAGCTAGTGGCCTGTCTTATTAATTTTTTCAAAGAATCAACTCCTGGATTTATTGATCTTTTGAATGGTTTTTTATGTCTTGATTTCCTTGGGT
Source organism: Chlorocebus sabaeus (assembly GCF_047675955.1). Lineage (NCBI taxonomy): Eukaryota > Metazoa > Chordata > Mammalia > Primates > Cercopithecidae > Chlorocebus > Chlorocebus sabaeus. The sequence continues at coordinate 52,930,045 of NC_132929.1, read as the reverse complement.
TCATCTCTGATTTTGTTTATATCTTGTCTTTTGCTAGTTTTGGGGTTGATTTGCTCTTGCTTCTGTAATTCTTTTACTTGTGATGTTAGATTGTTAATTTGAGATCTTTCCAACTTTTTGATGTGGGTGTTTAGTGCTATGAATTTCCCTTTTAATATTGCCTTAGCTGGATCCCAGAGATTCTGGTATGTTGTATCTTTGTTCTCATTAGTTTCAAAGAACTCCTTGATTTCACTCTTCATTTCATTATTTACTCAGAATTCATTCAAGTGCATGTTGTTTAATTTCCATGTAGTTGCATGGTTTTGGGTGATTTTCTTAGTTTTGACTTCTATTTTTATTACATTGTGGTCTGAAAGTGTGTTTGGTATGATTTCAGTTCTTTCTGCATTTGTTGAGGATTGTTTTATGTTCAATTATGAGGTCGATTTTAGAGTATGTGCCATGTGGCAATGAGAAGAATGTATATTCTGTTGCTTTTGATTGGAGAGTTATGTAGAGATCTATCAGATCCATTTGGTACAATGTTGAGTTCAGGTCCTGAATATCTTTGTTAATTTTCTGTCTTGATGATCTAATACTTCCAGTGGAGTATTGAGGTCTTCCACTCTTTTTGTGTGGGAGTCTAAGTCTCTTTGTAGGTCTCTAAGAACTTGCTTTATGAATCCGGGTGCTTCTCCTGTGTTGGGTGCATATATATTTAGTATAGTTAGGTCTTGTTGAATTGAATCCTTTATCATTACGTAATGTCCTTTTTTTGTCATTTTTTTTATCTTTGTTGGCTCAAAGTCTATTTTGTCTGAAGTTAGGATTGTAACCACTCCCTTTTTTCTGATTCCCATTTGCTTGGTAGATTTCCCTCCATCCCTTTATTTTGAGCCTATGTGTGTCTTTATGTGTGATACGGGTCTCTTGAAGACAGCATACCATTGGGTCTTATTTATTTATTTTTTAATCCAACTTGACATTCTATGCCTTTTAAGTGGGACATTTAGCCCATTTACATTCAAGGTTAGTGGTATGTGTGGATTTGATCCTGTCATGTTGTTGTTAGCTGGTTACTATGCTGGCTTGTTTGTGTGGTTGCTTTATAGTGTCCCTGGTCTGTGTTTTTAAGTGTCTTTGGTAGCAGTTCTTCCTTTCTATATTTTGTGCTGCTTTCAAGGTCTCTTGTAAGGCAGGTCTGGTAGTCATAAACTCAACGTTTGCTTATCTGAAAAGGATCTTATTTCTCCTTTGCTTAGGAAGTTAAGTTTGGCTGGATATGAAATTCTTGGTTGAAGATTTTTTTCTTTAAGAATGTTGAATATAGGCCCCCTGTCTCTTCTGACTTGTAGCTGAGAGGTCTGATGTTAGCTTTATGAGGTTCCCTTTGTAGGTGACCTGCCCTTTCTCTCTGTTAAAGCTACCTTTAACATTTTTTCTTTCATTTCAATCTTGGAAAATCTGATGATTACATGTCTTGGGGGTTGATCTTCTTGTGTAGAATTTTGCAGGGGTTCTCTGTATTTCCTGAATTTGACTGCTGACCTCTCTATCAAGGATGGGAAAGTTTTCATGGATACTACCCTGAAGTATTTTTTCAAGTTGTTTGTTTACTCCCCATCCTTTTCAGGGATGCCAGTGATTCATAGGTTTGACTTCTTTACAGAATCCCACATTTCTTGGAGGTTTGTTCATTCCTTTTTCTTTATTTTTGTCGGTCTTAATTCAGAAAGCCAGTCTTCAAGTTCTGAGATTCTTTCCTCAGCTTGATCTATTCTGTTAATACTTGTGATTGCGTTGTGAAATTCTTATAGTATGTTTTTTAGCCGTGTTAGATCTGTTAGGTTCTTTTTTATACTGGGTATTTCATTTTTCAGCTCCTATATTGTTCTATTGTGATTCTTAGTTTCCTTGGATTGGGTTTTGCCTGTCTCCTGAATCTTGATCTTTGTTCCTATCCATATATATATGTATTTTTTTTGAGACAGAGTCTTGCTCTTTCGTCCAGGCTGGAGTACAATGGTGCAGTCTGCTCACTGCAACCTTCACCTCCTGGGTTCAAGTGATCCTCCTGTCTCAGCCTCCTAAATAGCTGGGATTACAGGTACCTGCCATCATGCCTAGCTGATTTTTGTATTTTTGTAGAGATGGTGTTTCACCGTGTTGGCCAGGCTGGTCTTGAACTCCTGACCTCAGATGACCCTCCCTCCTCAGCTTCCCAAAGTGCTGGGATTACAGGCCCTATTCATATTATGAATTCTATTTCTGTCATTTCAGCCAGCTCAGCCTGGTTAAGAACCCTTATTAAAGAACTGATATGGTCATTTCAAGACATATGACACTCTGGTCATTTGAGTTACTGGAGCTCTTGCATTGGTTCTTTTCTCTGAGTGTGGGTGTTCCTTTAACTGCAGTGTAATTTCAGTAATTAATGGACTTCTTGATGTTTTCATAGGACAGAAGCTTTGTGCAAGGTCTTTATTTGTTGCTGACTTCTTTTGTTTAATTTCATGGGGATGGGTATGTTAGCAATACGGTTTGGCTCTGTGTCCCCACCCAAATCTTACTTTGAATTGTAATCCCCATAATCCTCACGTGTCAAGGATGGGACCAGGTGGAGGTAATTGGATCATGGGGGTGGTTTCCCCCATGCTGTTCTCGTGATAGTGAGTGCGTCTCATGAGACCTAATGGTTTTATAAGTGTCTGGTATTTCCCCTGCTGGCACTCACTCTGTCCTGCCACTCTGTGAAGAAGGTACCTGTTTCTCCTATGCCTTCTGCCATGATTGTAAGTTTCCTGAAGGCTCTCCAGCCATGTGGAACTGTGAGTCAATTAAACCTCTTTCCTTTATAAGTTACCCTGTCTCAGGTATTTCTTCATAGCAATGTGCGAATGGACTAATACAGCAGTGTATTTTTGGTGTTGAAGCTTTGAGATGTGATCCAGTACGTGGTGCTTAAGTGTATTGGTCAGTTGATAGGTTCTTCCTTGGTCGTGTAGTTTCTTCACAGTTGTAACCTTGCTCCCTCTCAATGCTCTCAAAGTGTGGGCTCCTCTCCCACTGCCTTTGGATTGTGGCTTGACACTCCTAGGCTGCCCACTGCAGCTCTGGGGTGATGTTTCTCCCCAACTTGGAGCCAGTAGAGGAAGGGACTTTAGCAGTGGCATCACAGGATGAAAGGTCTGTGCTGTGGGCCCAAGCTGGGGGTTCCCTGTCTGTTGATGAGCAGGGGGTGGGTGGGACACATGGGAGACAGACTGGCCTTGTCTCCTTGGGTTGACTGTCGTTTGTTGAAGGTATGGATAAGGTACTTTGGGTCTTGGTTCCTTTGTTAGTCTGAGGGTAGCAAGTACTGTTCCATGGCAGAGGTAGTGGCAGAGAGGTTTTTGGTTACCCCTAGGGACTCCACCTCCAAGAAATGTGGAACCCCTGTTACTGAGGGTGTTCAGCCACTGGGATGGGGCGGCTGCACTGCTGGCATGAGCTTCGGGTTTTGCTTGTTGGGGAGCAGGGAGTTGAAGGCTCACAGGGAGGAGAGGTTGGTCTCCTCTCTGTATATTAGCTGTGATGTACTGTAAGTTTGAGTTTAGCCCTTAGGCTCTTTGTGTCCTCCCCTAGTCCAAGGGCAGGAGGAATAGCACTGTTACTGTGGCAGTGGCCAAGGGGCTGTCGTATGCCTTTGGGAGCCTCTTCCCAGGAAAACTCCGTGTCACTACCAGTGGGTATGCTCAGCCGTGGCTGGGGCAACTGTTCTGCATTCATGAGCCATGGGCCCTGCCTAGTGAAGAGTGGGGTGGGGGTTCTAGGGAGGAGGGGCTGCACTCCTGTCTGTATGGTGGCTGTGGTGTGCTAAAAAAATTACTAAAAAACCAGTTGATAGATTTCTAAGGAAATATTATATTTTAAAAATTATATAGTAAGATACATGCACTGATAAATTGAGTGTATTATTTAATGTTCCTTTCGATACACATATAAGAAACTATTATCTCAGAAGGGGTAGACATAAAAGAAATCTTTGCCCGGGCGCGGTGACTCACGCCTATAATCCCAGCACTTTGGGAGGCCGAGGTGGGCGGATCACAAGGTCAGGAGATCGAGACCATCCTGGCCAACAGGGTGAAACTCTGTCTCTACTAAAAATACAAAAAAATTAGCTGGGTGTGGTGGCAGACGCCTGTAGTCCCAGCTACTGGGGAGGCTGAGGCAGGAGAATGGCGTGAACCCAGGAGGTGGAGCTTGCAGTGAACCGAACCGAGACTGTGCCAGTACACTCCAGCCTGGGCTACAGAGCGAGACTCTGTCTCAAAAAAAAAAAAAAAAAAAAAAGTAATCTTTTAGGCCAGGCATGGTGACTCACACCTGTAATCCCAACACTTTGGGAGGCTGAGGTGGGCGGGTCACCTGAGATGAGGAGTTCAAGACCAGTCTGGCCAACATGGTAAAACTCCATCTCTACAAAAATACAAAAATTAGCCAGGCATGGTGACTGTAATCCCAGCTACTCGGGAGGCTGAGGTGGGAGAATCGCTTGAACCTGGGAGCTGGAGATTGCAGTGAGCCAAGATCATGCCATTGCACTCTAGCGTCGGCAACAGAGTGTGAGAGTCCATCTTGAAAAAAAAAAAAAAAGTCTTTATTTTTGTACTTCAGATCGTTTCAAAAACCTACAAAATACAGGGAGAGAGCTTCTTTTTAAATTATAATTAAAAAATGTTTTTAGAGGCAGGGTCTTGCTCTGTTTCCCAGGCTGGAGTACCGTGGCATGATCATAGCTCACTGCAGCCTTGAATTCCTGGGCTTACGCAGTCCTTCCACCTCAGCCTCCTGAGTAGCTGAGACTACAGGTGTGTGCCACCATACCTGGTTAGCTTTTTCATTTTTTGTGGAAATAGGGTCTTGCTGTGCTGCCCAGGCTGTTCTCAAACTTGTAAGCTCAAGCAGTCCTCTCACCTTGGCCCCCCGAAGTGCTGAGATTACAAGTGTGAGCCACTGCACTTGGCTGAGGAACTGCTTTAAAAAATTAATTTTTGTGGGTACATAGTGTGTCTATATATTTATGGGGTACATGAGATATTTGATACAGGCATGCAGTGTATAATAATCACATCGTGGAAAGTGGGGTATTCATCCCCTCAAGCATTTATCCTTTGAATTATAATCCCAGTTACACTCTTTTAGTTATTTGAAACTATACAATTAAATTATAGTCAGCCTGTTGTGTTCCCTAATACCTTGTCTTATTCTTTCTTTCCATTTTTTTTTGTATTTTTATCCTTTTATTTGTTACTGTTTATTTATTTATTATACTTTTAAGTTCTGGGATACATGTGCAAAATGTGCAGGTTTGTTACATAGATATATACATGTGCCATGGTGGTTTGCTGCAACCATTCTTTCCATTGTTTTGTACCCATGAACTATCCCCACTTCCCCCCTACTCCCCTGCTACCCTTACCAGACTTTGGTAACTATCCTTCTACTTTCTCTGAGTTCAATTTTCGTGGTATTTAGCTACCACAAGTAAGTGAGACCATGTGATGTTTGTCTTTCTGTGCCTGGCTTATTTCATTTACATAATGACCTCCAGTTCCATCCATATTAGTGCAAATGACAGGATCTCATTTTTTTTTAAATGGCTGAAGAGCAAGCATTTCATTGTGTATATGTACATTTTCTTTATCCATTCATCTGGTGATGGCCACTTACTTCCACATCTTGGCTGTTTTGAACAGTGCTGCAACAAACATGAGAGTACAGATCTTTTTGATATTCTGATTTCTTTTCTTTTGTGTATATACCCAGCAGTGGGTTTGCTGGATCATATGATAGCTCTATTTTTTGTTTTTGAGGAACCTCTAAACTGTTCTCCATATTGGTTATACTAATTTACATTCCCACCAACAATGTACCAGGGTTCCATTTTTTTCCACATCCTCTCCAGCATTTGTTAATTGCCTGTGTTTTAGATAAAAACCGTTTTAACTGGGGTGAGATGATAGCTTATTTTAGTTTTGATTTGCATTTCTCTGATGATCAGTAATGTTGAGCACCTTTTCATATGCCTGTTTGCCATTTGTATGTCTTCTCTTGAGAAGTGTTTATTTATATTTTTTGCCATTTTAAAATTGGTTTATGAGATTTTTTTCCTATTGAGTTGTTTTAGCTCCTTATATATTCTGGTTATTAATCCCTTTTCAGATGGGTAGTTTGCAAATATTTTCTCCCATTCTGTTGTTTGTCTCTTTACTTTGTTGATTGTTTCCTTTGCTGTGCAGAGGTTTTTTTTTTTTTTAACTTGATATGATCCCATTTGTCCAGTTTTGCATCGTTGCCTGTGCTTATGGGGTATATTACTCCAGAAATTTTTTGCCCAGACCAATGTCCTGGAGATTTTCCCAAAGTTTTCTTGTAGCAGTTTCATAGTTTGAGGTCTTAGATTTAAGTCATTAATCCGTTTTGATTTGAGGTTTGTATATGGTGAGAGAAAGTCAAATTTCATTCTTCTGCATATGGATACCCAGTTTTCCCAGCACCATTTATTGAAGAGACTGTCTTTTCCCCGGTGCATGTTCCTGGCACCTTTGCTGAAAATGAGATCACTGCAGGTGTATGGATTTTTTTCTGGGTTCTTTATTATGTTCCATTGATCTGTGTGTCTGTTTTTATGCCAGTATCATGCTGTTTGAGTTACTATAGTTCTATAGTATAACTTTAAGTCAGGTAATGTGATTCCTACAGTTGTGTTCTTTTCGCTCAGGATAACCTTGGGTATTCTAGGTTTTTCTGTGGTTCCGTATATATTTTAGGATTTTCTTTTTCCTATTTCTGTGAAGAATGTCATTGGTATTTTGATAGGGATTGTATTGAATCTATAGATTGCTTTGGATAGTATGTACGTTTTAATAACATTGAGTCTTCCAATTCATGAACATGGAGTATCTTTCTGTTTTTTGGTGTCTTCTTCAATTTCTTTCATCAGTGTTTTCATTGTAGAGATCTCACTTCTTTGGTTAATTCCTAGGTATTTAATTTTACTTCTGTCTACTGTAAATGGAATTACTTTTTTTTTTTTTTCAGATTGTTCACTGTTAGCATATAGAAATGCAACTGGTTTTTGTATGTTGATTTTGTATCCTGCAACTTTACTGAATTTGTTTATCAGTTCTAATAGTTTTTGGTGGAGTCTTTAGGTTTTTCTAAATATAAGATCATATTATCTGGAAACAAGGATAATTTGACTTCTTCCTTTCCAGTTATTTCTTTCTCATGTCTGATTGCTCTAAGTAGGACTTCCAGTACGTACTCTTTTGAATAACAGTGGTGAAAGCAGGTATCCATTTCATGTTCCAGATCTTGAAGGAAAGGCTTTCAGTTTTTCCACATTCAGTATGATACTAGCTGTTTGTCTGTCGTATATGGCTTTTATTATGTTGAAGTATGTTCCTTCTATGCCCAATAGTTGAGGGTTTTTATCATGAAGGGATGTTGAATTTTGTTAAATACTTTTTCAGCATGCATTGGAATGATTGCGTGATTTTTATTCGTTTTGTTATATAATATCACATTGATTGATTTGCATATTGTTAAACCATCCATGCATGCCTGGGGTAAGTCACACTTGGTCATGATGAATGATCTTTTTAATGTAATGTTGAAAATGTTGAACATGTTCGGTTTGCTAGTATTTTGCTGAAGATTTTTGCATCAATGTTCATCAAAGATAATTGCTTGTATTTTTGTTTTTATGATGTGTCTTTGTCTGATTTTGTTATCAGGATAATACTGGCCTCATAGAATGATTTTGGAAGTATTTCCCCCTCCTCTGTTTTTGGAATAGTTTAGTAGAATTGGTACTAGTTCTTTTTTAAACGTTTGTTAAATTTAGCAGCGAAGCCTTCAGGACCTGAGCTTTTCTTTACTGGAAGACTTTTTATTATGGCTTTGATCCTGTTACTTGTTATTGGTGTGTGCAGGGTTTGGATTTCTATTTTGATAGGTTGTATGTGTCTTGGAATTTATCCATTCTCTCTAGATTTTCCAATTTATTGGCATATAGTTTCTCATAGTAGCCACCAACGATCCTTTGAATTTCTATGGTATCAGTTGTAGTGTCTCCTTTTTCATCTCTAATTTTATTTATTTGGGTCTTCTCTCTTTTCTTGGAGAGCTTCTTAATCTGAGGTTGAAGATGGAGTCTGTGAACATGAAGAAAATAGAAAATATATGTTGAATGTCATACACGTGCATTTTTTGGGGGATAGGTCCATAGGTTTTCTCAGATTCTTAGGGGAGCCGATGAGTCTCTCAGAAAGGGATGAGTCAGAAGTCTCAATTTCTTCCTTCTTCTTTCCCTGGCCTGCCCTTTCTTTTTCCCCCTCTTTCTGTCTTTTTCTCTCAAAAATCCTTGATTAAAACACTGTTACCTCATGGAATCCAATTGTGTGTAATTTCTCCTGCAAGTTTGGATTGTTTTGTCATCTATTGAGTGTCTTGGGAAGCAGTTAGACATAGTAAGCCAAAGTGGTAGTATAGTTACCTGATTAAGAATTCTGGCTTCGTCACTTAAATTAATGTGAGGCTTTGGGGTATAATTTAATTTAGCTAAACCTGTTTCCTCCTCTGTAAAATGAAGATAATATTAGTACTTGTAATATAAAATTGCTTCAATGATTAAATTAAGTATATGTAAATCACTTGGTGCAATGCTTGGCACATAGTATATCATGAATGTTAGATGCTGGTGCAATTGTTAGTATCACTGCTGTTATTTTTGTCAGTAGTAAGTAGAGCCCTATATTTTAAAACTCTCTACTAGTTAACCAGCCTCTAGGAATTTTTTTTTTTAAAGAGAGATTTAAGGTCTCACTGTGTTGCCTGGTCTGTTCTCAAACTCCTGGGCTCAAGTGATACTCCTGCCTCAGCCTCCTGAGTGGTTAGGACTACATGTGTATAAGACTGTGCCTGGCTAGCCTCTATTATTTGATGTGTCTTGTCTACCTTTCTTCACAAAGTCGGCAATTATTGCCATTAGTTTATGCACATTTTTTCTACAGGCATATTTTTTCTCCTTTTTGTCTTTCTTATGATAATCATATCTTACATTATTTGGGCACTTACTATTTGCTAGATGCATGTCAAACACTGTGAACGTTGGAGCAGAAATTGAAAGATTGAGTTCTAGTTTCAGTTTTGTCATTCTTTTGACTTTTGTCAAGAAATTCAGTCTGAGCCTCAGTTTTGTCATCTACAAAATAGGAATAATAATATTTGTCCTGTCTTTATAGCTTGTTGTGATGATTAAATGATAACTATGTTTTCAAAAATCCTTTATAAAATATATTTTCTGCCCTTCTGGAATCTTTGTAAATAAAAGCCTTGGATAGAGCAGTCACACGTAATGATAGAAACAGTTTAACCCCAAAGCATTATTGCCCATTGTACATTATAAGCAAGGATGGTAAAATGTTACCTTATGATTTTAATTACTTATGATTATGAATGCTATACATATATACCACATTTTATGAATGTGTGATAAATTCATAAACAGCTGGGGATGAGTGGCAATAGTTTTGATAATTTCATAAGATTAGAGTCTGGATTCACAGGAAGCTGCTAGTCCTTTGCTGATCAATGTAGAAAAAAGCTTTGGGAAGGAAGTATAATTTAGGAAACTTCCTAAGTTAATTTTAATTTTGAATGGTATATAGAAAGAAATGAGGTGGTCTGGAATATCTGGTAAAGAGCTGTCAGCACTGAGCCTCGGCCAACAGTCTAATGGTAAACCAGCAGTGTAATTGTAGAGCTGTAACTAGAAGATGGTCTCCTGTGGCAGTGTGACCTTGAACAACTCAGCCTCTGAACCTCAATTTATTAATCTGTAAAGTGGAGGTAATAATACATACTTTAAGAAGTGTATGAAGCAGGTCAAGAGATATGTTAAGTTGATTTATAATATACAGTTATTCCTCATTATCCACGGGGGATTGGTTTCATGATCTCTATATTAGTCCATTTTTATACTGCTGTAAAGAACTGCCTGAGACTGGGTAATTTATAAAGCAAAGAGGTTTTAATTGACTGACAGTTCAGCATGGTTGCGGAGGCCTCAGGAAACCCATACAATCATGGCAGAAGGCAAAGAGGAACCAAGGCACCTTCTTCACAAGGTAGCGGGAAGAACTGCCCAGCGAAGCGAGGAAGATCACCTTATGAAACCATCAGATCTTGTGAGAACTCACTATCATGAGAACAGTATGGGGGAAACCGCCCCCATGATTCAGTTACCTCCACCTGGTCTCTCCCTTTACACGTGGGGATTATGGAGATATAATTCAAGATGAGATTTGGGTGGGGACAGAAAGCCTAACCATATCAATCTCCCGTGGATATAAAAATCTTTGGATGTTCAAGTCCCTTATATAAAATGGTGTAGTATTTGCATATAACCTATGCATATCCTCCCATAGACTTTAAACAATCTTTAGATTGCTTATAATACCTAATGCAATGTAAATGTTACGTGTAAGTAGTTGTTATACTGTATTGTTTAGAGAATAATGATAGGAAAAAAGTCCATACATGTTCAGTACAGATGCTTTTTATTTCTGGAGTAGTTTTGGTTTGTAGTTGATTGAATCTTTATACAAAAATCCAATCCCTGGAAGCCGTTTTATTTATTTATTTTCATGTTTTATTTTACTTCACCAGAGTACTGCAGTGGACTGTAAAATAACATCATCTACGACTGGAGATAAACACTTTGATAAAAGTCCCACTAAAACAAGGCATCCTCGGAAGATTGATCTGAGAGCTCGATACTGGGCATTTCTTTTTGACAATCTTCGCCGAGCAGTAGATGAAATCTATGTAACTTGCGAATCAGATCAGAGTGTGGTCGAATGTAAGGTAAGGTTTGCTTTGAGGCCTTGTAATCCATTTGAATTCAGATTCTGGAATTTTTGCTACATCTGACTTGATCTTTTTTTGCTCTGTTGCCCAGGCTGGAGTGTAGTGGCGTGAGGCGTGATCTTGGCTCACTACAACCTCTGCCTCCCAGGTTCAAGTGATTCTCCTGCCTTAGCCTCCTGAGTAGCTGGGATTACAGGCACATGCCACCACACCCGGCTAATTTTTGTATTTTTAGTAGAGACGGGGTTTCACTGTGTTAGTCAAGCTGGTCTCGAACTCCTGACCATAAGTGATCCACCCACCTCGGCCTCCCAAAGTGCTGGGATTATAGGCGTGAGCCACCGTGCCTGGCCCTGACTGGATCATTTATCTCACTTTTTCTAGTTTTAATAAATTCTGTATGCTTTTTATTTAATTACTTCTTATGAAAAGTTGTTCTTTTGATCCATACACTAACATCAGCATTATGCTTCAGGTTTTGTTGATTTTGAAGATTTTATTTTGGCATCACCTAATTATATATTTTATATTCTGTGAAGGATTTGGTAGACAGCTGTCTTGCTGCATAGTTCTGGTCAGGGAATCAAAAGGTTGGATACACATCCAGTATTATTTTTAAAATTCTTATCTATATTCTCCATTGTTGCTGTAGATGGCACTAGTGAGATTTCACATTCTTTGGTTTCATGTTTAATGTCTAATTGGACATTACTCCCTTTCCATTGAGATACTTATCACTCTCCTAATTCACTTTGGTTAGGGAAAAGTGAGATTGATGGCTAACCATAAACAATCCTGGGTGGGATTGGGATGTCATTGTAAGGTGTGTTTTCTAATTTTAAATAATCTTGTGTTTGTAATAGGATATTAAACAGACACATGGTATAGAGTGTCTCTATCTAAAAAGCCTGGCCTTTTAGTAAGTAGAGACTGTATACCATATTAGTTTTTACTGAATAAACCTATTTTGAGGAAAACCAGAGGGATACATGTTTATAGAAATATTAAAGAGATAACTTCTGTTTTTATGGTGAATATGGTTGAAAACCCTGGAATTCATTATTTAACCTTTGAAATATATGAGGGATTAAAGAAGAGTTACGTATTGAGACAGCAGCTATGTTTTCTCTTAAATTGGAAACAGTCAAAATATGTTTTAGACTAGCTAAAAATATTGGTTATCAAAAGCAGGTTTCAAAATGAACATTAGTTGAAACCATCTAAATATATGTTGTGTGGTTGTTATACTTAAATATTGTTACTATCAGCATGTAAAAACTTTTTTTTTTTTTTTTTTTTTTTGAGGCAGGTCTTTTTCTGTCACCCAGGCTAGAGTGTGGTGGTACAAACATGGCTCACTGAAGCCTTGACCTTCTGGACTCAAGCAATCTTCCTCACTCAGCCTCCTGAGTAGCTGGGACCACAGACATACGCCACCATGCCTGGCTAATTTTTAAAAAATTTTTGTAGCGATGAGGCCGCACTATGTTGCCCAGGTTAGTCTTGAACTCCTGGGCTTAAGCAATCCTCCTACCTCAGCATTCCAAAGCTGTGGGATTATAGGCATGAGCCACCATGCCCAGCTACTTTTTATGTTTAAAGAAAAATATTTTTAAGTTTAAAAATCATATTCTTGGAGTATAATGAGTCAGTATGTTGTGGTAGAAGACACTACTGGACTTAATTTTCTGTTATGCTTTGTAAACTGAGCATTTGGGCTTAGAATAGCTCTAGATTACCCCTAGAGATTAATCAAAGCAGCAGTTTCTTTTTTTTTTTTTATTAAAAATAACAAATGACTGATTGAAATCAAATTTGCTTGAAAATATATATACTTCTTTAAAGTGAGATTGACCAATTGCAATTATGTCTTTTTGTGATAAGCAGAAACTCTTGCACCTTTCTCTGACACGACTGTGTTTTAGGAAGCTAGAACTGGCCACAAGAAAGTGTGGATTTTATTTCTGGTTCTGTCACTTGTTCCAAGCTTTATAAAAGCTTAATAGCAATAGAAATTTTTTGTGTAAGTTGTAGATTAAAAGAATGGAGAAAGCTTTGACAAAGTGAGAGGAATAGAGATGTGTTTTCCATTCTTTGTACTGTGCCAAGATGCTCAAAGGCTTATGCTGAGAAATCTAGGAGTTTAAAAGGTATTTTTATATTCAACTCTTCTCCTTATCCAAGACTTATAGGTAGTGGTGTATAAAAGATACAATTTAACGTTTGGTCTAAGCACATGCTGGGTATATACTAACTAGTTTTCTTGTTTTGTTTTGCTTTATTCTCATTATTAAGGCACTGCCATCCATGATCTCATTTGGTTAGTATCTTTATGAGATACATGACTCAATAATTTTTCCTCATTTTGTAAGTGGATTCAGCCATTGTTTTGTTAATGCATTGAAAGATTTACTCCTATTTGTGATTTTTATGTTTTAACCTTAGTTAAAATAATCACAGTTCAGTTCTGTGTCTCATACGTAAAATGCAGTTAATAACACATTATGTAATTCACATAAGTATAGCGTGATGTGAAAAGTATCTTTCCTGTTTGCCAGGGATTTCTGAGTGATGCTAACTTTGTAATCAAAAGAAGCTACGTTCCTGATTTTTTGAGTTTGAAGGTTGTGCCTGTTTATGACATCGGCTACTTTACTACATAAATTGCTAAGAACTGACATTGTAGCAAAACTCTACTCTAAGCATTACCCCTACATTTCCCTTGCTCTCTTGCAAGGTAGGCTAGAGTGGGTTGGGGGAATTGCTTTTTGGAGTGTGCTTAGTTAATGAAGTGGTGGCCATTCCCTCATTTGTTCTCACAAAATTTTCAGGTAAGGGTTGAAAGAGTTGGTTGTGAAATTTGTGGGTGTGGCTGCTGGAAGGGGAGATTGGCATCTTCTTCTCTGGTTGAATGTTTGTTGTGTGGACTGATTTTGGTGGCTCTGGAATGTATTGAGAGAGTTTGGAGAAAACATGCTGGGAATACATTTTATTTTCCTTTCCTTGTTTCCCATTTCAATCTGGAGGGAACTAGATGTGTGTCTCTGGAGGCTTGGGGGCTCCTTTGGATAAAGAGACTGGCACCTGCATCTGGCTTAGAGATTTCATAGCACAGTAGACTTGCTGGAGTAACCTGTGCCAGCTGGGCTTGAAGACTCTAGGATAGTTCTCAGTGATCAAGTAAAGAAGACCTGAGTGTATCTAATGATCTATTTGAGGGAAGGAGCATAGGCATAGATGAAGGTGTTAGAGTCATAGGAGCTTCCTCTGGGGACACTTGGCTAGGTGAGTATGTGTAAAACTCTGATGGAGTTGGGCCCCAGTGTCTCTTATTCTCATATTTGTTTCCATGTGTACTCAATCTTTAGCTCCCACTTATAAGAGAGAACTTGGTACTTGGTTTTCTATTACTGCATTAGTTTGCTTAGGATAATGGCCTCCTGCTGCATCCATGTTCCTGCAAAGCACATGATCTTGTTTTTTCCTGTGTCTGCATAGTATTCCATGGTGTATATGTACCACATTTTCTTTATCTAGTCTACCATTGATGGGCATCTAGGTTGATTCCATGTCTTTGCTATTGTGGATAGTGCTGCAGTGAACATATGTGTGCATATATCTTTTTGGTAGAGCAGTTTATATTTCTTTGGGTATATACTCAATAATGGGATTGCTGGGTCAAATATTATTTCTGTTTTCAGTTCTTTGAGAAATCTCCAAACTGCTTTCCATGGTGACTGAACAAATTTACATTCCCACAGTAGTGTATAAGCATTCCCTTTTCTCCACAACCTTGCCAACATCTGTTTTTGACTTAAACAATAGCCATTCTGTCTGGTATGATGTGGGATCTCAGTGTGGTTTTGATTTGCATTTCTCTAATGATTAGTGATGTTGAACATTTTTTCGTATGCTTGTGTATGTATTTTTTTTTTTTTTTGAGATGGAGTCTCACTCTGTCACCCACGCTGTAGTGCAGTGGCACAATCTCGGCTCACTGCAAGATCCGCCTCCCAGGTTCACGCCATTCTCCTGCCTCAGCCTCCCGAGTAGCTGGCACTACAGGCACCCGCCACCACGCCTGGCTAATTTTTTGTATTTTTAGTAGAGACGGGGTTTCACCGTGGTCTTGATCTCCTGAGCTCGTGATCCGCCCGCGTTGGCCTCCCAAAGTGCTGGGATTACAGACATGAGCCACTGCGCCCGGCCATGTATGTATTCTTTTGACAAATGTCTGTTCGTGTACTTTGCCCAGTTTTAAATGGGGTTGTATAATTTTTCTGACTGATGTGAGATGGTGTCTCATTGTGGTTTTGATTTGTATTTGTCTGATGAATAGTGATGTTGAGCATTTGATATGGTTTGGCTCTGTCCCCACCCAAATCTTACCTTGAATTGTAGTTCCCATAATCCCCACATGTCGTGGGAGGTAATTTAATCATGGAGGTTGTTACCCTTATTCTGTTCTCGTGATAGTGAGTGAGTTATCATGAGATCTGATGGTTTTATAAGGGGCTTTTCCCCCTTTTGCTTGGCACTTCTCCTTGCTGCTGCCACATGGAAGAAGGACGTGTTTACTTCCCCTTCCACCATGATCATAAGTTTCCTGAGGCCTCCCCAGTTATGCTGAACTGAGTCAGTTAAACCTCTTTCCTTTATAAATTACCCAGTCTCAAGTATGTCTTTATTAGCAGTGTGAGAGCAGACTGATACAGCATTTTTTATATGCTTGTTGACTGTGTTATGTCTTTGAGAAGTGTCTGTTCATGTCCTTTGCCCATTTTTAAATTGGGGCTGTTTGTGTTTTGCTTGTTGATTTAAATTCCTTATAGATTCTAGATATTGGATCTTTGTCAGATGCATAGTTTGTGAATATTTTCTTCCATTTGGTACATTGTTTACTTTGTTAATTGTTTCTTTTGCTGTACCGAAGATGTTTAATTATGTCCCACTTGTCTATTTTTGTTTTTGTTGCAATTGCCTTTGGGGATTTTGTTATGAAATTGTTGCCAAGACATACATCCAGAATGATATCTTCTAGGTTTTCTTCTATGGTTTTTATAATTTGAGGCTTTACAATTACTTTTTTTTTTTTTTTTTTTTGAGACGGTGTCTCGCTCTGTCGTCCAGGCTGGAGTGCAGTGGCGTGGTCTCGCCTCACTGCAAGCTCTGCCTCCCAGGTTCATGCCATTCTCCTGCCTCAGCCTCCTGAGTAGCTGGGACTACAGGTGCCTGCCACCATGCCTGGCTAATGTTTTGTATTTTTTAGCAGAGACAGGGTTTCACCGTGTTAGCCAGGATGGTCTCAAATCTCCTGACCTCATGATCTGCCCGCCTCGGCCTCCCAAAGTGCAGGGATTACAGGCGTGAGCCACCGTGCCCGGCCTACAATTACTTTTTAAATCCATTTTCAGTTGATTTTTATGTATGGTGAAAGGAAGTGGTCCAGTTTCAGTCTTCTGCATGTGGCTAGCTAGTTATACCAGTACCATTTATTGAATAAGGAATCCTTTATTCATTGCTTGTTATTGTTGACTTTTCGAAGATATGATGATTGTAGGTGTGTGGCTTTATTTCTGGGTTCCCTAACTAGTTTCATTGTTCTATGTATCTGATTTTCGTACCATGCTATTTTTGTTACTATAACCTTGTAGTATGGTTTGAAGTGAAGTAGTGTTCTGCCTCCAGCTTTGTTCTTTTTGCTTAGGATTGCTTTGGCTATTGGAGCTCTTTTTTGGTTGTGAATTTTAGAATAGTTTTTTTTTGAATTCTGTGAAAAATGACATTGGTAGTTAGGAATTGGCATTGGTAGTTGGTAGTTTGGAATTGGTAGTTGGTAGTTTGGCATTGAATCTGTAAATTGCTTTGGTCAGTATAGCAATTTTAACAGTATTGATTCTTCCTATCCATGAGCATGGAATATGTTTCCATTTGTTTGTGTCATCTCTGATTTCTTTCAGCATTGTTTTGTAATTCTCGTAGAGGTCTTTCACTTCCCTGGTGAAATTTATTTCTAGATTTATTTATTTATTTATTTTCTTATGCCTAATGTGAATGGGATTGTGTTCTTGATTTGGTTCTCAGGTTGAATGTTATTGGTGTATGGAAATGCTACTGATTTTTGTACATTGATTTTGTATCCTGAAACTTAAGTTATCAGTTCTAAGAGCCTTTGGACAGAGACTATAAGGTTTTCTAGGTATAGAATCATATTGTCTGCAGAGACAGCTTGACTTCCTCTCTTCCTATTTGGATGCCTTTTATTTTATTCTCTCAGCTGATTGCTCTGGCTAGGATTTCCACTACTGCATTGAATAGGAGTGGTGAGGTGGGAATCCTTGTTTTGTTCTGGTTTTCAAGGGGAATAGTTTCAGCATTTGCCCATTCAGTATTATTTTAGCTGTGATGGTGTCATGGAGCCTCTTATTATTTTCAGTTATGTTATCTTGATACCTAGTTTATTGAAGGTTTTTAACATGGAGTGGTGTTGAATTTTATTGAAAGCCTTTTCTGGGTCTGTTGAGATGCTTATGTGGTTTTTGTTTTTAGTTCTGTTTATGTGGTGGATCACATTTATTGATTTGCATGTGTGAACCAACCTTACATCTCAGGAATAAAGCCTACTTCATCATAGTGAATTAACTTTTTGATGTGCTGCTTGATTCTGTTTGCTAGTATATTGTTGAGTGTGTGGTTTTTTTTTTTTTTTAAATCTGTGTTCATCAGGGACATTGGCCTGAGCTTTTCTGGTTTAATTTATTCCTAGACATTTTTGTGTGTATGTGTGTGTGGCTATTGTGAATGGGATTGTGTTCTTGATTTGGTTCTCAGGTTGGACGTTATTGGTGTATAGAAGTGCTACTGATTTTTGTATACTGATTTTGTATCCTGAAGCTTTACTGAAGTTGTTTATCAGTTCTTGGAGTCTTTGGATGTTGCGTCTCCTCCCGGTTTTGGTATTAGAATGATGCTGGCCTCATAGAATGAGTTAGGGAGGAGTTCTTTCTCAATTTTTGGGAGCAATTTTAGTAGAATTTTTATTAGCTCTTCTTTGTATATCTGATAGAATTCAGCTGTGAATCTGTCTGGTTCAGGGATTTTTTTGGGTTTTAGGTTTTTTCTTAATGATTCCATTTCAGAACTCATTATTGGTTTGTTCAGGATTTCAGTTTCTTCTGGGTTCAGTCTTGGGAGGTTGTATGTTTCCGAAAATTTATCCATTTCTTTTAGGTTTTCCAGTTGGTATGTACAGAGGTGTCTGTAATAGTCTCTGAGGACTTTTTGTATTTCTGTGGGGTTGGCGGTAATGTGAACTTTGTCATTGCCAATTGTGTTTATTTGGATCTTTTTTTTCTTTATTAATCTAGCTAGCTGTCTATCAACTTTGTTTATTTTTTTCTAAGAACCAACTTTTCTTCATTGATCTTTTGTATGGATTTTCATGTCTCAACGTTGTTCAGTTCAGCTTTTACTTATTAGTATGGTGGTGAATATCCTTGCCCATCAGTGTTGTTGAGTTCAGCTCTGAGTTTGGTTATTTCTTTTCTTTTGCTAGCTTTGGGGTTGGTTTGCCCTTGTTTTTTTTTTCTCTTTTTCTTTTTTTTTTTTTTTTGAGACGGAGTCTTGCTCTGTCCCCCAGGCTGACGTGCAGTGGCGCGATTTCGGCTCACTGCAAGCTCCGCCTCCTGGGTTCACACCATTCTCCTGCCTCAGCCTCCTGAGTAGCTGGGACTACAGGTGCCCGCCACCGCGCCCGGCTAATTATTTTGTAGTTTTAGTAGAGATGGGGTTTCACCGTGGTCTTGATCTCCTGACCTTGTGATCCGCTCGCCTTGGCCTCCCAAAGTGCTGGGATTACAGGCGTGAGCCACCGTGCCCGGCTGTTTTTTGTTTTTTTTTTTGACTTCCTCTAGGTATGATGTTGTTAATTTGAGATCTTTCTAACTTATTGGTGTATGCATTTAGTGCTATAAACTTTCCTCTTAACACTACTGTAGCTGTGTCCAAGAGATTCTCTTATGTTGTTTCTTTGTTTTTATTAGTTTCAAAGAATGTTTTGATTTCTATCTTAGTTTCATTGCTTATCCAAAAGTGATTCATGAGCAGGTTGCTTAATTTCCATGTAATTGTATGTTTTTGAGAGATCTTATTATAGATTTCTGTTTTTATTGCATTGTGGTCCGAGGGTGTAGTTGGTATGATTTCACTTTGAATTTATGGAGAATTGCTTTATGGCTGAGTGTGTGGTTCATCTTAGAGTATGTGCTATGTGCAGATGAGAAGAATTTATATTCATTTGTCATTGAGTGAAGTATTCTGTAGATAGTGTTAAGTCCATTTGGTCAAGTGTCAATTTAGGTCCTTAATATCTTTGTTAATTTTCTACCTTGATCTGTCTAACACTGTCAGTGGGGTGTTGAAATCTCCTGTTATTATGTGTGGTTATCTAAGTCTCTTCATAGGTCTCTGAGAACTTATGTCATGAATCTAGGTGCTCTAATGTTGGGTGCATATATGTTTAAGATGGTTAAATCTTCTTGTTTAATTGAACCCTTTATTAATATGTAATACTCTTCTTTGTTCTTTTTGATTATTTTTGGTTGAAAATCTGTTTGAAATAATGAAAACCCCTGCTTTTTTTGTTTTCTGTTTACTTAATAAATCTTTCTGCATCCCTTTACTTTGAGTCTGTGGTTGTTGTTGCATGTGAGATGCGTCTTTTGAAGGCAGTCTACAGTTGGGTCTTGCTTCTTTATCCAGCTCACCACCCTGTGCCTTTTAAGTGGAATGTTTATATTATATTCAAGGTCAATATTGGTATGTGATGCATTAATCCTATCATCATGTTATTAGCTGGTTGATTCTTATGTCGACTTGATTATATAATTGTTTTGTTGTGTCAGTGGGCCCTTATGGTGGCTGGTGTTGTTTTTTCATTTTTATGTTTAGCACTCTCTTAGGGACCTCTTTTAAGGCAAGTCTGATGGTAATGAATTCCCTTAGCATTTGCTTGTGTCAAAAGGATTTTTTTTCTCCTTTGCTTATGAAGCTTAGTTTGGTTGGATATGAAATTCTTGGTTGGAATTTATTTTATTTAAGGATACTGAATATAAGCTCCCAATCTCTTTTGGCTTGTAGGGTTTCTGCTGAAAGGTCTGCTGTAAGCCTGATGAGTTTTCCTTTGTAGGTGACCTGCCCTTTCTCTCTAGCTGCCTTTAAGGTTTTTTCTTTTGCATTGACCTTGGAGAATCTGATAATTATGTGTCTGGGGGATGGTTGTCATACAGTATCTTGCAGTTGTTCCCTAAATTTGCATGTTCATGTGTCTAGTGAGGTTGGGGAAATTTTAATGGACAATTTCTGCTTGTTAGTTCATTCTTACACTGCTATGAAGAAATACCTGAGACCAGGTAATTTATAAAGAAAAGAGATTTAATTGGTAAATGGTTCCACAGGCCGTACAGGAAGCATGTAGCATCTGCTTCTGGGGAGGCCTCAGGGAGCTTTTACTCATGGCAGAAGGCAAAACAGGAACAGCAGGCATCTTACATGGCAGGAGCAGGACCAAGAGCGAGGGGGAGGTGCCACACACTTTAAACAACCAGATCTCATGAAAACTCTATCATGAGGACAGCACCAAAGGGATGGTGCTAAGCGGTTCATAAAGGATTCACCCCCATGATTCAGTCATCTCCCACTAGGCCCTCCAGCACTGGGGATTACAATTGAATTTGAGATTTGGGAGGAGACACCAATCCAACCATATAATTCCTCAAATGTTTTCCAAATTGCTTGCTATATCTCCGACTCATTCAGGAATGCCAGTGTGTTAGAGGTTTGGTCTCTTTACATAATCACATATTTCTCAGAGGTTTTGTTCATTTTTTAAAATTCCTTTTTCTTTATATGCCTGCATTGATTTGAAAGAGCAGTCTTTGAGCTCTAAGATTCTCTCCTCAGCTTCATGTATTCTCTTATTAATGTTTCCAATTGTATTGTGAAATTCCTGTAGTGATTTTTTTCATTTCCAGAAGTTCAGTCTGGTTCTTCCTTAAAATGGTTATGTTGTCTTTCAACTCGTAGATGGTGTCACTGTTTACCTTGCATTGGTTTTCAGCCTTCTCCTGTATCTTGTGGAGTTTCCTTCCCATCCAAATTCTGAATTGTAGGTCTTTCATTTCAGCCATCTCAGTCTGGTTAAGAACCATTGCTGAGGAGCTAATGCAGTTATTTGGAGATAAGAAGATACTCTGGTTTTAGAATTGCCAGAATTTTTGTGCTGGCTGTTTCTCATCTGTGTGTGCTGATGTTCTTTTAATTTGTGAAGCTGCTGTTCTTTGGATAGAGCTTTTTGCTTTTATATTCTTTGATGCCTTTGAGGGTTTGACTGTGATATAATTTGGTTTAGTCAGTTGGCTTCATTTCTGAATGCTTTCAGGCCACCAAGCCTCAGCACAGCACTCCTGTGCTGTGGACTCCAACCCTGGGGGGCTGGAACTAGGCCTGCAGCTTTGTTCTCTGTCCCCTAGAGGTCAAGCACCTGCTGCACTGGAGGGATTGAGGTAATCCCAGTCAGCTGACAACCACGTTCTGATGGGCTGCTAGCAAATATGCTCTGGTGGGGTGATGGAAGGGGTTGTGGGAGAGTATGCTGTGGTGGTGGTGCGGGGGCATCGTGGGTGAGTGTGTACCAGTGCGGTGGTGGGGCAACCACAGGTGATTGCGCACCAGCAGGGTGGTAGGGGGTGCCGTAGGTGAGTCCTCACCAATGGGGTGATTGAGGGGGAGGGGTTGGTGTATACCAGCAGGACAATGGGGGCCCTATGGGTGTGCATAGTGGTGGTGGGTCCTCATGCACGTGCAGCCTGACAAGGGGATGTTGTGGGTGTGTGTGTGCCGGCAGGGTCCTGTCTACAAAAGCACTCCTATGGGAGGGTGGGGCCTGGGAAAGAGTTATGGTAGTGGCCACTGAGAAACATTTCAGTGGGGCCACTGTGGCTGTGTTGCGAGTGCGTGTGGTCAGGGAGGGACCCTGGAAGAGGCCAGCAAATGTGAGCATTTAGATCATACTGGCTGTGTACTGCAGGCAAGACAGCCCTGCTCTCTCCTGGTCTGGCAGCTAAGAAAGGCCAAAGCCCTTTCTATAGGAGTATGGCAAGTCTTGGGGAATGGGAGCCCATGACCACGCTCCATAGTAGCTGTCCCCATGCCTAACCCTCTGGGTTCCATGCAGTTTGCAGTTCTTTCTCTGCCAACTCCCCGGGCAGTTCTCCCTGCCATCTCAAATGCCTGTGGAGGTCATGAGGGGCTCCTGCAGGTCTGTGGTGAAGGTGGACCACTCCATGCCTGTTTTACTCACCCCTTCCATAGGAGCCACTTTGGGCCAGGAACGGGTCACGGTGGTTGGCAACCCTGTTCAGGGTTCCCAGCTTCCTTCTCCTTCAGCCCCAGAGTCTGTGTTCTCCCTCTGTCCACTCTCAACGCCTTCTTTATAAAGATCTGCTTGGAGTGTGCCAGTCTAATTGATGTTTTGATCTTTCTTGGTGGGTGAAGCTCTTCCTGGCTACGTCTAGTTGGCCATTTTGACTCTTCTCCTCTCTCACAACATTTTAAACTGGTAAAACTAAGTTCATGATCTCTCCATCCCACCTCAAACCTGATGTGTTTCTCTTCCTTGAATGGCACATACTACTTCTACCCCCAGGTGTTTGTGCTTGAGACCTGGGAGACATCCTTGGTTCCTCCCCTCACCTCACAAAACCACTCACTATCCAATGGATTAATTCCTTTCAGAATTACCTCCTAAATCTTTCCAGTCCATTCATGTCTCTCACTCTACTGCTACCATCCTAGTCCAAGCTGTCATAAAATGCTTAGATTACAAGTGAAGCCTTTTAACAGGACTCCCTGCGTCCTTCTAATAGATTCTCCACACTGCAGGCAGATTGCTACTTTAAAAATGACAGATATCTTTGGGAGGCTGAGGCAGGCGGATCACGAGGTCAGGAGATCGAGACACTCCTGGCTAACATGGTGAAACCCCGTCTCTACTAAAAATACAAAAAATTAGCCGGGCATGGTGGCGGGCGCCTGTAGTCCCAGCTACTTGGGAGGCTGAGGCAGGAGAATGGCATGAACCCGAGAGGTGGAGCTGTCAGTGAGCTGAGATCGCACCACTGCACTCCAGTCTGGGCGACAGAGCGAGACTCCGTCTCAAAAAAAAACAAAAAAAAAAACAAACAAAAAAACCAAATATGTCTCTCTCATTACTTTGAAGTTGTTCAAAGGTTTTCCTTTACTCTGAACATCAAAATCCTTAACATGGTGATATTAAGGCTCTTGAGTGACTTGATCCATAAATTCTTCATTTCACACCACTTTTGTCCCCTCCCTTCTGCCTCATGTAAATTAGACTTCCTTTGGTTCCGTAACCATATCATGTCCTTGCATGTTTCCTGGCCTTTCCATGTTCTAATTTTTCTGCCCAGAACACTCTTTCCTCCTCCTTCTTGCCCAACATCTTCTTACCTCCCTCATTTCTTTTACTTAATTCTTATTCATAATTTACATTTTAGCCTAAGTGTCACTTTCCCAGGGGAGTCTAACTTATGTTTCAGACTATGATATGCTCTTATAGTGTATATGCTTCTCTTTGGAAATATATATCACAGTTGAAATGAAATAATTATATATTTAGTTGTTTAATATCTGTCTCCCTTTCCAGATACTAAGCTCCATCAGGATAGAAACAGCACTGTGTATTGTTTACCCCTCCATCTTCAGTACTTGGTACTGGCACTGGATCATAGGAAATGCCCAGTAAATAGGTGTTGAACGGGTGTGTGAAGCCATGAGACTACATACACAGTTGCACTGACGTTAGTCTTCATAGTTATGTGATTCTTAATTCCCCCAGTGATCCTTAGCAGCCAGTCATATGCTAAAAAGGTACAAAGATGGTGGGTATATGGATTAATCTTGGGCTAGTATTCTTCAAGCAGATGCATTGGAATTTCAATAGAGTAAAAGGAGTTGAAGAGGGTAAGAGAGTAGTTGGAGTAATGGGCCATGGAACCTAAGCTGATGGGGAAAGAAATGATTATAAGAGAAGCCTGATAGTGTTGCTAAGTATTTACAAATACTCCTTGGACATGAAGGAGTGAGTAAGATGGATTCTCTGTAGATAGAAAGTGTTAGGTTTATGTTTATAGATTTTGAAATTAATACTTGGATCCTCCAAATACTAGTTTTCTTAATCTCCTTGATCTGTCAGATAGTGTATGTATTGTGCCTCCTCCCACCATTCCCAAGTCCCCAAAATCCATTATATCATTCTTTATGCCATTGCACATCCTCACAGCTTAGCTTCCACTTATAAATGAGAACATTAAATATTTGGTTTTCCATTCTTGAGTTATTTCATTTAGAATAATGGCCTCCAACTCCATCCACATTGCTGCAAAGGTCACTATTTCATTCTGTTTTATGGCTGAGTAGTATTTCGTGGTATATATATACCATGTTTTTTGTTGTCCACTTGTTGATGGATATTTAGGTTGGTTTCATATTTTTGAAATTGTGAATTGTGCTGCTATAAACATGCGTGTACATGTGTCTTTTTCATATAAGGACTTTGTTTCCTTTGGGTAAATACCCAGTAGTGGGATTGCTGGATCATTTGATCCAGCCTGGCCCTTAAATGCTTTTCATTGTGAATTCTGTTTTGTCTGATATTACTGTTATAATCTTTTTGTTTTGGTTTGCCTGTTATACTTTAGCTCAGGAATTGAAATTTGTTACAGAGAACATGAGATTCAGGACAAGGATAGAAGACTAAGAGTTCACTTGTACATTTATGGGAGTTGGCTTCTGTTACCTCACCATTGTCTTACATTAATAGCCATCCTTTCTTCATCTGTATTTGTATCTTTTCTTCTTAGCTTTATTCCGCATATTCCCTGTTGTATTTCATGCATTGTAGTCTTCACAGTAAAATTTTACTGTTTGATTGGTTAAATAATTAATTTCTTCTGTATATGTAACATTTACTAAAACATTGTCTTATGAGTGTTTAAGTTGTAGAGATAGATAGCTGTCATTTTTTACTCTGTTTAACATGACACTTTATTGACAATTTCTGGTTTGACAAATCTTTGTTCCTTATATCTAGTTTTCATATACATTATCATCAGTATGATAGAGCATTGATTTTTTTCCTTTTGGGTATTTTGAATAATGGAATAACTTGAGACTCTAATTATCATGTCACAACTACTGTTGGATTTGTCAAATTTGACTTGTCTGGTTTTCTCAGTCTGTTTTCTATTGCTTATAACAGAATACTAGAACCTGGGTAATTTATAAATATAATGTATATTTATAAATATTATTTATAAAATAATTATATATTATATAAATATATATAAATCTTATCTTTATAATTATAAGGATAAGAAATTTATTTCTCATGGTTATAGAGGGGCTTTATCTGGTTTGGGCTTTCTTGCTGGTGGGGACTCTCTGCAGAGTCCCAAGACAACATACGACATCACATGGTGAGGGGGCTGAGCCTACTAGCTCAGGCCTCTCTTCCTCCTCTTATAAGTGCACCAGTCTCATTCCCATGCTAACTCATTAATCCATTAACCCATCAAACCATTCGTGAGAGCAGAGCCTTCATGGCCCAGTTATCTCTTAAGGGCCCCACCTGTTAATACTGCCACAGTTGAGGATTAAATTTCAACACGAGTTTTTAAGGAGACAAATATTCAAACCATAGCACTGGGATAAATCCCTAGTTATGGTAGCCTAGTTTCTAGACATAGGTATTATACCATTTTATACCATACTTTCATTTTTCAACTATTTCTTCCTGATTTATTTATTTTTGTTGATGGAACCACCATTCTTTTAGTCACCTGTGTTCTATATTGTGTTGACTACAAAGTTCCTATCCATTCATCTTTTGCATTGTTTTTTTTTTTTCCATTCACAAACTCCTTCCCTCTTTCCTAGTGTCAAGATACTGCTTTTTGAAGACCCTTATTACTCTCCGGTGAAGTGTTATCTTTTTGGTATGTCCTCCTCTAGTTTTTTTCTTTTTATAGTCCTTCATATTACTTTCCTGCTGTAAAACTTGTAAAAATTCTATCTCTATAGTCTTCTGAATCCACAGTAGACTAATCATTTTGGCTTTTAAAACCTCCTACTGTATGGTCTTAGTTGACTTTTTTGGTTACGTTATAAGCCGCCTGTACTCACTACAGAAGAGCTTGAGAAAGCTGAGTCTTCAGGACTGAATCCACAGGCTTTGGTATTCCAAGTGGAGACATATTTTTAAAAAATGAATTAGTGTCTCTCATTTGGGATCTGGCATAATGCAACAGGATGAAATAACCTCAGCCCTGAGATTTTGTTGGACTTAATCTCAGTAGCAGTCATCTGTAGCTTTTAGACAAAGAGAGGAAATGGAAAGAAAGAGAAATGGGATGTTGGGAAGTGGACATTTGTTCAAGTCAATTTGGTGGAAGAATAGTAACTGGAGGGTGAAATCCAGTTCTACCTTACTGTTTTTTGTCTAATTCATTACAATTTATACACATTACAACTTAGCTTTGTCAGAAAAAAAAGGAATGAAAATCATGTATGTGATTGGTAATGGAAACCAAAATATAGCAGAATATGAAACTGAATAATAAATAAGCCAGGAGATCTGAATGTGATCTTAAAAATCATATAATCTAGCCATTTTATCTAACTGATGGGAAGCTGTAAAACTAAATGATGTGTCAGAAATTACCTAATGAGTTAGCCTCAGAGCTAAGGACTGGAAACACAAGTGGACTTACATTTTATTCAACCACATTTAATGAAGATTACAACATGTGCTGTTTTGGGTGAAGTATAACAAAAATGCCTTAGATCAAACACATCATGTTGATTTAGATGCCACAGTTTTTTTCTTTTATAATTTATTTAAAGATTTTCTTTTAGGAGGGAACATCCATGCTGCTCCTTCTGTGGATGTCGCCTTGGGTTATTTACAGTTTTTATTGAGATAATTCTATTTATTAATTAAAAATTCTTTCTTAAGTATGGATTTGAAATGATAGATATTTATCAGATAATGACTACAACATAGAAAACAGATCTTTTTGTGGCCGGGCACAGAGGCTCACGCCTGTAATCCCAGCACTTTGGAAGGCCGAGGTGGGTGGATCACCTAAGGTCAGGAGTTTGAGACCAGCCTGACCAATATGGTGAAACCCCATATCTACAAAAAATACAAAAATTAGCTGGGCGTGGTGGTGTGCGTCTATAGTCCCAGCTACTTGGGAGGCTGAGTCAAGAGAATCGCTTAAACCCAGGAGGTGGAGGTTTCAGTGAGCCGAGATCGCCCCTCTGCACTCCAGCCTGGGCGACAGAGCGAGACTCCATCTCAAATAAAAAAAAAAAAGAAAAAAGAAAACAGATCTTCTTGGTGCCCAGACCACTAGGTGTAGTATTAAAGGTTATAATTCTGTTTTTTGTTATTCTGGGTTATTGAAGTGATTTGAGATTTGATCTCTGTGGAGAAAAGATAGTCAGTTTATGATTTTGGAATACTTTTTGCTCCTCTATGCATGTTGCCTCAGTGAAGGTAAATATTTTAAGAATAAAATTTTTTTGACTAATAACTTAGATAGTGAGATGTGTTACTATGGACACATATGGTTTGAAAGAGAAAGGACTTACATTTTTATAGCACTTATGAGCTTGAATATCCATTGACATTAGTTATTATACTTGATATGGCCCATAGGAGGAGAGATAACTTCTGGCTGTAGGGTCATAGAAGAATTTATATATGTGGTATTGGTGCTGGCTCTTAAAGGGAGAATAGGAGCTATCATCAGTTAACAGTCGTGTTGGTGTGTCCTCTAAGCTAGTTGTGTGATTTTTTAAAAAAATCACCAAATTGTATTCAACCTTTGTGTTCATAAATGAAGAGGTTGGACTAGGTGAGGGCTGAAGATCCTTGAGGCTGAATAAAAGCATATAGTTGGTATTGGGAGAATATTCTAGGCAAAAGAAAGATCTTGAAGCTGTTGTTTGAAGGTGACCGTGCAGGCATCTATGAGGGATTTGAATTTGAGTGTATTGATTTTGAGCCTTAAAACTTAGCATTTTTGTCTATTTATTCTTAGTGGCAGTAGGTCTCTGATTTTTCTTAGTGGGAAATACTATTAGAAGCATCTAGTCAAGCCAACTTGCAAGTGAGTTGAGATAAAAATTGGTTAGGAATTGCAGTAAAATACTTGTATCACTATCCAGGCAACTACAAATTTTATTTACCCACAAAGATGCAGGTAAGGATTAAATTATAAAGGAGAATGGCTTCAATTAGCAGATTTTAATTTATAAGTTTTTGGTTGGTGAAAATATTAAGTATTCTTTTTCTAGATAGATTATATTAAAAATTTAGGAGAGATATTTAAAAGAATGAGTGAGAACTGAAGAAGATTGTGAATGATATTGACAGTTTTGCAACTGGTTTACTTGATGTTTTGCTTTTAGATGATTTCCCTGTTGAACTATTTATTCCGGTAGTAGCATTCAAAAAACTAGATAAGATGTTCTTTAAAAATAATGTTTTAAGAAACTTGTTTTCATTTTGGTAAAACTCATTTTTTTTTTTCATAAAGATTCCCTTTTCTCACTGACTTCTCAGGCAGTGCATGTTTCTAGCCCTTCATCACTATGGGAGTACTCCACTGTGCTAATTCCTGTAGCTGAATTGGAGGGCTGTATTGATGTCCTGGGCCCTAGGGCCTGTGCGCTAGTATTGTGTGTCAGGAGGACAAAGGGATGGCGCCAACCTTCCTGCTCTGTGCGCCAGTAACTAGAATTAATTACAAACCAATCGAATCCGTTGCAGCCAATTGGTAAACTAATTGGTAATTTTAGCTGTACATCTATATGGAGTTATCTGAATGCCTATAACATTACTTTCAGAGCCACTTTTGTTCTGTTTCATCCTGCTTGACAAAATGGCCTTCATAGCTTTGAGGAGAAAGATGTGCATCAGTGACTATGAGGTTGCTCCAGCTGCTTGTCTTGTTTGTATTCCCTTGTTCATAAAACATGACTCGGATTACAGCTGCATGGTACCACTCTGATCATTTTTGATAAGATTGAGTTAAACATTCTTTGAAATAGGCTGTGTAAGCCTATTTCACCAAATATACTTTCTCTTTGCCCACAAGTTTCAGAACTATAGCGGCTTATATTCTTGCTCTTCAGAGTGTTGTTGTTTTTTTTTTTTCCCAAAAAGAAATCAGTAGAAAACTTCTGAAGTAAATTATTCTGAGTTGTCTTTTTGTACCTTAATGTAGGTGATTTAAGTCAAATGAATTTGATTAAATAATTTGAATTATATTAGTAGAATTGAGGGAAGGAAGCCAACTAAATTTTTAAATTTGTCCTTTTCCTGATTGTAGAAGACTTTTATTACCAGTTTTTTGGCACCAAGGATTACTTTTGAAAGGAAATAAACAATACTTCTTTGTTCAGAAGGTTGTTTTAAAGTAGAATGTAACTTTTATGACTAAGGTAAGGGTGGTTACTGTATTTCATTTGTGAATAATTTGGCATATATTCATTATTAGTCTTGGGTCTGATTTCCAAAGTATATGTATGTTTGTTTATTTTATTTTATTTGTATTTATTTTATTGTATTTTAATTTATTTTGTTGTAATTTATTTATTTTATCGTATTTTATTTTGAGATAGAGCTTTGCTCTTGTTGCCCAGGCTGGAGTGATTTGGGCTCACTGGAACCTCCGCCTCCCAAGTTCATGTGATAATCATACCTCAGCCTCCTGAGTAGCTGGGATTATAGGAGCTTGCCACCATGCTTGGCTGATTTTTTGTATTTTTAGTAGAGATGGAGTTTCACCATTTTGGCCGGGCTGGTCTCGATTTCCTGACCTCAGGTGATACCCCCACCTTGGCCTCCCAAAGTGCTGGGATTACAGGAGTGAGCCACCGTGCCCAG
Source organism: Chlorocebus sabaeus (assembly GCF_047675955.1). NCBI lineage: Eukaryota > Metazoa > Chordata > Mammalia > Primates > Cercopithecidae > Chlorocebus > Chlorocebus sabaeus. The sequence continues at coordinate 52,900,107 of NC_132929.1, read as the reverse complement.
CCTAAAGTATATCTATGTTTAAAAACACTTATAAGTGAAAAATATTTTTGAGGTTTTTGAGTGTGACTGGTAATACAAAGTCAGACTAAGCTGTTGAAAAATAATGTATTTATAATATAAATGATCATTTTTATAGCTGGTTGGTATTTTCTGATTGTCATTTTCTTAGAGTATGGGAAGGTTGCCTTTATAGTAAGGTGAGACTGGTATATCTTTATGGCAAAGTGAGAATGGTATGAGACTGATAAAGCAAATACATTTTAAAGTGTTAAAAATGCAATTAAATGACAACTTTGGCTATTGTACCAATACATACACACAGTCATATTTGATATCAGTTTCTTCTTCTGAGGAAGGGAGTGATTAGATTTTAGTGGCCTGTGCTTTTACAATCTTTTCTTCCATAAAATTTTAATTTCCATTTATTTACATCAGTGATCAGTACCAAAAATTTATCTTTGCCAAGTGTGTAGAGTGTATTGTCACAATAATATAATTTGGGGTCATTTAAAGGAGACAATTAGAATTGGTAATCATTGTGAATGGTGCAATAGGCACAGATGATCTATATGTCCTAGTTAAGCTGATTTGCATATGATTTTCTGTCAGATCCAGACAATTTAAAATTTATTTTTGGAAGTTCAGTGTCAGTGGAAATGTTACATTTGGTGACAGAAGGCAGATAACCCATCATATGATTGAACACTGGTTTTAAATCATGCGGAGTTGCCTTTACATATTTAGCTTTGTATTAGCTGCTTAAGAAATGTTGGTAAAACTTTAAACATTTACTTTTTCAAACATGTTTCCGTCTTTCTCTTTCTTTTTTAATGACTTTATTTTTTTAAGACCAGGTTTAGGTTCACAACAAAATTAAGAGGAAGGTAGATTTTTCATATAACCCCGGTCCCCATACATGCATAGCCTCCTCCATTATCAATATCATACACCTGAGTGGTATATTTGTTAAAATTGATGAGCCTATGTTGACAAATCATTATCATTCCTAAGTCCATCATTTACATTTGTGTTAGTTCTTGGTCTCATACATTTTATGATTTTGGACCACAATGTATGATGAAATGTATCTGCTATTATAATAATATACAGAGTAGTTTCATTGTCCTAAAAATCCCCTGTACTCTGCCTGTTAATTCTTCCTTAGTTCCCCACCCCTAACACCAACAGCCACTGATCTTTTTAGTCTCTCTAGTTTTGCTTTTTTCAGAATGTTGTATAGTTGGAATCGTACAGTATGTAACCTCTATTTTTATTTCTTACTTTTTTTTAGAGATGAGGGCTTACTGTGTTGTCCAAGCTGGCTTCAAATTCCTGGTTTCAAGAAATTCTCCCTCCTCAGCCTCCTGAGTAGCTGGGACTACAGTCATGTGGCACCATGACTGACTAATTTTTAAAAAATTTTTAGTAGGGATGAAGTCTCACTATGTTGCCCAGGCTGGTCTTCAACTCCTGGGCTCAAGCAGTCCTGCTACCTTGGCCTCCCAAAGTGCCGTGATTACAGGTGTGAGCCACTGTGCCCGGCCCCACTGTGGTGTTTTGTTTTGTTTTGTTTTGTTTTGAGACAAGGTCTCGCCCTGTCACCCAGGCTGGAGTGTAGTGGCTTGATCAGAGCTCACTGCAGCCTCAACTTCCCAGACTCAAGTGATTCCCCCACCTCAGCCTCTCTAGTAGCTGGGACTGCAGGCATGCACCACTATGCCTGGCTAATTTTCTGTATTTTTTTGTAGAGATGGAGTTTTGCCATGTTCCTCAGGCTTGTCTCGAACTCCTGCGCTCAAGTGATCTCTCCGCACTGGCCTCCCGAAGTGCTGGGATTATAGGCATGAGCCACCTTGCTTGACCCCCGCCATGTTTTAAAATACTTTGATAGATCATTCTTTTTAGCCGTGAACAGTGTTTCATTTTCTGGATGTACCACAGTTTATTTATTCATTCACGTACTGAAGAACATCTTGGTGGCCTCCAAGTTTTGTCAATTATGAATAAAGTTGCTGTACACATCTGTGTGCAGCTTTTTGTGTGGATGTAAGTTTTTAAATGCCTTTGGGTATTTACTAGGAGTGCAGTTGCTGGATCACATGGTAAGAGAAGGTTTAGTTTTGTAAGAAACTGCCAGACTGTCTTCCAAAGTAGTTGTACCATTATGCACTCCCACTGCAATAAAAGAGTGTTCCCGTTGCTCTACATCCTCGTCAGCATTTGCTGTTGTCAGTTTTCTGGATTTTGGTCGTGCTAATAGGAGTGTAATAATATCTCATTGTTATTTTAATCTGCATTTCCCTGATGACTTATGATGTGGAGCATGTTTTCATATGTTTATTTTCCATTTGTATATCTTCTTTGGTGAAGTGTCTGTTAAGGACTTTGGCTTATTATTTAATCAGATTCTTATTGTTGAGTTTTAAGAGTTTTTTTGTATGTTTCGGATAACAGTGTCTCTCATATGTCTTTTGCAAATATTTTCTCCCTGTCTGTGGCTTGTCTTATTCTCTCAATATTGTCTTTTATAGAGCAGAAGTTTTTGATTTTAATGAAGTCCAGCTTATCAATTTTTTCATTCATGGATTGTGCCTTTGGTGTTGTATCTAACAATTCATTATTGCATCCAAGACCATCTAGGTTTTTTTCCCTGTGAGTTATACTTTAGGAGTAGTATAGTTTTGTATTTTACATTTAGGTCTAGGATCCAGTTTGAGTTAATTTTTGTGAAGGTTGTAAGGTCTGTGTCTAGATTCATTATTTTTTGCATGTGATGTCCCATTTATTCTAGCCTTTGTACTTTAGTCAAAGATCAGCTGATTGTATTTATGTGGGTCTATTTCTGAGCTCTTTGTTCTGTTCCATTGGCCTATTGGTGTTTTATCCTATTACCACCCATCTTGATTACTATAGCTTTTTAGTATATCTTGACATTGGGTAGTGTTAGTCCACCAGCTTTGTTCTTCAAAATTGTATTGGCTCTACTGAGTCTTTTGCTTCTGCATATAAACTTTAGAATCAGCTTAACTTGCTGGGATTTTGATTGAGATTGCATTGAATTTATAAATCAGGTTTGAAATAAGTGACTGACATTTTGACAATATTGAGTCATCCTATCCATGGATTATCTTTCCATTTATTTAGTTTTTAAATTTTTTTATCAGAGTTTTGTTATTTTCCTAATATAGATCTTATACGTATTTTGTTAGATTTATACCTAAGTATTTCATATTTTGGGGTGTTAATGTAAATGGTACTCTGTTTATTTACATATATATTTGTTATATATATTTGAGATTTATAACATGTTTTAACATACATATATGTAGTGAAATGATTAATGCAGTCTAGCAAATGAACATATCTATCACCTCACAGAGTTACCTTTTTGTGTGTGGTAAGAGTACCAAAACTACTCTTTTAGTGAATTTTTAGTATACAATACATTATTATTAACTAGTGCCCTCATGTTGTATATTAGATTTGTAGACCTGTTCATCCTACCTAATTAGAAGTTTTTATCCTTTAATCTACATCTCCCTATTTCCTTCCTCCCCCTGACTTTGTTAACCACCCACTGATCATCCCTCTCTTTCTACGTATTCAACTTTGTTTAGATTATATATATATGTATAAATGAGATCATACACTATTTTTCTTTCTAGGTCTGGCTTATTTCACTTAGCACGATGTCCTCGATGTCCTCGAGGTTTATTCATATTGTTGCAAATGTCAGGATCTCCTTTTTAAAGGTGAAATAATATTTCATTGTACAGTCATGTGCTGCATAATAGTATTTCAGTCAACAGCTGACCACATATACAATGGTGGTTTCGTAAGATTATAATGGACCTGAAAGATTCTTGTCACCTAGTGATATGGCTGTCTTAATGTTATAGCACAATGTATTACTCAGTGTTTGTGATGATGCTGATAGAAACAACCCTATCATGCTACCAGTTGCATGAAAGTATAGTGCATACAGTTGTGTACAGTACACAGTACTTGATGATGATAATAAATTACGTTACTGGCTTATGTATTTTTATACTATTTATTGTTATTTTAGAATGTATTCCTTCTACTTACAAAAAGAAAGTTAACTGTAAAACAGACTTTGATAGGTCCTTAGGTGGTATTCCAGGATAAACCATTGTCATCAGGAGACGATGGCTCCATACGTGTTATTTTCTTGCTCTTGAAGACCTTGCAGTGGGACAATATGTGGAGGTGGAAGATCCTGATCCTGTGTAGGCCTAGGCTAATGTGTGTGTTTGTGTCTTCATTTTTAACAAAAAAGGTTAAAAAGGAAAAAAATGTTAGATAGAAAAAAGCTTATAGAATGAGCTTATAAAGATGTTTTTGTACAATTGTACAATGTGTATGTGTTTTATGCTAAGTGTTATTACAAATGTCAGAGTTTAAAAAATACTAAAAGGTTTATAAAGTAAAAATATTGTAGTAAGCTAAGGTTAATTTATTAGGAAGACAGAAAATTTTTGTATGGATTTTGTATAGTCTAAATGTATAGTTTATGAAGTCTCAGCAGTGTGCAGTAATGTCCTAGGCCTTCACTCACCATTCTCTCTTTTACTTCCTCCCTAACCCTCCCTTACCCAGAGCAACTTTCAGTCCTGTAAACTCCATTCATGGTAAATGCTACAGGTGTATCATTTAAAAACTATTTTACAGCATATTTTTACTGTACATTTTCTGTGTTTAGATGCACAAATACTTAACATTGTGTTACTCTTTCCTGTGGTATTCAGTATAGTAACATGCTGTATAGCAGTAGTCCCCAACCTTTTTGGCACCAGAGACCGGTTTTGTGGAAGACAGTGTTTCAACGGACTGAGATCTGTGTGGTAGGAATAGTTCAGGAAGAAACTCTTCCACCTCAGATGATCAGGCATTAGACTGTCATAAGGAGCACTCAACCTGGATCCTTCAGATGTGCAGCTCACAATAGGGTTTGTACTCCTGTGAGAATCTAATGCTGCTCCTAATCTGACAGGAGGTGGGGCTCAGGTGGTAATGCTTACTGGCCCACTGCTCACCTCCTGTTGTGCGGGTCAGGTTCCTGCTCTACAGGTTTGTAGCCTAGGAGCAATAGGGCATACCATATAACTTAGGTGTGTAGTAGGCTATACCATTCAGGTTTTTGTAAGTACGCTCTGATGGTCGCACAATGATGAAATTGCCTAACAATGCATTTCTCAGTAAATCTCTGTTGTTAAGTGATGCTTGACTGTATGTGTGTGTATGTATATATACACCACAGTTTCTTTACACATTTATCCATTGGTGGACACTTAAGGTTGTTTCCATATCTTGGCTATTGTGAATAATGCTGCAAATAAATATAGGAGTGCAGATGTCTGTATGAGGTGCTGATTTCATTTTCTTTGGATATATACTCAGAAGAGGGATTTTTGGGTCATATGGTAGTTGTATTTTTAATTTTTTGAGAAACTTTCATACTGTTTTCCATAATGGTTGTACCAGTTTACATTTCCAGAAATAGTGTACAAGAGTTTTCTTCATACCCTGGCCAACAGTTGTTATCTCTTATCTTTTTGATAATAGCTGTTTTAACAGATGTGAGGTGGTATCTTATTGTGGTTTTAATTTGCATTTCCATGATGATTATTGACGTTGAGGACTTTTTCTTATGCTTGTTAGCCATTTTTATGTTTTCTTTGGAAAAAAGCTGCTTCAGGTTCTTTGGCCATTTTTAAATCAGTTATTTGTTTCTTGTTACTGAATTGTGTGAGTTCCTTATGTAGTTTGGATATTAACCCCTTTCATATACAGGGTTTGCAAATATTTTTCTCAATCTGTAGCCTGCTTTTTCATTCTGTTAAATGTTTTCTTTTTATTTGTAGGAAAGTTTTCATTTTGATGTAGTCTCACTTGGATATTTTTGCTTTTGTTGCATGAGTTTTTGGTGTGATACCAAAAAATATATTTTTGAGGTCACTAATAAGGAACTTTTCCTTTTGTTTTCTTCTAGAAGTTTTATAGTTTCAGGTCTCATGTTTACGTCTTTAATCCATTTTGAGTTTGTTGTTGTGTATGGTGTAAGATAAGGGTCTAGTTTCCTTCTTTTACATGTGGTTATTCAGTTTTCCCAACACTATTGAAGAGTTTATCCTTTTCTCATTGTGTTTTCTTGGTGGCCTTGTTGAAAATTAGTTGACCATATATACTTGGGTTTATTTCCGGGCTTTCTGTTATGTTTCATTGTTCTGTTGGTCTTCATGTCTGTATGCCTGTCATTACAGTTTAGATTACTATTGGTTTGTAGTATAATTTACAGTCAGGAAATGTGATGCCTCCAATTTAATTTTTCTCTCTCCACATTGCTTTGGCTATTTAAAGTTTTTTGTAGTTCCATATAAATTTTAGCATTGTTTTTTCTATTTCTCTGAAGAATGCCAGTACAATTTGGTAGTGATTGCATTGAGCATGTCACTTTGGATAGTATGAATTTTTTTTTCTTTTTTCTTTTTTCTTTTTTTGTGATGGAGTCTTACCCTGTCGCCCAGGCTGGAGTGCAGTGGCGTGTTCTCAGCTCACTTCAGCCTCCACCTCCTGGGTTGAAACGATTCTCCTGCCTCAGCCTCCCAGGTATTTAGGATTATAGGCACCTGGCACCATGCCCAGCTAATTTTTGTATTTTTAGTAGAGACGGGGTTTCACCATGTTGGCCAGGCCGATCTCGAACTCCTGACCTCAAGTAATCTGCCTGCCTCGGCCTCCCAAAGTGCTAGGATTACAGGTGTGAGTGACTGCACCCAGACTGTATGAATGTTTTAAAAGTATTAATTTTTACAACCCATAAACAAGGAATAGCTTTCTGTTTTTTTGCATCTTCAGTTTCTTTAATCAATGTGTTATAGTTTTCAGTGTACAGATCTTTCACTTCCTTGGTTATATTATATTTATTCCTAAGTATTTGATTATTTGATGCTGTTATAAACAGGATTTTGAAAATTTATTTTTAACGTAGATTGTTGTTGATGTAAAGAAATGCAGCAGATTTTTTGAATGTTGATTTTTATATCCTGCTACTTTTCATTTAGAAGTTCTGCTACAGGTGTGTGTGACACCTGTAGCATTTTCCTGCATATATAATCAATTCATCTGCAACCATGGATAATTTTACTTCATTATTTCTGACTTGAATGCTTTTTGTTTGTTTGGTTGTTTGTTTTTGTCCGATTGCTCTTGCTAGTACTTTCAGTACTACATTGACTAGAAGTGGCAGAGTGGGCATCCTTGCCTGGTACTAGATCTTAGATGAAAAGTGTTTATCATGTTGATATTGATCACTACTGATTATGATGTTAGCTGTTCGTTTTTCATATATGACTTCTACTATATTGAGGAAATTTCCTTCTATACCTATTTTATTGAGTTTTTTTTTTTAGGTGAAAGGATATTGAACTCTGCCAGATGTTTTTTCTGCCTCTTTTGAGATGATTATATGCTTTCTTGCCTATCATCGTGCTAATGTGTTGTATCTCATTGATTGATTTGCATGTGTTGAACCATCCTTGCAGCTCAGGGATTAATCTCATTTGGTTATGGTATATTATCTTTTTGATGTATTGTTGAATTTGGTTCCCTAGTATTGAGAATTTTTGCATGTATATTCATCATTTTTTTGTGTTATCTTTTTCTGACTTTGATATCAGGATGAAATTGATCTCAGGTATGAAACTGAAACTCTTCCCTTAACTTTTTTTTTTTTCCTGGAAGTATTTAAGAAGGATTGATACTAATTTTTTTGAATGTTTGGTAGAATTCGGCCCTGAAGATACCTGGTTTTGGACTTTTCTTCATTGGGAAGTTTTTGATTACTATTTCAGTCATTTTGTTACTGGCATGTTTAGACTTTCTGTTTCTTCTTAATTCAACTTTCACATGTTGTATGTTTCTAGGAACATATCCATTTCCTTTAGGTTATATATGTATTGGTATACAATTGTTCATAATCAACTCTTATGATCTTTTATATTTTCAAGGCATCTGTTGTAATGTCCCTTTTTACATTTCTGATGAGTCATCTCTTTTTTTTCACCCTAAGGTTTTGCCATTTTAAAAAATACAACCAACTCTTTGTTTTATTGATGTTTTTCTTTCTTTCTTTCTTTTTCTTTTCTTTTTTTCTTTCTTTTTTTTTTTTTTTTTTTGAGACAGAGTCTCATTCCATCACCCAGGCTGGAGTGCAGTGGCACAGTTGTGGCTCACTGCAACCTCTGCCTCCTAGGTTCAAGTGACTCTCGTGCTCAGCCTCCCGAATAGCTGGAATTACAGGTGCATGGCACCATGTCCAGCTAATTTTTGTTTTTTGTATTTTTTCTTGAGACGGAGTCTTGCTTTGTTACCCAGGCTGGGGTGCACAATCTTGGCTCACTGCAACTTCTGCCTCCCAGATTCAAGTGATTCGCCCACCTCAGCCTCCTGAGTAGCTGGGATTACAGGTACCTGCCACCGCGTCTGGCTAATTTTTGTATTTTTAATAGAGACATGGTTTCACCATATTGGCCAGGTTGGTCTCGAACTCCTGACCTCAAGTGATCTGCCTGCCTCGGGCTCCCAAAGTGTTAGGATTACAGGCGTGAGCCATCATGCCTGGCTATTGATGTTTTTCTATATTTGCTTTATTTCTATTGTTATCTATATTATTTTCTTCCTTCTGCTAACTTTGGGTTTAGTTTGTTTTTATCCTAGTTTCTTGAGTTGTAAAGTTAGGTTGTTTATTTGAGAGATTTCTTCTTCTTCAATATAGGTACTTATAGCTACAAACCACCTTTTTATACTGCTTTGCTGCATCACATGTTTTTGTAAGTTCTCTTTTTATTTATTTTTAAGATATTTTAAAAATTTTCTTTTGGTTTCTTTTTTGCCCCAGTGGTTCAAGAGTGTCTCATTTAATTTCCATATTTCTGTGACTCCTCACTGCCTTTTTTTTCCTTGCTATTATTGATTTCTAGTTTTATTCAGTTGTGGTTGGAAGACATACTTGGTATGATTTTAATTTGTTAAGACTTTTTTGCGACCTAACTTGCTTTGCGATCTGTCCTGAAGAATGTTCTGTGTGCACTTGAGAAAAATGTGTATTTTACTGCTAATTCTATGTTTGCTAAGTTTATTTGGTTTGTGGTGTTCCTTTTTGATTTTTTTTTTTGTAAATTCTATCTATTATTGAAAGTGAGACACTGAAGTCTTCTATTATTGAATTGCTGTCAGTTTCTTCTTTCAGATCCATCAGTATGTGCTTTATTAAGTACTTTGATGTTAGGTGCAAATATACTTAAAATTGTGTCTTCCTGTTGAATTGACCCTTTTATTGTTATGTAAGGACCTTCATTTCTCTGGAGACAGCTTTTTCCTTACATTCTACTTTGATAATTTAGCCATTTCTACTTTCTTTTGGTTTCCATTTGCTTACAATATCTTTTTCCATCTTTTTCACTTTGTCTCTTTGTGTTCTTGAATCTTAAGGGGCTTCTTGTAGATAGCATATAGCTTGTTTTGTAACCATTCAGTCACACTGTATCTTTTTTATCAGGGAGTTTAGTTTGTTTACATTTAAAATAGTTATTGATAAGGATTTATTACTACATTTTAATTAACTGTTTTGTGTTTGTCTTACGATATTTTTGTCCTTTTTCTCACTTGTTCTCTTCTTTTGTGTGTGTGTGGTTTTTTTTTGTATCGCTAGATTTTGATTCCTTCCTCTTTCTTTTGTGTAACTTGTTTAGGCATTTTCTTTGTGGTTACCAGGGTGCTTATGTAAAACATATATATTTTTAATTTAATGTAATTTAATTTATTTTTAAAAATTTTTTCTATTATACTTTAAGTTCTAGGGTACATGTGCACAATGTGCAGGTTTGTTACATGTGTATATATGTGCCATGTTGGGGTACTGTACCCATTAACTCGTCATTTACATTAGATATATCTCCTAATGCTATCCCTCCCCCCGACCTCCACCCTATTATAGGCCCTGGTGTGGGATATTCCCCTTCCTGTGTCCAAGTGTTCTCATTGTTCAGTTCCCACCTATGACTGAGAACATGCGGTGTTTGGTTTTCTGTTCTTGTGATAGTTTGCTGAGAATGATGGTTTCCAGCTGCATCCATGTCCCTACAAAGGACACAAACTCATCCTTTTTGATGGCTGCATAGTATTCCATGGTGTATATGTGCCATATTTTCTTAATCCAGTCTATCATTGATGGACATTTAGGTTGATTCCAAGTCTTTGCTATTGTGAATATTGCCACAATAAACATATATGTGCATGTGTCTTTATAGCAGCATAATTTATAATCCTTTGGGTATATACCCAGTAATGGGATCACTGGGTCAAATGGTATTTCTAGTTCTAGATCCTTGAGGAATCGCCACACTGTCTTCCACAATGGTTGAACTAGTTTACAGTCCCACCAGCAGTGTAAAAGTGTTCCTATTTCTCCACATCCTCTCCAGCACCTGTGGTTTCCTGACTTTTTAATGATTGCCATTCTAACTGGTGTGAGATGGTATCTCATTGTGGTTTTGATGTGCATTTCTCTGATGGCCAGTGATGAGCATTTTTTCATGTGTCTGTTGGCTGCATAAATGTCTTCTTTTGAGAAGTGTCTGTTCATATCCTTCGCCCACTTTTTGATGGGGTTGTTTCTTTCTTTTCTTGTAAATTTGTTTGAGTTCTTTGTAGGTTTTGGGTATTAGCCCTTTGTCGGATAAGTAGATTGCAAAAATTTTCTCCCATTCTGTAGGCTGCCTGTTCACTCTGATGGTAGTTTCTTTTGCTGTGCAGAAGCTCTTTAGTTTAATGAGATCCCATTTGTCAGTTTTGGCTTTTGTTGCTGTTTCTTTTGGTGTTTTAGTCATGAAGTCCTTGCCGAACGGTATTGCCTAGGTTTTCTTCGAGGGTTTTTATGGTTTTAGGTCTAACATTTAAGTCTCTAATCCATCCTGAATTAATTTTCGTATAAGGTGAAAGGAAGGGATCCAATTTCAGCTTTCTACATATGGCTAGCCAGTTTTCCCAGCACCATTTATTAAATAGGGAATCCTTTCCCCATTTCTTGTTTTTGTCAGGTTTGTCAGAGATCAGATATTATAGATGTGTGGTATTATTTCTTAGGGCTCTGTTCTGTTTCTTTGGTCTATATCTCTGTTTTGGTACCAGTACCATGCTGTTTTGGTTATTGTAGCCTTGTAGCATAGTTTGAAGTCAGGTAGCGTGATGCCTCCAGCTTTGTTCTTTTTGATTAGGATTGTCTTGGCAATGCAGGCTCTTTTTTGGTTACATATGGACTTTAAAGTAGTTTATTCCAATTCTGTGAAGAAAGTCATTGGTAGCTTAATGGGAATGGCATTAAATCTACAAATTACCTTGGGCAGTATGGCCATTTTCACGATATTGATTCTTTCTGTCCATGAGCATGGAATGTTCTTCCATTTGTTTGTGTCTTTTATTTCATTGAGCAGTGATTTGTAGTTCTCCTTGAAGAGGTCCTTCACATCCCTTGTAAGTTGGATTCGTAGGTATTGTATTCTATCTGAAGCAATTGTGAATGGGAGTTCACTCATGATTTGGCTCTCTGTTTGTCTTATTGATGTATAAGAATGCTTGTGATTTTTGCACATTGATTTTGTATCCTGAGACTTTGCTGAAGTTTCTTATCAGCTTAAGGAGATTTTGGGCTGAGATGATGGAGTTTTCTAAATATACAATCATGTCATCTGCAAACAGGGACAATTTGACTTCTTCTTTTCCTAACTGAATACCCTTTATTTCTTTCTCCTGCCTGATTGCCCTGGCCAGAACTTCCAACACTGTGTTGAATAGGAGCAGTGAGAGAGGGCATCCCTGTCTTGTGCCAGTTTTCAAAGGGAATGCTTCCAGTTTTTGCCCATTCAGTATGATCTTGGCTGTGGATTTTTCATAAATAGCTCTTATTGTTTTGAGATATGTTCCATCAGAACCGAATTTATTGACAGTTTTTAGCATGAGGTGCTGTTGAATTTTGTCTAAGGCCCTTTCTGCATCTCTTGAGATAATCATGTGGTTTTTATCTTTGGTTCTGTTTATATGCTGGATTACGTTTATTGATTTGTGTATGTTGAACCAGCCTTGCATTCCAGGGATGAAGCTGATTTGGGTGAATAAGCTTTTTGATGGGCTGCTGCATACAGTTTGCCAGTATTTTACTGAGGATTTTTGCATCGATGTTCATCAGGGATATTGGTTCAAAATTCTCTTTTTTTGTTGTGTCTCTGCCAGGCTTTGGTATCAGGATGATGCTGGCCTAATAAAATGAGTTAGGGAGGATTCCCTGGTTTTCTGTTGATTGGAATAGTTTCAGAAGGAATGGTACCAGCTCCTCCTTGTACCTCTGATAGAATTCGGCTGTGAATCTGTCTGGTCCTGGACTTTTTTTGGTTGGTAGGCTATTAATTATTGCCTCAATTTCAGAGCCTGTTATTGGTCTATTCAGGGATTCAACTTCTTCCTGGTTTAGTCTTGGAAGAGTGTATGTGTCCATGAATTTATCCATTTCTTCTAGATTTTCTAGTTTATTTGCATAGAGGTGGTTATAGTATTCTCTGATGGTAGCTTGTATTTCTGTGGGGTCGGTGGTGATATCCCCTTTATCATTTTTTTATTGCATCTATTTGATTCTTCTCTCTTTTCTTCTTTATTAGTCTTGCTAGTGGTCTATCAATTTTGTTGACATTCTAAAAAAAAAACCAGCTCCTAGATTCATTGATTTTTTGAAGGGTTTTTTGTGTGTCTCTCTCTCCTTCACTTCTGCTCTGATCTTAGTTATTTCTTGCCTTCTGCTAGCTTTTGAATATATTTGCTCTTGCTTCTCTAGTTCTTTAATTGTGATGTCAGGGTGCAGATTTTAGATCTTTCCAGTTTTCTCTTGTGGGCATTTAGTGGTATAAATTTCCCTCTACACACTGCTTTAAATGTGTCCCAGGGATTCCGGTATTTTGTGTCTTTGTTCTCATTGGTTTCAAAGAACATCTTTATTTCTGCCTTCATTTCATTATCTAGCTGGTAGTCATTCAGGAGCAGGTTGTTCAGTTTCCATGTAGTTGAGTGGTTTTGAGTGAGTTTCTTAATCCTGAGTTCTAGTTTGATTGCACTGAGGTCTAAGAAACAGTTTGTTATCATTTCCATTCTTTTATATTTGCTGAGGAGTGCTTTACTTCCAACTATGTGGTCAATTTTGGAATAAGTGTGATGTGATGCTGAGAAGAATGTATATTCTGTTGATTTGGGGTGGAGAGTTCTGTAGATGTCTATTAGGTCTGCTTGCTGCAGAGATGAGTTCAATTCCTGGATATCCTTGTTAGCTTTCTGTCTTGTTGGTCTGTCTAATATTGACAGTGGGGTGTTAAAGTCTCCCATTATTATTGAGTGGGAGTCTAAGTCTCTTGTAAGTTTCTAAGGACTTGTTGTATGAATCTGGGTGCTCCTGTATTGGGTGCATATATATTTAGGATAGTTAGCTCTTCTTGTTGAATTGATCCCTTTACCATTATGTAATGGTCTTCTTTGTCTTTTTTGATCTTTGATGGTTTAAAGTCTGTTTTATCAGAGACTAGTATTGCAACCCCTGCTTTTTTTGTTCTCCATTTGCTTGGTAGATCTTCCTCCATCCCTTTATTTTGAGCCTATGTGTATCTCTGCATGTCAGATGGGTCTCCTGAATACAGCAAACTGATGGGTCTTGACTCTTTATCCAGTTTGCCAGTCTGTGTCTTTTAATTGGAGCATTTAGTCCATTTACATTTAAGGTTAATATTTTTATGTGTGAACTTGATCCTGCCATTATGATATTAACTGGTTATTTTGCTTGTTAGTTGATGCAGTTTCTTCCTAGCCTCGATGGTCTTTACATTTTGGCATGTTTTTGCAATGGCTGGTACCGGTTGTTCCTTCCATGTTTAGTGCTTCCTTCAGGGTCTCTTGTAAGGCAGGCCTGGTGGTGACAAAATCTCTAAGCATTTGCTTATCTGTAAAGGATTTTATTTCTCCTTCACTTATGAAACTTAGTTTGGCTGGATATAAAATTCTGGGTTGAAAATTCTTTTCTTTAAGAATGTTGAATATTGGCCCCCACTCTCTTCTGGCTTGTAGAGTTTCTGCCGAGAGATCCGCTGTTAGTCTGATGGGCTTCCCTTTGTGGGTAACCCGACCTTTCTCTCTGGCTGCCCTTAAGATTTTTTCCTTCATTTCAACTTCTGTGGATCTGGCAATTATGTGCCTTGAAGTTGCTCTTCTCGAGGAGTATCTTTGTGGCGTTCTCTGTATTTCCTGAATTTGAATGTTGTCCTGCCCTACTAGGTTGGGGAAGTTCGCGTGGATGATATCTTGAAGTGTTTTCCAACTTGGTTCCATTTCCCCCCCCACTTTCAGGCACCCCAATCAGACGTAGATTTGGTCTTTTTACATAATCTCATACTTCTTGCAGGCTTTGTTCATTTCTTTTTCTTTTTTCTTTAGATTTCTCTTCTCGCTTTCTTTCATTCATTTGATCCTCAATCGCTGATACTCTTTCTTCCAGTTGATCGAGTCAGTTACTGAAGCTTGTGCATTTGTCACATATTTCTCGTGTCATGGTTTTCATCTCTGTCTGTTCGTTTATGGCCTTCTCTGCATTAATTATTCTGGTTATCAATTCTTCCACTCTTTTTTCAAGATTTTTAGTTTCTTTGTGCTGGGTACGTAATTCTTTCTTTAGCTCTGAGAAGTTTGGTGGACTGGAGCCTTCTTCTCTCATCTCGTCAAAGTCATTCTCCGTCCAGCTTTGATGAGCTGCGTTCCTTTGCAGAGGGAGATGCGCTCTTATTTTTTGAAATTCCAGCTTTTCTGCCCTGCTTTTTCCCCATCTTTGTGGTTTTATCTGCCTCTGATCTTTGATGATGGTGATGTACTGATGGGGTTTTGGTGTGGGTGTCCTTCCTGTTTGTAAGTTTTCCTTCTAACAGTCAGGACCCTCAGCTGTAGGTCTGTTGGAGATTGCTTGAGGTCCACTCCAGACCCTGTTTGCCTGGGTATCAGCAGCAGAGGCTGCAGAAGACAAAATATTGCTGAACAGCGAGTGCTGCTGTCTGATTCTTGCTTTGGAAGCTTCGTCTCAGGGGTATACCCCACCATGTGAGGTGTGAGGTGTTAGTCTGCACCTAGTGGGGGATGTCTCCCAGTTACGCCACTCAGGGGTCAGGGACCCACTTGAGCAGGCAACCTATCTGTTCTCAGATCTCAACCTCCGTGCTGGGAGATCCACTGCTCTCTTAAAAGCTGTCAGTCAGCTGTCACACTCCACCCAGAGGTGGAGTCTACAGCAACAGGCAGGCCTCCTTGAACTGAGGTGGGCTCCACCAGTTCGAGCTTCCTGGTGACTTCGTTTACCTACTTAAGCCTCAGTAATGGCGGGCGCCCCTCCCCCAGCCTTGCTGCTCCCTTGAGGTTAGATTGCAGACTGCTGTGCTAGCAATGAGGGAGGCTCCGTGGGCATGGGACCCTCCCCGCCAGGTGTGGAATATAATCTCCTAGTGTGCCCGTTTGCTAAGACCCTTGGTAAAGCGCAGTATTGGGGTGGGAGTTACCCGATTTTCCAGGTGTTGTGTGTCTCAGTTCCCCTGGCTAGGAAAAGGGATTCCCCCTTGTACTTCCCAGGTGAGGCGATGCCTCGTCCTGCTTCAGCTCTTGTTGGTCGGGCTGCAGCAGCTGACCAGCACCGATTGTCCGGCACTCCCTAGTGAGATGAACCCAGCACCTCAGTTGAAAATGCAGAAATCACCTGTCTTCTGTGTCGCTCGCGCTGGGAGCTGGAGACTGAAGGTGTTCCTATTCGCCCATCTTGCTCCGCCCCTCCATAAATATTTTTAATACTTTTATCTCTTATCTTTTATAATAGGATTATAATTGATATGCCCACCACTGTTATAGTCATAAAATGTTCTTTTATTCTTTATATATTTCGTTTTCCAGTGAATTTCTTACTTATGCTTTCATGTTGGTGTTTAGTTTCTTTTTATTTCAATGTGAACAACCATTTTGGCTTTTCTCGTAAATCCGGTATAGTAGTAATTAACTCCCTCAGCTTTTTTTGGTCTTTGAAAGTTTTTATCACTAATTTATTTTTGAAGGACAGATTTTCTGGGTATAATTTTTTTGGTTGACACTTTCTTTTTTGTTCAGTACTTTGAATTTATCATTTCAGCCTTTGTGGGTTGCAACGTTTCTGCTAAAAATCTACTGATAGTGTTATGGGGGCCCCTGTGTGTGTAATAAGTAACTTTTGTTTTACTGCTTTCATAATTCTGTCTTTGCCTTTAACTTTTGACAATTTGATTATAATGTGTCTCAGTGTAGATATCTCTGGATTCATCTAGTTTGTTACTTGGGCTTTCTGGATTTTGATTTCTAGTTCGTCTCCCAGGTTTGGGAAGTTTTCAACCATCATTACTTTAAATAAGCCTTCTGTCACTTTCTCCTCTTCTTTTCTAATTCCAATAATGCATATTTAGTTCTGCTTGATGCTGCTCTGTAAGTCCCTTTAGCTTTCTTTACTCTTTTTCATTTTTTCCTTTTGTTCCTCATCTTAAATGATTTCTGATGACCTGTCTTAGAGTTCCTGATCATTCTTCTGCTTAATCTAGTCTGCCGTTTAACCCCTATATTAAAATTTTCAGTTGAGTATTATATTCTTCAGCTATATGATTTCTGTTTGGTACTTTTTGTATTTTCTGTCCCTTGGCAGAAATTTTTAGCTAGTTTTATGCATTACTCCATCAGACCTTGATGAACTTCTTTATGACTGTTCTTTTGAGTTCTCTATGTGATAAGTCACATATTGGCAGTTAATTAGGATCAGTTTCTGGAGGTTTATCTTACTCTTTTATTTGGAACTTATATACCTGTTTCTTCATTTTCTTTGACCCTTAGTGTTTGTTTCTGTGCATTAGGTAAGGCAACTGCCTTTCCTAGTCTTGTCATACTGGCCTTGGGTAGGAGATGGATCTTACCTGTCAGTTCAGCTAGTTATTCTAGGTGCTTCTCAAACCTTTGTGCTGATCTAAACTGCAGTCTTTGTTCTTAGTGGCCCCCAGATTAGGGTATGCCAAGTCCTGTTAGTATCCTGAGACAAGCAAGTTAGAAATCCATCTCTCAAGATCCAGCTGGAAAAGTTGGGGGTATTAAATGTGTGTTCCAGTTTCTCGTTTCTCAGGGAGTAGCTAGGAGCTGGAGTTTTTCTCTCATTTTGTTTAAGCTGGGGAGAGGATCCGCAGTGATGCCATATTCTTGTTCAGACTGCACAGTCTTTTGACCCATTGCTTTGTACTTTGTTGCTCCCAGGGGCCTGGCAGATGCCTAATCTATCTTCTCTTGGAGATAGGCAGGTTAACTGGAGACTTGGCTTTATCTCTGGAGCATGCCAGCAGGTGAAGTTGTGGATAGTCCCCACATGCATATTTATGGTCCCAGAAGACTGCTAATTTCCTGCAGTTTCAGTTCCCAGATGGAGGCTAAGTAATGGCCTGATCTACAGGTAGCAGCTGGAGAAGTCAGGACTTTAGGTATGTAGTCAGTCTCCTTTAGGGAGAAACTGGGAGTCAGGAGTTTTTGCTTTTTAGCTCAGTGCTGACCTTGGGAGGCTGTCTGCTGGAACTCTACCTGTTTAAAAAGCAGCTCTTTGCTCTTTGTAGTTTAGGGAGATTCACAAATGCAGAGCCTCAACTCCCAGGGCTAGGTGATTTAGGAGCCAGTCCTTTGGGTGGGAGCTGTAAAAGTTGGGGCATGCCATGTACATGCAAACTCCTTCCAGGGAAAATCTGCAGACCTAGTTTTATTGCTGGAGCAAGGCTGGGGGTGGGTGGGGGGATGAAGGGGAGAAGGGGCAGGAGGTACCCAAAAGCCCCTTGAGGCTTCTGAAAGTCTGTTGTTTTCCTGCTCCACTGGCTTCCAGATGCAGGCTAGTTATAAGCCCAAACCCTCAGGCTGCAGCTAGAAAAGTGTGCAGACAAACCCTTTCTGTGGAGAAACTGGGGGCTAGTAGTTTTGGCCCATTTTCTCTTTCCTGTGCCCTGGGAGGTAGCTGCTGGAAGTGCTCACACACGTGTTGAAAATCACCTCTTTATTCTCTGTGATCCCTGGAGACTCAGAATACTGAGTCCCTTCTGCTGTCAGCTAGGTGATTTGGGTATGTAAAATTCTCTGTTTGGATTCATGGAAGTTGGGATGCTATCTGTGAAGTTGGACCACATATAGTGGGAGAACTGGGATTCCTTTTGTACAATGAAAGTTTACACAAGAAGTATTAATTCTTAGAAAAACAATAAAAACGGACATAAGTAATTGAAAACCTATGTGACTTTGTAACTATTAACTGAGTTTATAATTAAAAATACCCATCCCCCAAATAATTCCCAACTTTAGTGATTTTTCCAGTGAATTCTTCTAAACACTGAAGTTAAAAATAATGTTAGTTAAGCAATATTTTTTACAAATACAGACATAAAAATTCTCAACAAAGTAATAGCAAACCAAATCTAGCAGTACATGAAAAGGTCTATAACATCATGACCCAGTGGGATTTAGTCCAGGAAGGTAAGAGTGGTTGAGCATATGAAAATCAATAAACATAATAGAATATATTAATAGAATGAATGGAAAAAGATCACATATTATCTCAGTTGGTGGAGAAAAGGCATTTGACAAAAGCCAATACCATTTCATGATAAAAACATTCAATAGGGAAATTCCGTAATCTGATAAAGAGTATCTACGAAAAATCCACAGTTAATGTCATGCTTAATAGTGTAAGACTGAAAGCTTTCCCATCTAAGATCAGGAACAAGACAGTGATGTCTTTTCTTGTCACTTACACTCAATATTGTACTAAAGGTTCTAGGCAGGGCAATTAGACAAGAAAACATAATAGAAAACATCTAGATGGAAAGGAAGAAGTAAAACTGTACTTGCAGATGACATGATTCTATATATAAAGAACTCTAAAAGACACCTGCCCCCCAATTATTAGAGCTAATAAACAAGTTTAGCAAAATTACAAGATACAAGATGGACACTCAAAAATCAGTTGTATTTTTATACACTGGGAATAAACAATCCAAAAATGAAATTAAGAAAGCAGTTACATTAAAATAACATCAAAAACAATAAAATGTTTAGGCATAAATTTAACTAAAGTAGTACAAGATGTACACACAAACTATAAAATATAATTGAAAGAAACTATGAAAAATCATTGTAAGAAATAAGAGAAACCTAATTAAAGGAAAAGATATTCAAAATTCATGAACAGAAGACTTCATAGTGTTAAGGTGGCTGTATTTCCCAAAGTGATACCCAGATTCAATGCAATACCTAAGAACATTCCAATTGCTCCCTTCCCCCTTTTTGGCAGAAATGAACAAGTGGATCTTAAATTCATATGGGGATGCAAGTATATAGGATAGCCAAAATAGTCTTGAAAAATAACAAAGTTTGAGGACCTAGACCCCCTGAATTTAAAACTTAGTACAAAACCACAATAATCAAATTCTGTGGTACTGGCAGTAGGATAGATATATGGATCAATGAAATAGATTTTAAATCCTTGGAATAAATTCATACATCTGTGTATGAATTTGATTTTTGACATGAGTGCCAGAACCATTTGATGGGGGAAAGAATAGTATTTTCAACAATGGTGTTAGGACACCTGGATATCTGTATGCAACAAACGAATTTGGATTTTTACCTCACACTGTATACAAAACTTAACTGAATACAGTTTAAAGCCTAAATGTAAGAACTGAAAGTATAACACTCTTTGAAGAAAACATACACATCTTTGTGACCTCGGACTATGACACCCAAAGCCAGAGAAAAAATAAATTGAGCTTTATCAAAATTAAAAACTTTTGTGTGTCAAAAGATACTATAAAATGGAAAAATTACCCACATAATGGGACAAGATATTTGTCAACCATGTGGTTGATGAAGGTCTAATATCTAGAATGTATAAAGAACTTTACAGCTCAACAATAAAAAGGACAAATAACTCAGTAAAAAAGGGCAAAGGATTTGAATAGACATTTCTTTTAAGATATACAAATGTCGTCTGGGCGCAGTGGCTCTCACACCTGTAATCCCAGCACTTTGGGAGGCCGAAGCAGGTGGATCATGAGGTCAGGAGATCGAGACCATCCTGGCTAACACAGTGAAACTCCATCTCTACTAAAAATACAAAAAATTAGCCAGGCGTGGTGGCACCTGTCTGTAATCCCAGCTACTTGGGAGGCTGAAGCAGGAGAATCGTTTGAACCTGGGAGGTGGAGGTTGCAGGGAGCCGAGATGCTGAGAGAGCACGCCACTGCATTCCAGCCTGGGTGACAGAGCAAGACTCCGTCTCAAAAAAAAAAAAAAAAAAAAAAAAATAAGCAAATGTCTAATGTACATGAAAAGCACAAAGTTATTAGTCATCAGAGAAATGCACATAACTCCCAATGATAGCACTTCACACTCATTTAGGATGACTAGAATAAAAAAGTCAGAAAGCAGCAAGTTTTGGCAAGGATGTGAAGAATATGGAACTCTCATAAATTGCTGCTGGGAATGTAAAATGATGCAGCAGCTGTGGAAAAAAGTTTGGTAGTTAAGAGTTATATGACTCAGCAAATCCACTTCTAGGTATATACTCAAGAGAATTGAAAACATGTTCACAGAAAAACCTGGATACAAATTTTTATAACAGCAGTTTTCATAATAAACAAAAAGCAGAAACAACCCAAATATTAACTGATAAATGAATAAACAAATATACTATATTCATGCAGTCATTCAGCCATAAAAAGAAATGAAGTACTGATATATGCTACCAGATGGTCGAAACTTGAAAAACATTGCTAATTTTTAATATTATTATTATTCTTTAAAGATGGCGTCTTATTATCTTGCCCAGGCTGGTCTTGAACTCCTGGGCTTAAGCAATTCTCCTGCCTCAGGCTCTGGAGTGACTGGGACTGCAAGTGTGCAGCTGGATTTATATTTAGTGTACTTTTCTGTATATTAAAATTCATAATAAAAAGGTTGAAAGGATGGCTATTGGGGGAGGTTTTGAGAAGGAACATGAATATCATTTCTTGGTCTTTAGACTTTCAACCTGTTATATTTCTTATTATCTTACCAAACAGAATGAAAAAATAAAACCTATATCAGTAACTTATGCAGCTTTTTCATTGAACAGTATAATGTAAAAACTACTAATTCTTAAGTTCACTCTTTTTTTCTTCAAAGGTTTTAGTCTCAGAGTGGAATTCAATGTTTTTTTGTTTTTTTGTTTCTTTTAGGAGGTGCTAATGATGCTGGATAACTATGTAAGAGATTTCAAAGCATTGATTGACTGGATTCAGCTTCAGGAAAAGCTAGAGAAGACAGATGCTCAAAGCAGGTAATGAGCTCTCTGGTCTCAATATTCCTATCATCCAGCAGTTTCAATAGCAATCATTGAAACTGACAATAAAGTTAACCTCATATTGACTTGAAACTTGTAAAAATCTAAAAGGTGCTGCATTTCTCATTCAATTAAATAACATGTTTATTGGATATTTATCAGTGGGTATTAATTGGGTATTATCACTTTATTCAGTACAGAGATTTGTTGAATGTGACACATTTACTACTCATGGAATCTATAGCCTGAGTGTGATAAAAATAGAACTTAGTGCAAAAGACTATTATGGTTCTTCAGAGAAGGACAAATGTATTTTGGATTATAGATCAGGGAAGATTTCAGGAGGATCTCGAACTGTTTGAAGGATGGGATGGATTTTATCAGCTGGTTGGCCATTTCAGTGAAGGGAATACATTTAAACAGCTGTGTAAGTGTAGGGCATGTGCGAAGTCCAAGTAGTAAGGAAAGATACAGTATTTCTTCTTAATGTATTAGGCAATGAGGAAAATTGATGATTTTTGATTAGGGGAATAATACGGGATCAAAGCTCCTTTAGAAAGATTCATTTGGAATCACTACATAGTATCTGAGTGCTGTGTGCCAAGCTCTCTGACTTTGTGATCAAGAGGACAGATGCAGTCCCTGCCCTCATGAAGTATGTAGTACGTGCTATGGCCTGAATGTGCCTTCCCAAAATTCATATGTTGAAATTTAATCACCAATGTGATAGTATTAAGAGGTGGGGGCTTTAGGAGGTAGTTAAGTCAGGAAAGTGGAGCCCTGATGAATGGGATTAATGAATGGGATTAGTGACATACAAAAGAAGTGGGAGCTGTTACGCCTCCACCATGTGAGGACACAGCTAAAAGATGATCTTTATAAGGAACAGAGTTCGTATCAGACATTGAATCTGCTGGCACCTTGATTTTGTACTTCCCAGCATCCAGAACTGTGAGAAATAAATTTCTTATTGTTGTTTATAAATTACCCAGGCATAAGGTATTTTGTTGTAGCAGCCTGGATGGACTAAGTGCATTTCTAATAGGAAAGACTGATGTTAAGTAAGTATAAATGTGCCAGGTGTCATCAAGAAGAAATACAGCTTTCTCTATGACTATGAGAAAAAGTACCCTTAACCAGTTTGCTAAGTCCAGCCAGGAAGGCTTACCTGAGGAGGTGACATTTAAATTGGGACAGAATTATTAAGTAGGAGTTAGTTAGACAAAGAGAAAAGAGTAATTCGAGATAATGCTAACAGCATGTGTGATGTCTTTGAAGTGGAAGGGAGCATAGTGTAATCAAGGAATTTAGTAGGGCAGGAGTGAAAAGAACAAGGGGAGAGTAGCATGAGATGAGCCTAGAGAGCTAGGCTAGGACCACATTGTGTAGAGCTCTGTAGAAATAATAAGGGATTTAGATTTGACTTTGAGCCAATAAAGGGTTTTAAAGTAGGGAATTGACATATTAGATTTATGTTTTGAAAAGATCATTTTGGCTGCCATGTGGGAAGGTTGAGATACAGCAATGTAGTTTAGAGATGATGGCTACTCAGATTAAGGTAGTAACAGTAAGGAGTATTAGATACTCCAGAGATAGATAACCAGATGGACTTAGTATTATTTTGGTTATGTACAAAGGCAAAATAGCAGTTTAGTTTAGACATCTAAGTAATTCCTAAACTCTGGTAAACTTGCCAAGTCACATGGAGCTACAAGGCTGCTTTTTTTCCCCCCCCTCCAGAGCGAATAGCCTATCCTGCCTCTTTGCCTTGGATTTAATCTTAGTTCAATCTTAGTGGGTGAAACTATCCAGTAAAAAAGGCATCTTTTGTCTCATAGTAATGTGTCAGCCCTACAGTAGGCAGGCAGAACCAGTAGGGTAAAGGAATTCCAAGACAGAAATCCAGAAGGGCTGGATTCCCGGGAAACCAAATCTAGGGAAACTAAGATAGGTTGATCTTTTTAACATTTTTGTTTCTCACAGTAAAATTTTTGATAGTTTTTTAGTGCCTACTTCATCTACAGTCCCTGGGTGGGTCAGGCCTAAATGTCTTTGTTTGTACTAAGCTATTTTACCCTTACCCTTGGTAATAGGTGATTGGATCTGGGGTTTCATTCTTTCACTGGGTTGAACCAAGCTAAGAGATCATCATGCTGATTTGGGACTTGTGGTTATATTGTCGCTTGTGACAACAAGCAGAGTAAAACAGGTTGGGGAAAAAAAAAGGGCATAGGTTTACAGAGAGAAACAGAAATTATGTGGCCTTTGAGAGCCTATACCGGCTCTAATCCTCGCGAGCCCTGATTGTAGTCTCCCCCAACTTTTGGATGTCTTTGACCTTGTACAGTTTATAGCCTTACAATAAATCTTTATTTTCTTTTTCTTTTCATTTTTTAAATTTAACTTGATTGAGTTTGTTTATTGTATCCAAAGAAGGTCTATAATGTAATCAACAATGCATTAAAAAAATAGATTCTTTTTGTGCTTGCAAAATTCGATTACCTATTAGTGGCTGTTTTGAGGATTGTATTGGGAAATATACATAAGCCAAACCCAAGCTTAACAGAGTGGTTACCATTCCTCTCTTGGCACTGTGGTTCAAAAGTATACCTGAGGCATCCTTTTTTTTTTTTCCTTGGAGACAGAGTCTTACTCTGTAACCCAGGCTGGAGTGCAGTGGTGCCATCTTGGCTCACTGCAACCTCCACCTTCCACTTTTAAGCCTCAGCTTCCCAAGTAGCTGGGATTACAGGTATCCGCCACCACACCCAGCTAATTTTTGTATTTTTAGTAGACACAGGGTTTCACCGTGTTGGCTAGGCTGGGCTCGAACTCCTGACCTCAAGTGATCTGTCCTCCTTGGCCTCCCAGAGTTCTGGGATTACAGGAATGGGCCACCATGCCCGGCTGAAGCATCCCTTTTACTTTTGCCAGTTATCAGCACTTCTCTTCGTTGCCTCATGAGACAGCACCTGTATATGGAAAGCAGTCTTAAAATGCTCTATAGATGGCATTATCCATCTTGCATTCTTCAAATCATGCATCAAAATTTATTTTGGCTAGCCTTGAGATTTAAATGTAAAAACTGTAGTTGTATATGTTTAAAGAAAAAAATATAGGTAAATATTTATATATTTGTTTTGCATATGAGGACTTTGTAAGACAAAGGCAGACATTACAAAGAAAAATACTGATACACTGATTAAATAGGAAGAAAACAAATGTTTCCAAATACAGAGGAAAAATTAAAGGCAAAATAGTTGTATCACCAATGCCAATGGATTTGTAGCCATAAGAGTAGTAGTAAACTATTTCAAATTAATCAGAAAACGGTGCCAATCCCAGTGGAAAAAATGAGGGAAAGATACCAACATGTGAATCCCAAATGAAGAAATTCAGATGATTGGTTAAAAAGTTCAATTTCACTAGTAATGATAATAAACATATAATTTAAAAAACAAAGACAATGAAATACCATTTGCCAGTGAAATTTTTAAAAGCAGATATCAACAGTTGGCAAGATTGAAAGGAAATGGAGAGTAAGACACAGGGATACCCATGGGAGTTATGGGGATCTGATTGAGGGCATATTATGCATCCTGTAAGCCAGTTGGTTGTGGGGCCAATGAAGGAGGAGTAGACGTTAAGTTACATGTCTTAGCTTTCCCAGCAAAGAGCAGTGAAATCTTTCTTAGCTTTCCCAGCAAAGAGCAGTGAAATCCTACTCTCATGAGTGATTAAGAGGTAGAGGAAGGACATTTTATATTTTCCTACTCTTCATTTAACCCTTACCATATTCTTTCTTTTGATAACGTGTTTCACAAACTCTTCAGGACATCAGAGACAAGTAGATTGAAGTATATCATTGCCTTTTTAGTATTTTTTTAGCTGGGCTTGTGGAAGCTTATAAATCATAAGTAATGTATCTCATATCCCTGTAACTCCATGACCTTTTTGAGGTAATTGGAGTAGTGTTGCTGTGCTGCAGTCGATAGAAAATCCTGAACCATTTATCAACTATGATTTCTCACTGGTAGTATGATAACTTTCTGGTAATCAATGCTCTAGGGGAAAATTTGCACGTGTTCTGATTTTTTTTGTTGTTGAAAAGTAGGATTAGTTTTTCGCCCACTAACAACTAAGAGAAAAGATTGTTTCTCCCTTTTCTCTGTTAATTTAATCTGGTTTATATATTGAATTGGCAGACCAACATCATTGGCATGGGAAGTAAAGAAGATGTCTCCAGGACGCCATGTGATTCCAAGTCCATCAACAGATAGAATAAATGTAACATCAAATGCTCGACGAAGCTTAAATTTTGGGTGAGATGAACGAAGAAAAAACTGCTAAGACTTGCATTACAGTAAATTATTTTCTTAGTTATAGTATTATGATTCTGATATTCTATTATAAAAATATCTATGTATATGTTACGCAGAATACTGTATACAGGTTCTGACACTTAGGAGGGGAACACTGTGTGTTGGTTAGCAATCCCAGGGGAGGATTCTAAACATCTCATCAATTTCTGCTAAGGTTCCTAGATCTGATGGAAGATTTTGCATAAGCCCAGTTGCCAGAGGAGGAGTTTGGTGAGTCATATGCTGACTTGCACAAGTCAGGTAAAGCAACGTTGTTACTCATAGATAGGCAGCAAGAATCAACAGAAGCCTAGGATCCATGGCAAGATAGTCCCCCGGGACTCAGGAAAGCTAACTAGGAGAATGGAGTTTCATTTGTATGAGCTCCATTTATTACCACAGCCAAAAGACCCCAAAAGCACCCTGCTCTGGATTTTATACACCGATGTCACTTAGGTTACTGAGTGCAAGGGTTGCAGGATGTCCTCTTCTACGGGGATAAGGACAAAGCCTGAGCTGTTGTGGTCAGTTGCTTCTTATTTCAAGGTGTTGCATTCTTGGTACATTTTTTCTGAAAATTGCAAGCCAGAGAGGGAAGAGCTGGGTTTACCAAGGGACCTGTCTTCCTGCATTGTGGATATGTTTGAAATTGTCTAAATAAAAAGTAAAAACACCTGTAATCCCAGCACTTTGGGAAGCTCAGGTGGGAGGATCACTTGAGGTCAGGAGTTCAAGACCAGCCTGGCAAAAATGGCAAAACCCCATCTCTACTAAAAATACAAAAATTAGGTGGTGTCATGGTACGTGCCTGTAATCCCAGCTGCTTGAGGGCAGGGGGGTGGAGGTTGAAGTGAGCCAAGATCATGCCACTGCACTCCAGCCTGGGCAACAGAGTGAGACTCTGTCTCAAAAAAAAAAAAAAAAAAAAAAATCCAGGAGATTATAGTTTAGCTTTTAGGACATGTAATATATTCAATCATAAATAGTAATCCAAAGATTAAAACTCACATATTTCATGCCAAATATTTTATAACATGAATTAACAATTTCCTTTGCAATAGATCTACATATTAATATATGTCATACAGTGTGTTATTGTCATACAAATTACATTTTTTATATATTACAAGCTCAACACAGTTTAAATGCTGTTTTATGCCGTTATCTCTTTAATCAGATAGGAGAAGAAAAGAGTTACAAAGAAAAACTACATTTATATTGTCTTTTGTGGTTACCTGTATGGTTTTCTTTTCTAGTCCTTTACTGGAGTCTTCATTTCTTCGTATGAATTCGAGTTACTATCTATTGTCCTTTTGTTTGAGCCTGGACTCCCCTTAGTATTTCTTGTTGGGCAGGTCTGTTAGTAACAGATTTTCTCAGTGTCTGTCTTAATTTATCTTTCAGTTTTTGAAGGGTAGTTTTGTAGTATGTAGAATTCTTGGTTAACAATCCTTTCTTTCAGCACTTTATGTTTCCTTACTGCCTTCTGGCTGCTATAGTTTCTTATGAGAAATCAGCTGTTATTGAGAATCCTTGAATGTGATCCATCACTTCTCTCTTGATTCTTTCAAGATTGTCTGTTTTTGGCTTTTGATCTTCTGACTATGATATATCTAAGTGTGGCTTTCTGAGATTATCATACTTGGAGTGTGTTGAGTCTCTTGGATATGTATTTAATGTTTTCAATCAAATTTGGGGAGTTTTTGCCCATTATTCCTTTAAATGTTTTTTTTCCTGCCCCTTTCTCTCTCTTCTCTCCGTTGAAAATTCCACTATACACTTGTTTGTACTCTTGATGCTATCCCATTAGGTCTTTGAGGATCTGTTCCTTTTTCTTTTTCTTCTTCTTTGTTTTTTTTCTTTTGGAGATGTAGTCTCACTCTGTTGCCCAGGCTGGAGTAGAGTGACATGATCTCGGCTCACTGAAACGTTCACTTCCTGGGTTCAAACGATTCTCGTGCCTCAGCCTCCTGAGTAGCTGGAATTATAGGCGCGTGCCACCATGCCCAGCTAATTTTTGTATTTTTAGTAGAGACAGGGTTTTGCCATGTTGGCTAGGCTGGTCTCGAATTCCTGGCCTTCAGTGATCCATCCTTCTTGGGCTCCCAACGTGGTGGGATTACAGGTACAAGCTACTGCGCCTGGCCACTTTGATGTTCTTTAAATGTAGTTAATAGTTGATTTAAAGTCTTTGTGTAGGAAGTCCAGTGTCTGGGCTTCCTGTTGCTGCTCTTTTTGTGAATGGGCCATACTTTCCTGTTTATTGGCACATCTTCTGATTTTTTTTTTTTTTTTGGTTGAAAAGTAAGCATTTTAAATGATAAAATGTGACAGCTTTGGAGATCAGATAGCTACCCTCTCCAGGATTGTAACTGTGACTGTTGTTGTTACTGTTAGTTTAGTGCTACACTTAACTCATTCTGTGACGTCTGTACACTTTGTTTCATGGGTACATACAGTATGAGTGTATGTTGATGTATGTTGTATGCAACTATTCAGCAGTATGTTTTGTCAACATCAACTAATGATTTGACAGAGGTTTCCTTAAATACTTTGAGCCAATAAATCTCTTAGTTCTCACCTAGTTCTGTGTGTCTGTTGGGACATACTTTGAATGCTCTGGCAGTTTATAACTCTGCCTTTGCTTGTCAGTTCCTCCTTTCTTAGATTCTCAAGGCCAGTCATAGGTGAGAGATTAGGGTCCTCTCAAGTATTTCGTAGGTATGCACACAACCTGCATATGTGTGTGGCCTTCTTGATTTTCAGGAATTTGCTAGAACTTTTCAAAGTCCCCCATGGATGTCTCATTCTTGAGCTTTTCCTTTTAAGTTTTTTGGTCAGCTCTTTGTTTGCCTCAAATGGTATTTCAACCTCTAGTAGTTGTATTATTTTAAACAATTGTCACATTTGTTTTGCACAAACAAAAAAATTGTTTTTAAGACTAAGTTGTTTTGGACTCTACTTCTTTAGAGTGAATGTTAACATCTGATGTTTAATGGAAGGGTTGGTAAGTAGTTTGCTTGATGTTTTCTTTTCTCTGTTAAAACTGACATTTTCTTTTCTCTGTTAAAACCTGACCTTTCTTGACTGCTTTTTATCTCCTAACTTCGTGTCACAGTTAATAGCTTTCACCTCTTGTACTGCTCAACCTTGGATACAGTTTTATTGTTTTTGCAGTGTCTTACACTTTTTCTTTTAATGTCTATTTTTTTGTACTTACACTAGGACCTTCCTTGAGGCAAGATTACTGCTGTATCTCTCTATTCTAAGTGCCTAGCACTGTATGGCACTTGGTAAAAGCTGATGAAGTGTTTATTTAATAGAATCTAACTTTTGCTTTCAAGTTCCTTTGTTAAGTTATTAGATAGTATTGCCTTTAAAGGTTGATGGGCTTTGGGACCATTTAATAGTTGAACCAAAGTGGAATAGGGAAAAGATATGCAAATGAAAACAAATATTTATATATTCAAGCACCATTTTAAGGATACTTGCCCTGTAATGCATTTCATTGGTGTGTGGTTCAGAGTACTGTATAGTGTATGGTTTATTTTAACCCTCAAAGCCTTTAATTCATGTGTGGTAAAAGTTCTTATGTTGATCTCCACGTAACTGTGTCATTGGGTTAATTCAGTCTTCATTATCATTATAGAACACACTGTGTCTTTCAGCTTGAGGAACAATTTTGGCTCATAGGCTACATTTTGTACATCTGCTCACTTCTGCTCCTGCTGGTTGAGTTATATATTTACTTCAAATGTGTTGTTAGTTACCAAACTTGGCTTATCTGAATTGTTTTCATTATTTTAACTCATAATTTAAATATTAAGTAGACCATTATGAGTGTAAAAAGAGTCATTGTTGTTGTGAAAACTAAGATAAATTTTTGGAAACTTTGATAAAGGGAACTGCTAAAGTTGCTGTCACATAAGGAGTAGACAGGACAACTATAAAAATTTGGGGAAAATATTATTAAGGTTAAGGAGAATTGTGCATTAAATTATGTAGTAGACATCACTGAATTTTCACTCCACTTTAAAGGAACCAAATTTAGATGTTGTCAGTGAGGCATCATCAGGCTTGTGGATCATGTAAGAAATGTACATAAAGAAAAAGCCTATTTTAGTAGTGTGTTTATCAAGATTGACAAATTAATGCATATTATATCTTTTTCTTTTCTTTTTTTGGAGTTTCACTCTGTCTCCCAGGCTGCAGTGCAGTGGCATAATCTTGGCTCACTACAACCGCCGCCTCCTGGGCTCAAGCAATTCTCATGCCTCAGTCTCTTGAGTAGCTGGGGTTACAGGTGCACACCACCACGCCCAGCTAATTTTTGTATTTTTAATAGAGACGGGATTTCACCATGTTGGCCAGGCTAGTTTTGAACTCTTGGCCTCAAGTGATCCACCTGCCTTGGCCTTCCAGGGTGCTGGGACTACAGGCGTGAGCCACTGCGCTTGGCCAATATTTGTATTATTAAAACACGTAAGTGAAAATAAAAACTTTAAGGTATCGATGCATAATTTTTTAAAAGCTTCCTCATTTAAGTGAATTTTTCTTTTAAACAACGAGGGCTTTTATCCTTATTCTTTTCTGTTTATTCCCATATGTTATACTATATAAAATTAATGAAGTATTAGATCAAGATAAATGTATAAATATAGTTACCTTAAATTGCCATGGCAGATTATTATTCTATAAATGTGGATATTCATATGCATAATTTAAATTTTAAATACATTTAGCATTCAGAAGTTTTTCTTTTATATTTAATTTATTAAATGTGTTTACTTTTCTCCATAGAGGTTCAACTGGCACAGTGCCAGCTCCTCGTCTGGCTCCCACAGGTGTCAGTTGGGCTGACAAGGTAAAGGCTCATCATACAGGCTCTACTGCTTCTTCAGACATAACACCCGCCCAGTCTTGCCCACCAATGACAGTGCAGAAGGCCTCACGCAAAAATGGCAAGTGACTTTGAATTAGCCATTTTGTGTAGCAAATAGGTGAATATATAGAGTTATTTATTTTGTTTAAAATTGGTCCTATTTATCTTTTTGTACAACATATGTGATATTAATTTACCATAATTAAAACATAAAATTATCTTAAAAGCTGAGCAAAACTACTTTTCAGCACTGTAGATAGCTTATGGAGATCATTCTAGTTTCAGGTTTGCCATGTGTAAACTAAGGAGAATGAGGTCTTTTGTTTATTCCTTATAAGATCCTTTAGCATTCTTTTGACTTCAGGTAGGAATAAAAAAGGGTAGTTTAGTCTAGGCAGAATTCACTTTTAAATAGCATATTTACTACTTCAGCTGTTTAATACTTCATTGCTATTTTGTACTGCAAAATAATATTCTGTGTTTATCTTTGCTCACACATCCATTTTCTATACCATCAGAATAATTAAGGAATACAAATAATTAGAAGAGGGATTATTATGAGGGCCTACCTGGAACAATTTTATCCCATAATAATATTTATTTATTTATTTATTTATTTATTTTTTATTATTATACTTTAAGTTCTAGGGTACATGTGCACAACATGCAGGTTTGTTATGTATGTATACATGTGCCATATTGGTGTGCTGCACCCATTAACTCGTTATTTACATTAGGTATATCTCCTAATGTTATCCTTCCCCCATCCCCCCTCCCCATAATAGGCACTGGTGTGTGATGTTCCCCTTCCTGTGTCCAAGTGATCTCATTGTTCAATTCCCACCTATGAGTGAGAACATGCGGTGTTTGGTCTTCTGTTCTTGCGATAGTTTGCTGAGAATGATGGTTTCCAGCTGCATCCATGTCCCTACAAAGGACACGAACTCATCCTTTTTTATGGCTGCATGGTATTCCATGGTGTATATGTGCCACATTTTCTTAATCCAGTCTGTCACTGATGGATATTTGGGTTGATTCCAAGTTCCTGCCACTGTGAATAGTGCCGTAATAAACATATGTGTGCTTGTGTCTTTATAGCAGCGTGATTTGTAATCCTTTGGGTATATACCCAGTAATGGGATCACTGGGTCAAATGGTATTTCTAGTTCTAGATCCTTGAGGAATCGCCACACTGTCTTCCACAATGGTTGAACTAGTTTGCAGTCCCATAACAGTGTAAAAGTGTTCTTATTTCTCCACACCCTCTCCAGCACTTGTTGTTTCCTGACTTTTTAATGATTGCCATTCTAACTGGTGTGAGATGGTATCTCATTGTG
Source organism: Chlorocebus sabaeus (assembly GCF_047675955.1). Lineage (NCBI taxonomy): Eukaryota > Metazoa > Chordata > Mammalia > Primates > Cercopithecidae > Chlorocebus > Chlorocebus sabaeus. The sequence continues at coordinate 52,868,025 of NC_132929.1, read as the reverse complement.
GTTTTGATTTGCATTTCTCTGATGGTGAGTGATGATGAACATTTTTTCATGTGTCTTTGGCTGTATGAATGTCTTCTTTTGAGAAGTGTCCATTCATATCCTTTGCCCACTTGATGGAGTTGTTTTTTTCTTGTAAATTTGTCTGAGTTCTTCATAGGTTCTGGATATTAGCCCTTTGTCAGATGAGTAGATTACAAAATATCTCATAATAATTATATAGATGTTTTATGTAAATATCTTTTGAAGTCCCGAGTGGATTTTTACACATCCATAGAGGCTGGAATTTTAGAATGATAATAGGTAATAATGAGTTTTGTTTCATGAATTCAAGAGAACTTCAGACGCTGCTTTCTGTTTTCTTCAGTAGAAGATGCCATTGGAGCCTTTTGGTTCAGAAAGAAATGTTTTATTGCACATAACAAAAGACATTGCTGTCTCTGTGTTACGGATGTGTTTTGTGTGTTTTCATTTTTTTCTCAGTAAGTTGTATTGGCTTACTTCAATATATTGCCCCTCTTTTCTTCATACTGACTTAGTAGTAGATAATTGACTGTAGGCAAGAGTTCTCTTAGGAAAGTGTAGGAAAATATACAATCATAAAACTCAGTTTCTGGATCTTGAAAGATTCTAAGAGAAATGTGTTGTACAAATCAAAATTGCAAAAAACTTAAAGAAATCATGATATTAATACATATCACCGTTTTGTTTAAAGCAGTCCACTTCAGATTATTCATGAGTAACTCACCTAGTTGAGATGAAATAATAGATCTTGATTATATCTATACTAAAGATAACTCTTATTAATATATTGGGAAATTGTGTTTTAGATCAATTTTGTCTTCTGTTTTGGGGTTTAAGTGCGGTGTTATACACAGCGAGTTATGCCATTCTGTGGGAAAAGCAACCTATTTTTCCTCTGCTCTCATGGCACAGCATTCAACACAGAAGACTTCTGTGACCTCTGATCACCACGAAGTATGTGGGAATTTCTCCCCACCAACGACCAATCAGTTAGTTCTGCAGCAGACACCAGCTGGTTGTCCTCGAATTCAATTTAATTTTGACACTGTCGAGCTGTAGATAGTGTCAGGTCCCACAGGTTGAGGGCTCAACCCCACAAGACTGCCTCCCACTTCTGATACCAGTAACAAGCCCCAGATTATTTTCCCTGTGCTCTGACCAGCTAGCTATAAATCAGGATTCCAACTACCTACTTCTTGGATTTGATTGATTTGCTAGAGTGGCTCACAGAAGTCAGGGAAACACATTTACCAGTTTATTATAAAAGATATTACTAAGGATACAGATGAAGAGATGCATAGGGCAAGCTAAATGGAAAGGGAAGAAGAGCTTCCATGCCTTCTCCAGGCACACAACCCTCTAGGAACCTTCAGGTGTTCAGCTATCCAAACATTCCCTGACCCTGTTTTTAAAAAAGTTTTTTTATAGAAACTTCATTATCTAGGCATGATTGATTAAACCATTGGCAAGCAACCTAAACTTCAGCTCTTTTCCTTTCTCCCTCCCTGAAGGCTGAGGAGTTTGGGGCTGAAAGTCTCAGTGTTCTGATACTGCCTTGTTTTTTCCAGTGACCAGCTTCCATCCTGAAGCCACATAAGGGCTGCCAGCCAGTAGTCAACTCATTAGCATACAAAAAGACACATCACTTTGGGAATTCCAAAGGTTTTAGGAGTTGCATGCCAGGAGACTGAGATGAAGACCAAATATATATTTTGCGATATCACAGGTGTACACTTCAAGTAATGTATAACAACAGTAGCTATAGAACTGGTTTGTAATTTTTGTGTTATAAAAAATAATTCTAGTTAAAGATGATAGAGTGACCACATGCATTTAATGTTCTCTTCCCCAAACCCAGCTAAAATAGTATAAAATGATTTAGAAATTTGACTTAAGGAAAAAGAGACAGGAGAAGAGACAATATGAACAAGTTTTTGGAAGTTAGTAAGGAGAAAGATAGTGGTAACTGGCAAACATACTGAGTGAGCTAGCTGAATCCTGTGCTAGAAAGAGGAGGCACAACTGAATATTCCTAATATCTATTTCTTTGTAGCAATCCCAAAACTTAGCTACTTAAAACAGTTACCATTTTATTTCCACATAATTGTTTGAGTCAGAAATCTGAGCAGTGCTCAGTGGAGTGGCTCTTTTCTTCTCCACATGGTGTCAGCTATGACAGTTGAGCTGAAACTAAAGTACACAACATGATATCATCACATGATTGAAGTCTTGATACTGGCTTTGTCTAAGAAACCCAAGTTCTTCTTAAAGCCTCTTTCTCTTTACATGGTCTCTCATTATTCAGTGATCTCTCTTGGGCTTCTTTAAATGTCATCTGGCTTCCAACAAGGAGGAATGAAAGCTACAAGGCTTGTAAGTCCTCAGTTGGGAAGTTATAGGACATCACTTATCATATTCAGTTGAACATATGAAGTCACAGGGCCAACCAGAGATTCAAGGGGAGAGTGAACAGTCTCCACCACTCGACAATAGGAGTGGCATGTAAGCACTGGGATGGGAGAAATTGATGGCATCCATCTTTGTAAACAATCTACCAGAGCCCACAATCTAACTTTAGATTGCCAGAGTCTCCCAAGACTGCCAATGACTCACTCAATTATAGTATCAGCCTTGAAGAGCTATATCTCATGATCTATATCAGATTTGAAAGTATTCCTTGAGTGTGAATTTTCTTAATCTGGAAGCTTGAAAGTTCAATGGGAGAAGAGGGTTGGAGGAAGAAGCGAGGATGAAAGGCCTCAGTATTACCTTTATATCTGAATTTCCTGTGGGTGTACTTTAAAATCATTTTTTTTTTGAGTTTTACAATTATTTGACCTTTTTTTTTTTTAAAGCATCACTCACAATCTTAACACTGTGTATTAAAGATTATAGAGCCTCCAGCTAAAATGATTTTTTTTTTTTTTTTTTTTTTTTGGTCTGGCAAGATGATAGAGAACAAGCAGATCACCCAAGTCCCTTCCCAAAGGAGAGTGTGATCTGCTTATTCACTGTCATGTTGTGAGACAAAAAAACCCCAATCATTTGTTCTCCATCTCCCTTTGGGAGGACTTGGGTGACCTTTGGTTTGGTGTGAGATTTTATTAAGTTTGATGCGTTTGATGTGTTTTAATTTGTCCTTATTTCTTTTGGGGTCTCAAATGAAAACCTAGGGTGTTTGCCAAGACCACTGCATTCCTGAATTAAAATTTTTTCCTCAGCACTATACAGTTGCTACAATATCAGCTTAGATCATTAGCTTCCCACCTGCTGCTTTCTGCTGGGTTTCTTGGAGTCTTGCCCTGTATATGCAAAGTTTTTTAGCAGTTGTCAGACTTCTTAAGGAGAGATTAAATGAAGATTTTTTTGATTCAGTACTCTGCAGTACTTTCCCACCCCCTCTAAGATTTTTTCCCCTGAAGTTCCAGTTGCTTTAGATTCTCTGAATTCTAATACCTGTTTCAGTTGGTTGGGAATGCTGGTTTCTGCCAGGACTCACTTCCCCTGCTACCCTGAATTCCAGGTGTTTTAGGAGAAAATACTATGGTGAATGTGGATCTGATCTCATTGTCCTTCTCTCTTCTCAGGAATTGTACTTCCTTTAAACTTGCCACGTTGGCTGCTTTTCAATGCTGTTTAATTTTTTATAGTTGTTTTTGGCAGGAAGAGGGCAAATTTTAACACAAGCTCCTTTGCCATGGCTATAACTGTTAAGTCCAAATATATAATCAAGCACATATGGAGCATTTACCAAAATTGAAACATGCTGGGTCATTAGACATGTCTTAACAAATTTCAGGTGATTTCAATGATTCTGTTTGTTACTGAACACAGTGGGATTAAATTAAAAATCAATTACAAATAATATAGTTATATAATTCTCAAATTTTTGGAATTATGGAATGTGCTTTTAGATAACTCATTGAGTTAGAGATGATATCACAGTGAAAATCAGAAAAAGTGACTTGAATAAAAGTGAACATTTAAAAACTTGTGAGATTAAGGTAAAGCTAGCCTTTGAGGAAAATTTCTAGCCTCACTTGTACACACTGGGAAAGAAGAAAAGCTAAAATTCACTCTTTGTTCATCTCATGAAGTTAGAAAAGAAAAGCAAGTAAAACCCAAAGAATATAGAACAAAATAAACTATATAGGTGAGAATAGAGAAAATAAAAGAAGCCAAAAAGTCTTTCTTTTAAATAGACCAGTAGAATTAACAGACCTCTAGTTATATATTACTGCACTTGATCTTAGCCAAAAGACTAAGAAGTGATTGTTATACAGTATTGATCAAGAAAAAGAAGACACAAGGAGGAATACCAGGAATGAAATAGAGGATATTGCTAGAGATACCACAAATATTAAAAAGATAAGAGGATTTTTATGACTAGTATTTTACACTAAATTTGGAATTACAAAAGGATTGACATTCCTTGAAAAACACAAGTTAAAATTTGCATTGTAAGAAATCTAAAAACTTGGAGAGAACTTAGAAGTGTTTTTAAAAAGTGTGAGTTTGTAACTAAAAATTTTTTCATGAAGAACATTCCAGGTCAAGATGGCTTCACATGTTACTTCTTCCAAACTTTTAAGGTAAAAATAACATGAATCTTACAGAAACTCTTCCTGAGGATAAAAAAGAGGACCATGTTTTAATGTTGCAAGCGTAACCTTACTATCAAAATCTAACAAGGAAATTAAAACATTATCTCTTGAACATTGATGTAAATATTTTAAACAAAATATTATTGAATTAAATACAGTGATAAAAATAATATTTCACAGTAATATTGGGATTATTCCAGGTGCACATCAGTTACTGGTTATATTGACTTGAATTTAGTATAACATTCTTAATGACATTTGTAAAATTTTAAAAATTGTACAAGTGTAAAAACTATGAAATGAAATGTAATTTTTAGTTTTGTGTACTCTGTCCTAACCTTCTAATTATTTAAAAGTTCTCTGACAGTTTAATTGCATGATTTGCTGTTCTTAAACATTCTTTATTATGGGAATACTTCTTAAATATAGTTTGCACTGAAGGTTTATTAAAAATATAATTTGTCTATAACTAATTTCTCAGTTTTAAAGAGACCATTCCTAGTTTGATATACTCCCCTCTTGACTGCTTTAAATATTATTTTAATTAAAAAAATTATATGATAGTGTCTGTGTTGGCAATTTTATTGGTTAAAGGATTAGGTCCAATTTTAAGCAGTATTTATTTCTATAAGGAAACTTTCAAATAAGGGTGTTTTTTTTTCCTTTAAAAAGTAAAATGAGTAGGCGTAGTGCTTCTGAGGGTGAGCCAGTTAACTGGAAACTAAGATCTTTTGTTAAACACTTAATTTTATAATTTAGTTTTTTCCCGTTGGTGTGTGTGGTTTCTGTATGATTCATCTTATGATTTTTGTTTTAATTTACATTATATATGTTTAAAGGATAAAGCATAAATGTGTTGTCTGTGCTGAATTTTAATAATATTAAACAGGTGAAAATTGAACACAGACTGGATATTATATAAGATTATTTTTCAGTATCATAATATTGTTATGTTTTTAAGAAAATGCCTATTTATATTCTTATAAAGATACATACTAAACAGTTGCAAGAGAAATGTATTTGTTTTAAATTATTTCAGAAAAAAATAATGGGGAAGGGGAATGGATTGAAAAAAGAATGTCAGAAATTGGGCCGGGGTAGCTGTAGTTCTGTAGTCCCAACTACTCAGAAGGCTGAGGCGGGAGGATTGCTTGAGCCTACGGGTACTAGCCTGGGCAACATAGCGAGACCAGTCTCAAAAAAAAAAAATGAAAAAAGAGAGGGACAAAATGTTGATAATTGTTAAAGCTGGATTATTGGAACATGGGGTTCATTATACTGTTTTCTCTATATTGTGTATTTGAGAACTTTCATAATAAAGAACTTTAAAAATCCACAAAACAGATGTAAACATACTTAGAAATTTCAAAGTCTATATCTATGAAGTAAAATATTACACTTTGTCTGATAATATTTATTTTAAAATAAACATGCAACATATGAACATACCATTTTGTATTTTTAAAAATAGGATAATGAATTAATATACCAGTTACAGGAATGAGCATTTTGGGTTTTCTTTTCTCCTGGAAATAAATTTTTTTTTTTTACCTTTAGTGACTCGTGATGGTATGACACACTGTTCTATGATATACAGATTTATTTTGTTTTCGTAGTAATATAGCTTTTCAGTTTTGCAAAAATAAACCTCAAAAGTTGTCTTTTTTTCTGTTCGTTTTTTTATACCAGCTTTATTGAGATACAATTCACATACCATACAGTTTACCTGTTTAAAGTATATAGTTCATTGGTTTTTAGTATATTCACGCATAATGTATAACTATCACCACAGTCAATTTTATAACATTTTTTTCACCTCATAAAGAAATTCCATACACATTTTGCTATCACTCCTGTAACCCCACATCCTCCACAGCCCTGTGGTGTTTTGGTGTTACCACAGAATTTTGTTTTACCTATTTTTATACATGCATTGTGGTTTTAATTTGCATTTCTTTAGTGACTAATGCTGTTGAACATGATGCGCTTATTTGCCCTTTGTATGTCTTCTTCAGTGAAATGTTTGTCATGTCTTTGCCTATTTTCTGCTTGAACTGTTTGTAGTAATACAGTTCAGTTTTGAGTGTTCTCTGTGTATTCTAGACACTCGTGTTGTGTTGGTATTTTCTACCAGTCTGTCCTTTTCTTCACAGGGTGTTTTGCACAGCAAAAGTTTCAATTTTGATGAAGTACAATTGATTAGTTTTTTTTTTAATAGATCATACTTTCGTCGTCAAGTCTAAGAATTCATTGCCTACCCATAGGTTCTGAAGGTTCTTATGTTGCTTGAAAGTTTTATAGTTTAAAATTTTATTACTAAATCTGATCCATTTTGAGTTAATTTTTTGTATAAAGTGTGAGTTTTAAGTCAAGGTTCATTTTTTGCCTATGGATGTCCATTTATTCTACTAGTTTGTTGAAAATTCTTGGTCAGGCTTGGTGGCTCACCTGTAATCCCAGCACTTTGGGAGGCCAAGCCAGGAGGATTGCTTGAGCCTAGAGGTTCATGTCCAGCCTGGGCAACATAGTGAGACCTTGCCTCTACTAAAAATAAAAAGTTAGCTGGGTGTGGTGGCATGTGTTTGTGGTCCCAGCTGCTCTGGAGGAGCGCCACATTCCAGCCTGGGGGAGAGAGTGAGACCTTATCTAAAAATAAATAAATAAAAGAAAAATTCTTTTCTTTCTCTGTTGAATTGCATTTGCAATTTTATAAAAAATTAGCTGACCATATAAGCATGGGTGTATTTCTGGGTTCTATATTCTGTTTCATTGACTCTATGTTTGTTGTTCCATCGGTTCTATACTGACTTGATTAACTCTGCGGTAAGCCTTCATATTGGGTAGAGTGATTGCTGCTTTTCTTTTTCAAAATTGTTTTTAGCTATTTTAGGTCCTTTGTCTTTCTATATACTATTTAGAATAAACTTATTTACATCAAAAATGTTACTGGGAGTTTTATAGAACAATTATAATGATAGATCAATTGAGAGAGAGTTAATTTAGAGAGAGTATCTTTTTACTATGCTGAGTCTTGCAGCCTGTGAACATGGTATGTCCCTCCATTTCTTTAGGCCTTCTTCTGTTTCTTTCGTCAGCATGTTACAATTTTCAAGATAGACATTCTATACTTTTTTGTTGGACTTACAACTATTTCATTTTCTTTTTGTGATTAGAAGTTTTAAATTTAATTTCCACACATTTACTATTAGTATATAGAAATGCAGTGGACATTTAGCATGTTGGTCTTGTATCCTGCAACTTTACTGAACCCATATAATTCTTGGAGTTTTTATGTATATTCTCTGGGATTTTCTATTATGTCATCTAAAAATAGGGACAGTTTTATTTCTTCCTTTCCTGTCTGTATGTCTTTTTTCCTTTTTTTTTTTTATTTTGTGGCACTGTCTAGAATGCTCAGTACTATATCAAACAAGCTATTGGATAAGCATGGTAATAGGAGACATCTTTCCCTTGTTCCAGATCTGGGAGGAAAGCAATTTTGCACCACTAAGTATTATGTTAGCTGTAGGTATTTTTATGGATGTTCTTTATCAAGTTGAGAAAGTTATCCTCTATTATGATTTAATGCAAATTTTTATTATGAATGGATGTTGGATTTTGTGAAATGCTTTTCCTGTATCGGTTGATATGATCTGATGACTTTTGTTGTTTAGCCTATTGACAGTGGTGAATTACATTGATTGATTTTTTTTTTTTTTTTTTTTTTTTTGGAGACAGAGTCTTGCCCTGTTACCCAGGCTGGAGTGCAATGGTGCGATCTCAGCTCACTGCAACCTCTGCCTCTTGGGTTCAAGTGATTCCCCTGCCTCACCCTCCCCAGTAGCTGGGATAACAGGCACGCGCCACCACGCCCAGCTAATTTTTGTGTCTTTAGTAGACACGGGGTTTCACCATGTTGGCCAGGCTGATCTCGAACGCCTTACCTTGTGATCCGCCTGCCTAGGCCTCCCAAAGTTCTGGGATTACAGTCATGAACCACCGTGCCCAGCCCATTGATTTTTTTTTTTTTTTTTAATATTATTATACTTTAAGTTCTAGGGTACATGTGCACAATGTACAGGTTTGTTACACAAGTGTACATGTGCCATGTTGGTGTGCTGCACCCATCAACTTGTCATTTGCATTGGGTATTTTACCCCCAGCCCCCACCCACGACAGGCCCTAGTGTGTGATGTTCCCCGTCCTGCGCCCAAGTGTTCTCATTGTTCAGTTCCCACCTATGAGTGAGAACATGCGGTGTTTGGTTTTCTGTCCTTGTGATAGTTTGCCAAGAATGATGGTTTCCAGCTTCATCCATGTCCCTACAAAGGACATGAAGGACATGAACTCATCCTTTTTTATGACTGCATAGTATTCCATGGTGTATATGTGCCACATTTTCTTAATCCAGTCTATCATTGATGGACATTTAGGTTGGTTCCAAGTCTTTGCTATTGTGAATAGTGCTGGAATAAACATACGTTTGCATATGTCTTTATAGTAGCATGATTTATAATCCTTTGGGTATATACCCAGTAATGAGATCGCTGGGTCAAATGGTATTTCTAGTTCTAGATCCTTGAGGAATCACTACACTCTCTTCCACAATGGTTGAACTAATTTACACTCCCACCAACAATGTAAAAGCATTCCTATTTCTCCACGTCCTCGCCAGCATCTGTTGTTTCCTGACTTTTTAATGATCGCCATTCTAACTCATGTGGTTTTAATTTGCATTTCTCTGTGACCAGTGATGATGAGCATTTTTTCATGTGTCTCTTGGCTGCATAAATTTTTTCTTTTGAGAAGTGTGTGTGTTCATATCCTTTGCCCACTTTTTGATGGGGTGGCTTGTTTTTTTCTTGTAAATTTGTTTAAGTTCTTTGTAGATTCTGAATATTAGCCCTTTGTCAGATGGGTAGATTGCAAAAATTTTCTTCCATTCTATAGGTTGTCTGTTGAGTCTGATGGTAGTTTGTTCTGCTGTGCAGAAACTCTTTAGTTTAATTAGATCCCATTTGTCAATTTTGGCTTTTGTTGCCATTGCTTTTGGTGTTTTAGTCATGAAGTCTTTGCCCATGCCCATGTCCTGAATGGTATTGCCTAGGTTTTCTTCAAGGGTTTTTATGGTTTTAGGTAACATTTAAGTCTTTAATCATTCTTGAAGTAATTTTTATATAAGGTGTAAGGAAGGGATTCAGTTTCAGCTTTCTACATATGGTGAGCTAGTTTTCTCAGCACTATTTATGAAATAGAGAATCCTTTCCCCATTTCTTGTTTTTTGTCAGGTTTGTCAAAGATCAGATGGTTATAGATGTGTGGTGTTATTTCTTAGGGCTCTGTTCGGTTCCATTGGTCTATATATCTGTTTTGGTACCAGTACCATGCTGTTTTGGTTACTGCAGCCTTGTAGTATAGTTTGAAGTTGGGTAGTGTGTTGCCTCCAGCTTTGTTCTTTTTGTGTAGGATTGTCTTGACAGTGCGAGCTCTTTTTTGGTTCCATATGACCTTTAAAGTATTTTTTTCCAATTCTGTGAAAAAAGTCAATGGTAGCTTGATGGGGATGGCATTGAATCTATAAATTACTTTGGGCAGTATATCCATTTTCATGATATTGATTCTTCCTATCCATGAGCATGGAATGTTCTTCCATTTGTTTGTGTCCTCTTTTATTTTGTTGAGCAGCAGTTTGTAGTTCTCCTTCGAAGAGGTCCTTTGCATCCCTTGTAAGTTGGATTCCTAGGTATTTTATTCTCTTTGAAGCAATTGTGAATGGGAGTTCACTCATGATTTGGCTCTCTGTTTGTCTGTTATTGGAGTACAGGAATGCTTGTGATTTTTGCACATCGATTTTATATCCTGAGACTGCTGAAGTTGCTTATCAGCTTAAGGAGATTTTGGGTGGAGACATTGTTTTTTTTAAATATACAATCATGTCATCTGCAAACAGGGACAATTTGACTTTGTCTTTTCCTAATTGAATACCCTTTATTTCTTTCTCCTGCTTGATTGCCCTGGCCGGAACTTCCAACACTATATTGAAGAGGAGTGGTGAGAGAGGACATCCCTGTCTTGTGCCAGTTTTCAAAGGGAATGCTTCCAATTTTTGCTCATTCAGTGAGATATTGGCTGTGGGTTTGTCATAAATAGTTCTTATTATTTTGAGATACGTCCCATCAATACCTAGTTTATTGAGAATTTTTAGCATGAAGGGCTGTTGAATTTTGTCAAAGGCCTTTTCTGCATCTATTGAGATAATCATGTGGTTTTTGTCTTTGGTTCTGTTTATATGCTGGATTATGTTTATTGATTTGCGTATGTTGAACCAGCCTTGCATCCCAATGATGAAGCTGACTTGATTTTGGGTGGATAAGCTTTTTGATGTGCTTCTGGATTCGATTTGCCAGTATTTTATTGAAGATTTTCGCATCAATGTTAATCAGGGATATTGGTCTAAAATTCTCTCTCTCTTTTTTTTTTTTTGTTGTGTCTCTGCCAGGCTTTGGTATCAGGATGATGCTGGTCTCATAAAATGAATTAGGGAGGATTCCCTTTTTTTCTATTGATTGGAATAGTTTCAAAAGGAATGATACCATCTCCTCTTTGTACCTCTAGTAGAAGTTGGCTGTGAATCGGTCTGGTCCTGGGTTTTTTTTTGGTTGGTAGGCTATTAATTATTGCCTCAATTTCAGAGCCTGCTATTGGTCTATTCAGGGATTCAGCTTCTTCCTAATTTAGTCTTGGGAGAGTGTATGTGTCCATAAATTTATCCATTTCTTCTAGGTTTACTAGTTTATTTGCATAGAGGTGTTTTAGTATTCTCTGGTGGTAGTTTGTATTTCTGTGGGATCGGTGGTGATATCTATCCCCTTTATCGTTTTTTATTGTGTCTATTTGGTTCTTCTCTCTTTTCTTCTTTATTAGTCTTGCTAGCGGTCTATCAATTTTCTTTTCAAAAAACTAGCTCCTGGATTCATTGATTTTTTTGAAGGGTTTTTTTGTGTCTCTATCTCCTTCAGCTCTGCTCTGATCTTAGTTGTTTCTTACCTTCTGCCAGCTTTTGAATGTGTTTGCTCTTGCTTCTCTAGTTCTTTTAATTGTGATGTTAAGGTGTCAATTTTAGATCTTTCATGCTTTCTCTTGTGGGCATATAACTTTCCCTTTACACACTACTTTAAATGTGTCCCAGAGATTCTAGTACATCGTGTCTTTGTTCTGCTTGGTTTCAAAGAACATCTTTATTTCTGCCTTCATTTTGTTATGTACCCAGTAGTCATTCAGGAGCAGGTTGTTCAGTTTCCATGTAGTTGTGCGTTTTTGAGTGAGTTTCTTAGTCCTGAGTTCTAATTTGGTTGCACTCTGGTCTGAGAGAGAGTTTGTTATGATTTCTGTTTTTTAACATTTTCTGAGGAGTGCTTTTCTTCCAATTATGTGGTCAGTTTTAGAGTAAGTGCGATATGGTACTGAGAACAGTGTATATTCTGTTGAATTGGAGTGGTGAGTTCTGTAGATGTCTATTGGGTCTGCTTGGTGCAGAGCTGAGTTCAAGTCCTGGATATCTTTGCTAACCTTCTGTCTTGTTGATCGGTCTAATATGGACAGTGGGGTGTTAAAATCTCCCATTATTATTGTGTGGGAGTCTAAGTCTTTTTGTAAGTCTCTAAGGACTTGCTTTATGAATCTGGGTGGTCCTGTATTGGGTGCATATATATTTAGGATAGTTAGTTCTTTTTGTTGAGTCAATCCCTTTACTATTATGTAATGGCCTTGTCTCTTTTGATCTTTGTTAGTTTAAAGTCTGTTTTATCAGAGACTACGATTGCAACCCCTGGTTTTTTTTTTTTTTTTTTTGCTTTCCATTTGCTTGGTACATCTTCCTCCATCCCTTTATTTTGAGCCTATGTGTGTCTCTGCACATGAAATGGGTCCCCTGAATATAGCACACTGATGGGTCTTGACTCTTTATCCAATTTGCCAGTCTGTGCCTTTTAATTGGGGCATTTTGCCCATTTACATTTAAGGTTAATATTGTTATGTGTCAGTCTGATTCTGTAATTATGATGTTAACTGGTTGTTTTGCCTGTGAGTAGATGCAGTTCCTTCCTAGCATCGATGGTCTTTACCACTTGGCATATTTTTGCAGTGGCTGGTACCGGTTGTTCTTTTCCATGTTTAGTGCTTCCTTCAGGAGCTCTTGTAAGGCAGGCTTGGTGGTAACAAAATCTCTCAGCATTTGCTTGTGTGTAAAGGATTTTATTTCTCCTTCACTAATGAAGCTTAATTTGGCTGGATATGAAATTCTGGGTTGACCAAATGTCCATCAGTGACAGACTGGATTAAGAAAATGTGGCACATATACACCATGGAATATTATGCAGCCATAAAAAAGGATGAGTTCGTGTCCTTTGTAGGGACATGGATGCAACTGAAAACCATCATTCTCAGCAAATTATTGCAAGAACAGAAGACCAAACACCACATGTTCTCACTCATAGGTGGGAATTGAACAATGAGATCACTTGGACACAGGAAGGGGAACATCACACACCAGGACCTATTGTGGAGAGAAGGGGAAGGGATAGCGTTAGGATATATACCTAATGTAAACGGCTGCAACAAACCAACATGGCACATGTATACATATGTAACAAACCTGCATGCTGTGCACATGTACCCTAGAACTTAAAGTATAATAAAAAAAAAAAAAAAAAAAGGAAAGAAATTCTGGGTTGAAAATTCTTTTCTTTAAGAATGTTGAATATTGGCCCCCACTATCTTCTGGCTTGTAGGGTTTCTGTTGAGAGATCCACTGTTCGTCTGATGGACTTCCCTTTGCGGGTAACCCGACCTTTGTCTCTGGCTGCCCTTAACACTTTTTCCTTCATTTCAACCTTGGTGAATCTGACAATTATGTTTCTTGGAGTTTCTCTTCTTGAGGAATACCTTTGTTGTGTTCTCTGTATTTCCTGAATGTGAATGTTGGCCTGCCTTGCTAGGTTGGGGAAGTTCTGGATAATATCCTGCAGAGTGTTTTCCAACTTGTTTCCATTCTCCCCATCCATTTCAGGTACACCAGTCAAATGTAGATTTGGTCTTTTCACATAGTTCCATATTCCTTGGATACTTTCTTCATTTCTTTTTACTTTTTTTTCTCTAATCTTGTCTTCTCACCTCATTTCATTAATTTTATCTTCAATCACTGATATCCTTTCTTCCATTTGATCAAATCAGCTATTGAAGCTTGTGCATGCATCATGAAATTCCCTTGCCATGGTTTTCAGTTCCATCAGGTCATTTAAGGTCTTCTCTCCACTGTTCATTCTTGTTAGCCATTCGTCTAACCTTTTTTTAATGTTTTTAGCTTCCTTGTGTTGAGTTAGAACATGCTCCTTTAGTTTGGAGAAGTTTGTTATTACTGACCTTCTGAATCCTACTTTTGTCAACTCGTCAAAGTCATCCTCCAGCCAGCTTTGTTCTGTTGCTGGCAAGGAGCCGTGATCCTTTGGAGGAGAAGAGGCACCCTGGGTTTTAGAATTTTCAGCTTTTCTCCTCTGGTTTCTCCTCATCTTTGTGGTTTTATCTACCTTTGGTCTTTGATGTTGGTAACCTACAGATGAGGTTTTGGTGTGGATGTCCTTTTTGTTGATGTTGATGCTATTCCTTTCCGTTTGTTAGTTTTCCTTCTAACAGTCAGGTCCCTCAGCTGCAGGTCTGTTGGAGTTTGCTGGAGGTCCACTCCAGACCCTGTTTGCCTGGGCGTCACCAGTGGAGGCTGCGGAACAGCAAATATTGTAGAACAGCAAACATTGCTGCCTGATCCTTTCTCTGGAAGTTTTGTCCCAGAGGGGCACCCACTTGCATGAGGTGTCTGTCGGCCCCTACAGGGAGGTATCTCCCAATTAGGTTACTTGGGTGTTAGGGACCTACTTGAGGAAGCAGTCTGTGCATCCTCTGAGCTCAAATACCACTACTCTCTTCAGAGCTGTCAAAAGGGAGGTCTAAGTCTGCAGAAGTTTCTGCTGCCTTTTGTTCAGGTATGCTCTGCCCACAGAGGTGGAGTCTATAGAGGTAGTAGGCCTTGCTGAGCTGCAGTGTGCTCCGCCTGGTTCGAGCTTCCTGGCCACTTTGTTTACCTCCTCAAGCCTCACCAATGGCAGACGCCCCTCCCCCTGCCCAGCTGCAGCCTCACAGGTTGATCTCAGACTGCTGCGCTAGTGGTGAGTAAGGCTCCATGGGTGTGGGACCTGCTGAGCCAGGCACGGGAGAGAATCTCCTGGTCTTCCGGTTGCTAAGACCGTGGGAAAAGCGCAGTATTTGGGCTGGAGTGTCCGGGTGTCCCATTTTTCCAGGTACAGTCTGTCACGGCTTCCCTTGGCTAGGAAAGGGAAATCCCTCGACCCCTTGTGCTTCCTGGGTGAGGCGATGCCCAGCCCTCCTTCAGCTTGCCTTTCGTGGGCTGCACCCACTGTCCATCTAGTCCCAGTGAGATGAACCAGGTACCTCAGTTGGAAATGCAGAAATCCTTTCTTCTGCATTGATCACGCTGGGAGCTCCAGACCAGAGCTGTTCCTATTCACCCGTTTTGGTCGAAGCTCCCCCATTGATTGGTTTTTGAATGGTGAACTGGGATGGCATATCTGAAATAAATTTCACTTGTTCATAGCTTATAATTCAGTTTATATATTGGTATATTTTATATACTGTTATTTTGTTGAAAATGTTTTTATCTAAGTTTATGAGAGGTTTTGGTATGTCGGTTTATTTTTTTTTGTACTGTGTAATTTTTTTAAGCAGGATAACAATATTAGCTTTGGATAACCTGGGTTGTGTTCCCTTCTCTTCTATTTTCTGGAATAGTTTCCATAGAACTCGTGTGAATCTTTAAAAAAGTTTTTAGTAGAACTTGTGAGAGAAACCATCTGGGCTGAGAGAAACCTCTTTCTTTCAAATTACATATTGAGTTTCTTTAACAGTTACAGGGCTATTCAGATTGTGTGTTTTATCTTTGTTGAGTTTTGGTAGCTAGTGGTTTTTGTGGGATTGCTCCATTTATTCCATGTCATTGAAATTATTGGCATAAAGTTGTTTGTAGTATTCCTTTCTTATACTTTAAATGGCTGGAAGATCTGTAGTAATAATGTTCCTGTTTCATTTCTATTGTGAACATACTTTGTGTGATGTCAGTAATTTTATACTTGCAGAAGTTTATTCTATGCCACAGATATGGTTTATCATGGTTAATGTTCTGTGAGCATTTGAAATTTTTTTTTTTACTGTTGTTGGATAGATGTTTCTATATATGTCATTTTCTGTTGGTTGATCTTATTCATTTCTTTTATATTAATATATTTGCTGATTTTCTGTCAATAGTTCTGTCAGTTGCTGTTTTTCCACAGTGTATCTTGAGTTTCATTTGTTTGGTATTTATACATTTAGGAATGTTTTGTGTTCATTATGGAATGATACCTCTTATCATTATCCAATGTATTTTTTTTTTTTTTTTTTTTTTTTTTTTTTGAGACGGAGTCTCGCTCTTCACCCAGGCTGGAGTACAGTGGCCGGATCTCAGCTCACTGCAAGCTCCACCTCCCGGGTTTACGCCATTCTCCTGCCTCAACCTCCCAAGTAGCTGGGACTACAGGCGCCCACCACCACGCCCGACTAGTTTTTTGTATTTTTTTAGTAGACACGGGGTTTCACTGTGTTAGCCAGGATGGTCTCGATCTCCTGACCTTGTGATCTGCCTGTCTCGGCCTCCCAAAGTGCTGGGATTACAGGCTTGAGCCACCACCCCCGGCCTCCAATGTATTTTTTGTCTTTAGTGATTTTCTTTGTTCAGGATTCTCTATTTCTTACCCTCTACTGATTCTTAATGTTTGCATGGTATATCTTTTCTATTCTTTTTACTTATAGCCTACCTATGTTTTTGTATTTAGATGAGTTAGATAACATATAGTTTAAGTATATTTTTAAGTATATACATATCTAAGTATATACTTATGTACCAGTTTTGTAAGCTCAGCTCCCTGCTTGACCACATATATATGTGTATATACTTAAAAATATACTTAAACTAATACTTAAAAACATACTTAAACTATACGTATATAAGTGTGTGTGTATATATAACATATAAGTGTATATATGTGTATACACACTTATATGTTTAAATAAAGAGTTTATGGAGTCCCAGCCTCTGTGATTTAATTTATATATTTAGAACATTTACATTTAAGTTAATTATTGATAAATCTGTTCATTTTATTATTTCTGTTTTCTCTCTTTCAACTGCTTTGCATTTCTTGCCTGTCTATGGGTTACTTGAAAATTTTTTTGATTCTCTTTTGATTTATTCATAGTGTTTTAAACAATATTGATTTGTATAGTTTCCTTAGTGGTTACTTTAGGTATTACATTATACATATCTGATTTATCACAGTCTACTGATATTGGCATACCCCACTTTGAGTGAAATTTAGAAACCTTACCTTTTAATTGGTTTCCTTAACTGTCTCTACTTTTTTTTTTTTTTTTTAAATTTATTTATTATTATTAAACTTCAAGTTGTAGGGTACATGTGCACAACGTGCAGGTTTGCTACATATGTATACTTGTGCCATGTTGGTGTGCTGCACCCATCAACTCGTCATTTACATCAGGTATAACTCCCAATGCAATCCCTCCCCGCTCCCCCCTCCCCATGATAGGCCCCGGTGTGTGATGTTCCCCTTCCCGAGTCCAAGTGATCTCATTGTTCAGTTCCCGCCTATGAGTGAGAACATGCGGTGTTTGGTTTTCTGTTCTTGTGATAGTTTGCTGAGAATGATGGTTTCCAGCTGCATCCATGTCCCTACAAAGGACACAAACTCATCCTTTTTGATGGCTGCATAGTATTCCATGGTGTATATGTGCCACATTTTCTTAATCCAATCTGTCACTGATGGACATTTGGGTTGATTCCAAGTCTTTGCTATTGTGAATAGTGCTGCAATAAACATACGTGTGCATGTGTCTTTATAGCAGCATAATTTATAATCCTTTGGGTATATACCCAGTAATGGGATGGCTGGGTCATATGGTACATCTAGTTCTAGATCCTTGAGGAATCGCCATACTGTTTTCCATAATGGTTGAACTAGTTTACACTCCCACCAACAGTGTAAAAGTGTTCCTATTTCTCCACATCCTCTCCAGCACCTGTTGTTTCCTGACTTTTTTTTTTTTTTTTTTTTTTTTTTTTTTTTTTTTTTTTGAGATGGAGTCTTGCTCTGTAGCCCGGGCTGGAGTGCAGTGGCCGGATCTCAGCTCACTGCAAGCTCCGCCTCCCGGGTTCACGCCATTCTCCTGCCTCAGCCTCCGAATGATCGCCATTCTAACTGGTGTGAGATGGTATCTCATTGTGGTTTTGATTTGCATTTCTCTGATGGCCAGTGATGATGAGCATTTTTTCATGTGTCTGTTGGCTGTATGAATGTCTTCTTTTGAGAAATGTCTGTTCATATCCTTTGCCCACTTTTTGATGGGGTTGTTTGTTTTTTTCTTGTAAATTTGATTGACTTCTTTGAAGGTTCTGGATATTAGCCCTTTGTCAGATGAGTAGATTGCAAAAATTTTCTCCCATTCTGTAGGTTGCCTGTTCACTCTGATGGTAGTTTCTTTTGCTGTGCAGAAGCTCTTTAGTTTAATGAGATCCCATTTGTCAGTTTTGGCTTTTGCTGCCGTTGCTTTTGGTGTTTTAGACATGAAGTCTTTGCCCATGCCTATGTCCTGAATGGTACTACCTAGGTTTTCCTCTAGGATTTTTATGGTATTAGGTCTAACATTTAAGTCTCTAATCCATCTTGAATTAATTTTCGTATAAGGAGTAAGGAAAGGATCCAGTTTCAGCTTTCTACTTATGGCTAGCCAATTTTCCCAGCACCATTTATTAAATAGGGAATCCTTTCCCCATTTCTTGTTTCTCTCAGGTTTGTCAAAGATCAGATGGCTGTAGATGTGTGGTATTATTTCTGAGGACTCTGTTCTGTTCCATTGGTCTATATCTCTGTTTTGGTACCAGTACCATGCTGTTTTGGTTACTGTAGCCTTGTAGTATAGTTTGAAGTCAGGTAGCGTGATGCCTCCAGCTTTGTTCTTTTGACTTAGGATTGTCTTGGAGATGCGGGGTCTTTTTTGGTTCCATATGAACTTTAAAGCAGTTTTTTCCAATTCTGTGAAGAAGCTCATTGGTAGCTTGATGGGGATGGCATTGAATCTATAAATTACCTTGGGCAGTATGGCCATTTTCACGATACTGATTCTTCCTATCCATGAGCATGGTATGTTCTTCCATTTGTTTGTGTCCTCTTTGATTTCACTGAGCAGTGGTTTGTAGTTCTCCTTGAAGAGGTCCTTTACATCCCTTGTAAGTTGGAATCCTAGGTATTTTATTCTCTTTGAAGCAATTGTGAATGGAAGTTCATTCCTGATTTGGCTCTCTGTTTGACTGTTACTGGTGTATAAGAATGCTTGTGATTTTTGCACATTAATTTTGTATCCTGAGACTTTGCTGAAGTTGCTTATCAGCTTAAGGAGATTTTGGGCTGAGACAATGGGGTTTTCTAAATATACAATCATGTCGTGTGCAAACAGGGACAATTTGACTTCTTCTTTTCCTAACTGAATCCCCTTGATTTCTTTTTCTTGCCTGATTGCCCTAGCCAGAACTTCCAACACTATGTTGAATAGGAGTGGTGAGAGAGGGCATCCCTGTCTTGTGCCAGTTTTCAAAGGGAATTTTTCCAGTTTTTGCCCATTCAGTATGATATTGGCTGTGGGTTTGTCATAAATAGCTCTTATGATTTTGAGGTACGTTCCATCAATACCGAATTTCTTGAGCGTTTTTAGCATGAAGGGCTGTTGAATTTTGTCAAAAGCCTTTTCTGCATCTATTGAGATAATGATGTGGTTCTTGTCTTTGGTTCTGTTTATATGCTGGATTATGTTTATTGATTTGCGAATGTTGAACCAGCCTTGCATCCCAGGGATGAAGCCCACTTGATCATGGTGGATAAGCTTTTTGATGTGCTGCTGAATCCGGTTTGCCAGTATTTTATTGAGGATTTTTGCATCGATGTTCATCAGGGATATTGGTCTAAAATTCTCTTTTTTTGTTGTGTCTCTGCCAGGCTTTGGTATCAGGATGATGTTGGCCTCATAAAATGAGTTAGGGAGGATTCCCTCTTTTTCTATTGATTGGAAGAGTTTCAGAAGGAATGGTACCAGCTCCTCCTTGTACCTCTGGTAGAATTCAGCTGGGAATCCATCTGGTCCTGGACTTTTTTTGGTTGGTAGGCTATTAATTATTGCCTCAATTTCAGAGCCTACTATTGGTCTATTCAGGGATTCATCTTCTTCCTGGTTTAGTCTTGGAAGAGTGTAAGTGTCCAGGAAATTATCCATTTCTTCTAGATTTTCCAGTTTATTTGCGTAGAGGTGTTTATAGTATTCTCTGATGGTAGTTTGTATTTCTGTGGGGTCGGTGGTGATATCCCCTTTATCATTTTTAATTGCGTCGATTTGATTCTTCTCTCTTTTCTTCTTTATTAGTCTTGCTAGTGGTCTGTCAATTTTGTTGATCTTTTCAAAAAACCAACTCCTGGATTCATTGATTTTTTGGAGGGTTTTTTGTGTCTCTATCTCCTTCAGTTCTGCTCTGATCTTAGTTATTTCTTGCCTTCTGCTAGCTTTCGAATGTGTTTGCTCTTGCTTCTCTAGTTCTTTTAATTGCGATGTTAGAGTGTCAATTTTAGATCTTTCCTGCTTTCTCTTGTGGGCATTTAGTGCTATAAATTTCCCTCTACACACTGCTTTAAATGTGTCCCAGAGATTCTGGTATGTTGTATCTTTGTTCTCATTGGTTTCAAAGAACATCTTTATTTCTGTCTTCATTTCGTTATGTACCCAGTAGTCATTCAGGAGCAGGTTGTTCAGTTTCCATGTAGTTGAGCGGTTTTGATTGAGTTTCTTAGTCCTGAGTTCTAATTTGATTGCACTGTGGTCTGAGAGACAGTTTGTTATAATTTCTGTTCTTGTACATTTGCTGAGGAGTGCTTTACTTCCAATTACGTGGTCAATTTTGGAGTAAGTACGATGTGGTGCTGAGAAGAATGTATATTCTGTTGATTTGGGGTGGAGAGTTCTATAGATGTCTATTAGGTCTGCTTGCTGCAGAGATGAGTTCAATTCCTGGATATCCTTGTTAACTTTCTGTCTCGTTGATCTGTCTAATGTTGACAGTGGAGTGTTGAAGTCTCCCATTATTATTGTATGGGAGTCTAAGTCTCTTTGTAAGTCTCTAAGGACTTGCTTTATGAATCTGGGTGCTCCTGTATTGGGTACATATATATTTAGGATAGTTAGCTCTTCCTGTTGAATTGATCCCTTTACCATTATGTAATGGCCTTCTTTGTCTCTTTTGATCTTTGATGGTTTAAAGTCTGTTTTATCAGAGACTAGTATTGCAACCCCCGCTTTTTTTTGTTCTCCATTTGCTTGGTAAATCTTCCTCCATCCCTTTATTTTGAGCCTATGTATGTCTCTGCGTGTGAGATGGGTCTCCTGAATACAGCAGACTGATGGGTCTTGACTCTTTATCCAGTTTGCCAGTCTGTGTCTTTTAATTGGAGCATTTAGTCCATTTACATTTAAGGTTAAGATTGTTATGTGTGAACTTGATCCTGCCATTATGATATTAACTGGTTATTTTGCTCGTTAGTTGATGCAGTTTCTTCCTAGCCTCGATGGTCTTTACATTTTGGCATGTTTTTGCAATGGCTGGTACCGGTTGTTCCTTTCCATGTTTAGTGCTTCCTTCAGGGTCTCTTGTAAGGCAGGCCTAGTGGTGACAAAATCTCTAAGCATTTGCTTATCTGTAAAGGATTTTATTTCTCCTTCACTTATGAAACTTAGTTTGGCTGGATATAAAATTCTGGGTTTAAAATTCTTTTCTTTAAGAATGTTGAATATTGGCCCCCACTCTCTTCTGGCTTGAAGAGTTTCTGCCGAGAGATCCGGTGTTAGTCTGATGGGCTTCCCTTTGTGGGTAATCCGACCTTTCTCTCTGGCTGCCCTTAAGATTTTTTCCTTCATTTCAACTTTGGTGAATCTGGCAATTATGTGTCTTGGAGTTGCTCTTCTCGAGGAGTATCTTTGTGGCGTTCTCTGTATTTCCTGGATTTGAATGTTGGCCTGCCCTACTAGGTTGGGGAAGTTCTCCTGGATGATATCCTGAAGAGTGTTTTCCAACTTGGTTCCATTTTCCCCCTCACTTTCAGGTACCCCAATCAGACGTAGATTTGGTCTTTTTACATAATCCCATACTTCTTGCAGGCTTTGTTCATTTCTTTTTCTTCTTTTTTCTTTTGGTTTCTCTTCTCGCTTCATTTCATTCATTTGATCCTCAATCGCTGACATTCTTTCTTCCAGTTGATCGAGTCGGTTACTGAAGCTTGTGCATTTGTCACGTATTTCTCGTGCCATGGTTTTCGTCTCTTTCATTTCATTTGTGAGCTTCTCTGCATTAATTACTCTAGCCATCAATTCTTCCACTTTTTTTTCAAGATTTTTAGTTTCTTTGCGCTGGGTACGTAATTCCTCCTTTAGCTCTGAGAAATTTGATGGACTGAAGCCTTCTTCTCTCATCTCGTCGAAGTCATTCTCCGTCCAGCTTTGATCCGTTGCTGGCGATGAGCTGCGCTCCTTTGCCGGGGAGATGCGCTCTTATTTTTTGAATTTCCAGCTTTTCTGCCCTGCTTTTTCCCCATCTTTGTGGTTTTATCTGCCTCTGGTCTTTGATGATGGTGATGTACTGATGGGGTTTTGGTGTAGGTGTCCTTCCTGTTTGATAGCTTTCCTTCTAACAGTCAGGATCCTCAGCTGTAGGTTGTAGCTGTAGGAGATTGCTTGAGGTCCACTCCAGACCCTGTTTGCCTGGGTATCAGCAGCAGAGGCTGCAGAAGATAGTATATTTCTGAACAGCGAGTGTACCTGTCTGATTCTTGCTTTGGAAGCTTCCTCTCCGGGGTGTACTCCACCCTGTGAGGTGTGGGGTGTCAGACTGCCCCTAGTGGGGGATGTCTCCCAGTTAGGCTACTCAGGGGTCAGGGACCCACTTGAGCAGGGAGTCTGTCCCTTCTCAGATCTCAACCTCCGTGTTGGGAGATCCACTGCTCTCTTCAAAGCTGTCAGACAGAGTCGTTTGCGTCTGCAGAGCTGCTGCGTTTGTTATTGTTTACTGTGCCCTGTCCCCAGAGGTGGAGTCTACAGAGACAGGCAGGTTTCCTTGAGCTGCTGTGAGCTCCACCCAGTTCGAGCTTCCCAGCAGCTTTGTTTACCTACTTAAGCCTCAGCAATGGCGGGCGCCCCTCCCCCAGCCTCGCTGCTGCCTTGCTGGTAGATCACAGACTGCTGTGCTAGCAATGAGGGAGGCTCCGTGGGTGTGGGACCCTCCCGGCTAGGTGTGGGATATGATCTCCTGGTGTGCCGGTTTGCTTGACGCGCAGTATTGGGGTGGGAGTTACCCAATTTTCCAGGTGTTGTGTGTCTCAGTTCCCCTGGCTAGGAAAAGGGATTCCCTTCCCCCTTGCGCTTTCCAGGTGAGGCAATGCCTCGCCCTGCTTCAGCTCTCGCTGGTCGGGCTGCAGCAGCTGACCAGCACCGATCGTCTGGCACTCCCCAGTGAGATGAATCCAGTACCTCAGTTGAAAATGCAGAAATCACCGGTCTTCTGTGTCGCTCGTGCTGGGAGTTGGAGACTGGAGCTGTTCCTATTCGGCCATCTTGCTCCGCCCCCTCAACTGTCTCTACTTTTAAAATATCGTTATCTCAAATATTTTATCTGTATACATTGAGCACTACCTCAATTGATGATATAATTTTGCATTACTCTGAAAGATGATCCAAAAATTCATGAGAAGGCTAATTATACAAATGAGTCCCAACTTATGACTTTTCAACTTTATGATGGTGTGATAGCAATATGCATTCAATAGAAACCATATTTTGAGTAGCCATGCAATCTTACCCAACAGCTGAATGTGTTTTTCACTATCAGTGTAGTATTCAATAAATTACGTGAGTTATATTAACACTCTATTATAAAATAAGCTTTTATTAGATGATTTTGCCCAACTGTAGGTTGTTAGTGTTCTCAGCGTATTTAAGGTAGTCTAGGCTAGTTATGTTTGGTAGGGTAAGTGTATTAAATCCATTTTTGATTTTATATTTCCAACTTACTGTGGGTTTATCGGGATGTGACCACATTGTAAGTTAAGGAGCAACTGTATTTACTTCCATTTTTAACCATTCAAATGTTCTTTCCTTTTTGAAGTTGCAAACCTTCTTTTATTATTTATTTGTATACTTTTTTGAGATGGAGTTTTGCTCTTGTTGCCCATGCTGGAGTGCTATGGCGTGGTCTCGGCTTACTGCAACCTCCACATCTCAGGTACAAGCGATTCTCCTGTCTCAGCCTCCCAAGTAGCTCAGATTACAGGCTTGCACCACCACGCCTGGCTAATTTTTTTGTATTGAGTAGCGATAGTGTTTCACCATGTTAGTCAGGCTGGTTGCGAACTCCTGATCTCAGGAAATCCACCCGCCTCGGCCTCTAAGGTGCTGGGATTACAGGCGTGCGCCACCATGCCTGGCCTCAAACCTTCTTTCATTATTTCATTTCTCTTTTGGGAACTTTCTTTAGCCATTTATTAAAGGTAGTTTTGATAGTGATTTATTCCCTTAGTTTTTCCTTTATCTGTGAATGCCTTTATTTTCCTTTCATTCTGCAGGATGTGTTCACCACATATATTAATAAAATTCACAATGGGCAGTTCTTTCAGACCCTTGCTAAATGTGCCACTTCCTCTTGGCTTCCATTGTTTCAGATGAGGAATCTGCTATGATTTAAATCGATGTTTCTCTATAGGTAATACATCTTCGGACTGCTTTCAAGATTTTTTTGTGTGTGTTTAGTTTTCAGAGGTTTAATTATGATTTTTCTGTGTCTTTAGTTTTGAGAGCTTTAATTATGATGTGTCTTACTATGGACTTTTTTGGGTTTATCATATTTGGGATTCACTTACTTTCTTGAATTCATAGTTTTCTCTGTTTCACTAAATTTAGGAATTTTTCAGCCATTATTTTTTCAATATTTTTTCAGTATTGTCTGTGAGACTCAAATATTGTCTCACAGATTCTGAGATTGTTCTTGGTCTTGTGATAACTTTGCAGAAAAAGTATCAAACCGACTTGTATCACTTCCTTTCCTCCTACTAGTTTTGTAAGCTCAGTTCCCTGCTTGATCACCCTCACACTAAGGAGGGGAGAAGTGGAAACAGGACTGACTCATATCACCTTGTTGCTGTAGGTTGGGGTGGGATCCTAGCTTCCTGCTGGGTTCTGCTGATGTAAGGAAAAGGAAAGGGGGAATCCCAGTGTCAAACAAATCTGCCTCCAACTACTTTTTCTGCCTCATTGATGCTGGTGATAGCAGAAGCTCAGCTTTCTATAGGGCCCTGCTGATATTGGGTGAGGGTGAGAGCTAGTGAGAGGAGGCTCTGTTCACCACTGGGCCCTGCTGATGCTATTTGGATAGGGGAATTGGAGTACCATCCATTTGTGTTAGGTAGGAGATAGAAGTTAAGCTCCTAGTTTACCCCTACTGAAACTATGGGGAACAGGGGTTCCACTGGTGTTTGGCTGTAGTCGAGTGGGTATTGCTAAAGAAATTTTCTGTTTTGTTAGGCTACCCTTTTTTCTGTGCTTTGTCTTGGCAAAAGAGGCATTTCTTGATGCCTATTTTGACTTTGCCTGTTGATGTTTTGGAGACTGTTGCAGCATCCTGTCTGGAATATATAGGAGACAGTAAGGAGACCCAGGGAACTCACCACTTTGCTGCTTTTCAAGTCCCCTAAATCCTAAGGCAGTCTACTGTAGTCTATCTCTTAGAGTCTTCCTATGCTTAATGTGTTTTAACTAGGGTTTTTAATTGTAAGATGGAGGGCCCAAAATGAAGGAATGGTTACTTCATTTTGGCCAGAACTAGAATTCTTTATATTTGTTTTGAAAGACTGTAATCAGCCAATAAAAATTTAAAATTGGGGCTGTAAGCACCACTATACCTCAACATTGTCATATTTTAGATAAAGATTCTTATTTATTTTAGGCTATTGTGTTTTATTTTAGACTATTTTGGTGTGTGGCTTTGAACGTAGGACCTTAGTTTCCATGTATATGTGGTGAAATATTGGACTAGATCCTCTGGGGTGCTATCAATTAATATCCTATAATTTAATGATCCTAAAAACAGTTTATTTAAGTCAAGGTATGCTGTTGGTGCTGGGATAGAGGGAAGAACTTGGACTTTGGAGGTAGATGTTTGGATTCTGAAAGTTGAAGAGACAGTTTTTATATAGCCATTAGGATGGACACCAGAACCAATGTACCTAGACTAGCATTTTGGCATTACCTTTACTCTGTGCATGATCTGGGATAAATTACTTAATTTCTCTTTGTCTCAGTTTCCTCCTTGCTTAAATGGGTATGATAATACTGATCTTATTATTGTGAAGATTAAAAGAGATACTATATATAAAGCACTTAAAACAGTGCTCACACATAGTATTCACTATTTAAATGTTTATTATTACTCACTGACTATCTGACATTAGGTCAGCCTTAATCTGAATTTCAGTTTTGTCATTTGTGAAGTAGGGATAATTATACACACATTTATTTAAATATGTATATACAAATATACATTTTGTACAATACTGTCATGTTTGTATATTATTTGTTGGGAATTAAATTGGAAATGTCTTTATTCTATGAGTTTCCAAATATTTTTATCATCTAAATAAATCTTGATTTTTTTTTGCTTTAATTGCATAGAACGGAAAGATGCTGAAGGATGGGAGACTGTTCAGAGAGGAAGGCCTATTCGTTCTCGATCAATAGCAGTGTTGCCAAACGTTTCATTGGCAACAGAAGCTGCAAGATCAAAGGATGATAGTGATAAAGAAAATGTATGTCTTTTACCTGATGAAAGCATACAGAAAGGTGAATTTGTTGGAGATGGATCTTCTAATACTATAGAATCTCATCCCAAAGACTCATTACACTCTTGTGACCATCCTCTTGCCGAAAAAACCCAGGTAGTACATTCTGAAAATCCTTTTACTGTCTTTTCCAAAGGGGTATGTGTACATGTGTACTGGAATGTCTTAGTTTTGTACTTTATTTTTTAACTTACTGTGAAAATTTTCAGGTCTATAGACCTATAGAAAAGTGGCAAGAATAGAACAATGAAATCCTCCCATACCATTCACGTACATTCAGAAATTAATATTTACCACATTTTTTTCTTTTCTCTTGTTACATATTATACACACATGTTAAATGCTTTAACAT
The DNA here is from genome assembly GCF_047675955.1 of Chlorocebus sabaeus. Lineage (NCBI taxonomy): Eukaryota > Metazoa > Chordata > Mammalia > Primates > Cercopithecidae > Chlorocebus > Chlorocebus sabaeus. The sequence continues at coordinate 52,840,954 of NC_132929.1, read as the reverse complement.
TTGAGAGTAATGTGCAAACATCATAAGCATTCACCTTTAAATCCTAGAGCATGGATCTCCAAAGAACAAATAAATTTATATAACCACATTACAATTATAAAATTCAGAGAATTTGATATATATGTATTATTTAAAGTTTTTTAGTTTTCCCAATAATTTTTTTAAAATAGAATGTCCTCCAGGATCCAATGTGGAATTACTCAGTTCGTTTGATATGTTTCTTTAATATTTTTCATTGGATATAGTTTCTCAGCCTGTCTTTCATGACATTAATCATTTTGAAGAATACATTGTAGGTTTTTTTTTGTACATTGTCCTTTGTTCACTGCCTTGAACAATGTTCAAATTGAACATTGTTCAATTTAGCTTACGCATTTTTGATAGGAATAAAGTGATTGTCCTTAGTGTCACATCTAGAGGCGTATGATATCAATTTGGCTAGGTTTGTTATTAACTTTGAGTACTTGGTTAAGGTGATGTCTTTGTGCCTCATTTGCCGTGTTAAAATTTGAACTTATTCTACTTACTGAAAATTGAGTGTAATTTGCTGATAATATTTAATATAATTCCTTAAAGTTAATATTCCCAGTATTTCTTCTGTGAGTTGAGTTGATGTTTATTTTACCTATTTGATGTACTAGTTTATACTTTTAGGTATTTGTTTATATGAAGGTTCATGTTCCGTTGGTGTAATTTGATGTAAAATGACTAATAAAATACAGGAGATTTTTAAAAAATATCATACTACAGGAACTAAATAGATCAGTTGTAAAATGGTTGTAATATTTTTGGTCCAGAATAATATCTGCTTTTTGAAATTCTTTCTCTTTTTACCTGTAGGATTTTTTTCAACTGGAAATGCTCCTCAAATTCCTTATCTTCCTTTACTGATGAGAATGACTCTTAACATTGTTTCTGATCTATAAACTCTTTAATGTGTATTGGTTTTATGCCTGTGTGAGATTGCAAGTTCCTTTTTGGGCAGTATTTTATGTGCTTTTTAATTTCTCACAATATGGAAGAGTCCTAAATGCATAGGAATTAATTGGTATACATTTGTTTGATGTAACTTTAAGAAACTCTTTCGTGTTGTAAGCTACTTTAGAGATACTTAGTGAATAAACTACTTTTTATAATACTTAACAAACAGCTAGCGTTTTTGCTATGTTTAGCTAAAAAATATAAGTTAGTCTAAAAATTATGCAGTTGTGTGTAGTGAATAAACCTATACGCTATTGAGATTTCAGGAATAATCTGTACATATAACTTTTCAACAAGTAAAACTGTTGCTAAAATTTTTCAGTATAGAAGTTCACTGCTGATGGCAGCCAAGGTGATGATATTTGTTTTCTCCACTGTCATTCTAAAGATAGAATTAGCATATTAATGTCTTTACTTCATAGTTTAGCTTTGATTTTGTTATATAAATGATACTGAGTTTTTTAATAGATGGGATTGAGTAGTGTACACATAACTAATGCTAATATAAATATTGCCAAGAAGATTATAAACCATGGCGACTAACATATAAATAATGTTGATAGCAATATAAACAATGTTATGTAATTTAAATAATGCTTATGCTAAAATCAACACTTTGGGACACTTTAAGTTCAGACTAATAGTAGAATTTTTAAAGTAGTTTATGAGACTTAGCCAAGTTTGATATTTGTATAAATAATTTATCAAACTGGGGGGAGGTTTATGGCCACTGCAGTGTTTATCTAATGTTTATTTAAGAAGTGATGTGAGTTTTAAATTCATAATTTTAGATTTTAGTTCTTTGACTTGGAATATCATTGGAAAACACAGTACTGTTCTTTCTCTTCTCTGTCCAAAGTAAAAATAAAGGCTTGACTCTACTAAATTGAAAGGTTTTTAAAAAATGGATGTGTATTTAGCCTACGCCAGTATTTGTTTTTTTATGTTGTATTTACATTTCTGTTGGTTTGTTATTAAATATTCCTAAAGGGGAATAGGGAAGATATCTAAATCTAAGGTGTATGAATGTCATAATGAGACACTACATGCTTTCAATCTTCACCCTTAGGTCATGCTTTTCTCTTTCAGATCTAAGAACTGGATTCATGTACCATATGAATTTTTAACAAAGATACTTTGAGATCATGTTAGTATTATCTGAAGAGAATAATATAAATTTTTTTTTGTAAAATGCCCTCCAAATATATTTTTGTAAAAATTGGTTTCAGGATTTTTTCAAAAGTGCTGAATGTCCTCATTCGATATTAGACAGTCTTTGCAAAAGACCATGTAATACTTTTGGTTGTATGAGTGTAATACAGTGAATGCCTCATACTTGTGACTAGATTTCTTTTGCAAAGGACATAAAATACTCATCACAAATTGACCTACTACAAGAAAATTACAATATAAATTGCTTAATTTCTTAGAAAACTTTCGACAGTGCCCAGTACATAGTAGGCATGCGAGTAAAATTTGTGTTTAATGGTCCCTGTCCTTTTGTTACACTTGAAACATACAAAAGAGATGAGTAAATTTTCTGTCATCCAATCAAGTACCTCTTCATAGGTTAAGCAAAATCATCTCTTCTTCTAGAGTGGAATAGTTGGTATTTTTAAATTATCTCTGATTCATTCTCTACGTTTTGTTAGTTCACAGTGAGTACATTGGATGATGTGAAGAATTCTGGCAGTATTCAAGACAATTATGTTCGAACTTCTGAAATATCTGCTGTCCACATTGATACACAGTGTGTTTCAGTTATGCTGCAAGCTGGTACACCTCCTTTACAAGTAAATGAAGAAACATTTCCAGCAGAGAAAGCAAGGATAGAAAATGAAATGGACCCTTCAGATATTTCAAATGTGAGTGCTGCTAACTTGGTAAGAACAACTTATCAGAATTCTGAGTATATTTAAGAGGCATAAACCCCAATAATAATAACTTGTATGATTTATACTTTTTAAAGCATTTTTATATATGTTATTTCATTTTAACATTTTATTCTTATGGTAAACTTTTGATATAGTTCAGATTCTTGTTTTTTAGAGGAAGAAAGTGAGACTGTTGAGAGTTAAGTGACTTGTTCAAAATCATTTGGTTTGTGTGTGATTTGATCAAATGCTCTTTAGCCCAGAGTTAAGAATCTAAACTAGTAACAATAAAGTCTTTCATGCTACATCTAGCATTCCGATAGATGGGAAATGGTGTCTGCTAGACTTAGTTTTAAAAACTTTCTTAACAGAGTACTTTAGACAGCCACTGTCATTTGCTTGGAGTTCGTCTTTGAGAGAGATTTATTTATCATCCCTATTCCAGAATCTCTAAAAATGCATTGATTTGTGATTATTTATAGATTTATGGTTTTGGATGACAACATATTTCTACCCATCTCTTCCTTTTGCTCATTTTAGTATTAAGATACTTGACCTGGGGATAATCCGGAATAAATCGTGCTAACTTTGTTTAAAAACTAACTTTCCAAAGAAATAGGCACATATAAAAAGCTGTGAAAAATTACTTAATTTTTATTTTTTAAAGGCTGCTGTGCACTATAATTTCTTCTAAAATTTGATGCCTTATACTGAAAGATCTTAACAACACATGGTATTAGGTAAAATTATACATTTCATAGGGATAATAGCAATAGAGATGAAACTTGATATGGGTTGTTTAAGGGTAAAAAGGAAAATAAAAGTTATAGTAATATAAAAAACAAATGTTTAGATTCTTTTAATAAGGTAGAACAATTGATTTTCATCTTGTGTCTTTTAGTAATGAACATTTCTAAATGTTGAACATAATTATGGTCAAATAAGTAGTGAGTTTATTGTATGGGGTGGAATTTGGTCATTTGTTTTAGTAGTTGTATATCAAATTGTATATTTTGCCGTTTGATTCTGTAGAATCAAATTTTAAAAAGAGGAAATCTATCCCCCATACTTAAATAAGCATGAAAGAATTAAAAATTCTTAACCTCATTGTTTTTATTTTCATCACATATATAAACTTGCAGAGTCGTAAAACCTTTTGGTTATTTTGAGGGTCAAACTTGCATACTTAAAATAAAATAAGTTCTGCTTTAATGTGAATATTAGTGTATTCTTAGAGGTCTTAAGAATACTTTTTGTTTTGTTTTGACAAACCAAAGGTGATAAGGTGATAAGCACTTTAATGTTTAGTTTCCAGTGGAGAGTTACAGAGAATTCCTGTAGTGATGAGACAACTGTTTTTTCTTTTCTTTCTTTCTTTTTTTAAAATTATACTGTAAGTTGTAGGGTACGTGTGCACAACGTACGGGTTTGTTACATAGGTATACATGTGCCATGTTGGTTTGCTGCACCCATCAACTTGTCATTTACATTAGGTATTTTTCCTAATGCTATCCCTCCCCCAGCCCGCCCCCCACCCTCAGCCCCAGTATGTGATATTCCTTGCTCTGTGTCCATGTGTTCTCATTGTTCAACTCCCACCTATGAGTGAGAACACGCGGTGTTTGGTTTTCTGTCCTTGTGATAGTTTGCTTAGAATGATGGTTTCCAGCTTCATCCGTGTCCCTACAAAGGACATGAACTCATCTTTTTTTATGGCTGCATAGTATTCAATGGTATATATGTGCCACATTTTGTTAATCCAGTCTATCATTGATGGACATTTGGGTTGGTTCCAAGTCTTCGCCATTGTGAATAGTGCCACAATAAACATACGTGTGCATATGTCTTTATAGTAGCATGATTTATAATCCTTCGGGTATATGCCCAGTAATGGGATTGCCGAGTCAAATGGTATTTCTAGTTCTAGATCCTTAAGGAATCACCACACTGTCTACAATGGTTGAACTAATTTACATTCCCACCAACAATGTGAAAGCATTCCTATTTCTCCACATCCTCTCCAGCATCTTTTGTTTCCTGAGTTTTTAATGATCGCCATTCTAACTGGTGTGATAGATGGTATCTCATTGTGGTTTTGATTTGCATTTCTCTGATGGCCAGTGATGATGAGCATTTTTTCATGTGTCTGTTGGCTGCATAAATGTCTTCTTTTGAGAAGTGTCTGTTCATATCCTTTGCCCACTTTTTGATGGGTTTGTTTTTCTTTCTTTCTTTCTTTCTTTCTTTCTTTCTTTCTTTCTTTCTTTCTTTCTTTCTCTCTCTCTCTCTCTCTCTCTCTCTCTCTCTCTCTCTCTCTCTCTCTCTCTTTCTTTCTTTTTCTCTCTCTCTCTCTCTGTCTCTCTCTCTCTTTCCCTGTCTGTTTCTCTCTCTTCCCTTCTCTTCTCTTTTCTTTCTTGACAGAGTCTCTCTCTGTCGCCCAGACTGGAGTATAGTGGTGCAGTCTTGGCTCACTGCAAGCTCCATCTCCTGGGTTCACACCATTCTCCTGCCTCAACCTCCCGAGTAACTGGGACTACAGGCGCCCGCCACCACGCTTGGCTAATTTTTTGTATTTTTTAGTAGAGACGGGTTTTCACCATATTAACCAGGATGGTCTCAATCTCCTGACCTCATGATCCGCCTGCCTTGGCCTCCCAAAGTGCTGGGATTACAGGCGTGAGCCACCGCATCCGGCCGGGTTGTTTGTTTTTTTTTTCTTGTAAATATGTTTAAGTTCTTTATAGATTCTGAATATTAACGCTTTGTCAGATGGGTGGATTGCAGAAATTTTCTCCATTCTGTAGGTTGCCTGTTCACTGTGATGATAGTTTTATATAAATTGAGTTGTGTAAGCTTTGCTTGGTTTCTTTCACTCAATATACTTATTTTGAGATTTATCCATGTAGCTGTGTGTATTAATACTTCATTCTGTTAATTGACTTTGCTAGTATTCTGTTATATGCATGTAACACAATGTTTGTTCATTCACTTGCCCAGAGACATTTGAATTACATCTTTTTTTTAATGAATAAAGATGCCACGAACGTTTTTGTATATATCTTTGTGTGAACATATGTTTTTATTTCTTTTGAGAAAATACTTAGATCAATTTTGTTAATAGTATTGTTCAGGTCTTCTATATCCTTACTAGTTTTTTGTTTACTTTTTCTGTCAGTTGAGAGAGGGGTACTGAGATCACTGACTGTAACTGTGGATCTATTTCTTTTGTAACAACTTGATTGAGATAATAATTTACATATAATACAATCCATCTGTTTCAAGTTTACTGTTGTTTTTTAGTATATTCACAGAGTTGTACAACCATCACCATAATCAGCTTTAGAACTCTTTCATCACTCTGAAAAGGAAACCCAGTGCCCACTGGCAGTTACTCCCTTTCACTCCACCCACATATGCCATAGACAACCACTACACTGCTTTCTCCATATATAATTTTGCCTATTTTAGACATTTCATAGAAATGAAATGCAGTATATGGTTATTTGTGACTGGCTTCTTAGCATGTTTTAGAGGTTCATTCATATCTTAGTTTGTCTCAGTACTTTGTTCTTTTTTGTGATCAAATAGTATAGTCCACTGAATGAATATACCACATTTTATTTATTCATCAGTTGACGGACATTTAGGTTGTTTCCACTGTGCTATTATGAATAGCACTGCTTTAAGTATTTGCATAAAAGTTTTTGTGTGGGCACATTTTTTATTTCTCCTGGATATATGTATAGGAGTGGAACTGTTGGGTTATATGAACTCTATGTTTAACTTGTTTGAGCAACTGTCAGTCTGCTTTCCAAATTGGTTGCATCATTTTACATTCTCATTAGGTTTATATTTTTTTGCATTTCAATAAGTTTTTACCTTATATATTTTGAAGTTCTGTTATGTCTATAAACATTTAGTATTGTTTTGTTGTCTTGATGGATTGACCCTTTTATTATTATAAAATGGTCGTCTTTATTCTTCGTGATATTTTTTGCTCTGAAATCTGTGTCTGATATTAATATTTCAGCTCTCTTTTAGTTAGCATAGATCTTTTATTTGTAATCTGTTATTTTTCTTCTAGGAAACATATAGTTCAGTTTTATTTTTTATCTAATTTGATAATCTCTGCCTATTACATGTTACATTTACATGTAATATAACTATTGATATAGTTTGTTTAAATCCACCATTTTACTATTTGTTTTCTCTTTGACTTGTGTTCTTCCTTCCATTTTTAATTTTTTAATAATTTTATTTTATCACCTTTGATGGCTTATTAACCACACGTTTTTTGTTGTTTCAGTGTTTGATTTAGGGTTTCTAGTATACATTTTTAGCTTCTCATGAGGATTTATTAATTAATGAATTTCATGTGTTTTTATTATTTATAATGCATTTTTTAAAGTTAGGTGTATATATGTTCAGAAAGCATCATCACCAGTATAGCATATATTCTTTCCATGTTCCCATTATAGTATACTATTTTGATTTTACATTTAATGAGTGTATTCAATCTATAATTGTTTTAAATTTTGGCACTGAAATGAAATTCACACTTTGTCATTAATAATACCTGTTAAATAAATAACTTCACAGTTTCTCATACATAGCTGTCTGGTAAATAAGGGAAGTCATTGATTATTGTTCCATTTTATGGAATACCAAGTAGGTTCTTGGTTTTTAGAAGCTTCTAAGGCACACAGCTAGTAAGTGGATGAACCTATATAGAACCCCACCTTTTATGGTTCTAGATCAGTACAATTTTATGTATACCGTTGAGTTCATGTTATAACATAAAAAATGATTACTTTCCAGTCAAGTGATGATTTTTCTTTTTGTTTATGTGTTTTTAACTTTATAGTCCATGGCAGAAGTCCTTGCTAAAAAAGAAGAGCTAGCAGATCGTCTAGAAAAGGCCAATGAAGAAGCCATTGCTAGTGCTATTGCTGAAGAAGAACAGTTAACTAGAGAAATTGAAGCTGAAGAAAACAATGATATTAACATTGAAACTGACAACGACAGTGATTTTTCTGTGAGACTTTTTAACATAACTATTCAAAATTTATATTTGGAAATAAAACTATCTGGGCCAGAAAGACTTGGAGTCCATCTAGTCCTATTTAAAATTAGTTACTTAAAAATCATGTTTGGTAATCATAACTATTATTCTCAGGATGATTTAGACTTATATAATAAACAATAGCAAATCTTTTGTTAGCACTTTACCATTACTAAGTATTTTCATATATGATACAGTTGACAAATTAGAAATTGTTATTGTGATTTTACCAGTCAAGAAATTGAGTCTAGGCCAGTTGTGGTGCTGTATGCCTGTAATCTCAGGACTTTGGGAGGTCAAGGCAGTAGGATTGCTTGAGGACAGGAGTTCGAGACCAGCCTGGGCAACATAGCAAAACCCCGCTCTATTAAAAACAGTTAAAAAATTGAGTCTGACATAAACTAAGAACTCAACATTACTCTAATTATAATTTATAGAGAGTGAAGACAAAGCTAAGGTATTTTACTTTTGTATTCTATTAGCAAAAAGTAGGCTGGGCATGGTGGCTCACGCCTGTAATCCCAGCACTTTGGGAGGCCGAGTCTGGTGGATCACAAGGTCAGGAGTTTGCGACCAGCCTGGCCAATATGATGAAACTCCGCCTCTATTAAAAATACAAAAATTAGCCGGGTATGGTGGCGGGCTCCTGTAGTCCCAGCTACTCGGGAGGCTGAGGCAGGAGAATAGTTTGAACCCAGGAGGTGGAGGTTGCAGTGAGCTGAGATCATGCCACTGCACTCCAGCCTGGGCCACAGAGTGAGACTCAATCTCAAAAATAAATAAATAAATAAATAAATAAATAAATAAATAAATAAATGAGCAAATGATACACTACCTTCCTTTACTAAGTGCTTAGGATATATATGTTAATGATGGGAATTTGTTAAAGAATAAAATAACTTTAAATGTTTTACATATTGGTTTATTAATTTTTAATGCCAAACAATCTTCAGTTCTTCAGTATTTAGTCTGTGTATGTTAGCATTTATGTAGTAATAGGATAAGATCAGTGTATTTCTTAAATTTACTTGATTTGTCTCTGCTGTTAATGGCTGCTAGGCTCTTAATATGAATAGGCTGTGGTATTTTAACTTGGTAATTATTATGAGTGTACTGGTAGGTTACCGTTTTCCTGGTTTTTAACTGTTGGTTAAATGGAATATATTAACAATAGGTAGGAAATTTTCATGTGTGGTTCATTTTCTAAAGTTGTAATTGTGTTCAAAGATTTGATTTTCAGCTTCCCTTGTTACATTTTAGGCCAGCATGGGCAGTGGGAGTATATCTTTCTGTGGTATGTCCATGGACTGGAACGATGTCCTTGCAGACTATGAAGGTATTGTGCATATGCATATTGGCTGTGTTAGTACAGTGTTCAAAAGTTTGTTCTCAAATGTTTTATAGACCTATGTGGTTAAACAATGATAGTATTTTTTTCTAAACAGCTCGTGAGTCTTGGCGCCAAAATACATCCTGGGGGGACATTGTAGAAGAAGAACCTGCTAGACCTCCAGGGCATGGAATTCACATGCATGAAAAACTTTCTTCACCCTCTCGTAAAAGGTCTGGCATTTGAAAATTAATTTGAAGTGGTTCACAGGAAGAAAACTAGCCACTCTTGATTGTTAAATAAAAATGCTACATGGCATTTTTGGGCACATTACTTCAGGACAGTTTCAGATCCATTGAAAAGTAACAAAGCTTTCCTGAAGTGTTGGGTGAAAATTAGTTTTGTATACTTTAAGAACTATGAAGTCTAAAAAACACTATTTCTGGCCTTATCATGTAAACATTTCATGTCTCTTGTCCATTTGTTTGTATTAATAGAACAATTGCAGAATCTAAGAAGAAACATGAAGAAAAACAAATGAAAGCCCAGCAGCTAAGGGAAAAGTTACGTGAAGAGAAAACATTAAAGCTTCAGAAATTGTTAGAAAGGGTGAGTTTTTATTTTTTAGGAAATTATGATAGTCTGAAGTTAGTGGGCTTATTTTCAACTCTACTTCTGGTCTGAGAGAAGCTAAAATAACCATAAAATAATTAGATTTGCTAGGAAACAAAGGCATTTTGATCTATTGAATCCAAGAAGGTTAACTATATAGAAATCATCATTTTCAAATTATCTAGTAAATTGATATTTTGCAGGGTTAGCATGGATTATTAAAGCTCTACTTGTCTTTTGCCATTTTCATTGGAGGGTTTCCTTGGAGAGGTTTGTCTAAAGAGTAGAATGACCTGGTAGACAATTTGGAGCCTAAGACTATCAGTTTGTAGTGTGTTTGCCCATGGCCAGCCCTGGTCCTTGCTCTTGGCTCTGGTTTTTACTTCTGTTTATATATCTGCAGCCAACCCCTTCAGCTGGAGGAATGCAAGCTACCGCCCTGTCCCACAGTTGTTGTCAATCCATGTCCATATGCAGCGGGCCAAATAGCCATGTACACACATGGCCACAGCTGGCCATGGCCCCCACTGCCACGTGTATGCCTGCAACCAAACTCCACCTGGCCTCTGCCACCACCTGCCTTGGCTCCCACCTACCTGGGGGTGCTCACTTCTTAACACAGAGGTGCTGCTGGCAGCCACTGCCTACACCCTGTAGCTTTTGGAGCCGAGGACTGCCCTGTTACTGATATTGCCAACTGTAGCTCCCTGAGCTGCCACGCCAGTGCATACATATAAACCAGGAGTTGTTGTACTTGCCTGCACTTTGGCACTCTGTGTGCCACTAGGCTTAGTGCAATAATATACTCCTGCATTCCCCCCAAGGCAGTGCTCCCATCTGAGTCATTGACTGTCCTTTCTGAAGCCAGTCCATAAAGACTGGAGAATGTGACTGTTTCTTTAAGTGCACAGACAGCAATGCAAGGATACAAGGAACATGAAAAATCAGGAAAACTTGACACCACCAAGAGAATACAATAAATATCCAGCCGGCAATCCAAACAAATGAAGATCCATGAAGTCCCTGATAAAATATTCAGAATAACTGTTGAAGGTCAGTGAGCTGTAAGAGAACACAGATAAATAATGTAACAAAATCAGGAAAACAACATAAAAACAAAATGAGAACATCAAGAAAGTGAAGCCATGAGAAAGAACCAAACAGAAATTCTAGAGGTGAAGAATACGCTGAAGAAACTAGAAAGTGTAGTAGAGAGCTTCAGCAGCAGACTTAGTGAAGCAGAAGAAAGAATCAAGAGAACTTGAAAACAGGTCATTTGGAATTACCCAGTAAGAGGAAAGAAAGAATGAAAAAAATGAAGAAAGTCTCTGGAACTTATGGGACACTAGAATTGAATGAATATATGCATTATCAGGATTGAAGAGAAGCAGGCAGAAAGCTTTTTTCTTTTTTAAAAGAAATAACCCAAAACTTCCTAAATATGGAGAGCAAAAGAGATATCCAGACTCAAGCTCACAGAACCCCACAACAGTTAAAGAAGTCTACATCAAGACTTATTATAATTGTCAAAACTCAAAGACAGAATTTTGAAAGCTGCCTGAGAAAGGCAACTCATCTCATACAAGGGAAGCCGGCCTCTACCCCCCTGAAATGATCAGTGAATTTCCCAACATGTATATTCCAGGCTAGGAGATAATGGGATGGTATATTCAAAGTACTGGGGGAAAAAAAAAAAACCTGACCAGCCATGATTATTATACCCTGGAAAGCTATCCTTAAAAATGAAAGGAGATAAAGTCTTTCCCAGACACCTGAAAATTGAGGGAGTTTGTCATCACTAGGCTTGCCTGAGAAGAAATGCTAATGGAGTTCTTAAAATGGAATAGAAAAATGATAAACACCAATGTAAAAACGTATGAAAGAAAGTATGTAAAGCTCAGGGGTAAATGTACAGTCAAATATAGAATAACATAATACTGTTAAGGGTGGTACAGAAATAACTGCAACCCCAATATAAAACTTAAAAGAAGGCTGGGTGTGGTGACTCACACTCATAATCCCACTGCTTTAGGAGGCTGAGGTGGGAAGATCACATGAGACCAGGTGTCTCACACCAGCCTGAACAATGTAGCAAGACCTCATCTCTACAAAAAGAAGGAAGAACAAAAAAATTATCAGTTATGGTGGTAGGCACCTGTAGTCTCAGCTACCTGTGAAACCGAGGCAGAAGGATCACTTGAACCTGGGAGTTTGAGGCTGCAGTGAGCTAGGATTGCCCCATTGCACTGCAGCCTGGGAAACAGAGCAGCATGCTGTTACTAAGGTAGGGTGGGGGAAAGGACTTAAAAGACAAAAAGGTATTAAAAATAAGTATAATGACAGAAAATTGATATTGGATTTACAGTATGAAAAGTGGTAAACTCTGACTTCAAAAACACATAGTGTACGGGTAGATAAAAGTGTAGAGTTTTGTAGGCCATTGAATTTACGTTGTTACCAAATTAAAGTAGACAATTGTAACCACAAAGGCAAACCTATTGTAAATACACAAATGCTAAAGAGGAATCAAACCAAACCATTAGAAAAAAAAAACCCACAATCAAATAACAAATGAAGACAGCAATAGAGTAAGGAACAAAAGCCTGCAAAACAAGCAGAAAATAAGTAGCAAAATGGCAGTAATAAATCTGTACTTACTGTTAATAATTACTTCAAGTATAAATGGATTAAACTCCCCAATCAAAGGGCATAGAGTGACTCAATGAATTAAAGAAAAAATACCCAACCAGCTGCTTTGAACAGACTTGGCTGAACATGAAGGAATATCTTATTCCATGTAAATTATAACCAAAAGAGAGCAGAAGTGGCTAAACTTAGACAAAACAGACTTTAGGACAAAAACTGTCCCTAGAGAGGAAGAAGGCCATTAAATAATGACGAAAGAGTCAGTTTAACAGAAGGATACAACAATTTAAATATATTTGCACCCAGCAACCTTATAAATATATAAAACAAATACAAATCTGAAGGGAGAAAATGGTAGCAATAAAATAATAGTAGGAGACTTCAGTGTTCCACTCTCAATAATGGATGGAACATTCAGGTAGAAAATCAATAATGAAACACCTGACTTACAACACTGTACACTAAATGTGCCTAAGAAATATATACAGGATTTTCTACCTCCAAATCAGCAGAATACTCATTCTTCTTAAGTGCACATGAAACATTCTTCAGAATAGATCATGTGTTAGGTCACAACACTAGTATTTAGAAATTTAAGAAGATGGAAATCATACCAATATCTTTTAGACCATGGTGGAATGAATCTAGAAATCAATAACAGAAAATGGGAAAATTAGCAAAAATGTGAAAACTAAACATACAGTTGAACAACTATTTGGTAAAAGAGGAAATAAAGGGGAATTTAAATAATAACTTGAAGCAAATGAAAACAAATATAACTCACTAAAATTTGTGAGATGTAGCAAAACAAGACTCTGAGGGAAGATTATAGTAATACATGCCTAAATTAGAAGAGAAGAAAGATCTCACTTAACCTAGTTTTCTAACTCACAGAACTAGAAAAAGAAAAAACAAACTAACCCCAAAGTTACTATATGGAAAGAAATAACGATTAGAGTACAAAAAAATTAAATGCAAAAGAGAAAAACAATGGGGAAAAAAATCAACAAAACAGGCTTGGTTTTGTGGAAAGACAAAAAAAATCAAACTCTTAGCTAGTCTAAGAAAAAAAGACTTAGATAAATTAGAAACGAAAGTAGAGTCATTACAATGGATAACAGAGAAACAAAAAGGATCATAAAGAACTGTTATCAATAATTTATGGCACCAGATTGGATAACCTTGGAAGAAGTGGATAAATTCCTAGAAATATACAACCCAACATGACTGAATCAAGAAGAAATAAAGAGCCTAAACAGACCAATAACAAATACAGAGATTGAATTACTCAATCAAAAAATCAACAAAAAAAGCCTAGGGCCAGATGACTTCACTGATGAATTCTATGAAACATTTAAAGGAGAAGTAGTACCAGCCTTTCTTGAACTTTTCTGAAAAATAGAAGAGGGAACACTTTTGTGAAATAAGAAATACTATATTGGTCTCTGCCCCTAGTTCCTGACTTAAAGCTCCTGAAACTCTGGTAGATAGAAGCACTAGGATAATATTGTTTTTCCAATATGTGATCTTTGACCTTGGTTCCCAACAGATAATTTCTATGATCTTTGTAATTTCTTGAGTGATAAGAGCATCTGAAACAGAGTTCCTAAATGTGTTGGGCTTTGCTGAGTGATAGGAACATCTTTTGTTGTAATGACGCTACTCTTGGTAGTGTCCTGGATAGCCTCAGAATTGGTGCTGGCTACCAGAACTTGGACCTCCAGGTTCGGTTGATTGCCAAAGCCAGTGATTTAATAAATCATGCCTCTGTAATGAAGTTTCCATTAAAAATCCCAAGAACAGAGTTTGGGGAGTTTCTGGGTTGTTAAACATGTGGAGGTACCTAAAAGGTGGCACACCTGGAGAGGGCATGTAAGTTTCATGTCCCTTCTTCACACTTCGCCCTAGGCATCTTTTCCATCTAGCTGTTTATCTGCATCCTTTAAAAGTTCCTTTGTAATAAATTGGCAATAGTAAGTAAAAGTGTTTCCTTGAGTTCTATGGGCCACTCTAGCAAATGAATCAAACTTGAGGAGACAGTTGTGAGAATCCCAAATTTATAGCTGGTTTGTCAGAAGTATGGGTCAGAACTTGGGACTTGTGATTAGCATCTGAAGTTGTGGGGGCAGTCTTGTGGTACTGAGCCCTTATCTGTGGGACCAGGTAGATAATGTCAGAATTGGATTGAATTATATGACAGCTAGGTGGCGTCAGGGAAGTGGTCAGTGTGAGAAAAACCCCATAAAAATCTGGGTGAAGAGAATTGTTATTGTGTTGTATGTGAGAGTAGGAAAAACAATTTAGTTTTTCCTGTCTCTTACAACGCCCAAACTTGTGTTATGAGACCTGCATCACTCTGATTCCAAATCTAGACAGAAACACAAGAAAGGGGAGAACTACAGGCCAATATTCCAGATAAACATAGATTCAGAAATCCTCTTTAAAATACTAGCAAACCAAATTTAAGAATACATTAACAGTCTGAGTGGGATTTATCTCTGGAATGTAAGTATGGTGAAATATACTAAAATCTATAAATGCAGTATACTGTATTAATACAGTGAAAGACAAAAAAACACTAATATCTCAATAGATGCAGGATAAACACTTGACAAAGTTCAATATCCTTTCATGAAAAAAACTCTCAACATAATAGGTATAGAAGGAACTTTTCTCAATACAATATAGGCCAATGCTGTTGTTTTAATGTTTATCCCCTCCAAAACACATATTGAAGTTTAATTACTATTGTAACCATATTAAGAGGTGGGTTCTTTAGGAGGAGATTAGGTTATATTGGCTCTGTTCTTATGAATGGATTGATACCATTATTGTGGAAGTGGGTCCTTATTGCAGGAGTGGGTGCCTTATAAAAGGTTGGATTCAGCTCCCCATAGTGCCCCTGCCACCCTTTGCCCTCTCTTACCCTGTTGCTTTTCTCCGGGGTTGATTTCATAAGAAGAACCTCATCAGATGCCACCACCCTGTTATTGGACTTCCAGTCTCCAGAACTATTATATGATAAATACATTTCTTTTCTTAATAAATTACCTAGTTTCTGATATTCTGTTATAGCAGCACAGAACAGACTAAGACATCCCATATATGAACAACCCACAGTTAACATCATAATTGGGAAAAACTGAAAGCTTTTTCTCTAAGATTTGGTAAAAGGCAAGTATCCCCACTTTTACCATTTCTCTCCAACGTAGTACTGGAAATACTGGGAAAAGCAGTCAGGCAAGAAGAAGAAATGAATGCATTATATGGGAAGGGAAAGAAGTAAAATTATCTATTTGTAGATAACATCATAAATATGGAAAACCTTAAAGATTCCACAGAAAACTTGGAGAAATAATATATGAATTCAGTAATGTTTAGAGATACAAAATCAACATGCTTAGGAATCAGTGGGGTTTTCATACACTAACTATGAACTATATGAGAGAGAAATTAAGGATACAGTTTTCCTTATATTGGTAACAAAAAGAATGAAATACTTAGGAATTAAGCAGGGAGTTGAATCACTTGTGTAGTGAAAATTATAAGTTTATGAAAAAAAAAATTTAAAGCAGCAAGTAAATAGACATCCGAGTTCGTGGATTAGAAGAATTAATATTATTATAATGTCCATTAAGCCTTAAGTGATCTACAGTTTCAGTGCAATCTCTATCAGAACCCCAACCATTTGTTTTTAGAGAAATAGAGAAACAGTCCTAAAATTCATGTGAAGCTCCAAAAGACCCCAAAAATCGAAAGTAATCTTGAGCAAGAAGAGCAAAGGCTATAGTCCTAATACTTTCTAACTTCAAATTTTGTTATAAAAGTATAGTAATCAAACAATTTGGCACTAGCATACAAACATACACACAGACCAATGAAACTTAATAGAAAACCCAGAAATAAACCTATGCAATTATGGGCAACTGGTCTTTGACAAGGATGCTGAGAACCTACAATGGGGAAAGCATAATCTTTTCAACAAAGGATATTGGGAATTCTGGGTATCCACATGCAAAAGAATGAAATTGGAGGCTTATCTTACACCATACACAAAAACCAACCCAAAATGGATTAAAGGCTTAAACATAAGATCTGAAACCATACAACTTTTAGAAGAAAACTTTCGGAAAAACCTTGACATTGATCTTGATGATAATTGTTTGAATATGACAGAAAAACACAGGCAACAAAAGCAAAATTAGACATGTGGAATTAAATTAAAAACCTGTACAGCAAATGAAAAAATTATCAAAATGAAAAGACAGCTATGGAACGAGAAAAATATTTGTAAAAAATATATCAAATAAGACATTAATATCCAAAATATTTGAAGTACTCACACAACTCAATGGCAAGAAAACAGCCTGACTCAAACATGGGCAAAGGACTTAAAGAGACACTTCTCAAAAGGAGAAATCCAAAAGGCTAACAGGTACATGGGAAGGTCCTCAGAATCTGTAATGATCAGGGAAATGGAAATCGGACTTGAGTGAGGTATCACCTGATGCTTGTTAGGATGGCTATTCTCAAAATGACAGGAAGCACGTATTGGGGAGGATGTGGAGAAAATGGAATCCTTGTATGCTGTTGGTAGGAATGTAAATTTGTATAACCATTATAGTAAGCAATATGGAATTTCCTCAAAAAATTAAAATAGAGCCTATCATATGATCAGCAGTTCTTCTTCTGGGTATATATACAAAGGAATTGAAATCTGGATCAAGAAGAGATATCTGTGCACCCATGTTCACTGTAACATTATTCATAATAGCCAAGATATGGAAACAACCTGAGTGTCTGCTGACGAATGAAAGAAATATGGTATATATTTTGTGTGTGTGTGTTCATATATATATGTGTGTATATATATAAAAAAAACAGAATATCTAGCCTTAAAAAGAATGAAATTTTAACATTTGTGACAACGTGGATGGAGCTAGAGATACTAAGCTAAGTGAAAAGAGACACAGAGAAATGCTGCATGATCTCACTTCTGTGTGGAATATGAAAAAGTCACATTCATAGAAGCAGAGAGGGGAGATGGAGTGGTATTGGTCAAAGAGTACAAAAGTTTGACTTATGCAAGATTAATAATTTCTGATGATGTAATGTACAGCATCATGACTGTAGTTAACAAAAAACAAAATACCTGAAAACATAGGAAACTTTGAGTTTATTCTTGGAATTCAAAGATATTCCTTCATTAGAAAATCTATGAATGTAATGGGATGTAGACTGATTAGAAGAGGAAAACCATTATTTTCAACATCAGGGAAAGATGATCAAGTTTGGATAAGCACTAATTATATTTGCAGAAGAGAGTCTGTGTATTTAGAGCAGAATAATTATTGATCAGTGTGGTAAGTGGAAATAACATGGGCTCTGGAGATAGCCAACCAAGTTTAAATCCTGATTTTGTCATATAATAAGCTATGATTCCCTGAGCAAGTTACTTAACATTATTGTATTTCAGTTTCTTTTTCTGAAAAATGACAATTGTAGTTATTAACCTGTTGTGACGCTTAAATGAGGCAAGTATGTAAAACAATAACATAGTGCTAGGATGGATGTTGCTTAATATACAGTCACTCTCATAACTGAGTACTGTGTTATCTATGCTGTATGACAAATAACGGAAAAACTTAGCTTAACACAGCAAACATTTATCAGGTCACTATTTCTGTGAAAAAGGCAACCAGGAATTGCATAGTGATTCTTTTATTGTTTTATTTGGAGCCAGGGACTTGCTCTGTCACCCAGGATGGGATGCGGTGATGCAGCATAGCTCACTGCAGCCTAGAACTTCTGGGCTGAAGCCATCCTCCTTCCTCAACCTCTTGAGTAACCAAGATTACAGGCACATGCCATCGTGCCTGGTTGGTTAAATTTTTAATTTTTTTGTAGAGACAGGGTCTTGCCCTGTTGCCCAGACTGGCCTTGAACTCCTGGCATCAAGCAATCCTTCTACCTTGGCCTTCTAAAGCACTGGAATTCCAGGTGTGAGCCATCATACCTGGCCATCATTCTTGCTCTGGGTCTCTGATTTTTTTTTTTTTTTTTTTTTTTGAGATGGAATCTGGCTCTGTCGCCTAGGCTGGAGTGCCATGGCACAATCTCGGCTCACTGCAGCCTCCACCTCCCGAGTTCAAGTGATTCTCCTGTCTCAGCCTCTTGAGGATCTGGGATTACAGGCATGCGCCACCACACCTGGCTAATTTTTTATATTTTTGGTAGAGACGAGATTTCACCATGTTGGCCAGACTGGTCTCGAACTTCTGACCTGAAGTGATCTGCCTCCCAAGTACTGGGATCACAGGCATGAGCCACTGCTTCCAGCCTGATGAATTTTTAGTCAAGCTATCAGTCAGGTCATAGTCATCTGGGTCTGGAGGATCCACTTCCATACTCATTTGTGCGTTTATTTGCTGGCTTTCGTTCCCCTTTGGCTGTGGGCCAGAAACCTCAGTTTCTTGCCAAGTATACCTTTCTACAGCCCAAGTGTCTTCATGACGTGGCCAGTGGTTTCTCCATAGAAAATCAGAGAGAGAGAGTCGGGGAGAGAAAGGAAAAAGTACCTAAGAGAGTTAATAAAAGGAAGTTGTGCTGAGTTTTATAGCATCGCTTTTGCTGTATTCTTTTGGTCACAGTCCTGATACAATATGGGAGGAGATTACATAAGGATCTTAAAACCAGGTGGCTTAGATCACTGGGCACCATCTCAGAGGCTCCATACTACAAGTACCTAACACAGCATGATGAAAGATGTATGGCCACTATATTGTAATTACAGGTGAACTCTTTTGTTACCTTCTGGTGTTAGAAAAGAGTATAAATAGTCATAGGTTAAGCATATTATTTGGATTACTTTTACTGTGTAGTTTAAATTTGGGAGAAATAGTTGGACCACATAATTTGAATGTTCATAAAAATACATTAGGTAGTGCAAGATTCTGTTGAGTACAGTGTAAAGTTGACTAGGACTATAAGAAAATTATTTGAGTTTTATTTTTACTTGAATCTCAATAATTTGTCATGTAGCTGAATAGATTAGATATGAAAAGCAGTCTCTTGTGGAGTTCTACAAGAGTCAATGTATTATTTTAATTTTAGCTTAAGAGAAGTGCTGTAACACAATCACAATTCTTCTCTTACTGTGTTTTTAAATACCAGCACAATTACAGTATATTTTCTTTTATCTAAACATGATCTCCAAGTATTCATGCAAGAAAATCGTTGATTAGTGAAAGTATACAGGACTTGAGATGTGTTCTGGTTATTTTCTCATCAATGTAGGTATCCCTTAAATTAATTTTAATGGCAATTTTCATCTTCCATTTGTATGATGGATTATTGTTTTCAACACTGTTTCACATGAGTGATGTCATCACATCACCACAATAACTCTATGATGTACACAAGGCAGGTACTGAACCTCGTTTTATAGATGTAAAAACAATCTAGGAGAGGCTAAGTGTTGTTTCCAGTGTTACACAACCAATAATTTGCAGAGCTGAGGCTTTAAGGACATGTCATCTGGCTCTTCGTGTAGTGCTATTTTTGTATCATACTTTTTTGGATGGTTCAACACAATTATTGAGAGAAACAACTCAAATAAAATTTTAGGTTTTTTCCACTCATATTGACCCATCTTCTGATTTTCTATAATTTATTTTCATGGTGCTGAATCTTATTTCCTAGAGCACATTTCCTAAGCTTTTACTTCTTCTGTTTGAGGTTGTTTTAAGGAATTAAAATTTTAAGGGTTAATTTCTTAAAACAACATCAAGTAGCAATTATTATGTCTATATTTTTTTGTAGGTGAAACCCTCTCTGTTCCTTCAGAGAATGTTTCTTATGCAAATAATATGATTTGTTAGGTATCATTTTTCAGTTTCTAGGATAAAATTACTTATTTTTCTTGAATGTGGGTTACATCATAGAGATGTTAACGTTTATAGGGTTAAATATACACTATATTCATTTTAAACATACTCATGATAACAGTACAAGAATAATGCAAATATTTCTGTAGAGGCATATCTAAGCCACTGTTCTGAGAGTTTTATGAACCTTCAAATAATACTGTGAATTAGGTAATATTATTTTTATTTCCTGTTTATAGATAAGGAAACTGAGACATAGGCTAAAAAAGTTGTCTAGATTATGCAGCTAGTAAGTGGCCAATGTAGATTATGAATTCAGGTAGTCTGGCCTCGTAGTTCTCGTCCTTAATTGTTAGTCATGTTGCTGCACATTTTTCCACACTTAGAGTTTATATTTCATAAGCCATTTATTTATTAGTACTTCATTTAAATGATTGTATATATTGAAATTAAGGATGTGATAATTCACTATACGCAGGAGAAGGATGTCCGGAAGTGGAAGGAAGAATTACTAGATCAACGACGCAGGATGATGGAAGAAAAATTACTTCATGCTGAGTTTAAGCGAGAAGTGCAATTACAAGCAATTGTGAAAAAAGCACAAGAAGAAGAAGCTAAGGTATATCATAAGAGCTTTAAATGTTAACTTAATTACCCAAGTACTTTTTTCAATTGTTATATAATAGTAATAGAAGATAATGTTTATCCAGTGTTTGTTCTGTTCTAGAATAACAGCATTTTACAGGCTCATTTAAAACTTACAAGGTGCAATATTTTATCCCTTTGATAATTCTGTGAGCCATCTATTATTATTTTTACAACCCTATAAAGGTATAATTGATAGAGAATAAGCAGCACATATGTAAATTATTCCATTTGATGAGTTTTGACATGTATTATATCCTTGAAACTATCAGTACAATGAACATAATATACAATTCCTCTTTGTAATTCATTCCTTCATTCAACTCTATTATCTAATTACTGATCTGCTTTCTATCAGTATAGATGTTTGCATTTTCTAGAACTTATGTGTGTGGAATCATACATTATCTATTCTTTTCTCTGGCTTTCCCTCATAATAGTTACTTGGAACTTCATCCTGTTGTGTGTGTGAATAATTCCTTCCTTTTCATTGCTGAGTCATTCCTTCCATTTCTTTACGTATGGAAATACCATAATTTGTTAACCCAGTCACTTGTTGATGGACATGTGTTTTCTTTCCAGTTTTTTTCCATTACAAATATAGCTGCTGTGGCAATTCATGTATATGTCTTTGTGCAGATGTGTACTTTCATTTTTATTTTATGAAAACCTAGTAGTGGATTAGTATAGCATCTTACAATAGGTTCATGTTTAAGTTTTACACATGGTTTTCCATTCCTACCAGTAGTGAATGGGAGTTCTAGTTGTGCTATATTCTGACCAGCACTTGACACAGTTACACATTTTAATTTCAGTAATTTTTAAAATATGTGTATAGAGTCTAATTTTTTTCCTTTTTTTGTGGGAAAAACATAATGTAATATTTATCATCTGTTAAGTATACAGTTCAGTGGTTTTAATGCATTCATGTTATGCAGTCATCACCACCATGTATCTCCATTAGTCTTTTTCATCTTGTAAAACTGAAACTCTGTGCTCATTAAACAGTAACTCCTCATTCTCACCACCAGCCCCTGGCAATGATCATTCTACTTTCTAGATCTGTGATTTTGACTACTCTAAGTGCCTCTTATAAATGGAATGATATGATATAATTTTATCTTTTTGTGACTGGCTTATTTCATTTAGCATTAGGTCTTCAATGTTATAGCATATGTTAGAATTTCCATCTCTTTTCAGGCTGAGTAATTTTCCATTGTGTGTATAAACCACATTTTGCTTATCCGTTCGTATCTCAATGGACGTTTGAGTTATTACTACACTTTAGCTATTGTGAACAGTGCTGTTGTAAATATGGATGTACAAATAACTCTCGAGTCCCTGCTTTGAATTCTTTTGGGTATATACCCAGAATTGGAAAGTCTGGATCTTATGGTAATTCTATTTTTAATTTTTTGAGGAATCACCATGCTGTTTTCTACATGTAGTTCAACATTTTTACATTCACATCAGTAGTGCACAAGGGTTCCAGTTATTCCATATCCTCTCTAACTTCCATCATTTTGTTTTTGTGATAGTAGTCATTCTGATGTGTGTTATTTGGTGTCTCGTTGTAGTTCTGATTTGCATTTCTCTAATGATTAGTGATGTTGAGCATCTTTTCATGTGCCTTTTGGCCATTTGTATATCCTCTTTGGAGAAATGTCTATTCAAGTCATTTGCCCATTTTTGAATTGAGTTGTTTGTTTTTTTGTTGTGGAGTTTTAAGACTTCTTCATATATTCTTGATATCAATTTGTTTTTAAATCAAAGATATGATTTGCAAATGTTTTCTCCCATTCTGTGGGTTGCATTTTTACTTTGACAGTAACATCTTTTGACATGCAAAATATTTTAATTTTCGCAAAGTCCAATTTGTCTGTTTTTTTCTTTTGTTGCCTGTGACTTTGGTGTCATATCCAATAAGTCATTGCAAAATCTAGTGTCGTGACACTTTGATCCTGTGTCTTCTAAGAGTTTTATAGCTTTAGATCTTACGTTTAGGTAATTGATCCATTTTGAGTTAATTTCAATATATGGAGTTAGGTAAAGGTTTAGCTTGATTCTTTTGCATGTGACTGTCGAGTTTTCCCATTGCTATTTGCTGAAAAGACTGTTCTTTGTCCATTAAATTGTCTTGGCATCCTTGTCAAAAATCATTTGACTATATCTGTGAGGGTCTATTTCTTAGCTCCCTGTTCTATTCCATTGGTCTGTATGTTTGTTTTAGTGCTAGTACTATACTGTTTTGATGTTTGTAGTTTTAAGTTTTGAAATTAGGAAGTGTGAGTCATCCAATTTTGTTGTTCTTTTTAAAGATTGTTTTGGTTATTTGGGGTCCCTTGAGATTCCATATGAATTTTAGGGTGGACTTTTCTGTTTCTGCATAGTCATCATTGGGATTTTGATAGAGATTGCATCGAATCTATAGATCACTTTGTGTATTGTTGATGTCTTAACAATTTTAAGTGTTCTGGTTCATGATCATGGGATAATTTTTTATTTATTTGTGTTGTCTTTAATTTTTCACAATGTTTTGTACTTTTTATTGTATGTATCTTTTGCCTCCTTGGTTAATTACTAAGTATTTTATTATTTTTGATGCTATTGTTAATGGGATTGTTTTCATAATCTCCTTTTCAGATTGTTCCTTGTTAGTGTATAGAAATGCAATTGATTTTTGTATGTTGACTTTGTATCCTGCTTCTTTACTGAATTTTTATTAGTTCTAACAGTTTTTGTTTGGTGGAATCTGTAAGTGTTTTCTACATATAAGTTCATATCATCTGTGAACAAAGATAATCTTACTATTTTCTAAATTTGGACACTATTTCTTTTACTTTCCTAATTCTTCTGGCTTGAATTTCTAGTGCAACTTTAAATAGAAGTGGTGAAAGCGGCCAGGCACAGTGGCTCACACCTGTAATCCCAGCATTTTGGGAGGCCGAGGCGGGCAGATCACGAGGTCAGGAGATTGAGACCATCCTGGCTAACACAGTGAAACCCCGTCTCTACTAAATATACAAAAAATTAGCTGGACGTGGTGGTGGGCACCTGTAGTCCCAGCTACTTGGGAGGCTGAGGCAGGAGAATGGCGTGAACCCGGGAAGTGGAGCTTGCAATGAGCCTAGATCACGCCACTGCACTCCAGCCTGGGTGACAGAGCGAGACTCCGTCTCAATAAAAAAAAAGTGATGAAAGCAGGTATCTTTATCTTGTTCCTAATAGCAGAGTAAAAGCTCTCAGTCTTTTACCATTGAGTATGATATTTGTTGAGGTTTTTTCATATATCGCTTTTGAGTTTGTTCTGTTCCTAGTTTGTTGTTTTTTGTCATGAAAAATGTTTAATTGTCAAATGTTTTCTTGTGCATCAATTGAGACTGTATGTTTTTTTCCTCTTTAATTATGTTAATATGTTATATTACATTGGTCAGTTTCCATATGTCGAACCCTTCCAGGAATAAATCCTACTTGGTCATGGTGTATAATTCTTTTAATATGCTTTGCTAGTATTTTGTTGAGAGTTTTTGCGTTAATATTGATAAAGGATATTGGTCTATAGTTTTTTCCTTTTAGTTTCTATCTGGTTTTGGTATCAGGGTAGTGCTGGCCCCATAGAATGAGTTAGGATGTATTCCCTCCTCTTCAGTTGTTTGGAGTTTGAGAAGGTTTGGTGTTAGTTCTTTAAGTGTTTGGTAGAATTCACCCGTGAAGCCATAAGGTCCAGGGATTTTCTTAGGAGATTTCTAAATTACTGATCAATGTCCTTACTAGTTACAGGTCTAATTCATGTCTTCTAAATTTTTTTGGTTTGATTTTTTAGGTTTTGTACTTGTGTGTATTATGAGTTATGGTTGAGATTTTTTTTTCATGTGGGTATGTACTGTTCCAGCACCAGTTGTTTAAGACTGTTCTTTTTACAATGAATTGCTTTAATAACATTGCTGAAAGTGAATATGTGAGTTTTCTTTCTAACTTGATTCTGTTTCCTTTATCTCTGTGCCTGTTTTTATACCAGTACCACTCTATCTTGATTATTGTACCTTTATAATAAATTGAAATCAGGAAGTACACGTCTGTAAGCTTTGTTTTTTTTTTCGAGGTATTTTGGCTATTTTAGATCCTTTGTATTCCGTATAAATTACAGGATCAGCTTTTGAATTTCTACAAAGATTTTTTTAAAGCCTATCTGGGTTTAAAATGGGTTTGCATTGAATTTATAGATTAATTTGGGGGAGAATTGACATCTTAATGATATTGAGCATTTCCATGAACATGATATATATCTCAACTTATTTAGATTCTTGCCTTTGCATCTATTTTGTGAAATTTATCTATAGTTCATATGTTTGATGGTATATTCAATGGTTTTTTTTCTGTTTATTGCTAATATATAGCAGTGCAGTTGATTTCTGTATATGTACCTTGTATTTTACAACCTTGCTAATAAACTCACTTATTAGGTCTGTTGTTATTTCTTTCTTTCCAGTCTGTATGTTTTTTATTTTTTATCTCCTTGTATTGCAATGGCCGGGACTACTACAGTGTTGAGAGTTGTGAAGAGAGCTGACGTCTTTCCTTGTTCCCAGTCTCAGGAGAAAAGCATTTACTCTTCACCATTAAGTATGATATTAGCTATAGATGTTTCATAGATGTTTGTTATCAAATTGAGGAAATTTCTTTCTAGTCTTAGTTTACTGAAAATCTTTACCATGATTGGACTTTAAAATTGTTCGCATGGTGTTTTGTCAATTAAGATATAATTTAAAAAAATTTTTAATGATGAATTTCACTGGTTGATTTTCATATATTAAATCAACTGTGCATTTCTGGGATAAACCTCATGTAGTCATAGTATATTATCATTTTTATATATTGGTGAATTTGATTTGCTGAAATTTTAGGAATTTTTGCATCAGTGTTCATGACCGAGGGTGTTCTATAGTTTCTTTTCTTTAATGTCTTTGTTTTTGGTAACAGGATATGCTGGCTTTGTAAAGTGATTTAGGAAGGCTTCCATTATCTTCATTTTCTTTAGAGTTGTTTGTGTAGAATTGGTACAATTTATTGTTTAATTTTTTTCTTTTTTTGTAAAATCCACCAAGGAAGCTATCTGGATCTGGTTTTCTTTGTGGGAGGGTTTTTGCCTAAAAGTTTTATTTCTTTAATTTACATAGAGCTATTCCTAATATCTGTTCTATTATATAATTTGTGTCACTCAAGAAATTTATCTATTCCCCAAAGACTAATACTGTTGAGCATCTTTTCATTTACTTTTTGGCCATTTGTATATCTTCTTGGAAAAAAATCTCTGTTCAAAATCCTTTGCTCACTTTTTACCTGGGCAGTTCATCTTTTTGTTGTTTAGTTATAAGAGTTCTTTATATGTTCTGGATACTAGATCCTTATGAAACTTGTGATTTGCAAATACTTTCTTTAATTTTGCAAGTTGTCTTTTCACTTTCTTGATAATGTTCTTTTAATAAAAGTTTTTAATGTTGTCAAATTCCAATTTATTTATCTTTTTTTGTTGCTTAGTTTTTGGTGCTAGGAAATAATTATCAAATTGAAGATCATGAAGATTTACCTCTTTGTTTTTTTCTGAGATTTTGTGGTTTCAGATTTTTATATTTAAATCATAAAAACATTTTGAGTTAATTTTTGTGTGTGATCTAAGGTAGGGGTTCAACTTAATTCTTTTGCATAAGAATATACATATTTCCCAGCACCATTTGTTGAAGAGACAAACCCTCCCATTGGTCTGTCTCAGCCCATTTGTGTTGTGATAAAGGAATACTTGAGGCTGGGTAATTTATAAAGAAAAGAGGTTTATTTAGCTCACTATTCTGTAGGCTGTACAAGAAGCATGGCACCATCATCTCCTTCTGGTGAGGGCCTCAGGCTGACTCCAGTGATGGCAGAAGGTGAAGGAGAGTCAGCATGTGCAGATCACATGTTGAAAGAGGAGGCAGTAAGAGAGGAGGGAGGTACCAGACTCTTACAAACAACCAGCTCTTGAGGGAACTTTTGCAGGAACTAATATAGCAGAGCTCACCCCTTTCCCCTGAGGGCATTAATCTATTCATGAGGGATCTGTTCCCATGACCAAACACTTCCTATTAGAGCCTCTACCTCCAACATTGGCAATTAATGTTTCACATATTGATTACATATATATATATTTTTTGAGACGGAGTCCACTCTGTTGCCAGGCTAGAGTGCAGTGGTGTGATCTTGGCTCACTGCAACCTGTGCCTCCTGGCTTCAAGCGATTCTCCTGCCTCAGCCTACCAAGTAGCTGGGAGTACAGGTGCGCGCCACCACACCAGCTAAGGTTTGTATTTTTAGTAGATACAAGGTTTCACCATTTTGACCAGGATGGTCTTGATCTCTTGACCTCGTGATCTGCCCGCCTCGGTCTCCCAAAGTGCTGGGATTACAGGTGTGAGCAACCACACCTGGCCAGATCACATATTTCAACATGTGGTTTGAAGGGACAGACAGCCAAACCATAGCGGTCTGTATGTCTGTCTTTATGCCAATACCACACTATTTTGATTACTGTAGCTTTTTAGTAAGCTTTGAAATGAAACAATGAGTCCTCCAATTTTGTTATCCCTATCCCCACAGAACATGATGTACCAATGAAATGCACCTTGCAATTCCATGTGAATTGAGGTTTGATTTTTCATATCTGCAAAAAAGCCCATTGGCATTGTGTTAGGGATTACGTATCTTTATATCCCTTTGAGTAGTATTATCATCTTAATATTAGTCTTCCAATTTATGAACATGGAATTTCTTTCTATTTATTTGTCTTCTTTAATTTCTTTCAGCATTGTTTTGTTTTCAATATACAAGTATTTTACTGCATTGTTTTAATTTATTCGTAAGTATTCTTTTGGATGCAATTATAAATGATATTGTTATCTTAATTTCATTTTTGATTATTCATTGCAAATGTGTAACATATAATCAATTTTTATGTATTGATCTTATGTCTTATAATCTTGTTTGAACTCCTTCATTAGTTTTAATAGCTTTTTAGTGAATTCTTTAGGAGTTTTCATAAACAAGATCACATAATCTGCAAATATAGTTTTGCTTTTGCTTTCCAGTTGGATGTCTTTGATTTCTTTTTCTTGTTTAATTGCTCTGGCTAGAACCTATAGTATATTGTTGAATAGAAGTAGTGAGACTACACATCCGTAGTAGTCTTGATCAGCAGGTGGTTGAATCCGTGAATGCAGAGCATCAACTGTAAGGGACTTCAGCATCTGCATTTTGGTATCCGTAGTGGATCCTGGAATCAATCTCCAGTGGATACTGAGGGACAACTATATGTCCTTTATCGGGTCAAGGAAGTTCATTTTTATTCATCGCTTGTTGAATGTTTTTATTATGAAGGGATATTGGATTTTGTCAAATGCTTCTTCTCCATCTATTGCTGTTACACTATATTTTTTGTCCTTGTTCTATTGATATGGTGTATTACATTAATTGAATTTAGGTATTTCATATATTTGTCCAATTTTGTTAGTTGTTTAAAGTGCAAGGGTAAATCTCATCCTGTTACTTATGGCTGGAAGTGGAATTTCTGATGTATGTGTTATTAGTATTTTTATCTGTTTATTTTCGAGCAACAGTCTGTAGGTAGATTATTGATGATCATAAAGGCAGAATTAAATCCAGATCTTTCTGGTTTCAAAGGTTCTGATTTTACCACTGTACTTATTACTTTAGTAGTCTCATTTTGTGATATTTTACCATATGACTTATATACATTTTGACTTGTCTAATTGCTTAATATACTTACTTTCAGTATGATTTTATTAAGCCAAAGTGACTCTTTTAAGCAAATTAACCTAATTGTTTGTCACAGTTTAAATAATTTCCATAGAGATGGATGGTCAACTCCCTGGTATCTTTACATGAGGGTATCAGCTACCATTTATAGTACTTTTAATTCTTTTTCTTAAAATTCCAACTTCTATTTTGGATACACGGGGTACATGTGCAGGTTTGTTCCATGGATATATTGCACCCAAGTAATGAGCATAGTACTCAATAGGTAGGTTTGTTTTGTTTTGTTTTTTGAGATGGAGTCTTGCTCTGTCGCCCAGGCTGGAGTGCAGTGGCATGATCTTGGCTCACTGACACAGCTGCCTCCTGGGTTCAAGTGATTCTTCCGCCTCAGCCTCCCGAGTAGCGGTGATTACAAGCACAGGCCACCATGCCTGGCTAATTTTTTTTCTTTTTTTTTAGTAGACATGAGGTTTCACCATTTTGGCCAGGCTGGTCTTGAACTCCTAACCTCAGGTGATCCACCCACGTTAGACTCCCAAAGTGCTGGAATTACAGGCCAATAAGTAGTTTTTAATCCTTCTTTCTCTTCCCTCTCCACCTTTAGTAGTCTGCAGTATCTATTGTTCCCATGTTTATGTCCATATGTGCTTATTGTTTAGCTCCCACTTACAAATGAGAAAATTGTCCTTTGGTTTACTGTTCCTGCATTAATTCACTTAGGATTATGACCTTCAGTTCCATCCATGTTGTTGCAAAGGATACAGTTTCATTCTTTTTTTGGTTGCATAGTATTCCATGGTGTATATGTACCACATTTTTTTTAATCCAGTCTATTGATGGGCACTATCAATGGACTCCTGGGTTGATTCCATGTCTTTGCTATTGTGAATAGCATGGCAGTGAACATACGACTGCATGTGTCTTTTTGGTATAATAATTTGCTTTCCAATGGATAGATCCCCAGTAATGGAATTGCTGGGTCAAATGGTAGTTGTGTTTTAAGTTCTTTGAGAAATTGCCATACTGCCTTCCACAGTGGCTGAACTAATTTACATTCCCACCAACAGTGTATAAGCATTCCCTCTTCTCTGTAGCCTTGCCAGCATCTCTTGTTTTTTAACTTTTTAATGATAGCCATTCTGACTGGTGTGAGATGGCATCTCATTGTGATTTTGATTTGTATTTATCTGATGCTTAGTGATGCTAAGAATTTTTTCATGTTAGTTGGACACTTGTATGTCTTTTGAGAAATGTCAGTTCATGTCTTTTGCTCATTTTTAAAAATGAGGTTGTTTTTTGCTTGTTAATTTAAGTTCCTTATAGATCCTGGATATTAGACTTTGTTAGATACATTGTTTACAAATATTGTTTCCCATTCTGTAGGTTGTCTGTTTACTCTGTTGAATGTTTCTTTGACTGTGCAGAAGATTTTTAGCTTAATTAGGGCCTACTTGTCAACTTTTGTTTTTGTTCCAATTACTTTTGGAGATAACTGCCTTGTCAAGCAGATGTCAAGAAGGGTATTTCCTAGGTTTTCTTCTAGGATTTTTATAGTTTGAGGCCTTACATTTAAATCTTTAATCCATCTTAAGTCAATTTTTATATGTAGTTAAAAATAAGGGTCTAGTTTTGTCATTCTGCATATAGTTAACCAGTTATCCTAGTGCCATTTATTGAAGGAGTCCTTTTCCCATTGCTTGTTTTTGTTGGCCTTGTTGGAGATCAGATGGTTGGAGGTGTGCAGCTTTATTTCTGAATTTTCTGTTCTGTTCCATTGGTCTGTGTGTCTGTTTTGTACCAGTACCATGCTGTTCTGTTTACTGTAGCCTTGTGGCATAGTTTGAAGTCGGGTAATGTGATGCCTCAAGCTTTGTTCCTTTTGCTTACTATTGCTTTGGCTATTGGGGCTCTTTTTTGATTCCATACGAATTTTAGAATAGTTTTTTTTTTTTTTTTTTTTTTTTTTTCTAATTTTGTGAAGAATGCCATTGTGGTTTGATAGGATAGCATCAAATCTATAAATTGCTTATGGCCATTTTAATGATACTGATTCTTCTAATACAGTGCATGGGATGTTTTTCTGTTTGTATCATCTCTGATTTTTTTCAGCAGTGTTTTGTCATTCTCCTTGTTGAGTTCTTCTACCTCTTTGGTTAGCTGTATTTTCCTGGGTATGCCATTTTCTTTGACTATTTTATGTTATTGTGTTCTTGATTTGACTCTCTGCCTGGGCATTATTGGTATATAGAAATGCTACTGATTTTTGTACATTGATTTTTATATCCTGAATCCTTGCCAGATAGCTTATCAGTTCCAGTAGCCTTTTGACAGAATAATTAATGGTAAGTGAATTAAGAGTCTGTACTAAAATTCTTGCTAATATGAAATACTGTTTTAAAACCTTGCTACCACTTGCTCACCTATTGGTGCTCTTAATTGTCACCATTTTCAGTTCAATAAACTGAAATCCTGTCTGGACATGTATTCCATTTCTACAAAGAAAATAGGCACTGTATTTTTTTTTTTCTTATTCAAAAGTATTTTTTATTATCACAGTGAAGACTGAAGTCTCTTGAGTTAGACAAATTTGAATTTAGGTTCTCACTCTACCACTTAGTAGCTGAATAGCCTTAGGTATTATTTTACCTCTCTGAGCCTATTCTTTCATCTTTAAAATGGGAATAATTTAACCTACATCTCAATTACTGTTAAGTATTAAGTTAGATTATGCATGTTTTGAAGCAGTTAATGTCATCTTTGATATAACAAAAGTGCTTAGTAAAACATTAGAATTATAGAAGAAATATTCTATACTTAATTTTTTCTGAAGTCTCTCATGTATTTCTGTTGTTCTGTTACTAATCAAAAAGTATTAATAATCCAGTGATTTTTTTTTAAATTTAAATTTTACTATAAGAGTACTTTCCTTGAGAACATGTACCATTTTAGACCTGTTACATGCTCAAGATGATTTTTTTCCATGTATGCTTTCTGTGAGTCCTTGGGGTAAATTAATGGCCATTTCAAATCCTTTAGTTCTTTCTTAGGTAGGTAGATGGTTGAAAATAAATTAGCAAGTATTCAGTTGATGGTGATTAATACTGCAGCCTGAGTTATTCAGAACCTGATTTTATATTAGATCATAGTCCATTATTTAATAGTCTAATATTGACTTTCATTTTCAGTTTCTTAATGGCTTATTGACTCATTTTCAGTTGCAACATGTCTAGTAATAATTACCATTTATTTTTATTCTTTTTTTTTTTTTTTTTTTGAGGAAAAGACACCTGTTTCTTATTGCTTGTGCTGTGGGTCCTATTTTTGTCCTCTTTGCTGCTCTTGGAATTGTTTTTTTATCAGTTAAATTCTTGTCCTTTGCTTTATTACTCGAGATTGCCTACTTTTGTACACCTGTTGTATAGATTACCTATTTTGTATTTTTTGTAAATCCCCGAATTTCTGAGAAATAGTGGTCTGAGCTTGTTTCTACTACCTCATTACCCACGTCTTCCTTAATTCCTTATATCATTTTCCCCTTTCTGCAACTGTATTTACCTTTGAGAATATTTCTCTGTTTTCACTGAGTTTAAAAGACTTTTCTGAGTCACTTCATATGAACTCCATCAGGCACCTTTTTCTAGAAACCTTCTGTACTATCTTAATTTTCTCTCTACTCTCTAACCAGTCCTTCACTGTTTTCCCTTCTTTGTCAGTTAAATGTAACTGAAAAATGAAGTTTCACTTCACTTACTCTTCTTCTTTAGTATCACAGTCACTACCATTGCTTCAGCTGTCTTCTCTGCAGTGATTTCTAAATCTGAATCTTTAGCCCTACCTTCAACTGAGCTGTAGGCTCAGTTGCCTCTTGTTTGGTGCTTGTATCCAGTGGAACTCATCAGCTCACCATCTCCTTTATCCCAAACCAACTTTACTGAAGTCCATATTTCAGATAATGATAATAATAGCTAGTCACCCATTAACCTAGATTTGGAAAACTTGTATTCATTTACTTCATTTCACTTTTCTTTTTAATCTCTTTTTGACAACTTTTTGTGTATAAGCCAGAAAGATAAGCTAATTTTTTCTGACATCTTCTTTGGAGTCATATGTAGTCATATGTAGTTAGAGAACCTGAAGTTCTCTTAACTCTGTAGGCACCTACATTTTCCATTGCGGCTTCCACCGGTTTACTTTTATCTCCCTCCTAAATATTTACAGTTGGTATTCTTCCCTTTTGCTCCTCCTCCCTCCAAATTAATCTTTTTGGAGGGTATTGTAATGCCTGTCAGTCCAAAAATCTTGAGGGACTTTTCATGGTCTTCAAGCCTAAGTATAAATATATTACTCTAGGTTTCTTTAATATTATATTGTATTTAAAATAGTGGCCATATTTTTATTTTAAAAGTGATTCATTTTTATTTTGAAGAGTTTAAGCAATATAGCAAAGGAAACTCAATCCCATCCTCAGAGATAGCCACCATTAACGTTAGGTAGACACTGTTTCAGACATTTTCCTGTTATTATATTCAGATTGCATGAATGGATAATCATAAAATAGAATTATTCTATATATGATACTTCTTAGTAAGATGTAGTAATCTTTATTTTAGTTCCATTTTAAGGGAAGGAGATGATGTAGAAGTAAAATTGAGGGAATTCTTGAGTTTGTCGTGTTTGTTTATCACAAGAAGAATTCTTTCTCATATGAATTTTTTGAGATAATATTATGAAACGTATTGAGAGTTTGGAGTTGTATTTATCCAATTTCATTTTAGTTTCTGAACATTTTTAGGGAAACCTTGCTGAAAAGAGATGAGAAAATTATCACTCGTATATCATCCTAATCTTTCCACAATAATTATTCTTAGGTTTATTATTTTTCTCTTGTTAAAGTTTATCAAATTTACATTTTCCTCTGTAACTTTAAATTCCTCAGTTTAGTTTTCCTTGTATATATAAATCAACTCATTGTTTACCAGTTCTTCATTTTGAGTTGTTTTATCTTTTGGTTTGCTGGATTTTATTAAGAAAAAAACTTTTTTCTAGGAAAAGCTCATATATGCTCTGTTCCTTGAGTTCTTGCATATTTTAGGCCTGTGGCATTTCTATCTGAATTATATCTTGGTTCGAGATCATATTTATGATTCACAGTATCTCTCCTTCAGAACTTCGTAGACATTATTGCATTATCTTAATTATTTCTGTAGGGAAGCCTGAATCCACACTGATTTTTCTTTCTTGTAGGTGACTTACATTTACTGCGTGGAAGCTTGAAAAATTACTGTTCTTTCTTAATG
Organism: Chlorocebus sabaeus; assembly: GCF_047675955.1. NCBI lineage: Eukaryota > Metazoa > Chordata > Mammalia > Primates > Cercopithecidae > Chlorocebus > Chlorocebus sabaeus. Next base: position 52,806,815 of record NC_132929.1, on the reverse strand, counting down.
TTTTATGATTTAATAAGGATATTCTTGATGGTGATGTTCTGAGTCAATTTTTTATGAAGTAATGTAAGCTCTCTTAATCTTTAAACATTTCCTGTATTTTATGTTGGAATATTTTCTGTTGCCTTTCTTAACTACATAGATCCTATTTATCTTTATCTTTATATTAGGTCATTTTGCTATGTTCTCTATATTCAAGGCCTATTATCCATTCATCTTCACTGTAAAAATCTACAATAACTGTGATTATTAAAAGTTTTTCCTCTAGAAGTAATTTCTTTGTTTTAATAGAGACAGGGTCTCACTCGGTCACCCAGGCTGGAGTGCAGTGACATGATCAGAGTTCACTACAGCCTTGAACTCCTGGTCTCAAGTGATCTTACTGAGTCAGCCTTTTGAGTGGCTGGGACTATAGGCATGTGCCACAAAATTTGACTTATTTTTTAAATTTGTTGTAGAGATGGAGGTCTTGCTATGTTGCCCAGGCTGGTCTCGAACTCCTGGCCACAAGTGATCCTCCTGCTTTGGCCTCCCATAGCATTGGGATTACAGATGTGAGCAGCTGTGCCTGGCCCATTATTTGGAGTTGGTTTTTACAATATCCTTGTTCTGTTCCATGCGTTTTCTAATTTAAGTAATTCTGTGATAGTGTTACTTTTGTGCTCTGTTTCCTTAGCTCACTAATCACCTTTATCAAATAAGGCAGTAGTCCTCCCTTAATTGCAGTTTTGGTCTTTGTGGTTTCAGCTACCCTAGTCAATCACAGTCCAAAAATACTAAATGGAAAATCTAGAAATAAACAATTCATAAGTTTCAGATTGTGTACCGTTGTGAGTACCATGATGAAATCTTGTATAGTCATGTCCCGGACATAAATCATTCCTTTGTCCAGTATATCCATGCTGTATATGCTATCTGATCATTAGTGTGTTAGTAGCCATCTTGGTTATCAGATGGCGTGTCATGGTATCATAGTGCTTGTGTTCAAGTAACCCTTATTTTATTTAATGGTCCCAAAGCACAAGAAGAGTGATGCTAGCAATTTGGATATGCCAGACAGAAATTGTAAAGTGCTTCCTTTAAATGAAAGAATGAAAGTTCTCAACTTACTAAGGAAAGGAAAGAAATCTTATGCTGAGGTTACTGAAATCTGTGGTAAGAATGAATCTTCTATTTGTGACATTGTGAAGAAGGTAAAATAAATTTGTACAATGTACGTCATCATCCCTCAGTATCTGTGGAGGATTGGTTTCAGGGCCTCTTGAAAGATACAAAAATTCATGGTTGCTCAAGTCCCATGTATAGTAAAATGGTATAGTATTTGCATATAGCCTATGCGCATCTTCCTGTATACTTTAAATCACCTCTGGATTACTTATACCGAATACAATGTAAATACTGTGTAATAGTTATTGTACTGTATTATTTAGGGATTGAAGACAAGAAAAAATGTCTGTACAGGCATGCATTGTTTTATTCTGCTTCACTTTATTGGGCTTCAAAGATACTGAGTTTTTAAAAATTGAATGTTTGTGTCAATCCTGCATCAAGCAAGTCTTTATTTTTGCCATTTTTTCCAACAACATGTGCTCACTTCATGTCTCTGTGTTATACTTTGGTGATTCTTATAATATTTTAGATTTTTCAATTATTATATTTATTATGGTGATCTGTGGTAAGTGATCTTTGGAGTTACCATTATAATTGTTTTGGGGTGTCATGAGCTACACTCGTATGTGACAGCAAACTTAATTGATAAATGTTTTGTGTGTTCTGACTGCTCCACTGACCTGGCCATTCCCCCATTTCTTATCCTTAGTCCTCCTTATTACCTGAGACATAACAGTATTGTAATTAGGCTAATTGGTTATTAATTGATAACCATACAGTGGCCTCTTAAGTCTTCAAGTGAAGAGTTTTACATCTTTCACTTTAAATAAAAAACTAGAAGTGATAAAGCTTATTGAGGAAGACTTGTTAAAAACTGGGCTAGAGCCTGTGCAACTTAGGAAGACCCCATCTTTACCAAAACATTAAAAAAATTAGCCAGATGTGGTGGCACATGCTTATCATCTCAGCCACTCAGTAGGCTGAAGTGAACAAGTCACTTAAGCTCAGGAGTGTGAGGCTGCAGTGAGCCACTGCACTCCAGCCTGGGTGACAGAGTGAAACCCAGTCTTGAAAAACAAAAAGAACAAAATAAAGCTGGGATAAACTGAAAGCTAGGCCTCTTGTACTAGTCAGTCAAGTTGTAAATGCAAAGGAAAAGTTTTGAGAAAGATTAAATGTGTTACTTCAGTGAACATATGAATGATAAGAAAGCACAACAGCTTATTGCTGGTATGGTGAAAGTTCGAGTGGTCTGGATAGAAGATCAAACCAGCAGCAATATTCTGTTAAGCCAAAGTCTAATCCAGAGTGAGATCCCGACTACCTCCAATTCTGTGAAGTCTGAGAGAGGTATGGAAGCTGCAGAAGAAATGTTTGAAGCTAGTAGAGGTTGATTCTGGAGGTTTGAGGAAGGAAGCCATCTCAATAACATAAAAGAGCAAGGTAAGGCAACAAATGCTGACATAGAAGCTGAAGGAAGATCTAGCTAAGATAATTGATGAAGAGTGCTGCACCAAACAAGAGATTTGCAGTGCAGATGAAACAACCTTCTCTTGGAAGAAGATACCATCTAGGACTTTGATAGCTATAGAGAATTTAGAGCTTGACTTCAAATCTTCAAAGTCAAGGCTGACTCACTAGGAGCTAATGCAGCTGGCAACTTCAAGTTGAAGCCAGTGCTCATTAACCATTTTGAAAATCCTAGGCCCTTTAAGAATTAGGCTAAATCTATTCTGTCTGTACTCTATAAATGGAACAACAAAGCCAGCATGACAGCACATCTGTTTATAGCATTGTTTACTGAATATTTTAAGTCCACTGTTGAGACCTCCAACTCAGAAAAGAAGACTCTTCTAACAATTTTACTGCTTACTGACATTGCACTGGTTACTTAAGAGCCCTGATGGAGAGAGTACAAGGAGATGAATGGTGTTTTCGTGCCTGCTAATGTAACATCCTTTCTGCAGTCCATGGATCAAGGAGTAATTTGAACTTTCAAATCTTAGTTTTTAAGAAATACATTTTATAAAGCTATAGCTGCCATAGATAGTGATTCCTCTGATGGATCTTGGCAAAGGAAATTAAGACTTTCTGGAAAGGACTCACCATTTTAGATGGCATTAAGAACATTGGTGATTCATGGGAGGAAGTCAAAATATCAATATTAACAGAAATTTGAAAGACATTGATTCGAACTCTCACAAATGATTTTTGGTGGTTCAAGAGTACAGTTAAGGAAGTAACTGCAAATGTGGTAAAAACAGCAAGAGTATGAGAATTAGAAGTGAACCTGGAGATGTGACTGAATTGCTGCAGTCTTATGACAAAAATTAAATAAATGAGGAGTTACTTCTTGAAGAACTTGTTTGGAGATTCTAGCAGGGGAACACGGCTACTCATATTCCTTGACCAAAAACCGGTCCTCCTCTATCAGGGATGGTCATCCTCTTTGACCGAGCATGCAGCTTTGGGAGGGACGCACATGGAGCAGTGAGGGAGTAAGGGGACACCTGCTTAGCCAGCCAGATCAACTGAATCAATCCTGGCGATCAAGGGAGTGACGGATGTCGCAGCCAGATCGCCCTCATATCCAAGTTACTTCTTAAGAATGAGCAAATAATGTGATTTCTTGAGATGAAATGTACTCCTGGTGAACACACTGTGAACATTGTTGAAATAACAAATTATTTAGAATAGTCCATAAAATTAATTGATAAAGCAATAGCAGGATTTTGAGGGCATTGACTCCAATTTTGAAAGAAACTCTACTATAGGTAAAACACTATCAAACAGCATCACATACTACAGAGAAATCTTTGAGGAAAGGAAGAGTCCATTAATGTGGCAAACTTTGTTGTTGTCTTATTTTAAGAAATTGCCTTTACTTTCAGAAATTGCCACTTCAGCCTTCAGCAACCACCACCCTGATCAGTCAGCAGCCATCAACATTAAGGCCAGACTCTCCACCAGAAAAAAAGATTATAACTTGCTGATGGCTCAGATGTTCGTTAGCATTTTTTAGAAAAAGTGTTTTAGAATTAATGTGTATACATTGTTTATTTAGACATAATGCTGTTGCACAATTAATAGGCCATAGTATCGTGTAAAAATAACTTTTATATGCACTGGGAAATTTGATAATTCATGTGACTTCCTTTATTGTGATACTCAGTTTATTGTGGTGGGCTGGAACCAAATTTGTAATATCTTTGAGGTATGCCTGTACGTGTTCAGTACAAACACAATCACCCATTAAAAAAACATTTTTTATCTATAGTTGGTTGAATCCATGGATGCAGAACCCACAGATATGGAGGGCTGACTATATAGGTACTGTTTGTGATTTGAGGCATCCACTGGGGGTCTTGGAATGTGTTCCCTGTGGATAAGGAGGTACTACTGTATGTTGTTTTGTTGTCTTTCCTTTGCTTCTTTAAATTCATGTTTTTGTCAAATTCTTCAGTGTTACCAAGTTTGTGTAATGAATTTTCTGCTGTTTCTTAGGTTGTTTTCTTATCTTTCTTTCTTTCTTTTTTTTTTTTTTTTGAGGCAGAGTCTCTCTCTATTGCCTAGGCTGGAGTGCAGTGGCACGATCTTGGCTCACTGCAACCTGCATCTCCCAAGTTCAAGCGATTCTCCTGCCTCAGCCTCCAATGTAGCTGGGATTACAGGCACACACTGCCACGCCCGGCTAATTTTTTTTTGTATTTTAGTAGAGACGGGGTTTCATCATGTTGCCCAGGCTGGTCTCAAACTCCTGTGCTCAGGCAATCTGCCCGTCTTGGCCTCCCAAAGTACTGGGATTACAGGTGTGAACCACCGCACCCGGCCACAAGTTATTATTTTCTTCCAAATTGTTGCTGTTCTTTTAAATGAGACAGGGTCTCACTCTGTTGCCCAAACTGGAGTTTAGTGGCGCGATCATGGCTCACTGCAGCCTCCAACTCCTGGGTTCAAGCAATCCTCCCACCTCAGCCTCCCAAGTAACCAGGACTGTAGTTGCATGCCACCACACCTTGCTCTCTCTATGTATGTAAAATAGAGATGGTCACTCTACATTGCTCAGACTGATCTTGAACTCCTGGGCTCAAGCAGTCGTCCCCTGCTTCCCTCCTAAAGTGCTGGGATTACAGGCATGAGCCACTGCACACTGCCAAGATTGTGTTGTTTAATCTGACTTTTGCGTACTCTTTCCCTTGTAAGTTTTATTTTATTGTAAAAATTTTGCTTAGTGCATTAGGACCCATTACTTTTTCTTTCATTTTGATTGTTTAATATGTGTGCTCTGATATAGTCTGAATAAATTTTCTTTGAGCATACTTGTGTATCTTGGGTTTTTTGTTTTTAATTGAGATGGAGTCTTGCTCTGTCGCCCAGGCTGGAGTGCAGCAGCGTGATCTTGGCTCACTGCAATACCCACCTCCCAGGTTCAAGCAGTTCTCTGCCTCAGCCTCCTGAGTAGCTGGGATTACAGGCGCCTGCCACCATGTCCGGCTAATTTTTGTATATTTAATAGAGATGTGGTTCACCATCTTGACCAGGCTAATCTTGCACTCCTGACCTCACGATCCACCCTCCTCAGCCTCCCAAAGTGCTGGGATTACAGGTGTAACCACCACGCCTGGCCTATCTTGTATTTTGAGTACTTTCAGTACAGTTTGAAGGATGTTTCTGTGCTTATTCTGCTTATTAAAGTGCTTATAAAAGTGGTATCATGGCATGGAGATTGGGAAAGCTTATTTGTATCTGTATTCAAACTTGTCTGAGAGTTATAAAATATCTTAACATAGGTTTTATTCCATCCAGCATGGATTCCTGTAGTCTGTGGCCGTCAAAGACGGTTGTCTCTAGTGTTCGCTTTCCTACTTCACTCTACCATTTTAACTGTAGCATGCCCTTCCTCTGGCTTTCAAGAATGAGAGGGTTGATCCTACCTGATTTTTGAACTTTATCATTAGCTCTCCTTTACTCATAATATCTGTACTTTCTAGCAAAACTTGACTATTAAGAATCAATATATGTGAAGTTAAGAATGCAATGTATAGTTCAGTACCTTGTATCTAATTGTCACTCATTCAATATATGTTGAAGAAAAGTAATTTGTTGTTTATTTTACATTTTGTCCTCTCAAACTCATTAGAATAATGTCAGCATACCTATTTCAATGTTTGTGTAATTCATATAGTGGTAAATTACAATGTTATTAAGTAGAACTTTGTAAGATGGTCTCTATAAGAATTTAGAATTGTTTCTTCACTTAAAAATATTTTCAGTGGCAGACCTCTAAATTACTTCTTTCTAAGGCCTGTGGATTTTTTATACACACTGGATTATTTTCCATTTTGAGGTAAATATTGAAAGAAAAGACCCATAGTACCTCATTTTTTTTGTTCCATGCCTCACCATTGGTTCATATTATTATATAAAGACTGTTGTTAGATTTCTTCTTCTTTTTTTTTTTTATATAGAGTCTTGCTCTGTCACCCAGGCTGGAGTGCAGTGGTACGATCTTGGCTCACTGCAATCTCTGGCTCCTGGGTTCCAGCAGTTCTCCTGCCTCTGCCTCTCAAGTAGCTGGGATTACAGGTGCCTGCCACCATGCCCGGCTAATTTCTTTTTTTTAGTAGAGATGGGGTTTCACCATATTGGCTAGGCTGGTCTTGAACTCCTGACCTCAGGTGATCTGCCCTTCTCGGCCTCCCAAAGTGCTAGAATTACAGGCGTGAGCCACTGCGCCCAGCCTGACTGATTTCTTATTTTTGTAATGTGCCGTAGAGTTAACTTGATCTGAACCTTACCTTCTTTGTTTTTTAAAGGTAAATGAAATTGCCTTTATAAATACCCTTGAAGCCCAGAATAAACGTCATGATGTTTTATCAAAATTGAAGGAATATGAACAGAGGCTTAATGAGCTACAGGAAGAGCGTCAGAGAAGACAGGAAGAAAAGCAAGCACGTGATGAAGCTGTGCAGGTAGGATTTTATTCAGCAAACATTGATTGAGCACCTGTCATATTTTAGACTTAAAGCTAGTTGCTGAGGACCCAAAATGGAGTAATCTAGTGTTTGTTCCCAAAGGTGCATGGTTCAATATAGCACTCTAGAAACATAAAGTCTGATTTCTAAAAGATAGTGTGTTATCCTTCAGTTACGGTCATCAGTTCTTTCATCAGTAGACTGTAATCATAGCAATAGAATCTTCGACTTCATCTAGGTGAAGGATTAAACTGTTCTGGACAGATTATTATCTATTCTTTTCTAATCAGGCTGGGCAGGAATATAGTCCTCTCCCAACAATAAAAACAAAGGTGGTTTTTGAATCAGTATATATAGGCTCAAACAATTTTTTCGCCTATGAGGAGGCAAATTTAGGTTAATTTTTATGCCTAAGATAAGGGGCATCTGTTATTTTTTAGTATCATCAGATACCATAATTAGATTTTAACCTCTGCAGCAAACCCTACGTTTGCAAGATGGGGAAAAGATTAAAGCATACACTATCCTGCTGTTTATAATCTATTTTAGATCTCCCTCAGTAAAATACCTTGCCCATAGTCTTTAAAGGCCTGACATATTTTTTTATGTAGAGAACAAATTTTGCAATATTTAAATACAAATTCACACATGCTGTATTTATTGTAACTAATGTTTGTTTGTTCCTTCAGTGATCATTTCATTGAGTTACTGCAAGTCATGTGTTAGGCTCAAAGATATGAAAAGTATACATCTGTGTTCTCAGTGGGGAGACGTGTATGTACATAAACAAGATTAGGAAAAATGCTGTGCTAAAGGCATTGCCAGTAGCACAAAGAAGAACACCTTATTTATATAGAGAGCAGAGGGAACATGAAAAAGTCCAGAAAAGTTTCCGGGTAGAGATGACATGTTTACTAAGTTTTCAAAAATGAAACATACAAATGATAAGTTGTATGGGAGGGCATTTCATGCACAAGGGGATATGAGGAAGGAGTACATGTAGAGTTAGGGAGGAGGTCATGAAAAGCTTTGTAGGTATTTTTTAAAATTACGAGTTGTGTTTCATGCTTCTTGTTATTGGTGATTTTAGTAAATTATTAATACATTTTTAAGTTCATTGATCACTTTTTGCTATTTGTGGGCATTAACAGGTATTCCCATATTCATCCTCATCTCTATTTGATTTGAGTCCAATGTACTATTTTAATCAATGCAAAGCTAGCTTCATGTTTAAAAACACAGAATGCTCCCGTTAGAGAAACTAGCCTTTCCAAGAAGCAGTAAAAATTTTCGTATTTATCATTTATAAGCTATTTATCTATTAACTTGTATTCTTAAATGAATAAAAAAAAATTTGAATGTTTAATTTGAATCGTTAACATTATTTATCCTGTTTATTTATCCTGCTTCTCTACAGGATAAATGCTATAAATGTCTGTAGGGAAACAGAAATACAGACAGATAAAAATAATTATGGTTTGTAAATTATGTGTTACTTTAATAACTAATAATTCAGACATATAAATAAGACATTTTTGCCTTTATAGCAAATAATAAATTACAGTTTAATTTGAAAGAGTGTAATTAGAGTATGTGCAAGGTACAAAGGTACTACAGAGGAGGGAATAATTAGCTCGGTTGGTGGAAATAGAATATCAGGGAAAGTTCTCTGGAAAAGGTAACTTCTTAGCTGTTTTTTTGGGGGAAATATATGAGCAGTATTGTATATTTTAAAATAGACATCTTTGATTCCTTCCTCTGCATTTTGCAGATTTGAAATATAACAGTTATCTTTCATTTAAAAATGTTGATTCTCACTTCACAATTTGTAACATTCATTAAAACTTAAAGGAAAGCAGTTTACTAAACTAGTAGGGAATTTCCTCCACCAACCAACACTTTAAGAATTGTTTTGGCTCTTCAGAATTTTTTTTTGTTTGTTTTTAAAAGTGCTGAAATTTCCTATGGATTTAATTTCAATGAAAAATTTTAAACCTGTCTACATATGCTTGAGATATACTGAGATAGAAAAATCCACCGGTAGATAACATATATAACATTAAAATTTTAAAAATGTGTAGTCATTACATGCTGTACAGGCACTAGTGCCATGTATTCTGTAAATACAATAATAGTAAGATCCTAACCTAATACAGCATTTCAGAGACCCTCCATCCATTTTATTTTTACTCTTGAAACATTCCCATGGACTATTAAAGGCAATGTGATTCTCATTTCTTGTAAGTAAAATATCAAGTGCTGCCATCATTTGTTCTCAGGTTGCTGTTATTGTTATGTATATTACTAATTATAGGCATAAAGAGGAGCTACGGAATCCTTTCTTAGGCTGCCTTAAACACCTCCCTGGCTAAGATATGTAGGGGTCTGAGAGGTTCTTCTGTAGGCTTAAGAATTAGTTATATTTCTAATTCCTTTGCTGTAGGTTTTAGTTCTTTCCTTGTGGGTATATAGATTCATAATGTATGTGATTTTATAAAGTCATGCTTCATTTATTAAACAGATATTTAGGAATCCCTACCTTTTGCAAGGTGTTTTGTGGGGTACAAGGTTACCTGTCTTTATGGAATTGAAATTTCAGATTGGGAAATGGTAACTGAATTTTAGTAATTTTACTCATTAGCTGTATGGCTACCAATTCTCTTTTCAAGTTATTAAAAATGAAAATTAATAGGTTAGGTAACTTTTTACATCCAGTTATCTCTTTTCATACAATGTTGGAGTTGGTCTGATATCCATTAAAACGATCAGCAAGTTGACATTATGTTTACAAGTCTACACTTGGCTACATTGCACATACCTGAAGTAATTATTTTTACATTACATATATTTTATAAGATCAATTTAGGATTTAAAAAATTGCCTCCCTCAGGCCTTTGGTCTTATATTAATAAAATATGAAATGAAAAATTCTGCTTTAATTCTTTGTATTTAATGCCTAAGCTCTTTGTATTTTGTTGTGAAGCATGTGTTTTCAGATATAATATGGAATTTTTAAACTTCAGAAAAATTGGACTAGAAGAGGAATTTTTTTTGTTCACTTTTTTTTAATGGAGAAAATTTTCTGTGCCAGATTTGATTTTTAGTCTTAAGAGTTTTTGATATCTTTTTGGCCAAACAAGTTTCCACATATTCTTGATTAGTAATGAGAAATAGCTACAACTATTTCATGAATAGTATGCTCAGACAGTAAAGGATATATTTTAAAATCTAATTGCATGACTCCAGCAGTCTGCAGTGTGCCTGTTATGTCCTCCTGAAATCAGGGCATTTCCTTCCAATTTCCAGTTTACCCTCTTTCTATACCACCCACCCCCTCAAAAAAAAAGAAGGAAATAGAGATCCTTTTGGCTATTTTTAAAAGACTTTCTTTCTCTGGGGCAGATAGAGCTTGTTGTGGAGATGAAGTTACTATTGTGAGCTCAGTTAACTATTAGAAATGTTCAGATCTCTCTTCTGTGTTCCCTGAACAGAAATTGCGTTATTTTTTTTCTGCTGTCCTTTACTGAGCCCTTACTATGGCTAAACTCTATGCTGAAAACTTACCTGTAATCAATAATTTACATCTCACAATCAACTGAGGCTCTTTAAGGTGAAGTACCTTGCCCAAGATTATGTAAGTAGTAGGTACTAGAGCCTAGATCAATGTATTCCATTAATTATAAAGGAGAGGCCAGCGAGAGGTTGTGTGTGCTGTCTGGAGAATGGGTATGGATTCAGAGAAACATATCAGTAACATGAGGAACATGTTAGTGACAGATATTTCATGAAGTTACCCAGTTTTGATGATTTATCTTCTGGCTTGATGATGATAATGATGATAATTATTGAGAATTTTATATATGCCAGGCCCTATGGTAAGTGCTTTTCATATATTAGCTCATCTGTACTTCATAATATCCTAAGAAATGCATATTATTATTTATCTTCTAGAAAACTAAGGCATAGAGATTGTAACTAAGCAGCCCAGAGTCACTGTGCTAGTGAATAATGGGGTAAGGAAACAAAACCAGGGAATCTGACCCAATATCCACTCTTATACACTCTATGCTCTATTATGTTACCTCTTTCTCCCTCACAAGCTGTCTTAATTCCGTCATGAAAGCTTAGTTCAGAAATAAAATGTATTAACTATGGTTTTTTCATCATATTCAGGTATTTCTATAGCCATATATTAACACAAGGCTTTAGAAGTGATTAATCAGAAAACATATATTAAGTTCTGTATTAGAGTTCTCTAGAGGTACAGAACTAATAGGATATATCTATGTGTGTGTGTATACATATATACATATGAGTTTATTAAGTATTAACTCATACAATCACAAGGTCCCACGACTGAGTGTCTGCAAACTGAGGAGTAAGGAGAGCCAGTCCAAGTTCCAAAACTGAAGAACTTGGAGTCTGATGTTTGAGGGCAGGAAGCATCCAGCACGGGAAAAAGATGTAGGCTGGTAGGCTAGGCCAGTCTCTGTTTTCATGTTTTTCTGCCTGCTTTATGTTCTAGCCTTGTTGGCAGCTGATTAGATTGTGCCCACCCAGATTAAGGGTGGATCTGCCTTTCCTAGCTCACTGACTCAAGTGTTCATCTCGTTTGGCAACACTATCACAGACACACCCAGAATCAATACTTTGTATCCTTCAATTCAATCAAGTTCACACTCGGTATTAACCATCACAAGTTCCCACAAAACAAATATAACATAGTGTTTGCATCAAAAAGCAATTATTTTCTTAATTATGTGTAACACTGGTAAATGACTTTCAGAAACCAGATATCATTGCTATTTGATATTTGTTTAAACTTTAAGAAGCAGAGTACCTAGTGGCAAGCCCATCTTTCTACTTGGCTTGAACATGTAAGTTTGGTGAAAGGTATATTACTTTGAATCATTTTTATTTTACACATAACTCTAATATTGGAAAAAAAATTTTTAACATTAGGAACGCAAGAGAGCTCTAGAGGCAGAACGGCAGGCCCGTGTAGAAGAATTGTTAATGAAGAGGAAAGAACAAGAAGCCCGAATTGAACAACAGAGGCAAGAAAAGGAAAAAGCCCGTGAGGATGCAGCCCGGGAAAGAGCTAGGTACCTCATTTGCTATCTTGATGAACATTTTGCACTGAGTGAGTATTCAAGTTGAGGTCTTAAAGCCATTTACTGCCATGTAGGGTTTTTTGTTTTTTTTTGAGATGAGGTTTTGTGATGTTGAGCAGGTTGATCTTGAACTCTCTGACTCAAGTGATCCTCCCATCTCACCCTCCTGAGTAGCTTGGACTACAGGTGTGTACCACCACACTCAGATCAAAAAATATATAATTTGATTCTGGATAGCTTCAGCAAAAGGGACTTTTGGGGAAAATGCTGAGGGCATAAGTAATAGAAGGTTAGAGGACCAGGTTTGGAAATGTTCTGTCAGACATCAAAGGCTAGATCACAAGAGCCACAGCAGTGGATTTTTTTTTTTTTTGATGAAAATAGTCTGGTTGCCAATAATCATGTTGCCACTCTGATTATAATGTATGACCTTCAACTATCCCTTAGTTTTAATCACTTGTGTAAGATTTAAAGACACAAGAAAAAACATGTAATTGGCCAAGCCTAAGTCCCTTTTATTGGTGTGAATCTTACTGACATGATATTTTGTGACTTCCAAATTATAGCGAAGTTGGTAGGTGTGAAAAGATAGCTCTTTGTGGTTTTAATTTACTTTTCTACTTGTCCCTGATTAATAATTAGGCTGAGCAACTTCTCACATGTTTGTGAGCTATTCGGGGTTTTTTAATGCAAAGTGCTTATTCAAATTTTTGTTCATTCCTGTATTAGGGTCTTTTTTTTATCTTATTGATGTTTAGGGATTATCTCTACTAGATACTAAGTCTTTGTCAGTTACATATATTGCAAATATACCTATAGGTTGTGTCTTACCTTTTTTCTTTATGATGTCTTTTGATTAATGTAACTCTTGATTGCAGTGTAGTAGAACTGAACAAACTAATTTATGCCTTTCGGTCTTATTTATGAAACCCTTTTCTATCCTAAGTCATAAGACATTCTTCAAAATTTTATAGTTTTATCTTTAATGGTCTTTATCTATCTGCAATTGATTTTATTGTGTATTTTGAGGTAGGAGTCTTACTTCATTTTCTCCATGTGGATACCTAATTATTCTAACATGCTTTATTGAAAAATGCATTTTTTTCTTACTGATCTGCAAGGCTTTCTAACATAAGCCAAGTTTTTATATATGTGTGGGTCTGCTTGTGGACTCTTGTGTTCTGGTCCAGTGATCACTTTTTTTGTCATCTGCCTTAGTTATCAAAGCTTTATAATAATTGTTGGTGTCTGAACTATTCTTCACCTTATTTTTTATTAGGACTCTCTTGGCCCTATTTCACATCTGTGTTAGTTTTAGAATCAGCTTGCTCAGTTCTGTATTTAAAAAGAAACTATAAAATTTTGATTGGAATTGCATTGAGTCTATAAATTCAGGTGTTGATTGATATTTTTATGGAGAATATTTTAATTTATGAGCATGCTACTAAATGTTTTTCTACTGATTTAGGTCTTTCAAAACATCTTTATATCAGGTATATAATTTTTTTTCTATAAAGGATTTTTGTGTACTTTTTTATTGTGGCAAAAAATATAAATAACATGGAACTTATAATTTTAATCATTTTTAAGTTTACAGTTCAGTGGCATTAAGTACATTGACATTTTTGTGAAACTGTTACCACCATCTGTACCCAGAAATTTCTTTCAGTTCCCAAGACTGAAATTCTGTATCTACTAAGTAATACCTCCCCATTCTCTCCATTCCGCACCCTCACACTCCTATTTGCCTCTGACAATCGTCATGCTACTTTATGTTTCTATGAATTTGACTGCTTTAGGGATCTTATATAAGTGGAATCGTACAGCATTTGTCCTTTAGTGACTTATCCTAATGTCTTCAAGTTTCTTCCATGTTGTAGCATGTGTCAGGATTTTCTTCCTTTTTAAGACTGAATAGAATGGGCATGGGGGGCGGAGCAAGATGGCCGAATAGGAACAGCTCCAGTCTCCAGCTCCCAGCGCGAGCGACACAGAAGGCAGGTGATTTCTGCATTTTCAACTGAGGTACTGGGTTTATCTCACTAGGAAGTGCCTGACAATCAGGGCTGGTCAGCTGCTGCAGCCCGACCAGCGAGAGCTGACGCAGGGCGAGGCATCACCTCACCTGGGAAGTCCAAGGGGGAAGGGAATCCCTTTTCCTAGCCAGGGGAACTGAGACACACAACACCTGGAAAATCGGGTAACTCACACCCCAATAATGCGCTCTACCAAAGATCTTAGCAAACGGGCACACCAGGAGACTATATCCCACACCTGGCCAGGAGGGTCCCATGCCCACAGGGCCTCCCTCGTTGTTAGCACAGCAGTCTGCGATCTGGGGGCAAGGCAGCAGCGAGGTTGGGGGAGGGGCGCCCGCCATTACTGAGGCTTAAGTAGATAAACAAAGCAGCTGGGAAGCTCCAACTGGGTGGAGCTCACAGCAGCTCAAGGAGTCCTGCCTGTCTCTGTAGACTCCACCTCTGGGGACAGGGCACAGCTAAACAACAACAACAACAACAACGACGACGACTACAACAACAAAAAGCAGCTGAAACCTCTGCAGACGCAAACGACTCTGTCTCACAGCTTTGAAGTGAGCAGTGGATCTCCCAACACGGAGGTTGAGATTGGAGAACGGACAGACTACCTTCTCAAGTGAGTCCCTGACCCCTGAGTAGCCTAACTGGGAGACATTCCCCACTAGGGGCAGACTGACACCCCACACCTCACATGGTGGAGTACACCCCTGAGAGGAAGCTTCCATAGCAAGAATCAGACAGGTATACTCGCTGCTTAGCAATATTCTATCTTCTGCAGCCTCTGCTGCTGATACCCAGGCAAACAGGGTGTGGAGTGGACCTGAAGCAATCTCCAACAGACCAACAGCTGAGGGTCCTGACTGTTAGAAGGAAAACTTACAAACAGGAAGGACAACCACACCAAAACCGCATCAGTACGTCACCATCATCAAAGACCAGAGGCAGATAAAACCACAAAGATGGGGAAAAAGCAAGGCAGAAAAGCTGGAAATTCAAAAAATAGGAGCGCATCTCCCCCTGAAAAGGAACGCAGCTCATCGCCAGCAATGGATCAAAGCTGGACGGAGAATGACTTTGATGAGATGAGAGAAGAAGGCTCCAGTCCATCAGACTTCTCAGAGCTAAAAGAGGAATTACGTACCCAGCGCAAAGAAACTAAAAATCTTGAAAAAAGAGTGGAAGAATTGATAACTAGAATAATTAATGCAGAGAAGGCCATAAACGAAAGGACAGAGATGAAAACCATGACACGAGAAATACATGACAAATGCACAAGCTTCAGTAACCGACTCGATCAACTGGAAGAAAGAGTATCAGCGATTGAGGATCAAATGAATGAAATGAAGCAAGAGGAGAAACCTTAAGAAAAAAGAAGAAAAAGAAATGAACAAAGCCTGCAAGAAGTATGAGATTATGTAAAAAGACCAAATCTACGTCTGATTGGGGTGCCTGAAAGTGAGGGGGAAAACGGAACCAAGTTGGATAACACTATTCAGGATATCATCCAGGCGAACTTCCCCAACCTAGTAGGACAGGCCAACATTCAAATTCAGGAAATACAGAGAACGCCAAAGATACTCCTCGAGAAGAGCAACTCCAAGACACACAATTGCCAGATTCACCAAAGTTGAAATGAAGGAAAAAATCTTAAGGGCAGCCAGAGAGAAAGGTCGGGTTACCCACAAAGGGAAGCCCATCAGAGTAACAGCGGATCTCTCGGCAGAAACTCTACAAGCCAGAAGAGAGTGGGGGCCAATATTCAACATTCTTAAAGAAAAGAATTTTCAACCCAGAATTTCATATCCAGCCAAACTAAGATTCATAAGTGAAGGAGAAATAAAATCCTTTACAGATAAGCAAATGCTTAGAGATTTTGTCACCACCAGGCCTGCCTTACAAGAGACCCTGAAGGAAGCACTAAACATGGAAGGAACAACCGGTACCAGCCATTGCAAAAACATGCCAAAATGTAAAGACCATCAAGGCTAGGAAGAAACTGCATCAACGAATGAGCAAAATAACCAGTTAATATCATAATGGCAGGATCAAGTTCACACATAACAATCTTAACCTTGAATGTAAATGGACTAAATGCTCCAATTAAAAGACACAGACTGGCAAACTGGATAAAGAGTCAAGACCCATCAGTTTGCTGTATTCAGGAGCCCCATCTGACATGCAGAGACATACATAGACTCAAAATAAAGGGATGGAGGTAGGTCTACCAAGCAAATGGAGAACAAAAAAAAAGCAGGGGTTACAATACTAGTCTCTGATAAAACAGACTTTAAACCAAAGATCAAAAGAGACAAGGCCATTACATAATGGTAAAGGGATCAATTCAACAAGAAGAGCTAACTATCCTAAATATATATGCACCCAATACAGGAGCACCCAGATTCATAAAGCAAGTCCTTAAAGACTTACAAAGAGACTTAGACTCCCATACAATAATAATGGGAGACTTCAACACCCCACTGTCAACATTAGACAGATCAACGAGACAAAGTTAACAAGGATATCCAGGAATTGAACTCATCTCTGCAGCAAGCAGACCTAATAGACATCTACAGAACTCTCCACCCCAAATCAACAGAATATACATTCTACTCAGCACCACATCACACTTATTCCAAAATTGACCACATAATTGGAAGTAAAGCACTCTTCAGCAAATGTACAAGAACAGAAATTATAGCAAACTGTCTCTCAGATCACAGTGCAATCAAACTAGAACTCAGGACTAAGAAACTCAATCA
This sequence comes from Chlorocebus sabaeus, assembly GCF_047675955.1. NCBI lineage: Eukaryota > Metazoa > Chordata > Mammalia > Primates > Cercopithecidae > Chlorocebus > Chlorocebus sabaeus. Next base: position 52,789,821 of record NC_132929.1, on the reverse strand, counting down.
AAACTGCTCAACTACATGGAAACTGAATAACCTGCTCCTGAATGACTACTGGGTACATAATGAAATGAAGGCAGAAATAAAGATGTTCTTTGAAACCATTGAGAACAAAGATACAACATACCAGAATCTCTGGGACACATTTAAAGCAGTGTGTAGAGGGAAATTTATAGCACTAAATGCCCACAAGAGAAAGCTGGAAAGATCTAAAATTGACACTCTAACATCGCAATTAAAAGAACTAGAGAAGCAAGAACAAATACATTCAAAAGCTAGCAGAAGGCAAGAAATAACTAAGATCAGAGCAGAACTGATGGAGATAGAGACACAAAAAATCCTCCAAAAAATCAATGAGTCCAGGAGTTGGTTTTTTGAAAAGATCAACAAAACTGATAGACCGCTAGCAAGACTAATAAAGAAGAAAAGAGAGAAGAATCAAATAGATGCAATAAAAAATGATAAAGGGGTTATCACTACCGACCCCACAGAAATACAAACTACCATCAGAGAATACTGTAAACACCTCTACGCAAATAAACTAGAAAACCTAGAAGAAATGGATAATTTCCTGGACACTTACACTCTCCCAAGACTAAACCAGGAAGAAGCTGAATTCCTCAATAGACCAATAGCAGGCTCTGAAATTGAGGCAATAATTAATAGCCTACCAATGAAAAAAAGTCCAGGACCAGATGGATTCACAGCTGAATTCTACCAGAGGTACAAGGAGGAGCTGGTACCATTCCTTCTGAAACTATTCCAATCAATAGAAAAAGAGGGAATCCTCCCTAACTCATTTTATGAGGCTAACATCATCCTGATACCAAAGCCTGGCAGAGACACAACAAAAAAAGAGAATTTTAGACCAATATCCCTGATGAACATCGATGCAAAAATCCTCAATAAAATACTGGCAGACCGGATCCAGCAGCACATCAAAAAGCTTATCCACCATGATCAAGTGGGCTTCATCCCTGGGATGCAAGGCTGGTTCAACATATGCAAGTCAGTAAACATAATCCAGCATATAAACAGAACCAAAGACAAAAACCACATCATTATCTCAATAGATGCAGAAAAGGCCTTTGACAAAATTCAACAGCACTTCATGCTAAAAACGCTCAATAAATTCGGTATTGATGGAACATATCTCAAAATAATAAGAGCTATTTATGACAAACCCCCAGCCAATATCATACTGAATGGGCAAAAACTGGAAAAATTCCCTTTGAAAACTGGCACAAGACAGGGATGCCCTCTCTCACCACTCCTATTCAACATAGTGTTGGAAGTTCTGGCTGGGGCAATCAGGCAAGAGAAAGAAATCAAGGGGATTCAGTTAGGAAAAGAAGAAGTCAAATTGTCCCTGTTTGCAGATGACATGATTGTATGTTTAGAAAACCCCATTGTCTCAGCCCAAAATCTCCTTAAGCTGATAAACAACTTCAGCAAAGTCTCAGGATACAAAATTAATGTGTAAAAATCACAAGCATTCTTATACACCAGTAACAGACAAACAGAGAGCCAAATCAGGAATGAACTTCCATTCACAATTGCTTCAAAGAGAATAAAATACCTAGGAATCCAACTTACAGGGGATGTAAAGGACCTCTTCAAGGAGAACTACAAACCACTGCTCAGTGAAATAAAAGAGGACACAAGCAAATGGAAGAACATACCATGCTCATGGATAGGAAGAATCAGTATCGTGAAAATGGCCATACTTTCCAAGGTAATTTATAGATTCAATGCCATCCCCATCAAGCTACCAATGACTTTCTTCACAGAATTGGAAAAAACTGCTTTAAAGTTCATATGAAACCAAAAAAGAGCCCGCATTGCCAAGACAATCCTAAGTCAAAAGAACAAAGCTGGAGGCATCACGCTACCTGACTTCAAACTATACTACAAGGCTACAGTAACCAAAACAGCATGGTACTGGTACCAAAACAGAGATATAGACCAATGGAACAGAACAGAGTCCTCAGAAATAATACCACACATCTACAGCCATCTGATCTTTGACAAACCTCAGAAAAACAAGAAATGGGGAAAGGATTCCCTATTTAATAAATGGTGCTGGGAAAATTGGCTAGCCATAAGTAGAAAGCTGAAACTGGTTCTTTTCCTTACTCCTTATACGAGAATTAATTCAAGGTGGATTAGGGACTTAAATGTTAGACCTAATACCATAAAAACCCTAGAAGAAAACCTAGGTAATACCATTCAGGACATAGGCATGGGCAAGGACTTCATGTCTAAAACACCAAAAGCAACGGCAACAAAAGCCAAAATTGACAAATGGGATCTCATTAAACTAAAGAGCTTCTGCACAGCAAAAGAAACTACCATCAGAGTGAACAGGCAACCTACAGAATGGGAGAAAATTTTTGCAATCTACTCATCTGACAAAGGGCTAATATCCAGAACCTTCAAAGAAGTCAATCAAATTTACAAGAAAAAAACAAACTACCCCATCGAAAAGTGGGCAAAGGATATGAACAGACAGTTCTCAAAAGAAGACATTCATACAGCCAACAGACACATGAAAAAATGCTCATTATCACTGGCCATCAGAGAAATGCAAATCAAAACCACAATGAGATACCATCTCACACCAGTTAGAATGGCCATCATTAAAAAGTGAGGAAACAACAGGTGCTGGAGAGGATGTGGAGAAATAGGAACGCTTTTACACTGTTGGTGGGATTGTAAACTAGTTCAACCATTATGGAAAACAGTATGGCGATTCCTCAAGGATCTAGAACTAGAAGTACCATATGACCCAGCCATCCCATTACTGGGTATATACCCAAAGGATTATAAATCATGCTGCTATAAAGACACATGCACACGTATGTTTATTGCGGCACTATTCACAATAGCAAAGACTTGGAATCAACCCAAATGTCCATCAGTGACAGACTGGATTAAGAAAATGTGGCACATATACACCATGGAATACTATGCAGCCATAAAAAAGGATGAGCCTGTGTCCTCTGTAGGGACATGGATGCAGCTGGAAACCATCATTCTCAGCAAACTATTGCAAGAACAGAAAACCAAACACCGCATGTTCTCACTCATAGGTGGGAACTGAACAATGAGATCACTTGGACTTGGGAAAGCGAACATCACACACTGGGGCCTATCACGGGGAGGAGGGCGGGGGAAGGATTGCATTGGGAGTTATACCTGATGTAAATGACGAGTTGATGGGTGCTGACAAGTTGATGGGTGCAGCACGCCAACATGGCACAAGTATACATATGTAACAAACCTGCACGTTATCCACATGTACTCTGGAACTTGGAAGTATAATTAAAAAAAAAAAAAGACTGAATAGTATTTCATTGTATGTATAATACCACATTTTATTTATTCGTTTCTTTGTTGAAGGACACTTGAGTTGCTTCTGCCTTTTGACTATTGTGAATAATGCTGTTATAAACACAGGTGTTACAAATGCATGTTTTAGTCTCCGCTTTTTAATTCCAAAAGTGAAGTGGCTGTATTATATACTAATTTTATTTTAATTTTATCTTATTTGAGGAGAACTCTACTGTTTTTCATAGCAGGTGTACCATTTTTATATTCTTTCCAGCATTGCACAAGGGTTCCACATCCTCGCCAATGCTTGTTATTTTGTTTTTTTAAAAATAGCCTTTTTGAAGAGTGTGAAGTGGTGTCTCATTCTGGTTTTGATTTGCATTTCCCTAGTGATTAATGACCTTAAGTATCTTTTCACGTACTTATTGACCATTTCTTTATATTGTTGGGGAGAGGTTACCACTTAGGTCCTTTGCCTATTTTTCAATCTGATTATTTTCTTGTTGGGGTATAGAGTTTTTTTTTTCTTTAATGTATTCTGGACATTAACCCTTTATCAAAGATACAATTTACTGATACTTTCTCCCATTCTGTAGGTTGACTTTTCATTTTGTTGATAATGTCTATTGAAGCACAAGAGTTTTAAATTTGGATGTAGTTCAGTTTGTCTGTTTTTATTGTTGTTGCCTTTACTTTTGTTGTCATATTCAAGAAATCATAGCCAAATCCAATGTTGTGAAGTTTTCTCCTTGGATTTTCTTGTAACATTTTTATAGTTTTAGGTCTTATGTTTAGATCTTGGATACAGTTCTAGTTAATTTTTGTATATGGTGTAAGGTAAGGATTCAACTTCATTCTTTTGCACATATTCAATTTTCCCATCACTTCTTGTTGAAAAGACTGTCCTTTATTGAATGGTTTTGTCACCCTTGTCGAAATTATTTGACTTACATATGATGGCTCTCTTTCTTGGCTCTCTGTTCTGTTTCATTGGACTGTACATGTCTGTCTTTATGCTAGCCCATACTGTTTTGATTACTATAGTTTTGTAGTATATTTTGAAATCAGAAAATGTGAGCCTCTTTGTTCTTTTCAAGATTGTTTTGGTTTGAGGATCCTTTGAGATTCATGTGAATTTTTTAATTTTTGTAAAAAATAAGTCATTGGGATTTTGATAGGGATTGCATTGAATCTATAGATTGCTTTGGGAAGTATGGCTTTTTTTTTTTTTTTTTTTTTTTTTTTCCGTAAACGTATACACTAAGAGAGAGAATTCAGGGTGGGCTGCTTGTAAAGGATGAGGCAGCCAATATGGACATCTTAACAGTGGTAAGTTTTCCAGTCCATGAACACATGATGTCTTTCCATTTATTTGTGTCTTCAGTTCCTTTCAACAATGTTTTGTAGTTTTCATTGCATCTGTTTTTCTCATCCTTGTTATGTTTATTCCCATTTTATCTTTTGTACACATTTTATGATTTTTTAAGTTATTGTTTTATCTGGTTACACAATTATAAATAAAATCTCTTTAAGTGTCTTTTAAATTTGTATGTTGCTGGTGTTTAGAAATACCATTAATTTTGTTTCCAGCAATCTCAGTAAGTTCTGTTAACCATTCTACTAATTAATCTTAGATTTTTTTTTAGCATTTTCTACATAAATAAACATATCATCTACCAATATATAGTTTGGGTTTTCTTCCTCATCTGTATGCCTTTTGTTTTGTTAGTGCGCATCTTATTTATAAGGAATGCTTTCCACAACTATTAAGGATATCTGCCTTAGGTTTTTTAAAAAATAGTTTTTTTTTGTTGTTTATTTAAGGTACACATCATGTTGTTGTAAAATACATATTGATTGTAAAAGAGTTACTATAGTGAAGCAGACTAACATATCTATCTTCTCACATAGTTACCCATTTTGTTTTAGTGGCCAGGGCAACTAAAATCTCATTCATCACAAATCCCAATACTGTACAGTTTTATTACCTGTAGCCCTCTTGTTGTACATTAGATCTGTAGACTTGTTCATCTTACATATCTGCAGTTTTGTATCCTCTGATCTGCATCTCCCTGTTTCTGCCCTCTCCCTCTTATGCACACCCCTGATAACCAATATCTTGTTTTCTATCTCTGTATAATTGAATTTTTAAAAAGATTTCACATATAAGTGAGATCATGCAATATTTTTCTTTCTGTGTCTGGCTCATTTTACTTAGGATAATGTTCTCTAGACTCATCCATGTTGTGGCAAATGGCAATGCCTTGTTACTTTTAGGGCTAAATGATATATATATTACAGTTTCTTTATCATTGTTTCTTTGATGGACACTTAGTTTGCTTTCATATCTTGGCTACTGTGAATAATGCCGTAGGAAACATGGAAGTGCAAATATCTTTATGAAGTGGTGATTTCATTTCCTTTGGGTGTATTGCCAGAAGAGGAATCAGCTGGTCATATGGTAGTTCTATTTTTAATTTCTTTAGAAACCTCCACACTGTTTTCCAGATGGCTGTACCAAGCCAAACTCTCACCAACAGTGTAAAAGAGTTCCCTTTTCTCCATACCCTCACCAACATTTGTTTTTTGACCTTTTGATAATAGTCATCTAATGGGTGTGAGTTAGTATTTCATAATGGTTTTAATGTTCATTTCCTTGATGATTAATGATGTTTAACACCTTTCTATATATCTACTGACTATTTTTGTGACTTCTTTGGAGAAACGTCTAGGCAGATTCTTTGCCCATTTTAAAATCAGTTTGTTTTTCTACTATTGAGTTTATGAGTTTTTTTTTAATATCTGTTTTGCTTGGTTTTGTTTTTTTTGTTTTTTGTTTTGTTTTGTTTTGTTTTTACCTTGCTTTTTTTCTTTTTGAGGCAGAATCTTGTTCTCTTGTCCAGGCTGGAGTGAAGTGGCATGATTTTGGCTCACTGCAACCTCCACTTCCCGGGTTCCAGTGATTCTTGTGCTTCAGCCACCTGAGTAGCTGGGATTATAGGTGTGTGCCATCATGCCTGTCTGATTTTCGAACCCCTGACCTTAAGTGATCCACCCACTTTTGCCTTCCAAAGTGCTGGGATTACAGGCATGAGCCACTATGTCTGGCCTAGTTCTTTATATATTTTGGATATTAACTCTTTATTAGATATATGGGCTGTATATATTTTCCCCAGTCCTTAGGCTAATGTTTTATTGATTTTTTTCTTTGTTATGCAGAAGCTATAAACTTCCCTCTTAGAACTGCTTTTGCTGCAACCCATAGATTTTGCTATGTTGTGTTTCTATTGTTGTTTGTCCCAAGATATTTTTTAATTTCCCTTTTGATTTCTTCTTTAACTCATGACTTATTCAGGAGCATGTTATTTAATAGCCATGTATTTATGAAATTTTCAGGATTCCTTCTTTTATTGATTTCTAGTTTTATATCATAGTGATTTGAAACAATAGATACAATTTGAATCTTCTTTAATTTGTTAAGATGACTTGTTTTGTGGTTTAACATATGGTCTATCCTGGATAATGATTTATGTGGACTAGAAAAAAATGTATTGCTTTTGATGGGATGTTCTGCCTGTGTATATTAGGTCCATTTGGTCAAAGTACAATTGAGTCTAGTATTTATTTTCTCTCTAGTTTATCTATTGTTGACAGTGGGGTATTGAAGTCCCCTACTATTATTATATTGCTATCTATTTTTCCCTTGATGTTTGTTAATATTTGCTTTATAGTTTTAGTGCTCCAATGTTAGGTGCATGTAAATTTTTAATTGTTATGTCCCATTGATGAACTGACCCCTTTATCATTAAATAATGATATCTTTATTATTTGTGTATTTGCTATAGTTTTTTTGTTTTGTGGTTACTATGAGCTTATACAAAACATCTTATACTGTTATACTTAACAACTGTTAAGTAAACAGTTGATAACAGCTTAATTTCTGGCACATACAAAAACTAGACTTTTACTGTCCACCCCAAAAGTCATGTTTTTGATGTCACAATAGTTGCCTTTTTATATTATGTATTCCTTAAAAACTTATTGTAGTTTTTGTTACTTTTGACTATTTTGACTTTTAACCTTCATAATAGAGATATGTGTGGCTTACATACCACACTTAACAGTTTCAAAGTATTCTGATTTGACTAAGTATTTATGTCTACCAGTGAGTTTTATACTTTACATGTATTCATGGTGGTAATTATTATAATTTTCTTTCTGCTTGAATAAGCATTTCTTGTAACACAGGTCTAGTGTCAGTGAATTCCTTCAACTTTATTTGTCTGGGGAAGACTTTATTTCTCCTTCATTTCTGAAGGATAGTTTTCCTTGGTATAGTATTCTTAGCCGGCAGATTTTTTTTTTTTCCCCCTTTCATCATCTTGAATATGTCATCCCATTCCCCAGGCTTGCAAGGTTTCTACAGAAAAGTTCAATGATACTCTGGTGGACATCCCCTTATATGTGACTTGATAGTTTTTTCTTGCTATTTTTAAAATTATTTCATTGTCTTTTCAGTTTTGACAGTTTGATTATAATGTACCTTGGAGAGAACCTTCTAAAGTTTATCTGAGGATCTTTGAGCTTCATTGACTTGTATGTAAATATCTGTCTCTTCCTAAGTCCCAAGATTTAGGAAGTTTTTTTACCAATTATTTTATTTATATAAGCCTTTTCTGTTTTTTCCCTCTTTGGAATTCCTACAATGTGAATATTTGTTTGCTTAGTGGTATCCCATAGGCTCTCTTCATTCTTTTTCCTTTTTCTTCTCTTCTGAGTCAGTTCAGAAGCCTTCAGGCTTGATCTAGTCTGCTGTTGAACCCTCTGTGGTATTTTTTTATTTCATTGAATTCTTCAGTTCTAAGATTTTTATTTAGATTTTTAAAAATATCTCTTTTATTGAATTTCTCATTCAGATCATGGTTTAGTTTTCTAGTTTCATCAAATGGTCTGTTTTTATTCTCTTATGTTTCACTGAGTTTCCTTAGTTCATTATTTTGAATTACTTTTTAGAGAATTTGTAGATTTCTGTTTCTTTGGGGTCAGTTACTGGAGAGTTACTGTGTTCCTTTTAGTGGTTTCATATTTCCTTGCCTTTTCATGTTTCTTATGACCCTGCCTTGTTTGTACATCTGATAGTGCAGTCATATCTTTCCAACTTTACAGAGTGGGAAGGGGAAGACTTTCACCTGAAGATGGGCCTGGGAATACTGCTTGGGTATAGGACACAGTGGCTCTGCTTCTGTGTGGGTGCAGTGGTGTAGTTTTCATGTAGCTTCTTAGTTGTGATCAATGTCAGTGCACACTGTGAGTGCCTCAGTGGTCTAGACTGTAGGAGTCTGTATCAGTGATGGTGGCTGCTGAGGTTATTAGGGCAAAGGTTGTAGGGGTCTTCCTGTTCTTGTTTTCCCCAAAGTAGGGAATCTTCATTAAGGGGATCTCTTTTGGTAACAGGTCTGACATTGCACACAGGCAGCCACAGCAGCACTGGGTTACAGGGCACAGGGGCTCAGAGCAGCTGTGGAGCCAAATTCCTGGGCTTAGGGTCCTGTGAAACTACTAGAGCACCTGGGACTTCAGGCATAGGTTCTCTCTCCAAGGCATGAGTGGATTCAATTCTCCTACTACACAGGGTTTGTTGCTGTGGGGCATACCCCAGCAGCTTGGGCCCAGGGGGCTGGGAGGTAGCAATGCTTCTGACCTTGGAGGGGCACTGGCATGATTCTGGGGAAGAAAGTGTATCTGGAGACTCAATCCCTGGGGAGCAGTGAAGAGTCACCATTTGGGATCCAGAACCAACTGTGTAACATGGTAGCTCAGGCTCTGGGTGATAAGGAGCATGGTATACAGTGGTCACTTGGGACCCTGGCTTGATATAATAGCCTAGGCTCTATAAGGCTGGGTCCAGTGGCAACAAGGACCCAGGAATGGCAAGATACAGCTGTATCTTGGGCCCTTTGGGGTAGGAAACAATGCAGCAATGACCACTCCTTGGAGAGGTAGGGTACCTCAGCAGATTGGAATGTAGGGGGACTCGTCCAGTTTTCGGTAGACGGGGCACTGTGTCTCTGGCCTAGAACACAGCTCAGTCGTGATTCTGAATCCCTGGAAGTCAAGTTGCCATATCTGGTCAGCCCCAGAAGGCATAACTACTTGGGTCAGTAGAGCCTTTGGATCCCTGGGGTGGGGGGTGGGGGTACTGCATCAGCTGTGGTGCTGGGGGTGCAACTACTTTGGTATGCCAGAGGCTCAAAGCTCCTGGAAGTGTGAGGTGATGTCTCACCAGTGGTATTGGGGGGGGGGCGGTGTATGTGGGCTGGGGGAGATGTCAGCTGTTTCTGTGTGCTAGAGGCCTGAGGTCTCCAATTAGTGGGAACCCACTTCAGTTCAGTTTTAAGGGGAAGGTGCACTAGCATCTAGAATTCAACACTTCTGCAGTAACTCGGCCCTATGTGGTAGGGTATAGCAGCAGTTCAGCTGGGGGATGTTATGCTACTGGGTGGATGTTGAGTTTTTCAAGTGCTTTGGTGTTTGTTTTTTTTTTTTTAAATATGGAAATAATTCTATAAAATTTCTCCTTTAATCTGTTAATATGGTAATTAGTTGATTGATTTTTCTTTTTTTAAATTTTTTTTCTAGGGTACATGTGCACAATGTGTAGGTTTGTTACACACACACACGTGCCATGTTGGTGTGCTGCACCCATTAACTGGTCATTTACATTAGGTATATCTCCTAATGCTATCTCTCCCCCCTCCCTCTACCCCACGACAGGCCCCCGTGTGTGATGTTCCCCACCCTGTGTCCAAGTGTTCTCGTTGTTCAATTCCCAGCTATGAGTGAGAACTTGTGGTGTTTGGTTTTCTGTCCTTGTGGTAGTTTGCTCAGAATGATTGTTTCCAGCTGAATCCATGTCCCTACAAAGGACATGAACTCATCCTTTTTTATGACTGTGTAGTATTCCATGGTGTATATGTGCCACATTTTCTTAATCCAGTCTATCATTGATGGATATTTAGGTTGATTCCAAGTCTTTGCTATTGTGAATAGTGCCGCAATAAACATACATGTGCATATGTCTTTATAGTAGCATGATTTATAACCCCTTGGGTATATATCCAGTAATGGGATTGCTGGTTCAAATGGTATTTCTAGTTCTAGATCCTTGAGGAATTGCCACACTGTCTTCCACAATGGTTGAACTAGTTTACAGTCCCACCAACAGTGTAAAAGTGTTCCTATTTCTCCACATCCTCTCCAGCACCTGTTGTCTCCTGACTTTTTAATGATGGCCATTCTAACTGGTGTGAGATGGTATCTCATTGTGGTTTTGATTTGCATTTCTCTGATGACCAGTGATGATGCGCATTTTTTCATGTGTCTGTTTGCTGCATAAATGTCTTCTTTTGAGAAGTATCTGTTCATATCCTTTGCCCACTTTTTGATGGGGTTGTTTGATTTTTTCTTATAAATTCCTTTGAGTTCTTTGTAGATTCTGGATATTAGCCCTTTGTCTGACGGGTATCCCATTCTGTAGGTTGTCTGTTGAGTCTGATGGTAGTTTCTTTTGCTATGCAGAAGCTCTTTAGTTTAATTAGATCCCATCTCAATTTGGCTTTTGTTGCTGTTGCTTTTGGTGTTTTAGACATGAAGTCCTTGCCCATGCCTGTGTCCTGAATGGTATTGCCTAGGTTTTCTTCTAGGGTTTTTATGGTTTTAGGTCTGATGTTTAAGTCTTTCATCCATCTTGAATTAATTTTTGTATAAGGTGTAAGGAAAGGATCCAGTTTCAGCTTTCTACATATGGCTAGCCAGTTTCCCCAGCACCACTTATTAAATAGGAAATCCTTTCCCCATTTCTTGTTTTTATCAGGTTTGTCAAAGATCACATGTTTGTAGATGTGTGGTATTATTTCTAAGGGTTCTGTTCTGTTCTGTGAGTCAATATCTCTGTTTTGGTACCAGTACTATGCTGTTTTGGTTACTGTAGCCTTGTAGTATCGTTTAAAGTCAGGTAGCGTGATGCCTCCAGCTTTATTCTTTTTCATTAGGATTGTCTTGGCAATGCGGGCTCTGTTTTGGTTCTATATGAACTTTAAAGTAGTTTTTTCCAATTCTGTGAAGAAAGTCATTGGTAGCTTGATGGGGATGGCATTGAATCTATAAATTACTTTGGGCAGTATGTCCATTTTCACAATAGTGATTCTTCCTATCCATGAGCATGGAATGTTTGTCCACTTGTTTGTGTCTTCTTTTATTTTGTTGAGCAGTGGTTTGTAGTTTTCCTTGAAGAGGTCCTTCACATCCCCTGTAAGTTGGATTCCTAGGTATTTTATTCTCTTTGAAGCAATTGTGAATGGGAGTTCACTCATGATTTGACTCTGTTTGTCTGTTGTTGGAGTATAGGAATGCTTGTGATTTTCGCACATTGATTTTGTATCCTGAGACTTTGCTGAAGTTGCTTATCAGCTTAAGGAGATTTTGGGCTGAGACGATGGAGTTTTCTAAATATACAATCATGTCATCTGCAAACAGGGACAATTTGACTTTGTCTTTTCCTAATTGAATACCCTTTATTTCTTTCGCCTGCCTGATTGCCCTGGCCACAACTTCCAACACTATGTTGAATAGGAGCGGTGAGAGAGGGCATCCCTGTCTTGTGCCAGTTTTCAAAGGGAATGCTTCTAGTTTTTACTAATTCAGTGAGATATTGGCTGTGGGTTTGTCATAAATAGCTCTTATTATTTTGAGATACGTTCCATCAGTATCGAATTTATTGACAGTTTTTAGCATGAAGGGCTGTTGAATTTTGTCAAAGGCCTTTTCTGCATCTATTGAGATAATCATGTGGTTTTTGTCTTTGGTTCTGTTTATATGCTGGATTACGTTTATTGATTTGCGTATGTTGAACCAGCCTTGCATCCCAGAGATGAAGCCCACTTTATCGTGGTGAATAAGCTTTTTGATGTAGTGCTGGATTTGGTTTGCCAATATTTTATTGAGGATTTTTGCATGAATGTTCTTCAGGGAGATTGGTCTAAAATTCTCTTTTTTTGTTGTGTCTCTGCCTGACTTTGGTATCAGGATGATGCTGGCCTCATAAAATAAGTTAGGGAGGATTCCCTCTTTTTCTGTTGATTGGTATAGTTTCAGAAGGAATGGTACCAGCTCCTCTTGTACCTGTAGTAGAATTCGGCTATGAATCTGTCTGGTCCTGGACTTTTTTGGTTGGTAGGCTATTAATTATTGCCTCAATTTCAGAGCCTGTTACTGGTCTATTCAGGGATTCAACTTCTTCCTAGTTTAGTCTTGGGAGGGTTTATATGCTATAAAACTGTAGTTTTGAAATTAGTATAAATTCTCCAACTTCATTGTTCTTTTTCAAAGTTGCCTTTCCATATAAATTTTAGGTTCAGCTTATCAGTTTCTGCAAGATAGCTTGCAGGATTCTGATAGGAAGTGTATTGAATGTATAAGTCAGTTTAGGGAGATTGACATCTTTACATTATTGTATATTACAGTCCATGAATGTGATGTTTCTCTCTGTTTAGATCTCCTTTAATTTCTGACAACAAGGTTTTGTAGTTTTTTGCATATAGGTCTTGCAATTCTTTTTAAAATTTATTCCTAAGTACTCTTTAAAGCTGCTTACTGTAAATGGAATTGTTTTCTTTGGTTCATTTTTGGATTTTTCTTGCTAGTATATGGAAATACAGTAGATTTTAATTTATTTCATTCTACAACTGTGTTTTTTATGACCTTGTTAAACTTGCTTACAGATGTTCCTCAACTTATGATGGAGTTAAGTCCTTATAAACTCATCATAAAGTCAAAAAGCTGTAAATTGAATGATTATAAGTTGGGGACTGTCTGTATTAGTTTGGGTAGTTTTTTTATTATTATTATTTTTGTTCTTTAGTACTTTTTATACATAAAGGCTCATGGCATCTGTGAATAAAGTTTGTTTTAGTTCTTTATTTCTAATGTGGATGCCTTTATTTTTTTTCTTTTTGCCCTCTTGCACTGGTTCACTCCTTGTATTTAATGTTCAGTGGAAGTTGTGATATTGGGTGTCCTTGTTTTGTCCTCAATCTTTGTGGGAAAGCATTTGGTCTTTCACCACTATGTATGATCTTTGCTGTAGATTTTTGATAAAGTTTATAGATTGAGGAAGTTTCTTTCTATTTCTAGTTTGTTGAGAGCTTTTAACATGAATGGACTTTGAATTTGGTGAAATCCTTCTTTTTGTGGGTCCATTAAGATGACTATGGGTTTTACTCTTTATTTTATTAATATGGTATGTTACATTAATTTTTGCATATTAAAATAACCTTGTATTCCTGGGTTAATTCCTGCTTTGTCGTGATATATAATAGTTTTTATATGTTGTTGGCTTCTTGCCAAGGGCATGTTCATGAGGGGTATTTATCTGTAGTTTTCTTGTGATGTTTTCATCTGGCTTTTGTGTTATGGCGATTCTGGCCTTACGGAATGTAAGGGGAAGTATTCTTTCCTGCTGTATTTGAGAAACCGTTTCCATAGGATTGGTATTATTTCTTTCTAAATGTTTGGGTGAGTTTACCAGTAAAGCCATCAGGGCTTGGGTTTTTCTTTGTGGGAAGATTTTAAATTACCAGTTAAGTTTTTTTCCCCTTGTTTTTGGTCTATTGAGATTTTTCTATAATCTGCTGGAATCAGCTTTGATAATTCATGTCTTCCTAGGAATTTGTCTTTTTCATCTTAAGTGATCTCACTTATTATAAAGTTCTGGGCCGGGCGCAGTGGCTCACGTCTGTAATCCCAGCACTCTGGGAGGCCAAGGCGGGTGGATCATGAGGTCAAGAGATCGAGACCATCCTGGCCAACATGGTGAAACCCCATCTCTACTAAAAATACAAAAATTAGCTACTATTTACATGGTATGTCTTCTGTTCGTATACCCTCATCCTTTTTGTGTTTTTGTATCTCATATCTGTCTCTTGTAGGCTGTACATAGTTGGGTTTTACTTTTCTATCTGGTTTGCTAATTTCTGCCTTTTGATTGGAATGTTTAGTCAATTCTTATTTGATGTAATTTTTGGTATGACTGAATTTATGTCCGCCATTTTGATATTTGTTTTCTGTATGTCTCAAGTCTTTTTTGTTCTCCTTTACCTTTTGTTTTTTATTAAACCACTTTTTGTTGTATTATTTTCTTCATTATTTAAAAATTATATTATTTTAGTTACTTTAATAGTTGCTTTTTGGATTATAGTATTCATCTTGACTTATATTCTACTTTAGGATAAAACTAAATTAATTTTGTTAAAATAGAACAACTTTATACCAAAGTTCTGGCCTCCTCTTTCATTCTTCCCCTTGTGTTACTATTTTCACATATCTTACATATAAATGTCATAAATGAAACATTACTCTTATAAATTATTTCTTTATACAGTTCTATATTTTTAAAAGAACTAAGATGATGAAAGAGAAAATATATTTATACATTGTGTGTGTGTTAACAGTTTGTTTCTTTTTATTTATTTATTTTAATTTATTATACTTTAAATTCTGGGATACATGAGGGGAGTGGTGAGGAAAGCTGGCTATGCATGCTGTATGAATTAAAATAGAAGGATGCTACTTGTCTCACCATTTCAGTATGTAGATTTTCACTTAAACTTTCTGTTTTCAGTGTATTATCTCACCTCCAATTTGCCTTCTGTCCTGAATGCAGGTCCTTTTGTTCAGCCCCTCTAGGGAGTAATCTCTTCATCTTCTGCTGGGGTGGGGAGATTTGGAGACCTGCTGTATTTTAAGGCTTTCCGAGTCTGCTTATTTTTATCCTCAACCTTTATCCCTTCCTTCATAAGTGAATAGTTTTTTCAATTTCTGAACTCTTAATGGAATTTTGCTAGTAGAGTCACCTTGCTTATTAGTTTCCCTCTGAAAGCTTAGATTTCAGCTTTCTCAGGATTGCTTCTCAGCTTTTGAAATATTGATGTCCATTTTTTGTGATTATTTCCTCTTCTTTGTTTTTGTGAGTTTATGCCTTTTCTGTTCCTTTTTGTGGTTTAATTGTGTTTTTGGAAGGGAATAGAGATAAATATAGTTTTCAACAGCCATATTTAAATGACAGTCTTTGAGCTAATATTTAAACCCATGCCTGGGTCCAGAAGTCCATTTCATAACTGATAATCTCTATTGTTTCCCAAACGTTTAATTAGCAGTATACCTGGGATTTAGTAGGCACTCTAAGAAGAATATTTTTTTTTAAAAAAATAGCCCTTTAGACTATATAAGCCTATGGGTCCTAATTGTATTTTTGAGCCTCATGAGATTTGTTACTTTAAGCAGTTGAGTTTATAATTTTTACTGTCTTCTTACAGAGACAGGGAAGAACGATTGGCTGCACTCACAGCTGCTCAACAAGAAGCTATGGAAGAGTTACAGAAAAAAATTCAGCTCAAGGTAAGGATATTACATATTTTTAAACTGAAATTTTAGGGTTTGTAGTGTAGCATGAGATCAACATTTTGTAGAGCAAAAATTGAATTAATTTGTATTCTAAATCTTTGCACAGCAAAACTTACATGATTTCGCTATGATCATTCTAACTGAATATCTGGAAACTAAGTTTACTTTGATATGGTAGAGCCATGAGGAAAAAAATTTAAGAAAGTTTATTTAACATTTCCTGTTTTTACTAAGCAATTTGTTTTGTTTTGTTTTGTTTTGTTTTGTTTTTGAGACGGAGTCTCGCTGTGTTGCCCAGGCTGGAGTGCAGTGGCCGGATCTCAGCTCACTGCAAGCTCTGCCTCCCGGGTTTACGCCATTCTTCTGCCTCAGCCTCCCGAGTAGCTGGGACTACACGCGCCCGCCACCTCGCCCGGCTAGTTTTTTGTATTTTTTAGTAGAGACGGAGTTTCACCGTGTTAGCCAGGATGGTCTCAGATCTCCTGATCTCGTGATCTGCCCGTCTCGGCCTCCCAAAGTGCTGGGATTACAGGCTTGAGCCACCGCGCCTGGCCAGCAATTTGTTAATGACTTGAAGGCATTACTGGTAGGCTTCTTATATTCATAGGTTTTAATCACTCAAAAGTAAATTAAAAGATGTTTCTTATGATTTGCTTCACTTGATTTCAGTGCTTATGAATTGCATAATCGTAGCTTGGGAGATTATGATAAACTGATACTTTCTAGAAAATTTTTAGTATTACTACAACCTGTAGGCAGTCTCTAACAGTATGAATGTTTCATATTATGTCACAGTTACTTACATGCTGGCTCCTCACAGGGATAGTAAAACCCTTAAGTTAGAAGACTGTATTTTACTATTTGTATAGTCCTAGAAATTTATCATTCATTTAAATTTATTGTAGCAGGTATTTATTGAGCCTTGTGGTAGGCAGGGGAATGCAGAGATAAGGCATGGTTCTGATTTTTAAGAAACTCTTCATTTACTTTAAATTCAGGTGCTAAGTACGTAACCTCCACATAGAGAGAGGCATACATGAAATGCTGTGGAAGCACAGAAGAGGACACTTAGTCTAACATGAGGAGTATCAGAGGTCAGGGAAGTGATTTTAAAGAACACTTCCTGAGCTGGATCTTGAAAGGAGGATGAGTAAAATAGATAGGTAGATGGGATGCCATCCTAGCCATATGAAATAGATGAGTGTAAGGACAAAGGTCTGAAATAGTATTTTTCCCCCAGGATTGTCACTGGAGGTATAAAAATGGAGTAGGTTATAGGATTGGTCATGATGGGCCTTGCTTGCTGTATGGATAAGCATGTGCTTTACCTATAGGTTAACATTTCCCATGGTGGGTTCCAGGAAGTAGTTCTCAAAAGTATGTTATTGGCAAATAATTTGTAAGTCGATGCCTACTAAAAGCTAGGTGTATTGAGTCATAGATTACAGTGATGTACTGGAAGTTCTGTAAAGTTCTACATTAAAAACCTGTTTAGCTTTAGTTTACTGTTTTTCAAATTTATTTGACCATGGAACCTGTTATGTAAAACACCTATTAATATCTATCCTGGAGCACACTTTAATAAACATTACTGTTCATGTGGTTGATATGAAAGGGCTTTGTGTAAAGCTTTGTCTTCAGTGTGTAAGTTGCCATACAAACGACATTCTCCTATAATTTTTGAAGTTTTAATGGAAATATTATTTTTCCAAGTTCTCACCATAATTTGAATAATTTTTGAAATTCTTGCACTTTGACTTCATCTACAGCATGATGAAAGTATTCGAAGGCACATGGAACAGATTGAACAAAGAAAAGAAAAAGCTGCTGAGCTAAGCAGTGGGCGACATGCAAATACTGATTATGCCCCCAAACTGACCCCTTATGAAAGAAAGAAGCAGTGTTCTCTCTGCAATGTGCTGGTAAGTTGTTATTATCAATATTGTAATGATATAGTTTACTTCTAAAGTTTATGAAACCATGGAAATATATTCTTCCAGTCTTTTAAAACTTATGCTAAGGCAGGAGAGATGTGGCAACTCACGCCTGTAATTTCAGCACTTTAGGAGTCCAAGGTGGGCGGATCACTTGAGGCCAGGAGTTCAAAACCAGCCTTGCCAACCTGGTGAAACCCTGTCTCTACTGAAAATACAAAAAATTAGCTGGGCATGGCGGTGCATGTCTATAATCCCAGGTACTCAGGAGGCTGAGGCATGAGAATCCTTTGAACCCAGGAGGCGGAGGTTGCAGTGAGCCAAGATTGTGCCACTGCACTCCAGCCTGGGCGACAAAGCAAGACTCTGTTTCAAAAAATAAAATAAAACTCATGCTAAGGCATCTGCTGAGTGACTTGGATTTCTTTCATGATTCTGAATGAAACATCAGCATTTCGGAATAGCAGTAAAAGTGCTAAAGAAAATAGTTACTGTTAAAATGGATGATTACCTGCTTAATGTGATAGCCCAAGTCAGTATTTTTGGGGTACTAGGTCTAAAAAAAGAAAACAACATTTTCACTGCTGAGACTTGAATCTTCAAACTTAGAGGAAATAATTTCCTCTTAGGCTGACTATAGCATGTCTTTTTTTTTTGGATACAAGTATCGCTTTGTCACCCAGGCTGGATTGCAGTGGCATGATCTTGGCTCACTGCAGCCTCCGCCTCCCGCCTCCCGCCTCCGGGGTTCCTCCCGGTTCTCCTGCCTCAGCCTCCTGAGTCTTTTTTTTAACCATTTGTCTTCTAGAGGATTCTCAGAATTATGTTTGAGGAAACTATTTTTAAGACTAATATGTAAATACTAGGTGGATCTCAACTCACATATCATATACTGGACTGAATGTGTAGTGTTTAAAATTCATATAATGTTATATTGATTACATTGCTTTGATTTTATGCTTTTAGATCTCTTCGGAGGTATATCTTTTTAGCCATGTTAAAGGGAGAAAACACCAGCAAGCTGTGAGAGAGAATAGCAGCATCCAGGGGCGTGAACTTTCAGATGAAGAAGTGGTAAACTTTATTTTTGTTCATTTACAGTTGTTTATTGAGTACCCAATATGTGCTGTTTTATTATAAATAATTCCATGTTTGTATTTATTTCTATGATTATTTAAAACTAAATTTAGCACTTAATAGCTACTATAATATAGTGTACAAATGTGTCATTATTTTAGTGTATATATTAATTTAACAAGAAAGATAGAAACAAGAATTTAATGCTGTTATTTACATAATTTCAGTATAAGGAAAGGTTATGGTATATTGATATTTTAATAATGCAGGAAAATAATTACTCAGTGACATGCCACATTTCTTGGAAAACAGTTAACCACATAAATTTCACTTAAGAGGATAATTTTGGATCAGTATACCATTTAGAAGCTTTTGGAAATTCATTATTTCTTCACACATAATTATTGTCAACATGGAATTTAGATTTGTTTAAATATATATATGAATATTTTTCATTTAACTCTTTTTGAAACTTGGATGACATAGCTAGATAATCTGTAAATTTGCTGTCCTGTTTATTATAGTAAATTTTTAAAACTACTCAAGAATAAGAAATTCATATTTGTTAAGCAACTCTTAAGCCATCCAGGAAAAGTTTTTGTGGGTTCTTTGAGGGCAGGTCCCTTTATATAGGTGCATGTGTACATTTAACTTTTTTTTTTTAGGTATGGCATTCATTAGTCAAGAACACAAATCTCAAGTATATAGCTGATGAATTTTTACATATGTATAAACTGATATAAAACCACTCAGATCATAATATAGACCATTTGTTGTACCCTTTGGGTTCCTCTTATGCCCCCTCCTAGTTGTGTCCCCAAAAGTTAACTACTATGAATTTTTGCATCATTATTTACTCTTGCCTATCCTTGAATTTCATATAAATGGTATCATACAGTATGTATTCTTTTGTGCCTGACTTCATACATTCATACTTAAGCCTGTGAAATTGATCCCTATTGTCTATGTGAAGCTGTAGTTATTTTTCTTAGCTTTATATCAGTGCCTTCCTATGTACCATCAGGAACACATCTGTAGTTGAATAGTATTTGGTTTACTGACTTGTTAAAATAAGGGAAAACAGGAAGAGCCAAGATGGCTGACTAGATGCAGCCAGGAAGAGCATCTCTCCCACCCAGAGACCAGACCATCAAGAAGGCTAGCACGCTCCGAGCAGATCTTCTAAGGAAGGCATTGAGATTAGAGGGAGGGAAGGCCCACCCTGAGCTGAAGCTGCAGGAGAAAATGGGGAACGCCGCCTGGCTTTGCAGAGCACCAGGACTCTCTCCTGAGGAAGAGGTGGCTAACTAAGCAAGGAGTGACCCACTCTCATCACAGACCTCTGGAATCCTAGCTGCAGGAGACCCCATGACTCCTACGGACATTTGAGCTGACAGGGAGAATTGCTTGGAGAGGTGGCAGGGACTGGAGTCCAGCTTGCAAAGAGCCCAGAGGGTTTGACACAGGAACAGCTGATGTGGAGGGCAGCCAGAGATGCTCAATCCCCAAGTCTCACTGTGTTCCCCTAGGTGGCTTTGGTCATTGTTGTCTGTCAGACCTGCACACAGCAGTGCTGTCTTGACAGTGGAACAGGGCCGGTGTGATCTGAGCACCCTGGTCTGATGGCATCTCCCAGGGTCCCTGCCTGGCCATGCCTTCTTGCAGTGCAGACTTGGATGCCCAAACGAGGTGCTTCTAGGTGGCTGCCACCATAGCTCCTATCCCAGGAGACCCTGCCTGACCATCAGAGAGCTTCTGCAGATGGGCCCCTGCTGGCATGCAGCTACCCATAGCCTCTCCCCACCACTTTCTGGCAGCTGCATGGACTTTGCCACCACGCTGCTACTGGCACTGGTGCAGGTGTGGACTCTGTTGCCACTGCACTGCCATCACCAGTGTGTGAATACGTGTTCACACCCTACCAACTGCAATTGCATGCATGCGGAACCTGTGACTGCTAGCCTGTGCACTTGGACCTGATACCACTGTGCTGATGAAGTGATTTTGCCAGCGCCTGCCATTGAAGTATTGTTGCCAGCGGACAGGGAACACCTTAGCCACTCTAGTGCAGCAAGTGCTTAACCTTGAGGTTCCAAACCGTAGGCCTGGTCTCATTCCCCTGGGGCATGCAGCCCAGCACTGCTGAAGTCATCCAGAAACAAAGCCAGTTCACTGAACGCAGTGTATACTACAGTCAAACCCTTAAGGGCATCAAAGAATGTAAAAACAAAAAGCCTCATCCAAAGGGCAGCAATTTCAAAGATGAAAGGAACATCCTTTCATGTTAAAAACCCTCAACAAACTAGGAATTGAAGGAACATAGCTCAAAACAATAAGAGCCATCTATGACAAACCCACAGCCAGCGTCATACTGGAGGGGCAAAAACTAGAAGCATTCCCCTTGAGAACTGGAATGAGACAAGGATTTCCACTCTCACCACTCCTGTTCAACATAGTACTGGAAGGCCTAGCCAGAGCAATCAGGCAAGAGAAAAAATCAGAGGCATCCAAATAGCATGAAAAAAGTGAAATTCTCTCCCATTGCAGATTGTACAGTTCTATACCTGGAAAACCTCAAAGGGTCTGCTCAAAAGCTCCTAGATCTGATAAACAACTTCAGTGAGGTTTCAGGACACAAAACGAATGTATAAAAATCAGTAGCATTTCTACACAGCAACAACATGAAAGCTGAGAGCCAAATCAAGAACTCAGTCTCATTCAAATTAGCTACAAAAAGAATAAAAAAGCTAAACAGGGAGGTGAAAAATCTCTACAGATGAGAATTACAAAATACTGTTCAAAAATATCAGAGATAACGCAAACAAATGCAAAAATGTTCCCCGCTCATGGATAGTCAGTATTGTTAACATGGGCATACGGCCCAAAGCAATTTGCAGATTCAGTGCTATTCCTATCAAACTACCAATGACATTCTTCACAGAATTAGAAAAAACTATTCTAAAATTCATATAGAACCAAAAAAGATAGCCCAGGTCTGAGCTCACTTTTTTGGTGATTTTTTAACTTGGAAGAATTTTGCCCCTCAAGTTTTAACCACTTTGATGACTCTAAACTCCAGATTCTGTCTCCTCAGCTCACTAAGACTGCTACTCTGCTTGCACTATGCTCCCATGCCAGAAATTGGCATAAACCCTGAAGGAAGTATCCAGAATGAATGTACAGCTAATTTTATGTGCTTGCCTTTTTTTAGGCATCATAGTCTTTCAAGTCCTGTGTTGGCTTTTGTTCCTTTCAAATAGTCGCTTTGTGTATTTTGTGCAACTTTTGGCGTTAGATGAGTCCAGTACAAGCCAGGTCACGGTAGCTAGAATTAAGTCTCCAGTGTTTGAGCCCTGCATATTCATGTTTGATATAATGCTTGACATATAGTTAAGGTTATTTATAAATTTCCATTGAGTTGAATCGAAATGAAAAGTTTATGCAGAGTGGCTTGAAGGTATCGTTGGAGTAGACCTCTCAATTTCACCTTTGTAAATTCTGAGTACTTTTAATATAAGTGAAATGGAATGTGGAACTAATAATCTAGTTTACCTCAGATAATTTTCTTCCTTTTACTCAAATCGTGTAAGTATTGTAAGAGAGAATAGTATGGAGTTTTTTATTACTTAAATCTTTCATGATTACCCCCATTTTCTACTTGAGTTTTCTGTTTAGAACTATAGTCACGTATTTGTGTACTCTACTTTGAAAAAAACCTTAATTGCCTCAATTACTTGTAATAATTCCCATTGTAAAGGATATTCTTTCCTTTATAAAAATTATTTGTGGCCAGGCGCGGTGACTCATACCTGTAATCCCAGCATTTTGGGAGACTGAGGCAGGTGGCTCACCTGAGGTCAGGAGTTCAAGACCAGCCTGGCTGACATGGTGAAACGTTGTCTCTACTAAAAATACAAAAATTAGCTGGGCGTGGATGTACGCCTGTAATCCCAGCTACTTTGGAGGCTGAGGCAGAAGAATTGCTTGAACCCAGAAGGTGGAGGTTGCAAGTGAGCCGAGTTCATGCCATTGCACTCCAGCCTGGGTGACAGAGTGAGACTCGATATCAAAAACAAAATTACTTGTAATTAATTTCCATTAATAAAACAGCTAAAAATATTATTTAATTTACAAAAAATTATTTTTTTCTGGAATATGGTATTAAGTAAACTGAAATATAAATTTCACATGTTTTTATTTCAATGAGAAAAGGTTAGAAGCAAATAATAGGATTCACACACTTTGGAAGAAAAATGTGCAATATTATCTGATTTTTGTAGCCATAGCAGTCTTATGTTTAGCTCTTATGATTTGAGATTTGAATGATGTGTTCATTTTGTGTACTGTTTCAGTTTGAATGAATTAAATTTTCTTAAAGTTCTTACTTAATTCATGTCGTTATTCTTGGTTATAGCCTCTTCCTCCTGAAAACAAATGTATAATATAGCATATGAATTATGTGATATAAAAAGGCTATTTTCTGTTACTATCATGGAAGTTCATTTTTTTAATCAGTAGAGGGTATCTATAGTACACATACTTGTTCTACTTAAAGTTATTACTTGTCATCTATGATGTCTTTATATTATATACACCTTTTCTGTGACCTTTCTTCTTTGACATGTAAGATTTTATTTATATTACCTCTGACCTAATAAAATTGTACCTTTGACCTTATGAACTTAACATCTCAGAAAACTTACTCTTGATCTTTGACACATTTTGTTTTAAGCCTGTTCAACATAATAGGTCGCTGCTGAGTAAGAAAGCTTTATTGTTTTGTGTTTTTATTGTAACTTGGGCAGTTTTTCTAGTGTTTCTTGAGACTTAACAAAAGGGACTATGTTTGACGTTTATGTTTGATTTTTTTTCTCATTCATCTTAGAATTCAAATGATTAAAAAGGTGATTTTTAAAGGTCAAAAATGGGTACTAGTTTTAAATATATTCTAAAATTTAACTTTTTACATGCATTGCTAAATAAATCAATGAAGTATTATTTTTAGTATTTGATATCTTTGTGGTCCCGTTTTCACATTATCTAAAGAAACTGCTAGGATCTTTTCTAGAAGTTGCTTGAAGTACATTTCATTGTATATGTAGAATGAATTTAAAAAGATATTTTTTCCATTTTAAATCAGTGTATTTCTATGTTTGTGAGATTCCATTAGCTTCAAACGCCTGTAAATTGTACAAACTCTTTTAGTTACCCTGTATACTTATAGAAAAAAATAATAATTTTCATTTGACTCCTGAAAGGTATGAATAGGACCTTCCTGAAGGATCTTAAATTAACTGTAATGTATTGGATGTTTACAACCGTATGTGACTTTACAAATAGCATTATTAGTTTCCATGGACAATATATGCCAACTAGGTGATTGAAGAGAAAATAAATTTTAAATTAGGAAAATAAAGAAATTTTAAATTAACAAAAACATAAAGACATCACTGTATTTAATGAAATGTAAGCTGACTGTTTCAGCCAGGGTGTGCCTGGCAATGAGATCAAAAGAAGTGGCAAGATGTTTCCCAGAATTATGATAGTCTGGGAAATAAAAGATAATTCCATATAGACCCATTTATTTCCTTACTTTGCTTGCCTTTGTAGAAGAAGTATTCACAATCATTTTATAATCACATTATGAAACATCTTATTTGCCTTTCAACAGGAAATCAAGTCGAATGAGCAAACTAGAAGTAATTTAATTTAAATCTTCAGTTTTTTTTTCCCATTGAATACCTCGGTAGGGTTAGTAAGTTTAAGGCAATTTGAGAAATGATTTTAAAACATATTGTCCTTTCTTTTAAGGCATAGCTTCCATTGACTTGATTTTTCTCCTTAATAGTATAGGAAAAATTTTATAGGGGGGTGTGTGTGTGTGTGTGTGTGTAAGTAAATGTATATGTATTCATTATATAATGCACACACATATATAGCTGATTATTAATTTATATAGTCTAAGTTTTCACACTGTGATATGCAGAGAATATGTGGCTCTATATCTGTGGCTGATTTATTGATCTTCTTTATTTAGTTGAAGGAAAATTTTTAGATTCCACTTATTAGGTCGAGGAAAAATATTTAAGTAAACGGGTTTTTTTTTGTTGTTTTTTTCTTTTTTCAAGATGGAGTCTTGGTCCGTCGCTCAGGCTGGAGTGAAGTTGCTTGATCTTGGCTCACTGCAACCTCTGCCTCCTGGGTTCAAGCAATTCTCCTGTCTCAGCCTCCCAGGTAGCTGAGACTACAGGCGCCTGCCACCACACCGGCTAGTTTTTGTATTTTTTTTAGTGGAGGTGGGGTTTTACCATGTCAGCCAGGCTGGTCTCAAACTCTTGACCTCAGGTGATCCACCCACCTCGGCCTCCCAAAGTGCTGGGATTACAGGTATGAACCACCACGCCTGACCACAAATAATTTTTATAAAGGAAAGAATACAAACTTGCTTTTTAGAGTTTTAGAATTAACTCAAAAGAGAAGAATTAATAATTAAGTTGACTCTTAACAGATTTTTAGCTGTGTTAGTCAAGGTGTAAAATTCGGAGTGCAAAGTGACTTTAGAGTTACACTAGTAGCTAGTTTGGTAACTTGGCATTTTAAACTAAATGAAATTAAGACTTTGTTTTACCCTGTTACTTTCTTAATTTGCAGTTTTAATTTAATCGATTTATAGGTTTTTATAAATATGTTTTATCATATTAAAGAAGGTCCTTTCTATCTCTAATTTTGTAAGATCTTAAAAATAATAAATTGTTATTAATTTGGGTTGAACTTTTTCTTCATCTTATGATTGCTTTTCTCCTTTAATTATAGCAAGAAGTATTTTCTGGGCAAAATTGCAAAATTCTTTTTTCAGTTTGTGTATGTGATATATTAATGGCTTGTCTATATTAATATTTAACTTAATTTGGTCATGATTTTAAAAGTACATAGTTAAATTTGTTTTTGAAATATCTTATTATTTTTCTTTCTCAAGATTGTATCATCTTCTTATATAAACTGACTAGATTTCCCTGTTGTGTTTTTATTACTGGGAACATGTTGCATAAAATAGAAATTGTCTCTTCCTTAAAGGTTTTGTTTAATATATCTATAAAATTATATGTTCCTCTATGTGTTTTTTGGGAAAAATTTGTTTTCTGTGGTAAAATACACAAAACTTAATATATGCCATCTTAACTATTTTTCCAACTTTATTAAGGTATAGTTGACAAAAATTGTGTATATTCAATTGTATACATTCAGTGTGTACAACATGATTTGTATATTAATGCAAACGCTGTGTAGTGATTGCCGCAATTAGTTGTGTTTCTATACACTAACAATGAACTTTCTGAAAAAGAAATTAATAAAATTATCTCATTCATAATAGCATCAAAAAGTAGAATATTTTGGAATAAATTTAACCAAGGAGGTAAAAAGTCTTTTCACTGAAAACTGTAAGATACTGATGAGAGAAATTGAAGAAGATATAAATAAATGAAGATATCCTGTGTTCATGGATTGGAAGAATTAGTACTGTTAAAGTGTCCATACTCTCCAAAGCAATGTATAGATTCAGTGTAATCCCCATCAAAATTTCAATGACATTTTTAATAGAAGTAGAAAAAACCTCCTAAAATTTGTATGGAATCACAAAAAAATTGGAGTAGCCAACGCAATCCTGAGAAAGAACAAAGCTGGAGGCATTACACTCCCTGATTTCAAAGTAAAATACAAAGCGATAGTTACCATCTTAACCCTTTTTAAGTATATATTATAGTTTAGTGTCATTAAGTTCATTCACATTGTTATGCTGCCGTCACCACTGTTAATCCACAGAACTCTTTTCATCTTGAACATCTGAAAATCTGTGCCCATTAAACATTAACTTTCCATTCCCGCCTCCCTCCAGACCCTGGCAGTCACTATTATAATTTCTTGTTTTTCATGGCCCTGTCAGTTTTGAGGAGTGCTGGGTGAGGCATTTTGCAGAATATCTTTCATTTGGGTTCGCCTGATGACTGAAGTAGGTTTGTAGATTTTTTTCTCATGATTACCCTGGGTTATATGTTTTTGGTGGGAATACCATAGAGTTGAAATGTCCTTTAGGCACATCATATCAGAGATACATACAATTATAACTTATTTCTTGCCACAGTAGTGTTTGCAATGTTTCTTCACTGTGAAGTGACTATTTTTTCTTTTCCATACCTTGGAAGCAGGTTTCAAGGGATTGGGATACTTGTGGGAGGGATTAGGTTTCAGCTTCCAGAGGAGGACTATCTATGTATAATTTTCGGAATCCTTCTGTTAAGGAAGGTTTGCCCATATTCCTTATTTATTTATTCATCTTTTATATCAGATATAATTTTTTTTACTTTGAGTTATATTCTAGTATACATTATCTTATTGCTAATACTGTTCCAGATTTGGTGATTACGAACTCTTTCAGTCAGTTTTTGTGTCTTTTTGACATTGCCCTGTTTACTTTTTTTTGAACACTTCTTTACTGGCATTTTATAATCTTGTAAGCAGCAGCCTTATCTGGTATTCTTCCTTTTCTAGCCCTGGAATCAGCCACTTTTCCAAGGAGCTCTGTTTTTTTTGTTTTCAAGGATAACACTTAGAAAACAAGACCTAGATATAAGGGGTGCTCATTATTAACTGAGGTGTCACTGCTTCTAGGCCCTCAGGTTTAGAAGCCATTTTTAGGGGGAGGCTTTTCTCTACCATATCAGTTTCTTCTGTGTTCATTGTCTTTTAAGATTTTCCAGATCTTCTTGAGTCAATAATTGATATCTTCTTAGAAGATTACTTTCTTAGATTAGATTTTCTAATTTATTTTAATAAAAGTATATACACATAGTAAGCCTCTTTGAAATCATTAAAATCTGTTTTCTATTTTCTGATTTCAATATTTTACACTTTCTTTTTGCCTTGAACTTGCTAATGGTTTTTAAAATTTTTCTTCTTTCTACCTTTTTTCAGTCTCTTTCTCTTTCCTTCCCTCTACCCCGTCTCAATTGAATGATTAATTTGTTTTTATTTGTTCTTGTTTTAAGACATGTTATTTAATGCCACATATTTCTTTTGATTGAAGACAGTTTGAATTTCATTTTTTTTCCTTTTTAAGAAAGAAGCATTTGGGTCAGGCGCGGTGGCTCATGCCTGTAATCCCAGCACTTTGAAAGGCCAAGGTGGGCGAATCACGATGTCAGGAGATAGAGACCATCCTGGGTAACATGGTGAAACCCGTCTCTACTAAAAATACAAGAAATTAGTCGGGCATGGTGGCGGGCACCTGTAGTCCCAGCTACTCTGGAGTCTGAGGCAGGAGAATGGCATGAACCTGGGAGGTGGAGCTTGCAGTGAGCGGAGATCCTGCCACTGCACTCCAGCTGGGGTGACAGAGTGAGGCTTCGTCTGAAAAAAAAAAAAAAAAATGCATTTAAGGCTACAGTAACCAAAACAGCATGGTACCGGTACCAAAACAGATATATAGACCAATGGAACAGAACGGAGGCCTCAGAAATAACACCACACATCTACAACCATCTGATCTTTGACAAACCTGATAAAAACAAGCAGTGGGGAAAGGATTCCCTATTTAATAAATGGTGTTGGGAAAACTGGCTAGCCATATGCAGAAAACTGAAACTGGACCCTTTTCTTACACCGCATACAAAAATTAGCTCAAGATGCATTAAAGACTTAAACATATGACCTAAAAGCATAAAAATCCTTGAAGAAAACCTAGGCAATACCATTTAGGACGTAGGCATGGGCAAAGATTTCATGACTAAAACACCAAAAGCAATGGCAACAAAAGCCAAAATTGACAAATGGGATCTAATTTAAACTAAAGAGCTTCTGCATAGCAAAAGAAATTATCATCAGAGTGAACAGGCAACCTACAGAATGGGAGAAAATTTTTGCAATCTGTCCATCTGACAAAGGGCCAATATCCAGAACCTACAAAGAACTTAAACAAGTTTACGAGAAGAAAACAACCCCATCAAAAAGTGGGCGAAGGATAAGAACAGACACTTCTCAAAAGAAGACATTTATGCAGCCAACAAACATATGAAGAAAAGCTCATCTTCACTGATCATTAGAGAACTGCAAATCAAAACCACGATGAGATACCATCTCACGCCAGTTAGAATGGCGATCATTAAAGTCAGGAAACAACAGATGTTGGAGAGGATGTGGAGAAATAGGAGTGCTTTTATGCTGTTGGTAGGAGAGTAAATTAGTTCAACCATTGTGGAAGACAGTGTGGTGATTCCTCAAGGATCTAGAACTAGGAATACCATTTGACCCAGCAATCCCATTACTGGGTATATACCCAAAGGATTATAAAACATTCTACTGTAAAGACACATGTACATGTATGTTTATTGCGGCACTGTTCACAATAGCAAAGACTTGGAACCGACCCAAATGCTCATCAGTGATAGACTGGATAAAGAAAAGGTGGCAAATACACACCATGGAATATTTTGCCGCCATAAAAAAGGATGAGTTTGTGTCCTTTGCAGGGACATGGATGAAGCTGGAAACCGTCATTCTCAGCAAACTACTGCAAGAACAGAAAACCAAACACCGCATGTTCTCACTCATAAGTGGGAGTTGAACAATGAGAACACATGGATACAAGAAGGGGAACATCACACACTGGGACCTGTCAGGGGGTGGGGGGATTAGGGGAGGGATAGCATTAGGAGAAATACTTAATATAGATCATGGGTTGATGGGTACAGCAAGGCACCATGGCATGTGTATACCTGTGTAACAAGCCTGCGTGTTCTGCACATGTACCCCGAACTTAAAATATAATAATTAAAAAAAGAGTATGTGTTGCCAATATGAGGACTGTTCTTTGATTTTTAATTTTTACTTTCATTGGATTCTGGTCAGAGATTATGGTTTATATAGGTTCCACTACGAGGAGTTTATTAATTTTTCTTTGTAGTTTAATATATTGTAAAATTTTAAGAATAATCTCTTTTCTCTCTGGGTATATGTAACATTTATTAGATCAAATGTCTTAATTATCATGTAAATCTTACTTTTTTATCCGATTGGTTTTTGTTCATTTAAAGAATGCCAATATGCTATTATTGTTATTTCTTCACGTCTCTTTGTGTTTTTAAAATCAGTATTTGCTATTTATGTATTCCAAACATTTATCATCATAGTCATAACTTTTTATATCTCTTTTACTGGTGAAGTTTACCTTTTAAGAGTATGAAGCATCCGTCTTTCCTATTTAATGCCTCTTTCCTTGAATATTATTTTTGTCTGGTATTAATATTGTAAACCTAGTTTTGTTTAATGTTGCTTAATAGGTCCTCTTCCCGCTTGTCCCATTCATAATTTATATTTTGATTTTTTTTTACATGTAGATCTATTCCTAAAATGTATACTTTTATTTTGGTTGTTTATTGCTTTACAAGAAGAATACCTCACTGTATATAATCTTTATGGACTTGTGCTTTTTCCTTCAATATTATAATGCTTATATTCATCCAAATTACTATGAAGAGCTTTAGTTTGTTGGTTTTGGTTGCTGTACTGTTTTGTAATTATACACAATTTATTTACTATCCTGTTGATTGGTATTTGTGTTGTTTTTAAGTTTTTGGTTTGTAAGTAGTGTTGGTGTTAACATTCCTATACATACCACTTGTACATGTATAAGAGTTTTCCTTGGGTATATACCTAAGGGTGGAATGCTGAGTAGTATGGTATATAAATGTTCAATTTTAGAGACGATCCCATACTGTTTTTCTAATTGGTTGCACCAGTTTGCACACTTACCAGTGATGTATAAAAGATGTAGATTTACATTCTCCACAACTCTTGGCATTATATGGGTTTTTAACATTTGCCAATCAAGTAGGTGTAAAGTGGTATTTCATTATAGGCTTGATTTTTATTTACATGATCACTAATGACATAAAGCATTACTTCATGTTTTAGGAAAGTATTTCCTGTTCTGTAAAATGTCTGTGGTTCCATCCTGGCTAACATGGTGAGACCCCGTCTCTACTAAAAATACCAAAAAAAAAAAAAAAATTAGCTGGGCGTGTTGGCGGGTGCCTGTAGTCCCAGCTACTCGGGAGGCTGAGACAGGAGAATGGCATGAACCCGGGAGGCGGAGTTTGCAGTGAGCCAAGATCGTTCCAATGCACTTCAGCCTGGGCGACAGTGGGAGACTCCATCTCAAAAAAAAAAAAAAAAAGTCTGTGGCTATTCTTCCCCTTTTCTATTGGGTTCTATTGGGTTGTTTACTTTTGCTTTTTATTTTTAGGCTTTTTTCATAAATTGTTACTAATTTTTTATTAGTTATATATATTGGAGATATCTGTAGCAGTTTTTAACTTAGATTTTCATATTTTTATGTCTGTTAGCAAAAAATATTAATTTCAACAATCAAATTTACCAATATTGTCTTTTATAGATAGTACTTTTTGTGTTCTTCAAAAATCCTCTCTGACGATGTATTTCACCTATATTTTCCATTAAGTGTTTTGAAGTTTTGTTTTTGACATTTAAATCTTCAATCCACTTTGAGTTATTTTTTACAGCTCCTTTTATTGGATTCTTCTTTCACCATCTCACATGTCACCTCTGTTTTATGCTACATTTCATGCATGTATGAACTGTTTATGGCTTCCCTATGCTCGTTTGTCTGCTCCATTATCACGTTACCTTACTTAATAAACTTGTTCTCATACACAGGAGAACAAGATGTTTCTTGTGGCTTCTTGTCCTTTTACTCATCCTTATACATTACAGAATTGTCAAGTTCTATCAAAAACTGTCGAGAATTGTTTTAAATCAGATCATTTGGGAAATGATTCACATCTTCCTGATATTCTTCTTATTTGCGAATGTCATATTACTACATTTCAATTAGGCCTTTAAGAATATTTGTTAATAAGTAAGGTTTTATAATTCCCCCTACTGTTATTTTTTACCTGTCTGTTACTTTGTTGCTCTATAGAAATGCAAATAATTTTGCATATCAAGTTCATATTTACCCTCTTGTTAAACTCTTATTTCCAGTAACTTGTCTGTAGATTGAGGTTTCTATGTAAAGAATCACATTGCAAATAATAAGGTTGTATTGCTTATTTCCATTGTTTATAACTCAAATTTACTTTTGTTTTTTTATCACACTGGGTCATATCTGTAGTACAATGGTGAACACATGTAGTGGTGGCATTCTGTCTCATATCTGATTTTAAAGAGTATGAGTCTAAAGTTTTCTCACTTAAAATGATGTTTGCTTTAGGTTTTTAATAACGAGTCTTTTTTAGTTAAGGAAGTTTCTTTTTCTAATTTCTAAATATTGGCTTATTTATTTGTTGTTTAGTCTTTTAGTATAGTGACTTATATTTATTTCCTAATATGAAACTATTTTTGCTAAGCTGGAATAACCCTAATTCATTACTGGTATATTATATTTTTGTGTATTCTTTGCTAATATTTTGTTCACTACTATTGCATATACATTTATGAGTGATAGAGTTTTATGATTTTTTCTTTTTTGCATCATCTTTGGTTGTCAGGATTATGCTCATACAATAAGTTAGAAACTTTTTTGTCTATTTTCTGGAAGATTTGTATAATACCAGGATTGTCTTTTCTTTGAAATTTTGAAAGAAATTCCCTGTAAAACTCATTTGGTCCTTGTCCTTTCTTGGTTGGAAGATTCTTAAACACTTTAGTATTATTAATAATTATGAATGTATTTAAATATTTTATTTCCCTTTGAGTCCCTTCTGCAAAGTTAAGAGTTTTCTAGGAATTTATTTTTACACTGTTTTAAAAATATTTTCATGTAGTTATTGATAGCGTTCTTGTTTCTTTATTTTGTTTGACTGAGTTAATTTGGAGAACCAGTGTTGGTGATCTGAGATTCTATCCTCAGCTTGGTCGATTCTGCTGTTAATACTTGTGATTGTATTATGAGATTCTCGAAGTGAGTTTTTCGGCTCTATCAGATCAATTTTTTTTTCCATAAAATGAGCACTTCATTTTTTAATTCGCGTATTGTTTCATCATATTTCATAGATACTTGGGTTGTGTTTTGACTTTCTCCTGAATCTCAGCGGTCTTCGTTCCTATCCATATTCTGAATTCTGTGTCTGTCATTTCAGTCATTTCAACCTGGTTAAGAACCATTCCCGGGGAACTAATGTGGTAATTTTGAGGTAAGAAGACATTCAGGCTTTTTGAGTTGCCACAGATCTTGTTCTTTCTCATGTATGTGGGCTGACGTTCCTTCAGTCTTTGAAGTTGCTGTGCTTTGGATGGGGTCGTTTTGTTTTTAGTATTATTTGGTGCCCTTGGGGTTTCGTTGTGTTACAAGGTGGTATCAGTTGGCTAACTTCATTTTTGGAAAATTTTAGGGGGCCAGAGCTCAACTCAGTACCCCTAGGCTGTATGCTGTAACTCTGGGGGGCTAGTATCCAGCACTTTGCTTTGTTTTCTGGCCCCTTGAGGTTAGGAACCTGCTTTCCTGGAGGGGCTGAAGTATTTCTGGTCTACTGGCCACAACACTCTGATGAGTGGTGCCAGCCAAAGTGCTTTTTCGAGGTGGTGCCTTAGGATTCATGCTCACTTGTATGTGTCAGCAAATGCCACAGTATTTTGGGGTATGCTTATGTTGGCTATGGTGGCATAGCAGTGGGAGCTGGACTGTGGCCTTCCTGCTTGTGCTTGTGTTAGCAGGGGTGGGGCAGGGTTTCCAGCATTTGTGTTTGCACTCGTGCTTGCAATGGCAGGGTGTTGATGGGCACGGGGCCGCCAATGTCTGTGTGCACTTTGTAACTGGCAATGATGGCACACCTGGGTACCTCCATGTCAGCTGGGGGCATCATTGGGATGTGCTTGTGCCAGCAGCAGTGGCACAGCGGTCTGCTTACATGTGCACTGCGAGGTGGGGAGGGAAGGGAGGTGAGTTCTGCCTGCGTGTGTACTGTCACAGCTGTGGGTATGTGGCAATGGGCTTCTGCATGCTGGCAAAGTGCCTGGGGAAGGTTGTAGGTAGGCTGGTACATTTCAGCAGGGCCCAGTCTAATGGAGCTCTCTGATGGTCAGGTGAAGTGTTTTGACAAAGAACATATGAAGAGCCCCAGCAGCACCCTGGTTGGGCATCTGAGGCAGAGCTCCAAGTGGCACAGTCATCTGGGGCTGCAGGAGAGGCTAGCATACAGGGCGGTGCCCAGGTGGGACTGCCTCTGTCACATGGGCAAGACCACTCTGCCCTGTCCAGGTCTGACAGTCACTCTAAGGCTAAAATCTCCTAAAGGAGCATGGTGAGCCTTGGGGGATGGTCAGTCATTGCCAGGCTCTACTGCAGACCTTCCCACACCAAACCCTCTGGGCTTCACACAGACTGGAGTCTTGCCCCTACCGCCCCTCTAAGCAGCTTTTCCTGTTGGCATAAGTGTCTGTGGGGGTTGTGATGTCTCCTGCTGTTAGGATTCCAGGGATCTGTGGAGAGAAGAGGCCACTCCTCATCTCCTCAACTCACCCCTTCCCCAGGAATTTTGGGTGCCAAGAAATAGTCCTTGCTTCTGCTAATGGCAGAAAT
This sequence comes from Chlorocebus sabaeus, assembly GCF_047675955.1. NCBI lineage: Eukaryota > Metazoa > Chordata > Mammalia > Primates > Cercopithecidae > Chlorocebus > Chlorocebus sabaeus. The sequence continues at coordinate 52,755,432 of NC_132929.1, read as the reverse complement.
TGAAGAGGAGCTGGTGCATGCAGAGATCACATGGTGAGAGAGGAAGCAAGAGAGTGAAGAGGGAGGTGCTAGGCTCTTTTTAACCAGCAGCTCTCATAGGAACTAATAGAGGCAGGACTCACTGCTCCACCAAGGAAGGGCCTTTATCTAATTGTAAGGCATCTAGCCCCATGGCCAGGGTTCTCAGTATCCCCATGTGGTGTTTCCAACTTCCTCCCTCTTCATCCCAGCATCTGCATTCTGCTTCTGTTCACACTCGCTGCTTCCCCGTGACAGTCTACTCAGAGTATGCCAGTCACCTGCATGTCCCAGTTACTGGGTGATAGATGTTCCTCCTGGCTGCATCTAGTTGGCCATCTTCGCCACTACACTGTTTTGTATCCCCTTTGGTTTTAGATGGGTCTCCTATAAATAGCTTGTGCCTGGATTTTCTTCTTTTAAACTAGTCTTATGGTATTTATCTTTTAGTTGAGGATTTTTTTTTAAGTGGACATAGTATTTAATAGTATTGTAATATATTATGCATAATTATTTTACAATGTGTCTTACTGTAGGAAATTCGAAAATTGGGTAAGTTCTTTCATTTATAGGGTTAGGAATAGATTTTTCTTAGAAATGTGTAGTTACAGTAGAGAGCCTTGAGATATAACTATCATACATTTTTACCCTGATTTTTAAGTGTATAATTTATTAAATTTTGGCATATACATAACACCATGGAACCATCACCATGATCAAGATAGTGAACAAATTTATCACCTCAAAAGTTTGCTCATCTACTGTATGCTTGCTGATTTTCTCTTGTCTCACCAGTTTTTGAGAGAGGATATTGAAATTTCTTATTTTAATTGTGGGTTTGTCTTCATGTAGTTTTCAGTTGTATTATTAGCTGTATAAATGTGTCTTAGTATGTTTTTGTGTTGCTTCAGAACAACACCTGGGGCTGGTTAATTTATAAAGAAAATACATCTCTTTAGCTCACAGTTCTGCTAGCTGGAAGGTTTAAGATTGAGCACATAGTAAGGTCCTCAGGGTGCTTCTGCTCATGGCAGAAGGTGAAGAGGAGCTGGTGCATGCAGAAATCACATGGTGAGAGAGGAAGCAAGAGAGTGAAGAGGGAGGTGCTAGGCTCTTTTTAACCAGCAGCTCTCATGGGAACTAATGGAGGAAGGACTCACCGCTTCACTGAGGAAGGGCCTTTATCTAATCGTAAGGCATCCACCCCCATGACCCAATAACCTCCTAGTATGCTTCACCTCCAACATTAAGGATCAAATTTTAATATGAAATTTGGAGTGGACAAACATCCAAGGTATAGCAAATGCTAAGGATTGTTAGGTTTTCTTAATTGGCCCCTGTAGTATTATTATTATCATGAAATGACCTACTTTATCCCTGTGCATATTCTTTGCTCTGAAATTTACCTGGTCTATTATTAATATAGCCATTTCAGCTTTCTTTTCTGTTGTGTTAGGATAGTATATCATTTTCTGTCATTGTACTTTTAACCTATGTATTGTACATTTGCATGTATTTTTTTGGTCAGTATGTAGAAGTTAACAGCACTGTGGTGAAGCTGCTGACACTCTCAAGCCCTTGTCACCTATGGGTGTGGAAGCTACTTGAAACTAAGGACTTCTGGTTCTGAGCATTATCTTCCCTTTGATCTTGGTTTGAAAGATTGATGTTATTTGTGATATAAGGTATTACTGTTACTCTATTACTAAAATATTTTCTAAGGATGAAGCTGATACTAGCCACGTTGCTGTATTTGAAATCTGAGAATTCCGAGAAAACACCTTTCATTAAAAGGCATGGTTCAGTACCACTGAATCATTCCTTGTTGCAATATTGAGCTCAGACCTTCCTTATTCTTCACAGCATGATAAATTAGTAACCTTTTTGAACTGTGGGCTTTCCGTTGAGTCATCTGTTAAACCTCAGATTAGATCAGAAAAGAACATCAGAATCTGCAAAAGAAGGTTTTACCTCATTCATCATTGCCACCTACCAGAAAACTGATGGAGTATTTGTAATTGTCACTGAGTGGCGGGGGGACAGATGGTGAACTGTCATCCTTATCAGTGGATGGCTTTTCTCTTCTGCGTGGTGTCTGTTTCACAGTATTTCATTAGCTTTATTTTTCTTATCTGTCCCTTTAAACAATATAACAAATAAATTGTCACTGATAAAAATATAAGTATATCCTGTATCTGTGGAAAGGGACCTTAGCAGAGTTGAATCTTTTGTATAATTAAAATGACATATTTATTTTCAAAAGTTGTCATTGCCATATATGTTTAAAGTGATGCAGTCACAAATGATGCATAAATAATAAATGATGCATAAATGATAAAAAGGCATTGCATTTCAGATTTTCAGAATTTCTCAAATCTACTGTTTGACAGAATTTTAAACTTTAATATAATGGAACTGTCAGTCTTTTTCTTTTATTTTTTAAAGCATTTCTTGAGCACTTGCTTGTGTAAACTCTGTTAGGCCAGGTGCTAGGGAAACATAGGTAAATGATGTCATGTGAGCCCATCTCTGACAAATTTCACAGTTTCTTGAATCTCTAAACACACTCATTTTTATATGAATTAAGTAGTTTTTCTATTGTCTTCATTTTTGAATAGTGTTTGAATACTATCCATGGATACTTTATTTGATATGACTAATGCCATCCAAGACATTAGTAATTACAATCAGCTTTAAAGAGTTCATCTGTGTACTTTCTGAACATAATCTGTTGGAATGTTTTCTTGGATGAGTGATCATCTATGAAAAGAACAGTTTACTACAGAGTCTTTTGGTCTTAGTCTGAATAAAACTCTGTCCCCAGAGAATCATTCCTCCTTAACTTAAGCAGTTAGCATAAGCCCTTGATACATAGTAGGTTTTGAATTAAATATTAGTGAATTGAGCTAAAACCCTAACTTATTATCTTCAATATGCTGTATCTATGGGGATGCTATACAAAATATGTGATGAAGTGATGTCTAAAAATGCCCTTTGTTTTTAGGTGAGTGTTCCTTTATTTTTCCCTTCTTTCATCTGTGTCTCTGTCTTGTTCTGCCAATTTTCCTTCTTCTTCTTTCTCTTCCAGATACCTTGATCTCTTTCCTGCCCTCCTATACCTTCCTCACCTTTTACTTCTCTCACCCTCTTCATCATCCAGAGAAACAAGAAGTACAAGTTTTAACCCTTCAGTCCCTCACCCCTTCCCAGTTTGGGTAGAAGGCAGTGAGGGAATATTATAAATGCTTCCTATTTATCTTATTTGTTGTCATGCTGGGCAGGCTTAAAACAGTGGTATACTTAATAATAATTTTAAATGTGAGAAAAAATGGATTTTTCAATAAACTGATAAAATTGGATTTTAGATTCCGAAGTTCATAAAGTGTAGACTGAGACTGAGAGGAAAATGTTTTTTCAAATGACATGTGAAAACCATTGCACTAATTTTTTATGTACTTAGATTTGTAACTTGGTTTCCACCCTGGTCTTGAAAATAAACTGTAAAGAAATAAGCGTCTTAAGACATTGAATTTTTATTGAAAAAAAGGTCTGATTTTCTAATAAAAAATTTTATGTTACTGTAATTAAGCTTTGGATCCTTTTTTTCATTTAAATCCTTTTGATCTCGGAAGAAAAATATCTTTGAATATTCTAAATTTTATTGTTATATTTTAAAATAATGGGAAGGAGATTATTTGCTTCATTGTGCCACATTTTATGGAATGTGTTTGAGGCAACACTTGACAGAACTCTAAAAATGGCAGCTTAATAAAATTCTATGTTGTGTCATTTATATTTCCTGCCTATTCTGTTTTTAGAACTTTTATTTTTTTCCAAAGATCATGAACCTATCGGTCAGTATTTTTTCCCCATCTCTCTTAAAAAATAGGAAATACAGGAACCTTTAGGAGGAGTCTGATAGACTTTCAAGGTCATAAACCTGAGTATGAATTATTTCAGAAAATACAGTAAATTGTGTTAGGAAAACCAGAGCTTTGGTCTAGTATGCCATAAAAGGTAATTAAAAGAATAAGAAGGGTGTAAACTTTGATGAGATCATGTCTGCATATGTATTCGTTTCTTTATATACATTATTAGTATTTTAAACTATAGCAGTGTTGTTTAAAATTTTACAGGTGTGACTTAAAAACTACACTTAAAATTTTATTGTGTATGTGGAATTAGCCACCATGATTAACTTTTGGGCTTGTTACATTGATTTTTAGAATATTAGGGAAGGGAGACTTTAGAATTTATTATGTAATCCCTTAATTTTACTAATTAGGAAACTGATGCCTAGAGAAGTCAGTTTGTTATGAGTTGCAGACTTTATCTTGGTGTGGATCTCTTGACTCACGGTTTAGTGCTGCTTCTACTGCATCAAGCTGCTTTTCTACACCTAAAATAAAAACAGTGTCTCTGTTAAGGCTTAATTAGAATTAACAGTATGAAATATGGTCAACTAAGACTAATTTCTGATTCTCTTAGTTGGAGATAGGAATTGTATTATGCAGGATTTAGTGAGACTAGAAGTTGCATTTTAAAAATTATATTAGGAAGGAAGGAGATCCAGGCACCTTTTGGGAAGATTTTTACTGTGATTCACATTTTGAAAATGAGTAAGTAAATCTTAACTACTGAGTTTCACAGGGTATATCTTTGCTTTTGCTTGTGCCTGTGGACATAACAATTAGCTTTGAGAGTAGATACAAAAAGATGAGGGATGTCTATACAACAGATACTGTACAACAACTACAACCTTATGCAAATTGACCCTCTTTACTTGAAAGATACTGCTTTTTCTTCCATTTCCTTAATAACATTAATTTTATAATAAAGTACATATTAATATTTATTGTAGAAGATTGAAGCAAAAGCAAAGTAATGCCTGCTGTATTAACATTTTGATCTAATTATTTTTCTGCTTTTTGTGCCCAAATATATAAAACTCATACATTTATATATAAACTGCATTGCATAGATTTGAATCCAGAATTTTTATTTAACATTATACAATAAAATTTTAATATAATTAATGTTGTTTAGAATTAAATTTATATAGTATCTCAATACATGTGCCAAACCTTATGTAATTAATTTCCCACTGCTGATACTTTGTTGTAAATCTCACTGCAGTGAATATCTTTATAGAGAAATCTTTTCGTATATCTCTATTTCATTGTGGTAATTGTTCAGAAATAAAATTATTTAAAGTACCTTTTTTTGACTGAGCACTTACTAAATATTAAATAGATTGGGGTATAACACTAGTTGACTGTTTAGCAAGATAGATTGTTATGAAATGTGACTATAGAACAGAGGCATGTATACCAGTATCCAAAGACCTCCATCTTTTTGATGGCTAGAGCTGTAGATGACTTGAAGAGAATAGAATTTGAAATAAAAGGAGGTAAAATTTCTGTTTTTTCCGGATCCCAGCCAGTGCAGGCTGGGTGAAGGAAGTGGGGTGTTAAGGAAGGATGCCATCAAGGCTCAGGACCCAAAGGTTGCATTCTAAGGTTCTGAGCAGAGCTCAAATCACAGCAGGAATCTCGAGCAATGAGTAGGGAGAAGAAGAAATTAAGAAACCCAGTTTCGGCCAGGCACAGTGGTTCATGCCTGTAATCCCAGCACTTTGGGAGGCCGAGGCGGGTGAATCACCTGAGGTAAGGAGTTCGAGACCAGCCTGGCTAACATGGCGAAACCCCGACTCTACTAAAAATACAAAAATTGGCCAGACGCGGTGGCTCACGCCTGTAATCCCAGCACTTTGGGAGGTCGAGGCAGGCAGATCACGAGGTCAGGAGATCGAGACCACGGTGAAACCCTGTCTCTACTAAAAATACAAAAAATCAGCCAGGCGTGGTGGCGGGCGCCTGTAATCCCAGCTACTCTAGAGGCTGAGGCAGGAGAATCACTTGAACCCGGGAGGCGGAGCTTGCAGTGAGCCGAGATCGCGCCACTGCACTCCAGCCTGGGTGACAGAGTGGGACTCCGTCTCAAAAAAAAAAAAAAAGGCCAGTTTCATGGAATGGACTACCTACCCCTGAGGACAGAGTGAAAAGTGCTGCATGCCCAAGTACAGAAGCGATCAAGTGTTTTTATTCTGGACCTAGAGCAGCAAGAGTAATTTCAGAACCTACAAGTTAGTGTATAGATCCTGCTAGTGTTCTTTGTATCATAGCAGATTTTGCTATGGAATTAGGGGAAGGGCATGAGAACCTTCATTTCAAAGTAGCTCCAGAAAGCAGAGCCTAATCCTTTTTTGTCAGCATTGTTACTTAGAAGGTTCAGCTTCTGCATCTTTCTGTAATTGCCAGTTAAATTTTGTCCTGTTCCATAGCCTCAGACATAAGAGAACCAGGCAAGAAAGTGATGAGGTCAATACAAATATATCACCTCTTCTTTCAGTAAAGCATGTCCTTATTAATTTTACTTTTCTGCAGAAGATTGTTTTCTCCTATCTTTATAACAAATTTCCAACTTGCAGTATAGTATATGCTTTCAGTGCTTGAATAGTGCACAAATGTGTTAATTTCGTTTTAAGTTCAGATCTTAGATGCTTGAGAGATGTAAATATTAAAATTTTATTTACTTATTTGGCAAGCCAAACATGGAATTTTAAGATTCATATGTATATATTATTTTTCTCTACAAAATGACTATTTTGTAAACTAATTATTATGGTGAATTTAAAACATACATAATAGTATGATGAACCTCCAGTTACTCATCATACAACCTTGCAGTGATAAACTTGTGGTAAATCCTGCTTGTTGACATTCCATCCACTCTCTGTAACTACTATCTTGAAGTCAATTCCAGATAACATTTCATTATGGCTATTTTTTATGGAGATTTTCTTTCTGCTTCTGAAAGTAATACATGCTTATTATGAAAGAGGAAATTTAAAACTTGTCACAATCATCTAGTGAGAAATTTTAATTTTTGCCTTTTCTTATGTTACCTTATGCATGCTAATGTATACATGTAAATACACACAAAATATATATTATGTATAAAACTTTCCTGCATAATTGTATTAGGAAAGGTCTAAGCTGCTATAAAAGCACCAAAATACAGTGATTATAAGAACAAAGAAATTTATTTTTTACAGTACAGTTCTGAGGTAAGCAGACCAGGTTTTCAGGGTCGCTTTATGTGACATGTTTTTTCAGGGACCCATCTTCTGTCTTTACCATCTCCTCAGGTATGCCCTCCCTTCATGATCAGAGCTGTTGTTACAGGCTCTTTTCTGTTGCAGTTTGCAGAAAGGGAAGAGTAAATGGACCTTAAAACACCAAGTATGCATTCATTTTCCATTAATGAGTACTCAGTCACATGGTCACCTCAAGCTACAAGAGGGACTGGGAAATTCAGTTCATAGTAAAAGACTTATGTGACTTGCTCTAAAGCTCTATTACTATGGAATCTGGTGCGGTGCAATATTTTCTTTGTCCTCTTTATTTCCTCCCTTGTAGATACATGAACCTAGAGTCTTAGACTCAGGTTTGATTCATTTGGTAAGACTATAATTGGTGTTGAGTTCTTTCATCAAGATGAACATATTGTTTGATTGTTTTTTCTTTTTGTGGTATTGACGTATCAGCTATTGACACTTAGTACCTAGATCCACTAATTCATAGATATGGGGATATTCCAATTGTGCATTTCATTTTCATTTATTATTTGTAATACATTTATAAAGAAATGGTTTCCTCATCTACTATTTGGTTACTGAGTACAGTTTGTATATGTGTATGTGAGTCAATTCACATTTTTTATTATTTATCAGTTTTCAAGATAACAAACTAGTTTCCTGTTATCCTCCAAAGTTATATGATTGGTGTATGTGGTGTGTGTGTGTGTGTGTGTGTGTGTGTGTGTGTGTGTAGATAAATTATGAACTGATGGATTTAAATATTTTTAATGGGTTTCGGTCATTTTTTTTTTGTAGTTTTCCTGTTTGAATCTCAAATTATGCCATCTTTTCTTCAGTGAGAGTCTTTTTGAGTTTGTTTTCAAGTCCTTTTGACATGAGCCCAGTCGAATTTGATAGTTGCCTTGCTACCCAGTTTACAAGGTGTTAGACTTATTATCAGCCATTTTGGTAAGAAACTCTGCTTACTTTTACTGGGAAATAATATTTCAAGACCATAATCAGAGATGCTCATTGCAGTATGTGATCATTGTGAACAGAATTAGAAAATGAAGAAATGAAATATGTGTATAGGTGTGTGTCTATTCAACCTCTTCTGTATTGCATCCTGTGTCTCTTTTCTTCCATACCAAATACCAGGTTCTCAAGGACAGAGGAGATGATACAATTATAATATAACCACATTTACTCTATCCTGCCCAACACATGCAACAGTCTTAGAATAACATTACTAATAGTACCACCATCAGTGTAATTACCGAGAACAGTTTAAAATTCTTTTCATATGTTTTCCCCATTCTCCCCGTCTTTTAAAAATAGTAACATGATGATAAATCTGAGACACCAGCATTATATACTGGATTCTTTAGCTTTTATCCTTAGTTTAGTCTCAGTTCTGTAAGTATATATGTAATGTTCACCAGTAGTCCTTGTCCATGTCTCTCCTGTCATTTTTCTTTTCTGAGGCATGTTCTGAGGAATCATGGAGATTCCTCAGAAAGGTTTATGAGAATAATATTCTCTAGGTTTTTAAAATGTTGGTAATAATTTGTGCTTATTTTGCTTGAAAGTTAATTTTACTAGATAGAAAATCTTTAGCTTATATTTCTTTCTTGATGATGCTAAATACATTATTTTCTTTTGGCATAAAATGTTGCTGTCAAAAAGTCTGATGATAATCCAGTTTTTTTCCTTGTAAGTTACTTGTTCTTTTTCCTCCTAAATGCTGAAGTAAATTTCCTTTTTATTTAAGGCCCAGAAATTTTAATAAAATAAGTCAATATTAGCCTCTCTAGGTCAGTATTTTCGAGTGTGTGGTGTACTCTTTCAGTATTTATATTCTTCACTTGATCTTAGCCAAAAGGCCGAGAAGCGATTCTTTTTATATTCTTGAAAGTTTTATTGGATTAAGGTTTTTAATATTTGATCTATTCTCTTGCTTTGGTTTACTTTATCAAGAACTCCTATTATCTTGATCTCATCTTTGCTCCTCTTCAGTATTTCCACTTACTTTCAAATTATTTATTGAAAGTAAATTATTCCACTTACTTTCAAATTTTCTTATTGAAAAAATTGTATCCTTTTTATTTACGTTTTGAGGCATTATTTGTTGTGTTTATTTACTCTTATACATCTTCTGTTTTGTTTTTATTTCTTAAATGATTTCTTTCATTGCAATCTTTTTTTGAGTTTTAAGACCTAATTATTGAGTTTTTAAGATAGTGATTTCTGTTGTTCTCTCATGCCTTATATCATTTTTTGTATGTGTTTCAGCTTATTTTGAAATACAAAGTTAATTTTTTGACCTGTGCATACATTTTTTTGGTATGATTTGTTGTTGTTTGTAAGGTTGCTATTCTACTTATTTGCTTTCTTCTGATTACTTTGGCATTTGACCTTGATACTTTTCTGTTGCTAATTTTTACATGGAATTAGTTTTATGAAACGTTTAGAAGGACATGTTTTAGGGTAGCCATTCTAACTTCATAGAGATCCCTCTTACACTATTTTTGTGAAAAATGTAGTGGCTTGAGTTCTGAGGTTTCCTGGTTCTGTTTTCCTATTCTCCTTTTAGCTAGGCATTGTTTTCCTCTTTGTCTCTATTATCCTTAGTTTGTCCAATTTAAATTTCTTTCCCAGCAGTTTCTCCCATTAGAGCTCTCTCCTGGAAGGGAGCCCTGGTAGCTTATTTCCGGAGTCATAAGGGCTACCCTCCACTAGTCAGATCAGACCTTCTTAATGCAAGGACCATTTACTCACCTCCTCTTGAAGGGTCAGAGCCCCTCTCACTTTCAAAGGCTGTTCTCAAATTAGCCTGTTAACTCTCCAGTGAATAACTGTTCCTTTTTTAGGGTTCTTATGTTCTGATATTCGTTTTTCATCCTGATGTTTCCCTCTAATTTCTCTTGCAGACACTGAAACGCTACTTATCTGATGGTAGTTTGTCCACACTCACTTCTATTTGGGGGTTGTGGGAATACCTTGTCACTTAGTATGGTTGTAAATATTTTTCATGGGTTTTGCTTTAATATCTAATTGCTCTTTATGTTTTTATATGGAAATTCAGTGAGTTCAAAATTCTGCTACCACTGCCACCATCTTCTTAGAATCTTCTTTTATAATCTCAATCTGTTACCAGACTGGAGTGCAGTGGTGCAATCATGGCTCACTGTGGCCTCAACTTGGACTCATGTGATCCTCCTGCCTCAGCCTCCCATGGAGCTGGGACCACAGGTGCACGCCATGATGTCCTGCTGATATTTTGTAGAGATGGGGTTTTTCCATGTTGCCCAGGTTGATCTCGAACTCCTGGGCTCAAGCGATCCACCCACCTCTGCCTCCCAAAGTGCTGGGATTACAGGTATGAGCCCCCACACCCAACCTTTAATAAGGATTTTAATGACTATTACTTCTTCATAGAAATACACCATAATTTACTAAACCACTCCCTCAATGTTAAAAACCCTTCTTTTTACGTGCTTTCCATCTTCAGAAACCATGTCAAAACTTTGTTCCTGTGTAACACTCTAGTTATTTTAATAGAAAGATAGATGATTATTACTCTTTTATCATCAAAAGGTGATCTGTCTCTTAGAAAAAGCAAAAGCAGAATGCAAACCATTAAAAGTTAGTATGTAAAGACTTGAAATGTGTTTATAGAAAGGAACAGAAGAAACATCCTAAGTCACAGAAAACAAAACGCAGACAAATGGTCAAGCATACTAATACCAATATTTTAGTTAACTAATCAACAGATTTAGAAACAAAACAGGAACACCACATACTGGCAAGCCACTTGTGGGGACATAAATTAATTCCCATTTTGATTATTCAGTTTGAGAGTACTTATCAAAAGTCTTAAAAATATGTGTAATCTGTTGCCCAGGTTTTTCATTTCTGTGATTTGATCATAAAGGAATAATTGACTATTTGTTTAAATTTGAGTTATAGGAATATTTTGTTGCACTATTTATGACATTGAAAAATTAAAAATTATCCAGATATCTAACAATAAGGCATTAGGCAAAATAGGTATATTCATGAAATGGAATAGCTTACATCTATTAGCTTATGTTGTAGGATATTATTTAATGGAAAGAATATGTATCTGTATCAAATATAGCAAATTTAAAAATTTTATAAATGGGATAACCTATTTTTAAAGAACTATATGTACAAAGAACGATGTCTAGAAGAATATACTTCAAAACATTATTTTTTTTCTAGTTATTAGAAATATTTTAATCTTAATTTTTTTTATGTATTTTATGTATAATTAACACATTTTTGTGTTAAAAAGTTTACTATTAAGTCAAACAAAAACATATGCTCATTTGTCTCTGGTTTGAGATTTTAAAAATGTTAACATTAATATGAATGCCTAATGTATGTGGTTTTGTATGTGAATATGTGTGTAAAGGTGTTGTCTATAACAAAGGTATGATTCTTGATAGTTCTGGATAGAGTCCAAGTTTTTGCATAGTGACTGCATTTGTGTATAAGTTTCCTTAGTGGTTTCTGTTAGATATGTAAATAACATTTATATACAGCTGAAAATAGTATGATTTGTACCTTTCACAAAACTGAAGATATCATTTAGAATATTTCTTTTCCTTAGTGCAGTGATCAAATAACATGTCGGAGACTAGCCTGCCTGAGCAGCATGGCAGGAGGGAATATGGAGTAGTAAAAAACCTTGATCTTGTAAAGTCAGTCAGTCATGGTTTTGATCTTGAGCTTTGTGACCATGAGCATTATACCAAACTTCTTTGAGGTTTGCATCTGTAAACATCTGTGTTTGTTTACCATCTGTGAAATGTAAACATACTACCACCTGCTTTATGGGATTGTGAAGATGATAGGAAATAATGTATGTACTTGATCCAGTCCTTTGCTAATCACATAGTAAGTGTTCAGTAAATGGTAGTATGGATGGTGCTTTCGTATATGACTTGCTTTGTTCCATATGTCTGTGGGAGATAATGAGAAGAGGGTTTTCTCCCCCTGCCACTCGCTGTGTTCTTTCTTTGAAAAGAAAAACCCGGGTTATTTTAAGTTTTTTATATGTGTGTACTTACTACTTAAATCATTGCTTTGCGTTAGTGCTACCGTATAAAGGTATAGTATACCATAGGCCTAGTTTATCAAAGAAAATAATTGCTTCTATAGTGAAAGAACATTTTCTTCGTTTGACTGTGGGGTTTTTGTTTTTTGTTGTTGTTGCTTGTTTTTTGTTGGTAGGTTCATAATTTGGAAAGTGAGCACAATTCTATAGCTCAGACCTACTCCCAGCCGTATCTCTAAGGTAGTCAAGAATGTGGATTCCCTAATCACTCTGTCTGGGTTTAAATTTAGGCTCTGTCACTTTACTAGCTGCAATGTCACTCAGTCATGGTTTTGTCCTTCTAACTTTGAAAAAGTTAACTTTGTGTCCAAGTTTTCTCATAGTTAAAATGAGGATAATAAAAATATATACCTTCTAAGTATGTTCTAAGTATAGTTGTAAGGACGAGATGAATGATATTATATAAAGTACTTAGCTCAATGTATCTTGTGTAATAAGGGCTGAAAAATACTATTAGTTGTTATTACATTAACTCTCTTTTTATTTATCTAACACATACTTACTGTTTGCCATGTGCCAGGCACAGTTCTAGACATAGAAACATCAATGAACAAAACAGACAAAGTCATTGCCCTTGGGAAACTTATGTTTGAGGACGAAAATTGAAAATCAATATGTAATATTAGGCAGTGATGTGAAACAAGTCCTATGAAGAAACATAGAAGAAGGAGATGGCAAATAATAGAGGGCGTTAAGACTGAGCATTCATTTTGGTCAAGACCATGCAAATACCCAAGAGAATATTCTTGGCTAAGGGAAAAACATATAGAGCACGGAGGCAGTAATGTTTCTGATGAATGTGGGGAACAACAAGAGGACCACTGTGAGTGTAGTTTTAGTGAAGAAAGAAGAGAATGGTAGATGAGATCAGAGAGATCAATGACTCAGCCTTGTAGGTCATGGTGAGCAATTTGGATTTACCCTAAGTGTGATGAGAATGTAAGTTTTGATAAAAGGAATGATGTGATTTGACTGTTGTTTTTAAAAAAATAAGTGGCCATTTTTATAGAGAAAAGACCTGTGGGGTCAAATTAGAAACTGCGAGACCAGAGGCTATTGCAGTAATATAAATGAATGCTGATGGTGACTTAGAGCAGGTGAAGGTGGTAGGGAGAAGTGGTTGAATTGGGGATATATATGAAAGGAGAACTGATAGGATTTGCGCATGTATTGGATGTGAGCAATTATGCAAATGATGGTACCATTTACTGAAATAGAGAACACTCTCAGAAGAACAATTTGATGTATATAAGGAACATAAGAGTTTTGTTGTAGACATGTTATTTTTGAAATGCTGATTGTGGAAATGTTCCACCTAATTGGAGATTTTGAGGAGACTTTTTTTTTTTAAGACAGTCTTGCTTTGTTGCCCAGGCTGGACTGCAGTGGCGTGATCTCGGCTCATTGCAACCTTCACCTGGGTTCAAGTGATTTTTCTGCCTCAGCCTCCCGGGTAGCTGGGATTACAGGTACGTACAGGCATATACCACCATGCCTGGCTAATTTTTGTATTTTTAGTAGAGACAGGAGTCTACCATGTTGGCCAGTCTGGTCTCGAATTCCTGCCCTCAAGTGATCCTTCCACCTTGGCTTCCCAAAGTGCTGGGATTACAGGTGTGAGCCACTGTACCTGGCTGAGGAACCCTTTTTTTTTTTTTTTTTTTTTTTTTTTTGAGACCGAGTCTCGCTCTTGTTGCCCAGGGCGGAGTGCAATGGCGTGATCTCGGCTCCCCACAACCTCAGCCTCCCAGGTTCAAGCAATTCGAGGAGATATTTTTATGCAGGTGAATAGAGTTCAGAAGAGAGGTCAGAACTAGAGATAAAAATTTGAGAATTTTCTGTGTATGAATAATATTTCAAGTTACTGCATTAAATGAGTGAGTTTGGATAGAGAAGAAGAAAGCTCTGAGTATAGCTCTGGGATGCTTTAACATTTAGAGGTCAAGAAGAGGAAAATGACCCAGCAAAGAAGACTTAGAAGGAGCAGCCAATGCATTAGAAGGACAATGTGATATCAGGAAACCAAGTGAAGGAGGAGTCTCGGGTAGGAGGAAATGACCTATAGGACTGAAGTTGCAAGAAAAAGATAAGAACTGAACACTGGCCACTGGCTTTATTGACTTTGACAAGGAAAATTTGCAGATTGGTAAGGGTGGTAAGGGCAAAAGCTGGACTAAAATGAGTTTGGGAGTGAATGGGAGTGAAGGAAGTAGAGGCAAAATACACTTTGTTTCAACAAATTTTGGTACAAAAGGGTAGTAGCCGAATGGAGACATATGAACAAGAATCCTTTTGAGATGATTTAAATAGAAACAGGAAAAGTGATTATCCGGATAAGAGGAGAAATAACCATAAAAATGAAAGACAAGGATTGGGATTCAGTGTATATTGGAGGACTTGCTCTTAGGTAGGAACATGTGTTCATATATTACAACAGGAAGGAAGAGAGTGTACAAGCACATATACAGATTGTTTGACACATTTAGCTGTGGGAGTGTGTGGAAGCTCATTTGAATAATGCTATTTTCTTTAATCAAATAAACATCATGAACTGAGAGATGGGGTTAGGAGATGAGGGATATTGGAGATTTAAGGAGAGAGTCTAAAATAATTTTTAGCAAGGCGAGTGTGTAGATTAACTAATGTAAGGTTGCTTGACTGCCTGGGAGTACTAGAGGCCACTTGAGGTGTAATTTCATAAATTTAAAGTTTGTAATTATAGCCACATTAATCTGCTTCAGACATAGGCTCAGAATAGGGAGAGAGTTGGATTTAGGGTTGGGATTTTGCCATGCATGTATGAAAGAACAAAGGGGGAAAAGAGTTGAACTCAGGCAACAGAATGATTATAGTGATAGGCCATAAAATCTAAGATGGATAAGGAGGAGAACTTGACCAAACACTGTGTGCTCTCGCTGAACCAAAGCTTTGCTGTCGATACCCACATTCCACTTTCTCATCTCTAGGATGTGTTTGCTGAGATGACCTCCTTTTTCCTTTCTGCAACCTTATCCCACTCCCAGCCCAAACACATACTTACCTAATATCTGTATGTTCACATTTTATCCTTTCTTCAAGGGATAGCAAATATGGTGCTTCCTTCCTGAAGTTTCCCCCCCTTTCCCCAGTGATCCTGTTTCCGTCTTTGAGTTATTACAGCACTCTATATCTCCGATTGACTTGGTATTATAGATGGCATTATAGTTTTGTGTATGTATTTTACCTTTCCTACTCTACTTGTGTGATATCATGGTAGGGATTATGTCCATGTATCCTTAGTATTAGGCACAACTGATATGCACTGAAGTGAAGTCAGTGGTGTAAAAATCTTAAAACAGTTTCTTCAACGTTTTCCAAAACAATTGTAGAAACCAGTGTATTACAGAGATTACTTTTAGTTTTATCAAATGTCTTATACTCACTGTAGTCTATAGCAATCCTGTTATATTTAAAAAATCATTCTCATTATTATTATTTTATTTATTTATCTTGCAGGAGCATCTTTCCTTGAAGAAGTATATTATTGACATTGTGGTTGAAAGTACAGCTCCAGCAGAGACTTTGAAAGATGGAGAAGAGCGGCAAAAAAATAAAAAAAAAGCCAAAAAGATAAAAGCCCGGATGAACTTCAGGTACCTTAAATACCCTTAAAAACAAAAGAAAAATTCTTAGTGATGTATCTTTTAATGTAAATCCAAGGAAGACAAAAAAAGTTTAAAGTTGTTTGCTTCATGAAAGCCTTGGAAATAACACTGATGAGCCTAATTTATAGCCACTTTCCTTGATTGAGAAAGAAAACTGCATATCGATCTAAAGCCCTTGCTTTCACCTGTTAAGAGCTCTTCTTATAATTGGATGCCAAAGCTCTGCCAAACTTGTGCCTCCTCCAGCATACAATAGTATGTTTAAGTATGTGTAAACCAAGCCTATTTTTCTTTCCAACTATTGATTTTTAAATGAAGTATCAAAGAAAATCAATAGCAATCAACAAATAGAAGTCTACTGGCTGTAGTGTCAAATCCCATGACTAGGCTTAATCAATTTGGTTGCCTGTCACAACAAGAAAAAGTTCAAGAAATATCTTAAAATGCAAAGTGAGTTGTCAGACCTGTAGTTTATCATCAACCTCCAAAGTGTCATCTGAAGATCGGACAGCTGTGTAGTACATCATTACCTCACAAGCTTTGAGTGTCATCTGATGACGGATGAGTCCGGTGGAGGACACAGAGATAGCTCTTCTTTAGTAGATAATCCTTTGCTGTTCGAGGGCAACTATTCTGAATATGTCCTTATACTTTTATTACTAAGTGTCTCAAAGATGGAGAAGCTTGACCCATGGGATTATAGGAATATAGAATGTACAATAATGGTGAATAGTGCAGTAGTTTCAGTGTTAAGATCATGATTGATCTAGGTGTCTATTTCAACTTACATAATCAGTGATAACTTCAGACTGCCCATTTAATCAAAGAATAGAAAAGGCTTTTTTGATTTTAGTTTTTGAAGTTAGTACAGATTTCTCAGAATAGTTTTACGGTGTATTTTAGGGCATTACTGACCTTCGTTTCTAGTTTATGCTAAGAACTTGCAGACCTCCTGATACTTTTGAATGTTTTAAGGGCCTATTCTTTGAACCTGTCTATTTTTAATGTTCACATTCCCTTGGTGATCACCCTGGTTCTGTGGCTATAAATACCTCTACTTGCCAATGATACCAATTTTATATCTTCAGCTTTACTCAAACTTAGTATATCCAAAACAAACCTGCTCTTTCCTCTTGCCACAAAAAACCTACCTCATTTCATAGTCTTCTCTCTATCAGCAAATGAATACTTTATTCCAGTTGCTTAGGCCAAAACCACTGAAGTCATCCTTGATCTGTCTTTCTCCTACACCTCACATCCAATCTAACTGCAAATGTTAGCTTTGCTTTAAACATATATTCAGAATTTGACGATGTCTCTCTAACTTCACTGCTTTCCCTGATCCGAGCTTCAATCATCTCTTACCTGGATTGTTACAGTAGCCTTCTGACTAGTCTCCTTGTTTCTGCCCTTGTATATTCTAAACACTGCAGCCACAGCGGACCTGTTAAAATGTAACTGAGAGCCTGTCACTGCTCTTGTCAAAACCTCAAGGGTTTTATAGTTCAGGTTTCCTCTTCCTAGAAGGTTCTTCTCTTCTCGCATACGTCCATACAGTTGACTTCCTCGCCTCCTTCAGGTCTTTGATCAAATGTCACCTTATCAATGAAGCTGCTTTTGAGGACCTTATTTATTTATTTATTTTTTAATGTAACTAATGCTTTGTTTTTTAAGGAAAATCTTAAAAATGTAAATAACCGTAGGAAAAATACTTTTATCTTCTAATATTTTGCCATCTGTGTCCATTCTGTGCATATTAACTGTATCTATTAACTTTTTTCATTGATGTATGATTTATTTAAGTGCAATGTGGCGATGTCAAAAATAAACTGTTTTGAGTTTTGAAAAATCTAGATAGTCATACAATCCATACCCCTATCAAGATTTAGAACATTTTCATTGCCCCATAAAGTTTTTTGTTCCTCTTTGCAGTCAGTCTCCCACCACTCCTGGCCTGAGGCAACTACTGATATGCTTTCTATAATTGGAGATTACTTTTTCCAGTTCAAGAAATTTATATAAATGACATCCACTCCTTTGCAGCTGGCTTTGTTTTTTAACTAATTATACTGTTTTTGAGATTTGTCTGTGTTGACGTGTATATGTAATTTGTTCCCTTTTTATTGCTGACTATATCCATTGTATGGATATACCACTTTCTACTGATAGACATTTAGATTTCCAATCTGGGACATTTATAAATAAAACTCCTTTAAAGTCTTTGGGTGAACAAATATTTTTATTTCTCTTCGGTAAATACTTAGAAGTAGAATTGTCAAACTGTTTCCCATAAACCATAAAATGGTTGTGCCATTTTATACTCCCATTAACAATCTGAGAATTCCAGGTCCTTCACATTCTTGCCAATATTTGTTATTATTAGTTTTTTAAATTTTAGTTTAGTTCTAGTGGGAATGTAGTGGTATCTCATTGTTGTTCTAATTTGCACTTCCCCAGTGACTAACACATATATTGATCATCTTTTCATATCCTTTAAAACTGTTCAGTATTTTCCTTTATGAAGTATCCCAATTTAAAAAAATGTCCTGTCATTTTATTAGTCATTTATATATTCTGACTGCAAGTTATTGGACAGATATATGTACTGAGATGTGTTTTCTCTCATTCTGGAGCTTACGTATACATTTTCTTTATAATAGCTTTTGATAAGCAAAAGTTTTAATTTTAATAATATCTGCTTTATCAGTATTTTTCTTTTAAGTCTAATGCTCTCTGGATATTCCTAAGAGATCTTTGCCTGCTCAAAGGTCAAAAGATACTCTATCATATTTTTTTCCTAAAGATTTTTAGTTTTAGCTTTTGCATTTAGGCTTATAGTCCATTTAAAATAAATTAGTAGGCATGATATAAAGTATAGGTCCAGGTTTATTTTTCTATAGATAGCCTGCTGTACTATCATTTTTGAAAATATTTTTCTTTTCCATATGCCTTAGCACCTTGATTTTAAAACATCTTATCATATATGTGTGATTCTGTTCTGGACTCTGTCGCATTCCATTGATGTCTAATTTTCTGTTTTGAAACCTTGATAAAAATATAAATCTGCCCTATTAGTTTGAATATATTTCTGGATTCTCAGTTCAGTTCTATTTCATTGATAAGTTTATCTTTAAACTATCTTAATATCTCTAGCTTTGTAGAAAGTCTTCAAATAATGTAGAAGTCCTTCAACTTTATTTTCTTTTTTGAGCTTGTTTTGCTCATCTCAGGACTTTGCAATTTTTATGTAAATATTAGGATCAGTTTTTTACTTTCTTTTGTTGTTGTTGTAATTGATTTTATTTTTCAAAAATTTTATTTTACTATAAGTCCCAGGATGCACGTGCAGAACGTGCAGGTTTGTTACATAGGTAAACATGTGCCATGGTGGTTTTCTGCAGCTATCAACCCATCACCTAGATATTAAGCCCAGCATGCATTAGCTATTTGTCCTGATGCTCTCCCTCCTTTCGAACCCTGACAGGCCCCGGTGTGTGTTGTTCCCCTCCCTGTGTCCATATGTTCTCATTGTTCAGTTCCCACTTGTGAGTGAGAACATGCGGTCTTTGGTTTTCAGTTCCTGCATTAGTTCGCTGAGGATGATGGCTTCTAACTCCATCCATGTCCCTGCAAAGGACGTGATCTCATTACTTTTTATGACTGTATAGTATTCCATGGTGTATATGTACCACATTTTCTTTATTCAGTTGATCATTGATGGGCATTTGGGTTGGTTCCATGTCTTTGCTATTGTGAATAGTGCTGCAACAAACATATGTGTCCGTGTATCTTTATAATACAATGATTTATATTACTTTGGGTGTATACCCAGTAATGGGATTGCTAGATCAAACGGTGTTTCTGGTTCTAGGTCCTTGAGGAATCACCACACTGTCTTCCACAATGGTCGAACTAATTTACATTTCCACCAACAGTGTAAAAGCGTTCCTGTTTCTTCACAGCCTCGCCAGCATTGTTTTTTTCTTGACTTATTAATAATCGCCATTCTGACTGGCATGAGATGGTATCTCATTGTGGTTTTGATTTGCATTTCTCTAATGATCACTGATATTGACCTTTTTTTAATATATGTTTGTTGGCCACATAAATGTCTTCTTTTGAGAAGTGTCTGTTCATGTCCTTGGCCTACTTTTTGATGAGATTGTTTTTTCCTCTTGTAAATTTAAGTTTCTTGTGAATTCTAGATATTAGACCTTTGTCAGATGGGTAGATTGCAAATTTTTTCTCCCATTCTGTAGGTTGCCTGTCTGCTCTTAAGATAGTTTGTTTTGCTATGCAGAAGCTCTTTAGTTTAATTAGATCTCATTTGTCAATTTTAGCTTTTTTTGCAATTGCTTTTGGTGATTTCATCATAAAATTTTTGCCCATGCCTGTATCCTGAATAGTACTGCCTATGTTTTCTTCTAGGGTTTTTATGGTTTTGAGTTTTGGGTTTTACATTTAAGTTAGTTTTTTACTTTGCGAAATAAGAAAGCCTGTTGGGATTTTGATTAGGATTGCATTGAAGCTATAGCTTAGCTTGGTAATAACTGACATTGTGATAGTATTGTATTGGGTCTACCAATTTGTGATTATGGTATATTGTCTGCATTTCCTTAGAGCTTCTTTATAAAATTTCAGTAACGTTTTGTGATTTTTAGTGTATAAGTGTTACACATGGAATATCATTTAAAATGTTATTTTGTTTTCATTTTTACTTGTTTCTTGCTAGTTTATAGAAACGGTTTATTTTTGCATATTAACCTTATATCCCAGGACATTGCCAAATTGACTTATAAGCTCTAATTAGTTTTTTTTGGTAAATTTATAAGATTTTTAATGTACGTGAGCATGGTATCTGGGAGTGAAAAGTTTTATTTCTTAGTTTCCAATTTGTATACTGTTTTTATTATCATACTACACTGTCTTGTACCCTCAGTAAAATACAGAACAGAAGCCTTCATCCTGATCTTAGGGAGAAAGCAGTTTTTCACCATTAAGGGATGATGTTAGCTGTAGTTTGTTTTTGTTTTTATTTTTTTTAAAATGTTCTTTATCAGATTAAGGAAGCTTTCTTCTGTTCTTAGTTTCTTGAGAGTTTTCATCATAGATTGATGTTCCATGTTCCCATAGACAACCTAAAACCATGTTTTTGCTATTGTAAATACTGCCTTGATGACCACATGAGTGTATGTCTTTTTTTTTTCCCCCTAGAGGAGGGGGGGGAGCACACCTTTTAAATTATTTGTTTATTATTTTTAAAAATTTTTATTTTAGGTTCAAGGGTATTTGGGCAACTTTACTACGTAAGTTAATTGTATGTCACAGGATATTTGCTGTATAGATGATTTTGTCATCCAGGTAATAAGCATAGTACCTGATAGATAGTTTTTTGATCTTCAACATCCTTGCACCCTCCACCCTCAAATAGGCCCCGGTGTCTGATGTTTCGTTCTTTGTGTCCATGTGTATTCAGTGTTTTCACTCCCACTTATGAGAACATGTAGTATTTGGTTTTCTGTTCCTGCATTAGTTTGCTTAGAATAATGACCTCCAACTCCATCCATATTGCTGCAAAGCATACAACCTCATTCTTTTTTTAGAGGTGCCTATTATTCCATGATACATATGTACCGCATTTTCTTTGTCTGCTCTCCCATTGGTGGGCATTTAGGTTGATTCCACGTCTTTGCCATTATGAATAGTGCTGCAGTGAACATAGACATACATGTGTCTTCGTGGTAAAAAGATTTATATTCCTATGGGTATATACCCAATAATGGAATTGCTGGGTCAAATGGTTGTTCTGTTTTACTTTCTTTGAGAAATCTCCAGACTGCTCTGCACAATAATGGAATAATTTACATTCCCATCAACAGTATTATATAAGCATTCCCTGTTTTCCACAGCCTCACTAGCATCTATTATTTTTCGACTTTTTAAATAATAGCCATTCTGACTCGTATAAGATGGTATCTAATTAGGGTTTTGATTTCCATTTCTCTAATGAATAGTGATGTTAAGCATTCTTTCATATGCTTGTTGACCATGTGTTTGTCTTCCTAAAAATGTGTCTGTTCAGGTTGGGTGTGGTGGCTCGCGCCTGTAATCCCAATGCTTTGGGAGGCTGTGGCAAGAGGATTGTTTTAGGCCAGGAGTTTGACATCAGCCTGGGCAATATAGCAAGACCCTGTTTCTACAAAAAATGAAAAAGTTAGCAGTGCATGATGGCATACCCTGTGGTCCCAGCTTCTCCGGAGGCTGAGGCAAGAAGATCATTTGAGTCTGGGAGGTCGAGACTGCAGTGAGCTCTGATTGTACCACTATACTCCAGCCTGAGCAACAGAGCAAGACCCTGACTTTAAAAAAAAAAAAAAAAAAAAAAGTGTATCTGTGATATCCTTTGGCCACTTTTTAATGAGGTTGGTTTTTTGCTTGTGAATTTGTTTTTAAGTTCCTTATAGGTTCTGAATATTAAACCTTCGTCAGATTCATGGTTTGCAAATATTTTCTCCCAGTACATAGGTTGTCTGTTTACTCTGTTAGTATTTTCTTTCCTTGTGTGGAAACTCTTTATTTTAAATAGGTCTCGTTTGTCAATTTTTTTGGTTGCAATTGTTTTTGGCTTCTTCATCATGAAATATTTACCAGATCCTGTTTCCAGAATGATATTTTCTAGGCTATCTTCTAGGGCTTTTATAGTTTGAGGTTTCACATTTAAGTTACTTAATCCATCTTGAGTTGATTATTGTAAATGGTGTAAATAAGAGGTTCAGTTTTAGCTTCTGCATATGGCTAGCCAATTACCCCAGCACCATTTAATGAATAGAAATTCCTTTCCCCACTGCTTGTTCTTGTCAACTTTGTCAAAGATGAGATGGTTGCAAGTGTGTGGCATTTTTTCTGCACACTCTTTCTGTTCCATTCATCTATGTTTCTGCTTTTGTACCAGTACCATGCTGTTCTGGTTCATGGCCTTGTAAAGTATAGTTTGAAGTTGGGTAATGTGATGTCTTCAGCTTTGTTCTTTTACATAGGATTGCTCTGGCTACAGGGGCTCTTTTTGGTTCCATGTGAGTTTTTAAATAGGTTTTTTAATTTTGTTAAGAATATCATTGGTAGTTTGATGGGAATAGCATTGAATCTATAAATTGCTTTGAGCAGTATGGCCATGTTAACAATAGATTCTCTCCATGAGCGTGGAATATTTTTGCCTTTGTTTATGTCATCTCTGATTTCTTTGAGCAATGTTTTGTAATTCTTGTAGGCGTCTTTCAACTCCATGGTTAGCTGTATTTCTAGGTATTTTATTCTTTTTGTGGCTTTTGTGAATGAGATTGCATTCTTGAATTGGCTCTCAGCTTGGATGTTGGTGTGTAGAAATGCCACTGATTTTTGTACATTGATTTTATATCCTGAAATGGTGCTGAAGTTGTTTATCAGATCTAGGAATTTGGGGGTAGAAACTGGGGGGTTTTCTAGGGATGGAATCATATCGTCAGCAAACAGAGATAGTTTGACTTCCTCTCTTCCTGTTTGGATGCCTTTTGTTCATTATTTTGCCTTATTGCTCTGGCTAGGACTTCCAGTACTACGCTGAATAGGAGTGGTGATAGTGGGAAACCTGTTTTGTTCCATTTCTCATGGGGAATGCTTCCAGCTTTTGCCTGTTCAGTATGATATTGGCTGTGTGTTTGACATATACGGTTCTAATTATTTTGAGGCATATTCCTTTTCTGCCTAGTTTGTTGAAGGTTTTTAACATGAAGGGATGTTGAATTTTATTGAAAGTCTTTCCTGCATATATTTAGATGATCATATGGTTTTTGTTTTTAGTTTTGTGTATGGGTGAATCCTATTTATTGATTTGTGTTTGTTGACCAACCTTGCATCCCAGGGATAAAGTCTATTTGATCATGGTGAGTTAGTTTTTTGAAGTGTTGCTGGGTTTGGTTTGCTAGTATTTTCTTGAGGATTTTTGTATGCATGTCCATCATGAATAATGGCCTGTGTTCTTTTTTTTTTTTTTTTGAGACAGAGTCTTGCTCTGTCACCCAGGCTGGAGTGCAGTGGCCGGATCTCACTCACTGCAAGCCCCGCCTCCCGGGTTTACGCCATTCTCCTGCCTCAGCCTCCCGAGTAGCTGGGACTAGAGGAGCCCGCCACCTCGCCCGGCTATTTTTTTGTTTTTTTTTTTTTTTTTTTAGTAGAGAAGGGGTTGCACCATGTTAGCCAGGATGGTCTCGATCTCCTGACCTCGTGATCTGCCCGTCTTGGCCTCCCAAAGTGCTGGGATTACAGACTTGAGCCTGTGTTCTTTTTTCTTTCTTTTCTTTTCTTTTCTTTTCTTTTCTTTTCTTTTCTTTTCTTTTCTTTTCTTTTCTTTTCTCTTCTCTTCTCTTCTCTTCTCTTCTCTTTCTTTTCTTTTCTTTTCTTTTCTTTTCTTTTCTTTTCTTTTCTCTTTTCTTTTCTTTTCTTTTCTTTTCTTTTCTTTTCTTTTCTTTCTTTTGTTGTTGTTTCTCTGCCAGATTTTGATATCAGAATAATGCTTGGCTCATAGAATGAGTTAAAGAGTCCTTCCTGCACAATTTTTTGGAATAGTTTCAGTAGGAATGGTACCAGCTTTTCTTTATACATTTGGTGGAATATGGCTCTAAATCTGGTCCTGGGCTTTTTTGGTTCATAGGCTTTTTATTACTGATTCAGTTACAGTCCTAGTTATTGGGCTGTTTAGAATTGCAGTTTTTTCCTCATTCGATATTGAATGGTTGTATGTTTCCAAGAATTTATCAATTTCTTATAGATTTTCTAGTTTGTATGCATAGAGGTGTTTGTAATAGTCTCTGAGGGTTTACATTTCTATAGGGCTGGTAGTAATGTTCCCTTTGGCATTTCTGATTGGCTTATTTGGATCTTATGTCTTTTTTTCTTTATTAGTCTAGCCTAGTGGTCTATCAATCTTACTTTGTCAAAAAAAATCAACTCCTGGATTCATTGGTCGTTTGCATGGTTTTTTTCTCATCTAAGTTTTCTTCAGTTGAGCTCTGATTTTGGTTATTTCTTGTCTTCTACTAGCTTTGGGATTGGATTCCTCTTCCTCTACTTCATTTGGGTGTGATGTTAGGCTGCTTATTTGAGATCTTTCTAACATTTTGATGTGGTAGTTTAGCACTATAAACTTCCTGCTTAACACTGCTTTAGCTGTGTCCCCGATATTCTGGTATGTCATATCTTTTTTTCTCATTAGTTTCAAAGAATTTCTTGATTTCTGCTTTAATTTTATTGTTTACTCCAACGTCATTTGGGAGCAGGTTGTTTAATTTCCATTTCATTGTATGGTTTTAAGCACTCTTCTTGGAATTGGTACTTATTTTTGTGGTGCTGTGGTCTGAGATCGTAGTTGGTATGATTTGGGGTTTTTGAATTTGCTGAGAATTGTTTTATGGCTCACTTGTGTAGGTGATTTTAGACCATGTGCCTTGTGCAGATGAGAAGAATCTTTATTATGTTGTTTTGAGGTGGAGAGTTCTCTAGATGTCATTAGGTCCATTTAGTGAAGTGTCAAGTTCAGGTCCCGAATATCATTGTTAGTTTTCTACCTCAGTAGTCTGTTTAATGCTGTCAGTGGATTACTGAAGTCTCCCACTATTATTATGTAGTTATCTAAGTCTTTTCATAAGTTTCTCAGAACTTGCTTTATGAATCTGTGTGCTCATGTGTTTGGTGCATACATGTTTAATATAGTTAGGTCTTCTTGTTGAATTGAATCCTTTACTATTATGTAATGCTCTTCTTTGGTTTGTTGTGGGTTTAAATTCCTTTTTTTTTTTTTTTTTCCCTGGAATTACAATAGCAACCCCTGCTTTTTTCTGTTTCCTGTTCGGTAGATTTTTCTCCATCCCTTTACTTTGAACCTGTGGCTATCACTAGTTGTGAGATGGGTCCATTGAAGACAGCATATGGTTGGATCTTGCTTCTTTATCCACCTTGCCACTCCACCTTTTAATTGGGGGCATTATTCTCATTTACACTTAAAGTTAATATTGATACATGCAGATCTGATCCTGTCATGTTGTTAGCTGGTTATTATGCCGACTCGATTGTGCAGTTGCTTTATAGTGTTAGTGGCCTATATATTTAAGTGTCTTTGTTTGTTTTTTTGGGCCATAACAGTCTTTTCTATTTCCACTATATATAAGGACCTTTTTTAAGGCAGGTCTGTGGTAATGAATCCCCTTAACATTTGCTTGTCTAAAAAGGATCTTATTTCTCCTTCTCTTATGAGGCTTAGTTTTTCTATATTTAAAGTTCTTGGTTGGAATTTTTGTTAATAATGCTGAATATACACCTCCAGTCTCTTCTGCCTTGTAGTGTTTCTGCTGAAAAATCCACTGTTAGCCTGATGAGGTTACTTGTGGGGGACTGTCGCTTCTCTCTTAAGAAATTTTGTATGCGTACAAATGGATAATTCCTCCTTTCACTTTGAGCGTGGAGAGTCTGATAACTGTATGTCTTGTGCATAGTTGTCTTGTGTAGTATCTCACAGGGGTTCTCTGAGTTTCTTGAATTTGAATGTTATTCTCTCTAGAGTTTGGGGAAATTTTCATGGATGATGTCCTCAAATATGTTTCCAGGTTGCTTGCTTTTTATCTCCTTCTCTTTCAGGGACATCAGTGAGTCATAGATTTGGTCTCTTTACATAACCCCATATTTCTCAGAGGTTTTGTTCCTTCTTCTTTTTTCTTTATATTTGTCTGATTTAATTTGGAAAACTAGTCTTCATGATCTGAGATTTTCTTCCTCAGCTTGGTTGATTCTGCTCTTAATACTTGAGATTTTATTATGAAATTCTCAAAGTGAGTTTTTTTGCCTCTATCAGATCAGTTTGGTTCTTTCTTAAAATGACTGTTTTGTCTCTCAGCTCCTGTATTATTTTGTTGTATTTCTTGGAATCATTGGATTCAGTTCATGCTTTGTCCTGAATCTTGATGATCTTCATTCCTTTCCATCTTCTGAATTCTGTATCTGTCATTTCAGCCTGGTTAAGAATCATTGCTGTTGTTAAGAATTAGTACTGTTGTTTTGAGGTAAGAAGACACTCTGGCTTTGAGTTACCATAGTTCTAGCACTAGTTCTTTCTCAGCTCTGTGAGCTGTTGTTTCTTTAATCTTTGAAGTTGCTATCCTTTGTCCTTTTATCTTCTTTGCTGCCCTTGGAGGTTTGATTATGGCGTAAAGTGGATTCACTCAACCAGCTTTGTTTGCTAATGACATTCAGGCCTCCTACAACCAGACCCAAAATCGTAAAAGAGTAAGCCACCTTGGTAGGACCTGGTGAGCCAGGCCAGGGAAAGCGGAATGCCTGAGTCAGGGACTTGTTGCACTCATATTTGCTGCCTGGTGGCCTTGCCAACCACTTCCAGATTTCTGCAAGTGTCTTTTTTGTAGAATGATTGTTTTATTTGGGCTATATACCCTATAATGGAATTGCTGGGTCAAATGGTAGCCCTGTTTTAAGTTCTTTGAGAAATCTTCAGACTGCTTTCCACAGTGGTTGAACTAATTTACATTCCCACGAACACTGTGTAAGCATTCTCTTTTCTCTGTAGCCTCACCAGAATCTGTTCTTTTTTGACTTTGTGGTAATAGCCATTGTTAATGGTATGAGATGGTATCTCATTGTGGGTTTTTTTGTTTGTTTTGTTTTGTTTTTTTGAGATGGTGTCTCGCTCTCTTGCCTAGGCCAGAGTGCATTGGCGTGATCTCGACTCGCTGCAAGCTCCACCTCCCGGGTTCACGCCATTCTGCTGCCTCAGCCTCCCGAGTAGCTGGGACTACAGGTGCCCGCCACAGCGCCCGGCTAATTTTTTGTTTTCCTATTTTTTAGTAGAGACGGGGTTTCACCGTGTTAGCCTGGAAGATCTTGATCTCCTGACCTCGTGATCAACCCACCTTGGCCTCCCAAAGTGCTGGGCTTATTGTGGTTTTGATTTGCATTTCTCTGATGATTAATGATGCTGAGCATTTTTTCATGTTTCTTGGCTACTTATATATCTTCTTTTGAGAAGTGTCTACTCATGTCTTTTGTCCAGTTTTTAATGGGTTATTTTCTTTGTTGATTTGTTTAAGTTCTCTATAGATTCTAGATATTAGGCCTTTGTTGGATGCATAGTTTCTGAATATCTTCTCCCATTCTGTTTGTTGTATCTTGGCTCGGCTGGTAGTTTATTTTTATGTGCAGAATCTCTTTGATTTCATTATGTCCCACTTGTTGCTTATTCTTGTTTTTGTTGCAGTTGCTTTTAGGGACTTAGCCAAAATTATTTGCCAATGGTGATGGTGGGAAAAGTATTTGCTAGGTTGTCTTCCAGAATTTTTGTAGCTTGAGGTCTTGCTTTTCAATCTTTAATTCATTTGAGTCAATTTTGTATCTGGTGAAAAGTAGGGGTCCAGCTTCAATCTTCTGCATATGGCTATTCAGTTATTCCAGCACCATTTATCAAATGGGGAATCCTTTTCCAATTGCTTGTTTTTATCTCCCTTGTTGAAGATGAGATGGTTGTAGATGGCTTTATTTCTGAGTTTTCTGTTCAGTTGTCCTGTGTGTCAGTTTTTGTACCAATACCAAGTTGTTTTGGTTACTGTGGCTTTATAGTATAGCTTGAAGTTGGGTAGCGTGATCCTCCAGCTTTATTCTTTTGCTTAGGATTGCTTTTGCTATTTGGGCTCTTTTCTGGTTTCATATGAATTTTAGAATCATTTTTTTCTAATTTTGTGAAGAATGACATTGGCAGTTTGATAGGAATAACATTATATCTGTAAATTGCTTTGGGCAGTGTAGCCATTTTTACCATATTGACTCTTCCAATCCATGAGCGTGGAATGTTTTTCCATTTGTTTGTATAATCTGTATTTTTTTCCAGCAGTTTTGTAGTTGTTCTTTTAGAAGTCTTTCTCCTCCTTGGTTAGCTGTATTCTTAGGTATTTCATTTTTTGTGTTGCTATTATCAATGGGATTGTGTTCTTGATTTTACTCTCAGCCTGGATGTTGTTGGTGTATAGCAATACTACTGATTTCCGTTCGTTGATTTTGTATTCTGAAACTTTACTAATGTCATTTATCAATTCTAGGAGCCCTTTGGCAGAGTCTTTACGATTTCCTAGGTGTAGAATCATATTGTCAGCAAAGAGAGGTAGTTTGATTTTGTTTCCTATTTGGATACCTTTTATTTCTTTCTCTTTCCTGATTGCCCTGGCTATGACTTCCTAGTTCTGTGTTGGATAGGAGTGGTGAGAGTGGGCGTCCTTGTCTTGTTCCAGATCCAAGCAGAATGGTTCTAGCTTTTGCCCCTTCAGTATGATGTTGGCTGTGGGTGTGTCATAGGTAGCTCTTATTATTATTATCATTATTATTATTTTTTCTGAGACAGTATCTCCCTCTGTCGCCCAGGCTGGAGTGTAATGGCACAATCTTGGCTCACTGAAACCTTGTCTCCCAGGTCCAAGTGATTCTCCTGCCTCAGCCTCCCGAGTAGCCGGAATTAGAGGCACCTCCCACCATGCCCAGCTAATTTGTGTGTGTTTGTGTGTGTGTATGTATGTGTGTGTGTGTATATCCATATTTTTTTTTTTTTTTTTAAGCAGAGACACGGGGTTCACCGTGTTGGCCAGGCTCGTCTTGAACTCCTGACCTCAAGTTATCTGCCTGCCTCAGCCTTCCAGAGTGCTGGGATTACAGGCTCACATGAGCCATCATGCCTGGCCTTATTTTTAGTTATGTTTCTTCGTTACCTAATCTGTTGAAAGTTTTCACATGAAGGGATGTTGGATTTTATCAAATGCTTCCTCTGCATCTATTTAGATGGTTATATGGATTTTGCTTTTGATTCTGTTTATGTGGTGAATCACATTTATTGAGTTGCTGGTTGAACCAGCCTTACGTCTCAGGAATAAAGCTTACCTGATTTGTGGTGTATTAACTTTTTAATGTGCTGCTGGATTTTATTTGCTAGTATTTTGTTGAGAATTTTTGCATCTGTGCTCATGAAGGATGTTAGTCTGAAGTTTTTTTTTCCATTGTGCCTCTGCCAAATTCAGGTGTCAGTCTGATTCTGGCTTCATAGAATGGGTTAGGGAGAAGTCCCTCATCTCCAGCTTTTTTTGGAATAGTTTCAGTAGGGTTGGTATCATTTCTTATTTGTATGTCTGGTAGAATTTGGCTGTGAATCTATCTGGTCAAGGGTTTTTTTTGTTTGTTTGTTTGGTTGTTTATTACTAATTTAATTTCTACATCAATACTGCTTTATTCATGATTTCAATCTCTTCCTAATTCAATCTTGTACTTGGGTTGAATTACGAGGATTGTGTGCTTGCATTGAAAAAATGCAATTTTAAAACATGACAAGTATGCCCACCCTCACTACTCCTATTCCACACAGTACTAGAAGTCCTAGCCAGAGCAATCAGGAAAGAAAAATAATTCAATCTTGTGCTTGCATTGAGTTAGGAAGATTGTGTGCTTGCATTGAAGAAAATTTCATTGTTTTTCTTTTAATTCCTGTATGATTTTTAGTGACATCTTCTCTTTCACTACTGAAAATTTTAATTTGTCTTTTCTTCCTTTGTTCTCCCCGATCTCTGGCCAAGAATTTATCAATTTTGTTAACCTTTTGAAATAATGAATTTTTGCTGCATTTGATTTTTGTTTGTTCATTTTTATTTCATGTTCTTTATTATTTTTTACTTGTTTTTACTTCATATTTATATTTTTGTTTTTCCTGATTTCCTCTGAGATTATTGATTTGAAAGCTCTCTTTTTATAATATATGTAGTTATAGCTATCACTTTCCCTCTAATACCTACTTAACCTACATTCAACATACTTTAATATGTTGTAGTTTTATTTTGATATAGTTCAAAATATTTGTAATTTGACTTTTAATTTCTTTGACCTATTGATTACTTAGAAGTGTTTTGCTGAATTTCCAAACATTTGAACTTTCCAGATATCTTTTTGTTTTTAAGTGCTGATTTAATTTTCTATGGTCAGAGAAGATACTGTGTGTAATTTCATTCCCTTTAAAAATACTAAGATTTGTTGTGTTTCTCAGCAACTGGTTTGCCTTGATCAATATTGCTTATTTACTTAAAATACACTTACATTGTGCTTATTATAGATGTATTTTCTATGTCAGTTAGGTCTATGTGGTTAGTACTGTTAGAATATTTTGTAATGTTCTATCTGTAATATTGTCTATCTGATATTGTTCCATTTGTTTCTTCAAAAAGAATGTCCACATTTTCAATCTTGATTATGTTTTAAAAATTTTCTTCCTTCAGGCTTTTTCCAGTTTTTCTTCAAATTTTGAAACTTTGTTATTAGATATATACAAATTTAGAAGTATATATTCTTGACAAATTGTTCCCTTTCCCATTATCAGTTTTCCTTCTTCATATCTTCTTCTAATTCTCTTTATCCTAAAACCTACTCTGTGTAATCTTAACAGCACTATTTCTGTTTTTTAAAATTTGTTTTTTGCATAATATCTTTTTCCTTTCTTTTCACTTTAAACTTGAACTGTGTCTTGTTATATTTAATGTGTAACTATTATAATCATATAATTGAATCTCCTTTTTTCACCTAGTCTGCACATATGTCCCTTCATTGATTTATTAGCTCTACCACTTTTTATTTTTAGTGTTTGCTTGGTTTCAAATATGTATCTTTTAACCATCACAGTATGCCTTCAAATAATATTATAGTATGTCAATTACTATTGTAGAACCTTACAACAATATGAGTCCATCTTCCTTTCTTCTGCCTTTTGTGTTACTGTTATCATATATTTTACTTCTTCATGTTACAAATCCTGCATTTTAATTTTGTTCCAGTCTTTCAATTATCTTTTAAATAATTTAAGAAACCATTTGTTTTGCTCTTTGCTGCTTCATGTAGTTCTAAATTTTTATGTGGTATCATTTTCTTTCACCTGAATAACTTCCTTTAATGTTTTTAATAGTTCAGATCTACTGGCAGTAGGTTTTCTTAGCATTTGTTTGCCTGAAAACATCTATTTAACCTTTATTTTTGAATGAAATTTTTAATGGATGTAGATTTTTTTTCTTTCGTCTCTTAAACATGTTATTCTGGTTTTTTTAACGGCTTTGGTTGTTTCTGATCAGCAGAGAACACACATTTCTTTTTTTCTTTTTTACTATATCTGATGTTTCTTATTTTTTCTTTTCTGCTATATATATTTTATATGTAAAAATATAAATATAAACTATTTAATATAAATATAAAAATATATAAGTATATATATATTTTCCCCATATCATGGTTTTAAATAATGTTTTTATAATGTGCCTTGGTATGGTTTCCTGGTTTGTTTGTTGTTGCTGGTTTTTGTTTTCTGGGGGGATGGGGGGCAGGGGGGATTGTCTTGCATGGTCCCCTAGGCCGGAATACAGTGGCATGATCCCAGCTCATTGTAGCCTCAACTTCTCAGGCTCAAGTGATCCTCCCACCCCAGCCTCCTGAGTGGCTGGTACTACAGGCATGCCACCATGCTCAGCTACTTTTTAAGTGTTTTTAGAGATTGAGTCTGACTATTGAAATGACGTCGTTGTCTGGGGTAAATACCCGAGACTTGTTGCCTCATGCCAAGAAAACCAAGGACATGAACACACACAAAGGAGTGAGTTTAAGTGCAGAGGTTTAATAGACAAAAGAAAGAGAAAGGAAAATAGCTTTCTCCTGCAAAAAGAGTGGGGCACTCCAGTGGGTCTTCTGGTTTCATGGAGAAATGCATGGGGTTTTACTGACAAGCTTGAGGAGGCGGTGTCTCATTTACAAAGGGCGTGAGAGTTTGTTTGGACCAGGTGTGCTGTTTGCATAGCATGAAGAAGCTGGCTATCCTACCCTAATCTTTTATTATGCAGGTTGTGTCTCTACCTGGCTGTTGCCATGTGGCCTGCCTTACTGCACACTTGGTGACAAAGAAAAGGGAAGAGGGAACCTCCATGTTGAACATGCCTGACCCCCAGATAGCCGTTTTTCCCTGTTGGCACAGCTGCTGGCATTTACCTATGCAAGCTTCCAGCTTGGTTATCTACTCCTGCAGCTTTATTTGTCAGGCTGCTTTTTATTAGAAAAGAAATGATTTGGGCGCTGCTTTTTTATTAAAAGGAAACCTTACTGAGGACTTTCTTATCCTTACTATCTGCCTGAATAATTTCTTTCTAGCTCCTGTATTACTGTGTTGCCCAGGCAGGTCAGGAACTCTTCTTGGTATGGTTTTCTTTGTGTTTATTCTGCTTGATAATTCATTTAGTTTTTTGAATCTGTGAGTTTATATTTTACGCCAAATTTGGAAAAATTTTGGCCATTGTTTCTTCAAAAAGTTTTTTCTGCCCGTCTGTTTTTCTTCTATTTTCTGATTCCAGTTGTACTTAATACAGAACATTTTGTATTGTCCCATAGGTGAGTCTTTTTTCTCTCTAGATAGTTCTATGTCCTTTTTATCTACTGTATCTCATTTGCTTTTAAAATCATCCAGTGACTTTTTATTTCGTGTGTTATATTTTTTATCTCCAGGAGTTCCATTGTTTGGTTTTATAGTTTCAGTTTCTCGAGATTTCTCGTTTTTTTTTGTTTTGTTTTGTTTTGTTTTGTTTAATGTTTTCACTTAATGTGTTTATGAATTGACTTGAAGTCCGTTATATCTGTCTTTCTTTTTCCTGCTTTTTGGCTGATTCTTCTCCGAGTATGGCTTAGATTTTCTGCTTTTTATGCTTAGTAATTTTGTTATTAGTTTTTTTTTCATATATTGGACAATATGAATGCTACATTGCTCTATGTCTGGGTTTTATTGTTTTCTTTAAGAGAATGTAGAATTTAATTCTGTAATGCATTTTTTAAACTTGTAGGTTTGCTTTTGTCTCTGAAAATGTGGTTTTAAACTTCGTTAGTTTGACATAGAGTAATCTTTAATCCTAGGGCTCTGTTGTTCCTCCTTCTAAGGTATGTCCTTTGTGAACTCTGTACGGAATGACTAGGATGTTCAATGAGTATCCTCAAATATAACATTTCCCAGCTCTATGAAAGCTCCAGTACTTGTTCAGCTTTCAGTTCCTAGGTAGTTATTTTTTCCCCAGTTTTAGAGATTCTTGCCTGCTCATTCAACAGATTAATATGGCCAGAGACTCAGTGGGGCTTCTCTGAAGATTTGTAAACCTTCTCTGCCTACATCTTTTCACTCTGCTACTCTGCCCCACAAATTCCAACTTTTTCTTAGCTCAGACTTACAAGTGTGCTCTCTTTTGGTTACTTTCCTTCCCCGCTATGTGGCTGTCTGGAAAGTGCCTTTCAGGCACAAAGGATGAGACAATCATAGGACTTATTTCACTTGCTTTCTTTTTCTGAGGGATTCCAGTCCTGTGCTGACAGTTGTCCATACATGAAAAAAATTCATATATTTAAGAATTTCTAAGTTGCTTGTAACAGAAAGGACAATATGATACTAGTTACTCAATCATGGCTGGAAGCAAAAATTGTCAAGGCCTTAAGAAAATAATAACCTCCTCTTCAACCTTCTCTTTTCCCAACTTAATTTTTTACCAATACATTTAACTGTCATCTAAATAGTACTGTGTATTTCAACTGTTTATGTATTTACACATTATCTTTCTCCTACTAGAAAATAAATTTCGCGAGGATTTTTGTTTTCAGTTTTCTGCACATGGTAGGTGTCCAGTAAAAATTTGTGGAAAAATTAGATGAGATTGGATTGTGAGCTTTTTGGTTCTTATCACTAAGATTTCTTTGGCGTTTTAAGAAGGGAGAAACAAATTGCATATTACTATCATAAATTGGAATTCATACTCAAGGATCATGCCTTGAGTATGAATGGTTTCATGATACAGACAGGTAGTGAAGATAATGCTTTTATGACCTGACTCAAGATGAATTAAAACTGAAGGTACTTGATTTTTCTCCAAGCAGTGGGATGAGGGAAATGTTCTACAAGCAAAGCCAGAACTAGCATATATTTTAAACTGGATATATGTTCTAAAATTAATTAGTAGGGACCTGTATAACCTATATGTGATGAAGAACTGTGAGAGTACATGTGGTTGCTTGAAAGTTTTGATAGGCAGATTTAATTTGGAAAAGGAGACGCTATGAGTCAGAACTTTGCTGCTGCAATTTAGATGGAAAGAATCCATAGTTTGGCAAAGAGGACTAAGAAAAGCAAGATAGGCAATAAAGTTATAATCATTGGACTGGGTTTTTGTACAGAAGGATGAAGATAAAGGAACTAGATTTGTGGAATAGATTGCCATTGAGCTGCAGTTTGTGTGGGGGTAGGAATAGGAGAGGAGAGAGAGCTGAAAGAGCAACATGGGAATTCATAGTTTTTCACTGTATATAGCTAGACCTCTGTCTGCAGTATTAGCAGCTTAGACATCAGCTTAAGTGTCCAGTGGTAATCACTAGGCTAACAGACTTCCTATCTTTAATCATAATTGACTTTTGAGAAAGTATTCTGAAATGGGGCAAGGAGAGGAATGAAAGAATGAGGGGGGCATGTGTGTGTTTGTGTATCTACAGTCAGAATTAACCCTTAATATCTGTGGATTACACATGCAGAGGCTGCAGATATGGAGGGCTAACTGTACTATGTCTTTTTATATAAGGGACTTGAGCATTTGCAGGTTTTGGTATCTATGGGGATCCTGGAAGCAATCCTTCATGGATATTTAGATATAAATTTAGATATAGATAAACACACGGGTCTGTGTTAAATTTACATGGGTACAAGAATTGACATAGGGTCAATTTTTGTGTTAGAATTGACCAAAGAGCCTGACCATGGAGTGGGATACCTAAGTTGAACAGAGGAGAGGCAGGGAAAGACATAAGTTTTAACAAACATTATAGGATTCTGACAGAACTTTGAGGTGAAATCTAATGTTAAATCTAATTGTTAAATATTTTTAACGCCCATTCATGTGTTTTTAAAAAATATTTGGTTATTTACTTTGTGACCTTAAGGAATTCATTCAACACATTTAAATACTTATCAGCATACAAAAATGTGTAGAACATAATTTCTAACCTTCTCAAGTTTGCAATATATTAAAAGAGGTAAATGTTGTATGTAAATAACTCTTCTATGAGGCAGTGTCCAAAGTAACAAAAGAAAGATACAAGTAAGTATTAGGTTAATTCAAGGGAGGATAAACTTCGGTATGACTCGGGCAGTCAGGAAAGACTGTTGATAATAATGACAATGATAACAAGCATAAATACATACAAACAAACAAACAAAAAAGGCTGATCTTTACTGAGCTCTTACTATGCCTCAGGTATTGTGCTAAGACAGAATATTTATGATTATGAGCAAAATGAAAGTAGTCTGAGTGTCCATTGTATTGGTATTCATAAGAGCAAAACTAGGATAAAAGATTAGGTAATTAATAAAGAGATGATCAAGTAAATTATAGCACATAATATTTGCAGAAGAATATGTAAAATGGGCATATGCTTACGATGTATAAGGTGAAAATTGATAAATCACACATTTTATGTATAGTCACCCCTCATTTGGTTCTAGGACCCCCTGCAGATACCAAAATCCAGGGATGTTCAAGTCCCTGATGAAAAATGGTGCACTATTTGAATATAACCTACACACATCCTCCCATATATTTTGAATCAACTCTAGATTAATTATAATATGTAATGCAGTGCATATGCTATGTAAATAGTTGTTATACTGTATTGTTTAGGGAATAATGACAAGGAAAAAAATACGTATGTTTTCAATACAGACACAACATTCCAGTTTTTTTCCACAAATATTTTTGATCCACTGTTGGTTGACTGTGTGGATGCAGAACCTATGGTTACAGAGGGCTGACTATATAGAATAAGGCTACTGTTAAAAATCCACATTGTACACAGAGAAAAAGACTAAAAGAAAACAGAAGCATGAGTATGTGTCTGGGAGGGTATATTTGGCAATGGAATTTGTGGAAAACAATTTTCTTCTGTTTATATATGTGCATATTTTGCTTTATTGGAGCTGTGATATCTCTGTATAAAAAAATAAAATAGAGCAAGGTAATTACAAAGTTTTTCAAGTAGGACTGTGCTCAGATGCCTGTAAGTTGTTTAGGTTTTATACTGGGGACTGTGGGGAATTGTTGAAGCTCTTTGAGACAGGCTTTGATAACATGTGTAAAGCAGTTCTCAGACTTTTTTTTGTTTTTATGGTCATAAAAATTAGTGAGGACTCGAGTGTACTATATGTATGAAAGCAGTTCTCAGACTTTTAGGTTTTTACATTTGTAAAAATTATTGAGGACCTCAAATATCCCTTGTTATATGGGTATATTTATTAACATTTATCATGTTAGAAATGAAAAGTAAGAAAATCTTTAGAAAATTTATCAAACATTTAGAAATAATATAAAATCATTATTTGTTCACAGGAATAACATATTTTTATATAAGCAACTTTCCCAAAACAAAAAAAAAGATTAATGAGAAGAGTCATATTATTTTACCTTTTTGCAAATTAATGTCCAGCTTAATAAAGACAGCTGAATTCTCACATCTGCTTCTGTATTCAATCTGTTTTAATATTAAATTCCATGTTGCCTCAGCTCTACTGTGTGCTTGTAAGAGAATGAGAATGAAAAAGTTTTGATCTTATATACCTTTTAAAGACTCTGTCTGACCCCATGGGCCAGATCATACTCTAAAAACTGCTGGCGTAGTCTATGAGAAAGAACTCAAATAATACTAATTATTCTTCGACTTGATAATAATTATTGTCTTGATAGGAATCAAATCATGAAACACAGTAGTGATTTTCAAACTGTAGTTTTTCATCAGATCAGATCCTGCATCAGAATCATCTGGAATCATTTTTAAAAGGTAGTTTCGTGGTCCTGCAGCCTATTGATTCTGACTCACTTGGTATTAGGGGAGGAATCCATATTTTGGGAAGCTCTTACTAACAATTTGATATGCCTACTGTTAGAGGAATTTAAAATCATGAACTCTTATAGTTAGGAGACCCTAAAAATTTAGCTAGTTTTTAATTCCCTCATGTTACAAATGAGAATAGCTTAGGTTAACAAAGAATGACTTTCTTTTTTTTGTTTGTTTGTTTTTTAAAGACAGAGTTCCGCCCTGTCACCTGGGCCGGAGTGCAGTGGCACAGTCTCAGCTCACTGCAACCTCTGCCTCCCAAATTCAAGCAATTCTCCTGCCACATCCTCTCAAGTAGCTGGGACCGCAGGTGCGTGCCACCACACCTGGCTAATTTTTGTTTTTTTTAGTAGAGATGGGGTTTCGCCATGTTGGCCAGGCTGATCTTGAACTCCTGACCTCAAGTGATGCACCCACCTTGGCCTCCCAAAGTGCTGGGATTACAGACGTGAGCCACCATGACTGGCCAGATGGTGACTCTAAAGACCCACACTTCCTCACATGAAGTAAGTTATTCATATGAGGAAGTAGTTAAACAGTAGTTGAACAGTAGTTCAAGTTTGATCCTTATTGAACAGTATTCAGTAAAGATCAAAGTTAAATGCCAGAATGTTTGGCACAGGCATGTGGAAGGAGATGGATTGGAGAAACTAATCTGAAATAGGTTCTGTGGATGTCCTGATGTGAGGGAGGGAGACAGGAAGAAATTGATGGTGACCCTGACCCTAGAGCATGTAGCATGTAGGCAGATATCCTTGACTCAGCTACGGGGCACAGATATAGGTGATGTATGTGCCTGTGGCTATAGTAAGTCAGTTCGAGCTCTGCAAGGGATATCCCAGAGCAACTGGTAGATAGTACATCAATTTGTAAAACTGTTCAATGTTTGCTTATCTTTTTTAATTGAAACCTATTTTTGTAAAAGGAATAATTTCCTCCTAACCCTACCTTTTGAATATGTACTGGTGTTAATCAAGCTCTACTACCTCTTAGTGGTAGTACCCTAAATGGTAAAAATGTCTCAAAAATCTTAGGAGAGAAAAAATCTCAAAATGTCTCA
Organism: Chlorocebus sabaeus; assembly: GCF_047675955.1. NCBI lineage: Eukaryota > Metazoa > Chordata > Mammalia > Primates > Cercopithecidae > Chlorocebus > Chlorocebus sabaeus. Next base: position 52,716,424 of record NC_132929.1, on the reverse strand, counting down.
AACTGGAGTCTAAAAGTCCAAACGTATACAATGTAGGTGATGATGTCAAAGAATGTAAAGTTGAAAAAGTGGAATAGGGTCAAAATAAGGAGTCTTGAATGCAGATCCCTTTGAAAGGAACCATTATATTATAGATGATAAAAGAAATAACATCAGGAAATTGGTCATTTGGGAAAATTTGCCATCTGTGCATTGCTGGTAATATAGAAGGTTGAGAACATGGTGAATAGCAGGTTATTTTACTAATCCAGGTATGAAGTGATAAAAGCTTATATTACAGCGTACTGTAGATGAAATTGTGAGGAAAAAAGTAATCAAGATACATTTTAATGTAATATTAATATTTTGATGATATGTTGATTATTCAAAAAGTAAGATAAAGAATAAAAATAAAAGTTGTACTTTTAACTTTCTACTAGTTTTAAACTACTGAGTAATCCTTTCCAGTTGCTAAATATTATGTGTAATGTAGCTGCCTTGAAGTATATGGAACAAGCAGCATCAATAAGTTTTTAAAATAATCACTATTAAAAGTCAAAAAATAAAGTGTAGGAAAATTTAGGATAGATTAGAAGATAAAATGTGGATAATCAAGGTATCAAGTATAATTGTCTTGGTATATGATGTTTGTACATTTACATCTGCATATAGATTGTATTTGGGCCTTTATAACATTTCAGCAGGAAAGAGAGCTAACATTTGTTTGATTTTTGTCTGAGTAGCATATTTTTCAACCATTTTCTAATTGATTCCTTATCATAATTCTGGGAAGTTAACATCATCCTGCTTATTTTAGGGATGACAAAACTGAGGTTCATAGAACTAACCTGACTAAAACTTTATAGCTATTAATTGGTAGAATTAAAATCAAGTCTGTCTGTGTCTTTAGTGTCCATATTCAGTGATATCATGTTGTTCTTCATTTAAACAAAGTCATTTAAAAGTATTGATGATGACAGTGATGATGATCAACTCAAAAGAGGCTGTCCATTTTCCTTGTCCTTCTTTCTTGCCTAGCTCTCCAGTTTTATCATGCTGTATCTTATTCCATATGGTGTTACCAAATGCAAATATTGGTTTATGCTGGGTGATAATTACTTTGACTCCCAGTGCCTCCTTTTCTTGTTCCTGCTGGGTGAGCAGGTAGCCAAGTTCCTGTTTATGTTGAGAGAGTATTTAGTTAAGCAAGAATTTGAAAATAATTTATATTTAGATAGTTTGGGTATAGGTTTGACTCAATTCTGTTAAAAGTGAAATTTCAGTATGTGATCAGTCTCTTTATTCCAGCATATAAAGTGTCTCTTTCTGGCAAAAGAACCATGTTTTTCTCCTATTTACTCTTCCTTTCTATTTTTAAAAACAAGACAGGCATTTTCTGTTAGACTCTAAATCTAAATACACTAGGTTTAAATCCATCTGTGTTGTGTAACCTTGAGCAAGCTTCTTAACCTGTTAGTGTCTCAGTTTCCTCATCTGTAAAATGATTACCTAACTTGCAGGTTTATTATGAAAATTAAATAAATTAATTCATGTAAAGTGCTTAGCATATATTAAATGCTGTATGAGAATTTAGAACCACACTAGGAATATTTTCAAAGGAAATAGCCAAACACATAAGTGTTCTTGTTTTTAAAATATAGCAATGACCAGTATTTTGTCATTCTCAACATAGTTTATGTCCTTGAAGAAAATCATTTTGAATTTATTGGAACATAAGATTGGTTGACTATTTGAAAATGAATCAGTTATAATTCACCACATTAATAGAAAATATTTATGAAGAAAAATTCTAATTTTCTCATTAGATTTGGAAAAACCAATACATCTGTTCAACAGAAAAACCTCTTAACAGAGTGAAATTATTGAGGGAAACCTCCTCAATCTGGTAAAAGATATCAACCAAAACCTTAGAGGACATATCATACTTAGTGATGAACTATTGATAGCATTCCCTTTTAAGACAAGACAGACTATATCTGCCACTGCCATTTCTATTTTATACTAAACTGGATGTTGTAGTCAATTTGGTAAGATTGAGGGGGAAATGTAAGAATCAGAAAGGGAAAAATAAAAGTGTCGTTATTTATGGTTGTTAAAATTGTGAACTCTTGGTTGAGAGCAACTTAAAGAAAACAGCATAAAAGATTTGATCAATAAATGAAATTAAAGAAAAAGATGACCCTACTGAACAGAAATCATAAAGCAAAATGGCAAGCAACAAAAACATAAATTGGATTAAATCAAAATTAAAATTACGTGCTTCAAAAGATCCCATCAAAAAAGCAAAAAGACAACCCACAGAATGGGAGAAGATATTTGTAAAAGATATTGGTAATGAAGGATTTATATCCAGAATATATAAATAATTCTTACAGCTCAATAATAAAAATACAACTCAGTAACAAATGGACAAAGGAATTGACATTTCTACAAAGAGGGAATAGACATTTCTCCAAAGAAGGCATACAAATGGGCAGTATGTTCTTAAAAAGACACTCATTCTAATTAGTCATCAGGGAAGTCTAAATCAAGTCCATAATAGGATTCTGCTTTACAACAACTAGGATGAGTGGAATACATATATATATATATTAGAGATTGGGTTTTACTCTGTTAAGCAGGCTGGTATGCAGTGTTGCCATCATAGTTCACTGTAATCTTGAACAACTTGGCTTAAGCAATCCTCCCGCCTCAGCCTACCAAGAAGCTAGGACTACAGGCATGCACCACCATACCTGGCTAATTTTTTAAAAAAAATTGTGTATAGAGTTGGTGGGGTCTCACTGTGTTGCCCAGGCTGGTCTCAAACTACTGGGCTCAAGTGACCCTCCCTTCTTGGCTGTCCAAAGTGTTACAGGTGTGAGCCACTGCTCCCGGTTGGATGAGTATATTTAAAAAGACAGTAACAAGAATGTGGAGAAATTGGAACCTTTATATTTTGATAGTGCAAATGTAAAATGGTGCATCTGCTTGGGAAAAGAGTTTGGCAGTTCTTCAAAAAGTTAAACATAGGATTTCCATATGATCCAGTAATTCTGGTCTTAGATATATATCCTCAAGAATTGAAGATATATTCAAACAAAAATTTTATAGAGGTAGTAGACTAGTGGTGTGTAGAGATGGGATCAGGAGGAATGGAGTCAGGATTGACTGTAAATGGGTACAGGGTTTTATTCAGGAGGAGAAAAATGTTCTAAAATTATGTGGTGGTGGTAGTGGCTGCATGGTCTTGTGTATATACTCAGAAACATTATATTATACATTTTAAATGGATGATTATATAGTGTATGAATTCTATCTCAAAACTGTGTTGTTTTTTTTTTTAAATAAAATGACAGGAATAATGCTAAACATTATTCATTGTAATTATAAAGATTTCTTATTGAAAAAACAGAAATCCTAAATTATGTGAGTTAAAATGGTATGGTAGGGAACCACCAAAGTTCGTACCTCCACAATGTAGTTAATTAATTGGCAAAAACTGTGAGAACCAACTTTTTTGGAATGCTGGAAAGTAATCAAAAGGCCACTGAAATCAAGGAAATGCTTAATCGAGTAAAATTAACTGAATATCAGTAAGAGAGTTTTGTGGCATTTTAACTTATCTTGGTCTCATCTCCTACTCTCCACCTCAACAGCAGCCTTGAAGACAACAGTCTGTATTCCTGGTACAGATACCTACTTTTGGAGGCAACATAACAGACCATATTCTCAAAGAATTGTAATTGTCTGTTTTGCCCTGTCTGATGGCTACCTGAAGCACTGGGTCAGATGATTTGTTTTTATTTTTACCTAACTCAGAATTCTCTTAGGGCTGAGGAGGCCACCTGGGGGATTTTTTTTTTTTTTTTTTTTTAATTTAAAGATAAATGTACTTAGTCACTATTTCCCAGGGAAAGGGAGAACAGTTGGGGTAAACAGTAGACTAACCAAAAAGATTAGAGAGAAAGGCCAGAAATAGAGATCTCTGGGAAATAAGGGCTTTGTGAAAGCAAAAGAGAAGAAAAACTTAGCATATAAGGAAGGGATCCTTAGTATGGTTAATCGCTGATTTCTCACCGGAAGCGATGGAGGCCACTTGGCAATGAGATGACACATTCAGTGTACTGAAAGAATTTTTTTCAGCCCTGTTAACCAAGAATTTTATGTCTGGCAAAGCTGTCCTTCACAAAAGAAGGAGAAATTGATACATTCCCTGATAAACAGTAACTGAATTAGTTTGTCACAAGTAGACCTGCCCTAACTCATTTTACGAAATCAGCGTAACACTGCTACTAATGCCACATATAGACAACACAAGAAATAAAATCTTCAGACCAATATCTCTTATGAATATAGATGCAATATTCCTCAAGAAAATATTTTAGGAATGCATCAGCATATTTAAAAGATTATATATCATCATTGGGGTAGTTGACATAGAAAAAAGTCACCCAATATAGTATATCATATTAATAGAATGAAGGGAAACATAAACCATGGTCAACTCAGTTCATGCAGAAAAAGAATTTAACAAAATCCCACCTTTTGTAATAAACACACCCAACAAACTAGGAATAGAAGGCAACTTTCTTAATCTGGTAAAGGACAATTAGGAAAATCTCACAGCTGACAGCCATACTCAATGGTGAAAGAATGAAAGTTTTCCCTCTAAGATCAGGAAGAAGATACGAAGCTCTACTCTTGCCACTTCTTGCCATTGTTGTAATAGAATTTCTACTGGCAAGTAGGCAAGAAAAACTAGTAAAAAGTATCCAAATTGGCAAGGAAGATATGAAGCTATTTCTGTTTTAAGATGACATCTTAAACAGCAGGTCCTCAAATAATGTTGTTTCATTGTAACATTAATGATGAAAAAAAAAATCAATTCCTGGCCAGGGCCACTGTCTATGTGGAATTTCCACATTCTCTGTGTCTGCATGGGTTTTTCCCATGTACTCTGGTTTCCTCCCACATCTGAAAGATGTGCACATTAGGTTAATTGGCACGTCTAAATTGTACGAGTATGAGTGAATGTAGATATGTATTTGAGTGCACCCCATGATGAAATGATGTCCTGTCTAAGATTGGTTATGGCCTGTACCCTGAGCTGCTGGGATAGGTTCTGGCCTATAGACTTTGATAGGCTCCAGAGACCCTGAACTGGAATAATTGGGTAAATAATTATCTTGTCTTCATTAATTTTTCTTAAATGAATATAGAGCTCAGATTTATTTCAGTGTTTAATATTAGAAGTGTTTCAGTCTTTATTTAGAAGTTTGGTGATGTTTTTGTGACCAGAAACCTGCCATAGCAACCTTATTCTTGTTAATATTAATTAGCCTATGTTAAAATTAGTTTTGCTATACATTGTTAAAATTGCAGTTTCAAGAACCTATCTACTACATTGAGGACTTACTGTACTTACAGTATCCTAATAATACACACACACACACAAAAGTATCCACACCCAATTTTACTGTGCTAATAAACAAATTTGACAAAGTTTCAAGAAACAAGATCAACATACAAAAATAGGTCATATTTCTATATACAAACAATGAGCAATCCAAAAATGAAATTAAGAAAACAATTACATTTGGCAATGGCATCTAAAAGAATAAAGTAATTAATAAGAAATTTAACCAGTGTGGTGTAAGACTTGTACATTGGCAACTACAAACATTGTTAAGAGAATTTAAAGAAGACCTGAAAAATTGAAGGACATTCTGTGTTTCATGCTTTAGAAGACTTAATATTCTTAAGATGGTAATACTCCCAAAATTGGTATACAGCTTCAGTGTAATCTCTGTCAAAATTCCAATAGCCTCTTTTGTAGAAATGAAGAAGCTAATGCTAAAATGTATATAGAAGGGGGCAGCCAAGATAGCTGAATAGAAATAGCTCCACTCTGCAGCTCCCACCAAGAAGGATGAAAATGGCAAGAATTCGGCATCTTCAATTGAAGTACCAAGGTTCTCTTGTTGGGACTGACTAGGTAGTTGGCCTGACCCACAGAGAGTGGGGAAAAGCAGGGTGGAGTGAGGGCCCACCTGGGAGCTGCATAGGGCAAAGGGAGCTCCCTCCCCCGGCCAAGGGAAGCGGTGAGGGACTATGCTACCCCTCCCTGAAAACCATGCTTTTCCCACCGATCCTAGTAACCTGTGGATAAGGAGGTCCCCTCATGAGCCCACGCCACCATGGCCTTGGGTCCCAAGCACAGAGCTGTGCAGACTCATGGCAGCTGCTCGGGTGGGCGGCTGCTCAAGCAGGCACTGAGACACAGGAGTTTTTGCATACTCTGGCTCTGGGAACTCAAGTGAGGCAGGAGATCCTTCTACTCCCAGTGGATGGGGGCTGAAGCCAGGGAGCCAAGTGGCCTCCCTCAGTGGGCCTCCACTCCCTATGAGCTAAAACCACTGGCTTGGAATACCCACCAGTGCAGCAGGCTGGAGACTGCCCTAAAGACCAAGTTCTCGGCGGAGAGGGGCGACCACCATCACTGAGGCTCCAGTCAGCCGTTTTCCCCTGCTGCTGGTGCCAGTAAGACTGGGCATTTTGGACAGGGAGCAATTCCCCACAGTGCAGCACAGCGGCTGGGACAGTTTGTGACCAGACTGCTTCTTTAAGCAGGACCCCAATTCACTCCCCATCACCAGGCAAGGCCTCCCTGTGGGAATTTTAGCATCCCCAGCCAGGAATTTATGGACAGAACTCTGATATCCTGAGAGGAGTCCCTAGGAGGAGGGGCACCTGTGGTATGGTGGATCAGCAGTCTTAATCTTTTCTGCCTGCTGGCTCTGGAGAGTCAGGGCAGCCCAGATGAGGGGGATTCCCCTTAGCATAGCACACCTACTCTGCCAAGGGGCAGCCAGACTGCTTATTTAAGCAGGTCCCTGATCCCGTTTCTTCTGAGTGAGACGTCCCAATAGGGTTCACCAGACACCTCATAACAGGAGTGTTCCAGCTGGCGTCAGGTTGGTGCCCCTCTGGGTCAGAGCTCCCAGAGGAAGGAGCAGGCTGCCATCTTTGTTGTTCTGCAGCATCCACTGGTGATATATCCAGGAGCAGGAGGGACCCAGGGAAATAGGGTCTGGAGTAGATCCCCAGCAAACGGCAGCAGCCCTACAGAAGGGGGACCTGACTATGAAAAGAAAAATAGAAAGCAAGAGCAACAACAACATCAATGAAAAAGACCCCACAAAAACTCCATTTAAAGGTCAGCAGCAGGCCGGGCAGGTTGGCTTATAGCTGTAATCCCAGCCAGCACTTTGGGAGGCCAAGGCAGGCGGATCACCTGAGGTCAGGAGTTCAAGACCAGCCTGGCCAATGTGGTAAAACCCTGTGTCTATTAAAAACACAAAATTGAGCTGGGTGTGGTGGCACGTCCCTGCAATCCCAGCTACCCAGGAGGCTGAGACAGGAGAATCGCTGGAACCTGGGAGGCAGAGGTTGCAGTGAGCTGAGATTGCACCACTGCACTCCAGCCTGGGTGACAGAGCAAGATTCCATCTCAAAAAAAAAAAAAAAAAAAAAAAGTCAGCAGCCTCAAAGATCACAGGTAGATAAAGCCATGAAAATGAGAAAGAATCAATGCAAAAATGCTGAAAACTCAAAAAGCCAGAGTGCCTCTTCTCTTCCAAATGATCACAACACATCTCCAGCAAGGGCACAGAACTGGGCTGAAACTGAGACAGATGAATTGACAGAAGTAGGCTTCAGAAGATTGGTAATAATGAACTTTGCTGAGCTAAAGTAGTATGTTCTAACTCATTGCAAAGAAGCTAAGAATCACGGTAAAACATTACAGGAGCTGGCCGGGTATAGTGGTTCATGCCTGTAATCCCAGCACTTTGGGAGACCGAGGTGGGTGAATCACAAGGTCAGAAAATTGAGACCATCTGGCTAACACTGAAACCCCATCTCTACTAAAAATACAAAAATTAGCCAGGTGTGGTGGCAGGCACCTGTAGTCCCAGCTACTCGGGAGGCTGAGGCGGGAGAATTGCTTGAACCCAGGAGGTGGAGGTTGCAGTGAGCTGAGATTGTACCACTGCACTCCAGCCTGGGTGACAGAGTGAGACTCTGTCTCAAAAAACAAACAAACAAACAAACAAAAAAACATTACAGGGGCTGTTACCCAGAATAACCAGTTTAGAGAGGAACGTAAATGACCTGATGGAGCTGAAAAACACAACATGAGAATGTCACAATGCAAACACAAGTATCAGTCACCAAATAGATCAAGGGGAAGAAAGGATATCAGAACTTGAAGACTGTCTTCCTGAAATAAGGCAGGCAGACAAGATTAGAGAATAAAGAAAAAAAAGAAATGAACAAAACCTCTGAGAACTCTGGGATTATGTTAAAAGGCCAAACCTGTGACTGATAGGGATAACTAAAAGAGTTGGGGAGAATGGAAACAAGTTGGAAAACACACTTTAGGATATCATCCTGGAGAACTCCAACCTAGCAAGACAGGCCAACATTCAAATTCATGAAAACCAGAGAACCCCAGTAAGATGCTTCACAAGAAGATCAACCTCAAGATGCATAATCTATCACATTCTCCTTCAAGGTCAAAGTAAAGGAAAATATGTTAAGGGCAGCCAGAGAGAAAGGCCAAGTCACCTATAAAGGGAAGCCCATGAGACTAAAAGCAGACATCTCAGCAGAAATTCTACAAACCAGAAGAGACTGGGGGTCAGTGTTCATCATTCTTAAAGAACATCCAACCTAAAATTTCATATCTGGCCAAACTAAACTTCATTAGTGAAGAAGAAGTAAAATCTTTTTCAGACAAGTGAATGCTGAGGGAATTTGTCACCACCAGGCCTGCCTTGCAGGAGCTCCTGAAGGAAGCACTAAATTTCGAAAGGAAAAAACGTTACCAGCCACTACAAAAACATGCTGATGTACACAGATCAGTGACATGAAGCAACTACATAAAGAAGTCTGCAAAATAGCCAGCAAGCGTCATGATGACGGGATAAAATCCACATGTAACAATATTGACCTTAAATGTAAATGGGCTAAATGCCCAAATTAAAAGACGCAGAAGGGCAAGCTTCATAAAGAGTCAAGATCCATCAGTGTGCTGCATTCAAGAGCTCCATCTCACATGCAAAGACACACATAGACTGAAAATAAAAGAATAGAGGAAAATTTACCAAGCAAATGGAAAACTAAAAAGCAGGGGTTGCAATCTTAGTTTCTGACAAAATAGACTTTAAACCAACAAAAATCAAAAAAGACAAGGGCATTATGTAATGATAAATGAGTCAATTCAACGAGAAGAGCTAACTGTCCTAAATGTCTATGCACCCAGTATAGGAGTACCCAAATTCATAAAACAAGTTCTTAGAGACCTACAAAGAGACTTAGAGTCCCACACAGTAGTAGTGGGCGACTTTGGCACTCCACTGTCAATATTAGATCATCAAGACAGAAAATTAACAAAAATGTTCAGGAGTTGAACTCAGCTCTCGATCAATTGGACCTGATAGATATCTACAGAATTCTCTACCCCAAAACAACAGAATATACATTCTTCTTGGTGCCTCATTGCACTTACTGTAAAATTGATCACATAATTGGAAGTAAATCACTCTTCAGCAAATGCAAAAGAACTGAAATAATAACAGTCTCTCAGACCACAGCGCAATCAAATTAGAACTCAAGATTAAGAAACTGACTGAAAACCACATGACTACATGGAAATTGAACAACCTGCTCCTGAATGACTGCTGGGTAAATAATGAAATTAAGGCAGAAATTAAGAAATTCTTTGAAACCAATGAGAACAAAGAGACAACGTGCCAGAATCTCTGGGACACAGCTAAACCAGTGTTAAGAGGGAAATTTATAATGCTAAATACATCAAAAAGCTAGAAAGATCTCAAATCAACACCCTAACATCACAACGAAAAGAACTAGAGAACCAAGAGCAAACAAACCCCAAAGCTAGGAGAAGAAAAGAAATGACTAAGCTCAGAGCAGAACTGAAGGAGACAAAGATGCAAAAAATCCTTCAAAAAAATCAGTGAATCAGGGGCTGTTTTTTTGGAAAAACCGATGAAGTAGGTAGATAGATAGCTAGATGAATAAAGAAAAAAATAGAGAAGAATCAAATAGACACAATAAAAAATGATAAATGGGATATCACCAATGACCCCACAGAAATAGAGAATACTGTGTTTCCACGGTACTATATACTGTATAGACCCCACCATCAGAGAATACTATAAATACCTCTATGCAAATAAACTACAAAATCTAGAAGTAATGGATAAATTCCTGGACACAAACGCCCTCTGAAGGCTGAACCAGGAAGAAGTTGAGTCCCTAAATAGACCAATAACAAGTTCTGAAATTGAGGCAGGTGATAAATAGCCTACCAACCAACCAAACAAACAAAAAAACCCAAGACCAGATGGATTTATAGCTGAATTCTACTAGAAGTACAAAGAAGAACTGGTACTATTCCTATTGAAACTATTCCAAAAAATTGAAAGGGAGGGACTCCTCCCTAACTCATTCTATGAGGCCAGCACCATCTTTATACCAAAACCTGGCACAGATACAACAAAAAAAGAAAACTTCAGTCAATATTGCTGATGAACACCAATGCAATGATTATTCTCAATAAATACTGGCAAACTGAGTACAGCAGCACGTGAAAAAGCTTATCCACCATGATCAAGTTGACTTCATCCCTGGGATGCAAGACTGCTTCAACATATGCAAATCAATAAACATAATTCATCACATAAACAGATCTAAAGACAAAAACCACATGATTATCTCAATAGATGCAGAAAAGGCCTTTGATAAAATTCAACATTCCTTCATGTCAAAAACTCTCAATAAACTAAGTATTGAAGGAACATACTTCATAATAATAAGAACCATTTATGACATACCCACAGCCAATATCATACTGAATGGGCAGAAGCTGGAAGCATTCCACTTGAAAATTGGCCTAAGACAAGGACGCCTTCTTTCACCACTCCTATTCCACATAGTTTTAGAAGTTCCGGCCAGAGCCGTCAGGCAAGAGAAAGAAATAAAGTGTATTCAAATAGGAAGAGAGGAAGTCAGAGTGTCTTAGTTTGCAGATGACATGATCCTATATCTAGAAAACCCCATTGTCTCAGCCCAAAAGCTTCTTAAGCTGATAAGCCATGTCAGCAAAGTCTCAGGATACAAAATCAATATGCAAAAGTCACAAGCATTCCTATACACCAACATTAGGCAAGCAGAGAGCCAAATCATGGATGAACTGCAACTCTCAATTTCTCCAAAAAGAATAAAATACCTAGGAATACAGCTAACAAGGGAAGTGAAGGACCTCTTCAAGGATAACTACAGACCACTGCTCAAGGAAATCAGAGCAGACACAAACAAATGGAAAAACATTCAATGCTCACAAATAGGAAGAATCAGTATTGTTCAAATGGCCATAGTACTCAAAGTAATTTGTAATTTCAATGCTAGTCCCATTAAAATATCATTGACATTTGTCACAGAATTAGAATAAACTATTTTAAAATTCATATGGATCCAAAAAGCTTATATAGCCAAGACAATCGTAAGCTAAAAGAACAAAGCTGAAGACATCACACTACCCAATGTCAAACTATATTACAGGGCTACAGTAACGAAAACAGTGTGGTACTGGTACATAAACAGACACCTTGACCAATGGAACAGAATAGAGAGCCCAGAAATAAGGCCACACACCTACAACTATCTGATCTTTGACAAACATGACAAAAGCAATGGGAAAAGGATTCCCTATTCAATGAATAGTGATGGAATAATTGGCTAGCCATATGCAGAAGATTGAAACTGGACCTTTTCCTTATACCATATACAAAAATTAAAGACTTAAATGTAAAACCCAAAACTGTAAAAACTCTGGAAGACAACCAGGGTGGTACCATTCGGGACATAGGCATGGGCAAAACGTGACGAGATTGGAAAAAGCAAGTGCAACAGAAGAAAAAATTGACAAATGAGATCTAATTAAACTAAAGAGCCTCTGCACAGCAAAATAAACTATCAGAGCAAAGAGGCAACCTACAGAATAGGAGAACATTTTTGCAATCTATGCGTCTGATAAAGGCCTAATATCTAGAATCTACAGGAAATAAAAACAACCCCATTAAAAAGTGGGCCAAGGACATAAGCAGACACTTCTCAAAAGAAGACATTCATACGGCCAACAAACCTATGAAGAAAAGTTCAACGTCATTGATCATTAGAGAAATGCAAATCAAAACCACAATGAGATTCATGTCAGAATGGCGATTATTAAAAAGTCAAGAAGCAACAGAGGCTAGTGAGGTTGTAGAGAAATAGGAATGCTTTTACATTGTAGGTGGAAATGCAAATTAGTTCAACCATTGTGGAAGACTGTGGTGATTTCTTAAAGATCTAGCACCAGAAATACCATTTTACCCAGCAATCTCATTACTGGGTATATACCCAAAGGAATAAAAATCATTCTGTTACAAAGGTACATGCATGCATATGTTCATTACAGCACTATTCACAATAAAAAAGACATGGAATCAAACCAAATACCCATCAGTGATAAACTGGATAAAGAAAATGTGGGACATATACACCATGGAATGAATACTATGCAGCCATAAAAAGGAATGAGATCATGTTCTTTCCTGGGACATGGATGGACCTGGAAGCCATTATCCTCAGCAAACTAACACAGGAACAGAAAACCAAATACCACATGCTCTCAGTTATAAGTGGGAGCTGAACAATGAGAACACATGGACACAGGGAGGGGAACAACACACACTGAGGCCTGTCAGAGGGTATGGTTTGGGGTGGGAGAGCATTAGGAAAAATAGCTAATGCGTGCTGGGTTTAATACCTAGGTGATGGATTGATAGGTGCATCAAACCACCGTGGCACACATTTACCAGTGTAACAAACCTGCACATCCTGCACATGTACCCCAGAGCTTAAAATTAAAAGAAAAAATTACATAGAATTACAAGAGACCTCCTAGTAGCCAAAACAATCTTGAAAAAGAAGAACAAAGAGGACTGAATTACTCAATTTCAAAACTTATTACAAACCTATAGTAATTAACTGTTACCTTAACATAAGGATAGACATATAAATTATTAATCTATATTCTATTATATTCTAGTCCATTAGAATTGAGAGTGCAGAAATATGTCCAGGTGTTTATTGCCAAGCTTTGATGTCTGCCAGTAGACCATACATATTTTAAAAAATACATTTCCATGGAACATTTATAAAACATGAACAAACAACAAAACACAAAAGACCAAGAATTCTAATTCCTCTAATTCTGAAATGGAAATTATATATTCATTGTGCATAAATCAATAAAGCTAGAAATTTATTACAAAAGATCAAAGCCCCACCTCACCACCACCTCTGAAAATAAACAATGATTTTAACACAGCAAAAAATTGGAATACACTTAGGTAGAGAAGATGTACGAACAGCAAATACCCACATAGTAGGTTGTTTAAATCATTATTAGGAAATTGCAAATTAAACCACAGTGAGATACCACTATACACCCACAGGAATTTCTAAAATTAAAAAGATTGGCCAAACCAAGTATTGGGCAGGACTAAAGCAACTGTAACTTTCATACTTTACTGTTAGAAATGCAAATTGGAATGATTACTTCAGAAAATACTTTGCTCATTTAAAGTTCAGAAAATACTTTGGTCATTTAAAGTTAAGTACATGCTTATTACATGACCCACTCCTAGGTAATTTATCTGTGACAAATGAAAACATTTTTCACCCAAGGACTTGTCTGCAATCATAGTAGCTTTATTCATAGTAATCCTAATCTGGAAAAAAGTGAAATGTCTAACTTGTGAGTGGATAAACAAATTTTCAGGTGTCTGAACAGTGGAACATTATTTTTTTGTGTGCTATATTGTCTCTTTGTTTACTTGTTTCACTGGATAAATAGTGAGGGAAATTATCATCTTTTTTTATTATACTTTAAGTTCTAGGGTACATGTGCATAATGTGCAGGTTTGTTACATATGTATACATGTGCCATGTTGGTGTGCTGCACCCATTAACTCGTCATTTATATTAGGTATATCTCCTAATGCTAACCCTCCCCCCTCCCCCCACCCCACGACAGGCCCTGGTGTGTGATGTTCCCCTTCTTGTGTCCAAGTAGTCTCATTGTTCAATTTCCATCTATGAGTGAGAACATGCAGTGTTTGTTTTTTTTTGTCCTTGCAATAGTTTGCTGAGAATGATGGTTTCCAGCTGAATCCATGTCCTTACAAAGGACATGAACTCATCTTTTTTTAATGGCTGCATAGTATTCCATGGTGTATATGTGCCAAAGTTTCTTAATCCATCTATCATCGATGGACATTTGGATTGGTTCCAAGTCTTTGCTATTGTGAATAGTGCCACAATAAACATATGTGTGCATGTGTCTTTATAGCAGCATAATTTATAATCCTTTGGGTATATACCCAGTAATGGGATGGCTGGGTCAAATGGTATTTCTAGTTCTAGATTCTTGAGGAATTGCCACACTGTCTTCCACAGTGGTTGAACTAGTTTACAGTCCCACCAACAGTGTAAAAGTGTTCCTGTTTCTCCGCATCCTCTCCAGCACCTGTTGTTTCCTGACATTTTAATGATCACCATTCTAACTGGTGTGAGATGGTATCTCATTGTGGTTTTGATTTGCATTTCTCTGATGGCCAGTGATGATGAGCATGTTTTCATGGGTCTGTTGGCTGCATAAATGTCTTCTTTTAAGAAGTATCTGTTCATATCCTTTGCCCACTTTTTGATGGAGTTGTTTTTTTTCTTGTAAGTTTATTTGAGTTCTTTGTAGATTCTGGATATTAGCCCTTTGTCAGATGAGTAGATTGCAAAAATTTTCTCCCATTCTGTATGTTGCCTGTTCGAACAGTTGAACATTATTAAGCAATTAAAAGAAATGAACTAGTGATACATTCAACAGTTTAAATGAATGGCAAGAGTTTTATGCTAAATGAATTAATTTAGAGACAATATGATGTATGGTTGTAATAATTGTATATTCTAGAAAGCCTTACTGGTAGAAAACAGATGGCTGATTTCTAGGAGCAAGAAGTAGGGGAAGAGATTGACTAGAAAGAGACAAAAGAGAACTTTGTGGTGTAGTGGAAATCTTTCATATCATGATTGTGATTTTGGTTATACTGGGGTACATAATAGTGAAAACTCATTAAATTATACACAAATTTAAAAATTTTTATTGTATGGAAATCATATCTCCATGAAACTGACCAAATTTTTTTCAAATCATAGAATAAAACATTTTTTTGGAAGCAAGGGTGACAAAAAGAAAACATTTTCAATATGAATTGTTAGGAGTAAATCAAAGTGAAAACTATAGATTATTTGAAATTTATGACAGTATGAAACTTACAGGATGTTACCAAAGCTTTGCTCAGAATGAAATTTTTGCGTTAAATGATTTTGTTGTCAGTTGATGCAGAAATGATGTAAATAACTCAAGGAGCTAGAACGATATTGTTATCACCCCCATGGAAAACAAGATAGATGGATTTACTTAGTTTTATTTAACAGATACACATGTGACACTTACAATATACTATTTTTTATAAAGATAAAAAAATAGAGATTTAATTTCTTAAGATTTGTAAAATAGCCTGCAAAAAAACTAATAAAAAATAAAATGGAGCGTACATATATCCCACATTATGACTGAGAAGGAGTATAACCAAGATGATATTGAGATTAATAATGAGGAAATGCAGTGTACAACACTACACCAATAAAATTTTAAATCTTACCAAAGTAGACAATCATCTAAAAAACAAATAATCAGATTGTAATTGTGGCAGTATATCTGAAAGGATTCTTTCAACCTTATCTCTTGCTATTCTCACATTTTAATCTTTTGCTCTGACCAAATGGGTCTCCACAATGTCCTAAGCATAACTTGTATCTTTCCTTATGTTCAGCATTGTTTACTCAGTTTTCTCTGGTAGTAATGCCATTTCTTTTGTATTCAGAGACCCTCTGACTTTCAAGAGAGTACACATTCCATTTCCTTCAGGAAACTTAGCTGGAAATGAGCATATCACATTACTTACCTGTCACTTACTCTACCCCATGAAGTTATGTTTTTGTTTGTTTGTTTGTTTGTTTTGTTTGAGACAGAGTCTCTCTCTGTTATCCAGGCTGGAGTGCAGTGCCGTAATTCTTGGCTCATTGCAACCTCCGCCTCCCAGGTTCAAATGATTCTCATGTTTCAGCCACCTAATAGCTGGGATTACAGGCGCGCGCCACACACCCAGCTAATTTTTGTATTTTTAGTAGAGACAGGGCTTTGCCACGTTGGCCAGGCTGGTCTCGAACTCCTGACCTCAAGTGATCCACCCGCCTCAGCCTCTCAAAGTGCTAGGATTACAGTCGTAAGCCACCGAACGTGGCTGGAATTAAGTATCTTTCTATGCTGTTATGTCATCTTCCTCCTTCTGCAGACTAAGTTTCTTGAATATTCTCATTATGTATATACCTCTTTGTATCCCCCCCATACTATAGTTTATGAAGAGTCAAAACTCTGGAAATAAATATTTAATTGAATGCTAAAAGTGAATCAAATGGGAGGTGCTTCCGGATGGTTGACTAGAGGCATCTAGTGTGTGCCTCCTCCACGACAAAGAACCAAAATAGTGAGTAGATAATCACACTTTGAACAGATCATCCGAGAATACTGGCATTCAACTGTGAAGTGACAGGAGACACCTAAAGCAAGCTTGTGCAATGCACATCCTGCAGGCCGCATGTGGCCCAGGATGGCTTTGAGTGTGGTCAAACACAAATTCGCAAACTTTCTTAAAGCATTATGAGACTTTTTTTGTGATTTTTTTTTAAAGCTCATCAGCTATCGTTACTGTCAGTGTATTCTATGTGTGGCCCAAAGCAGTTCTTCCACTGTGGCCAGGGAAGCCAAAAGATTGGACACCTCTGACCTAAAGCAAGATAGGAGAAGAAAGTGAGGTAGCCTGTTCTTCTGGGATCAGCTGGGAGCCTGGAGAGGCTCCCCAGTATGGGGAAAGGAAGTGCGTGATCCGCAACAGTCTATATTCCCACCGCGGACTCCTGCATCCAGCCATGGGAAAGCCCCTGCAACTAACATAAGAACCTACTTGGAGACCACATAAAGGTATTGTTCCAGAGAGGTTGTCCATGCTTGGGCCTCACATACCCCTGAGCCCTGAGCAGCTACAGAAAGGTGCCACAATCACAGTCCGGCTCCTACCAGAGCTACATTCTGCCCAGGGATCCAACAGCTTCTGCATTTCCATAACTCAAACCCTGCTGACATTCCCCACCCCCTGCCAGCACCACAGTTGGCCTCTGCCTCCAGGGATGAAGTAAGAGCCATTGGCAAAGACCCTACTGCCCCTAGCGGTGAGGCCACTGTAACATCTTCATACGTCCGAGAATGAACTTCCCTGCCAGCAGCAGCCACCGCTGTGGGCCGCTGAACCTGGGGCCAATGCACAAGCAATGTGCATGCTTCCCAGCTGCCTGCATATGGGTGCTGCTACTGAGAGCAACCTCACTCTCCCTAGTAGTGGGGCTGCAGTGCAGCCACTGCCATGCTCACCCAAGCATTCTGCGTTAGTCCTGAGTATTACCCCATGCCGGCCTACCAAAGCTAGCACCTACACATACCACCAGAGTGTCTGACAACAGATCCACCCAGCTCATCTCCACACCCCCAGTAACCAAGCATGTTACTCAGAGGCCTGGGGACTGCCCAGCCCAGTTCGCTGTTATTGGTACCTGAGTATTCATTCTGGGGAATTAAGGGAAAGCCCACCCAACCTGTCATTGCAGGTGGGGATTCATCCACCTGCAAGCCTGGGGACTAGACTGCCAGCCCATGAAGGCTACCACCAACAACATGAGTGTGAATTACTTGGGATCCAGAGGTTATTCATGCCAATGCTACTGCCATTGCCCATACCATGGCCCCAGAACCCACCTTCTTCACTAGCCCATTGTTGCCACCCCTGTCACCAGAGCAAGCTGCCTGGACCTGCTCACCTGGACCTGCTAACACTGGTATCAGTGTGTGTCATTGTGGAGCCTAAGAACAAGTACATTTGGCCCCCTGCTGCCACTGCTGGGGCTTGAGGTGTCCCTATCCCCAGCAAAACTTCACCAGAACCTTCACTAACAACCCTGCCATAAGTCACTGAGGAAATCACAGATACCACTGATGCTGTTTACAACTGAAAAACAGCGTATGTGACATATGCAACATCATAAGGTCACAAAATACTAAAATTTGCAGTGTCCCAGAAGGTGAAGAAAAAATGAAAGGTAACTTGATAGGAATAGTATTGAATCTACAAGTTACTTTGGGCAGCCATTTAATGATATTGATTCTTCCAATCCATGAGCCCATATGGAATGTTTTTTCATTTATTTGTATCATATATGATTTATTTCAGTAATCTTTTATAGTCCTCCTTCTAGAGATCTTTCACTTCCTTGGTTTAAATGTATTCTTAGGTATCTTATTTTTATGTATGTGTGGCCATTGTAAATGGGATTGTATTCTTGATTCGGCTCTCACCTTCAATGTTATTGTTGTATAGAAATGCTACTGATTTTTGTACATTGATTTTGTATCCTGAAACTTCACTGAAGTCGTCTTATCAGTTCTAGGAGCCTTTTGGCAGAGTCTTTAGAGTTTTCTAGGTATAGAATCATTGTCAGTGAAGAGAGATAATTTAACTTATTTTCCTGTTTGAATGCCTTTTATTTCTCTTGCTGATTACTCTGGCTAGGACTTGCAATATGTAGGAGTGGTGAGAGTGGACATCCTTGTCATGTTCCTGTTCTTCAGGGAAATGCTTCCAGCTTTTGCTCATCCACTATGGGATTGGCTATGGGGTTGCCATAGATGACTTTTATTATTTTGAGGTATGTTCCTTCAATTCTTAGTCTGTTGAGGGTTTTTTTTTTTTTTTTTTTTTTTAAATCATGAAGGGATGTTGGATTTTATTGAAAGCTGCTTCTGCATCTATTGAGATGATCATATGGTCTTTGTTTATCAATATCATTTTTTACAAAATTATGAAAAGCTATTCTAAAATGCATATGGAGCCATAAAAGACCTGAAGAGCCAAAGCAATCCTAAGCAAAAAGAGCAAAATAGGAGGCATTACATTACCCAATTTCAAACTATACTATAAATCTACAGTAACCAAGACAGCACATGGTACTGGTACAAAACCAGGCACTTAAGACCAGTGGAACAGAATAGAGAACCCAGAAATAATGCAGCACATCTATAGCCATCTGATCTTTGGTAAAGTTGACAAAAATAAGCAATGAAGAAAGGACTCCTTATTTAATAAATGGTGCTGAAATAACTGGCTAGCCATATGCAGAATAAATAAATTAGACGCCTACATTTCATCGTATACAAAAGTTAACTCAAGATGAATGAAAGATTTAAAGGTAAGACCTCTAAACTATAAAATTCCTAGAGGAAAGCCTAGGGAATACCATTCTGGACAGTGGCCTTGGCAATGAATTTATGACTAAGTCCTCAAAAGCAATTGCAATAAACACAAAAACTGACAAGCGAGACCTAATTAAAGAACTTCTGCACAGCAAAAGAAACTGTCAACAGAGTGAACAGATAACCTACAGAATGGGAGAAAATATTTCAGAAACTATGCATCCAAAGGTTTAATATCCAGAATCTATAAGGAACTTAGACAATTGAATAAGCAAAAAACAAATAAAGCCATTGAAAGGTGGGCAAAGGACATGAACAGACACTTCATAAAAGAAGACGTACAATCAACCAAGAGACATACAAAAATGCTCACAGGGTGAGATACCACACTCTTAAACAATTGGATGTCATATGAACTCATTATTATTCATTCCTGTAAGGAGGGCACCTCACTATTCATGAGAGATCCACCCTTGTGATCCAGCCACCTTTCACTGGACCCCACCTCCAACATTGGGGATCACATTTCTACATGAGATGTGCAGGGGACAAATATCTAAATCGTATCATAGGGATAATACCATATTGAATTTTTAGATACTTGTGATACTGTTGAATGTACAACAGTCAGCACAATGCTTGGAACATACTCCAGCATGCATAATTGTTACTTTTCCCACCTTTCAGATGAGGTCACAATTACTTGCAGCTATCAAGTAGTTATTTCTCCATTTTGACATGCAAAATGTTTATATTTGTAAAAATCTTTATATTTATAAATATCGTAATATTTAGGCTGATGGCAATGAGCATACTTTAGTTGAAAAAATGTGTAATTTCATATTTTATTCCAATTTAGATATTTCTTTATTCCAAAGAATCACCTGTCTAGTTTGCTTTTTTCCTCATTAAGGCTATTGTAATTTGCATCGTTCTCACTTTTTTAGGTAGGAGTATTTTTTTTTCACCTGTCATTACTCTCTAGATTGTTTTACGTTGTGGGTAATTTTTTCATAGATCACTGGATGAATTCTTTGACAACAGGATCCTTTGGATGAGCAGTTAACATTTAAATTGACATTTTCCTCTTTTTTTTCTCCAAAAAGAGAAGTATACAAATTAAGTCAACATTAATGGATTGCTATAGTGAGAACTGTCTTAGATAAGTGACCAGCTTGATGACTGTCACCTACTAGTTTAGGCAAGCCGGAGCCTAGTTAGAAAGGGGCAGAGAGGTATCTCAGATTTTTCTGAACCTTTGGTATTTAGTCAGTATAAAAAACAAAAACAAAACAAATCTTTGAGAATCTGGTCAAGTTATTTCCACTGCCTTTTTAGTTATTTCTAAAATTAAAGGACTGTTTTTTGTATTATTCTTTACCTGTATTTATCTTTTCATTGTATAACTCTTGAGGTACATAGGTAGTCAGCCACTTCAGTCACCAAATTTAATAGGCTGAGTGTTAAATTTAATAGGGGAAAAATACAGCCAACATTTTGCTTTATTATAAAAATTAGCAGTGAAATAACTGTGTTAAAACCTTTTTTCTCTTCAGGGCTAAGGAATATGAGAGTTTAATGGAAACCAAAAATTCTGGATCTGATTCACCTTATAAAGCAAAGTGAGTATTCCACATTTTAGTTCTCCTTTTCTTCAGTCTATGCCTATAACAAAAGTGTATCTCAACCATCATGTTATGTCTGTAATTAGGTTCTTTGTTTCTGATTTCTAGAACAACATTGTGTTAACACAGTAGTATCCAATTAGAGGAGGGTTTGCTGAGGATATTTGGCTGCGCCTGGGCACAGTTCTTGTGAGCACAACTTGAGGCCGCTAGCATCATGTGGGTGGAGGCCTAGGATTCTGCTATATATTATTCATTGTATAAGACGACCCTCACAGAGAGAACAGTGACTTTTTCACTGTGAAAAGTACCAGTAAAAGAGTCATCTGTGCAAAATCAATGCAGGAACAGAAAACCAAACACTATGTATTCACACTTGTAAGGGGGAGTTGAACAAGGAGAACACATAAACAGCGGGAGGGGAACAACACATGCTGGGGCCTGTCGAGCGGGGATGAGAGGAATGTTAATAGTGCCAAGGTTGAGAATCCCTGTTCTAACAGATCAGGTTCTGGCAAAGCAAGGCTGTGCTGGTGCTTGCTCTGAGGAGATCTCTTTAGGGATTGTTCCGCAGGCCAGTCCGTAAAGAGAATTAGCGTTCTCTAATGCCAATTCTCACGAGATTTTAGATGAGAATTTAGATATCACCATTGAGGTGTAAATGTAATTAAACAATAGCTAGGTAAACAAAGGCATCATCATTTTGCTTCTCTTAAAAATACTGTCAGTAGAGCTGCAGTAAGAAAAGTACTCACAAACACTATTGAAGGGACTAGTGTGGTCTTGTTGAAAAGCAGTGTGCATTAGCAGTTTAGAAAGTCTTATTCAGATCTAAGACTGCTCAGTGAAATAGTGCAAAATGTGCTCAGATATTTATATACATAGATGACTCTTTTAAAAAAAATATTTATTTTAAGTTCTGCAGTACATGTGCAGGATGTGCAGGTTTGTTTCATAGGTAAACATGTGTCATGGTGGTTTGCTGCACCTATCAACCCATCACCTAGGTATTAAGCCCAGCATGCATTAGCTATTTGTCTCAATGCTCTCCCTCCTTTCATCACCCCTCGACAGGCCCCAGCGTGTGTTGTTCCCCTCCCTCTGTTTATGTGTTCTCCTTGTTCAACTCCCCTTTATAAGCGAGAACATGTGGTGTTTGGTTTTCTGTTCCTGCATTAATTTTGCATAGATGACTCTTTTACTGGTACCTTTAACAGTGAAAAAGTCAAGAAACAATTTAATTTAAGTGCCCCAAGTTGAGGAATATCCATAACCACTTGTTGGTGTACATATGCTATAGAATGTTAATGTAGCCATTATTTGCATTTACAGTAGAAATAGTCTTGCCTGTCAAAAGATACCCATCAGCTTACTGCTTTTATTTATTATTGTTCTGAAAGTATTAGGCATTGCAATAAAAAAATAAATACATATAAAACATTAAAGAAGTAAGAAAATTATCAAGATTATGAAGATACTGTACATCACAAAGTCCAGGAGAATGGAGTGAAAAACTAGTAGAAGCAACAAGAGAAATCAATTCAGTAGGATGGTGGATTACCAAATTAATATAATAACAATAATAGGTAACATTTACTGAGCCATTACCTTATGCTAGACTTTATGTGTGCTAACTCATTCCTGACAATAATTCTTTGAGGTTAATTAGGGAAACTAAGCTCTAGAGAGGGTAACTGGCCTGAAGCTACACAACAGCATATCTAGCATACAAAAATTAATAGCTTTCTTTGCAATAACCACTTAGAAAATATATTTACAGTAGCAATAAAAAGAAGTAAAATATTTAAGAGAAAACTTAACATATTTTTTTTTGAAGACAGAGTCTCGCTCTGTCACCCAGTCTGGAGGAAAGTGGCATGATCTAGGCTCACTGCAACCTACACCTCCCAGGTTCAGGCAATTCTTGTACCTCAGCCTCCCACGGAGCTGGGACTACAGATTTGTGCCACCATGCCCAGCTAATTTTTTGTATTTTAGTAGAGACAGGGTTTCACCTTGTTGCCCAGCTTGGTCTCGAACTCTTGCGCTCACCTCAGCCTCCCAAAGTGCTGGGATTATAGGCATGAGCCACCATGCCCAACCTTTCCTAAGAGTAAACTTAAGAGAAAATGTGAAGGATCTATTAAAAGAAAATCTTAAAAAGCTAAGAAGAGATATAAAAGACTTTTGTAAATGGAAAGACAGAGCATATTCTTGGATAAAAGACACAGGACAGTAAGTTTGCTGTAAATATTCCTACAAATGTAATGTAATTCCTATAAAATAGCAACCTTTTTTTCATAGATCTAAAATCATTCTAAAGAGAATTTAGAAACGTCTGAGAATTTCTAAGAAAAATTTTTGAAAGAAGGAGTATGAGTTAGGACTCAGCTAATGGTTATTTAATAAAATTTTAAAGCTGCAGTCACGCATGAATAAAAATGCAAATTGTTGGAAGAGTGTTCTTTTGTTTTTGTTTTGTTTTTTTTGTTGTTGTTGTTGTTGTTGTTGTTGTTTAAGACAAAGTCTCACTCTATCTCTAAGAGTCTTAGAGTGAGACTCACTCTAAGAGTCTCAACCTCTTCCTCCCGGGTTCAAGTGATTCTCGTGCCTCAGCCTCCCTAGTAGCTGGGATCACAGGCGCCTGCCACCACACCCAGCTAATTTTTGTATTCTTAGTAGAGACGAGGTTTCACCAGTGTTGACCAGACTGGTCTTGATCTTCTGACCTCAAGTGATCCGCCTGCCTTGGCCTCCCGAAGTTCTGGGATTATAGGCATGAGCCGTCACGCCCGGCTGGGAGAGATTTTTAAAACAGTCTAGAAATACATCTAAATACTTGAGGAAATTTAGTATATATGACTGTGGTATATAGTATTTGCAAAAGATGGCCAGAAGAAGTTGAGCCCTTTCTGAATACATGCCCCTTTGCAGTATAACTTTGTTGTTTCTCCTATCAAGAAGTGGACTCTGTTTCCCTTCCTCTTGAACTTCTGGACCTGTGACTTGTTTTAGCCCATTGAAAGCTGTAGAAGTGATATGTGACTTCCAAGCCTTAGCCTTATGGGTCTGTGGTTTCTGTTCTCACCTGCACTTTCTTATTCTTCAGTAACTGCCATGTAAGGAAGCCTGGGTCAGCCTCCTTGTGAGTGAGAAATCACGTGAAGAAACAGGTTCAGTTGTCCCAGCTGTCCCTTCTGAAAACCCTAGACAAGGGATCAAGGCCATCCAGGACCAGTTAGCACCTAGCCGGTTACGTTAGGTGAGACCAGAAGAATTACCTAGCTGAGCCCAGATCAAACTGCCCGGAGCAAATAGTTGTTCGAAGACACTGGGTTTTGAGGCAGTTTGTTTCACAGTAAGTAATAACTGATACAATGACAAAGGTGGAATTCCAAGTCATTAGGGAAAGGATAAGATTAGCCAGTAAATGTTGTTGAATACTCTTTTCACTCCTTATTCTAGCAGTTAAATTGCCGATTAATCAAAGATGTAATGATAAAAACATGGAACTGTAAAAGCACTAGAAGAAAACAGAGGAAATGTCAAAGTCCCTTCTAAATAAACTTCTAGACACAGGAGTCAGAGAAGAAAAGACTGATGAATTTGACTCTATCAAAGTGAAAACTTTATGCTTGGTTAAATACCATAAAGAAAAAAGAGGGGTAGAAATATTTACAACAAAAATGATACAGAGCTCATCTTATATATAAATACCTTGTATAAATTAATATGAGCAAGATCATTCATCGGTAGGAAAAAATATTGGATATGATCAGGTAATACAAGGAAAAGGAAGTTAAAAGTGCCCAATTTGTTTTACTTTTGAAATTCCAAACTACTTAATTGAATTTTTAAAAATTATATTTATAGACATTTTAATGCTGTGAGGAAATGCTTATGATGATTGCAAACTTTTAATTTTGATACAGTATGAGCTTTTTCCACTAAAATGATAAGAGGCCCTAAAGGATAGTAATGCTACTTAAATTCAAATTTCTGTATACATCTTCCCAAAAACTGTATATATCAACAAGGAAAGCAAATTAAGTAATCAATACTTCATATCTATACTATATCTAGGAGACATAGATGGCTACCAGTGTATGTTTTTTTCATTTTTTAAAATGGTGATGAAATACATATAGCAAAATTTACTATCTTACTCATTATTAATACAGTTTAGTGATATTAAGTACATTCATATTGTTGTGTAGCTATTACATCATCCATCTCCAGAACTATTTTTATCTTACAAAACTAAAACTATACCCATTAAACAATAATTTCCCATACCTCCTGTTCCTAGCACTTGGCAGCCACCATTCTACTTTCTATTATTATGATATTGACTACTCTGGGTAACTCATATAAGTGTAGATATACAGTATTTGTCTTTTTGTGATAGGCTTATTTCATTTATCATGATATCCTCAAGATTTATCCATGTTGCACCAAGAATAAGAATATTCATCCTTGCTAGGGCAGAATGATACTCCACTATATGTGTTGCTTATCCATTAATCTATCGTTAGACATTTGGATTGCTTCCGCTATTTAGCAATTATGAATAATGCTGCTGTGAACATGGGTACACAAATATCTCTTTGAGTCCCTGCTTTTCATTCTTTTCTGTGTATACCCAGAAGTGGAATTGCTAGATCATATAGCAGATCTATTTTTGTTATTAATATGTTGAGGAACCAGCACACTGTCTTCCACAGTAGCTATACCATTTTTTACATTCTCATCAGCTCTGCACAAGAGTAACAATATCTCCACGTCCTCATCAGTACTTGTTATTTTCTGCTTTTTTTGATGGTAGCCATCCATATAGTTGTGATAGTATCTCATTTTAGTTTCAGATTGCATTTACCTAACAATTAGTGGTGTTAGACATCTTTTCATGTGCTTTTTGGACATTTGTATATTCTTTTCTTTTTCAGACAGAGTCTCGCTCTGTCGCTCAGGCTGGAGTGCAATGGTGGAATCTCAGCTCACTGCAACCCCCAGCTCCTGGGTTCAAGCAATTCTCCTGCCTCAGCCTCTCAAGTAGCTGGGATTACAGGTGTGTGCCACCACGCCCAGCTAATTTTTTGTATTTTTAGTAGAGATGGAGTTTCACCGTGTTAGCCAGGATGGTCTCAGTCTCCTGACCTTGTGATCCGCCTACCTTGGTGTCCCAAAGTGCTGGGATTACAGGCATGAGCCACCGTGCCTGGCCTCATTTGCGTGTGTGTCTATATATGTATATACACATACACACATTTTTGTTTTTGAGGTGAACTCTTGCTCTGTTGCCAAGCTGGAGTGCAGTGGCGCGATCTCAGCTCACTGTAACCTCTGCCTCCTGGATTCAAGGGATCCTCCCACTTCAGCCTCCTGAGTAGCTTGGGACTACAGGAGTGTGCCATCAACTCGGATAATTTTTGTATTTTTTTGTAGGGATGGGATCTTACCATGTAGCCCAGGCTGCTTTCGAACTCTTGGGCTCAAGCAATCTGCCCCACTCAGCGTGCTATTACATCTTCTTTAAATGCTTGGTAGAATTCACTAGTGAATCCATCAAGTCCAAGGCTTTTCTTTAATGAGAGATTTTGATTACTAATCAACTTAATTATATATCTTTTAGGTCTTATATTTCTTCATCATTAGATTTTGACATATTTTGGGTTTCTAGGAAGTGGTCTGTTTTGTGTAGGTTATCCAATTTATTGCCATACAGTTGTTAATAGTACTCTCTTTGAATCCTTCTTATGTATGTAGAATCAGTAGTAATGTGCCCACTTTCATTTCTGAATTTAGCAATTAGTTTCTTTTCATAGTCAATCTAGCTAAAGGTTTGTCAGTTTAATTGTCTTATGGAAGAGCCAGCTGTTGGTTTCATTGATTTTTCTCTATATTATAAAATTCTGTTTCATTTATCCCTGTACTAATCTTTATTATTCTTTCCGAAGGAAATAATAAAGCTTTGGGTTTAGCTTTGAGTTTAGATTTTTCTTCTTTTTCTACTTTGTTAAATGTAAATGCTTATAAATGTCCCCCTTCTTTCACTGTGTCCCATACATTTTGATATGTTGTGCTTTCATTTTCATTTTCTGTATTTTCTGATTTTTCTTTGACTACTTTTGTGATTCATTGGTTGTGTAAAAATGTGTTATTTTTCACAAATTTGTGAATTTTTCAGGTTGATTTTTTTGTTACAGATGTCTAACTTCATCCTGTTGTGGTCAGAGAATACACATTGTATGACATCTATCTTTGTGAATCTATTGAGTCTTCATTTGTTTGTTTGTTTTTGTTGTTTGTTTTTTAACTTTTAAGTTCAGGGTTACAAGTGCAGGTTTGTTACATAGGTAGTAAACTTGTGTCGTCGGGGTTTGTTGTACAGACTATTTCATCACCCAGGTATTAAGCCTAGTACTCCTTAGTTATTTTTCTTGGTCTTCTCCCTCCTCCCATCGTCCATCCTCCAACAGGCCCCAATGTATGTTGTTCCCCTCTATGTGTCTATGTGTTCTTATCTTTTAGCTCCCACTTATAAATGAGAACATGGGATATTTGGTTTTCTCTTCCTGTGTTAGGTTGCTAAGGATAATGGCCTGTAGCACCATCCATGTCCCTGCACAGGACATGATCTCATTCCTTTTTATGGCTGTATTATATTCCATGGTGTATACATACCACATTTTCTTTATCCAGTCTATCATTCATGGGCATTTAAATTGATTCCATGTCTTTGTTACTGTGAATAGTGTGGTGATGAACATATGTGTGTGCATATGTCTTTATAATAGAATGATTTATATTCCTTTGGATATATATCCAGTAACGAGATTGCTGGGTTGAATGGTATTTCTGTCTTTAGGCCCTTTGAGGAATCACCACACTATCTTCCACAATGGCTGAACTAATTTACACTCCCACCAACAGTGTGTAAGCATTTCTTTTTCTCTGCAACCTTGCGAGCATCTGTGATTTTTTGACTTTTAAATCATAGCCATTTTAATTGGTATGACATGGTATCTCATTATGGTTCTGATTTGCATTTCTCTAGTGATCAGTGATGTGGAGCTTTTTTTCATATGATTTTTGGCCATATGTATATCTTCTTTAGAAAAGTGTCTGTTTATGTCCTTTGCCTACTTTTTAATAGGGGTTTTTTTTCTTGTAAATTTGAGTTCCCTATATATGCCAGATATTTTGTTGGATGTATAGTTTTCAAGAATTTTCTCCCATTCTGTAGTTTGTCTGTTTACCCTGTTGATAGTTTCTTTTGCTGTTCAGAAGCCCTTTAGTTTAATGAGATACCATTTGTCAATGTTTGCTTTTGCTGCAAGTGCTTTTGTTATCTTTGTCATGAAATCTTTGCCCATGCCTATGTCCCAAATGGTATTGTCTAGGTTGTCTTCTAGGGTTTTTATACTTTTGGGTTTTACATTTAAGTCTGTAATCCATCTTGAGTTAATTTTTGTACGTGCTATAAGGAAAAGGTTCAGTTTCAGTCTTCTGCATATGGCTAGCCAGTTATCCCTGCACCATTTATTGAATGGGGAATCCTTTTCCCATTGCTTGCTTTTGTCAGGTTTGTTGAAGATCAGATAGTTGTAGGTGTATGGCCTTATTTCTGGGCTCTCTATTCTGTTCCATTGGTCTGTGTGTCTGTATTATACCAGTACCATGCTGTTTTGGTTACTGTACCCCTGTAGTATAGTTTGAAGTCAGGTAGCATGATGCCTCCAATGTTATTCTTTTTGCTTAGGATTACCTTGGCTATTTGGGCTCTTTTTTGGTTCCATATGAATTTTAAAATAGCTTGCTTTTTTTTTTTTAGTTCTGTGAAGAATATCAATGGTAGTTTAATGGGAATAGCTTTGAATTGAATAAATTGCTTTGAGCAGTATGGCCATTTTAATGATATTGAGTCTTCCTATGGATGGGCATGGAGTGTTTTTCCATTTCTTTGTGTCATCTCTGATTTCTTTGAGCAGTGGCTTGCAGTTCTCCTTGTAGAGATATTTTACCTCTTAGCTGTATTCCTAGGTATTTTATTCTTTTTGTGGCAATATGGAATGGGAGTTAGTTCCTGATTTGACTGTCAGCTTGACTGTTGGTGTATAGGAATACCAGTGATTTTTGCACATTGAGTTTGTATCCTGAGACTTTGGTGAAGCTGTTTTTCAGCTCAAGAAACTTTTGGAGGGTTGGGCACAGTGGTTTGTGCCTGTAATCACAACACTCTGGTAGGCCACAACAGGCGGATTGCTTGAGTTCAGTTCGAGACCATCCTGGGCAACATAGCAAAACCCTGTCTTTACTAAAAATACAAAAAAATTAGCCAGACATGGTGGCTTTCACCTGTAGTTCCAGCTACTCGGGAGGCTGAGGTGGAAGAATCACCCGAGCCTGGGAGGTCGAGGCTGCAGTGAGCCGAGATTGCACTACTGCATTCCAGCCTGGGCAACCAGAGTGAAACCCTGTCTTAAAAAAAAAAAAAAAAAAAGCAGCAGCAGCTTTTTGGGCTGAGACTGGGATTTTCTAAATACAGGATCATGTCATCTGCAAACAGGGATAGTTTGAGTTTCTCCTCCATTCCTATTTGAATACCCTTTATTTCTTTCTCTTGCCTGATTGCCCTAGCCAGAACTTCCAGTACTATGTTGAATAGGAGTGGTGAGAGAGGGCATTCTTGTCTTGTGCCGGCTTTCAAGGGATATGCTTCCAGGTTTTGCCTGTTTAATACAGTGTTGACTATGGGTTTATTATAAATGGCTCTTATTATTTTGAGGTATATTCCCTCAATACCTAGTTTATTGAGAGTTTTTAACGTGAATGGATGTTAAATTTTATCAAAAGCCATTTCTGCATCTATTGAGATCATCATGTGGTTTTTGTCTTTAGTTCTGTTTATGTGATGAATAATGTTTATTGATTTGCTTTGTTGAACCAACTTTGCATTCTGAGGTTGAAGCCTACTTGATCATGGTGGATAAGCTTTTTGATGTGCTACTGGATTCCATTTACCCAGTATTTCATTTTGGATTTTTGCATCAGTGTTCATCATGGATGTTTGCCTGAAGCTTTCTTTTTTTGTTGTATCTGCCAGGTTTTGGCATCAAGATTATGCTGGCCTTATGGGATCTGTTAAGGCAGAGTCCCTCCTCCTCAGTTTTTTGCAATAGTTTCAGTAGGAATAGTACCAGCGCTTCTTTGTACATCAGGTAGACTTCAGCTGTGAATCCTTCTGGTCCTGGGCTTTTTTTTTTTTTTTTTTGGGATGGTAGGCTATTACTGTCTCAATTTCAGAACTCATTATTGGTTTGTTCACAGATTCAATTTCTTTCTTGTTCAGTCTTGAGAAGCTGTATGTGTCCAGAAATTTATCAATTTCTTTTTCATTTTTTTCTTATGTTTTCTTCTAAGACTTTTATAGTTTCGAATCTTACGTTTTTTATGTTTTGAGATTTTTGTATATTGTATGAGACTGGTGTTCAATTTCATTTTTTTGCATAAGGATACTCCATTTTCCTAGCACCATGTTGAAGAGACTGTTCTTTCTCCATTGCATGTTCTTGGTACCCTTGTCAAAGATCAATTGACTGTGAATGTGTGGACTTATTTATGAATTCTCTATTCTATTCTATTGGTCTGTAGTCTATTTTTATGCCACTATCATACTGTTTTGATTAGTTTTGTAATATAATTTAAAGTCAGGAAGTGTGATGTCTCCAGTTTTGTTCTTTTTGCTCAAGATTGATTTAGCTATTTGGGGACTATTGTTGTTCCATTTGCGTTTTAGGATTGTTATTTGTATCTGTAGAAATGCTTTTGGAATTTTATAGGGATTGCACTGAATATGTAGATCACTTTGGGTATTATGGTCAATTTAACAATACTAATTCTTCCAATTCATGAACATGGGGTACCTATCCATTTATTTATGTCTTTTTAAATTTCCCTAATCAGTGTTTTACACTTTTCAGTGTGTAAGTCTTTTACCTTTTTAATTACTAATTTTTTGTTTTTCTTGTTAATGTAAATGGAATTGTTTTTCCAATTTCCCTTTTAGATAGTTTGTTGTTTATATATAGAAATCTTAGTGACTTTTGTATGTTGATTTTAACTTTACTGAATTTGTTTATTAATACTATCATGATTTTTTTCTGGAAACTTTATGGTTTTCTTTGTGTGTGATTTTGTCATATCCAGTTATTTTACTTCTTTCCCAAATTGGATGCATTTTATTTATTTTTCTTGCTTAATTGCTCCAGTTAGGAGTTCCAGAACTGTACTCAATAGCAATGGTGTTAGTAGGCATCCTTGCCTTGTTCCTAATCTTTCAGGAAAACTTTCTATTTTGCATGAGGTCTGGGGCTGATTGTGGACTTGTGTGATAGTCATGCTGGATTTCTTGAGGGACATGCATGGTGGTGCTGGCTGGGGTGACATTAGGGTGTAGAGGATGGTGGGTGACTCAGGTGGGGTTTGGGAAGACATAAACTGTGGGGTCAGTGATGTTGAAAGCTGGGAGTGGGCACACAGGGCTATGCTGGCACTGGTTTTCTCAGTTGCAGAGTCTCTTGGGGTCCTCTGTAGAGTAGGCCACTGAGCACCACAGTGGCATCGTGGGAAGGGAAAAGTAATTATTTTAAACTATGTCAGAGCATTCCGTTCTTACCAAGCCCTGCCCTCAGGAAAGAAAAAACTATTTCACCAGAGTCTAACCTTCTGGGGTTTTATCATAGCCAATTCTACCTGGTAAAGTGGGAAAACCCAACTCTTAAACGTTCATTAGCCATGCTTTTCCACATAAGGGGAAAAAAAAGAGAAGCACTGGTTAAAGTAACAGTCAAGCTGCATAGGCTCACCAAAAGAGTGAGATCTAATCATAGAATTATAGAACATTTACCCTGCTTTCACCTCTTACCATGATTTTACTAAAGACTTATTTACTACCATAGTTCCATTTACCCAGTACATCATGTCCATCTTTCAAAAAACTGACAGGATATACTAAAAGGCAAAAAATGCAATTTGAAGAGACTGAACTAGCATCAGATTCAGAGTCAAATACAGCAGAAATGTTGGAATTACTGGATCAGAAATTTAAACAACTATTAATAATATGCTAGGGCATTAATGGAAAAAGTGGACAACATGCAATGACACATAGATAATATAAGCTGGGAGATAAAATTTTTTTAAGTGAGACCTTTTAATCAAAGATCTCATTCTGTTGCCCAGGCTGAAGTGCAGTGGCATGATCATAGCTTACTGTAACCTCAGCCACCTGGGCTCAGGCAACTCCCAACTCAGCCTCCTGAGGAGTTAGGACTACAGGCACATGCCACCATGCCCAGCTTTTTTTTTTTTTTTTTTTTTTTTTTTTTTTTAAAGAGACAAGATCTCACTATATTGTTGCCCAGGCTGATCTTGAGCTTCTGGCCTCAAGCAGTCCTCTTGCCTCAGCCTCCCAAGGCACGGGGATTATAGGCGAGAGCCATTGTGCCCAGCCCAATATTCTAAGAAACAATAAAAATAGAAATGCCAAAATTTAAAAACACGGTAACAGAAGTGAACATTGCTGTTGACAGGCTCATTAGTAGACCAGATAGCTGAGGAAATAATTTCAACTTGAGGATATGACAAGGAATACTATATGGAAGTTACTATATGGAAGGAATAGTAACTTCCAAAAGTGAAAAGCAATTTAAAGAAGACTGGGGAAAAAGTGAACAGAGTAATTAAAACCGTGGGACAACTACAAAAAGGTATAATGTACATGTAGTTGGGATATCAGAAGGGAAAAGAAAGTGAGGAGGAACAGAAGCAGTATTTGAAACAATGATGACTGAGAATTTTCCCCAAATTAGTGACAGACACCAAATCCTAGATCCAGTAAGTTTGGAGAATAGGAGAACACCAAGCAAGATAAATGCTTCCCCAAAAAAATAAAAACAAAAAATTCTACCTGTGAGCGTTATCATATTCAAATTGCAGTAAATCAAAGAGAAATGAAAAATCCTGAAAGACACCAAAGGGAAAAGAAGCACCGTACCTATATGGGAGCAAAGATTAGAAAAAAACCTCACCAACCTAAAATTCTGCACTGTGCAAAGTTATACTTCAAAAATGAAGAAATAAAAACTTTTTCAGATAAACTAAATTGAGGGAATTTGTTGCTATTAGACTTGCCTTGCAGGAAATGTTAAAAGAAGTTCTTTAGAGAGAAGTTAAATGATATAGGTCAGAAACTCAGATCTGTGTAACAAAAGGAAGAATTTTGAAGAATGAATAAACATAGATAAAATAACATTTTTCTTATTAATTTAACAGATAACAGTTTGTTCAAAACAATAATAGCAACAATGTTTTCTATTATGTATGCTTATGTGTTGACCCTTAAACAGCATCAGTTTGAACTACCCAAGCCCAATGATGTGCAGATGTTTTCAACCAAACAGGGATTGAAAATATAGTATTCTCAGGATATAAAACTCATGGATACGGAGGGCTGACTTTTCATATTTGCAGATTCCAAGGGGCCCACGGCAGAACTTGAATATGTGCAGATTTTGCTTTACATGGGGGTCCTGGAACCAATCTCACACATATACCAAGGGATGACTGTATATTTATTTCTAAGTGAAATGAGTGACAGCAATGATAGAAGGGATAAGAAGGCAGAATGAGGAATATTTTGTTATTAGAAGGTACTTCACAGCACTACCTGTGAAGCAGTATAGTGTTATTTGAAACTGGGCTTGGAATAATTGTAAATGTGTACTGCAAACTTAGTTTGCAACTATGAAAGTAGAAATAAGAAATGTACAGTCATACATCACTTAACAATGAAAATACGTTCTGAGAAATGTGTCCTTAAGCAATTTCATCATTATTTAAACATCAGAGTATACATACACAAACCTAGATAGTGTAGCCTACTCTACACTTAAGCTATATGGTATGGCCTATAGCTCTTAGGCTACAAACCTGTATGCCATGTTACTGTACTGAATACTATAGGCAATTGTAACAAAATGATAAATATTTGTGTATCTAAATGTAACTAAACATAGAAAAGATACATTAAAAATACAGTATTATAATCTTTTGGGACCACTGTCATATATGCAGTCTGTCAGTGAAACATCCTTATACAGCATAGGACTGTAATTGATGTGCTAAGAGAGAATATGTAATCATATAAAATGCTAATTTAAAACCCTCAAATAACCAGGCTAAATAACAAAACTTACATACTTATCGTTAGATGGAGAAAAAACTTATTTGACAACATCCATCGCCCATTCATGATGGAACACCATTGTTCTTATTTTGGAATATATATACTGCTGTTAGTTTTTAAATAAAATGCATAATTTTCAACTTCTGTGTATCCACATTAACATTTTCTTTAATTCTCAATATATTTTTTTCTTTGGTTTTTCTTGCTAGTATTAGAAATTTCTTCTGTTGTTTTTTTTTTGAGTAAACTTTTCAGAGGTGGTTTTTTATTGGTCCTTTCCAAAAATTGCTTTAAAATGTATAGATTCGATCTTTCTGTTTTCTATTTTGTTTTCACTTTGACTTCATTTCTTCTTTTATCCATCTTATTGTGTTTTCGTAGAGAGTGTTTTTGTTTTTATTCATCTCCACATAATTGATATTGATTTTATTTTGAATCCAAGAGTTATTTAGAAATATTTTTAAAAAATACTTTCTGGGTGGGGCGTGGTGGCTCACGCCTGTAATCCCAGCACTTTGGGAGGCCGAGGTGGGCAGATCGCCTGAGGTCAGGAGTTCGAGACCAGCATGGCCATTATGGTGAAACCCTGTCTCTATTAAAAGTACAAAAATTAGTCAGGCATGGTGGCAAGTGCCTGTAATCCCAGCTACTTGGGAGGCTGAGGCAGGAGAATTGCTTGAACCTGGGAAGTGGAGGTTGCAGTAGGCTGAGATCGTGCCATTGCACTCCAGCCTGGGTGACAAGAGTGAGACTTCATCTCAAAAAAAATATATATATATATGTGTGTGTGTGTGTGTGTGTGTGTGTGTGTGTGTACTTTCCAAGTATACTATTTTTCTATTAGGTTTGCTTAATTTTAAGTGTATATGTTGTTCAGTGATTTCTGCCTTTGGAATTTGGGATCTTCTTTCTTAATACAGTTTACTAATTGTAACTATTCCTTATTTTTTGAAAAATATGTTATATGTTTGGTACAAAGTGTGTAATATCATAATAGATATTTTTGTATTTTTTCTAGCATTTTATTATGAAATTTTTCAAGAATTCAGAAAAGTTGGAATTTTACTGTGGAAACTTATATATCCTCTACATATATTCTGTAATTATTTACTATACTTAATCACATTTATTCATTTTTCCATCCCTTTATCCATTATCAATCCATCAGATTTTGATGCATGAAAGTAAATTGCATACATCAGTGTATTCCTCCTCCAGTATTTCAATATGCATGTTATTAACTGAAGTTCATTATTTGTTTATCCTTGTTTGTGTGTTTGTTTTGAGATAAAATTTACATGTAACAAAATGCACAGATCTTAAGGGTGACATTTGATAAATTTTGACTAATGCATACACTGAGTATTTTAAACGCCTCTCAAAATTTGCACAGTATCATCATCCCAGAAGGTTATTATATATCCTTGGTCAAACCCTTTACTCCCACCCAAGAGGCAACCACTATTCTGATTTTCTTTCATCATTGATTAGAATGGCCAGTTGTAGAGCTTGTCTTTCACCACAGATGAGAATCGTCTGTTGTAGAACTTTCTATAAATGTAATCAAATAGTATGTACTCTTTTATA
This sequence comes from Chlorocebus sabaeus, assembly GCF_047675955.1. Taxonomy (NCBI): domain Eukaryota; kingdom Metazoa; phylum Chordata; class Mammalia; order Primates; family Cercopithecidae; genus Chlorocebus; species Chlorocebus sabaeus. The sequence continues at coordinate 52,680,432 of NC_132929.1, read as the reverse complement.
TAAGCCTTCTTTCATTCAGCGTGTTTTTGTGATTCACCCATGTTGTGTTTATCAATTCATTCCTTTTTATTACTGGACAGTACTCCTATGAGTAAATGTAGCCTTGATTTGTTTGTGTATTCCACTAATGATGGATACTTGGGCTCTTTCTACATTTTGGAAATAAATTTTGGATATAAGTTTTCATTTTCTTGGGTGAATACCTAGGCATGAATGTGCAAAGTCCTTTGATATGTGTATGTTTAGGTTTATAAGTAACCATGAGACCTTTTTTTCAAAGTATTATTACCATTTTACCTTCCTTCCAACAATGTGTGAGAGTTCCTGTTGTTTCATATCCTTGGTAAGATTTGATGTTGTCAATCTTTTTAATTTTAGGCATTCAGGTGGGTATGTAGTGGCATTTAAAAATTTTATTTAGAATTTCCACGATAATCCTAATGGTGTTGAGTGTCTGCTCATGTATGTGTAGGCCATTTATTTCTTCATATGGCAAGTGTCTATTCAGATATTTTGCCATTTTTGGTGAATTATCTTTTTTTATTATTGAATTGTAAATATATACTTGTGTATGTTTTTATTATTTTAAAAAAATATAGTAGATAACATTATGCTTAATACATATTCATTTTATTACTGCTAGAAACTGGGTGCTGGCAAAAGTTTTTCGTTTTTTTAATTATACTTTAATTTCTGGGATACATGTGCAGAACATGCAGGTTTGTTACGTAGGTATACATGTGCCAAGCTGCACCCATCAACCCATCATCTATATTAGGTATTTCTCCTAATGCTGTCCCTCCTCTATCCCCTTACCCCATAACAGGCCACAGTGTGTGATGTTTCCTTCCCTGTGTCCATGCATTCTCATTGTTCAGCTCCCACTTATAAGTGAGAACATAGGGTGTTTAGTTTTCTGTTCCTGTGTTAGTTTGCTGAGAATGACGGTTTCCAGCTTCATCCATGTCCCTGTAAAGGACATGAACTCATCCTTTTTTGTGGCTGTATAGTATTCCACGATGTATATATGCCACATTTTCTTTATCCAGTCTATAATTGATGGGCATTTGGGTTGGTTCCAAGTCTTTGCTATTGTGAACAGTGCTGCAATAAACATACGTGTGCATGTGTCTTTATAGTAGAATGATTTATAATCCTTTGGGTATATATCCAGTGATGGGATTGCTCAGTCAAATGGCATTTCTAGTTCTAGATCCTTGAGAAGTCGCCACCCTGTCTTCCACAATGGTTGAACTAATTTACACTGCCACCAACAATGTAAAAGTGTTCCTATTTCTCCACATCCTCTCCAGCATCCATTGTTTCCTGACTTTTCAATGATCGCCATTCTAACTGGCATGAGATGGTATCTCATTGTGGTTTTGATTTGCATTTCTTTAATGACCATTGATGATGAGCCTTTTATCATATGTTTGTTGGCCGCATAAATGTCTTCTTTTTAGAAGTGTCTGTTCATATATCTTTGCCCACTTTTTGAAGGGGTTGTTTGTTTTTTCTTCTTGTAAATTTAAGTTCCTTGTAGATTCTGGATATTAGCCCTTTGTCAGATGGATAGATAGCAAAAACATTCTCCCATTCTGTAGGTTGCCTGTTCACTCTGATGATAGTTTCTTTTGCTATGCAGAAGCTCTTTAGTTTAATTACATCTCATTTGTCAATTTTGTCTTTTATTGCCATACTTTTTGATATTTTAGTCATGAATTCTTTGCCCATGCCTGTGCCTGAATGGTATTGCCTAGGTTTTCTTCTAGGGTTTTTATGATTTTAGACCTTACATTTAAGTCTTTAATCCATCATGAGTTAATTTTTGTATAAGGTGTAAGGAAGGGGTCCAGTTTCAGTTTTCTGCATAAGGCTAGCCAGTTTTCTCAACACCATTAATTAAATAGGGAATCCTTTCCTTCTTTCTGGTTTTTGTCAGGTTTGTCAAAGATCAGATGGTTGTAGATGTGTGGCATTATTTCTGAGGGCTGTGTTCTGTTCCATTGGTCTATATCTCTGTTTTGGTACCAGTACCATGCTGTTTTGGTTACTGTAGCCTTGTAGTATAGTTTGAAGACAGGTAGCGTGATGCCTCCAGCTTTGTTCTTTTTGCTTAGGATTCTCTTGGCTATACAGGCTCCTTTTTGGTTCCATATGAAATTTAGTAGTTTTTTCTAATTCTGTGAAGGAAGTCATAGGTAGCTTGATGGGGATAGCATTGAATCTATAAATTACTTTTGGCAGTATGGCCATTTTCACGATATTGATTCTTCCTATCCATGAGCATGGAATGTTTTTCATTTGTGTGTGTCCTCTCTTACTTCCTTGAGCAGTGGTTTGTAGTTCTCCTTGAAGAGGTCCTTCACATCCCTTGTAAGTTGTTTTGCTACTTATTTTATTCTCTTTGTAGCCATTGTGAATGGGAGTTCACTCATGATTTTACTCTCTGTTTGTCCATTATTGGTGTATAGGAATGCTTGTGATTTTTGCACGTTGATTTTGTATCCTGAGACTTTGCTGAAGTTGCTTATCAGCTTAAGGAGATTTGGGGCTTAGATGATGGGGTTTTCTAAATATACAGTCACGTCATCTATAAACAGACAATTTGACTTCCTCTCCTCCTATTTGAATACCCTTTATTTCTTTCTCTTGCCTGATTGTCCTGGCCAGAACTTCCAATACTATGTTGAATAGGAGTAGTGAGAGAAGGCATCCTTGTCTTTGCCAGTTTTCAAAGGGAATGCTTTCAGCTTTTGCCCATTCAGTATGATCTTGGCTGTAGGTTTGTCATAAATAGTTCTTATTATGTTGAGATATGTTCCATCAATACCTAGTTTATTGAGAGTTTTTAGCATGAAGGGGTGTTGAATTTTATCGAAGACGTTTTCTGCATCTATTGAGATAATCTTGTGGTTTTTCTCATTGGTTCTGTTTATGTTATCGATAGTACTGATTTGTGTATGTTGAACCAACCTTGCATTCCAGGGATGAAGCCGACTTGATCATGATGGATAAGCTTTTTAATGGGCTGCTGGATTCAGTTTGCTAGTATTTTATTGAGGATTTTCGCATCGGTGTTCATCGGGGATATTGGCCTGAAATTTTATTTTTTTGTTGTGTCTCTGCCTAGTTTTGGTATCAGGATGATGCTGGCCTCATAAAATGGGTTAGGGAGGAGTCCCTGTTTTTCCATTGTTTGAAGTAGTTTTAGAAGGAATGGTACCAGCTCCTCTTTGTACCTCTCTTAGAATTTGGCTTTGAATCCGTCTGGTCCTGGGCTTTTTTTTTTTTTTTTTTTTTTTGGTTGGTAGGCTATTACTGCCTCAATTTCAGAACTTTTTATTAGTATATTCAGGTTTTCTTCTTCTTTCTGCTTTAGTCTTGGGAGGGTGTATGTGTCCAGGAATTTATCCATTTCTTCTAGATTTTCTAGTTTATTTGCATAGAGGTGTTTATAGTATTCTCTGATGGTAGTTTGTATTTCTGTGGGATAAGTGGTAATATCTTCTTTATCATTTTTTATTGTGCCTATTTGATTATTCTCTCTTTTCTTCTTTATTCATCTGGCTAGTAGTCTATTTATTTTGTTAATCTTTTCAAAAAACCACCTCCTGGATTCACTGAATTTTTTTTTTTTTTTTGAAGGGTTTTTTGTGTCTCTGTCTCCTTCAGTTCTGCTCTGATGCTAGTTATTTCTTGTCTTCTGCTAGCTTTTGAATTTGTTTGCTCTTGCTTCTCTAATTCTTCTAATTGTGATGTTAGGGTATTGATTTTAGATATTTCGTGCTTTCTCCTGTGTGCATTTAGTGCTGTAAATTTCCCTCTAAACACTACTTTGGCAGTGTCCCAGAGATTCTGGTACATTTTGTATTTGTTCCCATTGATTTCAAAGAACTTACTTATTTCTGCCTTAATTTTGTTATTTACCCAGTACTCATTCAGGAGCGGTTTTTTCAGTTTCCATGTAGTTGTGCAGTTTTGAGTGAGTTTCTTAATCCTGAGTTCTAATTTGGTTGCATTGTGATCTGAGAAACTGTTATGATTTCTGTTCTTTTGCATTCGCTGATGAGTGTTTTACTTCCAATTATGTGGTCAGTTTTAGAATAAGTGTGATGTGGTACTGAGAAGAATGTATATTCTGTTGATTTGGGGTGGAGGGTTCTGTAGATGTCTATTAGGTCCAGTTAGTCCAGAGCCGAGTTCAAGTCCTGAATATCCTTGTTAATTTTCTGTCTCGTTGATCTAATACTGACAGTGGGGTGTCAAAGTCTCGCACTATTATTGCGTGGGAGTCAAAGTCTTTTTGTACATCTCTAAGAACTTGCTTTATGAATCTGGGTGCTCCTGTATTAGGTGTATATATATTTAGGATAGGTAGCTCTTCTTGTTGCATTTATCCCTTTACCATTGTGTAATGCCCTTCTTTGTCTCTTTTGATCTTTGTTGGCTATAAGTCTGTTTTATCAGAGACTAGGATTGCAACTCCTGCTTTTCTTTTGCAATTTGCTTGGTAGATCTTCCTCCATCCCTTTATTTTGTGCCTATTCTTGTCTTTGCACATGAGACGGGCCTCCTGAATACAGCACACCAGTGGTTCTTGACTCTATCCAATTTGCCAGTCTGTGTCTTTTAATTAGGGCATTTAGCCCATTTACATTTAAGGTTAATATTGTTATGTGTGAATTTCATCCTATCATTATTATTCTAGCTGGTTATTTTGCCGGTTAGTTGATTCAATTTCTTCATAGTGTTGATGGTCTTTACAGTTTGATATGTTTTTGCAGTGGCTGGTACCAGTTTTTCCTTTCCATATTTATTGCTTCCTTCAGGAGCTCTTATAAGGCAGGCCTGGTGGTGACAAAATCGCTCAGCATTTGCTTGTCCGTAAAGGATTTTATTTCTCCTTTGCTTATGAAGCTTAATTTGACTGGATATGAAATTCTGAGTTGAAAATTCTTTTCTTTAAGAATGTTGAATATTGGCCCCTACTCTCTTCTGGCTTGTAGGGATTCTGCAGATAAATCTGCTGTTAGTCTGATGGGCTTCCCTTTGTGGATAACCTGACCTTTCTCTCTGGCTGCCCTTAACATTTTTTCCTTCATTTCAACCTTAGTGAATCTGATGATTATGTGTCTTTGGGTTGCTATTCTAGAGGAGTATCTTTCTGACATTCTCTGTATTTCCTGAATTTGAGTGTTGGCCTGTCTTGCTAGGTTGGGGAAGTTTTCATGGATAATATCCTGAAGAGTGTTTTCCAACTTGGTTCCATTCTCTCTGTCACTTTCAGGCACACCAATCAAATGTAGTTTTGTTCTTTTCACATATTCCCATATTTTTTGGAGGCTTTTCTCATTCCTTTTTTCTCTAATCTTGTCTTCATGCTTTATATCATTTAGTTGATCTTCAGTCTCTGATGTCCTTTCTTCCGCTTGATTGATTCAGCTATTGATACTTGTGTATGCTTCACGAAGTTCTTGTGCTGTGTTTTTCAGCCCCATCAGGTCATTTATGTTATTCTCTAAACTGGTTACCCTAGTTAGCAATTCCTCTAACCTTTTTTCAAGGTTCTTAGCTTCCTTGTATTCGGTTATAAGATGCTCCTTTAGCTCAGAGGAATTTGTTATTACCCACCTTCTGAAGCCTACTCCTGTTAATTTGTCAAACTCATTCTCCATCCATTTTTATTCCCTTGCTGGCAAGGAGTTGTGATCCTTTGGAGGAGAAGAGGCCTTCTGGTGTTTGGAATTTTCAGCCTTTTTGCGCTGGTTTTTCCTCATCTTCCTGGATTTATCTACCTTTGGTCTTTGGTGTTGCTTACCTTCGGATGGGGTTTCTGTGTGAATGTCCTTTTTGCTACTGTTGATCATATTCCTTTCTGTTTGTTAGTTTTTCTTCTAACAGGACCCCCTGCTTCAGGTCTGCTGGAGTTTGCTGAAGGTCCACTCCAGACCCTGTTTGCCTGGGTATCACCAGTGGATGCTGCAGAACAGCAAAGATTGCTGCCTGTTTTTTCCCCTGAATGCTTTGTTCCAGAGGGGTACCCACCAGATACCAGCCAGAGCTCTCCTGTATGAGGTGTTTGTTGACCCCTGCTGGGAGGTGTCGCCTAGTCAGGAGGCACGGGGGTCAGGGACCCACTTGAGACCGCAGTTAGTCCTTTATTTGAGCTCGAGCACTGTGCTAGGAGATCCGCTGCTCTCTTCAGAGCCAGCAGGCTGGAACATTTAAGTCTTCTGAAGCTGTGCCCTCAGCCATCCCTTCCCCCAGGTGCTCTGCCCCAGGGAGATGGGAGTTTTATCTATAAGCCCCAGACTGGGGCTGCTGCCTTTCTTTCAGATATGCCCTGCCCAGAGAGGAGTCTAGAGAGGCAGTCTGGCTACAGGAGCTTTGCTGAGCTGTGATGCTTCCACCCATCTCGATCTTCCCAGTTGCTTTGTTTACGCTGTGAAGGGAAAATTGCCTACCCAAGCCTCAGTAATGGCAGGCACCTCTCCCCACACCAAGCTCGAGCTTCCTAGGTCGACTTCAGACTGCTATGCTGGCAGCAAGAATTTCAAGCCAGTGGATGTTAGCTTGTTGGCCTCCATGGGGGTGGGATCTGCTGAGCAAGACCACTTGGCTCCCTGGCTTCAGCCGCCTTTCCAGGGTAGTGAATGGTTCTGTCTCAGTGGTGTTCCAGGCGCCACTGGGGTATTAAAAAAAAAAACTTCTGCAGCTAGCTCGCTGTCTGCCCAAATGGCCACCCAGTTTTGTGCTTGAAACCCAGGGCCCTGGAGGCATAGGTACCCGAGGGAATCTCCTGGTCTGCAGGTTGCGAATACCTTGGGAAAAGCATAGTATCTGGGCTGGAGTGCACCATTCCTCAAGGCACAGTCCCTCAAGGCTTCTCTTGGCTAGGGAAGGGAGTTTCCCAAACGCTTGTACTTCCTGGGTGAGGCAACACCCCACCCTGCTTTGGCTCGCCCTCCATGGGCTGTACCCACTGTCTAACCAGTCCCAATGAGATGAGCCAGGTACATCTATTGGAAATGCAGAAATCACCCGCCTTCTGCGTTGATCTCCCTGGGAGCTGCAGAATGGAGCTGTTCCTTTCGGCCGTCTTGCCAGTCACCAAACGTTTTTTTAGAAAGGACCAGGTTGTGAACATTTTAGGGTTTATGGGCCTAAAGTGAGGGTCTATATTTAAGGCTTTGTGAGTCTCACTTATTCAACTATCTGTCTTTGTAGCATAAGGGGGTCACAGAGAATACATAAATGAATTTGTGTGACCATGTTCAAATAACATTTTATTTGAGCAGTGGGCTGTGGGCTGTAGTTGGCCTAACACTGCTTTAACAATTACATAAAGTCATAATTGAAATGCCTCTTTATTTCTAAAATATTTTCCTTTCCTCTAAGATACCATTTTTAAAATATTTTAATTTCATTCCTAAGTATTACCTATTTTTATATACTTATATATAGAACCTATATAACCTATATATTATACATCTCTGCATATATATAACATAGATATTATATATATAATCGATAGATAGATAGATAGATAGATAGATACATATTTTTGGAGACACATGGTCTCACTCTGTTGCCCAGGGTGGGGTGCAATGGTGCAATCTCACGTCACTACAGCCTCAAGCTACCAGGCTCAGGCAGTCTACCCACCTCAGCCCCCCAAGTAGCTGGGACTACAGGCACGTGCCACCCTGTCTAGATAATTTTTGTATTTTTTGTAGATATGGGATTTTGCCATGTTGCCCAAACTAGTCTGAAACTGCTGAGCTAAAGCAATCCACCCACTTTGGCCTCCCAAAGTGCTGGGATTATGGGCATGTGGAAAAAAAAGCAAAAATTAGCCAGACATGGTGACATGTGCCAGTAATCCCAGCTATTCAGAAAGCTGAGGTGGGAGAATTGCTTGAGCCCAAGAGGCTGAGGCTGCAGTGAGCCATGATTGCACCTCTGCACTCTAAACTGGGCAACAGAGTGAGACCCTGTCTCAGAAAATATATATATATATAAAGAATATTCTGTAATATATTCAACAATTACCCTATTGTTGCCCATATACGTTTTTTCCCCTTTCTATTGTTTTTGTTATTGCCACAGACAAGAACTTTGTTTATATGATATTGTATATATGTAATTTTGCAGGGCAGAAAACCAAACTGGCCTCCTAGGCATGTAACCCTGTGCTCAGAAGGGTTCCACACTGGTTTAAGTAGACTATTGCTATCTTGAAATTGTTAATACATTTGAATGAAGGACCCTGCATTTTTCTTTTTCTTATTTTGTATAAATTTAAGGGTTGAGGTACAAGTGCAATTTTGTTACAAAGATATATTTCATAGGGGTGTAGTCTGGGCTTTTAGTGTATCTATCACTGATATAATGTTCATTATACCCATTAAGTCATTCTCATCATTCACCACCCTGCTTGCAGTTATGATTCTTCATTGTCTATCCTTTATGTCCATTGTCCACACTCTTATGTCCATGTGTACACATTATTTAGCTCCCACTTATAAGAAAGAAGATGCAGTATTTGTCTGTTTCTGAATTATTTCACTTAAAATAATGGCCTTCACTTCCACCCATGTTGCTGCAAACATACATGATTTCATTTTTTAAATGACTAAATAGTATTTCCTTGTGTGTGTGTATCACATTTTCTTCATCCAGTCATCTGTTGATGGACGCTTAGGTTGATTCCTTATCTTTCCTGTTGTGAATAGTGCTGTGATAAACATACAAGTGCAGCTATCTTTTTGATAAGATGATTTCTTTTCCTTGGGGTAGATATCCAGTAGTGGTATTGCTGGATCAAATGGCAGTTCCATTTGTAGTTCTTTGAGAAATACTCATTCTGTTTTCCGTAGAGGTTGTACTATTTACATTCCCACCAACGTTCTATAGGTATTCCCTTTTCTCTGCATCCCCATCAACATCTGTTTTTTTGTCTTTTTAATAATAGCCATGTAAATTATGTACCCACTCTTGCTTAGAAATGAAAATTTTTGGGCCAAAGGCTATGTGCATTCTGATTTTAATAGAACTTTGCAGTTTTTATAGTATGTTTATACTCTGCCAACAGTTATGACAGTTCTCTTTCCCTCAAATAAGATGCTATTGAAAAAAATACATTTTCCATGTTTTCATAGGCTGTTTATTCAAATATATAAACTTGTGTTTTACTTCATGAGTTAAAAATCAGACTTAATTTTCACCCAAACCTCCATTTCCAACTTACAACATAAAATTCTATCTAGTCACACTCTTGAAAATGGCAGATAGGAGGCAGGACTAAATTGCAGGTCCCACTTGGATAGACAGAGCAGTGTGTGGAGACTTGCATTGTGAACTTTTGCTCCACGAACTACTGCAGGAATATACCAGGAAAGCTGAGAGAACCCACAGACCCTCTGAAGGAAGTAGATTGCTCCTACAGGACCTGGGAGACAGTCCAAATACAGTGAGTGCCCAAATTGTGAAAGTGGGAAAGCAGGATGGTCCACCCCCAAACACACACAGGGAAACCTGAAGTTCCAGATCATGGGGGAAGGATTTGACCTTACCTGGAGCTGAGTCATTTTAGAGAGCAGCGTGAAATACAGGGGTAGAGGAGGCTGTGGGAGAACCCCTGTGGGCTCTCTGGTCCCCTGGGGAAGCCATTTTTGACTTGTCTCACAAGGGTCCTTCCAGAGGGCTGCCATAGAAACTGGGAAAAGACCACAGGGAGAAGGAAACCTCCAGCAGAACTCTGTAACAATTCCAACCAAACGCGAAGTCTCCTGGCCAGAACTTGAGGGAGAGCATGAATCCGGTGTTCAGGCTCAACAGGCAAGGAGGTGTGAAAGCCCTCCTTGCTTTCTCAGCCGGGAGGCTGGTAGCCTCAGGCATGTTCTCAGCTCAGCTCACCCACTGCCTGGAAACAAACTTAGTGCTGTCCCAGGGCACAGTGGGAATGACACTTTTGGGTTGCATGGGAGCTTGGTAAGGCCTGTGACTGCTAGCTTTTCCCCACTTCCCTGACAACCTGTATGACACAGCAGAGACAGCCATAATCCTCCTGGGAACATAACTGCATTGCGGCAGCAAGCCCCACCCAAGGAGAATCTGAGTTTAGACACGCCTAACCCTGCCCCCACCTGATGGTTCTTCCCTAGCCACCCTGGTAGCCAAAGACAAAGGTCATATTCTGTTGGCTGTTCTTGGGCCCCACTCACTGCCAGATCCTCCCCTGCTACTACAGCTGATTCTCTCTTGAAAATGCTACCTCCTAACAGGAGGCCAACCAACACAAAACTAGTGTATTAAATGACTACAACTAAGGACCCTTACAGAGTCCATTTCATTCCCTTGCCATCTCCACGGCTGGCATCCATGGCTGAGAGACCTGAAGAAAGTTCACATTACAGATATCTGTGCAGACACCCCCCAGTACCAGCCTGGAGCCTGGTAATCCTGCTGTGTGGCTAGATCCAGAAGAGAACAGTCATTACAGTTCAGCTCTCAGGAAGCCACATCCCTAGGAAAATACGGAGAGTACTACATCAAGGGAACAGCCCATGGTACAAAAGAATCTGAACAGCAGCTTTGAGTGCCAGATCTTCCCTCTGACATAGCCTACCCAAATGAAAAGGAACCAGAAAAACAATCCTGGTAATATGGCAAAACAAGGTTCTTTAACACCCCCACCAAAAAATCACACTAGCTCACCAGCAATGAATCCAAACCAAGAAATCCTTGATTTGCCTGAAAAGGAATTCAGAAGGCCAATTATTAAGCTAATCAAGGAGGCATCTGAAAAAGGTGAGCTCCAATTTAAGGAAATAAAAAAAAGAAGATATGTGGGGGAAAATCTTCAGTGAAATAGATAGCATAAATAAAAAACAATGGCAACTTTAGGAAATAAAGGACACAGAGAAATGCAAAATGTACTGGAAAGTGTCAACAATAGATCTAACAAGCGGAAGAAAGAACTTCAGAGCTTGAAGACAAGGTTTTAAAATTAACCCAAGTCAACAAAGACAAAGAAAAAAGTATTTTAAAAAATGAACAAAGCCTCCAAGAAATTTGGGATTATGTTAAATGACCAAACCTAAGAATAATTGACATTCTGAGGAAGACAAGAAGTCTAAAAGTTTGGAAGACATATTTGGGGGGAATAATCAAGGAAAACTTCCCCAGCCTTGCTACAGATCTAGACATCCGAATACAAGAAGCTCAAAGAACACCTGGGAAATTCAACACAAAAAGATCATTGCCTAGGCACATTGTCATCAGGTTAACTAAAATCAAGACGAAGAAAAGAATCTTAAGAGCTATGAGGTAAAAGCACCAGGTAAACTATAAAGGACAACCTATCATTTTAACAGCAGATTTCTTAGCAGAAACCCTGTAAGCTAAAAGGGATTAGGGCCCTATCTTCAGCCTCCTTAAACAAAACAATTATGAGCCAAGAATTTTGTTTCCTAATGTAAATCACGAGTTAATGGGTGCAGTACACCAACATGGCACATGTATACATATGTAACAAACCTGTACCTTGTGCACATGTACCCTAGAACTTAAAGTATAATAAAAAAAAGAAAAATAACCCATACGTCCTTGCTTCTGAGTAGATTAGTGAATAGTCTATGTTCCCACTACTAATCATATAAATATTTTTAGCAAAATGAAATAAATGAATAAAAATTCATAAATATTTTCAACCAAAAAAAAAATTTGTTTCCAGTGAAACTAAGTTTAATAAGGAAAGATACAGTCCTTTTCAGACAAACATGCTGAGAAAATCTACCAAGCCCTAAAAGCACTGCTAAAAGGAACTCTAAATATTTTTTTTTTTTTTTTTTTGAGATGGAGTCTCACTCTGTTGCCCGGGCTGGAGTGCAGTGGCGCAATCTCAGCTCACTGCAAGCTCCACCTCCCGGATTCACGCCATTCTTCTGTCTCAGTCTCTTGAGTAGCTGGGACTACAGGCGCCCGCCACCATGCCCAGCTAATTTTTTGTATTTTTAGTAGAGACAGGGTTTCACCGTGTTAGCCAGGATGGTCTTGATCTCTGACCTCGTGATCTGCCCGCCTCAGCCTCCCAAAGTGCTAGGATTATAGGCGTGAGCCACTGCACCCAGCCAAGAAGTTCTAAATCTTGGAACAAATCCTAGAAACACATCAAAACAGAACCTCTTTAAAGCATACATCTCACAGGACCTATAAAACAAAAATACAATTTAAAGAACAAACAAGTTATACAGGCAACCAACAGCACAAATGGATAGTACCTCACATCTCAATACTCATGTCGAATGTAAATGGCCTAAATGCTCCACTCAAAAGATACAGAATTGCAGAATGGGTAAGAATTCACTAACCAAGTATTGCTGCCTTCAAGAGACTCACCTAACTCATAAGGACTCACATAAACTTAAGGTAAAGGGGTAGAAAAAGACATTCCATGCTAATGGAAGCCAAAAGCGAACAGGAGTAGCTATTCTTATATCAGACAAAACAAACTTCAAAGCAACAGCGGTTAAAAAAGACAAAGAGGGACATTATATAATGATGAAAGACATACAACAGGAAAATATCACAATCCTAAACATATATGCACCTAACCCTGGAGTTCCCAAATTTATGAAACTACCACTACTACTACTACTACTACTACTACTACCACCACCTAAGAAGTGAGAGAGACAGTAGCACAGTAATAGTGGGGGACTTCATTACTCCACTGACAGCACTAGACAGGTCATGAAGACAGAAAGTCAACAAGGAAACCATGTATTTAAACTATACCCTAGAACAAAGGGACTTAACAGATATTTCTACCCAACAGCCACAGAATATACATTCTATTGATCAGTTGCATGGAACTTTCTCCAAGATAGACCATATGATAGGCCACAAAACAAGTCTCAATAAATTTAAGAAAATTGTAATTATATCATGTACTCTCTCAGACCACAGTGGAATAAAATTGGAAATCAACTCCAAAAGGAATGTTCAAAACCATACAAATACATGGAAATTAAATAACCTGCTCCTGAAGGATCATTGGATCAACAATGAAATCAAGATGGAAATTAAAATATTCTTTGAAATGAAAAATAACAGTGACATGACCTATCAAAACCTCTGGGATACAGCAAAGGCGGTGCAAAGAGGAAAGTTCATAGTCTTAAATGCCTTCATGAAAAGGTCTAAAAGAGCACAAATAGACAATCTAAGATCACACACCTCAATGAACTAGAGAAGCAAGAACAAACCAAACCCAAACCCAGCAGAAGAAAAGAAATAACCAAGATAATAGGAGAAGTAAATGAAATAGAAACCAAAAATATATATATATGTATATATATACACACAACAGATAAATGAAACAAAACGCTGGTTCTTTGAAAAGATAAATAAGGCCGGGCGCGGTGGCTCAAGCCTGTAATCCCAGCACTTTGGGAGGCCGAGACAGGCGGATCACGAGGTCAGGAGATCGAGACCCTCCTGGCTAACACGGTGAAACCCCGTCTCTACTAAAAATACAAAAAACTAGCCGGGCGAGGTGGCGGGCGCCTGTAGTCCCAGCTACTCCGGAGGCTGAGGCAGGAGAATGGCGTAAACCCGGGAGGCGGAGCTTGCACTGAGCTGAGATCCGGCCACTGCAGTCCAGCCCGGGCTACAGAGCAAGACTCTGTCTCAAAAAAAAAAAAAAAAAAAAAGATAAATAAAATTAATAGACCATTAATTCTATTGATTGGGAAGATCCAAATAAGCTCAATCACAAAACAGGAGATATTACAACTGACACCACAGAAATACAAAAGATCATTCAAGGGTACTATGAACACCTTTACGTTCATAAACTAGAAAACCTAGAGGAGATGGATACATTTCTGAAAAGATACAACCCTCCTGGCTTAAATCAGGAAGAATGAGAAAGCTGAACAGACAAATAACAAGCATCGAGATTTAATGGTGATTTTAAAAATTACCAACAACAACAGAAAAGTCCAGGACCAGACAGATTCACAGCTGAATTCTATCAGACATTCAAAGAAGAATTGGTACCAATTCTAGTGACAATGTTCCACAAGATAGAGAAAGAGGGAATCCTCCCTAAATCATTCTATGAAGCCAGTATCACCCTAATATCAAAACCAGGAAAGAACCTAACAAAAAAGAAAACTACAGACAAATATCCCTGATGAACAGACCAATATCCCTGATATTTAGTAGACTTCAGCATCTGATTTTGGTATCCATCTGGGGATAGTGAAACCATCCCCAAACAAATACCAAGGGTGACTGTATATGTAATACACATACATGCATTTATATACCCATATATATGTATGCATGTGTATATACACATATATTTATTTTCTAGCTCTGTTCAATGACAAGGCATGAAAAGAATGCCCAACTCAGTAGCAAAGAGCAGCTCTAGTGCTCATTGATTTGGAGTTTGAAATACCTTTTCTCAGTAAAAGAAACAAGAACTTCTTGGGGAAATGGCTAATTCCTGATCTGAATGACTAAATATAGCCCTAAATTTATTTAATTAATTCCAGATATGAATGTCTAAAAATAACTCTAAATTTAGACCATGTACCTTCCAAATAGAGGAGATGAAAAGTTAATGAATTTATATCATCCTATCCATTATGCTAAAGAACAATCTTAGTTCCTAAATGGACCAAGTATCTTTTCTTGTACTTTTACATATCTTCTAAATGAACCTAGTGGACCACCCCACCATCCCAAGCAAACTTAACTGTGATAAAAGTTAGGAATCCTGGGAGAGATACTTTTACGTTTCACATTTACAAATGACAGACTTGAGCTTAGAGTTGCTGAAATTTGTTCCAGTTTTAAGAAGAAAATATTTGATCTTACAGCATTATTCACAAAGCCATTTACCTGACAGATACTTCTCATATTCCTAGGTTGGGAGTTACAATGCCTTCACTTCTTTTTATGCTAGATAGAAAAATTATCTGTCAGAAGGAATCAAAATAAAAGTTTCTGTCTTAAAAACTGCACTCTCTAAGCAACTCCTGTTTTTGCACTGTGAGGAAAATATAGCTCTTAGAGCTTGACTTCTCTGATATTCTATAATTATTTATTGCATGAATTAAAATCTAGTGCTTTTTTTCTTGACAGGGGCTGTTTTATTTGTTGTACTTCTGTGAAGACAGGGAATGAGACGGGTGTAGCTCATATTACCAAAGCATCACTTTGATTTTGCATTCTTCCTTGAAGGATAGGATCAGAATTGATTTACCTCAGGGTGAAATACAAACCTCTTGTATTCTGTGAATTAAAATGGTCCTTGTGCCTCCCTCAGTACTGATTTTCAGTCAAATGTCAGCATTCTTGGTAAGAATAGTGCTAAATTCATATATACCTGTTGCTGTGGCTGGATATTTAGTTACATGGTACGCAGACATTGGCTACTTACCTATCACACAGTGAAGTTCACTGCCAATCATCTTCCACATAAGGTCAGTAACTTTAATTGGATGTGACTCTAGCCCATATTTGATTGGAAGGTAAAAGAAGTATGCTGCCATTACTCTTTTTTTTTTTTTTTTTTAATATTCTATTTTTCCATTTGTTGGATTGAGATATACTATCAGTGAATAGTAGTAATAGTTGACCATTTATTGAATGTCTACTTTAGTGTGTGGTGTCAGGATTGTCATAGTAATCATTTCGAACCTCCCAAAGCTCTGAAAGGAAATATATATTGTCCTGACTTTTAAGATGAAGAAACTGAGATTCAGAGAAGTTAAATAACCTCCACAGGGTTTATACACATGGTATGTGCTGGAGCCAGAATTCAAGTATAGGTACTTCTGATTTTAGAGTTTTTATTTCTATTCTTTGACTTATCAAAGTAACCTTCATGTAAGTAGCTGAGGCTTAAACTGAAGTTCACCAGTGCCTTTTTCAGTTGCATTTGTTGTTGTATTCTTTGAAAAATTTTAACATTTACATAAATTTTTAGATGAAATTATATTCTAGGAATATAGTCTTTTGTGAATAGAACTTTCTTATTTAAATTGAGGCTGGGCATGGTGGGCTCACACCTGTAATATTACCAAGCACTTTGGGAGGCTGAGGTAGGAGGATCACTTGAGCCCAGGAGTTCAAGAACAGTGTGGGCAACATAGTGAGACCCTGTCTTTTCAAAAAAAATAAAAATTAAAAATTAAATTGACTAATATGGTATGAACGCAAAAACGTAAGATTTGAAGATTAAAGGCTTAGGTTTCAAGTTCTATAGTACATTTTACCAACTGTGTGACCTTGGGAAGGTCGCCTAACTATCTTGAGCTTTAGATTTTGCATTTTTTTAGTTTTAATTTTTGTGGGCACATAGTAGGTGTATATGTTTATGGGTACATGAGATATTTTGATACAGGTATATAATGCATAATAATCACCTCAGGGTAAATGGGATGTCCATCACCTGAAGCATTTATCCTCTCTTTGTGTCACAAACAATCCAATTATACTCCTTTAGTTACTTACAATAAATTGTTGACCTTAGTCACTCTGTTATGGTATCAAATACTAGATCTGATTCATTCTATCTAACTATATTTTTGTACTTATTAATGACTCCCACTTCCCCACTACCCTTCCCAGCCTCTGATAACCGTCAATCTACTCTCTGTCTCCATGAATTCAGTTTTTGTAATTTTTAGCTCCCAAACATAAGTGAAAACAAGGAAAGTTTGTCTTACTTCACCTGGTTTATTTCACTTAACATAATGACCTCCAGTTCCACCTGTGTTGTTGCAGATGCTGAGATCTCATTCCTTCTTATTGGTGAATGTATTCCATTCTGTATATATACCACGTTTTCTTTATCAGTTTATCTCTTGGTGGACACTTAGGTTGCTTCCAAATCTTGGCTGTTATGAATAGTGCTGCAATAAACATGGGAGAACAGATACCTCTTCGATATACTGATTTTTCTTTTGGGTATATACCCACCAGTGGGATTGCTGGATCATATGGTAGCTCTGTTTCTAGTTTTTTGAGAAACCTCGAAACTGTTCTTCATAGTGGTTTTACTAATTTAGAGTACATTCCCACCAATAGTGCATGAGGGTTCCCTTTTCTCCACATCCTCACCAGCATTTGTTATTGCCTTTTGGATAAAAGCCATTTTAACTGGGGTGAGATGATATCTCATTGTAGTTTTGATTTGCATTTTTCTGTTATCAGTGATGTTGAGCACCTTTTCATACACCTGTGTGCCATTTGTATGTCTTCTCTTGTGAAATGTCTATTCAGATCTTTTGCCCATTTTTAAATTAGATTATTAGATTTTCTTTTTTCCCACAGTTCTTTGAGCTCTTATATATTTTGGTTGTCACACCGTTGTTAGATGGATAGTTTGTAAATATTTTCTCCCATTCTGTGGGTTGTTTCTTCACTTTGTTGATTCTTTCCTCTGCTATGCAGAAGCTTTTTAACTTGATGTGATCCCATTTGTCCATTTTTTGCTTTGGTTGCCCATGCTTATGGGATTACACTCAAGATTTTTTTTTCTTTTTTTTTGAGTCAGTGTCTCACTCTGTTGCCCAGGCTGGAGTGCAGTGGCTCAATCTTGGCTCACTGCAACCTCCGCCTTCCAGGTTCAAGCAAATCTCTTGCCTCAGCCTCCTGAGTAGCTGGGCCTACAGCCACATGCCACCATGTCTGGCTAATTTTTTTATTTTTGGTAGAGACAGGGTTTCATTATATTGACCAGACTGGTCTTGAATTCCTGACCTCGTGATCCGCCCGCCTTAGCCTCCCAAAGTGCTGGGATTACAGGAGTGAGCCACCGCACCTGACCTACACTCAAGAAATCTTTGCTCAGTCCAACGTACTGGAGAATTTCTTTAGTGTTTTCTTGTAGTAGTTTCATAGCTTGAGGTCTTAGATTTAAGTCTTTAATTCCCTTTGATTTGATTTTTGTATATGACAAGAGATAGGTTACTAGTTCCATTCTTTTGAATATGGATATCCAGTTTTTTCAGCACCATTTATTGAAGGGACTGTCTTGAGACTGTCTTTTCCTCAATGTATATTCTTCGTGACATTGTCAAAAATGAGTTCTCCATAGATGTAAGGATTTGTTTCCACATTCTCTATTCTGTTCCCCTGGACTATGTATCTGTATTTATGTAAGTACCATGCTGTTTTGGTTACTATAGCTTTGTAGTATACTTTTGAGGTCAGATAGCGTGACTCCTTCTGTTTTGTTATTTTTGCTTAGAATAGCTTTGGCTATTTTGCATCCTTTGTACTTCCATATAGGTTTTAGAATTGCTTTTTCAATTTCTGTAAAATAGAAAAATACTTATTTCATTGGTATTTTGATAGAGATTACATTGAAACTGTAGATTACTTCAGATAGTATAGACATTTTAACAATATTCTTTCATTCCATGAACATGGAATACCTTTCCATTTATTTGTGTCTTCTTCAGTTTCTTACATCAGTGTTGTATAGTTTTCATTGCAGAGATCATTTATTTCTTTGGTTAATTTCTAGGTGTTTTATTTTATTTGAAGCTATTGTAAATACGATTAGTTTCTTGACTTTTTCAGATTGTTTGCTGTCGGGATGTGGAAATGCTAGTGATTTTCATATGTTGATTTTATATCCTGCAGTTTTACTGAATTTGTTTATTAGTTCTAATAGTTTTTTGGTGGAGTCTTTAGGTTTTTCCAAACATAAGATCATATCATCTGCAA
Organism: Chlorocebus sabaeus; assembly: GCF_047675955.1. Classification (NCBI taxonomy): domain Eukaryota; kingdom Metazoa; phylum Chordata; class Mammalia; order Primates; family Cercopithecidae; genus Chlorocebus; species Chlorocebus sabaeus. The sequence continues at coordinate 52,661,670 of NC_132929.1, read as the reverse complement.
ATAAGGATAATTTGACTTTTTATTTTCCAATTTGGATGCCCTTCATTTCTTTCTCTTGTCCAGTTGGTCTAGGTAGGACTTCCAGGAGTATGTTAAATAACGGTGGTGAAAGTAGGTATCCTTGTTTTGTTTCAGTTCTTAGAGGAAAGGCTTTTAGCATTTCTCTGTTCAGTATACTAGCTCTGTGTCTGTCATATATGTTTTTTATTGTGTTGAGGTATGTTCCTTCTATATACAGTTTTTTGAAGGTTTTTATCATGAATGAACGTTGAATTTTATCAAATGCTTTTTCAGACCAGGCACGGTGGCTCACACCTGTAATCCTGGCACGTTGGGAGGCTGTGGCAGGTGGATTGCCTGAGCTCAGGAGTTTGAGACCAGCCTGGGCAACATGGTGAAACCCCTTCTCTACTAAAATACAAAAGCTTAGCTGGGCATGGTGGTGTGAGCCTGTAGTTCCAGCTAGTCGGGAGGCTGAGGTACGAGAATGGCTTGAACCTGGGAGGCAGAGGTTGCAGTGAGCTGAGTCACACCACTGCACTCCAGCCTGGGCAACAGAGCGAGACTCTGTCTTGCTTTTTCAGCATCCATTGAAATGATTATGTTGTTTTTGTCCTTCATTCTGTTGATATGATGTATCACATTGCTTTGCATATGTTGAACCATCCTTGCATCCTTGGGATAAATCTCATTTGGTCACGATGAATAATCTTTTTAATGTGTTGTTGAATTCCATTTGCTTGTATTTTGTTGAGGATTTTTATATCAATGTTCATCAGGGATATTGACCTATAGTTTTCTTTTTGTGTGTCTTTGTCTGGTTTTGATATCAGGATAATACTGACCTCCTAGAATGAGTTTGAAAATATTCTCTTCTCCTCCACTTTTTAGAATTGTTTGAGTAAGATTGATATTACTTCTTTAAATATCTGGTTAAACTCAGCAGTGAAGCCATCAGGTCCTGGACTTTTTTTTTTTTTTTCTGGCAGACTTTTTGTTATGGCTTCAATCTCATTAGTTGTTATTGGTCTCTTCAGATTTTAGATTTCTTCATAGTTCAGCCTTGGTTGGTTGTATATGTGTAGAAATTTACTTATTTCTGCTAGGCTTTCCAATTTATTGACATGTAGTTGCTCATGGTAGCCTCTAATGATCCTTTAAATTTCTGTGGTTTTGGTTGTAATGTCTCCTTTTTCATCTCTGATTTTATTTATTTGGGTCTTTTTCTTCTTAGTCTGACTAAAAGTTTGTTGATTTTGTTTATCTTTTCAAAAAACAAACTTCTCATTTCACTGATTATATTATTTTCTTTCAATTCCATTCATTTCTGCTCTGATCTTTGTAATTATTTTTCTTCTACTAATTTGGGGTTTGGATTGTTCTTGCTTTTCTAGTTCTTTAAGATGTAGCTATAGGTTTTTTATTTTAAGTTTTTCTACTTTTTTGATATAAATGCTTATAGGTATAAACTTTCCTCTTAGTACTGCTTTCACTATATCCTTATAATATAATATAACACTATAGGTCTTGTTATATTATGTTTCCATTATAATATTTTCAAGAATTTTTTTTTTATGTGTGGAGATAGGGTCTTGCTTTCCTGTTCAGACTAGCCTCAAACTCCTGACTTCAAGGGGTCCTTCTATCTTAGCCTCCCAAAGTGCTAGGATTACAGACATCAGCCACCACACACAACTGTTTCAAGAAAATTACTGATTTTTTTTATCAACTTCTTCATTAACCCACTGGTCATTCAGGATCATGTGGTTTAATTTCCATGTATTTGTATAGTTTCCAAAATTCCTCTTATTGATTTCTAGTTTTATTCTAGTTTTGTCAGAGAAGACTATTGATATAATTTCAGGTTTTTGAAGTTTTTAAGACTTATTTTGTGGTCTAACACTTGATCTGTTCATGAGAATGATCCATGTGCTAAGGAGAAGAATGTGTATTCTTCAGCCATTGGATGAAATGTTCTGTAAATATCTGTTAGGTCCATTTTGTTTATGGTTTAGATTAAATCCAGTGTTTCTTTGTTGATATTCTGTCTGGATGATCTGTCCAGTGCTAAAAGTGGGGCGCTGAAGTCTCCAGCTGTTACTGTATTGGGGTCTGTCTCTCTCTTTAGTTCTAATCATACTTGCTTTACATATCTGTGTGCTCCAGTATTCAGTGCATATATATTTATAATTATTATATTGTTTTACTGAATTGACCCTTTTATTATTGTATAATGACATTATTTGTCTCTATAGTTTTGTCTTGAAATGTATTTTTTCTGATACAAGTATAGCTACTTGTACTCTTGTTTGGTTTCCATTTTGTTTTTTTTTTCTTCTTCTTCTTTTATTTTTTATTTTTTTATTATTATTATTAAACTTTAAGTTCTAGGGTACATGTGCATAACGTGCAGGTTTGTAACATATGTATACTTGTGCCATGTTGGTGTGCTGCACCCATCAACTCGTCAGCACCCATCAACTCGTCATTTACATCAGGTATAACTCCCAATGCAATCCCTCCCCCCTCCCCCCTCCCCCCTCCCCATGATAGGCCCCGGTGTGTGATGTCCCCCTTCCCGAGTCCAAGTGATCTCATTGTTCAGTTCCCACCTATGAGTGAGAACATGCGGTGTTTGGTTTTCTGTTCTTGTGATAGTTTGCTAAGAATGATGGTTTCCAGCTGCATCCATGCCAACAGACACATGAAAAAATGCTCATCATCACTGGCCATCAGAGAAATGCAAATCAAAACCACAATGAGATACCATCTCACACCAGTCAGAATGGTGATCATTAAAAAGTCAGGAAACAACAGGTGCTGGAGAGGATGTGGAGAAATAGGAACACTTTTTCACTGTTGGTGGGATTGTAAACTAGTTCAACCATTATGGAAAACAGTATGGCGATTCCTCAAGGATCTAGAACTAGATGTACCATATGACCCAGCCATCCCATTACTGGGTATATACCCAAAGGATTATAAATCATGCTGCTATAAAGACACATGCACACATATGTTTATCGTGGCACTATTCACAATAGCAAAGACTTGGAATCAACCCAAATGTCCATCAGTGACAGACTGGATTAAGAAAATGTGGCACATATACACCATGGAATACTATGCAGCCATAAAAAAGGATGAGTTTGTGTCCTTTGTAGGTTTCCATTTTCATGTAATGTTTTTCCATCCCTTTATTTTCAGTCTGTGTGTCTTTATAGGAGAAATGTGTTTCTTGGAGGCAACAAATAGTTGGATCTTCTTGTTTTAATCCATTCAGCCATTGCATGTCTTTTGATTGAAGAGCTTATTCCATTTACATCCAGTTATTGATAAGTAAGGACTTATGCCATTTTATTATTTGTTTTCTGGTTACTTTGTGGTCTTTTCCTTCTTTTCTTCCTTTCTCGTAGTGAAGGTAATTTTTCTTTAGCAATGTGTTTTGATTTCTTGCTTTTATTTATATGAATCTGTTGTGTGGGTTTTGGTTTGAGATTACCACGAAGCTTGCAATTGATATTTTATAACCCATTATTTTAAACTGATGACAACTTAACACCAATTACATAAAAAAACTAAATAACAAGCAAAGGGAAAACTAATAAAAACTTTACATTTTAACTTCATCCCTCTGCTTTTTCACTTTTTGTACTATATCTTAAAACGTAGTTATTTTTTATTGGTTCATCTTTTAGTCTTTCTACTCACAATATGAATAGTTTACATACCACAATTATAGTGTTATAATAGTCTGTGTTTTTCTGTGTGCTTACTATTACCAGTGAGTTTTGCACCTTTGGATGATTTCATATTGCTTATTAACATCCTTTTCTTTCATGTTGAAGAATTTGTTAGCATTTCATATCGGAAAGGTCCTGTGTTGATGAAATTCCTCAGCTTTTGTTTTTCTGGGGAAGTCTTTATTTCTCCTTCATGTTTGAAGGATATTTTTGCTGGATATAATATTCTCAAATAAAAGGTTTTTTCCTTCAACTCTTTAAATAAATAACAAAATGCCACTGTCTCCTGGCCTTTAAAGTTTCCACTGAAAAGTGTGCTGCCACAGACATATTAGAGCTCCATTTTATGTTATTTCTTTTTTCTTGCTTTTAGAATGCTATTTTATTTATTTAGACAGAACCTCACTCTGTCACCCAGGCTAGAGTGCAGTGGTACAATCTCGGCTTACTGCAACCTCTGCCTCCCAGGTTCAAGCAATTCTCGTGCCTCAGCTCCCTGAGTAGCTGGGATTACAGTTGTGCGCCACCATGCCAGCTAATTTTTGTATTTTTAGTAGAGACAGGGTTTTGCCACGTTGGCCAGACTGGTCTCAAACTCCTGGCCTTAGGTGATCTGCCTGCCTTGGTCTCCCAAAGTGCTGGAATTACAGGCATGAGTCACTGTGCCTGGCCTCTATAGAATGCTTTTTAAAATCCTTGACCTTTGGGAGTTTGCATATTAAATGTCTTGATATAATCTGATTTGGGTTAAATCTAGTTCTATAACTTTTTTGTACTTGATTGTTGATATCTTTCTCTAGGTTTCCCAAGTTCTGTTATTATCCCTTTGAGTAAACTTTCTGCCTGGTCTTTCTCTCTACCTTCTCTTTGTCTCCTCTGACTGTTTTCAAATAGCCTGTCTTCAGGGTCACTAATTCTTTCTTCTGCTTGATCATTTCTGCTGGTAAGAGACTCTGATACATTCTTCAGTAGGTCAGTTGCATTTTTCACCTCCAGAGATTCTGCTTGATTATTATTTATTTATTTATTTATTTATTTTGAGACGGGGTCTTGCTCTGTCACCCAGGCTGGAGCGCAGTGGTGCGACCTTGGCTCACTGCAGGCTCCGCCTCCTGGGTTCACGCCATTCTCCTGCCTCAGCTACTGGCTAGCTGGAATTATAGGTGCCTGCCATCATACCCAGCTAATTTTTTGTATTTTTAGTCAAGACAGGGTTTCAACATGTTAGCCAGGATAGTCTCGATCTCCTGACCTTGTAGATCTGCCTGCCTTGGCCTCCCAAAGATATTTTTAATTATTTTCATCTCTTCGCTAAATGTATCTGATAGAATTCTGAATTCCTTCTCTGTGTTATCTTGAATTTCTTTGAGTTTCATCAAAACAACTATTTTGAATTCTCTGCCGGAAAGGTCACTTATCTCTGTTTCTCCAGGATTGGTCCCTGGTGCCTTATTTAGTTCATTAGGTGAGATCATATTGGGTGTTTGTAGGTGTCTGGCATTGAAGAGTTAGGTATTTATTGTAGTCTTCACAGTGTAGGCTTGTCTGTCCCTGTCCTTCTTGGGAATGCTTTCCAGGTATCCAAAGGGACTTGGGTGTTGAAACCTAAGTTATTGGCCACCGCAGTTATATCTGCATTTGGGGGAACCCCAAGCTCAGTAACACTATGGCTCTTGTAGACTCGTAGAGGTACTGCCTTGGTGGTCTTGGATAAGATCCAGAATTTTCTGGACAACCAGGCAGAAATTTTTGTTCTCTTCCCTTATTTTCTCCCAAACAAATGGAGTCTCTCTCTCTGTGCTGAGCTACTTGGAGCTGGATGAAGGTTGACACAAGCACCCCTGTAGCCCCCACCACTGAGCCTGTGCTAGGTCAGACCTGAAGCACAGATTACTGTGTCTCTCCCAAGGCTTGCAGTAACCACTGCCTGGCTACCACCTTTGTTTGCTGAAGTCTCCCTAGGGCTCTACAATCAGCAGGTGGCAAAACCAGCCAGGGTTATGTATCTCCCTTCAGTGCAGCAAGTTCTACCTGACCCAAGCAGGTCCAGATGTGCCATCCAGGAGCCAGGGCCTAGAGTCAGAAACATTAGGAATCAACCTAGTGCTCTGTTCTACTGTGGTTGAGTTGATACCCAAACCACAAGACAAAGTCCTTCCCACTCTTCCCTCCCCTTTCTATAGTCATAGGAGTCTCTTTCTGTGGCCGCTACCACCCCAGGCCCATGGTGAGTACTGCCTGGCTACTGCCAGTGTTCACTCAAGCCCAAGGGCTCTTCATTCAGTTTGTGGTGTATGCTGCCTGACCTGGGCCTTTCCATTCAAGACAGTGGCTCCCCTGTGACCCAGGTCAGGTTCAGAAATACCGTCCAAGAGCCAAGGCCTGGGGAATCAGGGACCTCAAGAACCCATTTATTGCTCTACCGGACTGTGGTCAAGCTGATACCTAAGCTGCAAAACAAAGTTCGCTTACTCTTCCTTCCCCTTTTCTCAAGCAGAAGTAGTCTCTCCCGTAGCCACCATAGCTGGGAATGTGCTGTATCCCATCTGAAGCCATCATGTCTCTGAGTCTTACCCAAGGCCCTTGGCAAGTGCTTCCTGGCTACCACTGCTAACTCGTCAGGGCCCAAGTACTCTTTTGTCAGCAGATGACAAATCCTTCCAGGACTGGGTCTTTCCCTTTAAGGTAGCCCATTCCATTTTTGCCCAGGATATGTCTTAAAATACCATCCAGGAGCTAGGGCCTGGAATGGGAGCCTCAGGATTCTGCGCAGTTATTCTGTCCTACTATGGCTGAGCTGGTTTCCAAGTTGCAAGACAAAGTCCTCTTTTTTTTTTTTTTTTTTTTTTTTTTTTTTCGAGACAGGGTCTTGCTTTTTTACCCAGGCTAGAGTACAGTAGCATGAAATCATAGCTCACTGCAGCCTTGACTTTGGAAACTCAATCGATCCTACCTCCTCAGCCTCCCGAGTAGGTGGGACTACAAGTGTGTACCACCACACCCAGCGAATTTTTGTATTTTTTGGTAAAGACAGGCTTTCATCGTGTTGCCCAGGCTGGTCTCGAACTCCTGGGCCCAAGCAATCCTCCTGCCTCAGCCTCCCAAAGCACTGGGATTATAGGTATGAGCCACTGTGCCTGGCACAGAGTCCTCTTTACTCTTCCCTCCCCTTTACTCAAGCATAGGGAAGGAATCTGTACCAGAGTTGTGAGCTGCCTGGGGTTGGGGGCGGTGGGTGCAAACACTCCCTTGGCTGCCCTGGCTGGTCTCATAGGTCACGTTCTTCCCAAGTTCACTGACTCCGAGCCCAGCACAACACCAGGACTTGCCCAGGAATTGCAGTTCTTGTGGCTTAAACCTCCTTTCAAGTTTATTTAGGTCCCCAGAACACTTTAACCTGCAGTAACAAGGCTTGCTGGAGCTCAAGTTCTGACTGCTAGGATGGGCAATTCCCTGCTCTCTAAGGCTAGTCTAAATGCTCTCTCTGTGGGGGCCAGCTGAATTCTGTCCTGTTGCTTTCCACTGTAACAGGCTAGCACTGAGTTCCAATGCAAAGTCCCTCTGTCACTGTGTTTCCTGTCTCCCAAGTGCATAGACTCTTTGTCTGCACCACAGGGTGACTGCTGGGGGATGAGGGAGGAGTGGCATCAGCATTTCAAAACTGTCTTTCCTACCTCTTCAGTGCCTTTTTCAGTGATATGAAGTTAAAACCAGGTACTGTGGTGATTCACGCAACTTTTGGTTCTTTTTTATTTTTTTTTATACTTTAAGTTCTAGGGTACACGTGCACAACGTGCAGGTTTGTTACATATGTATACATGTACCATGTTGGTGTGCTGCACCCATTAACTCGTCATTTACATTAGATATATCTCCTAATGCTATACCTCCCCCCTCCCCCCTCCCCACAATAGGACCCGGTGTGTGATGTTCCCCTTCCTATGTCCAAGTGATCTCATTGTTCAATTCCAACATGCAGTATTTTTAAGGTATGTTTTTGTGTGGATAGTTGTTCAATTTGGTGTTCTTGTATGGAGGACATCTGTGAAGGCTTCCATTTGGCTATCTTGCTCTGCATCAGTTTTTGCATTTTCAAATAGGGCTAATACTAATTGACAGCATTGTTGAGAGGATTAAATAGGATCATGTACATGAAAGTATTTTGTAACCTATGAAGTTATTGGTTTTTTTCTTTTTAGAGATGGAGGTCTCACTCTCTTGCCTGGGCTGGAGCACAGTGGTGTAAGCTCACTGCAGTCTAGAACGCTGAAACTTAAGCAGTCCTCCCACCTAAGCCTGCTGAGTAGCTAGGACTACAGGTGCACACCACCATTGCCAGCTAATTATATATTTTTTATAGAAACTAGGTCTTGCTTTGTTACCCAGGCTGATCTCAGATTCCTGGCTTGAAGTGAACCTCCTGCCTTGACCTCCCAATGTGCTGGGATTACAAGCATGAACCACCATCCCTGGTCTGGATATTGTTAAAATTAATGTAAAGAAGAAGTTTTCCCTGTAAGACATGAATTTATTAAATATCTAATGAGTGTACTTCTGTAAAAGTAGCAAGTTACATGATAAGGATAAAGCAGTGAGGAGATAGGCGATCACCTCTCTCATGAAGTTAATACTCTGCTTCTGTACTGTTCAATACAATAGCTTCTAGCCACCATGTTGGACAGTGCAAATATAGAACATTTCTATCACTTCAGGAAATTCCCTTGTAAAGCTTTGCACAGAAGAAGCACACATTAAACAGTTAGTTCAGTAAGTATTTTTAATTATCTTGTGATGAGTGCTTTGAAGAAATAATCAAATCAGAGAAAGTAATGTTTGTGCTAAGAGCCGAGGGATAAATAGTAATGTTCTAGGTAATGTGGAAGTGGAGGAAGCATTTCAGAAGGAAAAGATGAAGAAGATTTGCAGAAAGACCCGAGACAGGAAGAAGAGAGAGCTTGAGATCCAGAAAGAACTCATGCATACATCCTGTGTGGTGAAATTAGTCCTGCCTGGAAGGAATGACTGTAATAAGAGGAACAAAGAATAAGATGGGTGAAATGCAGATAAGCTTGTAGATTTTATGGCCGAAAGTGAAAATTTTCTTGTTCCAATAACTTCTATTTTCTCTTTGAGATGTAGGATCATCTTATGAAAGCAAGAGAGAGAAAGGAAAGGGTGGAGTTTTGAAGAGAGTGGGGAATGTATGAAGCAAATCTTTGTGGACAGTGGGAGAATGAACACCCTAGAGAGATTTAGTAAGATCTTGAATCAGTAGTCCTACCAGTATTTTGCATGGTCTGACTCCCCCCACCACCGCTACACCCGCCAGATTCAGAAATGGAAAAGTCTGGCAGTTGTTTTCATTAATCCAGCTAAAGAAATTAATGCCTGCAAAACATTGAGAATGGCACCTGGCCCATAGTAAGAGCTAAACAAACATTATTAGCACTGCTGGGGTTTGTCTTAGAAGAGTGAAGAACAGAACAACAGAGAGGAAATGTAGGACATTTGCAAGAAAATGATTATAATGATGTACTGTGAAATCTACCACAGATAAAAATTTAAGGCAATGGGGATGATATATAGGGGGAAAGTGGGGAGATCTGGTGAGCATCTGTTAGTGGATTCTCAAGCAAATAAGTGGAAAGCAGAGGAAGCTTGCTCCAAGAGTGAGGTGCATGAAACCAGGTAGGGGCCAGAAAGAAGTAATGCACACAGTGATCTGAATGAAGACTCTTATAGTCTAGGTATAATGTGGTATTTCTTGGTGGAAAGCAAATAAGTGTTCTCATCTAAGTAAATGATATGAGCAGTAGCAGACAATCCCCAAACTGCCTGTAAACAAACATTTGGAAGTTCAGCTTTCTGAGAGTTTATAAAGCTAATAATATCCAAACCTATTAGAAGTTTTAAATCAAAGTATAAAAACCTGCTCAGGGCCGGGCGCAGTGGCTCAAGCCTGTAATCCCAGCACTTTGGGAGGCCGAGACGGGCGGATCACGAGGTCAGGAGATCGAGACCATCCTGGCGAACACGGTGAAACCCCGTCTCTACTAAAAATACAAAAAACTAGCCGGGCGAGGTGGCGGGCGCCTGTAGTCCCAGCTACTCGGAGGCTGAGGCAGGAGAATGGTGTAAACCCGGGAGGCGGAGCTTGCAGTGAGCTGAGATCCGGCCACTGCACTCCAGCCTGGGCGACAGAGCCAGACTCTGTCTCAAAAAAAAAAAAAAAAAAAAAAAAAACCTGCTCAGGTTCTTACACTCATTTTCTCTGCTATCATCCTCTCACCTTCTCCCGATTCCTAATTCTGTTCTGATTTAAGAATCTTATAGAAACTAAAGGCATCAATTGGTCTAGCTAAACCTGTAGATTGATAATATTATCCTTTAGTTCTGTTTTGTGCCATGAAGAGTGGATTGGTGGTCATGAATATAAAATAACACCAGCTTTATTGGTTGTCTGCTTTTTTCTCCCCTCAGGTGCTCTGTGAAGCATTTTCAAATACAATACTCAAAGTAACTTGTGTTTCAAGATATTTTGGGAAATGAAGCATTATAGTCTAATTCATTAATGTCATTCTTTCCTTTCATTTGGTATTAAAGACTTCAGCGATTAGCCAAAGATCTTCTAAAACAACTACAAGTACAAGACAGTGGCTCATGGGCGAACAATAAAGTGTCTGCTTTGGATCGGACCCTAGGAGAGATCACTAGAATACTGGAAAAAGAGGTGTGTAACTAATCTCTGGTTTTTTAACCTTAATCTTTGTGATCCTTTCTCACTATGACAGTACATGGAGCTATAAGGCAGACTCAGTATATGCCTTTCTTCTGTTTTTTAAAGCTAGTTAATAATAGATGTATTTTTTTTTACTTTTGTTCTTTTCAGTTGTTTAAATGAAGTTATTTTCAGGTTTTTTAAATTGATGTCCTCTTTAGATCATGGTTTCCTCAGTCATATTTTCCCCACACAAACAAACTGAAATTATTTTGTCAGGAATCACCATAATAAAGATGTATGACTCTATAGCAGAAAATAGAAAACTTTGAATTATAAAGCCTAATAAATCACAACCAAATTTCTACAAACACCAGTATCCCCTGATTCCAACAGATTTGGCAGTTTTCTTTAATGACTTAGAATCATTAAATATCTCAATTATAGTTTAAATATCCTCAGTGATTTTTAAAGTATTATTCACTATAGGAAAATGTTAAATGTACAAAGAAGAAATAAAACATCCTGTAATATCAACTGATAACATTTTATGGTATCTTCTTCTAAATATTTTACTGGACTTTTTTACATTGTTTTATCAAAATAGTTTATCATGTCTTTAAAAACCTTTAGTGGAATGAACATATCACATTTTACATAAAGTATAATATTTAGGTGGTTTCTAATTTTCTATTTAAAGTAATGGCTATTTTCATTTATTAGCTGTAGTTTTTGGGGTTTTTTGTTTTATTTTCTAGGTTTAAAGGTTATTATGTTATATTTGATATATACAAAATAAATTGTAATAAAAATAATATAAATACAGTGAACAGCTGTGAACTCACCACCCAATTTAGGAGTAAGATTGTTACCACTACATTTGTGATTCTCAATATGATCCTTTCTCACCCCATTCCTGATTCCTTTAAAGGGAATACTGTACAGAATTAAAGGTGTATTATTGTTTTTTAGAAATAGCTTTATTGCTTTATCACGTAAATGTATTGTCAAATAACGTTAGTTTTGACCTTCATAAAATATTGTACGATAGACTTCTGCAATTATTTTTTCAGTCAAAATTATGGTTCTAAGTTTTTAGCCTTATAGCTGTTTTTCGTTGCTTTTCTCTGCTATAGAGTAAGTCCTTCGTTGTATTAATACTACAGTTTTTAAATCTGTTCTGACAATGGACATTTCAGAGAGAGAGAGTTTGTGTGTATGTATGTGAGAGAGAGAGAGAGAGTGCACACAAGCATGGGCAAACAGTGCTGCTCAAACATTCTTGTATCAGAGTAAATAAACAAGAATTTCTTTAAAGTTGGGGGTCTCAGTCTTTCGTCTGCATCAGAATTGCCGAGAGAACTTGTTAAAACACAGATTGCTGCCCCCGGCTCCTGCCCCAGATTTCTGATTAAGTAGGTTTAGGGTGGGTCTGGAGAATTTGTATTCCTAACAAGTTCCTAAGTCATATTGATGCTGCTAGTCCAGGGACCATATTTTGAGAATCACTGCTTGTCTAGGGCATGTGCCTCAATGGTGGAATTGTGGGGTTCTCAGGCATATGAATGTCCAACTTTATAAGGTAGTGCTCAACTACATTTTGGCATCAGATAGTACAGTCATCTGAAGAAACCGAAAGCAGCCTATTCACTGAATAGGACAGAGCTGTAAAGTCAGTTCTTGTGTGTAACACATCCCTTTCAGGATACCGGAGGTTCAGAAACTGGTAGTTGTCACACATTTGCTAGAATGCAGTATTTAAAGATTTAATGTGCTTTGGGAAAAATCTCTGATCTTTTTAAAAATTATTATATACTGATTATTTTTGTAAAGGATAGAGTACTTTGAATTAAAAGGCAATTGCTTGAAGACACTGTTACACGTATCTTATCTCATGAATATTGTTTTAGGTTAAAGTAATAGAACTTTTGAGGAAAAGGCAAAATGATCTATATAAGAAAGGTATTCAGTATCAAAATTCACCTAAAGTTATTTCATTCACAAAGGGGCAATTTACTGAAATACCTCTGGTTTCTTATAATTTGGGGGAGAAAAATGTTGTCTGGCTCCCAGTCTAAATGGTCTGTGTCAGGAACCTTGCTGTAAAGCTGTCCTCAGAGTATACACTGCAGGACCACCTAAGAGTTTAGACTTACCTACAATAAGATCCTTTTGCTACTTTTAAACTGAAATCCTTTTTACCTAGCCAAGACACACTCACTTTTTGAAGACTTCTGTAGAGTAATACTGACATTTCAGTGTAATTCAGCTGATGATATTTATGATTTCAGTCTAGGAATTGTAAATAGCCATTCCTTTTTGTTTGGAAAACTGCCTGGAGTAACAAACTCATTAGAGCCAAAGCCAGGTACCCAGTGAAGGATATTTGAAGACAGTCTAGAAGAAACAAGGTAAGACAGTAGAACTTGGGCAAGTGTAAGCACTAATGGAGGAATGGTGAGAGATGAATCTTGAGGTCTTTATTTGCTTAATTTAGACCTCAAAACATGGATGCTTTCTACTATCGCTTGACACAGTGTTTCTTTAGATAATTTTTCTAAAGTTCTGAGAACTACTTTAGACCTAATGGATTAAACTTGTGATGTATAGAAATGCTCTTGTCATGGAAGGGGTCAGGAAACTGAGGAGACCTGGGTTTTGTAGTACTTACTATGCATTTCAGGTTCCTTCTGTTTTTTGGGGTTTTCTGATTTCATTCAGAAATTAAAAGTGTGTAAGCTTTATTTATGTGTTATGCTTTTAAAAATATCTTAAGCCGCTTCTGTTTACTAACATACTTTGGTCTAGGGTACTGGTACCAACTCTCCCGACAAAAATATCTGAAAATGCTGGGTGGGGAAGAAAGCAGTTTTCTTAAAAGCATCAAATAGCTAAGAAGAAATTAAAGAATTCCCAGTCCAAGGAAAAAACAAGAATTTAGAAAGTTGTGCTTATAACTTAATTGCCCCAAAAAACATGTGCCAGATTGGCAAATGTGGGTTGTGGTTTACAGGCGTCATCGTGTAAGGTGATGAAAGTAAAAGTATAAGGGCTGCCTAAGTATGAGGTCTAATAGGAGATTTTTCCGATTTTCCTTTCATGAAGATAAGACCACATCAGCCTACTCCATCACATAATGATGAACCTTTGCATCCCACTCTCAGGACTATGAAGAAAGCACTTTGGCACAATGCAGAATTTATACCCATAGTCCAACCCCTGGCATAGATTTGCTGCTCAAATTCACATCACCTATATTATTTCAGATGGTGAATTGAGTTTAAAGTTGTCCTAGATTGACTTGTGGTGTCTTTAGGAATCAATTAGAAGAGAATACAAATCCTCATTGGAAGAAGACACCTTCATTCTAGGCCTCAGATACTTTCTGTTAAACAATTTTAGAAGGACAAGTAGCCATAGTGAAAAGATAAGCCCAAAAGTAAGTAAGTCGTGATGAGTAAGCAGAAACTAGAACTGCAAGGCTTTGTTATTACTAGTCACAGATTACAAAACTATGCTTGCTATCTTCTGAGGAAGTAAAAGGCAAGCTTGAAAATTTCTATAGGAATGGACTTAGCAGTAGTGACAGTAGGTAATTCAGAACTGTCCTTCCACTGATGACAATAAAACTAGATAAAATATGAAATAAAACTGAACTGCAAACAGGGTAATGAATAATTACTGGACCAAGATCCAGAAATTTGACATTTTTGGACTAGGTACCATTGATGATCCAAAAGAAGTGGACATGAGTTTGATTAGTTCCTTTGAGACTGTTTGCAGGACTGATGAGAAAAAAAAATATTGGCATCTAGGACAATCAATGGTAGGGACTATGGCAAAAAAAACTCATGTTTTGGTTTGGGATCTTAAAGGACTGTACAAGGAAAAAGGGTGGACAGGAAGTACACCAGTCATTACACAGACAACTCAGTTTCAAATCATGTAAGTGGCTGGGAAAATCCAAATCACTGAAAAAAAATTAAAATGATTCTAAATTGCTAATACCCCAGGTGGCTAACAGAAGCAATTGGAAAATTTATTTTGGAGAAAGATAATAGCAACCTAAGTCTCAAATTATCTCAACAAAATAAATTTCAAATGTAGTGTTTGGCAGAGTAAGGTAATTAAGCATACAAAGGGACAAGACAACATGCATAAAAACCAATAGAAACAGACCTGCAGAGGCTGCAGAACTATGCTTATCATGATCAAAGATATAAATATTAATTGTTTTAACAGATATATAGCACATTTGAGAAAAAATTGGAATTTGAGAACTGAACATTTTAGTAATAAAAGTTACAAAAATTATAGATGAGGTAACAGTAGAATAAGCCAAGCACTGGAAGATAGATCATAAGAAAGAATCCAGACTGAGCATGGAGAGAAAAAGATATGGAAACTAAAGAGAAGAGTATAAGAAGGATGTAATATATGGTGAAAATGTCTAATTTCTGTATAATTAGAGCTCCAAAAGGAAAAGAGAGAAGAAAATAGGGCAGAAACAGTATTTGAAGTGATCATCATTTAGAACTTTCCAAAACTTACAAATCAATTTACAGATTCAAGAAGCCCAATTATGCCCAAGCAGGGTAAATAAAAAGAAATCCACATTCACAAATGTCACAGTGAAACTAAAGAAAGTAAAATTGTAAACCAATCTCATTCATAAATGTGGAGTCAGAATTTCTAAACAAAATTTTAGCAAACTGAATCATGCAATATCTAATAAGGATAATATATCACAACAAAGTTGGATTTATTCAAGATACTTGAGTTTGCTTTAACATTGGAAAATTATGATATATTAACAGAAGAAAAGAAAAAATATCATCTCAAAAGACGCAGCAAAAGGTTTTGGTAAGTTCAGCATCAATTAATGGTAAAGATTCATAGTAAACCAGGAATAGAATGGAATTTCCTTAATCTGACTAATTGAATCTACCAAAAAAATTATAGCAAAATAATATTTACTGGTGAAATGTTGAAAAATTTCCCTTTGAAATTGTGTACAAAAAGAGAATATTTGCTGTCAACACTTCTGCTTAAAATGGGGGTTCTAACTAGTGGAAAAATAAACAAAAGTTGTAAGATTTGAGAGAAAAAGTGAAATAGTCATTGTTAGCAAATGATATGTTATACATAAAAAATTTAAAATAATTTACAGATAAATATTAGCACAAATAAGTTAGATTAACAAGGATACTAGACAATGGGCAGTATATAAAAATCAATTATATTTGTATATTACCAAACTATTAAATATCTAGGAGTAAATCTATAATGTTTATGGATTGGAAAACTCACTATGGTATATTTTTCTTTTCTGCCCAAGCTTATTTGTAGATTCAGTGAAATCTCATTTAAAAGTCCAACACTTTGTTCTTTGGAAATTCTAAAACACTATTTAGAATTTCTAAAGAACAATATTTAGGCGCAGATTGTAAAATACGGAATTTCAAAGATCCAGTGAAACAGTGTGCAAAACCCTGTTGATAAAGAACAATATGACCAGCACTTTGGGAGGCTGAGATGGGCGGATCACTTGACAGGAGTTCAAGACCAGCCTGGCCAACGTGACAAAACCCCGCTTCTACTAAAAATAGAAAAAATTAACCAGGTGTGGTGGACACCTGTAATCCCAGCTACTTGGGAGACTAAGACAGGAGAATCGCTCAAACCCAGGAGTCAGAAGTTGCAGTGAGCCAAGATCATGCCACTGCACTCCAGTCTGGGCAACAGAGCGAGACTTGTGGCATGGGGGGAGAGGGAATGATGTGGAAGATTTGTTCTACCAAGTATAAACACTTTTTATAAAGCCACAGTAATTAGGATAGTGTACTATTGGCGATAAGATGGAGAAAAAGAGGAATGGAACATAATTGAATTCATAAACAGTACCATTTGTATATATATCCATGAAACGTGAGGTACTTGTCTATGCACATATGGCAAAAGGAAGCACCACAGAACACTGTGGGAAAGTATGCTCTATTTAGTGAATAAAGTCTATAATGATTGAATATCCTTGTTTTTTAAAAAAAGTTACCTGTATCTCACATCATAAACAAAAAATTAATTCCAGATGGATCTAAATATAAAAAGAAAAAACTAATTTTTAGAAGATAATATAGATTAATCTCTTCTTTACCTCGGAGTTTTACCTGGACAAGAAAATGACACAAAAGAAATTAACAGTAAAGGGAAACTTGATAAATTGGGCTGCATTGAAAATAAGAACTTTTGTTCATCAAAAGACACCAGGAAGAGAGTAACAAGACAAGCAATAGAAGGGAAGAATATTTTTTATATATATAATCAACAAAAGAGTGGCATCTAGAGTATGTAAGGAATTCCTACAAATTAATGAGATGCAAAAACAAACTAAACCAGTAGGATAATGGTCAAGAGAATAGGCATTCTGAAAGAAATCCAAATAGCTAAAAAATAGATGTGTAGATAGTCAACCTCTTTAATAATCAGGATAATTCAAATTAAAAATTCAGTGTGATAATGTGATTTGCTTATCAGAATGACAAAAATTAGATTGAAAATACCAAGTATTGGCAAAGAACTAGAGCAATGGGAACATACAGACAATGTTCATGATAACATAAGTTGAGCCTACCATGTAGCAAACAGTCTACTATTGTCTACTAAATTTGTAGACATGTGTATCATATTTCACTTTTAGGCATACACTCCATGGAAAGCAATGCATATATCCACCAGGCAAGATATACACAAATGTTCAATGGCAGCATTGTGTATAATCACCACATATGGAAAATAGTGCAAGAATCCATCAATAGCTGGAGATACAAATTATGGTATGTTCATATAATGGATTATTATTCAACAATAAAAATGAATGAACTACATCTATGGATAACAGTATGTATCTCACAAACTCTCTTTAGTGAAACAAGTCACCAAAAAATATATATACTGTTACAATTCCAGTCATATAAAGTTCAAGAAAAGACAAAAGGACCTGTATTGTTTTGGAATAACACATAGGTGGTAAAACTGTAAAGAAAATAGAAATTTCCTAAAAATCAGGATCGTGATTGTTCAGAGAGAAGGTTGAGATGTGTGGTCAGAAAGAGTCATAGGTGGCTTCCTCTGTGCTTCTAGTTTTCTTTTTCTTGACTGGATACTGGTTACACATTGTTCAAATTAAATTATTCTTAAAATTATTCTGTAAAATTAAAATACAGGTTTGCTATTTTTTCTGACTTTTCTGTATGTTTATGTTTAACAATAAAATTAATTTTCAGAATTTAAGGTAAAATAAATTGCTCCAAATAAAAGACCCTTTTATTGAAGAAATATTCAATTATTTCAAAAAAGAGTTTAAAAAAACACTCTTACATATGCAAAAGCATTTTCCTTATTCTTACCATTGTGTTAAATTTGGTCCAAGTCAATGTGATCTGTATTTGCATTGACTTTTCTCATTACTTTGTGATGATAAACATTACATTTAAGTTTGGATAGTAACAGCATCCCAGAAGCTTTTCTGTGGTTTATCAGTAACATGAGACATGTGTATGCTGTTACTATAAGTAAACAGTTTAAGCAGATGGATTGGACATGGAGTTTGTCCAATTGCCTTTCCTGACTTTATAGAATCCTGCCAAATTTAAATAGAGATTCAGCTGTGATTCTTTTGAATCTGAATAAGCAAACAACATAGCTGGCAGCATTGATGATTTGAAGTGAATTGCGATATGTGAAATCACAATTTACATTGTAATACCTATAGCAAACCATGCCATGCTTTGGTATTTTCAAAACTTATCTTGTAAAATTCCATTCACAGATACCTGTATAAGGTAGAAAGGTAGAAACTCTTCCCTACCATTTTCCTCTTTTTGCCAACTGTTGTGACTGTGTAACACATAGTTACATAGTCTAGGCACAGAGAGATAAATCAGTAAGCCTTAAGAGCTTTATCAACCTCATTATATTCAGAAAACTGTGTTCAGGTCCTGCTAGACACTGCCCATCTTCCAAACCCCATGGTTCTGCTTCTTGTATTTTCAGCTGGAATTCTTCAGCTGAAGAAATGGGAAGCATTCAATACTAGGAATCTCTTCTTTTGATCCCTTCACTATGTTCTCAGCTTACATGGTTGTTTCCTCATTGCAACTGATACATAACTGAATATAGCTGGCGTGACACCCATGTTTTGTCAGAAGGTGACAAGTATATAGCCCAAAGTAAAATGAAGACGTTTTTCAGATGTTTTTCAGCTAGCCTCCCTTGGAAGACTACTATAAAGAAAAATTGAATTGTTATTTCATGAATATGACAGATTTAACTTATAAATGGTTTGTATTTTTAAAAAAGAAACAACAAAAAGCAGGTGTTGAGAGAAGGATAACTTACTAGAAAGGGGCAAAAGGAAATTTCTAGGATGATTAAAAAGTGTTCTGTATTTTGTTTTAGGTGGAGGTTAGATAGTTGTGTGCAGTAGTCAAACTTCATCAAACTGAGTGTGTAAGCCTTCCTTTTTCTCCACAACCTCACCAGCATCTGTTATTTTTTAACATTTTAATCATAGCCATTCTGACTCTGTGAGATGATATCTTATTGTGGTTTTGATTTGCATTTCTCTAATGATCAGTGATGTGGAACTTTTTAAAAATGATCGTTGGCTACCTGTATGTCTTCTTTAGAGAAGTGTCTGTTCATGGCCTTTGCCCACTTTTTAATGGGGTTATTTGTTTTTTATCTTGTAAATTTGTTTGAGCTCCTTATAGATGCTGGGTATTAGGCCTTTGTTGGATGCATAGTTTGCAAAAGTTTTCTCCCATTCTGTAGGTTACCAACCTTCCTTCCCAGAGATGAGACCTACTTCATTATGGTGGGTAAGCTTTTTGATGTGCTGCTAGATTTGGATTGCTAGTATTTTGTTGAGAATTTTGCATTGATGTTCTTCAAGGATATTGGCCTGAAGTTTTCTTTGTTGTATCTCTTCTAGGTTTTGGTGTCAGGATAATGCTGACCTCATAGAATGAGTTAGTGGGCAGTCCCTCCTTCTCAATTTTTTGGAATAGTTTCAGTAGGAATAGTACCAGCTCTTCTTTGTGTACCTGATAGACTTCAACTGTGAATCCTTCTGATCCTGGGCTTTTTTTGGTTGGTTGGCTATTTATTACTGCTTGCATTTCAGAGCTCATTATTGGTCTGTTCAGGAATTCAGTGTCTTCCTGGTTCAGTCTTGGGAGGGTGTATGTGTCCAAGAATTTATCCACTTCTTCTAGATTTTCTAGTTTATGTGCACAGAGGTATTCATAATATTCTCCCATTGTTGCTTGTATTTCTCTGGGTTCAGTGGTATTTTCTATTATGATTATGTAAACTATTTTTGGACTGTTTAAAAATGTATCTTTGAAACCCCTTGCCTTATGTAATACAGTACACAGATACTTACTTGCACAAAATAATGAAAACTATGAAGGCAAAAACCTCAGTGACTACTAATTGAGAAATAGGGCATTGCCAGCATTCCAGAACGCTTTTGTCTGCTCCTGTTTATTTTGCTAATCACACTCATTTCTCTGCGTTTTATGATAAAGTATTAATTTGACTTTTTAGAAGTGGCTTCCTTTTCTTTATGGTTTTATCACTTAAGGATCTGTTTCTAAACACCATCTGTTAGTTAAACATGTCTAGTTTTGAACTTCATGTAAATGGAATCCTACTGTCTATATTTTGATGGCTTCCTTCTATCAAAATTATGTTTTTGAGAATTTATGTTGTACAGTTTTGTTTCCATTACTGTATAGTGTGCCATTGTATGAATTTGTCACAGTGGTATTTATCCATTTCACTGTTGATGGACATTTGGATTATTTTTATGAAAAATGTGCCTGTAAGCATGTATCCTGGTATTCGTGCAAAAATTTCTCTAGCAACAGAGTTCCTGGGTCATAACATATGCCTCTCTTTATCTTTTCTTGATAATGCTAAACAGTTTTCCAAAGAAATTGTACCAATTTGCATTTCTGCCAGCAGTATATAAAAGTCTTGTTGCTTCCTTTCTTTCCAGCACTTGTTATTATCAGACATTTTGATTTTTGCTACTGCTGTATGTAGACGGTGAGATCTTGCTGAGATTTTAACATACAGTTGTCTGTTGGCAGATAGGTTCAGGCACCTTTTCATGTTTATTGGCCATTTGGGATTCTTCTTTTGTGACATGCCTGTTTAAATCTTTTACACATTTTTCTACTGATTGTTAGAATTTCCTTTGTGTTCTGGACACTAGTCCTAGATTGTTCAAATATATTAAACATATCTACTCCTGTTATTGAGCTGTGTTTTTATTGTCTTTTGGTTCCTTTGATGAACAAAAGTTCTTAATATTAGTGTGTCAGATTTATCAATATTGTCTTTTATAAAGATTGGTTTTGCTCTCCTTTTAAAATGTCCCATCACAAAGTTAAGAAGATATTCTTGTATTTTTAGTCTCTTGTCCATTTGGTATTAATTTTTTTTTTTTTTTTTTTTTTTTTTGAGATGAAGTTTTGCTCTTGTTGCCCAGGCTATAGTGCAATGGTGCAATCTTAGCTCACTGCAACCTCCTCTTCCTGGGTTCAAGTGATTCTCCTGCCTCAGCCTCCAGAGTATCTGGGTGATTACAGGCACCCACCACCATACCCGGCTAATTTTTTGTACTTTTGGTAGAGATGGGGATCACCATGTTGGCCAGGTGGGTTTCGAACTCCTGACCTCGGTGATCCACCTGCCTTGGCCTCCCAAAGTGCTGGGATTACAGGCATGAGCCACCACACCTGGCCTCTGCCTCATATTAAAAAAAAAAAAAAAAAAGGTAATACTGGGAGGTGAAGTTTGCAGGGAAGCAAAGGTTTCAGTGAGCCAAGATTACGCCATTACACTCCAGCCTGGGCAAAAAGAGCAAACTTTGTCTTTAAAAAAAAAAAAAAAGGTGAGGTAGAGACTTCATTTTGTTTTTCTTGCCCGTGTAGATGCATAATTTCTTGAGTGTTATTTATTGAAAAGGCCATTTTTAATACTTGTATTGTACCTACACACTGTGATTAACCACCCCTCCCTAAAACAGTGCTAAGGAAAGTTACTCAAAGCGGTAAAATAGCACACTTCCCTCAAGTATCGGTTTCATTCAAACATTTCAGGGAACAAAAACATCCATGTCCAAGTATGGATCTTGATGCTAGCTGCCTTCAGTTCAGCTCAGTTCTTTTAAATTAGTAGACTCCATGACATACCCTGTCTATTAACTAATGCAGGTAGAAATTTTTATACTCCTAAGTTTTTGTCCATTCCTGTGCAAAAGATACTAAAAATATCTCTTGAAGAAAGGTAGTATATAAAATACTTGTGGTAAAATAATTTTTAAAGAAAATTTCAACCAGGCATGTCAATTATTACAATAGGTAAGAAATATCATGAAAATGATATTTGAGAGCCAGAAGTAGGACCATTAATTATTTAATCTTAATTTTAAGTAAATGCATTATAAGAGGCTCTTTTGGCCCAACATGTGACATTGAGTGATTTTATTTCTCAGTAAGCAGATGTGCTTATTGAGGTTTCTGCTTATAACAGCCTGGTAGTATTCCATCATGCTAACTCTCTGGCTATATTCTACTCTAAGCTCACCTGAGTGATTGATTGCCTCATGCAGTGAGTAAATACTTCCTGTTTTTAACCACATTTATGTAAGTCTGGGTTCTCGGAAATAACGACACTAAAAAAAATGAGAGAGAAATTGCCCATGTATGGATCTTGATGCTAACTGTCTTCAGTTCACCTCAGTTCTTTTAAATTAGTAGACTCCATGACAGATACCCTGTGTATTAACTAATGCAGGTAGAAAACTCATTTCTCCTTAATATAACACATTATTTTCTAGTTATGATAAACATGGGCCACATGGAAAAAATTGAGAAGTCTTGAAGGTATTTCTTTCTAGTACTAGGTGTATATCCCCCAGCCCTGCAACCCTGGGAATTCACTTTTCTCTGATATTACAGAGTCATAAATGGATACTTGGAGATCTGTACTCTAGTAAATCATCTAGCTTATTTTCTATTCCGTTCCCAGGAACTATGAAGAAACAGGATTGTTGAAAGTAATGATGTGGGTTGGGTTTGGATCATCATTCGGAAGGTATTTAGGGAAGCAGTTAAGAGCAATATTGAAAGCATGGACTAGAACTTACTGTTTTGTTATTGTGTGACCCTGGACAAGTTAATTAATTTCTTTGGGTGTCAGTTTCCTTATCTTATCAGTAAAATGTAAGATTTTGACACATCCTGAAGAATTGTGTGGCTATTAAATGAAATATTGCATGTTAAACTCCTGGCAATGAGTATGCAGTCAGCAAGTGTTGAAACAATGTAATGAATGCACCTGTTGAGAGTACAGGCTTTGTAGTTACGGGCTTGAATTCAAATTCCAAATAGATCATGTAGTAGCTCTGTGAGTTCACCAAGGTTTTATTAACCTTTGTAAGCTTCAGTTTCTGCCTTTGAAAAGTAGGATAGGATTACTCTCTTCAGCCTCCTTCACAAGGGTACTAATTCTGTTCCCAAGATTGGAGACCTCCTAAATTACTTCCCCAAAGGACCCACACCCAGTGCTATCACACTGGGGATTAAGTTTCTATGCATAAATTTGGAGAGGGCCACACAAACATTAAGACCATAGCAGAAAGCTAATAAGAGAAAAAAATTTTAAAAAACTCAATGGGAATGACACCATAAATATTTGATATGTGGGAATTTGACGTTTCTGTCAAAATAGTATAACTATTTTAACTTTCTTTACAAAGTAGTAAACATACACACATATACACACACACGCATATACAAGTTGTTGTTTTTCTTTAACTTTTAGTTTTAGGGGCATATATGCAGGTTTGTTACTTAGGTAAGTTGTGTGTCATGGGGATTTGGTGTACAGGTTATTTCATCACCCAAGTAATAAGCGTAGTATCCAACAGGTAATTTTTCAGTCCTCAACTTCCTACCAAGGTCCACCCTCAGGTAGGCCTTGGTACCTTTTGCTGTCTTCTTTATGTTCATGTTTACTTATATTTACAAATGAGAACATGTGGTATTTGGTTTTCTTTTCCTGCATTTGTTCACTTAGGATAATGGCCTCCAGTTCCATCCATGTTCCTGTAAAGGACATTGTATTAATCTGTTTTATACTGCTACAAAGAACTGCCTGTTATTGGTCAATTTACAAAGGAAAGTTTAATCAACTTACAGTTCCTCATGGCTGGGGAGACCTCAGGAAACTTACAATCATGGCAGAAGGCAAAGGGGAAGCAAGGCACCTTATTTGCAAGGCGGCAGGAGGGAGAAGTGCTGAGCGAAGGGGAAAGAGCCCCTTATAAAACTATCAGATCTCAGCCGGATGCAGTGGCTCACAACCGTAATCCCAGCACTTTGGGAAGCCAAGGCAGTGGATCACTTGAGGTCAGGAGTTTGAGACCAGCCTGGCCAATGTGGTGAAACCCCGTCTCTGCTAAAAATCCAAAAAAAAAAAAAAAAAAAAAAAGCCGGGTGTGGTGGTGGGCACCTATAATCCCAGCTACTCAGGAGGAGTATTGAACCAGGAGAATTGCTTGAACGTGGGAGGTGGAGGTTGAAGTGAGCTGAGATCACGCCACTGCACACCAGCCTGGGCGACAGAGCAAGACTCCATCTCCAAAAAAAAAAATCAGATCTCATGAGAGCTCACTATCACAAGAACAGCTTGGAGGAAACCACCTCTATGGTTCAATTACCTCCACAATTACCTCCACCTGGCCTCTTCCTTGACATGTGGGGATTATGGGTATTACAATTCAAGATGAGATTTGGGTGGAGACACAAAGCCTAATCATATCAGACACGATCTCATTCTTTTTATGGCTGTATAATATTCCATGGTGTGTGTGTGTATGTGTGTATGTGTATATATATATCACATTTTCTTTATCCAGTCCACCATGAATGGGCACCTGGATTGAGTCCATGTCTTTGCTATTGTGAATAGTGCTGTGATGAACATGCATGTGCATGTGTCTTTATGGTAGAACAATTTATATTCCTTTGGATATATACCCAATAATGGGATTTCTGGGTCAAATGGTAATTCATTTTTAAGTTCTTTGAGAAAGCATCACAACTGCTTTCCACAGTGACTGAACTAACTTACTTTCCCACCAACAGTATATAAGCATTTGCTTTTCTCAACAACCTCACCAGCATCGGTTCATTTTTGAATTTTTAATAATAGCCATTCTGACTAGTATGAGATGGTATCTCATGTAACTCATTGATTTGGATGAATGAGATCAATGGTATCTCATTGTTTTGGATTTCTCTAATGATTAGTGGTGTTGAGCATTTTTCACATGCTTGTTGTCCACATGTTGTCTTTTTAGAGGTGTCTGTCCATGTCCTTTGCCCACTTTTTCTTTTTCTTTGTTTTTTGTTTGTTAATTTATTAAGTTCCTTATAGATCCTGGATATTATACTTTTGTTAGATGCATAGTTTGCAAATATTATCTCCCATTCTGTGGGTGGTCTTTTTACTCTGTTCATAGTTTCTTTTGCTGTGCAGAAGTTCTTTAGTTTAATTAGATCCCATTTGTCAGTTTTTGTTTTTGTTACAACTGATTTTGTGGTCTTAGCCATGAAATCTTTGCCAGGGTCTGTGTCCAGAAGGGTATCTCCTAGGTTTTCTACTAGGGTTTTTATAGTTTGAGATGGCATATTTGAGTCTTTAATCCATTTTGAGTTGATTTTTTTATATGGGGTAAGAAAGGCGTCCAGTTTCAATCTTCTGCATATGGCTAGCCAGTTGTCACAGCACCATTTATTGCACAGGAATCCTTTACCCATTGCTTGATATTATCGACTTTGTCAAAGATTAGATGGCTGTAGGTGAGCAGCTTTATTTCTGGGCTCTCTATTCTGTTCAATTGGCCTATTTATCTGTTTTTGTACCAGTATCATGCTGTTTTGGTTATAATATTAGTCTGTTCTTACATTGCTATAAAGAAATACCTGAGACTGGGTAACTGATAAAGAAAAGAGGTTTAATTGGAAGCATGAGTCTGTCATCTGCTCAGCTTCTGGGGAGGCCTCAGGAAACTTATATTCATGGTGGAAGGCAAATGGGGAGCAGGCATTTCACATGACCAGAGCAGGAGCCGAGAGAGAGAGAGTGCCACACACTTTTAAACAACCAGATCTCACAAGAGCTCACTATCTCAAGAACAGCACCAAGAGGGTTGGGGCTAAACCATTCATAAGAAGCCCACATGATCCAGTCACCTCCTACAAGGCCACACCTTCAACATTGGGGATTACAATTCAACACGAGATTTGGTGGGAACACAGAGCCAAACTATATCAGTTACTATAGCCTTGTAGTGTAGATTGAAGCTGGGCAATGTGATATCTCCAGCTTAGTTCTTTTTGCTTAGCATTGCTTTGGCTACTGGTGCTCTTTTTTGGTTCCATATGAATTTTAAAATAGTTTTTTTCTAATTCTGAGAAGAATGTCATTGGTACTTCGATAGGAATAGCATTGAATCTGTAAACTTCTTTGGGCATTATGGCCATGTTAATGTTGATTTATCCTGTGGATGAGCATGGAATGTTTTTCCATTGTGTCATTTCTGATTTCTTTCAGCAGTGTTTTGTAAATTTCTTTGTGGAAATTTTTCACCTCCCTATTTAGCTATACTCCTAGATTCTTTATATTTTTTGTGGCTATTGTGAATGGATTACACTCTCGATTTGGCTCTACATCTTGGTTGTTGATGTATAAAAATGCCTCTGATTTTTATACATTGATTTTTTTTTTCCTGACACTTCCTTGAAGGTGTTATTAGACATAGGAGCTTTTGGGCAGAGACTGTGGTATTTTCTAGGTATAGAAGCATATTGTCTACAAACAGAGATAATTTGATGTACTCTCTTCCTATTTGGATGCCTTTTATTTCTTTCTCACACCTGATTGCTGTGGGTTTTTTTGGTTTGGCTTATTACTGATTCAGAACTCATTATTGGTCTGTTCAGTCTTTCAGTTTCTTCCTGGTTCATCTTTGGAGGTTGTATGTTTCCAGGAATTTATCTGTTTCTTCTAGGTTTCCTAGTTTGAGTGCATAGAGGTGTTAATAATAATTTCTGAGGGTTTTTTATGCATCTGTGGGTTAGTGATAATGTCCCCATTGCCATTTGAGATTGCATTTATTTGGATCACCTCTTTTTTTTGTTTATTAGTCTAGCTAGCAATCTATCAATTGTATTTTTTCTTTTAAAGAACCCACTTCTGAATTTACTGATCTTGTGTATGATTTTTCACATTTCAATTCCATTCAGTTCAGCTTTGATTTTGTTATTTCTTGTCTTCTCCTAGCTTTTGGGTTGATTTGCTGTTGTTTTTCTAGTTCATTCTGGTGCAGTGGTAGGTTAATGCTATAAACTTCCCTCTTACACTGCTTTAACTGTGTTGCACAGATTCTGATATGTTATATCTTTGTTCTCATTAGTTTCAAAGAATTTCATTTCTACCTTATTTTCATTGTTTAGCCAGAAGTTGTTCAGGAACAGGTTGTTTAATTTCCTTGTGATTATATGGTTTTCTGTGGTCTCTTCAGCAGCACATATACTATGTATATGGTTTTCAGTGACCTTCCTAGTATTCGTTTCTCTTTTTATTGCACTGTGGTCTGAGAGTGTGGTCAGTATGATTTTGGGATTTTTTAATTTGCTGAGAATTGTTTCATGGCTGATTGTGTGGTCGATTTTCTAGTATGTACCATGTGCAAATGAGAAGAATGTATATTCTGTTATTTGGGGGAGGAGAGTTCTGTTCATATCTATTAGGGTCATTTGGTCAAATGTTGAATTCAAGTCCCAAACATCTTGGTTAGTTCTTTGTCTCAATGATCTGTCTAATACTGGTGGTGCAGTGTGTTGACATCTCCCACCATTATTATGTAAGTTTCTTTCTAGGTTCCTAAGAATTTGTTTCATGAATCTGGGTGCATATATATTTAGGATAGTTAAGTCTTCTTGTTGAATTGATTCCTTTACTATTATGTGTGCCCTTCTTTGTCTTTTTTTTTTTTTCATTGTTGCTTTAAACTCTGCTTTGTCTGAAATTAGAAAGCAACCCCTGCTTTTTTTTTTGTTTTCTGTTTGCTTGGTTGGTAGATTTTTCTCCATCTTTTTTCTTTGAGGCTACGGGTGTCATTGCATGTGAGATGAGTCTCTTGAAGACAGCATACAGTTGGGTCATGCTTCTTTATCCAACTTACCCCTCTGTGCCTTTTAATTGGGGCATGTAGCCTATTTCCATTCAAGGTTAATATTGATATGGGCAGATTTGATCCTGTCATCTTGTTGTTAGATAGTTATTATGCATACTCAACTGTGGAGTTGCTTTGTAGTGTTAGTGTCTGTGTACTTAAGTGTGTTTTTGTGGTGGCTGGTAATGGCCTTTCTATATTTAGCACTCCTGCAAGGACCTTTTGTAGGGGAGTTCTGCTGGTAATGAATTCCCTTAGAATTTGCTTGTCTGAAAAGGATGTTATTTCTCTTTGGCTTATGAAGTTTAGTTTGGCTGGATATGAAATTCTTCACTGGAGATTTTTTAAAGAATGTTGAATATATGGCTGGGTGCAGTGGCTCACACCTGTAATCCTAGCACTTTGGGAGGCCAAGGCGGGCAGATCACTTGAGGTCAGGAGTTCAAGACCAACCTGGCCAACATGGCAAACCCTGTCTCTGCTAAAAATGTAAAAATTAGCTGGGCATGTTGGCATGTGCCTGTAATCCCAGCTGTCAGGAGGGTGAGGCAGGAGAATCACTTGAACCCGGTAGGCAGAGGTTGCAGTGAGCCGAGATCATGCCACTACCACTGCACTCCAGCCTGGTGACTCTGTCTCAAAAAAAAAAAAAAAAGGAATGCTGAATATAGGCCTCCAATGTCTTCTGCCTTGTAGGATTTCTGCTGAAAGGTTCACTGTTACCCTGATGTGATTCCCTTTGTAAGTGGCCTGCCCCTTCTCTCTAGCTGCCTTTTCTGTTTCTTTTTTTTTTTTTTTTTTTTTTATGCCTACCTTGGAGACATGAAAAATAGCCAAAGCAATGATAAGTAGAAATAACTTAAGCTGGAGGTATCATAGAACCTGATGACTGTGTGACGTGAGGGATGGCCATCTTGTATACTGTCTCATAGTGGTTCTCAGCATTTCCTGAATTTTAATTTTATTCCTATCTAGAGAGTTTGGGGAAATTTTCATGGATGATATTCTCAAATGTATGTTTTCCAGGTTGCTTGCTTTCTCTCCCTCTCTTTCAAGGACGTCACTGAGTTGTAGACTTAGTCTCTTCCTGTGATCCCATATTTCTCAGAGGTTTTGTTCATTCTCAAATGGTTTTTCTTTATTTTTGTCTCATTGAGTTATTTTGGAGAACCAGTCTCCAAGCTCTGAGATTGTTTCCTCAGCTTGGTTGATTGTACTGTTAATACTTGGTGGTTATCTTATGAAATTCTTGTAGTGTGTTTTTCAGCTCTATCAGATCAGTTTGGTTCTTTCTTAAAATGGCCATTTCATCTTTTAACTCCTGTATTGCTTCATTATATTCCTTAGATTCCTTGGATTGGATTTTGACTTTTTTCTGAATCTTGATCTTCATTCTTGTCTACATTCTGAATTCTATGTCTGTCATTTCAGCCATTTGAGCCTGGTCAAAAAACATTGCTAGATAACTGGTGTAGTCATTTGTAGTTAAGAAGTCACTCTGGCTTTTTGAGTTGCCAGAATTCTCTTTTTTTTTTTTTTTTTTTTTTTTTTTTTGAGACGGAGTCTTGCTCTGTCGCCCAGGCTGGAGTGTAGTGGTGCGATCTTGGCTCACTGCAAGCTCCGCCTCCCGGGTTCACGCCATTCTCCTGCCTCAGCCTCCTGAGTAGCTGGGACTACAGGTGCCTGCCACTGCGCCCAGCTAATTTTTTGTATTTTTAGTAGAGACGGGGTTTCACCGTGGTCTCGATCTCCTGACATTGTGATCTGCCCGCCTCGGCCTCCCAAAGTGCTGGGATTACAGGCGTGAGCCACTGCGCCCAGCCTGAGTTGCCAGAATTCTTGCACTATTTCTTTCTAATCTCTGTGGGCTGATGTTCCTTTAATCTTTGAAGTTGCTCCTTTGGATGAGGTTTTTTTGTTTTTATCTTTTTTATCTTTTTTGATGATCTTTGGATTTGACTGTGGTATAATGTGGGTTCTGTTAACTAGCTTTGATTCTGGAAGATTTCAGAGGGCCAAGACTCAGCTCAGGACTCCATGGCTGTGTGCTCTTACTCTTGGGGGCTGGGACCAAGCCCTTGGCTTTGTTCTCTATCCCCTTGAGGTTAGGAACCTGCTGTGCTGGAGGGGCCTAGGTATTCCCTAGTCTCCTGGCCCCAGTACTCCATCGAGTTGTGCCAAAGTGCTTTGTAGGGGCAGTAGCAGCGAGATCTGTGCTCATTCATGTGTGCCAGCAACTGTGGTGGCACAGCAAGATGCACGTGCATCAGCTATAGGGGACACCTGCGGGAGTAGGGCAGAAACATCCACGCATACATTCCCGCCATCTGTGGTGACACTGCCGGGTGTCCACATGTTGGCCATGTGGTGACAGGTGCTGGCATCTATGCATGTACTTGTGCTGGTAGGGGCAGGGGCACCATGTACACACTAAGGCGGCACAGGTGGAGCGCCAGCAGGGGCTGGGTTCTGGCATTTGCACAGGTACTTGCAATGCAGCAGCATGCTCTACATGGTGGACTGCCCGTGCCTCAGCTGGGTTGGACAGGGGAGGAGTGTGCACATATGTTCACCATCCAGGGAGGGGAGACAGGGTCCACCCGTGTCCATAGCCATCAAAGCAGTAGGGGGTGGGGAGTGCTGTGGGTAAGTACATGCCAGCAAAGTGGCAGAGGGGAAGTTTCAATGGGAGGGAAACTGTCAGTGGACTGGGGACCTATCTGCTAGAGCTCTCCAACAGGTAAACGTGGTCTGCCAGCAAAGGAGCTATGATGAGGGTCCATGGGAAGCACTCTGATTGAGCATTGGAAGCTGCCCAGTAAGCAGGCATGGCCAGACTGGGGTCCCTGGAGAGGCTAGCAAGTAGTGGGAGCGCTGTGATCGAACTAACCATGGGCAAGTCTGCCCTGCTGTATTCAGGTTCAACAGTCTCTCAAAGGCTAAAGCCATCTAGCAGTGCTTGACATTCCTGGTTGGGGGTGGGGGTGGGGGTGGGGGCAGGCATGGGCATCCCTGGCCATGCTGCACTGCATCAGTTCCTGCACCAAACCCCTAGGCTCCGTATGGGCTGGAGTCCTGCTCTGCTTCTTTTCTATGCAGCTGTCCCTGCCAACTCAGGTGTCCGTGGGAGTTATGAGTTCTCCTGCAGCTAGGATTCTGAAGGTCCATGGCAAGAGGGGGCCTGTGCTCACCTATTCAACTCACCTTTTCCCTGGAGTCAGCGGGATCCAGGAGCCTGTCCCGGTGTTTGGCCAACCCTGCACAGGGTTCTCAGCTTATCCCCCTTCAGTCCAGTGTCCACATCCTTCATCCATCCACTCTCAATGCCTTCCCTCTGATGATCGGCTTGGAGTGTGCAAGTCTTGCAGATGTCCATTCCTTTAGTGGAAAATTATCCTTCCGGGTGTGTCTAGTTGTCCATCTTGAATTCCTCTCTTGTTTTGTTTTGTTTGTTTTGAGATAGGGTCTCATTCTCTTGCCCAGGTGGAAGTGCAGTGACACAATCAGCTTACTGCAACCTCAAACTCCGGAGCTCAAGGGATCCTCCTGCCTCAGCCCACCTAATAGCTGGGACCACAGGCATGTGCTACCATGCTCGGTTCATTTTTACATTTGTAGAAACAGGGTCTTTTTTTGTTGCCCAGGCTGGTCCTGAACTCCTGAGCTCAAACAGTTTTCTCACCTCAGCCTCCCAAACTGCTAGGGTTACAGGCATGAGTCACCGCGCCCAGCTTCCCTCTCCTGTTCTTTACAACCTGCAGGTCACAGGGCTATGGAGGCTACAGGAGAACCATCTTGGCCTCCCAGACCAAAGAAAGAGGAGCAGTGGAAACTGACCAAGAAACAGACATGTAGGCATGAGAGACAAAGTCTAGCTGAAGTTGTATTTTCTATATAATTGACTCATAATAATTGCACATTTTATGGGGGTACAGTGTGATATTTTAATACATGTATATATTGTGTACTGATGAAATCAGTGTAGTTAGCATATCCATCACCTCAAACATTTCTTGTTTCTTTGTGATGAGAACAATCAAAATCTTCTAATTTTTATATACAGAGTATTGTTAACTATAGTCACCCTCCTGTGCAATAGAACACCAGAACTTACTCCTCCTATCTAACTGTAATTTTGTAACCATTGACCAGTCTCTTCTCATCCCCTCCTCTCTGCTACCCTCCCCAGTAACCTGTATTCTACCTGTACATCTGTGAAATCTGTTTTTTTTTTTATATTCCACAAATGGTGAGGTCATACAGTATTTGTCTTTCTGTGCCTGGCATATTTCACTTAACATAATGTCCTCCAAGTGTATCCATGTTGCCATAAATGACAAGATTTCATTCTTTTTTATGGCTGAATAGTATTCCATTATGTATATACACCTCATTTTTTTATCCATCCATTCATTGATGGACCCTTAGTTTGATTCCATATCTTGGCCATTTTGAATAGTACTGCAATAAACATAGGAGTGCAAATATTTCTTTACATACTGATTTCATTTTCTTTGGATGAATAGCTACTAGCAGGATTGCTGGGCCTTACAGTAGTTCTATTTTTAATTTTTTGAAGAACCTCTGTACTGATTTTCATAATGGCTGTACTAATTTACATTCCTACCAACAGTGTAAAAGTGTTCCCATTTCTCTACATCTGTGTTAGCATTTGTTATTTTTTGCATTTCTGATAATAGCCATTCTAGATGGGGTCAGAGGATGTATCTGTTTGTAGTTTTGACTTGCGTTTCCCTGATGATTAGTGATGTTGAGAATTTTTTTTATATACCTGTTGGCCAATTGTATGTCATCTTTTGAGAAATATCACATCTCACACCAGTCAGAATGGCAATTATTAAAAAGTCAAGAAACAATAGATGCTGGTGAGGCTATAGAGAAACAGGAGTGCTTTTATACTGTTGGTGGAAGTGTAAATTAGCTCAACCATTGTGGAAGACAGTGTGGAAATTTGTTAGAGATCTAGAACCAGAAATACCATTTGACCCAGCAATCCCATTACTGGGAATATACCCAAAGGAATATGAATCATTCTGTTACAAAGATACATGCACACATATGTTTATTGCAGCATTATTTGCAATAAAAAAGACATGGAATCAACCCAAATGTCCATCAATGATAGACTGGATAAAGAAAATGTGGTACCTATACACCATGGAATACTATGCAGCCGTAAAAAGGAACGAGATCACGTCTTTGCAGGGACATGGATGGAACTGGAAGCCATCATCGTCAGCAAACTAACACAGGCACAGAAAACCAAACACCGCATGTTCTCAGTTATAAGTGGAAGCTGAACAATGAGAACACATGGACACATGAAGGGGAACAGTATACAGTGGAGCCTGTTAGGGGTCAGGGGGAGGGAGAGCATCATGATAAATAGCTAATGCATGCTGGGCTTAATGCCTAGTTGATGCATTGATAGGTGCAGCAAACCACCATGGCACACGCTTACCTATGTAACAGACTTCCATGTCCTGCACATGTACCCTGAAACTTAAAATAAATTTTTGTTAAAAAAGAAATGTCTGTTCAAGTCTTTTGTCCATTTTTAAATTGGGTTATTTGGTTTTTTTTTTTTTTTTTTTTTTTTTTTTTTTTTTTTAGCTGTTGGGTTATTTGAGTTCCTTATACATTCTGGTTATTAACCCCATGTCAGAAGCAAAGTTGGCAACTATTTTCTTTCATTTTCTAGGTTGTCACTTCCTCTTTTAACTGTTTCCTTTGTTATGCAGAAGTTTTTTAGCTTCTTGTCTGTTTGTCTGATTTTGCTTTTGTTACTTGTGTTTTTGAGATATTCTTCAAAAAATCCTTACTTACATTAATGTCATGAGGCATTTCCCGTATGTTTTCTAGTAGTTTTATAATTTCAGATCTTGTATTTAAATTTTTCATCCATTTTGAGTTGATTTTTGTATATGATGAGAGATAGGGTTCTAGTTTCCTTAATGTCATCCTTAATAGCAACAAAAACTATGCTTAAGAATAAATCTTTTAACCCTTTTCCCATTTGCCTTGAGAATACTCACCAGTGGCACTCACAGATGTAGCATTTACCCCAAGATAACTTTGCCATGAAATAGCTTGCTTTTATTATTATTTTCACGTTGCTCTAATATATCAACTTTGGAAACAAGACATCATTCTATTTATAGCATTCTCCTTTTCATAGTGGTATTTCCATCTACAAAATATAGTAATTCTTAATCGCTGAAAATGTCAAATCCTAGAAAATGTAGCATTTCTACTTTTTTGTGATGGTAACATCATTCTTGAACAGTTGTTGGCCCAAGATTCATTTGATGAAGCTGATTTTTTCAAAATAGGCAATTCTGATTATTCAATTCTAATGTTCTATTAAGAAATAACTCCATAAACAGTTTCTATGTTTTATTTTCACATTTAAAATCAGTTTGATTTGCTTCAGCCTCAAAGAGCTTGTTTATGTAAAATTAAATGAGTGCTAGCAGCAAGCTGTACTTTTTTTTTTCTAAATGGGAAAAGGGCTAAAAGAAATAAGATCTTATGAATAAAATTATAAAATTCTGTTGAAAGAATATTTAACGAAATGGAGATCCAGGATGCTCATAGTTTGGTAAACTCAATACAATAAAGCTGTCAAGTCCCCATAAATTAAATTAAATCATAAAATCCAATCAAAACAGCAATAGACATTTTCATGGAATATTACAAAATGATTCTAAAAGTTCAGAAAAATAAGTGAGTGAGAATAACCAAACCAATTTTAAAGAAGAAATAAACAAGACTTTTTAAAGCTTTGGTAATTAAAAGTTTCTTATTAGTACAAATAGATAAATTAGTGGAAAATATTAGCCCACAAATGATTTGACCTATGTACGCATATATATATATATTTATATACAACATATATGACCCTTCTTGTCAATCAGTCAATGAGTGGATGTATGGATAGAGTAAGTGAGCAAATGAATAACCACACCATACACAAAAATTAACTCCAGAATGAGTTAAATACCTGTAAGTGAAAAAGCAGAACTTTTAAAATTTAGAAGAAATAAATTTTATGATACCAGGTAGAAAAGAATTTAAGATCTCGAAATCACTATTAATTAAGGTAATGTAATTGATCATATTAAACTAAAAAAATTCTTCAGGAAGCAATGCAGCATAAACAAAGTTGGATACCGAAGAATATAAAGAAGATATTTACAACATATATAACTGGCAAATGAGTTAGTACAAATATATTCAAAAGTATCCTACAAATCTTTAAGTCAGCTCATTAGAAAACTGGAAAAGCCATAGAAAAATAAATCCACGTGGCTAATAAATATTTCAATAGATACTCAATCTCATTAATAATTGGAGATCTATGAATTTAAATAAAAAAACATTTTACTCCCACGTCTTTGGCAAAAATTGAAAGTTCAAAATACTAAATATGGGAAAGCATATGGGGAAAGGGAACCCTGTACACTGCTGGTGAGACTGTAAATCAAAACCCACTTTGAAGAGCAAGTTCTGGTAAAGTTGAAGCTGTGCATTCCCTATTTGACCCTAAAATTAACATTTCTAGGCTTATACTTTGGAGAAAATTTTGTAGTTGGATGTAGTGGGATCTGTACAAGGATGTGTGTTGCATCATCATTTTAATAGCGGAAATCTGAAAACAACCTAAATGTTCATCAGTGGAAAATTGACAGAAGGGAAGGGGGTAAGTTTGTAGCATTGTCATAGAATAGAATACCATCGAACAGGTCACTGACTTGTTTATTTAAAAAACATTAATGAGCTATCCACTGTATGCCAGATACCTTTCTAGATACTGAGGATATGATGATAAACAAGACAAATACTTTTAAGTTGTAAAACTTAAGTTCTAGAAGTCTGCATACAGTGTGCTACCATTATGTAACACTTGCAAGTACTTATGCTGTACTTCTTAGCAGAGAAAGAATGCATTTGTATGTGACAGAGAGAGAGAGAGAGAGAAGTATAAAAGCATCAAAAAGAAAAAATACCAATTTTGGATAGTCCTTACCCCCGTGAAAAGTAGGAAATTGGGTGGGGACAGGGGTATTAATCCTATTCTGTTTTATTTCTTTTTTAAAAATAATAAAGCATTGCCGGACATGATGGCTAATGCATATAATGTCAGCACTTTGAGAGGTCAAGGTGGGAGGATTCCTCGAGCCTAGGAGTTCGAGACCAGCTGGGCAACAAAAAACTTTTTAAAAAGCACAGTTGAAAACACATTTTTAGATGTAGACAGTAGGTACATAGATTTTGGTTATATTATCTTTTTCGTATATTTGAAATATCTCATAATATTTTTAATTTAAAAAGAATTGATAGTCAATAACATAAAACATCTTGGACTTATATTTTCAACATTTGTACTTCATACTTCCACTACCCTGGGGTATATCTTGTTGTGTGGATTTTTCCTGGGAAGGGTACTAAACCTGCTGGTAAGCAGTACTCTACCATTTAGGGACTTGTTTTGAAATTTTAATCTAGGTCTAGTTTAGTCCTACTATCAAGACATAGATATTTTTGGGTTTCTTCTGTGTGTCCTGGATGTTGAACTAGGAATTTACCCTGGCTAATCAGGACTCCAGTTTCTCCCTGCCCTGTGTGAGCTCTGGGAATATTTTTTTAGGGCATGGGAGATGTCTTTTTTTATGTCAGTTTTTTGCCTTGTCTTATGGAGTTTCATCCACACATGCATAACTTAATATCAGCAATAGAGTTAAAGAGAACACCAGGCAAATTTCTGTAGTTAATTTCTCTGTTTTGCTCCATCTTTTCTGGTATTCTGTCCCACATATTCCATCTAACTTCACCTTCCTGAACTCTTGTTTCTGTCTCCTCAACTTAGTGAGACTATTGTCCTTTGCATCTCCTTCCCTTCACAGTAGTCTTCAAAAAGCCAGGGTGATTATGAAGCTCCCATCATTTATTTCCCTTTTCCTAGGCATCACAGTCCTGAGATACCTATTATTTTAATGTCTAAAAATAGTTGTTTCATATGTTTTATCCAGGGTTCTCATTACTGACATCAGGAAGCTTAGCCTGGTCCCAGTTACTCTCAGTGGCCAGAAGTGGAATTGATGATATATTTTTCTCTTCTAAAATATGTCTGTTTTCTAACCATGTACACTATAGTAGCATCAAAGAAACCTTTATAAGGCAATCCAGTAGCAACATTGTGGTCCCTAAATATTCTTCTTAAAATGAACCAATGTCGTTGGAGAAACAGTTGCATCTCTAGCATAGAATGTTCAGGATGAGCCTGAGATATTTGCTTGCGCCAGTTAACAAGGAAGTTATGAAGTGCTGAGTTATTGTCAAAAGAACACAAGAGCTACCCTAAAGGGGTTGTTGCATTTGCCCACAATAACCATTGGAGCATTAAGAATAATGACTATAGTTTTACATCAAACACATTAAAGATATAAAAATTCATGAATTCATAATGATAATTTAAAAGGAAAAAAATCTCATTGGCCCCCATTGAAGGTTACTAGGATACTAAGTTGTTAGTCTAAAAACTGGTAAATTATGGGAAGAAACCAAGTATTTATCATGCCTTGCTTATATAAATTGTATTTCAAGGTAGCGAAGTAATTGATGTTAATCAGTTCAGAAGGACTGATAAAGATATGAAACCACTATATTGTAAATTCTGTAATGAAGTAATGAATCTAGGTAACAACTATCAGTGTATACTAAAACCACTGAGTGTTTGGCTAATTGGGATCTTCCATATATCAACCTTAAAGAGACCTAATTCATATACCATACAAGTTACTATTTAAAATATCCAATATATGATTTTTGTTATGTTCAAAGAGTTGTGCAACCATCAACACGATCAATTTTAGAAGATTTTCATCACCCCAGAAAGAAACCCTGTACCCATGGCCAGTCATGCCCCATTTCCCACTAACCTCCCCATCCTGGGCAACCATGAATCTACTTTTGGTCTGTGTAGATTTGTGTATTCTGGACATTTTATATGAATAAAGTTATTCAATATGTGGTCTTTTGTGACTGGCTTCTTTCACATTAGATAAATTTCAGGGCTCATCTACATTATAGCTTGTATCAGCATTCTGATACTTTTTATTGCTGAATAATAGGCCACTATATATAGACAGTAGTACTCCATTGTATAAGACATTTTATTTTGTTGATAGACATTTGAGTTGTTTATGCTTTTGGCTATTAATAATGCTGCCATAAATACTCATCTACAAATTTTTATATGAATAGATGTCTTCTTCAGGGTACATTTCTAGGAATGGAATTGCCAAGTTGTATGGTATAAACTTTGAAGAAACTGGCAGATTTTTCCTAAGCACCTGTATCACTTTACATTTTCATTAGCAGTGTATGAAGAAGACTGCCATTTTTCTACGTCCTCGTTACTGTCTTTTTAAATATAGCCATCCTAGTGGGTGTGAAATGGTATCTCATAGTTTTGATTTACATTTCCCTAATGACTAATGATATTGAATGTCTTTTCATATACATTTCAGCCATGTATGTATCTTCTTTGGAAAAATCTATTCAAATCTTTTACCCATTACCCATTTTTTAACTTGGTTTTTATAAAAATTTGAGTTATAGGTGTCCTTTTTGTGTTCTGGATATATAACTCCCTTAGAAATGTTATCTGCAAATATTTCCTCCCATTGTCTAGGTTGTCTTTTCACTTCTTGATGATATGTTTGAAGCATATAAGTTTTAATGTTGATAAAGGTCAGTTTATCTGTTTTTCATTTTTCTCGCTGATGGTTTTGGTGTCATATCTAAGAAATCATTGCCTAAGCCAAGGTCGTGAGTTGGAGGTCACAGCATTCATGGCATTAGGGAATTCCCTACCTTATTTCCAACCTATCTTGCAGCTGTGGCACAGGCGTATGATATAGGTTCCTCCACTTTGAAGCATCCATGCCAGATTTTGTTTCAGAGTCTAGGGAGGTAAGGAAGCAAAACACTGCAAAAAATCCATTTTGGTAAGGGTAGCAGATATATCTAGTTTCCAGATTTCAGCATTGGTAGGAGTTAGGGGTTACATGCAGCTTCTCTCCACAGTGCAAACCACAGTGCTTTGCCCAGCAGTTGCAAGCGCAGAGTGTACACTGAAAATCTTTCTCTTACCATCATTCATTCATTCCTGAAATGAATCCATTCTGTGTGAGAATTCTAATTGAGAGTCTACTTCATGTTATTTTAAATAAGAAAAAAATGCATTACATGTCAACCTTAAACCTATAGCCAATTTCCTAAACTGTACCAAAACACGATAAAATGCACATATAAGTAATAAGCATACATATGAGGATATAAAATGCGTAAAGCATCAAAATAATTCATACAGTTGTGAATGGTTTGCTTTGTATGCAGTAACATATTACACCTCCCCTTTGTTGACAGTCAGTGCATTTTTTCAAAATGTCTACGTGTGATTGTGACGTTCTACAAACTGTATTAGAAATGTAATTCAACATACATACTATTTAAAATCTATGGAGATACATAACTATTATGGATCATAATTATTTTTAAAAATTAAAATAATGTACTGAGTTTGGGGTATCTTTATTTTTTTCTGCATACTAAACAACTGGAAAACTTTGTATTGAGGACTAGATATGTCCTATAAAGTTTGGGTATTAAAAACCAAGAGGCATTTTTATGAGGAAAATATTAAGCATGGAAACTTTCTGCAGAGGTATGCCTGTATTAATCAAGCACCTGTAACATACTTGGCACCATACAAAGGGTGCACATGATGTCTATAAGTCTATGTTTCAAGTAAAACACAGTTGTGTTTCATAACCACGACTTAGATACCCCAAGACTTATATAAAGAGTAAAAGAAGCAAAATTCTTTTTATATAGTCTTCCATTTTCTTTAACCAGCTAAGCTGTACCTACACCTCTGTCTTTAAGGAAGGTTGTAAAATCATCTCATCCCAAAACTTGTGTAGGGGTTGTGGATTCTTTATTTTTTATTTTTTGTTTTATTTTATTTTATTTTTTTTGAGATGGAGATGGAGTCTCACTCTTGTCGCCCAGGCAGGAGTTCAGTGGCGTGATCTCGGCCCATTGCAACCTCTGCCTCCCAGGCCCAAGCGATTCTCCAGCATCAGCCTCCCAAGTAGCTGGGATTACAGGTGCCCGCCACCACACCCAGCTAATTTTTGTACTTTTGGTAGAGATGGGCTTTCACCATGTTGGTCAGGCTGGTCTTGAGCTCCTGACCTCAAATGATCCACCCACCTCGGCCTCCCAAAGTGCTGAGATTACAGGTGTGAGCCACCACACCCAGCCAGAGTTGTGGATTCTAATCCCAGCCCTGATAACACTTGGCAAGTCATTTCCCTTTTCTGGGCTACAATTTATCTATAATATGAGAAGTAGATTGAATTAGATCTAGAGTTTTGTCTAGTTTTAAAATCATTTGATACGGTCATATAAGCAGAAAATAGTCAGATGAGTAGAACAGTTTTCAATGCTTCTCCTTTTAGAATGTCCAGATTTTTCCGAAATAGCTTTTATCTTATAGTTATTCTCAGAAAAACTCGGGTTCCCCTCATTTAGAAATTACATTCTGATCTGATAGGTTAGAAAGATCAGAAATTGTTTTCAAATCAATTTATTTTGTTAATTTAAAAAAATGTTACAAGCAAGTATTTTTTATAAACAGATGATCTACAAAATTGATTATTAACTTTTTATCATATATGTTTCTAGATAAATGTCTGTAATAGGAAAAGGGCCATGGAAAGATAAATTTGGCAGTGTTAATAGGCAAGCCCTCATTGGAGTATTTTTTTCTTTTTCTAGGCATTACTCTGCCACCAGTGAAGTCTCATTATTTCTAAGTGTCCTAATCAATAAGGTCATGAAAGATTGATTTCAGGAGCTGTCACTGTGTTTATGACAAGAAGCATATAGAGTCATTTATAGAAGTGGGCAGTAATTCTCCTGTTAACTAGCAAGTCAAGGAATCAGTAAGCCCATCTTACGTGTCTTTGGGTGGTGAGGAAAATCTTGATGGTGACCATCACCGACAGAGTAAGAGACTAATATTGTTAATTGAATTTCCCTAAAGAGAGCAAAAATATACCATCGTGTAGGGGGAAGGGTAGAAGGAGCAAATCCATACAGGTCTCCAATATGTATGAGTTGGTTGCATTGATTTTCCTCTGCTAATTGCCTAGGATAGATACCGAATTGTTCTCAGAAAATATAAAGTTGATTAGAGCAGCTCATTTCCACTTAAGACTTTTTAAATTGCAACTACAAATATTTCAAAGGTATATGTGTATATTTATATATATATATAATTTTTAAATAAAACATTTATTTTTCTATTAATTTGTGTTATACCATGCATAACTTATAAACATTTCCTCATTATTCCTCACAAACATGATTTTTTTTTTTTTTTTTTTTTTGAGATGTAGTCTTGCTCTGTCATCCAGGCTAGAATGCAGTGGCATGATCTCGGCTCACTGCAACCTCTGCCTCCCGGGTTCAAGGAATTCTCTGCCTGAGTAGCTGGGATTACAGGTGCCCATCACCACGCCCGGCTAATTTTTGTATTTTTAGTAGAGATGGGGTTTCACCATCTTGGCCAGGCTGGTCTTGAACTCCTGACCTCGTGATCCACCCACCTCAGCCTCCCAAAGTGCTGGTATTACAAGCGTGAGCCACCGCACCTATCCACAAACATGATTTTAAAAACCACATGATATTTTATCATATAAGGCTACTATAATTTATTGGACTAATCCTGTAGTTTACATTTAGGTTTACAAGGCCTTTTGAAAAGAATAATTAGTATTACTATAATACATGTTCATTGTAAAACAAAAAAAAACTAGACAATACAGAAATGTATAAATTAGAAGAAGTTAAAAACTCATTTTTCTCTCCTCAGACATAACAATTTTAAGTTTAGAATGTATTCTTCCAGATTTTTTCTATGCGTATTTCTGTAAATATACATATACACTCATATTTTTTATTAAAAAATATATAAATGTGTATATATAGTTTTTTCTTTTCACTAAGTAGTATATATGAACATCTCATGTCAACACATGAAGATCCTACCTAATCCTTTTTTGATTAGCTGGATTTGTAAAAGAAAATTATTTTAGAGACAGGGTCTTGGTTTGTCGCCCAGGATGGAGCACAGTGGCACAATCATACCTCTCTGCAGCCTTGAACTCCTGGGCTCAAGCAATTCTCCTGCCTCAGCCTCCTGAGTAGCTAGGACTACAGGCATGTATCACCACACCCATCTAATATTTTTATTTTTTTGTAGAGACAGGGTCTTGCTATGTTGCCTAGGCTGGTCTTGAACACCTGGCTTCAAGCAATCCTCCCACTTCATGATTTATTTTTTAATTTAAAAAACATGGCCACATGTGGTTTTAAAAAAATTAAACCATCCAAAAGAGAATGCAGTGAAAAAGAAATTCTTCTTTTACTTTACCCTGGGAATTATTTTTAAAGACTAAATAGTATTCCATGGAATACTTGTACCGATAACTTATTTAACTGTTTTCCCATTAATTGACATTTCTTTGAATTGTTTTTAGAGATTTTGCTGTTTCAAACAATGTTTCAGTAGACATCCCTGTACATATACCATTATGAACTTGGACTTATTTTCCAGGATAGGTTTACTGAATGTGGAATTGAAATTTTGATTTTAAGAAACTTCAGATGTGTTAAAAAGTAGCCAAAAAAATTTGGATCAGTAGTTGGTTGGTTAATCCCAAAACCCAAACCAAGTAAATCATAACAAATGATAACTAAATACTTTAAAGTGTTTTAACTTAAAACATTTTAAGTGTAAATTTCTTCACCAATATTCTGATGTAGGAGCCAGGCTTTTCTTTGTGAATGATTCTCTTCTTTGGCGTTCCATTTAGATTTTCTTGCACAAAACGTACCTGTAATACATTGTCTACAAATTCCACTTTGAGGTTTTTGTAAGTGAAGCAAGCACATAAAATAATCTAGTTTGTTATCAATCCTCTAGAATTTTACATTTTCCCATTAGTCCTTTTACTTGTTTTATCTACACCTAATTTGCTGCCAGTTTTGTATAGCAGTTGCTATTATTGAATCTTTCAAAAACATTCAGCTTAGTTTTTTAGTTGAAACTCTTTTTTTTACTTACAACATTAGTTTACTTGGCATTTAGTTGAGTTACATAATTATTGTAGAGTTGATTCATATAAACTTGTTTGGGAACAGGTAGGACCTACTCATGATTAGCGTAACATCTAGAGGCAAGACCATTCACTAGGA
The DNA here is from genome assembly GCF_047675955.1 of Chlorocebus sabaeus. NCBI lineage: Eukaryota > Metazoa > Chordata > Mammalia > Primates > Cercopithecidae > Chlorocebus > Chlorocebus sabaeus. The sequence continues at coordinate 52,618,538 of NC_132929.1, read as the reverse complement.
TGCAGGCATCAGTCTTCATGTTTTACAGAGGAATGGAAAGTGTCCCTTAATCCAACATTTTGGCTAAAGTGGAGATCAGCTAAAAGAACTGTCTATACCATTGTATATACCCATCATAATTTGCCAGGTTTCATTTCTACATATCCTTGCTAAAACTAGGCATGATCGATAAAGCATTTTAAAGCTGGAAAATGTTTTGTCAGTGAACAATAACCAAAAAACCCTAGCATTTATTCTCTCGTAACACTTTGTAATATTGTCTCATTAACTCATTACCATTAACTGTATAATGCTATCCTCATTTTTAAAATAAGAACAGTGAGACACACAGAGATTAATTTGACCAAGGTCACACCGCAAGTGGCAGAGCTGAGATTCAAAAGTTTTTTTCTTTTTTTTTCCAATTTTTATTATTTTAATACTGGGGTGTTTTTGTTTAAAGACAAGGTCTCTCTATGTTGCCCAGACTGGATGTGAACTCCTGAGCTGAAGTGAGCCTCCTGCCTCAGCCTCCTAAGTAGCTGAGTGGCACACACCACCGCACTTGGCCAAAAATAGTTTTAAACATTTTATTGGATATTTTAAATTTATTGCATAAATGAGATATTGAGTATTTCAGCATCATATATTTACACAAGAAGTTAAAACATTCTTGCAAAATATAGAAGTAGTCTCTGTAATATATGAAATGTATTTTCCTTTCAAGACATATACTTTCAGAATGGTTTTAAATTTGTACTCAGTAAGTATATGTTGACCCTACAAATTACTGGAAGAAAACCGTAGAATGTTAAAATTTAAGTAACATGAACAGTTATTAAGCCAGCTCTCTCATTTAAGCAAATGGGATAATACAGGCCCACAGAGTTGGATGACCTTCTTAAGACCCTATGACTACTAAGACCAGAACCCAAGTCTCTTGACTCTTCTGTCATACTTGTATTGAGATGATTCATAAACTCACGGCCACTTTGTAAGTGACTGATCTACCTTAACAAGACTCCTTCAGCCCATATAGACTATGCAGAACCTAGAGCCTGAATGAAGATTTCATTAGTGAAATCTTAGTGCATTTCTGTAGGCCAGCAATACCTGTAGGTTAGAGACTCATCCGGGCAACATAAATTTTCCATGAATGTTTGTGGAATATGTGAATGAACTGTGCTGATGCTTCATGTTTGCAAGGGCCTTTACGGTAAAGATTAAAATTAGAATTTTTTTTTTTTTTTTTTTTTTTTTTTTTGAGACGGAGTCTTGCTCTGTCGCCCAGGCTGGAGTGCAGTGACCGGATCTCATCTCACTGCAAGCTCCGCCTCCCGGGTTTACTCCATTCTTCTGCCTCAGCCTCCCGAGTAGCTAGGACTATAGGGTCTCGCCACCTCGCCCGGCTAGTTTTTTGTATTTTTTTAGTAGAGACGGGGTTTCACCGTGTTAGCCAGGATGGCCTCCATCTCCTGACGTCGTGATCCACCCGAATCGACCTCCCAAAGTGCTGGGATTACGGGCTTGAGCCACCGTGCCTGGCCAAAATTAGAATTTCTTATATTCTTAGCAGAGGATGATAATGTGTCATGGGCATGAAATCGTGTCATGGGCATGAAAAACTGTCAGTCTGTAATCATAAATGTTAAATTCATTTTTACAGACCCACTGAGTGTGTCTAACTCCAGCATGTTTTTGTGGCCCAAGTTAAGAACTATGTTTCTCTATACATTAAGCTATACATTTGTTTTGGACTCTGACTTTTAATAGATTTATTACCATGTGTTGCAGTGACCTCCATTCCATTTTTAAACATTTTTAATATGTTTAGAAATAAAAATATATTTGTTCTTTATGTTAAAAGTCATCTTAAGCTCTAAGTATAGTTAGCCCAGGAATAAAGATGTAAGAATTATAAACATTTATAGACTAACATAAAAAATCAGCAATATTATAACCTTGTAATTTATAAATATAATTTAATTTAACCTTATAATTTGTAATTATAATAGTTTGATTTGCAGTGTCATCTTAATTTAAAAGATATCTTGACGTTTTCAAGAGAATTATTCATCCTATTGGACTTTTATAACTTTTCAGGAAAGCTCTACAAAGGAGTAATAACAATTTTCTCCCATAGAATAGAGGAAATGAAAGAATGGGATTAATTACATTTTATAGAAAATTAGAATTACAAATTTTATTCCATGCCCTTTCATGTAAAATCACTGAAAAACCAGAAACTAAAGTTAACAGATTTTTATTTGTGCTCTAATTTAAAACTGTCCTTTAGAGAGAAAATGTTACCCTTTTTCTACTGGCTTCCAATCCTTTTGCCTCTCATATTACTTACTCTTGCCTCAACTAAATTGTGACAGTATCTTTGGTGCATATTTTTTGATGACTGATGACAATACTTATGACCTCCCCAAGCTGCTCCCTTGGTGACCACTAATGGTTTATCTAGTGTCAAACAAGATCTTTGTTTTCTTGATTTTAGATAAATTTGCAGCCCACTGCTTCACTAGTCATGATGTCAGTTGTTTACATTTCAGCACAATGTTTGTCGTAACTTTCAAATACAGGGGAACTGTAGACAGACGGTGTTTATCACGTTGTAGAGACTGTCAGAAATGGCTGGCCTCAACAGAACTGAGTCAAGCCCAGTGTTTACATTTTAATCTGCAAACTGTCAGGCCTGCTCACTATAGTGACCAATTGCAGCATGAGAAGATGAATAGCATAGAATTTTTATACTAGTTGCTATATGTTACTCTGAATTAATCTTTTCAAAAAATATATATATTACAATCATAGTGGCTGAAGGGTGAGAAGAAACCATTCCAGCAATGGAAATGGTAATATTACTAATTTGGTTAATAATCCTCTTCTGATGGTGAAATGTGGAAACTCACATGTAGAATGTGTTTTCTGTGGTGGTATTCTTTCCTAGCATCATCTGACCAAGTTAGGTCAGAACAGTGTGCTGACAGATAAACAGAGGAGGAGTAACCCTTTACTTGCACAGTGGTCATGTCGACTGGTTTACACCCAGTTAAAGACTGTTTCAATTTCAGGCATTTACTCAATTATTTACTGAGCAAGAGTGAAGGAAATGTGTAATAATTTTAATATTGCTTAAGATATGTCCATAGATCATACATATGTACACTCATGCATTGCTTAACAATAGGGAGACATTCTGAGAAGTGTGTCCTTAGGCAGTGTCATCACTGTGCAAACATCGTAGAGTATACTTAAGACCTCAATGGCATAGCCTGCTACACACATAGGCTATATGGTATACCCTATTGCTCCTAGGGTACAAACCTGTACGGCATGTTACTGTACTGAATACTGTACTGAATACTACAGACATTCATAACACAATGGTAAGTATTCATGTATTTAAGCATATCTAAACGTAGAAAAGATACAGTAAAAATACACTGTTATAATTTATGGGACCACAGTTGTATATGCTGCCAATTGTTGACCGAAACATCGTTATGTGGCACATGAGTGTATGTAAATATTGACATATTGATTTTTAACGATGCTCTTCCTTCTTTACTGCCTACATGCCATTTCCTTTTCTGAAATACTCCCCAAAGCCAGCCCCTACTTACTCTTCAATCTCAGTAATCTCTACCTTTAGGAAGCCTTTTCCCAGTTCACTGTTTAACATCCTTGCCCAGCTACATCATTGCTGCATAATAATTGATCATTTGTACTGCATAATATAGTTACTTATTTTCCTGATTGTTTTGCCTACAAAACTGTAGTTTCTAAAAGGTAATTATTTAACCCTGTGTCACTAGTGCAAAGCAGAGTGTTCTGCATATAGTAGGGCTAAATAAGTGTTAAATTATTTGAGGACATCTTTCTCCTGCTGTAGAACCCTAGCATTCATGGCCCTCCCTTGCTGTTACTTTCACTTCCCACCTCCAAAAGGCATCATCACTTGTTAATCAAAGCGACATCTTCTGCTTTGTGGCTGCACCATCTATCTTTTCTATATTTCCCTGTGATGTTACCTCTGTAATACTCCCTCATTTCCTCTGCTTATCTGTGCATGCTCTTTTCAAGACCATATTTAAGGTGAATTTTCTTCAAAAGATTTATGATGAATTTAATCCTTAATGCCGTAAAGATTGCAGTGAGAAATATAGGCCCTCAGATTACTTTCTGAAAAAATTAATGCTGATAGAAAAATTGATAAGTGAAAAGTCAGCATTAGCATGAAAGAGAGAAAATATGGTAAAGAACAAGGAAAGTAGCCCTGGCATGGTGGTTCATTCCTGTAATCCCAGCACTTTGGGAGGCCGAGGCAGGAGGGTCATCTGTGCTCAGGAGTTTGAGACCAGCCTGGGCAGTGTATCGAGACCCTGTCTCAAGAAAGAGCGAATGAAAGGAAAGGAAGGGAAGGGAAGGGGAAGAGAAGGAAAGAGAGGGGAAGGGTAATGTTAAAGCAGTTTGAATATTAGTCATATATTTATTCTTACCATCAGCATAGTCATCTCTATGATGAGGGAGAGCATTGCCACAGAAATGATAAGCCTCAGCTTCTTGCCCCAGATGTGCCTGGATGAATGACAAAACTATTCAGCCTCAATTTCATTATCTGTGAAGCAGTAGGTTTTAGGGTTTTTCCATGGGCCAGTAAGCATTGAGATGAACAACACCTGTGAAAAGAAGGGGGAAAATATATAAAGTCTACTATTTTAAAATCTTTAAAAAAATGTTGACATGAGGGCAAGGATACCTGGTGGGTAGTAGGAGAGACTTTATATTCTAATCATCTCTATCAGAGAAGACCTGTATTGTTGCTAGAGCAGGATTTTGATGATCTGTGCTTCTTTGCCAATCCCTGGTGCCTAAGGGACAAGGAACCTGCTGAGTGAAAGAATGGACACAACCCAGTCATACAACTCATTGACTTTACTGAAGCCTGGTCAGTAGACCACTAGCTCTCTGTGGCATACTCAAGGCCGCCTTTACTCAGAGTCAGAAGACACTGGGAAATAAAATATCTCTGGGCAATTTCATTAAATAAGTGCAGGCTAATAATCATACTTAACACTGTGCCAGTTACCATTCTTTTTTTTTAACATATATTTACACTTTTAATCCTCACATCATCCCTTTTGTTTTTCTTATGCTCATTTTACAAATGAAGAAACTGAGGCACATGTCCACACTCCCACAGCAAATAAGTGGTAAACCATGATTTGAAAACAGATAGCTTGTCACCAGTTAATTACTATGATGTACCAACTAAAGCAAGTTGGTATTCTATCTTGCTGCCTCTTGCTTGAGCAGCCGTCAGGATGTAACTGTCCCCAGTTTCCTCAGGAGAGTGCACTGAAACTGTCTTCACACATACTCAGAAGCCACAACCAGGAGTCATGTTGCAGTCTCAGATATCTTTTTGTAGGGAGTGTTTTTCCAGACCAGTAAAGAAAACAAGCATCTCTTCCCAAGTGGTTTGATTTTCTGATTTCGTTTTCCAGCTTTAGTAGATTCTTGTAGCAGGTTTTACTTCAGGACCTTTATGTCCTCAACTTTTGCTAATACATATTCATAAGAAGTACCAGTATTCTTGGAAGTTAACTGATTTATAATCAACTTTTTTATTCGAGATTCATAAGCTTCTGCCCTAAATTTTTGTTATATTCAATTAAATAATTTTTTTATCGATATAATCAAGAACTGCTTTTTAAACTTATTTTTAATCTCTTTGTGGTTTGGATTAAATATATACATATACATGCATATATACATGTATACATATATATGTATATACACACATATATATACATATACAGACACATACACAAATATAACTTTAAAGTTCTTTGATTATAAGAAATATGTCTTGGGGATTTTTAAAAATCTCTACATACGTCCCTCCCTCTGTCTCTCCCTTTCTTCCTTTCCTTTCCCTTTCCTTTTTCCTTCCTCAGCACTGTAAATTGTTTTGTGAACCATGGTGCTGTACATAATTAATATATGATGGTGATAATTTCCAGAGACATAGCTCATTCACAGGAAACAGATGTTCTCTTGTTTCCCTGGTGCAAACTCAGAAACCACGTGCAGATACACACTCATCAAATTCAGTTGTTTGGAAAAACCGTAGGAAGAACAAGACCCTCCGAAGTAGGACCACAAAGAGGTTAATAAATTTCCCATAGTGCCTCTGGAACAGATGTTTGGGACAGTGGAGGCCAGTACATGATGCCTTTAAGTTTTTCTCATTCTCAGACCACATTTTAGATAATTTAGGCTTGAAAGGTTCAGAATATGGTTTACAGGGTGACTGTGCACACTGCTCTTTCAAAAGGGTACAATAATCAAAAAGTAAATTGGATGCCTGAGAGCTGGATTCATCTGTTCATTGAAAACCAAGGAGTCATGTGGTCATTAAAAGATAAGGCTAAGTTATAACAAACAGATAATTTAGTTGATGGATGAATATTTTATTGTGATGTATTCTGCCTGTTATTAATACTTTGGAAGGATATCTCATCTCTCCACTAAAAGGCATAACACTATTATGCAGTGTGTTCTTATTAGAGCACATTCCTGCATTCCTAAAAACCATGTTCAAAATATAACTTAGGAAGTAGATCATTCTTCCAGCAATATGAATGCCTAAACTATGTGTCAGACCCTGCTTATAAGACACTTCAATCTAATATCTGGCTTCAGTCAAGTGAAGAGGTGGTTAAAATATAATAAGCTGTACAATGACAGGTCTTCTTGCTTCCATCCTTGGTACTTTGATTCTGCTCTTTATACAACCTCCAGAGTAATCCATAAGTCAGATCACATCACTTCCCTACTCAGTACCCTCCAGTGACTCCTCATCATACTCAGAGTAAAGCTAAAGTACTTATGATCACCTAGAAAGCTCTAGATTTGCCCCACTCTTTGCATGTCTGACCTGTTCTCTCACTACTTTCTCTCGTCATTAACTGCTCCAGCCTCATGGCCCTTGCCATTCTTCGGATATGTCAGCTTTCTTCTGCCTTAGGCTCTTGTCACTTACTCTTCTCTCTGCCTGAAAGTTCTTTCTCAAGATAGTTGCATGGCTTTTTCCTAACTTCCTTCAGGTCTTTACTCAAATGTCAACTTCTCAGAAGGCCTTCTCTTACCATGCTATTTAAAATTGTATCTCCCTCTACCTCCACAGCCCAGAGGCCCCCTTCTCTTGTTTTTCTTTGTCGTCCTAATGGGTGATAAGGACTACATCTGACTATCTAACATACTACCATATTGCTAATGACTTTCTTCCCCAACTAGAATATTCCTAGAAGTAAAAGTAGAGATTTTTGTCTGTTCTTAAACATTTGTTGAATCAATCAGTGAATAAAAGTTAAATGCAAAGTTCTGGCAGGGAATGATGGCTCACACCTGTGCTTCCATCACTTTGGGAGGCTAAGGCGGGCGGATCACTTGAGGCCAGAAGTTGGAGATCAGCCTGGACAAAACCCTGTGTCTCCTAAACATATCAAAAAATTAGCCAGGTGTGAGGGTACAGGCCTGTAATCCTACTTGGGAGGCTGAGGCACAAGTATTGTTTGAACCTGAGAGGCGGAGGTTGCAGTGAGCTCAGATCGTGCCACTGCACTCCCACGTGGGCAGCAGAGCAAGACCCTGTCTCAAACAACAACAAAGTTCTATAAGGGCACATAAATCCAGTAACGAATATCAAAGATGACTTTTAAGTTACAATGAAGGTAAGATTTGGCAGATACGAGTAAGTAGGACGTTTTTAACAGTGTTTCAATCAGAGAATGGCACTTGCTAAGACCCAGAGAAGCACAGAAGAAAGTGTGGTACTTCAGTCATTCATAATGGCTAGAGCATAGCCAGGTTGGGAATGGTAAATGATGAGACTAGAGAGATAATCAGGGACTGGTTAGTGATGAGTCAGATAAAGACAGTGGGAGCCACTGAAGGAAGAATTAAGTGATTAAATTTGCATTTTGGAAAGATCTTTCAGGCTGCAATGTGGTGAGTAGATTGGAGGAAGGCAAACCTATAGCAGAAAAGCCTCTAAGGAGCTATTTTGGATATTCTAGTGAAATGGTGGCAGCCCGAAGTAAGCTGACAATGATAGGGATTATTTGAACCTGGAGAAACGCATTTGAAAAGTGTTTAAGAGACTAAATCAATACTGGCTGTGAAGAGTAAGGAAAAGGAGGAAGCTAAAAATGGACTATGGATGGTGATGCCATTCAGGATCAAGTTTAATTTCTTATAAGAAAAATAACGAATTCCTCTCTGGACACGTTGAAGTGCTTATGGGACATCCAAATACCTAGTACAAAGTTATCTGTAAAAGTATGGGGTTGAGAAGAGGGATCTAGACTCGAGATACAGGCTTGGGGGTCATCAGCTTAGATACAGTAAAGGAAACAGTAGAAATGGATGATAATCTGTAGAATGAAGAAGATAGGACAAAAAAGAAAAACATAAGGAATATTACTATTTAAGGTGGAGATTGGCAAACTATAGCCCATGGACCAAATCTGGCCCACTGCCTGTTTTCAGTTGCCCACCAACTAAGAATGGCTTTTACATTTATTAATGATTACATTTTATCTAAAGTCCTTGGTTTTGTTTCTTGGCCTGCAAAACTTGTACTATTAACTATCCAGTTCTTTAAGAAAAAGTTTGTTGACCCCTGATTTAAAGGCAAAAAGAGAAGAGCCTCCAAAGACAAAGATAAATGTTAGAGTGGTGGGGAAAATCAGAGTGAAGTGTTGTGTAAGCCAATGGGAAAGACGAGGTTTCCAGATAGTTGGGGAAAGTTTTGGGTTGTCTTGACACAGTAAGTTTATACATTGACACATCCTTCTGCTCCAAATACATAAAAAATAAAAACAAAAAAAATTGTAAACAGAACTAAGAGGACATAGGCTGTCAAAAACAAAACTGGGATTTCTATGGACTAGAAATAGAGTGAATATAAACACAAAATAGTAAAATTAGCAGAAGCCATTCATAATTCTGTTGTGCTCCTGGTCCAGAGGCAGACTGTTGTGACTAGGATTGGACTAAAAGGGGGCTAAATGCCACATACAGCAGCTATATTCACAACCTACGGTCAGAGCTTGGGTCTTTTCTTCTCCTAAAAGGAGGTGGAATAAAAACTGCTACTGATTACAGCAGCTTAGTAGGAAACTTTAAGCCTAAGGAAGAAGAGAGAGCACCCAGTTTCACAACCAAGAATTGAACCAAGCCACCTGCCAGCTCAGTAACTACCTCTGCAATATCTTCATTGTCAGTGCTGGAACTCCAACAACTGAATTGCCGTTTATATGACCTGGAGCCCTAGATGCCCAGGGAAAGCAACTGTGAAGCTGCTAAATAATAGAGGAAGGAAAAGACAAATGAAACGAAAAGCCTCTCACCCAAAATGCATCTGCAAACTAAAACTACAAACATGTATAAGTCAAACATTAAGCAAGTCATGACATAACTTTCAAAAATGGAACAAGAATTTATAACAGGTAAAATTACAAGTGAAATTAATTTTATAAAACTATCTGGGCTGGGCATGGTGACTTGTGCCTGTAATCCCACCAGTTTGGGAGGTTGAGGCAGGTGGATCATCTAAGGTCAGGAGTTTGAGTCCAGCCTGGCCAACATGGTGAAACCCCATCTCTACTAAAAATACAAATAATTTAACTAGGCATGGTGGTGGGCACCTGTAGTCCCAGCTACTTGGGAGGCTGAGGCAGGAGAATCACTTGAACACAGGAGGTAGAGGTTGCAGTGAGTCAAGATCGCGTGACTGCACTCCAGCCTGGGTGACAAGAGCAGAAAACTCCATCTCAAAAGAAAAAGCTATTTGAAAAAGATTTTCCAGGAAATATATTTAGTATTCTCAAAGAGATAAATGAAAACAACAGGCCAATATGAAAAAAGAGGCAAAAATGAAATCATAGGTGATTTAAAAACTGAAATCTAGGAAGTAAAAATATAGCTTTGAAATTAAAAATAAACGACAGGGGAAAAAATCTAGACTGGAAGTAAAATTAATAGCTTGGGTCATAGTATTAATATTAAGGAATATATCTTAAAAATAGCAGAAGAACTGATAAAATGTGTGAAAGAATGGTTCAGAATGATAGAGTATAAACTGTGGGGCTCTACTGATGTTTATTTGGAGTTCTGGATGAAGAGAATGGAAAGAAAAGAATTAGCACTATTTGACATGAAACGCCTGATAATTTTCAAGAATTGAATAAAGGCATGAATTTACATCACAGTTAAACTGCAAAAGATCAAAGAGAAGACAAAATACTTCAAACTACAAGAGTAGAGACAGATTATGTAAAAAGTACAGTTAGACTGGTAACAAACTTCATCTTAGCATTAAGAGCTGCCAAAAACCAGTACAGCAATAGGTTCAAAATGCATAACTATAGTGTAGAATTTTATGCACAGTAAAACACTCAAGAATGAAGGCAAAATGAAGCTATTTTCAGATATTCAAAGATAAGGAAATCTAAGTACCACAGGTCATCACTAAAAGTAATTAAAAGGTATACTTCAACAAGAAGAAAATGAGCTCAGAGGGAAGGAATGGGATATATAAAAATGATGAGCCTAGAAATTGTAAAAATACATGAGTGTATTTTATTATTGACAATGTTCAACTACTTTTTTAAGTCAAAAAACCACAGATGCTGGCAAGGCTGAGAGAAAAGGGAATGCTAGGGTCTACTCTGTTGGTGGAAATGTAAATTCGTCCAGCCACTGTGGAAAGCAGTCTGGAGATTTCTTGAAGAACTTCTTAAAACAGATCTACCATTTGACCCAACAATCCCATTACTTGGGTGTATACCCAAAATAAAATAAATCATTATACCAAAAAGACACATGCACTCTTATATTCATCACTGTGCTATTCACAATAGTGAAGACATGGAATTAACCCAGGTGCCTACGCATGATAGACTGAATAAAGAAAATGTGGTATACAATATACACCATTGAATACTACACAGTCATAAAAAAGAATGAAATCATGTCCTTTGCAACAACATGAAGGCCATAATCCTGAGCAAACTAATGCAGGAACAGAAAACCAAATACCACATGTTCTCACTGATAAGTGAAAGCTAAGCATTGAGCACGCATGGACATAATGATGGAAGCGGTGGACAATGGGAACTACTAGAAGGTGAGGGAGGGGGAGAAAGTTGAAAAACTACCTATTGGGTAGTGAGCTCACTAGCTGGGTGATGGGCTCAACCTCAGCATCATGCAGTGTTCCCATGTAACCCACACATGTTCCCCCTGTATCTAAAATAAAATTTGAAATTTTTAAAATAAAATTACTTTTTAATTTATATTTTAAAAAGAAAAAAAATTTACACTGTAGTCCACAACAATAACGTAGTAGGATGGCATATAATTGGGAGTTAAAGTATGCTAAGGGCCTTATGACAGATACGAGTTTAGGAGAGTGAAGATTTTCAATAGGTTACTAATCCTATGAATCAAAATTACTATGCAGTAAAAAATCGTAATTTAAAGTTTGTGTTCTAGACCAAGAATTCAAAATCAGTTAAATAATAAGATGAGGCTAATGATGTCATAAAGGCAAAGATAAAAGTACTTGATCTACCCGTGAAAATCTTTAACAGGATAAAATTCTAACAGTGGCTAATTAAAATAGGCATCCGGACAAAGGAATGCCTATATATTTTTTAGGTATACATACAGAAAATCCACCTTTACCAAAAAATAAATTATGCCTAACAATCATGTATTATCAGTTTAGTCTGTTTTAATATGGTCAGTAGTTATGTTTAATTTTTCACATTTTAAGGGGCATATGATGGATTATTTGAATGGTTAGGTCACTTAGATCTTCTGTATGTAAACCTACCATTCATATTTATTCCCTAGACCTTTCAAAATTAGGTTTCAACTCTTGTTTCATTTCATGCATACACTCTGATGTATTGGTAAGTCTTTACATGAATAGTAAAAAACAAAATCAAAACAAAAAAAAACAGTACAAAAAAACACAACTCCAGAAGCTGTAATGGCTATCTTAAACATCTTAAAGCACAGAATGAACTTTTCTGAGCAGAATTTGGGACTGTCCTTATTTTCTATTTCTGAGTGTCATAAAAATATAGAGACAAAAATATGCAGTAAGATGTAAATATTAAGTGAATATATTTAAAAATATTCACTTAGATATATATTGATCTTCTTTCCAGTGAAATCATCCATAAATGTCTAGTAATTTAAATGAAAATATTTTCCAAGAAGTGATGATCTTCTCTTTGAACTCTGAAGCACTTTGTCTGCACTTTTCTTCAGACACCTACCAAATTTTGCCTTATCTTGTAGCTACTTATCACTTTTGTCTCATTATGTAGACACTAGTCTTCTCAAGGCCTTCTACCATGGCTCCCCATTCTCCACAGGTAGACTAGTGCCATCTATACAGAGCATTAAAATGTTGCATGCATGGCTGATTCATATATCTGAATTTTTGTTTTTGTTTTGTTTTCACTGTAAGAGTAAAGCATTTTATAGTATGTTACTGCTGCATGTTGTCTTGCAAAGCTATGGAATTTTTACAAATTTGCTGGTAAAGTAAGTAAAGTATTTGAGTAATTGGACCATCAAGGTAAGGAAGATTTGTGTAAAGCTGATTGTGTTGGTGTTTTGAAGGAACTTTAAATCATAGTTTAACATAAGAGTCTTATTTCAGTACTGACCGTTATTTCAGTCTTAGGGAAGTCAGGAATTCATGGTGTGCAGGAAAAAACTAAGGTAGGAAAGGTTAAGTGAAGTCACCAAAGTTACACACAACAATTGGGATTTGTGGTTGTTGATTTATGCACATTTTTTTTACTGACTGGGACGTTGAAGTGGAAAGCATATCATCCTCTCCAAGCATACATGGAAACATGCTGCAGTAGTTATTTTTCATATATAAAGTATGTATTTTCTTCAAAAAAAGTAAACTGTTATTAGTCTTCTGTGCTCTCTGAGCCCTCTGGTTGTACTCCTGTTACAACAGGTACTGTGCAATTATGGTTAATTGTTTAACTGTCTTCCTAAAGCAGACCCACTTCAGTATTTGGCATTGGGTAGATGCCCAAAAATGTTTATTGAATGAATAAATGATTCCCTAGGTGTAATTTAATTGCCTTTGGAATTTGGATTCTCAAGTTTATTTATATTATTACTCATTTTTCTAAAGCAAATAGATTCTGAATCTCTTTGTTGATTATTAGTCGGTTCTATCAGATTTACATAAAGGACAATCAGTGACTGACCTGGGAACCAGTAGCTCAGTACTTCTGTGGCCACAATATTGGAAATGTGTTAGCAGCTTTGAGAAAGAAAAATGTGGCAGTTTATATCCAAACTTAGAATCATGGAGTTTTGTCTGATTTCAAGTCTTCCTCATCTTATGCAAATATATATTTCTCATCTATTATTTAAAACTTCATAACTCCAATTAGTTTAAATGAGTATGAACCCCTTTATGAGGTAAAAATATTTTTATAAAATTGTCTTCTAATTTAAATTTTATGAATCATGATTGGTTAAAGCAATATGCCACTTTTATTAAAGACATGAATACTTCATGAGAATTAAGCTAATCTATTTTGGAATTATGGGAGGAATATGTAGGAAACCAGTATTTCAACAAGTTATATTTTTAATTTAGACCATTTTGTTAATATTTTTAACAGCTCTTATTTAGATATAATTTTATGCCATACAATTCACCCATTTAAACTGTTCAATTCAGTGACGTTTAGTATAGTCACAGAGCTGTGCAACCATGACCACAATCAATTTTAGAACATTTAATTACCCTAAAAAGAAATTCTACACCTCTTAGTCATCACTCCTCTATTGTCCCCATCCTGCAACATTTTGTTAAAATTTACACTTTATGGTTGAAATACTTATTTCCTACCCTGTCTTAGTGTAAAAATCTTAAGTTTGCCTTTTGCACATGCATGTATGTATTTCAGCAATCTCTGTACAGTCCATATTTTTCACATCTTGCTACAAGCTATATGTGCAAATGAGTTTCAGAATTAGAATTTGAGTATCATAGTTTTACTTTTTCCTCAAAATATAAAACTTTAAAATTAGTTTATTATTTGAAGATGAACCATTGCTTTATTGATAGAATTGAAATCAGCAATCTTGTAACTGACTTCCTACTGGTGAATTAGTCATTGTATAGTGATTGAAGAAGTATCTCTGCACCAAATTCAAATTGGAATAAATTATACTGGGATACTTGCTCTCTCTCTGTCTCTGTCTCATAATTTGACCTAAATTATTATTCATAGGTTTTTACAATTTTTGGAAAACTAAAGTTAGTAACAATGCATTTTGGATTTTTCAGAATAGAATTCCCCCACATAAATGAGAAATAACATTATACACTAAGTCTATTTTGATGAATGGGAATGTATAAATCACTTGTCAGAAACATTACATGCTTTTTTATGTGTAATTTACACTAAATTCTTGCTGGCACAAAGCATTCTCTGAATTAAATTCTCTGTACAAAAGCAGTAAAATGTATAATGCATTTCTGAATAATGCATTAACATCCTTATATTCAAGATCAGTGATAAACAAACTGGTACCCTAGTATGTGGGGACACAGTGCTATAGGACTGCTGAGTTCATCTGATGGAAGCTTTTAGAGACTTGTCTACTATCTTTGCATCTATTGCCATAGAAACAAATTTAATAGATTTTTAAAACAAATTTAATAGATTTATTTAAAGCAGTGTGCCACTTTTATTAGAGACATTAATACTTCATGAGAGTTAAGTTACCCTATTTTGGAATTATGGGAGGAATATATAGAAGCCAGTATTTCAACAAGTTGTGTTTTTTAATTAGACATTTTGTTAATATTTTTAACAGCTTTGTATACACTTTATATAAGGTATATCATTTATGTATTATTGTGATACCTAATGGTAACATCAGGGACACAAATGGATAACCTAAGTACAGCTATGAAGGGCTAACTGTTCTTATCACTTCAGTTTATTAACTAATGAAAATTGGTCTCGAACTCCTGACCTCAAGAGATCCTCTCTCCCCAGCCTCACAAAGTGCTGGGATTACAGTCATGAGCCTAATTGTTTGTTTGTTTGTTTGTTTGTTTGTTGACCTTAGATTTGGTCTTCTAAAGCACCAACTACACATTCCTTATATATGCTAGATACTAGTTTGCTGAATTGATATATTAACAAAACCTGTTTATATATGAATCCAAGACAGTGAGTTGTTAAATGTACCATAAAAAGCTAGTAAGTATACAGATACCCAGAATGACCATCCTAATATATTCCAAGGCGTATCTTTGTCTCATCTAATAGGATTTAATTTTCGTAAAGAAATGAGATAATTTTCATGTTCCTTCCTAATCTAAAATTCCTGAATTCTGAACTTATTTTCTGTCTTTTACCATTTATTCTTAGCTACTTGAATAATGACCCTTTTCAAAGCTTCAGTAACCTTTCTCTCAGGAGTAGCATAGAGTCATCTCTAATCTAAAAGTTTCTAGTTCATCATGTCTGTAGCGCTATCATCTGTCTAGGAAAACTTCCCAACACTGACCTTTATGTAATTGCATTCACTTTATAGACATTTTAGTTCAATTAAACAATTTTGTTTTTCAGTGTATACCATGCAGGTAGGCAATATACTATGGTGTTTGAAAGCTCAGATTCTAGAGTCAGACATATCTGGGTTTGACTTCCTGATCAGCACTTACTATTTATATAATCATAAGCCAACTACTTATTTTCTCTGAGCTTTAGTTTCCCCATGTAAATGGGAATAGTAACTGTATGAACCTCATGCTGTTGTGATATGAGACAGTTCTTGCAAGGCAGCACTTAGGAGAGTACTTGGTGGGCGTGTGTATGTTTGTGTGTGTGGGGTGGTTGGGTGTATGAGTTCAACAAATGTTAGTGATTTTTTTAAAATGTACCAAGCACATGGGAAACACCAGTGATAAGACAGCTATAGGCTGGCTACAGTGGCTCCTGCTTGTCATCCCAGTACTTTGGGAGGTCAAGGTGGTTGGGTCACTTAAGCCCAGGAGTTCGAGCCCAGCCTGAGCAATATGGCAAAACCCCGTCTCTACTAAAAATACAAAAACTAGCCAAGTGTGGTGGTGCATGCCTGTAGTCCCAGCTACTCAAGAGGCTGAAGTGGGAGGGTCTCTTAAGCCCAGGAGGTGGAGGCTGCAGTGATCTATGATCACACCACTGCACTCCAGCCTAGGTGACAGAGTGAGACTTTGTCTCAAAAAAAAAAAAAAAGATAGTTACAGGCTCTGTCCTTCTAGACAAACAAATAATTACAATAAAGAGTGATGAGTATTATAACTGAGGAAATACACAGTTGTTCATGGATATAGTAGGAAGACTAAACACAATCTAGAGGTTACGGAAGGCCCTTTTGAGGAAGTAACATGAGTGAGTAGTTAGACTCTTAGCCAAAATATAGGTTTTATGAGAGAAACTATACTGTAGTACAATTTTAAGATATTACAAAGATCCCTGGATATGTCCATCAAGAACATTAAGGGTCTACTATTATGAGTATCACTTAGCATTGAATGAAACAGAAATGAAATGTGAAGCCTTAGAAAAAGCAAGATCTCTCTAGAATAGGAACTAACATTTGTTTCATAAAAATTTATTAGACACATATTTAGCTAGAGAAGAGGAGTTTGGGGGGCAGAATTTAAATATGATCGTCACTAACATTTATGCAGATTATTCAGTCATCTAAACAAGCACTTGAGATAGGAGGTATTAGCACTGTTATATGAATAAGAACACCGAGGCATCAAGAGAATAAGCAGTTTGCCTGATGTTATGTGACTAGTAAGAGAAGGAGTTAACATCCAAACTCTGGCAGAATCATTTCATAGGCCATGCTCTTAGCCACTGTTGTTGTAGCCTCTGAACAGTGGATACACAGTCCATGCCCATAAGGAGCTCATAGTCTAGAGGACAGTAGTTGTTCTGGACTGTAGCTGCTAGGACAAGACTTATTTTGAAATCACTTGTATCACAAAGTTAACAACCCTAAATGGTCTTTCTACCTGATTCCCCTGATAAAATATATCATTTCTGCCTATCTTTCTCAGATCCCTACTTCCCCCTTTCCCTGCTAAAAAGGCCTCCTGATGTTGTATGCCATTTAATATTTACAAATGAATATTTTCAGAGGTATAGTTTTTTAAGGATCTTTACATTTATTTTCTATATGATCACTTGCCCATGTAGTGAGGATATAAACTTGCCTGCTGACTTAAAGCTAAGTGTATTTTAAATTTCAGATTAAAAGCATTGTGTAAATATAAATTGATCATCACATTTCTCTTCAAATAAACTTAAAAGTGCTCCTTGTGAATAGGAAGGGATTTTATGTTTGCCTTTTCATAAAATTATTTAATGGTCGGGTGTCCTCCAGGCTTAACAACTCCTGTGAGTTTTGTTTGCCTTAAATGAGCAGCCTTTTAAATGTTTCAATTCACCTTTAGTAAAGTCTTATTCTCACTAGCAGATATTCTGAAAAAAGTTTTCACACTGTTCTCCACATAAGAAGGTATTATTTGTGACATTATGATGGAGAACAGAAGCTCAACAATGTTAAACAGTGTTCATCCATGACCAAAGTATAGATTAACGTGGGTACCTTGAAGTCCCCATGCTGAAGGGCTGTTCATCTTTACCTTCTTCCTTGCTGCACTACATTTTGTGTCAGATAGTCTGATAGGAACACATTTTGCAATGTTTTTGCCTCCTATATTTCTCCCATAAACCTTTTAGGTGCTAGAGAACAGGAGGGTCTAAACCAGAGAGCAGGCTCCAGATAACCCATCTGAGAAAACTCTGACCCTGCCTATCACTAGCTGTTTCCTTCCCTTCGTTTCCTTTAGACTAAATTAAGCAGACCCAGTGCTTCTAATAGGATCATCTCCAAAATTAGCTGTGCTTGACTTTCCTTGTGCCTCATCTAAAGACTTTTACCCCAGCTGCTTCTTGGAAAGAAAAAAATATATATTGCAATGAATATCTTATCATAGCACAAGTGGAAAAGGCTTACTATAAAGACTGTGAAGCAGTATCTGTGCTGAAGTTGGAAGCAGAGCCTGCAGAGATAAGCTCCAGTTCTGATATCCAGGAAGGAAGGTGTTTTGAAAGATGCCCTGGCTGAGGAACTATTGAAGACCAGTTGGAGCTTGAGCTGCAGGGAGCCCATCTTGGGCCACCTGGAGTCTCTTCTAACCCTTGTCCCACATTTTCCTGCCTTACCCAAGGCCTGCTTCCCTCCTGCTGTGTGCACATTTCTTCCCATTTCCTGCCAGTCTCAAGAACTGCACCGCTGGTTAAAAGAACTACTCATATTTCAGTCCCTTAGAATCTAGTTAGCTCTTTCATTTCCTTTTTTATTTACTTGTGATAGTCAAACTTAACATTCCTTTACATTCTTTGAGTCTGGATTACTTCAAGATTTTTTTTAGGCTGCTAGTGAAAGCTAATATAAGAAAGCTCAGGATCCCTCCTCTAATCCTAAAAGTAACTTTACTTATCTTTAAAATACTATTAAGCTAAATGCAATGTGGTATGCTAGATTCAATCCTGGAACAGAAAAAGGAGGACATCAATAGAAAAACTGAGAAAGTCAAAATAAAGGCTGTAGGTTGGTTAATAGTACCAATATAATTTCTTAGTTTTGATAAACATACCATGGTTATATAAGATGTTAATATGTGCCAGGCATGGTGGCTCACGCTGTAATTCCAGCACTTTGGGAGGTCGAGGCGGGTGGATCACTTGAGGTCAGGAGTTCGAGACCAGTCTGGCCAATATGGTGAAACCCCATATCTACTAAAAATACAAAAATATTAGCTGGGCTTAGTGGCACATGCCTGTAGTCCCAGCTGCCTGGGAGACTGAGGCAGGAGAATGGCGTGAACCCAGGAGGCGGAGGTTGCAGTGAGCCAAGATTGCGCCACTGTACTCCAGCCTGAGCGACACAGCAAGACTCCATATTAAAAAAAAGAGAAAAAAAAAGATGTTAATACAAAGGAAAGCTCGACTAAGGCATATAGGAAATCTCTACTATCCTTGAAACCCTTCTGTAAATCTAAAATTACTTGAAAATAAAAAGTTTTAAAAATATATTTTTAAAGTATATATATATAGAGAGAGAGAGAGTAAAATCTTGGGCTTTGTAAAATCAAGATTTTACAAATTTGGGCTATTTAGAGGTAAGGGTGCCAAAAGTCAAACATACTTGCAGTTACATGCAAGATTTTCCCACAACATTCTTGGTGTAAACCCATTACACACTCAGAAATCAGATAAACCTAGACTCAGTCCCCAGCTCTGCTACCTCTAGCTTTGTACGTTTGAGCAAGTAACTGATTGTTCTAAGACTGATTTTCATATCTGTATAATGGGGCTGATGAGTGCTACCTCACAGGATTGTTGTAAGGACTTATATGTGAAGATAGCCCATGGCCTGCTACATGGTAAGCCCTTGAAATGTTGCTCTCAATAGCCCTCCAAGATGGTAATTTGTTAAAAGTAAAATTTGGGTTCCTGTTTCCTCCTTAAATTTGTTTTACTCTCAAGAATTGCTTTCCCCCTCTGTCCCTCAGGATATAGAAAGTTCTGGGTCACCAGCAATCCCATTACTGGGTATATACCCAAAGGATTATAAATCATTCTACTCTAAAGACACATGCACACGTATGTTTATTGCAGCACTATTCAGAATACCAAAGACTTGGAACCAATCCAAATGTCTATCAATGAATGACTGGATCAAGAAAATGTGCCACATACATACCATGGAATACTATGCAGCCATAAAAAAGGATGAGTTCATGTCCTTTACAGGGACATGGACGAAACTGGAAACCATCATTCTCAGTAAAGTAACACAGGAACAGAAAACCAAACACTGCATGTTTTCACTCATAAGTGGGAGTTAAACAATGAGACACATCGACACAGGGAGGGAAGCATCACACATTGGGGCCAGTCAGGAGATGGGGTGCTAGGGGAGGGATAGCATTAGGAGAAATACCTAATGTAGATGACCGGTTGATGGGTGCAACAAACTACCATGGCACATGTATACCTGTGTAACAAACCTGCACATTCTGCACATGTATCCCAGAACTTAAAGTATAATTTTAAAAAATTTTTAGGCCGAGCGCGGTGGCTCAAGCCTGTAATCCCAGCACTTTGGGAGGCAGAGGCGGGTGGATCACGAGGTCAGGAGATCGAGACCATCCTGGCTAACATGGTGAAACCCCGTCTCTACTAAAAATACAAAAAAAATTAGCCAGGTGTGGTGGTGGGCCCCTGTAGTCCCAGCTAGTCGGGAGGCTGAGGAATGGCGTGAACCCAGGAGGTGGAGCTTGCAGTGAGCCGAGATCGCGCCACTGCACTCCAGCCTGGGGGACAGAGCAAGACTCCATCCTTAACAAAAAAAAAAAAAAAAAAAAAGTTTTTAAAGAATACATATTTTAAAGAAAGTTCTGAGTTCTGGGTCACTACTTTCCCTAAGAATATCGCAAAAAATCTGATGCCAAGATGAGTAAGGCAGGATGATTGACAAAGGCCCACTGGTTGGCCTCTGCATCTCTGGTCTCTCCTTTCCCTCTTTCCCTTCAGGAAGGCCTAACAGAAGGGCCTGCCTTCTCTATCAGCACACACAAGGACCAGTAATGTTTTCCAAAGGTTCTAGCTTACTTGTACCCTTACCTTGACTTTTCCAAGACTGTGGGTTTCTGAGACTCTTCTTTCTTATTGATGGGCTGTCTCTCCTCTTAAGGGAATTTCTGATGTCAGAGCCCCAGAAATTAAATTAATTGTAACTTTATTCTTTGATGCAAATATTTATTGAATACCTACTTTTTGCTAGACCCAATATAAACATAATTCCAGCTGTTAGAGACCTCACAATCTAGTTTGTAATGAAGTAAACAGATACCGCAATCATTATGATTTAGTTTACAACCAAATAAATATAAAAATCAGTAAAGAAGCAAAAGTGTTATGATGGAGAGAAAATAGAAATTGCCACCTCTGAGAAAAGGGTCTGAGCTCTAAGGTCCTGCCTCCTGGGAGCTGCTGGACCCATTAGAGGTAGTCCATGTTACTGGCTCTTGTCCATATAACCCATTTGCCCAAAGCAAATTTTCTTTACTCTCATAGTCCCAAATTTCTTTTACCTTTAAACTTTAAAACATTCAGGATACTTGAGATACAGGGGCAAGGGAAAAA
The DNA here is from genome assembly GCF_047675955.1 of Chlorocebus sabaeus. Classification (NCBI taxonomy): domain Eukaryota; kingdom Metazoa; phylum Chordata; class Mammalia; order Primates; family Cercopithecidae; genus Chlorocebus; species Chlorocebus sabaeus. The sequence continues at coordinate 52,597,197 of NC_132929.1, read as the reverse complement.
GGAACTGCTGTGTTAAGACTCATGAGGTTCTGCTGTAAACTAGTGGGTAGACCTGGAAGTTGGAAATGGTTGGCATATAAAGAAGTTGTACAGGGAACATCATATATACATTCTTGACTTAGGTCCTTTGTCTTTTAATGTGAGAGCGTAGTAGCTTAGAAAACTGTCCACATTGACACCAGTTGTGTTCTAAAGAATTATTCAAAGGAATCATTTCTTCTATGATCATCTTTTTATATCGACTCATTATAACATTTATCTCACTGTATGGCATTTATCTATTTGTAAGTCTACTGCTTACTAGACTATGAGTGCTGGTCCTGGCCCAGTGCCTCCCACTTGGCAGCTTTGGAGAACTTGAGGGTAAGGAAGATCAAAGTAACTATCATGAGCTTTGTTGGATTGCAGTAATGAACTCTTCATACTAATCTTTGGTCATCTATCTCAGTACCGTTTAAAAAGAAAAAGAGCACTTTTTCATATCTGTTGGCTGCATAAATGTCTTATTTTGAGAAGAGTCTGTTCATATCCTTCACCCACTTTTTGATGGGGTTGTTTGTTTTTTTCTTGTAAATTTGTTTGAGTTCTTTGCAGGTTCTGGATTTCTGGATATTAGCCCTTTATCAGACGAGTAGATTGCAAAAATTTTCTCCCATTCTGTAGGTTGCCTGTTCACTCTGATGGTAGTTTCTTTTGCTGTGCAGAAGCTCTTTAATTTTAGATCCCATTTGTCAATTTTGGCTTTTGTTGCCATTGCTTTTGGTGTTTTACACATGAAGCCCTTGCCCATGCCTATGTCCTGAATGGTATTGCCTAGGTTTTCTTCTAGGCGTTTTATGGTTTTAGGTCTAACATTTAAGTCTCTAATCCATCTTGAATTAATTTTCGTATAAGGTGTAAGGAAGGGATCCAGTTTCAGCTTTCTACATATGACTAGCCAGTTTTCCCAGCACCATTTATTAAATAGGTAATCCTTTCCCCATTTCTTGTTTTTGTCAGGTTTGTCAAAGATCAGATGGTTGTAGATGTGTGGTATTATTTCTGAGTGCTCTGTTCTGTTCCATTGGTCTATATCTCTGTTTTGGTACCAGACCGTGCTGTTTTGGTTACTGTAACCTTGTAGTATAGTTTGAAGTCAGGTAGCGTGATGCTTCCAGCTTTGTTCTTTTGGCTTAGGATTGTCTTGGCACTGCAGGGTCTTTTTTCGTTCCATATGAACTTTAAAGTAGTTTTGTCCAATTCTGTGAAGAAAGTCATTGGTAGCTTAATGGGGATGGCATTGAATCTATAAATTACCTTGGACAGTGTGGCCATTTTCACGATATTGATTCTTCCTATCCATGAGCATGGAATATTCTTCCATTTTTTTGTGTTCTCTTTTATTTCATTGAGCAGTGGTTTGTAATTCTCCTTGGAGAGGTCCTTCACATCCCTTGTAAGTTGGACTCCTAGGTATTTTATTCTCTTTGAAGCTATTGTGAATGGGAGTTCACTCATGATTTGGCTCTCTGTCTATTATTGGAGTATAGGAACAGTTGTGATTTTCACACATTGATTTTGTATCCTGAGACTTTGCTGAAGTTGCTTATCAGCTTAAGGAGATTTTGGGCTGAGACAATGGGGTTTTCTAAGTATACAATCATGTCATCTGCAAACAGGGACAATTTGACTTCGTCTTTTCCTAATTGAATGCCCTTTATTTCTTTCTCCTGCCTGATTGCCCTGACCAGAACTTCCAATACTATGTTGAATAGAAGTGGTAAGAGAGGGCATCCCTGTCTTGTGCCAGTTTTCAAAGGGAATGCTTCCAGTTTTTGCCCATTCAGTATGATATTGGCTGTGGGTTTGTCATAAATAGCTCTTATTATTTTGAGACACGTTCCATCAATACCGAATTTATTGAGAGTTTTTAGCATGAAGGGCTGTTGAATTTTGTCAAAGGCCTTTTCTGCATCTATTGAGATAATCATGTGGTTTTTATCTTTGGTTCTGTTTATATGCTGGATTACGTTTATTGATTTGCGTATTTCGAACGAGCCTTGCATCCAGGGATGAAGCCCACTTGATCATGGTGGATAAGTTTTTTGATGTGCTGTTGGATTTGATTTGCCAGTATTTTATTGAGGATTTTTGCTCATCGTAAACTGGCCATCAGAGAAATGCAAATCAAAACCACAATGAAATACCATCTCACACCAGTTAGAATGGCGATCATTAAAAAGTCACGAAACAACCGGTGCTGGAAAGGATGTGGGGAAATTGGAACGCTTTTACACTGTTGGTGGGACTGTAAACTAGTTCAACCATTGTGGAAGACAGTGTGGCGATTCCTCAAGGATCTAGAACTAGAAATACCATTTGACCCAGTCATCCCATTATTGGGTGTATACCTAAAGGATTATAAATCATGCTGCTATAAAGACATACACACACGTATGTTTATTGAGGTACTATTCACAATAGCAAAGACTTGGAACCAACCCAAATGTCCATCAGTGACAGACTGGATTAAGAAAATGTGGCACATATATACCATGGAATACTATGCAGCCATAAAAAAACTTGTCCTTTGTAGAGACATGGATTCAGCTGTAAACCATCATTCTCAGCAAACTATTGCAAGAACAGAAAACCAAACACTGCATGTTCTCACTCATAGGTGGGAATTGAACAATGAGAACACTTGGACACAGGAAGGGGAACATCACACACCGGGGCTGGTTGTGGGGTTGAGGGAGTGGGGAGGGATAGCATTAGGAGATTTACCTAATGTAAATGACGAATTAATGGGTGCAGCACACCAACATGGCACATGTATACATATATGGCAAACCTGCACGTTGTGCACATGTACCCTGAACTTAAAGTATAATAAAAAAGAGAGAGAGAGAGAGAGAGAGAAGGAGCACTCAGGTCTTGTGGTCTGCTTCTGTCCTTCAGTTCCTGCACCCACCCTATCTCACTCACTCTATTCTTTCCTTCCTTAGTCCAAATGGGTCAGAAATGGCACAATTCAACTCTCTCAGGGAGCGCCTTCCAAAGAGTCCAACTTCTAATTATCATCACAAAGGAATTGTTCATCTGATACTAAGAAAGCTTTTCTAGCCTCTCAGCCCCACTTACTGTATCGCCTAAGCCTTCAAATTGTAGCTTGTAATTTTACTCTTTTTGGTATCACCTTCCCACAGTATATGTTTTTGTTCTTGTGACAGACATCCCTGACCCCAAAACCTAGTGCTATCAGTGTTAGTGCCTATAGCTGAAAAGCTGAGCATAGATATTTATGTAGATTATGGGAATATAAAGAAGCCAGCAGTTAGGAAGCTTGTAAGGGAGAAACACAGAATAAGGAGCATCATCTCATTGTGCTTCCTTCTTTTAAACTAGCATTAACAGACAAGGATAGTAGAAAAGTGGAAATGATGTGTTTTAAATGTTAACAAAGTTTTCCATACTGGGAAAAACAATCATAAAAATTTTCACTTCAGGACCCTCTCATCTCTATAAATTAGGCTACTGAGTTCTAAATTTATGGACTTGCCAAAACCTACTTGTATTTTCTCTAAACAGGTCTTAAGGTGCCACAGATGCTCAGAACAAATCTAGCCTATACTGCTAATGAACACGCAAACAGTTTTCCCCATCTGCCACCTCTGTCTAAAAAGCTTTGAAGGCCTTCCTCCCTGATCACAAAGAACATAATTATTGTCTACAGAAAAGTCAAGTACAAAGGCCACTAGCCTTTGCAGGCCGCCAAAGATTAACAGCTGCCTCTTCTTTGATTGGGAGAGGTAATAACAGTTACTCTAGTTAATAATTGGATGGATTCCCTGGCTGTGTAATTCAGATTGAGACTGTCATTTTTTGCCGGCCTTTAGCTAAGTGGGGTTATTAGAATGGAGCCACTAATCCTATTAGTCAGTTGTCAGTCTCACAGTGGGTGAGAGCAGGGGAAGGCAGAGCTTTTAAGGTATTATGCCAGGTACGTAAGGGAAGCTACCCGTCTTATCTTTAAAGGTATGTTTTTCTCAATCAGATCAGAATTACCAAGCTTTTTATGAAAGTTTTTTCCAGTTTCATATGTCTGAATGCAGAGAATTGGAAAAGGGTTTAAAAGGGAATTCACCTTTCTAGAATGAGATATTTTCAGTCACTGAAAAAAACTTTGCTTGATACCTGCAGTATGTGCATCCTGTGCTTGGCCCTGAGTGGGAACACAGACACAGGAGAGTTTAGGCTTTACCGTCTACTACATGGACACAAATAACTTTGCATAAAGTAGAAAGTGGTAAGGGCCACACACAAAAAATATACAGAGAGTTTTGACTTTAGTTGAGGGGATCTGAGTGACTTAACAGAAGCAGCAGCATTTGATCTTGGTCTTAAGGGATTGGGAGAGCATTTGAACACTACAAGTTGGAAAGGTGGCAGTTTGAATGGAGAAGATAATTATGGTTAAGGATTTTTAGTGTACTTGCTTTTTCTGGATGCTAAGAGGGATAGGGATAAGTATAAAATGGTGTATCTGAAGAGCATCCAGTCTTCTTATTATGGCATTAAGGCATCCAGAAATGTAATACATCCAGAAATGTAATAAAACTGTATAAGAAGTGCCAAGTGATTGGCACAGGAAGTTAGTGTGGTATGAAAAGAGAGGAACAAGAGATGGGGAAGCTTTCTGTGTTATTTAAGTCCACCTAGATTTGTATGAGGATTATTTTCTTTTTGGATTTGCATATAAGGTATTTAACGCCACATGCTTGCGAAGGTTTTTTTCTCTCTTAGTTTTAATATTTGGTTGGTTCATCATTGAGACAGCTTGATTTTCCCTTTCTGTCCCCATGAGATGAAGAAGTCAACTCTAATATCCCAGGATTGTTTCATCCATCTTTATATATAAACTGTTAGGGAATGGGATCCAGTGAGCAGTATTTCTCCTTGTTATATTTAACATGCCTCTATATTGTGTTAACCTATCATATCTCACAGGAAATAAATTTTTACTGTATGAAATAAGTCCTTTCATTTATTCATTCTTTTGTTCTATCACTTATCTATCAGGTGTTTACCATTCCTGCTCTGTGCCAGGACTGAGGCTGCAAAGATGAGTCAGATACCACTCTTCAGGAGCTTGCAGATAAGAGAGAATGGGACCGTGAGGTAGGGCTGAGGTGATGGATGAGTAGGGCTTGATGCGGGGCATGAAGAACTTAGGATGATACTGAGCAGTGTTTCTATCTGGCCATGCTCCATGAAAGAGAGTCCTGAGGTGGCTTGTTGCATCTCTAATCCAGAAGTAAACATAACCAGAATCTTCCTTAGCTCCAGGCAGAGATTTGGGAGATTTCTTTATTTCACAGTTGATTTTGCTTTTTGCTTTTTTTTTTTTTTGAAAAGCTGCAAATAATAAACTAAAACTTCAGTTTCCAGTAGTGCATTAGTAAAAAGTTGGCTCTGAATGGCCTTTATCTTCCTGAAATTGGCTTATTCGGTCCTGTTTAATATCTGTTAGAGCTTGTGTCAGGTTTTTCAAGAGGTCGCATCCATGTTGTTGGCATTGCAGAAAAGGCTTTGAGGGTTTTTTTGGAGGCTTTTTTTAAGGCATAGATGTATACATTAAAATGATCTGCTTTTACTCAGTCCTTTTCCCCTCCAATTCTGCAGTGCTGACCCAGTTTCCTCCCATTGTGGAGGGGTCTGCAGGAACAGCAGTGGTGCTGCTTGGTTTCCCTGTGGACAGACTGATCAGCCGGTGTTTCTGCTTGGCTTAACGTACTCTATGCCCTGTTTTTGAGTTGAGAGATGTCAGTACATAATGCCTTTACACTAAAATGGAATATGAGAGGAAAGTTTAGTTTCTTTCTTGATGGATGTTAAGAAAGTTCAGGGTGAACACGTCCTCCAGTCTTGGAAAACTGAATCTCATTCTTTGGTCATGAAGCTCATTTCCAGTGAAAAACTACTCTGTAAGGCAAACATAATAACAAGAATGGAGGATTTCATCCTGCAGTCATACTAGAGAAATTACTGTTTCTGTTTTCGCAGTTACAACCATGTATAATGGGGCCGGACGTCGTGGCTCATGCCTGTAATTCCAGCACTTTGGGAGGCCAAGGCAGGTAGATCACCTGAGGTCAGGAGTTCAAGACCAGCCTGACCAACATGGTGAATCCCCATCTCTACTAAAAAAAAAAAAAACACAAAAATTAGCCGGGCATGTTGTCAGGTGCCTGTAATCCCAGCTACCCGGGAGGCTGAGGTTGCAATGAGCCAAGATCGCACCACTGCACCCCAGCCTGGGCAACAGAGCAAGACTCCATCTCAAAAAACAAATGGACGAAATATATATATATATATATATAAAATAAGAGTATCTTTGTCAGCCGTCCTTCTCATTCAGCAACATTGTTGAGCAATTACTGAGTACAGTCCCCTATGCTAAGTCTTTGGGATATGATGATGAAGCAGACATGGTCTCTGACATCAGGAAGCTCAGAGTTTAGTGGAGATACAAAGATGAAAAACTAGAGGATCATCCTTCCTGAAAAGGAACAGTTTATGCAACAGCACAGAGGCATGAAAAAGTAGGGGTCATATAAGGAATTTAGTTACAAGAGAGGCAGGATCCTGGCAGGGAAGGAGGCTATTGGAGAGGGATCAGATTCTGAAGAATGATTCTAAGGTCCATGGATCTTGTTCTGTAGACTGTGAAGAAGTTGTCCCTGGAGTGTTTTAAGCAAAGAGTGATGTAATGACATTTACTCTTTAGGGTATTTCTTCATTGTGTATCCAGGGCAGGACTACTCAAATGGAGTCCATAAGCCAGTGCCAGACCACTGTTATGAAACATAATGAGATATATACACAAATCAAGAGTAAATTTTGCAAATTGACAGAGTAATTTTGCCTTTTTTCATCTACTATTTTATTTATTTATTTTTATTTCCATAGGTTTTTGGGGAACAGGTGGTATTTCATTACATGAATAAGTTCTTTAGGGGTGATTTGTGAGATTCTGGTGCACCCATCTCCCCAGCAGTATACATTGAACCCAATTTGTAGTCTTTTATCCCTCACCCTCTTCCTACCCTTTCCCCCAAGTCTCAGAGTTCATTGTGTCATTCTTATGCCTTTGCATCCTCATAGCTTAGCTCCTACTTATCGGTGAGAACATACAATGTTTGGTTTTCCATTCCTGAGTTAGTTTACTTAAAATAATAGTCTCCAATCCCATCCAGGTTTCTGCAAATGCCATTAATTCATTCCTTTTAATGGCTGAATAGTCATATATATATATATATATATATATATATATATATATATATATGTATATACACACACATACACATATATATACACATACATACACACACAGAGACATACATATATATATACACACACACACATGTACCAGTTTCTTTATCCACTTGTTGATTGATGGGCATTTGGGTTGGTTCCACATTTTTGCAATCACGAATTGTGCTGCTATAAACATGCGTGAGCAAGTATCTTTTTGTTATAATGACTTCTGTTTCTCTGGGTAGATGCCCAGTAGTAGAATTGCTGGATCAAATGGTACTTCTACTTTTAGTTCTTTAAGGAATCTCCACACTGTTTTCCTAGTTTACATTCCCACCAACAATGTAGAAGTGTTCTCTTTTCACTGCATCCACACCAACATCTATTTTTTTTTTTTTTAATAGCCATTCTTGCTGGAGTAAGGTGGTATCACATTGTGGTTTTGATTTGCATTTCCCTGATCATCAGTGATGTTGAACATTTTTACATATGTTTGTTGGCCATTTGTATATGTTCTTTTGAGAATTGTCTATTCATGTCTTCAGCCTGTGTTTTGATGGGATTGTTTGTTTGTTTGTTGTTGTTGTTGTTTGCTAATTTTTCTTGCTAATTTGAGTTCCTTGTGGTTTCTGGGTATTAGTCCTTTGTTGGATGTATAGATTGTGAAGATTTTCTCCCACTCTGTGAGTTGTCTGTTTATTCTGCTGACTGTTCCTTTTGCCATGCAAAAGCTCTTTAGTTTAACTAAGTTCCAGCTATTTATCTTTGTTTTTATTGCATTTGCTTTTGGGTTCTTGGTCATGAAATCCTTGCCTAAACCAATGTCTAGAAGGGTTTTTCCGATGTTATCTTCTAGAATTTTTATAGTTTCAGGTCTTAGATTTAAGTCCTTGATCCATCTTAAGTTGATTTTTGTATAAGGTGAGAGATGAGGATCCAATTTCATTCTTCTACATGTGGCTAGCCAATTCTCCCAGCACCTTTTGTTGAATATGGTGTCCTTTCCCCACTTTATGTTTTTTGTTTGCTTTGTTGAAGACCAGTTGGCTGTTAAGTATTTGGGTTTATTTCCGGGTTCTCTGTTCTGTTCCATTGGTCTATGTGCCCATTTTTATACCAGTACCTTGTGCTTTTGGTGACTGTGGCCTTGTAGTATAGTTTGAAATCAGGTAATGTGATGCCTCCAGATTTGTTCTTTTTGCTTAGTCTTGCTTGGGCTATGCAGGCTCTTTTTTGGTTCCATATGAATTTTAGGATTGTTTTTTCTAGTTCTGTGAAGAATGATGATAGCATTTTGATGGGAATTGCATTGAATTCTTAGAGTGCCTTTGGCAGTGTGGTCATTTTCACAGTATTTTAAAATGTGGCCTTCTATTTAGTACATTTTTTCCCATTTGTTCAGTATTTCATCTGTATTTCACAAAAGTGTCAGTCTATAATGGAGTAAAAATGTTAAAAACAAAAAATTGGCCGGGCGCGGTGGCTCAAGCCTGTAATCCCAGCACTTTGGGAGGCCGAGGCGGGTGGATCACGAGGTCAGGAGATCAAGACCATCCTGGCTAACATGGTGAAACCCCGTCTCTACTAAAAATACAAAAAACTAGCCGGGCGTGGTGGCGGGCGCCTGTAGTCCCAGCTACTCGGGAGGCTGAGGCAGGAGAATGGCGTAAACCCGGGAGGCGGAGCTTGCAGTGAGCCGAGATCGCGCCACTGCACTCCAGCCTGGGTGACACAGCGAGACTCCGTCTCAAAAAAAAAAAAAAACAAAAAAACAAAAAACAAAAAATTGTTTTTTTTAATAGAGTTTGGGAAGCAGTGCTTTAGAAAATGGGCTGGTTAGGGTAAACTTGGACCCAAAGATACTAATTAGGAGATTGTTATAATACCTTAAACAAGATACCATGAGAGCCTAACTAGACATGGTTCTGACATGGTTATTAACAGTAGGCATGGATAGAAGCAGCAAGAACTGTAACAGAAGTAGAATTTCCAGAATTTGGAGGCTGGATCAGTGTGAAAGCTGAAGAAAAGTGGATAATCTAGAGGAGCAAATGTTCTTTTGAGAATCTACTAAAAATTGGACCCTTGCCCTATGTATTACTATGAGCTTCTCCATCCCTGTTTCACAGAGATGTTTCATTTATTTTTAATATGGTTATGACTTTTAATGTTTTAAAATATTTTATCTGGAATCCTTATTTGTTTTATGTATAAGAAAGGAGGTGTATGTATGTGTTTACATCCCCATCTTGACCCTCTACCATTTTCCCTACACTTGAGATGTTTCCACAGTTCCCTAGGCTTGGTATAAAACTACTGGTGGGATAGCCAGTCCCTACCAAATTAAATCCAGAAAATATTTATACATACTATATGATCTAATTTATATGAAAATCTATGATAGACAACACTAACTTATGGTACTATGAAACAAATCAGTGGTTGCTTCAGAGAGGAAGGATTGACCATGGAAGGAGCATGAGGGAACTTTCTAGGGTGATAGAAATGGTTGTGTCTTGATAAGCATTTGTCGATTTTGATTGAACAGTATATTTAAGATCTGAGCCTTTCACCCAATTATAAAATATACCTGAATTAAATTTTTTAAATCACGAACAGCCAGTAAACATAAGATGTTCAATCTCCCTGGTCATCAGGAAACAGCAAATAAAAACCTCAATAAAATGCCAGTACACACCCATTACAATGACCAAAGTTAAAAAGACCAGTAAAACCAATTTTAGTGAGAATGTGGAATAACGGAAATTAACACTATACCGCAAATATTGTTCGAAATATTTTAGAAAGCTGTTTGGCCATAGCTACTAAAACTGAACCTATGCATACTCTGTGACCCAGCAGTTCTACTCCTAGATATGCCCAACATAGCTGAATGTCACATGTGCCAAATACATGTGCACAAATGTTTAAAGGAGCGTTGTCCAAAGTGTCAAAGTAGAAACAAGCTAAATGTCAATCAGCAGTGAAACATTTAAATAAGTGGATATAGAGAGTCACAAAGGAATAATATACAGCAAAGAAAATGAATGAAATACTGCTACAGGCAGCAACATGGATGAATTTAGAAATAAACAATCAACCAAAAAAAGCTAGACACAGTTGGATAAAGTGTGATATAGATATGAAAAGAAGGCAAAATGAATTAATGAGTTTAAAAGTTGGGATAACCTTTACATTTTGGCACACGGAAGAGATAGTGAATAGGATGGGCACAAGGGATACTATGGCATGCCATGAAGCTTTGTATTTTAATTTTGGAGTTGTTACACAGTGTGTTCAATTTTTTTTAACTCATCCAGCTGTACAATTATGATTAGTACACTTTTCTCTATGTATATTATATGATAATACACAGAGCTTATTATTCTAAGTATATTGACATCCTAGCATAAAAAGAGGGAATAATGACAGCATTACAGTATTAAATAAACTATTAAGTACCTGGATTTTGGAGGTTTTGATTGTTTGTTTTAACTTTGCAAAGAAATATTTTTCCATTAATAACAAAATTGTTAATTTTAATCTTACATGTATGAGTCTTGTCTAGCTGTCACAATGAACTTCTTATAGTCACAAAATGTATTTTATTGTGCACAAAGAGCAATTGAATGATTAAGATAAACATTTGATAACACTGCTAAACTCTAGAATGTACTGGTGACAATAATTGGTATGTCATTAATGCTCAGAACACCAGAATAATCAGGCAAATATGTTTGACAGAGCTTATATATACTAATATCTCCTCCCCACTCGCTTTTCAAAAAAACCTCAGTATTTCAAAGTCTCAAGGCTGTGGAATGCTATTAGAAGAAATGTAAGGTGGTGATGTAATAGAGGGGTTGTATTAGTTTGCTTGGGGTTGCCATAACAAAGTGCCACCGACTGGGTTGGTTAAACAATAGAAATTGATTTTCCCTCAGTTGTAGATGCTGGAAGTCCAAGATCAAGGTGTCAACAGGTCTCGTTTCTCCTGGACTTCTCTGTCCTTGGCTAGTGGATGGCCACCTCTTGCTGTGTCCTCATGTGGCTTCTTGACTGTGCAGGTGTAACCCTGGTGTCTTTTTCTCCTCTTACAAGAACATCAGTCATATTGGACCAGAGCCTACTCTAACAGCCTCACTTTTAACTTAGTTACCACTTTAAAGATCTTCTCTTCAAATACAGTTACATTCTGAAATACTGGGGGTTGGGACCGCCACATATGGATTTTGAGGGGGGCACAATTCAAGGCACAATAGGTTGCTATCTTATTTTTTACATATATGTTGCATTGATTCTGCCTATGCTTAAAAACACACAGTGTAGCATAGAATTACTTTTCTCTTTCCCATGCCAAAGAAGTGCAAATAACTTGGAAATGTTATTTCCCACAAGGATTATATACAGATCGTAAATTGCATAGAAATAATCATAGGTTTAGTTCTAAAATTGTTACTTAATGTTCTCCTAAAATAGCTGAAATGGTGTTTTTTTAAAAGGATACAGCTAAAATGATTAGATATTAGATTATCTTTTATTGCTGAAGACAAATATTCTAGTAGAGGGAATCTTTGTGGAAGTCTATATTGTTAGGTGGTACTTAAGATTACAATGTGATAAAGATGTGATTTTTAAGTAAGTATTGCTAAAAATTTATATATAATTTTTTTCCTTTGCCTGGAGTGCTGCTTTTCTTCCCCCTTTCTTTTACTTGTCTTAAAACCTCAATTTTATCAGAGAAGCCTATCCTGACCTTTTCCCCATTATATAGTTGATTCCCCCATTATTCTCATAGAGAACCTTTTATCTTTCAAGGTACTTATAATTAAAATCACCTTATTTATGACTATCTGATTAGTGTTGGTTCTTCTAGGCACTCATTTTTTCTCTAATTTTTAATTTTTGTGGGTACATAGTTTATATATTTATGGTTTACATGAGATATTTTGATATAGGCATACAATGCTTAATAATCACATCAGAGTAAATGGGGTATCCATCACCTAAAGCATTCATTTTTTTGTGTTACAAACAATCGAACTGTATTCTTTTAGTTATTTGTAAATGAACAATTAAATTATTATTGATTATACTCACCCTGTTGTGCTATCAAGTACTAGGTCTTATTCTTTCTGACTATTGTTTTGTACCCATTAACTACCCTCACTTCCTTCCCCACTACCCGGTCCCCTCACTACCCTTCTCAGCCTCTGGTACCCATCCTTCCATTCTCTATCTCCATGAGTTCAGTTGTTTTAATGTTTAGCTCCCACAAATAAATGAGCACATGTGAAGTCTTACTTCGCCTGGTTCATTTCACTTAACATAAGGACCTCCACTTTCATCTATGTTGTTGTGAATGACAGGATCTCATTCCTTTTTATGGCTGAATAGTACTCCATTCTGTATATGTACTACATTTTCTTTATCCACTCATCTCCTGATAGAGTTGCTTCCAGTTCTTGGCTATATTGTGAATGGTGCTGTAGTAAATATGGGAAAGCAGATATCTCTTAGATATATGGATTTCCTTTCTTTTGGGCATATACCTACCAGTGGAATTGCTGGGTCATATGGTAGCTCTATTTTTAGTTTTTTGAAAAATCTCCAAACTGTTCTCCATAGTGGTTGTACTAATTTACATTCCCACCAACAGTGTATGAGAGTTCCGTTTCCTCCACATCCTCACCAGCATTTGTTATTACCTGTCTTTGGATAAAAGCCATTTTAACTGGGGTGACAACTATGTTGTCTATCATAGATTTTCATATAAATTAGATCATATAGTATGTTTGTAGTTTTGATTTGCATTTTTATGATGATCAGTTATGTTGAGCACCTTTTCCTTTGCCTCTTTGCCATTTGTTTGTCTTCTCTTGAGAAATGTCTATTCAGATTTTTTGCCCATTTTAAAAATCGGATTATTAGATTTTTTTCCTGCAGAGTTGTTTGAGCTCTTATATATTCTGGTTGTTAATCCCTTGTCAGATAGATAGTTTGTAAATATTTTCTCCCATTTCTCCCATTCTGTGAGTTGTCTCTTTGCTTGGTTGATTGTTTCCTTTGCTGTGCAGAAGCTTTTTAACTTGATGTGATCCCACTTGTCCCTTTTTGCTTTGGTTGCTAGTGCTTGCCATCTACCAAATTTTAAGCTTCATGGAGGAGAGCAACTATGTCTTTTATGCTCACTCCTTTTGACCTATATTTCCTAGTACTGAAACAGTTAGCAGTGAGTAGCATTCAACAAATATTTATAAAATAATATTTGTAGAATAGTTGAACCATCAGCATGTTTCAGACTACAGATATCATTTTAGTTATAGTTTTATGCCCGGGAAATTGGGCTAACTTCTGTTTGTATTTCTGTCTAGAATGTGGCAGATCAGATTGCATTTCAAGCTGCTGGTGGATTAACAGCCCTTGAACACATCCTTCAAGTAGTAGTCCCAGCCACAAATGTGAACACAGTTTTAAGAATTCCTCCTAAGTAAGTATAGTTTCTTAATCTGTTTTTTACGTTTCATTTGTGAGTCATTTCTGCCCTATGGTTTCCATATGGAGAACGACAAGAAAATTGTATGTGTATTCAGGGTTGAATACCAAAAGCTTACACTGCCCATTAGGGAGAAAAACAGAGGTGCTCAACATCACTTGCAAAACTCAAATTGAGCCTAAAAAGCCTTATAAAGGAAATCTCTTTGGTCTGTGATGTGCTCTAATCAGAAATCAAGAAGAATTGATAAACTCTTGAGCAATTCTAACTGATTCCAAAAATTGAGCACAAATAAATAATAGTTACAGTAAGCTAACATTGTGTTACATGTGAAAAAAGAAGTGAGTAAGTACATTAACAAAAGTCTGAGCTGTGAAATTTCAGCAAGTTCCTACCATACAGGAAGAGCAGTCAGAGGCGAAGAGTGCCATAGCCTAGAGTCCCAGCCAAATTGCTGGGAACTGAATTGCACGTTGGTCTTTAACGGTAAATTGCTTTCCTGTTCTCTTAAGTCCCTGGCCACCTGGGGTATAGCAGCAATGTTATTTCAGAAGTATTGTATTCCTGGGTTGTAACGTGCGCAGTTTCTGGGTATTTTGTGGAGACTTTTATTTACGGAGTTTAAATAAGAGATTTTAATAAAAGTTCGTTTAGGCAGGGTGCAATGGCTCACATCTATAATCCCAGCACTTTGGGAGGTCAAGGCAGGAGGATCACTTGAGGCCAGAAGTTCGAGAATAGCCTGGGCAATGTAGCGAGACCCCGTCTCTACAAAACATTAACAAATTTAGTCAGGCATAGTGGCACACACCTGTAGTCCCAGCTACTCAGGAGACTAAGAGAGGAAGGATCACTTGAGCCCAGGAGGTCAAGGCTGCTGTGAACCATGATTGCATCACCGCATTCCAGTCTGGGCAACAGAGCAAGACCCTGTCTCAAAAAAAAAAAAAAAAAAAGTGAATGCTTCATTCGTCCATTGGATACAACAGGAAAAAAAAATTCCGAGAGTATGTTATCTTTTTTTTTCTGAGAGGCATTTGTATTAAAAAGAAATGGCATTGGCTTTGGAGTAGGACAAAGCTGGGTTCTGGTTTTACTTCTGCCAGGCTACTAGCTAAGAGAATTTGAGTGAGTGCCTTAATTTCATTGCATCTGTTTCCTTATTTGGAAAAATAAATGTAATCATATTCACCTCGTGGTGCTACTGTGGGACCAGTTGAAATAATGTATATGAGAGCTCTTTGTAAACTGTTAAGCTTTTATTATAATGTGTATTTGTATATTATAATGTAAAGTTACATTATAAATGTTAAATGAGAGTTTTTAAAATAGTCTTGCCTGGTTTAAGACAGTGCTAGCTACCTGACATGTGATATTTCTAAGTACAAGCTTTTGACAAAGATGATTTGGATTCCTTTCCTCTACTCACAAAGATTAATGAAGAGTGATATAGGTATTCTTTAAGTCAGGAAATCTTTCTGTGGAGCAGAAAGCTCCCCATAAGGCAAGTTATAGCATGCATAGTGGTTTTTATAACCCAGAAGCGTTGCTATTTCTTATCAAAATGGACTTCATTTATAGGGTGTTGCTGGGCAGGTTGTCTTCACTTACTGTATGTTAATTGGCAGGGAGGAAGGAAGAAAGGAATGAAACATAATAAATATTTGAAATAAGAAAGGAAATGATACTGATTCTTTGGGAGAGTTCTTTGATAACTGTTAATAATTTATATTGTTCATCTTAAATTCACCTAGAGGTTTTTCGTTTTTTGTTTTGTTTTGTTTTCTGGTAGGCTTCAACATGCATGACACTAAGCTCTCTGGTTGGTAACCTAGATTGAATGCCTGTTTCCCAAAAGCTGCTATTGTCATTGTAACAGAGTATGTTGTTCTGGTGCTTATCTCTGCCTCTTGTTTAGGAAATAGAAGAGGTGTCCACAGTTCCTACAAAGACCTAAGCAAGAATTAGCACACTCCCTTTGCAAAGGAACTGTGGAATCTTGAGAGTCCAGACCAGTGCCTTGTAGCTGGTCAGCACTAGCTGACCCACAGGGTCAGGATTAAGAGTTTGTTCCTTCATTTCACTTTAGGCCAATAAATTTGTGTTTTCTTTTTTTTTTTTTTTTTTTCATACTTTAAGTTCTAGGGTACATGTGCACAACATGCAGGTTTTTTACATATATATACATGTGCCATGTTGGTGTGCTGCACCCATTAACTCATCATTTACATTAGGTATATCTCCTAATGCTATCCCTCCCCCCAACCCTACGATAGGCCCCAGTGTGTGATGTTCCCCACCCTGTGTCCAAGTGTTCTCATTGTTCAGTTCCCACCTATGAGTGAGAACATGCGGTGTTTGGTTTTCTGTTCTTGCGATAGTTTGCTCAGAATGATGGTTTCCAGCTTCATCCATGTCGCTACAAAGGACATGAACTCATCCTTTTTTATTTTTTGTAGATTTTTTATAGATCTTTTATTTTTTATAGATTATTGTGGCACTATTCACAATAGATTTGTGTTTTCAACTAAGTGCTACGTATTGAGTGAGTCTAGCACCCAGAGCTGTGGGCATCCAGCATCAACTCTAAGATTCTTTTATCCTGAGCACAGTCTCAATACCATAACTCTACTTTCTAAAGCAGCTTCAGTTTTCAGGGCTAAAGGATTAAAGCCATAAGAGTGTTATGCTGTTTACTCAAAGAACAGCAAGAGGAATTTTGTAACCACTTCAGATTTAAATGTAGAATAAGAGCATACTGGTGGGCATGAGTCAGTGGCTTACTTCAAAAAATATTCTTTCTCATTTTCCTTCCAACTGCTCTCCTGCACAAATCCCTGCCCAGGCCCTGGGCTTTCCATAGTCCCTGGGCACTCCTTTGTTCTCAGCCTGTCCAGAATCTTTCCATCCCTAGTGGGTTTCCACCCCTCAACTCCATGAACCTTTTGCCACCTTAGCTACTGCTGTTTCCTGCCTCCTATGGCATTTCATGGCGTTTACCTAAAGAGGCTAGTTTAGAATATCCTGTTTAATTTTTCTCAGTGATAAATAGAGGATTTGATAAGTTTAAGCCACTGTCTCATAACAGTTACCCTGTTGAAACCTGGAGTCTTATGGCTATAAACCTTATGTGTCGCTGCTTCTGAAGCCCTGAGCTCTTTGTTAGTGGATAAACCAGCTTCCTGTCCTCTTTTCTTACCGTACTGTTCATATCTCTTTTTACTCCACATAGTACCTCAGTAGTTGCATGTCTTGTTTGTTCTATGATTATTGCTAAGCAACTTCCTGTGAATGAATATTTGCTTCCAGAAGCTTTTTTGTTTGTTTGTTTGTTTTTAACGTGAAATTGAGAATTATACCTGCTTCTGGAAGTGTGACTTTTTGAAACCTTTCTGAGTCTGCAGTAGGTTGTTTTGCTCTTATGAGAACCAGGGAAAGGCCATAAAACTGCTTTAATTATTTTCAAGTTATCTCTGAAAGGGTTTAGGTCAGGATGTGTTATTACAAAATCAATCATTTAAACAAATGTGCTTCAATAAAATTGTTTTTAGTTCCAAGAAAGATCGCCCTGAAACAAGAGGCAGTTTGTATCTCCTTTGGGGAAGACTAATGCTATTCTGCTTATAAACTTTTTTTTTTTTTTTTTTTGGGACAGGGTTTCACTGTCACTCAGGCTAGAGTGCAGTGGCGCCATCTCGGCTCACTGCAACTTCCGCCTCCTGGGTTCAAGCGATTCCCAAGTAGCTGGGATTACAAGCACGCACCACCATGCCCGGCTCATTTTTTTGTATTTTTAGTAGAGACAGGGTTTCACTATGTTAGCCAGGATGGTCTTGAACCCCTGACCTCAAATGATCCTCCCACCTCGGCCTTCCAAACCTACAAATTGCCGAAAACAAGTACAGACAAATGAATGACATCTTCTAGCCTTTTAAAAACTCTAGACTAATAATAGTGGTGCATCATAGCTTTTTAATATTTGAAAATAAACAGGAGTTTTCACTTTCTTTGAGCGTAAAGAATGGCCCATGTTATGTAAATAAGAAGATGAATCTGCTGTGACTAGAAGCAGCTGTACCAAAACTTTGTGTTGTCTTTTTATAGTATATGTACATAGTAGCAATGATAATTAAAGTGAAAGGTGGCACTAAACTGGCCTTCCACATCTCCAAGCCCTTTCCAGGCGGTAGTAGATGTTCGTAATTCACAGGCAACCAGCAAACCTCTTGGGCCACCAAAAAGAGTCTTCCCCGGGTTGCCTTTTACTTACTTAAGATTCTTAATTTCTGACAGTTACACAAGGACCAGGGGTCAAATAGTAAACTCTGTGAGCTACTTTAGGTTGTTCTGTTGGGGAACTAATCAGGTGCCTATTTCTTGTTTGTCAGCCTTGCTTATCTCTTCATAGTCCCTGTGGACAGTTTTTCATATAGAAGTACATTCATCAACACAAAACAAAGCAGACAGCATGGTATAGTGAAAAATGTATAGGCTGTAGAGTCAGATCCAGGCTTAACTCTGCTTTTTACTGATTAGCTATATGACTTTGGGCCAAACTACTTGTTTTAACAGAGCCTCAACTAAATGGTAAGACTAATACCTACCTTACAGAACTGTTACGAGGATTAAAAGTGCATGTGTTTAAGTCCCTGCACAAAGAAAGCACTTAGTTATTTTCAGTGTTTTTTGTTGTAGTTATTGTTTTGACTCCATATTATACTGCCTAATTACTGAGCTTTAAATCCCTAAGTCTTTGTCACTTTGGCTTCTAAGAAGCTGTAATCTATTAATTTTACTTGGGCATTTGTTTTTTTCACCCTAAATTCATACTTCATCTTGGTAAGTTTTAGCCCAGTCTATCAAGATCCTGATGTGGCCACTTATTCAGTTTCATTTTCCTTAACTTTGGGTGAGCCCTAAAGTTGATCTATAGAACATTTGTGTCTTTATCTTATCGCTGAAAAAAATATCAAACAGGTTAGAGCACTTTTATTTTATCGGTTTAGCACTTCATTATGTGCTGCATTGCCAAGTACTCCGTCTGCTGTACTATCATCTCTCCCAAGTAGATTGTAAGTCCTTAGGATCATGACACATAGTAAATACATTATTTGTAAATCACAGGACATCAATAGTCAATATTGTGTGACTATATGAATGAATTTTCTCCAACAGATAAAAGCAATGTGTTAAAAGGGCATACTGCATCAAATATTGGACTCTGTAGACTTACAATTTGATATCATTTTCACCAAATATGACCCTTCTGATTTTGGCATTTGATTTCCATGTAGAGCTGTCAGGTGTATTACATTTATTTAACAATCAGAGCATTTGGCATGTTTTCACCATTATCACACTACATAAATGAAGAAACCAAAGGTTTTAAAGACTGAATGATTTACCCTCCATCATCAGTTTAGCTGAGCTAGGTCTGAGCATCCTATTCTTCTTCTCTGTTACATAGATTTTAGGCAATGACTTTTTTAGTCTGTCGTTAAACTTCCATGAGTTTTTGAATGTCGTGTATCTGTGACTGTTACTTACTCAAAAGGCCAAAGAGTATGCTAGAACTGTATTCATAAGGTCATTGGCCTTATCACAGTTTTAGAATAAGAGCACGTCAGTAGGTATAAGATTGCCCCATTTTAAACTAACAGGAAAAATAATTCTTTTTTTATAAGGTATGCCTGGTTATTCATATCAAATAGACCAGTAAAGTTGCTTTTTATTTCTTTATAGTATATGCCTTTATCTGCCTATAGTAAATCCATCCTACTCAGGCCATGCAATAGTCATCAAATGTAATTTTTAAAAATTTAGAATGATATGAAATGGAGCTTTGTTCATTAGGAAGATCATTTACAACAAGATATCAAATGTATTCTCCAAAGTAAAATAAAGTAAAACTTGTGACTTTACTTGGCAATATTGCATTTACCTGATCCTTTGAGTTGGTAAAGCGATACAAACTAACTTATTGTGTGCTTGGTGCCAAGCACTGTGCTAGATGCTCTGCACGTATTACCTTGTTTATTCGTCACAATCACCAGCAACCGTGTGTGGCTCACTGCCAGATGAGGGTTGGAAGCAGTCACATTGGGGTATGACTACAACCTTTCAGAGCTATGATAACCCCTTTAAAAGAGTGTTTATTCTTTTCAGAAAGAATGTTCAGAGAGAACATTAGCAGAGAGAATGTTCAGAATTGCTCTCCTGTTACTCATTGAGGTTTTGTCCCCAAAGGCTTCTGTTTCCCTCTCTTTGTTTGTGTAGAGGCTGATACAATTCCTCTTATAGTACAAAAGAGATAACTCATTGTGCTCCAGAAGCAGGTAAATAATCTAGGACTTCCAGTCCTTACTCCTAGGAAACTATTTTCTAGCATTTTCCTTCTTTGGATCACTTGTGGGCATGGCAATGGGATTGCCATACCTAGGAACCACTTGAAATAGACCCTGTCCTCAGGGAACTTACAGTCATGGAAAATGAGACATATTAAACTCTAAATATTAGTAGTAGTAGCCTACTGTGTTACCTTTGTGGAACAGCCACCCTGGTGGTATAACAGAAGACTCTTCATTAAAGGAATGTTTTGTTACATATGCCAATATCTGTCAACTTAGTTTCCTGAGATGCCAGGCCTTGTGTGCTTACTTCTTAATCCAGTCTCTTGACTCACTTGGCTGTTCTCTTTGGGACTCATCTACTATTAAGTCTTTGCCTTTGTGTCTTCAGTTTGCAACATAATCCAGACTCTCACAGTTTTTACTATGAGTTTCCTTCCTTGTTACCTTTTCTTATTTCTTGTTGGCTTGCCATAATCACCTTCTCCCTTCCTATTTGTTGTGTCCTTCTTTTTTTCAGTGGTTTATGAATACTACTTGTTCTAGGCCTTACATCCATGCCTTGTCAGCTATATTTTATGCCATCCATGTGGTGCTTCCCTCAATGGCCATAGCTGACTAAATTCTAAAGAGAGGACATCTGACTCAAGAGCAACCAATCTACTGACCAGCCAGCAAGATAGGATTTATAATCCAATACAAAAAGTTGAACTGGCCCAGTCAAGTTTCTTTCTCAGGAATTTGCAGTTGGGAAGTTGCAGAACTTTGAGTCATTTTTTTTCCTGGGTATTTGAATTTAAATAATCATGTAGATTCACTTCTGGGATGGCCATTATAGGACTATGTGCGTTCCAAGTTTTGCAGGACTAAGGAAGGCCGTTTTGGGAAAAAGAGAGGAGACCAAAACTGCTTCATGGGACAGAAGGGGGCTGGAAATGAAAGCAGTCTAGTCCACAGAGCTAGCATTGTTCCAGCTCTCTTGAGGTATGGTTGTTCATTTTCTCCTGGACTCATGTGAAAGTTCCCAATAGCCTTACAATAAATGGCTCTTTTTACTTAAAATATTTTGAGTAAATTTTTGTTCCTTCCAACCAAATGAACCTGATACTTTCAAATACAAATATTAAAGATTATTTTAACACTAGATTGGCTTGAAAATATTTGACTTTGCTATAGAGCCTTCCTTGTGACCTCATAGTTGTTTTTCAAAATTCTTCACGTCAAGAAAGAATGAATGAATGCCCACCGTTTAAAGTAGGAATGAAGAGAGAAAGTATACTCTACAAGCTCTCTAGGGTACATTGCTTTATGAACGTTAAATGCTGTTACTACAGGTTGGGACTGACTGAACTTTCCTTTTTTCTGTTGACCTCAGTTTGAATGATCTATATAGAAAATGATGTTCATTAAACTTACTATCCCTAGGTCCTAAGGTAAACACATTTAAAAGGAACATACCTACAGTGAAGAGCTTATCTTCAGAATCAAAGAAAATAAAATATATTATGTATAGTTCTTTAAGAAAAATACAAGTTCTGTAAGAACAAATAACAGTACTGCTCATGTTCTTTATAACTCTCAAATGTTACTTTGTAGGGGAAACTTAGTGTCCCAGACTGGTTATCTCATCATTAACTTTATAATGAGCACTTACTTTGAAACCCAAGAGCATTATTTACAAACAATGGAAAAGTGTGTTTCTTCAGACCCTACTCTCTCAGACTTGATCATAATGGGCTATAGTCCAGCTTTTTAATTAAAAAAAAAAAGGTTGTTAATGAGAAACTTAATCATTTCACCAATGATTTTCCTGAAATTAGAAGCCAGATGCCTATTATGAAAGTGAGGTTAAGGTGTTCAGAAGGCATGAGATTATAAGAGCATACCCACATAGACCTCTTTTTTTCCTTCCCTCTCTCCCTTCCCCCCTTCAGCTTTCATCTCTCTCGCTCTCTCTCTCTCTCTTTCTCTGTGTGTGTGTGTGTGTGTGTGTGTGTGTATGTATGTCTTTCTCTCTTTCTTTTGCTTTATTTCTCTTTCTCCCTCTCAAATCCTGGCAGCATAATACAGCTCACAACTTTAATCCTACAGCTACAAGAAAAAGCTTTACTATATTATGCCTTTATTATTTACATTTAACAGTGCAGTTTCAACTACTAAGAGGAAAAAACACAGCATTTGAAAAATATAAATGATCTTTTCTTAGTTAAGTCATTTTACAGTGCTTAACAGAATGAAGAAAATCATCGGTTTATATCATTTCAAAGCTATTTTGGAGTTGCAGTTTTGTTCCTCTCTGGAAAACCAAGAAGTATCTCCATATTATTTATCTACCCCAAAGAATGACATAGTCAAGTACCAGATGCATATTTTCAGAGCATTGCATCGTCTTTTTTTTTTTTTTTTTTTTTTTTTTTTTTGAGACTGAGACTTGCTCCATTGCCCAGGTTGGAGTGCAATGGCACAATCTTGGCTCACTGCAACCTCCGCCTCCTGGGTTCAAGCCATTCTCCTGCCTCAGCCTCCCGAGGAGCTGGGATTATAGGCACATGCCATCATGCCCGGCTAATTTGTGTATTTTTAATAGAGATAGGGTCTCCCCATGTTGGCCAGGCTGGTTTCGAACTCCTGACCTCAGGTCATCCACCTGCCTCATCCTCCCAAAGTGCTGGGTTTACAGGCGTAAGCCACTGTGCCTGGTCTGCATCATCTCTTATTCCCCTCTCCCTCACCAATGAGAAATGCAAAACTTCATTCCAGATTGGGTTGTTGTTTTACCAGTGTCAATACTACTTCTAGAGAGTGAACGTATTAAGAAAAAATTGCACTGGTAGGTGTTGGGTTCATATTTTCTGATAAAAGCCACAGTGTTGAGATTTTTTTTAATGTAACCTGTCTATGGTAAGGCATTTGATTTCCATGTACAGCTGTCAGGTATATTACATTTATTTAACAGAGTATTTGGCATGTTTACAACATTATCACACTATATAAATGAAGAAACCAAAGGTTTTAAAGACTGAATGATTTACCCTCCATCATCAGTGTAGCTGAGCTATGTTTGAGCATCCTATTCTGGTCTTCCTTCTGTACCTTATTGCCTGCATGCTATCGTCAGAGAGAAATATTATCAGTCTGCCAGTATTTGTTGAATTTCTTCTGTGATAAGTTTTGTCTTCAAAGAGCTTACATCATAGCTGAGAAGAGACCAATCAATAAGATATTCTGTACTACACAACAAAACAAATTATTTAAGGGTAAGCAAAAAGTACTATTTGGTTCGAAGTTTGCATCAATGAGCGTTCTTGGTTGGATCTCTTACAAAGTTAGTGTTTGCAGGGTGATGATAGCTGTACTTTTCTTTCTGATTTGTGAATATGAAACTTTCACTATTTTAATAAAAGTAAAATATAATTTCATTGATATAAAAATACTGTTATTCCTGTGAGTTGCTGGAGGATTGAGATATTGTTTAGTTGATTGGTTTTGGATTTTTGACTTGGGTGTTTTTGTACTGGTTGATTGATGTGGGTATAGGAAATTATCTGTGGAATCATTTTTCCCACCTAGCAGACTAGGGACCAAAGAGGAACTGACCTAACAGAAGAGAAAGGTGAACCAAAAACCACATGTAGCTGTTTGTATGTGTGAGACAAAATGTTCACATAAGATCCAGCAATGAAGTCTAAAAATGAGATACAACATTTCTGTGTATATAAACACTCTTTAATGCTCAAATCAGCCAGCAAATATGGAGTGAACTTATCATAGAATTTACTTGTTGTAAGTAACAGTTGAAGACATGGAATTGGAACCTATGTATCACTTCCTGTGTCTACCACATCATAGACCCCTAGTAAGCACTAATAAAATAGTATTTGCCAGTTAGGGTGAAATTTATACTATAATCTATTGTTAATAAACAGTTACTTTTTTCTAGTCAGGATGATTTTAATAAATTTTAAATATCTATTTTTAGATAAAAGTTTACTAAAAGTGAATAATTATCCCCAGTAGACAATAAAAGCAAAAATTATTTTGCAAGCTAATTAGCAATAGTGATTGATAAACACTATTCTCCATTTGACATATTGAGGCATTTTGTTTATGTCTCAAAAGGCTTTATAGAGATGGTTACAGTTGACAGCTGTTGTACCACTAATAAGATTAGAGTAAAGAAATTAGTCGTGTCAACTTTAATCTGCTATTTAACACTGCAAACCACCTGGGGTCTTCTCCAGAGGCAACATGTTTAATTGTGAATTTAAAATTATATAGCCAGATCTTACTTAACAATATATCTACAGACTTACTTGTCATAGTCGTCTTGTTATTAACAAATTCATGTTAACAGTGAAAATAATGCTCTAGCACTAGAGTTTAAAATTAATGAACTAATTTGATGCTCACCCTACTTTTTTTAACTGTATTATTGTAATCTTTGAAACATAACACTTTCTCAGTCAGAGGCTAATTTGAGGAAATACAGAAAGTCTAATTAGGTTGATATTTAAAATATGTATGATTTCCTTTCTAAAGTTAGAATTCTCTGTGGAATAATTAAATTGCCTATTCTATTTGTACCACATTCACCAATTAAGTAAAAACCCTTGAAATAACACATCTAGTTGAAGATTTCATACTCCTTACTCTGAAGCAACATTATCATTAGGAAAATAGTTTAATTTTAACATTAATTTTGTTGTTATTAAAATGTTATATTTTATGATATGAAGTTCAGGGAAATAATCATTTGTGATTATTATATTGACTTGAGGCAAACTCATGTTTAGGATGCATATAATTTATATCCCCACAGTGAAGATCCATTGTCAGGAAGTATTATTAACACCCCTTAAAGACCCCTCTCTGGAGCTGGTTTGCTATTGCAGCATAGTGGTTCTCCCCATTATCCCCACCCACTCTAAGTGTTCTGGCCTCACAAAGAATGAGCCACAAGACAGAGAAGGCAGTGTAGGTAATGTAGGTTTACACTAGTCATCCCAGTGCCACTAGGAGAAATTTTCCCCCTTCATCCACAACTCATACTCTGATCCAAATATCCATCCCATTGTCTTCTGCAACAACAACAAAAAACCACTCTCAGATTGTGTTACAAGTCTAACTTCTCTGTGGTCATGAAAATGTCAAAACTGAATAATCTCTTTAAAGAGATTTTAACTCTTTCTCTACATTTTAAAATTTTCTGTCCCCAGGTTTTTTGCTGAGAGGACATTTTCTTATTATCTGTTCCCAAGTTTCTTGCTGAGAGGATATTTTCTTATTAACCAAGACTTATTCGTCTATTTGCACTAATTTAATATCCTCTAGTTTTATCACTGAAACAATAATATTAAAAATATTTCCATATATGCAAGTCCACATGTAGGACTTCTTACAAATACATTTTTCATGTCAAATACTATTTTTCTCTATTTCTGTTTAATATATTTTATTCTGATTAGTACTGTACATTTAAAATATGTTTGGTACAAGAGACCCAATGAGCATAACTAAAATCAGACTCCATTGGAAAAATTTTCACCCTTGCCACAATAAATAAATTTATAAACATAATTAAATAGCAATTTTTTTCTGTTTATAAGGATTCCATGTTGTTTTATAATTTAAAATTCATTGTTTTAATAATATGTATTTACTAGTAATTCTACTTTCTGTAGAGATGAACCAGGACATATGCCTGATATTATCATTTGTGCTTGTAAATGAGATCTTGTTTTGCTCGTTTTAAAATTTTAAAGATCATAAGCCTTCCACGTGTTTTCTAAGCTGAGAAGTGTGATTTCTTTACTTCTTTGGGGAAAGGAAGATAGTATTATATTCATTAATTCCATCAGTCAGGGTATATTTTTATGTTGCTGCTGTAGATACATCACAGAATAAAACAGTTAATAAATGTGCAAAAGATTTGAATAGGCACTTCACCAAATGAGATACAAAGATGCCAGGTAAGCACATGAAGAGATTCTCAACATCATTAGGAAATACACACTAAAACTACACTGAGGTACTTCAACATGTCAATTAATTAGAATTGTTTAAAAAACAAAACAAGCCAAGCACAGTGGCTAACACCTGTAATCCCAGCACTTTGGGAGGCCGAGACAGGCAGGTAACTTGAGACCAACAGTTCGAGACCAGCCTGGCCAACATAGTGAAACCCCGTCTCTACTAAAAATACAAAAATTAGCCGGGCATGGTGGCAAACGCCTGTAATCCCACCTACTCAGGTGGCTGAGGCACGAGAATTGCTTGAACCCAGGAGGCGGGGGTTGCAGTGAGTTGAGGTCACACCACTGCACTCCAGCCTGAGCAACCAAATGAGATTGTCTCAAAAAAAAAAAAAAAAAAAAAAAAACAGTAATACCAAGTGCTGGAGAGCATACACAGAGAAGTTGGAATGACATATACTACTTGTGGGAATACAAAGTGATGCAGCCACTTTGGAAACAGTATGTAACTATCTCAAAAAGATAAACATACTTAGTGTATGATCCAGCAATCCCACACCTGGGTAGTTAAACCTCAAAGGAATAAAACATGTTCTCACATATATTTTTTATGTATGTATTTATATCATTTATAAGTATAAATGAATGTTTATGGATGTTTTATGCATAATCACCCAAAACTGGAAAAGATCTAAATATTTTTCAACTGGTGAATGAATAAACAAACTGTGGTACATCTATGCAGTGACATACTATTCAGAAATAAATGTAACAGCAATCTTGAGAATGAAAAACAAAGCTGGAGTCATAACAGTTCCTGATTTCAAAATATATAAAGCTAGAGTAATTGAAACAGTATTGTACTGGCATAAAGATAGGCATATAGAGCAATGGAACCAAACAGAGAGTCCAAAAATCTGTGTATATATAGTCAACTGATTTTTTTTTGTTTTTTTTTTTTTAGCTAGAAATTATTCTTTATTGATTAAATCACCAGAAATTTTCAGCACAAGATTTAACATCTTAATGACCACCAAAGCCTGGGCTCTAGGGCTCTCTCTGCCTCTTCCAGTCCTTAATGGGGTTTAAAGGGAGAGATATCATTAACAGACCAAGTCAGATGGAGTCAGCTGATCTTTGGTAAGATTGTCAAGAATACACAACACAGAAAGGATAGTCTTCAACAAATGATGTTGAGAAAACTGGATATTCACATGCAAAAGAATGAAATTAGACCCTTATCTTATACCATAACACAAGAATCAACTGAAATTGGATTGAAGACTCAAACATAAGACCTGAAATTCTAAAATGAATGAAAGAAGACTTAGGGGAAAACCCTTATAATATTGATCTTGACAATGAATTCATAGATATTACAGCAAACACAAACCACAAAAGCAAAAACAAACAAATGGGAACACATTAAACTAAAAAGTTTTGGCACATCAAAGGAAACAATCGATAGAATGAAAAGGGAGTCTACAGAATGGGAAAATATTTGCAAACCATATCAGAGAAGGGGTTAAGTTCAAAATATGTAAGAAATTCTTACAACTCATTAACAAAAATATTAACTTAATTAAAAAATTAACAAATGACTTAAATAGATATTTTTCCAAAGAAGACATACAAATGGCCAACAGGTATATGAAAAGATGCTAAATGTCTCTGTCAGAGGAATGCGATTCAAAACCACAATGAAATAGCACCCCACACCCATTAGGATGGTCATTAACAAAACACAAGTGTTGACAAAAATTTGGAGAAATTGGAACCCTTGTACACTCTTAGTTGGAATCCAAAATGGTACAGCCACTATAGAAAACGGTATGGAGATTCCTCAAAAAAACTAAAAATAGAACTACTGTATGACCCAGCATTTCCACTTTTGGGTATTTATCCAAAAAAATTAAAATCACAATCTCAAAGAGATACTACCACTTCTGTATTTATTACAGCACTGTTTACAGTTTTAAGGAGGGGGAAACAACCTGAATGTCCACTGACACTGAGATGAGTAGACAAAGAAAATGTATACACATACAATGCAATATTACTTAGCCTTAAGGGAGAAGGAAATCCTGTAATATGTGACATAATGGTTGAACCATGAAGACATTATGTTGAGTGAAAAAAGCCAGTCACACAAGGACAAATACTCCATGACTTTGTTTATATGAGGTATCTAAAATATTTAAATGCGCAGAAGCAGAGAGCAGGACTATGGTTGCCAGGAGCAGGGGAGAGGGGAAAATAGCGAGTTGCTGCTAATCAACAGGCATAAAGTTTCCGTAATGAAAGATGAATAAATGCTAGAGATGTATTTTACAACACTGTGCCTAAAGTTAACAATATTGTATTATACACTTAAAAATATGCTGTGGGTAGATCTCATGTTAAGTGTTTTTACCACAATAAAATAAATGTAAAATTTTAAAAAGAGGGACAGACTACTGATGCATGCAACAACATAGATGAATCTCAAATGTGTTGTGCTAAGTGAAAAAAGCCAGACTTAATGGCTACATGTGACACGATTCCACGTATATCACATTCTATAAAAGGCAAAACTACAGGAATAGAAAACAAGAGTTGAGAGAGGAGTTGACTAGAAAGAAGACAGCAAGGGGAATTTAAGGAGGTGATTGATCTACTATATCTTTATTGTGGTGGTTTCACAACTGAATGCATTTGTTCAAACTCTAAGAAAAGGGTGAATGTTAATTGTGTATAATTTGTACTTAAATTTTTAAAATTACATAGCAAAAGAGCAAAAATAGTATTAGGTTGGTGCAAAAGTAATTGCGGTTTTTTCTGTTACAATTACTTTTGCACCAACCTCATTGCATGATTTATAAGGGAAAGAAAATTAATGTAATATCAGATTTTTTAATAGCAATGCTTTATCTTACAAGAAAATTGAGTAACATTTTTAATAGACTCTCAAAATGTATGTGCCAAGAACTTCATATCCAACAAAACTGACCCTTTCTTATAAAAGGCAAGATGGCTGGGCGCAGTGGCTCACACCTGTAATCCTAGCACTTTGAGAGGCCAAGACGGGTGGATCACCTGAGGTCAGGAGTTCGAGACCAGCCTGGCCAACATGGCAAAACCCCATCTCTACTAAAAATACAAAAAGTATCTGGGTGTGGTCATGTGTGCCTGTAGTTTCAGCTACTTGGGGGGCTGAGGCAGGAGAATCGCTTGAACCCGGGGAGCGGAGGTTGCAGTGAACTGAGATCCCGCCACTTCACTCCAGCCCGGGCAAAAGAGCGAGACTCTGTTTCCAAAAAAAAAAAAAACAAGGGAAAAATTTACTGTTATCAGGATGCAACATTCAAGAATTGAGGGAATATTGGTCCCACAAGCCCTTCCTAAGAAATTTGCTAGAGAACATGCTTCAGACAAGCAAATGACTACAGATACATTGACATGAGTACTTTAGTAAGCATAAAGTATGTAGTTATTTATAGTTCTAAAACTGAAGAAAATTGAAGGAGAGAGTATAGTATGAAATGGCATGTCCTGACCATGTAACTAGTATAATGACAAAAAAATTAGTGGAGACTGAGTATGACATATGCCAAAACATTTCCAACTGTTTTCAGTATTCATTATTGGTAGCAGTACTATTAATATTGTCATTATGAAACTTATGTATTGTAATATAGCATAAAGCAAATTATAGATATTCTATATAATTGTAGGTATTCAATCTTTATCATCCTGTATGCCCTTGAGCACCAGGATCTCCATGTGAAAGAAAAGAGAGAGAGCTGTTATGTAAAAGATATTAAAGAAAAAATCCCTTAGTCTAGAGTTTGAATTTGAAATATTATTACAAATTCAGAAGGTATTTTATCTTGGGCTGTATTTTATCTTGAGCTGTATAAAAGATATTAAAGAAAAAATTTCCTTAGTCTAGAATTTGAATTTGAAATATTATTACAAATTCAGAAGGTATTTTATCTTGGGGGTGGGAGAGTGGAAATGGGGAGAGGTTCCTAGATCTGTTCATTCTAAAGGTCTAGAAACAGTGACCACCCCAGTAGTATTGAGAATCCGTAGGGCCAGGTTATAGGTTTGAAGTATCATTTCCCATCAAATTAAATCGGTGGCTGCTTCCAAATATGCAGCAGAAAATGACTCTCAAACCTTGTTATCCCAACTAGAGCAAAGTTCTCAAAGATTAGTAGAGTTAAGTCAAAGGATGAAGATACTAAGGGCCTAAGACGAACAAATTGATCTCTGATATGAATAAGAATTGCAGGAGATTCAAGGCGGGCGAATCACAAGGTCAGGAGATTGAGACCATCCTGGCCAACACGGTGAAACCCTGTCTCTACTAAAAATACAAAAGATTAGCCGGGCGTGGTCGCAGGCGCCTGTGGTCCCAGCTACTCAGGAGGCTGAGGCAGGAGAATGGCATGAACCTGGGAGGCAGAGCTTGCAGTGAGCCAAGATCTTGCCACTGCACTCCAACCGGGGTGACAAAGCGAGACTCCATCTCAAAAAAAAAAAAAAGAACTGCAGGAGATTAAAGCCTATCAAATAAATCTAAATCCTAGATTTTTTTTTTAATTAACAGACTTTATTAGTTTTAGATTTACAGAAAAATTGGGCAGAAATTGAGTTCCCATGTATTTCCTCTTCCCATCCTGTCCTCAGTTTTACCTATTCTTGAAATCTTGCATTGGTGTGGTATATTTTTACAGTTGATGAACCAATATTTATATGTTGTTACTAACTGAAGTCCATAGTTTACATTAGGGTTCACTCTTTGCCTTTTCTAGTTCTGTGGGGTTGACAAATGCATAATGTTGTGTATCTACCATTTTAGAATCATGCAGAACAGTTTTACTACCCCAAAACTTCATTGTGCTCAATATATTCGTTCCTCCCCACCCACCCAACCCCTGGAAGCCACTGATTGTTTTTTAAACTTTTAAGTTCAGGTATACATGTGTGGGTTTATTACATGTAAACTTGTGTCATGGGGGTTTGTAGTACAAATTATTTCATCACCCAGGTGTTAAGCCTAGTACCCATTAGTTTTTTTTCCTGATCCTCTCCTTCCTCCCAACCTCCACACTCCAATAGGCCCCAGTGTGTGTTGTTCCCCTCTCTGCGTCAATGTGTTCTCATTATTTAGCTGCCACTTATAAGTGAGAATATGTGGTATTTGATTTTCTGTTCCTGTGTTAGTTTACTAAGGTAATGGCCTCCAGCTCTATCCATATCCCTGCAAAGGACATGATCTCCTCCTTTTTTATGGCTGCATAGTATTCCATGGTGTATATGCACCAGATTTTCTTTATTCAGTCAATCGTTGGCATTTAGGTCGATTCCATGTCTTTGTTATTGTGAATAGTGCTGCAGTGAACATATGCATGCATGTGTCTTTGTAATAGACCAATTTATATTCCTTTGGGTATAGATCCAGTAGTGGGTCTGCTGGGTTGAATGTTATTTCTGTCTTTAGGTCTTTGAGGAATTGCCACACTATCTTTCGCAATGGCTGAACTAATTTACACTCCCACCAACAGTGTATAGGCATTCCATTTTCTGCACAACCTCACCAGCCTCTGTTATTTCTTGACTTTTTAATCATAGCCATTCTGACTGGTGGGTATCTCATTGTGATTTTATTTGATCAGTGATGAAGAGCTTTCTTTCATATGATTGTTGGCCGCATGTATATCGTCTTTAGAAAAGTGTTATGTCCTTTCCCTACTTTTTAATGGGGGTGTTTGTTTTTTTTATTGTAAATTTGTTTAAGTTCCTTATAGATGGATGTTAGACCTTTTCGGATACCTAGTTTGCAAAAATTTTCTCCCATTCTGTAGGTTATCTACTTACTCTGTTGAGTTTCTTTTGCTGCGCAGAAGCTCTTTAGTTTAATTAGATTCCATTTGTCAATTTTTGCTTTTGTTGCCGTTGCTTTTGGCATCTTTATCATGAAATCTTTGCCCATGCCTACGTCCTGAATGGTATTGCCTAGGTTGTCTTCAGGGTTTTTTATACTTTTCGGTTTTTGGGTGTGTGTGTGTGTTGGTTTGTTTGAGACACAGTCTCGCTCTGTTGCCCAGGCTGGAGTGCAGTGGCGTGATCTCGGCTTACTGCAAGCTCTGCCTCCTGGGTTCACGCCATTCTCCTGCCTCAGCCTCCCAAGTAACTGGGACTATAGGTGCTCACCACCATGCCCAGCTAATTTTTTGTATTTTTGGTAGAGAAGGGATTTCATCATGTTAGCCAGGATGGTCTCAATCTCCTGACCTCGACATCCGCCCACCTTGGCCTCCCAAAGTACTGGGATTACAGACATGAGCCACTGTGCCCAGCCAATAGTTTTCGGTTTTACATTTAAGTCTTTAATCCATCTTGAGTTAATTTTTGTATATGGTGTAAGGAAGGGGCCCAGTTTCGGTCTTCTGCATATGGCTAGCCAGTTATCGGAGCACCATTTATTGAATAGGGAATCTTTTCCTCATGGTTTGTTTTTTTCAGGTGTGTCGAAGATTAGATGGTTGTAGGCATGCAGTCTTATTTCTGGACTTTCTATTCTGTACCATTGGTCTATGTGTCTGTTTTTGTACCAGCACCATGCTGTTTTGGTTGCTGTGGCCCTGTAGTATAGTTTGAAGTTGAGTAGAGTGATGCCTCCAACTTTGTTCCCTTTGCTTAGGATTGCCTGGGCTACTCAGAGTCTTTTTTTGGTTCCATGTGAATTTTAAAATTGTTTTTTATAGTTCTGTGAAGAATGCCAATGGTAATTTAATGGGAATAGCATTGAATCTATAAATTGCTTTGGGCAGTATGGCCATTTTAAACATGAGCATGGAATATTTTTCCATTTGTTCGTGTCATCTCTGGTTTCTTTAAGCAGTGTTTTGTAGTTCTCCTTGTAGAGATCTTTTACCTCCCAAATTAGCTGTATTATTAGGTATTTTATCCTTTTTGTGGCAGTTGTAAATGGGAGTATGTTCCTGATTTGGCTCTCAGTTTGACTGATGTTGGTGATATTTGCACATTGATTTTTGTATCCTGAGACTTCGCTGAAGTTATCAGCTCAAGAAGTTTTTGGGCTAAGACTGTGGGGTTTTCTAGATGTAGGATCATGTCATCTGCAAACAGAAATAGTTGTACTTCCACTCTTTGTATTTGAATGCCCTTTACTTCTCTCTCTTGCCTGATTGCCCTGGCCAGGACTTCCAATTCTGTGTTGAATAGGAGTGGTGAGAGAGGGCATCCTTGTCTTGTGCCAGTTTTCAAGGGGAATGGTCCCACCTTTTGCCCATTCACTATGATGGCTGTGGGTTTGTCATAGATGGCTCTTATTATTTTGGGGTATGTTTCTTCAATACCTAGTTTATTGAGAGTTTTTAACATGAATGGATGTTAAATTTTATCAAAAGCCTTTTCTGCAGCTATTGAGATTATCGTAGTTTTTGTCTTTAGTTCTGTTTATGTGATGAATCACATTTATTGGTATACTTATGTTGAACCAACCTTGCATCCTGGGGATGAAGCCTACTTGATTGTGGTGGATAAGCTTTTCGATGTGCTGCTGTATTCGGTTTGCCAGTATTTTGTTGAGGATTTTTGTATCAATGTTTATCAAGGACATTGGCCTGAAGTTTTCTTTCTTTCTTGTATCTCTGGAAGATTTTGGTATCAGGATGATGCTGGCCTCATAGAATGAGTTAAGGAGGAGTCTCTCCTCCTCAACTTTTTGGAATAGTTTCAATAGGAATAGTACCAGCTCTTCTTTGTACATCTGGTAGAATTCAGCTGTGCATCCATCTGGTCCTGGGCTTTTTTTAGTTGGTAGGCTACTTATTACTGCCTCAGTTTCAGAGCTCGTTATTGTTCTATTCAGGGATTCCATTTTTTCCTGGTTCAGTTTTGAGAGGGTGTATGTATCCAGGAATTTTTTCATTTCTTCTAGATTTTCTAGTTTATATAAATAGATGTGTTCATAATATTCTCTACTGGTTGTATTTCTATGGGGTCAGCCACAGATCTTTTTACTGTCTGTATAGTTTTGCCATTTCCAGAATATCACACAGTTGAAGTTACACAACATGTACCCTTTTTAGACTGACTTCATTCACTTAGCAATATGCATTTAAGGTTCCCTCATGTCTGTCTGTGGCTTGATAGCTCAATTCTTTTTATTGCTGAATAATAATCCATTATATGAATGTGTATCAATTGTTTACTTACTGAAGGACAGCTTAGTTGCTTCTAAGTGTTGGCAATCATTAATAAAACTGTGAACACTCATGCAGTTTTTTTGTGTAGATAATAAGTTTTTAAGTCATTGGAGTAAATGTGTAGGAATGTGATTCTGGATCATATGATGGCTATGTTTAGCTTTATAAAAAACTACCAAACTGTCTTGCAGTGTGACTTTGTCGTTTTGCATTCCCACCAGTAATGAATGTGAGCTCCTGTTCCTCCACATACTCACCCGCATTTCTGATGTCAAGTACTTTGGATTTTAGCCATCCTAATAGGTGTGCAATGGCATCTTGTTTTAATTTGTAATCCTTCAATGACATTAACATTGAACATCTTTTTCTATGATTATTTACAGTCTGTATACTGTGTCTTTGATGATATATCTATTAGATCTTTCACCCACTTTTTAACTAGATTTTTTGTCTTCATATTAAGTTGTAAGAGTTCTTTGAATATTCTGGATACAATTCCTTTATCAGATATGTGTTTTCCATGTATTTTCTCCTAGTTTGTGGCTTATCTTTTTGTTCTCTTAACAGTGCTTTTCACAGAGCAGTGTTTTTTACTGTAATGAATTCCAGCTTATCAATTTGTTCTTTCATGGAGTGTGTTTTTGATATTGTATATGAAAACTCATTACCAAACTCAGGATCATTTTGAGTTTCTCCTTTGTATTCTCCAGAAGTTTTATGGTTTTATGATTTACATTTAGATATATAATCCATCTTGAATTAATTTTTGTGAAAAATATAAAATCATGTAGATTTTTTTTTTTTTTTTGAATGTGAGTGTCCAGTTGTTCCAGCACCATTTATTGAAATGACTGTTCTTTGTTTGGTTGCCTTTGCTGCTTTATCAAAAGTCAGTTGACTGTATTTGCTTCTAATTCTGGTCTCCCTTATTCTGTTCCGTTGATCTGTTTGTCAAATTTTTTCACCAGTACCACATTCTCTTGATTAGTGTAACTTTATCGTAAGACTAGTAGCCACGTAGAGTCAGTCTTCCAACTTTATCCTTCTCATTTAATATTATGTTGGCTATTTTGGATCTTTTGCCTCTCCATATAAACTTTAAAATCAGTTTTATCAGTATCAGTGGAGTAACTAGCTTTGATTTTGATTGAGACTGCATTGATCAAGTCAGGAAGAACTGGTATCTTAACATGATTGAGTCTTCCTACCCATGAATATGGAATATCTTTCCACTTATTTAGATCTTTAATTTCTTCCATCAGAGTTTTATAGTTTTCCCTCATCTAGAATAGTGAGGGTATATACATATTTGTTAGATTTATACTTGAATATTTCTCTTTTTTGGTGCTAATTTAAATGATACCATGTTTTAATTGCAGATTCCAGTTTGTCATTGCTAATATGTAGGATAGCAGTTGACTTTTATCAAGGTGTGACCTACAACTTTGCTTTAATTGCTTATTCGTTCCAGGAGGCTTTTTGTCAAATCTTTGGAACTTTCTACATAGACCATCATATCATCTTCAAATAAGTAAAGTTTTACTTCTTCCTTCCCAATCTGTGTATCTTTTATTTCCTTTTCTTACTGTATATAGGAGTGGTGAGAGAGGACATGCTTAACCTTGTCCCCAATCTTGGAGGGAAAAGATCTGGTTTTTCATCATTAAATATGACATTAGCTATAGTTTCTTATAGATGCTCTTTAATAATTCATGAGTTTTTAGTGATATTTAAAATAAAACTAAAAAACTAACTTGTCACTTTCTAAGCATGACAGGGAACCCAGTATGTTGATAACTGAAAAAATAAAAGGAAAATCTCAAACAGTTATGTGGAACTATACCACTAGGCAATCAAATATATGAAGGGAATTTCTCCTTATAAATTATTTCATCTAACAAATTGAAACAAAATAATAGAATTTGAATATCACAGTTTTGTACCCCTTGAAGAATGAACCCTTGATGAATTCATGGCTCTAGGTATTGATCATCAGTGACTGCTAACCTGAAAAAAAAGAGTGACATTCAGATATTATGTGCCTCCTGATTAAAGAGCTCTACCACCTATAGTCTTGCCAAAAGAGGTCAAACCTGAGTTTGATCAAGCCTCCGGATCCAACTTCCAATTATCTGGAAATGCTAAAGAAAAAGAAGCATTGAACTTCACCATGTATATGCAGGCAGCAAAATTGTAAGGAAAATAGAGGAATGGGGGGGAACTTCACAGATTAAAAGAGATGTAAAAGACATATCCAGACATATTTTTAAAAGACTTTGTTAAAAGTAAGTAAGACTAACCATGGATGCACAGTGCTGGAGATACACACTTAGATGATAAAAGCATAATAAAATGCAAGGAAGTGATCACTGTAAATGTCAGAATTGCAGCTACTTTGCAGGGAAGAAGAGGCTATAATTGGAATGAGAAAAAGTATGTCTGGGGCTTCTTAGTAACGAAATTCTGGACCTGAGTGGTGATTTCAAGGATGTTTTCCTTATAACAATTAACTAAGCTATACTTTTGTGTGATTTTCTGTATCTGTGTTTTATTTCATTAAAAATGTTTTTTAACAACAACAAAAAAGATTATATATGCATATATGCAGCATATATGAGGTCAGGACAGGTATCTAATTTTTTTCATTGTTGCCTGTTACACTTAGCATAGCGCCTAGACATAAATAGGTGCCCAATAAACAGTAGTTAAATGAACAGTCATAAAATCCCATCGTAATTCAGCTTTTACACAGAATCAGTAGATTATGTCTCCTCTCAAAACCGCTTACAGTGAAAAGCTTAATACAATAGCTTTTATAAGTTTTAATCTTGCCTTCCAGCATATTTATAAAGCAATTTAGCCACAATCTAATTTTCAAAGTTCAAAAATAATTTTCCTTCTTTATAAATACACTTCAAAACTTTTAGATACTTCACAGTTCTCTCTGTTGGGTCCAGATTTTATTCTCGATAGCTACAAAAATGAGAATAAACCAGATTGGCTGAGAATAAATGTTCATGATCGAATGAGCATTAAAAAGTAGAATAGTGGGAGGGACGCGGTGGCTCATGCCTGTAATCCCAGCACTTTGGGAGGCCGAGGTGGGTGGATCGCGAGGTCAGGAGATCTAGACCGTCCTGGCTAACATCGTGAAACCCCGTCTCTATTAAAAATACGAAAAAACCAGGCGTAGTAGCGGGCGCCTATAGTCCCAGCTACTTGGGAGGCTGAGGCAGGAGAATGGCGTGAACCCGGGAGGCGGAGCTTATAGTGAGCCGAGATCGCACCACTGCACTCCAGTCTGGGTGACAGAGCCAGACTGCGTCTCAAAAAAAAAAAAAAAAAAAAAAACATAGTGGAGAATGTGGTTAATTAATGTATTAAGATATTCCACAGTTGCACATTCTTTTATGTTTGAAACAAGGAAGACAGTTGTCCCTTCATTAGACATCTGTGTGCTCAGCCAGACTCTGTGCTGCACAGTATGAGGGCTCCCGACAGAATGAGACAAGGATCTTGCCTAGAAGCAACTTAGGCTGGTTATGTAACAGAAGAATATAGTTTTCAGTGGTTTGACCCAAGTCTCAGTTTCAGCCTCCAGAATTGGCATGTGCTTTTAGGTGGGCCATTCCTGGAGGGCCAGGCCTAGGTTACACATCTCATTCTGTGAGCGGGGCACAGACTTAGGTCCGCTTAAGGCCTTAGACTTCTAAGCACAGTTAGAGCTCCCTGGTTTCACACAGTTATTTTTAATAATATCTAAAGAAACTAATTTGGAGCTTTATAAAGACAAAGCATAATTTGAGAATGACTAAATGCATATAAACTGTATGCTATTTATTAAATCCTTAGTGCAAACCAAAGATATTCAGTAAATTACATATGCACTGGGGCTCTAGTGTTAACATTTGTCTCTCCCTTTCCTAAGGAATTGGAAAACTCCAGGTCTGGGTGTTGTGGTTCGATCTAGAGAGTTCTCATCAAACTAATACTATGTCCACTGCTAATCATCATCTTCGTTTTGCGAGGATCTGTCCTTTTACATTTATCCGCATCAGGCCAATTCCGTTCTTACTTGAGGGCAAAACGATAATTGATAAAAACACCAAGTTTCTCTTTGCAGCCATATTTATGTGATCCTAGTACTTGCTATCCCTACTTGGCACAGAATTTTACTGTGCCAGAACTTAAAGCCATTCTCTCTCCACCATGTAGATTTTGTGAAATTGTTGTTTAAAAATGGTTGCTCTCTTGACACAGGTGTATGACAATGGATTTTGGTGAACAGTGGTTTTCTTTTTTTTTTTTTTTAAGTCTTAACCACTGCAAACTGCACAAGGATATAAACTATGTACTTTCTAAGTTATATTATAAAACCTTCCTACATGGCAATCACCTGGAGCTTTTCCGTTTAACTATTTCATAATGTCTTAGGTATGTGCTACACTTGTATTCTATTACTGTCCTTTTTCTATATGTCCTGCACTTATTGTCAAAAGACCCAATTTTATGATGCTTTTCCTATCCTCTGTTTTTTTTTTCAGAGGAAACATTTTCAGTGAAAAGACTTACACAAAAATTCACTCACATATTTATGATTTTTTGGAGCAGAAAGCCTTTATCTCAAACCCCCCAACCACAGTGTAGTTTTGACAGGATGGACAGTAAGATTTTAATGTCTTCTCAAAAGATACTTTGAAAATCTGGTGCTTTCTGTTTGATGTTAAAAAGTGCTTCTGGTCATTTGAGTTTAAAATTACAGGGAAAGCTGCTTGGGTAGACCACCCAGGCTGGGTTCAAAGGAGTGATCTTTCTAAGACAGGTACTCCTCAAATAGAGGTTGTCTTTCAAACAAGTTTTACTGAAAGGACAAGTATTTCCTGACCCTGAGTTTTTCGGTTCCCTCCTCCTTTATTTTCCTCATCAGAAAGTGGTTTCTTTGTGAAAGTTTCTCGGGAGAGTTTTGTGAGCATAAGATTATGTAGATATACTTTCCACACTTTACCAATAAATGACTTTTCTATATAATGTAAAACACGGAGGGCATTAGGACATTAGTCCCATACCATGTGTTGTTTGTTTATGCCTCATGATCACCCACAAAAGATTTGAAACAAGTAGTAGGAATTCCATTGAATAAAACAAACAAACAAACAAAAGAAATTAAAAATAAAGTTTATATAAATATAGTTCAAACCCAAAGGGAAAAAATAGGATAAACTATACAGTTGTAATGTTCCACACATTATTCTTAATACCTCAAAATATTTTTAACGCCTTTAGAGATCTGCAATTTTATATATTAACTCTACTATAAAGCTACAATACACAAACAATGTGAAATAGACACGAAGATAGATAGCTATCGATTAGAGTCTGATAAAGATGGCATTTCAAATGAGTGGAGAAAGGAGAGTTTATTTAATACCTCTTCATGGGAAAAATAAATTTAGGCTCTTGTCTCACGCAACACACCAAAATAAATTCTAAATGAATCAGCAGTGAATTAGAAAACCATAAAATTACCATACACAGTGATAATTCAAGGAAAATAAATACAAATGAATAATTTAGAAGGTGATACAAATGAATAATTACCTCATCTCATAGTGAGAGTGAGAAATAATTTTGAAACACAAAAGAAAAAGCAGGAAAAAGAAAACTACAAAAATTGTTACACTACATAGAATTATTTAGTCTCAGCATATTTTTAAAAACTTTAAAATAGCATAAGCAAAATGGAAGACAAAAGCTGGAAAAAATATTAACAATATGTATTAACCATTTGTCATATTTATAATGAGATAATCTTAATAAATTATTTTTAAAAGATAAAAACCTCCTCCCCAAATTTTAAAATAACAAACTAGAACAATTAACAAAAAGATAACGATAAGTAGCAACTTTATTTTAAAGAAAAATAATAAAGTAAATGTCTTTTTCTCTTATCCCCAAATCAAGTTTATATTGTGAATTCAAAGGCAAAGCTCATAAAAGCACCAGAAGTAAATTTAAAAGAATATTTTTATAATATTCAAGTAGAATGGCCTTTCTGACAGAAATCTCAGATGTCCTAAAGGAAAAGTTTGGCAGATTGTATCAAATAAAAATGTGAAAATTACTTATGACAAAAAAACCTAAAAAACAAAATTGATAGCAATAAACTGGAAAAGTTATTTTTAAAATATGACCAAAAGGGTTAACATCTATATTATCAGTAAAGAGCCTTATAAATAAATAAGGAAAACACACCCCAATAGAAAACGGGTAGAAGGCACACCGTGATAATGCAAGAAAATATAAATAGACACGGCAAATAAACACTGGGAAAAATCTCTAATCATAATGATAATAAAAAAAAAGTAACCTTTAAAATACCAGTTTTATTTAGCTGTCAAATTGGTAAATATTTGTTTTAATGATATTATTTAACGTTGGTAAAAGCATGGAAAAAATCTTTTTCTGGGGGTATAAATTGATTAAAATTTTTTTCTGGGGGACAGTTTAAATTTGATAATATCTATCAAAAGGCTTCATTTTCATATTCTTTGACTCGAATTATCATTGTTGGAAATTTATCCTAGGTAAGCAGGCACAGTGGTACAGAATGATTTGTTCAGCAGCTGTTGTAAACAAGGGTTGTGCTGTTAACCTGCACAGCATCTCAGCCGTTGTCCTATATTTACAGAATTCCCAAGCATGTAAGATGGCTCTCCTGCTATAGAACCTGAGAGTGCCAAGTATTTGCTTCCCAGTCTTTATTGTGTCTAAGATACAGGAATGTGACCAAGGTTTTACAACCACCATACTCACACTAGACTTTCACTCTGAAGGCAATGAAGTAAAGAAGCAAAGACATCTCAAACTGTATTCTTTGGAGAGTTTGAGGCAGCTATATCTAGTGTTCAAAGTCACAATGTTAGTTCAGTCTGTCTCATATGTGCCCCAGTGGGTTTTTTTTTTTTTTTTTTTTTTTTTTTTCAGCAGACCAGTTTGGTGTTGTGTTCTTTGGATATTAGTTGTGGAAGGATAACTTCAACACCTAAATTTTCCAGATTCTTTTATATACACAAGTAGCCTGTCAATTGATTTCCTTTCTATTTAAATCAACCTGAGCTTCCCCCCACCAACACCATGGCTTAAAACTAAGAATTCTGACTGTATTAAAACAACTTTATTTGTAACATTGAAAATTGGACAGAATAGTAAGAGATTAATTGAAGTAAATTTTTATATCCACAGGATGAGACACTATTTAGCTTTTAAAGACCATGCAATATTTCTCAGTTTAAGTATTTTAATCCAAGAAGGAACTTATTATAAGACATTAAGTACTTAGAAAATTCTTGGAAGGCTGGGTGTGTTGGTTAATGCCTATAATCCCAACACTTTGGGAGGCCTAGGTGGAAGGAAGGATCACTTGAGGCCAGGAGGTCAAGACCAGCCTGGGCAACATAGTGAGACCCTGTCTCTACAAAAAAAGAAAAAGAAAAATTAGCTGGGTGTCATGGTGTGCACCTGTAGACCCAGCTACTCTGGAGGCTGAGGTGGGAGCATCACTTGAGCCTAGGAGTTTGAGGCTGCAGTGAGCTATGATCGTGCCACTGCACTCCAGCCTGGGTGACAGAACACCCTGTCAAAAAAAAAAAAAAAGAAAGAAAGAGAAAGAGAGAAAGAAAATTGTTGTCAGACTTCTAGATTGACTCCTAAAACAATACCAAACAAATTCACAAGGGGGCTGCTCCTTCTGAGGCCAACACAAGTTAGGGAGGAAATGTGTGGTTAATGCCACACAAACAACTATCTCTTACACCCAATAAACCACAGAATGTGTACCCGAAGCTACAGATGAGAAATTAGTACAACTTATCCCACTG
The DNA here is from genome assembly GCF_047675955.1 of Chlorocebus sabaeus. NCBI lineage: Eukaryota > Metazoa > Chordata > Mammalia > Primates > Cercopithecidae > Chlorocebus > Chlorocebus sabaeus. The sequence goes on along the minus strand of NC_132929.1, from coordinate 52,554,984 downwards.
ATTCTTGATGCCCAGGAAGCTGGAAAATGGACCCCAGAATGCTGCTGCAGGAAAGCCTCATATTCCAAACCTTGCTAATAACAGCCAAGAGCCACAGGAAGATGTCTTTCACTCACATTCAACCTCCAAATCTTGTAGCATACTGTTTGTGTAGGGGAGAATAAAAGGCTTTCATATGCACAGATTGTCTCTGGAAGGATATGTAAACCAGTAACCATGATGATTTCTAAGATGAGGCTGGGAGACATGAGTAAGAGGGAGAAGCTTTTCATAATGCACTCTTTTTATTTTGGCTTAATTGTACTGTGGTCATCATCACCTATTCAAAAAATTAGCAAATTAAATTTTACTTGTATCTTAGCTCAGTTTTTCACTGTATCTCAAGGGAACACACCCCCAGGCCTCCAAGGAAGCTTTCAAGGGTCTTTGAAAGGGGAGAGCAGGGGAGGTCCCTGGGTCCCCAGCTTCTGCTTCAGCCAGAGCAACTCTTGATTTTATCTGTTCTTTGGTTGAAGCTTCTGAGTAAGATTTTGTTTGAAGAAAGCATTTCCCTGCTCTTCTTAAAAATTAAAAGCTGCAGGGCGTGGTGGCTCACGCCTGTAATCCCAGCACTTTGGGAGGTCAAGGCAGGTTGATCACCTGAGGTCAGGAGTTCGAGACCAGCCTGGCCAACATGGCAATAAAAACAAAAATTAGCTGGGTGTGGTGGCATGTGCCTGTAATCCCAGTTACTCGGGAGATTGAGGCAGGAGAATTGTTTGAACCCAAGAGGCAGAGGTTGCAGTGGGCAGATGTTGCAGTGAGCCGGGATCATGCCACTGCACTCCAGCCTGGGCAACAGAGCAAGACTCTGCCTTACAAAAAAATTAAAAGCTAGTATTACAGAAGAATATTAAATGTCATGGAGAACTGTTCATTATTACATATTAATTAAGAAATGGGAAAATGGGATAAAATATAAATGTAAATTTATAAGAATAAATAAATTCTTATAAATTTATTTTAAGAAAATAAATTTTGTTAAAATTTATTAAGAAAGTCTAGAAGTACAAATACCAAATTTTCTCTTGATAGTATTTTACTATTTCTTTGTGGTTCTCTTTCCCAAATTTATGACAATTATTTTTAAAACTATTTTTATCAGCATAAATACACATTATTTTTAAATTAAATAGAAAAATACTCTTGAAAATTTAGACATGTTATCAAATAAATGAAGTGGTGCTGGTTGACATCTGTGAAGAATTTGCTAGATAGAACCTCCAACTGATATGTCATAAATGTGGTAGATGTGGGTCAAGGTTTTTTTTTTTCATTGCTCAGGGAAATTCAGTGAGGCTGGAAATAGGTGAATCTCCTCCTGGCTCGCATCAACTTAGTCCTTTCAGCATTTATGTCAGCATACCATGAAAAAAATTTGGGAAGCACTGTGCTTTACTAACCTGGAAATAAGCATCTGTAGCATGCTTTAATTTGATTCTATATATTAACATATTATTTATACCTTATTCATTAAGAATAAGATTAATAACCCAAATAATAGACTAATAGCCCTAAAAAGGGCTACCATTTATTAAGTACTTAATCATGTACTAGGTACTGTCCTAAGTACTTTACATCTATTGCTTCAGTTAATTCCCATGACAGCCATACAAAGTTTAGATATTCCATTTTTATAGGTGAAAAAATGGATGCTTTTATGTGAAATTAGTAACTAACTTGCTAAAATCTTGAATGGTAGAAGTAGGATTCTAACTAGTATCTTACTCCGGTGTCTGTAGTCTTAACGAGTATATTCTACTGTCCCCTTTTTTCAGGAACCTATCAATTATGTGAAGCAGTATACAGCTGTATCAGACAGATGATCACAAGTATAACAAGGGCTCTCTTCACCATCTCTCCCACTAGAGCATCAGCTCCATAAGGACAGAGAACTTGCCTGTCTTATCCACCTAGCACAATACCTGGAACATCATAGGAAGTTAGATATTTGTTGAATGAACGAGTAACTCTGGCTGCACATCAAAATTGCCCATAAAGGTTTTGAAACATTCAGATGTCAGGAGCCTACCCCATCTCCCAACTAGTATCACCAAGGGAAGAATTCAGGCTAGCATATATTTTTGAAGATTTACAGGTACCAGGCATGGTGGCTCATGCCTGTAATCTCAACACTTTGGGAGGCTGAGGTGGGTGGATCATATGAGGCCAGGAATTCGAGACCATCCTGGCCAACAAGAGGAAACCTGTCTCTACTAAAAATATAAAATTTGATGGGTGTGGTGGCACACGCCTGTAATCCCAGCTCCTTGGGAGGCTGAGATGGGAGAATAGCTTGAACCCAGGAGTCAGAGGTTGCAGTGAGCCAAGATTGTTCTACCTCACTCCAGCCTGGGTGACAGAGTGAGAACCTGCCTCAAAAACTAATAAAAATAAAATAAAATAAAACTACAGGTGATCCTAATGCCTAGTCAAGATACAGAACCCCTATCCTAGAGCAGTGGTTCTCTAACTTGAATGTGCAGCGGAATTACCTGCAGAACTTGTTAAAATCCCCAGAGCTTCCATTTACTAGGTCTGGGGTAGAGCTTGAGAATTTGTATTTATTCAAGTTCCCAATACTGCTGTTCTGTGAATCACATGTTTAAGAACTGTCCTAGAGACTGGGTTGTATAGAACTAAATCAATACATTTTTACCTAGAACTTAAGCAGGAGATTTATTTAGTCAGACAGACCAAAATAAACATTGGTCACTCAAGCAATGGAGATTTTAGTCACAGTATTCAAAACATCCAGGAATCTGTCGTGCCCATTGAGCTTGTTGCTCTAAAAGTTTCTTTGAACAATTACATATTATTTTTTTTCCAAGCCAAACTATATCCAGCTTTATTAAAGTTACTTTCCATAAACAATCAGGGTATTTCAGGCAGGACATGGGCAGATAATCATTAACAGTGTACAACAACTTTCAAATTCCCGTCTTCAATGGACTACCAAAATCAAAAAGCCACTATAAAACCCCATAAGATCTTCATTTGATGCTCTGAACGGAAAGGTTAGAGGGAGGGTTGACATTTCGCATTTAGCATGTTGTTTAACAGCTTTTCATTTCACATTTAGCATGTTGTTTAACAGCTTTTCATGAACTGACCCTGACTTCCAGGAAATGAAATAAAAATGGCAGAATTTATCTGAAAATATAAAATCTGAAAATCCACAGTCTAGAAGTGGAAACTCTACTCTTTTGGGTTGCTCCGTCTCAGTGGCACCACTGTAAAGTCTAATTGCCTGACACACTGGTAACCAATTACTGGAGGGTCAGGGCCCAACAGAGTTTGGGTTTAAGGGAGTTAAGTCTGTGTTGAAGATGACGAGGGAGAAGAGGACATAACAACCAATTTGTTTTTTCATACCACAAGGGATTTGTACCAAGGTGGCTACATGTCTCAGAGTCATGGAATCCCTCCTCCTGGGAGTCAAGAGGAAATCTCTCAAAATGGGAAGGGAAAGGTGTTTTCCCCCACATCAATCCAGCATCAGAGACATTCTGTTAGTAACCTATGACCCTTTCCCACAATACAACAGTAAAGTGTTCTGTGTGCTAACAACATAGCTTTAAAAAAGTAAATCAAGGCCGGGCATGGTGGCTCACTTTAAGAAGCTGAGGCAGGTGGATCACCTGAGGTTAGGAGCTTGAGACCAGCCTGGCCAACATGATGAAACCCCATCTCTACTAAAAATACAAAAATTAGCTGGGCATGGTGACAGGTGCCTGTAATCCCAGCTACTGGGGAAGCTGAGGCAGGAGGAAAAAAAGTTAAACAAATTTTGCATTTTTTAAAAACTTGATAAAAATAGTATTTCAAACTATACAGTCACCAGAAATACACAGTCACCAAAAATGCACACGCTTCACTTGGCATCTCCAGCACCTTCAGCTTCCTCTGCCTGGTCTGTTTTGGCATCTTCATTTTCTGCAAGGTTATTCCCCTCCCTGCCAGTGTCAGCATTTTCCTTTTTCCCTTTGGGTACCTCCTCTCTCTCCTTTGCGGGGTCCTTTTTAGGGTTGGGCTCTGGCTTTGGAGGAGCTGGTTAAGCAAACAACCTTGCAGATCTTCTCTGGCTTGTTCTTCACTTTGACTCTGTCTCCTTTAGCGTCCCCTTCAGCTTTTTCTTGGGCATGGCAGTGATGCAGCAGGACAAAGGCCAAGGATGCAGGAATGCAGCAGCAGGCAGACTTTGGTTGGGCTGGGGTTGTTCTTGCCCCTTCTTCACATTGCTCAGGCTCTGGGTGCTTTATAGTTTTTTTCAGCATATTTTTAGCCTCCTAGAGAAAAACATTTCTTTGATCAGTTTGACCTTAAACTGTTGGGGCCCACACAGGCCAGTTTTTATGCTCTTGGAAAGATGTCCTCAGCTGCTCAGGCACTCATCCATGTTCCGCCTCCAAGCAGTGTGGTGTCCACTCCCTAGAACTCTGGGGTCTTATCTTACACGGAGAGCCTCTGGTTTCTCCTTATGGGTGTTCTCTTCTTCCATGATCTTCCTTGTCCTGGACCAGGAGATCTGGCAACAGAAACTTTGATAGAGCCCTTTTCCTTTTTTTTTTTTTCCTGGGTATTATTTGAAGAACCAAAGTTCCTGGATGACATCTAGTCTTAGAGTATTCAGAAACTGTCATAGACTAGTAAATATGTTTCCATTATCTGCAACTGCAGCTAATAGAAATTAGTAAGAGTTATTAGGTACCAATGAACACTGGGCTTTGGGTGAAAATTATAAGCTTTTATATCTAGCTGATGGGCCTTGTACCTAATAGTATTTGGCTTGGTTTTTTAGAGTGATTTCCATCTCATGCCTGTTGCTTTCGTACCATTCATTTTATGTATTTTTAATTGTTTAAAGAAGAGCTGCTCGGGTTTTATAAGTGGTGTTTTTCTCCTTCTTTTAGGTCTCTCTGCAATGCAATCAATGTTTACAACCTCACCTGCAATAACTGTTCAGAAAACTGCACTGATGTTCTGTTTAGTAACAAGATTACCTTCTTAATGGACCTCCTGATACACCAGTTGACGGTATGTAATATTATTGCTTTGAGTTAGAAGCAGTTGACGTTTGAGAAATAGTCCCTGTGGAGAAAACTAAAAGAATTCAACTTATTTACTCTCCAGATGGGGGGATAAAAAAGAAGAAAGCGAAGATGACTGTGAGAATAGAGACTGGCAGACAAACTTAATAATTTGAAATTTTTGCACTGAATTCTTTTAAGTTCCAATATTTAATGGGTAATAGACTTATAACACTTGCTAAGGTTACAGATTTACATAGTTAGACTGGGTCTTTGGAATCAGTTGGATGCAAAGCCAAACCTCTAAAGCCACAGGAATGAGTACTGTAGAAAGGAAGAATGTTAGGAAAGCCTCAAAACCTCTCTTGCCAGGTTAAGTTAAAAGGGTCAGTTTAAGAGGACTTTTTGATGGATATTTGGATTATTTTAGAAAAGAAAACTCCTCTGTTAGAAAAGGGAAAACTTGTTATATTGTTGAAATGGGAACAAGCAGCCAATTGTCACCTTAAATTTTACTTCAGTTCACAGATGTTGAAAGAGGTAAGCTCAATATAACAGCCAAAGGTTTAAGTATGTCAACTGGAGTCGCCAGGAGTTTCCTGGTGAAGTTTCTAAGTCCCTGAGGTATCGGCACAAAATAGCTCTCAATCTGCAAGTTTATAACACAAGAGATTTATTTTTCAGAACCGATTTACTTTTACTCAGCACACAGCTCTAATAACTCTTCCTTAAACTACAAGCCTTTGCCTCTATCTCGTTCATTCCTATGCATTTTGCAGTCCTTAACCAAGGCTTAATGTTACCTTCTTCATGAAATCTTCCCCAGCCTGACTCTTCCCCCAAATTCAAGTTAAGTATACTTCTTATGTGATTTTAGGTATTAACATCTCTGATAGAATTGATCACATTGAACTGTATCTAACTATTTTCTTGTCAGTTTCCCCCACTAGCCATAAAATCGATGAGGACAGGAAGTAAGTTATCACTATCTCCAAGATGCTAACATAGGACCTGGCACTTAGTAGATTCAGTACATCATTGTCTGTATGTGTGGGTGAATAAATGAATTTTGATACATCGCAAGCTGAAAATCAGAAATGGAATTATGAAACCCTTACAGTCAGACATATTGACATTGAGAGGGAATAGCAATAAGGGAAAGCAACAAAAATACAGATCTGGAACTGTTGCACAATACAGCAATGGATTTTTATAGTGATGATAGTGAGTCATCAATCAAAGGCTACATTATATATGATTTTGTCTAAAAAATAAGGCATTAAAATATGAGTAAGATATTTTAGCAAAAAAAAAAAATTCTATCAGAAATATTTGAAAGGCAGCACAAGGAGAAAAGATAACATTTTTTGTATGGCCTTATATCCCAGGCATTTTAATATATTTGCTTCATTTAATTTTGAAAACAGCTTCTTAAAGTCAGTATTACTATTCCATTTTACAGATGAGGAAACTTGAGTCCCAGAGAGGTTGACTTGCCCAAGGCTACATAGATATTAAGTCAGAAAGCCAAGAATCAGAGCTAGGTGTGTCAAATCCAAGTTGGGGGCATTCTGCACAATAACTAGTGTTTTTCAAATACGTCAATATCATGAAAGACAAGGAAAAAGTGAGGAACTGTCACAGAATGGAGGAGAGTAACGAGACATAACAATTAAATGTATTGTATGATCCTGGACCACAAAAAGGACATCAATGGGAAAACTTGGAAATTCAAGTAAGATCTATAGAACAGTCTGTTTTATCGGCTCAATGTTAATTTCCTCCTTTCAATTATTATACTACGTTTTTGTAAGATGTTAACAGTAAGGGACACTGGGTTAAAGGAATGCTCTATTTTTACAACATATTTGTTTACTTAAAATTATTTCAAAACAAGAATGAAAAAAAAAAAACTTCATGCTCTCCTATCATTTTATACTGCATCATCTGGAAGAATTTACTCCATGAAGCTTATTCTTGTTGGTGGTGGAAGAAGAGACATTACTTTGAACAGAACAAGTAATGAAAGAGAATGGCATTTGGAATGTGAGAGAATGAACAAGAAGACTTAAAGAAAGAATCTTGGTTCTGCATATATATAGATGTCATGTGTCATAATATAGATGACATATTGTCTTAGTCTAGGCTGCTATTACAAAATACCATAGACTGAGTGGCTTATAAACAACAGAAATTTATTTCTCACATTCTGTAGTCTGGAAGTTCAAGATCAAGGTACCACCATAGCCAGGTTATGGTGAGGGCCCTCTTCCAGATTTCAAACTGCTGACTTGTCACTTTATCCCCAGATGGTGAAAAGAGTGCAAGCTAATTCTCTGGCCTCTTTTTATAAGGGCACTAATCCTATTCATGAGAATTCCATCCTTATGACCAAATTACCTCCCACAGGCCCTGTCTCCAGATATCATCACATTAAGCATTATATTTCAACATGTGAATTTGGGAGGGATGCAGCATTCGGACCCTAGTACATACAGTAAATGATATGATGGCAGCCTGTATAGAGTACTCTGGGAGCACAGAGAAAGATATTCAGTGATCCTCCCTGGGACATCAGGAAAGAGGGACGTTTGAGTTAGTTCTCAGCTCCTCATAATAGCTACCATTTATTAAGTACCAACCGTGGGCCTGGAGCTGGTAAGTACCTTGATCATTTTCTTCTTCTTTGAAAGCCCTAGTTCCCTTTGAATAATAAAGCCCTAGTTCCCTTTGAATAACCTTCATTATAATCCAAGGTTTCTAGACCTCAGAAAAGCTTTTAATCTCTCAATGGATTTGACCACATTCTATGTTTATTCTGCCCATCAATTTTGCTCAGTTTGGAACTGGGATCCTGGGACATTAGTTTGCCAAACACATTTTATCCTTTTTTTCCTTATACATGGCACTTTCTGAGTTTTTTCGTTCCTTTTGGGCTCTTTATTTTATCGCCGTCGATTCTTACTGTTGCTGTGACTGGGTTTGTGGCAGTGAGTAAAGGAGGATGTGTTTCCTGGTTTGGGGTGGTTGGTGATGGTGATTTTTATGTTTCTGAAAATCACTTGAATGTATTTTCATTTTTCTTGTTAACCAGTTTTAATTTACATGTAACTGAAATATGGACCACTGACTTGTTAGTATCCTTTAAATAAGCGATGAAAAAATAGTGATCAATTCATTTTCCAACAAAAATAGAAAAAAAGCATAAAAGAAGCTAATTAATTGTGATCTGGTGTTATTTATAAGACAACTGATTATCATCAGCTACTTCAGTCTTTCTGGTTGTTTCACAAACCCAGATGGTTTAGGAGACGTTTTTCTTCTAGCCGCTTGGAGTTTGTTTTGGCACTCTTGTATTTCATTTTAATTACTATTTCCAAAACATTGTACAGATGCCTGGGTTATAGAGATGAATTGGACACAGTTCCATCACTCTAAAAGCCCACAGTTAAGGAAGAAAGCAATTGCATATGCAAATATTAATGACTATAAGAAGCTGTGAGAAGTTCTATAATGTTATCAGAGCTACAAAGTAGCTCAGACAACCTAGTAGAGTACCTGGCACATAACAGGTGTTTGTTCAGTATTTGATGAATGAATGATACATTCTAACTTGGGGGAATTGGGAAGATTTGGGGGAAGAAGTTTGGTTTTTTTTTTTTTTTTTGAGACAGAGTCTCGCTCTGTCGCCCAGGCTGGAGTGCGGCCGCCGGATCTCAGCTCACTGCAAGCTCTGCCCCCCGGGTTTACGCCATTCTCCTGCCTCAGCCTCCCGAGTAGCTGGGACTACAGGCGCCCGCCACCTCGCCCGACTAATTTTTTGTATTTTTTAGTAGAGACGGGGTTTCACCGGGTTAGCCAGGATATGGGGGAAGAAGTTTAATTTGATCATACCTTGAATACTTTGAACCCAGGGGTTCAAAGCTACAGTGTGCCATGATTGTGCCACTGCACTCCAGTCTCAGCAACAGAGTGAGATCCTGTCTTTAAAAAAAGAAAGAAAAAAAAGACACCCAACTCTCAGCTTCTCTGGGAGGGAGAGAGAAGAGTGGAGCATGTGTATAATATCCCAGCTTTTTGGAAGTCTGCCTGAGAGACTACTATCTGTCTTGCCTGACTTGGGGCTAGCATACTTTGGATGCTGGTGAGAACAACAAAGAGCAGGGAGGCTTGCTGCCATAAAACTAGAGAACATACAATGTGTATTAGTCCATTTTCACACTGCTATAAAGAACTACCTGAGACTGGGTAATTTATAAAGAAAAGAGGTTTAATTGATTCACAGTTCTGCAGGCTGTACAGTCCTTGAGAAACTTACAATCATGGCAGAAGACGAAGGGGAAGCAGGTACATTTTACATGGCTGGAGAAGGAGGAAGAGAGTGAAGGAGGAGATGCTACACACTTTTAAACAACTCGATCTTGTGAAAACTCACTATCACAAGAACAGCAAGGGGAAAATCTCCCCTGTGATCCAATCACCTCCCACCAGGCCCTTCCTCCAACATTGAAGGTTACAATTCAACATGACATCTGGGCAGGAACACAAATCCAAACCATATCACAGTGCTAAAGACAGATACCAACAGAAGGAAGAGATTATGATCACTTGAATAAGAAAGCAGCAAGCATCTCTAGTTGAGAAAGTGCATACATAAGCCTAGAGAAGTTGTATCCCCACCAAAGTTTGCAGAGGTCCCCAGAACCCCTAGCTGAGCTGATTAGTGAGGGTTTTCCACACTACAAAAGCCAGTTCATAAACACTGGAAGAAGTGGCTTTTTTTGTCAAGTGCACAGATCCCAACAAAGTTTTCAAGACGTAGGAAGAAACAGGGAAACATGGCCCAAAGAAAGGAGCAAAATAAATCTTCACAAACCAACCCTAAAGAAACAAAGACATGAATTACCTGACAAAGGATTCAGAATAACCCTCATAAAGATGCTCTGTGAGCTAAAGGTAACAATGTATGAGCAAAATGAGAATATCAACAAAGAGACAGAAAATACACACAAAAAAAAGAACCAACAAATTTTGGAACTGAAGAATATAATAACTGCACTGCAAAATTCACAATAGGAGTTCAACAGCAGACTCAGTCAAGCAGAAGAAACAGCAAACTCAAGACAAGTTATTTGACGTTATCCACCCAGAGGGAAAAAAAAGAAAAAAGAATGAGAAAGAGTGATGAAAGCCTAAGGGATTTGTGGCATACCATCAAGCCAACCCATATACACATTATGGAAAGTTCACAAGAAGAAGACAGAAAGGAATGGGCAGAAAATTTACTTAAATAATGGCCCAAAACTTCCCAAATCTGGGAAAGAAAATGGACATCCAGTTTCAAGAAGCCTAAAGGACCCTAAATAAGATCAACATAAAGAAACACACACCAAGACACATTATAATAAAATTGTCAAACTCTCAAAGAAGTAAGAGAATTTTGAAAACAAAAAAGTGACTTCTTGTTTACTAGGGAACAGACATAAGACTATCAACATATTTCTCAGCAGAAACCCTGCAGGCCAGAAGGGAGTGGAGGGATATATTCAAAGTGCCAATTAACTGATCTTTGACAAGATTGCCAGGAATACACAGCAGGAAAAAGATAGTCTTCAATAAATTGTGTTGGGAAAACTAGATATCCACATGCAAAAGAATGATATTGGACACTTATCTTACACCATACACAAAAATAAACTCAAAACTGATTAAACACTTAAATGTAAGACTTGAACTTTGTTAAACTCCAAATTAAAACATAGGGGAAAACCTTCATAACATTGATCTTGACAGTGATCTATTGGATATGACACCAAAGCAGGGGCAACAAAAGCCAAAAATAGATAAATGACACTATGTTAAACTAAAAAGCTTCCGCATCAGAGGAAACAATAAACAGTGCAGAAAGGTAATGTACAGAATGAAGGAAAATATTTGTAAACCATGTCCGATAAAAGGGTGCTGTGGGCTGAATGTTTGTGTCCCCAGAATTCATATGTTGAAACCTAATCACCACTGTGATGGAATTAGGAGGAGGGGCCTTTGAAAAGTGATTCAATCTTGAGGGCAAAGCCCTCATGAATAGGATCAGAACCCTTATAAAAGATGCCCCAGAGAGCTGCCTTACCCCTTCTGTCAGGTGAGGTCATAACTGGAAAGCACCGTCTATGAACCAGAAAGCACCACTTCTGCCAGCATCTTGATCTCAGGACTTCCTAACTTCTTGAACTGTGAGAAATAAATTTTGTTTGTTGTTTATAACAGTATTTTGTTATAGCAGCTCAAATGGAATAAGCCAGAAGTTAATATCCAAAATATGTAAAGAACTACAACTCAATAGCAAAAATATATGATAATCAAATAAAAATGAGCAAAGGGCTTAAACAGACATTTCTTCAAAGAAAATATACAGACGAACAACAGGTATATGAAAAGATGACCAAAATCACTAATCACTGTGAAAATGCAAATGAAAACCACAATGAGATATCACCTCATACCTGTTAGGATGGCTGTCATAAAACAAATCAGAAAATAAGTATTGGTGGGAGTGTGTTGAAATTGGAAACGTTTACACTTTTGGTGCAGCCACTAAGGAAAAATGTACGGAAGTTCCTCAAAAAAATAAAAAAAAAAACAGAACTACCATATGATTCATCAATCCTGCTTCTGGGTATTTATTCAAAATAATTAAAATTGGGATCTTGACTAGATATCTGCACTGCCATGTTCACCTCAGCATTATTCACAAGAGCCAAGAGGTGGAAACACCTAAATATTCATCAACAAATGAGTGGATAAAGAAAATGTGGCATATATAATTGACCCTTAAACAACACAAGTTTGAACTGCATGGGTCTATTTATGCATAGATTTTTTTCAACCAAACATGGATCAAAAACGCAGTATCCATGGGATATAAAAACCCACACATATGGAGGATTGACTTTTCATATATGCAGCTTCCACAGAGCTGACTGCAGGACTGAGAATATGCAGATTTGGGTATACACAGGGAGCGCTGAACCAATCCCCTGTGTATACTGAGGGACAACTGTACAAACAATGGAATATTAATCTACCTTTAAAAAAAAGGGAATTCTGTCATATGCTGTAATGTATAAACCTTGATGATGTTATAAGTGAAATAAGCCAATTACAAAGAGAAATACTGCATGATTCTACTTAAATGACATATGTAAAAGAATCAACCTCATAGAAACAAAGTAGAATGGTGGTTGCCAGGGACCAAGGAGAGGGGGAAACAGAGTTGTGTAATAGGTTTAGAGTTTCAGTCACGTGAGACGAAAAAGTTCTAGAGATCCATTTTACAACAATGTGCATATAGTTAACAATATTGTAATATGCACCTAAAAATGATAAAGAAAATTTATGTTATATGTCTTTTTACAAAAAAAAAAAAAAAAAAAAAGACCAGTGAAAGTACTACTGAGTGCTGTGAAAATAGATAGATAAGCTTTTAATGTTGGGAAAGATCTAAACAGTCCAATATACTGATGAGCAAATTGAGATATGGAAAAGGATCACAGAGCTACCTAGTGGCAGAAGCATGACCTGGACCCTGGTCTTCTGAGTCCCTGACCAGGACTTCCCTTCCTATAAGCTCAATTGATGTGTCCTCATTTTCTTAATCTGACAAATGAAACAAAGCAACAATTTTGTGACTTTAATTTTGTAAGTTTAATAGTATTACTCTGGTAAGATATACTGAAAAGCACTTAATTAAAAGATTTATAATTTCTCGATGTTTCATTGCATTTTAAAAGGCATTAAATATTTTATTAGCAGTCTTATTTTTAATTCATAGTGACCTGTTCTTTATGAAATATTTAACGAATACGCTGATAAATTGTGTGTATGTATTTTTGGGAGCCAAGGAGATTGTTAATTGAAAAGTGATGTACTAACCTTAAATAATTGATATGATACTGTTGAATCTGAGAGGCTGCTGGTGAGCTCTTCAGAAGGTGACAAGAAAGCCCTGGATACAAACAAAGGAAATCTAAGTGCAACCTTACAACAAGGGGATTGTTTTTCACTTAGTCATGTGCAGAGACGTCCAGGTGCCTGTTGATTTTCATTACAGCAGCAAGGCCTGGAACTCTCCATTCACCACATTGTTTCTTTATATTGAGTTGCCAGAACATAGACTCCATAGTTAATTACATAGGAGCAAAAAATCCCTCAACACTACAGGTAACAGTACTCTTCCAGTTGCATCCTGTTCCCTTCTTTCCTGACTATATAGTATGGTACTTGCTCAGCATGTCTAGGACACATTGCCTTTTCCTTCAACAAAAGTGTGAACTCTGTTTATGTCTACTGTGCCATATGTCTTACTGACACAGAATTTCAAAACTGGAGAGGAGGTCTTCATAGTGTGTAGTCCATTTCAGTCCACTCATTTTATAGATGAGGATAATGGACTTCAGAAGAGGAGAGGGATGGGAAATATGTGGGTTGGATACTTGCCCAAGTTCTACAGCCTGTTACCAATGTAACTGGGATACAAATTCAGGTCTCCTAAATCCTAAGCTAACTTTCTATTATTTTACTTAACGGACTGCTGATTTTTAAGGTTAGTATATCATTTTTCAGTTAACAATCTCCTTGGTTCCCAAAAATACATACATACAATTTATCAGTGTATTCGTTAAATAATTTACAATGAAACGTCAAGAAGTTATAAAATCTTTTAGTTAAGTGTTTTTCAGTATATCTTACCAAAGTAATACTATTAAACTTATAAAATTGAAGTCACGAAATTGTTGCTTTGTTTCATTTGTCAGATTAAGAAAATGAGGACACATCATTTTAACTTATAGGAATGGAAGTCCTGGTCAGGGACTCAGAAGACCAGGGTCCAGGTCATGGTTTCTGAAAAACAGAAAAATCACCATTAGGTGAAAACCAAAGTAATAAAGATTGCAGGAGAGAATCATTGGTGGGTGCAAAAATTAGTGGACAAATGTATGATGAGAAAGAGGATATTTGCATAATTTCAAAATAATTTCCCACAAAATAATCTTTTTTTGAAAAAAAAAAAAAAAGTGGGGGGGAAATAGTAGCTTCACAGTAAAAACCTTGGTAGACATCACTTTAACCAAGTTATCAAAACTAACATCACTACTACTGATGTTGCTATGTCAACATCAGTACCCTCTGATAATAATATATGTTTACAAGCTCACAGCATCACTTCTATGATATTCTTGCCAAAAATGCATAACCACCATCAAATTGTGAAAAAACATCAGACCAAAAATTGAGGGACATTTTACAGAATAACTAACCACAGCTATTTCAAATACAAAGACTGAAAAACAGATTAGAGGAGACTAAAGAGGTATGACAATTCTTTGTGGAATCTTGGATTGGATCCTGGACTGAAAAAAAGAACATTCGTGGGGAAACTGGCAAAACTCTTGTAAGGTCAGTAGATAAATTCATTGTTTTGAGCAAGTGTTAATATTCTGGTTTTGGTAATTGTGCTGTAGTTGTGTAGGATATTAACGTTAAGGAAAGTTAGGAGAAGCCTAAAATTGCTTACAAAAGTTTTATATTTTTAAAAATTCACTAAATGGGTTTGACAGCAAGTTGGAGATGACAGAGGAAAGGGTCATTAAACTTGAAGTTACATCAATAGGAATTAATGTAGTCTGAAGAATGGAAAGATAATTTAAAAGGGAATAGAGCCTCAGAGACTTATAAGACAATATCAAACAGTGTAACCTACATATCACCGGATATCCAAAAGGAGAAGAGAGAGAGAATGAGACATGAACATTTTTTTTGTAAAAAATAATGGCTAAAATATTTTCCTGTTTTAGTGAAAGACATAAATATGCAGATTCAAGAAGCTCAGAAAAGGAAGTTAAATTGTCCCCATTTGCAGATGGCATGATCTTATATTTAGGAAAACCCAAACTCACCAGAAACTCTTAGATCTGGTAAATGAATTCAGTAAAGTTGAAGAATACAAAATCAACTTATAAACATCAGTAACATTTCTATATACCAATGATGAAATAGCTGAAAAGTTAAGAAGGAAATTCCATCTATAACAGCTATAAAAACAAAATTCTTCAGAATAAATTTAGCTAAAATGGTGAAAGACATCTGGAAGGAAAAGTACAAAACACTGAGAAAGAAACTGAGGAGGACCCAGGAAAGATATTCATGCTCGTAGATCAGAATAATTAATGTAATAAAGTGACTATACTACCTAAAGAAACCTGCAGATTCAGTGCAATCCCTATCAAAACACCAATTTCATTTTTCATAGAAACAGAAAAAAATCATATATTACAAGGCCGTAGTAACCAAAACAGCATGATGTTGGTATAAAACCAGCCATACAGATCGATGGAACAGAAAAGAGAACCCAGAAATAAATCCACTTATTTACAGCCAACTGATTTTTTACAAGATGCCAAGAACATACATTGGGGAATGGACTCCCTCTTTAATAAGTAGTGCTGGGAAAACTGGATAACCACATGCAGAATAATGGGACTAGACCCCTATCTCTCCCCATGTACAAAAATCAACTCAAAATGGATTACAGACCTAAACAAAAGAGGTAAATTATATAACTGCTAGAAGAAAACATAGGGGAAATTCTGCTGGACGTTAGTCTAGACAAAGATTGTATAGCCACAGTGCTACAATACCAGCTTAAGGAGACTGTGAGAAGTTAAGGTTGTATATTGTAACTCCTTCAAGCAACCACTAGCAAAATAACTTAGAAGCCAATGGTAAATTAAAATGGAATTCTAAAATATATTCAAATATTCCAAAAGAAAAAGGAAAAGAGGAATTAGAGAATAAAACACAGAGAGAACAAGCAGAAAAGAAATAATAAAACAGTAGACCTAAACCCAAGGTGTCAGTAATTAAATGTGTAAAGCCAGCTGGGTGCCGTGGCTCATGCCTATAATCCCAGCACTTTGGGAGGCAGAGGCTGACGGATCACAAGGTCAGGAGATGGAGACCATCCTATCTAACACGGTGAAACCCCATCTCTACTAAAAAATACAAAAAAAATTAGCTGGGCGTAGTGGCAGGCACCTGTAGTACCAGCTACTCAGGAGGCCGAGGCAGGAGAATCACTTGAACCCAGGAGGCAGAGGTTGCAGTGAGCCAAGATCGTGCCACTGCACTCTAGCCTGGGTGACTGAGCGAGACTCCGTATTTAAAAAAAAAAAAAGTGTAAAGCCCTCCGGTTGCAAGATAGAAATTGTTGGAATGGATAAAAAGACTAACCATGTGCTATATCTACATGAGATGCATTTAAAATACAAAGACTGAACCCATATAAATATAAGTTGAAAGTAAGTGGATAAAACATACATAGTAAGCATAAGAAGATAAGTAGCTATATTAATATCAAAGTAGAATTTAATATCACTGTATTAGTAGATGCAAATAAATGCCTATTGATATCAAATCAACAGGAAGATCTAACAGTCATAAATGTGTATACTACAAAATACATGAAGCAAAAATTGAAAGAATATAAGGAAGAAAGAAACAGTTTCCATATGAGAATTTCCATTCTTATAGATGGATATTTTAACAGACCTCTTTCAGCAACTGATAAAATAACTAGACCAAAAAAATCAATAAAGATATACATGATATGAACAATACCATTATCAACCACTTTGACCTAATTGATATTTATAGATCACTGCACCTAGCAACTGTAGAATACACACATTCTTTCTGAGCATACTGAGGATGTTCAAGATACACTATATGATGGATCATAAGACAGTTTTAACACATGTAAAGAGCTTGAAATAATAGAAAATATGTTCTCTGAAGACAGTGGGATGAAGTTAGAACTCAATATTATGTATCTACAAATTCACAAAGACATGAGAAAATATTTTGAACTGAAAAATATTTTCAATGAAAATATATCATCAGGAAACAACAGATGCTGGCGAGGATGTGGAGAAATAGGAACGCTTTTACACTGTTGGGAGTGTAAATTAGTTCAACCATTGTGGACGAAAATGTGGCAATTCCTCAAGAATCTAGAATCAAAACTACCACTTGACCCAGCAATCCCATTATTGGGTATATACCCAAAGAATTATAAATCATTCTACTGTAAAGACACATGGACACTTATGTTTATTGCAGCACTATTTACAATAACAAAGACTTGGAACCAACCCAAATGCCCATCAATGATAGAATGGATAAAGAACATGTGGCACACATACACCATGGAATACTACACAGCCATAAAACAGAATGAGTTCATGTCCTTTGCAGGGACATGGATGAAGCTGGAAACCATCATCTTCAGCAAACTAACACAGGAACAGAAAACCAAACACCACATGTTCTCACTCATAAGTGGGAGCTGAACAATGAGATTACATGGACACAGGGGGGGAACATCACAAGCCGGGGCCTGTCAGGGGTTGGGGGGCAAAGGGAGGGAGAGCATTAGGACAAATACCTAATGCACGCGGGCCTTAAAACCTTGATGACGGGTTGATAGGTGCAGCAAACCACCATGGCACATGTATACCTATGTAACCTGCACATTCAGCACATGTATCCCAGAACTTAAAATAAAAATTAAAAATTAGATTTTTAAAAGCTAAAATATACTAGGTATGTGGTGGTGTACACCTATAATTCCAGCTTTTCAGGAGGCTGAGATAGAATTGCTTGAGTCCAAGAGTTCAAGGCTGTGGTGCATTATGATAATACCTGTGATTTCCAGCCTGGGCAACATAGCGAGACCCCAGCTCTTAAAAAAAAAAAAAACAGTGCTTAGAGGAAAATTTATACCTTTAAATAGAAGTATTATACAATTAGTGCATTCTGAATACAATGCAGTTAAGGTAGAAACCAGTGAAGATGAAGATCCATATATACATTTAGAAATTTAGAGATTCCCATAATAAACTCAAGAGCGATAGAGTAAATCACAAGTTTTTAAAACTTAAAATGGAAAAATAGTGAAATCAAAACATCGAGTTGTACACCTGAAGTATATACAGTTTTTGCTTGTCAACTATACCCCAGTAAAGCTGGAGGAATGGAAATAGCAATGAAAAAACTGCATATCAAAATGTTTGGGATGCAGTTAAAGCGAAACCATATAAAAGGTATAAGCTTAAATACTTAGGCTTCATAAATTAGAATTGATCAAGAGCAAACAAGAGGCACAAATAATGAATAAAATGGGAAATTTAACTATAGGTTGAGGAAGAATTGAAAAGTTAAGAAAATACTTTGAACAGCTTTATACCAGTGCATTTGAAAGCTTTAACGAATTTAAATTCCTAGAAAAATATAACTCACCAGACCAACTCAAGAAGAAATAGAAAGCCTGAATAATTTTTTAACAGTTAAATAAATTAGTTATTTAAAATCTGTCTATTAAAAAAAGCACCAGGCCTAGATAATGCTACAGCTAACTTCCAGCAAATGTTCCAGGAACAAGATCATTTCAATATTAAACTATGCCAGGAAGATAAAACGTGTGATTTCTTCGCAGTTCATTTTTTCGAGACCACTATAACCTTGGTAATAAAACCAGACAAAGATGGTGCAAGAAAAAAAAAATTACAGGCCAGTCTCTCTAATGAACCAAGATGTCAAAATTCTAAAAATATTAGTAAATTCAATGAATTATGAAAATGAGATATTTTTGCAAAATGTGAAAGCAAGCAAAACTAAATGTTATATTCTCTAGGGA
Organism: Chlorocebus sabaeus; assembly: GCF_047675955.1. NCBI lineage: Eukaryota > Metazoa > Chordata > Mammalia > Primates > Cercopithecidae > Chlorocebus > Chlorocebus sabaeus. Next base: position 52,536,165 of record NC_132929.1, on the reverse strand, counting down.
CACATTTATGTGATAAAATCTTTGTTTAAGCAAGGGAATGATAAACACAAAATCATGATAGTGGTTACTAGGTTAGGGAGATGGGGAATGAGATAGTTGAAGAGCCAAAAATAAATTAAATGTATTGATATTATTCCCATTAAATTATTTAAATTTTACTTAAAAAATTAAAGACACAGTTGTAGTGTTCTTGGAATTCATGATCAGTGGATAGCTCAAACAAGCAGTCAAATACAGTATATTTAAGGATTATGACGAGTCAAGGCAGTGCTGATTTTCAGGGGTCAAAGTTCCTACACAAAGTAATATCTAAATATTACTAATATCTGAGACCTGAAGGATAAGTAGTAATGTGATCATCTAGGAAAACGATGAGAAAAAAAAATCATCCTTAGCAAAGTTTATAACCCAAGTCAAAGGAAGGGGGATGAGTGCTAAGTGGTGAGAGCTGTAGCTGCTGACATAAGTGGGGATCCACTTGTGAAGGATACTAAGTTAGTGGTAATAGGACATAGCCTCAACTCTTGCCCTGTAGATGCTTGCTTGTCTCTCCGGTTTCAAATATGAGGAAATAATGTACTTATTATACTACTACATTCTGGAAAATAATGCCCTGTATTTTAAATAGACACAAACAATAACTGATCTGTTAGTTTAAGCAGGAAGACCTGTATCTCAGATCATTCTCCAAGTATCTTTCTGCCACTTTTTACCAGTGAGAGAGAAATATTTATTTTCTTGTGCCATACCCATTTCCCAAGAAGAATGTATGTTTGTTGAGAAACAGGATATTTGCCTAATTTAAAAGTATAGTATATTCCTACAAAATTGTTATTAATTGCAAAGTAAAAGAGCAACTTTCTAGTGAGAAAACCTGGCGCACACCACCTTGCCAAATGATCAAAGAGTATCAGTTATGCACAAATCAGAACTGTCTGCTACGTGATAGGCTGCAATGAAAAGAACACAGCATTGCTTCTGTAATATTTCTGCCAAAGGTAATATAATCTGAATCTAATTATGAGGAAACATCCAACATACCCAAATTTTAGGACATTCTTCAAAATAACCTGTAATCTTCAAATGTCTAAAAATCATGAAAGTTCAAGGAGTCACTGAGGAGTTTTCTAGACTGGTAGTAGTAAGAGACATGACAACCAGTTAGAACACGATTCTGAACCAGATCCTTTTGCTCTAGATGACATTAATGGGACAACTGGCAAATTTTGAATGGGCTCTGAGGTTTAGATGGTGACAAAGAATCAGTGTTATTTCCTGACTGATGAGTATATTGTAGTGTAGGAGAATGTCCATTCACTGGAAGTACACAAAAGTATTTAGTGGTGAGGGGGCATCATGTGAGTATCCTCACAAGGTTCAGGGATAAAGGTCCGTTTAGCTGGGTTCGGTAGCTCTCACCTGTAATCCCAGCAACTCAGGAGACTGAGGCAGGACAATCACTGGAGGCCAGCAGTTTGAGACCAGCCTGGGCAACATAGCAAGACCCCATCACTACAAACATTCTTTAAAAATTTAGCTGGTCCTGGTGGCACACACCTGTAGTCCCAGCCACTCAGTGGGTTGAGGTAGAAGGATCACTTGGGCCCAAGAGTTAGAGGTTGCGGTAGGCTATAATTGCACCAATGCATTCTACCCCCGGCAACTCTATCTCTTAAAAAAAAAAAAAAAAAAAAGTTCTTTGAACTATACTTGCAGTTATTCTAATATTTGGGGCTATATGCACATAAAAACACACAAATATTTTAGCAAAATACAGAAATAAAAGTGGAAACCTGGAATGAGTTGATAAGAGTTTTGTGATTTCCGTCAGCTACATACATTGATCTCAATAGCTGAAACACAGAAAAACTTAAAAGTAGGGCTTATTTCTTGGAGCTGAAATACGGCCTTCAACTTAAAAAGTTTTCCTTATGGGAAAGTGATTGTTCTTGTGAAAGGAAAGTGAAGCTTTCATAGTAGACTGTTTAGCTATATCATTGAAACACATTTAAAATCCTTGCAGGGGAATTTGTAAAACACCTAACTCATACTATGAAAATTCTTCAAAGGGGATGACAGCTATTCAGTGTATACTTTGTGCCAATTTGAACACAACACTGATGTCATTTAATATGGAGATTTAGGAAAATGGGCAATCCCAGTAGCCAGGTGGGGAACCCGTAGTATCCCAGGTATCTTGTGTAGAATGTTCACAGTATAGCTTCAGGGGAAAGACTACTACAATTGAAAGGCACAAAGACCAGGATCAGCAATGCAAGGGAATAGTTCTGTTCCTTTGTGTCTAACAAGCCTGGAAATACAAGACTTGGTAACTGCCATTTGGAAAGACTGAGAACAGAATCTTGAAATTAAGAAACCTAACAAGGGTAAGATTCATACAATACACATGTGTACATATACTCAGAAAGCAGAAAGATGAGAAAAAATGGAAGAGTGGGACTAAAAGGAAGACAAGAGTAGTAACTAGAAGAATGAGACAGAGAGAAGAGGGAGGTTAAGGAAGGAGATAAAATGGAGAGGAAAAGAGAAGTGGATCAGCTCTGGGGGTATGTGTAAAAATTAGAATGGCAAATACAGATAGACCCTGGTTAGACCTTTCCCAATACCCTATAATAATGCAGTCACAGCCTACCCTCCTTAAGCTTACATCACAGTGTTGTCATGTTTGTATTTAGATATAGCAAGGCATGAAGCATTTACTGTCTTTTCCAGTAAATGAAAGAAAATAGCAATATCAGACATTCTAAGGTCATATACACAGCTAAGTTCCTGTTTCTGTGCCCTTTCCCACTCCTCTTGGGGTTTTATGAGATGTGGGAAATGGTTCTTTATGGTTGGCCTCTGCTCTTGTTCCGTTCATTCTTACCTGTTAAAGCAGTCTGTTTAGAGAGGAAAAAGCAGCAATATTAGGTCTCATTAACGCTTCTGACCGTGACAAGTCTTAACATAGACCACACTTCAGTATGTAGCTGTATTCGTTGAAAGATAACTTGCTTTCTCTTAAACCTTGACAATATAGTTTAACAAACTCCTGTGTTTTATAAAGTGTGCTTTAAGTTTGGCAGTGTCTTATAAACATACACTTACCCTACATCCCAGCAATCCCACTCCTAGCTATTTCCCCAAGAAAAATGAAAAACATTTCTCTACAAAAAGACTTGTACAGGAGTGATCTTAGCATCCTTATTCATAAGTAAAATCCCTAAATAACACACATGTCCACGAACAGGTGAATTGATAAATTGAGGTATATTCATAGTGGAGTATTTAGCAATAAAAAGGAATAAACTATTGATACAACATAGATGAATTATTCAGAATTCATGGAAATATTATTCATACTGCAGAAAGCCAGATTCAAAAATCTACCTACTGTATGATTGCAGTTATTTGAAATTCTAGAAAATGCAAAGTCATTTATAATACAAAGCAGATCAGTGATTGCCTATACACACAAGGGCGAAAGGGAACATTGACTTCAAAGGGGCACAAGGAAACTTTTGGAGATGATCAGAGTGTTCTGTATCTTGATTATGATGGTTCTTACATAGGTGCATATATGTCAAAATTAATCAAAGTGTACTCTTCAAATGGGTGCATTTTACAATAAAATTTATTTTTTAAATATGTTTTTGCAGGCCAGGTGCAGTGGCTCACGCATGTAATCCCAACACTTTGGGAGGCCAAGGTGGCTGGATCACCGAGCCCAGGAGTTCAAGACCAGCCTGGGCAATATGACAAAACCCTGTCTCTACTAAAAATACAAAAAATTAGCTGGGCTTAGTGGCACACACCTGTAATCCCAGCTACTCAGGAGGCTGAGGCATGAGAATCGCCTGAACCAGGGAGGTGGAGGTTGTGGTGAGCCGAGATTTGGCTACTGCACTCCAGCCTGGGCAACAGAGCAAGACTCCGTCTCAAAATATATATATATATATATGTATATATATGCTTTTACAAGTGTGGCAAAATGTTGTCAATTGGTGAGTCTAGGTAAAGGATATACTTCGTCTTTTACTTCATTGTACTAGATTTAGAAGGGAAAAAAATACTCTTTCCAATAGGCAGCAATGTAAGGACAGTAATTGAATTATTGAGGGGAATAAATAAGCCGGAGAGCTTAAGAAATGCGCTGTCTCCATATAATTTTGTATCTGTTCTTTCTTTTTATTATTATTATTATTATTATTATACTTTAAGTTCTAGGGTACACGTGCACAATGTGCGGGTTTGTTACATATGTATACATGTGCCATGTTGGTGTGCTATACCCATTAACTCATCATTTACATTAGGTATATCTCCTAATGCTCTCCCTCCCCACCATCCCCACAATAGGACCCGGTGTGTGATGATCCCCTTCCTGTGTCCAAGTGATCTCATTGTTCAGTTCCCACCTTTGAGTGAGAACACGCAGTATTTGGTTTTCTGTTCTTGTGATAGTTTGCTGAGAATGATGGTTTCCAGCTGCATCCATGTCCCTACAAAGGACACGAACTCATCCTTTTTTGTGGCTGCATAGTATTCCATGGTGTATATGTGCCACATTTTCTTAATCCAGTCTGTCACTGATGGACATTTGGGTTGATTCCAAGTTTTTGCTATTGTGAATAGTGCCGCAGTAAACATACATGTGCATGTGTCTTTATAGCAGCATGACTTATAATCCTTTGGGTATATCCCCAGTAGTGGGATGGCTGGGTCAAATAGTATTTCTAGTTCTAGATCCTTGAGGAATTGCCACACTGTTTTCCACAATGGTTGAACTAGTTTACAGTCCCACCAACAGTGTGAAAGTGTTCTATTTCTCCACATCCTCTCCAGCACCTATTGTTTCCTGATTTTTTAATGATTGCCATTCTAACTGGTATGAGATGGTATCTCATTGTGATTTTGATTTGGATTTCTCTGATGGCGAGTCATGATGAGCATTTTTTCATGTGTTTGTTGGCTGTATGAATGTCTTCTTTTGAGAAGGGTCTGTTCATATCTTTTGCCCAATTTTTGATGGGGTTGCTTGTTTTTTTATTGTAAATTTGTTTGAGTTCTTCATAGGTTCTGGATATTAGCCCTTTGTCAGATAAGTAGATTGCAAAAATTTTCTCCCTTTCTATAGGTTGCCTGTTCACTCTAATGGTAGTTTCTTTTGCTATGCAGAAGCTCTTTAGTTTAATTAGATCCCATTTGTCAATTTTGGCTTTTGTTGCCATTGCTTTTGGTGTTTTAGACATGAAGTCCTTGCCCATGCCTGTGTCCTGAATGGTATTCACTAGGTTGTCTTCTAGGGTTTTTTGTTTTGTTTTGTTTTGTTTTGTTTTTTGAGACAGAGTCTCACTCTGTCACCCAGCCTGAAGTGCAGTGGCGCGATCTCGGCTCACTTCAAGCTCTGCCTCCCGGGTTTACGCCATTCTCCTTCCTCAGCCTCCCCAGTAGCTGGGACTACAGGCGCCCGCCACCTCGCCTGGCTAGTTTTTCGTGTTTTTTAGTAGGGACGGGGTTCTTCTAGGGTTTTTATGGTTTTAGGTCTAACATTTAAGTCTCTAATCCATCTTGAATTAATTTTCGTATAAGGAGTAAGGAAAGGATCCAGTTTCAGCTTTCAACTGATGGCTAGCCAGTTTTCCCAGCACCATTTATTTAATAGGGAATCCTTTCCCCATTTCTTGTTTTTGTCAGGTTTGTGAAAGATGAGATGGCTGTAGATGTGTGGTATTATTTCTGAGGGCTCTGTTCTGTTCCATTGGTCTATATCTCTGTTTTGGTACCAGTACCATGCTGTTTTGGTTACTGTAGCCTTGTAGTATAGTTTGAAGTCAGGTAGCGTGATGCCTCCAGCTTTGTTCTTTTGACTTAGGATTGTCTTGGCAATGCGGGGTCTTTTTTGGTTCCATGTGAACTTTAAAGCAGTTTTTTCCAGTTCTGTGAAGAAAGTCATTGGTAGCTTAATGGAGATGCCATTGAATCTATAAATTACCTTGGGCAGTATGGCCATTTTCACAATATTGATTCTTACAATCCATGAGCATGGAATGTTCTTCCATTTGTTTGTGTCCTCTTGTATTTCACTGAGCAGTGGTTTGTAGTTCTCCTTGAAGAGGTCCTTTACATCCCTTGTAAGTTGGATTCCTAGGTATTTTATTCTCTTTGAAACTATAGTGAATGGGAGTTCACTCATGATTTGGCTCTCTGCCTGTTATTGGAGTATAGGAACAGTTGTGATTTTCACACATTGATTTTGTATCCTGAGACTTTGCTGAAGTTGCTTATCAGCTTAAGGAGATTTTGGGCTGAGACAATGGGGTTTTCTAAATACACAATCATGTCATCTGCAAACAGGGACAATTTGACTTCGTCTTTTCCTAATTGAATGCCCTTTATTTCTTTCTCCTGCCTGATTGCCCTGACCAGAACTTCCAACACCATGTTGAATAGGAGTGGTGAGAGAGGGCATCCCTGTCTTGTGCCAGTTTTCAAAGGGAATGCTTCCAGTTTTTGCCCATTCAGTATGATATTGGCTGTGGGTCTGTCATAAATAGCTCTTATTATTTTGAGACACGTTCCATCAATACCGAATTTCTTGAGCGTTTTTAGCATGAAGGGCTGTTGAATTTTGTCAAAGGCCTTTTCTGCATCTATTGAGATAATCATGTGGTTTTTATCTTTGGTTCTGTTTATATGCTGGATTACGTTTATTGATTTGCGTATTTCGAACGAGCCTTGCATCCAGGGATGAAGCCCACTTGATCATGGTGGATAAGCTTTTTGATGTGCTGTTGGATTCGGTTTGCCAGTATTTTATTGAGGATTTTTACATCGATGTTCATCAGGGATATTGGTCTAAAATTCTCTTTTTTTGTTGTATCTCTGTCAGGCTTTGGTATCAGGATGATGTTGGCCTCGTAAAATGAGTTAGGGAGGATTCCCTCTTTTTCTGTTGATTGGAATAGTTTCAGAAGGAATGGTACCAACTCCTCCTTATACTAGAATTCGGCCGTGAATCCGTCTGGTCTTGGACTTTTTTTGGTTGGCAGGCTATTAATTATTGCCTCAATTTCGGAGCCTGCTATTGGTCTATTCAGGGATTCAACTTCTTCCTGGTTTAGTCTTGGGAGAGTGTAAGTGTCCAGGAAATTATCCATTTCTTCTAGGTTTTCTAGTTTATTTGCGTAGAGATGTTTATAGTATTCTCTGATGGTAGTTTGTATTTCTGTGGGGTCGGTGGTGATATCCCCTTTGTCGTTTTTTATTGTGTCTATTTGATTCTTCTCTCTTTTCTTCTTTATTAGTCTTGCTAGCAGTCTATCAATTTTGTTGATCTTTTCAAAAAACCGACTCCTGGATTCATTGATTTTTTTGGAGGGTTTTTTGTGTCTCTATCTCCTTCAGTTCTGCTCTGATCTTAGTTATTTCTTGCCTTCTGCTAGCTTTTGAATGTATTTGCTCTTGCTTCTCTAGTTCTTTTAATTGTGATGTTAGGGTGTCAATTTTAGATCTTTCCTGCTTTCTCTTGTGGGCATTTAGTGCTATAAATTTCCCTCTACACACTGCTTTAAATGTGTCCCGGAGATTCTGGTATGTTGTATCTTTGTTCTCATTGGTTTCAAAGAACATCTTTATTTCTGTCTTCATTTCGTTATGTACCCAGTAGTCATTCAGGAGCAGGTTGTTCAGTTTCCATGTAGTCGAGTGGTTTTGAGTGAGTTTCTTAGTCCTGAGTTCTAGTTTGATTGCACTGTGGTCTGAGAGACAGTTTGTTATAATTTCTGTTCTTTTACATTTGCTGAGGAGTGCTTTACTTCTAAGTATGTGGTCAATTTTGGAATAAGTGCATGTGGTGCTAAGAAGAATGTATATTCTGTTGATTTGGGGTGGAGAGTTGTGTAGATGTCTATTAGGTCCACTTGGTGCAGAGTTGAGTTCAATTCCTGGATATCCTTTTTAACTTTCTGACCCGTTGATCTGTCTAATGTTGACAGTGGGGTGTTAAAGTTCCCCATTATTATTGTATGGGAGTCTAAGTCTCTTTGTAAGTCTCTAAGGACTTGCTTTATGAATCTGGGTTCTCCTGTATTGGGTGCATATATATTTAGGATTGTTAGCTTTTCCTGATGAATTGATCCCTTTACCATTATGTAATGGCCTTGTCTCTTTTGATCTTTGATGGTTTAAAGTCTGTTTTATCAGAGACTACTATTGCAACCCCTGCTTGTTTGTTTGTTTGTTTTCCATTTGCTTGGTAGATCTTCCTCCATCCCTTTATTTTGAGCCTATGTGTGTCTCTTCATGTGAAATGGGTCTCCTGAATACAGCAAAATGATGGGTCTTGACTCTTTATCCAATTTACCAGTCTGTATCTTTTAATTGGACCATTTAGTGCATTTACATTTAAGGTTAATATTGTTATGTGTGAACTTGATCCTGTCATTGTGATATTAGCTGGTTATTTTGCTCGCTAGTTGATGCAGTTTCTTCCTAGCATCGATGCACTTTACATTTTGATGTTTTTGCAATGGCTGGTACCGGTTGTTCCTTTCCATGTTTAGTGCTTCCTTCAGGATCTCTTGTAGGGCAGGGCTGGTGGTGACAAAATCTCTAAGGATTTGCTTGTCTGTAAAGGATTTTATTTCTCCTTCACTTATGAAACTTAGTTTGGCTGGGTATGAAATTCTGGGTTGAAAATTCTTTTCTTTAAGAATGTTGAATACTGGCCCCCACTCTTCTGGCTTGTAGAGTTTCTGCCGAGAGATCTGCTGTTAGTCTGAGGGGCTTCCCTTTGTGGGTAACCCGACCTTTCTCTCTGGCTGTCCTTAACATTTTTTCCTTCATTTCAACTTTGGTGAATCTGACAATTATGTTTCTTGGAGTTACTCTTCTCAAGGAGTATCTTTGTGGCATTCTCTGTATTTCCTGAATTTGAATGTTGGCCTGTCTTACTAGGTTGGGGAAGTTCTCCTGGATGATATCCTGCAGAGTGTTTTCCAGCTTGGTTCCATTTTCCCCATCACTTTCAGGCACACCAATCAGACGTAGATTTGGTCTTTTCACATAATCCCGTATTTCTTGGAGGCTTTGCTCATTTCTTTTTACTCTTTTTTCTCTATACTTCTCTTCTCGCTTCATTTCATTCATTTGATCTTCAATCGCTGATACTCTTTCTTCCAGTTGATCGAGTCGGTTACTGAAGCTTGTGCATTTGTCACATAGTTCTCGTGTTATGGTTTTTATCTCTATCAGTTCTTTTAAGGTCTTCTCTGCATTGATTATTCTAGTTATCCATTCATCCATTCTTTTTTCAAGGTTTTTAGTTTCTTTGCTCTGGTTACGTAGTTCCTCCTTTAGCTGTTGTTTCTGCTGTTAATCATCAGTCACCTTCAATTAGAGCACAAAATGAATTCTTTCCTTATAAATTGATGTGGATGGTCTGCTGGTGCAGGCTTCATCTTCAACATCATGTCCCTAAACAAGTTATCCATTTGTAAACTGCTGATTTCCTTGGGCCATTGTCCCCATAAACTTTTTGCTAAATACCAGTGATTTCACAATTCTTCCACCCAAGCTTCACCATAAATTTGATGTTTGTTCTTGCTTCAATGTTAGCAGAATTCATCTTGCTCTTATAGGAGATCTTTTCAAATTGATGTCTTATCTTTCTTTGTGCCTCCAACTAGAGCCTCTTCAGACATGTTATAACAAGTTAGTATAAGTTTATTTTGGTACAGAAATAATTGAAATCCATGCATAGTTTTTCCAAAATACACATTTTTCACAAATGTTTTGAAGATCTCTTGTATTAAGGAACCCCTGCACTGTTTAGGAGGATGAACTAGATAATCACCTTGGGGCTTTCCAACTCTGGGAGTCTCTGATTTTCTCCATTCTTCGAGGTCTGCCATCTAGCATTATTATTAGATGGTGGTTCCTTCGGTGGTGGTGGTGTTTTTTTACCCCAACTTTCGCTGTTTGTCTGTCCTCTCATTTGCATCAATACACATGCCCCCACCACCTTTTTCATTGGTTTTTTAAATTATTTCCTGGGTTTTGCCTGTATTCCAGATAGATTACTTGAATAACTTAATGATCATAAATAAAGACCTACAGAATCATAGAATCTGCGACTTAAAAGAAGTCTCAGAGATTAACAAGTCCATCCTTATATCAGGAAAGATACAATGGTGTTAGGGTATATCACCTAACATTGAGTCAGATGTTTTGAATTTGAGAAGCTGCTCCATTATTTGCTGACTTCAAGATCTTGTGTAAGTTGCTTAACCTTTGTGAGCCTTTGTTTTCTCATTTGCATAGTAGGCATAATAATAGATATACTATAGGGTAGCTATAAACGTTTAATGATATATATATATATAAAGGGACCTAGCTTGCCATCTTACAGTGGACTCTCAGTAAATACTGCTTAAGGCTGAATGTCCTCATTTTATACATAAGGAACTGGATACACACAAGTCATGCTGGTAGCAGTGGCTAAGATAGAATGAGAGAGACTCAGGCCTCCCAGGAAAGTGCTCCCAACACACCAAAGCTGCTTTGTAAATGCCTCTAAAACCTACTCATTCTTTCATTGGACAAATATTTAGGCATTGGAACTACAGAGACAAATTGTAGCTCACAGTTTAGTAGGAGAAACCAGTAAGAGACATTTAAAATGTAGTGTAATGAGTGCTGCAGTAAAGCACAGCATGTACAAGGTGTTTGGGAATTACAGTAAGGCACATAACTTATTTTAGGGGGTGGAGAAAAGAAATAATACCTCTCATAGACTACAATAACTGAAACAGGAGTAAGAGGTGAACACATAGGATATTGCATAGAGAAGGGTTTTGCGCTCAAAATTCCTTTCTTCCTTTAATTCACTTTACAGCTTTGCCCAGGATGACTAAATACTATATATATATATATTTATATGACTATATACGTGTGTGTATATATGTATATATAAATATATATATATATTTAATGCTGGTTTTCTCTTTACCTTGGACCTTCTAAATGTCACAGTTATTGGTTTGGTGAATTTTTTAGTGAAAATCAGTGTCTACATGCATTTAAAAAATATTTATTGAACATCTACTACATGTCTCATGTTGGTCTAGGCACTGGGATTGTAGCAGTGATCAAGACAAAGTCTTGCCCTTGTAGAGCTTATATTCTGATAGAGAGAGGAAATAATGTACAGTATGTCAGGAGGTAGCTATTGCACTGGAAGAAAAAGTTGAGTAAGCAAGAAAGGGAAGATAGGTTTGGGGAGAGAAATGTTACTTTAAATAGGATACTCTGGCACAACTTATGGATAAGATGACATTTGAATAGAAACCTAGAAGAAGCAGATAAATTAGTCATGAGGTTACCTGGGGGAAGGGCATTCCAGACAGAGGAAATATCAGAATGCAAGCAAGAGACAGACTGACTGAGTATATTAATTTGGAGAGTAATAGAGGTATAAGATAGATCAGAAGGACTTCCTTGGGCATCATGAGATTTGGAGCCTTTAGTATGCAGGAAATGAGATACCAGGGAATGTGTTGAGCAGAGGAGGTATATGACTCAACATGTATAACAGTTTTGCAAGCATCGTGACCACTAAGGCATACACTATAAAGTTTGCTGGCATTTTATCTTGTTAGGATTTTGGCTGCATAAAAATAGGCTCAAAGGCATAAATACGTTAGAAAAGGTAATGATATTTAGGATTAATTGCAGTGTCTTTAATATTGTCATAACATTATTTGGGGCATAAAAAGAAGGGGAATAGGCTGGGCACGGTGGCTTGCACCTGTAATCCCAACACTTTGGGAGGCCGAGGTGGACGGATCACAAGGTTAGGAGATCAAGACCATCCTGGCTAACACGGGGAAACCCCGTCTCTACTAAAAATACAAAAAATTAGCCGGGCATGGTGGTGGGCGCCTGTAGTCCGAGCTACTTGGGAGGCTGAGGCAGGAGAATGGCGTGAACCCGGGAGGCGGAGCTTGCAGTGAGCCAAGATTGTGCCACTGCACTCCTGCCTGGACGACAGAGCGGGACTCCGTCTGAAAAAAAAAAAGGGGGGGTGGATTTTAAAAGATAATAGTGGAAAACTACTAGCCACTTCTATGTGATTTCCTTTTATATTTTCAAGCATCAGTTCTGTTTTTATGCATAATATAACATGGGCATACACGTTTTATAAATATCCATGGCAAAAAGACTGTTTCATGTTTAATGACCATTTGGTATAGGAAATGAGGCCAACAACGTAAGAACTTGTGTCTGCTGCTGGAGCCGTTGCACATTTTTTGCCTTTTTTTTCTATACTCTGACACTGTCTTGACAGTTTTCTAAACAATCTCTTATTGGTTCTCAGTGAACCTAATTCATATTCTGACCATTCTGTATACACTGTACAGCTTGAAAATATGTAAACCTATCTTCAGAATACAAAAAAGTAGTTATACAGAATGACCAGTAATTACTAATTTAATTTTCTCTCATGGAATCACATTACAGAACAATAGATTTATATTACTAATAAGCATCTTTCTGTATTGCAAACAAGAATGTTGAAAGTATTTGAAACCACTTTGGCAATGGAAAAAAAGAATACATGCTTGACTTTTAAAAGTTATAATGACTTTTAATTTAACTTTGCTGAAAACATTTTGATTCAGGGCTTGGTCCTATAAACATTGGGTTTCATTTTGGAATAAGTTTAGAGAATCGGCACCAGTATCTGTTCCAGCCCTGATGATTTCTGTATCCTCAAGGAAGTCTTTTTCTCCTCTGGACCTTGGTTTCCCCAAAGATAAAATGAAAAGATTTGATTCTAAGATTTTTTCTATATCTGAAACTGTATGAAATATCTACAGATTTTTAAAAGGTCAAATATCTTTTGAGGGGAATGGGAAGTTTTGCAATAAGATTATGTACATGAAATCACTGTATAATAAGCTGTTATTATAAGAGTAGGATAATGACCACTCTAGGGTATTCTAAAGAAATATTCTAAAGGAAATACCTTTCATCCATTTGAAAAGAAAGCATGGTTTTAGATTTCTGCCTGAGGGATGAGAGATTCAGAAGGACCAGAAGCTACATAGCTCTCTTTCCCAGGCCAGGCTTGGTACATACCAGCAAGTGGTAGTTACAAACACTGATGCGTGCTGGGAAGGTAACCTTCCCCTGCTCCTCCACAGACCACCCACCCCAGAATGGAATGTGTTCCAGACTCAGGTAAGTCAGGTGTGTAATAGAGCAGAGTGGGGGAAGGGAGGAGGCTGCTTGCACACCTTGCCCAAAGGACACGCCCTTGCCCAGCAGCTGTGCTGAAAGTAAGTTCAAACTCAAGTGTTGCTCTATAAGCAGATATCAGAACTCACTCACGTAAGTGTGTATTTCATGTATTAAAGGTGTCCCAAAAGAGCAGGCTGCTCACAAGTGAGCTATTTTACCTCTGGCAAGTAACAATGATACCCAACTACATGAAAGATAGCAGGGCAGTATACTGCTTTGAATAAAATGTCATTTACAGTATAGATACCTTCTTAAAGTTTCTTTTTGTCAAATCTCATTTTTAAGACTAGAAGGTCTTTGGGAGGCTGAGGTGGGCAGATTGCTTGAGGCCAGGAGCTTGAGACAAACATGACGAAACCCCATCTCTACTAAAATATTAGCTGGGCCTGATGGCACACACCTGTAATGCCGGCTTCTTGGGAGGCTGAAGCATGAGAATTGCTTGAACTAGGGAGGTGGAGAATACAGTGAGCAGAGATTGCACCACTTCACTCTAGCCTGGGTGACAGAGCAAGACTCTATCTTTAAAAAAAAAAAAAAAAATCATTTTGTCTCACTGAAGATGAGCCCCTCCTTACCTTAATTCTGGCAGTTTTGAAATTCTTTTCTAGATGAAGCATTGGTTTTCTATTACAACATTCCTGTAAAATAACTTAAACCCAGCAAAAGAAAAATCTATACAAAGGGACAAGGAGAATTTCTGGGACCATTTGAATAAAATGTCCTCTGAGACAGACCAAAAAATATTTTACCAAAGGTTGCAAGCAAAAAAAACACTATTTTTAACAATGAAAGGGCCAATCTACATGAAAAATATGAAATTTTCTATGAAAAAATTTGTTTCGGTGCTTGAACTGGATGTGAAACTCAGTGAGACTGTTAGAAAATAGGAGATCATGGTGAGCAAGTAGGACCGTTCAGTAGAGTAAAGGCCTTTAGACCTGGGCCTGAGATCCTAGGATTTGGCCCAGCAAACCTGACAAGGGAGATTTGCCTTCTGCGGGGCCACAAGGATTCTTTGTGTAACTGCTAGATTGTTATAGAAGTTTCTCCATTTGTGTTTACTTTATGAGCAACTGACAAAATGGTGTTTGTAAAATTAAGCACAGCGCCCCCAGTGAGACAGAAAATCCAAAGTTGCCAGTCAGCTATAGGCAGAGAATATAAGAATAGTGTAAAACTATATATCTGATTTGCTTTACATTGAGCTTATTTTCTTGGGGCAGACAAGGAGGTAGCATTTGGTCCCCAAACCCCATTTACAGTTTCTAAATAATGAGGTTAGTATGTTTCACCCAGAACTATCCCAACAGCCCATAAATACATTCTTAATTTTTTTTTTTTTTTTTTGAGACAGAGTCTCTCGCGGTCACCCAGGCTGGAGTGCAATGGCACAATCTCGTCTCACTGCACCCTCCGCCTTTCAGATTCAAGCAGTTCTCCTGCCTCAGCCTCCCAAGTAGCTGGAATTACAGGCACCTGCCACCATGCCTGGCTAATTTTTTGTATTTTTAGTAGATACAGGGTTTCACAATGTTGGCCAGGGTGGTCTTGAACTCCTGACCTCGTGATCCACTGCCTTGGCCTCCCAAAGTGCTGGGATTACAGGTGTGAGCCACCACACCTAGCCTATATTCTTAATCTTTTGGCCAAGAGTAAAGCTCATGTGAAACCCCTAGTTTTTTAATGGAAGAGACATCAGTAAGGAAGTGTGGAAGTGTTTTAGCCCATGACCCATTTTCACATCTTCCCCTAGACATAGCTTCTACACAACTCTCAGTAAAAGAGATGCCCAATGGGAGGGAGTCACTGTGCCACATGGGCTTTAGAGTCTTAGCAGATTGGGTTCAACTCCCAGCTCTTCCATTCTGTAGTTGTAAGACTTGGACACGTTGCTTGATGTCTCTGAACTTTGATTTCTAGTCTGTAAAAATTAAATGAGATAATATAAGGAAAATGAATAAGAACCTGGCCTGGTAGAAAACTTAGTAAACATTAGTTTTCATTCTTCCCCCACTACCCTCATAAGTGTGGCTCATATTTTAACCTTTTCTTGACCTCTTAAGGGTGTCATTTTGAGAATGAGCAGTTAACACTGATTTGTAGTAAATCCTAATTTCATAGGAAATAAAGATGATTCAGTCTGTCCCCAGATCGCAATGCCTTTTGCATTCTCATATCTGTCTTTTCTTGTTCTTCCAGAACTAGTATCACATTTTGCTACTGCCTACCTGTAAAATGGTCACCATTTTTCTCTATTTTTTTTTTTTTTTTTTTTTTTCTGTGAGACGGAGTCTCTCTCTGTCACCAGGCTGGAGTCCAGTGGCATGATGTCAGCTCAATGCAACCGCCGACTCCCAGGTTCAAGCGATTCTCTTGCCTCAGCCTCCCAAGTAGCTGGGATTACAGGCACGCACCACCATGCCCAGCTAATTTTTGTATTTTTAGTAGAGACAGGGTTTCACCATGTTGGCCAGAGTGATCTCTGTCTCCTGACCTCGTGATCCGCCCACCTCAGCCTCCCAAAGTGCCGGGATTACAGGCGTGAGCCACTGTGCCCGGCCCATTTTTCTCTTTTATATTATTCCTTCTGTTTCTATAAACCAAGAAACCAAATCTTGTTAGTTTTGTAAAATTAGAGTCTTTAGGGTCTGAACAAAAGCCTGAGGATGAGCAAAGCATCAGTCTGCTCCCTTGGTTATGTATGTGTTAGGTACTCAAATGTTAGATGAGCAATGACATCAATTTTATTATCTCAGAAGTCTTTTTTATTTCCTGTTGACTCTCAACTGTATTTTTAAAAGTCCCAGTTACTGGATAAAAAAACTATTAGATAAATGAAAGATTGCTAAGTACAATATGCATACATAGTGTTTTATTTGAAATACTTCATGATGAAAAACAGTACAAGGTTGTTGGAGAAAAAGGAATATGAAAATTTGTGATGAATGAAGAACCCTGACATTACCTAGAAATGTATTACTCATGTTCTTTCTGTAGTGTGTAAAAGAAAAAGAAAGTTGTATTTTAGAGGATTTATTGAGTTAATTTTAGAATGTGGCCAGTTGAACACATAAATTACATTCTCTCTGTTGAGAGGCCTTACTAATATTCTAGTAAATAGATGAAAGTCATAAACCCTCAAAGAAAGAGCACAGGAAGGAAAGGAAAGCAAGTTTTTTTTTTTGTTTTTGTTTTTTCCCCCAATCTGGAAAGCACATGATTGAAAGACAGTTGCCTAAATTAGCAGAATGCCAGAAGAAAATTTGTGCCACAGAATCCCAGCAGGGCTCAAGAATTAGAGTTACTGGCTATCTCAGAAAATGAGGGCACAAGTGGGGCTGCAAAGAGGGTAATTGGTTGAAAGTCTAAATAAAAGGCAGTTTAGGTGCCCTGGATGCCTTAGAACCTACCTACTATATGTATAGCCAAGTGACTGTCATTGCCCAACCCTCAGAAAAGACACCAGTTTCAATCAAAGTTACATAGAACATGGGGACACCAGGCACAGCCATAGAAAAACAAAGTGAGAAAACTCATTCTCAGAATAGTAAGACACTAAGCCCGCTTCTCCAGTGAACCTCTGAAAATGGGCACCATGTTATACACTCCAGGTTTGTGGAGGATATAAGATTTCGTTCTATGTCATGAAATTAACTGTCCCGGGAGAATAGACTTACAAATATTAAAAGCTGGGATCCCCCAGCAGAAAAAAGTATGGTCTCAACCTAATCACCCATATTGAAACTCCTCATGCAGAAGTTTGTATTCAGCTTCTGATTGATTAGATCCAGATTGTGATACACTGATATATTCATTCATCAGTCTTAAATATGAACAAAAAGCCCAAGATTAATACATATTTGAGGAAAGCCTCCAACCTGAAATACAGGAAAACCTCAAATGAAACCGAGACCATGGAAGAAACCAAAGAAAATCTTTTAAAAAGTCTAATTTCACAAAGATGAGAAGATATTGCATCCATGAAATAAAAACAAGACACTACCAAAACATATAGAAAGCCAAAAAGAACTCTTGAAATATTAAAATATAATTGATGAAACAAAAAAAAATTAGTAGGACCAGAAAATAAGTTAAGGAAGTCTCCAAAGAAGTAGGAAAAAACATAAAACAATGAAAAACAAGAGAAAAAATATTTTCTAAATTAGAAACTCAGTCTAAGTTCAAAATCCATCAGAAGGCCAAGCGCATTGGCTCATGCCTGCAATCTCAGCATTTGGGAAGGCCAAGGTGGGCAGATCACCTGAAGTCGGGAGTTCAAGACTAGCCTGGGCAACATGGTGAAACCCCGTCTCTACTAAAAATACAAAAATTAGTCAGGTGTAGTGGCACACACCTGTAATCCCAGCTACTTGGGAGGCTGAGGCAGGAGAATCGCTTGAACCCGGGAGGCAGAGGTTGCAGAGAGGTGAGATCGTGCCATTGCACTCCTTTCTGGATGACAGAGTAAGACTGTGTCTCCAAAACAAAACAAAACAAAACAAAAAATCCAACAGAGAAAGTGGGAGGAAATTAACAAAGAAATAATGCAAGAAATTTTCCCAGAAATGAAACATAAGACTTTCAAGTTGAAAAGACCACTGAGTTTTCACACAATAAATAAAATCTATACCAAGGCACAGGAAATCAGCCATAAGAAGATTCTGTTTCTGGAGTTTCGAAGTTCTACAGGATGTGCACTGAAGTATTAGGAATTAGAGACTTCTAAACAGCCATGCTTGAAGTGGAAAACAATGGAGCAATCCTTCAGAACTTAAAGGATATGGGTTCCAACCAAGAATCCTATATCCAGCCAAACTGTAGGTAAGGATAATAAAAGATATTTTTAAACGTGCAGAATCTCAAAATGTTTCTTCCTGTGCACTCTTTCTTAGGAAGATGATGGAATAGACCCTACACCAAAATGAGAGAATTGTATGTAAAGAAAAGGAAGACATGTGATCCAAGAAATAAGGGCATCTAACCCAGAGCGGTGTAGTAAGCCTAGAGAGCTACCAGTCTAGGTTAGAGAAGGAGGGTGGCAGATTTCAGGAAGAATGTCTCCTTTGGAGAAGGAAGAAGAATCAGCAATCCCTGATGTAGATGAACTTGAGAGGAAATTTCATTTTGACCAGAAAGATAGACAATTAATTGATGACACATAAATAAGAAATTCAACATATAGGGGAAAATGATTATCTCAGTAAAACCAAAAATTTTAGACAAACAGGTAAATATTAAGTAGATTAGCTGTGAATGTCTGCATAGTCATAATAGAAAAAAACAATAACTATTACTATGCAGTCAATAGTGCTGTTTACCAGATGTTCTGATTCTTTCTCTCTTTCCAAGTACATGATAGGATGACAGCTCCTGGCTCCCTTTGTGGTTGGGTGGACTTGTGTGACTAGTTCTGGCCAATAAGTTGCTTGTTTTTTCTAAGGATCCCCTTTTGGATCCAAGTGATCATTTATGCCTCTATCTTTGGTAGAACTGACACAGATAAATAGTGAAAATGAGGCAAAGACTGGTTGTCACCAAGTAAGTACATTTGTGGAATTTAATATTTTAACAAATATTTTCCCATTCATCTTCTTAGTTGAATTTCAGAGTTGTCCTGGGAGCTAGGGAGATACAGAAAGCAAGGAACTTGTCTCACATCATATACTGCAGAGCCATGGTCCAAGCTCCAACGTTTAACAACCACATTACTTGTAAACTATACACAAAGAGAGCTGAGTGTGACATTATGTATAGGGAAAGAACTGTTTTGCCATTTTGTAGTAGGAAATGCAAATTTCATCCTGATGGAGGAATTCAGGTTAGATATTTTTTAATACACTGTGATAAGAAACAGTGCTGTCATTTTATCAGTTTGTTTTCTGAGTTCATTTAAATTTTTAATATAATTTGTTAAGTAAATATTGAATACTCACTGTGTGCCTGTGCATATTCTAAGCATTTTATATGTATTAGCTCATTTAATAATCACAAAAATTATATGATACAGGTACTCTCGTTATCCTTGTTAAATAGATGAGAAATTGGAATTTTGAAATAGTAACCTTATCCAGGGACACCAGGTACTGAGGGTAAAGCTCAGATTTGAATTTGCAGTCTGATTTCAGAGCCAATACTCTTGAACATTTTAGATTGTCAAAATTACTTATGATTCCAGAAATGTTCTAAACTATCTCTGCCCATTTTTGGTGGTTTTATTGAAACATATTTACTGTACTTTTTTTCATCTAGGTTTATGTTCCAGATGAAAATAATACTATTTTGGGAAGAAATACAAATAAACAAGTTTTTGAAGGCTTGACAACGGGACTTCTCAAAGTCAGTGCTGTGGTTTTGGGCTGCCTGATTGCCAGTCGACCAGATGGAAACTGCCAGCCAGCTACCCCCAAAATACCAACACAGGAAATGAAAAACAAACCCTCACAAGGTGATGCTTTTAACAATCGAGTTCAGGACCTTATCAGGTAAAATTGCTGGAGTTCTTAAAACTTTGTTCTTTGTTAAAAAACTATATTAAAATAATTTAAATCTCAAGGCCCATGTTATGGCAGTGGTTCTCACAATGTCATTCACACATTCCTGGTAGAGAATACCAAAAATACCTTGTAAACATTTCTCAGATTTATCACCTTCACTCCATTGCTGCTATTAATACTTTACTTCAGATATTCAGGCTCTTTTGCAGCAGCAGACAGCATGTCTGTCTGTCTTACCCCCACCTTTTAAAAATAAGTTCTTTTTCCTAATTATAAAAGGAATACATGCTCAATGATAAACACAATTTGGAAAACACAGAAGAGCACAATGGATTTTTTAAAGCAGTTTTGTAGAGAGAAAGAAAATTCTTTTAATGAAAAGCAGTATAAGTAGAGCTCAGGTATCATTCTTGGTTGTTGTTTTGTTTTTGTTTTTGTTTTCTATCACCCAGTCTGGAGTGCAGTGGCGCGACCTTGGCTCACGGCAACTTCCGCCTCCTGGGTTCAAGCAATTCTCCTGCCTCAGCCTCCTGAGTAGCTGGGATTACAGGCACATGCCACCATGCCTGGCTAATTTTTGTATTCTTAGTAGGGATAAGGTTTCACCATGTTTGCCAGGCTAGTCTCAAACTCCTGACCGCAAATGACCCGCCCGCCTCAGTCTCCCAAAGTGCTGGAATTACAGGTGTGAGTCACCACACCTGGCTTTTCTTGATATTTAGATATGTGTTGTTAGAATGTGTTCCATTAGAGCTTTTACAACTTTCTTGATGTCAAGTCTCTCCAACTAAAGGAATTTCTGAGAACTCCCCTGTCTCAGTTCATCTCTGGTTATAAATTCGGTTCAGACTTAAAACAACAATAATAGCTACCATTTACAGAGTACCCATTATAGTACAATACCTTATACCTAGTAGGGTTAACCTTATAGGGTTATACCTACAGTGTAGTATAGTAACCCTAGAAGGTTCCTGTAAGTGTAAGGTAATTATAGTAGAGGCTTTGCAGCGCCGTAACTGTAGGATTTCTAACTCAAACTTTGTAGGTGAGGAAATTGCTCAGAGATGTTCAGTGCTTAGCCCAAGGTTATGTAATAAATAAGATTAAAAGTAGGTAGGAGAACTGAGACTGGAACTCATGTCTAGCTGGACTCCCAACACCTGTATGCTTTCCACTACACAGATGTGGCAATTTCTGACACCTGTTCAAGGTCAACCCTGTTTCCTTCTAAGGTCACCTTCTCTCCAGGGAAATTTACTCCTACTTTGGCATCTGAACTCATTTACCCTCGTTAATTTTTTATTTCCCAACAGAGTTTCATCTGGTGTTAATCAGTTACCTGTTCTGCCTATCAGCACCTCTTCTGTGTTCTGCACTGATCTCTGGTTCCCCAAATCCATGTAATTTGTTGCTCTCTGAAGCTTATGGTTGCTTAACAGAAGAACAAGAATGCACTCCTCTGTATTTGCTTCTTTCACAGTTCATAAATTTCTTCTGCTTTCTTGTAGTGCTTTCTTGGGAACAGTTGTTTCATTCAGTAGCTTCCTTACCCTTGATTACTTTGTTCACTTACCCCTTCTATCTGCCTGTCCTCTTTCCTCAAGTATATTTATTGCTGGAGAGCACCAGGCCCTTTGGGCCACAACCATTTATCTTACAGCACTTGACTTTTAGCCTCCCTGGCCTTTCTCTCAGTTGCTTGATCCCATTCAATTCCCCATGTCCTTTTGGTTATTGTAGAGCTTTGCCCTCTCTGCTGACGAATGTCATTCTGTCCCTGCATTCTCCCTTGGGCTACCCTGTGGTGCAGCAACCCTGCATTCTTATCATCCAGACAACTTAGTCATATGCCTCAGCTGTGATGAAGCAGAAGACCCATTCAAATGCTTCATTACAATTCCAGTGGGCTTTCCAGGGGGAAATACATACTTTTTCACATATATTATTATAAATACCAAATCCTTCTTTTTATACCTTCCTTTAGGAGGTATTTTTCCCCTAATACCTTCCTCCTTTAGGAAGGAGCAATGGTAATCTGCCAAACCAAATAACTCATGTGACTTAAAAAGGATGATTGACAACCATACTGCTTCAAAAAATACCATGCCAGTCTTTCTCTGATTTGAACCACTGTTGTTGAATATTGTTTTCTTACAGATAATGCATTGTTAGTTGGCTTGGTGAAGCCTGTGTGTAAAACCGCAAACCATATTTCACATCTGCCTAGTGTAGCAAACAAAGCAACTTTTTTTTGGTTAATCATTTTCATATTTGCCTTCTCACCTTCCCAGATATGAACTGACAAGAAGTCTCACTCCACTGCCTGTTACAATCTGGACATTTTTGTCAGTTGTGAAGTTGAGTAGAAAGGGCTCCAGTACAGTCATTGGAGCTGTTCTCTGGCTGTATCCCTGAAGTAGAGCAGGAGCAGATTCTGAAATCTATCCCTTCCTTCCCCTTATCTGGCATAGAAGAGGTAGGAAGATATCTAAGAGACATGAGATCATTACAGTATTTATTCTTATTATTATATTTTATTTTTTTCAGTCAAGTTTCTGCATCTAAGCCATTCTTAGAAATATTTTTCAATTCAAAGTATGGTCACCCATACTAATTTTGTGCCAGACACTGTAGAAGGCCGTGTCAAAAATTTAAAAAGACTTTTACAGCATATCCAACTAATTTTATTTTACTATTAAATATCTGAATTTCTTTCACTTTTAATTTATTTTTTTAATTGGCACATTGTAACTGTATTAGTCCGTTTTCACACTACCATTAAAGACATACCCAAGACTGAGAAGAAAAGAGGGTTCCACATGGCTGGGGAGGCCTCACAATCATGGCAGAACACAAGGAGGAGTAAGACATGTCTTACATGGATGGTGGCAGGCAAAGAGAGAGCTTGTGTAGAGGAACTCCTCTTTGTAAAACCATCAGATCTTTTGAGACTTATTCACTGTCACGAGAACAGCATGGGAAAGACCTGCCCCCACGATTCAGTTACCTCCCACTGGGTCCCTCCCAAAGCTCATGGGAATTTAAGATGAGGTTTGGGTGGGGAGGCAGCCAAACCATATCATTCCACCCCAGCCCCTCCCAAATCTCGTATCCTCACATTTCAAAACCAATCATGCCTTCCCAACAGTCCCCCAAAGTCTTAACTCATTTCAGCATTAACTCAGAAGTCCACAGTACAATGTCTCATCTGAGACAAGGCAAGTCCCTTCTGCCTATGAGCCTATAAAATCCATAGCAAGTTAGTTACTTCTTAGATACAGTTGGAGTACAGGCATTGGGCAAATATACCCATTCCAAATAGGGGAAATTGGCCAAAACAAAGGGGCTACAGGCCCCATGCAAGTCCAGAATCCAACAGGGCCGTCAGATCTTAAAGCTCCAAAATGATCTCTTTTGACTCCATGTCTCACATCCAAGTCACGATGTGGCAAGAGGTGGGTTCCCATCATGTTGGGCGGCTCTGCCTGTGTGGCTTTGCAGGGTATAGCCCCTCTCTTGACTGCTTTCACGGGCTGGCATTGAGTGTCTGCAGTTTTTCCAGGCACGTGGTGCAAGCTGTCAGTGGATCTACCATTCTGGGGTCTGGAGGACGGTGGCCCTTTTCTTACAGCTCCACTATGTGGTGCCACAGTAGGGACTCTGTGTGGGAGCTCTGATCCCACATTTCCCTTCCACACTGTGCTAGCAGAGGTTCTCCATGACAGCCCCTCTCCTGCCGCAAACTGGGCACCCAAGCATTTTCATACATCCTGTGAAATCTAGGCAGAGGTTCCCAAACTTCAATTCTTGACTTCAGCGCACCTGCAGGCTCAACACCACATGGAAGCTGCCAAGGCTTGGGGCTTCCACCCTCTGAAGCCACAGCCCAAGCTGTATCTTGGCCCCTTTAGCCATGGCCAGAGTGGGTGGAAGTCAGGGTACCAAGTCCCTAGGCCACACAGAGCAGGGGGGCCCTGGGCCTGCCCCACTAAACCATCTTTTCCTCCTAGGCCTCCAGGCCTGTGATGGGAGGGGCTGCCATGAAGACCTCTGACATGCCCTGGAGACATTTTCCCCATTGTCTTGGGGATTAACATTCAGTTCCTTGTTACTTATGCAAATTTCTGCAGTTGGCTTGAATATCTCCTCAGAAAATGGGATTTTCTTTTCTATCACATAGTCAGGCTGCAAATTTTCCAAACTTTTATGCTCTGTTTCCCTTTTAAAATTGAATGCTTTTAACAGCACCCAAGTCACCTCTTGAATGCTTTGCTGCTTAGAAATGTCTTCTGCCAGATACCCTAAATCATCTCCCTCAAGTTCAAAGTTCCACAAATCTCTAAGGTGGGGGAAAAATGCCACCAGTCTCTTTGCAAGAGTCACCTTTGCTCCAGTTCCCAACAGTTTCCTCATCACCATCTGAGACCAGCTCAGCCTGGATTTCATTGTCCTTATCATTATCAGCATTTTTGGTCAAAGCCATTCAACAAGTCTCTTAAGTTCCAAACTTTCCCACATTTTCCTGTCTTCTTCTGAGCCCTCCAGACTGTTCCAACCTCTGCCTGCTACGTATTTCCAAAGTCACTTCCAACATTTTCAGGTATCTTTTTAGCAGAGCCTCACTCTATTGGTACCAATTTACTGTATTAGTCCGTTTTTACCCTGCTGATGAAGACATAACCAAGACTGGAAAGAAAAAGAGGTTTAATGGATTTACATTTCCACATGGCTGGGGAGGCCTCACAATCATGGTGGAAGGCAAGGAGGAGCAAGTCACAACTCACGTGAATGGTGGCAGGCAAAGAGAGTTTGTGCAAGTGAACTCATTTTTATAAAAAAACATCAGATGTCATGAGACTTATTCACTATCATGAGAACAGCACGGGAAAGACCTGTCCCCATGATTCAAGTGCTCCCACCAGGTCCCTCCCACAATACGTGGGAATTCAAGATGAGATTTGGGTGGGGACACTGCCAGACCATATCAGTAACTGTACAAACTTACTGAGTACATTTTGATGTTTTTGTGTGTGTATATATATATATTATATAATGATCTAATCAGGATATCTATTGTGTTCATAACCTCATACATTTGTCATTTGTTTGTGGTAAGAACGTTCAGAGGCTTTTCTTCTAGGGATTTTGTAATATATAACACTTTACTGTTAACCATAGTTACTCTACTATGCAATAGAACACCAAAATTTATTCCTCCTATCTAATTGTAGCCTTGTACCCATTGACCAACCTCTCTTCCTCCTCCCTTCTTCCCCCACCCCCTCCTCAGCCTCTGGTAACCACTGGTGTACTCTTTGCTTCTGTGATACCAACCTGAACTTCTCTTTTTAGATTACACACTTGAGTGAGATCATGCAATATTTGTCCTTTTGTGCCTGGCTTATTTCACTTAACATAAAAACCTCCAGGTCCATCCATGTTGTAAAAAAGAAAGATTGCATTCTTTTTTATGGCTAAATAGTATTCCATTACGTATGTATACCACACTTTATCCTTTAATCCACTGAAGAACACTTAGGTCGACTCCATATCTTGACTATTATGAATAGTGCTGCAATAAACATGGGAGTGTAGATACCTCTTTCACATGCTGATTTCATTTCTTTGGATTTATAGCCAACAGTGGTATTGCTGGATCATACAGTAATTCTATTTCCAAACTTTTTACATGATGGCTATACTAGTTTACAATCCCACCAACAGTGTTTAAGTGTTTCCTTTTCTCTACATCCTCACCAATGTTTGTTTTGTCTTTTTTGTTTTGTTTTGTTTTTTGAGACACTGTTGCCCAGGCTGGAGTGCAGTGGCACAATTATGGCTCACTGCAGCTCAACCCCTGAGGGTCAAGTAATCCTCCCAAATCAGTCTCTCAAGTCGATGGGACTACAGGTGCAAACAACTACACCCAGCTAATTTTCCTTTTTTTTTTTTTTTTTTTTTTTTTGAGATGGAGTTTTGCTCATGTTACCTGGGCTGGAATGCAATGGTGCAATCTCGGCTCACTGCAACCTCTGCCACCCAGGTCCAAGTGATTCCCCTGCCTCAGGCTCCCAAATAGCTGGGATTACAGGTGCTTGGTACCACGCCTGGCTAATTTTTGTATTTTCAGTACAGATGGGATTTCATCATGTTGGCCAGGCTGCTCTCGAACTCCTGACCTCAGGTGATCCACCAACTAATTTTTTAATTTTTTTAATAGAGACAAGTCTCACTATGTTGTCCTGGCTGGTTGTGAATTCCTGGGCTCAAGCAGTCCTCCCACCTCAGCCTCCCAAAGTGCTAGGATTACAAGGATGTGTGACTGTACCCAGCATCTTATTTTATCTTTTTGATAATAACTATTCTAACTGGGGTGGACTGGTATCTCATTGTGGTTCTAATTTGCATTTCCTTGTTGATTAGTGATGTTGAGCATTTTTTCATATACCTGTTGGCCATTTGTATGTCTTCTGAGAAAAGTCTATTAAGATCTTGTGTCCATTTTTGAATTGGGTTGTTTAGCTTTTTACTGTTGAGTTATTTAAGTTTTGTATATATTCTAGATATTAACCCATTATCAGATGTATAGTTTGCAGATATTTTCTCCCATTCTGCAGTTGTCTTTTCACCCTGTTAGTTAACTTTGCTGTGTAAAATCTTTTTAGTTTGATATAATCCCCTTTGTCTATTTTTGGTATGTTAATTGTGGTTTTGAGATCTTGTTTTTAAAATCCTTGCCTGACTCAACCTTGTGAAACATTTCCTCTGTGTTTTCTTCTAGTACATTCATAGTTTCAGGTTTTACATTGACATTTTTAAGTTATTTTGAGTTAGTTTTTGTATTGGTGAGAAGTGGGGTTCTAGTCTCATTCTTCCACATGTAGATACCCAATTATCCCAGCGCGATTTATTGAAGAGACTCTCATTTTCCCATTGCATGTTCTTGGCAGCTTTACCAAAAATAAGTTGGTTGTCAGTGCATGCATTTATTTCTGTACTCTTTATTTTGTTCCATTGGTCTATGTATCTGTTTTTATGCAAGTACCATGGTGTTTTGGGAACACAGTTTTGTAGTAAATTTTGAAGTCAATTAATATGATGCCTCCAGCTTTGTTCTTTTTGCTCAGGATTGCTTTGGCTATTCAGGCTCTGTTTTGTTTTGGTTCCCTATGAATTTTAGGATTGTTTTTGTTTCTGTGAAGAATGTCATTGGTATTCCAATAGAGATTGCATTAAATCTGTAGATTGCTTTGGGTAATATGGCCATTTTAACAATATTAATTATTCTAATCCATGAACACAGGATTATTTTTCCATTTATTGGTGTCCTCTATTTCTTTATAAAAGAAAATTCATAGTTTATAACGTAGAGATCTTTTATCTTGTTAAGTTTATTCCTAGGTATCTTATTTTTATTATTACTATTGTGAGTGGAATTGCTCTCTTGATTCTTTTTCAGGTCATTCACTATTAATGTATGGAAATACCACTGATTTTTGTATGTTGATTTTTGTATCCTGCTAATGCTGAATTCATTTATTCAAAGAGTTTTTTGGTGGAGTGTTTAGGATTTTCTGTATGTAAGATCATGTGCCAGGCATAGTGGTATGCATCTGTAGTCCCAGCTACTCAGGAGCTCAGGAGACTAAGGCAAGAGGATCTTGAGCCCAGGAGTTTGAGACCAGCCTAGGCAACATAGACCCCATCTCTGGAAAAAAAAAAAAAAAAAAAGGAAAAGACATCTGTAAACAGGGACATATTGACTTCCTTCTTTCCTATTTGGATGCCTTTTATTTCTTTCTCTTGACTAATTAATTGTTCTTGCTAGGACTTCCAGTACTGTGTTGAATAGAGGGGTGAATATGGGCCTCCTTGTCTCGTTTCTAATCTTATGACATTAGCTATGGGTTTGTCTTAAGTGACTTATGTTGTGTTGAGGTATGTTCCTTGTATACTGAATTTGTTGAGAGTTTTTACAATGAAGGAATGCTGAGTTTTGTCATATTGTTTTTCTGTGTCTCTTAAAATGATCATAGAGTTTTTGTCTTTCTTTCTGTTAATGTGGTGTGTCATACTTATTGATTTCCATATGTTAAGCCATCCTTGCATCCCTGGGATGAGTCCCACTAATCACTGTGAATGATCTTTTTAATGTGCTATTGAATTTAGTTTGTTAGTATCTTGTTGAGAATTTTTGCATCTGTGTTCATCAAGTATATTGGCTTGTAATTTTCTTTTATTACATGTTTCTCTGGTTTTGAAATCAGAGAAATGCTGGCCTCATAAAATAAGTTCCTTCCTCTTTAATTTTGAGAGGTTTAGTTTGAGAATTAGTATTAGTTCTTTTTTTTTTTTTTTTTTTTTTGAGACAGAGTTTTGCTCTTGTTGCCCAGGCTGGAGTGCAATGGCACAATCTCGGCTCACCACAACCTCCACCTCCCAGGTTCAAGCGATTCTCCTGCCTCAGCCTCCCGAGTAGCTGGGACTACAGGCATGCACCACCACACCCGGCTAATTTTGTATTTTTAATAGAGACGGGTTTTCTCCATGTTGGTCAGGCTGGTTTCGAACTCCTAACCTCAAGTGATCCACCTGCCTCAGCCTCCCAAAGTTCTGGGATTACAAGCATGAGCCACCGCACTCGGCTGATAATTAGTATTAGTTCTCTAAATATTTGGCAGAATTCAGCAGTGAAAACTTCAAGATCCTGGTTGGTTGGTTGGTTGGTTGGTTGGTTGGTTGGTTTTTGAGACAGAGTTTCATTCTTGTTGCCCAGGCTGGAGTGCAATGTCATGATCTCAGCTCACCACAACCTCCACCTCCTGGGTTCAAGCGATTCTCCTGCCTCAGCCTCCCAAGTAGCTGAGATTACAGGCATGCACCACAGGCCCGGCTGATTTTGTATTTTTAGTAGAGATGGTGGTTCTCCATGTTGGTCAGGCTGGTCGCGAACTCCCATCCTCAGTTGATCCGCCGGCCTCAGCCTCCCAAAGTGCTGGGATTACAGGTGTAAGCCACCATGCCCAGCCCTGGGCTTTTCTTTGATGGATGATTTTTTTATGACTGATTTCATTTCCTCCCTCATTCTTGGTCTGCTTAGATTTTCTTTTTATAGTTTATATCTTGGTATGTTGCATGTGTGCAGGAATTTATTCATTCTGTTATCAAACATGTTGGTATATAGTTGTGCATAATAGTCTCTTATGATCCTTTGTATTTCTGTGGTATCAATGATTATGTCTCCTTTTTCATTTCTGATTTTGTTTGTGTTTTCTCTCTTTTATTCTTAGTCTAGCTAAAAGTTTGTCAGTTTTATCTTTTAAAAAAACAGCTCTTCATTTTGTTGATCTTTTGAATTATTATTGTTTTTTTTTTTTTTTTTTTTTGAGACGGAGTCTCGCTCTGTCGCCCAGGCTGGAGTGCAGTGGCACAATCTCGGCTCACTGCAAGCTCCGCCTCCCGGGTTCACGCCATTCTCCTGCCTCAGCCTCCCGAGTAGCTGGGACTACAGGCGCCCGCCACCTCACCCGGCTAGTTTTTTGTATTTTTTAGTAGAGACGGGGTTTCACCATGTTAGCCAGGATGGTCTCAATCTCCTGACCTTGGGATCCGCCCGTCTCGGCCTCCCAAAGTGCTGGGATTACAGGCTTGAGCCACTGCGCCCAGCCTTGAATTATTTTTAATCTCTATTTCAGTTGCTTGTGCTCTAAGTGTTATTTCCTTCCACCAATTTCGGGTTTATTTCTTTCTTATTTTTTCAGTTGCTTTAGGTATATCATCAGGTTATTAGAAGTTTATCTTCTTTTTTGATGTAGGCATTATTGCTGTAAATTTCCCTCTTAGGACTGCTTTTGCTGTGTCCCATAGATTTTGGTATGATGTGTTTCAATTCTTACTAGTCTCAAGGAATTTTTAAAATTTCCCTTTTGATTTCTTCCTTGACCCACTGGTTATTTAGTAGCATATTAATTTCCATATGTTTGTAAAGTTTTCAAAGTTTTTTTGTTGTTGGTTTCTAGTTTTATAAAATTATGGTCACTTGATGTGATCGTTATCTTGTTAAATTTATTAAGACTTGTTTTGTGACCCAACGTATGATCCATCCTGGAGAATACCCTATGTGCAGTTGAAAAGAATGTATATTTTGCAGCTGTTGGATGGAATGTTCTGTAAATGTCTGTTAGGTCCATTTGGTCAATGTGCAGTTTAAGTTTGATGTTTCTTTGTTGATTTCCTATATTGATGATCTGTCCATTGTTGAAAGTGGGATGTTGAAGTTCCCTACTATTATTGTATTGCATTTTACCTCTCACTTATGATTAATATTTACTTTGTATATCTGAGTGTTCCAATGTTAGGTATACATATATTTATTACATATACATAGATAAATGAGGTGCATATATGTTGTTGTATCTTCTTGTTGAACTGATCTTTTTATCATTATATAATGACCTACTTTGTCTCTTACAACTTTTTACTTAAAGTCTATTTTGTCTGATATAAAGATGGCTACTCCTGCTCACATTTGGTTTCCATTTGCATATTTTTCATTACTTCATTTTGTTTGTTCATCTTTAATGATGTGGTGAGTCTCTTGTAGGCAGCATATAGTTGGATCTGTTTTTAATCCATTCAACCACACTAAATCTTGTAAGTAATTTATTCTGTTTACATTCAGAGTTATTATTGGTAAGGACTTATTTTTGCCATTTCGATAATTATTTTCTGTTTTTTGTTTTTTTTTTAATAGATCCTTTGTTTTGCTCTTCCTCTCTTGTTTACCTCTACAATTTAGTGACTTTCTATGGTACTAAGCTCTGTTTCCTTTCTCTTTTTCATTTTTGCATCTGCTGTAATTTCTTTCTTTGTGGTTACCATGGGGCTACCATAAAGAGTCTTACAGTTGTAATATACTGTCTTAAGCTGATAGCAACTTACCATTGGTCACATAAAAATACTTTTCCCCCCTCCTGTCAATTTATATTTTGCTATTTTATTTTACTTTTTATCTGTTGTGTGTTTCTTAGCTTTTAATTATAGCTGGTTTGTTTTTAACAATTTTTTACAACAATAATTACAAACACATCTTCATGGTTCTAATTATTGTCCTTTAATTTCTGGCTATAGCAGTTCTTTAAGCATTTCTTGTAAGGCTGGTCTAGTGGTCGTAAATTCCCTTAGGTTTTGCTTGTCTGCAAAGGTCTTTGTTTCTACTTCATATCTAAAGGATAGCTTTGCTGAATAAAGTACACTTGGCTGATGGTTTTTGGGGTTTTTTTTTTGGGGCAGTCAAGCACTTTGAACTTGTCCTTCTGTTATCTCCTGACTTGCAAGGTTTCTGCTGAGAAATCTGCTGATAACTTGGTAGTCTAATGGAGATTCCTTTATAAGTGACTTGATACTTTTCTTTCTTTTTTTTTTTTTAATCTTTGTTTTATTTTGATAGTTTTTTGGGGGAACAGGTGGTGTTTGGTTACATGAATAAGTCCTTTAATGGTGATTTCTGAGATTTTGGTGCACCCATCACCCAAGCAGTGTATAT
Organism: Chlorocebus sabaeus; assembly: GCF_047675955.1. NCBI lineage: Eukaryota > Metazoa > Chordata > Mammalia > Primates > Cercopithecidae > Chlorocebus > Chlorocebus sabaeus. Next base: position 52,504,818 of record NC_132929.1, on the reverse strand, counting down.
TGTACCCAATTTGTAGTGTTTTATCCTTCACCCCCCACACCACCCTTTCCCCTGAGACCGCAAAGTCCATTGTATCATTCTTATGCCTTTGCATCCTCATAGCTTAACTCCCGCTAAGTGAGAACATAGGATGTTTGGTTTTCCATTCCTGAGTTTCTTCACTTAGAATAATGATGTCTATTTCTGTCCAGGTTGCTGCAAATGCCGTTATTTCATTTCTTTTTATGGCTGAGTGTATATATATATACTCAGTGTGTGTATATACATATATATACATATACATACATATACATATACATATATCCATGGTATATATATACCGTGGTGTGTATATATATATATATATACACCACATTTCTTTATCCATTCGTTGATTGATGGGCATTTGGGCTGGTTCCATATTTATGCAGTTGTGAATTGTGCTGCTGTAAACATCTATGTGCGAGTAACTTGATGCTTTTCTCTTGCAGCTTTTAGAATTATCAAATAACTTTTGACGGTTTGATTATGATGTACCTTGGAGAGGATCTTCATGGTTGAATATAATTGGGGACCTTTAAGCTTCCTGGATCTGGATGTCCTTGTCTCTCCTAATACTTGGGAATTTTTCAGCAATTATTTCATTAAATATGTTTTTTGTGCCTTTTTCCGTCTCATCTCCCTCTAGCATACCTATAAAGCAAAAATGTGTCCACTTAATGATGTCTAATAAGTCTTACGAGTTTTTTCTTTCTTTTCTATTCTGGTATCTTTTTTTTTCCTCTGACTGGGTTATTTCAAAAGACCTGTCTTCAAGTTCAGAGATTCTTCTACTTGATCTAGTCTATTGTTGAAGCACTGATTTGTATTTTTTTTTTTCATTTTATTCATTGAATCTTCAGCTCTGTGATTTCTGTTTGGTTCTTTTTTGTGATATCTCTTTGTTCAGCTTCTCTTTCATATCATGAATTTTCTTGATTTAATTAAATTGTTTGTGTTCTCTTGTATTTCACTGAGTCTCCTTAAGATCATTATTTTGAACTTCTCTTTAGACATTTTGTGAATATCCTTTTCTTTTGGGTACATTGTTGGAGACTTACTGTATTCATTTGGAGGTATCATATTTCCTTGCTTTTTTATGTTTTTGTGTCTCTACATTGATATATGAACATCAGGTGGAATAGTCACTTTAACCTATTTCCTATGTTTTCCATCCCTTCATTTTCAGTGTATGTTTATCTTTAATGATGTGGTAAATCGTTTGTAGCCAGCCTATAGTTGGGTCGTTTTTAATCCATTCAACCACTCTAAATCTTTTAATTAGAGTATTTAATCCATTTACATTCAGAGTTATTATTGATAGTTTAGGACTTATTTCTGCCATAAGCTTCATATGGTGAGACCTTTTCCTGTAGGTGGGTCCTAGGGTGTTGATTGGATATGGTGTGTTGGCTTTGGTTCTGGGTGGACTTAGTAGCAAGGTCTCTGTACAGTTTCTTCAACTGAAATTCTCATTAGCAATCTCTGTGATTGCCTCAGTAGCCTAGGCTGCAGGAATTTGAAACAATCACAGACATTGTAGCCTAGGGGCAGTGGCACTGGGCTGGTTGTTGGGCCAGGTACATGTTTGTACAGAGGTCTGAGACACTATCTGGCAGACTCTCCGGGAAGGCAGCAGCCACAACCAGGCTGACTTCAAGGCTGGGTTCAGGCATGTGCAAGTGTGGCCAGCTATGTGGCTATGCAGTAGTCTCTCTGGGGAGGCAGGGCCATCACTGGTCCAGCTCTCATGCCAGATGCGGGCACAGCAGGCCAGCCAGCTGTTCAGTGGCTTCACCACAGTGCAGGCTTGCCTGTTCCATTGGTGGGTGGGATGCCACCTGGGTTCAGACACTGGCATCTCAGTAATTTTGTCTGGTAGGATCCAGCCAACTACACTTATAGTGATGCAAGCACCCATGTGAACATGGTGAAATGATGTCAGGGCCTCAGAGATGGAGAGAGTCAGTTGCTACTGGCCCCCAGGGCAGGACATACTCCACCAGTCGGTCTGGTTCCAAGATGATCTGTGCTGTGACAACTTAGATTACAGGGATGGGGAGTGCTCAACATGGGATCCTACTCTGAGAGAGTTCAGGTTTACAAATTCCCAGCTACTTTCCAAACTAGATTTGGGTCCTATGAGTACTGGGAGATTCTCCTGTAGCAAGATTTGCTGGCATTTGTGGTGGCAATGAGGACTGCTGGGAATCTCCAGCTTACTTTTTCCCTGTAAGAAGTCCTCCCTGACCCTGAGCTAATCCCAGCAGGGAAGACAGTGTGGCAGAGGCAGGATACCTTACTCCCCTGTCTGTGGTGGTATCCTGGGCTTTCATGTTCCACAGGGATTTTGCTGCCCCTCTAGTATTCTCCAGTGTACTTCGTCAGTCACTACAGTCAAAATATCGTTGTTTGCTTGTTGTTTTGGTCACTTCTTGTTGGGGTGGAGGGGGACAACCACCAGGCAACTCTAATTGGTCATCTGGCTGACACCCCTTGACCACATTAATCTCTGAATTTTTTTTTTTTTTTCCTTGAGACAGAGTCTTGCTCTGTCACCAGGGTGGAGTTCAGTGGCGCGATCTCAGCTCACTGAAACCTTCACCTCCCGGGTGCAAGCCATTCTCCTGCCTCAGCCTCCCGAGTAACTGGGATTATAGGCGCATGCCACCACGCCCAGCTAATTTTTGTATTTTTATTAGAGATGGGGTTTCACCATGTTGGCCAGGATGGTCTAGATATTTTGACCTCGTGATCCACCCACCTCAGCCTCCCAAAGTACTGGAATCACAGGCATGAGCCACCACACCCAGCCACCAGCCTTTTAGAATCTATGTATTCAAGGAGAAATTTTAGCTTAGCACTTTCCTGGCCACCAGACCCTGACCACATACCTTGCCACCAGGATGTACCACAGATACCTCAGACTCCATAGTTCAAAACTTAATACATTATCTGTCCACCCAAAGGAGCTCCTCTTCCTGTGTCCTCTGACCTTATCAATGACAGCGATGTCCTATTAAGTTACTTAAAAAGCTAGATCTCTCAGTCTTTTACCAAACCAATATCCGGTTAATCCTCCAGCACCTATTGATCCTGCCTTGTAAATATTTCTCAAAACTCTTACCCTCACTCCATTGCTATTTCTTTACTTCAGGTGTTCAAGCTGTCTTGCAGCAGCAGATGGTGTATCTGTCTCTCTACCACCACCTTTTAAAATAAGTTCTTTTTTCTAATTATGAAATTACTATGTGCTCAATGACAAAAACAATTTGGAAAACACAGAAGAGTACAGTTTTTTGTTTTTTGTTTTTTTAACACACACAGACTATCTTTAATTCCACCACCCAAAGATAATTACTGGGTTTGTGTTTTTTAGTGAATATATATGTAGTTATTTTATTTAAATATAATACCTATAAATACTGTTTTATAATGTGCTTTTTTTATTTTATTTTTTTAGAGACAGGTTGTGTGTACTGTCACCCAGGCTGGAGTGCAGTGGCATGATCATGGTTCACTGTAACTCAGCTCCTGGCCTCAAGCAGTCCTTCTGCCTCAACCTCCAGAGGAGCTGGGATTACAGGTGCAAGCCACCACACCCAACACATCATACACTTTTCTAATTCACTTTTTCAAGTCAATAGAAACTTGCAAATTAATTTTTACTGATTTTCCAAGTATTTCACTACTTAGGAATGATTTGTTTCAGGTAACCTATTATTACACATATAAGTGTATTTTAGTTTTTTGCTTTATACATAACACTGAAGAACATCTCTGTATGCTCCTCTTTTCCTTTTTTTTCTGTTTTCATACAATTGATTACTTTCTTATGATAGATGTTTAAAAGTAGAATTTCTGGGTCAGAGAATATACCATAAGAATTTTCATCCATATTGCCAGATTGACCTACACAAAGAGTACCCATGAGTGTGTCCTTGTACCCTCAACCTAGACAATATTGGGTATCATCATTCTTTTTAAACCTTAGTCTAACTGAGAGATGAATATATTTAACTTTTTTGGTTTTTTTTTTGAGATGGAGTCTCGCTCTGCCGCCCAGGCTGGAGTGCAGTTGCGTGATCTCAGCTCACTGCACCCTCCTCCTCCCAGGTTCAAGTGATTCTCCTGCCTCAGCCTTCTGAGTAGCTGGGATTACAGGCATGTGCCATCTCACCTGGCTAATTTTTGTACTATTTATTTATTTATTAGTAGAGGCAGGGTTTCACCACGTTGGCCAGGCTGGTCTTGAACTCCTGACCTCTAGTGATCCACCTGCTTCGGCCTTCCAAAGTGCTGGGATTACAGCCCTGAGCCACCACACCCAGCCAATATTTAACTTTTATATTGGTAGTGATGGGGAATATTTTTTAATGTTCACTGGCCATTTTTATAATTTTGTAAGTTGCTTCCTTATGTACTTAACCCATTTTTCTACTATTGGAGGTGCTGAAATGTTTTAATTATAAAAATTCTTTACATATTCAAAACATTAACCCTTCATCTTATTATTGCAAATGCTTTTTCACCCTTAGTTGTTATTGCCATTTTTAATATTTAAATTTTCTATTATTATGAAATATTGTCAACATACACAAAACAAAATTATAGTTATCTGTGTACCAACAATTGTTAACTGGTAAGATTTTCCATATTTGTCTTAGGTTAGATCTTTTTTGTTGTTGTTAAGAAACCAACTATTGCAGATACAGCTGCCTCCCCCTCCCCTTCCCTATCCTTTCCCCTTACTCTCTCCCAAGTGGTAAATCGCTGTTAAGAGTTTGTGTATATCATTTCATGTATTTTTTATATTTTTTATATTTTTTATATGTGTGTATCTATCTCCATAAGCAACATATTCTACTTTTAATGGTTTTTTAAATTTACATAAATGCTATGATATTATTTTGCCAATTGTTATTTTTATGCAATGAAATGTAACATGTTTTAACTCTTTTTATATTTATTTATGTTGATTCATATAGATCTAGATAATTCATTTTAACTGCTCTTCAGATTCTATTGTGTGAATAAATTCCCAAATTTATCCATTTTCTACCTCAGGGCAATAGTTTATTCCTTTTGACTATTTCAAACAATGAGGTAGTAAATGTCTTTATAAAAGTCTTTTTCTATACTTGTACAAAGTTTCTCAAGGGTATATACCTAAAGGAGTAATTTATGGATGATATAATAAATGCATGTTCAACTTCTATCAGAAAATACTGTTAAATATTTGCTGACAAAAATTTATACCAAATACCAAAAAAGTTGATACCTTAAAACCAAAATCTGATAAAGATATTCAACAATTTAACACCAAATTGTTCTTTAAAGTAATTGTACAAATTTTAGTTCCCATCATCAAAAAAATTTCAGTTTCCATTTCGCCATATCCTTGCTAGTGTTTTTGTCAGTCTAATAGCTATGCAATGTTTTGTTTTTGTCATCTTCATTTACACTGACTTTATCACTAGTGAGGTTGAGCATTGTTTGTCAGTCATTGTATCAGTCTGGATTTAGTTGTAGAAAATGAAGCCATTGTAGCTATTTTAAGGAGAAAAGGATATAAAACAGAGAATTAGGTGCTTACAAAATCGTTGAAAGGACTGAAAGAGAAAATTCTATCAAATAAACTTAAGTAAACACATAAAGCTAATGACTACTATACTGAACAACATAATTCTATGTTCTTAATTTTTTTCTAGTTTTAACAATTAGCAAAACAGGAGTGTTAAAAATCTCCAACTGTGACTATGGATCTGTCTCCATTTAATTCGTATGATTTTTGCTTCATGTATTTTGAAACTCTGTTAGACTGTTATGTCTTTCAGATGGCCCTTTTATTATTATTCCTCTTTATTCATGTTAAATACTCCTTGCTTTGAAGTCTAGTTTGTTTAATATTAATTTCTCACATAACTGTTTGGTCTACTCCATCCTTGACAATTTTTTTTGCCTTTAAGCACTTTAAAGATATCATTTCTGGCTTCCATCATTTCTTATGAGAAATCAGCTTTCATTTTTCCCCTGTAGGTTGTGTATTTTTTTTCCTCCACCTGCATTCAAGAATTTTTTTTTTTTTTTTTTTTTTTTTTTTTTTTTGAGACGGAGTCTTGCTCTGTCGCCCAGGCTGGAGTGCAGTGGCCAGATCTCGGCTCACTGCAAGCTCCGCCTCCCGGGTTCACGCCATTCTCCTGCCTCAGCCTCCCGAGTAGCTGGGACTACAGGCACCCGCCACCTCGCCCGGCTAGTTTTTTGTAATATTTAGTAGAGACGGGGTTTCACCGTGTTAGCCAGGATGGTCTCGATCTCCTGCAGTTTGACATGATCAGCTTCAGTGTAGTTCCCATTGTATTTACTCTGCTTGAGGTTTTCTGAGCTATTTGGATGGTAAATTGATGTTTTTCCACCAAAACAGAAATCTGCTGTCTGTAACTTTCCACAAAGAAAACTCTGGGTACAGATGGCTTTACTTCTAAATTCTACAAAGCACTTAAGGGAGAAATAACACCAATAATACACAAACTCTCTCAAAGGACAGGTGGGAATACTTGCCAGCCTGTTTTATGATGCCGGTACAACCTTAATACCAAAATCTGACAAAGATATTCCAAAAAAGAAAATTACAGATCACATTCCTCGTGAACATAAATGTAGTAATTGTTAACAAAACATTAGCAATTAAATTCAGCAATATATAAAAGGATCATGACAATATGAGATTTATTCTAGGAATGCAAGATTAGTTTTAACATTTAGAAATTGCCATATTAACTTATCAAGAACCATGAAAGTTCATAGATTTTACCCTTTTTGCAGGCTAACAAGTTAGCCCACACAGTTTCATGGATGCTGGCAAAAGATACATGACTCCTAGTCGGAGACAAGGGACCTTATTACTCACAGACAGCAAGCAATTTGAACTTTATGTTCTCATCAGTTTTTCTTACCCCCAGGTCCCACAGAAACAACACAGGGTGGGCCCACATGGATGTTGCATGTGCATTGAGTTTACATCACAGCTTAGGAAACCCCCACAATCTTAGGAAACCCCAGTCTTTAAAATGGGCTAAAAATAGACCTGTTCAACCTTTGCCTGGGAGGTAGACATTATCTTTACTCTACTGGACAGCCAACATACCTGACCTTTGCTCTAAAGGATGACATGACCATTTTCCAAGACCATTCCCTATACAAATATTCTGGAAAACAGTCTAGAACAAAAGCTGTTAGTTCATCTGCTCACAAGACATGCAAAAATGTGAGACTTTTTGAGGATTATCTCCTGGCACTGACCTCAACAAAAGGAAACTATGATCATCTTAGTAGATGCAGAAAAAATGAAAAAAAAAAAAAAAAGTGACACCACTTCATGGTAATAAAATAAACAGCAAATTAGGAATAGATGGCAAAAACAGCTAAATCATACATAATAATAAACACTTTTCCTTTAAGATTAAGAATACACAAAGACTGTTTACCCTCATCACTTCTATTCAGCATTGTATTGAAAGTTCTAGCTAGTTCAGTAAGAAGTGGAAAAAGAAAAGGCATAAAGTTTGTAAAGGACAAAATAAAACTATTGTTATTTGCAGTCTCATCATTGCACATATAGAAAACTATGTAATCTACCAAGAAAGAAAAGACTATTTAATAGAACTAAGAACTAATAAGTAAGATTTAAGCAAAGTTTGAATATACAAATATAACTTATGCAAAAATCAGTTGTATCACTATGTATAGCAGAAAATAGAAATCAAAATTTAAAAAACAATACCATTTATAAAAAGCATCAGAAAATATCAAATACCTCTGAGTAAATCTCATTAAAGTAAAGTAACACCTCTATAAAGCATTACTGAGAGAAACTGAAGACCTAAATAAATGGAGATATATGTAAATGGATCAGAAGACTCAATATTGCTAAAACATTATTTTTCCCCAAATTAATTTATAGACTCTATGCAATCCTAATCAAAATCCCAGCAGGCTTTAGAAATAAATTTACAAGTCAGCTCTAAGATGTCTATGGAAAAGGCTCTAACACAGCCAAAACAATTTTGAAAAAGAATAGTAAGTCAGAGGACTTGCCTGATTTGGGGACTTACTATAGAGTTACGCTAATCAAGACAGTCTGGTATTGGTATAAGATTGATCAATAGGTCAAAACAGAATTGAGTGCACAGAAATAGACACACACAAATATGGTCCAATTATTTGGGGTGGGGGAGCTGATTAGGCTTTGGAAAAAAATACACTATTTTTTTTAGAGCAGTTTTTAAAGTTCACAGCAAAATTGAGTGGAGACTATGGAGTATTTCCATAAACCCCTGGCCACACACATGTACAGCCTCCAGTAGCCCTCATTAGAGTGGTACATTTGTTACTGTCAGTGAACCTACATTGATGTCGTTATCACCCTAAAGTCCATAGTTTACATTAAGGTTCACTCTTGGTGTTAAATATCTTATGGATTTTGGCAAACGTATAATGACATGTATTCATCAGTACAGTATCATATAACCCCATCCATTCATTCCTCCTTTCCCCACAACCTCTAGCAACCTGTCATCAGTTGATTTCTGATCAAGGGATCAGATTAATTTAATAGGGAAAGGAAAGGTCTTTTAATGAATGGTACTAGAACAACTGGATATCCATATGGGAGAAAAGTAACCTCTTGTTATATACAAAATTAATTTGAGATGGATCATAGATCTAAACACAAAAGTTGTGACCATAAGACTTAATAGCTACTTAACACGGGGAAAGATACACAAATAGCTACTTAGCACATGGAAAGGTGTTCAGTATGTTAGTTATCAGGGAAATGCAAACTAAAACTATACCAAGGTACTATTTCAAATCCTATAGAATGACTAAAATAAAAAAAGACTGATAATACCAGATGTTGGTAAGGATATAGAACAACTGGAGATCTGATACATTGTTTCTGGGAGAATGAAATGAAATGACCTCTTCGAAGAACTCTTTTTTTTTTTTTTTTTTTTGAGATGGAGTCTCGCTCTGTCGCCCGGGCGGGAGTGCAGTGGCCGGATCTCGGCTCACTGCAAGCTCTGCCTCCCGGGTTCACGCCATTCTCCTGCCTCAGCCTCCCGTGTAACCCCGTCTCTACTAAAAAATACAAAAAAATAGCCGGGCGAAGTGGCGGGCGCCTGTAGTCCCAGCTACACGAAGAACTCTTTAGCAATTTGTAAATTTAAACACATCTATTCTATGACTCAACAATTCTACTGTTAGGTATTTACCCAATAGAAATGAAAACACATGTTCACAAAAAGACTTTCCCATGGATTTTCATAACAGTCTTATTTATAATAACCAAAAACTGTAAATAACATATACATCCATCAACAAGAGAAGGAACAAACAAATCATAGCATACAGGTTGAGTATGCCTTATCTGAAATGCTTGAGACCAAAGTGTTTTGGATTTTGGATTTGGGTGGGGAGGGGATTTTGAGTATTTGCGTTATACTTGCTAGTTGAACATCCCAAATCTGAAAATCCAAAATCTGAAATGCTCCAATGAGCATTTCTCTTGAACATCATATTGATACTCAGAAAGTTTTGGGTTTGGGAGGATTTTGTATTTTCAGGTTGGGCATGCTCAACCTGTGTTCATACAGTGGGATACTAATCAACAATAAAAAGAAAGGAATTATTGTCCGATGCACCAACATGAATAAATTTCAAAAACATCATGCTTAGCCAGAGACAGATATAAAGGAGAACGTTTGGAATGATTTCCTTTATATGGAGAGAGGAAAGGATTGGATAGAAAACAAGGGAACTTTCTGTTATGATGAGTATGTTCCATATCTTGTTTTTATTGATGGTTATTTAGATTTATGTAGTCTTCAAAACTTGTCAAACCAAACACTTAAGTTTTGTGCATTTATTATTTGGAATGTATCTTAAGAGAAAGCAGTTGATTATTAATCACAATGAAAGCAGAAAGGACAAAGGTTATCACAAATGTGATTAGCAAGGAGACAAGAGATGTGAAGGATAGACAACAGAATTAAAATGTTGAATAATTGATCTTCTCAAATAAGGTAACAGGAGAAGTACAACAGAAAAAAAAAAAAAAAAGCAAGAATAGAACACTTCTAAACTGAAGGAAAACATTCATTAGCCATTAGCCATATATGAAGGAACCAACTTTACTAGTGGGGTAGATATAAAGAGGCTGAGACTCAGGTCAGGCCTTGTTTCTAATATCACACAATAACTTAGCCTGATAGGATGTGACCTTGACCAAACTATAGCAGTAACAATTACAGTGGAAGCAAGAAGGATTTAGGACTATTTTAGAGGTAGAATTAGCTTCTATCTACCTCAGCCTTGGGCCTTGTCTACCTGATGAATTCATTTAAAAATATGAAGATGCCACTTCTTTTGAGAAGCTAACCCTGGCCCATTAAGCCAAAATTTGGCACTTCTGCTGTATGGTAGTAATACTTTGAACATACCTCTATTATAGAATTAATCATAGTAACGTGGAAATTATGTGTCAGCTATAATGTTAAGAGGTCCTTAAGGTTAGCATCAGCATCATACTTAGAAATAATTGAGTGGATGAATGCATGATTACAAATGGTTATCTTAAAATTTCTTGTATTACTGTGAGATGAATAATGACATCCATTTGGATAAGAATAGTGGGAGAAGGAGATTTCAGAGGAGATAATGAGGTTTTATTTGAACATACAAATATAGGGGTGCCTTGGGACCCCCAAGGGAAAATATAAACTAGTACTTTTAAGACAGAAGTTCAGAAAAGAAGTAGGCCGGATGCAGTGGCTCATGCCTATAATCCCAGCACTTTGGATGGCTGAGGAGGGCAGCTCTCTTGAGTCCAGGAGTTCATGACCAAACTAGGCAACATGGCAAAACCCTGTCCCTACAAAAAAAAAAAAAAAACTAGCCAGGCCTGATTGCATGCACCTGTAGTCCCAGCTACTCGGGAGGCTGAGGTGGGAGGACCCTTGAGTCCAGCAGTGAGCAATGATTGCATCACTATACTCCAGCCTGGGCAATAGAGTGAGACCCTGTCTTTAAAAGCAAAACAAAAGTAGGCCTTGAGGTAGATTTGGGAATTATTATTAACATATTGAGGATAGTTGAAACCATGGAATTGCATGAATTTACTAAATTTAGTTCAGGGATAGAACCCTAATAAGCAACATTTTGGTTGGAATGTGAGAGTGGATAGGTAGACAAGGATGGACAAAGAAACAATAACTCACTTTAGTTTTTTTTAATAGATTCAGGGGGTACATAATACAGATTTGTTACATGGATATCTTATGTAATGGTGAAGTTTCGGCTTTTAGTGAACCCATCACCCAAATAGTGAACATTGTATACACACACACACACATATATGTATATGTTTCTCAATATCCCTTTCTGTTTGTAAAGTTCTATGACAGAAAGCTGCAAAGGGACTCATTTTAAATTTCAAATGGCAAAGCAAATGGAGAGACCCATTTACTGTAGCATTTACAGCAGCATGTCTCTGTCCCAGGATGTGTGTTCCAAGACTAGGAAGTTTTCTACATAAAGCTTTTCATCCTGGGTGTGGTAATAGTCTCAGCATTATAATTTCAACCTAATAGTTACAATGCAAAAGATATGTTGCTTTTGACCCCAGTATTCATTAGAAAATTCCATATTCTTCGCTCAAAACTGTGAGGTTGACAAAATGAATTTCTCTACACTGACCTTTTAGAGCCATTTAGTTTAAGCATCTTCTTAGCCAGTCATTTAAAGATTGTCCATGCAGTTTTCAAGACACAGGCAATTTGAAAAAACATTAGTCTGACTCATTAGTAGGCACCATAGATGGCCCAGTAACCATAGGAGATGATACTCAGAAAGGACCAACTACTCAACAAGTGGTGGTTTTAGTTTGCCTTGGCTTTACAATGCTTTTTATCTCTTCACTCATTTTGTAGTCTTTCTGCCTTTCTGGCTATTTCAAGGTCAGTACAGGAAACCTAGCTAAGCCATTTTCATCTTGAGACTACATGGTTTTGAAGCTAGACCTCAGTAAGAACCAAAAAAATGCCACAGAAAAGCAGTGAATTCAGTGCAAAGGACCCTCTTATCAGGAGTCTGAAAACCATAGAATGTTCCAGCTGTCTTGCTTGAGCTTATGCGTTGCCCTCCTTGAGCATCAGTCTCCTTGTCTATCAAATGGGGATAGTCATACCAACTTCCACATAGTGAACTGGATTTTCTCATACCTTGCTGGTGAGACTATAAATTTATTTAATGTTTCTTGAATATAATGTGGCTATCTATGTCAAGAGCCCTAAAAATATGCATACCCTTTGACTCAGTAATTCCACTTGTGGAAAATAGTCTGAAATCTGGCAAGGATTTCTACTCAAAATGTTCGGCACAGCATGGTTTATAATAAGGAATATTGAAAACAACCAAAAGTTGCAAAAATATTCCACTGGTAGAATATTATTCAATCATTAAAAATTACGTTTATGTATCCAGTCAGACCTCTAGAACCTAGATCATTTTACAGGAAATAAATAGTTCAAAAAAATGTTTTGTGACACCACAGGGATATAATCAGTAAAATTCAACTTGTGGGAAAGTGTATAGGATGAACAACCAGGTTTCATCAACAAATACATACATTTTCAAAGGGGGTTTAAAAAGGTGGAGGGTAGCTAACAGATTAAAAAGAGACTTAAGTCATATTAACCAGTCACAATGTGTGGTTCTTGTTTGGATTCTAATTTAAAAAAAAAAAAGACATTTATGGTACATTTAGAAATTTGAACACCACTTATTTGATGGTATCAAGGAATGGTGATTTTTAGATGTGATAATGATGTGGTTTTGTTTTTTTAAGTGATTTTTTTTTTAGAGATAGAAATGGAAACATTTACAAAGGAAAAAATATGCCTTGGATTTTCTTAAACTTTATGCAGGATGGGTGTGGACAGATGGGATTGGCCATGGATTGATGGTAGTCAGGGCTGTGTGATGAATGCATGGGTATTTGTTATCCTCTTCTGTCAATTTTTTTTATGGTTTATGTTAACTTTTCAATAATACAGTTTTTAAAGATTTAAAATATAATGGTTAACCAAGATATTTTCATGACATAGAAGGGGCCTAAATTGTCATTGAATGAAATTCAGTATAATGTCAATCATGTGGAGAAAGAATCAAATAGAAAAACATGAAAGGAAAATTATCAAACTGGATTGTCTTTGAAAGGTAAATTATGGCCAACTTTTTCTACTTATTTTTCTGCTTTTCTTTACTATATAAATTTCTTTGATGAGCCTATGTTACCCTTATAATCAGAAAAAAACAAGTTTTCACTCTGGTTAGAACTCTTTTAGAATCTTAGCTTGAAATAACATAAGTAAAACAGCATAGTAAAATGACTTGTGTACCTGGGAAGGTCAAGGTTTGAAGTAGATGCCGAGGTCTAAGTATAGTAATGCACTGCATAATGACTTTTCAGTCAACAACAGACCACATATACAATAGTGGTCCTGTAAGAATACAATACTGTATTTTTACTGTACCCTTTCAATGTTTAGATACACAAATACTTACCATTGTGTTAGAGTTGCCTGCATTGTTCCCTGCAGTAACATATTGTATATGTTCGTAGCTTGGGAACATTAGGCTATTCCGTATAGCCTGGGTTAGGCTATACTATCTAAGTTTGTATAAGTACACTCTATGATGTTTGCACAATGACAAAGTTGCCTAATAATGCAGTTCTCAGAATGTGTCCCCATATGCCATTACAGCTCTGTTTCTTTCAATTCTACTTATCTCTACTTGGCTTTATTCTCTAAGCAGATGTTCTCCATGTAACAAATTGACTACCAGCACCCCCACAGTTACACGTTTTAGTTTAGATATCCCCAGTGGAAAGAGATTTTTCCTATGGTCATATATTAATCCCACAGAAGATGTTGAGTGGTCCTCCCTAGGTCATATACTCATCCTGGAACCAGTCATTATGGCCAAAGTGATGAGTACTTTGACTGTCCTGAAGCACATGCTCACTCCTGGATTAGCAAGAGGGTAGCATCTTTAACAAGGCCCCCAGGACCATATGGAATAGGAGAGGAGAATGTGCTGGGCAGATAAAAACCAAAGCTTTCACAGTCTGCTCCCTAATGGTATTCTTGGGATAATTCATTGGGATGATTAAGATGAAAAACACTTTATTCTATTTTGTTTGCTAATGTGTGCGTGTGTGCGTGTGTGTATAGACAGGGTCTCACTATGTTGCTCAGGCCAGTCTCAAACTTCTAGGCTCAAACAGTCCTCCTGCCTAAGCCTCCCAAAGTGCAGGGATTACAATTGTAAGCTACTGTACCCAGTCAAAACACTTGATTTTTTTTTTCTTCAGATGGAGTCTCACTTTGTTGCCCAGGCTGGAGTGCAGTGGCATGATCTTGGCTTACTGCAACTTCGACTTCCTGGGTTCAAGCGATTCTCCTGCCTTAGCCTCCTGAGTAACTGGGACTACAGGTACCAGCCACCATGCCTGGCTAATTTTTGTATTTTTAGTAGAGACAGGGTTTCACCATATTGGCCAGGCTGGTCTGGAACTCCTGACCTCAAGTAATCCACCTCCCTCGGCCTCCTAACGTCCTGGGATTACAGGTGTGATCCCCCATGTCTGGCTACAGACAAAACACTTTCTAAATCGAAGAGTTCTGTGCAAATGTACAAGCGAGTTTTTAAAAGTCTAATTTTGTTAAATCAGATTGTAATAAGATTCTCAGTGTGTACATATATCAGTCTATCAATTTCCTTTATTAGAAAAGGTCTGGTGGTCATCATTTCATATTTCCCAATTTTAAAACTGTAGGAGTGCTCAGTAGCCCAGGTAGATACATTTTCTAATGTAAAAGATGAAAGGAGGCATTATTTTGTGTCTTCAAAGTAGTAAACTTGGAATGGCTCTAAACATGAATTACTCATCAGTTTCTCCTTCCTTTTACAAAAACCTGTGTTGTTAAATGAATAGTGGTGGGGCCTGTAGTGCACTTACACACCAAAACCTCAATTCCTTTGTGTATATCTCTGAAAGTTAACATGTTGATTTGCAGAACTGCTATATTTGCAGTCCTACCCTTCTCATACATGTCAGTGCAGTAGCATTGAATTCTAGGCCAAGGTTGATTTATCTACAAGGTCTTTTATAGTCTTAAAATATTCTTTTCAATGATTGCTGCTCTGTGGATTAATAAAAGAGTTACTATTGTCAGTCCAGTTTACAAACAGCTCTAGAAAACTGTTTTTTGTACTGAAAAGATGGAAATTATTTCTTAAATGTTATTGTCAACCCTCAGGACTGGTACTTTTCAATAAAAGCAATTAGATTCTCACTGTTTGTTATGCTGTTAATGTGATGGAGTCTTTAAAAATAGGGAACCTACAACTGGCTTTAGAAGTTTAAGTTGTGACCAGGCATGGTGGCCCATGCCTATAATTGTAGCACTTTGGGAGGCCGAGGCAGGAGGATCACTTCAGGCCAGAAGTTCAAGAAGAGCCTCGTCAGTATAGCAAAACCCCATTTCTACAAATAAAAAATAAAAAATTAACTGGGTGTGGTGGTACACAGGTGTACTTTCAAGACTGAGGCAGGAAGATCTCTTGAACCCAGGAGGTTAGAGTTGTAGAGTTATGATCATGCCTCTGCACTCCAGCCTGGGTGACAGAGTGAGACCCTGTCTCTAAAAAAAGAAAAAAAAGTAGTAACAAGGGTGTCTGGGTTGAATCATTGTACTATATCTTCTAAATCCTTGCATTGGGGCTCCCTAGTAGTTTAAAAAGGAACACTTTTTAAGAGCATAAAGGGGCTAGGCGTGGTGGCTCGAGCCTGTAATCCCAGCACTTTGGGAGGCCGAGACGGGCGGATCACGAGGTCAGGAGATCGAGACCATCCTGGCTAACACAGTGAAACCCCATCTCTACTAAAAATACAAAAAACTAGCCGGGCGAGGTGGCGGGCGCCTATCGTCCCAGCTACTCAGGAGGCTGAGGCAGGAGAATGGCGTAAACCTGGGAGGCAGAGCTTGCAGTGAGCTGAGATCCGGCCACTGCACTCCAGCCCCGGCGACAAAGCGAGACTCTGTCTCAAAAAATAAATAAATAAATAAAAGAGCATAAACGTCATTATAAATCATTTCACTTGTTGTTAGACTCTTCAAACCAGTAAGAATGACTAGACAATCATTTTCATTCATTTTTTCTTGAAAAATAATATTCAAATAACCAAAAGAAAGAAGAGAGAAAAAAATACAGAAAGAGCTGATTATTCAGGAATAAATCTAAGGAAATTCTTACTTGAGATGCTTTACTCAAACTTGTGTTGTGTCTGCTTGTTTGAGGGGTCCAAGCCTGTGTATTGTAAGATTCATCACTGAAGGTGAAGATGTTGCTGGCCTATTCAGATTGATAACATGCATTTCTCCCCCACATCTAGCTACGTGGTGAACATGGGTCTGATTGACAAACTGTGTGCCTGCTTCCTCTCGGTGCAAGGCCCAGTGGATGAGAATCCCAAGATGGCCACATTTCTGCAGCATGCCACAGGACTCTTACATGCAATGTGCACATTGTGCTTTGCTGTCACTGGAAGGTAAGGCATCTACTTGATCTCAATCTAGACTCAACTTTTGGAACATCTCCTGAATTTTGCCCATTCTAGGGTCATTTCATAGGATTTCAAGTGGTCATCTTGGCCATCTTTCCTCTTTGTTCTTTCCCCATCATTGGCTTTCTATATTAAGATGTATATTACTTTCTCATTTTTCTGGGCCACATACTCTTGCCAGTCTTTTTCTCTTGTTGGTGTCATAAATTTGACTTATCATTGCTGGAAGAGACCTAAGAGGTCATCCAGTCCCTCTTCCACTGAGATCCAGAGGAGTCCAGTGATTCTCCTTCAGTCATTGAAGGAAACAAAGCCTAGACCAGAATAAGCCAAGCCCTCAGCCCTACAGAGCATAGCCTGAAAGTGCTCATTACCGTCATTCATGTGCTTTCCGTTATAGGCTCCTAGGTTTATTTATTTTCGCTCTGTCCCTTCTTCTAGAGTACTTCCATGAATAAGGGAAGGGAGCCATCTAAAACAATAGGTCCCTGAAGTCACACATGACCCATGGGCATTGTGAAAGCCAGTGTACCAGGGACTACTACTGGCCTGGTTGGCTATTTAGACTACCCCATCCCATCCTACCGCATCCCACCCTGTGGACTGTCCTCAGAAACAATAATTCTCTAGGAAGGACACAAGTAACCCTCTGGGTCTTCTTTTCTTCTCCCCAACCCATCCCTCACCAAGTAAGAATCATTGATCATAGTGCCTCCATTTTTCTGATAGGAATATGACATATCCCTTAGGCATATTGAGGATATTCAATCAAATAATTTTCTTATAATTAATTCTAAACAGCACATATGTGTTACCTATTTTTTAATTATGTGTTTTGTATTTTTAAGAATTTGTCAATTTGAAGCTTCTAAAGTCAAGCTTCTTAAGGAAATATTATCCATCTACATTCAATGTTCACAGAATACCAGTAACTATATTCAGAACATTTTAAGAGGGGGAAACTGTATTCTGAAATGAACATCCTCAACATTTTTTAGTTCATTATACATAGGACCCCTAAGCCCACCTATCCTTCCTTACTCTTACCCAGTCCCTCACCACCAGTCACATTCTAATAAAATTAAGACTGTCTAGAGAAGTCAGCAAAGCCAAGCATGCCTGTATTCAGTGTTCCAAGTTAGTCTCTTCCCATCAAGAAATGTAGACCAAGCCTACCTTCAGTGAGAGCTCAGGAAGTGACTGTTTGTGGGTCTGTGACCTAAGTAGGATCCGGTAGTAGCATGCTACACAGAGGCTGGCATACCAAACACTGTCCATCTGGAACAGTGGCATCTGCCAGCTTGGAGGCCACCATGCTGCCCAGCTAGTTACTGTGCAATGGCCAGGCCCCTCCCTGGAGGTCTCCTCTCAGGCAGGAGACCTGTGCTGACCTTGTCTTTTCTTGAACACATAACATTACATTACAAACCTGCCAGCATCTCAAGTCTGCGTCACCTGTATTTTCTTGAATCCAGATCAATATCACAAACATAAGCGTTTCCATATGTGATTGCTGTACAGTCTGTGGTCTTCAGCTTTCACTTTCACACAGATTCAGTCACTTGAAATCTATGGAATTTAAAAGAAACCTAAAGGTCATTCACCATCACTTGTTTTTTTGTAGGAAAAGCAACTGAGCCAAACTGACTTGAATCAGGACCTGAGATTTCTAGCTTGGTGCTCCTTCCACTTGACTTTATATGATTCAGGATGTAGTAGCATATATTTCGTTTCTTTGAAAATTTTCTCAATTACATATGGAACATGGAAATAGGATCTTCTTCTCTTTAATGCACACAGTCATGCTCTTGTTCTCCAGACACTGAGCATCTGTCCTGTGCCAAACACCAAGTTAGGTAGGTAATAAAGATACTACCCTCAGGGAGCCAAGAGTCTAGTGTGAGGTCAGACTTATAAAGTAATAGTTATAGCAGAAGAGAATTTGCACAGAAGAGGAAGTAAAGCACTTACAGAGGAGGTCAAAAAAGGCATCCATAGGCAGAATCCAAGAAAAGTGGAAGGAAAAATCAATTGAGAAAAAGGACATGATATGTACATTATGTAGTATACCAGATGTTATTGGTGCCTTTGGTTCACCTGGCGGTCATCTGCCATTGGCTTTCTATATTTCTCTGCCTCAGGACGTTCTCTGCACAAGGAGCTATTTGCTAGAATGCAGAGGAGTTTAAAGCCTCCAGTAGTGACCCTCAAACAATAAAATTGGTGGATAATACCCCCACCTCCCTAATGTTCAGTAGTACAATTCTGAGTATATTCTGTACAGTTCTCACAGGATCCTCAGCCCTAACCTGTTTTTTGTTTGTTTGTTTGTTTGTTTTGTTTTTGAGACTGAATCTTATTCTGTCGCCCAGACTGGGGTATAGTGGCACTATCTCAGCTCACTGCAACTTCTGCCTCCCATATTCAAGCAATTCTCCTGCCTCAGCCAGCTGAGTAGCTGGGATTACAGGCACAGGCCACCACTCCGGCTAATTTTGGTATTTTTAGTAGAGATGGGGTTTCACCATGTTGGCCAGTCTGGTCTCAAACTCCTGACCTCAAGTGCTCCATCACCTTGGCCTCCCAAAGTGCTGGGCGCACTCGGCCCATAACCTGTTCTTTAACACATCCTTGATTTAGTTTTCTCCCTTCCCTGTTTCTCTTCTCTTCATCCTCACAAATAATCTGTTTGCACCCATATTATTTTTTCAGGATCTGCTTTTAGGGCAGCCCAAACCAAGAGATATGGACATACAAGACTTAGTGTCATGTTTAGTTTGATGTAGCTGTGCAATTGGGCAACTGGGGAGAGCAGCAGGACATGAGATATTAAATGAGCTCCATAAATGTTAGTTCTTGGGAGGTGCAAAGGGCTACAAGAGCTAGACTAGAGCTGTTGAAGGCTGCTAAAGTTGCTTGAGAGGGAGGACAGGATCAAATTTCTGTTACAGAATGATCACTCCTACTAAGAAACATAGAGATAACTGGAATGTCACAAGCCTAGAGGCAGAAGGATTAGTAAAGAGGCTCTTGCATAATCCAAGTGAGACATGTTGAGGGCCAGTAAGGTCAGTGAAAATAGAGATGAGCAAATACATTACGAGGGAGTAGAACAAATGTAGGGGAGATGGCATAGGGTTTCATGGTGTGGGGGGTGAAAGGAAGGGAAGCATCTAGAATGACTCCCAGGTTTCTAACTATAAAATTTTGAATGGTAGATAGCAGTCTCCAAATTAGGAAATATTTATAAACAGTTTTTCATAGTGGAAATATGAGTTTGGTCCTAGACATGCGTAAGGGTTATTATATATGATACAAGATTATCATATACATATACATATACATACATGTATATGTATAAACTTTGGTCTACTTGGATAATCTTTAGGCATGCCTAGGACCAAACTTATATTTCCACTAAGAAAAACTGCTTATATTCTCAAACTTGGAGACTATACTGTCTACCACTCAAAATTTTATATTTATTATATATTTATACATCCGATAAATTATGTTTACACATCTGATACATTTTATTTAAAATTTTTAATTACTATGTAATTTATTTTATTATGTATATGAAATATAATTCCTTCTATGTACACATACAACTGGATTTTAAACAGTGATTTACTCTTGATCGTTTTTAAGAATTCTTAATCTATTTTTCTCCGTTATAATTTCCTTCTCTAACCTCAATTGCTTAGCAAACTTCTATTATTAGGACTTACTACAAAAACAGATTATTCTAGAAAGAAGGTCCAGGTGGTTTCCTGGCTTAATTTACCTAGGAAATTCTTTGCAATATCAGTGTAAGCTGCTTCTCTGAAAGACCTGAGAAAAATGACCCCTCATTGTTGTTCTTCCTCTCAGCCTTCAGTCTCCCAACATTTCCTGAACACCACCAGACCACAAGTATACGGGGAGTTTTTTCTACCTCCTCAGATTCGTTTACTTCTGATATTTACAGATTGTTTTCTCCTGCTTATTTCTTCATGAAAAGTATATTTCTAAACTATAAATCACAGTGATAAGCATTTTGTTGCATGCGTTAAATAGAGTTTCTGCTGTAGGTCATAGGCGTGTCCAAGAGGAAAGGTAGTGTGGTTTTTGCTTTATTGGAGTAATTCACATAATGTCTATTTTGGCTACCAGAAGCTAACCAGAGCCAGAGTCAAGGAAGGCTTTGTCCTCATAGCCCTTTTGTGACAGGAATGAAAGAGGAAGAGGAGCTAGAGAGGGCTTCAAAAATTGCCTCCTGTGATGGCAGAGCCTGAGATAATTAAGGGAACTAATTGATAGCACTGGGCTTTGAGTAAACACTGCAGTCTGCCGGTGGCCCAGCCTTTGTGATGGTGATTACTGCTAGTCTGCCTTTGCACTACTCTCCTATTGTGCCCTTAATCTTCTAATTTTTACCTAGGTTTTCTTTTTTCTTTCTTTTCTTTTTTTTTTTTTTTTTTTTTTTTTTTTTGAGACAGTCTCGCTCTGTCACCCAGGCTGGAGTGCAGTGGTGCCATCTCAGCTCACTGCAACCTCTGCCTCCTTTGTTCAATGTATTCTCCTGCCTCAGCCTCCCAAATAGCCAGGATTACAGGAGCTTGCCACCATGCCTGGCTAATTTTTGTATTTTTAGTAGAGATGAGGTTTCACCATGTTGGCCAGGCTGGTCTTGAACTCCTGACCTCAGGTGATCCACCTCGGCCTCCCAAAGTGTTAGGATTACAGGCCTGAGCCACCTCACCCAGCCAAATTTTTACCTAGGTTTTCCAAAACACATTTTGGACGTCAGAATTTGTGCTGTTAGTCTTTGCTTCAATTTGGGATAGAAAAGCAATAGCTGATGACTTGTATCAGGTTTAGTTTTGAAAAATGAACTTGAATTTTTTTAAGTAAAAGTTGAAATTCTGATCCTCTGATGAAAGGATTAATTTTATGTCAGAATTGCTCCAGAATTTTAATATTGTTAACAAATGATTATTAATCACTTAAGCAAATTCAACTGTCTGTAATGGGACTCTCAGAAATGGGTATTTCTGGCCAGGTATAGTGGCTCGGGTAATCCCAGCACTTTGGGAGGATGAGGCGGGCGGATCACCTGACGTCAGAAGTTCGAGACCAGCGTTGGCAACATGGTGAAACCCCATCTCTACTAAAAATACAAAAATTAGCCGAGAGTGGTAGCAGGCACTTGTAATCCCAGCTGCCTGGGAGGCTGAGGCAGGAGAATTGCTTGAACCCAGGAGGTGGAGGTTGCAGTGAGCCAAGATCACACCACTGCACTCCAGCCTGGGCGACAATGCGAGACTCTGTCTCAAAAAAAATGAAATGCCTATTTCTTTGGCCTTTACTATTAACAGTTGTCTATTCTTGGTCCTACAAGTAAAGAGAAAACGATGGTTTTCAAATCTCAGGGCAGGAGCTCAATTGCTGTAGTTGGTTGAGGCTCATTGGGTCCCCCTTAAGGTGCTGACTCCTTAGCAGAACTAATAGGATCAGCATAATAATGAGTGATTATAAATTAAAACCAACATGGGCTGTTAACTTAATCAGTAATCATTTACAGTATTCCTAACTGTGCTAGGAACTATGGCAACAAAGCCAGGAAGCAGTGGACTCACAGTAAAAGAGTTTGCAATCCTTACACCTACACTGAAAAGAGGAACTCATAAAACCTGGATAATTCTGATTGGTTGGAAAAGACTTGTGAATTCAAGAATATTTGTATACAAAAACAAGTTTGATGTTATATATATTTGTGTTTTTCATTTTCATATCCATAGATGACAATAACAAAATGTGTTCTAGCCAAAGTTCTGGAAACCTATGTCATGAAAAGATAAGAATGATTTGTGATTTAGTCCATTTATTATGTGGCTATAAATGAGTGCTTTTCAAGCGTTTAAGGGTGCTTGAAAACCATTTGTTCAAACAAAGGTAAACGTTAACTCTGCCCGCCTGCCTGTTCATTCATTGAACAAATATTTATGTAGCACTTGCTCTGTGCCAGGCCCTGTGCTAGGTTTGGGAGAAAGCAGTAATGGCTCAGACATCAATTTTGTCTAAGGACTCTATAAGCTAGTAGGGGGAAAAAGATGCCTATACAGCTATCTACAGTGCAAGACAGAGAGTGATCAAGAGGATAGAAGATAACAAAAGCACTTAACATGCTGCCTGGTACATAGTAAATGCTTCATAAATGTTGGCCACTATTATCACCATCATCATTGATGGAGTTCAGAGGAGGGAGAAATGACTGTTACTTTTCTGTGGGGATTAGCTGGTTTTTAGAGCAGCTAAAATTTAACATGGCCCTCGAAAGATGGAAAAGATTAAAACATGCAGAGTTGAGAAAAAGGTGGACCAAGAAAATAGCATAAGCAAAGACATAAAGGAGAAAAATACAAAGAACAGAGTACCTTAACTGAACTTTGAAATATATATGATGGTATTTTAATGCTCCCAGATCCTTATGAGGCTCAAATGGGATCATAAATATAAAAAGACTTTGTGAACTACATAAAATAATTTGCTGAGATGTGGTAATGGCAATAGTGTCATTAAAACCCTTTGACTAGAGGAAATGGGTAAGTTTTGAGACACATGCAACCTACCAAGATTGAACGATGAAGAAATCCAAAACCAAAACAGACCAATAGCAAGTGATGAGATTGAAGCTATAATAAAATTCTCCCAATAAAGAAAAGCCCATGACCAGAGGGCTTCACCGATGAATTCTACCAAACATTTAAAGAACAACTAATACTAATCCTACTCAAACTATTCCAAAAAATAGAGGAGGAGGGAATGCTTCCAAACTCTTTCTACAAGGCCAGTATTTATTACTCTGATGTCAAAATCACAGAAACATCAAAAAAAGAAAACTAAAGGCCAGTATCCCTGATGAATATTAATGCAGAAATCCTCAACAAAATACTAGCAAACCAAATTCAGCAAAAAAGATCATTCATTATGATCATGTGGGATTTATCCCAGCAATACCAGGATGGTTCGTTATATGCAAATTAGTCAATGTGATACATCATTATCAACACAATGAAGGACAAAAACTATGTGATCATTTCAGGACATGCTGAAAAAGCATTTGATGAAATTCAGCATCCCTTCATGATTAAAAAAAAAAAAACTCTCAAAAAATTGGGTAGAGAAGAAACATACCTCAACAGAATAAAAGCCATATACAGACAGACCCACAGCTAGTATCATACTGAATACGGAAAAATGGAAAGCCTTTCCTCTAAGATCTGGAACACAACAAGGATGCCCACTTTCACCACTGTTACTCAGCATCATACTAGAAGTCCTAGCTAGACCAATGAGACAAAAGAAAGAAAAGGCATCCGAATCAGAAAGGAAAAAGTCAAATTATCCTTTTTTACAGATGATACGATCTTATATTTGGAAAAACCTAGAGTCCATCAAAAAACTATTAGGACCAATAAACCAATTCAGTAAAGTTGCAGGATACAAAATCAATGTACAGAAATGAGTAGCATTTCTATATGCCAACAACAATCTTGAAAAAAAATCAAAAAATGTAATCCCATTTACAATAGCCATATATAAAGTTAAATATGCAGAAATTAACCAAAGAAGTGAAAGATTTCTACAATGAAAACTAAAAAACATTGATTAAAGAAGTTAAAGAAGACATAATAAATAGAAAACTATTCCATGTTCATGGATTGGAAGAAGAAATATTGTTTAAAATGTCCATACTATTCTAAGCAATCTTCAGAGTCAATGCAATCCCTATCAAAATATTGATGACATTCTTCACAGAAATACAAAAAACAATCCTAAAATGTATATAGAATCACAGAAGACCCAGAATAGCCAAAGCTATCCTAAGCAAAAAGAACAAAACTTGGAAGAATCACATTACCTGACTTTATAATACAAAGTTACAGTAATCAAAACAGTGTGGTACTGGCATAAAAACAGACACATGGACCACTGGAACAGAATAAACCCAGAAACAAATTCATACATCTACAGTAAACTCACTTTCGACAAAGGTGCCAAGAGCATACATTGGGGAAGATGTATGTATGTATGTATATTTATCTTCAATAAATGATGCTGGGAAAACTGGACATCCATATGCAGAAGAATGAAACTAGACCCCTATCTCTTACCATGTACAAAAATTGAAATGGATTAAAGATTTTAAGACCTCAAAACTATGAAACTACTACAAGAAAATATTGGGAAAACTCTTAAGGACATTGGACTGGGCAAAACTTTCTTGATCATTCAGTACCCTACAAGCACAGGCAACCAAAGCAAAAATGTATAAGTGGGGTCACATCAAGTTAAGCTCCTGCACAGCGAAGGAAACAATCAATCAGGTGAAGAGACAACCCACAGAAGAGAGAAAATATTTGCAAAGTACCCATCGGACAAGGGATTAACAACCAGAATATATAAGAATTCAAACAACTCTATAGGAAAAACTCTAATAATCTGATTTTTAAATGGGCAAAAGATCTGAAGAGACATTTCTTAAAAGAAGACATACAAATGGCAAACAGGCATATGGCAAACATCACTGATCATCGGAGAAATGCAAATCAAAACTACAAAGAGATATCATCTCACCCCAGTTAAAATGTCTTTTATCCAAAAGACATTCAATAACAAATGCTGGAAAGGATGTGGAGAAAAGGGGAACCCTCACACACTGTTGGTAAGAATGTAAATTAATACAACCACTATGGAGAA
Organism: Chlorocebus sabaeus; assembly: GCF_047675955.1. NCBI lineage: Eukaryota > Metazoa > Chordata > Mammalia > Primates > Cercopithecidae > Chlorocebus > Chlorocebus sabaeus. Next base: position 52,479,362 of record NC_132929.1, on the reverse strand, counting down.
CAGTTTGGAGATTCCTCCAAAAACTAAAAATAGAGCTACCATACGATCCAGCAATCCCACTGCTGGGTATATACCCAAAAGAAAGGAAATCAGTATATCAAAGAGATATCCACACTCCCATGTTTGTTGCAGCACTGTTCCCAATAGACAAGATTTGAAAGCAGCCTGTGTGTCCATCAGGAGATGAATGGATATAGAAAATGTACTCATAATACACCATGAAGTCCTATTCAGCCATAAAAAAGAATGAGATCCTATCATTTGCAACAACATGGATGAAATTAGAGGTCATCATGTTAAGTAAAATAAACTAAGCACAGAGAGATAAACATCAAGTGTTCTCACTTATTTGTGGGATCTAAAAATCAAAACAAACTCATTGAGATTGAGAGTAGAAGGATGGGTACCACAGGCTGGGAAGGGTAGTGGGTGGGTGGGCGAGAGCTGGGGATGGTTAATGGGTACAAAAAAATAAAAGAATTAGAATGAATAAGACTACATATTTGATATCACAACAGGGTTACTATAGTCAGTAATAATTTAATTGTACATTTTAAAATAACTAAAAGAATATAATTGGATAGTTTGTAACACAAAGGATAAATGCTTGAGGGGACAGATAACCCCATTTTCCATGATGTGACTATTACTCATTGCATGCCTGTATCAAAATATCTCATGTATCCCATAAATATGTACACCTACTGTGTACCCACAAAAATTTTAAAAACATAAAATGAATTTTTAAAGCCTTTGAGCAGGGAAGTGACCTGCTATTTGGGAGCACTAGTCAGGTGTCGTGTGAAGAATGTATTAGAAGGTGGAAAGTGGAAGGGGCATTAACAGTTGTCCAGGTAAGAGACGAAAGGAATGGAAAGAAGAATGTTTTGAAACACCCTCCCATAAACACTCTTTTTTATGTATGGTATCACCAATCTCTTGGGCATCAAGCTCCAAACCTCATCATCTCTAATATCTCCTCCTGATACCCCAGATCTAATCTACTGCCACGTTCTGTGGATTGAAAGGAAACTTAAAAGTCCCCTATCTGGTCATCCAGTCAGGCTTGAATCTTTTCAGTAAGCTTCTCGGTCTCTGTTCAACACCTCCAGTGACAGGAAACTCATTACTTACTAAGGGGAGCTTGAGTTGTTGATGCTTAAACTATCTCTCCTTATACCAAGCTAATATCTGTTTCCCTAGTGCTACCTATTAGTGTAAGGCCTACTTGCTCCTTGGCAACATGCAGACTAATATGAACCTACTCTTCTTCCTGAACTCCCCTGGTCTCACTGTACTTCATATATTCCTTTGCTTTTCTTCTTCTTCTGGTTACAATGGCTGTGCAACAAATTACCCTAAAATATAGTGGCGTAAAACAACCATCTGTTAATCTCACAGATTCTGTGAGTCAGGAATTCTTTTAAGGTACAGCGAGGATGGGTTATCTTTGTTCCACAATGTCTGGGGCCTCAGAAGACATAAAGGCTGGTGGTTGGAATCATCTGAGTGCTTGTTCACACATCTGTAGTTGATGCTGGCTGTCAGCTGGGGGTCTTTCCATGTGGGGTCTCTGCATAGGCTTAATTGGCTTCCTTACAGCATAGTGGCTGTGTTCCAAGAACAACCATCCTGGCAGTGAGAGAGCAGCTGGAAACCATATCACCTTTTATGACTCAGCCCCAGAAATCACACAGCATCACTTGCACTGGATTCTATTCACCAAGGCAGTCGTGAAGTCCCATCTAGCTTCAAGGAAAGGAGAAATAGACTTTGCCTCTTCCTGGGGAGGATGAAGTTTCTAGAAGAGCGTAGGGGACCAGAAATGTTGCTCTGGTTATACTTGAAAAATATAGCCTGCTACTTTCCAGCCTACCCTAAAGATAAATGAGTTCCCAGTCTCCTGTTTACAGCTGTCTTCTATTCTCTCTGCAGTCTCTTATTTGATACTGTCAGCCCATTCCTAAATATTTTGTTGTCATTAGCTACTGTCTTTGGACAAAAGGTTTGTTGGTATTGGGAGTTGGGCAATGAAGTGAATGTAACAGGACTAGGCAAGTAGAACTAAGAGAAGTAACATTTGTTGAGCACCTTTGATATACCCTGAGCTGAGTGTTTCATGTGGGCTATCTCCCTACAAGCATTCAAGAGTCCTGCTTACACTGTCAAAGGAGTTAAAACAGCCTCTAGACTGATAAGGAGGAGTGACTATCCATATCCTTCAGATCTGGAGAATGAGAAGAATACAGAAGCAGGAACTTCCGGACTATCTCTGTACTCACAATGGCAGAATGCTAATAGAGGGACTTCTGAAAGATCCATCCCAGCTGACATAAAGCCCTACTTGATTTGAAGAGAAAGAAAGATGACAACTTCATTGGTACAGTTCACCTTGAGTGTTTACTATGTGCTAGGCAGAAAGGGAACTGGCTGGATCCCAGCCCATAGGGCCAAAGTTTAGGACAGTCTCTACTGACTTACCATTCTCACAGGGGACAAGGGATGATAACCTCAACATGTAGGGTTTAGGGGAACAGAATGTGTCCAGGATACATTTGCAGTCAGATTCTCACTGGCTCTAGGAGGTTGAGAAGGCAGGATCTTAAGAGGAAAACTATGTGTAATGTTATATTGAAGAGCACAGGTTGGGAAGTCAGAAAGATGTGGGCTCAGTTTCAGCTTTCTCAGTTCTGTGACCTGTGGCAGCATGCAAAAGAGTGATCATGGCTCACTGCAGCCTCAGTCCTCCAGGCTCAGTCTATCCTCCCACCTCAGCTGCCCAAGTATCTGAGACTATGGGGATGCACTGCTGCGTTCCACTAGTTCTTTGATTTTTTTTTTTTTTTTTTTTTTTTTTTTTGGTAGAGACGAGCTCTCCCTATGTTGCCCAGGCTGGTCTCAAACTCCTGGGCTCAAGTGATCTACCTGCATCAACCTCCCAAAGTGTTGGGATTGCAGGCGTGAACCACCATGCCTAGCCCTGGTTCTTTAGGTTTTCAAAGCTGTTGCTCACATATAAAAATGAATGTGTTACTTCTTCCCTCACAGGGTTGGACACGACAGAAGCAAATGGGGGTTAACATCTGTCACTCTTTTTTTTTTTTTTTTTTTTTTTTTGAGACGGAGTCTTGCTCTGTGCCCCAGGCTGGAGTGCAGTGGCACGATCTCGGCTCACTACAAGCTCCGCCCCCCGGGTTCACGCCATTCTCCTGCCTCAGCCTCCCAAGTAGCTGGGACTACAGGCGCCCACCACCATGCCCGGCTAGTTTTTTATATTTCTAAGATGCTGTTTTTTTACATATTCATGTATTCATTATAACCCATTTTGTTCCAAAAACTTGAGATAGCTTATAGAAGTATATACATCTTTTTTTTAAAATTAAAAATGAAAAGGAGATAGGCAGGAAAGGTAAATCAAGCCACAGAAAGTAAGGTTAAGGCCCAAACCCTATTCATAACAAGGCCATGATAGACATTTCCTCCTGGAATTCCTACTGGCAATTTCTACCAGGAACTTATATTTAATATGTTAGATCCTGAGCTCATTGGCTTTCACCCAAAGTTGGCTGTCCCTCCTGACTACCTTACTCTGCTCATGATTCCAGTAATCTGAATAGATTTTAAGACCCAAAGCCTTAGTCATCTTTGACCTTTCTCTCCCAGAATCCAATCCAGTCCTATTTGATTCCATCAAAGGGATGTTTTCCTCTGAAATATGAGATGGAACATACTATTTATGCCACTTACTTGATATTTGTCAACATGCAGTTCATTATTTCTCTTTCCTTATATACCTGGTTTGTGTCTAGAGTTAAAAGATTTACCTAGAGAAAGAAAAGCTAAATATCCTAGCAGCTCCCTGTCAGGCACATAGCACCTGAAACAAAACAAAATAAGAATTTGAGAAACAGCTGTTCATTGGCAGAGCTAGCAAATACCAGTAAACAATCATTGGCCTATGTCAGAATCCCGTTTCCTGGGCCTATTCTATACTTAAGAAGAAGAACTGCCCACATCTCATGTTCTTCTTTCTCTGAGTTAGGAAATAGGCATCCAAGGCCTTCATTCCTTTGGCATGCCTTGCTAAGATCAGTTCTCTCTTTCTTCCTTCCATTTATTTGGCAAATATTTACTCATACCTATTTACTGAGTATGTGCTATGTGCCAGACCTTGTCAAGATACCTTGATCGATTGGTCAAAAAGACACCACTCTTATGAAATTTACAGTCTAATGGGGAAAAAAAAGTTAACCAATATACAAATAAGATAATTTTAGCTAGTGACATGAGAAAATAAAGCCTGATAATATAGCTGAATGTCTTGGTCAAGGGTTTCTGCAGATGAAGCAGTCAGGAAAGGCCTCTCTGGGGATATAAGCTAAGACAGAGCCAGCCATGTAAAGACCCAAGCAAAGAGTATTCTAGTTGAGAAGAATGGCAAGACCCTGAGGTGGGATGTTCCAGAAACAGAGAAAGTGATGTATTGGAATGTGAAGAGCCAGAAAGAAAGAGGTAGAAGATGAAGTAAATAAGTAAAGGCCAGGAGGTGAGGACAGAAAGATGAGAAATCTGAATTCTTCTCTTAAGTGTGAAGTGAAGCCACTGGAGGATTTTAAACAGGAGAGTGGCTTAAAAAGTAAAAAGTGTCTGTTTATTCTGTGAAGAATGGATTAGAGAGGCAAGAAAGTAGCCAGAAAGATCATTTAGTAGGATACTGGAATCATAATGCAGCACCTGATATGACAGTTTTTTCCTCCCAGTTACTCTCCCAGCAGAAGCAATTACATTTACGTGGCAACACAACATAGCCTCTGGCAGAGTTCCTTCAACCCAACTTCCAAATTGTAAAAATAAGAGAGGCCCAAAGTATCAACTAGCCAAACCAGTGTGTCAGCACAGGGTCCTCTGCTGTTTATAGTATGAGAAAACTGAAGCTAGAGAGGTCAAAAGTGTCCCATCTGAGAGGCAGTACTGGACAGTAGCCCTAGCCTGCAGTTCCAAGATCTAGGAGCATATCTTGTCAGTCATCCAGAGCTGCCTGTCTTCTAACCTCATAGGCTCCTCCCTGCGCCTTCATCCATTCACCTTTAGTTTTCCTAAGATTGTCCTGAGCCTGTCGCCTCTTTACTCTTCCACTTTGTTGTGTCTCCATTCAGACCTTTGCCAGGGTCCAGTTTCTTCTTCTTAGTGGCCTTGTCCTTTACCTTCCATTCCTATTGGTGCCCTCTGGTCTTGCTCTTTCTTCAGCCTCTTCCAGGTTGTTGATCCCAAACAGCAAGACTGTCCATACCATTTTCATCATCTATCACTTCTCCTCTCAGGAAGGTTCCCTTCTCAAGAGTTCCTCTTTAGCCAGGCACAGTAGCTCACGGCTGCAATCCCAACACTTTGAGAGGTGAGGTGGGAGGATCACTTGAGGCTAGGAGTTTGAGTCCACCCTGGGCAACATAGCAAGACCTCATCTTACAAAAAATTAAAAAACCAAGTGTAATAACACATGCCTGTAGTCCCAGCTACTTGGGAGGCTGAGATGAGAGGACTGCTTGAGCCTACGAGTTCAAGGTTACAGTGAGCTACAATTGTGCCACCACACTGCAGCCTGGGCAACAGAGCAAGACCCTGCCTTTTAAAAAAAAAAAGGGGGGTTCCTCTTTGAGTTTGCCTGAAACTCATAATCAGGTAACTGGAAATTATCCCAGGTATCTGAGCCCATCCTACCTAATGTTCTCACTTTTTAGTTAATTGTCCCTATGTTTTTACTGTTCTTTTTCTTTTTTTTTTTTTTTTTTTTTTTTTTTTGAGACGGAGTCTCACCCTGTTCCCCAGGCCAGAGTGCAGTGATGCAATCTCAGCTCACTGCAACCTCCACCTCCTGGGTTCAAGACATTCTCCTGCCTCAGCCTCCCTAGTAGCTGGGATTACAGGCATATGCCACCATGCCTGGTTAATTTTTGTATTTTTAGTAGAGACAGGGTTTCACCGTGTTGGCCAGGCTGGTCTTGAACTCCTGACCTCATATGATCCACCCACCTCAGACTCCCAAAGTTCTGGGATTACAGGCGTAAGCCACTACCCCCGGCCTATTTTTGCTGTTCTCTAACCAAATGTCCTGACTGTCTTGGAGTGCTTACATATACATACATTCCGTCTTGACTTTTCTCTTGCCCTCAGCTCTCCATTAAGTCATCCCCATTTTCTTCAACAGAGCTCCAAATTAGATTTGCATTAAAAAAGCTATTGTCTACATCTACTGTATATATAACATAAAAGGTTAGAGAGGGAGGGTGTGCTGTATGTGTGTGCGTCTGTGTGAGAGAGAGACTGGCCGTAATTTTTTTTTTTTTTTGAGAGATAGTCTCACTGTGTCGCCAGGCTAGAGTGCAGTGGTGTGATCTCAGCTCACTGCAACCTCCGCCTCCCGGGTTCAAGTCATTCTCCTGCCTCAGCCTCCCGACTAGCTGGGATTACAGGTGTGTGCCACCACACCCACCTAATTTTTTTGTATTTTTAGTAGAGACAGGGTTTCACCATGTTGGCCACAATGGTGTCAATCTCCTGACTTTGTGATCCACTTGCCTCAGCCTCCCAATGTGCTGGGATTACAGATGTGAGCCACCACGCCCAGCCGACTCACTATAATTTTCAAAGTAGATTTATATCCGTTGTAACATCCCAGAATTGAACAGAATCTTAGACATCATCTAGGCTCATGTCCAGCTGAGTCTTGAGTGCCCTCTGCTACTACAGTGGTGTGACCTTCCAGGTACCTCTTTCAGGATGAAGAAGAATGTCATACCACACCAAACAACCCACTTCACTTTTGGGTGTTCTAATTACTAGAATTTTTTTTTTTTTTTTTTTTTTTTTTTTTTTTTTTTTTCAGAAATAGGATCTCACTGTGTTACCCAGGCTGGAGTGCAGTGAGGCCATCATAGCTCACTGTAGCCTCGAACTCCTTGGCTCCAGTGATGCTCCTGCCTCAGCCTCCCAAGCAGCTGGGACTATAGGTGTGTACCACCACACCTAGCCCTAGAAAATTTTCCATTGATTTATTTCATATATGCTTTCTAGTAACATGTCTCCCCTGGGTTCATAAATAAATACTTCTTCAGTTTGAAGATAGCCTTTGTGTCCTTCAGGTCTGAGCTAAACTTCTCAATTCCTTCAAATATTCCTTGTGTGACATTATTTCCAGATACTTTTACCACACAGATTGCTTTACTTGGGAACTTTCATATTTCTGTGTCCTGAATTAGAGCTGCACCCAGTGCTGGACACAGCACTTCCAGAATAGTCATATAGTGCACTGGAGCAGGACTAAACCTTCCTTGTTGTGTACATTGTACTCCTGTTAGTCAAAATTGACTTACATTCTTTGTTAATCAAGCAGTGCTGTTTTCTCATTTGAACTGCTAGGCACCTAATTTGCTAAGTCTTTTTTCTCACTTATTGTTGACAAGCTGTATTCCATTCCCTATTACTTACCCTCTTCCCATCTTAAGCATGTGGAATTAGTTTTTATAATCTAAAATTAAGACTTAAGTCATTTGTATATATTTCCTCCTGTTTTTAGTCCTCACGTTTATTTGTAGGTAAACCTTGTGATTACTTTCTCCTCCTTGAAGCTATCTTCACTTTGCTTCTAGGGCACCATACTGTCCTGGTTTTCTTCTCACCCTACTGGTGACTATTTTTTAGTTTCTTTTGCTGGTTTCTTTTCATCTCTCGTGGTTCTAAACTTTGGGGTATCCCAAGGATCAATCCTCAGACTCTAGACTCACTAGAATGAGTTTCTAGTTTTAAATACCATCTCTATGTTGATGGTTTCCAAATATCTCAAGCCCAGACTCCTCCTCTGAATTTGGGCTTGTGTATTTATTCAGCCGTTCAACATATATGTATTGAATAGCTACTGTATGTGAGACTGTTCTAAGCCCTGGGGATATATCTGTGAAACAAAAGAGACAAAAATCCCTATTCTTGGGAAGCTTATTTCACACAACTTCCAATCCAGTGTCTCCACTGTGATGTATAATAGGCATCTCACATTTAACCCGTTCAAAACTGAATTCCTGGTTTTCCTTCTGAGACATCCTCTCTTCACTTTCTTCCCCATTTCTATGAATGGCAACCACAGTCTTCCAGTTACTCAGGCCAAAAAGCATTGAGCCATTTTTTACTCCTCTTTCTCACACCCACATCCAGTTTATCAGGAAATGTGTTGACTTGCCCTTCTGAATATTTTCAGAATCCAACCACTTCCCACATCCATGGTTACCATCCCGATTCATACACCATTATCTCTCACTTGGATGATTAAAGCAGTCTCCTAATTGGTCTTCCTGCTTCTACCTTGGCTCTTCTAAAGAGTTTTCAACCCAGTAGATGCAGTGCTCATTGTTCAAATGAAGTCAGAGTACATAACTTCTGTGCTCAAAACCTTACAGTGGCTTCCTATATCACTCAGTAAAAGTTTTTTTTAGTTTTTTTTTTTTTTTTTTGAGACGGAGTCTCGCTCTGTCGCCCAGGCTGGAGTGCAGTGGCTGGATCTCAGCTCACTGCAAGCTCCATCTCCTGGGTGTACGCCATTCTCCTGCCTCAGCCTCCCGAGTAGCCGGGACTACAGGCGCCCGCCACCTCGCCCAGCTAGTTTTTTTGTATTTTTTAGTAGAGACGGGGTTTCACCGTGTTAGCCAGGATGGTCTCGATCTCCTGACGTCGTGATCTGCCCGTCTCGGCCTCCCAAAGGGCTGGGATTACAGGCTTTGAGCCACCACGCCGGGCCAAAAGTTTTATAATGGTTTCCAAGACCCTACTTGATCTTCTCTGCTTCCTCTCTGACCTCATTTCCTATTACTCTTCCCGGTACTCAACTCGCTTTAGCCACACTGGCCTTCTTGCTGTTTCTTGAACATGTCATGCACACTTCTGGCTCCAAGCCTTGGGATTTTCTGCTCTTTTACCTGAAACACCCTTCCCCCAGGTGTCCACATGGCTTTCTTCCTCACTTTCTATAGAATTTTGCTTAAATAATGCCTTAGAAATGGCTTCCCCAACCACCCTATGTAAAGTAGCTTCACACACATTCCTACTTCTTCATTTCCTAGCCATGTCCCTTGCTCCTGTATCACACCATACATTACATATTGTATATTTGTTCGTTTATATCTTCCTGCACTAAAATGTAAGCTTTATGAGAAAAAGGTCATAGATTGTATTGCTGAACTCTAGTTCCTAGAACAGGGCTTGCTACATAGTTGGCCATCAGTGAATATTTGTTGAATGAATGAATCATGATTGACTAGGTTCTCTGGAGTAGGCATAATAAAGTTCCTACAACAGTATCTATATTTGAATCTCCAGAACCTGTGAATATTACTTTGCTTGGCTTAAGGGATCTTGCAGATACGATTAAGTTAAGGATCTTTAGATGGTGAGATTATCCTGGCTAATTCAGGGGGGCCCAATGTAATCACAAGGGTCCTTATAAATAAAGACGGGAGGCAAGAAAGTCAGCGTTAGAAAGAGATTTGAAGATACTCTGTTGCTGGCTTTGAAGCTGCAATAAGGGGCCATAAGCCAAGGAATTGAGGCATATTCTAGAAGGTGGAAAAGGCAAGGCAATGGATTCTCCCCTGGAGCCTCCAAAAGGAACACAGCTCTTGTGACAACTTGATTTTAGCCTAGTGAGATCTGTTTTGAATTTCTGGCCTTCAGAACTGTAAAATATTCATTTTTTATTGTTTTGAGCCACTACCTTGTGGTAATTATTCCAGCAGCAATAGGAAACTGATACACCCACCTGCCCTTGTTAGACTGTAACGCCTCTAGAACAGGGGCTTGATCTTCCTTAACCTTGCCCATCGCAGGTGCTCAGAGTTCCTGGAGCACAGGTACTTTGGTTTTTTAGACAGAATACCTGACAGAATATCATGCCTGTTTGTGCTCACCTTAAACCCTGATGAATGATGTTGTCACTGGATACGGTTTGGCTTTCTCAGAATATCCCAGGACATAATATCCAAAAACTGGGATACTGCTGAGAAATAATTTACTTCTCCTTGAACAGTAAAGTTCTCATCCATCATTGGGGGAGACAATGACTTAGTCTCACCCACTCCAACACTCTGCAGATCTTTGAGTGCAGGTCTATGGGTTTAAGGGCTAAAATGGGATGTTCTCACAAAATCCCTCAGGGATTCCAGAACAAAGCCAAAATCCAAGAAGCTAAGAGAACAATCTAGAAGATCACCTGCACTGAAGATCAGAGTGAATGTTACCAAGCTGGAAATCTGGGGACCATGGAAATAAGGGCAAACAAATAGAAGAAAAGGGATTATAGAGTCTGGAACTGTCACAGCTGCTTTTTTAGGCCAACTAAGGCCCGGTATATAAGTGGTTTATGAAGATGGAATGGACGGCACTTCATGCCCACACAAATCATGCTGTTTTTGCCCAGCTGTACTCTCCTTTAAGGTAAAGTAGGGTTTTCAGGCATTGTGCAGTATTAATGAAAAACTAATTTTACTTTTTCCTAATTGAATCTAGCTTTTGATGAATAGAAATGAATGTCTCACTAAGATCTCTAGTCCTGAAGACCTAACAAAAACACCTTAAAATCTGGTAAAATTACAAAGATCTCAGAATGTACTATGCAAAATTTCAGATCTTATTTTTCACATCTTCTATGTATTTGTTAAAGAAAACTTCGTGACCCATGCCTGATATGAATAAGGCCTTTTACTTTTTTCTTATAAACATTTAGGCTTAAAGTGATTATAACTGACAGTTAAGACCAACAGAAGCCAGTGGCCTGCTCATGGACAAATTATCTGTACTTCAAGCTAAATCAAAAGTAAACATTCTCTACGGTCCCTTCAGGTCTACATTAGTCCTGTGGAAGCCAAATGGGACAGTCAAACCCTCCCCTTGCCCCCATATATCCTGTGGACTCTTCAACATGAATGGTCTTTTCCATGAAGCACTATTTTATGCGTTTTGAACCATTTCCACATCTAAGTTCTTAAATGCTTATTTAGCAGATTTTCCTCAATTACCATTTTTATTTCATTAGGATAATATCTGCAAAAGACTGGGATGTATTGCTTTATAATCCATCAGATTAGTGTTTTCCTAAATAATGGTGCAGGAGAGAATATGTTCTGATAACCTTCACTTTTTTTTTTTTTTTTTTAAGATTTTTTGTATGTATTCTTTGGAAGAGGAAATAGCAGTGAATTCTTGTCACTTAATAAATGCTCAGAAAGACTAAGTATTATAAAATGTTTTAAATGACAAAGCTATATTCCTGAATATCTGTATTAGAATATGCTGATAATTAGTTTAAAAGCAACACAAGAGTAAAGGGGAAGTCACCATTCTGAATCACAGAGCATTAAAACTGTTGTCACCAGCAATGATGTCACTCATCCTCAAGGTTCTGAAAGCCTATTAGAAATCAACTTTAGGGAGAAATATCTTCTGACTTGTCACTGGTTCTAAAAGGCAATCAGTGTTAAACAAACACAGGCCCCTTTTTGGAACCTTTATAATAAACTCAGACACATTAATCTCTCCTCACGTCTCTAGTCAGGGTCTGACCCCTAACTCTTTTGGCTTTAATGGAAGGAAGTAAGGGTTAGCTGACATTAGCTAACAGAAGTTTGTGTAACAGTTCAGATATACATATAAGCAAATAAATATCATTTCTTAAACTTTTTATTGAGTGCTGTGAGACAAAAATATCTCCCCTCGACAATACAAGATTGCGTTATAGTCTCTGTATATCTTAACAGTATTTACTTAATCACAAAATTTGACTTAAAAGAAGGCATCGAGAGGAAAGAGGAGGTCAGCCTCTGTTTGACCTGGATGTTTTGGTCCATGGATAAAGCACTGACCCTAAACAGTCAAAAGCCCTGGGTGATATTCCTGCTTTTGCCACTAAAAATTTGTATGACCTAAAACACTTCACCTTATTTCTCTAGATCTCACTTGCCTCATGTGTACAATGAGAGGACGAATAACTTCTCTACCAACTATGAAAACCCAGTAAGAATGAGATAAGATGACACATATGAATGTACTTGGCAGATCCTGCCATATAAATGAGATGACAGTATTTCATAAGAGAGCTTCTTTCTTGAGTAGAGAACAACATATACGAAGATGTCATGCCACTTGGCTGTATTCTTAGAAATATTAGAAATAGTGCACATTCAAGAAATAAACATGTACCGTGGTTATGAATACAACTGCTTTGATGCAACTAGCAAAATGAATAAAATGATCCCTTTGGAAAAACTAAGTTATGAATTGAGAAAACTAAAGATACTAGAAATTTGCCAGTCAGCACCTCTCAATTCTTGTTTAATTAGTGACACCTCTTGAGTGCTTCTGGGAAAGATGATGAAGTAAGCATAGTTCTTCAAGGACTACCTCCCATCCAGCTGAAAGGAATGACAAATGACAACCTATATATGTGTGTATATATGTATGTGTGTGTGTATATACATGTATATATGTATACGCGCGCGCACACACACACACACATACCTGTACATACACTAACCCAGATTTTTAGCACTAAGTCATAGTGTTAAAAAGTAGGGAAAGGTAGTATGCCATGCCAGAAACATAAAAGCACTCCTGCTCAGTATTGTGTAGATCGTGCCACATTAAAGGAAGACATTGAGTAGAAACTTGTAACTTGCCTTCCTGAGAAAAATCAGTGTCATGAAGAAAGAGCACTAAGAGACCTGCGGTTTTGTGCAGTGGTTACAAGTGGCTATAGCAACTACAGACCTTACATCTCAGATTCAAACCCAGTAGAGGAAAAAGTGATGACTTCTTCCCAAGCGTCTCAGCAAAAGTATCTCCCTCTATCCCATTAGCTCTGATTGTGGCATGTGCCATCCCTGAGTAATGCTCAACAGCCAGAGAAATGTGTGGCTTAACCGTAGGCCAGAGTAAATAGGGAGGGAGATTTATGTGAAGTATATTGGCTATGAGTTAAGGAGAGGTGATTCCTTAGAAATCTTTGTACAGTTTTTGTTTAAAAGGGTGAGTGCTTGGCAGCCATGTTTACTATAACTGCCTGCTCTTAGTCACTAGATGCTTCACATATACCTTAGTTCAGAATTGCTTGACTAGCTCAGTTGGTAGAGCATGGGACTCTTAATCCCAGAGTCAGTGGGTTCAACCCTCACATTGAGTGGTTCTACTTTTTTTTTAACACCTGTGAAAAGAAGGGAAATTTTTAAAAAATAAATAAAAGAAAAAGCAAAATAAAAAATACCTTAGTTCCGCCAGGCTCAGTGGCTCACCCCTGTAATCCCAGCACTTTGGGAGGCCTAGGTGGGCGGATCATGGGGTCAGGAGATCGAGACCATCCTGGCTAACACAGTGAAACCCCGTCTTTACTAAAAATGCAAAAATTAGCTGGGCGTGGTGGCGGGCGCCTGTAGTCCCAGCTGCTCGGGAGGCTGAGACAGGAGGATGGCGTGAACCTGGGAGGCGGAGCTTGTAGTGAGCCGAGATCACACCACTGCACTCTAGCCTGGGCAACAGAGCGAGACTCCATCTCAACAACAAAAAATAATAATAATAAAATACCTTAGTTCAAGGATGAGATAGATTTAGCATACCCCTGCTGCTTTACTATTGATTTTAGGAATTCATTTGCCACTGCCATTGTCTCTTCTTGCTCTTCTGTAACATTACCTGCCATGGTAGCTAAGCTGACTTCATCTGATTTGTGTAGACCTAATCCAGTACTTGCTTGTTCTTGGAGTTGTGGCTTCTACAACCTGTCCCGCCTGTACTCCTCAATGTTGGAAAAGGGGCTTCAGAAGCAGCTGAAGAATCTCCCTATCACAGTATACCAACACATTACTGGGTTTTTGAGGCCTCATGCTTTCCTAATAGCTGCCTCCCCTAAGAAGAGTGCCTTTATCCAGAAAGGAAACTAGGAGTGTGTTTTTGGCCTCTGAGTCCCAAAAGCTTTCACAGACTGTCCACTTTGCCCAGACCCAGGATACTAAACAAAGTGAGGCTACAAAGTGTGGGAAGGGTGGTTGGCAGCCTCAGCACTGGCTGCAGAGTGCTCAGTTGACACTGCTGCAGCAGGCTGGTCTTCCAGAAGAAAAAGAAAGCCACAGTGCGGTTGGTGGGGAGGGATTTATTCCTTGAAGTTCTTTGTCACCATATTACACAACTCAGATGGTTTGTTTTTAATGGTCTGATTGTCTTGTTTCATTTAACCTATACAAATTGCTAACATCCTTTAAGTAGTTTTTCTCAAAGAATTGAATGTTTCTTTGTCAGGTCATACAGCATATTTGACAATAATCGCCAGGATCCCACAGGGCTGACAGCTGCTCTTCAGGCAACCGACCTGGCTGGAGTTCTTCATATGCTCTACTGTGTCCTCTTCCATGGCACCATCTTGGACCCTAGCACTGCCAGTCCCAAGGAGAATTACACCCAAAATACCATCCAAGTAGCCATTCAGAGTTTACGTTTCTTCAACAGCTTTGCAGCTCTTCATCTGCCTGCTTTTCAGGTACCAAGTATTGGTTTATATCAATGTTAACCAATCGAGAGTTAATATTTTCGTGTAGATAGGATGTCAGGTTCTTCTCCTGAATTGGGGTATGAGGAATAAACTACAATAAATGGAATTATAATATATATTATAATTTATTAAGCTACTATTTTCTGGGAACTGTATTAGATGCTCTATAACATCTAGCATTCTCATTTATTCTCATAGCTACCATACAAAGTATTGTTATACCCATTTTACAGATAGAGAAGCTGACAGTTAAGTAATTTGCCCACGGTTACATGTTTGTGAAGCAGGACAAGTAACTGTGACTCTCCCACCCCAAAGCCTATGTTCATCCTTTGCCATGCTGCTATTTATAAACCTTTTGTCCGGAATTCTTTAGATCAGGACATTATCATCTCATCAACTTTTAAATATTAAGGAAAGTAATGGTTTCTTATGTAAATAGAACCAAAATTAGATAAATTCTTTGACTGATATGACTTTCTATGGATGGTTTAGCTGATTTTGTGTCCAACGTAAAGTATATAACTAGCTTTTTAGATAAATTCTTTGATTGATATGACTTTCTATGGATGGTTTAGCTGGTTTTGTGTTCAGTGTAAAGTATATAACTAGCTTTACAGGGATTTGCATCTTTAGCTATTAAGTTTTTATAGCTAAAGAAAGAAGAATTGCTTTATGCTGTAACACCAGACTGTCAGCCTGGAAACAGATTTTTTTTTTCATGTAGGAAATTTAATTTTCAAAAACACTGAACCTTTGGAACAGAGCAAGCCCCAAGGAATAGACTTTCTCTTTCAGTTTATTAACTGTCAAGTGATTTCATTAAAAAAGGAACAAACTTGGCAGATGATTAACCCATAATTTAGATGAATTGCTTTGCTCAGAGGGAAAAAGGTTATAGAGATACAAATGTATGAAAATAGTGGACTTTGCCATTCTGAGATGGAAGAAATACTTCTATATTGTAGCTGATGACAAATGTACAGTTCTTTAATTGATGTCTTCCTGTCATTTTGTTCAAAAAAGGAAATTTGTGACTAAGTTGTATCATTGGATCTAGTATCTTTCAACTTTGTAGAATTAGTTTATCTGTCATGAGAACAGAAATCCCTTCCTTTGGGTTAATGCTTTTCTGTCTCCAGAGCAGTTGAACTAGCCTTAGGTGGTAACTGACTGCACAATACGTAGAGTTCTGGGAGGTTACAGTCACATATAAATGAGAGATATCTGCTTCAAAAAAATGTCAGTGGTTCTCGCCTCAGGGTTGAACATAACATCTGTGTTTTTTGAAGACCTAAGCCCACTGTATTCTGTCTGGAAACAGTTTGGAAATCAGGGAACCTTAACTTTACATGCTCAGGATATGGAGTCTACCAATCTACCCATCAGCTGTGTCGAAAGGGAGTGATTTCTTTTGTTAATAGATTATGGAATAGCAAATATCTAAAAACTGTCTCTTAGCTTCCTGTTTCATGGGTCTTCTTGACCAATATTTATACTGCTATAGGGGACTCCACATCATAAACAAGCATCTAGGATAAGTCAGCTGTTCAGTCAGTCACTCTGTCAGGGAGCCCCAGGTCCCTGCTCCCTGCCCCTCTCCTCCTGTGAACTTGTGGCCTGTGCAGGCTCACTCACAAAGGAGCACCATTGAACTTCAACCAGACCTGCTCCCTAGTGGCCTTTAAGCCTAAAGGGCTTAATAATGGGCAATAATGTCAAGTGATTTCATTAAAAAAGGAAAAGAAAAATCAAAAGCCTATTTCTGGAATCTTTGGTGCCCAACTAAGATAAAAAAACATTTCTCCTTTCCAGATCCTTGCTATATCCAACTTGAAACTTATCCCCACTTGAGCCACTTTTGCCGAAAACAGCAGGAATAAAACGAGAGTGGCTCACAATAAAAGAGTGGCTCAAGAGGGTTCATCTGTTCTCCAAATCAGTGTCTCTAGGGATAAAAAGAAATGAAATAACAAAAAAATAAAAAATAAATAAAAAACAATTATTCTAAAAATCAAATGTCCTGGCTGTCATTTGGAATGCCCTTTCTTGACTGGTTCTCACAATTCTCTAGTACCTTTTCTTCCTTCTTTTCATGCAACTCTATATTTCCTTCTCAGTTCTTTCCTTCCTGTTTTTTCTTCTTTTTTGTCTCTCTCCTGTCTCTCCTCTCTTCTTGTATTTTATCAGTCTCGCCATTACTCTTTCTCATTCTCTTCCTAGCTGTAGTTTCCAGGTAGCCTTTACCCTTCATGTTTCTTTCTGACTCCTCATCAGCATGTGAGGGGACCTAAATGCCCAGAATTTCTAGCATCGGGGCCTGTAATATATACCAATGACTATGTGTTTTTTCTTAATTACTTTTATGCATTCAAAAACAAACAGATGAACTTAGTAGGGGAAACATTTATTTCTGATCACAGATTCTAGGAGTTCAGAATTCAGATGGGGCTTATCACAGTGGAAATTACTTGTCTCTGCTCCATCATGTCATGGCTATAGCTAAGAGCTAAAATCATCTGGAGGCTCTTTACTCTTATGTTTGATGCCTGGGATGACTCAAAGACAAGATTCACCTAGGACTGGTGGCCAGAGCATCTACCTACTGCTTCTCCATGTGACTTGGACTTTTTAAAACACTATGCTGTCTCGATTCTGAGTGGGAGTGTCCTAAAGGAAGCTTCCAGAAAGCAAGTGTTCCAAGAGAAACCAACAAAAGCTACAGGACTTTTTATGACTTAGCCTCAGAAGTCATATACTTACTTATCAACCATACTTTATTGGTTGAATCAGTCATAAGCCTTCCATATTCAAGGGAAGGGAAACATAGGCTTCACCAGCTATGTAAAGCAACACATCTGTCTACATAGACACCATTGATGTAGATGGACGTGATCAAGACTGTAAGCTTAAGTAAATTAAATACATAGTATTTGTACTGTATAGCAATGGATGAGTTTTTCAGAAAAGTACTATTTTTGTGATAGTTATGGTCAGAGAAACTCATGTTCTGGTTCATCAAAACAACTTACATGTCAAAAGTGAGATTTTAGGAACTATGTATGTAAAGGACAGGAAAAGAGATTTTAAGTGGAAAGAAGGAAGGTGTACATCTCAGCATGATCTGACCTCAGAAAAATCTGAGAGATAATTTATGAATTGCCTGGGAGGCTCACAGGAACTGAAGAAAAAAACTGAAGTGAGATAAATTGTCTGACCTGCTGAAGAGTTAGACAAGATGATATAAGACATGTTGATGATTTGGGTTTGAATGCATCACAAGAATACAGAGCTGTTACAGGGAGACATCCTCATTAGACCCCTGGATCTGGAGTCAGAATGACCTGACTTTGAGCCATCACATTACCTCTTCAAATTGTATGACATTAGACAAGTTATTTGAACACTTAAGACTCCATTTCCTCATCTGTAAAATAGAGATTAAGAACACCTACCTCACAAGACTATCTGAGGATTAAATATGATTGCATAAAAGTGCTATGCTCACTAGCAGATAGTAGGCCCTCAGAAAATGTGAACTGACTCAGTTTCTGAGAAGAAGAATTTACCTAAACTGTCTTGCAGATGCTGAGTCAGAAGGTTGGAAACTGAATGCAGCATTCCTAGTGCTCCTTCACCCTCTTCAAAGCCACAAACCTGTGTGCTTATTTTGTGTGAGAACCCATCATGTAATAGTACAAAAGGTTATCCATTAGAGTATTTTCCTAGCTGGTTCCATTTCATTGTATACTAATAAGGCTGTCAAAATATTTTTCTCTCTTCAGCAAAGAGTCTGATTTCACTCTGAATTCATATTGGCACGGGTGGCCTTGAGACTGGGGATATTGTATATTGCATTCAGTTTGACAGTTTTTACAATTGAAGGTGGTCTCAGGAAACAAATCAATGTACTGACTTGGCAATTAATTCTGGCTAAAAAGGAAATATAGTTTCCTTGAAAAATTGGTTTAATTTTTACATTCAAACTTATATGCCCCTTGACCTGCTCTTATCAGTGAAGGTTAAACAGAGGGCACTGGGTCACAGCATGCTGGACGTGACTAATTAAATAAAGGCTGAGCTGAGAAAGTGTCACTACTTGATTTAAAGGAGCAAAGCCCTTCTGAAGTCTCTTTGGGGCTTGAAGAACATTTTTTTTTGTTTTGGGGCTGTGAAACAGACAAAAGGCACTCTTAAAATTTAGCAGTAATTTTGTTTCAAGAATGCTCACTAAAATGGCTCTGTTTCACCCAGTTAGGTAAAGTGAATTCATTGAAACGTCCAAGCTGCAACGCATCCAACCTGGTTCAAGCCCACTCAGACCTCAAATCAAAAGATGAGTTTAAAACGCTGCCTTTTCCCACAGGCCAGCAGTGGTGCTTCATTCCAGTGTGTGCTGCAAGTGTATTCTGTGGGCTTCGCCTCTCCCCTTTGCCCTCCTGTCGCTCTGTCTGTTTGACATGTTTATTAAATAGAGCTGCACAGACTCAGACTCTCTTCTTGAGTCGCCCACCGCCGACAGCCCTTTGCCTGTCTGGAGAAAGGATCCCAGAAGTCCCATAGCTGAGGGGTTTCATGGTTTTAAGGAGAATTTTTTGTATTTTTTTTACATTCTTTTGGGAGCCTTTGGTTTATAGAGCTACTTATTTGAATAATAACTATGTTATTTATAATTTTTGTTTAAACATAAATAATTAGAAATATATGTTTAACTCTGTGTACAAGAAAATATTTTCTCCTTCAGAAAAAAAATTGTTGGAATTTAGCTAAGTGGTAGATTTACAGGTGAATTTTAGGTTTTTTATGCTTTTCCAGATTTTCTACAGTAAGAATATTTGTATATGAGAAAAATTAAGTTATTAAAAATAGAATAAATAACTGTGTTTTAGGTAGATAATGTCTTGATCCACGTGGTATAGGCATTTGGTCTGCTACTGTCCCTTTTCAGGTAAACATTGTATTTATTATTGTCATTTATTAGAAAAAGAACCCCTAAACTGAAGTGTTAAGTATAGTACTGTAGAAATGTCATGTTTTTCCAGCACCGTGGCAGAAAGTGCACAGGGCCAGTCTTGCTTTGTGATTTGCAGCCCTGGCTCTCCCTGGGCTGAGGGCTTCTAACTGCTCCTTGTCTTTGTCAGTCTATTGTAGGGGCAGAGGGCTTGTCCCTTGCATTCCGGCACATGGCCAGCTCCCTGCTGGGCCACTGCAGCCAAGTCTCCTGTGAAAGCCTCCTTCATGAGGTCATCGTCTGTGTGGGCTACTTCACTGTTAACCACCCAGATAACCAGGTAAGAGGCCCTGGAAAGTTCCTTAGAACATTCCCCCAGTGCTGAGAGTGTGACGTATTAGAATGAGAAAAGGCAGGCTAATGGGCTGGAACCCAAATGTCCTCTGTAAAGCCCTTTAACCAGACGCCAGGAATATGCCTCTAACTCCTTCTCTTCAAATAGATTTTTTTTTCTTTTGGAGACAGAGGCTCACTCTGTCACCCAGGCTGGAATGCAGTGATGCAATCTCGGCTCACTGCAACCTCCACCTCCCAGGTTCAAGCAATTCTAATGCCTCAGCCTCCCAAGTAGCTGGGATTACAGGCACCCACCACCACACCTGGCTAATTTTTTGTATTTTTAGTAAAGATGGGGTTTCACCATGTTGGTCAGGCAGGTCTTGAACTCCTGACCTCAGGTGATCTGCCTGCCTTGGCCTCCCAAAGTGCTGAGATTACAGGCATGAGCCACTACACCTGGACCTCTTCAAATAGATTCGATAAGAACTAGATTAGCATTAGGGCCTCCTCTTAGAGCTATAAAATAAAATATTTGTAATAAAATATTCTTAAGCCACAGAGAAGCATGTACTCTCTTACCATGTAGATTCTTTACTGTGTACTTCCTTACCACGTGGAGTCTGCTGCTCTAGCTATCAGGGTTTTTGTTTTGATAAGGTAGCTTACATCTTCCAAGTTGGGTCACTTTTCATATAGTATTAGAGTCTGGTGTTCTATGAAACTGTTCTTGACTCCTGGCTTCTGCCTAGGTGCTTAGAATCTTCCTTTGGTGTTGGTGGGAGTCTGAGAAGGTAGGACTCTCCCGTGGGTCACTCATAGTAGTTTTGCTTTAAACTACTTTAATTATTTGGTTTCTGAGCAATATTTCATAGATTTAAAAAAAAAAAAAAAAAGATTTCATTTGTAAATAGGTTTCTGCTTTTTTTTTTTTTTTTTTTTTTGAGACGGAGTCTCACTCTGCCGCCCAAGCTGGAGTGCAGTGGCACAATCCTGGCTCACTGCAAGCTCCGCCTCCTGGGTTCACGCCATTCTCCTGCCCCAGCCTCCCGAGTAGCTGGGACTACAGGCGCCCACCACCGTGCCCGGCTCATTTTTTTTTGTATTTTTAGTAGAGACGGGGTTTCACTGTGGTCTCGATCTCCTGACCTTGTGATCCGCCCGCCTCGGCCTCCCAAAGTGCTGGGATTACAGGCGTGAGCCACAGCGCCTGGCCTTTTTTTTTTTTTTTTTTTTTTTTTTTTTGGACAAGTTCTTGCTCTGTCATTCAGGCTGGAGTGCAGTGGCATGATCATGGCTCACTGCAGCCTTGACCCCCTGGGCTCAAGCGATCCTCCCACCTCAGCCTCTTGAGTAGCTGGGTCCACATGCGGGTACCATCACGCCCAGCTAATTTTTGTAGAGACGGGGCTTTGCCATGTTGCCTAGGCTAGTCTTGAACTCCTGGGCTCAAGCAGTCCCCCCACCTTGGCCTCCCAAAGTGCTTGGATTACAGGTGTGAGCCACCACACCTGGCCTGCTTTCTGCTTTTTTAAGATGTTGGAAAATCTGTTATAGATTTTTTACTAATAATAAAGTACCTTATTTCTCTTTATTTTTGAAACCGGGATTATGGCATAACTAGCATATCAAATAGTAATTCCTGACAACCTCATTTATCTAAAGCCCCCTACTTGGCCGGGCGCAGTGGCTCACACCTATAATCCCTGCACTTTTGGAGGCCAAGGCAGGCAGATCACCTGAGGTCGAGAGTTTGAGACCAGCCACATACTCACCAACATGGAGAAACCCCGTCTCTACTAAAAATACAAAATTAACTGGGCATAGTGACGCATGCCTGTAATCCCAGCTACTCGGAGGCTGAGGCAGGAGGAGGCAGAAGTTGCGATGAGCTGAGATTGCACCATTGTACCCCAGCCTAGGCAACAAGAGCAAACTCCGTCTTAAAAAAAAAAAAAGAAAAAGCTCCCTACTCAGCCAACCTTAATTGTAGCTAAGAAAGAAAAGCCTCTGAACAACCCCTTAACTCTTACTCTAAACTTTCATTTTTTTTTTTTCTTTTGAGACAGAGTTTTGCTCTGTCGCCCAGGCTAGAGTGCAGTGGTGTGATCTTGGCTCACTGCAACCTCTGCCTCCCGGGTTCAAGCGATCCTCCTGTCTCAGCCTCCTGAGTAGCTGGGATTACAGGCACCCACCACCATGCCCAGCTAATTTTTGTATTTTTAGTATAGACAGGGTTTCAGCATCTTGACCAGGCTGGTCTGGAACTCCTGATCTCGTGATCCACCCACCTTGGCCTCCCAAAGTACTGGGATTACAGGTGTGAGCCACCGTGCCCAGCCTTACTCTAAACTTCCTAATTTTTATTGTAGGCAAATCTCTAACAAGTATGTTTGCAAGGTTTATCTAGCCTGCAGCAAACTAGATCTGGGCAGGAATAAAAGAGATGGTCGTGGTGGTAGAGCCAAGTACAAGGCGAGAAACTGCACAATGAGAGCTGAAATTGCTTTCCTGAGAAGGAGAAAAAAGAAAAAAAAAAAAATAAGGCAGGCCCAAGAACTCAGAAGTCACAGCCATCTGGGTTCAAAGGGACACTGAGCCCTGCTCTGTATTTCCTAGATATTGTTGATGCCTCCAATACCTCAAGTAAGCATGGAGGCAAAGTATATGTTCAGTCATTCCCTGAACCGCACTGCAGGAATAAGCAGTCTGTTTTAGAAAGATTCCCATGGCTAAAATATAGACAGTTTGGATCCTTACCAGAGTATTATACCAGAAAAGTTCCCCTTTTACAGACCATGTTGCCAGGAGAGTAGATGGCAGCTTTTTCTCCCCTCCTACCTCTACACCACAGGCAGTGTCCTTCCCTTTCAAACACTCCCTGATGGGGATGCTCTGTCCTCTCTGTGGACCAGGCGTAGTAGGCTCACAGGTCTCTTACAGACTGCTCAGGGGAAGGAAAGTTGAGGGAAATCATCCGTGTAGATTTTTTTTTCTTCATGTGCATCCATTCAACCTATTAAATTGCTTTTTATTTTATCTTAAAAGTTGATTTTATTTTTCTGATTTTAGTTATTGTGAAAAAGGGCAGCCGGGCACAGTGGCTTACGCTTGTAATCCCAGCACTTTGGGAGGCCAAGGCGGGTGGATCACCTGAGGTCAGGAGTTCGAGATGAGCCTGGCCAACATTATGAAACCCTGTCTCTACTAAAAATACAAAAATTAGCTGGGCGTGGTGGCAGGCGTCTGAAATCCCAGCTACTCAGGAGGCGGAGGCAGGAGAATTGCTTGAATATGGGAGGCAGAGGTTGGAGTGAGCCGAGATCCCGCCACTGCACTCCAGCCTGGGAGACAGAGCCAGACTCTGTCTCAAAGAAAAAAGAAAAGAAAAGGAAAAAGGAAAGGAAAGGAAGAAGGTAGGAAGGAGAAAGGAAAAGAAAAGGAAAGGAAAAGGAAAGGGAAGAGAAAAAGACAGTTCAAGTATAAAGAAAAAAACGGGAATCACAGTTATTCCTGATCTCACTATCTGAGATAGCCACTGTTAACATTTTGGCAGATTCCCTTCCAGCCTCTTTTCTATGAGTAATTTGACACGGCTGAGGTCATACTGTACAAATGCTTGTGTCCTGCTTTATGCACTTAACATTATATCAGAATCTTTGCTAAGTATTTTTAACAACTATATGGCTTTATCTTGTATGGACATTCATGGTTAACCTAAACATGTCTTATTTTATACTTAAATTGTTTATTATATATCAAGACACTGCCTACTGCCTTTGAAAGAGGTGAGTAATTTGTATATGTGATAATATTTTGCTGTGTGCAGTTCTGCAGGACAAAGTTCAGCTCTTTCCATGCGTTTCATATTAAGGATGGTTTAAAACTTTTTGTTTAAACCAACTCTATTATGATAAACTTACTGAACTCAGAATTTCATGGGATTTCAGACAGTTTTTCTGCTGATGCTGGATCACATACTAATCCTCTCCTTTAGATAAAACACACAATTTTGGCATCTCTGGGCTCAGAGTTAAGGGGTATCAGGAATGGGGGACTCATATTTGGAGATGGCATGTAAGACCTGACTTGGACATGGTAGGAAGGTGATGCCTGGGCATGCTGGGATGGGAAAAAAAGCAGATGAAATGGGTGGAGAGAGCACTGGTCAATACAAGGAGGAGGAAGAGACTGAGACCCTGTCACTTGTCAGTTGGAGAAGAAGAGGATACAGTGAGGTTTGAAGATCATTGGTGAGAGGTAAGCTCATGCTGAGGAAGAAATTAGAAAAGTGAAAAAAGCCAGACCCTGTGTTTCAACACCTTGCCTCCCAGAAGGATTGAATACCAAACTGGACATCCACTTCTGACTTGAGGGAAGATTAGAGAGGTCACTTTAGATCTGGGGCAGTTGCTGAAATGCAACAATCTATGAGAAGAAAGAACAAGATTTAAAAAAAAAAAAACAAAGTAGAGAAGTAAGAAGCTGATAGAAAAGATAGTAATTATAAGAAGCTGAGACACTGCACATTATGGAGATGATATTACTAAGCATAATATTTATATTAGAAATTTTTATTTTATTTTATTTTTGAGACGGAGTTTCATTCTTGTTGCCCAGGCTGGAGTGCAATGGCACCATCTTGGCTCACCACAACCTCTGCCTCCCAGGTTCAAGCGATTCTCCTGCCTCAGCCTCCTGAGTAGTTGGGATTACAGGTGTGCACCACCACGCCTGGCTAATTTTGTATTTTTAGTAGAGACGGGGTTTCTCCATGTTGGTCAGGCTGGTCTCAAACTCCTAATGTCAGGTGATCCGCCCACCTTGGCCTCCCAAAATGCTGGGATTACAGACATGAGCCACCACGCCCAGCCATATATTAGAAATATTATAAGGTAGAGGCCAGGCGTGGTGGCTCACACCTGTAATCCCAGCACTTTGAGAGGCCAGAGTGGGCAGATCATGAGGTCCGGAGTTCAAGACCAGCCTGGCCAACATGGTAAAACCTCATCTCTACTACAAATACAGAAATGAGCCAGGCGTGGTGGCACATGCCTGTAATCCCAGCAACTGGGAAGGCTGAGGCAGGAGGACCGCATGAACCTGGGAGGTGGAGGTCGCGGTGAGCTGAGATCACACCACTGCACTCCAGCCTGGGTGACAGAGCGAGACTCCGTTTCAACAAAAAACAAAAAAAAAGAGAGAAATAAGGTAGAAATACCTTATATTTGTAGAGTTCTTTATACTATTCTTCCCATCTCTTGTCTCTTGAGCCTCAGTAGCACTTTAGTGAGGCCGTAAATACAGGAATTATTCTTACCTCACAGACAGGTGAGCAGTTGGGCTTCTAAAAGATAAAGTAAGCTCCCTGAAATGACACAGAAAATCATTTCTTTATGAACGATCAAGACTAGCATCCAGGTTTTGCAAAGCCCAACTCAGTGTACTTTTCATTTCATCTTACATTGCTTAAGAAAGCCAGGCATGTCCCAGGTACCATCCACTCGTGATCACTGAAGTGTACCTTGGCTAGCGGTGGTGGATGTAGAAGATGATGCAGGTTCACCAAGACAGTACATTTGAGAAACTGCCATTCTGCCCCTTAGATGCTGACTGGAAAGCTTCTAGGGCCTATCTGTATGCCTTATTCAGGGAGACTCATAAAGATCTTGGAAAGTGTAAATGAACATGTTTCATGAGTAGAAATGGACCACAGTTTAGCAGATAGAAAGCCTGGGTTCTAGCCCCAGCTCTGCCATTAGCTGTGTGATCATAGATAAATTCTTTCCCCTCTTGAGGTTTAAGCATCACTGACTCTACAAAGAAGCAAATTAGTTCTGGAAGTGGATAGCAGTGATAATTGCATAATATTGTAAATATACTTAATGCCACTGAATTGTGGGGTTAAAAATAGTTGAAATGGGGCCAGGCATGGTGGCTCAAGTCTATAATCCCAGCACTTTGGGCAGCCGAGGCAGGCAGATCACTTGAGGTCAGGAGTTTGAGATCAACCTGGCCAACATGGCAAAACCCCATCTCTACTAAAAATACAAAAATTAGCCAGGTGCTGTAGTGCATGCCTGTAATCCCAGCTACTTGGGAGGCTGAGGCAGGAGAATCACTTGAACCTGGGAGGCAGAGGTTGCAGTGAGCCGAGATCGCACCACTGCACTCCAGCCTGGGCGACACAGCAAGACTCTGTCTTTAAAAAAAAAAAAAAAAAAAAAAGGTAAATTATATGTTATACATATTTTACACAATGAAGTAAACAAAAAATAAGTGGATTATACTAGATGACCTCCCCTGTAAGTTCCATGAGTCTGTGACATTTTAAAGGCTGAAACTAGGTTCTACACAGCAGCATTTTGATTTCATGGGGACTCCAAGCTATTTTATGGTTTTTCGGACCTTCCTTACCCTACTTCAGATTCCATCTGCAGCACACAGCTTAATGAGCTGCCTGCCCACTGTGTGGCAACTTATCATTAAAACCTCAGTATACTTTGGCTCCTCACTATTAATAGAGGGAACCCAATGACAGATACTTATAAGCAGACTTCTTACAGGTGAGATGTCACGTACCTTGCTCTGTGATGCCATCTTCAGCCACAGTTGTTTTACCTTCACTAAAGGCTGTGCTCACCAGCTCATGGCTGTGCTCCATGCCAGTCAGGCTGCAGGGCAAGGGCAGGGTATAGGAATAGCCACAAGCTTGCCGAGGTGATAACTGCTCATATCCCAATAGAGTTGGGAAGTTTTCTATAACTGCAAAGTTAATTGTTTGTTTGTTTTCACTTTTAAAACTAGTTCTATTAAATTGCCTTTCTACTGACCCCACGAAGTCCAGTAATTTGCTAAGTGAGCATTTGCTAAGAGGATGTGATAAGTTTAGTTTTCAGCACTGGCGTTAGCTTCTTCAGTCATAGATTCATGGCGCCTTCATCCTAGAAGGGCTCTGAGAGATACCTAGTCCATCTCCCTCATATTGTAGGAGGAAGAACTGAGGTTCAGAGAAGGAAAAGGAATTGTCAAGCAAGAATTGGCAGAGCCCAGCCTCGCCACTGGCAGTTCAGTGAGTTTCCACCTCACTTCTGTACTTAAGAAAGGAATCTGTTTCGCCTATTGCCACTTTCTGTAAATCACAGGAAATTCATAAGAGAAATTAGATGCTCAATTCATTTAATGTTTCCTTATCATTAGTCATAAGTCGTGTTAATTTGCAGAGCCAGTTTGTCCACAGGGGATCATAGATTTCCTACTGGGAAAACAGCTTGTGTCTTTATAAAACAAGACATCCTGAAAGCCTGCTGCAGCCTACTGTTTGATTACGTAACTGCTTTGCATAAAGGATTGGCACTTTTTATTTGCCACCATTTAGTCTATTAACTGGAAAGACTGAGCCCCATGATACCAAGGATGACTTGAGAAGAGAAACCTGGATAATAAAAGTGATGTCCCATCCTTGATGGAATGAATCTTCTGTTTCCTCCTATAGGGTTGCAGTTTCTAATTAAAATGTTTTAATCGAAAGATTCCCTGCATTTTATGGCACTTTCTTGACTCTAAATTCCTTCCCATTTAATTATTATAATGAACATAATTAGTATGTGCTGTCAACCCGTCACTTTATTTACATTTTGTATTAGATAATTAAATGTGGTATGATAATTAAATTAACTCAAATGACAGATGATTTGACTGCCTGCATATTACTATATTGGGAATATGCACCTTTGCTTACTCATTTTATTTAGCAACTGGCTTTTTCATTTGGAAAGGCCCCATAGATTGCAGTTATCAGAGTTGGAGGTTCTTGCGATCCCTGAAAGGAAGGATCCCCTTGACCCCCTCCCCCATTGAGCTCTCTCTAGTGAAGTCCATGCTGATCATGTAACCGTCTGCTCTGCACCACACCCTGCCAAAGGCTCCTGAAAGCTTCTGGGCAGATCCGAACAGGCAAGCAAGTTGGAGAGCGAAGCTTGTGAAACTCGGTTCTGCCTGAGCTGCATGCCATGCATTTTCCAGCTCTTTTGTAACTCAGTGACTTAGTGAGAAACCCCAAACATTAATTTGACTACAAGTTCCAAAAATGAATCTGTTGTACTCACCTCGGGTGTTTCCCTGTGCACAGAAACAAGGAGTGGTTTCCTAGAGTTATTGTGTGTTAAGAGTGGCAGTTTTCCAGAATCCCATTCCAGCATTTAGAACTTTTAGAGGTGGCTTAATTGCTGCTCAAACATTCTTATTTCACTCTTTGCCTCAAAGGCAGATGGTCAGTCCTAGGTCACACCCACTTGGTAAACTCCCCTAGCCCCATCCCAGTTCGTGAATGGAGGCTGCGGTGGTGGGCTCAGAGTGGAAACTCCAGCACTCAAGGCCTTTCTGTTCTCCCAGAGTTGGCAGCTTATTCTTTAGCTGTCACACAAGCATTCAGCTTTCTATATTTTCTTTCTTTGTGTGACAGATACGTTCCTTTCATAAAATAGAAATACATCATGTCTAAGGAAGAGCCTGAGTTTCAGCAATGCAACCATTTTGGAACCAAGCTACTCTCAATATTATAGCACCAAAGAAAAAAATGTGGGGTTTTTTCTCCAAAAGTAGAACAAAAATTCTTAATTAAAAATAATTTATACCTAAATATTTATTTTGAGACTTCTGATGAGTGAACTGGCTGACATAAGAATGGAGAAATTTGCCAAGTAGCAATTTTGGCCAATTGCATTAAACTTCACAGAATCCAAATAAAAGATACCTTTTATTTTCCTCATTGTTTTGGTGAATTTTTCCACACAAGGGTAGTTAAAAGTGCCACATGCTCACACTAGATACAGTTTTTACTCCTCAAACCTCTGAGACGTCAGAAGAAACTCCTGACTTGCCTGAGTGGCTGTGTTGCCAGGACATCACCTGAGGTAGGCAGCAGCCAGCCCAAGGAGCTGCTGCTGGGTCAAGAGTGTGCACGAACCTCAGTTATCCTTTGCTCACTTGAAAATCGTCTATTGGGGCATCAAATAAACACAAGAAAATGAGGCCAGAAGGAATCTTTTATCAAAGTTTAATTCATGACCAATAATACAGTTTTTTTGGGCTTGCCTTGGTCTTCAGCCATGGAGGGGGCGTTTATAATAAAAATCCCTCTGAGATAGACTGTAAAGGCTTAGGCTGTAATCACAGGGAACACCTCTTCTGAGATAGGAGGTTTTATATAAGACCCTCATCAGTTACAGAAAGCCCATCACGATGGAACAGACATTGGTACAGCAGTCAGGACTGCTGGATCCTTTTACAGCTTTATAGCTGTTTGACCCTGGGTAAGTCACTGCCCTTCTCTGAGCTTTAGTTTCCTGTCTGTATAAAGAGTTAGCCTGGGTGCTCTGAAGAAGCCTTTCAGCTCTGATAGAGGAAGAATATATAATTATAAGATGAATTGGGAAGTCATGACCAGACCAGCTGTCAGAACATGGTTCCCCATGTGTGGAGAACCTGTGAGAAAACTCTGCCTACAGGGTTCCTCTGTGGACTAAAACTTGTAGAAGTACAGAGGATCCTCCCACCTCAGAATCTCTGGGCTGCCACTCAAAACTCTGTTTTGACACAGCTGCCAAGGGGACTTTGGAGTATCAGTCTGGTTCTGGTCACCTGCCAGCTCCCCTTCCCAAAGGGGCATGCCTGGTTCACCTGGACATACCTGAGAGGTGATAAACCTATTCTTGTCTGGAAGACAGTGAAGGAGAATCTCCACTCAGCACCTTGGGCTATAGAAGTGGGAGGGAAGGAGACGTCATACCCAAATAATTCTTTTATGTATGGGCAACTGCTAAACTGAAAACACACCACAGAGATAACTCAGAGGTGCATTGAGATTGTGTTAGGAAAAGAAACTGGAAAATGGCTCACATGAATCAATGTGAACATTTAATGGGCCTTAATTGGAACCTTATCCTACTATACTTAGAACAGAGAGATGAAAGCAGAAGAAATCTGAGAGACCATTTATTTCTCTTGAGAAAGCAGTAAACTGGAAACTCCAAAAAGATTTGATGACTATTATATTTTTATGATTAAATAAAATTGTCATAGACTAGTGCTGGAGAGCCCATAAATGTTCTGTGGAAAGTATCCATGCTCTCTGGCAGCTATTAGGTTATGACCAGAAAACCTATCAGCCCGTGCGCTTCATTTATTAACCCTGCTGTTCTCATACCACCCAAAAGCTCCATGGTAAGGCAAGTTTGTCCTCAGATCTTACAGGAAAGGTCCAAACCCAACTTAGAACCTTTGAATTTAAAGGCATTATTAAATGCTGTCCATTAATCTACCCACCTCCCGGTGCCTCCATGCACATATCCCGTTAGTCTATAATGGGCATAGTCTTTCCAGGAGAGAGAGAGAATGTATAAGAAATCAGTTCTCTTTTCTTAAATAAGCTAGATTAGAAAATCAGAATAGGTACTCATTGAGAATTTGGGGGTGGCATATTTTATGTGATGACTTTTTTCCTTTGTAAGAAAAAAGTATTATAAGCACCTTCTCTTTTTACCATGTTTAAATATCGTACCTATGCAGGTATGGGCAGCATAGGATCATGATTGCCCATAGCAATTATATATGCTATGGATCATATTATGTCTGTAGGTTCACAGGCCTTCAGAGATCATCTATTCCAACTGCCCTCATTTCCAGAGAGGAGAAGGGCTTACTCCAGGTCACTGGAACCAGGCCTCCTGATATATTATCCAGGGCTTTCTGTGACCAACCTTCCTCCCATCCTCAGCCCCAATGGTAAAAGAGACACAGATAATACAAATATACACAAAAAAATCCAAAATAGTTTCTCAAATTTATGATGATATGGTGAGTCTGTATAATTTACAAGGTTAGTGTTCTATAGACAGGGTTTTCTCAAATGTAAATTAAAATGGAAGCAGCACTTGTTGCCATCATCCCTGATTAGCTGTAGAGCCCATGACTTTTAGCTTAGCCAAGTCTTTGAGAAAATCTAGCCCAACTTTCTTGTGCTGTGTTTGAACAGAATTTAAAATATGCTTCACTTAAAAGGTAACTCTTCTCACAGAATAGACAATATGAAAGAAGGAAAAGGAGGCCCTGACACAGAACAGAAGACTGGAATGTAACTCATTCTTGCAGAAATGCCAGTATTGTTAGCTTTTCGTCCCTATGAACATTCATCACTCGTTCCTTCTCTCATTCGTCAACTTTTACAAAATGCCCACACTGTGTCAAACCATGTGCTAGGAGATGCAGAAATGAGCACAACCCAAACCTTGTCCTTATGACATCCACATCCAGGGGCAGTGCCTTCAGTGCTGAGATTGATTCCTTCCTTCGGCAGACATTTACTGAGTGCCTGCAGTGTGCCAGGCCCTGTTCCAGACATCCAGGATACGGTGGGAAGCAAAATAGACAAAGTCCCTGCCCTCAAGTTGCTGACATTCTCGGGGCTGGGGGAAATAATTAACAAACCTGGATCTATGCCAGAGCTTCCTCTTGAAACTGTTTCACAGTGGAGGTGGATGTTTGAGCTGATACCTGTAAGTGGAGTAGATACTTAGGAGGTAGCAAGGTAGGAAAGACATTCTAGATATTGGAAGGAACATTAGCAAAGGTATTGAGATGTAAAATGACCTGGCAGGTTCAGGGAACTGCAAGCTGTTTATTCTGACTGGAGCTCAGGATGTAGGAGACACAAGAGCTAAGACTAAAGAGGCAGGCAGGGTCCAGGTCAGGAGGGACCCAAGAACTTGAGGATTGATCCCCTCGGAGACAAGGACCCCCTAAATGTTACAAGCAGGAGAATGATATGCTCAGACTATGTCCCAAAGTCCCACATGTGGAGAATGGTAGGTGGGCATCAGACTTCCACACCGAAGCCCCCGGGCTGTAAACAAGCATCCCTGGTTCTGAAGCATTATTCTCCCCTGCAGGAATAGAATGATGTTTGAGGAGGGGAAAAGCCTTTTGTGCATCCTTCTGCTGTTGGTACCCAGCACAGCCTTTTCCCATAGGAAGCAGAGAGCAGCTGGTCAGGAGCCATCTCACTCAGTTCTCCTGGAGGGACACAGCAAAACAGCCATTCACCCCCTCACTACATGAGAAAAGCCCTTGTTTCTCTAGGATCACCTGGTTTCCAAAGCCTATAAAAGGCCAATCCCCCAACTACTGGCTTTTTAGCTTCTTCTGGTGATCCTGGCTGCTTTCTTTCCTCTTTCCCTTCTTCCTTCTCTCTCATCCCTCCTCCTCCTTGACACTTTGCTGGTGCTAGATAGCAGTGGATCCCTGGGACCACCAGGGAGAAGGCTGGTGCTTGAAGGGGCTACTTCCCATATGGTCTGCCAAGGTTGCTGTACTTAATCTCAGCTTGGAAATCATCTAATGGAAGAAGCAGATTTGGGAGGATAGGAATTTGTTTGCAGTGCTAGCCAAGGGACTCTTTGTGTTTCTCTGCTCTGATTTTGACTTGATCATGTATATGTATAGACTCTTCAAACTTTTCTCCTGAGATTTTGAAATAAAGCCACTTCTGTACCCTCCCTACCCTAACCCCAAGGCATCAGATTAAGCAAGGTGTGTGTTTGGGGCATGCCATATTCTTTATGACACATAGAGGTCATTGGCCTCAAGGACCCTCTTGTCATATTGCTCCTGGGCCTGGTCTCCAGGTGTGACAAACTTGACAAGAGCAATGTGGACAGAGATGCTTGGCTCTTGCACTGGCCTAGCCTGGCCACTGCAGCTGCTGCCTTTTTACTATAGCATTGTAGCAGGACCAGTTTTGTGGAGAGGAATGCAGCAACTACTTTGTTTCTGCTCTGCTAGAAAAATAGTCTTTGTTCCAATGATTTACAAACTCTCTCTGCTGTCTTTTTAAATGAATTTAGATGTCTAGACACCTATTTTTGCCCCTGCTAGGGACACCTTGTCTCTGACAAGGGAAAAAGTAAAACAGGAATTCTTAGGCATAAAGAATTTGCCCTGATGAAATTTAACTATTTACATTTCTATCTGACTCCATATACCACTCACCCTACCACACCAACCAATGGAACTGGTTTGGCCTTAGGTTTTGACAGGTGCTTACAAAGCCAGCAGAAAGAATCTGCTTCTGCCCTACCCTACCCCTCCTCTCTGTAGCACTGGCTGTTGGACCAGATAGGGTGCTGGCCAAAATACCCAGCTAACTGTTCTCACACATAGAAAGATGGTGTTATCTGAGTTGAAGGCCCGGGATGGGTAGGCCCAGAGCTCTGGTGTGGTAGGTACAGGCTCCCTGGAGTAAGGATTTGGTCCTCAGTCATTCATTCCCCAGATAGTTAATGAACACCTGTTGCTTTCCAGGCACTGTGCTAGACACTATGCTAAATACTAGGAGTACAGCAGTGAATATAGGGGGCTATCCTTACAGAGCAGACAGTCTTGAGACTGTTGAAACTGGGGATTCATAGCAGTCTGTCTTTGCCTAAACAACTGCTCTGGTATCTGGAGCAGGGCCGTATGTGGTTCTGCCTTCTGGTCCGTGGCAGGCACAGGGCTGGGGTCCCAGTGATGTAAGTGTTTAGAAACTTGCCAGAGGGCCCTGTGGGGAAAAAAACAACTAATAAAAATAACGCAATATGGAGAGCTTTCTAAAACCACTGATGGAGTTCTCCTAAATAAGGAGAAAATGCAGGATCACTCTTAGGTCTTAGAAAAACCAGAAGAGGCAGAGTGTAAGTAGGTAAAACAGAACTTGACCATTTTCTGTTGTTTCCTTGAATATAATGAGTTCTAGAGAGCTGGAAATTTTACTAATAGATTTTTTACATAATAGAAATTTTACATAATAGAAATTTTCTACTAATAGAAATTTTACATAATAGATAAAATCATGATTTTATCTATTATGTATGTAGATTATATAATAGAGAGAGAGAGAGCAAGGGCCGGGCGCAATGGCTCACACCTGTAATCCCAGCACTTTGAGAGGCTGAGGTGGGTACATCACAAGGTCAAGAGTTCAAAACCAGCCTGGCCAACATGGTATTTTTGATGCCTTAAGAAATGAGTTCCTACTACGATGTTAAGGCACGTTATTATCATTATGTATGTGGAAGCAGATTTTTAAAGTGTAGCATACTAAGTAAGGATAATTGGTTTTAACAAGATATTTTACTACAATACAGTAATGCTCTCTCAAGACCAACTGAAAAGGGTAGAGATACTTACTTTTACACCAAATGGTTCTAGGCAACTTTTTGAATTTTCATGTCTGCTTAAAATAATTTTAATTCTCACACCTTCACTTACTAATGTCAGCTGGTGCTTCTTCCTCTTGTCAATTTACTTAAACCAGCAGTGTCCTTTCTAAATGCTGATTTCATTCTACTCTAGGCCAGAAAGCCCACTTCTATTAGACTTGCTTCTGAAATGTGACTTGGTAGATTGCGTTGGAGTTTGGAAGATTTTCTTGTAAGTAACTGGCGTGGATTTTGTGGAAATACTGGGCACTCTGTGAAGGCAAGAATGTCTCTGATTTGTTCAGTATTCCATTCCCAGTGCCTCACACCATGCTTGGCTAGAGTAGATGCTCAGCAAATATTTGATGAATGGACTCATCTCTCTGCTCAGAGGCCTGCTTGCTCCCTTTCGGGTTCTTGACTGAATTCCATGTGGTCACAGTTGGAGGAAAAGGTCCCTCTGGGTGAGGGAATCAGGCTGTTTTACATTTATACAACGTGATAGACTCTCCTTGGGCCTTCCTAGCCACTCCTTGGAATTTTATGGAGTGAATGTGACAATTGTCATTTTACAAATGTGAAATCTGCAAACTCTTTCCAGGAGAATTTGCATTTGTAATCCAGATTCGTGACCACTCACTATCCCACCTCCACTTTCCTTTCTTTTTTAAAATTTAAATTTTGGGTAACACTATACATGCAATACCAAGTAGTAATATTACAAATATATTTGACATGATAGCATTTGTTTCAAAAATATAAGACAAGTTTTGCAAGGCACTCAAAACTTGTCAAGGCTGCTCCAGAGACATCCAAATAAATGGCCATCCTAAGACAGTGCTAATTTGAAGTCACATGTTCCAACAGTTCACTCCTGAGAATCTAGCTCCATCACCAACCCTTCCTCTCTTTCAAGTTCTTACATCTGATAATATGAGACAAACCCTTGGCACAGCCAGCACATAACCAAGAACTGGTTATTTGATACCAAGCCAAGAAGAGTATAGGTTTTTTGAAAAAAAGCCTTTTGTGTTAATCTGTGTCCGTTGGTTTGTCTATTTGAATGGCAGTATGTCATCCTCATCTTCATCCGGACTGGCAGGGCCATGCAAGAAGCTGGCTGGCAGCCAGTCATGGAAGTGAGTTCAGGCCTAGTGACAGAGAGCCCTTCTGCCCAGGAAGGAGTGGCCTCATGAGTCCAGTGGCCATAGATGGGCCTTTGAGGTGAGGAAGAATCCAGCATTCAGAATAATAAGATTGCTAAGCCCAGCTCCGCCAATGACTAGCTGAAGGACCCAGGACAAGCTCTCTTGAACTTTCTGAGCATTAGTTTCCCCATTGTAAGAATATAGTCATCCATGTCTGCCCATTTCAGAGTTTAGAGACTTGGATAATGTAGGTAGAGGGGCTTTATAGCCTACTAAGTACTGTCTCTGCCAGTAAGAGGTTCTCTGCTGTGTTAACTGAGGTTTTGGCAAAGCATTGTCCTGGAAGACCTTGAATTCCTTCATACCAAGTGAAACACCAGTGTTGCCCACACCTGAAAAAGTGGGAGGAGCTTTTCCAGAACTCTTCTTTTTTTTTTTTTTTTTTGAGATAGAGTCTCGCTCTGCCACCCGGGCTGGAGTGCAGTGGCCGGATCTCAGCTCACTGCAAGCTCCGCCTCCCAGGTTTACGCCATTCTCCTGCCTCAGCCTCCCGAGTAGCTGGGACTACAGGCGCCCGCCACCTCACCCGGCTATTTTTTTGTATTTTTTAGTAGAGACGGGGTTTCACTGTGTTACCCAGGATGGTCTCGATCTCCTGACCTCGTAATCCGCCCGTCTCGGCCTCCCAAAGTGCTGGGATTACAGGCTTGAGCCACTGCGCCTGGCCTCCAGAACTCTTCTTATAACCAGACCAGGGATCCCTGAGTTGGTGCCCAGGATCCTGAGGATTCTAATCCTAATTTTCTTTTAGGGTGAGAGACAGCTTATCACAAAATATATTCTTCAGGGACTTGATGTGCAGACCTAAGGTAATGTAGACACCACTGAAGCCTTCAATCCAAAAAATGCCATCTGTATTTCATGAGATGAGATGTGGTATGATTCTCCCCCAAGGCAAGGCACCAATTAGTCTGTTAACTAGGGGCCCCTTGTCACTTTATTTCATTCATTCCAGTAACTTTGAGGCCCTCCTTCTGTGCCTCGCCCCCAGCAGAGCAATGGAGGATTCAATACCAAAAACATAGTTCCTGCCCTTCTGGAACTTGGGATTCAGCTACATATACTTAGTTATGTGATAGCTGCTGCCATGTCTTTGGGTTGAAAAAGAAAGGCTGCCTTTGGCTGTGCTGCCTGGGAAGACTTACTGGGCTTAAGGATTTCCTTAAGTGCTTCAAGGGAAGCTCATCCTTGCCCTCAATTAGGAGTCCACAACACCAGCCTATTAGCTTTGGCTCTTCCTGCTCTGTTTTCAGGTTGACAAGTCTAACACAACAGCCTCAAAACACAGACATGCACAGTAAGTTAAGTCACTGTTTCTTTGTACCACTTACCTGTATTTCTTGGATCATGCTTTTCCTGGATTTTCTTTTCAGAGCTGTCAGAATACATTTCCTACTCTGACACTGCAAGATCCTGGCTGGCAGCCCCAGCACTGTTTGCACAGCTCTCTCCCATGCAGGCAAGGCCAGGGAGAGACCTCAGCAATGGCTTCCCAGGTGGCATGAAACTTGCTGATGAGTCCCAGCCAGAGAGTAGGGCCTGCCTCTGCCAGACCCTGTGCTCTGAAGAGTAGTCCTATGGAGAGATGGGGCTGGGGCAATGGTGGAGGGGGACAAGACGATGGAAAGCATTTAGGAAGCCTCACACAGGGAGGGGGATTCTGATCCTGAAAGTGTGTGGAAGTCAGGTCTAGCGGGAGAAGATTCAGAGCAGCAGAACTGGTCAGCTAACCAAACACTCATAACTAACATTGTTCTGTACTTTACGGTCACAGACACTGTCTCATTGGATCCTCATCTAAATCCTGAAGGCTGCCATCTACCCTCATTTTGTAAAGACTCTAAGGCTCAAATTAGTTAAGTGACTATAGCAGATCAGGGGGCAGAGCCAGACCTAGAGCCCGGGGCTGCCTAACACCAGCACTCTTGAGCTGTAGCTTCATGGCTTTTGGCCACTGAGAGACAATTGGCCCAGGAAAAGCCACTCAACTGACTCTGAAATGCACCTGCTTAGAAATGGTAGCTTTTTTTTTTTTTTGAGACGGAGTCTTGCTCTGTCGCCCAGGCTGGAGTGCAGTGGCCGGATCTCAGATCACTGCAAGCTCTGCCTCCCGGGTTTACGCCATTCTCCTGCCTTAGCCTCCCGAGTAGCTGGGACTATAGGCGCCCACCACCTCGCCCGGCTAGTTTTTTTTGTTTTTTTTTTTTTGTATTTTTTAGTAGAGACGGGGTTTTACCGTGTTAGCCAGGATGGTCTCGATCTCCTGACCTCATGATCCGCCCGTCTCTCCCTCCCAAAGTGCTGGGATTACAGGCTTGAGCCACCGCGCCCGACCCCAGAAATGGTAGCCTTTCTAATGGAATGTAATTCCGGCTGAAGTTGATGAGAAATGATGAGGATTGTGCTATGCAATGAACTACTTTCCCAAAATTCATATGTTAAAACCCTAACCTGCAATGTAGTTGTATTTTGAGATAGGGCCTTTAGAAGGTAATTAAATGAGGTTGTAAGGGCAGTGCCCTAATCCAATATGACTGATGGCCTTATAAAAGGAAAGAAGAGATCTCGCTCTCTAAATGCACTCACCAAGGAGAGACCATGTGAGCACATAGCAAGAAGGCAGCTGCAAACCAGGAAGTCCCTCACCAACCCCACCATGCTGGTTCCCTGATCTCAGACTTGCAGCCTCCAGAACTGTGGAAAATAAGTTTCTGTTGTTTAAGTGACCCAATCTATGGTATATTGTTATGGCAGTCCAAGCCAACTAAGATAGTTTTGTGTTGAATCTATGAGCTTCTTCCCTCTACCGAAAATTCACCTACGGTTTCTAGGTGCCCACTAGCCCCTGCTTTGAAGACCAAAAGAGGAGCTGTGCACCCACTGTCTTCTCTCCAGAGAACGATCAGGAATAGCTCCAAGGAAGCCTTGAAGTACTCTCTCGTGTTTTCTATTTAGTCAAAGAGTTGCCATATGATTTCTCCCAAATTCAAAATGTAGGAATATAATTTTCAGTGAGAAAGATTATATTTATTTACTGATTTATTTTTATATGTCTCCCATGTGTTTTTAAAATAGGGGATACAAGTGTACTGTTACACAGACATACTGCATAGTGATGAAGTCTGGGCTTTTAGTGTAACAGTCACCTGAATAGTATATATTGTACCCATCAGGTAATTTATCATTCCTCACTCCCCTGCCACTTTCCCACCTTTCCCTCCCATTTCTGTTCTTTCACTCTATATGTTCATGTGTACATAGTATTTAGCTCCCACTTACAGGCAAAAACATGTGGTATTTGACTTTCTGAGTATTTCGCTTAAGATAATGGCCTCCAGATCCATCCATGTTGCTGCAAAAGACATGATTTCTTTTTTGTTGTTGTTGTTTTATGGCTGAGTAGTATTTTATGGTGTATTTATATATGCAGATACATACCTCACTTTCTTTACCCAGTCATCTGTTGATGGACATTTAGGTTGGTCCATCTCTTTGCTATTGTGAATAGTGCTGTCATAAACATACAAGTGTGAGTGTCTTTTCTATATGATGATTTATTTTCCTTTGGGTAGATATCCAGGTGGTAGTTCTATTTTCGGTTGAGAAACCTCCTACTGTTTTCCATAGAAGTTGTACTAATTTACATTCCCACCAACAGCGTACAAGCATTCTCTTTTCTCTGTATCCCCACCAACATCTGTTATTCTTTGACTTTTTAATAATAGCCATTCTGATTGGTGTAAGATGGTATCTCATTGTGGTTTTAATTTGCATTCATCTGATGAGTAGTGATGTTAAGCATTTTTTCATATGCTTGTTGGCCATTTGTATGTCAGAAATAATATATTTAAAGAGCCAGCATTCTGGGTCATATTCTCATTCTTAATTGGGTACTTGGTGACACCAGTGTATACTTTGTGAAAACTGAGCTATTCACCTAAGTGAGGTAGGTGAGTGGCCATAGGGGTGTGTGTGTGTGTGTCATCAATAAAAAGGTTACTTCTTTTTAAATTCACCACCTTAAAATCCAGAGCAATGGAGCAATTTGCCCAGGGTCACAAAACCAGTTGGTAAATAAATACAAGAACCCAGATCTCCTAGCTCTTTAGTTAGCACCTGTTTAAGAATCACATCCAAGAACAAGGTTCAATTTCAATGTCTTTTGATGTGAATATTGTTGGAAATTCCGTTGATTTCCTCAGAGCCCTACTCTGCATGCGAAGGTGGACATCATATTTGAAAGACTGCTTCTCATTATTATTGAGGCCATGCATGCTCCCTACTTGCTCTCTCTAGCTGATGGGTGTGGCCATCAAAGAAATCTACAGGTAGTCCATTCTCTGCCATTGGTGCAGTGCTCTGGAAAGAGTCTCTGTAGGAAGCACCTTTATGTTTGTGTTGGCCTTGGGTACTCTGAAAGGTGAGGTAGGTGGCTGGTCAGGCTCATGGTGGTGCCTGCCTTAGACTTATGGGCAGCCGTTTGTCTGGACAAAGGTGACAAACTGACAATTATTGACTTAGTAACAGCTCCGTCAGTAAGGCAAATGAAGAGAACACCATAGTGTAAATCTGAGATGTCTCTTAATTATGCATATTTTGTTCATTGAGCAAGACTCTCATATCCCATGATGACTCTACTGACTTTGGAAAGCTCAAGCAGTCCAAGTGACATTTTACCACCTAAGGCCTAAGAGTGAATGGTGGAATGAAATAAAACTGAGCCCTGCCCTCATCTCCCCATCTATCAAAAAGCCCCTCAGACAACCCTCTCAGGACAACTCTACTCAAAACCCTGATCATCAAGGTCAGGCTGTTTGCATTCCCAGCCCTGCCCCCTGCCGCAAAGGGTAGTGCTTAGTCCAATTCAGCTGACAGTTCATCTGTGCTCATGACATCAGACTGCCACCCTCTGTGCCACAAGCCCACCTGAATTAGCCTACTGAGTGTTAG
Source organism: Chlorocebus sabaeus (assembly GCF_047675955.1). Taxonomy (NCBI): domain Eukaryota; kingdom Metazoa; phylum Chordata; class Mammalia; order Primates; family Cercopithecidae; genus Chlorocebus; species Chlorocebus sabaeus. The sequence continues at coordinate 52,439,105 of NC_132929.1, read as the reverse complement.
TGCTGAGGGCTGGCCCCTTCCTGAACCTCCTGATCCTGTCTCCACAATGTCTAAAATGTGGTTGGAAAAACCGCATAGACTAGATGTCCCATTCTGGCTCATAACCAAGCCATGGGATGGTAGGGTTGGATAAAACTCCTTAGAACTCCAAGGTAACCAAACTGCCTACATCCATTTGCATCTTCTGCAGTCTAGGGATTTAAAAGTAATGGCTTCTGGCAAGTCATCTCACTGCACTGCTGGTCATCTCTGTAAACGGCAGCTGATAACTAGCTCTGTTCCTTCAGGGAACCAACAGGTCCCTAAGGGGCTTTGCCTCACCCCAGTGAGGTTCAGGAGCCCAAATGGAGTAAGTTCCATTTAAGCTCTTCATGTTCTGTGCTGATATGCCAGGAACCAGGAGTTGTCTTTAACATTGTACCTGTGCCAGTCAGACTGGCTAGTATAATATCTTTTCAATTAGCAAATCTTCCAATAATAGCGTTTTAACAATGAAGTTGTAAAGAAAAAACTTGTTCTTAATTTTTGTCCAAGGAGGGGAAAAAAAGAAGACTTATAATAATCATATCATCATAAATTCTAATGTGACCATTTGGCTGTGTTACAAAATTTGTAGCTAATAGTTAAAATAAAGATTTAAGTAAATGCTTTTATCAATAAAGTAAATGACAGGGCATATTCTTCTTAGCCAGAGTCAGAAATGGCAGCACATAGCCATGTGCTGAATTGTCACACAGTGCAAGTCTTTAAAATTCCTTCTGGATTTGGAGGTATTAACAAGTCCCTATCAACAGTCTCTAAAGGCTTTTGATGTCATTTTAGCTATTGAACGAAAATATGTGAACTATTACTTTGTTGATTTTGTTCTTAAACTAAACTGCATTATCATCTGAGAGTGTGTTCTTAAAGTATTGTTAAAAGTACTTTGAAAACTTGTAAATCCCTGTAATTTATGTTTCTCCTGCCTCTGCTGTTTCATTCTGTCCTTCTGGTTTTAATTTGAATGTAGCCCTGTCTGGGTGTGTACCTGTAAAATTGTTTTTCCAAGTACAATTTACAGTTCTGACCTTAGGTTTACAGTGTTCCTAATCTTCTAGGAGCTTCCTCCTATACCATGAAGTGGGCTTTGGGTCACCCAGCTCTTTCATATTAGAACTCTCTAATCAAGGTTACTTGAAACAGATCTAATTTTGACCTTTCTTAGTTTATCATGGAGGCCTAGGGAGTAAATTAAGAGGGCTTCCCTGCAAGCCCATTTGTTGCATTGCCCTATTTCTTTAAATGTACACAGTTGTAAACTTAGACTGCTTCAAGACAACAGTCTCATTTATCTAAACAGTTCTCCTTTTAGACTCAGTGGCACTGATGGAAACAAAGATAAGAAGTATAGATTGGACAAAGGGTCTTTTGGAGCCTGTAACTTTTTCTGAAACTGTTCCCATTTTCCTTAGAATTAGCTTTTCTTTCTTGGACCTACCTGCATACAGAATAGATCTATCTGCATTGAGTGTATTCAGTGAGCTAAGTTAAGGGAAGACTGCAGTGGGCAGGGCCTTACTTTCTTGTGAGTGAGCTCTTTGCAGGTTTTAAGGAACATGACGACTCTGCTTTAAGGGGGCATGGGGAGCACTTTGTTAAAGCTGTGTGCATTCTGAATCCATTTCATAGGCGTCCTTAACTCCGTGGCAACTACACCTTTCATCATGGATTATAATAACTTTTAAATGAGTGCAAAACTTTCAGGATCTTTTCCTTAAGTTGGGAAATGAGATTTTTTTTTTTCTGCTGTTTTCAAGTATCACTTAAATTAAGCTCTGGTATGGAGTTAGGAGTCTTTTTCTTTACACTCCTTCAGCATGTTTTCCGTGGTTCTAGTCGACACTGTTGCAGGCGGGTGACGGACAGACCGGGGCGTTTTGGCAGCTGACCTGGGCTGCTCCTCCATTTCAGGTGATAGTGCAGTCCGGCCGCCACCCCACAGTGCTGCAGAAGCTCTGCCAATTGCCCTTCCAGTATTTCAGTGACCCACGGCTGATCAAAATACTGTTCCCTTCACTTATCGCTGCTTGTTACAACAATCATCAGAACAAGATCATTCTGGAGCAAGAGATGAGCTGTGTTTTACTGGCCACTTTCATTCAGGTACCTTCTACGTTATACCTAATTGTCTAGCTTTATGTGTAAACTAATGCAACAGAAACGTAAAAGTAAGCCAGCTGTTTATTTTTGCTTTCCATACTACCTTTTAAAATCTTTGCATATTTATGTGCTCTAAAATTAATTTTTAAAATATCAGCATAGTTTCTGAAATATTAGTGGAACCGCAATTGGGTGTTACATAATTTCTACTTGGAGGAATTCAAGGAAAGGATATTTTTCCAGTTAATGAACTGATAACCCGTACTCAGGAAATGTTTTTAAAAGACTGCCAGATTTCTTTAAGGCTTTAACTATTGTATTTATCTTGCTTTTATTCTAACTATAGGAAATAGATAATAATTGCTGAAGAAAGATGAATTAAAACTAGTCGTACATTTTTAAATAAATATGATTTTCATATATACATAATGTGTAAAATAAAAACCTGTTATATTGATTTTTTTAATGTAAAACAACTTTCAAGTACAGCCTTATATTTTTCTGATCCAGTTAAATTCTGTAGGGCTAGAATCAGAATTAGTGCCGTAGCAAAGTACTATTTCCACATCTAAATTAACTCAATCAACTGAAAAACCAAGTTGACTATGCTTTAACATTTGCTACTAACTCATCCTGTGAAATTTTTTGTCATTGTAGAGCATTATTTACTGAAAAGCTCCCATTTCTTTCAAATGTTCCACCATAAGATGTGTTTTTGCTCCATGACACACATGTGATGAGTAGATAGTACTTTCTGGTCTTCAGAATAATGAAACAGAAAGCAGAGTTCTGTATTAGTATTCTTCCATATTCTGGTGAATATACATCTGTCACTGTCAGAAGGATATGATAGTGCCCAGCTGGCTGCGAACTAGAGGATAGCCAAGGAGTTCCCAGAGCCCTCATCTTAGACAGCATTTTGAAGTTTACATTTTCCAAACTATCCTGTATTAGATAATTAATAAACACAAGTAGATCAATTATGTTAGAAAAGTTTTGTTTTCGGCTTAATCTGTTTGAATCTACATTTTATTTTCTGAAAAAAGTTAAATTAGATATTCAGATCTACAAATATGGATTTCAAAAACTGTCTTATAGTTAATATCTTAAGAAATTTTATAGTATATAGCATCATATCGACACTTAGGATTCTTCATATATTTTTAGAGCCTTAAGAGTAAATTAAATAGAAAATACATTATGGGCCGGGTGTGGTGGTTCACATCTGTAATCCCAGCACTTTGGGAGGCCGGGATGGGCAGATCACTTGAGGTCAGAAGTTTGAGACAAGCCTGACCAATATAGTAAAACCCATCTCTACTAAAAATACAAAAATTAACTGACCGTGGTGGCAGGCACCTGTAATCCCAGCTACTTGGGAGGCTGAGGCAGGAGAGTTGCTTGAACCTGGGAGGTAGAGGTTGCAGTGAGCCAATATCGCGCCACTGAACTTCAACCTGGGTGACAGAGCGAGACTCCATCAAAAAAAAAAAAAGAAAAGAAAATACAAATACATTATGGATAATTTTAAGAATGTGCTCTTTCTAAATTCAGATTATTCATTCTTTTATTCAACAGGTAATGTTTGAGTATGTAAAGTGTGCTGGGCACTGACTGCTCTAGGCACTGCAAAATACAGCAACAAATAAAACAGATAAAAATTCCTGCCTCCACAGATCTTTGATTAAAGTGGGGGACAGTCAAGCAAAAGACAAAATATTAGTAAAACAAATAGTATGTCAGATGCTATGCTAAGTGCTATGGCAATAAGTGCTGTGGAGAAAAGTAAGGCCGGAAAAGGAGCCAGGGACTTCGGGGAGATGATGTGCAGCTTTTTATGGTGTGGGTAGAGAGCCCTCAACAAAGACAATGATGTTTGAGCGAAACCAGTTTCATCTGTATCAGCCTAGTTCCTTATGTTTTCAACTGCATAGACAATGACTTATAATGATACAAATGATATCAGGATCTAAAGAGTATATATATATTTCTTGTGTTGATCTGATATTGATCAAAGTACTAAGTCTACCTTTATTACAAAAAAAAACTATATATTTAACACACAAATTTTGTAAATGCTAAAAAAATTTCTTATATAGTTTATTTCAGATAGCATATTAGACTTGTGGAGTTAAATCAAGTTTCTTTCTATAAATAATTGTGCTGAAGAGAATGGATATAGATAGGATTTTTGTTTATAAAGTGGTTCCTCAAGGCCTCTATGTGTTACATTATAACTAAGTTACTAGAAAATGATATTAAAATGGGAGCGGATTGTCTTAGGTTTCTGAAGATTTACATATTATATTTACATTTCTCATTTTCCATCTACATGCAAAATTACCAGACTTTAAGATTTAGCTGCAGAATACATAGGGCTCTTATATTTGTACTTTTTAAAAAATGATCAAAATCTGTTGACATTTTAAGATAGCAAATTTGGCTTAAATTCTAGTTTATTAGATAAAAAGTTATAATTTCCAAAGTAGGCAGCAAGCTGTCTCCTGGTGATAATTTAGCAAGATGTAAGTCATTACTGTTTCGTTTAAATTTATGAGAACTTGGACTACATAACATCAGTTTCTTCAGCATTTATATTTGGGCCCCAAAATATTCATACAAAAGTGGTTGCATGAATCAGAAGTATATTTAAAACCACCCTCAGTGAAATTCTCTGTTCATAGCATTGATAGAAAAACACTTTTCTCTCCTCATACAGGATTTGGCACAGACTCCAGGTCAAGCAGAAAAGCAGCCTTACCAACCCAAAGGTATGTCTCTATTGAAATTAAATTTCATGTGTGTGTTAGTCAAATGGACATCTTTCTTATCCTTTCCTCTGGAACTTTTACATTGTATGTACAATTTTATACATAACCTAAAATTTGATTCAGATACCAAGTATATTTCAGTAAATAAAAAAATCAATTTTGTCATGAAGCATGAATGCATCCAAATATGTATAGAAATCTATGGGAGTAAAAGAAAAGCACAAATATCTTTGTATAATAATCATCTCATGCAAGATATATTAAATGGTGAATAATCACTAAAGAGCTGCTTTGTAATACAGGAGCCAGATCATTAATATTGGCCCACATTACTCGCATAAATGCTGAAAAGGTCTGGTTCCTTATCCATGTTCAGAATAAAGTTATCAATAATAGTAGCCCACAATTTCCCCCTAAGTTTGAGTACTTGAACTTTTGTTTTGAAAATAATTGTTTTACATGGAGAAAAAGTCATCAAATTGGCAAAGTCCAGGGCAAAAGATTTACAAGTTTTTTTTTCCCATAGCATTCCTGCTGGGGTGTTTGCTGTGATCAGTCAGAGATTTAGAATTGTTACCGCATTTTTACTTTTTTAAATATTCTGCTACCCAGACTGTAATTGAGAAGTACCAGTTGCTTTTTGGAGGTTATGACAGCATCTCTGATGAATGAGACCCTAATCCAGATCTTCTTCAATTCTTCCATTAATTTGATAGTCTTTAAAGTGGCCATTTAGAGGTACACTCCCAGCAGGACCCTTTAGGGTACCCACCAAGAAACCCTTACTTGGTGGGGGTTGGGGGTGTTACCTTGGACTCTTTCACACACACAAAAAAAGTCCTGTACAGTGGACAGGTGTTGAAAAGTGCAAAGAAAATATAACTAAAGCTGTTACAATATCATGAAGAAAAAAAAAAAGACATTTTATTGACTCAGGCACCCAGAAGAGTTAAACAGAAGGCTGTGCGACTTTTCAGAAATTCAAGTCAACATCCTTGTCCGTACCATTTGTCTGAGCAAGAATTAGTCTGCAAGTTCAGTTCTGCCCTGACCCAGTCACAGCCCTTTTTGTTTTGTTTTGTTCTGTTTTGTTTAACTACTGGCGGATACTTGGGAGAAATCAGCAAAATGTGTTACTATTCTTACAAAACAATTTTATTTTGAATAAATTAAAATGCTTGGAAAAATCTATCTATTTTCAGTTGTACAGCAGTTTTGTTTTGTTTTGTTTGCCACTAAGAAGTATAAGCATTTTTTTCTTACTCTTTCTCCTGATCATAAAGATGAGTCACAATTTGTTACATGGTCTGGAAGACACGGTCCCAGAAGCTGCCTCTGTCTGCTTGGTGGACTGAGGCCTGTGGAAGTGAACCTTCTTTCTTTTCCAAGGGACCATCTTCCCTGATTTTCATGCTTTCCCCAATTACAGTAGGCTTAACTCACAGAACAGCAAATAGGGAATTGGTCTCTCCTTTGCTCAGAAAAGGTCATCACTATGTTAATGACAGCTCATAATATGTTGCTTTTTTTTTTTTTTTTTTTAATGATGATGCCTAAGTTGCCAGTTTGCAACTTGGAATATTTGTTCCCCTTTTGCCTAGATTAAGTCCCCATAAAATGTCTCAAGATATTTTGAGTTCATTGTCCAGGTAAACCTTTAAGTATAAAAGCAGCTCTTGGTAACACCACATTCTTATTGCCCAGGAAGAATTTTGGTTTTCAAATACCCACTGCCTCTCTAGCTGCAGTTGTTTACTTTACCTATGCCACTGGCCAGTAAAGCTCCTATCATTCATTCCTACTGCTTTGTTAGATAGGCAGTGCCAGATTTGAATAATTTTAAAGATAAACTACATTCATGTTTTAAATTAAATAGACTTTCAGAAAACGTCATCATTTACATAAAGTTTTCCCCTTTCATGGCTAACTTAAGGATAGAATATAGGACTGTCATTTTAGTTTGTTCACCTTTTTTTTTTTTTTTTTTGAGACAAGGTCTATGTTGCCTATTCTGGAGTGCAGTCACTACTCACAGGTGCGATCATAGCAAACTATAGCCTCTAACTCCTGGGCTTAAGCAGTCCCCCTACTGCAGCCTTCCAAATAGCTGGAACTACAGCCATGCACCACTGTGCTTGCCTGGTTGCTAATTTTTTTCTCATTGTGGAGTCCAAAAACATTTTTTTTTGTAATTTATGTAAGAGTTAATGTCTGAATATGTTAAAGCACAAACTGGATTGTGGTTAAAATGTCATATATTTTATACTACAGATAGATTGATACACATAGATCAATCACCTTATTTACCTAAAATGTGTCATGGTTTATTTGAAGTGGATATCTCCATTTTATACTCAGATATCAAAATAAGTTTAATTTATGAATCTTCAAAGAATTTAACCCTCTTTTATTTCACTTTTTTCTCTTTTTTTCCCCCTCAGGGAAATGCCTTGGTTCCCAAGACTATCTTGAGCTGGCTAACAGATTTCCTCAGCAGGCCTGGGAAGAAGCTCGACAGTTTTTCTTGAAAAAAGAGAAAAAATAAATGTTTTGGTTGATTCTGTATTTGAGTACCCTTGTTAATATTTTAAATTGTTCAAACAAACATTCTAATTGTTCCTTAAGAACTCATTTTCACATGTTTATACTCTCCCCACACTGTAGATATGGCATGTACTTTACACTATTTATAATGACTGTAGATACTTGAATGTTCTACTTGCTAATTTTGCAAGTTGAGTGTATTTCATTTATGCAAAATATCTTGGAGTTTGGTAACTTCCATCTTATGATAATATATACTTTGCATTTGTAATATTGGTGAAAGTAGACATAAAATTAGCAAGTCTGTTTTGTTCTTGTAATAAAATAACTTATTCTGTTTTCATTGTTGACTTTTCATGTTAAGGAAATATGAATCTGAAAGAAAAATGTTAACTCCACCCCTTGAAGTATCTTAAATAAAGACTTAATTAAAGTTTACCTGCTCTAAATTTAACTTTTAAAGGTCTAGGGTAAAGATATTTGCAACACTTTTACATTCTGACTACATAATATGTTTGGGGACTATTTGAAATCAACTTAGGGCATTGTATTCATTGGTCTGCCTGAGAACCTCTCTCCTAGCAGATAATTCTGAGAACCTCTCTTGGCATTGCCAAGCTGAAATTATTCTCCTAAGTAAAAATTAGTGATAAAAAAGATGTGTCCTAGTGAATCACCCTAGAGTATTTTCTCTCATGGTTGTGAAATGAAGCAACGCTGAAAAGTCACACAAAAGGTCGAAATGGTTCTGAATGAGTTTCACACAACTCCTGTTCACTTCTCAGTGTCTGCCTGGAGATGTTGACCTTTTCATGTCTTGTTCTCATCGTTTCTCCACCTTAAGCTCACGGTCAGTGCTAAGCCGTTCACTGAGTGACATCAGTAGTAATTTCTGTCAGATAATGATCAAACATTACCAAGAAAAAAGATCCGGTTGGGGAAAAAAAGATGTGAAAATGTATTGGACTCGGAGACTACGGAGCGGGGAGGGACTGGAAAATACAGAAGTTTTATGTTTTTCAAAATCAAACTTACCCACCTAGTGTTCTGGACCCTTCTTATTTGGAGCCTCACAGAGCTGCCGGGTTACATATTTGCTATATTTTACTTCTTTGAAAACAGAAAATTAAAAGGTCTGGTTTAAAAAAAAAAAAAAAAAAAGGCGAGCCTCCTCCCTATGCGATCGGCGCCCCAGCCGCCGCGGGACCCTGGCGTCTCCGGGGCTCAGCCCAGCCAATACCCCACCCCGCGGGTCTCCAGCGCCGCGCTCCGGCTCGAGGGCGGGGACCGGCAGCTCCAAGCCAGAGGGACGGGCTCTAGGGCCACCCCTCCCGCCTCGCGTGGCGACTCCGCCGCTGGGCACCGGGGAGCGGGACCCAGGACTCCAGCCGCCGGCCGCGGGTGCTCAGCAACTCCCGGAGCCGCAGGGCCGGGCTGAGCTCCGCGCCTGCGAGGCCGAGGGGTGGCCCCTGGCGCCCCCAATGCTCCTCCCGGGCGGGGGCTGCAGCGGGCCCAGCGAGCGACCCAGGGGTAAGGAGGCAGGTGTCGGCCGCAGGCTCCTTCCACACCTGGAACAAGAGTTCCCAAAGCTCGCTGGCCCCGCGCTCTCGAGGCGTGGACGCAGCATCCTTGCAGCTGAAAAGAATCATCAAGTATTTATAAGATTTCCTGCAAGACGCTTCACAATAGAATATACTTATCTGGTCGGAAATTTGCCAGAAGCCATAAATAATTGAGACAGCTGTGACTAACCTCCCAGAAAGCATACCAGAATTCGCAATTAAACATTTAATTGAACGGTCTCATTGCCCCCTCGTCCAGGAGAGGAGGAGGAGTGAGAAGCAAACCCAGGCCCCACCCAGCCGGGAGCCTGCGCGGCTCCAGCCCGGGAGCGCCCCGGTGCCTCCCGGCGCACGCGGTTCCTGGGAGTCTCGAGTTCGCTGCTTTCGGGCGCCCTGGCCCGGCCCGGACAATTTAAGCTCCAGCTCCCTGGGCTTTTCCGGCTTCTAAACTCTCCGGGGCTCGAAGGAGCGCAACGCCCAGGTGAGCGCGGCCGCGTCTCGTTGCAGCTTGCGAGGACGCAGTGCCGCCACAGGTTGCTTTCTCCTGGGGCGAGGGCCGCCCCCCGGTTCTTCCGAGGCTGAGGGGCCGCAGCGGAGACCGCTGGGCGGAGGCGAAAGGCCTCTGCTGGGCCCAGCCTCTGAAGTTGACGGTGCGACTGGGCGTGTTCGGCGTGAAAGCGACAACTTCGCCCGGGCTTTACAGCCCAGAATTTGAGTCAGGTAGGAGAGGCTGCCGAGGCCCGGGGGCAGCGACGTTCGAACGCTCAGCGGCGTTGCCCAAGCCAATTCCCCGCAGCGGCAGCGGCTCCCTTCCCCCGGAGCTCTGCGGAACACGCAGCCCCAGACGCGCAACTGGACGTCAGAGCCGCAGCTTAGGGCCCGGCCACTCTCCCGCCCTCCAGACTGCAGCAGTCGCGCAGCTAGCACCTCGAACCCTGAACCTGGCCCCGGGAAGCCTCGGTCCAACCGCGGCCTTCCTGGGTTATTTCTTCCACGGCTCTTTGCCACGCTCTGGGAAGCCTTGAGTCTCGATAATCTGGGAAGAAATTACTCCTCACAATCCCTTATTCTTCCACTTCCTCGTCCCTGCTCCCTCCCCCCACGCCCGAACCCGGGGGTCTCCAGTTGGCTACTCTCAAACTGCTCTTTCCCAACGGGGAACCGGCCTTCCTGAGCTCCTGCCGGCCCCTGGGCTCACGCCTTGACCGACTGCCCCGCTGGCTCTGACCTTCTGGACCAGGAGGCACTGAGGCAGATGGCTGGATTCACCTCGCACTCCCGCCTCTCTGGCAGGATTGTTGCTGGGGCCCCGAATGTGCTTTATACATTGAGCCGCTCCCCACCCAACTCCACATCTGGATCCCAATGGAGTATTTCCTGGTTGTGCCCTTTCTTGCTCTCATTACTACTCTCAACCTAGCTCTATTCATCTGCATCTTTCATGCACAGTCTCCATCAACAAGGTGCCAGTCTGTACTTGGCCACTCAATCCTCATAACTGCACTGAATCCCAGTATTTTCAAGAAAGTTTACTTTTACATCCATCAGACCCCGATTTAAAAGCCTCTAATCTTTCCCGCATCAGCTTAATAAACTCTGAATTTCCTGCTTTTATCACCACTCCACTGGGAGCTTCTCTGCAGACATTCATCCATTGTTTCTCTCTCTAGCATGCTGCTATTTGGCTAATTTTCTTGCTCTCTTTGGTGAACACCCATGAGAAAGCACAGTTAACTAAATGTGTGGCCATCTATGTCCTCCCCTAGGCAGAAGAGGTAGAACCTCAAATTTTCTAGAGAACGATCTTAGACAATATCCATTTAAACGCTGTATTTGCAGCTGACAAAACTGAGCTTTGTTATTCCACATTCAAAACATAAAGCCTGATTTCTGTTCCACAATCCATTAAATATTAAAGTTTGTTGGGAATACTGCCACAGGGACTGAATTTCCCAGAATTATGCAGTCTTTCAATATGTATTAAATTTTGTGTAAAAACTTACAGCCATAAACTTTCCATGTCTGGGAATCCCTTTCCTGCCTCAATTACATAGAGCTATCCAAATTAATAGTTAAGTCTTCTGAGAAAATCATATTCTAAAGTGAATCTAGCTAAATAACTCCCACTTTCCACCTATGGCCTCTTTTATTGAATTGAGTTTTTACTACACAACTGGGTATCTCATGTTAAAAGTTCAGTAAGCATAAAATACAACATTTGTAATTGTTACAGGTAATTTACAGGGAAATCCCTACTGTATTACAGAAGATGTTTAAAGATGACCTGGAAACCAGTAAAACTGATATTTATTAACGTAACTAACCAAGCGTAGATGTGACACCTCACTAGGGACCATTGTAATAAGGCTTCAGAGTTGAACCCTTTTCCTGGAAACCCAGAGAGAAAACGATGCACCCCTTTAGGTGGGTAGCAACTATGGGAGAGAAAAGCTTGTAATGTTTTATACAGTGATAGAGAGATGCAGGAATCTTAACACACAATAACCACTTTAAGTAACTTCCCAGTATTCAAAAAAGACACAATCATATAAATATCAAAAAGAGAAATTCGATTTTTGATTCATGGATGATGAGGAAAGAGATAACTAATGTTAGACAGTTCCATTCATAGCGTTAAAACACTGCGATCTATCAAAAGCAAAAATTCAGAGCTAACCATTAATGAAATTCTTTATTCAATAACCTGTTATTTCCTTTTTAATAAAAAATAAAACCCAAATATTCTGGATAAATCAGAAGTTTTTGAAAGTGAGATTTAGTGGAAGTTTTAGCCCCCTGTCTAATGGCCAGCCAGAAGGTAAAAGAAATCTGTATTTCTGTTTGGGAAGGAATGGTCTAAGTTAAAGGAAGGAAGCCTCAAAGAACCCAGACCTGATTATTAAAGCCATTTCTGGGCACTTGAGAGGTAAAGCTGGTCCTCATTAACTCTGCGTATCTCTTGCCTTATCTCTAAGTTTGCAGCACCATTTCCTATATCCCAAAGAAGGGGAATGTTCCCTTTAATATTTGTGCTAGCATCACCTTGACATTCAGGAAGTAAAATATAAATGCAGCTCCGTTTTCCCACCTCCTCCCATTTTCTTTCGGTAATTGCCAGCAAGCCTTCTATCATCTGGAAGTGGGGTGGCGGGAGTGTGAAGGAATTCTGCCAAAAGCGCTGCAGAAAAACCCACAGTGGCCTCTGGCCATCCAAGTAGCCATGGTTAACAGAAGGCACCTACTTCTCTAAAGACTGCCTGGCCCCCCGGACACGTTTTCCTTGCCAGCCTCTACCTAAGCTAAGATGGCAACCATCCCCTACCCAGTGAGGGCGTTGCCCACTTTAAAAACAACCTTGGACAAAGGATACGCTCGTGGGTCCCTTAACTCGGGGACCAGGAAACGGCAACTCAACGCCAGAGGTTCTTACAACAGCGGTGAAGGCTGGTCTTGGAAAAGAACTGTCCCAGGCTGCCAAAGGGTTAAATATCGGTGAAGAGTAAAACCTGAGCCTCCATGGGTTTTTTTTCTTCTTCTTCTTGTTTCTTTCTTTTTGGTTTTTTTGCTTTTGTGTGTGCGCGCTTGCCCGGGGGCCTACTGGAGATTCAGTATCTCTCGGTTATTTCCTGCGATCACTAAAGCCGGTTTTCAAGAAAACAAGTAGCAGGGGTTTGAAATGTCACACCAAGTGACCTGGGCACAGCATATCCAGGGGCCATTCCCAGCCCCCCTCCCACCCGGGCCACCCCCGACCCCCTCCACTTCGGTCTGGAAAGAAAATAAACCAAGGACACGCCAGACTGGTTCTGGGTGGACTTATTTTCCCGGCAGCCGCCCTCCTAGCGGGGGCTCGTTGCGGCCCCTCGGTGTATCGCTTGCAGGTGATGCCAAACGCAGATAAGCAGCCGCCGCCCGGCCCCGCCTCTGTCTAGACGGGGGAATTAATAAATGCCGCGGATTGATCACGTCGCGCATCCACTCCGGGAACAGCGCGCAGCAAGGCCCGTCACGGCCGCCCGGTCTGGCAGAGGTCGGCCTTGCTGCTGGGCCGCAGGGCCAGAGGCAGCGCGCGGGGCTTCGAGCCTCACCCAGAGCCGCGGACCGCCGGGGAAGGAAGCGCCGGGAGGGCCTGCAGCGCCGAACGAGAGTGGGGCTAGGAGCTCGGCAGGCGCCCTGCCAAGGCCGGTTCCGGGAGCGGGGCACGCCCTCGCCGGCATGACCCTAGGCCGGAGTCCGCCACTCAGCTGCCACGAGCGCTGCAGGTTTCCCGCCTAAATGAGTCCCGCCTCCTGCCCGCGGGTCTCCGCCGCCAGTTGCTCAGGGGTCGCCAGTGGGGCACGCCTGCTTCTGCGAGGGCCTCAGCGCGCATGCGCCCAGCCCACCCCTCGGCCGCGCCCAATCCCCACCCGGCCCGCCCCGCCCGCAGCACGCGGAGCTCCGGCAGCCGACGCCAGCCAGACCTGTGGACTTGCCTCCTCCGGCACTCCTGCCGCGCCAACAGCACACGGGAGCGGCGTCGCACCGGGTTATTATTTTTTATTAAGATCAAAATACGAGTCCCATTATGAACTGGCTGTTCTAACAATAAATAACAATAACTTACGTTTGTTTGTTCGGCAAAGACTCACACACTCTGTCCTCCGTGGAATAACTTAAACACTTTCAAGGCAAGTCTGGTTTCTACTGTTTCCCAGCAATCATGCGCTTTAGGAGTTTGAGTGTCTGTTCCTCTGAGTTATCCCCTTCCTCTTCCCCGCTAGAGCCCAGGCGAAGACGCCAGGGAGCGCGGAGTGGGGGCAGGGCGGGGGTCCACGTGGGCGAGCTCGGGGCCGGCCGAGGTGGGGATACAGGTGGGGCGTGGAGGGACAGAGCGGCGGCCACGCGGAGAGGAGAGGGCAGAGCTAACTCTGGTAAATCCCAAATTCTGGTTTTTAAAAAGTAAAGAGTCCTCGGAGCAGGAGTCTGCCGTCTGGTGAAAGCAGGTTGCATCCTGGCGCCTTGGGCTGTCCAGACCGTTTCTCTCGGTCCTCTCTCATAAATAACAATAGAATAATCACGAAGGCAAGAGAACTTTCGGAACTGGAATGGCCTGAGCATGGGTGTCTCATGCAGGGAGCATGCGAGGTCCGCGGGCTGGCAGGGAGGGGTCCCCCTCACGTCTCCACGGGACTCGGCACCATACTGTTGGGGGTGTCCGGGAGCTGCGAGGACAGGGAGGTCACGTCGCTGCCGGAGGAGTTGCCTAGGGAGCCGGACTCGGAGAAGGAGACCTGGGGCAGCGGAAACACCGGGAAGAGGCAGGTGAAGAGGCACCCGAGCTGGTGCTCCAGGGCCGCGTGCTCCGAGTTGGGGAATGTCCCTTGGGGACCGGTCGCCGGCTGAGAGCAAGCCCGGCGGAGGAGGAGGCCAGGTCCCCAGGCGCACGCAGGGCGGGATTAGGGCGGGGGGAGCGGGTTGGTTAATTCTGCGACCTCTCTTGTGCGCACTTTAATCCAGGGAGACCTGGTTTAGGCTGCGTAATGGGCTGAGGTGAGGTTTCAGAGCCCGCCACTGTTCCCCCTCCCCCACCGCCTAGGGCTGTCCCCAGCCCCTCAGCCCAAGGCTACCCCCTCCCCTCTCTGCCAGGCTAAGTGGCTAAATCCCCAACCCGAAGAGTACCGAGGTCGGGGCGGGTAGGGCAGGGCCTCACCAGCTGCTGGAAGGCGGGTTGGTCCAGGTCGCTCTGGAGGGCAAATTCGCTGAGCGCCTTCCACGGCGGCTGGTATGTCTGCACCTCCACTGCGCTGCCCTGCACAGCGTTCTCATGGCGGATGGGGCTGCCCGCCACCAGGGGCGTCCCGGTCAGTCCCTGAAGGCTCTGTGGGGCAAGCAGAAGGCCTTGGGTGCTCGAGTTAGGTCTGGCCTTTTGTGCCACCTTTGAGACTGGAGCTCCAGGCCCTGAGTGATTTAGGGTCTGCATTACTTTGCGGGGAGGTGCACACTCGACCGCATCGGAAGAGCCCTCTTTCTCCACTGGGGATCTTCGGGGGCTGCAAACTTGCCACGATAGGTCAGCCTCGGTGCTGGGAGCCAACCACCCGGTGAGGAAAGGCAAGGCCTGCACTCCCACCCTTCTGCAGCTGCGGACAGAGGGACACAACCCACCAGCCCGACTGGCGGGCGCTGCACACAGCCATGCCGCCCCGGGCTTCGCGCAGCGCCCGGGACCCGCAACGCGGGGCTGCACCTGGAGCAAGGAGAAACCCCGATCCCAGACAAAATAGGAAGCCCCAAATCCAAGGGAAGCCTAGCTCTGAAGATACAGACATACACCATCTGGAGCGCCCAGTTCTCCCTGGATCTCCCAGGGCTCGCCCAGAAAAGGGCACACAGATACCGCGGCGGAAGCGCAGGCCCCACCCAACTCGAGCCTTCGGCCCCGCGGCCGCTCACCGTCTTGTCGCTGTGCTGCTGCTGCTGCAGCTGCTTCATGAGAATGGATTTCTTCTTGTCCTTGCAGCGCTTGTTCTGGAACCAGACGCGGATGACCCGCGGGCTCAGGCCGGTCATCTCCACCAGCTGCTCCTTCATGAGAGCGTCGGGCCGCGGGTTGGCGGCGTAGCAGGTCCGCAGAGTGTGCAGCTGCTTCTCGTTCAGCACAGTTCGCACGCGGGTCGTCTTCTCCGTCTGCTTGTGCACGTGCGGGCGCAACGCGGGCTGCCGGCCCGACCCAGCATCTGCCAGGACAGGGTGGGGCCAGAGGTTAGCGAGGGGCCGCCACCCACCCGCCCGGAGCCCAACCTCTGGGCGGCCGAGCCCCCCGGGGCCCGATTTCGTTTCTGTTTTATTTTGTTTATTTCGTTTAATTGTTCGTCTTCCTCTCCATCTGTTCGCCTTACGCGGAGAGAGCTGTGCATTTTCGTTCTTTCTCTCGCTCCCGGGCCGGACTGCCCCGCAGCGATCTCTCCCGAGCTCAAGCAGGGCGAGGGAGCTCGGCGACAGGCCGCTGCGGGGAGTGAGTGGCCGCTCAGGGATGTGCCTCTTCCAGTAACAGGACCCTCGGAAGGAGCGAAGCCCTCCGGAAGAAGTCGGAGTTTCAGAGGAAGAGGAAAGAGGCTCGCCCAGGACTCTGGAGAGGGAAAGGGAACGACGTGGACCGGGAGTGAGGTGCTGCTCAGGGGACTGGGTGGGAGGTGCGCATATCCCGGGGGCCTACGAGGGCCCTTCCCTCCTTCAGAGCCCATTTGGACAGGGCATATGTGTAGAAGGGTACATGTGTAGAAGACTCATCCAGGGTTATGGACGGGCCTCCAGGGCCTGCAACAGTTCCTTCCTG
This sequence comes from Chlorocebus sabaeus, assembly GCF_047675955.1. NCBI lineage: Eukaryota > Metazoa > Chordata > Mammalia > Primates > Cercopithecidae > Chlorocebus > Chlorocebus sabaeus. The sequence goes on along the minus strand of NC_132929.1, from coordinate 52,422,774 downwards.
CCCGCTCTTGGGCTTCCGCCCCGGTCTCCTTCCTCAAGGCTCCAGGTTCCCCAGCCCAGTGGCCTCCCACCCACCACGCTGGTGAGCAGCCGCTGGCACCCTCCTCGCTTGGCCCCAGGTTCTCTCCATCCCGGGGAAACAGTGACTGATTCCAGAGCCTGCAGCCTGAAGCCCGAAACAAACAAAGGGGAGCCTCTCCGAGATCCCAGATGGGGGTGCACTGAATACCCGCTTCCTCCCATTTCACATCTCCATTCTACATTCCCGACCTACACACCTTGGATCTATACTGCACCATTTAGGTTTATGTTCCTCTCTACGCATTTCTAGGTCTGGACAAATATTTATAAATAGCCCATCCAGCCCAATTTCCTCTTTCTATAGGGAGGAAGTGGAGATCCAGAGAGGGGAGGAGCGGGGCAAGGCCACACAGCACCGAGAGGCCCAGCCTGGTCTGCGGATCTGTGCTGCAGGCCTATGGCTACCTGGGGGAAACTGCCCTGCTTGGGGCGGAGGCACCGCTGTTTCTGTTCAGCCCTACCTGCCCATTATACACTCAGACCCCATCTCTGGGCAGCCACTGATTAGGACCCAGAATATTCCAGTGAGAGTCCAATATGCATTGATAACACTCCCCCTTCCCCAGAAGAACCTGGCTAAATTGTTCATCAAACTGGGCCTCAAAACAAGACGGCAAAAACCCCTCTTTGTTGGGTTCTTGGCTCCTGGCTGACCAAGCCCCTGCCCAGCTCCCAGTGGGGAGCTGCGTTACTTCCACAAATACCCCTGAGCAAACCTTCCCCTCTGACAATAACACATATTCCTCCAAGAAATTCCTAATACAAGCCCCAAGACGGACACCACTTAATATTCCTTGTTGTCATCCACTATTCTGCTCCTAGCACTGTGCCCTGCATGTTCCTGGTCATGGAGAACACGATTCTGCACAATTCCCCGTGCTCACTCATATGCACGCGCAGTTTCTCCCGGGCACACGAGAACACACACAACCTTGTTCCCAGCACACAGTTCCGCACTAATACAGAAAAACACTATCCCGGCAGACCCAACCACACACAACTGACAACTTCTCGTTAGGGACACAAGCACGCAAGCACACCCCGCTCACCCCGGCGCAGGCCCCGCGCTTACCTGGCAGATGCAGGCCGCGGGAGCCGGGGAGCGGGCCGGGGCTGCGTGGGCTGCCTGCAGCGGCGCGCTCGAGCAGGAGGCCGTGGTCTGCGCGGCAGAGCAGCTCGTGCTCCCGCAGCGAGAACTCGTCCCCAGGCAGCAGCTGGCGGCTGCACACGGAGCAGCGGAAGCACTCGATGTGGTACACGCTGTCCCGCGCCCTCATCACCAGGTCGCTGCTGCTGAAGCCCACCTGGCACTTGGCGCACTTGATGCCGAATAGCCTGCGGGCCCAAGGCGCAGCGGTATCAGCGCTTGGCCTGCGGCCGCCCTCATCTCCCCGGCTGCTACCGGCCCCGGCGCGCGCCCAGGACAGTTTGTGGCCCACCAGGGGACTGCGGTGACCCGCCTGCGGGCATTCCCGGGCCCGGGGGCGCGCTGCGGCTCCTATGCGGGATGAGGATGGCCTTCTCACCGGGCAGGGCCGGGGCGCGCGGGCAGGCCGCCATCCCCAGCCCCGGCGCGCGGTGGCCCAGCCCGCGTTCCCGCCGGCCTCACCTCACATAGTCCCGCTTGCAGTAGGTCTTCCCGTCTCTCACGAAGCACGTGCACGTCTCGTCCAGGTACTGGCTGCACTCGGCGCACTTGAGGCAGGCGGCGTGCCACTCGAGGTCGGGCGACACCCGCAGGATAAACTGGTCGTGGATCTGACTCCCGCAGCCCACGCACATGGCCGTCCCGGGCTTCTCTGCCGTGGAAGGGCGCGGGGCCGCGTCAGGCCTGACTGCCCGGACCCCGGCCGGCCTCGGCCACTCCAGCCCTAACCCAACCCGCTCGCTCTCTCGCTTTCTTTCAAGACTTGCGACCATAAGGAAAGGTGATGAGCTCTCTAAAGATCCAGAGCATTGGAAACGAAAAACCAGTATCTTCTGGATTGCTTAAGGTTTCTTCTGTCCCCCACCCCCAAATATTTCGCTAGTACATTCATTAATCACAGTCGTTTTGTCGACGTGTCTTGAAACTAAACGCTAACACGAAACTAAGAAGAGAGTAAATACACAGGCACTGCGGTAGCCTGGACATCAACACCTAACGGTGCTGTCCCGGCATTTCCGCTCACACACTCCCACTCACAGCGGCTGCCTCCTATCCTAACACAGACACATCGTCTTTCGGCAGTCCCAGCTCATCCTCTCAGACATTTCTTAGTTTAAATATCCCAGAGCAAGCGAGAGAAAGCTTCCTAGCTTTGAAACACCGAAAAGCAAACAAACAACAACCAAAAAAAAAAAAAAAGCCCACATCCCTAAATCAAACCTAATTGCCTTTGCGCAAAACAGAAGCAGATTTCGCAGCCCGAAGTCATCCCAGCCGGCTTGAGAAACAGTGTTTACTTATCAAATAAAACAACAGGATTCCCAAAGATAAGCAGTCCTGCAGGACATATGCATTCGTTTTTCCTCTCTTAAACTATCCTGACAAACAGAAGCCACTTGTAGAATCCACTAAACATTTTTTTGCAATAGAAATTTTGCATATTAAGCACACACACACACCCCACCCCACACACACACAGAAAGACTTACTCTTGGAATGATCACCCATAGCACCCAGAAAAGGATAATGAAAAATAATATCCACCATGCAGAAAAAGAGATGTGCGCAAAGTGTGCGGCCAGGGGCAGAAGGACGAGGGTCGCGCGTTCGGCCTCGGCTCTTTGCTAACTAACTCCTACTGCCCCGCGGAGTTGAGGGAGCGATTCCGCACCGGCCCGCACGCAGCATGACGTCAACACGCACTCGCCCCGGGCCGGAGCTGGGGGCGGGACCTGTGGCGTCACGAAGCTTCCCCAGAACTGCCGGGGATGCGGGGGAGGTGATGGGGACCGGGGGCTGATGGGCGGGGTGGGTTGGGTGGGAGGCTGGGGGTGAAGGGAGATTGGCTGGGAGGAAGTGGGCCAACCCTGATTGGCCCGGAATGAACAATGGAGTGCAGCCCCCCCCACCTCCGAAACCTACAAGGATCCTCTCTCCCGCCCCGGGTCTGGCAATCTGCACTGGACCTTGCGTCACCGCCTAGCTGTCTCCGCGGCCGTTACAACTCTGAGCTTCCTCTTGGACTTTCGGGGCGGTTTTCCCAGGCGCGCTGGAGCTGAGTGATGGATACCTGAGGGTGGAGGTGGCTCTCCTTTAAGAGCTCCTTCTTATATAAATTAAAAAAAAAAAAAAAAATTAAACCCACTCTCAAGACAAGAGAGCCGAAGACAAGAGGGTCTAATTGGACGTGACCGTCATCGTCCAGCTGGTCACCTTTCTCCTCTCATGTGCCTTTGTTCTTTGGGTCCAAGCTAGAGAGAGAGGGTAGAGAATGACCACCTGGCTTCTGATAAACTCTTATTTAAACTTTCCTGTCCGCACAACCTGTAGAAAACTTCCGATTGGGGCATTAAGTGGGTTGAGCCAGAACCCAGATCCAAATGCGCTCACCCGGGACTGGGACGGGTACTGACTCCATCCTTGCAGCTGCTGCCGCTGCTGCTGCCCCTCCTCTCTCTCCTCCACCACCACCTCCTCCTCCACCACCTCCTTTTTTTGTTGTTGTTTTGTTTTGCTTTTAATTTGTTGTTGTTTTAAATGTAACATGGACTCCCCCGCCCCCTCATTTTTCACCCACCCAAATGGCATAGCTCCTTCTAGGAACACTGCTGGGGTCGATTGCGTGTCCCATTTCCAAAATAAAAGATTTTTCTAAACTCTTGTGCTTCATTTCACAAACCCACTGCAATGCAAATAATCAGAAACGAACGTGAGACGCTGGGTAATTTACAGTGCTATCTGCGAGGCGGCGGCTCGTTGGTCCTGAGAAAAGCTGAGAGTTCTGAGCAGAGTCCGGGCATTCTTTCTTTAAAAGAAATCGCTGTGGGTTTTGTTTGAAAGGGTTCAAAGACCGGCCCATTAATTACAAATAACATTTATCCAACCATGGTGTCTGTTCTTGTTTTCCCAGTAAAAGGAGTACCAAGAACTTGGTGTGCGCCTGGGTGGGGCGCGAGGTGAAACGCCTGCGGATAAAGTGTCTCCACCGCCATTCCAGACCCTGGCCCAGACCTTCGGGCTTGTGGGCCTGAGGGCGCAGTCGCTACAGCCGTTCTACTAAGAGCATGACGTTGGTTGGCCTCGAAACGGGTGTAGCCAAAATCGCAGGCCCAGGCTTTGCACAGGGCCAAGGCGAGGCCCCGAGTGCACGCTAACATTATTTGACCATGGTCCACGGTGAACGTTCCTCACCGGCCCCGCGCTGGGCCGAGCGCTTTAAGTCCCGTACAGTAGTGTCAGGCTTTTGACCTCCGCCTCTACCTTTAGAAGATCTAGTCTTCTCACCGGTCCGGCTCTTTTTTTTTTTTTTTTTTTTCTTGTTGCGACAGAGTCTCGCTCTGTCGCCCAGACTGGAGTGTAACGGTGCGATTTCAGCTCACTGCAACCTCCGCCTCCCGGGTTCAAGCGATTCTCCTTCCTCAGCCTCCTGAATAGCTGAGATTACAGGCGAGCGCCACCGCGCCCAGCTAATTTTTGTATTTTTAGGAGAAACCGGGTTTCACCATGTTGGTCAGACTGGTCTCGAACTCCTGACCTCGTGATCCGCCCGCCTCGGCTTCCTAAAGTGCTGGGATTTACTGGCGTGAGCCACCGCGCACGGCCACCGGTCCGGCTCTTGTTACAGCTTACCACCCCTCGGCCAATAGGCCATTTCTTGCTTCTTCAGTCAACAGTCCCCCAAAGAGCACTCACCCTGAGTGTGTGCGGGCAGGTCAGGGGTTGGGGGATGCTGCGTTTGAAGGAATGTGTTTATGTAAATGGGGGACAAGAGTGAGGGGGTGGGTATCTGTGCCTGAGGCTGTGCCAGGCCACCTGTGTGACCTCCGGCATCTTATTTTAATTCTCCTTCCCTCAGTTTCCTCATCTGTAAAATGGAGGTATAATAATTGTAGCTATCTCTATTTTGTAATAATTAAATAAACTGTTCTCTGGAAAGGGCTTAGAGCAACACCTAGCACAGAGTAAGTACTCTATATGTGTTAATTATGACAATTATGATTGTGGCTGTATCCTTATGTCGGGAACCTCTGCCCATCCTGCCTGCATGTGTCTGGGTGGGGAGGGGAGTTCTAAGTATGTCTCAGGGTGTGTCATCTGATGATTTCTTTGTGTATTTCGATGTGTGCTTGCTCTGTGTGTGTCTGCTGTGTAGATGGGGTTTGGAGATGTGTAGTCTGTGCATAGACTTTGTGTACAGGTTATATCTGTGAATGTGGGTGCGCAGTCAGAACTGGGAGGGGACTCTTGGTGTTTGTGTGTCTGCATGTAGAGCGAGGAGGTGCATCTGGCCCAGTGGCCCTACCCTCAGGTGACCCTGGAGTAGGCCTGGCTCCCAGTACCTACTAGGTCTTGCTCGCCAGGCCAGGAGCAAACAAATCTATAATTCAGGGGTTCAGACAGCTGGCAGGGAGGGGGCAGCTCCAGGCAGGAATCGTAGGTCCAGCTTTTAACCCTCTACTGCCCAGAGAAACTCTTCCTTCCCGTTCAGAAAACCCTGTCCTTTGAGACTCCACTAGGGAGGTGGCGTTTGGAGAGGGTTGCCTCTTTTGGGATGCTGGGAAGCCAGGTCAAAACAAATATTTGTTCAGGGCCACCATGTGCAAAGCCCTTGTTGTTAGCCTGTTAGGTCTTAAAAGTAATGTCATGTTGTGGGTAGTACTGGGCCCCTCCAATCCTCGAGGAAACTGAGGCTCAGAGAGGGGAAGTTACTGCCTCAGGTCACAGATTAAATCAGATCTGGCATTGAACCCAGGCTGTCTGGCTCCATCTCTCTTGCTTTTTTCACTGTGCCATTGAAGAGCCACATGAATGTAGCTCCACCATTCACCCATTTCACATCTCTGGAGCTGTAAAACCAGAGATCCATTTCAAAATCACTCCATGTGTGACTTCTGGTCACAGCCACCCCTGGGAGACCAGCACTGAGATGAGAGAAGAAAATACCTGCACCTGCTGGGCACGGCCATGGGCAACATGGATGTGGCTCTGCCCTGGTTCTCTGCCTCCTGGCTGCTCCCTTCTCAGGTATGGAGGGGCCACATGCTCTCCACATCCCAGGCTGGCACGCAGGAGACCTGGGTGCCTTGTATCTTCGGTCTTAGAGCACTTTCTCCTTATCAGGAATAGCAGCTTGAGCTCCATAGCTATGCTTTATCCCATAAAACTAGCCTGTACTGGGGAGAGTTCAGAAGCACAGAGAAGTCTCCCTGATTTTTTCTCCCCAAAACCTCTACCACATCACTCACAAAGGCACAGCCCCATGCACAATGTCCAGCCAACACAGAGGAGGCTGTTGCTAGTGTGGGAGCATCAGTCCTCACTGTCAGTCCTCACTCAGAAAGGAAAATGAGGCCTGGTGACCTGTTACCCAGCATGTGATGGAGATGGAGCCAGAAGCCAGGTCCCCTGACCCAGGCCAGACCTCTTCCTGCTAGAGTCCCTGTGGATGAACTTCTGCTGTCCAGGGCTGAGACCTTGCTGCCCAGCTTAAGTCACTAGACCAGGCTTCTCCTCTTGCTCCAGTCTCCATCCCCCTCCATTCTTCTTCTGCCCCACTCCCAAAGGCTTTTACTTTTCTCCAAAGGTAGTTGGAGACGTTGAATACAGCAGGCAAGAGACAACCTCAGCATCCACATCTTCACCCACCACAGGTGTCTGAGAACTTGCTTTTGGGATGGGGACGGAGCACCATATTTCAAAGAAGTAACTAAGACCTGGGGGCAGGGAGGAAACTTGGCAAGTCAAGGTCAGGCTTCAGGCTTCCTGACATCCAAGACCTATGCTTTCTCCCCAGCCTTGCCTGCCTCCCCAGCCCTAGATTCCCTTTGAGCAAACAGGTACCCAAAGGCACTGCTGGGCCCCCCTCCCTCCTTCCTGAGCCCCCTTCTCTCTTCCCGAAGTTACTGAGCACATGCTGTAGCTGGGGCTCTGGGCTAAGCAGCAGTACGAGGTCTCATTAAAGTGCCCACCAATCTCCTGAGCAGGAATGGCCACGTAATTTGCAGATCCCATTGCAAAATAAAAATTCACAACCCTTTGTTAAAAAAATTATTAAGAATTTCAATGGCTGGGGTGGTGGCTCATGCCTGTAATCCCAGCACTTTGGGAGGCCGAGGCAGGTGGATCACTTGAGGTGAGGAGTTTGAGACCAGCTTGGCCAACATGGCGAAACCCTGTCTCCACTAAAAATACAAAATTTAGCCAGGTATGGTGGCACATGCCTGTAGTGCCAGCTACTCGGGAAGCTAAGGCATGAATCACTTGAACCCGGGAGGCAGAAGTTGCAGTGACCCAAGATAGCGCCACTGAACTCCAGCCTCGGACAGAGACAGACTGTCTCAAAAAAATAAAAATAAAAATTCAAGACAGCAATGGCAGAGCATCAAACCAAGTGTGTCCTGCCCCTCCATATACAGGGTTTCTGTGAAGTTGGCCCTGCCTCTGAGGCAGGTCCTAATATCATCTTTCAGCTGCTGAGAAATAAATAAACCAATAACCTTCACAAGTTAACACAACTAGGAAAGAGATGGGACTGTGACTGAGACTGAATCCCACACCCCACAGCCGTCCATGAGACTGAATCCCACACCCCACAGCCATCCATGAGACTCAATCCCACACCCCACAGCCGTCCATGAGACTCAATCCCACACCCCACAGCCGTCCATGAGACTCAATCCCACACCCCACAGCCGTCCATGAGACTCAATCCCACACCCCACAGCCGTCCATGGGACTGAATCCCACACCCCACAGCCGTCCATGAGACTCAATCCCACACCCCACAGCCGTCCATGAGACTCAATCCCACACCCCACAGCCGTCCATGGGACTGAATCCCACACCCCGCAGCCGTCCATGAGACTCAATCCCACACCCCGCAGCCGTCCATGAGACTCAATCCCACACCCCACAGCCGTCCATGGGACTGAATCCCACACCCCACAGCCGTCCATGGGACTCAATCCCACACCCCACAGCCGTCCATGGGACTCAATCCCACACCCCACAGCCGTCCATGGGACTCAATCCCACACCCCACAGCCGTCCATGGGACTCAATCCCACACCCCACAGCCGTCCATGGGACTCAATCCCACACCCCACAGCCGTCCATGAGACTCAATCCCACACCCCACAGCCGTCCATGAGACTGGTTATGAACCTGTGGCACTTGAGTGTGTCCAGATGGGAATAGTTTTGTTTGTCACCTGGGTTATCATGGACGTATGCCAAGGTGATTCTGTATTAAAACAAACCAACCCATAATCTATACTACTCTTGTCCTGAGGGTATCAATGGGGAGTAGCCCGTGGGGAGGAGATAAAAAGACCACATGGGGTCATTACACAAGGAGGAGAAAAATTAACCCTTTAAAAATATATATATATATGGAGCTGGGTGCAGTGGCTCACTCCTGTAATCCCAGCACTTTGGGAGGCCAAGGTGGGTGGATCGCCTGAGCTCAGGAGTTCGAGACCAGCCTGGGCAACATGGTGAAACCCCATCTCTACTAAAACACAAACAATTAGCCAGGTGTGGTGATGCACACCTGTAATCCTAGCTACTTGGGAGGCTCAGGCAGGAGAATTGATTAAACTCAGGAGGTGGAGGTTGCAGTGAGCCGAGATAGCACCATTTCACTACAGCCTGGGTGACAGAGAGAATCTCCGTCTCAAAAAAAAAATAAATAAAATATATATATATATGGAGACTGTCATTTCTTTCCAAATCACATTCTGAGGGTAGCCCAGGGATACCCTCCCAAGCCCAGCTCTTAGGAGGGGATGAGGCCATGGGAAGGAGCTGTGCCCAGTGACTTTGGGGGAAAGCTGCATTTTCCTCATCTTTCCAGAAGGGGGAACCCAGGCTGGCTAGTGTGACCTGGGTGTGGTTCTGAGCAGTTTGGCCAAAGGCACTGGCATTCTCAACCATGGAGCTTAACCTTCTAGTGTTCTGCTTTCTTCTAGAAGTACTTTTCCTCTTGCCGAGATCCAGGTCCTGGGCAAAATGAGAAAGAAAGGGAAGGAAAGAGGGACAGAATGAGCTCCAAAGGGAATGGATTCCCTGAAGCAGGACTGGGTGCCTTTTTTGCAGAGAGGCCAGCCTCTTGCCAAATGGGACAGGTTTGCAGCTGAGGCCCTGGATGGACGAGTGCCCTTCACTGAGACAGGCAGTAGTAGAGATGGGAAAGAGAAGGCAGGAAGGTGCAGGTCAGCACTGAGAAGAGGCTGCAGTAGCCATAACCCGGAGCTACCACAGGACACAAAGGGTAGGCGGTGCACAGAGCAGGGTGAGGAGCCTCTGGTGTCTCTTCCAAGCCATTGAGGATGAGCTGGATTCTTCCAGACATGAAAGGAGCAGGAAGGTCTCCTAGGAAGAGGGAATGGTCTGGCAGACAGAAGGAGGCAATGTGTGAGTCAAGTGCTTTTGGGGGGAAATGTGGGCAGCTAGGAGAGGCTGGAGCCAGGGGTGACTATGGGCAGTGGCACAAGCAGAGTCACGGACACTGGGAGAACCCATAGCCACCCAAGGCAGGCCCACATGGCCAGACAGTCAGGGAGGAAGCAGCAGGCACAAAAGATGTTTGGGTGAGCATGGGAAGCTCAAGTGCCACTCTGAGGAGCTTGGAGGTGATTCTCTTGGAAAAGGGGAAACCTCCCCTTGCCTGGCTAAAGAGATTTAAGTGGGGAAATGGTACAAACACAGCTATGCCATGGAAAGAGGAACACTTAGATGTGACAAGCAAGACAAGCAACAAGGACATGCGTCAGGAGGGCCAGGAGGAGACGGGACCCAGGAGGATGGCGCGCATGTTGACTTGATGAGTGGCTCCCCTCTCCTCCCCAGAAAGGGGCAGGACAGGGCGAAGGCTGGTTTAGGGGAGGGTGTGAATGGGTGATAAATTAATCTCAAACTATTGACATGGGGTGAAGGGAAGAATTTCTGTTTGTAATCCAGAGGATGGTAGAAAAGAATACCCCTCACTTGTAACTTACAGATGTTGTTAAATATATTGAAAAATACATCTGGGTTGAGATCCAGTTAGAAAGATTCCAGGGAACAATCCTGCTTTGTGAATTGTATCATCCCAGAGTGGGAGTTACTTCCGGTTTTTCATTGTGCTTCAATGCTCCAGTACCCGCGAGTCAGTAACCATGAGCATGGCATCAGAACTGTCATGCCCCATGTGCACCTTGCATTTCTCTTTAGCAGTATTTCTAGACACAAATTTTTCCAGTAGGAAAACTGAAGATTGTAATAAGCTCCTTTGTCCTGCACAGATGTGTGTGGATTTAGGTTTTGCAGACTTTGCGGGCTGGTTACATCCCCTTTATCAATCAGAGATGCTTGCCTTTATGATATTAAAACAAATGAAAAACACCTTATTCTCAAACATGAGATTATCTCGTCATAAAGTTATTGTCCTTTTAAAGGCTTTTAAGGATGCCATTTATTCTCTCCAACATGTACTCTTAAGCTAAATGTATGTGTGGTTTTTTTCTTATAACGAGGACCAATCATTCTTGTTCTAGTTTGTGTATTCATCACCTTGCAACAGCTCTAACCAAAGTCCTCAAGCAACCATTTCTCAAAAGAATCTCCAGCAGATCCTCTTTCACTGGGAAACATCTCCTGGAGGTTAGAGTTACTGGTAAATTCCAAAAATAGATAATAAATGAGATAATAGAATCTGGGTTGTCACCTCTTGTCCAATGGGATTATCCGATGTCTAATCATGGACAGATTGTGATTTATGTGATTGTAGACGGGGCATTAATCCGATTCAAGAGGGAATCCAGTCAGATTTTCATCTGCTCCGAATGTGTAATTGGTTTGGAGGCAGGAGAAAAGCAGCTTGTACCAGATTTTGCCGCATCACTGTGATGAAGTCTATTTTGATCAGCTTGAGTTATAGACAATATAAATTATTTATAGCAGCTTTAGACATGCCTTATACTTGTAAAGACCTTCAGAACAAAGTAATAATGCTCCTCTTGCCGTTGGAGGAATGAATCTTATTCAGCTAAATGCCGGCACCCACAGCTTATAAAAATCAAGAGGGAGAAAAGATTAATGGCCTATAGGTCCATCACCAAATACTGACCAAACATTACAAGAGTCAAGAGGTTGAGTGAGGCCCAGGAGAGGAGGCCAACTGCTGTATGAAGAATGGTCCTGGCCCTCAAGGAGTTTCAGTCTGACTGAGAAGACCCAGATTCAGGAAAGCACAGGCAACCACATAAGGCAGTAAGTGGAGAGAATTCTGCATGAACTAGACAAGCTTCCTGAAGGACTTGGAGTTGGAGTTGGGTCTTAAAAGGTGAGAAGGCTTCAAATGTGGCCTGTGTAGGAGGAGGGAGAGTGCTGGGAGAAAAGGCAGGAATGCAGGCATGCTGTGGACACAGGGAGGACCCTGGGTTACAGTGGAGGGTAAGGGAAGGTGTTGTCATTTACTAAGCAACTGCTATGTGCTGGGTGCTGGCTGGGACTGCATTTATCTCATTCGGTCCTCACATACCAGCAGAGTGCTTTTGGCTAAAAGAAAGCCCTGCTAAAAGTGGCATTAGGCTGGAGCAGTGACTCACGCCTGTAATCCCAGAACTTTGGGTGGCCAAGACAGGTAGATCACTTAAGGCCAGGAGTGCGAGACAAGCCTGGCCAACATGCAAAACCCTGCCTTTACTTAAAAAAAAAAAAAATTTAGCAGGGCATGCTGGTACATGCCTGTGGTCCCAACCACTCAGGAGGCAGAGTCAGGAGAACTGCTTGAACCTGGGAGGCAGAGGTTGCAGTGAGCTGAGATGGCGCCACTGCACTCCAGCCTGGATGACAGAGTGAGATTCTGCCTCCAAAAAAAAAAAAGAAGGAAAAAGAAAAAAAAAAAAAAAAAGTGGCATTAACCAGAAATGAGTTGGCTCAAACAACAAGCACAGAGGTAGGGCAGACCCCAGAGATGAATGACTCAGTGAGTCAGTGATGTCAACAGGTCCTTTTTATTTTTCTGCTCTACTGTCCACAGATGTAGTCTCATTTTAAGGATAGTTCTTGTGGTCACAAAATGGCTGCCAAAATACCCAGGACCATATGCTCCCTTGGAGAAGCTGGCTTCTTTTCAGAATCCCCCAGAAAACCTTTTTTCTGTTCCATTAGCCCAAATTGGCTTAGATGTGCCATTTCTGAACCATCACTGGCAAAGAATTGGGATTATCTTATTGGCTTAGACCAGTCAGCATAGGTACATGCACTCTACCAGTAGGTGCTAATAAATGTTCAAGAACTAGTTCTCTGTGGCCGGGTGCAGTAGCTCATGCCTCTAATCCCAGCATTTTGGGAGGCTGAGGCAGGTGGATCACTTGAGGTCAGGAGTTTGAGACCAGCCTGACCAACATGGTGAAACCCTGTCTCTACTAAAAATACAAAAATTAGCTGGGCGTTGTGGTGCACACCTTTAATCACAGCTACTCTGGAGGCTGAAACAGGAGAATTGCTTGAACCCTGGAGGCGGAGGTTGCAGTGAGCTGAGATCATGTCACTGCACTCGGCCTGGGCGACAGAGCAAGATTCCGTCTCAGAAAAAAAAAAAAAGAAAAAAATGCAATGGCTGAATCAGGCATGGTGGCTCACAACTGTAATCCCAGCACTTTACGAGGCTGAGATGGGTGGATCACTTGAGTCCAGGGGTTCAAGACCAGCCTGGGCAACACGGAAAAACCCCATCTCTTAAAAAAATACAAAAATTAGCCACCACAAAAATTAGCCTGGCATGGTGGCACACACCTGTAGTCCCAGCTACTTGGGAAGCTGAGGCAGGAGGTTAGCCTGAGCCCGGGAGGCAGAGGTACAATGAGCTGAGATCACACCACTAAACTCCAGCCTGGGTGACAGAGACTCTGTCTCAAAAACAACAACAACAAATTGCAATGGCTGTTTATTATTTATGACAAAGGAGTTGATACCCTTACAAGCCTTAATGTGTTAAGAACTCAAATATCAATAGGAAAGTGATGAATGCTAATACTAATGGAAAAATGGGCTAGAAAGAAGAAAAAATATGATCGATTACACATAAAAACCTGTAGTTTCGTTAGTTATATTAATTATCTATGCTGCATAACAATTACCACAAACTTGTTTCTAAACAAGTCATAGACATTCCCGTGGGGGTATTACCCAAAGATGTGACATTGGGGGTCACTTCGGGGGTGTTCACCACATAATAATCAAAGGAAAGCAAATTAAAGCATCGTGAACTGCCATTTTCAGTCTCTCACACTGGCAAGGATATTTTTTTTAACCCCAAACCTGAAAATTCCCAATGTTGGTAGACTCTGGGAAAATTGCCCCTTTCATAGCTTGTTACAAGGAGTGTCAAATGATACAACATTCTGAAAAGCAGTATGGAAAAATTTGCCAAAGCCTTAAAACTCTAATCTCTTTGACCCAGCAAACCTTTGGCTAGAAATTATCCTATGGAAGTACTTATGAATAATATACACAAACATTTAATCACAGGATTCTACACTGAAGCTTTTCTTTTTCTTTTTTTTTTTTCTTTTTTTTGAGACAGGGTCTCACTTGATCGCCCAGGCTGGAGTGCAGTAGCATGATATTAGCTCACTGCAACCTCCACCTCCCAGGTGCAAGGAATTCTTATGCACTGGTCTCCCGAGTAGCTGGGACTGCAGGTGCATGCCACTACGCATGGCTAATTTTTGTATTTTTTTTTTTTTTTTTTTTTTTTTTTTGAGACAGAGTCTCGCTTTGTCACCCAGGCTGGAGTGCAGTGGTGTGATGTCGGCTCACTGCAAGCTCCGCCTCCCAGGTTCACACTATTCTCTTGCCTCAGCCTCACAAGTAGCTGGGATTACAGGCTCCTGCCACCACGCCTGGGTAATTTTTTGTATTTTCGGTAGAGACGGGGTTTCACTGTGTTAGCCAGGATGGTCTCGATCTCCTGACCTCGTGATCCACTCACCTCGGCCTCCCAAAGTGCTGGGATTACAGGCGTGAGCCACCATGTCTGGCCAATTTTTGTATTTTTACAAAATACAAAAGATGGGTTTTGGCCATGTTGGCCAGGCTGGTCTTGAACTCTTGGCCTCAAGTGATCCCCCTGCCTTGGCCTCCCAAGTGCTGGGATTACAGGTGTGAGCCACCGTGCCCAGCCTGAAATCTCTTTTCTAAGCACTGAGAACATAGCCTCAAACAAGAGACATAAATCCCTGCCCTGCCTCATGGAAGAGGAGGGTGTGGGACAATCTGTGAGGCCAGGGATGGTATCAATCTCCCCTCCTATCTCTCCACAGAACTAGCAGAGGAGAGCAAGTTCGACCCTGAGCTACTGAACCATAAAGTCTTCAGGTGCACTGGAAAAAAAGCCATCCAAGGGCATTAGAGAGAAAGACAGACATCCACTGAGACTTCACTTAGTGTCTCTTGGGCACCTGCAGGTGCCTCAGCATCAGAGAAAGTTCTGGTGTCCATTTCTATCCCTGGGTATATTGGAAAGATATGCATGTTTTATTAAGCTCAGAATAATACTTCAATATTTGTATATAAATCCGAAGCTTCACTTCAGCATTATGAAGGCTAGCGAGATGCAAGACTAATTTGATAATGTAGGCAAATTCCTTTGCCATTAATCCCATGAATCATACATGTCTCCTCTAAGAGCCTGAAATATGAATATTTTAGTACAAGTGAAATATCAATAAAGTAAAGTCTCACTAATTGGGACAAACCAGGAGAAGTCAGACTACATTAGAAAATATTTTAAACTCGAGGTCACCCTTTTTATAATACATACATGTCTATATGTAGATTATATTAAACATCCATAAAATTAACAAAGTGTATGAGTCATTGTCAAATAGCTGCTTTCACACAGAGATAAAGAGCCTGGGAATTTAAAAGCTTATTTGTTAATACACCCATGGATGCAGCTAATGTCTGAAAGAACAGTTTTGGAAAATAAAACCACCCATGCACAATTATGGATACCTTCAATTTACTTAGTATATCTTTTTCTCACAGATGATTATAATGGCTGTCTTCATTCGAGTTGGGATGCTTAATGTAAGTTTTCAGCTTCTAAACTGTGAACTGTAGAGTCCACCAACTTGTAATTGTCACATTTTGCAGGGCAGGGGAATCCCCTACTTTCCCACGTGTGAATTACTTGGATTATGTCAGTACCTTAAATTAGCAAGGACTCTTTTTGTTATTCAACTTTTATTTTAGATTTGGGGTAGGTACATGTGCAGTTTTGTTACATGGGTATATTACTTGATGCTGAGGTTTGGGGTACAACCGATCCCATCACCCAGGTAGTGAGCACAGTACTCAACAGTTGTTCAACTCTTCCGTCCCGCCCTCCCTGCCCCACAGTAGTCTGCACTGTCTATTATTGCCATCTTTATGAAGGACTCCTTTTTAAATTAAATTTTATTTTTTTGAGACACAATCTCGCTATGTTGCCCAGGCTGGAGTGCAGTGGTGCGATCACAGTTCACTGCAGCCTCGACCTCTCAGGCTCAAGTGGTCCTCCCACCTCTCAGGCTCCCAAGTAGCTGAAACCACAGGTGCACATCACCACACCCGGAGGATTTTTGTATTTTCTGTAGAGACGGGGTTTTGCCCTGTTGCCCAGGCTGGTCTCGAGCTCCTGGGTTCAAGTGATCCACCCCCCTCAGCCTCCTGAGTAGTTGGGACCACAGGTGCTCGCCTCACTGTGTTGCCCAAGCTGGTAACTACTGAGTGAGGTTATGAAAGACTGCAGCTTTGGCCAGGCACAGCGGCTCACGCCTGTAATCCCAGCACTTTGGGAGGCCGAGGCGGGCGGATCACGAGGTCAGGAGATCGAGACCATCCTGGCTAACACAGTGAAACCCCGTCTCTACTAAAAATACAAAAATTAGCTGGGCGTGGTGGCAGGCGCCTGTGGTCCCAGCTGCTTGGGAGGCTGAGGCAGGAGAATAGTGTGAACCCGGGAGGTGGAGCTTGCAGTGAGCCCAGATCAGGCCACTGTACTCCAGCCTGGGCGACTTTAGCCTGGGTGACACAGCAAGACTCTGTGTCAAAAAAAAAAAAAAAAAAAAGATAAAAAAAGAAAGAAAGAAAAAGGAAAGAAAGACTGCAGCTTTATCCTGGTCTCCTCACTCCCCACCCCCTTTCTGTCTTTATCTCTGAAAGAAGCCGTATGGAGAGGTCCATGTGGTAAAGAATTAAAGCCTCCTGCCAGAGCCACATGAGTGAGCTTGGAATGAGACCTCCTGTCTCACTCGAGTCCTCAGAGACCACAGCCCTGGCCAATGTTTTCAATGCAACCTCATGAGAGCCAGAATTACCCAGCTAGGCCACTCCATGAATCCTGACCTCACAAACTGTGTATGATAATAAATGTTTCAAGCTGCTAAATTTGAGGGATAATTTGTTACACAGCAATAGATAACTAATAAAACATACAACCCCACACATTTCTCACCTAAACCCTGTGAGAGGCCAGGCGCAGTGGCTCTCGCCCATAATCCCAACACTTTGGGAGGCCAAGGTGGGCAGATTGCTTGAGACCAGGAGTTCGAAACCAGCCTTCGCCAACGTGGCGAAACCCTGTCTCTACCAAAAATACAAAACTTAGCTGGGCGTGGTAGTATACACCTGTACTCCTAGCTACTTGGGAGGCTGAGACATGAGAATTGCTTGAACCCAGGATACAGAGGTTGCGTGAACCGAGATCACACCACTGAACCCCAGCCTGGGTGACACAGCAAGACTAGGTCTAAAAAAAACCCAAAAAAAACAAAACCCTATAAAGAAGGTATTAGCCTCACTCTTTCTTTTTTTCTTGTCTTTTTTCTTTTTTTGTTTTTGAGACAGGGTCTGGCTCTGCCACCCAGGCTGGAGTACAGTAGTACAATCATAGCTCAGGGTAGCCTCGACTTCCTGGGCTCAAGTGATTCTCCCACCTCAGGCTCCAGAGTAGCTGAGACTACAGGCACACGCCACCAAGCCCGGTTAATTTTTGTAATTTTTGTAGAGACGGGGTTTCGCCATGTTGCCCAGGCTAGTCTCGAACTCCTGAGCTCAGGCAATCCACCCACCTCTACTTCCCACAGTGCTGCTATTGTAGACATGAGCCACCACACCCAGCCTAGCCTCACTTTTTTCTCAATGAAGACACAGAAAATCAGTGAGATTAAGGAATTGTTATAAAACTTCTCAGCTTAACACAGAAAAAACTGGATACAAACCCAGGTCAGGCACCTGCTATCTCTGAAAAAACAAAATAATCACACTTCTCTTGCTCAAATAATCTTACCATTAAAGTCTGTCACTCTGTTATCATTTGGGATTTCAACATCTGGTAATAATAAGAGTAGTAATTATTAAAAATATACCATGGGAAGCTGTTTGTGTAACCCATAAATGTTCGAGGTTTCACGGTCATGATTTGCAAATAGAGAAATGACAACATGTGGGAAGGGAAGAGATAACTTGAAAGGAGAATCGGAAAGGGGCACAGTCAAAATCATCTGTGGTTATTTTTAGCACAAAGAAAGAACTGTTGGCAGACATTGCTGAAAAGGTAGGTCCATTTTCATCTGCGGTATTTAGAAAGGCACAATGTCATTGCAAAATAATTGCTTATTGAGAACACAAACAGGCTTTGAAAATATGAAGCAGGTTTTAGAAATACAGACTCATTTCTACGTGGCCCGTACAGAAATGGCAGAAGGGGTCACCCAGAAGCAGCGCCCTGGGGTCCGATCTCCATCAGCTTCCAAATGGTTGGTAGCAACAGTGGGTCTGCTGTGCACACGCAGCTTCCAAACACATCGCTGCACCTCCCTGCCTATTCAGAAGTTCTGGAGCCGCTATAGGAAGCAGTGTAATTCGAGCCATGCAGATGGATAATAGAGAGAACTGCAGGGTGTTGAGCACGTTAAATTAGGTGTAAAGTAGCAGTTTTCATTCACGGAATCCTGAAACTCTGGTGGGTTAAGGTTGGTGTGTGAGACACATTACAAGGCCTTTGTAATTATTAACAGTTAAGGCACTGGCCTTTTTAAATGATTTACCTTTTGTTTTTAAAGACAATGTAAAAGAGAGAATTTATCATAACATCCCTCACCCTCACAGGATACGTGTATCTTGCGTATCCGTTTTATTGAGATAAAATAAATAACATACATCCTATGCAATGTACCCATTTAAAGTGTATAATTCAATGGCTTTTAGCATATTTACAGAGTTGCATCACCATCACCACAATCAATTTTGGGATGTTTTCATCATGTCCAAAAGCAAGCCCGTGCCCATTAGCAGTCACTCCCCATCCCTCCATCCATCCTCCCAGCCCGAAGCACCACTCATCTACTTTCTGTGTCTATAGATTTGCCTATTCCGGATATTTCACAAAAATGGAATACAATATGTTGTCTTTTGTGACTGGATTCTTTCACTTAAATTGTTTTCGGGGTTCATGTATGTGGCAGCATGCATCAGTACTTCATTCCTTCTTATTACTGAATTAAAATATTCTGTTGTATGAATATAACACATTTTGCTTATCTATTCATCAGTTGCTAGACATTTGGGTTATTTTAACTTTTTGGCTATTATGGATAATGTTGCTATGGATATTTGGGGTTTTCATTGTTGTTGTTGTTATTGTTGTTGTTTTTGAGATGGAGTCTCACTCTGTCGCCCAAGCTGGAGTGTGGTGGCATGATCTTGGCTCACTGCAACCTCCGCCTCCCAAGTTCAAGTGATTCTCCTGCCTCAGCCTCCTGAGTAGCTGGCATTACAGGCATGCACCACCACACCTGGCTAATTTTTGTATTTTTAGTAGAGATGGGGTTCTGCTATGTTGTCCAGGCTGGTCTCGAACTTATGGGTTCAAATGATCTGCCCACCTTGACCTCCCAAAGTGCTGGGATTACATGCGTGAGCCACCATGCCCGGCCTGCTATGGACATTTGTGCGCAAGTTTTAATGGGACATATATTTTCAATTTTCTTAGATGTATACCTAGGAGTAGAATTGCTGAGTCATATAGTAACTCTATGTTTAACATTTTAAAGAACTGCCAGACTGTTTACCAAACCAGCTGCACCATTTATGTGGGATCCCCAGCAATGTATGAGGGTACCAATTTCTCTACATCCTTGACAATACTTTGCTGGGAGACATGGGGTGATAGGGGTGTGATAGCTAAAGGGTCAGAGGTTTCTTTCTGAGGTGATGAAAACATTCTCAGACATTGTGATGATGGTCATACAACTCTTCGAATATACTAAAAATCGTTGACTTATATACATTAAATGGGTAGCTTGTATGGCTTGTGAATTATATCTTAATAAAGATTATTTAAAACAATCAATCAAACAAAAGCAGCAAATGCCGGAGGGGTGAGGAATGGGGAGAGAGAAGTGCAGGCCAATCTGAGGTTTTATAAGTGCATCTGCTCATCTGGTCATCCACTCATTCATTTGTTCATTCATGAAGTATGCATTGAGTATCTGCAGGTACCAGACATTGTTCTAGGTGCCAGGGATACAACAGTGAATAGAACAAACTCCTGGCTCTGAAAAATTAAACATAGTAAGGGAATGGAAGAAATATGAAAGGTGGTTAGGAAAAGCCTATTCCAGGGGGTGTAGTAGTACTGAAGCTAAGACCTGAATGAAGAGTGGCAGCAAATCACGTAGAAGATCTGGAGCAAAAGCATTCTAAACAGAAAGAACAGCAAGTAAAAAGGCCCTCAAGGCAAGACCGTGCCCTTTTTTTTTTTTTTTTTTTAAGGCAGAGTCTTACCCTGTTGCCCAAGCTGGAGTACAGTGGCACAATCCTAGCTCACTGTAACCCTGAACTCCTGGGCTCCAGCGATCCTCCCACTTCACCTTCCCAAGTAGCTAGGCCCACAGGTGCCCACTACCATGCCTGGCTAACTTTTTGTAGAGATGGGGTTTCGCCATGTTGGCCAGGTTGATCTCTAACTCCTGGCTTCAAGTGATCCTCCCATCTCAGCCTCCCAAAGTGCTGGGATTGTAGGCATGAACCATCACACCTGGCCTAATATTATTTTATTTTTTTGAGTCATAGTCTCGCTCTGTCACTCAGGCTGGAGTGCAGTGGCATGATCTTGGCTCACTACAATCTCTGCCTCCCAGGTTCAAGTGATTTACCTGCCTCAGGCTCCCTAGTAGCTGAGATTACAGGCAAGCAAGCACCACCACGCCTGACTAATTTTTGTTTTAGCAGAGATGGGATTTTGCCATGTGACCTCAAGTGATCCACTCACCTTGGCCTCCCTAAATGTTGGGATTATAGGCATGAACCACCATGCCCAGCCTGATATTCTAAATACATCACATAAGAATATATGTTGCTTTTTGGCTGGGGGTGGTCGCTCATGCCTGTAATACTAGCACTTTGGGAGGCTGAGGTGGGTGGATCACTTGAGGTCACATGGTGAAACTCTGTCTCTACTAAAAATACAAAAAATTAGCTGGGTGTGTTGGCATGCACCTGTAATCCCAGCTAATCAGGGGGCTGAGGCATGAGAATCGCTTAAACCTGGGAGGCGGTGGTTGCAGTGAGCTGAGATCGTGCCACTGCACTCCAGCCTGGGTGAGACAGCTAGACTCTGTCTTAAAAAAAAAAAAAAAGAATATATATTCCATTTTAAATTTTCTAATTTTTTGGATGGTTGTTTTCCTGTGAGTTGGAAATACTGTAGTGAGTGCTTAGTCTGTCAACAAATACCATATTCTTTTAGCACAGCTATACTGTTATTGCATTAAAAAACACAATTAAAAACAGAATAATTCACATTCCACTGGATTATTGTTCAGGCCTGCATATCAGCCCAGCTACTGCTTCTGCCCAGTTCTGCTATCTCTTCCCTCACACAAATGTGGTTCCTAAGGGCATCCCTAACTATCATAATGTATTCTGAACTTGTTTCGATCCTGCATCCAAGAGAAAGCAGGAGTGTGGGAGTGGTTGAGAAAACAGGTTGTAAGATGGGGGTTTGGAGCTGTATTACGCTTTCCCAGACTGGCACTGAGGACCCCAACCCTGCTGGTAGCTGGAACAAGCCTTTGGCATAAGCTGGTATCTGATTGTTAAGACTTGCACTAGTGGCAAATTGGGATGGGATGCTTGTGGAAGGTAATATGGGGGAACTAATAAAGACAATGACATTGGGTGGCAATTGCTAAGCTTCACGCCCTTGACAAAAAATTATAAAGGAGTAGGAATGATTAACAGGCAATTGAGAACCATGTATAAAAGCTAGAGGACCTTCTTGACAGCACACAATGAGGCAAACTTCAAGGTTCTAACCTTCAAGGATCATTTTCCTCTTTATCTCACTAGTATTGTCCCTCCAGGAACAGACAGAACCTGGAAGATGACAGCAGACGATCACAAACCCACAGAAGTAGTAGCCCTATTGCTGCCACCACACCAGTTTTGGTATCTTTGCTAGAGCAGATTAACACAGCCCCGGGTACATTTTATGTGGACATTGATTTGGTGAATTGGTTCTTTTCTAGCCCTAGGAGAAAAGTGAATCAGAAACAGTATGCATTCACATGGAACAAACAACAGTCTACATTCACAGTTTTGCCCCAGGGCTATGTTAACTTTCAGCATCTATCAATCACAATATAGCCTGAAGAGGTCTGGACCATCTGGACATACTGTAGAACATCGCATTGATCTTTTACATCAATGACATTATATTGATTCAGCTGGGTGGAAAAAAGTGGATAGCACATTAGAGGCCTTGGATGACACATGTATTCTACAGGGTAGGAGATTAAAAACTGCAAAGATTCAGGGGCCTCCCACATAAGATGTTTAGGGGTCCAGAGTTAGGGCATGCCAGGATATATCATCCAAAGAAACAGATAAATTATTGCATCTTGCACCTCCCACCATGTAGAAAGAAGCGTTAAGGCCTGATAGGCCTCTTTGGGTTCTGGACACAGTATATTCCACATCTGGAAATACTGCTCCAACCCATGCCATCAATGCAGGTGACATAAAAGGCTCCCAGCATTAACTGGAGCTCAGAGCATAAAAAGGTTATACAGCAAGGTCCAGGCAGTCTGCTACTTGGTCATTTGTGCTTCCATAGATGGTGTTAGTGTTAGTGGTAGGAAAAGACGCTGTGTGGAGTTGATGACAAGCTCTACTGGGAGAATGACAACACAAGCCACTGCAGTCTTGGAGCAAGGCCACACCATCTGCAGTGGAGACTTACGTGCCTTTTGAGAAAAACTCCTGGTGTGCTACTGGCCTGATCACAGACACCAAGTGACCATATGCCAGGAATTACTCATCATGAGCTGGGTTCTGTCAAACCCACCGAGTCACAACACCAGGCAGTCTGTAACAATGCATCCTAGGGTGGAACTGGTACATCTGGGACTTAACACAAGTAAGAACAGAAGGTACAAGCAAGTTCCATGAGCTGGCAGCCTAGACCCCCATGAACACCACTACTACATTGGCACCCTTCCCCTGGTGCACCCTTCTGGTTGTATGCAGGATCCTTTATGACCAGCTGACAAGAGGAGGAAAAATCCTGTACTTGGTCGATGGAGGGTCTGCTCAGTATGTGAGTTCAAGCTGAAAACAGATGGCAGTTGCATTATAGCCCCACTTAGGGACAGCCTTGAAAGACAACAGTGGAGGAAAATCCCCATGGGCAGAGCTTCAGGAGGTGCACTTGGCCATCCATTCTTCCTGCACAGAGAGGCATCTCAAGCATAGAATATCTATGTACTCAGTGGCAGTGAGGAATGGCCTACCTGGCTAGCTAGGGCCCTGGAAGAAGAAAGGTTGCAATGGAAGATGGGGAACAGGGAGGTCTGGGGTAGGGGCATGAGGATAGATGTCTGGAGTGGGCACCAAGTATGAAGATCTTTGTATTACATGTTAACACCCACCAGAAACCACCCACCACTGGAAAGCCACCATGTAACTAAGAAGACAAAAATATCTGGGCCAGTTGACCTTAGCTGGCCTCTGTCATCAGCCACCCAGTGCTGGTACTAAGGGCACATGCATGAAATGACTACAGTGGCAGAGACAGAGGCAGTAGCAGCCAAATAGCATGGGCTCCCACTTACAAAGGCTGATTGAGCTACTGCTGCTGCTGAATGAGCCCCCAATATGACACCATTCCTCCAGGAGACTAGCTGGCTCCATGGTGCAAGTTGACTACATGGAACCCCTTCTATCTGGGAAAAGGCAAGATTCATCCTAACCACATGGAACCCCTTTCCTCTGAAAAAAGTCGAGATTCACCATGTCGAGAAAACACACATATTCTGGGTACTATTCACCTTTCCTGTCCTCAGGACCTTAGTCAGCACCACTATTTGAGGGCTTATCGAGTATCTGATTCACTGTCACAGGATCCCACATAACATCCCATCAGGCCAGGGACCCAATTTACTGCAATGGAGGTGCAGAAATGAGTCCGTGATCAGAGGATTCCCTAAGCAATTCACAGGCTGGATCATCCAGACCCTGCCAGCTTGACAGGATATCAGAATGGCTGCTGAAGGCCCACTGGAAGCAGTAGCTTGGAGGTAGCACTTGATAAGGGTGGGTTCATCTTCAAGGATGCTCCTTGAACCAAAAACCTTTATATAGTGGTGGGACCTGCAAGGTTAGAGGTCTTTGTCCCCAATGGGGGAATCTTTCACCAGAGGATACAGCAAGAGTCCCATTGAGCTACAAGCTACAGTTGCCACCTGGGCACCTTGTACCAGAAGACCAGAAGGGGAGTCATCTAGGCTAAGAGTAATCCACTTGGGTGCCTCTGAGTCCTCCATTGCCCAATTATGACAATAAACAGGCTTGGAAAGGGCATGCTGGTCAGGGGTTGAGATTCTCAGTTCATGAGGCAGGACGGAGGCATTAGCCACTCAGACCAGGGGAGGTGCTAGCTGGGGGAGGGGGAGATTTAGAATGGATACTGAGGAAGGAGATGATGAATACCAGTTGTGACCCCCAGAGACCTGCAGCAGCTGGGGCTATAGTTTGTCCCAGGGACCTTTCTCTTCCAAGTTTCCAGCAGGAATCCTGGAGGAGTTGCTCCTGAAATTGACCCGTGGAGGAGAAAGAGGTGTTGCTCCAAATATGCTGGAATCATCTTCAAGGGTTGGCTGTGGCAGTCCTTGAATCCTTCCTCCATCCTCTCTTTTCTGCCCTTTCTTCTTTGGATAAATATTTACTTTCTTTTTTTCTTTTTCTTTTTTCTTTTTTTTTGAGATGGAGTCTTGCTCTGTCACCCAGGCTGGAGTGCAGTGGTGTAATCTTGGCTCACTGTAATTGCTGCCTCCCAGGTTCAAGTGATTCTCATGCCTCAGCCGCTCGAGTAGGTAGTATTACAGGAACACACTACCACACT
Source organism: Chlorocebus sabaeus (assembly GCF_047675955.1). Taxonomy (NCBI): domain Eukaryota; kingdom Metazoa; phylum Chordata; class Mammalia; order Primates; family Cercopithecidae; genus Chlorocebus; species Chlorocebus sabaeus. Next base: position 52,398,111 of record NC_132929.1, on the reverse strand, counting down.
TGGTTAATTTTTGTATTTTTAGTAGTACCGGAGGGGGGGTCTCGCCATGTTGGCCAGGCTGGTCTTGAACCCCTGACCTCAAGTGATCCGCCCACCTCGGCCTCCCAAAGTGCTAGGATACAGGTGTAAGTCATTGCACCTAGCCCATTGGACACATATTTCTATAAATGTTCACTGAACGTCTAAAAATAAGAACCAGAAGAATAGGCTGGGCACAGTGGCTCACGCCTGTAATTCCAGCACTTTGGGAGGCCGCAACAGGCAGATCACCTGAGGTCAGGGTTTCGAGACCAACCTGACCAACATGGTGAAACGCCGTCTCTACTAAAAATACAAAAATTAGCTGGGCGTGGTGGTGGGCACCTGTAATTCCAGCTACTCGGGAAGCTAAGGCAGGAGAATCGATTGAACCCAGGACGTGGAGGTTGCAGTGAGCTGAGATTGCGCCACTGCACTCCAGCCTGGGCGACAGAGCGAGAATCCGTCTCAAAAATAAATAAAATAAAAATAAGTAAACAAAAGGAAACCATAGGTCCTGCCACCAAAGCAGCTCATAACGGAGTGGGAAAGTTGTATACCTCTAGGGAAAATCCTCTAATAGAAATGTCTTAGCACACACATTTCTCTGGTACATGACGTGGTTGTGATTGTAGAACTCTGATATCCCTTCATCCCAAAGACTCAGGGGGCATTTCATGTGTGATCAGAACAAGTCCAGTCAGGTGTCACAGACTTTGCCCATTTTCAGCCTCTCCCTCAGCTCTGACCTGCTCTACCAGGAACTCCCAGGGGCAACAAGCCTCTGCCATGCACAGCTGCTATTGATTTGCCCAAGCCTGGGAGCTGCTGAATCTGCCCAGTGGGGGCAGGGCGGGGCAGCTGCTCTCCCCTTGTGTTTTGCTTTGTCATGGGTGGGGAGGCAGGGAGGGAGGTTAGTTTGTAGCCCAGTCTTTTACATGGTTTTTAGTAAAATATCCTTTTCCGTTTTTACCAAAAGTACCCTTCCCTCTTCCTTCCACTCCCATAGGTCTCAGATTCTAGTCCAGTGCGGGACTGGGTTAGGAGGCAAATACAGTGAGACATGGAATACTAAATTGCCCCTCCCACAGGCAGATGACTTGGGGGCAGGGGTCCACAGCTCTGTCTATAACATGAGTTCAGACATGTTCACAGTGGGTGCGACTTAAGTTTAAGATGGGTCCTCACCTCCTTGTTCATAGAGCTAGAAGAGTGAAGAAGAGGAAAGGATTAATTCATCCTGGAAAATTGAGAAAGAGCTTACAAAAGAAATGTCACTTGAGCCAGGCATGGTGGCTCATGTCTGTAATCCCAGTACTTTGAGAGGCCAAGGTGGGAGGATCACTTGAGGCCAGGAGTTCGAGACCAGCCCTGGGTAACAGAGTGAGACCCTGCCCTACAAAAAAAATAGCTGTGCATGGTGGCACATGACTGTAGTCCCAGCTACTTGGGAGGCTGAGGCAGGAAGATTGCTTGATCCCAGGAGTTCGAGACTGCAGTGAGCTGTGATGGCACCACTGCACTCCAGCCTGGGAAACAGAGACCTTGTCTTAAACAAAACAAAACAAAAGAATTGTCACTTGATCTGGGTTTTAAAGAGGCCTGTCAGATGGGGAAGGGAATTTCAGACAGAGGGAAGAGCTAAAGCACTGGGCCCTTAGAGAGATTGTTGGTTCAGACAAAGCTCTTGCTCCAGGGAATTTACACTCCAATGCGGGGAGATCTGCAATAAACAAACAAACACGTGCATCCTGTTAGGCGGTGATGAATGCCAAGAAGAAAAATAAAACACTGTGATAGGGCATCTGGGAGTGGCATGGGTGCTATTTTAGGTAGAGAGGCCAAGGTCGGCCTTTCTGCAAATGTGTTTTTTGAGCAGAGACCTGAATGAAGTGAGGAAGTAAGCCACATGGGTAACAAGAGAAGGGCATTCCAGGCAGAGGGAACAGCCAGAGTGCAAAGCTCTGAGAGGAGCAGGCTTGTGTGCTCAAGAAGGCCCGTGTGTCTGGGGCACAGTGAGAGAAGAGGGCAGTGGGAGGAGAGGGAGCCACCCTAGGGCTTTGAGCAGAGGTCATCATCAGTCCATCAGTTTGGAGAAGAGGCTTCTGGAAACATGGGTAGAAACATAAAGACCAGCTAGGAGGCTTTGCAATGATCCAGGCAAGAGATGACAGGGTCCTGAGTGAAGGTGGTACTGGCGGAGGAGCAAAGGGGTGTTGGAGGATATTGCTGGATTCTGGTTATCTTTTGAAGGTAGAGTTAACGGGATTTGTTGATAGACTAGATAACATTGGAAAGGTAGGTTGTTGCTGAAATGAGAATTAAGACAATTTCTGAACATACCACTTCCTTTCTTAAAAATTTCGTGATAAAGCCCAGACTCATTAGCAGTCATTTATTCATTTGCTGATTCATTCAACACATACTGATTGAATGCCTAGTGTGGGCCAGGAATTGTGCTAGGTGTTGCAGGTAGACACAAAATTTAAAAGTAGGGCAAGGCCGGGCGCGGTGGCTCAAGCCTGTAATCCCAGCACTTTGGGAGGCCGAGACGGGCGGATCACGAGGTCAGGAGATCGAGACCATCCTGGCGAACACGGTGAAACCCCGTCTCTACTAAAAAATACAAAAAACTAGCTGGGCGAGGTGGCGGGCGCCTGTAGTCCCAGCTACTCGGGAGGCTGAGGCAGGAGAATGGCGTAAACCCGGGAGGCGGAGCTTGCAGTGAGCTGAGATCCGGCCACTGCACTCCAGCCTGGGCGACACAGCCAGACTCCATCTCAAAAAAAAAAAAAAAAAAAAAAAAAGTAGGGCATACTTTCTGCCCTTACAGATCTTTAGTCAGATGGGTGACACAGACAAGTACTTAGGTCATTACAACCCATGTGACAATTGCTACCATGGGGAAATACAGGGGAAAATAGGGGCATATGGGAAAGGTATCTAATTGGAGTTAGCAAGGCTCCACTCATACCTTACCCCGAGATCAGCTCAGTTTTTCAGTTCACTCTAGTAATGCTGCCCATTGCGGGGCTGTGAGACAGTACAGTCTGAGCTCGGTCATCGGCGGGTGGCCAGCTTTGTCTCTGCAGCTCCGCGGCCCGGGCTTACTCGAAGGTCCCCTAGGAATAGCCTCACCTTTGCCCCACTTCCCAGTCTAGCCCCTAACTTCCCGCCGTCTATTGGCTGCGCAGCCGCCCAATGGGCAGGCGGGAACCGCGGGCTCGCGCTCCCAGCCTAGGGCGTCTGATCTCGTTCGCGCGTCTCGCGAGCATTAGGTGACTGGCTGAGGCGACGCCAGTTGGCCGGGCACAGGGTTGCTGTGAGGCCGAGGTTGCGGCGGAAGCAGAGAACATGTTCCGAGCTGCGGCTCCGGGGCAGCTCCGACGGGCGGTGAGTCCGGACTGGGAAGGCGAACCCAGGGACGGTCCCCCGTCAACCCGCCGTCCCTATAGGGTCTTGCAAACGTCACTGGCCCCTCAGACCCGACCAGCCCACGCGCCCACAGGCGGGTCCCCGCCTGGGACTTGGGTCCAAAGTTCTGGGGCCTGCCCTGGACTCCTTCGGGGCCGCCAGTTCGGGGCAGAAGTCAGAGGTTGGGGGTCAGGGTGACTCCGAATGGTGTGAATTTGAGCGTCTGCTGCCCCTTCTCCTAGCCCACTCTCTGCCCTGACGCTTCCCACATTTGTCGGTCACTCTAGACACTTTCGGGCCGCCAGGCCCTCCACACTTGCTCCACACCCGAGGGAGCAAAATGTCGCCGGGAAATGCCCTGTTGGGGACAGTTTCAAACCTGGATTCCTCCTGGAGGCTGGCATTTCTGGAAGAATTAAACAGTTTGGGCGGATTGTGGCCGCTCCGACCCACTCACTGTCAAGGGCGGGGGCGGGGGGTGAGGTGGGAGGCGGCGTGGCCAGTTATGGAAGCTGGCTCTGCTTTCTGGTTTATGGAGCAGGGCTGAGTTGAGGCGATTGTATTTGTAAAACCTGTGATCCGATTTGACAGCTGTAGCCAGTTTTGAAAGGCAGACGTCTTTTTATATGCTGCAGGCTGACCTGCTTTTAACCAGCAGATTGTAGGTTAAATAGCTTAACTGGTGACAGTGGTACATTTTCAGTGTTTCATTAGTGACAAACCACGTTTTTCTCTTCTGTTGTGAGAAGGACTGATAGGAAACATATTTTTGTTCTCATGATGTGGGAGAGTAGTATTTGGAGACTGACCAGGCACAAGTCAAGTAACAATAATTTATATTGTGGATTCTGTAGTTTTCCTAGTTTACATTTAGGTGAAATGAGAAACAAGATTGGTAAACCTGGGTCAGGAACTTACCTGATGGTTTGTACCTTTTCTCCTTTTTTTTTTTTTTTTTTTCTGTGCATGAATATTTTCCCATCCACTCCTGGGATTTTTCTCTCTGAGGCATAGCTGGAGCTCTTTCTAGATGTCTGTAGACATTAGACTTTTTTTTTTTTTTTTTTTTTTTTTTTAAAGAGACAAGGTCTGACTCTGTTGCCCATGCTAGAATGGAGTGCAGTGGCACTATATGGGCTCACTGCAACCTTCGCCTCCCGGGTTCAAGCGATTCTCCCACCTCAGCTTCCCAAGAAGCTGGGACCGTAGGTGTGCATCATCACTCCTGGCTAATTTTTTTTTTTTTTTTTTTGTAGAGACGGGGTTTTGCCATATTGCCCAGGCTGGTCTTGAACTCTTGGCCTTAAGTGATCCACTTGCCTCGGCCTCCCAAAGTCCTGGAATGACAGGCCTGAGCTACCGCGCCTGGCTGTAGACATCTTTTTTCTTGTGCGTATTCCTTGTTTGATAAAAAGTCCTGAGCCTGCCTTCTCCTGAAGAGTTCAAACCCATGTCTTTCAGGTTAGTGTCCTGTCTTCCCCTCAGGATGTATTTTCTCCCATTAGGGGATCTGGACATAAACAAGTGAAAGTCATGAATTTGGGGAAATTCTGGGAACCCGAGCCAGAAGAATGCTGCTCTATGCAGCAGTTGGAAAACAGTTTTGTGGACAGATTACAAGTCTGGCCTAAGTGAAATTATAATTGTGGTGGGGGATGGAATTTAGGACTCAGTAACTTTGTAGAGCTAACAGAAAAAAATGGAATGATTAAGTAATTCTTACTATCCCCATCATTGGCTAATGTGTTAGACATTACTTCCAGATATTCATTGTGGTTTGCCAAAGACTTTGACCTTGACTTATTTTTAAAATTTGAAGTCAAGCTAAGTAGAATAGCTGTTTTAAAGTCATTAAGAATGTTGGAGAGATTTGAATTTCTAGCATAAAAGAAATGGTGGCAACACTTCTAAAGTGAACCCATAAACTAATAGGGACATATACCCATATTTAACTTTTTAAATTTTGAAATATTTGCACTTATAGAAAAGTTGCAAGAATAGTACAGAGAAATCTCAAAACCCTTCCCCTGGTTTTCCCATCCTGTTAGCAGTTTGACACGTGTGCTTTATCTTTTCGCATACATACATAATACTATCTGTCTGAACCATTTGAAAGTATGTTGCAAATGTACCCTTTACTCCTAAATAATTCAGTGATATTTTAAAAGAACAAAGGTTCACTTTCTGACTACACTGTAATTGGCAATATCTGGAAGTTTCACCATAAAATACTGTTTTCTAATCTCTGGATGTTCAGTTTTGCCAGTTGTCCCATTAGTACAGTTTGTAGCAGTTTTCCTTATTCTGGTCTAAGATACTCTAGATGTCAAGTGGTTTTCGTGTCTCTCTTACTCTGTTAGAAAGGTTCCTTAGCCTTCCTTTGGGTTTGATGACATTGGTGTATTTGAAGAGTACAGGCCTTCTATTTTCCAGACTGTCACTCAATTTGGGTTTATCTGGTGTTTCCTCATGATTGGATTCAGGTTATGTATTCTTGGTGAGAATATCACAAAAGTGGTATTGTGTTCCCCGTGCATCATATTAGGAGGTACTTAATGTTGGTTTATCCCATTAGTGGTAATGCTAACTTTAGTTACTTAGCCAATGTGTTGTTTGCCACGTTTCTCCCCTGTCAAGTTAATACTCCTCCTTTTGTAATTTTTAACTAATTTATGAGGAGATACATTGAGACTATGTGACTCTTCTATTTCTCATCAGACTGTTACCCAGTCTTAGCATCTGTTGATGATTTTTACCTGAGAAATGATTACTGTGATGCAAAATGGTGATTTTCTATTTCCATGATACCTTCTACATTTTTTAGTTATTCTACTATAAGGAAGAACATTATCTTCTTGCATATTTATGGATTTATGGATACATGGATCCTTATTTAGGATAATACATTTCTACCTTATGCTTACGTTGTCTCATATTTGTGTAGTGGGGCACATTCAATCTGACTCTTGTTTGTTTACATGTATATGTTTATGATATCACAAAGTCAAAATAGCTTAGCTTAAATCCCTACTCTTGAAATAAAAAAAAAAATTGTTCTGTAGCTAACCATTAATACATTTAGGAAGAGGATACATTTCCAAAACCATATTAAAAAAAATAAAGTTAGGAATTATAGTTAAAGGTTACCATAAACTGTTAACAATGTGAATATAGTTAACACTACTAAACTATACACTTAGAAATGGTTAAGATGGGGCCAGCCGTGATGGCTGACACCTGTAATCCCAGCTCTTTGGGAGGCTGAGGCGGATGGATCACCTGAGCTCAGGAGTTCTAGACCAGCCTGGGCAACATGGCGAAACCCCATCTCTAGCAAAAAAAAAAAAAAAAAAAAAAAAAAAAAATTAGCCAGGCGCCATGGCGCACACCTGTAGTCCCAGCTGCTTGGAAGGCTGAGGCACGAAAATTGCTTGAACCTGGGCGTTTGAGGCTGCATTGAGCCCAGATAGCACCACTGCCCTCCAGCCTGCGCAACACAGTGAGGCGCTGTCTCAAAAAAAAAAAAAAAAAGTTGGTAAATTTTATGTAGTTTTTAAAATCACTTTGTTAAACTATTAGAATATAAGTTCAATGACTTGCATTTGGTATCTAAGTTCCATTTTTAATTCTGACTGATTTGTGCCATTGAGTAAAGTCTTTCATCTTTGTGTGTGTGGCAGTGGTCCTTAAAGTCATCTGTTAACAAAGATAGTTTTTGTATCTATAATAAAGAGCTAGAGAACACACCGAGAGGAAAATAGGTAGGCATTTGCAATTAGTTAATATTCTTGCAGGGATATTAATCCTAATTATTATTATTATTTTATTAATTTGCTCTTGAAATTGATTTATTGAAGAATAAGAAGATGCAAAAAAATTTATGTGGTGAGTGAAACAACAGTTTCAAGGTCATTTGAGTACTCTTGTTACTGTGTTTATTGTCAAGCGGGAAGGAATATCAGGATTGAAAAGCTAAGAAATTGGTGTGAAGCAACATGACACTTTTCTGTCTAGTGTTGATGAATAAGATTGAAGTCTAATTTGTATGCAAATTTTAATTTCTACTGAAAGAAGAAAGCGCCAATTTTGGTGTGATTCTAAAAGAAAATTTATTGCATAAGGTGAATTCAGTAAAATTATGATGCCTGCCAATGTGTCTACTAAGAGTCTTGTCTGTTCTTTTTTGTTTTGTTTTTTGACACGGAGTCTCTCTCTGTTGCCCAGGCTGGAGTGCTGTGGTGCGATCTCAGCTCACTGCAAGCTCCGCCTATCAGGTTCATGCAATTCTCCTGCCTCAGCCTCCCGGGTAGGTGGGACTACAGGTGCCTGCCACCACGCCCGGCTAATTTTTTGTATTTTTAGTAGAGACGGGGTTTCACTGTGTTAGCCAGGATGATCTCCATCTCCTGATCTCATGATCCGGTTGCCTTGGCCTCCCGAAGTGCTGGGATTACAGGCGTGAGCCACCGCGCCCGGCCTGTCTGTTCTTAAAGTGAAGTAAATTGACTGTGTTTTCAGTATTACAGTCAATGTTATATAACATTTATGGTTATGATTAAAAACTGCTATATTTTATCACTAAAAAGATTAAAGGAAGTATTTAAAGTACAGAAATACAATATACATTTTTAAAATTACAAAATGTATGTTAAAATCAGGCTAGGTGACTTTATACATTATTTATCCTTTTGGGTATGACTCGGAAAGATTTTATAGCTTATTCTTGCTGTTTTTCTTTTTTTAATTAAGAAGCAAAAAAACCGGCTGGGAGTGGTGGCTCACGGCTGTAATCCCAGCACTTTGGGAGGCTGAGGTGGGCGGATCACGAGGTCAAGAGTTCAAAACTAGCCTGGCCAACACGGTAAAACCCCATCTCTACTAAAAATACAAAAAATAGCTGGGTGTGGTGGTGCGTGCCTGTAATCCCAGCTACTTAGGAGGCTGAGGCAGGAGAATTGCTTGAACCCGGGAGGTGGAGGTTGGAGTGAGCTGAGATTGCGCCACTGCACTCCATCCTGGGCGACAGAGCAAGACTCTGTCTCAAAAAAAAAAAAAGGAAAAAAAACCCTCCCCTGCCCTCTATACCCTCATTACACCTAGTTTCCAAAGATGGTTGGGGCGGAGGTATGGGTTAAAATCATTCTTACTACTTTAGGTTATGAGTGGGTTTGTAAGGGTAGAGAGTTAGATTCCAGCTTTTTTTCTTCTTCTGGCATCTGTGGTAGTTTATGTGAATATACAGTTCAAGTTACAGGAAGAACTCTAAAAAACTGAAAAGCAAAAACAATGTCAAAAATGAGGCGGACGCTGGGCACAGTGTCATGTGCCTGTAGTCACAGCTACTCAGGTGGCTGAGGCAGGAGGATCACTTGAGTCCAGGAGACCAGCCTGAGCAGCATGGCAAGCAAGACCCAATCTCTAACAGCTACCCCCACAAGGAAAAAAAAAAAAAAAAAAAAGCTATTGAGTTGAACAAGAGAAGGACCAAACTGTGTTCATTGGACTTAGCCATAAGGAAGTTTTTGGTGATTCTGGAAAGATTGGATTCAGTGTTGTGGAAGTAAAAGCCAGTTTGGGTGAGTAATTGAAAAAATGGAAGATGAGGTAATAGAGTTGGTGTCTGTGGAAATTATTTTCAAGAAGTTTGGCTTTGAAAGGGTGCAGAGAGGGTGATAATCTCTTTAAATCCTGCCCACAAGAAGTATACTATCTCATAAAGGCCAGTCAACTTTATATGGGTATGTGGCTGGCATGAGAAAGAAAACTTCATATTTTACTATTTGCAACCAAGTCTAAACAGTATAGAGAACTTCTCTAAAAGCATGATGTGGTGTCTGTGTTAGTGATGTAACAGTTTATATACTGTTTAGTTACCCTTATACATGTTTAGATGATTACGTTATCAATGAGGAAACAGTTGCTTTTTAGTTTTCGATAATTTTAAGAAAAGTTTTCATTTAGTTATTATTTATTGAGGGCCAGCTGTGTGCCAGAGAAGTAGATACCAAGTTCACAGTGGAGAACAAGACAGACCTAGTCCCTGCCCTTGTGATGCAAACAGATTGAGGAAGAAACACATTATTTTAAGTGTGGTCATTGTTACAGAACATAGAGGGTATTTGGGAGAGGTTTTATATTGTTAGAAGACTGGAAAACACTGAAAGGGTATCTGTGAAATTACGTTTGCACACCGAGGTGCCTTTTTTTTTCTTTTTTTTTTTTTTTTTTGAGATGGAGTCTCACTCTGTCGCCCAGGCTGGAGTGCAGTGGTGCGATCTTGGCTCACTGCAAGCTCCGCCTCCCGGGTTCATGCCATTCTCCTGCCTCAGCCTCCCGAGTAGCTGGGACCACAGGCGCCCGCCACCACGCCTGGCTAATTTTTTTGTATTTTTAGTAGAGACAGGGTTTCACCGTGTTAGCCAGGATGGTCTTGATCTCCTGACGTCGTGATCTGCCCACCTTGGCCTCTCAAAGTGCTGGAATTACAGGCGTGAGCCACCGTGCCCAGCCCAGGATTTTCTTTAGATAAAAACATCACTTCATTTTTTAGTCTTGTCTAAAATTATTTATCATGGCTATATTTTTTTACCCCAACTTTTTTTTTTTTTTTTTTTGAGGTAGAGTCTTATTCTCTCGCCTAGGCTGGAGTGCAGTGGCGTGATCTTGACTCACTGCAGCCTCAACCTTCTAGGTTTAAATGATCCTTCCATCTCAGCCTTCCAAGTAGCTGGGACTACAGGAATGCGCCACCACATCTGGCTAATTTTTTAATTTTTATCTTTCATAGAAACAGGGTCTTACTATATTGTCCAGGCTGGTCTCAAACTTCTGGGCCAATTTTAGGTTTGTAGGGTATCTGTGCAGATTTATTATGAGTAAATCGTGTGTCTTGGGGGTTTGATGTACAGATTATTTTGCTGCCCAGGTAATGAATGTAGCACCCAATAGGTATTTTTTTTTTTATTCTCACCCTGCTCCCACCCTCCACCCTCAAATAGGCCCAGGTATCTATTGTTCCCTTGTTTGTATTCCTATGTACTCGATGTTTGGCTGCCAGTTACAAGAGAGAACATTCCATGTTTGGTTTTTCTGTTCCTGCATTAATTCACTTAGGATAATGACCTCCAGCACCGTCCATGTTGCTCTAAAGGACATGATCTCATTCTTTTTAATGGCTGTGTAGTTCCGTGGTGTGTATATACCACATTTTCTTTACCCAGTCCATCCCCTGCGTGGGCATCTAGGTTAATTCCATGTCTTTGCTATTGTGAATAGTGCTGCCATGAACATATGTGTGCATGTATTTTTATGGTGGAATAGTTCATATTCGTTTGGGTATATACCCAATTATGGTATTGCTGGGTCAAATGTTCTAAGTTCTTTAAGAAATCGCCACATTGCTTTCCACAGTGGCTGCACTAACTTACATTCTTACCAGCAGTGTATAAGCGTTCCCTTTTCTCTACAACCTCGCCAACATCTGTTGTTTTTTGAGTTTTAAGTAATAGCCTTTCTAACTGGTGTGAGATGTCTCATTGTGGTTTTTATTTGCATTTCTCTAATGATTAGTTATGTTGAGCATTTTTTTATATGCTTGTTGACCACATATGAGAAGTGTCTGTTGATATCCATTGCCCATTTTTTAATAGGGTTGTTTTTTACTGTTGATTTAAGTTCCTTATAGATTCTGGTTAGACGTTTGTCAGATGCATAGTTCGCAAATTTTTTTTACCATTCTGTAGGTTGTCTGTTTACTTTGTTGATAGTTTAGTTTATTTTGCTGTGCAGAAGCTCTTTAGTTTAATTAGGTCTGTCTTGTAAATTTTTATTTTTGTTGCAATTGCTTTTGGAGCGTTCATCATGAAATCTTTGACAGGGCCTATGTCCAGAATGCCATTTCCTACATTTTCTTCTTGGATTTTAATAGTTCGAGGTCTTACATTTAAATTCTTCTTTTTTTTTTTTTTTTTTTTTTTTTTTTCCTGAGATGGAGTCTTGCTTTGTTACCCAGCCTGGAATGCAAGGGTGCAATCTCGACTCACTGCAACCTCCGCCTCCCAGGTTCAAGTGATTCTCCTGCCTCAGCCTCCTGAGGAGCTGGGATTACAGGTGCCCACCACCACGCCCAGCTAATTTTTGTATTTTTAGTAGAGACTACGGGGTTTCACCATGTTGGCCACACTGATCTCGAACTCCTGACCTCAAGTGATCCACTTGCCTCGGCCTCCCAAAGTGCTGGGATTACAGTCATGAACCACCACACCTGGCAGAAGTTTTTTTTTTTTTTTTTTTTTTTTTAAATAGAGTTTTAGCCTGTGTTGTAGTACACATTTGTAGTCCTAGCTACTCAGGAGGCTGAGGCAGGAGGATCCCTTGAGCCCAGGAGTTGGAGGCCAGCCTGGGCAACATAGCAAGACACTGTCTCTAAAAATAACATTTTTTGAAAATAGACTTTGTTTTTTAGAGCAGTTTTAGTTTCACAGCAAAATCCAGTGGAAAGTACAGAGAGTCCTCCTGGTCCACACACCCACAACCTCCTCCACTGTCAACGTACAGCACCAGAGTTGTCCATTTGTTACAATTAATGAATTTACATTGACATCAGCATTTCCCAGAGTCCATAGTTTACATTAGGATTCACTCTTTGTGTTGTACTTTCTATGGGTTTGGACAAATGTATGATGACAGGTATCTACCATTATTATATCATACAGAACAGTTTCACTGCCCCCACTCCTGCTCCCCCCAGAAAAAAACAAAAACAAAAACAAAAGAACTCTATGCTTTGTTCTGCTAATCCCTGGCAGCTGCTGATCTTTTTACTGTTTCTGTAGTTTTGCTTTTAGCAGAATGTCATATAGTTGGGATTAGACAGCATGTAGCCTTTTCAGACTGTTTTTTTAATCACTAAGTAATACGCATTTAAGGTTCCTCCATGTCTTTTTCATTGCTTTTTACTGCTGAATAAGATTCCATTGTATGAATATTTGTTCACCTACTGAAGGACATTTTGGTTGCTTCCAAGTTTTGGCAGTTATGAATAAAGCTGCTGTAGACATCTGGTTTTTGTGTGGACCTACGTTTTCAACTCTTTTGGGTATGTACAAAGGAGTGCAGTTGCTAGATTATATGGTAAGATTATGTTTAGTTTTGTAAGAAACTGCCAAACTGTCTTCCAAAGTGGCTGTACCAGTTTGCATTTTTACTAACAATGAATGAGAGTTTCTGTTGTTCCACATCCTTACTAGCGTTTGGTATTGTCAGTGTTTTGGTTTTTTACCATTCTAATAAGTGTGTAGTGGTATCTCATTTTAATTTGCAGTTTCCTAGTGAGCATCTTTATGTTGAGCACCTTTTCATATGCTTTTTGGCCATCTTCTTTGGTGAGGTACCTGTTCAGATCCTTTCCCCTTGTTTAAATCGGGTTGTTCATTTCTTATGTTGAGTTTTAAGGGTTCTTTATATATTTTAGATAAGTCTTTTATCAGATATGTCTTTTGCACATATTTTGTTCCAGTCTATGGCTTGTCTTCTCATTCTTTTGATGAAGAGGTATTTTTTTGTTTTGTTTTGATTTTTTGTTTGGTTTGAGATGGAGTGTCTGTCGCCTAGGCTGAAGTGCAGTGGTGCGATCTCAGCTCACTGCAACATCTGCCTCCAGGGTTCAAATGATTCTTGTGCCTGAGCCTCCTGAGTAGCTGGGACTATGGCGTGTGCCACCATGTCCAGCTAATTTTCGTATTTTTAAGAGAAATGGCGTTTCACTCTGCTGGCCAGGCTGGTCTGGAACTCCTGACCTCAGGTAATCCACCAGCCTTGGCCTCCCAAATTGCTGGGATTACAGGCGTGAGCCACTGCTCCTGGCCAATGAAGAGTTCTTTAAAAACAATGTTCAGTTCATTTATTGGGAGTCAGCTCTGTGCTGGTTACTAGAGTCTAGGGTTATAGAGGTAAGAAATATCAGACATCGTGGCCGGGCGTGGTGGCTAATGCCTGTAATCCCAGCACTTTGGGAGGCCGAGGCCGGTGGATCATGAGGTGAGGAGGTCGAGACCGTCCTGGCTAACATGGCGAAACCCCGTCTCTACTAAAAATACAAAAAAATTAGCCGGGCATGGTGGCGGGCGCTTGTAATCCCAGCTTCTCGGGAGGCTGAGGCAGGAGAATGGCGTGAACCTGGGAGGCAGAGCTTGCAGTGAGCCAAGATCGCGCCACTGCACTCCAGCCTGGGCGACAGAGCCAGACTCTGCCTCAAAAAGAAAAAAAAAAGAAATATCAGACATTACTCCTGTACTCAGTATCAAAGGGGGACGACAAGACAATCAGGTGAATATAATCAGGTGTGATAAGTGCTGTAACGAAGGCAATTACAGGGTACCATGTTGGTGCTAGCAAAGCTAACTAGTCTGAGATGGTCCAAAGAAAGCTTTTATGTGTAGCTAACATTTATTGAGGATTTAATATGTTCCAGGCATCATTCCAAGAGCTTTACATTTATTAATTTTACCCTCACAACAGTTCTATGAGATACTAATATTATCATCATCTCCATTTTACAGTCAGAGAACTGAGATACTGAGAAGTTATGGTGGAGGTGGGATTCAAACCTGGGCAACGTGGCTGGCTCCAGAGCCTGTACTCTTTACCACTGCAACTGTACTAATGCTTTTTGGAGGAATTGACCTTCCAGCAGAAAACCTAAGGATGATTAATTGGAATTTAGTAGGGTAACAGGGAAAGAGGTCCACTAGGCAGAGGGAGCAATGTGTGGGAAGGCTGGAAGTCTGAGAGAGCAGGGCAAGTTCAAGTATCTGAAAATAAGGCATAAATGGAGTGAGGGATATATAGTTAGGGAGGTAGATCAGGCCATAAAATAAACACATGGTAAACCAACCTAAGGAGTCTAGTTTACCATATCCAGGGGAGGCAGGAAGCAACAGCAGTGTTTTAAGTGGGGGAGAATAACATGTTAGATTTGTGTCATGGAAAGATCACTGGGAGAAATGGATTGGTAGGAAACAGAATTGTAGGTTAGAAACAAGCTGGGGTGGGAGACTGTGTGGGATAATAGAGGAGAAGGATAATAGCCTGCACCAGAATATTGGCATTGACGATGGAGAGAAGTGAATGGCTTTATGAGTAGCTCTCTTTAAAAGGAAGAATTGTTATGACTTGAGTGGTTGGTTAGATGTAAGGTTGAGAGAAGACCCAGAGATGATTCTCTGATCACGGTTTGGGCAGCTTGAAGTGTGGAGAAGTAGCAGTATAGGGGCTGGAGGAACAGAGGGAAAACATGAGTTAAGGTTTAAATTTGCTGAGATGGTAAGTGTTTGATGAGACAGGCAAGTTAAGCACTTAGATATAAGTCTAGCACTTAGGAAAGAGATTTGAACCCCATTTGAGATTTATATATATAAAATATTTGAGCCATTCTTGTATAGGGTGAAGTTAAACATGGAAGGCAGAAGGGAGTAGTCAGTAACTTCAAACATTGCTGAGATAACAAGTAAGGTGAAGCCTGAAAAGGGTTTGTTGGTAATTTGGGTGAGGGCAGAAACTAGATGCAAGTAATTGAGGAGTGAACAAGAATGAGGAATGAGAGAAGTTAGAGTGGAATGTGGGGTTGTGGCTTTTTAGCAGGATTGTTGTGAATGGGTAGAGGCTCAATCATGTTTAAGTGTTGATGAGAAGGAACCAGGGTAAAGGGAGAAGCTGGAGACATGACTGGGAAGTGCAGATTACAGAAAGTCTCTGAGTAGATGCAAGAGAGTGGAATCTAGATCCCAGATGAAGGGATTAGACCCAGGAGAAAGGATCCACAGCGGCTTCCATTGTGATAGGGCAAGGAATTTCTATGTTGAGTATCA
Organism: Chlorocebus sabaeus; assembly: GCF_047675955.1. Taxonomy (NCBI): domain Eukaryota; kingdom Metazoa; phylum Chordata; class Mammalia; order Primates; family Cercopithecidae; genus Chlorocebus; species Chlorocebus sabaeus. The sequence continues at coordinate 52,382,812 of NC_132929.1, read as the reverse complement.
GGAAAGGAAATCTGGTCCACCCTGATGGCTTCAGCTGTCATTGTGAAGTAGGAGGTGAGGCTGCCTTCTAAGATTAGGGGCAGAATGTGTTGGCTGTTTAAGAAACATCAGGAGGCAGACATGGTGGCTCATGCCTGTAATCCCAGCACTTTGGGAGGCCGAGGTGGGAGGATCATTTGAGCCAAGGAGTTCAAGACCAGCCCGGGCAACATAGCAAGACCCTGTCTCTACAAAAAATAAATAATTGACTGGACATGGTGGCATGTACCTGTGGTCCCAGCGACTTGGGAGGCTGAAATGGGAGGAACGCTTGAGCCTGGGAGTTGGAAGCTGCGGAGAGCTATGATTGTGCCACTGTACTCAAGACTGAGTAATAGAGGGAGACCTTGTTTCTGAAAAAGAAAAAGAAAAAGAAGAGAAACATCAGGAGAGGATATTTGAAATCATTGCTGTGGAGGGTGAGAGTGCCAACAAGGAAGTTGTGGTAGCATTGCTAGGCAGTTTTGAGAGCCCAGGTGAGGCTGGTGGCTAAGAATTTATGGGTGGCATGGGCCTGCATAGTTAATTTTTATTTAAATAGCAGTGTTTGAAGAGGTTGAGATTCCTTTTGAGGCAATTACCTCATTAAGTATTTCAATAGTTATCTTTAAATGTTTAAGAATTTGGCTCCTTTTCCTCTCATAACTATTGTTAAAAGAGGATCGATCCTAAAGTGTAGAGAGGCAATGGGTTATAAAGTAATAAAATGAAAATTTGTTCCCTTTAAAACCTTTTCAATACTGGACATGCATTTTTTTTTTTTTTTTTTTTTTTTTTTTTACTCTTTAGTCATATTCTATACTACTCTTCTACTTAAAATAGGATTTTAGAGTTACAGAATTTTTAGAGTAGGGAAAGAGGTCTTTTGAGATCATATTTTTCTTTCTGACAATGCTATTTTTTTTTTCTTTTTTAAGCACGAGAATGTTTGCCAAGTTAAATCTTACAGGAATGACCCATGTATAAAACAGCTAAAAATGGTGGTGCTTTGATGTGTGCTGGTAATTAGGAACTCAAACTCTGGAGTCAGGCTACCTGTACTTAGAATAACCTGACTCTGCTTCCTACCTGTGTAGCTGCTAAGCTCCAGTTTCCTCATCTGTGAAGTCGGAGTAATACTAGTACCTCCATCATAGACTTTGTAGGAATTTTAAATAAGATACTATGTATAAAACTGCTTAGTACAGTGCTCCATCAATGTTAGTTTGGTTAATCTGGTTAAAGCAAAGTTGGGTAGGGGGTCATTCTAGCAGCTGTAGATGCCTAGTCCCTACCTTATCCCATGCGGTGGCTCCTGAGATGGCTTCCTAGAACCTTATATAGATGCAGTTTGAAAATCTCTAATCTTGGCTGGGCGTGGTGGCTCAATCTGTAATCTCTGGACTTTGGGAGGCTGAGGCAGGCAGTTCATTTGAGGTCAGGAGTTCAAGGCCAGCCTGGCCAACATGGTGAAACCCCACTCTCTACTAAAAATACAAAAATTAGCTGGGCGTCGTAGTGCATGCCTGTAATCCCAGCTACCTGGCAGGCTGAAGCAGGAGAATCTCTCGAACGCTGGAGGGAGAGGTTGCAGTGAGTCAAGAGCACGCCACTGCACTCTGGCCTCGGCAACAGAGCGAGAGTCTCAAAAAAAAAAAACCAAAAACCTCTAATCTGATTCATCCTCCTAAATTTGCAGATGGGCTTTAGATTGTAGAATAGCATTTTAAAGGTTCAGGCCAATGTCTTCTGCTCTAGTTCCACACAACCATTATTGCTGAATTAGCCACATAACCGTGCCTAGAGGCTATAGCTTCTCTCTAGGTGGTATGTGAGAAATGAAATGTAAAACATTGAATTAGAAGGAAGTTTAATATTTTAAAAATTATAAAGGAGTCAATAAAATAGAGTACCTTTATGATGTGTATAATGCTTAGTAAAAATTGATCAGATAGATGGACTGAGTGGGTTCTTAAATATATTCTTTTGTTGTTTATGCTTATAAATCTGATTTTGATAAATCTTTTAAAAAGTATATAATCTCCAGTTGGAAGTTCTAAAAGCTTGTTAGTTCCTTAGGATAACTACGTAATTTATCTTATGATAGAACTATAATTTACAGCAAGTATGGGCCTTCTGCCACCAAATCTTAGATTTATTCTTCAAATGGTGATGGAAATCTCATAATTTTTATAGCAAATGATGTGTGAAACATAATCAAAAATATGATGTTGGATATATATTGGTGATAAATAGCTTGTTACTGGCAATTCTTGTGAAATGTGATTTAAGTAATAATTTAAATTTATTTTTTATTTTTAATTACCAAATTTTATTTAATTATTTAATTATTTATTTATTACCCAAAGTAATAACTTACTTTGAGTCTTAATTACATAGTCCTTTCCAAAATATGGTGCTCTTCCAGTGAAAAAAGAAAAGGTACCATATAATTAATTCTGCAGATATTCATTGGAAAAGAAACATTGTATTTGATTCTGGGGATACAAAATACAAACAGGTGTGGTATTTGCTTTCTTTTTTTTTTTTTTGAGACGGAGTCTCACTCTGTCGCCCAGGCTGGAGTGCAGTGGCCGGGTCTCAGCTCACTGCAAGCTCCGCCTCCCGGGTTTACGCCATTCTCCTGCCTCAGCCTCCCAGGTAGCTGGGACTAAAGGCGCCCACCACCTCGCCCGGCTAGTTTTTTGTATTTTTTAGTAGAGACAGGGTTTCACCGTGTTAGCCAGGATGGTCTCGATCTCCTGACCTCGTGATCCGCCTGTCTCGGCCTCCCAAAGTGCTGGGATTACAGGCTTGAGCCACCGCACCCGGCCGGTATTTGCTTTCTAAGAACTTTCATTCCATTCCAGGAATTGTCCTAACTTCCCTTCAATTCATACCCCTCCTTTTAAGTTTCCAACTCTGGGTAAATTTCATCCTATGCTTTCTTCACTCCAACTCCAGAGCTTAAGGTTATTGCTGAATTAAGCCACACAACCACGCCATTTGATCCACAGTTCCTCTTTTTCTCACTTTTCTTTGCCATTTTCCACAAGAATAGTTCCAGTATTTTATTTTTTCCTCATGCCCATGATGCCATTCCTCATCTTTTCACATGACAGGAACACCTGAACTTCCTTTCTTCCCCACTTGACTCTGCTTCATGATCTGTAGCCTTCAACATTTTGGATCTTTTCATTATTTGAAAAACTGTTCTATTTTATAATTGTATGTGAACAAGTCTAATTTTCTGTGAAATATTTGAGCACAGGGACCATTCTTGTTCATCTCTGTGTTCCTTGTGTTTGAAATTATTCCACATGACCATGAGTGATTGGTGGTTTCTTGATCGTCTGCATTAGATAGGGCTGGATATTGGTTGGTTCCAGTATACTCTCTGCAAGCTTCCTTTTTTGAATCCAGAAGCATATTTGAACAGTCAAAACCTGGCAAAATTGCTGTTTAGTGTCATATTTTAAAAACACATTTCCATTATCAATTATTTTGGTACTGAATGCATTTTGACTGAAGCAATAGGGATCAACTTTTGTGACCGATTTCACACCCATTATTTCTGATTATACTGTACTCCTGTACTGTAGGAGTACAGTATGTATGTAACCAAATGTAATTGGTAGTAGAATTTGACCAGTTCCTAGTTAGGTAGTTAATATGTTCTGTCTAAGAAATTTACATTTAGTTATATAGTAGTTTCTTATCAGATGTAGATTAGTGGGAAAGTTGTTTTGAAGTAATTAAACACTTTTCCTAACAATAGAAGGCTAATTTGCATTCTTATTTTTATTAGATAAGAATATTAGTAGGCTGTTTGCGGTGGCTTACGCCTGTAATTCCAGTACTTTGGGAGGCTGAGGCAGGCGGATCACGAGGTCAGGAGATGGAGACCATCCTGGCTAACACAGTGAAACCCCGTGTCTACTGAAAGTACAAAAACAAAATTAGCTGATGTGTTGGTGGGCGCCTGTAGTCCCAGCTACTCGGGAGGCTGAAGCAGGAAAATGACATGAACCTGGGAGGCGGAGCTTGCAGTGAGCCATGATCGCGCCACTGCACTCCAGCCTGGGGGACAGAGCAAGGCTCCGTCTCAAAAAAAAAAAGAAAGAAAAATAGAATATTAGTAGTACAGTGGTAGACACAAATAGCTAGATTTTCGATATTGACCAAGTATTTTATAAATAAATTTATAGAACAGTATTGTGTACAGAATAGTTTTCTTTAAAGCTTATGTGCTTAAACAATTAGAGTAAAAAAAAAAAAAAACCTGTGATAACATTCTTTACTTTTTTTTTTTTCCTTTTTTCTCTTTTTAGGCCTCATTGCTACGATTTCAGAGTACCCTGGTAATAGCTGAGCATGCAAATGATTCCCTAGCACCCATTACTTTAAATACTATTACTGCAGCCACACGCCTTGGAGGTGAAGTGTCCTGCTTAGTAGCTGGAACCAAATGTGACAAGGTGAGAAATTTTTAAGGTCAGCCATAGCAAATATAATCTCCATCAAGAGACAGGAAAAGATGGCAACAGAGAATTATGTTGAGGACTGTAACCCAAACTGGGCTCTAATCCTCATTAAATGGCCAGTGTCACAACCATTACCATGTGTGAAAAAGGAACTAAAAGGTTTCCTCACTAAGTATTTTATCTTTTGAAATGAGGTAGAATACTTGATTTAGTTCCACTGGCACCATCATGTGCCATCAGGTACCAAGTAGAATGATAATATTTGAGTCCCCTTAGAGGTTAATAACTGATCTCTTTTTTGTGTTGATGAATATACTTGCTAATTGCTTCTAATTCCTGAAAGTGGTAAATCTGGACAATGTAATATGGATGTTTTAATTGGTAGAAGAATTTGAATGTTAAGTACTATTCTTTCCAAACTCTAGCTGGTACTGAAAGATGTTCTTGTTTTTTTTGTTGTTGTTGTTGTTGTTGTTGCTGCTATTGTTGAAATCAGATGATAACAGCTTGGGACGCTAACCCTCTAGAAAGGTGCTAGGATATGATTTGCAGGGTCTGTGCCACTGGGCTGCAATGTAGATGAGTGCTTCAATTAAGCTTACATAGCTTGAGCCACCAGTTCCCTCTCACATGGTGTAGGAGTTGCTGAGTGTGTAGTTGGGGGCTTAAACTTCACAGAGGAATAAATCCGAAGGGAGTATGTTTTGAGGATTTTATGTTTTATTAAATAAGTGATGCTGGCCGGGCATGGTGGCTTATGCCTGTAATCTCAGGACTTCGGGAGGCTGAGGTGGGTGGATCACTTGAGGTCAGGTGTTTGAGACCAGCCTGGGCAACATGGTGAAACCCTGTCTCTACTAAAAATATAAAAATTAGCCGATGTGGTGGTGCATGCCTGTAGTCCCAGCTACTTGGAAGGCTGAGGCACAAGAACCACTTGAACCTGGGTGGCAGAGGTTGCAATAAGCAGAGATTGTACCACTGCACTCCAGCCTGGGTAACAAAGTGAGACTGTCTCAAAAAATATATTAAAAATAACAATAATTCAGAGCATGTGAGAATGCAGATTCATACTGCTGGTGTTGCTTCTGATTTTTTACGTGAAATTGATATCTTAAAAGAACATATTATGGTGGGTTTATGTTTAGTTATGTGGGTTTCTTTACCCAATTCCTGCTAACAACTATAGAATCTTACATAGTTGATATAGCCACAATGTGTGATGTGTGATGGCTAAGCTATCTATTTGTATGTATATATTAGCCACAGTATATGCTGGCTAAGCCATCTTTTTGGTTTCCCTGTTTTTGGATATGTAGGAATTTGTGATTTGTTGTTTGTTTTGCTGTGATTTAAAATAATTATTGTAATGTTACTTTAAAAATACTTTGATACTTTATACTACTTTGAGAAGAATCAAAATAGAAATCATCTTCTGTACTCAGTTACAATCCTAACCTGTCATGTTCTGATTTTAAAGAAAACAACCAATACCTGTATGAAGAGATCCTTAATAGAGTTCAGCTTTATAGCATTTTATTCAGCTATTTGTCATAAACAGCAAGTTATTCTTCTGTATAATGCCAGCAGTTTTTGCCAGTAAAAACAAGAGAGTTTCAATGGGAAAATTCTGCCCCATTTTCTATCCCATGCTGCTATGCAGCTACATTGCAATTAACTGAGTTTCTTAATTGGGAATTCTCTTAAAGTTTGAGAAGCTAAATTCTGCTGCATCCATAATAGAGGGCCTCTGTAGTACAAAATGGTATGCCGGTGAACACTTGGTTTAGGAGAGGTATTTTTGCAGTGCGTCCTTTCTTCAGTGAATATTGTTGCAAGCTAACAGTTCATATGAGGGTAGCAGAAGGCACAGCCTTTTAATCCTACTCATCAGTGAATCAGTGAATCAGTTTGGAGGTAAACAAGGAGACAGAAGACGATAGTATGACTGATATGACTTAGCTAAAGTGGAAACCAGCCATGATGTAATAAAGATACGTAAAAAGGGGAAATCTAATTGCCTTCTGAATATAGAAAATCTGAATGATCACAAAGCTTTCTCAGAACCCCATTCTGATTCCAAACAGGAAAAATGAAGAATTAAAATAGGAAATATTTTGCTTTGTCATAGATAAATGTGTGTATGTGGTTGACAATGGGATGTTACTAAGAGAATTTCATTTTCACCATTTCCAGGATATTGAACTTACACTTGGATTGAACCAAAAGTAAAAAGCACAGTTTATAACTAAATTTGAAAAAAGAGCCATGTTGATTTTGGTTTGTCAATTAGCACTTTTCCTTTTTCAAGGCAGACATTTTTGTTGAAATGCTTGGTAGTTGGACAGTATGAGGTCAGTCAGTAGTAAGATCTATTGGCATTAGATTTTCTTTGATAAGGAATGTATTTTAATATTTTAATCCTTTTTTTGTTTGTTTGTTTGAGACAGAGTTTCACTCTTTTGCCCAGTCTGGAGTAAAGTGGTGTGATCTTGGCTCACTGTAACCTCCGCCTCCTGGGTTCAAGTGATTCGCTTGCCTCAGTCTCCCAAGTAGCTGGGATTACAGGCACCCACCACCATACCTAGCTAATTTTTGTATTTTTAGTAGAGATGAGGTTTCACCATGTTGGCCAGGCTGGTCTCGAACTCCTGACTCCAGTGATCTGCCTGCCTCAGCCTCTCAAAGTACTGGGTTTACAGGCTTGAGCCCCTGTGCCCGGCCAGAATATATTTTAATTCTTAACTGGCCCTTTTGCTAATAAGAGTAATTTTTACAGTTGGCCATTAAGATTTTATGATCTGTTGATATTTATAGTGGTGGCTTTATTTGTATATTTCTGATAGATGGATAATTAGGAACTTATCTTTTAATCACAGGTGGCACAAGATCTCTGTAAAGTAGCAGGCATAGCAAAAGTTCTGGTGGCTCAGCATGATGCGTACAGAGGCCTACTTGCAGGTGAGGTTTTCCAGTGGAAAAAAATGTCATGTGTAAATTGTGCTTGAATATATGATTATGAAAGTATTCCAAAATATTTTTTATCAAATGTGTTTAATTCTCAGAGGAACTGACACCATTGATTTTGGCAACTCAGAAACAGTTCAATTACACACACATCTGTGCTGGAGCATCTGCCTTCGGAAAGGTGAGAAGGTTGAGAATGTGGAATCTGATGTCACTGCTTGAAGGGGTTAGATTTCATTGTGCTGAAAGTGTGCAACAGATTGTTTATATAGCCAATCTGGATTTATCTGAATTGATGTGGTAGTTTTGCTAAAATTTATTCTTTCAAGATTTTGTCATAATTTTCTGTTAAAAAACTACCATTTCCAGGTTTTCAAATTAAGTTGTGGAGAAAACTCTAATTAGGCTATTATTTTAAAATTTTCTGCGTTTAAAAGTAATGATGAATTCTGCTTGCATGTGAGAGAGAGCGAGCGAGCAAACGAACAAGAGTCATTTGTATTAGTAGCCTGTTTTAAGAGATGGTTTATTTGGGTGGCTGATGGATATCTAGAAAAGCCAAATTTTATCTACATGGGGAATTTGGAAAGGGCTGTGTAGTGGTTGAAGACATCCTTAAGGTAAAGAAAGCTGTAATCTGATCATGTGCATTGTGATGTATCTGAAGAATTGAGTGTGTTACCAGATGGGTAGCGGTCTACATAAAGTTAAAAATGGGGTGGAGGAGCGTAATGGGAGCCTAAGACAAGGAATGTGTCGTGGATTTTTCTTGCTCTCTGTGGCCGTGAGTGTTATCTTAGCTCTCTTTTCTTTTATTCCATTCTTAATAAGGTGTCATTTTTAGTCTTTATTTTTACTTTTTTTTTTTTTTTTTTGAGATGGTGTCTTACTTTTGTCGCCCAGGCTGGAGTGTAGCAGCATAATCTTAGCTCACTGCAACCTCCACCTCCTGGATTCAAGCCATTTTCCTGCCTCAGCCTCCCGTGTAGCTGGGATTATGGGTGTGTGCCACCATACCTGGCTAATTTTTGTATGTTTAGTAGAGACGGGGTTTCGCCGTGTTGAACAGGCTGGTCTTGAACTCCTGACCTCACGTGATCTGCCTGCCTCAGCCTCGCTCTGTTGCCCAGACTGGAGTGCAGTGGCACGATTGTAGCTCAACATACCCTCCAGCTTGTGGGCTCAAACGATCCTCCTATCCTAGCCTTCTGAGTGGCTAGGACTACAGGTACATGCCACCATGCCCAGCTCATTTTTAAATTTTTTGTATAAATGTAGTCTCCCTGTGTTGTTCAGGCTGGTGTTAAACTCCTGGCCTCAAGTCATCCTCTCATTTCAACCTCCCAAAGTGCTAGGATTGTAGACATGAGCCCCTGTGCTTAGCCTATTTTTACTTTTAAAAATTGTGAAATAAGTTATACACGAATACATCCTTATTAGGAAGAATGCATGTAGTACAGCAGTGTGCAGAGCAAGGTGTCAAAGTCCTGCTTTCTTATTCCCAACTCACCCTCCCCTCTTTAGGAGTATAGCTGTTAACAATTGTACATTCTTTTAGGCCTCCTTCTGTGGATTTTTAAATTACAGTACATGTACAGCTATATATTTTTTACTTCTAAAATGGAATAATATGGCATGAATTGTTTTGTGACTAGTAGTTTTTACTTAAGAGTATGACTTGGGCAGGGTGCGGTGGCTGACGCCTGTAATCCCAGCACTTTGGGAGGATCGTCTGAGCCCAGGAGTTCTAGACCAACCTGGGCAATACAGTGAGACCTCATCTCTACAAAAAAAAAAAATAAAGAAAAATAAATAAATATTAGCTGAGTATGGTGGTGCATGCCAGTAGTCCCAGCTGCTTGGGAGGCTGAGGTGGGAGGATTGCTTGAGCCCAGAAGGTTGAGGCTGCAGTAAGCTGAGATCAAACTGCTGCACTCTAGCCTGTGCTCCAGGGTGACAGAGCAACACCATCTCAAGAAAAAAAAAAAAAAGAGTATGACTTTGGCTCATAATGTTTCTCTCTTTTTTATGGCTTCATAAGATTCCATATTTAGCTAAGGACAGTTAACTTGTTTCCAGTTTTTTGCATTTATATACTTTGCTGCAAGAAAACATGCTCATGTGTGTATCTGTGTACACATCGGCTGGAATTTATTTACATTAGAGTTCTAGAAGTGAAATCACTGAGTCAAATGCTATGTGGTTTAAAAAATTTGATACCTATTGCTTAATTGCCAACACTTGGTAGTATACATTTTAACATTTTTCCCCCAGTCTGATGGGTGAAAAAATCTTTGTGGACCATTCTGTCTCTGAAAGTTGTGATTGTATATTGGATGATTTAAATAATTTCATGAGCCTTGAGTTTCTTTCTGTGATGACAATTCACCTAACAGATTGTTAGACCATGAAAGGGTGTTTGTCATTAGCTAGATTTTAGTACTCTGGCCATGATTGCTATGTTGTGACAGATGGGAGTTTTGAGAATAAGGGTCACATAATAGTAGCTGGTCGTGCGGCCTGTAAATGGGTTTTGAATGAGAAACGTCTATCAGAAGAAGCCAAACAATTTGCTGTATGATGGTCCTTCACCAGCTGTGGTTTTGAGATAACACACTTTTATACTTGTCTACTAGAATTTTAAAATGTCATTTTGTATGCACAAAAAGAACTCAATTATTGCTTCTGCTTCCCAGAAACCATGCAGGCAGCCTGTTGGATGGGATATATTTTTAACAGGATAGATGTTTGTGTACCATCCACCCTCAGGACATTTAGATGGAAGACCAGATTCAGGAAAACATACTTTTTAAGTACCATGGTAAAATTTCTTGAAGCTATGTTAAGACAAGGGATAATGAAAATACAAAAGACATTAAATTTTGAGCAATTTAGAAATTTCTAAAACTTTAAAAAGAGGCAAAGTCTGCATAACATAAAATTTGTAAGATAATCTGTTCAGCCAAGTAACTATTCCAGTAATAATTCCTGAACAGTTAAAGAAGGTGGTTCAGGAGGAGGGTTACTTACTGAAGCTAACTTTAAATACTGACAAATCTGGTTTTTAAACTAGGTTAAGTAGGTGCTTCAGGATGGGCATGGTGGCTCATGCCTGTAATCCCAGCACTTTGGGAGGCCAAGGCAGGAGGATCAGTTGAGGCCAGGAATTCGAGACCAGCCTGGACAACAAAGCAAGACCCCGTCTCTACAGAAAAAAACAAAACATAAATAAAAGAAAATGAGCTGGGTGCGGTAGCATGCGCCTGTAGTCCCAGCTACTCAGGAGGCCGAGGCAGAATAATCTCTTGAGCCCAGGAGTTCAAGGTTATAGTGAGCTATGATCACACCACTGCAACTTCAGCCTGGGTGACAAAATGAGACCCTGTTTCCAAAAAAAAAAAAAAAAGAAGTGACTGGGACTTGGGGAACTGTGACCTGGGTTCCTGCTACTAAGGACAAAGTTAGCACATGCATCTATTTCAGTACAAGCACAAGAACACACCTTTAATTTATTTTTGTTGCTTTTTAAATACATACTACACAGACTGTTCTTCAGGTTAGTGTTATTTTTCTTTTTTCTTTTTTCTTTTGAGGCAGAGTCTCGCTCTGTCACCCAGGCTGGAGTGCAGTGGTACGATATCAGCTCACTGCAACCTCCGTCTCCCAGGTTCAAGCAATTCTCATTCTCATGCCTCAGTCTCCTGAGTGGCTGGGACTACAGGCATACACCACAATCCCCAGCTAATTTTTTGTATTTTTAGTAGAGAGGGTGTTTCACCATGTTGGCCACATTGGTCTCAAACTCCTGGCCTCTTGGTTTCAAACTCAGCCTCCCAAAGTGCTGGGGTTACAGGCATCAGCCACTGTACCTGGCCTTATTCTTTTTTTGTGCAATATCAATTTAAACAAAAGGTAAAATGTCTGCTTGGAATGTTTTTATATACGTTAAGTTAATATATACCAGCATAATCTTTTTCAGTATTTGAGAATTTTACCTAAATTTGTTCTATCTTTTCTTATCTAAATTCAATAGTCCACAACTGTCACACTTGGTAATTGATGTTTATTATAGTAAATTTCATATGTCATAATTCAATATGTTGCATTAAGGTGGCTTAATACTGTGAAACTCATATGACTCTTAATGTAGTTAGAGTAATGGTAGGTACTCAATCTCAAAGCCTATTTAAAAAGCTGTGCTTGAAGTTGTATATCCAAAGGTGCACATGAAATATAAAATATTTGAATTAAAATTTCTACAGAATATGCATTTAGAATATGTCATTACTGATCATGTATAGTCATCCATCACTGTGTATGTGTGTAACTCACTGCTTATTTTGCTTTTAGAACCTTTTGCCCAGAGTAGCAGCCAAACTTGAGGTTGCCCCAATTTCTGACATCATTGCAATCAAGACACCTGACACATTTGTGAGAACTATTTATGCAGGTGAGTACTCAAGGAAGATAATTAATCAACATGTTAAATTTTAGTGAAAAGCATAAATTAATCTTGAAGGTAAATTTTAAATCAAGCCATACAATTGCTTTAAGTGGACCATCTTAAAGGTTTCTGAGGAAAATTTTAGTCTAGAATTGCTGGTGGCCCTTGACATGGCATTCTCTTTGATGGATCTCAAGCACAGCGATTTCCTGCCTGTTTATTGAGTTTGTAGAGTGATATTTTCCTAGTGGTTAATAAAAATTAGATTCACTATTTAATATATTTTGTAAGTGGTACCTGGAAAAGCAAAACTTAAAAAAAATAGTATTCTCAATCTTTGCTGCTTCTACTTCATTTCCATCAGCATTAAGAAATTCATTTTAGCCAGCTGCAGTGGCTGGTGCCTATAATCCCAGCACTTTGGCAGGCTGAAGTCGGAGGATTACTTGAACTCAGGAGTTCGAGGCTATCCTGGGCAACATAATAAGACCCCATCTCAAAAACTAAATAAATAAAGAAATAAATAAAAAATTAGCTAGGCATGGTGGCGTGTGCCCGTAGTCATAGATACTTGGGAGGCTGAGGTGGGAGGATTGCTTGAGCCAGAAAGTCAGGGCTATAGTGAGTTGTGATCATGCCACAGTACTCCAGCCTGGGCAACAGAGCAAGACCCTGTCTCAAGAAAAAAAGAAAATAAATTCATTTTAGTGTCTCTTCAGTCGATTGATCTTTTGCTTAGCAAACTGGTCTCTAGTGGAGTTGGAGAAGGCAGTGAACTCTTCGTTTTTTTTCTGATTAAAGTTGTGTATTTCACTATAAATGGCTAATTCTCAAATTAAACTTTTCATCTTCCAGAATGTTTATGGGAAAACATTTTGTCATGGTTTGGGTTACTGTTAATGTGATAGCTAATCCAGAGTGTCTCAAATCCTCTTAAAATCTTGGCACATCCATACCTGTTCTTTATGACCTGTTGTGTTTTCAAGATATTCCTCCTTCAGCATGCATAGTAGCTACATTCTTATTAAGTTGTTGCAGCTCATAGTTTTGAGTTACTGATTGTATTGTTTTTGGAGAAGGAAGCTTTGTTCATATTCCTTTTAGGAGTGTAGTGTACCTTCTTAGTGTGGATGCCTGTTCCAGTTTCTTCCTTCTAGGCATGGTAGTACCTGTCCTGCTTTTAAAGACATCCAGGGTTATACAAATGTCTACTGATACGTTTCTTCACGGTTATGGTCCACTTTTTCCTATACTTAATAGAGTTAGAAGACAGCTGGTCAAGGGTTATTTCTTGCCTTGTCTATGAAGTAAATTCCAAGCATCAAAGGAATGCTTGTTTTGTTGCCTTTTGTTGTTGCTTTTAAAAAATAGATTGTATGTTTCAGGAAATGCTGTATGTACAGTGAAGTGTGATGAGAAAGTGAAAGTGTTTTCTGTCCGTGGAACATCTTTTGAAGCTGCAGCAACAAGTGGCGGTACTGCCAGTTCAGAAAAAGGTGAGTGTTCATTTGGAGTTTTTTGGTTTTTCTTATTTTTTTAATTCATAGACTGTATTATAATGAGAGATTACCTCTGCTTACATTTCTAATGCATAGTATTTGAAAGTTCAATTTAAATGATATTCCCAAGCTTATATAAAAATAATAAATATATATAACTTGCATCTTTTTTCACATTATCTTTGGTACTAGGATATTTGCTTTGGTAGATCAAGGGAGTGGGAGACAGGATCTATTAAGATTAAGCTTTTTTACTCTTGTCGCTGTTTCCTATTATATTTGGGTGATTCAATATAACAGAGGAATGTAACAGTAAACATGTGGAGGGTGTTACAGTTTAACATATATAGTGTCTCATTTGAACCTCATAGAAAGAAAGTTATTCCATATTCAGACTCAGAGAATTAAATGATTTCTCAAGTCATACAACTAATGTGGCAAAGGCTGGAATTTAGTCTCCTTAAATCTTTCCATTATCAGAGAGAATTAATTAGGAGCACCAAAAATTCACATTAATTAAATTTCATGGAATTATATACTTGTGTGTTTCTCTTGAAAATAATTATTGTTATAGAACTTGAAATCATAGTCGTTGTTTTATTATATGTGTTAATATATGCAGCATCAAGTACTTCACCAGTGGAAATATCAGAGTGGCTTGACCAGAAATTAACAAAAAGTGATCGACCAGAGCTAACAGGTGCCAAAGTGGTGGTATCTGGTGGTAAGTGAAATATTAATCTTAAAAGATGTAAACTTAAAATACTTTGATTTTTTTTTTTTTTAAGTATTTATTTTAGAGGTACACAGATCTTTTTCAGATATAAGAAGTTGGGAAGTTTTGGGTATTATTCCCATTTAACCAATTAGGAAAATGAAATTATGAGCATAATACACAGTTTGGGGTTTCTGTTGCACGCCTAGTCACTGGCACCAGGGGGAGCATGGTGTAAATCTCATCTCCATAGCTTTGCCACTTGGTACCGTCTTACTGATGCACTTCCATGTATTCTGCAGAGTATGGTTGGCTTCTGAATTATAGATAGAACTGGCTGGAATTTCAGGGCCATCTTGTGTGTAATTCCTACCCTTCTTTCCACTTGGAAAGATTTCCAGAGTTATCCATGTCTTTGTGTATAACTCTTTGAAAGTTTCTTAACATTTAATATCAAAACTGTTAATATTGCATAAGACATGCTTATTTTAGTACATCATGCTCCTTGTCTTTAAGAACAATGATTTTTTTTATGGCCCACTGACTGACTTTTTGAAAAAATAAGGACTGCTTTGCTTTTTAAATCCTTGCAAATTAAACATCCAACAAAATAAGCTTTCAGACAGCCTTCTGTTGCAAGTGGCATTGAGAAAAAATCATTTAATATTTTGAAGTGATATATCTGACTTGTTTTTTCTTTTCTTTTTTTCTTTTGGAGATGGAGTTTTGCTCTTGTTGCCTAGGCTGGAGTGCAATGGCACAATTTCAGCTCACTGCCACCTCCTGGGTTCAAGCGATTCTCCTGCCTCACCCTCCCAAGTATCTGGGATTACAGGCATGCGCCACTACGCCTGGCACGGTGACTCACACCTGTAATCTCAGCACTTTCAGAGACTGAGGTGGGTGGATCACCTGAGGTCAGGAGTTCGAGACCAGCCTGGCCAACATAGTGAAACCCCGTCTGTACTAAAAATACAAAAAATTAGCTGGGCATGGTGGTGGATGCCTGTAGTCCCAGCTACTTGGGAGGGTGAGGCAGGAGAATTGCTTGAACCTGGGAGGCTGAGATTGCAGTGAGCCGAGATTGTGCCATTGTATTCCAGCCTGGGCAACAAGAGTGAAACTTCGTCTAAATAATAATAATAATAATAATTATTATTATTATTATTTTGTATTTTATACAACAAAAAGCACCAGGCCCTGACTTGTTTATTCACTTATTTATTCAATAAATGTATATTGGTTATCTGTTCCATGACAAGCTTATTGCCAAGTGCTGGAAAAACAGATGAAAAGGCAGAATGCTCTTCCTCTCGAGGAGTTTAAAGTCCTTGAGATGACTCCCATTCAAATAATAGCTTTATGCAGTCATTCAGAGAAATTTATTGAGCATCTATTATATGTAGAGTTTTGTTAAATATTGAGATATGGCAGTGACCAAGATAGATATAGATCCTGAAATTAAAGAGTTTTTATTCTAGTGGGAAAAAACTCATATTAGTTACATAATTAGTTAACTAGTTAATTATAGTAGTATTGAATGCTTTATAGAAGTATAGGAGTGTGATAGGAGAGGTCAGAAAAGGTTTTATAGAGGAGGTGACATGCTTAATATGGCAGTTACATAATATGAAAATTTACTCCAGTATATAAAATAGCAAAATTATTCTAGAATGAATTTGATGTTTGCCTAATTTTTTTGTTTTGTTTTGTTTTTTCATCTTTTAAATGAGGTCGAGGCTTGAAGAGTGGCGAGAACTTTAAGTTGTTGTATGACTTAGCAGATCAACTACATGCTGCAGGTAAAGTTATTTTCCTTAGTAGAAAGATACTCCCTCTTTGTTGGAAATATTTTTTTTCATTATTTCCTTTTTGTATAAGTCTTTCAACCCTACAAATTATTTTACTTTCTGGATTTTTCAGTTTTTCTGTTTGAACCAGTTTTTCTTAAGCCTCCAAGTAAATGGTATATAGCATTCAGTGAGGAGAAGGCCTCCTAGTATCCCTTACATTTGCCTGATCTTAGTAGGTTTTTTCTTCACTTTAAAAATAATGAAATGGGCCAGGCACAGTAATGCTCATCTGTAATCCTAGCACTTTAGGAGGCTGAGGCAGGAGGATTGCTTGAACCCAGGAATTTGAGACCAGCCCTAGCAATGTAGTGAGACCCCATCTCTACAAAATTTAAAAATTAGCCAGGCATATTGGTGTGTGCTTGTAGTCCCAGGTACTTGGGAGGCTAAGGTGGAAGGATTGCTTGAGCTTGAGAGGTGGAGGCAGCAGTGCACTGTGGTTGTGCCACTGCATTCCAGCCTGGGCAACAGAGTGAGGTCCTGTCTCAAAAATAATAATAAAAGACAAAATAATGAAATGTTAGTTTCAGTGCCTACTTCAGATTCAGGAACACCCTGGTTTTTCATCTTTTTTTGGTGGTCTTAATATAAATCTCATACAAATAGAAATACGTTTAAAGTTTTTAAGTTCATAGTTAAAAATTTAAAACTGTAGTTAACCATTTATAGGTAAGGTAGAACCTATTGCTAAAAGTGCATTGATGAGAAGAGAGTGATGGTTTCTGAAAAACCAAAAAAATTTAAGCCAGGTGTGGTAGCATGTGTCTGTAATCCCAGATACTTGGGAGGCTAAGTTAGGAGGATTGCTTGAGCCTAAGAGTTTGAGACCAGCCTAGGCAACATAATTGAGACCCTGTTTCAAAAATAATCTTTTTAAATGCATTTGATTATTTTTGAATTATACAGTCACTACAATTAATATATATTAAAATGTCCCAATTCTATCATCTCACCCTCCTTTTAAGGGTTTTACATATAACTTTCCAGGGTTTTCCTGTAACTTTCTGTGGTTTTCCTGTGCATTTCTATTACATAACATGTGTACCCATAGAAAC
This sequence comes from Chlorocebus sabaeus, assembly GCF_047675955.1. Taxonomy (NCBI): domain Eukaryota; kingdom Metazoa; phylum Chordata; class Mammalia; order Primates; family Cercopithecidae; genus Chlorocebus; species Chlorocebus sabaeus. The sequence continues at coordinate 52,365,777 of NC_132929.1, read as the reverse complement.
AGTAATAGTTTTGTCAGAATAAAGGCATTATATAGACACTGTATAATCAGATGGTAGTATTTCAGGGTTTATTTTCATTCATTCTTTCTTTGAACAAGTATTTATCAAGTGTCTGCCATATTCCAGATACTATTTTAGGTGCTATTAGTTTATTTTGGCTACAGTAATAAGTTACTACAAACTTGGTAGCTTTAAGCAACAAAGTTTTTCTCTCACAGCTTTGGAGGCCAGAGGTGTGTTGAAGTGTTAGCAGGGGCCATACTCCCTCGGGGGGCTCTAGGAGATAATCTGTTATTTTCCTCTTCCAGCTTCTGGTGGGTACTCTGATATTCCTGGGCTTGTGGCCACATCACTACAACTTCTACCTCTGTCTTCATATCATCTTCTCTGTGGGACTGCATTCAATCTCCTTCTGTGTCCCTCTTATAAGGATACATGCTGGGCGCAGTGTCTCATGCCTGTAATCCCAGCACTTTGGGAGACCAAGGTGGGCGGATCACCTGAGGTCCAGAGTTCGAGATTAGCCTGGACAACATGGTGAAAGCCCGTCTGTACCAAAAATATAAAAATTAGTTTGGTGTGGCGGCGCACACCTGTAATCCCAGCTACTTGTGAGGCTGAGGCAGGAGAATTCCTTGAACCCAGAAGGCGGAGGTTGCAGTGAGCTGAGATTGTGCCACTGTACTCCAGCCTGGGTAACAGAGCGGGACTCCGTCTCAAAAACAAAAAAGATACATGTAATGGCATTTAGGGCCCACGTAGATAATCCAGGATAAACTCCCTCTTAGGATCCTTAGCTTTATATCATATCTGCTGCCACGTAGGTAATATTCACAGGTTCTGGGGATTAGGACGTGAATATATCTTTGGAGGGGCCATTTTCTTGTCTACTACAGACACTAACACAATAAATTAGTAAATAATATAATATGGGCCAGGTGTGGTGGCTTACTCCTGTAGTCACCTGAGGTCAGGAGTTTGAGACCAGCCTGGCCAACATGGAGAAACCCCGTCTCTACTAAAAGATACAAAAATTAGCTGGGCATGATGCTGCGTGCCTATAGTCCCAGCTGCTTGGGAGACTAAGGCAGGAGAAACACTTGAACCTGGGAGGCAGAGGTTGCAGTGAGCAGAAATCATTTCACTGCACCCCAGCCTGGGCAACAGGGTGAGACTCTGTCTCAAAAAAAAAAAAAAAAAAAAGTCGTAAGTGTTAGGGAGACTAATAGAATGGGTAATGGGGGTGAGAATTGGAGGGCAAGATTGAAGTTTAAAATAAGGTAGCCAGATTTGGCCTTAATGAGAAAGAGACATTTGGCTGGGTGTGGTGGCTCATGCCTGGAATCCCAGCAGTTTGGGAGGCCAAGATGGGTGGATCAGTTGAGACCAGGAGTTCAAGACCAATCTGGCCCACATGGTGAAACCCCACCTCTACTAAAAATACAAAAATTAGCTAGGTGAGCAGATTACTTGAGGTCAGGAGTTCAAGACCAGCCTGGCCCACATGTTGAAACCCCACCTCTACTAAATACAAAAATTAGCTGGGTGTGGTGGCACGCACTTGTAGTCCTGGCTACTCAGGTGGCTGAGGTGGGAGGATCACTTGAACTGTGAGGTGGAGGTTGCAGTGAGCTAAGATTGTGCCACTGCACTCTGGCCTGGGTGACAGAGACATTCTAAAAAAAAAAAAAAAAAAAAGGAGACACCTGAACAAAGGTTTGAAGGAGGTGAGGAAGCGACCCATGAGGAGATCTAGGGGAGAGTGCTCCAGACCAGAGCAACCAGTTAAGTGCAGAGAGCCTGTCTAAGGCAGGAACACATCTGGCCTATTTGACGAACAGGAAGAAGGCCAATGTTGGAATGGAAAGTGCAAAAGAGAAAGTAGTAAGAGAGAAAACTGGGAGGCAACACGAGACAGATCACACAGGGCCTTATAGGACATTGTAAAGAGATTATTTTTCTCTGAATGAAATGGGAAGCCATTTCAAGGTTTGAGCAGAAGAGTGACATGATCTAACACATTTTTAAAGGATCACTTTGGCTGCAGTTTTAAGAATAAGCTGTAGGGGGTAAGTACCGTAATGGGGAGATCATTTAGCAGGCTATTATCAGTCATGTAGGTGAGAGATACTCATGGTTTGGACCAGGGTAGCTGCAGTTGATGTGGGGAGAAATGGTCAGTTTTGAAATATATATTTGAAGGTAGAGACAAAGGATTTCCCGACAGATTGGATGTGGATTATGAGAGAAAGTATTTGTCCTGGTGAGTGGTAGGATGGAGTTACAGTTAGCTGAGATAAGGAATATCTCGAGTGAAGCAGTTTCCAGGGAGAGATCAGGAGTTCAGTTTTGGGCATGTTAATTTTTGAGATGTCTAATAACAGACACTGAGTAGACATGTCAATTAAGCAGTTGGTATAGGAGTGTGGAGTTCTATGGAGAAGTTTGGGCTAGAGATACATATTTGGGAATCAGTTCATTTGGATGATATTGAAAGCCATGAGACTGGATGAAATTACCAAGGGAGGGAGTATAGATAAAAAAGAGGTCCCGGAGACCAGAGATCTAGCGACTGAAGCAGCATGGCCAAGCCGTGTGGAGTGCGCCTGAGGGGGGAAGCCCGCAAACAGGTGGAGGTCTTCAGGCAGAATCTTTTCCAGGAGGCTGAGGAATTCCTCTACAGATTCTTGCCACAGAAAATCATATACCTGAATCAGCTCTTGCAAGAGGACTCCCTCAATGTGGCTGACCTGACTTCCCTCCGGGCCCCACTGGACATCCCCATCCCAGATCCTCCACCCAAGGATGATGAGATGGAAACAGATAAGCAGGAGAAGAAAGAAGTCCCTAAGTGTGGATTTCTCCCTGGGAATGAGAAAGTCCTGTCCCTGCTTGCCCTGGTTAAGCCAGAAGTCTGGACTCTCAAAGAGAAATGCATTCTGGTGATTACCTGGATCCAGCACCTGATCCCCAAGATTGAAGATGGAAATGATTTTGGGGTAGCAATCCAGGAGAAGGTGCTGGAGAGGGTGAATGCTGTCAAGACCAAAGTGGAAGCTTTCCAGACAACCATTTCCAAGTACTTCTCAGAACGTGGGGATGCTGTGGCCAAGGCCTCCAAGGAGACTCATATAATGGATTACCGGGCCTTGGTGCGTGAGCGAGAGGAGGCAGCCTATGGGGAGCTCAGGGCCATGGTGCTGGACCTGAGGGCCTTCTATGCTGAGCTTTATCATATCATCAGCAGCAACCTGGAGAAAATTGTCAACCCAAAGGGTGAAGAGAAGCCATCTATGTACTGAACCCAGGACTAGAAGGAAAATAAATGATCTATATGTTGTATGGGAAAAAAAAAAAAAAGAGGTCCCAGGCTAGGTGCAGTGGTGTGAGCCTGTAGTCCCCACTACTCAGGAGGCTAAGGCAGGAGGATCTCTTGAGCCCAGGAGTTTGAGGCTGTATTGTGTTATGACTGTGCCTGTGAATAGCTACTGCATTACAGCCTGGGCAACAGAATGAGACTTGTCTCTTAAGGAGGAAAAAAAAAAAAAGGTCTCAAGACTGAGCCATAAACACTGTATGATTAAGAGCTAAGAGAGAAAAGGAGAAAGAAGACCAAAAAGGAGTAGTAAGTTAGTCTAGACAACCAGGGTAGAGGCTATGTTTTGGAACCCATGTGGAGTGTTTCATTGAGGAGGAAAAAATTGATCAACTATGACACACACTTCTAACAGGTCAAGGACGGTAAAGACCGAAGAGTGACTATTGGATTGAACCACTTAGACATCACTGGCTACTTTAAGCAGTTTCAGTGGAGTGATGGAAGCAAAAGTCTCATTAGAGTGGGTTTAAAGGAATAGTCCTGCCAGGTGCAGTGACTTGTACCTGTAATCCCAATACTTTGGGAGGCCAAAGTGGGAGGATTGCTTAAGCCTAGGAGTTTAGACCAGCCTGGGCAACATGGCAAAACTCCGTCTCTACAAACAATATCAAAATTAGCCAGGCATGGTGGTATGCACCTGTGGTCCCAGCTGCTTGGGAGGCTGAAGCAGGAGAAATCACTTAAGCCCAGGAGGTTAAGGCTGCAGCGAGCTGTGATTGTGCTTCTGCACTCCAGCCTGGGTGACAGAACAAGACCCTGTCTAAGAAAAGAAAATAAAAAATAAAAGGCTAGTCATAGGTAGTGGTTACATGGTTGTATTCACTGTATGATAATACTCTGGAGCAGCACGTTTGTCTTTTTCTGTATGTAGGTTATATTTTAATGAAAAGGTTTTTAGAGATAGAATGGGAGGCCTGGAGTTGGAGACAGTGAATACAGATAACTTTTTTGAGGGATTTTGCTATATAGGGAAGCAGGGAAATGGATGGTAGCTAGAAGAGGAGTCTGGCCAACAGAGGGACCTCATAAAGCTGGGACAGGTAATAACATGCTTCTGTGCTGATGGGAGTGCTCCAGGAGAGGGAAAAGTAGTCATACTTTTTCCCCTTCACATACTTTTTCATTTCACTCAAGGACATCACTCCAGTAATTCTCCCCTGAGGGAAAAGTCAGAATTACTAGTGATGTCCTTGAGTAGACAAGAGAGAATGTGGACATAGCTGCAGGTGGTGGGTAGATGTGTTACTCGGAGCATGTGGAAATTCTCTTTTGATCCTTTCAGTTTTTTTTAGTGAATAAGAAGCAAAGTCATCAGCTGAGAATGAGGATGCTAAAGAGGTATAGGAAGTTTGAAGAGAGAAGAAAATACATGAAATTATAGTTTAGGAAACAGTGGGCTAATGAAAGGACTAGGGGAACTTAGTGTAACTGCCAGGAATTAAGGCTTATTTATTTAGAGGAAAATATACTTCACATGGTTGGATATTTGATGTTTTTCTCCAGTAATGCTGAACTGCAGGAGAAGAGATACGGAAAAAGTGGAAAGGTTGCTTAATCAGCCAGAGATGGAGGTTTTTCTGAGTGTGTGGTGATGTAAGAGGAGAACAAGGAAGTTGAAGGCATAGCAAAGGAATGATTAGAATGATTGATCATAGAATTTAAAGTGGGCAAAAACAACAGGACAATAGGGGAGAGTGAATAGAATTGTAGATTACTGTGGGGTCAGAGGAATGTTGGAAGTGAATGTCAGCTGGAAAGAGGAGGTCAGAAAGACGCTGACAATTGAGACTGTTGAGCAATCTTGGTAAAGAAAATGTCTAGGATATGATCATGGGTGTGGCTGAGGTAGAGTGGTGGGCAAGCTCACTGGAGGAGAGTTGTTCAAATCTCCAAGTGTTGAAATCTCCAGGAATTAAGATAAGACTAATGTAGGTCTTTCGGTTTCCAGTCTGGCATATAAGAAGCTTGGAAGTCACCATTCTGTCCTAACAACAAGTGAAAAACTGAACAAACTGAAGAATCAAAACTCATCTTACATCCATAGGAGAAGCGAGGTTGCATGGCAAACTGGTGTCCCCCAAACTGGAGAAACCAACAAGCAAACAGATAATCACAACTTCCTAGAGCAGAAATCCAAAAGTAGCAACCTCCACAGGAGCTGGTGGTGGGGTAGGGGAACCTGAACTCTTGTTGATGAATTACTGGAGGTTCCATGTTAAAAACTCCAGGTGGGTCGGGCATGGTGGCTCATGTCTGTAATCCCAGCACTTTGGGATGCCGAGGTGGGCAGATCACTTGAGGCCAGGAGTTCAAGACCAGCCTGGCCAACATGGTGAAACCCCATCTTTACTAAACATATAAAAATTAGTCGGGCATGGCAGCATGCATCTGTAGTCTCAGTTACTTGGGAGGCTGGGGCAGAAGAATCACTTGAACCCTGGAGATGGAGGTTGCAGTGAGCCAAGATTGTACCAATATTCTCCAGCCTGGGCAACAGAGTGAGACTCTGGATTTTTGTTTTTTTGACAAAAAACTCTAGGGGTATCCAGTGTGGGCTCCCAACATTTTTGTGAGTTTTACCTTCAGGAGCTCTTCCTCATGGTGAAAATTAGAGAAAAATCACCTCATGCTTCCGATAAGGGGAGGGGAAAGGGAACCACTTAAAAATATGCCAGAGCATTCTGCTCTTCTTAACAAGGTCTGACCTCCTTCAGGAGGAACTGTTTAACCAGAGAGATTAATTTGCTGGGGCTTTATCAGAGCCTAGCTGACCTGAGGAAAGGTAAATACTCAACTTCAGCCATTCTAGCCATCCTGTCCCACCTAAGGGAGAGAGAGGAACTAAGAAGCATGTGTAAAGGTCAGTCTCAATATGGTCTTATTGAGGTATGGTCTTAGTAAAAGACCAAGACCTCAACATAGGACTGTAGAATGCTTCCTTTCCCCCAGCACCTTACCACCATGTAATGAAGGCTTAATGACAGCTCTTCCTTTTACCCGTGTATCTCCTGTTGGGCTATCAAGAAAATATTGCGGGATATACTAGAAGGTAAAAGACAGTTTGAAGAGACAGAGAAAGCATCAGAACCACTAGCCAGAATAATCAGACTGGAAATTTAAGACAACTGGGATTAGTATGCTAAGGTCTCTAATGAATAAAGAGCAAGTAAGATGTGCAATATAAACAGAGGGCTGGAAATCTAAGAAAGAAACAGAAATGCTAGAGATAAAAAACATTGTAGCAGAAATGAAGAATACCTTTTAAGGACTTCTTAGTAGACTGGATATGGCTGAGGAAAGAATCTCTGAGCTCTAGGATCTCAGTAGAAACCTCCAGAACTGAAAAACGAAGAGAAAAAGAACCAGAAGAAGAAGAAGAAAAAAAAAAAACAAAAACAGAAAACCTGAACTGTAATATAATATCTAAGAATTATGGAACAACTACTAAGAATATAACATGTAATGGGAATACTAGAAGAGGAGAGAAAGGAGCAGAAGCAATATCTGACTGAGGATTTCCCCACATTAATGTCAGATACCAATCCACAGATCTAGGAAACTCAGAGAACACCAAATATGATAAATGCCAGAAGAACTTCACCTACGCCTATCATTTGCAAACTACAGAAAATCAAAAATAAAGAACAAATACTGAAAGAAGCCAGAGGGAAAAATCCACCATACCTATAAATAGCAAAGATAATAATTACATCCGATCTCTTTTCAGAAACCATGCAAGCAAGAAGAGAGTGTAGTAAAATGTTTAAAGTGCTGAGAGAAAACACCCACCAACATAGGATTTTATACCCTGTGAAATTATCCTTTAAAAATGAAAGAGAAATAAAGACTTTCTCAGACAAAAGTTGGCAGAATATGTCATAGACTTGCAAGAAATGTTAAAAGTTCTTCTAGAGAGAAGGAAATGGTAGAGGTCAAAAACTCTGATGTATATAAAACAAGTGAGAGCATTGAAAAGGGAATGAGTGAAGGTAAAATAAGTTTTATTTTTCTTAATTGATCTAATAGGTAACAGTTTGTTTAAAATTATAACATTGTATTCAATTACATATGCTCATGTATTATAATTATGTGCTCATATGTAAGTGAAATGAATCACCATGTAAGAAACAGGAGATAGGGATTAGGATTATCTTGTTATTTAATGGTACTTGTACCACCTGTGAAGTAGTAAAGTGTTATTTGAAAGTGGACTTGTAGTTGTAAATGAATATTGCAAACTCTAGGACCACCACTAAAGTAAAACAAAAATACAACTAATAGCTAAGAAAAGAGACAAAATGGAATTATTTAAAATGCTCAGTTGGTGGAAGACAAAAATAGGAAAAAAGAAGAAGGGCAACAAATAGCTGTTACGAATATGGTAGATATTAATCCAACTATGTCAGTCATTACTTTCAACATCAGTAGTGTAAATGCACCAATTAATGATAAAGATTGTCATAGTGGATGAAAACGTAAGACCCAACTATATGGTGTCTACAAGAAACCCACTTTAAATATAAAAATACATATACCTATAAAGTAAATGAGTGGAGAGAGATATACCATGGTGGTGCTAATTGAAAGAAAGCAGGAGTAGCTATATTAATTTCAGACGGAGCCAATTTAAAGTTAAGTTTTATTAGGTAAATAAAACCTGAGTTTTAATAAACTTAAGTTTTAAGTTCTAAAACTTACATTTCAATAAAACTTAATATAACTTAAGTTTTGCTGATATTGGGCTCTGTATTCCAGGAATCACAGTGTAAGGGTCAGGGATATGGGAGATGGGTGCAGGTTAGGGAGCATGCAGAGCATTATGGGGATCAGTGTATAGGTTATGAAGGATAACCTTTGAGTTTGGGACTTGTGGGGACAGACATAAATGAAGGGCAGGGTGTAATTAGTCCTGGCTGACTCAAGATAGTGGTGGTGAGGCTGTGCGTGTTTGGAGGTGGTCAGTTGTATTGTCTATGGCTCCCTCTGTCCTTTTCAGCTTGAGATGAAGAGGCCTGAGGCTCATTCTTGACTCCTGCTGGGGAAGAGGTTGTTTTACTCCAAGTATAGGGCTCATTGTTGACTCCTGTTGAATGAGAATAGAAAGCCAGTTAAATTTTATTTATTAATTTGATAGCAAATATTGGTTAAACCTTCATCTTGTTATTTGTAACTCTTTATCCAGTATCTTCTCTTTATAGTATTACAAGAGGTAATATTGTAAGACCTTTCTTCAAAACTTATGAAGTTGTTACTTAAAGGAGCATTATATAATGACATTCTAAACATTATAGTGTAAAGTTTATGAATGCCTTTTTGATAAAGCATGCAGAAGAGTTAAGCCTAAATTAAAATCTGAAATACTTGGGTATAAAAAGAAGTTTTTCCTTGAAGCTTTCTGTATAAAATATACTAGTACTTAGAATTCTAAATCAATGTCTTTGTTTACAGTTATCAGGGAATATCCTAACTAGCTGAATAGTAGAGCTTGAAAAAAATGACAACGGCCGGGCGCGGTGGCTCAAGCCTGTAATCCCAGCACTTTGGGAGCCTGAGATGGGCGGATCACGAGGTCAGGAGATCGAGACCATCCTGGCTAACACGGTGAAACCCCGTCTCTACTAAAAAAAATACAAAAAACTAGCCGGGCGAGTTGGCAGGTGCCTGTAGTCCCAGCTACTCGGGAGGCTGAGGCAGGAGAATGGCGTGAACCCGGGAGGTGGAGCTTGCAGTGAACTGAGATCCGGCCACTGCACTCCAGCCTGGGCGACAGAGCGAGACTCCGTCTTAAAAAAAAAAAAATGACAAATATTTTTTCCCCTTAGTTGGTGCTTCCCGTGCTGCTGTTGATGCTGGCTTTGTTCCCAATGACATGCAAGTTGGACAGACAGGAAAAATAGTAGCACCGGTAAGTGTTGCAATAAAATATGCTGTGCCAAATGTTACAGGGATAAGTACTGTATGTATTTGTTGAACAGTGATCTCAGTGATATATCTTACTCAGTGTTCCTGAGCAGTTAGCCAGTATCATGGTGAATATGTCATTTTCACAAGGTCTGTGTAGTTCTTGGTCTCGGTAAAATGCCTAGAGGTTCTTAAATCCAGGTTATTTTTCAAGTATTTTAAAGCAGTGGAACATTTTATCAAATTAAGTCATATTATATCAAATAAAACATTGATAAAAGCAGCATTTTATCAACTCAAATTTATAAGTTCACATTGATAGCATTTATTTGCCATAAAGCCTTTAGAGAGTATAAATTCAGTGAGAACAATGAACCTATTTTAATGAACACAGAATTTTGAAATTGGGAGCTGTGAATGACAATTTTAGTCTTACATCTTCCTGAACACCAAGTTTATTTCTGTATTTTGTCTTATGGTATGAATGCCAGAAAATTCTGTTTTACATAGATAAGTGATACTAGAATATTCTTCAGTTAAGCCTATCTAAAACTTAAAAAGGAAGAGCAGGAAATTTTGGTCTCAAAGTTGAATCACTAACAGTTGATAATGACTGTTTATATTTCTTAGGTGATACAGATTTTCAGTGAATAGGAGTCTCAGCCAGTTTAAACTTGTATAGTATGCAGGAAAACATGTTTTTTATATATTTCAAAACAATATGTAGTCTTGTCCATTAAAAAAAATCATACATCCCAGTGCTTTATTCTTTGAGATATTCATTCACAATTTTGAGATACTGTAGTGAACATTTTCAAGGCTTATTTTTGAAGTTTGTTTTGAAGTATTTGTTCAAGTCTTTTGCCTGTTTAAAACTTGAGTTTTTTATCTTCTCTTTGTAGGAGTTTTTTATATAACCTATGTAAAAATTATTTGTCAGATGTGTGTTGTATTTTTCCCATGCTAGAGCTTCCCATTCATTTTCTTTTGATGAGTGGAGATTTCTAATTTTGATAGTCTAATGTACCAGTCTTTCTTCTTATGGTTAATATGTTTTGTGTTATTCAACTTACTTGAAGTCAGAAAAGAAGATTTAAAGTTTTAAATACATACTAGAACTACTCATAAATTAAGTCACATCATCATGTGGCCTGTTTGCTTGTCATACTGAATTAGGCTGTGAGAGTGGATTTATTGAGCGGATGAGCTTGAGCCTTCCTTGACATTTAATGAGCTCTAGCACACATGCATATACATATATATTTTAAGAGACAAGGTCTTGCTATGTTACCTGGGCTGGAGTGCAGGGGTTGGTCACAGGCATGATCATAACACACCGCAGCCTCTTAACTCCTAGCCTCAATTAATCCTCCCACCTCAGCCTCTTGAGTGGCTGGGACTACAGGTATGTGCTACCATGCCCGACTGGCACACACATTATTTGTGGAAATCTTTCAATTTTACATGAGTAGACATCTGTAGGCCTGATTTCATAAAAGATCAGCAGACTCACAACCTTCTTAACCAAAAATATGTCTACAAGAAATTCAGGCTGGGCACGGTGGCTCATGCCTGTAATCCCAGCACTTTGGGAAGCTGAGGCGGGCGGATCATGAGGTCAGGAGATTGAGATCATCCTGGCTAACATGGTGAAACCCCGTCTCTACTAAAACTACAAAAAAATTAGCCGGGCATGGTGGCACGTGCCTGTACTCCCAGCTACTGGGGGGGTTGAAGCAGGAGAGTTGTTTGAACCCAGGAGGCGGAGGTTGCAGTGAGCCGAGATTGTGTCACTGCACTCCAGCCTGGGCGACAAGAGCAAGACTGTGTCCCCCCACAAAAAAAGAGGAAATTCAAAGATATACACTGAAGTGACAGAGACTTATTTTGACTGACAGCGTTTGTAGTTATCAAATAGAAGAGTGGCAGGGAGTGGCTGGTGGTATCCTTTCCTGTATCGAAAATAAATGGCATACAATCAGCATTATTCAGTATTACTCTTACGGATATAGAACCATTGCAATTTTTTTTCATAAGGAAATGTATTAAATGCTTTGAAGACTTTGACATAAACTGTACAGTCTCCGAGAGAATTTTGATTCATGTGTATGCATATATATGTGCATACATATATACACACATGTGTGTACATATATACATATACACACATAATTTATGTACATTTTGTTAAGGATCTGAAACTATTTTTGGAAACTATAGCTCAAATTTGCAGAAAAGTTACAGAACAAAAAACCTTTATTTTTATGGGCCATTTGAGTAAGTTGCTGTGACTATCCCCAAATATGTTATATAGCACATTCTCCTAATAACCACAATATAACTTTTTAAATTAGGATATCAACATTGAGACATAATACCATCTAAGCATCAGACCCTGACATTCAGGTTTTGCCTATTATTCCAAAAATGTCCTTTATAGCAAAAGGATATAGTGCAGAGTCACATGTTACATTTTAACTGTCATGTGTCCTTCAATCTTAAATATTAATGGTTCTACAGTCTTACCTTCACTTCATGAGGGAACTGTGAAGATTACCAGACAGCTGTTTTATAGAATGTCCCTCAATTTGGATTTGTCTAATGTCTTCAATTTATGTTATATATCTTGAACAGGAATATCACAGAAGTGATACCTCATCCTATCAGATGGTATACAATTTCATTTGGTCTTTCATTAATGATTTTCACTTTGATTAAGGCAGTATGTGCCAACTTCTCCATGGTAAAGTTACTTTTCCCATTGTAATACATATTTTATATGGAGGTACTTTGAAATGATGTAAATATCCCAGTTTTCCTCAAACTTTTTTTTTTTTCTTTTTAGACAGTCTCTCTCTGTTGCCGAGGCTGGAGTGCAGTGGTGTGATCTCGGCTCACTGGAACCTCTGCCTCCAGGGTGCAAATGATTCTCATGTCTCAGCCTCCTGAGTACCTTGGATTATAGGCATGCACCAACCCACCCAACTAATTTTTGTATTTTTAGTAGAGACTGGGTTTTGCCATGTTGGCCAGGCTCGTCTGGAACCCCTGGCCTCAAGTGATCCACCCGCCTCGGCTTCCCAAAGTGCTAGGATTACAGGCGTGAGCCACCATGCCCAGCCATAAACTTTTGATTTATTCATTTATTTATATCAGTATGGACTTATGGTACCTATTTTATTCAATGGGCAAAAATCTATGGTTGTCATTATTATTGATGTACGAATTGTCCCATGTTTGGCTAGTGAGAGGCCCTCTGTGTCTTTTTGACGTGTTCTCATCATTCTTTGAATCTTTTTTTACTTCCTGAAGACAAGATGTTCCAGGCTCATTTTGTATTTTTCCTATCCCATCTCTGGAACCAGTCATTTCTCCAAGGAATCCTGGATCCTTTTGCTGAAGAAAAGTATTTAGAAGCCAATGTCTCAATGCTAGTTACACTCATTGCTGTTGAGATGTCACTGCTCCCATGACATCTCAGTGAAAAAAGCTAGAGAATGTGTGTGGGCATGTGTATGTCTAGGCAAATATATGCATATATATATTTATATACATATACAAACACATATACATTTTATTTCTATATGAGTTGTATATGTTGAAAACCGTGAGTGTCCACTGATATCTCCAATTCTGGTCTCATACCACAGGGTTAATTCTGGTTTTCTCCCTTTTCCTATTTGTATATGCCTTTCTCCTATGGTGAGAAACCTAGACATTGCCAGTACTCTACCCTGCACAGATGCCCTCTTTGCCTCACTTGAGCTCCAACACCTGGAACGAAACAGTCTTCCTGTATAGATACCCTCCCCACCCTACTTGGACTCTGGCATATCTGTCTAGGTAGCTGTTTCCCAAGGTGGCTGCACAATTTTACAGTCGTACCAACTATGTATGTGGGTTCTAGTTGCTCCTCATTTTTACCATTTGGTGTTTTATACATTTTGGTGGATGTTATTGGTTCTAATTTGCATTTCCCTGCAATTAATCTAATGCTTATCTAATGATGATGAACACTGTTGTATTTATTGGCCATTTAAACATCTTCCTTATGAAGTGCCTGTTCAAATCTTTTGCCCCTTTTTTTAATTGAATTGCTTGTTTTCATTATTGAGTTGACATATTTTATATATTCCTTTACAAGTTTCTTGTTAGATATGGGTTTTACAAATATTTTTTCCCAGTCTGTGGCTTACCTATTTATTTTCTTAATGATATCAAATTGAGGAAATTCCTTTCTGTTTCTAATTTGCTGAGAGTTTTATGAATGTGTGTTGAATTTTGTCAGATGTTTTCTGCATTTGTTGAGATGACTGGATAGCTTTTTGTTGGGGTGATCAGACCCAACACTAGGCCGTGGTGGCTATGAAGTCTGGCAGAGCCAAAGGAATGAGAAAAGACAGGTTAAGAGAGAAAGTGGGAACAGGGGGCCAATGCTAGTATGGAGGCTGCCAAGGCCCCAAGCTCTGGGAGCCCATGCTGTTTATTGGTGATCAAGCAAAGAAACAGGTGGTGAGGATGTAGGGGTTGAAAGGAAGTGATGTATCAAGCGAATGAGCTACAGCTGTGATGGTTTAGCATTTTCTTTGAAACATATGGCTACTTGAGATAATGGGTGTGCTAGAAGCAAGGAGCCAGCAAGTTTAGACAGGTTCCAAAGGCTACAAGGTATTTTAGACCCTGGACCCCAGACATATTCCAAGAGTCTTTTATATTATGTCAGACATGCAAGCCCTGCCTCAGCTTCTCTCCCAACACTCAGCTTTTCTCCCAACATGCCCCCCTTTTCTTTTTTGTAAAACCACCACAGCTATCCTTGCTTGTTCTCGAGGGCGGCTTTCTTTCCAGTGGTGGCTTCCGCATCTGCAGACTAAAAGGAGACAGCACAAGCACATAAATATTGGAACAAAATCTGCAAGTGTAGAGCTTCCAGTGGCCTTAATCCATTTAAGAGGATTGATTGTAGACAACCCATCAGCTATCATGTTGAAAATATCAGTTGCAGGGAGCAGATTCAAGTGAGCCTGAGAGGCTTCAAAAACCTGCTCTTATAGTTTTACAGTATCTAGGGTGAGATTTTCATCTCTGTCCTCCAGATGGCATGTAAGAGTAACATAACACAACTTTGAATCCAAAAGGTCCTCTTTTTGTTTTTGAATTAATTGAGCAGGCAGTTGCAGGCTGTGCAGCCCTTAATTGCCAGTTGGTGATCCAGCTTCATTTTTTTAGCCCTTATCCAAAATGGAGTTGCTTGGGTTTGAATGCTTCTTACATATTTCCCTTTCCCTTTTACAAGGGGACCCTTAATTCTAAGGGTTGCAGAAGGATGGAGGTCTGTCTTCTGTAACTTCTTCATGCTGAATAGGGGCGATGATATTCCTGCCTACCTATTAGGGACTTTTGTATTTAGGGTAGAGAGGAATTCAGTCAGAAAACACTGGTCCATTAAGCATCTGTTGTACCTCTGAATCCCAGCAAAAGGTAAAACCCTGGCCCTCCAGCAGTTTCTCAGCTTCCTGTGTGGTTTTCTTGATCTGTCCCATGTTATGGGGGTTGATGTCAGCATGACTCTGGTTGGTCCTTGTTCCATCTTTGTATTCAGATTCAACTGGCTTATGGCTCATACTGGGGAAACCCGGTCCATGGCTGGGATCCATGGGTCCCTCTAGTCTCCTGTTCCATGGTCATACACATCTTGAGGGCACCCACATGGTGTGTTCATCTCCTGCAAAAATACAAACATGCCCTTACCCCTAGGTTAGTAAATCTACTGAAACAGAAGCAAAGGCTTTTTTATTTTTATTTTTATTTTGCTGTAGCTGGGAGGCATGCCATTGCTGAAACATTTGTAACAGCTTCTGCCTCTTTGGTTAATTACCGTGGGGTAAATGTTACCATTGGTAATGAGAAGAAGGCTTTTTCTGATTAACAGAAGGCATAGAGAAAGCAAATCAAGGCTTATCCTTCTTGTGCAATAGTATAGCAAAAAAAAGCAATCCTTAAACCTTCAATTTGCACTGTACAGGTGGGTCCACTAGATGCTGTAGGTCATGATAGATCTTCAGATGTTTGGTGGGCACCCATACAGGCACCTGATTGTCACCTGGAGAGACACAAGCAAATCATCTTCCCCATATAATTATCTTTCCTTTTTCCCAGCTCTTTGTATGTGCATCTCTCTATCCTATATCTTGTCCAGCCTTTTTATTTTCCTTTTGTCCTGTCAGGTGGTGTTCAGCTGCAGTCATGGGTTGATCTTTTTGTAAATTTAAAAACTTTAATGTTAATAAAGCTAAATGCAATTGCATATGCGGTGTCTTATATTCCTGGTCCCTTCCCTTTTACTTTTGTATTTGAGTTTTTAAAGTTGGATTAGCTCTTTAAGCAATGTCAGTTTGAAAAACTTGCTGTCGAGGTCCTGCAAATGAGGATTTTCCATTACTAGATTCATCAGTAAAAACAGTAATGGCCACTCCAATAGGGGCTTTTTGAGTAATAGAAGGCAATATCTAATATGTTAATTATAGAAATTGAAATATCTTAGATTTAGGGTAATGATTATCAAGAATGCCAACTGGCCAAGTTAACTTGCCCTTCTTGGGAATTAATATAGGCTTCTTGAATTTGTTATTTTGTTAATGAAACCATAATCTGATTTAGATCATATCCCCTTGGCTTTGTTGTGGGCAGCCTCGCTTGTCCTACTACCAAAGCAATTTGTTTTAAGTACAGAGTGAGGGTTTTGGTTGTATTGTGAGGTAGAAAAAGCTACTCAACCAGATCATCCTGTTGAACTATAAACTCCTGTAGGCAAATGCTTAGTAGGAAAAACTAAAAACTGTAATGGCTGTATCGGATTAATTTGTTCTACTTGTGCTTGCTGAATTTTTTTCCTCAATTAATGGAAGTTTCTCCAATGCTGCTTTAAGGTTAGAATCACCTTGTTAGAATTAAGGTTAAGGTTAGAATCACCTTGTAAAGTAGAAAAGAGATGAGACATAGCATAGGTAGGAATGCCTAAAGTTGCGTGAATCCAATTAATGTCTCCTAATGATTTTTGGAAATCATTTAAGGTTTTTAAATTATCTCTTCAAATTTGAACTTTTTTTTTTTTTTTTAGACGGAGTCTCGCTTTGTTGCCCAGGCTGGAGTGCAGTGGTGCGATCTCAGCTCACTGCAAGCTCCACCTCCTGGTTTCACACCGTTCTCCTGCCTCAGCCTCCTGAGTTGCTGGGACTACAGGCGCCCACCACCACACCTGGCTAATTTTTTTGTATTTTTGGTAGAGATGGGATTTCACTGTGTTAGCCAGGATGGTCTTGATCTCCTGACCTTGTGATCTGCCTGCCTCAGCCTCCCAAAGTGCTGAGATTATAGGCGTGAGCCACCACGCCCGGCCAAATTTGAACTTTGTGAGGCTTAATAGCACATTGTTCTACCTCATTCCTAGATATTGAAGGGCAGTAGAAGTTTGGATTTTACCAGGGGCTGTAATTAACCCTGCTACATTTACGGCCTTTTCTGTTTGTAGCACAACATCAATTCTTCCCTAGTTTCAGCTGCACACAAAATATCATCCATGTAATGGATACTATACCATTTTTTAAACTATTCTCTAACTCGCTTAATAGCTTTGCCAACATAAGTTTGACAAACAGTCGGGCTATTTAACATGCCTTGTGGCAATACTTCCCAATGGTATCAGTCTGCTGGTTCATTATTATTTATGGCGGGAACAGTAAAAGCAAATTTTTCATAATCTTGGGCAGCTAAAGGAATGGTAAAAAAGCAATCCTTTAGATCTATTGCTATAAGAGGCCAGTATTTTGGAATCATTGTTGGGGAGGGCAGCCCTGGTTGTAGCATGCCCATGGGTTGAATTATAGCATTTAACAGCCCTCAAATCTGTTAGCATTCTCCATTTACCAGATTTTTTCTTAATGACAAATACAAGAGAATTAATGAGGGGAGAAAGTAGTCACTGTATATCCCTTTTGCAATTGTTCCTGCACCAGTTCTTTTAAAGCCTCCAGTTTTTCCTGTTTCAGCCACTATTGCTCCACCCAAACTGGTTTGGCAGTTAGCCAAACAAGAGGAATGGGAGCCAGAGGCTCAACAATGGCTGCTTCTAAAAATGATACACCCCCAATCCTGTCTGACCTGTTTATCCTTCTGAAGATTCTGATTGGCTGTTTTTATTTTTTCCTAGTCCTTCTCCCGAGCAATATCCCGCATTTTTCATCATTTGTCCACTATTATTACTATATTGATCCATAGGAATAGATATTTCAGCACTGCATTGTTGCAATAAGTCTCTACCCCATAAATTGACAGGAATAGGTGTAATAATAGGTTGGATGGTCCCTGGCCATCCCACCCTTTACATGGTAAAATCAAGGAACTTTGAAAAACTTCTGAGGCAGTCCCTACACCAGTGATACCCATGGAAGTCTTTTGTTTAGGCCAGTGTTGGGGCCATTGATTTAAGCAATAATAGAGACATCAGCTCCAGTATTTACTAGTCCTTCAAAATCCTTTCCTGAATAATTACTATATGAATAGGTCTTTTGTCAGACATTTGATTAACCCAATATAAAGCTTTTCCTGCTGGATTAGTACTACCAAAGCCTCCTATTCTTTTCACTGTGCTGCTGCTTAGTTTTATGTAGGGTAGCAGCAACAACTGAGCAATTCATTCTCCTGGGGAGGCAGACCATGGAGTTGAGGAACTAATAATTAGTTGTATCTCTCTGATATAATCAGAGTCAGTTATTCCCATATGCACAGTGATACCTTTTAAATTTAGACTAGACCTTCCAAGTAATAGACTGTTCCTGAGGGTAAGGGTCTCCTAACTCCCATGGGGACCTTCTTTGGTGGCTCCCCAGGAAGTAAGGAGACAGGAATTGTGCTGGAGAGGTCTACAGGGGACCTGCTGTGGCGGGGGACAATTGTTGTATGGTTTGTAAGGGCACTGGCTGTGCCAGATATGCTTTGGTTTGTTGAGGGGCCCAAGGTGGGCCCCTCTTCTTGTTTCGCAAAAGAGGTTGTCCATCTTTGCTAAATTTAGAATGACACTGATTTGCCCAGTGGTTGCCTTTCTTACACTGGGGACATACACTGGGACTTTTCTGTTGATTGATGGTAGTGGTTTTTCCTTTTGATTTCCTTTTCTACGTTCCTGTTTTGTGTGTCCAAATTTCCCACAATTAAACCAAGAGCCTGAAAAACGGGGCATATTCTTTCCTACTTTCAATTCAGCCATAGCCTGAGCTAAAAGAGTAGCCTTATGTAAGTTACCTCCAATGCCATCACAAGCCTTAATATATTCAGCTAAATGAGCCTTCCCTCTCAGGTGTCTAATAACTGTTTGACACTCTGCATTAGCATTATCGTATGCAAGAAGCTGTATTATAACATCCTGAGCTGTTTTATCAATTATGGCTTTATACACAGCCTCTTGGAGCCAAGCAATAAAATCAATATATGGTACTTTAAGTCCTTGTCAGACAGAACTGAAAGAAGGATATTTTTCTCCTGTAACATTTATCCTTTCCCATGCCCGTAAGCACACAGAGCGCAGCTGAACAATGGCAACATCCTCCATTACTGCTTGATTCTCTAATCTACCCCACTTAGGGCCAACTCCCATTAACTGTTCAACGGAAACAGGCACAGGTGGCTGCACTTGTGTGTTTTCCCTTGCCTGAGTTTGAGCTTAGTTAGCCCACCAGGTTTTGAACTGCAAGTACTGGGACGGAGTGAGAACAGATTTTGTTAAAGTATCCCAATCATATGGTATTATCCTATTATCAAGAGCCACATTTTTCAGCAAAGTTTGCACAAAAGGAGAGTTCAGTTCATATTGACTAATGGCTTGCTTAAATTCCTTTAAAACTTAAAGGAGAAGTGGCTCAATTAGCTATATTCTGTCCTCCTTGCTGGGTTATAGTAACTGGAAATTGCCATGCTTCAGGGTCTCCCTCAGCTCTAGCTTTTTAAATAGAATTTCGTATAGCACCACCAATTGCTCCAGGTTTGAATGTTGCAACTATAGGAGCAGTAAGTTTTTCAGCTAATTCATTTTCTCGCCCAGTAAGGCAGAGAGAGGAGGTGGCCATTCACTTAATTCAGCAGGTGGAGCTGACGTGCTAGTAAAACATACTTTTTAAAGTTATCCTTTCTTTTCTTTAATCTCCTCCAGTTAGCTGTTCCTCACACTCAGAATCTGAAGTTTTTTACACTCGTCGTCCTCTTCCTCATCTGAATCCGCCTCATCATCTGTATGAAATGGCTCAAGAGCTGCCTTTATTAGCGCCCACTTTGACCAAATGGAAACTGGAGTTTTTGCTTCATCTTTATACGCCTTTTTAAAATCTCTTCCAGTTCTCTCCCATTCATCCAATTCCATAGTCCCTTGTTCCAGAAACCGTGGGCAAAACTGCTTTACTGTACTAAAGAGTGATACATTCTGAGTACTAACTTTCACTCTCCTTCGTAATAAATGCCTTAAGAAATTCAAGTAAGCAGAATGTTTGCTTTTACTTTGTCCCATTGTTACCCTGGTTCTTCCGAGCACTCAGCTTCCCCGCCAAGCTTCTTTCAGTCATCCTCAGGTGTCCTCTGATGATGTATCCTCCACTTTGATGTACTCTAGTGTTCCTTCACTGGAGTCTTCGTTGCCCCATGTTGGTACCACAAATGTCAGGGTGATCAGAACCAACACCAGGCCGTGGGGGCTGTGAAGTCCGGCGGAGTGAAATAAATGAGAAAAGACAAAAGTGAAGGTGGGACCAGGGGGCCAATGCTAGTATGGAGGCTGTGAAGGCCTCAAGCTCTGGGAGCCCACACTATTTATTTCAAACAAAGAAGCAGGTGGTAAGGATGTGGGAGTTGAAAGGAAGTGGTGTATCAAGCAAATGAGCTACAGCTGTGATGATGTAGCATTTTCTTTGAAAAGCTACTTGAGATAATGGGAGTGCTAGAAGCCAGGAGCCAGCAAGTCTAGAAACGTTCCAAAGGCCAGGAGGGGTTTTAGACTCTGGACCCTGGACATGTTCCAAGACTCTTTTGTATTATGTCAGACATGCAAGCCCTACCTCAGCTTCTCTCCCAACACTCAGCTTTTCTCCCAACACTTTTCTTTATTCTGTTAATATGATGAATTATATTGTTTGATTTTCATATGTTAAACTACCTTGAATTACTGTGATAAACTGTAGTTCATCATGTTATCCTTTTAATATATAGCTGGTTTTGATTTGCTGATACTGTGTTAAGAATTTTTGAATCTGTCTTTATCAGGATGTGCTGTAATTGCCTTTAAAAAATAACTGGAGTTTTGGTATCAGCATTATGCTAGCTTCATAAAATGGTTGGAAGATGTTTCTTCCTGCTTTATTTTATGAATGAGTTTGTGTAAGGTTGGTGTTTTGTTTTTTTCTTAAATGTTTGTTATAATTCATTAGTGCAGCCATATGGGCCTGGCATTTTCTTTCTTGGACTATTTGACAAAGAATGCAGTTCCTTTAATAGATTTGGGGCTATTCAGATTTTCCATTTTATTTTGTGTCAGTTTTGCTAACTGATCCATTTCTTAACACAATTGTCAAATGTGTTAGATGAAGTTGTTTATATTGCCTTTTTTCTTTTATTGTATATAAGATCTGGAGTGATACTTCCTCTTTCATTTCTTATTAGTTTGTGTTTTTCCCTTTTTGTTCTCCCCTCTTCATTAGTGTAGCTAGGAGTTTATAAAAAGTTTAAAAAATGTTTTCAGTGATCCAACTTTCAAAAATAATAGCTTTGGCTGGGCACAGTGGCTCGTGCCTATAGTCCCAGCACTTTGGGAGGTGGAGTTTTATTGAAATATAATTTACATACCATACAATGCATAGTGTTTGAAGTGTTTAACTCATTGGCTTTTAGGGTGTTCACAGAGTTGTACAATCTTTACCTCAATCAGTTTTAGAATATTTTTTTCATCACCCGTGAAAGGAACTCCATACTTATTTTATTCCTAACTCCCCTAGTCCTAGGCAATTGCTAATCTTTGTCTCTACAGATTTGCCTATTCTAGACATTTTATATAAATGGAATCATATAATATTTGGTCTTCTGTGACTAATTTCTTTCATTTAGCATGATGTTTTCAAGGTTCATTTATGTCAAAGCACTTCTTTTTACTGTTGAATAATATTCCATTGTATACCACATTTTATTTATCCATTCATCATTTGATGGACATTTGGGTGTTTTTACTTCTTAACTGTTATGAATAATGCTGCTATGAACACTTGCGTACAAGTTTTTGTGTGGACTTATGTTTTCATTTCTCTTATGTATATACCTAGGAGTGAAATTGCTGGGTCACATGGTAACTCTGTGTTCAACCTTTAGAGCAACTTGTCCAAACCACAGCCCAGGATGGCTTTGAATGTAGCCCAACACAAATTCATAAACTTTCTTAAAACATTATGAGGTTTTTTTTTGTTTGTTTTTTGGTTTTTTTTTTTTTTGCTCATCAGTTATTGTTAGTGTATTTTATGTGTTCCAAGACTACTACTTCCATGTGGCCCAGGAAAGCCAAAAGATTGGACACCCTGGTTTAGAGGAACTGCCAAACTGTTTTCCAGAGCAACTGTACCAACAATGAACTAACTTTTAGCTTTATTTTTTCTGTTGTCTCTTTTTCATTTTATTGATTTTTGCTCCTTATTTTCTTTCTTCTAATTACTTTGGGCTTACCTGGCTTTTAAGGTAGAACTTTACTAATTTTGTGTTTGTCTTATTTTAAAATATAAATATTAAAGCTATAAATTTTCCTCACAGTACTTTAGCTGCAGCCCACAGCTTTTGATACAGTTTTATCGTTCTTTACAAAGTATTTTCTAATTTAGAAATGTTTTATTTCTAGATGTTTGTGTGTTTTTTCCCAGATGTCTTTCTGTTACTGGTTTCTAATTTAATTTCATTGTGGTCAGAGAACATATTTTATAATAGTTCACTCTTAAAATTTATTGAGACTTATTTTATGATCCAGCATATGCTCTATCTTGGTGAACATACCTTTTGCATTTGAAAAGAACATGTATTCTGTAGTTGTTGGATGTAATGTTCTATAAGTGTTAGGTAACAGGACGAGTCTGGATTGCAGCTTGTTGTGTACTTAAAGTTTTATTGGAATACAGCCATACTCATTCATACACTACCTTTTTTTTCTTGATGGAGTCTCGCTGTGTCACCCAGGCTGGAGTGCAGTGCTGCGATCTCGGCTCACTGCAACCTCTGCCTCCTGGGTTCAAGCAATTCTCGTGTCACAGCCTCCTGAATAGCTGGGACTACGGGTGCACACCACCATGCCTGGCTAATTTTTTGTATTTTAGTAGAGACGGGGTTTCACCATGTTGACCAGTCTAGTCTCAAACTCCTGAACTCAGGCAATCTGGCCACCTCAGCCTCCCAAAGTGCCCACCCTCATTCATATACTTCTTTGTCTATGTCTGCTTTTGCTTTACAAAAGAAAAATTGAGTGGTTAACAACAGAGGCTTTATAGCTGATAAAACCAAAAATATTTATTATCTAACCCTTTAGAGATAAAGTTTGCTAACTCCTACTCTGCATCTTTTATGCCCTTACCAAATTTTTTGGTCTAGTTGTTCTGTTACTTACTGGGAGAAGGTATTAAAAACTATGATTGTGGTTTTATCGGTTTCTCACTTTAGTTTTGTCAGTTTTGGCTTGATATATTTTGAAACTCTCATATTGGGACATTCATTCATGATTGATCTGTCTACCTGATAAATTGACTATTTTATTATTATCTAATTTTCCTCTTTATGTTTGGTAGTACTCTGTCTTGAAGTCTACTTTGATATTAATAAAGACACTTCAGATTTCTTATGCTTACTCGTTGTATAGTGTATCTTCTGTCCTTTTCAGTGTATATCTTTCTTTATATTTAAAATGTGTTTCTTATAGGTATGTATAGTTGAGTCTTGCTTTTTTAATCCATTCTGACCAGCTCTGATATTTTTGTTTGTTTGTTTGAGAGGGAATTGCGCTCTTGTTGCCCAGGCTGGAGTGCAATGGCATGATCTCGGCTCACCGTAACCTCTGCCTCCTGGATTCAAGTGATTCTCCTGCTTCAGCCCCCTGAGTAGCTGGGATTATAGGCATGCACCACCACACCCAGTTAATTTTGAATTTTCAGTAGAGGCGGGGTTTCTCCATTTTGGTCAGGCTGGTCTCGAACTCCCGACCTGAGGTGATCCACCCGCCTTGGCCTCCAAAAGTGCTGGAATTACAGGCATGAGCCACCGCGCACAGCCTCAGCTCTGATTTTTCTGCTGGGGCTTTAAGGTCGTTTATGTTTTTCTCTAACTGCTTTTAAGAATTTCTCTTTATCACTTGTTAAGCAATTGACTTATGATACATCTTGTAGTTTCCTTCTTATTTCCTGTTCTTGGGGTTTTTTGTGCTTCTTAGATCTGTAGGGTTTTAGTTTTATCAAATTTGCAAATTTTTTGATTATTATTTAATAAAAAAAATCCAAATAGCTTTTCTGCTCCAATTGCACATATATTAGGTCTCCTAAAGTTGTTCCACAGCTTATCAATGGTCTATTTTTTTCTTATTTTTTTTCTCTTTGTATTTCACTTTGAATAGTTTCTTTTGCTGTATTTTCAAGTCATGAATTTTCTTTTTCTGCGGTGTCTAATTCCTTCCAGTATATTTTTATCACAGACATTATAGCTTTTATCTCCAGAAGTTTGATTTGGACCATTTTATATCTTCCATTTTGCTACCTAACATTTATAATCTTTTCTCTACCTTCTTGGACATCTGGGACATACTTATAATAACTGTTAATATCCCTCTTTACAAATTCTTTCATCCTTGTCATTTGGGGATTTATATCAATTGGCTTTTCTTCTCATTATGGATCATATTTAACTGCATCTTTGCATGCGTTGGTAATTTTTTATTAGATGCCAGACATTGCAAATTCTCCCTTGCTGAATGCTAGATATTTTTGTATTCCCATATGTATTTCTTTAAATTTTTAAAATTTCAGATTTTTAAAATTTGTACAAATTTATGGAGTACCTGTGAAATTTTATTACATGTATATAATGTGTGGTGATAAAGTCAGGGTATTTAGGATGTCCATCACCTGAGTGCAGTATATTTTTGTCAACTAACGTCACCCTACTCTGCTGTCAAACACTGGATTTATTCCTTGTGTCTAAATGTATATTTGTACCCTTTAACCCATCTCTCTTCATCCTCCCCCATGCTCCCATTCACCCTTCCCCATCTCTGTTATCTGGCCTTCTACTCTCTACCTCCATGCGACCTAATTTTTTAGTTTCCACATATATGTCAAAAGGTGTGATATTTGTCTTTTTGTGCCTGGCTTATTTCACTTAAGATAATGACCTCCAGTTCTATCCCTGTTGCTGCAGCTAACGTGATTTTATTCTTTTTTATGGCTTTGTTCTAGGATGCAGTGGAAGTTAGAACCAGTTTGATCCTTTCAGATTGTGCTTTTAAATATGAACTGTATCCTGGAAACTTGCTTAAGTTGGTAGGCTGGGGCGGTCACTGGGCTCATCTTGTTTGTTTCTCCTGGTTTTCGGATCTGTGCTGCCTGATATCCAATGTCAGAAAGCAATTGTTTCTTAAGTTTTGTCCAGTGTTTTAGTTATTTCAGGCAAAGGGTACATTCAATTCCTGTTACTACATCTTGGTTGGAAGTGATCATTCATAATAATTTTTACAGTTGGGTTTAGTTGTCATTTTGCTGTTTGTATCCTGTTAATCCCATCTGTTTTTGTCTGTATACTCACTTTGTTTTGTTCTGTTTCTCTGTTCTCCTGTTCTGCCCTATTTTGGACCAGTTATTATAAATTCTTTTATTGCATTGTTTTGTTTTTTAGTTATTTCTATTGGGATTACAATACATTTAACTTTTCACGGTCTACAGAGAGTTAATATTGTACTAATTCATGTAAAATGTTGGAACCATATGCAATTGATCCTTGAACAACATGGGGGTTAGGGCCAATGACCCACTATGCAGTTGAAAATCTGTGTATAACTTTTGACTGCCCCTAAATTTAACTACTAATAGCTGTTGACCAGAAGCCTTGCCAATAACATAAACAGTTGATTATAACACACATTTTATATGTTATGTATATTATATATTATGTTTTTATAGTAAAATAAGCTAGAGAAAAGAAAATGTTACTAAGAAGATTATAAGGAAGAGAAAATATATTTACTGTTCATTAAATGGATGTGGATCATCATAAAGGTCTTCATCCTCGTTGTCTTTATGTTGAGTAAACTGAGGAGGAAGAGGAGTGCTTGGTCTTTCTGTCTCAGGGATGGCAGAGACAGAAGAAAAGCTGCAGATAAGTGGACCTGCCCATTTCAAATCCATGGTCAACTGTGGTTCCATTTATTTCTCACCTTAATGCTCTACTTGTCATCTGCATTATACCTCACAGTACAACGCCGTAATTTTTATGTTAGGCATTCATGTGTATTTTAAAGAAATTAAAATATGAAAAAAGATACACTTTAATAAAAATTTACTCCCTGCTGGGCATGATGGCTCATGCCTGTAATCCCAGTGCTTTAGAAGGCTGAGGCAGGTAGATTGAGCCCAAGAGTTAGAGACCAGCCTGGGCAACACAGGGAAACCCTGTCTCTACAAAAAAAATACAAAAATTAGCCAATCATAGTGGTGTGCACCTGTAGTCCCAGCTACTTGGGAGGCTGAGGTGGAGGAATCACTTGAGCTTGCGAGACAGAGGTTGCAGTGAGCCAAGACTGAGCCACCGCACTCCAGCCTAGGTGCCAGAGTGAGGCTCTGTCTCCCCACCCCCTACCCCCCAAAAAATTACCCCCATATATTTACCATTTCTAGTAGCCTTCGTTCCATCTGAAGACTTGAGTTTCCTTCGTAGGTCATTTCATGTCCTTTATGTTTTGTAGTACTGGTATGATGGTAATGAATTCTGTTTTCATCAATCTGAAAATATATTTATTATACTTTCATTCATATATATATATATATATATATTTTTTTTTTTTTTTTTTTTTTTGAGTTGAGGTCTTGCTCTGCCACCCAGGTTGGAGCACAGTGGTACTATCTTGGCTTACTGCAACCTCCACCTCTCAAGCTCAAGCAGCCCTCCCACCTCAGCCTCCTCAGTAGCTGGGACTTCAGGTGTGTGCCACTACACCTGGCTAATTTTTTTTATTTTTGGTAGAGATGGGATTTTACCATGTCATCTAGGCTGGTCTCAAACTCCTGAACTGAAGTGATCCACTCTCCTTGACCTCCCAAAAGTGCTGGGATTCTAGGCGTGAGCCACTGCACCTGGCTACACTTGCATTCTTGAAAGTTTTATATATATATATATATATATAGCTTGAATCTGGTACCTACTGCGCCATCCTGACACATCTATTCTTAGGTATAGAATTTCAGGTAGAGTTCCCCCCAGCACTTTGAGTTCCATTGTCTTCTGGTCTTCATTGTTTCTAATGAGAGCTCAGCCATTGTTTGTATTGTTCCTCTGTGTGTTTTTTTGTTGTTGCTTTCCAGATTTTATCTTTATCGTAGATCTTTAGAAGTTTGATTATGGTAGGACGGGTGTGGTACCTCACGCCTGTAATCCAAACACTTTGGGAGGCCGAGGCAGGCAGATCACGAGGTCAGGAGATTGAGACCATACTGGCTAACGTGGTGAAACCCCATCTGTACTAAAAATACAAAAAATTAGCCGGGCATGGTGGCGGGCGCCTGTAGTCCCAGCTACTCAGGAGGCTGAGGCAGGAGAATGGCGTGAACCTGAGAGGTGGAGCTTGCAGTGAGCTGAGATCGCACCACTGCACTCCAGCCTGGGCGACAGAGTGAGACTCCATCCCCGCTCAGAAAGAAAAAAAAAAAAGTTTGATTATGATATACCTAGGAGTGTGTCTTTTTGTATTCATCCTGCTTCAGATAGCAAGCTTCTTAAATCTATAAATGTATGCCTTTCACCACATTTGGGACGTTTTATGTTACTGCTTTTTCTGCTTCATTTTTTTTTCTCAGTTTTGTTCTGGGACTCTAGTTACACATATTTTAGATATCCTGATGTTCTTTCACCGATTGCTGGCGTTCTGTTGATTCTATTTCCTGTTTTTTCTCTCTGCTCTATAGCTTGGATCATTTCTTTTGGTCCATTTTCAGGGCCACTGACTCTTGTATAATTTTAATATGCTTTTAAACTTATCCAGGGACTTTCTTATTCTAGGCTTTATATTTGTTAGTTTGAGATTTGCATTTGGTTGTTTTTAAAATTTTTATTTCTCTAATTTCTTATCTATTTGACCATTACAGGTATTTTACTTTACATCCTTGAGTGTAGGTTATAATACCTACTTTAAAATCCTTGTGTACTAATTTCAAAATATGTATCATTTCAGGACTGGTCTTTTAGGCTCAAGTGATCCACCTGTCTTGGCCTCTCACAGTGCTGGGGTTACAGGTGTGAACCACTGCACCTGGCCTGAGTGAATATTTTACCACTTTGTAATATTATACATTGTTCATTTAGAAAATAATGGTTTACTGAGTTATGAAGATCTTCCAAATGTTGACATATTTGTCAATATAAAGTCACATTCAGGCTGGGCGCGGTGGCTCAAGCCTGTAATCCCAGCACTTTGAGAGGCCAAGACGGGTGAATCACGAGGTCAGGAGATCGAGACCATCCTGGCTAACACCGTGAAACCACATCTCTACTAAAAAATACAAAAAAATAGCTGGGCGAGGTGGCGGGCGCCTGTAGTCCCAGCTACTCAGGAGGCTGAGGCAGGAGAATGGCGTGAACCTGGGAGGCGGAGCTTGCAGTAAGCTGAGATCCGGCCACTGCACTCCAGCCTGGGTGACAGAGCGAGACTCCGTCTCCAAAAAAAAAAAAAAAAAAAAAAGCCGGGCTCGGTGGCTCAAGCCTGTAATCCCAGCACTTTGGGAGGCCGAGATGGGTGGATCACGAGGTCAGGAGATCGAGACCATCCTGGCTAACACAGTGAAACCCCATCTCTACTAAAAATACAAAAAAATTAGCCGGGCGTGGTGGCAGGCGCCTGTAGTCCCAGCTACTCGGGAGGCTGAGGCAGGAGAATGGCGTGAACCCAGGAGGCGGAGCTTGCAGTGAGCCGAGATAGTGCCACTGCACTCCAGCCTGGGCGACAGAGCAAGACTCCGCCTCAAAAAAAAAAAAAAAAAAAAAAAAGGTCACATTCAGCCCTCCTCCCTGTTTGCTCGCGGGCCAGGCCTGGCATGGTGTGGTGTCACCATAGATGGTGCTGAGGCAGAGCATGGGGCGGCCAGGGCTCCCGCTGCTGCTGCCGCTGCTGGGGCTGCCATTGGCAGCTCTGGCTTCTCTGCTGCTGCAGGTCTGGGGCTGCAGGTCCGAAGCTCAAGAGAGCCCTGGTAAAGCTGACAGTGGCTCAGGGGCAGCTGGTGAAGCTCAACTGAAGCATGGAGGGGATGGAGGAGCCTGACATCCAGCTGGTGAAGAATGGGCCTGTGATCCAGAACTTGGACCAGTTGTACATCCCAGTCAGCAAGCAGCACTGGATCGGCTTCCTCAGCCTGAAGTCAGTGGAGCGCTCTGACGCGGCCAGTACTGGTGCCAGGTGGAGAATGGGGGCAAAACCAAGATCTCCCAGCCAATGTGGCTCATGGTAGAAGGTGTGCCACTTTTCACGGTGGAGCCAGAAGATCTGGCAGTGCCACCCAGTGCCCCTTTCCAACTGTCTTGCAAGGCTGTGGGCCCCCCTGAACCTGTTACCATTGTCTGGTGGAGAGAAACTGTGAAGATCGGGAGACCCGCTCCCTCTCCATCTGTTTTAAATGTAACAGGGGTGATCCAGAGCACCCGTGTTTTCCTGTGAAGCTCATAACCTAAAATGCCTGGCCTCTTCTCGCATAGCCACTGTTCACCTTCAAGCACTGCCTGTAGCCCCCTTCATCATCACCATGACAAAGCTTTCCAGCAGCAACATTAGTGTGGCCTGGATGCCAGGTGCTGATGGCTGAGCCCTGCTATAGTCCTGTACAGTTCAGGTAACACAGGCCCCAGGAGGCTGGGAAAGTCCTGGTTGTTGTGGTCCCTGTGGCCCCCTTTACCTGCCTGCTCCGGGACCTGGTGCCTGCCATCAGCTACAGCCTCAGGGTGCACTGTGCCAATGCCTTGGGGCCCTCTCCCTATGCTGACTGGGTGCCCTTTCAGACCAAGGGTCTGGCTGCAGCCAGCACTCCCCAGAACCCCCATGCCATCTGCACAGATTCAGGCTTCATCTTGGAGTGGGAAGAAGTGATCCCCGAGGGCCCTTTGGAAGGCCCCCTGGGACCCTGTAAACTGTCCTGGGTTCAAGACAGTGGAACCCAGGATGAGCTGACAGTGGAAGGGAGCAGGACCAATTTGACAGGCTGGGATACCCAAAAGGACCTGGTCATACGTGTGTGTGTCTCCAGTGCAGTTGGCTGTGGACCATGGAGTCAGCCACTGGTGGTCTCTTCTCATGACCATGCAGGCCAGCAGGGCCCTCCTCACAGCTGCACATCCTGGGTACCTGTGGTCCTTGGTGTGCTAACGGTCCTGGTGACGGCTGCTGCCCTGGCCCTCATCCTGCTTCGAAAGAGATGGAAAGAGACGGTTTGGGCAAGGCTTTGACCGTGTCATGGCCCGGGGAGAGCCAGCTGTTTACTTCCGGGCAGCCCAGTCCTTCAATCGAGAAAGGCCCGAGCACATCGAGGCCGCATTGGACAGCCTGAGCATCAACAGTGGACTAAAGGAAAAACTGAAGGATGTGCTCAGCCCAGAGCAGCAGTTCACCCTGGCCAGATGTTGGGCAAAGGAGAGTGTGGTTCAGTGCGGTAGGCCCAGCTGAAGCAGGAGGATGGCTCCTTTGTGAAAGATGCTGAAAGCTGACATCATTGCCTGAAGCGACATTGAAGAGTTCCTCAGGGAAGCAGCCTGCATGAAGGAGTTTGACCATCCACACGTGGCCAAACTTGTTGGGGTGAGCCTCTGGAGCAGGGCTAAAGGCTGTCACCCCATCCCCATGGTCGTCTTGCCGTTCATGAAGCATGGGGACTTGCACACCTTCCTGCTTACCTCCCAGATTGGGGAGAACCCCTTTACCCTGATCCGGTTCATGGTGGACTTTGCCTGCGGCATGGAGTACCTGAGCTCTCGGAACTTCATCCGCCGAGACCTGGCTGCTCAGAATTGCATGCTGGCAGTGGACATGACAGTGTGTGTGGCTGACTTTGGACTCTCCTGGAAGATCTACAGCGGGGACTACTATTGTCAGGGCTGTGCCTCCAAATTGCCTGTCAGGTGGCTGGCCCTGGAGAGCTGTCTGACAACCTGTATACTGTGCACAGTGATGTGTGGGCCTTCAGAGTGACCATGTGGGAGATCATGACATGTGGGCAGACGCCATACGCTGGCATCAAAAACCCTGAGATTTACAACTACCTCATTGGCGGGAACCGCCTGAAACAGCTTCCAGAGTGTATGGAGGACTTCTTACACTCCCACTCCATCCAAGCCAAGGGCTACTTAGGCCTTAAGATGACCTTTTGTATGATCTCATGTACCAGTGCTGGAGTGCTGACCCCAAGCAGCGCCCAAGCTTTACTGGTCTGTGAATGAAACTGGAGAGCATTCTGGGCCAGCTGTCTGTGCTATCTGCCAGCCAGGACCCCTTATACATCAACGTCGAGAGAGCCGAGGAGCCCACTGCAGGAGGCAGCCTGGAGCTGCCTGGCGGGGGTCAGCCCTATAGTGGAGCTGGGGATGGCAGTGGCATGGGAGCAGTGGGTGGCACTCCCAGTGACTATTGATACATCCTCACCCCTGGAGGGCTGGCTGAGCAGCCAGGGCAGGCAGAGCAGAGTCCAGGGCAGCCAGAGTCCCCTCAATGAGACACAGAGGCTTTTGCTGCTGCAGCAAGGGCAGCAGCCACACAGTAGCTGTTAGCTCACAGGCAGAGGGCATCGGGACCATTTGGCCAGCTCTGATGGCCACTATGCTGGCTGCCTAAGCCCTGTCTGACCCCAGCCCAGACATCAAAGTGTGGAAGGTCCTGTGGTAGTCCTCCCAAGCTGTGCTGGGAAGCCTGGACTGACCAAATCACCCAATCCCAGTTCTTCCTGCAACCACTCTGTGGCCAGCCTGGCATCAGTTTAGGATTTGGCTTGATGGAAGTGGGCCAGTCCTGGTTGTCTGAACCCAGGCAGCTGGCAGGAGCAGGGTGGTTATGTTTCCATGGTTACCATGGGTGTGGATGGCAGTGGGCGGTCCAGGTCCAGCCCTGTGGGCCCTACCGTCCTGCTGAGCTGCCCCTGCTGCTTAAGTGCATGCATTGAGCTGCCTCCAGCCTGGGGGCCCAGCTGTTACCACCTTTGGATTTAAATACGCAGGTTTGCCCCTCCAAGTCACAAAATGATGTCCTTGTAATACTCACTTTAAGTGAGGGTTGGTAAGGGGTGGGTATCTCAGGTCTGAATTTTTATCACCTTTCTGATTCCACACCCTGCCTAGGCCAGGAAAAGTTGAGGGGAGCATGCTTCCCTGCAACTGACCGGGTCACACAAAGGCATGCTGGAGCACCCAGACTATCAGGTGCCGCTCTTCCAAAGGCAGCATGTTGAGCCAGCAAGAGGAAGGGGTGCTGTGAGGCTTGCCCAGGAGCGAGTGAGGCTGGAGAGGAGTTCAGGAGCCCCTCTCCATGCCCACAATCTGAGCACGCTACCAAATCTCAGAATATTCTAAGACTAGCAAAGGCAGCTGTGTCTGAGCCCAACTCTTCTAAACGGTGACCTTTAGTGCCACCTTCCCCTCTAACTGCACAGGCTTTTTTGTCCCAAGTCTCCAGAGAGAAATCAGGCCTAATGAGGAGGAGTTCCTGGAACCTGGACCCCAGCCTTGGTGGGGGAACCTCTGGAATGCATGGGGCGGGTCCTAGCTGTTAGGGACATTTCCAAGCTGTTAGTTGCTGTTTAAAACAAATAAAATTGAAGACTTTTTTTAAAAAAGTCACATTCATTAATATAGGCAGGCATCACTTAACAATAGGGATATATTCTGAGAAATGTGTCATTAGACGATTTTGTTATTGTGTGAGCATCATAGAGTACTTGCACAAACCTAGATGTCATAGTCTACTGAACACCTAGGCTATATGGGGTAGCCTATTGCTGCTAGGCTACAAACCTGTATAGTATGTTACTGCACTAAATACTGTAGGCAATTGTAAAATGTTATTTGTGTATCTAAACATAGTAAAGTTAATACGTTGTGCTATGATGTTACGTCTATGACATCACTAAGGCTATAGGAATGTTTCAGATTCTTTATAATTTTATGGGACCACCCTTATATATGCAGTCTACTGTTGACCAAAAAACGTCGTTATGTGGTGCATCACTCATTTTGTTAGAAGAATCTTCAAAGCTCGTAGTCATCGGTACAAGTGTTTTAGAATTCTGATTTTCACTTAAAAGTTCAAATTTTGTCCTTGATAAGAAATACTTTCAGTTGTTGTCTCAGAATTGATGAGGTCACTTTATTCACAGTAAGATACCTGCGAAAAATGCAAATGTCTGTCAGATTTTCTTTGAAGTAAAAATTGTGTTTCATGAAAAAAGTACCTGGTTCAGCTTGCAACTCAAACTATTAAACAGGTGCTTTCCCTTGAGACAACCCATTGTGCTTTGGTATGAAGTGGAAGTGTTTTCTACATTCTTCACAGTTTGTCACACAGAATATTAAAGATACATGTACTCCAAGGTCAAGATTTAATAATGTTAATAATTCTTTTTTTTTTCTTGAGATGGAGTCTCACTTTTCTTGCGCAGGCTGGAGTGCAGTGGCACCATCTCGGCTCACTGCAGCCTCCGCCTCCCGGGTTCAAGTGATTCTGGTGCCTCAGCCTCCTGAGTAGCTGGGATTACAGGTGTGAACCACTATGCCCAGCTAATTTTTGTATTTTTAGTGGAGACAAGGTTTCACCATGTTGGCCAGGCTGATCTCAAACTCCTGACCTTATGTGATCCACCCGTCTTGGCCTTCCAGAGTGCTGGGATTACAGGTGTGAGCCACCGTGCTTGGCCAAGGTTAATAATTCTTACTGCTTTATCAAGGACCTTAGGTGAAAGTGGCTTTAAAAAAACAAAACAAAACAAACAACTGTGAGTATGTGGCCATGAAGAACGCAGTGAGTTTGGTGCCACTGCCTTGAAACTACTACTAAGGCAGTGTTACCCACTGTCATTTTCACATCATCAGTGCAAATGTCAATTCGGTTTTTCCAAAAGAAACCATGGGATTCCAAAAAGTTATTTAACACTTTGAGTATTTCATCACCACTTGTGTTCATTGCCAAGGATTCATGTAAAACTATTCTTCAATGATTACTTGATATCAGTACTAGACAATAGAAGTAAAGCAGGAAACGCAGTCAAGTCTATAGACTTGTCAGGCAAAAGTACAGTTTTGCAGATGAGATGCTGTCTTCATGTTTACAGCTAAATATTTTATTCAGCAAGTTACTGTACCACTGGAATGTGACAGTGCCATAGTTTGTTTTCCTGAGTTTTCAAAGCAGGAATTCAGCAATGTCACCTCTATTAGTCTCTTAGCAACTATACTTCTCTAACCAATGAAATATGATAACTTAAGATGTTTCAGTGACCTTTTTCTTTTCTTACTTGAAAAGCTAAAATAATAGCTTTTGGCTCTTAAACTCATGACATTTATGTTAAAATAAAATCCAATTTAGTTTTCTCTGAACTCTGAATGTTTGTTTTCAAAATAGTCATCACTTCCTTTGCATAAGATAGAGTAAGGTAAATTATTAGCATCTGTAAAGCTAAGAGAAAGATAACTTTTACCATATTTTCATTTATTTTACACAGTATTTTTTAGAGTATATATCTCTTTTCCATAAGTTAGAAAACTCTGCTATCGGTTTCATGTTTTTCAGCATCTTTAGACATGGTTGTTGCAGCTGTGGGTTGAGAAACTTAGTCTTCTCTATTTCAGTATAAATATTATAAAAATAGAATAGTTTTAGAGAAATTTAAAAATGAATAAAAGTTTAAAAAAATGTAAATGTTATTGCCATGTAAGACAACAGAGTGTATTTCTTATGTTTCCTTGCAGGCACAAGGAAATCTTTGGTATTTCAAACATTGGTTTATTGAACAATAATGAAATTGTAGAAATTATAGCAGTTATAACTATAAGAACACACACTGCTGTACTGTCCTGAGAACAAACTTAAGTTAATCCCTATATACACACAAATTTATACCTAAAACCAACTATACCGTAAAAACTTTTAGGAAACATAAAAATAGAGATGCATACATTCTGTTAGCCATCAGAGTGATGGTTTCTTTAAAAGTCCTGGCACCTCTGGGAAACTCCACTGTACACTGTGAGAGAATGAAAGAAAAAAGTGGTAAATGACATCTTAGTATTGCTATGAAAATAGGTTTGACTTTGCAGAATCCCTGAAAGGGTCTTGAGGCTCTCAGGGTTATCCTGACCATATTTGGAGAATTGCTGGTTGTCTAATAGTTTTGTAATATATTGTAGAGACACTGAATATGTTGTAGAGATTATGGATTCTGTTATATTCCTGTTAAGAATATTAACTTTGTGTTTTAGCAGGCAGTTAACTTGGCTGAACTCAAATTCCAGACTCAATCTCCTTATGTTCAGTTCTTTTAGTCTTAGCCTGACAGTATAGAGCTCACCTCATACATGCCTAATGCGGGAGTCAGCCAGAGTTTTGAGTGGAGTGTATGTGCAGAGTTTGTGGTTCTCTCCCTGTGGTTCTCTTCTTCTGGAATTTTCCCCTCACTTTCCAGCTGGTTTGGCAGTCACGAATACTGTCTTTTGTGTGTTTACTCAACCAATAAGACTGCAGATTTCTATCCAAAGTATCTCCTTTTTGGATTGGCTTTTATCCCTGTGGGGAATCTGCAAATGCCCCAAGGGAGGAAATAGAGATATATGCTGGGCTCATTTCAGTGTGCCTCCCTCCCTTACAGAATCCTGGCTCCTTCAATGCTGCCTGTCTAAGTTGATCTCCATTGTACTTAAACAGTTGCTATCTGTGTTTTAACCAGGTTTTGTAGTTGTTCTTAGCAGGAGGATTGGTCTGATACAAGCTATTCCCTCAGGGCCATAAGCCAGGAGTCCTGAGGCCCAGAATTGAATGCATTACTTCACTTGTGCTCTGACTAGTGCAGAGTTGGATTATTATCTCCCTAAATAATATCTTAATTAATGCTACTTAATAATGCATTAGGTTTTTGGCTGCCATATCCCACTGTTGGCAAGAATTACACTTGTGGCCATCCAGAATCTCTCCCCTCCCCCACTTGAATTGCCTGCTATTAAACCACATCTCCTTTGTCTAGTAATAATTCAGTATTTCTTTGTTTTTAAAGCTGAACGCAGTACTTTCATTTATCCTTATTTAATTTGGGTCTGTTTTCCCTACCATTGAAGCTTCTTGAATCTCTTAAAGCTTGATTTCATTTTCTACTTTCCTTTCAACTTATATTGTTTGAAGATCCTCTCGTTTTTTTGCCACTTTGTAATAGCTGTGGAAAGCATCATCAGCACTGCTGTTTCTGATGATCAGTAGTAAAAAGTTCCCTACTTCATAAAGTAAGGGCACATAAAGTCAGATTTGGTTATCCTCACAAAATAATATTTTAATAATTTGAAAAACATATGTAATACTCAAAGGATGCTGTGAATATTTTTTTTTTTTTTTTTTTTTTTTTTTTTTTTTTGAGACGGAGTCTCGCTCTGTTGCCCAGGCTGGAGTGCAGTGGCCCCATCTCCGCTCACTGCAAGCTCCGCCTCCCAGGTTCATGCCATTCTCCTGCCTCAGCCTCCCGAGTAGCTGGGACCACAGGCGCCCGCCACCTCGCCCAGCTAGTATTTTTGTGTTTTTAGTAGAGACGGGGTTTCACCATGTTAGCCAGGATGGTCTCAATCTCCTGACCTCGTGATCCGCCCGCCTCGGCCTCCCAAAGTGCTGGGATTACAGGCATGAGCCACCGCGCCCGGCGAATTTTGTTATTTTTTTAAATGCTTTTTTGGGTCATTCACAATAATTTACGTGTGAATATGAAAGATTATGGAACAATTCCTGGTATGCTTATGGATTCATGCTCCCTGCAAGAATTCAGACCCAGTGATAGGAAAACACTAGTCAATTCATAGCTTACTATTGTAACAAAGATTTCTCTTTATTTTTTATTTTGAAATGATTTCAGACTTATAAAAAGTTGAAAATTAAAAGCAGTATAGCTGAGCACCGTGATGTATGTCTATGTCTGTAGTCCTGGCTGTTCAGGAGACTGAGGTGGGAGGATTGCTTGAGGCCAGCAGTTAGAGACTGTAGTACACTATGATTTTGCCTATGAACAGCCACTGCACTCCAGCTTGCATAATGCAGCAAGACCTCATTCTCTTTAAAAAAAAAAAGTGTACTCTGTGTGTGTGTGTGTACATACATTTTTTCTGAACTAGTTGATAGTAACATTTATAGCCCTTTACCCTTAAAGACCTCTGTATGTATTTCTTAAGAATAGAAATATTCTCATGTAACCAAAACACATTTATTTATATGCCATATTCCAATTTTGTCAGTTCATATTCTGATTCCAATTTTTTATTTTCTAATGGAATACTCCAGTTTTATCAGTTAGCCTGATGCAGAATCCACTTTAGGGCCAAGTATTGTGTTTCGTTGTCATCTCTTTAGTCTTAAGTTATATGGTTGTGGTAAGGGATGGTTCTTGGTTCTTATTTAGTCTCAGTCTTAGGCAGATCCTCTGCACTTGGGCCTCAGAGTGAGGCTTTCTCAGTGTTCTTGTCCCTGCCCCCTGTGTCTCTACCTGTGGCAGCCAAACTCTGCCTTATCTGTAGTGATGGTGGGTAGCAGTTTGAGTCATCCTGAGAAAATTCAGGTGAAAGATAAAGGCTAGAAAGATAGATTGAAATGAGGTGAGAGAGTGTAAATAAAAATTCTGGCTGTGTGAGGTGGCTCATGCCTGTGATCCCAGCACTGGAGGCTGAGTTGTAGAATGTACAATAAGTTTACTAGTGAAGTAGAAGGAAACCCAGGAGTTCAAGGGTGCAGTGAGCTGTAGTTGTGCCGCTACACTCCAGCCTGGGTGACAAAGCGAGATCCTGTCTCTAATTACATAAAAATAAAGTCACCTTAATAAAAAAGATTCTATATGGTCTTGTTTGTTTGCTAGATGTGGGCTGTAAATTTGGTTTTTAGAAGCCAATTCATATTGGACAACAGGATCAGTGCCCTGATTTACAGTGTCCCAACGTAAAAGCAAACTAAATGGCACATGGGAAGTATCATTTGGCCTGGTATCAAGATCAGAGAGAGAGATATATCCCTTGAGTCCTTATAAAGAAGGCTCTATTGATTGGCATCCTCAACAATACCTTTACTGTAAATAAGACAGTGGTTTCATAGGACTGTGTTTTTAATAATGTCCCTCAGTGTAGGCAAATTGCCTAATATTAAGCGCATTTTCGTGAGAGGCAGAAATTATGTGATTTTGTATCTGCTGTTCAGGCTTATTCTAGGGTAGTGACTAGTGATCTAGTTGTAGAACCTGTCTTCAAAGGAAGTTTTATCAGGAAGCCCCATGTATAATATGGGAAAAAGTGGAGTTGAAGTGGGGTGGTATATCTAGAGTGCTACTAGCTCAGCTCTCACCCTGTCTCATTTTCCTGAGAGAGTCTGTACTACACCTCTGCAAAATGACTAGAGCCCTGAGCACATTATCAGAACTACTGTCCAGAGAAAACTGTTGAATTGCATAGCCTCAGATAGTTCTCTACAAATGTGTCTGTGGGAACTGAATTCTGATTTTTGTCATCTGTTAGTATTTCAACTACTTTATTTTAAATTGTCACCCCTTTTAAAACCCCTTACTTGGTATCATTATCTTATTCTCAGAAACTGACCATTCCTTCTACTTCACAAGTAAACTTATTGTACTTTCTACATAAGCAAAGCGATACAAAAATCCAGCGTATCTACATGTAGACAAAAAAGAGGACCTCCCTTTTTAAGTTTGCTAATATGTCTGCTTATCCTCTGGGCCCCATCATTTTGTACCTTCTTTGAGACAGTGTTCTATTAGTTACTCCATCCTCCGGGTCAGAGTCTCTCCTTCTCTATTGGCCCCTTTTCTATAGTCTTAAGAAGAAAACCCTTTATCTGCCCAGCAGCTTCTTTTCCCCATTACCTATTGCCCCTTTCACCTCTCTTGCTAGGCTAAGCTTGAAAATGTAGCTTAGGTTTGCTGTATTCCTTTTCCTTCCCATTCTTTTCTTTTTATTTAAAAGTTTATATATAAATTTATGAAAATATAAATATATAATTTATATAGAAATAATAAACACTAATGTTTTCATCCCTGAATTTAAGAAACAATATTACAGTACTGTTGAAAACCTTTGTGTACTCTTCCTTTAATACACATTTTTTCCTCCCCTCAAAAGTAACCATTACTGGCTGGGCACAGTGGGTGGCTCATACCTGTAATCCCAGCACATTGGGAGGCCGCGGCAGGAGGATCATGTGAGCTCAGGAGTTTGAGACCAGCCTGGGCAACATAGCGAGACCTCCTCTCTACTTAAAAAAGAAATTTAGCTGGGTGTGGTGGCATGTACCTGTAGTCCCAGCTACTTGGGAGACTGAATGAAGTGGACCACTTGAGCCAGGGAGATGAAGGCTGCAGTTAGCTATGATTGTGCCACTGCACTCCAGCCTGATCAACAGAGCAAGAAAAAAAAAAAGAAAAAAAGTAGCCATTATCCTAAATTTGATTATTATTGTTTCAAGATATTTCATTTTTACTTTTACTACATATCTACAGATCCCTAAGCAGTATATAGCTAAGATTTTCAATATGAGTATGATGAATGATTTGGAGGCATACCAGATGTTGATCCTCTCAGCCTTTGGAACAGTGGATTTTATGACCAGCCTTGTTTGTGTATAATACAAATGTTATTTTCTGTGTACCATGGTATAAAAAAGTTGGGGAGCACTGATATATAATGTTATTGTGTATATTTTTGAAATTATCAATAGTAATGTCCTATATATGTTCTTTATTTTTTCAATTCATCTTGTATTTGTGAGACTCATCTGTGTTAATGCAGGTAGCATTTTTTTCATTTGTATTTCATTTATGTATGGTATTCTGTTATATGAATTTATCACACTTTACCTATTTTCTTACTAATGGTTGTTTATTTAAGTAGTCAATAATTTCTTACAAATAATGTTACCATGAAGATTATTAATAATGTTTCCTTGTATGTTAGTGTTTTATTAAAGAAATATGCCTTGGGGTGAAATTGCTAATTGTAGAGAATCTAGCTTTATTCCAGCTTATATTTACTAACAGTTTTAACAGCTCTCTGAACTTTGGTTATTTACAATTTTTAAAAAAACTTTTGCAGTTCTTGAGATAGACAGCAGTTCTGAAGATGGGTGGTGATGGTTGCATAACAAGGTAGCTGTACTTAGTGTCCCAGAACTATATATTTAAAAATGATTACCATGGACTGGGCACGGTAGTTCACGCCTGTAATCCCAGCACTTTCGGAGGCCGAGGCGGGTGGATCACCTGAGGTCGAGAGTTGAAGAGCAACCTGACCAACACGGAGAAACCCTGTTTCTACTAAAAATACAAAATTAGCTGGGCGTGGTGGCACATGCCTGTAATCCCAGCACTCTGGAGGCTAAGGCAGAAGAATCGCTTGAACCTGGGAGGTGGAGGTTGTGGCAAGCCAAGATTACACCATTGCACTCCAGCCTGGGCAACAAGAACAAAACTCCGTCTCAAAAAAAAAAGATTACTGTGGTAAATTTTACGTTATATATATTTTAACACAATTTAAAAAAAGTTTTGCTGGCCTGATGGGCATGAAATCTCACTGTGCTTTTTATCTGCTTTTCTGTGATTACTAGTGAGATATCTTTTCATATGCGAAATGTCCATTTATGGTTTTTTCCCCTTTGAATATTTAATGTTAATACCATTTGCTCATTTTTCTATTAAATTATCTTTTATTGATTCTTGGAAGTTCTTTTTTTTTTTTTTTTTTTTGAGACAGGGTCTTACTCTGTTGCCCAGGCTGGAGTGCAGTGGCGTGATCTCAGCTCTCAGCTCACTGCAGCCTCCACTTCCTGGGTTCAAGCAATTCTCCCACCTCAGCCTCCCGAGTAGCTGGGACTACAGGTGCTCTCCACCATACCTGGCTAATTTTTGTATATTTTTTTGTGGAAATGGGGTTTCACTATGTTGGCCAGGCTGATTCTTGGAAGTTCTTTATGTATTCTGGATACACATCTTTTATTGGTTATGTGTGTTGCATACATTTTCTTTCATTTATGTCTGTCTTTCCCATTTAAAAAAATAATACCTTTTGATAGAGCGTTAATTTTAATGTGGTTCAACTTATTTTTTTCCTTTTTGATATGTACTTTTTGTGTCTTGTTTAAGAAATCATTCCTAAGATAAGGTTGTAGAGATATTCACCTGTATTTTTTTCTAAAAGTTTTTAAAATTTTGTCCTTCTTCACATTTTGGTTTATAATTATAATCTACTTGATTTGATTTTTATGTTTAATGTGAAGTGAGTATTCCATTTACCCCCATATAGTTAATCAGGTACCTCAGCACCATTTAATACACATTCCCTCTCTCCTCCACTGATGTGCAGCATCATCTCTTACATATCAAGTTTATATGTATGCAGGGGTCTGTGTCTGGGCTGTCTATTCTGTCCCATTGGCCAGTTGTTTATTACTATACCCATACTACATTTAAGCTTTATAATAAAGTTATCTGGTTGGGCAGTATCTCCCTTCTCAGTTCTCGAAAATGTTTTTAGCTATTGGTTCCCTGCATTTCTTTACAGTTTTAGAATTCATTTGTCAAGCTTCACAGTTGAAATATTGATCAGAAATGTAGGTATAACTCATTATCCAGATTTAGACTATTACAAAAATTGTATAGCTACTAAAGCTTCAGAGAACTCAGACCTATATTTTATTATCTTAACAGGGAGAATTAATAACTGGTTCACAGTCTAATCGAAACCTCAAATAATTTTCCCTCAGTTACAAAATCTTAACTTTTATAAGAATCCCAGTTCATGTAAAAATCTGCATTATGCATGTAAAACACCAGTTACTTAACACTTACTACACTCATTATTTGGTATGTTTTTGGACAGAATAGTGCGGAAACTGTACAGTATCAGATATTTCTTCTATACTGCCCCAAACATGTACCATAATGTAATTAAGCAATGAGAAAATATGTTAAAGATACATGATGAACTGCAAATAACTCTTAGCTAATAACCAAGACCATGTAAAAAAAATAATGTACTGATTAAACTGTTGCCTGAGTTAGATTTGCTGGTGAGAAGTGGGAGAAGAGGCTGTTATCATGGTTGCCATTCAGTCGTGAGTCAAAATGTGTGGGAAGGATCTAGCAAAGGGCTCACTATTGGATTCGAAGAAGTGATGGACAGTTTTCTCCACTCCTGAGGTCCAGAAATAGATGGCTGTGAACCATTGTCTGCAGTCTTAGATAAAACAATTAGATGAAAAATATCTTTAAAAATGTATGTCTCCTTGTGTTCCTTTTGCTCATGGTTATAGAATGTGAGCATAAGATATGATCTTGTCAGGAAAATAGCTGAGATACAGCTGTTGAGTAGACTGGACAATCTCTCTTAGATTCATAAGCACCTTAAATGTGCACTCATGCAAATCTCTTGATAGTTGTTTTTTTAAATTTGAATAGTGACTCCTGGGTTTAAAAAGTACATATTGTAACATATATTCAGATAGCGAAAATTCCTCAAGTGAGGAACACTGGATGTGTAGATTAATTTGGAAAGAGTCCAAATCTTTGCAACATTTGGTTTTCTGTGACCATGATTTTATTTCTCCACTTGTTTAGACAGTTTTATAATTTTTGTTATAAAAGTATGTAGATATATAGGAATGCAGTTGATACTTATATATTATTCTTATTAATTTGTAGATTCTCTTGGATGTTGTACATACACAGCCATATCTTCTGGGAATAATGAATAATGAAATTTTGCTTCATCTTTTTATTCAATTTTCTTTTCTTTTTTTTTTTTTTTGAGACGGAGTCTTGGCTCTATAGCCCAGGCTGGAGTGCAGTGGCGTGATCTCGGCTCACTGCAAGCTCCGCCTCCTGGGTTCACACCATTCTCCTCCTTCAGCCTCCCAGGTAGCTGGGACTACAGGCGCCTGCCACCTCGCCCGGCTAATTTTTTGTGTGTTTTTAGTAGAGACGGGGTTTCACCATGTTAGCCAGGATGGTCTCAATCTCCTGACCTTGTGATACACCTGCCTCAGCCTCCCAAAGTGCTGGGATTACAGGTGTGAGCCACCGTGCCCGGCCAATTTTCTTTTCTTACTGTGTTAGCTGTGGCATTGTTGAACAGAAGTGGTGAGGATAAACATCCTTGTCCTTCATTTCGAGGAAATTCTTCCATTGTTTCACCACAGGTATTATGTTGGCTGTCTGTTTTTAGTGGATACCCTTTATCAGATTTAAAAAGTTACCTATAATAGGCAGTGTCATAGAATGGTTAAGAATCCAGACTTTCTAGCCAGGTTGTCAGGATTCAGCTCTTGGTGTTGCCACTTGCTGGCTGTGTGACTTTGGACAAATCACTTAACTGCTCTGTAGGACAGTCTTCTCTACTATATAATGGTGATAATAATTCATACTTCATACTGCAGTATTAAAGATTAAATGATTTTAACGATTAATATGTAAAACAGGATTAAATAATATTTGTATGACACTTAAAAACTGCCTGGTATATAGTAAGTGCTGTATATTAGCCATTTTTACAGTACTGTCATAAATCCTTGTTTTCTAAGAGATTTTGTTTTATTTTGTTTTGAAATTATGAACAGGCATTGAATTCTTATTTCTTTACCTGAGGTTTGACACACTTACTGGATTTTGTTAGCACATTAATATTTGTTGAACTTCATAGAGTCTCAGATTTATGCTACAACTAGCATTTAATTTCTATGGCCTTTTAAGGATTGGCATATTTGGTGGTAGTTTCCATTTAATACTTATTTCTAGATTGCCTTCTATGAGCTTTTTTGATGGTGCTCACCTTACCTTCCTAACCATCTGAACATATAAGCATATTGCAATTATTAATCTGTTATCTAATGCCACGGAAATGTGTTCTTACGCTTAGTGCAACTTCTTAGTGGGAGTAGATTATTTTGTGTATATTTTGATATTTTACTAACAGACCCAACTGTCCATTCATAATGGTGAGACTAAGTGAATAGAAGTCAGTTTAAAGTTACCAGATGAATAAGCAGCTTTTGAAAAATGTATCAAGATAATAAATTTTGTTTCTGGATTCTCTTTTGAAAATTCACTATTGTTGAAAAGTCTGTGTAGGAACAAACTTTATAAACTTACTTGTATACAGCTGGGACTGAATTTATGGGCTGCCCTTCTAACTTGCTAAAAAGCTGAAGATTGACAGCTGCTTTCATACTGCATTATCTAGCTTGGCTTTTAACTCCAAGAGAATTGTGTTCACAAATTGATGCTCTGTTCCTTTGGGGTTG
Organism: Chlorocebus sabaeus; assembly: GCF_047675955.1. Classification (NCBI taxonomy): domain Eukaryota; kingdom Metazoa; phylum Chordata; class Mammalia; order Primates; family Cercopithecidae; genus Chlorocebus; species Chlorocebus sabaeus. The sequence continues at coordinate 52,321,681 of NC_132929.1, read as the reverse complement.
GTATAGAAGCATTAAATTGTACTGAAATATTCATATGTGAGTGCATTTAGCTGAAAGCAATTGATGTTTTGTTCCCAAGAGGACAGAGAGAAATGCTGTATGGACCTGTAGTCCAGAAAACACCCTAAGCATGCTTCTTAAAGGTAATTACATGGCCTGGATGATTAAAGTCCACACAGTCAAGTTTAAAATGACAAAGAAGAAGTTGTAGAATTTATAAACTGTGGTTTGTATATATAAACTATTTGGTTGTACAATAGTTAAAAAACTTAATTGCCAAAAAAACTAGGAGGTTTAATTATATCTTTGGTTTGTCTTCTCAGCTAATTTTTACTAGACTGATTTCTCTAAACATTTATTCCAGAGGTCCAATATCAGTGAAGTTCTTTATCCATTATCATTTTATTATATAAAGTTAAAAATTGTAAGTTTCAGAGAGAGTATTGAATTCTTTTTTACATATATATGGTAACTGTTTAAAAGCATGCCACTAATAATGATAAATTGACATGTCTTGTAGATAGTGAATCTAATTTAACAGCTGACATGAAAATCAATGAGAGTAGAAAGCAGATCTTTGTTGTAGCTGTGTTGGTGTGGTAACTTGAAAGAAATAAAACTATTCTAAATTTTTATTCTTATTCTGTGTAGTTTTTTATTTTTTTTCCTATAAAAATAATATATTTTCTCATATAGTTTCAGGTATGATGGGCACATGAATGTCAAAGAACATGAGACACTGTACTAGAAAATGTTGATTCAATGGATAATTGGTCATTTAGCGTATGTAATTCAGTACTGTGTTCACTTTAAGACCAAAGATACAAGCACTAAGGTGTAGAGAAGAAGAGTTTAATAACATCATTTAACTATATATTAATATTAACCAAATTTAGTCTGAAAGGAAATTTGGGAAATAGTATTTGGGGCAGGAGGGTATACTCCACTTCCTTAAAGTGAGATTATTTTAGAGGATCTTAGGTTGCATAGTAAATTTATTTTTAACTGGCATTACTATTTTCCATATTACAAGTTCTACTCCAATTCTTATAATTTCAGAAGGTGCTTCAATGAGTTTTTCATAAGTCTTTGGTCTGAACTTCACAACTCAGATAGCTTTCTCTTAAATAAACATTTTGAGGGCTGGGTGCGGTGGCTCACGCCTATAATCCCAGCACGTTGGGAGGCTGAGGCGGGCAGATCACCCAAGGTTGGGAGTTTGAGACCAGCGTGACCAATATGGAGAAACCCTGTTTCTACTAAAAATACAAAATTAGCTGGGAGTGGTGGCACATGCCTGTAATCCCAGCTACTCGGGAGGCTGAGGCACGAGAATTGCTTGAACCTGGGAGGTGGAGGTTGCAGTGAGCTGAGATCGTGCCATTGCACTCCTGCCTGGGCAACAAGAGTGAAACTCTGTCTCAAAAAAACTAATAATAATAATAATAATTTTGAGAATGATTTTGGATTTCAAGAAAAAAGCTTTGTTTATTTTTTGTTTGTTCTTTTTTTTTTTTGAGATGGAGTCTTGCTTTGTCGCTCAGGCCGGAGTGCAGTGGCGCGATCTGGGCTCACTGCAACCTCTGCCTCCCGAGTTCAAGCAATTCCCCTGCCTTAGCCTACCTAGTAGCTGAGATTACAGGTGTGCACCACCACACCTGGCTAATTTTTGTATTTTTAGTAGAGACGGGGTTTCACCATGTTGGCCAGGCTGGTCTCAAACTCCTGACCTCGTTGTGATCCGCCCGCCTCGGCCTCCCAAAGTGCTAGGATTATTGGCGTGAGCTGCCGTGCCCAGCCTGGATTTAAAGAAAAATTTTGAAGACAGTACAGTGAATTTCTATAAATTTTGTACCTGGTTTTCCTTATCATTTTAAAATGTATGTTAATAATTTTTAATAATTACCACAAGATTCTAGAATGAAGTTTTTTGAACATGGGAAATTCTGTGACGGTTTCTGTCAGGGTTTCTAGTGGTTTTTTATTGTGGTAAAATACAAAATTTTCCGTTTTAACGATTTTTATTTATTTATTTATTTTGAGATGGAGTCTCACTCTACTGCTCAGGCCGGAGTGCAGTGGTGCCATCTCGGCTCACTGCAACCTCCGTCTCCTGGGTTCGAGCAATTCTCCTGCCTCAGCCTCCCAAGTAGCTGAAACTACAGGCATGTGCCACCACGCCTAGCTAATTTTTGAATTTTCAGTAGAAACAGTGTTTCACCATGTTGCCAGGCTGATCTCAAACTCCTGGCCTGAAGTGATCCACCCACCTCGTCCTCCCAAAGTGCTGGGATTACAAGTGTGATCCACCACACCCAATTGTTCTAACGATTTTTAAGTGTACAATTTAATGACTTTAATTACATTCACAGTGTGCAACCATCACTACTCTATTTCTGAAAGTTTTAATCACCCCAAATAGAAATCCTATACCCATTAAACAATAACTCCTTATTACGTTCTACCTTGGCCCCTTGTAATTGCTTATCTGTCTCTATGAATTTGCTTATTCTAGATATTTCATAAAGTTGAATCAAACAATTTGTCCTTTTATGATGACTTTTTTCATTTAGCACATGTTCACATTTCATCATGTTGTATCATGTATCAGAACTTAATTCCTTTTTATGGTCCAGTCATCTGTAAACATTTTGCTTATCCATTCATCTGTCAATGGACACTTAGCTTGTTTTATTTTGCCTTTTAGCTATAGTGAATAATGCTGCTGTGAACATTCACATACAAGTATCTGTTTGAGTCCCTGTTGTCAATTCTTTTGAATATATACTTAGGATTGGAATTTTTGAGACATATGGTAGTTCTATGTATAACTTTTTGAGGAACCTTCAAATTGGTTTCCTCTGGTTGCTTTGTAGCTCTCATAAACTTCTTGACATAGAAGTTACGATTAAATGTCAAGAAAGGCTATGTGTAAGCAATGGCCAGCTCTTAGTGATTTGGGAAAAGAGGCAGTTTGGTGAGTGGAAAGAATACTACTTGGAAGTCAGGAGACCTAGGTTCAAGCGGCAGTTCTGTTTCCCAGGGCCTTGATTTTTATCATTGATGAAATAAAGAGATAGCATAGATAATTTCAAAGGTTCCTTACAACTCCAAAATTCTCTTAGAAATGTATAATTTAGCATGTTTTGACTTGAATCAAAGAACTTTGCTGGCCCGGCGCAGTGGCTCACGTCTGTAATCCCAGTACTTTGGGAGGCCGAGGTGGGCGGATCACGAGGTCAGGAGATGGAGACCATCCTGGCCAACACGGTGAAACCCTGTCTCTACTAAAAATACAAAAAATTAGTTGGGCGTGGTGGCAGGCGCCTGTAGTCCCAGCTACCCGGGAGGCTGAGGCAGGAGAATGGCATGAACCTGGGGGGCGGAGCTTGCAGTGAGCAGATATCACGCCACTGCGCTCCAGTCTGGGCAACAGAGCAAGACTCTGTCTCAAAAAAAAAAAGAAAAAGAACTTTTCTGATAAAAAATTTTGATAGTTGGGCGAAGTGGCTCACACCTGTAATCCCGGCACTTTGGGAGGCTGAGGTGGGGGGATCCCGAGGTCAAGAGGTCGAGACCATCCTGAGCAACATGGTGAAACCTTGTCTCTACTAAAAATACAAAAGTTAGCTGGGCGTGGTGGCACACTCCTGTAGTCCCAGCTACTCGGCAGGCTGAGGCAGGAGAATCGCTTGAACCCAGGGGACAGAGGTTGCAGTGAGCTGAGATCGCGCCATTGCACTCCAGCCTGGGTAACAGAGCGAGACTTAATCTCAAAAAAAAAATTTGATAGTCAAACTTTTTTTTTTTTTTGAGGCAGAGTCTCACTCTGTTGCCCAGGCTGGAGTGCAGTGGCACAATCTTGGCTCGCTGCAAGCTCCGCCTCTCAGGTTCATGCCGTTCTCCTGCCTCAGCCTCCCGAGTAGCTGGGACTACAGGGTCCCACCACCACGCCCAGCTAATTTCTTGTATTTTTTAGTAGAGACGGGGTTTCACCGTGTTGGCCAGGATGGTCTCAATCTCCTAACCTCGTGATCCCCCGGTCTCAGCCTCCCAAAGTGCTGGGATTGCAGGTGTGAGCCATTGCGCCCGGCCAAATAAACTTTTTTTGAGACAGGGTCTCACTCTGTTACCCAAGCTGGAATGGAGTTGGTGCCATGACATCTCAGTGTAGCTTCAGCCTCCTGGTGTGTCCAGAATTGGTGGGTTCTTGGTCTCACTGACTTCGAGAATGAAGCCGCAGACCCTTGCAGTGAGTGTTACAGTTCTTAAAGATGGTGTGTCCGGAGTTTGTTCCTTCAGACATTCAGATGTGTCTGGAGCGTCTTCCTTCTGATGGGTTCGTGGTCTCACTGTCAGGAGGGAAGCTGCAGATCTTCGTGGTACTGGTGTTACAGCTCTTAAAGGCAGCACATCTGGAGTTGTTCATTCTTCCGGGTGGGTTCGTGGTCTCGCTTCAGGAGTGAAGCTGCAGACCTTCGTGGTGAGTGTTACAGCTCCTAACGGCAGCGTGGACCCAAAGAGTGAGCAGCAGCAAGATTTATTGCAAAGAGCGAAAAAACAAAGCTTCCACAGTGTGGAAGGGGACCCGAGTGGGTTGCTGCTGGCTGGCTAGGGCAGCCTGCTTTTATCCCTTATCTGGCCCCACCCACATCCTGCTGATTGGTCCATTTTACAGAGAGCTGATTGGTCCAATTTGGCAGAGTGCTGATTGGTATGTTTACAATCCTTGAGCTAGACATAGAATCACAGAGTGCTAGTTAGCTAGATACAGAGTTACCTAGATATAGAGTACCAATTGGTGCCTTTATAAACCTTGAGCTAGACACAGAGTGCTAATTGGTGCATTTACAATCCTTGAGCTAGACACAGAGTCACAGAGTGCTAGTCCTCCAGGTCTCCACTAGGTTAGCCAGATACAGAGTACCAATTGGTGTATTCACAAACCCTGAGGTAGACACAGAGTGCTGATTGGTGCACATATGATCCTTCCGCTAGATATAAAAGTTCTCCAAGTCCCAATCAAGTTCAGGAGCCCAGCTGGCTTCACCCAGTGGATCCTGCACCAGGGCTGCAGGCAGAGCTGCCCACCAGTCCTGAGCCGCGCCTGCACTTCTCAGTCCTTGGGCTGTAGATGGGACCTGGCACCACGGGGCAGGGGGCGGCGCCTGTAGGGGAGGCTCAGACCGCTCCTGGGAGCCCACCGCAGCTGGAGGAGCTCAGACATGGTGGGCTGCAGGTCGTGAGCCCTGCCTTGCGGGGAGGCAGCCAAACCCAGCGAAAATTTGAGAGCAGCGCCGGCAGGCCGGCACTGCTGGGGTACCTGGCACAACCGCCATAGCTGCTGGCCCGGGTGCTAAGCCCCTCACTGCCCTGGGCCGGCGGTGCCTGCTGGCCACTCCGTGTGTGGGGCCCGCTGAGTGGGCGCCCCGCGCGAACTCACACTGGCCTTGGAGTGCAGCGCGCAGCCCGGGTTCCCGTCCACGCCTCTCCCTCCACACCTCCCGGCCAGCAGAGGGAGGGGGCTCCGGCCTCAGCCAGCCCAGAGAGGGGCTCCCACGGCGCTGCGGCAGGCTGAAGGGCCCTTCAAGCACCCTCAGAGTGGACGCTGAGGCCGAGGAGGTGCTGAGAGTGAGGGCTGCTAGCACTTTGTCACCTATCACTGGGCTCAAGTGATGCTCCTGCTTCAGCCTCCCAAGTAGCTGGGATCACAGGTGTGTCCCACCATGCCCAGCTAATTTGTTTTTTTGTAGAGATGGGGTCTTGCTGTGTTGCCTAGGCTGTCTCAAACTCCTGGCCTCAAGCGACCCTCCCACCTCAACCTCCCAAAGTGCTAGGATTACAGGCATGAGCCACGGCACCCAGCCTTCAAATAAAGTTTTTATTTGACCTGCTAAAATGCAAAGCTTTGTAATAGACTTGATTACATGTTCAAGTATTTTGATGTCATATACACAAATATTTCAATGTAAATTAACTGAATAGTTTTAGGTAAGCATATAATACTATACTTAGCTTTTCATAATTTCAGGTACACTTAAAGTGTATTTTCCCACAATGGAAAAGCTCTGAAGTGGTATAGAAGCAAATTAGGTACATGCAAAGCATTTAATTATAAAATAAATATCAAAATTATATTTAATTTATTATTATTAATATTTTTAGAGATGGGGTCTTATTCTGTTGCTCAGGCTGGAGTATGGCAGCATGACCATAGTTCACTGCAGCCTCAAATTTCTGATCTCAAGAAATCCTCCTGCCTCAGCTTCCCAAGTAGTTGGGATTATAGGCGTGAGCCTCTGAGCACAGCTGAAGTTATATTTTAATGTGAAACTATTCTCTTAAGGAAAAAAAAAGCTTGTTTCAGGTCCTGTACATCTTGCATAATTGAAATCTGCAATTAAAAAACATTACTAAGAGGCCAAAGGTTGAAATTTCACTTTTTTTCTGGCTTACATTTACATTTTTGAATTGCATTTAACAATATAGTTAATGTCCTTGTTTTAAAAAAATTCTTTTAACCTTGTATTGAGCAACTAGGTTATTAAATTTACATTTTGAACAAAAAATATGAGGTACATAATGAAGTGTATGCTAGTGATATACATCCCATCTGCTTTGGACATATTAGACTAGAGGTGAAGAAGACATTTACTTAGTTCCCTATACCTCCTGGGAGAAAAGATAGACTGGTTAAAAGAATATGGAGGACCTCATATCTAAGAATTAATTTGAATTTAAGATTTCAAAGAATCTTTGGCTACATATTCTCTTACTAAAAAGAACCAAGTCAATCTACTGAGCCATGGAATCTCCATTCATGTGAAAAATCTTCAGAGGCTAGATGAGGGCCCCTGCTTTTCTTCAAATGCATTTTCTGGCTTTGCCTCTAGACATTTCCCTTTAGCAGTTATTTTGAACCAGATATTGACTTCATTGAAAGCCAAGTCAAAATCTTTAGCTGAAAAGTATTAGTTTTCAGTGCAGGTTACATAAATTAAAGAAACAACAACAACAACAAAAATAATTTCAGTGCCTTGCCTCTTTTGTGAGTCAGTCTCCTTGAAGGGCTTCCAGCTGGTGCATGTGGGTGGTGGGTGTGCATTAGAGGCTTTCTAATTGACGTGCAAGTGGTTGATAGAGCAATAAATCTAAACAGTGTAGCTTGTCATTATTCATGATAAGGAGACCCAGAGGTAACGTACAAACTGATACTTTTAGTAACATGGAGTAAAAGCTAATGTTAGCTAAAATTGACAATACTTTATATATATTTATATATACAAACTTCAGTTGGTTCTTCACCAGGTCTCATCTTGTTTTAGGGATTTTTCTTTAAGATAAATATACTTCATGGAGTTTTAACAGATTGGTAACTTCAGCTAAAGCATATTACCAATACAGTAATAATACTGAGTCATATGTGGTAGAGAAAAAGTGCTGAATTTAGAATCAGCCTAGTTTAAGAAGCCTGCCTTTTGAGAGTAGAATGGTAGCTTCCGGGGGCTGGGAGGTGGGGGAAATGGGGAGATGCTGGTCAAAGGATACAAAATTTTAGTTATGCTGGATGAATAAATTCTGGGGATCTATTGTACAGAATGGTGACTATAATTAATAAGAGTGGATTATATACTTAAGATTTGCTAGGAGAGTAAATCTTAAGTGTTCTTACCACAAAAAGTAACTGATATGATAGATATGTTAATTAGCCTGATTGTGGTAATTATTTCATAATGGCTACCTATATCAAAACATCACATTGTATACTTTAAATATACATAATTTTTATGTGTCAAATATACCTCAGTAAAGCTGGGGAGGGAGAACCTGCCTTTTACTAGGTGTGTATACTTTTGGACAACTCAGCAAGCCTGCCTGAGCCTCTGCTTTCTCTTCTATAAAATAGGAATCATTTCTACCCTATAGAGTTGTTAAGTGAGGTCATGTGTATAAAGTACAGCATAGTTACTGGCGTAACATAGACAGTACATGTAGCTGTGATGACTAGTGTGCTGTCTTGAATTCTAATAAAACAGGAGCTAATCTTAGTACAGGGGCATTGTCTGATGGATGGGATATAATTTGAGCTTTAAACCAATATTATGGGTAAAATCTTCCCTTCATGTGAAACTCAGTTTAGCCAGAATCCTACCTGAGAATTTCGTAATACAGGCAGAGAGCTGTTTGAGAAAAGAGCCACAGATAGTTTTGCTTTGAATTTTGGGGCCTCTTCCAAAAAGCGAAGAGACTTAAACAGGATTTGGCAAACAAAGGAAATAGTTTGGCCTTTTAAGTGAGCAGCAGGATGAAATATAGCAATATTAATGCACAGGAGGCTCCAATAATTAGAAAATATAGTTTGGTTAATCTACTTCCCAAAGACACATTCATTATTTGCTATGATAAATTCATTTAACTCCTAACCTGGCATTTGTTATGTATATGTATATGTGTATTATGTTTTAGCTATAACAGTTGCTGTTTAAGGTTATGGCTGTGTAGTCTATTGAGAAAAAAAGGTTAAGAAAGCATTTGCCATACCGTAAAACTCCTGTCCTGGTTGAGGAAGTCTTAGGGGTATTGCTTTTTTGAGCACACATAACATTGGATCTCTGAACTCTAGATAGAACCACTTACATGATGTGTTTAAATTTTTATTTATTTAAAGAAATGTAATTTTTCATGTTCCTTCCCTACCTCTATCTAGAAAGGAACACTTTTGGCAGAAAAGAAGTTTAAAACCTGATTTTTTAAGAGAGGAAACAATATTGGCATGGTATTTGTGCTCTGAATGCTCCAGATTTAACCACCCTACTCATATTCATATTTCATATAAGCAAAAAGTAAACGTTTAAATCTCTCCATTCTACTTTGTTTAAAGTAAAGCAGATCTGAAGTTGCTGCAGGCAGAATACTGTTCCAATTCCAGAAAAATGTGAATTTATGAGTTTATATCATAAACTCACATAATTTCAACTTCATATGTATTATATTTTTAATATGATCAACTTGATATGTCTTAGTACCTGCATCTGGGATATGTATTCTTGCACAAAGATTGTGTTAGAAATCTGTAAAGAAATCACCCCAACTTCCTAGGCAAACACTGGCTAGGAAGCTGGGCAGAAATTCTAACTTTATGGTCAGTACTAAATTCTAAGAAGAAACTAACAGCTATCAAAGAAAATTTTCCCCAGTACACTCCCCTGGAAGAATTGTATCAAGTTAGTAACAACATTCTTGACTATAGATATATAGATAGTAATAGTTACCATTTTAAAGTGAAATTTATGACGGTTGGCTGTCTCCTTTTCTGTTTAGAACTATAACATTAAAAATGCCTTCTAGTTTAGAGATTTGGTGATCATTTTAGAAATAATAGCATTATAGAAATATTTTGAGTACTTTATGTGCACCTCATTTTCATCATCACAACAATCCTGTTAGCTGCAGGTATTTGTCTCCATTTTACACATAACGGCAATTGAGCCTTTGAGAGATTGAATAACTTGCTCAAGAATGCAGATTGGTAAGTGGGAGAGTCAGGATCTGAACCCAGCTCTTATTTATTTAACTAACAATTGAATAACGTAGTGGTTTATTTTACCTTCTCATTTTCAACTTTCTTGAGTTGAGATCTGAGCTTACTAATTTTCCATCATCCTTGTTTTCCAATATGCATTTGAGGTTATAAATCTTTCTAAGTAATGGCCAGGCATAGTGGCTCATGCCTGTAATCCCAGCACTTTGGGAGGCCGAGGTGGGTGGATCGACCTGCCTGGCCAACATGGCAAAACCCCATCTCTACTAAAAATATAAAAATTAGCCGGGCGAGGTGGCACGTTCCTGTAATCCCAGCTACTCGGGAGGCTAAGGCACAAAAATCGAATCCAGGAGGTGGAGGTTGCAGTGAGCCGAGATCGTGCCACTGCACTCCAGCCTGGGCAACAGAGTGAGACTCCATCTCAAAATCAATCAGTCACTCTTTCTAAATACCACTCTAGCTGCATCCCACATGTTCTGATATACCCTCCCTTTTTTGGTGTTTTGTTCCATGTATTTTTAAATTTCCATTTTAATTTTTCTGACTCACATAATTTAGATACTTTTTACATCTTTTTTAGAATTGTGAGTTTTTGAGGAAATATTTTTCAGGTCTATCTAGAGTTTTAAGAGATAAATATAAGTTACTGGAGAACAAAATTTGATAGAGAGTTGCTTTTTCAGAGTATAAACTCATCATATTAAACCAGTAGCTTTAATCCGCTTTTGTTTTTCCTATAATGGGCCACACCACCTGAAATTTGATAGATTTTTGTCATCTATCTGTGACTCTCTATATTGGCTACTCTCTTGTTTAATCTTGCTGCCTCTAATGCTAGTCTTCAGCTCTGCCACACTGCTGACTTTTCTTTTTGGTTCACGTTCTCATTGAGCATAAAATAACCTGTAAATGGTCTTGTTCTGAGCCAACAGAAGCAACACAAACACATAAGACAATGCCATTCTATCTTTAGATGTGTTGTCAGACCATGGTCCACAGTTCCCTAGTGGAGTTTACAAGAAGGCTCTTTAGTTTGTTCTATGATTATTTTGGATTTGTGCTGCCCACATGATAACCACTAAGCCACATGTGATTATTGGGTACTTGAAATATAGTTAGTCTGACCTGAGATTACATTATTAAAATTAATTTTACCTGTTTCTTTTTACTTTAATGTGGTCATTAGAAAATTTAACATTAAATATATGGCTTACAAGATATGTAAGTATAGATATATCGAATAACTCTGTTTGGGGCTTAACAGTGATGTGCGAAAATGCAGTATAACAGAGGACAGTTTTCCCCTTAGCTTCTACACGAAATTCTGGAAAAGCAGAGCTCAGATAATACATCTTAGAATTCCAGGTTTGGGCACATGTTTTGGGTAAAGCAGGAATGATGTTCGTATATACTTACTTTCTGAAGAAAGCAGCCAAAAACCCAATCATCCACCAGAGAACACTAGCCATGTTGAATCCACAGGTTGGTCAAATTTCTATAAAAGTCTAAAGATTTCATTCCAATCATCCCTCTAATTCTCAGACATACAGTTTTATCATTAAGCCAGGACCATTAAAACCTGCTTTAAAAGCTTGTTTTGTCTAAAGGACTAAGGGAGCAGGAAAAGATGGGGATAGATGGCAAAAGTGGGCCCCTGTCTGACAGAAGGTTAGGGTTAGGGTTATACTGTCCCCTAATCTGCTTTCTGCTCCTAATGGCTTTTCCATTTCTCAGTGGCAGGTAGGAAAGTGAGGGGCTGATGAGGGACTGTAGCTCTATCACACCTCTTTTCCATTTTCCGTTATTGGATTACAGATTTTTGTGACCTTGCCATAGTCTGTAATTGTTAGACTGTGAGCTTCTTGAGGACAGGACACAGATAATTAGTCATCTTTATATTACCTGTAAGGTACAGTAAGAACATCAACAACAGTAAAATCAGTTACCCAGTGCTGCTCAACTCTTTCCTGTTATGGTACACTTAGACAGTTACAGTATTTGTACCACGGGATTCTGGCCACCCAGTACTTCTAGTCCACACAACTCTTTTGTAAGTACTCCTGTCTCAAGTTACTTTACTGCCATCTGTTGGAAAGTTACTGTAATAAAAATACAGGGCTATAGTGACTGTTATGAGTGGTGCCCTCCTTCTGAGTTATTCAGTGTACAGCCTGCTCAGCTGTACATGGTAGTCCTGAGACTACCCCAGGAGCCCACCTGGCCACCTAGTGGGCTGAGAAAATATTTGAACAAACCTCAACCCATGAGTGACACATCAAGGTTTCTTGGGAAATCTGATACTATGCTAAGGACTGGAGCCTCAACAGTAACCCTATAAAGCAGGAGTTCTTATAATTCCAGTGTTTTGGATGAGCAATTTGAGGCTTAGAGAGGTTAAATGAATGGCCCATGGTCATGCAGCTATCAGATGGCAGAACTGGGATCTGAATGGAGGCAATGAGGCTACAGAACCTAGGTTCTTAACCACAGTGATACGGTAAACCTGTTAAACCGCATCAGATGCAGCAGTATCTCAGTCCTGCTGCCCTTTCTATCTCAGCCCACTGTAACTAGTTTAGACCTCAGCCCCTGAGTTCTTTGAGTGAGTCTATAGGTTTTGGCAAAGGAAGAGGTATTTGTGGTTTTTTTCTGCCAGTCATTGTTTGTGTTAAGGTTAAGTGCTATCCCTTCTCTGTATTTCAGAATAAGCTCTGGTCCTCTTCCCATCCTGTGGCTTTACTTCTCCGCACAGTCCCTGTTTTTGGCATCACAGAGTGATCAACACAGACTGCTATCAGCCACCTGGGTTGATCCATTCTCTTCTAAATTCTCACTCTTCTAGATTCTAAAGCCACGAGGCCTATCTCTAGGATTATCCCTCCTTCTTTCTGTTTCTGTTTGTTCCTTTAATCCCCTCCGTCCCACGCCACACCTTGTATAACCCTTAATTGCTGTACTCCCTGGCAACATCTCTCACTTTCTCTCCAAATTATCTTACTATCTGATTTAAAAGGAAAGTGCCTCAGGGAAGGGATTGTCTTGTTATGTTGTGAAGCAGTATCTGACGTGCCCCATAAATTAGCATCTGTAGAGAGTTTTGTATATACTAATTATTATTATTATTGAAATACAAAAATGCTTTCTGAACCATGAGGAATTAGACTAAGATATTAGTCTAATTGCCTGTAGATGTTTTTTAAAAAGAAGGAAAAAAGCCTCTCTTCCTGCCTGAGAGAGCTATCAGCCTCAGAGCAGCAGCCCAAATCCCTGGACTTGTTCTGGGTTATAGTCTCAGTGCTGTTATGTTTATTCAGAGGACCATGTTTGCAAGACAGTAAAATAAAGCCCTGTTGGTCATGTGGATCCATTTGGACCATTTATTGTGATCAGAAAGGTAGAAATGGCCCTGGAGCACCTACCTTCAGCGTGTTTTGGCCCAGAATCTCTTATTTCCTTAGTGACATTTACAGGTAAAGTCAATGGAGTTCATTTTTGGGGACACAGTGGGTTTTAAGTAATTTTCATTTCTATTATATTTATGTTTACTGCCAGAGTGAATCAACATTTTAATTAGCATTTTATAATGCACATTAGCATTTTATAATACAATAAGACTTGAATTTACTGTAGACGTGTATGACAGAAAGACTCATTTACAAGACGATCGGTCTTTTCCAGTGCTTACTTTGAGAATATACCTAGAAGAATGGTATCTAGCTAAATAGCTTGCTTTAAAAATCTTTATGTTAGAATTTGTTTGCCGGGTTTTTCTGAATATGAACGTTAGTATATTTTGATTAACAATTTAACAAATGTCCCTTCATGAATGAAATGCTAGTCAGAATAAACTGAGGTGACCTTAAAATTATCTATTGAAGGCTGGGCGTGGTGGCTTATGCTGGTAATCCCAGCACTTTGGGAGGCCGAGGTGGGCAGATCACAAGGTCAGGAGTTCGAGACCAGCCTGGCCAACATAGTGAAAACCCGTCTCTACTAAAAATACAAAAATCAGCCGGGTGGGGTGGCATACACCTGTAGTCCCAGCTGCTCGGGAGGCTGAGGCGGGAGAATCACTGGAACCTAGGAGGTGGAGGTTGCAGTGAGCCAAGACTACGCCATTGCACTCCAGCCTGGGTGACAGAGTGAGACTCCGTCTCAAAAAAAAAAAAAAAAAAACAAAAAAAACTATTGAATTACTTGTAAATCTTAAGTTTACTACTTATGCTAGTGTCCATGTGTGAGAGACAGTATGATGTCAGGGCCTTATTGCATTGTCCGACTCTGTAGGATCACAATCGACACACTGGATGCATTCAAGGTAGAATCACAGAGCATGCAGTTGCTTTTTAATCCTCATCCATACTTTCTGCAGCATTCCTCCCCACCCTAAGACACAGTCTTATTACCCCAAATTGTTCTTCAGGCTTTCGGTAACTATAGAACAAGTTGATTAAAAAAACAAGCTCATCTCATTTTTAGATAATTAACTCACTTTGGGGACTAGATTGGTTCCTTTTCCAGGTTACATGGTGCTGCTCTAGGAGCAGTTGGACACTTTATGCTTGTAAAGATCAGGCCTAGGGAGTACTGCAGCGGGCTGGACAGTTCTAAGATTCAGGCTGCCAAAGAGCTGAGGGATTACCTATTATAGTGGTTCTCCAGCTCTGGCTATACATCAGAGTATCCTGGGGAGCTTTCTTTACAAGCACCAGTGCTGGAGCTGTACCTCTTCTGTTTACAACTGGAAAAAGTGAGGCCCTGAATTGACTTGTATGTGGTCATATACACTTTGGTGCTATGAAAAATCATAACATTAGGAGGCAATAACATTATTTCCAGATCCTAGTTGAAATGCTCTCTTATTTTGGATTGAGCAATTGTTAAATGCGATCATAAGCAGTGCAGAAAACAAGGTGGGACCACCTTGACACTGTCATTGGCTTTTGCAGTATCTGCCCAATAAGAAAACTAAGTATAACAGAACCACCTTCAGTGCCTTCCACATATTATTCATATCGAGGAGAGACTTTACTGTCAGTTGTGACAAAACCTTAGTGTCAGTCTGGTTACATGGTAGTTATACCTCCTACCCAGGCCAGGACTTGTTTGTTCATTTTTTGTGTGGGAAAAGGTTTTCAACTGAAGCTTTAATTATACCTGGTAAACAAAATGAAGCAGGTAAACTCTTCTAATTAAGCACTTATTAAAATGCTTAAAATTTTTCATAATGGAAGTGTGTTTTTATTTTCAAACATAGGTACTGTAAAAATTTTAGATAAGGAGACAGAACAGTGTCAGTCATTCCCTTTGTAATTATTGAGGGCAGAGGGGCAGGAAAAGGTACAAATATCATCAACATTTACCAAAAAACTATGGTATGGAGGCCTTTTTGCTAGGCTCTGGAAACACAAAGGTTCAGCCCATATCTTTGAGAAGTTTGTTATTTTTTATTCAGAGAGAACGTGTGTGTGTGTGTGTGTGTAAAATCTCTTGATAGTGATTTGTATTTCTGGTTTTTCTAAATACAAAGTTTAGTAAACATATCCTTATTACCATTTTAACAAATATCCTTTTGTGATAAGGCAAACAATTAAGCCAAACAACTAAGTCAAAATTTATTTTAATATATTTGAGTATATGTGTTTATATGTTAATATACAATTGTGTATGTTGTTAATTGTTAATGGGTATGTACAGCATGTATGGGTTGTGCAGTGATTTTCAAGTGAGTGCCACAGATGAAAAATGCTACCTTACAGGTAATTGTGAGATTGAGACACTTGATGTAAAATGCTTAACACTGTGTCTGGCACATAGTAAATGTTCAGTAGTCCTCATTATCCACATATTTATTATACCACCACTGCTATAGAAATTCACAGGAAAAAGAGAACTGTAGGTTAAGGAGATCAGAGAAAAAGGAAAGCATAATTTAAGCAATACATTTTGCCTCTGTTTTATTTAACATGACTTTTGCCTAAGACTTAAACTGCTAATAACAAACACTTTGGAAAGTATTATATAACATAAATACGTATTAATAACGTAACCTCTTTTATTTCAGGAACTTTATATTGCTGTTGGAATATCTGGAGCCATCCAACATTTAGCTGGGATGAAAGACAGCAAGGTAATTATACATCAGTGATGCTAAAAGAAAACGTTTCCACATTTTAGGATTTGGCTTACCTTGTATGTTTCCATGTAGTTACAGTGCATGTAGTCAAGCCATTCACACTAATATAGATCTGGGAACCAAAGAAATAAAAGCTACCGTTCACTGCCTTAAAAATTATTGGTCACAGAGGCAGTGCTGTGTCATGGAAAGAGGCCTGAACCTGAGTTATAGCTCCACTGCTAACTTAGTGCATGATGAGTGCTGTCTGCAAACTCAGTTTCTTTGTCTACTAAATGTGGGTATTGAATGACGATCACTAAGGTGCCCTTCAGCTGTGACAATCTGTGGATAGAAAATGTGAGGCTTAAACAATTTGATGAGGTTTTGAACGTCTAACTTATTTTTGAAGTTTTGATCCCTGATTCTCTCTCTGTCTGCTTCACTTTGGTCCCCTAACCGTCACAATCTCATATATCAGCAGGGCCCCTCTTCTTGGGTTGTTATCAAAGTATAACCAACACATTTTGGGTTGGAGCATCAGGCCATCTTAATATCTCAGTATCTCAGTAACTATCAAAAGTACAATAAGTATGGGGCTGGGCGTGGTAGCTCATGCCTATAATCCCAGCACTTTGGGAGAACGAGGTGGGCAGATCATGAGGTCAGGAGATCGAGACCATCTTGGCTAACACGGTGAAACCCCGTCTCTACTAAAAATACAAAAAAAAAAAAAATTAGCCAGGTGTGGTGGTGGGCGCCTGTAGTCCCAGCTACTCGGGAGGCTGAGGCAGGATAATGGTGTGAACCCGGGAGGCAGAGCTTGCAGTGAGCCGAGATTGCGCCACTGCACTCCAGCCTGGGCAACAGAGCGAGACTCCATCTCAAAAAAAAAAAAAAAGTCAAGTGTTTCCTTCCTCTACTTATTGCCCTTTTTTTTTTTGACACAGAGTCTTGCTGTGTTGCCTAGGCTGATGTCGCCCAGGCTGGAGTGCAGTGGCCTGATCTTGGCTCACTGCTAGCTCCGCCTCCTGGGTTCATGCCATTCTTCTGCCTCAGCCTCCCAAGTAGCTGGGACTACAGGCGCCCACCACCACACCTGGCTAAATTTTTTGTATTTTTAGTAGAGACAGGGTTTCACCGTGTTAGCCAGGATGGTCTCAATCCCCTGACCTCGTGATCCACCCACTTCAGCCTCCCAAAGTGCTGGGATTACAGGCGTTAGCCACTGTGCCTGGCCAGGAAACACTTGATTTTAACTTGCTACTTGGACTACTCTGGAAGTCCTGTGTAATGACTCTGAACATATATTTCAGAATATGACACATTAATTCATGCATAATAATGTATGGTTTGAATTATGAACTTGTCTTTCATGAAGTCAGAGATGCCTCTGACATTCCTGCATTTATCCATTCAGATGGAAGCTTGATATAAAAGATAATAAAACTTTTAATAGGCTTAACTTCTTCTAACTTGAAATGCATGCACTGCCTCTTTGTAGCTTCTAAATGAACTGGCCCAAAACCAGTCAGCTTTTACAGTTGGATGGTAAGTTTCTTTACTGAGCTATGAAAACAGCAGTGCCAATAGGGAAAATGTGATTGCTGCATTAAGAAAAAATAAATAAAAAGAAAGAAATTCCAGCACCAGCAGCCTTAAAGTATATTTTTAGCCAGACCAGTTCAGACATGGCTAGAATTCTGCTTCTCTAAAAATAAAAGATTCTGCCTGTCAAGAAGATACCAGTGAAAATTCTCACCCCACGCCAAAAGGGCTGGATGGTGGGAAAGACACTAGGTAGTGTACGTCAGAGCAAATAGGGAACAGTTGAAGTAAGGAGACTGGTGTTGGGGGTCAGCCAAGACTTTGTATCTCCATCTAGTCAACAAATGTTTATTAAGATCGTTCCTTATACTAGAAGCTGGGAATGCTTAAATGAAAAAGGCATAGCCCTTGTTGTCACTGTCTCGTCCTGTTGTCTGTGTCGTCCTCTGTTGACATAGCCCCATTATCTGCATAGGAGACAGTCTTTAATTGTATTGGTTTTAAGTTCTAAAATGGGATATTAGAATGGTTTAAATCTGACAGTTGCATTCCCTACAAGCTGCAATTTTAATTAGAATTCTGGTTTAGTTGAAGGAATTCAAGATTTGATTGTTAAATCAAATGAATCTAATGAAAGCAATTTCTGAACTAATATATAGTAATATGGTTGAGGCCACGTGCGGTGGCTCACGCCCGTAATCCCAGCACTTTGGGAGGCCGAGGTGGGCAGAGCACCTGAGGTCAGCAGATTGAGACCATCCTGGCTAACAAGATGAAACCCCCGTTTCTACTAAAAATACAAAAAATTAGCTGGGCATGGTGGCAGGCACCTGTAGTCCCAGCTACTCGGGAGGCTGAAGCAGGAGAATGGTGTGAACCCGGGAGGCGGAGCTTGCAGTGAGCCAAGATTGCACCACTGCACTCCAGCCTGGGCGACAGAGCAGGACTCCATCTCAAAAAAAAAAAAAAAAAAAAAGTAATAATAATAATATGGTTGAATACAATCTATGCATTTCAAAGCTCTGTAAGAAGGAAGAACTTGAGCTGGCAAGGAGCTATTGAGAGAGCTTTGGATACGAGCAAGACTTTATCATAGTTCTTTACAATTGATTATTTAGAAATATTATTTTAATCCGAAGAACAATAACCAGCCCACATCTTTTTTGTTAAATACTGTAGTGGTTCCTTGCCTACAGTTATATGCTCTCTCTCTAAAAATAACTTTTAAGGCAGGCATGGTGGCTCAGTGTCATTCCAGCACTTTGGGAGGCCAAGGCAGGAGGATCATTTGAGCCCAGGAGTTGGAGACTGGCCTAGGCAACATAGTGAGAACCCCATCTCTCCAAAAAATAAAATAATTATCTGAGCATGGTGGTACACCCCTGTGGTCCCAGCTACTCAGGAGGTTGAGGTGGGAGGATCACTTGAGCCCAGGAGATCAAGGCTTCTGTGAGCTGATTGTACAACTGCACTCCAGCCTGAGCAACACAATGAGACTCTGTCTCAAAGTAATAATGATAATAACAATTGTTACATAGTACAATGAAAAAAGCTTATGGATGATTAAACTCCCAGATGTCTAAGTGGCCTCTAGGAGAATAATTTACCATCAATAACTAAACAAATCTCTGCTTATTGCCATGAAGCAGGTTACACATTCCCAAAAGACAAACACGTCAATGCAAATCAACATCTGCTATTCAAAATGTTTGTTCTTGTGCCTTTGAATTTGAGGCTCATGTTTGAAACTTGTTTATTGTCTCTGACCATGCGTCTTAATGTGTGTGGCATGTTTCTCTGGATTAGCAGTTACCTGGACTATACCATGTTCCAATCTTAGACATTCTGGCATATTCTGCACATCTCTCTGAGGAACCCCTCTAAGGGAAATACACAGATGTTGGATATCATGTAGCCTATATTTTGAGTCAGGCTACATCAAAATACTTAATGTGTTTTTTAATACCAGCTGTTTTCACAACATACAATGCCAGGTAGGTAGAAACTTAATTTTACTTCTAGAGATTTGAATTATTTTTAGTCCACAGTCTTATCCTCCTGCCTCCACCTCCCAAAGTGCTGGGATTATAAGTATGAGTTACCATGCCTGGCCTGCATTTAAGAATATTTTTATAGCAAATAAGAGAAATGTTTGATAGCTTTTATAAGAGATAGAAGTAATTTGCTTGTTTTATTAATCTATTTGCTATGTACATAAGGACTTAAAGCTGTTTAATGTCCCTTAATAACAGGCTGACAAGATAGTTTAGCTTTCATATTGTTAGACTATCCCAGAATAATTTTATTTATTTTTATTTTTATTTTTGTTGAGACAGAGTCTCACTGCTGGAGTGCGGTGGCACGATCTCTGCTCACTGCAACCTCTGTCTCCCGGGTTCAAACGAGTCTCCTGCCTCAGTCTCCCAAGTAGTTGGGATTACAGGCACACGCCACCATGCCTGGCTAATGTTTGTATTTTTAGTAGAGACGGGTTTTACCATGTTGGCCAGGCTAGTCTCGAACTCCTGACCTCAGGTGATTCGTCCATCTTGGCATCCCAAAGTGCTGGGATTACAGGCGTGAGCCACTGTGCCTGTCCTCCAGAATAATAATTTTTAAATAATAAATGAAGGACAAAATAGTTTGCACTACAAAGGCTGTGGATTTGGGTATGGATTTGTTACTTTTTCACCTAGAATCAGTTTTTTTTTGGTAAGTCAAAAGAAGAACTTTAAAGAAAAAATGATTTTAAACTCTTTAGTACTGAGATGGGCTAGTTGTGGGTAAGAGAGAATTTTATTACATTCCAACCCGGAAATTTCTAATAAACTTACAATATTGACACAGATGCATCAAATCTTATTTTTAGACATTTTAAGAATGTTAATATATTGTAAGGGAAGTTAAAATGGAACTATCAGTCTGTGTGGAATGTTTTCTTGGTAAAAGTCAAAACTCTTTGTTTTTATTTCACAGACAATTGTGGCTATTAATAAAGACCCAGAAGCTCCAATTTTCCAAGTGGCAGATTATGGAATAGTTGCAGATTTATTTAAGGTAAGCTGCTATTATCTGGATTGTCATCCGAGAAACTCTTAGAATTGGTCAGGGATGAAGCTATTAAAAGAAAACATCATGTGTTTGTGTGTCTATGTTTGTATATATACTGTTAATATATGTACACAATTTTGACCTACTTAAAGGTTAAGTTGCTCTAAGATTAGATATGTGTTGTTTATATAGAGCATTATAACTTTGCTTTTAAGAAAGAGTCCAAATTGTCTTTAAAATATCCACATGGTGAACACCTGGATTTTAAGAAAGGCACACACTATGCTGCCACTGCTTAATAAAGAAGGTCGTGTAAACTTTCATAACTTCGCTCTAATGGCTGCAGTGACTGCCCCAAGCCCTGAGGACTATTCAAGCCATTTGCGAATGTGTATGTCAACAGTCTCTACTATAGACAAGAAAATAAAGCACTAAGAAAAAAAAAAAAAAAAAAAAAAATCCACATGGCGGCCAGGCGCCGTGGCTCACACCTGTAATCCCAGCACTTTGGGAGACCAAGGCAGGCGGATCACGAGGTCAGGAGATCGAGACCATCCTGGCTAACACGGTGAAACCCCATCTCTACTAAAAAATACAAAAATTTAGCCAGGTGTGGTAACGGGCACCTGTAGTCCCAGCTACTCGGGAGGCTGAGGCAGGAGAATGGCATAAACCCAGGAGGCAGAGCTTGCAGTGAGCAGAGATTGTGCCACTGCACTCCAGCCTGGGTGACAGAGTGAGACTCTGTCTCAAAAAAAAAAAAAAAAAAATACTCACATGGTTTTTGGCATCTCATGTGCTAAGTTAATGCACAATGTGAAGTGATTCAAGTAATTTATAACCTAGAATCATATTTGGCAGGTACCCTAAAGAAATTAACATGAAACACCCTTATTCAGGAATTTGCCAAGAATGCTAGAGCTTTTCAGGGGAGAGTAGGCACTCATATCCAGCTTATCTGACTCAATAAGAATGCTCTGCTTGCTGTGTTTGTGGGTTAATGGCCTTCCTTAGCTGATGAGTGTAGGGAGAGCACTTATTTCCCACTCCTCACACTCCACTTTTGAGTGTTCCTTCTCTCTTGCCGTTACCTCCATATTTGACCTTTCCATGAGAAAAATTACTTTCATGATATTAATTAGTGAATTACAGATGATGAGCACTTGATACTCATTTGGCCACATTTAAAGGTCATGGCCTGGTCTCTTTTCCCTGGGTCTGCCTACACATTTCTAGGTTATCTTATGCAGAAATCACTCATGCAGGAATTGACACTCTGAAAATATAATCTAACCCTAGGAGAAGTGGGTTTGCTGGGGTAAGGAACCCCTCACGTAGAACCACAGCGAGGGGCTATGGGCCTCATGGAGAGGCTGTAGCCTGAGAACAGAGCTACAGGTGGTCCCCTCAGCAAGAGGATTGGCCTATTTCCGTGACTTCACCAGCACTGCACATGATCTAGAGGAACTAGTGACAGTGCTTGGAGAGCACATTTGTATTTTGAAGTATATGTTCATGCTCAGTGAAGGATGGAAATAGGACCCTGGAGCCAATTACTCCATGATGGCTCAGACTGCATGCAAAGACTAGGATGGGGCTCTTGCTCTGGCTCAGTGTTGGGCATACTTCCCCTCAGAAGGCCCCTGCCATAGAGCTTAGATCTTGTCTTGGGAAAAACATTACCCCTCTTCAGTAACCCTGAAGCTCTGTATCTGGTATTTGGGGTTCAGGTAGGTCATCTGCTCGTGTTGCCTGGCCCAAGTGTGTAAGAACAAACAGTAAGGTCAGTCATTTTCCCACTAAGATGTTCCAGTGGGAAGGGGAACTGATATGAAAAAGAGAATTTTTTTTTCTCTGTATAATGATAACTTTGTTCAAGTAGTAAGAATTCAGTTCCTTACCATTGGTATGAATAGAAGGGTAAATATTCTTTTTATTTAAAAGCAAAATTAAATACTTTCTGAACCTTATCCATGTTTGCAAGTAGATGTCTACTGTAGTTGCCTTTTTTCCTCAAGAGAATATTTTAATAAACTTATAAGTAATTTTGTTTAAGTTAGATTCTTCTGTCTGCCTGTGTACTATGTGTTAAAACTCACATGGCAGCTTTCATGATAAGATAAACTGTTAAGCAGCTGGAAATTTTCAGTGTTCTTCCAATGGACACCTGCCTTAGGGCAGGAGCTTCTTTGTAGTCATTGTTGATGGAATGGGGTCACACACATTGTGGTCCTGCATTAAGGGCAGCTCCCAGGTTTGGCATGAGAATATGTGTGTGTGTGTGTGTTTGTGTGTGTGGACACAGAGGTATCTCAGTGAGAGAGTCCTAAGACAGTGAAGTGGAACGAGGCCTTAAAAATCATCTAGTCAGCTGACTTCCAGTTTCAGGTTCTCAGGCTCCTTTTGTATTTTAGGAAGCCCGCTTTGGACTAGAGAGAGACTTTAGACAAAGATACTGTGTTTATTTGCTTTTAGCTAGAATTGTATTAAGGCAATGACTATCTCATACAGCTTAGAAGTTCTGAAGTACATGGCCAGGAGCGGTGGCTCACACCTGCAATCCCAGCACTTTGGGAGGCTGAGGTGGGCGGATCACCTGAGCTCAGGAGTTTGAGACCAGCCTGGGCAGGATGGTGAAACCCTGTCTCTACTAAAAATGTGAAAAATTAGCCAAGCATGGTGATGCATGCCTGTAATCCCAGCTACTCGAGAGGCTAGGGCACAAGAATCACTTGAGCCTGGGAGGCAGAGTTTTCAGTGAGCCAAGATGGTGCCACTGGACTCCAGCCTGGGCAACAGAGCAAGAATCTGTCTCAAAAAAATAAAAATAGGCCGGGCACGGTGGCTCACGCCTGTAATCCCAGCACTTTGGGAGGCCGAGACGGGCGGATCACGAGGTCAGGAGATCACGACCATCCTAACTAACACGGTGAAACCCCGTCTCTACTAAAAATACAAAAATTAGCCGGGCGCAGTGGCGGGCGCC
This sequence comes from Chlorocebus sabaeus, assembly GCF_047675955.1. Classification (NCBI taxonomy): domain Eukaryota; kingdom Metazoa; phylum Chordata; class Mammalia; order Primates; family Cercopithecidae; genus Chlorocebus; species Chlorocebus sabaeus. Next base: position 52,298,437 of record NC_132929.1, on the reverse strand, counting down.
TGTAGTCTCAGTTACACGGGAGGCTGAGGCAGGAGAATGGCGTGAACCTGGAAGGCAGAGCTTGCAGTGAGTGGAGATCGCACCACTGCACTCCAGCCTGGGCGACAGAGTGAGACTTCGTCTCAAAAAAATAAATAAATAAAATTTAAAAAAATAAAAATAAAGTTCTGAAGTACAGTTATATATATATTTGATTAACACAAAAGTAGAGAAGTTAATCAGTCCTTTAAAAGTGCAGTTTGGGAGGCTAGGCACAATGGCTTATGCCTGTAATCCCAGCACTTTGGAAGGCCGAGGAAAGGTGGATCACTTGAGTCCAGAAGTAGGACACCAGCCTGGGCAACATGGTAAAACCCCATCTCTACAAAAAATACAAAAATTAGCCAGGTCTGGTGACATGTGCCTGTGGTCCCAGCTACTGGGGAGACTGAGGTAGGAGGATCACGTGAGCCCAGGAGATTGAGAGTGCAGTGAGCCATGATTATACCACTGCACGTTGGCCTGGGCAACAGAGTAAGACCCTGTCTCAAAAAAAAAAAAAAAAAATCAGTTTGGGGGAGAAAAACTACAGATTATAAAAATACTAAACATATGGCAGATTCCTGTTTGTTACTGTGTGAGTAACACAAGCCAGGTACATTCTTTTTAAGTTGCCTGTTCCAGAGAGATGTGATTTGGGACAATCAGCAGGTTATGGGCACAACTAAGCCAGGGTCCTGCTTCTGTTCCCCCTCTCTCTCATCTCTCTGCCTCTCTGGCTCAGCAGGTACTACAGCTGAGTGGCTCACTACTACTATTGTGTACCTTGGATAAGGTGCAGTAAAAAGAATCGCACCTTTGACAGACTCTAGGAACTTACAGAGTACGCATCAAGTCGTTTTCTCAGCTGAAATCAGAATGAGCACATTGTAGGTGAATACTGTAGTAATTCTGACAGAAGAGTGCAGACAAAGTGGTTTGGTGAATATACTCCTCACTGGGGCGACCCCAGTTTTAAAAAATCAAATATTTAAAGAAAATATTTTAAAAATAAAATATTTAATACTTTTGATTTTAAAAAATCACAAATACAATATTTGTATAATTATATTTCTTAATGTTATATATTTTTATATTTTTAATATAATTTTTGTTATTTTTGTATTTTATGTATTGTAATTATATTTTAAAATTATAATTTTAAAATATTTATATAACATTAAGAAATATATAAGAATATATTTATATAATGTTAAGAAATACAATTATACAAATTATGGGTGAGAATTAGCATTATCTATTTTGGATTATGATCTAAAGAAAATGGAAGCCAAATAATAGCATACGAAAAGGACTTTTTTAGCCTAATTTTCGTGTGAAAAATTTAAATTGCAAATTGCATCATGTGTAGCATGTATATACAGCTGTTAGACTAATAATTCCCTAGGTGATATTTTGCTCACCAAGTAGAACCGTATCTGGAGTAAAAATGTATACGCATAACATTTTATTCTCTTACATTCATTGTTCTGCTTGACCCTTCAACAACCATTAGTTATAAAGGACAAGGTTTTTTTTTTTTTTTTGGCCTTAGAAATAATATGTTGTAGTAATTAAGAGCTTTAATTCCAATTCTACCTTGGCCGCATACTAGTTAAATTATCTTGGCTAAGATTTTAATCTCTGGACGTCAGCTTCCTTGTAAGTAATGTAAATATTACACTACCTCTTTAAAGGTTGTAATGAAGATGAAATGAAATTATACTGCACCTAATACTAATAGAGTCTGTGATAAATATTAGCCGCCTGTTCTGTCCAGGTACATAGTAGGTACTCAGTAAATGGTAAATATTATAATTGTAGTTACTGTGATAGGGCATAGGGCACCACCTATTTTTTGTTTAATATTAAACAGCTTTACTGAGATATAATTCACGTACCATAAAACTCACCATTTAAAAATGTACAATTCAGTGGGTTTTAGTATTTTCACAGTTACACAACCACTATCACACATTTCATCACACCAAAAAGAACTCCATACCTATCAGCATTCATTCCCTGTTTTATGTTCTGCATCCTCAGACCCCAGCCCCAGCTCCTGGCAACCACTAATCTACTTTCTGTTTCTATAGATTTGCCAGTCCTGTATGTTTCATATAAATGGAATTATGTAATATGTGATCTTTGTGATTGGCTTCTTTCAGTTAGCATAAGGTTTTCAAAGTTCATCCATGTTATAGCCTGTGTTAGTACTTTCTTTTTCTTGCCAAATAATATCCATTATAGCGGTATGTAACATTTTGTTTATTCATTTATCATTTGATGGACATGTTGAGTTTTTCCCCTTTTTGGCTATTAAGAATAATGCTGCTATGAACATTCATGTATGAGGTTTTGTGCGGACCTATGTTTTCATTTCTTTTGGATGGATATCTAGAAATGGAATTGCTGGGTCACCTGGTAACTCTGAGTTTAACATTTTGAATAACCGACAGGTTGTTTTCAGAGTGGCTGCCCCCTTTTACATTCCCACCAAAAATGTGTGAGGGCTCTGGTTTTTCTATATACTCATTAATGTATGTTATTGTCTGTCTTTTTAAATATAGCCCTTCTAATGAGTGTGAGGTGGTATCTCATTGTGATTTTGATTTGCATTTCCCTGATGGCAAATGACTTTTAGTATCTTTTCATCTGCTTATTGGCCATTTGTATATTTTCTTTGGAGAAAGTTTATTCAGATCCTTTGTAATTTTTAAATCACATTATCTTTTTGTTCTTGAGTTGTTAGTGTTCTTTATATATCATGGATATAAGTCCCTTATTGAGTATTTGATTTGCAAATATTTTCTCCCGTTGTGTGGGTTGTCTTTTCACTTTCTTAATGGTGTCCTTTAAAGCATGAAAGTTTTAAATTTTGTCAATGCCTATGAAAAAGGGGAAGAAAAAGTTTTAGTTTTAAATTTTGATGAAATCCAGCTTACCAATTTTTTCTTTGTTGCTTATGCTTGAAGTCTCATATCTAAAAACCCATTGCCAGCCAGGCACGGTGATTTCACACCTGTAATCCCAGCACTGGGAGGCCAAGGTGGTTGGATCACTTGATGTCACAAGTTTGAGACCAGCCTGGCCAACATGGTGAAACCCCATCTCTACCAAAAAATACAAAAATTAGCTAGGCATGGTGGCCAGCTACTCGGGAGGCTGAGGTGGAAGAATCACTTGAACTTGGGAGGATGCAGAAGTTGCAGTGAGCCAAGATCATGCCACTGCATTCCAGCCTGGGCAAATGAGAATCCATCTCAAAAAAAAAAAAAAAACACAAACCCATTGCCTAATCCATAGTGTAGTGAACATTGGCCTACAAGTATCTGCTTAAGCCCCTACTTTCAGTTCTTTTGGGTTTATAACTAGGAGTAGAATTGCTGGGTCATATGAATTCCATGTTTAGCTTTTTGAAGAACCTTCAAACTGCTTTCCATAGAAGTTGCATGATTTTACGTTCCCACCAGCAGTGCACAAGGGTTCCAGTTTTTCTGCATCCTCAGTAACACTTGTTATTTTCTGTTTTTTAATTCTAGTCATCCTAGTAGGTGTGAAGTGGTATCTCATTGTGACTTTGTGTTTTCCTAATAACTAGTGATGTTAAGCACATAAGCATATGAAAAGATGTTCACTGGCCATTCGTATATCTCCTTTAGAGAAATGTTTATCCACCTCTTTTGCCCATTTTCAGTTGGGCTGTTTCTCTTTTTGTTGACTTGTGTGAATTCTTTACATATAATGGATACTAAACACTTATCAGAGATATGATTTCCAAACATTTTCTCATTCTGTAGGTTAGCTTTTCACCTTCTTGAGAATATCCTTTGATGTGCAAGTTTTAGATTGTGATGAAGTCCAATTTATCCTTTTTTTTTATTTTGTTGCTTGTGCTTTTGGCATCATATCTGAGAATCCATTGCCAAATCTTGGCTCATGAAGATTCACCCCTGTTTTCTTATAAGAGTTTTATGGTTTTAGCTCATATATTTAGGTTGTTGATCCATTTTGAGTTAATTTTTGTATATGGTGTGAGGTAGGAGTCCATCTTCATTCTTTGGCATGTGATTATCCAGTTGTCCCAGCACCACCTATCTGTTCAAAGAGACTATTCTGTTTGCATTGAATGACCTCGGCAAACCACTTATCTTTCTAAACCTTCTTTTCTTTCCTCTTCTCCCCTATAGTCACTACAATCTCTTTACTATCTCGGGAACCTGCAGTTGTTTATCTCTGTCTATGCCTCATTTTTTTGCCTAGAATCCTTTTTTTCTTTAGTTTGATGTTCTGTTGTTTTTTTTTTTTTTTTTTTTTGAGACGGAGTCTCGCTCTGTCGCCCGGGCTGGAGTGCAGTGGCCAGATCTCAGCTCACTGCAAGCTCCGCCTCCCGGGTTTACGCCATTCTCCTGCCTCAGCCTCCCGTGTAGCTGGAACTACAGGCGCCCGCCACCTCACCCGGCTAGTTTTTTGTATTTTTTAGTAGAGATGGGGTTTCACCGTGTTAGCCAGGATGGTCTCGATCTCCTGACCTCGTGATCCACCCGTCTCGGCCTCCCAAAGTGCTGGGATTATAGGCTTGAGCCACCGCGCCCGGCCTAGTTTGATGTTCTGAATTTTCCTAATCCACACTGATCTTCCTCAGGACTCGAATTTGGAGCTTTTAATGCTATTCTCTTCTCCTTCTCCTGCATTCCAGTATAAGATGAGCACACTTCTGATTGGGTGATTCATAGGCCTCTGTCTGTTCTTGCCAACTAGGAGGCAGAACTCCTCTGTTACTCCCATAGTGACAGAGAGCTTCTCTGTTTCCCTTAGTACTACCTGGAGGAAGTACTAAGTGAATGAGTGAAACATACTTGTACTGTGATTTATATCAGTAGGTTGTCTTTTTTTAAAAAAACTTAGGTGACTTTTATTGGGTCTTACTGAGTAGGGAGTTGCCTCTGCAATATCTAAAAGAGAATAGAAATAAGAAGATCTTTCAGTGTGCTCAGGCCATCAGACACTCAATGAACCTGAGTTAACATTTCCTTTTTCCTAAATAAGGCATCATGTGGTATGCTTGAAAAGTGTATAGTTGGGCTGGCTGCAGTGGCTCACGCCTGTAATCCCAGCACTTTGGGAGCCCGAGGTGGGTGGATCACCTGAGGTCAGGAGGTCAAGACCAACCTGGTCAACTTGGTGAAACCCCATCTCTACTAAAAATACAAAAAAAATTAGCTGGGTATGGTGGCAAATGCCTGTAATCGCAGCTACTTGGGAGGCTGAGGGAGGAGAATTGCTTGAACCTGGGAGGCAGAGGTTGCAGTGAGCCGAGACGGCGCCATTGCACTCCAGCCTGGGCGACAAGAGCGAAACTCTGTCTTTAAAGAAAAAAAAAAAAAGTGTGTGGTTGATCTAATAAAAAAAGATATAGATGGTAGAGAAAATCCTCTCAACCCTTTCATGGAGAGTGTGGTAAGGATATATTTGGTAAAATTTTGAAAAGTTATATATTCTAAACCAAATTAGTGTTTCACTTCGTGGTAAGAGAGGTTGGGCTTTATCCTGTTTTTCATGAAATATACAGGTCCTGTGTGAAGCTCAGTTAGCATGTCATCCGTGTGACTGGCATGAGCTCATGGTCTCTCCACTGAGGAAAGCTGGGAGAAATGGTGCCAGCACTTAATGCCACCCCTGAGCAAATGCCTGCTGGCTCCATGGTAAACATGGGCCTTTTAATAGGCTGGAGACAAAGTGACATTCAGAAGAAACAACATGTCGACAATTTCCTTAATAAATTTTGTACGAACACATTATTTCCACCTAATGGAAATGTAGCTCTCTTAAATAATTGAGAGGCTATATTCATCAGTGGCGAGTTCAGCTGGGATCTTTGTGAGCTAAGGCAGCCGAAAGCCCCTTGGAAGACTGGGTAATTGATATTTTGCACAAGTGGCTGGACCAGTTTTCAGAGTGTCTGTGTGACATTCCCTGCAGCTCCCTCAAACAGCTCTCCTCTGTCCAAGCAGTTACAAAGCAGCTCTACACTGGAGGCTCCAGTTGCAGCCACTGTACTGCCACGACTAAGGGTTAGTAATTAATCCTTTTTAAAATGGGAGCCAACTCAGGCCATTTCCCCTTGCTGTGGTTTCTTACTGTCTGCTGACCGGCCACTGCATTAGCACACAAGGTCTTGATTTTAATAAAGCATGATGATATTGAATGTTCAGCATGTAGCACATTCCTGTGTGCCAGATGATAGTAGTATGCTGCTGAAAAAGCAACCAATATGTTTGTGAAATGAATGATGGATGAATGAATGAATGAACAGTGAGAGAACAAGTACTAGAGGAGGTTAGCAGGGGTCATAACTGCAGCAAGCTAGAGACTTTGGTGTGGACTTCGAAGGGAAGTCAGGAATGCAGTTAAGGGTGGGAAGAATGCCAAGGAAAATACGAAGGTAAATACACAGTACTTTTCGCCCAGACAAGAAAAATTGGGCTTCCTGTTTCTAGGGTGCCTTCTTGAAATTTGTGGTTGGGTCAAAAAGCCGAAAGGTAGCAGTGTGTGCAGTCGTTCATGCCTGTAATCTCAACACTTTGGGAGACTGAGGCAGGCAGATCACCAGAGCCCAGGAGTTCGAGACTAGCCTGGGCAACATGACGAAACCCTGTCTCTACAAAAATTAGCCAGATTGGTGGCTACTGAGGTGGGAGGATTGATTGACCCCAGGAGGTGGATGCTGCATTGAGCTATAATTGCACCACTGCACTGCAGCCTGGGTGACAGAGTGAGAGCCTGTCTCAAAAAAGGAAAAAAAAAAAAAAAAAAAAAAAGGCACCTAGGCAATGAGTGGGTTGTAGGCCCTGCCAGCCCTGGGTCCTGGATAGTCTCCCTGGGTGGGAAGAGAGACTACTGGAGAACAGGGAGTTCCTGGTGGAGAGGAGGGGGCCCTCATGCCTCAACAGTGATTCGTGTTGTTTCTTTTGGCCTCCCTGTACTGTTTACGGAGCTGTGACCGTATCACAGTGAAGGCTCTAGTTGCTTAATTACTTTTTGTTTTTATTTGCAGGTAGTTCCTGAAATGACTGAGATATTGAAGAAAAAATGAATCAGGATCATGCCTTAAAAAGAAAAATTATGTTAAAGTATTCCACTGAAATCACAGATATTTGTGGGTACTATAACAATCATTGGAAAGCATGGAGGGCTACATTTCATAATTTGAGGAAAATTTTCTGACAGATGCCAGAATGCTTGTTTATGGGATTACTATGTTTCCTTTTAATTATTTGTGGTTCCAAGCAGTTATTTTTTGAAATTTTTAAATTCTGTAATAAAATCTATAATAAAACTTTTCCACAGCTTTAAAACTATCAGAAATATGCCTAGCCTCTAGAGAAAATTGAAGAAAAGGAGTAAAAAAATTTTGTTTATTTATTTATTATTTTTGCCTTTCTTGTTCATGGAGAGCTCTATATTTTAGGAAGATTGTAAACATGATTGTCTCCACCAGCCTAATCAACCTAACTAATCTCATTGTTGAAGGGCAAACCTCATAGGAGAAGGTAACTGAATTGGCAAGTACAGAGTTTAAAAGCATGGCTATAAAGCACGAATATTATCTTAAACATACTCCAGTCTTCAGAAAACCATAGCTAATGTGACAGAAGCAGACCTGACTAAAACCTGACCCAGCTCCATGTATTTAGTTGGCTTAAGGTAAATTTCATTTTCCATTTCATTTTAAGGTTTTGTCAGTTTATAGGACTTTTTTGTCTGTAAAGGAGGGAGAGTGGAGGAGGGGCTGCTTTGAGACAGCATGGCCTCTGATGCAAACAGATAGTTTGATGTTATTATAAACGTTCAAAATTCTGTGCAGAACAGAATGCTCTGTGCTTTCTTTTGCCTTCTGTTGGCTGCTTTTGGGCCCTCTTAGGAAGCACCCAGGCCTGTGTAGTCACCTCTGGCACTCTCATTCTGCTGCCCAGGGCACAGCTGAGGTCCAAGAGTGTCACCAGGGCTGCAGCTGGTGTGGATGCAGGCCCAATAGCAGAGGCTGGTGAGGCTTTGAACAGGCCTGCAGGAAGGCGTGGGTAGGTAGGTGAGTAGAACAAAGAGGGCTGCCCTCCTGAATCATATCTGCAGAAGTGGAAGTAGTGACCTGGATCAAGCAGACAGTAGGGAAGAGAAGGGAAGTGGTAAGTGATGGAGGTGGCTAGAGTGCCTTTGTGTGGCCAGCCTGGGGCCCTTCCCCAGCTGACCAGTGAACCCTTTCTGATTTGTGTCACAATCAGTTGCTATAAAACACTTTTAAAAGTTGTGTCTTTGGCATTTCATTCTTCTTTTAATGAGAGGAGAGCAGTAGAATGATGCCTCTTTGCAAGTAATGTCTGTTAGAATCGAAGAATCCTAGAATCTCTGAACCCAGTGATCATCTGGTCAGACCCCTTGTTGTATAGATGGGGATACTGAAGCACAGAGAAGTGAAGAAGGTAAAGTGACTTGGCCAAGACCACATGGCTTGAATCACCTTTGGGAGAGTAATTCCTATGTCTTGTTTTTATCTTTGAGGCTCTTCCTAAGAGGGCTAACCTTGCTCAGGATTTTCTCCATTTACCCCTCATCCCTATTGGATGCTATAACTGGGGGGCATGAGAAATGGCAAAGGTGATGGCTGCAGAGGCACCCCCAGTAGAAGGTGTGCTGGCTCAGGGAGGGACATCCCAGGTGATGCCTTGGCATAGTTCCTTGACTCAGAGTTGAACTGGTTGGTCTTTTTCTCTCTGCCCCCTCCTGTCATGGCTGCACTGCCTCAGCCCCAAGCAGCTGTTCACTGGACTAGTATTTACAGCTCATCATCCTCATAGCATTAAGTATAATGCTTACTATATACCAGGCACTGTTCTAGCACTTTATACATATTAAACCCCTTCAGTTATCACAGCACCCTGTAAGTTAGATGCTATTATTATCCCTCTTTTACAGATGGGGAAGCTGAGGCTCAAAGAGGTCATATAACTTGCCTTAATTCGGACAGCTTATAAATGACAGTCAGGATTTGAAACCAGGCAGACTGGCTTCAGAGTGGTAACTTCACTAAGGACGTGATTCTCCCTCACCTCAGCTCAAGGGACAGTGCGACTGCACAGCACCCTCAGGTAAAGAGCACTAAGTACTTCGTGCTGGGTGAGAGGGGCACATTTAGGACCCTGGTTGAGGAAGGATGGGCGTTCTGGAATAGTCCCTCCAGTGGGATTTTATTCAACTCAAAAGTCCCTCTGAGTGCTTACTTAGAGCTTACCATAAAAAGGCAGCCATGTGAGGTGGAGGCAAGTTGTTAAAACTATTATACATGCAAGAGGGACATATATATAATGTGCCCTTTTAATCTGTTTTTTTTGGAAACCAAACAGTTCCTGTTGACTCTGCCCCTGTGTCCAGCCTTAGCACCCAGAGCAATAGCTCTAGAAATAGTATGGGGGAAAGGTGTTAGGGGTAGCTTTCTTTAATGCTTGCATATAGGTTTCCTGCCTTCCTCCCTAGTTTCTTTGATGTCTTTGGTTAACCTCACACAGCCTCTGGGAATTTGGTGGCCTGGTTATTTTGGCAGAACACAGAGTCCCTGGGAGGGCAGAAATAGGCCTGTTAGAAAGGCAGCCCTCTGAGGGCAGAGCCAAGCAGGTCCGTGAGCTGAAGCTAATGGCCTATTCACTTGCAGAAGGCCTGAGGCCTAGTAATGGCCCTGGGCCCAGCTTCTTAGTAGTTGAGACAGCATCAGCTTTCCCCCAGGTCCCACTCTCTCTCAGCAATTCTGTAGGGACATGTTCCCTGCTGGGTTCTCTGGCTCACCAGCTGTGCTGTTTGGGACTCTGAAGAAAATACCTAGAAGAGTGTGGTCTAGCCATTGCCCCAAAGTAGCTTGTGGTCTTGACAGAGAGGACAGTATCCTTCCAGACTCTGAGAGTACAGGCTGTTGGAGCCACAGCCCCCGCCCTGAAGGATTTTACAGCTACCAGGAAAGATGAGATGAGACATCAGTAAAAGCAGAAAGTAGGTCTCAGGATGGACAGCATATACAGAGAAGGCTCCTCAGGAGGCTGGCATGGCCATTCCTCAGCGGGCAGGGGCCGTTCAATTGGTGTATGGGAGCAGAAGTGGCAAATTATATCAGAGCTCAGGTGCATGAGACAGTGAGGGGCAGAAACACTGGGGTTGGGGAGGGGAATGAGGGTGGTAGGTAGTTGAAGCCAGGTTGGAGAGGACATTGACTCAGAGGCTGAGGAGCCCTTTTTCCTTAGAGATCAGTGGTTCTCCCCTTAAGGAACACTGCCATTTCCATTGGACCTGCGATGGTACTGTGAAAGTTACACCATACAGGACTTTTCCTGATTTGCAGGAAAAATTTATCAACAGCAGTTTCCCAGTCTTAAGTCTTTCTTGCATACTTCTCTGTAAACCTTTGGTAGCTACTACCCCTTTTCTTCTTAAGAATGTGAGCAGATTCCAAGGTGACTGGACAGTACCAAGTGGATCTGAACAAAGCAGCCGCTGACCCACCACGGCTTTTGTTTTTGTCTTGGGATATATCAGGGATTTTGTTGAATATTTAAAATACTTTCTGCTAGTTGGTAATTGTTCCTTGTTTGTTAGATATGTCAGTGTATTAAGAGTGTCCCATCAAAACTGTATGACTTCCTGTACCACCTGAACAAGTCTTAAGAGACACTGCTGGCAACAGGGAGCCATTTACAGTTTTTGAGGAAGGCCTATAACTTGGTGGTATATGCAGGACAGAGGGAGGGAGGAAAAGATGGAAGCCATTAGGGGCTGAATCCTCTGGCTTCAGATGGATTTGGCTGGGGATGGATTCCTGGAGATTGTGAAAATGGGTCCAGTGCTGTGGGCAAGGCTGGCATTGGGCAGGGCTCTTCTTCCCAGGATAGCAGTGGGAGCCCTGCTGCCTCCAGAGCCCGAGCATGTCTGCTGGGCTGGAAGGCTGGAAACCCCAGCCCTAGGTGCATTTTCTGCTCTGTTTCTGAAAGGGAGGGTCAGCTTGATTGCATTTCACGCTGTCTTTCACTAAGGGTTTTTGTTTGAGTTTACATAAAAGTGGACTGAAAAGGCTGGGAAACCCAGAGAATACCATTGATTGTAACAGATGGATTTGGTTAGCTGTTGCTGAGCTAAAGGAGGCTTGACTGATAACCTTGTGAAAAGTCCATGTAGGATGATACACTGCCACAATTTCTTATAGCTCTGGGGTTTTAAAAACATCTTTGTGGGGAGCAAATGAAGAAGAGTTGCTGATAATCCTTGGCTTATAAAGCACTTTCATGTATGTCACCCCATCAGTTGGGGAAAGAGTAGAAAACATTCAAGAACTCAGACTCTCAGGAGAGGAGGCAGTTTGCCCCAGGTCACAACACATGTGATAGAACTGGAACACAAACCAGAACTTTGGGCAAATACTACTTATTAAGAACTCCCTGCGTGTTGGGTACATTACATACTCTTCTAATACAACCACCTCTAAAGTGTGTATCATTACGCCTACCTTCTGGATGAAGAAATGAGCAGAGAGGTAATGACCAGAGGCAGTTGGTGAGATGTGGGACCCGAACTGGACTCCAGGTCTGGAAAACTTGGCCTGTCTACTAGACTGTGGTCCTCCCATTCTCTCCGGGACTATATCCTCTGGTTTGCATTGCTTCAAAACAGCAGGCTTGTCATTGGAAGCAAGGAACACCGATGGAATTACGGATTTTCTATGAAGTAGGCTGGCATTTACTTACTGTGGCATCAGGACTGGTGAGAGGGAGGCCCTGGGGTGGCTTTATCTGCGTGACCTTTGCCTTCTTCATCTCCTACAACTAACTGGACATGTGGTTAAAGACAGGGTGAGTGCTTTCTTTTTGTGTGCTCACCTCCAGCTGTGTTTCCTTCCCAGCGTGGGCTGTATAGGGGACATTTGGGTCTGGGACCTGGGGACCACTGGGTGGACTGGATTCTCATCCTGTTCCTGTTACTGCCCCAGAGGCACCCTGGTCACCTTCCCTCCTTTCAGGTTTCATTTTCATCATCTGTAAAATGGTGACATGAACTAGATGATCTTTCTAGATAACAAGCTTTAACCTATGAGTGTATTGGTGGGTGTCCTACAAGGTGAGTAGATGGAGACAGTGAATACTGTTTTTGAGGGCTTCTTATGCCCAGGATGCTGGGCCCTTTACATACATTGTTTCATTTACATCTTATAACCTTACAAGGTGTAGGTTTGACCTGGGGCAAACTACCTCCTTCCCTGAGAGTCTGATTTCTTGAATGTTTCCTACTCTTTCCCCCACTGATGGGGTGACATACATGAAAGTGCTTTATAAGCCAAGGATTATCAGCAACTCTTCTTCAGATGAGAAAACAGCTTAAAACACTTGCCCAAGGACTCATGGCTAGTAAATAGTGACCATAGGCCAGTCTGCTCCCAACCACGTGCCATATCCCGAGTGCCTCAATGGGAGTGCAGAGGATGGACCTAATCTAGCCTGACTGGGGTGGGCTGCAGTGCAGGGCAACAAGATATGACGACCTCACCAAGTTGAGAAGGAGCAGCAAAATCAACCAGATGAAGAAGTGCATTCCAGGCAGGCCAGCATGGACAAGGAACAGGAGTACCCAGGAACATGACACACTGAGCTGCTTTCTCTGGAAAATGCAAGGTCTAGACTCCAATGCCTGAGTCCCCTTCTAGCCGGACACTCTTCCATTCTGAACCACTCTTTGCTCAGGGAAGCAAGGGTCTTCGTACTGCAATCTGGATCCAGTCTGCTCATTGGCCTTTTGTAGTATTTAGCACAGTGCACGTCCCAGAACCCCCTACCCCTTCTTTAATCAGTGGAGGCAGAGGTGAGCATACCTAGTTATGAGGCCTAATTGATGTTGGGGAGGTTCCTAGAGTGCTTGGTGAAGGGTGACCCATAAATCTCAGACACTGAAGAATTCTGCCACATCCATCACAGTGTTTAATGTCCTGATTGATCTGCAGGGTAGTCAATTTCATTTGCTTGTTTCAGGATGAATAGGCAGCCTGCTTCCCTATGCTGCAGCCTGGGGCTCTGCATAAAATTATGCCAGCATTGTGTCCTGATAGCTTGCTATAAATTTTAGCAGCAAATGTTTCATCATTTTCCTTGGATAATTAACTATTCACCAGGAGAGAATACCAAACTTTTCAGCAGTGGAGTCAAAGATATTCAGAATAGTGATGAAGTCCTCACTTAGTTAATGTTAGGGAAATACAAGTTTTTGGCAAGTACTTCAGTAGTACTCCAGCAGTACTGACCAAAGGGAGAGGAAGGAAGATAAGGTGCCTCCTGTCTGGGGGATAACAGTGCTCTCTTACCTCATTCAGAGTGACTACAGGAATGGAACAAATGGGTATGTGCAAGCAGGGATGCACTCAGGAGCGGACAGTGGCTGGGCTGGCTGATGGGACTAGGGGCAGGGCTCACTGCCACCCTCTCACACCAGACTATCAGCAGCAGCAAGAGCGTCTCCTGGGCAGCCGACCTCACAAGTGCTGAGTGTGTGCTGCCAGTGAAACACCCCAGGCTTCTCATTAATAAGGATGCTTTCTGTTTGTGTTTCCCCTGAAACATTCTCAAAGGGTTTTCCCTTCTATTACATCATTAGCTATCCCAGCAGCTCTCAGGGTGGGAGAGAGAAGATCACTCCTGTTGTACACGGGGAGGAAGCAGGTCTAAGGATTTGCTTGGAGACTCATAGCAAACCAGAAACAGGGCTGGGCTGAGAATTCAGTCTCTGCCACATCCTGTGCATAGGTACAGCAGCACCTGAGGTGGGAGGCAGGGGTTGGGGAGTGGGATGAGCAGACCTCTCTCCAGCCCTGAGATGTCCATGGTTTGGCTGTTTCAGCCCCCAGAGTTGTTGGGGGTCCTTGTGAAGCAACTCCGCACAAGTGTTGAGTGGGGCACAGGGTACTGTCAGCTTGTTAGTAAGAGGGATTCATTGGGCCCAGATAACTTGTCAACAGCTCCAAGAGTGGGACCCCAACTCTGTCTTCTCTCTTTAGAGGTAACTGAATAGCACCAGGGAGGAATGTGGCGACAGCACCAAGGCGGGAGCCATGCTCTTTCGACTCTGGCTTCCGTCAAGAGCTGTCTCAGAGGGAGAAAGGAGCTCCTGAGTTGAATTTCAGGTGGATACCCACCATGCTAAAGAGAATTCCAGGCCACTAGCCTCTAGCCACACAGGTTCCCTCCCAACACTCCTGTCTGTGGGACTTGATCTGAAAAGCCACACTTTGGGTTGGGAACCTTGCCCAGGGCTGGCTGGAAAGGGGCCTGTTGTGCCACTCAGGGAAGGCCTTATGGCTGCCCCATCCTGGTTGGGATTTGGGCTGGGACTGCAGACTCTGGCCCAGCTCCCCTGTGGACCAGTCACCAATACTGCTGGTTCTGAGTCCTGATTTCTTATTTTGGCTTTCCTGGTGGCACCTGGTTTGATTCCGGGCAGTTCATCTCACATCTAGCATGGCATATAATCCAGCCAGACCTGGGTTTGAATCCTGCCACTACAGCTCACTAGTTAGCTATGTGCCCTTGGGCAAGCCCCTGAATGAATCCATGGCTGTCATTTTCTCCTCTGTAAAGCAGGGAAGATAGCGCCCACTTTCCAGGGCTGTGCTAAGGAGGGAAGCCCGTGAAGAGCACCTGTCACAACATGCAGACGTGGGAGTCATTTTTGTTACCACCCTCTTGTTCTAGCAGGAGACAGTGGCTTTTACCAGACCCTCCCTTCAGGGACAGCCCGATGGCTCCTCTGGGCCACCAAAGTGGGTTCTCTAAAAGGGTGGAGGAGAACAGGGAGCCATTTCCCAGAGCTGCAAACCTCCCAGGGAGTGCTCAGGCTCCATCTCCCCCAGCCCCCAGCTGCCCGCCAGCCATAACTGTAGGATATGGTGCCCAGGGGAGCCATGAAAGGTGAAGCTTTTATCTCCATCTCCTGCACTCCAGGCCCCCAGGCCCTACCCTAGGACTTGCTGTGGGATGGGCTGGAGGAAGGGCTCTTGAGTCTGCAGAAAGGACTGCCATGTTCCTGGCTCTGGCATCCTTCTCTATGCTCTTAGTGCCAGGCACAGCCATCCTGATGTCTCATGCTCAGACACCACAGACTGGACATGGTGGCATCTCCTCCAATGCTCAGCTCCCCCAAGTCCCATCAGTCAGGTGTCCCCAGCGTCTCCTCCACCACCGCCACCTTCATCCTGCCTGCCCATGTGCAGCCTTGTTCCCTCTCCTCTGGACACGGGCCCCTCCCTCTGGATGCTTCTCTACAACTACCAGAAGACTCTGTGGGAGCCCTTCCATAGTGCTTTA
This sequence comes from Chlorocebus sabaeus, assembly GCF_047675955.1. Classification (NCBI taxonomy): domain Eukaryota; kingdom Metazoa; phylum Chordata; class Mammalia; order Primates; family Cercopithecidae; genus Chlorocebus; species Chlorocebus sabaeus. Next base: position 52,283,039 of record NC_132929.1, on the reverse strand, counting down.
TCTCTAGGGAGAACATCTGGGTCGGCCTGGCGTCCAAGGCCTCTGGCGAGCAGTCTCACCTGTCCTTTTCCAGGTTGCTCTCATGTGGTCTCTTCCCCCTCCTACCCATGCCATCCTCTTCCTGACATCAAACTTCTTCCTGTTCCCAAACCCTGTTCCTTGCCTAGCTCACTGCTGTTCCTCTGCACTGTTGTCCTGCTACCCTCCTCCTGACATTCCTTTTTTTTTTTCTCCTTTAAGTGGTTTAACAACTGACATCAAGTCAGGGAGACAATCAAAAATTCCTGGCTCCCATTCTCTGGAAGTGGGCCAGTTTTGTAGCTCAGTGTTGAAACTACCCCTAAAGACTGCTCTCCTCTTCAACGACAAACAGAAGAGCTGATTTGGTATACTTACTCTTTTAAAATCACCTTTAAATGTTTCCTCCACTGTGAGGCCTTCAGATGTCCCCAGGCAGGTAAGTAGCTTCCTCTATCTGTGTGTACTGTCTTAACGCTGTGACTGTTGTGGACTCTGGACTTGGGGACCCCCTGTTATCTCTGTCCCCAGCCTCTATCTGTGAGGCAGTTCAAACACAACATGAAGGCTGAACAACAAGTGCTCAGCAGGGTCTCACCTCACAGCAACCTGTAAATACCCCAAGAAATCCGCTTTTAAACATGGAGTTCTGGCCGGGCCCGGTGGCTCATGCCTGTAATCCCAACACTTTGGGAGACTGAAATGGGCAAATCATTTGAGCCCAGGAGTTCCAGACCAGACTAGGCAACTTGGCAAGACCCCATTTCTACAAAAAACACAAAATTTAGCCAGGCATGGTGACGTGCGCCTGTAGGCCTAGCTACTTGGGAGGCTGAGATGGGAGGATCATCTGAGCCTGGGAGGTTGAGGATGCATGAGCCATGATTATGCCACTGCATCGTAGCCTGGGCAACAGAGCAAGACCCTGTCAAAAAAAAAAAAAAAAAAAAAGGCTGGGCACGGTGGCTCACACTTGTAATCCCAGCATTTTGGGAGGCCAAGGCGGACAGATCACCTGAGGTCAGGGGTTCAAGACCAGCCTGGCCAACATGGTGAAACTCCATCTCTACTAAAAATAGAAAAATTAGATGGCCATGGTGGCGCGCTCCTATAATCCCAGCTACTTGGGAGGCTGAGGCAGGAGAATCACTTGAACCTGGGAGGTGGAGGTTACAGTGAGCTGAGATCACACCACTGCACTCCAGCCTGGGCAACAGAGTGAGACCTTGTCTCAAAAAAAGAAAAAAAAGTGGAGTGCCTATAAAACAAAACACAACAAACAAACAAAAAAAACAGTGGAGCTCTCTAGAGACCCATTTCCTAGAGGACAAACTGAAGAGAACAGCCATCACTTGCCTAGCATCTTCCCCATGGCATCCCTCCCCATCCTGTGGTTCTTCCCTGGAGTAGGAGTCCTCAGCAGACGTTAGTGCTGGCAGCCGGGCTTGCAGCTCCCCCTGGCATGGGGCCAGGTTCATGTGCCTGTGAGGTAGCAGCACTAGCCCCAGAGCTGGGACGATGGAGCTCTGCAGAAAGCTAGTCACAGCACAGCAAGGTGAGCCTGGAGGAGGAGGGTGGCCATTTCTAGTCCAGTCGGTGGAGATCACCAGTTACCGAGCCCACTGGCTTCTGCCCTACAGCTTACAAACCAAGTAATACCCTCCATTCCATCAAGTGGCAAAAGCCAAGTGACTGCTTTGCTTCCCAAAGCTCTAAACCTGGAAACCCTAGGGCCTGGCATGGTGCCAGCAGATTTGGGCCTGTTGCAGGGCCTGTCATTAGAGTTCAACCTCAGAAAGTTTCTTCAATCTCTCTGAGCCTCAGGTTCTTCAACTGTAAAATGGGGTTAGTGATGCCTGCCTCATAGCATCACTGGAAGGGTTAAAGGAGCCCATGTGGTTAGGGACGTTGGCCCAGTGCCCAGTGATGGACGCTATGACAATGCTGCTGGTGATGCCTCAGGACAGCTACTCTTGCCCTTTGCAAAAGTTTCCCCTTGGTAGGTCTTCTCATTACACCCCAAGAGTGACTCAGTTGGATGTTGCCACCTTTAGCACTTTTTTTGACAACTGTTCATCACCCCATGAATCAGGAGGGTGCTCTTTGCCAGCACGTGGTAGTTTCCTTCCCTTTCTTCCAATTCGGCCATCCTTCCCAAGTGGCTCCATGCCCAGGCCTGCGGGGTTCTAATGGGGCTTAGGCCCACTCATTGCTCTTGAGGACCAGCCTGGGAGGCAGGAAAGGAAGCAGGTGCTGACCAAGCCAGGGGCGTGGTGCACTGTCAGGTGAGTCCAGGGGGGTCACAGGAGCTCCCAAGGACACCCAGCCTAGTGGTGAGGGCAGGCAGGACACATGGTGAGAATAACCCAGACCAAGGTAGAGGGGAGAAAGAACAGGCTAGACAAAGGCATAGGAGGACAGCCAGAGGGGCAAGCCAGCTCACGAAGGGGCTGAGTCACACTCAACGTTCTCTCAAGGCAGTGGGAGCCCTTTAAAAAATTATGTCTTACTCGCCGGGTGTGGTGGCTCACACCTGTAATCCCAGCACTTTGCGAGGCCGAAGCAGGTGGATCACGAGGTCAGGAGATCGAGAGCATCCTGGCTAACACAGTGAAACCCTGTCTCTACTACAAATACAAAAAATTAGCCAGGTGTGGTGGCAGGTGCCTGTAGTCCCAGCTACTCGGGGGGGCTGAGGCAGAAGAATGGTGTGAACCCGGAAGGCGGAGCTTGCAGTGAGCCGAGATCGTGCCACTGCATTGCAGCCTGGGCAAGAGCGAGACTCCACCTCAAGAAATTAAAAAAAAAAATTATGTCTTTCTACTCCCCTCCCCCGCCATATAAAAGAAAACATGATGGTCATACACACAAAACCCCTTGGAGGCTTTTAAGCAGGGGCGCTGAGGCTTAGCTGCCTGGGAAGATGCACTGGGAAGGGTGAAACCAGAGGCTGTGCAAAGAGGAGGCGGCTGCAGTCCAGTCCGGCAAGGGGCCTGGGTCTCAGCAAGGCCGTGATGGGGGCCAGGGACAAGCAATTTGGAGGGTGGAATGACCAGGATTCACGACTGTGCACGGGACGAGGAGGAAGTCTGGGATGCCATACGCATCTCTAACTGGATGGATGGTGGTACCCTGGCTGGAAACCACTCTGGACGCTTCACCTGGGTTAGCAACCAAAGGAAAACCTCCACCAACTGGGACTCTCAGTGCAGCTGGTTTTTATTATTAAAGCCAAGGTTGGAAAATGATTGTCCCCCTGCCCCCTAGGACCCTCCCACCCACCTCTAGATTGATCCCTTTATATCCTGTGAAGGTGAAAACTAGATTTGTCTTGAAGAGACGCAGAAACGCTCATGCTGGAATGAGAAAATGAGGACAAATGACATAGGCTCAGATGGTGGTCTCCGTGTGATTGTGTTGGACTCCACCCAGGATTCCTGGGAAAGACGGCTTAGGGGTGGGGCTGGACAGCCCCTGCTCACAGTGCTGTTCCCTAGAGTCCAGGGTGGGCGTCAGGAACGAAGGCAACGGAAGAGGCTGAGCTGGCCCCCCGCACTCTACCCTGCTGAAGCTGGGCCACAGGCTGGTTTTTGTAAAAATGGTTAAAAAGAAAACCCAGCCACGAGCACCACCCTCCCCTGAGCAGGGTGAGAAGAGGCGCCAGCTCTGGGCTTTGAGGTCTGAAGCTTGTGGCCTCCTGGCCTGGCGTCGCCTCCCTGGAGGCAGGCAGCACCCTGAGGGAGGCCAGGTGGGCTCCTAGGCCCCGCATGTGGCCCTTGGCAGCCTCCAGGGTCCCAGGAGAGCTTTGAGATGGCTGTCTCCCCTCCTCCCACCCAGCCCATGGCAGGCTCTAGGCCTCAGGGACCCTGTGCAACTTTTGCTCTTTGGATTCCAAAGATCTGAACTTGTCCTCCAGCACGGGAACAGTGGGCTGGAAGTGGATGACAGGCCTGATCTGAAAGACAGTGAAGCCCTCCTGGTTCTTCTGGTTGAACAGACTTACCCTGTGTTCCAGCTCGGGGCTGGTTTGGGCCGAGCCTGCTGGGCTGGGCCGGGAGAGGGGGGCTGGGTCCAAGGCCCTCTGGGATGGGCAGGGGTCCTCTGACAGGGAGGACAGCAGGTCCTGAACTGTGGCCTCCTCCACCTGCTGCTGGGGTGGCAGCGGCAGGGGAGAGGGGCCCGGTTCAGAGGATGGCTCCTCGCGGGCGGTGCTGCAGTCTGTGGAAGAGCCCAGCGTCTGGTTGCTGTCACTCTGGGCCCGGGTGACCGAGCTGCGGGAGGCACTCTCCGAGGTGGCGCCGGTGCCATTACCGCCAAGCTTGAGGGGCATGTCCAGAGAGAAGAGGTCCGAGGAGATGTTGGGCTGGTGGATGTCTATTGCGGCCGTGGTGACCATGCACACAGCTGCATCTGGGACACCGCTGTCTGCAAGGAAGGAGGGGATCTCGGTCACACTTCAACCTCTGCCACACCTGGGGGCCCTGAAGAGGGCAGGTGTGAGCCGGGCGGTGGGCAGTGAGTGTGGCTAGGCTGTAGGGCACCATGCCTTTGTGGAGGGAGGCCTTGGTAGAACTCCCTCCCAGTTCTCCAACATCACTGCCCTGCTTTGAGGGGGATTATGCCTCCCCATCTTGTTAAACTCAAGTGTAGGCATGTGACATGCTTTGGCCCATCACCCATGAGAAGTGACCTCTGGCACTTCTGGGCAGAAGCTTTATGAGCCGGTGCTTTACCCTGGCAAATGTTCTAGAATATATGGTGACTGTTCTGTCAACTGGGTGCTGAAGTAACGGTGATGACCTGGGAGCAGAGCCCCCAGCCAACCTGCAGTGGGCTTTTGTGCCTTTATTTAAACCATCGAGATGCAGGGTTATTTGCCACAGCTGCCTAACCTAGCCCATCCTAACTCAGGAAGCATGGTGTGCCAGGGCAGGGAACTTGGGTTCCATGGTCTGAGGAATGACTCCGTTTCAGATGGGCTGGCAGGGGTGGGGGCTGCGGAATGGGATGATCAGAGCCTGCTTAGCGTGCATCACAGGGTCACAGGACGCTCAGAGCTCTTTGCTCTAGGTGAGAGTACCACGGGGCTGACCTACAGAGGGTGCAGGGTGGGGAGGTTTCTCCCCAAAGTTGTGGAGGACTGGGAGAGAGGTCTGGGCTGGAGACGGTGGTCTTTGAAACCAGCATATTGGATGAGGCTTTGAGGGAGGAGAGAAGAGGGATGAGGCCTTAGGGAGGCTAAATTGTGGAAAACCAAAAATTCAAATGCATTATTCACATGGCCCAACATAATATTCTAGCCTTACAATGGAGCATACAAGGTTTTGAGGGCTGTGAAATTCAAACTCAAGAACTGCATGTGGAACCCTGAACTGGAAAGGGGGCTATGGAGAAACAGACACCAAAGGCCTCAGCATTATTTTAAAATTCAATCTTTCCCATAAGTGAAAACCACTGGGCTTCCCTGAGGTTTTTTTCAAGTGCAAGAACATCCAGCAGGGATGTACCCGAGGCCTGCTGCTTCTCACACTCTGGGGTGCTGTGGCACCTCCGCCTCCACTGTGCCCACCTTGACAGGTGTGGAGGTGGGGGGCACTGAGGTCACTTGTAGTTCTGGATTCTAACCCCCTTCCCATTTCAGGGTTCCACATGCAGTTCTTATGGGTGATCACAGAGCACCCCTATCCTGGCACCTGCAGGCTCAGCCCCTGGGCACCCCCAGCGCCAGTGCTGGACTTTGCTGGAAGCTGAAGCTCTGATATTTTAACCTTGAGCACTGCCTGCAATTATGGTTCACAGGCACCCGGTGATGGGCACGCTCTGGAGCCAGGCCGAGTTGTCTCTGCCCTCGGGTTTAGGGGTTGCTGGGGTTCTGGCACATGTAGAACAGCCCCAACCCAGACTTACCACTGCTGGGCCCATTGTAATACTGACTGATGTAGCTGTTCATGTCGTCCTTCACCATGGCTTCTACAGAGGTGGGGACAGAGAAGGGTGAGTGCATCAAGTTCATTCTCTTCCCCTTACACTCTTGTTCCCACCCCCACGGCCATAACAGAAGGCTTCTGTCTCACAGAAGCCCTTGGTGTGTGTGATGGGAGCTGCCTCCTGGTTCTCCATGGGGACTGCCTGTCTCACCTGCCCCAGGGGCTGGACTGCACTGGGTGCTGGGGGACCCAGGTTCTGATGAAGCACCTGCCTTAGTACTGACCTGGACAGACCCCTTCCCCTCTGTCCCATTTCCCCATCTCTGAGATAAGGGGTGTGGAAATAACTTCTCAGGGCTTTTCCTTGTCTGGATGGCCTGAGCCTTCATTGCCTGAACTTCTCAAGGGCACCGGAAACACTGCCCTCGGTAGAGAAGCCTTGAAATCCCATCTGCAGGAATACACGGCCAGCCACAGGGCTGATTTGCCATCCAGACAGCCCCCCGGGGCTCGATCCACCTGACGGCTCCAGCCTTCCCTGCAGTACAGGAACAGACCTGGGGAGGTGGGGTGCTGGGGATCTCCACCACCTGCACTGTTCCTGCATACAGTAGGTACTCAGTACATAATTACTGAGCAAATTACAGAAGGGGAGGTGAAAAGCTGTCCATGTCAAGGGGGATGGGAATAGGGTCTTAAATATTGACCAGCCTGGGCAACATAGGGAGACCCCATCTCTACAAAAAAATTTTAAACATTAGCTGGGCATGGTGTTGCACACCTGTGGTCCCAACTACTAGGGAGGCTGAGGTGGGAGGGTTGGCTGAGGCTGCAGTGAGCTGTGATCACACCACTGCACTCCAGTCTGGGTGACAAAGTGAGACCCTGTCTTCAAATAAATAAGGAATCTTGGTTCACCTCCTGAGAGAAGCAGGGAGGGAATGAGAGGAGAGTTGAGATTTTCAGAGTGGCCTGAGAGTGGGAGGAAAGCCAAGTGCTCAGAGACCCCAAAAGCCATCCTAAGAGCTAGGCCTTGTTCCAAGGGCAGCAAGGCAGTGAGGGGCCACAGGAAGGTCTGAACTTGGTCAGGTGTGATTGGGAGAGGCCACCCCCAAAGTTGTGGCAGGAAGACCAGAGACTGCAATGCCCAGGGTGGGGTCAGGCACCAGAAAGCCCTCAGCACGGGAGGGCTGAGGGCTGTCCTCTCTCTCCTGTGGAAGTCTGGAAGTGCTCCAGGGCTGCCCCCCCAGGAGCTTCTCTGAGGAATGGCATCAGCAGACCCCCTGGGTTCTGAGAGCCCTTCCCAGGCACACCTGTGAGCTGCAGAAGCCAGTGTGCCCTGACCCTGGGAGGCTGGAGGCAGCACAGCAGGGCCTGGCTCTTAAAAGCTTTTCTGGCCTCTTTTGATCTTTAAATGCCTGCAGTCAGAGGTATGTTTTGCACTAATGCTGGGGTTGAGGGAGGGAGGGCCCCGGGCTGGCTCCAGGCCCTGATCCTCATCAGCCAGCTACACTTTTCTTGCAGCTGGGCATCCGTATGCTGTGTGTACTGCCAATGCTGTCTAGACTGGCTGCCACCCTGGGAAGCCAGGGGTAACTGATCCCTGCAAGCTGGAGGCTCAGGACCTCCAGGCCCTATGGGCCAGGTTGGGGGATCTGGTCAATCTTGGTTTTATCCTGAGACCACACCTGCAGGGACTCCAGAGGGCCATGTGATGTGAGTAGGACAATGAGCTCAGCTGAAGTATCCACAGACCAGCGAAACTTTAACCCAAGAGCCACTTGCAGGAGGAGGCCAGGGTAAATGAGAAAATCCCAGATGCTGAGTTCTTGTCCTTGTGCTGCCACTGGCCTGCCATGGGGGCTCAAGCAGGTCCCATCCCCTCTCTGGGCCTTTCTTCATCTGTACCCCGATGGCACCGGTGAGGCTCCTTCAGATTGTGATGGGGCCAGGCAGATGGTTCTGAAGTTCCAAGAGGTGACAGAATCACAGCGGAGTGTGAAGGGACTAGAGGCACCTTGGCCAGTCCCCAGTGCAGGAGTCCCCTGGATGCCAGCCTGAGAGGGCTGTCTGCACCGCAGCCTGCACACCTCTAGGAAGGGCGTGCCTGCCTCTTTGTGGAGCAGCTCTGGTCACCAGCTCCTGGGCAGCTTCTCATTCATCTGTGCTCAGTGGAGTCACAGTGAGCCCACCCTTTGCCATGTATTGAGCCCAGGAGTCCCTGCCTGCGGGGAGCACAGTCAGGGCCTCCCAGGACGTCAACTCCTGGTCAAACGGCCCATTAGCATTTAATCAGGAAGTGCCTACTATGTGTGAGGCTTACAGGTCCTGGTCCTGCCTTCCACACAGGTACCAAGGACAAGCCTATTTCTACTCACAGTCTCTATGACAGTCCTTCCACCACCTAAAAAGCCCCTCACATCCCTCCTGGGAAGTCTCCTTTCCTTGGAAAGGCCCTGTGCATTCTCTACCCCTCCCTGGTTTCCCAGCCTTTCCACCCTGAAGGCTTCACTATGGACTCCAGCTATGACCAGAATGGGAGGAGGGACGGAGGGAGGGACTAGTGTTTACTCTCAAAGCTCCAGACCTAGGGGTCCACACTTCACACACTGATCTCCCTGCCCCTGTGCTGCAAGGCCGTGATTACTGCATAGCCTGTGCCAAGTGCACCAAGATCCGATGTGATCACACTGCCCTAATGCACCCTCACATCCTCCGGCGCGTTCAGAAACCGCCCTCCTCTGCCAACTCATGTGGAGCTTGTGGCCAGCATGGACGCCCAGGTCTTGTCTGCAGGAGCTGAGGCCAGGCCAGGCCTTTCCCACCCGGTACTCCTGTAACCCCCAAGGAGGGCTCATCACTCTGGGCAAATGTCAGCTTGCTGGGCTCAGCCCAGAGGCTCAGCTTGCTGGAGACATCCTGAGTCCTGGCTCAGCCCACCAAGGTATTAGATCGTTCTGCTTTCTCTGTGTTGTCTACATAATTGAGGAGGCTCACATCTTCATGCAAGCTGTTGATAAAAATAACCTAAGCCAGGTGACCTTCAGCCCAGACATCCCTCCTGAGCTTCGGACTGGTCTGGCCGACCGTCCCTGGACAACTCCTGGCTGGCCTCCCGCTGCCTCTGACTCAACATGTCCAAAATAGAACTCGGTTTATCCATCCTCCTCCATGGCATCCATCTTGGTGACTGGTTCCTGGCACTTTTTAGTGCCTCTCTCTTACTAACAACTTGATTTCCACCAAGTCTGTGACCAGTTGAGGGAACCCTGGCCCTGTGACCAGTCTTAGATCGGACTTCACAGACACTGTTGGCCTCACACGGGGCTGCCCACCTTCCATCTAAGAATAAGCCTCTGCCCCCAGGGGTTTGCTTTGATTCAGCCCTGAGGAGCCCTAAAGACGTGCAGGGAGAACCCACAGGACCGTGTTGTGCAGCCCTTGGAGGGGCAGGAAAGAATGGGCACAAACACAGGCTTCAGAACAAAACAGACACAGGGCCAACCCAGCTCTGCAGGGCACGTGCTGTGTGGCCTTAGGTAGATCCCTTAGCCACTCTGAGCTTCAGCTTCTTCACCCATAAAATGGGGATAGCAAATGCCTACCCTGCTGGTGAACTGGTAAGAGTCACTGAGATCATGAATGTTTAACCCAGGGCCATCCCTTGCCTCCCTGAACCCCTGGCTCCAAAGTCTCAGTGCTTTCTGTGGCAGCTGCTCTCTGCTGCCCGGCGCCTTTCTTCCCAGGGTGTGAGCACTTTGCAAACCCAACCTGACTAATCCTCCTAAAGCCCGTCAAGTGCAGTGGTGCCAATGCTCATTATGTATGTTTTACCCCTTGGGTGGAGCCCCCGACCTGCCCAGCCAGGAGGCAGAGGTGGAGAGAAAGGGTGGTGAGTCAGCTGGGCCAGGCTTCCTGGAGGTGGTGGGGACTGGCCAGGCTGCGTGGACTCTGGTGTGGCAGAGGGGCATGAGGCGCCAACCACATGCCCTGTGCAGAGCCAGGCCCCAAAGCCCAAGACAAGGCCCCGATTCCTGGTTTGGGCTCCTGCTCCCAAACTCCAACTTGCTCTTCCATGGCTTGGCAGCCCTCACCAAGGGAGGGCACAAATATTCACTGAACTCCTACTGTATACGAGGGATGAGAGCTGCACATATGACTAAATGCTCAACCCTTCTCCGTGAAGAACTTCTGCACCTGTTTCATTTTTGAAACACTAAGACTGAGACAGGACCAGCTACATAATTTCTAGGTCCCTTGTTTAAAAAGTATTAAGAATTTCAAGAGGGTAACAGCAGAGCAGTGAACCAAAGTTAGGGCCCTGTGTGACCACACAAGTCATGCGTCCATGAAGCCAGCCCTGATCACAGAAGTAACTTGTTCAAAGCCAAACTGAAATTCAAACCCAGACCTGAGTCCTAAACCCATGTCCCTCTGGTTGCTTCAAGTGCTACTTTGTGTGAGGCTCTTTCAGATCTAGTCCTCCAGCCCTGGGGTTCCTGGGGTCCCCGATGTCCCCGTCAGGCCCACACATTTGGAGGCCAGTGGAGAGTCTTGCCTTCATGATCACCCAGGCCCGCTCCTCTCCAAGGACAAGCACTGGTGCCAGCTCAGCTCCCTCCCCTGGGGCTGCCTGGCGGAGGGCAGGCACAGAGCCGGCTGGCCGCATGCACCCCTGCAGCAGTGTCTCTGGATGCTGCAACAGCATAGGGGACGTGAAGGTTCCCTGTGATATATGGTGAAATCCGTGGCACTCCCACCAGGGGCTGTAATTCATAAGTTATGGGCGAGCTTCAAGACTAATAAATTTGGGAGAGAAGTATTAATGACTACACAGGGGCACTGTGAACTTGGCAGGCCCCAAAGCCTGGAACTCTGCAGCCTAGGTTTTAAAAATGATTTGTGCTAGAGCAAGTCTAAACAGAAGCTGCTTGGCGTTGTCTGACTGTGACTTGCTGGCAACTGTTGAGACTGTGGAGCCGCTTCCTCCTCACGGCTGGGGCTGGCACCCCGCCCTCCTGGGCTGCCCTCCCCCACCCTGCAAAACACAGGGCCCTCCCGAGGCTCTGTGACTCACGGCTCATGTCTGTAGGTTAATCCCTGGATTGTCTGTGTCCTGTGCATGAGGTGGGCCTCAGAGCCTTGCTGGCCTGAAGGTCACAGTTAGTTAGCAACAAGCACTGCCCTTACTTCATCTCCAGAGTGGCCTACAGTGCTCTCAGCTTGTCCAGCCATAATTTCTAATGTCATGAAAATCCCTCCCTGGACACAGTTCCTGGTCAACGAGAGATCAGCTGGGGGATGCCCTGTGTCCCTGGACCATGCGAGGCTGTGAATCACGCGTGTCCCTCGCCAGCCCCATGTTCTGCCCTCTGCCTTGGAGGCACTGGCTTTGCTGTTGATGCTCTGGGGCTGGCTGTGAAACAATGTGCGGAGGGAGCTGCCTAGGCTGGGGCAGGCAGCATCCACAGAGCCGGGAGGTACCCAGGGGATGCCCCAGAAGCAGGGAAGAGTGGGCAGGGGGGACCCCAGGGCTGGATGGAGAGGCATCTGCACCTGCTCCTGGGGTGCATGTCTGGCACCTCTATGGGAGGCCTGGGCCTGCCCTATCCAGATATCCCCTACCCTAGTTTCCAGAAGGGTGAGCAGGGACACTGCAGACCCTGTGACATCCTGCTGGTGACACATAGCCAATCAGTTTCCCCAAGTGGCCTTCGACTCTGACCCGATTTCTCCCTTCTGCCCCTGCCTCCCTCCTCCTCCTCCTGGAAGTTGCCCACTATGGGGATTGCAGAGAGAGGAGGAGCAGGAGGGCCAGGCAGGACTGAAAGCCTCAGAGCACTCCTAGAATGTGCAGGAGTATTTTAAAGGCTGGTTTGTTTGTGGAACCTCCAAGTCCAGATCTTGGCTCCCCTGTGGGCTCAAATGTGGCATCTGGCATTCAGGCTCTTGTAGGTCATTGGCTGAGGGACAAGGGCTGTGCTGTTAGCTCTAAATCCAATGACCCTGATGAGAGAGACAGAGGAGGTGCCGCGGAGAGCAGCCATACCGGGAGTGCTGACACCTGCAGAAAGAACATCACGGGGCAGGCCCAAGCCCCAGGTGAGGTGCAGCCTCAAGACTGGCTGTGGGCAGAGCCAGGAGGCTGTAACAGAGGAAGATCCTGGAATGGGCTGTGAGATTGTAAATCTGCTCCTTTCATCCTTAGAAAGCCAGGCAAAGTGGGCAAAAGTTGTTCCCACCTTCCAGAAGAACTTTCAAAAAGAATAAGAAGGCAGATTCCACAAGCACCAGCCTTGGGGCTGAAAGCCAAGTGTGGGGTTTCTGGGGTGAACTACTGCTGACTGGCCTCAGCTCCTAGAGAAGACACAGGGCTTCACAGCAGGACAAGTGATGTCAGAGAGCCTTATTTTGTTCTCTGATCAGTTACCGGCTTGAAGATTACATTCAATGCAACAAACTATGGAGAAATGGCTGAGGCAGGCCCTGAAGTAAGTTTAGAGGGGAGACACACATAAACGCTTATGGCAGCGGAGCAGGATCCAGACCTTGGAGTCGGTGTAAGGTTGCCAGGGAAGGGTGTGGAGATCCGGGAGCTGACTCTAAGATGGGTTACAAGCATGAAGAGAAGTCTGGTAGGCAAGCTGGGCCATCCCGTGAACAGCATGCAGACACTCAGAGACCGCACAGAACATTTACAGAACTAAAAGTTCCATTCCTCTAGAGTGAAAAGCAAGCTGAGGAGGCAACCCGGGGCAAGATCATCAGGGGTCTTATGTGCCTGCCCCCTCTTAAGGGTTGAATGGGTACCGCCTCTTCATTCGTATGTTGAAGCCTTAACCCCAAGTACCTCAGGATGTAGTCTTGGAAAGAAAGCGGTTGCAGATGTTGTTAGTTCAGATGAGGTCCTTATATGACTGGGGCCCTTATAAAAAGGGGAAATCTAGATCCAGACATGCGCATAGGGAGGACGCCATGTGCAGATGAAGACAGAGCAGGGTGATGCTACTGTAAGCCACGGACGCCGAGGACTGCCAGCCGCCACCAGGAGCCACGGGGAGGCCTGGGACAGATTCTCACTCCCAGCCCCCGGAGGGAAGCAACCATGCCCAACCCTGATCTCAGGTTCCGGCCCCAGCACCGTGAGACAATACGTTGCTGGAGTTTGTGCTAGCCAGTCTGTGGCATTTTGTTATGGTCGTCCCAGCAAACTAATCCACCAGCCTAAGGGGCGTGGGCTTTTTCCTGAGGGACACAGGGAACCAGGAAAGGCGGAAGTCGGGGAGTGGTGTGAAAGATGTTTGGAACAATCACGGTATGGTGGGGTAGGGGGGACTGCAGAGGGGAGAGGAGACTGCAGAGAGAGGGCAGGGAGCTGGGCAAGGTCCAGACATAATAAAGGCTGAATGATGAAGATGAAGAAGGGGACTGTTTCAATTAATCAGGAATTGGCAATGGGTTGTGAATCAGGACCTACCAAGCCCTGGAGTAAAGGCAGGAATCAAACAAGCTACAGATGAACACTGATGACTACGAAGTTCTATGAAGTTCTGCACGAGGCTACAAAAAGCCTGTTGCCCAAGGCAGGGCTGCTGGGACACACGGCTCAGATGAGCTGTGTGGGGAGTACGTAAGGCTGGGTCAGCTATGAGCTCAGCCAAGTGGTCCCCACAAACTCAGGAGCCTTCTGGCTGCATCGTGGGGGTCCCGGGTCCAGAAAAAAAAGCAAGAGTGCCCCCCTCAACATTCTGCCTTGGGCTTGCAGCACCCCAGTAACTGCATTCAGTTGTGGATGTTACTCTGAGAGGGACCAAAACACTGGAGAGCTCTGGGAGGAGGCAGTACAGCAAGAACTTGGAGAGTGCGTCCCCTGAAGGTTGACTGTGGAAATGCAGGTGACGTCCCTGGAGAAGAAACAATCTCTAAACGGTCTCAGCTGGGATGGCACTGCCTGTGCGTGAAACCCATGGCCAGCAGGGAGGCAGGAGCAAGGGACCAGGCCTCAGTGCAGTCTGAGGAAGAATTTTCTTACAGGCAGAGCCGTGTGGAGGTGGGGTGGGTTCCCCAGGGAGATATGAAGCACTTATTCTTAGAGGAGGGCGAGCTGAGGCTGCATGGCTCATGGCAGGGAGTTATAGAGGGGATTCTCACATCAGCTGAAGGGGTGGACCCAGAAGTCCCCTCTAGCCCCCAAATCCTATGTTTCCAAGATCTGAAGATCTCTCAAAAGAGTGGCTGGACACAGTGGCTCATGCCTGTAAACCCAGCACTTTCAATGGCTGAGGCAGGAGGATCCACTTGAGGCCAAGAGTTTGAGACCAGCCTGGGCAACATAGCAAGACCCCATCTCTACAAAAATAAAATAAAACATTAGTTGCATGAGATGGTGTACACCTATGAACCCAGCTACTCAGGAGGCTGAGGTAGGAGGATCACTTGAGCCCAGGAGTCTGAGGTGGCAGTGAACTATTATGATACCACTGCACTCCAGGAGTGAGACCCTGTCTCAAAAAAAAAAAAAAAAAAAAAAAAAAAAAGCGACCATTCATTTCCCAAAGGCTGTTTGCAGTGTGTTGCAGTGCCTTACAACCCTTAGAGCTTTCTCACAGCCATCGGTTCCTCATAGGTCCTGTGAGGCAGATGAACTGAGTTAGGAGTCCATTTTACAGAAGGGAACGCTGAAGCCTCCAGTCACGGAGCTGGGGAGTGGCAGAGACTGGAGCTCAGGCCTCTTGCCTCCCGACCTGCTCAACTTGCCCGGCTGTCTCCTCACTGCCCTGGAGGGGACACGGCATGCCAAGGAAGAGTGGCTCCTGGATGAAGCTGGGGTTTTGGGTCCCGTAGCCCGAATTCACAGTCCAGCGCCACCATTTCCTGGCTTGGGTGGCCCCGTGCAATTCCCGAAACCTCTGAGCCTCGCAGCAGCCCTGTGAGGAAGCCTCAGTATTGCTCCTATTTGACAGCTAGCAAAACTGAGCCCCCAAGAGACTCCCATCACATAACTGGCTGATAGAAGAGTTGGGATTTGAATCTAGAAATAACTCCCTTCTATACAGGACCCTACCCTGGACTGTGGCCCGTGTTCCCATCTCCACTAACATCACTGTCCCATGAATTCTCACCGTCTGCAAGGCTCAGGCTCTGGGCTGCTGTGGCCCCGGGCCTGGACTTATTTGGTCCCCAGTAGGTGGCATTCCAGTAGGAAGCCCCAGACCTCTGTCTGAAAGCCTGGCTCTGCCACTTATTAGCGATATGCCTTTGGACGGCTTTCCTGGGTCTCAGTTTCTTAGCCATACAACAGGAAAGTCACACCTCCTCCTCTGGCTGCCGTGAGGACAGGGAAGACACCGCACACAACGCACGCCGGAGGCCACAGGCATGAAATGGGGACGAGTCATTTCTAGTTTGGGTCGGTGGCTGGACTACATACTCTCCTGGGCTCTGACAGGCAGTACCGAGGCTACGGACCTGAGGGTGTCCCCCAATCACGAGTTAAGGAGGGGCAAGGAACCCCACCCACTCTGCACACGGTCCCGGGGCGCGAGAGGCGGGCGAGGGGCACCCCCGGCCATGGCACTCTGGGGCCGGGTGGAGATGCAGGCTTACCTTGCGAGGGCTGCAGCTCCTCCACGACGCTCTCGGCCGCTGTCTCCTCGTCCCACGTGCCGGCCTCCACCACTTTGAAGCGGCTGCGCGGCTGGCTGAGCACGTGCGGGGCCTGGAGCGCCGCCTCGCGCTCCGCAGCCAGGTCCAGGTCCTGCTGCGCCAGGTGTGCGCGCAGCTGTCGGATCTCAAACTGAGGAGAGAAAAAGGCTGGGCTGGATCAGCTGGCGGGGGGCCTCCAGCCTGACCTCTGGGCGCTTGGCTCCCACATGGGGGCGGAGTGGGGAGGACTGGGCTGAGCCTCCTGCGGCTGGATGATTCCTTAGAAATCTCCCAGCATCGCGGTTCGCAAGAGCTTCTTAGGGTTGCGGAGCCTTTTCCAACCTGTGCGATCCTGTGTCTCAGGTGCCTTGCAGTCTGGCCCCCATCTCACGGATGCCCGGGTGAGGAAACACAACGTGTTTCCTTTGTGGAAAGGCCACTGGACGGGGAGTCAAGAGCCCTGGGTGCAAATTCAGTTCTAGCTCTCCGCACAGATGTGTGACCCCAAAGGGTGCTTGACAACATGAAAGCCTCATTCAGATGCCTTACACTGATGACTAAGGAAGAACCGGAAACCTCGGGACACCCAGGGCCCGTGTCCCCTCCTAGGGACCCCATCCTGGCGTCACTGCCCGCTGGTTTGAACACTGGCTCATTTTCTTCCAGCAACAACCACTTTCCTCCTCCACAAGGAGGCACCCAGGACCAGACTGGGTTCAGTCCAAGCCATGTGGCTTCCTGGCCCTGTGACCTGGAGCAAGTCCCATCACCTATCCAGCCTGTTTTCTTTTCTGTAAAATGGGGTTTTCACCTCTTTGAGGACTTGGGTTGCTTCCTCTTAAGGGCTTCCTCCCAGGTGGAGTGGCAGCCTGTTTGAATTTCCCGCATTGCACTTACCACCTTTTGATATTATTGTGTATTTAACGTTTTGTAAAAGCATTCATGAACAATAGGGTGGCCAGGCAGCAAGCTGGCCTTGTAAAAGCTGCACACATTTTAATTTTGTTTTACTTTCTGTTGGGGAAAGCTTCTTGGAAAGGCTTCCACATACCCCTTGGGTTTGTGGCTGAGATGGCTGTTCACACGCCAGGGTCTTCCTGGGACATCAGGGCCAACGCGAAGTTTGGGTCAGACATTGCAGGTCCGGGCCGCGGGCTCGCAGGAAGGAGGGCCTTCACCGCCACCTAGTGTTCCCCGCACGCCTCGCACCGCTTCTGCACGGAGCGAGTATGGAGGGCGGACAGCGAATACCACGCCCGGGCGCCCTGCCTAGGAGGTTACCTACTTACCAATGCCGCCCAAATGCACCTCTCCAGCCCTGACCCCTCAAACTGAGGTGTCAGACTCTCACCACCAATGCCTCCATGACAGTATCACTTTCACAGGAGTTGCAAAATCAATCTGGTCAAAGCAGGACTCTTCACTGTCTATCCAAACCTGTTCAAGTGTTTTCATCTCATTTTAGCTGGAGCCAAAAATGCAATCACCTTCCTTGCTTCCTCGCTTTCCCTCACCCCAACATCCCATCCATCCCCCAAGTCCAGCAGCTATCGCGCCTCCCTCCACCTCCACTGCCAGCTCTGGCCCCTACAGCCGCGGCTTCTGGGTCCCTCTGCCATCACTCTAACAGGACTCGTGGGGACTCTCCCACACCCAGGTCAGATCATGACACTCCTGTCCATAAACCTCGATGGTTCGCCACCCGACCTGGGAGATAGCCCGAGCTCCTCAGCCTTGGCTTACAAAGCACCTACACCATCTGGCCCTGCCCACCTGGCCAACTTCGTCTCATCCTCTCTCCCGTGACCTGACCCCAAGACACAATCCTTCTTCTGGTTCTGTAAAGATACCAAGCACGCGCTGGTCTCAGGGCCGCGTTCTCAGCTGCTCCCTCTGTTCCAGATCACATGGTGGCCCCCCTCAGAGGGGCCTTCCCTGATCTGCCACCTAGGACAGCCCCCCAGGCACTCAGTTGCATCAGCCTATCTGAATTCTCTGCATTGCACTTATCACCTTCTGATATTGTGTTTTTAATGTTTTATTGATTTTACTTTTGTGAAAGTAAAACACACACACAACTAAAAGCATTCATGAACCACAGGGTGGCCAGGAACCAACCTGGCACTGGACAGCCTCCCAATGTCAGTGTCTACAGGTTTGGTCTCTGGGACTGCACAGGTTTTCAGCTTACTGCCTGAGGCTATAATTTTGGTTGCCTCTGTGCTGTGAGTAGGGCAGAGGAATACGGCAGAGGGTCCCACTTTTAGGGGGAAAGACTTTCATTTAATCCTCATTTTCAGCCCTCCACCTTTCCCCAAGTCCCTGCCTAACCCAGTGCCCACATGCAGAGCCCCCTGGTTCATTTTCTCCCGAGGACAAACCCCTGGACTCTTGCAGGGTGGGGGAACTCAGTCTCCTGGCCATGCAGGATTTGCAAGGGTGTCTTGGGATCTCGAATATTATGCATGTAGACCTTTAGCCATCCCCACCCTGTGTCAGCTTCACACTACACCCCCTTCCTCCCAGACTCTCAGGGGTTCCGAGGGGAAAAGTACCCCATTTCCCTCACTGTCCTCCTCTGTGGGCACTTTAGTGACCATTCTCCACTCTGTTCAATCAGTTACCACTTTCTTGTCTAGTCTCCATTTCCCCCCAATTCACTAAAATCTCTTTCCTCTTTGTCCTGATGGACAAGACTTAAAGAGACCTTCCTTCCTTCCTTCCTTCCTTCCTTCCTTCCTTCCTTCCTTCCTTCCTTCCTTCCTTCCTTCCTTCCCTCCCTCCCTCCCTTCTCTCTTTCTTTGTCTCCCTCTCTTTTTCTTTTTTGAGACAAGGTTTGTTGTGATGGACAGAGACCTTCCCTCCCTCCCGCTCTCCCTCCCTCCCTCCCTCCCTTCCTGCCTTCCTTCCTTCCTCCCTCACTCCCTCCCTCCTTCCCTCCCTCCCTTCTCTCTTTCTTTGTCTCCCTCTCTTTTTCTTTTTTGAGACAAGGTTTGTCATGATGGACAGAGACCTTCCCTCCCTCCCTTCCTTCCTTCCTTCCTTCCTTCCTTCCCTCCCTCGCTCCCTCCCTTCCTCCCTCCCTTCCTCCCTCCCTTCTCTCTCTTTCTGTCTCTCTTTTTCTTTCTTTTTGGAGACAAGGTTTTACTCTGTCTGCCACACTAAAGTGCAGTGGTGTGATCACAGCTCACTGCAGCCTTGTACTCATGGGCTCAAGTGATTCTCCCACCTCAGCCTCCTGAGTAACTGGGACTACAGGCACACGCCTGGATAATTTTTTATTTTTATATTTTGTAGAGACAGGGTCTTGCCATGTTGCCCAGACTGGTCTCAAACTTCTGGAGTCAAGCAATCCTCTACCTTCCTCAGCCTCCCAAAGTGCTGGGATTACAGTTGTGAGCCACTGTACTTGTGCAAGAGATAGTTTCTTAATTCTTACGCATTTATGATTTTGTTCTTTACTATCATTCCATTGGGGTTTGGGGAAGGAAATCAGATAAATATTTGTGATCATGCCATGATATGGTTTGGCTGTGTCCCCACCCAAATCTCATCTCAAATTGTAGTTCCCATAATCCTCATGTGTCGTGGGAGGGACCCAGTGGGAGGTGATTGAATCTTGGGGGTGGTTACTCCCATGCTTTCTCATGATAGAGTTCTCACAAGATCTGATGGTTTTGGTTTTGTTTGTTTGTTTTTGAGACAGAGTCTTGCTCTGTCACCCAGGTGGGAGTACAGTGGTACGATCTTGGCTCACTGCAACCTCCGCCTCCTGGGTTCAAGCCATTCTCCTGTCTCAGCCTCCCCAGTAGTCGGGATTACAGACATGTGCCCAGCTAATTTTTGTATTTTTAGTAGAGACGGGGTTTCACCACGTTGGCCAGGCTGGTCTTGAACTCCTGACCTCGTGATCTGCCTGCCTTGATCTGATGGTTTTATAAGGAGCTTTTCCCCCTTTTGCTTGGTACTTGTCCTTGCTGGTGCCATGTGAAGAAGGATGTGTTTGCTTCCCCTTCTGCCATGATTGTAAGTTTCCTGAGGCCTCCCCAGCCATGCAGAACTGTGAGTCAATTAAACCTCTTTCCTTTATAAATTACCCAGTCTTGGGTATGTCTTTATTAGCAGCGTGAAAATAAACCACCATTTTTAAAGGATGATCAGTTTACCTCTTGTTCAGCCCCCAGTGGTGTTCCAGTGGGGTGGGGTTGGGGGGGAAGGCATACTTCTAGCATGGCTGATTTCAAGCTATCAACAAGATGACCTTGGGGGAAATGTGCACAATGGGTTCTTGTGAGCAAGTGACAGCTCCAGCGCACCCCTGCCACCCTCCACCCCCAGGAGAATATCATCTGCGAACCAACAGGGGTCTTGTCTGTTTTGTTGCCTTCAAGAGGCATTCAATAAACATTGCTGAATATATGAACAAATCAATGCAGGAAACCAGTTAGCCTGTTCAACTCCCTGGCTTTAGACTGGGCCCTAACTCCAACCACCAACTGAGCTGCACCCTGTCCCAAAGCTAAGACAAAGACCCAGGCCTCATGCTGGCTATGCACTGAGCCCTGACCCTGCTCACACACTGAGCCCGATGCTGGTCACAGACTCAGCCCTAACTTTGGGCTCACACTGGGCTCAGACGCTGAACCTCGACAACCCAGCACTTAAAACACTGAAAGGTGGCTGGAGGTTCACAGAATGAGAAAGCGAGGCTGGCTCGTTATAGGGTGGCCTTTATGTGCAGGCTGAGAGGGTGCAAGCCACCCCCTGGCAGCAAGGTCTCAGGGCGACTGAGGGCCCATGAGGCAACCCTCCCAAGCTCTGCCAGGGCTGGGAGCCCCTCCTGCCCTGCTGATCTGAACCTCCCATGGGCACACCCAGCCCACTTTCTCCAAGGCCACTCATCAAGGCCTGCAGGCCAGCTAATGGCTTCCTGGCCACTCTGAAGGGATGCATTATTGATGGCTTGTAATTGATATGGAGCTGCCCAAGAGTGTCCCGCTGGAATTCAGGCCAGACAGCCAGAGGCCAGGGCTTGCCCAGCCCCAGGCCCACATGTGCAGATGTAGGCACATACACAGATGCAAGTTTCAGCTAAAGAGATGAACTCCAAGTGTGTGGCAGTTCTCACATCCATTCATTCAGTAGGAAGTCAAGTAAACCATGGTGGGGCGATGTTAACATTCTGTTATGGGTTTTGGAATGAAAATGCCTTCCTCGGCTTGCAGGTAAAACCTGGATAGCCCCAGAAATGGGGGCTGTCAGCTGCAGTGCAGGGAACAAGTCGCCTCTGAGAGCCAAGCACAGCCCTGGGGTGGTACTTATGGCAGGGGAGGCGTGGTGTGTACACGGGCCAGAGGGCCAGAAGGTAAGGGACTGGGGAGCTCTGCCGGGGCCCCACCAGGCAGAGCCTGTAGCCACAGTAAGATGTTTAAAGAACAACTGGAAACCACTGGAATCCTCCAAACAGAAGGGTAGAGAGGTGGGAATGGCGGTGCACAGTGATCCAGACGAGCATTTTGAAAGGACTATGCTGACTGCAGAATGGATAACAGATTGGATGGGGCCAGAGTGGATATAGGAATGCCAGCTGGGAGGCTACTGCAGCAGTCCATGCCAGAGACGAGGAGGTATGGATGAAGGTGGAGACAGTGGAGACGGAGATAAGAGGAGGGATAAGAGACTACCTTGGAGGTGCAATATCAGCACGTGGCATGGACTGGAATGGGGATGAGGGAGAGGACAACCTGCTTTGGGGACAGATTTTGGCAAGCTTCACACCCACAGGGTGTGGGGTGGCTGGATGCTGTCCATCTCGCCCTGAGAAGGAATGACTGACTCCTCAGAGGGGAAGCGCACATGGGCCACATGGCTCTCAGCCCAGTCACAGGCTGGGACAGCCCAGGGGGGCTTCAGGAGGTGCTAGTGGGACCCTTAGAGCTGGGCTCCTGGCTCCTCCTATGCTTATCATGGCCACATGTGCCTCCACAGTGTTTCCCTGGGGCCCTAGGACATCAGGGCCTCATGAGTCAGATGGGAAACTGAGGCCCGGAGGTGGGAAGGAGCCTCTTGTGCTGGGAGGGAGGGTGGGGGAAAGGCCAGGACCACATGGTGCTTCAGAAGCAAAGCAGGGGCCACAGCCTACACCCCTGGCTTCCAGCCCCCAAGACCTTGCACCAGGGAACTTGCAGCCTTATGGGAAAGATGGAAGTGACTCAGCCCAACAGAATCCAGGGCAGCTTGATGGTAGCAGGGGCCAGGAGAACAGGAAGTCACCAGAGGGAAAAGCAGGGGCTGGAGGCTGAGCCCTTGGCCCATCACTCCTCCCTCGCCCTGACTTTGGATGAACCTCTTTTCTTCCCCTGGCCTCGGTTTCACTGTGTATCCAATAAGGCAAATGGACTCACTGAACTCCCAAGTCTATCACGAGCTCTGTACCAGCTCCAGGACCCCACACGGAGGGAATGAAGTGTAAGTGCAGTTAAGGCTCAGTACTGTCTTGAGAGCCATCCCCTACTCCCTGCCAAAATGCCCCATTCCCAGAGAACCATCTCTTCAGAGAAAGATAACAGAATCCACAACCTCTAAAATGCATCATCAATGATGTGTAGCACACCATGAGAAGCATTCATCATGCAAATAAGCAGAAAAACATGATTGGTTATCAAGCCATAAAGCAGTTAATAGAAGCTGACCTGGGTAAATAGTTGAGTGAACAGACAAGGACTTCAAAATAACTACAATTAATATATTAACAAAAATACGGGGGAAAGACAGACAAAATGAGTGTAGTGTTTCAGCAGAGGGTTAGACTCTATAAAAAGAATCAAATCAAACTTTTAGAACCCCGATATACTGTATCTGAAATTGAGTAGTTGGTTGGATGGGTTTAACAGGAGACTGGACATAGTAGGCTTGTTGAAGACAGGTCTACAGAAAAATATCAAGGCTTACAGCCATTGAAAAAGGAGAGAGGGAGAGAGAGAGAGAATGAATAGTGGAGCAGAGTAAGATCTAAGAGAAACATGAGACATAACCAAACAGCCTCAGGTACAACTGGAGCTCCAAGAGGAGAAGAATGAGACAGGAGACAGGTGCAATGAATAAAGAAAGCATGGCCAAGAACTTCCCAAATCTAATAAAAAAAATCAAGCCACAAATTTAAGAAACTCCTAAGCAGAATAAATACCAAAAAACCCCACAGACTGGCCGGGCGCGGTGGCTCAAGCCTGTAATCCCAGCACTTTGGGAGGCCGAGACGGGCGGATCACGAGGTCAGGAGATCGAGACCATCCTGGCTAACACGGTGAAACCCCATCTCTACTAAAAATACAAAAAAAAAACTAGCCGGGCGAGGTGGCGGGCGCCTGTAGTCCCAGCTACTCGGGAGGCTGAGGCAGGAGAATGGTGTAAACCCGGGAGGCGGAGCTTGCAGTGAGCTGAGATCCGGCCACTGCAGTCCAGCCCGGGATACAGAGCAAGACTCCGTCTCAAAAAAAAAAAAAAAAAAAAACCCACAGACACCCACACGGAAGCACCTTGCAGTAACACTGCTGAAAGCAGGAAGAAACACAACGGGACGGGGCTCCCCAGGGCTCACACGGGCCTGTACCTTGGGAAAAGAAGGTGCACGGTGGCTTTGATGAAGCAAATCTTCCACTGGCAAATGGGCCCGGTGGGAAAAAATAGACCATCCCTAGGCTTGGGAAGAATTAAAGTGCAGTCACATACCCATTTAGTGCACAACATTAGCTAAGTATTTCTAATCAGATAACCTGCCCAGATCATCTGGGATCCACAGGGAAGCCCGCAGTATGCATTACTGGAGTGAGTCAGGCCCCTTCCATCGGGGCCGGGCCTTTCCATCGGGGCCGGGCTTTTAATGCAAGATCAGGAAGGGTCAGACCCACCGGGGCGGCAGGACAGGCACACCCAGCGCTTCTCCACCTTTAATGGTCTGGTTACGGAGTCCAGTTGACATGGGCCTTGTCCTGATCAATGCACACTTTGGCCAGAAGCTCGATGGTATCTAATGTAATAGCAGTAATTCTGCTCCATCCTATTAGTGCTGTCTGCACAGACTGCCCTGCCTTCAAACCCATCTGCTGTTAGGATAGCATCCAATGTTTATTTCCATTAGTTTCGCCATTGTTGGTAACAATAAAAATCAGGAGACAGTTGCAAACTAATGATTTAGGAGCAGAATAAAGCTGAGATCGACCTTGGCCCCTTTCCATCCACTGTGAAGATGCCTGGTAGTTGGCCATAAATTTAAATTACGGCAAAAGGATAACATAAGTTATTCCTCTGATGGCTAATTTTATCAGCTAAATAGGCTTGTCATTAAAGCTATCGGCTGTTTTACAAATCACTTCCCATCTTAAAAAAAAAATTTCACTTCCCACAGTGGAGATCCTGAATAATCCAGGTAACAAAGGCTATTGTGCTGAGCCGGGGACTTGTGGCCTCTGTAGGAAAAGAAGGAGCTCTCTGGAACGAGCCAGCCTCAAGCCCCATCCCTGGAGCCAGCATGGAACCACGGCTCTATTCCTGCTATTCCTGCCCTTTGGCCCCTTTTTGGAGCTGCTAGCCCAGCCTCAAAGGCGAGGGACCTACGCAGAGCCATTGGCATTCTCTCACGGGTCCAGAAAACCAGCAGGCAATGGGATCCAGTGACAGCCCTGGATGGGGAGATGGGCCCTGGCTCCCAATCAGACCACCCACCACCTTCTACATCTGCTCTGGCTCCTCCACATGAAAGACAGTGAAGGGGATGGAGGGAGGGGCATGACAGCTTCCTCTCCCCACATCTTCCTCCAGCAGAAATGCCTGCAGTTTGCAGGGTCAAGATTATCATCTTGTTTCTTCAGGAAACAGGCCAGGGAGACAGGGCATTCCTCCAGGAAGGACTTTGGTAAGTGTGGCTGTGCCGCCTGCTGTACTGGAACCGGGGAAAGAGTAGGGAATGTTGTGAGACCACTGGCCTTGTTTTATGGGTTGGGTGACTGTGCAGGCGATGTTTTCTTCTTGGGCACAAAGACCACTTCTGACAGCATCTGGTGCCCCTAGTTGGTACTGTGTAACTGACTCTTGCCAAAAAAACAGGGGCAGAGCAATGTCACCATTTTCAGTCCTGGCCAATAAAAACCTGCTGTGCCCAATTCCCCAGCCTCATTTTCCTATCCACTGACTGGAGAAGACTCAGAGGACTTGGAGGAAGAAGGATCGGCTGGGCTTGGTGGCTCCCACCTGTAATTCCAGCACTTTGGGAGGCCGAGGTGGGCAGATCACTTGAGGTCAGGAGTTCAAGACCAGCCTGGCCAATATGGTGAAATCCCGTCTCTACTAAAAATACAAAAATTAGCCAGGCGTGGTAGCACATGCCTGTAGTCCCAGCTACTCGGGAGGCTGAGGCAGGAGAATTGCTTGAACCCGGGAGGCAGAGGTTGCAGTGAGCCGAGATCATGTCACTACACTCTAGCCTGGATCACAAAACGATACTCCATCTCGGAAAAAAAAAAAAAAAAAAGTCACAAAATGGGAGCAGCCTGGAGGCCTGAGTGATCTGTGTGGAACGGAGGGTCCCTCCTCCACCCTGACCCATTGCAACCTGCATTGGACTATGATGAGAGTGACAAACGTACTCCTCCTATGTTAGGACACAGGTTTCTGGATCTGCCAGATGCAACAACTGGTGTTACTCACCCTAACTATCAGTGACTCAGGCAGACTCCTCTTTCTGGTGCAGGGAAATGGACACTGAAGCCCTGGGTTCCTTTCTTAGCCCCTCCATGAAAAACTGCAGGATCTGGGCAAAGAACAGCCTCTCTGAACCTCAGTCTTTCCATGTGAAGGGATTAATAGTACCCAGCCTGCCAACTTTCACCATCAAGGGAAAAATGAGCTAAAACATGACTGTGCATTTGTGAATGAGCAACCATCATACAGATACATTTAGTAGCATTTTATTCTTTTTTTTTTTTGTGACTGAGTCTCGCTCTGTCACCCAGGCTGGAGTGCAGTGGCATGATCTCAGCTCACTGCAAGCTCCACCTCCCAGGTTCATGCCATTCTCCTGCCTCAGCCTCCCAAGTAGCTGGGACTACAGGTACCCGCCACCACACCTGGCTAACTTTTTGTATTTTTTTTTTTAGTAGAGACGGGGTTTCACCATGTTAGCCAGGATGGTCTCCATCTCCTGACCTGCCCGCCTCGGCCTCCCAAAGTGCTGGGATTACAGGTGTGAGCCACCGCACCCGCCTGGTCTTTTTTTTTTTTTTTTTTTTTTTTTTTTTTAACCCTTACTGAGAGCCTCCAGTGGACCAGATTTAATTTGATGCATATGGCATCCACATAATGTAGGCCTTGTTACTGCCAGTTTTCCCAATGAGAAGCTGAGGCTCAGGGGTTAAAAGGGAGACGACTGGTCACTGGTGGAGCTGAGGTTTGAATCTGGCTTGCTGGCTCCCTGAATAAGAGGATTCTTTCTACTTCTCCAAACTCCGCGACAAGGGACTCACCTTTCCCAAGGTCTAAGGATGTCCTAAGGGGCTCACAGGTCCCACTGGTCTCCTTGGAGGCTGGACTTTGAGTCACCCCAGATTGAGCCTCATCCCTCAATATTTTGCCAATGATCTCAGGGTGAATTGTGCTGAGGAAGGACAGCTTCAGAGAAGAGAAACTAACTTCCACAGTGGGCCAGGTCAAACCATACTATTTTGTACCAAAAGCTGTTACCAGGCTTAAAGGGGAAAGAGAAACTTCAGAATGTGTTTCGGAACTAGAGTGAGATCCGCGCATGGAGGTACATAAAAATCTCAGAGGTGGTTTTGTGAGATGAGTCAGAAGAGTATATCGCTGCATTGATTTAACCACTGCATCTAAAATGGCTTTGGTTTCTGAAGCAGCCAGGACAGAAAGACAGACCAGGCATCCACACCATCTCTCTGAAGGGCAGCCTCTAGCATTGTGACTTTGGAATCCATCTGTGTACCAGCAAGCCTAACTCATAATGAAATTCTGACCAGGATCCACCCCTCACCAAAAAATAAAAAAATTTAAAAAAGAATGAAAAAGAACTTCCACCTAAGGAATTGCTGAATTCAGGGGTCAGAGGCCATGTGCTTCTATCACAGCAGTGGGGAGTCTGGAAGGGACTGCAGAAGGCATGGCCAGGGCTTTGGAATGGTATGACTGACCAGCAGAGAGTCCTCCTTCCATCCCGGGATGCTCTAGGCACTCCTCCCCAGGTAGAGATCTGTTAAGGATGGGGTGTGCCCACAACCAGAAGAGATCAAAGGAATGAGGGAAGTAGTGAAGCCTGTCTCCCTGTCAAAGCCAGAGGGCCAGTGCGATCCAGGAGGGAAGGCATTGGAATGAGCGACAAGAGACCTGTTTTCGTCCTGGCCTCATAACTGCTGTGCCATGTTGGGCTCACCCATCCCCTTCTCTGAGCCTCAGATGCCCCATGTGCCAAATCCTGGATTGGGCCAGCTGCCCTCCCAGGGGCCTTTCATCTGTTATATAAGGTGGTTCTGGAGCACCCTGGGTGTGGGCCTGTGGCAAGAAATGTAGCACAGAAGATGAAATGAATCAGATATTCGTGCAAGAAACTGGCCAACAGGCTCACCTGAGAGTCTCCACAGGGTCACGGTAAGAAGCAATGTAATCTTTCTTAAAAAGTTAAGATGGGCTGGGTGCGGTGGCTCATACCTGTAATTGCAGCACTTTCGGAGGGTGAGGGGGGTGGATTACCTGAGGTCAGGAGTTTGAGACCAGCCTGGCCAACATGGTGAAACCCTGTCTCTACTAAAGATACAAAAATTGGCCAGGCGTGGTGGCAGGCGCCTGTAATCCCAGCTACCTGGGAGACTGAGGCAGGAGAATCTCTTGAACCCGAGAGGCGGAGGTTGCAGTGAGCTGAGATCGCACCACAGCACTCCAGCCTGGGCGACAGAGTGAGACTCTGTTTCAAAAAAAAAAAAAAAAGAAAGTTAAGATGAAGAAACAGAGAGTAACCGTGCAGTGGAAACACCTGACACACGCTGCCCCAGCCAGGTGATCCAGGTAACACCACAGTGAGAAGTCATGCGGCCAGCGTGTCCTCTTGATGTGACATGATGAGAATGGCACTTTCCCTCTGCAGTCTTCCTCCCAAAACCCACAACTCCAGGCTTACCCTGGGAAAAACATCAGATGAATCCCAACAGAGGGGCATCCTGTAAAACACCTGGCCGGTGCTCCCCAAAACCCTTCAGGTCATCAGAAACAAAGTCTGAGAAATTGCCACAGCCAGGAGAAGCCTAAGGAGACATGCTGACTGAATGTGATATGGAGCAAATAGAGGACATAAAAGATTAAATACTAAGAAAATCTGAGTACCGTATCAATGTGGGTTTGTGCACTGTAACAAATGATACCAGCGTATGATGTTAATAATGGGTAGCCAGGCACAGGTGATATGGGAAACTGCACCTGCTTCACTATTTTTTGGTAAATATAAAACTGTTCTAAAAAATAAAGTTTATTTTTTTAAAAAAGAGCTCGGTGAAGTTGTGGCAAATACTTGTACAAACAAATCCCAGCAAGAGAGCAAGGGAGTGCAAAGTGTTTTTTGGTTTTTTTTAAGAGACAGAGTCTTGCTCTGTGGCCCAGGCTGGAGTGCAGTGGCGTCATTACAGCTCACTGCAGCCTCAAGCTTCTGGCCTCAAGTAATCCTCCTGCCTCAGCCTTCCAAAGCACTGGGATTACAGGTGTGAGCCATTGCGCCAGGCCAGGTGTTGTATTTAAACTTGGACCCTAACACATTTCATTGGTAAATGTCAATTTTTCAGGCAGCATACGTGAATTCAGTTTGGAAATAGCTTCATTATACTCTGAGAATTCCAGCAAGGAGAGAGAACGAGTTTATCACAAAGAATACTAGACTGTCCTGCAATGGGGTTGGGGGTGCCACTGAGACCGCTGAGGGGAGCCAGGTCTGTGCCTGCAGTATAAGATACCCCATGCATAATCTGATCAATGTTTTCACCGAGTGCTAAGAGGTGCCATGAGTAGGAAAATGGAAGCTGAACATGATGGGCTGGAAAAGAACAGTGTTCACAGGACGCCTGGTTCTATGCCCCCTGGACTAGCTGTGTGCCGTCTGGGCGAGCCGCCACCACTCAGTTTTCTTATTTGTAAAATGGGTGTGTGGGGCAGGTGTGGTGGGGCTGGTGGACTCCCATCAGTTGCTACCCATCACATGTCAGGCTTTAGGTCACGCGATCTCATCACCATCCTTCAAGGATTCTATTACTACACACATTTTTCAGATTAGGAAAACCAAGGCCTATAGATGTCCCATTAATGCCCAAAGCCACAAGGCCAGTAATTGTTCTAAAGAGAGACATACCTGGGTTCAAAGCCAGCTCGAAGTCTATTTGGAATCAAGTCTATTCTCAATCATTCCATGGGCTGCTGTCTCCAAAGGTCTAGCCATCCCTGACATTCCAGGGCCCGCGGTCTCATTTCCTCCAGAGTATCTGTTACCCAGTCAAGTCTCAAACCAGGCCTGAAAATACAGCGTGAGCAAGGCGTCTGTCTGCTTCGCTCTGTGGAGCAGGCACCACGGACTCCAGGAGAGCAGCCCTCCTGGTCCCTCTGGCCACGCAGCCCCCCACCGTCCCTGGTGGCCCCGCTGGGAGTCCAGCCTGTCTGGCCCTTTCTGCTGTCTTAACTAAGATGACAGGGTTCAGGTGTTTTTTAAATTAAAATGGTTTGTTTCTGTTCATCTCTTTTCCAGATGTCACTACCTGGAGAGAATCTGTCTTTATTTATTGGTTCTTTCCTGTGCAGAATGCAAGGGAGTTTCCCTCTGGCTGAGATCCCCGGGAAGGAGGCCACATGTGGAGAGTGACTTGAACCAGGACGGCAGCAACCTGGGGTCCCCGGGGGGCTCCGGACAGAGGTCATGGTGGAAACCCTGGGAGGTGGGGTTGCCGTTAGGATTTTCTCCTGGCCACGTGGCACATGTGTGGCTGAGGTGAGGCGTGTGGCAGGGTCAGCGCGTTCCCTGCTGGGCTGGGAGGCTGCGAATTTACGAGGGGCAGATGCAGCCCTATGTCCGTGTCTTTCACGTTGCCAACTGCCGTGAAGTAGAGCATTTGTTTTCCTATTTGACAGCAGAATGAGAACTGCCTGATCGGCTTCCAGCCGCTTTCTGGATGACACCCTGCGCTTTCCTTTCCCCACTTCCCTGCAGCCCCCTCTGCCTAAAGCCAAGCTTCTCTCACCTTCTTCTCCAGCCTCTGTCCCCAGTCTTCCTATCTCCACCCTGCCCTCTCCATCCAGCCTCCGACAGCAGCCAGAAGGCTCCATCAACAACTCACATCTGAGCAGATCCCCCAGTCCTGCTTTTAATTCTCCAGGCTTCCTCTGTCCCAGCAGGATAAAGCCCAAACTCTCTGGTCAGCCACAGAGCCCCTTCCCAAGCCTGTCCCCAATCCTCCTGCTGCCTCCCTCTGCTCACCCTCTACATGGCCCACTGCACCCACTCCCACACCCCACGCTATTCCCTCCGCCTGGCAGCCTTCTCCCCGGGGCCCTGCTCCACATCAGCGTCTCTGGAAAGCCTTCCCCACCCTGGCCTGCAGAGCCGGGGACGTGCCTGTGTGATGCAGGCATTGCACCAGATTTCCACTGCCTATTTATGGGCTGCTAAACCCCCTGAGTCACCCAGAGCCCCGTGAGGACAACGGCCACACCCTGTCCTAAGTGGCATCTGCATGCCCGGCACAAGCCCAGCACAGAGCAGCTCTGGACGGTGCTGGCTGACCACGTGATACGGCGAGAGAATGAATGAAGCTGATGCCAGCTCCTCAGGGTGGGAATGCTTCTCTTCCTAGTCTAGGATTCCATAGACTGCCCTGCTCTCAGGACACCTTGGACAACATGCCCCTGAAGGCCGTGTCCGCTGATGACCCCTCTTGTCATGCACAGGCATTCTGTGCGAAATGAAAGGTCACAGTGTTCCCAAAGCATATAAAAAGATTGATTTCTTGACAGACATTCCGAGGAGATGATTCTGAAGACAGTGTGTCTGTATTCCTGTGGGGACATTTCCCAGGATCACTTTGTAGTGACATTCCACAGACGTGTCCCCCACCCCAAAACTATGAGAGGTTGGGGTTGGTCATGGAGCCAAGAGGTACACTAAATATGCATTTACCAAGGCCTGCAACACACACTGAATATGCATTTACTAAGACCTGCAATGTGCCGAGTGCTGGCTGGGGCTGGGGCATGGATGTGAGTTGGACAAGGCTTGCCTTCAGGGGGCATCCATTTCAGTGGGAAGAGCTGCCCCAGGTATAAAGAAGCACTGACCATGGCAGTGAGTGCCCAGTGCCCTGTGAATGCAGACAAGTGAGGGCAGCTGTGGGGCTGGGGGAGGGGGTGCAGAGACTGCTGACGGGGAGAACACGCTCTGTAGAGAGGCCAGGACTTGAATTAGACAGACAAAGCTTGCAAGGGGCACCGTGCAACCAAATCCCAAGAGGTGGCATGGCACAGGGCTTGTCAAAATGACAGGTGACTCCACTTGGCACAATCAGGGTGTTTAAGCACCAGACGCATGAGACAGGAGGTTGATGGGATGGGTGGACACATAATGGCCCATACACCAGGTTACACCTCAGCCCTGAGACCCCCTTGGAGACTGCCTGGGCACCCAGCAATGGGGGAGGAAGAGGGAGCCCAGGGGTGCCCATCCTTACTGCACTGCAAGCCAGAAGGACTCAGTGCCCACGTCAATATGAGGCCACGGGCATTCCTCCACTTTCATTGGCAGGACATGGGCTGGAAGGCAGCCCGAGAAGAACTCGCCTGGCCCTGGGCACGGAGAGCCATAGGCTTGGTGTCTCTGGCTTGTGTAGTTGAGGGCAGTGGCCCTGTCCCCTCCCCAGAATCCATGGGGCAGAATGGGAATGACCCATGCATGTCATTTAGCCCATCCCCCACATTCCCACCACCTTGCCAGTCCCCTCAGTAGCATTCCCACCTTACAGCCTGGGACCAGACTCTTCCCCACACCCAGAGCTGCGCTTCTACAGAGCTCTCAGCCTTGCTGTGGGTTCCAGCAGCCACCCCCTCCTGAGCACCCCAATCCCCTTCCTCTGAACTCCTCTGTCCCACTCACATGGGAGCAGCCACCCTATTTTACAGAGGAAGGAACTGAGGGCAGAGGGGTGGCCTGACTTGGCTGGAGTCCGGAGGGGTGGGAGCCGCAGGGCTAGCCCTTGAATGCCGGTCTCTGGATGCCCAACAGGGTGCTCCTGGCCCAGCTGCCAGTCCCCCTTGCCTCTGTTGAGCCCATCCTTGCAGGGCCCACCACCTGCCTCTCTGAGTCTTCATCATGGCTCCTGGAGGGTGGAGAGCACCGCTAGCACCTTTCTGGGGCTCTGGGCATCCTGCATGGCAATGGACATACTATGGTGCCCAGCAACCCTCAGCAGACAGAATTAGCCGCTGGCTTAAGAGACCAACCATGTCTCCGAGAAGACTCTGATGAACTGAGGGGGCGACCTGGCAGGCTCAGGTCAGGGAGCTGAAGAGTCACCGTGCTGCAGTGGAAAGAATCCTGGCCTGGGAGTCAGGGTTGAGTCCATGCCTAGCTGGGCTGTACATCAGCGACCCTGGAGATGTGCCCCCTTCTCTGGGCTTCAGGTTCCCCATGAGTCCAACAAGGGGCTGGAGGAACTCCCTGACCTCTGGTGCCCCTGCAGCTCTAGCAACCCGTGGCTTTAGGCACTACCAGTGTCCCCAGCAAGACCATGGACAGAGCCGAAAGTGGCGGTGCATTACCCCTTGCTCCTGACAGATCTGCGTCAGCCTCTCCAGCTGCTCGTCTTGGATGACCTTGGCCTTCTCGTACTGCTGGATAACCATCTCCATCTCCAGCTTCACTGGCAGGACGTAGGCTGGAAGACAGAGACAGCCCTGTAACGAATTCAGCAGTGGCAGGGCTTGGGCTGGGGAAGGGCTGACCCAGCATTTAGCCAGCAGCAGGTTCGAGGCCCTGGGCCAGTTCTGTGGATCTAGAGGGAGAAATGTCCAGGTACCCGACAGCATCCAGAAAGTACAGAGGGCTACAACCTTTACTCGTAGTGGCCAGGGTAGTTGTTTTCCTGTTTTCCATAGTGCTAGAACCCATACTTTTGGGCTGTGTGCACAGCTGCCTGGAATAAAGACTATTTTCCAGCCTCCTTTGCAGCTATGGGTGGCCACAAGACCACCCTCTGGACCATAGGATGCTAGTGTAGGTGGCAGGCAGCAGCTGCAGGAGCCATCTTCACAAAGGAGCTGGGGCCATTGAGGATGGGGCGGCCCTGGAGCCTGCACACACTGGCAGAAAAGAAAACGGTGCAACCACTTAGGGAAACGGTTTGTCCGTTTTTCGGAGTGTTAAACAGAGAGTGACCATGTGACCCAGAAATTCCATTCCTAGGAACCTTAGGGGAAGGAAAACATGTGTCCACACAAAAACTCACACATGAGCGTTCATAACAGCATTATTCCTAATAGCCAAAAAGTAGACATAACCCAAATGTTCATCAACCGGTGGATGCATCAGCTGTGGTCTAGCCATGCAGTGGAGCAGTACTTGGCAATGAAAAGCGATGCAGTACCACCACCAGCCACAACACAGATAAGCCTCAAACACAGGATGCTAAATGAGAGCGGCCAGACACAGAAAAACCACATGTTGCATGATTCCATTTATATGAAATATAATGGAACAGAACAGGCAACTCCATAGAGGCGGAAAGCAGCTCAGTGCTTGCCTAGGGCTGAGGCGGACATGGGAAGTGACTGCTGATGAGTGTGGGCTTTCTCTTTGGAGTGATGAAAACACTCCAGACTTAGATTTTTTGGTGATGGCTGCAGAACTCTATGAATATACTAAAAACCACTGAATTGTGAACTTTTATTTTATTTTGAGATGGAATCTTGCTGTCACCAAGGCTGGAGTGCAGTGGTGTGATCTCAGCTCACTGCAGCCTCCACCTCCCAAGTTCAAGTGATTCCCCAGCCTCAGCCTCCTGAGCAGCTGGGATTACAGGCGCCCGCCACCACGCCTGGCTAATTTTTGTATTTTTAGTAGAGATGGGATTTTACCACGTTGGCCAGGCTCATCTCAAACTCCTGACCTCTAATGATCCACCCACCTCAGCCTCCCAAAGTGCTAGAATTACAGGCGTGAGCCACCATGTCTGGCTGAATTGTGGACTTTAAATGGGTGGATTTTATGGCATGTGAATTATATTTGGATGAAGATGTTTAAAATAAGAAGGCAGTGGGCCTTCCTTTTGACTCTTTATCTTCTTCCCTTCCTCCTTCTCCTTGGCTAGGATGAGAATGTGATGGCTGGCATGGAAGCAGCCATCTTGGACCATGAGGTAACTTTGAAAAGTAGGCTAAGTGCAGCAGAGCAACAAAACAGAAAAACAGAAGGAGCCTGGGCTCTTGACTACAGGGAGTCAGTGACTGTAGTCAAGGCCATATCTGTCTTGGGCCACCTTCCTACAGACTTTTTTTTTTTTTTTTTTGAGAGAGAGTCTCACCCTGTCACCCAGGCTGGAGTGCAGTGACACTATCTCAGCTCACTACAACCTCTACCTCCCGGGTTCAAGCCATTCTTAATGCCTCAGCCTCCCGAAGAGCTGGGAGTACAGGTGTGTGCCACCACACTCAGCTGATTTTTGTATTTTTAGTAGAGACGGGGTTTCACTGTGTTGACCAGGCTGGTCTCAAACTCCTGACCTCAGGTAATCTGCCTGCCTCAGCCTCCCAAAATGCTGGGATTACAGGCATGAGCCACCATGCCTGGCCTGCAGACTTTCACGTGAATGAAATAAGCTTCTTTGTTGTTTAAGACACTGTTATTCTGAG
The DNA here is from genome assembly GCF_047675955.1 of Chlorocebus sabaeus. Classification (NCBI taxonomy): domain Eukaryota; kingdom Metazoa; phylum Chordata; class Mammalia; order Primates; family Cercopithecidae; genus Chlorocebus; species Chlorocebus sabaeus. The sequence continues at coordinate 52,248,522 of NC_132929.1, read as the reverse complement.
TCTCCGTTACTCAGATGATCCTATTTATAAGTGGTATAGTGAGACCCAGAAGAGAAAGCCTGACCTCTGAGGTTGAGGGCCCCATGCTCCACCAGCCAGCAGTAGTCCCATGGACACCTCCCTTGGTGGTTCTGTGGGCTCAGAGTAGCTCTGGGCTCCTGGGAAGTCTCAGTGTTTACTCCTGACTTTGACACAGCCTTTCCCCTCACACTGTTCCCACACCAGCCCTTCCTGACTCTTCAGAAGCCTCGGTCACATGACTCTCTTGCCCCTGATTTATAGAACCCTCCACGTTTCCTCTCTCCCAGTCTCCTTTCCACCTGCAGTCTCTGCACCTCCACATGTTTCCTGGCAGTTGCAGGAACCAGCAGAGAAGAGACACTGGGACTTTTTTGCTTGCTTCCAGACTTGTGGGCTGGCCGTGTGTCCCTGAGACCCATCTCCAGGTCCGGAGGCCTGCCGCTGCCTCCTCAGATCTCTGCTGAAGCCAGTTCACACCCAGGGTTATTTTGCAAGAGTAGTAAATTAACGTCCATCTGTTCACCAGCATTCTCTCTCCTGAGGCTCCCGGTGGCTCCGCGATGCCTGACGTGTCAGGAAAAGGGCGGGACAGTTGGGAAGAGTGTCACAAAGGGGGCTCTCAAAATGCATTAGTCTGAGGGTGTGCAGCTGTCCACAGCTGGAAGACAGACCCAGAAGGCGCTGTTCCTACCCTGAGCAGGGTGGATGTTCTCATGGACAGAGCCAAGAACAGGGCCCTGAGCAGACTGCAGGGAGTGAGCAACTGAAAGAGTGCTGGTGGGCGCCAGGGGTCCTGGGCTCCACTTCTGGTCCTCAGCCTGATCCACTAAGTGACCCTCATCCTTCTTTGCCTCAGTTCCCCCATCTGTCAAATGAGGGGAGTAAACCAGGGGATCTCCCAGAGCCTCCCCAGCCTTCCGAAGGCTTCTGAAGTAAGACCCAAACACATTCCAGTTTGATGAAGATTCCCTATTAGGGGACCCCTGACAAGATGTCAGCATCTTCATCAGGACCAAATCCCGTAGTGTTCGCAGGATGGAACACAGGGTGAGGCCCAAGGAGAGGGAGCCCGCCCTGAGGATGGCAGCTTCTGCCTTGCACCTGCTGGGCAAATGCTGGTGGAATAGTGTCATGGCTACAATTTCTATCATCTGCAATCAAAATTCAGGGCTGGAAAAGACCATGGCATCCATCCCAGTGGTTTAAAAACTGTGCTCCAGAAGGCCTGGCAGTTCCTTAGCAGTGCCTCAGAGGGCAAGGGAGAAGACAAGGAGGTGGGCTGTGAGGCTCCTCCACTCCAAGTCAACCAAAGCAGCTCCACTTGCAATCTCTTTTACAGACTGGGTATGATTTTGCTGAAGAAGGCTTTGCTGTCAACCAAACCAAACCAACAAAACATCCTGGGAACCACTGTCTATACAACCTCCTGGTCACTCTAGGGGGACCTCTCTTGGAGGCTGACCAGCCCACTATGAGTGGCTCTGTTCATTATCTGGCTGATGTGGCGTGGGCCTCTTCTTCCTGTCCTCAGGGACCAAGGACCACCCTCTGGAGCCCAGCAACTTGAGTCTTCCCTCTTCTGTAAGATGACTTCAGTGACCTGCCTGTGTCATCATCCTCTGGGCTACCCCCCACCGCGAGTATCCTGCACCATTCTCCAGGGGTGGGTTTTCTGTATCCCAGGTCCTCTGGGCCACATACTCTGGTCTGTCACCACCTTCTGGAAACACAGGAGCCACCCAGGTCAGGGCACAGCTTTCCAGACAAGGGTGGCCCAGTGGGGAGGCAATGACAAAGCAGCGACAAAGGAGTGGACCAGATGCTTTCTGTGAATGGAGACCCAGGGATGGAAAGGCATGTCACTGAAGATGACAGAAGCACAGGCCAAAGGCCAGCCCCTGCCAGCATCTCTCTTCTCTACTTGTTTGCAGGTCAACAGGCTTATGGGCACCCAGCTTGCCCTTGGTGGACTCAAAGGTGAGACAGAGCCTGTAGGGAGTAAGGCCTTGACTAGACGACCTGGATAGAGCCAGTGGTGAGGCTGGAGGCCATCGGGGAGCCAGCAGCAGGTGTGCACTGAGATACTCAGGGTGTAAAAGTCTGCTCCTGGCCGGGCGCGGTGGCTCACGCCTGTAATCCCAGCACTTTGGGAGGCCGAGGTGGGCAGATCACGAGGTCAGGAGATCGAGACCATCCTGGCTAACACAGTGAAACCCCATCTCTACTAAAAATACAAAAAATTAGCTGGGCGTGGTGGCGGGCACCTGTAGTCCCAGCTACCTGGGAGGCTGAGGCAGAAGAATGGCGTGAACCTGGGAGGCAGAGCTTGCAGTGAGCCGAGAGCACACCACTGCACTCCAGCCTGGGTGACAGAGTGAGACTCCGTCTCAAAAAAAAAAAAAAAAAAAAGTCTGCTCCTTCCAGAACGACAGGCCCTACTCTAAGGGCTTGCGTGGAGGCTGGCCCTCCAGGCTTACAGTAAACAGCTGCATGGGAATGAACACATGGCCCCCAAATGGGAGTTGGGAAGTTCAGCATGTGCATGCAACACCTGGGCAGTGTGCGTGACGGCAAGTGAGCAGGGACAGCTGGCCCCTCTCCCTGCTGACAATTTCACCTTCCACTCTGATGCCAGCAGGGCGTACTCTCATCACACAGTGTCTCCTCTCAGTTGACAGCCCCAGTTTCTGGAGCAGCCCCACTGACCACATCCCCCTCAGGCCACTCACCATCAATGACCCTCTTCACCCTCCAGATCCGGAGCATGATGATGAGGCTGATGGCATCCCAGGGGCTCCTGGGTCCATTGGCCACAGTGGACGCCACCATCGGAGCCAAAGATAGGATGATCACAGCCCCGTCAAACACCTGTGAGAGGAGGTGCATTTCAGTGCCCTGGGCCCTGCCGCGTGACTGGGACCAGGGGTCAGTCAGGCAAAGCAGCTGGTGCTGCTCAACTTCTCCAGCAGCCTGGGGCCCCACCAGAAGGCCACCCCATCCCTGGTGGCCCCTCCTGACCCTCCTGAGTCTTTAGGGGCCTCCTCCTCCTAGATGTTCTCCTGAGTGCACTCTGTCCTCCAAGTGACCTCAGCCCATCTCCAGCCCTTAGTTCAGATGGCCTTGGGCTGTCTTGCCCCTTCTCAAGATAAGGCCTGCATTCTGTATCCCAGACCCTGGGCAGAGGCCAAGCTGGATCCCTCCCTGGCAGAGCAGGGGCTGAAGGCAGGCTCAGGGCGTCTCCTTCCCCAGGGGAGCAGGAGCCTGGAGCCCACATCTCAGCTCTGTCCAGTGCAGAGTCTCTAACCCTCCAGGGAGGCAGGGCTAGGCAAGAAGGGGGCCCAGCCTGCACAATGAAGCCTTGGGCCCCGCCCTTCCATCTGCCTGCTCCAGCCTGGCCGTGTTCTGAGCCATCCATCGGCCAGGCCCACTGTGTCAGATCCCAGCACTGAGCCAAAGAGGCTGAAACCTAGATGGAGAGGTGAGGAAGCAGTGGGCAGCAGATCCTGACCATCTTGCCTTGCCTGTGTGCACAACACTGCCAGTGACAGCCAGGCCTCCCTGACCTTGTCCCACCCATCACGCCCCACCCTCGTGGCAGGAAGCAGAAAGGAAACCCAGCCTGAGAAGCACGTTGACAGTTTCCCACTCAGCTTTCCATTTAGGGTGAATTTATTTGTTTTAAAACACATTTCAAAAGCTTTTCAAATTGATTCAAATTGTAAAATTTTGCAGAACTTCAAGGAATCCTACATTCCTTTTAACATTCTAAAGAAATGTTTTAGAACATTCTTTTGCTGAAAACGGTCTCAGTTCCCCTTCCCTGCCCCACCCAACATGTGCGGCCACAGAGGTCAAGTGGGAGAAGGAGTCAGCCTTTTTGATGGTGTCCACCCTGGGATGGATGGGACATGATGTTTTCCAGCTTCCAGGATGGCTGAGTGAGGGCTTTGGGGGTGGACATTGGTCTTTACCTCTATTTTGTTTTCGATGTAATCCCAGATCCCAAGCACCACAATCCGTAGAACAGTCTGAGGAAAGGAAGTGAGAAACTGATTATTCTCCAGGTCCTCATCCAGCTGAGAAGATTCCAGAGCTCAGCATTCAGAGTTCTGCTTCCTCATTCAGTAAAAGGAAAAGGTCTCCCCCATCTCCTAAGCATTTCTCAGCCCCTGTGCCCTCTCCACTCCCACTGCCAGTGCCCCACCTCCAGCCTTTGTGGTGGGTGCACCTCCTGCTGGCTCCTCTGCCTGCAGGCTCAGACCCCCCATTTCTGTGCCATCCCCTGGGCACTCCTGATGCCATCTTCAGTGCTCCCTGTACATACAGAATACACTCCAAATCCCTCGAAAGGATACTTAGGACCCTGCCTGCCTCACCTGTGTCATCTTTTGCCACTCCCGTCATGCTGCAAACCACTTATGAATCTTCAAACATACAAGCTCTCTCTCTCATGGCCTTGTCTTTGCATGTGGCAAAAACTGCAGTTGACTCCCCTCTCCACTCCTTGACCCCAAATCTCTTCCCTCCTTCCTGTACAATAACTGAAGCTCCAGCATGGCCACCCAACTAAAGACTACATTTCCCAGCCTTCCTTGCAGCTGGGCATGGCCATGTGACTACATTCTGGCCAATGGCTAGCAACCAGAAGCACCAAGTACAACTTCTATGAATTAGGCTCCTCCTCCTTCTATCTTCCCAAGGCCTAGAATTGGGTGCATAAGTGTGATGGTGTGCCATCTTCAACCAAGGAGGGCCAGGCCACAAGACAGAAGCCTGCTGGGTCCCCAACAGCCCCAAGCCTTACCTATTCACTTAATGTGTTTTTCCATGAGAGAGATATGGACCTGGCCTTGTTTAAGCCTCTGTGTTTTGGTTTTCTTGTTACAGCAACTTGGCCTGTGCCTGAGCCAGCAGGGCTTTCCCCTTCCTGTCCTTCTGGCTTAAACATCACCTCCGTGAAGCTCTTGCACACTCCCCGGCTCAGCTGGTGCCTCCTTCCTGAGTGTTCCTATGGTCCCTGGGAGTCACCCTCCCACAGCACTTCCTTGTACCTTGTGCTGATTCCCTCCCCATCCCCCAGTGGAGGCTCAAGGGACCTGGTCTGTGTTCTCTCTTTTATCCCTAACACCTGGCATACAGCAGCCACCAGGCGATTATGCACTGTGGACAGATGAACAATCCGTGCATGAATGAATAATTCCTGAATGGTACTGCCTTCAGGAGCGGTTTCCTCACCAAGAGGACATCTTTCTCCAAAGAAGCCTCTTAAATGCTGGTCCCGTAAGATGCCGGTACCTTTGTCTGCAGGCTCTTCCTGGAGCCAAGACGACTTTAATTCACAGTGATGCACACCAGATGGTGCCCCTCTCCCTCATGCCTGTAGTATAAGCCTAGCTTTTTGAACTCTGCAAAGCTGCCCGGAGGATCATCACCCACAGCTGTTAAGCCACAGAAAGGCTTGGCTGGTAAAATCCAGCTCTTTCTCGGGAAGGACAATCTTGATTTCTGTGAAGGGATGGGAAGGTGAATGCTCATCGGGGACAGTCATGTCTCCTTCTCTGAGTACCGAGAGGAGCACATGGCAGCCCGAAGTCTGCTCCTCTGCAACTTCCTGGCGCCTGGGTGGGTGGCCCCATGCTTAACGGCAAGACACTTTGCAGGGGTGGGAAGAGATCTGGGTGGGGGGCCACAGTGTCTTGAGATCATAGCTTAATAATGGGCTGGTTGTGTGGCCTTGGGCCAGTCAAATCCTCTCCCTGGGCCTCAGTTTCTCCTTCTGCCAGAGAGGTGGATTACATGTTGTAACTCTTCCAATTATTTATGAGAATAATATCTGCCATCTACTATATGTCTGAGTGCCAGACCCTGGGTCAGCCCTCCTAACATGTGATTCTCATTTTACAGAAAGGGCCAGAGAAGTTAAGGAAGCTGCCCATAGCCACACAGCAATCAGGAATGAAGGCAACATTTGGACCCAGAAGTTTCTGGCGCTGCAAAGTGTACTCAGCTGTGTAAGAACACCACATAACAAGCAGGCATGATGGCTCACACCTGTAATCTCAGCACTTTGGGAGGGCGAGGCGGGTGGATCACTTGAGGTCAGGAGTTCAAGACCAACCTGGCCAAATGGTGAAACCTTGTCTCTACTAAAACTACAATCATTAGCCGGGCGTGTTGGCGCACACCTGTAATCCCAGCTACTCAGGAGGCTGAGGCAGGAGAATTGCTTGAACCTGGGAGGCGGAGGCTACCGTGAGCTGAGATTATGCCACTGTACTCCAGCCTGGGTGACAGAGAGACTCTGTCTCAAAACACACACACACACACCCCACATATTAATATGGTTTCTTTTGTTGCTGCCCAACTCCTCTAATTGTGCCGAGATTGAAACTTAGTGTTTGTCTCCTCTGAAATGCTACAATGGCCATATCCATCCTGAACTCTCCATTCTGGAGTGTCCAAAACAAAAGTCCAGGCTGGGAAGATGGGAACAGGGCCTAGTGCAAATATAATTTCTGCTATGGCAACTGCTCCTCCTCTTTCTCCCCCTTCTCCTTTTAAAATGGTGGTAAAATACACATAACACAAAACCATCTTAACCATGTTGAAGTGTCCAGGTGGTGTTAAGTACATTCACATTGCTGTGCAGCCATCACCACCATACACCTTTAGAGCTTTCTCATCTTCCCAGACTGAAGCTCTGTACCTGCTGAACAGTAACTCCCTATTCTGTCTCCCCATTCTACTTTCTGTCCCTATTAATCTGACTCCTTTAGGGTCCTCAAATAAGAGGAATCATCATACTTCTTTAGAAACAACACTCTTCTTAGCCGAAAAAGCAGAGGCCCAGGAGTGAGGGGTGGAGGGAGCTGGCCAGGCATGGGACTCAGCCAGCAGTGGTTGAGCAGGAGGAGGAGGCAGCAGACAGTGCACCCAGAGCCTCTGTGCCCCACGAAGGAAAGAGACTGAACGGTTTTATGAACCAGAGCAGTGCCAGGGAAGCAGGTGAAACAGCTAGAATCCCAGCCGCTGCCTTCCCTCTGTGCTGACCTGTCCACAGGGGACCCAACCTCAGAGGCCTGGCTCAAGCCCCACTCTTCTGGAAGCCTTTCCTTCCTAGCTCAGCCCATGGAAACACAACAGCAAGAGGCCGCTGTGGAGAGGGTTCAGGAAACACCTCCCAGCCAGGCCTCCTGCTAGTGATGGGGAAGCAGTGGCTCCAGGTCAGGGTCAAGGTCAGAGTGACCCTGGCTCTGAAACACGCCACCTGCTGGCTTTCCTCCCCCCCGCAGCATCCTTCCCCTCCCGACACCTTTGCCGAGACCCATTGTCCACGGAGGCAGGGACACAGCCTCACTGCCCTGCCCCACACAGACCAAGCAGAGTCTTACACCTCTGAAAACACGGGCTGGACTAACCCACTGACTGCCTGTGCTTCTCAATGTGCAGCCAAGGACACCCCGCTTCAGCAGCATTGGGGGTTTATGTAAAACGCAGATTCCTGGACTCTTGTGGACAGCCAGGATATCAGAAACTCTGGGCACAAGCCCCGGAATATGCTTTTTAAACAAACTCCCCTGGAGCACCCGATGGAACCGCAGGGACGTGTAAGGCGACCCTGCCCCAGGTTACAACAGGAGACCACAGGTCCACAAGCAATAATGAGAAAGGGCGTTAGATGGGGAGTCAAGAGTCTGGTCCTCTTTCTGGCTCTGACTGTTCCTTACTAACCACCTGACACTGGCTGGATCTCTGGACAGATCTGGGCTGAAAGCAGATCCACGCCCTGTGTGCGGCCACCTCCAGAGCTGCTCCAGAGCTCAGCGAGGCACACAGCTCACTAAAAAAGCAGAGTGATGGTGAGGGATTGCCCCACCCCCAGCCCCAGCCCCAGGGCCGTGGCCTTGCAATACAGGCCCCTAAAAGTTGCAAAGGGCTTTGAAGGAGCATCTGACGGAGCCAGAATCCTCAGCTTCAGCCACCTCCTTTCCCACCTGGGGCTAAGGGCTTTCAGCCTCCTTCATCCCAGTTTTGCCTTCAGGAGGCTGCTCTGATAAGCAGTGTAGGCGAGAGCCTTGGCAAACACTCAAGGATGGTGCCATTTATTGAGTATTTATTAGGAGCAAAGTTTTTAAACCATTTGAGTGACGCAGAAACTGAGGTGCGAAGAGTGGCGGGTGAACCTTCTGGTCCCTGGACCCCTCTTGCCTTCCGCCTCAGGTGCCCTCATCTTCTGTTCCTGGTCAAGCCCTGCTCTCAAGAAGGGACTCCCCTCATCTCTTCCAAGGGAAGGAAACATTGTCTTCTCTGAAGGAAGGGGTCCAGGCTTCAGGCCGCAGGACAGGAGAGGGGGAAGTCCCAAGCCTTGCACCTGGTCCAGGCCCTGCCTCAGCCAAATGGCAGAAAGGGCGAGGCCCTCCCCTCAGCAGAATCAGCGTATTTCCCTGGAGAGGAGCCTGATGAGGTTGCTAGAGTTTGGAAACCTTGGGAGATGCAGGCAGAAGTAGCTATTAGTCTATAAGCTGGTTTTGTGCAAATTTTTAAAAGGCAGAGGAAGATCCCTAGCTCACCTCTTAGCAAGCAGAGTGGGGGCTGGACACCCCTGTGGCCTGCAGAGCCATCCCCACATGGGGCCCACCAGCCAAGGAGAAGGGAGCAGCCATGTCTAGCCCCGAGCCTGCGGCCTCCCAACACTGCCAGCTACACCCCTAGGTTGGGGGCGTAGGGTGGTGTGTGGCTCAGGGGAGCAGGCTGGTCTAAGGAACAGCCACCATGGGTACCAGGTGCTGGAGGCTGACCCCTGGCACTTCCTTAAGAAGCAGATCTGCTCTTGGACAAATTTTCCCTGGGGTTAAACTACAATGGCAAGACGAAGACGTGGATTCCAGGATCCAACTACAAGGCCAAAATAAGAAATGTGAAGATCTGTGTGGTAGTTGACACTGTCACTAGTCTCACACTGGTAAGGAGAAGAAAAATTGGGGCTGGACACAGTGGCTGTTGCCTGTAATCCCAGCACTTTGGGAGGCCAAGTGGGGAGGACCACTTGAGCTCAGGAGTTTGAGACCAGCCTGGGCAACATGGCGAAACCCTGTCCCTACAAAAAATATATATATAAATTAGCCAGATGTGGTGGTGCACGACTGTAATCCCAGCTACTTGGAAGACTGAGGTGAGGGGATCACTTGAGCCAAAGAGGTTGCGGCTGCAGTGAGCTGAGATGGGACCACTGCACCCCAGCCTGGGTGATAGAGTGAGACCCTGTCTCGAAAAGAAAAAAAGAAAAGTGTGCTGTGCTACATCATGGATGAACGGAGAAAACATGCTAAGACTCCAGTCACAAAAGACCACATAGTGTAAGATTATGTTTACGTGAACTATCCGGAAGAGTTAAGTCCACAGAGACAAAAGCAGATTACTAGCTGGCAGGGGTGGCGGTACAGGGGGCAGGGGGAGTGACTGCTACCGGGTATGGGGTCTCCTTTTGGGGGTGATGAAAGTGCTTTGGAATCAGGCAGAGGTGACGGCTGCACATCACTGTGTGGGTCCTAAATGCCACCGAATTGTCCACTGTAAAAGGGTTATGTGAAGAGAATTTCACCTCAACAGGAGGAGGAGGAAGAGAGGGAGAGGAGAGTCAGTAGCTGCTGCCACCACTGCCTGAGGCTCCTGTCTAGAAGGCCAGCTGTGGCTCCACTTTCTCTTCTCCCAGGGAAAGAGCTGGGGCTGCCTGGGCCTTTCCAGACCCCAGGGATGGGGCCAACACCCCACAGCCCACACTGGGCCCTGCTGCAGGGTGGCCTGGCCTTGGCCAGGAGGCCCCAAGGACTCCTGCAGTCTCAGGGGAGGAGCAGCAGTCTTCCCAGTTCCAAGTGGCCAGCTGGGCCTGGCCTCAGCCAAGGGCAGGGCTGTGCTTTGGAAGAACATTTGCACAATTCTCCATCTGGATGGCAAGGCTCTGCATATTCTTCATGCTGAAGGGCCACGTGAAGTGCAGTGACCCTGCGTGACCCGGAAGACTGGGGCCCAGGAAGTCTCACGGGCATCCACTCTTACCTTGGACCCCTGCAGGGACCCCTGCACAGCCTGCCTGATGAGGGGCACTCTCACCGCTTTGACAGCATCTATCTCACTGTCAAACAGCTTGGCCCATTTGAACAGACGTCCTCAAACGGAGCCCAAACCAGCCTCACCTTCCCCTTCTCTGGGCCTAGCTCTATGACCTGGGGCCAGCAGAGAGCACAGTAGCCCATCTTCCCAGAGCAGCCTGCAGAGCTCTGGGGTGGGCAGAGGCCCACTCATCCACCCAGAGGCCTGCGCCTGGGCCCACCTGCCATTCCTGCAGGCCCTGGGCAGGTTTCCACACCTCTCCAGGCCTCAGTTTCACAACTCATAAAATGTCCTACCCACCTTCCAGGACTGCCCTAAGGCTCAGCTGTGAGGAGGGGTGGAGAACTGCTCAGGACAGGCCCAGGGCTCCAGGACAGCAGGAGCCCCGGCGGGGTGACCTTCTTGGAATTTCCTGTGGAGTAATGTCCACTCCCTAAGGCCAAGGAGGCTTAGAGTGCCACCCCACCCTCGGCCCACAGCCACATCCCTGGGTATTAACCAGGAAAGAACTGGCAGACCTGAAGGGGTGGCACTCATTTCTCCCAGCTGAGGAGGGGGTGCCAGTCATCCTGGGTCTGTGGTCTGAGTGATCGCTCGGTCAGACTTTCTTTCTCAGGTTCTTCCCAGAGACCCCTGGTCCCTTCCCACCCTGCCAGCTTCAGGGCCTCTGAAGGATGCAGTCAGGGGCAAGAGACCAGCTTAGGAGCCCAGAGCCCTGGGTCCAGTTTTGGTCTTAACTGGCTGCGTAACCCTAGGCTGCTCTCCTTGTCTGTGCAGTATTTTGAAAGGACACCACTGGTATGGTGAGCAAACACGCAGGCTGACCCATCATCCTGGCCCTTCCTATTAGGCGTCCCAGTCACTGTGAGGGGCACAGACATGCTCGCATGTTTCCAAACTGTCTGGGGGCAGGGGACCTCCATGAGACCCTTCCAGTAACAAGGTTCTGACACGGTTCTTGTGGGCACGCAGCAAGACCACGGAAATTTGCGCTTGCTAGTGTGGTGTGAGCCGTGTGTATATTCCTGCAGGTTCTGTACCTCATTCATTCGTCACTTGATCCCCATGCACCGGCCCTCCATTCATGCTGGGCAGAGGGCACTGGCAGGGCCGGACCCTGCTACCTGTCACCTGGCTCCACCCCCTCACCATCTTTGACAAGGTCAAGGTAACAGAGCCAGCCCTTCCTCCCCAGCCTCCTACAGACCCTGCTCTCCCCGCTCAGCTGTGGGAGGACCCAGCCCCTTCCCTGGTTTGGGGGTGCCTGTGGAGGACTCTGAGGCTGCGATTCCTGTGCACAGGGGTTTGTCTGTTTCAGGTGGCTCATCTCCCGCAGTGACAGGAAGGGAATGCCAAATTAATGCTGGGCAATAAATTCTGCAAAAGCCAATAAAACCAAAGCAGAGGGATAGAGGGGAAGAACCGCAGCAACTGATTAAACATTTTTGTTGGCAGTCACAGACACATGGCACATTTTCCAAGGTTTGCATCAAGGAGACATCTGGCCATGGCCCATGTGTTTGCGGGAGGGAATCCTGGCCAGGCAGAGACAAGGGGCCAGGGAGGGCAGGACCCACGTGGGGGCTGTAAGCCGGGGAGCAGGCACTCTGCTCTGGGGGCAGGCAGAGGTACCTCCAGGACAATGGTCTCAGGGAGGCAGTTAGGACCCGTCCTGGGAGGGCAGTGCTGGGATCTGCCCCCTCCATCTGAGCCTCAGGCCCAGGCTCACCGGCCAGCTCCATGGGCTGCAGGAGGCAAGGCCCGGGAAAAGGAATGTTCCATGCTTGGAATGCCTGCTGCCCGGCCCACCACACCCCACACCCGGAGTCAGGATTCTAGACTCAAGACCCAAAGCCCAGCTCCCTCCTGATTTTTAGGGAGGGTGGCGGGGGGAGAGAGAGACAGAGAGTGCAGAGCCATTAGGTAGACCAGAGGGGACCCATAAGAGGATGATGGGACTCCTGACTCCCAAGGTTCCCTACCTCAGTGCCTCTGCCCATGCCACCCTCTCTCACAGCATCCTTCCTCCCTTCAAGGCCCCTGGTCTTGGGGTCCCAGAGCCCCCGTGCCTCAGGTAGAGCAGCTCCCGTTGGTGTGAGCTGTGCGTGTGTTCCCAGAAGGCGCTGTGCCTCACTCGTTCCTGCCGTTCCCCAAGGCTTTGCTGAGCCATGCTGAAAGGCCCACGGGACTCTGCATGGGCTCATATGTACCCGTAGCAAGGATGGGATGCTGGAGGGTGGAGTGACACAGTGGCCTGCTGACTTGAGCCAGTCCTAGGCTCTGTTAGGAAAAACCAGTTTTCTACATGAAACTCTCCTGTCCTTCAGTGAACTTCCAGTGTACACAGGGCAGGATAAAGCCCTGCCTGCAGCAAGCCCAAGCCAATTCCTCCCACACCCAGATGCAGGCCAGAGTCTCACTGGGACAGCCTGGGAACTGCTCAAAGGAAGTGTCACTCACCCCCATGCAAAAACAGAGGAATGTGCTGCCCAGACACGTCAGCTTCTGCACCAAGCCCAGGGGCCCGCGGATCTCCAGATCTCCGTAAACTTTCCCCACCCCTCGCCGCAGAGATTCGCACTTGGTCTCTACTAGCCGACTCCAGCAATGCTGACGGGGGTCCATGCTCCCTGAGCCCCCATCTCGGAAACACAGCCTCACACTCACACTGAGAGGCATATCTCTCGGCCCCATCAGACCCGGGGCCCCTGCAGGACCAGGTCGGGTCCACTGCCTGGCCCTGTGACCTGGTTCTCCCACCCCCTGCGTGCTTTGGCCCCAAGGGTCCGGCCAACTGTGGGCCCAAGACCACAGCCACAGAGTCCCAAGAGCTTCCCTGTGTGGGCACTCGGCTTCAGCCTCACCTCCCACCTGCTCCTTACTGGCCGCATCCAACACTGGCTGCCCCTCGATGCCACACTCAGTCTCACCTTCACCAGCGTCATCGGCACCCCCCTCACCAGGAGAACACCTGCTCATCCACTGGTGTTCCTCCCAGGGTTTTGCTTGCGCCAAACCCCCCTGGCTGGATCGGGCTCCCTGTACCATCTCCCCCGACAGAGCTCAGCTATCTGTATTGTATCTCCCTCCCAGCAGCCTCAAAGGCTAGCGGGGGACCTGATGCTAGAAACCATTTCAAGAAGTAGACGTTGGTTTTCCCAGGACAGGAGTCACCCAACAAAGGAGGTGACAAGGCCACAGTCTCTACATACCTCTGAGAAGAACACGGACAGAATGACCAGGCTGATCCAGTGAATCACGCCAGCAAACTGGAACGCGCTGGAAACTGCAATGGACAGGATAAGGACCAAATTTGAGGAGCAAGGAATTTGGTGCGTTGCTATGGGGCTTCGCAGCATCCATCCAGACCTCTGGGACCCCAGGGCCCACCTGTGTGAACATTTAGATCTGGTGGAAATTGGGTCAGAGAGCAAGGGCAGCTTTAGCTGGCGTCTGCAGTGAAGGCGGTAGGAGATTTGCGAGACAACGATGCTGTTCTTCTTGCCTCCAACCCAAGGGGCTGCTTCCTTCTCCCCCACAGGCCGCCTCTCTGAGCTCCTGCTTGGTCTTCGGTGGGCTTTCGGCTGTAGCCAGACTGTAGGAAAGAAGCCCTCCAGAAGGGGCTCAGGAAGACATTCACGGCTTTTGGGCTGTGTAGGCAGCTTCAGTCGAGTAGAAGCTGGATGGGCTTTTAGACATCCAGCCCACAGTTCACCCCCAAAGTGCTGTGCACAGTCAGGGGACTCTAAATGAGCTTACTGTGACTTTTCGTTCTGGAAACCGAGTGGCAGAGACGGTGGTGTCGGCCAGGGTGTTTTGGAGAGAAGGCTGCAGTGAGGACTGGCGGGGGAGCCAGGTTTGGGGCAGAGGTGTCTGCCTCCCTCCCTAGATTAGCAGAGCCAGTGGAATGGGGTCTGCTAAACTTCTACGTTGCCCTGCTTGCCCCCAGGTTCTGGAGTGGGAGTGAGAGGAGCCATTGGCCCCTGAGGGTTCCCGCCCCACCTTTCACCAGCCACTCCTTAGAGTTAAGGCATTTTCTTTGGAAAGCCCTTTTAAAATACGTGAAGCCACGGCCAGCCTTCGAACTCTAGCATGGCATGGTTTTTAGCCAGCAAGGCCAAAAGCAGGATGCTGGGGCCTAGGACAAGGGTCAGGTGAGCTCTGATGGAGACTGGGTGGGAGGGATTGCCCCAGAGGGTAGAGGGCTCCCCAGAGGCCTAAAAGAAATACTGGTGGGATACTGGGGAAGAGCTGAGATGGGGCGAGGGGCAGGAATGCTGCTGAGAACATGCCTGCTCTGCCTCCTTTGTGAGCTGCAGCCAGGCCTGCTTGGCACATTGCTCAGAAACCCCCCAGGGCCAAGGGAAAGTGCCCAGTGCCTTCAGCGGGGAGGGCCAGACTGAAACAGAGGAACCCACAACCTCTCCCGAAGCTCTGGGATCTGCAGACCCTGGGGGTGGGTAGAAGTCAGGTCACAGAGCATAGCCAGGGGAAGACAGCTGCAAAACCAGGTTCCAGGTGGGAGACTCTGAGGCCCCCTGGCTTTGGGCCAAGGCGACCCTTAGAAGATGAGCCTGGAGTCAGGCCACATGAATACCAGTGGGAACGAAGAGGCTGAGGCCCATGTGACTCCAAGAAGACCTCCAGATGATTCTGAAAACATAAAATCTCTCCCCATTATTTCTCAAATGAATTCCTGTGCCTTTTTTTACGGTTTGCTTTAGAAGAGCAATAAATCTCTGATTGTGCATTTTATGGAATTTAAGATGCCTTTTATGAGCTGCTATTGGATCTCCCACCAAAATCAATCTCCTGGATACTTAATTTTAAGCAAAATTCCAGTGTCGGCTGGGTTCTCAGTTCTCCTCAATACCCTGTCATAGCCCGAGCAGCCGAGGGCCCCGAGGACAATCCGCCACGGGGAAAGAAAGGCTCCGTTATGGGCAGGTCTCATAAAAAGCAGACAGTACGGGTGAGTGGGAGGGAAAGTATACAACATGGTTTAATTGAAGACAGGTTGAGTGTAAAACCGGTACCGGTCACTCTATGCTGGAAGATCCTTTAATTGGAACCAAGGGGCCACCAGCTGCATAAAACCCAACTAGGCTTATCAGACAAAAGCAATTCTGTGCTCACCATTCATCCTCTCTCAGAGAGCAGAGAAGGCTCATGTGACTTGGAGGGAGCTTGGACAGACCCTGAGTTCACAGGATCCCATAAAGGAGTTGAGGGCATTTGAGAAAGGAAGCCCAAGACATCTGAATGGGTTTGGGGGTGACTGGATCTACAGTCCTGGATTTTGCCAGTGGAAGGAAAAGAAGTCTCTTTGGGGTTGATAACTGTACCTTTTATTATTATTATTTATTTATGTATTAATTTAATTTATTTATTTGAGATGGGGTCTCACTCTGTCACCCAGGCTGGAGTGCAGTGGCGTGATCATGGCTCACTGCAGCCTCGACCTCCCAGGCTCAAACGATCTTCCCACTTCTGCCTCCTGAGGAGCTGGGACTACAGGCATGTGACACCATGCCAGGCTAATTTTTACATTTTTTGTAGAGACAGGGTCTCGCCATGTTCCCCAGGCTGGTCCCAAACTCCAGGGCTCAAGCGATCCTCCCACCTTGGCCTCCCCAAATGAGACTACAGGCATGTGCCACCACACCTGGCCTGTGCCTCGTTTTAAATTTGCATTTGAAGGATCTACCTTTTGAGTCAGGGCAATACAGGGAACGAGGAACTGCACCAGAAACCACTAAGTTATCCAAAGTCAAGAGGCAAGATACCTGCCCTGCCCCTCTGGTGCGACAAACAGCACGGGGTAGGCCTGGTGGGGGTAAGCGGTGGATCCTCCATTCAGACAGCGATGTCACTATGGGACATCCAGGACAAAAGAGGTGGAAGACAAGGTTTAACGTGAAACTAGGACAAATACCAAGAGGAAGAGAACTGGCCAAGCAGTTAAATGACCTGGTGCCTTGAAGTCCCAGCTCCAATACCTCTTACTTAGGGCAAGTATCTCACTTCTCCAAATCTTAATTTGCCTCATCTATAATATGGGATCATATCCATCTCGCCCATCTCACAGGGTTACTGTAGTGTCAAGTGTGTGGAAAATTCTTTAAAAACTATCACCATACATATAAATCACACTGCCAACTCACAGCTGGATAAAAATACCAGGAATCTTATCATTGTGGTCGCTGTCGTAAGTAGTTACTACAAGCTGAGATGCCTCCGTAAATGGGAACTCTCTTTAGACTACAGAAAATTCCAACCTGGAAAATCCCAAATGGGAGCAATTAAAAAAATGCATACAGGGGTCCCCAACGTTTTTCATCTCATCAGTTTCTGATCATGGAATGCTGGGGAGAGGACTGCAGAGGCCACATTGGGCAGAGAGGGGCAAACTGAGGCTGGGGGTGACAGAGAGAGAAGCTGCCAGATGTATTTCCTCCCCAGTGGCCATCCCCATGAGCCCTGGGGCCTGAGGCTGGGCAGCAGCATCGGCGGGGGCAGATCACGGCCTGCAGGTTGGGGACCCCTGATGAATGCAGATGCACACTGAATATTGACATCATATGTATTGGCATATGTATCTCTCTTGCTACTCACACTGGAGAAGCTTTATATCTATTAGAAGTTCCAGAGTCAGGAGAATCACCACCAATATTACACAGGCTACCAGGAAACTGTTGAGACTTGCACTGAGCAAAAATACCTGCCACACGGCTGCTCTCTTCCCACAGCACGGCTTCAGCCAGTTAGACCTGTGGGGACAAAAGTGGGGAGAAGAGAGGCTAAGAATGGGGGGGACAAGAGGGTGGGCCCCAGTCAAAGCCCTGCTCTCAAATCCACCAGCGTCACTCCTCCTGGGCTCTCTCCCTGGCTCTAGGCTTCATGGCGAAACACAACCTTATTCAAGAGGCTGGGGAGCATCATAAAGGGTGAAAATGTCTCATTAAGAAATGGAGCTGGCCATTTTTTTTTCTTTTTCTTTTTCTTTTTTTTTTTTTTTTTTTTGAGACAAAGTCTTACTCTGTTGCCCAGGCTGGAGTGCAGTGGTACAACCTCAGCTCACTGCAACCTCTGTCTCCCAGGTTCAAGCAATTCTCCTGCCTCTTGCTCCCAAGTAGCTGGGGCTACAGGTGCATGTCACCACGCCCAGCTAATTTTTGTATTTTTGTAGAGATGGGATTTCATCATGTTGGCCAGGCTGGTCTCGAACTCCTGACTTCAGGTGATCCACCCGCGTCGGCCTTCCAAAGTGCTGGGATTACAGGCATGAGCTGCCGCTCACAGCCGGGCTTATATGCAAACCTGCAGCTCATGTATCTCTGTGCTTCAGTCTTCTCAAAGTTGAAAAGGGTATGAGACCAACATCTGGTGGGTTAGTGGACAGTCGGCCTAAGCAGCAAGTGCAGCGTGGAAACAATGTGTTATTACTGCACTTCTGTGCAGCTCAGAATGCGGTGACATGGGCTCTGGCATTTGGGAGCATCTCAATTTGCCTTTAATAAATGCTCGATGAATCACTGAATGGATTTTCCATTTTTCAGCTATAAAAAGGAAGATTTGAACTAGATCGCTGTTTTTCAAAGTAGGCTGCGTGGAACACTAGTTCCACAAAATGTTCATAGTTGTTATTTGATGCAAAAGTTTCCATGATTGGGTATGTTTTGGGAAATTTGGGTCCAATGAAGTCAAATGGCTATTTTTCTCTGTGGGGCGTTTTAGGGCCTTCAATATGCTCTTAAGCATTATCATGGTCCCAAAGAGACTGCAGAATCAGGGCTTCCCAGACTTGCTGGACCGTGACACCCTTTATCACAGAGTGAGAATCTGGCGAGACTAGAGTTCCACGGACTTTCAGGGAAACCCTTGACTATATGATTCTGGGCATCACAGCAGAGGTGAGGCTGCTGAGGACAGATGCTTTCCTGAGCAGGTCTGGAGGTGGGAGGGGTCACAGAATCTGAGCTGGATGGGCTCCGCAGGGCACTGGACACCCTTCTCTCAGGAGCACAAGAAAGGCACCTCTGAGGGGTCTGGGGAATACAGGGATGGGGGAGCTGAGCTCAAACCGCACCGGTTTGGTAGTTTAGGTACAAACAGGACCTGCCTGCCTCCCTTGCTGAGGAAGAACTAGGCATCCTGAAGTGGCAGCCACAGCACCAGCCCGGGAGGCCACGCTTCTGGCTCTGCCTTCGGCCACCCTGGGGCCCCGCGTGAAGACTCCTCACCACTGTGGCCTCCGCCTCCGCCTCCCCATGTGTAAACAGGGATAACGTTCCTGAACTCACAGGTCACTAAAGTTAAATGAGGAAACTGATTGGCCCTGTAAAGACAATGCAGCTGAAATGGATTTTGGTAATGATGGCGACGATGATGATAAAATATATGATGGCCTGAACACGGGGTTGTGAAGGGGGCTCTGCCCTGAGGTGCCCCCTTCTCTCGGAAGGAATAACATGAATGCTTCAAGGAGATTTCGTCCTCACACTCCATCCAGGGAAAGCCTGAAGGAGTCCCCCGCCATTGGAAGGACAGACAAAGCTCACAGCTCTTCAAGAAACCTGGTGGGACACTGGGCTTATTCACGTCATTCTGAATATTTTCTAACACCTCTGGGAATGATAGGCCCCCGTCCTCAACTCTGTGGGGAATGCAAAGACTGGTGTTCAGTCCCCAAACTCAGGGAGCTGCTTCCAGAAAGACAGGTAGGGGGACATCAACAGGCAAAGGAGAAAGAGGAAGAGGCCATTTTGGATGGGGCTGTGGAGGTCGACGTGAACCCTGCAGGTCCAAGAGTATGGGGCAAGAGATGAGGAAACCAGCCAGGTCAAAAGAGAGGGTTTTTCATTAAGGGACAAGCAGAAAACAGGAGAATGGTCTGTGGGGGCCAGATGGTGAAGGCCATCGATGAACACCCTCGTCGCGCACTGCAAGTGGATTTCAAAGTCCATTGCAAACCACTTCTTTCTGCTTTCATGCTGGCACAAGGGAACAATCTTCATGCAAGGGGCTGCAGAGGAAACCCCAGACTGAAACTGGGAGGAGCTCGGGCAGGTTGCCAGGTCAAGCGCAGGATGTCCAGTTAAACATCTCAATTTCACATAAACAATGAGCAATTTTCTAGTGTACCCTAAACATTGCGTATGATAGACTCATGCTAAAAAATGATCTGTTGCTTATCTGAAATCCCAATTTAACTGCGAATCCTGTATTCTTATTTGCTAAAGCTGGCAGCCCTAAACTCAAGAGCCGAGGGGTCCAGAGGGGGCCTGGTGAGGGCAACTGTGATTTGGTCAGAGAAGCATGGGAACCCTGGGATGCAGGCAGAAAGCCAGGATAAGCTGGGGAAAAGCGCATGGGAAGGCCATCTGTCCGGAGGGGCAGGAGGGAAGGACCTGGCCAGGGAAGCCAGGTGCTCGGATGACAGCTTTGGCCCTGCTGGGCTGGAGGCTCACAGAAGCCTAAAGCTGCTGCCCGCAGCAGTGCCAGCGGCACGGTGCTCCCATCCATTAACAAGCCTTTGCATTTTAAGATATCCTTGGCTATCATCACTTGGCCACCCTCCTCACCTCCTGATTCTTCCTTCCGGCATCACCTACTCCCCCCGCTTCTTTTCCCAGGATGTGACATTCCTGTCTCCCCTTCCGCCAGCCCCATTTTCATCCTTCACACCTCTCGCACCAAGTTCACGCTCAGCCTCCAGCCACCTCAGCGCCTCCGGAAGCCGGTTCCCCTGCCCTCTGCCTGCTCACTCCTCCCTGACGGCTCTAGCATGGTCTTTTCTAGGGCCCAAGGACACCCGGTTCCAATTCCACATTCTCCCCAATGCCCATTCCTGTGTCTGTGGCCCCTAAAACTGATGCCATGTCATTGTCATTTGAAATCTGAGCCAAGCACCTTCAGGCGGTTGTGAATAAAAAGGGCAGCTGCCAGGGCCATCTGCCTGGACTGGCCAGCAGGAAGCCTCATCTTCACATTCCACAGAAGGCACCAGGCATTTGTTCACCTTCGTGCCTCGGACATCCCTAAGACACTGCTCCTTCTACCCCAGAGGAGGGTCCCGAAGGGAGTAGGGAATGAAACGAAGCATTGTATGCAGGAGCACTAGTTCCGTGTATATTCAGTTCCCTATTGACAGGAGACTCAGATCAAGACCTGCTTCCAAGGGAGGAAAAGCCAATTTATATTGCTGTTTAAATGTCATTTTTTCTTTTTCATTTTTTTTGTTAGAGAAACTTACTAATCACATCAGGTGGTTAGCGAGAAGCTGCAGGAGATGGGCATCTGGAGTTACCTGTGGTCTGAAGTCAGCCCATAGTTGGCCTGGCCCTGCCACCAGAGCACACTCCTCAGCCTCAGGGAAGAGTCAGGTAGAGGACCGGGCAGATGGCAGGATTCGAATGCCAGGCAGGAGATGACGGCCTTGAAGTCAAATGAATGCTGCCCCCACCATGAACTAAGGTAGGCAGTGTGATCAAGAGAGGCGAAAATCCCTGCTTTGGGCAGGTTACGCTCTAGTGGGAGAGACGGTCAGGCAATAAATACAACAGGTTATGGTGTGCTACAAGGCGACGGTACCATAAGGAAGACACACAGAGCTGGTGGAGGGATTAGGACGGGTAAAGGATGAGTTGACATTTTAAATATGGTGGTCAGAGCAGGCCTCAGTGAGAAAGTGACATGGGAGAAAGCTAATGGGGGTGAGGGGAGAGCGATTTAGTGTACATGGTTGAAATGTACACTACATAGGGACTGTTTCTGGTAAAATTCTATTCAGCCCCGAAGTAACTCCAGCATGAGAAACACCAGGGTGATGGGAGCCAGGAGCTGGGCCCGGAGGAGGATAGGGCTTCCCCCTTCGGCAGTGGGTGTAACTCACCACCCACCACCATCTAGGACAGATGCTGCTGGTGCAGCCACAGCCCTTGGCACAGCCAACACACAGCACCCAAGAACCCTGAGGCAGCTGCACAATCGCGCCTGTGCCACGCTGCTCTGGTCCTGTCCTTTTATTCTCATGCCAGCTCAGTTGTCCCCTGCCCACACTCTGCCCTCAGCAACCCGCCCCTCCACCATGCCAGTCTGGGAGTGAGTTCGTGCAGGCCTCCTTGTTGGGGGTGTCACTTGCATCCTCCTCTGTGCACCCCCTCCTCTCGGTGGCCCGAGGGCAAGGCACATGGGGGTGGACTTGACAGAGTGGAAGGACAGAAGACCACTGTCAAGGAAATGATGGTATCCAGGGGATACAGTGTCTGGTGAGGCCTGGCTGCATTGGAGCAGGGAGACAGGGATCCATGGAGACTGGGGGTGGGATGTGCCTCCAGGTCAGTGGATCTCAACCCAAGCTGCACACTAGAGCATCCAAGAGAGCTCTTAAGAACTCCAATGCCCAGGCTGCACACCAGACCTCCTGAACCACAACCTGTGTGAGGACCCAGGCCTCCTCAGATGACTCCAGTGTGCAATCAAGGTGGATGGAAAACGGCTGTTCCGGGTCGTCGATACTCAGTGGCATCTACAGAGCAGCAGCATCAGCATCACCTGGCACTTGTTAGGAATGCGGCATCTCAGCCCTTCCCGGTGCTAGCTGAATTTCAGTCTGCATTTCAATGAGATCCCAGGTGCTTTGGGTGAGAACAAATGCTTCTGGCGGCCTAATAAGAGGTAACAGGTATCTCAGAAGGTAAAGGGGGCATGGCAAAGGGAGTTTGGGAGCAGAAGAGATGAGACAAAAGAAGGCAAGCCACGGTCGAGCAGCCCTGGGGCATCAAGGAAATGGTGCAGGCAGGCTGTGTGTGTGGGGTGGGAGAAGAGAGTCCAGACAGGTTCTGGGCTTCTTCGGGAAGAGCAGAAACAGAGGGCAGGGCTGCACTAGACTGCAAGACCACAGACCCCAGGGCTCCAGAACAGGGCCCTCGAGAGTGGGTGGGGGGCTAGGAGGCTGGGCTGAAGCTGCAGGCTTTTGGTTGACCAGTGTTTGAAAATCTCAAGCTGCTAGTAAAATTTCATCTGAAATTCAGATGACTCGGACATTCCTAGAAGACTGTGTTTTAGCAGCAAAATAGAATGTGACCAGTTTCAAAAGATTCCTGAGTGGTTCAGTAATGACTCAAGGGGCTTAGTGGGCCAAAGGGGAAATCAGCATTGACTGCTTAATTACAGAAGGTGCTTTCCTGCTGTCTTCAGCATCAGCCCGTGAAGGCCCCAGGGCTGGTTCTCAGGGTGGTGTTATCCCCAGAATTGCCATGAGAGGGCAGGCGTTTCCCAATTTCCTGTCTTGGTGCTGCTGTAGTGAGGGGACAGCTCCAGGGGCCCAGCTTGGGCTGCCAGAGTCTGCAAATACCAACAAGCAGATGGTATGTCCTGGCAGATGGGCAAGTATTCTACCATAGTCACTCTTGAGGCCTCAGAGAAATCCTGGGGTGGGAGGGGAGGCTGAGTACCTTTGTTGCTTCTGCTTCATAGTCTTAGGTGTTTGCATAAAAATTTCAAAAAATCTAGAATATGAAAGTGAAATGACAAACTTCCAGCGGAGGCTTCATATGCGATAAAGCCACAGGGGTGACCTGGAAGGAGCTGGCTCAAGCCACTGCTCCGTCAGGCAGCGTTCCCAAGCCTGGCACTGAAGTAGCCCCAATCTGGAAGGGGAAGTAGAGCCGTGTGGCGCTAGGATGGGGAGGGCTGAGCTTGCTCCTGTGGGGCCTGGCTTCTCCCACACCACAATCCACTACGCAATTGGTCTGCAGTGGCTGCCAGGCTGGCTGTGGCGGGGAGGGGAGTGACTGCACTGAGTCTCCTGAGGTGCAAGCTGGGGAGTGGCCAGAGCAGGGGGACCGTGGATACCCTCAAGGTGTCCTAAAAGGGGCTCACAGGCAGTGGAGAGTCACAGCATCAGCCCATCTCCCTGAAGGTAGCCAAACTAGCTAATCCTGTCGGCCCTACTTTGAGATTTTCATCCTTCAAGTTCTCAAGGAAGGGGCTGAGGGAGGTGATCAAAATGAGACTGGAAGCTGCCTGGCAGGAGGAGCCAGATTGAAGCCTGGGGCCCTGGGCTTCCCCAGCTGCTGTCACTCTGCCTTCAGGAAGGCACTGCTAGACCAAGGGCTCAGAAGCTTTCTGGACTGCAGAGCTCTCCAGCAGTGGATACAAGCTATGCCCCTACACTCCCAAAATGCACAAAACCACAGCACTGTGCATAAGATTCCAGGGAATGCATGAACCCCTTGAATCTCACCGATGGATCATCTAAGGATACCCAGGCTCCAGGTTAAAGCCCCAGGATTAGGTGATTTGAGGCCCCGCCTAGCTCCACTCGCACCGGTTCTAGCATGCTGAACACCTGTGCCCTGGGTGTCACAGCTGACTTTGCCAATGGTTTTGATGGTCAGCAAAACTCCTGGGTCCCACTTTACTATATTTATTCCAGATGATTAAAATATTGGAGAAAGCCATGAGGCGGAAATGCAACGTCTGTCATTGACATGGACTTATTGATTAAACAAACAGTTAAGATACATATTGTGCACCAGGAGCTGTTGTGAGCACTTTACAAATGTTAACTCATCTAGTTGCTATAAAAGGCAAGTCCTTTTTCTCTGTTTTCATGGAGGGGAAAGCCAGACTTTTCCATCTGTTTGGCTGTTGCTGGCAACTACTGTCTCCAAATCACAGTCGCACCATTGACTGAACTCTGACTGGAATCGTTGAGCCTTAGTTTCCTAATCCCCTAAATGGAGATAATCTGCTTTGACAGGGTTGTTGTAAAATTTAAAAATATTGAAAACATATGTCAAGTCCATAACACAGTGTTTATCATACGATCTACTATGGTGATTTTAGATACACAGTCATTAGAGGGGGGATGAATAAACACAGTAAGTTTCCACATTCATTCCATTCCAGGCATGGTTCTCATATGCCCACCAAATGCCAGGCACTGTATTGGGTACTGGACCCATGAGGGTGATCAGAGCCTTCATCCTTACGGAGCCTACAGCCTTATACATGAACTCTGATGATCCAATGCATTCCTAGTTCTAGGACACTCAAAAGGCAAAACAAGGGGAGGAAAAAGGCAGGAAAGAAATGGGCTCACTGTGTATGATGTCTCTAAAGAGACGCGTCATCTCAATCTGTGAGAACCTCAACCCAATGCCTACGGGGCACCCTTTTACAAACCATTTGAAAGGGTTAGTGGGGCTTCTTTCTCACCCAGGGAGAGCCAGAAACACAGGAAAAACACTTAAGCTTCCCCTTTGTTCCCTGTACCCTATTCCAGGGTGCAAGCCACAGCAGCACACAGACTCTGAGACGCGGGCTCATAAACACACACCACGAAAACAGAACTCTCAAAGTGGAGGTGAGAGGTGACTCTCCCAGCGCTCTGGGAGAGCTAAATAAATGGAAGTTTCCACACAGGCAGCTTCAGTTCTGCAATCAGAGCTAAAGGTTAGCCCTGCTGCCTTGCGGGGAGAGAGGGAGGAGGGTTGTGTGCAGCTGGGGTCACCAGAGTCTGACATTTGCTTGTCCCAGAATCTCAGATTTCTTGCATCCTCAGAAATGTCAACCCTGGGAAACAGTAGGGTGTGGTGGCAAGAGTTCAGGGTGGGGGGTGAGGGGGGTGGCGGAAACGGCCATACACTTGGCAACCTCACCCCTGCCCACCTCAGGGCACAGTGGCCAACGCACACCATGGATTGGCTGCCCCTTCTTGCGGAGACCAAGGACACTGACCACACATCTCAGAAGGGCTGCCATGTAGGTGGGCTGTGCTCAAGCAGTCACCCAAGTCCTTGGCAAGGGGTTCAAGGTTGACTTGGGGGTGGCAGTGCGGTGCTGTTGGATGAAGTGCCTATAAGGTCTCCGCCACCCTGAGGTCCTCAATTCTGGAAACTGGTCTCAAGTCTGAGAATCTCCTTGTGCTGTGCTTGGAGGACAGGGCTGCTTGGAGGCAGTCAGCTTCCTACCGGGTGAGAACGAGGGAATAAATCGGCACCCTACCCACCAGCTCTCTCCAGGTTTGCTGTGGTTTGGCAAATCCTGGGTCAGCCAAGATCTCCCTCCTTCTAGTTGGCCAAAGTCAGTATTCAGGTGCTTCCACAGATGATTGGGGACTCCCATTCCATCCCAGCACCACAAATTCACCTAACTTTTCCTTGCGGGACATGGCCACGCATTTCCACTTTCCTCCCCTCTCTCCAGGAAACGTCCCCGACTCGCCCCCGACCCAGGAGGTCAGAGGCGCTCTGCCGCCATCTAGCGGTCATCCGCCGCTGTACACCCTGCTCCTTGCGAGCAGGTGGGGGGAGGGGGCGGATATTTTGCTGAGAAATAATACATGTGAATGTATTGCCTTTTTTCTTTTTTCTTTTTTTTTCTTTTTTTTTTAAGACAGGGTCTCACTCTGTTGCCCAGGCCGGAGTGCATTGGTGCGATCCTGAGTAGCTGGGACTACTGGCGCACACCACCACGCCTGGCTAATTTTAAAATTTTTGTAGAGAGGGGTTCTTACACTCCAGGCTGGTCTCCAACTCCTGGCCTCAAGCGATCCGCAGGCCTCAGCCTCCCAAAGTGTTGGAATTACAGGCATGAGCCACTGCAACCGGCCTTAACTGATTTATTAATCAAGGAAACTTCTTTGGGGTTCCTGGACTACAGGAAAGACAGCTAACCAGTGCTCATCAGGAAAAGTGTTTTCGTCTAAATTAAACTTTTATTCTGTGGTTGGGGCATCAAGAATTCTCCTGGAAGCTGGAGCCTACTAAAAATATCAAGGGAGCGAGGGGTCACAGGGTCAATTTGGGGTCCAGGGACAGCTGGCTTGCCAGAGAAAGGGGTGGTGTTTTATTATAGACAGATCTCACTGGCATCAAGAAAGTGGATTATTGAAGCTCCTTTCTTTTCCTCCCTGAGAAAAAAAGGATGCAAAGGCATCCAAAATCCTGTGATGCTGAACTTCCAGACTCTGCAGCTGCATGGCCATGGCGGGGATCAATCTGCCTCATAACCCTGAACCCCCAAAGGCTTTTCCTTCTTCTACCAGGATGTTAAAACTTCACTAAGTGAAGTTGGCATGTTCTGAGGCAAATCTGATTTCCTTCTTCTAGGGTGACTTTGTGGAGAAGGCACGGAATTAGCAGGTATGTTCAGACGTGAGCCAGCCAACAACTATAGCAGTAACTTCTGAGGCATAAGAAGCCTGGGGCCTCCCTTGCAGCTCCTTCCCAACTCCACAGAGATCTAGGGACCAGCTCCCAACTCCCTCCAAATGGAACTGGGCTTCCCCTTCTCTTCTAATGCTTATTTGCATGCAGCCCTACCCATTCACTCACTGATTCATTCATTCAAGTCATTCCTTGATCAGTCAACACCCCTGTTCCAGGCTCAAGTGATCTGATCCCCACCGTGAGGAAACCCCTGGCCCGGTACTGGAGACAGACTTGTAAAGAGAGGAGCAGAGCTCAGTGTCACCCCTGGTGTGGTGATGGAGGTAGGCAAAGTGCTATGGGTACACTGAGTTGAGGACCTAGCCTGGTGGGGTTGGAGGACAGAAGACTTTCTGGAGGCTGTGGCCCTCAAGCCAGACAGTACAGGAAGAGAGAAGGGTATTTTGGGCTATGGCTTAGTAGGTCCCTACCCCTCCCTTCTCTTTGTCCCCAGTCTTTGCTCGCTGGCATATCTAAAATTATTTCAGTCCTTATTTAGAGATGTTTGCTATATTGGGTCTGTCTTATTTTTCTAACCTGACATCTCAAAAAATATCCCTGTGCCCCCATTATGTTTTTTTCCTCTGAGTGTAAAGTTCTGGCAGAAATGTGCTGTTGGCATCATCTCTAAGTAATAACGTCCATTTATGTCTGCCCAAGACCCAAACTTCCTCCAAGCTTCCCATGCCTAGGAGTCCAGCCCTGACCTCTCAGGCTGGGCTTTTTAGAACCCTAAGATATAAATAACTGTCTTACTAAACACTGAATATCTTTTATTTCTTACTTTATTTTTATTTTTGGCAAAGACTATCCCACTTTCTCACCCATGACCATCTTTGCACCCTCTTTTCACTAAAAAGATGGGGAACATCTTTATCTTTATGTGACCACAGAGTGTCACTTATAAAGTGGGGATGATGACCCCCACCTTGCACCACCATTTCTCCTACGGGGCTGTGGGCCTCTCTAGGGTGGAGACTCTGGTCTCTCTGATTTTTCTCTTTTGTTGCCTCTGGTCTCACCCAGACCCTGAAAACTACCCAGACCTTCAATGTACTTGGTTAAGAGAAAACAGAACTTCCATTCTGCACCATCATTCTTGCAAACTCAATGTCACTCTTCCAAAGACAGATGATTGGCTCACTGAGAGCCTCATTTTTCTGTACCTCACTTTTCCACCATTGAGTGGGATGACATCCAGTGAGTACCTCACAGAATGAGAACAAGAAATCAGGGGCTCTGGTTATGTGCAAACACAAAGCCCCAGCACTGTCCACCAGGACAATGGACACTGGTCCAACTGCATTGGAATGAAAGCATCAACTGACCAAGTCACTGAAGAAACAGACTAAGAAGGCAGAGCTTTCCCAAACCAAACAATGTCTAGAGAGGCTGGATGAAATTAAGAGCTAATTCAAGACTGAAGGCTATGAAAGGAGAACTGACTTCCTTAAAAGCTGTGGATGATTCTCTTGCTAATGTTCACACTACCCCGTCCCACTGGAGTCACAGTAGTGTACTTTGGGAAATGATACAGTTCCAGGGGTAGGACTGATTGGCTCACGGATTTTCCCCTGTGCCTTGCCACGCGACCCAATTCTAGCCAAAGACACATGAAGGAGAGAGCTGCTGGAGGCTTCTGGGAAAGTTCTTTGTTGCTCCTAGAAGAAAGTGATGGGCAGCCACTTTCACTTGCCAGACATAAATGAGGAAAGACGTGGCCTGATGACCACAGGCAGCCCTCTCGGAAGGAACCAGTGGAAATGGCTGGTTCCTGTCACAGCAGAAAGCAGGCCTGGGGTGCTTGTAAATGAGCTGAAGTACACATATGGCTCATTTTAGTAGTAATGGGTTGGTGAGGTCCAGGTTCCACATGTTGGGGGTCACATGGCTCTCAGAAGTCATGGGATGAAGTTTACAGCATAAGGATGAAGCCGACACTGCGGCCCGCAGAGTGCAGAGATGAAAGGAATCTGGTTCTTATTGGCACTGGTGAGTCTCTGGACCAATCTCAAAGCCACCCTTGCCCTGGACTCCATGGTACCTGGACCAGTGAGTGTGAGGTGGGTTTTCTGTTACATGCAGTCCAAAACAACTGGCTGATGGAGTTAACAGTTCTTCATGAGAATAGTGTAGAGAAGAGATATTATTATGGCAGTAGAAATTTATAAGACTTAGAGATGATAGAGTACGAGGCATGAGGGAGAAGACATCAAGCTGGCCCCTCAGGTTATCCACGTAACAGGGCATTATGGGCAGCTCAGCTGGGGTGCAGATACCTCCCCTGTTCCGCTTCTCCCCTTCTCCCGAGTGTCTGTTCACCTCTGTGGACACGCATGAAGGTTTTTGAGTGATCACTATTGAGGGAGGGAGGCACCTGGCTGGGGGTAGGGGTAGAGGCAGCGGGGGAGAGGCAGATGATACAGCAGGCGTGATGTGCCAGCCCAGCTTCTTGGGTTGAACTGGAGACCTGGGTGTAGAGTGGTGAAGGCCAGAGGCACATAGGACTGGAGCTGGGGCCATAAGTCGTGCATTGACAACATGGTACAGGTAAGCCACGCATTGACAGCATGGTACAGGCTTGTCATGGGGGTAGCTTTCCTTCCTCACTCTGCATGGAGCTCACACTGCATGGGCTTTGGGCTTCTGAAGCCCCTCCGCTTGGCACTGGCACTCCCAGAAGGGACACCATTGGCAGCAATAGCTTCATGGGCACTGGACACGGTCAGGAGGGAGCCAGAGCAAGGGAGGAGGAACACAGACTTCAGGATGACTACGGTTGACTATAGGTGACTAGAGGTGACCACAGCAGGCTTCATGTAGCTTTGGGGCATTTTGGAACCCACTGGTACCTGTTGCAGCAGGAAGGAGACTTAGGTGCTTGTTAATGAGCTGAAATTCATATTGCTCATTTTGGTAGTGATGGGTGGGTGAGGTCTAAGTTCTGCTGGTTAGGGGTCATAGAAAATACATATTGAGAAAAGACAGTGCAGTCTGGGGCTTGCTGGGTTTGAGATGGCCAGGACAGGCAGGCCATTGTTGCTCAGGCTGGATTTGAGTGCTGTCACTGAAAAGGCAGTTTTAGCAATGACTTGGGTGAGATAAGAACATTTCTCCTCTCAAGTATGCAGCCAACTCAGAGGCAAAAGAATAGATCATTCCACAGACACTCACCAGGATTCTGAGATACGTTTCGGATCCCTGTGAATATGTTCAGGAAGTAGCTGGATATAAGTTGGGAGTTAGAGAGAGAGAGAGAGAGAGAGAGATCTAGGCTAGAGACATGACTTTGAATGTTACCAGTTGAAGGAGATTAATTTAAGTAATGGGAATGGATGAAATTACCTAGTGTGTAAAATTAGTAGAGTGAAAATGGCCAAAGGCAGAAAACAAAGTACCCAACATTGAAAGAACAAGCAGAGGAACCTCAAACAAGTTTTAAAAGGCCTGGAAGGAACAGCCAGAGGAGGAGGAAGAAAATCAGGAGAGGGGCTGGGCATGGTGGCTCACGCTTATAACCTTAGCACTCCGGGAGGTTGAGGCAGGAGGATCACTTGAGCCCAAGAGTTCAAGACCAGCTTGGGCAACATGTCCCTGTCTCTATTTAAAAAATTAAATGAAAAAAGAAAATCAGGAGATCATGGTTATAACAGCGGACACAAGGAGGCTGGAGAGGGAGGGAGTGCCTGACAGTTTCAAATGCTGGACAGAGATAAGGATCGTAGCAACAAGGAAGTGGCTGATGCCCTTAAGAACAGTTTCCATGGTGTGGACAAGGCTGAAGCTGGACTGCAGCAGATTGAGACATGAATGGGAGGGGCGAAGGGGAGGTGGCAAGTGTCTCCAGCCTTTCAAGAAGTTTGACTTCAAAGAAAAAGAGAGGTAATGGTACCTAGCAGGGAGGTGGAGTCAGAGGAGGACACGAGACTGGAGTGTGATGACATGGGGTGAGGAGGTAACTGATGGAGCAGGTGCCTGAGAAGGTGGGAGGGGAAGGCAATCAGAGCTCAAGGAATGGGACAGGCCCTAAAAGGGAGGAAGGAAGAGACAGGGGTGCGGTGCAGCCCATCCACGACTGTGTCTACTTTCTGAGGGTACTAGGAGAGGAGGTCATCTGCTGAGGGCAAGAAAGAGGGGACTTGAGGCAGACACAAGCGATCAGAACTGGCCACCTCAGGACTAAGCAGGACCACAGAGGAGGACTGCCAGGCAAAACTGAGAATCAAGTCGTGGCTGGAGACCTTGAGTCTAGGGAGGCACCCAGTCTGCACAGTCATATGATTTTCCTCCCTGAGCCCTCAGCAGCCTGAGTGCAGAGGTGAAGAGAGGAGCAGCAGACAGCTCTGCTATTTGGGCTCTGCTAAGCAGCTATCTGGAGGACAAAGGGCTTCTAGGCAAGTCAAGGAGCTTGGCCAAGATAAAGTTCTGACCCCCATCAAGGCGACTGCTCCTTCTTCCTCACCCCGCAGGATTTTCATGTATGTAAAGCATACCAAACCACCTCACACCCATTAGGAAGGCTGCTATCAACAAAATGGAAAATAGCCAGTGTTGGTGAAGACAAAGAGAAATCAGAGCCCTCATGCACTGTTGGGTGGAATGTAAAACGGTGCAACAGCCACTGCAGAAAGCAGTATGGCAGTTCCTCGAAAAGTCAAAAATAGAATTACCATGTGAGTCAGCAATTCCCGCTTTTGGATATATACCCCAAAGCACTGAAAGCAGGGTATTATTATTAATTATTATTATTATTATTATTATTTTGAGACAGAGTCTTGCTCTGTCACCCAGGCTGGAGTACAGTGGTGGTGTGATCTCAACTCACTCCAACCTCCACCTCCCAGGTTCAAGTGATTCTCTTGCTTCAGCCTCCCAAGTAGCAGGGATTATAGGTGTGCGCCACCACACCTGGCTAATTTTTGTATTTTTAGTAGAGACAGGGTTTTGCCATGTTGGCCAGGCTGCTCTCAAACGGCTGACCTCAAGTGATCGCCTGCCTCAGCCTCCCAAAATGCTGGGATTACAGGCGTGAGTCACTGCACCCGGCCTGAAAGCAGGGTTTTGAAGAGATATTTGTACAGGCATGTTCATAGCAGCACTATTCACAATAGCTAAAATATGGACACATTTGAGAAAAAACAGTCCAGTGTGGGGTGTGTCCATTGACAGATGAATGCATAAGCAAAGTGTGGTATAGTCACACAGTGGACGATTATTCAGTTTTAAAAAGGAAAGAAATTCTAACACATGCTACAACATGGATGAACCTTGTGGACATTATGCTAAGCAAAATAAGCCAGTTATAAAAGGACAAATACTGCATGATTTCACTTACAGGAGGCACTTAGAGTAGTCAAATTCAAAGGGACAGAAAGTTGAGTAGTGGTTTCCAGCAGCTGGAGGAGTGGGGGAACAGGGAGCTATTGTTTATTGGGTATAGAGTTTCTATTTTGCAAGAAGAAGAGTTCTGGAGATGCATGCTGGTTATAGCTACCCAACAGTGTGATGTCCTTAATGCCACTGATGCTTACACTTAGGAATGGTTAAGATGGTACATTTTGTTACATGTATTTTACCACATTTTAAAAAAATGCTTTTAAAAAAAAGTATACTGAGGCTAGGCACTGTGGCTCACGCCTGTAATCCCAGCACCTTGGGATGCAGAGGTAGGCCGATCACTTGAGGTCAGGAGTTTGAGACCAGCCTGGGCAACATGGTGAAACCCCGTCTCTACTAAAAAAAAAAAAAAAAAATTAGTTGGGCATGGTTGCACATGCCTGCAATCCCAGCTACTCAGAGGCTGAGATGGGAGGATCACTTAAACCTGGGAGACAGAGGTTGCAGTGAGCCAAGATTATGCCACTACACTCCAGCCTGGGGTACAAAGCAAGACTTTGTCTCAAAAAAAAAAAAAGTAAACTGAGAAGTTAAAGGCATTGGACAGGGTAGCTAGAAGCAGAATCAGATGGGCAATGCATGTTACCCACAGTCACCGTGATGTTGGAAAGGGATGGCTGAGAAATGGAAGCCCAGTGCTACTAGCCAGGATCAAGGGATCAGGAGCATACAGATTGGGCTCTCTTCCTGTGTCTGTCATTTTTTGTTGTTGTTGAGACAGGGTCTCACTCTGTTGCCCAGGCTAGAGTGCAATGGAGCAATCATAGCTCACTAAAGCCTCAACCTTCTGGGCTCAAGTGATCCTCCCACCTCAGCCTCTGAGCAGCTAGGATGACAGGTGCGTGCCACCATGCCTGGCTAATTTGTTTTTGTAGAGATGGGGTTTTGCCATGTTGCACAGGCTGGTCTTGAACTTCTGGGCTCAAGTGATCCTCTCACCTCAGCCTCCCAAATTGCTGGGCTTACAGGCATGAACTAGCACGCCCTGCCCCCGTCTCTGTCATTGTGTGACCTTGGGCAAGCTCCTTGTACTCCCTGGGCCCTGCTGTCTTTGAGAATGTTTGGAATGGAGGCGTTTAGGTCTCTTCCAGCTCTAACAGTCTCAGATTCAGGGAAACTGAAAAGCCCTGAAACATCACAGAGCTCAAGGGCACTGGGAGGCGGGCAGTGGGGCCACGGAGCACTTTTTTGCCGCAGTCCCTGAGGTCTCTTCATTCCCTACAGAAAAGGTTCATTCCTATACATAACACTGGCCTTTGTAGGAAGAGGCATTTTGGACAAGACTGAAACCAAGCTCAGAGCTGTCAATGAGGACTCTTCCTTTTGTTTTACATTGCCCCAGAAAGGACCGGGTTGGACATTTTGGGAAAACCCCAGGATATGCAGCAAGAGCCAAGAGGCCTGGCGGAGAGAAGTCGTTCCTCCCTCGCAGTGGGATTTTGCTTCGCTTCAGTTTCCCCTGGCTTTGGTCCTGTGCCTGCGCTTCCTTCCTCCAGGAAGCCCTCTGGCTGCCAATCGGGGCCCCCAGCTGAGAGCTCCAGCAGTGAGGCAAATCCCTTCCCCGGGCTGCTTCCTATTTACCCAATGGTAACAGCTTTTCTGGGCACACCTGGAGACTCAAATCAGATCAAGGGCCTCTCTGCCTTGCAGGCGCTTCATTTGGATTCGTTTGTTTGGAAAGAAACCTTGCAAAGCCTCAATTTAGAGGCAAATTGAATGATAAGGCAAAGCCTCTGCCAGCCTTGGGGTTCAGGCTAGGGAGTGATACACAGGGGACACCTGGAAAGGGGTACACCACAGCAGGACCCCTGAAAGGGGTACATCACAGTGTGGTACATCACAGTGTGGTACATCACAGTGTGGAACACAGTGTGGAACACAGTGTGGTACACAGTGTGGTACATCACAGTGTGGAACACCCATAGCAAGGTCCACCCGCGGTGTGATAACACCCACAGGGTCACGTGTGGAAACTGCTTTGCTCGGAACCAGAATCCCTGGAGGTTTCTCCACTTCTCTCCATACCATCCTACTCTCCACGTGAAAAGGGCCTAACAGGCTCAGGCCAGGGCAGGAAATGAATTCTCCGAAATAGCTAGGGCATGTTAGAAGGCTGCACTACTGCTTTTGACCACCAGAGAGCAGTGATGCAGTGACTTGCTGGGTGCTCAGAGAAGGACCCACCAGTTACATCATTTGCAGAGCCCAGTGAAAATGTGGGGCTCCTTAAGAATTTCAAGACAGCAGCCGCAGAGCATTTAGCCAAGTGTTGGGGCCCTTCTAAGCACGGGGCTCTGTGCTACTGCACAGGTCACATGTGCATGATGCTGGCCCTGGCCCAGGAGCCTCAGGTTTTAGCCCAGCCTTCAAGATGGTAAGGACCTGACAGAGCTCAGGACAGCGCTGCCACTGCAGGTGTCCCTTAGCTGCCTCCGATGTGCTTGCCTATCCTTTTTTTCCCAGTGTCCTGATGACAATATGCACAATACTTGGAAAAATTACATTTTCAGAGAAAGCCACTGGGGTGTAGTTTCTGCAAAAAAAGTTATGTGGTTTCACCATTGTTAGGCAGTTTATCTCAGGAAGTGGGAAGCTCCTTCCAGAAACAAGCCCAGGGAATCCAAGCTCTACAAATTTAGCTTTAGCTAAGGCTTCTCGTTTGCTTCTAAAATACCTGACAACCCTTCATTTTTGTATTCAAAGCAGCCAGCATGTTCCAAAGTGTTTACCGGCACCCAGGAAAGAAAAGTCCAGAACTGGCTCCTAAGGTCCTGCCAGTATTTACAATGCTGTGTCTAAGAGCCACAGGGTGAGGCTAGGGAAAGCCCTTGTCAGAGTCGGAAGTTTGATCTGCTGTGTGACCCTAGGACCTGTTCCTACCCCTCTTTGGCCTTCAGCTACGCCACCAAGCCCCATGAAAATGAGGACATCAAACTGGTGTGTCCCCTGCCCCACCTAGCTCTTGCCCTCTACCACTCACCTTCAGGAAGTATGTTTGTAAGACAGACCAGGCTAATGAGAAGTGAATTGGGAAATGAAGGCATCCAAGCTGATTGACAAATTAAGTAGGAAGAGGTAAGGACCACCTTTTTGAATTGCAGACCCGCATATTCTGCATGCCTTCCCTGGAAAGGGAGTGCCCTAATGTCTGCAGAGCTCCTAGCCGAATTCTCTAGATTCCCTTACATCCTAAGCATGTTCCTGCACGCAGGGTACATTCTTCCTGGTTGCTTCCTAGTGAGAGTCTGCTTCATAAAGAGAAAGTGCAGCTCAAGTCCATCCCTTATGGGCTCTGTGACCTTGGGCAAGTCCCAAATCACTGTGGGTCTCCTTCTTCCCAAGAGGGGAGTGGATGGGTCATTAAGGAGTGCCTCAGTCCTAAAATAAATTTTATGATTCTCCTAAGAGGTCACCTAAGAGGTCGTCTGGCAGGTATTTTCTGTGCCCACTACCTTTTTCTGAGGAAGTAATGTGTGAGTAGGAAAAGGGCCTGAGTGGTCTGCTGTGAATCTCTGCTGTCTCACTAGTTAGCATCTCTCATCTTGGCGGCTGCTGCTTGGAAGATATCCATATAAACCCAGGGCCTTTTTAAAATTTTTTATTTATTTCTATTTTTTTGAGACAAGAGTTTTAATCTTGTTACCCAGGCTGGAGTGCAATGGTGCAATCTCAGCTCACTGCAACCTCCGCCTCTCGGGTTCAAGCAATTCTCCTGCCTCAGCCTCCTGAGTAGCTAGGATTACAGGGCTGCGCCACCACGCTCAGCTAATTTTTGTATTTTTAGTAGAGACAGGGTTTTACCATGTTGGCCAGGCTGGTCTCAAACTCCTGACCTCAGGTGATCTGCCTGCCTCGGCCTCCCAAAGTGCTGGGATGACAGGCGTGAGGCACTGCGCCTGGCCTAACCCAGGGACCTCTTAGCTAGCTCAATGGTCCCAGCACCTACCCTTCTCTTTGGTAATCTTCGTCCAGATTTGACAGGAGCTGCGAGCCCGCCGTGGAGAGATCGACAGCAGCCAGAGGCAAGTCCCGATAGGCAAAGTTCACCAGCTGCACAGGAGCAATGCTCTTGGTTTCTTCGTCTACTTGTTGGGAGATGATCTCAACTTCAGAAATTCCTCCTTCTATGGCAGGCCTGGGTTGGAGAGGAGGAACAATGGGAAAGAGTTATCTTCAAGGGCCAAAAAATTCTTCCATTCCTCAAGGAAAGAAGGAGAATGCTGCTATGCTGGTGCAGGGCTGAGGAAGCTTAAGGTTGCCCCTCTTCCCTCTTGGCAACCCGAGGACTGGACTGAGGC
Source organism: Chlorocebus sabaeus (assembly GCF_047675955.1). Lineage (NCBI taxonomy): Eukaryota > Metazoa > Chordata > Mammalia > Primates > Cercopithecidae > Chlorocebus > Chlorocebus sabaeus. The sequence continues at coordinate 52,212,476 of NC_132929.1, read as the reverse complement.
CCTAACAGTCCCATCTCTTTCAGTGGTTGGGGAAAAATGGGAGAATGGGAAGAGGAAGTGCTCAGACCTGAAAATATGAGCTTTAGTGGGGCAGGGTCCTTCATGAAGGGGAGGTAAAGACCCAGATGGATAACTGCCAGCCAGCAAAACTATGGCTTAGACTTTTAGGACTCTGGGTCACTGGACTCTATATGGGAGTAAGATATTCTTTTAAGTTGTCTCCTGAGTTTCTTTGTAAAGGTGTTTTGAAATGTTTCTATTCTTTATTCCACAGTAGAGAAAACAGGTTTCTGTTCACAACTGGATGTACTATGGTGATAGAGGAGCCTACATGGAGACTTGCAGAGACCTAGTGGGCCTTGGGGTGGTGAGGACAGGAGGCTCCAGCTGTCCCTGGTAGCCACTCCCTTCCTACTTGAACTGGTCCTACCGTATGTCTCTTCTTAAGGTTGGGAATAGGGGATGGGAGTCACTTGATCCAATGTCTGAGGGGTTGTGGGTCTCTTCCTGTGTTACTGTCAGGCTCACCTTGGGCACTGCCAATAACTGACCACTCCAGTGGCATTCCCGGGCATCTCAGCCAGGGCAGTACCACCTCCCAGTCTACCAGGGGCTATTTGGCAATTTGTGGAGGTATTTTTAGTTGCCACCATGACCACAGGTAGTTGCTATTGACATTTAAGTAGGGCTGGGGACGCTACACATTCTGCAATGTGTCAATAACAACTAAAAACTGTCCTGCCCAAACACCCACAGCAACCCTGTCCAGAGATGCTGGACTAGAAAACTTTCCTTTAGCTTCCTGGGGCACCATCTTTGGTCTGTCCAGTATGTCCTTGACCCTATCTCATCCTGTAGGCACAAGAGTGAGCCCTTGTCCAAACAATGAAAGTTAGAAAGGAACAATAGTATAATGGCAAGGAGTAAAATTTAAATATTGGAGGGAACATTGAGGGTCAGTGCCCAGGATAATGAGGGCCCAGTTTTAATACCGAGATGGCAGCCCTGTCTGCTGTAAACTGTTCTTGGGCTCTGGTGCTGGCTTGAATGTCAACTTCTGCAGGGCTCCTCCTGAACCTCAGTTTCTCCAATCAGAACATGAGGAGGTAAAATAGAATATTCCTAAGGGCTGTTCCTTCTCACTCTATGATCTGACATGGATAACAGACATATGGAGAAGATTGGAGGAGCTCTGGAGTGACAAGTCCCTATACTTGTGTGGGAGCTCTAAATTCTAAACTTTTCCAACAACCATTGAAATCTAACCAACAATACATAGCTGCAGGCCGGGCGTGGTGGCTCACGCCTGCAATCCCAGCACTTTGGGAGGCCAAGGCAGGTGGATCACCTGAGGTTAGGAGTTCAAGACCAGCCTGACCAGCATGGTGAAACCGTCTCTACTAAAAATACACAAAATTAGCTGGATGTGGTGGCGCATGCCTGTAATCCCAGCTAATTGGGAGTCTGAGGCAGGAGAATCGCTTGAACCCGGGAGGTGGAGGTTGCAGTGAGCTGAGATTGGGCCATTGCACTCCAGCCTGGGCAACAAGAGTGAAACTCTGTCTCAAAAGAAAAACAAAAACAAAACACAGCTGCAGTTATCCAGGAAGTTCAGAGATTAATCTACCTACTTCTCTTTTGCTTGGATTATCCGATAATTAAGGGGAAAGTGAGATTCTTATTTGAATGCCACAGACTGGCTGCCTAGACCACCTGAATTCACCAAGTAATTTCTAATGCCCGATTCTTATTTGTAGGCCTTATTTAAACCTTTGCTTTTTGCTACTTGTCAAGCACAGATAATAGTACTCATCATTGCGTGACATTTACAAAATGACTCAAGATCTTTAAACGAAACAGTCATAGAATATGAGGTTTCAATGTTTCTCAACAATTTATATAAAAGCGTGGGTGTGTATGGGGGGAATCCCAGCTCCCCTAGATGTTTCCCAAAAAGCAGATGCCGGGTTGAATTTGTTCTCTCTTTTCTTCTGGACGACTCAAGGAAACTATGGATCGCTGAACTAAACAGAGAGAACTTTCTGATTAATTAGGTGTTCATGGAGAGAAATTAACAGGATATGGCTCTGAGAAGTGCGAACAAACTATTTCTGCCTTTCCAACGTTTCTGTCTCACGTTCCCCTCCCATCAGTGGTCATAGTGGCCTGGCATCATCTCTGGCCATGTGGTGGTCATCTCAGCAGAGAGACAAGGCCTCTTCTGGTGAAGTGAAGGTCCCACAGTGTACAGGCTATATTTAGCCTATACCCTTTCCTTAGATACAAAGAATGGTAGGGTAGACAAAATGTATTAATGGTTCCATTCGTTACCTCTCCTTGAGCCCATGCCCTTTGGCATATAACTCCACAGCTCTTTCCATCAAAAGAAAGAATGTATTTTTCTAACCCTTAATTCAGCATTCAGTCATGTGACTCGTTTTTGCCAACGGGATGTTAGATGGTAGAAGAGCCAAGTTAGACACCAGCAGAGGCATGAAAAGGCTCTGTGAATTTCCGCCTGTGCTCTTGTATCTCCAACATCACCCATGAGAGGGTGAGCAGCCTAGCCTACTGGAGGATGAGAGGCGTGGAGCAGAGTCCAGCCTCCTCTAGATCAGCTGACAGCCAGCTCTGACCCACATTTAAAAGTCATCCCAGCCAAGATCAGAGGAACTGTCTAGCTGAGTACCCCAGACATGTGAGCAATAAACATTTTTTGTTGTATTCTACTAAGGTTCTATGGTTGGTTGTACACAGCATTACTGTGTCAATAGATAACAGATTCATACTCCAGATGACAGAGCAGTCAGGCCCATATCTAAATAGGCCAGGACAGTGTGGTGTAATAGGAGTGCTGTTTTCATCTTAGTATTCATACCAACCACTTACAAAACACAAAATAAGTGACCACCTTGCAGGTGCTTGGTAAGATTAAGTGGTTGGTTCATATGGCATCTCAGGTTTTGGGAACTGAAAGCAATTCTCCCTTAAGAATTCTGCCCCAGGTTTCATAAAGCCTGGTTTTAGAAACCCTCTTAGATTTCTAAATTTCCTTGCAATTGCCATTTTGTTAATTCACCTTCAGAGCTTCCTAATCTTGTCTTGAGTCTTGCTTTTGAAAGGTTTCTCCATTTTCTGTGGCCTCCTGCTAAAGGAAATGTACATAGTGGTTGCCTAAATTAGAAGATCTTCATCTTCTGGGAGATTTATAGCCACAGTTCTGGATCCAGAGAGCAGATCCCAGCATTACTTACTGTGGATTGGTCATGTTGAAAGATGCAGCCAGAGCCATGGGTTTTCTTGGTGTTTAGTGGGGCTCAGCTGTCCTGAAGCCTGCTGTCAGCATTTCCAAGCGTGGGTTCTACAAGACACATACAAATATAGTGCCCTGAAAACAAAAATAGGAACTTATTACCTTCAGATGCCAAACCAAAGTCCTCCTAAGCTCATCTAAAAATGGGAGTCCTTAGAACTTTCTTCCATCTAGCACTTTTCTTCAAAGTAATGTTGAATAGATTCTTACAATTACCCTATGGAAGGGTAATAATAAGCATAATTTCTCTTTTTTAGATGAGGAAACAAGGCCAGAGTGACAAAATGACTTTTTTGTGTCACAGAGATGGTAGAAGAGCCAGGTTAGTGCCCAGGTTCTCTGATTTCTTATCCACAGTTCTTCCCACTAAACGGCTGTGCTCCCCAAAACAGTGTCCCTTTATACTGCAGCTTTGAGAGGCTTCAAAATAAGGTTTGTCTAAAAAATCTCAAATGTTTTCCATGTATTTTTTCTCCCACTTCCCTTTCCCTTCCGGTAGTTCTGTCTTTTCGTGTAGGCTTTTCTCTTCTTCTCCTCTCAGCTCATTCCAAGAGCAGAAAGAATAGACCCTGGAGCCGGGCTGCCACAGTCAGAGCCTCACTCCCACTTACGAGCTCTGTGACCTGGAGTGAGCTACTTACACCCCATCCTCAGTTTCCCCACCTGAAAAATAGGGATAATAACAGAACTAACTACATGAGGTCATGCCTGTAAGACACTAGCATAGTGCCTGTAGTAAGTACTATATAAGTGTTGGATTTCATTATTATTATTTATTTTATTTATTTATTTATTTATTTATTTATTTATTTATTTTTTTTTTGAGACGGAGTCTTGCTCTGTAGCCCGGGCTGGAGTGCAGTGGCCGGATCTCAGCTCACTGCAAGCTCCGCCTCCCAGGTTTACGCCATTCTCCTGCCTCAGCCTCCCGAGTAGCTGGGACTACAGGCGCCCGCCACCTCGCCCAGCTAGTTTTTTGTATTTTTAGTAGAGACGGGGTTTCTCCATGTTGGTCAGGCTGGTCTCGAATTACTGACCTCAGGTGATCCACCCACCTCGGCCTCCCAAAGTACTGGGATTACAGGGGTGAGCCACCGTGCCCAGCTTAATTTATTCATTTATTTATGTTTAGACAGGGTCTCACTCCGTCACCAGGTTGGAGTGCAGTGGTGCGATCTTGGCTCACTGCAGCCTTGACCTCCTGGGCTCAAGTGACCCTCTACCTCAGCCTCAGCTGGGGCTACAGGCACATACTACCACACTCAGCTAATTTTTTGGACTTTTGGTAGAGTCGGGGTTTTGCTGTATTGCCCAGGCTGGTCTCAAACTCCTGAGCTCAAGTGATCAACCCACCTCAGCCTCCCAAAGTGCTGGGATTACAGGCGTGAGCCACTGTGTCTGGCCAGTTATAATAATAATTATTATTATCATTATCTGAGAGACAGTGTCTTGCTCTGTCTCCCAGGCTGGAGCGCTGTGGCACAATTTTGGCTCACTGCAACCTCCACCTCCTGGGTTAAAGTGATTCTCATGCCTCAGCCTCCTAAGTAGCTGGGACTACAGGCATGCGCCACCACACCCAGCTATTTTTGTATTTTTAGTAGAGACAGGGTTTTGCCATGTTGGCCAGGCTGCTCTCAAACTCCTGACCTCACGTGATCTGCCCACTTTGGCCTCCCAAAGTGCTGGGATTACAGGCTGAGCCACTGTGCCCTGCCCATAATAATTTTTTTTTTTAAATAAAGGGCATATTCTGTTGAACCTGAGTATATTCCAACACATTTAGATGGCTGAATATAGTATTTCCTCTTAAAAATTGGATGAGTAGGCCAGGTGCAGTGAGTGGCTCATGTCTGTAATCCCAGCACTTTGGGAGGCCGAGGCAGGTGATCACAAGGTCAGGAGATCGAGACCATCCTGCCTAACATGGTGAAACCCCGTCTCTACTAAAAATACAAAAAATTAGCCAGGTGTGGCAGTGGACACCTGTAGTCCCAGCTACTGGAGAGGCTGAGGCAAGAGAATTGCAGGAACCTGGGAGGCGGAGCTTGCAGTGAGCCCAGATCATGCCACTGCACTCCAGCCTGGGCGACAGAGCGAGATTCCGTCTCAAAATAAAAAAAAAAAGAAAAGAAAAAAAATTGGATTGGTATATATAGCATATACTTTTCTATCAACCAGTGCTACAGTTCCATCTAGAAGTCTTCTGGGAGACAGGGCAGCCCAGCAGAAGATACACAGACAAAATAACTCAGAACCCAGGTTCTTAAAGGAGCAAGGAAGTTCCTTTAAGCAATGTGTAATTAAGAAAAGAGAGTGCTCAAGTTAAAGAAACTTAAGGAAATCCTGGGGAAGTCTGAACTTAGAGCAGTTGGAATTAATAGAGATAGAGAGCTCCCTAAAAGCAGAAGGGCCTCCAAGGAGGAAGCCATCAACCATATCCACACCAGATGTTTGTGGGGCAGTGGAAGCAAGGGACAAACGCTCAGAGCCAACATCAAGGAGAAATGGACAGATGTTTTGTAATCATATCTTACTTAGAGCTTCACCTTCCCTTAGTATTTCTTAGTAAGGAGGGTCTAAGCATGAAAAACAGAACTGTCTTCTATAGTATTTGGGATTTCATATCCATTTTATACTAAGTCTTATAAAATTCCATAACATAGATTTCATCAGTCTCAATCTTTTTATGTTCTCTTTATAAAACCTCAAGTTAATAAAGTCTTCTGAGTACTAAGACTGATCACATAGATCTAAACTCAACTGACAATGAAGTCAGGATTGAGGTATCCATAAATGGGAAGCCAGGTGAGCAATCCTTCTTTCCAGAATGGTGTTTTAACAACAAGCTGTATTCCCAAATGAGGTTTTTTGGTTTGGTTTTGTTTTTGAGACAGAGTTTTGCTCTTGTTACCCAGGCTGGAGAGCAGTAAGCAGTGGTGTGATCTCAGCTCCCTGCAACCTCCGCCTCCCGGGTTCATGCAATTCTCCTGCCTCAGCCTCCCAAGTAGCTGGGATTACAAGTGCCTGCCACCATGCCCAGCTAATTTTTCTATTTTTAGGTTTCACCACGTTGGCCAGGCTGGTCTCGAACTCCTGACCTCAGGTAATCCACCCACCTCAGCCTCACAAAGTGCTGGGATTACAGGCGTGAGCCACCATGCCTGGCCCCAAATTAGGATTTTACATGCTACACAAGGTATTAGCCCTGTGGGGAATATAATGGGAAAGTCATTACTTTCATGGACCTTCCTGTCTCTCTGGGCAGGCAAATTTAAAAAATACAAAACTCCAAACTTTTTGCACATTTCTAGTAGTGAAGAACAAGTAAAAATTCACAAATCTTTATTTATAAATAATAAACATTAATGACCACATTAATATAGCCAATATAAAACATACAAAAAAGAAATGCAGATTTTGAAAAATTTTTTTTAATTTAACTTTTGGCCGGGCGCAGTTGCTGATGCCTGTAATCCTAGCACTTTGGGAGGCTGAGGCGGGTGGATCACAAGGTCAGGAGATCAAGACCATCCTGGCCAACACGGTGAAACCCTGTCTCTACTGAAAATACAAAAAATTAGCTGGGCATGGTAGTGGGTGCCTGTAGTCCCAGCTACTCGGGTGGCTGAGGCAGGAGAATGGCAAAAACCTGGGAGGCGGAGCTTGCAGTGAGCTGAGATCACGCCACTGCACTCCAGCCTGGGCGACTGAGCGGGACTCCGTCTCAGTAAATAAATAAATAAATAAATGTAACTTTTTAGGAAGGAAAATTTCAAATATATACAATTGTAGAGAATTGTATCATGGACCTCTAGTTCCCCACCACTCAACTTCAATGTTATCAGCTCACAGGCAGTCTTTTTTCTGTATCCCTGCCTGTCTCCACTGCTCACGACTGCTTTGGAATAAATCCTAGATGCCATTTCATTCACCTGTATTGCATATGTAGTTCTAAGGGTAGCGATGAGAAGGATTCCTTTTAAAAGAAATAATCACAAAGCTATCATCATCCCCAAGTCAACAATCTTTTCTTTTCTCTTTTCTTTTTTTTTTTTGAGACACAGTTTCACTCTGTCACCCAGGCTAGAGTGCGCTGGCACAATCTCAGCTCAGTGCAACCCCTACCTCCTGGGTCAAACAATTCTTGTGCCTCAGCTTCCCAAGTAGCTGGGATTACAGGCGTGTGCCGCCATGCCCAGCTAATTTTTTTTATATTATTAGTAGAGACGGGGTTTCGCCACGTTGGCCAGGCTGGTCTTAAACTCCTGACCTCAAGTAATCCAACCACCTCGGCCTCCGAAGTGCTGGAATTACAGGCGTAAGCCACTGCATCCGGCATTTTTTTTTTTTTTGGAGACAGGGTCTCACTCTGTTGCCCAGACTGGAGTGCAGCGGTACAATGGTAACTCGCTACAGCCTCGAACTCCTGGGCTAAAAGTGATCCCCCCACATCAGCCTCCAGAGTAGCTGAAAAGCACAAGCCACCACACCCGGCTAATTTTTGTATTTTTTTGTAGAGAGGAGGTCTCAGTATGTTGCCAGGCTGGTCTCGAACTCCTAGGCTCAAGCAATCTTCCCGCCTTGGCCTCCCAAAGTGCTAGGATTACCGGAGTGAGTCACCATGCCTGGCCAGTATTTTCTTTATATTATTAAACATCCGGACATTGTTCACATTTCCCCCATTTGTCCTGTATATTTTTTTTAAGGTTTGTTGAATCAGGAGCCAAACAGGCCACACATTATGATTAATATGACTCTTGGGTATCATTAAATCTACAGGTTTCCCCTTCCTCTACCTCATTTTTTCCCTTGCAATTAATTGGAAAAACTGGGTCATTTGTCTCATAATGTTTCCCACAGACTGGATTATGGTGATTGTATTTCCTTAGCAGTTTTCTTTCTTTTTTCTTTTATTTTTTGAGACAAAGTTTCGCTCTTGTTGCCCAGGCTGGAGTGTAATGGTGTGATCTCAGCTCACTGCAACTTCCACCTCCCAGGTTCAAGTTATTCTTCTGCCTCAGCCTCCCGAGTAGCTGGGATTACAGGCAGGCGCCACAACACCCGGCTAATTTTGTATTTGTAGTAGAGATGGGGTTTCTCCATGTTGGCCAGGCTAGTCTTGAACTCCCTACCTCAGGTGATCTGCCCGCCTCGGCCTCCCAAAGCGCTGGGATTACAGGTATGAGCCACTGCGCCCAGCCTCCTTAGCATTTTTCTAACATGTTCCTCTGTCCCCTATATTTCCTATAAATTTTAATTAGTTTATAGACTTTAATCGGATTCAGCTTCAATTTTTTTTGCAAGATTTCATAGGTGGTACCATAACTTCAATAGGAGACACATACTGTCTTCTTGTCCCTCTTTTTATGATACTAACAGCCATTGATAATTGCTTCCTAGATCAATTAATTCATTAAGGTTTGCAAAATGGTGATATTTTAATTTTATTGTCCTTTTTTTCATTAGTCAGCTTCTATTCAGACAGACTTTCCCTCCTCAGTTATTTGATTAGCCTAAGGTAAGGTTTATATAAGGAAAGAAGGAAAATGCTTAACTTTCTCCCCTTTATTTGTTCTCAAAATAATAAATTAGCATCTTGGTATCTTCCAAAATGATCAACGAGGTGCTTATGGTTGTTTAAGCAGCTCCAGGGATTCATTCATTCACTCAGCAGGGGCTGAGTGAAGGAGCAGATTCCCTGAAAAAGTGGCAGCACTTTCCTGGAAAGGAGATGTGGGAGAGGGTAAGAAACGATTGGCCTCAACGGTACAAGAGCAAAGTTGAGGGAGGAAAAGAAGATAAAATCATATTTAGATGGACAATGAGCAGGTGGCTTCAGCTGGAGGTTTTAATCCCTAACAAGCAGCACATTTTAGAAGGCAAAATTCCCTATGATGATGGGAATGCTAAGCCTGTTTGTTATTTAAAAATAATATTTCCCAAACAAAATAACCCTCAAAACACAAGCCTAGCATGAAGCAGGCATAGTCTAGCACTCTAAAAATGAACATCCAAAGTGCCAACCTGCTGTTTCATAAACCTGGTAAAAGTAGAAAATAAAACCTGTTTTGGATTTACTGGGTGGGTGGGAAGGCTGCTTTTAAGACTTTAGTCAAATTCCAGTCTCTTCCACTTGTTGGTCATGAGTCTATGTATTTACCCATATATGTGTTCCAGTGAGATCTGCCAAGTTCAACCTTCCTAAGCTAACATCCTTGGAATTTTAGGGCTGAAAAAGGCCACTTAGATCAAGTAGTCAGTCCCCTGAAAAAAGCCAGAATTCAACTTACCTGTCCCAGAGACCCCCAAGTCTGTTCATCACCTCTTACTTGAGTGACGGCCCCATGGCACACATACCCATTTCAGTGTTTCCCATGCCTGGTTTTACTCTGAATCACCTGGGGAATCTTTGGGGAAATAGAAACACATAGGTGCACTGCAGAAATGCTAAATCAGAACTCTGCAGGTGAAGTTTGAGACCCTGTGTAAGTTCCCCAGGTGTTTCTGACATGCAACCATTCCACTTGCCCCTCTGTATCAGTGGTTCTCAAACCTTCTCATGTATCAGAATAATGACCTGAAGGGCTTATTAAAAACCAGCTTGCTGGCTCCGCCCACAAAATTTCTAATTTAGTATGTCTGGAGTGTTCGAAAATGTACATTTCTAACAAATTCCCAGAGGATACTCATCTGCTGACCCACTGACCACACTCTGATCTACTGAATCAGAAAGTTTGCTCAAGGTAGTTATTTTTATCCCTATTTTGCAGATGAAGTTAACTGGTTGCAAAGCTACTGTGTTGGAATTAGCAGAAGCTATGCTGACCAAGCTGAAGAACCAGAGATAGGGTATATCAGTTAGAAATACTTTTGTTTGCAAACAACAGAATACCTGGTAGTGACTTAGGCAGTGAAGACTTCAGGCCAGGTGTGGTGGCTCATGCCTGTTATCCCAGCACTTTGGGAGGCCGAGGTGGGTGGATCACTTGAGATCAGGAGTTAGAGGCCAGCTTGGCCAACATGGTATATCTCATCTCTACTAAAAATACAAAAATTAGCTAGGTGTGGTGGCTTGCACCTAGTGTCAGTTGCTCTGGAGGTTCAAGTGGGAGAACTACTTGAGACGAGGAGTTTGAGGCTGCAGTGAGCTATGATTGAGCCACTGCACTCCAGCCTGGGCAACAGATCACAGCACTGTCTTAAATTAAAAAATAAAATAAAATAAAAAGGACTAGAGGTAGATGATTCCAGAACTGGAGAAGTGGCACCCAGGCTCTTTTTTCCCCCCCACATAGCTGAGGTATGACTGACAAATAAAATTGTATATACTTAAGACATAAACTGTAACATTTTGATATATGTATACATTGTGAAATGATTACCACAATCAAGGTAATTAACATATCGATCACATCATATAATTATCTTTTTTGTTTGGTAGTAATGAGAATACTTGAGATTTCCTCTCTTAGCAAATTTAAGCATAAAATATGTTGTTATTGACCACTATTAGTCACTCTGGTGGTTATTATTAACCATTATTAGTCACAGACCTAATACCTTAGGTCTCCAGCATGTATTCATTTTATAACTGAAGATTTGTACCCTTTGACCAATATCTCCTCTTCTCCCTCACCACCCACCCCTGCAACCCCTGGTAACTATCATTCTACTCTCTTATTACTATGAGTTCAACATTTTTTTTTTTTTTTTTTTTTTTGAGACGGAGTCTCGCTCTGTCGCCCAGGCTGGAGTGCAGTGGCCAGATCTCGCTCCACTACAAGCTCCACCTTCCAGGTTCACGCCATTCTCCTGCCTCAGCCTCCCCAGTAGCTGGGACTACAGGCGCCAGCCACCGCGCCCAGCTAATTTTTTGTATTTTTAGTAGAGACGGGGTTTCACCGTGTTAGCCAGGATAGTCTTGATCTCCTGACCTTGTGATCTGCCCGCCTCAGCCTCCCAAAGTGCTGGGATTACAGGTGTGAGCCACCGTGCCCGGCGAGTTCAACTTTAAAAAAACAAAAAAAATGATTCTACATATAGGCTGGGTGCAGTAGCTCACACCTATAATCCCAGCACTTTGGAAGGCCGAGGAAGTTGGACTACCTGACATCAGGAGGTCGAGACCAGCCTAGCCAACATGGTGAAACCCCATCTGTACTAAAAATACAAAAATTAGCTGGGCATGGTGGGCACCTGTAATCCTAGCTACTAGGGAGGCTGAGGCAGGAGAATTGCTTGAACTCAGGAGGCAGAGGTTGCAGTGATCCAAGATCGTGCCACTGCACTCCAGCCTGGGCGACAGAGTGAGACTCCATCTCAAAAAAAAAAAAAAAAAAAGGTTCTACATATAAGTGAGATCGTGCAGTGTCTTTCTGTGACTGGCTTACTTAGCATAATATTCTCGAGGTTCATCCATCTTGTTGCAAGTGGCAAAATTATTGAGCTCTTTTAAAGGCTGAATACTATTCCACTATATATATATATATATATATATATGCACATCTATATACACATACATATCTATACACACACACACACATATTCATCTGTTGATGGACACTTAGGTTGCTTCCAAATCTGGGATATTGTGAATAGTGCTGCAATAAACATGAGTGCAGATATCTCTTCAAGATAGTGATTTCCTTTCCTTTGAATATATACTCAGCAGTGGGATTCCTAGATCATATGGTAGTTCTATTTTGAGTTTTTTGAGGAGCATCCATACTGTTTTCCACACTGGCTGTACCAATTTACATTCCTACCACAATATACAAGGTTCTCTTTTTTCCACATCTTTACCAACTCTTGACTTTTGACTTTTTTATAATAGCCATCCTAACAGGTGTGATGTGATATCTCATTGTGGTTTGGATTTGCATTTCCCTGATGATTGGTGATGTGGAGCACCTTTCATAAACCTGTTGGCCATTTCTCCTTTGAAGAAATATTTATTCAGGACCTTTGCCACCTCCCCCAACCCCCACTTTTTTTTTTTTTTTTTTTTTTTTATAAGATGGAGTCTCGTTCTGTCACCCAGGCTGGAGTGCAGTGGTGCGATCTCGGCTCACTGCAGCCTCTGCCTCCTGGGTTCCAGCAATTCTCCTGCCTCAGCCTCCCGGGTAGCTGGGATTACAGGCGCATGCCACCAGGCCTGGTTAATTTTTGTATTTTTAGTAGAGACAGGGTTTCACCATGTTGGCCAGGCTGGTCTTGAACTCCCGACCTCAGGTGATCTGCCCACCTGGGCCTCCCAAAGTGCTGGGATTACAGGCGTAAGCCACCATGCCCAGCCCCATTTTTTTTTCTTTAACAGGGTTATTGAGTTGTATGGGTTCCTTATGTATTATATATTGAGTTGTATGGGTTCCTTCTATATTATATACTGAGTTGTATGGGTTCCTTCTATATTATATACTGAGTTGTATGGGTTCCTTATATATTATATATTGAGTTGTATGGGTTCCTTATATATTATATATTGAGTTGTATGGGTTCCTTATATATTATATATTGAGTTGTATGGGTTCCTTATATATTATATATTGAGTTGTATGGGTTCCTTATATATTATATATTGAGTTGTATGGGTTTCTTATATCTATTGGATTTTAACTCCTTATCTGATAACTCCTTATCAGATATATTGCTAAAACATATTTCCTCCCATTCTGTAGGTTGCCTTTTCATTTTGTTGTTTCCTTTGATGTGCAGAAACTTTTGATTTGATGTCATTTCTGCTCATTTATTTTTGCTTTTGTTGCCTGAGGTTTTGGCTCCAAAATATCATTGCTGAGACCAATGTCAAGAAGCTTTCGCCATATGTTTTCCTCTAGGGGTTTTGATTTTTATGTATGGTGCAAGATAAGCATTCAGTTTAATTTTTTAATGTGAATATCCAGTTTTCCCAGTTTTTCTATTAAAGAGACTATCGTTTTCCCATCGTGTATTTTTGGCACTTTGGTGCAAAATTAGTTGATTACAAAGGCATGAGTTTATTTCTGGGCTCTTTGTTCTATTCCATTGGTCAGCCTGTTTTTATGCCAAGACCATGTGGTTTTGACTACAATAGCTTTGTAATATAGCTTAAATCAGAAAGTGTGATGCCTCTGGCTTTTTTTCTTCTTCCTCAAAATTGCTTTAGCTATCTGGGGTCTTTTGTGGTTCCATACAAATTTTAGGAATTTTTTTTTCTGTGAAAAGCGCCATTGGAATTTTTGTTTGTTTAGATTGAGTCTCACTCCATCATCAAGGCTGGAGTACAGCAGCACAATCATAGCTCACTGTAGCCTGAAACACCTGGGCTCAAGTGATCCTTCTACCTCAGCCTTCAGAGGGGCTGGGACAACACGCATGCACTATTATGCTTGGATAATTTTGAATTTTTTTTTAGAATTGGGGGTCTTGCTATGTTGCCTAAGCTGGTCTGGAACCCCTGGGCTCAAGCAATTCTCCTGCCTAAGACTCCCAAATAGCTTGGATTACAGGTTCAAGACACTGCACCCAACTCACTGTTGGAATTTTGACAGGAATTCTATTGAACCTATAGATTGCTTTGGGCAGTATGGACATTTCAATAATATGAATTATTCCAATCTATGAACATAGGATATCGTTCTACTTATTTGTGCATGCTACAATTTCTTTCAACAATGTTTTCTAGTTTTCAGTGTACAGAGAACCCAAGCTCTTCTCATCCTTCCATGCCCCTATCTCGTATGTAATGGATTTCTTATGCTTGTTTCCCTGTGGTTGCAGAATGGCTGCTGCAGCTCCAGCTTGCACATCCTCACACCAACTCCCAAACAAGAAGAAAGAATCAAAGGCTTTCTCCTTACAAGGCTTTGATCTTTTATTCAGGAGGCATCTTTCTAAGCTCTCCAGACACATTTCCTGATGTCTCCCTGGGCAGAGCTAGGACAGGGCTGCAAAGGAGCCTGGGCCAATAGACAGCTGGCCAAGGGGGTTAGGGGTGCTATGTGAGCCTAGTTCAGTCAAGATTCATCCCTTGGGGCTGGACACAGTGGCTCACACTTGTAATTCCAGCACTTTGGGACACTGAGGTGGGCAGATCACCTGAGGTTAGGAGTTTGAGACCAGCCTAGCCGACATGGTGAAACCCCTCTCTACTAAAAATACAAAAATTAGGCATGATGGCATGCATCTGTAATCCCAGCTACTTGGGAGGCTGAGACAGGAGACTCGCTTGAAACCAGAAGGTGGAGGTTGCAGTGGCAGTGAGCCAAGATCACGCCACTGCACTCCAGCCTGGGCAACAGAGCAAGACTTCATCTCAAAAAAAAAAAAAAAAAAAAAAAAGGTTCATCCCTTGGGGATAGGCATATTGTTTCCATAAACATAATCTCGGTTGTCTTAGCAAGGAAGAAGCACGGAGGGACTATGGCATAGGTAACTAATTGTATGCCAGACCAGGTTTGGATACTTCTGATGTGGTTCTGAGGCTCAGCTGAGATAAGCTTTCTGAGTCTCTAAACAAGACTGGCCAAATGTTGGTGAGTGGCTGGCAGCATGTGCTCTCACAAAACCTTGGGGTTCTTTTACGTGGAGATAGCATTGCATGCACGTGAGGTTCAGTTCTGACATCATAAAGGCTGCTTTAGAAGCTGCTCCTAGGGAGAAGCCACTAAGCTCTGGCATGTTTCATGGACATCATGTTCCACACCCCCAGGAGGAGAAGGTTGTATTTCTTGTGCTTGATGAGAAAGGTTTCTGTACAACAGATGCTGGTCATCCTTGTTGTTACCTTGACCGCCTAATATTTTACTCCATTAACAAGGAGCTAAAATGAAGAAAATCAAACACACCTGAGCATTCTCCCACTCCAATATCCAGACTATTGCAAAATTATTAGCTGCAAATCTGCTAAATGAATGGGCAGAGAGCCCACAGTGGCTTTCATCTCTAGGTGAGCCAAGGTCTCTCGTGGACCCCTTTAACTTTCTATGGTTTCCTCTTTTTCACTTACTTAGTGACGTAGTCTGTCAATTACTAATGGTCTCATGCAGCATGGGAAACACCAAACAAGATTACACAAAATCAAATCATCCATCATTACTCAGTTGTTATTATTATTATTATCTTTTTGAGATGGAGTTTTGCTCTTGTTGCCCAGGCTGGAGTGCAATGGCACAATCTCAGCTCACTGCAACCTCTGCCTCCCGGGTTCAAGCGATTCTCCTGCCTCAGCCTCCCAAGTAGCTGGGATTACAGGAATGCACCACCACGCCTGGCTAATTTTGTATTTTTAGTAGAGATGGGGTTTCTCCATGTTGGTCAGACTGATCTCGAACCCCCGACCTCAGGTGATCCGCTCCCCCATCAGCTTCCCAAAGTGCTGGGATTACAGGCGTGAGCCACCGCGCCTGGCCTCAGTTACTCTTTTAAGAAAGCCAAAAGGACAATTATCATAATTCTTCCCTTCCCCTCAATATCTTTTTTCCACTTTTGAGCTTCCCTAACAAACACTTCTGTAAGTGACCCCACTGAGACAGAGGATCCACTGGCTTCTCGCCCCTGGCTGGGCTAGGCTGAAAAGAACGCCACCTAGCAAGCAATTCTCAGCCCGCCTATTGTCATTTTCCATCCAGAATTCTGCAGTTTCTGGGGAACTCAAATATCTATGATTTTGAGAACCACCACCAATAAGCTAGGGCTGCAGTGGCTGCCCCAGTATCTCTAACCCTCGCCTCAATCAAGCAAATCGTAAGTATAAATGCCATGTTTCAAACACTTTGCAAATTTCCAAATTAATCTTTTGCTTTACATGCTATTAACTAAAATATGTTAGGAACCCAGATATAATTAACTTTGCCATTGACTACTATGTGGCACCAGACAAGTAACTATTCTTTGGTAAATGGAAGGAAAAAGTCCTCTTTCTTCAACACTTTTCATACTACATATGGTAAGACTGTAAAAAAATAGATCCCATTTTTTACCTGCATTGTATCAATGCCCCGTTTGTCATGTAATTTTTCATTTCCCTTTTACCCGATGGCTGGCCTTGGACATTTGGTTGACCAAGCAAATCTCCTTGCTTTGTCCAAGTAGATTGTAAGACAACATGAAAGCTCTCACATGATTGGGCCTGCCCTCTCTTGCACCTTTCCCATCATCATGATAGCATATACCCACAGTGGCCTGCTGGAGCATGGTCGTTGCCCCAATCACCCCAACTAAGGCCAGCCAACAGCTGCCCTCCAGGTATGTGTGAGAGAGGCTCAGCCAAGACCAGAAGAACCACCCAGCTGTGCCTAGCCTAAATCACTGACCCACAGACTCATGATCTAAATAAAGGGCTTTTTGGTTTGTTTCTCAATTTATTCTTCAGTCATTTATTAGCACCTTCTGTGTTCCAGGAACTATGCTAAACATTGAGGTTATCAAGATAAATGAGACATGATCACAGCACTCAAAAACTCATGGGCTAGTGGTAGAGACAGATGCATAGATAGACATTTACATCAAAGAAGTAAGAATAGTGAAAGACTACCAAGGAGTGTTTTGAGAGCTGTAAACTTCTGTAACTAATGATTAACTAATGATTCCTCACGCTGGCAGGCACAATCTCCTTCCTTGCTTCAGTTACCTGTTAAAGGTTTGTTTTGGCCGGGTGTGGTGGCTCGTGCCTGTAATCCCAGCACTTTGGGAGGCCGAGGCAGGCGGATCACTTAAGGTTAGGAGTTTGAAACCAGCCTGATCAACATGGTGAAAACCTATCTCTATTAAAAATACAAAAATTAGCTGGGCATGGCGGTGCATGCCTGTAGTCCCAGCTACTCAGGAGGCTGAGGCAGGAGAATCACTTGCACCTGGGAGGCAGAGGTTGCAGTGCGCTGAGATCGTACCACTGCACTCCAGCCTGCGTGACAGAGTGAGACTCCATCTCAAAGAAACAACAACAAAAAACAAAACAAAACAAGAAAGGCTTGTTTTGTTAAGCCCACCAAGTTTTTAGGATGGTTTGTTATGTGAGATTATTGTGGCAATAGAGCACTGATACATTATAGACAATTGCCCACTGCAACACATAAAATAACACATTTCGTATTGCATATATTGATATATATATATCTTTGTATTATATGTGTGTATATATAAAAATACATAAAAGTTAAACCTCTCTGCAGCTTCCATCTTAACCTTTCACCTTCCTTGTTCCATCCTCACTTGAGGTCCCTATGTCAATACCCAGGCACAGAAATCCTTGCTCAGAATTAGGCAAGCATATACTCTTATTTATAGGCTGATATTTGTGGGTTTGTGTTTAACAAAATAAAATCAACCCTGCAATTTGCTTTTATCACTCAGTAATATATATGGACATCCTTTCCAATTAGTGAAGATTTATATATTTTCTAATTTCCTTTTTCAGATATATACACACATGCATATATACAGCTTTATATAAATTATCATGAAATTCATGTTTTAGTAGAATCTGTTTTTCTTTTTTTCCTGCTTCCCCACGTTACCTGCCTCATGTTGTACTCCCTCAATATACATACGCATGCAAAAACACATACCAATGTTAATCAGTGTATACCTTTGCTTATTTTTCTTTCTTTGAGACAGTCTTGCTCTGTCACCCAGGCTGGAGTGCAGTGGCATGATCTTGGCTCACTGCAGCCTTCGCCTCTCAGATTGAAACAATTCTCCTGCCTCAGCCTCCTGAGTAGCTGGGACAACAGGGGCACGCCACCATGCCCAGCTAATTTTTAGTAGAGATGGGGTTTCGCCATGTTGCCCAGGCTGGTCTCCAACTCCTGACCTCAAGTGATCCACCTGTCTCAGCCTCCTATAGTGCTGGGATTACAGGCATGAGCCACCGCACCTGGCCTATCTTTCCTTACTTTTCTTTGTGCTTATATAATTATGTACAAAAATAGTTCATTATATATTTTTAATATATATTATTCACAATTTTCTGCTTTTTGCTTCTTCCATTCGACAGTATCTTGTAGAAATCCCCCTCTCCCAAGTGACGTAGTAAAACTCTAATTCATTCTTTAATTAGTGGCTATATAATATATTCCATGGTGCGAACGATCCATAATTTAGTTAAAAATTGCCCTATTGATACAGTTTCTTTTTAGATTTTTTTTTTTTGGGGCCACCGTGAAAAATGCTATTAGAAACATTCTTGTACACATTTCATTATATACTGGTATTTTCATTTGCATGGAATAGATTCCCAGTAGTGACATTACTGGGCTAAAGAGAATGTATTTTAAATTTTAATAGTTAAAATGAAATTGCTTTCTCTAAAGGGCTTTAACAATTCACACTTCACAGCAAAGTAGGAAAGTTCCCTTCTGAGGGGAGAATCTTAATCACAAGCTCTGAAGGGTGGCTGTGGACTATTTAAGTCCAAATACTTGCTTAATTATACCCTCTTCCTCACAGAGCACTATAGTAAAAATCTGAAAAATGGAGGACAATGGTGAAAGCAAAAGAGTAACAGATATCCTTACACAAAAGAATATATGTAGCCAGCTAGGGAACTATCCCCAACACAATATTTCTTTTTTTCTTTTTTAATTAATTAATTTTTTAGTTTTTTGAGACCAAGTCTTGCTGTATTGCCCAGGCTGGAGTGCAGTGGCACGGTATCAGCTCACTGCAGCCTCTACCTCCCAGGTTCAAGCGATTCTCCTGCCTCAGCCTCCTGAGTAGCTGGGACTACAGGGGCTCGCCACCACACCTGGCTAATTTTTGTATTTTTAGTAGAGATAGGGCTCTACCATGTTGGCCAGACTGGTCTCCAACTCCTGATCTCAAGTGATCCGCCTGTCTCAGCCTCCCAAAGTGCTGGGATTACAGGCCTGAGCCACCGTGCCTGGCCCCCATCACAATATTTCTATGAATTGTTTCAGCAACAGCTAGTCCCCCTGAGGACCCTATTTTCTTTTTTTTTTTTTTTTTTTGCCATAAACCCTAACCCCCTAAACTAAACCAATAGCATAACCTTGAGATTAAACCTTGGGTTTCCTTGCGTGCCCTCCCCCTCCCAACACTCCAGGACTCACAAGCTGGCAAGTAGAGTGGGTACAAATATGGCAGGCTTAAATCTGATAGCATTCCCGACCAAGTAGATAAAAATCATTATGAAAGGAGAATTTTAGGAGGAGTCATTCGCTTTTAATGACTAGTATATCAATATATAGGTTAGTGCCCCACATAGTACTAGAAACTCTGGGAAAGTGGCACCAGGATTTCCTGGATTTGCCCCTCCGGTGTAGTGCTTTCCTGTCCTCATTCCCAGGGAAGTCAGTCTCCCCTCACAGATCACAGGTCTCTGCATGATGACGAGGGTTAAAGTGTTGGCAGTGCTTCATTTGAATACCAGTGGCACAATGCCCCTTGGCACCAGGTAGGGCCTGCTTTCAGCTAGGAGTTGAGGAAGCGCCACTCACTAATACCTCTCTCTGAAGAACCCATGTCTTCATGGAAGGCTGCCCACTTGGAGTTGTCCCCCTGCATGCTGCTGCTACGTGATGACACTCTACATAAATCTCCTGGGATGCCGGGAGGATCTTCCTTTCTTCTAACCAACATCATTTCTTCCAAAAGGGTAGAAACTGGAGGGAAAGCAAACCAAGGTCTCTACATCACTGATGGCTATACTATTGGTTAGGACTCCTTACGTAATGGGCATTTACGGAGATCCTAGAAAGTGCAGAGCTCAGGGCTGGGCACTAAGATGCAAAGCAGTCTAAGGCAACCCTTGCTGTCAAGTTTCCTTCCTTCCTTTCTTTTTTTTCCTGAGACAGAGTCTCGTTCTGACGCCCAGGCTGGAGTGCAGTGGTGCAATCTTAGCTCACTGCAATCTTTGCCTCCCAGGTTCAAGAGATTCTCCTGCCTCAGCCTCCTGAGTCGCTGGAACTACAGGTGCCAACCAGGCCCAGCTATTTTTTGTATTTTTAGTAGAGACGGGGTTTCACCATGTTGGACAGGCTGGTCTCAAACTCCTGACTGCAAGTGATCCACCTGCCTTGGCCTCCCAAAGTGCTGGGATTACAGGCATGAGCCAAACCCGGCCTCAAGTTTTCAATCTCATTAGAATGGAGGGCCCAAGGCAGTATGATGTAAATAATGACTGAAGATGATATGTGCTGAAGGCCAGCTGAGTGGCTCCGAGAAGATGGGACAAGATTAAGCCAGGAGGAGGTCAATGTGGGCCACACAATCAAAAAAGGCTGTGGATCTTCCCAGGGGTGCAGTGACCTGGCCTTACTTTGAACCATGTATCCCTTCAGTGGCAAGGGTCATAAAAAAGCATTAGCTTTCTGGCCTTGAGGCCAATGGTGTCTACCAGTGGCTCCAGCTGCAGCAGGCCTGAGAACCACTTGGAGAGCATGTATAAAATACAGATTCCTGAGCCATCCTAGAGATTCTGAGCAAGGAGATCAGGAACCTGCGTTTCCACCTGAGAATCACTGGCCTAAGTAACTGCCCCACCTGAAATTGCCTCTACTTTCATGTGCCTCCTTCAAGAACCACAACCAAGTTCTCTTTTTACAAACACCTCCAGGACTCAGTTCGTTCCAGTCTCCTCTCCTTCTGCTGACCCTCCTGTGGACCCACTGCCATTCCCAGCTTGTCTCCTCTCACAAAAGCCTTCTCCACCTCCAGAAGTTCCTAGCCCTGAGTCTATTCCTAGAGCTTCAGTGGCCCTTTCTTATCTCCCCTCAATTCAAAACAAACTGCAGATATATTCTCATCAGGGCTTGTGTTCAGGGTCAGGAAACATAATAAAACCACTCTAAGATCCAAACTGATCAAAATACCTGCTTGGGCTCGCTTAATAAGCAACCCAGACTATGTGGGAGGTGGGTGTGGAGATGGTCCCAGACTTGGCAGCTGTAAAACTGGGCAAATCTCTTAGCCAGAGCCCAGTTTTGCTATGTGTAAATAAAGACAAAATGACTGACCACCTCAGGCACTGCCACAGTGTTTCAGTGGATCCTTGTATACAACACGGTGGTATGGCACGTGATGACCTCGTCTCTGAGAAGCCATCAGTATAAGGTACAAAGTCGATTTAATAACAGCTTGTCAATGAAGAAAAAACCATACACCCTGTCAAATTTATGCATCAAGTGTGAGACCCTGATGGATCTGGCTGCGCACAGTGGCTCACACCTGTAATCCCAGCACTTTGGGAGGCCGAGGCAGGCGGATCACCTGCAGATCACCTGAGGCTGGCAGTTCTAGACCAGCCTGATTAACATGAAGAAACCCTGTCTCCACTAAAAATACAAAATTAGCCAGGCGTGGTGGTGCATGCCTGTAATCCCAGCTATTCGGAGGGCTGAGGCAGGAGAATCGCTTGTACCCAAGAGGTGGAGGTTGCGGTGAGTTTCAACAAGAGCAAAACTCCATCTCAGAAACAAACAAACAAACCAAAAACCCATGTTTTCCCATGTTTCCATGGGAAACATGGAAAACTATGAGTGCTTAGCACCGAATAAAGTGTCTATGGTGCGATAATCAACCCTGAACATTGAAAACATAAGATACAAATGAATAAAAACTGAACATCAGGGCCAGGCACAGTGGCTCACGCCTGTAATCCCAGCACTTTGGGAGGCCAAGGCAGGTGGATCACGAGGTCAGGAGATCGAGACCAACCTGGTTAACACAGAGGCAGAGCTTGCAGTGAGCCGAGATTGCATCACTGTACTCCAGCCCGGATGACAGAGTAAGACTTGGTCTCAAAAAAAAAAAAAAAAGAACATTAGGACATCAGGGAGTCTAGAGCCACCTTACAAACTCTCCCTTCCAGTCATGGGCCAGAATGACCAGGAAGAAGCAAAGGGATGGGAGAGGGAGTTCAGGTGTGAAAGCAGAGAATGGGGTGATGAAGACCATGGCATCCATCAAGAGAGGACCAACCTAAGGATCTACAAAGAGCGACCCCATAGAGACCTCCAAATTCGGAGGGGGAGGGAAGTCTTCTGAGGGTTAAGGGAGAGCAGGTGGCACACTGTGGCCGTTCACATTTCCCTACGACGAGCAGCATCCCAAGGCTGCAGGGCTGAGCCAGGCCAAGAAGCCCTGGTCATGGCCCCAGTTGCTCTGCAATCTGTTCCTCTGACTCACTTTATCTTTTTTTTTTTTCTTTTTTTTTTTCTTTTTTTTTGAGATGGAGTTTTGCTTTTTGCCCAGGCTGGAGTGCAATGGTGCGATCTTGGCTCACCGCAACCTCTGCCTCCTGCATTCAAGCGATTCTCCTGCCTCAGCCTCCCAAGTAGCTGGAATTATAGGCATGTACCACCACGTCTGGCTAATTTTGTATGTTTAGTAGAGATGGGGTTTCTCCATGTTGGTAAGGCTAGTCTCGAACTCCTGACCGCAAGTGATCCACCCGCCTTGGCCTCCCAAAGTGTTGGGATGACAGGCTTGAGCCACCGCACCTGGCCCCTCTGACCCACTTTCTAAGTGGTCCAATCATAGGCGAGACCAGGATGAACACCATTTTTTTTTAAATTTTATTTTTAATTTTTTAAAATTAAAAACCCTTTTATTTTAGGTTCACGGGTACAAGTGCAGGTTTGTTATACAGGTATACTAGTGTTACGGGGCTTTGTTGTACAGATTAGTTCATCACACAGACCCTAAGGCTAATATCCAATAGTTATTTTTCCTGATCCTCTCCTTCTTCCCACTCTGTACCCTCCGGTAGGCCCCAGTCTGTTGTTCCCCTCTCTGTGTCCATGTGTTCTCATCATTTAGCTCCCACTTATAAGTAAGAATATGCAGCATTTGGTTTCTGGATTACTTTGCTAAGGATAATAGCTCCCAGCTCCATCCACAATCCTACAAAGGACATGATCTCATTCTTGTTTTATGGCTGCATAGTATTCCATGGTATATATGTATCACATTTTCTTTATCTAACCTGCCATTGATAGCCATTTAGGTTGATTCCATGTTTTTGCTATTGTGAATAGTGCTGCAATGAACATTCACGTCCATGTGTCTTTATGGTAGAATGATTTATATTCCTCTGGGCATACACCCAGTAATGAGATTGCTAGGTTGCATGGTAGTTCTGCTTTTAGCTCCCTGGGGAATCGCCACACTGCTTTCCACAGTAGTTGAACTAATTTACACTCCCACCAACAGTGTATAAGTGTTCCCTTTTCTCCATAACCTCACCAGCATCTGTTATTTTTTGACTTTTTTTTTAATAGCCATTCTGACTGTCTAACACCATTCTTGGGTGACTTTCTCTAAAGTGACTGTTCAAGTGGAAGTAGGGAATTGATGACAACCAAAGGGTGACCTCTCTCCAGCTTCCTATAGGACCATATGTTCTCTTAGCTCAGTGGACACAGACCCCAGGAAAGAGCCTGGCCATGGCTTCACTGCGAGGGGTGAGAATGAGGGAAACTGGCTCCTGGGGCAGTGATTTCCGCAAACCAAATGAAAGTTACAGACGCTAAGAGGGTCCACCTTACCAGTAATCAAAGACACATAAGTTCAAACCATTCTTCTGTTAATGGACTGAAGAGATTTATAATACCTAGTGCTGGTGATGTGAGAAAAGCGGTCATTCGCATTCACTGTTGATAGGAGTGTAAACTGTTGCAATTTTGATTGAGGGCAATTTGACAATATTTATCAACATTATTTTAACACGCACGCTCTTTGGCCCAGCAATTCCACTTTTAGGGGACATTTTAAGGAAATAAGCTAAAGAATACATATAGGCACATACAGAAGGTTGTTGGATCACTGCTCTAATAGCACCACACCCAACACATATTAGGTATTCCACAAATATTGAATTCAGGAATCAATAAGATCACAAACTGGAAGCCATCTAAATGTCTATCAATAGGAGACAAGTTAAATAAATTAAGGAACTTCTACATTATGGAATTATTGTACAATTCTTGAAAAGGATGAGGTGAAATGGCTGCCTGGAGTTGGGGGATGAGAGAGACTGACTGCAAAGAGACATGAGGGAGCTTTCTGGAATAATGGAAATATTCTATATCATGATTGTGGTGATGGTTCCAAATGTGCATTGAACAAGGATGTGCTTTACTGTTTGTAAATTATACTTGAAACAAAATGGCTGGTTTTTAAAAATGGACGATGTGCCATTCTCATTAACATGAAAAGTTGTCTGTAATGTAACAGGAAATAAACAAGCAGGTTACAAGATGACATATGTTTGACAATCCCTATGCACAGAAAATATGTGTGAGACAGGATCTGGAATGAGACTTTTCCTGTTGTCCTAGAGTTTTGTAGATGTCCTAAAGATAAGGACAAAGGTGGTAAGAGCTCACACTTGTTAAAGAGAGATGCCAGACCATCTCTATTTGGAACACACTGATGATGGTCAAGGTGGTCCAGCAACCCCTACTCCTGATGGGGGCAGGAGAGAACGCTAGAGATTGACTAGTGAGGAGAGGGAGGGGAGGGGAGGGAAGAAAAGAAGGGGAGGGACAGGATGGTGTCTCTGAAGGAGATTCGTAGGAGTAAAGACTGAGAGCATTTCCATTCCCTGAGGATGAGGGAGGGGTGCAAACATTTTCCCTCAAGCTAGGTGAGGCTGTGTGCAGTATGGGAGTCTGGCATCTGCCTCTGGGTAAGCTACGGAGCCTCATCAGCCCAGCACACTACAAGACTGCGGAGGAACAGGGAGCAGGATCTTAGACAAGCTTCGTGTGTGTCTCCTGGAGCTTGGGGACGTGCGTAAGCAGAAGAACCCATGCCAGACTCCCAGGCTGGCTGGCACAGTGGGCAATGGCAGGGCGAGGAGAGAGGGCTGCAGTGGGTGCAAGCTGCCTGTAACCGCGAGGCTAAGCAAGGATGTGGTGTTAGTTCTTAGTGAAAACTAAACTCATTAATTTAAACAGAGAATAAATTTTTAAAGAACATTGAATGCGGGGGGCAGGGCAGGGGAGCAAGAAAGCCAGGCATGGAAAGTCGGGAACACCAAGCATCTGCTGAGCACTGCTCCAGTAAAAACATCACTGTTGTCACTGCCTCAGACCAACATCTCTCTCCAAATCCGAGGGCACACAACTTCATCTGGTTGGCAGAGGTCACATAGCTGCATCCTGGCTGCACACGGGTAGACGGACTAAATGTGGGAATTTCCCCAAATACAGAAGGGATATTCGAATGATGCAGGATGGCCACAAATATGAAAAATGCCCTGTCTAGTTAAGGCCTTCCTACAGGCCAAGTGAATAACTGGGCATATTGACAGGCCACCCAAGAAGGTGGCCTCCTGGGCCAGGGGAGTCCCAGGGACACGGTGCCAAAAGTGAGAAATGAAAGCAGCCCCAAGAAGTTAGGCAGAATGTCCAGTGGAATGGGGCATGCAACCCCCTCCCCAGGGGCATTGGGAGTGGGCAGGACGCAGGCGCTGGGTTTCTAGGGAACTTACAAAAGTACCTTTCAGGAGCCAGAGAGCAGACAGCGTGGGGCCAGAGCAGAAGAGCTGGTCTGCCAGTGGGATGAGAGGCCAAAGTTTTGATTTAGATGGGATGTTTTAACATCTGAAAATGAACCTAAGTCCTGAAAGTGACTAGAAAAGCTAAGATATCTTCCCAAGTTCACAGCAGGTGATGGGAAAGGGAAGGAGACAGAATATGTTGGAAGAAAGCAGCAACTTGACGGTTCCCTGTCAATTCCCAACCGTCTAAACTGTTTGGATGGCTAGATCCTAGGTAATTAACAGCAGTTAAAATTAGGAAAGTGGCATTCTTGAGGGGAGCTCTCAGTAGTTTTTGTTTATGAGCGTGCTTTATGTTAAAAAGACAAGGGATATTTCTTTTTTAAAAAAAATAGAGATGGGGTCTCATTATGTTGCCCAGGCTGGTCTCAAACTCCTGGGCTCAAGCAATCTTCCTGCCTTAGTTTCCCAAAGTGCTGGGATTATTGGCGTGAGCCACTGTGCCTGGCCAACAAGGGATATTTCTATTAAAAAATCTAAACATGATGAACCTTGAACACATTATAGTAAGTGAAAGCCAGACACAAAAGGCCACATATTGTGTGATTCCATTTATAAGAAATAGAAGGGATAAAAAAGTAGATTAGTGGTTGACAGGGACTGGTGGGAGAGAGTGACTTTAATGGGGTTTCCTTGTGGGGTGATGAAAATGTTGTGCAACTAAATAGTAGTAATGATTGCACAATACTGTGGATGTGCTAAATGTCATAACAGTAAATTTCATGTGCATTTTACCACAATTTAAAAAAACAAAGAAAAAATCAACTATAAAAAATCTAGATATATTGGCAAGGAAAGATGTCCACTATACAGTAATTTGAAAAAGTAGGTTCTAAAAGTATGTTATCTTTTATAAAAGCAAAACAAAACAATATAGTGTGATGATATAGAAAGATATCTGAGTTTTTTGTTTTTGTTTTTGAGACAGGGTCTCGCTCTATCACCCAGGCTGAAGTGCAGTGTGTAATCTTGGCTCACTGCAGCCTCCACCTCCTGGCTAAAGTGATCCTCCTGCCTCAGCCTCCCGAGTAGGTGGAACCTCAGGCATGTACCACAACACCCAGCCAATTTTTGTACTTTTTGTAGAGATGAGGTTTTGCCGTGTTTCCCAGGCTGGTCTCAAACTCCTGAGCTCAGGCCATCTACCCGCCTTGGCCTCCCAAAGTGCTGGGATTATAGGCATGAGCCACTGTGCCCGGCCTATAAAAAGATACCTGAAAGGACAGACAGACCCTGAGTGTCAACAGTAGTTATTTAATGGACGGTGGGATTACAACTATTTATATCTTTCTACACTGTCTAATTTTCCTTTATAATGAACAACTATTTTTAATTAAAAATGTAGATAAGGTGAAAATTGGTAAGTATCTAAGAGAAGTACTGACAAAGGGCCATGGGAGTGCAGAGGCAGAAGAGACAGCTTCCAACTGTCTGGGTTCTTGTAACTGCCTTGAAGTAGCCTCTTGATGGGTGTTCTTACTGCTGGGCATCTTGCTACAGGCGCATCCTATACACTGCCACCTGGTGACTCTTCCAAAGCGCAGTGTGATCTCTTCATTCCCTGACTCAAACCCACAGAGGTTCCCACTGCCTGCTGAACACCATCTCAATTCCTTGGCCAGGAATTCAGAGCCTTCCACTATTTGGCCCCAGCCTTTTAAGCCATTCCTTATCCTTCTTCCTACATTGTGCTCCAGCCACCTATCTGTTCCCAGTGCATGTGCACACACAGTTTTTCACCTCTCTGCCTCTGCTTATGGAATTCTCTCTGCTTGGAACGTATTTCTTTCTTTTTTTTTTTTTGAGACAGAGTCTCGCTCTATCACCAGGCTGGAGTGCAGTGGCATGATCTCGGCTCACTGCAATCTCCGCCTACCAGGTTCAAGCAATGCTCCTGCCCCAGCCTCCCGAGTAGCTGGGACTATAGGCGCCTGCCACCACACCCAGCTAATTTTTGTATTTTTAGTAGAGATGGGTTTTACCATGTTGACCAGGCTGGTCTCGATCTCTTGATGTCGTGATCCATCTGCCTTGGGCTCCCAAAGTGCTGGGATTACAGGCGTTAGCCACCACACCTAGCCCAGACCATATTTCATAGGAGTGGGTAGGAGTCCCACTCCTACCTGGTCCTCCAATCCTAACTTTCAGACCTGGTGTCACTGCTTCCACTTGAGGCCAGTGGGGAGGGGCTGGATTTCCTCTCTTTCCCACCCACTTCAACTGTACCTCTCCCAGACTATGAATCATAGTTTACCTTGTGTTATAGTGGTTTATGTTCACATACCATCTACTCTAGACTGTAAGCTCCTTAAGGTCAGGGCTCATAATCAGAAATTAAGAAATAAATCTCTCAGGCACATTTTTATCTGCCAAATTTAGTTTAGTGGCTTTTCAAAGGCAGAGAAATAATGCAAGGCCCTCAGATGGCCCCATGAGTGTGCTTCCTGCATTCAAAAAGTCTCAATAATCCATCAGACTCAAAGGACAGCTCTCGACAAGTCAATGCTGTGCTGGGGATAGCTGGGTGGAGGTGCCATCTGCAGCAGATGTGTAAGGTCATCTTTGTGCCTAAGGAAAAACGTGGCTGAGCAATTGTCTAGCAACTGATCTTCTCTTGGAATTTGGTAGCACATTACAAAAATTAATAGACTTTATTTTTTATGGAAATTTTAGGTTCATAGAAAACTTGAGCAGAAAGTACAAAGCATTACCGTAGATACCCTTCCCCACCCTCTACAGTTTCCCCTATTTTTAACATGTTGCATTTGTTTGTTAAAAGCGATGAACCAATATTGATACATTATTATTAATTAAAGTCCATAGTTTATATTAGGGGTCACTCTGTGTTGTTTACTTCTATGAGTTTTGACAGATCCATAATGTCACGTGTTCACCATCAGAGTATCATACAGAACAATAGAGGTATAGTCCTAAATATCCCCTGGTCCACCTATTCATTCCTCCCTCCCTCCTCCTGAATACCTGGCAATCACTGACCTTTTTTCTGTCTCTGTAGCTCTGCCTTTTTCAGAAGGTCAGATAGGTGGAATCATACAGTATGTAGCCTTCTAAGATTGGCTTCTTTCACTTAAAATGAAAAATAGGCATTTAAGGTTTCTCTATATCACTTCATAGCTCGATGGCTCATGTCTTTTTGTTCCTGATCAATATTGCATTGTATGGATGTATTACAGTTTGCTTACCCATTCATCTATGGAAGAACATGTTGGTAACTTCCAGTTTTTGGCAATTATGAATAAAGCTGCTATAAACATCATGTGCAGGATTTTGTGCAGTCATCAATTTCAATACATTTGGGTAAATACCAAGAAGTGTAATTACTAGGTCATATGGTAAGAGTATGTTCAGATTTGTAAGAAACTGCCAAGTGTTGGCCAGGCACGGTGGCGGATGCCTGTAATCCCAACACTTTGGGAGGCCAAGGTGGGTGGATCACCTGAGGTCAGGAGTTGGACACCAGCCTGCCCAACATGGGGAAACCCCATCTCTACTAAAAATACAAAAATTAGCTGGGCGTGGTGGCGGGTGCCTGTAATCCCAGCTACTTGGGAGGCTAAGGCTGAGGCAGGAGAATCACTTTATTGTGGTAAGAACATTTAAGATCTATTGGCTTAGAATAGTGTTTACTAGAGGAGGGGAAAGATAAGCAGGAGGGTAGCCAAAGGTTGGCTAACAGGTTAACAGATACAAGAGTACATGGCTGGGCCGGGCACGGTGGCTCATGCCTATAATCCCAGCACTTTGGGAGGCCGAGGTGGATCACCTGAGGTCAGGAGTTCAAGACCAGCCTGACCAACATGCTGAAATCTCGTCTCTACTAAAAATACAAAAATTAGCTGGGCGTTGTGGTGCACACCTGTAATCCCAGCTACTCAGGAGGCTGAAACAGGAGAATCGCTTGAACCCAGGAGGCAGAGGTTGCAGTGAGCTGAGACCGTGCCATTGCACTCCAGCCTGGGCAAGAAGAGCAAAACTCCATCTAAAAAAAAAAAAAAGAAAGAAAGAAACAGAGAAAGTGTGTCTTCCAAAGAGGCTGTTCCATTTTGCATTCCCACCAGCAGTGAATGAGAGTTCCTGTTGCTCCACATCCTCACCAGCATCTTTGGTGTTCTGGATTTTAACCATTCTAACAGGGGTGTAATAGTATCCCATTGTTGTTTTAATTTGCATTTCCTTGTTGATATGATGCTGAAGATCTTTTCATATGCTTATTTGACATCTGTATATTTTCCTTGGTGAAGTGTCTGTTCAGATTTTTTGCTCACTTTTTAATTGCACTGTTGGTCTTATGTTGAGTTTTAAGAATTCCTTATATATTTTGGACATAATTCCTTTATCAGATGTGTGTTTTGCAAATATTTTCTCCCAGACTGTGGCTTGTCTTTTCATCATATTCTTTTCCTACCTTTGGAAAAATAAGCACCACAGCAGGCAGATATACCTGGATGATCTTTGACCTCCAGCATCTACTGGGCCACATTGTTTGGCAGTCCGTGTCTACGGGCTTGAGCTTGGTTTTGTGTCTGCTCTGAACAGAACCCAACTTATTAACATCTAAAGCAGGGGTGTCCAATCTTTTGGCTTCCGT
The DNA here is from genome assembly GCF_047675955.1 of Chlorocebus sabaeus. Classification (NCBI taxonomy): domain Eukaryota; kingdom Metazoa; phylum Chordata; class Mammalia; order Primates; family Cercopithecidae; genus Chlorocebus; species Chlorocebus sabaeus. The sequence goes on along the minus strand of NC_132929.1, from coordinate 52,182,047 downwards.
AGGCCACACATAAAATACACTAATGCTAAAGGTAGCTGATGAGCTTAAGAAAAAAATCACAACAAAGTCTCATAATGTTTTAAGAAAGTTTATATGAATTTGTGTTGGGCCACATTCAAAGCTGTCCTGGGCTGCGTGAGACCCATGGGATATGGTTTGGACAAGCTTGATCTAAAGAAAAACTGACTTTTGGCTGGGTGCGGTGGCTTATGCCTGTAATCCCAGCACTTTGGGAGGCCGAGGTGGGTGGATCACAAGGTTAGGAGTTCAAGACCAGCCTGGCCAACATAGTGAAACCCCATCTCTACTAAAGATACAAAAAAAAAAAAAAATTAGCTGGGTGTAGTGGTGTGTACCTCTAATCCCAGATTCTTGGGAGGCTGAGGCAGGAGAATCGCTTGAACCCAGGAGGCAGAGGTTGTAGTGAGCCGAGATTGCGCCATTGCACTCCAGCCTGGGCAACAGGGTGAGACTCCATCTCAAAAAAAAAAAAAAAAAAAAAAAAAAGAAAAGAAAAGTTGACTTTTAACTCAAATAGAAAAACCTGGCCAGGCATGGTGGCTCACACCTGTAATCCCAGCACTTTAGGAGGGCAAGGTGGGAAGATCGCTTGAGGCCAGGAGTTCAAGACCAACCTGGGCAAAACAGTGAAACCTCGTCTCCACAAAAAATTTTAAAAATTAGCCAGGCTCCCGCTTCAGCCCAGCAGTTGAGGCTGCAGTGAGTCATGATTACACCACTGTACTCCAGCCTGGGCAACAGAGCAAGATCCTGTCTCAAAAAAAAAGACAGAAAGAAAAAAGAAAAGCCTGTTGTTGCCACTTTTTTAATTTATTTGAGTCAGGGTCTCACTCTGTCACCCACGCTGGAGTGCAGGGGCAGGATCATGGCTCATGGAGCCTCATACTCTTGGCCTCAAGTGATCCTCCTGCCTCAGCCTCCCATGTTGTTGGGATGCCAGGCACGAGCCACTGTACCTGGCTATTGCCACTTTTGAAGTGTGCCAGAAAGTGTGTAATCGTTGCTGAGCATGTGGAGTCTTTAAAAATGTTTAAGTATCACTGCTATGTCTTTTTTGGCCTTTCTTTGTGCATTTATTCAACAAATCCTAGAGCCTTGGGAGGAACCTGGTGTTGGGCCTGGCTCCTTGCTTGAAAAATGGCCCCACTGCCTCTTTCTCATGCCCTGGGCACCACATAACAAGGTGAGCCAGCAGCCTTCCCTCTCAATCCATGGACTGAGTTCAGAACAACTCTACCCAACCCTGTGGACAGCTTGCCAACTCCTGCACTCTGTTTCCACTTCCAGCCTCACCTTGCACTTCAGGTCTGCTACCTGCTGAGGTCTTTCTGGTTTCAACTTGGGGCTCATTCCACTGTGCCTCTGATCCCAGGAACATCTGATACAAAGACCTCAGGTGACCTTGTCCCAGGTAATGTGCTTTCCACAGCTCATGTGGCCTCTCGAGTGGGACCAAAGGGAAATACACAGGAGCGTAAGATACAGCCTTGCTTCCAACAGTCTAGTTGGAAGAAGAAGATATTAAAGTAGTCTATGATGAGTGCCAAAAATGTCTACAGATAGTAAATACAGTTAGTGCCATAGTTATTACTTAGGAGACTTGTACCCTGAATTTAATTAATCTCCCCCACACTTAAGTTTTCTCACCTCTGACAAAAGGCTGACAAGGATGTAACATTGTGTAAAGGGAAGGTTTTCACATGGAAACATGAGCCTGGATACCCAGGAAGAATCAAAGATGGCCTCGCCTTCTACTACATCAATGCTATGCTGCTACCCTGTCTAGCTATCACTCTCCTCTAGGTTTCCAGGTGCACAGGCCCCCAGTTCAGCAGAGCAGGCCCTTCACAAACAAGTCCTCTGTATTTCTTGAGTTTTTAGATCCTTGCTTTTCAAAGTGTGGTCCCAGGTCTAGCAGCAGCACTGGCATCACCTGGGGGCTCATTAGAAATGCAAATCCTCAGACCCCATCCCAGGCCCAGTGAATCAGGAGTCTGTAGCTTAACAGGATCCGCAGGAGATTTATAAGACATTACAGTTTGAAAAGTGCTGGGATGAATGATCTTTACATTCCCTTTCAGTTCTAAGCTTCTACAATCTATGACATTCCTTGTGACCCTGTCTGGAGGAGACTGCTGGGAGTTCCCTGGAAGGCTGCTGACTGGCTGGGTGCTGAGCAAGCCCGAGGGTGCCTCAGCAACCAGGCTCCAATGCCAGGCATCCAGGCATGGCAGGCAGCCACTGGCTGCAGGTTAGCGTGACCCTCTTGGAGATTCGTGCTGCCCTCCTGCCAGGGAAATGACTCAAGTTGTCACGACAGAGCATGACCCTGAGACAGAAGCTGGGGGTGGTGTCCATGTGCAATGAGCTTTGCTTGTTTGTGCAGGCTTCGCTTGGAGCCTCACGTAGCCAGGCTCAGCTGCTCTGCTACCCTTTAGGCTGCTGGGTAGCCAGAGAAAGGAGAGGAAGGGAATGAAAAAGGATGATGTATGGCAAGTTCTGAGGTTGCGGACAGAGGGAAGAGGGCGCCTGCTAAAATGTTCCCCGCAAAGCAAAGAAAGCTTCAGATGCTGAACTCCTATGTTTCTTGGGATGACAGAAGGATATGGAATAAGAGTAGGAACCAGCAATGTGGGTTCTAGTGCAGACTTCCTCCTTTTGAGTGATCTAGACAAGTCTCTTTCCCTTTCTGGATCTCAATTTCCACATCTGTAATGTGAGACCAGATTAATTCATTCAAATACTATATTTGAGCCCCTGAGACATGGCTGACACATGACTAGGTGCTGGGAACACAAGTGATATTTATGGAGCTGACACGTTGAATAATTTTCTAAAGAATCTTCCAGGGCTTAACTATTCTATTTTAAGGACAGGCTCTGGACTCAGAGTTGGGTTCAAATCTGGGCTTTATAACTTACTTACTAGTTGGGTGCAAGAAAGCTCTTAACTCTCAGTTTGCTCGTATGGGAAATGGGCATAACAGTTTCTATCATAAGGGTGCTATAAGGATTAGAAAGTAAGTGTAAAGCACCTCATGGGAAGCACTAAATGCAGTCACTTATTAGACATTTACCATGTGCCCTGTGTGAGTGACATACTCTGGTATGAGGGCAACTAGCCACGCCTGGCTGCTGAGCATTTGAAATGCGGCTAGCTCACCTGAAATGTGCTGTGCATGTAAAATACACACTGGAAACTGAAAACCTTGTATGAATGAAAGAATGCAAAATATCTCATTGATAATATTTTCTATTGATTACATGTTGAAATAATAATACTCTGGATATATTGATTAAATAAAAGATATTAAAATTAATTTTACCTGTTTCTTTTCACTTTTTAAAATGTGCTAACTAGAAAACTTTTAATGGCATACGTGGTTTATGTTATATTTCCATGGGACAGAGATGGTCCAGAATAAACGAAAGCATACTCTACTGTCCTTGTACTCTGTGAGTTTACATGTGGTTGGGAAGATAATATCCACCATCAACTCATACCCAAGAGAGCCCAATAGAGAGCAGGACTTGGAAGAAGTAGGAAAGAACACAACATGGGACTATGGTTAATAGCAATAGATGGTATACTCGAAAATTACTAGAGTTTAAGTGTTCTCAACACACAAACAAAAAATAAATATGTGAGGTAATGCATATGATAACTAGCTTGATCTAGCCATTCCACAATGTATACATGTTTCAAAGCATCATGTTGTAGGCCAGCCATGGTGGCTCATGCCTGTAATCCCAGCACTTTGGGAAGCCAAGGCAGGAGGATTGCTTGAAGCCAGGAGTTTGAGACCAGCCTGGGCAACATAGTGAGACTCTATCTCTATGAAAATAAAAATAAAATAATTAGCCAAGTGTGATGGCAAGCACTGAAGTCCCAGCTACTTGGGAGGCTGAGGCAGGAGGATCACTTGAGTTCAGGAGTTTGAGGCTGCAGTGAGCCGTGACTGCGCCACTGCACTCTAGCTCTGGGTGACAGAGCAAGACCCTGTCTCTAAAAAACCAAAACCCCCAAAACCAAAACACAAAACAAATTAAAAACACACATTATTTTGTATACTATAAATATACATAATTTTTATTTGTCAATTTTAAAAAGAGTAGAAAGGATGGGGGAAATCAGATGGGTTGGGGGTGGTTAAGTCAGTCAGTTGTGAATGACATGGGTAGGGAGAGGGCACTCCCAGTGGGATGTACCAGACTGTGAGCTCCTTCAGTGGGGATCTTTGATTCTCCCACCATGCCTTGCATGTGGCAGGCACCTGATGAGTACTTATTCTTTTTGTAGGGGCTGGGGGATGGGAGGCAGAGGGGAACACAGAAACAGTGCAGAGGGAGGATGAACACAGAGGGCTTGCTTGTGAAAAGCCTGATCCCACTAAACTGGGAGCCTGTGTACCTGGGAACCCGGAGGAGAGAGGTTGGTTAGACAGGGTGGCAGTTTAGCATGGATGCAGTAGAATGTGAGGCCACTTTTAATCTTTCCTGGATATCCGGGCTAATGTTTCCATGTGAAAACCTTCCCTGTACACAATGTTACTGTAATAAAACTGGCCATTGACAAATCTGCTGGAACTTGTACATAGGAGGGAACGCTGTCTATAATGTACATATCTTGGCAGGCCTAACCACCTACTCTAGCACATCCATTCATCTCGCATCCATTCAAACATTTCCTGAGCCCCTACCTGGTACCCAGATCCCACACCAGGTATGGGGGCTATGGAGATAATGGAGACATCATCCCTGCCATCTCTTTGAGCAGCGGTTGACAAATCACGGCCCACAAGCCACAACCAGCCCACTGCCTGTTTTTGTAAGCAGTGTTTCATTGGAACACAGCCATGCTCAATCGTTTATATACTGTCAGACTGCTTTTGTACTACAATGGCAGATTGAATAGTGTGACAGAGACTATGTGTCCCAGAAAACCTAAACTATTCACTATTTAGCCATTTACAGAAGTTTTCTAATCCCTGCCTTAGAGTAACAGACATGTCAGCAAACAATGACAAAGTGACATGATCAGCATTCGAGAAAGGGATGAGCAAAGTATGGAGACACCAGGCAGTTGAAAGGGTGGAGGTTCCAGGGAAGCCTCAGAGGTGGATCCCAGGCTGCGCCTTGGAGAACCATGGTTTGTGGGGCTGACAAGGGGGTAGTGAAGTGGAATGAAACTTTCTTTTTCTGTCCTTTTTTTTTTTTTTTTTTGAGATGGAGCCTCGCTCTGTCGCTCAGGCTGGAGTACAGTGGCGCGAACTCTGCTCACTGCAACCCACGCCTCCCGGGTTCAAGCGATTCTCCTGTCTCAGCCTCCTGAGTAGCTCGGATTACAGCCGTGCTAATATATATATATATATTTTTTGTATTTTCAGTAGAGACGGGGTTTCACCGTGTTAGCCGGGATGGTCTCTATCTCCTGACCTTGTGATCCACCCGCCTCGGCCTCCCAAAGTGCTGGGATTACAGGTGTGAGCCACCGCACCTGGCCCCCAACTTCTAAATGCTCACATTTCTCCATCCATTGCCCTGGAAAACTCACCGCATCTCAAGACATATCACCACGCCCAGATAATTTTTGTATTTTTAGTAAAGACGGTGTTTCACCTGTTGGTCAGGCTGGTCTTAAACTATATTCTATTTTAAGGACAGGCTCTGGACCTGACCTTGTGATCCACCTGCCTCAGCCTCCCAAAGTGCTGGGATTACAAGCATGAGCCACCGCGCCTGGCTGAAACTTTCAAGAAGAAAAGATTGCATAAGTGAGTACGCAGAGGTAAAACAGTGAATTCTGGAAGTTGGTTCTGGCAGGAACACAAACTTCAATCAGGCCTGTGGGACAGCCCAGCAATGCCACTGCCATCCCCTAATCCCACCAATCTCCCTCTTTCCTAGATGACTACTTTACACCTTCTCCTCTCTCCTCACACATCCAACGCCTCTGTTCACACTCTCAGCCGATGACCTCCTCATTCCCCTGGGAAATTGAGGCAATCACAAGCAAACCTCCACATGCTCCCCCATCACAGCCTCCCTCTTATCTGCAGCGTGGTCATTGACTCTGCCTCCCCTCCGCCCTATGGGTGAGTTCTCTGTATTCCAGCCAAGTACCACTCTGCTGCTTGGGGATTAGATCCCATCTACCTTTCCCTCTCAAGGACATAGGTCTCTCAATTGTCCCTCTTCACTCCTTGAATCATCAATTTTATTTATTATTTGGTTATTTTTGAGATGGGGTCTTGCTATATCACCCAGGCTGATCTTGAACTCCTGGGTTCAAGTGATCCTCCCATCTCAGCCTCCTGAGTAGCTGGGACCACAGGCACGTGCCACCACATCTGGCTAATTTTTTTTTTTTTTTTTTGTATTTTTAGTAGAGACGGGGTTTCACCGTGTTAGCCAGGATGGTCTCTATCTACTGACCTCGTGATCCACCTGCCTCGGCCTCCCAAAGTGCTGGGATTACAGGTGTGAGCTACCATACCCGGCCCCCAACTTCTAAATGCTCACGTTTCTCCATCCATTGCCCTGGAAATCTCACCACATCTCAAGACATATCAGCACTGTCCAGCAGGGTTTCCTGGGATGATAGAAATGTTCTATGTCTGCACAGTCCAATAGGGTAGCCCCTGCTCATATGTGGCTATGGAGCACTTGAAATGTGGCTGGTGCGACTGCGGGACTGAATTTTAAGTTTTATTTAGTTTTAATTCATTTTGAATTTAAAGAGCCATACATGGCTACTGGCTACCATATTGGAGAGTGCAGGTCTATTTGCCGATGACTCCCAAATATACCTTTTTTTTTTTTTTGAGACAGAGTCTCGCTCTTTCGCCAGGCTGGAGTGCAGTGTCGTGATCTTGGCTCACTGCAAGCTCCGCCTCCTGGGTTCACGCCATTCTCCTGCCTCACCCTCCCGAGTAGCTGGGACTACAGCTGCTGCCACCATGCCCAGCTAATTTTTTGTATTTTTAGTAGAGATGGGGTTTCACCGTGTTAGCCAGGATGGTCTCGATCTCCTGACCTTGTGATCTGCCCGTCTCGGCCTCCCAAAGTGCTGGGATTACAGGCATAAGCCACCGCGCCCAGCATTTTTAAATTAAATTTAATTTTTTTTTTTTTTGAGATGGAGTCTCACTCTGTCGCCAGGCTGCAGTGCAGTGGCACAATCTTGACTCACTGCAACCTCTGCCTCCCAGGTTCAAGTTATTCTCCTGCCTCAGCCTCCTGAGTAGCTGGGATTACAGGCACATGTCACTGTGCCTGGCTAATTTTTGTATTTTTAGTAGAGACAGAGTTTTGTCATGTTGTCCAGGCTGGTCTCGAACTGCTGACCTCGGATCACCCACCGTGGCTTCCCAAAGTACTAGGATTATAGGCATGAGCCACTGCACCCGGCCTGAGTCCATTTTTCCAACATGCCAAGCACACTCCCTTCTCTGGGACCATTTTCCACCTGGAATGCTCTTCTCTCAGGTGTTCATGGCTTACATTCTCTCATCTCCTTCACATCTTCAGGTCAGCCTCCCCTGACCACCCTAATTAAAATAGCAGCCACCCCTGCCCATATTCCCTATCTCCCAGCTTTATTTTTCTTCAGAACATGTCTCACCATCTATGTCGTTTTTATGATAATTATTTATGATCTTCCCCACTAGAATGTAAGTTACTTGAAAGCAGGGATTTCATTTCAAGACAATTGTCTTTGCAGCACCAAGAACAACAGGTGCTCAAGAAATAGTTTCTGAATGAATGAGGTATAAGTGAGGAAGAGTATAAGAAGGTAGAGAAGATGGAGAGGTAGATGGCTCATGAAAGACATAACGTTAGGGGCCTGGATATGGGCAGATGAAGAGTTGCTGCAGGTTGCCCAGTCACCTAACCCTCCAGCCCCGGTAGCTTCTCCCAGTACTGTTGGCCTCCCACAGCCTCCATCTGTATGCAGTAGGAGGAAGGCACACCCCTAATTCCAGTTAGGGAAGCTGCTCTTTGCCATGCATAGCTGGAGTGGTTGCCAAGTGCCCCGTCCAATGGAGGGCAGTCCTTGAAGCATATCAAGCCACCTCCAAGCACCTGCATCCACCCCCAACCTGTGTCGGTAGCTGGCCAGGCATGGGGAAATGACCTGCCTGCAGGGTGCTCTCCCTCTGCTCTGGCTGTGAGAGGGGAGTGCAGTCTGAAGGTGATAAAGGAGGTGGGAGCGCTGTAACCCCTCTTTGTGGGTCTGAGGCTGAAATCCTGGGAGCAATAGGATTGCATTTTCCAGATACTGACATTTTTCAGTTGTGGAGGTAGAGCATTTGCCTACTAGAAGAATCCTTGGATATGATGCAGGAACTAGTCCGACTATATCACGTCATAGGTAAAGAAGCCAAAGCCCAGAGTGGTGACCTTCCCAAAGTCTCCCAATGAGTCAAAGCCTGCACCAGTTCTGGAACCTGTGTCTACCTCCTGTATCTCTTCAGGACAGGGCACTACCTGGATAACAGTGTCCTCTGGATGATTTATCTCGGCCCATCTTTCAGACCAATCCTGGTGTTCTCAACAAACTGCTTATTGCAGAGTCCTTTCTTCCATTGGGCTTTAACCTCTGTGCCTGTAAATACGGTTCTGGTCCTGATCCTTACTCAGATGATGGAAATTAGAAGACTACTGTAGTTGTCATGGCAACTCTGAAGCTCTTTTGCACCAGGTACTTCAGCTACTTGACATCCCTTAGCAAGATGGTTAGCTGAGTTCCAGCTCTGTTGCTGACTGCCATGTGATCCTGGGAAAGTCACTAATCCATCCATCCATTCACCCAGCCATCATCTACTGACATCCAAAAAGAATCTGTGCCAGACTGCAACATTACTTGCAAGGACCACCATTAAAAGCTCAAAACCATGTTCAGGTAGAAATATAGAGAGAATAGAGAAAAAAAAAAAACAACAAAAAAACAAGGTAAGCATTAAACACATATTGCTTTGGTGATGAGGAAAAACTACTTAAAAACCTAAGCTGATACAACTCCTACAATTGAACAGGAAATTTAGTTGTGGGCTTTCGAGTATTTTTCTTTTTTTTTTTTTTTTTTGAGACAGAGTCTCGCTCTGTTGCCCAGGCTGGAGTGCAGTGGCCGGATCTCAGCTCACTGCAAGCTCCGCCTCCCGGGTTTACGCCATTCTCCTGCCTCAGCCTCCCGAGTAGCTAGGACTACAGGCGCCCGCCACCTCGCCCGGCTAGTTTTTTTGTATTTTTTAGTAGAGACGGGGTTTCACCGTGTTAGCCAGGATGGTCTCGATCTGACCTCGTGATCTGCCTGTCTTGGCCTCCCAAAGTGCTGGGATTACAGGCTTGAGCCACCGTGCCTGGCCTCAAGTATTTTTCATTCCCTGGCCTCAGTTTCCTCACCTGTATTATAAAAATGATGGGGCTGAACATAATGATCTAAGATCCATTTCAGTCTTGATATTCTGTGATTCTGTCTTTACAGGTGGATGGGGCAGAGTGTCCACTCTACACTTCTTTCTTTTTCCATTTCCTTCCTTCCCAGGGGCAGAGAAATGACTGACACATGGATATACCTAAGCCGTGTCTTCCGAGTTCCCTGAATTGAAGGAAAAGGATACAGTCTGGCATTAGCAAAATCCACACATCCAGCTCATTCAACATTGACCAAACACCTACCACAGGCAGGGCATGGCGCCAAGGCTATGGAGATATGCCAGGAAAATCTGATAAAGACTGTCCTCAAGACATTTTCAAGAGCACCTATAGTAAAGTCAGAAGCAGTGGGTTTTAAGGAGAGGAGAAATCAAATTCCATGGGAGCTCAGAGGATGGAGAACCCATTTTTTAGTGAGGGAATTAGAGAAGTTTTTGGAGGAAACTTTTTCACAAGGCCTTGAAGGAGGGATAGGATTTTTAAATTATGAAAGTAATCCATGTACATAGTAATAACAATTCAAATGGTTCAGGAGTATATAAAATAACAGAAAATAGAAGTTTTCCTCCCAGTCTCCCATCTCTAGTCCGACCTGCAGAGGAAACCACCTCGGGTTACTTTGATAATTTACTTGTCTTACTACATCAATTTGGGTGAGTATCTCCTGTGCTCTAGAATGTCCTATGAGGCAGTGATATGTTTAGCTCTGTGTCGCCACCCAAAACTCATCTCAACTTGTAATCCCCATGTGTTGAGGGAGGGACCTGGTGGGAGGTGATTGGATTATGGGGGTGGATTTCCCCCTTGCTGTTCTCATGATAGTGAGTGAGTTCTATCATGAATTCTGATTGGTTTAAATTTGTGCAGCACTTTCTCTCTCTCTCCCTCCCTTCTCTCTCTCTCTCTGCTTTGTGGTGGTAAGATGTGCTTGCTTCCCCTTTGCCTTCCACCATGATTGTAAGTTTCCTGAGGCCTCCAAGCCATGATTCCTGTTAAGCCTGCTGAATTGTGAGTCAATTAAACCTCTTTTCTTTATACATTACCCAGTCTCAGGTATGAATAGTTCTTTACAGCACTGTGAAAACGGACTAATACATGCTGTTGGCACCCAAATACGTCTCACTGCCTTTCCCATGAAGGCAGAACAGCAGAGCACACCTGTACACTCTGGGGCCTGACAACCAGGGTGCCAATCTCAAGGCTTCCATTTCCCAGCTCCATAACTCTGGGCAGGCTACTTCGCCTCTTCACACCTCAGTTTCCTTACTTGGAAAATGGGTTTAAAAATAGCACCTTTTCCAAGCAAGGACTGTTCGCAAGATGGCCAAATAGGAACAGCTCCTGTCTGCAGCTCCCAGCGAGGTCGATGCAGAAGGCGGGTGATTTCTGCATTTCCAACTGAGGTACACGGTTTATCTCACTGGGACTCGCTGGCCAGTGGGTGCAGCCCACGGGGACAGCGAGCCAAAGCAGGGTGGGGCACTGCCTCACCTGGGAAGCACAAGGGATCAGGAAATTTTCTCCCCTACCCAAGGGAGGCCGTGAGGGACTGAGCCTGAGGAACTCCAGCACAGATCCTGAGCTTGTCCCACAGTCTTTGCAACCTGCAAACCAGGACATTCCCTCCCGTGCCTTCCCCAGCAGGGCCCTGGGTTTCGTGCACAAAACTGGGTGGCCATTTGGGCAGACACCGAACTAGCTGCAGTTCTTTTTTTCCATACTCCAGTGGCGCCTGGAATACCAGTGAGATAGAACCGTTCACCCCCCTTGAAAGGGGTACTGAAGCCAGGGAGTCAAGTAATCTAGCTTGGCGGGTCCCACCACCACGGAGCCCAGCAAAGTAAGATCCACTGGCTTGAAATTCCGGCTGCCAGCACAGCAGCAGTCTGAGATCGACCCGGGACGCTCTAGCTTGGTGGGGGGAGGGGCGTCCACCATTGCTAAGGCTTGAGTAGGCGGTTTTACACGCACAGCGTAAACAAAGCTGCTGGGAAGTTTGACCCGGGCGGAGTCCACTGCAGCTCAACAAGGCTGTTGTGGCCAGACTACCAGATTTCTCTTCTCTAGGCAGGACATCTCTGAAAAAAAGGCAGCAGCCCCAGTCAGGGACTTATGGATAGAATCCCCATCTTCCAGGGACAGAGCACCTAGGGAAAGGGGCGGCTGTGGGCGCAGCTTCAGCAGACTTAAATGCCCCTGCCTGACAGCTCTGAAGAGAGCAGCAGATCTCCCAGCACAGCGTTCAAGCTCTGCTAAGGGTCAGACTGCCTCCTCGAGTGGGTCCCTGATCCCCCTGTATCCTGACTGGGAGACACCGCCCAGTAGGGGCCGACAGACACCTCATACAGGAGAACTCTGGCTGGCATCTGGCAGGTGCCCCTCTGGGACGAGGCTTCCAGGGGAAAGATCAGGAGCAATCTTTGCTGTTCTGCAGCCTCCACTGGTGATACCCAGGCAAACAGGGTCGGGAGTGAACCTCCAGCAAACTATAGCAGACCAGCAACAGAGGGGCCAGACTGTTAGAGGGAAAATTAACAAACAGAAAGGAATAGCACATCCACTCAAAGACCCCATCTGAAGGTCACCAACATCAAAGACCAAAGGTAGATAAATCCACAAAAAAAGGGAGAAACCAGTAGAAAAAGGCTGAAAAATTCCAAAAACCAAAATGCCTCTTCTCCTCCAAAGGATCACAACTCCCCGCCAGCAAGGGAACAAAACTGGACAGAGAATGAGTTTGATGAATTGACAGAAGTAGACTTCAGAAGGTGGGTAATAACAAACTCCTCTGAGCTAAAGGAGCATGTTCTAACCCAATGCAAGGAAGCTAAGAACCTTGAAAAAAGGTTAGACGAATTCATAACTAGAATAAACAGTATAGAGAAGAACATAAATGACCTGATGGAGCTGAAAAACACAGCACAAGAACTTCATGAAGCATACACAAGTTTCAACAGCTGAATTGATCAAGCAGAAGAAAGGATATCAGTGATTGAAGATCAACTTAATGAAACAAAGAGAGAAGACAAGATTAGAGAAAAAAGAAATAAAAAGGAATGACAAAGCCTCCAAGAAATATGAAACTATGTGAAAAGACCAAATCTACGTTTGACTGGTGTACCTGAAAGTGATAAGGAGAATGGAACCAAGTTGGAAAACACTCTTTAGGATATTATCCAGGAGAACTTCCCCAACCTAGCAAGACAGGCCAACATTCAAATTCAGGAAATACAGAGAACACCACAAAGATACTCCTCAAGAAGGGCAACCCCAAGACACATAATCAGATTCACCAAGGTTGAAATGAAGGAAAGAATGTCAAGGGCAGCCAGAAAGGTCAGGTTACCCACAAAGGGAAGCCCATCAGACTAACAGCAGATCTCTCTACAGAAACTCTACAAGCCAGAAGAGAGTGGGGGCCAATATTCAACATTCTTAAAGAAAAGAATTTTCAACCCAGAATTTCATATCCAGCCAAACTAAGCTTCATAAGTAAAGGAGAAATAAAATCCTTGACAGATAAGCGAATGCTGAGAGATTTGGTCACCATCAGGCCTGCCTTAGAGCTCCTGAAGGAAGCACTAAACATGGAAAAGAACAACCAGTACCAGCCACAGCAAAAAAATACCAAATTGTAAAGCACGTCGACACTATGAAGAAACTGCATCAACTAACGGACAAAATAACCAGCTAGCATTATAATGACAGGATCAAATTCACACATAACAATATTAACCTTAAATGTAAACAGGCTAAATGCCCCAATTAAAAGACACTGGAAAACTGGATAAAAAGTCAAGACCCATCTCACGTGCAAAGACACACATAGGCTCAAAATAAAGGGATGGAGGGATATTTACCAAGCAAATGGAAAGGAAAAAAAAAAAAAAAGAAGCAGGAGTTGCAATCCTAATCTCTGGTAAAAGACTTTAAACAAAGACCAAAAGAGACAAAAAAGGTCATTACATAATGGTAAAGGGATCAATGCAGCAAGAAGAGCTAACTATCCAAAATATATATGCACCCAATACAGGAGCACCCAGATTCATAAAGCAAATTCTTAGAGACCTACAAAGAGACTTAGACTTCCACACAATAATAGTGGGACTTTAACACCTACCTGTCAATATTAGATAAACGAGACAGAAAATTAACAAGGATATTCAGGACTTGAACTTAGCTCTGGACCAAGTGGACCTAACAGGCATCTACAGAACTCTCCACCCCAAATCAACAGAATATATATTCTTCTCACTACCACATCACACTTATTATAAAATTGACCACATAACTGGAAGTAAAACACTCCTCAGCAAATGGAAAAGAATGGAAATCATAACAAACAGTTTCTCAGACCACAGTGCAATCAAATTAGAACTCAGGATTAAGAAACGCACTCAAAACCGCACAACCACATGGAAGCTGAACAACCTGCTCCTGAATGACGCCTGGGTAAATAATGAAATTAAGGCAGAAGTAAAGATGTCATTTGAAACCAATGAGAATGAAAACACAACGTTTCAGAATATCTGGGACACATTTAAAGCAGTGTGTAGAGGGAGATTTATAGCACTAAACGCCCACAAAAGAAAGCAGGAAAGATCTAAAATCGACACCCTAACATCAAAAGTAAAAGAATTAGAGAAGCAAGAGCAAACAAATTCAAAATCTAGCAGAAAACAAGAAATAACTAAGATTAGAGCAGAAATGAATGAGATAGAGACAAGAAAAACCCTTAAAAAAATCAATGAATCCAGGAGCTGGTGTTTTGAAAAGAATAACAAAATAGATAGACTGCTAGCGAGACTAATAAAGAAGAAAAGAAAGAATCAAATAGATGCAATAAAAAATGATAAACGGGATATCACCACTGACCCACAGAAATACAAACTACCATCAGAGAATACTATAAACACCTCTACACAAATAAACTAGAAAATCTAGAAGAAATGGATAAATTCCTGGACACATACACCCTCCTAAGTCTGAACCAGGAAGAAGCCAAATCCCTGAATACACCAATAACAACTTCTGAAATTGAGGCAGCAATTAATAGCCTACCAACCAAAAAAAAGCCCAGGACCAGATGGATTCACAGCCGAATTCTACCAGAGGTACAAAGAGGAGCAGGTACCATTCCTTCTGAAACTATTCCAAACAATAGAAAAAGAGGGAATCCTCCCTAACTCATTTTATGAGGCCAGCATCATCCTGATACCAAAACCTGGGAAAGACACAACAAAAAAAGCAAATTTCAGGCCAATATCCCTGACAAAAATTGATGCGAAAATCCTCAATAAAATACTGGCAAACCAAATCCAGCAGCACATCAAAAAGCTTATCCACCACGATCAAGTCGGCTTCATCCCTGGGATGCAAGGTTGGCTCAACATACAGAAATCAATAAATGTAATCCATCACATAAACGGAGCCAATGACAAAAACCACATAATTATCTCAATAGATGCAGAAAAGGCCTTTGACAAAATTCAACAGCCCTTCATGCTAAAATCTATGAATAAACTAGGTTTTGATGGAACGTATCTCAAAATAGTAAGAGCTATTTATGACAAACCCACAGCCAATATAATACCAAATGGGCAAAAACTGGAAGCATTCCCTTTGAAAACGAGCACAAGACAAGGATGCCCTCTCTCACCACTCCTGTTCAACATAGTATTGGAAGTTATGGTCAAGGCAATCAGGCAAGAGAAAGAAATAAAGGGTATTCAAAGCAGAAGAGAGGAAGTCAAATTATCTCTGTTTGCAGATGACATGACTGTATATTTAGAAAACCCTGTCGTCTTAGCCCAGAAACTCCTTAAGCTGATAAGCAACTTCAGCAAAGTCTCAGGATACAAAATCAATATGCAAAAATCACAAGCATTTCTATACACTAATAACAGACAAACACAGCCAAGTCGTGAGTGTGAACTCCCAATCACAATTGCTAAAAGAGAATAAAATACCTAGGAATACAACTTACAAGGGATGTGAAGGACCTCTTCAAGGAGAACTACAAACCACTGCTCAAGGAAATAAGAGAGGACACAAACAAATGGAAAAACATTCCATGCTCATGGACAGGAAGAATTAATATCATAAAAATGGCTATACTGCTGAAAGTAATTTATAGATTCAATGCTATCCCCATCAAGCTATCACTGACTTTCTTCACACAATTGGAAAAAAGAACTTTAAAAATCATATGGAACCAAAAAAGAGACTGCATAGCGAAGACAATCCTGGGCAAGAAGAACAAAGCTGGAGGCATCACACCACCTGACTTCAAACTACACTATAAGGCTACAGTAACAAAAATGGCATGGTACTGGTACGAAAACAGATATATAGACCAATGGAACAGAACAGCGACCTCAGAAATAATACTACACATCTACAACCATCTGATCTTTGACAAAGCTGACACAAACAAGCAATGGGGAAAAGATTCCCTATTTAATCAATGGTATTGGGAAAACTGGCTAGCCATCTGCAGAAAACTGAAACTGGACCCCTTCCTTACACCTTACAACTCAAGATGGATCAAAGACTTAAACATAAGACCTAGGACCATAAAAATCCTAGAAGAAAACCTGGGCAATACCAAGTAGGACATAGGTAATGGCAAAGGCTTCATGTCTAAAACACCAAGCACAATGGCAACAAAAGTCAAAATTGACAAATGGTATCTAATTAAATTAAAGAGCTTCTGCACAGCAAAAGAAACTATCATCAGAGTGAACAGGCAACCTACAGAATGGGAGAAAATTTTTGCAATCTATCCATCTGACAAAGGGCTAACATACAGAACCTACAAAGAACTTAAACAAATTTACAAGAAAAAAAACAAGCAACCCCATTAAAAAGTGGGCAAAGGATATGAACAGAAGACATTTATGCAGCCAACAGACATATAAAAAAATGCTCATCATCACTGGTCATTAGAGAAATGCAAATCAAAACCACAATGAGATGCCATCACCCGCCAGTTAGAATGGCAATCATTAAAAAGTCAGGAAACAACAGATGCTGGAGAGGATGGAGAGAAATAGGAATGCTTTTACACTGTTGGTGGGAGTATAAATTAGTTCAACCATTGTGGAAGACAGTGTGGCGATTCCTCAAGGATCTAGAACTAGAAATACCATTTGACCCAGCAATCCCATAATCCCAAAGGATTATAAATCATGCTACCATAAAGACACATGCACACATATGTTTATTACGGCACTATTCACAATAGCAAAGACTTGGAACCAACCCAAATGTCCATCAATGATAGACTGAATTAAGAAAATGTGTCACATATACACCAAGGAATACTATGCAGCCATAAAAAAGGATGAGTTCATGTCCTTTGCAGGGACATGGATGAAGCTGGAAACCATCATTCTCAGCAAACTAACACAAGAACAGAAAACCAAACACTGCATATTCTCACTCATAAGTGGGAGTTGAACAATGAGAACACATGGACATAGGGAGGGGAACATCATACACCGGGGCCTGTTGGGGCATGGGCGGTTAGGGGAGGGATAACATTAGGAGAAATACTTAATGTAGGTGACAGGTTGATGGGTGTAGCAAACTAACATGGCACGTGTTTACCTATGTAATTAAAACTTCACATTCCGCACATGTATCCCAGAACTTAAAGTATAATAATAAAAAAAGAATATATAAATAAATAAATAAAAATAGCACCTGGCTGGGTGTGGTGGTTTACGCCTGCAATCCCAGCACTTTGGGAGGCTGAGGCAGGCAGATCACAAGGTCAAGAGTTCGAACCAGCCTGACCAATATGGCGAAACGCTGTCTCTACTAAAAATACAAAAATTAGTTAGGTGTGGTGGTGCATGCCTGTAATCCCAGCTACTCAGGAGGATGAGGCAGGATAATCGCTTGGACCTGGGAGGCAGAGGTTGCAGTGAGTCAAGAGCGTGCCACTACACTCCAGCCTGGGTGACAGAGCGAGACTCAGTCTCAAAAAAAAAAAAAAAAAAAAAAAAAAAGGGCACCTAACCAACCTAACCATAGCATTGTCATGAATTCAATAACCCATAAAAGGCTTAGAATAGTGACTAGAACATAGTATAGATTCAGTTACTATTAGCTATATTATTTATTTATTTATTTATTTAGAGATGGAGTCTTGCTCTATTGCCCTGGCTGGGGTACAATGGCACAGTCTCGGCTCACTGCAATCTCTGCCTCCCGGGTTCAAGCAATTCTCCTGCCTCAGCCTCCGGAGTAGCTGGGATTACAGGCACCTACCACCCAGCCCGGCTAATTTTTGTATTTTTAGTACAGGGTTTTGCCATGTTGGCCAGGCTGGTCTCAAACTCCTGACCTAAGCTGATCTGCCCGCCTTGGCCTCTCAAAATGCTGTGATTACAGGCATGAGCCACCACACCCGGCTATTAGATTATTAATATCCTTCTCAAAATTCCAACTTTGATTAGCTGTACCAATATTTTGTTACATGTCAAGCTTTAAATAATTTGTGTTCTGTTCTGAAACTATACAAAGTTGAGCATGCTTTGGGAAATTGCTCTTAAACTGAATCTAAAACATGAAGACCAATAAGCAGCATTTATACTATAATTACAGTATATTCACTGCAGAATCAGGTAGTGTGGTTAAATCAGGACAGAAAGGGATGAAGTACTATTTCATTATATCCATGTTGCTGGATGGAGAAAGTTCAAGTATATAGATTTCTTTTTTTCTTATACTCCATCATATTGCTCAACATGATATTATATTTTAGCCTGCTTCATATTTGATCCCTGACTTTTGCCATAGGTTTTTCTTTTCTTGCTGGAGTGCAGTGGTATAGTCAGTGCTCACTGCAGCCTTGACCTCCTGGGTTCAAGCCATCCTCCTGCCTCAGCCTCCAGAGTAGTTGGGATCATAGGGACGTGCCACCATGCCAGGATAATTTTTGTATTTTTTGTAGAGACAGGGTTTCACTATGTTGCCCAGGCTGGTCTTGAACTCCTGGGCTCAAGTGATCCTCCTGCCTCAGCTTCCCAAAGTGCTGGGATTACAGGTGTGAGCCACTGCACCCAGCCTCCATATGTTTTTTTTTATCCTTCTGAGGTTTCTCATTGCCTACTTCTTATAGAAAGTAGAAACAGGAAGCAGAAATAAAATGTTTTCTCCATTTTATGATAGATTATCAAGATCCCCAAATTTTCTATTAATTGATAATTTTTGTTTTGTTTTGTTTGAGACGGGGTTTAACTGTCATCCAGGCTGGAGTGCAGTGGTGCGATTATGTCTCACTGCAGCCTCAAACTCCTGGGCTCCAGATATCCTCCCACCTCAGCCTCCCAAAGTGCTGGGATTACAAGCATGAGCCACCACTCCTGGCCCTTAAACTGTCCATTTAAGACACATTATTCTGTGGATCTGCTGCATAACTGTCATCCTGGCCTGGCTCCATTTTTTTCTGAGGTCCCATGCCTTCCTCTTTGTTGAGTTCCTTTTATCTTTGCTGGAGTACACCCTCAGGTAATTTTTTTCAGTAAAATTATATAGAAAATTCTTCTGAGTCTTTACATGTCTGAAAGCAATTTGGTTTGCATCATGCCTTCTCCAGTTTTTTCCTCTTACTTCAACACTATGGCTTTCACTACCCTCCAATAAAAATGATCTTGATATGTTAGCAAGGATCTCCTAATTACCAAACCCAATGGACATTTTTTTCCCTTTTATTTTTAGTTGACATGTAATTGTACATATCACAGTGATATTTTGATACATGTATATGATGTGTGATGATTAAACCAGGGCAATTAGCATATCCATCACCGACACATATATCATTTCTTTGTGTTGTGAATATTAAAATACTGTCTTACAGCTTTTGGAAAATATACAATAAATTACTGTTAACCATATTTACCCGCCAGTACTATAGAATACTAGAACTTATTCTATCCATGTAGCTATATCTGTTAGAAAACCTCTCCCTGTCCTATCCTCTTCCTCACTCTTCCCAGCTTCTAATAGTCACAATTCTAATCTCTCTACTTCTATGAGCTAAAATTGTTTTAGCTCCCATACCCAATAGACACTTTTAACCTACCCATTTATTATAGAATTTGACACTGTTGATAACCCTCTGATTCTTAAAACTTTCAATTCCCTTGGTTCTTGGGACACTGCATCCTTTGCTGTTTTCCTCTCTTTTTGTTTCCTTTGAGGTTCTGCATCCTTTTCCCAACCTTTTTATCTCTTTTTTTTTTTTTTTTTTTTTTTTTGAGACAGTCTTTCTCTGTCACCCAGGCTGGAGTGCAGTGGTATGATATGGGCTCACTGCAACCTCCACCTCCCAGGTTCAAGTGATCCTCCTGCCTCAGCCTCCTGAGCAGCTGGGATTACAGGTGTGCACCACCATGCCTGGCTAATTTTTGTATTTTTAGTAGAGCCAGGGTTTTGTCATGTTGGCCAGGCTGGTCTTGAACTCCTGGCCTCAAGCAATCTACCCACCTCAGCCTCCCAAAGTGCTGGGACTATAGGAGTGAGCCACCATGCCCGGCCCTCTTCCCAACTGTTGAATACTGATAATTCTCTGATGTCCCATCTCTACCCACTGATGGTCTTTCTCATAAATGGGCTTTCTGAAATAGCTCATCTAGCACTATGATTTCAGCCACCAACTATCTAATGACACAAAGTACTAAATGTCACACACAAATTTCAAAATTATTCAGTCCAAATCTTAATTGATTATCTTACCTCCATCCAAAGGCTGTTTCCATGCTTGTGGTTTTTATTTTGTCTTGTGAAGTTACCATCTACCCAAATCTTCCCAGTTAAGAGCCATGGAGTCATCCTCAATCTTTCCCTCTTTTATAGCCCGCAGCCAGTTGCCACATCCTCTCAAATCTCTCAGAAATGTCTCTGGAGTTTCACCATCTTCTCTATTCTCACTGCTACCCTAATTCAGACCCTCATTATTTCTCACTTGGATTACTGAAACAACTCTCAACTGGCCCCTCTGCCCTCGCCTCTGCCCTCACCTCTCCTGTCAGTCCATCCTTCATTCAGTTAGTGATTGTCCCAAAACAAAACACGCATGACCACATCTTTTCCCTATTTAAGACCCTAGCTAGCTCCCTCCTGCTCATAGAATGTTTAAACTTATTAGTATCATACACAACCTTTTGCAATTTCTCTCTCCCCATTTCCATTTCCAGCCCTCCCTCTCACCCTTCAACCCCACAAATTCTACAATTCAGCTATTAAGAAAACTTCTGGGCCAGGCGCGGTGGCTCATGCCTGTAATCCCAACACTTTGGGAGACCGAGGCGGGCAGATCACGAGGTCAGGAGATTGAGACCATCCTGTCTAATACAGTGAAACCCCGTCTCTACTAAAAATACAAAAAAATTAGCCAGGCGTGGTGGCAGGCGCCTGTAGTCTCAGTTACTTGGGAGGCTGAGGCAGGAGAATGGCATGAACCTGGGAGGTGGAGCTTGCAGTGAGCGGAGATCGCACTCCAGCCTGGGCAACGGAGCGAGACTCCGTCTCAAAAAATAAATTAATAAATTAATAAATTAATTTAAAAAAGAAACTTCTGAAGATCACTGCCCCTGCTCACACCCTGTAATACTTCCTCTTGAAGACTCTATACTTTTCTTTTTCCTCTTTTTTTTTTTTTGAGACAGAGTCTTGCTCTGTTGCCCAGGCTGGAGTGCGGTGGCACGATCTCAGCTCATTGCAACCTCTGCCTCCTGGGTTCAAACGATTCTCATGCCTCAGCTACCCAAATAGCTGGAATAACAGGCATGTGCCACCATGCCTGGCTAATTTTTGTATTTTTAGTAGAGATGGGGTTTCACCATGTTGGTCAGGCTGGTCTTGAACTCCTGACTACAAGTGATCCACTTGCCTTGGCCTACCAAAGTGCTGGGATTACAGACACCATGCCCAGTCTTTTTTTCTTTTCTTTTCTTTTTTTTTTTTTTTTTTTTTTTGAGACAGAGTCTCGCTCTGTCACCCAGGCTGGAATGGAGTGGTGCGATCTCGGCTCACTGCAAGCTCCGCCTCCCAGGTTCACGCCATTCTCCCGCCTCAGCCTCACGAGTAGCTGGGACTACAGGTGCCTGCCACCACGCCTGGCTAATTTTTTGTATTTTCAGTAGAGACGGGGTTTCACTGTGTTAGCCAGGATGGTGTCGATCTCCTGACCTCGTGATCCACCCACCTCAGCCTCCCAAAGTGCTGGGATTACAGGCATGAGCCACCGTGCCCAACCACTTTTTTTTCTTTTTTTTTTTTTTCTTTTCAATAGAGACAAGGTCTCCCTATGTTGCCCAGGCTGATATTGAACTCCTGGGCTCAAGGGATCCTCCTGCCTTGCCCTCCAAAGTGCTAGGATTATAGGTGTGAGCCACTAGGCCTGGCTGATGCTTTTCTATTTACTGTTTCTTTCCTAACTTCTTCAGGCCCAGCTGCTCCCTGTACACTCCCAGAGTACCCTGCTAATAACGTTTCATCACACTGTTTTACTGCCATCTATTTTCATCTTCCTCTATGGCTATGCCATCAACCCCTTAAAAGCTGGGCTTATGTTTTACTCATTGGTATCATGGGCACCTAGCATAGGTCTAACCACTAGAAGACACTTCAGTAGATGTTGAGGAAGAAAAGAGGACAGGACTTTGGGGAAAGATTATATTCAGGAGGCAGGAAGAAGAGCCATGCTGAGGGTGCTTTGAGGGTAACAAAGACCCTGTAGTCACAAAGGCCTAGGAGAAAATTTCAAGAACCTGTTTGATTGTTGCAGAGAGGTTGTAAGAGATGAGGTGGTGAATAGATCACTGGATCTGGAGACTTGGAAATCTCTGCGCACCTTCAGGAAAAGACATTCCAGTAGCCTGAGAAAGCAGCTGCTGAGATTTGAGGGGGGCTTAGGAGAGAGGAAGTGGTGAGGGAGCAGTTCTTTTTGACTTGACTTCTACAGTATTTGACATCAGCCCCTCACATTTGTTTCATCACTTTTCCCTTCTTTGGCTTCTATGATGTGACATTTTAAGGTCTCCTAGGATTCCTTCAAGGGCTGTGTGTTCCCTACTGCCCTTTAAATGTCAAGGTTTCCAGGTTCTGTTTTTAGCTCTTGTCTCTGCTTAATCCATACACGCTCCCATTCATGATTATTTCAATGATGCCTACCTCCTGATGACTCTAGGTCCTTATCTCCAGCCCAGGACTCTCCCAAAGTCTCAGACCCACAGCTGTTAGTTCTGTCCAGTGGACATGTAGATGCCCAGATGTGCAATGACCTCAATATTTTTGAAACTCATATCCTGCCACCAAAAATCTCCCCCTAAAACCTGTGTCCCAATTTTCACCAAATACATCTATACTACCAAAGGGTATAACACCAAATTTTCTTAACCCTTTCCTCTTCTCTAATCACTTAAGCCTTATCAATTCTATCATCTCAATCTAGAAATTCATCCCCTTTCTCCATCCCCACTGCCACTGCTTAAATTCTAGCCTTAAAAATTTTCAGCTGCATTATTATAATCTCTCCATGTCCAGTCTCAATCCCCTCTTTCAGCCTTCTCTACACCACTTCTAAAGAAGTCTTTTTTCTCTAGTACTTTAAAAAAATGATGCACAATTTATATATAATACATGCATTTTAAGTGTACAGTTTGATGGATTTGAAAATAACCACCAACCTTGTCAAGATGAGGCAGGAGAAGACAGACTGGAGGCAGGGAACCTAAGGCCAATTCATGCTGACTTCCTAGAACTAAATCAAAAGGAAAGCCCCAACTTTCCATGCCCAGGTAACAGAAGGACCAGAGGGTACTCCCTTTGCAACACGCCCCCCCACCCCCCACAACCCGCTCCCTTTTTCTGCATGGCAGATGAAAAATTGGAAGTACCTCTGAATGTTCCCCTCCTACAACCAATCAGGCTGGTTGTGGGCCAAGTCTTCATTTGCATAGGAGTATAACTTTGTTACTTAACTTTAACCTTTGATTGGTTGCTTTCTGCAACAAGTCAGACCTTTGCATAGGCTGTAACTTTGTAACTTCACTTCAGCCCTTGATTAGTCCCCTCCCACAACCAATCAGACTGATCATGGGCCACTACTTCATTTACATACATACATGATTACAGCAAGTAATCAATGGAAAACCTCTAGAGGGTATTTAAACCCCAGAAAATTCTGTAACCAGGCCCTTGGGCCCCTTGCTCAGGCTGCTCCCAGCCTGTGGAGTGTACTTTCATTTTTAACAAATCTCTGCTTTTGTTGCTTCATTCTTTCCTTGCTTTGTTTATGCATTTTGTCCAATTCTTTGTTCAAGACACCAAGAACCTGAACATCCTCCACTAGTAACAAAGATATAAAACATTTCCATCACCGAAGAAAGTGCTCTAGGGACTTTGCAGTTAAGCCTCTGACACCCAGAGGCAACTGCTGTCCTTGATTTCTATCACCATTGCTTAGCATTGCCTGTTCTTAGACTGTTTACACATGGGATCCTATGGCATGGATTATTCTGTGCCTGGATTCTTCAGCTCAACGTAATGTCTGAGATCCATCTAGGTTACTGCATTTATGAGTAGTTTGCTCTTTTATAGTGCTGAGTAGTATCCAACTGTATAGGTATCCCATAGTTTGTTTTTTCCACCTGTTGATGAAAAATTCGATCATTTCCAATTTGGCTCTTATAAAAAATTTGTTATGGACAGTTTTTTTTTTTTTTTTTGAAATGGAGTTTTGCTCTCATTGCCCAGGCTAGAGTGCAATGGCACGGTCTCAGCTCATTGCAACCTCCACCTCCCAGTTTCAATCAATTCTCCTGCCTCAGCCTCCCAAGTAGCTGGAACTAAAGGTGCGTGCCAGCACACCCAACTAATTTTTTGTATTTTTAGTAGAGATGGGGTTTCATCATGTTGGCCAGACTGGTGTCAAACTCCTGACCTCAGGTGATCTGCCTGCCTCGGCCTCCCAAAGTGCTGGGATTACAGGTGTAAGCCACCGTGCCCGGCCTGTGGGCATTTTTGTATGTCTTTTTTGGCATATATTTTCAATTCTTTTAGTTAAATACCTAGGAGTAGAATTGCCAGTTTGTAGGGTAGGTGTATGTTTAACTTTATAAGAGACTCTGCCAAACACTTTCCAAAATGGCTATACCATTTTATAACACCACCAGCCATGTGTGAGAGTTTCTGTTGCCTAAAGAGTTCTTTTGAAAATGCAAATCTGGGTCAGGCACGGTGGCTTATGCCTGTAATCCCAGCACTTTGGGAGGCCGAGGCAGGTGGATCACCTGAGGTCAAGAGTTCAACACCAGCCTGACCAACATGGTAAAACCCTGTCTCTACTAAAAATAAAAAAAATTAGCCAGGTGTTGTGGTGAATGCCCATAGTCCCAGCTACTCGGGAGGCTGAGGCACGAGAATAGCTTGAACCTGGGAGATGGAGGTTGCAGTGAGCTGAGATCACGCCACTGCACTCCAGCCTGGGTGACAGAGCGAGACTCTGTCTCAAAAAAAAAAGAAAAAGAAAATGCAAATCTGATCATACTATTTCCCTACTTAAAAACTCATCTCTGGGCCGGGTGCAGTGGCTCACGCTTGTAATTCCAGCACTTTGGGAGGCCAAAGCAGGCAGATCATGAGGTCAGGAGTTGGAGACCAGCTTGGCCAATATGGTGAAACCCCATCTCTACTAAAAATACAAAAAATTAGCCGGGCGTGGTGGCATGCACCTGTAGTCCCAGCTACTTGGGAGGCTGAGGCAGAAGAATCGCTTGAACCTGGGAGGCGGAGGTTGCAGTGAACCAAGATCGTGCCACTGCACTCCAGTCTGGGCGACAGAGTGAGACTCTGTCTCAAAAAAAAAAAAAAAAAAAAAAAAGAAACACTTCATCTCTGGCTCTTAAATATGTCCAAATTCCACCAGAAATAGACAAGGTCCTTCATGACCTGTGTCCCAGTTGCCCAAACTCATCTCTTGCTATTTCTCCATATGTTCCCTTCATGCCTGTCATGCTGACCTCACTTAGTTCCCTTAATTCATGAAGTCTTTTCACATCTTTGTATAAACTTTCCTGCTGCCAGAATGTCATTTTCTTCCTTATTTGCCTAGCTAATGCCTACTCATCCTTTCTTTTTCTTTTCTTTTATTTTTCTTTTTGAGACAGGGTCTTGTTCTGTTGCCCAGGCTGGAGAGCAGTGGTGCAATCTCAGCTCATTGCAGCCTCTAACTCCGGGCTCAAGCAATCCTCCCACCTCAGCCTCCTGAATAGTTGGGACTACAGGTATGTACCACCACACCTGGTTTTTTTGATTTTTCATAAAGACAGGGTCTCGCTATGTTGCCCAGGCTGGTCTTGAACTCCTGGGCTCTGGTGATCCACCTGCCTCAGACAACCCAACACTTTGGTGTCATTCCCGTAATGAACGACCACATGCCTGGCTGTTCATCTTTTCGGAGTGTTACTGATTACATCACTCCCCACCCCAAGTTAACTGCTACAATGTGTACTCCCATAACATACAGAGCCTGACTTCATCCTAATACTCTGCTCAAAGCATTATAATACATTATTTCCTTCTCTCTACCTGACCAACTCTTGGAATACTCTTTTCCCTCCCTCCTTTCCTTCTACCACTGTTTGATGATGGCCCATGCTGGACAGATGCTATGTTGGGTGATGTACACAGGATGGTGAATTAAAACAGTCATGGCTCCTGCTCCCATGAGACTTACAGTAGGGCAGAAAAGACAATCGAGTAATTACACTCACACATGGAGAATTAGAAACTGAGTTAACTGTTCTGAAGAAAGGAAGTGATGAGTCTACCAGCACACAAAAGGAGAATCTGGCCTACATGGTATGGGGGTAAGGGCATGGAAGGCCTCCTTGAAGAAATAATGTTTGAAATGGGAGCTAAAGGAGATGCAGGAATTAAGTGGGTGAAGTATGTTTCCTCCCTATGGTGGAAGTGAATTTGGGACTGTTCGAGAAACAGCAATTAAGCCGGTGAGCCTGAAGAAAAAAGACTGATGGGCCTCACCTGAGGGATGAGTGCCAGGCAAGTGCCAGACTAGAAGCTGCTAAGAATTTGGTCATTACCTTGCTCGAGACCAAGGAGCAGGAAAACTGGTGTTAATAGTATTAGCCTTACTTTCAGTGAGCTGAGATCGTGCCACTGCACTCCAGCCTGGGCAACAGAGCAAGACTCCATCTCAAAGAAAAAAAAAAAATAGTATCAGCACCTCTGACGGCTCCCCATTGCTTGTCATTGCACCTAGCACGTGACCATTGATCTAGTTTGGATGTTTGTCATCTCCAAATCTCATCCCCAGTGTTGGAGGTGGGAACTAGTGGGAGGTGCTTGAGTCACGGGGGTGGATTCCTCATGAATGGCTAGGTCCCCTCCCCATGGTAACGAGTGAGTTCTTGCTCTATTAGTTCATGCCACAGCTGGTTGTTTAAAGAGTCTGGTGGCTCTCTTGCTCCTTCTTTCACCATGTGCCAGGCTTGCCTCCCCTTCACCTTCTGCCATGAATAAAGGCATCCTATCAGAGGTGTTACTGATTATTTCACATCTGCACCACCCCCCCAGCCCGAGTTAATTGCTGCAATTCTGTGCTCCAATAACATACAGGGCCTGACTCCATCATAATACCCTGTTGAAAGCATTATAATATATTATTTTCTTCTCTCTACCTGATCAACTCTTGGAATACACTTTCCCTTCTTCCCTCACTTCTACCACTGTTAATGAGTGAAAAC
The DNA here is from genome assembly GCF_047675955.1 of Chlorocebus sabaeus. Taxonomy (NCBI): domain Eukaryota; kingdom Metazoa; phylum Chordata; class Mammalia; order Primates; family Cercopithecidae; genus Chlorocebus; species Chlorocebus sabaeus. The sequence continues at coordinate 52,154,806 of NC_132929.1, read as the reverse complement.
CTTTACTGAAAACCTCACCAGAAGCCAAACAGATACCAGTGCCATCCAGAACCATGAGCCAAAGAAACTTATTTTCTTTATAAACTGTCCAGTCTCAGGGATTCCCTTATAGCAATGCAAAATGGATGAAAACAGTCATACATAACATACATTTGTTGAATTAATAAAGTTTGGAAGTGTTCAAGAAATTTGACATCTAGAGGAAAAAGGGACTCTATGTATTTTGAGTGAGCTACAGGGTTGTGGGAAGAGTGTTTTTAAGCAAAGACATGACTTGAGTTTGTTCAGGCAATACAGCCAATAGAGGATGAAGAGATGAAGCATGGAAACACAGTTCTGACATAGGCGGGGGGGATGGAATTGAGAATACAAAGATCATTAGTTTTGAAAAGGAAGAACGACTCTTCCTTTGAGGTAAGAGAAAAGGGTGGGAAGATAGGGAAAGCTCTAGAGGAAAAAACACTACTGTTGGGAGAAGCATTGTTACAGTCATGTGGTCCAGGGGGCATTTTCCTGAATCTGCATGATGCCATCAGATAGGCACTGTTTTCCAGCTGTACCATGGATTGTCCCCATGATCATGGTGGGCAGATTTGCAGTGTGGTGACCATGTAACTGGTAGTGTTGGAAGCTTTCTCATATATTCACCATCTCACCAAATTTTCACAACAACCTCAAAGTATACAGACCCAATTTACAGACATGGACACTCAGGTTCAGGGAGGTGAAGAACCTTGCCCAGGTCTACACTGTCACTGAGTGTCTGACCTGGAACTAGAACCTAGGTCCAACAGACTCAACCACAAGGAGCCAGGGCAACTTGGGAGCCTATTCATTTGGTTCCCTTCTTATTGGCTTTAGATATTTTGCTTCAATATGGCTGGAACATCATCATTAGTGAGCCTAGGCACAGTGCAAGGTGATATAGGCAGTTTTTGCCTTAAGGGTGGGTTTAATTTTCATAATGTGACCTCCAGGGTTTCCTATGAATAAACTAAGAAATAAGGCAGTTTGGGGATGCAGAAGGTAAATACTCTGGCAGAGAACACATTATCCTCTTACTGGAAAGGGAAGGATAAGAAAGGAATACTGGAGTGCATCACAGGTTAAGCTAACTAAAGATGAGGTCAATGACTTGTCCATAGGCAATAGCATGGGAGAAAAGTAACATGGAGACATGCCTTCTTGTGACCTTTTTTTTTTGACTCCATCTCAAAAAAAAAAAAAGTATCAGCACCCCTGAGTGCCAAGATGACAATAACCTGAGTGGTAACCAGAGAGAGTGATTATAGGTGAGGCAGCTGTTAGAAGAAAAATCTATCTCAGTAGAGAAAGGGGCCTTCGGAATCATCCCCAGGGTGCTGGGTACGGTGGTTCATGCCCATAATCCCAGCACTTTGGGAGGCTAGGTGGAAGGGTCATTTGAAGGCAAGGGTTGGAGACCAGCCTGGGCAACAAAATGAGACCTCATCTCTACAAATTTAAAAAAAAAAAAAAAAAAAAAAATTAGCTGGGCACAGTGGCACACGCCTATAGTCCTAGCTACTCTGAGGCTGAGGTGCAAGGATTGCTTCAGCCCAGGAGTTTGAGGCTGCAGTGAACTATCATCATGCCATTTCACTCTAGCTTCAGTGGCAGAGCAAGACCCTGTGTCCTAAAAAAAAAAAAAAAAAAAGAAAAAGAAAAAGAAAAAAATCCATGGAGTATCCATGGAGAGTTACAAAGCTGTGAGGGCCCTGGGCCAGGAGACAGGTGGCCGCTCCAGCAAAGAACAGCAGGTGATACGGGAACTAGCTCCATCTGTAGAAAGCAGTCTGCTGAAATAATCCTAATGAGAGGAGGGCAGGAGGGCTCGATGGACAGGTAGTTGTTCTCAGTTTGAAATGGTGCCTTCAGCAGGGCACGGTGGCTCACGCCTGTAATCCCAACACTTTGGGAGGCTGAGGCAGGCGGATCACGAGGTCAGGAGTTCAAGACCAGCCTGACCAACATGGTGAAACCCCATCTCTACTAAAAATGCAAAAATTAGCCAGGCGTGGTGGTGCACACCCGTATTCCCAGCTACTCAGGAGGCTGCGGCAGGAGAATCGCTTGACCCTGGAGGCAGAGGTTGCAGTGAGCCAAGATCGTGCCACTGCACTCCAGCCTGGGTGACAGAGAGAGACTGTCTCACAACAAAACAAAACAAAAAAAGAAATGGTGCCTTTAGGATTTATTTTTTGTTTATTTTTTTTGAGACAGGGTCTCGCTCTCTCACCCAGGCTGGAGTGCAGCGGCACGATCTCAGCTCACTGCATCCTCCCACCTCAGCCTCCTGGGTAGCTGGGATTACAGGCACCTGCCACCATGCCTGGCTAATTTTTGTATTTTTAGTAGAGACGGGGTTTCACCACATTGGCCAGGCTGGTCTCAAACTCCTGACCTCAAGTGATTTGCCTGCCTTGGCCTCCCAAAGTGCTGGGACTACAAGTTTGAGCAACCACACCTGGTCTAAGGATCTTAAAAGGAAACATCACTGTTAAGTCATTGCTGACACAGATAAGGTGGCCTCTCAATTACTGCCAAGCTTTATGCTATCTTATAGCTCTTGCACTTACAAATTGAGGTCTATTTAGTCTGTGCTGTTGTTGACCTCATATTTACTTACCATAATCAAGATTCGCTCTAGTCTTAGCATCTTTTCCAGACTTATGACCTATAGTGGGTTGACTCATGTCCCCCTGCACTGCCCACCCCCCACCGCCCTAATTCATGTCTACCTAAAACCTCAGAATGTGATTTTTTTTTTTTTTTTTTTTTTTTTTTGAGACGGAGTCTCACTCTGTCCCAGGCTGGAGTACAGTGGCATGATCTCGGCTCACAGCAAGCTCCGCCTCCCGGATTCACTTAGCCTCCCGAGTAGCTGGGACTAAAGGCACACGCCACCAGGCCTGGCTAATTTTTGTATTTTTAGTAGAGACAGAGTTTCACCATGTTGGCCAGGCTGGTCTTGAACTCCTGACCTCGTGATCTGCCCGCCTCAGCCTCCCAAAGTGCTGGGATTACGGGCGTGAGCCACCACACCTGGTCAGAATGTAATCTTATTTAAAAATAGCATCTTTACAGAGGTAATTAGTTGAGGTCATACTAGATTAGGGTGGGCCCTAAATCCAATGACAAGTATCCTTATAAGGAAGAAGAGTAACACGGAGACCTGCCTTCCTGTGACTTTTTATTTTTTTTTTTTGAGATGTAGTCTTGCTGTGTTGCCCAGGCTGGAATGCGATGCCACGATCTCAGCTCACAGCAACCTCTGCCTCTGGGATTCAAGTGATTCTCCAACCTTAGCCTCCCAAGTAGCTGGGACTACAGGGGTGTGCCACCATGCCCAGCTAATTTTTGTATTTTTAGTAGAGATGGCTTTTTACCATGTTGGCCACGCTGGTCTCAAACTCCTGGCCTCAAGTGATCCGCCCACTTAGGCCTCCCAGAGTGCTGGGATTATAGGCGTGAGCCACCATGCACATCCCCTGTGACCTTTTGAGCTCAGAATATGAATGCCAAGATGGCAATAACCTGGGTGGTAACCAGAGTGATTATGGGTGGGGCAGAGAAGAGAGGGCCTCGGGAAGACAGAGACAGAGATTGGATTTATGCTGCCACAGTCAAGGAATTTGGCTTTGTTGGAAAAGGAAGACTTTTCCCCCAGAGCCTATGGAGGAAGTGCGTCCCTGTCAGCACCTTGATATTGGACTTCTGTCCTCCAGAACTGTGAGAGAATAAATTTCCATTGTTTTAAGCCACACAGTTTGTGGTAGTGTTTTAACACAGCAGCCACAGGAAACTCACACAGGAGTTGAGGTTGTTCTTCCCTCTAGGGAAGGAACTCTCCAGCCCTGGCAGTTCCTCAGTTCACCCTCATAGGTAAATGCCCAGAAGAAAACTGCTGAATAAACACATTTCCCAGATTTTGAATTGAGGGAGAAGTGTGATGTCCCTTGAGGTAGCACAGAGAGATCAATGGTGACATTAGATAGTACCTGGAAGACCCAAAGGCTGTGTATCAATTTTCATTGTGTGGCTTTAGCTTGGCAAATTTACTAAGTGTCAGGATGTGGCCTCAAGTTTTGTCAGACTCAAGGTTGAGTCAAACTTAGCATGATTAGGTAGGTTGTGCTAATCAGACTCACAAGAAATAAAAATCAAGCTGAAAATGTATTCATCTGTATGTGTGTGAGAAAGAGAGGAGGCTTTTATTCCAGTATTGAAAATGCTCATATTCACTGCCAGGGCCCCGGGTCAGAACACTTGGAAGCTGCTCTGTGACTGTAAGTCGCATGCAATCAAAGCAAAGAGGCAGGGCACCTTGAGGGGAAACATCCAGACCACGGGGAAGCCCAGTGACCCCTCCAGGACCACAACAAAGCTTTTGTCTCCACCACCACAAAATTCAGGCCTGACAGAGTCAGTGACATTCGCTGCAAATCTGTAGTTCTCTGGCTTCTCTTCTCTGTGTTCTCAGGTCAATTGCCCCTCTTCCACTGTGGAAAAACTCTTCCACAGTTTTTCTCTAAACAGGATGTTAAACAAATGGATACTAAATGACAATTGTGTTCTGGACTTCCCTTCCTTACAAAGAAGGTCACCTTGGCAAAAGTATTGGGTTCTTTCAAATCCACATTTACCGTGTGTTTACTTCCATAAGAATGAATACCATCTGTATTAGTTTCTTTTGGCTGCTAAAACAAATCACCAAAAACTTAGTGGCTTCAAACAATAGAAACTTATTCTCTCATAGTTTTGGAGGCCAGAGGTCCAAAATCAAGGTGTCGTGAGGGCCTACCTCCAAGGCTTGTAGGGGAGAATCCACTCCTTTCTTCTTCCAGCTTCTGGTCACTCTAGGAACTCCTTGGCTTGTGGCTTCATCATTCCAGTCTCTGTATCCACGGTCACATTGCTGCCACAATTTCTTCTGAGGCTAATCTTCCTCTGCCTCTCTCCTATAAGAACACTTGTGATTGTATTTACGGCCCATCTGATAATCCAGAATTATCTTATCTCAAGATCCTTAACTTAATCTCATCTGCAAAGACCCCCTTTCCAGATAAGGTAACATTCACAGGTTCCAGGGATTTCTGTGGATATCTTGTACAGGACCAGCTTTTGACTTACCACACCACCATTTATGGATTTTGAGGACTGGGATTGTATCCGTGTTGATATGTCTTCAATGTCTCACACATGAATGAAAATAAATAGGCAAATTAAGGCAAGCTTATTTCCAAATTCAAAGGCACCTCACCATCACTATGCATAATCGACATCCCTCTAAAAGGTTATCTGAGGGTCAGGCATGGTGGCTCACATCTAATCCCAGCACTTTGGGAGGCTGAGGTGGATGGATCACTTTGAGCTCAGGAGTTCAAGACCAGCCTTGACAACGTGGCGAAAGCCTGTCTCTATAAAAAATACAAAAATTAGCCAGGTGTGGTGGCATGCGCCTATAGCCGCAGCTACTTGGGAGGCTGAGGCTGGAGAATCACTTGAGCCCATGAAGCAGAGGTTGCAGCGAGCCAAGACTGTGCCACTGCACTCCAGCCTGGGTGACAGAGTGAGGCCTTGTCTCAAAAAAAAAAAAAAGGTTATTCAGAGTTTTTATATCATAAGGCCCCTCAATACATGATTGGATTTCATGTGTGTGTGGTTAAAAATGAATTACTTCTGGCAATGAATCCATCTTTTCAGGCCAGCCTATTATAAATTGTAATCACAATCAGCATCATCTTTAAATATGCTATCAAATACTCTTGCATAATTATCTTTTGCCCTACCTGTTCAAATCCTTTCCTTTTGAAGCCCACTTAATGCCCGACCTTCCTAGGAACCATTCATAACAGTTCCTTACCCTCCACACCTGCTCATGATCTTGCCTAACTATGAGGTCTTCTTGCTCTGCCTGTGGGTATCATTTCTGCCTAGGCATTGGTAAACTCTTCCTGAGTGGGATTTTCTTTCTCAAATAAGACTCGACGATGTAATATAGCATATTGTTGGAATTTTGTTAAATTGTTGGTTTATGAATATAAAGGGACCGCGTGAATATTTAAGCATAGGCCAGAGCCCACATCAAAACAATACTGTTGTTTATTCTCAGGCAGGAAAGAAGTACCCATTGCTTGAGGGTCCAAGAGAAGGAGTGTATTTATATTGGGTTAATGTATTTAGAAAGTTAGATGTCTGTCTCCTGGAAGATGAGATATTTAACATTCAGTTAGAAGAGAAAGTTTCCTTATATAACCGATAACTAGAAAGATAATCAAGAAGCAGGAGAGGTGATTTGCTATCAAGAAATAAGGCACAGATCTTCAGGATGGAATGTTAGAAGGCTTGAAGAGCTGCCTTCTTGGCCAGGCACAGTGGCTAATGCCTGTAATCCCAACACTTTGGGAGCCCTAGACAGGAGGATCACTTGAGCCGAGGAGTTTGAGACCAGCTTGGGCAACAAAGTGAAACCCTGTTTCTACAGTAAAATGAAAAAATTAGCCAGGCATGGTGGTGTGTACCTGTGGTCCTAGCTACTCGGGAGGCTGAGGGAGGATTGCTTGGTCCTGGAAGATGGAGGCTGCAGCAGTGAGCCATGACTGTGCCACTGCACTCCAGCCTGGGACACGGAGAAAAGCCGTGTCTCAAAAGGGGAACAAACAAACAAACAAACAAACAAAAAACTGCCTTCTCTTCGTTCTCCTCCAGAATGTGGTGAATAATTTGTGTAGACAAAATACAGCCCCAATTTAAAAATGTAAGTGATAGACGAGAAAAGAACCCTAAGAATCCCGAGACTCAGATCTGACACTCCTATATATCTAAGTCTCGGACTCCTAACCTATTTTAAAGGCAAGGGCTGTGGTGTGATTCATTTTGGTTACTCTCTGTGCCTAGAAGTGTGAAGCACGTAGAAAGTGTCTGATAAATGTCCGCTGAATTAATGAAGCAACAAAATGAGTGAGAATTGTCTGATTGAGGAGACCCCAACATGTCATATCATTAAGTAGACACAGACCCTGGTGTCTGAAGCTTCATCTCAAACATAAGCCATGACCTTCATATTGACAAGTAAAACATGCAACCTCCTAGGTGCATTAGACACAACCTATCACTTACAGCTCCTTGAAACACTATTTTGCCTGGCTTTCAGGAGACCACACCATTTGGTTTTCCTCTCCCTTCATTGAATGTTCCTTCTCAATTTCCTCCTCTGGGTCTTCCTCCTCCTCTTGACCTCTAACTGTTGCTATGCCCCAGGGCTCATTACTCAGCCCCTTTCTCTTCTCCATCTACCTTCTCTCCCAGGGCCTAGGTGAGCTCATTCAATGTCATGGCTCAAAATGTCATCCACATACCCTGGCTCTAAAATTTCTGTCTCCAGCCCCATATTCTCCCCTGACATCAGACTTGCATATCCAACTGTCTACTTGACATCTTCAATTAGATATCTCACAGATTGTAAAATGTAGCATGATTGAAACAGAACTCTTTATTTTCCCCTACTTAAAATCTGCTCCTCCTCCATCTCCACTGGAATAAATGGCAATTTTATCCCTCCAATTGTTCAGGCCAAAAACCTTGAAGTTAATCTTGACTTCTTTCTTTCTCTCCCACCCCACAACCAATCCATCAGCAAATCCTACCAGCTCCACTTTCAAAATATATCCAGAGTCCAACCCCATGCCCCACACTGACATCACCCTGGTTCAAGCTACCCCATCTCTTACCTGGGTTACTGAAACAGCTCCCTAAGTGCCTTCCTGTCTCCTCCTCTCCCCATGTGGTCTACCTCCACATCGCAGTCAAGTGACTCTTCTCAATCTCAGTCATGCCGCTCCTCTGCTGTCAATACTCCAAAGATGTCTCAGTAAATTTTATGAAATTCAAATCATCACCATGGTCTACAAGGCCCTAAATTCTCCCTTTCCAGTTTATTTCCTATCCCCTCAATCTCGACATTCTCATTCCACAGGCCTCTTTGCTGTCCTCAGCAAAGAGGACATATAATACATTAAAACATATTATAAAATACAATATTATATAAGTATTAATTTGAGATGTCAATATCATAAAGTGGGGGTAGGGCAAAGCTGTAAAGGAGTAGAGTTTTTGTGTTTAATGGGTACAATTTTGACTTTGCAAGGTGAAAAGAATTCCAGACGTGGATGGTGGTGACGACTGCACAAATCCACATACTTAACAACACTGAACCATACATTTTAAAATGGTTAAAACTGTAAATTGCATGTTATTTGTACTTTACCACAATTAAAAATGAAAAATAAAACATCATTCATATACAGATATGTGCATATGAATAACCAGTCTGAAAGGACAGGCACAAAAGGTGAATAATAATTATCTATGGGTAGTAAGATTATAGACGACTTTTTTTCCTTAATGCAAAAAAGCATTTCTAATTTATGCATTATGTGAATTATGTAATTTATGTGTGACTTTCATGTATTCCTTATACAATAAAAACACATGAAAAGCTGCGTATAAAACTTACACCTAGTGTGGCAATAGTATTCGACTACAAACAAAATCTGAAAATAAAACATGTGGCCTCAAACTACAGGCCTCAAACGTCCCATTGAGTGTGGTCAATTTCAGTGGACTCATCTCCACAGGAACTGGACAAGAGGCCAGGAGAGTTCAGGTTTTCAAATGCAGACTCAGGTGGAAATGTGGATGTTAACTGTCTGACACAGGCCAATCATGCCACTCATGAACAAGCTCTTGCAAAATTCTGAATATTTCTACAATGTGTCATTTGATAGTGTGGTGTCTTTTGACACAGACCAAGCTACAAAGCTGCCTACGGTGTATAATTAAGGGTTTCAGATATAGTAAGGTTTTCTTCTGCCAAATGCCATTCATCTATGCTTGACTCTTCCAACAAATATAACCGAAGTACAATTTGTAAAGCCAGTTCACTGTGTGAATTATTTTGTCCTGCTGTTTTAAGGAACTGCACCGCGTACAGAAGTAGAGAAATTTGGCCGGGCATGGTGGCTCATGCCTGTAATACCAGCTGTTTGCGAAGCCAAGGTGGGTGGATCACTTGAAGCCAGGAGTTTGAGACCAGCCTGGCCAACATGATGAAACCCCATCTCTACTAAAAATACAAAAATTAGCCAGGCATGGTGGCAGGTACCTGTAATCCCAGCTACTCAGGAGGCTGAGGCAGAAGAATCACTTGAACCTGGGAGGAAGAGGTTGCAGTGAGCCGAGATCGCACCACTGCACTCCAGCCTGGGCGATGGAGCGAGACTTAGTCTCAAAAAAAAAAAAAAAAAAAAAAAAAGGCTGGGCAAGGTGGCCCAAGCCTGTAATCCCAGCACTTTGGGAGGCTGAGGCAGGTGGATCACCTGAGGTCAAGAGTTTGAGACCAGCCTGAACAACATGGTGAAACCCCATCTCTACTAAAAATTCAAAATTAGCTGGGCGTGGTGGTGCACGCCTGTAATCCCAGCTACTTGGGAGGCCAAGGCAGGAGAATCACTTGAACCCGGGAGGCAGAGATTGCAGTGAGCAAGATCGTACCATTGCACTCTAGCCTGGGCAACAAGAGTGAAATTCCATCTCAAAAAAAAAAAAAAAAAAAAAAAAAAAAACAGAAGGCCGGACGTGGTGGCTCACGCCTGTAATCCCAGCACTTTGGGAGGCTAAGGCAGGTGGATCACAAGGTCAGAAGTTTGAGACCAGCCTGGCCAACATGGTGATGAAACCCTGTCTCTACTAAAAACACAAATACAAAAATTAGCCAGGCATGGTGGTGCGTGCCTGTAATCCCAGCTACTCAGGAGGCTGAGGCAGGAGGATAGCTTGAACCCGGGAGGCAGAGGTTGCAATAAGCCGAGATTGTGCCACTGCACTCCAGCCTGGCGACAGAGCAAGACTCCGTCTCAAAAAAAAGAAAGAATAAAAAGTAGAGAAATTATTCTGGGATACCCAAACCATAGAGTCCAATCCCATCATTGGACAGAAGAGGATGCCAGGACCCAGAAAAGTGAAGTGACTTAGTGACTTGTCCAGAGGCTCACTCCTAGTTTGTAAAAAAGCTGGAACTAGACTCAGGAAGTCCTGAGGCCTTAGTCCAGTGCTGCTGCTGCTTATTTTATTTATTTATTTATTTATTTTGACAGAGATTTTGCTCTTATTGCCCAGGCTGGAGTGCAATGGTGCAATCTTGGCTCACCACAACCTCCACCTCCCAGGTTCAAGCAATTCTCCTCCCTCAGCCTCCCAAGTAGCTGGGATTACAGGAATGCACCACCATGCCTGGCTAATTTTGTATTTTCAGTAGAGATGGGGTTTCTCCGTGTTGGTCAGGCTGGTCTCGAACTCCTGACCTAAGGTGATCTGCCCACCTCAGCCTCCCAAAGTGCTGGGATTACAGGTGTGAGCCACCATGCCTGGCCGGTCCAGTGCTTCTTTTCAAAACTTGGAATGTCATATTTGGAAAAGGAGAGTAACTAGTAAGTATCTGAATGTGGTTACAACTGGAAATACATTTATTTCTCTCCAACCTTTGTCTTCAAACTGGCCCTGCTGGCTCTCTCTTCCCTGCCCCTTGATGATAACTTTGACAGATTTCATAGCTTTCTGGTTACTCACAATTTCAAGAACCTCAATTAAGGTTAATTTTCAGGTGTTTTTCTAAAAAAAAAAAAAAAAAAAAAAAGCCGAATCTGGTCTAAATCAAATCTTTAACTTGACACACAGTTCAAAGCTCCTCCCCCTGCCCTGGCTAAGACTGAGCACAGCTCGAGGTCTCGCAGTGGGGAAGGGGAGGAAGCCTGCTCTTTCTCTCCTCCTCCCTGTCCCCCACTGCTTCTTGCTTTCCAGGGTCAGTGGTGGGCCTGGGGTGGGGGTGGTGGGGACCAAAGACTAGAGTAAAAGGGCCAAAGTCTTCACACTTGGTTGCAGCTCTCCCTTGGCTGACAGCACTCTCTGGGTTGCAAGTGTCCAAATGCTGAATGTTTCATGGGACGGCAGCTATGGTTTTTCAAGAAGCCTTATGAGAATCTCCACAAGGTCTGAGTTAGGGGCACCAAATGGAGAGGTGCTCTTGGAGCCGTCACTCCTGGCTGGGAAGAAACAGCCCTCTCCCGCTCACACTGGAAGAAGTAAGGACAAACGATGGTACTTTCCCTCACACTCTGCCCAGTGACTCAACTGTCCTTGAATGCCTCATCTTTCCTTCACACAGGCTGTAGGTGGGTAATGGCGGCCAGAACAGTTCACCAGTCTTTCTATAGATCTTGTGGGGTTGTGCCTAGCTCTTCCTCTTCAGAAGGCAGGAATACTTACCACCTAGCATCTTCACAAACTATCCCATTTGACATCCCGTGACAGGAATCCTGAATGTTGTCTGCAGGGAGGAGGTACCTTTTTTTTTTTTTTTTTTTTTTTTTTGAGACGGAGCCTCGCTGTGTTGCCCAGGCTGGAGTGCAGTGGCGCCATCTCGGCTCACTGCAAGTTCCGCCTCCCGGGTTCACGCCATTCTCCTGCCTCGGCATCCCAAGTAGCTGGGACTACAGGCGCCCGCCGCCACTCCTGGCTAGTATTTGTGTTTTTAGTAGAGACGAGGTTTCGCTGCGTTAGCCAGGATGGTCTCAATCTCCCGACCTCGTGATCCGCCCGCCTTGGCCTCCCAAAGTGCTGGGATTACAGGCGTAAACTACCGCACCTGGCCGGCACTTCTTAATTTTGTAAAGCCTTGGCACTACACAAAGAGGAAGCAGCTGCTGGAAGTTCCTGGGGGGGCAAGGGATCTACCCAGGAACTTCTGGAAAACAGAGGGGCTGCCTCCCAAGGCAATCCCCTTTATCATATGGAACGTCAAGGAGCCTAAGGAAATGACTGAAAGTTGCTGCTTCCCTGGGACCAACCAGACTGGGTGTGTCAGGATAAGGCAAACTCCTGACACTGTCCTTCATCGACTATGTGGCACTGACTGAGCACTTTCCTCTTTCTGGGCCTCAGGCTCCACATCTGTAAAATAGTGGGAAGGTAAATATTTGTCATTTTTGGTGGCCTAGCATTGGAGGACTCTCTGTATTTGGAGTAACATGAAGATAGGTGGCTGGCAAGGTCCCCTCTTCCCCATTACAGAAGCCCAAGAGGGAGGGGACATACTGTCTCTCTCCCTACCCTTACCATGTAGTTATAGCATGGAAATGTGACCTGGGCTCAGCCAAGAACTTTGAATCCTTAATAAGGATGGAAAAGCCTAGCTGTGGTGGAATAAGTTCCAGAGGTATGGCAATGTTGACTGGGAGTGGGTAGCCCAGAGTACTAAAGTAGTGCCCAGGGCTCTTGAGCTGTGCCTAGCCACACTTATTTTCTGAGCTGGCTCTCTAAGACTTTATGACTCTGCAGAAGTGCCCATGTTCTTCTGTCATAAACATGCTTGGCTCACAGCTCCCATTTCAATTCCTTTCTTCCTTGTCACCCTCTATTCTAGAGGCCAGAAAGCAAAATAGTTGCATTTCCAGACTCCTTAGCATTCAGAAGTAGTCATGTGATACAGTTCTGATGAATAAAATAAAGAAATAAGTCCCTTCTCCAATATGAAGGCAAAACCTGGAAGGAAAAAGGCTTTCATGCTTCATCTTCATCCTTCCTCCTTCTTCCTAACTGGAACACAGATGAAATGCCTGGAGGTGAAGCAGCCATCCATGACCATGAACAAAATGCTAAATAGAACCTCAGCCTCTGATGACAGCCCTGAGCAGCTGGACAAGCCTTGGATTCCTGCCTCTAGACTTATTACACAAGGAAAATAAGATATTCACCTATTTAAGCCACTGTTTTTCAGATTTTCTTACTCCCAGATAAACACATTCCTTCCTGATCTACTTCAATATTATGACTATTCAATAAATGCAATAAAGGTTGCATAATACTCAATAAATGCAAAAAAAAAGTTGATCTGAGAATGGTATTTACAATTGTATAATATTTTATAGCTTATAAATTGTCATTACTGCTGAAGTTCCTCAGGGTAGGGTTCTTGTTTTTTTTTTTTTTTTTTCCTTTCCTTATTTTTTTTATTTTTTGAGACGGAGCCTCACTCTGCTGCCCAGGTTGGAGTGCAGTGGCATGATCTTGGCTCACTGCAAACTCCACCTCTCGGGTTCAAGCAATTCTCCTGCCTCCGCCTCCGGAGTAGCTGTGACTATAGGCATGTGCCACCATGCCCCGCTAATTTTTTGTATTTAGTAGAGATGGGGTTTCACCATGTTGACCAGGCTGATCTCAAATTCCTGACCTCAGATAAGCCACCTGCCTTGGCTGGCCAAAATGCTGGGATTACAGGTGTGAGCCACCACGCCCGGCCCACCGGGTATGTTTCTGTTGCTTAACAGCAGAGACTCTGGCTGGTACCTTGAGCTCTTAAGGTGTCCTCCAGCTCTGATAGTCTGTCGTTTTTAAGAGGAACATTCTTCTTACTATGCAAACTCATATCAACCTCAGCTTTTACAACTCAACCAAAGAGAAGAGCAATCATCTCGCTTGAGGTGGTTCATCATCAAACCAGGCCCTATCTCCTCCTGCCTTCTCTGTCCTTTGATCTATTCCCTACAGCCAACAGCCAACCCACCCATAAGTCGACCTAGCCTAGTGTGACCTCACAGAGCTACGTACTTGACTAGACTTACAATTTCCAGAGGCAGATAGATTCCTGCCAACTAGGCCGAATCTGAGTTGAGTATGACATGTTTGTAAAATATTTTGTAGTTTGGAAACTTAAAGTATCTTTTTTTACGATGTCACTGATCCTTGCAACAATCCTGAGATAAACAGGGCAAGCATAAGGACCCTGATGCTCACAGAAGTGATGTGCTGTAGGATCTAGAGATGATAAATAAGAGGATCATATGACTGGAGAAAGTGTGGGAAGGAGAATGTACACTGGGCTAGGAGTCAGGAAGCATAGGTGCTACGTTCCAGCCCTGCCACTCATTAGTAGCTTAACCTCTTGCAAGTCTACCTGTCTGGACCTGGTTTCTTCATCTGTACAACAAGGATGTTGGATGTATTAGTTAGTGCAGGCTGCCATAACAGAATATCATCGATTGGGTGGCTTAAACAACAGAAAGTTATTTTGTTACAGTTCTGGAGGCTGGAAGTCCTAGATCAGGATGCCAGCATGGTCAAGTTCTGGTAAGGGCTCTCTTCCTGGCTTGCAGACAGCCACCTTCTCACTGTGTCCTCACATGGAAGCAGGAGAGAGAGATATGTATCTTTCTTCCTCTTTTTATAAGGGTACAGTACTATCAGATTAGGAACCCACCCTTACGACATCATTTATCCTTTATTATCTCATAAAGACCCTATCTCCTGGTAAGTCACATTGTGGGTTAGGACTAAGTCACATTGGGGGTTAGGACTTCAACATATATATTTTTTTGGAGGGGATATAACTCAGTCCACAGTACTGGATATGATCTTTGGAGTTCCTTCTACCTGTTAGCACAAGTCTGGAACACTGAAGATACAGTTGTCTACAGAATTAGTAATTCTACCTTGCCTCCTTGATTCAAGAAACTGCACAAGGCTTAGTTCTAGACTATTCGTAGGAACATTTTGGAGCTCATCTGTGTAAACACTTTCCCTTCCCTAAGGCAATTAACAAGCCAGAGGTAATCTCTGGCCAAATCAGGTCTCTCCCAAAGTTAGGACCTTAAAGTTTTTCAGAAAGCATGTATTTAACTGTCACTTTTAGCCTTTGGGCATGGCATGCAATTTCTGCTACTGCATTTAGAAAGAACATAATGATGACTGTCAATTGGAGGTGGGTTTTAAATCATAAGTCCCCAGCCAAATTTTCTAAGAGCCATGAAGATTACTGAGCAATTGTGGCCTTTCACCAAAGCACAAAGTACCTTGTCAGTCCTACTTTATGAAGCACCTGCAAATGCTGTCTTAGAGTGGCTTTATGGTCAGAAGCAGGCTCTAGTGGGGAGAGCTGGCCCTTTGCAGGTCAAATATAATTCCCTCCAGTCATAATGAAATATTTCAGATTTCTCCAGAAAGATTATTTTTGGTTTGATATACTTATAGTCAAAGGCCTACAAGTACTTTGAGCACTTAAATTACAATGGCCCCCCAAAAAAACACCCCAAGGATGATTTTAACAGTCACGGAATGTGTTATTGCATACTTTAAGCACTTAAATACAATGCCAAAGAAACAACAACAAAAAAACCCAGGAATGATGTTTTCCTTTTTTTTTTTTTTTTTGAGATGGAGTCTTGCTCTGTCACCCAGGCTGGAGTGAAATGGCGCGGTATCAGCTCATTGCAACCTCCGCCTTCAGGATTCAAGTGATCCTCCTGCCTCAGCCTCCCGAGTACAGGCATGTGCCAGCTACCACACCCAGCTAATTTTCTGTATTTTTAGTAGAGATGGGGTTTCTCCATGTTGGCCAAGCTGGTCTCAAACTCCTGACCTCAGGTGATCTGCCCCCCGTCAGCCTCCCAAAGTGCTGAGATTATAGGCGTGAGCCACCGCACCCTGCCCCAAGGATGATTTTAACAGTCCCAGAATGTGCTGCTGCATCTAGACCTGAGACCTTTAGGAGTAAGAAGATGGTCTGCATTTCTGTAATTTGTTTACATCTCCTTATGACATAATCTACAACTGCTTATAGACTCTAAATTTTCCTTCTCTGTGTAATTTCAAACCCAAATTTACCTTTCATGTATATTATAACCCAATCTTCATCTTCATTTGACCCAGACTATCTTAGTTCTGTATTCTACAAACTAGAAAGATGCTGAGTTTTCTGTATTGATCCTATGGAGAATGGTCCTCAAATGGGGGTGACTTTGTGCCCCAGGGGACATTTGGCAATTTCTAGAGACATTTTTGGTTGTCACCACTGAGGTTGGGGGGTAGTCGTGGTAGTACCAGTGGCATCTAGTGGGTAAGGGTCAGGGATGCTGCTTAATATCCTACAATGCACAGGACAGCCCCTTCAACAAAGAATTACCTGGCCCCATGTGTCAACAGTGTTGAAGTTGAGAAACTCTGTTACAGAATCTGAAGATGCAAAGCATATGGTCCTTCGTGGCTTCCAGGGTTGTGGGGTGGGAAGCTGTTATACTGGCAGCACAGCTCTGGCACTCTTCATGACCCCAGGGACACACACAGCAGATGCCGATGAAAACTTAGGCTGTCTTTGCCAGGCCAACTCACAACGCCAATAAAGGGGTTAATTTTTTTTTTTTTTTTTTTAAGTAGGCGGCCCTTCCTTTGATTTTCATCCAGCTTCAATGTCCTCTTCACCAGGGCAGGAAGGAGAAAGCAAGCAGGACTAGAACACAGTGGCTCAGGAGCAGGCCTACAGCAAGGTCTGAAGGGTTGATAGATTTGCTACTCACAGCTTTACAGCTCATTTTATTCTGAGAGTAGAGTGTATAGAAAAAACTTATAAACACTTCTTAAAAATTCTAACAGCTTTATAGGTTGGTAGGATTTCAAGCTACTTTTTAAAAGCATTAAATTATTCCCTGTGCTCCCATTAATTCAATTATTTCTATATATCCCTCCTAGTTCCAAAAAGGTTCTGACATGGGTAACTCTCCCTGTGGTGTTGACTTAATTATCCCAAATCAAGCTTACATGAGCTCCAGGACTGATCAATACAGGTTTCAATTTAGGAGGAAAAAGGATTTTGGAAGGGCCAAGTAAAACCATAATGTTTTGGCAGTTAAAAGATATGAGTTAAATTCCCACTATGTGTAAAGTTATAGTGCTAAATGCTGAGGAAGACATTTTTTAAAAGTATAAATCACAGCTGGTGTCCTTAAGTAATTCATACTCTGTCTGAGAGAGATAGGCTCCATGCCCAAGGGAGGCTGTCTTCTGTTACAAAGCAGGCTGTGCTTGGTGGTTTCTGGGCAGGGGCCGCCCTCGGCATTCTTCCCTCCTCTGGCCAGGGAAGGAGGGGCAGAATAGGAAGAGGTGAGGGTGGTTGAGTGGGGAGTGCAAAGGGGCAAAGCCTCAGAAGTGGACACATACTGGGGAGGGTCTGAGGTATAAGCAAGCTAAATGAGAGTTGGATCTTAGAGGTCCTGTTGGCCAGAGGGAGGCATTAGGGTTTTATCCTGAAGTTACAGTCATCTACACAGGAAGTTATATGATTAAAAAATAGCATTTGTTGGGTGCTTACCCTTTACTAAGCATACTATTTAATCCTCTGCCATAGCTATTCTTCTCCCCATTTTACCGATGAGGACACTGAGGTACGAGGGTTAAATCACCTACTCAAAGCTACTCTTGCAAGTACCAGAGCCAGGATTCACATCACAGGCAGAGCCCACACTCTTAACCACTTCAGACTGCCTCTTGATAGAACAGGAAGGATGACAGCAGAGGAGAGACTAGATAGACACGGACACCGCTAGGAAGGAGCTGCCGACAGACAGCATTTCAAGGAGTCGAGGAAGTCAATGGGGTCAGATGTTGCTGAGCCATCATGAACGAAATCTGAGAAACAGCCATTGGATTTATATTAGGCAATCACCGGTGACCTTTAAGAGTTCTGTTTCAGTAGAGGGGTGGGGGCAGGAGCTCCTTGCAGAGCATCAAGAAGGGGAGTGATAGTAGATGGAACCTTGTGTAGAAACTGACAGTGAAAAGACAGGGAGAGATGGGAGAGAAATTTCCAAGCTTTTCTTTTGAGACTATGAAACCTTTTCTTTATTGAGGAATTGCAATATATTTCACCTTGTTCTTTTGTTTTGATGGGCAAAGCTAACAAATTTTAGGAGTCATGGTTAAAGGAGAATTAGCAAGTGTCATAGAACTTGTTTTTTAAAAGCCCTGCATCAAATTCAGGTAAAATACAAAGATTTGACTATTTCAAAGGAAACTGTCATGGGCAGAAGGTTAATTGGCCTTATGCATTGTATTGGCTGGACAAAATGGCAATTGTGTAACCAGGGTGGGATAGTGTGAGATAATCATAGATAAAATAACTTGCTTCAGACCTGTTTTGAGGCAAGGGAAAGAAGCTGAAGCACTGCATGTGTTATGGCTTGACAGTGAAATCTGGAGAACAGCTGCCTGGACTTCCAAAAACCTGGGCTGCAAAGGGCAAAAATACTTATTAAAATTCCTTGTTTTAATGAGTTCTGGGAATAGGAGTTATCAGCCTCTGTCCTAGCTACTAAGTAGTTCCTATTACAAATCAAAAGCAGTTTTAGGGAGGCTGTGTTTTTTGAAGGGGAAATCCTCTCCTGGCGGGTAATTCAGACTGCCTAGGGCAGCAATTAAAGCCATCCGGGAGGAAGAGAGGAGGCCTCTCCGTGGCTGAAGAGCAGTTTCTCCCAGGCTTCCGAAAACGATGAACTCCCTTTAGCATCCCAGTGTAGTCCATTCTAAAGTGTTCTACAGATGAATCAGTCCCCAAAGTGCCTATGATTTTGCTGCAGCTCAAAAACTACTGCAAACAATAGATGCATGAAAGACATATGTAGAGTCCCTCCTGGGACTGCTTATGCCAAAGAGATCTCAGGCTGTGATGCTTCTCAGACACATTGGGTAAGTGCTTTGGCAATGAACTCTCAGACCCTGGCTCAAACAGGGATGACACCAACAGGTATTTAATGTTTAAAAAATGCAACAGGCTAATAATGCAGGCACTGCAAGGATTTACCTGTCTGTGTGAAAAGCCAGTAGGAATGACCATAGATTCCTTTTCCTTTCTAGTGACTCAGGCCACTGGGACAGTTGATGGTTGGCTGAAGGAATCCAGAGTCTCCTTTGGAAGTTCTTCAAAAACATTATGCATCCCCATTACAGGGGAACCCATACAGATCTCTTCTCCATCCCAGGCCATCTCCCCATATACCATTTGCTGCCTCGTCACACATCCCAACCCTCAGGTGACTTTTTTCCCATCTTTACAGGTTCCTCTCTCCCCAACACCAGCTCAAGAGTAAACCAGATCTTTCCCGATTCTTCTCCACTTTCTTGTTTTTCCCCCAAACAATACATAAAGTTTTTGCATTTTAGAGGTTTCACTGCTCACTACAGAGAACAGTAAGGACTAACAAAAACAAAAAGTGTGGGAAGCTGGAAAGATTCAAGGATGCCATAGTGATTTGTCGGTTCTTTTTTTACAGTACCAGAGCTGGAGGAGTGAACAAAATAGACAGAACCCCTGCCCTTTGGAGCATTAATTCCATGGGGGAGATGGGCAATAAACTTAACAACTAATTAATATAGTATGCTAGGAGGTGCTATGAATAAAAGCAAGACAGGGAGAAGGAATAGGATGCTGTGGGAGTGGGGATACTTTTAAAGGAGTGGTTAGACTTTGAGCAAAGCTGAAATGAGGTGAGGGACCATGAAGACACCTCTGGGAAGAGTATTCCAGGGAAGAAAACCATTAGTGCTAAGGGCCTGGGGGCAGGAGGAACAGCAAAGAAGCCAGTGTGGATGGACCAGAATAGGACGGAAGGCCAGAGAACTATGGGGCAGAGAGTGCTTCATCCTGCAGTCAGAGTGCAAAAGGGAATGAGTCCAGAGTTTGAGCTATGCTGACCTGAGCTCAGATGTCAGCTCTGCCCCTTAAGTCATTTACCTTGGGCTCCCCCATTCTTATATATAAACAGTTGACCATAAAGGGTGGTCACTGCAATATGGGATGTGAAACTTCCTATCACAGGACACAGCACATGACATGTTCCTACCCACCAAACATCAGCTCCTCTCCTCTTCCCCTGGTTTACAGGGCTCCTCTCATCTAGCTCCCAATGCAGTTGAGTAAAAGATGTCTAAAAGTATGCCATTCAAGGGCTTCCAAGAGGTCCAAGTGCAAGAAAACAAACTGCAAAACGGTATACATCTATGTATTGTTGGAAAACAGGAATATTTTAGTTTCTGCATTCAAATATCTGGAGGAATCCAACCAAACTGTTAGTGGTGGTCAGTGCTGAAGGGTAAGATTACCAAAAAGTTGGACTACTGAGCTTCTACCTTCTATATTTCTGTAATGCTTGAACATTTTACAATGAGCACATATTACACTGGCAAGCAGAAATCACAATATAGGCTTGTGCTGGTGCAGGAGAATTGACCTCCTGGTCCTGAGTAACCTCCATCCCACCCTGCACCCAAGCCCACCTGGTGTGATCCAACTCTTATATCTTCTCTATGGGGAAACTGAGTGCAAAAAGGGCCAAAGGGAGCCTTAGGTTCTTAGATGACACCTGGACCACAGGAGAAGGTCCTGGGATAGGTATGCTTGGTTAACATGTGAACTCCCACTGGGTCTGTTTGAAAGAGGATGGAAAGTGAACCACTTTCTAAAGAAAATGAAAACCCTTACTATGGCTGCCAAGCAGAGAAAGAGAGACTGATGAAAATCAAGTATTTCAAAGTAATCTGGAAACTTCTTTT
Source organism: Chlorocebus sabaeus (assembly GCF_047675955.1). NCBI lineage: Eukaryota > Metazoa > Chordata > Mammalia > Primates > Cercopithecidae > Chlorocebus > Chlorocebus sabaeus. The sequence goes on along the minus strand of NC_132929.1, from coordinate 52,134,355 downwards.
GTGATTCAAGATTGCCGACAACTGAAAAAAAAAATCTCACTTTAAAGAATACTAAATTAAGAAATACTTTAAGAAAAAACACATTTCATAATGAAGTAGCTTACAAGGTCGATCAAGGAAAAACAAATATCCCAGTTCTTAGTGTCTTATTCAACAATGTACTAAAATACTCATTATAATCAGTCACCACAAGACATGTGAGTTTCATAGCTTGGAAAACTTTTCTCCCACTCTCCCAAACAACTCTCATGAAGGGAATTAAAAAAAATAATGCTTAAGCGTTAAAAGTTTCCTATATGACTTTCCCAGTTTAAATATATGTTTCAAGAGAAAAAAAAAAGTAGTCCAGAAACATTTTTACATTTCCTGAATTGGCCTTTGCACGATAAAGCCTTCTCAGCTCTGCATTAAATGAAATCCTGCTTGAATGGAAGACAGCAGACTAGTCAGTTTCTCAAACTCTTCAATCATCAGATTCCCAACTGAGGAAGATAGTGATGCTCCCCATAGGAAAATTCATTTCCTCCCCAGAAATCAAGTAACACCTCTGGTTTTCTGCTGCTTGCCCAGTAACATCAGGACTCCTCTTGAGTTTATCTGATCATAGACTGGAAATCCCCAAGACAGAAAGATCCTGTCTCAGCATTTCTGTAAACACCAGGGAATGTGCTCTTCCTAAACTGAGTGTTTCCCATGAGGCAAGAATGCTATGTACAAACTGCTATACTGTTTCAAAATAACACAGTGTAATGAAAATTGTAACATCATGGTACTCTAAAACCAATCACACTGACAAAGAAAAAAAGAGCTTATAGAATTAAAAGAGATAGTCATATTTCCTACTTAATATTATTCATCAATTTATAATTAAAAGTTATTATTTGCATGGGATATACTTTCCAAATAATTCCTTCTATTCACCTATACCTTTCTCACCACTATCTCAACTATGTGACCTGAGTAGAAAAGCTATTAGCTCCACTGGGTGAATTTTCACTGATGCAACTACAGCAATTTCTAAGTCCATGAGAACTGCTAGGAATGTTTAACAAAATCCAGTAATCCAATACCTGCATTATAATAATGCACTTTAAAAAGTGATTAAATACACATCCATAGCTGAATGCACAGATTCCAAGAACTTTGAATGCATAATTGCTACAATCATAGAGAGACTAGATTATGATCCATGGCTGGTATGGATTTCTTCCTCCCATTAAGGCATTCACAGCCAAGTGTGATAGACAATGTTGCTCTGATGACTGGCAGTAAGACCAGAAGACAGTGTGCAGGGCAGCAAGAAGGGTAGGGTGGGATGCAATAATGGAAAATGGGAGTGATTCATTCTATTTAATGCATATACATTTTATGAGTTTAAATCTGGAGGGAAACAACTTTTTAAACTCAACTCCTTGTGTGGGAGAATTAAATGGAAGCACATCTTGGACCCCGCTTTTTATAGGTTTAGTGCCACCTCAAAAAATTCCATACCGACCCATTGTGAAACAACAGCTTTTCTTACTGGAAAGCCACAAAGTTGGTGTAGAATCTATGAAATGGAAAATCGGATCCAAGCTAATGTGCTCATGCATAAGCTTGATTTTAATGAAAAGGTACATGGAGCAGCCACACCTGGAGGAAAAGCCCCCTCAGGGCTCCCCACCTCCAGTATCCCCATGCGCTTGAGTTTGCATCCTTACCCTGTCCCTGACTGTGTGACCTTGGGCAAGTCAGTTAACCTTTCTAAGTCCTAGCTTGTTCATCTTCAACATGGACATAAGAGGTTTGTTATGAGGACTAAATGAGATCATACACAAATAGTTTTAGCTCAGTACCTGATACATATGAACATTTTAGAAACGTGTCCTTCTCGTGATTAGATGTGGCACTCTGACCACATTTTAGAAGCAATTACGGTTCAGCTGTCATATCCCAACATCTTGTGATAACCATTTTCATTTTTTGCTTCTAGCTCTTACTATTCTTTTCGTCACAATATTTTAGGGTTGAGGTATTTGGGGGAGGAGGTAAGCAGTTATATACATCCCACTTTCCCCACTGTTGCTCAAAGCAAGGTGAAAAGCCAGGGAAATAAACACATGCACTGAAGAGAAATTCAGTCTTTAGGATATGATGTGATAGGTGTACGGAACATAAACAAATCATACAATTTCAACCTCTAACATATAGGGCATCAAATCATAGGTAGGTTTTATTTTAAAAGAAACAAAAGCCAAGCAGCATTAAAGAGGATAGAGGGAACCCATATGGGCCTATTGCTAGCTCAGTATTGGTGACTGTGAAACAGGGATGGGTGAGCTAGATTATGGGGGCTTTCATGGGGTCTGACTTCCAACAGGTGGCTAGCTTTAGTCATGTTCAGATGCAAAACCGTAATGAGTTTGAGTATGTAAGTCCCAGGGATTCTGCTGAAGGCCTTTTCTCGGCCATCAAGGGAGCCAATTTTCTAGGTTTAAGACTCCCTGGCAAGTTAGCAAGAAGGGAACTGCCTGCCCTAGCTTGCACCTATCCCCTGAAGGGGATTCTGGCCTGACGGTGAAAACCCACCATCCCTTCCAGACAGCCCATCCTGCCGCTGAAGCACCTCCCAACAAACCGGGGAAGCCCACTAGGAAGTGGTCACGACCAAGCAAGCCACAAATCCTCAGGGTGTGGGATTTCCACCTCTATACCACGTCTGAAAACCGAAAATAGGCGCCCGCCTGCCATACTGCAATGGGATTCCCCCCAGCAGTAAACCCCCCCTCCAGCTTGCATGTTTTATTAATAAATGCAAGATGGCACACGGAGGCAAAGAATGGGAGGTAAGGCATCTGCAGCTGGACCCGAACCAGGGCAGTTTGCAAAAATAAATAAGAAGCATGTGACAAGAAGCAGGTCCCCAGGCTGGAGCTGAAGCCCTGGGCTGCCCCACGCACCCTTGCCTGGCTCCCCCGGCCAGGGGGATGAAGGTCAGCGGCAAGATCCCAGCCCCTTCCAAGCACGCATCCTGCAAACCTTGACCGGTCCCCCCAACCCCCGCCCCGACCACAGGACTCGGGCAGTGAGGCAAGGGAAGCTCCGGCCGCGGCCGGCTGCGAGGACACATACCTGCTGCCCGGGCTCGGGATTCGCTCGGCTCTGCAGCGGCGCCGGCCTCGGCTCGCGCTCCCGGGGCTCCCCTCTCCGCCCCCCCGCCCCCTCGCGGCCCTGCCGCTCCCTCCGCCCCTCCGCCCACCGCGCTCGGGGGCGCGCGCGCGCGGCCTCGCGCCGGCGGCTTGGCCGGGCCCGCGCCTGCGCCCTCGCCTCCCGCCGGCCGCGCGCGCGCGCTCCCGAGGCTGCGGAACGGTGGCGCGGCTGTCTAGGAAACCGCGGCGTCGGCGGGCAGGGGCTGACGGCCAGAGCTGGGCAGGGGGTGGAGGCGGTGGCTCGGCAGTCTCCAGGGCTGCCACGCAGAGCGCGGGCTTCGTGGCATGGGTGAGGGGGTCGCGGGGCAGGCTTGGGACCTGAGTGCGAGCGTGTGGAGAGGCGAGGGGGCCGCGAAGGGTGGGTCTGACAGGGAGGCAGGCGGGGCGCAGAAGCAACAAGTGCGGAGGCCGAGGGCGTCTCACGGGGAAGGGGAGGACCCCCCGGGGGATTTCGTACTGCTGAGAATGGGAACCTCCCGTCGCTTTGGCGCAGCGCTTTGCAGTTTTCAGAGCACTTTCCCAGTTGCTCCGTTTCATCAGCGCGGGGCGCCCGGTGAGGGAGAGGACGGCACGCAGTGCCCCCTACGCTAGGAGGCCACCGAGGGGAAAACGCCTCTCTCTGTGTGGCCGGAGTCATAGCAGCACAGTCAGAGCCCCTTGACTCTCAGTCGGCTGCCTGGGAGAAAAATACCTGTCAGTACATTCATTTGATGGCCTCAGCTCAGGACCATTGTAGGACAGTGTTTCTCCTCTTTTTCTCTCTTTAGTTATCTGACTCTTAAAAGGGCTTTTTACACGCCCCCTTCTCCTTTCCCCATGAAATTCCAGTACCACAGATACGCTGTCGACCTGTGTATGTGCTGTATGTGTATCTGTGCTTGATGCATAAAGAGTAACATTGCGCCCCTTGGAGGCAGCTTCGCCCCGGTGGAGAAGCCTGTCCTGGGGCCATGGTTCCCAGTTACCGGGTGGGTTAAGCGGAGTCACTGAGCAATGTGGATGCACCCACAGATATTCTCTGTCGTTTAAAAAAAAAAAAAAAAAGCCCTCACACGTAATGTGTACAACTCTTTCTAATTAGTGCCTGCAGGGTCTGCTGTGAATACGGCCATTTAAGCAGCTTCTAGATTCATAGTAGCTTGTTATCGTTGGTCTTCAATTCTTGCTAAAAATATAGCCATTTTCCTATAGGGTGTTGCCATTTTTATGTTAAAATATTTGAAAAGATGGGAAACCCTTGTTTCTGGGACACGAAGTTTCAGAATGGCTTTTGGCTCTGCAGATAGCCTTGATTTCTGATTCTTGTACCTCTTCTAAAGTGTTTTTATTTGGTTAGGTCCAGTTGGCCTTCCAGGAATGTCCTTTGTCTTTTCTTTCTGCCGTAGCTTTTTTAGAATGGACATAATGGAAATGGTAGAGTTGAAGGACATCAAAACCACCTCTTGGAATTGCCCCTGGGTCTTGAATTATACGGGAATATCTATACAGGAAGTATCTTCTTTTGGCAAACGGAAAAAAATGTAAAATTTCTTCAGATCCTCCCTCGCCTTTCGGCATTTCCTACTCAACTCTAATCTCTAATGGCGGAATTTCAGAGGAAGAAACACTTGGAGATGATACTTGTAGAAGCTACCTGGGTTGCCAAAGGATTTTTCTACATTTCTAGACGGAAGAAATGCGGACTAGAAAAGAGAAAGTGGAGATGGGTTAAGAAAAATTAATGGAGGATGCATGGGAGGGAAGCTATAGTTTTCTGACAGTCGGTGACAGCATTTTAACTACCTACACTTTATTTAGAAAAAGCTTTGGCATACCTTGCCCCAATTGTTATCCACTCCATTTTCCCCCTTAGTAGAACTCTACTTAAGATTTGATTGAAACTATTGAGAAGCATCCAGTTAAAACGCTAATTAACTCTGACTATGACAAGTATTTTGAAACTTGCTGAGAGAAATTTGAAGACCACTTCAAATTTCTGCCAGGAATCTTTGTATTCTAATAAAATATTTTTTAATTCGGGTTCATGCTACTTCAAGGAAACATTTTTTTCTACAATGGCTATTTATAATATAATAGCCATTGTGTTGAAAATTACATGCTAATAACGTTTACCTATTTAAGTGTTCTGGGTTTTTTCCTTTTCTGAGTAATCCGAGTTTATGGAAATTGTAGGTGCAACCATTTCATGTTGTACTGTGAAGTCAAAAATCCCAAAACATGTATAATTTGTCAACTCTATGCTGCCCCCTGGTGATGTCCTACTTCACAGCACCTCCCCAGACTAAAATCTAACTGATAAATTTTTTAGGGTGTTGAAAACTTAAGTGTGGACAAGACGCCATTCTGCATTCTTCAAACTGGGCCTTCTCTTGTTTTCAGATAGCCCTTGAGCCTGATCAATCTAGAGGAACTGTGAAGATCTGCCACAGATATCACTTTCACTTGGAGCATTATTCTTGAACTTACCTGGCTTATAAGACTCACTTGGGAACACTTGCTTAAAATCAGATTCTGTGAGTCACAAATTCAGCTGATTAGAAAAAAAAAATGGATTCTGGAGCCTCCTTTCAAACCCCTTGAAATCTAATATGAGGGGGTTGGCTTGTGATTTTTATTTTTAACTGCCCCAGGTGATTCTTATTGACAGGAGAGGGTGGGGGAATCCTGGAGCTATAAATAGTACAGGTGCTGCTTCAGTACACTGCAGGTGACTAATGGGAGGGAATTTTGTGAGTAAAGGAGCTTAGTAGCAACAGGAAAGTATAAGAGTTGTAAAGCAGTGGTGGAACTGTGGGTTTAAGCTTGGTATATCACTTTCTTGCCAGACATACCTGTTTATTTCTAATGTGGCTGTAGTTGGCATTCTGTCCCATACCAAGATGCCTTTTGAGGTAAGTCAGATTTTCTTTTAGTTAAAAAGACTACCTTTTCAAGAGTACCAAGATCACATAAATGGAACATTTGTACATGTATGTAGCTGCAAGATTATGGGAGGATAGAGATGATGTTGATTCTGTGAATGTCTGAAAAAGATTGATAGCAGAGTTAAAGCTTTTGTTCTCTTGAGATAGTTGCTTGTGAAAATAGAACAAATGAATCTGATACCATGTGATTAGTGAAAATTTGAATAATGCCCAAAGTCCTTAAATTGTTAATGTGATGTAAATGTTAATATTTTGAAAGCTCTTCTAAATGTTATAACCTCACTTATTTGGAATGTACAGGTAGAAAGCCAATCTGAGTTGGTAAAAGCCTGAAAAATGGAATATATGTGACTTTGTGTGGTATTTATTTTAAATTTGAGCACATACAATAATATCTAAGTCATTTTTTATTTTTATTTTTATTTATTTATTTTTTTGAGATGGAGTTTCGCTCTTGTTGCCCAGGCTGGAGTGCAATGGCATGATCTCGGCTCACCTCTGCCTCCCAGGTTCAAGTGATTCTCCTGCCCCAGCCTCCCTGAGTAGCTGGCATTACAGGCATGCACCAACACACTAAGCTAATATTTTTTTTTTTTTTTTTTTTTTTTTTAAGTAGAGACGGGAGTTCTCCATGTTCGTCAGGCTGGTCTCGAACTCCTGACCTCCAGACCTCAAGTCTGCCTGCCTTGGCCTCCCAAAGGGTTGGGATTACAGGTGTGAGCCACTCCGCCCGGCCGCTAAGTTGTTTGTTAAAAAAATCCTGCTGAGATGGCTTTAGCAAAAATGATTGACTAGTAACTAGTGACATTCATGTGCATGCAGTCCGTGTGGATACAATACGAAACATAATACCATGGACTCAGTAGGCTCTCAATAAAAATTAATTGTAAAGTTTTCTCATAAGTAGGTTAAGAATACTTGATGCAGCAAGCCCATTCTTCAAAGATAGTACTTAGAGCAGATTTTACCTTGAATGGAATACTAAGAGTGGGGCAATAAGAACAGTAGATCTTGGGTATGGACAATAGTAATTCTCATTATCTATGAAGAATTTAAACTACAATAAACGCACTAAAAGTCTGTTTTTTATTTCCAGTAATTTTTATGTACCAGTAATTCTAAACTCTGTCAATAATAAAATAGTCCTCCATGAAAAATCTCTTATGGATCTGGATTGTAAACAATTTCTGTATATGTTTTTTTTTTTTTTTTTTTTGAGACAGAGTCTGGCTCTGTCACCCAGGTTGGAGTGCCGTGGTGCAATCTCTGCTCACTGCAAGCTCCGCCTCCCGGGTTCACACCATCCTACTGCCTCAGCCTCTCGAGCAGCTGGGACTACAGGCGCCCACCACCACAGCTGGCTAATTTTTTGTATTTTTAGTAGAGATGGGGTTTCACCATGTTCGCCAGGATGGTCTCGATCTCCTGACCTTGAGATCCGCCCGCCTCGGCCTCCCAAAGTGCTGGGATTACAGGCGTGAGCCACCGCGTCCGGCCACTATACAAATTTAAACTTCAAATCACCATATTTTAATTATTTTTTAAAATAAGCAGTGTTCTCTACATGAAAATTAATTTAGAGAACTCCCACTCATACAATTGTCCTTCAGTAAACATGGACTCAGTTATTGTATATATTTCCAAGTAAACTCATAAAAGTTCAGAGTAATTCAAGACTTTAGGCACAGTTCATGTTTGCAACTCTGATGGTCCATATTCCTGCATTTAAACAGTAGATTCTTTGTAAACAATGGTAGCACAGTGATTGTAAGGATGAAGAAACAGAACTTGATTACTTCAACATTGTTGTATGTGACCACTTAGAGTGTTTGTTTATAAAATTTAAGAGTGAAACATAGTGCAAACTTTGAGGTATAATATTTTTGTTTCATGGAATTATCCTCTTGAATAATTTTTTTGAGACAGGGCTTTGCTCTGTTGCCCAGGTTGGAGTGCAGTGGCACAATCTGGGCTCACTGTAGTCTCTGCCTCCCTGGTTCAAGCAATTCTCCTGCCTCAGCCTCCCGAGTAGCTGGAACTACAGGTGCCTGGTACCAAGCCTGGCTAATTTTTGTATTTTTTTAGTAGGGACAGGATTTCACTGTGTTGGCCAGGCTAGTCTCCAGCTCCTGACTTCAAGTGATCTGCCCACCTCAGCTTCCTAAAGTGCTGGGGATTATAGGCACGAGCTACTGTGCCCGGCCCCGTCTTGAATAATTGAATTCAAATAACACATTTAACTTTGATTTTTTTTCTTTTTTCATTGTTCATAGTTGCTTCAAAACTAAAAAAGAAATCAAGAAAGTAAGAGGTATAATGTTATTTCGTACTGCAAACAAATCAGTATGTAGGCATATGTGTTTTTTATTTTTTGAAAATGATAATTTCATTACAATTTCCTTTTTTGTACTATAATACTTTATTTTCTATTGGTATATAAGTGGAGTTGAATAAAAGACAATTTCCACTGTCTCTTTCCTATTGTTTCATTTCATGATTATTACTGGAAAATAATTTTATCACATAGACGAAGGGGTAATAAAAAAAATGATCCCTCTGACCTGAGGTCAGGAGTTTGAGACCAGCCTGGCCAACATGGCGAAACTCTGTCTCTACTAAAAATACAAAAATTAGCTGAGCGTGGTGGTGGGCGCCTGTAATGCCAGCTACTCAGGAGGCTGAGGCTGGAGAATAGCTTGAACCTGGGAGGCGGAGGTTGCAGTGAGCTGAGATCGTGCCACTGCACTCTAGCCTGGGCAACAAGAGTGGACCTCCATCTCAAAAAACAAAAAAAATGATCCCTCTGGCTAGGTGCAGTGACTCATACCTGTAATCCTAGCACTTTGGGAGGCTGAGGCGGGCAGATCGCTTGAGCTCAGGAGTTCAAGATCAGACTGGGCAACATGGTGAAACCCCTTCTCCACCAAAAATATTTTAAAAATTAGCCAGATGTGGTGGTGTGCACTTGTGGTCCCAGCTGCTCGGGAGTCTGAGGTGGGAGGAGGGCTTGAGCCTGGGAGGCAGAGGTTGCAGTAAGCCAAGATTGCACTGCCGCACTCCAGCCTGGGTTACAGTGTGACACCCCGTCTCAAAAAAAAAAAAAAAAAATCCCTCTGGCTGTCAGATGTTCTAAGTATGTTAATGGGCCCAAATGATCACCAAGTGAATGGTATTCAGTTTTTAAGTAAGTTCAGTTATGTGTTTAATATTTGGAATTTGGCATGTACTCTATGAAGAACCGTTCCTTTGGCTGCACAATTCGTGTGCCAAAATGGAATATCAGCAAGTGCATATACATGAATTGAAAACACAAAAATGATCTACTATTCCAATTATAGTATAATTATTTTATAATAATTAAAATTATATTAACTTTTAAATTAAAATATAATTAAAATAGTGTAGGCTATTTTAAAACCTAGCAAGTACAGGCCGGGTGCAGTGGCTTATGCCTGTAATCCCAGATCATTTGAGGTCAGGAGTTTGAGACCAGCCTGGCCAACATGATGAAACCCTGTCTCTACTAAAAATACAAAAATTAGCTGGGCATGGTAGCATACGCTGGAAGTCCCAGCTACTCAGGAGACTGAGACAGGAGAATTGCTTGAACTGGGAGGTGGAGGTTGCAGTGAGCCAAGATTGTGCCACTGCACTCCTGCCTGGACGACAGAGCAAGACTCTGTCTCAATAAATAAATAAATAAATAAAACCTAGCAAGTACATATCCATGTGTTTATTAAAAGAATCCTAGTAATTGCTGACATTTATTGAATGCTTACCATATGTCAGGCACCATTCTATGTGCTTTATATATGCTAATTTATTTTTTCATAGCAGTCCCATTGGGGAGTTCTAGTTATTAATCTCATTTTACAGATGAAGAAACCGAGGCACAGAGGGATTAAGTAGCCTGCTCAAGATCACACAGCTAGTAAGGAACCGAGATTCAAACTTGGGGAGTCTGATTCAGAGACTTTAAATTCAACACTGGTGCCTCACTGCCTCACGTATGTACACAAAGTTGTGCCTAAATAAATTTGAGGAATCATTAAGTAGTAGGAAAAGCATTCTGGATTCCAGAGTTCCAGCTCCAGTTCATTCTGTAACTTTGAGTATGGCAAATAAATGAAAGTCTCTAATCTAGAGAGACTTGTGCTTACTCCATCTAGAAGTTCTCTAAGTTTTTTTCTAACTAAATTTTTATGATTCTATGATTATCTTTACATAAAGGAGAAAATTTATCTTTTTACTTTCTAACAGACTACAAGTGAATCAGAAAAATAAAAACCAGCATCAAATTTGAAGGTAGATAAATTTTTTATGTTTTGTAGTTACAAAAAAATATTATTCTTAAACCTTTTATGTTCGTTATTTGTATGGCTACAGAAAGCCCATAAACTTCTGAAGAATCGATTGTTGCATTCTATTGACTTAAATAAAAATTTGTATTAATATATGCCACTTTGATATGATTAAGGTAATCTGAGCTATTGCCTTGATCTTAGTGCCAAATAAAGTAAAAGCTCTTTGAGAAAATTAACTTTCTAAATGGAACATAGATCATATACTACTTTTTTTCCTCTTCTTTCCCACAAAGACCACCACCTTATTAAAATGACAAACCATATTAGGCTTCTATCTGTGATAATACCTGTAACATTTTTTTTCTTGGGGAACACAAAACATAAAAAGTAACTTTTATAATAAAAGAAATATAATTCCTCATCCTTCCAAAATCCCTGTTTGCATAGTATGAAGTGGCTCCTCACCATCGTCTAATCTTTTAGTAAAATTATATTTCCCTCTTAACCCAACTCCTAGCCTTTTATTTGGAAATAGTAACAGTAGTTTTTCTGGGACTTAAAAAGTTGTGAAAAGGAGAAAAATTAAACATGTCGACAAAGTGAAACTTCTGCTTCTTACTAAAAAGTCCTTTGAGGTACCACTAAGTAAAAGAAAAACATTCATATGAAATTTGCATATATATTCTACCTTCCTTCTCTTCGGGTATTACTAAAATTGTTATATAAATATTCTGTTCTTGCTTATTTCTTTATAGTGGCCACAAATTCTATTAAAGCAGAAGAAATAGTGTGAACCATAAAAGAGAACCAGTTTCCTCTCTACTCTGCAATTTAGAGGAAAAATTTTCATCCAAGGACAGATCAGGTAAGTATTCATTCTTTTAAATGTTTTGGGGCTATATATGTAGCCATAATTTGTTAATTATAATCCTAGATCATTGGTTTGATTTAACTAAGAGACAATAAGGTAGTCTCTGCAATATGGAAAATTCTGTAATATTAGTTTTATGGGTTTCAATTCTGTTTGAGAAGACTGTATAGAAGTATGTTCAATTAGGCCAGGCACGGTGGCTCACGCCTGTAATCCCAACACTTTGGGAGGCTGAGGTGGGCAGATCATGAGGTCAGGAGATCAAGACCATCCTGACTAACACGGTGAAACACCGTCTCTACTAAAATTACAAAAATAAATTAGCCGGGTATGGTGGTGGGCACCTGTAGTCCCAGCTACTCTGGAGGCTGATGCAGGAGAATGGCGTGAACCCGGGAGGTGGAGCTTGCAGTGAACTGAGATCGCGCCACTGCACTCTAGCCTGGGTGATACAGCAAGACTCTGTCTCAAAAAAAAAAAAAAAAAAAAAAAAAGGAGTGTGTTCAATTATATGTATTTATTTAGAAAAATAGAAACAACAAAGTGCTGTTGCTGGTTAAGTCTGGTCTTTGTGATTTAAAAATAAGATGAATAGAATTAAAGTTTTAGGCTGAGCACAGTGAGTCACGCCTGTAATCCCAGCACTTTGGGAGGCCAAGGCGGGCAGATCAAGAGGTCAGGAGTTCAAGACCAGCCTGCCCAACATGGTGGAACTCCATCTCTACAAAAATACAAAAAAAAAAAAATAATTTAAAAAAATGGCCGAGTGTGGTGGTGAGTGCTTGTGATCCCAGCTACTTGGGAGGTTGAGGGAGGAGAATTGCTTGAACCTGGCAGGCGGAGGTTGCATTGAGCCAAGATCATGCCATTACACTCCAGACAGGGCAATAGAGTGAGACTCCGTTTCAAAAAAAACAAAAACGAAAACAAAATGAAGGCTCGGGGCGACAATAATGCTTTTCCAGTAGATGAGATGCTGTCATACAGAGGATGATGCCTGTTCTTTTCTAACCTCTACAAGGGAAAAACAGCAGGAAAAAAGTAGATTAGAAAAATCAAAGATTTTGAAATTAAGAATATTTGAGGTTGTAGTTATTTACTTTTGGAAATTGTAGAATCCTCTTTCTAGAAGACTTTCCAAGTAGTGAATATCTGCTGAGAAAAGCTTATCTACCGCTTATACACCCATCATGAGGTCTTCTAACCTTATGATGCTATGGTTTACTTTGAAATGCAGACGGTTATTTATGTCTAAGGCTAACATGATATATTTCTAATGATAGAATAGGTAAACTTATAGAACTTTAAGACTATGGAGAATGATAGTTATTTTAGGAGCATAGAAATAGTCATAGGTCTTATCCAATTTATTCCATTCTTGGCCGTGTGACCATCATTAACATATTTAATTTTTCTTGGCTCTTGTAATACTCTCCAAGTACACATATGTTACCACTGACAGAAATGGAATTGTTGGACTCTTAATGTATCATCTCTACCAAGACTAGAGAGAAGGATGGGAGGACAGATTTAAAGAATAGTGTGTTCAAGTGGGATTGTTAAGAATGGTTCCCCAAAATGTGGGATAGGGTGGAGATTTCAAACAATGAGAAATAGACTACAGTATGGTAATCTGAAAATGGCATGTGGGAGCAAGGAAAGGGCTGTTATTCTTTCTACTGAGTTAGAGAAAGAGTAGAAATTAAGTGAAGTAAGTGGTTTTATTGAAAAAGGCACCTTGTAATCTAAAAGAGAACCAGATTTTTATTAGAGTGAACTGCACAGAAGTGAAAAATAAATTTAGAATAAAAAGGGTTTGTCCTCAAAGAAATAGACTTTCCAGTAGATAAGGTTGACGAATAGGGCAGAAGGGGAAGAATGACTGAAATGTTGAAGAATTGGATATAGAGTGAATGTGGATAGGAGAGTTTGAGAGTGAGGATGGGAGGGTTGGAGGTAAAAGGAAAAAGAGGCTTGTGCATATGGGGTGAGCAAATAAAATGGAAATGAAAGAAATATTTGAGTAGGAGAAAAAATAGATACAAGTTGAGGAAAAATTAGGAACTTTAAGATAATATTTCTTTGTAAGCAAGGAGATGTTAAGGATGACCAGTTATATATACTGAGGAAATATACTCAGGAAGATGGTCAGAGAGAGAGTGTGTGTCTGTGTGTGTGTATGTGTGTGTGTTGTGGGTGGGAGGGCATGATAATTACCCCAGGCCTGAGAAGAGCACGCACATATGAAAAGTAACTAGGCTGATTGACCCTCTTATTTCAGAGAAGTTTTCCTGCAACAATGTTGACAGACATATCCTATTTGGATTTTTTTTTTTTTTCTTTTCTGAGACCTAGTCTTGCTCTGTTGCCCAGGCTGGAGTACAGTGGCATGATCTCAGCTCACTGCACCTCCACCTCCTGAGTTCAAGCCATTCTCCTGCCTCAGCCTCCTGAGTAGCTGGGACCACAGGCATGCACCACCATGCCCAACTAATTTTTGTATTTTTAGTTGAGACGGGGTTTATACCATGTTAGCCAGGCTGGTCTCGAACTCCTGACCTCAGGTGATCCACCAACCTCAGCCTCCCAAAGTGCTGAGATTACAGGCGTGAGCCACTGCGCCCGGCCCGTATTTGGATATTGATTGTAGACTGAGTTTCTAGGCTTCAAGGACATGGGAAATCTTTAGAAAGACCAAGGTATGTATGAGAGGCAGTGCTTAGGGTAGTGAGGGTGGGGAGCACTGTGATTTTTTTCTCCTTTACGTTTCTATACAGAGCTATAGCATTTTGTAGAGACATGCATAATTCAAGACTATTTCTGGCAGCAAAGAATGGAAAGTTTGATATTGCCATGTGGCAGTAGCCTCAGAGTTTATAAATCATATTCACCAACCAGCTTTTTTTTTGAGTCAGAGTCTCGTTCTGTTGCCCAAGCTGGAGTATAGTGGCCTGATCTCAGCTTGCTGCAACCTCTGCCTCCCGGGTTCAAGTGATTCTCCTGCCTCAGCCTCCCAAGTAGCTAGAATTACAGGCATGCACCACCACATCTGGCTAATTTTGGTATTTTTAGTGGAGATAGGGCTTTACCACATTGGCCAGGCTAGTCTCAAACTTCTGGCCTCAAATGATCTGCCTGCCTTGGCCTCCCAAACTGCCGGGATTGTAAGCATGAGCTACTGTGCCCAGCCTCCAACCAGCTTTTGAAACTACTTTTTTTTTTTGAAACAGGGTTTCTCTTGTCACCCAGGCATACAGTGACAAGATCATAGCTCCCCACAGCCTCGAACTCCTGGGCTCCAGGGATCCTCCCACCTCAGCCTCTGGAGTAGCTGGGACTACAGGCCTGTGCCATCACAGTGAGCTAAGTAAAAAAAAAAAATTTTTAGACACGTGGTCTCACTACGTTGCCCAGGCTGGTCTTGAACTCCTGGGCTCAGGTGATCCTGTACCTCAGCCTCCCAAGTAGCTGGGATTGTAGTTGCAAGCCATTGCATCGGGCTGAAACTGTAATTCTTGATGAATTATTAATTTGGGGAATTTGTGTTATTTCATATTTAGCATATAAAGTGAATCTTTATTATTAAATCATTTTACATTTGCAGAGACTGCAACCATACACTATTTTTTTTCACTTTTTTTGAGATAAAATATACATATAAAATTTACCATCTTTACCATTTTTAAGTGTACAGTTTAGTGGTAATAAATACATTTATATTCCTTTTTTCACCCTTTATCCTTCCCTCTCCTCTATCATTAATGGCCTTTGGTAACCACTGTTCTACTCTGTGTCTTCATGAGATTCACTTTGTTTTAGCTTCTATATATGAGTGAGAACATGATATTTGTCTTTCTGTGCTTGGTTTATTTTGCTTACATAATTGGCTTCCAGATCCATCTATGTTGCTGCAAATGATGGGATTTCATTCTTTTTTTATGGATGAATAATACTCCAGTGTGTACATATATCATATTTTCTTTATTCATCCATTGATAGGCACTTAGGATGATTTCATATTTTGGCTATTGCTAATAGTGCTGCAATATACATGGGAGTACAGATAGCTCTTTGATATATTGATTTCCTTTCTTTTGGATATAGACTCAGTAGTGGAATTGCTGGATCATATGGTAGATCTATTTTTAGGCTTTTGAGAAGCTACCATACTGTTCTGCATAGAGGCTATAATAATTTACGTTCCCACCAACAGTGTATGAGAGCTTTCCCTTCTCTACATCCTCACCAGTATCTTTTATTCCTTGTCGTTTTCATAAAAGGCGTTTTAACTGGGGTGAGATGATATTTCATTGTGGTTTTGATTTGCATTTCTCTGGTTAGTCATGTTGAATTTTTTTTCATTTACATGTTGACCATTTGTATGTCTTCTTTTGAGAAATGTCTGTTCAAGTCTTTTGCCCATTTAAACATTAGATTATATGGGGTTTTTTTTTTTGCTATTGAGTTGTTTGAGCTCCATATATATTCTGGTTATTAATTCTTTGTCAGATGGATAGTTGGCAAATATATTCTACCATTCTGTGGGCTGTCTCTTCAACTTGTTGATTGTTTCCTTGTGCAGAAGCTTTGTAGCTTGATGTAATCCCATTTGTCTATTTTTGCTTTGGTTGCTTGTGCTTTTGAGGTCTTACCCCAAAAATCTTTTTTTTTTTTTTTTTTTTTTTTTTTTTTTTTTGAGACGGAGTCTTGCTCTGTCGCCCGGGCTGGAGTGCAGTGGCTGGATCTCAGCTCACTGCAAGCTCCGCCTCCCGGGTTTACGCCATTCTCCTGCCTCAGCCTCCCGAGTAGCGGGGACTACAGGCGCCCGCCACCTCGCCCGGCTAGTTTTTTGTGTTTTTAGTAGAGACGGGGTTTCACTGTGTTAGCCAGGATGGTCTCGATCTCCTGACCTCGTGATCCGCCCGTCTCGGCCTCCCAAAGTGCTGGGATTACAGGCTTGAGCCACCGCGCCCGGCCTACCCCAAAAATCTTTACCCAGACCAATGTCATGGAACATCTCTCCAATGTTTTCTTCTGTAGTTTCATAGTTTCGGGATTAAATATTTGTCTTTAATCCATTTTGATTTGGTTTTGGTGTGTGGTGACAGCTAGGGGTCTAGTTTCATTCTTCTGCATCTGGTAACCTTTCCCCATTATATGTTCTTGGCACGTTGGTCAAAGATGAGTTGGCAATAAATGTGTGGATTTACATCTGGATTCTCCATTCTGTTCCATTGGTCTATGTGTCTGTTTTTATGCCAGTACCATGCTGTTTTGGTTACCATAGCTTTGTAGTAAATTTTGAAGTCAGGTAGTGTGATACCTTCAGCTTTGTTCTTTTTGCTCAGGATTGCTTTGTCTATTCTAGGTCTTTTGTAGTTCCGTATAAATTTAAGAAAATTTTCCGTATTTTTATAAAGAATGCCATTCACATTTTGGTAGAGATTGCATTGAATCTGTAAATTGCTTTGGGTAGTTTTATCATTTTAACAATATTAATTCTTCCAATTCATGAGCATGGAATATCTTTCCTTTTGTGTGTGTGTCCTCTTCAATTTCTTTCATCAGAGTTTCATAGTTTTGCTTGTATAGATCTTTCACTTCTTTAGTTAGATTGACTCCTAGGTATTTTATATATTTTTGTAGTTGTTATAAATGAAATTGCTTTATTTTTAATTTTTGTGGGAACATGGTATATTTATGGGTTACATGAGCTATTTTGATACATGCATGCAATGCATAATCACATCAGGGTAAATGGGGTATCCATCCCCTCAAGCATCTATCCTGTGTGTTACAAACAATCCAATTATACTCTTAGTTATTTTTAAATGTACAATTACATTATTTTTTACTATAGTCACCCTATTGTGCTAGCAAATGCTAGGTCTTATTGATTCTTTCTAAGTAATTTGGACCCATTAACCATCCACACTTCTCCCAATCAGCCCCCTGCTCCACCCTTCCCAGCCTCTGTTAACCATCTTTCCACTGTCTACCTCCATAAGTTAAATTGTTTTAATTTTTAGCTCCCACAAATAAGTGAGAACATGTGAAGTTTGTTTTTCTGTGCCTGGCTTGTTTCACTTAACATAGGGACCTCCAGTTCCATCCATGTTGTTGCAAATTATAGGATCTCATTCATTTTTTATGGCTGAATAGTACTCCATTGTATGTATGTACCACATTTTCTTTATCTGTTCATCTGTTGATGGATGCTTAGGTTGCTTCCAAATCTTAGCTCTTGTGAATAGTGCTGCAGTAAACATGGGAATGTGGCTATCTCTTCGATGTACTGACTTCCTTTCTTTTGGGTGTATATCTTAGAGTACAATTGCTGGGTCATATGGTAGCTCTATTTTTAGTTTTTTGAGGAACCTCCAAACTGTTCTCCATAGTGGTTCCCACCAACAGTATGTGAGTGTTTCCCTTTCTCCATGTCTCCTCCAGCATTTGTTAATGTCTGTCTTTTGGATAAAAGCCATTTTAACTGGTGTAAGATGATATCTCATTGTAGTTTTGATTTGCATTTCTCTGATGTTCAATTATGTTGAGCACCTTTTCATATGTCTGTATGCCATTTTTATGTCTTCTTTTGAGAAATGTCCATTCAGATCTTCTGTCCATTTTCATACCAGATTATTAGGCTTTTTCTCATATAGAGTTGTTTGAACTCCTTGTATATTCTGGTTATAATCCCTTGTCAGATGGGCAGTTTGCAAATATTTTCTCCATTCTGTGGATTGTTTCTTTTTTGAGTATCTCCTTTGCTGTGGAGAAGCCTTTTGTTGATTGTTTCCTTTGCTGTGTAGAAACCTTTTAACTTGATATGATCCCATTTGTCTATTTTGGCTTTGGTTGCCTGTGCTTGTAGGGTATTACTCAAGAAATCTTTTTTTTTTTTTTTTTTTGAGATGGAGTCTCACTCTGTCACCCAGGTTGGAATGCAGTGGCATGATCTTGGCTCACTGCAAGCTCTGTCTCCTGGGTTCACGCCATTCTCCTGCCTCAGCCTCCCAAGTAGCTGGGACTACAGGCACCCACCACCATGCGTGGCTAAATTTTTATATTTTTAGTAGAGGCGGGGTTTCACCGTGTTAGCCAGGATGGTCTCAATCTCCTGACCTCATAATTCACCCACCTTGGCCTCCCAAAGTGCTGGGATTACAGGCGTGAGCAGCCTACTCAAGAAATCTTTGCCTACTCCAATGTCCTAGAGAGTTTCCCCAATTTTTTTGTTAGTAGTTTCATAGTTTGACATCTTAGAATTAAGTCTATAATCCTATTTTGATTTGGATTTTTGTATATGGTGAGAGATAGGGGTCAAGTTTCATTCTTCTACATATGGATATCCAGTTTTCCCAGCACCATTTATTGAAGAGACTGTCCTTTCCCCAAGTATGTTCTTGTCACCTTCGTCAAAAATGAGTTAATGTATGGATTTATTTCTGGGTCCTCTATTCTGTTCCATTAGTCTATATATCTGTTTTTATGCCAGTATCGTGCTGTTTTGGTTACAATAAGTCTGCAGTGTAATTTGAAGTCAAGTAATGTGATTTATTCAGTTTTGTTCTTTTTGCTTAGGATGGCTTTGGCTATTCTGGGTCTTTTCTGGTTCCATATAAATTTTAGGATTGTTTCTTCTATTTCTGTGAAGAATGTCATTGGTATTTTGATAGAGATTGCATTGCATCTATAGATTGCTTTGGGTAGTGTGGACATTTTAACAATATTGAATCTTCCAATCTATGAACATGAAATATCATTCCTTTTTTTGTGTCTTTTTCAATTTCTTGCATTGGTATAGTTTTCATTGTAGAGAGCTTTCACTTCTTTGATTAAATGAATTCCTAGATACTTTTTTTTATTTGTAGTTATTGCAAATTGGATTACTTTCTTGATTTCGTTTTCAGATTGTTCACTTTTGGCATATAGAAATGCTACTAATTTTTGTTTGTTGATTTTGTGTCCTCTAACTTTGCTGAATTGGTTTAGCAGTTCTAAATTTTCTGATGAAGTCTTTAGGTTTTTCCAAGTATAAGATCATATCATCTGCAAACAGTGATAATTTGATTTCTTCCTTTCCAATTTGAATGCCCTTTATTTCTTTCTCTTGTCTGATTGCTCTAGGTAGGACTTCCAATACCATGTTGAATAACAGTGGTGAAAGTGGGCATCCTTGTCATCTTCCTGATCTTAGAAGAAAGACTCAGTTTTTCCACATTCAGTATGATACTAGCTATGGGTCTGTCATATATAGCTTTTATTATGTTGAGGTATGTTCCTTCTATTCCCAGGTTTTTGAGAGTTTTTATCACAATGAAATGTTGAATTTTATCAAATGCTTTTTCAGCATCAATTGAAATAATCATATTATTTTTGTTCTTCATTCTATTGATATGATGTATCTCATTGATTTGTGTATGTTGAACCATTCTTGCATCCATGGGATAAATCTCACTTGGTCATGACAAATGATATTTTTAGTATGTTATTGAATTTGGTTTGCCAGTGTTGTGTTGAAGATTTTTGCATCAGTGTTAACCAGGGCTATTGGACTACAGCTTTTTTAAAAAAAAAAAAATGTGTTTTTATCTGGTTTTGATATGAGGGTAATATTGACCTTGTAGAATGAGCTTGGAACTATTCCTTCCTCCTTTCTTTTTCAGAATAGTTTGAGTAGTATTGGTATTAGTTATTTTTTAAATGTTTGATAAAATTCAGCAGTGAAGTCATTGGTCTCAGGCTTTCCTTTGTTGGGAGACTTTTTAATATGGCTTTGATCTTATTAGTTGTTATTAGTCTGTTTAGGTTTTGGATTTCTTCATGGTTCAATCTTGGTAGGTTGTATATATCTAGGAATTTATCCATTTCTTCTTGGCTTTTCAATTTATTGGCATATATTTGCTCATAGTAGCCTCTAATGATCCTTTGAATTTCTGCAGTATTTGTTGTAATGTCTCCTTTTTCATCTCTGATTTTACTTATTTGTGTCTCCTCTTTTTTTCTTAGTCTGGCTAAAGGTTTATCAGTTTTGTTTATCTTTTCAAAAAACCAGCTTTTTATTTCATTGATCTTTTGTATTTTCTTCATTTCAATTTTATCTCTGCTCTTTATTCTTCTACTGATTTTTGGGTTCAGTTTGCTTTTGCTTTTCTATTTCTTTCAGATGCATCATTAGCTTGTTTATTTGATGTTTTCCTACTTTTTAAATGTAGGTGCTTATAGCTATAAACTTCCCTCTCAGTACTGCCTTTGCTATATTCCATAGGTTTTGGTGTGTTGTGTTTCCATTATCATTTGTTTCAATAAATGTTTCAGTTTCCTTTTTAATTTCTTCATTGACCCACTCGTCATTCTGGAGCCTATTATGTAATTTCTGTGTGTTTGTATAGTTTCCAAAATCCCTCTCATTATTGATTTCTAGTTTTACTCCTTTGTGGCCAGAAAAGATGTTTGATATTATTTCAGTTTTTTAAAATATTGTAAGACTTGTTTTTTGACCTAACATATGGTCTATCCTTGAAAATGACCCATGTGCTGAGGAAAAGATTGTATGTTCTGTAGCTGTTGGATTAAATGTTCTGTATGTATCTATTTGGTCCATGTGGTCTATAGCACAGATTAAGTCTGATGTTTCTTTGTTTATTTTCTGCCTGGAAGATCTGTCCAATGCTTAAAGTGGGGTGTTGAATCTCCAGCTATTATTATATTGGAGTTTATCTCTTTCTGTAGCTCAAATATTTGCTCTATATATCTGGGTGCTTTAGTGTTGGGTGCATATATATTTAAAATTGTTATATTCTTTTGCTGAATTGACCCCTTCATTATTATATAATGACCTTCTTTGTCTCTTATTAAAGTTTTTGTCGTGGGATCTATTTTGTCCAATATATGTATAGCACTCCTGCTCTTTTTTGGTTTCTGTTGGTATGAAATATCTTTTTCTGTCTCTTTATTTTCAGTCTATGTGTGTCATTATAGGTAAAGTGTGTTTGTTGTAGGCAACAGATCATTGGCTCTTGTGGGTTTTTTTGTTTTTTTTTTTGGTTTTTTTTTTTGTTTTTTTGTTTTGTTTTGTTTTGTTTTTTTCTTATCCATTCAGCCACCTTGTCTTTTGATTGAAGAGTCTAGTCCACTTACATTAAAGGTTATTACTTTTTTTTTTTTTTTTTTGACAGGGGGGTGGGTACAGAATCTTGCTTTGTTGCCCAGGCTGGGGTGCAGTGGTGTAATCTCGACTCACCTCAACCTCTGCCTCCCGGGTTCAAATGATTCTCATGCCTCAGCCTCTCAAGAAGCTGAGAGTACAGGTGTGTGCCACCACACCCAGCTAATTTTGTATTTGAGACAGGATTTTGCCATGTTGGCCAGGCTGGTCTCAAACTCCTGGCCTCCAATGGTCCACCTGCCTCAGCCTCCCAAAGTGCTGGGATTACAGGTGTGAACCACCACACCCAGCCAGCCTTTTTGTACTTGGTTATTAATATATTTTTCTAGGTTTATGAATTTCTCTCTAATTATCCCTTTGAATAAAGTTTCTACCCCTTTCTCTACCTTCTCTTTAAGGTCAATAACTCTTAGATTTGCCCTTTTGAGGCTATTTTCTAGATAATGTAGGTGTGCTTCATTCTTTATTTTGTTTTAATCTGTGTCTAACTGTGTTTTCAAATAGCCTGTCTTCAAGCTCACGAATTCTGTCTTCTGCTTGATCAGTTCTACTATTAGAGTCTCTCATGCATTATTCAATATGTCAATTGCATTTTTCACCTTCAGAATTTCTACTTATTCTTTTCAATTATTTCAATCTCTTTGTTAAATTTATCTGATATAATTCTGCATTTCTTCTCTGTGTTATCTTGAATTTCTTTGAGTTTCTTCAAAACAGCAATTTTAAATTCTGTCTGAAAGGTCATGTATTTTTGTTTCTTCAGGATTGGTCTCTGGCAGCTTATTTAGTTCATTTGGTGAGGGTATGTTTTCCTGGATGGTCTTGATACTTGTGGATATTCGCTGGTGTCTGGGCATTGAAGAGTTAGGTATTCATTGCAGTATTCTCAGTCTAGGCTTGTTTGTATCCATCTGTCTTGGGAAGGCTTTCCAGGTATTCAAAAGGACTTTGAGCATCGTGATCTAAGATCTAAGCCATATCTGCATTATGGGGCACCTCAAGCCCAGTAATGCTGTGGTTCTTGCAGACTTGGGGAAGTACCATCTTGGTGATATTGGATAATCTGGAAGAATTCTCTGGTTTACCAGGCAGAGATTCTTATTCTCTTCCCTTACTTTCTCCCAAGCAAATGGAGTTTCTCTGTCTGTGCTGAGCCACCTCTGGCTGGGAGTAGGTGACACAAACACCTCTATGGCCACCACCAGTGGGACTGTGCTGGGTTAGACCTGAATCCAGCACAGCACTGGGTCTTGCCCAAGGCCCGCTGTAACCAGTAGCTGACTGCCACCTATGTTCATTCAAAGCCCTAGGGCTCTACAGTCAACATCTAGTGAAGCCAACCAGGCTTGTGTCCTTTCCTTCAGGGGGCAAGTTCTTGCAGGCCTTGGGCAGGTCCAGAGATGCCATCTGGGAGCTAAGGACTGGAGTCAAAAACCTTAGAAGTCTACCTAGTGTTGTATTCCACTGTGGCTGAGTGGGCTTTCAAACCATCAAAAGCAGTTCTCACTTTTCCCTCTCCTTTTCACAGGCAGAAGACCCTCACCTTATGGTCACTACCACCCAAGGCCCACAGGGAGTATTGCCAGGCTACCACCAATGTTCACTTAAGGCCTGAGGGCTCTTCAGTTAGCTTGTGGTGAATGCTACCAGGCCTGGGACTCACTCTTCAGGGAAGTGGGGTCCCCTTGGCCCTGGCCATGTCCAGAAATGCCATGCAAGAGCCAAGGCCTGGAATCAGGGACCCCAAGAGCTTGATTGGTGCTATACCACATTGTGGTAGAGCTTGTACTTAAGATGCAAGACAAAGTCTCCACTTTTTCCTCTGCTTTTCTCAAGCAGAAGGAATCTCTTACCATAGCCACCACAGGTGGGAATGTGCTGGGTCTCACCTGAAGCCTGTGTGTCTCAGAGTCTCACCCAAGGCCCGTACCGTACTACCTGAGTATCACTATTGATTATTCAGGGTCTCAAGGGCTCTTTAGCCAGCAGATAATGCATCCTGCCAGGAATAGGTCCTTCCTTTCAAGGAATCAGTTTCCCTCCGGGTCCAGGGTGTGTCTAGAGATGTCATCTGGGAGCTAGGGCCTGGAATGGGGGCCTGACTAGTATTGTATCCTACTGTGGTTGAGCTGGTGTCCAAGGTGCAAGACAAAATTCCTCTTTACTCTCCCTCTCCTCTCCTCTCAGGTGGAAAGGGAGTGCTTGCACTACTCCCTTTTCAACACCAGGCAACACAGCTTGTGGCTCTTTTGTGACTTTTATGGAGTCACAGCTGTGTTGCCTGGGGTTGGGGGAGGGGTAGTGCAAGCACTCCCTTAGATGCCTGGCCTTGTGTCTCAGTAAGTCTCATGACTGGCAAGTCCACTGGCTTCAAGCCCAGCTCAACACTAAAACTTGCCATTCTTGGGGCCTAGACTGCCTTTACAGTTTATTTAGAGCCCCAAAGCACTTCGGGCCACAATGATAAAGCTTGCTGGAACTCAAGTTCCAGCTGCTGGGATGGGTGATTCTCCTCTGGCTAGGGTTTATCTGAATGTTCCCTCTGTAGCTGGGTGTCAGCTAAGTTCAGCCCAGTTTTGCTTTATACTGTTACAACACTGAGTTCAATGTAAAGTCTCACAGTCTCTGTGTTCTCAATCTCCCCAAGCACGCAGATTTCTTCACACCACTTGACTACTGTGATGGGATAGGGGAGGAGTAGCATCAATGATTCAAAACTCTTTCCTACTCTCTTAAGTTTCTCTTTCAAAACTGTGAAGTTAACATCAGGTGCTGTGAAGGCTCACCTGATATTTGGTTCTTATAAGGTGCTTTTTTTGTACGTAGATAGTTGTTGAATTTGGTGTTCCTGCAGTGGGGATGATTGGTAGGACCTTCTATTCTGCCATCTTGCTCTACCCCTCAAGATTGCTTTTTTTATTTCTTTTTCAGATTGTGTGCTTTTGGCATATAGAAATACTATTGATTTTTGTATGTTTATTTTTGCATCCTGCAACTTTACTGAGTTTCTCAGCTCAAACTTTTTTTTTTTTTTTTTTTTTTTTTGGTGAAGTCTTTAGGTTTTTCTATGTATAAGGTCATGTCATCTGCAAATAAGGCTAATTTGACTTCTTCCTTTCCAGTTTGGATTCTCTTTATTTCCTTTTCCTGTCTAATTGCTCCATCCAGGACTTCCAGTATTATGTCAAATAACAGTAGTGAGAGTGGACATCCTTATCTTGTTCTAGTCCTTAGAGGAAAGGCCTTGGATTTTTCCCCATTCGGTAGGAGTTAGGTGGTCATACACTATTTAAGTTTCCCAATTAAAAGTAATGATAATAGCTAGCACTTGTTGAATCCTTCCTACGTTCCAGGCATTTTACATGTATAAATTCATCTGATACTCAGATATCCCTTTGAATGAGGCATTATCATTGTGTCCCCTTCTAACTCTGCTCTCATGTATAGATGAAGAAAGTAGACACAGTGATTTTTCTCCCAATGTCACTCACCCATTATAGGGTGAAACATTCTACCGTGGAACTTTTTTTTTTTTTTTTTTTTTTAGGTTATTCACACAAGGAGTTGATGTGAAGCAAATAAAACAGAAGTTTTTCCCTCCAGGCAATTCTCATATCCACCACTCTAAGTCAAACCAGTGTGAAGTGGGCTACAAAAGCTGTGGAGCCCCTGGGAAGGGTGTCTGTTTAGAAACTACCTTAGATGTGGCCAAAGAGGACAATGACAAAGCAGATGCTCCTGAGACTTATACAAGGACCTAGCAGATTGACTAACCAAGGAATTTACCTTACTGCCTGCCAAAGAATCTGCCGTTTCTGTCCTTAAGATACAGTGTGGATTGTGGGCTGTTGACAACTGTGTGCTTCCCATTATTCCCTTTTCTGAATGGGAATTTTAAGGGGGTTACTCTGTCCTTTCTTTTTCACAGTTATATTAACAAAGGAGGATGGCTTAGAGACCGATACCTTTTAGCTATTCAGATGGTCAGATAGGAATTGCCATATTTGAACTTGATATAGCAGATAGAAAATCACCCAGGGATTCTGTTTAAAGCTATTTGCAGTAATTGGATGAAATAGGAGGGTTGTCTTTCTTGAGGAAAGAATGAGTATGTTCTGTTTAATGCATAGGTGTGACAAGAAGTGTGCATGTGCATGTTGGGTTGAGGACTGTGACAGCGCTATTGGTTATCTAATCCAATATCTATTCCTTACTTTTACCATAAATATTAGAAAAGTTAAATACTAGATTTTCTAAACTTTCTTACTGCTACAGTGGCCATATAATACAATTCTAGTTCATGAGTCTGCGGGGGGACTTCACAGAAGACTTTCCTCTTTTCTGATAAAAGGGTAGGACAGGGCTGGGGTGTAACCCCTTTTCTGGGTTTGACCTTAGATGTGGTGCTTAAAGCTGAAGTGACCATCTTGGAACCATTAGGCAATAAAAATGAATACAAAAAGTTAACACACTTAGGATGGTGGAGAAAACATACTGAAAATATTGATTACATCATTGATTAGTGAACCAACTTTAGCAGTTACTCTGTTCAAGATGTTGTGTCTCGTGAGAAATTTATCCATATTTGTTTATGCTATTGTGAACTGGGTTGACTGTTACTTACAACCTAAAACTTTCTAAACTGATACATTATAAAAGTCTCTTTTGTATGCTACAATGTCAGGTACATTTTTGTTTTTAAACCATGATGTCCTATTAGTAAATAATGGTTATATGAAGTAAGGGCAAGCCTTATTGATTTATTTTTTGAAATAGAGATGGGATTTCATTGTGTTTCCCAGGCTGATCTTGAACTCCTGGCCCCCAGGTATCTTCCTGCCTTGGGCCCCTGATGTGCCAGGATGACAGGCGTGAGCCACCACATCTGGCCGGGAAAAGCTTCTGGGGAAAACAAACAAACAAAAAACCAAAACAAAACAAAAAAACTTTTACAATAGGCTGATTCAATTCACATGTAAAATTGCATTATTGAGGTGTTACTATTGACAGACATCTTCTTGATACATAGCCCAGTTTACGTTTTACTTTTAGGAGGAGAATATCTGCATAGCTAAGACTTGCACTTTAATGTATTTAGGGAATATCTTCTGAAAATTGGTTTCCCATGCAGTAAGAAATGCTACAAAGTTTTACAACCTAATAAAAGTCTTCAGAAAGAAATTGCTGAGTCCAGTATGATAGGTTCAATGTAGTCATGGCTTTTGAATAAGATAGTATTTTAGTTCTGCATCACTGACTGCTAGGAAATGTTTATTACTTCCAAACTGCTATTTTATTCTGCCTTATATCAGAACATCTACTTTTACTTTCAGTTGTCCTTTTAAATGTTTTCATCATTTCAGAAAATTTTTTGTTCCAATTGTTGACTCAATCATATGAGGTTTAAGATTTTACTTTTCTATTTTTACCTTTCTAAAAATTAATTCATGGTAATAGCCATTTGTGCCAGCTTTTTATATCACAAGGAGATGCTTGAACAACAACCAAAGGAAAATATGGAGCAAAGAAGAATAGACATTTTTCTGTGGATGTAGTTTATAGAAAAATTATATTTGGCCTTCAAAGAAAGTTTTTAAGACTTTATGTTTGTTACTTATTCACATACTGACAAGTTGTGATCAAAATGATTTTCCTAGAAAAGTAGTCTGAAGTTTTTTCATTTAAAACCAAAAGCTTTTAAAAATAATCGGAAAGCTCCTGACACTGAATATTCTGTTATTTATCTAAATGCCTAAGACGTGATTTGGGGTATATTGAGATCTGTCGGTCTCTATGTGGTTTTCTTGGTGGCTTTATACACAATATTTTGCTTTTCTTTTCTGATGTACCCTGAGTCAGGCCTCACAAAAACTAACAATATTGTAAGACTTGCAAACTCAGCATCTAAGGCAATTCTTAAATGTATGGTAAGGGTATTTTCAACCAATTGACTGGAAAATCTTTTTGATCTATTTCTACTGGCATTTGAACACTCTATTGAAGTGGTTTGAAACAAACTTTAAAGCTTGAGCTTTTTCTTGATTTAAATTACTCTTTTTTTAAGAATGTATTGTTATTAGCATGATGGCTCTGTGCCTAGCATATAAAGTCTTTTTACTGGGTAATTCTCCTGTCTACTTCTTGTTTACCCTCTGTGTTGGCTTTTCTTGAGTAATGTATGCCATACATATGCTCATTTTCTTTCACCATGGAAAGCATTTATCTGTGAATAATGACAGCTTTATTCTTCCTTTCCAATTTTTATGGGTTTTATTTATTTATTTATTTATTTATTTATTTATTTATTTATTTTTGAGACAGAGTCTCACTCTTTTGCCCAGGCTGGAGTGCAATGGCACGATCTCAGCTCACTGCAAGCTCCTGGGTTCAAGTGATTCTCCTGTTTCAGCCTCCCGAGTAGCTGGGATTACAGGCATGCGCCACCACATCCAGTTAATTTTTTTTTTTTTTTTTTGGAGAGACGGAATCTTGCTCTGTCGCCCAGGCTGGAGTGCTTAAGTGCAGTGGTGCAATCTTGGCTCACTGCAACCTCCACCTCCTGAGTTCAAGCAATTCTCCTGCCTCAGCCTCCCAAGTAGCTGGGACTACAGGAGCATGCTGCCATGCCTGGCTAATTTATTTTGTATTTTAGTAGAGATGGGGTTTCACCACATTGCCCAGGCTGGTCTTGAACTCCCGACCTCATATGATCCACCCGCCTCGGCCTCCCAAAGTGCTGTGATTGTAGCCATGAGCCACCATGCCCAGCCCCAGTTTTTATGTTTTATATTTCTTTGTATTGTCCTCATGTGCTAATTAAGACCTCCAGTATAATGGTGATAGAAATAGTGAAATTGGACATCTTTGCCTTGTTTCTAATCTTAGGGGAAAGGCTTTCAATATTTCAACGTGAAATGTGATGCTAATCGTAGGTTTTTAGTAGATATTCTTTATAAGCTTAAGCAAGTTCCCCTAGTTTGTGGAGACTTTTTTCCCTCATGAATGGGTATTGAAGTTTTATCAGATGCCTTTTTTGAATCTATTGAGGTGACAATATAATCTTTATCTTTTATTTTGTTAATGTGGTGAATTGTATTAATTCACACATATTAGACCAACCATGCTGATAAACCCTGCTGGTCATGATATATTATCCTTTTACTATATCACTAGATTTAATTTGCTAATTTTTAAAGGATTTTTTTGGTCTATGTTCATGAGGATTAATAGTAATTTTCTTTAATTTCTTGTCAAGTTTCGGCATCAAGGTTATGTTGGTTTCAGAAAAATGAGTTGGGAAATGTTCATTCTTTAGTATCTAAAATAATTTGTATAATATTCTCTCTTTTTCCTGAAATGTTTGGTGGAATTCACCAGTGAATCCATCCAGGCATAGTGTTTCCTTTGTGGAAAGATTTTAAATTAGAAATTCAAATTTGTTTATTTTTGTTTTGTTACCTGTGCTTTGAGGTGTTATTCATAAAATCTTTTCCCAGACCAGTGTCCTGAAGTCTTTCCCCTATGTTGCCTTGCAGTAGTTTCATAGATTCTGGTCTTTCATTTAGATGGTTAATCCATTTTGAGTTGCTTTTTGTATAAGGTTAGAGGGTGGGGGAGTAGTTTCATCCTTCTGCATATTACTATCTAATTTTTCCAGCACTATTTATTGAAGAGATTGTCCTTTCCCTAATGAGTGTCCTTGATGCCTTTGTGAAAAATCAGGTGGCTGTAGAAGCATGGGTTCTTTAATTCTGGGTTCTCTATTCTGTTCCATTGGTCTATGTGTCTGTTTTTATGCCAGAACCATGCTGTTTTGGTTACTACAGTTTTGTAGTATATTTTGAAGTTGTAGCATGATGTCTGCAGCTTTGTTCTTTTTTTTTTTTTTTTTTTTTTTTTGAGACAGAGTCTTGCTCTGTCACCTAGGCTGGAGTGCAGTGGTGCAATCTGGGCTCATTGCAACCTCCACCTTCTGAGTTCAAGCAATTCTCCTGCCTCAGCCTCCCGAGTAGCTGGGACTACAGATGCGTGCCACCACGCCCGGCTAATATTTTGTATTTTTAGTAGAAATGGAGTTTCACCATGTTAGCCAGGATGGTCTTCATCTCCTGATGTCGTGATCCACCTGCCTCAGCCTCCCAAAGTGCTGGAATTACAGACATGAGCCGCCACACCCAGCCTGCAGCTTTGTTCTTTTTGTTCAGGGTTGCTTTATCTGTTTTGTGTCTTTTAGGATTTCTTTTGCTATTTCTGTGAAGAATGTAATTGGTATTTTGATAGGGATTGCATTGAATCTGTAGGTTTCCTTGGGTAGTATGATTATTTTAAACAATATTAAATCTTCTGATCCATGAGCATATCTTCCAGTTTGTTTGTGTCCTCTTCAATTTATTTCATCAGCATTTTATAGTTTTCATTGTAGAGATCCTTCACTTCTTTGGTTAAATTTATTCCTAGGTATTTTATGTTTTTGTAGTTATTGTAAATGGGATTGTCTTGATTCCTTTTTCAGTTTAGTTAATCATCCATGTATAGAAATACTGCTGATTTTTATGTCAATGTTTGTATTCTGCAACTTTACTGAATTCATTTATTAGTTTTAAGAGTTTTTTGGTAGAGTCTTCAGGTTTTCCTATATAGAAGATCATGTCATCTACAAACAGGGACAGGTTGATTTCCTCCTTTCTAATTTGGATACCCTTTATTTCTTTCTCTTGTCTAATTGCTCTACGTAGCACTTCCGATACTATGTTGAATAACAGTGGTGAGAGTGGACATCTTTGTCTTCTTCCAGTCCATCCAGTATGATGTTAGCTGTGGGTCTATCATATATGGCCTTAATTTTGTTAAGGTACTTTCCTTCTATACCTAATTTCATGAGAGTTTTTAATTATGAAGGAAGGTTGCATTTTATCAAATGCTTTTTTCTGCACCTATTGACATGATCATATGGTTTTTCTCCTTCATTCTGTTGATATAGTGTATCATATTGATTGATTTGCATATGTTGAACCATACTTGCATTCCTGACATAAATCCCACTTGATCCAGGTGTATTATCTTTTTTGTGTATTTTGTATTTGGTTTGCCTGTATTTTGTTGAGCACTTTTATGTCTATGTTCATTGGGGGATTTATCCTGTAGTTTCTCTTTCTGTTGTGTTCTTATCTGGTTTTGCTATCACAGTTATGCAGGCCTCATAGAATCACTTTTTTATTTTATTTTGAGGAGAAGGAGGAGGAGTCTCGCTCTGCTGCCCAGGCTGAAGTGCAGTGGCACATCTCAGTTCACTGCAACCTACCTTCCCCTCCAGGGTTCAAGCGATTCTCCTGGCTCAGCCTCCCAAGTACCTGGGATTACAGGTGCAGGCCATTGCACCTGGCTAATTTGTGTATTTTTAGTAGAGAGGGGGATTCACTACATTGGCCAGGCTGGTCTCAAACTCCTGGCCTAAAGTGATCCACCTGCCTCAACCTCCCAAAGTGCTGGGATTACAGGTGTGAGCTACCACGCCCAGCTGGAATCACTTTTTTTTTTTTTTTAAACAGTTTGAGGATAATTACTTTTAATTCTTCTTTAAAGGTTCATTACAGTTCAATGGTGAAGTCATCTGGTCCTAGATTTTTCTCTGTTAGGAGACTGTTTTATTACTGTTTTAATTTTATTACTTGTTATTGGTCTGTTCAGGTTTTCCATTTCTTCTTGGTTCCATCTTGATAGGTTATATATAGCCAGGACCTCATCTGTTTCCTCTAGGTTTTCAAATTTATTGGCATGTATTTGTTCATGACCCTTTGTATTTCTGTGATATCTGTTGTGATGTCTCATTTTTCATTTCTGATTTTTTAATTTGGGTTTTCTCTTTTTTCTTAGTTTAGCTAATGATTTGTCAATTTTGTTTATCTTTTCAAATAACCAACTTTCATTTCATTGGTCTTTTGTATTTTTTTCTCTCAATTTTATTTATTTCTGCTCCGATCTTTATTTCTTCTACTAATTTTGAGTTTGATTTTTTCTTTTTTTTTTAGTTCCTTGAGATGCATCATTAAATTGTTTATTTGAAATCTTTCTAGTTTTTTGTGTAGACATTTATTACTATAAACTTGCCCCTTAATACTGCTTTTGCTGTGTCCCATAGATTTTGGTATGTTGTGTTTCTATTTTCATTTGTCTCATGGGACTTTCTAATTTTCTTATTTTCTTTCTTAATCCATTGGCCATTCAGCAGGGTGGTGTTTAATTTCCATGTATTTGTATAGTTTTGGATGTTTCTCTTATTATTGATTTGAAGTTTATCCATTGTGGTAAAATAAGATACTGATATTTCAATTTTTAAAAAAGTTTGAGACTTGTTTTGTGTCCTAATATGTGGTCAGTTTTGGAGAATGTTCCATGTGCTGATGAAAAAAGTCAGTTGTTGGGTGAAACGTTTTGAAAATTATGTCCATTTAGCCTATGGTGCAGTTTAAATCCAGTGTGTCTTTGTTAATTTTCTGGCTAGATGACCTGTTTAATATCCCCAACTATTATTGTATTGAAGTCTGTCTCTCCCTTTAAATCTAATAATATTTGCTTTATATATCTGGATGCTCTGGTGCTGTGTGCATATCTATATATTTATGACTGTTATATTCTCTTGCTGAATGGATCTATTGATTATATAATGTTTCTTTTTCTCTTTGTACAGCTTGCTTTATCTATCTGGGTGCTCTGGTGTTGGATGCATATATATATTTATGACTGTTATATTCTCTTGCTGAATGGATCCATTGATAATTATATAATGTCTTTCTTTTTCTCTTTGTACAACTTTTGAATTGAAGTCTTGTTTTGTCTAATACAGATATTTCTGCTTGTTTTTGGTTTTTGTTTGTGGAATGTCTTTTTCCATCCCTTCACTTTCAGTCCATGTGAGTCTTTATGGATAAAGGGAGTTTCTTATAGGCAGTATATAGTTGGGTCTTGGTTTTATTTTATTTTATTTATTTATTTTTTGAGACAGAGTCTCGCTCTGTCCCTCAGGCTGGAGTACAGTAGCACAATCTCAGCTCACTGCAAGCTCCGCCTTCCAGGTTCACACCATTCTCCTGCCTCAGCCTCCCAAGTAGCTAGGACTATAGGTGCCTGCCACCACGCCCAGCTAATTTTTTGTATTTTTAGTAGAGACGAGGTTTCACCTTGTTAGCCAAGATGGTCTCTATCTCCTGACCTCGTGATCCACCCACCTCAGCCTCCCAAAGTGCTGTGATTACAGGCATGAGCCACCATGCCCAGCCTCTTGTTTTTATTTTTTATCCTTTCAGCCAATCTATATCTTTTAAATGGAGTATTTAATCCATTGGCATGCAAGGTTGTTATTGATGAGGACCTCCTTCTGTTTTTATGTTTGTTTTCTGGTAGTTTTGTGTATCCTTTGTTTCTCTTTTATTTATTTTTGCAGTTGGTTGGTTTTCTGTAATGAAATGGTTTGAATCCTTTCTCTTTCTCCTTTATATATCAGTTCTACCAGTGAGTTTAATAGTTTCATGTTTTTATTAGTGTGATAATTGTCTTTTCCCTTCCATATGTAAGATTCCCTTGAGCATTTCTTATATAGCCAGTCTAGTGGTGATGAATTCCCTTAATTTTTGCTTGGCTGGAAGCAAAGATTTTATTTCTCCTTTATTCCTGAAGGATATCTTTGCTGGGTATAATACTTTTGCTGATAGTTTTTTTCTTTCAGTACTTTGATTATATCCTATTTTCTCCTGGCCTGTAAGGTTTCTGCTGTGGAATCCACTCAAACTAATGGGAATTCCCTTACATGTGACTTAATTCTTTTCTCTTGCAGTTTTAGAATTCTATCTTTGTCTTTGACTTTTGGTAATTTGACTATAATGTGCATTGAAGAGGACTTGTTTAGGTTGAATCTGTGTGGGATTATTTGAACTTTCTGGATCTGGATATCTGTCTGTCTCCCAAAACCTGTGATGACTTCAGCTATTATTTCATTAAATATGTTTTCTGCATATTTAATGAAATACTAGCTTTTTTCTCCTTCTTTTCTTCTTCTGGAATGCCCATAATGCAAATATTTGTTCACTTAATGATGTCTCATACATCTTGGAGGCCTTTTTTTGGGTGTGTAGCAGGTGGGCTGCCTGTGTTACTTCAAAAGACCTATCTTCACATTCAGAAATTCCTTCTTCTGGCTGATCTAGTCTGTTTACTGATGCTCTCAAATTTTTTTTTTTTTTTTTTTTTTTTTTTTTTTTAAATTTTTGAGACAGAGTCTCACTCTGTCACTCAGGCTGGAGTGCAGTGGTGCAATTTCGGCTTACTGCAGCCTCCATCTTCTGGGTTCAAGCAGTTTTCCTCCCTTAGCCTTTCAAGTAGCTGGGATTACAGGCACCCACCAGTATGCCAATCTAATTTTTGTATTTTTTAGTAGAGACAGGGTTTCACCACATTGGCCAGGCTAGTCTTGAACTTTTGACCTCAAGTGATCTACCTGCCTTGGCCTCCCAAAAGTGCTGGGATTATAGGAGTCAGTCATTGTGCCCAGCCTCAATTATATTTTTTGTTTAATTAATTGAATCCTTCAGCTTCAGGATTTCTGTTTGATTCTTTTTTATGATATCTATTTCTTTATTGAATTTCTCATCTAAATAGTGAATTTTTAAAATTTCATTGTTGTCTATCTATATTCTCTCTCTTTGTTTTTTGAGATGGAGTCTCGCTCTGTCGCCCAGGCTGGAGTGCAGTGACGCGATCTCGGCTCACCACAAGCTCCACCTCCTGGGTTCACGCCTTTCTCCTGCCTCAGCTTCCTGAGTAGCTGGGACTACAAGCACCCACCACCAAGCCTGGCTAATTTTTTGTATTTTTAGTAGAGACCGGGTTTCACTGTGTTAGCCAGGATGGTCTCAATCTCCTGACCTCACGATCTGCCCGCCTCAGCCTCCCAAAGTGCTGGGATTACAGGGGTGAGCCACTGTGCCTGGCTCCTGTCTATCTATATTCTCTTTTATCTCACTGTGTTTCCTTAAGAGTACTATTTTGAATTCTTTTTCTGGTATTTCATATAGTTCCTTATGATTGGATTCTTACTGGATAATTACTGTGTTCTTCTGAAGGTGTAATGTTTGCCTGCTTTTTCTGCCTAAGTTTTTTGTTTGGTTGGTTGGTTTTTTTGGCCTATGTTAATTTCTATGCATTTGGTGGAACAATTGCCCCCTTCAATTTTCTTATGGAGAGACTTATACATGTAGATGGGTCTTGGGGTGTCAGTTTGGTGGGGTGCCTTGGTTTTGGGTCTAGATTAACATGTAGTATAGTCTCCAGGTAGTTTCTTCAGCTGTAATCTACACTACTAACATTTATGAGTGTCTCAGGAATCTAAGATGAGAGAGTTTGGCAGTGGTGGTGTGGCTTTGCTGAGAGTGAAGCTTTTTCTCAGGTCAAGGGTGCGAGTATGCACAGAGTGAGTCAGACAACTTGAAGTCTTGCTGGGGTCGGGGCCTTGGAGTTGTTAACCTGGCTGGTGGCACAGGCACCTGGTTGCTCAGCCAGTCTGGGGTTATGCCTGCCAGGGATGGCTTACAAGGCTATTTCTTAGACCTGAGACATGGGTGCACAGCTATTCAGCTGGCCTGAGCGCATGTCTGTCAGGGGTATCCCACGGGGCTGTTTTTTAGGCCTGGGATGCAGATGCATGGCTTCTAAGTTGTCCTGGGTGTATGTCTGTTCAAGTTTGCTCCTGGAGTTGTTTCTCTGGTCTAGGACATGGGTGGTTTCTTGGGGGGCCTGGCTGCATGTCTGGTAGATGTGGCCAGGACATGGACACACAGCCACTCAGTCTGGGAGTGTGTCTGCCAGGCGCAGCCCCTGGGGCTGTTTCTCAGGCCTAGAAAGTGGACATACAGCTACTCAGTCAGCCTGGGGACATGCTAGCCAGGGGCAGCCTGCAGAGCTGTTTCTTAGGCCCAAGACTTACATGATTGGCAGCTTGGAGGCCTAGGAGAAGGTGAACTAGGAGCAGCCCATGAAGCTGTTTCTCAGGCTCTGATTACAGGCGTGGGGCCTTTGGGCAGGCCAGAGGTGTGTCAGCAGGAGGGGTGGGTGCCACAGGGCTGTTTCTCAGGTCCTAGGCTTGTAGCTGCTCCATCTGTTTGGTGGACAGCCCAAGGGGTTGCTTGTCAACTACTTGGTAGCCCCAAGTCCTTTCTTGCTTAACTTAGGGGAAGGTGTGCAGCAGTTTAGCTGGCTCAGCAGTGGGTTCACCCTGGGTAGGACTGCTAGACTATTCCTCCAGCTGGAAGTGCACACAGTGGGAATTGGTTTCCCTGCTGTGTAGGACCAGATTTGCAACCCATCCTGGACCCAGGCTTTGCACAGCTGGGGTTATGCATCAGCCATCTATGGGCTGGGTGGAATGAAGATGAACCACCAGTGCTGGAGAGGTGCAATGGCTACTGGTCCCAGAGAAGGACGCATTCCAGAGGTGGCTGTAATTTCAAGATGGCACTGTGCTGCAGCAGTGTGGCTCACAGGATAGGTGGGGGTTGGGGAGTGCACACCTTGTGCTCATAATCCGTGCAACTACATAATCCAGTGTAGTTGCATGAATTCCCAGCAGCTCTCCAAACTGGACTTGGGGCTTGGGATGATGTGGGATTCACCTGTAGTAAGGACTGTGGGCATTTGCAGTGGCAATAGCAGCTGATGAGATTCTTCTGCTTACCATTTCCCTGAAAGGGAAATTCTCTCCTGTCTCCAAATCAATCTGATCCAGGCATGGTAGACAGTGCCACAGAGGCTAGGTGTCTCTCTCCGTTGCTTCCAATCACTGTAGGTACCTCCTGGACTTCCAATCACTATAAGTACCTCCCCACTTCCCTACTGTACTCCAGCACTCTCTGGTCAACACTCTAGTGAAATCTTAGCTCTTTATTCATTGCATTGGTCCTTTCTTGTATGGGTGGGGAGTATGGGTGCCAGGTGTCTCTAGTGAGCTATCTTGCTGACATCACCTCATTGTGATTTTAATATGAATTTCCCTAATAGCTATTCCTTTAGTTATTTAATTTTAGCAACATTTGAAAGTTGTTCTTGATTTTTTTCTTACCCTGCTCAGCTATACTGTGGGTGTACCTCCTAAGTATGTTTTTAATTATCTTTCTCTTTGTCCTAATTCCTGTGACTTATTTCTTCACTATTATTAAAATAGCCTCCAAACTGCTTTCTCTGATACCATGTTCTCAGAAGATTCCAATTTGTTTTCCACACTGCCATCAGAATGAATTTTCTAAAATGTTTATGTAATCATGTCACTCCCTTGCTAAAAAGCTTTCAAAGCTCCCCATTGCCTTTAAGATAAAGCCTACAATCTGGATCCAGCATGTTTTACACTATCAATTCTTGCCATTCTTTTCACCACCATCCCACCCTCCTACGAACATACACACTCCACACATACTACTATACATTTCCTGGCTTGTGATCTACCTGCAATTATTTGAATACATTAGATCTTCCTTCTTTTATGCCTTTGGACATGCTGTTACCTCTGTCTGAAATGTTCATTCATCTCTGTTTACAAACTCTTATTCATTCTACCTCTTGGAATCTTTTTCTGATTCTCCATTAACAGTTAAGAATTTGTGTGTGTGTGTGTGTAAATATAGTAACATACATATGTCTCTGTAAGAATATTAGGTTTAATCACATGAAACTCATTTTTGTAAGTCAAAATATGCTTATATGAATCAGCCTAAAACATTTTTGTGCTTGTTTATGTATCTGGCATTCCTCACCCAGCAAGAGACTGTCCTTTTTTTTAAAAGGGTAGTAGGCCCCTTAGTACACGTTTATTGATAGGTGGATGGAAAAATAGTTTTTAAAGATCAAGTCTTTCATTTAGACCAGGGGTCCCCAACACCCGGGCTGCAGACCAGTACCGGACCGTGGCCTATTAGGAACCAGGCTGCACAGCAGGAGGTGAGAAGCAGGCAAGTGAGCATCATGGCCTGTGCTCCACCTCCTATCAAATCAGCGGTGGCATTAGACTCTCATAGAGCGTGAACCCTATTGTGAACTGCAAATGTGAGGGATCTAGATTGCTTGCTCTTTATGGGAATCTAATGCCTGATGACCTGAGGTAGAATAATTTCAACCTGAAACCATCCCCCACCTCAGTCCATGGAAAAATTGTCTTCCATGAAACCAGTCCCTGGTGCCGAAAAGACTGGGGACCACTGACTTAGAGTAAAAAGTTAGCTTGAAAATCTATAGATTTTCTACTTTAGAATCACATGATCCTAAAGACTGCTTATTTGCATGGTGCAAAAAATAATACAAAATCATCACAATATGTCTCTTAATAAATACATCTCGAATGTCATGAGGTCACAGATTATCTCCCATATACAGTTTAGTAGTCATTTTCATATTAGTAGACAGCATCATAGCTTCACGGTTCAAATAAAATAATAAAAGATACTGATTTTGTTTCATGAAAACGTCATTTTGAAATTCAAACACCATACGCTAAAATGCTTTATGTGTGTGTGTATGTGTACAAGCACACCTCTGAGATATTGTGGGTCTTGGTTTCAGACTGCTGCAATAAAGCAAATATCACAATAAAGTGAGTCACACAAATTTGTTTGGTTTCCCAATGCATATAAAAGGTATGTTTATACTATAGCCTATTAGGTATGCAATAGCATTGTATCTAAAAAATAATGTATATACCTTAATTTAAAAATACTTGATTGTTAAAAAATGCTGACAAACATCTGAGCCCTCAGTGAGTTGTAATGTTTTTGCTGGGGGAGGGTCTTGCCTCAACAGTAGACTTAAGATAGTAAACCATGCTGTAAAGAGATGTGCTGTCATCCAGGTTTTGTTGTTCTGTTTATACAGCACAGGCAGATTAGATTTAGCATAATTCTTAAGGGCCCTAGGATTTTCAGAATGATGGATGAGTGTTGGCTTCAGCTTAAAGTCACAAGCTGTATTAGCCCATAAGAAGAAGTCAACCTGTCCTTCAAAGCTTGGAAGCCAGACATTAACTTCTCTTTAGCTATAAAAGTCCAAGATGGTATCTTCTTCTACTAGAAGCTGGTATTGTCTACAGTGAAAATCTGTTGTTTAGTATAACCATCTTCAATGATCTTAGACAGATTTTCTGGATAATTTGCTGCTGCTTCTACATTAGCCCTTGTTGCTTTACCTTGCACTTTTATGTTATGGGGATGGCTTCTTTCCTTAAACCCCATAAACTCTGCTAGCTTCAAATTTTCTTCTGCAGCTTCTTTACCTCTCTCGGCCTTCATAGAATTTATAAGAGTTAAGGCCTTGCTCTGGATTAGGCTTTGGCTTACAGCAAGCTTGTCCAAACCTGGCACATGGGCTGCATGCAGCCCAGAATGGCTTTGAATGCCGCACAACACAAATTCGTAAACTTCTTAAAACATTATGATTT
Source organism: Chlorocebus sabaeus (assembly GCF_047675955.1). Lineage (NCBI taxonomy): Eukaryota > Metazoa > Chordata > Mammalia > Primates > Cercopithecidae > Chlorocebus > Chlorocebus sabaeus. The sequence goes on along the minus strand of NC_132929.1, from coordinate 52,095,430 downwards.
TTTTGCGGTTTTTTTTCCTCATCAGCTATTGTTAATGTTAGTGTATTTTATGTGTGGCCCAAGACAATTCTTTTTCCACTGTGGCCCACGGAAGTCAAAAGATTGGGCAACCCTGGCTTAGAGGAAGTGGTGGCTGGTTTGACCTTCTATCCAGATCACTAAAACTTTCTCCATAACAGCAATAAGGCTGTTTCATTTTATCATTTGTGTGTTCACTGGAATAGTACTTTTAATTTCCTTTAACAGTGCAAGAGGCCTATCTTACCTTTCTACATACCTCCTCACTAAGCTTAATCATTTCTAGCTTTTGATTTAAAGTGAAAAACATGCAGCTCTCCCTTTTACTTGAACACTTAGGGGCCATTGTAGGGTTATCAATTGGGCTAATTTCAATATTGTTATGTCTCAGGGAATAGAGAGGCCAGGGGAGATAGGGGAATGTTCAGTCAATGGAGCATTCAGAATATGCAAATTTATCGATTAAGTTCTCTATTTTATACAGTCATGGTTCATGGTGCCCCAAAACAATTACAATGGTAACATCAAAGATCACTGATCACAGATCACCATAACAGATGTAATAATAATGAAAAAGTTTGCAATATTGTAAGGATTACCAAAATGTGACATAGAAACGTGAAGTGAGCACATGCTGTTGGAAAAATGGCACCAACAGACACAGGGTTGCCACAAGCCTTTCGTAAAAACAGTATCTGCAAAATGCAATAAAATGCATATAATGAGATATGTCTGTATAATGGTTATAGTTATGTAAAAATTGCCTTTGAATGTGGGAGATAATATGTAATAATTGGTGGCAGGCAAGATGGCTGAATAGTAACAGCTCTGGTCTGCAGCTCCCAGCGAGACCAACACAGAAGGCAGGTGATTTCTACATTTCTGACTGAGGAACCCGGCTCATCTCACTGGGACTGGTTAGACAGTGGGTGCAGCCCACAGAGGGCGAGCCAAAGCGGGGTGGGGTGTCGCCTTACCAGGGAAGTGCAAGGGGTTGGGGAACTCCCCACCTAGCCAAGGGAAGCCATGAGGAACGGTGCCCTCCAGCCCACATACTATGCTATTCCCATGGTCTTCGCAACCCATAGACCAGGAAATTTCGTCACGTGCCTACAACATCAGGGCTGTGGGTTTCAAGCACAAAACTGAGCGGCCGTTTGGGCAGACACCAAACTGGGTGGCCATTTGGACAGACACCGAGCTAGCTGCAGGAGCTTTTTTTCATACCCCAGTGGCACCTGGAACACCAGCGAGATAGAACCATTCACCCCCCTGGAAAGGGGGCTGAAGCCAGGGAGCCAAGTGGTCTAGCTCAGCAGATCCCACCCCCACAGAGCCCAGCAAGCTAAGATCCACTGGCTTGAAATTCTCGCTACCAGCACAGCAGTCTGAGGTTGACCTGGGATGCTTGAGCGTGGTGGAGGGAGGGACGTCTGCCATTACTGAGACTTGAGTAGGTGTTTTTCCCCTCACAGTGTAAACAAAACCGCCTGGAAGTTCAAACTGGGTGGAGACCACTGCAGCTCAGCAAAACCACTGTAGCCAGATTGCCTCTCTAGATTTCTTCTCTCTGGGCAGGGGAATCTCTTAAAAAAAAAAAAAAAAAAAAAAAAAAAAAAAAAAAAGGCGGCAGCCCCAGTCAGGGGGTTATGGATAAAACCCCCATCTCCCTGGAACAGAGGACCTGGGGGAAGTGGTGACTGTGGGTGCAACTTCAGCACACTTAAACATCCCTGCCTGCTGGCTCTGAAGAGAGCAGTGGATCTCCCAGCACAGCATCTGAGCTCGGCTAAGGGAGAACTGCCTCCTCAAGTGAGTCCCTAACCCCTGTGCCTCCTGACTGGGAGACACCTCCCAGCAGGGGTCAACAGACACCTCATACAGGAGAGCTCCATCTGGCATCTGGTGGGTGCCCCTTTGGGACAAAGCTTCCAGAGGAGGGAACAGGCAGCAATCTTTACTGTTCTGCAGCCTACACTAGTGATACCTAGGCAAACAGGGTCTGGAGTGAACCTCCAGCAAACTCCAGCAGACCTGCAGCAGAGAGACTTGACTGTTAGAAGGAAAACTAACTAACAGAACATCAACATCAATAAAAAGGATGTTCACTTAGAAACTCCATCCAAAGGTCACAACATCAAAGACCAAAGGTAGATAAATCCACGAAGATGAGGAAAAACCATGCAAAAAGGCTGAAAATTCCAAAAACCAGAACGCCTCTTCTCCTCCAAAGGATCACAGCTCCTTGCCAGCAAGGGAACAAAACTGAATGGAGAATGAGTTTGACAAATTGACAGAAGTAGGCTTCAGAAGATGGGTAATAGCAAACTCCTCCAAGACAAAGGAGGATATCATAACCCAATACAAGGAAGCTAAGAACCATGAAAAAAGATTAGAGGAATACCTAACTAGAATAACCAGTTTAGAGAAGAACCTAAGTTGACCTGATGGAGCTGAAAAACATAGCACAAGAACTTTGTGAAGCATACACAAGTATCAATAGCCAAATAGATGAAGTGGAAGAAAGGATATCAGAGACTGAAAATCAACTTAATGAAATAAAGTGTGAAGACAAGATTAGAGAAAAAAGATTGAAAAGAAACGCGCGAGCCTCCAAGAAATATGGGACTATGTGAAAAGACCAAACCTACATTTGATTGGTGTACCTAAAAGTGAAGGGGAGAATGAAACCAAGCTGGAAAACACTCTTTAGGATATTATCCAGGAGAACTTCCCCAACCTAGCAAGAGAGGCCAGCATTCAAATTCAGGAAATACAGAGAACACCACAAACATACTACTCGAGAAGAACAACCCCAAGACACATAACTGTCAGATTCACCAAGGTTGAAATGAAAGAAAAAATATTAAGGGCAGCCAGAAAGGTTGGGTTACCCACAAAGGAAAGCTCATCAGACTAACAACAGATCTCTCTGCAGAAAACCTACAAGCCAGAAGAGAGTGGGGACCAATATTCAACGTTATTAAAGAAAAGAATTTTCAACCCAGAATTTCATATCCAGCAAAACTAAGATTCCTAAGTGAAGGAGAAATAAAACCCTTTACAGACAAGCAAATGCTGAGAGATTTTTGTCACCACCAGGCCTGCATTATGGGAGCTCCTGAAGGAAGCACTGAACATGGAAAGGAAAAACTGGTACCAGCCACTGCAAAAACATACCAAATTATAAAGACCATCTACACTATGAAGAAACTGCGTCAACTAAGGGGAAAACAACCAGCTAGCATCATAATGACAGGATCAAATTCACATATAACAATATTAACCTTAAATGTAAACAAGCTAAATGCCCCAATTAAAAGACACAGACTGACAAACTGCATAAAGAGTCAAGACACATTGGTGTGCTGTGTTTAGGAAACCCATCTTATATGCAAAGAAACACATAGGATCAAAATAAAGGATTGGAGGAATATTTACCAAGCAAATGGGAAGAAAAAAAAAAGCAGGGTTTGCAATCCTAGTCTCTGATAAAAACAGACTTTAAACCAACAAAGATAAAAAGAAACAAAGAAGGGCATTACATAATGGTAAAGAGATCGATGCAAAAAGAAGAGCTAACTATCCTAAATATATATGCACCCAATACAGGAACACCCAGATCCATAAAGCAAGTTCTTAGAGACCTACAAAGAGACTTAGACTCCCATACAATAATAGTGGGAGACTTTAACACCCTACTGTAAACATTAGACAGATCAACAAGACAGAAAATTAACAGGATATTCAGGACTTGAACTCAGCTCTGGACCAAGTGGACCTAATAGACATCTGCAGAACTCTCTACCCCCAATCAACAGAATATACATTCTTTTCAGCACCACATTGCACTTATTCTAAAATTGACCACATAATTGGAAGTAAAACACTCCTTAGCAAATGCAAAATCACGGAAATCATAACAGTCTCTCCAACCACAGTGCAATCAAATTAGAACTCAGGATTAAGAAATTCACTCAAAACTGCACAACTACATGGAAACTGAACAACCTGCTCCTGAGTGACTAATGGGTAAATAATGAAATTAAGGCAGAAATAAAGAAGCGCTTTGAAACCAATAAGAACAAAGACACAATGTACCAGAATCTCTGGGACACAGCTAAAGCAGTGTTCAGAGGGAAATTTATAGTACTAAATGCCCTCAAGATAAAGCAGGAAAAATCTAAAATTGACACCCTAACATCACAATTAAAAGAACTAGAGAAGCAAGAGCAAACAAATTCAAAATCTAGCAGAAGACAAGAAATAACTAAGATCAGAGCAGATCTGAAGGAGACAGAGACACAAAAAAACACTTCAAAAAATCAATGAATCCACGAGTTGTTTTTTTTTTTTAAGATCAACAAAATAGATTGCTAGACAGACTAATAAAGAAGAAAAGAAGAATCAAATAGACACAATAAAAAATGATAAAGGGGATATTACCACTGATCCTACAGAAATATAAACTACCATCAGAGAATACTATAAACACCTCTACGCAAATAAACTAGAAAATCTGGAAGAAATGGTTACATTCCTGGACATACACCCTGCCCAACACTAAACCAGGAAGAAGTCAAATTCCTGAACAGACCAATAACAAGTTCTGAAATTGAGGCAGTAATTAATAGCCTACCAACCAAAAAAAAGTCCAGGACAAGATGGATTCACAGCCAAATTCTACCAGAGGTACCAAAAGGACCTGGTACCATTCCTTCTGAAACTATTCCTAACAACAGAAAAAGAGGGACTCCTCCCTAACTCATTTTATGAGGCCAGCAGCATCCTGGTACCAAAACCTGGCAGAGACACAACAAAAAAAGAAAATTTCAGGCCAGTATCCCTGATGAATATCGATGTGAAAATACTCAATAAAATACTGGCAAACTGAATCCAACAGCACATCAAAAAGCTTATCCACCAGGATCAAGTCAGCTTCATCCCTGGAATGCAAGGATGATTCAACATGCAGAAATCAATACACGTAATCCATCACACAAACAAAACCAATGACAAAAACCACATGATTATCTCTACAGAAGCAGAAAAGGCCTTTGATAAAATTCAACACCCCTTTATGCTAAAAGCTCTCAATAAACTAGGTAACGATGGAATGCATCTCAAAATAATAAGAGCTGTTTATGACAAACCCACAACTAATATCATACTGGATGGGCAAAGGCTGGAAACATTCCCTTTGAAAACCGGCACAAGACAAGGATGCCCTCTCTTACCACTCCTATTCAACATAGTATTGGAAGTTCTGGCCAGGGCAATTAGGTGAGAGAAAGAAATAAAGTGTATTCAAATAGGAAGAGAGGAAGTCAAATTGTCTCTATTTGCATATGACATGATTGCATATTTAGAAAACCCCATCGTCTCAGCCCAAAATCTCCTTAAGCTGATAAGCAACTTCAGCAAAGTCTCAGGATACAAAATCAATGTGCAAAAATCACAAGCATCCCTGTACAACAATAACAGACAAACAGAGAACCAAAACATGAGTGAACTTCCATTCACATTTGCTACTAAGAGAATAAAATACCTAGGAATACAACTTACAAGGGATGTGAAGGACCTCTTCAAGGAGAACTACAAACCACTGCTCAGGACACAAACAAATGGAAGAACATTCCATGCTCATGGATAGGAAGAATCAATATCTTGAAAATGTCCATACTGCCCAAAGTAATTTAGAGATTCAATGCTATCCCCATCAGGCTACCATTGACTTTCTTCACAAAATTAGAAAAACCCAACTTTAAACTTTATGTGGAACCAGAAAAGAGCCTGTGTAGCCAAGACAATCCTAACCAAAAAGAACAAAGCTGAAGGCATCACGCTACCTGACTTCAAACTATACTATAAGACTATAGTAACCAAAACAGCATGGTACTGATACCAAAACAGATATATGGACCAATGGAACAGAACAAAGGCCTCAGAAATAACACCACACATCTGCAACCATCTGATCTTTGACAAGCCTGACGAAAACAAGCAATGGGGAAAGGATTCTCTATTTAATAAATGGTGTTGGGAGAAATGGATAGCCATATGCAGAAAACTGAAACTGGACCCCTTCCTTACACCTCATATAAAAATTAACTCAAGATGGATTAAAGACATACACCTAAAACCTAAAACTGTAAAAACCGTAGAAAGAAACCTAGGCAATACCATTCAGGACATAGGCATGGGCAAAGACTTCGTGACTAGAACACCAAAAGCAATGGCAACAAAAGCCAAAATTGACAAATGAGATATAATTAAATTAAAGGGCTTCTGCACAGCAAAAGAAACTATCATCAGAGTGAACAGGCAACCTACAAAATGGGAGAAAATTTTTGCAATCTATCCATCTGACAAAGGGCTAATACCCAGAATCTATAAGGAACTTAAACAGATTTACAAGAAAGAAGTCAACAACCCCATCAAAAAATGGGTGAAGGATTTGAACAGATACTTTTCAAAATAAGACATTTATGCAGCCAACAACCATATGAAAAAAAGCTCATCATCACTGGTCATTAGAGAAATGCATATCAAAACCACAATGAGATACCATCTCCCACCAGTTAGAATGGCGATCATTAAAAAGTCAGGAAACAACAGATACTGGAGAGGATGTGAAGAAATAGAAATGCTTTTACACTATTGGTGGGAGTGTAAATTAGTTCAACCATTGTGGAAGACAGTCTGTCGATTCCCCAAGGATCTAGAACTAGAAATACCTTTGGACCCAGCAATCCCGCTACTGGGTATATACCCAAAGGATTATAAATCATGCTACTATAAAGACACATGCACACGTGTGTTTATTGTGGCACTGTTCACAATAGCAAAGACTTGGAACCAACCCAAATTCCCCTCAATGATAGACTGGATAAAGAAAATGTGGCACATATATACCATGGAATACTATGCAGCCAAAAAAAAGGGTGAGCTCATGTCCTTTGCAGGACCATGGATAAAGCTGGAAACCATCATTCTCAGCAAACTAACACAAGAACAGAAAACCAAATGCCACATATTCTCACTCATAGGTGGAAATTGAACAATGAGAACATATGGACACAGGGAGGAGAACATCACACACCAGGGCCTGTCGGGGTGGGGGGCTAAGGGAGGGATAACGTTAGGAGAAATACCTAATGTAGATGACGGGTTGATGGGTGCAGGAAACCAGCATGGCACGTGTATACCTATGTAACAAACCTGCACATTCTGCACATGTATCCCAGAACTTAAAGTATAATTTTAAAAATGTAATAATGAACAGATTGGCTTTTTTTTGTTTTGTTTTGTTTTGTTTTTGAGACGGAGGCTTGCTCTGTCACCCAGGCTGGAGTCCAGTGGCGCAATTTTGGCTCACTGCAAGCTCCACCTCCCGGGTTCACACCATTCTCCTAATGAACAGATTGTTTTTAGAGTATTTGATTTTGAGTTTAATATTTTCTTAAAACAACAAAACAAACATATTAGTTTGGGCTTTATATCAGTCAAGTAGTAATTGTCATTTTAGAAAAGATAACCATCTAAATGTTTGGCATACTTTAGATAATTATATGATGAAGATCTCTATACTTCATTTAAACAAAATTACAGTTTAGTCAATATTTTAAAATTGTTTATTATTTTTAAAAGTTTCATCACTATATTTAACAACTTTGCCATAGTATGCAGGCATTATACTGTCATTGGTATTAGTCAGGTTCAATGATTTTATTCATTTCAAATTGAACTTGGTGTTATAAGTTTTGTTATAGCTATTACCTTCTTATAGCTTTATAAGTTCTTCAGGTCATTATTTATATAAATTTTATCTGGCTTGTAAGATAAAACCTCATAAAACATAAATTTTGAAAAATATTTTTTAAAAATTTGTGAAACACTTACCCATTAGCTCCACATTAAAATTTATTTTCTCCCAAACTTACACTACGTCTTGAATTATTCAGACAAGCAAAGATAAGTAATGAGTCTAAAGAATGTGCTTTGGTTTTTACCTTTAAAACTTGGACAGTGATTTGGAAGTGCCCCTTAGTACAACTCCTTTTCTAAATAAAATTCTGCTCCATTTGCAACTCTGAACATGTAAATTGAAGGGGTGGCTCCCTTGGCCAGTGCCTGACCTCTGTGCACACCTTGGTCTGGCGTGACCTCGCCCACACTGCACACTGCAGCCATATAAATCAGATTTTTGACATGTTATAAAATGCAAGTCACAGCTGCTGTTGTCTGCAGTATTCAAAAACTTTTGAAACACTGCATGTCCAACAAAATTTATTTTGTGTGTGAATGTAAGTTTTTATTGAGGGTAAGTCCTATTTGTTTGGAAAAAAGAAACAGTATGAGTCAGTGATTTTTAAAAATCAAATAGATTTAATGTTCTCCTTCCTGCCTGTTCTCGCTCGTGTGTGTTCTCTCTCGATTGCTTGCTCGCTGTCTCTGCCTCTCTGCTTGTCTAAGAAAAGAGCTGTTGGCTTTGAGAGAAGACCTTGATATTACAACTGTGTTAGTAGATTGAGATTTCTGTTAGAGTCTTTCTGTTTAGGTCAAAAGTGTTCTTTATAGAACAGAATTGGGAGCTTGTAATCATAATGTAAGTATAAATGCTTCACCTCTTCAGATACATGTTTGAATTCTTTTGTTTCTGTTATAGCAGGAAACTTCATATGTAAGAGTGTCTTATTAGCTACATTGCTTTGCCAGATGCCAGACATTTTTTGTGTTTCTGTGGTTAACATTTTCTTTTTTTTTTTTAATTTAATTTTAAGTTCCGGGATACATGTGCAGGACATTCAGGTTTGTTACATAGTGTGTTTATTACATGTGTGCCGTGGTGGTTTGCTGCACCTATCAGCCCTGGACATTTTTTAAAAGAAAGGTTCGCATGGATTGATAAATGTAATGTGCAATCTATGGTAAACTTAAAAGTGCTTTTATAAAAGTTTTAAAGGTTCTATAGAAGTGCAAAACCTTGAAATGCAATTGAAGATTTTTCTGTAGTACATTTTGGCTATTTTCAATAAATTGAAAAAGTGGAAGTTACTGATTCTACTTAAGAGTCAGATTGTAAATAAGCTTTATGAAAAAGCAGAAACTCAATTCAGTTCATTCAGTTTTGCTTACTGTCTCATATCGTTCATGTAAAATTCCATGTAGTACTCTACTATGTTAATAATGTTTACTAAAAATAAGCCTTATTAGACTTTTCTGCAGAGATATTTAAGATTAAATTACATTATTTAGGCAATGATTTATATTAAGTATGTTATTGATCTTTTAGTTTTGTTCATATTTTTTATTGAAATGTAATAGGTATCTAAAAATGCCGTAACTAAAATTTGTCCCTAGTATATAAATGTCTTTATTATTTTCAACATTTAAGAATATTGCTGTTAGAATATTTGACATTTTGTAATGCCCTTAAAAGAAGACCATTTTCCCTAAATTATTATTTTTTAAACTGTTTTAGGTACTGTTTTTCAACCCTAATCTCTTGACCAAGAATGAAACTATTTACAAATTAAGATGCCAACAGGTAATTTCTTATACATTTATATGTTTTTGTCAATATGTTTCCATAGCAATAGAACAACGATCAAAAATGTATATTAACACAAGGCTGTATTATTCCCTTCCAACATCATTGGAAGAGATGTGAATATGAAATTAATATTTCAAATATGAAATATTTGGTTTTGAGAGACCTTCCTTTATGACATAAAACTATTTTATTTTAGACATATATGTTTTATTGGTTTTATAACCTGATACATTCTAGCTTGTTCTATATCTGAAATCAGCTCAAATAGTAAAGGAAATAGAAGTCAGAATAAAAGTAGATTCAGAAATAGTGATTCAGGTTAGATGAGTTTTCTTTATTGATAAAATAAATGCCAAGTGTTGAGATATGTTTGACTATAATCCGATTAAAACAAGGTCACTAATTTTAGCTGTGATAAAGTTACTTTCTACCCTCAGTGGAAAACCATATATGATGACTCCTTTGATTCTGATATAATGTTAATTTTATTTTTTAGCCAAATTATTCCTGAAAAATTTTATAATCTTGTTGAAAGTTGTTTGATTAGGAAGAAGCATGGCATTGTGTAAAAAAAAAAAATCTCAAAGAATTCATTTTGGTTGATTTTACTTTCTTTTTCACCAGTTCTCTGTAGTTCTGATTTCCTCTTTTCATTTTTATACTCTTTGGGCTATAATGTGATGCTGAAACAGGATTTTCTCAATTCTAAAGTAAAACAAAAGTTTTAAAATTTGAAAATCTGATTGTGGAGATATCTGACTCATAGCAATTATATCTTAGCAAGCATTGATATCTTAGTGGCACATAAATGCTAGATAATTTTTAAAATTAATATACTAATTTTAATGTCAAATCGGAGTCCCAATGGGAGTAATGCCATTTTCTTATTCCCATTAGATGATTCTGGGTCATTTCCTAGACAGAAACAATTAAGAACTAACAACATACAAGATTAAAGCAATATAATTTCCCCTTTAAGGCTGAAAGATAAAATATTCACCAATTTTCTCTTCATAAATTACTAGTATAATGACTCAATGAATCCTTCTGTTATTCTAATTTTTTCTATACAATGGCTTTGGTGGCCGGGGATTTTTTATAAAAGGTCTTGGGGGGTGAGGCTGGAAGGAAGGAGAGGTACCAAGGGAGAAAGGGAAGGCAGAGAGATAAAGACAGATAAAGGAAAGGTCAAAGATAAAGAAAGAAGATGAGGCTGAAGAAAGGGGAAAGAGAGACAAGAAGCAAGAGAGAAGTAAAGGCTTATTTTCTTAATATTCTAAAAGATTTGGCTGTATATCAAGCTATGACTTAGCTTTTTAATTTTTCTTTGTAACTTTAGATATGTCTTTATAGTTAGTAGCTATTACCTAAAATCACCTTGCAAATCAACACCTTATAAGATTATTTTTGGTTTCTGACATTTAGATTGTCATATAGGGACATTTAAAGTTAACTTTGGAAATAAAAAATTAATTATCTAAATCCTTTCCCAGACGCAATTTCAGATATTAATGTATTTGAGACCTAATAGGAAAAACAAGAATCTAAATAAATTCTTGGGACAGGGAAACTCTAGGTAATACTGCCAAATCTCTGTAGTGAGAAAGACCCTGTTTGTTCTAAGATCCTAATCACCTCCTTTTAATCTAACTAATATAGGTATTCCTTATTTCTGTTATTTAGTGTCTAAACCCATTATAGTTAATGGCCATATCTTTAGGACATAATTTTTCTCTCAAAGACATAGAAGTCCCAGTCTGTCAAATAAGGAATAGAATTAAGTCTTTCATTTTGAGAAAAAAAAATTATTCATTCTGATTTTCAGAATTGCTACTTCAGTTTAAGATAGTTATTCCTATTCCTTGTTGCATTAGGAAAACTTTAATTTGCTTTTCTCTATTTTATGTATGTATGTGTTTTAGATCACGAAGAGCCCTGTGGTCCCAGTCACAAGTCATTTTGCCTGAATGGGGGGCTTTGTTATGTGATACCTACTATTCCCAGCCCATTTTGTAGGTGAGTTAAATGGACTAGGGGAAGATGTTAACTTTATTTTTTTATTGTCTACTAACTTCTTTGAGAAGTGATAAAAAGTAAACAAAAAGTGTAAGATGAAAAGGTATGAGGCATATTCTTCATATTTATGTAGGGAAAATTTATCCTTTTAAAACAAAACAAAAACAAATAGCACAATAAAAATCTCACTAATCAAGGTGTTTATTTTGAAAATTGGTAATGGTAGTTCCTAGCCTAGACATATTTTTAAAAAATAATCCCTTTTAGTGAACTCTTTGATTTTAGCAATTTAAGGAAGGCAGTCTGTGCTTAATATTCCTGGCAAAATAGCTAGGGAATTTGCTAATCAAAAAAACCTAATATGAGATATTTTATTTTGAGTTTTTAATACATAAGCACATGATAACAGAGTTGGCACCAAAACTTCCACTTTATATGTTAAAAAGCAAAAGAAGCATTGTTTTTCTAATAGTGGTAGCAAATAAAAAAGAATGATATCTTAGCCACTATTGTTTTAAAATAATATAATTCACTGTGGGAGTACAGATACAGCCAGTGACCCATAAAAAACTTCAAAATAGTACTTCTGTAGCCTGATTCCTATGAGTTGGTTGAATAGGATTTAAGTGTATAATAATAAACCTCTTTTTAGTATATGAATTAACATCATAGTACTGCCGTATACTGTGGAGCTAACACTTAAGATCTAAAGATATTTTGTAACACATGTGAATTACTCTTTTTTGTTCTTTAACCAAACTGAGAAGTATAGAATCTAGATTTAAGATCTTACTGTACATAAAAGGACAGAAAAGTAAAATTCATAGGAAAAGTTGAAGATACTGGGATGTAGTATGGAGGAGAGGAGAGAAAAAGAAATAACCTCACAACTATCTCAAGAAGATTTGGGGAATAGTGCCCCAGTGTTTTTCTTCTCTAGTGAATATGTAAAGGGAAGGGAATGGAGGAACAAATTAACAATTACTTAGCACTCTTGATGTGCCTCAGGAGTATAGTCTTTTGGTTTTTTAATCTGTTTTCTGAGATATAATTTATGTATAATGAACTGCATTCATTACAGTGCGCAATGGATTAATTTTGACAGATGTTTGTACCTGTGAAATCACCACCACTATCACATGTAGATGCAGAACACTTCCATAGATAGTCCCCCCCAAATTTTGTTGCTGACTCTGCTCAACACTTAATTCTCACAAACATCTTAGAGAAAGGAGGCAGGGGAGACCTTAGAAAATAATACAAAAAAAAAAAAGAGGAGAAAATGAGAAATTAAGTGACATGCCAAAGGTCATATAGCTGGGAAGAAGAAAGATGTCACCTCTGAATACAACTCCCGAGTTTCACTTCACTTTATAATATGTTCATTCTGGATTCTTTCTAAGGTGATATGGCATGTAGCATGTATAAAATAAAACAAGAATGCTTATCAGAAGAAGTGCATTTAGATCAGGCATGGTGGCTCACACCTGTAATCCCAGCACTTTGGGAGGCCAAGGCGGGCAGATCACAGGGTCAAGAGATCGAGACCATCCTGTCTAACATGGTGAAACCCCATCTCTATTAAAAGTACAAAAAATTAGCCAGGCGTAGTGGCACACACCTGTAGTCCCAGCTACTCAGGAGGCTGAGGCAGGAGAATGGCGTGAACCCAGGAGGCAGAGCTTGCAGTGAGCCAAGATCGCACCACTACACTCCAGGCTGGGCGACAGAGTGAGACTCCATCTCAAAAAAAAAAAAAAGAAGAAGTGCATTTAATAATTTTTAAATACTAATATTTTGTGTCTTGATCTTGATGATGGCTACATGGGTATAAAGACTATTCTTTCTCCATTGGATTGCCTTTGCCCCTTTGTCAAAAATCACTTGATCATTTATGTGCAGGTCTATTTCTGGACTATTCTTTTCTGTTGATCTATGTGTCCTGTCTTTTCACCAATACCAGTCTTGATAAATGTAGCTTTATAATGAGCAAAATCAGGTAGCATGATTCCTTAACTTTGTTCTTTGACTCAATGACCTTTAGCCTTATTTTCTAATAGACAGTATTTAATGTTAAAAATTTTCAAATACATTTCTGTTTTACCCTAAAAATATAGTTTGTTGTTCAGTTTTAGGTTTAAACATTTTATCATTATGATTTCTTCTGTAACCTATAGGGTGTTTTCCTATGTTTTTGTATTTGTATCTGATTTAATGGCATTGTGGGCAGAGTGCTTGGTCCATCAAGCTATGCACTTAATGTCTATCTGTATACTAGCTATCTGTTATACCTCACTGAATAAGTTGACAGAAAGAACTAAGAATGCTGGAATTTGGAGATTCATTAAAATGGAAAGAAACCTAGGTTGTCATCCTGCTTTTGTACCTTGGATAGATGCATTTTTAGTGTATTTTCAAAAAGTTACCAATGATAGAGAATGGCCAAGTTTGCTGGCAACCCACAGCGGGTGTAAAAATGTATGTAGTTTCTTCCTAATATCAGAATGTAAGAGTAGTAATTACCGAGTAGTTGAAACCATGCCACATGGGTTCATGATGGATAGAGAATGAAGCAAGGTCACCACATTGCACAACAGCAGGAGATTCTGTGTCTTGGCACCCTCTTTGTAATGTGAATGATGTATCCTGGAGTTGCTAAATACCCTGGAAGGAAGTGAAGTAGGGGAGCCGGGTAGGGAACAAAAGGGCGGCTGAGAGAAAAGGAAAAAAATATAGTGCCTGAAGGTTGAGTGACATTGAATGGCAGATGTATTTTAATTCATATTTTATAAAAATAACTGCTTTCCAATTATCTTAGGAGCACATTTCTAATGTAGCCCTATAGGCTGTAATAGCAATAGCTAAGAGTGATAAACTCATTTTCCATCCCACTTCATACTGTTTTCTGCATTTCCTGTTTCTATTATGACATCTCAACCATCTTGTCACTGAGAAACCCCAGACTTATATTTGACTCTGTCATTGCCCTCTTGTCCAGTTGTCAAATCATATTTCTACCTTTGCTGTATCTCTCATCTCTCTAGTCCTTTCTGTTCTTACTATTATTATACTAGCTCAGAGTTTCTTAACTCCTTGCTTTGTCTATAGAAATAGTTCCTAACCAATTTTCCCAGAGCGTAATTATCATCTGTCCAGCTAAAACAAAAAAACTCTTCAGTGACAGCCCTCACACCTACCCATCTACCACTCATGAAGTAATACCTCACTTTTTAGCCTAGCTCTTTCAGCCTTCTACCATTTGGCCCTCAAACTACCTTTGTGGCCATTTCTTCCTTGGTCTGCATTCTAACTAGAACCATTCACTATTTACATTAGATATACTTTGTGTTATGTTGCCTGCCAACCCCTCCTCTTTCTCCTCCTCCTCAGTCTACTCCACATGAAAATGAAAATGAAAAGGATGAAGACCTTTATGATGATCTACTTCCACTTAATGAATAGTAAGAGGTATATTTTCTCTTCCTTACAATTTTCTTTTCTTTCTTTCATGTTTTGTTTTTGTTTTTGTTTTGAGACGGAGTCTCACTGGCTGGAGTGCAGTAGTGCGATGTAACCTCTGCCTCCCAGGTTCAAGCGATTCTCCTGCCTCTCAGCCTCCTGAGTAACTGAGATTACAGGTGTGTGCCACCACACCCAGCTAAATTTTGTGTTTTTAGTAGAGGCAGGGTTTCGCCATTTTAGCCAGGCTAGTCTCAAACTCCTGACCTCAGGTGATCCACCCACCTCAGCTTCCCAAAATGCCGAGATTACAGGTGTGAACCACTGCACCTGGCCTTTTTTTTTTTTTTTTTTTTTAAGAGACAGGGTCTTGCTCTGTTGCCCAGGCCGAAGTGCAGTGGCTTGATCATAGTTCACAGCAACCTCAAACTCCTGAGCTCAAGTGATGCTCCTGCCTCAGCCTCCCAAGAAGCAGGGACTACAGGCACACGCCACTGCACTTGGTAATTTATTTTTTGTGGAGGATGGGGTTTTGCTATGTTGACTAGGCTGGTCTCAAACTCCTAGCATCAAACTCCCGGCCTTAAGTGATCCTCCCACCTCAGCTTCCCAAGGTGCTGGGATTACAGGTATGAGCCACTTCATCCAGCCCCCTTACGAGTTTCTTAATAACATTTTCTTTTCTCTAGCTTGCTTTATTGTAAGACTATAGTATGTAATACATATAACATATAAAATATGTGTTAATCGACTGTTTATGTTATTAGTAAAGCTTCCAGTCAACAGAAGGCTATTAGTTAAGTTTTGAGGGAGTCAAAAGTTGTATGTGGATTTTTGACTGCATGGGGGTTGGTGCCCCAACCCCTTTATCATTCAAGGGTCAACTGTATTTGTGCCTTAAGATCTAAAATGCTTCTGGTCAGCATATAGTTGCATCATGTGTTTTCGTCCATTTTTCTAATCTCTGTCTTTCATTAGATAATTTAATCTATTTACATTTAAAGTAATTACTGATAAGAAGGGGCTTTTGTAATTTTGTTATTTATTTTCTATATGCCTTATCACTTTTTTGTTTCTCATTTTCTATATTACTGTCTTTTGTGTTTAATTGATTTATTCACAGTAAAACTTTTTTTTCTTTTCTTTTCTTTTTTTTTTTGAGACGGAGTTTTGCTCTTGTTGCCCAGGCTGGAGTACAATGACGCTATCTCGGCTCACCGCAACCTCCGCCTCCCAGATTCAAGCGATGATTCTCCTGCCTCAGCCTCCCGAGTAGCTGGGATTACAGGCACGGCCACCATGCCTGGCTAATTTTGTATTTTTAGTAGAGACAAGATTTCTCCATGTTGGTCAGGCTGTTCTTGAACTCCTGACCTCAGGTGATTTGCCTGCCTCAGCACCCCAAAGTGCTGGGATTACAGATGTGAGCCACTGCACCCAGCCTGTAGTAAAATGTTTAAATTCCTTTTTCATTTCCTTTTGTGTATATTCTATAACTCTTTTCTTTGCATTTACCATGGGGATTAAATTTAACTTTTTAAAGTTATAACACTAATTTGAATTTATACCAGCTTAACTTAAATCACATATAAGAACTGCTTCTTTATAGCTCTGTCCCCACTTCTTTCATTTATTGTCACAAAATTATATTTTTGTATATTGTGGCTACAAAACATAAACTAAGAATTCAGCTCAATACATTAATCTCTTAAATTATGTAGAAGATGAAAATGGGATTACAAACTATTTTTATGGTAATACTAGCTTTTAAAATTGTTCATGTATTTATCTTTATGGATATCTTAACTTTACCACCTAGGACTCCCTGAGTTTTTCTTGCAGAACAGGTCAAGTGATAATGAATTTTGTCAGCTTTTATCTCAGAATGCCTTAAAAACTCAGTTTTGAAGGACTGCTTGTTGAATATAGGATTCTTGGTTCCAGTTGTTTTTGTTTGTTTATTTAGCCATTTGAATTTATCAGCCTACTATCTTCTGGCTTGCATAGTTTTGATAAGGGAAATCTGTTGACAATCTCGTTGAGGATGCCTTCTATGTGAGGAGTCACTTTTCTTGCTGCTTTCAGGATTCTCTCTTTGGCTTTTAAAAGTTTGATTGTAGCATGTCTCATTATGGGTCTCTCTGAGTTCATCTTACTTGGATTTCATTAACCTTTTTGGATATTTATATTGTCTTTCATCAAATTTGGGAAGTTTTAAACAATTACTTCTTTAAATATTCTTTCTATCCCTTTCTTTTTTCTCTTTTTGGAACTCTGACAATAGGTATGTTGGTCCATTTGATGTTGTCCCATGGGACCCTTAGGCTCTGTTCACTTTTCTTTAATCTTTTTTCTTTCTGTTAGATGACTCAACAGTTGTCATTATCTTATGTTCATCTTTTTTTTTTTTTTTTTTTTTTTTTGAGACAGAGTCTCGCTCTGTCGCCCAGGCTGGAGTGCAGTGGCCGGATCTCAGCTCACTGCAAGCTCTGCCTCCCAGGTTCACGCCATTCTCCTGCCTCAGCCTCCCGAGTAGCTGGGACCACAGGCGCCCGCCACCTCGCCCGGCTAGTTTTTTGTATTTTTAGTAGAGACGGGGTTTCACCATGTTAGCCAGGATGGTCTCGATCTCCTGACCTCGTGATCCGCCCGTCTCGGCCTCCCAAAGTGCTGGGATTACAGGCTTGAGCCACCGCGCCCGGCCATGTTCATCTATTTTAACATAATGTTTTAAAATTGTAAGTTTTCCTCTGAGAATTAATTTAATAGCAGCTCACAATTTTTGATGTGTCATATTTTCATTTCGTTTAATTCAAATGTTTACTAATATCTTTTGAAGTTGTTTTGATCTATTAATTCTATGAAAGTGTATTGCTCAATTTTCAGCATTTGTGGATTTTCTGGTTATATTTTATTATTGGTTTCAAGTTTAATTCCATTATAGTCAGAGAATATACTCTTTACAATTTTGTTCCTTTGAAATTTATTGAGACTTACTTTATGGCCCTTCATGGAATCTATTTTGGTTGATGTTCTAGGCATATTTGAAAAGGAGCAATTCATTGGTGTAGCATTCTATAAATTTCAATTAAGTCACATTGGTAAATAATGCTATCCAAACATTCTCTTTCCAGACTGATATTTTGCCTGATTATTCTATCACTTACTGAGATATGTATGTTAACAACTTCAAGTGTGATGGTAGATTGCCTGCTTCTCCTTTCCCCAGTTTTGCTTTATATTTTTTGAAGCTATGTTAATTATTACATGTACATAAGTTTAGACTTCTGATGTGCTCTTGTTTAATTGACCCTTTTATCATTACACAATGTTCTGCTTTATCTTTAGTATTACTTCTTGCTGTAATGTCTACCTGTCTGCTATTAGTATAGCTTTCTATTTGTTGCTGTTTTACACAGTATATCTCTTTCTATCCTTTTTTAACCTATCTGTATCTTTATATTTAAAGTATGTGTTTAATAAACATATAGACAGGTCTTTAAAAAATTCAATCTAATAGTCTCTATCTCTTAATTGTATGATTTAGTCAATTTAGTCCATCTGCATTTAATGAACTTACTGATATGTCTAGGTTTAAGTCTACCATCTTGCTGCTGTTTTCTCATTGTCCCATTTGCTTGTTGACCAGCATTTTCCTCTAGCATTCCTTCTTTTCTGCCCTTTTATTGGCTAATTATTTTTTAAGTTCCCACTTTATTTTCTTCATTATCTCTTGTTATACACATTACTCTTTGAGTAATTATCCTAGATATTACAATATACATTCTTAATGTATTACAGTCTACCCTCAATTAGTACTTTCATTCTTCCTGAACAAATGCAAGTATCTTCTAACAGTTTAAATCCCTAATCACTTTTTCCCTTTGTACTATTGTTGTGCTGTCACATATGTTTAGTGATCAGCCTATTTGCATTTCACACAGTTTTAGAAATAGCTGGGTTTAACTTTATTCTCTTCTTGTTTTCTGTTTATTTTGTCTGTTCTTTGCTCCTTTTTTCATCTGGGAGATTTCATTTATCCTTTCTGGCCCAACCCAGCTTTTGATTAAGTGGCTAAGTCTTTGTTTTCTCCACTTTCAAGTTAGGCACTTTGGAGCTTTTGAGCTAAGCTTTGTAGCCCCTTGTTCCATACAGGTTCAAAATCTGACAAAAATCTAGCTGGGAGGAGGATACTTGTTATATGTTTGTTGTAGGCCCCTCCTATGGCAAGTTTTAAATAGATAATATGTTCACATTTTTCAAAGATCAAAACCAAAACCAAAAGATACATTGATGTATATTTCTCTCATTTCTGTCTCTTAACATTTTTCCTCCCTGTGTACTATAAGAAAGCAGTAAGCCCTTATCTAAACTTCCAGTGCTTCTTTTTGCAAATTCGAGGAAATACAAATGCATATTTTAACCTCCCATTCTTAGTAGAATAGTTCTTAATATATAAGTCATTCAATAAGTATTTGTCAAATGAAGCGAAGAACAAACATTGTATACTTGTGTGGTCCCATATGGTAGCCAGGAGCCATGTGTGGCTACTGAGCACTTGAAATGTGGCTAGTGTGACTGAGAACTGAATGGAGATGTGCAATGAGCATCAAATAATCCTTAAATTTTGAAAACTTAATATGAAAAAAAGTGTGAACTATCTTAGTAACTTTTATATTGATTACATGTTGAAATGATAATATTTTGGATATATTGAAGTAAAAATATATTACTAAAAATAATTTCACCCTTTTTGGTTTTTTTTAATGTGGCTGCAAAAATTGGGGCCAGGCATGGTGGCTCACACCTGTAGTCCCAGCACTTTGGGAGGCCAAGGCAGGAGGAATGCTTGAGGCCAGGAGTTTGAGACCAGCCTGGACAACATAGTGGGACCTCATCTTTACCAAACAAAACAAAACAAAAATACCAGGTGTGGTGGTGTGTGCCGATAGGGAGGCTAAGGTGGGAGGATCGCTTGAGCCCAGGAGTTCAGTGCTGCAGTGAACATGATCATGCCACTGTACACCAGCCTGGGCAATAGAGCAAAACCCTGTCTCTAAAAGAGATAAAAATAATTAAGAAAAATTTAAAACTAGACACTTTATTTCTGTCGGGGAGTGTTGCTATATGTACTATCCTGTAGTTCTTTTTTCTTAACAATATATCCTGGATATCTACTCATTTTAATATATGGCTTCCCAATTCTTTTTTACAACTAGAAGGTATTCTGTTTGTGTGAATATACCATCATGTATTTAACCAAGCCTCTATTGATGAATATTGCACACAAAATGCAGCAGTACACATGTGTACCACTGTGCCCAGCTCATTTTTTACCTTGCGCATACATCTGCACATGTATGAAATTATATAATTATATATCAGTAAAATAAAGTCCTGGAAGTGAGATTCCTGGGTTAAAGATAAATGCATTTGTAACTTGAATATATGTTGCCAAATTGCTGTCCATAGGGATTGTGCTATTTTGAATTGTCACGAATATATTTGGGTAGCTGTTTTTCTATAACCTTGCAACAGATTTGTCAAACTTCTGGAGTTTTTCAAATCTGATAGATGAAAACATAGTATCTCAGTGTTAATTTTTGTTTTCCTAGTGATGAGGAAAGCTGGGCATAGTTCAGTTGTTTAAATATTAATTAAAATCTTTTTGATAATGTATTTGTTTACATATTGTTTTTATATTAGGAAGATTAACCTTTTGTCTATAATATTAATTATAGATAATTATTTATAGCTTATTTTTCCTTTTACCTAGCTTATGGTGTTTAGTTTTCCATGCAGTTGTTTTTTGGTTTTACTGCAGTCAAATCTATCAATTTTTTTTAAAAGCTCTTCAGGTTTGAGTCATACTTTTAAAAGACTTTCTGGCCAGGTGCGGTGGCTCATACCTGTAATCCCAACACTTTAGGAGGCCGAGGTGGGTGGATCACCTGAGGTCAGGAGTTCCAGACCAACCTGGCCAACATGGTGAAACCCCATTTCTACTAAAAACACAAAAATTAGCCAGGCGTGGTGGCAGGCGCCTGTAATCCCAGCTACTTGGGAGACTTAGGTGGGCGAATCTTTTGAATCCGGGAGGCAGAGGTTGCAGTGAGCCAAGATCATGCCATTGCACTCCAGGCTGGCCTCCTGAGTAGCTGGGACTACAGATGTGTGCCACTGTGCCCAGCTAATTTTTTTTACTTTTAGTAGAGACAAGGTCTTACTATGTTACTCATACTGGTCTTGAGCTTCTGGTCTCAAATGATCCTCCCATCTCACCCTCCCAAAGTCCTGGGATTATAGGCATTAGCTACTATGCCCAGTCTCTATTTGGATTATGTATATGGTTTAAGATATAGATCCAGATTTATCTTTTTTAATATGGCTACTGTCCTAGTCTGTTTCTGCTGCTGTAACAATACTTGAGACTGGATAATTTATAGACAGTAGAAATTTATTTCTCACAGTTTTGAAGGCTGGTAAGTCAAAGATCAAGGCACCAGCTTTTGGTGTCTGGCGAGGGCCTTTTTGTTGCAAGCTCACATAGCAGAAGGGGCAAATGCTGTGTCCTCACATGGCAGAGGGCAGAAGAGCGAAAACGGCCAAACACTGTGTCCTCACATGGCAGAAGAGTAGAAGAGCATAAAAAGGCCTAAGCTAGTTTCCCTTAGCCTTTTTATAAAGAACTAGTCCATTCATGATGGTGAAGAAAGCCCCAACTCCTTATGCCAGCACAATGGAGATTATGTTTCACCATGAATTTTTCAGAGGGGATGCATAGCACCTACCCAGTCTTGCCTACATTATCAGTTTATATATCATAATTCCTATTACAATGTCAGCCCTGTGAGGGCAGAAGTTCTTATCTATATGTTTACTGCTAGAACAGTACCTGAAACATAGTAAGTACTCAATACATATTTATTAAATGAATGAATGAATTCCCCTACTGATTTGAGATGCCAATTTTGTTATATATGAAACTCTGTGTGTATTAATTCTTACTGGACTCCTTTTTCCTTTGGTGTGTCCATTTATTCTTATGCCAGTAGCAATCTCTTCTAATTGTTGAATGTTTACAGTGAGTTTAATATATGGTAAATCTAGTTTTTGCATCCCTCCCCTTGCACCTTGGCTGTCCTTGCTTTTTAATTTTTCCATATGAACTTTAGAATCAGTCCAGAAGAATATGAATTTTTAAAATTAAGTTGATAAATTCCCTTTAGGAAAGTTTATTTATTTATGATGCTGAATCTTCTTATCCAGGATTGATATGTCTTCCCATTAGTTCAAATCCCTTTCTGTACTTCAAGAGTGTTTTTAACACTATATATTTTTTGCACATTTCTGAATTTTTTCCCATATATATCATTTTTTGTTACTGGGGTAAATCTGTTTCCATACATAAATTTAATAAATAAGTTATTTCTATGCTGAAAACCCTTTAGTGACTCTCTGTCTCACTCAGATAAAAGCCAGTGGCTATAAAACCTTAATGATATGGCCCCTATTATTGTTCTCACCTCATATCCTGCAACTATCCAAATGCTCAATCTACTGCAGCCAAATTAGCCTCTTTGCTGTTCCCTGATGCCAGGAAAGTCCCAAACTTAAGGTGCTGGCCTGGCCTTTCTGTCCTGTGTTGAATGCTTTCTCCCCCAATATCCTCACGGCTAACTCCCCTTCATCCTTTTAGTCTTCACTATCAATCTTTCAACGATGCCTCCTAGACCACTTTTTAAAAAGTAAAACCCATTCTTCTCCTATTCCCTCTCTTCCTTTCTTACCATCTACCAACATACTATATAATTTACTTTACATTCTATCTCCCCAAGCTAGAATATAAGTCCCATAGGGAAAGAAATTTTCATTTTTTGTTCACTGAGATTTTCCGTGCATCTAGAACAGGCATAGAGTCAGTTTTCAGTAATTATCTGTTGAGTGAATGAATGCCCCACTACTTTGTTGACTTCTGTTATCATTATAATAATTTTTCTGTTAATTCTCTTGGGTTTCTCATTATGTAGGATAAAATTTGATAAAGCAGAGTGATCTGAAACCCAAGTCAAGCTTTGTATCCTTTATGAAGCCTTTCTGGGTAGAATTAGCCATTCAGCCCTGTGGCAGAGGCTGTTAGTGTCCAATAACTATGTGGTCCTCTGCATTTGCCAGCCTCACTTACAGTTAGACTGGTTCTATGTGATTGGGTTCTGGATGGTAGAGTATGGACAAAAGGGATGCAAGCCAGTTACACGTCTGGCCCTGAAAAATCAACTCCTGAGAAACTCCACCTCTCACTTTTCCTGCCTTAGTGACCTTGGAGGCCATGTTCTCCAGGTATCAGGGCCAAGAGATGGATAAGGGCTGCCTGACTGGCATTGGGCATTAGACTGTAATGTGAGCAAGGATTAAACTGTCATTGTATGAAGTCACCAGTATTTGTACGTTTGCATTTAAAGGCAGCTAGTATTAACTTTGTTGACTATTATATGCCCGCACTGTACCCAGACATATTTCTATCTTATGTATCTCTCTACTGTGCTTAGTGTTTATGTGTCTGTTGTTCTCTAATAGAATCTAAGCCCCTTGGGACTGAATAATTCTCTTGTCTTTGAATCTTCTACATCTAGTGTATATCATAGAATTTAATAAATTACTCAAAAATGTTTCCCGAGTGAATTTTTGAGAAAAACCAAGATGGAAAAGGATTTGGAAATCTAAATCACTAAAACAAAGGGGGTATTTAATACCAAGCAAAGAAGGGTGAGAAGATGAGATGAAATTCTATGAAGAATATCTTTGCAATATATATCTTTGCAATACAGATTTTTAAATATTAATGGAGTTGAATTAGTACCAAAAAATTTTTTCTCATATTAGAGAAAATTAGGAGATGAATTATCTCATAAAAAGTTATTTGTAATTTTGTACAGAAATGTTACTGAAATGATTTTTGCCCTTATTTAGTTTACATATTTTTTTCTCTCATTAAATTTATAACACATCAGATCTCTGGAAATCTCCAACTTCTCTTAGTCTACTAAGTATTAGAGTGTGAAAAGTCTCAGATGGGGAGAAGATCATGAAAAGCCTTAAAAATACTATTAAAATAATTTTTCTCCCATTGACACCTACCTCATCTTTCTTACAATGTTTCTCAACCAATATGTGTTAGAAGAAAATTCCAAATATAGAGCTAATTCTGGCCATCAAGTGGCAATGTGTAATACTGATATTTATAGATCTTTATGATATAATTCCTATAATACATTTCACTGAAAACATTCAAGGTTTGATCTACAATCAATTTTATTTTCATATTCTGAAACAGCCATTTCATCTGATTCCTACCAAGACTATGTAGTAATAATAAATATAGTATTGGGATCTAGTACTATCATTAGTAGATGAATGATCTAAGCAAGTCACTAGTTGCTATACAAATAAATGGTTATAAATAGGAATTTGGCACTTTTTCCAGTTTTGTGACCGAATCTCTTCTTTGCTACTCTAAGAGATTTTATGTCAGGAACTATTATCTAGTTTCCTGACCTTTCAAAAGTGTGTTCTTTTGTATCTCTTTATTTCACTGTCTTCTATAACTAAACACATATGCTCTATTAAAAAACAAGGCTCATTTATTTAATAATGTGAATAATTGAACTTCAAACTCTTGTAGTTAAAAGATTTGTACTACTCAATGAAGTTAGTATATCTAGGGAATAAATAGCCCCATGGACTACTGTGTGACCATGGTATTATCACAGTCCGAGGTCTCCCCTCAGTGTGGACTGTTAAGAGTTTAATGAAGTACATTGTGAGGGATCTCATCTGTCACAGCAGATACATGTTGATTAGGCTTACAGAGCTAGTGTCTAAAGTAAGCATTTTTATTTATTTATTGAGATGTGGCCTCATTATATTGCCCAGGCTGGATGCTTCAATTTGTTAATGTATGATGATATATAACTGACACAGAATTGAGTTGATGTGAGTCAGGCATTCTTTTTCTCTGTAGACTGACATGTGTAGGAAGCCAAATTTGTAATCAGAATATTTTAACGGGTATAGAGAAAACAAGAAATTATATAATTTAACAGTGTATCTGTAATTAGTCGGATGCATTTATTTCCACAAGAGAGATAATGTGACTTAGAACTGTGATGCATGAGGTCTTCTGGCTACAATTCACTGTCTACTTAACAGTGCTTAGATAGGCACTGCTGATGTTTGCCTCTGTGCCTTTCCTTTCTGTAAGTGTCCCTTGCCGACCAACTCCTCAGACTGACAGCTCCTTCTTTAGATATGTTAATGCATATTCAGCTAGTCTCTATTATTTAAAGGAACTTTGCTTCCTTCTGCTCTGATTCATTGACTTTATAATTTAATTTGCATTATATAATCTTATTTCCTTCAGCTCTAAGTATTAGACATCACATCAGTTTCCCACTTGTACTTAATACACAGTCAAAATATAGTTGAGGTGTGATATAGTTTGGATATGTATCCTCTCCAAATCTCATGTTGAAGTGTGATCCCCAGTGTTTCAGGTGGGGCCTGGTGGGAAGTGTTTGTATCGTGAGGGTAGACCCCTCATGAATGGCTTGGTGCCCTCCTCATGGTAATGAGTGAGTTCTTACTCTATTAGCTCATGTGAGATCTGACTGTTTAAAAGAGTCTGTAGTCTTCCCCTTTTCTCTCTTGTTTCCTCTCTTACCAGGTGATACACTGGTTCCCCCTCACCTTCTGCCATGATTGTATGCTTCCTGAGGGCTCACCAGAAGCAGATGCTGGCACCATGCTTCCTGTATAGCCTGCAGAAGCATGAGCCAAGATAAACTGCTTTTCTTTCTTTTCTTTTTCTTTCTTTTCTTTCTTTCTCTCTCTCTCTTTCTTTCTTTCTTTTTGAGACAGGGTCTCACTCTGGAGTGAGACGACTCCCAGACTGCAGTGCAGTAGTGCAGTCATGGCTCACTGCAGCCTCTGCACCTCTGGTTCAAGCAATCCTCCCACCTCAGCCTTTGGAGTAGCTGGAACTACTAGAGGCACATGCCACCATGCCCTCTAATTTTTAAATTTATAGTAGAGACAGAGTCTTCCTATGTTGTCTAGACTGGACTCGAACTTCCTATGTTGTCCAGACTGGGCTCAAGCAATCCTCCTCCCTTGGCCTCCCAGAGTTCTGGGATTACAGGCATGAGCCACCATGCCCACCCTCTCTTTTCTTCATAAATTACCCAGCCTCAGATATTCCTTTACAGCAATGCAAATAGACTAAGACAAAGTATATTACAAATATATTGTTGTGTTGCTTAGTTTAAGTGTCTTCTAGGCCCTGACTTTCAGAAATATGATTCTTGTGGCTAATATACCATTCTTCTACTTCAGTCTTAGTGAAAGCACATAGATTTTTAAATTCTGTAAGAACTTTCATGCTTGAGCATTATCAATATAAGTTCTGATTCAAACAACTTGTTTTGGGTACAGCAGGAGTAGCTCATAATCAAATACTCATATATCTTCTTTTTACAAATAATAATAAACTTTGTACAAGTATAAACACTATTTGAAGGCGTTGGAGAATGACTAAAAGCAGGAAGAAACAAAAGTAGTTGACACAGAAGAAGGGAATGTCACTGCGTGAGTTTCCCATTTTTATAGCTTTTTGCCTGAGGACAGGCCCTCATCAATTCAACACATAGTGGTAAAATGTGATAGAAATATGCAGGCAGTCACCACAGCTGGAAATTGAATGTCCTGAAGAGAGCCACAGAGTGTGAGCCTGAGTTCTTTATGTCTTTATATGCCCAAGTATCTGGGTGGCCTTGAATTTGTGTGCATAGAGGACTCTAGATAGCCCAGGTAAGGCTAAGAAAAGTGAACAGATATTTCAATTGTTGCAACGGAAGGAGAGAGAGAGTTTCAGTTAAGCCAAGTTATAGGAATGTAACAATCTAGAATCTATAACATGTCACTCATAAGGTCTGGGTTAGAATTCAAAATGACTAGACATATGAAGATAGAAAAATGTGATCCATACTCAAGTAAAGAAAATCAGTGGAGTCAGACCTTGAGATGAGCCAAATATTGCAATTAGCAGATAATGATTTTAAATCTTAAGGATTTATTCTCAAGAAAATTTGCTTATTATCAGTGAGTAAATGAGAAACCCCAGCAGAGAAACAGGAAATATGGAAAAATAATTAAATAGAAATTCCAGAACAAAAAAATAACATCTGAAATAAAAAATTTCTGAGTGGGCTTAACAGTGGATTGGAAACAGAAGAAAGAATAGGTGTACTTGAAGCTCTGTTGAAAATATCTGTATGAAAAACAGATTTTTTTGTTTTTGTTTTTTTTGAGAAGGAGTCTCACTGTCACCCAGGCTGGAGTGTAGTGGCATGATCTCGGCTCACTGTAACCTCCGCCTGCTGGGTTCAAGTGATTCTCCTGCCTCAGCCTCCTGAGTAGCTGTAGCTGGGACTACAGGCATGTACCACCATGCCTGGCTAATTTTTGAATTTTTAATAGAGATGAGGTTTCATCATGCTGGCCAGGCTGGTCTTTTACCCCTGACCTTGTGATCTGTCCACCACTGGGATTATAGGTGTGAGCCACTGTGCTCGCCCCGTTTTTTTTTTTTTTTTTTTTTTCTTTTTTACGAATCCTCAGTGACTTGTCAAACAATGTTAAATGATTGACATACTTGTAATTGGGAACCCAGAAGGAGAAAAGAAAACACAGCAGAAAAAAAACAGTATTTAATAAAATGATAACCCCCAATTTTCCAAATTTAGGGAAAGCCAAAATTTCAGATTTAAGCTCAAAAAACACCAAGCAAACTTAGACACATCATAGTCAAATGGCAGGAGGAAAAACTATGTAAAAAGAAAATCTTGAAAGCAGTCAGAGAAAGTGACACATTACATATGGGGAAACAGCAGTATGAATGGCAACTGATTTCTTATCAGAAATCATGGAGACCAAAAGATAGTGGAAGAAAATATTTAAAGTGATTAGAGGGAAAAACTATGAACCCAAAACTTTGTATCTTGCAAAAATGTCCTTCAAGGTTGAAGACGATAATAAAAGCATTACCCATAATAGCTAAAAATGGTAAAAAAAAAAAAAAAATGTCCAACTCATGAATGTATAAATAAAATGTAGTATATATACACAATGGAATATTTATCAATAAAAATAAAGTACTGTTATATACTACTACAACATAGATCATCCATAAAAACATTATGCTAAGTCAAAGAAGACATATGCAAAAACCCCAAATGTGTAATTCTGTTACACATTTTAAATGTATTACACATATTAATTTATATATTAAATGTCCAGAATAAGCAAATTTATAGACGTGGGGTGGGGAATGGCGATTGATTGCTCATGGACGTGGTGTTTCTTTTAGAAGAGATGAAAACATTCTAAAATTAGATTTTGGTGATGGTTACACAACCCTGTGAATATACTGAAAACATTAAATTGTGTACCTTAAATGGATAGATTGTACAGTATGTGAATTATATCATATAAATAATACATCTCAATAAGGCTGTTTAAAAATGAAAGCAATATAAAGACATTTTCAGATAAGAAAAAACTAAGATAATTTATTACCAGCAAGCCTATACTAGAAGAAATGCAAAAGAAAGGTCTCCAAGCTGAGGGGAAATAATACCAAATGGAAACTTGAGTCTACAGAAAGGAATGAAGAACTTTGGAAATAGTAAAAATTTGTGTAAATATAAAACTGTCTCTTAAATCTCAGCTTAGATAAAGTACATATGAGTACCTAAACCAAAAATAGTGGCATTGTTTTGTGGATAATATAGACTGTAGATGCAATACACATGACAACTGTGGCCTGAAGGGAAGGGAAGTAAAGGAAACAACATAGTTGTAAAATTTCTGCATTGTATGTGAAGTGATATAATAGTAACCCTAAGTAGACTGTGCAGTTCAGAATGTGTACTGTGAGCCCTAGAATAACCACTAAAAATATAATGCAGAGTTGGCTAAAAGGTTTATAGATAATGAGAATGAAATTCTAAAAACAATAGTTAAGCAAGAAAAGAAAAGAGAAACCCAGATTCAGAAAATAAATGAAACAAAGAGAAACAGTGGGATGGTAGACCAATATACAAACATATTAATTTTATTAAATGTAAATTAACCAAACTTGCCAACTAAAGACAGATTGTATATTGAAAGAGAGAATGAAACAGGGAGGGGAGGGAGTCATCAGGAAGACATGCAATCATAAATGGTACATATATGTACCTAATAACAGAGCTTTAGAATCATGAAACATTTGGTAAGGGGAGAAACAGATAAATCCACTAATGGGAGATTTTAACATCCCTCTCTCAATAGTTAATAGACCAATTAGACAAAAAAAAAAAAAAAAAAAAATTCACTAAGGACATAGTGAATGAAGAACCGCTGTCAACCGCCTCAACCTAATTGATAATGATAGAAAAACCTATCCTCCAAAACTGTATACTTTCCGTTAAATGTATGCGTTATATTCACCAAGACAGAGATTGGGCTATAAAAAAGTCTTGATAAATTTTATCATTGAAAATTTATTGGACAAAGATCAGCAAACTATGATCTATGGGCCAAATCTTGCCCATCACCTGTTTTTGTATGATGTTAGTAATAGTTTTACATTTGTAAATATTTTTTAAAAATATTTTGACACAGAAAATGTACATAAAATTCAAACTTCAGTGTTTACAATTAAAATTCTGTAGGAACAAAGCCACACTCATTCATTTACATATCGTCAATGCCTGCTTTCACACAACAAAGTTGAGTAGTTGCAACAGAGACTGTATGGCCCACAAAGCTAAAATATTTGCTATTTTGCCCTTTCCTTTTACAGAAAACATTTTTCTGACCCCTGCCATGGAGTACGTTCTCTTACCATGATAAAATTTTAGCAGAAATAACTAACAAGATGTCTAGAAAAACTCCTAATATTTGGAAATGGATACCTTGAAAAGGTTATATAAAAATTAATAAACTCATAGCTAGATTAATAGAATATATGAAAATTATCACCCGAGTGTGGTGGCTCGCTCCTGTAATCCCAGCGCTTTGGGAAGCTGAGGTGAGAGGAACAATTTAAGGCCATGAGTTCCAGACCAGCCTGGGCAACCCTGTCTCTACAAAAAAATTTGAAAAATTAGCCAGGCATGGTGGTGCATACCTGTAGTCCTAGCTACTCAGGACGCTGAAGTGGGAGGATCACTTGATCCCAGAAGTTAGAGGGTACAGCGGGCTATGATTGTGCCACTGCAACTGCAGGCTGGATGACAGAGCAAGACCCTGTCTCAAAAAAAAAAAAAGAAAAAAACAATTACCAACTACAGTAAGAAAATTACCAACATCAGTAATGAAAGAATACAGATGATCCTACAGATATCAAAAGAATTATAATGGAGGCTTCTGCTTTCTGCCTTGATGAAGTAATTGGACCAGACTTGCTCTACTGTCTAAAACATCTATAAAAATTGGGAAAATACATGAAACACCCTTTTTTCAGACAGTTGACAACAGGCAGTGCAGGACAGTGATCCCTGAGAGAAGGAGAACAAGTTAGAGATCCCTCTAATCTTCCAGGCTCCTTTCCTGGAGTTACACTCCGGACCATGGTGCAGAGAGATGGGTCCACCAAGCAGAGCACTCTGGTCTTGCTGAGCTGAGGAGAAAGAGATCAGAAGTCAGGGAGGCTGACATGGCTGAAATTTGTGGATGGACTACCAGAGAAGAGGAAGCTGTATAAGAGAAAGAGTTCCAGAAATCTGTATAGAGATCCCTTTTGATTATCTTGTCAAATGCTACATTACACAGGTGTAGTGTCAAATGCCACAGTGCTGTGCAAAGAACTTCTGGGAAGCTTGAAGGTGAACAACCCCGGAGCTCAGGCAAGACTGGCATGTGTTTACATTCTGACCAGCTAGAGTGAAGTATCCTTGGTAAACACCCAGGGTATTCACTTGAGATCCAAAGAGTCACTCTTCAGGATTAGAGCAAAAGTCAGCCTAAATGCTACTCCATTTGTACCCTGTCAAAGCTTAAAACCAAGCCTTAAAAGAATCAATCTGATTTACAAGTAACTTTGTCTCCCAAAGCAAAGTTCAATGCTCTTTAAACAAAGACAACAAAAATCTAGCACTCAAAAATGTAAGATTCATGTTCAACAAGCAATGCAAAATTACTAGATACAAAGAAGCAGGAAAATGTGATTAGGAGGAAAAAGTCAATCAGTAGATACAGACCTAGGAATGTCAGCAATGATGGAATTAGCAAACGAGATTTAAAGCAGTTATTATAAATATGTAAAGAATTTAAAGGAAAATCTGAATGAAATGGAGAGATTTCTAGAAGCTGAAAAATGAAATACCTGAAATGAAAAGTTCAGTGGATGGGCTTAACAAATTAGATACTGCAGAATAAAATATTAATTAACAATATAGCAATAAAAACTTTCCAAAATAAAACAGATTTTTTTTTTCATACTAAGGAACAGTCACAGAGGTCTAACATATGTGTGTTAAGGTATCTCAGAAAGATGAGAGGGCAGAAAAAGCATTTGAAGAAGTAATGGCCAAAAAGTCAATAGACTCAGGATCTTTCACATTATATGACTTTTACAGACAAGCAGTGACTGAGAGCATTCATCATCGGTAGGCCACATTAAAGGAAATTCATCAGCGAAAGTAAACTGAAACCAGATGGAAACAGATCTACACAAAGGAATGAAGAAAGCTTAGAAATGCAACATTCTTTGCATAAGTCCAAAATATCCACATTGCTTTGAGTTGAAGCAGGAACAGTACTATAAACTTTAAAAATTCATTCAGGGCTGGGTGTGCTGGCTCATGCCTGTAATCAAATCACTTTGAGAAGCCAAGATGGGAGGATTGCTTGAGCTCAGGTGTTCAAGACCAGCCTGGACAACATAGTGAGACCCCATCTCTACAAAAAATTTAAAAATTAGCTGGGCATAATGGCATGTGCCTGTAGTCCCAGCTACGTGGGAGGCTGAGATAGGAGGATCACTTGAGCCCAGGAGTTTGAGGCTGCAGTGAGTTATGACACCACTGCCACTCCGGCCTGGGCACAGAGTGAGACCTTGTCTCAAAAAAAAGGAAGGTGCAGGATTCTATTTTTGCCACCCTGTGGGATAAATTCATACCTTCGTTTTATTCCTCAGGGTCTTTGTAGTGCCGTCTCTAAACCCACTTCCTGTCTCTTTCCTGTTGACTTTTCCTTGTTGATTCAGATCAACCTTAATATCTCTAGTTCCTTGGCATCATCCATTTTATGCCATTTACACAGAGTTAATATCCAGTGTGACATGTAGAATATAAAGGGCTCTTCATTCAGCAACACCTATGTGTATCTATCAAGAGACTCAGGATATTTCACATCCTAAGCAATTTTGTCACCTGTGAAATTTGTGAAATGTTTAAATGCAAAACTAAGAACCTCAGAAGGAGTTGTAGGCCGGATGCGGTGGCTCACACCTATAATCCTAGCTGTTTGGGAGGCTGAAGTGGACAGATCATTTGAGGTCAGGAGTTCGAGACTAGCCTGACCAAAATGGTGAAACCCTATCTCTACTAAAAAGTTATCAGGGCTTGGTGGTGCATGCCTGTAGTCCCAGCTACTTGGGAGGCTGAGGCAGGAGAATCGCTTGAACCCGGGAGGTGGAGGTTGCAGTGAGCTGAGATTGCACCACTGCACTCCAGCCTGGGTGACAGAGTGAGACTCCGTCTCAAAAAAAAAAAGAAAAAAAGAGTTGAATAACAGTCAGCCTCTTTGAGGTCAGCATCCTCTGACACAAGTTCTGTAACTACAGAACTTCTCCCAACTAGCTTCTCAGTCTTCACAAATTATTACAAAGCTTGATTCACATTCTGAGCTACTTTGATATCCAGGATAATGTCTAGGTAAACATCAAGTGTCTGAAACTTCTTGGTAGTGGAAACACTTTGAGAACGTTAGAACACCTGTCTATATTGTCATGGCTCTTGAAACATGCTTCCTAGATGGCATCCACAGTGTGTATTGAAAATTCATGTGTACCTTCCTGCTTTTGATTACTGAAGCATCTAGATAGTGTTTGAATGTCACAGATGTCAGCACCTTGATAACATTAATGGGATTGTTGTGAACCTGAGTAAGGTGTGCCTAAAAGCTCCTTGCTGGCAACAGGTCTGAGAGTGTTCTTTGAACAGCACTTATAATTGGCAAGAGGTGGTATGTGTGTCAGACTCTGCAGTGTCATATTCACATGGCAGTGGTTATCTGTATTCTGGGGCAACAATTTCCAGTAGATCCCATTGCTTAGTAGAAAGGGAAAATTTATTTTGGGAAACAGAATAACATCTTTTCCCCCCAGACCATCCAAATATGTATTCAGATTCTTCTCACCTAAATTCCCATCCAATTTAAAGTCCAGAATCTCTGGGTAATTTATCGTTTTCTCCAGCAGGCTTAGATTTCACTAAAAGTTATTAGCGACCCCCACCACCCCATGTGCCTTAATCAGTTTGGACTACTACAACAAAATACCATAGACAGGATGGCTTAAACATCAGAAACTTCTCCGACTTCTGGAGGATGGGAAATCCAAGGTCAAGGTGCTGGCTGATTCGGTTTGTGGGGAGGGCCCTCTTTCTGGTTTGCAGATGGACACCTTCTTGCTATATACTTGCATGGCAGAGAGAGGGAGAGAGGAAGCAAGTCTCTCCTGTCTCTTATAAGGGCACTGATCTCATCTTGACCCTCATGACCCTAATTACCCCCGAAAGGCCCCTCTTCATAATATCATCACATTGGAGTTATGATTTCAACATTCAAGTCTGTAATGCTAGTATATAATGGTAAAATTAAAATGGAATAATTCTAATCAAGTCAGAAAAACATGAAATAAGTTACTGCTTCATAGCAATTATCATATTTTCCTTGACAAAAATTGTGAAAATGCCTTGCTCTGAAGTGAATTAAATCCCTTAGTTAGCCATTCTGGCAGCTCTTTTGGGAGCAGCTTTTTACTCTGTTACCTCCATGATTCCTGGCTCTGTCATCCTTAATCATTTTTCTCCAAGGCCACATCTGAGTTAGTGATTGAAATGTGTATCTTTCTTGGAGACCACAAAGCTTTCATAGCTCACTTCCTGCTGTTGTGATCTGGGGGCCTAGGGATTGCTTTAGGATTTGAACAGGATTTGCAGGCCAGGCTTTTGGTTTCTTTGGTAATGCAATTCACTCAAAAACATTCTAGCATCTAGAGAGCTCCCTATTTCTACTCAGTTCCATATATAAGCAACACAGCTAAATATCAAAAATAAATAGTTTTTAAACTTAGATTTAGATCTTTTACATTAATATTCTCTTATTTGTTCATCCCTTCCCTTTCAACTTAATGGCGGGGCTATTTAAGCCCATCTGAAACTAGGCTTAGTTTGGGATGGCCATATTAATCTGATTTTTGCCTCTGAGATAGTTACCATTGTCTGGCAAAGAAATAAAAGACTTGGGACACACAAAAAATGATAATATGCATATCTCATCTAATTATAATTTTTTAAAAATTGATAATAAATTTATATGGTCCAAAAATCAAGTCATAATAAAAGGTTTATAGTAAAAATTATTTCCACCCCCTTCTAACATATATTTGTGCATATATAAGCCAATACCAACTTGAAATCTTATATTCTGTCAGTTTTTACACTGTTTTCTACCTTGCTTTTTCTCTTCAGAATATATTTTGGAGATCATTTCATGTCAATCCACAGAGTACTTCACTATAGCTACATAGTATTTTATGCAGATAATAGGCTGTATTTAACCCTACTGAGAGACATTTGGGTTGTTACTTATCTTTTGCTAATGCAAATACAACAATTAATAACCTTATATGTATGTCATTTTTTAGGGTGCAAGTGAATCCCAAGAATCTGGCTGGGTCAAAGGGTATATGCATATTAATTTTGGTAGACATTGCCAAATTGTCCTGGGTAGGAATGTGAATTCCTACCAACTATATATGAAAGTGCATCATTTCCTAGCAGAGTATGTTGTCTAACTTTGGGTTTTTACCAATCTGATAGATGAGAGCATTATCTGATTTGGGGTTTTTACCAAGCTGATAGCAGCGTATGTGGTCTAACTTTGGGTTCTTACCAATCTGATAGATGAGAAACGGTATCTCAGTGTTACTTTAATTCAATCTTTTGATAGGTGAGGTTGCACCATATGTGTTTCCTTTTCTGTCAACAGTTTTTCCCTAGTTGTTTTGTTAAGTTGTATTCTTATAGTAGCCATTGTAGAAATTTTTTATATAATAAAAATACTATTAAAAGTTATATTATCTTTTTGATTGAGATATGAGTTGCAAACATTCTCTTCTAGTTTGTCACTTGTCTTATGATTTTGTTCTTGATTAATTTTGGCTATAATTAAGTTTTATTTTTTATTTTTCCATACTTTATCAGTCTTTTGTGGGTTTTTGATGTTGACTTATAATTTGATTTTTTATATTCAAGATGTGGAGAATAGAGTTGACACAGCAGGTCTTAGACTGCTATCCTTAGAAAGGCCTCCTTGCGAAGCTGGCCCTTGCTGGTGTTTAGAAACTTAGCTGGCATACAGTTCTCTATACTTAAATGAAACTCTTCCTAAATAAGGATGTCTCCATATGCCTAAACTGTATAAGTGTTGTGGTTTATGCTGAATACCTGCTTTCCTTTTGGGAGTCTGGAATTTTGGTATATGCGAGACAGAAGATACATATATGAACAGTTTCCATGAAAAATCTTGGACACTGAGTCTCTGATGAGCTTCCCTAGTAGATAACACTTCACTTGTGTTGTTACAATTCATTACTAGAGGAATTAGGCTTGTTCTGTGTGACTCCACTAGGAGGGAAGTCTTGGAAGCTTGTGCCTCATTTCCTTCAAACTTCATCCCACATATCTTTTCCCTTTATAGTTTTTGCTTTGTATCTTCCGGCTGTAATAAATCATTACTGTGGATACAACTATGTGTTGAGTCCATTGAGTCTTCCTGGGAGTTATAATGGAATTTACCCTTATTTTTTTCCTTTTTGTTTAATTAAAGACTTTTTTGGCCTGGTGCTCATGCCTGTAATCCCAGCACTTTGGGAGGCTGAGGTGGGCAGACCACTTGAAGTCAGGAGTTCGAGACCAGCCTGGCCAACATGGTGAAAACCAGTCTCTACTAAAAATACAAAAATTAGCCTGGCATGGGGGTGTGTGCCTATAGCCACAGCTACATGGGAGGCTGAGGCACAAGAATCACTTGAACCTGGCAGGTGGAAGTTGCAGTGAATCAAGATTGCAACACTGCATTCCAGCCTGGGTGACAGAGCAAAACTCTGTCTCAAAAGAAAACAAAAACAAAAATGCTTTTTTAAAAAAAAATTATTTGCCAAATTTTTTAAACAATTTTTTATTATACTTTAAGTTCTGGGATACATGTGCAGAACGTGCAGGTTTGTTACATAGGTATACACGTGCCATGGTGGTTTGCTGCACCCATCAACCCGTCATCTATGTTAGGTATTTCTCCTAATGCTATCCCTCCCCTAGCCCCCTGCCTCCCAACAGGCCCCAGTGTGTGATGTTCCCATCCCTGTGTCCATGTGTTCTTATTGTTCAGCTCCCACTTATAAGTGAGAATATGCAGTGTTTGGTTTTCTGTTCCTGTGTTAGTTTGCTGAGAATGATAGTTTCCAGCTTCATCCATGTCCCTGCAAAGGACATGAACTAATTCTTTTTTGTGGTTGTGTAGTATTCCATGGTGTACATGTGCCACATTTTCTTAATTCAGTCTCTCATTTATGGACATTTGGGTTGGTTCTAAGTAAAAAGACCCCTTTTTAAGGGCAATTTTAGGTTCACAGCAAAATTGAGAGGAAGGTACAGAGATTTCCCATATACCCCCTACCCTGACACATGCAAGGCCTCCCCAGTTATCAACACCGCCAACAAGAATCCTATATTCATTACCACTGAGGAACCTGCAACAACATATCATAATCACCAAAGTCCATAGTTCAGGGTTCACGCATGGTTTTGTACATTCTATGGGTTTGTACAAATGTAATGACGTGTAGCCACCATTATACTGTCATACCAGGTATTTTCGCTGTCCTAAAAATCCTCTGTGCTCTGCCTATTCATCGCTCCCCTGCCCTGTATTTTTTTCAGGAACTTTTATCATTTTTGTTTTTAGGTATTGGGGTAACATTTATATTCATAAATTAACTTAGGATTTATATGTTTATAAGATTGAATCTATTTCACCTAGAATGTGTTTTAAAGCTTTCCTCATATACATATTAGTGTAACATTTATATTCATAAATTAATTTAGAATTTATATGTTTATTAAGTTGAATCTATTTAGCCTAGAATATGTTTTAGAATTTCTCTCATATAGGTTTTACATATTTCTTAAATTTATGCTTAGTTTTTTCATCATTTTGTTTGTGTTGTGACTGGGGCTTTTTCTGCCTATCTTCTAATTATTGTCTGTATATAAGAAAGCTAGTGATTTCTTTATGTTAATTTCCCCCTGCTATCTTATTGAGTTATGTTACTATTTGTAGGAGTTTTTCATTTGATTCCTTTGGGTTTTTAAGATTTATAATCATATCATCTATAAATAGTAATAGTTTTACTTATCTCTTTCTAATGTCTGTGCCTTTTATTTCTGTATCTTCTATAATTGTAGTTAGGACCTTCAGTACGATATTAAATAATAGGGGTAGCAGTGAGTGTTTTTTACTTTTTATTGTTTTTTAACTTTGGTGGGAATATCTTTACTTTTTCCAGGAAATCTGATGCTAATTTTTGGCTGGGATAGACATATTTTATCATGCTATGGAAGTAACTATATTTCCATTCTATAGAGGGTTTTCTTTAGTTTTCAGATCTCAGTGTTTTTGTTTGTTTCTGTATCTCTGCTGAGACTTACCATTTCTCTGCTAAAACTTTGTATGCATTGTAAATATGTTTCGCTTCATTGAGGATAGTTGTATTCGTGGCTTGATTCTTGTTCGTTAGTTCCAATATCTGGTTCGTCTTGGGTTTGGACTCAATTTATTTTCTTTTCTCTTGAGAACATTTAATTTTTTGGTTCTTTGTATACTTGGTGATTTTGGATTGTTTCTGTACATTATGAATATTAGATTATGGATATTCTAAATGCTATTATTTTTCTGATAAGCATGGTTTCCTTTGTTTAGTAAGCAAATTTTTTGGCTGGGATTCTACTGCAAACATGTTTTCTTATGTAGAAGGTCCAGTCTGTTCAGATGTTTTGTTTTTAGGTGGTCTGTTGTAAATTTGTCTGATCCTCCCTGGTTCAGGTTTCCGTTAGATATGTGGGGAGACAGCTTGAGCTTGGGGATCCCCTCTTTGACTCATGCTTGCCCAGGATTCTCCTCTTCTTTCAGCATTCATGGCTTCATAGCTTCTTTTTCCTAGTTCCTCAGATCAGAAAGAGTTCTTCCATGCAAGGCCCCCATAGCTGCTGTACTCAGTAGGTGGCTTAGCCCCAGGCTAAAAGCTGCAGAAACAGGAATTTACTTGTACTTCCTCCAAATATAGCATGACCTCCCCTCCAGAATCTGTCTTTATATCTTCACTCTCCTGGACCTTCAGATCATTGTTTTTCATATCTTGTCCAAGTCTTTATAGTCTTCTGCAGGGAGCTAGAAGTGGTGGTCATTCTATAGCATCTTAGCAAGTCATACCCAGAAGTGGAGCCTCTCACATTCCACTTATTGTTTTAAATCAAGAATGGTCATTGAATTTTATCAAATGCTTTTTCAGAGTCTAAGGACATGATCATGTTTTTTTTTCTCTTTAACTGTATCTACATGATTAATTGTATTATTAGTCCTGATTTTGAATCATTCTTGTATTCCTGGAGTATAACCCACTTACTATTCTTTTATGGTCTGCTGATTCTTATTGTATTTTATTGAGGGTTTTTGTGTTGATATTCATGAGAATGACCTATGGTTTTCTTATTGGTACAATCTTTGTTAGGTTTTGGGATCAATAATATCCTTATTTCATTGAAGGAGTTTGAATATTTTTCTCCTTTGTCTAAGTTTTAGAACGGTTTAGCATTAGAATTATCTAATGTTTAAAGTCTGGTAGAATTCTCTATGAAGCTGTCTGGATCTAGGTTTTCTTAGCAATAATTCCTAAATTTGTTTTATGGAGAATGATCTATTTGAATTTTCTTCTCTGTAAATCAGTCTGTATTAGACTTTCTGTTTCTTTGGGGGTGATTTTTTTTTTTTTTTGTAAATTATATTTTTAAAAAAGCAGAATTATCCAGTTCATCCAGGTTTTCAAGTTTATTGGTAAAGAATTTATCAAAATAGCCTCTTTTCTGATTTAAAAACATATTATCCATTTCTGTGGTTAAATTTCCTCTGGCATATCTTCACTTATGCTTGTAGTTTGGTTATCTATTTTGCATAAAAAACAACCCTAAAAATCAGTAGCTTCAAAAACAACCATTTGATTTGTTCATAATCCTATGGAACAGGTATTTGGGCTGGTCTCACCTAGGCAGTTCCACTCCATGTGGTATCATCTTGGGTCACTCACAGGGCTGCATTCAGCCTTCAATAGCAATCTCCTCATTGTACTTGCAGCCGCTACTAGCAGTTTCCTTACTACCCCTTAGGCCTCCACCTACTGCTTGGTCGAAAATCCAATGCCACAAATTTTTCAGTTTTTAGTTACACAAACACCTTACTTCTAGGAACCTTATTTCCAGGATTATCTGTTTCTGTGTAACATACTACCCCGAAACTCAGTGGCTTAAAATAGCAACCATATTATAATTTACTCAGAATTCTTGGGAATTCAAGCAGGTGATGCTGGGTGGTTGTTCTCCACGTGGTATTGGCAAGGGTTACTCAGGAGCTGTGTTCAGCTGGGTGTTTGGCAGGATCTGAAACATTTAAAGTAGATTCAGGTCTCTCTCCCCAGAGGATAGTCAGACTTCATACGTGGAGACCAAAAGGGAGTATTCTAATAGATGACAGTGGAAGCTGTTGATCTGTTAATGCCTAACTTTAAGAATTATGAAGCATCATCTACCACATTCTCCTTGTCAAAGCAAGTCATAGTGCCACTCAGATTCAAAGGGAGGGGAAACAGACCCCAGCACTCAGTGAGAGGAGTGACAAAGAATTTGTGGCCATCTGCAGTTCACCAACTGTGCTTTCTCTCAAGTTCATTTCATTTCCTTTTACTGAGAACCAGCTCTTGGATTTATGTATTTTGGTTTCATTCTCTTTTTCTAACTCATTTATTTCTTCCTTTACTTTATTAATTCCTGCTTTCTATTTACCTTGGAATTATTTTATCACTCTAAAAAATCTCTTTCCCCCCACCTTTGCCATTTATTTTTTTTTTTCTTACAGGACTAATGAATGTTAGTGAGTAATACTTATTAGTAGAAATGAATTTATTAGAACTGAGTGAAGTCTCTGGGGGATGTAGGAGGCAAAGAGTGATCTGGAATATGAGACCTTGCCTTGATATCTCTGCACTAGGGTGTCCTAAGTACCTCTGGGACTCTGGGCTCTGGATGCTATGTGGCAACAGAAAATTGAAAAGTGAGGTGAAAGGATGCCAAAGAAAACTTTGAAATACTTTACCTTTTGGCTTGGAGATACCCTAGATTACACCTGACATTCATACTGAGTGTATTCTTCCTTATACTTTCTGCTGGTTTGCTGTATTTGATTATACAAGTTGAGTATCCTTTATCCTAAATGCTTAAGATCAGAAGTATTTCAGATTTTAGACTTTTGGATTAGGGATACTCAACCTGTACAAACTAACATCAGTAAAAAAAAAAAAAAAAAAAAAAAAAAAAAAAAAAAAATCCTCAAAGAAAAAAATGTATTCATTTTGAATTTGAATTTTCCCAGTATTTTTAAACCCACCCACATTATTTCTGCTTTCACTAATCTCCATTTTTGTTTTCCCTATCTCTGGAGTCCAGACATTTTGGAAAAGCTGAAAGTTTCTTGTGTGCTTTGTAAAATTCCTTGACATGCTTTCTTTTCCATTTATTTTTATTCTGAAATGAACTTTTTTACTACTGAACATGGTTCTTGTTCAATTCTAGGTTGTAGACCTTTTTAAGCCAAATTCTTTCTCATATATGTATTTTGAACATGTTAAAGGCTTATCAGGTGAAAAATAGTAAAAACAGTCAATAAAAGTTAGGTAATATTTCGATACTTTATATACAGCCACAAACATCTTTCAAGAAAACATGGTAAGTTAGTTGACTTACCAATAAAATAATTCTGAAAGTCTCCCATGTGGTGGCTGTAGGATATAAAAACTAACAAAGAAGCTTAAGTTACCATTTGCAGTACAGTTTCAGATGAACTCTTTGTAATTTGTCTTGTTTTATAAATTAATTGAGAATGGGCATATATAGGAGTCAAGAAATTTATGTTATGAAAGCATAATTTAGTAAATTTACTTTGACATACAAAAACTAAACATTAAAATACAGTATATTCAGTTTGACTTCTTATTCAAGTTAAGCTCTTAATATAATATCCAGAAAATAAAATGTATCATAGTTGGGTAACCAATGAATGATCATTGTTTACAACTTTTTTGGGGTCAGCACTTTACTGGTCTTACGCAGTTCAGTTATG
This sequence comes from Chlorocebus sabaeus, assembly GCF_047675955.1. Lineage (NCBI taxonomy): Eukaryota > Metazoa > Chordata > Mammalia > Primates > Cercopithecidae > Chlorocebus > Chlorocebus sabaeus. The sequence continues at coordinate 52,053,609 of NC_132929.1, read as the reverse complement.
ATTAAAGCAGGAAATGTAACCTTTTCAATAAAATGTAAACTTTTAAACCAGATTCTAAGTTTAGCTATTTTGACCTTGACAAATAATAATTAAAGGGGCACCAAGATAAAATTGTCTTGTTTGTGTGCTTCTCTTCAAAACCCATATGTTCAAATAAATGTCATTAAAACAGCCCAACTACAGAAAAAGAGAGGTCAAAATCCACTCAATTTGGAGATAAAAGAATAGTACAATGAGTTTTGCTGATATAACCACAGGCAAATGCTATTAACTGTCTATACACCATACACAAAAATGGATTTTAAAGACTTAAATGTAAAACCTGAAACTATGAAACTATTAGAATGCATAGGGGGAAATGCTTCAGGACACTGATCTGGGCAAAGGTTTTTTTTTTTAGTAAGACCTCAAAAGCACAGGCAACAAAAGCAAACATAGATAAATGGGATTACGTCAGGCTAGAAAGCTTCTGCTCAGCAAAGGAATAGTCAGCAGAGTGAAGATACAACCTACAGAATGGGACAAAATATTTGCAAGTGATCCATCTCATAAGGAATTAGTAATGAGAATGTATAAGGAACTCCAACAATTCTGCAGAAAAAACAAAGCCCAAATAATCTGATGGAAAAAAATGGACATACAGCTTTATGCAGTGGCAGTATTGTAGCCAATGAGATTTATCTGAGGCGCAATTGAAAAAAATGGCCATATAATCCGAATAGACATTTCTTAAAAGAACACATATAAATGGCCAACAGATGAAAAAAATGTTCAACATCACTAACCATAAGGGAAATGTAAATCAAAACTACAATGAGATATCATCTCACCCCAGTTAACACAGCTACTACCAAAAAGAAAAAGTAATAGATACTGGTGAGAATATAGAGAAAGGGGAATGGTAGTACACTATTGGGAATGTAAACTAGTACAGCCACTATGGAAAACAGTATGGAGGTTCCTCTATCTACCATATGATCCAGCAATCCTGCTGCTGGGTATATATCCCAAAAAATAAAAAAGTATATCAAAGGGTTGTCTGCACTCCCATGTTTATTGCAGTACTATTCACGATAGCCAAGATACATAATTAACCTAAGTGTCCATCAACAGGCGAATGGATAAAGAAAATGTAGGTATATACACAATAGAATATTATTCAGCCATAAAAAATTGAAGTCCCGTCATGTACAACAACATAAATGGAGCCATAGGTCATTATGTTAAGGGAAATAATCTAGGCATGAGAAGACAAATACTGCATGCTCTCACTGATATGCAAAAGCCAAAAAATATTGATCTCAGGGAGGCAGAGAATTGAATATGGTTACCAGAGGCTGGGAAGGGTAGTGGGTGGATGTGGGGAAAATGAAGAGAGGTTAGTGAATGGGTACAAAAATACTGTTAGATTTATTGTGTATTTCAAAATAGCTAGAAGAGGCTGGGCACGGTAGCTCATGCCTGTAATCCCAGCACTTTGGGAGGCTGAGGTGGGCAGATCACTTGAGGTCAGGAGTTGGAGACCAGCCTGACCAACATGATGAAATCCCGTCTCTACTGAAAATACAAAAATAAGCCAGGTGTGGTGGTAGGCACCTGTATTCCCAGCTACTTGGGAGGCTGAGGCAGGAGAATCGCTTGAACGTGGGAGGCAGAGGTTGTAGTAAGCCGAGATCACGTCACTGCCCTCCAGCCTGAGCAACAGAGTGAGACTCTATCTCAAAAAAAAAAAAAAAAAAAAAAGAAAGAAAAAAAAGAAAAGCTAGAAGGGAAGATTGGGAATGTTCCCAAAAGAAAGAAGTGATAAGATGGCCAAATAGGAACAGCTCTGGCCTGCAGCTCCCAGGGAGATCAATGCAGGTGATTTCTGCATTTCCAACTGAGGTACCCAGCTCATCTCTTTGGGACTGATTAGATGGTGCAGCCCACAGAGGGTGAGCTGAAGTAGCGTGGGGCGTCACCTCACCCGGGAAGCACAAGAGGTTGGGGAATTCCCTCCCCTAACCAAGGGAAGCCCTGAGGGACTGTGAGGAATGGTGCATTCCGGCGCAGATACTATGCTTTTCCCACGGTCTTCGCAACCTGCAGACCAGGAGATTCCCTCGGGTGCCTACACCACTAGGGCCCTGGATTTCAAGCACAAAACTGAGTGGCCATTTGGGCAGACACCGAGCTAGCTGCAGGAGTTTTTCATACCCCAGTGGCGCCTGGAACACCACTGAGAGAACCGTTCACTCCCCTGGAAAGGGGGCTGAAGCCAGGGAGCCAAGTGGTCTAGCTCAGTGTATTCTACCCCCACAAAGCCCAGCAAGCTAAGATCCACTGGCTTGAAATTCTCACTGCCAGCACAGCAGTCTGAAGTTGACCTGGAATGCTTGAGCTTGGTGGCGGGGAGGGGCACCTGGAGGCTTGAGAAGGCAGTTTTCCCCTCATAGTGTAAACAAAACTGCTGGGAAGTTTGGACAGGGCAGAGCCCACCACAGTGCTACAAAGCTGCTGTAGCCAGACTGCCTCTCTAGATTCCTTCTCTCTGGGCAGGGCGTTTCTGAAAGAAAGGCAGTAGCCCCAGTCAGGGACTTACAGATAAAACTCCCATCTCCCTGGGACAGAGTACCTGGGGGAAGGAGCGGCTGTGGGCACAGCTTCAACAGACTTGAACGTTCCTGCCTGGTGGCTCTGAAGAGAGCAGAAGATCTCCTAGCACAGTGCTCGAGCTCTGCTAAGGGACAGACTGCCTCCTCAAGTGGGTCCCTGACCTCCCTGACCTCCGTGCCTCCTGACTGGGAGACACCTCCCAGCAGGGGTCAACAGGTGTTCTCTCACCTCATACAGGAGAGCTCCGGCTGGCATCTGGCAGGTGCCCTTCTGGAATGAAGCTTCCAGAGGAAGGAACAGGCAGCAGTCTTTGCTGTTCTGCAGCCTCTGCTGGCAATACCCAGGCAAACAGGGTCTGGAGTGGACCTTCAGCAAACTCCAGCAGACCTGCAGCAGAGGGGCCTAACTGTTAGAAGGCAAACTAACAGAAAGGAATAGCATCAGCAAAAAGGCTGTCCATGAAAAAAACCCACCCAAATGTCACCAGCATCAAAGATCAAAGGTAGATAAATCTATGAAGATGAGGAAAAACCGGTGCCAAAAGGCTGAAAATTCCAAAAACCAGAACTCCTCTTCTCCTCCAAAGGATCACAACTCCTCGCCAGCAAGGGAACAAAACTGGATGGGGAATGAGTTTGACAAATTGACAGAATTAGGCTTCAGAAGGTGGGTAATAGCAAACTCCTTCAAGCTAAATGAGCATATTCTAACACAATACAAGGAAGCTAAGAACCTTGAAAAAAGGTTAGAGGAATTGCTAACTAGAGGAACCAGTGTAGAGAAGAACATAAACGACCTGATGGAACTGAAAAACACAGCACGAGAACTTCGTGAAGTATACACAAATGTCAACAGCTGAATCATTCAAGTGGAAGAAAGGATATCAGAGATTGAAGATCAATTGATTAAATAAAGCATGAAGACAAGATTAGAGAAAAAAAATGAAAAGGAACGAAGTATGGGACTACGTGAAAAGACCAAACATATGTTTGATTGGTGTATCTGAAAGTGACAGGGAGAATGGAACCAAACTGGAAAACACTCTGCAGAATATTATCCAGGAGACCTTCCCCAACCTAGCAAGACAGGCCAACATTCAAACTCAGGAAATACAGAGAACACCACAAAGATACTCCTCAAGAAGAGCAACCCCAAGACATATAATCATCAGATTCACCAAGGCTGAAATGAAGGAAAGAAAAGGGCAGCCAGAGAGAAAGGTCGGGTTACCTACCAACAAAGGGGAGCCCATCAGACTAAAAGCAGATCTCTCTGCAGAAACCCTACAAGCCAGAAGAGAGTGGGGGCCAATATTCGACATTCTTAAAGAAAAGAATTTTCAACCCAGAATTTCATATCCAGGCAAACTAAGCTTCATAAGCAAAGAAGAAATAAAATCCTTTACAGACAAGCAAATGCTAAGAGATTTTGTCACTACCAGGCCTGCCTTACAAGAGCTCCTGAAGGAAGCACTAAACATGGAAAGGAAAAACTGGTACCAGCCACTGCAAAAACATACCAGATTGTAAAGACCATTGACACTATGAAGAAACTGCATCAATTAACAGGCAAAATAACCAGCTAGCATCATGATGACAGGATCAAATTCACACATAGCAATATTAACCTCAAATGTAAATGGGCTAAATGCCCCAATTAAAAGACACAGACTGGCAAATTGGATAGAGTCAAGACTCATTGGTGTGCTGTATTCAGGAGACCCATCTCACATGCAAAGACACACGTAGGCTCAAAATAAAGGGATAGAGGAATATTTGCCAAGCAAATGGAAAGAAAAAAAGGGAAGGGGTTACAATCTTAGTCTCTAATAAAACAGACTTTAAACCAACAAAGATCAAAAGAGACAAGGAAGGGTATTATATAATGGTAAATGAATCAATGCAACAAGAAGAACCAACTATCCTAAATATGTATGCACCCAATAGAGGAGCACTCAGATTCATAAAGCAAGTTCTTAGAGACATACAAAAAGACTTAGACTCCCACATAATAATAGTGGGAGACTTTAACACCCTACTGTCAATATTAGATCAATGAGACAGAAAAGTAACAAGGATATTCAGGACTTGAACTAAGCTCTGGACCAAGCAGACCTAATAGACATCTACATAACTCTTCATCCCAAAGCAAAAGAATATACATTCTTCTCAGCACCACATCGCACTTATTCTAGAATTGACCACATAATTGGAAATAAAACACTCCTCAGCAAATGCAAAAGAACGGAAATTATAACAGTCTCTCAGATCACAGTGCAACCAAATTAGAACTCAGGAATAAGAAACTCACTCAAAGCCACACAACTACATGGAAACTGAACAATCTGATCCTGAATGACTACTGGGTAGATAACAAATTAAGGCAGAAATAATGAAGTTCTTTGAAACCAATGAGAACAAAGACACAACGTACCAGAATCTCTGGGACACAGCTAAAACAGTGTTTAGAGGGAAATTTATAGCACTAAATGCACACAGAAGAAAGCATGAAAGATCTAAAATCGACACCCTAACATCACAATTAAAAGAACTAGGGAAGCAAGAGCAAACACATTCAAAAGCTAGCAGAAGACAAGAAATAACTAAGATCAGAGCAAAACGGAAAGAGAGACACGAAAAATCCTTCAAAAACAGTGAGTCTGGGAGCTGGCTTTTTGAAAAGATTAACAAAACAGACCACTAGCCAGACTAATAAAGAAGAAAAGAGAGAAGAATCAAATAGACACAATAAAAATGCTAAAGGGGATATCACTACTGATCCCACAGAAATACAAAGTACCATCGGAGAATACTATAAACACCTCTACAAATATGAACTAGAAAATCTAGAAGAAATGGATAAATTCCTGGACACATACCCCCTCCCAAGACTAAATCAGGAAGAAGTCAAATCCCTGAATAGACCAATAACAAGTTCTGAAATTGAGGCAGTAATTAATAGCCTACCAAGCAAAAAAAGCCCAGAACCAGATGAATTCACAGCCGAATTCTACCAGAGGTACCAAGAGGACCTGGTACCATTCCTTCTGAAACTATTCCAAACAATAGAAAAAGAGGTACTCCTCCTTAACTCATTTTATGAGGCCAGCAGCATCCTGATACCAAAACCTGGCAGAGACACAACAAAAAAAGAAAATTTCAAGCCAATATCCCTGATGAACATTGATATGAAAATCCTCAATAAAATATTAGCAAACTGAATCCAGCAGCACATCAAAAAGCTTATCCACCACGATCAAGTCAGCTTCATCCCTGGGATGCAAGGCTAGTTTAACATATGCAAATCAATACACATAATCCACCACATAAACAGAACCAATGACAAAAACCACATGATTATCTCAATAGATGCAGAAAAGGCCTTCAATAAAATTCATCACCCCTTCATGCTAAAAACTCTCAATAAACTAGGTATTGATGGAACATATCTCAAAATAGTAAGAGCTATTTATGACAAACCCACAGCCAATATCATACTGGATGGGAAAAAGCTGGAAGCATTCCCTTTGAAAACCAGCACAAGACAAGGATACCCTCTCTCACCACTCCTACTCAACATAGTATTGGAAGTTCTGGCCAGGGAAATCAGGCAAGAGAAAGAAATAAAGCGTATTCAAATAGGAAGAGAGGAAGTCAAATTGTTTCTGTTTGCATATGACATGATTGTATATTTAGAAAACCCTGTCATCTCAACCCAAAATCTCCTTAAGCTGAAAAGCAACTTCAGCAAAGTCTCAGGATACAAAATCAGTGTGCAAAATCACAAGCATTCCTATACACCAATAACAGAGAGCCAAATCATGAGTGAACTCCCATTCACAATTGCTACTAAGAAAATAAAATATCTAGGAATAAGACTTACAAGAGATATGAAGGACCTCTTCAAGGAGAACTACAAACCACTGCTCAAGGAAATAAGGACACAAACAAATGGAAGAACATTCCATGCTCATGGATAGGAGAATCAATATCTTGAAAATGGCTATGCTGCCCAAAGTAATTTAGAGATTCAATGCTATCCCCATCAAGCTACCATTGACTTTTTTCACATAATTAGAAAAAACTACTTTAAATTTCATATGGAAACAAAAAGGAGCCTATATAGCCAAGACAGTCCTGGGCAAGAAGAACAAAGCTGAAGGCATCACACTACCTGACTTCAAACTATACTACAAGGCTACAGTAACCAAGACAGCATGGTACTGGTACCAAAACAAATACATAAACAAATGGAACAGAACAGAGGCCTCAGAAATTATACCACACGTCTACCATCATCTGATCTTTGGCAAACCTGACAAAAAACAAACAATGGGGAAAGGATTCTCTACTTCATAAATCATGTTGGGAAAACTGGATAACCATATGCAGAAAACTGAAACGGGACCCCTTCCTTACACCTTATACAAAAATTAACTCAAGATGGATTAAAGACTTAAACTGTAAGACCTAAAACCTTAAAAACGCTAGAAGAAAACCTAGGCAATACCATTCAGGATGTAGGCTTGGGCAAAGACTTCATGACTAAAACATCAAAAGCAATGGCAACAAAAGCCAAAATTGACAAATGGGATCTAATTAAACTAAAGAGCTTCTGCACAGCAAAAGAAACTATCATCAGAGTCAACAGGCAACCTACAGAACGGGAGAAAATTTTTGCAATCTATCCATCTGACAAAGGGCTAACATACAGAATCCACAAAGAACTTAAACAAATTTACAAGAAAAAAACCAACAACCCCATCAAAAAGTGGGCAAAGGATATGAACAGACACTTCTCAAAAGAAGACATTTATGTGGCCAACAAACATGAAAAAAGGCTCATCATCACTGGTCATTAGAGAAATGCAAATCAAAACCACCATGAGATACCATCTCACACCAGTTAGAATGACAATCATTAAAAAGTCAGGAAACAACAGATGCTGGAGAAGATGTGGAGAAATAGGAATGCTTTTACACTATTGGTGGGGGTGTAAATTAGTTCAACCATTGTGGAAGATAGTGTGGGGATTCCTCAAGAATCTAGAACTAGAAATACCATTTGACCCAGCAATCCCATTACTGGGTATATACTCAAAGGATTATAAATCATGCTACTATAAAGACACATGCACACATATGTTTATTGTGGCACTGTTCATAATTTTACTGTTATTATGAACTTAGATTTTTAAAAAATGTTTCTTAGTTTTGGTGAGAAGAATTTGAGTTTAGCACATTTAAAGCATTAGAAGTCCAATTTCCTTTTTCTGGGAATTTTAAGAATATTCAAATTACATAAGAACTTATTTATCTCTATAAGTCAATAAGAACAGAGCTCCTTGAATTTAAGAGACATTATACTGTAATTAATAATATCCTCTGTAGATAGGATATTATACCTCACATAATGAGAGGGATAGGCCTTTCTGAATTTTGGACCCATAGAGACAGAGCTTACAGCTTCATGTGTACAAGTTTGGCACAAGTCAAGAGTAAACACAGAAACACAAAATCTCTCTGGCCCAAAATCAAAGAGGTGTTCTCCTTCCCAGTGGGCATAACATATTTAATTGATTTGAGCTAAAAGAAAATAGACAATTTTTTAAAAAGTATAACCAGATTCTCTGTCATCTCTCACCCAGTAGGGATAGATCTATATCACCTTCTACAGAGATCATGAGATGGTCAAACTATAAAAACTAAAACCCTTATTGTTTTTACAGTTAATAAGGAACTGATTAATGAGGGAACCAATAGATGTAAAAACTGGCTTAAAGGAGAATTCAAACCACACACATATGTACAGGTAATCAGACATGTTGAAATGAATTTACAAATAGATATGAAACTAGTCGGTATCCACAGGGCAATCTGTTGTATTATACTGGACAAAATTCATTTGCATTAGCATAAGTTTTCTACAATTTACAGAGTTGTAAAATAGCTCGAAGACAGTGAAAATCACAGGTACTTATAGAATCAGATAACCCAGAAAGGTGCATTTGACAAGACACCTGGTCATCTTTTTCTGTTGTCTGCTTCAGTCTTTCTTTAGAGAACAATCCAGGAAGCAATCCTTGACTTCTTGGCCAACTTAGACACAAGGTCAGCCAGGCCCTAATCTTTTAACATTTCAGCTGGAACTTACGAGATTCTCAGAGCAAGCATGGGGGCAGGCAGTTTGTCTTCACCTATCCCTGCATCCCTAGCTAGATGAGGCCTTTTCTTGCTGCCTCACTTTCCTCCATGCATCTTGTGACCCATCCAGAGGATCACTTCAGAGCCAAACATTGCACAGTGTGGAGGTGAAACTCTGTGATGGGAGGAGGTTTAACTTGGTAAAGAATTACCATTGGAATAATTATCCAGAGTGACTTGGTAAGGTCTGGTTTCACCAGGGCCCTCCCTGAGGGTCATTCCCAACCAATACCTGCCCATACAGTCACAGGCTCAGACCTGGGACGGTCCCTGCTGCCTAGGCTGAGACCCAGCTCTGTCCCCTGTCTACAATAGTAGCAGCCCCAGCCTTCAATAGGTGGAATTATAATTTGTCAGGTGATAAAACAAAGACTGAAATCTATTTAAGAGAAGCAGTTTAAGAGTACAAACATAATATATGAAACGCTAGTTATATGAAAGTAAAATGATTAAGGTTGAGTTTCACTTATAATTTGAAAACCAACATTTATTGTACTTCTACATTGGACGTGTTGTCTCAATTGTATTTTGGTCTCTCGGCAATTTTGCTGGAGCTTGCTATGTGTTTTACTAAACTCAGTTTTCAAAAGGAGTTGCCAGGATTTTATGAATTGTTTTATTAACCCCAGAAATTTTTAAGGCTTTCTTAAGATCAAATGGTTAAGATAGACTGGCTCTTGGCACCCTTATTAGATAAGACTTCTGCCTTTTCATCTGTAAATTTAGTAGAAGGTTGTAGTTCAAAGAACAAAGTTCAGAATGTCTCTGCAATATTAATTAGAACAAAGTCCTCTTTACTTTGACTTTTGGCACCATACCATATGCTTTTAAACATCAAGAATTAGATTGATCTTTAGAAACACCTTAAGCATGGAAATAGCAGCCTTGAAGCTTATAATAAAAGAACAGTTTAAAATGCATGAAACAACTCCTCTGTTTAGCTATGCATTTTGTTAACACTTTTTATTTTAGTAACCTTACTACTGATAAAGATTCTTCATTAGTGTTCTTGGCAGTAACAACTGATACATCTTTCTTGACCTCACCATGCTTAGAATGAAACTTAAAAAGAGTATAAATTTTATTTAACCCTCACATTTTGCCAGATCACTGTGCTTACAATAAGCACACATGGCAGGATATGGTGATGAAACTATGGGAACATACCTTCTCTCTGAGGTCTACTTTTCTTTACCTGAGTTTGTCTTACTGATTTGTGTCACATATCCAAGAGTAGAAACTACCTTTCAGAACTAACTCAGGTTAGCTCATTGCTGTTCAAAGAAGCTGAAGGCTAATGAAAGGCAATGTATACTCTAAAGTTTTTTCATTTCCTTCTTATACAATGAAGTTATACCAAATTATGCATTTGCTTCCAAATTTTGGTTATCCTTTTGATTACTGTCTTTATCATCCATTATTTTCTTTGGAAGGCAGCTGGCAAATACTCCATTATGTCATCAGTAAGAGTTCATTTTCTACATAGGAATACCGTGCAGAGTAACAACTGTGACTTTTGCCCAGCTCTAATACTTAACTTCTTTTGTCAGGAAGTGAACTGATGCTGGCTTCTCTTTGTCTTATTCCAAGTTGGGGCATGAGATTTTCCCTGCATTAGAAGGTTGTTGAGACCTGAAGCCTGGGAAGGTAAGATGCCAGCATGAATACTGTCCGTTGAGAACTGTGGTTTAATTGAGTGTCTGGTGATTTAAGAGTGTAAGTCTTTCCAGCTGTTCCTGGTTTATGGTCCTGAACCCTTAAAGTTTTACCAAAACATGAACAGTGAAACACTTCTACAATGGAAAGGCCCATTAACATATTATTTATAATATTTAAACATAATTTTATATTTATTGAAATTGTTACTTAAAAGAAAGGAAAAATTGACACATAGCAATTTCTATGTATAGATACTTTGTATACACAAGTCTATATGTATCATAAAATGATAAAGAAAAACATATATGTACTTTTTGTTTGTAGTTTTACTTTTTCTTCTGATTTTTTAATATAATAGACTTTTTATTTACTTATTTTTGTTTGTTTTGAGATAGGGATCTTGCTATGTTGCCCAGGCTGGTCTCAAACTCCTGGCCTCAAGCCAACTACCCACCTCAGCCTCCCATGTAACTGAGATTACACATTCAGCTGCACGCCAGTGTACCCAGCACTAGACTTTTTTTTTCTGAGATGGAGTCTTGCTCTGTTGCCAAGGCTGGAGTGCAGTGGCACAATCTTGGCTCACTGCAACTTCCGCCTCCTGGGTTCAAATGATTCTCCTGCCTCAGCCTCCTGAGTAGCTGGAATTACAGGCACCCACCACCATGTCCAGCTAATTTTTGTATTTTTAGTAGAGACGGGGTTTCACCATGTTGGCCAGGATGGTCTCGAACTCCTGACCTTATGTGATCCGCCCACCTCAGCCTCCCAAAGTGCTGGGATTACAGGTGTGAGCCACTGCACCCAGCCTTAGACTTTATTTTTTAGATCAGTTTTATATTTCCTCTCTGATCATTTTCTGAGGCCAGCAAAGTAAGGAAAGTAAAGACTTGAATCATGTATTTTGTTAATATGGAGAAAAAAGACAACATTAAGCAGATCAACGAATTATAAAGTTTTGTCTCAGTACTTTCATGACTCAACCAGCATTCTATGGGTGTTTTCCCCAAAAAGTCTCCATTGGAGAAGACTAGCGAATGCACACACTCAGTAATGAGGGTCAGGTGTTTACACTACTGTTGCTTACTCTCACCATTTGTTCAACATGCTTCTTCATTCACTGTGCCTTAGCTAGTTTTAGTAAATAAAATGTTTCCAATTTTCAGTGACTTACTTAAGCTAAGAAAATATAGTCCTTCACAATGAAATTATAAACAATATCCTTCCTAGTGACAAATATGGATTATTCTCTATGAAAACTTATTTATACGCAACATGTAGTACATTTAGATACAATATGTAGTTCATTAGATACAATATGTAGTTCATTTCAGCATATAAGTTATCTGGGTAACAGTCAATCTTAAAAGAATCAGACTTTGCGGCCGGGCATGATGGCTCACACCTCTAGTCCCAGCACTTTGGGAGGCCAAGGCAGGTGAATCACTTGAGGTCAGGAGTTTGAGGCCAGCCTGGAAACATGGTGAAATCCTGTCTGTACTAAAAATACAAAAATTAGTTGGGTGTGGTGATGCACACCTGTGGTCCCAGCTACTCAGGAAGCTGAAGCAGGAGAATCTCTTGAACTCAGAAGGCAGAGGTTGCTGTGAGCTGAGATCACACCATTTCACTCCAGCCTGAGCGACAAAAGCGAGACTCCATCTCAAAAAAAAAAAAAAAAATCTAAGATTTTGTTTCATAACTGGACTTAAATTTACTAATACATTTGACGTACTAATAATTATCAGTTTTTAATGGTGCTAATGTCATATAAATGTGATGTTAAACAACAAAAATTTTGTGAGATTGAATGTTAGCTAAATATCTCTACATACTAAGAATCTAATAAAGGCTTTAATAAAGTTACATTTATAGCACTAGCTAATAAAAGATGCAAAGGTCAGAAGCTAGTCGTCTTCTCTCACTGTTTCTTGGCCTATAAAAATCTGGTAGGGGTTTCAGAGGATTTTGGCTACATTTGTGTGTTGTTATATGGCTGTGGATTTTTTTTTTTTTTGAGATGGAATCTCGCTTTGTCTCCAGGCTGGAGTGCAGTGGCGTGATCTCAGCTCACTGCAACTTCCACCTCGCGGATTCAAGCAATTCCCTGCCTCAGCCTCCTGAGTAGCTGGGATTACAGGCGCCTGCCACCACACCTGGCAAATTTTTGTATTTTTAGTAGAGATGGAGTTTCACCATCTTGGCCAGGCTGGTCTTGAACTCCTGACCTTGTGATCTGCCCACCTTGGCCTCCCATGTTGCTGGAATTACTGGCGTGAGCCACCGCGCCTGGCTGACTTATTAAAGGGATCCAAGCCCATGTTGTTTTATTGAACACGTCTAATAGTTTTATTTTTTATTTATTTTTTCCATTTTTCATAAGTTGCAAATTGAACTTTGACACAGAGTGTCAAGTGGAAGCCAAATTTGACATATGCCAATATTAGACTTTCTCTTTCCAGGACAGACCAGCCCAAGTGGCACTGACATTGCATCTCCCTTTGGTTAGCGAAGTCTTTTATAATATTGTAAACATGGGTTTTTTTTTTTCTGAGAAATGATAGCACATTTATTGATCACCATGCTCTTAAGCTTTTCTAGTTATAATTTTTCTTAGGTATTTTATTCCTCGTAAACACACTTGTATAGTGTGTTTCAGTGTTCAAAGCACTTTCAGACATTCTTGCTTGATTCTGACACTAGCCTTAGGAAATAGTTAAAGCACGTGATGTTATTTTGATTTTACAGAGTCTTAAGTGACTTGCCCAAGATCATATAGCCAACAAGCATAGAAATAGGGTGAAGACACCAGTTTTTTCCATTTCACAGTCCAATAATCTTTCTTGGAGCTAAATGGTGCTGTTTGTTTACGTGACTAAAAACTGAGTTATTTTACTCATGTGAAAGGCCTCCTATGTTGTAACAGCTTCCTTCAGTGCCATAGAATCGAATGAATGTATTTCATGTCAGTGTACTCAACGTAGCTTCTGTGTTTGGGAGCAGATAATTGGTGGTCTTCAGCCAGAAAACCAATTTGTGTAACTTGGATTCAGAATTCTGGAATTTCTCACTTACTGGAGTATTTGTACCTATTCCAGCATCCATCTTCAATTCCAGGAAAACATGGGTGATCCCTTATTGCTTAGTATTCACCTCATTAGATGGCACAACTGTTTGCTACTTGGCAGTCTGTGCAGAAGTAAGGTCCAGAAGTAATTTAGCAAGAGAGTTACTTACATAAAGACTGAGAGCTACGTAGTTCTGGGTAAATGCTGGTGCAACATGACCTCTTTGTGTTTTGTGTAAATGCTGTGCTAGTACTACCAGTTGTCTATATCCACTTAACCCATATTTACTTTTGAAGGAGTCGATTAATTCTGTTTGCCTCAAATTTGATAATTGTGTCATCACTGAAGTCATAACATTTTCATAAATGAGCTAGAGCTTTAAAAGTAAAATCCTTGTACACAGTCATTGGTAGGCAGTATTTACTTTTTTGTTTGGTAAATATCTGAAATTTTAAAATTCATTTTTAGATTAGCCAATCCAGTTCCTGGATAGTAATGTAATATTTGAATTTGTCTTTGCCTTTCCCTAGGTTCTGGTTTGACCTAACAGTGATAAGATTGTTTATCCTTTGATTTGCTTAAAATTACCATCAGGTTTCTACTTTCCCACAAGAGCACGTGATTGCTTTATCCCAGCTGTAAGACAATAGAACAACCTAGTGTTGCTTGGTTTACTTTGTATGCCTTTTTCTATTTGCATAAACCCTGATCTGATTACAAACTTGTATTTACACCACTCTCTTGACTCCTTCCAACTCAAAGTATTTATTGTCCAGTTAAAACATTTATGGTTAGTCATATAAGCTGGCTTATCTTTTCTTCTTTGAATTACTTTTTTTTTTTTTTTTGAGATAGAGTCTCGCCCTGTCGCCCAGGCTGGAGTGCAGTGGCGCAATCTCGGCTCACTGCAAGCTCTGCCTCCCAGGTTCACGCCATTCTCCTGGCCTCAGCCTGCAAGTAGCTGGGACTACAGGTACCTGCCACCATGCCTGGCTAATTTTTTGTATTTTTAGTAAAGACGGGGTTTCACCGTGTTAGCTGGGATGGTCTTGATCTCCTGACCTCATGATCCGCCCGCCTTGGCCTCCCAAAGTGCTGGGATTACAGGCATGAGGCACTGCGCCCGGCCTCTTTTTTCTTTCTTTCTTTTATTTTTATTTGAAATAGCATCTCACTCTGTTGTTCCAGCTGGAGTGCTGTGGTGCAATCATGGCTCACTACAGCCTTCACCTCAAGTGATTCTCCCACCTCAGCCTCTTGAGTAGCTGGGACTACAGGCGTGCGCCACCAGCCAGCTAATTTTTGTTACTTTTTGTAGAGATGGGGTCTCTACCATGTTGCCCAGGCTGGTCTCAAACTCCTGGGCTCAAGCCATCCTCCTGCCTCAGCCTCCCAAAGTGCTGGGATTATAGGCATGAGCCACTGTATCCGGCCTGAATTTCAATCTTACTTGAACAGCCTGAAGTAATGAGTAATGAGTTTATAGCTTTTAAAAGAGATCTTCCTTATCAAAAATAATTATACTATCTCATTTCAGGATTACTTATCTATGGTTCTGGTTATTTTTTCGAGAATGGAAACTGAACCCCATCTTTAACATTATTTAAAAACTTGAGAGTTATTTTAAAAGCATGACAGGAATTGCTCTCATGGCTAAATTTTTTCCTTAAAAAACATTTAGCAGTGACAAATAATTGTTGCCTACTTAATTTTATTTTAAAAAATAGAGGAATTATAGAAGGGTTTTATTTTATTTTTGTTATTTTCAAGATACTTTTGAAAACCGTTTAGCACCCAGTTTCTTTTACTGTGTGGAATGCTGCCCCTTTCCTTCTGTGTTTATTTTGTAATGGCACATGGATAGATTGTGATGGTGGTCTCTATGTGGACTTTCTACTGGTGCATGTGTGTGTGTGTGTGTGTGTGTGTGTGTGTGTGTGTGTGTGTTCCATTTCCCTTTTGGGAAGCAGGAATTGGAGCTGGAAGAGAAAGAAACAAATTATTTTCATCTAATCTTTTTTCTCCTCAGCTTAACTGACTTAAACTATGGAAAAATTGGTAATTTATATTTAAAATTTATAAATTGTAATTTCCACTATGTATATTATTTATATATATTTATATATAAATATATTTAAATGTATATTTAAATTAAATATTAAATATATTTATATGTAATATATTTAAACATTTATTTAATATTTAAATTAAATATTAAATATATATTTATGTATAATATATTTAAATATTTACTTAATATTTAAATATATATTTATATATAATATATTTAAATATATATTTATATAATTTTTAAAGTATATATATATATTTTATGAGACAGGGTCTTGCTCTGTCACCTAGGCTGGACTGCAGTGGCATGATCATAGCTCACTGCAACCTCAAACTCCTAGGCTTAAGCAATCTTCCCACCTCAGCCTGCAGAGTAGCTGGGACTACGGGTACCACCATGCTTGGCTAATTTTTTTTATTTTTTTTGAGATGGAGTCTTGCTCTGTCACCAGGCTGGATGTGCAGTGGCACGATCTCGGTTCACTGCAACCTCTGCCTCCCAGGTTCAAGCAATTCTCCTGCCTCAGCCTCCCGAGTAGCTGTGACTACAGGCGTGCACCTTCATACCCAGATAATCTTTGTATTTTTAGTAAAGATGGGGTTTCACCATGTGCCAGGATAGTTTCAATCTTGTCATTGTGATCTGCTCACCTTGGCCTCCCAAAGTGCTGGGATTACAAGTGTGAGCCACCATGCCCGGCCTAATTTTTTAACTTTTTGTAAAGACAGGATCTCGCTGTATTGCCCAGATGGATCTTGAACTCCTGGCCCCAAGCGATCCTCTTTCCTCAGCTTCCCAAAGTGCTGGGAGTAGAGGTGTGAGTCACTGTGCCTGGCCCTCCAAAATATTTTTACTTTCATTTAAGTTTGCCACTGATATGCTATCCTTACTTTCCCTATGTCCCCTTAATCTTATCTTTATGGTAGTTTAAGAGAATCTAGACTGCTGCTTTGCTTAACTGATACCTCCCCTGGAAGCTATCACCAATCACATCACTGCCTCACATTGAGTAGGACTTGAAGTTCATGAAACATCTTTAATATGCTCATCTAACTCAAATTGATCCTTTGTGCTATATCTTGGTATTCTTTTCTCTTATTTATTCATATACTGCTTTATTAGACTATCACATTAGTTGTCAAAGCTAGTAGTTAATTCACATGTTGATTTTCTAGGCCTGTATCCT
Organism: Chlorocebus sabaeus; assembly: GCF_047675955.1. NCBI lineage: Eukaryota > Metazoa > Chordata > Mammalia > Primates > Cercopithecidae > Chlorocebus > Chlorocebus sabaeus. Next base: position 52,036,827 of record NC_132929.1, on the reverse strand, counting down.
TATTAGTCTAAGGTGGAAGAAACAGAGATAAAATTTCTAAATACCTACCTAAACTGGAAAGGAATAAGGAAGAGAATTAATTTAGTAGAATCAACCTTTCTATTCTTGACAAAATCTGGTTAAAACAAACTGGTTTTATACACACATACACTTTTTTACACAGAATTATTGCTGAGTATAGTGTTGTCCAACTTGACTTCATAACTTTTTGGGTTGCTTTATAAATATTCGTTAATATTAAAGTGTTTTTTATTTTAAATGCTACTATGTTGAAATTGATCTGGTGCCAAACAGTGTCATTCTTGTTAATTTATATCAATCTCTGTTTTATAATCCTTTGAACATATTAACAAGGAAAAAGGAATGATTGGTAATACCAAATATTATGGTTCTTTGTTATATAGTTTTAGAGAGCTACAGGTAATTGGCTATAAAATATTTGGTAGGCAGTGGAGAATATTTTTAAAATTCTATAAAAAAAAGTAATAAGGAGTAGAACTACCAGATATTCAAATATATTATAAAGTAATAGTATTGAAACAGTGTGGCAAAGGCCTCAGATTAGATGGTGTAGATCATTGAAGAATAGAAATAAATGCTGTTATTTATATAAATCTGACATATGTTAAAGGAGGCACTGTTAAACAGTGGGTCACGGATTGATTATTTAATAAATGGGGTTGGAATAATCAGTTAGCAGTTTTAAGGAAAAATGCATTTAGATCATTATACCAGATACAACAAGATAAAGTATGGACATTTATATGATTGAAAATCTAGAAGATAAAAACACTGCATACTCTGTAATTCTCTGGAGTTCCTAAGCAATTGGAAAACTGGAAAAAGAAGATAGTAAAAATTTGTTTTATTATAACAAATTTGCATTTGTTTTGTTGTAACTGTAGATCTGTGAGCATTATAGGAAAACCTGTCTATTCCATGTTCACAATCTGAAAATTAGTCTCCTTTTTTCTTCACGTCATCTGGAAACCGTTTTTCTTCCAAACTAGCTAATGAAACACAGAATACAATTCTTTATCTAAAATTGTATTCTGTAGGTGTATTGAAAACTATACAGGAGCTCGTTGTGAAGAGGTTTTTCTCCCAAGCTCCAGCATCCAAACTAAAAATAACCTGTTTGAAGCTTTCATGGCATTGGCGGTCCTAATAACACTTATCATTGGAGCCTTCTACTTCCTTTGCAGGTAAGCAAAATAGAAACATGCTTTTGAGAAAACTAATGCATAAAGTAGTTATTCCACTAAATAATTAATATGCCCTTAGTTCTCGATATTTTTCCAGATACTGCATTATGTTTAGTTATCTCTTTAATACAGTTTTTGTTATTAATGTCATTTTTGAAAGGATCTTAATAAGCAGTCTCAATTTATTCCTTGTTACTGTGTCAATATTTACCTTGACTTATCTAAACTATTAAGGTAGACCCATACTCACTATAGCAAATATGCCAGAAGTACCTGAATATTTGGGTTAGGTGTATTTAAAGTAAATTTTGTATGTGAAAGAAAAGGAACAACATATGCAATACTGTACATGTAAGCTTAAGACATATGGTTAATATGCAGGGTCAGCTACTTAGTGCCCACTATGTGCTAGGCATAAAGAATACAATAGTGAACAAAATAGACATGTTTCCTAACTTCAGAGATATTTAAATCAATTTGGAGAGACAGACAAAAAGGCAATTAATTTGGGGAAACTGGTAATTTACAAGAGAGACAAAAGAAAAAACTACTTGCATGAAGCAATTATATGCACTGAAGATTACTTTCATTCATTTGTTTTGATTTTCAATTGTTTTTGAAATTTTGTAAAAGTAAGTAAACATAGAATTTAGTAAGTCCAGGAGTTATCTGGCATAACTGTCATCATTAATTTTATTAAACTCATACTGAATTCTATCATAGATACTCGTGAAAATGGAGCTGAAGGTAATCATAAAAGAGAGACAAGTGAGCTTGAGAAGTTTGTATGCTAAGAAAGGTAACACGTAGGTAACATAGTATCTTGTTAGATCCTGATTTCTTAACTACTTTACATCAAGGAATAATTAAAAATTGGAGGAAATCAGCTTTTTAAAAATATGTGGTATTAAATAATTTATTCCAAAACATATCATTTAAGCAATCTGGTAGATTTTATTTCTCATAATTTTAGCATCTGACTACTTCAGATACAAAAGTTTAAATATAAGCCCATTGTATCAGATTGCATTTCTGAGGGATGGCCATAGGATATCTCTCATTCCCACATACTATTCTGTAGTGTGACTTTGCCACTCATCCTTCAAGAGGTAGAGTCTATTGCTATAGATTCCTTGAATCTAGGCAGGCACTATGACTGCCTTGATCATAGAATACTTGGGATGCTGCCTCATAGAATCAGCCGCCATGTTGTAAGAAGCCTAAACAGTAGGAAGAATCAGCCCCAGCTGAACTTCCAGCCAACAGTCAGCCTCAACTGCCTACCATTTTAATGAGCTATCCCAGACATTCAGCTCATTCGAACCCTTAATTGACTCCTGACTTAGCTGCCAGTTTACTGCAACTACACAGAGAGCCCAAGCAAAAGATGCCCAGCTGTCAACTCACAGAATCATGAGACAAAGTTTTTTTATCCCCCAAGTTTGGGGTGGTATGTTATGCATAAGTAGATAACCAGAACACCCATCTTTGGAATTAGGTTTATGCTTGACTTTAAATGTGTCTATGTTTGGAAAGCTGAATAATGATCTATTCTATCCCTCTAAACATTTTGTCAGTTAAATATGGTAAGGGGAAGACCAATACCTACTTCCCTCATTAATCACTCTGGTGCCAGTTTGGAGATATAGTTTCCATCTGTTATTGATTGGATAATGAATTCTGTTTAATTCATTATCAATATGTCAGGATAGTCTAGGTTTGGATGCAGTAACTACCAACCCTAATAGTTTAGTGGCTTAATAAACAGAAGATTATTTCTCACTTATTATAGGTAATTAGTATGGATTGGCAAGCAGGGCTTTGCTAATGGTAGTCACTTAAGGACTCAAACTGTTGGAGCAAACACCATCTTGAGTGCTGCTGGTTGTCATAACAGAGGGAAAAGAAAGCTCTGGAAGTTCTCACACTTAAATTGAAATGATCTGTCCCAGAAGTGACACACATCACTACTGACATAACTCACTAGCCAGAAGGAGTTTCATGGTCCTCCTCAATTATAAGAGGTGGCTGGACATAGTAGCTCATGCCTGTATTCCCAAATGAGAGGATTGCTTGAGCCCAGGAGTTTGAGACCAGCCTGGGCAATATTGCAAGACCCTGTCTCTACAAAATGAAAAATAAAAAATATTAGCAGGGCATGGTGGTACACATCTGTATTCCCAGCTACTCAGGAAATGGAAGCAGGAGGATCCCCCAAGCCCAGGAGTTTGAGATGCAGTGAGCTGTGATTATGCCATTGCACTCCAACCTGGAAAAGAGAACAAGACCCCTGTCTCTTATTTTATATGGATAGATTAAATAGATAATATTTATTTGTATGTTTATATATTTATATTATTTACATATAGGTAAAATAAGAGACGTATAATATATCCAAGTGTCAGGAAATGCAATTCAACCATATGACCATAAGGTTAAGAGACAGAAATACATATCTAACATAGTGACCAAAAGATTTATAAGAATATCTACTATTCCACTGGGAATTGTGAAGAGTGATTTGTGTGATATTAAATCCATAGGATTTGGGCCAGGTGCTGTGGCTCATGCCTGTAATACTGCCAAGGTGGGAGGACTACTTGAGACCAGGAGTTTAACACCAGCCTGGACAACATAGTGAGACCCCGTGTGTACAAAACAAATTTTTTTTTAATTATCCAGGTGTGGTAACACATGCATGTAGTCCTAGCTGCTTGGGAGGCTGAGATGGGAAGATCACTTGAGCCCAGGAATGAGAGGCTGCAGTAAGCCATGATTGCACTACTGCACTCCTGCCTGGGTGTGAGAGCAAGATCCTGTCTCTTAACAAAATAAATAAATAAATTAATTAATGGAACTTTAATATTGTTGTAGTTGCCCCAAAATGAAATTCCTTTGCCAGCCCATTGAGTTTGTGAAGGGCATAGTATATTGTACCCCATAGGTGTTCAATGCCCCAGAGCAGCAAAGTTTCAGAAAGGAGACCTTCTAAGCCATAGCTGCTCTGCAGACTTGAGCCAGAACTTAGAAATATTTCTAGTCTGAAGTACCCTGTAGCAGGCTAAATAATACCTTTTGAGTGAAAGTATAGGTATAATAGAAGCAAAAGACTATATATATAAGAACAAGAGGTGGTGTTGAATACAAGAGAAAAGAAACCTCCAATCACAAACATGATGTGGGTCTCCATCCTGAATTCACACTAACTGAATGTCTGGGGGTAAAAAGCTAAGAATATAAAATAGTCTAGGCTGGTAATGTCATCAGATGGTTGGCAGAAACAAATACAAATCAATTCTTGAAGAGCCTACTTTTATCCTTTACCTTAAAAAGCGTCTCACAGTATGAAAAGATTACCAAAAGTAGAATAAAAGAGGCACAATTTATTAAAACTAGCAGAAACAATAGGTAGTAGGGTAAGATATTCAGAAATCTGTATTTATTGGAAGAATCAGACACATGCTATAAAATAAGTATGTTTAATATGTATCAAAAAATAAGTGAGAGGTGGCCGAGCACGGTGGCTCACGTCTGTAATCCCAGCACTTTAGGAAGCCGAGGTGGGTGGATCGCGAGGTCAGGAAATTGAGACCATCCTGGCTAACACGGTAAAACACCGTCTCTACTAAAACAAAAAAATTAGCCGAGTGTGGTGGCGGGCGCCTGTAGTCCCAGCTGCTCCGGAGGCTGAGGCAGTAGAATGGCGTGAACCCAGGAGGCGGAGCTTGCAGTGAACTGCACTCCAGTCTGGGCGAGAGAGCAAGACTCCGTCTCAAAAAAAATAAAAAAGGAAAATAAAATAAAATAAGTGAGGGCTTAGAAATAAGCAAATTTGGCAAAGATAAAAACAGATCTCCAATGAATGAAATATAATTTTTAAAAATTCAGTACATATCTTAGTTCAATAAATTTTTAAAATTTAGTATATGTCTTTAAACAGCAGATTAAACACAATAAAAGTATTAATGAATTGGAAAATAGATAGGAAAAAATTACCCAGAGGGTAATCCTAAGAGAAAAAGAAATGGAAAATATTGAAGAGAAGTCAAGAAGCGTGGTGACCAGAGTGTGTGCCTACCTTATGTTTAATTGGAATTCCAGAAGAAAAGAGAGACTGGGGCAGAGGCAGTGTTTGAAAAAGTAATGGCAGAGACCTTTTCAGAACTGATGAAAGTTACCCACAGATGTTAGAAGCCCAACAAATCTAAAACAGGATAAATAAAAATAAATTTACATATGGGTGCAATATAGTGGAATTGTAGAACACCAGTTCTAAAGGTGACATCACAAAAGCAGAAAAGAATGGCAGATTATCATCAAAGATGCAACAATTAAACCAACAGCTGACTTCTCAGTTGGAAAGAAGCAAAACTAGAAGACAGAGCAGTGATATTTTCAATATGCTGAGAGAAAGCAGTTAACCCCAAATTTCTGTGGCAGTGAAAACATCTCTCAGGGAATGAGGGTAAGATGAAGATAACTTTTAATCAAACTTTGAGAGAGTTATCCCTCAGTAAACCTTCTGCCTGAAGGATATATGTCAGGGAAAAGGAAGTTGATCCTATATGGCATGTGTGAAACGCAAGAAAGAACAGAGAAAGCTATTAATATGTGAATATCAAAACAAATATTGTATAAATTATAACAATAATATTATCCTATGTATTTTTTTAAAAGGAATTAAAACACATGATAGCAAATAAGTTGAAAGTATTGTAATTGAAGTGTACTAAGGTCTTTGTATGGGGGGGAGGATAAATATATAAGTTAATTTTGATCTTGATATTTTAAGATGAATATTAAAATGTCTAGGGTAACACATAATAGAAAATCAAAGTGTATAATTTCCAAATTAGCAGAAGGACAAAAATGGAATTAAAAATAACCAGTTAGTTAAAAATAAATTTAAAAAAAGAAAGCTACAAAACAGGATAAATAGAAAGCATTACATAAGATCTAGGCTGTTCTGTAGTGACCATGTGAACTTGGAAATGCGCTTTCAAGAATGAAATTGTTTTCTGTAATAGTTTTTGGTCCATTAGTGGTTGAAATTGCTTTAAACTGAGGGCCTTTTGAACTTTAGTAACTAATTAGTGCCATCATTGAATGAGGTCCAAAATGATACCCCACTAATGCTAAAATCTGGGCTAGAATCAATAGTGTCTCAGGAATAGGAGCAAGTTTGCTTTTAGAAAATACACATCATTTTGCAATGGTAAAAGCGGTTTTGAATTCATTTTCATTAATGTAAGCTAAAACTGCATATAGACATATCGAAAAAAATGAAATCAACTGTACATTCCAAAATCTATCATGATTACATAAATTACAACCTATATTAATTGATCAAATGACTGAAAGACCTGATGTACTGTTACCTCAAAAATGTTCAAAATTACTTTTTAAAATGCCATTACTAGAATAATTGACTAAAGCTACTCCATGTCACATAAGGGTCCCAACTGATAATGAAAGCTAACCTCTTTAAAAAGGGCACAAAAATTGCACTAAGATACAGCAGCTTTGCTGTTGTCTTAAAGGAAAAAGACCAGGCGGCATCATCAGCATCTGAATGATGACCTACATGCACTAATGGATGTGTTAAATAGTGGGAACAGTTTTAAAGCACCACTGACAATTTCAGGTAGTTGTGGAAAGAAAATGAACCATCAAATAGTCAAGTTTATACTTTCATTTGAATGCCATGATGTGTTGTAAAAAGGGGGAAGAAGGGAAATTAAAAAAAACAACCTTCTTTCTAGGTTTTCTGACATGCTTTTCCTATTACTCATTTTCCATTTTTATGTTTCTCTCCTCTCTAGTGTCAGGAAGGGCCACTTTCAGAGAGCCAGTTCAGTCCAGTATGATATCAACCTGGTAGAGACGAGCAGTACCAGTGCCCACCACAGTGAGTAAACTCAAAACAAATGCTTATTTTAAAACCCTAGATGAGACTGTTGTTGTTAGATATAGGGATTTGTATTTAGATCTATCCAGAAAAAAAAGCTTGAGCCTAAATTTTTCTATGGGTTTTTTTTTTTTTTTTTTTTTTTGGCCAGGTACCCTTTTTCACATAAAAATGAATTTATTATCAGTATGACACAAATCACATTTTTTTCCCAAAGAAAACAATGTTATCTCAATATATTAAATTCTGGTGTTAGCTCTAATGTGCTACACAGATATAAGGGACCGGTTTCTCAGAAATATTTTGAAATGAGCTAGCATATGGGGAGGAAGAAGAGTTTTGCCTGTAAAGATCAGCAAATCTTTGGGTAACTTGTAGACAAATTGATGTTTTAAAATTGTCTTGAGACTTCTGGCCAAGATGGAGTAACAGACACTGGATTTATTTCCTTCTACTTAAAACAACAAAAAATGGACAAAATATATGAAGCATTAAAATTTATGAAGACAGCTGGGCGCGGTGGCTCATGCCTGTAATCCCAGCACTTTGGGAGGCCGAGGTGGGTGGATCAGGAGGTCAGGAGATCGAGACCATCCTGGCCAACATGGTGAAACCCCATCTCTACTAAAAATACAAAAAAATTAGCCGGGCGTCGTGGTGGTGGGCACCTGTAGTCCCAGCTACTCAGGAGGCTGAGGCAGGAGAATGGTGTGAACCTGGGAGGCGGAGCTCGTAGTGAGCCGAGATCACGCCACTGCACTCCAGCCTGGGCAACAGAGTGAGACTCCGTCTCAAAAAAAAAAAAAAAAAAAAAATTATGAAGACATTGCTATCAGTCATCAAAGGAACCATGAACCCTGAGAGATGGGAAATAGACTAGGTGAGCCAATGATTGCCTTAGATTACTGCCTGGAGAGAATTTCCAGGCTTTTGTGCAAGGTTGGGGACCCCAGGCTGAGTTTGGCAGACTCCGAGTTGAGATGATGGAGCTAAGAGTCCAAAAAGATCAAGGTGACTATATTGTGCTGAGGAGAGTCCTAGAAAAAAGAGAGCTGTATGAAGAGAGAACTCCAGAGATCTTCACGTATTCAACTGAGTACTAATCAGGGCATGTGTGGAAGGAAAATACTTGAGGTTGTAGAAAAAATCACCTGAAGGATTAGAGGTACCCAGTATTCACACAGGGCCAGGAAAAGTGTCTGTTCCCACTGAGACTGAAAGTCTCATTATTCACGTGGCACTGGGTAGAGTACACAGAAAGGTGTTTCCCTGATAGTGGGGAATAACTAGCCCTAGATTAAGCACTGCTCCAGTCCTGCCTAATAAATTGTAAAAGCCTGAGCTGAGAGAATCAAATTGTTTCCAAATAACTATATCCTAGATCAAAGCTCAACAATGCTGAAAACAGCTAGTACCCAACAGGTGAAATGAATAATGTTTCACATCCAATAAAATTACCAACCTCCAAAGAAGCAGCAAATGTGCTCAAAATGAGAAATATTAAGAAACTGAAAGCTGGGCATGGTGGCTCATACCTGTAATCCCAGCACTTTGGGAGGCCGAGGCAGGTGGATCACTTGAGGTCAGGAGTTCGAGACCAGCCTGGCCAACATGGTGAAACCCCATCTCTACTAAAATACAAAAAAAAAGAGGCAGTGATGGGCACCTATAATCCCAGCTACTCGGGAGGCTGAGGCAGGAGAATCGCTTGAACCAAGGAAGTGGAGGTTGAAGTGAGCCAAGATTGTACCATTGCACTCCAGTCTGGGCGACAGAGCAAGATTCTGTCTCAAAAAAGAGAAAGAAAGAAAGAGAGAAAGAGAGAAAGAAAGTGAGAGAGAGAGGGAGAGAGGGAGGGAGGGAGGAAGGAAGGAAATTGAAATTGAAACAGATGTTAGAAATCCCAGGTAAGCATAGTTATTATAAATGTGTTACATAGATTCAAAAGTTAAGTAGAAACATAGAATATATATTTTTTAAAGGACCCAAACTGAACTTCCAGAGATGAAAACTAGTGTCTGAGATAAAAAACAAAACAAAACAAAAACTGGATGGTATTAACAGCAGATTACACACAATAAAAAATATTGGTGAACTTGAAGATATAGCAATAGAAACTAAGAAAAAAAGAAATGCAGAAAGAAAAATTTTTAAATGAAAAGAGCATCAGTGAGCTGTGCGACAACTGCAGGTGGCATAATGTTGAGTCCCTGAAGGAGATAAGAGAGAAGAGGGAACAGAAAAAATATCTGAAGAAATAAGAGTCAAAAATTTTTCCAGATTTAATAAAAATGATCAATTCACCCATATAAAAAGTTCAACAAAGGCCTGGCACTCTGGCTCACACCTGTAATCCCAGCATTTTGGGAGGCTGAGGCAGGAGGATCACTTGATTCAAAGAGTTTGAGACCAGCCTGGGAAACATAGTGAGACCTCATCTCCACAAAAAAAAAAACAAAATTAGCTGGGCATGATGGTGCATATCTGTAGTCCCAGCTACTTGGGAGGTGGGAGAATTGCTTGAGCCCAGGAGGTCAAGGCTGCAGGGAGCCAAGATTGTGCCCGCGCATTCCAGCCTGAGTGACAAAGTAATAAACCAAGACACATCATAATCTCATTGCTCAGAACCAGTGATAAAGTCTTAAAGGCAGCTAGAAAAAGACACATTACAGACAGAGAATAAAGCTAAGGATTTCAGCAGGCATTTTTCAGAAATAACACACCTTAAAAGAGTGGAACAACATCTACAATGTATTGTAAAAAGTAAACCTATAATTCTATATCCAGCAAAAATATCTTTCAAACACAAGGCAAAATAGGCAAATCAATCTTGGAAAAGATGAACAAAGTTAGGAGAGGAGACTCACACTTCCTAATTTCTAAACTTACTATGAAGCTGCAGTAATCATGGCAAAGTAGTGCTGGCATAAAGATAGACGTATAGATGAATGGAATACAATTGAGAGTTCAGACATACCTTCTTACATTTATAGTAAATGCATTTTTTATAGGGTGCAAGACAATTCAGTGGGGGTTAATAATAGTCTTTTCAACAAATGGTGCTGGAAAAACTGGATATCCACTCACAAAAGAATGGATTTAAACCCTTACTTCATATCATATATAAAAATTAACTCAAAATGGATCAAAGATCTAAATGTAAGAACTAAAACCATATAACTCTTAATAGAATAGGTGTCAATCTTCATGACTTTGGATTAGGCAATGGATTCTGAGTTATGATTCTAAAAGTACAAGCAACAAAATAAAAAATACGTAAACTGGATTCATCAACATTAAAAACAAAAAACTTTCATGCTTCCAAGGATACCCTCAAGAAAGTGAAAAGACAATCTACTTCTGAGAGAAAATTTTTTTAATCATAAGTATGAGATTTATACATATGATCTGAAATACATATATGTATTTGAATATATAAACAACATTTACAACTTAATGAAGAAACAACTCATTTTAAAAATGAGCAAAGGATTGGAAAAGAGTTCTCCAAATAATATGTACAAATGACTAGTAATCCCATGAAAAGACAATCATCGTTAGCCATCAGGAAATGATGATCAAAACCATAATGAAACCAAGTGTGGTGGCATACTTCTGTAGTCCCAGCTATTGGGAGGCCGAGGTGGAGGATCAATTGAGCTCAGGAGTTTCAGGCCAGCCTGGGCAACATAGCAAGACCCCATCTCTAAAAAAAAAAAAAAAACTTTGGGGAGGGTGAAAAAAGGAAAAAAAATGTACATGAATGTTCATAGCACATAGCAGCATAATTTATAATAGCCAAAAGGTAGAAATTAATCAAATGTCCATCAGCTGATAAATGGATAAATAAAATGTGTTATATTCCTACTATGGAATATTATTCAGCAGGAAATAGAAATGAAGTAGTAATATATATGCTGCAACATGGATGGACTTTGAAAACAATATGCTGAAGTAAAGGAGCCAGTCATAAAGGAACACATATTTTATGATAACATTTATATGAAATGCCCAGAACAAGCAAATCTATAGAGACAGACAGTAGATTAATGTTTGCCTAGGATTGGAGGAAATGGGGGGATGTTGGGGAGTGATGGCTAAGGGATGTGGGCTTTCTTTTTGGGAATGAAAGTGTCATAAATTTGATTGTGCTGATGGTTGTGCAACTCTGAATATACTAAAAGCCATTGAATTGTACAATTTAAATGAGTGAGTTTTATGGTATGTGAATTGTATCTCAAAGCCATAAAAAACCAGTAACTATTTAGAAAAAATGAAGGCAAAATAGAGATTTTTCCAGGCATATGAAAGTTGAAAGAATTTATCATCACCAGAACTGCACTAAGTAAATATTAAAGGAAGTCCTTCAGGCAAAAGGACAATATCAGATGGAAATATGGATTTACATAAAGGGAGGAAGAGCACTGGAAATGACAACTACGTGGGTAAATATGTAAGATCTTCTTCTTATTATTTAAATCTCCTTAAGAAATAATCGACCATTTAATGAAATATCATAACAACATAGTATGGGACTTACAACATACATAAAAGCAAAATGTATAATAAGGAAATACAAAGATTAGGAGGGTAGCAAGGGAAATACCCCACTGTAAGGTTCTTATGCTAAATGTCAAGCAGTACATCATCACTTGAAGGGAAACTGTAATAAGTCAAAAGTGTATGCTAGAAACTCTAGAGCAACCTGTAAAAAGTCTAAGCCACCCAATTAAGACAGAGATTGTAAAATTGGATAAAAATTAATGTGATATGCTATCTGCAAAAAATATACGTTAAGGATAAAGACACAAAGAGGTTAAAAGTAAAAGGATGAATAAAGATATGTCATGCTGGCCAGGTGCAGTGGCTCATGCCTGTAATCCCAGCACTTTGGGAGGCCAAGGGGAGCAGATCACTTGAGGTCAGCAGTTCACGATCAGCTTGGCCAACATTGTGAAACCCCGTCTCTACTAAAAATACAAAAATTAGCCGGGCATGGTGGCAGGAGCCTATAATCCCAGCTATTCGGGAGGCTGAGGTAGGAGAATTGCTTGAACCCAAGAGGCAGAGGTTGCAGTAAGCTGAGATTGCATCACCGCACTCCAGCCAGGGCAACAGAGTGAGACTCCGTCTCAGAAAAAAAAAAAAAAAAAAAGAAGAAGAAAAAGAAAACCCACCCAGCTCTACCATTACTGTGATATTCTGAGGCTGGAGAAAATAATGAAACTGTTCAGACTACCCTCAAGTTTACAGACAGTGAGAAATACCCAAATGAAACTCCTTTTTATGAAACATTCTTGGAAAATCTAGAAGACAATGTCTCAGACATTTAAAAATTCTTAGCATTACAAGCTGAAGAAATCTTGGTGTGGTGATGATCTTTAGTGGCAGCTGTGCAAGAAAAATTAAATGAAATAGATAAAAGCCAAAAGGGAGGAAGACATGTATCTAGAATATAAAAAGAACTCTTTCAAATCAATAATAAAAAGTCAATCCAATTAAAATTTGGGCGAGAAACAAGAAGAAGCAGAAGAAGCCATAGAGCAATTATTTCATGGCATTCCTGTTTACAGTTAAGCATTTCTTAAGTTGAGAAGCTGTGTTTGATATGGAACTCTTGGAAAACAAAAAGAACCAAATGAAAGAATAAGCAGGAAAAAATAAGTGGGAAACAGCTACTTGAAACAGATCCAAATCTTGACCCATCTGATATCCAGTTCTTAGAGGATGCTAGAAACAACGTGGAGGTAATTGAGTCTTTGTTCCAGGAAATGGATGACCTGGAGCTGGGGGATGAGGAGGATGATCCAGACTCTAATCCTGCTGACCCAGAGAGTGACTCCACTGACAAGAGGACTGTCCCCATCTGTAGAGAGGCTTGACTGTCACACCATCCTGGCTATGCTCAGAGGGTTTTGATTTTCCTTTCCTTTTCTCCAAGAAGAAATGATTTTCAGGAGAATATTCTTCTGATAGATTTCATCATTGGACTTAATAAACTTATCTTAAAATTTCAAAAAAGTCCATTGTATTCCTATATATCAATGACAATTAGATATGGAAATTTAAAAAAGAATTATTAATGATAGAATCTCAATGTAGTAAGTACATAGGAATACATCATACAAAAATATGAAAGACCTATCCAGTGAAAACTAAAAAAAAAAAAAAGAAAAATTGGTGAGAGAAATGAAATGAAGACCTAAATAAATGGAGAGTTATATTTTGTTCATAGATTTGGAAGATTCGATATTGTAAGATATCAGTTCTCAAATTGACCTATATAGATGCAGTGCTATCCCAGACAAAATCTCAACAGGTGTTTTTGTAAAAATTGACAAGATGGTCCTAAAATTACCATGGAAATGCGAAGGACCTAGAATAGAGAAAATAATTTTGAAAAGGAAGAACAAAGTTAGAAGCTTCATACTGTCTGATTTCCTGACTGACTATAAAGCTACAATAATCAAGACAGTGTGGTATTGGCATCCAGATAGCCCACAATTGATTTTTGGCAAAGCTGCCAAGGCAATTCAGTATGGAAAGGATAGTCATTCCAACAGATGATACTGGGGCAGTTTGGATATTCACGTGCAAAAACATGAATTCAGACCCTTTGCCATGCACAAAAAAACCCTCAAAATGGGTCTGAGTATAAGAGCTAAAAGTATAAAACCCTTAGATGAAAACATAAGAGAAAGTCTTTGTGACACTGAATTAGGCAAAGATTTTTAGATACAATACAAAAAGCACAACTGATAAAAGAAAAAATTTCATAAATTGGGCTTCATGTAAATTTAAAACTTTTGTGCTTCAAAATGAAAAGGCAAGACACAAACTGGGACAAAATATTTGCAAATGGATATAAAAGATGGATAAAGGACATGTCTAGAATATATAAGGAACTTTTTCAACTCAATAATAAAAAGACAGCCCAATTAAAGTTTGGGCAATATATATATACACATTTTTTGCCACCCAGGCTGGAGGGCAGTGGCATGACTTCAGCATACTACAACCTCTGCCTCCTGGGTTCAAGGGATTCTTGTGTCTCAGCCTCCCAAGTGGCTGGCACTACACACATGTGCCACCACACCTGGCTAGTGTTTTGTATTTTTTGGTAGAGACAAGGTTTGGTGTTGGCCAGGCTGGTCTAGAACTCCTGGCCTCAAGTGATCCACCTGCCTTGGCCTCCCAAAGTGCTGGGAATACAGGCGTGAGACACCGCACCCAGCCTGGGCAAGATATTTGGATAGACATTTTACCAAAGAAAATACACAAATGGGTAACAAGCACATTAAAAGATACTTGAGTCATTAGGGAAATGTAAATTAAAACCACAATGAGCTGCTACTTAACACACACTAACACGGCTATTATCAAAAAGAGAGTAACAAGTGTTGGTGAGGCTATGGGGAAACTGGAATACATTGCTGGTGGGACTGTAAAGTAATACGGACACTTTGGAAAAACAATTTGTTGGTTTCTTAAAGAGTTAAGCATGGATTTATCATATCACCCAGCAATTTCATCCCTAAATGTCTACCTGAAATAAGTGAAAACATGTTCATATTATGACTTGAATATGAATGTTCATAGTAGCAATATTCGTAACTAAAAAGTGGAGATAATCCAAACATCCATCCACTACTCAAGGGATAAATAAAATGTGGTGTATCTATAAATGGAATGCTCTTGAGCTATAAAGAGAAACAGAATACTCATACATATGATAACATAGATAAACCTCAGTTATGCTATGTGATACAAACTGCAAAACACCACACTTTGTATGTTTACATTTATATTAAGATAGATTAGCAGTTGCCTAGGGTATGAGATTGGAATGGGGAATTACTGCAAATGGACATGAGATCTTTTTTAGGGTAATGGATTTATTCTAAAATGGGATTGTGGTGGTGATTGCACAATTCCGTAAATTTTAAAATTCATTGAATTGTATACTTATTTTTTTTGTTTGTTTGAGACAGGGTCTCACTCTGTTGCCCAAGGCTCTAGCAGTGCAGTAACATGATCATAGCTCACTGCAACCTTGAACTCCTGCACTCAAGCAATCTTGCCTCAGCCTCCCAAGTAGTTGAGACTACAGGTGTGCACCACTTTGCCTGGCTAATTTTTAAATTTTTTTTGTAGAGACTTGCTGTGTCTTGCTATGCAGCCCAGGCTAGTCTCGAACTCCTGGTTTCAAGCAGTCTTCCTGCCTGGGCTCCCAAAGTGCTGGGATTACAGGCATGAGGCACTATGCCCAGCTGAATTACATACTTTAAAAAGGTAAATTTTGTAAATTGTAGATTATACCTCAGTAAGTTGCTTTTAAAAGCCAGTTTTTCACTATGTGGTGCTGAGAAAACTAGATATCCACATGCTAAAGAATGAAGTTGGACCCTTACCTATCACCATATAAAAAAATTAAGTAGGGCTGGGTGCAGTGACTCATGCCTGCAGTCCCAGCACTGTGGGAGGCCCAGGTGGGCAGATCACGAGGCCAGGAGTTCGAGACCAGCCTGGCCAGCATGGTGAAATCCCGTCTCTACTAAAAATACAAAAAATTATCCAGGCATGGTGGCACATGCCTGTAGTCCCAGCTACTCAGGAGGCCAAGGCAGGAGAATTGCTTGAACTCGGCAGGCGGAGGATGCAGTGAGCCAAGAACACAAGATTCCGTCTCAAAAAAAAAAAAAAAAAAAAAAAAATCCAAGTGGATCAAAGACCTAAACGTAAGAGCTAAAATTACTAAGAGAAGAAAACAGGGGAAATGCTTCATGAAATTGGATTTGTCCATGATTGCTTTTATATAACACCAAAAGCACAAGCAACCAAAGAAAAGTTAGACAAATTGGACATCAAAATTTAAAATTTTGGTACATCAGAAGAACTATCAGCAGAGTAAAAAGGCAATCCATAGAATGGGAGAAAGGTTCACAAATCATGTATCTGGTAAGGATTTGATATGCAGAATATATAAATAATTTCTAAAACTCAACTACAACAAGTAAAAGAACAACCTAATTCAAAAATGGGCAAAGGATTTGAACAGACATTTCTCCAAAGAAGATATACAGATGGCCAATAAGCACATGAAAAAAGATACTCAATGTCACTAATTGCTGGGGAAATGTAGATCAAAACCACAATGAGGTACCACTTCCATCCTTTAGGATGGTGACTACTACTAATACAAACAAACAATACACAACCAGAAACCATGTGTTGGTGAGAACACGTAGAAATTGGAACCCTTGTGCATTGTTGGTGGGAATGTAAAATAGTACGACCACCTTAAGAAAAACAGTATGGCAAGTCCTCAAAAAAAAATTAAACGTAGAGTTCCCATATGATCTAGCAATTCCACTCCTGGGTATACATCTAAAAGAAATGAAAGAATGGACTCAAACAGATATTTGTATACCTACACTCATAGTGTTGATGGCTGTTGTGAGACCTTGGTTCTTTTCAGTTTAAAAGAGTTTAAACAAGAGACACACAACAGAGATGCAGCATACAGCAAATTTATTGCAAAGGAAAAATAGTATTTTGAAAGTTAGGTGCAGAATCCCTGAGAGAGGATTCAGGGCAGGCTGCTCATGAGAATGAAACAGCAAAGACTGGCACTAGGGAGACTCCCTTTCTGAGTCTTAATATTATTACTCATGAGGAGGTGGGAAGAGCTGTTACTAGTAACTATGTTTCGGGTGGTCCTCTGGGTGCACATGCCAGTAGCTATACATGTTTGTTCACACATCACATATCTCATTAGCATCTTAAATCTCTCCTCAGGGATGTGTTTTTTACAATTATAATGAGCAATGGATCAGTCTGAGGACAAGTAAAATCAAAATGCACATGCTCCCTACAGGGAAATTCCTTACTGGAGAGAGCTTTGCTTGAATGAGCTGGACTCCAATGCGAATGCTGGGCTTATTGTGTTGACTGTATGGTCACCCCTGTAACCAAGAATATGGTTACTTCCTTGACTACCTCTCCTGCCTCAATAGCAGCATTACTTACAGTAATCAAAAGGTGGAAACAACCTAAATATCCATCAGTGGATGAATAGATAAAATGTGGTATATACCTATAATAGAGTATTATTTAGCTTTAAAAAGGAATGAAATTCTGATACATGCCACAACATAGATGAATCCTGAAGAAATGCTAAGTGAAAAAGTCAGACACCAAAGGTAAGTATTGTGTGATTCCACATATACAAGGCACCTAGAATAGGCAAATTCATTGAGACAGAAAGTAGAATGGTGGTCTCCGGGGTTGTCGGGGGAGGAATAGGGAGTTACTGTTTAATGAGTAGAGTTTCATTTTGGGATAATGAAAAAGTTCTGGAGGGCTGGGCACTGTGGCTCACACCTGTAATCCCAGCACTGAGAGGCTGAGGTCACAAGGTCAGGAGATGGAGACCATCCTGGCTAACATGATGAAACCTCATCTCTACTAAAAATACAAAAAAAAAAAAAAAAAAAAAAATTAGCCGGGCATGGTGGCGGGCGCCTGTAGTCCCAGCTACTCGGGAGGCTGAGGCAGGAGAATGGCATGAACCTGGGAGGCAGAGCTTGCAGTGAGCCGAGATCTCGCTACTGCACCCCAGCCTGGGCAACAGAGTGAGACTCCGTCTCAAAAACAAGACAAAACAAAACAAAACAAAAACAAAAAGTTCTGGAGATGGTGTGATGGTTGCACACGATGTGAATGTACAATAATAACCCCTCACTGGTGGTTTAGCTTTTAGGGATTTCAGTTACCTGCAGTCAACTGTGGTCTGAAATATTAAACGGAAAGTTCCAGAAATAATTCATGTTTTAAATTGCACACCCTTCTGAGCAGCATGATGAAATCTCCCGCTGACCTACTCAGGATGTGAATCATCTTTTTGCCCAGCACATCCACACTGTATATGCCGCCTGCCCATTAGCTACTTATTAGCCATCTCATTATCAGAGCACCTGTCACAGTATCACAGTGCTTGTGTTCAAATAACCCTTATTTTACTTAATAATGGCCCCAAAGTGCAAGAGTAGTGATGCTGTCATATTGTTATACTTGTTCTACTTTATTATTATTGCTAATCTTACTGTGTCCAAGTTATAAACTTCATCATAGGTGTAGGAAAAATAGTGTATTTAGGTTTGGTGCTGTCGGTGATTTCAGGCATCCACTGGGGTCTTGGAATGTATGAATGTATCCCCTGTGGAGAAGAAGGGACTACTATACTTAATGCTACTGAACTTAAAAATTGTTAAAATGGTAAATTTTGTTAAGTATATTTCACCACAATTAAAAGTCAGTCAGCCTGAAAGAGATGCCATTATTAAATAATGCTATCAGTTGATGTGTTTTATTGTGCTCAGAATTATCACTTATCAGGAGGGATAATCTGTTCCCATACTTTACTCCTGTACATGATAAAAACATGTCTTTTAAATCGTTTGTTAGGTTTGTAGATCTTTGCTATATTTGTAATGTCTGGAGCCACATTAATTTTTAAAGTGCTTGATGGTTAAATAACCATGAAGAAATTCTCAGAGAATATAGGAGTTTGAGACTAGCTTGGCCAACATGGTGAAACCCCGTCTCTGCTAAAAATACAAAAATGAGTCAGGCATGGTGGCGGGTGCCTGTAATCCCAGCTATTCAGGAGGCTAAGGCAGGACAATCACTTGAACCCGAGAGGGGGAGGTTGCAGTGAGCCGAGATTGTGCCTCTGCCTGGGCGACAAAGTGAGATTCCATTTAAAAAAAAAAAAAATTGTCAGAGAATGGAAAGATTTTAAATTGATCATGGGGTTAACTGGAAAGGTTAATGCTAGGGGTCAAATCTGATATAAACAAGTTTGGGAATAGTATCCTGCCATTAGATCTTGAATGCACAAGTACCATGCTTGTAATTCATCAACAGCATTTTCCCCAAAAGGTTTGCCTCTTGATTTTTTTTTCCCCCAGAATGTTCAGTGACATGGTAAGGGCTTAATTATTTTTTAGAATCCACACACATATAAAACAGCTTGACTTCTGTTTATAAAGACATACTTGTTTAAAAAAAAAAAAAAAAAAAAAAAAAAGGAACTCAAGTATTAAATTGCTGTTTTTGTTTTTTTAATAGAAAAAGACATCATAACAAAGGTTTAAAAGAGGGATAAGGTATTAGGTTTAGCTCACAGTTCATTTGATCATTTTTTTCAAGGTTGAACAATCTCAATAACTGCAAGGCCATAACTATAAGCAAACAAATCACCACCACCCCCCCCCCCACACACACACACATACACAAAAGCCTTTTACTAAATGTGACGAGATACATGTCATGAAAATAAAATTAGATTCTCTGATGAGGAGAGCTGATTATTAAGACTGGGACTTGCTTAATAATGTTAGCTCATATTATGAAAATCATAGCATAAAGGTACATTATATTTTTAAAACTTATTAATGACCTTCCTTCACCAAGGATGTCTTCTTGCCACTACACCATCAAGCCTTATTTCATTGATAAGTTTATTCATGTCGCCTTGTATGATTCTGGAATGTAAGCCTCCCCAGGCAATCTTTCCAATTTATTCCTAACATAAATCCACAGCCTAAAGTCTTAGCATGCATTTATATTGTTGTTATACATCATCCCTACTGCAATAATGCCCTAATGCTGACAACACAACTCTCAAAATGGAAAGAAAGCAGTGTAATGAGATGATCATGCACATAACATACCTATGTGTGCCAGGTACTATGGTTAATATTTCAGATATTTTAACTCCTATAAATCTTAACAACTGTATGGGGTAGGCGGTATTATTCTCACTACAATGAGAAAACTGAGGTTTAGGGAGGTTAAACCCATGTTTTTCTTACTGCACTTCCACAGATATGAGTGTTAAAGTCTCAGGGGTCGTTGGCTAGAGGGAATTTTTGTCCCTAAATAGTCCCAATTAGCCACAGGTTTTATTAGTCCTTGTTTCCTCGGTATTTTCTTGCCATCTATTATTGTCATTGCTATTGTCATTGTTACAGTGACTCACTCTAGCAATCTTTTCCCCTCAACCACCCTTTTCTAACTAGTATATCTCAGAGAGGTCACCAGGCTTGTTAGAACTTTGGGTAAGAGGCAGTGAGCAAAGACGGGGAGGGGCGGAGGGTGTGGGCAGGTGTGCAGGGAACTTATACGTGAGACTTTAAGGGAGAACCCGACATAACTCAGCGTTCTGAGGAGTCTTGTCAGGGTGCTGAAAATTTTTGATAATTCTAGGTTAGTTTACCTCAACATACCCTATCACAAACAGAAGGGGTTGGCTTATATATGTGAAGAAGATAAGAGACATGTAGGTAGGTGTGCATAGCAAGAAAAATTGCGATGGAGAAAGCATCTTAATTCTTCATTATTTTTCATAGGTCATGGAGAACACTGAAGAAACGTCAAAGTGAACCAAATCATTGCTTTTATTTTACAAAGGCAGAAAATGAAACACCACTAGGTAAAATAATTAAAAATTTAATCCTTTATTTCCTAAATAAAGCGCTTGTGTAACCTGTCGTATCATGAACCATAATCCATTCTGCTGCAAGGTGTGTGTGCTTCTGTAATGTGCATCAGTCCATTGGCAACTGCTAAGTAGGGGATGATACCAGTATTCAGAAGTCACATTGGCTCAACATGACTCTCCCCAGAAAGCTGATGTGCTGAAGCAATCAGAAGCAAATATTCACACACCTAGAGAGAAACCCTAAGGGATACATGAAGATCTTATGAAAAAGGATGAAAATCCTTTAAGTGCAAGGAGTAGCCAGCTTAGTGGCTTCAAAACCACCTCATTCTTCCCATGTTATCTGAGAAGCTGCAAGTACTGATGAAAAAACTGAGAAGACATTTCACCTGGCAATTAGAAAAAAGCACTGACTGATGGATACCTCTGTGTCATTCTTTCAGTATTGATGAAAATGCTTTCTACTAGAAGTGACTGATTTCAAGGATCTGTCTCTCAAAGGAAGAAACAAAAACCCAAAAGTTTGACTGCAAAAGATTGACTAATTCTAGGTGCAAATACCAGTGGAAATTTAGGATTGTTATTGTACTACACAGGTTACAAAGTTCCAAAACTATTTTCCTTATAAGTTTTAGTGCATGATTTTTCAGAATGCAGTTTTCATCTTTTTAGGTGCAACATTAAGAACTGGTTAGGTCAGAACAATTTAGTTTCTCCAGTTTTTTCCACCTAAGTTACATGGGAAAAAAAGGAAAGGAAAAAAAAAGAAAAGAAAAAGGAATAGTAACTTTAAGGAAGTGTGAAAATAAAGTCTTGGAGCAGTGGAAAGGTCTGGGGCTGGTAAATGGCTTAGGCAGAAGCACGTGCACCGGCCGAACATAACAGCTCGTCTCTGAACTATGTCCTCGTCAAGGCTGGGATGCACGCTGGCTTCTCTACAATCTGGCCCAGTGTAGGCACTGTGAATTCAGTGTGTCACTAGCATCACCGATTCATTCATCACCCATAATTCATTCATTTCACAAACACATAAGGGTGAGCCACTGAGACAGAGTATACAAAATGAAAAGCGCTCACATAATTTTAGTAGACTTTATTGTTAGAAGTTTTAGATTTTCAGAAAAACTGAGCAGATAGTACAGAGTTCCCCTATGCTTCTACCCACCCCAGGCCTTTATTAACATCTTGCACTAGTGTGGTATATTTGTTTAACCAATATTGACACATTTTTACTTTATTTTTTGAGACAAAGTCACTCTGTCACCCAGGCTAGCTGAAGCCTATAATTTACATGAAGGGTCCTCTTTCTGTTGTCTTTATGAATTTTGACCAATATATAATGCCATGTATCCACTATTATCGTATTGTATACAGTAGTTCCACCGCCCTATAAATCTCTACTCCATGTATTTACCCCTCCCTCTCTCCCACTGAACCTCTGGCAACCACTCTCTTTACTATCTAACGTTGCTTTCTCCAGAATGTCATATATTTTGAAATCATATATTATGTAGCCTTTCAGACTGACTTCTTTCACTTAGCAATATACACTTAAAGTTCTTCTATGTCTTGTGACTAAATACCCCATCCCCCCCTTTTTTAAATAGCTAGGCCATATGATTTTTGTGTGTGTGTGTGTGGTTTAAAAATTTACTGTGGCAAAAGGTACATAGGATTTAAATTTTAGCCATTTTGAAGTTTACAGTTTAGAGGCATTAAATACATTCATTGAATGTACCAATCACCACTATGCACCTCCGAAACTTCATGATCCCACACTAATCTCTGTGCCCCTTAAACAATAAATTCCCATTTCCTCCTGCCCCCTGTGACAAAAAATAATCTTTGTTCTACTTTGTCTCTATGAATCTCATTAGTCTAGGCACCTCACATAAGTGGATTCATATAGTAGTATCCTTTTGAGATTTACTTCACTTAATGTCTTAAAGGTTCGTCCATGATACAGTATGTAACAGAATTTCCTTTTTATGGCTGAATAATATTCCAATGTAGGGATATAACACATTTTGTCTATCCATTCATCTGTTGGGTATTTGGGTTGTATCTACCTTTTGACTACTGTGAATAATGCTGCAGTGAACACTGGTATACAAATATATCCTCAAGCCCCTGCTTTCAATTGTTTTGTGTATATACCCAGAAATGCAATTGCTGAATCAAATGACAATTCTGTATTTAACTGGAAAATCACTATAATGTTTTCTACAGCAGCTGCACCACTGTGTATTTCCATCAGTAATAAGAGTTCCAATTTCTCCACATCCTTGCCAACACTTGTGTGTTTTTTAATTTTAATAACAGTTATTCCAATGGGTACAAAGTGGTATCTCATTGTGGTTTTGATTTGCATTTCCTTACTGTTTAGTGATGTTAAGCATTTTTCATGTGCTCATTGGCTATCTGCATGTCTTCTCTGGAGATCTATCCAAATCCTTTGCCATTTTTTAAATCAGGTTTTTATGTTGTTGCATTTTGGGAGTTTTGCGTGTATTCTTGATGTTTAATCCTTATTAGGTATGTGAACTGCATATATTTTCTCCCACTCCATAGGTAATCTTTTCACTCTGTTGATAGTGTCCTTTGATGCACAAAATTTTAGAATTTTAATGAAGTCCAATTTGCCTATTTTTTCTTTTGTCATCTGTGAATTTGGTATCATATCCAATAAACCATTGCCACATCCTAAGAGTTTTATGGTTTTAGCTCTCACATTTAGGTCTTTGGTCCACTTTAATTTTTGCACATGGTGAGGTTGCAACTTCATTCTTTAGCCATATGGTTATCCAGCTTTCCCATCACTATTTGTTGAAAAAACTATCCTTCGAATAGTCTTGGCACCCTTGTCAAAAATCATTTAGCTACAGACGAGAGGGTTTATTTCTAGGCTCTCCAGTGTATCCCATTGATCTGTCTGCCTTTATGCCAGAATCACATTGTTTTGATTACTGTAGCATTATAGTAAGTTTTAAAATATGGAGGTCTAAGTCCTCCAATTTTTTGTTCTTTCTCCAGACTGATTTGGCTATTTGTGATCCCTTCAGATTCCATACGAAATTCAGGATGGGTTTTTCTATTTCTGGAGAAAAAAAAAAAAAATTCCTAGGATTCTGATAGAGATTGTAGTGAATCACTTTGAGTAGTACTGACATATTAACAATATTAGATTTTCCAATCCATGAACATGAGATGTGTTTCCATTTATTTTTATCTTTAAGCAAGGTTTTGTAGTTCTCATTGTACAAGCCATTCACCACCTTGGGTAAGCTAATTTCTGTGCATATTATTTTGGGGGCTATGGTAAATGGGACTGTTCTTGTAATTTCCTTCTCAGATTGTTCGTTGTTAGTGTATAGGAACGCAACTGATTTTTGTGGGTTGAATTTGTATCCTGCTACCTTACTGAATTAACAGTTTTATTTTTTTGGTGTGGAATCTTTAGGGTTGTCTAAAGATCATATCATTTGTGAACATACAGGATTTTGCTTCTTACTTTCCAACTTGGATGTCTTTTCTCTTTCTAGCTCAGGCTAGAACTTCTAGTACTGTGTTGAATAGGAATGGTGAAAGTGAGCATTGTTGTCTTGATCTTAGAGGAAAAGCTTTCAGTCTTTCCCCACTAAGTATGGTGTCTACTGTGGGCTTTTAATATCTGGCTTTTATTATGTTGAGGTAGTTTCCTTTTATCCCTCATTTGTTGAGTGTTTTTAATCACAAGAGGCTCCTGGATTTTGTCAAATGCTTTGTCTGGATCAATGGAGATAATCATCTGGTTGTTCTCCCTTCATTCTGTTAATATGGTATATTATATTGATTTTTGTATGTTGAACCATCCTTGCATTCCAGGAATTCATTCCATTTGGTTATGCTGTACAATCCTTTTAATATGCTGCTACATTCAGTTTCCTAGTATTGAGAATTGTTGAATCAGTGAAAATAAGGAATCTTTTCTTCTGTAATCTTTATCTTGTGGTATATTTGTGTCTGTAATCTTTTCTTGTGGTATATTTGTCTGGCTTCAGCATCAGAATGAATTAGGAAGCATCCTTCCTCTTCAATTTTTGGAAAAAGTTTGGGAGGGTTTGGGGTTATTTCTTATTTGGTAGAATTCACAAATGAGAACCATCAGGTCCAACGCTTTTTTTTCCAGGAGAATTGATTACTAATTCAATCACCTTACTGGTTCTAGTTCTATTTGGATTTTAAAATTTTTTTCATAGTTCAGCAATGGTAGGTTTTGCATTTCTAGGATTTTGACCATTTCATCTAGGTTGTCCAAGGTATTATTTTATAACCCTTTTCATTTTTCTAGAATCTAGAGTGCTGTCCCCATTTTCATTTATTTTAGCAATTGAGTCTTCCTTTTTTATTATCTAGGTATCGGCTTCTCAACTTTATGGTCTTTTAAAGAACTTGTAGTTTCACTGATTTTTCTCTAGTGTTTCTAATCTTTATTCAATTTATCTGTTCTAATCTTTATTATTTCCTTCCATCTGCTAGCCTTGGATTTAGTGTGTCTTTCCCCCCTCCTTAAGTTACAAAATCAGGCTGTTGACATGAGATGTTTTTTGTTTAATGTAAGCATTTATGTCTGTAAATTTCCCCTTTAGCAGTGCTTTCACTGCATCCTATAAATTTTGGTATGCTACATTTTTCTCTTTTTAATTTCTCTTGTGATTTCTTCTTTGACCCATTGGTTGAGTGTGTTGTTTAATTTCCACAAGTTTGTGAATTTTCCAATTTTCCTTTTGTTATTGATTTCTAACTACATCCTGTTGTGGTTCAAAAATGCTTTGTATCTTCTTCACTTCTTTGCGTGTGATATATATCTTTTAAAACTATGCAGGCTTGATTTGTTGTTTCTGCTTTCAATGATCCCATCTCAAGTTTGCTGATTCTTTCTTCTAAAGAATAGATTCTTTGCTATTCTTTGCTGCTGAACCCCTCTAGTGAAAATTTCATTATACTTTTCTCCTCCAGAATTTTTTTATAATGCCTATCTCTGTTGATATTCTGATTTTGTTCATTTATCATTTTCCTGATTTCCTTTAATTCTTTGTTCATGCTTTCCTTTAGTTCTTTGGGCATATTTGAGTTGTTTTAAAGTATATGTCTAGTTTAATGTCCTTCACTAGGACAATGTCTGTCAATTAATTTTGATCTTTTGAATGGGCATTATTTTCCTGTTCCTTTGTAAGGCTTGTGATTTTTTTCTTGGGAATTGGGTATTCACTATTATAATATGGTAACTCTAGGTAAGAGATTCTTTCCTTTTCCCATGGTTTTCTAGTTTTTTTTTTTTTTTTTTTTTTTTTTTTTTTTTAAAAAGCTGTCATCCGTTCGTTTTGAGAGTTTTCCAAATTATTTTTATAAAAGACTATCCCTTTTGTGTGTGATCACTGAAGTCTCTCTTCTTTTTATGTCATATTCAGCTATTTTGACATAAATTCCCCCGAATGCCAGGTGCTATCCTAGATTTTACAAATTGGCTTTGTGCCAGGTAATCCTCCAATACTTACTTTGACCTGCTTTTGAGCTTAGGGACCAGAGCAAGGTGAAAGCTTAGGTCTTAGAACTTTCTGGGCAAGTGTTTTCCCTGGGCATATGCATGTCGCATTTTAAATCCCCCCTGTATATATTTAACTGTTCTTAATTTCCTAATTTCCCAAAGCCTTACCCCAGATTCTCCTCTGGGCCTTAGTTGTTCTATTTTATGTTTCCACCTATAACCTCCTGCCCCATGTACCTGTGGTTCTTTGCAGCTTTTATAAGCAGTGCCCACCCTTCCAGTTAGGCAAAAAAAAAGATGAGACCTTGTGTCAGTCCTTCAGGTATCCCCAGACAGGTTAGAAAAAAATGTACACAGTAATATGCCAAAAAAGTCTATTATGTTTTCTCCAGTTCAAGGGAGGGAATTGGGCTGCTGCTGCTTCAAGACTGTCACAATGCAGGGAGGGGTTGGGGCAAGAGTCACTAAAAACTCAGTATTTTCCTACCATTCTGAAGATGACTGGGAATTCTTTTGGTTGCTGTAAACCTTTGACTGTTTTCTAAAGTTCTAATAAAGTTCGTTCAGACGTTGCTATTCTTTTTTTTTTTTTTAATGTTTTGATGGGGAAACAAAAGCTTGCAGCTTCCTAGTCTGCCCATTTTGCTGATGTCGCTGGGGTCAATTATGTTTTATTCCTCCCTATAATTTTAGTATTACAAGACCTTGAATAGAGTATGTTTATTAAGTATAGTGATTAAATTTTGGTTAGTGAGAATTAGAAAAATGTCAATGGTCTCAAAATTCTCAATCTGATCATTTGCATTTAAAAGCAACATTAATGAATATATTTTCTTTCAATTTGTTCTAAATTAATCAATCTTGCCTGTTTTTGCTGGCTGTGATAACAGTCACTATAGAGCAAAAACTTTTATAAATCTGTTTTAAGAAATGAAAGCTTACAGCTGGGCACAGTGGCTCATGCCTGTAATCCCAGCACTTTGGGAGGCCGAGGTGGGCAGATCACCTGAGGTTGGAGTTTGAGGCCAGCCTGACCAACATGGAGAAACCCCATCTCTACTAAAAATACAAAATTAGCCGGGCATGGTGGCACATGCCTGTAATCCCAGCTATTCAGGAGGCTGAGGCAGGAGAATCACTTGAACCCAGGAGGTAGAGGTTGCAGTGAGTCGAGATCGTGCCATTGCACTCCAGCCTGGGCAACAAGAGTGAAACTCTGTCTCAAAAAAAAAAAAAAAAAAAGAAAGTTTCCATGCCAAAATATTAAGTGATACTTATTGGCTTCTGCCAGTTTCCTATTTTGTAGTAGCATATGTTCTTGTAACCTGTCTTCAGTTGTGGCATAGGGTAGATATATGTATATAATATATAAATATATAAAACAAAAATAATAGGTCTTGCAAATATTTTATTATTCTTCCCTAAAAAGTTTCTGGTACCACATTCTTTATATCGCATAAGTGTTCGTTTTGTTCATTTAACAAGGATATTATTACTAATGCTTATTTTATTATTTTAGGATTTTCATTAAGCCAATTCATACCCAGTTTCTACAAATGAAAATCAAAGTCAATCATCTAAAATTTCATGATTTCTTCCCATCAAGAGGATCTGGAGTCTTCTGTTCCCATTAAAACTGAATTTATGGCAGTGCAAGCCCGGGCCAGACTGGGTAAAAAATGATGGAAGCACATTTATATTCTTAAAAATTTCAGCAGATTGCATAGAAAGTTCTCAGATTTGTAAAAGTTTATTTCTATTGTAATTCTTTGCATGTTCATTTTGTTAAATTTGCAATATAAACCAGTTGCACATCTTTTGCTATCTGGCCTCCTAGGTTGAGGGTTAGGGTTTGCTTTAAGCAAAACTGAGATAACTATAATGTGAACTGACCTACTGGATTGCCCACTTTTATCAATCTGCAAGGGTGGATCTATTTCTAGGTCTTAATTTCAAGGTTTACTTTCCCTTTTCCTTAGATTTTACTTGGATCAAAGGGCATGGAAATATATTCCTTGCTTAAGTCTTATACAAAGGAAACTGTGGCCCCAGAAATTATTTTGCTTTGAAAGTATGTAGATGAAATAAGTATTTTTAAATGTCTTGATTAAATAAAGCATTCTATGATCTGATCGTCAGCTCAGTATGTAGGCTAAGGGTATACCTTTACTTCTCTTTTTTATGCTCAAATTTTTTTCATGTGATTGTTATTTTCAGTTTCACAGAGGACTACAATGATTGTCATCTCTAGGAATTTAGTTTGTTTTTAGCTAATACTCTAATGCTTCTAAGACAAGCCTTTCAAAATTGTAATAAATGAGTTACACAGATTTAACTTTGGCTAAATTACCATTTCCCTTCCTCACAGAACTTCAAGGCCTCTGAGAGGCAGGGAGGATGACTTTTATTCTTATCAGTACTACTACTGTTTCTATTAGGTCAACTTTTTCCCTTTTTACTTTGCACTAAGGTTGCAACCATGTGACTAAATGATTTTAGTGTTTGTAACAAGCTCCAAAGGCTCAGAAAAAAGGAACCCTTTAACAACATCAAATATTGTATGAAATTATCCTGTATCAGACTCTCCTTTGAGAAGTGGCAAAACATTTTATGAGTATTAATTTGTTTAAAATAACCCATTCAATTCTAAGGCTCATTTTGTTCATATTTTCGGTTTTAAAAATCCCTTTTCCTCTACTATTCAACCAATTCTGGTTAATATCAGGGACAATAAAGTTTAAAAAATATTAGACTTATGTGCTATATGAGCACATCCAAAGACTAAAATTTTGAGGTATTTTGATAATAGCTAAATAGCATGAGCTAAATATAAATATTCACAGATGAAAAGTTTTGACAAATTTTTCTTTCCTCAGGAACTAGGATTTAGAATAACCATAAATTAAAGGAATCTTCTAAGTATTTTTATCATATATATATATAAATAGCAAGAGAAATATTTTCAGTTTTTAAAAAAAGGGATAAAAGTGATAAAAAAGGAAAAGGAGGAATAATGCTAATACATTTGACTTTACTTACCTTGCAAGTGTCCTACTGTCCTGTTAGAACAAACCACTGACTGTTACAAAAGTAACATTAGTTACATCATATTGTATTAGGTGGAATATGCTAATTTCTCTCTTGTAAAACAGTCTGGAGGTGGATAGTCCACGCCACTTAATGGCGTTTCTTCAACGAGGTTGTACAGCAACCAGGATCCTTCTGTTACTTTTCTTCCACAATGGTGTGTTGCCTTCTCTTCAGGGTCCAAGATGGCTCACTACCAGATCCACATTCCAAGCAACAAGATGGAGAAAGGGGCAAATAAATGGTCATGCCATTTTAATGACACAAATCATTGCCCCTCACATTCCATTGTCCAGAACATAGTCATACCTGCACAGGAGACTGGGAAATGTAGTCTTTATTCTAGGAGGCATACCCAATTGAAAAATCAAAGGTTCTATCATTATACAAAAAGGAAAGAATGGATATTGAGGGAAAACTGGTGCTGTCTGCACATCTCTTATTTAGATATTTGTATAGAAATTCAAACTTGAAAATCATTCTACTGGGAATATGACAGGAATGACTAGCTGACAAATACCAACTATTCTGGGTTTTTGTTTATGAAGGATTAGTTTACTTCCTTTGTTCATCCAAAAGCAATGAAATGCAAAACATTACCTGAATGAGTTCCAAGCTATGTTTTATTGGTATAAAACCAAAATAAGATGATGTAATACTCTGGTCTACCAGTTAGCTATATAGACCTAGGTGAAAAAAAAAGATTTTTAAGGAAAAAAGAAAAATGTTTTACTTATGATAAAACACTGATTAGTCTTGTCAATTTATCTGACCAAAACAAAAATAGTTCTTTAATTTTTATCAAATAAGTAAAAAGTCAGTAATAATATTGTTACTTCTGAAAAAATTCATAAAACTGAAAGGCAGAGAAAAATTTTTCAAACCATCAGTATATTTTTCTCCTTTATTAAAAGGGAGAAAGGCCAGGCGCGGTGGCTCAAGCCTGTAATCCCAGCACTTTGGGAGGCCGAGACGGGCGGATCACGAGGTCAAGAGATCGAGACTATCCTGGCTAACATGGTGAAACCCCGTCTCTACTAAAAATACAAAAAACTAGCCGGGCGAGGTGGCGGGTGCCTATAGTCCCAACTACTCCGGAGGCTGAGGCAGGAGAATGGTGTAAATCCGGGAGGCGGAGCTTGCAGTGAGCTCAGATCTGGCCACTGCACTCCAGCCCGGGCGACAGAGCAAGACTCCGTCTCAAAAAAAAAAAAAAAAAAAAAAAAGGGAGAAAAAAGGTCTTCATGATTCTGCTAAAAGACATCAGCTAACAACGCAAGGGGTAGTCAGGGAATGTCTTAAATCTCTGTCCTACTGATGAATCCCCTTTTGCTCTTCCTATGCAGGAAGACTATTTAAGGTCACGTCACACAGCAGCTACACGATCTGGTGCAACACAACTATAATCAGTTTGCTTGTGCCTGATGCAAAAGCTCTCAACTCCTAGTCTGTGTTATGTCCAAAGTTGTCCTTCATCTAATATATTAAAAACTACTCTCGTCATCTTAGAGCATCAATCAAAGCTACAAAAAAGATATATCTAAAGTTATTTTTGTTTAAAATACACATAGCCCAAGTTTCCATTTTCTGAAAAAGGCAGAACCAGAAAGTTATATATTATGAAAGCCACTTTAATTATTTAGATGACCCCAGATGTATGAGTGCCATTATTGTTGTATAGCTATGAAACAGATCATCATCTTTTACCTCATTACATTTCCTCAATATAAAGTTCCCAGTGACTATCCGATCACACCCAATTTCTCCATTTCCAAAGAAGCCGAATAGGGGAACACTAGGAAAAAACTTTCTGAACGCATCAGCCTCAACATTCCCCTTGGCTCTGTAATACTGAAAGCCCCTGCCAACGCATGCAAACATGAAGCCAATGGTGTTCTGCTCTGGAATGTTGGCCGCTTTGAGGCGCTGCATTGCAGCCTCGGCAGTCTTCTCATCACTGACGTCCTCGTTGAGGAGCACAGTGGCACTCTGGATTCGGTGTCCACTAAATGACAGTCCAACCACACCTGCGGCATCAATATCCAGAGGGTTCCTGGAAAATTTAGAAAAGTGGCAATATCTCATGAAACATTAAAATTTTTAAGTACAGAAGCAAAATCCTCCTGATTCACTGATGGGAGGCTGCTGCCTTTAGCAGCCTATGGTTAATCTGAGGCTCACCCTCACAGACGAGTAAAATACGGTCAAAAATCAAACTATTAAAATAGATCAAGAGAAGCCACCATTTTTTTCAGTCACAGATACAAAGGGGCAATGCACATCCATAACAATTTCTGAAACCCATATTCGGTTATTAGAAGGGACAGTTTCCTTACCTTTCTGACTTCCTTAAAAGGAATGTTATAATTTTATTAATATACACAAAGATATCCATTAAACGAAGCCTTCTGCTATTATTTACATTGTTAACATCTTTCCCCCCACTTCAGCTGTCAAATTCTGAAAGACATATATTAAAAATATAATAATGGAGGGTGATTTTATTTTTTTGGAGATAGGGTTCTCTGTTAGCTAGGCTGAAGTGCGGTGGCACAGTCATAGCTCACTGCAGCCTCAAACTCCTGGGATAAAGCAATCCTCCTGCCTGAGTCTCTCAAGTAGCTGGGGCTACAGACACATGCCACCACACCTGGCCAATCTGTAAACATTTTGTGGAGATAGGGTCTCACTATGTTGCGCACGCTGGTCTCAAACTCCTGAACTCAAGCAATCCTCCTGCCTCAGCCTCCCAAAGTTCTGGGATTACAGGCATGAGCCACTGTACCCAGTCTTAGAGGATAATTTTAAAAACAATACTATTAACTCTAGAAGGTTTAGCTTTATGTCTAGTCCACTAGAAAATGTTATTTTTTTGTCTTGTTTATTGCTTTGAGTCTAGAATTCAGCTTAATTTGATGGTAAAAACTCATGTTTTGTTTTTGTATTTGCCTGGTTTTTTTAAAAAATGAAATATCCTTACAAAAGAAAATACAACATTGATAAAAGTTATAAAGCAAATAATATAGTGAACATCCACTAGGGGAGAAACAAGTATGTTACATTTCTATCATGCTTCCAACATCCGAATCTATAAAATGGGCAAGATTCACTGGATTACTGAGAAACTAAGACGCAAAAAGCTTAAGTGACTAAGGTAATAAGGCTAGCTAGTAGTAAAACGAGTTTGTGAGGGGCAAAATCTATCTTCTGAAGTACTCTGCTGCTTTTAAAACTTTATCACATTTCCTCTTTGGTACAGAATTGTTAATACACATTGTCAATCTTGCCTCAAAGAATTATTCACCTTCCTTTTGGGCACTGGATCAGTTGGGTTATCTGGACTTTATTAAAATGGAGCACTCATTTACTCAACGGTTTCTCTTAACCACTGACAGAGTATGAAGACCACATTAAAATTAATGGGTCATATGAAAAGTAATGATTGGGGTGGAGGGTGTTTCTCATATTAGGTATAAAAAGTAGATGATACACAAATTGCTGTACTAACAAGCTAGCGCCTCAGATGTTTTAAGTCCGAGTGAGATACCTGCATTTCAAAGGTAAACTGTATGTTGAATCACCATTGCCCTATCGGTATACAATTTAAAAGTTAATAGCAAAGATACAGGAAAAATTAGACAAGAGGGGAAATAACTTAGTCACCAAGAATTCGGTGTATATATGCACAAAATCCAGTGTTTGATATTCTACTGCCTGGGATTCAACGTACTTGGCTTTCCTCTCTTCCTCCTTCCTGGCAGTCCAGGGACCTCAATTTTAGCTATTTTCCCAGATCTAGCTCACAGAGACTACCAGAAGACAGAGTATAACTAGGATAACTTACATAATTCTTACAGATACTGATCTCCAAGTCTGTCCCCAAGTCACCACTCTAGGATGCAAATATTAAACAGAGTGGGAAACAAATACTAGTGTTTACAAGCATTGAGGGTGGGGTAGGGTCTCATTTTCCTGCTGGAAACAAATGACATTTATGTCCACCTAATGGTTTCAAACTCAAAATGATATGCACTTTCATTCAAGATGGAAAGGAAGTAATGGCTCCCAAGACAGAAGAGCAAATATTTTTATCTTTGAAAGCAAAAGCCTTAGTAACAAAAATCAAAGATCCATAATTTTTGAGCTTGAAAAAGCCTTTCAAAAGATCTAATACAGCATTTCCAAAAACCAGTAGGACTTGCAAGATGCTCTGTGGAAAAAAAGGTTTTGTGACTTTTTTTGTGACAGATTTGGGAACTGTCACAGGTAATACTATTCCCCTTCCAGATTTTCAATGAAGCTCTGAGAAGTTTTGTATAAAGGTACACTTGAACCATGTGTTTCTTTTAAAAGAGGAAACTAGAGAGGAGGTGACACATTGAGGTCACAGAGAATACCACATTTGTCAAAGGAAAGATCAACAGGCAATGTCAAAATAAATTTTAAGGAGAATGTGAGTCCAACTAAGAAGTTCTTAAAGGACAATATATATAAAAATGTAATTATTCAACTGTAAGTAGAATTATGTTGAGTAAGCCCCTTAGCCAATGTCTACTACAAAATGGAATGAACTATTTTCTTAGCAATTCTTTAAACGTGGTTTTTAAATTGTTAACCCCGAAGTGACAAAACCTGAGACCATTTCCCCTCATTCACAGAGGAAATCAGACACACACAAGACATACTTTTCAGAAGTCAGTGATGACAGGTTGTCCACCTGGCCTCCAGCCAAGATGATATTCATATCACTGAAAGTGCTGACTACTTGCTGCAGATAATTACTGGCTCCCACCTTACAGCAATTATAACCAAAGACAAGGACCACACGAAGTTCAGGGTTATCTAAAAGACCTGCAGAGAAATGAAGAGTAAGAGTTAAAGACAGCCTTAAAACAAATTATTTTATACATGTTGCAAAATGAAATGTTACTGCTAATAACTTGCATTCCTCCTTAAGGGCAATTTAGTAGCTTAAGCTATGAAATTTCCCATTTTTTAAATCTTATTTTATATCCTCTTCTATCTCTGTATCACGTTTTTCATTTCTTACAAACATTATGCAAACTCTTTATAATTTTTTTCTATTAAAAAAACCAAATGGCTATTTGTATTAATAAATAATACAATGAACACAAATAACGAAGCAGCTATGTACTGAGCAGCAATCCTTGGTGGACCAAGGTGCAAGCTGGCTCCCGGTAGGGAACAAAAGAGAACGCTGGTTTACACAGAGCTGCGCTAGCAGCAGTGAGAATTTACAGACGTTTTATTTTTTAAAGGAGAGAAAAGGCGCTAACCACCTATAGTGTGGTGAACAGTGCCCCCTGCCCACGCAAAAGGTATATCCACATCCAATCTCTGGAACCTATGCATGTGAGCTTATTTGGAAAAAGGATCTATTTTAAATTTAATTTTTTTTTTTTTTTTTGGTAGAGATGGGTTCTCGCTATGTCAGTCAGTAAGGATCTTGAGATTAAATCATCTGGCTTATCCAGGTGGACTCTAAATCCAATGACAGTGTCCTCATAATAAAAGATATACAAAAGGAGAGACAAAGAAGAAAAGGCAGGGTGACCACAGAAGCAGAAACTGGAGCGGCAGGAAGAGAAAAAGACTCTCCCCTAGAGCCTCCCGAGGTAGCACTACCCCTACTGCCATCTCAGTTTCAGACTTCTGGCCTCCTGAACTGTGCAGAATAAACTTCTCGCCGGGCGCGGTGGCTCAAGCCTGTAATCCCAGCACTTTGGGAGGCTGAGACGGGCGGATCACGAGGTCAGGAGATCGAGACCATCCTGGCTAACATGGTGAAACCCCGTCTCTACTAAAAATACAAAAAAATAAGCCGGGCGAGGTGGCGGGCGCCTGTAGTCCCAGCTGCTCGGGAGGCTGAGGCAGGAGAATTGCGCGAACCCGGGAGGCGGAGCTTGCAGTGAGCAGAGAGCGGGCCACTGCACTCCAGCCTGGGTGACAGAGCGAGACTCCGTCTCAAAAAAAAAAAAAAAAAAAAAAAAAAAATAATAAACTTCTCATTCTGTGCCACCAAATGTGGGGTACTTTGTTACAGCAGCCTAGGAAACTACTACATCACTGAAATACAGGCTTTATTCACCTCCTCCAGGGAAGCAGGTGAGAGTAAAGGCGAATTAGTGTTTGAAAGTTCCTTCCAAAGCAGGAAAATGTTAAATTCTGTGACACAGGAACTAAAAGCTGCTACCACTAGGAGGCGGCACAGTGTAACAGAGACGGCCTACTCCCTCTGCCCACAGCTCCCAGGTTTCACTGGAGCCTCTGGGCAGCTTGTTTATAGACTATCAATTTGATTTTTTTTTTTTTTTAACTTTTAAGTTCAGGGATACATGTGCAGGTTTGTTACATAGGCAAACGTGTGTCATGGGGGTTTGCTGTGCAGATTATTTCATCACCTCAGTAATAAGCCCATTCATTCTCCATCAGTTATTTTTCCTGATCCTCTCCTTCCTCCCACCCTCCACCCTCTGGTAGGCCCCAGTGTCTGTTGTGTCCCTCTTTGTGTCCATGTGTTCTCATCATTTAGCTCCCACTTATAAATGAGAACGTGCAATATTTGGTTTTCTGTATCTGTGTTAGTTTGCTAATGATAATGGCCTCCAGCTCCATTCATGTCCCTGCAAAGGACATGATCTCATTCTTTTTTATGGCTGCATAGTAGTCCATGGTGTATATGTACCACATTGTCTTTATCCAGTTTATCACTGATGGGCATTCAGGTTGATTCCATGTCTTTGCTATTGTGAATAGTGCTGCAATGAACATACATGTGCATGTGTCTTTATAACAGAATAATTTATATTCCTTTGAATATATACCCAGTAATAGGACTGCTGGGTCAAATGGTATTTCTGTCTTTAGGTCTTTGAGGAATCACCACACTGTCTTCCACAATGGCTGAACTAATTTACACTCCCACAGACAGTGTATAAGTGTTCCTTTTTTTCCACAAACTCACCAGCATCTGTTATTTTTTGACTTTTTAATAGCCATTCTGCCTAGTGTGGGATGGAATCTCATTGTGGTTTTGATTTGCATTTCTCTAATGATCAGTGATGTGGAGCTTTTTTTCATGATTGTTGGCCGTATATATGTCTGCTGCCAGCATTATCAAACAGAGGTGCTTTGGGACAGGAAAATGAATCCAATACCTAACACACTTGTGTTTCCATTTGATTTGACCACATGACTTCCACCTTGACAGACCTAAGGTGGTTACCAGAGAGGACAGTTACTTAAGGAAACAAAGGGTATGCAGATGTGTGAATGACCAATTACTAACACCAAATAATGACCTATTCTGGGAAACTGCCTCTGGTCCATTTCCAATTCTCTGTACAGTAAATTACTGACTTGGACAGTAAAAAGAATACTGCTTTCATGACATCATATACCCCAAACCATTGCTAAAGGGTCTTTTTTCCCCTATAGACTAGCCCACAAAATTTTGAGAGAATATGTTTTCTTCATTAGAACAAAGTTTCAGAGTTGGGAGAGGCCTATGAGATCAAGTCTAGAGTTTTATTTTACAAACAAGGACTACCAATGCCACAGAAGTGACTACTACCCCAGGACAATATAATGACAGACTCTACATTAAAACCCACATCTCCTGACACTCGGGGCTTTAGCTTTTAGAAACCTCATGGCTTCTAAATCTCAACCTTTCCTACTGTTTTCTAAGCTCTAGATGCTCTTTTACAATTGTCCACTGAACATCCTACCTGAATATTCTGAAGGCAACCACTCCCATTCATTTAACAAACACATAACCAATGTAAAGAAAATTAAAAAAAAAAAAAAATCTCAGGACCTCCAAACTCCTTATGCCAAAGGGAAAGTTAAACCTAGAGGCTGAGTCAAGCGAAGCACCATCCCCTCTCCAAATTAATATTGCTACTTCACAACCCTGTGTCAGAGAATCATACATTAGCCAAACCCAACCCCTCATACACCCCCCACCACCCCACCAGGAAAGGCAAAAGGTTTTAGTCATCTCCAGATGACTGCTCCCACAAATCATTCATAAGGAAAATCTTTGCTGGCCTCAAAACCTTTAAGATGTACATCCTCCCATAACACAAGGACATGTCAATTGTAACTTTAGGTCTGCAATCTGTTCAATTCCACACTGATAATGTCCATTACAAGCTTATCTTCCCAGATGCTGCACAAAAACAAGAGATCAGTAATGTGTCCACCTACTTGAGACATCTGCATAACTGGTTCTTCCTTTCTTCAAAAGGTTCACCTTATGTAAAATGTAGATTTACTGAGCACTAACTGAAGTCTCACAGGAACGTGACCATTCACCTCACGCCTATCCTTCCCCATCCTTCCTTCTCTCCTTTAAAAACATGTATTGAAAACCTTTTCAGAGTACACGGCCACTCGTTTGTGACTAGTGTTTTTCCCGGATACACTCTCAACCTCTGGCTCAGTAAACCTCGAATGACTGAGATTCTTGCCTTAGTCACACATTCCAGTTAACACCATCTTCTCCAGTGGTGTTCTTTCAACATCATCTCTAGTGGGTTTGTTCTCGGCTAATGGAACACTTCCCCCTCCCAATACACAACCCTAGAAAGTAAAATCACTTTCCCCTACCCCAACTTAGAGAACAAACCCACCTTAACCAAGGCTGTCTGTCTGATAGAGCAGAAGGCTCTGTATTTAACCAACAGACTACCTGTGCTACTGGTAAATAAGAGAGGGAAGGTACAACTCCAACTCCTTGACACTCAAAATTCAAAGGCCTAAAATATGAGGGAAGAGTAGGGAGTAATGCCAATTTTTCCTGAAAGGTTCTGGGTTCCCCCCAATTCATAGGTAAAGGATCATCAAGGACCCAATGTTCTGGGCCACCTGCCATAGAATCTGACTTCAGATTTTATTCTAGAATTTTCCAAAAGTTGATACATTACTAGGAACTTACCACAACCATTAAACACAATTCCAGAAAAGTATTTATAAGGCACTTTAAATAGTGCTTATAAAATGTAACCTCAGGTAACAGAATAAATTGGCCTGCCATGTAGGATTGCCAACTATAATCAAGTTAGCTACTGCAGTTGTCCACCAAGAGATGTCTTTGGTTTTGGAATAGTATGAAACTGTTCTTACCAGCAATAATCTTTAAGGTAAATTTAGCAAAGAATTACCCCATCCTCTTAGGAATTTTTCATCCATCAAGCCCCCACCCTCCTCCTTGGCTAAAAATCCCCACCTGTGGTTGGCGCATTTGGAGTTGAGCCTGATCTCTCTCCCCTAATGCAAAACTCCATCACAGTGGTCTCCCGAACAAAGTCTGCCTCACTGTCTTGAATAGATGTCAGCACTGCTTTTTCTTTAACACTAGCTTCCTGTCACTTCTGCTTTCTCAAGGGCTGGGCAACTTCGAAGGCAGAACAAGTTCAATCCCTTGAGTTTCAGCACTGATTCTCTCTGCTTCACACCTGGTACTGCCTATGACCCCTCAAGACTCTTTATGACATCTTCAGTTAATTTTAAAACTTTGTCCTACTTCAAATTTTTTTGGAATCTAACAAGTCATTAAAGTCCATTTTTACCCTGCTTGGTGGCTGGCAGAATTCAAGAGGAATAGTTAAAGGATCAAAAAGCAGGGAGCAGAAAGAACCTGAACAATCTACAAGCTAGATCACCAGATCACCAATCTCACAATGAACACTAGTACAGATCACTGTTCTAAGTATGTTATAGAAATTAACTTATTTAGGCCGGGCATGGTGGCTCACGCCTGTAATCCCAACACTTTGGGAGGCCGAGGCAGGTGGATCACCTGAGGTTGGGAGTTCAAAAACAGCCTGACCAACATGGAGAAACCCCTTCTCTACTAAAAATACAAAAAAATTAGCCGGGCATGGTTGCCCATGCTTGTAATCCCAGGTAGTCAGGAGGCTGAGGCAGGAGAATCACTTGAACCCAGGAGGCAGAGGTTGCAGTGAATACAGATCGTGCCATTGCACTCCAGCCTGGGCAACAAGAGCGAAACTCCGTCTCAAAAACAAAAACAAAACAACAACAACAACAACAACAAAAGAAATTAAATTAACAGCCTGTTACGTATTGTTTTACTCCTAAAAAGTCTGTGAGGATTCAATACTGTCAAAATTCACATTTAACATGCAAATTATATCCATATTACAGAACCTAAATCAGACCAGACCAAAGTAAAATTAAATACACACCCCAGAACTGGCTGCCAGAAACAACTGTGCCTACTGAGCTACGGAAAACACAGGACACTTCCAATCCTCTCCTTCAAAGAGCAAAGGCAACTGGATTCTTCAGAACTTCCTCTCTTGACCCTACAATGTAAAAAACCAACAGGAAAGCTTTTCTAATGGGAATCTCCACAAATGAAACTGAAACCCAGAAAATTACTGTGCCCCAAAAGGCAATGTTACAGGTTTGTGCTTCACCTAGAAGAAAGTCAGAAGGATATTTGTAAAAGGAAAAGAGAGGGAGGATCCCAGGTGTGAGTCAACTGTTTGCTATACAACTAACCATCTCAAGCATTCTCAAAGGAGCAAAAAGGTTCTGACTCTCAAGCTGAAGCCCATCTTGCCAACACAGAGCAGTGCTAGGGCTGCTTTCTCAAGCTCTCCTGTCTCTGGTACAGACAGGTAGAGCCGCCAGGCACTACTCTGAGTCTACAGACCCTTCCCTGGATTACATGAAGGTTCAGAGGAAGAAGTGCATGACCACTGCCAGGGAAGGAAGCTTCTCTCCTCTCTATTGCAGCTGGGGCTTTCAGATTGTGCTTTGGTGGGCAAAGGGTTCCAAAGATGCCTCCAGTGTAGGTGGAGGAGAATGAGCAACCTCAGTTCAAGGCCTAACATGCTCCCTTCACCCTTCAACCTAGAGGCTCTGCTTTTATCTGCTTTATTTTTATGTTGACATCTCATGTAAGACTGTACAAATGAACTGTTTAAAACAAAAGCTAAGAAATGGCTCAAGGAGAACCTTACTGAGTAGTCTCAATAAAGCCTTTGCATTAGCAGAAGGGAGGGATGTGAAAATAGTATTACAGCAGTACCAACCCTGGACAATCAACAAGCACTACTGAGCCTCCTCCCCGGCCCTCCTCCTCAAATCACTGAAGCTAGTCCCTTTTGCTTCAATTATCATTAATTACCTGATGATTCCCAGATTAGTATCTTTCCTCTAGGCCATTCTCTAGAGCTCCAGTCCAATATAAAACACGTCCAAAACAGAACTGATAATCTGATCCTCCAACCTGCACCTTCAAGTCTTCTTCACCTTAGTCAATGGTACTACACAGCTGCACTAGCCACAAACCCGCATGACATCGCTGTCACCTCCCTCATTCTCAACACCCAACAGCTCATCAGTCACCACATCCTGTCCATTCAGCCCCAAACTTCATCTTGAATCCATCCACTTCTCTTCAACTCCACTTACCACTGCCCTGCTCCAAGCTGCCATATCCTCTTTCCTTAACCACTACAACAGTAAAATGTTTCTCCTGCATCTACTTTTTAAAAAAAATTATTTTAACTGAAAAATTTTAAAGGCATATATTTATCATGTACAACATGGTGTTCTGAAATATATACATACACTACTGAATGGCTAAATCAAGTTAATCGTGCATCCACTCTTGTACTCCAAAATGATCACCGCACCATAGCAAGACTGGTATTTTCAAAAGATCTATCAAATTATGCCACTCCTGTGTTTAGAAACCTGGCTTCCTGCTGCACTTCCCTCAAATATTTTTGATCTATGGTTAGCTGAATCCATGAATGCAGAACCCATGGATATGGAAGGCCAACTCTACCTAAAATTAGGACACAAGATAGCAAGTGAAAGAACGGAGATGGCCATTTTAAGCTGGGCAAAGCTTCAATTTCCAGAAGAAAATGATGCCTTGGAATAAGCCAAAACTGCTGACATCAAGCAGCTCAGGAAAGGACACCTATAAGAAAGTTTCACAGAGCACAATAATTCTGGGGTTGTTTTTCATTCCAGTTTTCTCATTCCTATACTTGGCACTATAATGCAAATATGATCTAACAAATACAACAATTTTATCACAAAAGGGTTTCTTCTGCTCAAGATTTTGGCTCTTTCTTATAAACTGACAAAACTAGGGTCCTGGCTTCAACCAGTGCTACATATCAGGGCCTCATCAAAGATTCCCAGGACGCTCAGGGGGACAGAGGACACAGTACTGCCCAGGGAAAAGCCATGTCACCTCTCTGGACAAAAAAGGCAGTACACAAAAGGTTTAGCCATATGACCTTTAGCAGCAACACTGAATAAAAAGCCAAAACAAGCATCTCTAATGGGGTTTGATTTTTCCCAATTTCTTCTCCCAATCCCGCTCCTCCTGTCCCAGTGTTCCTATTTCTGGTCTCTGCACCACCATCACTGACCCTGTCTCCTAGGATCAAAACTCAAAAGTAATTACTGAGGCACCAGTTTCCCTTCTCTTTCACATCTAATCATTTGTTAATTTCCTCCAATTCATTCCCTACTCCTCATGCCCTAGTGTTATTTCTTGCCTGGACTCTAAAATGGTCTCCCGCTTCCAGTGTCTCCCCACACAGGAGGGCCATATTCACCTCTGCTCAATGACATCTGAGTAACAGTTATTTACTGTGTACAGGAACTAAGCCCAGGCTCTTCAGCCTGGCCTCAATGCGCCCCACCCTTTGTTCCCATGACCTCCCTGCACATAACCTTTGCTTGCAAAATGATTACTATTTCTCCGACATGCTCTGGGATTTCCTGGCTCTGTGCCTGTGTTTCTGTACTCCTTCAGTCAGTGATATTATTCATCCGTATCTCTCATATGCTTCCTGTCCTTCAAGGGCTTAAAAACCACCTGCTCCAGGAAGACTCCTTGATCCCTCCCACTGGCAGAACCCCTACAGCAATCTACCCATTCTGTCCTCACAGCACACCTCACGTACTTGGGTTATGATTATACAGTCAAGCGCCACACAACACTTCGGTCAAGGACAGCCAGGCGTGGTGACACGCACAGTAAGCATATG
Organism: Chlorocebus sabaeus; assembly: GCF_047675955.1. NCBI lineage: Eukaryota > Metazoa > Chordata > Mammalia > Primates > Cercopithecidae > Chlorocebus > Chlorocebus sabaeus. Next base: position 51,994,520 of record NC_132929.1, on the reverse strand, counting down.
CAACAGTGGCGCCAGAAGATTAATAGAGCTACAAAATTCCTATTGCCTAATGTGTAGCATAACGCATTACTCAAATGTCTGTGGTGATGCTGTTGTAAACATGCCTATTGCAGTGCCAATCATATAAAAGTATAGCACATACAATCATGTACAATGCATCATACTTGATGACAATGAATGTTACTGGCTTATGATTTACTATCCTATACTTTTTATTGTAATTTTAGAGGTTACCCCTCCTACTTATTAAAAAAAAAAAAAGTTAACTGTAAAACAGCCTCAGGCAGGTCCTTCAGGAGGTATTCCAGAAGGAGGCACTGTTGTCATAGGAGATGACAGCTCCATGCGTATGACTGTCCCAAAGACCTTCCAGTGGGATGAGATGTGGAGGTGGAAGACAGTGATATTGATGAGCTTGACTCTGTATAGGCCTAGGCCAATGTGTGTGTCTGTGTTTTAGTTTTTAACAAAAAGCTTAAAAAGTAAAAAAAAAAAAAAAATTTAAAGGTGGAAAACAGCTTACAGAGTAAGGATATAAATGGAAATTTTTTTTGTCTAGCTAATTTATTATTAAAGAACTATTTTATTTTATTTTATTGAGAAAGAGTCTCGCTGTCGCCCAGGCTGGAGTGCAGTGGCGTGATCTTGGCTTATTACAATCTCTGCCTCCCAGGTTCAAGCGATTCTCCTGCCTTAGCCTACTAAGTAGCTGGGACTAGAGGCGCATACCACTATGCTCAGCTAATTTTTGTATTTCTAGTAGAGATGGGGTTTCACCATGTTGACCAGGCTGGTCTCACATTCCTGACCTCAAGGGATCCACCTACCTCAGACCTCCCAAATGACTGGGATTATAGGCATGAGCCACTGTGCCCAGCTGAACAAAAATGTTTTAATTAATTTAATGTAGCCTAAGCGTACAGTGTTTATAAACTATGTAGTAGTATACAGGGCTAGGCCTTCACATTCACTCACCACTCACTGACTCACCCCAAGCCAACTTCTAGTCTTGCAAATCCCAATCATGGTAAGTGCCCTATAGCGGTATACTGTCTTTCATACCATGTTTTTACTGTACCTTTTTAATGTTTAGATATGTTCAGATGCACCAATACTTACCATTGTGTTACAACTGCCTAGAGTATTCAGTAACATGCTGTCCATGTTTGTAGTCTAGGGGCAATAGGCTACACTGTATAGCCTACATGTATAGTAGGCTGTAACATCTAGGTCTGTGTAAGTACTATGACATTTGCACAACAACAACATTGCCTAAAGATGCATTTCTCACAACTCATCCCCATCATTAAGCAACACATGACTGTATACGTATCCTTCATACCTTTTCCCGAATGTCACTGAGACAGAATCTGCATCCAGTTATGACAGCTTTAACATGGTGAATAAATTTTTATTTATTTATTTATTTTTGCGACAGGGTCTCACTCTGTCACCCAGGCTGCAGTAGAGTGGCGTGACTTCAGCTCATGGCAACCTCCGCCTCTTGGGCTCAAGCAATCCTCCCACCTCAGCCTCCTAAGTAGCTGGGACTACAGGTGCGTGCCACCATGCTTGGCTAGTTTTTTAGTTTTTTTCTAGAGGTGAGATCTCACTATATTGTCCAGGCTGGTCTCGAACTCCTGGGCTCAAGCGATCCTCCCGCCTCAGCTTTCCAAAGTACTGAAATTACAGGCATGAGCCACCATACCCAGCCTGAATAAAATTAATGTAGGAGTTCTACATTATGAGCCAATTGAATATAGATAGTCACCTTGTCAACATCAACACATTCTTCATCTTCTTCTTTCCTTGTACTAAATTTGCTGCCATAAATCTTTCCAGAATCTGGGCTAAGTTGCCCTGGACTGGCTTACTCCAAGGCCTTCAAAATGGCACTTGATGCTTTTACAGACTGCTAGGCAACACGCAAATGGCTCTCAAACCAACATGTCTGGCCACAGCCATTCCTTTGAGTTTCAGACCTACTATTTGCTAACCACCTGACCAACTCTGAAAAAGACTTCGTTTGCTGAACTTGGTTAGCTCCAAGTCTCATTATATTACAAAATCACATAAGCTCAGCACATAGCCACATTTTGCTCCTCAAATTCATTTTGCCTTTACACTTAACAATGGGTCAGTTTTAAAGGCACTATCTGACCTTTTACCAAAGGAAGTTTGGCATCCTTAATTTAGAATAGCTTTAACATTTCTGCTAACTCTACTATTTATATACCCTAAAAGCCTTAACTCTCTACTGCCATTAAAGTTCAGTTTCCTCATCGAAAATATTCCATTAAGAATTCTATCTGGCAAAGCTGTGGTGAAGATTAGAAGTGCTGCGCAGCACAGTACCTGGCATACAGTACCTGCATAAACACTGGCCATCGTTAATTGTCACTTCAGGCCAAGATACATGTATGCTCCTCTGGCATGCGGCTTCTGAATGAGCTAAGGACACTTAAAAACCTTACTATTCCCCCCACAAACTACAAGGCCACACCACAGATGAAGGGCCTGTGTGACACACAGTAAAGCCTGCCTAGGGTAGAAGCCAACACTAGCATCTAGCTACAATCTACTGTTGCTAAGCGTTTTATGGAAGTCATTTCATTTAATCTTCACAATTCTGTGAATTCAATGTTAGTTATTTCCACTTTATAGATGAGGAAAATGGAGGCTTAGAAAAATGTTAAAACTTGCCCTAACTGGAGAGCCAGAAAGTAGCAGAACTAGAGTAGCTATAAGCCTGCAATCTTTTAAGGTTGACTACCTTCCATTTATTTTTTAATTGACAGATAAAATTGTATGTATTTATCAATGTATAACATGTTTTGAAGTGTATATACATTGTGGAAGGGTTAAATCTAATTAACATATGCATTAACTCACATAGTTACCATTTTTGTAGTAAGAACACTTAACAGTCACTCTCTTAGCATTCTTCAAGAATATAGTATATGGGCCAGGCACGGTGGCTCACACCTGTAATCCCAGAACTTTGGGAGGCTGAGGCAGGTGGATCATTTGAGGCCACGAGTTTGAGACCACCCTGGCTAACACGGTAAAACCCCATTTCTACTAAAAAGACAAAAAAAAAAAAATTAGCCGGGCATGGTGGTGCACACAGCATGTAGTCCCAGCTACTCGGGAGTCTGAGGCATAAGAATCACTTGAACCCAGGAAGTAGAGGTTGCAGTGAGCTGAGATCATGCCATTGCACTCCAGCCTGGGCAACAAAGTAAGACTCTGTCTCCAAAAAAAAAGAATATATGGTCACTGACTATAGTCTCCATGTTGTCCAACAGACCTCTAGAACTTATTCCTCCAAAATGAATTTTGTATCCTTTGACCATCATCTCCCCAAACCCCCTCCCAACCACCCCAGACCCTGGTGACTGCCATTCAACTCTATATTTCTATGAGAGCAACATTTTCAGATTCCACACATGAGTGAGATCATGTACTATTGGAGTTTCTGGGCCTGGCTTTATTTCACTTAACATCCTCCAGGTTCATCCATACTGATGCAAATGACAGGATGTCCTTCTTTATGGCTGAAGAGCATTTCATTATGTATATATACCACATTTTCTTTATCTACTCATCAGCTAATGGACTTAGGTTAATTCCATATCCCAGCTACTGTGAACAGTGCTGCAATAAACATGGGAGTGCAGATATCTCTTCAACATACTGATTTCATTTCTAAGTCAGCATTCTTAATAGCTACACTACCCTGTGTCACACCAGAGCTGGCTGTTGAGACTTTCCATCACCTACCTTGACCTAACCACCCTCTTCCACATTATTAAGAGACTCCCAGCTGCTAGTCTTTGCTGCTAATGCCTCTTGTTCTGTGCTTCCCCTCCCATTCACCGACTTGCAAGTTTTGTTTTGTTTTTTCACATTGTCAGGGATAGTTGTAAAAACTAGTCTCAATGTGTATACCCCCTTTTTTCCTCATCAGTAAAACAAATTTTACCTTTGGTGCTACACAATTTTTTACTCCTGCTGGTTTAAGTCCCATTTCAAATAACAGAGGTTTATCTCTACAGGCTGGCTGATCTATGCAAAAATGAGGTGTTACCACTGAATAGCTTTTATGCCAACAGTGATTTTTAATGAATTAAGTGAATTCAATCAATTCATTTGCAGATAAAGATAAAAGGGTTTAACGATGCTTTCCTTGAGTAACTTGTTAGTTGTTGATTATATTAGTTAAGCTTTCCCATCTAAGCTTAGACATTAAGCCAACCCTTTACCTCTTCAAATTCACTTCAGGGCTCCATCCACACTACCTGTGGGATGTTTCCCAGCATACCCCTTGCTTGATACACTTGCCTTAACTCATACCTTTCCTAACACTCCTCAGGGTCACTTTAGTTGTTCCCATCTTTCTAATTAGTTCACAAAGAACTAACCTGCATCTTCTAAACACTTCTAAAACGCTTGTTACTAGAATAAAAAAAAAAAATAGGTTAACAAAATACAAATAGAGCAAAATGAAATAAACAGAGCAAGAATTCCTTAAAATTCAGAATTAAATACAAACAAGTTTATCATCAACAGAGTATTTATGAAAAAAGTTTCATCTCTGGGTCTCTTGGGCTTTAATGCAAGTAAAATAACTTAAAAAGTAAATCAATTCTACCAAACGTGTATCATACTGGCCTCTGTGAATCATCTGTTTGAATTAGCCACAGCTCCAGTAACAGGTATACTTAATTCAGATTCTCCCAAAGGAACCTAATATGCACCAACCGGCCAGAATTACAAAGAAATCAAAATTAATCAATAAAATGAGCAGTTAATGATAAATAAAAGTAACTTACCTACTTCAGTGAGCTGATGTCTTTCTAATGTTAAATTCTTTGGATCCTTAATAAAATGAAAGGGTTGTATTTTTATTCCTTCAATTTGAGGGAATAATAAAGCAAAACCAGATTCTCCAATTTCTATTTCCTGAGGTCGATTGCTACCTGATCCCATTGGAGTCACTAGAGAAAAAGTTAAACAGTTTCATCAATACATTCAGTAAAAACTAGATAACCACAGTCTAGGTCACTAAGATAATCATCAAGCTAACAAGCTACTATCTGAGTAAAAGTTTTTCAGCTTTGACAGTTTTAGGGTGTAGTGTCATGATGTTTGCAATTTAACTTTCAAATGGTTCAGAAAGAAATTTTGTATAAGCAAAGTGAGAAAACACAAATGTTGCAGAACTTTTTCAACTGCTAACCTAGATAAAGGGTATATGGGTATTTATCATGCTATTCTATTATTCTTTCAACTTTTCCATACTTTTCAAAATAAAAAGTTGGGGGAGTAGTAAATACACTTTCACAGCAATTCCAATTTTTAAAAGTTTACCCTAAAAATATTTGACAATTATATAAAGTATATATATCCAAGTATTTTATCACATAATTTCAAATAGGAAATAAACAGAAAAAACCTGAATGTCCCACACTGGTATTGAGATTAAAAGTTACACTGGTATCATAGAATATAGCCATTAAAATGATGACAAATGTAGATTTATAGACATAGAAATATGTTTGTAATATGCTCTGAATTTTACAGGTAGATATTACAGATTGAACTGTGTCATCCCCCTCCCTACTGCCTACCCCAAATTCATGTTGAAGCCCTAACCCCCGATGTGACTATATTTGGAGATAAGGCCTTTAAAGAGATAGTTAAGATTAAATGAGGTAGGCCAGGCGCGGTGGCTCAAGCCTGTAATCCCAGCACTTTGGGAGGCCGAGATGGGCGGATCACGAGGTCAGGAGATCGAGACCATCCTGGCTAACACGGTGAAACCCCATCTCTACTAAAAAAAATACAAAAAACTAGCCGGGCGAGGTGGCGGGCACCTGTAGTCCCAGCTACTCAGGAGGCTGAGGCAGGAGAATGGTGTAAGCCCGGGAGGCGGAGCTTGTCGTGAGCTGAGATCCAGCCACTGCACTCCAGCCTGGGCCACAGAGCGAGACTCCGTCTCAAAAAAAAAAAAAAAAAAAATTAAATGAGGTCATAAGGGTAGGGCCCTAATCCAAAAGAGGAAGAGACACCAGACATGCTTATGTACAAAGAAAAGGCCACATGAGAACACAGTGAGAAAGCAGCTGTAAGCAAGCTTCAGAGAGGCCATCCCCAATCTTGGACATCTAGCCTCCCAAACTGTGAGAAAATAAGCTTCCGTTGGTTAACCCACCTAGTCTGTGGTATTTTGTTATGGTAGCCCTAGCAGACTAACACAGTAGGTTACAAGTCTATAGAAAATTTTATTCTGGTTTTTTATATTTACATACATATATAAATAAAGGTTAACATCATAAGAGTGGTTAACTCTGTGGTGCTTAAAGGTGCTTAATTGTTTTGCTTTTGCTTACCTGAATCTTCTAATTTTTCTTCTTCTAAAAATAAATATTATTAGCATAAAAAAAAACAACTTTTTTTTTTTTTTTTGGAGACAGAGTCTCACTCTGTCACCCAGGCTGGAGTGAAGTGGTGCAAACTCTGCCTCTCGGTTTCCAACAATTCTCCTGCCTCAGCCTCCCAAGTAGTTGGAATTACAGGCATGAGCCAACCATGCCCAGCTAATTTACCTTCTTTTTTTTTTGAGACAGAGTCTTGCTCTATCACCCAGGCTGGACTGCAATGGCATGATCTCGGCTCACTGCAACCTCCGCCTCCTGGGCTCAAGCAATTCTCCCGCTTCAGCTTCCTGAGCAGCTGGGATTACAGGTGCCCGCCACCATGCCCGGCTAATTTTTGTATTTTTAGTAGAGATGGGGTTTCACCATGTTGGCCAGGCTGGTCTTGAACTCCTGATCTCATGATCCACCCAACTTGGCCTCCCAAAGTGCTGTGACTACAGATGTGAGCCACCGTGCCTGGTCAATTTTTACATTTTTTAGTAGAGATGGGGTTTTGCCATGTTGGCCAGGCTAGTCTCCAACTCCTGACTTCAAGTGATCCGCCTGCCTCGGCCTCCTAAAGTGCTGGGATTACAGGCATGAGCTACCATGCCCAGCCAAAAAGAAATAAGCTCTTTTTTTAAAAAAATGTTAAGCCCTTTAGAAACCAAAGCTAGAGCAACTGAACAAATAATATTCATTTGTAAACACGTGAAATTCTTCTTACCTCACGGTACAAGACTCAAATTCAGATCAAAACTCTTTCAGTGAAGATTAAAAATGACAATTCTCAGTACAGTACTACTGAGTTAGAACTAAAAAACGTAACAGTGGCCAGGTGTGGTGGCTCACACCTGTAATCCCAGCACTTTGGGAGGCTGAGGTGGTGGATCACCTGAGGTTAGGAGTTTGAGACTAGCCTGGCCAACACGGTGAAACCCGGTTTCTACTAAAAATACAAAAAATAGCCAGGCGTGGTGGTGGTGGGCGCCTGTGATCCCAGCTACTTGGGAGGCTGAGGCAGGAGAATCGCTTGAATCTGGGGGGCAGAGGTTGTGCAGTGAGTGGAGATCACGCCATTGCACTCCAGACTGGGCGACAAGAGTAAAACTCCATCTAAAAATATAATAACAATAAATACATGACAGCTAACATTTACTTACTGCTTTCTGTGTTATCTCTATGCTTTACAAGTGTTAACTCATTTAATTCTCACAACCCTCCAAGGAAGGTACTATTGTCATCATCCCCACTTCCTTGATGAGGATAGTGAAGCCTCGTGAAGTTAGGTAACTTGCTCAAAGTCATACGATACTAAGCAGTACAGCTGGCATTCCAATCCAGGTATCTAACCACTGTACCATTACTGCCTCAACAGAATCTCTCCTCCCCCAATTAACTACAGAAAATAATAAAAAATAATAAAAATAATAAAAATCAGCAAAAATTCACCAGCAGCAATCAAGCATGGAAAGGGGCACAGCCTCAGGCTATGTGTCAAAGAGTGGTACCAAAGCAGAGAAACAGAAATTTCCTAACAAGGCCCATCTTTGCTCCTAATCCCAGTCCCATCTCACCCCTACCCACCAGAAACAATACTCCTTGAACTGACAAAACTCTGAAAATGCCCACAAATACTTCCTAATTTGGAGGGAGGCCGAATGAGATCTTTCACCTCTTATGAATGACTACTGGATATGCATTATACAGGTAGCCTTAAGATGAGAAATACCACAATAACTTAATAAACATTAATATAAGGCAAATATAAAGCCATGGTAAATATGACTGACTTTATTGTATTTTAGATGTCCAGAAACAGAAATGTGGTTCCCAGCTAAAAATAATTCACCAATCCAAAGGACCCCACATTAATGCAAGGAGGAAATCATCAAGTTGCTAATTTTTCTCACCTACAATTCCTGGGGTCACAATCCCAAGGACCTGGCATTGTTTGGGGAATAGCTTCTCAAGGGCAAGTGCTGTTTCCATACTAGTTCTTTTCCTTGCTGTAAAAATACAGTAGCAAAATGATTAAATATCATCCATTTAAAGTCAAATCTGACAATGAAAAAGTAAAAAAGCAAATACTGGAAATATTTAAGTCACCTGACACGAGAATGCTCTAAATAAAGGTCTAAAAGCATTGATTAAAACAAACACTTTACCTGTTTTGGTCCTGGCTTTTAAATTCTAAATCTGATCTTTTGCACCACTAGTCTGCCTTTCCTCTCTGTTCTTATAATGCTTTTGCCCCAGTGATGTCAAATTTAGCAGTAACAGCTGAATTTTAGACTTGCTACTGTACCTTTCTGTTCAGCTGATATTGCAGTATAACTACTATTTGCATCAACAGTTAACTGGATTCAAATCAGACAATAAGAATCCATTACCTAAGTCTAACTTGGGGGCTATGTATGCCCATCTTGAATACCTATTCTGCCTTTTCCCTCAGCCAGCCAAAAATGCACCATTTCTCTACATAACTTTGGTAAATGGGACCTCATGTTCCAATATAGTAAAAGGCCTGAATAGCCAAGGTCATACAACCTGTTTTAATAATAAAAAGTGCCTGGAGAATTAAAGCATCTCAAATTGAGAAAAACATCTTTCTAATGAATTTGTTTCAATTACACTACAAGGTTTAGAAATCAATCTGAAGCAGAAAGGGTTCCTCAAGGTTCAAAGATAGATACATTCATGCATACTACAGGTGGCAGTCCCAGAGCCTCAGAAAGTCGATTAACTCTCAGGACAAGTACAATATTGAACTCCAAACAGAAGGCACATGATGGAAAAAAACAGAAACAAAAGCTTTTATTTTGATATTTACCTCTCTTATGGCCACGACACTCTTCCAGACTAATGAAAGTTTCTGAATCAGCCATGTAAAGAACTGTATGTGGTAAGATGCGAACATTCTGCAAAAAAAAAAAAAAAAAAAAAAAAAAAATTGGAATTGGATCCCATGAATCCATGAGTGCTTCTGCATAGTCCCTTAAAGTATCACCCAGTCCACAGTGCAATGAAATTAGAACTCAGGATTAAAAAACTCACTCAAAACTGCACAATTACATGGAAACTGAACAACCTGCTCCTGAATGACTACTGGCCAAATAACAAAATGAAGGCAGAGATAAAGATGTTCTTTGAAACCAATGAGAACAAAGACACAATGTACCATAATCTCTGGGACACAGCTAAAGCAGTATTTAGAGGGAAATTTATAGCACTAAATGCCCACAGGAGAAAGCGGGAAAGATCTAAAATCAACACCCTAACATCATAATTAAAAGAACTAAAGAAGCAAGAGCAAACAAATTCAAAAGCTAGCAGAAGGCAAGAAACAACTAAGATCAGAGCAGAACTGAAGGAGATAGAAACATGAAAAATCCTTCAAAAACTCAATGAATCCAGGAGCTGGTTTCCTGAAAAGACTAACAAAATAGACCGCTAGCCAGACTAATAAAGAGAGAAGAATCAAATACACACAATAAAAAATGATAAAGAGGATATCACCACTGATCCCACAGAAATACAAACTGTCATCAGAGAATACTATAAACACCTATATGCAAGTAAACTAGAAAATCTAGAAGAAATAGATAAATTCCTGGACACATACCCTCTCCCAAGACTAAATCAGGAAGAAGTCGAATCTCTGAATAGACCAATAACAAGTTCTGAAATTAAGGCAGTAACAGCCTACCAAGCAAAAAAAGCCCAGGACCAGACGAATTCACAGCCAAATTCTACCAAAGGTACAAAGAGGAACTGATACCATTCCTTCTGAAACTATTCCGAACAATAGAAAAAGAGGGATGCCTCCCTAACTCATTTTTTGAGGCCAGCATCATCCTGATACCAAAACCTGGCAGAAACACAACAAAAAAAGAAAATTTCAGGCCAAGATCCCTGATGAATATCGATGTGAAAATCCTCAGTAAAATACTGGCAAACCGAATCAAGCAGCACATCAAAAAGCTTATCACCACGATCAAGTCAGCTTCATCCCTGGGATGCAAGGCTGGTTCAACATATGCAAATCAATACACGTAATCCATAACATAAACAGAACTGATAACAAAAACCATGATTATCTCAACAGATGCACAAAAGGCCTCTGATAAAATTCAACACCACTTCATGCTAAAAACTCTCAATAAACTAGGTATTGATGGAATGTATCTCAAAATAATAAGAGCTATTTATGACAAACCCACAGCCAATATCATACTGGATGGGAAAAAGCTGGAAGCATTCCCTTTGAAAACCCGCAGAAGACGAGGATGCCCTCTCTCACCACTCGTATTCAACACAGTATTGGAAGTTCTGGCCAGGGCAATCAAGCAAGAGAAAGAAATAAAGGGTATTCATATAGGAAGAGAGGAAGTCAAATTGTCTCTGTTTGCATATGATATGACTGTATATTTAGAAAACCCAGTTATCTCAGTCCCAAATCTCCTTAAGCTGATAAGCAACTTCAGCAAAGTCTCAGGATACAAAATCAATGTGCAAAAATCACAAGCATTCCTACACACGAATAATAGCCAAATCATGAGTGAACTCACATTCACAACTGCTACAAAGAGAATAAAATACCTAGGAATACAACTTACAAGGAATGTGAAGGACCTCTTCAAGGAGAAATACAAACCACTGCTCAAGGAAGTAAGAGAGGACACAAACAAATGGAAAAACATTCCATGCTCATGGATAGAAAGAATCAATATTGTGAAAATGGCCATACTGCCCAAAATAATTTAGAGATTCAATGCTATCCCCATCAAGCTACCATTGACTTTCTTCACAGAATTAGAAAAAACTACTTTAAATTTCATATGGAATCAATAAAGAGCCCGTATAGCCAGGACAATCCTAACCAAAAAGAACAAAGCTGAAGGCATCATACTACCTGACTTCAAACTATACTATAAGACTACAGTAACCAAAACAGCATGATACTGGTACCAAAACAGATATACAGACCAATGGAACAGAATAGAGGCCTCAGAAATAACACCACACATTTACAACCATCTGATATCTGACAAACCTGACAAAAACAAGCAACAGGAAAAGGATTCACTATTTAATAAATGGTGTTGGGAAAACTGACTAGCCATATGCAGAAAACTAAAACTGGATCCCTTCGTTACACCTTATACAAAAATTAACTCAAGATAGATTAAAGACTTAAGTGTAAGACCTAAAACCATAAAATCCCTAGAAGAAAATCTAGGCAATACCATCCATTCAGGACACAAGCATGGGCAAAGACTTCATGACTAAAACACCAAAAGCAATGGCAACAAAAGCCAAAATTGAGAAATGGGATCTAATTAAACTAAAGAGCTTCTACACAGCCAAAGAAACTATCATCAGAGTGAACAAGCAACCTACAGAATGGGAGAAAATTTTTGCAATCTATCCATCTGACAAAGGGCTAATATCCAGAATCTACAAGGAACTTAAACAAATTTACAAGAAAAAAACAACACCATCAAAAAGTGGGCAAGGTATATGAACACACACTTCTCAAAAGAAGACATTTATTTATGTGGCCAACAAACATATGAAAAAAGGCTCATCATCACTGGTCATTAGGGAAATGCAAATCAAAACTAAAATGAGATACCATCTCACACCAGTTAGGGTGGCGATCATTAAAAAGTCAGGAAACAACAGATGCTGGAGAGGATGTGGAGAAACAGGAACACTTTTACACAGTTGGTGGCAGTGTAAATTAGTTCAACCACTGTGGAAGACACTGTGATGATTCCTCAAGGATCTAGAAAGAGAAATACCATTTGACCCAGCAATCCCATCACTGGGTATACCCAAAGGATTATAAATCATTCTACTATAAAGACATGTGCATATGCATGTTTACTGCAGCACTGTTCACAATAGCAAAGACTTGAAACCAACCCAAATGCCCATCAATGATAGACTGGATGAAGAAAACGTGGCACATATGCACCATGGAATACTATGCAGCCATAAAAAAAATGAGTTCACATCCTTTGCAGGGGTATGAATGAAGCTGGAAACCATCATTCTCAGCAAACTAACACAGGAACAGAAAACCAAATGCCGCATGTTCTCATTCATATGTGGGAGCTGAACAATGAGAACACGTGGACACAGGGAGGGGAATATCACACACCAGGGCCTGTCGGGGAGTGGGGGGTTATGGGAGGGATAGCATTAGGAGAAATACCTAATGTAGATGACAGGTTGATGGGTGCAGCAAACCACCATGGCACGCGTATACCTATGTAACAAACCTGCACGTTCTGCACATGTATCCCAGAACTTAAATTAAAAAAAAAAAAAGTATCACCCCATCCAAACTGCTGGTGCCCTACCGTCTTTCAGGTCAATGTTGGCATTCTGAGTCAATCTACTTCTCATTTACTTTTCACTCATGCTCTTTCATTTTCAGTTCATTTATTAAACACCTACTATTTCTTCATTCCAGCCCTCAAGAAGTTCATTTTCTTAATAACTGAAGCTCTTAGAACAAAAACATCAAGTACCAGCAAAAGACACACTTGTTTTATATAAACAGGCATTACAGTATCAGAAAAATCTCAGTAATGGGGAATCACTCCTCTTTTCACTGCTCATTAAATCAAATACTCCAAGCCTCCATTTCCAGCCTTGACAACAAGGCATCCTTCAGGGCCCCTTAGCTTACTATTAATATTATCCAGACACACCCACTTCTCCATGTGTTCTATTGCTCTGTTCCTGTAGAACTTAAGACTGTTTCCCTCTAGAGACACTTTAAGTGCCACCTCCTCTCCAAAACCTTTTCCTAAACTCCCTCAGTACTCTGGACCTCAGATGCAACATCCCTTACCCCTAGTTAATCTTATTTGTGCCCTATCTCCCCTATGAGCTGGGCCTATTCAAACTCACTTGTTTTCAACTAAACTTTCCAATGAAAGACAAGTGGCAAAGCAGCTGAATTAAATGAAAATGATGAATATATTTTTCTAAGCTAGCTATTTTCAAATATTTTTTACTACCAGAATAAAATGAAGTACTTAGGATATAGCAAAGCCTCATTATTGGTTAAATGGAAAAAAAAAAAAAAGTTGGTCCATGAAGTACTTAGCATATAGCAAAGCCTCACTATTGGTTAAGTGGGAAAAAAAAAAAGTTGGTCCATTATAATTTGGGGGAATGCCAAGATGTTTCAGAATACATTCTATATAGATAAACTAATAAAAGAGACAGATAGCATGATGGCCTGTGGGGCCCATGGCTGCCCAAGACCTACAGATATAGTTTCCTTGCTCCACACAGCATTTTCAGAAAATGTAAACTGAATGCCAATGTTCAAAATTCCACCGAATTTTTACATAAAATGTGGATTTCCAGATTCTTTTTAAAAACTGGACATTTTGGCAACACTTAGACTACATGCCTCTTAACTAAGGCTAAATGGAGGCAAGCCTTTCCAGTCTGCCATGGTGCTACCACTCTGTTGAGCTACCTGACCCTCTTCACCTAACTGCCTGACCTTCAAGTCATCTGAATCTGTGATCCCTGGTATAGTGAGTAAAGGAGAGAGAACTCAAAGAGATTTAGGGGCCAGGCACCGTGGCTCACGCCTGTAATCTCAGCACTTTGGGAGGCCACGGTGGGTGGATCACCTGAGGCCAGGGTGAGACCAGTCTGGCCAACAGGGTGAAACCCCATCTCTACTAAAATACAAAAATTAACTGGGTGCGGTGGCATGCACCTGTAGTCCCAGCTACTCAGAAGGCTAAGGCAGGACAATCACTTGAACTCAGAAGGTGGAGGCTGCACTGAGCCGAAATCAGGCCACTGCACTCCAGCCTGGACAACAGGCGAGACTCTGTCTCAAAAACAAAACAAAACAAAAAACAGATTTAGGTCTTAGTGGCAACTCTGCCACAAACCAGCAGAATAACCCTCATCAAGCTTTTAGGCCTCAGGTTTCTTACTCCTGAACAAGGATTAAAAGTCTCATCCTGAGATTTTATGAATCTCCCTCTCCTGGCACCCACTGAAAAGCAACTGCTGAATTTTCCGTCCTAATTCACACTAGAAGAAGTGACATAACAAGTCTCAACATGAAATGTTCTCAGAGCACAGTTAAGACAGCTAGCACCACATTCCACTGTTCAAAGAAGTTACAAATGGCAAGTTGTTTTATAAAGCTTTTGGCAGACTTTAAAATATTTCTTTTCTTTTTTTTTTTTTTTTTTTTTTTTGAGACAGAGTCTCACCCAGGCTGGAGTGGCGCAATCTGGGCTCATGCAAACTCCATCTCCCCAGTTCAAGCGATTCTGGTACCTCAGCTACCTGAGTAGCTGCGATTACAGGTTTGCATCAACACGCCCAGCCAATTTTTGTACTTTAATACTTTTATTTATATTTGATATTGATATATATATTATATTGATATATAAAATATTTGATATTTTAAAGTATTTAATATTTTTAAATTTTATATTAATATTTTTAGTGGAGACAGGGGTTTCACCATGTTGGCCAGGCTGTTCTCTAACTCCTGACCTCAAGTGATTTGCCTGCCTCGGCTTTCCAAAGTGCTGGGATTATAGGCATGAGCCGCCGTGCCTAGCGGACTTTAAAATATTTCTAATAGAAAAGTTAAATCAACTTTCTTTATAGATATAAAAGTGCCCATGTCCACTAGATAACTTGGAAAACACAAACAGCACGTATGATTTGGATAGAGTTTTCATGTTTTTGTCTCACCAGCAGTTTACTATAATGGAGGAACTCCTCTAAGGGCATTACTATAACTATGTGAACTTTAATAATGATACTAATAAAAGAATATTTAACAGACATCTATTGAGAACTTATACTCCTGGTACTATAAGTAATGTGTTATATGCATTACCTTTTCATTATTTAATCCTTACAACAACTCTATAAGGGCACAGGAAAATTATTATTTTTCTTTTTATTTTATGGAGATAGCACCTGAGGCTCAGAGAAGTAGCTTTTCAAAGTCACACCGCTGGTATATGCCAAAGCTACGATTCATACCTTAGTCTGTCTGGCTATTAACAGCCACCACAATGTATAAACTCTTAAAGCTATAGAAAAATAATGCCTGTTGTGGTAAAAATTTGAAAACGATGACCACAGAGAGAAAACTTTTTAAAAACATTAAATAGAAAAAAAAAGCTATTTTGGCTTTCTTTTCTACTCTCCCTTTTGGTCTTTAATAATTCAGATGATACTAAATATATAATTTTATAATGTTTTCACTTTTAAAATCAACATTTGCTCTTGTCATTAATGCACTTGCAGTTTATAATTTAATAGCTTTATTTATTAAATTAATATTCGGTTTTTAGTATCCCTTATTATAAATGATGCTCCAGAGAACACTTCTGAGGAAAAATGCCTGCTTGCATTTTGAATTTTTCCAAATGATAAACTTCTGGAAAAATGGCAGGAGTTGGGACAAAGCACCAGACAAGTTTTCTACAAGCCTGCCTCTGGATACTGGCCAGCTCCCTGGGATGAGAGTTCCAGAGCCCAGACAAGGTAAGGAGAAAGACCACCCAAGGAAGGGGGAAACAGAAGAGTGGTTACATATGGGGCATTGAGGTAGAAGAGTGGTTACATATGGGGCATTGAGGTAATATCTAAATACATTAAGAATGATGAGAACCAGTTTCCCTTTGCCCAAAAGGGAGGTACAAATATGAGCAGAGACAAAACTAGAAAGCATCCTGCATTTGATTAGAAAAGGATGCACCTGTGTGAACTCATAAGTTACCACATACATAGAAATACAGTTGTAAACGTGTGTATATGTGTATGCTGATGTATATACATACACATGCATGTATATACATACGTACACTCCTTGGCTCTGTCTAATGACTGGGCTTTGGAGCAGCAAATCCCTCAATGGCAAGGAGTGTACTTAAAGAGTCTAGACCTTGATTTCTAAATACCACACTCCACCAAAAGAAGCCAGGGCTTAATGACCAATTCCAGGACCAAAGCAGGTAAAACCCAAGACAAGCTTAGAACATCTTGTGCCAGAAAAAAGAAAAGTGCTCAAAGATAATGGAGTCATCTCTAAAAAGACACTGAAGCCAGCCTGAAGGAGCTCCCACTAGCCAAACTGTGGGGGGGGGGGGCATAATTTGAGCACCAAAATACAGTAACAGATTATAACCCACTGAATTACATAAGACTCCGAGAGTGTACAGATACAAATAAATAAACGAATTGAAACACGATATTTACATAGTTTCAAATGATCCCTTCACAAAACAATCATTACAGAAGAGTGATTTTAGTGAAGACACTTGGCAAGCACCACCTTAATTGAGTAATCAAAGGTAATACCACCAATAACGAGACCAATGGAAATCACATACCACCTAAAGGATGCCGTGAAAAGAGCACAGCATCACTTCTGTGATTATTTCCTGCCAAAGACACAATTGATGGATGTTCTACAAAATAGCCTGCAATTTTCCTAGGTGTCAAGATTTGGAAAAATCAAGCAAAGCTTGTGAAACTGTTCCAGATCAAAGGAGATTAAAGAAACATGACTTACTTAGAGCAACTTACAATTGGGAACAGATCTTTTTGCCATGAAGAACCTGACTGGGACAACTGGCAAAATCTGAACCGAGTCTGAGGATAAAATGGTAGAAACGTATCAGTGATAATTTCCTGATTGTGACAGCTGCACCGTAGTTATGTCTGTAAGCCGTACTAAAGTAAACAGAGTGACAGAGCAGCAGGTTGGCACTTCACTGTCAAAGGGCTCCCTTCCACTCCCCAGAGAGATGGTACACCCTGCAGCCCCTCCAACTCCACAGTCCGAGTCTTCATCTCTCCAGGTGTTGGCTCCCCTTTTGAAGTTGGGGGCCAGAGAAGCAAAAGAGTACAGGATCGAAAGTTGAAATATTTGGCTTTAAGTTTTGGTTCTTAGTTTTCTAGGTGTGCTACACTGAGCAAGACACACCCAGTTGTCTTCCCGGTAAAAGACAACAAAAACTTGCTTCAAGGGAAGCAGGTGAAGGGAAGGTTCTGCACAGCGTTGTTGTTAATAGTGAAAATGTGCATACTTAAAAGGCCCAACATTTGATGAACGGTCAAATAAATCATGACACATCCTTACCGTGTAGTCACTAAAACTGATGTTTACAAAATCTTTTCCCGGCACAAGAAGATGTTCCTTGAATTAACAAAACTGGGATTAAAAAAAAAAATAGTTCTCAAAAGACTGAACCACCAACCTGCAAATGACTGTGCATGACACCCCTTGCTACTTGCCTCAAGCTCCTCTGCTACTACGCGAACCAAGCAATGCCTCTCCAGGTGGCCGGCCTCGGCCAGGCCTGCGGAGATCCAGGTTACGCTCCGATGGGTCCGCAACACTCTGCGCACACACTCCCTCCATAAGCGGCACACGCTGGGGACGCAAACGCACAAAGGATTGCAAACGGACGTTCATTTTCGTCTCTCCCACAGCTCACAAACCCCCACCCACTGGAGCAGCAGGAGATCCCTGCGGGATCCAAAGTCCCCGGGGGAGGTAGGTGTCAGTCAGGGCGCTGGTTCGGAAGGAGAGCCAGATGTGGAGAAAACCTTAAGGGGAACTTCGCCCCTCAGCGAAGTCCCCCGGGGCACCACGGCTGGGAGATACCTCGCGGGTAGCGGGTAACCTCAGGTAGGGCGAGGGAGCTGGGGAGAGCCCTGGGTCCCCACGGTCTCTCCCCACCCCGCCAGCCTGGGGCATGCCCACGGCGTGTCACGAGGCAAGCTTCCCGCCTCCGCCTCCTCTCCTCACCAGGCCACCCGCAGCAACGCCTTGGCGGGCAGGAAGGTGAGCACACGCTCCACCACCTCCGCCAGGTTACTCAACACGAAGGTGCTCCGTGGGTCTACGGAGGAGGAGCCGCAGCGGTCGCCGCTGCTGCCCCCCAGCTCCATTCCTCACTAGCCCGCCGGAACCAGTCCTACGGCGGCCCGGAGGAACCCGATTACGCCAGCACAGAGTTGCCTGGCCGGCGCGCACTGAGCAGGCGCCCGCGCCACTTCCGGCCGGACGGGGACGGTGGGCGTGGCAACGCCGGTGAGTTCCCTGGCCTGGAGTCCGCACACCGAGGTTGAAGCCATCCGTTCCATAATACGCTCGGAACTGTTTTTTCATTTTTGAGATTGGGTCTAATGCTGTGGGCAGGCAGGAGTGAAGTGGTGCGGCCTCTGCTCACTGCAGCTTCTACCTCCCAGGCTCAAGCGATCCTCCCGCCTCAGCCTCCCTCATAGCTTGAACTACAAGCTCCCGCCACTACGCCCAGCTAATTTTTGTATTTTTTGTAGTGACAGGTTTCCCTATGCTCTCCAGGCTGGTCTCAAACTCCAGGGCTCAAGCGATACTCCCGCCTGGGCCTCCAAAGGTGCTGGAATTACAAGCATGAGCCACCGCGCCTGGCAACTTTCCAGGAGGCCTCTTGCAGTGAAAATAAATCCTGTGTGCTTCTCACTGCCCTGGCACCGCCATATTTCTGAGTTTACATCGTTCTCTAATTCACAAATTCCTTGCAGAGACTAGGTAGTACTTATTGCTCTTCATAGTTCCAATGCCTGTTTAAATAGCATAAGCTCAATTTTTGAACGGACAGTGTTTGCTTTTAAAAAATTGTCCTAGTGTGTGAAAATCACTGCCTTTATTCCTTGGTAAACTTAGTTAACTCGTTGTAATCTTCAGGTTTAAAGTTTCGAATGAGTAAAATGGCATAAATAGCACCTACCATTCTAAGGTAGCTGAGTGAGATTATTGCTGTGAAGCACGCCCGAAGTTGTGCACCAGTTCCCCGCCAGGAACATCAGATTCACCTGGAAACTACTAAGTTTTAGCACATTTCCCGTCCTTACCCCAGACCTCCTAAATCAGACACTGGGGGTGAGGCCCAGCAATCTATGTTTTAACAAACTTTATGGCGATTCTGATGCATGCTCAAACTGAGAACCACCAAAAAATGGAAGCACAGCAGACACAGGTTTGTCCATTCCTCCCGCCAATTCCTTCCCAAGGGAGCCCAGATTTGATCGCCAGATCTTGGGCAGAAACTTGGTCTAAATCAGAAGTTCTCATTATGGCCTCAGGACCCTTTACACCCTAAAATATTGACACGACCAATAGTTTGTGTGTTATGACTATCAATATTTACCATATTAAAAATTAAATCAGAACATCTTTTTAAAAAACAGATGTTATACATTAACGAAATATTTTTATGGAAAACAACTATTTCCCAAATCCTCCTTCCCCCACTGGTGGATAGTATGACATTGTCACTGGTATAAGCCTCCTGAGTAGCTGTGACTTTTTTTTGGTAGACCCAGGGTCTATGTTGCCCAAGCTGGTCTCAAACTCCTGGCCTCAAGACATCCCTCTGCCTCTGCCTCCGCCTCCGCCTCCGCCTCCGCCTCCGCAAGCGTTGAGATTACAGGTATGAGCCAACAAGCCCAGTCAGTTTTTTTCCTTAGTCTATTTATAGGCACAGCTGCTTAAGGAAGCCAGATGGCCCAGATGTCACCAGAGTTTAATACCAGAGGAAGATAAAGAGGCACCCTCCGGTTACCTTTAGATCATTAACATAATGCTAAAATCCTCTTCCCTAAAAAGCAAGCTCACTGGCATCTCATGAACATGGATGTATGAAGCAGCATGTTCAGGGACTATGCTTGTCTGGAACTCCAGCCTGTGCATGCCCTTCATACCTCCCCCACCCCCTCAGTTAACTCTTTAAACTCCCCAGCCTCCTATCCCTCTGGGAGAAGGTGCCTTGAGAGCATGAGCTCCCTTTCTCCATTCTCTGGCTACTGAACGACACCCGATTGTCTTTCAAAGTGGGCGTTCTTTCTTTGTGGCTGATATAAAACAGGGAGAGGACAGTTTACCAGTGGCGACATCACTTTACATTTTGCAAATATTTAATTTCTGTCTTAATGGAAGACAGACAGATTCTCATATTTGCTTCTGAATTTGATCTGTTGCAAAATCACATCATGTAGCCTCTGGAAAACTCCATTGTACACACGAAAGAATGAGTGAAAATGGCAAATGTTTTAGTATTATGAAAATAGTCTCTTGAAATGGTCTCGGGGGTCTCCAGTGTTCCCCAAATCATGCTTTGAGAACCATTGTGCAAACTAATCACGATGGTTTCATTCTTTTCACCACCATTGGTTTAGGGGTAGGCACAGGGCCCTGATGTAGCCAAGGAAAGGCGAGAGGCCGTGTACTTGATGGGATGGTGCTTTTAGAGATTTTCTCATCTCCTAAGGAGACACTAGAAAACAGGGGCATTTATCTACCTCTGAATCAAGTAAGGTGGCTACACATAACATGCAACCAAAAGATGAAACCAACATAGAAAAATCTCAAGGAAGCAGTGCAAAGCCCAGATGTACAGTACAACTGGAGTTATCCTACCTCTGGACTTCTTGTATGTGAAATAACCTGTCCATTGTGTGTAAGGAGGCCATGGGTACGCTAAGAAGTAGCAGATTATTTTCACTGGGGGAACTAAGGATAGCCATAAGGAAAAAGTGGCACTTGAATTTATAATGAGAACGGAAGAGGAAAAAGGCTGAGGAAAAGGTGACTATTCTACAGACCATTTCCAGGTTCTTTCCCTTTCTATTGTTAAATCTGCCTGTTTTCCAAGCCTCCCCTCACCACTTCCCTCCTTAAATTATCTTATTCCAGAAACTCAATAGAGCTTACAAACACATCAAGCAGAGTTTTCTTATGAGGGAAAAATGAGAAAGTAATCTTTTTTTTGCTTGCCATGATCAGCACAAACCAAATTTTTAAATGGTTTATTCATAAACTTGATGCAAGTTTACAAAATTTACTGTACATTGCCAAATAAATCTGCAAGTAAAAATAAAATCCATAAAACAAAGCATGCCAAATGTGCAGCTATCAATCTGCTTGCCATCAGGATATTAAAGAATTCAACAATGTATTCAAGATTTAGCCTTAGGCTTAAGGAACTTTACTGCTTTAAAGAATTCTGCCATGTCACTTGTTATCTGAGCAACTGGCAATGAGAACTTTATACAAATGTAACCAAGTGAACAAGAATACCAGAAAATTTACTGCTCTCTTAACCAAAATAGAATCAAAAGAAATTAAACACACACAATAATGTAGAAATGACAAGTCTCTTAGATGTGGTTTACAAAGTTAACTGAATCTCAAAGCAAATGCATAAGAAACACTTTTGAACTTTGTAACTAGTTTGTGCAGAAAAATGTGCTTATGGATTTCTTGTTAAAAGTGCTTAATAACTAGAATTTACTTTTAAATCAAACTTGGGTGTATTAAAAAAATCTATTACCAACCAAAAAGGACTGATTCAGGTAAGGCAATAAAATGGAGAGTACCTTGATTTGAGTCAGGTTCCATCAAAAATTAACATACGTAGAGTTTCTATTAATCTTTCAATGTAAAAGTCATTGTTTTGACTATGGCAAAAGTTACTTTAAGAGTCTCCAAATTAAGTATATTTTTCTACTTAACTGCGCAGCTTTTGCTCAAGGAGTCTTTGTGCCAATCACTTTATAAGTTTATTAGTTTACAAATGATTGCAACATCCCGTTAATAAAATGGAAACGTAAGATGACTTAGTATTTTAAATAACTTTAAGCTCTATACTGTGGCTCTTGTTCATAAGAAACACTGAACCAACAAGCAGCAGATTCAGCCCAGCAAGACTCTGATGCCCCAGTGGAAATCACTACTTGCAAGCCTTAACTGATATAGTTTTACACTGCTTTGCCTAAGAAGAACAATGTAACTCAATTAAGAATATTATCTTCAGGAAACAATTCATATCTTCACATAGTCATTAAAAAGTTTAACAATTTAATGAGTAGGTTTCCTATCCTTTTGGCAATATCATAAAATAGTTTTAGACATGAAAGAGCTATTATGATTTAGAAGGCCTTAAAATTTTCTAAATCAATATTGAACATCGATTAAACTTGTATTGGCTATAAATGGAACAATATATTGCAAATCCTTGTAACCCATGGGCTCAATATAGGAAAGTTACTCTAAAGCCTCAACTTTAGTAGCCTGACGCTGACTTGGCTGCTTTAAAAAGTTCACTTTTCAAGAAAGAGAGATAAGGAGTGGCCAGTATGTGTATTTATCAGGAGAAATACAATAAAGGCCTCACTGCTCAGTCCAAGATATCTAAAATGAGCAAAATGCAAAGGCTGTAACTTCATACTGGATGTCAGATGACAGATTATCCACTAAAATATATTAACTAACGTCTTCGGTACTGCTGTAATGGGGCACTCAAAGCTTGTGTCTGCATATTGGTTAAGATTTTCTTTAAAGCAACATTAGTCCAAACACACAACAGTCAACATATTTAGCCATCTTCCTTTGGAGGGGTGTACCAGCCTGAAATAGAATGAAAAAAATAAAGTTAAAATACTGAATTCTTAAATAAATTAGAAGAACTGGCATGTAATAAGGCTAGCTACAGTCTCTCTTCATAATTTTGGTGTTTAAATCTACTATAAATTTTTTTTTCTTTTTCCTTTTCTTTTTTTTTGAGACAGAGTTTTGCTCTGTTACCTAGGCTGGAGTGCAATGGCGCAAACAGCTCACTGCAACCTCTACCTCCCAGATCAAGCAATTCTCCTGCCTCAGCCTCCCAAGTAGCTGGGATTACAGGCATGTGCCACTATGTCCCATTAATGTTTTTTTGTTTTGTTTTGTTTTGTTTTGTTTCGTATTTAGTAGAGACAGGGTTTCACCATGTTGGTCAGGCTGGTCTCCAACTCCTGACCTCAGGTGTTCCATCCACCTCTGCCTCCCAGAGTGCTGGGATTACAGGTGTGAGCCACCGCACCCGGCCTACTGTAAAAATTAAACTTATACTTGGATTGGTAACACTGCATTTTGCTATTTCACAACAGAAAGTTATTTTCTATGAATAAATTGTACTTGAGTTTTCAACACAAGAACTCTGTATTAATGGCATCTCTAGCTAAAGATGACTGTGGAATATTAGACAAGAATAAGTTTTATTCCACTTCAGTTCTATACTTGAAAGTAAGCCTCATGGAAAGTACTTATTTCCCCAAACAAACTCCTGGCAATTTAGAATATAAGGAACTTGGACTGTTATCAGAGCCATGACATCATTTCACCAATGATGAGGACGCCATCGCAGCAGGTGCAGTAACTAAATGATGATGCCTAAAATCAGAGTTAGTAGCAAGCCAGACTAGAATCCATCTTGAGCTATTGTACAACATGGTGACTACAGTTAACAATATACTGTATTCTTGAAAAATGCTAAGAGTGGATGTAAAGTGTCTCACCATAAAAATGATAACTATGTAAGGTGATGCCTAGGTTAATTAGCTAGATTTAGTCATTCCACAATTATGTATACTTCAAAACTTTGTATGCAATAAGTATAACGTGTCAATTTTTTACAAATAAGAAAAAAAAATTTTTTAAGATTAAAAAAATCCCTAGAAGTCATCTCTCCCGATTCTGAATCTATTACTCTTTCATCACAGCTAAGCTTACACATACCCACACACTCTCAAATACAGCATTTTCTATAAATATTTTTTAAATGCCAGTTGTAATGTTTAAGAAATAAAAATAAGAAATCTGTTTCCCAGGCTCCACAAAAACCTAAGCTCTCCATAAAAAGGCAAATTAGACTACGTACTGTTTAGTATGAAACTTTAGAACAGTATGAATATGCCAAGATCTATAAAGTATCAAAGTAGTACACAGGTTTCTTTGGATCTACTAATTTTGTGTGCTAGAAATTATTATTATGAAAACCTGGCCTTGTCCTCAAATTTTATCGTTTCTCTCTTCTGCTTGAAAATTTTGTTTTGAATACCATTGCCGTAAGTAAGCAATCACTGAAAAAGTGACAAGTTTGCTTTGTCATTAAAATAAGTGAGCACAAAACACAAATCTTAAGTCACAAACTGACACATTTCTAGCAAAGTAAAGAATACTTTACAGGCATGGTGGCTTGTGCCTACAGTCTGAGCTACTGGGGAGACTGAGGCAGGAGGATCACATCAGCCCAGGAGCTTGAGGCTGCAGTCCACTATGATCACACCTATAAACAACCACTGCACTCCAGTTGTAACAAGAACTCCATCTATAAAGAGTTGCCTTTAACTCAATTCCTACAACCATTGATTTCAAGTAAAGTGAGTCATGCATTAATCTACTAAAAAAAAAAAAAAAAAAAATCTTGCTTCTGACTCTGAGATACCTAGGCCAAGTGTATAGGATACAAAAGTACAATGTTAAGGTTTGTGGCGCGATGACTCACACCTGTAACCCCAGCACTTTGGGAGGCCGAGGCGGGCGGATCACAAAGTCAGGAGATCGAGACCTTCCTGGCTAACATGGTGACACCCCATCTCTACTAAAAATACAAAAAAAAAAAAAAAATTAGCCAGGCATGGTAGCAGGCGCCTGTAGTCCCAGCTACTTAGGAGGCAGAGGAAGGAGAATGGAATAAACCTGGGAAGCGGAGCTGGCAGTGAGTCAAGATAGCAGCACTGCTCTCCAGCCAGGGTGACAGAACAAGACTCCATCTCAAGAAACAAATAAAAATAAAATAAAATAAATAAATAAAGATTTTTGTATGCAGCACAAGTTTTTTTCACTATGGTAACAGTACTTTAAGAAACTAAAGCAAAAACAGAAAAATAAAACGGTAAATATTAATACATTATCTAAAACTTCTTAAATGGCAATAAACACTTATTGAATTAAACATACCATTTTTCTCATGTATCTGTACAATGGAATTATAGGATTGTTGGGCTCTTGCTAGATTATATTGATTCTGAAAAAGAATTACACATTTTAAATCAAAAGTGTAATTAGGTGAAAATTATTACAATAAATTTATGAATGCATCACACTGTGCTTAAAAGAACACAGGAAACTGACTCTCCATTTCAAAAACAATTTTAACTTAATAGCCTCAATCTCAAGTTCATTATTCTCTACAATTTTATAAAAATAACAAAACCAAAATTGTACACCAATAAAAATCAACAAGCCTCACAGTTCATTTTTATAAGTCTTCCTACCATTGGACAAGTACAAAGCTTTCTGGTTCTAGAGTCTGTCTCCATATTGCTGAATCAAGTTAAAGGATTATATCTGGATGTTAATAAAACTCAAACGTTCTTCATGTAGCTTCTATTTTAAAAACAACTACAAAATATTACTTTCAGATAAGAAAATATTAAGCTTCCACGACTATACATATGAATGACATTTTAAGTTAGAAATCTAAAGAATGCCCATAATTGGCACCTGGCTTACTAAAGGAGCCCTCTTTTGATAAAAATATACAATCTTTTTAAGGAGCCAAATCTAGGATTAATTTTGTCACCATACAACCAACCTATATCTTCACTTCAAATTAATATACCAGAACACTCTCCATAGTGGTACCCATCTATCCACTATATTATGTTGCAGAATTTTTTGCATAATAAATTCACACAGCACAAGACTCAAAAATGTCTACATCCTAAGTGAAAACTCTCCCTCCTACTTGTACCCTAAACATCCAGTTTCCTCCCATTCAACCCCCTTCCTCCACACAAGTTAACCACTATTACTAATTTATGTCCTTCTTTAAGATTACACAAAAATATTCATGTACAGCCCACTGTTATTAGCCATTGTCCCGGCTTTCCTTCACTAACAGTTGCATGCTACAGATACTGATCTGCCCCTTTTCTCATCTAGCATATCCTGGAGAATGTTCCAAATCAGTATAGAACATACCTGTTTTAAACACTGAAATATTTCTATTACATGGATATTCAAATATTTAATCAGTCCCCTATTGGTGGACATCAGGTTGTTGTCAGTATTTTGCTGTTATAATGTTGCCATGAGCAACCTTGTACGTATATCTGCTGAGTACTGGTAAAAATGTCCTAGAGTAGAGCTCCTGGGTCAAAAGTTATACATGCCTTAGTAATTTTGAGATAGTGCTAAATTGCCCTCTACATAACTACACAAATGTGTCTGCCCACCAGCCATCTGTAAGAGTGCTTTGATGCAGCCTCACCAGTGCAGTGCTTCAAATATTTGTAGATTTCTGACAATATACTAGATGGACTCCCAGTACAGTTTTAATTTGTATTTCTATTACTGAGTGAGACTGAGCATGTCTCCAATATGTTCATGAGCCATTTATTTCTATTTCTGTAAACAGACTTTTTATACCCTTTTCCTATTTTTTTAACATGTTAAATTTATGTAAGGACTTTTCCTATTTTTCTACAGGGTAGTCTTTTTCAACATCTAGAGCTCTTTAAAATAGTAAAGCCGGCCGGCACGGTGGCTCACATCTGTAATACCAGCACTTTGGGAGGCTGAGGCAGTTGGATCACCTGAGGTCGGGAGCTCGAGACCAGCCTGACCAACATGGAGAAACCCTGTCTCTACTAAAAATACCAAATTAGCCAGGCATGGTGGCGCGCACCTGTAATCTCAGCTACTTGGGAGGCTGAGGCAGGAGAATCGCTTGAACCCGGGAGGCAGAGGTTGCAGTGAGTCCGAGATCACACCATTGCACTCCAGCCTGGGCAACGAGAGCAAAACTCCGTCTCAAAAAAACAAACAAAAAAAACCACACACACACAAATAAAATAGTACAGCCCTGCCATAATGCACCTAATAAACTAAACATAAAATGTATAGTAACACGTTTTTCTTAACATTAATGAAAAAGTGGTTTTTTTAGTATTTTCACAAAAAGGACAAAAATAAGATTCAGAAACAAACTGTACATAAAAAATATATATACCCTGAAATTCCCAAATGACTGTGAAGTAGTCACTTTCCAACCCTACTGCCCACCACCCAAAACACAAGGAGAAAATAAGAATGTTGGCCTTCCCCAGTCTCAATATCAGTAGCAAGGTACTCAAACGCCCAGTTTAAACAAATGTTTCTGCAGAGGCTTTACTGTACTGTGGGTCTAGCCCTTCCTATTCTTCTAACTCACTGATTTCTGCTTGTATATCTTTAATAATTTCCCCATTCTGCTTTCCTTCAGGTTATTTTAAGAGACAGAGTCTTGCTCTGTCACTCAGACTAGAGTGCAGTGGCTGGATCTCAGCTCACTGCAACCTCCATCTCCCAGGTTCAAGCAATTCTCCTGCCTCAGCCTCCCAAGCAGCTGGGATTACAGGCATCCGCCACCACACCCAGCTAATTTTCGTGTTTTGTTTTTTTCTGGCAGAGATGGGTTTCACCATGTTCCGCAGGGTGGTCTCGAACTCCTGAGCTCAGGTCATCCACTCGTCTCAGCCTACCAAAGTGCTAGGATTACAGGAGTGAGCCACCGTCCCCGGCCTCCTTCAGGGTTTTTCATTGTCCTGTCTAGCAATCAGTTAGAGGCTTGATTCATTTTCATTCTTTTCTTAATGGCATAAGGATTTGGCAATGAACATTCCTCTGAGCTCTCCTTTAGTCTCTGATAAGTAATGATTGCATTATTGCTATTCTGTAGATATTCTGCAGTTTTAATTCTGAAGCCCTGTTTGACCTAAGGGCTGTTTGCATGAATTATAAAATTCCAGAAAGAAATATCTGTTTTCTGGTTTTATTATTAACTTATAGATTTAACTAAGATCAGAGAATGACATCTGTCCTTTTCTGTTTTTCAGTACTTGAGGTGTTCATTGAAAAAGATTAGCTTCTTGAATGTTCCAGATAGGAAGAGGGAGGGAGAAGAGGGGAGAGAGGAATAGATAGAATTCTAGTATTTTAATTATGGTTCAATTCTAAGCATTTTAAAATTTCATTTTACTTTTTAAAACCATGATTTACAGCTGTGTTTAATTTCCAAATTCACATAGCTTTTTGTTAATCTCTTCATTATTGCCTTCTAACCTTAACTGCTTCATATTTAAATGATATGGTGTGTATGGTACCAACTGTTTTTAAATCTTCTGATTTTGTGGATTTATAATTAATTTTTCTCCCATAGTCCATAAATGCTTGAGAACAATCTATATCTAATTATTAGGTACAGAGGTCTATGTCCATTATACCATGCCTGTTCACTGGTTATTCAAATCTACATATGGGCATTCTGTTTATCTGACTAGTAGTATGCAGGGTATGTTGAAATCTCCAACTATGATAGTGGACTTGTCAACTTCTCCCTGTGGTTTTATCAGTTTTTCCTGGGTATTTTTAGGCTATTTTGATAGGTACATAAAATATGAAAATTGCTATATCCTCCTAATTAACAGACTTATTATCAAATTGTTACTAATGCTTTCTGTTCCAGAATCCTATTTTGTTTGATACTAAAGCTACATCATTTGGTTTTGGTTAATGTATACTGGCATATCTTTATCACTCTCCTTTATAAAAATTTTCAACCTTTTTGTACCTTTATATTTTAAATATAAAGATTAAAACAGCTGGATTTTATTAATTTAATCTAACTGGTAACTTTAGTCCATTTACATTTGTTATGACTGATTTACGTAGACTTGCTTCTATCACCTTTAGAACTTCTATTTCTCTCACTTTCTAGTATAATTCTAATATCTCCTCCTGGGATTCCACTAAGACATATTTTAGACCTCACTCTGATCTCTCCCCACCAACCCCACCAACTTCTGCCCTATCATCTATCCCCATGTCTCTCTGTGTAACATTCTAATGTATTTTTTTGAGATAATCATGTAATCAATTAATTCTCTTCTAGTATCTAATCTACTGAGTTTCTTATTTCAACAATTACATTTTTTCTTTATTTTGAAACAGAGTCTCACTGTCACCCAGGCTGGAGTGCAGTGGCGTGAACATGCCTCAGTACAGCCTCCGCCTCCTGGGCTCAAGTGATCTTCCTACCTCAGCCTCCTGAGTAGCTGAGACTATAGACAGGTACCCCATACCCACTTAATTGTTTTTTTAGGGTGGAGGGGGGTATTTTTTGTACAGATGAGTTCTCACCACATTGCCCAGGCTGGTCTCCAACTCCTGGGCTCAAGCCATCCTCCTGCCTCAGCCTCCCAAAGTGCTGGGATTACAGGTGTGAACCACCATACCCATCTATATTTTTTATTTCTATAAGTTCTATTTCATCCATTTTCTTTTCAGGTCTTCCTCATCATTCCTGGCAGTCTTACTGCTTGCTCAATTTTATGATTCCATCTTTTTTTCTTTATTTTAGATTTCACATGTAACTATTTTCTCATAATTCTAATATCTGAAGTATGTGTTTTGTATCTGATAATTCCAACACTTACTGTCTTTGGGAAATATATCTATTATTTATTATTTCTGACAATTCTCAAATTATGTTGGGTGGACTACCTGAATGCTATGATTGGAGTGAATTCTTTTAATCTTTGGGAATCCTACAGGCTTAAATTAGAGATGCTTTCCTACAAAAAGTATCTGTGTCTGCTTCTGATGAGAGCTGTGGATACAACTAACATGAGACCACTTTACCATCTTGCATAATCCTGAGATTCTCCAAGAGATTTGGCTCCCCAACCTTGCTCATTTATACACAGGAGACTAGACTGCTTAGTATAGGTAGTGACTCACTTCCTCCTACCCTGGAAAAAACAAAACAGCTCTCTCATCCGAATGTGATCACAGTCTAGGGGATTCTATGTGAGAATAAGTGGAGGTTAGGGGCAGCAGGGAAAGACAGATGCTGACCACAGAAATAGGTCAGAAGCTGCCCTAAAGACTGTGTGCTCCAGGATTTCACTATTTAACTCAACTACCATTCCCTCCACAGTGAATGGAAGCTTCTGAGAGCACCATCTTGCCTTTAAACCACAAATTCTTGCTAAAAGTCATGGTAACAAACCTCTGGCTTTGAAAGGCTGTTTTATGTCCTAAAATTAATGTTACAGCCTATGTTTCATGTTAACTGAAAAAAAAACCAGCCTGAACAACATCCTTATGTCCCATGGCTTGCTCTCAGCTCCCCTTGGTTGGGCCTAGGGCAGCCAGCCTGTCTGGTTCCAATCCTTTTTCTGTCACTTGTCACCTCAGACAAGTTGTCTAACTTCTGTATGCTTCAGTTAACTCATCTACAAAATGCAGATAATAATAGCATCTACTTTTTAAGTTATTAAGAGGATTGAAAGAGTTAATAAAAAGTAAAAGATTTAAAAAAAAAAACTTGGTAAGAATAGGCACAGAGAAAAAAAAAGTAAAAATAAATAAATGAAAAGACTAGAGCCTAGCACATAAAAGCTTACCAGGAATTAGTTCTGTAACATGAACTCAATTTTTTAAAACTTTAAAGTACATGTAATTTTTAATTTAATTAGTATAGTATACATACCAATAATAAGTTTACAACTGTAGACATGTTTATCTACAGCAAATATAACAAAGACTAAAAGAACAGATATTAAATCATTAAGTGATTATCAATTAGTATCTTTAATTTTCTTATAATTCTTTATTTTCTATAGATCACTTTTGTAACAAGAAGAAAACAAACCAAATGAAAATGAAATTATCTCAAAAAAGAATTAACTCAAGACAGGAAGAAAGCTCATAAATATAAAATATATCTTATGGTTTATGTAAAATTCTTAACAAAAGTACCTTATTTGCTCCAAACTGCACTCTGGCTTTGCCTTTGACTAAGGTGGCATTTATTTGCATGATGACTGATTCTATTGAGTAGGCACTGCTCCAGCCCTACAGGAAGAACAAAATATCTCTAAAATACAGTAGTATTTCTGATTCCCACTTGGGAAGGCCTAACAAAATGGTATGTAACTCAACAGCAGCAAATCAGTGTTAAAAAGTCTATAGTCAAGGGGAAAAAGTAAAATTGGAACATTTCCAGAATCTCACCAAAAACAACAACAACAACAACAACAAACCAATGTTCTAAGTGCCCAATATGAGCAAATTAGAACCTTAAATAAAGGTCACTCTTAATGCCTATCCTAGCATAGATTCAGCAGCAAGTACAATGTCATTTTATTGGTTTACCTTTTCATTCTTGAAAGTAGAAACTATTTTAAAAATAAACTAAAATTTCTTTAAAAGTAGGAGCTATTAAAGAATTTTCTACTTACAATCTAATTTACATGATCAAAACACTAAATTGCAGGTGAAAATGGAGTACCGTAAGAAAAAAGTCACCTGTTTTGTGAGAAGTTCCATACATAATGCTCCTCCACCCAATACATACCTTAAAAAGAAAAAAGGAGTCATATAAAATTCTCGAGAATTATTCCTCCTTAAACAATTTCTAAGTGCCATTACCAAGAAAATATGCATACAAGTAAAGATGAGAAAATAACATGCAAACATGAAAACAGTTGTTAGGGATATAGGACTATGGGTAACTTAAAAATTCTAATGTTATCACGCTAATGTAATCCCTCTGAAATTCTAGTCAATTTTTTCTAATGGTTCTTAGAACATAATACTTTCAGATTTGTATGATATCGGTAACTAAGAACTTAGCCCTAAAATTCCAAAGAATAGGGGCAGAAGAACCAGTTTCCTTAAATGGCATTCGCGTGTTCTTTACATCTGAAACTCTACCATGATGTTACAGCCAAGAGTTTTTCCCGACAATGACATTGACCTTACCCTATCCATGCTATGAACATCTGCATGGCTTTATGGTTCAAACTGGTTTTACCCATTCTGTTGTGAGAATCAAATGGTTCTGACCATGGAGCTCCTCTCCGGAATTCCTTAAGCTCTTTCTAGGCCTGAAGATTATTCTCTGAACCAAAGATAACTTCTGGGGATGTACCAAATCTCCCATTAGAAAATCATTATTAGGTAATGATTTTTTAACCTTTATCTTTCTCAAACAAAATTTCATTTCTCCTTTAAATTTCAAAATACATAAATATCATGCCTAAAAAATCAAGGGAATGATAGTTTTAGAACAAAAACTGTGGTAATTTTGAAAACACAAAAGCTAAGACCACTGATAAGGTCTATGAGGACACCAAGTCCACCACAAATTGTTCTGTCCTCTGGGGCTCTGCCCACGCCTTTCCCTTGTTTGAGATTCCTTCTGCTTCCTACCCTTCCAAATGCTGTATTTCCCCCCAGAAGACTTGCCAAGACCACTCTACCCTGCACATCTTCCACTCCAGCTAACCAAAGGCATCCTTGTGTCGCCTAACCAAATTACTTTGCAGAGAAGGCATCTAAAAACTTTTACTGTAGACCACTAACATTAATAATTGTTATAGTGACAAAATTTAATAATAAAATTAGGGAAAGAAGTCCTCTTCAACTCCCCCATCCTGGAGAATCCAAGCAAGTGTCTCTCCCCACTTGCTTTGCCCAAACCCTAGGACCTTTCAAAGTGAAAAATTAATGGAAGGGAAAAAAACCTAAAATAAAAACTCTCCAAAAACTTAAATTCAGAAGACTCATGGGATTAATTTTTTTTTCTTTGTGTATTCTATTTCTCAAACATAGAAATCTATCTTCCACTCTTTAACTCTCCTACTGGGCTAAAAGTATTGTACGTAATGTGCACTCACTGATTTAACAGAATTAGAAGATCCAGGTAGTCATTTAGATTTTGGTTCCACAATTGCTCAAAGCTTAATAATCGGTTAATGAGTTAACACCACACATGATCTTCAAATTTTGGAAATGCTGATGGTAGACAGGAACTTGTTTCAGGAAAAGGAAGTACACAGTAGACATTTTACCTATTATCCAACCACAACCACCTTTCCTTTAAGATACCCCACTCTTCCTTTGAGGATGCAGAGTCTTAGGAGGTGGGAAGAAAGGGAGTTTTTGGATTTTCAGGTCAAAAGAAAGTGCATTTGTACGAGTACGTAATACCTACACAAATGTTTGTTGAACACAAGACGAGCAGTTCTAGTACCTACACAAAAAGTAAGATAACTAAACTTTTCCTTAATATACACTTTCAGCAGCATTGACATTTAAAAATGGTCGATTCTACTTCTGTATTAAATGGCATTCCTTTTGTCAACATGTGTTCCAAATTCTTACTGCTCTTTGCCTCCAAAGGGTTCCTGCTGAATACTGAGACAGTTCAAGAATACTAGGGAAAAAACATTAATGATCTAAGTAAGGGTCATCTAAGGATAACATGCCATATGTATGGACACAGTAATACAGTATTTCAACTTTAAAAAAGTTCAGTTGCCAAAGTTGTACAGCAAACACTATCCTAAGCTTAGTCTCTTCGGATATTTCATTTAAAAATCACTGTAAAAAACACAAGTCACAAAAAGCCATATTTTGTATGATTCTATTTATATGAAATGTCCAGGACAGGCAAATCTACAGAGATAAAAATTAGATGAGAGGTTGCCAGAATCAATGGTGGGGGAGACGGGTATAGGTAGTGACTGCCTATCAGTACAGGGTTTATTTTTGAAGTAATGAAAATGTTCTGAAATTAGGTAGTAGTAATGGCTGCACAACTCTGAATATACTAAAAACCACTGAATTGTACACTTCAAAGGGTGAGTTTTATAATATATCAACTGTATCACAATAAAGCTGTTAGTTTAAAAAATGTTTGGCTATGTCAAGAAATAAAGAAATAGGGTCATAACTAGAAGATGTGGGATATGAAATACATAGAAAACTGCTCAATAATCTATCTGGAATCACACAATGCTTAAGCTTTACCCTGACTGAGATGGCAAGCTTCTACTTCTTCCCAAGTCAGCAAATAATTCCTCCTCCTCACTTAATAGTTCACTATGAAGACCAAGCCATTTTGATTTTGCCTCCAATGAGCTTTCACATTTCACTCCTCCTTCCACTCCAGTGACTACCAAACCAATGTAGGTTCTCCTCACTTCACTCTTAAGACAACAGCGTGGTCCTCAACTACTGTCACACTCTTCTAGGCTCTGTGAGCACAATGTGTCTCATATTCTCTTCTGCTATCACCAGATTTACTTTACAATAGTTTCTTTACTGTTACTCCCATTTCTCAACCAGTTATACAGAAAGATGAATAGCCAGGGTGATAGTTTACTTAGCAGAGGGGAAAAAAAAAGGTCTGACCAGTCCACAGAACTGTTTAAGTACAAGATATTACATCAGCACTATTTCCTACAACTCTTCTACATGAGTCCTACCCTCCTTGTGTTATAGCTCGAACTGGTCTGGTATACTTTGAGTATCTCATTCTCTTTGCTAGATACCTGATTGTGTTTATTTTTCACCTATGTAAATCATTTTCCTTCAACCTCCACCAGCTGACCAAACCCCATTCACATTTCACTGCCTAACTGGGATCCCACCTACTTCATGAAGTCTTCAGGTCACTGTTGCCAGAGCAACACTTTGCTGCTTTAAACCTCTGATAAATTAAGTCCATAGTTAGCATTTGATAATCAATGGAGTACTTAGTACTTTTAATCCCTTCATACACTTGGCATTTGGTATAATGAAAAACACTTTATTAGGAATCAGAAGATTTATTGGAGTAGGTCACAAGCTGACTTGTTATTCAAATTATTCATCTGAATAATGAGAACAATAACACCATGGCAAAAAAGAATCAATTAAGAAACTACATAACAGATTTTAAAATTGAAAATGGCATTATTCATAACTTCATGTATTTGTCTCTACTCTAGGCGGTAAACTAAGGTCATAAACTTAAATTCTTGGAATTCTTAACAATAAAATGTTGAAAAGCTATACTGGTCAATTTTATAATCACATTTTAAAATGTTCTGATAAAAAAAAATTTTTTTGAGACGGAATCTCGCCCTGTTGTCCAGGCTGGACTGCAATGGGGCAATCTCGGCTCACTGCAACCTCCACCCCCTGGGTTCAAGCGATTCTCCTGCCTCAGCTTCCCGACTAGCTGGGATTACAGGCACCCACCACCATGCCCAGCTAATTTTTGTATTTTTAGTAGAGACAGGGTTTCGACATGTTGGCCAGGCTGGTCTCAAACTCCTGACTCAGATGATCCACCTGCCTTGGCCTCCAAAAGTGCTGGGATTACAGGCGTGAGCCACTGCATCTGGCTGATAAAAATGTTTTTATATATTTATTCTGAATTTGCAAATTTCTTCCAAATCTTTTCCTTGGTCATTTTTTTTCTCTAAGATTTTTAACAAAAAATGACCTGTCTTCCTTTTCCCATGCTTATGGGAATACTGAGTAAACATACACACTTTTATAAACAAGCACATAAAACTAAAGCACAATAGTTGGCCGGGCACAGTGGCTCATGCCATAATCCAGCACTTTGGGAGGCCCAGGTGGATGGATCACTTGAGGCCAGGAGTTTGAGACCAAGCTGGTCAACATGGTGAAACCCTGTCTCTACTACAAATACAAAAATTAGCTGGGCATGGTGGCACATGCCTGTAGTTCCAGCTATTCAGGAGGCTGAGGCAGGAGAATGGCTTGAACCCAGGAGGTGTAGGTTGCAGTGAGCCAAGATTACGCCACTGCACTACAGCCTGGGCAACAGAGTGAGACTCTGTCTCAAAAAAAAAAAATTAAAGCACAATAGTTATGTCATTTCTCCCCAGTCAGTAAAGGCTTCGTTAAAGATATTTTAACATTAAACTATGAAAAACATACGAACTATGACTTGGTGGCTAGTAAAAGGCTGGTGGTGTGAGCAAGAGAAAAGTTAAAAATTTACTATTTTTCAGTCTCGTGTTTATTTTGTATATGTAAATACTTGGCTGGGTTACCTAACATTCAACTTCCGAAACTTATCGTTAGGTTTTATGACAAGAGAAGTACTTTTTATAGCAATTTTACTGCCTGATCCAAAAACAGTCTAGGGAAGCTTTAGCGGTAACAAAATAAAGCTGTACACAATTCTAAACAACTGTTTCACACCCAACCTGGGACTTCCACTCACTGTAATAGTGTATTTGTGATCAACTTTGTAACAACCTGTCAAAAGGAGACCTCTAACATCTGCTCACAAAGGAATCCCTTCAGCATCTCCTGCTCTGCAGCACCAAACACATGAGAATCACTCAGAACTCTGGATTTCCAACAGAACAGCATTTCCCAGAGAGTAAGCCAGAGGACACCGTCCTCTGAGATGCTATCGTGTAAATTATTAAACAATTTTGGGAAAAATAGAAAACAGCATTAAGCCTCCAAGAAGTCCTTTGGTAAAAGATATTTTGAACCTGGTTTCCCCAAAACCTTGCAATCCCCTCAAAACAAATATCTATTAACAAACCACTAGGCTGGGTGCGGTAGCTCACGCCTATAATCCCAGCACTTTGGGAGGCTGCGGTGGGTGGGCAGACCACGAGGTCAAAAGACCGAGACCATCCTGACCAACATGGTGAAACCCCATCTCCACTAAAAATACAAAAATTAGCTGGGCATGGTGGCACATGCCTGTAGTCCTAGCTACTCGGGAGGCTGAGGCAGGAGAATTGCTTGAACTCAGGAAGGCAGAGGTTGCAGTGAGCCGAGATCACGCCACTGCATTCCAGCCTGGTGACAGCAAGACTCCGTCTCAAAAAAAGAAAAAAACAAAACAAAAAACTGTATTAGTGCTTAACATTTTGGGAGCTATGGCAAAGATTAGGTTGGAGGTGTCAGGTAAGTAAACTCTTAAGAAACAATATTGAAATATATAAAATTTAAAGAAAAAATTAAAAACAAAAAAGAACAAAAATAATAAAATAATTTTAAAAAACAATATTGGGCCAGGCACAGTGGCTTAGACTTGTAATCCTAGTACTTTGCAAGGCTGAGGTGGGTAGATGGCTTCAGCCCAGGAGTTCAAGACCAGCCTGAGCAATATGGCAAAACCTCATCTCTACCAAAAATACAACAATTAGCTGGGCATGGTGGCATCCCAGCTACTCAGGAGGCTGAGGTGGAAGGATATCTTGAGCCCGGGAGGCAGAGATTGCAGTGAGCCATAACTGCACCACTACACTCCAGCCTGGGCAACAAAGACAGAACCTGTCTCAATAAATAAATACATAAATAAATAAAAATTATATTGCTTTACCATGTGGCAGAACTCAAAATGAGCTCAGCATATCCATATGTAATACTAAGGTTAAAAAAAAAAACACACATACTTTTTGTTTCTCTGAGCTTTATAGATGGACACCATGCCCAAATAACTATTCTGTAGTATCAACAGCAAATTAGTATGTATTTTGACTACAAGAAATGATTCTTAACAGGATTTTAGCCCCCCAAAACACATATATAAGCATGTAAAGCAAATATAACTAAAAATAACTGTAGGAACAAAGCTCTTCTGGAGAAAGTTCTGAAGTCTGATATAGTCACTCATATTTTTACCCTAAATACAACTATTACTACCTCAACCATAGAAATGATCAAAGTAAGGGCTGGATATATTTAGTTTTTAATCACCATAATGTAGATTATGTCACATAATAGAATTAGTCAGCCAAGTGTTTGAAAATTCTCAAGTTAAACTGCTCATACTTTGAGGGCCTACTGAACATTTCATAAATAACCTAACAAATTGTGATCTTTTCCCCCTCTTCTGTAAGACTTCCAACCACAAGAAGCAGCAATACAATTACCATTTGACCCTACTAAACTGCAAGTATTACCTGTAGAAGTAATTAGCCAGTTCCATAGGTCCATGAGATTTCCCATGATTATCCCTAGAAGTACCAATTAGGATCACAGGCATGTGGGGACTACTCTTTAATCATAACACTCTCTAAACCCTCAAACACAATTTACATTTGAAAAACATTAGCTTTTTTAGGGTAAAAATATGTGTATATATATGTGTGTGTGTGTGTGTGTGTATGTATAAATACGTGTGTGTATGAATCATTAAAAACTCTA
Source organism: Chlorocebus sabaeus (assembly GCF_047675955.1). NCBI lineage: Eukaryota > Metazoa > Chordata > Mammalia > Primates > Cercopithecidae > Chlorocebus > Chlorocebus sabaeus. Next base: position 51,956,180 of record NC_132929.1, on the reverse strand, counting down.
CCTCTCAACAATATAATGCTTTATAATCAATGGTTCTAAGTGTGGGCCCAGAACAACAGTATCATCTTCACCTGGAAACTTCTTAAAAATGTAAATACTCAGGCCCTACCACAGACCTACTGAATGAGAAACTCTGGGACTAGCTCTCCAAATGATTCTGGTGCACACTTAAAAAAAAAAAAAAAAAAGGGCAGGCCAGGCACAGTGGCCTCATGCCTATAATCCCGGCACTTTCAGAGGCCAAGGTGGGAGGATCACTTGAGCCCAGGAGTTCAAAACCAGCCACGACAACATAGTGAGACCTCGTCTTCATAAAAAAAAATTTTTTTAACTGAAAAAAATTTTCTTTTTAAGTAATTGCTTACACTTACCCTCCTGAGAGAACAGGTAACACCACTCGAACAAACGGAGGATCAAATGGAAAGTTATCCTAAAAAGCAAATAAGCAAGTTTAATTAATTTTAAGAACATCCTTAATGTTATATTATTTAGAAGATTTTAAAAGATACTATAAAGAATGTGTACATTTATTATCAGATAATGGGTAAGAGTCATAAAATTAGTACTCAAAACCAAAATGAAAACCAAATCAAATAAAAATGAAGTTAAAATCAGCCCCAAACAGAACAGTGTTATGGTAAACTGATGAAACACATGAAGGGGTTCCACTTCACTAGAACTAGATAAAGGAACCATTCCAATAATGATAGACTAGGTAATTTAGATCAATTTTCTGACTGAAAACTAGAAAGGTGAACAAAACATAACAATTTCAGGGCTAAGAAAAGGGAACACCAGAGAGCAGGATCTTTTTTTCCCCCCTTGGGTTTTCTTCCAATTACAGAAGAGAAAAAGAAGAGGTTCATAAGCTGAGCTAGAACTCACAGCCTCACAGAGCTCACAGAGAGATAAACATTGCAGCCCAGCGTTCACCGAGGAGAGGCCCTGCTAAGTCTCCCACTCCTAAGGTTGTGACCCTGAAGAACCAACTGCAAATTGCCCTGACAGGGAATGAGGCCAGCTTGAATCATCTCAATCCCTGATTGCATGAGGCAATCCTGGGTTGCTAATTTCCAAGCCCCTGGCAGGGGCAAATATAAATCCTCTCTGGAGAAGATTATCATCCAAGGCTTCAAATTAGTTCTATAATTTTTCATATATAATGTATATCACTAAAAATAAGCCACATGAGACAAAGACAAATAGAAAACAAGAGAAGCAAATAATAGACACATAACCACAAGGGGTCAAGATAATACAGTTAACTCTGTTGAACATAAGCAAGGAAAGAAAAGACAAGACTGAAAGCCTGGTAGAGAAACGCAAATTATAAAAATGAACCATATGGAAATTCTAAAATTTAGAAATACAACAGCTGACATTAGTAGCTTAATGGATAAGTTTAACCACAGCAGTAACTTAGCAGAAGAGAGATTCAGTAAACTGGAAAATAGGTCAGAAAAACAAAATGGTAGAAAATGCAGAAAATAAAAAAGATAGTGAAAAGTTTATCACATACGTAGAGTCCTGGAAGCAAAAAAAGAATGGGACAGAACCAATACCTGAAGATATGGTTGTTGATAATTTTCCAAATCTGATCAAAGACTTCACAAGATTTAACCACCATAAATACTTCAAGAGAAACAATGGAAGCTAGGATAAGAGAATGATATATTTGAGGCACTGAAAGAAACTGCCAACCCTAGAAACTTACACTCCATGAAAATAATCTTCAAAAATGAAATAAAGGCCAGGGACGGTGGCTCACACCTATAATCCCAGCACTTTGGGAGGCCGAGGCGGACGGATCATCTGAGTTCGGGAGTTCGAGACCAGCCTGACCAACGGGGAGAAACCCCGTCTCTACTAAAAATACAAAATTAGCCAGGCGTGGTGGCGCATGCCTGTAATCACAGCTACTCAGGAAGGTTAAGGAAGGAGAATCGCTTGAACCCGGGAGGCAGAACTTGCGGTGAGTCGAGATTGCACCACTTGCAACTCCAGCCTGGGCAACAAGAGTGAAACTTGGTCTCAAAAAAAGAAAGAAAGAAAAATAAAGGTTTTTGTTTTCATCTTCAGACTCACACTAAAGGAAATACTAAAGGTTATTTTCAGACAGGAGAACGAGAATCCTTAATGAAAATGTGGAGAATAAAGAGCATAAAAAAGAGCAAATGTGCATGCGGATCTAAATGGATATTGACCAATTACATAATTATGTGTAGAGTTTTAGATAAGTATAGAATTAAAATGCATGATGACAGCAGCACGTATATGGCAGGGAGGACATGACCTCAGTGTTCTAAGGTCCTTGTATTGACAAGGAAAAGGAAAAAATATAAATTTACAAGTTTATATTAGACTTTGACAAGTCAAAGAGATATTGTAACTGTAGGGTAGTAAAAAAGAAGAACTACCATGCTGACAGAGGTACGAAACTAGAGTAATAAAAAAATCCAAAAGAAAGATGAAAAGGAGTGTGAAGCAAGAAGGACAAATAGCAATGAATCTGTAAGATGGAGATTCAGACCCAAGTATCAGCAATAATGAATGGGTCCAATTAAAAGACAAGGATCATCAGACTTGATAAAAATATATGAAGTGAGGAAGATGATAGAAGATGAGGGATAAGAAGAAATCGTTTTCTAACTTGCAATAGAAATGTAAGATTATCCACAAGAGGCCGGGCGCGGTGGCTCAAGCCTGTAATCCCAGCACTTTGGGAGGCCGAGACGGGTGGATCACGAGGTCAGGAGATCGAGACCATCCTGGCTAACACGGTGAAACCCTGTCTCTACTAAAAAATACAAAAAACTAGCCGGGCGATGTGGCGAGCGCCTGTAGTCCCAGCTACTCGGGAGGCTGAGGTAGGAGAATGGCATGAACCCGGGAGGCGGAGCTTGCAGTGAGCTGAGATCCAGCCACTGCACTCCAGCCTGGGCGACAGAGCGAGACTCCATCTCAAAAAAAAAAAAAAAAAAAAAAAAAAAAAAAAAAAAAAGATTATCCACAAGATACCAACTTAATGACACAAGATAGCAACTTAACGACAGTTATTATAATCTACTTTCAAATAAAATAGCTCACCTTTCACCTATATTTAACAGACATAATGAAAGGTATAGAGGTTGATGTAAAGCTTAGTAACGTACAACTTCATTTAACCTCCTATTATTTAGAAATTTAAACATGTGAATCCCTAATGACTACAAAACCTCTTCATTGATTATGTATGATTTAATTCATTGTAAACATTTCAGAATAACTCTTCCACATCAAAATCTGGGGACTCTATTCCATAAAGTCTATACCCTGGAACTCAGGAATCCATATTTTACAGAAATAAAAAGTTCTTCAAGGAGGAAAAAAAAAAGGTTGAGGGTGACTGTTAAAATGAAGTTTCAGTTACCTTAGTATATATTAACTCAGAAACAGACTCTCAGGCTCTATAAGGATATCAGAAAGTTATCTGAGATCTTAACATCTTAGCCGTCTAAGTTATTCTTAAGGAAGAGGCACATTCTGTTTTTTAAAGACTGCATCACCAAATGGCTCTAAATAGTTACAAATCACTTCCTTACACTGAGTTGAAAATCGCCTCTTTGTAATTTGCCTTACTAGTTTTATGCCGTGTTCACCAAAAACAAAGAAAAACTAATGCTTCCATATACACAGTCCTTCAAATAGTTGAAGACAAGCTAACATCAACCCCCATGTTCTCCTCTCCAAATCCACAATTTCGCCAGCTATCCCAGGACACGGAATACAATCTCTTCCCAATCCCGGCAATTATTCTCTAAATGAACCTAAGTTTATCTAAACAGACCATTCTTAAAAGTACTACCTCAGAATTCAATTCAGTAATTCAGATGCTGCCTGAAACACCAAAAAGTGACTTCCTTAAAAGCATAGCAAGTTGGATTTACTAAGTTGCTGATCAGGTCGCATTCCCTCCTGCATCTTTGTGTTATGCTTTATCTCAAGTTCCATTTTTCTTATTATTCAAGTTGTCACCATGGGCATCAGAGGCCATAAATATACACTGTTCTGGCTCTTTCCTGTAAATCTTTCTGAGTCATACCTGCTATCCTCCAAAGTCTGTGAATCCCGATACTAATAACTTGGCAATTCAGTTTAAGGTCCTCTTCATAAGGTCAGTTAGCTCAAGGCAATCACATTCTTCCCAGGTCTCTTAAGAAATACTCCAACCCCAGAAAAGGCCCTTCTTTCTGGTATCAGGAGCCATGGTCCAGAAACACAAATCCAATAGAAATTCAGCCATTTACCTCCCAGATCGTCCCCTCCCTGAAGTTCTACCTAGAGCAGGAAAAAATAATGAAAACACTACCTGCAGTCACAAATCCTCCAGTTTCCTGTCCAAGATTTCATATTCCCGTAAAGATACCCCTAAAAGAGGAAGTGACAAGGGAGGGGCACACCGGGGGCTACAGGGACTAATTTAAAAAAAAAAAAAAGGGTTCTATTTCTAAAGTTTGGTGTTAGGCATATGGACATATAATTTAAATTTTTAAAAAGAAAGATACCTTCCTTTTTGTGTGTTTTTTTTGTTTTAGGCCTGGGTGCTTCATTCATTCCCCCATATAAATTAGTAAAAATGTAGCCATTAGCAACTTCAGTCAATATATACTAGACTCATACTTTAGGAGGACAACCCAGTTGACAACCACAACAGTTTCTACAATAACAAAAGTGAGAGATAATACTGACATTTGGGTCACTTGAAGGAAGTTCAATCCTAAGATATATTCCCAAGGAAAAACATACACATAAAAAAGCTATGTAAGAAGCTTTTAGAAAATTATTACTATCCTTTTTGTAAGTACAAAAGCAGCATTGTTTTTTTCATCAAAATATCTCATATATCCACAGATTTTAAACCATAACATCTTATCCAGATCCATAATTAAATCATGCCTGTAATCCCAGCACTTTGGGAGGTCAAGGCAGGTGTACCACAAGGTCAGGAGTTCAAGACCAGCCTGGCCAACATGGTGAAACCCCATCTCTACTAAAAATACAAAAATGATCTGGACATGGTGGCACATGCCTATAATCCCAACTACTTGGGAGGCTGGGGCAGAGAATTACTTAAACCTGGGAGGCAGAGGTTGCAGTGAGCCAAGATTATGCCACCACACTCCAGCCTGGGCAACAGAGCAAGACTCAGTCTCAAAAAAAAGAAAAATAAAAATAATAATTAACATTTGTTCTAGACACCACTGCTATTCTTTAACCATTATTTTTAGCATCTTAAAAATGCTAGGCCAGGTGTGGTGGCTCATGCCCATAATCCCAGCACTTTGGGAGGCCGAGGCAGGCGGATCACCTGAGGTTAGGAATTCAAGACAAGCCTGGCCGACATGGTGAAATACCGTCTCCATTAAAAATACAAAAATTAGCCGGGTGTGGTGGCATGTACCTGTACCTGTAATCCCAGCTACTCAGGAGGCTGAGGCAGGAGAATCTCTTGAACCCAGGAGCGGAGGTTGCAGTGGGCCAAAACTGTGTCACTGCACTCCAGCCTGGGCAACAGAGCAAGACTCCGTCTCAAAAATAAATAAAATAAAATAAAATTTATAAACCCTTACGAAATATAACACATAAATTCAGAAAAGTACATAAAATATAGAGATATACCTTAAGAAGCTATTGTAAATTATGTGCCCATGTAACCACCAACCTGGTCCAGAAATATATTCCAGCCAGTATCCAAGAAGCTTGTACAGATGTACCTTTCAGTTCACACCTCCCTACCTCCCACCTAGATGGACTCCTTACCCTAACCTGTATGTAATCACCTCTTTGTTCATCCATGATTAAGTGTTTCTCAGTTTTCTTTCCTTTTCATTTTTGCCCCCCTAAGAAGCCTTTTTAGAAGTTTTCTTCCTAATTTTACCCCCCCTGCTCCACGGAATTTTAACACCACAGATAAATCGTATATCTGTTTATGTTCTGTGGCCCTTTGGAGGGCAGCAGACCATTTTAATAGCTAAGATTGTTTTCACTTCAAAGATCAATTTTCACTCCACTGCAGGTGATATTGCCTCCACTAAGAATGCACGCCCTAACCAACATTAGTTTTACCTATTTTTGAACTCTATATAAAGGAAATTGTACAAAATAGGTTTTGGAGTACAGTCTCATTTACAACTGTGTTCAAGATCCACCCATCTTGTCCCACATAGCTGTAAACCATTTTATAAACACCACATTTCTCCATTTTATTGGAAAGAACACTTGGGTTTTCTGTTTAGGGCTATTATAAACGATGCTTCTCTGAACACTCCTGTGTCTCCTGGTACACCTAATTACTCATCTCTTACAGAGAATATGTCTACGAGAATCCTGAATCATAGGGTATGAGTATCTTCTACTTTACCAAATTTTTTTCCAAAGCACTTGTACAAATATACGCCCCCCCATTGGAAGTATATGGGGTCCTGTAACTATTTTCTTACCTTAAAAGAGAAGTTAAGCAAAATATATTCTATGCCTTCTTTTTCTTTTAAGATCTGAAGATCACTGTGCAAAGGACTATCAGGGTCAACCCTAAGAATTACAAAACAAAAAAACAGTTCAAATAAAAAGTTAAGAGATTTTTTTTTTAACTAAACTCAAAAATGAACTAGTCTGACAGCTAAAATAGAGCACCTAGGGTAAGTTCCAGAAAGAGAAGGTCTAAAGCTGCTCTTTATCACCAGGAAAAATAGAGGTCATTATAGCTTCCAGCTCCTTGGGAATAAATGTCCAAAAGAGACCGTAATACTCTAAATCTAATCTAATAAGGGGTTCAGAGTTTGCAGTCATTCTAAAGGAAAATAGTCACATGTATATAATTTTCTTATTAAACTTATATTATTAGCCAAAGGGTTCAAGGAGAAAAGTTTGCCATGGACCGAACTACGAAAAGTTAAATCACTAAAAAAATCCGTATTTTTCTACAACTGTCCTATATATACAGATCCAATTTGAATCCCATCTCCCCGCAACATTTTTTTTTTTTTTTTTTTTTAAAGAGACAGGGTGCCTCATTCTGTTGCCCAGGCTGGAATATAGTGATACAATCATGGCTCACTGCAGCCTTGACCTCTGGAGCTCAAGATCTTCCTGCCTCAGCCTCCTACCACCCCCAGTAGCTGGGACTACAGGTGTACTCCACCATGCCTGGCTAATGTTTTTTTTTTTTTTTTTGTAGAGATGAAGTCTTGCTATGTTGCCCAGGCAGGTCTCAAACTCCTGGGCTCAAGAGATCCTCTCACCTCAATCTCCCAAAGTGCTGTATATATTTCAAATATAAACTGGTTATCACAGTCTCATGAAGTTATTAAATATACTTTTGTTTCTAAGTTCCCCTGCTCTAACTCCATAAAACACTTTATCCCACAGCTGGTCCTTCCTTTCTGTCCTTCCTCTTTCTCACTTTTTTATTAAGCCTCAGAAACAGCTCATTTAAACAATCTAAGAACTATTTCTATAGAAACAAGGTCTAAAGTTCTAAGTAAAAGTCATAGTATAAAGGTATCAAGTTAGAAGGAAAATAACCTCCACTGTGATAATCTACCATTGTGAAGAGTGGGTTAGCATTAAAAAGTCACTTACTTCTGCAGTTTAACATGCCAGTCATATAAACTGTCATTTATGAGTTCCACTGAATAAATCCCTGTTAAGATACACAGCATGTTAGCTACTCTTCATTTGATCATATAACTATTACTATAGTATAAATGTATAAACTAAATAGTCAACAAAAGCTAGGAATTTTTCTCTTAAAACATGGAACGACTAAGCTATATAGTAAATATTACACCACTGCAGCTGAGTATCTTATGCCCTTAACAGATCATTACAGCCATCAATTGAGAAGATTCTTTAATGAGTTGAAAAACTGCTTACCGTTTAGTCTGACTGAAAAAAAAAGATTATGCAAAATTATAGGTACTTAAGACTTTTCTTCCATGAACATATATTTCTACAAAGACGGAATCCTTCTACGTATGTTGTTTTATAATGTCTCTTCAACTTTCAGGGACCTCTTTCCAAGTTAGTATACCTAACTCTATTCACAATCTTTTTAATGACTTTGTAGTAGTTTATTTTATGGATATGCTTTAACAAATTCCACCCAATATCTAGTTTTTTTCCTATATAAACAATGCTGAAACAAATGATTACTTAACATTTAAAAATAAAACCAGTATTCAAACGTTTGTGCTTTATTAGGTTTCTACAGATAAACTTTTAGACTTCTTACACAAAAAACTGTAAGGACACCCACAATTCTAACAAGTCAGAAACAAGTCTGGCTTATCCTGCACACTACAAAGCAAGGGTTTTTCCTTGTTTTTATTTTTTTAAGCAAGTTCTAATTAATTTTGATTTGTTCATACTAAGAATTCTTGAATGGGTCATAACGCTTTTTTTTTTTTTTTTTTTTTTTTTTTGACAGTCTCACTCTTGCTACCCAGGCTGGAGTGCAGTGGTACAATCTTGGCTCACTGCAGCCTCCGCCTCCTGGGTTCAAGCGATTCTCCTGCCTCAGCCTACTGAGCAGCTGGGATCACAGGTGCCCGCCACCACGCCCGGCTAATTTTTTATTTTTAGTAGAAATAGGGCTTCGCCATGTTGGCCAGGCTGGTCTCGAACTCCTAACTTCAGGTGATCTGACCACCTTGGCCTCCCAAAGTGCAGGGATTACAGGTGTGAGCCACTGCACCCAACCAATGCTATCTTTTCAAATTAAAGTTTGGCTCATTATTTAATACTATTAGAATCTGTAACAATATGAGAATTTTACCTCTAGTTACGACAGGTTCCATAACATTCAAGTCATAATGAGTAAGAATACTCAAGTCAAACAATGAAATAAAAACTTTAAAAACCTATATATTTTAAAGGTAATAACATAACTATCTCTACAATAAGAGTCGATTATCTTGCTTTCAAAAATGGGGGGGGCGGAATCATAGAAATCAACTTGGCAATCATTCTCTGTACAATGAAATGTATTACTCTTACTTTCCAAGCAATATTGCTCATGCTTTCGCCAGAAGATAAAAATACATGTAAGAGTTCACTCTTTTCAAGAAGAGGACAAAATTACAATGGACTTATAAAAACATTTTTTAAAAATCCGAAAAACAAGTAAACTCATCCTATTTTACTCTTTCATCTTTTGGAACTTGATTGCATTTGAGTTTCACATTCCTAAAATAAAGCTAGTAAACATTTCCATTTCTGTCCAGTTTTAAGAAATGACATTTATAATCTGACAATAGAAAAGAGCAGAAGAACCATAAGGAGAGCAGGGATCCAGAGATCCTTACCTGTTTTATAACTCTGTGATCTGTATATGTCCCTGAGCTCTTTCATAAGTCTATCTGAAGCTTGCACTGACCCAGACACTGCACCCTGAAACACAAAAGCCACTGTTTACCAGGGTCTGCTGAGCTAAGATTTAAGATATTTCAACCTGATCTAAAAGATTACAGCAAAAATGGATCACCGTTCAACTTTTTTTTTTTTTGGAGATGCAGTCTCGCCCTGTCGCCCAGGCTGGAGTGCAGTGGCGCAACTGCAACCTCCATCTCCCGGTTCAAGCAATTCTTCTACCTCAGCCTCCCAAGTAGCTGAGACTACAGGTGCGCACCACCACGTCCAGCTGATTTTTGGGGGTTTTTGTTTTTTTTTTTTTTTTGGTGGAGATGAGATTTCACCATGTTGGCCAGGATGGTCTCAATCTCTTGACCTTGTGATCCACCTGCCTCGGCCTCCCAAAGTGCTGGGATTACAGGCATGAGCCACTGCACCCAACCTCAACATTTTAAGAAGTAAAAAAAGTCCAATTAAATGAAGCATTATAAAGTTTCAAGAGGATATAAAACTAGGCACAAGTCTGGTTCATTTCCTATTCCTTATCATGTAAAAGTCTAGTCAACATGTCCAGACCACCATGGATTCCACAATAGTATAGAATTCAGTATGAGTCTATTCCAAACTCTAGCAATTACTATAAGACACTCAAGGTGACACACTATTAACTAAAATACAGCTCCATTCATTAAAAAAAGTGACTTCATAAAAAAAAAGATGTTAAGTCTTAAGACTACAAGCAAGAATATTACACAGATGGTCTAGTTCGCACATTAAGACACTGAGAAACGTGTGTCTACATGCGACTGGTTTTAGTTTTTCAGAGCAGGGACATCTCTAAAAATGAAAACACATCAATATCGTAAGACTAATTATAAACGGAACTATTTTTTGGTCACGTGAAATTAAAGATTTTAAACGTTGCACTATACTTTGAAGGGGAGGAAAAAATCAAGTTTCCTAACTCATTTCATATCTACAAAATAAGAGAAGTTTTTCCTATCTCTAAAATATGAAGAGTACCTAATTCACATGGTGGCTATGAAGATTAAATGTGAAGATATATGAAGTATAAAGTACTTGGCATAGTATCAGTCATGCAAAGGTGTTCAATAATTTATAGTTGTTTTGACTATAACTCAAACTGGAATTGATCACAAGACACAAAGTACAGTTATCATTAATTCAAATGACACAAACTTTGTTTTTTAAGTAATCAAGATATTGGGGCCTGACTAAACTTCTTTGCTCTACTAAAAATTATAAATTAGATTAATATGTAAATAAGATTGAAGGAGGGAGAGTAATCTACCTGTTTTCAACATTTGGCATCTACTTACCTAACAATTCATTCCCTGTTTTGGGGAACCTGTGCCCAAGACAAAGTAACTGCTACGCAGATTTCATGGAGTTGGTCAACAGCTCTAATATAAGGCAGGAAGTAGTAAGTGTTCAATCATTTGATGTTTCCCTACTCTGAACATTTTATATATATACACATCATTTTCATTTATTTTTGACAGCAATCATCCAAAAGGTATGTACTGTCTAGCCGTATTTTAGAGTTGAGGAAAGTGAAACCATAAAAGGTGTGTTTGTCACCAAACTCAGTGTTCTTTTCACATCCTGCTGCTTCATGTAAAAGAGATATTAAGTTGTGGCCGGGCACGGTGGCTCACACCTGTAATCCCAGCACTTTGGAAGGCCCAAGCAGGTGAATCACTTGAAGTTGGGAGTTCAAGACCAGCCTGGCCAACATGATGAAACCCTGTCTCTACTAAAAATACAAAAATTAGCCAGGTGTGGCGGTGCACACCTATAATCCCAGCTGCACGGGAGGGTGAGACAGAAGAATTGCTTGAACCTGGGAGGTGGAAGCTGCAGTGAGCTGAGATTATGCTACCACACTCCAGCCAGGAGACAGAGCGTGACTTCATTTAAAAAAAAAAAAAAGATGTTAAGTCAAAAGAGAAAAATTACTTTTGGTTGGGTCAGAGTAGGACAGATCAAAGTCAGCTTCACCAAGGAGAAAGAACTTGAATTATATTTTGTAGGAGAGAATGGATTTGAATATACAGATCCCACGGGAGGAAGGTAAGCAGAGAAAACAGCATAAACAGGCCGGAAAGGGGAATGTACAGGGATCAGCAGGTGGTTCCAGGATGTGAAGAGCAGATGAACAGGGTAAAAAGTGGCTATCCATAGATAAGAAATGTAATCTACAGCAACAAAACATATGACTAAGGCTAGGCACGGTGACTCTTGCCTGTAATCCCAGTACTTTGGGAGGCTGACATGGGAGGATCGTTTGAACTCAGGTGTTCAAGACCTGCCTGGGCAACATAGAGAGACCTTATCGCTACTAAAAATAAAAAAAAAAAACTAGCCTGGCACGGTGGCACATGCCAAGCTACCTGGGAGGCTGAGGCAGGAGGATTACTGGAGCCTGAGAGATAAAGGCTACACTGAACTATGTGCCACTGCACTCTAGCCTAGGTGACAGAGCAAGACCCTGTTTTTAAAAACGTATGACTGAGTCCACCACTAAGGCAGGAATGGAGGAGGAGGGCAGCTGAGGTGGGCATGTTAATGAATTGCCTGGTATTAACTATAATTATTTAACCACAAAGTCCAGGTTCTACATATCTACACACACTTACATTTAAATGGTCTTGCCTTTGAGTCTTCCTAATTTTCTCTAATATTGCCAAATTTTCTTTTTCAATTCCTTCATCCTCTGACTTTTTCCCACTAATAGGCTCTTCTTCCTTCATCTCATAGTGATCTAAGTCTTCTATATCCTGCAAAAAGAAGAAAAATGTTAGCTTATTCAAGCTATTTTTCTTCAGCAATTTCTTATGCCAAAATAACGTTAAATTACTCTTGACTCAATGAGAGACAAGAAACAAAATATAGCTATTCTATGGGGAGAGAGAAAAAGCCCCCACATTCCATTCAAGAGGCTCCCACCTTTTATATCCTACATTTTATTTAAAAGCTACACTCTGGGTAAAGCAGATTTAAAAGCTTTACAAAATCATAACTATTACCAAATAAGCCATCTTCTAAATCTCCTATTAAGAGGAACCTTTAAAACAGTTTAGCAGCAAGTGTCAAGAACCCAAAGTGTTCCTAGTTTGTTCCAGAAACTCAACTTCTAGAATTGTATTCTAAGAAACTAGTTTAAACTGTAAACACTAATTTAGGCATAAAGACACCTATTTCAACCTTGCAACCACAAAAACAAACACAAAATCTGCATGTGCAAAAATAGCAAAATATTAAGAGGCCACTGAAATACTAACATAGCATAATTTCTCCTGTATCGAAAAACTTTAAAATGAAAAACAGAACACAAAAAAGAAAGAATTTCAATTATGCTGAAATAAGCACAGAAAAAGGAAGACCAGAACTTATATTGAAATATTAATTTCAGTTAATTTTAGTTATCTCTGGAGACATTTAATGCCTATCCCTAATTTCCAAGTTTTATGTAGTAAGCATCTATTGACATTTATAACTAGAAAAAAAGTTAGAAAAAGAATTTTATCTCAGGTCCTCAGGAGGCTGAGATAGGAGGATCATGTGGGCCCAGGAGTTTGAGGCTGCAGTGAGCTATGATCATGCCACTGTACTCCAGCCTGGGTGACAGAGCAAGACTATCTCAAAAAAAAAAAAAAAAAGAAAAAAAAGAATTTGAATACCCCTAGACCAGTATCTTTATTCACATCATTCTGCTCCCTCCTTTCCCATACTATTTGTTCTTACACATATATAAATCTATGCAGAATTTAAATCCTAACTTTTTGCAATTACCTTACTTCTCTACTTCAATTGCCAAAATCTCTAAAGGAGTAGTTTATACTCATCTCGACTTTTTTCTTTCCCAAGCAGGCTAATTCACTGACTTCTAGACCAGGTTAATGACTACCTTCTATCCATTCAATAGGCTTCCTTTTTGGTTTTTTTTTTTTTTAATTTTTTGAGATGGAGTCTCACTCTGTTGCCCCGGCTGGAGTGCAGTGACAAGATCTCGGCTTACTGCAGCTTTCACCTCCACAGCCTCCTTTTTGGAATGCCATCTCTTCAAGCCCTGTTAACGTTCTGTTCTCACTCAAACTCTGCCCATGACTCCATACTTCATGGAGCTCCCTTCTCCCTGTGTGCACCTTTCAGCACCAATCTTCCATCCTACACGTTTTTCTCACAATTCTCACAAATGCCTTTAGCCTATATTTCCTCCTATACCTTCAACCTCAGTCATGTTCCCATCCACAAAACTTCTTTCCCTGAGTATTAATCAGCACATCCCAAACAGAATTCAACATTATCTTTCTAAAATATCCTCAGCACACTATTCCGTGCTTAAGGCCTTCCTATCAAAAATCACACCAAATAGAAACACACCTTTCTCGAATTCAAGACTTTTAACCATTTGCCTTTTCTAGCCAATCTTGTTTTTTCATGACTTCAACACATCAACACTCCTCAAAAGAAAAGTATCCAATGAACCCAAACACACTATGTCCAAAGTTGTTCTGAGCCTCTTCCCATATTATTTTAGGAGCCTAGAATATCTTCTTTCCAACTGTCCTAATCTGACATCTCCAAAATCCATTCTCCTTCTTTTCTAGTTTTCCCTCAATGTTGCAGCCCCTTGTTTATTAGCTTGTGAGGGGAAAAAGAAAAAGTTCATGAACTTTAGTACAATGGCTGCTTCATGGTATACTGGACCCACAGAAAAGGTTTAATGTTTTCACACAGTTTATTCCACCTAAGCTAAACTGCATAAAAACATTAAAACAAATTCTTATTCTAACTGGACAATTTTAAGAGTATTTTACTCCCAGACTCACAAAACAAGCCTATACCCAGGAACAGTGGCACATGTCTATAATCCGAACACTTTGGGAGGCCAAGGTGGTGGATCACTTGAGGTCTGGAGTTCACGAGATGAGCCTGGATAAAAGAATGAGACCCAATCTCTACAATAAAAAATGTTTAAAAAGCTGGGCGTGGGGCACATGCCTGTACTCCCAGCTACTCAGAAGGCTCTGGTGGGAGGATTGCTTGAGTCCAGGAGTTCAAGGTTGCAGTGAGCCACGATCACACTACTGCACTCCAGCCTGCGCCACAGTGAGACCCTGGCTCAAAAAACCAAAACAAGTCTACAACACTGCTTCATTAGTTCTGAAGCATTCTAAAAGTATATTTTAGATTAAAAATTTCCAAATTAAGAAAATAAAAGCATACATTGATTATAAAACCCAAAACAGAAAAAAAAAAATTTTTTTTTAAATCAAGATCATGGAATCCATATATCTTCTATTTGGTCAATGCAGAAACAAAGATCTTTGTTCTGAAGTTTGATTTTAAATGCAAAGTTTCAGAGCTTGAAAACATCTAAAATTATATCCATGACTGACAACTGGCCTAAGCTCAATGTCTTTGGAATGAGCTCTACTAAATTTGCTATGATTTAAATGTGCTCCCTCCAAAATTCAGGTGTTGGCCAATGTGATATTAAGAGGCAGGACTTTTAAGAGGTGATTAAGCCAAGAGGGCTTCTTCCTCCTTAATGGGATTAAGGCCCTTACAAATGAGGCTTCACACACTGGACTAGCTTGCTCTCCTGCCCTTCTGCCTTCTACCATGTGAGAGGATGCAACAAGAAGGTCCTCAGACACCAAATGTTGGTATCTTGATCTTGGACTTCCCAGCCTTCAGAACAGTGAGAAAATAAATGTCTGTTCTTTATAAATTACCCAGTCTCCAGTATTCTGTTAAAATAGTGTAAACCAGATTAAGACAAAATTCATTGATGATTTTTCAATGGGAGACAGTTTCACTACTTCTGGTGAGTAGTCCCTAAAATGTTCTCAAATTCTCCTTTTATGCAAACGAAGTTTTATAAACTCAGTAGTTCCTCTTCCTAAATATAACCAAATACAGATTAAGTAGTGATCAATATTAAATATAAATATAATTTTAGTGCTAAATGTTAAGAGCTTTTGTTTTCCAAGAAATCAAATCCAAAGAATTCAGATAAATTTGCTCAAAGGCATATCATTAAAGGTAAAGCCAGAGTTGGGAAATTATATTCCATTCCAAATACAATGTGCTTTCAATTATTCCACATTAATAGCAATCTATAAAAAAGATTTAAGAATTACTCAAATGTTCAAAAATGAAGACATTTATGAACTCTTCTTTTATATAAAATACCTACTTCAGCCATCTCTTCTTCTTCTTCCTCTTCTTCTGAAGTCACTTCTTCTGTTGTCCCATTCTGAAACAAAGAATGAATCTGCCAGGGCTACACAGAACAAATATGCACAGGCTGAGTACATTAAAGACTGGTGCCATAGCTTTAGGGACAAACTCTCAACCAACTGTCACTGCAGTCCCACTACCAAACAGTTTATTAAAATTAAAATGTTTATCTTTATATCCAGCTTTGACTAACAAATAAGTTATCAGCTTTTAAAAATGAAACAATTTTGAACAATTCAACTTAATGGATGCCTCAGGAATAAAGAAAAGCAATCAAATACAAAGCAAAACAGAAAAAAATGTTAAAACAGAATCTAATTTAAAATAAGAAAACATTTTACTTGTACGGCTGTGTGCCTAAGATCAATGGCTTATTTAAAATAAAATCTCCCAAACTACCGATTCCTTAAAATAGCTACCTTTTTAACTTTGGAAAGCCTGAATTATCACATAAATTCAATTGTCTTACATTTTGAAAGGTCAGATGTGTTATTGATAGACATTTCACAAAACTAAGAATTATGAAATGACCACCTCACTAAAAAGCAAATTTTCTTTTTAAAAACATTTTACTACAAAATACTTCTCTACAAGACACAACTTATCAATTTACACAATTTACAATTTATCAAGTTCAGAAATGAATTTGATGGGGTTTTAGGAAGGGCCTTCATATTCATTTTTGGCAAAGTTCAAAAGATAAGCTTCCTGGCCAGGATACTGTTTATACATGCATCTTTAACCATGAAGGCCAGTTCAGGTTACAACACAGAATATGTAAAAGATCAAGAAACTAGGATCCAGAGATCAAGTAAGACCAACAAAGGTCTCAGTAGTATCTAAGCATCTGTTATTAGATATTCTGATGGAATAATTCTCAAGAAAAACAAACCCATGATCACAGAGGGTATTAGAACTCTTCTGGATTAGTCAGCTGGAGAATTCCATGTAGATAAACATACCTATGCAAAATTAATTTGTATTTCCTTTAAATCTGCATCTCTTTAGACATTGTCTTCTAAAAACTAAATGGAAAATGGAAGCAAGTAGCTTCCAAAATGTAATTCTCTCCTTTTTCATTTCCCTAAATTGTTATATTCCAAGTCAAACTATTCTGGGTATCTAAAGACTATATACCTAGCCTAAAAGTCCCGAAGAGTTTGGTTGCATCAGTGATTGAAAGAGCATTTTTGAAATGCCAATTTCAAAGCTGACCCAGAGAATCTGTTTTTCAAAAGTTCTCTGAGGTGATTATCACATGCATCTGGGTCTGTCACCATCAGCCCAGTTACTATCCTTCATTTTAAAATGAGAAAGCTGAGCTCCCACCACCTCAAAAAGGGGAAGTAATTTAATCAAAACAAAAAGTGAGTTAAGCTTGGGAAGTCCTAAGATGAATTTCATTTCAAGATGTGGCCTGGTCCTCTTTTCAAAACCCCACTGAAATGACAGAATTTTACAAAAAAAGAGTAAGTCTGCTGCAGCAGCAGAAAAACAACAAATACAAGGAGAATACCCTTAGTGAACCAAAACTATAAGGACATGCCGGAAGATACAAAGGAGATGGAATCAGACTGCTGGGCTTGAGAAAGTCACAAATTCAATCCAAATAATGGAGGGACCACTTTTTTTCAGAAGAATCAGACATTCTTTACTGTACTTGTCCCATCTACAGTTGGTAAGGATCACTCTCCTAGATAGGAACTCTATCTTGATGGCCTCTATGAGTCTCAAAACCAGAGAGAAAAGACAGAGTGTTTGAATACAACTCAACGCAGCAGCAAAATCTTCTAACAGACTCAGCCTCTTCCTTTTAGCTCAAGAGCTAGAAAGCTCACCAGCCACCACCTCCTCATCCTCATGCCACAGGAAGAGCACAGGTCTGCAAACCAGGAGGGGGAGGCCACAGCAGAAAAGAGTGACAATTCTGAAGACACTCAGATCAACAACGGATACTGATCAATGGTATATCTCATCTATAAATGAAGAGATAACCATGTATCGCCAGTGAGCTGAAGAAAATTAGCAATCTGAAAGGAAAGTGCCAAGTCAAATAAGCACAAATGATCTGAAGCATTACTAATGAAGGAAATAAATAGAATTTAAAAACCTAATTGGGATCTTTAGCAGTAATTGAGAAGATACTGCATCCACAAAATAAACAGATTACTATGCAAGCACAATTCTACAAAGTAAAAATAAGATCCCCTCTCCCACCCCCAAAAAACCACTTGTAGAAGGGCCAGAGTACTATGCACTTGACCCAACAAGGCATTTATGATTAAGAAAACCAAACAGTGACATTCCCTTAGAACAGAGAAAAAAAGGAGATGGGGGGAAAAACAGAAGAGACGTAAGTAAGAGAACAGTTCAGGGACATCAAAGATACAGAGATCTAACATTCATCCAGAGGATGAAGGGGAATAAAAAGAAAGAAAAGAGATAAGTGCTGCTGAGCTAAATAAAGACTTTAGAATATTAAGTGGCTCTGAATGCCCCAAAGGAATACTGAAGGCCTGACACAGTGGCTCATGCCTGTAACACTTTGGGAGGCCAAGGCAGGAGGATCACTTGAGCCCAGGAATTTGAGACCAGCTTGGACAACATGGTGAAAGCCCATCTCCACAAAAAAATTTTTAAAATTAGCCACGCATGGTGGCAGAGCGCACCTGTAGTCCCAGCTACTCAGGAGGCTGAGGTGGGAGGACTGCTTGTGCCCAGGAGTAGAGGCTGCAGCAAGCCATGATCACACCACTGCACTCTAGCCTGGGCAAGGGAGCAAGACCCTGTTTCAAAAAAAAAAGGAATACTGAAAAGTAAAACCCCCACACTTTACAGTTACAGAGAAAATCATATCAACTACCAGAAAGAAAAAATAACATATACAGAAAGAAGTAAGAATGAGATAGGCATCAGACTTCATTTGTAACAAATATCAGAAGATAGAAGTGTAAATAACTGGGAATAGACTCAATTATGAATTCAGTATTCTATATCTAGCTCCATCAATACAGGAAGCATGTCTGTGTATGTTCACCTCCAGATTCTCCACACCAATGTGGAATACTTTTTATACAGAGTCAGATATTTGTTGAACAAATGATAACAGACAGTAAGTATTCAAGGGACGCTCTCCATACACATCCCTGCAAATGCTTTCTAGGTAAAAACAAAACAAAACAAAACACAACAAAACAAAAAAACAGGATATTATTCAGAGATATACTTGAGGGGCAGGGAGCTGGAGACATAATACAAGAAGCAACAATAAGCAAAGACAACATTAACACCAATAGTGAAATCTAAACGATTGCTGATAATGCAGCTGAAAGGTCACAGGCCATATTCTCTGATCATATTGATGCACTAAAAATAACTGAAAAGCCACCTGAAAATGCTTTTTAAAAAGTTTTTTTTCCTAGATAATTGTTGAGTAAAAGAAGAAATTGATCCTCATGCCCTTAAGTATGTACCCCAGAGAAATGCTGGCACAGGGGTACAATGAAATACAGACACGAATGATCACAGCAGCATTTGCTGTTCCTAACAACACTGGAAACAACCCACATGTCTGTCTCTAGTCAAGGGGATAAATGATAGGGTGTATTCAAACAATGGAATAAATACAGCAACGCAAAACAACTATAGCTACACAAAATAGGAACAAATTTCACACACAATGTTGAGCACAACAAAAATGAAATAATACATATAGTATGATTTTCAGAAGTTCAACAATAGGCAACACTACACTGTATTGTTCAAGGATGCATACATGAGTGATAACACTAGAGAAATGTAAGGAAAGATAAGCGTATAGAGGAACAGTGACCGGGAAGAAGCCTGCAGAAGGTTTCCACAGTGCGAGCAATGTTCCTTTCTCTTCACCTGGGTGCTGGCTAGGTGTTGGTTTCCAAGTATTCACTCTAATTATGTGTTACACTAAGTTTACGTTTTACATATTTTCAATACATGTCATCTCTCACAATAAAAAGTTTTAATAGTATGGCAATGTGAATGAATGATGGAATAAAATTACTTGGAAAATAGATTTTAAAACTTGTGCAATAAACTCAAACAGCACCCAAAGAAAATGCATACCCTTACATGTTTGTTTAAAAAGCAATTTAAATTACATTAATCCACTAAACCAGAAAAAGCAAAATAAAAAGGGGAATTACGACATAAGCAAAAAATGAAAAAGAAAACACTAGATTTAAAAAATAAAACTAAAGGAGGATTCTTTCGCAAGACTAATATAACAGCCGAGCCTCTGAAAAGTAATCAAGATAAAGAAAACTTCTGAAGCGAAAATGGCATACAGCCACATGTGAATATGATGCTATAGCTTAGAAGTATACATAAAGCGATCTTTTTTTTTTTTTAGAATCTACAGTTACTAAAACTGAAGAAGAGGAAAATCTGGAGACCAATACATAGAAAAAGGAAAAAGACAGTCAAAGACTCATCCTCCAGATTGGAGTTTTATTTAAACCACTGTTTCTCAACCTCAGCAATATTGATATATTGGGCCAGACAATTCTTTGTGGAGGGTTCTCCCGTGTGTTGTAGGATGTTTAGTGACATCCTCTCTACCCAAGAAATGCCAACAGCACACCCTACCATGACCAGCTGTGAAAACCAAAAATGGCTCCAGATATTTTCAAATGTCCCATGGGAGGCAAAAATCTCCAGTTGAAAATTGTGTAAACTAGATCTACATCCTAGATCTTAAAAAAAAAGATGTAAAGCTTTCGAAGTCAGCCCTGCATAACCTTGATACTGAAATAAGAGCCTAAAAGGAAAGAAACAAAGTATAACCTTACTTAATATAGAAGTAAAAATCCAAAAATAAAATATTACCATATCCATTCTAATGGTGTTTACTATAGAAATGCAAGGATGATTTAAAATTAGGAATTCACAAGTTAAATTCCTACATAGAATCGTGGGCATAATCATGAAAAACCAGCTAGCTCTCTATGCATTAAGGCCATGTGATATTCAGTGAAAAACACAAGCTGCAGATGTCCTACAGAAGGAAAAGTGAGGGGTCAGGGGCAGTGGCTCACGCCTGTAATCCCAGCACTCTGGGAGGCTGTGGGCAGATCACAAGGTCAGGAGTTCGAAACCAGCCTGGCCAACATAGCGAAACTCCATCTCTACTAAAAAATACAAAAAATTAGCCAGGCGTGGTGGCGCACACCTGTAATCCCAGCTACCGGGGAGACTGAGGCAAGAGAATTGCTTGAACCCGGGAGGTGGAGGCTGCAGTGAGGCGAGATCACGCCATTGCACTCCAGCCGCGGCGGCAGGTGAGACTCCAACTCAGAAAAAAAAAAAAAAAAAAAAAAAAAAAAAAAACTGGCCAGGTGATCATAGATGTTTATAAAATATCAGCTGGCTGTGGTGGCATGTGCTTGTAATTCCAGCTACTCAGAAGGCTGAGAGGCAGGAGAATCACTTGAACCCAGGAGGCGGAGGTTGCAGTGAGTTGAGATCGTGCCACTACAGTCCAGCCTGGGCGACAGAAAGACTCTATTTAAAAAAAAAAAAAAAAAAAAAAAAAAACACAGAAAGAAAAGTGAATACTGAACACATATTTCTCCCATCTGCTCTTTGTCCTGAGGCTCCACTAAAATTACAGTGAAGAATAAACACACAATTACAAAAAAGGAATGCGGTTACCAGCAGACGAGAACTCACCTCTAGACAATGACAGTAAATGGAAAATGGTTAATTAATGGAGCAAAGCCCAAAAAGGTGGAGGTTAGGGGAATATCGATAACAAGGAGGCAAATTTATCTCACAGCACCCTGAAGAGGCTCTAGACTCAGACACTAGGTACCCCAGAAAGCGAGATAGATAGGCAACACTGTAAACAGATTAACAAAAACCTATCTACAGAACACATTTTCCAGGCCCTGCAACACTGTTCTACCACATCTCCTTAAGCAGAACCCAAGCAAACATACATCCACCCCAGGCAAGAAAACACAGATTTCATATCCAGAGGAATGGAGTAGTTCCAGCCACCATTTATGATTGCACCGGGAGATAAGATAGAGGGGTAGGAAATAACAATTGGGAATCAGCCTAAATTCCCACTAAAAGCTATCAGTTGTCAAGTCGTGGCCACGAAGAACTCCCAATCAGTCTTTCAGTCTTTTTTTTTTTTTTTTTTGAGATAGGGTTCCATTCTGTCACCCAGGCTGGCTGGAGTACACTGGCATGATCACAGCCCACTGCAGCCTCAACCTCACAGGCTCAAGTGATCCTCCTGCCTTAGCCTCTTGAGTAGCTGGGACTATAGGCAGGTGCCATCATACCCACCTAATTTTTTATTTTTGTAAAGATAGGGTCTCAATATGTTGCCCAGGCTGGTCTTAATTCTTGGGCTCAAGTGATCCTCCCATCTCGGCCTCCCAAAGCACCAAGATTATAGGTGTGAGCCACCACACCCAGGCTCCCAATCAGTCTTTTAGTACCTCTCTCAAATATGAACAAAAAATGGAATTAAAAGACTACAAATGATGAGCAACATAGAATACATACTTGAGGAAAGGTTTAAAAAAAAAAAAGACCAAAATAAACTAAGAAAAATATTATTAAAGAAAAAAGAGATGCTAGGGAGAGGGTCAAAGTATCAAAATAGCTCCTTAAAGACACTTATGGATATATTACATCCATAAAACAAAAATAGAATATGAATAAAAAATAATCAGTGAAGAAAAGGTTCCTAGAACTCAGGGCTCGTCCTTGGATGGGCCCATCCCACAATGAATCTGGGTGGGCCCTGAGACTCACTTTAACCTACAGAATTTGGTAGAAATGATATTGGACCTGTTCCAGATCTAAGCCTTAAGAACACCTGGCAGTTCCACATCTGTGCTTCTGGAAGCCAAAAATAGGAACTGACTATCCTCTTGGAGAAAGAGAAGCCACACGAAGAGGCCTGAGAGGATGACATGCTACGCAGAGAGGCCAGATGAAGAAACACCAAGGCAGCAGACAATCCACTACAGCTGAGCATCCAGATGACCAGTCCCTGTCACCATCTAAACCACACAGTGAGAGGTGCCAAATGAGACCAGAAGAAAACCTGTCCAACTAGCCCCAGTTAAGTCATACAATAGTGACAGGCAAATTTGTTGTTTTATGCTATTAAGTTTTGGAATAATTGGTTAAGCAACAATAAATAAAACTTAAAGTTATGACTGTCCAAATAAAATTTCCAAAAGTTGAAAGAAAAATATTCTAGATTTTAAAATTAAAGAAAAATAATTCAGAAATAATATGAGATATAAGACTCAAGACAAGAGGTCTAAAATCCCATTAACAGACACTTCAAAATGAACAAATAAAATGGAAAGGAGAAAGTTAACAACAAAAATATGAGAAGATTCAAGGTTCCAAATTTGAAAGAGCCTATCCATAGGCCTATCCATTTGGTGTACTCAGTACAGTGAGTGAAAAACCCACACTAAGTATACTGTTGTGCTGTTTCAGCACACCAAGGAAAAGACAAACTCCTAAAAGCTTCCAGAGAGAAAGCCGTACATAAATGACTGAAACTCAGAATGGCATGAGGCTTCACCACCACGACTGGTTAGAAGACAACAGCACAGACTTTGAAATTCTAAGGTAAAATTATCTTCAACACAGAAATATATAATCAACCAAACTATCAATCAAGTGTGAGGGAGGGTAGAATATAACAGAAGTGAACATTGATGGGGATGTGCTATGCACCAGGCACTGTTCTAAATGGTTTACTTGTACCAACTCATTTAATCCTCATAGTTCCCCAAAAACATAGGTACTAATACTATTACTGGTTCTCCCATTTTGCCAATTCAAAATTGATGCACAGAGCAATTAGGGAATCAGCCCAAGGGCATACAGCCAATAAGTAGCAGAACCAAGATTCAAACCTATCTCGGTCTGGCTCCAAAACCCAAACACTGGACAGTATTTTTTCAGAAGCTACAGCTCAGAAAATGTACTGCTCCATGCTTTCTTAGGGTTTTACCTAGTCAGGCAAAATGAGAAAGGGTAAGCCACGAAAGATGACATGAGATCCAAGAAACAATGGATCTACTGCAGGAGAGCAGATGAGAAAAACCTCAAGATGGCATCTGCACAGCCAACCCAAAGAAAAACCTGCCAAGACGGGCAAGAGGAGCCAAAGGCTTCAGAAGAAAGGGAAACCTCACAGAAAGGGCTACAACATAATTTTTTAAATTAAAAATTACTATTATGAGGAAGATACTGCAAAACTAAAAGCTGCACCAAGAAAGGAAATATCCTATCTTAAATATTCTAGAAAACTTGGCTTTACTCTACAAAGTCCTAATGATAATTAGTGATACATGACTAAAGATAATATTTGAGGAAAGGGAGGTGAGTGGTAAGTGGGTGGTATAAGAGCTAAATTATCATGTATTATAGTAAAAAAATAAATAACTGATGCCTAAATAGGTAAATTCAGAATGAAGTTAGTAGTGGTCATGAACTAGTGGAAATTTCTGTTGCTTGCAGGAGATAACATTTGGGTTAGTTCTTAAAAAGCATAGAGAGACTTAAGGAAATGACATTTCCAGGTGAAGGAAATTGAATAACCACAGACAAACAATGAAAGAAGCAAGAGCGTTTAGGGAAACCAGCAATATTAACAAAAAGGTGGTGGTAGGGAGAAGGGCAACTATTTTCCTGTATAGTAAATACCAGCAGCTCCAAAGAATGTAAAGTTTATTTTTAGTACCTAAAACAGAACAAACAAAACAATTCAATAGGAACAAAAAAGAAACTAACTTCTAAACAAGTTGAATAACAAAAAGAAAAATCATCCTAGTTTGACTTTTGCTTGAGACAATTTATTTTAGCTCTTGAACGCTAGAGAATTTTTACTTTACCTGACCCGTGGGTAGTGGTTGATCTAGCATCTCAACATCCAGGTGCTTAGGAACGTTATATAATCTGCAGAGTTCACATATCAACCACTTCAATTGCTGACGAAGCTACAAAACACATTTCAGTAAATAAGCATTATGTTAAAGAGCCCTTAGAAGACATCAATAATGTTATGACTACTGTAATCAATCCAGTAGGAAATGAAAAAGTTTGTTACTGCTCAACTGCAGCTTACAGATTTAAAAAATAGTCTTTAAAATATTTTCAGGATCCTCTAGTATAAGAAAGTTACTGTGGCTTGGGGTATAATCACTACAACTGATACCTAGCAGAATGACAATAATAAGGGCAGAAGAAGGAAGTTCCAGACATTGTCCAATTTCTCACTGCTAACCTGTTTTCTGAGAAATTTACAACTTCAGACAAGAGAACATTAATGCATTAATGAGGCTACCAAAAAAAAATAAAAATTAAAAAAAAAAACAGAAAAAATAACCCAGACACACACAGGCAGTGCTGTTACAGATGGATTATAAAATTATATATTCTAGTCATATTCATTTAAAAGTATAGAAGCAAATGCGATCTAGTAGACAGAGCCTGGCAATCTGATAGATGACCTCGGATATCGTATCTAATTCCCTGAGTATGAGTCTGCCCATCTGTAAAACAAAGAAGTGAAAACTTTCCCAGAATGGTAAAGATTAATGAAACCTATAAAACACTTGACACTTAGTAGGTTCTTAAGTGTCTGTCTAAAAAATAACAATAATTCACTAGGAAAACTGCAAAGAGTAACTGTAAATTTCCATGTTTAAGTCCAGATTGTTTTGTAAGCATATTTGCTTTAAACAAATAAGCAAGGTAAATCATGTGCACAAGTATGGTTTTCATTGTTTAAAATGTTTTTCAATGTATAAGGTGACTCAAATGGGATCTAATAAGGCAACTCACTTCACTTAGTCAGGAACAGTTTCCTAGGTGGCTCTGACCAAGAAAAGAGATGAAGAGAAAGACGCAGGTTTACAAAGGACAAAGAAAGACACAGGATTAGAATGGGTTAACGAAGCAAAGAATAAGCCTTCCCAAAGTGGACAATGGAGCAAATGGAAATGAGGAAGGTTGAATGGTAAATTAGGATCCAACAAAAATCTTCATGCTTAAAAGGAAACCAAGCTCCAGTGTGGATTTGATATCCACCCAATATGCTCTATTGTGTGCTAAGTGCATAATGAAGATGACGCAAGGCGATCTGGACACAGACCTAGACACTCTGACCTCTGGCACGTAAGGGGCTCCAGGAGTGCTGGGGAGTGAGGCAGCAGGGTAGTGGAGTCATACCAAGCAACAAGAAAGACAGGGTAGTACATTTTCCAGGAATTTCAATTTTCCTCCCTTCCCCCACACACCAAAAAAGTATTTGAGGGATGGGAGGAAGAAACTGAGATCATAGAGAAAATTGTAAGAGACATTCAGAAGGTCAGGTCTTAGAAAATTACTAGTTTGGCGGGGGGAGGTCAGAGAACGGTAGTATATAAAAGAACACTAAGACAGTTCCCAGGTTTAGGCATGGGTGACTAGTTGGATTATTTCATTTTTTCCCCCACTCACAATCACAAGGAGAATTATCGAGGAAAAACACGGGGCTGATAGAGTGCTAGGAGGTGGGTAAATGCAAATTTAAATGTCATCATTTTGAACACCCATGGCACTCCAAGTAAGATTCCCTAACATATATGATATACAGACAGATATATGGGTTTGAAGCTGGAGATAAATACAGATTTAGGAATCCCTAGAACAGAGGTCATGACTAAAGTAATGGGAGTAAAAGATTACTCGGAGAAAGCACAGAATGAGAAGAGAAGAAAGAAGTAGGCCAAGGAAGAAGAGATCGGAGGAGACCAAGGCAGGGTGATAAGATCAAAACAAGACAGTAACCCGATGAAAGTTCCATTAGATTATCACAATTATCACAGAGCCTGACACAGAAGCCAGTATTTTTTAAATTGTGTTCTACTATTAAGTTTCCTGTACCCACCAGGAAAGAAAAAAGTATAAACAAGCATATAGATTGTTTTACATTGTATACTAAAGGGGCCAATTATACACAGTATTTTATGCCTTCCTTTTTCACTTAATGTATCTTAGAACTTTGCATATGCTCTTATGGAAAGACTGGCTTTTTTTTTTTTTTTTCTTTTTTTCTTTATTTTTGGCCTACAACAGAATATTCTATTGTAAAACTATACACTATAATTTTTATTTAACCAACTCTTTATTGGTGGACATTAAGAATGGAGGAATGTTTCAACAAGGGAACAATCAACAGTATCAAAATACTGCAGAGGGGTCAATTTGAGGACTAAGAGAGGTGCCACTAGTTTTGGCAACTAGGAGATAAATTTTAGTGCAACAAGGAAGGTACAATCCAGATTATAATAACTTCAGTGAAAAAAGGTGAAGACATGCAGCTTATTCTCTTAAGAAACTAGGCTATGATAAACTGGCAGAGGCTGTAAGAGTGGGAGGTGAGTTGTTTTCTCCTTCATGTAAATATATTCACTTTTTAAAAAACTAGGCCCAATGTTATATCCTATTTCATTTAACCTTATGAACATGTTTACTTAATATTTTAGACACTGAAAAGTAACTCATTTTTGCTATTATAAAACCGTTATCTTTAGATCTTCTGAAGCAACTTCCTAAAAGGAGGTAGCAGTAACAGAACTATGTCTACCATTCTTTCCCATCAACCCCCTTGCTGGGGATGTAAACATGTGTCCACCTAGCTTTTAATTTTTACCTCTTACCTTCATGGCTCTCCATACAAACCTTAACTCGTGTGTGTGTGTGTCTGTGTGTGTGTGTGTGTGTGTGTGTGTGTGTGTGTGTGTGTGTGTATCTATGGAGAGAGAGAGAGAGAAAGAGAAAGAGGGTCTTGCTATGTTGCCCAGGCTGATCTCAAACTCCTGGGCTCAAGCAATCCTCCCACCTCGGCCTTCCAAAGTGCTGGGATTACAGGCATGAACCACTGTGCCAAGCCTCAGCCTTAACTCTTAAAATATTTTTTTTGGAGACAGAGTCTTGCTCTGTCGCCCAGGCTGGAGTACAGTGGCACAATCTCGGCTCACTGCAACCTCTGCCTCCCAGGTTGAAGCAATTCTCCTGCCTCAGCCTCCCAAGTAGGTGGGATTACAGGTACATGCCACCACACCTGGCTAATTTTTGTATTTTTAGTAGAGATGGGGTTTCGCCATGTTGGCCAGGCTGGTCTTGAACTCCTGACCTCAACTGATCCACCTGCCTGGGCCTCCCAAAGTTCTGGGATTACAGGTGTGAGCCATCACACCCAGCCTTCTGTTCTTAAGAATAGATGTGTTTACACCAACTATAACTTATTTTGACAAAAATCAGAGTTGAGACTCAAACTTCCTCAAATAGTTTTCCTAAGACTATTTACAGAATAATCTGTCCTTTCCTTATTAAGTTAAAATACTACCTTCACCTTACGCTAAATTCTCATTTGCATGACTCTGGTTCTAAATTTCCATTGCCTTTATCTGTGTGGAACAGGGGTTAGTACACAACATTTTATTGAACATCTGCTTGAACGAGTCTTTTTTTTTTTTTTTTATCATTTACTCTTTTAAACATTAGAGTCATTTTGTTAACTTCCAAAAATAAATCTGCTGGGATTTGTACTGAAATTTATTTTATATATATATATACACACACACACACACACGTATATGCATATGGGTATATATATGTATTATGTATTTTATATATACATATATGTATACACACACACACACACATATTTTTTTTTGAGACAGTCTCACTCTGTCACCTACGCTAGAGTTCAGAGGCACAATCTAAGCTTACTGCAATCTCTGCCTCCCAAGCTCAACTGATCCTCCCACCTCAGCGTCCTCAGTAGCTGGGACTACAAGTGTGTACGGCTATACCCTGCTAATTTTTGTATTTTTTGTAGTGACGGGGTTTCACCATGTTGCCTAGGCTGGTCTTGAACTCATGAGCTCAAGCAACCTGCCTGCCTCAACATCATAAGGTTCTGGAATTACAGGCATGAGCCACTGTACCCAGCAGAAATTACATTTACGAATATGAAGACATGGTGATAAGTGACATATTTATAACATGAGATCTGCTCATACAGGAACACAGAATGCAAATCTTTCCTTCCACTCAGCAAAACTGTTGTGTTCTTGATAAAAGTCCTGCACATCTAAGTTGATTCCTAGGTATTTAATTTTTGTTAAAATACTTGAAAAAATACTTTATCACTGTATCTTCTATGTGATTATAGCTAAAATTGTGGAAAACTATTAACTTTTATGTAACAGACCTTTTAACCAGTAATCTTAAAAACTCTTTTTTCCGGTTAGTTCCTCTGAATATTTTTAGGTAACCAATCATGTCAGCTGAAAATAATGAGGATTATTTTTCTATAAAGACTTTATGATATCATGGGAAAATACAGTAATTTTTTTTTTTTTCTGAGACGGAGTCTCACCCAGGCTGGAGTGCAGTAGTGTGATCTTGGCTCACCACAACCTCTGTCTCGCAGGTTCAAGGAATTCTCCTGCCTCAGCCTCCCAAGTAGCTGGGATTACAAGCATGTGCCACCATGTCCAGTTAATTTTTGTATTTTTAGTAGAGACAGGGTTTCACCATGTTGGCCAGGCTGATCTTGAACTCCCGGCCTCAAGTGATCCGCCCGCCTCGGCTTCCTAAAGTGCTGAGATTATAGGCGTGAGCCACCGTACCCAGCCAGTAAATGTGTTTTAAACTGATATAAAACAATATAGAATATGACCTCAACTATTTAAACATATGTATAAAGTTATATGTATTTTACTAGCAAAGAAAAAATATATACTGGTAGAAAATAACCATCATGTCAACAGTGGTTATATTAGGTAGAGAAATTATGGGAGATTTTAATATTTTTTTCCTGTCTATATTTCACTAATTTTCTCAACAATGGTTGCTCATGAGTTTTATAATCAAGAAAAAAAGTGTTAAAAATTTTTGCAACACAGAAAGTTATATTTCTTTATATACTGAAAACAAAAATAAAACTTTATATTTGAATACCTTTGACTTTTGCTGCACTTACAGACCTTGAAAGAAAAGGCAATTCCCTCATACTAGTTCTGGTGTCATTCTCCCCATCTCTTCCTTCACTTCCACCTTGGTCTTTTTTCTGCTTCCCATCTTGGCTAGTGATCTCTACCCAAAATGCTTGATTTGGCTTAATGGTTAGAATTCAGGGAAAAAGAGATCCCTAATTCGTAATCGAAATTAAGGTTATACATGTGGGAAATAAAAAAGAGAGACCAGGTAGTAAACAGAATTTGAAAGACAAAAACAACAACAACAACAAAAAAAACCTACTCTCTAATTCCTACAAGATTATAATCATTAATCATGCTTTTATATCATATTATCTCTTAACATTTAATTTCTATATGTAATGTTCATGAGGACAAAAGAAAACAGCTTGGCATATTTTCTTACCGAATTGTTGTTCTTAGTATCTTCTAGACCTTCCAGAACTGATGTCAGATTTGGGTCATCAGAGTCCACAAACCATATTGGTGAAGAAGATGGATAGGATTCCTGTTTAACACAGAGACACCTATGTTAAACATTTACATACAGACTAACCCAAATATGCAATTAAACCACACCACTAAATGGCAAGATGACCCCAGATTTAAATAAAATGTATGGGGGAAAAAACACGTTAAAAACCATGTGAGGAGCCGGACTTTTGAGACAGCTATTCTCCTTTCATAGCACTGTCTGTTGCTACAGCTCATAGAAGTCAATGATTTTCTTCAACACTGGTAGGCAGCCTCTAAAATGGCCCCAATCACCTTCACCTCCTGCCATTCACACCCTTGTAATATTCCCGCCCCTGGACCTAGTGACTCACTTCTAACAAAGAGAATACAGCAAAAGTAATAACATCACTTCTGAGACTAGGCTACCAAGAGACTATGATGTCTGCCTTGGTCACCCTTCTCCTGCTTTTTCCATTGCTCCCTCTGATGGAAACCAGTTGCCATGTGATGAGGTGCCCTATGGAGAGGCCCACATGGCGAGGGATTATAAAAGGCCTCAGACCAAAAGCCATCTAGAAACAAAGGCCCAGTCCAACAGCCTGTAAGATAAATCCTGCCAACATCTACATGAGTGAGCTTGGAGACTGATTCTTTCCTTATCCTGCCTTAGGATGATCACAGCTGCCACCAACACCTTCACTGCCTGGTGAGAGGCCAAGTCAGTGAACCCAAGATAAATTGCACAAAATCCTGACCCACAGAAATGGTGAGATGTTTGTTGCTTTAAGCTGCTAAATTTGTTACAGAGAAATAGAAAACTAATTCAAACACCATAAAATTCTAATGTTTTAACCTATCACACAAACGAAGTACTACCAAGAAATGCCATTACTACATACATACATACACACACACGCATTTTGTTTTTAACCTCAAGACGGAGTCCTGCTCTATGGCCCAGGCTGGAGTGCAGTGGCATAATCTTGGCTCACTGCAACCTCCGCCTCCTAGGTTCAAGCGATTCTCCTGCCTCAGCCTCCTGAGTAGCTGGGATAACAGGCACATGCCACCATGCCAAGCTAATTTTTTGTATTTTTAGTAGAGATGGGGTTTCACCATGTTTGCCAGGCTGGTCTTGAACTCCTGATCTCATGATCCGCCTGCCTCAGCCTCCCAAAGTGCTGGGATTACAAGCATGAGCCACCACACCAGGCCCGTATCTTTTTAAATACATGTGATTTTTGAAAAAAGCTAACGAACTAAGCATTATGTGCTTTCACCCACTAACAGACATTTACTCTGTTACTTTGTATGCTTTTCTATTATAAATTGGGGGAAAACCATTATTATATATTAGCTTCAGAACAACTAGGTTCAGAACAACATGGAAAACAATTTTGCAGAAACAATTTTAGGAAACACTGCTTTGAGAACTATGATTTATAGCTGAAGCCACAGAAACTGAATATTTTTAAAGAATTTTGACAAATGTTCTTTTAAGAATAAGTTGTATTGATGGAGGACATCATTAATAATATACCTGGTCAATAATGGGTTATTTACTATTCTCATTCCTCTAACTCTTACTGTGCCCCAAATCTCTTTACAGGCTAAATGAGAAACTCTTCAGAATTAATCCTGTTCTTAAAGGACACTACTTATTGAGTACTGCATTTTCTTATTCAAATTCTTCAGCACACGTTGGGAATACACCATCTGGACCATTTTTACTGTTTTAGTTTTTAGGTTTATTTTTCCTTAGGCTAAAGAAACTGCAACTACACTTAGGATCTCACTTTATTAGGTTAGTATTTGTCTAGTAAACTTCAGCATAAGCCAAGAAACATATATGTTGTCACTCTGGACTGAAACCCCTCAAAACCATATTAAGAAAATTACAAAAACAACTGAAATCATGTTTTTAATCTTGTAGATGGAAAGCTATGATACACTGTAGATCTAAGTACTTATTTCAATGGTTCCCAAAGTGGGGCCCCTCAGACCCCCAGGTCCAAACTATTTTTATAAGAATATTAACATGTTGGCCGGGCGCGGTGGCTCAAGCCTGTAATCCCAGCACTTTGGGAGGCGGAGACGGGTGGATCATGAGGTCAGGAGATCGAGACCATCCTGGCTAACACGGTGAAACCCCGTCTCTACTAAATATTACAAAAAACTAGCCGGGCGAGGTGGCGGGTGCCTGTAGTCCCAGCTACTCGGGAGGCTGAGGCAGGAGAATGGCGTGAACCCGGGAGGCGGAGCTTGCAGTGAGCCGAGATCTGGCCACTGCACTCCAGCCTGGGCGACAGAGCAAGACTCCGTCTCAAAAAAAAAAAAAAAAAAAGAATATTAACATGTTGACATACGCTGTGAGGGTGAAGATACAATGGTGGATAAAAATGCTGGCACTTTAGCACAAACAAAGGTGGTAACACCAAACTACTAGTAGTCATGGTATTCTTCACTATGCACAGGAAAGGTTTAAAAAGGAAGAGCAACAAAAGATCAGTTTCATTTAAGAATGTCTACGATAAGGCTGGGAATGGTGGCTCATGCCTGTAATCCCAGCACTTTGGGAGGCCAAGGCAGGAGGATCACTTGAGCCTAGGAGTTCAAGACCAGCCTGGCCAACATGGTGAAACCCCATCTCTACAAAAAAATACAAAAATTAGTTAAGCATGGTGGTTGCATGCCTTCAGTCCCAGCTACTTGGGAAACTGAGGCAGGAGGATTGATTGAGCACAGAAGGTTGAGTCTCCAGTGAGCTGTGATCACGCTACTGCACTCCAGCCTGGGTGACAGAACAAGGCCCTGTCTCAAAAATAACAAGAATGTCTATGATAAAGCAGTGAAAATTTTACTACATCTTAATCCTTGAATATGTCTTTTTAGTATTTCAAGTGATGAAATGGGAAGTACACAGGAGCATTCCTACAGACTGCCTGAGAAAAAATCCTTTCATTTTTACTTGAAAGGATGATTGACAATGTTATTTCAACTTGTTTTCGGATTTTCCTCAAAAAATAAGATTCTGTCATTTCAAGGAAAACAACAGACAGGCCATAATAAAATTCAATAATAAAACAGCTATAATAAAATGCAAGTTTTTGAACAAAAAATTAGTTTTTGAAAACTTGTATCCACCACTGTTTTCCAAGTATATCCTGATAACATTGATGGCAATATTGATGAATGTATTTTGAAACTGTAAAATCGAATCTATCAACATTTAGAAGATCTCGGTGAACCATTATTATCTAAATGACCAATGCATGATGTTATATCACACAAGGGTAAAAGATCCAAAGTTCAAGAAAGACCAAGTTTTGATGGAGTATCAAAAAAGAACCCTAGGCAACATGGCAAAACCCTAGCTCTAGAAAAAATACAAAAAATTAGCCAGGTAAGATGGTCTACACCTGAGTCCCAGGAGACTGAGGGTGCAATGAGCTGTGATCACACCACTGCACTCCAGCCTGGGCAACACAGTGAGCCCCATCTCAAAAAAAAAAAAAAAAAAAAAAAAAAATCCACAATTATCTAAAATGGCCATTAAAATATTCCAGAATTCTTCCAACCAGATGTCTGTATAAAGTTAGATTTTGTTTACATTATTTCAAGCAAATACCATACAACAAATTAAATGCAAAAGCAAATGACAGACCAAACATCAATGAAATCTGCAAAAAATGTAAGACTGTGCTACTATTCTATTTTTGGCTTAGAAAATTTTGTTTCATAAAAGCATTTATAACAATATGTGATGAGTTTTTAAAGAGTTAATGTTTTCAATATTTCTGATTTAACTTCTAGTGATAAACACCAACAGACATTTTACATAAACCAAAGCCCTTGGGTCCTCAATATATTTTCAAGAGTGTAAAGGAGTCCTGACCACAAAACTTTGAGAACTGCTGCCTTCCCTTCCACTTTCCTTCCTTCCTTAGAATTTCTTCCTTGGAAGAAACATCCCTTTGCCATTCTATATTAACTTACATAGTTCCATTGAGACCAGTTTTGCTACCTCCCTCCCTCCCATCTTTCCACCTCCCTCTCTTGACACAAAACCTAACCAAAGGACTCGACCAGCCCACCCATTTCCAGTGATTAGCTGTCAGGTGGGTTAAACCAAGAAAATCTGGGTTTTCCCTGAGACTAGACCTCTAGTTCTGAGAGATCTGGAATCATAGGGACAAGGTTGGCCGCTTCAGTGTGGTCAGAATTCATCTTGCCTAAACACAAAGAGTAAGTTATAACATGGATCTACAATATTGTTGAGTGAAAAAGCAGATTACAAAAAAATCTGGTTTTTTTTAAGGGAGAGGGAACATGTATAAGCATCGGAGAAAAAATATGAGCAGATAACTGGAAAGATACAAAATTCTGATAGTGGTATATTCTGAGTGGTAGAATTATAAGTAATATCTCCTAGGTTTTTACTAAAATTTTTTTAATGTCTTACAATAAGATTTTGTTTTCCATATTATAAAATATCCACCACCCTAGGAAACTTAACCTTCAGCACAAACTCTACATCATTTTCAAGGTTTGTTCAGTTTAATATTTAAGACACAATCTACTTTGAAAGACATCTAAAATAATGACCAACATTTAAACCTATATATTAATGTTTTCAATCTTTCACATGCTTTAAGTTTTGTAATTCTGATAAGGTTAACTAAGTTTTATATCTACCTTGAAAAGATAAGTTTTCTTAGTATTTTTCTTTAAAATAAATATGACCTACAATATGTCAGTTTTTAAACAGTGAATGGTGCTCAAAAATTCCAATACAAATTCTGGCAGTTTTCCCGTACATAGAATGTTTAAGTGCTTCTAGAACCACTCTTTTTCACCACAGTTATGAAAACACAGAACAATTATCTAAGCATCTAATTATTCAGGTCCTTTGTTCTCATCCATCCTATTAGTTTCATAGTAATTTTAAGGCCTGTGAGGATGAAGTTGTCTGTGACAGCTACCATAAAGATTATTGTAAGTGGACAAATTTCAAACAAATTCATCACCACTACCATCCCCATAATAAAACTGTCTTAATACAGGGAAACACAACTGAAGATTAACCAAGCCAACCTCTTTACCTGTCACTGCTTAAGAAAAAGATTTTTTTTGTCTTTAACTTTCTGTATCTATTTTTCTCCATAAATCCACTGAGATCATTGTGTGGCTCTATCTCAAGCACCAGCAACCAAAACTGCCTGCCAGAATGGTCAGTTTTTGTATCTTTCCAAATGTAGGACACAGCTATCTTCAGGGACTTCATAATTTTTTTAAAAATGATGCACAAACTTCTTGAAGGTTCAGAGATATAGCAGTCGTAATTCTTCTGAAGGCTAGTTATGGGACACATTACTTTCATACTTTGCTGTTCAATAAATGTGGGGTGGAGATTGAAGTAAATTGACAGAATTAACATATAATACCTTAATAAAATTCTAACTGCTCTGACAACAAAAGATACTTAAAATGTGCACACATGGTTCCCTGCTAGTCATTTTACAAATAAACAACCAAGTAGCTAACCTAGAGCCCACAAAAGCAGAGTAAAACTTCTCTTGTTAAAATAAAAATGCTTATAAACCCAAAAAGAAAATGCTTAAGTATTCAAACACAAGCAGCAAATTACAGCTACTGAGAACATCATTGTAAGCAAAGCACAGAAAACAAAGGTGCTGATGAGGATCTGAACCACCTAAGCTGCAGAAACCCACTGGATGGTTTCCTAGGTTCCAAGTCAGGATTATCTTTCAGAATCTTCTAGAAGAGATCACATAACACTGTTACAAAGGATCTGGAAAAAGGGACCCCTGCTTTATCACTCTGGCTCTCCAGTCATGCTTTAACATTTGGCAGTGATTATTTCCATTCAACTCAATTCCCCACCCCTCAACTAGCTGACATTTATCAAATACTACCTTTTTCCAGGTTTAAGTAAGTTTAACCAAATTAAAAAAAAAAAAAAAAAATCAAGATACTAAGGGATATACTATTCACGAAAGGGAAACCTAAGTCTCCTCTTCATGTACCTGTTCCTTTCAAAGACAGGTATAAAAATGGGGAAGAGAGAGCATAGATAACCACTAGGAATTTGACCCTATATTATAAATTGGTCAGATAAAAGAAAACAATGATTCTTCTGGAATGAAAAGTACCACTTAGGCGCTTAATATGACAGTTCTGATAGTTCCAAATGCTTTTCCGTGAATTGAATTTGGAAAGATAATCTGTCCCAGGAGGGCAAACCAAAGAGAAAGTCTTAGGCTCCTTAGTCCAGCTTTATTTCCTTTGTACAACTTTGACTGGACTACTTTTTAATCACAGTAAAGACTAGAAAAATGCAAGATGAAGTTAACAGCATTGCTTTATTTCCCATGAAAAGCTGTTATAAAACATTTTCAAAATAAAGTGTTTTTCAGCCCCAAATGACACCATCACTTTTATATTTGTAGAACACAATATCATTGCCAAAGAGATGTCCTCTATATGCTCTCTTGCAGGGCAAAAAAATATTATCTACTATATACAGAAACACAGTAAAAGAAGTGATTTACTTAAGCTCCTAACTACTAAATAAAAGCTAAACTTCTCACTTTCTCCTAGATTCACAGCTCCAACATTTCTAAAATTTAGTATCTTGCTGTTGGGGGTACGCGCTTTTTGGCAATAATGAATAGAAATTTAATTAACTAATCAAAAAAAGTCCCACTAAAAGCAGCCTAGCAAACAGTCACTCATGCAGAAAGAGTAATAATTTATGCTCTGCAAGTAATATAAAAAATGAAGTTTCATTTGTTTACTAGCTAATTTACTTACTGGGGGAGATTTTTCATTCTAAAACAGTGATTCCCTACCAAGAGTGCCCAGATGCCAAAAAGTCCATAAAAGGAGTAATGGAGTTGCCAAGTTATGTTAAATACTTCAAAAGGACTAAAAGAAAACCATATACTAGCTCCCAGTAAGGCTCCACAGGTTATTAAAACAAGCTGCTTTGCATTTCGGTGTGATTGTAACAACTAATTAGATGGCAATCAGATTAATTTACTGAAGATGGAAAAACTATACTTCAGTTTGTGTAACAGGCAATATTTCACATCATGGCTTCACAGAAAAGAATAAAAAGGACTCCTTGAGGTTGAAAAAGAGCACTCTTTTCCCTTCATTATTTAAGATTAGGACAAATTTATAAAACAGGAAAAGAATTAGCTCAATTCCTTTGGCCTACAGAGTAAAACATCTGTTCAGTCTTTTTCACTTCTTACACTCTCATATGAAGTCAATTTACACACTTCCTTCAAGCCCTTAGAGACCTTTTTGTACTATCCATGACAAGTTCTTGATGTTATCTCTGCACTTTTGACAAATTCTTAGCAGTTAACTTACAAGGCAATTAAGATTTTTGTTCAAATACAATATAGCTAGAATAGGGCCATATACTCAATAAATATTTATGAAGCATTTATTGAGTGGAAGATAAAAAGCACAAAGCATAATTATAAAATATTCTCCCCTGCTACCATAAAAAAAAATTTAAGGTTTACACAATACAGCATAAGAAAGTATGACCAAAGCTAAAATAGTAAGGACTAAAGATGGGAGGAAGGGGAAATATCAGCATGAACTAAGTATGACCCAGAAGAGCCTTGAGGGATGGTCAGGTATATAAAGACAAATGGGGTAGGGTTAAGGGGTGGAGGTTGGGGGCACATTCTACAGGGGAAAATACAGCTGATACAGAAGCCTGAAAGGAAAAGCCGGCAGAGCACCTGTACAGGACTCTAGCATGCACGTGTGTGAAAAAAAACTTAGTTTCTCAAACATTAGAGAAACTGCAAAAGGATGTTTCTTGGTAAGTATAAAGAAAACAAAGCCTAGCATGTAGAACTCAATAAATAATTGAACTGTCTAAAGAGGAAAAAGTTAAATAAGTCAAACTCATTACCTTTTAAGAGTTACAGCTTTAGAGAATAACAAATCATAAATCAAACCAAATCATTTGAAATCCAACTCCATTTTTCCCTTGATCTTTCCCTTCAAAGCAAATGGTATCGACATGAACAAGCCATGTAGATTTTATCAAAACACTCATCCATGTTTAAAAGAGTCTTTACGGCCAGGAACGGTGGCTCACTCGTGTAATCCCAGCACTTTGGGAGGCCGAGGTGGGTGGATCGCTTGAGGTGGAGTTCAAGACCAGACTGGCCAACATGGAGAAACCCCGTCTCTACTAAAAACACAAAAATTAGCCAGGTGTGGCGGCGGAAACCTGTAATCCCAGCTACGCCGGAGGCCGAGACAACAGAATTGCTTGAACCTGGGAGGCGGAGGTTGCAGTGGGCTCAGGTCGCACCACTGCACTCCAGCCGGGGGGACAGAGCAAGACTCTGTCTCAAAAAATAATAATAATAATAATAAAGAGTCTTTAACTTCAAAAGATACAAGCAGAAATATTTACAGATGAAGTGATCTGTCCGGAATCTGCTTCAAAATAATCCAAAGCGGAGTACAGATGATTAGTCAAAAGTTCATCATTGTTGAGGCTGGCTACATTACACTGTTCAACTTGTGTACGTTTGATGTTTTTCCATAATTAAGAGTTAGCAGACATTTGTACTGAGCAGCTGCCATGATAATTATCTCCTGATAGTCTGTTATATTTCACTAGCACCTCAATTTTAATAGTTTCTACCTAGTGGTGGGTGCCATTACACTAGTCCTCACCAAATCCCTCCTTGTACTAAAAGCGTCTCATTCACTTCTTGCTCCATTTCTGTTGCCACTGCCTAATCCAGGTCATCTCTCCTTATCTTTATCTGCAGCAGACTCTTACCAGCCTCCAATACGGTTCTCGATGGGGCACCAGTGGCACTTTAGGCGGGATAATTCTTTGCTGTGGCAGACTGCCTGAACGTTACAAAACATTTGGTATCCCGGTACTCCTAGCACTAAACGCTGGCACAGCAACAAGACCACCCCAACCCCACTGAGATAACCATATTTCCTAATGCCACCCACTGGAGAGAACCACTTCCAGTCCTGGATGGCAGTTACATTCTCCCAACTTACCTGAGTAAACTTAGTAGCTTCCCATGGCCTACAGATTCAGCCCCCTATCATTCAAACCAGCCCTATCTTTTCCTGGCCATGCCTCAACTTCTACCAGAGTAATCATCCTCGAAGCCATTCAGGCCAGTCTCCTTAAAACACCTGCTTCATGACAACTACTACACTGTTTTCCACTCTTGGAAAATCTTCCCCTTCTCCAGCCTATATCGTGGGCCTCTCAAGTCTAAGCATAAATTTTCTACTTCTAAGTAGAGAAACCACACTTTCTCAAGTCTCCGTGTCTTCTTTGGGTGGAGTTTCCTCAGTCTAAAATGCCCTTCCGCCAGTCTTCCAAAATTGTATTTACCTGTGGAAGCTCGTCTCTAACTGTCTCAGCCTCTCATCAAAGCCTTTCCCTGAAGCGCACCTCCCCCAAGTCAAAATTAGTTGCTCCCTTTGGTTTTCATGATGATACCACAGGATTTGTCACTTTCTTGAACTCTTCCCCCAAGAAGATGGGGTTCTGAAAGCGAGGACTGCTCCACTCAATTCTGCAACACTAGTGCCCAGAACACTCAGACGTATTCATTCAGTAAATGAATTCTCTCCTCAGTACATCACTTGACTGCGTGGTTTTTATGCTTCTGTTTTTTTTTTTGTTTTTTTGTTTTTTTGTTTTTTTTAATGAACACACTTTCTCCCCAGATAGTCTGGTAACCATTTTAAGGTCAATTATAACATCAAGGTTTTTTGCAAACGCCAGCCACACTGCAGGCACTTGAGTACCTACTGACTCAACCAAAGAGAGTTAAAAACAACAAACTTGGTTTTAGCCATGTTTAAAGAGGAGCCCGAAACCACCACCTTGACGCCTACTATAACCAAGAGAATATTCTGCAGTTTGGACCAATATCCTAAATCAATTTCACGACGAACAGCTTCACAATACACTTTTATGGAGAAACGTACTTAATACTTCAATTCCTTTATCAAGCCTTGGGTTTCTGATGAGCTTTCCGCTTAATGAGTAAGTTTTTAAAAGTGTCTTTTCAGCTTTGTGACATAAGTGATCTTTCCGGGGAGCAGCCCTGGCGCGTATCTCCTTTCACCTATCCATTTTCGAGGCTTACACACAAGAGAGGGGCCACACGAATACACACTCAACACCACCTGCCGCATCGACGGTACTAGGCGCCTTCCCAGAACACAGCAGCGCGCAGCCAGGCCTGGGGGAGACGGGTCGCTCAAACAGCACCAGAGTCTGCATTCCAACTTTTCCTCCGTCAACGAGTCCATTCTCATTGTCAGTTTCCCCTTAAACGCAAACTTAAAAATAATTGGCTGACCAAGCGGGAACGAGGAAAATTTGACTCAAAAATGAGGCGTTAAAACTTATGAGCCTTTCCCTTCGCCGGCCTGGGCTCAAACAACAGCAGGAGCCGCGCCGCCCCGCCCCGCCGCGGTCCCGGGAGCAGGCCGGCTGAGGGCCGCCATGGGCCCCATCAGGGTTCGGGCCGCCGCGGACTCCCACCTCGGGGCTAGGCGACGGGGACCGAGAGGGGCCAGAAGCCCCCAAGCCAGCCCCGCGCGAGAAGCCGTAGAGACGCGCCCTCCGCCTCCTCCCACCCAAGCCTCTCTCAGTCCCATCCGGGCCTGGGCTGGGCCAGTCGCGGGGGAAAGGGGCGGGCCAGCCCCGCCCGGGGAGCCGGAGCCTCTCCGGGGCAGGCTCCCCTTTGTCCCGGGACTCGCAGCGCCCCCTCGCCATCCTCGCCCTGCCCCGCGGGGCCGCGGCCGGGCGCCTCACCGTGATATTGCAGTGGAGCGTGAGTGGCGGCGGCGGCGAGTGCGGGCTGCCCGGCTGCGGTACCAGGAACTGGCAGTGCAGCTCGTCCAGCTTCCAGCTGACGATGCGGAATCGCTCGTGGTTCTTGTCGAAGATGGACGCCAGGAACTTCAGCTCGGCCTTGAGCCCTGACACAGACATCTTCCCCTCATCTCCGGCGGGAGGGGCGCGGAAGGGGAGCCGGGCCCAGAGCCGCCGTCACGGCCGCGACAGCCCCGCCGGGCCGGCCTGGGCCGCGCTCTCGCGGCTCCGCCTCGTCGAGCGCGGCTGGAAAATGGCGAGGGGCGCGGAAGCCTCGGCGGGTAGCTTGCTGTGTGGCAGCCTGGGCGGCTGCTCCCTTTGTAACCGACTCCAGCGGCAGGAGGCTGCGGCCCAGCGGCTTAAAAGGGCAACAGCGACGCCGCCCCCGCTACCGCCTGGGAAAGGGCTGCCCCCACCCCGCCCCCTTCCCCCTCACCCCGGCGCGCCCTGCGCGCTCCCGTTTCAGCGCGTGCACGAGGCCAGAGCGCGCGCGCGCTCCCGGCCGCCCCTTCCTCGCCTTGACCCAGCTCCCTTCTGCCCGACCCATCTGCTCCGTTCCTTGCACCCGCGGACTGTGGGCTCGGGGCCAGCTGGCGCCCGGGCCCAAGAAGTAGGGGAGGAGCCGGAGACCCCCGCGCGCCCCCGCCTCCGGCCTGGGGCCGGACACGTGCGCAGCCGATCGCGCCGGCCACGTCGGCGCCGCTGCAGACTCGCGCCAGCCCCTGGGGGCGGCTCCTCAGCTTGGCCCTCGGCCCGGCACCAGCTAACCTGACCGGGGGCCGCCGCTTCGCTAGCCTGGGTTTCTGTGAGGACCTTCTCACCGGATTCGCTGCTCCCGTCTTTGCTCTCAAACCATCCATTTACCTAAGTCGTTGGTTTAGCCCCTGCAGGCTGTTTCCTGGAGGTGTACCATGATTTCATCCTTTCCCTTAGCTACCAACTGTGTTCTGCCGTATATAGTCTCTCTCTCCCCACTTCCCTTCTTTTGCCCTGTTTCGCAAGCTTAAGATAACCCTCCCCACCCCCATGGAGCCAGGGCTGCCCTCCTTTTTCATTGAAATCTTAGCTCAAATATAATCTCCGGGCCCCTGACCACCCAATTTCAATTAGTCACCCTGTGTCACATCGTCCTGTGCTAAGTTTTTGTTGGGTACCAGTCGCTGTCTGATCTTTTCCCCATTTATTCCTTGTCTCTGCCCAGTGTTAATGTGTTCAGAGCTGTATCCCCAGGACCTAGAACAAGACCTGTTACATAGTAGAAACCCGATATGATTTAATTGAATGCTCGCTCTTATCTGGAATCCCCACGACTAGCACAATTACTGGCACATTCTAGGTGCTCAAAAAATGAATAAAGGACTGCATAGCAGTTCAAAGGAATACATCCTAATTTGGCAGAGAATAGTGTGTGCAATCCTAAGTGCCAGAGGCAGGACCAGCTGCATGTGCGTCCAACCTATGTAGTTGCACAGTGCTCCCAGCTTAGAAGGGCTCGGAGCTTGGTTTAATACTCTGGTGTCGCCATTTTGAAATTCGTAATTTTTCAGAAAGGGGCCCCGCATTTTCCTTTTACACCAGTCTTACCTAGAGTTACCTAACCCTGGCACCTAACTGTCTCTTTCTTCCTAATCTGCAAGAGGTGCCTTGGCTACTGTTCCCCTTAGATGACAAAATAGAGAACAACACAGGGACACATTAAGTCTACTGAAACTTTTTATTTCCATTTACTTCTGAGATATTGTATCATGTTATAGTCCTCCTTAGCCTTTGCGAAGACAAATACACGCTTCCAGTTTATCTGAGTAACTTAGTAGCTGCCCACAGCCTACAAATTGAGTCTCCTATCATTCAAACCAGCCCTCCCTTTTCCTGGCCATGCCCCAACTTCTACCACCTTCTACCCCAACTTCTATCTAGCCTTTAAGAAGACTAAGATGCTCACAGACCCCTTTGAGAATCTAATGAAAGCTACGATCCATCTTCCCAGGAAAATACTTCTGCATCTAAAATTTTGTACTTATGGGGATTCATGACCCCAGCACTAGAGGTACATTTTACAGTGGAACTGGGAAGAGAAGGGGTTCCAGGCCTGGGTTCTGAGCCAGAAACAACTAGGCTACCGTATTGGCATTATTGCTGGGTTAAGCATAGAAGTGGCTTGCCACTTTATTTTTTCTTCAGTCCTCAGTTTCTTGGGACCCTAACAGGCGTGGCAATCCCAGATAAGGATTTGAGACAAAGAGCAACAAACTCTTGAGAAGTTGGTATGACTCTGAGAAACAAAATATTCTAAATAAGTTATTTAATCTGTCTAAGCTTTATTTTGTTACCTCTAGATTGCTATGAGAAAGTAGATCTTTCTAAATTGCAAGTATTTTTGCTAGCTGTATCTCAGAAATATATACAAATATTAATTTCACAATCGCTTTTTGAGCATCTATCTGCTGCATGCCAAGCTGTAAGAGGGCTAGAAAGATACATAGATACAGTCCCTGATTTTAAGAAGCTTAATGTTTAGCATCAAAAACAAAATATTGTTTCCTGATGCTTTTGGCTGCAGATAATAGGAAACTGTGATTTAATCTGCCGTGGACAATAAGGAAATAAATTATTTCACATAATAGGAAGTCCAAAAACAACAGTCTCCAGGATTGGTTGATCTGAGCTTTCCTGTCATCAAAAGTCCAAATTCTTTCCATCTCTTTTGTTGGGTTAAGAACAAGGTGGCTGTAGCTGTTCTTGCAGTTCACATTCAGACACGAAAATATCCAGAGGCAGAAAGGACATTTTCTTCTATGTTTCCTTCTAACACATGGGAAGGTTTCCAAGAATCTTCTCAGCAGACTTCCCTTAGTGTGTCCTTGACCAGAAATGTATCACATGCCCACCCCTAACCAATCACAGAGAAGTAGATGGGATTACTCTGGATTTCCAACCTGTTGGGATGGAATGGTTGCTAGGGAGTCCCCATAATCTTACACAGACAAGTAAAGACAACATCAGATCATATATCATATGAAGTTCAAACTACTGAACTACATTTCAGGGGAGGAAGAAACTAATTCCATGAATTATTTGCATGA
The DNA here is from genome assembly GCF_047675955.1 of Chlorocebus sabaeus. Classification (NCBI taxonomy): domain Eukaryota; kingdom Metazoa; phylum Chordata; class Mammalia; order Primates; family Cercopithecidae; genus Chlorocebus; species Chlorocebus sabaeus. The sequence goes on along the minus strand of NC_132929.1, from coordinate 51,911,997 downwards.
AAGTAGAGCCATATTCAGAGGATATTCAAGAGGTCATTTGATTGTAGAGTACAGCAAGGGGCCAAGAGAAAGAAAAAGCTGAGATATTTTTGGCCAGATTTTGAGCCCTGAAATACCATGTCAGGGACTGTAGTATAATAGTTTCATTTGGTGAGAGGCATCACTTTTTTTTTTTTTTTTTTTTGAGACAGAGTCTCGCTCTATCACCAGGCTGGAGTGCAGTGGCACAATCTCAGCTCACTGTAACCTCTGCCTCCTGGGTTCAAGTCATTCTCCTGCCTCAGCCTCCCGAGTAGCTGGAACTATAGGCATGCACCACCGTGCCCAGCTCATTTTTGTATTTTCACTAGAGACAGCATGTCACCATGTTGGCCAGGATGGTCTTGATCTCCTGACCTCATGATCTTCCCGCCTTGGCCTCCCAAAACGCTGGGATGACAGGCATGAGCCACGGCGCCTGGCAGAGAGTCATCACTTTTTTTTTTTTTTTTTTGAGATAGAGTCTTGCTCTGTTGCCCAGACTGGAGCACAGTGGCGCGATCTTGGCTCACTGCAAGCTCTGCCTCCCGGGTTCACGCCATTCTCCTGCCTCAGCCTCCTGAGTAGCTAGGACTACAGGCGCCCACCACCATGCCTAGCTAATTTTTTTGTATTTTTAGTAGAGACGGGGTTTCACTGGAGTAATCACTTTTAAGAGTCATCTGTGCCAGGTGCAGTGGCTCATACCTGTAATCCCAGCACTCTGGGAGGCCAAGGAAGATGGATTGCTTGAGTCCAGAGTTCAAGACCAGCCTGGCCAACATGGCAAAAACCCATCTCTACTAAAAATACAAAAAATTAGCCAGGCATGGTGGCACGTGCCTGTAGTTCCAGCTACTCAGGAGGCTGAGGTGGGAGAATCACCTGAGCCCAGGGGGTCGAGGGTGCAGTGAGCCAAGAATGCACCACTGCACTCCAACCTGGGCAACCAGAGTGAGGCCCTGTCTCAAAAAAAAAAAAAAAAGATTAATCTGGCCTTTGTATATAAAATGGATTATAGTAGACTTAGAAGTATGCAGCCAGTAAAAAGAAGCAAGAAACCTGGATTCTAAATCTGGCCTGCCAGTAATTGAATGGGGCAAGTCATATCCAGCTCTGAGGCTCCCCAGCTGCAAACAATGAAGAACCTTTGGATCAGTCTGAGTCAAGAGAGAAAAATTGAAGTAGAAAGAACCACACTAGGGAATCAGTGTGGAGTAGAACTGTTAGATCTTAGAGATGATGAGAGTATAGAAGGAGAGAAAGGAAATTTGTTTAAAGTAACACTTTGAAATTTCTAGAGCAGGTGGCAGGGAGGGAGTGATGCCATTGACACATCAAGAAAAAGATGTTGAATTTGGTGTGCTGATGGAACTTAGGTAGAGAGTTTGTATCTTAAGTTTGAAGTTTATGAGGGAAGTTGGAGCAAAGGACATATAATTGGGTCAGCCACACAGGTGGGTGATGATGGAAGCCATGCCATAGGTGTGATCATTGAGTCACAAGGGAGGGAAGACAACCGGGATGTTGACGGGACCCTGAGGAAGGCTCACCGTTGGTGCTTGAGTGGGAAAAGAGTCATTTGAAGAAGTCAGAGGATGACTTATGTGTTGAATTCTTTATGGAAGGGACAAGTTAATTCAGGACCAAGAAAAGGACATAGGCTTTAGGGATTAGGAGGTCAGTGGTGCTTCAGAGAAAACCATTGCAATAGAATAATGGGCATGAGGTCAAAGTAATGTTAAAGTGAAGAGAATGTAGCTAGCCTACTTTCTTGAAAAGTTTCAGGGTGTTTAGAAAAAGAAATGGAACAATGGTTTGCAATAGCAAAGCAAAGGGAAGCTTTTGTATTTGGTTTGGTTTTTATGATAGGACAGACAGAGGTAGGCTCACTGTGAAATAAGCTTCAGGGCCCCTTGCACTTGCACAGGCCCTTTCTAAGTATTAACTTTTCCCCTTTAATTTGATATTTGTAATTTTTTTTTTTTTCTTTTTTGAAGAGACTCCCAAGATTAAATAAGCTTTAGGACCTGAAAACCCTGTATCTGCCTCTAAGGGGAGAACCATTAACAGGCAGTGAAGACTGGATACAAGAGAGGAGAAAAAGCATACTACTGGGTCCTGGAAGAGAAGAGAAAACATGGGATAAAGAGTTACTCATAGAAAGGAATGCCCTCTCCATAGAGGATTGTGTTGGGGTAGGGAATTGGGGAAGACACAAAGAAATGTTGAGTTAGACTGGAGAGTCTAACTGAATAAATAACATTAATACTCATACTGAATAAATAACATTAATTTCAGCAAAACAAGATTGATGATTAGCAAGATAGCTAAAAACAGAAGCCAGAGGACAAAGAAATGCTAAAAAAAAATCTGCCTGAAAATTCTGAGCATGGAGTCTCATCTAGAAGTGCATAAAGGACCATGAGACTAGGATGGGTTGGGAGGCTGGAAGTCTCCAGGAAGACAGAGCAGGTTCAGTGTCAGAGGAAAAAATGAGAGCTGCCACAGCCTGTAGAGTGGAAGAATTTCAGACTTCAAGAACTTGAATGCATGCAGCCATAAACAAAGAACGAGATCATGTCTTTTGCAGGAACATGAATGGAGCTGGAGGCCACTATCCTTAGCAAATTAATGCAGGAACAGAAAACCAAATACCGCATGTTCCCACTTATAAGTGGGAGCGAAATGATAAGAACACATGGACACAAAGAAGGGAACAAAAGACACTGGGGTCTACTTGAGAGTGAAGGATGGGAAGAGAAAGAACAAAATATATAACTATTAGGTACCGGGTTTAATACCTGGGTGATGAAATAATCTGTACAATAAACCCTATGACATGAGTTTACCTATGTAACACACCTTCGCATGTACTCCTGAACCTAAAAGATTAAAAAATGTGGAAGAATGCCCAATTAAATGTTCCATGCTGTTCTGGTCTAACATATTCTTTAAGGCCATGTTCAAATGCCGTCTTCTTCAGTGAGCCTTCCCTAGTCCCCTATATTGAATTTTAGTCTCTCCTTTTCCTCAATTTCCCAGTACTTTGCCTGTTACAGCACTTATTTCACTCTGCCTTGGTTACGACTAGCTGGTTTCTCATTTGTCTCCTCTGAGAGATTATGAACATCTTGTCTTAATCCTCTTCATGTCTGTAGCACATAGCCTGCTTCCTGGGACATAGAAAGCACCCACTAAATGATCATTAAGTGAATATAGCCTACTGAAGCTGAAACCCATGTAACATCCTTACTTAGAGAGACTGCAAGTAAATTGTGAGAGAAGTGATCTAGTTTCACCAAAATGTCATGGAAGTGGTAAGGACCTCTCCCTGTCTAAAGTGAGCACACATCAGCATGTGGCCACTAGGCCCAGACAACCACAGCGCTACCCAGGAGGTACAGGAAACTGAGCCCATCCCTGCTGAAATGAACAAGTGACTCATTATTCAACTGTAGCCAACTCAGCCAGAAAGTTTTTCTAAGCTAAAATTTTCACAAGTGTGGACTCTGGCTTATAACAAAACTCCTATCTTTGATTTTAGTTTTAGTTAGCAACACTCATCATTTCTCTCTTGCCTGTGTTATGAGTGGCTTTCAGACCAAGGTGTAAACACCTTGAAGTGGTGTGGTTTTGGGCATATATGCACATGAATGTTATTCTGGGGAGAAGGTCTAAAGCACCACTGTCCAATAGAACTTTCTGCAATGATGGAAAGGCTCTATGCCTGCCACTATATGGTAGCCACTAGCCTCAGGTGGTTACTGAGCACTTAAAAAGTGGTTAGTGTGACTAAGGAACTGCATTTTGTATATGTGCTGCCTAAGCAAGCACTGAGGAACTGAATTTTGTATTTAATTGTAATTAATTTAAATTTAAGTAGCCACGTGTGACTGCTGCCTACTATGTTGGTACCTACTGCCTACCATTATCTAGCACAACACTAGAGAATTCTATCATTTTATAATAATATCACATAGAGCTTGATACAGCCACGTCCATCCTTCCTTACCCCTTGAGAGCAGTGACGAGATGTTACTAATTACATCTTCAGTGCTCAACACATACTTGCCTGACACATACTCAGTTCATAATAAATGTTTGTTAAATGAATGAACAAAAAAGAAATTTCAGAATTTCTCTGGACTTAGTTTTCTCATTTCCAGAATAGAGAGGGTATGTTCTGAGATTTCTTCTGGCTCAAAAAAAAATTATAGGATTCTCTTTAAAAATATTTATTTGTTCAACACGTATTTGTTGAGCACCTCCTGTGTCCTAAACTACTACTTCTTTGTAGCAACCTAGGAAACTATCATTACGCCCCTAAATAACTGAGTTTCAGAAAAGGGAAGTAATTTGCTTTAGATTATGCAATAAATAACTGATAAAGCCAAACTTTTAACCCAGGTCTGTCTGTTTCCACCACACTGCTGCTTCTATATAAACTACAATTTTTAATGTAAATATTATAGATAAATATAAAATAGCAAATAAATTAGCATTGAGTGAGCAGGGTGGCATAGGAACTTCACTGGATTGGAATATGTATCTTCCTCTTAGGAAGATTCATGGTTCTACAGATAGATTCTTGATTGTTGAGTGTGAGACACCAGCACTTTCAGGAAGATCACCTGGGCTACTGAGAAGAATGGATGCTCCTCCCGAGTGGGAAACCCTCCTGACTCCAGTGATGCTGATGATAGGGGCTTGGGGTATCAGCCTGGCGTCTACTGTGGTAAATTGGTAGGAACCTTTCAGAGCATTACATCCTCAGTCATCAGCACATGAAAGCCTCAAATAAGATTTTCTCCTCATCCTTCCAGTCACATTTATACAAAACATTCTTTTGGAATGTTTAAGGCTACAAACAAGTATACAAGTGTTTAAGAGGTACAAGTGAGAACATCTAGATCTTTCTAGATCTAGGTATAATACACCTTTTACCCAGTGACTTCAAATCTAAGCATGTGTCCTAAAGAACTAATTAAGCATGCACATCAAGATTTAGTTACCAGAGTGAGGGCAACAGTAAACAGTTATGAGGCAACTGGGAAATTTGAACATTAAGTGTTTGATGAAAATATGGAATTATTGTTTAATATTTTTTAGATGTGACAATAGTATGGTTATTACTATCTTTTTTTTTTTTTTTTTTGAGATAGAGTCTTACTTTGTCACCCAGGCTGGAATGCCATAGTGTGACTATGGCTCACTGTAGCCTCGACCTCCCAGGCTCAAGTGATCCTCCCACCTCAGCCTCCCAAGTAGCTGGAACTATAGGCACATGCCTCCATGCCCAGCTAATATTTTTTGGCAGAAACAAGGTCTCACTATGTTGCCCAGGCTGGTCTCACACACCTGAGATCAAGCAGTCTTCAGCCTCCCAAAATGCTCATGTGACGATCATGCCCAGGCTGTTATTACTATCATATTTTAAAAGCAAGAGTCCTTATCTTTTAGAGATATTTATGGATGAAGTAAAACCACAAATATTTGCTTGAAATATTTATTTCAGCTCTTTTTTTTTTTTTTTTTTTTTTTTGAGATGGGGTCTCGCTCTGTTGTGAGGCTGGAGTACAGTGGCACAATCTCGGCTCACTGCAATCTCTGCCTCCCAAGTTCAAGCCATTCTCCCGCCTCAGCCTCTTGAGTAGCTGGGATTACAGGGGTGCACAATCACACCCAGCTAATTTTTGTATTTTTAGTAGTGATGGGGTTTCACCGTGTTTGCCAGGATGGTCTTGATCTCCTGACTTCATGATCCATCCGCCTCAGCCTCCCAAAGTGTTGGGATTATAGGCATGAGCCACCACGCCCAGTCCCAGCTATTGTTATAATAGTAAAAGAAAAGACCCAGAGTCTTAGAATTGGATGTACCATACATTTAGGTACAACCATACAATGAAATATAATACAGTCATTAAATGAGATTATGTATATATCTGGAAGGATACGCCAAAATGTTAACAGTGGTCGTTTCTTGGTAGTGACTTTTTAGGTGATTTCAATTTTCTATCTGCTTCTTTATATTTTTTGAAATATTTGTATTGGGTTAGTTATGTAGTTAACATAAATATATGATTTTAAATTGTTTTATAGACATTTAAGATAGAGAGAGGTAAATCAGAGAGGAATTTTGCAAAGAAATTTTAAAGGCCCAATAAATATGTGGCTGTTGTTTTTTCTATCACAAAAAGACACCTAAGGCCGGGCGCGGTGCCTCAAGCCTGTAATCCCAGCACTTTGGGAGGCTGAGACGGGCGGATCACGAGGTCAGGAGATCGAGACCATCCTGGCTAACACGGTGAAACTCCGTCTCTACTAAAAAATACAAAAAACTAGCCGGGCGAGGTGGCGGGCGCCTGTAGTCCCAGCTACTAGGGAGGCTGAGGCAGGAGAATGGCGTAAATCCGGGAGGCGGAGCTTGTAGTGAGCCGAGATCCGGCCACTGCACTCCAGCCTGGGCGGCAGAGCGAGACTCCATCTCAAAAAAAAAAAAAAAAAAAAGACACCTAAAATATATGCCGCTCAAGGTTGAATTACAAACACTTAAATTTCAGGCCCCGTGACAAACAGCCAATTTAACTGACACTTTTAATGTTTTATTTTCCATTAGGAAAATAAAATTTTTCCTCCTCCCCAGACCAAGCTGAGTGAGGGCTTTTTATGCTTTGGGTTTAGGTTACAAGGTCTTACATAGGGTTTCCTCCTCTGGCTTATTTGTTGGTCTTTCATTTAGCCTGTGATCCTTCTCTGTAGAGCCACTGCAGTGTTAATCAAGACCTCCTCCTGCTTGTACTCCAGGGCTTCAAGGTGGTGCTATGTGCAGGAGGAATTTATGGAAATTCAGGCTTGTTTCGTGTTTGGAGTTTAGCGTAATCATTAATGCACTATAGAACTTTGAATAGTCATTGGACCTAGAATCTATAGTCATCTCCCTTGTTACATTTAGGTCTCATCTGGCAAGATATAAAAAATTAAGTGTAACAAGCACAGTCCTTCAGACCTAATGGACCAAGGGGAAGATAACCAGGCTCACTCAAGACGGGGATATTTTTAACATTTACAAACATGCTTCTCCTGCTAAAAGCCTTGGGCTCCACTTAGAGATGATGAAAATAAAACCTGGAAAAAGACTGTTTGTAGTAGAAAATCAGAGAAGTGGTTGGGGAACTGGGGGCTGATTCTGGCTCCTTTGGTCACTCCCTATAGAACATGTGTCCAGTAACATATTATAATGAAGCCTTGGTTTCTTTGTGTGTCAAGAGATGTGTTGGATAGACAGGGTTCACATTTTCATCATTCAAACACTTGCTTAGTTTCAACAATGTGACAGGCAGTTGCACATAGCTCTAAAGACAATAAAGGTCAAGAAGCTTATAGGCCTAAGGGCAGAACAAACATGAACACCACAAAAGATCAATGTGAGAACCAGATGGTAAGTAGCACTTTTTTTTCCTGCCTTTTTTTTTTTTTTTTTTTTTTTTTGAGATGGAGTCTTGCTCTGTCACCCAGGCTGGAGTGGCGCAATCTGGGCTCACTACAACTTCTGCCTCCCGGGTTCAAGCGATTCTCCTGCCTCAGCCTCCTGAGTAGCTGGGATTACAGGCACCTGCCATCACGCCTGGCTAATTTTTGTATTTTTAGTAGAGACAGGGTTTCACCATGTTGGCCAGGCTGGTCTCGAACTCCTGACCTCAGGTGATCTGCCCACCTCAGCCTCCCAAAGTGCTGGGATTACAGATGTGAGCCACACTGCGGGCCCGTCTGGTTTTGGACTGGAGAGTGAAAGGGCAGGGGAGGCAGAAATACTTTGTCTTAATTGAAGAACTGATTTATTTTCTACTTTCTAAATATAGCAGTTATGTTATTTAGTTTCTCTCTAGATTTCCAGGAAGCCCAGAGATATCCTTAGTTTGGGCTCTCCTAAAAATAAATGCTGAGGTACACATTCTAGTGCAAATAATTAATTTTGGAGGGGACCCCAGGAAACACTCATAGAGGATTGGGAATATGAGACAGGCAAGCAAAACAATTTACCATGTCGGCTACTGGAGCTCAGTCCCTCCAAGGAACTCTGGGGCTGTTATAGGCTGTCAGTTATCCCAATCTTGGAGGAGAAAGCTGATGTGTTTATTCCCCAACTCCCCATTTGTTATTGATGACGGGCTGCTTCTGGGGGCATTCACCCTTTGGCATTTCCAATTTGCACTGTGCATGGCCAAACACACCCCCCATGATAGAAGGTTGCAAATATTGGCCGTTATCTCTTTGACGCTTAGTTTTGGATATTCATGGTCTCTCAGTTATTCTCCCTAACCCCAACCATTGTACCCTTCCGTAGTAAGAGTTTTCAGTGGACATGGAGCTACCTAATCAGAAACTACCTTTTCTAGCTTCCCAGCCCATAAGTATGACCAAATAGCTAAGATACAGACAATAAGGTGTGCCTGGAAAGGATGCACACCGCTTCCAAGTCTTCTCTTTAAAAGGCTGGGACATACACTCTCCTACGCCCCCAACCACTTCCTGCTTCCTTTTGGTGAATAGCTGAGACCAGAGAGCCAACCTGGACTCAGTGATGGAAACCACATGTTGGTGAAGCAGTCACCTTTCCAGGTCTTGAATGTATTTCCTGACTGTTATGTAAGAGAGAAATTAACTCCTTTCTAATTTAAACACTACATTTTGGCGTCTCTTTGTTATATCAGCTTAGCTTGTGCTCTAACCCACACACTCCCTTTCTCTCAGTACTGTTTTTATTTTTCCTTTTTAGCCTATTTTATTACTCTTATTGGATTATGTCTTTTAGCAGGACTTCTTGTGCCCTTCCTGGAAAGAGATAAGCAAGTGAAAAAAAAAAAAAAAACCTAAAGAACAGTTAAACCCCTGTTATTGATATTTGCCATATTCATGGCTGTCAATCAGGCTTTAAATCATCTCTTTATTTTGGGGAATGTTCTGACAAAGTTAAACAAAGCCACTCATTAAAGTGGTAAAAAGAGGTTTTACTCGGTAACTACTGACAGAAGGGGAAAGAGTGGAGCTCCATTCCAGTTTGTGCAGAGGTGCATGTGTACTTTAAAGAAAGAATGAGAGCGTAAGAGGGGGATGTGAACAAGGACTAAAGTGAGAAATGACAAAGGGTTGGTCAGTGTGAGTGAGAGTAGGCCAGCTGTGCCTGCTAGCTACCAATTATCAAAGTTAGGATTCTAACCTCCCACAGAGACTGGGAGACAGAGGTCCAGTCCTTCTTGCTTATTACATTTCAAAGGAATGGCTTTTGGGTCCTTCAGAGAAACACTCCTGAGTTGTGGGAGATATAATACATCTATGCCTCAAAGAGAAAGAGAAAGCATTCACAATTGTAGGCCATTTTTAGTAAACGCTCTACTAAGAAAGGTAGGGGCCTATCTCAGGTGTTGGCTAGAGCAAATAGTAAATTTTTTTGACAGCTCTGAGCTTTTCCAGATAAAAATCCAAAATGGGGCTAGATTGTCCCAGGGACACCGGCTTAGACTGCCAGAAGCCGTGTTAAAGTTTGATCAAGTCCTGTGGTGCAGGGGTTTGAATGGAGTGCTTGTGCCAAGAGTTTTTGCAGTTCTCAGTTCCCATATGAGGAGTCCCACCTCCTCAGTGCAGGAGTCAGAACTCACATCTCCACACTCCCTTGTAGCTAGGATGCAGGCATTTGGCCAGCTTTTTCTATATTCCTGGAAAAGGACACCAGGCTCAGGGAAAATGATCTTTAGGAAGGCCTGGTGGTGAAGATATAGGTATGTGGGGGCAGCAAGGCTGTTTCTGCCGAGAAGGCATATAACATTTGTGCAAATACTGCAAAGGGAGTTGCTCGAGCTCCTGGAATCAACTGCCACCAACAAAATGAAGGCTTGCTGCTAGGGTGATGCTGATGGGAACAGGGGCAAAAACAGGAAAAGAAAAAAATCCTTCTCCTTTCTCCAGCCTTTCAGTCTCCTTCAAGCACCCCTTACTTCCCTGTAAGCAAAAAAGAAATGCCAACCCAAGCCAAGAATAGAAGGCTGGGTTAAAAACTGAGAAACAATAGCATAATAACCAGCACAGATCTGAAAAGATGTCATATGCTTTTAGGTGTACATTATTTTGCTCCCTGAAATAAATATGCTTATTTTCTTGATTTATCTCTTTTCTTCTGGGCCTAGCCTCTCTCCCTGAATGGATTCCTCCATTCCCATGGCTTTGGTTAACAATTCTATGACCTGACGCCTAAATTTTTTTTTTTTTTTTTTTTTTTTTGAGATGGAGTTTCACTCTTTTGCCCAGGCTGGACTGAAGTGGCACGATCTTGGCTCACTGCAACCTCCACCTCCCCGGGTTCAAGTGATTCTCCTGCCTCAGCCTCCCGAGTAGCTGGGACTACAGGCACCCGCCACTACACCTGGCTAATTTTTGTATTTTTAGTAGAGATAGGGTTTTGCCATGTTGGCCAGTCTGGTCTCAAACTCCTGACCTCGGGTGATCCACCCACCTTGGCCTCCCAAAGTGTTGGTATTACAGGTGTGAGCCACCGTGCCTGGCCGACCTGACTCCTACATTTCTACTTATAAAGCAGATCTCCTTTCTGCACTGTAAGTCTTGCACATCCAGCTGCCTTCTCTGATCTCCTCCCCTTTGTCTCCCAGGTCCCTCAATCTTAACATGTCCAATTCTTGGTCTCTTTTTGAGCCCGCTTCTCCTGGAGCATTCCCTAGCTCCAGGAATGCACTCCCATTTCCCTCGTCTCATGCCAACACTGACAGTTACTCTTGGTCCTTCTTCTCTCGCCCATTTCTCACATGCACTGAGTACCAAGTTCCTTCTAAATGCTTGTGGATGTCTTCATTTCTCCCCATCTCCACTAGCCCTGCTCTGGTCCAAGCCATCATCCTCTCTTACCTGAGATGTCGGAGGAGCCTCCTAAGTCACTGCCTGCATTCCCTTTTGCTCCCCACTAGTGCAATCTTCTCAGTGATCTTTTAAAAATCTGGTCAGCCAGGCGCAGTGGCTCATGCCTGTAATCCTAGCACTTTGGGAGGCCAAGGCAAGTGGATCACCTGAGGTCAGGAGTTCGAGACCAGTCTGGTCAATATGGCAAAACCCCATCCCTACTAAAAATACGAAATTAGCCAGGCATGGTGCCGCATGCATGTAATCCCAGCTACTTGGGAGGCTGAGGTGGGAGAATCACTTGAACCTGGGAGGCAGAGGTTGCAGTAAGCCGAAATTGCGCCATTGCACTGCAGCCTGGGCAACAAGAGCAAAATTCAAGAAAGAAAGAAAGAAAGAAAGAAAGAAAGAAAGAAAGAAAAAGAAAGAAAGAAAGAAAGAAAGAAAGAAAAAGAAAGAAAGAAAGAAAGAAAGAAAGAAAGAAAGAAAGAAAGGAAAGAAAGAAAGAAAGAAAGAAAGAAAGAAAGAAAGAAAGAAAGAAAGAAAGAAAGAAAGATAGATAGATAGATCTGGTCATAACACTTCCATATTTAAAAACCCTCCAGTGGTTTCCCTCCACTCTCAGGATAAAGTCCAGAATCCTGACCACAGCTTGCCAGGCTCTGAATGGTCTGACTCTGCTTCCCAACCCATCGCATCCCCCTAGACCATTTATACACTAGGCCACAGGTTTATTTTCAGTTATTTCAAAGCTTTATCTCTTTCCTGCCTTTGTATTAGGCTGGTGCAAAAGTAATGGCAGTTTTTGCCATAACACTTCCCTCTGCCTCAATTTCAGTTTCCATCTCCCAGACCCTTCACCTCACTATCTTCTACTCATCCTTCAAGTCTCAGCTTAAATGTCATTTCCTCCGAGAAGGCTTCCTGGATCTCGCCACCACCACTGCCACTTGGGCTAGGTAAGGCATGTTTTTATAAGCTCTAATAGCACCCTCTAATTCTTCTTGGCATTCATCACATTTGTAATCGTTTATTTGTACAATTTGTTTAACGTGTCTTCTCATTACCCTTAAGCCCCATGAGGACAATGTTGCTCTTGTTCACTGCTACTGATCTAGCTAGCACACCTCACAGTGCCAGGCACATAACAGTGCCCAACAAATATTTGGTGAATGAACAAATGAGTAGAAAATATAATTACTTTGAGAGGCCGCATAGCATGGTAGAAGACACATTGGAGTAGCAGCCACAGACCTGGGTTCTAACCCTGGTTTCATCATTTCCTGGGTAATCTTCAGCCATAATACATTTAATTACGCTCCAGTGTCCTAGTCTTTAAAACAAAGGGGTAATGGTCTCTGAGATTTCTTCAGTTTCCAAAATGCAGTGAGCGTTACTTTTAGTGATGACCCAGTGAGCACATGAAAAGATGTCTCTATGTTGACTCCAGTTCTGGAAGGGAGAGCAATACCTTTCCCCAGGCTGTCTGATTTGCCTTTCCCACACCCTCCCCATCTTACCACTTTCGGTTTGATTACAAAGTAGATATCCCTGTCATTACTATCAAACCTGAAGTTGACCGATGTGTTTGGGAGATTAAGAAATGAAAAAAGTTGGCCAGGCACTGTGGCTCATGCCTGTAATCCCAGCACTTTGGGAGGCTGAGGTAGGTGCATCACTTGAGGTCAGGAGTTCGAGACCAGCCTGACCAACATGGTGAAACCCCGTCTGTACTAAAAATACAAAATTAGCTAAGCATGGTGGCGAATGCCTGAAATCCCAGTTACTTGGAGGCTGAGGCAGGGGAATTGCTTGAACCAGGGAGGCAGAGATTGCAGTGAGCCAAGATCGCACCATTGCACTCCAGCCTGGGCAACAAGAGTAAAACTCCATCTAAAATAAAAATAAATAAATAAAAACAAGAAATGAGAGAAGTTAAGGTGTGTCAAGCTTCTAGAAAAGATAGGTAGCTTCCCCTCTCAGGCCTGAGAATTATAGGGTCAATTTAATGCAAGTCTCTGGAACGTTTCCCATCCTCATAAGCTCTTGTGATGCTTCTGTTGGGGAAAAGCCTGTTCAGATGGGAGCAGAGAATGGTGCTGAGGGCAGAAGCTGTCACGAATCTTCAGTTCACTCACTCACCATGGGCTCTGGGATGGGTCGGGGCTCGCTTGCATGTGGGTGTGTCAGGCATTCTGGGAATCCATGTCAAACAAAATCACTTCTCTACAACAGGAAGCTCTGAATCACGAGTCACTGACAAGTTGTTTAGTTTCCCCACCCTACTCCCTTGAACTCTCCCATCCCCACTCCCCAACTCATCCCAGGGATCAGTGCACCCTCTATGCAAGTGATGCCAGCTCCAGCCAGAAAGAGCTAGGTCTTAATACCTGTCACCCCTGGCACACTCCCCTGGGCTACTCTTAGTCACAGACCACACAGTTCAGGGTCTTAAAGGTCTTCTTCAAGGCAGCACAATTATATCTAGAAAAACTGCAAAAAGCATTTGCCCCCAGAAATCCTGTGGCCCCATTGGATAACAATACTACCTATTCGAATGATGCCAGCAAGGACTCTCTTCTCACATTCCGGAAGCTAAGGAGGAAAAGTGTCAAAAAGATCACCCTGCAGACAAAAATATCACATTCCCACAAAATCTGAGCTGTAATGAGCTTCTTCAGAGAGTTATACTTAATTGGCCACCTTTCTAAGGATGAATGACTTACCAGTTTGCTCAGCGTAGGGCAGACTAGCTGCGTAAGATTGTGTGTGTTATTCAAGCAGAGAGTACCTGGTTTGGGGGGCTGAGAGCCAGCCCACACTGTATTTTCCAAGCCATGTGTTTTGGGGGCTGTGTCCTTCGACAGCCCAGGCCTTTTTCTAATCTGCATAAAGGTGTTACGTGAGCTATTGGTTGCTCTGGCCTAGGACTCCAGATCCAGAGGGGATAATGAGCATGTAAGGAAGAAGCACAGGTTCATATAATGCCTTGGGTCCTCTCCTCATCTTCACCTCCTGAAAAATGTTATCTTATTTCTCCAAAATAATGTCAGGTCATTTATTCAGTAAACATGGATTATTCATCTTGTCTGTGCCAGATAGGATACTATGTTAGGAGGTTATATCAGAAAACATTTCCCAAGAGAAATTCAGAAGGCAGATTAGGATAAATCATGGAGGAGATTTATGGACAAAATAACAATTTATAAAGGTGAAGCCGTTGGGGGAATAGCGCAGTAAGTGAGAGCTAGTAGCAACCAAGCTCTTATCATCCCTAGGCTTGAAGACTTGAGGGGAAGGAGTGATTACTGAAAGCTGGAATAAGAGAATGAGGGACAGCAATGTTACTCAGAGTGTGATTTGCACACCTGTGCAGGTCTTGCAGGTCTCTTCACACTGTTGTCAGTCTATGATAAGATATGTATGGCAATTGGAAGATGTTTAGAAATTTTCATAACAGTTCAACATTACCATAACATCAAAGTGTGTGATTAGTGTCAGAAAATGTAGTTTGAAGTTTAGGTTTTGTGTAGGAATGTGTCCAGGTAAAGCAGCTTAAATGACAGGGAAACATTCTGGGACACTCACTCAGATTGAGAAGCTTGCACCAGGGCTGGATGCAGTGGCTCACGCCTGTAATCCCAACACTTTGGGAGGCTGGGAGGCTGAGGTAGGCAAATCGCTTGAGCCCAGGAGTTCGAAGACCAGCCTGGGCAACATGGTGAGACCCTGTTTCTACAAAATGAGCCAGGCATGGTGTCTTGTAGCTGTGGTCCCAGCTAGTAAGGAGGCTGAGGTGAGAGGATCACCTGAGCCCAGGAGGTCGAGGCTGCAGTGGACAACACAGTCAGATCCTGTCTCAAAAAAACAAAAACAAAAACCTTGCACCAGAATGCAAGTAAATACACTGCTTTCCTTCTTGAAAAGTTGGGTTCCCTGTCCCACCTCCCATAACAACAAATGAATGAATGAATGAATGTCAGCTAAACTTTCGGTGTGCTAGGTGACATAGTAAAAAGTGTTAATTCTATAAAGACTTGCTAACGTGTTCAGTTTGAGATTGTTTTCTTTACTCTGTAATAATATGGAATGCTGATCATAAACAATTGTAATTATATGCTGACATATGATGGTTACTTAAGGGAAAAGTTCTGTCAAAAAGATTTGAAGGATAGAGTGAATCTGTGCATCTGCAGGATAGAAGACCAGTGTGGTCACACTTTTTCAGGCTGTAAATTAGACAGCCAGATCTGTTTTCTTGTTTGAGATCTTGAGTATTTTAATGATGTCAATATGTTCATACAAGGAAGAAATACAAGCTTAGAAGAACAGAATTTTTACAAATTGGGGTAGTGCATTTCATTTCTTAACAGTTATCAGCAAAGTTGGTGATAATTCTGATATTGCACATCTGTTAAAAGTTAACACCAAACATCTTACAAATCTGATAGAACATTTTCAATTTATTTTTCATCAAAAGGAGATTCACAAATAGGAAATGAATGGATCCAGAAGTATCACTTGATAGAATAAATTGATCATGCTGTCTTCTAATAAATGATCGTAGATAAATTTTGAAAACATAGCATCGCTTGCCTGTTTTTGTTTGTTTGTTTGTTTTTTGAGATGGAGTCTTGCTCTGTCGCCCAGGTTGGAGTGCAATGGTACAATCTTGGCTCACTGCAACCTCCACCTCCCAGCTTCAAGTGATTCTCCTGCCTCAGCCTCCCGAGTAGCTGGGATTACAGGCACCCGCCATCATGCCCGGCTATTTTGCATTTTTTAGTAGAGACGGGGTTTCACCATGTTGGTCAGGCTGGTCTCGAACTCACGACCTCAGGTGATCCACCCACCTCGGCCTCCCAAAGGGCAGGGATTATAGGCATGAGCCACTGCGCCCGGCCCACCTCACTTTTATAGAGATACAAAAATAAAAACATACTTTTTTAAACTGATTTTTCTACTATAAGTGTGATTATTTTTCAATGTTGAAACCATTCGTATATGCATCTTACTATGTGGATATCAATGTTGTCAATCCAACCTAGATTAGGTAAATTAAAAAGCAACTTGTCACATCGAAAACTTAAAATATTGATATATGTATTGTTCTTTGAGAGTATTGTGGGCATTTAATGTAGGCAATTACTATATTGTCATCATTTTTTACTTAGATATGATTATAAACCTGTAAGAACTTAGCCAAGTAGCAACAATTCTCTATGTTAATCACCTATATGCAGACTTTCAATGAGCAACATGTGTAGGTTTTTGTAATTCTTTTTTTCCTGATTTTCTATTTTTAATATGACTTTATGACTTTAAATGTAGGAATAGAAATCTATCTTATATCTTGCAAGTTATTGCTTTTTAATTTTTCTAATAATTAATATTTTAATAATTCATGTTTCACTGTATTTTGTAAAAGCACTATGGTGCACTTCATTGGAGATAATATAAAACAAACCAGCTCTTCACCCCAGATAGTCTGAGGAATGCTCCTGTGAACTTCTATGAGGGATGCTGCTAGCCTCAGCCATCCCCTAGGGAGGGAGCCTCAGGAACAAATGCCCTGACTGCCCTCCCCTCCCTCCAGTCTCCCACTGGGGCTTTCTCCCATTGGCCTAAACCAATCAGAAGCCAGAGGGCCTAGGAACCCTATAGAAGCAGTCCTTACAAGTCAACCTCCAGGACAGAGGGCAGGATGGAGGACAGGAGAAGGTATATCTGGGAGGGCACAAGGATCAAAATAAAAGCCACAGTTTGTGTCCCAAGACACAGTTATTTTGTGGAGGCATAGGCAGATAGACAATTAGAGGCAGTGTAATCAGTGACAGGACAGAAAGAAAACTGGGGTGCTATAGGAATATGTATCTAACCCAGGGCACATCTAATGCAGCCTGGGTGTTCAGGGTCAGGGGTGGAAGGAGATAAAATGGCTTCCTTGGGAATGTGACGTCTGAACTGAGGAATGTGGGAAGAACAATAGGCCAGGAGACAGGCCGGCGGAGAGTAGGGGTAAAGGTGACAGTCCAGGCAGGCACAGAAGCCAAATGACAACACAGAATGCAAGCAGGTAAGGCAGGACAGCTGGGCTTGCTCAGATCATGAGACATCTTATCCTCAGGCCAAGAACCTGACTTTATCCTGAAATAAATCAGGTAGAAATTTCATGCTAATGAAGGAATGACTGAGAAGGTTTTGAGTAAAAAGGTTTTGATTTAAAAAGCCAGAGGAAAAACAGCAAGAAGCAACAAAGTTTAGATTCAGGAAGGAGCAGAGTTGATTGTAGTGATAGCTAAGCCTTAGAAAGGGCTTACTCAATGTGCTGCCATATACTGTCGTAAGCTCTTAACATGTGTTAATTCATTTAATACTTCCAGTGATGCCCCCAAATAGATACTGTTATCATTCCCACTTTATAAATGGAGAAACTCAGGCACAGAGACGTTGGGGAATAGCCCCAGTTCACACCGCCAGCAGTAAAAAGAGCCAGGATTTGAATCTAGGCAGTCTAGCTCCAGCATCTGTGCTCTTAACCCCATTCTGGGGCAGAAGAGCAAGCCGGAGTAAGGAGACTGGGCACAAAGTGGGGGATAAAGCCTACATCTGATTCCTCACTGTTTCCTCTATGGAGAGTCCAGTGGGCATGGAAACCATGGCAACTCCCCTCTTCCAAATCAGCTATTCCTCAATGCCTTATTTGTATTAAGGTGCCCAAACCTATCATCTGTGCTGAATGTATTTTCCTCATTTCCATTTTGCATCTTGGCTTATGCTATACTGGCAAGGACGCAAGAGACAGGAGACCTAGACCCTAGTCCCAGCCTAATTCTCTGGCCCTGCTCAAGTCACTAACCCAATGGGACACCTGCCTGAAGCAAGCTTACTTCTCCCAGTGGCTCCCCTTTTGTCTTTTTGTACCACCTGATACAAGTTTGCTGTCTTTGCATTTTCTCTGCTTCTGGATATTTCGGCCATTGTTAACTGCATTATTTCATTCTTGGTCTCTGAATCCGGGTGTTTGATTTTCCAATTGATCCCTGTTCCTTATGAGGTGCCTTGTCAGCTATTAATCCAGGATAGTTACTGAGTTCTTGTAGGTGGCATAGCCACCAACTTGGGGTGTGTGTGTGTGTGTGTGTGTGTGTGTGTGTGTGTGTGTGTCTCCCAAGGGAACAGAGCACTACTGAGTTCAGGCTGATTATTAGCTTGTGGACTGTCAGCAAAATACATTCACAAGAAGGCTACGTGCTGATTTGTCTTTTGCAGTGACGTCATCTTGCTCATGTTTTATGTTTTTCAGAGTTCATTAGTTTCTATTTGTTCTCAGTTAATATCCAGCTCAATAGATTGTGTAAGTAGAATACCCCCAAACTGAAAATCACCCACTTAAAATATAGTGAAAAATATGTCACCTATTTAAACTATAGTTGAAAATATGTACCCATTAGTTCTGTGTAGCAAACACTGGATAATGGGTAAGGGCACAGGATCCCAGGGATAGACTGCCTGGGTTCCAATTCTGACTTAGCCACTTGCTGGCTGTGAAATACTTGACAGCTTTAGGCCTCAGTTCGTTCGTTTGTTCGTTCTTTCTTTCTTTCATCCCAAAGGTGATAGTAAGCCTCAGTTTCTTGATCTGAAAAATATAAATTATTCAACGAGAGTCTATGTGAAAATTTTAAAGCACACTGCCTGGCTCAGGAAAGTCCTCAGCTTTAGCCGTTATTAGCTATGACTACTACTGTGCTGGCTACATGTGTGTTAATGAGGCAAGAAAATGCTCAAAGATAACAACCAAGTATCCAAATTATCTCATCAGAACGAGAGACATGCATGTGTGTGCATGCTCATGTTTCAACTCAGAGCCCCTTGTCTAGAAGACTCTTGAACTCAGAGGACCAGGCAGTATCACTTTACTTTGCAGTGGAGCCATCACTTTTGTTGATCAATTAAATTGACGTAATGCTCTTTTTTTTTTTTTTTTTTTCCACCAACCGTGTGCCTAGAGCTATCTGTGTCAAGAAGAGCATGCTTCAATTAGCTGGAGTGAGCAATTCAACTTGTGGAGGAATGAGAATTGACATTGTTGAGACAAGAAACATGAAACCCCAGGGTAAGGCAGGAATCACTGAAAGTCAGGCAAAGGAGCTCGTGTCCAGTAATGAGTTAGGCTTTGCTGGCCTCTGGCCCTACAGATGGCTCTTTGGAGAGGAAAAAATTAAGGTAGGCTAAGGCCACAGATCCTAAGGGACTGCTGGCAGCTGGAGGCTGTCTATGGAAGACAGGCAGAGGGTGGCACCTAGTTGGAAGAGGGGGCTAGAGGGCATGGCTTGAGCTTGTGTTTAGAGATGGAGTCCCCTGATTCCTGAGACTGGGGAAGGAGATCATACCTGGATCAGAGGACCTCAAATCAGAACTTTTCCCACCCACATCCCCTTCTCTTCAGGGCATCTTTGACTGCAAACAACAGATAAACTAGTTGGAAAGCTCAGCAGATTCTCACGATGGTGCCTAGCAGACCAGACCTAGTTGCCCTTTAACCTGTGACTGAGGGTGATGCCACTGGCCCGTATGCACACATTGGAAAACCTTTACATCCATGGACACGCCATGCCCCACAGTGAGCTGTGCAGGATTCTTTAGGTTTGGGGTGCTGTGCCGCAGGTTGCCTTATAAATATATAGGATTAAAATGGGATGCCCTGGAGCTTAGCTAACCTTTACCCCACCCCTCCCTAAAATGAAGGGGCTGCTAGTTTTGTTTTCTTTATGAAAGATGGATCTGTCATTGTTTTTAGAACCTTTGGAGAAAGATTTATTGAGAGGAAGCTCTCCTGAACCCTCAGAGGCTTTTCTCATTTACTGGAGCAACAGCTTTAGAGTCCTAGGTCTTCATCCTGGCTCAGCCACTCTCCAGCTGTGTGGCCTTCAAGAAGTTGCTTGACTACACTGAGTCTCGTTGTCACCTATGAGTGGAGGTTGCTACATTGCTACTGTGTGGAGCACCTACCCCCAGTCACTCTTATAGGGTGATGGTGAGGAGTAAATGAAATAATAAGGTTGAGGCAGGAAGATCACTTGAAACCAGGAGTTCCAGACTAGCCTGGGCAACATAGCCAGACCTCATCTCTACAAAAATGTTTCTTAAAAAATTAGCTGGCTTGGTGGCTTATGCCTGTAGTTCTAGCTACTTAGGAGCTAAGGTGAGACTACTTGAGCCCAGGCAGTCAAGGCTGCAGTGAGCCATAATTATGCCACTGCACTTCAGCCTAAGCAGCAGAGAGAGACCCTAACTCAAATATTAATAAATAAATAAATGAAATAGTACATGCAATTAGTACACTAGTACATGATCAGGCACATGGTAAATGCTCTCCACAGTTACTTTCAGTTCTAAAATATATTTTCTGACCCTGTGAGATAAACAGACCTGAGCAAAACCTCGTTAAACCAACAGGTTTAACATCTTGTCAAGAGATAGCAAATTCTTGGAACATTTGCCACTAGTCCCCAAACCTATGCCCATGACAGACATTGCTAATCGATAGCAGCATATTTCCCCTACAAGCCTCATCTACCTCAGAATCTTTTCTAACATAGCTTTCCAAGCCGCCACTTGATCCAAGCCCATGAGATGAAACCTATTTGGCATTTCTTGATCTAGTGCCCCAGTAAACTTTATGTTTCAGGAGAGGGTGTCCTTTGGACTCAGTCCAGTGACAGAAGCATTTGAAAAGACTAATCTATATGATGGCTATTTCCTACAGGTTTGAATCTATACCTCCAGGGACCCAGGGCATTGGCTCACTGGAGCCCCTTGTTCCCTTTACTTTTGTTTTGGGCTGTACCAATTTATTGCAATTTTATACTCCAAAGCTTAAGACTTACTTTTAAAGGGAAAGATAAAATGTTTTATTAGTTAATTTCCTGGAAAAACTCTCTTTACCTCTTAGAGCCAGAGTGTTTTCATCTATAAAAGAAGGCATTGAAATAATAAAGATTAGAGAAAAAAGTAATAAAACAGAAAATATAAAAACAATAGAGAAAAATCAGTGAAATCAAAAGTTGTCTCTTCAACAAGATCAACAAAGTTCTTTGACAAACCTTTAGCTATACTAACCAAGAAAAAAAGAGGGAAGACTCAAATTACTAAAACCAGAAATGAAAGGAAGGGTCATTATTACAGACTTGAGAATAAATGAAAACTGTGAGTAGACCTGTAACAAGTTAAGAGATTGAATAATCAAAAAAAAAAAAAAAAAAAAAAAGAAAAAAAAAACTCCCCTCAAAGAAAAGCCCAGGTCCAGATAGCTTCACTGCTGAATTCTACCAAATATTTAAAGAAGTAAAACCAATTCTTCACAAACTCTTCCAAAAAACAAAAGAGAGTACACTTCCCAACTCATTCTATGAAACCTCTACTACCCTGATAACAAAACTAGACTAAACATCACAAGGAAAAAAAACCACAGACCAGTATCTTCCCTAAATATAGACACAAACATCTGCAACAAAATCCTGGCAAAACAAATCCAGCAACGTATTAAAAGGATTATACAGGATTTATCCCAGAAATGTAAAGTTTGTTTAACATGCAAAAATAAATTACTGTGATACACTATATTAATAAAATAAAAGGGTTGGGCGTGGTAACTCATGCCTGTAATCCCAGCACTTTGGGAGGCCTAGGTGGGCAGATCACCTGAGATCAGGAGTTGGAGATCAGTCTGGCCAACATAGTGAAACCCTGTCTCTACTAAAAATACAAAAATTAGCCAGGTGTGGTGGCACACACCTGTAATCCCAGCTACTCGGGAGGCTGAGGCAAGAGAATTGCTTGAACTTGGGCCGGGCGCGGTGGCTCACGCCTGTAATCCCAGCACTTTGGGAGGCCGAGGCGGGCGGATAACAAGGTCAGGAGATCGAGACCATGGTGAAACCCCGTCTCTACTAAAAAATAGAAAAAAATTAGCTGGGCGCAGTGGCGGGCGCCTGTAGTCCCAGCTACTCGGGAGGCTGAGGCAGGAGAATGGCGTGAACCCAGGAGGCGGAGCTTGCAGTGAGCCGAGATTGCGCCACTGCACTCCAGCCTGGGCGACAGAGCGAGACTCTGTCTCATAAAAAAAAAAAAAAAAAAAAAAAAAAAAAAGAGAATTGCTTGAACCTGGGAGGCAGAGGTTGCAGTGAGCTGAGATTGTGCCACTGCACTCCAGCCTGGGTGACAGAGCAAGACTCTGTCTCAAAAAATAAATAAATAAATAAATAAAAATAAAAGACAAACACCACATGATCATCTCAACAAATGCAGGAAAAGCATTTGATTAAATGTTTTCATGATAAAAATACTCAAATCTTTTCATGATAAAAACATTCAACAGATTAGGACTAGAATGGAACTTTCTCAACCTGATTTAAAAAAAAAAAAAAACTATGAAAACCCTACAGATAACGTCATCCTTAATGATGAAAGACTGAATGCCTTCCCCTAAAATCAGGAATGAGACAAGGAAAGCCACTTGCATGATAAGACTACAGGAAATCAAAAGGAACAAAAAACACAATTTAGTCACCCACTCTCCAATTGATGGGCAATAGGTTTTTGCTATTTTGAACGGAGCTGTTAGGAACATTCCTTATACATGTCCCCTGTTTTATATAGGCAAGAATTTTTCTTGAATGTAGAGTAGAATTCCTGGACTGTGAGGAGTGTGAACATTCAACCTTATGAGATGGAGCCAAACTGTTTTCCAAAGTGGTCAGACCAATGTACATTCCCAGCAGCAGTTCTTAAAAGATCTCAAGATCTCTATCTTCTGGTGGTGTCACAAGCAGTCAAAAAGAATGAACACCAGCTATAAACAACAAGGATGAATCTTAACAATATAATATTCAGCGCAAAAAAAAAAAAAAAAAAATCCTATAAGGATGCATACAGCATACGTTTTATAACTTGAAAAACAACTGAAAGGAAAATATGTGTATGGGCCGGGCATAGTGGCTCACACCTGTAATCCCAGCACTTTAGGAGGCCAAGGCAGGAGGGTCTCTTGAGGCCAGCAGTTCAAGACCAGCCTGGGCAACATAGCAAAACCCTGTCTCTACAAAAACTAGAAAAATTAGCCAGGTGTGGTGGTGCAGGCTTGTAGTCCCAGCTACTTGGGAGGCTGAGGTAGAAGGATCTCTTCGATCCAAGTGTTCGAGGTTACAGTGAGTTGAGATTGTGCCATTGTACTCCAGCCTGGGCAATAGGAGATTCTGTCTCTTAAATAATAATAATAATAAGCAAATAAGTAAAAATTTTAAGAAATGTGTACGTATACTTTAGGATTATATAAAGATAAAATTAAACACTGTGTGAAAAGGAACTCTAGGGGAAGAGAGACATCTGTACACACATTTCATAGCAGCGTTTATTCACAATCACCAAAAGTCTATTGCAACCTGTTGGCTATTGCAACCCAAGTGTTCATAGATGGATGAATGGATAAATAAAATGTGTATACTCATACAATGGAATATTAAATTATGTTAAATATATATTAAGTAACATATTTAATATTATTAATTTAATAGTATTTAATAATTTAGGCCGGGCGCGGTGGCTCAAGCCTGTAATCCCAGCACTTTGGGAGGCCGAGACGGGCGGATCACGAGGTCAGGAGATCGAGACCATCCTGGCCAACACGGTGAAACCCCGTCTCTACTAAAAATACAAAAATCTAGCCGGGCGAGGTGGCGGGCGCCTGTAGTCCCAGCTACTCCGGAGGCTGAGGCAGGAGAATGGCGTAAACCCGGGAGGCGGAGCTTGCAGTGAGCTGAGATCCGGCCACTGCAGTCCAGCCCGGGCTACAGAGCAAGACTCCGTCTCAAAAAAAAAAAAAAATAAAAAAAGACAGTAAAATGGTGGTTGCCAGCATCTTCGAAGGAGGGAAAAACAGGGAGTTATAAATGCGTGTAGAGTTTCAGTTTCACAAGATGAAAAGGGTTATTGGAGACTAGTCACAGCAGTGTGAATATACTTAGTACTGAACTGCACACTTAAATTTCATGTCTTGTGCATTTTACCACAATTTTGAAAAGAAAAAAGGAACTATTAAGGGAACTAGGAACATGAGATTCAGGAAAGTGGTTCCCTGTGGAGGGGGAAGTGATAGGGAGTCAGGAACACCGGGAAGTGCTGTGTCGCCAGCTATAATAAGTTGTCAATGTCCTAACTTTAATTTTGCATAGTGTGTTCCCTTTAAAAATAGTGCTTATTACATTTTTACAAATAAATAAACATATTAAAAAGCTCCTGCATTTTACCAGTGGTGAGAATGTGTTATGAACCAGGGATTAGATCAATCTGGTTATCTACACCTGAAAGGAAAAACATTCAACCTCAAATTCCTCTGTAGGAAATTACAAACTTTTTAAAAATTGACAGGATGTCAATATCTCCCGTAACAACTTCCCTTTGTCACTTCCATATAGTCCTGACTTCAAGAGCCCTTCTTTAAATTATTGCAGACAGAAGCTACAGAGAGAAGGCTGAACCAGGAAGATCCCCATCTGGGAATTTTAGTCACACTTCTGGCACCCAGCAGAAACAAAGGGAAGCTTGTTCCTTACAGAAAGTTATATTTTAAAAAAATTCAACAAAATACTAATTTATTAAACAATCCAAGTGACAATTTGGTTGCAAGTTGGCCACTCAACATTTCTAATTTTTTAATAAAATTGATCCATCATAAATGTGATAATTGACTTATTTTGACCCCAATTTGTTATCAGCTGTTGGTTTAACAAGGTTTTGCTCGGGTCTGTTTATCTCACAGGGTGACGAAATATATTTTAGAACCAAAAGTAACTGTAGATTTCATCTTGTCCAGAGATAGCAAATTCTTGAAACATTTACCACTAGTCCCCAAACCTATGCCCATAGCAGACAGTGCTAATCCATAGCTGCATATTTCCCCTACAAGCCTCATCTACCTCAGAACCCTTTCTAACATAGCTTTCCAAGCAACCACTTGATCGAAGTCCATGAGATGAAACCTGTTTGGCATTTCTTGATCTAGTACAACTGTCTGCTTGTACAAATGGAGAAACAGAGTAAGGAAGTGACTTACCCAAGGTCACACAAGAGACAAAATTCATTCGCATCTTCTGAGCTCCGGTCCAGTGCCTTTCTCATTACTTTTGAGTCATCCCTTCCTTTGATATAAACCAGACACTCCAGTCATCACAGGAATCCCAGCCTCTGCTGAATCCAACTCCCAATGTGCAGCCTTATTCATGAACATTTTCCTTTCTGGGATGGCAGGCCTCTCTCTCCCTCTCCGTCCTTTTAGCTGCTACTGCTGTTGGTGGTGAGGGCTTCCATGGAGGAGAAAGCATCCTCCTTATCTTTCATGAAGCTCCTCTGGCAGCTCCCCAAACAAAGCCCTTTGCAAGTGCACCACAGCACTGCCAGCTTTGGCATGGCTGTAACTCACTGTGTGCTGGTCACCAAGCTCCCCTCCATGGTTGCCTTGTTGACATGGAGCAGGTTCAGCTTCATTGCCTGAAATGATTCACCCTCCAAAACCTGCCACTGCACTCCCATACACAAATGACCACAGCATTCTTTCTCTGAGAAAACCTACAAAACCCAAATTGTTGTACAAATGAGACGGAGACCAAATTGCAAGAGCAGGTAAGCTGGTCTTGATCTGTGTGAAATAGCTGTGGAAACAAAACTGAAGACCATTTGGTGCCTTCTGAAATTGGCCTTAATTAAGATGCTTTTACGGAACTGGAGAAAGGCAGGCAGCAGCTCAGGATCTTTAGTGCCACAAAATAATGGAGAGGCCTTTAACCTCTGAAAGGGACACCAGGTACAGGCAAGGCATCATTTTCCTTGAACCATGTGGACATTTTACAACCTCTGCCAAGATGCCTCAATTCAAATTAAAATTCAAGTGGTTTTGCCAACCCCTCCTCCAAGTGAGAAGTACACACCTCATCTTAATGCCATAGGAGGCCGGGCGCGGTGGCTCAAGCCTGTAATCCCAGCACTTTGGGAGGCCGAGACGGGCGGATCACGAGGTCAGGAGATCAAGACCATCCTGGCTAACCCGGTGAAACCCCGTCTCTACTAAAAAATACAAAAATCTAGCCGGGCGAGGTGGCGGGCGCCTGTAGTCCCAGCTACTCGGGAGTCTCGAGGCAGGAGAATGGCGTGAACCCGGGAGGCGGAGCTTGCAGTGAGCTGAGATCCGGCCACTGCACTCCAGCTTGGGCGACAGAGCGAAACTCCGCCTCAAAAAAAAAAAAAAAAAAAGCCATAGGAAAGGCATTGGAAATAACTGGTTCAGTCTTCTCATTTTGGACATGAGAAAGAGGGGCACAGATCAGACAGAGACTGGCCATAGGTCACACCCGGGGACTCAAAGCTCAAAGTCAGAGCTCTGCTCTTGATTCAAGGTTCTTCCTCAGTGCGTGTATCATAACCAGTGGCCCTTGCTCAGGTGCCTGGGAAAGGAATATAGCAAACAGTGCAAAGAAACTTGCAACTGAAGGTAGCCTCCCCAGGGAATACATTGCTGCTGGTGGCGAAAGGACAGAAGAGTCCTCGCAATTGGAGGGTGAGAGAGGACAGATCAGAGCTGGAACTGATGAGCCAGCTCGTCAGTTCCAGCTCTGCGTTAGCATGGTGCTGTTGCCTTGCAGGTATTTGCTCTTTTAATCGTTTCAACAAATCTGGGTGACTAAACCCATTTCATGGATGAGAACACATAGGCTCAGAGACAGTGAGTAACTTGGCTAAGGTGGCCTCATTAGAAGTTGGCTGTACCATTTGACCCCAGGTTACTCACCAGGGCCTGGCCCTTCCTCTCTGACACACACTTAGGGCCACCCTCAGGCCACACAGAGTCCTGCCACTCCCACATGGATGCTGAAGAATCTCAAAGTTAGGTGGAAGTATATTTTATCTTGACACTTCCAAGGAAAATCCTGTGTAAACAATGAGTTTAGGGGTGGATGTAAGGACTTTTTTGTTTTCTGTGGGGGATATTTAATCCCTTTAGGAGAATAAAATGTTCTGAAGCCACTTGGTAGTAGCTATTTTTATAGAACTATTCTATTGTAAGGTATTACTTCTAGCTCACTGCTCTACATCTTCCAGAAAAGAAAACTCTGCATTTACTGTTTAAAATGAAATAAATGCTTATTTTTATAAGGTTGATATGGTTTGCATCTGTGTCCCCAGAAAATCCATGTTGAGATGTAATCCCCAGTGCTGGTGGTGCGGCCTGGTGGGTGGTGTTTGGATCATGGGGCTGGATCTCTCATCAGTGGCTTAGCGCCATCCCCTTGGTGATGAGTGAATGAGTTCTCTGAAACCCAGTTGTTTGAAAGTGTGTGGCACCTCCCCTCTATCTTGCTCCCACTCACTCCCTGTGACATGTCTGCTCCCTCTTTGCCTTCAGCCATGATTGTAAGTTCCCTGAGGCTTCTTCAGAAACAGATGCCAGTGTCATGCCTCCCGTACAGCCCGCAGAACCAGGAGCCAATTAAACCTCTTTTCTTTGTAAATTACCCAGCTTCAGATATTTCTTTATAGCAATGCAAGAATGATCTAATGCAAAGGTGTACTGTTTTGTTTTGTTTTCAAGCTAAGGTATATTGTTTATGCCTTATTACAAATATGAGGGATATCGGAAACTGGGGGAGGCCGTAAGCCCAGCAAGGGGAGGAATACTCTGGCTTCAAGCCTGGGGTCTCCTGCATATGGGGTTTCACAATGGGAATGGTGCTTGATGCATTCAACTAATACCTTATTTGTAGATACCTGTATAGTTTTCAGCTTTTAAAATATGATCAGCTACATTGTAGGCAGTACTTCCAGTTAAGTCATAGCTGATATACAACTTTATTTCCTTATAATAAAATACTAGAAGTTATTGGTCAGATTTAAGATGTTCAATATGTATTGACAAATTGCCCACTAGAAAAATTGCTCCAATTTACCTTTGGACAGCAATTATGAAAGGCTCATTTTTCCAAACCCTCACTGATATGGTTTGGATCTGTGTTCCCACTAAATCTCATGTTGACTTCTAATCCCTAATGTTGGAGATGGGGCCTGCTGGGACATAATTGCCTGACAGGTGTAGATTTCCCATAAATGGTTTAGCACATCCCCTTGGTACTGTTCTCATGATAGTAAGTGAGTTCTCATGAGATCTGGTCATTTAAAAGTGTGGCACCTGCCCCCTCACTCCCTCTTGCTCCTGCTCCCACCATGTGAGAGGCCTCGCTCCCCCTTTGCCTTCCACCATTATTGTAAGTTTCCTGAGGCCTTCCCAAAGCTGAGTAGATGCCAGCATCATGCTTCCTGTACAGCCTGTGGAACTGTGAACCAGTTAAACCTCTTTTCTTCAGAAATTCCCCTGTCTCAGATATTTCTTTATAGCAATGTGAGAATGGACTAATACTCTCACTAATGCTGAGTTTGCTTTTTCTTTATTATTACTATTGATATTGAATATTATTTTATATGTTCATTGGCCATTTGTATTTCTTCTTTTCTGAATTGCCGGTATATTTCCTTGACTTATTTTTCTATTACTGTGTTTGTCTTTTTCCCATTTGTTGATGAGTACTTCTATATAGTTGGAATACTCACACTGATATACTTCATTACATAAAAATCAAAACTTCTATATGTTACAAAACACCAGAAAAACAAATGAAAAGACAGAAGAAATTATTGAGAAAAACAAATTTGTAATGAATAGAACAAGTTTTCTTTATACCTTCTGTACAGTACTGAGCATCTTGCTTAGAAAATCCTTCATAATCCCCAAGATCATGTAAATATTCTTTTTTTATGTTTTCTCTTAGTTGGTATGTTTATAGTTTTATTTGTTAACATCTTTACAACAACTGGAATTCATTTCTGGCATGAGGTTGAAAGCAGTAATGATTCTAACTTAATTTTTTTCCAGGTGGTTAATTAATTGCTCTAACAAAACGTATTGAATAATTCTTCTTTGCTCAAGAGGTCTTAATGCCACCTTTATCACATGCTAAAACAATATGTTCTTAAAAAATTCAGGTTTGTGGCCAGGCATGGTGGCTCATGCCTATAATCCCAGCACTTTGGGAGGCCGAGGCGGGTGGATCATGAGGTCAGGAGTTCAAGACCAGCCTGGCCAAGATGGTGATACCTCATCTCTACTAAAAATGCAAAAATTAGCTGGGCGCAGTGGCAGGCGCCTGTATTCCCAGCTACTCAGGAGGCTGAAGCAGGAGAATTGCTTGAACCCAGGCAGCAGAGGTTGCAGTGAGCCAAGATCACACCACTGCGCTCCAGCCTGAGTAATAGAGTGAGACTCTACCTCAAAAACAAAAACAAACAAAACAAACAAACAAACAAACAAAACTTCAGATTTGTTTCTGGACTTCCTATTCTGTTCCATGATTTCTGATCCCTTATAAATTCTAAAGCTGTCCTATTCCAACAAGGGCCCCCAAATTCTCAGAAATAGAGTTTGCATTGCTTTGGCGATCTCTGTTCAAATTCTTATCTCTTATGTTAGACCATGAGTTTCCTGAGGGAAGGGTCCTGTTTCACTCCTCTGTGTACCCCAAGAGCCTACTGTGGTGTAATGGAGGGAGGGCACAACAGCACCACGGTGAAGTGAGGAAGCCCCAAGCTTAGGGGTGCCAGATTGAGCAAAGAAAAGTATAGGACATGCAGTTAACCTACAATATCAGATAAAGAGCAAATCGTTTTTTGTATAAGTATATCCCATGCAATATTTGGGATATACTTATCCTAAAAGTTATCCAGATATCTCCACTGAAACACTCATCCTCCTCAGACCTCACACCCCTACTTACCATGAAATCCAAGCTGGAAAACCAGGAATGCATTTCTTTACATGCCAAATGCCACAGCTCAAGTTAGAAGCACCCAACTGACTGGGTGTGAGAGTGGGGAATATGGCCTCCCATGCCTGCAGAGGCAGCATCCCATGCCAAGAAGGGACTGACTCACTGCTGTTCCTCCATGAGGCTCCCTGCCACAACCACTTGCAGCATGTGCCATGTCCCTGTCCCATATCCCCAACCCCCATTCCCCAGGGGCCTTGAGCCCAGTGGAGCAGAGCAGACACTATATGATCCCACAGCTGACTGTTTGTAGTCTCTAACCTTTCCTTCTCTTATAAAAGGAAAACAGGGCACTTCTCTGATGTCACCCAGCATGTGATACCTGCCTAGACACACCCAGGAAGCACTCAAGTCATGCTAGGGAGGCAGTCATCCTATTTATCATGTTTATCCACACACTTCCCCAGGGGTGCAAGTCTACACAGCCTAGACACTGGTCCAAATGGCCCCTAGTTTGTGCTAGGCACAGTGCTAAGCATCGGGGTTACAATGATGAACAAAAACTGACCTGGTCCTTGATGTTATGGAGCTTATAGTCTAGTAGGGGAGATGGCCATAAATCACATGATCAAAATTTATTTAATTGAAAAAGTATAAAGAGATATAAGAGCGTATAGTGAGAGACCTAATCTGATGAGGTGGGTAGTTGACACCCCAATTAAGGGATATTTGAGAAGGCATTTACTGTCAAAGAGAAGTGTTTCTGGCAGAGAGAACAGCATGTGCAAAGGTCCTGAGGTAGGAGGGAGGGAACCCTCAGGGATCTGAGGTGATTGAGGGAGTGAGAGAGAAAGAATGAAGCAAGAGGCGGCTGCAGAGACAGGCAGAGGCCAGATCCTTCAGGCCAAGGGTGAGTCAAGGCCATTGCAGAATTTAGCAAGAGAGTGACTTAATAATATGGGGCTTTTAAAGATGAATATGGTTGCAATACCAGAATGGCTGTTTGGAAGAAGCCAAAGTGGAAGCTACTGGGGATGTCTGTGTAAGAACTGACAGTGACCTAGCGGTGGAAATGGGGCAGGAGAAAGGAAGACTGTGCTGGGCTTCTTCATAGTTGAATGCAGAAGAGAAAGGAAGTATCAGGGAGATGCTGGCCCAGCCAAGGAAGACTTTCATCACCCACTGGGCATGGGGGAGGGTGGTTAACCTGTGGGGAGAAGCAGGGCACTTATCCAGGATGGAAAAGAGAGAGAGTGAGAAGGAGCAGGAGCAAGAGAGCTAAAGCTGAGAACTCAAAGGACCAAGGAGAAGCTACAGGGCCAGTTCACAGAAATGGGGCAGAAGGAACTCACCTGTTGCCCCAGCTTTCTCTCATTTCAGTCTCAAAGAGATCCTGCCGGCTAGGCGGACACTTTCTTCACTTCGCAGGGTAACCAACTGTGGATCAGATCCTTTTCTAACATCGCAGACCTGGGACTTGAATGCGAGTCTGTGTAACTACAAAGCCCACATTCTTTGCTGTCTGCCAGGAGCCCCACTTCTGCCCCCGATCCCTGGGCTGATGAGTTATATTGGGGCCTGTAGCCAAAATGAAGTCTCAAAGATTCCCCAGCAGGGGAGGAAAGTAGCTGGGTGGGAGGGCTAATTCTCAATTCCTGTAGTTCTCCCAGATCCTGGAGCCTAGGGGAACATGGGGAAACTAAAGCAGACACAATGTGGAGACAGCAAAGGGCAGTATTTCTCAACCCTGGCTGCACAGTGCCATCATCAGGTGAGCTGTGAAAACTCCTGGTGCCCAGGCTGTCCCCCAACCAATTAGCTCAGAATCTCTAGGGTGGGGCTTGGGCATCAGAATGTTTTCAAGCTCTGCAGGTGATGCCAAGCTCTCCAGGTGCAGTCAGGTTGAGAACCACTGGCATATCAGCCCCTTTCCTGAGACCCACTCTACCTCAGTCTAGACTCATCTTGGAAGGGCCTCCCATAACTGTGTTTGGGGCCACACTGCCCAGGATCCAAGCCTAATCTGAGTTTAGGTCCTCATTAAGATCTTTAGAGACCTAAGACACTGCAAAATTGTTGTGCAGAGCTCCTCTTTTTTTCTTTCTTTCTTTCTTTCTTTCTTTCTTTCTTTCTTTCTTTCTTTCTTTCTTTCTTTTTCTTCCTTCCTTCCTTCCTTCCTTTCTCTTTTCTTTCTTTCTTTCTTTCTTTCTTTCTTTCTTTCTTTCTTTCTTTCTCTTTCTTTCTTTCTCTTTCTTTCTTTCTTTCTTTCTTTCTTTCTTTCTTTCTTTCTTTCTTTCTTTCTCTCTCTCTTTCTTTCCTTCCTTCCTTCCTTCTTTCTTCTTTCTTTTCTTTCTTTCTTCTTTCTTTTCCTCTTCCTTTTCCTCTTCCTTTCTTTTTCTGTTTTTCTTTTTTCCTTTTTTTTTTTTTGGAGACAGGGTTTCTCTCTGTCACCAGGCTGGAGTATAGTGGTGCAATCACAGCTCACTGCAGCCTCAACTTATCAGGCTCAGATGAATCTCCCACTTCAGTCTCCTGCACAGCTGGGACCATAGGCACACACCACGACATCTGGCTAATCTTTGTATTTGTTGTAGAGATGGGGTTTCACCATGTTGCCCAGGATGATCTTAAACTCTTGGGCTCAAGCGATCCTCTGCCTCAGCCTCCCAAAGTGCTGGGACTACAGGCATGAGCCACCACACTCAGCTCCCCTTTTTCTTAAGTAATTCTAAATAAAAACAAGACTAAATTATAAAATAAAATTTGACACGGGCATTTTTGGAGAAATGACACAAAACTTCCATGATAGCTGAAATTAAAGTATTTATTTTTGGATTTTCTGTTACGTGTGTGCACACAGGTACACACTTGTCCTTTGTTGGTGCCCTATGTGTGTACTGGCTCTATCTATTGGGTTAATCTGCACAGAGTCTGAAAGCACAATTTTCAGTAAACAAAAGCTCTACATAACACAATTTCCAAGCAGTTGAGACTGAAGCAGCAGTCTCTTTCTGGGTTTAATTTGAATTAACCCATTTATGTCAGAAGTTGCAAATGTTTTTTTGTGAAAAATCAGACCTTGGCAGTGACATTGAGCAGTGGGATATAAATAACTCCACAAGCTTAGCGTTCCAATAATGGAAATGAGTTAACAGTTTACTCATAA
The DNA here is from genome assembly GCF_047675955.1 of Chlorocebus sabaeus. Classification (NCBI taxonomy): domain Eukaryota; kingdom Metazoa; phylum Chordata; class Mammalia; order Primates; family Cercopithecidae; genus Chlorocebus; species Chlorocebus sabaeus. Next base: position 51,879,036 of record NC_132929.1, on the reverse strand, counting down.
ATGAGTAAACTGCCAGGATGTATTTGTGCAGGAAACTGACAATTCTCAGCAAGAAATCTTTAGATGAGGCCTGTCACTCTCCAGTGTAACTCTAGGGCCTGCTTGGCAGGGGAACCAGCTTTGGCTGGAGGCTGGATCAAAAGGGCTCCCCTGGGATGGCACCTTCCCATCCCACAGAGAGAGTTCTGTTGGGAACGTGAGACAGATCAAGAAGATTCATCCATTAGGAAAGTGGCCCTTGGTCTGTCCAGTTTTAATGGAGAAGGGTGCCTGGTGCAATGACCACCTCTGATGGGGAAACTAGTCGAAGACATGGGCATTGTCTTTCCTATGTGTGCCCCACTGGGAACCTAAACTTGATGGGTGAAAAGCTCCAGGAGATGAATCAAGAGTGGTGTACATGTCTTGGCAGTCCAGGCTGGGCTCCTCCCACTACCCCTTGGTCCTGCCCTCTGGAACCCTTAGCAGGCTGGCAGGAGCCCTTTTTGGGGTCCAGACTTCTGGCCAGGATGCCTATGGCTTCCTAACACTCAGGTGGGGCAGCCTAGTGTACAGATCCTGAAAGCAGGAGAACAGCAATTGATCATGTGAACCCAAGACGTGACTAAAACTGTCTCTGATGGCAAAACCTTTGATGATGAAGAGTCTGGCCCATAGAAAGATGGCCCTGAGCATGGCATCTCTGACCAAATCCCTCACTCTGATCTACTGAGCGTATGAGCCCAGCCTTGCTCACAGTCGGGGCTGGAGGAAGACCTCATGGAGGCCACGCGATAACTGTACTTCTTGTGTGCCTGTCACTGCTGATTCTACCCACACTGTTCTCTGCCCAAGCCAGCCCAGCCCTGCCATGTCCTGTCATTGCAGTCAGGGCTCTTTGGGGGTGAGTGACAGAAAATTCACTCGAGTTGTCTTAGGCAAGAAGGGAAGTTCATTGGTTAGTAAGTTAGCCACGGGCAGGAGAGGGAACAGTTGGGCCTCAGGAATACCTGGACTCTGAGTCACCAATGCTATTAGGATTTGCAGGCTCCTCCCCTTGTCTCTGTCTCCACCTCAGTCTGCAGACTAGTTTTGTGCTCTTAGAGCAAGTTTCCCTACAAGGTTGGAGTCAGGCTGTTGGCAGCATGAGGCTTCCATCTTCCTGGCTTTGCCCCCAAGAAAGGATGGGGCTACCCTCCATTAGTTCCAATTCAGAAAATTCCAGAAGAAAGTTTCTGCTTAGTCTGGTCTGGGTTGGCTGGGTAGCTGGGACACAAACTGCCAAGCCCTCTAGTGTCATGTGGTTGAAGTAGGGTGGGGAGATGTATTAGTTCAGGGTGTCACGCCAAAATACTACAGACTGGGTGGCTTAAATCACAAACATTTATTTCTCACAGTTCTGAAGGCTGGGAAATCCAAGAACAAAGTACCAGCAAGGTAGGTTTCATTCTGACGCCTCTTCTCTTGTCCCATAGGTGGCTGCCATATTGTGTGCTCACATGACCTCTTCTTCGTATTTGTGCAGAGAGAGAGTGAGTGCACTCTCTAGTGTCTCGTCTTATAAGGATACTAATCCTACTGAATCAGGGCCCCACCCTTAGGACCTCATTTAACCTTAATGACTTCCTGAGAGGCCTCATCTCCAAATACAGCCACGCAGAGGGTTAGGGCTTCAACATATGAATTTGGAGGAGACAGAGACACTCAGTCCATGATGGGAAGAAAAACTATTCATGAAAAAAGGGGTGCAGTGGCCAGAAAAGGGGGCAGACAAAACTACAGATGCTCTCCCCATTTCCCCCAATACACCACACACACACACACACACACACACACACACACACACACACACACGGCCCTGCCTTTGCCCCTTCCCCATAAGGCCACTCCCTACCCCATGATTATTTACCTCCCTCCTATCCTGCTCTCTGAAGCTGCCCCTTCCCCTACGTTGTCCTGTGGCTCACTGATCGCTGCATGCAGGTAGGTGCATGTAAACGTAGCTGGGGGCCGGGGGCCTCCTGGACCATGTGTGTCCTGAGCCCCACCATGGGACTGGGTGAGGAAGTGGGTCTCACCCATGTCTATTGTCCTCAGGCAGAGCCCAGCCCTGGGACATGAGCTCAGTGGGTGCTGCAGCTTTGTTGGATTCACCTCAGGCCCCCTTTCCCCACATCCATTTATAAGGTTCCCAGGGCCTTGATACCTCTGTCCTTGGAAGAAAAGAATGTGATTACCCAGCTCACATGAACCTGCTGGTGACCTCCTGCAACAGAAGCACATAATTTTCAAGTTCAAAAGAGTCTACCGAGTGACTAGCACAGTGAATGAAGACCTACAACAAGGCACATTGTTGGGAAATTCCAGAAAACTGAGAGTAGAGGGAAAATCCTAAAATCTTCCGGAGAGAAAAGACAGGTCATAAGTAAAGAACCAAGACTACGCATAACACTGACTTCTTCCCAACAACACTGGGAACTAGAAAATAATAGAGCAATATTTCCCAATGTGAGGAGAAGTTACATTTAAATTAGAACATTATACCCAGCCAAACTATAATCAGGAGTTGGGGTAGAACAATGACATTCTAAAATACATGAGGGTCAGAAAGCTTGGCTTCCATTCACTCTTTCTCAGGAAGCCACTGGAAAATGTGCTGCAACACAATGAGAGAGTAAACCGGGGAACACAAGATGCACACAGAAGAGGCAGCAGGAAATTCATACAGTAGTGCAGAGACATGCCAGGATGCCAGCCGTGCCATGGGCTGAGAGTTGAGTCCAGATTGGAGCAGAAGGATGGAGGGCAAGGGAGAGAGGGAAGACTCCAGGAAAATAAAAGGTCCAATACAGTATCTGGTGTTTCTTAGTTTTTGGATAATTATCACTAGGTATTTGATAAATCAGTTGGAGCATCTGAAAAGAAAATGGTAGGTGGGCCAGACGCGGTGACTCATACCTCTAATCCCAGCACTTTGGGAGGCTGAGGAAGGGCAGATCAAGAGGTCAGGAGTCTGAGACCAGCCTGGCCAATATGGTGAAACTCCGTCTCTACTAAAAAATACAAAAGTTAGCCAGGCATGGAGGCGGGCACCTGTAGTCCCAGCTACTCAGGAGACTGAGGCAGGAGAATCGCTTGAACCCGGGACATGGAGGTTGCAGTGAGCTGATATTGTGCCACTGCATTCCAGCCTGGGTGACAGAGTGAGACTCCATCTCAAAAAAAAAAAAAAAAAAAGGTAGGTAATAGGTACAAAAACATATAAACAAATGAAGGAAAAAAATGCGAAGCAATTATTAACTCTGAGAGAAAAAAAGGAAATAAATGAGACAATTTCAGTGCTGGAGTTGGGTTAGGGAACAATATTTAGATAGCTACAAGAATATAAATGCTTTTGATTTCATAAGACTATGATCCAATCAAACTGGTAGATTGGAAGCAAGGAAATGGTTAAGACCTCATAAGGGAGGTAAGCCCTACTGGTGCTATGCCAGGAGGTAGACAGATACTGAAGAAAACAAATCAAGAAATAGCAACATAAGCATTATTTAGAAATATGATTATAAATACCAGAGGAAATAGCAAAATGAGTTTAAAGTGATGGCCTCTGGGAATTAGGACTCAATGGCAAGAAAGGAAAGGGCAGAGGAAATGCTTTTTGATATAAGCCTTTTATTATGATTTTGTTCTTTTTTTTTTTTTCTTCTTTTTTTGTTTTACTGGGGATTTCTTGCTCCAGATACCATTGTGTTCTTAACTCTGTGTATGTAGTACTTTGATCAGAAATAAATAGAATCTTACAAATTCTGGAGATCTGTTGTACAGCATGATGACTACAGTTAAGAATAATGTATACTTAAAAATTGCTGAGAGAGTAGATTTTTTGCTTTTATTATTTTTAATTGATACATAATACTTGTACATATTTATGGGGTACAGTAGAATATTTTTATACATGTATACAACGTATAATGATCAAATCAGGGTAATTAGCATCTCCACCACCTCAAAAATTTATCATTTCTTTGTTCTGGGAGCATTCAAAATCCACTCTTCTGGCTATTTGAAAATATGTAATAAATTGCCATAAATTATAGTCACCCTATAGTGCTAAAGAACACTAGAACTATTCCTCGTATCTCGCTGTATTCTTTTTTTTGTTTTTTTTCCAGACAGGGTCTCACTCTGTCCCCTAGGCTGGACTGCAGTGGTGCAATCACAGCTCACTGCAGCCTTGACCTTTCTAGCCCAAGTGATCCTCCCACCTCTGCCTCCCAAGTAGCTAAAAATGCATGGCGAATTTTTAAATTTTTTGCAGAGATGGGATCTCCCTATGTTCCCCAGGCTGGTCTCAAACTCCTGGGTTCAAGTGATCCTCCCACCTCAGCCTCCCAAAGTGCTGGGATGATAGGCCCGAGCCACTGATCTCAGCCATGTATTTTTTTTTTTTTTTTAAATTTCAGACACAGTCTCACTCTATCTCTCAGGGTGGAGTGCAGTGGTACAATCTTGGCTCACTGCAACCTCTGCCTCCTGGGTTCGAGCAGTTTTCATGCCTCAGCCTCTCAAGTAGCCGGGTTTACAGGCATGAGCCACCACCCCCAGCTAATTTTTGTGTTTTTCATAGAGACAGGGTTTCACCATGTTGGCCAGGCTGGTCTCGAACTCCTGACCTCAAGTGATCTGCCTTGGCCTCCCAAAATGCTGGGATTACAGGCTTGAGCCACACCGTGCCTGACCCAGTCATGTACTCTTGTATCTGTTAACCTGTTAGCCAACCTTTGGCTACTCTCTCCTGCTTATCTTTCCTCACCTCTAGTAAACACTATTCTAAGCAAATAGATCTTAAATGTTCTTACCACAATAATAATAAGTACATCAGGTAATGGAAATGTTAATTAACTTGATTTAATAATTTTATAATGTATGCATATATTAAAACACCACATTGAATACTGTAACTATACACAATTTTTATTTATCAATTGTACTTTAATAATGTTGGAGGAAAAATTGAGTATAATGTTAAAACAAAAAACAATTGCAAAACCTAAAGAAAATCATTAGACTGGGTGCGGTGGCTCATGCCTGTAATCCCAGCACTTTGGGAGGCTGATTCGGGTGGATCACCTGAGGTCAGGAGTTCAAGACCAGCCTGACTAATATGGCAAAACCCCGTCTCTACTAAGAATACATAAATCAGCCAGGTGTGGTGGCATGCGCCTGTAGTCCTAGCTACTTGGGAGGCTGAGACAGGAGAATCTCTTGAATCCAGGAGGCAGAGGTTGCAGTGAGCCGAGATTGTGCCACTGCATTCCACTCCAGCCTGGGTGACAGAGAAAGATTCTGTCTCAAAAAAAAAAAAAAAAGAAAAAAAGAAAATCATTAATCTAGTCCAGACCAGCCTTTTACAGATGAGGTCACTGAAGTGCAGAGAGGTGAACTGACTTGTCTAATTTTACACAAGTCATCAGCAGAGCTCGACCTGAAATCCAAAGCCAAGCTGTTTCCTATTACCTCCAGGTCCTTCAGTCCAGTCCTCCTGGGGTTCAGCCTTGGCAGTTGGTATTGGTGACAAAGGGAATAGAGGAGAACATGCATAGAGCTCTCCATTTAGATTGACATATTCACACTGTGCCAGGGCATCGGCAAGAAACAGTGCAAGCTCCAAGAGTGATCGCCCTGACCCTTTTCCCCCTCCCCAGCCTCTCTCATAACCAACTTCAGCTAAAAGGTCTGAGAAGATAAGGGAATCTTAGATGACTCTCACTAGGGTGTAAATGACTCCCCCATGATTTTTATTTTATCGACACATAACTCTAAAAACCGTTTGATGGACAGGATGCCAGGCAGTAGGATGAAGACATGGGGAAACTGCCTGGGGTCATGAAGAAGGTGGAGGCACTGAAGCCATGAGTAATTTTATAAAGAACACCTTAGCAAATGTCCAGCACCGTGATTTCTCATCTTCACCTAGGACGCATAAGGTCCCATGTTCTGACAGATTTTATCAGACAAATTGCACTCAGTCATGCTTCATTCATTTTCCTTGGAGAGTTCCCAGGTTACATAGAATTGAGATAATCTCCCCACCTCGCTGTCACCCCCATGGAGACACTCCATGTTTCTGTTTGCAATAGTCTTACATAGATCAATATTAGATTTTCATGGTGTTCTTTGTATTTTGCAACTATTGCTAAAGCTGGAGACGCTAAAAGAGCACTAGCTTCAGAGTCAAAGACCCCTGGGTTCCAGTTTCAGCTGAGAGACTGTGAGCACGTCACTAGCCCACTCTGATCCTGTATCCTAGTTGTATAATCATTTCCCATCAATTGCGAGGCTGGAGAGAAAATTGCCCACTCTGGCCAGTACCCAGTAGGAGCTTAGTAAGCTTAAGTTCTCTTGCTTCCCCACTACCTTAAAGTGTTAGCAGAAAGACAGAGATGTGGGGAACGGCACCTAGGAGGCTCCAGGTGTATGCGTCACAATCCTACCAATGAAAAATCTGAATTAGGCTTCAGTTTCCCGTCTACAAAATGAGACAGGACAGGAGTTGGGTAGGAAGAAGAGGAGCTTGACTTTGTTGGTTTAAGCTGGGCCCGTCTGATTCTGTAACGCAGGCTTCACTGCAGGGTCCGGCCCACTCCGCAGCCAGGGCTTTAAGTGCTCTAAATGCCTTTTGACCAAGTCCAAGGCTGTCCAAGGTGGCGGTGGGAATGTGGAGTTGTGGGTAGTGGGGTGGAGAGAAGCAGTTTCCCCATATAACCTGCAGATGGCACCAGAGCAGCGCAGGAGGCGAGGGTTCCGCTCCAGCCTTCCTGGAGACCCGGGCAGGGCGGGGTAGGTCGAGGCAGAGGTGGTGCACACCGCTCGGCTGGGCAGCGGCACCGGCACCGGGGCGGTTGGGGATCAGTACACACCGTTTAAACTCGACACAAAAGTCTTCTGGCTAATTTCCTGTCTTTAATAGGGTGATCATATGCTTTATCATCCAAATCCAGACACTTCGGAGAGTGAAAGGGGCACTATAATAATTGCACCTGGACAGCAGACACAACCTTAGCTGTACCTTGCAAACCAGAACATATGGTCACCTTACCCTCCGGTCACTTTTTCTTCCTTGTTTCCTTTCTTTCTTTTACTTTTTTTCTTTGTAAACACACAGCATTCTTTCTCCCCGAGCACCGTTGTCTTTGAAAATGCTCTTGCAATCGGGATATTATCGACCAGGCAACATCTGCTTTCGCATCTTGAGTCTGAACAGTCTCTCTGAACCCACCCCAAAGTCTGGTTTTAGCTTCCAGTCAGAAGACTCTGTTCCTGGCTTGCCATCCCCATGACTCAAGAATTAAAGATGTCAGACGTGGAACAGTGGCCCTTATCTCAAGTTTAGTTTCTCTTTGCTAAATGTATTCCTGTAATTTTGTGCTGAGTGCTCATTTCCTTTGTCTCTTTGAATTTACGTATATTAGTTTATCGAATTGCAAGTAGACAAGCCCCATTAAGCAGGATTCTTATATTTCCAAGATCATCTCATTACTCCATTCAACCCCAAATTAGCATGCCATTTATCCCCTTGTTTCTAACCCTCTTTACATAACAGTCTCATAAACATCCATCCATTGCAAAAAGGACTCGAACTGTTCTCACTTCCATTTTTAGTTGATTCATTGCTCTCCAAGTAGTGATTTGTCTGGGGAGTCATTATTAGAGAACCGTGCCCTTAAATTTAGTTTTACAGTTGGATCCTGCTAGTTAATATCTCTCTCTCTCTGTCATTCCCACATTGCAACAAAAGACTGTGGTTTTCTGTCTTAACCTAAAATCTAGGTTAGAAATTTGATCTTATCTCAATAAAATATTAATAGATAGTGTGAGACTTTTTAAAATTTACTGTAATGTTTCTCAGCTAAGAATGACACTCATGGTCACAAATATGCATGTAAGCAAGCAGAAAATTGAGCTTCAAATATATAAACTCTTAAAATATCATGTTTAGGGACAATTTTTTCTTCTTTTTTAGTAAAGTATATTTGCTATAGTTGGAATGATTGTGTCTTCTCCAAAATTCATATTGGAACTTAAACCCCAATGTGATAGCATTAAGAGTGGGAGTCTTTAGGAGATGACTAAGTCCTGAGGGAGGAGCCCCCTCATGAATGGGATTAGTGACCTTATGAAAGGGCTTGAGGGAGCTACCTAGGTCGGTTTTCTTCTTGTGCTTTTCTGTCCTTTCCATCATGTTGGGACACAGCATTCTTCCCCTCTGGAGGAGTCAACATTCAAGGTGCCATCCTGGAAGCAGAGAGCAGCCCTCGCTAGACTGCAAACCTGCTGGCACCTTGATCTTGGACTTCCCACCCACTAGAACTGTGAGAAATACATTTTTGTTCTTTACACGTTACCCAGTCTCAGATATTTTGTTATAGCAGTACAAATGGACTAAGACAGTATCTTACATACAACAAGGTGCATGTACCTTAAGTTACAGCTCTGTACTATTTACGTATGTGCACACTCATGTGACCACCACTCAGCTCAAGATACAGAATGTTCCCATCAGCACAGAGGGCTCCCTCTTGCCCCTTCTCAATTGCTGTCCCCTCAAAGTTAACCACGATACTGACCTCTGTCACTATGGGTTAGTTGCGCCTGTTCTTGAACTTCATATAAATGGAATCATACAGTACGTGTGTGTTTGGAACTTAAGCTGGCTTCTTCCATTCAGCATAATCCTGTGAGATTTAGCCATGTTTTGGGTACGGGTAGTTGTTTATTTTTCTGGTTGTGTAGTTTTCCATATTTCATTTATTACCCTTCTATTTTTGTCTCTAACTCAGTGTCTTGTGGGGTCTATTGGTCGTTTTTAGCTAGATTGATATTGAACATCTTATCAATGGAGCTTAGGACAGTTTTCGAAGACAAAAGCCTAATAAACCCAAGCCCCCCAATCTTAAGCCAAGCTTCCTTCTCATGCCTGCTTAGTTGCTCTTCTTCATGTAGTATTTTTTCCCTCACAAAACCGATGGAAATTAAGAAACCCAAAAGTTCTTCATCATGTTATCAGCTTAGGGACTCTTGTTATCTGCATAACAGGGTAGATATTTATAATCTGAAATGTTAAAATAACTATAGCAAACACTTATATAGCAGTAACTGCTGTTCAAAGTGCTTTACATATTTTACCTCAAAACAACTCTGTGAAATAGACACCATTATTGTCATCCCCACATTTTAGATGGGGAAATGGAGTTATAGCGAGACCATGTAACTTTCCCAAGGTGGTGGAGCCAGGACTTGTACCTGTGTTTTCTGGTTTTAGAGCCTGCATCTTCACCACCACACCATATTGTGTAGCATGATATTTCCTGTGGTTGAAGTGTTTTCTTCTATTAGCTTGGGAGCATTTTCTGAATAATTTGAATCTTATAAGTTTGCTTCGAAGAATACAAGTAAATCGAAAAGGAAGATCTAAAATAGAATGTGTGGCATTTGCGAATAAATTATAGGACTCCCTGGTTTTAAGTAATAATTATTTGTTTATCTGTGACTTTTGTCAGTAGGGCTGTAATGTGCTCACCTCAGTTTCCTTCTCTTCAATAGGAGGAAATGGGCTCAGAGACAGGCACGATTTATCAAAAAATCTCATCACACTTTCCCTCACTATCTGGAAACTGGAGATAGGTTTGTGAAATCTTGGTTGAGAAAGAGTTGAATGCCACTTGTAGCATAGTGAGTTTAAGAAAGGTGGTTTTATTTGCTAGTTCTGTTGCACAGGGTCCTGCAAGTTTTGGCAATTAACATATATGATCAACAGTTTTCTCACAAAGATTATCAGGGTTCTAGAGGAAATTATCTTCCAGTTTTATCCTGCTGCTAAAGTCGTATATTTCTTTATAGAAGAACTAATTAATTATTGGTCACTTTTCATTAGACATTTCTCTGCCTCTTTATGCTGTGCTTTATGTCTCTTTGTGCCCAGCCCCAGGTTTTTCCTTCTAACTGCAAGAAGGTTATTGAAATTTTCTCTCTCTCTCAAACTCCTGGGCTCAAGTGATCCTCCCCCGTCCGCCTCCTGTGTAGCTGGCATTACAGCTGTGCACCCCTGCACACTGCTGATTTTCTCTCTCTCTCCTTTTTTGTTTTTGTTTTTGTTTTTGAGATGGACTCTCACTCTGTCGCCCAGGCTGGAGTGCAGTGGTGTGATCTTGGCTCACTGCAACCTTCACCTCCCTGGTTCAAGCAATCCTGAGTAGTTGGGTTTACAGGTGCACACCACCACATATAGATAATTTTTTTTGCATTTTCAGTAGAGATGGAGTTTCACCATGTTGGCCAGAATGGTCTCAAACTCCTGACTTCAGGTAGTCCACTCACCTTAGCCTTTCAAAATGTTGGGATTACAGGCGTGACCACCACGCCTGGCCAATTTTCTCTTTAACCTTCCCCCGGAGCATGTGTACACACACACACACATAAACATGCATATGGACACCCAGACATCCACATGTATACACAAATACACATACAGAGACATACACATATCTACACATACTTGTTAGATATACATTTACACACACCAACACAGATGTGCACACACATGTATACATCTTCCTTTCATCTTCTTCACAGGACTCAGGGTTCTCAGAGAGTGGAAAGAGTATTGCACCACGAGTCAAAGATAGACTGTGCAACTTTGCCCAAGTGTCTTTTCTTTCAAGATCTCATTTATAATAATAAACCTCCTTACCCACCAATTAGGGTTATTTTGAAGATAAAACAGAAATGTTGAATAACAGAATGATGGCATGTCATATAGTTAAGAAGAAAGAAAAAAAGAAAAAAAAATTAACCTTGACCAAAAAGAGGTCTGGCCTTTGTCCTAGACTCCTGGGAGGTGATTTCTAACATGTAATACCTGATAGGAATATCTTTGCCTGGGGATCTTGGCTCATGATGGATAGACTAATAATAAGATTTAGGGTGGGGACTAGCCGGGGCAGGAAAAGCGACTATGTGATTTAGAGTCTGTGTTTTAAGTCATCCTTGGAAGGACTGGAGACTAGAAACTGAGAACAGCCATGTGGACAATCAAGCATGCCTCTGTGATGAAGTTCCAGTAAAAACTCTGAACACCGAGGCTTGAGGGAACCTTATTGGCTGGGAATACTCCATGTGTATTGGCACATAACAAAGCCAGGAGGGTAATGCCCAGCTGGTTTTTCTCTGTGCTGTTTCCTTTGTGATGACACAGTGTTGATGGATTTATTGGAATATATCTTTCATTAATTGGAAGAATTCCTAAAATTAAAAAAAAAAAAAGCCTTTTTTTGAGATAATTGTGGATTCACATACAGTTATAAGAAATAGTATCAAGGTTCCTTTTACTGTTCGCCCCACTGCCCTCAATGGTAGCTAGTTGCAAACTACGGCACAGTCACCACAACTAGGGTGTTAACTCTGACAGTCTGCCTGCCTTCTTCAGGTCTTCCCAGTTTTACATGCTCTCAATGGTGTGTGTATTTCTTGGCAAATTTTTCACGTGTGGATTTTCTGAGACCACTGCTGCAATCAGGGTACATGGACAAGGGTCCTTTACACCCCCATTCACGTCTTCTCTCCCCACCCTAACTGCTGGCAACCACTCATCTGTTCTCTGTGTCTATTATGTGATTTTTTGACATTGGTTTTTAAATTTTTTATTGTTATTATTTTAATTTTTGGAGACAGGGTCTCACCCTGATGCCCAAGCTGGAGTGCAGTGATATAATCATAGCTCACTGCAGCCTCAAACTCCTGGGCTCAAGCAGTCCTCTCATTTCAGCTTCCTGAGCAGCTGAGACCACAGATGCACGACAACACACCCAGCTAATTTTCTATTTGTAGAGACCAGGGTCTTGTTATGGTTCCCAGGCTTGTCTTGAACTCCTGGCCTCCAGCAAGATTGACTTTTTTCACTCAGCATAATCCCCTTGACATTTTCGCAAGGGGATCATTGCACGTATCATTATTGCTGAGTAGTAGTTTTTTTGTTTTTTTGTTTTTTGTGTTTGGAGGCAGAGTCTCGCTTTGTCGCCCAGGCCAGGCTGGAGTGCAGTGGCGCAATCTTGGCTCACTGCAGCCTCCACCTCCCAGGTTCAAGCAATTCTCCCTCAGCCTCCCAAGTAGCTGGGACCACAGGCGTGCACTACCATGCCTGGCTAATTTTTGTATTTTTAGTAGAGATGGGGTTTTGCCATTTTGGCCAAGCTGGTCTCCAACTTCTGACCTGAAGTGACTCGCCCACCCCCTCTGACCACACTTGACCCATGTGCTTTGTCTTGGAAGGACAGTGTGTCCTGTTACATGTCTGTGTCTTGTCACGTTCATATTTCTCATTTCGGAGCAAAGATTTCTGTCTTCCAGGTACCCAGTGCCCTTCTCAGAGGTTCTTGTGTTTCCTGTCTGAGCTCCCGGTGCGTTATTCAGGCACTTGTGAATAAGTGTGTACGGTTGCCCCTGGCCAGCCATGTTCTTCTTTGCCATTTTTATTACACATTGTTTCTTGGGGGAGATCCTGCTATGACATCCGCCCCCCCTTTTTGTTGTTGTTGTTGTTGTTGTTGTTGTCGCTGCTGCTGTTGAGATGGAGTCTTGCTCTGCCTCCCAGGCTGGAGTGCCGTGGTGCGATCTTGGTTCACTGCAACCTCTGCCTCCCAGGTTCAAGCGATTCTCCTGCCTCAGCCTCGGAGTAGCTGGGATTACAGGGGTGCTGCCACCATACCTGGCTAATTTTTGTATTTTTAGTGGAGACAGGGTTTCATCATGTTGGCCAGGCTGGTCTGGAACTCCATATCACCTGTTTTTATAGAATTTCCCCTGATCCTGAAAGCAAATTTTAGTAAATTTGGAGAATATAGTCTATAGTAGCAATACTGTAATATACATATATTAGAAATATGGTGTAAAGTGTAAAATACAGTTACTTGCTGTGTATGATTGAGATTATGCATTGTTATATTCTAGCCTTTTCTCTCTTGTACAGGGTGGTTTTTATGGTGTACCATTTGCATAACCTTTTACAACATGTGGAATGAAACTGTGACTTGTGAAATTAACATACTCAAGTAGTGAAAAGCTTAAAAAGACACAGGAGGGTGATGAGCACTACCCTCAGAAGAGGGTGACTCCCAACGGGGTGGGTCAGGCACACAAGGCCTCACCGTGGCCAGGAGCAGATCCCGAGTGGAGGACGCCAGAGCTGGGGCGAGCCAGGCTACCCTGTGCGGCTCTGGTGCTCTTCTTCCAGCTCCTCTCCAGCCTGGTCTCCCATGTGGGGTTTACTCTCCCTCCATTTATGTATTTATCTGTTTATCGTCTGCTTCCTCCCACTAGAATCTCCCTTTGTGAGGTCATTTCATGAGCATGTTCCCAGGACATTTAAAATTCCTTGCACACTTCTTTTATTCTTAAAGAGAAAACTTTTCCTTTACAAAAGACATTTGATCAAAGTTGTTAAACAATGAAACTAAAAATCCATTTGTGATCCTGTCACTTGAGGAAAGCCATTGGTCAGATTTTGCCCCACAGCCTTTCATTATATTGATTTTATGTGGTGTCTACACCCTCTGCTGCTGACTGCTGGTATGTTCTGTGTGTCGTCTGCAGTTCCCGGCCTGCGGGCAAAGGCGTGGAGGGTCTCACCAGAGTGGGATCCTGAGAGGCGCTGTCTTTCGACTTCGCCTTCCTGCGCAGAGCCTGGCGATCAGGTACGGTCCCTGGTGTGGCGCGTGATTCTACTTCCCTAACACATCAACAGACTGGGTTTCAAGCTTGGTTCAGCCACCACGTGCCCTTTGGCTGATGCCATGTGCTCTCTGTGCCTCAGTTTCCTTGCTTGTGAGATGAGAGGCTGCAGAGGCTGTTTGGCTTTTCACATCTGTGCTTTAAAGAAAAGAGAGTGCACGCACCCCCACCCCCACGCCAACCACTACCTATCGGGGGAACCCGCTTCCAATGTTTAACGTGGGTTCTTTTCTGTTTCCTAAGTGTCTCGGCTGAGTTGAGAAATAAAGGGAAAGAGCACAAGAGAGAGAAATTTAAAGCTGGGTGTCCGGGGGAGACATCACATGTTGGCAGGATTCGTGATGTTCCCCGAGCCATAAAACCAGCAAGGTTTTATTAGCGATTTTCAAAAGGGGAGTGAGTGCACAAATAGGGTGTGGGTCACAGAGATCACAGGCTTCACAACGTAATAAAATATCACAAAGCAAATGGAGGCAGGGCGAGATCACAGGACCACCAGATGGGGTGAAATTAAAATTGCTAATGAAGTTTTGGCACGCATTGTCGTCTATAACATCTTATCAGGAAACAGTGTTTGAGAACAGACAACCTGTCTGACCAAAATTTATTAGGCGGGAATTTCCTCCTCCTAATAAGCCTGGGAACGCTACAGGAGACCGGGGCTTATTTCATCCCTTCGGCTTTGACCATAAAAGACGGCACAGGCTTCTAAAGGGGCCGTTTATAGGCCTACCTTCAGGGCGCATTCTCTTTCTCAGGGATGTTCCTTGCTGAGAAAAAGAATTCAGTGATGTTTCTCCTATTTGCTTTAGATAGAGGAGAAATATAGCTCTGTTCCGTCCGGCTCACTGGTGGCCAGTTCAAAGTTACCTCTCTTGTTCGCTGAACATTGCTGTTATCCTGTTCTTTTTTAAGATGCCCAGATTTCATATTGTTCAAACACACATGCTCTACAAACAATTTGTGCAGTTGACACAATCACAGGGTCCTGAGGCGATATTCATCCTCCTCAGCTTACAAAGGAGATGACGGGATTAAGAGATTGAAGTAAAGACAGGCATACGAAATCACAGGGGTATTGATTGGGGAAGTCATAAGTGTCCATGAAATCTTCACAATTTATGTTCAGAGATTGCAGTAAAGACAGGTGTAAGAAATTATAAAAGTATTAATTTGGGGAACAAATAAACGTCCATGAAATCTCATAATTTATGTTCTTCTGCTGCGGCTTCTTCCAGTCCCTCTGTTCGGGGTCCCTGACTTCCCGCAACAACTACCATGGAACACCTGAGTACAGATTTAATTCTACAAGAATAAAATGACTGTGTTGCTCATGTGACAGCCATGAAACACAGAATTGACTGGAACAGCTGCACTGGATTTGGGCCTGTTGAGTGAGGGATTAGAAAGGGACAGTGGCGTCTTCTCTCACTGAGGGCTGGGAAGCCCAGCGGGAGAGTAAGGGGAGTCGGGGGGCTCCTCTGACGCGTGTGTGCGTCCAGGCGAGGATGCGGACCTCTGCCGTGAGCTGCTGCAGGAGTCCCTGGACGCCCAGCGAGCACTTCCTGAGGCCTCGCTCTTCGAGGAGAGCACCGCGTCCTCTGTGTGGCTGGAGGTGGTGGAGAGAGCGACCAGGTTCCTCGGGTCCGTCCTGTCGGGGTGAGTTCTTTCCTTTCTTGCCTTCTGCACGCAGACAGCTGGCCTGCTGGAGGCTGGTTCTCACCACCCTCGCTTTAGAGCTGAGAAGCCTAGTAGGTTGGTTTCTCGCCTCTGTTTTCAGCGTGCTCTCGGTGCTGTGATTCCAGGTCTGGGTTCTCAGTTTTTCAGGCAATTTGATTTATGATCCTCTGACCAGACCCAGGAAGCTGTGATACTAAATGAGATGGACGAGGGAGGGTGCTTAGAGATTTGGCCATCAGTCATTCGTGGAGGGTTGAGCGCTGACATTGTGTGTCCCTCTGTGATGATTAGGAGCTGCCATCCTGAGTGCAGAGTGGCGCTTGGTTTGAAGTCTTATAGATAATGTAGGAGTAAACAACTACTCAAGATCAAATTGTTTAGTCCTGTAGCAGGTCTTTTTAGTGTAAAAAATTTTGAATAGGAATCATTTGTGTGTAAGGAAAACATGAACTCTGGTTGTGGGTGCTATGCATTGTTGTTAAGGTTTTTAAATTTAAAGAAAATCTAAAATTCAACAAGAAGGACAGGTGCAGAGGAAAAGTGAGGCCACTCCTCACTCTTCTTGCCAGAGGTCAGCACGGTGCCTTCCTCCAGCCGGCAGGGGGCCTTTAGCGTTTGCGGAGGTGCCTGAGAAGACTCAAAGGCTAGAAGTGACTCAAAGGATGGGGCCTGGAACATCAGCAAGCACCTTCATTGATGTTCCTGACACCTGGGCGGCACTGATTTGAAAATCAGGACTGACGACTGCAGTGTGCACACACTGGGCTTTCTATGTGGCATGGCTTCCTCAAAATATGGTGGCCCTGGGGTAGTTGGACTTTTTACATGGTGACTCATGGTCACTCAGAGCATGAGTGTTCTGGTGAACAATGTGGAAACTGCACTATCATAAGACTTATGGCCTAGTCTCAGAAGTCACACAGCATCACTTCTGCAATGCTCTATTGGTTGAAGCAGTCGCAAGCCCACCTAGATTCAAGGAGAGGGAAATTAAACTCCACCTCCTGATGGGATAGTGGCAATGTCACAAAGAGAAGAGCACACGGTATGAGGAATATTTTTGTGCCATCTTTGGGAAATAAAATTTTTCACAGAGATTATAGAAGGAATCCGGGGAGTTGAGTGACGGGAAGAATGGGAAAAAATAGATCAATTGGGGAAAGTTTATTCAATGCAATACTACACAGCAGTGAAAATGGGTTAACTACTGCTCCATACATGAGTGTGGATGAAGTTTACAAGAAATACTGTGTGTTGTTAAATATTTCAAAAAATTTCATGCTACCAGTTGTATAAATGTCAAAATAGTTAAGATAAGCAACTCAATTAGTTTTATAAACTTCAAAATATTTAAAATAAGCAACACAATTTTATCATTTAGGAACACCTATACATGAGGGCTTTTCAAAAAGTTTTTGGGGCTAGTTTACTTTTTCCAACTACACTTTAAGATAATCCCGGGAAGGAAGCTCTTAGCCCAGGAGTTCCACACTGGCCTGGGCACCATGTGAAACTCGGTCTCTCTCTATTTTTTTTTTCCCCGAGGTGAGTTTAGCTCTTGTTGCCCAGGCTGCAGTGCAGTGGTGGGGTCTCGGCTGCCCAGGGCCTCAGCCTCCCGGGTTTGGGTGGTTCTCCTGCCTTAGTCTCCCGGGTTTGGGTGGTTCTCCTGCCTCAGCCTCCTGAGTGGCTGGGATTGCAGGCATGAGCCACCATGCTTGGCTCAGTTTGTATTTTAATTAATTAATTCATTTATTTTTTGGTGGAGAGCGGTTTCTCCATGTACATCAAGCTGGTATCAAACTCCTGACCTCAGGTTATCCGCTGGCCTTGGCCTCCCCGGGTGTTGGGATTACAGGCGTGGACCACCGTGCACCACCCAATTTATTAATCAGAAAGGAATAATAGATCAGCCTGGTGTGGTGGTTCACGCTTGTGATTCCAGGACTTTCAAGGACCGAGCGCAGCAGATCGCTTGAGCCTAGGAGTTCCAGACCGGCCTGGGTAGGCTGGGCATGATGGTGAAACCTGGCCCCTTTTTTTTTTTTTTTTTTTTTGGAGGCAGAGATTCGGTCTTGTTGCACAGGCTGGAGGGCAATGGTGAGGTCTCGGCTCATCCGGCCTCCGCCTCCCGGGTTTGGGTGGTTCTCCTGCCTCAGCCTCCTGAGTGGCTGGCATTGCACATGAGCCACCATGCCGGGCTTGTTTTGTATTTTTTATTTTTATTTTTTTTTTGGTGGAGATAGGGTTTCCCCATGTTCGTCAGGCTGGTCTCAAACTCCCGACCTCAAGTTATCTGCCCTCCCCGGCCTCCGTGGCTGCTGGGATTGCAGGCGTGAGCCAGTGCGTAAGGCCCGGTTTACTAAACGGAAAGGAATAGATTGGCCTGGCATGGTGGCTCACGCTTGTGGTCCCAGGACTTTGGATGGCCAAGCGCTATAGACGCTTGAGCCTGGGCAACATGGTGAAACCGGGTCCCCCTTTTTTTGTTTGTTTTGTTTTTGTTTTTGAGGTGGAGTTTCGCTCTTGTTGCCCAGGCTGGAGTGCAGTGGCTCGGTCTCAGCTCCCCGTGGCCTCTGCTTCTTGGGTTTGGGTGGTTCTCCTGCCTCGGCCTACCAAGTGGCTGAGATCGCAGGCGGGAGCCATCAAGCCTGCTAAATTTTCTTTCTTTCTTTTTCTTTTTTTTTTTTTTGATACATAAGAGGTTTCTCCCTGTTGGTCAGGCTGGTCTCAAACTCCCAACCTCAGGTTACCCGCCCGCCTCGGCCGGGGGTGCTGCGGATGCAAGCGTGAGCCAGCACCCACGGTCCAGTTTATTTTATTTTATTTTTGAGACTGAGTCTCACTGTGTCACCCAGGCTGGGTGCAGTGGCGCTATCCCGGCTCACTGCAACCTCCGCCTCCCAGATTCAAACAATTCTCCTGCCTCATCCTCCTGAGTAGCTGGGATTACAGGCGCCCGCCA
Source organism: Chlorocebus sabaeus (assembly GCF_047675955.1). NCBI lineage: Eukaryota > Metazoa > Chordata > Mammalia > Primates > Cercopithecidae > Chlorocebus > Chlorocebus sabaeus. The sequence continues at coordinate 51,860,630 of NC_132929.1, read as the reverse complement.
CACACTCGGCTAATTTTTAAATATTTTTGGTAGAGGACGGAGTTTCATCATGTTGGCCAGGCTGGTCTCCAAACTCCTGACCTCAGGTGATCCACCCACCGAGGCCTCCCAAAGTGCTGGGATTACTTAATAGGCGTGATCGGCGTGGCGTGGTGGCTCACGCTTTTGATCCCAGATGTAGGATGGCTGAGCGCAGCAGATTGCTTGAGCCTAGGAGTTCCAGACTGGCCTGGGCAATATAGTGAAATTAGGTCTGTTTTGTTTGTTTTGAGGCGAAGTTTCGCTCTTGTTGCTCAGGCTGGAGTGCGATGTAACGGTCTGGGCTCCCCGCGGCCTCCACCTCCCGGGTTTGGGTGTTTCTTCTGCCTCAGCCTCCCCAGTGGCTGGGATTGCAGGCGTGAACCACCACACCTGGCTAATTTCGTTCTTTTTTTTTTTTTTTTTTTTGGCACAGACGAGGTTTCTCCATGTTGGTCAGGCTGGTCTCAAACTCCCGACCTCAAGTTATCCACCCGTGTCGGCCTCCCGGGGTGCTGGGATCGCAGGCATGAGCCAGCGCACACGACCCAATTTATTAATCAGAAAGGAACAGATCGTCCTGGCATGGCGGCTCACGCTTGTGATCCCAGGACTTTGGACTGCCAAGCGGGGCGGATCGCTTGAGCCTAGGAGTTAAGGCCGGCCTGGGCACCATGGTGAAATTGAGTCTCTGGTTTTTTTTTGGTTTTGGTTTTGGTTTTTGTTTTGGGGGGGGGGTTTGTTTTGAGAGGGAGCTTCGCTCTTGTTGCCCAGGATGGAGTGCAGTGGCAGGGTTTCGGCTCCCCGCAGCCTCCGCCTCCCGAGTGGCTGGGATTGCAGGCGTGAGCCACCACGCCCGGCTTATTATGTATCTATATATTTTTGTTGTTGTTAAGAGATGGGGTTTCTCCATGTTGTTCAGGCTGGTCTCAATGTTCTGACCTCAGGTTATCTGCCCGCCTCGGCCTCCCCAGGTGCTGGGTTGCAAGCCTGAGCCAGTCCCTAAGGCCCAGTTTATTAATCAGACATGACTAGATCGGCCTGGCGTGGTGGCTCACGCTTGGGATCCCAGGTGTTTGGAGGGCTGAGCGTGGCGGATCGCTTGAGTCTAAGAGTTCCAGACCCGCCCGGAACAAGGGGAAACCTGGTCTCTCTTTTTTTCATTCTTGAGGCGGAGTTTCGCTCTTGTTGCCTAGGCTGGAGTGCAGTGGCGGGGCCTCTGCTCCCCGCGGCCTCTGCCTCCTGGGTTTGGGTGGTTCTCTTGCCTCAGCCTCTTGAGTGACTGAGATTGCAGGCGTGAGCCACCATGCCCGGTTAGTTTTTTATTTTTTATTGGTAGAGACTGGGATCCTCCATGTTGCTCGGGCTATTGGTCTCCACCTCCTCCCCTCGGGTGATCCACCGGCCTTGGCCTTCGGGGGTGCTGGTATTGCAGGCATGAGTCACTGAGTCTGGCCCCAAACCCGGTTTCAACGGAAAAACAAAAACCACAATGATGAGCAGAGCGTGTTGGGCCCCGGGGGTAGTCCCAGCTACTGTGAAGGCTGATGGAGGAGGATTGCTTGAGACCGGGGTGGAGGTGGCAGTGAGCCACGATGGCGCTGCTGCAGTCCAGACTGGGAAACAGAGAGGGACTGTGTCTCAGGAAAAGGGAAAGGAAAAAAAAAAAAGAAAAGAAGGCCGGGCGCGGTGGCTCACGCCTGTAATCCCAGCACTTTGGGAGGCCGAGGCGGGCGGATCACAAGGTCAGGAGATCGAGACCATGGTGAAACCCCGTCTCTACTAAAAAAATAGAAAAAAAATTAGCCGGGCGCAGTGGCGGGCGCCTGTAGTCCCAGCTACTGGGGAGGCTGAGGTAGGAGAATGGCGTGAACCCGGGAGGCGGAGCTTGCAGTGAGCCGAGATTGCGCCACTGCACTCCAGCCTGGGCGACAGAGCAAGACTCCGTCTCAAAAAAAAAAAAAAAAAAAAAAAAAGAAAAAGTAAATAAAATGGCTACATCAAGGAACAGCTTGACAGTATGTTATTGAGAGAAACAGAGGCAAAGATTGGCAGACACCAATGTTCACTTAGTGGGAACTGCAGGTGTTCCCCGGACAGGAGGCTGCTACTTTTCCAAAAGAAATCTGTTATTGACCAAAAAAAAAAAAAAAGTAAGTTTGTTACAATATACAAACAACTGAACTTTATATAGCCAGGACCCTCTTCTAGCACTGCTCTAAGCCTTTTCCTGCTCTGAAATAGCTGCTATTGTTACCGCCATTGTAGAGAAAACAGATGCCAGAGGTGGTTGTGGAAGGACCACGGAAACTAACTATGAAATTGACTTGTTGTAAGTTTCCGACGGAAAGGTTCTTCCTGCTCTGCTCCTTACATTGCCACATTTTAGTTAACATCTCTCTTAAAATACTGGTCCTTCCTGTATTTGGAGGGACTCCTCTTGCAATTTCAGGTTTTTTCCTTGCATGAGGCATTTGGTCATAAGATCACCTGCATTTTCTGTCAGTTTAAGACATTGTTCAGTTAGGAATGTAAATATGAGCAAACAGGTATCTGATTGAAATAGATAACCTAGAAAAAATCACTTATGAGTAAGTCAAGAAAATGTGAACTCTAGATTTATGGCTATTTCCCGAATGTATTAATTTTTTTGGTATTTAATGGGATTGCAAATATATTTATTTTTAAAAATTATTTATCTTCTACAGATACATACACGGTAATTAAAAAATGATATGATGGGCCAGGCACGGTGGCTCAAGCCTGTAATCCCAGCACTTTGGGAGGCCGAGATGGGCGGATCACGAGGTCAGGAGATCGAAACCATCCTGGCTAACAGGGTGAAACCCCGTCTCTACTAAAAATACAAAAAACTAGCCGGGCATGGTGGCGGGCGCCTGTAGTCCCAGCTACTCGGGAGGCTGAGGCAGGAGAATGGCATAAACCCGGGAGGCGGAGCTTGCAGTGAGCTGAGATCCGGCCACTGGACTGCAGCCTGTGCGACAGAGCGAGACTCCGTCTCAAAAAAAAAAAAAAAAAAGATATGATGTTTATAGGTTTTACTTCAAAATAATTCAGAGGAAGAAGGAATGTATATAAATGAAGTGGGAATATAAATGAAACAAAGCTGGCTGTGGCCAGGTGCAGTGGCTCACGTCTGTAATCCCAGCACTTTTTGGGAGGCCAAGGCAGGCGGATGACCTGAGGTCAGGAGTCCGAGACCAGGCTGGCCAACGTGGTGAAACCCCATCTCTAGTAAAAATACAAAAATTATCTGGATGTGGTGCCAGGCACCTGTAATCCCAGCTACTCGGGAGGCTGAGGCAGGAGGACTGCTTGAACCCGGGAGGCAGAAGTTGCAGTGAGCCAAGATCATGCCACTGCACTCCAGCCTGGGCAAACACAGCAAAACCCCACCTTTAAAAAACAAACAAAAAGCTGGCCATGGCATGAATGAAAAATTGTTGATGATGTGTATATGTAGGGCAATATTAATTATCTCAACTTTTTTTAGGTTTGAAACTTTTTATTGAACACATGCACACATAACCTTGATAACAGGGGCTACTTCCCCATTATTCTCATAGTAGCCTTCTGATTTTCACTTTATCTTCATTCTTAGAGAGTCTGGATTTTTCTTTTATGGCAAGTTCAAGTATATCTTGGCAAGGACTATCCAGCATGTCTATTTTATGAGAGAGGGTTTGCAGAGTACCTACTCAGCCATATTATCAGAAACAGAAATATTTTCCAGATTCTGTTCCTGTCCCGTTTTAGATTTTTTAAGTTCCAAGAACTGTCACCTTCTACCAGACACTCTGATGTTGGAAGACAAAGCATATTTTGTAAGTGGCATTATTTCTGGGCTCAAATTTAGAACAGAGCCACAGCTTTCAACAACCCCAAAATAACTTATTGCGACTCACCAAATTTAGAAAGATGGAGATTATTAAAAAAGAAAACCTTAATTTACTATGTGACCTCTAAGTGTCTCGGCTGAAAATTATAAAGATAGAAATGTAAATCAAAAGATATAGAGACTGTAATCATGCACTTAATGAAGCGCTAAGTCAAAATATTTTTGGCATATGTTAAAGTTTAATTTTATCACTTTTTTTTTACAGGAACTATAGCTATTTGCAAGTACATATAAAACTACAATGTTACATATAAACTACGAATTAAGAACTTTTTAAGAAATGAGACTAATCTAGCAAGTTTTTTTAAACGTTTAACTTAAGAGAATAATTGAGGATGTCTATACAAAAGGATTCAGCCGTGACATGAGAATGTTCACCCTGGCAAATCAATGGAAATTATTAAACGTGCAAAAGGTAAATGTTGGAATAAATTGTAATACCTTCATATGATCGTGTATCATAACCTTTTAAAATGGTATTAAAGAGTTGCATAAATTGACTTAAACACATATTCGTAACACATCACTGAATAGGAGAAATACAGGCCAGCAAAGAACATAGAGTTGTCCACTTTCTACAAAACAAAGACTAATAGCACGACAGCAGGGAAGGGGGAATGTGTCAACGTATACTTGTGTATATGTGTATATATATATATGCATAGCAAGTAGGAACTTGAAAGGATATATATCAAATTGTTTACACAGATTACCTCAGAGAGGTAAATAACTTTGGCCTTTGGTGTTCTGTATTCCACATATTCTGAATTTTCTTCTTTTATTTAAACAGAGACGGGTTCTTAGCCAGGAGCAGTGGCTCACACATGTAATCCCAGCACTTTGGGAGGCCAGGAGTTGGAGACCAATCTGGCCAACACGGCAAAACTCTGTCTCTACTAAATATTCAAAAATTAGCCAAGTGCAGTGGTTCATACCTGTAACCCGGGAGGCTACAGGCATGAGAATTGCTTGAACCAGGAGGCGGAGGTTGCAGTGAGCTGAGATTGCACCACTGCACTCCAGTCTCGGAAACAGACCAAGACTCTCTCAACAACAACAACAACAACAACAACAAAACAGTAATAAAGAGAAAACCTTATGGACCGGGGCAATGTCTCATGCCTGTAATCCCAGTGCTTTGGGAGGTCAAGATGGGAGAATCGCTTTAGGCCAGGAGTTCAAGACCAGCATGGGCAACATAGCAAGACCTTTTCTCTACAAAATAATTTAAAAACTAGCCAGGCATAGTAGTGCATGCTTATACTCCAGCTACCTGGGAGGCTGAGGTGGGAGGATCACTTGAGCATGAGAGTTGGAAGTTGCAGTGAGCTGTGATCACACCACCAGGGAGCCACAACCCCATCCACGCCTCCTTCCTCTGTCCTGTGCTAGCAATAAATAAGTTTCCCAGCCACAAATAATTATTAGAACCTCCTCCCCATGTGCCAGCTTCAACCTCTGCTAGGTACGATACAGGGATGGCCCTACCCTCTGGAATCTACAAAACGTTACACAGACACAGTGTGTACACCTGGGAAGAGGGCCATCCCCGCAGCCCATACCCTCACCTGGTCCACAGTTAGCCCCACTGTCCTGCTTCAGCTACCTCTCTGAGTAAGAAGCTGGGAGCCCTGCTGAGGGAAAAGTTGCTATGGTGAGAGAAAGGCCATCAGGCCTCCTCCAAACAAACCAACTCCACCAGCCTCTGGCTCTTAAATAACAATCATCGTCATCCGGAAATTTAAGGACTCAGCCCTGGTCAAGGTGGCAAAGGGTCTGTTTGTCTTTCCCCATTAGACAGAGGTCTGGTCTTGCTACCCTAATTGTAAAGGGGTGACTGGGAAGGAGTGGCAGGGACATGCTGGCGGTGGAGACTCCAGCCCCGCTTCTCCAGGCTTTGTTGACAGGGGCCTGCTTTTCATTTTTATTTTTATCCCATGACTTTTTAAAAAATCCTGTAACTTCTTCTTCGTAACTTGTTTTGGTAATTTTTCATAAAACTTTTTCCTACTTTTTTTGCCAGAAGTTTTTTTGTCACAACTTTTTTACATTTTTTAATCCCATAACTTTCACCCCATAATTTCTTTTAATCCTGTAACTTTATTTTGTTCTTTTAATAAACACTTGCATAGTTATATTGCAATTTTGTAAAAATGAAACCGATTATCTCATGTCAAGCATGCCCAGCATTTGCACACTATCAATACCTTTAATACTATAGTTTTCAAGACACACAAAAGAAAATTTTAAGGCAAAAACAGCACTTTGCAACAATTTAAGAATTTATTACATTACAGTAGCATGACACCAGCAGACAATAATGCCACTTTAGGCAAAAGTCTTTCAGTATTTCCATTATACATTCTGTTTATAAGAATTCATATATTGGTAAAATTCATTCTAAGAAAACTTGGCAAATAATGCTTTGGACTGGAATTGGCATTTCTTTCTCTACTTTTCCGTCCCACCATTTCTTTCTTTTAAGCTACAGTATTCATATTTTAAAATGTTTTATTTCAGAACATTAAGATAGCAGTTGTATTTTTTAATATATTATTTTTAAATGACTAAGATAAAGTTTTAGAGAAATTATATTATAGATAGGGCTGGTTTATGTTTTCAAATTTTCTAAAAGTCAGCTTTGGTTTTAGAGCTGATTTTTTTTTCATTTCTGGAAAACCTATCAGGTTTAATCAAATACTTTAAAATGATTATTATATATAGCAATCTTTAAATAGGTGTTTTGATTCTTCCTACAGAAATTCAGATTTATTCAGTTGAACTCACATTTTAAAATTCTATGTTTCTGATGAACTCTAACCTTCCAATGTTCCCTTCTAAGCAAATTGAAAGCTGCCCTATACTGAATGAGGAAGAGCACAAATACTTGGCTAAATGAGGTATCGCAAAAGACTGCGTGCACCTTGAAGAAAGACTTAAGTTACTGTCATATGATTGCCATTCTTTTTGGCTTTTTCTTAAATATATGACAAATACCTACACAAAGAGTGGAATTTCAGTTAATCTAGTAAATTTATTTTCCAGACGGACATTCAGCTTAAATATGCCAGTGTGTGATTAATCCATAGGCAGCTGATGAACACATTATTGTCAGATTGGTCACAGATGCTAGTAACTGTCTTTAAACTGAACTCAAGAGAATGCAAAAGCGGCAACTTCAGAAAATAAAAGGCAGGAACAGGACTGTGAGTCCATTTTAAATCCATGGGCTAGAAATCGGACCACTGCTAATTAGCCACATTATTGGGTCTAACATTTTTTCTTTATCATTCTGCACCTGGGTTTATCTAATGTATTGAAACATTCATACAGTTTGGAAGAGTCAGTTGAAGTCACAAGGACCCAATATTTACAGTCTTTCAGTGAATACAGGCAAATCTGTTATTCCATCGGTAAAATCATATTGTTGCTCTTCTGTTAATATCATATTTATAAAAGTATCATGAGGATGCCAAATGCTAAAAATGGAGATGGTCTAGTAACTAGAAACCCCCCTCCAGGGAGCACATGTACATATCTTCCTACATCCTAATACTGTGATGTGTTTTGAACACAGACATTAGAACTTTATGAGGTTTTAACTGTTCTTTCCCAAGCACCATCAAGTTATGATTTAGGGAATGTGTAACTGAAATTCATTCATTCCTCATGCATAGACACAATCACATAAATATTGCACAAAATATGTCCCTAACTGAAACCAAGAGGTACAAAAACATATTTCACGCTTCGTAAAGAAGTTTGTGAGGAAATATACCTGTGATTGTATAGACACGTTTCCTGATAATACACTGACATTCACAAACAGTAGATTGCACTGCAGTTTGTAAACATTTTAAGTTGCATAAACTTCTGCTTGATTTTCAAAGCTAGTATAATACTGTCTACTAAAACTCCTTTTTGTTTCAACTAAGTACTCTCACATATATTAGTTTATAATAATGTTTATTAATGTTTAAAGTGTTTTCCATTCAAGGAAAAGAAGTAAATTCCTATGTCAGAGTAACCAAGGTGTTTGAAGAATAGGTATTAGCCAGAGAGGTCTAGATGGTAAAATCAATCTTCAAGCCTCAAAGAAGCTCCGTGAACAGAAAGGAATGCCAGGTGTCACACAGCTTTCCTTTAATTCATTCTTGACTAGAGCCTGTATGCCTGTTCCAGGGACATTTAAACTCTTAAAGGATTTTTTATGATTTTTACTAAATACATTAAGAAGAATGCCAGCCAGCACCCTTTTGTGAACTGGGACACGTAGTCATGTGATTAAAACAGGTAACATGAACTCTGATTTTCAAATGTATTACAGATACAAATTCTCTAAGCTAGGAAATGTTTTCCACATCCACAGTCAATGACAGGAGCGTTTCATTCCTCAGAAATAATCCCTTTTTAGGTGACAGGTAAGAGTACAACCGCTGCAGCTCGTGCTGCAATATCTTCATGAGCCCAGAGCAGACACAAATCCTAAGGGAACTACCATAGTACAGCGCTCATTCTTGGCACCGGAACAAAGGAAACACACTGTATCCCGCACACATCTGCCAGAGCAGGCCACTGTCCTCTTCTGTGAGATTTAAAAAGCTCCCCAAAACGTTATTACTCCCATCACCAGTACACAGAAAATGGGGGAAAGGCTGTTTCCAGTTCTCGGACTTTAAACAACTCTAATGTCAGTACTCACTGATTTCTTTTGTGCGACCACCACAGCAGGCGCCAGAGAAAAGGCAAGTAGGGAAAGTAAAAAGAAACTTTATTAGCTAGCCAATGTGAAAGAAGAAAGGGCGAAGTTCACGGGTCTCCCGCGGTGGAGGCCGAGGAAGTCGCTCCTGCGTTCTGGGGCGAAGTTCCTGGGTCCGCATATGAGGAGGGGCCGAGGAAGTTCGCGCTGCCTGTCTGCCCGGAGCGGCTTTATGTCTTGGGCCTGGCAGTGGGAGGGCAGTAGGCCGGACATGGGCGGGTCGGGCCCTGTGGTAGGTGTGGCCAGGTAGGTTTCAGTTTCCTTGGTTGGACATCAGGTTGCACCTGCACCGTTGACCTGTGTCTTTCCCCGGGCGCAGGAAAGTTGGTGATGAAGAACCCGGAAATACGCCATCTTAGTCCCTTTTGTTCTTTGTTTCCCTCCTCCCTCCATCCAGACACGGTGGCATATTACAAAGTAATGAACAGTGACACTTGGAAGTAAACCACATATTGAGCTAATGAAGAGCTCACTGTGATTAAGATTAGGTCAAACAATAGCAGAACATAAGCAAATTTTATCTGAATTCTGTAATGAACATACATGTTGCAATAATATTGAAAAAGCAAGGCAGCCTATTCCAAACCAGCGAGAATAGTTTTGTGCAAACAGTGGGTCTTTGTGTGTTTGAACTCCCACCACGTAACGGCAAACTCAATATACATGCTAATGACCTACAATTATGAAATTAAAACAGAAAAATGCTAAAGGATGCCAGAGTGAACCTCAGTGAAAGGCAGAGACCCACTTTTTAAACTTTTTACAAATAAACTTAACTATAAATTAGAAACACAAATAATCATTCAAATGAAGGAAATGAATTGTGTAGGAGATTAACCCCATAACTTTCTTTTTTAAAAAGGTCTTGAGCAGCTCTTTGATGATGGTGATGTTTATCTCCTCCTTCTCAGCAGCCAAGCCCAGCAAAAGAACGGCACAGAGTGGTTGCTGCCCAAGCCTGGGTGCTCCTGGTGCTCCTGCGTGATGGTCTGTGCAGTAGGGTTGTTGTGGGGAGATCCCTCCGTGGCCTCTCCGTGAGCTGGCTCCTCGCTGTCAGTGAGGCTCACCTCACAAAGATCTTTGGAGAGAGTGAGTTGGGAATTTGGAGACAGTGAATGGGGGATCTGAGCATGGTGCAAGCCCCGCCCGTCCCTCCCCCCCCCCACCCCGCTCCTGCCTGCCCGCCCCGCCTGAGGGCTCTACTCACCACCATGCTTGTGGGCATCCCCAGTCTCCTGGGGGGCTGGGGCTCCTGGACCGGGCTCCTTGACAGGGTTCTGGGAAGAGGTCAGGAGTTTGCTGTGCTCGCTGTTGTGGTCAGCACAAGCCGCAACTCCATCTCCTGCAGCGCCAGCAGCTTCACCTGGAGGGAGGGGTGCTCAGCCGTCACACCACTGCCGGGCGCCCACCCTCACGCCCACACCCACCCCACCCCCACAGAGATGTTGCACACGCTACCTTCATATCCTCCCTGTACTGGGCCAGCCTGATGATGTCCTCCCCGTGCTGCATCTTTGACATTGCCCCCTGGCTCATTTATAAGGTGACGAATTTTCCTGCCGGAGGACAGGGCTCAGACGCTGGGGCCCCTCTGAGGGCCTGCAGCTTCCCCTGCCGTGCCCTGACCTCCCACTCACTGATGGCATCTCTCCCTCCAGTAGTGGATGAATTGAACTTCTAGTTTCTCCACATTCGCGCTCAGGTCTGTCTTCTCCTCCAGGAGGTCCATAAGGCTGCTCTGGAGCCAAAATAATGGGGTCACATCTTAGTAACAGCCTTTCCCACCCCTACCCTTCTTGGCCCATGCCAGCACTCACTCACCTCCAGCTTCTCCGTGACTTTCCACAGGCCCCGCTGGGGCTCCCTGATCACAGACTCGACCCCAGTCCCTGGGGCTGGGACCACAGAGGAAGGTGGCAAAATGGGTGCAGGGGGAGTCAGGCTCACCATGGCCTCCCAGCTCTCCAGGTCCTCTGGGACGCTCGGCATGGGCCGAGGTCCCTCCTCCTCCTCACTGTCCAGATGTCGTCCTCCATCTCCTGTGGGGAGTGGCCAGAGGGCTCCTCAGACAACCCAACAAGGGAGGTACTGTGGGCCCAACTCTGCCTCCATCCTCACTGTGTAACCCTGAGCCAGCCCCTCCCCAGAGAGGAATGAGCTGCTGTTCTTTATTTTTAAGACCCAAGATCTTGCTATACTGCCCAGGCACAGTCCCACTACCAGTTGGTGTGGGAGTTCTGACCTGCTCCCTTTCTGACCTGGGCCAGTTCAGCCATCCTTAGGCAACTTGGTGGCCCCCCCACTCCCAGGAGGTCACCATATTGATGCCAAACTTAGTGCAGGCACCCGGTCGGCATCATGACCAGCTCTTCTAAAGGTCTCTTCCAACTCCTCAATCCTACACTGCTAACAGTCCCCGCTTCCTCCTGGGGCCCTCTCCTCTTCCTCTGAGTGGTCTCCCGTACCTTCCCCAGGGAGAGCCATGAGGCTCAGTTGGTCCTGCAGCTGCTGATTCTGCTGCCTGGCAGCCTCCAGGTGCTCCTAAGGGGCCAGAAAAGAGTAAGAAGGCACGGAGTTTGCCAGGTCGTCCCCCTCACGGCCCCGTCCTCAGCAGCTCCCTCCCCTGGGTCTCCTGTAACTTTCCGCGGGTCATCTCGGCCACCGCTTTGCCCCAAGCTTCCTGCTGCTGCAGCTGGTTCATTAGCTGGGTCTGCTGCAGTAACTGCCTGTGCAGCGCCTCCTTCTCAGAGGTCAGCTGCTGATAGGCGGCCACCTGCTACTGCTAGGTGGCCACGGACTGCTGCAGGTGACCCAGGTAATGGTCTGGCTGCTGCTGCAGACTCTGAGCCTCTTGGCTCTTCAGCTCCACCTGCAGGAAGACCCTGGGTGTGAGGGCATGTGGCGGCTGGCTTCCAGATTCTGGACTCATCAATAAGGTAGTGAGGGCACTGTGGGGCTCTGTCGTCTTCCCAGGTCCCTGGCCCCTTGCTCCAGGCCTAAGTGACTGCCTCCCTTTCCTAGAACACCATGCCTCCTTCCTCAGCCTCAAATCTCACACCCTCCTTCACCATTTAAACTGTAGGCCACAGACTGGTGGAAAAGCAGTGGGAGCCAGCCGCCATCTGCTAAGCATGTTAGAGGCCTAGTGCTTTCCATGTATTAGCTCATTTAATCCTCAGCACCTCTGTAAGGAAAATGCTAACTTCCTTTTGAAGTTAAAGAAACAGAGACTTAGAGATGCAAAGTACTTGAATGGTGACCAGTGGAACCGAGGCTGGAAACCAGTTTTAATCTAAGGAGCCTTTTTGTTTTGTTTTGAGACAGAGTGTCACTCTGTGGCCCAGGCTGGAGTGCAGTGGTGCAATCTCAGCTCACTGCAACCTCCACCTCCTGGGTTCAAGTGATTCTCATGCCTCAGCCTCCTGAGTAGGTGGGATTACAGGCATGAGCCACCATGCCAGGCTACATTTTTTTTTTTTTTTTTTTTTTGGTAATTTTAGTAGAGATGAAGTTTTACAATGTTGGCCAGGCTGATCTTGAACTCCGACCTCAAGTAATTCTCCTGCCTCAGCCTCCCAAAGTGCTGGGATTATAGGCGTGAGCCACCGTGCCTGGCGTAAGGAGCCTCTTATCCCACTATCTCTTCCCCTATGATTGGGGGGCTCTGTGCCTCTAGCTGAGATGATGATGTCCAGACCTGAGGGAGCCCAGGGCTACCCACCTCTAAAAGTCAGAGGGCAGGAAGCAAGAAACAGTCTCAGGACTGCCCTGGAGGGTGGTGGAGTCACCTCCCCCAGGCTGGAGCTGCTTCTGGCCTGGCACCTCCCATCCCCAGAGGCTGGTGCCCGCCTCCAAGCCCTTCTTGGATGGGGCGGAGGTTACCGTCTCCTTCACCTCCTCCAGCTTCTCCTGCCGCTCCTCTACTTGCTGCTCCAACTGCAGTGCGCTCTTGTTCTCCTTGTTCTGGACAGAGAGAAGCAATCAGCAGCCACCCACTGAAACTGGAGACCCCAGAACTTGGTGTCTGCCTCCCATGGCACCGGGAAGGGTGGAGGCAGGTTAGAAAAATCATCCCCTCTGTCCCATAGCCACCAGAGCAGGGCTCTGGCTCACAGGTGCCTTTAGAAGTAATATTTCACATGAGGGCTATGTTGCCCCATTTTACAGGTGAGGAAACAAAGGCCTTGAGGGCTAGGGAGGAGGGCAGGCTCCCCAGGTGGGGCAATGCACCAGCTCCTCGAAGTTGCTCTGTGGCTGGGCCAGCTGCTGAAGCCTCAACTCCTGCCTCCCAAGCCTCTCCTCCTGCTCCTGAAGCCTCTCCTTTTGTGCCTGGTTCAGGAGACTTACGTGCTGATGGTTTTGCACCTGGGCCTGGAGCTCTGCTGACACTCTTTCTAGTTCCTTCCTCAGGTGCTGCAGCTCCACCTCAGAGGGCACTGCTGGGGGCTCCGGGGGCAGGGGTTCAGCTGAGAAAGGAAGCGGTCAATAAGGGCCTCTGTATTCTCCAAAACCAAAAACCAACAACAAAACCCCTCCTCTTGGTGCACAGCTCCTCTCAGGCTCCCCAAACTTGGCCGCACTGCTAATGATTCCTCGCACCCGGATGGTACCCAATCTTCCAACCACTTTCAATACAGAGCACTGTGGGTGGCTGACAATGGGCTCTCTGTGCTGATGGGTACACTGAGGCTCACGGAGATGACAAGACTTGCCGTCTCCTGGCACAGACTTCTTTCCTTCTGCCTCAAAGCCCTTCCATCCACCCACCTCCCTGGGGCATTCTAAGCCACCCCCAGCCCTCTGATGCCAGGCCTGCTCCCAGGTCACACCAGCCCCATCTCACCTATCCGGTTCTTCAGTTTGGAGAAACTCCTCTCCAGCTTCTCTAGCCGACGCATGTCATCCTTCTTCTCTTTCTTCAAGGTGCAAACCTGCCCAAAGCACAGGGGGAAAGGGCCCTGGAGAGAGGGGCTGGTGGCTGGTGGCTGCCATCTCCCTCTCTGCCCCCACGTCCACAAAGCCCAGACCCATGACCACCTCTGGCTGTACTGTTCCCATTTTACAGATGCCCAGAAAGATTCCGTGACCCATCTAAGGTCAGGGGGCTGAAAGGTCAGATCTCACCTCCTGCGACATTTTCTTCATCCTCTGCTGCCACCGGGCCCTCTCTCCTTTCAGATGTTGAACATATTCGTCCCGCTCTAGATGGGCTTGTTTGAGCGACTCCTTCAACTGCAAGAATGGGCACAGAAGTTAGAAAGGGCTGTCACTGGTCCTCACCTGCTCCTGGCCACCTGGGGTCATCTTCCTTCCACATCCCTCCCTCTGCAAAACCTCACCTGTGTCAGCTGTGCTTTCAGAATTGCCTGCTCCCGTGTGGACCGCTCTAACTTCCACTCCATACATGCTTTCCTGTGGCTCGAGGACTGGATGGTGAAGAGTGAGAAGTTTCAATCTGGGGAGCCTGGGCCATTCCACACAGTGCCCCTTAAAAGAGCTAGGGCTAGGCTCAATATACAACTCGGTCAGTAAACATCGAGGCATTTCCAAGCCCATGGTGTGGTTTTTAACAGAACTCAGTAAAGTTGGAAGGGACAGGGAATGAGATGGAATTTACAGCTGCCTAACAGAGGCCCAGAGAGATCAGTTAATATTGCTCTTGTTATTACTGTTATTACTACCACTGTCTGAACCTTTATGGAGTGCTTCACCAGCACCATGCTAGCAATCCCATTTAATCCTCACAACCACCATAGGAGACAGTTACTATGATGACCTCTATTGTGTAGATGAAAAAACATGGAGTATTTTAGGTTAAGTGCTTGCTTAACATCACTTAGGCAGAGCTGGGATTTGAACACCCAGGTCTATCTGATACTCTAAGCCCATTTTCTTGCTGGGGTTGAAAGCACAGATAGGAAGGGGAAAAATAATCTTTTGTTCAGTTTTTGAAACAATGATACCTTTGCATAGTCCAAAACTCAGAAGGTACAGAAGGGAAGTATCTCCCAGCCACCTTGTTGCTCTCTCCCGAGTTTTTTATGAACGGTTGCAGACATGTTTTACATATACTATCAATAATATGTGCACACACACACACACATTTCCTCTCTCTACAGAAATGGTATCATACTAAAGGTAATCTTCTGTACCTTCACAGAACAAGTACCCAATACCCCACCTAGGACTTGGCCAAGACCACAGCCAGGTAAGGGCAGGGCAGGCACTTGGCCTCCAAGCTCTGTGTCCAGTGCTCACTCCCCACCGCACCCCCCAACTCACCCACAGCAGCTGACTCAGCCCCAGGCTGCCTCTAACAACCACACACAAAAGCAGCGAGACATGGCCATGCTGCCTCCTGGGCAGGACACTCCATCCTGCAGAAGGGACCCTTAGGCTCACTCCTCTATCTGCGAAGACAGGCTCCCAGGGGATGGGGCAGGTGGTTGGACTCACCGGGTCCGCCTTCTTCTCCTGTGTGGCGGTGACAGCACAGAGCACCTGCTCTAACTCTCCTCTACGCTGCAATGAACATTGCAGGCGGCCGGCCAGATCCTTGGACTCCTCTGTAATGAGAGAGTTGAGATGGGGCCCAAAAGACTCCCGCTAAAGACCTGTCAAAGTGCCAGGCTGAAGGATGACAGGGTGCCCAGATTCCCACCTTCAAAGTATCTGAGAGAACGTTTCATGTGATACAGGTCCGTCCTTAGTTTCCCTTTCTGTATGTTCAATCTCTGGATTTGAACCTTTGGGAGAAAAGCCAAGCAAGTGCTGAAAGAGAAGGAAAGAAACATTCCGTGGAGGACAGGAGAAAACCTCATACCCTCCACTCACCTCTAGCTCCCTTTCAGTTTTCTGTTTCTCGTTGTTTGCTTTCTTTTCCTATAGGAAGAGGAAGACAGAGCTCTTACCAGGGGGAGGTAGAGATGGCACAGCAAGAGACATGCCCCCAGAAAGCCACTGATGCCCCAGGACAGGCCCACCCATGGGACCAGGTTATCAGGGACCCTGTGGGGATGGAGTGGAATCTGAGGGGTGAGCCTTCTTCCCCAGGTTGGGAGTAGGGGAGAGGAGACTGGGGCCTCTACATCTGAGTGCCCCCCAAACCCAGCAGTCATGTGAGCAAACAAAGAAATCACGATTACTTCTTCCAGCTGATGTTCCACTTGTTTCTTCTGTTGTTTCTGTGGGGAGAGTCAAATAAAGGTGATGGAGGGTGGCCCCTCAACTCTATTCCCCAGGCCAGGAAGTGGTAGGCAGGGGCCAGGAATGGATTTTAAAGGCAGAGTTCTCAGACTCAATGGGAACACGAACTGGTCAACTCTCCTCAAGCGCCCAAGGACAGAGAATTCGGGTCTTTGTTGGTTTTTGCCCACAGCCACAGAACTCAAAGTCTGAATCTGGAATCTCTTGAGAGGACAGAAACATAAACCTCTAGAGATGGAATTTGAGAACGGCCCCCTCTTCTGCCAGCTTGTCATTTAGAAAAGTGTGTTCATTCAATAAACATTCACTGAGCACCTATGGGCCAGGTACAGTTCTTCACAGCAGATATAGGCAAGAAAAGGACAGTCAGGAGCCCTTGGCCCTGAGGTTCCCATTCTAGGCGGCCTTTAAATCTCGGACTCTCAGAGCTAACAGACACCTTTGATACTCACTACCTCCTCTGGAAACCCGAGTCCAGAAAGGAGAGGCGGCTTGTCCAGAATCAAAGAACAAATTAGGGACTGAGTCACAGCAGAAATACGGGGCCCCTGACAACCAGTCAGGCTAGCACTTCCCCGAGAGGCAATGACCCCAGGGCGTGTGTAGCAAGGACTCGAGCAGGGGTGTGTGGAGAGGAGACAGTCGGCAAAGAGGGCAGCAAAAGAAGAGCCATGCTGCGTGCTCTGGGGTCCCTCCAGGTGAGGCCTGGGCACCCCAGCTCCCTATTTGTGCTTGGCACCAGGGCCCCCAGCCCCTTTCTTCAGGGCCCCAAGGGAAAACTGGAGCCCAGGATTGGCAGCGTGGAATCAGGGGACCCCACTGGACTCTTACCAAGGATTTGATGGTCTTCTTCAGTTGACTGATTTTGACGGACCTTGAGTCCAGGGCTGCTGGTAGTTCTTGGCACGGGCTCTGAGGCACATGCAGAGAGGAGGAGATGGAGGAGGAGTTGTGGAGAGGTAGAGAGAACAATCATTAGGGCTGGGGTGTGTGTGGGCTCTCTCAGCTGGCAGAGGGGCACCCAGTCCCTGCTGTGGGAGGAGGTTGGAGGATTGGCCTGCAGGGTCACTGCACCTCCGCCCAGAGCCTCTTACCTCCGGTTCCTTCAGGGGACCAAATGATGTAGGGCTGTCCCCGAGGATACCCGTTGCTGACTACAAGAGATGAGAGTGCACATGGAGATGTTCTGTCCCTCTCAGTGTCAGAGCCCTCTGACTTCCTTTCTTCCCCATCAACTGGCAACATTTTCTTTTCTGCCTATCTTGAACCCTTTGTCCCATAACTCCTTTGTGCCAACTTCTCCCATGCTTTTTATCTCCCCACCATCCCGCCCTGGGGCCCTTTCAGTGAATCCTGATGACAAGTGGCTGTTCTCATTGTCCTGGCTTCCCCTTGAGACTGGGGATGAGGAAAATCGAACAGCAATGACCATATCCTGGGTGTCCTGGGTGTTTACCGCAGGCCATGTACTAGGGATTAACATAAAAACAACAGTAACAAATCTCATTACCTCACAAATGGAAGTCAAGCAATACCACTTCTATTATACAGATGTGCAAAGAGAGGCCCAAAGAGCTCAAGCAACTTGCCCTAAATCATATCCCTAGCAGACGGAGAGGCAGGATTCAAACCCAGAATTCTGAACCAATACCCAACAGTCCATCCACAATCTTAACAATTACCCT
Organism: Chlorocebus sabaeus; assembly: GCF_047675955.1. Lineage (NCBI taxonomy): Eukaryota > Metazoa > Chordata > Mammalia > Primates > Cercopithecidae > Chlorocebus > Chlorocebus sabaeus. The sequence continues at coordinate 51,843,043 of NC_132929.1, read as the reverse complement.
CTACTGCCCCTTGTGCCCCTTGTCCCCAGGAGCCTGGTAAGCCAAGACTCACATCCCCAGGTGAGTGGCAACCACCAGAAGTGGCTGTCTCAGGGACACTGTCATTTGTTTTCTCGTTCTTCTTCGCTCCTGTTGGACCACCAGGGCTGTTTCTCTGCCAATATTCTTTTAACTGTGGGAAAGAAGAGCAGTAATACTCATGGGAACCATCAGCCCCTACAGCCACATCCTCCTTACAGTTTTTACAAAATACTATATACACCATCTGATTTAATGACACCAACAACTGTACAAGGTGTTGTCACCATCATTTAGTGACTGAGAGGGATCGATATGGATAGGAAAAAAAAAGAAGAAGAAAAGAAAAAGGCAATACTGGAACTTTGAAACTCAGTCTTCTGACTCCAAGCTCTGGGGTTTTACCAAGAATCAGCAACTGCCAGGGACCAAAACCAGAGGCAGAGGTAGAAAAGTAAACATTAGGTAGGCAGGAACTGCGTGGTTTAGAGTCATACATCCTCACACGTCTGTCAGTGTCAGGAAGTGCACCCGTACCTCTCAAACTTTTATATCAATGTGTCCTCGTGGCAGAAGGCAGCCTTTCTGTGAAATCTGGGAATTTATCAGAAAGAGGACAACCCAAACCTCATTTCAGAGAGAAGTCTGGTATACTCTTAGAAACCTATGTGACTGTCATCCCTAAGTACATTAATGTTTTTTCTCTTGATCTCAAGAGAATCAAGGGAACCTGACATTTCAGAAAGATGTCCCATATTTATCCTGTGGCACTCAAAGTACCACAGGTTGAGATAATATGAGGAAGATTCAAGCTGTCAAATTCAGTTCCCCAAGATCTATTCCTCAGAAGATGAGCAAATCTCACTTCAGAGAATACTGACTGAAGGGCAGTCTGGTCCCAGAACCATGGAGAATTAGAATATGAGGTGGAGAACTCAGAAAAAAATGTTAAAATCTCTCTGGAAAGTAGAAACCTGGGAGAAAACCAAACCAAACCCATTCTCCCATTGCCACCCAGAGATACTGTCAATGTTTTGCGCTCACGGGGGAAGTGTAGGCTTTTCCCCCCGTCAATGTCGATGTTAAGGGAGTGAGGCAGCCTGGAACCTCTTCCTCCTAGGTCCCACAGTCTCTATTCCCCTTCCAGCTGGAAATTTGCGCTGTGACCAGAGGAACCAGAAATGGGGTGAGAACGCTTAGGGGACTGGGTCATAAGATCAAAGGCCGGTCTTCCAGTAATGACAGTTTCTAGGTGGATTGTAACATCACCACTTTCCACTCCTCCAGGTCGGGGGGAGGGACCACATCAGTAGCATGTCCGAGTCACTGCTCCATAACGGGGGAGGGAAACACAGGGTTGGGACCCAGGTCCCTTGGAGATGCCAGTGCAAAGAACCCAGGGAGGGCGACCTTGAGGTAGCAGGAGTGGAGGCAGAGTCTGCAGCAGGGAGCCTCAGGAGTCACCAGCATCCCAAAGTCCCGTAGTCCCAAAGTCACCCAGGGATGACTGGCAAGGGTGGGACCTGGGACTGGGGGAACCCAGGTTCTTGGAGACGTGAGCCCAAAGAGCCAAGGAAGGTCAAGCTTGGGGTGGCAGGAGATGAGGGCCCATGAATGGAGTGGGAGTCATCCGCCCAAAGTCAACCTGGGGTGACTGCCGAGGGCAGGGACAGGGCTGCTTGCTGAAGGGGTGCGGCTAACTGACAAAACTTTGGTGGGGGTAGCCCAGAGGCACTGGGGTGGGGGACCCAGTCTGGTGTGCCTCAGAAGTGGTATGGACTCTGGCAGGAGTCTTGTCATCGGAGGGGATCTGTGACAGGGTTGGGGGGCCATGACCTAGTGTGTTTTTACCTTTTTCTTGGCTGCTGCCAATTTGCTCTCTCGAGTTTCTCCTGCCATCGCAGGGTGGGGAGGGAGGCGGGGTTGGGGCCACATCAGCAAAATCCCAGCGAGCACTGATCAACACCTCCAGTCACTGACCAGGTTGCTGTGTGACTGAGCCAGAGGAGGCGTAACCAGGGCCCCAGTAGAATGTGGAATAGGGGTGTGGCCTTAATGCTCCAAGCCCATTGGTCAATGAGAAAGATGAAAGGGAAAGGGGGTGTGGCCAGACAGCAGCATGGCCAGAGGGACCTGTGGCTCACAAGGAAAGCTGCCCATGCAACTGCTGTCCCCACCCAGTCTAAGACAGGGCAGAGGCCAACTACTCTGGGAGAGGGGAGGGGCTGGCTTTTGCTTTAAAAGCTTTAAAACTGTAAAAAATATATGTGTGTATACTTTATATGTGTGTTTTTCAGTTTTTGTGTATCTATGTGTTCCTCCAGAGCTATCTTCATGACCCAGCTTCTATTCAAGGTCTATGATTTTGGCCTATATTTTTCATACAGTACAAAAATTACCAGTATTACGTTAACTGAGATACAGATCATATAAAAATGGAAAATCCATAGCATGCTTGATGATTAATGAAGCAGACTATACTATTCAACATTCCAATAAGAAAAAATAATCACAATGGTTCCTCATTTTTGGAAAAATGTTTCTCTTATTCTCCTAAGTTATTGTTAAGATTGTTTTTTGTCTTAAAAAACATGTTTAATATCTGTAAAAACCAAAGCTTTTGGGCTGGGTGTGGTGTTGCACACCTGTAATTCCAGCACTTTGGGAGCCTGAGGCAGGCGGATCAGGAGGTCAGAAGATTGAGACCTTCCTGGCTAACACGGTGAAAACCCATCTCTACTAAAAGTACAATTAGCCGGGCATGGTAATGGGCGCCTGTAGTCCCAGCTACTTGAGAGGATGAGGCAGCAGAATGGCATGAACCCAGGAGGCAGAGCTTGCAGTAAGCCGAGATCATTCCACTGCACTCTAGCCTGGGCTACAGAGCGAGACTCTGTCTCAAAACAAAAACAAAGAAACAAACAAACAAAACAAAACAAGGAACTTCTATTTCTCTCACTTTCTAATATTTTAATACGTCCTCCAGGGATTTCACTAAGACATATTTCAGACCTCATTCTGATCTCCCTGTCCCCACCAAGTCCACCAACTTCTGCCCTATCATCTATCCTCATGTCTCTCTAACACGCTGACTTACTTTTTGCAGAGAATCATCTAACCGATTAATTCTTTCTTCTCGTGTCTAATCCATCCACTGAGTCTCTTATTTCAACGATTACATTTTTTATTTTATTTTATTCAGAGAGAGAGTCTTACTCTGTCACCCAGGCTAGAGTGCAGTGGCACGAACCTGCAGCCTTGACCTCCTGGGCTCAAGTGATCCTCCCACCTCAGTCTCCTGAGTAGCTGGGATTATAGGGAGGTGCCCCATACCCAGCTGATTTTTTTTTTGGTGGTGGTAGTGGGGTATTTTTGGTAGAAATGAGTTCTTAGCATGTTGCCCAGGCTTGTCTCCAACTCCTGGGTTCATGCCATCCTCCCACCTCAGCCTCCCAAAAAGTGCTGGGATTTCAGGTGTGTGTGTCACCATACCAGGCTATGTATTTTATTTCTGCAAGTTCTATTTCATCCATTTTCCTTTCAGGTCTTCCTCATCATTTCTGGTGGTCTTACTGCTTGCTCAATTTTATGAATGAATTTATATATATTTTAAATACACATTAGATTTCACATGTAACTATTTTCCCACAATTTTAATATTTGAAGTTTGTGTTCTGTATCTGATAATTCCAAAATCTACAGTCTTTGGGAAATATGTTATTTTTTCTTTTTAACAATTCTCAAACATGTTGGGTTGACTACTTGAATGTTATGATTTATCTGAATTCATAGTTGCCTGCTTTTAATCTTTGGCAACCTATAGGCTTCAGTTAGAGAAAACTTCCCTCAAAAAGTATTGGTGTCTGCTTTTGATGAGAGCTGTGGATACAACTAATATAAGACCACTTTACCACCATGCATAATGCTGACATTCTCTTAGATTCTCTTGGAAAATCTCAGGATTACACAAGGTTTTCAAATTTGGCTCCCTAACCTTGCTCATTTATACACAGAAGACGAGACTGCTTAGTATTGTTGGTGACTCCCTTCCTCCTACCCTGGAAAAAACAAAACAGATCTCTCATCTGAATGTGATCACAGACTAGGAGATTCTGAAGGTGAATAACTGGAGACTGTGGGCAGCAGGGAAAGACAGGTATCTTTCCTGACCACAGAAATAGGTCCGAAGCTGCCCTAAAGGCTGTGTGCTCCAGCATTTCTATTTAGATCAACAATCAGTCCCTCCATAAAAGTGAACAGAAGCTTCTTAGAGCACCATGTGGCCTTTAAACCAAAAATTCTTGCTAAAAGTCATGGTCATGGTAAAAAAGCTATGGCTTTGGAAGGCTTTCTCGGTAATGTCCTAGAATTAAGGTTACAGCCTGCATTTCATGTTAACTGAACAGAAAACCGGCCTGAACAACATCCTTCTGTCCCATGGCGTGCTCTCAGCTCCTCTCGGTTGGGCCTTGGGCAGCCAGACTGTCTGGTTTTAATCCTTGCTCTGCCACCTGGGACCTTGGATAAGTTACCCACCTTCAGTTACCTCATCTACAAAATGCAGATATTAGTAATACCCTCTTTTTAAGTTATTAAGAGGATTGAAAGAATTAATAAAAAGTAAAAATTAAAAAGGCTTGGTAAGCATAGGCACAGAGGGGAAAAAAAAGTAAAAATCAATCCATAAATAAAAAGACTAGTACCTAGCATGTAAAAGTTCATCAGGAATTAATTCCATAATATGAACCCAATTTTGCAAAACTTCAAAGTACATATAACTTTTAACTTACTAGGGTATACATACCAATAATAATTTACAACTGTAGCCATGTTTGTCTTCAGTAAATATAACAAAGACTAAACAAGCAGGTACTAAATCATTAAGTGATTAGCAGTTAGTATCTTCAAATTTTCTTATACTTCTGTATTTTCTATAGATCATCTTTGCAACAAGAAGAAAACAAACCAAATGAAAATGAAATGAATTCTCTCAAATAGAATTAAATCAAGACAGGAAGAAGGCTCACAAAGTAATACGAAATATATCTTATGGTTTATTAAAATTCTTAATAAAAGTACCTTCTTTGCTCCAAGCTGTACTCTGGCTTTTCCTTTGAGTCAGGAGGCATTTCTTTGAACAATGACCAATTATCGAGTAGGCACTGCTTCAGCCCTATAGGAAAAACAAAACATCTCTAGAACACAGCAGCATTCCTGATTCCCACTTGAGAAGGCCTAACAAAATGGCATATGCCTCAACAGCAGCAGATTGGTGTTAAAAAAAGTCTGGAGTCAAGGGGGAAAAGTAAAATTGGAACATTTCTAGAATCTCACAAAAAGCAACAAACCAATTTTCTAAGTGCCCAACATGAGCAAATTAGAACCTTAAATAAAGGTCACTCTTAATGCCTATCCTGGCATAGATTCAGCACCAAGTACAATCTCATTTTACTGGTTTACCTTTTTCATCCTTGAAAATAGGGATTATGAAAAAAAAAACAAAAAAACTAAAATTTCTTTAAGAGAACCTTTTAATTACAATCTAACTTACATAATCAAAACACTCTATTGAGGGTGAAAATTGGGTATTATAAGAAAATAATCACCTGTTTTGTGAGAAGTTTCATACATAATCCTCCTCCACCCAATACACACCTTAAAAGGAAAAAGGAAACATACAAAATTATCTTGAGAATTATTCCTGCTTAAAAAACATCTACACATCATTACTAAGAAAGTATGCACACAGTAAAGATGAAAAGAGAACATGCAAGCATGAACATAATTGTTAGGGATATAGGACTATGGGTAACTTAAAAATTCTATTGGTATTACTCTCATGTAATTGCTCTGAAATTGTAGTCCATTGTTTGAAATGGCTCCTAGAACAAAATAGTTTGAAATTTTTGTGATATCAAAAACTAAGAAGTTAGCCCTAAATATTCCAAAGATAGGGGCAGAAGAACCCATTCCCTTAAATGGCATTGGAGTTTTCTTTACAACTCAACATTCTCTCCCATCCTGTGATGGCCAAAAGTTTTTCCTCTGACAATGGCATTGACCTTACCCTATCCAGAATATGAACATCTGCATGGTTTCATGGTTAAAATTGTTTTTACCCATTCTGTCATGAGAATCAAATGGTTCAGACCATGCAGCTCCTCTCTGGGAATCCTCAAGTCCTTTCTAGGTCTGAAGACTGTTCTCTGAATGAAAGATAGCTTCCGGGGATTTATCAAATCTCCCCATAGAAAATTATTTAGATCAAGATGTTTTAACCTTAACTTTTTCTCAAACAAAATAATTTCATTTCTCCTTTACTGTTGTTTTAAATTTGAAAATACACAGATAGCATGCCTAAAATAAAATCAAGGGGATGACAGTTTTAGAACACAAACTGTGGTAATTTTGAAAACACAAAAGCTAAGACCACTGATGAGGTCTATGTGGACACCAAGTCCACCACAACCTGTTCTGTCCTCCGGGTCTCTGCCCACGCCTTTCCCTTGCCTGAGATTCCTTCTGCTTCCTACACTTCCAAATGCTGAATTTCCCCCCGGAAGAATTGCCAAGACCACTCCAGCCTGCACATCTTCCATTCCAGCTAACCAAAGGCATCCTTGCACTGCCTAAAACAAATTATTTTGTAGAGAAGGCATCTAAAAACTTCTACTACAGACCATTCACCTTAATAATTGTTATCGTGACATTATTCAATAATAAAATGAGGGAAAGAAGTCCCTTCACTCCCTTATCCTGGAGAATCCAAGCCAGTGTCTTTCCCACTTGCTTTCCCAAACCCTGAGACCTTTCAAAGTAACAGTTTAATGGAAAGGAAAGAAAATCTAAAGAAAAACTCTCCAAAAAATTAAACTTGGGCAAAGAATCATGGGATTAAAAATTTTTACTCTTTGTGTGTTTGATTTCTGAAACATAGAAATCTATCTCCCACTCCTTAAATCTGTCACTGGGCTAAGAGAATTTTGTATAGAATGTGCACTTACTGATTTAACAGAATTAGAACCTCCAGGCACTTACTGAGATTTTGCTTCCACAACCACTCAAAGTCTAGTCATTAGTTAGTGAGTTAACACCACACTTGATCTTCACATTTTGGAAATGCTGACAGTAGACAGGGACTTGTTTTGGGAAAGAAAGTATATAGTAAACATTGCTACCCATTACCCAGACACCACCACCTTTCCTTTAAAGTACTCCACTCTTCCTTTAAGGTTGCAGAGTCTCAGAAAGTGGAAAGAAAGGAAGTTTTTGCATTTTCAGGTCAAAAGAAAGTACATTTGTACAACCACATAATACCTCTGCAAAGGTTTCTTAAAATATAAACACGAGACAGAAAGTACTTCTAGCACCTCCACAAAAAGTAAGATAAGTAAACTTTTCCTCAATATACACTTTCAGCAGCATCGACACCTAAAAGTGGTCGACTCTACTACTGTATTAAGTGACATTTATTTTGTCAATATGTGTTCCAAATTCCTACTGCTCTTTGTCTCTGAAGGGTTCCTGCTGAATATTGAAACAGTTCAATACTACTAGGAAAAAAATTATTAATAATCAAAGTAAGGGTCACCTAAGGATAATATGCTACATATACAGACAGTCAGATTTTCAACTTTAAGAAAAGTTGAGTTGTCAAAGTTGTACAGCAAACACTATCCTAAGCTTAGGCTCTTCTGGCATTTGATTTATAATCTCTGTAAAGAAAAGCCAGTTAGAAAATGGCACATTTTATATGATTCTACTTATATGAAATGCCCAGGATAGGCAAATCTACAGAGATAGAAATTAGATCAGAGGTTTCCGGGATCAACGGTGGGGGAGACGGGTACAGGGAGTGACTGCTAATGGGTATGGGGTTTCTTTCTAGGGAGATGAAAATGTTCGGAAATTAGGTAGTGGTAATGTTTGCATAACTCTGAATATACTAAAAACCACTGAACTGTACACCTGAAGGGGGCCTTATCATAAAAAAACTGTATGACAATAAAGCTGTTAGTTTAAAAAATGTTTGGCTATGTTTAGACATAAAGAAATAGCTTCATACCTAGAAGATACAGGATATAAAATACATGCAACAAAACTGCTCAATAATCTATCTAGATTCACACAATGCTTAATCTTTACCCTGACTAAAATTGCAAGCTTTGTATTTTATTGGTATTTCTCGGTTTTTACTTCTTCCTAAGTCAGTCAATAATTCCTCCTCCTCATTTAATTGTTGACTACAAAGACCCAAGACATTTTGATTCTGCCGCCAGTGAGGTTCACATTTCATTCCTCGTTCCATCCCCAGGACTACCAAACCAGTGTGTGTTCTCCTCACTTCACTATAAGATAACAGTGTGGCCCTCAACTACCGTCACACCCTTCAAGGCTCTGTGAGGACAATGTGTCTCATATTCTCTTCCGCTGTCACCAGATTATTCTAAGACAGTTTCTTTACTGTTACCCCTGTTTCTTAACCAGTTACACAGAAAAATGAATATCCAGGGATGGTGTCATGTGCCTGTAGTCCCAGCTACTCAGGAGACTGACGCAGGAGGATCGCTTAAGAATGGGAGGTTCAGACTGCGGTGAGCCATGATCATACCACTGCACTCCAGCCTGGGCAACACAGTGAGGTTGTCTAAATAAATAAATAAATGTGGTCTATCCATGCCATGGAATATTATAGTATTATCAGCCTTAAAAAAGAAAGAAGTCCTGTCACATGCTACAACATACATGAACCTTGAAAACATTATACTAATTGAAATGAGCCAGTCACACAAAACCAAATAGTGTATGATTTCTCTTACATTAGGTTCGACATTAGTCAAACTCATAGAAAGAGAAAATCGAATGCTTGTTTCCAGAAGCCAGGGGATACAGAAATGGGGAGTTGCTGTGTAGTGGGTATAGTTTCAGTTCTCCAAGAGCAGCAAGTTCTAGCAACTCGTTATTCAACAACATGTATATACTTAACACTACTGCACTGTATACTTACAAATGGTTAATACGGCAAATTTTATGTTGTGCCTTATCAGCATTTCTTTTTCTTTGGGGGGGGGCGGAGTCTCGCTCTGTCGCCCAGGCTGGAGTGCCGTGGCATGATCTCCGCTCACTGCAAGCTCCGCCACCCAGGTTCATGCCATTCTCCTGCCTCAGCCTCCCGAGTAACTGGAACTACAGGCACCCGCCGCCATGCCATGCTATTTCTTTTGTATTTTTAGTAGAGACAGAGTTTCACCATGTTCATCAGGATGGTCTTGATCTCCTGACCTCCTGATCCACCTGCCTCGGCCTCCCAAAGTGCTGGGATTACAGGAGTGAGCCACCGCGCCCAGACTATCACTGTAACATTTTTAAAAGAAGGGGCTTGTGATTCCCTTTGTTGTCATTACCCATTTTTCACTTCAGCATTTTGAACTTTAGGTTTCCTGTAGCTGTTTTCCTGAGGCCTGGATTTACTGGCTCAGAATGTCTCCACCAGCTTGTATCGGCAGGCAGACACTTCTCAGCATCTTATTGGGCTCTGTGTGCTTGATGCTTAAAGTGACATGGAGACATGCCACTTGCTGAGAGGCAAAGGAAGGCAAAAGGTGACTGCCTTCCTGGCATCGATGAAGGCAAAGAGAAGGGATCTTGGAGGCACAGAGCTTAAGGTATAAGCAATAAACAAGGGTTGCCAACAAAAGAACTAACCCCTCTCCTGGCAACATTTGCAGGTGTTTTTCACACGGCCAGTGCATTTCACAATGTGAGTGCTGTCCAGCACCAAAGGGAATGGCCAACAGGCATGGAGCAGCCTGCAGCGTCCAGCACCCAGGAGGATGGCCAGCAGCCACAGAGGAACCTGCAGGGTCCAGTTCCAGGAGGGTGGCCAGCAGGCACGGAGCAGCCTGCAGCCTCCAGCACCCAGGAGGGTGGCCAGCAGGTAGGGAGCAGCCTGCAGCGTCCAGCACCCAGGAGGATGGCCAGCAGGCATGGAGCAACCTGCAGAGTCCAGTTCCAGGAGGTTGGCCAGCAGGCATGGAGCAACCAGCCTGTCCCAGGAAAGCAGGAGTCACAGGACACAGCTGGACCCAGGTAGGCATGTGTATTAGATTCCTATGGCTGTTACAGAAAATTACCAAAAATTTGGTGACTCAAAACAACAGAAATTTATTTTCTCACAGTTTTGGGTAACAGAAGTCCAAAATCAGTACCACTGGGCTGAAATCTAGGTATCAGCAGAGCCAGTGCTCTCAGGTGCTTAAGGCAAAATCCATCCTTTGATTTTCCCAGCTTCTCGTGGCTGCTGGCATTCATTGGCTTGCAGCTCCACCACTCTGGTCTCTGCCTCCGTGGTCACATGGCCTCCTTCTCTTCTGTCTGAACTTAAATCTCCTTTATCTCCCTAAGGAAGCATGTGCCAGGATTTAATGCCCACTGAGACAAACCAGGATAATCTCCCCTCAAGATCCTTAACTTAATCATACCTGAAAAGATGCTTTTTCCAAATAAGGTAACATTTACTGGTTCTAAGAATTAGGACTTAATGATTAGCTCCCACTTATAAGTGAGAACATGCAGTATTTGGTTTTCAGTCTCTGTGTTAGTTTCCTTAGGATCATGGCCTCCGACTGCATCCATGTTGCTGAAAAGGACATGATTTTGTTCCTTTTTTTTTTTTTTTTTTTTTTGAGACGGAGTCTCCCTCTGTCGTCCAGGCTGGAGTGCAGTGGTGCAATCTCGGCTCACTGCAAGCTCCGCCTCCCGGGTTCACGCCATTCTCCTGCCTCAGCCTTCCGAGTAGCTGGGACTACAGGCGCCCGCCACTGCGCCCGGCTAATTTTTTCTATTTTTAGTAGAGACGAGGTTTCACCATGGTCTCGATCTCCTGACCTTGTGATCCGCCCGCCTCGGCCTCCCAAAGTGCTGGGATTACAGGTGTGAGCCACCGCGCCCGGCCTCCTTTTTATAGCTTCATAGTATTCCATGGTGTATATATGCCACATTTTCTTAAAAAGATTTATGCGGCAATATTCACAATAGCAAAGACTTGGAACCAACCCAAATGTCCATCAATGATAGATTGGATTAAGAAAATGTGGCACACAGAAACCATGGAATACTATGCAGCCATAAAAAAGGATGAGTTCCTGTCCTTTGTGGGGACATGCATGAAGCTGGAAACAATCATTCTGAGCAAACTATTGCAAGGACAGAAAACCAAACACTGCATGGTCTCACTCATAGGTGGGAACTGAACAATGAGAACACCTGGACACACGACGGGGAACATCACACGCTGGGGCTTGTCATGGGGTGGGTGGAAGGGGGAGGGGTAGTATTAAGAAGTATACCTAATGTAAATGACGAGTTAATGGGTGCAGCACACCAACATGGCACATGTATACATATGTAACAAACCTGCATGTTGTGCACATGTACCCTAGAACTTAAAGTATAATAAAAAAAAATAGAGATTTATTATGGGGTCGTGGCTTACATAATTATGAAGGCAAAGAAGCTGTCATCTGGAAACTGGAAGACTCAGGAAAACTGGTGATTTAATTCTGTCCAAGTCAGAAGGCCTGAGAACCAGGAGAGCTGATGGTGTCCATCCCAGTCCCAGGGGAGGAGAAGATGAGATGAGATGTCCCAGCACACGCACAGAGGCAGAAAGAAAGGGGCGAATTCTCCCTTCCTCCTTTTGTTCTACTCAAGCCCTCACTGGGTTGGATGATGCCCATTTCCACGGGGCCATCTACATTACACACTGACTCAAATGCTAATGTCATCTGGAAGCACTCACAAACACACCAGAAACAATGTTTCATCTGAGCACCTGTGGCCCAGTCAAGTTGGCACATAAAATGAACCTTCACAGTGTAATCCCAGGACTTTGGACTGCCAAGCATGGTAGATCACTCGAGCCTGGGAGTTCCAGGCCGGCCTGGACAACATGGTGAAACCTGTTTTTTTGTTTGTTTGTTTGTTTTTTGTTTTTTTTTTTTTTTGAGACAGTGTTTTGGTCTTGTTGCCCAGGCTGGAGTGCCATGGGATGATCTTGGCTCACTGCAACCTCCACCTCCCATGTTTAAGTGATCCTCCTGCCTAAGCCTCCCAAGTGGCTGGGATTGCAGGTGTGAGCCACCATGCTTCTCTGATTTTTTATTTTTTTGGAGGAGACAGGGTTTCTCCATTTGGTCAGGTTGATCTCAAACTCCCGACCTCGGGTGATCTGCCCGCCTCGGCCTCCCAGGGTGCTGGGATTGCAGGCATGAGCCACCGCACCAGGTGAAACCCAGACTGGAAAAACAAAACAAAAACCACAAAGATTAGCTGGGCCCGGTGGGCTGCGCAGGTAGTCTCACCTACTCTGAAGGCTGATGTAGGAGGATTGCTTGAGCCCAGCCGTCTAGGTGGTAGGGAGCTATGATGGTACTGCTGCACTCCAGACTGGGCGACATAGAGGGACTCTCTCTCGAAAATGGAAACGGGAAAAGGAAAGTAAATAAAACTGCTAAATCAAGGAACAGCTTGACAGTATATTATTGAGAGAAATAGAGGCAAAGGTTAGCAGACACCAATGTTCACTCAGTGGGAACTGCAGGTGTTCCCTGGACAGGAGGCTGCTACTTTTCCAAAAGAAATCTGTTATTGACTACCAATAAAAAAAATACACTGTACGTTTGTTACAATATACAAATAGTGAAACTTTATATAGCCAAGATCATATTCCAGCACTGCTCTAAGACTTTTCCTGCTCTGAAATAGCTACTGTTGTTACCTCCATTGTAGTGAAAACAGATGCCAAATCTTGTTGTGGAAGGACCAAGGAAACTCACTATGAAATTGACTTCTTGTAAGTTTTGGACTTAAAGGTTCTTCCTGCTCTGCTCCTACATTCCCACATTTTAGTTAACGTACCTCTTAAAATACTGGTCCTTTCTATATTTGGAGGGACTCCTCCTGGAATTTGAAGTTTTTTCTTGCAGTAAACATTTGGTCATAAGATCATCTGTGTTTTATGTCAGTTTAAGTACCTCTTTAGACATTATTCAGTTAGGAATGTAAATAGGAGCTAACATTGTGTGTAACACTTGCTTACAACCATTTTTGTTTGATGATACAAATATAAATCAGTGTTATTGCAAATGCAGGCTGGGAAGGGAGGGAATATATGCAGAGAGAAAAGCCCCATGTCTGCTTGGAGTTCAGCACTGGGTCTCCTTCCCTTCCTTGTCAAGGCTGCCACAGTGACAGAAGCACACAGGGCTGCCTTTTAGTGACACTCGCTGGGACAGACCTGGCAGAAGGGATTGCAGATTTGCATGGTTCCTGGCTGCCTCTGCCGGCCTGAGTCAGCAGCCCACTCCAATTCATGCTGAGCTTGGATAGCTCAGGTTTGAAAAATTCCCCCTTCCCTTGGACCAACCACCATGTCTCAGCAAGTTGCCCAGGCTGGTCTTAAACTCCTGAACTCAAGGGATCCCCCACCCTGGCCTCCCAAAAGTGCTAGGACTACAGGTATGAGCCACTGTGCTGGCCTACAGCAAAATGTTTCTGGAACTTGTGGGTTGTCGGTCTCACTTACTTCAAGAATGAAGCCACAGAGCCTGGTGGTGAGTGTTACAGTTCTTAAAAATGGGGTGTCCGGAGCTTGTTTCTTCAGACTTTCAGATGTGTCTGGAGCTTCTTCCTTCTGGTGGGTTGGTGGTCTCCCTGTCAGGAGCTAAGCTGTAGATCTGCCTAGTGAGTATTACAGCTCTTAAAGCTGGCGTGCACCCACAGAGTCAGCGGCAGCAAAACGTATTGCAAAGAGTGAAAGAACAAGGATTCCACATTGTGGAAGAGACCCAAGAGAATTTCCTGGGATTGCCTTGGGCAGCCGGCTTTTATTCCCTTATCTGGCCCCACCCACATCCTGCTGACTGGTTCTTTTTTTTTTTTTTTTTTTTTGAGACGGAGTCTCGCTCTGTCGCCCAGGCTGGAGTGCAGTGGCCGGATCTCGGCTCACTGCAAGCTCCGCCTCCCGGGTTCACGCCATTCTCCTGCCTCAGCCTCCTAAGTAGCTGGGACTACAGGCGCCCGCCACCTCGCCCGGCTAGTTTTTTGTATTTTTGAAAAAAAATAGTCCCAAGTGGCTGGGACTACAGGCACTCGCCAACACTCCCGGCTAAATTTTAGTATTTTCAGTAGAGATGGGATTTCACTGTGTTAGCCGGAATGGTCTTGATCTCCTGACACCGTGATTCGCCCAACTCAGCCTCCCAAAGTGCTGGGATTACAGGTGTAAGCCAGTATGCCCAGTTCATTTATTTCTTTCTTATGACCAGATTTATCATCTGAAATAACAATGCAAAAGTTATTATATATTAAAGCTGTTCAACTATTTCAGTTAAGAAGTGTCACCCTAGCCTGGCCAGGTTCCAGTTCTAAGGACGTCAGTACTAGACTACAGCTTTATGTGACTAATGGGAATCATCAGTCTGTTCAAATTATGAGGTGCTGGAAGGAGAAAACAATTCTGTTTCCTAAATTTTTCAGCGGGTTTTGAAAAACGAGTGAGAAAAAGAAGCAATTACATTCAAATCCCTGAAGTCTTCATTAGAGTCAAGGGCATATCCTACAACAAACTTGTCTGAATTTCAAATCCAACAACTGAAAAGAATCATAAGTCATCATTTAGATACAGAAAACATCACTTTTAAATCTAATACTGGCAAATGCGCCTCTACAAATACTCTCTAAGCAATTATAAGCCATTTCACATACAACTCTTTTAAGTTAAAGATGGTTAAATGAATGACAAAGTAATTCCCTTAGAGTCTGGCCTATAGCCAAGACTTGGTGGGGTCCTTTTCACCAGCAAGCTGTTAGTTAAAAATGTGACATATACAGAGAGACTACAGGGCATTTAAAAAGAGAAGATTAATGTTTCTAAACACTGTTTCATTCCATCCATGCTGAGTGTGCCATGGTCAGTGTTAACACACCCAAGGAAAGTCTATGAGATGGAGAGTTAAATTGTGGGGATTACTAGGAAGGGGCAGCAATGAGTTGACACTACAGACAAGGGCCTTGGTTGATCACCTGGAGCCTGAAGGACAGTTCTGAGACCTGCACCGTGACTACCCACGTGTCCATCGAAGGGGAGCTAATGAGGAGGATGAATGGGGATAGAGTGTCAATGAGCAAAGTTGAAAAGATAAGGGTTCTCAGTACAGAAGCCTTGGAAATACAATCCCTAAACTGTAAAAGGGTGTGGGAGAGGCGAGCATCACCTTTCTTTTTTTTTTTTATTACTATTATACTTTAAGTTCTAGGGTACATGTGCATAACGTGCAGGTTTGTTACATATGTATACTTGTGCCATGTTGCTGTGCTGCACCCATCAACTCGTCAGCACCCATCAACTCGTCATTTACATCAGGTATAACTCCCAATGCAATCCCTCCCCCCACCCCCATGATAGGCCCCGGTGTGTGATGTTCCCCTTCCCGATTCCAAGTGATCTCATTGTTCAGTTCCCACCTATGAGTGAGAACATGCGGTGTTTGGTTTTCTGTTCTTGTGATAGTTTGCTGAGAATGATGGTTTCCAGCTGCATCTATGTCCCTACAAAGGACACAAACTCATCCTTTTTTATGGCTGCATAGTATTCCATGGTGTATATGTGCCACATTTTCTTAATCCAGTCTGTCACTGATGGACATTTGGGTTGATTCCAAGTCTTTGCTATTGTGAATAGTGCCGCAATAAACAGCCAACAGACACATGAAAAAATGCTCATCATCACTGGCCATCAGAGAAATGCAAATCAAAACCACAATGAGATACCATCTCACAGCAGTTAGAATGGCGATCATTAAAAAGTCAGGAAACTACAGGTGCTGGAGAGGATGTGGAGAAATAGGAACACTTTTACACTGTTGGTGGGATTGTAAACTAGTTCAACCATTATGGAAAACGGTATGGCGATTCCTTAAGGATCTAGAACTAGATGTACCATATGACCCAGCCATCCCATTACTGGGTATATACCCAAAGGATTATAAATCATACTGCTATAAAGACACATGCACACGTATGTTTATTGCATCACCTTTCATCACAGCATTCTCTGTTTTAAAAGAGACGAGTCTCGCTCTGTGACCCTGGCTGCCGTGCAGTGGTGTAATCACAGCTCACTGCAGCCTTGACTTCTTGGGCTCTAGCGATCCCCCCACCTCAGCCTTTCGAGTAGCTGGGACTACAGGTGTGTGCCACTTGGCCCTGGTTGCATCACAACTTTTAATAACTGCCTTACAAAGAAGAACTTTAGGCTAAAACCACGAGTGTGCCAAAAGAACCAGTATTTATTTTTGAGAGCAAAAGCTGCAGGAGGTATAAGTCAACTCTACCGAAAGCTAATTTTATAACCCAAATGCTGCCTGTTGAATAATATTCAGCCATTAAAACAAGTTTTGGAAGCTGCTTTGAAAGTCTTTATTGATGTTAAAGGCAGTCTCAAGAAAACTTATGCTTTCATACCTTCCTAGATAAATACATGTGTTTAAAGAGCTGGAAAGGGTCAAAAGTGATTCTCAACCTGGACAACACATCAGAATCACCTGGTACCATTAAAAAACCACAACCCAGGCTTCCCAGGCCACAGCCCTGACCAATCACCTCAGAATTGCTGGAGATGAGACGCAGGCTGCCCAGGCCACAGCCCCGACCAATCACCTCAGAATTGCTGGAGATGAGACACGGGCTACCCAGGCCACAGCCCCGACCAATCACCTCAGAATTGCTGGAGATGAGACACGGGCTACCCAGGCCACAGCCCCGACCAATCACCTCAGAATTGCTGGAGATGAGGCGCAGGCTACCCAGGCCACAGCCCCGACCAATCACCTCAGAATTGCTGGAGATGAGAGGCAGGCTACCCAGGCCACAGCCCCGACCAATCACATCAGAATTGCTGGAGATGAGACGCAGGCTACCCAGGCCACAGCCCCGACCAATCACCTCAGAATTGCTGGAGATGAGACGCAGGCTACCCAGGCCACAGCCCCGACCAATCACATCAGAGTTGCTGGCGATGAGACAAAGGCATAGGATGTCCTGGTTTTTGTTTTTACCTCTCAGGTGATTCCACTGTGCAGTCTAAGTAGAGAACCACTGACCTAAGCCGTAGGCTCCCAGGAATCATCTAACCATGTCCCTCATGACTCTTCCAGTAAATGGATAGAGGAGACACTTCAATTTCACTTCCATTTAGAAAGAACATAACGAGCCAATCACAGCCAAAACCCTTTCCTCTACCTGAACTCAGGAATGCTCCAGAAAAGGTATCACTAAACTCAGTGCAATCTGTATGAGGAGTTCAGGAGAACTCAGCACCTCATATGCCTACAGATCTGAATGTTTAATAAAGCTCCATCTCTAAGGCATGACTAGAGTTGCATCTGAAGCATTTTCCATACTATAAATGAGTAACCACTCCTAAGAAGATATATGCAAATGGCCAATAAGCAGACAAAACCATGTTCACCATCATTAGTCGTCAGAGAAACACAAATCAAAACCACAATGAGATACCACATCACAGCCACTAGGATGGCTATAATAAAAAAGACAGTAACAAGTGTTGTCAAGGATGTGGAGATATGGGAACCCTCAGACATTACTGGTGTAAAATAGTACATATATCTTGTTAAACAGTCTGGCAATTCCTCAAAATGTTAAACATAGAGTTACCGTATGACCTAGCAATTATATACTCCTGAAAACAGGTATTCAAACTTGTACACAGACATTCAAATCAACATTGTTTATAAGAGCCAACAGGTAGAAACCCAAATGTTCACCAACAGATGGATAAACAAAATGGGATATAGTCATACAATGAAATATTATTTAGTCAAAATAAGGGATGAAGTACTGATACACGCTCCAACCTGGATGAACCTTGAAAACACTATGCTGAGTGAAAGAAGGCAGGATATTGCATGAGTCCATTTATACGGAATGCCCACAATACACAAATCTGTACGGACTTTCTGTAGAAAGTAGATTAGTAGTTGGCAGGGGCTGGGAGAAGGGAGACTGACTGCTAATGGGTACAGGGTTTCTTTTGGGTTTGATGAAAAGTTCTAAAATGAAATAGTGGTAGTAGATGCACAACTCTGAATATACTAAAAACTACTGGATTGTACAACTTCAAAAGAGTGAGTTTTATGTGACTCATAATTCCATTAAAAAAGAGTATGTTTACAGTTTCAGAACCAACTGCGTATATAATATGCTAAAAATCTTGCTGTCTTCCCTACATTCTAAAGGCACAATTAAGCAGTTAGCCAGCTGCTCACTACAATGAGATGACATTGTAGCCAAAAGTGAATCAGTGTTTGCAGTTAAAAAGATTCTCAAATATATTATTTCCTTGACTCACATAGTTCCCCTGAGAAAAAGATGTTAACAATCATTGCCCTTTAAAGATGAGTAAATACATTCAGAGAGATTAAATATGGAAGAGTTTCTCAGGTTAAGTTGCAGTGAAATGGCAGACTAAACTCCCCTCTCCATGTCTTTCTCACTTTACTGCTCTGCCTAGAACAGGAAAACAGGAACTGGGTGGGAAGAACCTTAGACATCATCTAGGCCATGCATTCTCTCTTTTCTCTCTCTCTTTTTTTTTTTTTTAGACAGGGTCTTGCTCTGTCGCCCAGCCTGGAGTGCAGCACTGGTGCAGTGCTGTGATCACAGTAGGCCATTTATTCTCAACAGAGGTGATATCACCTCCAAGGAAGCCACAACTAATTCTCAGCAGGGAGACATTACAAATCTTAGACATTACAAGATTTGTGACTCTCCAAAACTCAACTCTCCCTGACAATCTTATTCCTTAGTGTTGAATTTCTCTCTGAGTATCGTATAAGTAGCACTGATGTGGAGTTCATGGAAGATACATGAAATGTGTGCAAGATCAGTGCTACAAAACTATGGCGAATAGATGGCTTGCGCCAACAAATGACCCAAGTATTTTTTGAGCATGTCCTGCCTGTGGCAACACAAAATCTCTCTCTCACGAACCAGTCTATCTCAATTCCACAGCATACACCAGGAAAGAAAAACAAAAGAGTACCCAGAGGATTACAGTCTATGCCACGGTAGGTTGACATTGAAAACCCTAAAGAGCAGGTAGAAAAATAAGCAAGTGCACTGGTAAGTTTCTATTATATTGGTGCAAAAGTGATTGCCGTTTTTGCTATTTCTTAGGATACTACTTAGTGTCCTATAACACATCACTCATACTCCCATAGTGCCTGTCCCAAATCTATTTAAAAGAAAAACTCACTGAGAAACACTTGAACTGGATATTAGAAAAGCACATACAGTCAAACTACGGACACATGGCTCACTAAAGGCTTACTCTGATTGAAAGATGCTCGACACATACTGTGATTAAACGGGTTTATAAAAACCTGTCAATCACTGAGGAAAAAAATAAAAGTTAGATCACTACCTGACCCCTACATAAAAACTGCAGATTGATCAGAGACTTCAATTTTTTAATGATATTTTAAAAGAAACATATTCTTAACTGTTTGTTTGATGTCATTCTATTAAAACTTAAAGTAGTAAAAGTATAAACTCTTTTATAGAAGATGCAGCATCCATCACTCAATTCCAGGAGGTCCCGATCTTCAGGGCCCACCCCTTCCTATCACTTCCTCCCCGCCTTTGGAATCCTGATTCTTAATTTTGTATGGGGGGCCCAAAATCCTCTGCCATGCTACTCAGGACAAACTGAGTTTTTTTTTTTTTTTCCAGCATGCTGAAAAAAACAAATGTTAATATTAGGCAAGAAAATGACCGTAATTATAAGTTTTATTAACACATGACACAATTATTTAAAAGGATTATATCTTAAGTCTTACATAATTTAAAATTACTTTTTAAAGATAAAATGATAGTTGAAAACATTTATCCTTACAAAGACACAATCACTTAATTCATCCTTCAAATGGGAAAAATATTGTATGTCAAAATGTCATATATATCTGGTGAACTTGACCATCTTTGGATTGTACTGCCTGACCAAGGAAAGCAAAGTTTGCATTGTTTTGCCAGTGTCAATTATATCCTTTCAAAAAAGAAGACATTGCATACCTTTATTTTTATTATTTTTTTTTTAAAGTAAAATACAACAAAATGTTTAATGAGCAAATTCGTCTTAGCAAATATGAAACTGCCACAGAGAGTAGGAGAGGGGCAGGGGCCACAGGGCTGGGCGCAGGTCGGGGGAGACTAAAGAGGAAAAAATCAACTACGTAAGAAACCCAGGAGGGGACCAGAGAGGACCAGAGGCCGAAGGAACAGAGCTGTGGTCCTGGGAAGGGAGAGGGCAGGGCACTGAGGGCCGGACAACAAAATTCAGAATAATTTGGCCATAAAATATAAACACGCTATGTTCCTACCGTGGGGAAGGGGAGGAGAAAGGGGGTCTAAGGGAGGAGAGGGGCTGGGGTCCTACCCCGCCCTGCTGTGCACCCTGTCCCCATCCCAACCCCTTCCCTCTGTGTCTGTGTGGGTGCGTGTTGTCTGTGTGGGCTGTGTGCGCACTTCCCCAGTCCCCTCCCTGCCCTAACCCCCCAACCCCCGCCCCCCACCCTTAATTGCTGCCATTCCAGTTGCTGCCGGCTGTCGTGTGTCTGCGGCTGTCACTCCTCTGCCCATCGTCTTCAGAGGGGGATAAGGGGGGGGGGCGGGAGTGGGGAGAAGCCCCCAGCCAGCCCTGCCCCCACCCTCCCCCAGCCGCCTCTACCAGAAGTCCCGGCGGTGATAAGAGTCGGGGTCACAGTATTTTGTGACAACCACTCTGTTGGCGAACTTGCGGCCCGTCAGGCCCTGCATGGCTTTCTGGCAGTCAAACACAGAGGTGAACTCCACAAAGATCTTTCCGCAGCCGGGCACCTCAACACCGTCCACAGGCCGGGGGATCTCGATGGACTTGACAAGCCCGTACTTGCTGCACTCGTCCCGCACGTCCTCCACGATCTCGTACTCCTCGTCGTCCAGCAGCTCCTCCGGCAGCACCATGTTCATGAGGCACAGGACCTCAGTCGGGTGGCCGCCCATCTGCACCTGGGAGCTCATCAGGCCCGGCACTTGCAGGGTCACCGGCGTCTGATTGATGGTGCTCAGCGTGGCATTCTTGGCTCCCACACTCGCCCTCTGGACCAGCAGCTTCTTATCCCCCAGCTGCATACCGTTCAGCCCCGCAATGGCCTGATCCGTGACGCTGATGTCCACGTACTCACAGAAGGCGTAGCCCTTGGAGAGCCCCGTGGCACTGTCCTTGACCAGGTTGAAGGCCTTGAGGGGCCCAAAGGATGTCAGCAGCTCTTTGACCTGGTCATCGTTCAGGTAGTTGGGTAAGCCCCCGATGAACAGCTTGTGGGCAGAGTCAGGGACCACAGTGGACACAACCCCAGGCACATAGACGGAGGGGTTCTCTGACATGCCAGGAAGCGGCTGGTAGTCATGAGGCCTGCGGATCTTTAGTGACTGGCCCTGGAAGATGATGCCGTCAAAGGCCATGGCCTGGGTAGTCTCGTCCACTGAGCGGAACTCCAAAAAGGCAAAATTCTTGTCCTGGTTAATCTGCACAGCCAACACCGGGTTGCCAGGGGCCTGGGTCAGCCCCCCCAGGCGCATCTGGGCATTGAAGAAATCCATCATGGCCTCCTCAGTGATGCCAAAGGGGATGTTGCCAACGTAGAGGCGCCGGGCTTGTCTAGTCATCTGGCTCCCGACCACGGGCACCGGCGTTGGGGTCACAGCCAGACCGTCAGGGGTCATGGTGGGGAGAAGAGCAGTGGCTGGAATCTGACCCGCAGCTTGCATGGCCTTGTACTGCATTGGGGTGATGTGCTCAAAGCCCGGAGGTGGCACGTCCCAGTATTTACGGACCTTCTTCTTCTTCTCATGGCGGGGAGAACGAATCAGTCCACCGTGCTCCTCTTTAGCGCCTCTGGTCAAAGGTTTGCTTCGTCGCCGCCTGTCCCGGGAGGCGCTCCGCTGGTCCCGGTTGCGCCGGTCACGGCTCCGGCTCCGGCGTTTGCGGTCCCGGCTTCGAGAGCGGCTGTGGCTGCGCTTCCTATGCCGGTTCTCCTTGTCCCGCTCTTGTTTATTCTCGTTGAGCTGCCGCTCGAACTCGTCGAAGTCCGACATGCTGAGGCGGCCGCGTAGGGCCCTGTGCAGCTCTCGCCTCGCCTTGCCGCCCGCTCCGGCCGCTTCGGCTACTTCCGCCGCTGGCTTCGGCTACTTCCCTGCATACCTTTAAATTCAGAGTCACTATAGAAACATAAAGTACCAAAACCCCCATGTATAACTGCAATACTGCCATTCTTTTCAGTGCAGTGATTCTCACCAAAATTCACACTGAGATATTCTGGGATCTATAAATCATCGTCCCTCAGCAAACAGTAAGAATGCCTGTCCCCAGGACTGGATTTTGTAAGCACAGAGGTCAATGACAGCAAATTTCAATATATACATGCACATTTTATTAGGTCCTTCGTCATAAAAAGTATTTTAGATTTTTTTTCCCATAAATTCAAAGTAGAGACTCTCTCCTTCCAGCTCTCCAATATAGGTGGCTAACAGAATACACTTTGAGAAACACTGCTTGATACCATTTTTAAAGGCACCCAAATTAATAAGGCTATAAAATGACTTTACATAACAGTGAATCTCAGCTTTTCAGTCAAAAGTAGGACATTACTCTAAACAAACCCATCTCTGTTAGGGAAAAGATTTTTTAAACCATAACCCTCATGCTTTTCAATAAAATACTCTTTAAAAATGGAAGAAAGCGGCCGGGCGCGGTGGCTCAAGCCTGTAATCCCAGCACTTTGGGAGGCCGAGACGGGCGGATCACGAGGTCAGGAGATCGAGACCATCCTGGCTAACACGGTGAAACCCTGTCTCTACTAAAAATACAAAAAAATAAGCCGGGCGAGGTGGCGGGCGCCTGTAGTCCCAGCTGCTCCGGAGGCTGAGGCAGGAGAATTGCGCGAACCCGGGAGGCGGAGCTTGCAGTGAGCAGAGATTGGGCCACTGCACTCCAGCCTGAGCGACAGAGCCAGACTCTGTCTCAAAAAAAAAAAAAAAAAAAAGGAAGAAAGCAGTGTGAGCCATCAGAAATACCATGGCTGCAGACTTGGGAAAAATGCAGATTTCTGGGCTGTGGCAGGTGGAATTCTGATGACTTTTAAAATCCCTGCCTCTTTTAGGGAAAAAAAGACTCTATGGGGGGTTCTGTTTGTTTGTTTGTCTGTTTTTAAGTAGGACATTACTCTAAACAAACCTATCTCTGTTAGGGAAAATATTCCTGCCTCTCAAAATTTCTGCCTCTTTTAGGGATGAAAGACGAAAGAAAGAAGAAAGGAAGGAGGGAAGGAAGGAAGGAAGGAAGGAAGGAAGGAAGGAAGAAGGAAGGAAGGAAAAAATTCCTGCCTCCTGGTGTACACAGCCAGAAGAGTTCCCTCCCCTGGAATGTGACCAGGATCTGTGAAAATAGTGGGATAGCCACTCCTGTGACTAGGTTATGTGGCAGACTAGAGCAGGATTCTCCTGATGCTTTTGAAGAAGTCAGTTACAATGTTGTGAGAGTGTCATGGGCTGGGACATGAGCTTTTAAGTAGCTGAGAGCAACCCCTGGCCAGCAGTCGGTGAGAAAATGGGCCCTCAGTCCTACAATCACAAGGAACTAAATTCTGCCAACAACCTGAATGAACATGGACAAGGATCGTGAGTCCCTTGATTCAACTTGATGAGCCCCCGAGCAGAGGACACAGCTAACCTCTACTAGGAAAGTATAAAACACATGCATGGGAATGATACACTTCAGCTTTAAGGATAATTGTCACGCTTCTGGGAACGAAGGGAAAGAAATATATTAAGACCTTCAGTTTCTATAAAAAGTAAGATCAGAAGCAAATATGACAAAATGTTAATACTTTGTGGTGGGTGCTTATGTATTGAGCATTCCCTTTGTTCTGAGTTCAAAATACTTCATAATTAAAAGTAAATGCAGGCCAGGCACAGTGGCTCATGCCTATAATCCCAGCACTTTGGGAAGCTGAGGTGTGAGGATGGCTTGAGGCCAGGAGTTCAAGACCAGCCTGGTCAACATGGCGAAAGTCTCTACTAAAAAAAAAAAAATGAAAACGTCAGGGATGGTGTCTCACACCTGTAATCCCAGGACTTTGGGAGGTCAAGGCGAGTGGATCACGAGGTCAGGAGTTCGAGACCAGCCTGACCAATATGGTGAAACCCCATCTCTACTAAAAATACAAAAATTAGCTGGGCGTGGTGGCGCACACTTATAATTCCAGCTACTCAGGAGGCTGAGGTAGGGGAATTACTTGCACCTGGGAGGCAGAGGTTGCAGTGAGCCGTGATTGTGCCACTGCACTCCAGCCTGGGAGACACAGGAAGACTGTGTCTCAAAACAAAAACAAACAGCAACAAAAAACATATATATAAGCCCTGGAATGTTTAGAGCTTTGGGGGTGGATCTCCCAGGAAATGTGTTTTATGGCACTGCCGCCTCTCGTCACCCACCCCGAGGTGTGGTGGGCCTGGACAGAGAGCTTGACTGAGGGCCAGGCTGGTGAAGCCAAACCTGCCACTCAGGAAGGGGACCCAGACCTTCTCCAGACAGAGTTCAAATCTGAGGACTCCCTTCTTTGGGCCTCAATTTCCCCACCTGAATTCCAAGAACCCTTCTAGCTCCTACGCTCTGGGCCAAGCTTTTCCTCTGAGCCCCAGTCAGCCTAGAGGACCAGGGCTACATCTTCCTCGGACAGAGACCCACCATAGGCCAGCAGGAGGTAGGGGTGGGGGTAGGCAAGGTTCCTGAAGGGAGGTGGAGCTGTCATCAGAGATGGTGTCCACACGCAGGGGGTGTATCGTGGCTCTACTACTACTTGCTGGGTGACCCTGTGACATTTCTTTCCCCACTCTGGACCTCAGTTTCCCTATCTGTTCTATGGAGATGAGATGCCTGCCTATGTATTTGGGGACTTGGAAGTGTGTGGGGAGTTGCAGTGTTTCTTAGGTGTGGTCTTGGGGCAGCCTGCACCACCCCATAGAAATTTCCAGGCCCCACCCTAGGCTCATAGGACCAGAATCTCCGGGAATGAAGCCTGGGAACTTGCATTTACACAGGCATCCAGGTGATTCTGACATGATTCAAAAAGCACTAATAGTATGTGGCAAATTCTTCATAAACGGTAAATTCATAACTGCCTTTTACTAAACATAAATCTTACCTTTCCTTCCTCAGTGAAGGACACACACCCCACTTGAAAGTCACTGTGCCTTTCCAGGTGCAGAATGTGACCTTTCCAATAAGATTCTGTTAACTGTTGCTTTCTGTAGTTTGTATTCCAAAACAAGGGGAATAGCTTTCCATTTTTTCAATATAAATGTTGAAGTCGGATATGCTTTTTCAAACTGGACACACACTGACAGTTTAGAATTTCAGCTATGGCTTCCTCTCAAATTATCAGCCCATTTCTGCCAGGGAGCAGTTTTTCCAGACAAGACCCTGGACAGAGGCTGGTGGGGCCCCCTCCTCATCAGAATCACTAGATCATGACTGACCCCTAGAGGTGGCTTCTCTGCTTAACTGTCAGTCCATGGGCTGGGATGTGATCCCCACAGCTGCAGCATAAGCTTCCGCCCATCCTGGGCCCCCCTGTCATCTGTGGGGAAAGGCCTGTCCTTGTCTTCTGAGCCCAGCCGGCCTCACAGGCATTCCGCAGATTCCAGGCGAAGCATGTGCTGTGCTTGGCTGGGCTCTCCTGTGCCCCTTTTTGGGGTGAGGCGGAGTGCATTCCAGCCCCAGCATCCCTGCCGTTTATTCCCACCCCTTATCCCCACGCCCATATACACTCACAAGTACAAACACAGGCACAGTCACGGACACACACCGCCCTGGAGAGCACCATTTCCAGCCTCGGCAGGGCAGTCTCCTTACAGGGAAGTTAATGAGGCACTAAAAAAGGCTCAGGGGACAGGGAGAACCTCTGTCGAGAAGAGGCTCCTAGACCCGGTTCTGCCTCTACTTGCTGGGGGTCCTTTAGAAAGTTGCTTCCCCTCTTTGGTCTCAGTTTCCTCAGCTGAGAAATGGGGGGTTGGGCCAAATGGTCTAAGGTTCTGGGAACCCCTAAGTCAGAGCCTGTAGCTGGTGATCAAGATGAAGGAGAGGCCCTCAGGGTCAGCCAAATGCCTGAAAGGCAGGACAGGCCCAAAGGTGAGCAACCTGAGCACATCAGGTGGGCTCAGAGCTGGTGCATGAGCCCCACAGCCTGCAGAGCTGCCCTGGACTCGGGAGACCGCTCACACCAGCCCGGTGGGACTTCAGAGATGTGGGGTCCAGCCTCTCCTACTATTGCAGGGCTGGGGCCTGGGAGCTGCAGATTCTGTCCCCACAGCTGCCTTAGACATGCCAGATGGGCTGGGGCAAGACACACCCCTCTCTATGAAATGACCAGTCAGTCCAAGTAGATGCACTAATGAAGGGCTGTGGGATGGACCCAGCTGTAGCCTGGGGCTACAGTCAGGCTTCCAGGGTACTCGAGCAGCTGGGCTCTGGGGTAGCAGCCCCAGGTATGAGAGGCAGGACTCAGAATCTAGGCCAAGCCTCCACAGGAAGGACATGTAACTGACTCCTGAGCCTGACGAGCCAGGCAGCCCCTCACCAGCATCCCCAACCCCACCTCTCCAGCCCCCCTGATTCCCTGATACTCATGTCCGCCCCCTGCCCCAGCAGTTTCCTCTGCTCACGCTCATCTCTTTTCCTGCTCCCAGGCTCACCTGATCACATGTTCTTCACTCTCCTCTGAGTCTCCCTCTTTCCAAGCTGCCTCCACTCTACTTGACACATTCTCCCTTAAGACACCAGAGTACACAAGCTCAAGTCCCTGCACCTCACCTTTACTCCCAGACATGGGAGGGAGATGACATGAAGAACCAAATGCCACTTGGCAAGAGATCTGGGGTATGCAGAGGGGTAGATCTGAGGCTGTGGAAGCTCCAGGGACTCCCTGCAGGAGGCTGCATTTCAGCTGGCTATTGAATGTGGCTCTGAGCTGAGACCTCTCCTTGAAGCTCCAGACCAGGAGCCACCTGCCAGCTGGACCCTCCATTTGGTGTCTCGGAGAAACCTTGCACTCTGTGGGTCTAATTCTGAACCCAGAAAAGCTCCCCATCTCAGTCCTGTCTCTTCTTAGGGAAAGCCCATGACCCAGTTGTGCACCAAACCCACATTTGAGTCAGGGGCTCCTGCCCCGCACTGTGAGCGCTCTGGATAAGCCAGTGCCGAGGGGGAAAGAGCTCTGAATGTCAAACCATGAGTTTCAACTCCACCTCCAGCTCTGAGAGCTGTGGGCAGGGAAGGGCCCTAGTCCAGTGTGCTGTAGAAAGACCAGTCTGCCACTGTATGGCACATGGATGGCGGGGACAGAGTGCGGGTGGAGAGAACAGAAGGTGGACAGGGCAGGGGAGGCAGGGACGTGGCTGTAGCTGTGGAGATGGGAGGACAGACAGGACTTGGTGGCCACTTGAATGAACCAAGGGAGGAGTCTGGAAGAGACACCCAGTTTTGTATCAGATGTGTGGAGCGTGGGATGCTGTTCATTGATCGAGGGAGGAGGAGGAGGAAGAGGTGTGGCATGGGAGGAGGTAACTGAGCTCTGTTATGAATGTCATTTGAAGTCCCCAGGGAGAGCCAGGCCCGCCACCGCCTTCACTGCTTCAGCCGGCCCTCGGGGTGCCTGTGCTCCCTGGCCCTCTCAGTTCCCACTTTGTAGCTGTCAGCTGCAGTGGGGGACAGCTGCTCAAGGGTCCAGCATGTCTGTGTGTTTACCCAGGGGACTGCCGAATGGCCCATGCAGAGCAGAAGCTGATGGATGACCCTCTGAACGAAACCCGTTACGACAACCTGATCCGCCCAGCCACCAGCTCCTCACAGCTCATCTCCATCGAGACGGAGCTCTCCCTGGACCAGTACATCAGTTGGTAGGTGCAGAGGACATGTGTGGCTCAGGCTCAGGTGAAGAGGCAGCTCATGCCCAAGCCCCAGGCAATCAGTGTCCAGAGGAATGAAATGACTAGAGTTGACTTAGACTCACCAATGCATGGCCGGGAGGCTGGAGGAGGGTCCATGAGGTTTATAGGTGTCCAATATTTAATGCGGTCATGGTTTTGTTAAAGAAGAAATGAGGGTGGGAGCAGGATCACCCCAGGCTAGGCAGCCAATGGGCCTGCACAGACTCTGCTCCGCTGAGTCTCCAGCACGATCATAAGCTTCTCCTCCTCATCCTCCCAGCCCCACCCTACTCTCCCCCCAGCTTGCTCAGCAGGTGACCTTACAGGCTCCCTACTTGTTGGGGAAAATAAGAACCAGACTGGGGGAACTGATGGGTACAGAGGCCCGGGTGTAGGGGCAGGACCCCAGGCAGTGCAGCCGCTACTGAGCCAGGAGGGTGAGGGTCTGGAGAGTGGGCATGGCTGCTGCAGGCATGGAAAGGAGGCGCAGGGGGCGGCACTCCCAGGGACCACTGTCAGGGTCTCCATATGTGGGTGTGTGCAGAGGTGGGTGCTGAGGGAGGAGGTGCAGGGAATTTCTCATCTTCTCTCCACTGCCTCTGAGTTGGAGATGTCAGAGGGAGCCATGGCCCCTCTGTGTAAACTAACACAGTGTCCCCACCCACAGGGTTAGAACCCCTCCCCTGGAAGCGGCTCTGAGGGGAGCAGTCACATGTGGAGAGTGCAGGGCGCTGTGTCCAGTCAGGGGAAGGAGGTCACCAAGGGGGTTGACCCTCCTCTGGCCAGGTGGCTGCCTTCTGACACAGCAGCCTCTCTCTCTAGCACGGTGGCCCCCACACACCCAGCCTGTCAAACCTACAGCCCTCAAGAAGGCTTTGGCCAGATGAATGAACAGCTCCCTCTCCCAGGAGGAAGCACAGCTGAAGGATGCGGAGGGCAGTAGAGTTGTGTATGCTCCACCCCCCACCCCTCCACAGTTGGACCTGAAAGAAGGGGGCTTTCAGCCAGGCTCTCCCAGGCTGGGGTCTGAGTGTCACTCTCCAGCTATTGGCCTCTTGCTTAACGGGTGAGCCCAGCTGTTCCTGTACAGCTGCCACCCTAGTGAGGGTGAACCAGCAGGCGAGTGACATTTCTGATAGTTTGGGGATACAGGAAAGATTAGGCTGTGGGCTGCACCAGGAAGGGGTGTTTATTTTCAGGGTTTATCTACTGACTTGACGAGGGAGGGTTATAGGTACAACCAGTTTAAAGATGGAAATTTTGAGAGAGCAGACAGGGACTTAGTGCTGGGTAAGGCAAGCAGGCTTGTCAAAGCAGCTCTTTTGGGGAGACCAGAATCCTGTACCAATGTCGTCAGCAGGTTCATCAGCTGCTGGGGGAGTGCCGGACAGGGTTAAAGCACAGGAGAACTTTCTGGATGATAGGAATGTTCTATATCTTCAAAGGAGGTGGGATACATGGGTAATGCATTTGTTGAAATTCATCAAAATATACCAGATCTGTGCATTTCACTGAAGATAAATTAACCTCAAATTAAAAACATTTTTTAAAAGAGAGATGGGCCGGACGCAGTGGCTCACGCCTGTAATCCCAGCACTTTGGGAGGCCAAGGCAGGTAGATCACCTGAGTCAGGAACTCGAGACCAGCCTGGAAAACATGGTTCAATCCTGTCTCTATTAAAAATACAAAAATTAGCCAGGCATGGGGACACAGGCCTGTAGTCCCAGCTACTGGGGAGACTGAGGCAGGAGAATTGCTTGAACCCAGTAGGCGGAGGTTACAGTGAGCAGAGATCACACCAGTGTACTGGGGCCTGGAAAACAGAGCGAGACTCCATCTCAAAAGAAAAAAAAAAAAAAAAAAAAAGACAGATGAAGGTTTTCAACTTTCACTAAAGGCAGAGTAGCTTGTTATAGATTAGCCTCTCCACAAAAGCAGTTAGAGAAACTGGACAAAAATGTGCCCCCACCACCAAAACAACTGTTTGAAGGTAATTGGAGACCTCAGTCAGGACTTGAGTGACCAGGCCTAGGAGGTGACCCTGACAGTCTGTAGTGCTTTTCCCACATTTGGTGATTGGTTAGCAGTAGAGGGCTAAGAGGTTAAGAAACTGAGTCTGAAGTGGTGGTTAAAAGGCTGGAGAGCCTAGCTGAATGTGTGGCACTCACAGGGCTGAAATGACCTAATGAGAATTTGGGTCCCAGTAAGGAGATGGGACCTTGGTGGGAACCCTGGAAGGGTCACCCCTAGGAGTCCAAATGAATAAAAAATAGACCAGCCGTCACAAAAGCTAAAGCCTGCTTTGAAACAGCTTAATCCCAAACTAGATGAAGGTGATCTGCCCTTACTCCAATTGTGTGCCATAAAGTCAAAGTCAATACTCTCTGGAGGCAGATAAAAGTTTACTAGGAACGCCATCAGAAAAGACAAGACTAAATGAGAAAGAACAAGAAAAAAAAACAATAGAAACATACAAGAAAAAAACCATTAGAAACATACAAGAAAACAACCAAGAGAAACATACGTGTAAGGATGATAAGGAAGAAAGGTTTTTTTTGTTATTGTTTTTTTTTTTTTTTTTGGAGAAGGAGTCTCGCTCTGTCACCCAGGCTTGAGTGCAGTGGCACGATCTCAGCTCACTGCAACCTCTGCCTCCCAGGTTCGAGCGATTCTCCTGCCTCAGCCTCCCAAGTAGCTGGGATTACAGGCATGCGCCACCATGCCCGGCTAATTTTTGTATTGGCCAGGCTGGTCTGGAACGCCTGACGTCAGGTGGTCCATTCACCTCAGTCTCCCAAATTGGTGGGATTACAGGCATGAACCATCGTGCCTGACCAATATTTTGCCACAATTTAAAATAAATAAATTTTCTTTCTTTTTTTTTTTTTTTTCAGGTTTGTGCTCAGACTATATTCTAAACAGTCACATGGCGGCTGACTCTTCTCCAGGCCTTCTGCCGGCTTTTACATGTTTCTTGTTTTTGCCTTCTTGTCATGTGCTCGGTAGATGGTAGCTTCCAGGTGCTCCTAAGGGGCCAGAAAAGAGAGTGAGAAGGCACGGAGGCTGCCAGGTTGTCCCCCTTGGGGCCCCACCCTCATCAACTCCCTCAACTGGGTCTCCTGCAACTATTGGGGGGCCACCTCGGCCACCGCTTTGCCCTGAGCTTCCTGCTGCTGCAGCTGGGCAGAGCCTCCTTCTCAGAGGCCAGCTGCTGATAGGCGGCCACGTACTGCTGCAGGGGACCCAGGGAATGGTCTGGCTGCTGCTGCAGACTCTGAGGCTATTGGCTCTTCAGCTCCACCTGCAGGATAGGCGTCAGGGTAGACAGTGGCTGGCTTCCAGATTCTGGGCCCATAAACAGGGTGACGAGGGCACAGTGGGGCTCTGTTATCTGCCAAGGCCCCTGGCCCCTGGCCCCTTCCTCCAGGCCTAAGTGACTGCCTCCCTTGCCTAGAGGCCCATGCCTCCCTCCCCAGCCTCAAATCTCACACCCTTCTTCCCACCATTGAAGCTGTAGGCCACTGACTGGTGGAAAAGCAGAGGGAGCCAACCACCATCTGCTAAGTGGTGGTGAGGTCGTTCTGTATGATCTCCAGGGTTTGCACCCACCTCCGCCTGCTCCCCCAAAGCTCGGCCTTCCGCCCCAGCTCCCCCAGCCTCTCCTCCAGCTCCTGCAGGCTCACCTCCTGCTTCTGCATCTTCTCCTCCTGCTGCCACAGCCTCATTTCCTGCTCCCGCATCTTCTCCTCCTGCCTCTGCATCTTCTCTTCCTTCTCCCGCATCTTCTCCTCCTGCCTCCACATCTTCTCCTCCTGCTCACGTATCTTTTGCTCCTTCTCCCATATCATCTCCTCCTGCTTCCACATCTTGTCCTCCTGCTCACACATCTTCTTCTCCTGCTCCCCCATCATCACCTCCTGCCTCCACATCTTCTCCTCCTGCTCCCCTAGCTTCTTCTCTTGCCTCCACATCTTTTCCTCCTGCTCCCCCATCTTCTTCTCCTGCTCCCACAGCTGTTCTTCCTGCTCCCGCAGCATCTTCTCCTTCTCCCACAGCTTCTCCTCCTGCTCACACATCTTCTCCTCCTGCTCCCGCATGATCTCATCCTGCTCCCGTATTATCTCCTTCTGCTCCCGTATCTTCTCCTCCTGCCTCCATATCTTCTCCTCCTGCCTCCATATCTTCTCCTCCTGCTCCCGTATCTTCTCCTCCTGCTCCTGTATCTTCTCCTCCTGCTCGTGCGTCTTCTCCACCTGCTCCCGTATCTTCTCCTCCTGCCTCCACATCTTCTCTTCCTCCTCCTGCCTCTTCTTCTCCTGCTCCTGTATCTTCTCCTCCTGCTTGTGCATCTTCTCCTCCTGCTCCCATATCTTCTCCTTCTGCTCGTGCGTCTTCTCCGCCTGCTCCCGTATCTTCTCCTCCTGATTGTGCATCTTCTCCTCCTGCTCCCTTATCTTCTCCTTCTGCTCATGCATCTTCTCGGCCTGCTCCTGTATCTTCTCCTCCTGATTGTGCATCTTCTCCTCCTGCTCCCGTATCTTCTCCTCCTGATTGTGCATCTTCTCCTCTTGCTCCCTTATCTTCTCCTTCTGATTGTGCATCTTCTCCGCCTGCTCCCGTATCTTCTCCTCCTGATTGTGCATCTTCTCCTCCAGTTCCCGTATCTTCTTCTCCTGATTGTGCATCTTCTCCTCCAGCTCCCGTATCTTCTCCTCCTGATTGTGCATCTTCTGCTCCTGCTCCCGTATCTTCTCCTCTTGCTGTTGCCTCTTCTTCTTCTGCTCTGGTATCTTCTCCTCCTCCTTGTGTATCTTCTCCTCCTGCTCCCTTATCTTCTCCTCCTGATCATGCATCTTCTCCTCCTGCCTCCACATCTTCTCCTCCTGCTCCCACCTCTTCTCTTCTTGCTCCCGTATCATCTCCTCCTGCTCCTTTATCTTTTCCTCCTGCTTCCACATCTCCTTCTCCTGCTCCTGCCTCTTCTCCTCCTGCTCCTGTATCTTCTCCTCCTGCTCCTGTATCTTCTCTTGCTGCCTCCACATCTTCTCTTCCTGTTGCTGGTACAGGCGGTTCCACAACTTGTTCTCTTCCACCTGGGCTTGGAGCTTCGCTGACACACTCTGAAGCTCCTTACCCAGGTGGTCAGCCTCCTCCTGCAGCTGCTGCTGGAATAGTGAAAGTGTTGGTTTGAACCTCAGAAGGAAACAGACTCATGGGATAGTCATCTAAATGTAATCTATAAAACAATGGTTTTCACCCATGATCATCTAAAATATATATTTTTAAGCCCTGACTCTGAGATTCTGATTCCCCAGGCAGGGCCCCACTTTGTAGATTTTTAGCACACTCTGGAGGATTCTATGGCGGGACCAGAACAAGGACCCAAATCTTCTAGCTCGTGACTGGAGCCTCCCCATACCCTGCATGATCCCTAGACCATGGTCCCAGCCGGACGGGGATCCCACAACCCCCGGGGCTGTAGCCGCTTGCCTGTGGCAGCAGGAGCTTGGCCTTCTCCAGCTTCCTTTCTAGCTCCTTTACATTGAGCTGGATCTCAGACTTCTCAGATTCTACAAGTCGAAGTTTTTCTTGTAGTTCGGCATTTTTCTCCTTCAGCTCATCATCGGTTATGCTACGACCAGAGGCAGTAGATAAAGGAATGAACGAAGAACAGAAAGGACTGCTTTGGTGATCAACCCTCTGCTTTCACCCCACAACCACAGAACCGTGGCATTGGATGGGACCCCAGGAATTTAAAGCCCCAGGTGGCAGGCCAGAGAGAAGACATGAGTTGCCTGAGGCTACCCCATGAGTCAGTGGCACAGCCGGCACTAGAGCTTCCCTGTGCCCACATGAAAACCTGTATGAGCCTCTCACCATGCTCACCTGTACCCCCACCTCCCAGCACACCCCCCACGCTAAGAGCCCCCAGACTTCCCATCCCACCATCCCCCATCCTACGTGTTCCTGTACAGTTCCAGACTGAGGGAGTCCTTCTCCTTTGTTAACTCCTCGATGTACTGCAAATAGAGAAAGGTGAAGTCAGGACAGAGCAGGCAGAGGAGCGGCTGGCCGACCAGGAACAACAGCCACCGTGACCACTCCACACACGACTCCCCACTCCCACTCACACCTGACATGCTCTCAAGGCACTTCCAAGCCCAGGGTCTCCTTTGGTTTTCTTTTTTGTTTTGTTTCTTTCTTTCTTACTTTTTCTTTTTCTTCAGGCAGAGTTTGACTCTTGTTGCCCTGACTGGAGTGCAATGGCGCAATCTCAGCTCAGCACAACCTCCGCCTCAGCCTCCCGATTAGCTGGGATTATAGGCATGTGCCACCACACCCGGCTAACTTTGTATTTTTAGTAGACATGGGGTTTCTCCATGTCCGTCAGTCTAGTCTTGAACTCCCAACCTCAGGTGATCCGCCAGCCTCGGCCTCCCAAAGTGCTGGCATTACAGGCATGAGCCAGAGCACCTGGCCCTCATTTGTTTTTCAAAGAACTCAGTAAAGGTGGAAGGGACAGGGAAAGACACTGAATTCATAGCTGGCTAGCAGGGGCCCTGAGACATCAGATGGTATTGCTCTTGTTCTTACTGTTACTACTACCACTGTTGGAACCTTTACTGACTGCTTCACCAGGCACTGCACTAACAATCCCATTTAATCCTCACAACCTCCATAGGAGACGGTTACCATTATTACCTCTATCGTATAGATGAAAAACATGGGGTATTGAGGGTTAAGTGCTTGCCTAAGATCACGTAGAGCTGGGTTTTCAACACCCAGGTATGTCTGATTCTCTAAGCCCATTCTTTCACTGGGGGTAGGGGCAAAAATAAGAAGGAGGAAATTAATCATTTGTTGACATTTTGAAAGGATGATACATTCGAATCGTCCAAAACTCAGAAAGTACAGAAGGGAAATATCTCCCCCCAACACTGTTCCTCTCTCCTGAGATGTTTATGAATCCTTACAAACATGTTTATTGTATATTCCCATAATACATACACACACACACACACACACACACACACAGGCTCCCTCTCTCAACACAAATAATAACGTACTCAAGCTACTCTTCTGTACCTTTATGGTACAAATATCCTAACCGCCACTTGGGACTTGGCCAAGGCCACAGTCAAATATGGGCAGGGCGGGCACTTGGCCTGTGAGCTCTATGTCCAGTGCTCACTCCTCGCGGCGCCCCCCAACTCACCCACAGCAGCCGACTCAGCCCCTGTCAGCCTCTAACCACCACACACAAAAGCAGCAAGAAATGGCCATGCTGCGTTCTGGGCAGGACACTCCATCCTGCAGAAGGGACTTTTAGGCTCACTCCTCCATCTGTGAAGCCGGGTTCCCAGGGGACGGGGCAGGTGGTTGGACTCACCCTGTCAGCCTCCTTCTTCTGTGTAGCAACAGCAGAGAGATCCCGCTCTAAATCTCTTGCAAAATTCCATGAATCATGCAGGCGGCTGACTAGATGCCTGGACTCTCCTGGAATGACAGACATTCAGATGCGGCCCAAAGGATTCCCCCTAAAGGCCTGTCAAAGTGCCAGGTTGAAGGATGACGGGGTGCCAGATTCCCACCTTCCAACTGCTGGACAGCACGCTGGCTGTAATAGAGTGCCGTCTGAAGCTCCATTTTCTCCCATGTAAGGATTCGTATGGTATGAACCTGGGCCTTTGGGAGAAAAGACAAGCAAGTGCTGAAAGAGAAGCAAAGAAACCTTTTCCAGAGGACAGGAGGGAACTTCACACCTTCCACTCACCTCTAGCTCCCTCCTTAGGGCTTCCTGATGTTGGTGGCTTGCCTTCTTTTCCTATAGAAAGAGGAAGACAGAGCTGTTACTAGGGGGAGGCAGAGATGGCACAGCAAGAGATGCCCCCAGAATGGCACCACTGCCCCAGGACAGGCCCACCCATGGGACCAGGTTATCAGGGACCCTGTGTGGATGGGGTGGGATCCGGGGGGTGTGTCTTCTTCCCCAGGCTGGGAGTGGGCAAGATGAGACTGGGGCCTCTACCGCTGAGTTCCCTCCAAACCCAGCAGTCATGTGAGCAAACAAAGAAATCACGTTACTTCTTCCAGCTGGGCTCGGTTCTGTTGTTTCTGTGGGGAGAGTCAAAGGAAGGTGACTGAGGGTGGCCCCTTCAACTCTATTCCCCAGGCCAGGAAGCGGTAGGCAAGGGCCAGGGATGGATTTTAAAGGTAGTTCTCAGGCCCAATGGGAACACGAACTGGTAAACTCTCCTCAACTCCCAAAGTAAAAGGACTTGGGTCTTTGTTGGTTTTTGGCCACAGCCACAGAACTCAAAGTCTGAAACTAGATTCTCTCAAAAAGACAGTCACAGAAACCTTCGGAGATGGAGTGTGAGAAGAGCCCACCCTTCTGCCAGCTTGTGATTTAGAAAGGTACATTCATTCAACAAACATTGAGTGAGCACATACGGGCCAGGGACGGTTCTTCACAGCGCGGATATAGGACGGAAAAGGCAAAATAGGAACCCTCGGTCCCGAGGTTTCCATTCTAGTGGGCCTTTAACTCTCAGACTCTCAGAGCTAACAGACAACTCTGATACTCTCTAACTCTACCTCAGGAAACGCAAGCCCGAGAAGGAGAGTTTACAGCAGGCCGTGGACTAGGGATTAACATAAAAACAACAATGATAAATCTCATTTAAACTTCACTAATGTAGGTAAAACCACACCACTCCTATTTTACAGATGTGAAAAGAGAGGCCCAAAGAGCTCAAGGAATTTGCCCTATATCATATGCCCAGCAGATAGGCGAGGATTCAAACCCAGAATTCTTAAGCAGTGCCTGGGAGTTCTTCCACAATCTTAACAATTACCCTCCACCACCCCTTGGGCCCTGTGTCCCCAGGAGCCTGGCCAGCCAAGACTCACATCCTCAGGTGAGTGGCAACCACCAGAAGTGGTTGTCTCAGGGTTAGCACCATTATTGATGTTCTTCTTTTTGGTGTCGCTTGCTCCTGTACCAACACTAGGGTTGGCCTGGGGATGGTAGTCTCTCAACTGTGGAAAGGAAGAGCAGTGATACTCATGAGAACTATAAACTCCTACAGTCACATCCTGCTTTACAGTTTATACAAAATACTCTTATGCACCGTCTGATTTAATGCCACCAACAACTGTGGGAAGTGTCACAATCACTTAGTGACTGAGAGGGACTGATACCATGGCTGAACAGAAGGCAATAATGGAACTTAAACTCAGTCTTCTGACTCTGAGCTCTGGGATTTTGCCACAAATCAACAGTTGCCAGGGACCAAAACCAGAGGCAAAGGCAGAAAAGCAAATATTACGTTGTCAGGAGCTGTACACCGTGTGGTTTAGAGTCATACACCCTCACACGTCTGTTAGTGTGAAGAAGTGCACCACTACCTCTCAAACTTTTATATTAATGTATGCTCATGGCAGAAGGCCACCTTTCTGTGAAATCTGGGAACGTAACAGAAAGAGGACAACCCAACCCTCATTTCAGAGAGAAGTCTTGTATATTCTTATAAATTTATGTGACAGTCACCCCTAAGTACATTAATGTTTTGTCTCTCAGTAGACTCAAAGGAAACTGATGCTTCAGAAAGATGCCCCGTATTTATCCTGTGGCACTCGAAGTACCCCAGGTGGAGATGACATGAGGAAGATTCAAGCTGTCAAGTTCAGTTTCCCAAGATCCGTTCCACAGAAGATAGGCAGATCTCACTCCAGCAACCACTGACTGAGGGGCACTCTGGTCCCAGAACAATGCAGAATTCAAATCTGAGGTGGAGAACTCAGAAACAATGTCCGAGTCTCTCTGGAGAGTAGAAGCCTGGGAGAAAATCAACTAAACCCATTCTCCCGTTGCCACCCAGAACACTGCCAATGTGTTGAGCTCATGGGGGAGGCGTAGGCTTTTCACACTGTCAACATCTGTGTTAAGGAAGTAAGGCAGCCTGAAACCTCTCTCTCTTAGGTCCCACAGTCCCCAATCCCCTTCCAGGTGGAAACCTGTGCTACAACCAGAGGAACCAGAAATGGGCAAGAACACTTAGGGGACTGGGTCCTAAGACCAAAGACCGGTCTCGTGGCAGTAATGACAGTTCCTAGAGGGACTGTGACATCACTACATTCCACTCCTCGGTGGAGTGGTGCGGGAGACACATGAGTGCAATGCCCAAGTGGCCGCTTTGAGATAGGGGAGGGGGGGTCACAGGATTGGGACCCAGGTCCTTGGAGATGCAAGCCCAAAGAGCCCAGGGAGGTCAGGCTTTGGGTGGCGGGAGGTGAGGCCCGAGTATGGAGCAGGGAGCCCCAGGAGTCACCTGTCCAAAGTGACCATGGGGCAACTGGTGAGGGCAGGTTCTGGGGCACCCAGGTCCTTGGAGACATGAGCCCAAAGAGCCCAAGGAGGTCGGGTTTGGGGTAGCAGGAGGTAAGGGCAGAGTATGGAGTGGGAAGCCGTGGGAGTCACCAGCTGAAAGTCACCCTGGGGTGACTGGTGAGGACAGGGGCAGGACTCACGAGGGGGTTGGGCTGGCTCACAAGATTTTGGCGTGGGGAGCCCAGGGGCACTGGGGGGTTCCCAGCCTGATGTGCCTCAGCAGTGGCACAGACTCTAGCAGCAGCTTGACTGTCCGAGGGCGCCTGGGGCTGGGTTGGGGTGCCGCAACCTGGTGCGTTTTACCTTTTCCTTGGCCTTGGCCAATTTCATCGGTCGGGTTTCTTCGGACATCATGGGATGGGTAGGGCAGTGGGATTGGGGCCACATCAGCACAATCCAGGCGAGGACAACTATACACCTCCAGTCACCTACCAGGTAGCTGTGTGACTGAGCCAGAGGAGGCGTAACCAGGGCCACACTAGAATGCAGAATAGGGGCGTGGCCTTAATGCTTCAAGCCTATTGGTCAATGAGAAAGATGCAAGGGAAAGGAGGCGTGGCCAGACAGCAGCCTGTCCTGAAGGACCTGTGATGTCACAAGGAAAGCCGCCATGGAACCGCTGTCCCCGCCCACTCCAGGAGAGGGGCGGGGCTGGCTTTCACTTTAAAAACTTTAAAACTGTATTACCTCAATTGAGGTACAAATCCTATTAAAATGGAAATTTTATAGTGTGCTTGATGATTGATAAAGCAGACTATATTATCCAACATTCCACTAAGATAAAGAATCACAATGATTTCTCTTTTTTGGAAAAACTTTCTCTGATTCTCCTACATTATTGTTAAGGGTTTTTTGTTTTTCTAAAAACACAAAACAGAAAAACAAACAAAAAAGAAAACAAGAAACATGTCTAATGTCCTTAAAAACATAAAGCTTGTGAGCCAGGTGTGGTGGCTCACGCCTGTAATCCCAGCAGTTTGGGATGCTGGGGTGGGTGGCTCACCTGAGTTCAGGAGTTCAAAACCAGCTTGGCTAACATGATGAAACCCTGTCTCCATTAAAAATACAAAACTAGCTGGGCATGATGGCAGGTGTCTGTAATCCCAGCTACTTGGGAGGCTGAGGCAGGAGAATCCCTTGAACCTGGGAGGCGGAGTTTGCAGTGAGCCAAAATCATGCCACTGCACTTCAGACTGGGCTACAGAACAAGACTCTGTCTCTAAATACATACATACATACATACACACACACACACACGGAAAGCTTTCCATTTAATAAGCACTCAAAGTTCTTTACAAGTTTAAAACAAATACAGGACCCTCTAAAGTAAGGCTAAATGCTAAGTGATGGGGGAGAGAAAAAGGACATGAATAACTCCTACTCTCATGAGGTGAATCACTAAATCCTATTTTTCTAGAATCACCTGGCCTCTCTAATCCCTGAAAATGAAACTGAATTTCTCCCTCGATACTTGGCTATGACTTGCAATCATGAAAACCAAGAGTTGTGTTCTGTCACTGTGTATTGCTTATTACCTGGGATCAAGGATTGACTTTTTCATGATTTGCTCCATTACCTGTGTGCTTCTTATCCCAGACCAAATTAAGCTTTTTTCTAAAGTTCTACAATTTACAGTTAGTAGATAAGAGTGGTTCTCAAAATATAGTCTCTGAACCAGGAGCACCTGGGAATGTCTTATAGATGTAAATTCTCAGGCCCCTCCCTAGACTTGTTGAATCAGAAACTCTGGAGTAGGGCCCCGCAATGCATGCTATAATAAGCCCTCCAGATGTTCAGGAACCGCTGGCATACAGCAGGTAGAAAAATGTGCTTCCTTCTGTAGGTCCAAAGCCAGGGATGCTATATGTTCTGTCTCGATACGAAGCAATGACATGCAATTAAAAGACATAAATCTCCTTCCTACTTCCACCCTCTAGCCAATGTGTTTTATTTTTACAAGTTCAAATAGAAAGGGAATGGCAACGAGAGATTTCGTCTAAAAAGTATGTTTATAAGTATCAGTTCTCATCCAGCCTGATCTCATCTAGTACCATTTATATCCTCTTATATGTAATATTGTAGAAAAGGATCTTCACAATGTAAGACTCGGGCACACTAGAAGTTCTATGATAAAAGACCAACTAGATCTGAATGTCCAAACTTACTAGAGAAGAAAAGTGGGATCAGTTGATTTCCTGACCTCGTGATCTGCCCGCCTTGGCCTCCCAAAGTGCTGGGATTACAGGCATGAGCCACGGCACCTGGCCTTATTTTGTTTTGAGGAGTGCCTTTTGGTAAGGGTGCCCAGGAGGAGGATGACTGTGGAGATGGACCGGTGCCTTCCCTGCTGTGCAACTGGCTAACGTCCTGGCCCGGGGCTCTGCCCAGGACTGCTGTGTGCCTTTTTTGCAATTCCCTTCGCAGTGGGTGAGCCCTGTTCTCTCCACCAACTGAGGCCCAGCCTGCAGTGGTGCTGGCCAGAGAGAGCGGAGTTAGCGGCCCGGGACCTGCAGCAATCCACAGCAGGAGTCAGAGCCTGACTTTCGAGTCTGGGGAGTGAGATGGTGGATCTCGTGGTGTTCAAGGATTCATCCAGCTCTGTTTTCCTGGGCCAAGGGTTTGTCCCAAGACCCGTATCTGATGCCCTGGGCTCCAGCCTCTCTATCCAAGGGAGCAGGGCCGAACAAAAGTCGGCCTCCACATTCCTGGCTTTTCATCCCCATCCTGAGCTGCCTGTCTCTGGCTTCCCCATCAGTGCTGGTGCCCCTTGAGGAGAAGCCTCCCAGAGGAAGAGTTGGTCAAAAGGGGTGTTTTTGTGTGACTTGGAAGGCAGAAGGAAAGAGACAGCAGTTGCTGTGTGGACGCGGCCGTGGCTGTCCAGCGTCACTGGCCAGGTCAGGGTCCATTGTGCCTGTGCACAGCAAGTCTATCACTGTGACATGGGTTTTGCAAAAGAAAAAAGATAGATTCACAAGACCGCCAAGTGAGGAGGTGGGAGAACAGCGCTCAAATCCTTATCTCCCTGGAGATAAGGCTGAGGGCTGTTTCTAGGTTAGGGAAGTGTGATGGTCTAAGATGTGGGGGGAGGTGATTGGCAGTGGGGAAAAATGAAGTAACAGGTTCATTTTGTTCAAGTGTTATCAGGCACCTGGCCGAACTCGGTGGCTCATGCCTGTAATCCCAACACTTTGGGAGGCAAAGGCGGGCAGATCACCTGAGATCAGGAGTGTGAGACCAGCCTGGCCAACATGGTGAAACCCCATCTCTATTAAAAATACAAAAATTAGGCTGGACACGATGGCTCATGCCTGTAATCCCAGCATGTTGGGAGGCCGAGGCAGGTGGATCACGAGGTCAGGAGATCGAGACCATCCTGGCTAAAATGGTGAAACCCCATCTCTACTAAAAAAAAAAAAAAAATACAAAAAATTAGCCAGGCATGGTGGTGGGCACCTATAGTCCCAGCTACTCGGGAAGCTGAGGCAGAAGAATGGTGGGAACCCACGAGGCGGAGCTTGCAGTGAGCTGAGATCGCACCACTGCACTGCAGCCTGGGTGACAGAGCGAGACTCTGTCTCAGAAAAAAAAAAAAAAAAAACAAAAATTAGCTGGGCGTGGTGGTGTGCACCTGTAATCGCAGCTACTCCGGAGGCTGAGGTGGGAGAAGTGCTTGAACTCAGGCGGCAGAGGTTGCAATGAGCTGAGATCGCGCCACTGCACTCCAGCCTGGGCGACCGAGCCAGATTGTCCAAAAAAACACAAAAAACAAAAAGCCTGCTTGCGGTGGCTCATGCCCGTAATCTCAGCACTTTGGGAGGCCAAGGCGGGCTGATCACCTGAGGTTGGGAGTTCGAGACCAGCCTGACCAACATGGAGAAACCCCATCCCTACTAAAAATACAAAATTAGCCAGGCGTGGTGGTGCATGACTGTAATCCCAGCTAGTTGGGAGGCTGAGGCAGGAGAATCGCTTGAACCCAGGAGGCGGAGGTTGCGGTGAGCTGAGTCACACCATTGCACGCCAGCCTGGGCAACAAGAGCCAAACTCCGTCTCAAACAACCAACCAACCGAATGAAAAACAAAACAAAAGAAAAAACACAGTGTAACAAGTTATTATAAAGTCACTGCTCAGGGACCAGCTTGCCCGTCCTGTGCCTCTAGAGGGAAGCTCCCGCCCACTGTTCTTCAGAGTTTTGTATCTTAATTACAGGAGTCACCAAACTAGGCCTATGCACCACAGCTGGCACCCAGCCTTTATTCATTATTTTTTGAGATGGAGTCTCTCTCTGTCCCCCAGGTTGCAGTGGAGTGGCACGATCTCTGCTCACTGCAACCTCCACTTCCTGGGTTCAAGCAATTCTCCTGACTCAGCCTCCCGAGTAGCTGGGATTACAGGTGCATGCCACCACGCCTAGCTAATTGTTGTGTTTTTGGTAGAGATGGGCGTTGGCCTCTCAAAGTGCTGGGATTACAGGCATGAGCCATGATGCCTGACCCAGCCTTTTTGAAAATGAAGGTTTTGGCCAGCACGGTGGCTCACATCTGTAACCCCAGCACTTTGGGAGGCCAAGGCAGGCGGATAACCTGAGGTCAGGAGTTCCAACCCAGCCTGGCCAACAAGATGAAACCCCATCTCTACCAAAACTACAAAAATTAGCCAGGAGTGATGGCTTGCACATGTAATGCCAGCTACTTGGGAGCCTGAGGCAGGAGAATCACTTGAATCCAGGAGGCAGAGGTTGCAGTGAGCCGAGATCACACGATTGCACTCCATCCAGCCTTGGCAACAAGAGCGAAACTCCATCCCAAAAAAAATAAAAAAGAAAAAATGATGTCCTTTATTGCCTCTCAACCCTTTTTTATTTTTTTCATTTTGAGACAGGGTCTCACTCTGTTGCCCAGGTTGGAGTGCAGGAGCCTGATCTTAGCTCACTGCAGCCTCGACCTCCCCAGCTCACATGATTCTCCCCCCTCAGCCTTCCAAATAGCTGGGACCACAGGTGGGCACCACCATGCCCACCTAATTTTGGTATTTTTTGTAGAAATGGGATTATGCCATGTTGCCCAGGCTGATCTTGACTTCATGGCTGAAGTAATCTCTCCACCTCCCAAAGTGCTGGGATTACAGGCGTGAGACACCATGCCCAGCCCTGCTTTAAATTAATGTGTA
The DNA here is from genome assembly GCF_047675955.1 of Chlorocebus sabaeus. Lineage (NCBI taxonomy): Eukaryota > Metazoa > Chordata > Mammalia > Primates > Cercopithecidae > Chlorocebus > Chlorocebus sabaeus. Next base: position 51,799,357 of record NC_132929.1, on the reverse strand, counting down.
TTTTACTTGATATTAGAGGCGGTTTTTTGCTTACTATTTAAATGTTGTATCTTTGTATCCTTTTACTTTCAATCTGTTTATTTTAATTTGAAATGTTTATCTTGTAGATAGCACATTGATGGATCATATTTTCTTTATTAATCCTTTCAGCCAGTCGGCTTTTCTTTTTTTGTGAGACAGAGTTTTGCTCGTCACCCAGGCTGGAGTGCAATGGTGCAATCTCAGCTCACTGCAACCTCTGCCTCCTGGGTTCAAGCGATTCTACAGCCTCAGCCTCCTGAGTAGTTGGGATTACAGGCGCCTGAAACCATGCCTGGCTAATTTTCGTATTTTTAATAGAGACGGGGGTTTCTTCATGTTCGTCAGGTTGGTCTTGAACTCCTGACCTCAGGTGATCCACCGCCTCAGCCTCCCAAAGTGCTGAGATTACAGGCATAAGCCACCGCACCCGGCCAAAGTGAATTTTTTTTTCTCAGAAAATCTATTCCATTCTTTTTCCAGAAACCATGTTTGTACAACTAAAATAAATATTTATACTCTAATTTTTTTGTTCTGAGGTCTTACTGAGTTTTAATAGAATTTCATCTTTACATGTTTAGAAAAGTTAGAAAATACAGATAAAACATAACTAAGTAAATAATAACATCTTTTCCTTCTGTTCAAAGTTCATTACTATTAGCCGAGTGCAGTGGCTCACACTTGTAATCCCAGCATTTTGGGAGACAGAGGCGGACGGATCACTTGAGCCTAGGAGTTCGACACCAGCCTGGGCAACATGGCAAACCCCGGTCTCTACAAAAAATACAAAAATCAGCTAGGCGTGGTTGCTTGTGCCTGCAGTCCTAGTTACTGGCAAGGCTGAGGTTGAGAACCAGTGAACCTGGTAAGTCAAGGCTGCAGTGGTGCAGCCTCTGTCCCCCAGGCTGGAGTGCAGTGGTGCAATCTCGGCTCACTGCAATCTCCGCCTCCCAGGTTCAAGCAATCCTCCTCCCTCAGCCTCCCAAGTAGCCGGGATTACAGGCGCACACCACCACACCAGGCTAATTTTTGTATTTTTAGTAGAAAGGAGGTCTCACCATGTTGGCCAGGCTGATCTTGAACTCCTGACCTCAAATAATCCACCTGCCTCAGGCTCCCAAAGTGCTGGGATTACAGGCGTGACCGCCATGCCCTTTTTCCTTCTTAGAGGCAGGATGTCACTCTGTCGCCCAGGCTGGAGTGCAGTGGCATGATCTCAGCTCACTGTAGCATTGATCTCCCAGGCTGAGGCGATTCTCCTGCCTCAGCCTCCCGAGCAGCTGGGATCACAGGTGTGCACTACCACACCTGGCTAATTGTTTTTTTTTTTTTTTTTTTTTTTGGAGATAGGGTCTTGCTATGTTGCCCAGTCTGGCAACATGGGATCCTCCAACTCCTGGCTTTGAGGGATCCTCCCACTTTGGCCTCCCAAAGCCCTGAAAATTACAGACGTGAGCCACCATGCCCAGCCTATATTGTTGCATGTTTCTTCAATTGTGTTTTGTGGTCGCTGGAGGTCTGTTGCTTCTTGGACTCCCTGCACAGTGCTTCCACAGCTGCTCCAGGTAATCTGCCCACGACTTCTGCTGCATTCAGTGGAACACACAGGAGGAAACTCTTCACTCCCCAGCCAACCACACACAGATTCCTTCTAAACCCCAGGGCAGCTGCTCTCGCCACTCGACCGGCGCCCTGGATAGCTCCAGTTGCTGTGAGCGCGACCACCCGCGGGGTGATTAAGAGCGCTCCCGGCTGGGCAGTCTCCCGTGGGAGTGGGGGCGTGGGTGAGTGCGACGGAAATCCCGCCTTCCGGCGCCGGCGCTTGACCCTGGCCTCAGACGGTGAGCTCCAAGTAGGAAGACAAGCGGGATTGCGGGAAGCGGGAGAGCCCGGAGGACGGCGAAGCGCTCGTCTTCACCATTGGCTGCGCCCGCGGAGCAGCCTCGTTGCGATTGGCCGTACGCGGGGGGGCGCGGGGGGGGGGGGCGCGGGAGTCTCCCCTCTGCCCGCCGCTAGGGCAGTTAGAGGCGCTGGGGTCCGGGGCTGAGCCGGCGGCTGCCGGGACGCTGTGTCGGGACGCCGGCGGGGCCACGCCGCCCGGCTCTGCTTGTCAGGTCCTGGCCTGGGGCACCGGGGCATCTGATGGCGGAGGCGGTGCGGGCGCGGGGCTGGCGGGCGGCGGAGCCTGGGAGGCAGGGGTGGGCGCGGCGGCCGCACCGGGGCCTGTGCGGATAGCCCGCGGGGCAGTCTCGGGCCTCTCTCCATCTGTTAAGTGGTGGTGGCTGTGGGTTTTTCTGCAGGCGGTCGTTTTCAGTAATTTGTTTCACGCACGCGCCCTGCTGTGGGGTAAATGCTGCTTTCATGTGTCCGTTAAAACGGTGGGTTTCCTGTCGTCTGTGTGTACCTTTTGCATTTGAGGGCAGATGACATTGTGACTTGGCCTCCTGTGACCTTCCATTCTCAAGGTCTCGCCAGCGTGGTGCGGAAACCCGGCCCACCCTGCTTACCTTGGAAGGAGGCTTTCCCTTCCCCACCTCCCTTTCCCCTCCATCTCTTCCCTGTTTCCCTCTCTCCCCTCACTCCTTCCCCCAGCTGTTCTCTCCCCTCTTGCTGTTCTGTCTTGCTCTCTCTTTTTTCTGCATGAAACATTTCGGGAGTGACTTTGTAAATTATTAAAAAGCGTTCGGTCTTAAACATGTGTGTTTACTTGCAGGCCTGAGAACCGGGAGGACGCTGGAGAAAAGCTGCCCTCTGAATCTTTGTTTGGCTGCCCAGGCTCGCCTTGACTCCAAATGGGTGAAAACAGAGACACAGGTGGGGTTTGCCATGTCTTTTTCTTGGCGTGTTTCTGCTTCCATGTTTAAATTTCTCGTGTAAGGTTGTTTTTTTTAGGGCATGTAAGGGGAAGTTAGTTGTATCTTTCTATGTTAGAGGAGCAGGTTTATTTCCTCCTCTAACTTAAAATGTAGCAGTCTTGGCCGGGGGCGGGGGCTCACGCCTGTAATCCCAGCACTTTGGGAGGCCAAGGCGGGTGGATCACGAGGTGAGGAGATCCAGACCATGCTGGCTAACACGGTGAAACCCCGTCTCTACTAAAAATACAAAAAATTAGCCGGGCGTGGTGGCGGGCGCCTGTAGTCCCAGCTACTCGGGAGGCGGAGGCAGGAGAATGGCGTGAACACGGGAGGCGGCGGAGCTTGCAGTGAGCCGAGATCTCACCACTGCACTCCAGCCTGGGCGACAGAAAAAGGTAGCAGTCTTTATGGCTGTTTTTGTAGATTGTGCACGGCTGCCTTTTAATTAGTTTCTTGCGAGTGCACTACCCTTGAGATCTATTAATAGGCAAAATGTTTTTTGTATTTATTATTACTGGATAAGAAATCTGCCACACTCCTAACCATGTCATGATGACTGTTATTTGTTACGGATAGTATTTGAGCTGTTAGTTAAGTGTGGAGGGGAAAATGGGAGAAGTCAGTTGCAGTAATTACGGCCGAGAGAAACTCACTCATTTTATGAGGTCTTGTGTTTGTGTTTCTGGAGAGCCAAGAGTGAGTTCAGTTGAGCTGTTTGTTTTGTATTTGTAACTAATACAAGGACTAAGGACAGTTGTGTTGAAACTGAGGTCATGATGTTAGGATCTTGAGGGCTGAAGGTTCCAAATCAATGGTGTATGTATAGAATTCTATCTGACTTGAAATTTTCCCTTTCTGGACCTCTGGATGCTGAGGCTGACAGTGTCCATGTGACAGTGCCTTCCCTGACAGGAATCAGCAACCATTTTTTTTTTTTTGCACGTGTCAGTAATTCATTATATTTTTAAAACTTTTAATCTCTTCCTCCTAGTCCTCAAATACTGATTTGTTAATGAATTAAAACATTTCCCAAAGTGTTTTCTGTGAAAGAATAGTTGCAAAAGATACTCAATGAAAAGTTAAGTACATGGAAAAATCCAAAGTATATGTTTTATTCATTACATTTGATGAATTTTTTTGTTGTACTTTTTCCTCTCGAGAGGGCGTCTTGCTCTGTCGCTCAGGCTGAAGTGCAGTGGCTTGATCCTGGCTCACTGCAACCTCTGCCTCTTGGGTTCAAGCAGTTCTCTGCCTCAGCCTCCTGAGTAGCTGGGATTACAGGCACCCTCCGCCTCACCAAGCTAATTTTTTTTTTTTTTTTTTTTTTGATGTGGAGTCTCACTCTGTCACCCAGGCTGGAGTGCAGTGTCACAATCTCAGCTCACTGCAAGCTCTGCCTCCCAGGTTCACGCCATTCTCCTGCCTCAGCCTCCCAAGTAGCTGGCACTATAGGCGCCTGCCACCACACCCGGCTAATTTTTTGTATTTTTAGTAGAGACGGGGTCTCACCATGTTAGCCAGGATGGTCTCGATCTCCTGACCTCGTGATCCACCTGCCTTGGCCTCCCAAAGTGCTGGGATTATAGGCGTGAGCCACTGCGCCCGGCCCTAATTTTTGTATTTTTAGTAGAGATGGACTTTCACCATATTGGCCAGGCTAGTCTTGAACTCCAGACCTCATGATCCGCCCACCTCGGCCTCCCAAAGTGCTGGGATTACAGACGTGAGCTTCCATGCCCGGCCCATGTTTGATGATTTTTTCGTCCTTTGTTCTTGTAAAAATCATGGTTAGAAAGCAGAGCATAATTGTTCTTTACATAGATCCCAACGGATTAGGGTTTTTAGGGTGTTTTTTTTGGCATTTAGTAAATGTTTTTATTTTTAGTGTGGAATGTTGTGTGTTTTTTATTATTAGAAAATATTTGTAGATTTATACATATCAAATTCCATTCTTTTTTTTTGTTTGAGACAGAATCTCACTGTGTTGCCCAGGCTGGAATGGAATGCAGTGGCACCATCTCGGCTCACTGCAACCTCCGCCTTCCGAGTTCAAGGGATTCTGCCTCAACCTCCCAAGTAGCTGGGATTACAGGTGTCTGCCACCACACCTGGCTAAGTTTTTTTTTTTTTTTTTTTTTGAAATGGAGTCTCGCTCTGTCACCCAGGCTAAAGTGCAGTGGTGTGATCTGGGCTCACTGCAACTTCTGCCTCCCGGGTTCAAGCAATTCTCCTGCCTCAGCCTCCCGAGTAGCTGGCATTACAGGTACCCGCCACCACTTACCTCCACCTCCCAGGTTCAAGCGATTCTCTGCCTCAGCCTCCTGAGTAGCTGGGATTACAGGTGCACGCCAGCACTCCTGGATAATTTTTGACTTTTTAGTAGAGATAGGGTGTCACCATGTTGGTCAGGCTGGTCTTGAACTCCTGACCTCGTGATCCACCCACCTCAGCCTCCCAAAGTGCTGGGATTACAGGCGTGAGCCACATTTTTAGTAGAGACAAGGTATCACCATGTTGGCCAGGCTGGTCTCCAACTCCTGACCTCAAGTGATCCTCTCACCTCGGCCTCCCAGAGTGCTAGGATTACAGATATGAGGTACTGCGCCAAGTCTAATTTTGTATTTTTAGTAGAGATGGGGTTTTGCTATGTTGGCCAGGCTGGTCTAGAACTCCTAGGTTGAAGTGATCCTCCCACATTGGCCTCTCAAAGCGCTGGGATTACAGGCGTGAGCCACCATACCTAGCCAGTGGGAGGTCTTCCTTCCCTTCTCTCCAACATTCTATAAGCAATGTTTTTGGGCAATGTGTGTTCAATTTTCTCTATATATACCTTGAACCCTACAGTAGTGAAAGGAAGAGTAGACAAATATTGAAGCTGATGTGGTGTGATCTTTGAGCTGGTGGTGCTAATTATTCTTGTTTTCATGGCCTTCAGTGACTTCATCCTGCTTTTGCTGTTGTAAAGTGTTCTAATTTATGCTCCTGAGAATAACACTTGAGGTGTACTTAGGGTTCTTGTCTGCTTCCTGGTGACTGTCGAAGCTTTTCATCTTGAAGAAGGGAGATGACCAGTGTTCCAGTGTACTGACTTTAAAGAATTTTGCATTTTTTTATTTGTAAAATTTGTAGCCAGATGTAGGGTAGGGGTGGCATGCTTTCTCTAAAGGGCCAGATAGTAAATATTTTAAGCTCTCAATGGACCATATGGTCTCTGTCATAGCCATGGGCCCTTGAAGCTATAGTGCCAAAGCAGCCACAGATAATACTACATCTGTGGGCAGGGGAAGATCATTCTGTAAACTTTATTTATGGACACCAAAAGATGAAGTTCACAGAATGTTTGCAAGTCACAAAATACTGTTTTTCTTTTGATGATTTTTGAATCGTGAAAACATAAAATACGGTGGCCGGGCGTGGTAGCTCACACTTAATAATCCCAGCACTTTGGGAGGCCGAGGCAGGCGGATCACCTGAGGTCAGGAGTTCGAGACCAGCCTGGCCAACATGGTGAAATCCCATCTGTACTGAAAACAAAAAATTAGCCAGGCATGGTGGTGCATGCCTGTAATCCCAGCTACTTGAGGCTGAGGCACGAGAATCACTTGAACCTGGGAGGAGGAGGTTGTGGTGAGCCAAGACTCTGTCTCAAAAGAACAAAAGTAAAATACTTTCTTTCAGACCATACATGAAGAGGCTGTGGGCTGGGTTTGGCCCCTGAGCTGTGGTTAGTGACCACACACACACACACACACACACACACACACAGGGCAGTCAGGCATTTAGAGCCAGCACCTGTGTTCTCAGCTGAGCTGTGTTCCTGGCTGGCTTCTACTCTATTCCGGGACCTGAGGTGTCTACCTTGGTAAACTGGAGACAGCAAAGCCTGCCTGCTTCCAGGTTGTTTGTGAAGATTGAAAAGGGTCATGTTTCGTTGTCAGGCCACATGCTTTGTGGAGGACATGTTAGGGCATTTTCACTTTTTTTTGTTTTTTTTTTTGAGATGGAGTCTTGTTGTGTTGCACAGGCTGGAGTGCATGGAGTGTAGTGGCGAGATTCCAGCTCACTGTAACCTCCGCCTCCCGGGTTCAAGCAGTTCTCCTGCCTCAGCCTCCTGAGTCGCTGGGATTTAGAGGTGGCTGCCACCACGCCCGGCCAATTTTTGTATTCTTAGCAGAGATTGGGTTTCAGCATGTTGGCCAGGCTGGTCTCGAACTTCTGACCTCAAGTGATGCGTCCACCTCGGCCTCCCAAAGTGCTGGGATTACATTGTGAGCCACCGCACCTGGCCCATTTTCACACTTCATTAGCTGCTTTTTTCCCCCATTTATTTCCTACCTTTCTGTGAAGGATTTCTGAATTAAATGTATTTCATGCCTTAACCTTCTAAATTGTTTGTTCTCTCATTTTCCAGGTTGCTGAGGAAAATAACAGGCTAAGCGAGACATATTAAATTTGTATGTAGTTGCTCAGATGAGGATAAATGCTTACGTGTTGCAGAATGGGGCTCTGCTCTTGCTTCACCCAGGATGCATTTCCTAGTTCTTTCCTAGGGTGGGGCCAGCGCTACTCCAGCCCTCCGGATCCCGCTCCCGGCTCTGGCATGATTCTACCAGACTATATTCCAGCTGTCCTCCCGGGACCTAGATGTTTTCTTTTCTTTTTTTTTTTTTTTTTTCTTCCTTTGAGATGAAGTCTCACTCGGCGGTCCAGGCTGGAGTGCAGTGGCACAATCTTGGCTCACTGCAACCTCCACCTCCCAGGTTCAAGTGATTCTTCTGCCTCAGCCTCCCAAGTAGCTGGGATTACAGGTGCCTGCCACTACGCCCAGCTAATTTTTGGAAGACAGGGTTTCACCATTTTGGCCAGGCTGATCTTGAACTCCTGACCTCAAGTGATCTGCCCGCCTCAGCCTCCCAAAGTGCTGGGATTACAGGCGTGCGCCACCGCGCCCAGCCCCTGGACCTAGATAGTTTCTCTGACCCTTTCCAAAGCCTGATTTGCATAGATTAGTTATATGGGTGTGATAGGTTTTTTTAGAAGTTATCTTTTTACTTTAGTATAAAAGGGCTTTGAATATGCTGAATGTTAAATACATGTTTGTTGAATTTCTTTGAAACTTTAATATTAATGAGAACCATTAACTTTTTTTTTTGTTTTTTTCAGATACCGTCTCACCTTGTTGCCTAGGCTGGAGTGCAGTGGCGTGATCTCAGCTCACTGCAACCTCCGCCTTCCAGGTTCAAGCAATTCTCCTTCCTCAGCCTCCCGAGTAGCTGGTATTACAGGCGTGAGCCACTACGCCTGGCTAACTTTTGTATTTTTAGTAGAGACGGGGTTTCACCATGTTGGCCAGGCTGGTCTCGAACTCCTGACCTTGTGATCCACCTTCCTTGGCCTCCCAAAGTGCTGGGTTTACAGATGTGAGCCACTGCACCTAGCCAACATTTTTTTCATTAAAAAAGTTATATAAAATGTATTTTGTTGTGGTATCTCGTTCAGGAAATTTTGACCTCTGTAGATTCATGTAACCCCCGCCATCATCAGGATGGAGAAGTTTCATGACCACAAAACCTCCCTTGTGCTGCTCCTTTTTATCACATATTCCCTGGCCTCGTACCCTGGCAACCACTGATCTATTCTCCATCAGGATGGGGTATTCTTTTTCAGAATGTCATGTAAGTGGAACTGTATTTTAAGTAATGTTTTGAAACCATCTTCATTTATTTCTAGTTATATGTTTGAGATCTCTCTGCTGTTCTGTGTATTAACAGTTCTTTTTATTACTGAATAGTATTTCATCATTTGGATGTACCACGTTGTGTTTATCCGTTCTGCTATTGTAGGACTTTGTGGTTGTCGCCATTTTTCTTTCGCGATTGTATTCCTGCTATGAGCATGTCTGTACAGATGTCGTGTGAATGTAGTTTCCATTTCCCTAGGATAAAGACCTAGTAGTGGAAAAGCTGGGTCATGTTCTGAACTGTTTTCCAAAGTGGCTGTTTTAGTTTGCATTCCCACTGGCAATCTGTCATGTTTCTGTTGCTCTGTGTCTTAGTTAGCTGTTGGTGTTATCGGTGATTTTTAGTTGAGCCATTCTAACAAGTCTAGTGGGATCTCATTGTGGTTTAAATTTGCATTTCCGTAATGGCTAATGATGCTGAGTATCACGTTCTTCTTTGCCACTCTTATATCCTCTGTGAAGTTTCTGTTCAGATCTTTTGCACGAAAAAGCTGTATCATGGAACCAGTAAAATAACCAAGGAAAGGTTGATTAAAGTTCTGTTTATAACCCCAGAAGATTGCTGCCCTAGGGATATGGGATGGCTGAACATAGGACACCGACACTGGACAGATGAAATAGCAGTTTATTAGTCACGCGTGCTCACAGCCCTGGAGGTGGGGGACACCGCATGCCACACGGGGCCTGCACTTGGGAACAGAGTGAGCCACCAGGGGCTGTGGGAGGCACATTTTGTAGTAAGAAGAGGGTGAGATGACCTTGCTTCCGTGGGGAGATGTGATTGGCTTGTTCGAATACCTCTGGGCCGGCAGGGATGAGCAGGCTGGGGTCGGCTGTCTGTGATAAGGAGGGTTGTTTGGCTTTGGGACCTTATCCGTGGGAGCAGAGCTCAGAGGAGACCTTGTGGTTAGGCTATTTGAGGCCTTCTTGATTTTACCGACGTCAAGGCAGCACGTAATATTTAGTCTTCATTTCAGGCCACACAATACCTTCTTCTATATCTACTTTCTGTGGCACTTTTCAAAAGGTTTTTGTCCTTAGTGTTTAGCAGTTGATTATGATGTGCCTAGTCATGGCTTCCTTTGGATTTATGGTGTGTGGGCTTTGCACAGATTCTTCAATCTGCCTAGGTTTATTTTTTTATTCTTCAATCTGCCTACGTTTGCTGAACTTAGGAAGTTTTCAGCCATTAGTTCTTTGGATATTTTTTTCAGCATTGTACCTTTTCTCTCCTGTTATTAACCTGTGGGGTCTGTGCTAATTCTAGGTAGGTAGTTTCAGAATTGAATTGCACTGTGGGACACATAGCTGGGTGTCCCAGAGAACTGGAGAATTACCTGGTGCAAAAGTCCATCCATTTGGTGTCAGAAGTGTTGTAAACAGAGGAACTGTTTCCTTAGAGATTTTTAGACACTCATTATTTGTAATCTGGATGGGATATCATGTCTTCCACTGATTTAGATACATTTTTCTAATTATGTTGTTTAGACGGTTAGTAACAGCCTTGTGTGATGGAGCGTGTTTACACGTCAAGATTAAGGTTACTTCTCTCTCCTCTTGGCTTACTATGTAAGGAGTCATGACAGTTGTTTTGACGGAAACTTCACATTGTCAGTGGCCTGAAGTCATTGTTCTCAGCTTTTCCTTTGTGTCCCAGTGCTCTTGAGTTATGCTCTCAGTGATAGCGCCCCTGCATAGCAGTGCTTCTCAGTTGGCAGTGGAGTAGGGCCTCGTAAGGAGTTAAAAGATTTTTGATTTATGCTCCTGTTCTACACCCTCCCTTTCCCCATGGATACACAAGCATTGGCCCACACTGGATAAAGCAATTGGTGTGAAATTGAGGTAGGTGAATATCAAAGACTAAGTTTCTCAGTTGTGAAATCTACTAGGAAGTAAATGAAATATCATTTTGAAAGAAATGCTTTAAGTAATTTGATACATTGGTTTCTTTTTTGGGGGGGGGGGGGGACAGAGTCTCGCTCTGTCACCCAGGCTGGAGTGTGGTGGCGCAAGCTCAGCTCATTGCAAGCTCCGCCTCCTGGGTTCACACCATTGTCCTGAGTCAGCCTCCTGAGTGCCTGGGACTGCAGGTGCCCACCACTATGCCCGGCTGATTGTATTTTTAGTAGAGACGGGGTTTCACCGTGTTAGCCAGGATGGTCTCCATCTCCTGACCTCGTGATCCGCCAGCCTCAGCTGCCCAAAGTGCTGGGATTACAGGCGCGAGCCACCGCTCCCGGCCGATATATTGGTTTCTTTATGAAAATTGTACTGGATCTGTAACAGATATGATTGATGTATTTTATTTTTAAGTTGTCAAACATTCAGTTAATGATGTGTGTTGTAACTTTTCGGGGAGGGACATTTGCAGAGACTGACTAATGGTATGACATTCTGAAAAGCGGTTACAGATTAAAAATTTTTTATTTTTGCAGGTGATAATGTGGAACAAAGTGGAACAAAGAAGATCTGGATGACAAAGAGAAAAATGATGAAGAAGAAACTCCTGCACCTGTGTACAGCAGAAGTCACTTCTGGACAGTTGGTTATGGGGCAAGCAACCAGGTAATCTTCTGTGTTTTGACACTTAGGAAAGCTTAATCTGATGCTCCTTATCTAAATAACTTGGATGGATTATTAGTATTTTTGGTAACAATTTTTTTGCTTTGTTTTTTTTGAGGCGGAGTCTAACTCTGTCGCCCAGGCTGGAGTGCAGTGGTGCAATCTCGGCTCACTGCAAGCTCCACCTCCCGGGTTCAAGGGATTCTCCTCCCTCAGCCTCCCGAGTAGCTGGGACTGCAGGTACCCGCCACCACGCCCGGCTAATTTTTTTGTATTTTTAGTAGAGACGGTGTTTCACCATGTTAGCCAGGATGGTCTCAATCTCCTGACCTCGTGATCCGCCTGCCTAGGCCTCCCAAAGTGCTTAGATTACAGGCGTGAGCCAATGCACCCTGCCTGGTAACAATTTTTTTAAATGTAATTAAAAAAAATTAAATATTGTGGTAAAATATACATACCATAAAACTTACCGTTTTAAACATTTTTATGTGTGCAGTTCATCGGCATGAGGTATATTCACATCGTTCCCCAGCCATCGCCACCATCCATCTCTAGAATTTGTGCATTTTCTCAGACTGAAACTCTGTATCCATGAAACTAACTCCTTGCTGCCCCCAAGCAAATGCGGTTCTACTTTTGTCTCAGAATTTGATTACTCAAGGTGTCTCCTCTAAGGGGAATCAGCCACTATTTGTCCCGTTGTGACTGGGTTCTTGAACTTCTTAGGTCTTTGGGGTTCATCCGCATGTGTCAAGATTTTCTTCCTTTTAAAGGCTCAATAGTAGTCCATTACATATGTAAGCCACATTTTATCCCTTCATCAGTGGCCACTCAGGTTGCTGTCATCTCTTGACTGTTGTGAGTAATGCTGCTATGAGCATTGGTTTCCAAGTGTCTTCTTGAGTCTCTGCTTTTAATTCTTTGTGTCTATACCTAGGAGTAGAATGGATCAATAATGTGGTAGGCTTTTTGTTGTTGTTGTTGTTTTGGAGACTGAGTCTCGCTTTGTCGCACAGGCCGGAGTGCAGTGGCGCAATCTTGGCTCACTGCAAACTCTGCCTCCTGGGTTCATGCAATTCTCCTGCCTCAGCCTCCCGAGTAGCTGTGACTACAGGTGCCTACCACCATGCCTGGCTAATTTTTTGTATTTTTAGTAGCGACGGAGCTTCACCGTGTTAGCCAGGATAGTCTCGATCTCCTGACTTTGTGAGCCACCACGCCTGGCCCAGTATACATGTTTAACTTGTGACTGTCCACTTTCTTTTTTTTTTTTTTTTTTTTGAGATGGAGTCTCGCTCTGTCGCCCAGGCTGGAGTGCAGTGACGCAATCTCAGCTCACTGCAAGCTCCGCCTCCCGGGTTCCTGCCATTCTCCTGCCTCAGCCTCCCGAGTAGCTGGGACTACAGGTGCCCGCCACCACGCCCTGCCAATGTTTTTGTATTTTTAGTAGAGACGGGGTTTCACCATGCCAGCCAGGATGGTCTCGATCTCCTGACCTTGCAATCCACCCACCTCGAACACCCAAAGTGCCAGGACCACAGACGTGAGCCACAGTGCCCGGCCCACTGTCCACTTTCAAATGGTATTGCACTGCCTGAGCCGTGGGGCAGTGCTCTGACCACAGCTTCCTGCTTGAGATCAAGTCTCGCTCTGTCGCCCAGGCTGGAGTGCAGTGACGCAATCTCAGCTCACTGTAACCTCTGCCTCCCGGGTTCAAGCGATTCTCCTGCCTCAGCCTCCCGAGTAGCTGGGATTACAGGCTCATGCCACCACGCCCAGCTAATGTTTTTGTATTTTTAGTAAAGACAGGGTTTCACCACATTGGTCAGGCTGGCCTTGAAATCCTGACCTTAGGTGATCCAGCTTCCCCCCCACCCAAAGTGCTGGGATTATAGGTGTGAGCCACCGCGCCCGGCTTCTTTTTTTTTTGGAGATGGAGTTTTGCTCTTGTTGCTCAGGCTCCAGGCTGGAGTGCAATGGCATGGTCTTGGCTCACTGCAACTTCCGCCTCCTGGGTTCAAGCGATTCTCCTGGTTCAGCTGGGATTACAGGCATGTGCCACCATGCCTGTCCAATTTTGTATTTTTTGCGTAGAGACAGGGTTTCATCACGTTGGTCCGGCTGGTCTCGAACTCCTGACCTCAGATGCTCCACCCACCTCGGCCTCCCAAAGAGTCACCGCGACTGGCCAAAAGTATTTTCTGTTAACCTACATGTTTACCATTTTGGGCCCATAAGATTTTGTTTCTATCCCAGCTGCCTTCTGGTGTCATTTTCCTTCAGTTTGGAGATACCCCTTTACCATTTCTAGATCTGCTGGCAGAGAAGGTTTTCAGTCTGTCACGGTATCAATTGTGGCTTTATCTCTGACTCCACACAAATCACTTCGTCTCACCTTGGGCCTCTCATGTATAAAATAGGAATAAGTGGCCGGGCACGGTGGCTCATGCCTGTAATCCCAGCACTTTGGGAGGCCAAGGCAGGTGGATCACGAGGTCAGGAGATCGAGACCATCCTCGCTAACGGGGTGAAATGCCGTCTCTACTAAAAATACAAAAAGAATTAGCCAAAAAAATCAGCTGGGCGTGGTGGCAGGGGTCTGTAGTCCCAGCTACTCCGGAAACTGAAGCACGAGAATGGCGTGAAACTGGGAGGCGGAGCTTGCGGTGAGCAGAAATTGCACCTCTGCACTCCAGTCTGGTGACAGAGCGAGACTCTGTCTTAAAAAAAAAAAAAAAAAAAAAGAAGGAATATAATGTAAATAATTAAAATTATATATATAAAATAAGTGAAAGTCCTTACTCAGAGAGTTGCTGTGCAGATGACATGAAATAATACACTTGAAGCTCCTAATTCAGTGCCTGGCACATACTGTTTGATGTGATTTTAAAAATCTGTTGTTTTGCCTTTCTCCTTCTTTCCCCTCACCTGGGCATCAAAGTACCTACAGTTATGGGTGGGTAACTAGACCAAAAGTATACCTTTCTCTCTCAGATTAAAGCCCAGCTTATTGACTCCGGGTGACTTTAATGAAGAGGGTTTTCTTTGGAAGCTCTGCTTGTTCACAGGTTCAGAGCTTTGGCAGAACCAGCTATCTACCTGGCAGCCTTGAAGGAGCTTGGATTAAAAGCCTATTCTTGAGTCACGTCATTTTTAATCAAACTGCAAGTGGAATTTGTATCTTTTGTAATAGCTCCTATTACTTTCATTCCTTTTTTTCTTTTTTGCTCTTCCATCTCAACCTAAAAAGAAAAACACATTAATTGGAGCCATAGGAATTTAGAACTTGTGTATTCTTTTCCTTAGACACGTTTGACTAACGCTTCCTTTTTCACAGATTTATTTTTTCCAACATTTTATTATGAAAAAAATATACAGAAAAGTTGAAGGAATTTTACAGTGTGCACCCACATATTCACCACCTAAGACTGTGCCGCTGGCATTACCCCATGTGCTTTATCACAGCTCTCTCTACCTTTTCGTGCCTCTATTCATCCATCAGTCCCTCACATTTTTTTTTGCAATGTTTCCAAGAAGACCTCTGGACACTTGCATCTCAACACTGCAGTGTGTAGGCCCTCAGCAGGAGTTCAGAAGTGCACATTTCACAGTGAACCTTCTGGGAGTGTTGACAGATGACAGCTTTCCTTTTTGTCTAACGAAAAGGGCTTGCTGGCCATTGGGTGTTGCAATCTCTTGGGACAGTAAACTCTTACTGACTATCTACATCATTCTTAATGATTCTCTCTGCTGTGTAAAGTAGGTCTCGGAGGACCCTTTCTGACATTGTTAGCATAGGTTTTAGCTTAAGGTTTTGTAAATGCTGTTTATCAAGGTGATGAAGTTACCATTTGTTGCTATTTTCTGAGGATTTTTATCATGCATGAGTATTGAGTTTTGTCATTTGCTTTTTCTAAATCAATTGATATGTAATCATGCGATTTTTGTTCTTTAGCCTATTAATAGGGTGGGTTACATTGATTTTTGACTGTTGAACCAACTTCATTCCTGGAATGAAACTACTTGGTGATGATGTGTAATTCTTTTTATATGTTGTGTAATTCTACTTGCTAATAATTCACTGAATTTTTTTTTTTTTTTTTGAGATGGAGTCTCACTGTGTCGCCCTGGCTGGAGTACAGTGACCCAATCTTGGCTCACTGCAAGCTCCGCCTCCCGGGTTCATGACATTCTCCTGCCTCAGCCTCCCAAGTAGCTGGGACTACAGGCGCCCGCCACCACGCCCAGCTAATTTTTTGTATTTTTAGTAGAGACAGGGTTTCACGTGTTAGCCAGGATAGTCTCGATCTCCTGACCTCGTCATCTGCCCGCCTCAGCCTCCCAAAGTGCTGGGATTACAGGCGTGAGCCACTGTGCCCAGCCAATTCACTGAATATTTTTGTGTGTATATATATATAAAGTATATTGTTCTGTAGTTTGTACTGTCTTTAGGTTCGATATCATGCTAATAATAGCTTCTTAAAATGAATTGGGAGGTTGTTCCTCTTCTGCTTTCGAGAAGAGATTGTTTTGAGTCTGAATTAATTCTTTTTTCATGTTTGATGGAATTATCCAGTGAATTCATTTGGATCTGGTAATTTCTTTTTTTCAGGATTCTTAGAATTATGAATTCAGTTTTCTTGATAGTGGTAGGGCTTTTCAAATGATCTACTTTATATTTGGTGAGTTGTGGTTATTTGTGTTATTTGAGGAATAAGTCCATTTTGCCCAAGTTGTCAAATTTGTGTGTGTAGAGTTGTTCCTAGTAATTCCTAATTATCTTTTTTGATATCTTTAGAGCCTGTGTCATCACTAATGTTGGTAATTTATGTTTGTACTTTCTTTTTCTTTCTTTTTTTTTGGTCAGTCTTGCTTAGAGAGGTGTGTCAGTTTTATTGATCTTTTCAGAGAACCAGCTTTTTGCTTTACTGTTTATTGTTTTTCTGTTTTCACTTTGTTTCTGCTCTTACCTTCATTATTTCTTCCTTTCTGCTTACTTTTGGGTTTATTTTGCTATTTTTTTTTCTTTTAGGTTGTCAGGGTGCACACTTATATTATTGATTTGTTTCCAAGTTTCTAATGTACCATTTATTTAGTGTTGTAAATTTCTCTCATCACCCACTGCAGCTCTTTCCCGTACATTTTGATGTTTAGTACTTGCATTTTCTCTCAGTTCAGAATATATTTTAAAATTTCCCTTGAGACGTCCTCTTTGATCCATGGGTTATTTAGAAGTTTAGTTTCTGAGAGTTAGGCAATTTTCCTGTAATTCTCGTTGACTTCTAATTTGTTTTCATTGTTGGAGGGAACATATGCTTGTGATTTTAATTTCAAAAAATTTGTTAGGTTTGTTTTATGCCTCAGAATATGTTCTGACTTAGTATTCATTTTATGGATACTTGAAAAGATTAAATACTCTGCTGTTATTGGCTGGAGTGTTCTATGAAATTTGATTGGATCTAGTTGATTGATGGTGATGTTGAGTTCTGTATCCTGGTGGCTTTTCTGTCTCCTAATTTTATCAGCTGTAGAGAGAGATTTTGAGGTCTCCAACTCTAAAAGTATAGATGTCTTTTTCTCCTTTCAGTGCTGTTCATTGTTTTTTGTTTGTTTGGTGTATGCACATTTCGAATTGCTGCATCTTAATGGTGGATTGACCAGGTTCTCATTTTGTAACGTTGCCGTCTGTTCCTGGTAATTGTCTTTTTTTTTTTTTTTTTTTTTTTTTTTTTTTTGAGACGGAGTTTCAGCGTTTTGATCCTTTTGCCCAGGCAGGAGTGAAGTGGTGCAATCTCAGCTCACTGCAACCTCCAGTCCCATGGGGTTCAAGTGATTCTCCTGCCTCAGCCTCCTGAATAGCTGGGATTATAGGCACCCACCATCACACCCAGTTAATTTTTGTATTTTTAGTAGAGATGGGGTTTTGCCATGTAGGCCAGGCTGGTCTCAAACTCCTGAGCTGAGGTGATCCACCCAGCTTGGCCTCCCAAAGTGCTAGGATTACAGGCGTGAGCCACTGTGCCCGGCCCTCCTGGTAATTATCTGTGCTTTGAAGTTTACTTTATTTGATGTTAATGTAGCCTACTTCTGCTGTCCTTTCAGTAATGTTTGCATGATCTTTCTTTTTCTATACTTCTGTTTTCAGTTTGCCTGTTTGAAGTTACTTTGTTATGGACAACATGTAGTTGGATGATGTTCTCTCGTCTACTCTCCCAGTGTCTGTCTTTTAACTGATGTATTTAGACTGTTCGCATTTAACTTAATGTCATTATTGGTAAATTGAGGCTTAACACTGCCATTTTGTTTTGTATTTTCTATTTCTTCTGCTTTTCATTTTTTCAGTTTGGTTCTTCCTTGCTCTCTGTGGTTTACTTGAACATTTTTAGCATTCTATTTTGATTTATCAGTAGTGTTTCAGAATATATCTTTTTGTAGAGTTTTTTTTAGTGGCTTTTCTAGGTAATATATTACATACAGATTGAGCATCTCTAAACCCAAAATGCAAAATCTGAAATGCCCCAAAATTGGAAACTTTTTGGCACCCCAGCATGACACCCCCAAGTAGAAAATTCCATTCATAAGTAGTTAGCATGAACTTTGTTGTGAGGAAAGAGAGAGACCCTCTCACGTTGTTTTATGTTGTTTTATACTCATTACCTGTTTTAAGAAAAAGCAATGAAGTAAAACCAAAGGCAGGCAGCCCGGCGCCAGGCCCGGAACCAGGCCTGGGTCTGCCTGACCTAAACCCAGTCATTAAAAATCACCTCATGACTTAGAAACCGACGTTCCTGACATTGTATAGAAGAACCTTGTGAAACTCATAGAAGAACGTTGTGAAACTCCCGGCCCTGTTCTGTGTCACTCTGACCACCGGTGCATGCAGCCCCTGTCACACACCCTCTGCTTGCTCAAATCAGTCACGACCCTTTCATGTGAAATCTTTAGTGTTGTGAGCCCTCAAAAGGGACAGAAATTGTGCACTCGGGGAGCCTGGATTTTAAGGCGGCAGCTTGCCGATGCTCCCAGCTGAATAAAGCCCTTCCTTGGACAACTCGGTGTCGGAGAGGTTTTGTCTGCAGCTCGTCCTGCTACAGTTTCATGCATAAAATTACTAAGAATACTATATAAAATTACCTTCAGGCTCTGTGTATAAGGTATATATAAAACATAAATGAGTGTATTTAGACTTGGGTCCTATCCCCAAAATATCTCATTACTTATATGCAAATATTCCTAAATGTGATAAACATCTGAAATGTGGGACACTTGTGCTCCCGAGCGTTTTGTAAGGGACACTCAGCCTGCGTGTGTATGAACACTCATTAGATTGTACCTGGTGTTGTCATTTACCAGTTTCAGGGATATAGAAACTACCTCCCGTGATGTTCCTTTATGTTCTCCTGTTCATAATATACTTGCCTTAAATATTTCATTTGCTTACATTTATATCCACATATGACAATGTTATAATTTTTGGTTGAGCTTTCAGACATAATTTAGCAAAGTCAAGAGCTGAGGAAAGAGTCTACTGTATTTATGCATAGGTGTGCGTGTCATGCTCCTCCTTCCGGAAGTTCCAGGGTTTTCTTCTTTTGTGGTTGCCATTCTGCTTAGAGAACTTGCATTAGCCTTTCTTTTGGTGTGGGCCTTCTGGTGACAAATTCTGTTTTACTTCCTCTGAGAATGTTTTGCTTTCCTTTTCATTCCTGAAGGACACTTTTGCTGGATATAAGAATTCTGGGTTAATGGTTCTTTTCATCATTTGAAAAATATTTTATACTTTCAGCTGGCCTCCATGGTATCTGATGAGAAATTCGCTGTCATTTGACTTGTTAATCCACGATAGTTAAGGTTACTGTTTTCGTTTAGTGGCTTTTGAAATGTTTTCTTTTCTTTTTGTTTTTTGGAGTTTGATTATGTATGATATGTCTTCGTTTG
This sequence comes from Chlorocebus sabaeus, assembly GCF_047675955.1. Lineage (NCBI taxonomy): Eukaryota > Metazoa > Chordata > Mammalia > Primates > Cercopithecidae > Chlorocebus > Chlorocebus sabaeus. The sequence continues at coordinate 51,780,244 of NC_132929.1, read as the reverse complement.
GATTTCTTTGGGTTCATCCTGTTTAGGGTTTGCTTACCTTAGATCTGTAGATTCATGTCTCTTGCCAAATTTGGGAACTTTTAAGCCATCACTTCTTAGGGTACAGTTTCAACCCCACCTTCTTTCTCCTGTTCCTTCCTGAGTTCAGTGACCAGAGTTGTTATAGTCCCATAGATGCCCGAGACTGTTTTGTTTTGTTTTATTTTTAAGATGGAGTCTCTCCCCATTGTCCAGGCTGGAGTGCAATGGCACGATCTCGGCTCACTGCAACCTCCGCCTCCCAAGTTCAAACGATTCTCCTGTCTCAGCCTCTCGAGTAGCTGGGATTATAGGTGCCCGCCACTATGCCCAGCTAACTTTTGTATTTTTAGTAGAAATGGGATTTCACCATGTTGGCCAGGCTTTTCTCAAACTCCTGACCTTGTGATCCGCCTGCCTCAGCCTCTCAAAGTGCTGGGATTACAGCTGTGAGCCACCACATCCCACCTTGGGGGCATGTGTTTCTTCTGTGTTATTCACATTGGAGAGCTTCTATCTTCTACCTCACTGATTCTTTGCCCTTTTTCCTCCATTCTACTGCCGTGTCCATTCACTGAGCTTTTGATTTTGGTTATTGTATTTTTCAGTTCTAAGCATTCTATTTGTTGTTGTTGTTGTTGTTGTTTTGTCTTCCTTGTCTTAGGCTGTTTTTTCATCTATTTCACATGTGTTTGTAATTGCTTGCTGAAGCCTCTTTATCAAGGCTGCTTTAAATTATTTGCCATATTATTCCCACATCTTTCATCGTGGTATTTCTATAATTGTTTTTTAAAATGTGGTTTCAGATCTTCCTGGTTCTTGATATCATGAGTGACTTTCTCAATAGAACATGTTATTAGTCGACTCCAGGTCTTACTTAGGTGTGAGCGGTTAGATCTTTCTGTGACCCTGCTCTGGCAGGGATAGGGCGTGCCCCACCTCGTCACTGGCAGCTCGAGATGAAGTCCAGGCTTCCCAGTTTGCCTAGAGGCCCCTGGTTACTGTGAAGCAGGGGTGGGAGTTCTGACTCCCCACTGGTGTCCATGGTTTGTGTATTTTCTCACCCACTGTTTCAGAGCATGAATGACTGATGACTGGACAGTCAGGATTGCGATGGAATAAACAGGAGGGTGTTAGGGAGAAGGGCACGGGGGTGTTCAAGGGCGGAGCTGCCCTCTTGGAGCTTTGGGGTTGTTTCTGGGCTCCGCAGCTAGGCAGAAGGGAGATGTATTATTTAAAAGCGGAAAATGCAGGGAGTCTTCAGGAAGGGCTTAGCCCTTGAAGTGCTGGGCCAGCCTCCTTGCCTGAAGGGCGGCTCGGTGGGGATGTCCTGAGAAGGGCAGGGGCACCGCTCTTTCGCTTCTCCATCTTGAGCCCAGTGTGCAATCGATTCAGTATTCTTCATGTAGTTTTCAATAACTATTAGCTCTTAGCTGCAAAGCTCCAGGTCTCACATCCTACTGCTGGTGCTGGGCACAGTGTGCACCATCCTGTGCCTTTCCAGGGAGTGGTGAGATGTGTCCCTTTAATGCCTTCTAAGGCCCCTCCCATCCCGTGCAGACATATCCAGGTAATGGGTTGCCGGAAAGCTGATGTCTTCTACCCAAGGGGAGGCAGCCAGTAGGGTGTTGCTATTACCTGTCAGGATCCAGGGCTGCGAGGCTGGTAGCTGCTGGCCTCCAGGCTGGTAAGCAGCAGAGAGGCAAGCACAGAAGAGCCCAGCTCTCACCCCGCCACTGGGAGCTGCGCTGTTATAGGGGATTGGTGGGAGGTAACTTTCAGTTCACCTGTAATGATCTGTACTCTGAGGTAGACGCCTGCTTAATTGAAAGGCCAGAATCCTTTGAATTACTTTCACTCATGTGATTGCCTTCTAGCTACTCAACAAACACTTGTTAGTATGGAAATTTTCAAAGATACCTAGAAGTAGAGAGAATAATATAATGAAATATGACTTACTAGTTAGAATGTGTATTCTAACTGGTTACTTTATCTTCCTCTAAAATGTGTCCCTAAATGTGTTTCATGAGTCGTGCATGCTGGGTAATTTTATCAAGGTATCTTTTTTATTTTGAATTTGGTTTTGCAAGATGAAAATGATGGCTAGTGTTTTTCTCTGTTTAGGAGATGTGCTGCTGATAAATAATTGACTGATACTGACTTCAAAGTTCTGTGTTAGTAACTCTTTTTCCTTGGGAGACAGAGTCTCACTCTGTCACCCAGACTGGAGTGCAACAAGACAATCTCAGCTCACTATAACCTGTGCCTCCTGGGTTCATGCAATTCTCGTGCCTCAGCCTCCCAAGTAACTGGAGTTACAGGCACGCACCACCACACCTGGGTAATTTTTGTATATTTTTTTCAGTAGAGAAGGGGTTTCGCCATGTTGGGCATTGGCCAGGCTGGTCTCGAACTCCTGACCTGAAGTGATCCACTCGCCTTGGCCTCCCAAAGTGCTTCAATTACAGGCATGAGGTACCGCGCCTGGCCAACAACTTTTATACGATGTCTCCAGAGGGGCAGTATGCCACGGTGGCTCAGAGTCTCCGTCATGTGCCGTACTCCTCTGTGTGACCTCGGAGAAGTTGCTTAACCACTTGGTGCCTCGGTTTCTTCATCCATAAAATGGATGGACAGCACTGCTTGACCGTGCTGGGTGTGAGGGTTGCCTGAGCTCCTACGTGTAGAGTGGTTGAAACCATTGTTGCCACATACCATGCCTTCCAGTACCACCTGTCATCATCATCCATTTTCTCAACGTTACAACAAACGGTGGCCACATTGTCCACAGGGGAGATGTTTTCTTGTCTTGTTTTCTCGATGTGAATGAACTGAAGGAGTGTCTTTCTGTGCTGGTTAAAGAGCAGCAGGCCCTGGCCGTCCAGTCCGCCGCCGCCACCCTCTCAGCCCTGAGACTCAAGCAGAGGCTGCTGATCTTGGAGCGCTATTTCGTTGCCTTGAATAGAACCGTTTGTCAGGAGAATGTCAAAGTTAAGTGGAAAAGCAGCAACATTTCTCTGCCTCCTGTGGACAAAAAAAGGTAATAATAAAGCGACGAAAGAATCCTGATGCCAATGAAATATAAAATTCAGACTGTTTTGTTTCAGAAAGTTTAATTAAGGTTTTCAATATAGTGTCTGTCTTCACCTTCCGAAATTTATTCTTGCTTTCCCTTTTCGTATGTTTCATATAATCTGGAGAATGGATTTGCCAACTTGCTCATGTAGTAACAGACCGTACTATGTAATCTGTGTATTTTTTTATTCAATTAAAATTTCTTTTCTTTTCTTTTTCTTTTTTTTTTTTTTTTTTTGGAGAGACAACATCTTGCTCTGTCACCGAGGCTGGGGTGCAGTGGTGTAATCATAGCTCATTGTAACCTGAACTCCGGGGCTCTAATGATCCTCCTGCCTCAGCCACCTGAGTAGCTGGGACTACAGGCACCCGCCACCATGCCTGGCTAAATAAAATAATTTGTGTGTGTGTGTGTGTGTGTGTGTGTGTGTGTGTGGAGATGCGTTCTTGCTCCTGACCTCAAGCAATCTTCCTGCTTCAGCCACTCAGAGTCCTGGGATTACAGGCATGAGACACTGTGCCTGGCTCTGTGTCATTATTTCAAAGACTTTTTTCTGTGGAAGCCAGCCAAAGCTTTAGATCAGCTCAAGTATAAATTTGAGAATGAGTTCTGAACGTTGTATACTTTCTATTTTGTTTCGTTGCTGAGTAGGAGATAGATTGTAATGTTTAGTGCCCAACAATTTAGTTGCTTCATGTTTTTCCTTCCTAGTGTGATTTTCTTATTCTTTATTACAAGAGATGCTTGTTGGCCAGGCACGGTGACTCACACCTGTAATCCCAGCACTTTGGGAGGCCAAGGCGGGCAGATCACCTGAGGTCAGGAGTTCGAGATCTGACCAACATGGAGAAACCTCGTGTCTCCTAAAAATTTAAAAATTAGCTGGGACATGGTGGCGCATGCCTGTAATCCCAGCGACTCAGGAAGCTGAGGCGGGAGAATGGCATGAACCCAGGAGGCAGGGGTTGCGGTGAGTAGAGATTGCGCCATTGGACTCCAGCCTGGGCAACAAGAATGAAACCCCATCTCAAAAAGAGATTAAAAAAAGATGCTTTTGGGCATATGAGTTTTAATGTGTTGATGCTTGTTAATATATCACAGATTTCCTCTCTTTGCTAACAGTCACTAGAATGGTTAAGGCTTATGTAAAATTGTACTTTTCCGAAATGAAGCTGTCTATCAGACTTTTGTCCTCAGAAGGTTAAACTGCAAGGTTACCAGATGAAACTGTATTTTGTGTAGTTAGGAGTGCTGGCTTTATTTGACTGTGATAGTGACTTTGACTCCCTGGAGAGCACATGGAAAGTACAGGAGGCAGAAACCAGGGCAAAACCCTGAGCGTCTTGCTCCCCAGAGACAGGAGCGATCCTTGTAGCGTTTCCGTGTTTTCTTATGTTTTAATTGTTGTGTTTGGTTGTTTTTTTTATTTCCTTAAGTTTGAATACAGTTGAAATCACATTAAAGTTGGCTCTCTCTATCTGTGGGTTTCACATCCACAGATTCAACCAACTGTGGATCAAAAATATTGGAAGAAAAGCAATAAAAAACAACAATAAAAAGAACAAATAAAAAACAATACAATACAACAACTAATCACAGAGTATGTACCTTGTTTTGGGTGCTATGGTAATTTAGAGATGATTTTGTTTGTTTGTTTTGACGTGGGGATCTCACTGGTGCCCAGGGCAGCAGGGCTATCATTGCTCCCTGCAACCTCCGCCTCCCAGGTTCAAGCGATTCTCCTGCCTCAGCCTCGGAGTAGCTGGGATTACAGGGGTGCTGCCACCATAGCTGGCTAAGTTTTGTATTTTTAGTGGAGACAGGGTTTTGTCATGTTGGCCGGGCTGGTCTGGAACTCCATATCACCTGTTTTTATAGAATTTCCGCTGATCATGAAAGCAAATTTTAGTACATTTGGAGAATATAGTCTATAGTAGCAATACTGTAATATGCATATATTAGAAATATGGTATAAAGTGTAAAATACAATTACTTGCTGTGTATGATTGAGTTGAGATTATGCATTGTTATATGCTAGCCTTTTCTCTCTTGTACAGGGTGGTTTTATGGTGTACCATTTGCGTAACCTTTTACAACATGCGGAATGAAAGTGTGACTTGTGAAATTAACACACTCAAGTAGTGAAAAGCTTAAAAAGACACAGGAGGGTGATGAGCACTACCCTCAGAAAAGGGTGGCTCCCAACGGGGTGGGTCAAGCACACAGGGCTTCACCGCAGCCAGGAGCAGATCCCGAGTGGAGGACGCCGGAGCTGGGACGAGCCAGGCTACCCTGTGCGGCTCTGCTGCTCTTCTTCCCCCTCCTCTCCAGCCTGGTCTCCCATGTGAGATTTACTCTCCCTCCATTTGTGTATTTATCTGCTTATCGTCTGCTTCCTCCCACTAGAATCTCCCTTGTGAGGTCATTTCATGGGCATTTTCCCAGGACATTTAAAATTCCTTGCACATTTCTTTTATTCTTTTTTTTTTTTTTTTTTTTTGAGACGGAGTCTGGCTCTGTTGCCCAGGCTGGAGTGCAGTGGCGCGATATAGGCTCACTGCAAGCTCCGCCTCCCGGGTTCATGACATTCTCCTGCATCAGTCTCCCGAGTAGCTGGGACTACAGGCGCCCACCACCTCACCCGGCTAATTTTTTTTTTTGTATTTTTAGTGGAGACGAGGTTTCACCGTGTTAGCCAGGATGATCTCGATCTCCTGACCTTGTAATCCACCCGCCTCAGCGTCCCAAAGTGCTGGGATTACAGGCGTGAGCCACCGCGCCCAGCCATTTCTTTTACTCTTAAAGAGAAAACTTTTCCTTTACAAAAGACATTTGATCAAAGTTCTTAAACAATGCAACTAAAAATCCACTTGTGATCCTGTCACTTGAGGAAAACCATTGAATAGGAATCATTTGTGTGTAAGGAAAAACTTGAACTCTGGTCGTGGGTGCTTTGCATTGTTGTTAAGGTTTTTAAATTTAAAGAAAATATAAAATTCAACAGGAAGGACAGATGCAGAGGAAAAGTGAGGCCACTCCTCACTCTTCTTGCCAGAGCTCAGCACGGTGCCTTCCTCCAGCCGGCAGGGGGCCTTTGGCATTTGCGGAGGTCCCCGGCTGAGTCCAGTTCCTGAGGCTGCTGGTGAAGGCATCGCCACAGAGTTTTAACGCTGGAGACCCTGAACATAGGCTTGGAGTTGATTTCAAAAATTCAGCTGCAGTATTGATGCCATAAGATCTTTTCTTTGCAGTCTTGGGATAGGATTTTAAACTATTTCATTGATGAGAGATAAAAATTAGTGTAGATATTTTGCCTCCAGATTCTCAGGTGGTTTTAGAAATTGTTTCTCTAATTCTGTAGGAGAATGTTGATACTGTTACAGTCTTACATGACATGGAAACTAGAAAACATAGCTAGATACTCTTCTACTCACGTTTTGGATGATGAGATAAATTATTTTATGCTTCACACACTTGGAGTATGTCATCTACTGTAATATAGTATCTGAATGAATACTTCAAATACATTTTTGTAAGCTAGTTGTACACTTTAAAACCTCTGAATAAATTTGAGTAGCAAGTCTCAGAAACTTGATTCTAAATATTAAAAATACATCCTTCCTTGGGAGGGAGCGTGTAGTAAACGTGTAGTGTGATTGTAAGCATGCTGTGTTTCTGGAGGTCGCTTTGTTCCTGCATCCACTGCTTTCATTTCAGGGATATTCACGGAACGCCAGGCACCAAAGGGCCAGAAGCGTCCCCCTGCAGGAGCAGCACTTGGTCCTGGCCATCCTGCTGGAGCCGGCTGTGCAGAGAGGCACGCTGAGGTGAGGGCTGCTGCAGACTGGGAACGCTTTGGGGAAGTGCGTCAGTATCCAAATACCTGTTGCACTGTGTGCATTTTACTGAATGGTTCGTGACTGCAGCAGATGTGTGGTGCTCTGTAAGCAGAGAACCATGTCCCAGAGCTCGCTCTCTCTTTACCTTTTCTTCACTTCCTTTTTTATGCTCGGTTTTCTAGTCTGGGAACTGTTCTTTTTTTTTTTCTTTCAGTTTTCCTCATTTAATTGTTTTTATTCCATGAATTTAAGATCCTAGAGCTTTCATGTAAACGTGCTCTTTGAGCTTCTTAACTGGTCTTTCCTGTCAGCAGAAGGCGATGTTGTGTGCTAAAATCTCAGTGTCAATTCAGTGATTTAATTACCACAGTTTTGCTTTCATTTCTTTCCAGATCCCAAGTATTTCTTCACTTCTATATAGCTGTTTGCTTTTATTTTTGATTAACCATGAAAAAAAAAAAGTTAATGTGTTTTTACTAGGAATGAATATCTTTTCTTCTTTAGCCAAATGTTGTCTGCATCCTGCTGTTGCTTCAGCTGTGGGACAGCGGGGCACAGGAGACTGACAATGAGCGTTCCCACCCAAGGCACCAGCGCCCGCTTTTGCCCTTGCTGCAAAGGTTCCGGAGCATCATTTGCAGGCAGGATACGCCCCACTCTGAGGGCGACATGCACATGAGTGTGTATGATGGAACTTTGTGTTTAGGTGGCACTGGATTCTAGTTACTTTTTAAGCAAGACCAGCGTGCGTGTCCATGGCAGTGTTTTTCTCTGGTGTGTGTGTGTTTGGTGGAAACAGCAGCGAGTCAGATGAGACAGGTGTGGGAGGTCACTTGTTTGTGGAGAAGACTTGAATCAGTGAGCACCGACTTCCTCGTCAGCACAGAACTAAGCTTGAAACACGCATTTTTAAATCAATACCAGAAAAGAACAACGAAAACAGTGGCCTGCTTTGTTGGCCCTTCCTGTGTACTGGGCTCTGTGCAGGGCATGTCACCTGAGCTGTCACTCTGTTGAGTACCAACTCCCCCCTTAACAGGTGCGGATGCCGCGCTCGGGGAGGAGCAGGTGCGCGGGGCCCTGGGCCTGAACCTCCAGGACTGCTGGTCCTTACAGGTCAAGTACAGGTTGGATTTTGCCAGTCTTTTCGGGAAAGTCTTAGGCATTCCAGTATTGTGCTTTAGTTTAATTTTTCTATCACTTGGCAGTCTTTAATCATCATCGGGCTCTTCTGCCTGTAGAAAAATTAGAATTATGATTTAATTTGCAAATGAAAGTAGGTGTTCTCCAGAGCGGGCAAGGTTTAGATTAAAGTAAAGGTTTTGGTTTTGGATTTCAAGGCCAGCTTGAGATGCTGCGCTGGGTTCCCCCAGAGGTGGTTCTGCCTTTCCCCAAGGGTCCCAGGCCTGCGAGGTGGTTTGGTTGTATTAGTAATCTGTGTGGACTCAACTTACCTGTGGTATCGTAAGTGTATACATGCACAGTCAATGTTGTGAACATGTATACAGCAAATTTAGACATTTGTACAGTCAGTTTATATGCTGCATAAATATATAGATGTGTAGTATAACTGTATCATCGACATGGTCATTTGATGGGCCACATGAGTAAATACCAAAATATAAAGAGTGGTTTTTTATTTTCTTAAGGGCTAATTGTGTTACTTTAATTTTTCCCACCATTTCTGAATGTGTGTTTACTTTTCCTTTCTAGCTTTTGTCTGGCCCCCTGAGCCCCAGCGAGTGTTTCCTGAGGTACCTCACCCTTCCACAAGACAACGAGCTTGCCATTGATCCGCGACAGACCGTGGTTGTTGTCATGGGCCATTTAGACCGTCTGGCTACGCTCTGTTTGCCTCCGCTGTGTAGTGCTCCGACGTCTCATAAGGTGTGTGCAACAACCGTGTTCTCCATGTGTTTTGTGGCTAGCACCACTTCTAGGTTCTCATCCTGGGCCCACGTGGAGACTTGTGTTTTCTGGTATTGATGGGGGAAGCTGGCTTGTGGTTTTAAACGTGTTTGCAGTTGAAGGTGTTCCCCGTGTTGAGAGTGAGTGATGAGCAAGCTGAGGTGCACAGGCCTAGGGACCCAACCTGGGGGCCCTGGTTCCAGGTTCAGGTAGCACAGCCCCAGAGAGTTCCCCTTTATCCACAGCCCCAGGCCCTCCCACCTTCTGCAGGGGGTTCCACAGCCTTCTTTATACTCTGAATACGGGCTGTCTTAGTAGGTAATGCTGGTTATAGTAGTGACAGTATAGTTCCATATTCTATCTGGTACGTAATAGTAATGGTAATAGTAGTGATTTGCGTGTGTGGAGCAACTGTAGGGTGCAGGCCCGCTGAGGACCTCATGCGTGCTGTTGTATCTCATTATGTGAATGAGAAAACTGCCTTTGGGAATGGTGGTGAACTTTGCAAGGGTGTAACAGTAATGTTAGTTTTGAATCGACTTTTCTAACATTTTATTTCTAATATGAAGAGTATTTATTTTGTTTTACAGTCATTAAAAAAAAGGAGGCCCTGCGCAGTGGCTCACGCCTGTAATCCCAGCACTTTGGGAGGACGAGGTGGGTGGATCACAAGGTCAGGAGATCGAGACCATCCTGGCGAACACGGTGAAACCCCGTTTCTACTAAAAAAGTATACAAAAAATTAGCCGGGCGTGGTGGCGGGTGCCTGTAGTCCCAGCTATTTGGGAGGCTGAGGCAGGAGAGTGGTGTGAATCCAGGAGGCGGAGGTCGCAGTAAGCCAAGATCCCGCCATTGCACTCCAGCCTGGGGGACAGAGCCAGACTTTCTCAAAAAAAAAAAAAAAAAAAAAAAAAAAAGGAATACAGTCACACGGTTCAAAAATCAAACCTAGGCAGAGACACACTGTCGCTTTCCCTGCGCACCCCTTCTACCCAGTTTCCCACCTGCTCCCTCTGACTTTTCAGTCTCCTCTGTAACCTCCTTGTTCTCTGGAATGAGTACCTAGTGGTAGCATGTTGCATTACTTGTGGTGTGTGTTTTTTACTAACCATATGTACTGGAGTACTTTATCAGAGTGTGGCTCTTTGTTTTTATAAAGCAACTTAGTATTCAGTGTGTGGATGTGTGTTTTATGTATGTTTGTTTAGTGAGTCTCTTATTGGTGGACACTTGGGCTTATTGCCACAATGTTGCTATACAAATAGTGCTGAGGGCCTGGTGTGGTGACTCAAGCCTGTAATCTCAGCCCTTTGGGAGGCCGAGGTGGTTGGATCACCTGAGAGGTTGGGAGTTTTAGACCAGCCTGGCCAACTTGGAGAAACCCCATCTCTACTAAAAACTACAAAAATTAGCCGGGCATGGTGGCACATGCTGGTAATCCCAGCTACTCGGGAGGCTGAGGCAGGAGAATCACTTGAACCCGGGAGGCGGAGGTTGCAGTGAGCTGAGATGGCGCCACTGCACTCCAGCCTGGGCAACAAGAGTGAAACTCCTTCTCAAACAACAATAACAACAACAATAAAACAAACACAAATAGTGCTGCAGGGCCTGCCCTGGAACACGTGTGCTGCATGTGTGCACACGTGTGTGCCTGTGCCCATGCGCAGGTGGGGATGCACCCAGTGTGGGCTGGTTGTCACCAGTTGCTCCTGCACGACTTGATTTCTCTCACCGCCGACACGGATGCTGGTCTCCCAGCCTCGCGTGTGGGCTTTTGGGATTTTGCCTCCTAAAGCACAAAATGGTGACCCCGATGTAGTTTGAACATTTTAAAGTATATTAGTATTTAAGGGCCATCGATACTACTTTTTAATGGGCTCTGTTAAAATGAAACGCGATGGAAATGGAAAACTAACCTGTTCAGTCGCTTCATCATACCTGTTAAATGAGGTAATACGGCGTGGTACCAGCTATTTTGATGTTTTGAATCTGCATATTTTCTCTTTATTTGCTTTGTTTTTGGCCTATAATATCTCAGTGTTACTCCCAGCCTTTTATTTTTCTTTTGCTGTTGTAAAAGAAAACGTTTACTTTCTTATCTTACAGGGATCATTGCAAGAAGTCATAGGTTGGGGGTTAATAGGATGGAAATACTATGCCAGTGTGATTGGTCCGATCCAGTGCGAAGGCCTGGCCAACCTGGGAGTCACACAGATTGCTTGTGCAGAGAAGCGCTTCCTGATTCTGTCACACAATGGCCGGGTGCACACACAGGCCTACAATAGTGACACACTGGTGAGTGTTCTGGGCCCTGTGCCTGCAGTGTTCCCTTGAGGGGCAGGGTCTGTACTGCAGATGCACAAGCTCTGGTCTTTCTTGAAGCCGTTTGATTTCTGAAGATTGATAAGCTTCTGTTTATTGTAAATTGTGTTTAATGGTCTCAGCTGTAATATTGTCAAGATTTGGGCTGTGAAGGTTAGGAAGTCCTTACATGAAACTCATTGCTAATCATGAGATTCCCATTTGTAAACTCATTTTCCATGTGTAAACTCATTTGACTTTGTGGCCAGGCAGGTGACAGATGAGGGAGTTGGGCCTCATGGGGATAGTGGCAAATTGGGACGTGGCATGTTTTCATTAAAGCGGGGTGTTCCTCCCTGTCGGCTGTGTGTCTCTGTCGCAAGGGGTTAGCCTGCCCGGCCCCTGCATCGGCTCTGGTCTTGCCGCGGAGCACGTGGAGGCTGCCCGCTGTTCTGTTGGTGCTGGGTGGGAAGGGCTGGAGAGCCGGCCCCGTGGCCCGCAGACACTTATGCCCCACTTCCAGTTAGAGCAGGCTTTGCTCGGGAATACAGGATAAAGGAGAGCTGTGCTGATTTCATTTTCCTTGGACTGATGATGACTTTTCTTCCTATTTTTCTTTTTTTAGGCCCCACAGCTGGTCCAAGGCCTTGCCTCCAGAAACATTGTAAAAATTGCTGCCCATTCTGATGGTCATCACTGCGTAGCCTTGGCTGCCACTGGAGAGGTGTACTCCTGGGCTTTGGGGACAGAGGACGGCTGGGATATGGGAAGACTGTGTCTGTATCCCTCATTCCTGCAGGGGACACACTCTTCTTTTATGTTGCCCTTTCCTGGACAGGCTGGAGCGCAGGAGTGTGTGCAGGTGTTTTCCAGCCACCCCGACGTGCAGCACTGGGGTGGAGCGGGACACTAGGGTATGCCCCCTCCTTGGTGATGGCTTAGGAACTCTCTGCCCATGTGTGGAGGGCAACAGGAATCGGCCTTTCTGCTCTTCTCCACCCCGCGCAGCCTTGGCCGCCTTCTCTCTACTCAAACCGCATCCCCACTGTGGAGTTTGCCAGAACAAATCCCACAGCACTGTTCCTCCATTCACAAACAGTTCCCCCTGTCTCCCATAGATAAGGTTGTCACCCTTTCCTTGAACCGTAATATTATTTTTACAGGAACAAAAGTCAGCAGTTTCTTCATAATATTATCCTATTCGGTGGAACCTTTTATTGTGAAAAAACAGAAATAAAGTTGTTATAAATGCCAGGTTTTAAAAATTGGGAGGTCTGCCAGCCCAGTGAGTGATGGGAACCCTCTTGTACTTTGCTGTTGTGGGTGGAACTCTGGCATTAGGTTTAAATGAAGGATGTATGTACACACCAACCCAGCAAGCACATTTCATGTGGGCCGGAGCCCTGAGCAGGGAGCGAACAGTGCAGAACGTGAAATGAGCATAGTCATGACTGCCCTTGTGTCCCTTGAGAGGAGCCTGGAGGGCATGGGCCATGCACACCACAGGGTGGAGTTGAGGGCATCATTGCCGACAGCATCCGCTGGGAAGATCCCAAACTGGGAGAAAAGCAGAGTGATGTGTATCGTGCGGTGCATGTATGCCAAGCTCAGAACAGCCCAACCCTGACAGTGTTGTAAGGGATTCAGACAAATGTCAAACGAGTGAAAAACAAAAGTTTGATCTCCATGGAATTTATAGCTGTTACTCTCACACTGGATCCTAAGGGCTGGGATTGACATGGGGTACACGGGACTTGAAAGGCATTGAGGTACAGGACAGGGTGGTGTGTCTGCTTATTTCCTTTAGGTATTTATTACTGACTTTGTATAAAATATTTCATAGTAAAACAATTCTCAGTGCAGAGTGAGTGCTGGGATGAGTAACTCCCTTATTCTAGGACTTCAAGGAAGGAAGAGAGATCAGTGCAGATGGCAGAAGCTGGGGATAACCTTTTGGGGAAGTTGAAACTTAAGCTGAATAAGGGAGAGGTTGTACTGGGGTAGAGTCATTGGACTGTCGCTGTGTGTGCCTGTGCCACTGTGTGTATTTTGCAAACTAGTAGGTCACAAAGTGAGTAAACCATGCCTTTGGAGAGGCCTGGCTTCTATAGATTCTCAAGAAAATGACATCCAATATAGGAATGTATTCTGGATCCTAAGAATAGGATATTTTGTTAACGTTGCAATTTCTTCAACTAGTAAGACTTCTCTACCCTAATCCCCACTGCCTCATACTTTTCATTTGTAAAATACAGACTGCAGAGTGCTGGCTTCATTCCATCCACATTCGTTTAACAAATACCTATAAATGTCAGTCAGCTTTGAGGCTTACGTACAACCAGATGACTGAGTTTCGGGTGTAGAGTTGGATGGGTTTTGGCCAGTGCCCTCAGCTGGGGAGTCACCACCATCAAGACATGGGGCGTGCCCGTCGCTTCCAGGGCCCTGTTTGTACCCTTTGAGTTGATGCCCACTTCCTCCCTCCAGTTCCTGACAACCTCCGATCTGCCCTCTGTTGTTACTATTTTGTCTTTTCCATAATTGAATGTAAACAAAGCCATACCGCGTGTGGTGTTTTGTTTCTGGCATCCTTCACGTAGCATGATGTCCTGAGGTCCAGCCGCGTTGCTGGGTGTGTGGGTAATTCCTTCCTTCTGGTGCAGATGGACCATGGCTTTGGGCCATTGTGAAGAAAACTGGAATGGACTTTATTGTACAAGTCTTTTTCTTGAGATGGAGTTTTGCTCCTGTTGCCCAAGTTGGAGTGCAATGGCGTGATCTCAGCTCACTGCAACCTCCACCTCCCGGGTTCAAGCGATTCTCCTGCCTCAGCCTTCGGTTAGCTTGGATTACAGGGACCTGTCACCATTCCCAGCTAATTTTGTATTTTTAGTAGAGACAAGGTTTCACCACGTTAGCCAGGCTGGTCTCAAACTCCTGACCTCAGGTGATCCGCCCACCGCAGCCTCCCAAAGTGGTGGGATTACAGGTGTGAGCCACCGTGCCCGGCCTATTGTACGTCTTTCACCCTGTTTTTGTAATTTGACTGGATACCATGCTTGGCGTTGGGTTCCAACTTAACAAAACGTCATGAGGTGTTAGGTGTTCAAATTCTCTCTTCCTTATTTTATAAGGTACCTGGAAGGGGAAACTGGCCTGATGCTCTCATGGTCTCCATTTGGATAGTGAATTTCCTTTGGTAACACTAATAAGAAATAACACCAAGAAGAGCATTCATGTTTATTCCCTTCCTCCCCAAGGCCTCTGGAGGAGCCTAAGGTGATCTCCGCCTTCTCTGGAAAGCAGGCCGGGAAGCACGGGGTGCATATGGCTTGCGGGAGCACTTACAGCGCAGCCATCACTGCCGAGGGGGAGCTGTACACCGGGGTCTGCGGGAACTACGGCCGGCTGGGCCGCGGTGCGTCTGCCCTGCATGAGTGGGAGCATGCAGCAGGAGGTGGCCTCTCACAGGACTTAGGAACAGCCGTCCTATCTGTTTGAAGGCTCCAGTGAGGATGAGGCCATTCCAATGCTGGTAGCTGGGCTTAAAGGACTGAAGGTCATCCATGTGGCGTGTGGGAGTGGGGACGCTCAAACCCTGGCTGTCACTGAGAACGGTACACAGAGCTCTTGCCACCCAGGACAGGGCCTCGAGGACACGCATGGCAGCTTCCCTGGAGGAAGTGAGATGAGTACAGTGGGCCTCACGAGGCCGCCCACCCTGTTGTCCAGTGGGTGTGGGATCAGTGGCATTGGTGAAGAGGCCCCGGTGGTTATATATGTGTATATACATATATTTATAGTATTTTCTTCCCTATGCTTGCTTTGAGTTTATTTTGCTGTTGTTTATCTAAGTAGTTGAGGTGAGAGCTTATTGAATTGACAGGGCTTGTTTGCCTGGGGCCTGTCAGCAGATTAGCAGCTGTGTGGGCATTCCTGTGTGGGCATTTTATTTTTTTAAGATTGAGAGTTGGAATGGAATGAATGACACTCTGAATTGTCTCTGGTTAGTATTGTTACATTTCTTAGTGTTCAGCCACTCTTGATTCCATGTGGTAATTCCTGCTAAGTCTTTCCGTGTTCTATAGTCTGACGCTGCGGTATCTGCTTGCTTTGAATTTTGCTTTTGTGTTTGTGTTCCTAACTGAGATCATCCTCATCTTTTTTCAGGGGTACATGATGAGGTTTGATGGTTAAAGTCACATTAATTTTTTAGAAACGACTCGTCTGTCAGTATTGTGGGGGCCTGTCCTTGGCATCTTGTGTGTCTCTGGCGTTGTGGAGTCTTTCTGTGAAATCAGCTGGGGACCTATCAGCTTGCTTTCTCTCCTGCAGAAGTTGAACGGCAGATTGATAATTGAGTGACTTTTGGTCATTTCTTAGGTGAAAGATGAAAAATCATTTCAGATACTTCCCTATATGTATAGGTCCCGCTGCCGTTGCCGGGACAGACATTGTCAGAGCCGTCCTGTTTCTGCTACTGTGAGTCCTAGAGCGAAGGTGGTCTCCTCTGAAAGGCTCCTGCTGTCAAGCTTTCCATTTGACATCTCGTCATTTAAAAATATCTATTTTATCGATATCGAGTGAGTGGTAGACCTTAAAATATTTCCTGGTTAAAAGTTTTGTGAGGCCTGAGCTGTGTTAGGATTCTAGCCTTGCGTTCTTTAGTGCAGTTGCTACTTTAGGTGAAGTTTATGATGATACGTTGAGTAAACTGCCTTGAACAGGCTGCGGACAGTGTCTTCCTCACACTGGTGTTTCTTTGGTGCAGATCTTGTAGGGAAGTGTCTCTGCTGTGCCGTTATTTTCTGAGGCGACTGTTAATGTAGAAGTATCCTACCCTGCAGTCTGGCCTTGGGGGACGGTGGGAAATAGCCAGGCGGACTACGTGAACAGCATAATGTTCAGCACAGCGTGTGAAAGTGCACCTCTGATCTCTGTGTGCAGGTCTGCTGTGCTGCTTTCATTGACCACGTCATAGTGTGTCATCTCCAGTTTCCGATTCGCTCGGGGTCGGCCAGCTTTTGCAGGTGGAGTTGTATTGGTGTGCAGGTCTGCCTACTCATTCACATATTGTCTGTGGCTGCTTTCCTGTGACAGTGGCACAGCTGGGTCGTGGGGACAGAAAGCCCACAGAGGCTAAAAATATTCACAATCTGATCATTGAGGAAAATACTTGCCTGTCTTTAGTTATTACAAAATAGAATGTGGGAACTTGTGGAGCAATCTGATATCTTCTCTGGTTTCTTTTTCCTGATCTTTTACAGTTTTCACCTTTATGTAATTTCACTTTTTTTTTTTTTTGGAAGACAGATCTTCGCTCTGTCACCCAGGCTGGAGTGCAGTGGTGCAGTCTCGGCTCACTGCAACCTCCACCTCCTGGGGTCAAGCAATTCTCGTGCCTCAGCTGGATTATGGATGTTCACCACCTTGCCTGGCTAATTTCTGTATTTTCAGTAGAGACAGGGTTTCATCATGTTGCCCAGGCTGGTCTCGAACTCCTGGGCTGAAGTGATCTGCCAGCCTCGGCCTCCCAGAGTGCTGAGATTACAGGCGTGAGCCACCGTGCCCAGCCTAACAATTTTGTTTTTTAGCAATTCACTTTCATTAAGTTTTTGCAAAGTTTTCAGCTTATTTTTCACAGTAAAAATAAAAATATTAATTTTTGCAGTTGTATTTTGTCCCTTTATGTAATATTTAATCAACTTACATAATTATGCTGATATATGCAGTTGGGAACACGTACAGTGTTATGATTGACCAGCGGTCAGCACGGTGGCAACAGAAGCAGGTAGGCAAATGGGAGGGAGGGTGATCCGCAAGCGTCTGCAGTGTGCCGGGCCCCCGTTACTGTGTGTCACGGGGGCAGTGGGCCTTTGGTTCTGTGAAGCAGTGAACATTGAGCCCAGGCTAGTAAGAGTCACGACTTGGTTTTTCATGTAATGAAAACAAAAAGAAAACTCCCCCTTCCCTTTCTTGCTTGCTTCTGTATCAACCTCAGGTGTCACCTAGATTTCATTTGCTCAGTAGCCTCCCTTGTAGTATTAACTGTGCACATGGGTGGTCTACATTAGTGTGCGTTTTTCATTAGATTATTGTCACTCATTTAAAATGTTTCATTAAAATGCACAGTTGTTGTTATTTAAATGCATTTGTATTTTTTAGGGCAAGTGTGGTCTTGGGGAGATGGTGACTGTGGGAAATTGGGCAGAGGTGGTAGTGATGGCTGCAAAACCCCAAAGCTGATTGAAAAGCTTCAGGACTTGGATGTGGTCAGAGTCCGCTGTGGAAGTCAGTTTTCCATTGCTTTGACGAAAGATGGCCAAGTTTATTCATGGGGAAAAGGTGACAACCAGAGACTTGGACACGGACCAGAGGGACATGTTCGTTATCCAAAACTCTTAGAAGGCTTGCGAGGTGAGTGCAAACATAAACTGTTAAAACCCTTCAGGATGGTTTCTTTAGTGATGTTTTAAAGTTTGCAGGTTTTGTGTTCTTGACCTGACATTCCATGAATGGACTGTCATTAGAAATTTTGAGAGCCGGCTTGGTACAGGGATTGATACTAACTGGAAAGTGGGTGTGTCTCTATTACAAATGACTTTGAATTATTCTTACCAAATTTAATTTAAACCCATTGAGTTTTACAAACATCGCCACTCTCCGTGGCAGGCACCCATGCATCACTCAGCAGGCTGGACTCAGGAAGGGTTCCCTCTGCGTGGTGAGGTCACCTGTACTTGTACTGCAGACACACTGAGACCGTGAGGGTGCGTTGTGCTGTGGGGCCACATTGGGAGGTGGGATTGGGTCCACCTGGGACGCTCTGATGTGAACTGGTCCTTGGTGGGGGATTCCTGCTTGCTCAGTTGCAAAGGTGTCCAGCGTGCATTGTGATTGGAGGGAACAGATGGAAGCCGAGGTGTGTAGATATGAGTGCCGGCGCCTTCAGTGTGGGCTGTGGGTGCAGGCAGAGAGGATGGGGGCCTCCGCAAGAAGACCCTGAAATTCTTCTATGGTGTTCTTACTAGGGATGTTATGCTGCAGGAAGTTGGGGTGGGGGCCATGAAAACTATGATGGTGGAGGTATTTTCTAAGGTAAAACTGGACTTTTCTGTACCATTTGGCCTAGTGGTTGGGAGATAGTCTTCATCCTAGTCAAGAACTGGTGAAGGGCAGGCAAGCTGAAAAGAAAGTAGGGAAGAAGGGAAAAGGCAGCGAGCGGTACATCAGATGGACTCTTCAGGGTTCTCTCTCTCCGGGGTGGGCGGCCTTTTTCTTAAAGGGCCGGATTGTATTTGCAGCAGGTGGACCTGGCTGAGTTCCAACACAAGTGTCTTCACAGAAGCAGGCCTTGGGCTGCACTCTGTGTGGGGGCTGTAGTTCGTTGGGTCCTGGTACTACACACATTCTTTGTGTGTTTGCTTGTTTACCAAGTGGGTTTGGAAGTGGGACTTTTAAGTGAGACTTACCAGTTCCTTTCTCCATGAGTTTTATTTTAACACATGTTAGTATCTTGATGACTGAGAGTTTTGTGTGCCCATACGGTATGTATTATGTTCTGAGCTGCTGAGATAAGTGGCAGAGTATTAAGTTTCCTCTGTGTCATTGAATGGTGTTTGAATTTATGTGCCTTCTTGTTTATATTCCCCTCCATTAGTATAGGAAAGCTATGACGGTCATTAGATATAGAAATCGTTTAATTTCAGAGTGTTTAAATTCCTGTTGATAAACACCTGTTGTTGTTGCTGATGTGAACTTATGGTAGGATCCTAGGATAGAATTGTTCCCCTTACTGCAGTGTGGTTTTTCAGCTGGATTATTTTATATGTTGACATTTCTGAGAAACACCCTTTGTGTTGGCCATGTTAGATTTACCAGGAAGGAAAAATAGAATATTTCGTGTTCCTGGTAAACACAAGAAGTGTTTAAATAGAAACAATGTTTTAAATATTGATATCACCTAACTCTGAGAGAAAAATAGATTTCCTCTTAGGAAGCCTTCCTCAGTGAAGAGTGTGCTGTGTATTGTTATGTCTGGGATGGGAGAATATGATCTAATAGTTAACTAAAAGCACCTTGTTTCTCTCTGAATGAAAATCTGAATGAGGAGGAGAAAAAAGAACAGGTCCTTTTCATATCCTAGCATTATGATATTTGTAGGCTGTGGGTTCTAACAAATTGTAGCTAACAAAATACAGGAGTTTTAATAACATACCCAAGGCAAATGAATTGTGCTTAATATTAAAGCAACAGATTATCCTCAAGAAGTTAATATTAAAAGCTTTCTGGCCTGAATGGCCGAGTGGAAATACTTGTCTTTCTTGCAGCAGAAGTCATAGGCTTGAAGCTGCATCTGCATCCCTCTTTCCTTGTAGGGAAGAAGGTGACTGATGTGGCTGCCGGCTCCACCCACTGCCTGGCTCTGACTGAGGACAGCGAGGTCCACAGCTGGAGGAGCAACGGCCAGTGCCAGCACTTTGACACCTTGCACGTGACCAAGCCAGGACCTGCAGCATTGCCGGGACTGGACACCAAACACACAGTGGGAATTGCCTGTGGGCCTGCCCAGGTACAGAATATAGAGCTTGATTTCGTATTTTGGAGGATTTTGGTTACCAGTTGTTCATTACCGGTATATAGAAAATACCACTGAGTTTTGTTTGTTGTTCTTACATCCTGCAGTTGTGCTAAACTCATTTATTGTGAGCTTCATTGTAGTTTCCTTGGGTTTTCTTCATGGACAATTATACTATCTGTATAGAGGGGCAGTTCCATTTCTTCCTTTCCAATCTGCTTGCCTTTGATGTCTTTTCCCAGCCTGATTGCCCTGGCCAGGACTTGCGGTGTGAAGCTGAGTAGGACAGGTGACAGTGGGCCTTGCTCCTGACTGTAGAGGAAGGCAGTTCAGTCTTTCACCATCGGCTGTGATGTTAGCTGCAGTGTTTATGTAGATGCCTTATTACCAGATTAAGGCAGTTTCTTTTTTTTTTTTTTTTTTTTTTGAGGTAGAGTCTCGCTCTGTCGCCCAGGCTGGAGTGCAGTGGCCAGATCTCAGCTCACTGCAAGCTCCGCCTCCCGGGTTCCCGCCATTCTCCTGCCTCAGCCTCCCGAGTAGCTGGGACTACAGGCGCCCGCCACCTCGCCCGGCTAGATTTTTGTATTTTTTAGTAGAGACGGGGTTTCACCGTGTTAGCCAGGATGGTCTTGATCTCCTGACCTCGTGATCCGCCCGTCTCGGCCTCCCAAAGTGCTGGGATTACAGGCTTGAGCCACCGCGCCCGGCCGGCAGTTTATTTAATTCCCCCTTTTAGAAGCTTTTAAAATATCCTGAGTGGATGTTAAAATTTGTTAAATGCTTTTAATCTTCTCAAATGAAATGGTCCTGCAGTTTTCCTTCTTTAGTGTGTTAGTATGGTGTATACATTGATGATTTTTACTTTTTTTTCTTAAACTTTTTTTTTTCTTTTTTAGACATAAGGTTTCACTATGTTGCCAAGGCTGGTCTTGAACTCCTGAGCTCAAGTGATCTACCTGCCTTGGCCTCCCAAAGTGCTGGGATTACAGGTGTGAGACACAGCACCAGCCTGATTTTTAAATACTGACCAAGCCTTGTATTACTGGGATAGGTGTCACTTGGCCACAATTTACCACCCTATTTCTTCTCTTTTCTTTTTCTTTTTTTTTTTTTTTTGAGACAGAGTCTCGCTCTTTCACCCAGGCTGGAGTTCATTGGTGCAATCTCAGCTCTCTGCAACCTCTGCCTCCTGGGTTCAAGCAATTCTCCTGCCTCAGCCTCCTGAGTAGCTCGGATTACAGGTGTGCACCACCACGCCTGGATAATTTTTGTTTTTATTTTATTTATTTTTTTGGTAGAGATGGGGTTTCATCATGTTGGCCAGCCTGGTCTCCAGCTCCTGACCTCAAGTGACCCACCCTCCTTGGCATCCCAAAGTGTTGGGATTAGAGACATGAGCCACCGCGCCCGGTCCTGTTCTGTTTCTATATTGTTAACTTTGACTTACTAACATGTTGTTGAGGATTTTTCTGTTGATGCTCATCAGGGATGTTGGTTTGTGGTTGTCTTTCTTTGTATTATACTGTCTTGTCTGACTTCCTGTCAGGGGAAAGCTGAACTTATACAAAGTATTGGCATGTATTCTCTCTGTTTCCATTTTCTATAAGGGATTGTGTAGAATTAGTGTTATTTCTTCTTTACATGTTTTTGAATCCATCTGAGCCTGGAGATTTCTTTCTATAAGATTTTACGCCAGGTGCAATGGCTCATGCCGGTAATCCCAGCACATTGGGAGGCCGAGGAGGGTGGATCATCTGAGGTCAGGAGTTTGAGACCATCCTGGCTAACATGTTGAAACCCCATTTCTACTAAAAATAGAAAAAATTAGTCGAGCTTGGTGGCGTGCGCCTGTAATCCCAGCTGCTCAGGAGGCTAAGGCAGGAGAATCGCTGGAACCCGGGAGGCAGAGATTGCAGTGAGCCGGGATCGCACCATTGCACTCCAGCTGGGGCAACAAGAGCGAAACTCCAGCTCAAGGGAAGAAAAAAAAAGATTTGACGAATTCCATTTCTTTAACAGATATAGAACTATTCAGATTGCCTGTTTGTTTCTAGGAGGATTTTCCTGGTTTGTGGCGCTCAGACATTGCTTTACTTGTCTACATTGTCTGATTTTCACATGTCTAGTTTTCTGTGGTGTTCTCTTGCTAACCTGTCTGAAGTCTGTGGGGCCTGCGGTGATGTCCCTTCATTCATTCCTGATACTGATAAGTTGTATCTTTTCTGCTTTTTTCTTTGTCAATTTTGCTAGAGTTTTTCAATGTTGTTGATCTTTTCAAAGAACAATCTTTTAATTTCATTAATTGTTCCCTTGATTTTTGCTTTCAATCTCATTGATTTCCGCTTTTATCTTGTCATTTGTCCCTTTGGCTTGTTTTGCGTTCACTTTGCTCTTTTTCTAGTTTCTTAAGGTGGAAACGTAGATTGCTGATTTACATCTATCTTTTTTTAATATGTCATCATTTGAGGCTATAAATTTTCCTCTAAGCAGTGCTTTAATTAAACCCACAAATTTTGGTGTGTTTTCATTTATGTTCAAAATATTGTGTAATTTCTCTTGAGAATTGTTCTTTGACCCATGGATTATTATTATTATTATTTTTCAAGATGGAGTTTCGCTGTTGTTGCCCAGGCTGGAGTGCAATGACATGATCTCGGCTCACTGCAACCTCTGTCTCCCGAGTTCAAGTGATTCTCCTGCCTCAGCCTCCTGGTTAGCTGGGACTACAGGTGCCCGCCACCATGCCCAGCTAATTTTTTTGTATTTTCACTGGAGATGGGGTTTCTCCATGTTGGCCAGGCTGGTCTTGAACTCCTGGCCTCAGGTGATCCCCCCACCTTGGCCTCCCACAGTGTTGGGATTACCCGCGTGAGCCACTGCACCCAACCTGACCCATGGATTATTAAGTATGTTTTTAAATTTTGAAATGTTTGCAGATTGTTCTGTTAATGATTTCTTAGGGAAAACAAACTGTATATGACTCTGACTGCATGGGGAAGGGATAATGGACACTCCATGACTGGTGTCCTCTTGGACTCAGCCCTACGCCTTTCTTCCCCTGGCTGATTTTAATTTTTATCCTTTCCATGTAATCAAGCCATAACTGTGAGTATAACAGATTTCTGTGAGTTCCAACCAATTCTTAGAGGTAAGCAAGCAGAGCTCATCTACCACCAGCTGAAAAAAACTATTTAAAAATCCGTAAACCAAAGAAGGCCAGAGCTCTCATGAATCTGACCCAACAGATTTTGAAGCCAAAGCTGAGGGCATTTGAGCCAAAGCCAGGCCAGACGGAGATGAGGCTCCTGGGAGGGAACAGGTGTAGTCCTGCTCAGGCTGCAGTGTCCCAGGGCTACAGCTGGAAAAGAGCTCCCTCTGGGTCACAGCTTCTAGGGACAGAGTTTGGGGCAGGTCAACTGTCTGATTTGTAAGGCTCTGGTGATGAGCTCAGCTGGGAAACTGTGTGGTGATGGGAAGAGAATGGTTTTGCTTTTCCAAATCATCTACCCCCTGCATGCTTGGATCCACATGGGAACTCAGTGTGGAAACTACCTTTGAACAGCCTAAGCCTGAATTCTGGGCCATGTGTGCAGCTTCCTGGCCTCCAGCTTTGTTCAGTCCTTACCCCCACCCATCACTGATGCCAGATCCATCCTCCCAAATATCCTTTCATCATGTTACCCTCCCCACCACCTCATGGCACCTTCTACACAACAGGAAATGCCTCCCACCTCAGCCTGGCATTCAAGGTTCTTTCTGATGTGGCCCACTTCTCACCACCCTATGGCACCTTCTACACAACAGGAAATGTGTCTCACCTCAGCCTGGCATTCAAGGTTCTTTCTGATGTGGCCCACTTCTCACCACCCTATGGCACCTTCTACACAACAGGAAATGTGTCTCACCTCAGCCTGGCATTCAAGGTCCTTTTGATGTGGCCCACCTCTCACCATCCCACCACATCTCCCTGTAGGTCCTGCCTAATTGGATCAATTTTTCCTATCCATGAGCTGAACTTTCCCACCTCCATACTGTTGCTTACACTGTGACCTTCCTGTGCATGTTCTCTTACTCCCTCTCCCCAAGTCCAAATGCTATAGACTGAATTGTGTCTCCCCAAAATTCTTATGTTGGAGCCCTAACCCCCTATGTAGTTGTATTTAAAAACAGGGCTCCTAGGAAGTAATTGAAGTGAAGTAAGTGGGGAGGGGCAGAGCAAGATGGCTGAATAGTAGTCTCTACCAATCAGTCCCCCTGCAGGAAAATAAAATTTCACAACCGTCTCCACCAGAAAACCATCTTCATAAGAACCAAAAATCAGGCGAGGACTCACAATACCTGGGTTTAACTTCATGTCGCTGAAAGAGGCACTGAAAAGGGTAGGAGAACCAGTGTTGAAACACCAATGTCACCCCTCCCCCTCACCCAGCAGCGGCTGCTGTGGTGCTGAGAATCTGCACCTGGGAGAGGGAGAAGGCAGCAACTGTGAGACTTTGCACTGAACTCAGTGCTGCTCTGTCACAGGAGAAAGCAAAACCAGGTGGAACTCACATGACACCTGCCCATGGAGGGAGCATTTAGACCAGCCCTACCCAGAGGGGTTCACCCATCCCAGTAGTTAGAAGGCTTGAGGCTTGGGTTTTGACAAGCCTTGGCATGGCAGGCTATAATGCTCTGGGGCCCTAAATAAACTTGAAAGGCAGTCTAGACCATAAGGACTTCAACTCCTAGGCAAGTTCCAATGCCATGCTGGGCTCAGAGCCAGTGGACTCAGGGGGCACAAGACCTAGAGAGATACCAGCCAGGGCAGCCAAGGGAGTGTTGCACCACCCCTCCCCCAACCCCAGGCAACACAGCTTGCACCAACTAAAGTGACTCCTTCCTTTTGCTTGAGGAGAGGAAGGGGAAGAGTAAAGAGGACTTTGTCTTACATTTTGGATACCAGCTCAGCCACAGTAGGACAGAGCACCTGTCAGAGTTGAGAGGCCCCCATTCCAGGACCTAGCTCCTGAATTACCTTTCTAGATACACCCTGGGCTAGAAGGGAATCTGCTGCTCTAAAGGAAAGAACCCAGTCCTGGCAGGATTTATCACCTGCCGACTCAAGAGCCTTGGGCCCTGAATAGCCAACAGTGATACCCAGGTAGTATGCGATGGGCCTGGAGTAAGGCTCTGAGACATGCTGGCTTCGGGGGAGACCCAGCACATTCCCAGCTATGGTGGCTGTGGTGAGAGACTTCTTCTGCTTGAGAAAAGCAGAGGGAAAGGTAAAAGGGACTTTGTCTTGCAGCTTAGGTGCCTGCCTGGCCACAATGGGGTAGAGAGCACCAAATGGGCTCCTGTGGTCACTGATTCTAGGCCTTGGCTCTTAAACAGCATTTCTGGGCCTGCCCTGGGCCAGAGGGGAGCCCACTGCCCTGAAGGGTGAGTCCCGGGCCTGGAAGCATTCACCACAAGTGACTTAGGAGACCTTGTGCCCTAAGTAAACATCCACAGTAGCCTGGCAGCACTCCCTGTGGGCCTGTGGTGGTGGCCACAGGGTGAGGCTCCTCTGCCTGTGGAAAGGGAAAGGCAGAGTGGGAAGGACTTTGTCTCATGGTTTCGGTGTCAGCTCAGCCGCCTTAGAATAAAGCACCAGGTAAATTTCTAAGGTTTTTGACTCCAGTCCCTGGCTCCCAGACAGCATCTCCGGACCCACCAGGGCCTGAGGGAACTCATTGCCCTGAAGAGAAGTCTACCTGCTGACTGTAGAGCCCCAGAGCCTCGAGTGAACATAGGCGATAGCAGGTAGTATTGACAGTGAGCTTTGAGTGAGACCCAGTGCTTTGCTGGCTTTAGGTCTGACCCAGTGCAGTCCCAGTGGTGGTGGCCACAGGGATATTGTGTCAGCCCACCGCCAGCTCCAAGTGGCTCACCAGAGAGAGAGAGAGAGAGAGAGAGACAGAGAGAGACAGAGAGAGACAGAGACAGAGACAGAGAGACAGACACAGAGACTGTTTTTTGGAGAGAAATTACAGGTAGAGAATAAGAGTCTCTACTGGCTGGTAGCTCAGAAAATTCCTCCAGATCTTGTCCAAGACCACCAAGGCAGTTCCTCTATGAGTCTGCCAGAACCGTAGCATAACTGGGCTTGGAGTGTCCCCTAAGAAAGATACAGTTTAGATCACAACACCCACATCCTTTCAAATACCTGGAAAGCCTTCCCAACGGTGGGTACAAACAAGCCCAGGCTGAGAAGATGGTGGCAGCTTGAAATCAGCCATGGAATATTTGAACCATAGAAAATAGCAAACACTACAGAACAGACTCTGTTCCCTCCCCGACAGAGAGCCCCTTGGGTAACAACAGCACACCACTGCCCCATCCCTGAGCAGAGCGCTGTGTGTTGCAGCAGAGTGGGGGCGGGTGTCTTCTCCCTTGGGCTACAGAATGCACATTTTTTTCCTCAGCACATGGATCATTCTCAAGGATAGACCATATCTTAGGTCACACGACACATCTTAAAATGTTAGAAAAAAATGAAATAATTTCAAACATCATCTCTGATCACAATGGAATAAAACTAGAAGTTAGTAATAAGAGAAATGTTGAAAACTATATAAACACGTGGAGATTAAATAATATGCTCTGGAATGACCAGTGGGTCAGTGAAGAAATTAAGAAGGAAGTTGAAACATTTCTTAAATTATAATGGAAACACAACACGCCAGAACGTACGGGATATGACAAAAGCAGTGCTAAGAGGGAACTTTATGGCTACAAACACCTATTTTTAAAAAGTAGAAAAGCATCGAATAAACAACCTAACAATGCATCTTAAAGAAATAGAAAAGCAAGAGCAAACCAAACCCAAAATTAGTAGAAGAAAAGAAATAGTAAAGATCAGAGCAGAAATAAATGGAATTGAAATGAAGAAAACAATAAAAAGCATCAATGAAATGAAAAGTTGGTTTTTGGAAAAGATAAACAACTTTGACAAACTTCAAGCCTAACTAAGACTAAGAAAAAAGAAGACTCAAGTGAATAAAATCAAAGATGAAAAAGGAAACATTACAACTGATACCACAAAAATTCACAGGATCACTAGTGGCTATTATAAGCAACTGTATGCAAGGCCAGGTATGGTGGCTCTCACCTGTAATCCCAGCACTTTGGGAGGCTGAGGCGGGTGAATCACAAGGTCAGGAGTTTGAGACCAGCCTGACCAACATGGTGAAACCTGTCTCTACTAAAAATACAAAAAAATTAGCTGAGTGTAGTGGCACACACCTATAATCGCAGCTACTTGGGAGACTGAGGCAGGAGAATCACTTGAACCCAGGAGGTGGAGGTTGCAGTGAGCCGAGATCATGGCACTGCACTCCAGCCTGGGTGACAGAGCAAGACTCTGTCTCAAAAAATAATAATAATAATAATAATCATAAGTAACTGTGTGCAAAGAAATAGGAAAACCTACTAAAAATGGATAAATTTGTAGACACATCCAGCCTGCCAAGATTGAACCATGATGAAATCCAAAACCTGAACGGACCAATAAGAAACAATGAGATCGAAGCAGTAATAAAAAGTCTCCCAGCAAAGAAAAGCCTGGGACCTGATGCTTCACTGCTGAATTCTACCAAACATTTAAAGAAGAACTCATACCAACCTTACCCAAACTATTCCAAAACTAGAGACCTTACCCAACTATTCCAAACTCATTCTACAAGGCCAGCATTACCCTGATACCAAAACCAAAGATACATCCAAAACAGAGAACTACAGGCCAATATCACTGATGAGTATTGATGCAAAAATCCTCCACAAAACATTAGCAAATTGAATTCATCAACACATTAAATTTGGGGTGCAGTGTCCCAGGTTCACTCAACCCTTCCCCTTTTTCTGTGTGTATCTACTTTGGCTGTGCTCCCAGGAGGCAGTGGTGGTGGCAATGTTGGTGTATGGACTTCCCAGGACAAGGGGAGCCTGGCACCAACTCTGGCCAGGTCTTCTAGCAAGGGACCTGGAGATGTTCTTTTCCAATTTCCAGATTGGGAAAATGGAGGCAAATTCTGGGTACTAGAGTCAAAACTAAGATGAGGCTTGATCAGTGGTGTCTGGGGTCCTGAGAGGCAGAGATGTGAAACCCTCTAGAGTGTGTGGGGAGCTGGGTGTGTGTTCTGGCCAGTTGCTTCTCCTTGTGCCTCAACGTTCCATGTACGCTTGGAGGGGCTGAGATCCTGGGGATGCCTGGAGCCTGGCTGCATGGCCTGGCCACCCTGATGCCCTTGTGTTCTCCATGGCAGACCAGCAAGACTGAGGAGAATGGCTCTGACAGCTTCATGCACTCCATGGGCCCACAGCTGGAGCAGCAAATGGAGACCACTCAGAGCCTTGTGGACTCCTATGTGGCCTTTGTCAACAAGACCGTGTGGGACTTCATGGTTGGTCTCGTGCCCAAAACCACCACACACCTCATGATCAACAATGTGCATGCACCGCCTCATGGGGGTAGGGGGCTCCTGTGGCACTGGGGATGCAGGTGGCTGTGTTGGCCTGACAGAGATGCCAACCAGCCCTGTGGGACCAGGTCCAGGGAGAGGGGCACAGTCAAGACCAGAGCTGTCCCATAGAACTATAACGTGGAACTGGGCACAGTGGCCCATGCCTGTAAACCCAGCACTTTGGGAGGCCAAGGCAGAAGGATCACTTAAGCCCAGGAGTTTCAGACCAGCCTGGGCAACATAGTGAAACCTGGTCTCTACAAAAACATTTAAAAAATAGCTGGGCCTGGTGGTGGCATGTGCCTGTAGTCCTAGCTACTCAATAGGCTAACGTTGGAGGGTCACTTTGAGCCCAGGAGGTTGAGGCTGCAGTGAGCAGTGATGTCACCCACTGTACTCCAGCCTGGCGACAGAGCAAGATCCTATCTCCAAAAATTAAAAACTGAGTAGACAGGTGTCCTGCTGGCATGATAGGTCCTGGCTCCCCTCCCAGATATGTGACCTTGGGCAGGTGACTTTTCCTCTGGACCTCTGTCCCCATCTGAGTGAGAAAATGTGGTGGGGAGGCAGGTCTTCAAGTCTAAGTGGTGTAGAAGCCACATCTGAAAAGCCATTCTCGGGGCTCCAAGTCCAGCATACAGTACAGCAGGGCCTGGTGGGGTGGCCAGGGTGGCACAGGCATCAGGTCCCAACCTCCTTCCCTCTATGCCCACTCTCAGACCAAGGAGTTCATCATCTTGGAGCTGCTGGCCACCCTGTACTCACATGGAGACAAGAACATGCTGATGGAGGGGTCAGCAGAGTAGGCACAGCAGTGCAACGAGATGCTGTGCATGCACCATGTACTGAGGGAGGCGCCCAGCATCATTGGCGATATCAACATGACCACCATCAGCACGCCCACGGGGGCCCGTGGATGACTCCTGGCTGCAGGTGTAGAGCGTCCAAGCTGGACACAGGTACCAGGGCTGGCCCCCACAGCCCCAAGGCCCCCCAGCCCCCATGGCTGAGCCTGTGAGCTCTTGGAACAGGCTCCATGCCCAAGCTGGCATACGTGGGTACTCTCTGGAGCTGTCAGAGAGGGCAGAGAGCTCATGGTTTATGGTGTAGGAGCTGGAAGCTTAGAGGGCATTGTGTGTGGGGCTGGACTGTGAGGCGGCCAGAGGTCTAGGAACGTCATCCTGGGCATACTGTACCTGTTGTGCAGTCTGAGTCATGCTGCTGGGGCAGGGCATCCAGCTCCCAGCCTGGGAGTGCCGAGAGCCAAGTCCACTGCAGAGCAGGGGTGATAGTCAGGGTCCCACCTCCTCTATCTATCGGCAATCCAGTGGCGATCTAGGATAAAATCTTGAGAGTCCCACACACACGGTCATCCCACAACACACCTCACAGGCCAGGCAGGAACACACAGGCCCCGTCCCTTCCTCCCAGGTACCAGGGTAGCTGCTAGTGTGTGACTGAAGGCAGGGTCACTGGCCCCCACTGAGGCACTACCACCGGCCAGCAGGCTTACACACCTTGGCCTGTTGCTTCTATGGGTCACCTGTGCTATTCAGCCAAGGGGACCACAGTCCCTACTGGCTCAGCTGAGCTCCACCTAGGGAGCCCACCCACCTCCCTCTTGCTGCTGGGAAAAGCAGAAGAGCCCATCTCCCTCTTCTGCTTTTCCCAGCAGGAAGGGCTCAGCCTCACCTATGTGACCTGCAGACCCTGCAACCAGCTGAGGCTCCCTTCTTAGACTTATAAGTCTATGGCCAGTGGCATATGCCCTTCCTGCCTCTCCCAGCATCCTTTCAGAGGGTCCTGGGCTTTCTGACCGCCCAGAGGGGCCTCTGGCACTCACTCCAGCCATCCATCCCAGGTGAACCTAAAAGGTTCACCATCCTGGGTCAAGCAGTGTTCCTTCTCTATCAGACCTGGCGGCTGTCGTGTGGGCCTCTCCAAGGCAAGAGGTGGCCCTGAGCCAGTGGGTTGGAAGAGAGGGTGACTAGAGAAGAGGGAAGCCTGAGGGGGCTGAGCATTGGTCTGAACTGTGGGTACACTGCCTGGGTGCCATGCGAGAGGCCAGTGTGTGTGGGCTGGGGAGGGCCACCGCAGTCCCTAGGCACTGCCTGTGAAGCTCCAGTTCCAACCTCCATCTTCCTCCCCTTTCCTTTCCAGCCCCTCTTTTCCAGGAACCTTGCCACACCTGCACCTGCACCCTCCCCTCCGCGGCCCTCCCACAGCTGCCCCAGCACGCCCGTGCTCTGTGCTTGCCTCACCAGCTCTCTGCTCACTTTTCTCTCTCCTGTTTTCTCTCTGCTTCTCTCCAACTGCCAGCTGATCGGGTCAGGAAGTTCATCCGGACCTGAGAGCCCCAGCCCCACTTTGACCTTTAAACAGATCCTCCTCTTCTCTGAGGCCTCCCTTTCCAAGCCTGCCTGGGCAAGTGTCCTGTGACTTGATAGTGGCTCCCCAGCCCAAAGCCAGCCCCCTTCATCTGTGACTTAGTCTGTTGTAGTGCTGAGCTGACACATCCAGGTGTGACTGTTGCTGAAAACTTGTGCCCCTCTGTAGTATGCCCTGCCCTGTTCTATAAATATCTATAAATACTGATACATATATACACACACACATACATATATATACACACACACACCTACACATGGCCGACTGCCTTGCCTCTAGCGCTGGGAATCCGTCACCGTGCTGTCCTTGTGGAGTCTTGTGGCCCAAGAAGAGAAAGCTCTCCCCTGACATTGCCCCTCCAAACTGCGCCACCTCCAGTGAGCCTCCCTGTCATGCCCGGCCTGTGGACAGCCAGCCTCCGCCATCCCTCCCACCCCCACCAAGCATGGGGTTGCTGTGCAGGCAGCCATGTGGCCTCTCTACCAACCAGTCTTGCTGTCCCTCGGCTGAGAATCAAACCCATTTCTGGATGGCGGGGAATGTGTCCTCTGCTGGCTGTGTTCTCTGTGGAGCTCAGGGGAGGGAAAAGGCCAAGCCATTTCTAGGGTGCTGTTGGGAGTGGTGAAAAGGCCACACCCTTTCCAAGGGACACTTTTCCTGGAAAGTCTGGAGTTTAGCTGTCTCTTATCCTGGGAAGACGGCTCTGGCCACTAGGGTGCAGGGCCATGAACTCAGCCTGGAGGGAGCCTGCAGGGCAACCGGCACTCTGAGGGAACAGACAGAACAGGCCACCAGGTGCAGACAGGAGAGGGAGGCAGGGGGACAGAAGGGAAGTTGCCTGGGGTGGATGGAAGTCAGTGCCCTTGGGTGCTGGTATCTGCCTTCCCAGCCACTGCTAGATCAGGCTTCTGAGCCTGTTGGCTGTCAGGGCTGGACTGTGCCCCATAGGTGCCATGGCAGTCCCCGTGAAATCCACCAGGTGTCACCAGGCAGCATACAGGTAACAGGCCTGGAAGGTCCCCAACAGCCCAGCTGGACATGCTCAGACACTCTGGGCTCCTCGTTCAGTGGCACAGACTCCAGGACCCAGTGAGGGAAACGGGAACACACCAGGTTGAGCAGTATGGCTAAATCCATTTACTCCAGAATGAAAAGCAAAATAAACGGGAGTCACATTACCAGGGAGCCACAACCTCATCCCCACCTCCTTTCTCTGTCCTATGCTATCAATAAGTTTCCCAGATGCAAATAATGATTAGAACCTCCTCCCCATATGCCAGTTCCAACCTCCGCTAGGTATAATACAGGGGGCGGCCCTACTCCCAGAATATACAAAATGTTACACAGATACTATATGTACACTGGGGAAGGGAGGCCACCCCAGCAGCCCATGCCCTCGCCTGCTCTACACTTAGCCCCACTGTCCTGCCTCAGCTGCCTCTCTGAATAAGACAGGAGCCCCCTGAGGGAAAAGTTGCTTTGGTGAGAGTAGGGAGGCCTTCAGGCCTCCTCCAAACAAACCAACTCCACCAGCCTCTGGCTCTTAAATAGCAAACATCACCATCCAGAAATTTAAGGACTCGGCCCTGGTCAAGGTGGTAAAGGGTCTGTTTTTTACCCCCACCCCCATTAGACAGGGGTCTTGTCTTGCTACCCTAATGGTAAAGGGGTGACTGGGAAGGGGTGATAGGAATATGATGGGGGTGGAGACTCCAGCCCCACTTCTCCAGGCTTATGCTGACAGGGGCCTGCTTTTATTTGTTTTTGTTTTTATCCCATGACTTATTTTTTTAATCCTGTAACTTCTTGTTCATAATAATTTTTTTAAACTTTTCATGAAACATTATTCTACTTTTTTTCACAACTTTTCCACATTTTTTATCCCATAACTTTTTCATCCACAACTTTTTTATCCCATAACTTTAGTTTGTGTTCTTTCAATAAACACACTTGCATAGTTACAATTTTGTAAAAATAAAAACCGACGATCTCATGCCAAGCGTGCCCAGCATTTGCACAGTCTCAATACCTTTAACGCCATAATTTCCAAGACACACAAAATTTTAAGGCAAAAACAGCCCCTTGTAACAATTTCCTACTTCATTACATTACAGTAGCATCACAGTAGCAGTCAATAATGGCACTTTAGACAACAGTCTTTCAGTATTTCCATTATACATTCTGTTGACAGGAATTCAGAAATTGGTAAAAGTCATTCTAAGAAAACTCGGCAAATAAAGCTTTGCATTGGAATTGGCATTTCTTTCTCTACTTTTCCTTCCCCCAGTTTCATTCTTTTAAACTACAGTATTCATGTTTTAAAATGTTTTAACTTATTTCAGAACATTAACATAGCAGTTACATTTTTGAATAGTTTTAGTCTTTTAAAGTGACTCTTTAAGATAAAGTTTTAGAGAAACTATATTATGGATAGGGCTGACTTACATTTTCACATCTTCTAAATATCAGCTTTGCTTTTAGAACTGATTTTTTTTTCATTTCTGGAAAACCTATCAGGTTTAATTAAATACTTTAAAAATGGTTATATATTGCAATCTTTAAAAAGGTATTTTCTTTACTTCCTACAGAAATTCAAATTTATTCAGTTGAACTCATACTTTAAAGTTCTATGTTTCTGATAAACTCTAACCTTCTAATGTTGCCTTCTCAGCAAACTGAAAGCTGCCTTATACTGAATGAGAAAGAGAACAAATACTTGGCTGAATTAGGTATTGCAAAAGACTGCGTGCACTTTGAAGAAAAACTTATTATCATACAATTTCTATTCTTTTTAGCTTTTTAAAAAAATAAATTACAAAATACCTACACAAAGAGTGGTATTTCAGTTAATACAGTACATTTCTTTTCCAGACTGACATTCAGCTTAAACATGCCAGTGTGTGATTTCACCCATAGGTACCTGATGAACACATTATTGTCAGATTGGTTACAGATGCTAAACACTATCTGAAGGTCATTCCTAGTCATTTATATTTATCAGGGTAAAAGTGAAGTGACTTGAACTATAAAAATACTTTTGAAATAATTTATCAGTGTATCAGGTAAACCCAGTTTCAGTATTATAAAGAAAAACTGTTAGACCAAACAAGGGGGCTAATTAACAGTGGTATGATTTCTAGCCCAAGGCTCTAAAATAGACAATTTGGAAGAGTCCGTTGAAGTCACAAGGACTAAATATTTGCACCCTTTCAGTGAATGCAGGCAAATCTATTATTCCATCTGTAAAATCATATTATTGCTCTCCTATTAATGTCATATGTATAAAAGTATCATGAGGATGCCAAATGCTAAAAATGGAGATGATCTAGTAACTAGAAATGCCCACCCCAGGGAACGCACATACATCTCTCCCTACATCCTAATAAAGTGATGTATTTTGGAACATAGACATGAGAACTTCATGAAGTTTTAGCTGTTGATTCTTTCCCAAGCATCATAAAGTTATGATTTAGGCAACGTATGACTGAAATAATTCATTCATCATGTACAGACACATTAACATAAATATGGCACAAAATATGCCTCTAACTGAAACTGAGAGGTACAAAAACATAGTTCACTCTTTGTAAAGAACTTTGTGGGGAAACATAACTCTGTGATTGTATAGACACTTTTCCTCATAACACTTTGAGCTTCACAAACAGTAGATTGCACTGCAGTTTGTAAACATTTTAAGTTGCATAAACTTCCCCTTGATTTTCAAATGTAGTATAATACTGTCTACTAAAACTCCTTTTTGTTTCAACTAATACTCTTACATATATTGGTTTATAATAATGGTCGTTATTATTTTTAAAGTGTTTTTCATTCAAAGAAAAGAAGCAAATTCCTGTGTCAGATTAACCAATGTGGTTGAAGAATAGGTATTAGCCAGAGAGGTCTAGATGGTAAAATCAATCTTCTAGCCTCAAAGAAGCTCCGTGAACATAGAGGAATGCCAGGTGTCACACAGCTTTCCTTCACTCGAATTCGTTCTTGACTAGAGCCTGTATGCCTGTTCCAGGGACGTTTAAACTCTGAAAGGATTTCTGATGATCTTCACTAAATACATTAAGAAGAATATCAACCAGTGCCATTTTGTGTACTGGGACATGTCGTCATGTGATTAAAACAGGTAACATGAACTCTGACATTAAAATGTATTGTGGATATGAAAGCTCTAAGCTAGAAAAGATTTTCCACATCCACAGTCAATGACGGGAGCCTTTCATTCTTCAGAAATAATCCCTTTTAGGTCATTGAGAAAGAGTCCAACTGCTGCAGCTTATGATGCAATATCTTCATGAACCCAGAGCACATACAAATCCTAAGGGTACCCCACACACCTGCCAGAGCAGGCCACTTTCCTCTTCTGTGAGATTTAAAAAGCTCCCCAAAATGTTATCACTCCCATCCCCAATACACAGAAAATAGGGGAAAAGCTGTTTCCAGTTCTCGGCCTTTAAACAACTCTAAATGTCAGTACTCACGGGGGCATATTACAAAGTAAGAAACAGTCCGCACTTGAGGGCAAACCACATATTGAGCTAATGAAGAGCTCACTGTGATTAGGATTCGATCAAACATAATAGCAGAACATAAGCAGATTTTATCTGAATTCTGTAAAGAATATACATGCTGCAATAACATTTAAAAAGCATGGCAGCCTATTGCAAACCAGCAAGAATAGTTTTGTGCAAATAGAAGGTCTGTGTGTGTTTGAACTCCCACCACATAAGGGCAAACTCGATACGCATGCTAATAACCTACAATTATCAGATAAAAAAAACAAAAATGCTAAAGGATGCCAGAGTGAACATCAGGGAAAGAGCCCTCTCCCTTAACTTTTTATAAATAAATTTAAACTCTAAATTGAAACACAAATAAACATGAGGGGCTCTAACATTCAAATGAAATAAATGAATTGTGTAGGGGATTAACCACATTTTTTTGTTGTTGATTTTCAATTTCTTGACCAGCTCTCAGATGATGATGATGTTGATCTCCCTGTTCTCCGCTGCCCGGTAAAAGAATGGGACGCAGGGTTTGCTGGCCAAGCCTGGGTGCTCCTGGGTGTCCTGCATTACGGGAAGCAGCTGCATGATCTTCTGTGCGGTGGGGTTGCCATTGGGAGAACCCTCCCTGGCCTCTCCCGGTGCAGGCTCCATGCTGTCGGCCAGGCTCACCTCACAAAGCTCTTCAGAGAGAAGGAGGCGGGGGTCTGAGCACAGTGCGAGCCTCCCCTGCTCCTGCCTGCCCACCCCGCCTGAGGGCTCTACTCACCACCCTGCTCCTCTGCAGCCCCAAGCTCTTGGGGGGCTGGGGCCCCTGGAGCGGGCTCATCACCAGGGATCTGGGTAGTGGGGAGGAATTTGTCATGCCCCTCGTGGTCGCCCACGAGTGGCAACACCAGCTCCTGCAGTTCCAACAGCTTCATCTGAAGGGAGGGGTGCTCAGCTGCCATGACTAAGCCGGCACCAGTGCCAACGCCCACCCCACCCCCACGGAGATATTGCATGCCCTCTACCTTCATCTCCTCCTCCTTCTGGGCCAGCCTGATGATATCCTCCTGGTGCCGTGTGTTTGGCACTGCCCCATGGCTCTCATATATGGTGATGTACTCTCCTGCAAGAGGACAGGGCTCAGACACTGGGGCCCATCCGATGGCCCCGCAGCTCCCCATGCCGTGCCCTGGCTTTCTGCTTACTCATGCCCTCTGTTGCTCCAGAGAGCTGGATGAATCCAAGCTCTAGTTTTTCCACCTGCTCCTTCCTGTCCACCTTCTCCTTCGGGAGATTCATAAAGCTGCTCTGGAGCCAAAATAATGGGGTCACATCTTGGGAGTGACCTGTCCTTCCCCGTCCCCACTTTTCTTGGCCCATGCCAGGACTCGCTCACCTTCAGCTTCTCCATGGCCCCCTGCAGGGCCCGGTAGGTCTCCCCACACACAAACTCAAACACAGTCCCTGGGGCCGGGGCCTCAGCCTCTGGCTCCTTCCAAGTCAAGGCCACCAAGTGAGACAGGTATGGGCAACACCGCCTTTGCACCTTCTGCTGTCCACATAGCCATGCCTGCTCCTTCTGGGCAGTGGCTCCAGTGGAGTTGAAAAATGCCACATGAAGGCAAGAGCTGAGTATTCTTGTAGGGGAATACACAAAACAAATGGGGCAGGGAGGTGGAGCACAGCCCCTTCCCTTGGGGTCTCAGAGAGTACACCTGTTGGTCACAGGTGAAATGGTGTCTGAACACTGGCTCCCAGAAGGGGTGAGGGTCCAGAGAAATCAGAAGGTGGGGAAACCAAGAGCATAAGTGGGTCTGGGAGGGACCACAGAGGAAGGTGGCAAAGTGGGGCAGGGAAAGTCAGACTCACCATGGCCTCCTGGCTCTCCAGGTCCTTTGGGATACTTGGCATGAGCTGAGGCACTTCCTCCTCCTCATCGTCCAGATGACCTCCTTCATCTCCTGTGGGGAGGTGGCCAGAGGGGTCCTCAGACAACCCAACTAGGGAGGTATTGCGGGCCCACGTCTCCCCACCCTCACTGTGTAACCCTGATCCAGCCCCTCCCCAGAGGGAAATGAGCTGCTGTTATTTATTTTTCCTTTTAAGAACCAAGATCTTGCTATATTGCCCAGGCAGTCCCACTACCAGTCGGTGTGGGAGTTCTGAACTGCTCCCTTTCTGATCTGGGCCAGTTCACTCATCCTTAGGCAATCTGGTGGCCCCCTGCTCCCAGTAGGTCACCATATTCATGCCGTTTATTGCAGACACCCGGTTGGCATAATGACCAGCTCTTCTAAAGGTTTCTTCCAACCCTTCAATCCTATGCTGCTGACAGTCCCCCCTTCCTCCTGGGGTCTCTCCTCTTCCCCTGAGTGGTCTCCTGTACCTTCTCCAGGGATAGCCATGAGGCTCAACTGGGCCTCTAGGTGTCGATTCTGCTGGCTGGCTGCTTCTAGGTGCTCCTAAGGGAACGGAAAATGAGTGAGAAGGCACCAAGGTTGCCAGGTCGTCTCCCTCGGGCCCCTCTCCTCAGCAACTCCAGCTCCTGGGTCCACTGCAGGTTTGGTGGGCCATCTCAGCCACCGCTTTGCCCCGAGTTTCCTGCTGCTGCAGTTGGTCCATGAGCTGGGTCTGCAGCAGTAACTCCCTGTGCAGCGCCTCCTTCTCGGAGGTCAGCTGCTGATAGGTGACCACGTACTGCTGCGGGTGACCCAGGTACTAGTCTCACTGCTGCGCACACTCTGAGACTCTTGGCTCTTCAGCTCCAGCTGCAGCAAGGCCCTGGGCATGAGGGCATGTGGTGGCTGGCTTCCAGATTCTGGGCCCATTAATAGGGTAGTGAGGGCACTGTGGGGCTCTGTCACCTGCCTGGGCCCCTGGCCCCTTGCTCCAGGCCTAAGAAACTTCCTCCCTTGCCTAGTACCCCATGCCTTCTTCCCAGCCTCAAATATCATTTATTTGGGTCCTTCTTCCCACCATTTAAACTGTAGGCCACAGACTGGTAGAAAAGTAGAGGGAGCCAACCACCATCTGCTAAGTGTGCTACAAGCCTAATGCTTTCCATGTATTCTCTCATTTAATCCTCAGCACCTCTGCAAGGAAATGCTAACTTCCTTTTGAAGTTAAAGAAACAGAGACTTAGAGATGGAAAGTACTTGAATGGTGACCAGAGAAACCAAGGCTCGAATCCAGTTTGAATCTAAGGAGGGTTTTTTGTTTTGTTTTGTTTTGGGACAGAGTGTCACTCTGTGGCTGAGGCTGGAGTGCAGTGGTGCAATCTTAGCTCACTGCAACCTCCACCTCCCATGCTCAAGTGATTCTCATGCCTCAGCCTCCTGAGTAGCCGGGATTACAAGCATGCGCCACCATGCCTGGCTAATTTTTTGTTGTTGTAATTTTAGTAGAGATGAGGTTTCGCCATGTTGGCCAGGCTGTTCTCAAACTCCTGACCTCAAGTGTTTCTCCTGCCTTAGCCTCCCAAAGTGCTGGGATTACAGGCATGAGCTACCACACCGGGCATAAGGAACCTCTTATACCAGTCTCTTTCCCTATAATTGGGGAGCTCCATGCCTCTAGCTGGAATGATGATGTCCAGACCTGAGAGGAGCCCAGGGCTACCAACCTCTAAAATCAGAGGGCAGGAAGCAAGAAACAGGTATAGGGCTACCCTGGAGGGTGCTGAGGTCACCTTCCCTCCAGCTAGAGCTGCCTTTGGCCTGGGACCTCCCCTCCCCAGAGGCTGGTGCCTGCCTCCCAGCCCATTTTGGATGGGGCAGAGGTTACCATCTCCTTCACCTCACTCACCTTCTCCTGCAGCTCCTTTACTCGCTGCTCCAACTGCAGTGCGCTCTTGTTCTCGTTCTGGACAGAGAGAAGCAATCAGTGGCCATCCACTGCAGCTGGAGAACCCTGAACTTGGTGTCTGTCTGTCTCCCATGTCACCGGGAAGGGTGTAGGCAGGTTAGAAAAATCATCCCCTCTCCCCCACAGCCATCAGAGCAGGGACTGATGAGCTCTGGCTCACAGATGTCTTTAGAAGTACCATGTCACGTGAGGGCTACACTGCCTCATTTTACAGGTGGGGAAACAAAGGCCTGGAGGGCTAGGGATGAGGGCAGGCTCCCCAGGTGGGGCAACCCACCAGATCTTTGAAGCTGCACTGTGGCTCAGCCAGCTGCTTGTCAAGCTTTAGGTTCTGGGAGAGTGCGAGCCTCTCCTGCATTCGCAGCCTCTCTTCCTGCTTTCGTAGCCTCTCCTCCTTCTCCCACAGCCTCTCCTCCTGATCCCACAGCCTCTTCTCCTGCTTTTGCAGCCTCTCCTCCTCCTTTCGCAGTCTCTCTTCCTGCTTTTGCAGCCTCTCACCCTGCTCCTGAAGCCTCTCCTTTTGCTCACACAGCCGCTCCGGCTCCCGAAGCCTCCTCTCCTCCTGCTCCCGGAGCCTCTCCTCCTGCTCCTGAAGCCTCTCCTTTTGTTCCTTGCTCAGGAGACTCAAGGCCTGGTTGTTTTCCACCTGGAATTGGAGTTTTCCCACCAAACTCTCCACCTCCTTCCTCAGGTGTTGGGCTTCATCTTGTAGTTGCTCCACCTCAGAGGGCCCTGCTGGGGGCGCTGAGGACGTGGGCTCAGCTGAGAAAGGAAGCAGACAATAAGGGCCTCTGGATTCCTCGTCCCACCCCCTCTCCCCTGAAAAAAAAAAAAAAAAAGAAACAACCCTCCTCTTGATTCACAGCTCCTCTCAGGCTTCCCAACCTTGGCCTCACTGCTAATGATTCCTCACATCCAATGGTGCCAATTTCCAAGCCACTTTCAGATAGAGAGCACTGTGGGTGGCTGACAACGGGCACTCCTCCCTCTTTGCTGATGGGGACCCTGAGGCTCATGGAGATGACAAGGCTTGCTGACTCCTGGCACAGACCACTTTCCCATTGCCTCAAAGCCCTTCCATCCACCCACCTCCCTGGGGCATTCTAAGCCACCCCACAGCCCTCTGATGCCAGTCCTGCTCCCAGGTCACACCAGCCCCACCTTACCTATCTGGTGTTTGAGTTCGGACAAGGTCCTCTCCAGCTCCTGTATCTGATGTATGTCACGCATCTTCTCCTCCTTCAATGTGCGAGCCTGCCCAAAGCACAGGGGGAAGGGGCCCTGGAGAGGGGGCTGGTGGCTGGACAGGCTACCATCTTCCTCTCTGCCCCCACCTCCACAAAGCCCAGACCCATGACCACCTCTGGCTGTACTAGTCCCATTTTACAGATGCCCAGAAAGACCCAGTGACACATCTAAGGTGGGGGCTGAAGGGTCAGGTCTCACCTCCACCGACATTTTCCGCATCCTCTCCTGCCACCGGGCCCTCTCTCCTTTTATATGTTGAGCACACTCGTCTCTTTGCAGCTGGACTTGTTTCAATGACTCTGTTACCTGCAAGAATGGGCACAGAAGTGAGGAAGGGCTGTCACCGGTCCTCACCTGCTCCTGGTCACCTGGGGTCATCTTCCTTCTACATCCCTCCCTCTGCAAAGCCTCACTTGTGTCACGTGTGCGTTCAGCAGCGCCCGCTCCTTTATGGTCTGCCGTAACTGCCGCTGGAGGACTGCTTCACTGCGGCTCGAGGACTGGATGGTGAAGAGTGAGAAGTTTTGATGTGGGGAGCCCGGGCAGTGCCCCTCAAAAGGGCTATCGCTAGGCTCAATATACAACTCAGTCAGTAAAGATCAAGGCATTTCCAAGCCCGTGGTCTGGTTTTTAAAAGAACTCAGTAAAGTTGGAAGGGACAAGGAAAGAGATTTAATTTACAGCTGGCTAATGGAGGCCCAGAGAGATCAGATAATATTACAATTGTTATTACTACCACTGTTTGAACCTAACCAACATATGAGACATTTACTAGGGTAACCTCTATTGCGTAGATGAAAAACATGGAGTATTCGAGGTTAAGTGCTTGCCTAAGATCACTTAGACAGAGCTGGGATTTGAACACCCAGGTCTATCCGATTCTCTAAGCTCATTTTTTCTTGCTAGGTGTGGGGGTACAGATAGAAAGGGGAAAATTAATCTTTTGTTCACTTTTTGAAAGGATGATACATTCGCATCGTCCAAAACTCAGAAGGTACAGAAGGGAAATGTCTCCCAGCCACCCTGTTACCCTCTCCTGAGTTTTTTATGAACACTTGCAGACATGTTTTATGTATAATAGTATGTACACACACACACACACACACACATCTTTCCTCTCTCTACAGAAATGGTGACATACTAAAGGTCCTCTTCTGTACCTTCACAGTACAAGTACCCAATACCCCACCTAGGACTTGGCCAAGGCCACAGCCAGGTAAGGGCAGGGCAGCAACTTGGCCTCTGAGCTCTGTGTCCAGTATTCGCTCCCCACAGTGCCCCCCAACTCACCCACACCAGCTGACTCAGCCCCAGGCTGCCTCTAACAACCATACACAAAGCAGCGAGAAATGAGCATGCTGTCTTCTGGGCAGGACACTGCATCCTGCAGAAGGGAACTTTAGGCTCACTCCTCCATCTGGGAAGCCAGGCTGCCAGGGGACGGGGCAACTGGTTGGACTCACCCTGTCCTCTTCCCACTGCTGTGCACACACAGCAGAGAGAGCCCGCTCCAATTCTTGAATACGCTGTAAGGAGGATTGCAGGCGGCCGGCCAGATCCTTGGACTCTTCTGTAATGAGAGAGGTTGAGATGGGGCCCAAAGGACTCCCCCTAAAGACCTGTCAAAGTGCCAGGTTGAAGGATGATAGGGTGCCCACGTTCCCACCTTCGAAGTGTCTGGCGGCACGTTTAGTATGGTAAAGGGTGGTCTTCAAGTCTGCCTTTTCCAATGTGAGGATGTTGATTGTCTGGAATTGAACGTTTGGGAGAAAAGCCAACCAAGTGCTGAAAGAGAAGGAAAGAACCATTCTCCGGAGGACAGGAGAAAACTCCCCACCCTCCACTCACCTCTAACTGCTCCGTCTGTGCTTTGTGTATTTCACTGTTTGCTTTCTTTTCCTGTAGGAAGAGGAAGACAGAGCTCTTATCCAGGGGAGGCAGAAATGGCACAGCAAGAGACATGCCCCCAGCACGCCACCAATGCCCCAGGACAGGCACACCCATGGGACCAGGTTATCAGGGACCCTGTGGGTATGGGGTGGAATCTGAGGGGTGAGCCTTCTTCCCCAGGCTGGGAATGGGTGAGACAAGACCGGCGCCTCTACATCTCAGTGCCCCTCAAACCCAGCAGTCATGTTGTGAGCAAAGAAATCACATTACTTCTTCCAGCTGATGTTCCACTTCTTTCTTCTGTTGTTTCTGTGGGGAGAGTCAAATTCAGGTGACTGAGGGGGGGCCCCCTCAACTCTATTCCCCAGACCAGGAAGTTGTAGGCGGGGGCCAGGAATGGATTTTAAAGGCAAAGTTCTCAGACCCAGTGGCAACATGAACTGGTCAACCCTCCTCCAGCTCCCAAAGACAGAGGATTTGGGTCTTTGTTGGTTTTTGCCCACAGCCACAGAACTCAAAGTCTGAATCTGGATTCTCTCCAAAGGATAGTAACATAAACCTCTAGAGACGGAGTCTGAGAAAGGCCCTCCCTTCTGCCAGCTTGTGATTTAGAAAGATGTGTTCATTCAACCAACGTTTACTGAGCACATACGGGCCAGGTACGGGTCTTCACAGCACAGATACAGGCCAGAAAAGGACAGACGGGAGCCGTTGGCCCTGAGATTTCCATTCTAGGGGCTTTTTTAAAATTTTTTTTTGAGATGGAGTCTCGCTCTGTCGCCCAGGCTGGAGTGCAGTCGCACTATCTCTGCCCACTGCAAGGTCCGCTTCCTGGGTTTACGCCATTCTCCTGCCTCAGCCTCCCGAGTAGCTGGGACTACAGACGCCCGCCACCTCGCCCGGCTAGTTTTTTGTATATTTTAGTAGAGACGGGGTTTCATCGTGTTAGCCAGGATGGTCTCGATCTCCTGACCTCATGATCCAACCGTCTCGGCCTCCCAAAGTGCTGGGATTACAGGCTTCAGCCACTGTGCCTGGCCCATTCTAGGGGCCTCTAACTCTCGGACACTCAGAGCTAACAGAGACCTTTGATACTCTACCTCCTCCGGAAACACAAGCCCAAGGAGGAGAGCTGGCTAGTCCAGACTCAAAGAGCAAATTAGGGACTGAGTCAGGGCAGAAATACGAAGCCCCTAACAACCCTCACTTCCCTGAGAAGCGAGAACCCCAGGGTGTGTGTGGCAAGGACTGGAGCAGGGGTGTCTGAAGAAGAGAGTCAGCAAAGAGGAGAGTGACAGAAGAGCCATGCTGCATGCTCCTTGCTCTGGGGTCCCTCCAGGTGAACCCCGGGCACTCCAGCTCCCCATTAACTCTTGGCACCAGGGGCCCCAGCCCCTTTCTTCAGGGCCCCAAGGGGAAACTGGAGTCCAGGATTGGCAGCATGGAATCAGGAGACCCCACTGGACTCTTACCAATGATTCTATGTTTTCCTTGAGTTGATTGATTGTTGCGGAGCTTGAGTCCAGGGCTACTTCCAGTTCTTGGTTCCGGCTCTGAGGCGCATGCAGAGAGGAGGAGTTGGAGGAGGGTTGCGGGGAGAGGTAGAGAGAACAATCATTAGGGCTGGGGTGTGTGTGGGCTGTCTCAGCTGGCAGAGGGGCACCCAGCTCCCGCTGTGAGAGGAGGTTGGAGGGCTGGCCTGAAGGGTCACTGCACCTCGGCCCAGGGCCTCCTACCTCTAGATTCTTCAGGGTAGCAGATGATGCAGGGGTAACAAAAATGAGAAATGCAAAAAAAAAAACAAAAAACAAAAAACAAACCAAAAAAAACTTTCATGGGAAACAGTTATGGATATAAAGTACAAAAACAGTAAGTGACTGGGCACAGTGGCTCACGCATGTAATCCCAGAAATTTGGGAGGCTGAGGCGGGTGGATCACTTGAGGTCAGGAGTTTGAGACCAGCCTGGCCAACATGGTGAAACCCTGTCTCTACTAAAAATACAAAGATTAGCCGGGCACCCTGGCAGGTGCCTGTAATCCCAGCTACTCAGAAGGCTCAGGCAAGAGAATCGCTTGAAGCCAGGAGGCAGAAGTTGTAGAGAGCCAAGATCACACCACTGCACTCCAGTCTGGGTGACAGAGAGATTCTGTCTCAAAAAAAAAAAAAAAAAAGCCCCAAATCCCACATGCCTGCTCTGTACATTACTCCCAAATTACTTTTAAACTTTAAGGTATGTGTCACCATTTCCAAGATGATAAAAGATGTGGGGAAGGAAAAAACCCAATCAACAAGCAGGTGAAGAAGCAGACATGAACAGGCTGAAGAATAATGGTGGCAACATAAAACAAGGCAGAGGCAAAGTATCCCCCAAACCAGAGAAGCCTCAGGGGCATGCACAGCTGCAGACAGCAAGCCAGAGAGGGGTCCTGGCACTGTCTCGCCTTCCACATTTTCAATGGGGTAGCACTTCCCCATTGGAGTGGTTAAGGTTGGACACAAGCACCTTCAGAATGTCCTGAATCTACAGGAGGTGACAAGGGAAAAACAAAGGCAGGGGGAGAAAGACAGAAGTGGTTTAGAGAGAAGCAAGAAAGTCAGGGTAGGAGGAAGACGTGGGTTCAGGAAAACAAAATGCTGAAGAAGAGCAGAGGAGATTGAAACCATGGCCTGTGCCATTCTTCCAAATGGCCACCTGCGGCCTTGCCAG
The DNA here is from genome assembly GCF_047675955.1 of Chlorocebus sabaeus. Classification (NCBI taxonomy): domain Eukaryota; kingdom Metazoa; phylum Chordata; class Mammalia; order Primates; family Cercopithecidae; genus Chlorocebus; species Chlorocebus sabaeus. The sequence goes on along the minus strand of NC_132929.1, from coordinate 51,735,437 downwards.
GGGCAGGAACAAATAGATGGAAATGTTCCCTGAGTGATGCAGTCACAGGGTGGAGTCACCTGACCAATGCAGCTCTTAATATGCTCACTGGACCCCTCTCCTCAGGCCCAGGATGTGGGCGATGAATCTGGAATGATCCAGACCTCCACCTCCATTAATAAAACCAGACTTCTGAGTAAGGGTTCACTTGAACTAAGGGGGCTCCAGCTAAAAAGCAAGTTTGAAAGACACTGATCTTGTCCAGTATCATCTTACAGAGGAGGAAACTGAGGCCCAGGAGAAGAAGTGATTTTTCTGTGGTCACCCAGCACGCTGGTGGCAAGTTAGATCTTCTCTTACTTCTAGTGCCTGGGACATTCCTCACCACACACTGGAGCCCCCTTCGGTGACTCCTAAAGGGACAGCCTGATGGCAAGTGACTGTACTCATTGGCCCAGGTTCCCTTTGAGACTGAGGATGAGGAAAATCAAACAGCAATGACCATTTCCTAGGTGTCCTGGGTGTTTACAGCAGACCATATACTAGGGATTCACATAAAAACAACAACAATATGAAATCTCATTTAAACTTCACAAATGGAAGTCAAACCACGCTACCCCTATTTTACAGATGTGAAAAGAGAGGCCCAAGGAGCTCAAGCAACTGACACAAATCAGATCCCTAGCAGATGGAGAGGCAGGATTCAAACCGAGAATTCTTAACAAGTAGCCAGCAATCTCAACAATTACCCTCCACTGCCCCTCGGGCCCCCTGTCCCCAGGAGACTGGCCAGCCAAGACTCACATCCCCAGGTGAGTGGCAACCACCAGAAGTGGTTGTCTCAGGGCTACTGCCAGTATTTTTCTTTTTTGTCTTCACTCCTGCAGGAACACCAGGGCTGTTCCTCCGCTGATATTCTTTTAGCTGTGGGAAAGAAGAGCAGTAATACTCATGAGAACTACCAGCCCCTACGGCCACATCCTCCTTTACAGATTTTGCAAAATACTCTTATACACCATCTGATTTAATGCCACCAAGAACTGTACATGGTGTTGCCACAATCACTTAGTGACTGAGAGGGATTGATATTATGGCTAAAAATAAAAGGCAGGGGGGGCCAATAATGGAACTTAAACTCAGTCTTCTGACTCCAAGCTCTGGGATTTTACCATGAATCAGCAGCTGCCAGGGACCAAAACCAGAGGCAGTGGTAGAAAAGTCAACATTAAGTAGGCAGGAACTGTACGCTGTGCGGTTTGGAGTCATACATCCTCACACGTCTGTAAGTGTGAAGAAGTGCACCGGGACCTCTCAAACTTTTATATCAATGTGTCCTCATGGCAGAAGGCAGCTTTTTTTGTTAAATCTGGGAATTTATCAGAAAGAGGACAACCAAGTCTCATTTCAGAGAGAAGTCTGGTATACTCTTAGAAACGTATGTGACTGTCATCCCTAAGTACATTAATGTTTTTCCTCTCTCAAGAGAATCAAGGGAAACTGGTGCTTTAGAAAGATCTCCCACATTTATCCTGTGGCACTCAAAGTGCCCCAGGTTGAGATGATATGAGGAAGATTCAAGGTGTCAAGTTCAGTTTCCGAAGATCTATTCCACAGAAGATGAGCAAATCTCACTTCAGAGACCAGTGATTGAAGCTCTCTCTGGTCCCAGAACCATGGAGAATTAGAATGTGAGGTGGAGAACTCAGAAAAAAATGTTAAATTCTCTTTGGAGAGTAGAAGGCTGGGAGAAAACCAAACCAAATTCGTTCTCCCATTGCCACCCAGAGATACTGTCAACATTTTGAGCTCACGGGTGAAGTGTAGGCTTTTCACACTGCCAATGTCTATGTGAAGGGAGTAAGGCAGCCTGAAACCTCTTTCCCCTAGGTCCCATAGTCCCCATTCCCCTTCCAGCTGGAAATTTGTGCTGTGACCCAAGGAACCAGAAATGGGGTGAGAATGCTTAGGGCACAGGGTCGTAAGATCAATGGCCGGTCTTGCAGCAGTAATGACAGTTCATAGGGGGACTGTGACATCACTACATTCCACTCCTCCTGGGGGTGGGGGAAACCATATCAGTGCAATGGCTGAGTCACCGATCCATGATGGTGGAGGGGGACATAGAGCTGGGACCCAGGTCCTTGGAGACACCAGTCCAAAGAGCCCAGGGAGGTTGGGCTTGGGTCAGCAGGAGGGGAGAGTAGAATCTGCAGCAGGGAACCCCAGGAATCACCAGTTCAAAGTCACCCAGGGATGAATGGCAATGGGGGGGCCTGGGGCTGGGGGGACCCACGTCCTTGGAGAGGTGAGCCCAAAGAACCCAGGGAGGTTGGGCTTGGGGTGGCAGGATGTGAGGGCTGAGTATGGAGTGGGGAGCCCCAGTAGTCACCCACCCAAAGTCACCCTGGGGTGATTGGTGAGAGCAGGGGCTGGGCTGCTTGCTGAAGGAGTGGGACTGACTGCCAGGACTTTGGTGGGGGGATCCCAGAGGTGTCAGGGTTGGGGGCCCCAGCCCGGTGTGCCTCAGGAGTGGTATGGACTCTGGCAGTGGTCTTGTCATTGGAGGGGATCTCTGGCTGGATTGGGGGGCCACGACCTGGTGCTTTTTACCTTTTTCTTGGCTGCTGCCAATTTGCTCTCTCGAGTTTCTTCTAACATCGCGGGGTGGGGAGGGAGGCAGGGTTGGGGCCACATCAGGGAACACCTCCAGTCACCTAACAGTCAGCTGTGTGACTGAGCCAGAGGAGGCGTAACCAGGAACCCAATAGAACACAGAAAAGGGGTGTGGCCTTAATGCTCTAAGTCCATTGGTCAGTGAGAAAGATGAAAGGGAAAGGAGGCGTGGCCAGACAGCAGTGTGTCCAGAGGAACCTGTGGCATCACAAAGGAAGCTGCCCATGCAACTGCTGTCCCCGCCCACTTGGGGTGAGGGGCGGGGCCTGCTTACTCCAGGAGAGGGGATGGGCCAGCTTTTTTATTTTAAACTTTAAAAAAATACATGTTTATATTTTGTATATTTGTGTGTCAGTGTGTGTGTGCCTACGTGTTCCTCCAGAGCTGTCTTCATTATCCAGCTTCTATGCATGGTCTATGATTTTGGCCTACATTATTCATCTTCAGATGGAGTACAGGAATTACATGTATTATCTCTATTGAGACACAAATTCTATAAAAATGTAAAATTCATAGTATGTCTGATGATTAATGAAGCAGACTATATTATCCAACCTTCCAATAAGATAAAATCATCACAAGCAATTCTCTCTTTTGGAAAAACATTTCTCTTATTCTCCTACATTATTAAGATTTTTCTTAAAGCAAGAAACATGTCTAATATCTTTAAAAACACAAAGCTTTTGGGTCAGGAGCAGTGGTTCACCTTAGTTCAGGAGTTCAAGACTAGCCTGGGCAACATGATGAAACCCCATCTCTACTAAAAATACAAAAATATCCAGGTGTGGTGGCACGTACCTGTAATCCCAGCTACTCAGGAGGCTGTGACAGGAGAATCACTTGAATCCAGGAGGCAGAAGTTGCAGTGAGCTCCAACATCGAGCAACTGCACTCCAGCCTGGGCAACAGAGCGAGACTCCATCTCAAAAGAATAAAATAAAATAAAATAAAATAAAAAACTAAAATAAAGAGAAACACAAAACTTTAGATTTAATAAGCACTCAAAGCTCTTTACCAGTTTAAAGCAAATACAAGGCCTGCTTTTCTAGAATCACCTGGCCTCTCTAAGCCTTGCAAATGAAACTGATTTTCTCACTTGATACTTGGCTATGACTTGCAATCGTGAAAATCAAGAATTGTGTTATGTCACTGTGTATTGCTACCTGAATTCCACACTATGCTGGGATCAACGGTTGAATCTTTCATGATTCCCTCCATGATCTCGGAGCTTCTTATCCCACACCAAACTAAGCTTTTTTCTAGAGTTCTACCATTTACAGTTAGTAGACAAGAGGGTTCTCAATAATGTAGTCTCTGGACTAGCAGCACCAGCAGAACCTGAGAACTTTTTATAAGTGCAAATTCTCAGGCCCCACCCTGGACCTGGTGAATCAGTAACTCTGGAGTAAGGCTCAGCCATCTGTGCTGCAGGAATCCCTCTGGGTGTTCAAGAACCTCTGGCATACAACAGGTAGAAAAACGTGTTTCCTTCTGAAGGTCCAAAGCCAGGGATACCATATGTTGGGTCTTGATATGAAACAATGACATGCAATTAAAAGACATAAATCTCCCTCCTGCTCCCACCCTCCATCCAATGTGTTCTATTTTTATGAGTTAAATAAGAAAACAAGTGGCAATCAGAGATTCAGTCTAAAAAGTATATTTACAATGTCAGTTCTCATCCAGCCTGATCTCATACACCACCATTTATACCCTCTTACCTCTCAAGTTTTAAAAACATATCTTCACAGTGTAAGTCACAGGCACACTAGCAGTTCTATAATAAAACACCAAGTAGACTGGAATGTCCAAACTTACTAGAGAAGAAAAGTGGAATCAATGGCTATATTTTCAAATTGTATTCAACAGGGAATATAAGTGTTGAATTTTTTTCACCTTCGTACTTCCAAGTTAATAGAATTAAACCAGAATACTCCATTCTTTCACAGCCTCTAGCCAGGCAAAATCTTCCTGTATTACTTCTCAGTTTCAATGGATATAAAGCAGAGTCCTCCTAGGTACATTTTGTATACCTGTAAAGATGCAGAACTAAACACTTCCATCTGTTCAATATTAAAACAAAAGACCTGTAAACCCTGGATAGTAAAAGTAATACTTCAGCAGTAGCACCAACGCCTCAAATATGAAAAGATACCAAGAATGCCACTAGCAAACAAAAAGAGCTCAAGGCCGGGAGCAGTAGTTCACGCCTGTAATTCCAGCACTTTGACAAGCAAAGGTGGGAGGATTACTTGAAGTCAGGTGTTAAAGACCAGCCTGGGCAGCATAGCAAATTCACAGCTCTATAAAATTTTTTAAAATTAGCTTGGCATGGTAGTACACACCTGTAGTCCCAACTACTTGGGAGGCTGAGGTAGGAAAATTGCTTCAGCTCAGGAGGACAAGGCTGCAGTACCTATGATCATGCCACTGCACTCCAGCCTTGGTGACAGAGGAAGACCTAGATAATTACAGTCTGTCCTGCTCCTATTTACATTAAAATCACTAATTTAATTGCTTTCAATCAGCAGGAAAAAAATTAAGTGAAATGTGACTTTGGAGGTTGGCCAGAAAATAGGCAATGGAGAAACAGGCACTTCCCACAAGAATGAAAATGAACAATAAGCATATAGAAAAGATTCAAGGCCGGGTGCGGTGGCTCACGCCTTTAATTCTAGCACTTTAGGAGGCCAAAGCTGGTGGATCATCTGAGGTGAGGAGTTTGAGACCAACCTGACCAACATGGTGAAACCCTGTCTCTACTAAAAATACAAAAATTAGCCAGGCACAGTGGTGGGAACCTGTAATCCCAGCTACTCAGGAAGCTGAGGCAGGAGAATCACTTGAACCCAGGAGACAGAGGTTGCAGTGAGCCGAGATCACACTGTTGCACTCCAGCCTGGGCAATAGAGCAAGACTCTACCTCATAAAATAAAAAAAGAAAAATTAAAAAAAGGTTCCAAAGCACTAGAAACCAAACAAATGTAATGAAAACAATGAGATTTTCTGCTTAAATACCAGCAAAGAGGACAAATGGAAGGCGGACACTGGAGCTCCGCCCCTGTTGGTGGGAGTGTAAACTGAACCAATGTTTTCTGCAGTATAATTTGAAAATTTCTACTAAAAATCTTAAAACTGTTTTATGTTATTTTCCTTCAGAAATTCTACTTCTATGAATTCAGCTGAAAAATGCTTGCTTGAATTCATTAAAAATATATATATATAAGAAAATTTACTTCAGGGGTGGCAATGATTAACTTAATATACATCAAGCTTTTAAAAATGATGATGACAAGGATATATTTACTGCCATAGAAATATGCCCAAAACATAGCGACAAAAGACTATATGTTATGATTCTACTTTTTAAAATGTTTATATGCATAAAAAAGTACAAAAAGCAACAAACCAGAATGTTTTGTGTGGCAAAATTAAATACTTTTCTTAATATTTTGTCTTCCAAATTATTACAAAAAGAATGCGATTTTCTTTATAATCAGGGAGAAGTATTGTTTTCATTATATTTAAATTTCTTTTCTTTTCCTTATTTTTTCTCATGTATGTATCACATGTACTCTAGAGAGCTTGAATCCCTACCTCTTGAGGTAAATCAGACCATTTCTGTCTCTGTCAACTTGCCTTTCTTGGACAGTTCAAATCAATGGAATTATGTAATACATGGTCTCCTGTCTGGCTTTTATACTTAGCTAATGTTTTTGAGGTTGGTCCATGACATATAATAGGTTTTGGTAATTTGTTCCTTTCATTACTGAGTAGAAGTCCATTGATGGATATACCACATTTTGTCAGCAGAGAGCATTTTAAACCTCGATTTCAATTTCCTGTGGTCTAAATGAAACCCTTGGAACACAGGACTTCTAGGGAAAGCTGCTGTGCATGTCAAAACAACTACTTAGCAGAACCAGCTTTGTCATCAGGAGCCTGAGCTGCTGCAGACATTTTTATTATTTTGCAACTTCTTTTTTACAAGCAACTTTTGTTCTACTACTACACATCAGGACTTTTGAAGCATCTGATACATCCATCGAATAAGTATGAGCATGTGTCTCAGTGGACAAGTGAAACCATCTATGCTACACTGCATATTTTTTCCTGCCCCAGACTGGACCAGGGAATCTCTCAACTTTCTAGAATACCCTGTCTCCACTGACAAAGCTGAACAGTATTAAAGACCCTGCTGCCTTTGTTAGGTAGATTTGGAGGGGAGGCCCAGCAGCAAGGGTGGAGAGGAAAAAGAGAGGGGAGCTTGTGGAACAGGAAGCCCCCCTGGGGTCCGCGCATGGTTCCCCACTGTTGAGGATGTTGTGGATGGGGAAGTGCTGATGGTGTCCCAAGGCAGCCTAGCACCTCCACTGGGCCCAGAAGGTCTTGACTTTGGACCCTTACCCATGTTCCAGAAGTGTTTAAAAGCTGTTTTTGGTTTTGTTCTTTTCCTAAATAATCATTACTTGGTAGTTAGTTATTAATCTTTCTTTGGGAGAGGGACAGGGCTTTAAAACTGAAGAACATAATTTTCTTTTTTTTTTTTTTTTTTTTTTTTTTTTTTGAGACGGAGTCTCGCTCTGTCTCCCAGGCTGGAGTGCAGTGGCCGGATCTCAGCTCACTGCAAGCTCCGCCTCCCGGGTTTACGCCATTCTCCTGCCTCAGCCTCCCGAGTAGCTGGGACTACAGGCGCCCGCCACCTCGCCCGGCTAATTTTTTGTATTTTTAGTAGAGACGGGGTTTCACCGTGTTCGCCAGGATGGTCTCGATCTCCTGACCTCGTGATCCGCCCGTCTCGGCCTCCCAAAGTGCTGGGATTACAGGCTTGAGCCACCGCGCCCGGCCCATAATTTTCAATAAAATACAAAAAATGGAAAAAAGTTACTTTGTAAACAATTTGCTATACAAACCAAATGGGAGCTATTGAGAATCTCAATAAAATGTTAAATGCATTTGCTGCTGTTAGAAGAAACAAAGAAAAAATTTAGAAGAAATAAAGAAAAAAATGCATTTGCTGGCAGTAGTACCATTTGCCTAAGGTTGGGTCGCTGTGTCATCATACTGTGGTGGGGGTACGTGTCGTGTATATGTGTGAAACTTTTCATCTCAAGATAGGTCATAATCTTAGCTGCAGTTTTCCTTCCAAATAGGGTTACAAAGTAGTAAAACATGGACTTGGAAGTGAGAGACCTGAGTGAATCAGCACAGCTTAAAGAAAAATCCAATAAAACTAACTTTTAACAATCCTGAGGTTGGTTTTTGAAACAGATACAATTATTTACTCTAAGCATCTGGTTATGATCTTGAATCAATAATACATACTGTCGTGACCCTTTTTTTTTTTTAATGGAAATAGATGTTTCATCCAGAAAACCCCGAAACACTGACTTTTTTTTTTTTTTTTTTTAAGACAGGGAGTCACTCTGTTGCCCAAGCTGGAGTAGAGTGATGGATCTCAGTTCACTGCAGCTGGCCTTCCACCTCAGCCTCCCAAGTAGCTGGGACCACAGGCGCCACCGCGCCCGGCTAATTTATTGTATTTTTTGTACAGCTAGGATTTTGCCATATTGCCCAGGGTGGTCTCAAACTTCTAGGCTTAAGTGGTTCACCCACTTCAGCCTCCCAAAGTGCTGTGACTACAGGCGTGAGCCACTGTGCCTAGCCTGCAGTGACTTTTTAAAACTTAAGTTCAAGCATCTCTTCTTAACCCCTTTAATTGGAGGTATCTCTTCTCTCATTCTCATCTTTGGTGTTCCCCCCAGAGTTCACTGCTGACTGGATGTACAACATACATTTCAAAGTCAAGGCTGCGTGCAGTGGCTCATGCCTATAATCGCAGCACTTTGGGGGTCCAAGGCAGGAAGATTGCTTGAGTCCAGGAGTTCGAGATCAGCCTGACCGACAGGCAGAAACCCCATCTCTACTAAAAATACAAAAATTCGCCAGGTGTGGTGGTGCATGCCTGTAATCCCAGCTACTCAGGAGGCTGAGGCAGGAGAATCGCTTGAACACAGGAGGTAGAGGTTGCAGTGAGTTGAGATCGTGCCATCGCACTCTAGCCTGGGCAAAAAGAATGAAACTCCATCTCAAAACAAACAAACAAAACAAAACACAAAAACAAGAACAACTTTCTCATGGAATAGTCTATGTGCACCACCTACTTAACCTACTGAATGAAACCCAGATCCTTTCTTATCCTCCCAGTGTGGCACTGTTTCAAGGTTCAGACTATCCAGAAATAAAAGAACTGGAAATAGCAAAGGCTATACATTTGTGTAGTTTGAGTCTGAGGATGTTGCCAAGATAGTTGCTGAAACAATGAACAACTACCTGTTTGGTGAAAGACTCTTGGAGAGTCATTTTATGCCACCTGAAAAAGTACAGAAAGAACTCTTTCAAGACTGGAATATTCCATTTAAGCAGCCATCACATCCATCAGTGACACGTATCATCAGAATTGGCACTTACACAAAAGCTACAGATGGAGGAGCGAATTAAAAGGAAAGAAGGATTACTCGGGAAGAAATTAGCTTAAGAAGGAAATGATGATGATGTTCCTTCTTTGATTTTACAGAAAATGGAAAGGATTTCAAAAAACAAATCATCAGACATCTACAAAAGGCCAGGTTTTATGTAAGAAGAAGAAAAAAAAAAAAAAAAAGGAGAAGAAGAAAAAGGTACTCCTGAGAAGACTGTGGATACCCAGATACCCAGGGCCCCACATCGGTTTGTACATCAACGTTTTTAGAGAGATGAAAATCTGAAGTGGCTGAAATGAATGATGATGAAGATAACGAAATAGTTTTCAAACAGCCCATATCCTGTGAGACTCAAACACCTACATGTTCACAGAAGAAAAAAAAAAGACGAAGAAAAAGCAATCTGTGATTTTCAATGTATTATATATAAGATTTCTTCTGAAAAAATATTTTTATGAGAAAAATACAAAAAATTAGCTGGGCATGGTGGCTCACGCCTGTAATCCCAGCACTTTAGGAGGCCGAGGCAGGTGGATCACTCGAGCTCAGGAGTTCGAGACCAGACTGGGAAACATGGAAAAACTCCGTCTCTACTAAAAAATACAAAAAATTAGCTGGGTATGGTGGCACATACCTGTAGTCCCAGGTACGTAGGAGGCTGGGTGGGAGCATTGCTTAAGCCCAGGAAGTAGAGGCCGCAGTGAGCCGAGATCATGATGCCACTGCACTCCAGCCTGGGCGACAGAGTGAGACCCTGTCTCAAAAAAAAGAAAGAAAGAAAGAAAAAGAAAAAAAAAAAAACAAAGTGGAAGCATCTGTATGCGTGATTGAAGTCATGCTTTCCATCTGTTTTTCCCACCTTCCCTTTTTTCTCTCTAAAACACTGTATCTTAAACTTTTCCCTATGTTATCAAGTACTCATAAGCATTATTTGAATGGTTGTATCAGAATCCATTATCTGGACTCATTGTCATTTAGCCATCTGCGGTTGCTGGAGATACTGCCCTTTCTGCCACACTCAGTCACCCTTCTGACCTTGCTGTGTCCAGTTACCTACTAATACACACACTGGTCATTTAGGACTTAAAGTTAAGAATAGTTATCATGGTTTCTAACACTTCAAAAAGAATGTATCTTCCTAAAAATAGAATGGCTTGGAGGTTATACTATTAAAGCAAAATAGACAAATCGATGTTGAAATTACTGTTTTACTTTCTTTTTGTGTCTATTTTCACTTCTCTGTCATTTTGATGGATATAGTTTCATTTGGAAGGATTTTTATTTCAAAACAGAAACAGCATATGACATGAGAACGGGAACTCTGAAAGGTTCAACTTTCTAGTTTACTAAGTTTGTCACAAAAGCTACTGATAGTCAATCATGAGTGGCCTGTATTGAAAGTGAGTTCACATTATGTACATCTCAAGCACTATACTTTTTATCAGATATAGAAAAATAGGTGGTGTGTTTGGAAAGGTATTCGACTAAGAGTCAGGAAGCTTGACTGTTAGTCCCAATCCTGCTTCTCCAGCTGAGCGCCCGTAGGTAATAATTCAGCAGCCATTTCTTAAATACCTAATGAATTTCAGGCGTTGTAGTTGGGCTGGGAATATAGACATAGATACTGCATTCATGATTCTCCAAGGCTCCCTTCCTCACCCGGCTCACAGTGAGCTTTCTTATGCATTGGGTAAATTTGTCTCCTAACCGGCCCCAACTCTCTCTCCAACCTGCTTCCCAGGGCAGTTGTGAGGATCAGATGAGGGAGAATATGTGTGAAAGCAAATTGAAAATGATTTTAAAATGCAATAAAAATATGATCCATGGAAAAGTATTTAAAGATCCTTAGAATTTTAAATAAACAGTACATTAGGCTGGGCACTGTGGCTCACACCTATAATTCCAGCACTTTGGGAGGTCAAGATGGGCAGATCATGAGGTCAGGAGATTGAGACCATCCTGGCCAGCATGGTGAAACCCTGTCTCTACTAAAAATACAAAAATTAGCTGGACATAGTGGTGCATGCCTGTAATTCCAGCTACTCAGGAGGCTGAAGCAGGAGAATCACTTGAACCAAGGAGTCAGAGGTTGTGGTGAGCCATCACGCACTGCACTCCAGCCTGGGTAAAACAAAACAACAACAGCAAAATTACATGAACCTGAATTTTCTATGGTTTTGATTTTAAATAGATAAGAAAATTTTATAATGTTCCACTGATATGGTTGAAAATCTTGGCTTGATTATTCTCCAAGAAAATGATACAGTGGCTTATATGATTAATTTTCTAAAATTGCTAGCCAAAAGAAACCAAAGCCTTTTTTGAGTTGAATGACTGGATCAAAGGAGCGTTGAACTGTATAACGGAGAAATGTTTGTTTTCTGTGTTCACTAACAGCTTGCCTTTGTTTGATTCCAGCTGCAGCATATCATGAGTGATGAGGTCTGTGAGCAGGTGACTGACCTTTACCTGTCAGAAGATAATAATGGGGTCACCAGAGGCCAGCCAAACACACAGAACTCAAGGAGCCTCCTGGAGTCAACGTATCAGTGGAAAGCTGAGCAGCTAATGTCAGATGAGAATTGATTTAAGGTGAGAGTGGCTCAGGTAGTCAAACACCTTGCTGGTGACAATGTAAGTTGTTAGGATTCTCTGAACCAGAAGTTAAAGTCAGGGTACTTTGACCCGTTACTTTACTCCTGGAACTTTTTAGAGTTCCCAACGAGTTCACCAGAGAAATACAAAGTGGAAGTAACTATCTTCCTGGACAATCTACTTTGTTTCTTTCTTCCTTTAAAAAAAAAAAAACTAGTTACGCATGATTTTCACAATTTTATATTCTTTTTCTCTGAATATCATAGTACACTTTGTAAATATTATTGTTAGAAAAATATTGGTGCATGAAATCCATGGTCATGGTCATTACAGAAAAGAAAACAGGCCTGGCACACATGGTTCACACTTGTAATCCCAGCACTCTGGGAGGCCGAGGTGGGCGGATCACTTAAGACCAGCTTAAGCAACATGGCAAAACCCCATCTTTGCAAAAAATACAAGAATCCAAAAATTAGCCAGGTGTGGTGGCATGTGCCTGTAATCCCAGCTGCTCAGGAGACTGAGGCGGGAGGATGGCTTAAGCCTGTGAGGTCAAGGCTACAGTGAGCCCTGATCATGTCACTGCACTCCAGCCTGGGTCACAGAGCAAGACCCTATCTCCAAAAAATAAAAGAAAAAAAAAATGCAGATAACCAAAACAAGTCATCTTAGAATTCTTTCCTGAAATTACCATTGATTACATTTCTAGACTTTTCTATGTTTGAGTATATATTTTGAAAAAGTTAATACTGGACAAACGGTTTTTAACTTTTTTTTGAGACAGGGTCACGCTCTGTTGCACAGGCTGGAGTGCAGTGGTGAGATCACGGCTCACTGCAACCTCTGCCTCTTGGGTTCAAGTGATCATTATGCCTCAGCCACCCTAGTAGCTGGAATTACAAGCATGTGCCACCACACTGGCTAATTTGTATATTTTTAGTAGGGCTGCGATCCCTGTGTGTCTCTGGGCCAGCAGGCTCTTCCCCTCTGTAGACCTCAGTGTTCCCCTTCTAGAGAACGGGCAGAATTTCCTTCAGAAAATACTTGCTCATCTGTTGGGTCCATAGAGAGGAATGGGGAATAGAGCTTTAGCAAGGAGCTGGACGGAGGCCAGAAGCAGTCAAGATCAGAGGGATGAGAGGGTTCCATCACCTACCTGATTGCCCAGGACCTCACTGAGTCCTCACATGCATGACAAGATCTGTCCCACCAAGTCAGGGGCAACACCCCTCAGCTCTGTCCCAGTACCAGGGCTGTAAGAAGCCCATATCTCCTCTTGGGGCCTCCTGATAGGATGACTTCTCCCAGCTCATGCCATCCAAACAGGGAGAGCTGGTCCACGCCCAAGTTAGGAGAGCGCTGGGCAAATCAGTCCCCTCCAGCCACACAGAGCCTGAAGCTGCTCTCCAAGGACCCCTCAGTCACAGAAGGTGCTGGTCCTCCTACAGTGCTGCCCCACACCCACCACCACAGCCTCCTGGGGGTGCAGTCAGGGGTGCCCTCCTTTGGGCTCTGCCCTCACACCCACTCCTACACAGCTACTCTCCGTGCCGGCCGCCCCAGAGACCAGATTGGTTTGGGCTTCCACCTCCACAGGTCTGAACTACCATCTCTTCTGCTCCCCAGAAAGCCAACTCCCGGCAGACAGGCCATGTTCCCTCTTCATTCCTCAACACAGAGGGCCCATCACAACCCTCTCAGCAGACGGTAGAGCTCCCCACGCATCCTCTTAAAGAGGCTTCACCTTTGATGGCCACAAGCCCCACCATGACCTCCTCCCAGGGAGTGAATTTGGACAAAATAAAACATAAAAGCAGCATCTATTAAATTACCAGCAACATTTCCTACTAGGATTAACTCTCGGAGTGAGCAGTGTATTCCATTAGATGGATCAGTGCAGGGGTTAGCAAGCGTTTTCCGTAAAGTGCCAGAAGGAAACTCTTTAAGGCTCCCCAGACCACTGGCTTTTAGTCACCACCTACTCAAACCCTCCCCTGTAGCAAGAAATCAGCCCTAGGCAAGATGTCAACAATTGAGTGTGGCCACATTCCCGGGAAACTTTCTTTATGGACGTGGAAGTTTGCATGTCACGTACTTCTCATGTGTCACAAGATACTATTCTACTTTCCATGTATTCTACCATTTAAACATGTAAAAGCCATTCTTTGCTCGTGGGCCACATAAAAACAGGCAGCAAGAAATTTGACCATGAGACCAGCGGCGGCTGACCCCCAGATGGAGCGTTAGAGCTTGGGTGCGCGCCCCACCCCAGGTGTTCCAGGAGAGGGAGTGCAGGCTGATGCCGCCTCCACCCCCAGCTCTCTAGGGGAGAAGGCGGAGCTGGTGCTGTATGAAGTTTGGCTGCAGATCCTGGGCCAGCCCTACACCAAGGCCTTGGAGGACAAAACCAGCCCTGAGTTCTGGGCACTTTAGGGGAGCTGACCGGATGGGTGAAGTGGGGGGATCGGGGGAGAGGCCTTGGGAAGACGGGCAATGACTGGACAAGGCTTTGGTGAGCTGTGACCCTCTCCATCCTCTCCTGACTCCCCAGCTGACCTTCGTCCTGAGACCTCTGCCGAACTTTGACCAAGTGCTGGTGGAGGAATTCCAGTGCGTCCGGGGTGGCCCTGGGTGACCCAGGGCTCAGACCTGGGTTCTGGGGTTGAGAGCAGGAGGCTGGAAGAGATGACCGCCCTTAGGCCTCCCAGGCTGCCCAGCCTCCTGAAGTCTGTGATAATCCTCCCACCAGGCTGGACCCACTGACCGCCAGAGTGGGTGCCACCTTCTTCAGTGCAGTGCCAGCCCAGGCTCTTGTGTGGGACTGTGTGTGTCAGGGTCTGCACACCTGCACACCCTGGGGGAGACAGAGGGCCTCTTGGTAGAGATGGTCATCCCAGACCTCGGTCAGTAACTCCTTCCCTCTGCAGGCCCCCTCCGTCTGTCCATTGGCCTCCTCCCTTGGGCTCGCTGCCTCCACATGCCCTAATCTGAAACCTGCCTCCCTTCCTCATGGAGCCCTCCAAGATGCTCCTAGCCCCAGCTCCGTGGTCCCGCAGCAACTTCTGGGCCCGGATTCTCCCTTCTCAGAAGTCTGGGAGGCAGGGCCCCCGCCTGGCCATAGACTTCTTGGTCTGCTCTAGGCACTCCTAGCCCCAACCTGCTGGACGCCTCCATCCCTGGCTATGCTGTGGCTCTTCTCATTCTAGGCCTCCTGCTCGTCACATTTGCCCTTGTCCTAGTGAGTGTCTGGCTGGGCCCAGACTCCTTCCAGAGGGGCAGGCTGAGCCTTTGATGCCTTGAGCACTCGAGCTAAGCTGAGGGGTAAGCAGGCCCCTTTACACCCCTGATTCCCCCACCCAAGCCCAGCATCTCCTCACCCTCCAGCTAGGGCTGCAGGGTTTGGGGTCAGGGAGCTGGGCCTGATATCCCAGTGACACTGCCCTTCTTGTCAAGGTGCTAAAGTGGAGGGCCTCCCACGGGGTGTTCAGCCTGGGAGCGTAGACGTGCACAGTGCAGCACAGAGGACCCTCTCCAGACAGGTAAATGGTTCTCCCTGACTCCTCACCCTGCTTTTGTTCTGGGTGGGATCCATCACCACCCCTGCCAGGGCCTTCTGCAAACACTCCCCTGGGGCTACTGTCTGCAGTGCCTTGGTGGTGCAGTCAATGTGTCAGAAAAGCTCCCCACTACTATGGGAAGTGGCCCAGGCAGTCAAGCAGACTCCCCCAAGCAGGCCCCACCTACCCCTAACCTGTTCCCAGTTCCCTCCCACCAACCCTAAAAATGATGCTGGGGGATGACAGATACTGAACTTAGGTGCACAGGGGGCCAAGAGACCTGGGACAGAGAACAGGAGGTGTGGGGAGGGAATCTTCCTTCCCCAACTTCCCACTGCATAAGGGCCAGACAGTGGCACCTCCATGTCCTGGAAGGACATGTGTGGACCCAACTCAGTTTCCCCTTTGTCTCGTGGCCTTTCTTCTCCCTTGACCAGGGCCAGGTGGATGTGGGAGGAGATGCAGCACCATCCTGGGTGCACTCAGACTTATTCCTCACTCCTGGCCTTCACTCCCTTTCCTCTACACACAGGTGACTTCTCATGCTGCTGATCCCTCTGCTGAAACCCAAACTCCAAGCCTCTCCTCTCCCCACCTTCACCATGCCCCACGGCTTCCACAGACAGTGCCTCAACCCTAAAGCACTGTCTGGGGTTGAGGGCAGGAGGCTGGAAGAGATTACCTGCCTTAGGTCCCCCAGTTCCAACACCACTGACTTTCCCAGGAACTCAGAGCCAGAGAGGGCCAGGGTTCAGCCCAAGGTCACACAGCCAGGGACTTCTTCCCTCCTACACCCCCAAGGACTGGACTTGCAGGGCTGGGGCAGAGGTGGGGTGGGGGAAAGCAATGCCTTGTCAACCCACACAGGGAGCCCCGCTCCCATCCCCAAGGTGCATGAAGTCTAGGAACACCCCTGCTCCCACGTCCACGCTCACTCGGGGCCCTGCTCCAAGTGCTTGGCACTCACACCAGCCTCACGCCCTCCATGCCACAGGTATCGGTCTTCTTTACAGAGTGGTAAATGATGGCCAATATAGCTAGACCACACAGAGGACTTAGGCACAGCTCGGGGGTCCACAATCTCTGCTGCCCCTCCTGTCACCAAAGTGTGGTCCTGCTTCCAGGCAGCAGGAAGGGGACAGAAGCCCGCCCCAAAGAGGGCTGGGACAGGGCACCCTTACGCCTGCCTACTCTGGCCCAGTAGGGCTGGAGGGACTGTCAGTCCTAAGAGAAATGATGGCCCTTTGGGGGTATGGAAAAGTCAGGAAGCAATCCAAAGTTAGTATTTAAAATATTGATTTCTAGATACTTAGACAGTCATCTGGTGTGAGGAGCTGGGAGGGCCCCAGGGTACAGCCCACAAGAGAAGGAAGACTAAAAAGGGGTCAGAGTGGGAATGGGGGCTGCTAAGGGAAGGCCCACCCCCCTGCCTGAACCCCTTAACCCAGCCACAGAGCCAGTCAGCCTCAGGCCAGAGGGTATGAGCAACGGGTGCCCTGGCTGCTCTACAGTGGATCAGAGCCAGTGGGTGTGGGGGGTCTTCCAGGGCAGGTGTGGGGCACAGGCCAAGGTAAGGCAGGCTCCCAGGGCAGAGACTAAGGCTGACCCCTGCAGCTCCCCTACTGCAGGGGGGGACACAGGGATAGGCAAGGGTCTTAACCCAGAAAGCCCCAGCAGCTCCTGTGCCCATTGACGCTTGGCAGTGGTGGAACCCAGGAATGGTCTTTGAACCCATGACCTGGAAGGGGGAGCCAAGGATAGTCCTGGCCCGTAGGCTCCCCTACCTGCAGGCAGCGGGCAGGCCCAGTGAGGGGACCCCAGGAGCCCTGACCATGAGCTTACCTGGCCAAAGACAGCAGCCAGCTCCAAGACATCAAAGAGGGTTGGTGGACAGATCATCACATCAGGGTTGACTGCAGCTGGCACCAGGTTCCTCTGTACTTCTGGAACACACAGGCCTGTCCCTATCCCTGGCATGCCCTGCCCCCACCCCAGCACCCCGAAGACCAGCCTAATAGATGAATTTGTCCTGGGTCAGCCCCGCTGTCCAAGCAACTGCAATTTCTCACTAAAGAGCCAGGGCAAGGCAGGGTGTAGGAGGGGTCCCCGGAAGATGCTCCCCGGGATGCCCCGAAACCTAAAACGTTCCCCAGTGGGCCTTCTCAGGGAGGGAGGGTTATGGCAGCCTGTTCTCTCCAGCCACCTCCATCACCACAGGAGCCCTTACAGGCATCTCAGGAGACAACTGGCTCACTGGAGCCAGGACCAGCATAGACACAGCCCTGGGGCTGAGGCTGACTAGGTGGTCTCTCTGTCTTCACTCTGTCACTCTGTCTTCAAGTTTTGGTCTCCTGGCCCGCTACAAGCCAGGCTGTTTCAGGCTTTCATAAGGCCTTGCACAGAGACAGAGTTCAAACACAGTTGGTGAACACAGCGGGCTTTAGGGAGGTGGCACATACTTGGCGGTGAGGGCTGGGTAGCAGGGAAGGGCAGCTCTGGGGGCTAGCATGCCTGTCTGGAGGTGGCACAATGGGACCTGCACCACGTGAGGAGAGAGGGTCCACCTGGAAGAGTGGACCAGCCAGATGGCCACCAAGCTGGATGGCCACCGGCAGAGCCTGCAGGACAGCAGAGGGGGCTGGGAAGGGACAGAGGACAGCTGAGGGGCAGGGAACCTGTATTCCTCCATACAGACACGTGAGTCTTCCCTAAGTGGATCTTCCCCACGGGGGTGAGGGAGCATTCAAAACACACCTCCAGCTCACCTCAAACCATCTCAGGAGGCCACCACCAACTCACACAGGCCAGCTGCATTGTCACAGTGACCCCAGAACAGCACAGCCCTGTCCTTCAGATGAATAAACAGAGGGAGAGATGCATCTCACAGCCAGGAGCAGCAACTCAGACCAGGTCCAGCTGCAGTGCTGCCTCGATGGCTCCCCCTGCACCTCCTCCGGGACTCGGTTCCTGCTAACAAGTGACCACTTGAATACAGGTGAAATAGGTGCTATTATCCCCATCTGGCTGCTGGGGAAAGGGAAGCAAGGCACAGGTGACTTGCCCAAGGCCAAAGAGACAGTGCGGGTTCAACCCCATCTGTCTCGGCCAGCACATGCCCATGGCAGAGGCTTTACTGTGATCCAAACCTGGAAAGTGGAACTTCTTCCAATGTCCCACCCAGGGCACAGAGCATGCAGCCCCATGTTTGGGGAGGTGACAGTGTGGAAAACAATCTGACTAGGCCAAGGCCTCATGGAGCCCAGGGTTCCCTAGGGCCAGGAGAGCACTGGAGCCCACCCCAACACCCATTGGAAACCTGGAATCTGCACCTGCAGGAGATCAGGGGAGGGGTTCAGCCTCCGCTGCACCTACAGCAAAGTGAGACAGGCACAGGTGGGCGCCCTGCTTCCAACCACCCTCAGGTGGGCAGGAAGCAGATCTCCTGCCTGATCTTCCTCTCCTGCCTCCCCCAAGCAGAGGAGAAGGGGCAGCCACCCATCAGGCCATTGCCCAGACTGAAGCCGCTGAAGCTAGGTCCCAACAGGCGGGTGTGACCCCTGACTATCCCAGGCCCGGGCCAAGGCAGTCCTGTCTCTGGTGAGTACCTGGTGGACAGGAGATGTGATGTCCCCATGTGGCTCTATAAACCTCTTATTGAGGATAATCAAGGAAAAAGGCAAGACCATCAAGCTCAGCCAACAACACGACGGGCACCAGGGGCAGGCAAAAGTCAGTTTGGGCCCAGGCCTAGCCCCTGGAAGGATGGTGGATGAGGGGTCAGCCACGGTGAAGGGGAATGGATGGCCACGGGCTGGGTGGTCAGGGCTGTCAGCTCCTGCAGCCCCTGTGGAACATCTGCCCAGGCCTGGCTCTGCACTCAGCCTTCTGCCTGGAGCCACAGGTGCCTGAACACCGGCCTCAAGTAGGGATGGTGGTAGGAAAGGCACTGTGGCCACATGCGGTCATCTAAGCATGGGACAGAGGGGTATCGTGCCCTAAAGAGATAATACAGGCCAAGAACTTAAGCAGATGTGACACCATCAATAAACCCCCCCGTCTTGGGTCACATCAATTAACTCAGCACCGACCCTGACCCTGAAGCTGCAGCTCAGTCTGGTTGAGACTCACAAAGAGATGTTAGTGCTGGGCAGGGGGCCTGGCCCAGCCTGCGATGTCCAGCAAAGCTGTGGGCTGGACAAGAATCTCTGAAGATTAGTCCAGAACAAGGACAGCTGTGCCTGGGCAGGGAGTGGGGGCAATGCCCAGGGGGCAGGAGGCCTGAGGACCTTTAACTAGGTAGGGTGCCTGGTCAGGACGTGCAGAAGAAAAGGTGGCATGGCGGCATCCTGCCCAAGGCCAGGCTATAAACCTAGGGGCCACCTTGTCTAGCCTAAACCATGCTGCCGCCCAGATGGCATCCTTCAAATGTGAGGCAGGGCTGGGAGAGCCCCCAGACCCCTCATCCCTCCCGCCCCAAGCTGGTTCCCATCCCTCACCAGAAGGAAAGGGAACTCTTCTATGGGGCACAGCCTGCCAGGTTCTCTATCACCTGGGGGAAGGGGCAGCGGGAAGGGGGTGTTGCAGGTGGGTGAGAAAGAACCCAGGTCCCACTCTGTCCCTTTCTTTGCCTGGGTCCAAGGAGAGTCACAGGGGAAGGGCCAGGTTAAGAGGGCTCCACCCTGGTGCCCAGAGCTACCCAGAGAGAAAATCTCCCATTTTCCCAATTCTGCTCCCAGCTCATGCTGTTGAGATAACATCCTCCCCATCAGAGAGGCCGTGGGAGGCAGAGGCTGACCCTGCTCCGTCAGGCACCTCAGCAGGTTTGGGTCCACCTTCATCATGATCAGGGAGTGGGTCCCTGGGATCACAAATGTGAGGGGCAGCTTCTTGGGCTCCAGGTGCTCCAAGGTAGACCCTGCAGGGCACCAGGGCTAGAAGGGTGTTGGGGAGGCCAGGCACGGTGGCTCACACCTGTAATCTCAACACTGAAAGGCTGAGGTGGGTGGATCATGAGGTCAGGAGATCGAGACCATCCTAGCTAACACGGTGAAACCCCATCTCTACTAAAACTACAAAAAATTAGCCAGGCGTAGCGGCATGCACCTGTAGTCCCAGCTACTCAGGAGTCTGAGGCAGGAGAATCACTTGAACTCAGGAGGCAGAGGTTGAACAGGGCCAGGATCTGAGCTCTGCATGGCCATGGTGACCCTGAGCCAGGTACCGCTACGTTAGTCTCAGTTGTAACTCTGTCTCATGGGGAATGTCAGCATTACCTCTGGAGTCAAAGTAGGTAAGCCAGGGTAACCAGAGTTCCCAGTAGGGACCAAGACCAAAGGATGCAGGGCTCAGGCCTGTCCCAGAAGGTCAGGCTAGATGGGGATCTGTGAAGCTGGGGCAGCCAAGGGCCTACCCTTCAGGTTACAGGTATGTGGGTCCTGGTGTAGAACCTCACATGCCATCCAGAGACCCAACCCTAGGGACAGTTCTTCTCAGGCTGGTAGCAGAGAGTTGATCCTTGTACTCACCCCACCAAAAGCTCTGAAATGAGGGGGCCTGTGGCTCAGGGAAAGACTCTTCAGGAAAAGGTTCTCAGGGACAGGGAAGGTTTGAGCTGGGTCTTAGGGCAGCCAGAGAGGTAGGTGACAGGCCCTCTCACAAAGCCCGCCAGAGAATTCAGGAGGGACACAGGTGTAGTGTCGGGAATGTTCTGGAAGACAGGAGGCAGTCTCCTACTCACCGATGGGGCCGAGTAGTGAGGTCAGGTCCACACACCAGGAGAAGCTGGTATCCACACTCTGGTGCACTTTGTTTCTTTTTTTAGAGACAAGGTCTTGCTCTGTTGCCCAGGCTGGAGTGTGGTGGCTCAATCATAGCTCACTGCAGCCTTGACCTCCTGGGTTCATGCAATCTTCCCACCTCAGCCTCCTGAGCAGCTGGGACTATAGGTGCATGCCACCATGCCTAGTTTTATTTTTTGTAGAGACAGGGTCTCGCTATGTTGCCCAGGCTGGTCTCAAGCGCTTTCCACTTCAGCCTCCCAAAACACTGGGATTACAGGGACAAGCCAGTGCTCCTGGCCATGCTGGTGCATTTTGGTTGCCATGGTGCACAGGAGGTATGAGCTTGGGGGCAGAATCTGCTCCTGGACCTCTACCCAGGCCTGCACCCAGACTGACCCCTGGGCTACAGGGAGCAGGTGTGGAGAGAACGCAGCAAGCAAAGTCAGTGATGGAGACCCAGGCTGGGACTAGGAGAGATAGGGCTCCAACCCTCAGCCTAGTGGCCCTGCACAACCCCTTGGAGCCAAGATGACTTCCTAGGAAGCCAGGCATGGAGGCCAGCAGGCACCTGAACTGAGGACAGAAGACTCTGATGAGAGGGAAGGGGAGGCCTCTGATATAGTTTGGATACTTGTCCCATCCACGTCTCCTGTTGAAATGTGATCCCCAATGCTGGAGGTGGGGCCTACAGTGTGAGTTGTTTGGGTCATGGTGGGGGATCCCTCATGAATGGATTAGTGCCCTCCCCACAGTAATGAGTGAGTTTTCTTATTTTTTCTTTCTTTTTCTTTTTTTTTTTTTTTGAAACAGTGTCTCACTCACAGCCCAGGCTGGAGTGCAGTGGCATGATCTCGGCTTACAGGAACCTCCACCTCCCGGGTTCAAGTGATTTAATGAGTGAGTTTTCTAATAGTTCACTGGAGAGCTGGTTGTTTAAAAGAGCCTGATGCCTCCCCTCTCTTGCTTCCTCTCTCACCATGCAACATGCCTGCTCCCTCTTTGCCTCCTGCCAGGAGTAAAAGCTTCCTGAGGCTTCACCAGAAGCCTAGCAGATGCTTGTACAGCCTGCAGAACTGTGAGGCAAATAACCCTCTTTTATAAATTACCCAGTCTCAGGGCCAGGAGTGGTGCTCACACCTGTAATCCCAGCATTTAGGGAGGCCGAGGCGGGTGAATCACTTGAGGTCAGGAGTACAAGACCAGCCTGGCCAATCTGGTGAAACCCTGTCTCTACTAAAAATACAAAATTAGCCAGGCATGGAGGTGTATGCCTGTAATCCAAGCTACTTGGGAGGCTGACACATGAAAATTGCTTGAACCTGGGAGGCAGAGGTTGGAGTGAGCCGAGATCACACCATTGCACTCTAGCCTGGGTCACAAGAACGAAACTCCATCTCAAAACTCTGTCTCTACTAAAGATACAAAAAATTAGCCAGTCATGGTGGTGCATGGCTATAATTCCAGCTACTTGGGAGGCTGAGGCAGGAGAATAGCCTGAACCCAGGAGGCGGAGGTTGCAGTGACCTGAGATCGTGCCACTGTACTCCAGCCTGGGCGACAGAGCTAGACTTCGTCTCAAAAATAAATAAATAAACCAGTTTCAGGTATTCCTCTAGTGCAACGCAAAATGGACTAATACAGCCGCTTGGTGTCCTCTGGACCTGACACTCAGGGAACGGCTGGTCTTGACTCTGCCACTAACAGGCAGACTATGACAGAGCAGTTCCCCTGCTCTGTCTCAGTTTGTCCTCTCTCAGCTGAGCAGAGCAGGGATAATTGCTTCTCATGTGGGCCACAGGACCAAACAAAGCCCTGAGTCCCACAGGAAGGTAGGTGGGCTACGTCCAAGGAAAGACAGACCTGGGGCAGTATTTTATGTCCCTGGGGTGGCAGAGGGACGTGGAGAAGATGCCTCCTTTGTGGGCAAGGGAGAAGGGAAGATAAGCAGAGAGGCACCAGACACCTGCCTCACCCCCACCTTCCCCACCCCACACCAGGCCCATTCCCACTTAGCCCCCAACTCAGGCTGCACCATTCTCCTTATGGTTAGTGTGACTTCGTGCCAAGCTGACAGAAGCTGACAGCTTGGATTCATCAGGGACAGCACGTAGTGTAGGTGATGTACAGGACGGAAATGGAAGGGGACACGGGAACCGTGGTGTCAGGTCTGGGGCTGCCAACATGGCACCTGCCCTGGCTGTGGGCAGACATGCTGGTCCACCCTGCCAGATGTGGCCTCTAATTCTAAGGTCTCCGAGTTCCAAGCCAGGACTGGAGCCAGACTCCCTTTGGAGACAGGGGACACAGTCCACATAGACATCACTTGTGCTTTGGGCCAAGCCAGCTGGACAAATGAATGGGAGGGGCCCCGCTGGAGGGTAAAACTGGGCCTGGACTACTCAGACCTGCCTCTGTGACAGGATGGTCCCATCCTTCCAGTCAGACTCCTGAGCTGGAAGCCCACCCAGCCAGGGAGTGGGGAAGGGGTGGCCTGCAGTCTCCCTTGAGTCTATAGCCCCTCCCACCCAAGTGAGTTCCATAAAAACAACATGCAGAAACATCAAGTGCTCCTCCCAGCTGCTGGCTGCTTCCTGGCGTGGCCTCCAGGACCCTGGATGAGTTAAGATGGGGCTGCCAGCAGCTGGGGGCAGGGGGAAAGCTGGGTCCCCAGGGTGGATGCCTAGCAGGAACATGCAGGTGTGGCAAGTGATGGGCCCTCAGAGCTGAGCCCCTTCTGCCCAGGGGGCCTTGGTGACACATCTGCTTCTCAGCTCAGCCCAAGGAGTCAGGGCCTGGTGCCAAGCAGCCTCTCTGCTTGCGAAGACAGTCCTGGGATCGTTACCCCTCTGCCCAGGGCTCAAGTATCCAGGCTATGGAAGGGCCAGCAGTCAGAAAGAGTGAGGCCGTGGGTGTGGGTCCCCTAGTAGTCAGGGGTCTTGGTGGACAAAGCCCCTGTGAGGGGGATGAGCGGGAAGGGAGACTGAGCTGTACCCCCTACCCCGAGATCTGTGGTACCAGGCTCCAGAGGGGGACCTGGGGGGAGACCAGCATGAGACGAACCGCTACTGATGCCTTTGAGCACCTACTCTGCAGGGCTGGGCCAGCCGGAGGTTGGCATCAGAGGAGTAGGCCAGGGGCCACAAGAAATAAGGCTTCGTCTGGTAGAGCTGTGACCCTCTTCATCCTCTCCTGACCCCCCAGCTGACCCTCATCCTCAGACCTCTGCAGAACTTTGACCAAGTGGTGGTAGAGGAATTCTAGGGGGTCTGGGGTGGCCCTGGGTGACCCAGGGCTCAGACCAGGGTTCTGGGGTTGAGGGCAGGAGGCTGGAAGAGATGACCTCCCCTAGTCCTGCAAGGTTGCCCAGGCCCCTGAAGTCTGTGATGATTCTCCCACCAGTCCAGATCCACTGACCGCTAGAATGGGTGCCACCTTCAGGCTGGCACCAGCCTGGGCCCCTAGCTGGGACTGTGCGTGCCAGTGTCTGCACACCCTGGGGGAGGCAGAGGGCCTCTTGGTAGACACAGCCATCCCAGACCTCGGTCAGTACCTCCTTCCCTCTGCAGGCCTCCTCCCTCTGTCCATCTGCCTCCTCCACATGCCCTGATCTGAAGCCTGCCTCCCCTGCTCATGGAGGCCTCCAAGATGCTCCTGGCCCCACTATCTGGTCCCGCAGCACCTTCTGAGTGCAGATTCTGCCTTCTCAGAAGTCCGGGAGGCAGGGCCCCGCCTGGTCATAGCCTTCTTGCTCTGTTTTAGGCACTCCTGGCCCCAAAGCCTCCAGCCCGCTGGACACCTTCATCTCCAGCTATGCCGTGGTTCTCCTTATCCTGGGCCTCCTGCTCGCCATAGTTGCCCTTGTCCTGGTGACTGTCTGGCTGGGCCCAGGCTCCTTCCTGAGGGGCAGGCTGAGCCTTTGACACCTTGAGCCTTTAAGCCAAGCTGAGGAGATTCCCCCACCCAAGCCCAGCATCTCCTCATCCTCCAGCTGGGGCCATGGGATTTGGGGCCGGGGGGTGGGCCTGAACCCAGTGTTCCCGCCCTTCTTGTCAAGGTGCTAAACTGGAGGGCATGCCTTGGGTGCTGACTTTCCCAGGAACTCAGAGCCAGAGAAGGCCAGGCAGCAGCCCGAGGTCACACAGCCAGGGGCTTCTTCCCTCCTAGACCCCCAAGGACTGACTTGCAGGGCTGAGACAGAGGTGGGGTGGGGAAAAGCAATGCCTTGTCAAGGCAGGGAGCCCCGCTCCCATCCCCAAGGTGCATAAAGTCGAAGAACACCCCTGCTCCCACGTCCATGCTCACTCAGGGCCCTGCTCCAAGTGCTTGGCACTCACACCAGCCTCCCGCCCTCCATGCCACAGGTATCGGTCTCATTTACAGAGGGGAAAACGGTGGCCAAGAACCTCCCCCAGGACACACAGCTAGACCACACAGAGGTCTTAGGTGCAGCTGAGGGGTCCACAGTCTCTGCTGCCCCTTCTGCCACTCATGCTGCAAAAGACCACACTGTGGAGAGGGAGGAACGACAGTGAGCTGGGTGCTCACACATGGGGCATGGGGGACTAGGGAAGGTTCAGCCAGGAGGAAAGAGCAAAGTCTGATCCTGTACGTACACATCACAGAGCCCACGGATTCAGAAGACCCAGGGCCAGGTCCCAGCTCTGCAGCTGCTCAGCATGTGACCGTGGTTAAGTCGTCTCCCTGGACTCCCCATGCACTTTGCATGCTGCGTGCACCTTCTAGAATGAGCGCGGACACTGGCTGGCCTCATACTTACTGCGTAGGTTGCAGACCCCAAGTGTTTCTGCAAGAGGCTTTGCTTCTCCTCATAAGAGTGGCACAGGCTGGCCACGTGCTCTGGGGGTAGAATGGAGTAGCTCTGGAGGTAGCAGGTCGGGGCTGGGCTTGGGTTCCTGGCCCACACAGGGCAGGGTACACCATAGGGTCACAGGGCCTGGCCCCCTCTCTAGCAGCCCTTAGCCCACAGGCTGCCCAGCTGCCCACCCACAACCCATACCTTTGGGCAGCCCCAGCTGCTGCAGTTCACTGGACAAGCATCCACCATGGACACTGTGCTTGGCCGCACTGGAGAGGATGAAACTCAGCACTGCCACTGTGGCCTTCACATCGCCTGACTCTGAGGGACCTGTGGGTGAGACAGGGGGTTTCACTGTGGCCCCAGCCACTCCCTTTTGCCCTATTAACTTCAGCTCAAAGCCCCCAGGCCTTCTGGAGCCACAGGCACTGCTACTGCTACACCAGGAGCTGGCAGAGGACAGGAAGGTGGGACTGTCAATGTCTTTCCTTCCCTCATGCTCCTCCACTAGGGAAGGTAAGTTAAGGATGCTGCTGGGAGGGGTGGGGAGCCCCACTGTACCAGGAACCAGGCCGAGGTCCCAGGGTTGCTTGGGGCCTGTGATCTTAACGGGGTACTCACCAAACTTGGCCAAGAGCTTCAGGATCTTCTAATACTATGAGGAAAGGAGACCTTCAGAGGCTGCCAGTACTCTATTCACCAGCCCCTCACCCCTAGCCTGGATCCTGCAATAGGGAACAGACGGGCTGGAAAGAAGTATGGGAGGTGCCCAGAGAGGTTGACAGGCTGGGTCACCCATCTCCCTGGGCCTAGTGCAGAGCTTCAGGGCACTGGGGGTCATAAGGTCATGGGACAATGGGGCACTGGGTCTTGTACTCACATCATTCCCCCGTCCCAGCAGCTCTTTAGTACTTGGCTGCAGAGCAGCTGTAACTTCACAGAGGACTGGAAGAGAAGTCCTTACATCAGCCGGGCTGGTGAACCTCACCCCTCCTTCCTGGGGACTGGCTCAGAGCAGGCCAGCCACTGATCAAGGTCACAAAGCATGGTAGCACAGGCTGAGAGCACTGAAGCCCTAACCCCAGAGAAAACTCACCATCATCTACACCCACAATCCCCAGCCCAGTGCCCCTCCTCCACCCAGACTAGACCCTGTGCACTCAGCCATCTTGGCCAGCGTGCTGATCTCTGCCAGGACCCAGTCGGGACAGTCCAGATCACCACAGAACTGGAACCTCTGAAAGGGAGGGAAGCAGGTAATCAGGCTGGAGGGAAGGCTGAGGTATGGCCAGGATCCGTGTCTCCCACACTTCTGTCCAGCAGGGACCCCTGGTCCCCATCATAGATGGATACCCTCTGGCCACTTGTTCTCCCCTATCACCAGGCTGTTGAGTGAACTCTCTCCCTGACCCACCCTGCCACCAAACCCTGCTCTGAGGTCTACTCCAGGCATTCGTCTGCTCAGCAAACATCAATTGAGTGCCTTCTCTGTGCTAGTTCCCACTCTAAGTGCTGGGGTACAGCAGGGGATAAAACAAAGTCCCAGGCCTCACAGACACGAGTGACCTCTCTCTCCTCTTCCCCATACCCACACAAGTCCAGCCACTCTGGCTTCCCTGCTGCTGCTCGGGGACACCAGCCTTGCTCCCGCTGCCGTGCCTGCTGCACTCTCTGTGTGGCTTGCTATCCTTTATTTCATTCCACTCTCTGCTCAAGTCACACCTCATCAGACCAGTCCTATTTATTTATTTATTTATTTACTTACTTATTTATTTATAAAGATGGAGTCTCACTCTGTTGCCCAGGCTGGAGTGCAATGGTACAATCTTGACTCACTGCAACCTCTGCCTCCTGGGTTCAAGCGATTCTCCTGTCTCGGCCTCCCAAGTAGCTGAGACTACAGGCATGTGCAATCACATCTGGTGTTTTTGTATTTTTAGTAGAAACAGGGTTTCTCCACATTGGCCATCTTGACCTTGAACTCCTGATCTCAGGTCATCCGCACAACTCAGCCTACCCAAAGTGCTGGGATTATAGGCATGAGCCACTGCACCCGGTCAGGCTGGCCCTTCTTGATCATACTTCCTGAAATAGCCCCTCACACATGGAAATTTTGGGGGCGGGTGGATGGGTTCATTATCTTGATTGTGGTGATCCAAGAGCCAGGAATATTCGGTCTTTACTTGTTCAGCCTCATCTTTCCCTAACCTCCAGGTGATACTCTCCCAGCTATGGGAATTGCATTCATTCCTGGGGAGCCATGCTCTCTCTCACCTGAAGTTTCTGCACATGCCATTCCCTGTCTGAAGACACACGCCTCCACCCTTGCCTCCCAACTCCTGGCACACATAAGGGAGGAAACCACCCCTCATATCGTCTTATGCCCAATTTCTGCCTCCAAAGAAAGAAGAAGTAAAAACTAAAGGGCAGAAATGAAATCCACAGGCACACAGCCTGGCACCACACCCTGGGCCTAGTAGTTAAAGATCGACCCCTGACCTAAAAGGTTATGTTATCTATAGATTACATACATTGTATAGAAATGCACCATGAAAATCCCTATCCTGTTTTGTTCCGATCTAATTACTGGTACATGCAACCTCAGTCACGTACCCCCTGCTCGCTCAATCAATCACAACCCTCTCACATGCAGAGTTGTGAGCCCTTAAAAGGGACAGGAATTGTTCACTCGGGGAACTCGGTTCTTCAGACAGGAGTCTTGCCAATGCCGCTGGCTGAATAAACCCCTTCCTTCTTTAACTCAGTGTCTGAGGAGTTTTGTCTGCAGCTTGTCCTGCTACAATTCTTGGTTCCCTGACCAGGAATCGAGGTGATTGGCACATGGTAGAGGCAGCTCCTTAGGCGGCTTAAGCCTGCCCTGTGGAACATCCCTGCAGGGGACTCCAACCTGACCCAGCCATGTGGATCCTGAGAGCACTCCCAGGTAGGCATTTGCCCCCATGGGACACCTCGCCAGAGCAGTGTGTGGCAGGTCCCCATGGAGGATCAACGCAGTGGCTGAACAATGGGAAGGAACGGGCACTTGGAGTCTGGACATCTAAAACTTGGTAAGACTAGTCTCTGAAACTTGCCTACTCCGTTTGAGTGGAAGCATGGCCTGATCACCCATGGCATGCCTTCATTGGCACTTTGGTTTTGGTTTTGACTTGGTTTGAATTGCTTGATAGGATTGGTCTTAGGAACTTGCCCACTCCATTTGAGTGGAAGTGTGGCCAATCACCCACAGCATGACTTTATCGGCACTTTGGTGTTTTGGTTTTGACTTGGTTTGAATTGCTTGACAGGATTGGTCTTGGGAACTTGCCTACTCCATTTGAGTGGAAGCATGGCCTGATCACCCACGGTGTGCCTGTACCAGCACTTTTGTTTTTGTTTTTGACTTGACTTGGATTGCTTGATACTTTGGTTTTGGTTTTGACCTGGCTTAGATTTCTTGATACTCTGATTTTGGTTTTGATTCTGGTTTGGCATGAACTGTAAAAGTGCATGTGTGCCCTTTTTACCCGTTCTTTGTTTTGTGGTGTGTGTGGTGTGACTGTGGTGTTTTGTCTTGAGGAAACATGGGTCAGGCACAAAGTAAGCCCACCCCACTAGGAACTATGTTGAAAAATTTCAAAAAGGGATTTAAGGGAGACTATGGAGCCACCATGACACCAGGAAAACTTAGAACTTTGTGTGAGATAGACTGGCCAGCATTAGAGGTGGGTTGGCCATCAGAAGGAAGCCTGGACAGGACCCTTGTCTCAAAGGTATGGCACAGGGTAACCTGTAAGCCAGGGTACCTATATCAGTTCCCATATATAGATTCATGGTTACAGCTAGTTTTGGACCCCCCACAGTAGTTAAGAGGACAGGCAGCAGCAGTACTAGTAGCAAAGGGACAGTTAGTTAAGGAAGGTTCTCGCTCCACCTGCCGAGGGAAGTCGGCACCAAAAGTCCTGTCCAACCCAACACCAGAAGAATCATGG
The DNA here is from genome assembly GCF_047675955.1 of Chlorocebus sabaeus. Taxonomy (NCBI): domain Eukaryota; kingdom Metazoa; phylum Chordata; class Mammalia; order Primates; family Cercopithecidae; genus Chlorocebus; species Chlorocebus sabaeus. Next base: position 51,705,566 of record NC_132929.1, on the reverse strand, counting down.
CAGGAATTTGTACGAGGAATACCCCCTCCTTATCGGGAGGAAGGACTCCCCACCCCTGAGCCCACAGCACCTCCACCTCCACCAGATAACCACACCCCTAGACCACCCAGAGTAGAAAACAGAGGAAGTGAAGGTGCGGGAGAAACTCCTCCCTTGACTTGGGAGGCATTAATAGAAGGTCTAAAGAAAAGGGCTCAAAAGGCTACAAATGTATATAAGGTCTCTGAGGTCATCCAAGGAATAAAGGAGAGTCCAGCGCAATTCTATGAAAGACTGTGTGAGGCTTACCATATGTACATTCCTTTTTATGCAGATAGCCCTGAAAATCAGCACATGATTAACATGACCTTAGTTAGTCAAAGCATGGAAGATATCAGGAGAAAATTGCAGAAACAGGCTGGGTTTGTGGGTATGAATACCTCACAGTTACCAGAAATAGCCACTCAATACTTGTGAATAGAGATGCAACAAGCCATAGAGAAAGCTGTAAGGAAGGCGAACGCCAGGCTAGGCAAAATGCCGACTTACTGGCCATGGCCATTAAGGGAATTCCCCTGAAAGGAGAGGGAAAGGGGGGTTCCAGGAAGAATACCCACTAATCGCCCACACTTGCAACATAACCAGTGCTCCTATTGTAAGGAAATAGGACATTGGAAAGATAAGTGTCCCCAACTGAAGGAAAAGCTAGGTGGTTTGCAACAAGAGACCTTAGATAAAGACGATGGAGCTTTGTTCAATCTGGCTGAAGGGTTATTGGACTGAAGGGGACTGGGCTGAAGTGCCCACAAGGAGCCCGCATTCAGGATTACAGTTGGGGGCAAGGACATTAAGTTTTTGGTTGATACTGGTGCTGAACATTCAGTAGTGACCACCCCGGTTACCCCCTTATCCAAGAAAACCATTGATATAATCAGAGCAACAGGAGTTTCCACTAAGCAGACTTTCTGTCTACCATGGACCTGCTCAGTGGGGGGACATGAGATATTTCACCAGTTCTTGTACATGCCTGGCTTGTCCCTTGCCCTTGCTCACAAGAGACTTGCTTAGCAAGCTGAGAGCCACCATCTCCTTTACAAAACAGGGCTCTTTACGGCTAAAGGAACAGGAGTTATCATGGCCCTTACAGTCTCCCAGGAAGAAGAATGGAGACTTTTTCTAACTGTGCCAGGCCAAGAGATAAAACCAGCTCTAGCTAAGCAATGGCTCCAAGTATAGGCAAAGGATAATCCTCCAGGACTGGTGGTCAACCAAGCCCCGGTACTCATAGAGGTTAAGCCTGGGACCCAACCAAATTAGACAAAAGCAGTATCCAGTTCCCAGAGAAGCTCTCAGAGGAATCCAGGTTCATCTAAGGTGTTTGAAAGCCTATGGAATTATAGTTCCTTGCCAGTCTCCATGGAACACCCCCCTCCTGCCTGTCCCTAAGCCAGGGACCAAGGACTGCCAGCCAGTACAGGACTTGTGCTTGCTCAACCAAGCTACAGTGACTCTGCACCCAACAATTCCTAACCCTTACACACTGTTAGGGCTGCTGCCAGCTGAGGACAGCTGGTTTACCTGTCTGGACTTAAAAGACGCCTTCTTTATCATCAGAATAGCTCCTGAGAGCCAGAAGCAGTTTGCCTTTCAGTGGGAAGATCTGGAGTCAGGTGTCACTACTCAGTACACTTGGACCCGGCTTCCCCAAGGTTTCAAGAACTCCCCTACTATCTTCAGGGAGGCCCTGGCTCAAGACCTGCAAAAGTTTCCTGCTAAAGACCTAGGCTGCGTCTTGCTCCTGTACATGGACGACCTGCTGCTGGGACACTCCATGGCAGTTGGGTGCGCAAAAGGGACTGATGCCCTGCTTTGGCACCCAGAGGACTGTGGGTATAAGGTGTCCAAGAAGAAAGCTCAGATCTGCAGACAGCAGGTACACTACCTGGGATTCACTATTCGGAAAGGGGAGGGCAGCCTGGGGTCAGAAAGAAGGCAGGTCATCTGCAGCCTGCTGGAACCAAAAACCAGAAGGCAAGTAAGGGAATTCCTAGGAACTGTGGGGTTTTGCAGATTATGGATTCCAAACTTTGCAGTAGTAGCCAAACCTTTGTACAGGGTTGTGGGCGGCAAGCCACCGAGGTGCCGAGGCAAGAGACCAAGGGCACAAGCTGTTCCAGTATAACAAAATATATAAAATAAGAATAGTCATATAAAATACAGATAATAGATATGATTATGTATGAATATCATTAATCATTAGTTTGTAACAATTACTAGTTATTCCAATATTATAATAATCCTTGCTCTATAATTATAACCTAGCAAAAACCAGGCCAAACAGAGATAGGAGCTGAGGGGACATAGTGAGAAGTGACCAGAAGATACAAGTGTGAGCCTTCTGTTACGCCCGGGCAGGGCCACCAGAGGGCTCCTTGGTCTAGCAGTAATGCCAGCGTCTGGGAAGATGCCCGTTGCCAAGCGGACCATGGTCTAGCAGTAGTGTCAGTGTCAAGGAAAAACATCCACTACTTAGCAGACCAGGAAGGGGAGTCTCCCTTTCCCTGGAGGAGTTCAGAGAAGACTCTACTCCTCCACCTCTTGTGGAGGACCTGACATCAGTCAGGCCCATGCGCAGTTATCTGGAGGCCTAACCATCTCCCTGTGATGCTGTGCTTCAGTGAATCACACTCCTAGTCCACCTTCATGTTCCATCCTGTACACCTGGCTCTGCCTTTTAGATAACAGTAGCAAATTAGTGAAAGTACTAAAAAGTCTCTGATATGCAGAAATAATAGTATAAGCTGTCTCTCTCTCGCTTTCTCTTTCTCTCTGCCTCAGCTACCAGGCAGGGAAGGGCCCCCTGTCCAGTGGACACGTGACCCACGTGACTTTACTTATCATTGGAGATGGTTCTCACCCCTTACCCTGCCCCTTTGTCTTGTATCCAATAAATATCAGTGCAGCCTCACATTCAGGGCCACTACTGGTCTCCACGTCTTTGTGGTAGTGGTCCCCCAGACCCAGCTGCTTTTTTTTTTTTTTTTATCTCTTTGTCTTGTGTCTTTATTTCTACAATCTCTCGTCTCTGCACACGGGGAGAAAAACTCGCCCACCCTGTGGGGCTGGACCCTATACAGGTTTACAAAGGGCAGTGACTGGGAGACTTTTGAACGGGGGCCTCTACAACAGCAAGCCTTTTGTAAGTTAAAGGAAAAACTTATGTCAGCCCCAGCCCTAGAACTACCAGATTTGATAAAGCCCTTTACACTCTATGTGTCAGAAAGAGAAAAACTGGCAGTTGGAGTTTTAACCCAGACTGTGGGGCCCTGGCCAAGGCCAGTGACCTATCTCTCAAAACAACTAGATGGGGTTTCCAGAGGCTGGCCACCATGTCTAAGGGCCCTGGCAGCAACAGCCCTGTTAGCACAAGAAGCAGAGAAACTAACCCTTGGGCAAAACCTGAATATAAAGGCCCCCCATGCTGTGGTAACTTTGATGAATACAAAAGGACATCACTGGCTCACAAATGCTACATTAACCAAGTACCAAAGCTTGCTATGTGAAAATCTCCACATAACTATTGAAGTCTGTAACACCTAAATCCCGCCAGCCTGCTTCCAGTATCAAAGACCCAGTTGAGCATAACTGTGTAGAAGTGTTGGACTCAGTCTATTCTAGCAGACCTGACCTTCGGGACCAGCCATGGGCATCAGTAGACTGGGAATTACACGTGGACAGGAGCAGCTTCATTAACCCACAAGGAGAAAGATGTGCAGGATATGCAGTGGTAACTTTGGATGCTGTAGTTGAAGCCAAACCGTTGCCGCAGGGCACTTCAGCCCAGAAGGCTGAGCTCATTGTTTTAACTGGGCTCTAGAATTCAGTGAAGGTAAGACTGAAAACATCTACACTGACTCTCGATATGTCTTTCTAACCCTCCAAGTGCATGGAACATTATATAAGGAAAAGGGTCTGTTAAACTCTGGGGGAAAGAACATAAAATATCAACAAGAAATTCTATAATTAATAGAGACAGTGTGGAAACCTCAGAAGGTGGCAGTCATGCACTGCAGGGGACACCAGCAAGCCTCCACTTCAGTGGCCTTAGGAAACTCTTGAGCTGATTCAGAAGCTTGAAAAGCAGCATCTACTCCTTACCGGGTATCAGTAGTAGCCCCCTTACTCCCTCAAACACCTGACCTGGTACCTACCTATTCTAAGGAAGAAAAAGACTTCTTCCACACAGAAGAGGGGCAAGTAATAAAAGGAGGATGGATCAGACTGCCAGATGGGAGAGTAGCTGTGCCGCAGTTGCTGGGAGCCACAATCGTATTGGCTGTGACCAAAACCACTCATCTAGGTCAAGAGTCACTTGAAAAATTGTTAGGCCAGTACTTCTACATCTCACACTTGCGAGTCCTTGCCAAAGAAGTAGCACAATGGTGCCCTACTTGCCTACAGCACAATGCAAGACAAGGCCCCACTGTTCCACCCAGCATACAAGCTTATGGAGCAGCTCCTTTTGAGGATCTTCAGGTGGATTTCACAGAAATGCCGAAATGTGGAGGTAACAAGTATTTGCTGGTTCTTGTGTGTACTTACTCTGGGTGGGTGGAGGCTTATCCAACACGAACTGAAAAGTCCTACGAGGTTCTGTGTGCTTCTCCAAGATCTTATTCCTAGGTTTGGACTGCCCTTATGAATCGGCTCAGATAACAGGCCGGCGTTTGTGGCTGACTTGGTAAAGAAGACAGCAAAGGCATTAGGAATCACTTGGAAGCTACATGCTGCCTACTGACCTCAGAGTTCCGGAAAGGTGGAGCAAATGAATCAGGCTATCAAAAATAGTTTGGGGAAAGTATGTTAGCAAACAGGATTAAAGTGGATACAGGCCCTGCCTATGGTATTGTTTAAAATTAGATGCACTCCTTCTAAGAAAACAGGCTACCCCCCTTACGAAATACTGTATCATAGGCCTCCTCCTATACTACGGGAGCTTCCAGGCACACCCCCAGAGTTAGGTGAAATTGAATTACAGCGACAGCTACAGGCTTTAGATAAAATTACACAAACAATCTCAACTTAGGTAAATGAAAGATGTCCCATCATCTTATTCTCCCCAGTTCACCCTTTCTCTCCAGGTGATCACGTGTGGATCAAGGACTGGAATGTATTCCCTTTGTGGCCACAGTGGAAAGGACCTCAGACCATCATCCTGACCACCCCCACGGCTGTAAACATAGAAGGAATCCCAACCTGGATCCACCACAGCTGTGTGAAGCCTGCAACCAAAAAAACCTGGGAGGTAAAACTGAGCCCAGACAACCCCTGCAAAGTGACCCTGAGGAAGACGACAAGCCCTGCTCCAGTAACACCAAGAAGCTGAGTGGTCTACGCACGGCCGAAGCATGAGGAGAATAATTGTGGGACTCATTTTCCTTATAATTTGGACTTGTGTAGTAAAAACTTCCACTGATTTTCCCTGCATGGAGGACTGCTCTCAGTGTATACATCGGGTTACCGAGGTAGGGCAACAAGTTAAAACAATCTTTCTGTTCTATAGTTACTATTAATGCCTAGGAACTTTAAAAGGAACATGTTTATATAATGACACTCAGTACAAGGTATGTAGCCCAGGAAACGACCAACCAGATGCGTGTTATGACCCCTCTGAGCCTCCCATGGCCACAGTTTTTGAAATAAGATTAAGGACTGAAGACGGGTGAGGACTCATAAATGATACAAGTAAAGTATTAGCCAGAACAGAAGAAAAAGGGGTGCCCAAACGCATAATCTTGAAATTTGATGCCTGCGCTGTCATTAGTAGCAGTAAGTTAGGAAGGAGATGTGGCTCTTTTCGTTGGGAAGAAGGCTAGATGGCCGAAAATCAGTACATTTGCCATGAATTAGGACTGTGTGGAAATGAATGTGGATACTGGTCTTGTGTCATTTAGGCCACTTGGATAAAAAATGAAAAGGATCTAGTCCACCTTCAGAAAGGAAAAAATGGCCCTTCCTGTACTAAGGGACAATGTAACCCCTTAGAGCTAGTAATAACCAATCCCCTTGATACTCACTGGAAAAAAAAGGGGAGCATGTGACCCTAGGAATCGATGGGGCCAGACTGGATCCTCGAGTACATATCTTGGTTCGAGGAGAAGTTTACAAACGCTCTCCTGAGCCAGTGTTTCAAACTTCCTATGATGAACTAGATGTACGAGTACAAGAAATTCCAGGAAAAACAAGAAATTTGTTTTTGCAAGTAGCCAAGCATGTAGCCCAGTCTCTCAATGTCACTTCATGTTATGTATGTGCAGGAACTGTAATGGGAGATCAATGGCCATGGGAAGTCAGAGAATTAATACCTACAGACCTAGTTCCTGATGAATTCTTGGCTCAAAAGAATCACCCTGATAATTTCTGGGTCCTAAAAGCCTCAATTATTGGACAATAGTGCATAGTTAGAGAAGGAAAATAATTCACTCACCCTGTAGGATGACTTAGTTTTCTGGGACAGAAACTGTATAATGGTAACACAAAAACAGTCACTTGGGGAGTTCGAATCAGAGAGGAATCCATTTAGCAAATTCCCAAAGTTGCAAATTGTGTGGACCCACCTGGAGTCCCACCAGGACTGGACAGCCCCCACTGGATTATACTTGATATGTAGGCATAGAGCTTATGCCAAATTACCTGACCAGTGGGCAGGTAGTTGTGTTATTGGCACTATTAAACCATCTTTCTTCCTACTGCCCATAAAAACAGGTGAACTCCTGGGTTTCCCTGTCTATGCTTCCCACAGAAAGAGAAGCATAGCTATAGGAAATTGGAAAGATGATGAATGGCCCCCTGAAACAATCATACAATATTATGGGTCTGCTACCTGGGCACAAGATGGTTTGTGGGGATACCAGACCCCCATTTACATGATCAACCAAATCATACAGTTACAAGCTGGCTTAGAAATAATCACTAATAAAACCGGCAGAGCTTTGACTATTCTGGCCCGGCAAGAAACTCAGATGAGAAATGCTATCTATCAAAATAGATTGGCTCTCGACTACTTGCTAGCATGTGAAGGAGGGGTCTGTGGGAAACTTAAACTTACTAATTGCTGTCTACACATAGATGATCAAGGGCAACTAGTTGAAGACATAGAGATATGACAAAACTGGCACCTGTGCCCGTGCAAGTGTGGCATGGATTTGATCCTGGGGCCATGTTTAGAAAATGGTTCCCAGTGCTAGTAGGATTTAAAACTCTTATAATAGGAGTTATAATAATAATAGGAACCTGCCTACTCCTCCCTTGTTTGCTACCTGTACTTCTTCAAATGATAAAAAGCTTCATCGCTACCTTAGTTCACCAAAATGCTTCAGCACAAGTGTACTATATGAATCACTATTGATCTGTCTTGTAAGAAGATATAGGTAGTGAAAATGAAAGTGAGAACTCCCACTAATAAAATGAGTGAGAGTCTCAAAAGGGGGGAATAAGGGAGAAGACCACTCCTCACATTGTCTTATGCACAGTTTCTGCCTCCAAAGAAAGAAGTAAAAACTAAAAGGCAGAAATGAAAGCCACAGGCAGACAGCCTGGCGCCGCACCCTGGGCCTGGTAGTTAAAGGTCAACCCCTGACTTCATCAGTTATGTTATCTATAGATTACAAACATTGTATAGGAATGCACTGTGAAAATCCCTATCCAGTTTTGTTCTGATCTAATTACCGGAGCATGCAACCCCCAGTCATGTACCCCCTGCTTGCTCAATCAATCACAACCCTCTCACACGCACCCCCTTAGAGTTATGAGCCCTTAAAAGGGACAGGAATGGCTCACTCGGGGAACTCGGCTCTTGAGACAGGAGTCTTACCAATGCCCCCGGCCAAATAAACCCCTTCCTTCTTTAACTCGGTGTCTGAGTTTTGTCTGCGGCTTGTCCTGCTACACACAAACTGTACTTCAGCCAGCCAGCTCCTGCCATCCGCCTTTAAAGTTGATGGCATCTTTAGCACTACATGCAAAGTGCAGTTAGGTCTCTGCCCCTGGAGCCTTAACTATGACTGCCAATTCAAACCTCTGATTCCCCCTTCCCTCAGCAGCTCAAGTCCTCCCAGTGCCTAGCACACTTTGTGGTATAGACTAGGCACTTAGAACATATGGATGCATGGATTGGCTGGCTGGATGGATAAGTCTCAACCCCAACACTACTACTTTCTGGGTCTGGAAAGAGCAGAGGGGCTTCCTAACAGTGTGGAAGAGTGAGACTGATTCTAAACACGTGTCCAAGTCCCACAGCAGGGACTGGGGAAGGTGGTGCCCTTGGGAGGTCCTCTCGGGGCTGGGGAAGACCTGACAGGCCTCCCAGGTCCAGACAAGCTCCATTTCCTGCCCAGGGAGGTGGGGGCCCTTCCTTCCGGCCAGGGAAGCCTGAGAACTCTGAGCAGGCGGGCGGCTCTGTCTTACCGGCCCCCCCACCCCGTCTCCGGAGCGGGATGGCGGTGGACTTTTCTCTACCAGACCAGCAGTCCTAACGCCCGCACACACTGTGTTTGCGGAGAGGCCAGGGCAGACAACCTCCCCGCTTTGCCGGAGCCACTGGCGCCCCCTCATTCCTGCTCCAGCAGCACCCCCCTCGCTTCACCCCTGGTGCCTCATCATCCCGCCAGGAAGCCAGGGTCCGGGAATTTCTTTTTCCGGTGGTGCCTGGTCAGCTGATTCCACGATCAGGTAACCTTGACTAACGGACTCTGGGAGGGCGGGGGCTGCTCTAGTGAGGTTGAGAGCGAACCGCAGCCCCCTGGAAATGCCCGGGTCTAAATGCTGGCGTCTCCTCCTCCCTCTCCCAGAATCCTTCCCTGGAAAAAAAAACAGCGCCAACTGCCAGTTTAACTGACAGTGGGAGTTATTTCATTTGTTTAACTTAAGGTGGTAGGATCTTGGGAGCCAGTGGGATTCAGTTCATTGCCATGTTTTCCACTGTTAAGCGAATAGCATTGTACACAGCTGCGGGCTGTGGCAAAAGACATTTTAAAAACTGTTGAAATATACGACACATACAGAAAATTGTACCTATTATAAATATAAAGCTTAATAAGTTTTCATCAACTGTAGACCTCACATAACTAGCACCCAGATAAGGAAATAACCAGATAACTTCTTCAAGTGCAGGGGTATTTTATTTCATTTTGATGAATCGTCTTGGTGCCTAACAAAAAGGGCTGTCATAATTAACATGCTCAGGAAAACTCCCTATAGCTTCAACATCAATAGATGCTTATCTTAATTTTTGCCAATCTGATAGGGAAAAAAATCGGTTGCCTAGATTGCATTGGTAGTCAGCTTACTGGTAGCTTTGAGCTAATGAGTAGTCTAGAACAAGTAAGTTTCCGACATTGACTTGAAGAGGCAAAAACAAAAAGACAAAACAACAACAAAAATAGATTAGAGAATGCACTAATAACCAAAGAAGAAATTGAATGCAGTCGTCCCTTGGTAACCTCAGGATATTGGTTCCAGGACCCCAGAGATACCAAAATTCACCGATGCTCAAGTCCCTAATATAATATGGCATAGTATTTGCGAATAACCTATGCACATCCTTCCATAGACTTTAAATCATTTCTAGATTACTATAATACCTAATACAACATAAATGCTTTGTAAATACCTGTTATAAAGTATTTATAAATTTTTGTTTTTTATTGTTTTACTTTTTCCAAATATTTTTGATGCACAGTCGGTTGAATCCAAGGATCCAGAACCCAAGGATACAGAGGGCTGATCGTAGTTTGAGCCCTGTCCTCAATTCCATGCCTATCCCATGCACCAGGTGCAGCTGGTTTTATTGTTGCAGGCTTTTGAGTTTTCAAAAGACAGAGCTCATGACAAGTAAACTGTTCTATAGAATAGAAAGAAATGGAAAGTGTCCCAATTCATGGTAAAATTGAACTCATTTCTGAAGAGTTATTTTACAAATCATAAGCACTAGCCTGTTGAAAACAACAATATATCAAGTTAGTAGACTATCCTATACCATGTGGAAAAAAAATTTTAAGAACATAAGACCTGTAATCATAGCACTTTGGGAGGCCAAGGCCAGTGGAGCACTTGAGCACAGGAATTCTGGACCTGGTTGGGCAACATAGGGAGACCCCAGTCTCTACAAAAAATTAGCCACTTGTGTTGGTGCACATGTGTTGTCCCAGCTACCTAAGAGGCTGAGGTCAGAGGATTTCTTGAGCCTGGGAGGTGGAGGCTGCAGTGAGCCATCATGGCGCCACTGTACTCCATCCAGCCCGAGCAACAGAAGGAGACCATCTCAAAAAATAAATAAATAATAAATAAACAAAAAATAATAAAAAATTTTTAAAAGGCTGGGCGCAGTGGCTTATGCCTGGAATCCTAGCACTTTGGGAGGCCAAGGCAGGCAGATCACCTGAGGGCAGGAGTTGGAGACTAGCCTGGCCAACATGGCAAAATCTATCTTTACTTAAAAAAAAAAAAAAAAAAAATAGATGTAAGAATGGCTCAACTTTTGTTTCTTCCTGTCAATAGCTTAAAAAAGAGAAAAATGGATAGATTAGGAAAACCATTTTTTATTTAAAAAGATAAAATTAGGAACAGATGAAAACTGTCTTAAGAGTATTTGAAAACCAAAACAGTAAATTTAACATCAGATGGACAGAATATTTAAATTCAGAAATAAAGTTAAAAGGTGAGTGGTGTGCCTTTTTAATGTCATACTGGAGCATTGTTTCATAGATACTTGTTTTACAAATAAAGATTGACTATTTAGGCTGGGTGCAGTGGCTCATGCCCATAATCCCAGCCCTCTGGGAGGCCAAGGCGGGTGGATCATGAGGTCAGGAGATTGAGACTATCCTGGCTAACATGGTGAAACCCCGTCTCTACTAAAAATTTAAAAAAATTAGCTGGGGTGGTGGTGGGTGCCTGTAGTCCCAGCTACATGGGAGGCTGAGGCAGGAGAATGGCGTGAACGTAGGAGGCGGAACTTGCCTCCTACTAGTGAGCTGAGATCACACCACTGCACTCCAACCTGGGTGACAGAACGAGACTCTATCTCAAAAAAAAAAAAAAAAAAAAAAAAAAAAAAAAGATTGACTATTTAGAGCAGTAGTTCTCAAACATTAGAGTGCATCATCATCACCTGCAAAGCTTGTGAAACCGACTGCTGGGCCCCACACCAATAGGACTGAGGTGGGGCCTGAGCATTGCATGTCTATGTTCCCAGGTGACACTTGTGCTTCCAATTAGAGACCATGCTTTGAAAACCACTAGTGTAGGGAAATAAACTAGAGAATATGTTATGAATATACTGGAGAATATGTATATAAGTTAACTTACAGATTTCTGTCCAGTAGAAAAGATAACTCCCAAAGAGGACAGTTTTATTTTCCAATTTTTTTTTTTTTTTTTTTTTTTTTGAGACAGAATCTTGCTCTGTTGCCCAGGCTGGAATGCAGTGGCATGATCTCGGCTCACTGCAGCCTCTGTGTCCCACGTTCAAGCAATTCTACTGCCTCAGCCTCTTGAGTAGCTGGGACTACAGGCACCTGCTACCACACCTGGCTAATTTCTGTATCTTTAGTAGAGACAGGGTTTCACCATGTTGGTCAGGCTGGTCTTGAACTCCTGACCTCAGGTGATCCGCCTGCCTCGGCCTCCCAAAGTGCTGGGATTATGGGCGTGAGCCACCATGCCTGGCCTCCCTATAGGATATTAACAAGTTTTGTCTCTATCTCAGAATGCATTTTGGAATGCCCTTCCTGGAGCACTACAGACACTGTCTCTCAAAATATTCCTTGAACTACCTTCACCATGTTGCTGACACCCTTGTAAATTAAAGAAAATATCTTATATATATTCCTTCATTATTTGTATGAAAGTCAAGCTTTTCATATTGTGAAAATTATACTTCAGGCTGGGTGCAGTGGCCCGCACCTGTAATCCCAGCACTTCAGGAGGCCAAAACAGTGGGATCACTTGAGGCCAGAAGTTTGACACCAGTCTAGCCAACATGTTAAACCCCATGTGTACTAAAAAAAAAAAATCAAAATTAGCTGGGTGTGGTGGCACACACTTGTGGTTCCTGCTACTTGGGAGGCTGAGGCACAAGAATTGCTTGAACCCAGGAGACAGAGGTTGCCGTGAGCTGAGATCATGCCACTGCACTCCAGCCAGAGTCAGAGCAAGACTCTGTCTCAAAGGAAAAAAAATAAAAAGGAAAGAAAGTTATACTTTGATACAGTATGCTAATATAAAGGATAAGATATGGTTTGGCTCTGGGTCCCCATCCAAATCTCACCTTGAATTGCAATAATCCCCACGCATCAAGTGTGGGACCAGGTGGAGATAATTGAATCATGGAGGCTGTTTCTCCCATGCTGTTCTCATGATAGTGAGTGAGTTCTCATGAGATCTGATGGTTTTATAACAGGCTTTCCCCTTTGCTCCGCCCTCCTTCTCTCTCCTGCTGCCCTATAAAGAGGTGTCTTCTGCCACAATTGTAAGTTTCCTGAGGCCTCCCCTGCCATGCAGAACTGTGAGTCAACTTAAAACTTTTTTCTTTATAAATTACCCACTTTTGGGTATTTCTTCATAGCAGCATGAGAATGGACTAATACAGTGTACTAATAACAGCCCAGACAGTAGTATACAGGTGCTACTATACTTTGATGCCAGAGGTATTCCCATTAAGGTCAGGAGCAGTATGTGTTATCACTACCATGATCTAACATTGTTCCAGAGGTTTTCAGGTCAGCAGTTGTCAACTGGAGGTGATTTTGCCTCCCTGGGGATATTTGACAATATCTGAAATCATTTTGGCTGTCACACTGAGGAGTGCTACTGGCATGTAGCAGGCGGAGGCTGGGGATGCTGCTAAACATTCTGTGAGGCACAAACAGCTCCATAACAAAGAATTATCCAGCCCAAAACGTCAGTAGTGCTGCTGCTGAGAAACCCTAGTCTAGAGAAATAAAACATGGGAAATCCATTAATATAAATGTGGGAAAATAATAAACTAGTATTTGCCAATGACAGTCTAGCTAGGAGGTCCAAAAGAAGAACCTGAAGAAGAGTTAGATTTTGCAGGGGCTACATGGTGGCTCATGCCTGTAACCCCAGTGCATTGTGAGGTCACATTCGGAGGATCTCTTGAGGCCAGGAGTTCAAGACCAGCCTGGGCAACATAGTGAGACTGCATCTCTACCAAAAATTTAAAAATTAACCAGATGTGGTTGTGTGCTCTGAGAGTCCCAGCTGCTGAGGTGGGAGTATCACTTGAGCCCAGGAGCTGGAGGCTATGGTGAGCTGTGATTATGCCACTGTACTCAAAAACATTTTTTTTTTTTGAGACAGGGTTTTTCTCTGTTGCATGTGGGGTTTTGCTATGTTGCCCAGGCTGGTCTCGAACTCCTGGCCTCAAGCAGTCTTCCTGCCTCAGCATCTGAAAGTGTTGAGATTACAGGTGTGAGTCACTCCCCCTGGCCTTAAAAAAGAAAAAGAAAAAAATAAATTACATGGTGTCATATGGCCAGTTGAAAGACGTTGGAAAACAGTTGTGCATGTGACCCCGCTGTAACCAGTTATAAAAGTATCAGGATTAAGAAATACACTGGGTCTGGCTTTCCCAAGTTTAGGTTCCTGCTGAAAGAATGAGATGGATCTTTTCTTCCTCCGCTCCTCACCTCCCTGCAAGAACCAGGATGGTGCATTTCGATGGACAGGCTCTTACCTCTGGCAGGCCACAGGGGGCATGCAGAGCCTTTCTGCATGTGTGTTTTGGGCACTCGGATAAAGACCCCCTCCCTATCCAGGCCTTTGTTTAGGATATTTGGCCCATGGAGGAATGAGACTGGAATCACCTGGCAGGGACAGAGGCTTCGACTGGAAGGAGGAGTGACCTGAACTCCAGGTTCTGTCTCTACACTTTGTTCCCATGCAGCACCCTGTTAGTGTTGACTGGAGCCTGGAAGTCAGGGACCTTCGTGACCAAGTGTTGGGTGGACAGGAAGAGCTAAGGGAGGTGAGGGGCATCTCTCCAGTACTTCCCCCGGCCCTGTCCCCAAATCAGGCCCTCTGTCAGCTCAGACACAGCCCCAGCCAGCAGGAGTGTGGGTCAGGAAGGACAAATGCACTCAGCACGGATCTGCTCTGTAATCTCTGCCTCACTTCATTTCAGGTTGAGGGAAGTGAGTCCCCACAGCACTGATGATATCCTGTCAGCTGAGAACATTCAGCTTTATTTAGAAAAATAAGGTGGGACATCTCTTGGGCATGGCGCATGGAGAAATGCCATCCCTCTGTGGCAATGAGCCAAGGAATAAACCAGAATATGCAAAACCTGTGTCCCAGAATCACCATTCCTGGAGGAAAAGCCTATATGGTCAAGATGCTCACAGCTAAATTAACCCAAACATTCCACCCAGCCTCAAAAAACCAGTAGAACTTTGATATTAATACACTAACCCTCAGGTCTATAGAGAAATGTGTAAGAATAGCCACATACTATAACATGTGGTCATTGAGAGAGGAGCCCATCAGAACAAATGGAACCAAGTCCAGAAACATGTCTGTCTAGATGCAAGATGCCAGCCTGTGTGTCAGCCAGGGAAGCAGACCAGGAGCAGATATTTAGTAAGATTTAAAACCGGGCTCTGTAACTCAGACCTATAATTTCAGCACTTTGGGAGGCTGAGGTGGGAGAATCACTTGAGCCCAGGAGTTTGAGGCAGCAGTAAGCTATGATCATGCCACTGCATTCCAGCCTAGATGACAGAGAAAGACTCCGTCTCAAAAAAAAAAAAAAAAAAGTGCTCAGATGTGCCCTTACGTGGAGCCACCTTTGGCACAGCTTCCAAGACTGGCAAGGCCTCACTCAGGACCGGGGAACCAGTAGTAGCTCAGTTTCCACCACCTGAGTGGCACAGTGTCCTCAGTCCAGGCTCTGTCGGGTCTCAGATCCCCCCATCATGCTCCTTCTGCCCAAGCTCTGCCTCATTATGGCCTCCACTGGCCACAGCCTCTTCTACCTTCCCAAAGGGACCCCTGCTCATGCTCCCCAGCCTGCAGGAGCACCTGTGTCTCCAGGAAGCCCACCCTGCTGGCTCTGGGCTCTATGTAGGAGAGCTGGGCAGGCTGGATCCTGCACTGAGTTCAGTCTCGGGGGTCTTGCTCTGTCACCCAGGCTGGAGTGCAGTGGCATGATCTCGGCTCACTGCAGCGTCCACCTCCTGGGTTCAAGTGATTCTCCTACCTCAGCCTCCCAAGTAGCTGGGACTACAGGCACCCACCACCGTACGTGGCTAATTTTTGTATTTTTGGTAGAGACAAGGTTTCACCATGTTGGTCAAGCTGGTCTTGAACTCCTGACCTCAGGTGATCTGCCCACCTCGGCCTCCCAAAGTACTAGGATTACAGGCGTGAGCCACCACACCCAGCCTCCCTATAGGATATTAACAAGTTTTGTCTCTATCTTAGAATGCATTTCAGAATGCCCTTCCTGGAGCACTACAGACACTGTCTCTCAAAACACTCCTTGAACTAGTTTCACCGTGTTGCTGACTCCCTTGTAAATTAAAGAAAATATCTTATACCTATTCCTTCATTATTTGTATGAAAGTCAAGCTTTTCACACTGTGAAAATTATACTTCAGGTTGGGTGCAGTGGCTCATGCCTGTAATCTCAATACTTTGGGAGGCCGAAGTGGTGGGATCACTTGAAGCCAAGAGTTTGACACCTGTTCGACACAGGTCGAGCCCCATGTGTACTAAAAAAATAATCAAAATTAGCTGGGTGTGGTGGCACACATCTATAGTTCCAGCTGCTTGGGAGGCTGAGGCACAAGAATTGCTTGAACCCGGGAGGTGGAGGTTGCCATGAGCTGAGATCATGCCACTGCACTCCAGCTAGAGCCAGACTGAGACTCTGTCTCAAAGGAAAAAAAAAAAAAAGAAAATTATACTTTGATATATGCTAATATAAGGGATATGATATGGCTTGGCTCTGTGTCCCCATCCAAATCGCACCTTGAATTGCAATAATCCCCACATGTCAAGGGTGGGACCAGGTGGAGATAATTGAATCATAGGGGTGGTTTCTCCCATGCTGTTCTTGTTCTCATGAGATCTGATGATTTTATTATGGGCTTTCCCCTTTGCTTGGCTCTCCTCTCTCCTGCTGCCCTGTGAAGAGGTGTCTTCTGCCATAATTGTAAGTGTCCTGAGGCCTCCCCAGCCATGCAGAACTGTGAGTCAACTTAAACCTCTTTTCTTTATAAATTACCCAGTTTTGCGTATTTCTTCATAGCAGCATGAGAATGGACTAATATGGTATACTAATAACAGCCCAGACAATAGTATGTAGGTACTGCTATACTTTGATGCTAGAGGGATTCCCATTAAGCTCAGGAGCAGTATGTGCTATCATTACCATGATCTAACATTGTTCCAGAGGTTTTTAGGTCAGCAGTTGTCAACTGGAGGTGATTTTGCCCCCTGGGGATATTTGACAATATCTGAAATGATTCTAGCTGTCACACTGAGGAGTGCTACTGGCATGTAGCAGGCAGAGGCTGGGGATGCTGCTAAACATTCTGTGAGGCACAAACAGCTCCAAAACAGAGAATTATCCAGCCCAAAACATCAATAGTGCTGCTGTTGAGAAACCCTAGTCTAGAGAAATAAAACATGGGAAATCCATTAATATAAATGTGGGAAAATAATAAACTAGTATTTGCCAATGACAGTCTAGCTAGGAGGTCCAAAAGAAGAACCTGAAGAAGAGTTAGATTTTGCAGGGGCTACATGGTGGCTCATGCCTGTAACCCCAGTGCATTGTGAGGTCACATTCGGAGGATCTCTTGAGGCCAGGAGTTCAAGACTAGTCTGGGCAACATAGTAAGACTGCATCTCTACCAAAAATTAAAACATCAGCCAGATGTGGTGGTGTGCTCTGAGAGTCCCAACTGCTGAGGTGGGAGTATCACTTGAGCCCAGGAGTTGGAGGCTATGGTGAGCTGTGATCATGCCACTGTACTAAAAAAAAAAATTTTTGAGACAGGGTTTTTCTCTGTTGCATACAGGGTCTTGCTGTGTTGCCCAGGTTGGTCTCAAACTCCTGGCTTCAAGCAATCTTCCTGCCTCAGCCTCTGAAAGTGTTGAGATTACAGGCATGAGCCACTGCCCCTGGCTTTACAAAATAAAAATAAAAAAACAGAGAAGGTACAGGATGTTATGTGGACCATTGAAAGATGTTGGAAAACAGTTGTGCATGTGACCCCGCTGTAACCAGTTATAAAAGTATCCGGATTAAGAAATGTACTGTGTCTGGCTTCCCCAAGTTTAGGTTCCTGCTGAAAGAATGAGAGGGACCTTTTCTTCCTCCCCTCCTCACCTCCCTGCAAGAACCTGGACTGTGCATTTTGACGGGCAGGCTCTTACCTCTGGCAGGCCACAGGGGACATGCAGAGCCTTTCCGTGTGTGTTTTCTGGGCACTTGGATAAAGACCCCCTGTCCAGGCCTTTGTTTGGGATATTTGGCCCATGGAGGAATGAGGCTGGAATCACCTGGGAGGGGCAGAGGCTTCAACTGGAAGGAGGAGTGACCTGAACTCCAGGTTCTGTGCCTACACTTTGTTCCATGCAGCACCCTGTTAGTGGTGACTGGGGCTTGGAAGTCAGGGGCCTTGGTGGCCAAGTGTTAGGTGGACAGGAGGAGCTGAGGAAGGTTAGGGGCATCTCTCCAGTACTGCCCCCCACCCCATCCCCAAATCAATGCCCTCTGACGGCTCAGACACAGCCCCGGCCAGCAGCAGTGCAGGTCAGGAAGGGCGAATGCACTCAGCACGGATCTGCTCCACAGTCTCCGCCTCACTTCATCTCGGGTTGTGGGGAGTGAGTCCCCGCAGCACTGATGATATGCTGTCAGCTGAGAACATTCAGCTTGATTTAGAAAGATAAGGTGGGACATCTCTTGGGCATGGCGTGTGGAGCAGTGCCATCCCTCTGTGCCAGCGAGTCAAGCAATAAACCAGAATGTGCAAAACCTGCGTCCCAGAATCACCGTTCCCGGAGGGAAAGCCTATATTGTCAAGATGCCCACAATTAAATTAACCCAGACATTTCACCCAGCCTCGAAACACCAGTAGAACTTTGACGTTAATATACTAACCCTCAGGTCTTTACACAAATGTGTAAGAATAGCCACATACTGTAACATGCAGTCATTGAGAGGGAGGAGCCCGTCAGAACAAATGGAACCAAGTCCAGAAACATGTCTGTCTAGGCGCAAGATGCCAGCCTGTGTGTCAGCCAGGGAAGCAGACCAGGAGGAGATATTTATTAAGATTTAAAACCGGGCTCCGTACCTCAGGCCTATAATTACAATACTTTGTGAGGCTGCGATGGGAGGATTGCTTGAGCCCCGGAGTTTGAGGCTGCAGTGAGCTATGATAGTGCCACTGAATTGCAGCCTGGATGACAGAGCAAGACCCTGTCTCAAAAAAAAAAAAAGTGCTCAGATGCTCCCTTACATGAAGTCACCTTGGATACAGCTTCCAAGACTGCTGAGGCCTTACTCAGGACAAGGGGGCCCAGCCCTAGCTCAGCTTCCACAGCCTGAGCGGCACCTGGAGGAGGTGGCCACAGTGTCCTCAGTCCAGGCTCTGTAGGGTCTCAGATCCCCCGATCATCATGCCTTTTCTGCCCAAGCTCTGCCTCATGATGGCCTCCACTGACCACAGCCTCTTCCACCTCCCCAAAGGGACCCCTGCTCATGCTCCCCAGCCCGCAGGAGCGCCTGCGTCTCCAGGAAGCCCACCCTGCTGGCTCTGGGCTCTATGTAGGAGAGCTGGGCGGGCTGGATCCCACCACTGAGTTCAGTCTCGGGGGTCTCCACCCATGCTAGGCTTCCACTGATGGGACATAAGTGCCCTGGGGATCCTTTACATCCACACAAGAGCCCTATGGTGACCAGGAGTGGGGTTCTGAGAGGTTAAATGACTTGCCCAGGGCCCCAGAGCTGGCTAGAATTCCTGCACTGCCACATCCAAGGCCATGTTTGGGCCTCCCGCTTGGGGGCCTGGACACCCCTCTGCATCTACCAGGCTGGGAAACACATGTCTACTGCAGCTTCCTCCCAGTGACTTACAGCAGCTGCAGATTTCTGGGGGGCCTTCTATGGGGCCCACTGCAGCAGGGAGCTAAGAACTCTTACACAGCCCTGCATTGTCTCTCCGCCCTCTTCAGCTCTGAACTCATATACTAGCTGGTCTGATGTAAGAACAGGCCGTGGTGAGGGAGTTGGGGTTCTCGTCAGTAACCCAGGCCTCCAGGAATCAGGTGATGTTGATCTGGAGAGGAGGTGCCTGCTGGAGGGACTAGGGGGAGCAAGCCTGGCCCAGGGCCCTGGCCTCTTGCTGGGGCATCCCCCTCTTCCTTCCCAGAGTCCCCTGAGAATCTGAAGGCATCCAGGGTAAAGTGCAGTGTTCAGCTGTGTCCTGGGGTCCAGGAAAGCCAAGTAGTTGCTCTACCTGCTGTCCACCAGGCACCCCGGCAGAGAACAGCCTCAGCCCACCCCAGCCCAACACCAGATCCCAGGGACTGACCCACCTGTAAGAGGGCAGCATGAGACTGCCCCCATTGTCTCCAGAGAGTCCCCTCAGTCATGGGCTCTGACCAGGGTGCAGGTGGGCCCAGAAGGCTGGCCCAGCATGGGTGTGGCTGCCCATTGGTCCTCTGAAGAGCCTCAGGGGCTTGTGGCAGCTGGTGTGTGTTTGGGCTTGGAAGTAGAGGATGTCCCCCAGCCAGAGGGCAGGGGACACTTGTTTTGCATTCCAGTCCTCTGCAAGGACAGGGACCCCAGGCTCCAGGCACCCCAGCTGTGCCTGCCCTACCCACAGCCTACCACTGTTTGGTTCAGGCAAGTTGCCCCAGCTCCCACAGAGGGAGCCACTCTTCCCAACTCCTGATGTTTGTCCGCACCAGTCAAGCTCCATTCTGGAAAAACCGTCCACATCCTTGGGATGACACCTCCTCCTTGACTCCTTTCCAGAGCTACCATCCCCACTTCCATTTTCTACCTATCATTCGATGCAGAGACCAGCTTCTTCGCACTGGGTATAGACCAGGCTCTCCAGGCACACCTGGGCAGAGAAGTCAGAGATCCACAGGTGAGTGCCCTTCCTTCTGGCCCCACCCACCTCACAGGCAGAAAGAGGGAAGCTCCACAAGGAGGCTGAGGTAAACAGGGGAACCTGGGTCACCTCTGCCTGATCTCCTGCCCTCCTGGGAGAAAGCCAGAGGTTGGAGCTGGGAGTTGTCGAGAGCCCTGGCCCAGCCCTGGTTTCACCCATGAGGCTCAGGGAGGGGCTGGGTCAGCCCAAGTCACTGAGTCCATAAGGGATAGTTCTGACCATAACCCAGGACCCTAGAGCTAGCCGAGGCCCCATCCCTTTCCCACGTATATCATCCTTTTCCCACATAGGGGCATGAACTGGCTTCTGACTTCTAAGGCTGAGGCCCAGCACACCTCTCCCTCCCCTTGCCTGCAGCTGTTGTCACACATCAGAAGTGAGTTTTTCCATGAGGGGCTGGAGGCGCAGCTCCTTGGGCTGGACCAGGTGGCCAATCCAAACAAGTTCCTGTTTGTCCCCACCAGCCAGGAATTCTCATGCCACGCAGCAGCTGGGGGCACCAGGATACCCTGGGGGATTCCAGGGACGATACCTCCCCGAAGTTCCCACAGCAGCACTGCCGTCCCCAGACCCGCCACAAGCCCCGTGTCCATCCAGCCTTCGAGAACCTGGCCCCTCACACATACCTGCCCCGCTCCTCACACCTGGCTTTCCTGTGAAAAGTGGAACTGGTTCCGCCTGGGCCAGCTGGAGAAGGGCCTCAGGAAATCACCATTTTGGGGATTCATTCCAATCATTCATTCATTTATTCACCAAATACCCACTGTCCACCTTTCTGTACCAGGCCGGGGTGATGGTCAAGCGGAACACATGTCCCAAGGAGCTTTCCTCTCTTTAGAGACAGACAGGCGGACTCTCACACCATGAGGTGCCCTCTGGGCTAGGGGGTGCCCAGAGCTGGATGCAGGGTAGGGCCTCGCCCACAGGAGGTGCTGGTGGGTACGGATGTGGAGGCCACCACGGGGTGAGGATGTCCAGACAGAGGACCTAGCATGTGCCCAGGCCCAGGGTGTGACCTGGGGCAGGTGTGGGGCTGCTCTATCTGGAAGGCTTCCTGACTCTGCCAATGATAGGCCGTGGCTGGATCAGGCTTCATGTCAATTTTTAATATTATATTTAATATGTTTTGGTTATGTAACTAAACATGATTATTGTGATAAAAATTATGAAATATAGAAAAATTAACACACCAAAAAAAAACCCAGCAAACCCCTTCTCTCCCAAATAGCTGCTTCGACAGTATTTTCTGACTTTTTTTCCCATGTGTCTGCAGCTATAAACATAAGCTGCACAAGATAGTATCCTTCCCCATATTCTGTTTTGGAGCTGGAGTTTTCACCCAGCAGTGAATAGAGGCAGGCTTTAAACAGGCCAGGCACTGTGAGGGCCCTGGGAAAGGAGACTGACCATGTTGCTGGGTGACTTTGGGCAAGTCTCACCCTCCTCAGAGCCTGGATTTTCTCAGTCCAGTGAAGGGCAGGAAGGGCTGTGGTAGGACTGCATCAGCGCTTCCCAAACTCAGAACTGCCACGTGGAGCTGTGTGAGCTGTCACCGCACAGCCCCAGAGACAGGAGCATTCTTGTCATAGCCTCTGTGAGTGGGGCTCCTGTCCGAAAGTGTGGTGTGTGAACCTGGTGCCCACAAGAGGATTTCAGGTGATATGCAGATGCATTTATTTTTACCATTACCTTCTATTTGTAGTAAATGAGACCGATTCTCACCGGGAGGGCTTGTTAACCCACAGATCACTGAACCCGCTCCTCAGAGGTTCTGATTCAGGAGGTCTGTGGTGGCACCTGAGAATCTGCATTTCTTTCTTTTTTTTTTTTTTTTTTTTTTTTTTTTGAGACGGAGTCTCGCTCTGTCGCCCAGGCTGGAGTGCAGTGGCCGGATCTCAGCTCACTGCAAGCTCCGCCTCCCGGGTTTACGCCATTCTCCTGCCTCAGCCTCCCGAGTAGCTGGGATTACAGGCGCCCGCCACCTCGCCCGGCTAGTTTTTTGTATTTTTTAGTAGAGACGGGGTTTCACCGTGTTAGCCAGGATGGTCTCGATCTCCTGACCTCGTGATCCGCCCGTCTCGGCCTCCCAAAGTGCTGAGAGAATCTGCATTTCTAACAAGTTCTCAGGTGATGGTGATGCTGATGCTACTGCCTCAGGGACCACACTTTGAGAACCACTAATCACAAATTTCCTTTTATTCATTTATTTAAGGCAGGGCTTTTCTCTGTCACCCAGGCTGGAGTATAATGGTGCAATCATGGCTCACGGTGCCTTGACCTCCCAGGCTCAAGCAATCCTCCTGTCTCACTTCCCAAGTAGCTGAAACCATAGGTGCACACCACAATGCCCAGATATTTTTGTATTTTTTGTAGAGATGGAGTTTCACCATGTTGCTCAGGCTGGTGGTGAACTCCTGGGCTTGAGCAATTCGCCTGCCTTGGCCTCCTAAAGCAAAAGTTTCCTTTTTAAATGCATGTATTTAGGTTTTAAAAATGAGTTGACTTAAAGGACATGAATAGATCTTCAACACTAACCACTGGGGAAATGCAAATTAAAACCACAGTAAGATATCACTAGATGTCTATTAGAACAGCTCAAATCAAACACAGTGATAATATCAAATTATTGAGGTGAGGATGCAGACAAAACTAACTCATACATTGCTGGTGGAAATATAAAATGGTGGCCGAACATGGTGGCTCACGCCTGTAATCCCAGCACTTTGGGAGGCCGAGGTGGGTGGATCATGAGGTCAAGATATAAAGACCATCCTGGCCAACATGGTGAAACCCTGTCTTTACTAAAAATACAAAAAAAATTAGCTGGGCGTGGTCGTGGGCACCTGTAGTCCCAGCTACTCGGGAGGCTGAGGCAGGAGAATCACTTGAACCCAGGAGGCTGAGGTTGCAGTGAGCTGAGATCATGCCATTGCACTCCACCCTGGGCAACAGGAGCAAAACTTTGTCTCAAAAAAAAAAAAAAAAAAAAAGTCAGGCACGTTGGTGGGTGCCTATAATCCCAGCTACTTGGGAGGCTGAGGCAGGATAATTACTTGAACCCAGGAGGTGGAGGTTGCAGTGAGCTGAGATCGCGCCACTGCACTCTAGCCTGGGTGACAGAGCAAGACTTCATCTCAAAATAAATAAATAAATAAATAAATAAATAAATAAATAAATAAAAAGGAACATGTACAACTTGGATGGATCTCAAAGGGCATTTGCTGAGTAGGAAAAAAAAAGCCAATCTCAAAAGGCCACATACTTTGTGATTCCATTTGTATAATGTTCTTTTTTTGTTTGATTTTTGTTTTGTTTTTGAGACAAAGTCTCACTCTGGCCTTTCTGGAGGATAGTGGCATGATCTTGGTCATTTTTAGTAGAGTATTTACACCGTGATGTCAGTGTATCTTTAGTAGAGACAGGGTTTTGCTACGTTGGCCACACTGGTCTTGAACTCCTGGTCTCAACTGATCCACCTGCCTTGGCCTCCCAAAGTGCTGGGATTATAGGTGTTAGCCACTGTGCCAGGCCTTCCTTCCTTCCTTCCTTCCTTCCTTCATTCATTCATTCATTGAGACAGAGTCTCATCCTGTCTCTCAGGCTGGACTGCAGTGGCAGGATCACTGTAGCCTCCACCTCCTGGGTTCAAGTGATTCTCCTGCCTCAGCCCACATAGCTAGAACTAAAAGCTCGTGCCACCATGCCTGGCTAATTTTAAAATTTTATAGTATTCTTGAAGTTGGAAGATTATAAAGACAGAAAGCAGATTAGCGGTTCCCAGGAGTAGGAATAGTAGAGGGAAAGAGCCTGGAATGAGTGCAGAGGGATAGCAGGAGGGGGATTTTCGTGGTGGTAGAACAGTTCTGTATCTTGACTGTAGCGGTGGTTAAGGGAGTCTACATATGTGATAAAATGGCATAGACCTAGACATGTGACATTGTTAGATATTGTCCTACATTTATCCAAAATAGAACCTTTGGAGGAAACTGAGTGAAGAGTCTATGAAACCTCTCTGTACCATCTTTGAAATTTCCTCTGAATCTCTATTTCCAAATAAAAGGTTAAAATTTTTAAAGTTGCTCTAGACAAAAATATTAAATAAAAATAATATTGATTGTATGCAGGTCTGGCAAAACCTTAGACACATTGAATGACTAACATCTCTAACCCATCCAATGCACAATTGCCCCTGGCCAGGCCCTGTCCTAGGATAGGTCATCTGCTGGAAGATAGCACTCTGGACTCTCTCCTGCTTGGCTTTGGGGTAGAGATGCCAGATAAAATATAGGACACCCACTTAAATTTAGTTTTCTGATAACAAATAATTACTTAGTATGCATGTACCATGCATATTTAGGACATACTTATACTAAAAATTATTTCTCTAAATTATCTTTTAACCATCTTTAGCAAGTATTGATATTTCTTTAATGTATGTATATAATCGCTTTAAAGCTCTTCCCTGCTAATTCCAATGTGTGAGCCATTTAGGGTTCTGGTTTGTTTGTTTGTTTGTAATGGAATTTTGCTCTTGTAGTCCAGGCTGGAGCACAACAGTGTCTTCTCAGCTCACTCTGCCTCCCAGGTTCAAGCAATTCTCCTACCTTAGCCTCTGGAGCAGATGGAACTATCGCTGCACATTACCACGCCCAGTTAATTTTTGTATTTTTAGTAGAGATGGGGTTTCACCATGTTGACCAGGCTGGTCTTGAACCCCTGACCTCAGGTGATCCACCCACTTCAGGGTCCTAAAGTCCTGGGATTACAGATGTGAGCCACCATGCCCGCCCTTTTTTTTTTTTTTTTTTTTTTTTTTTTTTGAGACGGAGTCTGGCTCTGTCGCCCAGGCTGGAGTGCAGTGGCCAGATCTCAGCTCACTGCAAGCTCCGCCTCCTGGGTTTACGCCATTCTCCTGCCTCAGCCTCCCGAGTAGCTGGGACTACAGGCGCCGCCACCACGCCCGGCTAGTTTTTTGTATTTTTTAGTAGAGACGGGGTTTCACCGTGTTAGCCAGGATGGTCTCGATCTCCTGACCTCGTGATCCACCCGTCTCGGCCTCCCAAAGTGCTGGGATTACAGGCTTGAGCCACCGCGCCTGGCCTTTTTTTTTTTTTTTTTTTTTTTTGAGACAAGATCTCACTCGGTCATCCAGGCTGGAGAGCTGGAGGGCAGTGGCATGATCTCAGCTCACTGCAACCTCCACCTCCCAGGCTCAAGCCATCCTTCCATGCAGCCTTCCAAGTAGCTGGGACCACAGGCACATGCCACCAGCAGTCCTGACTGGTTTCTTATTAGGTGAAAGACAGAGATGTGGGGAATAGCACCTGGGAGGCTCCAGGTGTATGCGTCACAATCCTACCAATGAAAAATCTGAATTAGGCTTCAGTTTCCCGTCTACAAAATGAGACAGGACAGGAGTCCGTAGGAAGAGGAGCAGCTAGGCTTTGTTGGTTTAAGCTGGGCCCGCCTGATTCTGTAACGTGGACTTCACTGGCGGGTCCAGCCCACTCCCCAGCCAGGGATTCCCGTGCTCTAAATGTCTTTTGGCCAAGTCCAAGGCTGTCCAGGGTCAGGATGGGGAGGCGGGGTGGAGGATAGTGGCATGCAGAGAAGCAGTTCCCCATAAAACCTGCAGATGGCACGAGAACAGCGCGGGAGCCGAGGGTTCCGGTCCAGCCTTCCTGGAGACCCGGGCAGGGCGGGGTGGGGCGAGGCAGAGGTGGTGCACACCGCTCAGCTGGGCAGCGGTACGCGGCTGTGGGCCAGTCCATATCTTTTAAAATAGACACATGGGTCTTCTGGCTAATTTCTTCTCTTTAGTAGGGTGATCATATGCTTTTTCATCCAAATCCAGACACTTCAGAGAGTGAAAGGGGCACCATAATAATTGCACCAGGACAACAAACATAACCTTAGCTGTACCTGGCAAACCAGAACGTATGGTCACCCTACCGTCTGGTCACTTTTTCTTCCTTGTTTCTATTCATTTAAGTTTTTTCTTTTTTTTAAATTTATTTTTAAACACACAGCATTCTCTTTCCCCGAGCACCACTGTTTTTGAAAATGCTCTTGCAATCTGGACATTTTCGACCAGGCAACATCTGCTTTCGCATCTTGAGTCTGAACAGTCTCTCTGAACCCACCCCAAAGGCTGGTTTTAGCTTCCGGTCAGAAGATTCTGTTCCTGGCTTGCCATCCCCATGACTCAAGAATTAAAGGGGTCAGACGTGGAACAGTGACCCTTATCTCAACTTTGGTGCCTCTTTGCCAAATTTATTCCTGTAAATTTTTGTTTGTTTGTTTGTTTGTTTTTTGAGACGGAGTCTCGCTCTGTCGCCCAGGCTGGAGTACAGTGGGGCAATCGGGTCACTGCAACCTCTGCTTTCTGGTTCGAGTGATTCTCATGCCTCAGCCTCCCAAGTAACTGGCACTGTAGGCACCCACCACCATGCCTGGCTGATTTTTGTATTTTTAGTAGAGATGGGGTTTCACCCCATTGACCAGGCTGATCACAAACTCCTGACCTCAGGTGATTTGCCCGCCTCAGCCTCCCTAAGTGTTGGGATTACAGGCGTGAGCCACTGCGCCTGGCACTATTCCTGTAATTTTATCCTGAGTGCTCATGTCCTTTGTCTCTTTGAATTTACTATATTAGTTTATTGAATTGCAAGTAGACAAGTCCCATTAAGCAGGATTCTTACATTTCCAAGATCATCTCATTACTCCATTCAACCCCAAATTAGCATGCCATTTATCCCCTCTTCACTTAATAGTCTCATAAGCATCCATCCCTCGCAAAAAGGACTCAAACTGTTCTCACTTCCATTTTTGGTTGATTCATTGCTATCCAAGTAATGATTTGTCTGGGGGGGTCATTAGTAGAGAAATGTACTCTTAAATTTATTTTTGTAGTTGGATTCTGCTAGTTTATATATATATATATATATATATATATATATATATATATATATATATCTGTCATTCTCACATTGCAACAAATGACTGTGGGTTCCTGTCTTAACCTAAAATCTAGGTTAGAAATTTGGTTTTATCTGAATAAGATATTAATAGATAATGTGAGAAAACAAATTAACTTACTGAAACTTTTCTCAGCTAAGAATGACACTCATAGTCAAAAATATGTATGTAATCAAGTGGAAAACTGGAGGAGTGTAAATATATAAACTCTTAAAATATTATGTTTAGAGACAAGATTTTTCTTTTTTCTTCTTTTTTAGTAAAGTATATTTGCTATGGTTGGAATGATTATGTCTCCTCCAAAATTCATGTTGAACTTAAACCCCAATGTGATAGCATCAAGAGGTGGAGTCTTTGGGAGATGATTAAGTCATGAGGGAGGAGCCCCCTCATGAATGAGATTAGGGACCTTATGAAAGGGCTTGAGGGAGCTACCTAGCTCGGTTTTCTTCTTTTGTTTTTCTGTCCGTTCCACCATGTTAGGACACACTGTTCAAGGTCCCATCTTGGCAGCACCCAAAACATGACAAAATTAGTTTCACCTGTTCTTGAACTTCATATAAATGGAACCATTCAGTATGTGCACGTTTGTGGCTGGCTTCTTGCATTCAACGTAATCCTGTGGGATTTAGCCATGTTTTGGGTACTGGTAGTTGTTTGTTTTTCTGGTTGTGTACTTTTCCATATTTCATTTATTACCCTTCTATTTTTATGTCTACTCAGTATCTTGTGGGGTCTGTTGTCCTTTTTAGCTAGATTGCTATTGAACATCTTATCAATGGAGCTTAGGAAATTTTTAGAAGACAAAATCCTAATAAATTCAAACCCTCCAATCTTAAGCCAAGCTTCCTTCTCACGCCTGCTTCAGTTGCTCTTCTTCATGTGGTATTTTTTCCCTCACAAAGCTGATGGAAATTAAGAAACCCAAAAGTGGTGGGGTGCGGTGGCTCACACCTGTAATCCCAGCACTTTGGGAGGCCAAGGTGGGTGGATCACAAGGTCAGGAGATCGAGACCATCCTGGCTAACATGGTGAAACCCCGTCTATACTAAAAATACAAAAAAAAATTAGCTGGTCGTGGTGGCAGGCGCCTGTAGTCCCAGCTACTCAGGAGGGTGAGGCAGTAGAATGGTGAGAACCCAGGAGGTGGAGTTTACAGTAAGCTGAGATCACGCCACTGCACTCCAGCTTGGTGACAGAGCGAGACTCCATCTCAAAAAAAAAATAAGAGAGAAAACCAAAAGCTCTTCATCATGTTATCAGCTTAGGGACGCTTGTCATCTGAATAACAGGGTAGATATTTATAATCTGAAATGTTAAAATAACAATAGCAAACACTTAAATAGCAATAACTGCTGTTCAAAGTGCTTTATATATATATTATTTTCCTCAAAACAACTCTGTGAAATAGACACTATTATTGTCATCCCTACATTTTAGGTGGAGATATGGAGGCACAACAAGACCATGTAACCTTGCCAAGGTGATGGAGCCAGGACATGAACCTGTGTTTTCTGGTTTTAGAGCCTGCACCCTTCACCACCACACCATATTGTGAGGCATGATACTTCCTGTGGTTAAAGTGTTTTCTTTTATTAGCTTGGGAGCATTTTCTGAATAATTCGAATCTTACAAATTTGCTTCAAAGAATACAAGTAAATTGAAATGGAAGATCTAATATAGAATGTGTGGCATTCGTAAATAAATTATAGGACTCTCTGGTTTTAAATAATAATTATTTGCTTATCTTGTGATTTTTGTTGGCAGGGCTGTAATGTGCTCGCCTCATTTTCCTTCTCTTCAATAGGAGAAGATGGGCTCAGAAACAGGCACAATTTATCATAAAATCTCATCACACTTTCCCTCACCATCTGGAAGCTGGAGACAGGTTTGTGAAATCTTGGTTGAGAAAGAGTTGAATGCCACTTGTAGCATAATGAGTTTTAGAAAGATGGTTTTACCAGCCAGTTATATTGCACAGAGTCCTGCACATTTTGGCAATCAATATATGTGATCGACAGTTTTCTCACAAAGATTATCGGGGTTCTAAAAGAAATTATCTTCCAGTTGCATTCTGCTGCTAAAGTGCTATATTTCTTTATAGATGAACTAATTAATTCTTGATCACTTGTTTTTCATTAGATATTTCTCTGCTTCTTTATGCGGTGCTTTATGTCTTTTTATGTCCAGCCCCAGGTTTCTTTTCCTAACTGCAAGAAGATCATTGAAATTTTCTCTGTCTCAAACTCCTGGGCTCAAGTGATCCTCCTTCATCTGCCTCCTGAGTAGCTGGCATTCCAGATGTGCACCACTGGACAGATACACACATATACAACCATACTTATAGACACACAAACATCCACATATATACACAAACACACAGAGGCATACACATATCCACACATACTCATTAGATATACATTTACACACACAAACACACATGTGCACACACACACATACACACACCTTGGTTCCATCTTCCTCTGAGGACTTGGGCTCTCAAAGAGTGAAAGAGTCTTGTACCATGAGTCCAGGATCAACTGTGCAACCTTGCCCAAGTGTCTTCCCTCTTGAGATCTTGTTTATAATAATAAACATCCTTGCCCATCAATTAGGGTTATTTTGAAGATGAAACAGAAAGGATAATAGAGTGATGGCATGTTGTACAGTTTCAAATAAAAATTAACCTTGACCAAAAAGAGGTCTGGCCTTTGTCCTAGA
Organism: Chlorocebus sabaeus; assembly: GCF_047675955.1. Lineage (NCBI taxonomy): Eukaryota > Metazoa > Chordata > Mammalia > Primates > Cercopithecidae > Chlorocebus > Chlorocebus sabaeus. The sequence continues at coordinate 51,675,669 of NC_132929.1, read as the reverse complement.
CTCCTGGGAGGTAATCTGTTGAAACATGTAATGCCTAACAGGGGTATCTTTGCCTGGGGGTCTTGGGTCATAACGGATAGTCTAATAATGAGATTTAGTGTAGGGTTTAGCCAGGCCAGGAAAACCGACTAAGAGATTTAGAGTCGGGACTTTAGGCCACCCCTGGAAGGACTGGAAACTCGAAACTGAGAAGATCCACGTAGACAATCAAGTATGCCTCTGTGATGAAGCTCCAGTAAAAACCCTGAACACTGAGACTTGAGGGAGCCTCTCTGACTGGGAATACTCCATGTGTATTGGCACATAGTAAAGCCAGGAGGGTAATGCACTGCCAGACTGAGAAGACTACAATAAATACCTAACTCTTCAGTGCTCAGGCATTGAATATCCATACGCATCAAGACTATCCAGGAAAACATGTCCTCACCAAACAAACTAATTAAAGCACCAGGGACCAATCAGAGAAAAACAGAGATATGTGACCTTCCAGACAGAGAATTCAAAATAGTGGTTTCGGAGAAACTCAAAGAAATTAAAGATAACACAGAGAAAGAATTTGGATTTCTATCAGATAAATTTAACAATGAGATTGAAGTAACTAAAAAGAATCAAGCAGAAATTCTGGAGATGAAAAAAGCAATTAACATAATAAAGAATCCATCAGAGTCTCTTTTTTTATTTTTTTGAGACGGAGTCTTGCCCTGTCGCCCAGGCTGGAGTGCAGTGGCCGGATCTCAGCTCACTGCAAGCTCCGCCTCCCAGGTTTACGCCATTCTCCTGCCTCAGCCTCCCGAGTAGCTGGGACTGCAGGCGCCCGCCACCTCGCCCAGCTAGTTTTTTGTATTTTTTAGTAGAGACGGGGTTTCACCGGGTTAGCCAGGATGGTCTCGATCTCCTGACCTCGTGATCCGCCCGTCTCAGCCTCCCAAAGTGCTGGGATTACAGGCTTGAGCCACCGCGCCCGGCCCATCAGAGTCTCTTAATAGTGGAATCGATCAAGCAAAAGAAAAAAATTAGTGAGCTTGAAGACAAACTATTTGAAAATACACAATTAGAGGAGACAAAAAATTTAAAAGAATGAAGCATCCCCACAAGATCTAGAAAATAGCCTCAAAAGGGCAAAGCCAAGAGTTATTGGCCTTAAAGAGGAAGTAGAGAAATAGACAGAGGTAGAAAGTTTATTCAAAGGGATAATAACAGAGAACTTTCCAAACCTAGAGAAAGCTATAAATATTCAAGTACAAGAAGGTTATAGGACACCAAGTAGATTTAACCCAAAGAAGACTACCTGAAGGCACTTAATAGTCAAACTTCCAAAGGTCAAGGATAAAGAAAGGATCCTAAACAGCAAGAGAAAAGGAACAAATAACATACAATGGAGCTCCAATACATCTGGCAGCAGACTTTCAGTGGAAACCTTACAGGCCAGGGGAGAGTGCCATGATGTATGTTATGGGCTGAAGGAAAAATCTTTTACCCTAGAATAATATCTCCAGTGAAAATATCCTTCAAACATGAAGGAGAAATAAAGACTTTCCCATACAACAAAACCTGAGGGATTTCACCAACACCAGACCAATCCTACAAGGAATGCTAAAGGAAGGTCTTCAATCAGAAACAAAAGGACATTAATGAGCAATAAGACATCATCTGAAGGTACGAAACTACAGTAATAGTAAGTACACAGAAAAACACAGTATTATAACACTGTAATTGTGGTGTGCAAACAACTCAAGTAGAAAGACTAAAAGATGAGGCTGGGCACAGTGGCTCACGCCTGTAATCCCAACACTTTGGGAGGCCGAGGCAGGTGGATCACAAAGTCAGGTGATTGAGACCATCTTGGCTAATACGGTGAAACCCCATCTCTACTAAAAATACAAAAAAAAAAAAAAAAAAAAAAAAACTAGCCAGGCATGGTGGCACACACCTGTAGTCCCAGCTACCTGGGAGGCTGAGGCAGGAGAATCACTTGAATCCAGGAGGTGGAGGTTGCAGTGAGCTGAGGTGGCACCACTGCACTCCAGCCTGGGTGACAGAGCAAGACTCTGTCTCCAAAAAAAAAAAAAACCTAAAAGATGAACCAAACAAAAATAACAACTACAACAACTTTTCAAGGCATAGACAGTACAATCAGATATAAGTAGAAACAACAAAACGTTAAAAAGCAGAGTGACAAATTTAAAGTGTAGAGTTTTGTTCATTTTCTTTTTGCTTGTTCGGTCCTTTATGTAAGCAGTGTAAAGTTATTAGCTTAAAACAATGGGTGATAAGATAGTATTGCAAGCCTTGTGGTAACCTCAAATTAAAAAAAAAAAAAAAAAATACACACAAAAAAAAACAAAAGCAAGAAGTTAAATCATACCACCAGAGAAAATCACCTTCACAAAAAGGAAGACAGGAAGAAAGGAAAGAAGAAAGAGAAAACCACAACCACCAGAAAACAAATAGCAAAATGGCAAGAGTAAGTCCTTACTGATCAATAATAACCTTGAATGTTAATGGACTAAACTCTCCAATCAAAACTGTTATGGAAAGAACTATTATGGAAAGCAGTTCTCCCCATCCCCACCCACATCATTTTTCATCAACTCCAGATGAGGTAAGGGCCCCCAAATGCCTTCGGTTTAGCATTCCTTGGGGAGAAGTCCCTTCCTGCTCAGAGTGTAAAGACAAGTAGTGACACTGTTTCTGCCTAATAGGCCTTCAGTCCCCAGAGTGGAGAATCTGCCTTTGTGTGGGGTCTTAGTAAGAAAAGCTAGGAGCCAGATCAGATCCTCTCTCGCCCTGCTGCAGCCAGGGCGTGTGCATGGGACTTAGACTCAGCCAACCAAATGCTCTTTCCTTGCACGTGGACATTTGGGTGAGAAAGGCAGGGAAACAGAGATGGCTGTAGTACCACCAGAGGTCATGGGGTGGGCAGGCTGAACCGTTTCTGTTAAGAGACTGTTGTTGTGGTTCTTGGGGCCTTCCTCTTTGTTTCTTGATTCTTAACTGTTCTCAAGCCTGATCCATCAGCCTCCTTCTATTCTGTCACTTCCCTGACAGTCTTTCAATAAGTCCCTTTTACTTAAGTTAGCTAGATTAGTTCTCCAGCTTTTAACCAAGAATGCTTCCTGGTGGAACTGAGCCTCTCTCACCCCTGTGGTTTGGCCAATAGAGAAAGGAATGTCTTGGGGGAGCAACCTTGAACTTGGCTTTGTTTCCAGGCTTGGCTCACTGTGGCAGGCTGGTCTTAGGGTACTGCCTCGGCTACCAGAGCCCTTCTCAGTGGGATCATTATGCCATATATTGGTCTTAAGTGTGACTTCCTCTCTGTCTCATGCAGGATAGTTGACACTGGCAAAGACCAGCCTCCCAGAATCAGACACACAGGAGACGGCTTCTCTAGGACTCTTCATGACAAGCTAGTGCCAGTTCTTGTGGTCAAGGGTTGACATGGGTTAGGAACAGAGAGGTAAATGAACCCTTGGGCTGCTGGAAAGTTCCAGCTGTGCATCCCCAACCTCCCCAGTATCTTTTCCCTTTTGTGTAAATTTCCATTACTGGTAAGGATGGACATGTGGGGAAACCCATCTTTGTTAATAAAATGTCACCCCCAGAAAATCACTGGAGGGGTTGTGACCTGGAGTTCTGCTTAGTGCAGACTTCTTAGGCTGACCTGGAGGTGGTGCTGTTTGCATGTGGTCAGTCTGGACTAATAAAGATGCTACCAGGGTATTAGATAAGATTCACTAACTAAACTTCACTTTGCATCTCTTTTTTGGATTAAAGAGGTTAATTAGTGAAAAACAGGTGAATTCCACTTCTTTGGAGTGGTGCAGAGGATTTTCTAACACAAAACTCAGACGCTATAAAAAGACAAGATTAACAAATTTGACTGCATAAAAACTTCAAATTTCTATAGCAGAAAACAAACAGCAAACTGAGAAATAGTAGCAACAGTTGTGACAAAGAGATAATTTTCTTAATATACAAAGAGCTCTTACAAATAAATCCAATTAAAAATGGGAAAGGACCGGGCACTGTGGCTCATGCCTCCTGGCAATTTGGGAGACCAAGATGGGCGGATCACTTGAGGTCAGGAGTTTGAAACCAGCCTTGCCAACATGGTGAAACCCTGTCTCTACTGAAATACAAAAAATTAGCTGGGCGTGGTGGTACATGCCTGTAATCGCACCTACTCGGGAGGTTGAGGCAGGAGAATCACTTGAACCCGGGAGGTGGAGGTTGCAGTGAGCCGAGATTGCACCACTGCAGTCTAGCCTGGGCAACACAGCAAGACTCTGTCTCAAAAAAAAAAAAAAAAAGGCAGTCATTTCACTGCATGTGCCTCCAGTAATTGCTCTGTGCAAAATATACAACTATTCCATCACAAACCATGAAGGGTGCCTCTCTCCATTCTCAGATTTTCCACTTGAGTTTCTAGGCAGCTTCTCACCTGTTTTCAAGCAGGGTTGGGGCAACCATTTCTTCAACAGCGCCAGCCCTAGGAACACCAAGATACAGGCCAACTTCCCACTCTCCGGCACCCCATGCTGAGACTGACAAGTAAGCAACATGGTGTTGGGTACTAAAATGGAGAGTCAGCCAGGTGCAGCGGCTCACACCTGTAATCCCAGCACTTTGGGAGGCTGAGGAAGGAGGATCCCTTGAGCCCAGGAGTTCGAGGAGACCCTGGGCTCAAGCGAGGAGTTCAAGGAGAGAGATAAATATAGATATCTATCGATAGATAGATAGATAGAAATATATATATATATAGAGAGAGAGATCTTGTTTCTCTCGCGCACTCTGTGTGTGTGTGTGTGTGTGTATTTCTTTCTTTTTTGTTTTTTTTTTAATAAAATGAAGACGTCCAACAGCTGTGCTGGAGCAGTGTCTCTGCCTAGGGAGGTGATGACAGGGCAGGCTCCACCCAGGAGGAGCTGAAAGAATGGGAGTTCCGCGGCAGAGGAGGCAGGCAGAGCTTTTCTCCAAACACAGGTATACCACGTGCGAAAACAAAGGGGTGTGCAAAGGCCGGGTGCATGTGTACAGCTGCAAACTGGAAGAGACGCCGGGCTTGGGCGATGAGGGATTTTTCCTGCATGGATTCCCTTCCTGCCCAGGGTCCTCTGTAGCTGCTCGGGGGCGCCAAACAATAATCCTTGCCACGGGTTAACAGCTGAAAACGACCTTCCAGTCCGTCCTTCCACATTTCACTTTTTATAGACGAATATACAGAGGCCTTAGAGAAGTGAAATGGCTTGTCTCGGGTCACAGCTGTGGCCAACACTGGGGTCCTGACGGCCAGTTTGCGGATTTTCCTGCCTCTAGCCTGCGGGCACTGCCCAGGCTATCAGCCCCAACCCTGCTCCGGGGACCGCGGGCGGGTTCGTCTCCGGGCAGACTACGTCTCCCACAATGCCTTGGGCCCAGACTCCTTCCCCTCCCCCGACTGGGTGCTGTCTCCGCCAATAGAAAGGCAGAATTCCCAGGGCCGTTCTCGGAAGCCAATGAGCGCGGCGGTGGGCGGACCTCTCCTGCCCAGGGTTCTCTGTGCCCCACAGGCTTGAGCGGCAATGCTTGGGGCGGGCCGAGGCCGGGGCTGCTTTTGCACGCAGAGCATCCGCTACTGCGGGACGTGGTCTCCCTAGAGGTGAGCCGGAGAGGCAGACCTTGAGCAGCGCGGACCCAGTTCAGTAGCCCGAGGCGAGGGAATAGCGGCCCTGGAGCCAGCTGCCGGCAGCCCTGCTTGGGCTGCGGCATCTGGGTCGCACTTCGTGTCCCGCGGGCCCGGGCAGCGTGGATTTACGCGCCTGGCTACGCTCCGCGAACTGTCCCCGACGCTTCTCCCTGGTGGAGAGCTCCTTGCGTCTCCTACCTGGAAGGGCAGACTTTGGACGGGAAGGGACATTCCACGACATCCCGCGCAACCTACGCGTTTTACAGATGGGGAAACTGAGGTTCAGAAGGGACGTGTGATGCCCCAAGTCAGACGGCAAATTAGCTGACCGGGCAGTTTTCCTCGGCTCCCAAGTAGGAAGGGTTCTCTTACACCATATGCCACTGTTTCTTCTAGTCATTTGAGTAAAATACATGTTGAGAGCTTCGGTTTTCCTACTAGCTTTTTCTTCATCTTTTTTCTTTCTTTTTCACCTTTTTTTCCTACCTTTCCCCCCTTTTTATTGAGGGGGTTGTTATCTGAGTCTTTATGATGTAGTAATTTGTAAAATTTTTTTCCTTTTTGTAGAGACGGCGTCTCAAGCTGTCGCCCAGGCGGGTCTTGCACTCCTGGTGTCAAAGGCTTGTGAACCAGAGCAACTCCATCTTGAATAGGAGCTGGGTAAAAAGAGGCTGAAACCTACTGGGCTGCATTCCCGGATGGTTAAGGCACTCTAAGTCACAGGATAAGAGGTCAGCACAAAATACGGCTCATAAAGACCTTCCTGATAAGGTCTTTATGGCCTTATCAGTCACAGTGGCTGATACGGCCTGATAGCAGTGAAGAAGCCGGCCAAAATCCACCAAAACCAAAATAGTGACGAGAGTGACCTCTGGTTATCCTCACTGCTACATTCCTACCAGTGCCATGACAGTTTACAAATGCCATGGCAACATCAGGAAGTTACCCTATGTGGTCTTGAAAAGGGGAGGCATGAATAATCCACCCCTTGTTTAGCATATCAAAATATAACCATAAAATTGGGCAACCAGCAGCCCTCAGGACTGCTCTGTCAATGGAGTAGCCATTATTTTATTCCTTTACTTTCTTAATAAACTTGCTTTGCACTGCGGACTCTTCCTGAATTCTTCCTTGTGTGATATTCAAGAACCCTCTCTTGGGGTCTGGATCCGGACCCCTTTCTTGTAACACTGGCCTCAAGCCATCTTCCCTCTTCAGCCTCCCAAAGTGCTGGGATTGCAGGCATGAACCACAGTGCCTGGCCTAAAAATAATTTCGTATTGCTTTTATAATATTTATTTTAAGTCGTTTGCAATTCCACTGCTCTCAGTATTTTGTAGCTGCCATCTGGTTCTTTTTTCCTGTGTGAGTCCATTTTTAAAGGGAATTGAGGACTTACTGTGTCTGTGGTTTTTCTGCCCTGCTGGCTTTGTGTTTATACATTATTTTCATTTCATATCAGAAGGATTATCTTAAATCACTAGTGATTAATCTTTGTGAGTATAATTTTTAAAATATTTAAAAATACATATAGTATAATGCACAGATCTTAAATTTCATGTTTGTTCTTATGCAACCATTGCCAAATCAAGATACCGAAAATTTCCAGCATCCCAGTTGACTCCCTTGAGCCCCGTCCCTGTCATTACCACCCAAAGGTAGCCTTTTTTATACCACAGTTTCTGATACGTGCTACTATATGGATGTGCCGTAGTTTATTAACCATTCCCCTGCTGGTGGATTCTTAAGGACTCAATTTTTTAGAATTAGAAATAATGTGGTTTTGTGTCCTTGCAAATAAATTTCTTTTTGCAAAGATGGGTTTTTGTTGTTGTTATATATAAAGTTTTCATGCCGCAAAAGAAATAGCACTGGAATATAAAATTTTCTTTTTGATTCTCAGCACGGCAAGTTACTTCTATAGAATGGTGCGCCCTTACAGATGGAGCAGTGGTGAGCACACACTTGGACCAGGGAGGGGAAGGGGTTCTTATCTCTGACACACATGGCCCCTGGTGCTGTGTCGTTCACCCATTGGCTAGGGTTAGACCGCGCAGGCTAAACTAATTCCGATTGGCTGATTTTTAAAGAGAGTGACGGGGGTGAGTGCTTTGGTGGGAAAAAAATGGTTATGCAAGGTGGAGAATGAGTCAGGGTGGAGCAGGTAGCAGGTAATCTGAATGAGTCAGGGTGGAGTAGGTAATCAAAAAAGTTGCTTTACAAGGAAGTTAAGTTTAAAAGTAGAAGGCAAAGAATTTAACATACTGACATATTGATTCTTTGAAGATAAATTTAGAACTTAGAGCTAACATTTTTAAGATAAATTACGGAGGGGCCAAGACTGGATTGGAGATGTGTGAGCATGTCTGAAACTTCATAAAATATGGTAATAATGGAGTTGAGATAATTGTCTTTCTTCCAATGAAGCTCAAAGTGCTTTGACATCTGATCCATTGCCAATCCTTAAGATGCCCCCGTAAGAATATAAAGATGAGTGGTACTATCTCTGCTTATTTGGTGGTCACTGAGATTGAGTGACTAAGTTGTATGTTAGGTCAAGGTCACACAGTGCAAGTCAGAGCTGACTTAGGAGAGTCCTTAGTATTTCAGTCGGGTTTTTCTGGGGACTTTGCATTTCTGATACTTTCCTTGGTGTTTTGGAAGGAACAATGCTACATGTTTTGTGCTTGTGATTCTTTTTTTTTTCTTTTTTTTGAGATCGAGTCTCACTCTATTGCCCAAGCTGGAGTGCAGTGGCATGGTCTTGGCTGACTGCAACGTCCACCTCCCAGGTTCAAGTGATTCTCCTGCCTTAGCCTCCTGAGTAGCTGGGACTACAGGTGCATACCCAGCTAATTGTTGTATTTTTAGTAGAGACAGGGTTTCGCCATGTTGGCCAGGCTGGTATCGAATTTCTGACCTCATGATCTATCCACCTCGGCCCCTCAAAGTGCTGGGATTACAGGTGTGAGCCACCACACCTGGCCACTTGTAATACTTCTTAACTTCTCTTACCACAGAGGGAGGTGTTTTCAGGAATAAGTCATTTTTCCTTTAAGAGGGACAGGAAGCATCTGTTGGTTTGCATATGTAAGGACCACCTGGTGGTCTGACCTAGGCTCTTGTGAGTTAGATTGCTTTAGGACAGTCTACTTAGTGATTGTGGTTCCCTTTTTTGTTTTTCAGCAGGACTACTTGTTGAGATTTGAGGAAAGAGATGTCTTACCCCAGAGCTGGGTGAGGCTGGGTGAAAGAGCAACAGGTGAAAGCAATTCCAGCAAGATGCCATCTATTCCTTAGAAATCAATTACTGAGATATCAAAAAGGAAAAGCAGCAGAATGCTTTGCCTAATTAAGCAATTGAGTTCATAACTATTTGATAAAAATAACAAAAGTAAATGCAGCACATTTATCAGAGCTCTTGTTTGTAAACAGTGGGAACACACGTTGGCTTACTTTGAGCACCACAGAGGAACAAAGGGAGAGATACAAGAGGTGCTCCCAGAAAGTGGGAGGAAAGAAGGACCAAGCCCCAGAAGACAGGGGGCACAGATTTGGCCAGTGGGATTCTCCAGCTTTAGAACTGAGGACTTGGCACTTTGTATCATGTGTCTGTACAATTCAACTTCATTCTTTCATACCAGCCTTCTCCATGTGGTGGAGGTACATGGCTGCTTCCAGACATCATCACTAGCATAAAAAGCTCTTCCTCCCTGTGGAACTCCACTTCAGAATTCTGGGGAAGGCCTCTGATTGGTTTAGCTTTCATGGCCTCTTTGAACAATCACTAAAGACAGTGCTTGCTGCATGATAATTAACAACGTTCCTGCCCTATGACTGAAACAGAGAGATCAGGGGTCCATAATTAGAAGTTCGCACTAGAATCACATGATTGAAATGGAGAAAGGTAGAGAGAAGCAATTGATGTTCAACGAAGCCTGTATATGGAGGCAAATATGCCATATTTCGGTATTCATAAGCCTATGGGAAGAAAGAATCTGGATATCATTTGGTTTCACAAACTAACATACCATCAAAAGTGAAAACAAAACAAGATGTATTCAACAAATATTTATATGGTTTTAAATGAGCAAAGCTTGTTTATTCCTGATTTTTGACCACTCACTGGCTTTCTCAGTATGCCACTGACATTTTTGTCTCTGAATTTGGAGGTCTTTCTAAATTTGTCTTAGTAATATCCCTCCCTCCTGAAGGGTTTCCTAGTATATGCAGGAGATAAAGAATTACTATATACTTGCCTTCAGCGTGAATTTCTTCATAAGCTGCATTCCAAAGGGAATACTGCATCCATTACCAAAGTTAAAATACATGAGTCTATAGAGCTACACTTTGAAAATATTTAAAATACAAAAAGATGTGTGCATGTATGTCTGAATGCAAATGTGTGTGTATGTGTATTTGTGTATGTAAAAACTCTGCTGTAAAATGAAAAATAAAGGGCTGTAGATAGTTCAACAACTTTTAAAGGAAAACATACACCTATTAAATTTGACTTATGATGTTTATTTTGCCTGCATTGTGAAAATGTTGATTTCATTGGTCATAGTAGTTGGCCAATGACAGCAATTTCAAAATAATCCCTGGATAGTTGACAGCCCTGCCAACCATTTCTACAGTTATGAAAATATTCCTCTTTATATGATGTTAGGATGTATTGCTGCATTTTTTCAAAGTTCAATTTGTTCGTTTTTCATAAACTAGTGAAAATAACTTTTTAAAATTGCTCTTCACATTTTTACTGCAGGTATCTCTACAAATATGTATTATTTAGGCCTATCAACTGACAGCATATTACTTTTGTCAAGAAAATTACCAATAATATTTGTAGCAAATAAGAAATAAATGTAGACAGGCAAACTTATGATGAAAACTTACATCTTTGTTTGGGTTCCCCAAAATGCAGGCTGAGATAAAGACTTGATTACAGATGGTTTATTTAGTGATCCCAGGAACTTCATGGGATGGAGTGAAGAAAGGGAGAGAAAGAAAGGAGAAAAGTACGAAGGGGGTGCCTTAATTAGTAGGTTCCATTTTCCTAAGCAACTGGGGCTCACTTCCACTGGGGAGACTCTGAGAAACCATATAGAATATGCCTCAGGAGGAATTCACTGAGGGATGGGGAAGTTGGGAGCGCTTATCTTCTAACTCTTGAACCTTATTGATTAAAGGTTGACCTTGGGGGCACTATGCCCTCAGCACTTCCAGGCTACTCTCACTACGGGCTGAGAAGGGCCTCAGCAGAGAAGCAGAGTTACGGCACTCGTGGTATGAAGATGTCAGTGTGTATGGACATGTTTGCAAGCTGCAGGGGAACTAACAGGTGGGCCGTGGACAGGGTATCAGTAGTGACTACCGTGTTCACTCCTTGCTCTCAGCAGATCCTCTCATGCCCACCCTGAGTTTGCTCTGTTACTGACATTTCAGGGTTGTAGCTGGCTGCAATCCCCAAAAATGACTGAAAATGGAAGAATATGTGGAACAAGTCACAATCTTCACTGCTGCCACTAGTCCCAAGGCTATAATCTATACTCATCATCCCTCTGCTCTACCACCTCTTTTAGATTTCCCGAATCCTTGGCTAGCACTTCCACTAGTCATCATTACTTGCTCAGTGAATGACCGCACCTTCAATTCTGAGTGGTTGAGCCTTGATTACCTTGCCCTTGTCAGGCCATGGGATGAGAGATATTGTTGCAGCCTTCTTCAGAAAATACAACCTGCCACATCTCTTGCAGCAAGAACTATGCTGCCCTGCTCAGGGCCTGCTGAGACTTGTTCCTAGTTTTTGGAATAGATGCAATGAGGGCAGGCAGTGGCAGACCTTGAAGCAATCTTGGAGGTGTCTGCTTCAGAGGAGGACTGTGTAGAGTCTCTAGGCAGTGGGAAGCTGTTCTCTTCAACTAATGGGGTGCAAGATACTTCTAGACTGGAGGGTTCAGGGAATGTAGGGGTTCAAGGTTCTCAAGCATGTCTACCCAGATGCCTGCCTGCACCCCAGTAGTTCTAGGGACCGTTTCCTTCCTCTAGGGCTTTGACTTTTACATCAGAGGACTGCCTGGACTGTGCCTTCAGTCGGCTTTGTAGTTCTGTTACTCTTGCAACGAACCCCTGAGTGTCATTTTTTAGAACATTTTTTCCTGGTTGTAGGAAATAGAGTTTTTTTGTTTGTTTGTTTGTTTTTTGAGATGGAGTCTGGCTCTCTGTTGCCCAGGCTGCAGTGCAGTGGCATGATCTTGGCCCACTGCAACCTCTGCCACCTGGGTTCAAGCAATTCTCCTGCCTCAGCCTCCCGAATAGCTGGGATTACAGGCATGCGCCACTATGCCCAGCTAATTTTTGTATTTTTAGTAGAGATGGGGTTTCACCATGTTGGCCAGGCTGGTTGTGAACTCCTGACCTCAAGTGATCCACCCGCCTCACCCCCCAAAGTGCTGGTATTACAGGTGTGAGCCACCGCGCCTGGCTAAGGAAATGGAGATCACTTTAGATCCTTCCAAGGAGGCCTTCTGGCTTTCACTACTATGCTGTGAATGGATAGTTGGATGATATAAACCTGTCTTTCTTTTTTCCCAATTCTTCTAAGGCAGTTAACAGGAACAAGACAACTCTTCAATTCCTGTGACTATCACAACCCCACATCCTTCAGGAGGATGAGCACTACTGCATAAGCTAAACTTCTCTTTCACCTTTACCTCATCCAAGTACACCACGGGTCAAGTGTAGGTAACTGGAATTCTTAAAAGTGCCAGGGTTTGTCAACACCTTACTCACCACCACCAGTGGGGTTTTTGTTGCCACCATACCATTGAGAATATACTTTCTATAGTCACTTCCAGTACCCGTTACCTTAATTTGACTTCCTCCAAAATCAAACCTTGTGACAAAGCTTTGGATACAAGAGTCTGTCTTGGAGAGGATCCCAGGTAGAGCAAGTGAGTGAGTGTGGAAAGTGAGAGAGGTGAAACAGAAACTGAATTGATGAATGGGTTATTACTGTGGGCAATTTGGGCTCATTCCCATTTGGGACCTCTGAGGAACCACACAGAATGCCTCCCACCGAGGTATGGGATGGTTGAATATTAATCCACTGATCCTCATCCTTCATGGGTTGAGGGGTGTTCTGTCCCCAGCAATTCTAGGATGCCTTGTGAAGGTTGGGCAAGCTTTTGTTGTACTGGAGGAAATCCTCAGAGAAGCAGAATGAGGCAGGCGCTTGAGTGGGCAAGCCGTCAGCATGCTTAGGATTCCTAAGTTCACTGCAGCTGCAGGTCAGGTCAGCTCAGTTCAGGGGACATGGGGAAGGGCATCAAGACAGTCTGCTACCTACTCCTCAGTAATTCGTATGGAAAAATCAGGAGGCAGTCCCTGTTAAACATCGTGGACTGAACACATGTGTTTATCACAGCTCCATCCTGAAGCCTCTCTGAAATGACTGAAAAGGAATAAAAAACAATCTTATAAAAACTGAAAGGATAAAGAGAACAGAAGAGGCAACAACAGACAAGAGCTAACAAGAAAATGCTGGAAGATGGAAGGCAGATGGGTGAGTGGTAACAAAGTTAGCAGAGCAACAAGAAAGTTTGCTTTGCTGTGAAAAATATCAGAAAGTAAAAGCAATATAGGGCGCTGTAGCAGAAGCTGTCCCTGCTCTACCTATGTCATCTGGGATCCCTCTGCCATCTCTTTGTAGACCAGCTGAATTCCAGTGTGCATTCTTTCACAGAAGCCAGCATTCTGCTGGAAGGTGCAAGAGAGCCAGAAGCGCCTGAGAATTTGTGTCCCTTCCCTCCCGGCACAGCCCTTAACCAATGACTGATGAGGGTGGGGACAGACATACTCCAGCTCTTTTGCCTTCTCACTGGGATGACTTTGATGTTCCCCAGGCCCTCTGTGGGAATGAATCAAAATTCCCTTCCATGGGACTTGACTTGATGTTGTACCCTTACGTGGCCTCTTTCTACTCCTGCTTTCTCACTTCTCTCTTTTCCCTGGGAATATTTCCTAAGAAATCACTTTCATGGCATTTTCCTGTAGTGCAGCACTGCTTGAAGATACTTCTGTTTCAGTGATGTAGGAGTGTGTGTGTGTGTGTGCACGTGCATGCATTGGGTTATCATTTAACATGAATTTCTTACCGTGAAGCCAGTTTGAAAGCCACTCTTCTATACCACATTAAACTGCCTGTTTGTTCACTGAGCTGGAAATTTTCCTTGATGCCCCAAAATAAGAACTGTCGATCAGATTCCAAATCTTACTGCTTATTTAAGCACAGTGACTTAAAATATATTAAATAAAAATGTAGGCTGGGCACAGTGGCTCACACCTATAATCCCAGCACTTTGAAAGGCTGAGGCGGGTGGATCACTTAAGGTCAGGAGTTCAAGACCAGGCTGGCCAATATGACAAAACCCTGCCTCTACTAAAAAAAATACAAAACAATTAGTCAGGTGTGGTGGCATGTGCCTGTAGTCCCAGCTACTCAAGAGGCTGAGGCAGGAAAATCATTTAAACCTCGGAGGCGGGGGTAGCAGTGACCTGAGATTGCACCACTGCACTCCAGCCTGTGTGACAGAGCGAGACTTTGTCTCAAAACAAACAAACAAACAAGTATTAGTTATAGCTCTAAAGAACGAGGTCAACTTTGACACAATTGGCTGGTCTGGTCTTTGACTTCTTGGGCAGCCAACCATGCTAAAAAGCTTTCAAAGTCCAGGCATCCCTTTAAGGTTGATAAATGTAGTATAAAGGTTGTGATAATTTATTGGGAACAGACCCCCCAAAATCTGGCCATGAACTGGCCCCAAAACTGGCCATAAACAACATCTCTGCAGCACTGTGACATGTTCGTGATGGCCATGATGCCCACCATAGAAGGCTGTGAATTTACCAGAACAAGGGCAAGGAACACCTGGCCCACCCAGGGCGGAAAATGGAAAACTGCTTAAAGGGGTTCTTAAACCACAAACAATAGTATGAGCGATCTGTGCCTGAAGGACATGCTCCTACTGCAGATAACTAGCCAGATCCATCCCTTTATTACGGGCGCATCCCTTTGTTTCCTGTAAGGAATACTTTTAGTTATTAAATCTATAATCTATAGAAACAATGCTTATCACTGGCTTGCTGTCAATAAATACGTGGGTAAATCTCTGTTTGAGGCTGTCAGCTCTGAAGGCTGTGAGACCTCTGATTTCCCACTCCACACCTCTGTTATTTCTGTGTGTGTCTTTAATTCCTCTAGCGTTGCTGGGTTAGGGTCCCCCTGACTGAGGTGGTCTTGGCAATGGTTGATTGTTAATTTTTTTGCAGGCTAGCAGAAACAAGAATACCAAGTTTGCCTTGTAGCAGAGCCAGAAGGTGTGCCTGACCACAGGGCAGGATAGTCACCTGGGGACTCTGGCCCTTGGCTTGGCTTGGCTTGGATGGAGAGAGGTGAGGTGTACAGAATTGCTTTGCATTTGCCCCCAAAGACAAGGTAGTCAAGAGAAGGGAAGATAACACACCACATATTCACTAATAACCAGTGAGACCTAGCAAAGAGGTCACACAAATTTCTGTCAGTCAGATTTGTGGGGATCCCGGGGCAGGCCTCACTGCCAGAATGGGTCGGAGGCCATGAGTGGAGGGCTGAGAACATCATTTCTATAAGTACAGTGGAGATGAAATCTGGAAGACATTGCAAAGGAAGGGGCAGGAGACTCATCTTCCCAGGAAAGCCGTGGGATCCTTGGCGTTACGTGTGTCTGTTGATAATCCTTATTTGTCAGTACATGATGTAACACAGTCTACATGTTTAGAAAAGAGGAAAAATATGTTGAAAAATTGATGGAATGATTAAGACACAAGGAAGAAGATCTAAACTCATCAAATTTAGGATGGAGATAGCTGTGAGTTAAGAATTTACAGGGGGCTGGGTGTGGTGGCTCATGCTTGGAATCCCAGCACTTTGGGAGGCTGAGTTGGGAGGATCACTTGAGGCTAGGAGTTTGAGACCAGCCTGGGCAACATAGTGACGCCCTTTCTTTACAAAAAAAAAAATTAGCTGAGCTTGGTGGTGCACACTCGTAGTCCCAGCTGAGGAGACAGGATGACTTGAGTCCAGGAGTTGGAGGCCGTAGTGAGCTATGATTGTGCCACTGCACTCTAGCCTGGGTGACAGAGTGAGACCCTGTGTTTGAAAAAATAATAATGATTTTTAGAGTCTAATATTGTCGCGAAGAAGAGCCTGACTTTCTGGTGGGCATGGATATTCTGGACTCCCTGAAGGTGTGGTGGAGCGTGGGGAGTAGGTGCTCATCAGCACCACCAGGGTCTCTGTTAAGCAGGATACTGTGTATGGGTATCAATCCCTGCAGGGGAATTCTGTGTACTTATTAATCCCGGGGGAGAACTCTAAACACTCACCAACTTCTACTACTACTAAGGTTCCTAGATCTAGCAGTTTTCTAGATTTAGCAGGAGGTTTTGCCCAAACCCAGCTGCCAGTGTTGGTGAGACACAGCACTTGGGCAGCATGTCAGGCAAAGCAACTTAGTACTCACAGACAGGCAGCAAGGGCCAAAACAAGTCTAGGATCCATGATGTGCTGGCCCCCAAGGCTCTGGGAGGCTGTCCACGGTAGATGCAGACTTATCTGTATGTGCCCTACTTTGCACCTGATATAGTTCGGATATTTGTCCCCTCCAAATCTCATGTTGAAATGTGATCCCCTGGCCGGGCGCGGTGGCTCAAGCCTGTAATCCCAGCACTTTGGGAGGCCGAGACGGGCGGATCACGAGGTCAGGAGATCGAGACCATCCTGGCTAACACGGTGAAACTCCATCTCTACTTAAAAAAATACAAAAAACTAGCCGGGCGAGGTGGCGGGCGCCTGTAGTCCCAGCTACTCGGGAGGCTGAGGCAGGAGAATGGCGTGAACCCGGGAGGCGGAGCTTGCAGTGAGCTGAGATCCGGCCACTGCACTCCAGCCCGGGCGACAGAGCCAGACTCCGTCTCAAAAAAAAAAAAAAAGAAATGTGATCCCCAGTGTTGGAGGTGGGGCCTAGTGGGAGGTGTTAGGGTCATAGGGGCAGATCTTCCATGAATGGCTTCGTGTCCTCGCCGTGGTAATGAGTGAGTTCTCACACTATTAGTTCACATGAGATCTGGTTGTTTAAAAGAACCTGGCGCCTTCTTCTTTCTCTCTTGCTCCTCTTATGTCATGTGACATGCTGGCTCCCCTTTTGCCTTCTACTATGAGTGGAAGCTTCCTGAGGACCTCACCAGAAGCTGAGAAGATGCAGGTGCCATGCTTCTTGCACAGCCTGCAAAACCATAAAACAAATGAACCTCTTTTCTGTATAAATTACCCAGATATTCCTTTATAGCAACACAAACTGGACTAATATAGCACCACAGCTGAAGCACCCTGAATGCATTCTGCTCTGCTTTTATACCTCAGAGGCCACTTGGGTTGCTGAGCCAAGCAGTGCAGGCTCTTCTAGGAATGACAGAGACGAAGCCTGGAGTATTCTGGGCATTTCCTCCTCATCTCAGCACGTTGCATTCTCCATACATTCTGCCCAAGAATTGCAAACAAGAGAAGGTCAGACAAGGCTATTTGGGGACTTGTCCTCCTGTCTGGTTGAAGGATCCTTCAGCACCAGCCGCCTCTCTCTCCTGGCTCCATGTTCAGTCTGCTACTTTCTGATTATTACTCCAGGTTGGAGGGATGGCTCATGGACAACCCTTTTCTCATCACTGGGAGGGCATGTTCCCCATTGAAACTTAATCCACTGAGTTGAGACTCAGTCAGTATCATGTGTGTTTAGGTTGTGGGAGCCAGTTTTCAGCACCAAACTCTCTCCAAGGTGTGATATCCAAACTCCTGGCTGAAATAACACATATAATGGCTTAGCACTGTGCCCAACAGATTCTAGGTGTTTGGTGAATAACGGTTGTTATTTGTCATTAACTCTAGATGCCAAGGCCTGTTGAAAGATGTGTAATTGAGAAATCAGTAAGAATGAAATCCAATTTTAAAACTTTCAGGCCAGGCACGGTGCACTTCGGGAGGCCAAGGCAGGTGGATCACATGAGGTCAGGAGTTCAAGACCAGCCTGACAAACATGGTGAAACCTCCTTCTCTACTAAAAATACAAAAATTAGCCAGGCATGGTGGCACATGCATGTAATCCCAGCTACTCTGGAGTCTGAGACAGGAGAATTGCTTGAACCTTGGAGGCAGAGGTTGCAGTGTGCTGAGATTGTGCCACTGCACTCCAGTCTGGGTGACAGAGTGAGTCTCTGTCTCAAAAAAAACAAAACAAAACAAAAAATTTCCAATAGTTTGTACTTCTATAACATGTCATTAACAGCCCACATGGGAATTTGAGAAATATCGTTATTCGCATCTGAGAGGGATGTAACTGGAAGCTGTGAAGATTAACATCTGAGGGCACAGAGAACAGGCTCAAGTTTCCTGTTATGTAGCCCTCCTCCTAGATCCTGTGTCCCATTGGAGGTGCCCTGAAATCTTTTTTTTCTCTAGTCTGTGATCCACCCACCATTTAGGTCTGTATGTGTCCATTTTAAATAAAATTGCATTCCCACTATGTAATTTCCCCCATTGAAAAGCTGGGGCACACAAAGCCCTGTTGATCTCATCAAATCCTGATTAGTGGCCCTGCTTCTTGCAACTCATGGAAGAAGACATTTAAAATGAAGTCCTCGTTTATATATATATATATATTTTTTTTTTTTCATTGTTCCTGCTTTCCAATCAGTTTAGGTATAGGATTTTATTGATTTGAGTGGGCATTTATTTGGATGTTAGTAATTAGAGGATTCCACAAAACGGGATAAAGAATACCCAGAAACATACTCATCCTAGACTTTTAACTGTCCTTACCCTCCCATCCAAGCTTCTCAGATTGACTCCTTCTAATGTGTCAAGATTAAACCAAAACCTTACCTATTGAGAACAAAAATAGTTATTAAGGAGCAGAAACACATCTTTAAACAAGTTCTGAAGATTACCTTCATTGGGCTTAGTTTACACCCCAGGGTAAAAGTAGGGTCTGATCTTTGTTCCCGCCTGAAATATTCATCCATGGCTACATGAACGAAGCGGGAGGCAAGACCAGTTCTGTTGTTTAGATGAGGGTTTCCAAAATAATTGTACTGTTTAAATAACACAGCTTTATGGTCACAGGAAGTCATTCTTAAATTTAAATTTATATATAAATTCCTTTTGCAGAGAGACTCATTTGAGACAATAAGAGAACTTTAGATAAAGTTAGGTAGAGGAAAGAGAAATAGAAATACAACTTTAAGAAGAAGAATGAAGAAAAGCAAGTCTTTACTCAATGATTTCTATAACTGAACGATGGTAGGGAACAGAGTGCTATGATATTTACATTCCATTGACTATTCTAAAAATGCTGTTATAGTTTTGTTTTAAAATCAATATTTATTTTTTATTTATTTTATTTTTTTGAGTCAGAGTCTCGCTCTGTCATCCAGGCTGGAGTGGTGCTTGGATTACAGGCATGAGCCACCATGCCCGGCCTAAAGTCAATATTTACAAGACTGCAAATTATACACTTAACAACTACTTAATCTTATAGAACTTATAGTTATCAATCTAGCAATGTGTGTCTGTGAGGCAAAGGAAGGTGGAGAGGGGACACATAGGTTTCTAAAACTCTTTAGGAGGTACCCGAGCCAAAAAATGTTTGGCAACAGCCATTGTGGGATTTGGAGGCTTAAGTGGCAGAATCTGTCCTCACTTCCCTAAACCTGCGTCCTGCAGTACAGTAGCCACTAGCCATGTGTGGCTGTTGAGTGCCTGGGACACGGTTAGTGTAAAGGAGATGTGCAGTAGGTATAAAGCGTATACCAGGTTTCAAAAACTTTGCATTGGCCGGGCGCGGTGGCTCATGCCTATAATCCCAGCACTTTGGGAGGCTGAGGCGGGTGGATCACCTGAGGCCAGGAGTTTGTAGACCTGCCTGGCCAACATGGTGAAACCCTGTCTCTACTGAAAACACAAATATTAGCCGGGCGTGGTGGCAGGCGCCTGTAACCCCAGCTACTCGGGAGGCTGAGGCAGGAGAATTGCTTGAACCCAGGAGGCGGAGGTTGCAGTGAGCAGAGATCATACCACTGTACTCCAGCTTGGGTGACAAGAGCAAGAATCCATCTCAAAAACAACAACAACAACAACTTTGCATTAAAGGAAAAAGAATGTAAAATATCTCAAATAATTTTCATATTGGTTACATATTAAATGATAATATTTTGGATATATCAAGTTAAATAAAACATATTATCAAAATTAATGTCACTTGTTTCTTTTGTATGTGGCTCCTAGAAAATTTTTAAGTACATATCCATAGGTGGTTTGCATTTGTGGTTCATGCGATATTTCTATTGAACAGCACTGTGTCTAACAAATGTTTCCCAGACCTCAGAAATCCCTGTAACTCTTGAAGATTTTTGCAATATCTGCTATTACTGATGGTAATATTATGAAATTATTTTTCACTTTATATTGACTGACATTTTAAAGTTATTTTAAAAGGAAGCTATAGATCATGGGTTTAATATATTAGCTCAAATTGTTAATACACATTAAATATATAACTCTTGAAATTTAAAAAAGTCTCTCCCTCAGCATACCTCTGAAACCATGTGATGTTGCAGTAATAACAGGGCAACTATACACTGGGAAATGTTGCCCTGAACTGAGGAAAAGGGATTCAAAGGGAATTTCCTTGGGTGGTGGAAGCTCTTGGCCCACTCCTGAGCAGTGCTATTCCTGGCCACCAGAGGACTGACCACCAACAGCCATGGCCTTGGGAGCAGCTGTGAGACAGTAGAATCTGAACTTCAGAGAGACAACTCTAGTAAACATTGGCTTAGACAACAAGCATCTCAGTGGCAATCAGATGGACTGAATAATAAAGATCTTTCTCTGTTTTCCATACATCCCAAAAGCAGCGCCCCAACTCCCCAAAGGAAAGATTGCCCCACCCTGACATACAGGGTTTGAAGTCAGGTTAAATTTGATTTAGAAAAATAATGTGAGTCTTACCCCCAGGATTGTGCAATAAAATTCAGACCCCTTAAACATGTCTGCAACATGGGTGCCATGATCCCCGTATAGATATCAATGAAGCTCAGATGTCCTAAGTGACTTCCCCAATGTCATTATAATTAACAAATGACAGCCTGCTGGTTCCTAACGTGGAAGCCTTGTTATACCCATTTTACAATAGGGCACCACGGACACAACAGAGATACGGCCCTGCCCTCCACACGCTTGGGAGGTGTGGTCCCAATCTAATTGGGACGCCAAGTATTTTCCTCTATTATGTATTAGGAAAACACCAGAAAATATTTTCACTGCAAACATAAATCCAATTCCTGAAAAATGGAATCTAAGGCCACGTTCAGCATCCTTCTGTTCCCCACAAATACATTTCTTGTTATTTGTTTAAATTTAATATTTATAGAGACAGGGTCTCACTATATTGCCCAGGCTGGTATCAAACTTCTGGCCTCAAGGGATCCTCCCAACTCAGCTTCTCAAAGTGCTGGGACTACAGGTGTGAGCCATCACTCTCAGCCATTTATTTTATTTTAATATTTTCCTCTGACCACAGGATGTCATCATTTGGCAGCTGTGGTAACAAGAGCCCAGGCTGAAATCTGACAGACCTGGCTTCCAAATCCTAACTCTGCCCTTTACTGTATGACTGGGGAAATACTTAACCTCTCCCTATGCAAAAAGGGAAAAGTTGTTTTAAAATTTAGAAATAATGTCTGCAAAAGGGCTTAGTAAATATACCTAACTACTAATATGATGATCATAGAAAATAATCATTCCTTATTCTTCTCTTTCCTCAAGATCATCCATTGACTTTCATACAAAACAAGAGCAAGCCTTTCATCTAAGGAGCATAAAAAGGCTAAATGGAGTTTGTGTGGCTGCACCTGTCCGCTTACTTAGTGTCACCATTTTCCTAGAATCAATATGATTATTCACCTGTGGACATAGTTTCCTAGCAACACACATCTTGAACCAATTCAGGTAAATTTCCTCTATCACTTATAGTCACCTGGCTTCTGCATCAAGTGGCTCTTCGCAGGCCTCCACGAATATTAGTATTATGCCTGCTTAAGGGAAATGAGCAAATGTTAAGCTTACACACCACCTTTCTCTTGGGATTTTATGATACGAAGCAAAGGGCCATCAGCTGAGGCTGCCACAGTCTCTTTGAAGGCTGTTGGGTGGTCACAAAGCCTTGAAAACAGAGCAGAACAGATTTATCTTCAGGGTTTCCTGATCGTGGGGGAAAGGAGTAGTCCTTATTCAACAATCATTGTTAATGATCAGGAGATAGACCCAGGAAATAATCTGATTGTCCTACACAAGGGTCTAACCTGGTCTTCCCACTGAGAGCAGGCTGGCAAGCACCTTTAAGGCAAACGACAGTCAAGTTATTGCCAAACCTCTTAGCAAATAATGTATGATTTTTCCATGTTTTAAGTGCAAATATTATTTATTTTAAATTCCCTTTATCCTTCCAAGACTGATTAAAAGAAAAGATTAGCCGGGCGTCATGGCTCACGCCTGTAATCCCAGCACTTTGGGAGGCCAAGGCGGGCAGATCATGAGGTCAGGAGATCGAGACCATCCTGGCTAACATGGTGAAACCCCATCTCTACTAAAAAAAGTACAAAAAATTAGCCAGGCGTGGAGGTGGGCACCTGTAGTCCCAGCTACTTGGGAGGCTGAGGCAGGAGAATGACGTGAACCTGGGAGGCGGAGCTTGCAGAGACCGTGTGCCACTGCACTCCAGCCTGGGCGACAGAGCGACACTCCATCTCAAAAAAAAAAAAAAAAAAGAAAAAATTATGTTGTTTGAATCCCTACAGGCAGGACCTTCACTTTGATATTCATTCAGTGGGTTTTTGTGGTTGCTAATCATATGTTAAACAATGATGTACCACTTTTAATTAGAAAAATAGTGACAATTGGCCGGACATGGTGGCTCACGCCTGTAATCCCAGCACTTTGGAAGGCCAAGGCAGGTGGATCACCTGAGGTTAGGCGTTTGAGACCAGCCTGGCCAACATGGTGAAACCCTGTCTCTACTGAATAAACAAAAATTAGCCGGCATGATGGCGGGTGCCTGTAATCCCAGCTGCTCAGGAGGCTGAGACAGAATTGCTTGAACTGGGAAGCAGAGGTTGCAGTGAGCCGAGCTGGCACCATTGCATTCCAGCCTGGGCGACAACAGCAAAACTCCACCTGGAGAAAATAAAAAAAAAAAAAGAAAAAGAAAAAAGGTTGGGTGCAGTGGCTCACACCTGTAATCCTAGCATTTTGGGAGGCCGAGGTGGGTGGATCATCTGAGCTCAGGAGTTCAAGACCAGCCTGGGCAACACAGTGAAACCTTGTCTCTACTAAAATACAAAAAATTAGTCAGGTGTGGTGGCGTGCACCTGTAGTCAGCTACTCGGGAGGCTGAGGCAGAGGAACTGCTTGAACCCAGGAGGTGGAGGTTGTAGTGAGCCAAGATCGTGCCACTGCACTCCAGTCTGGGTGACAGAGCAAGACTCTGTCTCAAAAAAAAAAAAAAAAAAGGAAAAGGAAAAGAAAAATTAGCGGGACATGGTGGCACATGCCTGTAATCCCAGCTACTCAAGAGGTTGAGGCAGGAGAGTCGTTTGAACCCAGGAGGCAGAGGTTGCAGTGAACTGAAATTGCACCACTGCACTCTGCCTGGGTGACAGAGTGAGACTCCATCTCAAAAAAAAACATTGACGTTGGTACAAGCCATAGAATTTATTTGTATTTTACCAGTGTAGACTCATTTGTGTGATGTGTGTGTGTGTGTGTGTGTGTGTGTGTGTGTATGTAGTTCTATGCAATTTTATTACATGTGTAGCCTTGTGAAACTACCCCTTTAATCAAGATACTCAAACTGGACCATCATCATGGGTCTCCCTCTTGCCATTCTTTTATAGCCACATCTCTTCCCTCTTTGTCTTTAACTTTTAAACTTTTTTTAACCTTACATTTTTCTTTCTTTCTTTCTTTCTTTCTTTCTTTCTTTCTTTCTTTCTTTCTTTCTTTCTGTCTGTCTGTCTTTCTTTCTTTCTTTCTTTTTTTTTTATAAAGACAAGGTCTGCCTAGGCGTGGTGACTCACACCTGTAATCCCAGCACTTTTGGAGGCCGAGGCCGGTGGATCGTTTGAGGTCAAGAGTTCAAGACCAGCCTGGCCAACATGGCGAAACTCCGTCTCTACTAAAAATACAAAAATTAGCCAGGCAGTAAGGCTAAGCGGGAGGCTGAGGCAGGAGAATTGCTTGAGCCTGCGAGGCGGAGATTGCCTCGGTGAGCCGAGATTGTGCCACTGCACTCCAGCCTGGGTGACAGAGTGAGACCCTGTCAAAAAAAAAAAAAAAGACAATCTCACTCCTGGCCATTTACCCAGGATAAATGAAAGCATAGCTTCACACTAAGACCTGAATGTGAAAGTTTTTAGAAGTTTTATTCATAATTACCCAAAACTGGAACAACCCAAATGCCCATCTAATAGGAAATGGGTAAACAAATTGTGATGCATCTATACAATGGAATACTATTCACAACAAAAGGGAATGAAGTACTGATACGTGCAACAACGTGAATGAATCTCAAATGTGTTAAAATGAAGAAAGCAAGGTGCAAAAGACCTCATGAGTGATTCCATTTATATGATACTTCTAAAAAGTCACAGCTACAGAAATCAGATTAGTGGTTGCCAGGCGCTGGGGTTGGAAAGAAGATTAATTACAAAGGGGCATTCTAAAGGAATTCTGTGGGGTGACGCTTATGTTCTCTATCTCAATTGTGATGGTTCTTACACAAATATATACATTTGTCAAAAACTGATCAAAGTATACATCTAAATTTTATGTAGATTTTACCTTCATCAACCTGAATTTTAAAAATAAGTGTGATAGACAAAGGTCCTTTTTGGTAGCTTACAAAGCATTCTTGTGTTCAGCAGTGCAAAGTGGGCATAGCTGCAGTATAAAGTCAACATTTCATAGAGTTGCAGAACTACAAAGTCAATGAGTGGTCAGGCAAGGCAGGTCTGCTACACTAAGGTCAAGGCCCTAGTTGAGAAAAGCTGGGACCCTGAAACATGGGATAAGGACATCTGGGTGAAGGACCCCTGAAGACTGTGGCTCTGCAAACTCTCAAGCCCTTAGAGGCTGCAGAAGTGCCCCACCCCACAACAAGTTGAGATCTTTGCCCAGGAAGGAGGACACTACAGAGGCCTCTTTTCTTTAATGCAAGTGTCTCCTCAGAATGCTACCTCTTCTCCTGGTGCCAGATGGATAAACAGGCCTAAACCCCAGCATACCACTTCTAAGGACATGCTGTGCCTAATGATGGAAGAAAAAGATCACATCCCAAAACAGCTAGAAGAATTAGCCACCGTGGACTGGCAGAAGCCAAGGGAAGAACTCCTGGGATTTCATGTTGAGGGTGTTATATCAAAGAGGCCAGAATATAAGACTGGATGAGCAAGACTTCATAGTCTTGGGACACTGTCTTAGGACACTGGATTTAACACCGTGTCTCTTAGGAGATAGGCAGATTCATGTCTGTGTGGTTCTTGGAAGCACGAAGAAAGTGATGACCCTACAGAAAGCATTCTCCAAGGAAGAGGCACTGAATAGGCAAGTAGGCAAAAATGACCTGGGCAGCCAGTGTTATCCAGCCTTTGTCATTAGTTGCCCCAGAATTAGCATGACCTGCCCATGAATGAAGCTACCACAGAAGCAGAACTGGGCCCAACAGCACGAACTCCCATGATCTAGCTATGGCTGCTTCTGAACATCCAATCTTCCAGCAACAGATCCCAACGCTGACCCTCCAATATGGCGCTATCTCTTGAGGAGACCGAATTGCCCCTTGGTGACAAATTGACTACATTGGTTCCCTTTCCTCATTGGAGGGCCAGTGATTAATTCTTATTGGAATAGATAACTATACTGGTAAAATTCTGCATTTCTTGCCCACGGAGCCTCAGCCTGCTAAGCTCCCTATCTGGGAGCTTATGGAATGTCTGATCCATAGGCATGGAATCCCACACAACATAACATCCAACAGGAGACCCACTTCACACTAAAGGAATCCCATGTCTACAGGGCCAACTTGTTGTACCACAACCATAGAGAAGCAGCCAGCCTGAAAGAGCACTGCAATAACCTTCTTACTGCCCAACTTCAGTGCCAGCCCAGACACAATATTCTGTAAGAGCGGGTGTCATCCTCCAGGATGCAGCACATGCACTGAATCAAAGACCTCGGGAGGCCTGTCCTCACGCATGCAGCTGTATCTCCAGTGAGAAGAATGCACGGACCCAGGAACCAAGGGGCAGGAGCAGGAGTGCCTTCCTTTCTACCAT
The DNA here is from genome assembly GCF_047675955.1 of Chlorocebus sabaeus. Taxonomy (NCBI): domain Eukaryota; kingdom Metazoa; phylum Chordata; class Mammalia; order Primates; family Cercopithecidae; genus Chlorocebus; species Chlorocebus sabaeus. Next base: position 51,649,526 of record NC_132929.1, on the reverse strand, counting down.
CTTCTCATCCCTTCTAATGACTCAAAGGGGACATTTCACTTCTGGCTGCACAACTGTGGTCTCTGTAGGGTTAGAGCTCCTGGTCCTCAAAGTGGGTGCACTCTAGCCAGGGAGCAAATCCAGAGTTCCATTGAACACAAGGTTAAGGCAGCCTTCCCAGGCACCTTGGGCTCTTTGTGTCCAGAGACCAGCAAGTGAGAAGAGAAGTCACCACCCTGGCAGGAGTAATTTATCTTGATCAGCAAGCGAAGGTAAGAACATTTTTATACAATGGGCAGAGGCATGGTGTACATATGGAACTCAGGTGACCTACTTGGGTGCCTCTTAGTATTCCCATACCCACCTGTACTGTGAAGGGACCCCTTTGTATAGCAACTTCGGCCAGAGATTACTCACAACTCAGCCCCTGCAGTAATGTGGTCTGGAACACGTCACCAAGTGAGCATCCAAAACTTGCAGAGGTCATAGCCAAGGGTAAAGGGCAGTTAGAATACATAGTGGAGAAGAGAGGAAATGAGTGCCAGTTGCAACTCCAAAACTAACCAAGGAGATGGGGGTTGAGGTTCATCTGACCTCCCTCTTCTGAGCTTCTCCCCAGGAAGCAAAGCTCACAGTAACTGTGAAGGAGCAGCTCCCTGATCATGCATGGAAAAGTAGTTCACATGGGGTGAGCTGCAGTGGTCTTGGATTTGTGCCATTCAAATCTCCCTTCAAGAGAGTCTGTTGCATACAGGGTAGTTAACTGACAGCCTCCAGCTGCAGAACCTTCTGGATCCTGTGCAACATGCACACAATCACACACTGAAACCATGCTGTCTTGAAAGATTGAGCATGGCAGGGATACTAGAGCCTGACCATTCCTGCCTAACGCAGGACTCGTCTCATGGCAAGTGTTTGCTTTGTGGTTTCTTCTTGAACAGGCTGACTTTCTGACAGCTGCACAGGAAAACAGGGTGAGAGTAGGCTCTTCTCACCCTTCTCTCCTTCCCTCTCTTGTTTCTTTCATAGGCGTCAGACCTGACTTACAGTCCGAAGGGTTTCCCTGCCTGCTCTTGCTCGCTTGGTCCTTTATCTTTCACAGGCACTTCCCCCAAGAAATCTGCTGTGTTGCTAATTCTATCTTGACCTCTGCTTCCCAGAGGGAGAAGTATCCTGACAATCACCCTTTCTTACACCTGATCCCAATGGGAACCCAGCTTCTATGCAAGCAGCCACATAATAAAGCTCACCTCTCTCCTGCAGAGTTGGTTCTGATTACGCTACTAAAATTAAAAACAAAATTTAATATTCCTCCACATTTTTATGCCAAGAACACTTAAATTATTAAAATTCGAGGGAAAAGTCCATTTACAGAAATATAAACATTGTATTTTAGCAAAACACTGTCCCACGAAGTGGGTACATATGTAAAGCATCTGCTCTAGAACTTTCCAAAACATCCCCAAACAAACAGGTTTTAATCTACTTCTTCAGGTCTCGTCAAGTTTTCCTGTTTCCACAACTCCTGATTCTAAAACATACACGTCAATTTTTCAACCCTATAACATGTTAATAAAATTTTAAATTTTCACCTGTTGAAAAGGAAACTACCATTATATAAAACATGAATAAGCTGACAGTTTTGGGGGGGCTTGTGTCATTATATGTAAATGGTTTCAAGTGTTTTAATTTCATCCATGATCAGACTTTATGCCAATAGAGAGTAAGGTCTGTGCCTTATATTTCATGTATCCCTCTGGGCCCCAGGAACTCTGCCTGTGCTTGACTAGTTTCAGGCTGGGTGTAGTGGCTCATGCCTGTAATCCCAGCACTTTGGGAGGCCGAGGTGGGCAGATCACCTGAGGTCAGGAGTTCAAGACCAGCCTGGCCAACATGGTGAAACCCTGCCTATACTAAAAATACAAAAAAGTAGCTTGGCCTAGTGGCAGGCACCTGTAGTCCCAGCTAGTCAGGAGGCTGAGGCAGGAGAATGGCTTGAACCTGGGAGGTGGAGTTTGCAGTGAGCCGAGATCACACCACTGCACTCCAACCTGGGTGACAGGGTGAGACTCCATCTCAAAAAAAAAAAAAAAAAAAGTGTCAATAACCAACTAATTTATTTACTCTCTCTCCATCCTTTCCTTTCTTCTACCACCACTCTAGGATAATAGCCATTATACCTCTTGAGTCCAATTCATTTTTGTCCTTTGTTTTTCTTTTTGTTGTTGTTGTTATTTAGTTTTTATTTCATAATAATAAACTCAACTCTGCAATCCAGCTAGACATGGAAGGGAACTGCAGCAAGAGCACAAAGATTCTAGGATACTGTGAGCAAATGGGGTGGAGGGTGCTCTCCTGAGCTACAGAAGGAATGGTCTAGTGGTTAAGATAAAACCTAAGTCAAATTTATTAGAGTTGTCCACAGTCAGCAATGGTGATCTTCTTCCTGGTCTTGCCATTCCTGGACCCAAAGCGCGCCATGGCCTCCACAATATTCATACTTCTTTCACCTTGCCAAAGACCACATGCTTGCCAACCAACCACTCAGTCTTGACAGTGCAGATGAAAAACTGGGAACCGTTTGTGTTGGATCCAGCATTTGCCAAGGACAAGATGCCAGGACCTGTATGCTTTAGGATGAAGTTCTCATCATCAAATTTCTCCCCGCAGATGGACTTGCCACCAGTGCCATTATGGCCTGTGAAGTCACCACCTGACACATAAACCCTGGAATAATTCTGTGAAAGCAGGAACCCTTATAACCAAATCCTATCTTTCCAGTGCTCAGAGCATGAAAGTGTTCTGCTGTCTTTGGAAACTTGTCTGCAAACAGCTTGAAGGAGACATGGCCCAAGGGCTCGCCGTCGACGGCGATGTCAAAAAACACAGTGGGGTTAGCCACAGCTGACAGTACCGGGCTCCCGACAGCGGGGGTGTCTGCAAAGCCTCCTTGGTTTTCTTTTCTCAATATGCCTAAATATTTAAAATTATTATTTTAAAATTATATCAGCAAGTCTACTTATTTTAAAAAGTAAAATATATACATATATATATAAGAATAACATTAATAACCTTCTTCCAGTCCCTTCCATCCTCACCCCATAAACAAGCAATAGTAACAGCTCGATGTCCCTTGGTCCATATCTTTCCTTATACTTGTACAGACCTATAAAAATTGGTATATTCAAGTATAGCATGTTTTATGATTGATAAAAAAAATCACACTTAAGCAATGTGGTTTTTTTATCTCTCTGTCTCAATAAGTGAGACTCTGGATCAATATTTTTAAAAACTACATCATATTCCAAGTTATTGGTAAAACCACAAAGTATTCAGTTCGATTATTCCTGAGTTCTTTTTTTTTTTTTTTTTTTTTGAGACGGAGTCTGGCTCTGTTGCCCAGGCTGGAGTGCAGTGGCCAGATCTCAGCTCACTGCAAGCCCCGCCTCCCGAGTTCACGCCATTCTCCTGGCTCAGCCTCCCGAGTAGCTGGGAGTACAGGCGCCCGCCACCTCGCCCAGCTAATTTTTTTTTGTATTTTAGTAGAGACGGGGTTTCACCGTGTTAGCCAGGATGGTCTCGATCTCCTGACCTCGTGATCCGCCCGTCTCGGCCTCCCAAAGTGCTGGGATTACAGGCTTGAGCCACCGTGCCCGGCCTATTCCTGAGTTCTAATGGCATTGAGTGTATTGTCATAATATTATAAAACACATGTTTCTCTTCTGTGCATTGCATGTTCATATTCTTTATTCCTTATATTTAAATTTCTAAACCATCAGAACCTTATTTTTATGAATGGCATGAGATTGTGTTTTCTTCCAGATTGATAATCAGTTTATATTTAAAAAATTAACCTTTTCCCACTGAATACTTTTTATATTTTTTGTCTTTATATATACTTTATGTCTTATATTTTATGTTCTTATATATACTTATATATATTATATATACTTATATGTATTATATATACTTATATATACTATATATTATATATGCTATATATAGTTACTTATATATATTATACTTACTTACATATAATATATACTTATATTAATATATATACTATATATACTATATAGTACATATACTAATATAAGTATATTATATATACTTATATATACTTACATTGATTTTGGGATCAATTTCTGATCCACAGAGACATTTTTATTCATCTTTTAATGTTGTTTTGATTATAGTGACTTTATAATGTAGGTTAATAATTTGGTAGGGCAATTCTCCTTGTTTCCATTTTTTATTTTCATAGTTTTCTTGCCTATTCATTTATTTTTTCATTTGAACTTTACGTTCATTTCATGTACTTTTGTAAAATGACTTGCTATGGTTTGAATGTTCGTGCCCTCCCCAAATTCCTATGTTGAAATCCTAACCCCCAAGGTGACAGTATTAAAAGGTAGAGCTTTTGGGAGGTCGCTAGGACATGAGGGCAGAGCTCCCATAAACAGGATTAGTCCCTTTATAAAAGAGGCCCAAGGGAGCTTGCTTGTCCCTTCCCCCGCTGAGGGCATAACAAGAAAGCACCATAAATAAACAATGAAATGGGCTCTCACCAGATACTGACCTGCCTGTGCCTTGATCTTGGACTTCCTAGTCTTCAAAACTAGGAAAAGTCAATTTATGTTGTTTAGTAGCTATCCAATCTATAGTATTTTGTTACAGTGGCCAAAATGGACCAAGACATAATTCAATGTGATTCTAGTGGGAATTGCATCATAGTTATACATTAATTTTTCTAGGAATTAACATTAACACTATCCTTTCTGGAGTACCAGCATGTCTCTCCACTTGCTTAGATCTTGTTTTCTGTCTTTAAAAATTACTTAATATACAAACGTTCTTAGCCATTATTGTTGTTGTTGTTTTCGTGTTTTGTTTTGTTTTTGTATTTTAGTAGAGACAGGGTTTCACCATGTTGCCCAGGCTGGTTTCAAACTCCTGAGCTCAGGCAATCCACCGACCTTGGCCTCCCAAAGTGCTAGGATTATAGGTGTGAGTCACCACACCCGGCCTATTGTTGTTTTTAATCATGATTTTTATTTTTATTTTTTTTTATTTTTATTTTTCCTTGAGATGGAGTCACCCAGGCTGGAGTGCAGTGGCACAATCTTGGCTCAATGCAAGCTCCAACTCCCAGGTTCATGGCCATTCTCCTGCCTCAGCCTCCCGAGTAGCTGGAACTACAGGCGCCCGCCACCATGTCTGGCTAATTTTTTTTGTATTTTCAGTAGAGATGGGGTTTCACTGTGTTAGCCAGGATGGTCCTGATCTCCTGACTCGTGATCCGCCTGCCTAGGCCTCCCAAAGTGCTGGTATTACAGGTGTGAGCCACTGCGCCCAGACATTTATTTATTTATTTATTTATTTTTGAGATGGAGTCTTGCTCTGTTGCCCAGGCTGCAGTGCAGTGGTACAATCTCGACTTACTGCAACCTCCGCCTCTCAAGTTCAAGCAATTCTCCTGCCTCAGCCTCCCAAGTAGCTGGGACTATAGGTGCATGCCACCACGCCTGGCTAATTTTTATAGTTTCAGTAGAGACGGGTTTCACCATATTGGTCAAGCTGGTCTCGAACTTCTGACCTAAGGTGAGTCACTCACCTCAGCCTCCCAAAGTGCTGGGATTGCAGGCGTGAGCCACTGCACCTAGCCTTACCATGATTTTAAAGAAGATATTTCAAATTTAAAATTGTGTTATTAAATATTTCAAATATACAGAGAAATATAAAAAATAATATTCCGGGCAACATGCACCCTCATCTCATACTTACTAGATTTTAGCATTTTGACATATTTATAGAATGTGATGACATTCTTTCATCTTCCCCCTTTCTAGATATGTGACTAGTGTCTAGAAGCCAGTGTTTATAATTCCCAAACATTTAAACATTTTTTAAATGTATTTTTGCATTTCTAAATAATAGATAATGGTTTTATATGTATTCCTAAGCAATATATAATGCTTTTATGTGTTATTTAAAAAATAAATTTACATCCATGACTAGTTATTCTTCCTACTGAGAAAGGCTAATTTTTATGTGCTGTATATATATATTTGACATATCATATTTTATTATTTATTGTAGTATTTATCTTATTAAAATCTTAGATTTTCTCTGTTCTCTATTATATACAAAAATATGCAATTTTACCTTTTTTGTACAATATACGTACCAATTGTTTTCTTTTTTTCAGTTTAATTAGCTAAACATTTTAAATAATGTTGACTAACACTGGGGAAAGCAGCAGTTTTTCTTATTCTTGATTTCAATGGAAATTACTTTAGAAATTCTAATATAATGTTTCTGTTGATTTTTATAAGCTTGTCATATTTAAGCAAGACTTTTAACTTACTTTTTTTAGGATAATGTTTGGCTGAATCGTCACAGTGATCTGAAGAGGGATGTATTAGACCGTTTTCACACTGCTGATAAAAACATACCTGAGACTGGGAAGAAAAAGAGGTTTAACTGGACTTATAGCTCCACATGGCTGGGGAGGCCTCAGACTCATGGCAGGAGGCAAAAGGCATTTCTTACATGGTGGTGCCAGGAGAAAATGAGAGAGAAGCAAAAGCAGAAACCCCAATAAACTCATCAGATCTCATGAGAATTATTGACTATCACGATAATAGTATGGGAAAGACCAGCTTCCACAATTCCGTTACCACTTCCTGGGTCCCTCCCATAACACATGGGAATTCTGGGAGATACAATTCAAGTTGAGATTTAGGTGGGGACACAGCCAAACCATATCATTCCACCCCTGGCCCCTTCAAATCTCATGTCCTCCCTCATGTTTCAAAACCAATCATGCCTTCCCAAGAGTCCCCCAAAATCTTAACTCATTTCAGCATTAACCCAAAAAGTCCGCAATCCAAAGTCTCATCTGAGACAAGGGAAGTCTCTTTCACCTATAAGCTTGTAAAATCAGAAACAAACTAGTTACTTCCTAGATACAACGAGGGTACAGGTATTGGGTAAATACAGCTGTTCCAAATGGGAGAAATCGACCAAAACAAAGGGGTTACAAGGCCCATGCAAGTCCGAAATCCAGTGGGACAGTCAAATTTTAAAGCTTCAAAATGATCTCCTTTGACTCCATGTTTCACATCCAGGTCATATTGATGCAAGAGTAGGGTTCCCATGGTCTTGGGCAGCTCCACCCCTGTGGCTTTGCAGGTTACAGCCTCCATCCCAGCTGCTTTCATGGGCTGGCCATTGAGTGCTGCAGCTTTTCCAGGCACATGGTGCAAGCTGTCAGTGGATCTACCATTCTGGGGTCTGGAGGACAGTGGTCCTCTTCTCACAGCTCCAGTAGGCAGTGCCCCAGGAGGGACTCCGTGTGGGGGCTCTGACCCCACATTTCCCTTCTGCACTGCCCTAGCAGAGGTTCTCCATGAGGGCCCTGGCAGCAAACTTTTGCCTGGGCATCCAGGCATTTCCATACATCTTCTGAAATCTAGGTAGAGGTTCCCAAACCTCAGTTCTTGACTTCTGTGCACTCACAGGCTCAACACCAAATGGAAGCTGCCAAGGCTTGGGGCTTCCACCCTCTGAAGCCACAGCCTGAGCTGTACGTTTGCCCCTTTCAGCCACAGCTAAGTGGCTGGGACATAGGGCACCAAGACCCTAGGCTACACACAGCACGGGGTCCCTGGCCCCAACCCACAAAACCACTTTTTCCTCCTGGGCCTGTGGGCCCAAGAGGGAGGGTCTGCCATGAAAGTCCCTGACATGGCCTGGAGACATTTTCCCCATGGTCTTGGGGATTAGCATTAGGCTCCCTGTTACTTATGCAAATTTCTGCAGCTGACTTGAATTTCTCCCCAGAAAATGGGTTTTTCTTTTCTATCGCATAGTCAGGCTGCAAATTTTCCAAACTTATGCTCTGCTTCCCTTATAAAACTGAATACCTTTAATAGTACCCAAGTCACCTCTTGAATGCTTTGCTACTTAGAAATTTCTTCGACCAGATACCCTACATCTTCTCCCTCAAGTTCAAAGTTCCGCAAATCTCTAGGGCGGGGCAAAATGCCACCAGTCTCTTTGCTAAGACATAACATGAGTCACCTTTGCTCCACTTCCGAACAAGTTCCCTGTCTCCATCTGAGACCACCTTAGCCTGGATTTTATTGTCCATATCACTATCAACATTCTGGGGCAAAGCCATTCAACAAGTCTCTAGGAAGTTCCAAACTTTCCCACATTTTTCTGCCTTCTTCCGAGCCCTCCAAATTGTTCCAACCTTTGCCTGTTACCTAGTTCCAAAGTCACATCCACATTTTCAGGTATCTTTTCAGCAATGCCCCACTCTACTGGTACCAATTTACTGTATTAGTCCATTTTCACACTTCTGATAAAAACATACCTGAGACTGGGAAGAAAAAGAGGTTTAATTGGACTTATAGTTCCACATTGCTGGGGAGGCCTCAGAATCATGGCGAGAGGCGAAAGGAACTTCTTACATTGGCAGCAGCAGAAGAAAATGAGAGAAGCAAAAGGAGAAACCCCTGATAAACCCATCATATCTCATGATACTTATTCACTATCATGAGACTAGCACAGGAAAGACCAGCCCCCCGATTCAATTACTTCTCCCTGGGTCCCTCCCACAACGTGTGGGAATTCTGGGAGATACAATTCAAGTAGAGATTTGGATGGGGACGCAGCCTAACCATAACAAGGCAGGAATTATTATTACCCCATCTTCGCAATAAGGGAACTGAGGCTGAAAGGAAGGGATTTGCCCAGAATCACACAGCTGGGAAATGAGCAAGCCAGGACTTGCCTCAGGTGTGATGACCCCGAAGTCCAGGCATGCCCTTAGCCCCCAGGGAGGGTGGGGCTTTGCCCATCTGCCCTCACTGCCTGCCCTGTCTTGCAGGAATTTCTACAAGGATTATCAGCAGCTGGCCCGTGAGACACAGGAGGAGGTGAAGAGCTGGAAGTCCTCCTTTCTGAGGGCTGGCATGTACCTTGAGTGTGTTGGGGTGAGCAGCAGGGCAAGGAGAGGAGGGGCAAGCTGCTGATACTAGGGGGCCCTGTGGCACCATCCACAGTGATGCCAAGTCATACCATGTTTCTGAGCCCTTATTTGACTCAGAAATAACCAGGAATCCTCCCCACTATGTACTCTGGGGTGAGATCAGAGTTAAGTTTTCTGGTCCTCCCATCCTTCTCCAGTGGCAGTTTTGTGTCTCCGTCTCTGCCACAGATGGTATTTCCTGCATGCCCTTTCTATGATGCTGGTTTCTTGTTGTGGGGAAAAGAAAGAAAGATCAGACTGTTACTGTGTCTATATAGAAAGAAGTAGACATAAGAGACTCCATTTTGTTCTGTATTTGAGATGCTGTTAATCTGTGACCCTACCCCCAACCTTGTCCTTGCAAGAGACATGTGCTGTGGTGACTCAAGGTTTAATGGATTTTGGGCTGTGCAGGATGTGCCTTGTTAAACAAGTGTCTGAAGGCAGCTTGCTGGTTAAAAGTCATCACCATTCTCTTAATCTCAAGTACCCAGGGACACGTACACTGCCAAAGGTCACAGGGACCTCTGCCTAGGAAAGCTAGGTATTGTCCAAGGTTTGTCCCCATGTGATAGTCTGAAATATGGCCTCGTGGGAAGGGAAAGACCTGATCGTCCCCCAGTCTGACACCCGTGAAGGGTCTGTGCTGAGGAGGACTAGTACAAGAGGAAAGAAGGCCTCTTGGCGGTTGTTGACAGTTGAGATAGAGAAAAGCATCTGTCTCCTGCCCGTCCCTGGGCAATGGAACATCTCGGTGTAAAACCCTTGTATGCTCTGTTTACTGAGATAGGAGAAAACCGCCTTATGGCAAAAGGTGGGACTTGCTGACAGCAATGCTGCTAAAAGGTTTATGGAGATGTTTGCATATGCATATCAAGGCACAGCATTTCCTTTAAACTTATTCATGTCACAGAGATCTTTATTCGTATGTCTTACTGCTGATTTTCTCCCTACAATGATCCTATTATCCTGCCACTCCCTTATCTTTAAGATGGTAAAGATAATTATCAATAAATACTAGGGAACTCAGAGACCGGTGCCCTCTTATGCTGAGCACCGGTCCCCTGGGCCTACTTTTTCTTTCTCTATACTTTGTCTCTGTGTCTCATTTCTTTTCTCAAGTCTCTCATTCCACCTAATGAGAAACGCCCACAGGTGTGGAGGGGTAGGCCACCCCTTCATCCTGTGACTGCCTTCTCTTTTCTCCCCTATTTCACTGTGGCACTGTCTAGAGGAGCCTTAGAGTTGGGATGCAGTGTCCCAGCTTCACTCAACCTCTCCCCTTTTCCTCGCTGTGTGTGTCTACTTTGGCTGTGCTCCCTGGTGCCAGCAGTGGTGGCAATGTTGGTGTGTGGGCCTCCCAGGACGAGAAGAAAGTGAGTGTGACCTTCTCTTGCTTCCTGCCAGGCGTCTGCAGCCTGGCACCAGCTCTGGTCAGATCTTTAAGCAAAGGACCTGCAGATGTTGTTTTCTCATTTCTGGATTGGGAAATTGAGGCAAACTCTGGGTACTACAGTCAGAAACAAGATGAGGCTGAATCAGGGGAGTCTGGGGTCCTGAGAGATGTAGGGATGGGCAGAGACCTGAAACCCTTTAGAGCATGTGGGGATCTGGGTGTCTGTTTAGGCCAGTTGCTTCTCTCTCTGCATCAATGTTCCAGGTACCCTTGCAGGAGATTCCTGGAGCCTGGCGACATGGCCTGTGTACCCTGATGCCCTTGTGTTCTTCATGACAGGCCAGCAAGACCGAGGGGAATGGCTCCGACAGCTTCATGCACTCCATGGACCACAGCTGGAGCAGCAAGTGGAGACCATTCAGAACATGGCCATTGTCAACAAGAACGTGTAGGACCTCATGCCCAAGACCATCATCCACCTCATGATCAACAACCTGCATGTGCCGCCTCATGGGGGTAGGGGATTCCTGTGGCACTGGGGACCCAGGTGGCCATGTTGGCCTGGGGGAGATGCCGACCAGCCTTGTGGGACCAGCCTCAGAAAGGGAGGCACGGTCCAGACCAGAGTTGTCCCATAGAAATATAATGTGGGATTACAGTGGCTCATGCTTGTAATCCCAGCACTTTGGGAGGCCGAGGTGGGAGGATCACTCGAGCCCATGAGTTCGAGACCAGCCTGGACAACATAATGAGACCTCATCTCTATACAAAAACTTTTTTAAATAGCTGGGCTTGGTGGTGGCATGTGCCTGTAGTCCTAGCTACTCGACCGGCTGACGTTGGAGGATCACTTTGACCCCAGGAGGTTGAGGCTGCAGTGAGCGGTGATCTTGCCCACTGTACTCCAGCCTGGTGACAGAGCGAGATCCTATCTCCAAAAATTAAAAACTGAGTAGACAGGTGTCCTGGTAGCATGATAGATCCTAAGTCCCTTCCCAGAACTGTGACTTTGGACAGGTGACTCTTCCTCTGGATCTCAGTGTCCTCATCTGAGTGAGAAAAGGGCAGTGGGCAGGCAGATCTTCCAATCTAAGCAGTGTAGAAGCCGCCTGAAAAGCCGTACTTGGGGCTCCAAGTCCAGCACACATTCCCAGCAGGGCCCCGTGGGGCCGCCAGAGCAGCACAGGCATCAGGTTGCAACCTCCTTCCCCCTTTACCCACTCTCAGACCAAGGAGTTCATCTTCTCGGAGCTGCTGGCCAGCCTGTACTCGAGTGGGAACCAGAACATGCTGATGGAGGAGTGGACAGAGCAGGCACAGCGGGGAGACCAGATGCTGCGCATGCACCACATGCCGAGGGAGGCGCCCAGCACCATCGGTGACATCAACACGACCACTGTCAGCACACCCACGGGCGCCCGTGGATGACTCCTGGCTGCAGGTGCAGAGCATCCTGGCCTGACGCAGGCACCAGGGGGCTTCCCTGACCCCTTTGGCCCTCCCCTAGCAGGTGCCCTCGCGCTCCGCCCGGGGTCCCCAGGTGAGTAGGAGCTGAATAGGGCGGGAGAGGCCGCCGGACGGACGTGGCCAGGAGGGAAATGGGGCTGGATTCCAGAGTATCGGACCTGGTAGCCAGAACCGGCCTTCTCCATCCCAGACATTCCGACCGTGGGTGCTGGAGCCCTGAGTGGCCGAGGGCTGACGGAGCCTGCCCCCAAAGGAGTACTGAGTCCCGGAGGTGGTCGTTTTTGGGGAGGAGGCTATGGGGCTCGTCCCACCTGCCCGCTTCTTTCCAGCACTTGCATGACGCTTCCCTCCATATTCACTCTTGGCGGCCGCCCTACACGTTGCATTCCTCCTCCTTTCTTCTTCTGTCTGTGCTCCATCCTCCATTCCCTCCAACTCCTCTCCCAGTCCCTGGGGAGCCTACCTCAGGTCAGAGAGTCTGAACCCCGATCTGCTCTGGGTGTGTGGATTTCCTTCAGCTACCCTGATGTCCCCACTTCCAAGTCCTTCAGCTACCCTGATGTCCCCACTTCCAAGTCCTGGCTCCTTTGAGCCATCCCAGGGGGCTCCACTGGCCCACAGGAGCACAGACCAGGCTGTGACTGTGTGACCATCAAGGTGTGTGATGTGTGTGGGGGAGCTTGCACACGAGTGTGAGTGTGTAAGAATGGCACCCAGGCCTGGACCAGGACAGGAGCCTGGGGGCCATGGGCAATCTGATATTTTCCTCCACCCCCACCACGCCCACACCCCCGCCCCACCCTACAGGATCTAAACCAATATAGTAGGGCTGGCTGCAGGGGCAGGGACGGGAGTGTCTGAAGCCTGCTTCACTCCCAAAGATTTCTAAGGAAAAGCATTCTGCATCTTTTGACTTGGACTTGTTGACCCATGGCCCTCTTTCAAGGACATTCACTCTGATTCCCAGTGTGCCCTGTTTCCACTGGCCACGTTCTCTAAGGAAGAACAATAGCATCTGTTTTTGTCTCCAAATGACCGTAGGGTGGGGCTGTGGGTCCAGCGCCCAGAAATCAAAACGAGGCAAGGATTGGGGCTTGCTCTATGATGCTCTGATGACCAACGGAGATGGGTAGAGGCAAGCAGCATGGTATTGGGCAAGAGCACTGGACTGGGAGCCCAGAGATGCTGCTTCACCCTGGGACTTCAGGCAAGTCCCTTTCCCTTCCAGAGCCTCAGCATCCTTTCTATCAAATGATTTCTTTCTGCCTTTCTCCCAGGGTGGCTGTGGGGATCAAGGGAGACAGTGGCCATAGGGATGCTGTGTTAACTGTAGATGTGGCCATAGAAGCACTTTGCTAACTACCAACGTGAGTTGAGACTCTTCAGGGTATTTGGCACCCAGGTCTGTGGTGAGGTGTGACATATGGGATGTAAGGTTTGATGCCTGCTCCAACTCTAGTCTTACTAATGCAAGCAAAACATTTGGCAAGTCATGACCCTGCCTTGGGGAAAAGGGCAGTCTGGGAGAGCTTCTTCAAGGCAGCCTGGCTTCAATGCAGTCCGGGGCATGACTGAGAAAGAATTATGTGGCGAGGAATTGGAGGGTATTGGGTAAAGAGGCTGCAGTGTGGCAGTGTGGGCAGAGGTGTAGTGTGGGCCGCATCCAGGACAGCTGCTGGCCAAAGCAGGGAACAGAGACAGAATGAGGAAGAGCTCTGTGGGGAGGGTGGGGCATAGGGTGGAGAATCTTCAAAGTCTGAAGAGTATGAGTTTTGGGGCTCAATGCTGTAGGCCGTAGGGAGCCATGGAAGGCTCTTAAGTGGGTCAGACTCTCTGACCTGAGGTAGAGAAATGACAGCTGGACATTAGCTGTCTCCTGTCTCCTGGACATTAGCTCTGTCTCCATGAGCAGCACAGGTGGTCCTCTGAGCACACCAGGCACGAGTGTGCAGGGAGCTGGCGCAAATGCCTCTGTGTGCAGGCAAGCTTCTGTGTTGTGACTCTGCCCACGTGTGTGGATCAGTGTGCTGAGTGGCTGCACACCCAGATCTGTGCCGGCCAGTGAGGGTGCTGGGCACTGGGAGGTGGGGGAGAAGGAGGCGTGTTAGGCCACTGTCTCCAAAAGGCCTCTGTGAGTCCACATGTGCTTCTGGAGGAAGGAGCCCTGCACACCGCAGACACGGAGTGTGCTTCCATAAAAGCAGCACTCAACTGGGAGTCAGGCGGGCCGGCCAATAATCCCAGGGCTGTGCGACCTCGGGCAGGCCCTGCACCTCTCTGGACCTTGGTTTTCTTGTCTGTAAAGTGGGGGAAGGCTAGAATGGCTGGTAAATGCTCAGCTCTGTGAGCCAGCTGAACCTGTTTTGTATCACCCGTAAGGAATCACCCATAATGGGGGAGACTAGAGCCACTCTAAACCTAAAGCAGGATTAGATGGTACACGGAGCTGAGCATTTGCTATTTTAACTATGTGTTTACTTCCATGGATATATTTCATGTGTATATTTTCACATCTATGTGTATATGTGTGTGTCTGTGTGAGTGTGTGTGTGCACATGTGTATGTGTACATGTGTGCGGGTATTTGACTAGTATATCAGACCCTGATTTCACAAATATGGCTAAAGACGAGGCTAAAACACACACTTAAATTTTAAAAGTAAGCTGATTTCTAAAAAACACTAAGTAAAGAAGAGTTCCGGTGGCATGTGAATGTGGCAAAAGTCCTGATGAAAGTCGACAAATGGCTGCAGCCCTAACCTAAGTGTCCCTGTCCCCTTCCTGCCTAAGGGACAGTGGATTCAGGGCCCTGGCCTCCCTGGAATGAGAGATGCACAGACTGGGCCCCAATCTCCCACCGTGTCCTCACAACCCCAAGACAGAATGCCCTGCAGATTGGCAGGAGACCTCACTGTGGGGTTCATGGAGCCAACCCTCCCGGTCATGTAGGGTCCAGTCCTACTGGGCTTAGCGGGTGTTCTCCCCGTATGCAGAGACGGGAGATTGTAATAAATAAAGACAGGAGACAAAGAGATAAAGAGAAAACAGCTGGGCCTGGGAGACTACTACCATCACAACACGGAGACCAGTAGGGGCCCCAAACGACTGGGTGTGCTGATATTTACTGCGTACAAGACAAGGGGGCAGGGTAAGCAGGATGAATCTTCTAAGAGATTGACAAGGTGAAGCAAATCACTTGATCACAGGACAGGAGGCCCTTCCCTCTTAGGCAGCCGGAGCAGAGAGAGAGAAGGCAGCATACATCAACATTTTATTCTATGCACTTATAAGAAAGATCAAAGACTTTAAGACTTTCACTATTCCTTCTACTGCTATCTACTACGAACTTCAAAGAGGAACCAGGAGTACGGGAGGAACATGAAAGTGGACAAGGAGTGTGACCATTGAAGGACAGCACCACAGGGAGGGGTTTAGGCCTCCAGATGACTACGGGCAGGCCTGGGTAATATCCAGCCTCCCACAAGAAGCTGGTGGAGCAGAGTGTTCCCTGACTCCTCCAAGGAAAGGAGACTCGCTTTCGCGGTCTGCTAAGTAATGGGTGCCTTCCCAGGCACTGGCGTTACCGCTTGACCAAGGAGCCGTCAAGCGGCCCTTATGCGGGTGTGACAGAGGGCTCACCTCTTGCCTTGTAGGTCACTTCCCACAATGTCCCTTCAGCAGCTGACCCTATACCCGCCGGTTATTCCTCGGTTATATTAGTAATTAAAAGGTAATGATTAATAATGTTTATAATAATAATTGATAATTATCCATGATCATCTCTATATCTAATTTGTATTTTGACTATTCTTATTCTATTTTCTTTGTTATGCTGAAACAGTCTGTGCCTTCAGTCTCTTGCCTCGGCACCTGGGTAATCCTCCACTCACAGGGCCACAGGCCCTATGAGATCTCTGAGGCCACAGAGCGTGTCCACACACGTGACCTCCAGGGTGATTTGGGCCAGGGCACAGGAATGGCCTAGGCAGCGGCGGCCTGGGCGTGGGCAGAGGTGGCTCAGCAACGCATCTCCTCGGGGGGCTATCTGAGACTGCTGGACCCATGAAGAGGCTTCTCCCCAGGACCCACCTGTCCTGTCCGAGAGAGAACAGCCAGCCCCACAGCCCCAAATGTCTCAGTCCTCCAGGAGGCTGGATGTGAATCACAGGAATTTACAGCCGGCCTGGCGTGGGATTTATGAGTCTGCCTCCAGCCGGGGCTGGCGGGGAGTGGCCGCTGTCAGCCCCCCATTGCCGCTGATGGATGAGGCTGTTTTCTGCAAGACAAACTCCCCTCTGTGGCAGGCAGCGGAGGGAGAAGCATCCAGGCCCTTGGGCCAGCCCCATACCTGTCCCAAAGCTGGATCCTTCGTTCCCTCACAGTCCACACCTCCCCTTGATCCCCAGCCCTACACACTGACACGCAAGCAGGAGGTGCACCCAAGGGGTCCAGCTCTTAGCCAGAACTCTGCCTCCCACACTGCCATCTGCAACCCTTCCCCATGACCTTCAAAACCCTTCCCTCCCAGGGCCCAAGCCTTGGGACCTGCCCAAGATGGGACATGCCACACTCAAAGCCAGAATGGATCTCCGAGGTAGCCCAGAACACACACACACACACACACACACACACACACACACACACACAGAGTACACAGATGAGGAACCAGGGTCCAGAGAGGAACGGGCCTTGCCGGAAGTCACCCAGCAGCACAGTGGTGAAGCCAGACCCCAGCCCACAAGCCCCCTGGACTGGTCATTTCAGTGTCCAGTCACAGTGGACTGCCATGGCCACGGGGGTAGTTTTCACCTCCAAATGCGGGCACCTCTCCAGAGGAGAGACAGACCTGGGTTTGAGTCCCTGCCCCACCACTCTGTGTGTAAAAGTCATAACCTCTCTGTGCCCTTCCCTCACCTGAAAAATGGGGCTCAAAATAACCCCAACTTAGCAAGGTTCTTACGAGATTCAAGTGCGAGGACGCAGGCAGAGCCGCAGGACAGAGTGGGCCCCTGGCACATGCCCCCTGAGTGGTGACAATGGCTCTCCACCATCTCTCGTGCCTCAAGGGGCTCCACTGACTGATTTGCTGCGGGCAGGAGGACAGTCATGGTTGGGTGGGGCAGGAGGAGCAAGGAGAGTTTGAGTGTGGGACTGCAGGGCAGGAGCGAGGCCACTTCCCACTGAAGGAGACCCTGGAAGGCTCCCTGGAGGTGGTGGCATCAAGCAGAGAATGTAGAACTGTTTCTCTTGCTCTGAAGCTGACTGGGGGCTTCTTGAGTGCCACAGGGATGGGGGGAAGCACCCTACCCTGAAAACCCAGCCCAAGCTTCTGCCCTGGATGACCTAAGGAGGAGTCCCTCCTTTCTCTGGACATCCGAGAAATGCGGCCAGGGAGGACCAGACAACACTCCCTAGAGGCGCGTTTCTGCTCTGGCCCTTGTGCCAACTGAAGGTGGCCGTCCAGACCAACCCTCTGCAGTACCCAATTATTGCCACTGAGCGGCAGCAGGGAGTAAATCTGCGGTCCGGCCTCCTTTCCCTGCTGGCCAGTCCCTCCCCCAGCACCTGGTGGTCTTTGCTCCTCCACCTGCCAGCCAGCTCGGCAGAGAGCCAGAGCTGAGGGTCCTTCACATCCAGACATCTGATGCTACCTGCAGCCCTGCAGAGAGCCAGCATGCTGGCTGCTTTCCAGACGGGCAAACTGATGGCCGAGAGGAGAGGACTTGTTCAAGGCCACTTAAGAGCCAAGTGTGCCCACAGCAGAGGCGATGTGAAAGGAGACTGTGGTCACACGGATCTGGCTGGGATCCTGGTCCCCTCACTTCTGGCTGTGTGTCGTCGGGCAGGTCACCCACCCTCTCTGAACCTCAATTGATATAAGTGCTGAACACACGAAGCCACCGCTTTGTTTCCAGTAGAATTTATGCTCCACGAGTGCGAAGACGTATCTGTCACTCACCTCAGTGCCCCCAGAGCCTGGCGCAGGGTGGGATTCGGAGAATAGCGCCTACCTCCCGGGGCCTGCCTGGCACTCAGCAGACGCTGTGTCTCCTCAAAAACCCCCCACGGCCCTGGATCAGCCTCGCCTCATTCCCCTCCCATCAGTCCTTCCTGCAGGACACCCACCCACCCGGCCTTGAGGGGGGCTCCTGCTCACCTCCCACCTTGCTCTCTGACTCCCACCTCATCCTTCTCGGCCCCCTTTCTCTGTCCTGGCCTCTCCCTCATGTCCCTCTCTCCTGCCGAGCCCCCACTTGGTGTTAGGCTGTGTTTACAAGACGATGACAGTTTTTGTTTCTCTTCTGTCTCCCTTCCTCCCCTGAAGGGAAACGTGCTTCCAATTTTTCAGGAAAAAATGAAGGCTCCGGATGAGAAAAAGCAAATAAAGGACAGTGGGACTGTGGGCGTCCCCACCCCCGCCACCTGCAGACCCCACACACAAACCAGCGCCCGTGCCCGCACCCATGCAGCCCTCCTCTGCCAGGCCCCAAGAACGGCTGTTACTTTGGGGGTAATTGAAAATGTCAATCATTATTCTAGAGGATAAGCAAGTCACAGAGACACAGGGAGCGAGAGAGAGAGAGAGAGAGAGAGAGAGAGAGAGAGAGAAAGAGAGAAAGGGAAAGGAAAGCTGGTCATGGGAGAGGATCTAGGGGAGAGAAAGGCCAGCTGGGAGGATGTGGACGCAGAGAGGAAGAGGGAGCAGAGGGAACAGGAGGGGCGGCCGACTCTCCACCAGTGAGCAGGGCCACGGACTCAGGGGGATATGTCCTCCCACCAGCCCCCCACCCCACCCTGAAAGGAGCCAGGTGCCAGGAGCTCCTGTTTAGGCCTCCCATCCCTGAGCAGCCCCGAGGGTGGACGTCTCTGTGTGCTGGGAGCAGGGTTGGGCACTTGGCTTGTCTTCGTGGAGATGCCCTCTCACAACCACGTGCACAGTGCCCAGAGGCCAGGCCCGAGGATGGAGGGCTGACAGAAGCCAGTGGTCCCCTCTCCTGTGGGAATGCAGGTACTCTCTGACCTCCCTCCCATCACCCATCCCACCTCTCTCTGCATGTCGGGGCATCTCATGGTTTGTGGACTTACTTCTCCAGGGCAGCGGGGGGCACCAGTGAGCCTGGGTGGGCACGTATCTGTGCATGAGATGAGACGCCTGGGAGAGAGGGATGGGGCGGGGTGGGGAGAGTAAGAGGTGTGGCCGTGCGTGGCGTGGGGCCTGTGCGCATGTGTGGTATAAGCGTGGGTCGTGTCTGCTTTTTCCCTGTGACTAGCATGAAGCATGTGTTTGAAAGCAGTGGTGGTACCAGGTGTGTGTGTGGAGTAAGGTGTGGGTCTGCGCATTTGTGTGTGTGTCTTGCCCCACGTGTGTGCAGTAAGGGACATGTATGTATGTGTGCACAGCCCCTACCTGTGTGCCTCCAGATGGTGTATCTGTGTGTCCCTGAAGGCAGGGCCCCTCTTCCGCTTCTGGCCCAGGGCCACCATCCTCCGAGGTCCTGGGAACCAGAGTCGTGGCTGGCCTTGGGGCTTCCTCCAGCAACAATGGAACAACAGATACCAGCCCCCACCCCAGCCAGTGTCCAGGAGGCTCATGGGACTGCGATGTCACCACCAAGCTCTGGCTGAGGTAACTCAACATGGAGCCAGGCCTGTCTTGCCCCCTAGAGAGAAGGGAGGAACCTCAGGTTGGCTTCCTGCCAGGCACTGAGCCTCATCCGCCCTCCAACGTCTGCTCGTGGCGGGAAAGGGCGAATTCCCACCCTCCCACTGACACAGCCTCAGACGTCCTGGAGGCCAGGGCTCCAGGTGAAGATCATCTCTCCATATCCCTGGGCCCAGCCAGAGCCTGGCACAGGGCAGGAGCTTAGCAAACGCTTGTTGAATGAATGAATGCACGGATGGGGGCTTTGTGTGTGATCAAGTGCCAGGCTCTGGGCTCTAGTGACCTGAAGATACGGATTCAAGTCCTACAAGGATCAAACCAGGGCTTCCTGCAAGGTCAAGCGAGAACCCCCTGAGTTGTTCAGAAGGGGCCACGCCGCACTCAGCCAGACCCGGGAGGCCGTGCCTGACCTTCTGCAGGTCACCTCTCTGGGGGCTCTACCACAGGAAAGGCAGCGTCAAGCGATGGGACTGCTTCATCCAGAGGTCGATCCCAAGCTAAATGACCCTGTCTTTTTGCAGACCGAGGCACAAGGGAGGCCCCATTCATCTTCCCTGGAGTTGGCATCCCTCTGATGGTGGGGCCATCTCTCATCTGAACATCTTCACCCCCCAGATATTCCTTCCGAACCCTCCATCCTCCTCCTCCCCTTCCCTTGGGACCATAAACCCACCCCAAGAGTGAGTCCTAGTTCCAGGGCCAGCTCCCAATCCTGCCCCTGTCTGGTGGCAGCTGGGGCCAGGCCGAAGGTCTGTCCTAGACTGAGCCATAAAGGCAAAAGTAATACTTAGTCCTAATAGAAGTAAAGCACTTCACCCCCGACGAGCCCTGGTCCTGGTCACACACGAAACCTAGACCTTTATTTAGAGATGGGCCACTAATCTGTCACGTGGGCTGGGCATGGTGGCTCAAGCCTGTAATCCTACTTTGGGAGGCCCAAGCAGGAGGATCACTTGAGGCCATGAGTTTGAGACCAGCCTGGGCAACATAGCAAGACCACGTCTCTACAAAAAAAATTAAAAATTAATCAGGTGTGGTGGCGTGTGCCTGTAGTCCCAGCTACTGCAGTGAGCCAAGATTGTGCCATTGCACTCTGGCCTGGGCAACAGAGCAAGATCCTATCTCAATAATAATAATAGTAATAACAATTGTCATATGGCCAAAGTTTTTCCAGGCTCTGAGCGCCAGCTTCCTCATCTTTCCAACAGAGGGCCTTCACCTGGGCTAAGTGTTAAGTCAGAAAACTCCTATTCAGAGGTTGGCCTGCAGTTCCCTGACCTGGTAATGCCGGGGAGCATTGGCTGCTGTCACCTGCCAGCTCCCAACCCACCCAACACTTACAGACCAAGCATCACTAATTTTTGCAGCTGCCGTGATAAATGGCACTGTCGGCAAAATGACGGAGTCTTCGCTCTGTCACCCAGGCTGGAGTGCAGTGGCGCGATCTTGGCTCACTGCAACCTCTGCCTCCCGGGTTCTCACCATTCTCCTGCCTCAGCCTCCCGAGTAGCTGAGACTACAGGCGCCTGCCACCACGCCCAGCTAATTTTTTGTGTTTTTTAGTAGAGGCGGGGTTTCACCATGTTAACCAGGATAGTCTTGATCTCCTGACCTTATGATCCACCTGCCTCGGCCTCCCAAAGTGCTGGGATTACAGGTGTGAGCCACCGCGCCCGGCCAAAATGACATCTTTCTAATCTGCTACAAGACAGATGGATCCCCGAGTTCCTGCAGCCTCCCGAGAGCCAGCCCAGGCCAGCCTTGTTGAGAGGCCCAGACGCAAAGCCCAGGGCCTGGGGGTGGGTGAGATAGAGAGGGGACCTCAGGGCCCAGAGTCAAGGACATCCCTAGTGGGGTTTACCACAGGCTCTTTTCTAAATATTTAGTTGTATGTGTGCTTCTAAAATTATTCCAAATAATATTATATCCTCTGTTCCTTTCTGTCCAAAGTTAGGTCTTCAATTCAATTTTCTTTTCTTTTCTTTTCTTTTTTTTTAAACAGGGTCTTGCTCTGTCACCCAAGCTGGAGTGCAGTGGCACAATCACAGCTCACTGCAGCCTCGACCTCCTGGGCTCAAGCTATCCTCCCACCTCAGCCTCCTGAGTAGCTGGGACTATAGGTGCCTGCTACCATGCCCGGCTAATCTTTGTATTTTTTTGTAGACACAGGGTCTCGCCATGTTATCCAGGCTGGTCTTGAACTCCTGACCTCAAACGATCTGCTTGCCTTGGCCTCTCAAAGTGCTGGGATTTCAGGTGTGGGCCACTGCACCCAGCCTCAATTTTTGCTTTAAATTAAAACCTGGAAATTGTTCAAGTTTATAAGGATGAGCCATTAGACACTGGTTCTGAGGCGGTGCTCTCTTCCCGTCTCCCTCTGCTCTGCGGAACGGCCTGCCTCTGCCTGAGCCATCGGGTCTGGGGGCTCTTCTCACCACCCCTACCTCACTTCCACTCCATGGCTCCCACCCTCCCTCCCCACCCCTCCGCTGACCTCAGCCACATCCCCTCCATGCCTCTCGCTGGCCTGGGGCTGCCAGGTCAGAGTAGAACTCCCCTCACACCTTCCTGTGTCCAGGAGTAGAGGTGAATTGAGGCTCTGGATGCCAAGAACGGAGGAAGGACAAATGTCGGCCCTAGAGACCCTCGCCTCCTCAAGACCAACAGGAGCTGGCGCCTGTCCGCCCAGCAGCAGCAAAGCCAGAGCAGGTGGGGGCCTGGGTGGGTGGGCACAGGCCTGGGCTTGAAGATTGAGGCAACGCTGCCCTCTCCTGGCTAATTCATGGCTGCTCCTCTGACAGGCACTGCCCGGCTAAGCTGTTGAGGCTGGGGACATAGCAAGTGACTCCCCAAAAACAGCATGTGACAAGCTGACCCTTCCCAGGAGTCTGCCCGGCTGAGAGCTGCCTCCCGCTCTGCCCATCCTGTCCGAGCTTCTCTCACTGCCCAAAGCATCTTCCGGCCCTCACATGTTCAGGGCAAAGCCCGAGGCCCCTCCCAGCTGCCCACCATGTGGCCCCGGGTAGCAGCCCCACTCCTGCACCCCAGGCCCCTGCCGCTCTGCACCTCCCCAGTTCCCTGTCACTGCACCTGCATGCTTTGCTCTCACCTTCACCTCCACCTTCGCCCTCCCCAACACAGTCTCCTCTTGTCCTCTTAGGTCCCTCCCCAAGGAAACTCCTCTCCCAACTCCCAACCAGAGGGACCCCGCTCCTCTGCCCTCATCCCCACCTGCCCTGCCCCTGTCTCTGGGACTGTCCCCTGTCAGCACAGTCCCACAGTTCTGGAACTTGGGGGAACCTGGACCTCTTCCAGGCCTACCCACTGCACTGTCTAAAGGGCAATCCTGAGCCCAGAGAGAGGCAGGAGCTGCACAAGGCCACACAGACTGTTAGTGGCAGGACTGGAACACAGCTCTCCCGAGTCCCTGCCTGGGGCTCATTGGAGGACAGACGTCCTCCAATGGTGAACCAGAATGGAACTCTTCAAGGACAGGGACTGTACCATTCCTTCCAGTGTCCCCAGCCCCTCACCCAGAGCAGGACCCACAGGAAGCAACTGTGAATAGAAAAGGAGAAAACGAATACATGAAAATATATCTCTAATGCCTTCTGTGTGCCGGACGCTCAGCAGGCACCGGCTCTGCTACTAGAAATCTTGGTCAAATCACTCAATTTGGTGTAGAAAAATAATTTCTGGGAATGAGGGGCAGTGAGTGCCCCAGGAGGGGCCTCAGTCACGAACATCGATGACCAGTGGGCACAGGTGGAGTGAGTGCTTGATGCCCATGGTGAAAGCAGGGATGTGGGGCTTGTGCACAGTGACCTGCTGGACCTCGTGGGAGCCAGGGCCAGGCCGTGGTGTGAGGTCCAGAGGGTAAGCAAAGCGCTTGGCCATGCTGTAGGTGGGGCTGCGGTTCTGATAGGTGGATGGCTCAGGTCGGGCGTACCTGGTAGGTCCAGGGCCTCCTGCCACATCCTCCTTGTAGAACCAGTTCTTGTCCCTGGAGGCCAGACTGTAGCTGGGAGCAGCTCGGCTGACAGGGGTGTTGGGCCCCAGCAAGAGTGGCATCTGGTACTGGTTGGGGGCTGGGTTGGGGTCCATCACTCTGTATGGGCGCCGGTAGCCAAACGTGTACTGGGGAGCCCTACGTTCCCCCGGTGGGTGGATCTTCTCAAAGTAGTACTGGCAGGATGCGAGGGTGGGGTTCAGGCCTGAAAGGGAGTGGTGGGAAGGGAGGGCTCTCAGAGCAAGGAACAGACCTCATTCTCTGCTAGCCAACTGATGGTCCTGGTTATCCACTCTGACCTTAGGCTGACCACCTCAGCAGCAGGGCAGGGACAACCAAATGGTCACTTAGGCTGGGCGCGGTGGCTCACACCTGCAATCCCAGCACTTTGGGAGGCTGAGGCAGGCGGATCACAAGATCAGGAGTTCGAGACCAGCCTGACCAACATGGTGAAACCCCATCTCTACTAAAAATACAAAAATTAGCTGTGCATGGTGGTGTGCACCTGTAATCCCAGCTACTCAGGAGGCTGAGGCAGTAGAGTCACTTGAACCTGGAAGGCGGAGGTTGCAGTGAGCTGAGATGACACCACTTCACTCTAGCCTGGGCAACAGAGTGAGACTCAATCTCAAAAAAAAAAAAAAAAAAAAAAAAAAAGATGGCCACTTAGGCCATCCTGACATCAGGACACAGAAACATCCTGAGATCACTACAGTCTGTAAGTTCGTTTGCATGACAATATTGCATCCACAACAGGAGCCCCATGTCATCATAACATCACCCGGTGACATGCTGCATGTCATAACATTGACTTCAAGACATGGTGATGTCAGCATCGCAATGTCGGTGTCTTGCAGGGAGATACCGGCATCCAGACATTCCCAAGGAGAGAGTCTTGACCCTTTGCTCCTGCCCAGGTCCTAAGGGTACACTCCACCCCCCAACCTCCCAACCCCCAACATCTGTCCATAACCCCATCTTACGCAGGTTGGAGATGCGCTCCTCCATGGGGACCTGCGGGCCGCTGGACATTCCAAACCGAGTTACTTTGGGATCCAAGAGATAGCAAGGCCCAGGGCTGCTGTGGCCCATGTTCCCTGCAGGGCAACCAAGGAGAGGGCCTGGTCAGCCCCAAAGGCTGCCCCACTGAGCACCTGGCCCGCCTCCAGGCAAGATTTCCCTCCCACTTCAGATTCTGTGGCTCCTGGGTGTTTGGGGACTCTTGATTTCCTCATCTGTAAAATGGGACTTTTAACACATGACCTGATATTTTCAAGAACTTGCTCAGAGGAACAGTAAAATAACAGCTGCCCAGCAGCTTGGGCAACCACCCACCCAATCAGGGATTGGGGCCAAGAAGTAATAGCCCTGTGGCTGCTGTTGGCATTCAGAAAAGGCCTAGCCAGGCCAGAGGCTTCCCCTGCTGAGATGGCTGTTCTCCCCAGAGAAAAGCCTGACAGGCACCCCAGATCTCAGACCCCTAGGTGCATGCCACCACACCCTGCCCAGCAGCTTAGGTCATCTGTGGCCGCTGCTCCTGCCCTTCCAGGGGGTTCTAGGCCACCTGGGGAGCTCTGGGGGCCACCACTTCACCCCTGGCCCCCTAACTGTTCCTGCCTGGCCACATGGCAAGTCACCCTAGCAGAGCATGGCGACCGGAGCTGAAGGGCCCCAGCCAAAGGCCAGACAAAGGAGACTCTGCTGTGCCAGCTGGACAGCGCCAGGATCCCCTACAGGCTCGCCCATGGAGTTGCCCCACCCTCAATCCCTGCTGGCTTCCTCTGGACCCAGGGGGCCCCTTGAGTGTCCCACTCAGATTCCCAGTGGCTACAGAGAATGGCTCCATGTCTCTCCCCTCAACCTCCAACAACAGCTCCAACCCAAGGGAGATGACTGGGGTGGCGACGCTCACGTTTCTCTGAGTGCCGGCTATGCAGGGTATAAGCTGGTGCCTTGAACATGGAGATGTCATGATCTATGTAACCCGTGCAGGATGGCCGGAGGTACTTGGCGGGCCCCGGACCTGTAACGATGGACATGACAGTCCTCAACCTGGGCCCACCGGGTCAGAGGCAGGGGAAGCCCCAATACAGCGCACCATGGGAATACTGGGGGTCTTTGTTCTTGCTGCTATCGCACTGCCACAAACCCAGCATCCATCCAGCTGCTTCATTTGGGGGAAGGCAGTATTTCCAGATAAAATGCAGTTTCTCTTGGATAGACAATGCATAATAAGAAGCTAATAGTTACAGTTAATTGAGAACTTATTCTGCTCCAAGTTCTCCACTAGGCATCCGATATGGATTATTTCCGTTAAGCCTCCCAACAATGCTGTAAGGTAGATGCTCTTGTGTTTCCCATTTCACAGAATATTGAGGCTTAGAAATATCAATCTACCCACATATCACAAACTAGTAGTGTGAAGATTCTAAACAATCATCCAGTAGAACCCAAACCTTTAATCCCTGCACTAAACTACTCCCACTTAAAGTACTAATCAGTCATTACTAACATAGAAGAATTAGTGTCTGCTCTCCCTTGAGAGTAAAATTGAAGAGAAGTGAGGAAAGCTAAAGCTAGGACAAAGGCTCCTGTCTTTTTCCAAAGCGGGCCTCACTGCAGCCCCATGCTCCCCTCCTCCCGCACTCACTTGGACAATCCCAGCAGCCAACACTTCCCATGAGGGTCAGCTTGGAGGCTCAGGTCTTCCGAAAGGCTTCAAGGAAGTTGGAAGGGGCTTTGCAGGTCGCAGGCTGAAAGGAGTCCTGGCGACAGGGGAGGGGGCCCAAGCCCAGGGTGGGGATGGCTCTCACCTTTTATCATGGCCATGATGACAGGGGTCTGCTTGACCTCCTGCCGTGAGGGCAATGGCTCCTTTTCTCGCTGCTGTGCAAAGTACACAGAGCTCCTGGTCCCCTTGGGCGGTTTCATGGCTGGGGCTGGGGAGGGAGCAGCAGCAGCTACAGCAGGGTCTAAACAGCAGGCAAGGAGCTGGGGTAGCCCTGCCTGAGACACCCCACCTCCCACCCCAGACACTGAGGAAGTTGGGAAGGAAGACTGCTCTCGGGTTTGAGCAGCTGAGGCTGTCTGGGGCACAGCCAGCACAGGCCCCAGCAGGCTGGAGCTGGAGATGACGTCACGGCAGAACTTGGACTCTGAAACTCGGAGTGTTTATTTCCCCTGGTTGCCATGGCACCTGAACTGTGGCGTGGAAATTCTATGCTGGGAGCTTAGTTATAGAACCCTGACTATCCCACTGTCCCCCACCACCAACCAGGCCAAGTGGCCTGGGGGTCCCCAGGACTCTGGGTCAGGGAAGGGAAAGGGAGAGATGGCATTACATATCAGCCAGTGCTTCACTCCCAGTGGGTGCCCTAAGGTTGGGGAAAGGAATGGAAAAGGTGGATGGGTCATGGGTGAAGGGTTTGTGCAGCACACACAGCCCCCTGGGGGCTCTCTACCGCCTGCCTCTCCCACCTACCTCCCAGGCTCTGGACATGCCCTCCCTTCTGTCAAGTCTGTTTTTCCCTTGGCAAAAGACCAAGTCAATTATCACTAAGGTGTGACTGTCTGATAGATCCTCCCCAGAATCCTATCCCAGGGCGTGGTATCTTTAAAGATCCATGTCTAGCTCAATGGATACAAAAAGGAGTGGGAAGCAAATAAAGGAGGACAGAGGGGTGATGCTGAGCCCTCAAGGGGCTACTTCCTGTGCCTATGACCAAGAGCACTCCCTTGGCAGGGGAGCAATTGGAGTTGGGGGGCGGTATGAGAGGACACACGGAAGGGTAGGGAAGGCAGCCAGCCCCATCTGAGGGGTAGATGAGCCCCAGGCCTGAAAACGTGCTGGGAACCTCTTCATTCCTAAGAACCGAGGAGGCTTTGGGGGCCTGGAGCCTGTCACCTCCACTGGTTCGTAACTCAGACTGTGGATTTGACCTGAACCGGGTCAGTGGTGTCCATCTCAGGAACCAGATGACTGCTGGTTTTAGACAAGGTGTCTGTCATCACCCCAGTACGCAGTTAAGAAAACTTGAGGCCTGGAAAGGAACAAGGACTTGCCCAAAGTCTCCTATTACATCAAAGTAGCAGAGATGGAACCAGGACACAAAACGCAGGGCTCTCCTTGGATCATATTCTCTGATTAAATAGAAACCAAGCCATACTCTGAGCACATTCCAGTCAGCAGGCACAGCGAGGGCTCAGAGCAGCAGAGGACGGGGGCCCAGCCCCACCAGCAGCAGACCCTCTGAGTGCCCCTGCATGCCCATGGGGCAACCGAGCCTCTGATTTCTGGGGACAGGAGAGCTGGGCCAGGCTGGGAGTGACCCAGCCTCAGTGGCCTCAGGCCAGGACCAATGCTATGTCCTCAGCCCCATCCACATCAGCTTTTCCTGTAGGAAGCTGCGAGCCCTGATGGTCCCCCAGTGCTGAGAGGGGCTGGATCTGGGGTTGGGATCCCCAGCTTCCTGGTGAGGGGGCAGTCCCCAAGTATTTCAGTCCCAGGGACCCTCCTGCCTTCCTCTCTCACTGCTTCTGCCCCATCATCCTGGTGCACAGCTTTTCCGGAAACCAGGCCACCCCGCACCCCAGCAGGTCACAAGCCACTCCAATTTGTTCCAAATGCTCCCTTTCTTCCAGCTCTGATGGAGACCCAGCGTGCCCCTGGAGGTGGCCCTCGGCCCTCTCCGATGCTGGCTGCTCGGTCATTCACATCCGTTGTGCCTCAGAGTCTCTCTGGCTGCCTTGGTCCTCAGACTGTGCTCTCCCCATCAAATGCACCATTCCTCTGGGGCCCTGGTGTCCAGGTGTGTCCCCCTTCACCTCCTCAGGGCTGCCCTGGGTCCCTACTCATAAACCTAGCAGCCATGGCACGAGGCCACCTCCACCCCACCCCAACTCCTGCCATTACCCCGATAGCTCGGGCCTCCCCAGGGACCACCACCAATGCCCTGGCCTCCCCGCCCCCAGACCTCCTCAGGTGCAAACCCCTCCACTCCACTCCCTCACAGGCCAGTGCCCCACCACAGCACTGACCACCAGACTCCCTGGGAGGCCATCCCCTGCCCCCCACCGCTGAGACCCCAGTGCTGACCCTGTACTCCCTCCACTTCTGCCTCGTCCTTCAGGCCCCTCCAGCTTTCACCACCCACCTCGTCCAGCCCCTTTCCTGAAACATCCCAGCTCTGTATACCCCAGGTCTGCCTTGTCCATCTGCATCAGGCAGCTAAAGCTGCCAGGACAGTCTCATGGCCAGAACCCTGGACCTGCCCTCCTCGCTACCTGCCACTCACCTCCACCTCTGGGCAGCCTGCCCTCCCCCTCTCCCCCACCCACGGGATCATCCCCTGCATGGCTCACTCTTCTCTCTTGGCCTGGCCATCCTTCCGCTCCCTCCCATCCACCTGCCCCATCAGGCTGGGCTCTGACAAGCACCCGCCATCACAGCCTCAGAACTGCCACGTCTTTTGTTATCGGCTCCCACTTCCCGCCTGGGACACTGTGGATTGCACCCCTCTCCTTGGACTTGTGCCTCTCATCTGGGTCCCTCCTGTCACACTCTAGATATCCTAAGTCCCCTCCTATTCAAAACCGTCCCCCAGCCCACGTGCTTCTCCGTCACTGCCTGTCCCTCTCTGCCCAGCCCACAGACCACCTTCCCCACAGAGGCATTTTCCGGTCATCTCTATTTTCACCTCCCTCTCACACTTGACTTAGCCTGTTGACTCCAGGCCCACTATCCACCCGAACCAGGCTTAACTCGACGCCTGCCACCTGCAGGTGGCAGCTGCTTCCAGGGGACACTCTTCATCCTCTAATGCATGGCTTTTCAGCAGCACTGGCCTCAAATGCCAGCCCCGCCTCCCTCATGCTGTCCCTGCTGCCGGCTCCAGGACGCCCTCCTGCTTTCCTCCTGTTTCTCAGCTGCCCCTGCTTCCTGGCTTCCTTCCTCAACTTGACCTTTCAATGTTGGTGTATGCTTATTCATTGCAAAGAGGAAACAGTAACTTTACAGGGGAGAGGCCTGGCAGGCATCACCTCAACCAAGTGATACGAGTCAACATCCTAATGATGGCACAATAGATGTGTGCCTCTTGGTTTTGTTTGTCTTTTTGGGGGGTTTTTTGGGTTTTGGGGGGGAGACAGAGTCTTTTGCTCTGTCACCCAGGCTAGAGTGCAGTGGCGTGATCTCAGCTCACTATGACCTCTGCCTCCTGGGTTCAAGTAATTCTCCTGCCTCAGCCTCCTGAGTAGCTGGGATTATGGGAGCCTGCTACCATGACCAGCTAATTTTTATATTTTTAGGAGAGGCAGGGTTTCACCATGTTGACCAGGTTGGTCTCAAACTCCTGACCTCAAGTAATCTGCCCTCCTTGGCCTCCCAAAGTGCTGGGATTGCAGGTGTAAGCCACCGTGCCCAGCCAGATATGTGTGTCTTGATAGGCTGAGTGAGAAGGGCATGGCATCACTTCCCAGGTGTTCCCACCCAAATACAGAACCTGAATCTAATCATGAGGAAAACAGACAAATTCAAACCAAAATTCACCTAAAATAACTGGCCTGTACTTGTCAAAAATGGCAACATCATGGAAGACAATGAAACACTGAATAACCATGCCAGATGAATAGATACTCAGAAGAAAGCCGGTGTTTTATTTTGCTATAAAGGATATTTTTGGGAAAATTGGCAAAGCTACGGAGAAAAAAAGTCTACAGTTTAGTTCAAAGTATCGTACGAATGTTAATTTCCCGATTTTGATCATTGCACTCCAGTTATGAAAGAGAAGGTCCTGTTCTAGGAAATACTGCTTGAGCCCAGGAGATCAAGACCAGCCTGGGCAACACAGTGAGACCCTGTCACTACCAAAAAAGAAAAAAAAAATAGCCAGGCACGGTGGTGTGTGCCTGTAATCCCATCTACTCAAGCAGGAAGCTCCCTTGAGTCCAGAAGTTTGATGCTGTGGTGAGCTATGATGGCACTACTGCACTCCAGCCTGGGCAGCAGAGCGAGACCCTGTCTCATTAAAAAAAAAAAAAAAAAAAAAAATTAAAAAAGAGGAAACACTCACTGAAATATTTAGGAATAAAAGAGCATTATGTCTGCAACTTACTTTCAAATGGTTCAGAAAAAGAGAGAGAGAAATGGTCGGGCGTGGTGGCTTATGCTTATAATCCCAGCACTTTGGGAGGCTGAGGCAGGCGAATCACATGGTCAGGAGATAGAGACCATCCTGGCTAACACAGTGAAACCCCATCTCTACTAAAAATACAAAAAATTAGCCGGGCGTGATGGCACGTGCCTGTGGTCCCAGCTACTCAGGAGGCTGAGGCAGGAGAATTGCTTGAACCCGGGAGGCAGAGGTTGTAGTGAGCTGAGATTGCACCACTGCACTCCAGCCTGGAAACTGAGCGAGACTCCATCTCAAAAAAAAAAAAAAAGAGCGAGAGAAAAGAATTTAAAATGTGGAAAATAATTAACATTTGGGAAATCTAGGTGGAGTATGTGGGAAACATTTGTAATCATCTTGCCACTTTTATCTGGGTCTGAAATTATGTCAAAATAAACATTTTAAGGAAGAGACATTGGTGTCTCAGGGCTCGGTGCTGGTCTTCCTCTCATTTTTGCACCACGCTCCTCTCTCCCGGGCAGTCTCATCTCCTCTGGTTGCTTTAATTCCATTATCGATACCCCAGCAATTCCCAAGTATAACTCCCCCTGGCTAGACCTTCTTAGGAGCATTAGGCTTACATATGCAGCAGCCTGCACAGTGTCACCTGGGTTTCTCAGAAGCACCTCAAAATCAACATGCCCCAAGATTTCCTTGTGAGATACCCCCCAGTCCCCATCCATCTCAATCCATGACACCACCACCCACCCTTCTAAGTGCCCAAGCCAGAAACCTGGGCTTGTCCTGCACACCTCCCTCATCCTGACTCCCACATCCAATCAATCACCAAGTCACTTTGGGGAGCCTGTAAGTTCCCCCAAAACAGGGTCCTGTGTTTATTCACCTGTGTCCCCAGCCCTCAGCATCAGCATAGTGCCTGACATATGATCTGTGCTTAAGAAATATTTGTTGAATGAATGAATTTGTTGATCAAGGAATGTCAATGCTTTTCATGGAAGCAGAGTCCTGCTTTCTGAGCCCCAGGCACGTGCCGGGTCTGACTCAATGGACTGCCATCTATGATGTGCTGGCTTCTATCAGTAATCTCACAAATTACTTTCGAAATCTAATTGCTGGAAACAGCAATCTCCTTCTGTTGCACACAGTTGCTGTGGGTCAGGAGTTTAAAAGTGACTTTGCTGGGTGGTTCTGGCTCCAGGTCTCTCAGGAGGTGGCAGGCAGTCAAGATGTCAGTAGAGGTCAGGTGCGGTGGCTCACGCCTATAATCCCACCACTTTGGGAGGCTGAGGCAGGTGGATCACTTGAGGTTATTAGTTCAAGACCACCCTGACCAATGTGGTGAAACCCCATCTCTACTAAAAATACAAAAATTAGCTGGACGTGGTAGCATGTGCCTGTAATCCCAGCTACTCGGGAGGGTGAGGCAGGAGAATCACTTGAACCCGGGAGGGAGAGGTTGCAGGGAACCAAGATCACACCACTGCACTCCAACCTGGGCAACAAAGCTAGATTTCATCTTAAAAAAAAACAAAACAAAACAAAAAAAAGAAGTAGAGGTTGTATTCATCTGAAGGTTTGATTAGGGTTGGCAGATCCACTTCCAAGATGGCTCATTCACATGAGTGGTGAGTTGGTGCTGGCTGCTAGCAAGAGGCCTCAGTTCCTCTCCATATCGGCACCTCCACAGGCTACTTAATTATCCTCCTATCATGGTGGCTGCAATCAGAAGAGAGCAAGAGAAAAGCTGCCATATCTTTTCTGACCTCATCTTGGACGTCACTTCATCATTTCTGCAACACCCTATTGGCGGCACAGGTCATCTGTATTCAACATGAGAGGGAACTACCCAAGGGCATGAATGCCAGAAAGTGAGGCTCACCGAGGGCCATCTCAGAGGCTGGCTACCACAAGGCTTTTCATTGTGCAAGGACAACAGCCAATGGGGCCGGTAGAGGCTGAACTCTAAGCTGTGTATTCTTGTGTAGGGTGGCGTCCCCGCTAAAGCTCCACACAGGCTAACAGCAGGCCCGCCAGCTTACTCCAGCTGTCTCTTGGTTGTCAGTCTTGCCTCTTCTCCAAGGGACTCAGGGGAGTCAGGCAGACAGCAGGACCCTGGCATAAAAATCATCATAACCACCAGGTCTTCAGAGTTTATAAAGCTCCGGCGCTTCTGTTGGAGGCCATCATCCAAGCACCTCGGTGACTGTACATTTTACAGATGAGGAAAAGGGGACAGAAAGATGAAGTGACTTGTCTGGGGCCACATAAAAAAAGGTTTGGCAGGACCGGGCTCCTGGCTCCTGACCCCACATTCTTTCCACTGCCCTGCCCAGTGACCAGCTCAGACCACATCCCCGACATCTACTGCAAGCCTCATTCCCAGCCCTAAGCAGGTATTTCTCACCCTTCTTCTGGGAGCCCCAACCCAGCCCTCAAGCAAATATATTCACAAATTTTTCATCCAGGTGGGGACTGTCCACTCTCCTTCCAAGAGGCTCTGTCTGGCAGCCGGCTGTCTACTGGGGTGGCACAGCAAGGGTTAACAGCAGGAACTAATATTTAGAAACAGCACAACCCCAGAGGAGTCAGCTGTGGCCAGCTGGTCACAGCCACTGAAGCCACCAGCCTTTGTGAACGTGGTATGGAAGACGAGTGCCTGCTTCTGCAGAGCAAAGGCTCCGAGAGGCTCCTTCACCGCCCCCGGCCCTTGTCCTCCCAGCACGGCTTGTGCGTGGATCAGAGCCCAGGGCAAAGCCCTCCACTGGCCTCCCCAACACCTGGCTCCTGAGGGGGGCAAACATAACTTTCCAGCTCCCGAACTGAAATTGTTGGGACTGGCTGCTCCCGCCCCTCCTGAGCCTGGCTGCCTGTACTTGGAGGAGCCCTATGTGTGCCTCTGCCAGAAGCAGGATCAGCACCACTCCTAACAGAGGCCCCAGGTCAAAGGCCCAGGCCCAGAGCCCGCTGCTGTGGAGCTCTTGGCCACAAAACTGCGGGGCCACTGAGCCAGCGCCTAAAGCCCATGCCCTCTTGTACAGTAGTGGCCTAGGTTCTGTGACCTTCATGGCAGAGGGCCAATTCCCTGAGGGCAGGCCCTGGGCAGCAGGAGCACAGCCCTGCTTGGGCACCACCCCATCTAGGGCACAGGCACACACCATTTACCAGCAAGCTGGCTTTGGCCACAGGCTCCTTGGGTGGGGCCCAGGCAACCAGGGTGCAAAACGCCCTGGCCAAGGGTGGGGCCAAACCACAGCCACTGCCCAGAGCGGGGACTCTTAGTCCAAGAACCAAGAAGGGTAGGAGTGACCAGCAGCGCCTGGCCAGCATGCTTGGCTGAACTCTGCTGGCAGGGAGGTGGGTATTACTGGGCCCTCTGTTGTCTTCTTCTCTGAGAACACTTGGAGAAATGGAGGCAGCACATACCACAGGTCACTGTAGCTTCACAGAAGTTTGAATCTTCTTTTGCCCCTGGGTGGGAACATCCTTCTTCCAAGTGTGTTCTAAGCCTCCTTCTTTCCTCCTCCCTCCCGCCCTGTCCCCTGTCCCATGCTTGGCTGGGGAGGCATGGACACCTCCTGACCCAGCTAGGCAGGCCCCAGGTGAAACTTGGAGAGCCACGGAGATCAGGACTCCAGGGAATCGTTTGAAAGAGAAGTCACCGTGCACGAAGGAGGGCTAGGAGGGCTTGCTGGAGGAAGGTGAGATGTGGCCAGGGAGCTAGGGGCAGTCAGGGATGGCCACCAAGGACGCCTGGCCAAGCAAAGTCATGGCAAAGGTTGGAAGGCAGAAGGGAGAAGGCCCAAGCCAGACCTGAGGATGCCAGGGAGGCCCAGGTCAGCTCTGCTCAGCACTGAGGCTTCAGGGCCTCAGGGGAGCTTGCTGAGGAGCTGGAGAGGGGACAGTTGTGGAGCAGGCACGGCTGGTCCAGCAGCCTTTGTTCCAAGACAGTGGGAGGCGGTCAGTGGTCAGTTTCAAAGGCACACAGGGGCCTCGACTTTCTGCCAGTCTGCCTGGCATGATGCTGCCCAGCATTGGTCCAGAGTTCCAGCCCTAGGTTACGGCTGAGCAAAGGCCAGGCCTGTGTGCGCTGGAGCCGCAGCATCCCTTTTTCACTGAGAGCCTCAGTTTCCTCATCTGGAAGCAGGGACACTGTCGGCCAACACATACACTTCCCAATGTTGTCAAGAGAGCAGGTGAATGTTTTGTAAACTGGGAAGCCCCAGCAGAGATGCGCCAGCCGGGTTACTGCCGCTGTGCTGGTTGCCATTATTTTCCAGGCCTGTGTTTCTCTGCCCAGCTAGCAACAAGGCAGGGGGAGGCTCCCAGCTAATCCAGACTTGAATCTCAGCTGTGGGCGGGAGCGCCCTGTCTGGAGGCTCCATAGACATCTGTGTAGGTGGGGAGCAGGGAAGATGGGGAGGGGGAAGGGAAGGGGAGATGGGGCCAGTAGGGATCTTCACCCAGATTTTTGATTCATAGAGCAAAAATCCTTCTGTCTTCTTTTTTCATTCCTGAAAAGAAAGCTCTTTTCCTCCAAACACAGTCTTCCAAGCAGACCCCCCAACCCCAGCTCCATAGCTGGTCAGTAATTAGCCCCTAATGAGGACCAGGTGTCCTGCTGACTTGAGGAGAAGGAAAAACAAGGGACAGCCAGGCGCAGTGGCTCACGCCTGTAATCCCAGCACTTTGGGAGGCTGAGGTGGGCAGATCACGAGGTCATGAGTTCAAGACCAGCCTGGTCAACATGGTGAAACCCCGTCTCTACTAAAAATACAAAAATTAGCCTGGCATGGTGGCGCACACCTGTAATCCCAGCTACTCTGGAGGCTGAGGCAGGAGAATCCCTTGAACCCGGGAGGCGGAGGTTGCAGTGAGCCAAGATTGCGCCATTACACTCCAGCCTGGGCAACAGAGCCTAGCACAGCCTCCATCCCAGGCCTCCTAGGGCACCTGGATGGAAGCTCTTAGGTTTGCCAAAATCCCTACAGAACAGCAGCAATTGGTTTCTTAGTCAACTACAGCAGGCATTTATTGCATACCTACTGTATGCATCAGCCTCTGAAGGAGAAAGTTCAAGCTTTACAAGGGAGGTCATATGTGTAAAGCTATATGTAAACCATGAATCACAGGGAATGTGCAGGATGACAGAGGCAGAGGAGAAAGGATAAGCATTTCTTGAGCACCTACTGTATGCCAGGCCCTGGGCTAGGGACTTCAGGTACATTGAAGCATTTAATCCTCATTAACCCAATTTTACAAATGAGGAAACTGCCACAGAGAGGTGAGGGGACTTGTTCAAGGTTTGACAGCCAAGTAGAGGAGCTGGGATTCGAACCCAGGTCTCTCTGATTTCAAGACCAATACTCATAACCCCCACACGGACCAGGCACCATCACACCTGAGCACTGTACTTAGGGTCAAAGACCTGGCCCCATCTCTCAGCAGCTATGTAGACCAGCTCCAGTCCCTTAATCTCTTTCAGCTTCAGTTTCTTCATCTGCAAAATAGGCCTCAGTTTCGTTGCAAAGTATGAAGTGCTGTACACATTGTGGGACTATTACTGGTCAAAGGGAGGAGCTGGGAAGAGGGTGCAAGGTGGGGTTGGACTAGAGATGGGCTGGAGCAGACAGATGGAGGGACCTGGATGGAGAAAGTAAACCAAGACCTGGTAACATTGGGACTGGACAGAGAACAGGCACAGCCTCTAGGCACCGGAAGCTACAATAACGTTGTCCTTTCTCCTGTTTGGGACTAGGCTGATGTTGCTGCCTGGAAGGGAGCCAGCAGAAGGGCCCCAGCCTGAAGCTGTTAGGTAGGAGCTAAATCCAGGGCCAGATTTCCTGGAGGCAGCCTTGGGAAGTTGAAACACCCAGATTCAGGGGTCAGGAGGCCTGGGCTTCTGGCCCCAGATTGGATCTACTTTCCACCTGGAGTCTTGTAAGAGCCATTTTCAGCTTGAGCTGCACTTTCATCCTCCATGAAATGGGGGAGGGGATGCTCATCACCCACCGTGCAAAGTTATTTTGAGGCAAATGTCATGGCGGGACTGAGAATTCTTCGCCCTGTGAGGAAATCCAGACATCTCTCCTTTACAGACAGGGAGACTGAGGTGAGGCCCTTCCAGGCAGAGAAGGTCACTGTTGCACCCATGGGCAGTGCCCCACAGGACCTTGGGCGGTGCCTCTGGAGTCCAGAGAAGTTCCCAGGGGGCCTCCGAGGCAAAGCAGCCCAAAAGCCGCCTGTGGCGGGTGTGTGTCCTTCGTCCTAAGGCTGGAGTGTGCCTGTGGACGGGTCTCCTGAACTCCCGCAAAGGCAGAAAGGAGGGAAAGTGGGGGCTGGCCCAGCTCATGCCTCCTCCCTGAGGGGGTCTCCCGGGCTTGGCTCTTGGGGCCAGAGTTCAGGGTGTCTGGGCCTCTCTATGACTTTGTTCCCAGTCTTTAGGGTGGGGCTGGGGGCTGGCCCAGCTGTAAGGGCCCCCCCTCACCCCTGCCCCGGAGAGGAGCAGCCCCGCACGGGCCCTTTAAGAAGGTTGAGGGTGGGGGCAGGTGGGGGAGCCCAAGCCTGAAACCCGAGCGGGCGCGCGGGTCTGCGCCTGCCCCGCCCCCGGAGTTAAGTGCGCGGACACCCGGAGCCGGCCCGCGCCCAGGAGCAGAGCCGCTGGCTCCACTCAGCTCCCAGCTCCCAGGACTCCACTGGCTCCTCTCAAGTCCTGCCGCCCAGCCCGCCGGGATGCAGTCCGGGCCGCGGCCCCCACCTCCAGCCCCCGCTCTGGCCTTGGCTTTGACCCTGGCTATGTTGGCCAGACTTGCATCCACCGGTGAGTGAGGGTCCTGAGACCCCGACCCAACCTGGCAGAACTAGAGGGGTTCCTCCGGGAGGGAAAAGGGACAGGAGGAGCCAGAAGTGGCCCGTAGATGGGGAGTCAAGCAGGCTGCGCTTCTCCCACCACTGGCTGGGGTCGCAAGGGGTTCAATCCTGGGGTGGACACGGGACCCCGCTATCTCAGGTTATGGGGTTTCTAGCTAGCCAAGGCTGCCCAATTAGGGGTGGGGGCAGGCGCCCCAGGCATAGATTGCCTAGGGCGTGGCTTTGCCCGTTTGGATTGTCGGAGACACCAGTGGGGCCACCCCAATGCTGGCCGGGCTTTGTTTGCCAGGCAAGTTTGGGGTGACTATGTTGGGGTCCAAAGGGACCCGGCAACAGTGAGAAGTGGGTCCTCCAGCCTCAGAAGCCCGGGGCCAGGAACGGGGAGAACAAGGCGGGAAACGAGGAAGGAGCCACCCTGCCCTCCCCTGTGAGGAGCCCCCACACACACCCCTCCAGCCACCCCCCAGCTCTGCCCCTTCTCCCCTCTCCTTGCTCCCCTGAGGATCTGTCTGTCTATCTGCCACCTCCCCTCTTCCTTCTCTCCTCCTCTTCCTGACAGGCAGGACCCCCCACCCACCACCCACTCTCAGCCTCCTAGAGGCAGAGCCAGTGCCCCTCAGATACACTGTGCCCCAGCGGGGGCTTGTCCTCCAGATAGCCCTGGACCACCCCCTGCCACACCTCCTCATCCCAGCACTGACGCCTGACCCAGCAGAAGCTGAATGAAGTTCACTTTCAGGGAAGTGCTGGGATGTTTCCCCTCTCTGTCTCGATGCCAGAAACCCCAACATGACAGCATTCTTCCTTCAGCGAAGGCAGCTCTACTTGTGCCATAAGAACTGTGGCCTTAGGGCCCATCCATCATCACTACCCATGTGTGATTCAGTGCTTCAGCTGCACCTTCGAGATCATTCCCAAGAGCAACATGGAGCCAAGGAAGGGGCTGAGCCTCCTTCACAAGGGCCCAGGCCACACCCTTCTCCCCTTCAGATGGAGAAGCAGCTCTAAAAGAGGGCATCACATGGTTCCCAGAAGGGAAGTGAGTCAAGGGAGGACCCCCCGGGGTGAATCAGGGCTGGATCCCCAGGCTCCCTATTCCTACAGGGACCGGATCCCCTGAGATCTCAGGGCCTGAGGGATGGGCTGGGCGGCCCGGGAGAGGGGAAGGGAGCATGCAAGGTGACCAGGGCAGTCAGCTCATCCAGGCCCCAGCCTCCAGCCGAGGAGGGATTCCAGTACCCCCACCTCCTTGTACTTCAACTGAGAGCCATTCTCAAATACCTTCTTAGCCCTGACAGCATGCAGGCATGGTGCTAGGCTCAGGGGCACAGGATATTGAGAGACTGAACTGAGACTCGTTCAGGAGGCAGAAAGGCAAATTGAATCTCAAACAGCAAATATCTGGATGAAAAGTACGGAGGGGAGAAAATCAGGGGCAAGCTGGGGCGGGACACAGGTGGTCCTCGAACCATGCCTTGGTGGATGGGAAGGGAGTCAGTCCTCCAGGCAGGGGCACTGACTCAGAGGTACTGAGGTGGGCGTAAGCAGAGGGGTGTTGAGACAGGAAGGCCAGCAGCCTGGTTGGGAGGCACATCTCAAGCACAGGCCAGGGAGAACCACTGGGCTGGGGCACGGAAGCCTTAAATGGCAAAATGAGGCCCACAGCCTTATGCCCTATTGCAGAGGAGATGCCACCAGGGTTTTAGGGCAAGAGAACAGCATGGTGCTGTGGGGTTTTATAAAGTTATACCACCCCCTGCCTTTAGGAGGACTCAGAAGTGAGGAGTGGGTGGGAGAGCTCGTGTCCAGCAGCCCATCTCTGTCACCACTCCTGGTCCAGCTCCCTGTCCTGATTTCTGCAGTACGGGCAGCTCCTGCCTGAGGGAAGTGTCCCTCTCACCCCTCCCGGATGCCCCTGGCTGCAAAGGCCCTTGTCCTCCCGTATCCGAGTGAGGCATGCTGGGAGACTCTCCCTCCTCTCATCAACGTTTGAGGCATCTGGGTCAGGGGGCCTGGCAGTCAGCACCCTAGAGGCCATCTGGACCAATCTCCCACTTGTATAGAGAGGGAAACTGAGGCCCCAGAGAGGAAGAAAAGTACTCTGAGTTCCACCAAGAACCCCAGCAGCCCAGGAAGAGCCCCCAGCCCTGCTTTGAGGGTGCTCCCAGCCTGCGTGGGGGCCTGGGCTTGGGCCACTGTGACAGTTTGGATGACAGATGCAGTGTCCAGCTCCTCAGCTGTGTGGGAGGCCCCAGCAGAGAGCCAGGCGTCAGGGGAGACTGGATTTGAGCCAATACTGGAAGGACAGGCAGAGAAGAAGGAGGTGACATTCTAGTCAGGGGGTCACAGTGAGCACAGGGCAGGCAGGGATGGTGGCTCCCACACCTCTTCCCTGGCATCGCTGACTTTGAAAGGCAAAATGTGAGGGGTTGAAGTGGGACCCAGGTGGGGGAGTACCTGGCAGGGAGGGCTTGTGTGTTACCTGGGTGGGAACTCAGAATTGATGGGGGTATCTTAGCATGCAGGCCCGCAGGGACACCAGGTACAAGAAACTGAAGCAGGGTAGATCCTGCTGCCTCTGAGGATGGCTTGAGGGGACCAGTGGTGCTCGGGACAGGCACTAAGCCTTGTGTACACCTTGTGTGCCGCCCCAGGCCTCTGGAGCAGGCCGGGGCCCAGGGGCCAGCGCCCTTGGCCCAGCCCACCCGGACTCGAGAAAAACTGTTCTAGAGCCAAGTGTAACGGAGCCTCCCTCCCTACGCCTGCCCGCCCAGGCAGGACAAGAAGGGCCTTTTAGTGCTGCCCGCCTGGGGGGACCGGGGTGGGCCATGCCAGGTGGGCCAGGTGGCTGTCGATGGCAGGAGGGGAGTGGGGTGCGTGTGGAGCTCGTGGAGGAAGTGTATAGGCTATGTCTGGGAACTGGGCGTGCTGCCCAGGAGAGGCGGGCAGGGGAGGTGGAGTTGGAAATAGCCCTGACGTCCACACTTACTGGCGCACACAGATGTGGGCACACACACGTGCACACGGCCACTCTCACAGACCTGGACAAGGTGGCCGGGACCAGGAGCCCAGGACAGAGGCTACTGCCTCTGTCTCCAAGTCCCCTACCTTAAAGACCTGGGCCAGTGGCGCTTGCAGGGAAGGAAGTGAGCACAGGATAGGGACAGGGGTGCCACCCTGAGCTGTGTCTTCTATTCAAGGCCAGGAGCAAATGAACAAGAGGCCTCTGGGTCTGGGACTGGAGCCTGATCCCTCCCTGGTCCCTCTGCTCCTTCACTGCCTTTCCCCCTGACTCCCGCCCCATCCAGCTCTCCTCTTGCCTCCAACATGCCCTCCGCCCCAGCATATGTCAATTCAGTAGAGCCTTGTAGAGAGAGCTAAGACTCTTCCTCCAGCTGCAGGCTTAGGGCAGGTTTCAAATGTACTATATTACCATTCCTACTGAGTTTGTATGAGGAGTTTTTGAAGGAACTGAATTTGTATGAACAATTTTGTGCTTGGCTCCTCTGTGGGGCAAGGGTTCCTAGCTCTCTCCGCTTCTCTGGAGGGTCCGTAACTCCAAACGGGAGAGGATAGAGCTGTCTTATCGCTGTGTTCTTACCTCCAGGGACACCCCATAGTGCGCACTCACCATGTTGTTAGTCCTGCAGCCCCACAGCAGCCCTGCAGGTCAGGAAAGTCACTGCAGCCTCAACCTCCCAGGCTCAAGCGATCTCCCCACCTCAGCCTCCTGAGTAGCTGGGACCTCAGGCATGTGCCACCACACCAGGGTAATTATCTTTTGTAGAGATAAGGTCTCATTCTCACTGTGTTGCCCAGGCTGGTCTCGAACTCCTGGGCTCAAGCAAGCCTCCCACCTGGGCCTCCCAAAGTGCTGGGATTACAGATGTGAGCCACCATATCTGTCCAACATTCCCATTTTACAGATGAGAAAACTGAGGCTCAGAGAAAAGCAGGGACTGCCTCAGGTCTCTCTCTGGGCACACAGGCCGTGGTGGTCTCACTCACCCCAACAGCAGTGAGCTTCCCCACATCAGGCCAGGTGGACAGCCACCCACCAGTGGGCTTAGGCCCCATTAGGGGAAAGAGAGAGGTCTGCAGGGACAGGCAGCTCCCTGAGGACTCCAGATGTTTGTTCCTGTCTCCCCATCCCCCACCAGCCAGCATTTTCTCCCTCTCCAAACCCTCCCCACTTTCTCACAGCCTAAGCAAATCCCCTTCAAATAAGCCCCCACCAAAAGCTGGGGTTGCCAATGAAGCCACGTTTGTCTCTCTGTAGGGTCATAGCTGTAGGGCTGCCATCAAGGTGGCCTGGTGGCAGGGGTGGGCCCCGTCAGGAACAGTGCCTGTCCTGTTGAGCATTCCTGCCTCTCGCTCAGCTCCTCCCCACGCCCATGCCGCTCCCAGCCTGTGGAGGAGCCCGCGGGCTCTGCCAGCCTTGGCGTGTGTTAGCCAGGCCTCCAGCCATCGCTCCTGCTTCAACACTTCAGTGTGTGGCTCTCCCGTGGCCTAAGGTTGAGGCGTGTCAGTGAGGCTTTCTCCCTTCCCGGAACTTACTGCAGAAACCCCTGACC
Organism: Chlorocebus sabaeus; assembly: GCF_047675955.1. Taxonomy (NCBI): domain Eukaryota; kingdom Metazoa; phylum Chordata; class Mammalia; order Primates; family Cercopithecidae; genus Chlorocebus; species Chlorocebus sabaeus. The sequence goes on along the minus strand of NC_132929.1, from coordinate 51,607,402 downwards.
CCAGACCAGCCCCCAGTGGATCCTGGGGAAACCCGGGCTCGGAGAGAGGAGCCTCCTTGTTCAGAGTCACACAGCGAGTCCTCAGCAGATTAGGGGGTGAGCTCCCTACTCTTTCTCCCTGGTTTGGGCGGTAGCTTCACCCTCAGGACCAGCAGCTCCCCGGGAGCACACATCCCACCTGCTTCGCTCAGGGGTCTCCCCCATCGTAGGGCTCACAGCCTGGTCCCCAGAGGGGTGTAGAGATCACTGAGCCAACCAGGGATTTTCTAGCTGTGCTCCAACGCACCCCAGGGCTTTCCAGCTGAGCCAGCCTGGAGGCAGCTGAGCTTGGGATTATGGGATGCTTGCCCCACCCCAATTCATGCAGAGCCGCATGAGTTCTTGGGCTCCATGAAGATTGGTAGTAAGGGCCCTTGGAAGATGTCCTTCCCCAAGTCTGGGAGACTGGAGGCCGGGAGCAGAAGACGGTCCCAGCTTCCTCACAGCAGGCCTGGGGCTGTGTGGCCTTTCCTGCCCCAGCTTCCTGCTCCTGCCCCTGCCTGCTGGCCCTCACGCCACACTGGCTGAGTGTCCCTTATCTGAAACATTGGGGACCTGAAGTGTTTCAGATTTAGGAATTTTTTGACTTTTGGAATATTCGTTATATATAATGAGATATTTTGAAGATGGGACCCAAGTCTAAACATGAAACTGATTTGTGTTTCATATACACCTTGTACACATAGGCTGAAGGTAACGTTATAGATTTTTTTAAAGAATTTTTTGCCTGAGAGAAATTTATGTTAAGTTCTTATGTGTGGAGGCCAGGTGTGGTGGCTCACGCCTGTAATCCCAGCACTTTGGGAGGCTGAGGTGGGTGGGTCACCTGAGCTCAGGAGTTCGAGACCAGCCTGGCCAACATGGTGAAACCCTGTCTCTACTAAAAATACAAAAATTAGCTGGGCGTGTTGGCAACCCCTGTAATCCCAGCTACTCGGGAGACGGAGGCATGAGAATCACTTGAACCTGGGAGGCAGATGTTGCAGTGAGCTAAGATCACGTCACTGCACTCCAGCCTGGGCGACAGAGTGAGTGAGGGCTCATCTAAAAAAAAAAGTTCTTATGTGTGGGATTTTCCACTGGTGGCATCCTATTGGCACTCAAAAATTTAAGGGCATTTGGATTTTGAATTTTCAGATTAGGGATGCTCAACTGTGCTACACTATGTCTTTCTCTCCCCAAATATAGCATCCTCCCTGGTCAAGGTGATCCTGTGTCCCACAGACTGGCTGATCAGGTAGAACTAGGGCATCAGATAATAACCCATAACGGCTGGCACCCTTCCACTTCTGCTCAAGCTGCTCCATGCAACCGGCCTTCCCTTTCCTCATCCTCCAAGGCTCAGCTCCAGCATCGCCATCCCCAGGAGCCTGTTCTAACCACAGATTGCTCTGAGACCCATGACCTGGACTGTGCCTCTCCTGGGGCCCTGCCCTCCATCTCTGTGGGGTTATAGGCCTTTCTTCCCCCACCTTCACCTGGCCTCTGTCCCCGGTCCATGACCTTCTTCAGCCTGACACCCAGTGTCTCTACTAAAAATACAAAAATTAGCTGGGCATGCTGGCGATGCCTGTAATCCCAGCTACTCGGGAGACTGAGGCATGAGAATCACTTGAACCTGGGAGGCAGATGTTATAGTGAGCTAAGATCGCGTCACTGCACTCCAGCCTGGGCGACAGAGTGAGTGAGGGTTCATCTAAAAAAAAAAAGTTCTTATGTGTGTGCGTACACACACACACTTACACACACACACACTCACACACATACACTGTCACACTCACACAACGCTCACACTCATACACTCACACACACACACACACTCACACACTCACACACACACACACACAGAGTGTTGCTCAGCAGGCAAGGAGTGTCCCACCCCTGAGCCAGCAGCCCCAGGGAAAACCGCCAACTCAGGACACAGTGCCTCGTCCCACCGCCAGGGCCGGCCCTCTGGCCTGGGCCAGTCCACTCTCTGGGGAGATAGAGGGGGCTGGGGAGAGGAGACCAACTTCCGTTCCCACCTAAGAGCAGCCCCTTCCCCCACCCACATTTCAGGAAGGGGCAGCTATAAATACCAGTAGGACCAGGACACTGATTCCCACGACACCCGCTTCTCCCTGCCCCTTCCCTGTGCACAGCGGCTGGGGCCAGACCAGCTCTCCTGCAGCTGGAGGCCACCCAGGCAGGCCTGAGACCTAGCCACACACACACAGACACACACACACATACACATAGAGACAGACGCATACACACACACACACATACACACACACACAGACATACACACACACACATACACATAGAGACAGACACATACACATACACACACAGACACACACACACACATACACATAGACAGAGACACGGACACAGAGACATAGACACGGGCACACGCACACACACAGACACACACAGATACATACAGACACAGACACATACACAGACACACACAGAGATACAGACACATATGCACATAGACACAGAGACATAGACACACAGACACACAGAGACATAGACACACACAGACACAGACACACACACACAGACATACATAGACACAGACACACACATACGCATACACACACACAGAGACACAGACACACACATACACACAGACACACAGACACTCATACGCGCGCACACACACACACAGAGACACACACACAGACATACACAGACATGCACACAGACATATACACAGACACACACACACACACACACACACACACACACTCTTACTTCCCACCCTGGCCAAGGAAGGAGCAAATCACCCTTTTTGGGAGTCTGCGGGCAGCTGAGAGGGAGCTCCTCCCCTGCCCCTCAGCCCTGACCCAGGTCCCACCTCTCCCTCCTCTGAGTGCTGAGCTGTGGGCACCCATACAGGGAAGCGGGAGGCCAGGCACGGGTGGTAAAACACGGCGTTAGAGGGCTCAGATTGAATTCCAGCCCTAACACTCCATGCCTGACCTTGGGCAAGTGACTCTGTCTTTCTGAGCCTTAGTTTTCTCCTCTCTAAAATGGGGATAAATAATTTCGACCTCTTATGTGTTGTGAGGATTAAGCAAGACACTGTGTCTGGAATCAATGCTCAGTGCCGTCTGCTCCTGAGGCTGCAGTCACTCTGCTATTAGCATCTTCTTCCCAGGGTGGAGCAGCCCGGCCACATGGGGCTTCTGCTTAGGAATCTTTAAGGAAGGTTCCGAGGCAAAGGCTTGGAGGAGGTGGCCCTGTGAGTCTGTGTGGGACCAGGTGACGTGGAAAAGGAGAGGTGGGCTCTTGAGGGGGGATCAGCCAGTGGCTGCCTGCCAGCCCAGGACCCTTCAGAAGGTGGGAGGGGCTGGGGGTCTGCATCTGTCTGGCTAACTGGGCTGAGGCCCACACCCCTCTCCCAGTGCTAGAAGAACTGGGGACAGCCCCTCCCTGGCCCCTCCCCAGGGCCTGTTTCTCCCAAGCCTAGCAGCCCCTAGGATGGAGCTCACTGGGCCAGGGCACAGCAAGAACCCCCGGTCCCCAGAGCAGGTGGGTGGGGAGAAGAGAATGAGCAGGCGTCAGGACCTTTTATGGGATGGGGGACTCTAGAAGCCTGTCTTTTCTCTGTTCTCTACCAGCCCCTCGCGAGTCCCTCTCTGGAGGTGGGGGCTGGAGGCCAGGGCCCAGGGACGCGAGACAGCTCACCTGCCAGTGTCACCATGGTGCTCTTACCAGCACTCATGATATAAGCAGTGGTGGCTGCATCATGAGGAGCAGAAATCCAGACTGAAGGGAGGGGACAGCCCTCTCCGCTCTGGGCTGCTAGGACCCCTCAGGGGTATGGGTGTATGTGTGAGCTCAGCGTAGGGGAAGGTGTGGGGAGGTGACTGAGGTGACTGCAGAGCGGGGTGTGCAGCTCAGGGCAGGGACACTGGAGGGACCCCGGACAGGAGCTGGCCCACGCCTCAACTCCCAGGCCGAGATCCCATTGTGCAGGCTCCCACTGCCTTCACCCCCATAGTGGTGACTCTTCTCCACAGACCCCTGGGCAGGGCCTGGCCAGGCCCCCCACCCACATGTGCTAACGGAATCCAGGTGGCTGCTCCTGGCCGAGGTTCCATCTCTGGGCATCTGGGGCCCATGTGCTTCTGGCCACCCATCTGGAGCCTGGCTGAGCCCCTCCAGGGGTGGGTACTCAGACAGGGGCTGCCCCTCCAACCGTGGACAGCCCTGGAGTTGGGGAGATATTGTAGAGACCTCAGCCAGCTGGGTGATGGTGCCACAGCCCTTGGGCTTCCTGGTCCTGCTGTGTGGCCTTGGGGAGACCCCTGGCCCTATCTGGGCCTCTGGGTGGAATCTTCAGTCTCCTGGGTCAGCTCTAAATTCTGTGCTTAAGCCTCTTGGGAACAGGACAGGGGGCTCTGCCTCTATCTAGAGAGAGCCGGCTGCTTGTCCTGGGCTAAGCAGCAAGGCAGGCTAGGCCTGGAGTGGGGCTGAGAAGCAGCCAGCCTGCCAGGGCTCCCTAGCACTGGAAAGCCGCTTTCCTAAGTTGGCATGGAGCCCCGGGGCTCTCCCCGGGATGAGAGCAGCGGCTCCTCTCCACCCCCGGTTCCCATCTTCCACCCCTGGCCCCAGCCCCGCCCTGCCAAAAATAAACCCAGACCACCCCATCTTGTACCAGCCAGACCCACCCAGCCCCTCCAGAGCCAATTGAGTCACCACTCAGAGCTGCTCCTTTTTTAACTGTCTGAGTCACTGCTTGTGGCTCCATGACACATGCCCCAGGCTACAGTTACCCCGAAGCCCCCTACAAGCGCAGCCAAGGGAGGGTCTGAGTAGAGGCTGGCAGCAGGAGTGAGTCCAGGCCATAGCCTTAGCTTGTGAGCCCTCCAGGCCTAGGGAACTCATCCCATAACAAGCCAGAGACCAGACCTGTCCCTCGAGATCCTGGCCTGAGGTCCTGGCCGTGCCCAAAACAGCCCTTGGGGATCTTGGTGACAAGGTCAATCTGGGCTCTGCCCCACCGCATTGTGTTGCCTCCAACAGGCCTGGGCCTCCCCTGCAGGACTGCCAGGAATGGAGGGTCTCCAGGCCCTGGGCCCTAGGGGCTGGGGGTGGGCGAGGCCTGGCCTTCTGGGGTGAAGGCCACAGAGGCGCCTGCTCCCTCCCTCCTCACTGGCTCTACCCAGACTCTGACCGCGCTGCATGGAGCACCATGAAGACTTTCTATGGGACGGAAGCCACACTTCAGTCTCCCCTCACGGCTTCTGTCTGCCCCTGCTAAGGGTCAACCGGGCTGCAGAGCTTTCCCCTGTCTCTCTGTCTGCGCCCCCATCCTGCTCTCTCCATCTCTCTGTCCCTTCCCACCCCTGGGTCTGGTTCCTCCATCTCTTTCCGTCTGTCTTTCCCACCCTGTCTCTCTGTCTGCGCATCTCTCCAGTCCTGCTCTGTTCTCCTTCCCTTCTCCTTTACCCGGTTCCGGTTCGTGGCAGTCAGAGTGCTCCCTGCTGCCAGCACCCCACCCCTCCCCAGGGCCCTCTCTGCCTTCTCAGTAGACATAACAGACCCTCACCTCCTCCCATTCCCACAAGGGACTCCGGGCCCCAGGGACCAATCCTGAGAAATGTTCCGCCCCCTCACCAGGTCCTCCCTGGCCGGAAAGTGCAGGCTACATCCTGTCCCAGGGAGTGTCAGGATCCCACAGACACTTCCCTGGGAGTTGAGAAAGGCGGGCAGGGGGGCCTGGGAAAGGCCCCACCTCCCAGCCAAACCAGAGCAGGGGCCCGTAAGCCTCAAACCCGTCGTCTCCTGTCTGTGGCTGTGGCCTCTGGCTATAAATAGGGGCTCGGATTCTATTTTCTTTAAAAACAAGCACCAGACTCTGTCACCACAGGCCCAGAAAAGCAGTCTCTGGCTGTGACAGTCCCTTGAGCCCTTCCAGGCCATTGTGTCCAGTCCTCTGCCTCAGCCCTGGGGCCCTGGAGGGCAGAGGAGGCCTAGAAAGGAGCCTGGAGGTAAGACAAGGTGGGGAGGGCTGGGGCAAGCTCCCAGAGGCAGCCCCTCCCTCCTTTCCTCCCACCTCCTGTCCCCAAGCAAGGTTAGTCTTGTCCCCAAGGCTCACAGTGTAAATGGAGAGAGGTGACAACAGCACAGCCCCTGGGCCACAGCGAGTGTGTTTGCACCCCAAGGACAAAGAAGGTGCTTTGGGCTTTTTTCCTGAAAGAGCATGAGGACAGTTCACAGGCGGACAGGAGAGAAGAGCTGGCCGGGCAGCTAGGCCCATCCTGAGTGAAGGCAGCAGGCGGGCCCTGCTAGGCGTGTGCAAAAGCAGTGTAGGATCTAGTGAGGCAGAGGTGTGGCGTGTCCATGGAAGACAGCAGGAGACTCTGGAAGGCAGAGTCAAGGGCACCCTGGCCTTCAGTGCCACTCGGAGGTGGGGGCCTGACCCTGGAGCAGTGGGAGCCACCAAAGGCTTCCAGGCAAGAGAGGCTGAGGGAGCGGCTTTCAGTTTGGGTTAACTGGGGCTGCTATTAGCAAAGGGAGGCAGGAGATTCATTAAATCGGACTAAGGACCGTGGCCAGTTGCCTTATGGATGGACCAGGGAGCAAGAGAGGGAGATGAATTTGAAGGAGAATTTGGGAGCAGGAAGGATGGAACCTGAGTATTAGTCAGCAGTGGCCATGGGGAGGGAGGAGGAGGAGAGTCCAGCGCGACCCTCAGATGTCTACTCAGCAACGGGTGGACAGTTGGGCCTTCACGGGGCTGGGGAGCAGGCTGTAGGGGAGAGGACACTGAGTCCTCCTTGCTTTGGGTGGGGTTGGGCTTGGGGGTTCCCATGGGTGTTCGTGGCGTGGACATCTGAGGGACACTGGCAGTGGGCTGGGAGTCCTGGAGAGTTGGTGCCAGTGAGAGAGACATGGTACATCAGCAAAGAGGCTGGGCCTGAGGCCGGGAGGGAAAAGGAGGGCCAGGGGGAGTGTGGTGGCAGTGGGCACAGCTCCAGGGGGGCCCACAGACTGCAGGCTTCCAGGCAGTTGACAGGTGGTGGTGCTAGGCAGGAACCTATTCCTGGAGGAGCCAGGCCTGCCCAGGAAGAGAGGTCTCAGTTTCGGAATCTCTGATGGGCCTGGTTAGCCCAGAGGTCCAGTAGCACGGACACTGAGGTTTCCTCGTGCACCCTCCCGGCAATGCCCTCCCGATGGAGCACGACCAGTGCCTGCGCCTGCTGTGGTGGGACAGCTCTGCCTGATAGAAAACCCCTCACGCAGGCCAAATGCCACCTCATTTGATCCTTTCGTTCCCTTAGATACTGATGTCACCTCCCTCATCACCGGTCCGTGGGCCTCCTGGCTGCACACACGCCCTGGGCAGGGGATGTGGGCCCTGGTCCTGTCCTCAAGAGCTTCCAATCTGGCCGGACCTGTGGCCATTTAGGCCAGAGGTGGCTTTACTGTACCCACAGTAGTAGCTACACCTCTTGCCAGTCTGCTGGGCTGGTCAGAGGCCAGATCTGGGTCCCTCTATCCAGGTCCCCTTTTACAGATGGGGACACTGAGGCCAGGGAAAGCATGGAAGCACATGGCTCTGAGCCCTGTGTGTGGGCTGGGGGTGTGAGTCCTGACCTAGGCATCTGCCCTGTATTCAGACAGGGGAACTGAGGAGGAGGCACACAAGCTACTGTGCACAAGTTGTGCCACCAGATTTCAGGTCCAGGCAACCATCCAGACCCACAGTCACCATTTCCTCTGTTCTTCCCCCACCCCAACTCACACTCACTATCTCCAGACCCAGCCCGCCAGGCTGGGGAAGCCCCGAGACGCCACCCCAACCGCCCTGTCTTTGGTGGTTTCTGCTGCCAGAGCCAAGGGGAGACTCAGAGATGAGCCATGGGCTGCCTGGTCCTGGATGCGGCCCAGGAGAGAGCCTGGCCCTCAGCCTCCTGGGGGCAGGTCCCACCCAGACCCCCGTCTCTCCACCCTCCTCCCGGACCTCCAAGTCCCCAGTGGGCAGGGCTGGCACTTATCACTGACTTCTAGACTGAGTCATCCCCCGCCAGCCCCTGCAGAAGGGCCCTCCCCATGCAGCCAGCCCCAGAGCCAGAAAGGTGGGGCTGCCAAACCTTCCAAGGAGAGCAGATGCTTCCCTCCCCTCCTCGCTGCCCCCTCCCCCCTCCCCACCCTGACAGAAGAGCCCCAGGGGACAAGAAGGGAAAGAGTGTGTCTTCCCCAGGCTGGGGTCCAGCTCTCACACCCTCCTCCCACTGAGGCCCTTGGCAGATGCTCCACTTCCGATTCACAGGCAGCAAGTAAACCCACCACGCCTCTCTGGGTGCACGCACGGTGCATGTGCCCTGCCCCCAGCCCCCAGCTCTGGAGCCACACCCGCAGGAGCTGAAGTCCCAGCCCTGCCGCTGCTCCACAGGCTAGCACAGAGGACTGCGCTCTCTGAGCCTCAGTTTCCTCACCTGTAAAATGGGAGATACCTCCCAGGAGCCTGCTGGGCCTGGGAGGGGGGTGCTGGGCAGTCCTAGTGCCAAGTGAGGGTCCTTCACTCTTCTCTTCCCTGCCAGAAACCTTACCCCAGCCTGGGTCCACTGAGGTGAGGGTCCCAGATCCGCTAGGGCCAGGAAAGTGGGGAGAAAGGAGGTTACGGAAGGGGCCTGGAAACCCACCCATCTCCCTGTACAAGGGGGAAAATTATAAGGCAGGGAAAAGCCTCTTGGAACCACTCCCCACCGCAGCCACCCCACCCTCCTCGCCTGAGGCCTGGGGAGCAGCAGGGCCTCCACAAAGACACCATTGAGGCCCCGCTTCCTCCTCCCCCGGCCCAGCCCTCCAGCCTGGGTGGACTCTGGGCTGCTTCTTCCCTCAAAACCTCTCATTTCCCTCCTGCTTCCTCTGTGCTCCACTAGGCCCCAGGGTTGGGACATGTGGCTGGGAGCCCAGCGTGCGGCCCCTATCAGCCTCTGTGGACCAAGCTCCGCTTCTCCCACCCCACCTGCCCCTGCTTCCACTCTTCTTCCAGACGGGTTCCCTTAACTGGAAATGTTCCCCAGTACATGCCCCTCCAGGTGGGTGACTCAAAGCGCTTGGTTAGAGGACTGCAGCTGAGGCCAGTGACCAGGGTCAGGGCCCAGCCGATAGCTGAGGAAACTGTTTTCCTCCCTGGCTTCCTTGGCCTTGCAGGGGACCGGAAAGGCCACTAAACAGAAGGTCAGCTGACCTGAGTGTGTGTCTCTCGGCTCAAGAGTTCTTGGTGCTGCCCTGACCCCAACAGAGGTCTCTGCAGCATTTAGACATGGAGGCAGTCACCTGAGCATGTGCCTGGCATCCCAGTGCTCCACTGGGATAAAGCAGTGTCTCCTGAGAGGATGGCTGCTGTTGTAAGCTCCATGGGATTTGGAACTAACCTACTGTTGTCCACGTTTCGGTAGCTCATGGGACAGGAGAGGAGCAGGCAGTCCGTGGGCTGTGGGGATGGCCCTGGGTGGTGGAATCCCAGTCTGGAAGCAGCCAGGAAGAGTGGCTAATGGGCAGTGAGCCCTGTGGGGTCTGCAGGTGTGTGAGTGTCTCCCAGGCAGCCCACCCTGGCCAGCGATGAGCCATCTAGCCTGAGCCCTGGTGACCCCAATGTCATCACTGGGGAGGTTATGTGGTCCCCTTAGACTGACCTTAAGTCTCCCCTGTAACGTGTAACCTACCCCCTTGTAACCCTCAGAGTAACAGGTTGGGGGAAGGCGACAGTTCAGTGTGGGTGGCTGAGCCTGGGGATCTGCCGAGAGGAGGTTTGAGAGGGGCTGGCACCTGAGTAAGCACATCAGACAGCTTCTCCCTTGCCTGAGGAGCCCAGGGAGACCAATGTGCTGGGGAGGGAGCCTCCAGTTATGGCTCAGTATCCAGGGCCCACAGTGGGACCACACCGTGGACTCAGCACCCCCCCTCCTCGCCTGCCTTGCCGCCACACACGTGTGTACACGTGACACTGACCCACACTCCCGCACGCACACTCGCCCACGCCCCGCCTGCTGGCTTGAAAGTAGATTGCTGGCGGAAGAAAAATCGGGGAGTCCCCTGGAGGTGCAAGGGGAGGGGAACTGACCCGGTCTAGAGGGCCAGGTGACCTCAGGGAGGGTCTGCTGCTGGGGAAGCGCACCTGGCCTGTCCATGCTCTCACACAGCTGGCATTCAGCCCCCAGGTGAGCCACGACCCCACCCCCGCCCCACCGCACACACACCCATGAGGGGAGACAGAGAGCCCTTCATCCTGGCCTTGGCCCTCCCAGAGCACCCCAGCCCACAGCCCCCTCAGACTCCCTCACCCCTGCCTGCCTAGACCTGGAGCCAGGATCTCTACCCGTGGTGCAAAACTCTGAGGGGCTATGGTGGAGAAGTCCAGCTTCATCTTGGAGCAGGGCCCTCCCTCCCCAGCAGGCTGGCTGGGCGTCCCCTCCTCACTCCTGTGCATAGCAACAGGCTTGCTGCCAACATCCCGCCTTCTCTGTCTCCCTAGAGTTTTCCTCCTCCATCCCCTTCCTCGGGCCTTGGTCTGTATGTGAATTCAGTCTTTATGGAGGAGGGCATCTTGATTTCTCCTTCTCAGTTTTAATAACTTTCTCCCATGTTAGCTGTCTTCTTTGATTCCCATCACTGCATTGCTGTATTTGTGATTGAGTGAATGAATGAATGGGTCTCCCTTACGCATTCCACCTCTCACCTCCTGCTCTGTTTCTGTGGCACTGGGTGTCCTTCCCCCACATACAGATGTCCAGGTCTCCTGCCCTCACCCTCAACTACGGGCCCAGGCACTCCCCACCAGCCATCCTGCCCAGCAGCTTCAGGCTCCCAGACTTTCTCCCTTATAAAGTCAGGCAGCAGCAGACACCCAGGAATGCTACTGCTCCCATGACGCAGCCTGGCTGTGGGGCTGCCCCCAGGCAACCGGGAATGTGGTAGGAGTGGGGCACACAGGGATCCGCTGCCAGAGAGTGGGGTGTAGTGGGGGTGCCTGGGTGGGTGGGGCTCACACGGGTGATGCTGGGCCTGCTGGATCTCTTTCTGCTTCTCTTTGTCAAATCGCTTCTCTGGAGCCTCAGTGTGTCTGTCTGGAAGGTGGAAGCTGAGTGCCCTGCCGCAGCCTTGAGCTACAGAGAACGCTGATGCTGTGGGACTCAGCACCCATGAAGGGTGGGGCCCTGGGCTGGGGAGGCAGGAGGCCCCGGGCCAGGCCCTCCAGACTGTCCTAGGGCAAAGGGTGATGTGCCCAGAGACAGCCAGGATGGGGCAGAGGGAAGAGGGAGCCAAAGAGCTAGGGGGAGACCAGGGGGAGCAGAGGCAGAGGCTGGCAGCAGGGATGGCCAGAGTCGAAGGAGAGATGGAGCAGATACAGGGACAGAGGCAGCCTTCTGAGGACTCAGAAGAAACAGAGCCCACAGCAGCCCTCAGCCTGGAAGAGGCATCTGTGCCTGAGACCTGGCCCTGGGCTGGCTGGGGAAGGTGGGGCCCTGGTAGGGGGAAGCGGGCCTGATGGGCAGAGATGCTCCCCTCACGGTGACCCCTTGTCCCTGGAGCCTGGTGTCAGAGGGCTGGGCGTCAGGATGGAAGCCTCAGGAGCCCATCCACACTCCTCCTAGCAGTGCCTCCAGGGAGCCCGGAGATGCCAGGGAGCCCGGAGATGCCCTTGCCCTGCCAGAGGAGGCTTGCTGGGGACCTTGCCCGAGGTTTCCCCTAGCCCCTGAGAAGGGACTTGGGAGGGAAGGACACAGGCTTTTTCTGTGCCCCCATTCCTAGGTCTCAGGAAGGATGGAGCCACCCCACCCTCAGGCCCAGACAGCAGTGCCCTGTTCATGGGGAGGAAGGGTGGGAAGCCTGAGGACATACCCACCTTTAGCAAACCTCTCTATGGGCGCCGAGCAGGAGGGGCAGGAACCCTCCAAGAACACACAGCCCCTTTCATGGAGCCAGGCCCAGCCAAGTAATGGCAGGCGGGCACCGAAGGGCAGGACAGGCCCGGGCACAATCATTGCTCTGTCCTGGCAGCTCCCGGCCCACACACGCGCGCACACACACACAAACACACAGCCTTACTCAAACCCAAAGCACACCCCCAGCAGCCACCCACATGCTTGCAGGCACACACAAATACACATCTATTAATATACAGCCCTGGACGCTCACCGACGCACCTTCCAGAGAGAAGCCCATACACGCAGCACTCTTCCTGCCCCTCCCACGGGCCCGCAGACCTGTGGGGCATCCTGCTCCTCTCATGCCCAAGGCTTGGCACCTCCAGACACCCCACGCCATTAACCTTCTCCACATCCATATGGACAGCAAACTCCTAGACCAGGGAGGGACCCCCAGGACTAATCCCCACAGTCAGGAGGGGGAAGAGGTGGGAGGAATGTGCCCATTTTACAGAATGGTGACACTGAGGCCTGAAGTGGGCCCCTTCTCCTGGCTCAGAGGGCAGCCCACGGAGCTGCTGTAGGTCTGGACTGGTGTTTTGATGAATCATGGGTCCTCTTGACCCAGGAGAGTCAAGGGCATGTCCGATCCAGCCTGTGCCGATGTCTCCCCACAACCTCCTCCATCCCCCCTGCCAGGCAGGCAGCTGAGCCTGGCTTGACCCATTCTACTTTCCCCTCTACTTCTCTTGCTTCAAGTTAATCAGAGTCTATAGGGGGTGAGAGAGCAGAAACCCTCCTCAACCCCCCCAAGGGGGACCTGTGTACCCCTGCCAGTCTCTCACTTGGCCTTGCTGCTGTCCTCAGAGACTGCTGCTTCCTCCCTCTCTGTGACTGTACACCACTGTCACCTCCTCCAGGAAGTCCTCTGGATTGACTCCTAGCTTATTACATCTTTATCCTGCACACCCTCTCCATTCAAAGCCCCTCTTCAACTGCCCCCGCCAACCACCTCCAAGACAGGGATTCTGGGTTCTTGCAACTGAAGCCCCTCAGAGAGTGTAAGAGGGGCAGAAAAAGGAAACCAGGAGGTGGAGGGAGTGGCACTGTCAGAGTTTCCAAAGCCCTGGCCAGCAAGGCCTCAGAGGCCTCTGTTGGGATGGGGGGCTGCCTGGCTATGCGCTCCAGCAGCACAAGACAGCCTGTGTGAGCCCCTCCCACTCAGCCCCACAGGAAGCAGCAGGGCCCAGCCCCTCAATGGACCCATTCAGACCCCAGTGCTCTGGAAAGTACCTCTGCTTCCTGCCACCCTCCCACTCTAGCCAAACAGGCTCTACTGTCTTCTGCTGGGAGGGGGCTGCAGGCAGGTTGTTCAGTGGTTAGGGCCAACCATCTAATTCAGTTCCTGTCTGGCCCAGAGCCCTGACATTGACCAAGCCTTGGCTGGTCTACATATTCCTTTAGTGCAAGGGTGGGTAGTGGCAGGGACATGTGCTGGGTAGGTAAATGTTTAGCAATGGGCTTTCTTGGGGAGGGGGAACCCTGATTTGCAGTATTTGCCTCTTTTCCTGGTATGAATATTCTCACTATGGGCAGTATCACCTGGCTCTCAAAATTCCTGAAAATTCAATAGTCGGCTCCTGACAACTGCTGTGAGCCGCTCCAGCTGGTGACGGTGGTAGCTCCATCCTGCAGGGCCGTTTGCCCCCACCCCTTGTGCTATGGCCTCCCTCACTTTAGTGTGCTATCTTTTGCTCTTAGGAATCAATGTCTTTGTAAATAAGGCACCCCAGTAGGTGGCCGCCACCTGCAGTTCCCTGGTCTGCCCTTTGCTGGCACCAAGCTCTGCTGAGCCTGCTGGGCCATCTCTATGCAGATGGTCTGCAGGGCTCACTTGATTCCCTTAGCTTCCCAGACAAGGTGCTGGTGTTGCCAGCAGTACTGGCAGGAGGAGATAACTAGAGGGGATTTAATGCAGCTCACGGGGTTCTTACAGGCTGCCCTTAGGGCGTACAAGTCTCCACCTCTTCCAATGGCTGAAGCTGCTTTCTCAGGCGGATGGCAGCTGGCTCAGGCTGGCCAGGGACTAGCACATGTGGGGCCGGTGCCGGATCATCCCTATCAAGGTCATCAGCCTGTGCTTGCTCTCGGGGTTTGAGGGAAACCCAACAGGGATGAATCACCGTTTTTAACCCGTGTTTGTCTGTCCCCCAGCCCTGGACATCTGCAGGCAAAGTCAAAGTTATATTTGGCTCTTATCACCACAAAAGGCATAGACCAGAAATTGTGGCAGCGGGTTGGAAGTCAGGGAGGCTAATTTGGGGAAACTGTCTGGAGGAAGCAGCAATTCAAAAGAGGAGGAGTCCCGGTGTGGGACAGAATGGGCCCTGTGTAGGAACCACTAACCACAGGCAAGCCCAGGCATGGCCTTCTGCCTGGTGAGGCCCTCTTTGGCCTGCCCAGCAGATCCTCAGCCCCTTCCAGCCCCTGTCTTCAGCCTCAGCCTGCGTGGTGGCCTGGGGAAGTTGGGAGCTCAGCTGTTCTCATCCCTGGTTCCTTGGCCATGGTGGAAACAATGGGGCCGGATCTAACTGCTCATTGGGGACTGTGAATAGCTCTCCAGCAGGAAGCAATAGCAGGGTAATGGAGGAAGTGTGGGCCCACTTTGGTTTGACCCTGCACATGGTCTCCATCTGGCCTCAGAGCCTTTGCTCTTTGGCAGACTCAGGCTAATAAGCTCCCGCCCCCACCCTCAATGGCAGGTGGAAGAATGGCCTGAGAGAGAAGCGGGGATAGGTGGGCCATGCTGACACCACTGCCAGATCCCAGCTGTGGCCCCAGCCAACCCATGGAGGCAGGGCATGGCACGGCGGGCACTGCACAGGAGCCCAAGCACAAGGGCACTTAGGAGAAGGAATCTGAGCAGGGATCAGTCTGGACTGGGGGTGATTCTCCAGAAACTCCATTCCTCGGGGCTGTGACCACCAAGCCAGGTGATCAGGCCAGTGATGTTTCCCTTTGGGTGGGGTGGGGGACCCAGACCCAGGAGGAAGACTCCTCTGGGGCCCAGGGGAGGTGAGTCAGAGCTGGCAATGGCCTCCGGCTCCAGGTACCTCCAAGGAGACCTGAGTTGCTGGGAATTTCTGGGTCTGACCTCCTGCAAAGTCAAGGTCTGGCTGGACACAAGGTGAGGCTGTGCCTTCTGGTGCCAGGACGAAGAAGATGCTGGGATCCAGGCAGTACTCACAGACAGCATCATATAGCAGAACCATGAGGGTGCGCCAGCACGGACCCCTTTCTTCAACCCACCGGTACCTCTTTGTGGCACCTCACCTCCTCCAGGCAAGCATCTGAGCCTGGACCACAGCTCCCTCTCTCATACAGCTTCCTTCTTCGGTGAGAACCACCTGGAGGTGCCTGTGGCCACAGCTCTGACCGACATAGACCTACAGCTGCAGTTCTCCACGTCCCAGCCCGAAGCCCTCCTTCTCCTGGCAGCAGGCCCAGCTGACCACCTCTTGCTGCAGCTCTACTCTGGACGCCTGCAGGTCAGTGACGTCCCCCTGGGATCCGGGTGGGATTCAGGGTGGGATTCCTTCTCTAGCTTTGAGTGAACCCCAGCTGGCTGTGTGACCTTGTGTAAGTCACTTTTATCTTAGGGTCTCAAGTTCTCCACTGTGGGGTGGGCAGCAGCAGCCTAGAAATGGCAAATCCTTCATGAACTGGCTCTGCCCACTGGCTCCCTCCAACCATGTTTCCCACCACAAGCCCTTGCTGTCCCTTTGTGCTCTGACCGCACTGGACTGCTTTCAGTTCCCGGCCATCTTACAGTCGCTTGATGCCAGGCCTTTGGTCACTACACTCCTTCTGCCAGGTGCGTGCCTCACCCATTCCCTGCACATGCCTAACTCCAGCCTCTCCTTGAAGTCTCAGTGTGGACATCCCCTCCTCCTGGGCAAGGCCCCCTCCTGGGTCCCCAGGACCCCTGTGCATCCCTGTGGCACTACACCAATTTCTCTGCAGCACCACTGCCTGTCCACGACAGTAACAGCACCAGTACTGCCTCAGCTTCCTCCTTTTTCCATTTCATCCTTCAAGACACCACAAGCTTTGTTAGTGAGGAGTCTTGTGGCTCTTTCTTGAGTCTTCTCCCAAACCATGAAGAGTTAAGAACCCAGGGTCTTATTCCAAATTTGTGCCAGGCTGGGTGCAGTGGCTCATGCCTATAATCCCACCACTTCGGGAGTCCAAGGTGGGAAGATCACTTGAGCCTGGGAGTTCAAGGCTGGCCTGAACCACACAATGAGACCCCCCATCTCTATTTTTTTTTTTTTTTTTTTTTTTTTTGAGACAGAGTCTTGCTCTGTCGCCCAGGCTGGAGTGCAGTGGTGCGATCTCCACTCACTGCAAGCTCCGCCCCCCAGGTTCACGCCATTCTCCTACCTCAGCCTCCTGTATAGCTGGAACTACAGGCACCCGCCACCGCGCCTGGCTAATTTTTTTTGTATTTTTAGTAGAGACGGGGTTTCACCGTGTTAGCCAGGATGCTCTCGAGCTCCTGACCTCATGATCCACCCGTCTCGGCCTCCCAAAATGCTGGGGTTACAGGCGTGAGCCCCATCTCTATTTTTAAAAGAAAAAAAAGACTGGGCACGGTGGCTCACACCTGTCATCCCAGCACTTTGGGAGGTCAAGGCGGGTGGATCACCTGAGGTCAGGAGTTCAAGACCAGCCTGGCCAACATGGTGAAACCCTGTCTCTACTAAAAATACAAAAAAGGCTGGGCACGCTGGCTCATGCCTGTAATCCCAGCACTTTGGGAGGCCGAAGCGGGCGGATCATGAGGTCAGGAGATCGGGACCATCCTGGCTAACACAGTGAAACCCCGTCTCTACTAAAAATACAAAAAATTAGCCGGGCGCGGTGGCGGCACCTATAGTCCCAGCTACTCGGGAGGCTGAGGCAGGAGAATGGTGGGAACCCGGGAGGCGGAGCTTGCAGTGAGCCAAGATCACGCCACTGCACTCCAGCCTGGGGACAGAGCAAGACTCTGTCTCCAAAAAAAAAAAATAATAAATAAAAATAAAAAATAAAAATACAAAAAAATTAGCCAGGCATGGTGGCACGTGCCTGTAATCCCAGCTACTTGGGAGGTTGAGGCAGGAGAATCACTTTAACCCAGGAGGAGGAGGTTGCAGTGAGCTGAGACTGCACCATTGCACTTCAGCCTGGGCAACAAGAACCAAACTCCATCTCAAAAAAAAAAAAAAAAGAAAAGAAAAAAATTGGGGGCAGCCATCTCCTTCCACACCCCGTGGGGAGAGGACTAGGGCTTGGTCAGTTTGCTGCTTTCATTGCTTCTCATTGCCACAGGGTGTCACTGTTAAACACTGGTGTGGTGCAGGCTGGTGCTGATGACTGTCCAGTTCTGCAAGTACAATGATGCCACACCCCTACAGAGATGCTCCATACCAGGACTCCAAAATTATAGTTCTTAGTGCCCTGATTCTGCAGTTCCCATACTCTGCCACCTCCCATTCTACCATCTGGGAGCACTGTACCAGAGCCATTTCTGTTGTCAATGTCATGGAGACAGAACTATATCCATCTCTCCCCAAGATCTCCTTCCACCCCAGGTCAGGGAGCTTTTTCTCAGAACACACAGTATTTAAATTTCAATTTAAAAATTAGCCTGTCTCTGAACAGTGAGCCTGGCTGCCTTCAATGACCCCAAGAAACTTTGCCCTGTTGAGGGGGACTGATCGAGGGATTCCCAGTTACCCATTATTCCAGAGTTGAAATCCAGATTCCAAGACAATATTTCTGGCACCTCTCACTCAAGGAAAGGGGGGAAACATTTTTAAATACAGGTTGGATTTCTAAGACAGCATCTTGCTGTATGTCAGTTCCTTGTGGGCGAGGACCACACCTGATTCACATCAGGGTCCCTAGAGCCCATCCTGGCCTGGCCCAGAGTTCTTTTTGGTGAGTGTTTGGAGGATGAGTAAAGAGATGGCAGGACGGCAAGAGGAGTGGCACTAGAGGTCTTTGTCCTAGGTTTTCCACTCTGGGGCCCCAAGTGTGGGGAACCCACTACGCTTTTTTTGGTTTGTTTTTGTTTTTGTTTTTTTGAGACAGAGTTTCGCTCTTGCTGCCCAGGCTGGAGTGCAATGGCATGATCTCAGTTCACTGCCCTCTGCCTCCCGAGTTCAAGCAGTTCTCCTGCCACAGGCTCCAAAGTAGCTGGGATTACAGGCATGCGCCACCATGCCTGGCTAATTTTGTATTTTTAGTAGCGACAAGGTTTCTCCATGTTGGCCAGGCTGGTCTTGAACTCCCAACCTCAGGTGATTCGCCCACCTTGGCCTCCCAAAGTGCTAGGATTATAGGCGTGAGCCACCACGCCACCACTGCAACCACGCCTGGCTCTATGCTTTTATAAGGGAAATGATGGATTCAAAGTGCTGTCCCCCATCTTCCATTCCCTGTCTCTCTTCAGGTCAGACTTGTTCTAGGCCAGGAGGAGCTGAGGCTGCAGACCCCAGCAGAGACGCTGCTGAGTGACTCCGTTCCCCACACTACAGTGCTGACTGTCGTAGAGGGCTGGGCCACATTGTCAGTCGATGGGTTTCTGAACGCCTCCTCTGCAGTCCCAGGAGCCCCCCTCGAGGTCCCCTATGGGCTCTTTGTTGGGGGCACTGGGAGCCTTGGCCTGCCCTACCTGAGGGGAACCAGCCGACCCCTGAGGGGTTGCATCCATGCAGCCACCCTCAATGGCCGCAGTCTCCTCCGGCCTCTGACCCCTGACGTGCATGAGGGCTGTGCTGAAGAGTTTTCTGCTGGTGATGATGTGGCCCTGGGCTTCTCTGGGCCCCACTCTCTGGCTGCCTTCCCTGCCTGGGGCACTCAGGATGAAGGAACCCTAGAGTTTACACTCACCACACAGAGCCGGCAGGCACCCTTGGCCTTCCAGGCAGGGGGCCGGCATGGGGACTTCATCTATGTGGACATATTTGAGGGCCACCTGCGGGCCGTGGTCGAGAAGGGCCAGGGTACCGTATTGCTCCACAACAGTGTGCCTGTGGCCGACGGGCAGCCCCATGAGGTCAGTGTCCATATCAATGCTCACCAGCTGGAAGTCTCCGTGGACCAGTACCCCACGCGTACTTCGAACCGAGGAGTCCTCAGCTACCTGGAGCCACGGGGCAGTCTCCTTCTCGGGGGGCTGGATGCAGAGGCCTCTCGTCACCTCCAGGAACACCGCCTGGGCCTGACACCAGAGGCCACCAATGCCTCCCTGCTGGGCTGCATGGAAGACCTCAGTGTCAATGGCCAGAGGCGGGGGCTGCGGGAAGCCTTGCTGACACGCAACATGGTGGCTGGCTGCAGGCTGGAGGAGGAGGAGTATGAGGACGATGCCTATGGCCATTATGAAGCTTTCTCCACCCTGGCCCCCGAGGCTTGGCCTGCCATGGAGCTGCCTGAGCCATGCGTGCCTGAGCCAGGTCTGCCTCCTGTCTTTGCCAACTTCACCCAGCTGCTGACTATCAGCCCACTGGTGGTGGCCGAGGGGGGCACAGCCTGGCTTGAGTGGCGGCACGTGCAGCCCACGCTGGACCTGATGGAGGCTGAACTGCGCAAATCCCAGGTGCTGTTCAGTGTGACCCAAGGGGCACGCCATGGCGAGCTCGAGCTGGACATCCCAGGAGCCCAGGCACGAAAAATGTTCACCCTCCTGGACGTGGTGAACCGCAAGGCCCGATTCATCCACGATGGCTCTGAGGACACCTCCGACCAGCTGGTGTTGGAGGTGTCAGTGACGGCTCGGGTGCCTATGCCCTCATGCCTGCGGAGGGGCCAAACTTACCTCCTGCCCATCCAGGTCAACCCTGTCAATGACCCACCCCGCATCATCTTCCCACATGGCAGCCTCATGGTGATCCTGGAACACACACAGAAGCCACTGGGGCCCGAGGTTTTCCAGGCCTATGATCCGGACTCTGCCTGTGAGGGCCTCACTTTCCAGTTCCTTGGCGCCCCCTCTGGCCTCCCCGTGCAGCGCCGAGACCAGCCTGGGGAGCCAGCAACCGAGTTCTCCTGCCGGGAGTTGGAGGCCGGCAGCCTAGTCTATGTCCACCGCGGTGGCCCTGCACAGGACTTGACATTCCGGGTCAGCGATGGACTGCAGGCCAGCCCCCTGGCCACGCTGAAGGTGGTGGCCGTCCGGCCGGCCATACAGATCCACCGCAGCACAGGGCTGCGCCTGGCCCAAGGCTCTGCCATGCCCATCTTGCCCGCCAACCTGTCGGTGGAGACCAATGCCGTGGGGCAGGATGTGAGCGTGCTGTTCCGCGTCACCGGAGCCCTGCAGTTCGGGGAGCTGCAGAAGCAGGGGGCCGGTGGGGTGGAGGGTGCTGAGTGGTGGGCCACACAGGCGTTCCACCAGCGGGATGTGGAGCAGGGCCGCGTGAGGTACCTGAGCACTGACCCACAGCACCGCACCGAGGACACCGTGGAGAACCTAGCCCTGGAGGTGCAGGTGGGCCAGGAGATCCTGAGCAATCTGTCCTTCCCAGTGACCATCCAGAGAGCCACCGTGTGGATGCTGCGGCTGGAGCCACTGCACACTCAGAACACCCAGCAGGAGACCCTCACCACAGCCCACCTGGAGGCCACCCTGGAGGAGGCAGGCCCAAGCCCCCCAACCTTCCACTATGAGGTGGTTCAGGCTCCCAGGAAAGGCAACCTTCAACTACAGGGCACGAGGCTGTCAGACGGTCAGGGCTTCACCCAGGATGACATACAGGCTGGCCGGGTGACCTATGGGGCCACGGCACGTGCCTCGGAGGCAGTGGAGGACACCTTCCGTTTCCGTGTCACAGCTCCGCCATATTTCTCCCCGCTCTATACCTTCCCCATCCACATTGGTGGTGACCCAGACGCGCCCGTCCTCACCAATGTCCTCCTCGTGGTGCCTGAGGGTGGTGAGGGTGTCCTCTCTGCTGACCACCTCTTTGTCAAGAGTCTCAATAGTGCCAGCTACCTCTATGAGGTCATGGAGCGGCCCCGCCATGGGAGGTTGGCTTGGCGTGGGACACGGGACAAGACCACTATGGTGACATCCTTCACCAATGAAGACCTGTTGCGTGGCCGGCTGGTCTACCAGCATGATGACTCCGAGACCACAGAAGATGATATCCCATTTGTTGCTACCCGCCAGGGTGAGAGCAGTGGTGACATGGCCTGGGAGGAGGTACGGGGTGTCTTCCGGGTGGCCATCCAACCCGTGAATGACCACGCCCCTGTGCAGACCATCAGCCGCGTCTTCCATGTGGCCCGGGGTGGGCGGCGGCTGCTGACTACAGACGACGTGGCCTTCAGCGATGCTGACTCGGGCTTTGCTGACACCCAGCTGGTGCTGACCCGCAAGGACCTCCTCTTTGGCAGTATCGTGGCCGTGGATGAGCCCACGCGGCCCATCTACCGCTTCACCCAGGAGGACCTCAGAAAGAGGCGAGTCCTGTTTGTGCACTCAGGGGCCGACCGTGGCTGGATCCAGCTGCAGGTGTCTGATGGGCAACACCAGGCCACTGCGCTGCTGGAGGTGCAGGCCTCGGAGCCCTACCTCCGTGTGGCCAACGGCTCCAGACTTGTGGTCCCTCAAGGAGGCCAGGGCACCATCGACACAGCTGTGTTCCACCTGGACACCAACCTCGACATCCGCAGTGGGGATGAGGTCCACTACCACATCACAGCCGGCCCTCGGTGGGGACAGGTACTCCGGGCTGGTCAGCCAGCCACAGCCTTCTCCCAGCAGGACCTGCTGGATGGGGCCGTTCTCTATAGCCACAATGGCAGCCTCAGCCCCCGTGACACCCTGGACTTCTCCGTGGAAGCGGGGCCAGTGCACACAGATGCCACCCTACAAGTGACCGTTGCCCTAGAGGGCCCACTGGCCCCACTGAAGCTGGTCCAGCACAAGAAGATCTACGTCTTCCAGGGAGAGGCAGCTGAGATCAGAAGGGACCAGCTGGAGGTGAGGAGCTGGAGGTGATGAGCAGGGGTGTGGGCCAGGTAGAGGGCCTCCCACCAAGCCTCCATGCTGGAGTGTCACAAGTACACATGTGACTTGGGCTGTGGCTGTGGTGGCCCCAGGCTACATGTGTGCACGTGCCTCGGATGTGTTTCTGTATATGCTGTGTTTCTAAATTTCTGGGGGGCTTGTTGTACACCCATCCTCCTGGAACTTGTGTGTGCCTCCAGAGGTCGTGTCCTCTCGTGTCCATGGTGTGGCTGAGCATGCAGATTCCTGGGCCCCACCCAGCCCTACAGAATCTCTGAAGTGGAGCCCGAGATTCTGCATTGCAGTCAGTTCCCTGGGAGGGCATCACAGGCCCTGAGCTTTGGGGATTGCTGACCGTGGAGACCGGCGGCTGCTCCTCAGACCCCCATGTCCCCCCCTACACTGCTCATTTCGGAGACCCTTCTGGTCTGCATGTCTGGAGCTTGGGGCCCACGGCAAACCAGCAGATCTGGCGTCAGGAAGGCCTCGAGGAAGGAGGCAGTGTTTGGGCCGGGCTCTGAGAGCACAGGCCATCAGGAGCAGAGAATGGGGGGTGATATTCCAGGCAGAAGGAACATTCCAGGCAAAGGCATAGAGCGGGAATGTGAGTTTGGGCGTGGTTTAGCCTCTCATGGCTGGCCCGTCAGGTGAGGGAGCCCATGTGGCCTTTCGGGCTTGAGCTCTGTAGGGCCTGGGCTGAAGGCGGCTGTGCCTCCAGGAAGGGTGGGGCGAGGCGCCCTCTGATGGTCCTGGGTGGTAATAGCAGGGGTTGAGGAGGACGCTGCCTGCAAACCAGCCACAGGCCTGAACAGATCCTGAGCAGGGGGGCCTGTGTGTGTGTGTGTGTGTGTGTGTATGTGTGCACGCGTGTATGTACATGTGTGACTGTGTCAGTGTGTGATGAACTCGTGTGTCTGTGTCACTGAGTCTGGGGATATGTGATTATGCACCTCCCCGGGGGAGTGCATCTCAAGCTGTGTGACTGATCCTCTGTAACCGTGTGTGGGGTGGGTATTAACATGTGACCAGCAGCCGGGGCAAACCAGTGAAACCCCATCTCTACACAAAATATTTAAAAATTAGCCGGGCATGGTGGCACGTGCCTGTGGTCACAGCTACTTGGAAGGCTGAGGTGGGAGGATCCCTTGAGCCTGGGAGGTTGAGGCTGCAGAGAGCCGTGATTGCACCACTGCACTCTATGAAGCCTGGGTGACAGAGTGAGACTGTCAAAAAACAAAAAATGTGACTAACTGCATGTCTAGCTGCTGTGTGTGTGAACCCACATGTGTGTTTGTGTGTGTAAATGAGCAGTGGTGTCTGGAGGTATAAGTGAGGCAAGATCAAGCCTGTTCTGGCTGCTTAGGGCCACAGTGGACCCCTGTGAGACCTCCTCTGTGGCCCCCTGTGAGTCCTCATGACCTCTGTTAACCAGGCAGCCCAGGAGGCAGTGCCGCCGGCAGACATCGTATTCTCAGTGAAGAAGCCACCGAGTGCCGGCTACCTGGTGATGGTGTCTCGTGGCGTCTTGGCAGATGATCCACCCAGCCTGGACCCCGTGCAGAGCTTCTCCCAGGAGGCAGTGGACACGGGCAGAGTCCTGTACCTGCACTCCCGCCCTGAGGCCTGGAGCGATGCCTTCTCACTGGATGTGGCCTCGGGCATGGGTGCTCTCCTTGAGGGTGTCCGCGTGGAGCTGGAGGTGCTACCCGCTGCCATCCCACTGGATGCGCAAAACTTCAGCGTCCCTGAGGGTGGCAGCCTCACCCTGGCCCCTCCACTGCTCCGTGTCACCGGGCCCTACTTCCCCACTCTCCCGGGCCTCGGCCTGCAGGTGCTGGAGCCACCCCGGCATGGGGCCCTGCAGAAGGAGGACGGACCTCAAGCCAGGACCCTCAGTGCCTTCTCCTGGAGAGAGGTATGGCTGTGAGAGAGGCCCAGGGGCTGCAGCCCAGCTCTGGGGGCAGAATGGAGGGAGCCCCAGGTACTCCCAGTGTGGGGGTTATACACAGAGAGGAGATGGGGAGTTGCATTTCAGAAGCACCTGTGCTTTAAATACCATATCTCTTTTCTTCCTCACAACTCCTTGGAGCCAGAACTTATGGTCCCCATTTTCCACCAATGGAAAATGCCCTAAAAGAGTCAGTCTCCTCCTGCACCCAAAGGCAGGACATGAAGGGTGCTGCTGGGGCCTGACTAGCCCTGGGCCTGCCCATAGGTGGAAGAGCAGCTGATCCGCTACGTGCACGACGGGAGCGAGACACTGACAGACAGTTTTGTCCTGATGGCTAACGCCTCCGAGATGGACCGCCAGAGCCATCCTGTGGCCTTCACTGTCACCGTCCTGCCTGTCAATGACCAACCCCCCGTCCTCACTACAAACACAGGCCTGCAGGTGAGAGTATTCCTGGCACCATCCCCCATGTCTGCTTCAAGAAAGAGGCCAGCATCCCCTACTTCCCAGCACAGAGCTCCCCCTGTCTGAGCCTCAGTTTCCTCCTCTGCAAAATGGGGACGCTCCCGCATGCCTCATGGGGTTGTTGGAAGGAGAGTTGTGAGATTGTGCTGAAACAGAACACAGGTGGGAGGTTTTGTTATTGGACGCTTGCAAGTAAGGTGGGCAGACTTCTGAGCAGCCACGGGTGGCTCTGCTGTTCCTTCTCCTGTGGCTCAGGACCAGAACTCCCGACAGAATCACTTACAAGCCCTTAAGGGCAGGCATCAGGGCGGAAGCTCTTGTTTCCCACCTTCACCCAGCAAGTGAAGGCTACAGCTTGGGTCCCCAAACTCCTGCACAAGGCTGTTCCACACCCAGCAGGACAGTGCAGGGGAGGCCCTGGAGAACTTCACTCAGGCAGAGGTAAGGACCCAACTCTGCAGGTGGAAGTTGAGGCCCAGACATGGGATGGAACTTCTCCATGGTTGCAAAAGTAGTTCTGGTAGAACAGAAAGGGCATAGCTTTACTAAGCCCACATGGCAGGGCTTTGAATGCCGGCTTCTGGGGTGCGTCCTCCTGGGTCAGCAGGAGCTACTGAAGGTTCCACAAGAGGACTGACTTGGGCTGTCTCTGACATGAGGCACCTGGGTCAGGGGTTGCGGGGGAAGCCTTGGTGGTCTAGGATGTGCCCATAGGGGGCAGCCTGGTGGTGCAGAGGCCGCAGAAGAGTGGGACCCAGTGCTCTGGAACCACAGGCTGGGACAGCTGTATGGCAACATGGCCACCAGGTGGTGCCATCTACCTGTGTTTGCTCCAGAAGCCCAGTGCTGGGGTCCGGCCCTGCAACATTATGGCCCCTCCTGCCAGGGCTGGGCCTGAGGGCTCCTTGGGGCCGGGGGAAGGGAGCCCAGAAATGCCAGAAGGCTCTGTTTTCTGGACATGTGAGTCCGACTGCAGCTCTGCCTGCAAGTAATTGACCCAGCAAGACTGGTACCAGAACCTCAGGAACAGGCGCCTGCTCTGCTTGCAAGTGGGAGGCCTGAAAAAGGGTCCCCTTCGCCCAACATGAGGAGGGCCTGTAACTGCTCTGGAAGCACCTGGGCCCATCGCAGCACTGATTCTGTGCTGCAGAACATGCCAACCATCAGCCCCCCACTCTCCACACCACCACCCCTCCCTCAGCTGGAAGGAGGGCCCGTTTCTAAAATCACCATTCCCACCTGTGCCCGGCCCTGGCCAAGGCACGGAGGCTCTGAAAGGAGACCCCTGCCCCACCAGTGAGACAGATTAAGGAGCACTGTTGGTCAGCGCTGGGGGTTTCTGGAGGTGAGAACTTGGTGAGGGTAAGAACAGGGGCCTTCCTGGGTAGGGGACACAAGCTGGCCTTGAGGGACACGCAAGACTAGGGCAGATGAAGAGCAAGGAGGCTGGGCCTGGAGGGTGACCTTCCCTGGGGCCTTCCCTGGGGTGACAGGGAAGGTGAATGTGGGGAGGGCCCTTTGTGCAGGGGAGCCAGAGCGGTGCCAGCCTCGATGCTACCTGAGGGCCTGAGATGCAGCAGAATTGGAACCCTGGTGGCAACCCAGAGCCGGGGAGGAAGGGGTGGGTGAGCAGGGCAAGGCAGAACTTTCACAGGCCTGTGTCCCCAGATGTGGGAGGGGGCCACTGCGCCCATCCCTGCGGAGGTTCTGAGGAGCACGGATGGTGACTCTGGGTCCGAGGATCTGGTCTACACCATCGAGCAGCCCAGCAACGGGCGGGTAGTGCTGCGGGCGGCGCCGGGCACCGAGGTGCGCAGCTTCACGCAGGCCCAGCTGGATGACGGACTCGTGCTGTTCTCACACAGAGGTGGGTGCTGAGGGCCGGGCCTCAGGTTCCTGCTGCCCACAGGGTTGCCCTGAGATGGGGAGCCAGCTCGGGTCAGCTGGACCCAATGCCCCTGTCCACAGGAACCCTGGATGGAGGCTTCCACTTCGGCCTCTCCGATGGCGAGCACACTTCCTCTGGACACTTCTTCCGAGTGATGGCCCAGAAGCAAGTGCTCCTCTCGCTGGAGGGCAGCCGGACACTGACTGTCTGCCCAGGTGGGTGTGCTGATTTGTGGGCATTCCTGGGTGCCAGGAGCTGGGCAGAGCTGATGGTGGCACGCCAGGGTCACACTGCCTCTCTGCAGACACAGGCCTGGGCCTGGCTCCCAGTCAAAGTCTGATAGCCCCTTTTGCCTCTGGCAGGGTCCGTGCAGCCACTCAGCAGTCAGACCCTCAGAGCCAGCTCCAGCGCAGGCACCGACCCCCAGCTCCTGCTCTACCATGTGGTGCGGGGCCCCCAGCTAGGCCGGCTGTTCCATGCCCAGCAGGACAGCACAGGGGAGGCCCTGGTGAACTTCACTCAGGCGGAGGTAAGGGCCCCACTTTGCAGCCACCACTCAGACACCACCAGCCTCAGGTGGATGTGGTGCCATGGACATCACATGGACATGGGTGCCAGCTCCAGCATCACTGGCAGCAAACGTTCCTGGTCTTGCCATGGTTCAGGCCCTGGTGTCCTGCCCCCCAGGAGCTGCCAGGCTGGCAGGGCAAGTTCATGTTCCATAAGGAGGGAGAAGGATTCAGAAAGTCGGAGATACAGGGCCCCAGAGTAGGGCTGGGGTCTTGGGGTATAGCTTCCAGAAGGAAGCTACAGCCGGACCCGAGGGTCTGGAGAGGGGGCACCATGTGGGGGCACTAGTGGCACCCCAGTAGCTGGCGAGGGGCAGTGCTTGGTCAAGAGGGATGGAGTTGGAGGTGAAGCAGCTGCTGGGCCTGTGGGCAGAGGCGTGAGCCTGGGGCTCAGGTCAGGTGCCAGCCAGAGGCAGAGTGGATCCTAGGGGCAGATGAGCTGATGAAAGGCAGCTGAGTCGGCCAAGAGGGTGAAGCCACCATTCATCCATCCTGGTAGCTTCAAAGACCACTAGGAAGAACTAGAGCTCTCAGCCATGGGTAGCAGCAGACTCTGTGATCACTGTGCCATGGGGGCCGGGCCAGTCATCGCTTAAATGAACACCTCTTCCCGAAGGCAGAACAGGGGTTGTTCCATAGCAGGGCAGAACGGGGCAGACTCTTCCAAGGGCCATCCTAGGCAAGCGGCACATGTGGTGCTCCCGCCAGGAGGCTGCAGGGGCATCTGGACCCAGCACATGATCACAGTGAGTTCTAGGTAGGGAGAGGTCTTGTGGGGCGCAGAACCGACTCTGTCATTCAGGAGCCACGGCACGCGGTACTGCTCCAAGTACCTCCAGAGGGGTCCCCCCGCCAGCCCTCAAAAATGGCAAAGCACACCCCAGCCCCCTTTCCAAGCTCCCTTGCTTGGGCAGGGACCTCCTGAGCCTGGCACTCTCCCTCCTGAGAGGCGCAGATGGTATTCAAGTGCAAAGCCAAGGTTCCCGCCCAGCAAGTGGCTCAGATGGGGAGCCTTTGGGCATCTGGAAGGAGGTGGCTTTGACAGGTGGAATAGTTTCTTGGGCTTCTCACATCAACACCTCCCAGGCCAGGTTCTGTATTTCCCTGGAGCCCCACTCCTGCTATGGCCCCCTCCCCACGATGAGATATTCATCAGGCTGGTGTCTACAGCTGCTGTGTACCCTCGGTTGCTGGGAGACTTTGTCAAGAATGCCCAGGAATGGGGAGGGCACGGGACCCGGCCATCAGCAACCCTCTCGCACTCTATAGTCCCACGTTACTCAGAGCTTCCCCATGCCCCAGCAATATGAAGGACTAGATTGAATTGGCACCGGGGGCTAGGCTGGCAGTGCCACCCAGGAAAGCAGGGAAGAGGCTCTGTGGGCTACCTGGCCCACTCGGGGAGGAGGGCAGGACTGGGTATTGTCTTGACAGCAGCCCTGTCCCACAACACTGAACTGGGCAGGGAAGGGGTCAGGTGTCCCCATTTTTCAGATAAGGAAACGGAGGCTCTTGGAGGGCAGGGTAACTTTATTTAGAACACATGGCGAGTAAGAGGCAAAACTTCTGCCTGCGAGTCCAGGATTTCCTTCACCAGAGGACACTGCTTGCTCCCCAGAGCTCAGGACCCTGTGTTTTGTCTCACTCCCACCCACAGAGCTCCTGTATCCAGGCATCAGCTCCCACTCCCACTCCTGGGGGCTCCATTTCCTTCCTGCCTACCATTCAGCCTGGACCAGAAGTTGCCACTGGCAGCTCTTTAGTCCTGGGCCAGATTTGGCCCACAGATGTGTTTATTTGGCCTGCACACAGCAGCTAATACTTTGAAGTTAATTGTCAACATATAACCTTTGGGAAATTAAACAAAAAACTTGATTCCCATTTTCTTAAAAGGCCTGTGTTCCCTCTTACAGTGAAAGCAGACGAGCAGCCGCTTCCTTTAGAACAGGTGCTAGCCCCTATGTAGATAGCTCGGCTCTTCTTCAGACTGGGCTCAGCTGCCCTTTAGCCCAGGCTCTGCTTCCCTTAGACCAGGCCCTGCCCCACCGCAGACCGGGCCCTGCCCCCACCTCAGACTGGGCCCTGCCTCCCCTTAGGCTGGCCCTGCTCTCCCTTAGCCCAGGCCCTGCCCCTGCTTAGCCCGGGCCCTGCTCCCCTTACTCTGGCCCCTGCTCCCCCTTACTCCAGGTTCTGCTCCTAGAGTCTTCACAGGTTAAGACCCTGTTAAGTTTCCATGTTACTATTGTACAAGTCCTGTTTTTCTCTGAGAAGAAAAATAGTTCCCAGTGTTTCCTAAAAGGGGAAAATAAGGCCGGGCGCGGTGGCTCATGGCTGTAATTCCAGCTCTTTGGGAGGCCAAGGCAGGTGGATCACAAGGTCAGGAGATCGAGACCATCCTGGCTAACAGGCGAAACCCCATTTCTACTAAAATACAAAAAATAAGCAGGGCATGGTGGCGCGCACCTATAGTCCCAGCTACTCAGGAGGCTGAGGCAGGGGAATTGCTTGAACCCAGGAGGTGGCGGTTTCAGTGAGCCGAGATCACGCTACTATACTCCAACCTGGTAACAGAGCAAGACTCTGTCTCAAAAAAAAAAAGGGGTGGGGAACAAAAGATAGGCCAAAAGAACACATTTTGATTTTAGTGGGAGGAAACCTCTTTTCTTCCTGGAGTGAAGAATATTCTTTGGTGTTGAACTGCAGGCAGCCCCAAGAACAGCAGGTGTGGCTGGACTGGAGGTGAGGGGAGTTGAGGTCACGGGGTGATGTGGTCACAGCCAGGCCTTAGTGGACAGATGGGGAGACACCGCACTATGTGAGCCAAAGAGCCCCATAATCTTCCCTTTCAAAAGGCTCACTCTGGCTGCTGTGTTAAGAACAAAATGTAATGGGTGGGGGACTGCAGTTGGGACACAGAAAGCTGTTACAATAATCCAGGTGAGAGATGAGGTGGTTTGAGGGAAAGAGAGGATGCAAGGGTGGTTCCAAGGGTTTGGTCTGAGCCCTTGAAAACGGAGCTATGGTCTCTGAAGCGGGATGACTGTAGCAGGTGGGGCCGATCGGGAGTGCAGCTGGGGCAGGTTGAGTTTGAGATGTCCACTAGATATCCACAGGGGCGGCTGCAAACATGAGTCTGGGGTTCAGGGGAGAGCAGGCTAGGCTGGAGCTACAAATAAGGCGGTCTTCAGCACACCTGGCATTTAAGGCCAGGAAACTGAACAAGGACCCATGGAGAGTGCCTGTAGACAGAAAAGAACCTGGAGACCTGGCCATAAGATGTTGGGGAGAAGAGGAGGAACAGCCAGGAGAATCTGTGAGGCAGGAGGAACCCCAGACTGAAGTATCCCGGAGTCCGTGGCTCTCTTGGAGGAAGGGCTGCTTGGTGGCGCCAGTGCCGCTGAGCAGGTAAGAGGAGGCTGAGAGCTGACTGCTGGATCCAACAACACGGAGGCCCCTGGTGCCCTTGACAAAAGGAGATATGGTGATGGGGGAGCAAAATCCTGGGTAGAGAGACCCAAGAATGCCTGAGGGAGAGTGTGAACTCTGCTTTTTGAAGTTTTGCTGCAAAGAGAAGCAAAGGGGCAGGGGTGTTGTTGGTGGAAAATGTGAAGTCAAGAATAGTTTTTTCTGGCCAGATGCAGTGCCTCCTGCGTGTAATCCCAGCACTTTGGGAGGCTGAGGCAAGTGGATCACTTGAGCCCAGGAGTTCAAGACCAACCTGGGCAACACAGTGAGACCCTGTCTCAACAAACAATAAAATAAATTAGCCGGGCGTGGTGGCACCTGCCTGCAGTCTGTGCTACTTGGAAAACTGAGGTGGGAGGATTGCTTGAGCCCTGGAGGTCGAGGCTGCAGTGAGCCATGATCACGCCACTGCGGTGTCTCAATAATGGTAATAATAATAATTAAATAGCTTTAATGTAAGTGAGACAAAAGAATAGCATAATTGCATAAGGAAGGGAATGATGCATCTGGGGGGAAACTGACATCATAGGAGAAAGCCAGAAGACAGTAGAAGTGGTGTCTTCAGAAGGCAAGAGGGGATAGGATCCTGTGCACAAGAAGAAGTACTCGCTTTAGAGAGCAGCACAGACAGATCATTGCATTCCCCAGAGGTCAGAGAAATTAGGCGATTTCCCCAGGGTGGCAGAGCTGGGGTTTGAGCCCAGACTCCGGCTCCAGAGCCCAGCTCTGCACTGCATTGCCTGATGTGACCCACTGAGTTAGTGAGGGAGAGAGTGGGTCACACGCACAGACCTGGGCACAGCCAGGAGAGCCCAGAGTGGGGCCTGAGGAGACAGAAGTGCTCAGTGTCTGGACAAGCTGGGCTGGACCTGCCTCTCACCCCACGATGGTGTCTCCCCTAGGTCTATGCTGGGAATATTCTGTATGAGCATGAGATGCCTGCCGAGCCCTTCTGGGAGGCCCATGATACCCTAGAGCTCCAGCTGTCCTCACCGCCTGCCCAGGACGTGGCTGCCACCCTTGCTGTGGCTGTGTCTTTTGAGGCTGCCTGTCCCCAGCGCCCCAGCCACCTCTGGAAGAACAAAGGTGAACAGCATGATGAACTGGCAAGATTGTGGGGAGGGACAATGGGAAAGGCCCAGGAGGAGGGGACACAAGGCCAGGGTCAGCAGCTCGTGTCTCAGTCCCCAGAACCTGGGAAGTCACAGGGAAGGTGAGTGGGGAAGCTTTGGCATCAGAGTGGGGACACAGTCCTTGTCCTCCTGGGAACCCTGAGCCCCACCCTGGAGGACCTGGCTTGAGGGTGTGGGGGAGGCATATCCTTGCCCTGGGGTACCCCCAGCTGAGGGTCCATGGCTCTTCCCTCAGTGGGCTGGACCCTCATAGCCTGTGTCCCACCCCCAGGTCTCTGGGTCCCCGAGGGCCAGCGGGCCAAGATCACCATGGCTGCCCTGGATGCCTCCAACCTCTTGGCCAGCGTTCCATCACCCCAGCGCCTAGAGCATGATGTGCTCTTCCAGGTCACGCAGTTCCCCAGCCGGGGCCAGCTATTGGTGTCTGAGGAGCCCCTCCACGCTGGGCAGCCCCACTTCCTGCAGTCCCAGCTGGCTGCAGGGCAGCTAGTGTATGCCCACGGCGGTGGGGGTACCCAACAGGATGGCTTCCACTTTCGTGCCCACCTCCAGGGGCCAGCAGGGGCCACCGTGGCTGGACCCCAAACCTCAGAGGCTTTTGCCATCACAGTGCGGGATGTAAATGAGCGGCCCCCTCAGCCACAGGCCTCTGTCCCACTCCGGCTCACCCGAGGCTCTCGCGCCCCCATCTCCCGGGCCCAGCTGAGCGTCGTGGACCCAGACTCAGCTCCTGGGGAGATTGAGTATGAGGTCCAGCGGGCACCCCACAACGGCTTCCTCAGCCTGGTGGGTGGTGGCCCGGGGCCCGTGACCCGCTTCACACAAGCCGACGTGGATTCGGGGCGGCTGGCCTTCGTGGCCAACGGGAGCAGCGTGGCAGGCGTCTTCCAGCTGAGCATGTCTGATGGGGCCAGCCCACCGCTGCCCATGTCCCTGGCCGTGGACATCCTACCGTCCGCCATCGAGGTGCAGCTGCGGGCACCCCTGGAGGTGCCCCAAGCTTTGGGGCGCTCCTCACTGAGCCAGCAGCAGCTCCGGGTGGTTTCAGATAGGGAGGAGCCGGAGGCAGCATACCGCCTCATCCAGGGACCGAAGTACGGGCATCTCCTGGTGGGTGGGCGGCCCGCCTCAGCCTTCAGCCAACTCCAGATAGACCAGGGCGAGGTGGTCTTTGCCTTCACCAACTTCTCCTCCTCTTATGACCACTTCAGAGTCCTGGCACTGGCTAGGGGTGTCAACGCATCAGCCGTAGTGAACATCACTGTGAGGGCTCTGCTACACGTGTGGGCAGGTGGGCCATGGCCCCAGGGTGCTACCCTGCGCCTGGACCCCACCATCCTAGATGCTGGCGAGCTGGCCAACCGCACAGGCAGTGTGCCCCGCTTCCGCCTCCTGGAGGGACCCCGGCATGGCCGTGTGGTCCGTGTGCCCCGAGCCAGGACGGAGCCTGGGGGCAGCCAGCTGGTGGAGCAGTTCACTCAGCAGGACCTTGAGGATGGGAGGCTGGGGCTGGAGGTGGGCAGGCCAGAGGGAAGGGCCCCCAGCCCCACAGGCGACAGTCTCACTCTGGAGCTGTGGGCACAGGGCGTCCCACCTGCTGTGGCCTCCCTGGACTTTGCCACTGAGCCTTACAATGCTGCCCGGCCCTACAGCGTGGCCCTGCTCAGTGTCCCTGAGGCCACCCGGACGGAAGCAGGGAAGCCAGAGAGCAGCACCCCCACAGGCGAGCCAGGCCCCATGGCATCTAGCCCTGTGCCTGCTGTGGCCAAGGGAGGCTTCCTGGGCTTCCTTGAGGCCAACATGTTCAGTGTCATCATCCCCGTGTGCCTGGTCCTTCTGC
The DNA here is from genome assembly GCF_047675955.1 of Chlorocebus sabaeus. NCBI lineage: Eukaryota > Metazoa > Chordata > Mammalia > Primates > Cercopithecidae > Chlorocebus > Chlorocebus sabaeus. The sequence goes on along the minus strand of NC_132929.1, from coordinate 51,574,113 downwards.
TCCTGGCGCTCATCTTGCCCCTGCTCTTCTACCTCCGAAAACGCAACAAGACGGGCAAGCATGACGTCCAGGTCCTGACTGCCAAGCCCCGCAATGGTCTGGCTGGTGACACCGAGACCTTTCGCAAGGTGGAGCCAGGCCAGGCCATCCCGCTCACAGCTGTGCCTGGCCAGGGGCCCCCTCCAGGAGGCCAGCCTGACCCAGAGCTGCTGCAGTTCTGCCGGACACCCAACCCTGCCCTTAAGAATGGCCAGTACTGGGTGTGAGGCCTGGCCTGGGCCCAGATGCTGATCGGGCCAGGGACAGGCTTGCCTATGTCCTGGGCCCCATTGCTTCCATGCCCGGGTGCTGTCTGAGTATCCCCAGAGCAAGAGAGACCTGGAGACACCAGGGGTGGAGGGTCCTGGGAGATAGTTCCAGGGGTCCTGGACAGAGTGAATCAAGAGCTGGAACCTCCCTCGGCTCACTCTGAGCCTGGAGAACTGCAGGGGCCAAGGTGGAGGCAGGCTTAAGTTCAATCCTGCCCTGGAGCTGGTTTAGGCTGTCAAAACCAGGGTAACCTCTCACATGGGTCATGATTCTGGGTCCTGGGACTGTGACCTTGGGTAAGTCACGCCTGACCCAGGCTGCTAAGAGGGCAAGGAGAAGAAAGTACCCTGGGGAGGGAAAGGACAGAGGAGGGTATTCCTGGCTTTTCCACTCCAACCCAGGCCACCCTTTGTCTCTGCCCCAGAGTTGAGAGAAAAACTTTCCTCCCTGGTTTTTCATGGAGATGGTATTCCCTGGAGTAGAGGGCAGGAGGAGAGAGCGCCTCCACTCTAGAAGGCATAAGCCAATAGAATAATATAATCAGGGTGCAGGGTGGGTAGGTTGCTCTGGGGATGGGTTTATTTAAGGGAGATTGCGAGGAAGCTATTTAACATGGTGCTGAGCTAGCAAGGACTGATGGAGCCCCTGGGGGTGTGGGATGGAGGAGGGTCTGCAGCCAGTTCATTCCCAGGGCCCCACCTTGATGGGGCAAGGGCTAAGCATGCATGTGTCAGCGGCTTTGGAGCAGGCTAGGCTGGGGCTCATGGAGGGTCTCAGGCCGAGGCCACTACAGTGCCAGTGCCCCCCTGAGGACTAGGGGGCAGGCAGCTGGGGGCACTTGGCTCCATGGAGCCTGGATAAACAGTGCTTTGGAGGTTCTGGACAGCTGTGTGGTGTTTGTGTCTTAACTGTGCACTGGGCCTTTTTGTCTGCGTCGGCTTGCATACAGAGGGCCCCTGGAGTCGGCCCTCTGGCCTGGCCTCAGCCAGTGGGATGGAGAGGGCCAGGTAGACCTCTGAACTTCCACCTCCTGGGGCCTCCCAGACCTCCTGTGCCCCCACCTGTGTGGGCAGGTGGGCCCGTCTTTGGGTGATGGGACCAAACCCCTTCAGTTTAGTAGGGAAAGGCTAGGTCCTCTACAAAGAGCTTCAAGACAAAAATTAAAATAAATGCTCCCCACCCTAGATTTATTAGCCTGAGTTTTGACCTCCACACCCCTGTTCCTCCCCAGCCACCTCTGAAGGGGTTGCAGCAGCAAAATGAAGGGAGTGGGGGGACTTGGGGATCTCAAGGCTGGGACATGGTACCAAGGAGGAGGGGGAGGAGAACCACCACAGGTACCTCCTAGCAACTTCTACAAGGCAGGCTTCTGCTGGTCTCCACCCTCCCAACAGGAGGACCAAGGGTGCTGCTTCTCCAAGCTAGAGGAAACAGCAAGGATTCAGAAAAGCCAGGCATCCCTGAGCATGGCCTGAGAGGCCAGCATTGGGTTACAGAGGGGTTCTGAGGCCGTGGCATCTCCAGAAGGCCCTCTCTGAGTTGCTGAGTCACCACCCTCTAGACCTCTCTTGAGGGTGTCGCAGGGTTGGGGGCAATGGAGACAAATTCTGGGTACCACGGGATATGCCTGGCCCTGAGAGTAGACTGAAGAGAGGAAGAGAAATGTGAGAGGCCTCTGAGCACAGCCAGGTCAGTGGGTGGACAGCCCTGGCCAGCTTCTGGCAGCTGACCTGCATCTGGGGACCAGAGTCACCTCTTCCCTGTGCCCCAACGTCTGAAACATTTGAACCAGGAATGAGAGCAAGAGAGAAGGCTCCTCCCCACCCTGCCCCGGACCGCCCCTCCTGTAACATCTCTCACATCTCAGTGTCCAGCCTCCTAGGTCCTCCTCTCAGAGGCTTCGGGCAGGAGACCAGGTACATCCTGCTGTTAGGGCCCCCAGAGGACCCAGGGGAGACTAAGAGTCAGGGAGGGGAAGACGGCCATCACATAGCAAGGCGCTTCTTGCCACACTGAAAAGCAGGACTCCCCAGGGAGGGTGACCAGAGCCCCAGAGATCCCTCTGCGCCCTGAGCTCACTGTGCTCAGGGCTCGGTGTGAGCTCATTCAGTTCCTTCTACAAGCCTGGTCTCTCCGGCACCCCAGGCCAGCCTCAGACAGGGGCCTGGCCAAGGGTATCTCCACACCACATCCGGTGATCTGCCTCCCCTCCCAGGAGCTCGGGCTAGAGCCCCAGGGCCCTGATATCTGGAACAACTCTCTACCCAGGGTGACCAGTTTCGCTGGAAGTGTAAGCTGAGAAGAGGGTGACAGACCCATCAGGCAGGATCTGGCCTGGTCTCCGATTTCCCCCAGAGGACTGAGAACACACTCTGTTCACAAAGCCTGGCCCGGCCTGCCCTGCCCCCAGGGAGCTGGCACCAGCTGACACAGTTCCAGCTCCTCTGAGCCAGTGCGGGACAGTGGGCTAGCACTCAGGGCACTGTGCCAGCAGCTCTGCTAGGACCTGGGAGAGGGTCTTTCACTGGCTCACCGGAGCTGAGAACCCAACCTAAACGTGGGGCCTTGGTTTATGTAAATCCCTTGCCCCAGGGCTTAAGGGGCTTGTCTCCACTTTACAAAGTAACTCACCATCCCCCTCCTTTAAGGAGCCAGTTCCTCCCAGGCGCTGGAGATAACAGCCAACCCGTGTACAAGTGTTCAGGAATGTTTGGGAGCTCCTGACCCTCTCCGCGCAAACACACACAAATGCATAATGTGCATTTGTGCACACCATTGTGTATGTGAACACAGGCTCATGCATGACCTTCAGACACACAACACAGAGATAAATACCTACCTACCTAAGAAAAACACGCATACGCATGGGCACACACAAATTTCAGAAGTATATGCTTCTCACCTGGGACCCCCCGCAGTCCCAGCTAGCCTAGTTGAGCAAAGGAGTCAGGATTTTCTGCCCATTAGGCACCCAAGTTGACATCAGCAGAATTGCAAAGTGAGCCCACGTGGGTGGGGGAAGGGCACAGGGTAGGAGTTGCCAGAGGGGCCCAGATCCCCAGGACCCCAGTTTAGAAACCCTGCCCCTCTGAGCCCTTCTCTGCATCCTAGAAGCCAGCCCTTTAAGCGGGTTGATCTGGCAGCCACGGAGCCCACTGAGCTGGCACACTCATCTCCCAATAGGAAGCTAGAGAAGTGCTTCCGCCACCCCATACCGAACTCCCGTAACCAATGAGAACTGCCAGGGCTGCTGGCATCTTCCTCCAGGCCCTGAGGATTCCAGATCTCAAAGAGGTGGAGGTTCCTCCTGGGCAGAACTCCAGACATCTCTGGTTGGATCTCCCATTCCTGGCCGTAACATGTTGGGAAGCTCTGGTAAGTAGGTGGAACCAAGATAGAGAACCAGACCCGCTGGGCTCCTCTACAAAGCTCCACTCTGACCCTAGGGCCTCTCATAGGTAACGCCATCCCTGTGGAGTTACCACTAAGATTGGTCAGGCAACAGCAAGGGCATGTTGTGCCAAAAATGCAGTGGAAGATGCAGATAGGAATCCAATCAGCCCTTCCTGAAGAGCCACAGGCATGCCAGTGAATAACTACCTAACCCTGACATGTGCCTTCACCCAGTGGTGTGAGCAGGTCAGGGAGGGGAAGCCCAGAGTGGGAGGGCTCGCTGCCTCTGTCTGCTTCCTCCTCTCCTTAGAGAAGGCTGGTCCTTTCCATGGAAGGCCCAGCCACACGGCAGCTAAAGCTGGGCATATTCAGCTACATCCTGGTTACATTTCTATTCTCAGTGTAATGAATTATAGTATTTAACTGATGGCTGCTAGCCTCACAAAGGGCGTCAGCTCCTTGGAGAGCCCTCCGTCAGCTCCTTGGAGGGCCCTCTGTGACCACCGAGATAATTGGTGGGTTGTGTTGTGTTCCTTCACTTTCCAGATGTCCTGTGAGCCCCTAGAGACAGAAACAGCCCTGGATTAAATCGCCCAGTGGCCAAGAAGGGACTTTTTTATCCAAACACAGCCTCAGCAGGGGACTAGGGGAGTTCCCCTGCCTGCCAACCTGAGGTCTGCACTGTTAGTCCAGTGCCTGGAGCTAATCCCAAGGCTTCCTTCTGATGCCTCGTGAGGTTGCAAAGGGCCCAAGAGACACAGTCTCTGTGTCTTGCAGACTCAAATTCGATGAGTTGCCTAAATCTTTGCTGCTCAAAGTGGAGTCCATGAACTGGCAGCACGGGCATTACCTGGGAGCTTGTTGGAAATGAAGACTCTCAGGCCCTACCCCAGAGTAGCTGAATCAGACTGTTTTAACAAGGTCCTTGGTGATTAGAAGACACATGACACAGTGTAAGTCCTGACTGAAGTCCTCCCCTCACCCTTTAATTAGGGGATACTGAAATGGGAGACGCAGGGCCCAGACCAAGATCACACAGTGAGCTAGTGGCTGAGCTGGAAGAAGGGTCAGACCTCGAGCCCTGTCCCAGGGTTTTCTATTCCACTTCAGCTCTCACTCTTGCAAAGTCCCCATCCGCTGCAGGTTTGGAGGGATGGGTTCTGACATGGGTTCCTTCCCCAGGGAACTCCAGTGAGGACAAGAGAGGGAAGCAGAGGAACCAGCAGCTAGATCTGATCCAATGGGGAGGCTCTGCAGGAAACAGCCCACTCCCATCCTTACCTCCCAAAGACGGAACCCTGGGAAGAGTGCAGTAGCCCCACCACCCCACCTTCTGTAATCTGGCTGCTCCTTCCCTTCCTGTCCCCTCCCTGCCCATCTGGTCTCACCTGTCAGGGGAAGAGATGAAGGGAAATGTCTGGCCAACGTCACAGGTCAGTGCCTGTGTCATGCACAGGGCCCCCCGTGGAGGAGCAGGGCAGCCAGCAGGAGAGCAGGCTGCCAGCCAGGCCTGGTCGGAAGGAGGGCAGGGGACACCCAGAGCTTTCTGTCCCACAGAGGTGCCACACTGTCTCTCCTGCCCACAGAAGAAATGCTGGTCTATGGCCCCCAGCCTGTGGGCTATCCTGGTGCTGGGAGTGCTTTTGGGACCCCACCAACTCTACTCCTCTCCTGGGTTATTGAGCCACAGCCCAGGTGAAGGCCCCAGACTCCCATACCCTGCAGTACGCATCGTTCAATTCTACACACTCCACTAAGGCCGTGTGTAGCCTGGCCCAGCCACCGCTGTGCCCATGCTAGGTACAGAGTAGATGTCCAGCAAACATCTACTGCCAGAACAGTAGCACATGCCCTTCCCTCAGACATGCCCTCAAGCCAAGAGGCCTCTGACCACCCCTCCTGCCCAGATCTCTCCTGGGTTCCCACCCTGGCTCCCCTGCTCCCCTGCTCCCCTCACCCCCAGGGTTGCTGGCTGGGCTCTCGATGGCTGCTCTGGCCCCAGATCTCTGCTAGGGCCCAGGTTGACCTGGCCCCAGGCCCTGAGTTTCTGTGGGGTGGGTTTAATCTTTCCCTCCCAGACACTTCGGAGCTCACTGCACACTTCCTTCAGACTCACCCCAGGCTCCCTCCCACCCAGACACCTGAGGTCTATCTGCCTGAATGTGTTGGGTCTATCTCAGAACCCTATGGGCAGAACGCGTTCACCAAATCACACGTGGGAGCTCACCACAGATAGAAGCAAAGTTAAGTGGGGCAGGAGGAGGAGGTGACCCCAAACCCCCTTACACTCAGCCTCCCCCTGCCCAACAGCCCTCCTCAGAACATCCAGGCTCGTGGGGCGCTGTGCCAGCCGGGCTAACCACTCACAGGGCTCACCTGATCCCAAACTTCGGGGGCAAGGAGCAGAGCAGAGCCACAGATGCCCTCACCTCTCCCCCACCCACATGACCCTGCATTCAATCAGGGGCCCAGAGAAGAGGTGTGACTCACCCACAGTCACAAAGCAATTTGCTGGCAGAGCTAGGCCTCCTAGAGGCTTGAAACCTTTCAGATGCCACGAATATGTCTCTCAGCAGTGGGATGCCCAGCACCTGGAGAGACACTGGGGCCAGGCAGTGGGCCAGGGATGCCAGACATGCTGGCCAGGGCAGAGACCTTCAAGAACCAGAGTGTGGCAGGGGAGCCTCGTTGAGTCTTGTTGGGGAAGGTGGCGCCTGGGCTGGGGTGACCTAAAGGGCTGCTAGGCTGGCAGGCAGGTGGGTGAGGCTGGCAGAGCCTAAGCACTCCTGGAAGTCAGTGACTCAGGCTAGAAAGGGCCCTTCTGAGTCAGCCCTGCTGAAAGGTTGCCTTGTGAGTGCTGCACCTGGACAAGCGACTGAAGCAAGGCCCAGGGACCCCACCAAGGTTCTAGGCCCCAGGACCTCTGCTCCCTAATCTGCCCTGAGAAGCTCAGAGTCTGGGGAGAGAGCCCATGAACTGAAGGAGGGAGGGCAGAGGCAGTGACTGTCCACTTGGTGAGCTTGTACAAGTCCACCCACCTGTTCTAACTCAAGAAGGGATCACTGGTTCGAGACAGTATTGAGCCAGGCCTGGGAGCTCAGTGCCTGCTTTCTGCCTAGAAGCCCTCCTCCTGTCCCTTCCAGCATTCATGCTGTGTCTGGCCAGAGGGCCCCAGCCCAGCTTCTGCCCTCTCCCTGAGTGAAGATCTACCAAAACAGTATATTGGAACCAAGGTTTCTTTCCAAAGGGTCAATGTTAAGGCAAAGCTCTTAGAACAGCCCCTCACACACAGTAAATTCTCAGTAAATGTTGATCTTTTTTTTTTGTTCTTTTTTTGGTTTTTGTTGTTGTTGTTGTTTTGTTTTTTGTTTTTTTGAGACAGAGTCTCACTCTGTCGCCCAGGCAGGAGTGCAGTGGCACGATCTCGGCTCACTGCAAGCTCCACCTCCCGGGTTCATGCCATTCTCCTGCCTCAGCCTCCCAAGTAGCTGAGACTATAGGCGCCTGCCACCACGCGTGGCTAATTTTGTTTTTTCTATTTTTTAGTAGAGATGGGGTTTCACTGTGTTAACCAGGATGGTCTCAATCTCCTGACTGCATGATCCGCCCGCCTCAGCCTCCCAAAGGGCTGGGATCACAGGCGTGAGCCACTGTGCCTTGCCTTTTTTTTTTTTTTTTTTTTTTTAATATGGAGTCTCACTCTGCCACCCAGGCTGGAGTACAGTGACGCGATCTCAGCTCACTGCAACCTCTGCTTCCCAGGTTCAAGCGATTCTCGTGCCTCACCCTACCGAGTAGCTGGGACTACAGGTGCACATCACCATGCCCAGCTAATTTTTGTATTTTTAGTAGAGACAGGGTTTCATCATGTTGGCCAGGCTGGTCTTGAACTCCTGACCTCAAGTGATCTGCCCGCCTCAGCTTCCCAAAGTGCTGGGATTACAGGCGTGAGCCACCACACCAGGCCGACCATTCTTATTATTGGTGCTGTTATGATGGTTCCTCCCATTGAATGGCCCAGCATATGGGTCTGGCATGTTGTAGGTGCTTGATAAATGGTAGAAGCTGACGTTATTGTTATTATCATAATTTATGGTGGCTATCTCAGTGCCTGACACATAGTATATGCTGAACAAATGCTCAGTCCTTCTGTGGATGGCCGAATGCATGTGTTCCCCATCTGGCAAAGAGAGACACAGGGACATTCTCCACTGGGCTGTGGCAGGGAGTAAAGTGAGGTGTGCAGCAAGGGATCCAGTTCTGGGTGGGAGCAGCTGGCAGTGCCACTCTGCCCTTTCTTCCTGCACACCCACCTCACTGATTCGGAAGGCTCTCCCTGAGGTTGGGGGTGGAATGGGTGGGGACCATCTGGCCTACGTGGTGGGGAGGTCTTGGCTGCAGGGATCCAAGAGGGAGGAGCCCCAAAGAACCCGACTGCCCAGGTGGAAGGGGCAGGCCCCTCCTGAAACACAGGGGTTGTCTGGGCTGGGCCCTGAAAAAGGGGGAGAGCTGAGCCTAAGGCAGGGTGGGAGGTGAGAAGGACGATGCAGAGCCAGAGGACGCGGACCCTGGCCTCCGGGGGCAGAAGGGGCCCTGGAGAGCAGGCTGAGAAGCCACTGTAGAGCTCTTGGCCCAACAGCAAGGAGCCCCTGGAATGAACCTGGTGCTGGGCTGAGAGCACGGTCTTCCACCACTGCCCACTTTCCAGGGCCAGCCCTTTAAGATGCAGAATTTTCTGGGGGGGAGTGGCGGCACTGCTGGGGCACTGGACCAGACGTCTACCCTGAGTTGTCCCCAGCTTAAGTGGCCTCAGTTGCCCAATTACCCAGCAGTCACCCTAGAAGCCTTTGGAGCTGGCCAGGATGGGCCACTACCACGCCTCATACACACCCCCCCCCCACCCCATCCAGCTGATGCTGGCCCATCTGGCTGGGTTTCAATGCCAGGGAGGAAGGAGGCTGCCTGCTGTACTGGTGGGGACAGCACAGTGCTCTGCTAGTAAGGAAGGACAAGACAGAGCTCTCTGGGTCCTCCAGAAGGCTGAGCAGAGACTGGTGCACACCCATCTTCCACCCCTTCACACCCCATCCCTTGCTGAGAAAGAGGGAAACACTTCCCAGAATGAGTCATTGGGTCCCCAGGGGTGTGGGAAATGACATCAGGGAGTAGGCATGCATTTAGCCATCAGCTGCTGTGGCAACATACACACACACATGCACACGTATTCACAGGACTGCCACATGCAGCCACACACAAAGGCATGCGCAGACACTTGCTGACATGGTGGTGGACATGTACAAACCAGCACCTACACACATGCCCTCCCCAGAGACCTGCAGACACAGCCATGCAGAGCTCCTCAGTCACCTACTGAGAGCCAGGCGCTGTGCCCGGAGCTGAGGATACAGCAGTGAGCAAGACAGACAGACACCAACTCCCCAGAAAGCCACTTTCTACTGTGGGAGACCAGAAACAGCTACATTTAAAATATAACCTTTGCACTGAAGTAGCCACACATGAGACTGTGTGATGTTGGAGTCCGCTGGAAGGCAAAGGGTACGGGGGAGTAAAATAGGGACCCAGTGTTGAGAATTGTTGGAGCCAAGAGGTGGGCATGTGGGGTTCTGTTATATTTGTTTCTCTACTTTTGTGTATGTTTGAAACTTTTTTTTTTTTTTTTTGAGACAGAGTCCCACTCTGTTGCCTAGGCTGGAGTGAAGTGGTGCAATCTTGGCTCACTGCAACCTCCGCCTGCCAGGCTCAAGCGATTCTCCTGCCTCAGCCTCTTGAGTAGCTGGAATTACAGGTGTGCACCACTACGCTCAGCTAATTTTTGTATTTTTAGTAGAGATGGGGTTTCGCCCCATTGGCTAGGCTGGTCTCAAACTCCTGACCTCAGGTGATCCGCCCACCTCGGCCTCCCAAAGTGGTGGGTGTGAGCCACCATGCCAGGCCTGTATTTGCTTGGAAGACTGAGGCAGGAGAATCGCTTGAGCCCAGGAGGCAGAGGTTGCAGCGACAAAAATAAATAAATAAGAGTTAAATACATACACATTTATAATTGGCAGCCGGTAATAAGTAAAATGAAGAAAAAATAAGGCAGGGTAAGGAAACAGAGGGATGAGGAAGTTTCTTTAGATTTCAGGGTCAGGGAAGGTTTCTCCAAGGAGGTGACATTTATGCAGAGACCTGAATTAATTGAGGTGAGAACCACATGTTTATCTGGGAGGAAGAACATTCCAGACAGAGGAGACAGCAAATGCAAAGGCCCTGAGGTCTGAGCAAACGTGGAAGAGGAAACCAGCAGACCAGTGATCTGGAGTTCCATGACTGAAGGGCAGAGGGGTCTGAGACAAGACCAGGAAGGAGTCTTGTGGGTTATGCTAGGAGTGTGGAAACTTTCCTAAGTATGGAGGAAGCCCTGAGGTTGAAAGCAGAGACATGATTTGATTTAGAATATGGTTTTAAGGCTAGGCACAGTGGCTCATGCCTGTAATCCCAGCACTTTGGGAGGCCGAGGCGGGTGAATCACTTGAGGTCAGGAGTTCAAAACTAGTCTGGCCAACATGGTGAAACCCCATCTCTACTAAAAATACAAAAAAAAAAAAAAAAAAAAATTAGCCAGGCGAGGTGGCGAACACCTGTAATCCCAGCTACTAGGGAGGCTGAGGCAGAAGAATCGCCTGAACCCAGGAGGCGGAGGTTGCAGTGAGCTGAGATCATACCATTGCACTCCAGCCTGGGCAACAGAGCAAGACATCGTCTTTAATAATAAGAATAATAATAATATGGTTTTAAAAGTTCACTCTGAGCTGGACACAGTGGCTCATGCTTATAATCACAGCTATGCAGGAGCCTGAGGCAGGAGAATCACTTGAGGCCAGGAGTTTGAAACCAGACTGGACAATATAGCAAGACCCTGTCTCTAAAAAAAAAAATACATATTTATAGATATGTGTATGTGCACATGTGTGTGTATGTGTATAGGTGTACATATATATACATACATTCACGTGTTTTTGTAAAAGATCACTCTGGCCCCTGTTAGACCATTAGGGAGCAGGAGAGGCAGCAGAAGGGCAGCTTGGAGGCTGCTGCAATAATGCAGGCAAGCCTAGTGGTTTGGACCCACGTGGTGAGAGCATCAGATTTGGGGTGTCTTTTGAGGGGCTAACAAGGTTGTACTTGTGGATGGGATGTGGAGTGAGAGAAAGAGAGGAGCCAGGCATGAGTCCAAGGTGAGCCTGAGGTTCAGGGTGAGAGGAATTGTCTTTTCCAGGCTGAGAAACACAGGGAAAAGCTCATGTGGCTGAATGACTATAGGTACCAAGCACCACCACAGGGACATATACGCAGGTACAGGTGCACACACTGACAGGTACCCGCAACCATACAGGTGGGTCCACACACTCCGGGTACCAGACGCAGGCAGAGACTCCATCACCCCACCTCTGCCTGCCCCACCTGACGCCTCAGCCCAGCCCCAGGGCCAGAGCCCTTTTTGGCTCAGCACTCACAAGCCCCCACCGAGTCTCGACATTTTCCTGCCAGCTCTCACTGCCCCCATATTGTCTCCTGGAGTAAGGAGGCTCCTGACTGAGTTATTCTCAGAGACCAGAGTCCTGCTTCTTCCCCTAGCTCGCTGCCCATGGCCTCACCTGTCTAGCCCCCTCCTCCACAGCCAGAACCTGACCCCATGCCCCAGCCTCAGGCCTTCCAGAAAATTATCTCTCCACAAATATTTGCTCAGCACTCTCTGTGGGCCAAGCCCTCTGCCCTTTCACTCACTGACTTGAAGGAACACAGCCACCTCCACCCAATACCCACCACCTGCCCCTCCACGGCCACCTGCCCCTCTCCCTCCCCATTCCCTTCAATTCCCAGCGCACTTGTGTTCAGGATGGTGGCCCCCGCCCTGCCTAGCCCCGCAGCCTTCAAAAGGCAGCCTGGTGCAGTAGGAAGGGCACGGCTCCAATTGCAGGCAGACCTCAGCCCAGGCCTGCCACGGGGCAGCCGCGCAATCTCACAGTGACTCAATGCCTCTGAGCCACCGTCTGCTGGAAAATGTTGACAATAGGAGTTCCTACCTTCCAAACAGTCATGGTACCAGCACAGAGTAGGACTGAAAAAATGGTAGCTCTTGTGCAATCAGGCCCACACAACCAGGCTGACCTGTGTGGCTTTGAGGATGCAGCCGGCCTGAGGCAGTGACAGTGTTGACAATCGTGAACTCGTGGCCATGTGTAATCATGATAACCATCCCTTGAGTGATGTTGGAGGAAACTGAGACTGAGTGATGACCTCACCTGAGGTCACCCAGTGAATCTGTTTATGGGAGGCACTGGGTATGAGACTGGGTCTCTTAACCTGGGGCTGTGCTATACTGTACATGTAACTATCAGTGGCCCAGTGGACCCCTCCTGCCCTGGATGACAAGTACCATGACAGCCAGGGACCCCAAGGAATCTGTTCCCCATGGAGGCAGTGTGGCAACATGGGGCAAGGTTCAAGGTCTGGGGGTGGTTGGTTCCAGGCCCAGCTCTGCCATCTACCCACTGTGTGGCTTTAAAGGGCTTGCCCAGTCAGTTTTCCAACCTATGAAGTGGGGGTACCAATATTCATAGCACTGTCTCTCCCCAGAGCTGCTCCAGTTCTACTCAGGCTGATGACCCCAGCTGCTCCTCAGTGGTGCTAGCTGTGCAGGCACTGCCCAGATGATGTGTTCTGCTCACGTCACCCTCCTAACAGCCATCTGGAACTCCCCTCTCAGTGGAGAAACAAGCATGAAGCAGTTAAGAAACATCCCTACAGCAAGGCTGCACTGGGCAGGATCTGCACTTGGCTCAGCCACTCTGCAGTCCTGCCTCTGGGTGGTGAAGGGAAAGGAGTGGGGTCGGGGTGGAGGCTGCTGCTATCTGGGGGCAGCAGGGCTATATGGAGGAGCCTCATACTCCCTTGCTCCAACCCCAGAGCACTCCTGCCAAATGGCAGCAAGGGGGTGCAGGTCAGCCCAGAAGAGGCTCCAGGTACCTCCAGGCTTCAGCCAGCCTCCAACACCCAGCCCTGGCACTGGCCATCTGCCTCTCAGCACAGGTGGCCCAGGCCTGGGTACTGTTTCACACCAGCCTTGAGTACTCCAGCACCTCCCTCGCTGGACCCCATTTCCTGGTGTGTAAAATGATGGTAATAATCTCTTGCACATGGGGTGGTTGTAAAATAACGACCATCCAGTGCCCATCACGGTGCTGCCTGCACTGGGAGATGGTAGCATCCCCAGAGGCTGGGAGATTCTGAAGCAGTGGGACTCATACCCCCTTTCCAGGTAGAACCCCAAGAAGGCAGCCAGACCCCAGAAGAAACAGGGTAGCATGGGGTGTCTAAGCAGCACCCCAGAGCTCTCTGTGCTTGACCGCGAAGTGGGAGCTGTGGAATGACCACCACAGGCCCCAGAAAGGACCTCTGTCAGTCCCTTAGTACAGGGCAATGGAGGGAGCCCTGAGTGCCCAAAAGCAGAGAAGGAGCCAGACACACAGAGCCTCGGGATGGGCATCAAGGGAGCATGCAGGGGAAAGGCAGGAGGCAGGGCAAGATGATCAGAGGACCCAATGCTTACCAGGACCATGGCGAGCACCGCAGGCCCAACAGCAGCATCCAGGTCCAGGAGTTCTGCAAGAAGCAACCATAACAATGTGTGCCACTGGGTGGGCAGGGTGGGGAGGAGGGAAGAGAGCAGAGCACGAACAGAAAGGGGCAAAATCAAAATTAATACAGTTTAATTAAGTATCTACAAGACAAGACACTGTCAAGTCATAAACTGAACCCTTTAATGTGGAATGCAGGTAAATATTAATACGTATGATAGAGTGTAGGATTCAGCCTTTAAAATGCAAAGTGCTAGGGGCTCCCTAAGGTCTTCAAATGTGCCATCCCCAGAAGTTCTACACATCCCTGGGAAAAAAGGGGTCCCCAAATTGATTTGAGATTACACTTCTACCATGTGGGGAATGGGGGAGGAAAAGAGAAATTCAGGTCAGATATTTTAAAAATGAAGTTATGTTCCTCACTCATGTTCCTTTGTAAACAGAGCTCCTGAGTCACTGCGGCTGTCACCGCACAGCGCCATCTTCAGACCCTTCATCCCTCAGGGCTGGTGGGACTCACCGTTCCCTCTCACCCTTCACATTTCAGCTGTTGGGTTCACCAGCCTCCTATTCTTTCACTCCTCTAGAGGAGAAACCTGCCTCCCCTTCTTCTTTTGGCCCAAATGAGTTCATCAATGTGACTCTAAGGAGTGATGGCAGGGAGTTGGGTTCGAGTTCAGCCCCGCCAGAGATTCCCTGTGTGAATCCAGGCAGGTCCCATCTTCCCTCTGGCCAAGTCTTCTCTTCGTCGTGAAAAGGAATAAATGTTGCCTACCAGGGCTGCTGAACAGACCCAGGCCACAGCTATGTGAGCACTACTTCTTAAACAGACTGCATTGCACTGGGGTTTGACTAACAAAACAAAACCAAAAGAAAAAAAAGAGTTTGTGTTCAACTATGTTGAAGAGAGCTGGGTTTCACAATCAGCCCTTCTGAGCTATGTCTGGGGGTGGTGAGGTTTGATTTCTCCCCATGGTCTTCCTGCCAGGGCTCACCGTCTCCTCCTGCCCCAGCCAATGGAGAGAGGAACCAGAGCCGAACTAGTGGAGAAGCAGGTTGGGGTGGGTGGGGGAGCTGAGCAGGCTTGGCTCCTGGAGGCCTGAGTCAGCGGGCAGGCAGGCAGGGCGGGCCGGGTCCTCACATGCTTCGGGAGGAGATGGTGCAGGAATGTTCCTCCCGCCCAGGCCCTGCCCACCGCATCCTGGCTCCAGCTCCCGTGGCCACTGCAGCTTGGCTCTAGATTGAGATGGGAGCTGCCTTGAGCTCTGCTGGATCAGTTCAGCCAGGGGCCTTCCGAGGCAGCCTGGCCCAGAGGATTGGCCCAGGGGAGGGCAGGGCCAGGCCACAGAGTCTGCCCAGAGCCAGGCCCTGGACCCAGAGTATCCCCTGCCCTGCTGGGTGATAAGGCCAGCCACCACTGCTCCCTGGGCCTCAGGTGCCCATCTGTGCAATAAGGAGCTGAACTTGGTGGTATCTAGTCATCCCAATTGCATCCCTAGACCTCTCTGCCTGCATGCCTGCACGTGGTGCTTGTGACTGACTGTACTCCCGCTTGGAGACACCCCCTCGAGGGGTGGTGTCTCCATGCAAAGCTTTCCTGAATCTCTGACGAGGTGGGGGCCCTGGGAGGTCATGCAGGTGCAGTCCAGGCACAGAGATGCTTGTGACACCTTTGCTCTGTGCAAGCATGGCTTTGTGGCAGTGTGTGCCTGAGTGTGTGTCACTGTGTGAGGCTACAACCATGTGCATGGGACTGTGGTGTGGCTGTGTGTGACAAAGTAGCCACTGGTGCTTTGAATGGATGGCAAGGCATGTGTGGATATGGCCGTGAATGTGTAACAGCGTGTGGCAATATGACTGTGTGAGTACAAGGCATGCTTGTGTGGCCTATGTGCCTGTGGGCAGGTATGTGACTGCATGTGCTTGTTGTGAGACTGAGCGATTACGTGCCTGAGTCTGTGAGTGTGTAGACACGTGGAAGACATATGGCTTTGTCATCTGGGGGGGGTGGTGCAGAGCAGGGGCTGATGGGGCCACCTGCCTCTCCCAGGCCTGGCTCTGCTCCAGCCAGTGGCGCAGTCATGGCCCAGTGCTTCATAGCCCTCCTGTGTCCAGCGGGTGACGAGATGCAGGATCCGAGGTCTGCCTCCATCCCCAGCCCCCACTTGTGGCCACAAAGCGGATTCCTTTTCCTGTACCGGGCCAAGACTGGTGACCAGGGGATCCCCTACCCTGGGCGCTGGTAGCTGCTCAGGGCAGAAAGAGAGGCCTTGTTTTCTGCCTCCTTAGAGCAAAGCGAGGGAGGAAATGAGCAGCTGGGTCCAGCTGAGTTGGGAACATCTGCCTGGCATGTGACAAGGCAGGCATCTGCCATCACCAGGATGCCCCCGACACTGGTCCCCCAATCTCCAAGAAAGGGGCTTAGCTACCCCAGAACAGCCCCAAGTTCTCCCAATACCCCCACCCCCATAGAGGCAGAAAGAAAAGAGAGAGGAGGGCCAGGATAGTCTCCCTCCTCACCACACACACACCTGCCCCAGCCCAGAGACCTCAGGATACCAGGAGCAGGCCTGGCATTATCCCAAGACCCCACTTCCTGATGCTTCTCCTACATCCAAGTTCCTCCTGAGAAAAGTATCAGACTGACAGTTTCACCCTGAGGATGGGAGGCCTGGGAGGTGGTCCCCCCTCAAGGAAGGCACACAGAGGACAACACTGTTCCCAGAGCAGGAAGCATGAGCAGGGGACTTTCCAGGCACCATGGGTTAGGAGGAGCATTCCCACCAGCCCTGCCCCGGCCTGGCCCAGCAGTCACTGCTGAGCCCCTCTGCAGACGGCTACATGGAGGGCAGAGCTGAGAAGAGGTTAAGGGCGGGAAGTTCCTCGGATGGGTTAGAAAATGGGGCAGGGTGGAGAGGGGAAAATTCCTCAGAAAGTCCCAAATCTGACCTCATGTTGACCAAGGGCCAGGGGGACTCATTCCAGAAGTTCCTCTGAGGACTCTATGCCCTGAACAGGGAGTTCTGCCCGCCCCTTCCCCCACCGCACCTGCTGGACCTTCCCCATCTTCCTGCACAAGCTCCCTGGTCCCTGGCCTAGCCAACCTTCCCTGACGGCCTTGACCCCGGAAGCCCTCTCTCCACCAAGTCCCCATTGCCTCCAAAGGAGAGCCAAGTCTCAAGCAGTACTCTCCTCTCCTCTGTGGATGAATAGATCCAAGAGCAAGATCTGCTCATCCTGACCAGGGCACCCCCAAGGGCACAGCCAGCATCCTCTTCAGTTTCCAGTGTGGGAGCCTCTGCTCTGTTGGATACCCAGGACAGCTTGGGGAAGAGACACAGCTTCTGAGTCCCCCACTTCTCTCCTGTGGACTGGGGCTTTTCAAGGGCAAGGCCAGGGCATGGCTGCTTGGGGAGAGGAGCCACCATCTATTAAATTGTCCTGAGGCACAGCATCCTGTCCCTTCCTCATACAACCCTCAGCCCCAGATCACAAGGCAATACAGCCAGTCCCCTGGGCAGCACTCCACCCATTTTAGAGACAACAGTGCATTCTAGAGAGGGATGGATCCACCTGGGGGTCCACAGCCACCTCTAGCTCCTCCTGCCTGCTGGCACCTTCCACCAGCACAGCCCTCCCCCCAACTTTTGAGGTCCTGTGGTAAATTTGTGCCCACCATGACCTCAGAATCTCATCCAATGGCTCCCAGGAGCAATTAGGCCTCTATCCTTCTTCCGCCCTCCACCTTTCTGGGATCCAAACAGAAAAAGTCATGCTTGTGTTATCTTAATTGTAAAAGGTTTATCAAGAAAAAAGATTCAAGCAGCAGTATCCAGGAGGAGACCATGACCCCCCTGGGGGCAAGGAGGGCAGTGGTGACACAGGTCAGCACCCCACAACAAGCTGCTGGACCACACCCTGACCTGGGTGGGGAGGAGGCAGTAACTCCTTGGGGTTGTAAACATAGGTCAGAGACAGCACAACCCAACCCAGAGCGGGAGCCTGCATTCCAGCGAGGCAGGCAGAGAGCGGGTGGGCAGGCAGGCAGGCCCCTGTCTTTTTCCTCTTAGGTTTCCCATTGTGCAACAGGAAGGATCTGGGGAAGACAGTGCCAAGGAGCCCAAGGACCCTGGGATCCTGGGTTTGGACCTGCTTCGAGTGTGGGGAGTTATTGCTGGTGAACTCAAATATACAGTCGCTTTTGAGAGTCTTCTCCAGGAAGGTGTCACCAGGGATCTGGGGCCCAGGGCTTATACCTCAGCACCTTGAACCCGAGGAGGGAAGGATGCTGCAATAGTCTCCTACCCGAGAGAAGCTGGGGGCCCAAAAGTGGAGGGTAGTCAGAGGCCTACAGGAGGGAGATGGCCTGTAGCCCCCCCCTGCAGGGGACAGGGTGATGCAAGGACAGCCAGCAACATGGGAGCAAGGGAGATCCCTCCCTACCACATAGGCCAGAATCCCCAAGGAAAGCGCACCTAACTTGCTTGGAAAGTAAGGGAGAGAAGAGGGAGATGTTTGCATGCCTCCATAACTTTGCCCATGCTGTTCCTCTCCCCTGAAAGTCCTTCTCCCCATGTACTGTCTGGCAGGCCCTTGTCATCCTTCAAAACACTGCCCGAATGTTGCCTACTCCATGGAGTCTTCCCTGATCAGTGGAATGCTGTGGTCCCTTCTATGAGCTTCCAGAAATCCCTCACTTAACCATCAGTCACACTGCATTGACTTTGTCTATGTCTAACCCCGACCTTCACTGAGGACTCCTGAAGAGCAGGCATGTTACAGCCCTGGGTGCCCAGCGTCCGACCCAGGGGTGCAGCAGGCCTCGGTGTCTGCTGAATGGATAAGGCAGCAGTGGCCAGGTGAGCAAGCAAAATAGGCTCTAGGGGAGGCTGAGACCCTGGCCTGACCTTCACTGACTAACCGGCAGCCCAGGCCTTGGCCTCGAGGGCTCTTGGCTCCATTCTCACCCCTGCTGTGCCCCACTTCTAAGGAGTGGGGAATTTCCCAGGGGTACTCATGACTCCTTGAAAGCTCCTTCTCCCAGGAGGCAGGACAGGCCGCTTCTCTCCCCAACTGCTGACCCCTCCCCCAGCCACTGCTGGTATAGGGAGGTGGAGAAAGTGGGGTACACTGCAGTGACCAGGCCCAGGGGAAGGAGGGGGCCTAGGCACACGCGGTCAGAGGTTGTCATACATGCGCAGGGTCTTCTCCAGCTGCTGGCCCACCCGCTGGTAGAAGAGGATCTGCTGGCGCAGGTAGTTCTGCATCATGTGCTTGAAGTCGAGCTCACGGCGCTGGTGGAAGTGGTTCATCTCGGCCTGCAGGGCGAAACCCACCACGCGGCAGCGCCTGCGAATGCCATCTGCCTCGTCCTGCGCCATGCGGCCCTCGTCACTCATGCGTTGGCTCTCCTTCACTTTGGCGAAGGCACCTGGCATAGGCAGAGCAGAGGACAGCGTGTTAGGGCTCTGATCTCCATGTGTTCCCTATACCCTTGAGGGCAGACAGCACCCTCATCAGTTCAACTCGGACCTCACTCCTGAGCCCCAGACCCACATTCCAGCCACCTGGGTGTCTCTGCCAGGACACTCCCCAGGTCCTCACCCTCAGTACCTCCTAAACCAAGCACATCATCTTCCCTCCAAATTTGCAGTGCCACCAGTAGCCCACACGTGACCAGTCACAGCCTTGCTTGATAGACTATGAGTTTGATGAGGATACAGCCTGTCCTCAACCTCTGTGTGTCCCTGGTACCCAGAACAAGGCCTGGCCCACAGCAGATCCTGATATAGGCCTGCTGAACTGATTCAACCCTGTCCATCACTGGACTGCCACACGGCTCCCTGCCCTCTGCCCCAGCCTCTGACAGGTTCTCTGCAGCATCTAAAGAGATCTTCCAAGCTGGGCACCTTTCCTGGCTCTCCATCACCAACAGATCAAGGTCCACACCAATCTGCCTGGCCTGGGGCGCCCTCACCTCTGGAGTTGGCCCCTGCATGCATTCCGCAGTGACCCCCATGTTCATCAAACTCACCTGGCTCTTTCCTACCTTCCTACCTCTGCCCCCTGGATTCCTATTCATAATTCATGGTCCTGATCAGGTGCCACTTCTACACTGGAGCCTCTCCCAGTTCCCCTGACAGAATGCCTCCCCCATGTCACCTGTGCCCTGGCTCCCCACTCCCACCCCTATCACACTTATGATTCTAAAGCAACTCTTCAAAGGCCACCTGGTGTATCTCCCAGACATGCACGCCCTGTTCCCTCCTCATCCCAGCCCCCAGGGAACTAGAGGAGGTTGTGTAATAACCAGGTGACAGATGGGGGGTGGAGGTGAACTTGAGCAGAGGACCCAATTTAGAAGAATCTGAATGAATGAACAAGCAGTTGGTGAATGAATTTCAGTTCTGAATTAAAAGGGACTTGACTAATTCTGCCTTTAAGCCAGTAGGGACAGTTGCTGGGAAGAGAAGGAAGTTTGTCTGTGCCTGGCACTCAGTCACCGAGGGCTACAGGGAATCCACCATGCAAAGAAGATCAGGAGGTGGGAAGGGTTGGCACAGCGAACAGCACACCCCTGAGCACTTCAAACGCACCCACTGCACACAGACAGCATGCTCAATATCCATGCTTTCCCACTTCTCCTTTAAGGAGGGCTCTTGAGGGCCATCTAGATGGTATTCTCTTCACTCCCTGACTGAAATTGTCCAGTGCTTTCTAAATGCATTCATTGAGCACTTACTGTGTATCAGGCCCAGGGCTCTACATGCTGGGAATAATTCTGGATGCCTTTAGAAGGGACAGCATCCATGTTAGTTGACAAGTGCATGGCTAATCGGCTAATAGTAGCATTTCAGGCAAACAGACTCAAGTTCAGAGAGTCTCCAGGGCTGCTCACACAGCACCCAAAAGAAATCTGCAGTCCCTAGGTCCCAGCCCACTCAGTCCTTCTGCCACCTTCCCTGGACCACCTCCTGCACCATCTCAACAGCCCAGCCCTGGGCAGCAGAAGGGGGATCACCCCAAGGCCCAGGATAGGACCCAGAAAGAGACATCAGAGCTGGAAAGGCCCAAAAGGTCAGGTCCTCCACCCTACTACTGTACAGAGGAGGCCAAGGCCCTGAGGGACAGGAACTTTCCCAGAACTCCCAGCCTCTGTCCTGCCTGGTCCTCCACAGCTGGGGGTTGGACACCACTTCTGTTGCAGGGAGTACATGCTAGGTCCTTCGGGCATGTGTGTGGGGCCCCCAGACATTGGACACAGGGATTCAAGAAGGTCCCGAGGAGTAGGAAGAACCGTAACAAGAAAGGTAGAAAACAGCAGGGTGAAGAAACTGGAGTTAAACTTCCACAGAAGGAACCCAGCTAAAGGGGAAATACTGAACTAGCCTGGATTCCACCTGCCTGAGAAAGTTGGCACAGTGGAAGTGCATCTGTAGACTTTTCCTGCCCATGGCCTTGAAGGAAGGAAAGGTCTCTTTTGCTAATGAGGAGCCCAAAGAGTAAGAATGAACCCATTGCAATGGTTAGGTATCCAAAGACAGGCAGGAGGCCAGGGATGGAGAGCAAAGGCCACAGAGGTCGGGGGGAAACAGAGGCCCCACCCTACTCTCCGTTACCCCTCCACCCTGTGACTCAGCTCTGGGGCCAAGACCAGCTAATGCTAATGCACCCCACCCTACAGGCTGGGAGTCATGGCTCAGGCCTGTCCAGCATCCCCCCTACATTCTACTTAAGACTTAACCTGAGAGCTGAGGACCCAGGAGGACCTCCTGCCTCAGCACTCCTCTTACAGGCTGGGTCCCAGAAATGCAGAAAGAAGGGCTGGAACCCACCAGCTGCAGAGTCCCAGGGATATTCCCTAAGCTCCCACCTCAATCCATCTTGCCGCTACCTCTTGGAGATAGCTAACATCCACCCCAGGTTGGGGGCAGGAGGGAGCAGGAGGTCTGAGTCTTAGTCCTAGCTGTGTCCTCTCCAGCATGCCACTGCTCTTGCCTGGGCTCCAGGTCTCCCCACTGCCCAGTGGGACAGGTTGCACTAGATGTGATGCTGTTGACAACCTCTCATATGGTATAGTGCTTTAGAGTTTCCACATCTGTAAAATGGGATAATAATAGTACCCGCCCTATAGTATAGTTGAGGCTTAACTGAATTAATATGTACACAGTAGAAAGGAGCGCACTGAGATAGAATAGGAGCTCCAGATGCTACATGCTATGGCTTGAATACTACTTTTCTTTTCTTTCTTTTTCTTTTTCTTTTTTTTTTTTTTTTTTTTGAGATGGAGTCTTGTTCTGTTGCCCATGCTGGAGTTCAGTGGCTTGATCTCAGCTCACTGCAACCTCCACCTCCCAGGTTCAAGTGATTCTCCTGCCTCAGCCTCCCAAGTAGCTGGGATTACAGGTGCCCGCCACCATGCCTGGCTATTTTTTTGTATTTTTAGTAGAGACAGGGTTTCACTATGTTAGCCAGGCTGGTCTCGAACTCCTGTGATCTGCCCACTTTGGCCTCCCAGAGTGCTGAGATTACAGGCATGAGCCACGGAGCCCAGTGCAAACTGCTTTTCTATCCATGAGCTCACAGCAAGTACCTTCAGGTGGTAGCTCACAGCAGAGTATTATTCTCTTTGTTTATGCCTAGGGGGGTGAGGTAGAGGGAGGGCTAGATAATGGCTTGGAACCCAGAGGCTGAACCCATCTGTCCCCAAAGCAAGAACCTGTCCCTACAATGGCCACTTTGCTTTGACCACGCTGTCCCTGTGGCCCCTCCATGGATGCTCTGTGGTCCTGGGCCTATCTCTAGCCCATGGGACCAGTGAAGGAGCACCCAAGCCTTCCTCCCTCCTCTTTCCCCTTCTGGCTCAGCTCTCCATCCCTGGGGATCCCCTCCCCGATCTGGGGGGCACAGTAGAAACACAGTAGAAATCCTGGGCTGCGGAGTCAGACACATTGGGCGCCAGCTCCTGCTCTGAGGCTCATCTGCATTGCTGTACCTCGTCTGTAAAACGGAGGTGACCCCATTGCCCTCCTGACCTGTCATGAGCCTTAGGACCAGCCCTGCTCTTGCTGGCTCTTAAGTTGGGGGGCCATAGGTCCCAGCTTGCCCTGGACAGTCCTGGACACTTTCCCCTTGTTGTCCTGGGATCACTATTGCTAGGGCCCCCTTTTATGTCCCAAACTGCCTATGGTTACCCTTCTCTTAGGAGACCCCTGGATTGGGCTACAGGGACTAGGCCCGTGGGAAGACCAGGCTCCTCTCAGCTCCAGCCAGGGTTTATGTCCCATTTTATTTCATTTTATTTTTAGTTTTGAAAAGCATACAAATTTGTTTAATGTAAGTTTCACATGACATGGAGCCCTCCTAAGGAAATGAAGACCCTCAGGTCCCATTTTGTTCACCTAGAGACTGAGGGGAGAAATCTCTCCCAAAGTCATGTCAGATGCAAAGTTTGTCCAAATCCTGGTCTCCTGACTCCCACCTAGGCCTCCACTGTCCTTCCTCCCACACACTCACCACCCATTCAGATGTCCAGACAAGCTGAACAGAATCCTTGGGGCCCAGGACCCAACTGTTCTTCTCCTTTCTGTGAGAAGGGCTCCACCCCTAGGGCCAGCATAGGACCCCCTCCTTATCACCCCCATTGGGCTGTGGTCCCCAAAGCCTGTCCAGTTCTGTCTCAGTACCCGCTACCTAACTTGCCCCACACCACAGGCCTGGGAGGAGCAGTGCGGAGCCCAGAACTTAGAGTAAGCCAGAGGGGGCTTGGCCCATTGGTAGGGTTCATCCCAGGAAGGGAAGGAGGTGAGCTGGCCTCTGCTTCAGGTCAAATGCATCAGCACAGAGGACAGTGGCCCCTGACTCTTAGAAACACCTCAAGTAGAAACTCAGAAATGGCCTCTCTCAGTTCGGTCTCTCTGCCCAGGGTCAGAAAGGCCAATCTGGCTTCCCCCTCAGCCTGGGAGGCCCTGGTGTCCTTCCTGGGTGTGGGGCTGCCCTAATGCCCTCACCTCTGTTCTGGGTGGGGGTCCCCAGCCACTACATGGGAGCATCTGTTTAATCATTGCGCTCCCCCTCCTGCTGCCTGCGCAGGAACAAGCCATCTAAGGAGCTGGTTGAACCAGCCTTCCCACTTCTGCTCAGGGAGACACCTGCCCCAGTGGGCCCCCAGCAGGCCTGGCCATCTCCCCTGCCCTACTCCTGCCCCAGAGTTCAGAGTCAGAGCTAAGGTGTCATTCTGCTTCTGAACCAGACCCTCCCCAAGAGTCCCTTCCCACCCACTCCCTCGAAGACCTGACCTTCCCTTGTTTTACAGACCAGGAAACTAAGACCCAGAGAGACAAAGGCACTCCCCAGGGATGCACAGCAATCTAGGAGCAGAGCCAAGACTAGCACTCAGGTTTGTGTTTCCTGGAGTTCAGAGGAGGAGGAAGAAAGGTAGAGATGAGAAAAAAGAAAAAAAGAAAAACAGGAAGAGGAAGAGGATATAGTGAGGGAAGAAAGGAGGCTGGGAGCTAGAGAAGTTATAGAAGTCAACCTCTTGGTAAAGGAAAGTAAGGCCAGCTTACCCCAGGCCCTCCCTGGTGGTGGTGGGTAACATGTTTCCTGTTCCCCAGGCTCAGTCCAGAGGTCTGCCTCCTGGCCCCACCCAGAGTCAAACTCCCCACCAAGCCAGGCCTGACCTCAGGGCCCAAGGGCCAGGGAGCCAGCTCCACGCCCTGCATACGAGTTACCCAGCAGCCCCAGGGAGGATCACACCTCTCTCCTGACATCTGCCCTCCTAGCTGTCCCCAGGACTCAGGCACCTGCTGGGGCAGTCACTGGCTGTCTCCTCAGGCAAGAAGAGAAGTCAGGCTTGGAAAGCAGGAGTTGGATAGGCCATGTGGGCAGTGCCCTGGACCCCTGATTCCGCAGCCTGGTCCAGCCAGGGTGCCCTTGTGTGACCCAGGATGAGTCATTTCCCTGGCAGTTCCTTGACAGCCCCAGCAGTAACAGGCAGAGGCCCATCCTGTCCCTCCCCCACAGAGGGGGTCATGACAACTGAAAACACGGCTAGGCTCAGGAAGCGGCCAACATGGACGTGTCCTTGGGGAAGTGGCAGGAGGAAAGGACAGTCCCAGCCGGGCCACAGGCTGTGCAACCACTCTTCTGTGGACACTAACTCCTTCATCCGCAAAATGGGGACACGGGTCTTCCTGCACACAGACAAGATGCTCACAGAGAGAATACACAGTGGTGAGAGTAACTTGCAAAGCTGCAAAGGTGGGGAGGTGAACTTGCAAGGGGCAGAAGACAGGCCTCCACTCTGAGCTCTTGTTATCTGGGTTGGGTCTCTGTCTCCCAAGGGCCTACCGGCTCCTCAAGGGCAAGGCCTGGGGCCTGGTCATCTGTGTGTTCTCAGAACCCAGCATGACACCATGCATGATGGGTAAATGAGATCCAGAGAAAATGAATGAACTGACAAGAAGGTAAATATCAAGCTTCATGAGGACAGAGACCAGGCCTGTGCACAACAATATTCCTGCACCTAGAAGCACATTTGCACAGATACAGAGCTGATACTCAACATGTTTGTTTGTTTGTTTGTTTTAGAGACAGGGTCTCACTCTGTCACCCAGGCTGAAGTGAAGTGGCACAATCGGGCTCACTGTAGCCTCAACCTCCTGGGTCCAAGTGATTGATCTTCCTACTTCAACCTCCCAAAGTGCTGAGATTACAAGCATGAGCCACCGTGCCCAGTCCAACACATTTGTTAAATGAATGATTGAGACAGAGAAATAAAGGTAAGTTGCTCCATTCTATCCAGGCCATCCCCATCTCCCCAGGGCCCAGCAGAGAGTCAGACTTAGGATGGGTTTCCTGCCTGCACTGGGTCTTACCTTTCTGTAGGTGGATGATGTCAGGGAAGTTAGAGAGCAGGCCCTGGTAGAGAGACAGTGTGTCCAGCATCTGGAAGAGGTCATTCTTGGGCTGCTCAGCAAACATCTCCCCGATGGCTTCATAGGTACGGCCCGTGTGAGAAATGGCACTGTTGAGGGCCTCAGAGCAAAAAGGGGGGTCCATCTGGAAGGAATGACTGATGGCCTGGAAGGCACTGCCCAGCTTCTGGAATTCCTTGCGGAAGCCCCCCACGTGTTTACGCACCAGCTCTGATGCCACAGTGCTGAGCTGCAGGACACTGTCGTCCATCTTCTTACTGAAGGCCTTGAAAGTGTCCACGCGATCTTCCACGTCCTGCAGGTCCTGATGCTCGGTGGGGATCTGGAAGGTGAGCAGGAAGCTGGCACCCACCATCTCATCCTTCTCTGCCCGGCGTTTGCCCATCTTCCACTGCTTGTCATCTAGGCAGCTGAGGAAATGCTGGAAGCCTTCGTACTGGGAGAGCACAGGGTGGCTGGTCATGTGGTCCATCCAGAGGATGAGTCTCCGCTTCCGCTTTTCAATGAAGTCCTCCTCGAAGCGGCCTGTGGCCTGCTTCTCAGGCAGGTGGGGCACCGAGATGACAGTGAACTTGTGTAGCAGGCGGTTATAGAGCCAGTCAAAGTGTTTGTAGCGCCGGTAGACAGGTGAGGCAGCATGGGTGGGTGTGAGCTTGTAGGAGATGTAGCTTTTGATGCCCTTGAACTTGGTCTGTTTTGTGGGGTCCTCCACAGAGCAGGCAAATGGGTGGGGGTTGGCCTTCCACTGGGGGCCACGAGGGCCCATTTCAATGGAGTATGTCTCAGCGATCTTGGCCATCATGGGCACATCACCCAGGATGAAGGCCTCCACTCCAGAACGCACAAAGCATGAGAAACGGTTGAGGTTACGGCCCACCACACTGCCTCGCTTGGCAGATGCCAGGCTGTCCTGCCGCTCCAGTGGTGGCTTGGGCCGGAAGGCCATGTGCTGGCTGGGGTAGGCACCAGGGTAGGAGAGGTTGAGGGGAGGGTGCCCATTGGTGCCCAGCCCACCAGCCCGTGGCTCCTCCACCACTGTGCATCCGTCGTCCCAGTCATCCCAATCATCATCATCATCCTCCTCGAAGCTACCCTGGTTTGAGAGGAAGCCACTGCCCCCACCACTCCTAGCTGGGTTGGCCACCCTGGGGCTACTGTACAAGCTCACGTGGGCCCCTGGAGAGCCTGCAGGGCTGCTGGAGTAGTCAGCATGGTTGGTGCTGATGCCAGAACGGACGATCTCCACATAAGAGGCAGGAAAGAGCCCTGTCTCCCCACGGCTGTTCTGGCCCTGCAGCCAGCCATCCAGTGAGATCTCGCTGAAGATGACCAGGTCCTCATCCTGCTGGATGCTGATTTCCTCCTTGTTCTCACTGTGAAAGTCATAGAGGGCTCGGCCTTTCAGTGCCATGGTTGGGCTGAGTGGTATACACAGATGGGAAGGAGAGGGTCCTGTCCAGACCCGGGATGCTCACAAGGGAGTCCAAGAATGCACTCGCAGCTGAATGGTGCTTACACAGTTCAATCTCTCAGGTCCTAAGATGGGGTCTCAGCACCCACAGATGCTGTCCAATCTCCCGCTCTTCAAAGCAATGTCCACGGCCCAGAAACTGCCCTATCAGGTCTCCGGGCATATGCTTGTGAGCAGGGAGGGCTCATGTCCATAGCCTCCTCCCTTAGCAGCCCCTGGGGGATTAGACGGGAGTCTCTCTTAACTCCTACTCCCAGAAGAAAAGTCAAGTGACCTGGAGAAATCTGCCCTGCGAGGGGAAAAATTCGACACTTTCCACTGGAACAACGTTCTAAAATAGAAGAGACTCACTCGGAAACCACCATTCCAGAAACCCGGGCAGGGCTCGGCTGTCCCTCTGGCTCTCAGATTCTTTTGGCCGCTCTCGCTTTGGGAGGCTCTCACATTCCTCTGCAGATCTGCCCCTTCCTCCTTCCTCCTCCTCTTGCTCCTGGGCCACTGGGTTTTCAAAAATCCGGAAAATCCAAGAAGGGCAAGGAGAAAAGCAGCAGCCGCCTGAATCGAGTCCAAGGGTGGATGTGTCCGGCTTCACAACGAGCCAGGCCGGGAAAACAAGGACTGAGGCTTACACAACAGGCCGCCAACTCTTCGACCCCGGCTGCGCAGCCGGAGCCCCCGCCGGCTCGGGCGCCCTCTCCCCGCCCCAGAAGTGGCCAGTCCCAACCCTGGAGGAAGGAGGGGGCGCGACGAGGCGGTCGGGCGACTTCTGGCCAGTCGCTGAGTGGTCTCTTTTGTTTGCCTAATTCCTCAGCAGTTTCTGAGACTGACGCTGACCCTGCTCTGAATCCCAGGAACCCCGTCCAAAGGTAACCCCAGCAGAAACCAGTTCCTCACCCGGGACTTACGACCCCCGACCCCCACCCTCGCGTGCACGCACACACTCAACAGTTTGGAGTTTGGAGAGTGAGCTCCGGCGAGCAGATGGCGCGGCTGGCCGTCTGTCCGTCCGTCCTCCGCTCCGCCCTGCGGGGCCCGGCCAGTAGGGGGTGGGCTGCGCCCCCAGCCTGCCTTCCCCAGCGCTCGCAGACCCTCCGCGCCGCCAGCGAGAAGGCAGCTCCAAAACAAAAACGCGATTCCGGGAGGTGGCGTCCCGAGGAAGGAGGGGATCGCCAAAGGGGAGGTGAGGGGTGGGGAGAGGGAGGAGGGAGGGGGAAGCAGGCTGGAGAATCGGGCAAACTCCGCTGCACTTCCGTGCGTCCCGGCGGGGCAGGGACGGCCAGCTCCGCCCTCCCGCGGGCCCGGGGCGCTGCAGCGGAGCCCCCGCCTACTCCTCCGCGCGGCTTCCCATCTGGCCAGTGCCCTCGCTCCCTGGCGCTCAGTCCCGGAGGCAAGAGGGAGGAAACGACCCGGGAACGAGGGAGCCCGAGAGCCTCCGGGGCTGGTCTCTGGGACCGCCACCTCCCCTGTTATCCCTCCGTCTGTCTGCCCTCGCCGGGAGACACCTCACGCCCCCGTGGTTGGAGCGCCCGACGGTGGAGCTTGCCAACCACTGCTGCCTCGCTTCCTGGACTCCGTCATCCTCCTGCCTTTTCCGTGACGCAAATGGAGTAAAACTCCGAAAGTTTGCAAAGCGTGGGGCTGCAAGGAGCACCGCGCCAGAGCCAGGATGGGGAAATCGGGCGGGGCGGGGAGAGGTGCGTGGAAAGCCGTGCCAGCTGGGGTTGGGGAGCAGAGTCGCGGGCTCGCCTTCCCACCTTCCCATTCCCCACTCCTGCTCCGCAGGGACGGGGTCGTGGCGCAGCTCGGAGATTGTTTTCCGGAGGGGTAGAAACGGCCTGCGCGTTCCGGGCGTCTGACCTAAGATACCGACAGCTGAGGGTGCAGCACCCTAGCCAGATAGGGCGACCCTGCCCTGGGCGACTAGCTTGGAAGGAGGGAAAGACACTACCCTACATCTGCAGCGACAGGGAACAAGTCTAGGTGCCACCCGGTTCCGTGTTGCTTAGTGCAGCAGCGGGACTGGATGTTCTGTACTAGCCAGGGGCAGCAAGGAGAGAGGTGGTCAGGGAGAGAGTCTTTGAGAAGAGGCAAGTGGGATCTGATCCTCGGTCAGCATATCTGGAACACTTTGGGCACTGACTCTGCTAGGCACTGTGCTGGGCACTGGGGAGTACACCACAAGTCAGTCGGGGTTCCTATCCTGGGGGGCTTACAGTCCATCCTCTCTTGTCTTTAATCAATCCATTCTCAGTCATTCATTCAGCCAAGTCATGCACTCAAGAAACATTAACTGAGTATCTACTCTGCACCAGGCCCCTGAGCTACAAAGACAATTAAGACATTATCCTTATTTTCCAAAAGCTCAGATGTGTTGTGACAAGTAGACAAATGCTCCCTGCCCAGTGTGACTAGTTAGTGCCATGAAAAGTGCACATGAGGATACCTACTCCAGCCTGGGTGGAGCAAGGATCAAGGAAACCTTCCTGAAGGAGGAGGTGCCTAAGATGAGGCAAAGGCTTCAGGAGGACCCCCTTTCCTGGCTGTACCCTGGAGTCTTGTCTACCCTGTCCAGCTAGATCTTCCCTTCATTCTCTCTCTAGTCACTTATTGCAGATTAACTGGTACAAGGTAGTTCTGCTAAAGATGGATACCTTTGGCTGTTTTGAGGGACATGGTTCCCAGACCTCTGGCCCCAAAACCCAGTTTCACTGGTTGAGTGACTGCATCTGACTAGCTTTGCAGGTCTGGCATTTGACCAGAAAAAAGGCCTGTGTACAAACCCCAGAAGGCTAGGTATTAATTTGCACAGTGGAATAAAACTGTCAAGCAGAACTGAATTTCTGCATCAATAGATCAAGGCAGTTTGGGCTACCCCTTGGGAAGCCCAGTTACCAGAAAGTTAGCTCAGTGAGTCCGGAACCTCCAAGAGGGGAAAAGGTATGACGAGTCTTAGTCAAGTAACCTTAAAACCTTGTTTCCTGTCATGGGGCAGCCTTGATTCTAAAGACACAGTTCCTCCTAGCATCTCTAAGACTGAATATACGTTTTCCCCACATGCTTTTAGGACCCCTCTTCCCTGTGATCTATCTTCTGTCCACATAGCCTTTCTCTAAACTGAGTTTAACAATAGCATCAGGGCCGGGTGCAGTGGCTCACACCTGTAATCCCAGCACTTTGGGAGGCCAAGGCAGGTGGATCACTTGAGCTCAGGAGTTTGAGACCATCCTGGGCAACATGGTGAAACCCCATCTCTACTAAAAATACAAAAATTAGCTGGGCATGGTGGCGTGTGCCTGTAGTCCCAGCTACTCAGGAGGCTGAGGCAGGAGAATCGCTTGAACCCGGGAGGCCAAGGTTGCAGTGAGCCGAGATTGCACCCGCCACTGCACTGCAGCCTGGCGACAGAACAAGACTCCATCTCAAATTTTTTTTTGACTCCACTTTCCCCACCAGCTATTGCCCCATTCCTCTGCTCACCTTTGCAGCAAAATTCCTTGAAATAACTCTCTCCTAAGTGCATGCAATTTCTTTTCTCCTGTTCTCTCTTTAAATCCCTCTAGCCAATCTTTTACTCCCACAATCCACTGAACTATTCTTGTCAAGATCATCAATATCCTTGGTGTTGCTGGACCCTAATGGTATTATTCTCAGTCCTTCTCTTATTTAACCTTTTGGTAGCATTTGACCTGGTTGATCACTCCTTCCTCCTGGATACACTTTCTTCATTTGCATTGGAGAGAACATACTCTCCTGATATTCCTTCTACCTCACTGGTTCATCCTCTTCTCTCCAATAATTCTTTTTTTTTTTTTTCTTTTTTGAGACAGAGTCTTGCTCTGTCGCCCAGGCTGGAGTACAGTGGTGTGATCTCGGCTCACTGCAAGCTCTGCCTCCCAGGTTCATGCCATTCTCCTGCCTCAGCCTCCCGAGTAGCTGGGATTATAGGTGCCTGCCACCATGCCTGGCTAATTTTTTGTACTTTTAGTAGAGACGGGGTTTTGCCACGTTAACCAGGCTGGTCTCGATCTCCTGACCTCGTGATCCGCCCACCTCAACCTCCCAAAGTGCTGGGATTACAGGCGTGAGCCACGGTGCCCAGCAAGCCTCCTATAATTCTTAACATTAGAGTAACCACAGTAGAGTTGTCCTCTTGTCTTTTGTATCCATAGGCACTCCTTTGATGATCTCATCCAGCCAAATGACTTCAAATACCACTCATTCTAGTAATGCCCAATTTTTAAAATCTCCAGCCCTTTTTAAAAAAACTCCTAACTCATATATCTATTTCTCCTTGACATCTCCCCTCAGAAGTCTAATGGATGCCACCAACCCAAAATGTCCAAAATTGAATTTCTGAACCAGGTGTGGTGGCTTATGCTTATAATCCCAGCACTTTGGGAGGCTGAGGTAGCAGGATCGCTTGAGCCCAGGAGTTCAAGACCAGCCATGACAACATAGTGAGACCCCATCTCTACAAAAAATTTAAAAATTAGCGGCCGGGTACAGTGGCTCACATCTATAATCCCAGCACTTTGGGAGGCCGAGGTGGGCAGATCACCTGAGGTCAGGAGTTCGAGACCAGCCTGGCCAACATGGCGAAACCCCATCTCTACCAAAAATACAAAAATTAGCCAGGCGTGGTGGCAGGTGCCTGTAATCCCAGCTACTTGAGAGACTGAGGCAGGGAGAATCGCTTGAACCTGGGAGGCGGAAGTTGGAGTGAGCCGACATCAAGCCATTACACTCCAGCCTGGACAAAACTCTGTTTCAAATAATAATAATAATAAAATAAAAAATAAAAATTAGTCGGGCATGGTGGCATGTGCCTGTAGTCCCAGCTACTCAAGAGGATCGCTTGAGGCTGGAAGGTTGAGGCTGCAGTGAGCCCTGGTTGTACCACTGCACTCCAACCTGGGCAACAGGGTGAGACCCTATCTCAAAAACAAAAACAAACAAAAAACACAAGTGTCAATCCTTTGCTCAAAACCCCGAAGTATCTGCCTCTCAACATAAAAGCCAAAGTCTTTTCAAGGGACTACAAGCTCTTTAATCTCTTCCTCTCCTCCTTGCCCACTCTGCTCCAGCCAAAATAGCTTTCTTATTCTTCTGACACATTCCTGCCTTAAGCATTTCCACTGTTTCCTCTTCCTGAAATGTTCTCCCCCTAGATATCCACACATGGCTTAACCCCTATAAAATATCACCTTCTCAGTAAGACCTACTCTGGGGCCAGGTGCAGTGTCTCATGCCTGTAATCCCAGCACTTTGGGAGGCCGAGGTAGGTGGATCACAAGGTCAGGAGATGGAGACCATCCTGGCTAACACAGTGAAACCCCATCTCTACTAAAAATACAAAAAATTAGCCAGGCGTGGTGGCGGGTGCCTGTAGTCCCAGCTACTCAGGAGGCTGAGGCAGAACAGCTTGAACCCAGGAGGCGGAGGTTGCAGTGAGCCAAGATCATGCCACTGCACTCCGGCCTGGGTGACAGAGCTAGACTCCGTCTCCAAAAAAAAAAAAAAAGCATTAGATTTTAAAAAGCAAATTATCTGTATTAGTTTTCTGTTTGTTTTAGAGACAGGATCTTGTTCTGTTGCCCAAGCTGGAGTGCAGTGGTGTGATCATGGCTCACTGCATCTTTGAACTTCTGGCTTCAAGGGATCCTCCCCCTTCTTACCCCGAAACCCCCACCAGTAGCTGGGACTATGGGTGCTGCCACCATGCCTCGCTAATTTTTTTTTTTTTTTTGTCCATAGGGACTGAGTATTACTATGTTGCCCAGGCTGGTCTTGAACTCCTGGGTTGCAGTGATCCTCCCACCTTGGCCTCCCAGTGTTGGGATTACAGGCATGAGCCCCATGCCTAGCCTGGTGATGTTTTCTTAAACTGGCTAAATTCATGAGTATTTATTATACTTTATAATTTATATATTATGTTTATTATTTTCCAGATATCGAATTTTTTAATATATATATATTTTTTGAGACAAGGTCTGGCTGTGTTGTGCAAGCTGGGGTGCAGTGGCACCATTGTAGCTCGCTGCAGCGTCCAAGTCCTGGGCTCAAGTGATCCTCCCACCTCAGCCTCCCAGGTAGTCAGGACTACAGGCACACACCACTATGCCTAGCTAATTCTGTAAGAATTTTTACAGAGGCAGGATCTCGATTTTATCTTTTCTTTTCTTTTCTTTTCTTTTTTTTTTGCCTAGGTTGGTCGTGAACTCCTGACCTCAAATGATCCTCCCACCTCAGCCTTCCAAGGTGCTGGGATTACAGGCGTGTGCCACCGCGCCCCACCCCGAAATATTGTATTGTAAAAGACAATGAAAAGCATACAAAACAAAAGTGATCAGTGAGAAGTTAAATGCCTGGGCAAAAAGGGGTTAGGTCTGCAGCGCTACACCAGATGTAACTTATAGCTGCAACTAGCCGAAACAGCATTACATTTGTTAACTCAATACTTGGTGGCCAGAAATTCATGTCAGGATAATTCATTTGAGCACAGACTAAAGGGTTTGGACTTGTACTTATAGTCCAAGTTTCTCAAACTTGCTGGGTTTTATGAATCATCTGACACTTTAGTTAATAATACAGATTTCCAGGCGGCTCCCTTATAGATTCCGATTATGTGCGCCTAGGAAGCGGCCAGGCAATCGGTATTTCATGGGTTCGGTGCTACCCAGCCCAACGTGACAATGAGAGATCGCTCTGCCTGCCAGGTGAAGGACCTGACGCTGGCGGGCGGCGGGGACTACCAGGTCAGTCCCAGGACAGCCGGCTCTGGCAAGCTCCCCCACGGCATGGCAAGAGCCCAGTGGAAGTTAGCACAGTAAACCCAATCAACAAGCCGCAGTCACCCTTCTTCCCCAGAAATGGCCTCTTCAGCTCTTGCGGGGGAGACTCTGAAAGTCCCCAAAGGACAGAAGTCTAGGAGGAAATGATTGCCGCACAAAGGGATACAGTCTTGGCTACTAAAAACCGCGCGTAGCCGCCTAGGGACCCGCCCCCCCACGCAGTGCTTCTACCCCCTCCCTATGCAAACGCGAAGAAACGCGAGATCCCAGTGCAGGGGCGTGGTCCCACCCTGGCCAATGGAAAATGAGGGCGTGACTTTAAGCCTTTCTTTCATTGGCCCAGGGTCCCAGACCGTCCAGGTCTTGGTGCGCCGCGGCGGAAATCGCGTGGGTACCGAAACGCACTATCAGCTTCGGGTCCCGCTGCTGCGGCTGCCGCCATCATGGTGCGGAAGCTTAAGTTCCACGAGCAGAAGCTGCTGAAGCAGGTGGACTTCCTGAACTGGGAGGTCACCGACCACAACCTGCACGAGCTGCGCGTGCTGCGGCGTTACCGGCTGCAGCGGCGTGAGGACTACACGCGCTACAACCAGCTGAGCCGTGCGGTCCGTGAACTGGCGCGGCGCCTGCGCGACCTGCCCGAACGCGACCAGTTCCGCGTGCGCGCTTCGGCCGCGCTGCTGGACAAGCTGTATGCTCTCGGCCTGGTGCCCACGCGCGGTTCGCTAGAACTCTGCGACTTCGTCACGGCCTCGTCCTTCTGCCGCCGCCGCCTTCCCACCGTACTCCTCAAGCTGCGCATGGCTCAGCACCTTCAGGCTGCCGTAGCCTTTGTGGAGCAAGGGCACGTACGCGTGGGCCCTGATGTGGTTACCGACCCCGCCTTCCTTGTCACGCGCAGCATGGAGGACTTTGTCACTTGGGTGGACTCGTCCAAGATCAAGCGGCACGTGCTGGAGTACAATGAGGAGCGCGATGACTTCGATCTGGAAGCCTAGCGGATCTCCCACTTTCCATGGCTGTCTTTTACAGATGGGAAAACTGAGGCCTGATTCTGGAGATTCTATGAGGGTGCTTTCCCCAAGGGTGTCAGATGGTCGTAGGTTCTTAAGAACTTGATTCATCAGTGGCAGGCCTTGCATAGAGCCACGGGAGGTGCGTCCTTGTTTTCCAGGAAATGTTCTTAGAACTTGGACTACTGATTATTAATTGACTCTGCCTTGGGAAGCAGTGGGAAGTAAGTTGGTGCTGCACTGGGGTATTGTTGGCTTCTTGTGTTGGAAACTTTGTAATCTAAAAGGAAAAACCGCAAATCCTTACGCCCTGTTTCCCTTTATCTAGTCTTGTAGTTGGACTGGTTCAATTCGTTTAACTCCAATTCTTGCTTCTGGCCGTGGTTAAGCTATGTACAGATGATGGAGAGTTTGGCCTTAAGTTTTTATAAACTGAGCGAGACTAGTGTTCAGGATCTCCTCCCTTGTTTAAATGCCAATAAATGCCCCAACTGCTTTGTAAGTGCAATTTTTTAATCTGTCTGGTTTTCCTTTATTTTCTCTAGAGATGGAGTCTTGCTCTGTCACCCAGGCTGGAGTGCAGTTGAGCGATCTCGGCTCACTGCAACTTTCGCCTTCTGGGTTCAAGCAATTTTCCTGCCTCAGCCTCCCGAGTAGCTAGGATTATAGGCACTCGCCATCGCGCCCGGCTAATTTTTGTATTTTTAGTACAGTCAGGGTTTCACCATGTTGGCCAGGCTGGTCTGGAACTCCTGACCTCGTGATTCGCCCGCCTCGGCCTCCCAAAGTGCTGGGATTACAGGCGTGAGCAAACTGTGCCCAGACTCTGGTTTTCTTATATGGAGTCATATTTATACGTCCTAGGAGCCCAGAGAAGAATAGGGTCAGCAGCGAGTGACCTGCCTATGGATGAGATGTGCAACAGGGGCCAGATGTGGAGGATGCAGGATGTTGTACAGGATTGGGCAAATTTGTCACTTTACCAGTCCCTTCCTTGGAATGAGTGTTTTGGCAGAGCTCTTCCTCACATAACTTCCTGTTGATATTCCAGCCCCAGGAAATACCGTATTAGAGGGCTGGGATGTTTGCTTGCCTAAGGAAATAATCACCCTGTAGCTTGGCCATCTAGCGGTTAGAAGTGGCCTGGGAGGTTCCTGACAATTTAGATGATAGCAGTGATAGAGAATTAGAAGGGAGACTACCAAGTTTTACTCAAGATTTCTTTATTATTTTTTCTTTTCTTTTTTCTTTTTTTTTTTTTTTTCACACAAGGCCCAGACTGGAGTGCAGTGGAGCTGTCACAGCTCACTGCAGCCTCGATCTCCTGGGCTCAAGCCGTCCTGCCACCTCAGCGTCCCCAGTATCTGGGATTATAAGCATGTGCCACCACACTTGGCTAGTTTTTAATCTTTGTAGACACAGGGTTTTGGCATGTTACCCAGGCTGATTTCAAACTCCTAAGTTGAAGCAATCCTCCTGCCTCAGCCTCCCAAAGTGCTGGGATTACAGGTGTGAGCCACCATGCTTGGCCAAGTCTTCTAAAAGGAGAATAAATAGGATTCCGAGATCAGTGGATTGGCTTTTAGGGGTTCCTTGTTCGCTTCCCCAGGTGAGGCAGCATTTGGTGAAGAAATGATGTAGAGAAGGGGACTTATTACATCATGGGATGATGTCATACCAAGTACTTCTGCTATATGTCAGCCCCATTTTTAAGTGCACCACCTGTATTGGCCCATTTCAACCTCCCAACAATCCTATAAAGTGGAAAATCCAATTCTCAACTTTTCAGATGAGGGAACTGAGGCAGAGATGGGTCAAATTACCAAAGATTATATAGCCAGTAAGCAATGGACTGGGACTGTGTCAGTGTCAGCACACCCAGCCCTTGGTGTGTGTCAGAGTTCAGAAAGAGTCTCTGAACTTGAATTTACAAACCAGCAGGGAAAAGCAGCAGTACTAGACAATGTGATCGGTCTCCACAGGATGCTGTATAAAGGTGTGAGGAGGGAGCAAACATTGTACTGGGAAGGCTTTAAGGAAAAGGTGATATTCAAGTTAGGAAGGGAACGAACTCTCATCTAGGCCCTGCTAGTGCTAGGCTGCCATTCACTCTTACCAACAACTCTGCAAGGTAGTTGGTGGTATCTGTAACTTCAGTTTGGAAAACAATTGGAATAAGAACTTGTCCGGCTGGGCACGGTGGCTCAAGCCTGTAATCCCAGCACTTTGGGAGGCCAAGATGGGCGGATCACGAGGTCAGGAGATTGAGACCATCCTGGCTAACACGGTGAAACCCCGTCTCTACTAAAAAATACAAAAAAACAGCCGGGCGAGGTGGCGGCGCCTGTAGTCCCAGCTACTCGGGAGGCTGAGGCAGGAGAATGGCGTAAACCCGGGAGGCAGAGCTTGCAGTGAGTTGAGATCCGGCCACTGCACTCCAGCCTGGGCGACAGCACGAGACTCCGTCTCAAAAAAAAAAAAAAAAAAAAGAACTTGTCCAAGGCTAGGTTTCAAGTCCAGTCTCACGTGACTCCAGAGGCCATGTTTGTTTCAGTGCTGTCCCTTTAGAAGTGGAAGGAGAGAGAATCCTGCTCTCCAGCTCTGGTGGCTGGGCATAGTCTGCCCATTTGGAGGAACATCCTCAGGACTCCCAAGATTGTGGATCTCATGGAGGAAAAGAAAGTGACTCTACAAGACAGAACCCCTGTGGCCCTCCAGCTCCCACCAGACCCACAAGGCATGGCAGATAGATCAGCCCCCTTGGAGTAATTGGACCCTGCACCCATGACCCAAGCAGATAAAAACCTCAAAATTCAGGCCAGGTGCGGTGGCTCATGCCTGCAATTCCAGCACTCTGGGAGGCCGAGGCAGGCAGATCACTTGAAGCTAGGAGTTTAAGACCAGCCTGTCCAACATGGTGAAACCCCGTCTCTAGCAAAAATATAAAAATGAGTCGGATGGGATGGCACATGTCTGTAAACCCAGCTACTTGGGAGGCTGAGGCAGAAGAATAGCTTGAACCTGGGAGGCAGAGGTTGCAGTGAGCCGAGATCATGCCACTGCACTTCAGCCTGGGCGACAGAGTGAGATTCCGTCTCTAAATAAATAAATAAATAAATAAAACAAGAATAAAAGCTTTAGACTTAAGAAAAAAAATCTGCTAGGCATGGCGGCTCACGCCTGTAATCCCAGCACTTTGGGAGGCTGAGGCAGGAAAATTGCTTGAACCCAGGAGGCAGCGGTTGCAGTGAGCCGAGATCGTGCCACTGCACTCCAGCCTGGACAACAGAGCAAGACTGTCTCAAAAAAATAAAAAATAAAATAAATAATCACTCAGCTAGCTAATAATGGCTACCCCGACAGTGCTTACTACGCCCCAGGCTTTGTGCTGTCTCATGTAGTCCTCACAACAACCTTATGGGCACTATTATTGTGGCCATTTTATCGCTGACAAAACTAAAGCTCAAAGATAATAGCTTACCTGAGTCACAGTTAGTGATGGAGGCAGGTTGCACCTAATTCCCTCTGGCTCCGGGTTCTACAATTTTAGCCACTCAGTTACACCAGGAGTGAGCCTACTATGGCTTAGAGCAGTGGTTCTCAAACTTGAGCATGCCACATTTGAACCTTGGGAAAGACTGCGAAAACAAATGCTGTCTCCACTCCCTTCATGTTTCTTTCTTTCTTTTTTTTCCTGAGACGGAGTCTCGCTCTGTCGCCCAGGCTGGAGTGCAGTGGCTGGATCTCAGCTCACTGCAAGCTCCGCCTCCCGGGTTCAGGTCATTCTCCTGCCTCAGCCTTCCCAGTAGATGGGACTACAGGCGCCCGCCACCACACAAGGCTAATTTTTTGTATTTTTAATACAGACAGGGTTTCACCATGTTAGCCAGGATGGTCTCGATCTCCTGACCTCGTGATCCGCACACCTCTGGCCTCCCAAAGTGCTGGGACTACAGGCATGAGCCACCGCGCCCGGCCCCCTTCATGTTTCTGATTCAGGAGGTCTGGGGTGGACCTGAGAATTTGCATTTCTAACAAGTTCCCAGGTGATTTTAGTGCTGCTAGTCAGGGGACCACACTTTGAAAAGCACAGGGCTTGTTCCTAGCCCAGTGCTTGGCACAGAGCAAACATCACACAGATGCTGCATCCTATTCCAGCACCAGAGGGGCAGAGAGGCTGCAGGGGCTTCAGGGAAAAGGGGTCTTGCCTGCCTCTGACTTGCTGTGGGACTAGGGGCATAAGCTTCTCCTCTCTCTAGGCCTCCCTCCATCTCCCTTCTATGATAGGAAGAGGCAGGGTGAGATGGCTCTAGTTTCTGCTCTGTTTCTGATTTAGAGAAAAGGATATAAAAGAGTGCTGTCAACACTTGCAAAGTAGAGAAGAATTTAGAGGTGCTTTGCTGCCCCAACAATCCCCAGCCCTGGCTCAGGAAATCTGTGCAATCTTTAGGACAAACCTTGGTTTTAACATCCAAGAAAGGCTGGGCGCAGTGGCTCACGCCTATATTCCCAGCACTTTGGGAGGCCGAGGTGGGTGGATCACCTGAGGTCAGGAGTTCTGGACCAGCCTGGCTAACATGGAGAAACCTCTACTAAACACACAAAGAAATCTCTACTAAACATACAAAAAATTAGCCTGGTATAGTGGCGGGCCCCTATAATCCCAGCTACTCAGGAGGCTGAGACAGGAGAATCATTTGAACCCAGGAGGTGGAGGTTGCACTGAGTCAAGATCAGGCCATTGCACTCCAGCCTGGGCAAAACTTCATCTCAAAGAAAACCCAAAAAAAATCCAAGAATGGGTCCCAACTTTGAAGCCCCTGGGCAGCTTGTAAAGGACATTTCCCCTCTACCTGGGGCCAGGCTGCTTCCCTGCATGGAAGGGCAAAGTCTCAGCAGAGATGAACCAAATCACTCACTCATTCAGCAAATGAGCTGAAAATCAGGAGTGAAAGTAGACCCCTTAAAATATAAGGCAGGGGCCAGGTGCAGTGGTTTACGCCTGTAATCCCAGCACTTTGGGAAGCTGAAGTGGGAGGATTGAGCCCAGGAGTTTGAGACCAGCCTAGGCAACATAGCAAGACCTTGCCTTTACAGGAAAAAAAAAAAAAGTAACTGGGCTTGGTGGCATGCACCTATGGTCCCAGCTACTCAGGGAGGCTGAGGTGGGAGGATCACTTGAGCCTAAGAGGTAGAAGCTGCTGCGAGCTGTGATCTCAACACTGCACTCTAGCCTGGGGGACACAGGAAGACCCTGTCTCCCAAAAAAAAAAAAAAAAAAAAATTACAGGGCAGGTAGCATTCCATGGGTCCATGGGATAAAAATCAGGGATTTTGGCCAGGTTTATGCCTATAATCCCAACACTTTGGGAAGCCAAGGTGGGTGGATTGCTTGCGTCAAGAGTTCAAGACCAGCCTAGGCAACATGGCGAAACCCCATCCCTACTAAAAACACTAAAATCAGGCCAGGCGCAGTGGCTGAAAGTGCTATAAACGCTCAAAGTGCTGTAATCCTGGTGCTTTGGGAGGCTGAGGCTGGTGGATTGCCTGACCTCAGGAGTTTGAGACCAGCCTGGGCAACACAGTGAAACCCTGTCTCTACTAAAATACAAAAAATTGGCCAGGCGTGGCGGTGTGCACCTGTAATCCCACCTACTCGGGAGCCTGAGGCAGGAGAATTGCTAGAACCCGGGAGGCGGAGGTTGCAGTGAGCTGAGATCGTGCCACTGCACTCCAGCCTGGGCAACAGAGCAAGAGTCCGTCTCTAAAAAAATAAAATAAAATAAAATCAGCTGGGTGTGGGGGCAAGCCCCTGTAGTCCCAGCTACTTGGAAGGCTGGGATCGGGGGACTGCTTGAGCCTGGGAGGTGGAGGTTACAGTGAGCCAAGATCACACTGCTGCACTCCAGCCTGGGTGACAGAGAGAGACCCTGTCTCAAAAAAAAAAAAGTCAGGCGCAGTGGCTCACACCTGTAATCCCAGCACTTTGAGAGGCCAAGGTGGATGGATCACGTGAGGTCAGGAGTTTGAGACCAGCCTGGCCAACATGGTAAAACCCCATCTCTACTAAAAATACAAAAAATTAGCCAGGCATGGTAGCACGCGCGCCTGTAATCCCAGCTACTCAGGAGGCTGAGGCAAGAGAATCACTTGAACCCCGGAGGCAGAGGTTGCAGTGAGCTGAGATCATGCCACTGCACTCCAGCCTTGGCAACAAGACCAAAACTCCGTCTAAAAAAAAAAAAAAAAAAAAAAAAAATCAGGGATTTTGGAGTCCATAAGGGCTGAAAGTCTAGATTAAAATCCTCACCCTCTGCCTGTACCTAACCCGGGCAAACTATTTCCCCTCAAGTCTGGGCAAGCACTTTTGTCTGCAGGGAAGAGATTCTCTTGGGCTCACCTAAGTAGGCGTCAATTTATTTATTGTAGATATAAGTAAATCAGTCATGGAGAGGTTATTTTATAACAAGTTAAAGACTAACAAAACAGCATTTTTAAAGACTTACTCTGTGCCAGGTACTAGTCTAATCACCTCACCTAGATTAGCTCAATGAACCCTGTAACAACCTTATGAGCTAGGTGCTATTGTTAACCACATTTTACAGAGAGGGTAACTGAGCACAGAGGGTGAAATAACAAACCCAGGCAACCGTGCCAGCAGGTAACTGAGTCTGGATTTGGATCTAGGCCATCTAGCGCCAGGGCCCAAGACCTTAACCCTTAACCACTTTCATGATTCCTCTCACCCAGGACTGGCTCAGGGACCTTGGAATGGGGGTGGGGTGGGGTGCAGTGGGAGTAGGGAAGAGGTTTGGCTCCCTTGAGCTTTAGGGTCCCTTGTGGCTGTAGTTTCTGCAGCCTGGCTCCTGTGACTCCCTT
Source organism: Chlorocebus sabaeus (assembly GCF_047675955.1). Lineage (NCBI taxonomy): Eukaryota > Metazoa > Chordata > Mammalia > Primates > Cercopithecidae > Chlorocebus > Chlorocebus sabaeus. The sequence goes on along the minus strand of NC_132929.1, from coordinate 51,532,677 downwards.
TGTTGCCTGACTTTGCCACCCTTTCACGTCTGCTTCTCCCTCCTAGCATAATTGGCTGCTGCTGCTTTTTTTTTTTGAGATGGAGTCTCATTCTGTTGCCCAGGCTGGAGTGCAGTGGCACAATCTTGGCTCCCTGCAAACTCTGCCTCCTGGGTCAAGTGATTCTTCTGCCCCAGCCTCCCAAGTAGCAGGGATTACAGGCGCCTGCCACCATGCCTGGCTAATTTTTGTATTTTTAGTAGAGACGGGGTTTCACCATATTGGCCAGGCTGGTCTCAAACTGCTGACTTCGTGATCCACCTGCCTTGGCCTCCAAAAGTACTGGAATTACAGGTGTGAGCCACCGCGACCAGCCATAACTGACTTTTTTTTTTTTGAGATGGAGTCTCGCTCTGTCACCCAGGCTGTAGTGTAGTGGTGCAATCTCAGCTCACTGCAGGCTCCACCTCCCAGGTTCACGCCATTCTCCTGCCTCAGCCTCCCGAGTAGTTGGGACTACAGGCGCCTGCCACCACACCCAGCTAATTTTTTATATTTTTTAGTAGAGACGGTGTTTCACCATGTTAGCCAGGATGGTCTCCATCTCCTGACCTCATGATCCGCCCGCCTCGGCCTCCCAAAGTGCTGGGATTACAGGTGTGAGCCACCGCGCCCGGCCCATAACTGACTTTACTGTCCTACAAGGTGTCTCCAAGCGGCCAATGAGAAGCACTGGTCCTCAGGATGACTTAGACAGTGCATGGCCTTGGCCTTTAACAACATCGAGTTAGGGAAGAAGTTGTTTCCTTTCCTATTTTCTCTCAGATCTAATAAACCTCAAGGGGAAAGTCTTGGCTGGGGACTAGACTAGGACGCATGTATAATTCTTGCTAATTTCCCCTATTTTTTGAGTAATAAACTGGCCAGGCATGGTGGCTTACACCTGTAATCCCAACACTTTGAGAAGCCAAGGCAGGAAGATCTCTTGAGCCCAGGAGTTCAAAACCAGCCTGGGCAACATAGCTAAACCTCGTCTCTAAAAAAATAAATTAGACCGGGCCTGGTGGCTCGGGCCTGTAATCTCAGCACTTTGGGAGGCCGAGGCGGGCAGATCACCTGAGGTCAGGAGTTTGAGACCAGCCTGACCAATGTGGAGAAATCCCATCTCTATTAAAAAATACAAAATTAGCCAGTCATGGTGGTTTATGCCTGTAATCTCAGCTACTCAGGAGGCCGAGGCAGGAGAACTGCTTGAACCCAGGAGGTGGAGGCTGCAGTGAGCCGAGATTGCGCCATTGCACTCCAGCCTGGGCAACAAGAGTGAAACTCTGTCTCAAATAAATAAATAAATAAATAAATAAATAAATAAATAAGCTGGGTGTGGTGGCATGCAGCTGTAGTTCCAGCTACTTGAGAGACTGAGGTGGAAGGATCACTTGAGCCCATGTGATTGAGGCTGCAGTGCGCTGTGATCACACCATTGCACTCTAGCCTGAGCAACAGAGTAAGACTCCATCTCAATAAAAAGAGTAACAAAATGTCCAGGTTTTATTTCTAGATTATATCTTAATCCAGCTACTTCCTATCACATCCCCCAACATAGTTTCATGCCAGGTCTGCTCACTGACTTCCAGGCCTCCACACTTAGTTGCCTACATTCAGTTCTCTACCAAGCAGCCAGTGAGAGCACACTAAAGCCGGAATCTGCTATCTCATAACTATTTAAAAACCCTCATCTGCGGACAGGCATGGTGGCTCATGCCTGTAATCCCAGCACTTTGGGAGGCCAAGAGGGGCGGATCACCTGAGGTCAGGAATTCAAGACCAACTTGGCCAACATGGTGAAATCCCATGTCTACTAAAAATATGAAAATTAGCCAGGCATGGTGGTGCATGCCTATAATCCCAGCTGCTCAGGAGGATGAGGCAGAATTGCTTGAACCTGGGAGATGGAGGTTGGAGTGAGCAGAGATCATGCCACTGCACTCCAGCCTGGGCGACAGAGCAAGATCTGTCTCAAAAACAAAAATAAAGCCCCTCTGCAGCCCCCCCAAAAAAAACCCTCTTCAGCAATGGAGGTAAAATCCAAACTCCCCACTGTGGCCTGCAGGCTCTTACCTGCCCCTGTGTCCCAGCTGCCTCTGTGATCTTACCGCCCTCCACTTCCTCTCTGGGCTGGACACCTTCCTGCTCTCAACCTTCTCTTTTCTAGGTAAGGATTCTCCTGCCCATGGGCAACTAGAAGATTTTAAGGGATACACAGATTCCACTTTAATGACATTGAATAATAGAGTGAGAAAGTGGTTCTTCCCTCTTCTGTCCTCTTTGAATTTTTCTGATTACATCAAAGAAAAATTCTATTAGTGTGACTCCTTATCACTTCTACACTTGCTAATCTCTGATTTTTATAAAGTCCCCAGACTTACAGCTTTCTGCAGACATCCACATCTATCTAGCAAGATTATATTAGGTTGGTGCCATTAATTTTAATGGCAAAAACTGCAATTAGTTTTTTTTTTTTCTGAGACGGAGTTTCACTCTTGTTGCCCAGGCTGGAGTGCAATGGCACCATCTTGGCTCACCACAACCTCTGCCTCCTGGGTTCAAGCGATTCTCTTGCCTCAGCCTCCTGAGTAGCTGAGTACAGGCATGCACCACCATGCCCGGCTAATTTTATATTTTTAGTAGAGACAGGGTTTCTCCATGTTGGTCAGGCTGGTCTCGAACTCCTAACCTCAGGTGATTCGCCCGCCTTGGCCTCCCAAAGTGCTGGGATTACAGGCATATGCCACCACACCTGGCCAATGTTGCCCTTTTAAATACATGTAGTCAGGCTTTTTTTTTTCTTAAATTAATTGATTTAAAGCCGTTAAGCACAGTGTGTGTATGTGGCCAACATTCTGAAGCTGAGATTCCAGAGGTAGCCCCTTCTGAAACACCCACTGGCTCTAAATGAACCCCTGGGCCATGTGCTCTGGTTTTTGTTTGTTTTGAGACAGGGTCTCCAGGCTGAGTGTAGTGGCAGAATCACAGCTCACTGCAGCCTTGACTTCCTGGGCTCAAGTGATCCTCCCACCTCAGCCTTCCAAGTAGCTGGGATCATGACTCACACCACTACACCTAGCTAATTTTTTTTTGTAGAGACTGGATTTTGTCATGTTGCCCAGGCTGGTCTCAAACTCATGGGCTACTTCCACCTTGGCCTCTCAAAGTGGTGGGATTACAGGCGTGAGCCACTGTGCCTGGCCTGGTTTTGTTTTGTTTTTTCAGTGATACGGGAAGTTATTCAGCTAAGTGAGGAACTAGAACCTTTCTCCTGGACCTCCATGCATGAATTTGGGAACTTCTTTCTCAGTCTCAGTCTATTTTCCTCCAATGTTTAGGGTCTTTGTTCTCTTCTGTGCAGTCCTGACCATTAGATGTGACCTCCGTGGTTGTAAGGGACGGTTGTTTGGATACAAAATACCTAATATCCTGTGTGTCAAAATTCCCTAGTGAAGTCAGGCCCTGGGCTTCTCTTTTTTTGTCAGTCTCATAAATCAGGCAGACATGAGCTTTTATTCGTGGATGCACCAAATAAATACCCTAGTGGACAGATTTGCTCAGCCTGGCCACTGAAAGAGTCACCTAAATAAAATCTCAGGTCCAAAAAAATTGGCCTTCGAGGGCCCCAGCACCCTTTTTACCAGTCTAGTAGTAGCCTTTCATCAGCCTAATTTCCTGTTATTTTTAGTCTGAATGTATGGTGTAATGTGCATGAAATACACAAGTCCACATTTTAACATTCCCTGGACTAAAAAATGTGCCAAAGGTGGATACTTTGCTTCTGTCATACATTAGTAGTCAACTTCTCTATACATCAAACATTCAGCAAATTCAAACATTTTCCTTGAAAGTTGTGTTACTTTGGCCAAATTACTTAACCTCTCTGAGCTTCAGTGTGTCTACTTCTTCATGTCATGATTGAGAGTTAATATCTACTGGTTTAAAAAAGAAAAAAAAGGAAAAAAATTAAATGAGATGATGGGTGTGAAGCAGGGTGTGGATGAATGTAAGCATTCAATAAATATTGTTTTAAAATTGTAATCTCAGCCGTCCCGCCTTGCAGAGGCTACACCCTGGTAGGACTGAATCTCCTAAATCTCTGCCGCTTCCCCTAATCTCTTGCACCAATTCAATCATTCCTTCACCCAGGGTCTACTGAGCACCATCCCTTATGCTGGACTCTGGCTACTTAAGTAGGAATCAAGCCAGGTCCCTGCCATTGCTCAGCCCGCAGCCGAGTGGGAAGGAAGCTGGCAACAGCAGCAAACAGGCAATAATCGGGGTATGTATCTGCTTTTGTAAGCGCAAGTGGGGGAGCGAAGGTCTGTGTCTGAAAGTTGGGTGTGAGGGGTTAGGAGGAGTAATCCACGCAATTGGCACTGTCCGTTTAAAAGCACGGGCGCAGGAGGGGGAAGGGGACTCCAGGTGCAGCCCTAAGACCCGGGAGCATCTGCGGGAGGCGGCAGGACCCAGGGCCTTGAATGCCGGGCCACAAGATCAGCCTCCTCCCATTGGCGAAAGGAGCCCCGAGAGCTTGTGCTCAGGAGGGAGGCCTCGGCCTGGTCAAGTCATCTTGCAGGAAGGGTCCCGGACAGTGCAAAGCAAATGCAGGAGGGCCCCCACCCTAGCCGTTGGGGAACGCGCCAGCCGTAGAAGGCGGAAGTAACGGCCTGCAGGCAACGGAACTCCCAGCGTTCGCAAAGTAGGGCGGAGCCGGAAACTCAGGGCTCGAGGCCTGTGGGCCCAGCGGTGCGGCAGCCGCTGGGGGGGGCGGGCCCAGCTCTCCCAGGGCAGGTGATTGGTCGGTCCCGGTGGCGGCAGCGGCGCGTGCGACGGTCACCTCGGTTTGGGTGAGTCCCTGGGTTCGAGCCCGGGCCCCGCCAGCTGCCGAGTTGCCTCTCGGTGCCGGGCTGTGACTCCCTCTGGCCGGCCCCGCACTCTGGCCTCCCGGGGCGTCATCTGGAGGGGTAGAGCCAGGCCGGGGACACCTTTTGGGAGAGTTTCCGTTCTTCTATTTCGTACTGTCCGGCCAGGACCCCTCAGGGACTTTTGAGGGGCAGGAGTGAATCACGCATGGCCTAGATGACCCCATGCCTAGAAAAAGGCGGTGCGGGGCGGTGGCGGCGCGCACGGCCGAATGGAGCAGATAGCGTCCCCGGGGTTGGAGCCCGGTAGCAGGGGTAGGGAAACGCGGAGACTGGCAGGATGTGGACCCAGGGAACGCGAGGCGGGAGCGCCGGATGGGAAGACGCGAAGGAGGGGGAACGGATGGGGGAAGGGGCTAGACAGGGAGGGAGGGTGGAGCGTGGGCGGGGCCTGGTCGGGTCGTACTTTAGGGAGTTGGAGGCGGGGGATAATGGTGGAGAATAAAACCACCTTGGGCTAAGGTCCGAACACTTGGAGGCAGCACCATCCAAGGAATGGGTTGAAACAGCAGGAGCTCGCCAAGAACAGCCTTGAAGGAAGGTAAAGGAACCGCCCCAGTATCCAGGACATCAGCTTCAAAGGTTGTGTGGTTCTTGGGAGAGCGGGAGCCCACACCAAAATAGTGCATGATAGGCCTAGTAAAGGTGCTTTGGATTTGGTCATTTGGTGATGAACTGAAGACATAATTACTTTAAAAATTTTTTTATTATGAAAGATTTCAAACTTACACAAAAGTACAGAAAACTAGAGACAATAGCATATATACCATTATGGATGATTTGAATAACATACCATATGAATGCCAAGCACTCATCATGAGGCCTCAGTCACTCAGGAATGGCAATCCCTGGTTGCACTGCAAAGATATTAAGACACGCCTCAGGCCGGGTGCATTGGCTCGTACTTGTAATTCTAGCACTTTGGGAGGCTGAAGCAGGCGGATCACTTGAGGTCAGGAGTTTCAGACCAGCCTGGCCAACATGATGAAACCCCTTCTCTACTAAAAATACAAAAATTAGCCGGGCATGGTGGTGCACGCCTGTAATCCCAGCTACTCAGGAGGCTGAGGCAGGAGGATCACTTGAACCCAGGAGGCGGAGGCTGCAGTGAGGCGAGATCACACCACTGCCGTCCGGCCTGGGAAACAGAGCGAGACCCTGTCTCACAAAAAAAAAAAAAAAAAAAAAAAAATGCCGGGCGTGGTAGTTCACGCCTGTAATCCCAGCACTGTGGGAGGCTGAGGCGGGCGGGATCACGAGGTCAGGAGATCGAGAGCATCCTTGCCAACACAGTGAAACCCCGCCTCTACTAAAAATACAAAAACAAAAGTAACCGGGCTTGGTGGCGGGCGCTTGTAGTCCCAGCTACTCAGGAGGCTGAGGCAGGAGAATGGCGTGAACCCGGGAGGCGGAGCTTGCAGTGAGCCGAGATCGCACCGCTGCACTCCAGCCTGGGCGACAGAGCCAAGACTGCGTCTCAAAAAAAAAAAAAAAGACACATCTTAAATTCACACTGATAATAGGCTAATCTTATCTACTAAAAAGTTCCTTTTATGGCGGGGCGCGGCGTCTCACGCCTGTAATCCCAGCACTCGGAGGCCTAGGCAGGCGGATCGCCTGAGGTCGGGAGTTCGAGACCAGCCTGACCAACATGGAGAAACCCCATCTCTACTGAAAAAAAAAAAGTACAAAATTAGCCAGGCGTGGCAGCGCACGCCTGTAATCCCAGCTACCAGGGAGGCTGAGGCAGGAGAATGGCGTGAACCTGGGAGGTGGGGCTTGCAGTTAGCCGAAATGGTGCGGTCGCACTCCAGCCTGGGCAACAAGAGCGAAACTCTGTCTCAAAAAAAAAAAAATTTCTTTTATGTTTAAAGGTTATAGAGTTTCAGTTATTCAAGATAAAAAGAGTTATGGAGAGTTCTGCACAACAATGAACATACTTAAGTTTACAGAACTGTACACCTAAAAATGGTTAAGATGATGAATTTCATGATACGTGAATTTAGCCACAGTTTTTTTTTTTTTCATTTTACAGACAGGGTCTTGCTATATTGCTCAGGTTGGCTTCAAACTCCTGGGCTCAAGCGTACCTACTGCCTCAGCCTCCAGAGTAGCTGGGACTAAAGGCAAGCACAACTGCACCTGGCAAACCACAATTTTTAAGTTACTTTTAAATTAAACAAAATCGACCAGGCACAGTGGCTCACGCCTGTAATCCCAGCACTTTGGGAGGCCAAGGCGGACGGATCACGAGATCAGAAGATCGAGACCATCCTGGCTACATGGTGAAACCTTGTCTCTACTAAAAATACAAAAAATTAGCCTTGTGTGGTGGCAGGCGCTTGTAGTGCCAGCTACTCGGGAGGCTGAGGCAGGAGAATGGCATGAACCCGGGAGGCAGAGCTTGCAGTGAGCCGAGATCGTACCACTGCACTCCAGCCTAGGCGACAGAGCGAGACTCCATCTCAAAAAAATTAATTAATTAAACAAAATCTAATGTTTCAAATGAAGAAAAAGATCTGACTTCACTTGGGCAATGGAAAGGAACTCACTGGCCAAGTAGAGGGCTATGGAGTTGTATTTTTCACTGTAGAGGCTCTGGAATGAACCTGTTGATTTTGGTGCTGAGAGCACTGGACCTGGCCTGGGATGGAGGTTAAGCACTGGAGGTGCCCTCTGGTTTACACTAGAGCCAGAGGGTTGGGCCAGCCCAGCAGTGCGAGTCAGATTTCTCCCAAATGTTCCTGTTTTCTTATAGTCTAAGGCTCACAGGAGTGTGAATAAAGTGTGAATTCACCTTTCTCCCCACTCCCACTCTTTAGGGTCCACCTAAAGTGGGAAGTCTGTTTTCAAAATGATCTCTACTTGTCTTGTTTCCCTAATGTACTTTATGTAAGTTCTTCACACTACTGGTGCATTGGCGTTACTTGTTAAGCAGCCCTCCACATCCTAGCTCTTTTCCAAGTGAGTCCCACATAAGTAACCCTGAAACCTTTTTTCTGCCCACCTAAATACAAAACAAAAGTAGACTATGAGGCAGTAACAGCCAGATTTTTTTAAAATAAAATATAATTTAAAATAATTTTTTACTTTTTTATTTAAAAAGTAGAGACATAGCCTCACTACGTTGTCCAGGTTGGTCTTGAACTCCTGGCCTCAAGTGATTCTCCTGTCTTGGCCTCCCAAAGTGCTGGAATTACAGGCATGAGCCACCATGCCTGGCTAGAGTTTCTTTTTTCTTTTGAAGTCTTGCTCTGTCGCCCACGCTGGAGTGCAGTGGCATGATCTCGGCTCACTGAAACCTCCGCCTCCCAGGTTCAAGCGAATCTCCTACCTCAGCCTCCCGAGTAGCTGGGATTACAGGTGCCTGCCACCACGTCCAGCTAATTTTTGTATTTTTAGTAGAGATGGGGTTTCACCATGTTGGTCAGGCTGGTTTCAAACTCCTGACCTCATGATCCACCCACCTCAGCTTCCAGAAGTGCTGGGATTATAGGCGTGAGCCACGGCGCCCAGCAAGTTTGGGGTTTTTGACTCCTCTTGTCTTCCTCCAGGGACCCTAGAACCAGTGTTTCCTCTGGAACTAAATTTTCATAATATGAGTTGACACTTAGTTGAGAATTAAATAAATTAATTCAATTTACAATTGAATAAAGTAATTAATTTAATTAATTGAAATTAATTCAATTAAACAGTTGAATAAACTGCATAGAGAGTTACATTGGTTAATGAGTGGTGGCTATTCAGGAAACTATAGAGGAACTGCTCAGAAAAGGCAGGGTGCGGTGACTCACACCTATAATCCCAGCACTTTAAGAGGCTGAAGAGGGAAGATTGCTTGAGCCCAAGAGTTCAAGACTAGCCTAGGCAACATAGGGAGATCCTGTCTGTACCGATAAATTACAAAATTGGCTGGGTGTGGTGGTGTACACCTGTGGTCCCAGTTACTGGGGAAGCTGAGGTAGGAGGATCGCTTCACCCAGTAGATTGAGGCAACAGTGAGCTGTGCTTGCGCCACTACACTCCAGCCTGGGTGACAGGACACTGTCTCAAAAAAAAGAAAAAAAGAAAATATCTGTAGGAAAATAATGTTATTGCTAATATATGACTCATTTACCCTTTAACTTCCTTTTTTCTCATAGAAACAATTGTGATTTTGCAGTAAGTTAATGTTTTTTCAGGAATGTGGCCATCATATTATGTCATAACTGCATAACTGCCTGTATACAGGAGATGATATGAAATGAATGAACCATTTTCTTACGTTTTTCTTGTAGGGAAGATGGAAGAGTTGAGTCAAGCCCTGGCTAGTACCTTTTCTGTGTCTCAAGATCTGAACAGCACAGCTGCCCCACACCCCCGCCTATCCCAGTACAAGTCCAAGTACAGTTCCTTGGAGCAGAGTGAGCGCCGCCGGCGGTTACTGGAACTGCAGAAATCGTAAGGAAGCTTTAACTCCTTGGCTTCTTTCTCTGGGCTAGGAGCTGTGAACCATTCCGAAGGCTCTAGGCTTGTCTCTACAGAGTCCCCCTTCAAAGTAGACTTTTTGTTGGCTGGCTGATCTTCTTGCCCACAGTTGGGGATTCGGAGGGGTAAATCCTGGCAGAGGTAGGTTTCTTTTTTTTCTTTTTTTTTTTTTTTGAGACGGAGTCTCGCTCTGTCGCCCAGGCTGGAGTGCAGTGGCGCGATCTCCGCTCACGGCGAGCTCTGCCTCCAGGTTCACGCCATTCTCCTGCCTCAGCCTCCCGAGTAGCTGGCACTACAGGCACCCACCACCACGCCCGGCTAATTTTTTGTATTTTTTAGTAGATACGGGGTTTAGCAGGATGGTGTCCATCTCCTGACCTCGTGATCCGCCCATCTCGGCCTCCCAAAGTGCTGGGATTACAGGCGTGAGCCACCGCGCCCGGCCAATAGGTTTCTTTTATACCCTGAGCTTAGGAGAAGATGAGGAAGTAGGGAGAGACCAAACTTTTAAACCGAAAGCTCAATTATTTGGTTAAGTTTTTCTTTTTTTTCCTGGCAGCTGTACTGAGCTCTGTGGTTTAGGAACTTGTGAAAGCCACGCCCAGAGTTTCACTCCCCACATTTCCTGGGATGCTTGTGTTTGGCTTCTGTACTCTGAATGCTGGTATTGGTGTGGTCTTCCCATCTGCCTTCAGCCCAAATGTTTCTGTGGCACTCTTGGGAGTTCAAGACAAATAATTCCTAAGGGAATCTGAGGAAATGTCTTCCATACACTTAATTCTAAGTGCCAAGATGGGCAAACAGGGAAATAGGGCAGGATAAGAGTGTTTAAGGCTGAGCTGCTCTGAAGGTGGGGCCGATCCTTATATTCTCAGTGCAGCATGGGCCTCTTCTGGGTCACAAATTAAGGAATTAGGGATCAGAAGAAACTACTAACAGCTGCATAGTTTCCATACAGTCTGCATTTTGCCCAGTGTTGCATCACTGGTTGTGTTTGGCAGAGATGGTTGGTTCCCTGTGGCTCTGGGTGGCTTTGCAGAATACATTTCCAGATCATTCCTCTCCCCATTTTTAAAAATGTAGTTATCTTTGAATAGGTAATACATATATACGATTGAAAATTTAAAATATACAGAAGAGGCCAGGTACAGTGGCTCATGCCTGTAATCCCAGCACTTTGGGTGGCCGAGGCGGGTGGATCACCTGAGGTCAGGAGTTCGAGACCAGCCTGACCAACATGGCAAAAAACTGTCTCTACTAAAAATACAAAAATTAGCCCGACATGGTGGTGCACACCTATAGTCCCAGCTACTTGGGAGGCTGAGACAGGAGAATCACTTGAACCCGGGAGCTGGAGGTTGTAGTGAGCCAAGATCACGCCACTGCACTCCAGCCTGGGCAACAGAGCTAGACTCTCTCTCAAAAAAATAAAATAAATGAATTGAAGAGTATATGGTGAAGTCTTCTTCCCATTTCTGTCCCATAGCTATCCAGTTCCTCTCCTGTATTATTAGTTTCTTGTGTATCCTTCCAAATATATATATATATTAGACAGGGTGTCACTCCGTTGTTCAGGCTGGAGTGTGCAGATCCTGGCTCACTGCAGCCTCAACCTCCCAGGCTCAAGTGATCCTCCCACCTCAGCCTCTGAAGTAGGTGGGACTATAGGCACACTCCATAGCACCTGGCTAATTTTTTAATATTTTGTAAGTATAGGGTCTCCCTCTGTTGCTCAGGCTGATCTTGAACTCCTAGGCTCAACTGGTCCTCCCACCTTGACCTCCCAAAGTGCTGGGATTTCAGATGTGAGCCACTACGCCCAGCCCTTCTGAAGATATTCTATGTATATATGAGCAAGTGTGTGTGGTAGTATATGTATAAAAGCTTTTTTTTTTTTTTTTTTTGAGACGGAGTCTCGCTCTGTCGCCCAGGCTGGAGTGCAGTGGCCGGATCTCGACTCACGCAAGCTCCGCCTCCCGGGTTTACGCCATTCTCCTGTCTCAGTCTCCCAAGTAGCTGGGACTACAGGCGCCCACCACCTCGTCCGGCTAGTTTTTTTGTATTTTTTAGTAGAGATGGGGTTTCACCATGTTAGCCAGGATGGTCTCGATCTCCTGATCTCGTGATCCGCCCGTCTCGGCCTCCCAAAGTGCTGGGATTACAGACTTGAGCCACCGCGCCGGGCCTTTTTTTTTTTTTTTTTTTTTTTTTAACTCTGTCACCCAGGCTGAGTACTGTGGCATGATCTTGGCTTACTGCAACCTCAGCCCCCCAAGTAGCTGGGACCACTGGCACAGGCCACCACACCCAGCTAATTTTTGTATTTTTGGTAGAGACAGAATTTCACTATGTTGCCCAAGCCGATTTTGAACTCGTAAGCTCAAGTGGTCTGACCAATTCACCCTCCCAAAGGGCTGGGATTACAGGCAGGAGCCACTGTGCCTGGCCTTTTTTTTTTTTTTAAACACAAGTAGCAGTATACTATATACTGTTCTGCACATTTATTTAGCGGTGTTTTGGGGGAGAAATTCTATATCAGTTCATAAAGTACCACATCATTCCTTTTTCATGGTGCCAGGTAGTCCATGGAATGGATACTTCATCATGCCATCTAGCCAGTCCCTCCTGATGGGCGTCTGGGCAGTTTTCTTCTTTTGTGATTACAAACAATGCTCAGGAAATAACCACAGGCAGACTTTCTTTCACACATGTACAAATATATCAGCTCTTTTATTCTCGAGATAAAAGACCATTGTGCTTTCATATGTTCTCTCTGGTGTGTGCCTTTTTGCAGTGAGCATGAACATGTATGTGTTTAAGAGAAACCAGCTGTGTTGGTTTCACTGCCTCAGTGGTGGAATTCCTGCCTTAGCATTGAAGAAATCAAGTGTGGGAGGTTATGTGGTATTTCCAAATCACTTTGAAACAATTAGGTTCCAAAAAGTTCTTTTTTTTTCTATTCAGTTTCCCAAACTTTCTAGCATGTGTTGTTTTAAAACAAGATAATGATAAAGGGAAACAAATAAATAAAATATATTAAATTATAAACTAAGTGGCCTTTTTTGAAAGTTAGACAGGAACTGGAGAAGGACCAGGCTTCTGAAAAAGCTGTATAAGCTGGGCACAGTGGCATATACCTACAGTCCCTACAAAAGAAAAAGTTCTCTTTAAAAACAAAAAAGGTATATAAAGCAGAAATCTCCACAAGCTGTCCTTGCTTTAGACTTCTCACTACATCTCAGTGGCTCTTCTCTTCCATCCCTGGGGTCTTTGGATGAGCTGTCTGCTAGGCAGGAAGGTGTCAGCTCTCATCTGGGGTGGGATGGGTTAGGGGTGAAATTAGCCTTTCCAGCTAGTGAACCTTGGAAATTTCTTTAGATATTTTATTTTGCATTCTTAGGAAACTCTGAGGAAGACTGAGTGTATTCAGAGGGGGTTTCCCTATTTAGGATTTTGAGGGGGCAGTCACTGGTTTAGCCTTGCAAAGGAGATTCCATCATTTCTTACTTCCACCAGAATCCCCAAGCTGCTCCCAAATTTGGAGCTTTCGAATTAAATGTGTCGCATTATAGGGCATCTTCCTAGAAGACATAAAGACCTGCCCTGGCCAGACGTGGTGGCTCGTGCCTAATAATCCCAGCACTTTGGGAGGCTGAGGTAGGCAGATCACTTGAAGCCAGGAGTTTGAGACCAGCCTGGGCAACATGGTGAACCCCATCTCTACAAAAAATACAAAAATTAGCCAGGGGTGGTGGTATGTGCCTGTAGTCCCACCTACTCCGGAAGCTGAGGTGGGAAGATCACTTGAGCCCAGGAGGTCGAGGCTGCAGTGAGCTGAGATTGCACCATTCCAGCCTGGGCAACAGAGTGAGACCCTGTCTAAAAAGAAAAAAAAAAAAAGATCTGTCCTTATGCCTTTTTTTTCCTTCCAGCAAGCGACTGGATTATGTGAACCATGCCAGAAGACTGGCTGAAGATGACTGGACAGGGATGGAGAGTGAGGAAGAAGATAAGAAAGATGATGAAGAAATGGACATTGACACTGTCAAGAAGTTACCAAAACGCTATGCTAATCAAGTAAGTGGTCCAGAGAAGATTAGACCCAACTAATCTCACTCCCTTTACTATGCAGTCAAAGCCCACTGAAATAAATGCTGTCATAAAGAGAGGAGAATGAGGCAGGGAAAAGGAATAGGAACTGCAAAGAACATGCCAATGTACATAGAGCATATGGGATGATAAGAAGAGATGGCTTACTGTGCTATGGACTGACTACGAATCACTGATGGAGTCTGTGGGTGGTGGGGTTTGGGAACTATTAGCCTATGCTGTTACCAAAGGCTGCCAGCCCACTGCAGAAAGTCCCTGAGCTATTGATATAGTCACAGACTCCTTATCCTTGTCATTTTTTTTAGTTGTCACTGCACAACTGTTCTGGATGGGGCCTGCCCAGACTACCACTGACTCCTTCCACTTCTCTGGGTGGTAGAATCTTTCCCAGGCAGTGTACTATGAGGCCAGTTTTGAAATTTCACACTCAGGTGGTGGCAGGTGGGAAGTACAGCTGCTCTTGAATAAAGCGAGCCTGCCCAGCCACCCCAGACCAGCCAGTTGGCCAAGGTGAGGTTCAGGCCATGAAACAGCAGATCACTATAATAAACCTGACTCAGTGCCCTTTTAGATCCAGAGAGGAAACCAACATGGCTGTGGTACCATAGGGAAAGAAGCATGGGGAGAGACTGTTCTTGTGTTCCAGGCAGCTCAGGTATTTCAGGAAGCAGGGTATGGGTCCAAGTGGGGAGAGAGGTCTACCCTGCTATCATATACTTGCGTCTAGAACCCAAGTATCTTGGCATCTCAGAATTCTCCCCTGCCTTTAGAATATGGTTCCTGGGCCTGAGTGTGGTGGCTCATACCTGTAATCTCAACACTTTGGGGGGCCAAGGTGGGAGGATTACTTGAAGCCAGGAGTTCAAGACCAACCTGGCTAACATAGTGAGATCCCCATCTCTTTTTTTTTTTTTTTGAGATGGAGTTTCACTCGTGTTGCCCAGGCTGGAGTGCAGTGGTGCAATCTTGGCTCACTGCAGCCTCTGCCTCCTGGGTTCAAGCAGTTCTCCTGCCTCAGCCTCCTGAGTAGCTGGGATTACAGATGCCTGCCACCACTCCCGGCTACTTTTCTGTATTTTTAGTAGAGACAGGGTTTCACCATGTTGGCCAGGTGGGTCTCGAACTCCTGACCTCAGGTGATCCACCCCACCTCAGCCTCCCAAAGTGCTGGGATTACAGGCGTGAGCCACTGCGCCCGGCGAGACCCCATCTCTAAATAAAAAACAATGGAATATGGTTCTTGCATGCACTCCCACAGCCCGTTTCTTTACCCCAAATACAGTATAGATAACATCCTCTGTGACAAAGTACAATTCCATTTTGTTCAGTAAGCGTTATTGAAAGACCTGCTCTGTGTTAAACTAGGCTATGACATGGGAAGATAGATGTGGAGCAGAAATAGCCCCTGTACTCCTAGAATAGGTGTAGAAGATGTTTTGTGCTATCAAAAAGTAACACAGTGAAACCCTGTCTCTACTAGAAATACAAAAAAAAAATTAACCGGGCGTGGTGGCAGGCGCCTGTAGTCCCAGCTACTTGGGAGGCTGAGGCAGAAAATCGCTTCAACCTGGGAGGCGGAGCGTGCAGTGAGCTGAGATCACGCCACTGCACTCCAGCCTGGGTGACACAGCAAGACTCCATCTAAAAAAAAAAAAAAGTGAGATTCCAACCAGGGAGGAAGGAGGGGGCGTGAGATCAGAGAAGGGTTAGTGAAGGAAGAGGCAGCCTTGAAGGGTAAGTAGGACATTAATAGATAGAAGTGCAGTGCATTTTAGGGCATTCCAGGCAGTGGGAACAAACAGGCTGAGCACGACGCCCAGAAGTGGGAAAGGAGTATATGGTGTGCCCAGGAGCAGTTTGCAGTCCAGTTAGGGTGGAGTGGCATAGAGTTAGGGGAAGGAGTATGGCAGAAGAGATGTAACAGGCCTCAAAAATATGTGTAGGGGTCGGGCACAGTGGCTCACACCTGTAATCCCAGCACTTTGGGAGGCTAAGACCAGGAGTTCGAGGCCAGCCCGGCCAACGTGGTGAAACCTCATCTATTAAAAATACAAAAATTAGCCAAGTGTGGTGGGTGCCTGTAATCCCAGCTACTTGGGAGGCTGAGGCAGAAAATCACTTGAACCGGGGAAGTGGAGGCTGCAGTGAGCCGAGATCATGGCATTGTACTCCAGCCTGGGTGACAAAGCTATAGTCCATCTCAAAACAAACAAACAAATATATATATATATATATATATATATATGCAGGGAGGCCGGGTATAGTATCTCACACTTGTAATCCCAGCACTTTGGGAGGCCAAGGCAGGAGGATTGCTTGAGGCCAGGAGTTTGAGACCAGCCTGGGCAGCATATGAAGATCCCATCTCTATAAAAAATAAATAAAATAAATAAAAAATAAATGTTGCCAGATAGAAGAACTTAGCAGTGGACTGGATATGAGAGGCAGTATAAGAAGTGGTCAAGGATGTAAGCTTTGAGGTCACATAGATCTGATCTCAAAGCTAGGCTCTGTGTTGACCTTAAGCAAGATATTTTAACCACTCTAAGTCTTTGGTTTCTTATCTGTAAAATAGCGGATAGTAGTAGTACTTATCACACAGGATTGGTAGGAGGATTAAATGAAATAATGCTAATGTACCTTAAATACCTAGTCCAGAGCCCGTAACTGCCCCCCAAGTATTAGCTGCCATGACTATTTTTTAAACAGTTATATTGAGATATAATTCATATACCATACAATTTGCCTATTTTTATTGTGTAGTTTAATGTTTTTGAATAAAGTGAGCCTGCCCAGCCACCCCAGACGAGCCAGTTGGCCAGGGTGAAGTTCAGGCCATGAAACAGCAGATCACTATAATAAACCTGACTCAGTGCCCTAGTGTAGTCACAAGACTGTGCAACCATCACCACTATTTAATTCTAGAACATTTTCCTTATCCCCAAAAGAAACCCCCATACTAATTAGTGTCACTCTCCATTCTTCCCTGTAGCCCGTAATCACTAATCTACTTTCTGTGCCTATTCTGGACATTTCATAGAAAGGGAATCATATAATATGTGGACTTCTGTTAACTGGCTTCTTTTACTTAGCATGAGGTTTCCAAGGTTCATCATGTTGTACCATGTATCAGTACTTCACTCCTTTTTATTACCAAATAATATTCCACTGTATGGATAGACTACATTTTGTTTATTCATTCTTCAGTTTATGGCTATTTGAGATGCTCCCACTTTTTGGCTGTTATGAATAATGCCATTTTTATTTGATTTTTAAATTAATTTTATTTATTTATTTTTTTGAGGTAGAGTCTCACTCTGTCATCCAGGCTGGAGTACAGTGGCATGTTCTTGGCTCACTGCAGCCTCCATGTCCTGAGTTCAAGTGATCCTCTTGCCTCAGCCTCCCTAGTAGCTGGGATTACAGGTGTGCGCCATCACACCCAGCTACTTTTAGTAGAGACGAGGGTTTCACCGTGTTGACCAGGCTCGTCTCAAACTTGTGACCTGAGCTGATCCACCCACCTTGGCCTCCCAAAGTGCTGGGATTACAGGTGTGAGCTACTGCACTTGGCCAAATAATGCCCTTATTAACATTCATGTACTACAAGTTTTTGTGTGAGCATATGTTTTCATTTCTCTTGTGTATATATCTGGAAGTGGAATTCCTGGGTCTATATATGATAACTCTGTTTAACCTTTTGAGGAAGTGCTAGACTGTTCTCCAAAGTGACTCCACTACTTTACATTCCTACCAGCAACATGTAAGTATTCCAATTTCTCCACAGCTTTGCCAACACTTGTTATTGTCCATCCTTTTAAGTATAGCCATCTTAGTGGGTGTGAAGTGGTGTCTTGTGGTTTTGATTTGTATTTCCCTAGTGACTAATGATGTTAAACATCTTTTTTTTTTTTTTTTTTTTTTTGAGATGGAGTCTCGCTCTCTCGCCCAGGCTGGAGTGCCATGGCACGATCTCAGCTCACTGCAACCTCTGCCTCCTGGGTTCAAGTGATTCTCCTGCGTCAGCCTCCCAAGTAGCTGGGACTACAGTCCCCTGCCACCACATTCGGCTAAGTTTTGTATTTTTAGTAGAAATGGGGTTTCACCATATTGTCCAGGCTGGTCTTGAACTCCCAACCTTGTGATCTGCCCACCTCAGCCTCCCAAAGTGCTGGGATTACAGGCGTGAGCCACTGCGCCGGCCTGATGTTAAACATGTTTTCTTGTGCGTGTTGGTTATTTGTATATCTTCTTTGGAGAAATGTCTATTCAAATCCTTTGCCCTTTGCCCTTTTTTTTTTCTTCTTTTTAGACGGAGTCTCGCTGTGTCACCCAGGCTGGATGCAGTGGCGTGATCTCGGCTCACTGCAAGCTCTGCCTCCTGGGTTCACGCCATTCTCCTGCCTCAGCCTCCAAAGCAGCTGGGACTACAGGCACCCGCCACCACGCCTGGCTAATTTTTTTTTGTATTTTCAGTAGAGATGGGGTTTTGTCGTGTTAGCCAGGATGATCTTGATCTCCTGACCTCGTGATCTGCCTGCCTCATTTTTTAATTAAGTATTTATCTTTTTCTTATTGAACTATAAGAGTTTTTAATATATTCTAGATACAAGTTCCTTATCAGATACATGATTTGCACATATTTTCTTTCATTCTGTGGGTTGTCTTTTTGTCTTCTTGGTGATATTGTTGGCAGCACAGAATTTTTAAATTTTGATGTAGTCTAATTTGTCTAGATTATGCTTAAAATCTAAGATTCAGTAACAGAGTGGTGATGCCATTAACAACGTTATGAGATACAGAAGGGAAGGGTAGGTGTTTCAGGGGTGGAAGTACTTAGGCAACAGAAGGTAGTTAATTCCATTTTGGATATACTGAGTTTTAGGTGCAGAGGAGACAAACAGAGAAAGAGATACCAAACAGACATCTGGCAATATAGGTGGGTGTGGAGGAAAGAAGTCTGGAGATGAAGGAGCATTAGGAGGCATCCTCTTAGAAGTAACAAGTGAAGCTATAGAAATAGATGAGATCCACCCCTAATGGGGACAGCATCTAAGAGAAAAGGGGGACCTAAAACAGCCCCCTGAAGATTACATATTTTGGGGGAGTATGTGGAGGAATGTTTAGAGGGAAAAACAGAGTAGTGCTATGTCATGGGGCCAAGAGAACGTGTGTCAAGAAGAGAGATGTGGCTGGTAGCATTATACAGGGCAAGGAGTAGAGTGGGAAGGATAAGGAAGAAGTATGGGAGGCCAGGCTTGGTGGCTCATACCTGTAATCCCAGCACTTTGGGAGGCCGAGGTGGGTGGATCACCTGAGGTCAGGAGTTCGAGACCAGCCTGGCCAAAATGGTAAAACCCTGTCTCTACTAAAAATACAAAAATGAGCCGGACTCATTTTTTTTTGAGACGAGTCTACAGCGTGTGCCTGTAGTCCCAGCTACTAGGGAGGCTGAGGTGGGAGGATCGCTTGAACCCGGGAGGTGGAGGTTGCAGTGAAGTGAGATTGTGCCACAGCACTCCAGCTTAGGGTGACAGAGTGAGACTCCAATTCAAAAAAAAAAAAAACAAAAGGAAGAAGTATGGGAGGAGGTCACTGAGGGCTTCAGTAGGACTGTGGGTAGCAAATCTGGACTGTGACTGTCAGAGTGAGCAGGAAGGCAGCATCAAGAAGTATTAAGTAGTTTTAAACTAGGAGAAAGTGGAGTAGCTCAGCAGAAATGCTGAGTGACAAAAAGGTTTTTTTTGAGACGGAGTCTCGCTCTGTTGCCAGGCTGTAGTGCAGTGGTGCGATCTCGGCTCACTGCAACCTCCATCTCCCAGCTTCAAGTGATTCTGTTGCCTCAACCTCCTGAGTAGCTGGTACTGCAGGTGCACGTCACCACGCCCAGCTAATTTTTGTATTTTCAGTAGAGACAGGGTTTCACCCTGTTGGCCAGGATGGTCTTGATCTCTTGGCCTCGTGATCTGCCCTCCTTGGCCTCTCAAAGTTCTGGGATTATAGGCGTGAGCCACGGCGCCCGGCCACAAAAAGTTTTTTTTTTTTAAGACTGGGAGTGAGTGTCTAAAGGGAAGGAGAAATGAAAGATTCAATGGCAGGGATTAATTGATGGGACAAAGTCTTTTTTTTTTCTTTCTGGGATGAAGTCTCGCGCTGTTGCCAGGCTGGAGTGCAGTGGCATGAACTTGGCTCACTGCAACCTCTGCCTCCTGGGTTCAAACTATTCTCCTGCCTCAGCCACCTGAGTAGCTAGGATTACAGGTGCCCACCAACACGCCCAGCTAATTTTTGTATTTTTGGTAGAGACAGGGTTTCACCATGTTGGCCAGAATGATCTCGATCTCTTGACCTCATGATTCGCCTGCCTTGGCCTCCCAAAGTGCTGGGACTACAGGTGTGAGCCACCGCGCCCGGCCCATGGGACAAAGTCTTTACAGATGGAAGAGACTGAGTGGAAGAGTTTGTCTTCCCAAATTAATTTCACCACATCACTGTTTTTGTTGGTTTGGTTTGGTGTTGTTTTGTTTTTTAAGGCAGATTTCCTAACATCCTTTAGTACCGTATTTGGGGCATCAGTTTGGGAAATGCTGGTCTAGTCGAAGAGCATCTCAAGGTCAGGGATCTTATTCATCTCTGAGATGTGGCCATGGAACATAATAGTAATGATGATAGGAGGAGATGGACAAAGTAAGGAAAGGAAGAGCGTTCATCACCCTGACCCGGGAGGTGAGGCAGTAAGCATGTTGTGGGTGCAGGTGGAGATGGAGGAGAGAAGCCGAAATTCACAGTCAGTGGCCCCCATCATCCTGTCAGCTGTGCAGGAGACACAACCAATTCCCTAGAGCACATGGGATGGAGGTGCCACTGTCAGCCTTTTCTGCCCTCATTCTTTTTTTTTTTTGAGACGGCGTTTTGCTCTTGTTGCCCTGGCTGGAGTGCAATGGTGCCATTTTTGCTCACTGCTACCTCTGCCTCCTGGGTTCAAGCAATTCTCCTGCCTCAGCCTTCCTAGTAGCTGGGATTACAGGTGCCTGCCACCACACCCAGCTAATTTTTTGCATTTTTTAGTAGAGATGGGATTTCACTATGTTGGCCAATCTGGTCTCGAACTCCTGACCTCAGTTGATCCACCTGCTGCAGCCTCCCAAAGTGTTGGGACTACAGGCGTGAGCCACCATGTCCAACTCTCTGCCCTCATTCTTTCACTCGGGTTTTTAATATACACACAGGATATGAATGCCTTGACATTGCAGACATTCAAGTAGCACACCCTTGCTGATCTTTAACACTATTTTTTGCATTTCCAGTTGATGCTTTCTGAGTGGTTAATTGACGTTCCTTCAGATTTGGGGCGGGAATGGATTGTGGTCGTGTGCCCTGTTGGAAAAAGAGCTCTTATCGTGGCCTCCAGGGTGAGTAACTGTCTGCCCCCATGCCAGTAGGCCTAGTCTGTAGTGGGAGGGATTGTTTGTTGCTCCATTTTCCTCATCCGCCACAACAGCTGTGCCTGGAGTGGAGCTTGAAACACTGTCCTGCAGGAAGGATTTGTTGAGAGTCATCTTTGGTCCAGTAACATTCCTGCAGAATGAGGAAGCAAGAGGGCGAGGAGACCTTGAGGTCTAATGAGAATGGTAACTTTCTCTCCACGCAGGGTTCTACCAGTGCCTACACCAAGAGTGGCTACTGTGTCAACAGGTTTTCTTCCCTTCTGCCAGGAGGCAATAGGCGAAACTCAACAGCAAAAGGTACCTACATAGAGTGTCTACTTATTAATCAGTAAAAGACAGTGTAATGTGCTTTAAAGACCCACTTAGATAATTTATCTTTGTTTTTTTTTGTTTTTTGAGACGGAGTCTCACTTTGTCACCCAAGCTGGAGTGCAGTGGCACAATGTTGGCTCACTGTAACTTCTGCCTCCCAGGTTCAAGTGATTCTCCTGCCTCAGCCTCCTGAGTAGCTGGGATTATAGGCATTCGCCACTGCACCCGGCTAATTTTTGTACTTTTAGTAGAGACTGGGTTTCACCATTTTGGCCAGGCTGGTCTTGAACTCCTGGCCTCAAAGTGATCTGCTCACCTTGGCCTCCCAAATTCCTGGGATTACAGGCGTGAGCCACTGCACCTGGCCTGAAAGCTTATCTTTGAAACTGCATGTAGACACCATCCTGGCCCCTGGACCAAGCGCCTCCCCTTCAAGGTCAAGCCTCCTCAGGTACAGAATAAATGCAGTCCCATGAGGCCTGATGGTCCATAAGTTCCTGAATTAAGGTCAGCGTGTCTTTGGACTTCTATTACGAGACAACAGATGCAGATTTGGGGGGAAATGTCCCTTGGAGAATACCAAGCTTTATAATGGTACAGTCAACTGATGCTGGCGCTTCCCTGCCAAACTCCCTTTTCTCCTTTCTCATTGTTGTAACCTTAGCTTCTTCCTCCCCACTGGGCCTAGCTAAGTGGACTAAGGTCATGGAGGAGAAATAACTTACCCATGGTTATTCAGGCAGGAATTGCTTGCTTTCTTCTCTACCTGCTCAGGCTCCTTTGGAAGTTCCTCATGTCCTCTGTACTGAGCCCAGACTTCTCTTTTTTTATTTTTTTACATGGTCTCACTCTGTGGCCCAGGCTCGGGTTCAGGGGCATGATCACAGCTCACTGCAGCCGTTACCTCTCAGGCTCAAGTGATCCTCCCACCTCAACTTCCTGAGTAACTGGGAGTACAGGAGTGCACCACCACGCCCGGCTAATTTTTTGTACTTTTGGTAGAGATGGAGTTTTGCCATGTTGCCCAGGCTGGTCTGGTACTCCTGGGCTCAGAGCCATCTGCCTGCCTCCACCTCCCAAAGTGCTGGGACTACAGGTGTGAGCCACTGCACCCGGCCTAGATCTGACTTCTTTACTGGCGTTTAGTGCCTTTCACATGCAGGCTTTGTCCCCCCATCCCATGTCTTCCCTACTCGTTATACCCACCTTCTGTTCAGCTGACTTGCCTCCCCTCATGTGCCCAGTTCATTCTGCCTCTGGGCCTTTGCTCATGCCACATCAGTACATGGGTCTGAAATGCCCTCTCTTCACCTCTCTGCCCTGTTATTTAAACCCTCCTGGTCCCAGAAGACTCTTATTTGTATTGCGTCTCTCCCTTGAAGCATTTCCTGCTGCTCCAGACTTCTCTTTCTGGAACTCCTGTTGCTGTTAGTATGAGCTCTGTAATTTAACTCTTAGTTCTTTCTTCCGTGATCATCTTATCCCCTTAACCAAATGGTAACTTCCTTAAAGGCAGGGAATATTTATAGTTAATATTCCCCACATAACACAGTGCCTATGATAGAAACTCAAAAAGCAGTTGTAAACTAAAATGGAAGATGACTTGCTTTTAAACCTCTCTGAGGTGAGTAAATGTGCCAGTTTATCTAAAACTTCAGAATTCTCACTTTGCTTAAGGTTTGCCTTGATCCGTCTTGTGCTGTCTTACCCTAAGTCACCATGAAGCTGTAGCTGGTAGCCAGGCAGGGTTCTCTCCCCAGTGAATCCTTAGTCCTTAGTGCCAGTGACTGCTGCAAGCACTGAGGATTGTTGGACTGGAGCCTCTAGGATGGGGCTCCCTAGGTTGTGGTGGAAGGAACCTGGTTGGAAGAAGAACTCTGTGCTGACTTTCTGCTTTGTGTCCCCAGACTACACCATTCTAGATTGCATTTACAGTGAGGTAAACCAGACCTACTACGTTCTGGATGTCATGTGCTGGCGGGGACACCCTTTTTATGATTGCCAGGTAGGGATGGATCCTCCCCTCATGGCTCTTCTTGTTTTCTCCTCTCCTCCCGGGAAAACAGCTCAGCATGTGGGTTTGGTACGTGACCAACTTCTTGGTGTGTACAGGATGTGGTATATCAAGAACATTATCTAATGCTCCCTGCATCTTTGAGTGTGTTTAAATTAGCTTAGTTTTAAAAGAGAAATAGGAGGAACTAAGAGAAACATGCAGTTCTTGAGAGGAGGAAAGAGAGAAACGGCAGGGGTGTAGGCTGGGACTTGGTAGCAGCTGCACCCGCCCCCTTATCTCTCTCCAGAGTATGAGAGGATTTCTGGCAGTGAAGATTGTGGGGCAAGGGGGTGGGGGTGCCACTTTGTGCAGGCAGCCCCAGGAAGAGAAGGTGGAATTGAATGTAAGTCACCATCTACTAGACTCCTGCAACCTCCACTCCTTCACCAACCACATCCTGACCCTGAAAATGGCAGGGCCTCCTTGGTATGACCCAGAACCTCAAATCTCAAGAGGTTAGCTCTAGGAGGAGACTTTTCAAGTTGGGAGAGGCCCCAATATTCTCCCCTTTAGTTTCACCATACCCCCAACATTTTACTATTGCTGATTCTTAATAGGTAACAGCAGCAGTCATCAGGTGAGGCTGAGTGAACCCCACAGGCCTCCATCCCTGTTAACAACACTCTCCCCATCATTGTCCCGGTTGTATAATAGTGGGTTTGGGGGTTTTTGTACTTCCTTTTGCTCCCTGTCAATTAGTTTATTATAGTGGTTCTCAATGTGTCGTCTCCAGACCAGGCATATCAGAACGTTGTAGAAATGCACATTCTCAGACCTGCTGAACCAGAAGCCATGGGCCCGAGGCCGATGTGTGAACAGGCTTCCAGTGATCTTCATGCAGCCTGTCGCCATAGTCTGCTTCTTTCTAAGCCATTCCTGCACAGTAGGTTTCCAAAACACGCTAGGTGTTGGTAGTCAGAATTCTAAAGTGCATCTCATTCAAACAATAACAATCAAGATGTGCATTGCTAAGCGCTTTGTGCATTAGCTCATTAAATCCCTTACAACACCTCCTTATTGTAAGGTAAGTACTATTATTATCCTTTTTTTTTTCTTTGAGGCGAAGTCTCGCTCTGTCGCCCAGGTTGGAGTGCAGTGGTGCGATCTGGCTTACTGCAACTTCTGCTTCCTGGATTCAAGCAATTCTCCTGCCTCAGCCTCCTGAGTAGCTGGGATTGCAGGCGCTTGCCACCACACCCAGCTAATTTTTGTATTTTTAGTAGAGACAGCATTTCACCATGTTGGCCAGGCTCTCTTGAACTCCTGACCTCAAGTGATCCACCCACCTTGGCCTACCGAAGTGCTGGGCATGAACCACTGCACCCGGCCTGTCCTTGACATATAGATACGGAAGCTGAGATGTTAAGAAGCACGGGTCTTAAGTATCTTGCCCAAGTGCAGAACCAAGCCTACAACTCAGAACATAAATTCAATCTAGAACATATTTTGCTTTAATTCTGCTGAAGGATATTTTATTACATGTATTCACAACCTACAAATTTGGTAACTAAACCAAATATATTTTTATAATTTAAACAAAGGACTATATGTGCCTTTTTAAATTTCCAAAGGCAAAATAATTTAAAAGAATGAAGAGGCCTGGCAGGTACGGTGGCTCACACCTGTAATCCCAGCACTTTGGGAGGCTCGAGGTGGGGAGATCACAAGGTCAGGAAATCGAGACCATCCTGGCCAACATGGTGAAACCCCATCTCTACCAAAAATACAAAAATTAGCCTGGTGTGGTGTCGGGTGCCTGTAGTTCCAGCTACTCGGGAGGCAGGAGAATCGCTTGAACTCAGGAGGCGGAGGTTGCAGTGAGCCAAGACCATGCCATTGTACTGCAGCCTGGGCTACAGAGCAAGACTCCATCTCAAAAAAAAAAAAAAAAAAAATAGAATGGGGTGTTTTTGTTTATATTAGAGTTTGAAATGGAAAGTATTTAATCTTTCTGTTTCCCTTCTCTGTGGCAGACTGATTTCCGATTCTACTGGATGCATTCAAAGTTACCAGAAGAAGAAGGACTGGGAGAGAAAACCAAGCTCAATCCTGTAAGACCTGGTGTTAGGATCACAGAGTTCCTTATGGGGAGTAGTGTGGATTGGTCTGTTATCTAAATACAATCATTATGTATAAAATGATCTTTTTTGAGGCAGCATGGTATAAAGGGAAGAGTATCAATCATGTAGATCTGAATTCCAGTTTTGGCTTTTATTACTAATTTAACATCCTATGTTCTCACTCATAATTGGGAGCTAAGCTATGAGGATGTAAAGCCTTAAGAATGATACAACTCTGGGGAAGGGGAAGGGAGGTGAGAGATAATTGGGCACAGTGTATACTGCTTGGGTGGTGGGTGCACCAAATATCAGAAATCACCACTAAAGAGCTTATTCATGTAACCAAACACTACCTCTTCCCCAAAAACCTATTGAAGTAATAATAACTAAAAAAAGACTAAAAATAATTAGTACTAGGTTAAGTTAATAATCTCACTTACCCTTAGATTTTCCATCTGTAAAATAGGATAATAACATCTGATTTACAGGGTTGTTACAAGAACCGAATTATTATATACAAGTCCTCCTAACATAATACTCATGGTAGGCACTCAATAAATAATGATTGATGGCTGGGTGCAGTGGCTTATGCCTGTAATCCTAGCACTTTGGGAGGCTGAGGCAGGCGGATGAGGAGGCCAAGGTAGGTGGATCACTTGAGGTCAGGAGTTTGAGACCAGCCTGGCCAACATGGTGAAACCCCATCGCTACTAAAAATATAAAAAATTAGCCGGGCATGGTGGCGCATGCCTGTTACACCAGTTACTCGGGAGGCTGAGGCAGGAGAATCACGTGAACCTGGGAGGTAGAAGTTGCAGTGAGTTGAGATCGCGTCACTGCGCTCCAACCTGGGCGGTCAAGACTCCGTCTCAAAAAAAAAATAAAAATAGGCCAGGTGCAGTGGCTCACGATTGTAATCCCAGCACTTCGGGAGGCTGAGGTGGGCAGATCACTTGAGGTCAGGAGTTCAAGATCTGCCTGGCCAACATGGCAAAACCCTGTCTCTATTAAAAATACAAAAATTAGCTGGGCGTGGTAGCATGCTCCTGTAATCCCAGCTACTCAGGAAGCTGAGGCAGGAGAATCGCTTGAACCTAGGAGGTGGAGGTTGCAGTGAGCTGAGATCATACCATTGCACTCCAGCCTGAGTGACAGAGCGAAACTCCATCTCAAAAAAAAAAAAATAGAATTCTAGTTCATTGGTTCTCAAACTTGAGCATGCATCAGCAGCACCTGGAGGCCTGGTAAAACATAGACTCCTAGTCCTCACTCCCAGGGTTTCTGATTCAGTAGGTCTAGGGTGGGATCTGAGAATATGCACTTCTAACAAGTTCTCTGGTGGTACTACTACAGCTGGTTTGGCACCCACACTTCAAGAACCACTGCTCTTGTATCTGAGCAGAGATTGCCTTCCTCTATTCAGCGCCTTCATTTTATAGATGAGAACATAGGCTCAGAGAGGGGACTGCCTTCCTCAAAGTCTTATAGTCCAGTGTGATAGCCCAGGCATCTTGCTATCTACTCAGTGATTTAAATATGTGACAACTACTTTCAGGGCATTTTATTAGCCCTGCAGATTGGTATTTGCTTGGATTGCTTACAAAAAATATTAAAGACAAGGGCTGGACGTGGTGGCTCACGCCTGTAATCCCAGCACTTTGGGAGGCTGAGGCAGGTGGGTCATTTGAGGTCAGGAATTCGAGACCAGTCTGACCAACATGGCAAAACCCTGTCTCTACTAAATACAAAAACAATTAGCCGGGTGTAGTGGTGCATGCCTGTAATCCCAGCTACTTGGGAGGCTGAGGCAGGAGAACCACTTGAACCCAGGAGGCGGAGGTTGCAGTGAGCCAAGATTGTGCCACTGTACTCCAGCCTGGGCAACAGAGCGAGACTCTATCTCAGAAAAAAAAAAAAATGTTAAAGGGAATTAGACAACCAGTTACAGGAGAATAAATATGATCAGTACTTTCAGTGATGTTATTATCATCTAGGTCCTGGAGGAACATGCATTGAGGAAGGGGAAGGCTGCTTTCTCTAAGACACTGGTTTAAGTGCTCTATGTATATTATCTCATTGAATCCACACAGCGACCCTATGAAGTAGATATGTGCTGTTATTATCCCATTTTACAAGATGGAAGTATATGGAGGTTACATGATTGGCAGACTGGGATTCAAACCCAAGGAATCTGACTTTAGAGTTTGTCGTTCTAATCACTTTGTTATGCTGCTTCAGTCTAAAAACCCTTGCAGGTGTGAAAAGGATTTCACTAGCCCTTTATTAGTGGTAGCTGTCATGGGGCCAAGAGAATAACACACAACCTCTCAACCTAGTATAATACAGTGGTTCTCAGTCCTGACTGTATGTTAAAATCAACTGGAAGGCCTTTTTTTTTTTTTTTTTTTTTTTTTTTTTTTTTTTTGAGACGGGGTCTCGCGCCGTTGCCCAGGCTGGAGTGCAGTGGCGCAATCTCAGCTCACTGCAAGCTCTGCCTCCCGGGTTCACACCATTCTCCTGCCTCAGCCTCCTGAGTAACTGGGACTACAGGCACCCGCCAACACGCCCAGCTAATTTTTTGTATTTTCAGTAGAGACGGGTTTCACTGTGTTAGCCAGGATGGTCTTGTTCTGACCTCGTGATCCGCCTGCCTCGGCCTCCCAAAGTGCTGGGTTTACAGGCGTGATCCACCATGCCTGGCCCACTGGAGAACTTTTAAAAAAATACCTGGGCCAGGCACAGTGGCTCACATCTGTAATTACAGCACTTTGGGTGGCCAAGGCAGGTGGAGTGCCTGAGCTCGGTAGTTCCAGACCAGCCTGGGCAACATGGTAAAACCCCGTCTCTACAAAAGAAATACAAGCAAAAAAAATTAGCCAGGCGTGGTGACATGTGCCTATAATCCCAGCACTTTGGGAGGCTGAGGTAGGTGGATTTCAAGCCCAGGAGTTTGAGACCAGCCTGGGCAACACAGCAGAACCCCATCTCTACAAAAAAATACAAAAACAGATTAGGCATGGTGGCATGCACCTATAGAGTCCCAGCTATTTGAGAGGTTGAGGTGGGAGGATCACTTGAGCCCAAGAGGTTGAAGCTGTAGTGAGCTGTGATTGTGCCACTGCACTCCAGCCTGAGTAAAAGAGTGCAACCCTGTCTCAAAAAAAACCAAAAAAATAAAAACCTGGATCCCACCCCAGACCAGTTCAGTCAGAATCGCAGGGTAGGGCCTGGGCATCAGTAATTTTTTTTTTTTTTTTATTTGAGACAGAGTCTTGCTCTGTTGCTCAGGTTGGAGTGCAGTGGCGCAGTCTCAGCTCACTACAACCTCCACCTCCCAGGTTCAAGCGATTCTTCTGCCTCAGCCTCCCAAGTAGCTGGGACTACTTGTATGCGCCACCATGCCTGGCTAATTTTTATATTTTTGGTAGAGATGGGGTTTCACCATATTGGTCAGGCTGGTCTCGAACTCCTGACCTCGTAGTCTGCCCTCCTTGGCTTCCCAAAGTGCTGGGATTAGAGGTGTGAGCCACCACACCTGGCCAGCATCAGTAATTTTTTTTTTTTTTTTTTAAGAGACGGAGTCTCTGTCGCTCAGGTTGGAGTACAGTGGCGCCATCTCGGCTCACTGCAAGCTCCGCCTCCCAGGTTCATGTCATTTTCCTGCCTCAGCCTCCCGAGTATCAGTAATTTTAAAAAACTCCCCAGATGATTCTTGTGGATTAAAGAAGGTTGGGGCTGGGTACAGTGGCTCATGCCTATAATCGCAACATACTGGGAAACTGAGGTGGGAGAATCCTTGAGCCCAGGAATTTGAGGATGCGGTGAGCTGTGATTGTGCCAATGCTCTCCAGCGTAGGTGACAGGGTGAGATCTCATCTCTAAAACAAAAAAGGGGGGAAGATTGGGAACCACGACCTAGTAGTTAAGAGAGTAAGTACAGGGGAATTGGTAGAGAAGGATGAGACTGAAAACTCTTCTTTTTTGTTTTTTTGTTTTGGCTTGGTTTAATTTGGTTTGGTTTGGTTTTTGAGACAGGGTCTGACTCTGTCACTCAGGCTGGAGTGCAGTGGCGCGATCTCAGCTTACTGCAGCCTTGACCTCAGGCTCAAGTGATCCTCTTACCTCAGCAGCCTCCCAAGTAGCTGGGACTACAGATTTTTC
This sequence comes from Chlorocebus sabaeus, assembly GCF_047675955.1. Taxonomy (NCBI): domain Eukaryota; kingdom Metazoa; phylum Chordata; class Mammalia; order Primates; family Cercopithecidae; genus Chlorocebus; species Chlorocebus sabaeus. Next base: position 51,503,114 of record NC_132929.1, on the reverse strand, counting down.
TTCTTTGACAGAGATTTTCTTTTCTTTTTGCTTTTTTTGAGATGGAGTCTTGCTCTGTCGCCCAGTCCGGAGTGCAGTGGCACGATCACAGCTCACCACAACCTCCCCCTCCCAGGTTCAAGCTATTTTCCTGCCTCAGCCTCCCAAGTAGCTGGGACTACAGGCACGTGCCACTATGCCTGGCTAATTTTTGTATTTTTAGTAGAGATGGGGTTTCACCATGTTGGCCAGGCTGGTCTTGAGCTGCTGACCTCAGGTGATCCGCCTGCATCTGCCTCCCAAAGTGCTGGGATTACAGGTGTGAGCCACTATGCCCAGCCTGACAGAGATTTTCAGTTGCTTGGGCCAATATCATTTATAACATGTACTAATTCCTTGTTCTAATTTCTATTTCAGTTTAAATTTGTGGGGCTAAAGAATTTCCCTTGCACTCCCGAAAGCCTGTGTGATGTGCTATCTATGGATTTCCCTTTTGAGGTAACGAAACCATTGTCTTTATTGCCTTGACATGATAATAGGCTGCAGAGAGACTTAGTTACACAAAGTCTTAAAATATTCCTTGATTGTGCTGTGTCAAAGCATCAGAAAGGGACTGAAAGCTGATTCTGGAGAAAGGATGTACTTGCTGCCCTTCAGAGCCTGAGCTCCACCCCTGCTGGATAAGTCAGAATGCTGGCACTGGAAGGGCCAGTGGACAGCTCGTCCAACTCCCTCATCTTACAGATGGAGACACTGAGGCCCAGACAGGAGCAAGACTCCCATGCCTAGATCCTTCTTGTGTGCCTCTTCCTACTGCAAGCTGAGACCCAGGTCTCTGGTTTGACTGTCGTGGCTGCTTATAAAGTGAAAGGGCTTCTGTGACTGAATGACCCCAACAAATGTCCAAACCCCCTAATCCTTTCATCACCAAAGAAGATGGCCCCTGGGGATGGGAGCACTTGCTGAGCAGGCGCATGAGTCAGGTGACTACCTCATTCCAGTTTGCTGACGACTCGCCCTGTTTTAGCACTGAAAGTCTCACAGCAGCCGGGCACGGTGGCTCACGCCTATAATCCCAGCACTTGGGAAGGCCGAGGCTGGTGGATCACTTGAGGTCAGGAGTTCAAGACCAGCCTGGCCAACATGGCAAAACCCCATTTCTGCTAAAAATACAAAAATTAACTGGGCATATTGGCACATGCCTGTAGTCCCAGCTACTCAGGAGGCTGAGGCAGGAGAATTGCTTGAACCTGGGAGGCAGAGGTTGCAGTGAGCCAAGATTGAGCCACTGCACTCTAGCCTGGGCAACAGCGCAAGACTCTGTCTCAAAAATAAAAAGTCTCACAGCCCCAGAGGCTCCCAAGTCCTCGACAGTCTTGTCAGCCTCAGAACCTGCAGTTACCTTCTCTAGGCTCAACAAGCACGTTTTCCTTTGCCCATCATTCCCTTAAAAATTCTGCCTTGGCCAGGCACAGTGGCTCACACCTGTAATCCCAGCACTTTGGGAGGCTGAAGCAGGTGGATCACCTGAGGTCAGGAGTTCAAGACCAGCCTCGCCAACATGGTGAAACCCTATCTCTACTAACAATACAAAAATTACCCAGGCGTGGTGGCACATGCCTGTAGTCCCAGCTAGTTGGGAGTTTGAGGGAGGAGAATCTCTTGAACTTGGGAGGTGGAGGTTGTACTGAGCTGAGATTGCACCACTGCACTCCACTCCAGCCTGGGCAACGAGTGAAACTCCGTCTCAAAAAAGATTAAAAAAAAAAAAAAAAACTGCCTAGTCACTGCAAGCATTTGCTTGAACTGGATTTAATTTTGTGTAAGGATCACAGCTTCCCGAATGAGGAAATGGCAAAGGCTGAGTTGCCAGCATTTGTTTCAGTCAATTAAGAAGGTGGTAAGAATACCATCTTTATTTATAACCCTTATGCCCCAGTGACAATAAATGCTTTTTAGAGATGAGTCACTGAATCATAGAAAATAAAATGTGGAGGAGGTCTTCCCGTTGAGAAAAACTGTTTCCCAGAATATGGCTCACAAACAATTTAGGGGGTTAGGGGGAGGTTTAGGCAGCCAGTGGTAGCCAGGGAAGCAGGGCATCTGGACAGCCTGTTTCCCCTGTACACAGCTGTCTGCTGCCTCAGAGGGCCCTGTCCAGTTCCTCTGCTTTTCATACCATGCACAGAGCTCATCCACCGTAACACAGACCCCTAAGTGGTGGAAAGTCCGTGGAATCTAGGGACAGAAAACCAGAGTTGAAGTTGAATTGCTGCTTCCTACTCACTGTGTGTTTTAAGGAGGTCCTCAGAACTCCCTGAGTATGAGCAGCTCCTTCTCTCAGATACCGTCATGGGTAAGATAGGGAAATAGTGGGCAGGAAAGCACTCTGTAAACAGAAAAGTGCTATTTATGTTTTTCTTTTCTTTTCTTTTTCTTTTTTTGAGATAGCATCTCACTCTGTCACCAGGCTGGAGTGCAGTGGTGCGGTCTCAGCTCACTGCATTCTCTGCCTACTGGGTTCAGGTGCCTCAACCACCTGAGTAGCTGGGATTACAGGCATGTGCTACCATGCCTGGCTATTTTTTTGTATTTTTAGTAGAAATGAGGTCTTACCATGTTCCCTAGGCTGGTCTCAAACTCCTGAGCTCAAGCAATCTGCCTGCCTCAGCCTCCAGAGTGCTGGGATTACAAGCATGAGCCACCACGCCCAGCCAATGTTTTTATTTTCTCAAATTTAGTTTTCTAGGCCGTTTCTTTATTTAGAGAAACTGCATATGTGAGAAGCTGGGACTCTTTCCTCTTTCAGTGACCCAGAAAAAGGAGTTGGACCACAAGAGCTGCCCTTGTGTGTATAGGCTCTCCTGGAAACATGTGGCCCCAGAAGTCATTTTGATCCTGAATTTCCCCCCATCTTATAGGTAGATGGACTTCTCTTCTACCACAAGCAGACCCACTACAGCCCTGGAAGCACTCCCTTGGTGGGCTGGCTGCGTCCCTACATGGTGTCAGATGTCCTTGGTGTAGCTGTGCCAGCTGGGCCGCTGACCACCAAGCCAGACTATGCTGGGCACCAGCTCCAGCAGATTATGGAGCACAAAAAGAGCCAGAAGGAATGCATGAAGGAGAAACTCACACACACGGCCTCTGAAAATGGGCAGTATGAGTTGGAGCACCTGTCTACTCCCAAGCTGAAGAGTTCTCCCCATAGCCCAGACCACCCTGGAAGCCTCATGGAGAATTAAAGAGGGAAACCTCCTTAACGAGCCACAGGATGGTACCTGGCCCCAAAAGGAATCCTGGGCAGGAGGACAGTGACAACAGGTGACTTCATTCTTTAGCGTGAACTTTCCAAAGCCAGTCTGGCTGGAAGCAGCTTATCTATAATCTGAAATGCTGGCTCAAACAGTTATGGGAAGGTTCCCAGATTGGGTAGCATTCAGATTGATTTGAGCAGCTCCTACTGTGATAAGTGTATCCCAGATCCACAATGTAAATATATGTGATTTGTAAGAAAGAACTGGTTTGTGGTTCTTAAGCTTTAGATAGCCATGAATCTCCCCTTCCCACCCCAGTCCTCTGGGGTACTTCAACCATGGCCGTTCAAGTCTTGGCCCATTTCACTCTTTTTAGACTCAAAGATTCTGCTGAGTTTCCAGTTGCTGCTGCTGAAAGGTTTTACCAGGAACTGCAATTCTGGGTATTTGAATATGTTCCCTCTTCTGAGAAGACAAGTGTGATTTTCTTTGGTTTAGACATTGCCAGAGATAAAATGCAAATGGAGTTCATTCACTCCTTCTGCAAACATTTGTGCCTACCAGGAGATAAGCCTTGTCCTAGGCCCCTGCCGTGTGGAGGGGTTATGGAGGTGGACAGGACTTAGTGTCTGCCCTTGAGGAGCTCACACTCCCATGAGAAAAGAAGCCCACCAGGACAGTTTGGGAGAAGATGCTGGAGAGAGATAGGGGGCTTTAGATTTTGTGTCATGGATGAAGGGAGCTAAGAAAAAACTTTGAGTAGGCAAGGTCCCTTGAGATTTGTAAACTAGAGCTCTTTGGCAGCTGTGAGAATGGAAGATTGTGTTGGAAACTAACTAATTAGTTTCTGCCTTGTGTTCAGGAAATGGATCCCACTTCCTGTGGCTTCAGTTGGCTCCCACATTGCTTCCCATCTTTCTAGGACTCTGTCGTGGATGCAAGTACTTCACCATTCCCTCCAGCAGCACTAGTGTCCTGTGGACAAATTTTCACAGGGGTCCAGGTCAGCTCTTGTCTGACATGCAGTGGTCCCTTTGTGTTGATTAGTTCTGGGAACAGATTCGGGCAGAGGTAGTAGTTATTTGGAGCCTGATTACACAACTTCAGTACATCCAGTGGAACTAGTCTCAGTATCGGCTCTTAGAGAGCTGCTCAAGCTGACCTTGTAAAATTGGAGAAGGAAGATTCCCGCCTCCCACCCTCATCCATTGATGATCCTGCTGGCTGCAGATTCAAGCATTTGCCTGTATCAATAAGCTCTTTCCTGAATTTAGGTCAATTCTGCAATAGGAACATTGTGTTCCTCTTGCCAAGGAACATGTTGTAGGTGCCTAGACATTTAGTCTCTGTTTGATAATTTTCTGAGCACTCTAGTCTGTGCTGTCAACAGCCAACTGTATCAGTTCAGGAGCTGTTCATGCTAGTGTCAATAGTGACTTGGCCACACTGTGTTCAGAAATAATCAGGTCTGGAAGGACTACTTCCCCAAAGGGTGCACTCTGGAGACAGCGGCATGAATCAAAGGATATATCAGCCAAAATTATCAACAAGCACAACTGGATTTTTTTTTTTTTTTTTTTTTGAGACGGAGTCTTGCTCTGTTGCCCAGGCTGGAGTGCAGTGGCACAACCTCTGCTCACTGCAACCTCCTCCTCCCTGATTCAAATGATTCTCCTGCCTCACCCTCCTGAGTAGCTGGGACTACTTGTATGCGCCACCATGCCTGGCTAATTTTTTGTATTTTTAGTAGAGGTGGGATTTCACCATGTTGACCAGGCTGGTCTTGAACTCCTGACCTCATTATTTACCCGCCTCAGCCTCCCAAAGCGCTGAGATTACAGGCATGAGCTACTGCACCCAACCCACATCTTGATATTTTTGAATGGTAGCTTGAAGAACCTATCTCAGAGTGCCCCTTACATTTTTAACTGAGGAGCCAGTATTATCTATTGATCATTGAATAGCAGTGTGTCCCCTGGTCATATTTCTCTCACTCTCTGTGTGTCTTTTTTGTTGTTAATGTAGAGATGGAGTCTCACTATGTTGCCCAGGCTGGTCTTGAACTCCTGGGCTGAGTGATCCTCCTCCTTTGCCCTCCCAAAGCACTGGCATTTCAAGTATGAGCCACCACACCTGGCCACCTGTTTTTTTTTGTTGTTGTTGTTGTTGTTTGTTTTTGAGATAGGATCTTGCTGTAACACCCTGGCAGGATGTGAACACAGCTCACTGCAGCCTTGACATTCTGGGTTCAAATGATCCTCCTACCTCAGCTTCCCGAGTAGCTGAGACTACAGGTACACACCACCATGCCAGGCTGATTTCTTTTTTTTTTTTTTTTTGTAGTTTCTATAGAGATGGGCTTTTGCCATGTTACCTAGGCTCCACCTGGTCATGTTTCTTTTTTTTTTTTTTTTGAGATGGAGTCTCACTCTGTCGCCCAGGCTGGAGTGCAGTGGCATGATCTCAGCTCACAGGAACCTCTGCCTCCCGGGTTCAAGCAATTCTCCTGCCTCAGCCTCCTGAGTAGCTGGTATTACAGGCATGTGCCACCACACCTGGCTAATTTTTGTATTTTGAGTAGAGACAGGGTTTCTTCATGTTGGTCAGGCTGGTCTTGAACTCCTGACCTCGTGATCTGCCCACTTTGGCCTCCCAAAGTGCTGGGATTACAGGCATGAGCCACCGTGCCTGGCCTCCACCTGGTCATATTTCTTTAGGGATTATCAAACCACCTTTTGCTACCTGTTTTAAAGATGGTTTTGTTGGCTAGGCATGGTGGCTCATGCCTGTAATCCCAGCACTTTGAGAGTCTAAGGTGGGCAGATCACTTGAACTCAGGAGTTTGAGACCAGCTTGGGCAACATGGCAAAACCTTGTTTCTAAAAAAAATACGAAAATTAGCCAGGCATGGTGGCTAACGCCTGTAATCCCAGCTGCTTGAGAGGCTGAAGCAGGAGGATCACTGGGAGGTCAAGGCTGCAGTGAGCTATTATTGCACCACTGTACTCCAACGTGAGCAACAGGGTGAGCCCCTGTCTCAAAAAAGGAAAAAAGGCCGGGCGCGGTGGCTCAAGCCTGTAATCCCAGCACTTTGGGAGGCTGAGATGGGCGGATCACGAGGTCAGGAGATTGAGACCATCCTGGCTAACACGGTGAAACCCCATCTCTACTAAAAACACACAAAAAAATGAGCCGGGCGTGGTGGCAGGTGCCTGTAGTCCCAGCTACTCGGGAGGCTGAGGCAGGAGAATGGCGTGAACCTGGGAGGCGGAGCTTGCAGTGAGCTGAGATCCGGCCACTGCACTCTAGCCTGGGCGACAGAGCGAGACTCCGTCTCAAAAAAAAAAAAAAAAAAAAAGGAAATAAAAAAGATGGTTGTGTTCTAGGTTGCTATGACTGCATATTAGTTTTCTAGCCAACCCTCTAAACAGCACCCAGTTTCTTTTTGTTGTTGTTGTTTGTTTGTTTCTTTTTCTTTTTTGAGACAGAGCTTCACTCTTGTTTTCCAGGCATGGAGTGCAATGGTGCAGTCTTGGCTCACCACAACCTCTGCCTCCTGGGTTCAAGTGATTCTCCTGCCTCAGCCTCCCAAGTAGCTGGGATTATAGGCATGTGCCACCACACCCTGCTAATTTTGTATTTTTAGTAGAGACGGGGTTTCTCCATGTTGGTCGGGCTGGTCTCGAACTCCTGGCCTTAGGTGATCCACCTGCCTTGGCCTCCCAAAGTGCTGGGACTACAGGCATGAGCCACTGCGCCCAGCCCCCAGTTTCTTTTTATTGTGGAGTCATCTTCCCATGCAATATATTTGAGTGATGCTATAGTCTGGGAAAACTGCCTTCCCTTAGTCAAGTGTCAGGTTCATAACTCAAGACGGGCCAATCACATTCTCCTCCCACTTCAGCTCCCAAGTAGCTGGGACTACAGCTAGCATGCCTGACTATTTTTGTATTTTTTGTAGAGATGGGGTTTTGCCATGTTGCCCGGACTGGTCTTGAACTCCTGGGCTCAAGTGATCCACCCATCTTGGCTTTCCAGAGTGCTGGGATTATAGTCGTGAGCCATGACACCTGGTCTCTAACTGATACTATTGCCATGGACTACCTTGCTTGCCTTGGCAGGAGGGCCAGCTTGGCATGAGTTAGCAAAGAACCACTATTTGAGATCACCTATTTTATCTCAAGTACTGCTGGAACCCATGCACCTAGAAAAGACCAGAGTTTTCAACCAGTAGATCCAGAATAAGTAGCCTCATTGAATCAAAGGATATATCAGCCAAAATTATCAACAAGCACAACTTGATATTTTTGAACGGTAACTTGAAGGACCTATCTCAGAGTGCCCCTTACATTTTTAACTGAGGAGCCAGTATTATCTATTGATCATTGAATAGCAGTGTGTCCCCTGGTCATATTTCTCTCACTCTCTGTCTTTTTTTGTTGTTACAAAAACTGCCAGCTCTTACAGTCATTATAATATTTTACCACACCTATGTATTTACAGTCTTTTTTTTTTTTTTAAGATGGAGTCTTGCTCTATCGCCCAGGCTGGAGTGCAGTGGCCGGATCTCAGCTCACTGCAAGCTCCGCCTCTCGGGTTCACGTCATTCTCCTGCCTCAGCCTCCCGAGTAGCTGGGACTACAGGCACGTGCCACCTTGCCTGGCTAGTTTTTTGTATGTTTTTTAAGTAGAGATGGGTTTCACCGTGTTAGCCAGGATAGTCTCGATCTCCTGACCTTGTGATCTGCCCGTCTCGGCCTCCCAAAGTGCTGGGATTACAGGCTTGAGCCACCGCGCCTGGCCTTTTTTTTTTTTTTTTTTTTTTTGAGACTGAGTCTCACTCTGTCACCCAGGTTGGAGTGCAATGGCGCGATCTCGGCTCACTGCAACCTCTGTCTTCTGGGTTCAAATGATTCTCCCGCCTTAGTCTCCTGAGTAGCTGGGACTACAGGCGCGTGCCACCACATTCAGCTAATTTTTTGTATTTTTAGTAGAGATGGGGTTTCACCGTGTTAACCAGGATGCTCTTGATCTCCTGACCTCGTGGTCCTCCCACCTCAGTCTCCCAAAGTGCTGGGATTACAGGTGTGAGCCACCACGCCCGGCCTACAGTCTTAATGTTAACTCAGAAAAAGTCATGCTGAGTTCCAGTGGCTGCATTGGAAGAGTTTCTGTCACCCTAATCCACTTGTGTTTGGCAGTGATTTATCTACATTTGCTGTTTCTCCACTTGGTCATTTCTCATTCACGTCTAAACCTACTGAAATTTGGCTTCTCTTCCTGTCACTTCAAGTCCTCTCATCAAAGGACTAGTGGTCTCCTCTTTTCCAAATCTAAAGGACATTTCCCCAACTTTTTCTTATCTGACTTCAGCTGCCATCTATATGCTGATACCTCCAGACCTGTATCTCTCTACTTGCCATTCATCTCCAAGTCACCTTAATACTCAGCATGTCCCAAACTGAACTCTATACCTTTCCTCCTCAATCCCCCTCAACCGTGCTTTTCCTGGGATCCTTGTCCCTGTTAGTGGCACTTAGTCACGCATATTAGGAATCTAGGAATCATCAGAATGATTTCAGTGAGGTCTGTGAGTCCTTCTGATGAATTATATAACCAGAAGGTAGTCTTAGGGGCCCCCAGACTTGCAGCTGCTATCAGAAGTAAGGGTAGTCTATGGATTATTCCCTGAGTTTGGGAAATATATATGTAAATACATAAGTGTGATTATATATATATATATATATATTTTTTTTTTTTTTTTTTTTTTTTTTGAGGTGGAGTCTCGCTCTGTCGCCCAGGCTAGAGTGCAGTGGCGCGATCTCGGCTCACTGCAAGCTCCGCCTCCCGGGTTCAAGTGATTCTCCTGCCTCAGCCTCCGGAGTAGCTGGGACTACAGGCGCCCGCCACCACGCCCGGCTAATTTTTTTGTATTTTTAGTAGAGACGGGGTTTCACCATGTTAGCCAGGATGGTCTCGATCTCCTGACCTCGTGATCCGCCCGCCTCGGCCTCCCAAAGTGCTGGGATTACAGGCGTGAGCCACTGCGCCCGGTGATAAAATATTATAATCACTGTGAGAGCTGGCTGTATGGATGGGGAGGGCACAAAGAAATGGGATGATGATTCCATTTCTTATATTTCACAGCTAGTGAGTCACCATGTCCTTTAATTCCCACTTCTCTCATTTCCTCTATAACCTTAATTCAGTCCTTCATCATCTCTCTCATAGGGTACTGCCAGATCCTCCTACCTAGTTTCCCTGCCACTAGTCTTTTCCTCTTTGAATCCATCCCTGCCATAGCAGAGCGATCCTTTCTAAAAATGTAAGCTTCATCATGTTACTTCAAGGATGTACCATTGCCTGCAAGATACAGGTGAAGCTTCTCATCCTGCCATGCAAATTCATTCATGACTTGACCTTAGTATATGTCTCCAGCCTCATAAATTACCTTGCCTCCTTTGCTGCCTACTTTTCAGTGATGCTGCTTTACAGTTCTGTGAATAAACGCATCTGTTTCATACTTTTCCCCTACACCATCCCCTCTCACTCTGACTTCATTCACCTGGTGGAGATACTTACTCATCTTTGAAGGACTCCATTCAAAAGACACTTCTTTGAACATTTTCCTCTGCAGGTAGAGTAGCCATTCTTTGTGCCCTCCCCATCCATACAGCCAGCTCTCACAGTGATTATAATATTTTATCACACTTATGTATTTACATACATATTTCCCAAACTCAGGAAATAGTTCACAGACTATCATTCTGATAGCAGCTGCAAGTTTGGGGGCCCCTAAGACTACCTTCTGGTTATATAATTCACCAGAAGGACTCACAGACCTCATTGAAAGCTGTTATAGTCGCTGGGCGCAGTGGCTCACGCCTGTAATCCCAACACTTTGGAGGCCGAGGCGGGCGGATCACGAGGTCAGGAGATCGAGACCATCCTGGCTAACACGGTAAAACCCCGTCTCTACTAAAAATACAAAAAAAATTAGCTAGGCCGGGCAAGGTGGCTCACGCTTGTAATCCCAGCACTTTGGGAGGCCGAGGTGGGCAGATCACGAGGTCAAGAGATCGAGACCATCCTGGCTAACACGGTGAAACCCCATCTCTACTAAAAATACAAAAAATTAGCCGAGCGAGATGGCAGGCGCCTGTAGTCCCAGCTACTCGGGAGGCTGAGGCAGGAGAATGGCGTGAACCCGGGAGGTGGAGCTTGCAGTAAGCCGAGATCGCGCCACTGCACTCCAGCCTGGGAGACAGTGAGACTCCGCCTCAAAAAAAAAAAAGAAAAAGAAAAATTAGCTGGGCATGGTGGCAAGCGCCTGTAGTCACAGCTACTTGGGAGGCTGAGGCAGGAGAATGGTGTGAACCTGGGAGGCAGAGCTTGCAGTGAGCCAAGATGGTGCCACTGCACTCCAGCCTGGGTGACAGAGCAAGACTCTATCTAAAAAAAAAAAAAGAAGAAAGCTGTTATAGTCACAGTCACAGTTTATCACAGTGAAAGGAAACAGAGTAAAGTCAGCCAAGGGAAGAGATGCATGGAGCAGAAAGCAGGAAAGTTCCAAATGCAGAGCTCCCAGTGGAATCATGGACAGAGTTAATTTTCCCAGTATGCATAACAATATTCAGAGTTTTGCCAATCAGGGAATCTCACCTGAGCTTTTACATCCAAAGTTTTTTGTTTTGTTTTGTTTTTTGTTATTGTTGTTTTGAGATGGAGTTTCGCTGTATTGCCCAGGCTGGAGTGCAGTGGCACAATCTTGGCTCACTGTAACCACTGCCTCCTGGGTTCAAGCAATTCTCCTGCCTCAGCCTCCCAAGTAGCTGGGATTACAGGCATCTGCCACCACGTCCAGCCAATTTTTGTATTTTAAGTGGAGACAGGGTTTCCCCCATGTTGGCCAGATTGGTCTCGAACTCCTGACCTCAGGTGATCTGCCCACCTTGGCCTCCGAAAGTGCTGGGATTACAGGCATGAGCCACCGCGCCCGGCAGGAATGATGTCCAAAATTTTTACTGGGGCTCATTCATTTGGACCTGGTTGTCTGCCCATGTGACTGACCTCAGTCTCCAGCCCCTCCAGAAGTCTAGCTGATAAAGTATGATCCAAAGTCTCCCCTCCTCCCTCATCACTTTGCTAAACTATCTGGTACACCCCAAAGACTTCTGCCTAAATCACATTGTTAGACCATCCGGTGTGGCCTAAGGTCTGCCTCCTGGTAAACAAAGATACTTTTATCAGGCAAGACATTCCAAGGGCTTAGAGGTTACCTCCCAGGAGCCAAGGGCAAAGGCCAGAACTCTCTTCCCAAGGTTAAGTTCTTTACTACACACTCCTTCTATTACGTAGCAAGTTCCATGAGGTCAGGAATCTGGTCTTCCTCATCTTTAGGTCCCAAGTGCCTGGCATTATGCCTGGCACTTGTTACATCAATAACTTTTAGTTGAGTGAGTGAAGAAATACTAAGGTGGAACAAGAATGCACTCTGGAGGAGAGCCCCTCCTCTCTGCTGCTGCACAGAGGGGTGACCTTGCTGAGAAGACTGAATGGAGGTGTGTGGCAGGCTGCTGACAGGTGCTTGGATATGCTGCAGACTTCTAGGAACAAGAACTATATTTAGTTCTGTGTATGTGATTAAAAGGATAGCCTAAAAACTCACTCTGTACATTGGAGGAGGGAAAGGCAATCACCCTAGCTGTCCTTTCTAATAAAGAAATGAGACTGGGCATGGTGGTTCACACCTGTAATCCCAGTGCTTTGGGAGGCCAAGGCAGGAGGATCTCTTGAGGCCAGGAGTTCCAGACCAGCCTGGCCAGCAGAGCAGGACCTTGTCTCTACAAAAAATTTAAAAATTAGTTGAGCATGGTGATATGTGCCTGTAACCCTAGCTGCTTGGGAGGCTGAGATAGGAGGATCTCCTGTGACCAGGAGTTAGAGCTGCAATTAGCTGTAATTGTACCATTGCACTCTATATAAATATATATTTTTTAGAGATGGGATCTCACTACATTGCCCAGGCTGGTCTTGAACACCTGGGCTCAAGCAATCCTCCCATCTCGGCCTCCCAAGTGTCTGGGGCTACAGATGTGCACCACTGTGCCCACCTTTATTTCTTTTGGCAAGGTGGGGTGAATCTTTTATAGCCAAATCATCTTTTTTTTTCCTTTTTTTGAGGTGGTGTCTTGTTCTGTAGCCCAGGCTAGATTGCAATGGCGCAATCTTGGCTCACTGCAACCTCCGCCTCCCAGGTTCAAGTGATTCTCCTGCGTCAGCCTCCTGAGTAGCTGGGATTACAGGCGTGCACCACTGTGCCCAGCTAATTTTTGTGTTTTTAGCAGAGATGGGGTTTCACCACATTGGTCAGGCTGGTCTTGAACTCCTGACCTAACGATCTGCCCTCCTCAGCCTCCCAAAGTGCTGGGATTACAGGCGTGAGCCACTGCACCCAGCCTCAGATCATCGTTATAGCACAATGCAGGTCTCTTTTATAGGCAGTAGAGATTTTGGAGCAATGTTTGAGAGGAGCTTACAAAACAGAGGGAAAAATGGTAAGATAGGTCTCATAGATGAGGTGGCCATCTTCCTTGATTCAGTCATTCCACACACATTTATCAAGGGCTTGCCTACTATGTACTAGGTTCTAGGCGCTGGGAGTTCAGGGGCCAACAGGACAGATGTGGTCCTGCTGTCCTAAAGCATACAGTCTAGTAGGGCACACAAACACTAGGCCAATGAATGTAGAAACAAGTGCATAATTACAAATTGTGATCAGCTCTCTGACGAATAAAAGGGTGCTATGAGTCTTAGAGTTCAGTTTAGGGAGTAATCAAGGAAGATATTGCTGGGGAAGTGACTTTTGAGCTCAGACCTTAAGGATGAGTCAGATATGTTTGGTGAAGAAGGTGCGGGGAGGGGAGGATAAGCTTTCTAGACCGAGACCTGAAACTTACGCTATTTTTTTTTCTTTCTCTTTTTCTTTTTTGTGGGTACATCAAATAGTAGACGTATATATTTATGGGTCACATGAGATATTTTTATACAGGCATGCAATGCGTAATAATCACATCAAGGTAAATGGGGTATCCATCCCAGGCATTTATCCTTTGTGTTACAAACCAATTATATTCTTAATTATTTTGAAATGTACAATTAAATTATTTTGTACTGTATAGTCACCCTATTGTGCTAGCAAATACACCTTACTCATTCTTTTTTTTTTTTTTAATTTTTTAATTTTTTAAAAATTTGAGACAGGGTCTCACTCTGTCACCCAGGCTGGAGTGCAGTGGCGTGATCTCAGCTCACTGCAACCTGTGCGTCCCAGGCTCAAGTAATCTTTTTTGTATTTTTAGTAGAGACAGAGTCTTGCCATGTTGCCTAGGCTGGTTTCAAATTCCTGAGCTCAAGCCATCCACTTGCCTTGGCCTCCCAAAGTGCTGGGATTATAGGCATGAGCCACTGCACCTGGCTCTTATTCATTCTTGCTATTCTTCTGTACCCATTAACCATCCCCACTTCTCCCCCACCCCCCACTACCCTTCCCATCCTCTGGTTACCATCCTTCTACTCTATCTCCATGAGTTCAATTATTTTAATTTTTAGCTCCTACAAAATAAGTGAGAACATGGGAAGTTTGTCTTTCTGTGCCTGGCTTATTTCACTTAACGTAATGACCTCCAGTTCCATCCATGTTGTTGCAAGTGACAGGATCTCTTTCTTTTTTTTTTGAGACAGAGTCTCACTCTGTCGCCCAGTCTGGAGTGCAGTGGGACAATCTTGGCTCACTGCAACCTCCGCCTCCCAGGTTCAAGCGATTCTCATGCCTCAGCCTCCCGAGTAGCTGGGATTACAGGTGTGTGCCACCACATCCAACTAATTTTTGTATTTTTAATATTTTTTTTAGAGACAGGGATTCATCATGTTGGCCAGGCTGGTCTTTAACCCCTGGCCTCAAGTGATCTGCCCCTCAGCCTTCCAAAGTGCTGAAACTACAGGTGTGAGACACCGTATCCAGCCTCATTCTTTTTTATACTTAATAGTACTCCATTGTGTATCTGTGCCACATTTTCTTTTTTTTTTTTTTTTTTTTTTGAGACGGAGTCTCGCTCTGTCGCCGGGGCTGGAGTGCAGTGGCCGGATCTCAGCTCACTGCAAGCTCCGCCTCCCAGGTTCACGCCATTCTCCTGCCTCAGCCTCCCGAGCAGCTGGGACTACAGGCGCCCACCTCCTCGCCCGGCTATTTTTTTGTATTTTGTAGTAGAGACGGGGTTTCACCGTGTTAGCCAGGATGAACTCGATCTCCTGACCTCGTGATCCACCCGTCTCAGCCTCCTTTTCTTTATCCATTTATATGTTGATGAACACTTAGGTTGCTTCCAAATTTTAGTTATTGTGAATAGTGCGGCAATAAACATGGGAGTGCAGATATCTCTTCAGTATACTGATTTTCTTTCTTTGGGGTATATACCTAGGAGGGGGATTGGTAGCTTTATTTTCGGCTTTTTTCTTTCCTCCTCCCTCCCCTCCCCTCCCCTTTTCCTCCCCTCCCCTCCCCTACCTTCCCCTCCCCTCCCCTCACACCTCTCTTCCGCTACACCTTCCCTCCCTTCCCCTCCCCTCTCCTCCCCTCCCTTTTCAACAAGGTCTGACTCTCTTGCCCAGGCTGGAGCACAGTGGTGTAATCACAGTTCACTGCAGCCTTTATCTCCCAGGCTCAAGTGATCCTCACACCTCAGCCTCCCAAGTATCTGGGACTACAGGTGTGCACCACTACTCCTAGCTAATTTTTTTTATATTTTGTAGAGATGAGGTCTCACCGTGTTGCCCGGGCTGGACTCAAACTCCTGGACTCTTGGACTCAAGTGATCTTCCTGCCTCAGCCTCTAGGCATGAGTCACCTCACCTGGCTATATTTTTAGGTTTTTTTTTTTTAGGAAACTCCAAATTGTTCTCCATGGTGGTTGTACTAATTTATATTCCCACCAAAAGTGTACGAAGGTTCCCTATTCTCCACATCCTTCCCAGCATTTGTTATTGCCTGTCTTTTGGATAAAAACCATTTTCACCGGGATGAGATGGTATCTCATTGTAGTTTTATTTATTTATTTTGAGATGGGGTCTCACTCTGTTGCCCAGGCTGGAGTGCAGTGGCACAATTCGCCTTCCGGGTTCAAGCGATTCTCCTACTTCAACCTCCTGAGTAGCTGGAATTACAGGTGTGCGCCACTGTGCCTGGCTAATATTTGTATTTTTAGTAGAGATGAGGTTTCACTATGTTGGCCAGGCTGGTCTTGAACTCCTGACCTCAAGTGATCCACCCACCTCAGCCTCCCAAAGTGCTGGGATTAAAGGCATGAGCCACCACGCCTGGCCCCATTGTAGTTTCAGTTTGCATTTCTTTGATGATCAGTGAAGTTAAGCATCTTTTCATGTGCCTGTTTGAGATTTAAATGTCTTCTTTTATAAAATGTCTATTCTGGGCTGGGTGTGGTGGCTCACACATGTAATCCCAGCACTTGGAGAGGCTGAAGTGGGGGATCATCTGAGGTCAGGTGTTCAAGACCAGCCTGGGCAACATGGTGAAACCCTGTCTCTACTAAAAATACAAAAATTAGCCGGGCATGGTGGTGGGCGCCTGTAATCCCAGCTACTCAGGAGGCTGAGGCACGAGAATCACTTCAACCCAGGAGGCGGAGGTTGCAGTGAGCCGAGATCGCATCACTGTACTTCAGCCTGGGTGATAGATTGAGACTCTGTCTCAGAAAAACAAAACAAAACAAAATGTCTATTTTAGGCTGGGTGTGGTGGCTCACGCCTGTAATCCCAGCACTTTGGGAGGCCGAGGTGGGCAGATCACCTGAGGTTAGGAGTTCGAGACCAGCCTGGTCAACATGGCAAAAGCCTGTCTCTACTAAAAATACAAAAATTAGCTGGATATATATGTGGAAAGCTGAAACTGCATCCCTTCCTTACACCCTATACAAAAATTAATTCAAAATGGATTAAAGACTTAAATGTTAGACCTAAAACCATAAAAACCCTCAAAGAAAACCTAGGCAATACCATTCAGGACATAGGCAAGGGCAAGGACTTCATGACTAAAACACCAAAAGCAATGGCAACAAAAGCCAGAATAGACAATTGGGATTTAATTTAACTAAAGAGCTTCTGCACAGCAAAAGAAACTACCATCAGAGTGAATGCGAAACTTACAGAATGGGAGAAATTTTTGTAATCTACCCATCTGACAAAGGGCTAATATCCAAAATCTACAAAGAACTTAAACAAATTTACAAGAAAAAATCAACCCCATCAAAAAGTGGGTGAAGGATATCAACAGACACTTCTCAAAAGAAGACATTTATGCAGCCAATGGACACATGAAAAAATGCTCATCATCACTGGTCATCAAAGAAATGCAAACCAAAACCACAATGAGATATCATCTCACACCAGTTAGAATGGCGATCATTAAAAAGTCAGGAAACAACAGGTGCTGGAGAGGATGTGGAGAAATAGGAACTCTTTCACACTGTTGGTGGGACTTTGAACTAGTTCAACCATTGTGGAAGACAGTGTGGCAATTCCTCAAGGATCTAGAACTAGAAATACCATTTAACCCAGCGATCCCTTTATTGGGTATATATCCAAAGGATTATGAATCATGCTACTATAAAGACACATGCACACATACGTTTATTGCGGCACTATTCACAATAGCAAAGACTTGGAAGCAACCCAAATGTCCATTGGTGATAGGTTGGATTAAGAAAATGTAGCACATGTACACCATGGAATACTATGCAGCCATGAAAAAGGATGAGTTCATGTCCTTTTTAGGGACATGGATGAAGTTGGAAACCATCATTCTGAGCAGACTGTCGCAAGGACAGAAAACCAAACACTGCATGTTCTCAGTCATAGGTGGGAATTGAACAATCAGAACACTTGGACACAGGGCAAGGAACATCACACACCAGGGCCTGTCATGGGGTGGGAGGAGAGGAGGGATAGCATTAAGAGGAATACCTAATGTAAATGACGAGTTCATGGGTGCAGCACACCAACATGCCACACGTATGCATATGTAACAAACCTGCACATTATGCACATTTACCCTAGAACTTAAAGTATAATAATAATAAAAAAAATTAGCCAGATGTGGTGGTGCACACCTGTAATACCAGCTACTCGAGAGGCTGAGGCAGGAGAATTGCTTGAAACTGGGGGACAGAGGTTGCAGTGAGCTGAGATGTGCCATTGCACTCCAGCTGAGGTTACAGAGTGACACTCTGCCTCAAAAAAAAAATAAATAAAATTAAATTTAAAAGCAAGGAGGGGCCAGGCACGGTGGTTCACGCCTGTAATCCCAGCTATTTGGGAGGCTGAGGCACAAGAATCACCTGAGCCCAGGAAGTGGAAGTTGCAGTGAGCTGAGATCGTGCCACTGCACTCCAACCTGGGTAACAAAGCGAGACTCTATCTCAAACCAAAAAAAAAGCAGCCAGTCATGATGGCTCACACCTGTAATCCTAGCACTTTGGGAGGCCCAGGTGGGTGGATCACTTGAGGTCAGGAGTTCGAGACCACCCTGATCAACATGGTGAAACCCTGTCTTTGCTAAAAATACAACAAATTAGCTGGACAGGATGTTGTATGCCTGTAATCCCAACTACTCGGGAGCCTGAGGCAGAGAATTGCTTGAACCCAGGAGGCGGAAGTTGCAGAGAGCTGAGACTGCACCACAGCACTCTAGCCTGGGCGACACAGCAAGACTCCGTCTCAGGAAAAAAAAAAAAAGAAAAAAGGAGGCTATGTCAGTACATATGGATCTACTATATATGCCTTTTGTAAAATAAGGATCATAGTTTCACCTTTCTTATACTAATATGGTGAGAGTAAATGAATGAAAGTCATTTAGAACAGTTTGTGGGATAAATGTAAGGACACAATGTCAGCCTGTTATTTCAGTGTATGTGTGTACTGTAATTTATTTACTAAGTTTTCTATTGATGGGCCATAATGTATGTTTGTTTGTTTGTTTGTTTGGGATGGAGTTTCGCTCTGCTGCCAGGCTGGCGTGCAGTAAGGCGATCTCGGCTTACTGTAACCTCTGCCTCCCGGGTTCAGGCGATTCTCCTGCCTCAGTCTCCTGAGTAGCTGGGACTACAGGCGAGCACCACCACGCCCAGCTAATTTTTGTATTTTTAGTAGAGACAGGGTTTCACCATGTTGGCAAGGATGGTCTTGTTCTACTGCGTGATCCGCCTGCCTCAGCCTCCCAAAGTGCTAGGATTACAGGTGTGAGCCACTGCGCCCAGCCTCATAATGTTTTCAGTCTTTTGATATTACAAGCCATTCTGCAGTCCTCTAAGATTTTTTTTTTTTTTTTTTTTTGTGACACAGTTTCACTCTTGTTGCGCAGGCTGGAGTGCCATGGCGTGATTTTGGCTCATTGCAACCTCTGCCTCCCAGGTTCAAGCAATTCTCCTGCCTCAGCCTCCCGAGTTGCTGGGATTACAGGCATGCAACATCCCGTCCGGCTAATTTTTTGTGTTTTTAGCAGACATGGGGTTTCACCATGTTGATTGTTCATGGTGGTCTCAAACTCCTGACCTCAAGTGATCCACCCATCTGGGCCTCCCAAGTGCTGGGATTACAAGTGTGAGCCCCAGTGCCCAGCCCAGCCTTTAAGATTTGATTGGTCAGGATGACAGTACCATATTGGAGTTCATTGGTTCAAGCCTGCAGTTAGAGGCAAGCCAGGTAGCTGCCTCTCTACTCTGGGTCTCCTGGATTTACCTCTCAGAACAAAGTGGCCGGCCAGCCAGCTGCCTTGTACTTTGTTTTGTTATTCACGTTTGTGCTCAGAAATTTCCAAACATTGTCCTGTTAAAACAGTGATTCTCTTCCCTTACACACCCATACGCCCACGCACACAGCTGTGCCTCTGAAAACACTGCTGAGTTCTCTCTCAGCCCACTCAGTTAAATATCTTTATTAATTATCCTCCTCACCCAGTCCCTAGATCAGGAGTTAGAATGCCTGGGTTCAAGTTCTAGCTCAATACTAATTAGTTAGTTGTGTGACTTTGGATAAATCACTGACCCCTGGTGTCCTGAGGATCAGTGGGCAAAACAAATGTGAAGTGTAAATAGTGAGTTGAGAGACTCCATCCTTTCCTGTCTCCAATCAATGACTTGTACTACTCAGGTCCCGCTGTTTCTTACTCCAGTTTAGTCCTAGAGCCATTTGCTTGCCTAGGGAGAAAAAGCATATTTGGCCCGGCACGGTGGTTCACGCCCAACACTTTGGAAGTGGGAGGCAGGCAGATCACTTGAGCCCAGGAGTTCAAGATCAGCCTGGAGCTGGGCGTGATAGCTCACAACTGTAATCCTAGAGCTTTAGGAGACCGAGGTGGGTGGATCACTTGAGGGCAGGAATTCGAGACCAGCCTGGCCAACATGGTGAAACCCCATCTCTACTAAAAAAAATACAAAAATTAGATGGGCATGGTAGTGCATACCTGTAATCCCAGCTACTCTGAAGGCTGAGGCAGGAGATTCGCTTGAACCCAGAGGCAGAGGTTGCAGTGAGCCCAGATCGCACCATTGCACTCTAGCCTGGGTGACAGAGCGAGAGACCCTGTCTCTTTAAAAAAAAAAAAAAAAGTGGGGGCAAGATAGTGGTTACCCTTCAGCAGAGTGGTAACTGACTAGGCGGTGGGGAGTGGGGGGTGGGCAAAAGGCAAGGCTTTGGCAAGTTGAGAATATTCTATTTCTTGATCTGTGCATTGGGCACAGACACATGAGTTTATGAAAATTCATCTGGCTGGGCGCAGCGGCTCGCGCCTGTTATCCTAGCACTTTGGGAGGCTGAGGTGAGTGGATTGCTTTGAGCTCAGGAGTTTGAGACCAGCCTGGGCAACGTGGTGAAACCCTGTCTCTACAAAAAATACAAAAATGAGCCGGGCCTGGTGGTGTGCACCTGTAGTCCCAGCTATTTGGGAGGCTGAGGCTGGAGGATCGCTTAAACCAGGAAGTGGAGGTTGTAGTGAGCCAGGATTGTGCTGTTGCACTCTATCCTGGGCAATAGAGTGAGACCCTGTCTCAAAAAATAAAATAAATTCATCAAGTGGTACACTTATATTTGCACTTTTTCTGTATATTACACTTCAATAAAAAGAAAATAGGCTGGATGCAGTGGTTCACGCCTGTAATCCCAGCACTTTGGGAAGCTGAGGGTGGATTGCCTGAGGTCAGAAGTTCAAGACCATCCTGGCTAACATGGTGAAACCCTGTCTCTACTAAAAATACAAAAATTAGCAGGGTGTGGTGGCGCACACCTGTAATCCCAGCTGCCCAGGAGGCTGAGGCAGGAGAATCGCTTGAACCCGGGAGGCGGAGGTTGTAGTGAGCCGGGATCGCGTCACTGCACTCTAGCCTGGGCGACACAGTGAGACTCAGTCTCAAAAAAAAGAAAAGAAAAGAAAAAAAAATATCGTGGGAGCATCACAACTCACAGCACCTTCCTGTTGTGTGAAGGCCCCTCCTTTGGGTCTCTCACAGGACTGGCTCCAGGGCTTCAGCCTTGGAACTAGTTGTGGACTTCTCTGAGTCCCTTTGGAATATTTATCTTTGGCTTGGAATAATGCAACAACATACTAGACCCAGCCTTGCCTTCTCTATGCCCCATTCCTCCCCAAATGATTCCAAGAGTGTACACCTAATCCTGAATCCTTTGCTGCACTTGCCCTAGTGAAAATCAAAGGTCTGCAAAGGCCGCGTCATTCCTGAATGAGGTTCGGAGTCTGATGTTTCTGTGGGGGATTAACATTAGCTACACTGGAGAAGAATTACAGGATATAGCCAGTAAGGAGGGAGAGAGAGGGAGGCAGGTGCGATTCCTTCCACCTAAGCTTCCTGGCCTGGCAGGCAACCTTTCCAGGGTCTTTCAGGCTGCAAGCGACAAATAGATGAGGATTGTGGGTTTCTCACGCGTAGGTGGCAGCGGCAAGTTAACCCCAGGAGAGGTGCCAGTCAGCAGATAATTTGCAAACGAATGTATTCTCCTCCTCCTCCGAAGATCTGAGCCTCACGAAATACACTCTTTTCTTCCTTTTTCTCCCTCCCGCAGTCGAGTCGCCTTCCGTCCTGCTAGGGTCCCCTCCCCGCCCGGGTCCCCTCCCCCGCCCGGGCTCCTCTCTGTCTCCCCCTCACGGACGGCGTCCTCGCTCCGCCGGGCCCTCCTCGCCACCAGCTTGTGAATGAGACGCTCAGTTTCTCAATGGAGCCGCGGGGGGCTCGGGCGGCCGCGGGGCGGCCGCAGCGTTGGCCGTGAGCCAGGAGGGGGGCGCGTTTCCCTCGCTCCCTCTCGGCTCCCTCCCTCTCGCTGCGGCCGCCCGCAAGGAGCCTGGCTGAGGCAGCCGCGCAGGTCGCAGGGCCAGCGTCCGCGAGGACGGCCCGGCTGGGCGGCCCCGAGCGCTGTGGCGCTGTGGAGAAGCGGGAGTACGGCGGAGGAAGCGGGGCGCCGAGGGGGCCAGCGGCCTTCGTGAAATTTCCGCCGACCCTTCGCTCCCGGCTCTAAAAGTTCCTGATTTCCGATTTCCTTTTAAATCCCGAGCGGCTGTTAGCTCTTCGCCTGCACTTTTTCTTCCCCAGGAGATAAGGGGGAGTGTGAGGAAAGGAGCGAATAATATAAAAAAGGATTTCCTCCCGGAAGAGAGGGGCAGTTCGGAGAGATTTTTCTTAAAGAAGCAGAAGCGGCGTTTGCGGCTGCTGCGGGCGCCGGGCCCTGGCCGGCCCCACCATGCTCGAGCCGGCCCGGGGCTGCTGAGGCGCGGGGACGCGGAAGCGGAGGCCGAGCGTGCCGGGCTCCTGCGCTCGCGAGCGAGTTCTGTCCGCCCGGCGGCGGTGGCGGGGGGATGGAGCCCGCGACCGCGCCCCGGCCCGACATGGCGCCGGAGCTGACCCCGGAGGAGGAGCAGGTAAGCGGGCCCGAGGCCGCCACGGTGGGTGTGTCCGGGCCCCCGAGGCCTACGCCGGCCTCTGCCTCCCAAGCCCCGGCTCTTTGCAGCCACGGGCCCGCAGCGCCCCCGCTCCCGTGCCCGGCCCGCGGGCCTCCCTCACCGGCGACCGCGCCCCAGGCCGCCACCCCCTCGTCAGTGCACCCACGGGACCCTGCTCCAGTTCCTGCAGCTGCTTTCCCCGAGGCTTACGGGCCTCAGACGGTGCCCTCCCCACCCCACCCCCCATTCCAGGGGCAAAGTTCTTTGGATCCAGGGGCCTCCTTCCTGAGGTTTGCAGAACCGCTGCTTGCCCCTGGCCCTTCCACTCCCTTGTAAATGTTTTCCGTGAGGGTTTGTGGCTTTTGAAGGGTAGGAAAAGCCCCAGTTTGGGGGGGTGCTTCCTGTGGGGATTATCTCCCTTCCCGAGGAGAGGGCTGAGAGTATTGGATGCATAGATACCCTAGATTTTCAGAGGAGCCTCTTAGGTTTCTCAGGCCCACTTGGGCAGGTTCTGGAAGATCCAGCCCTTCTCGTGCTTCTAAAGTTCCTGGCCTTGACCCTCCTATTCAGCTATCCCAGACGGGGAGCATCTCCTCACCCCTGCTTCCCTACCCCCGTCTCATCTGACTGTCATCATCTTTCTGAAGCTTACATTGAGCTCTATTGTTCCTTAAAAGCCTATGACCTTTAGTTCTCAGAAGGAAGTGTTTTGCTGTCTCATTTTGGGGGCACTTGTAACTTTCCCTCCCGCACATTCCAGCCGCAGAGACAGGGACCACTCCTGAGGAAGATGGGAAGGTCTGCTAGCTTAGATTGGGAACCCTACGGGCTTTTCGCTGTCTCTTCCTTGGCAGTGCCTATACCCCGCCATAGCTATGCTCCATTATAGTCATAGTCTGATTCCATGTTATAAATAAAAAAATAAAAATAAACATGAAAAACGAAAAAGGCAAACCAGGCTGGCAACCCATTTCAAGCTCTACAGCCCTTGTTTCCAAGGAGCACATTTGCTAGCACAGCCTCTAGTGTGAAGACAGTATAGTTTTACAAACTATTATTGGCTAATGGGCTTGTTGACCTGATTTTTTAAAGTCCTTGTCTTTTCTCCTCATTTGTAGAGATGACATTTTTCTATTTGGCCTCAGGCCACGGTTTTGCCTTTTGACACCTGGTGATGAAATCAGTATGGGAAAAAAATTTAAAGAGAATTCTTCTTTGTACAAGCAGTGGTAATGAATGTCCTGGTAACTGCAGTTGGATGTTAATAAAATGCTAGTCAGGCCCTAGTGCAAGCAGGTGGCCATGGAGCCCATCCTGCCAGAATTGGAAAGTACTTCAGTACTGACATAGCACGTGTTGGCTGATTTTAAAGGGACAAATCTCTTTCTTTCATCCTTTTTCTTGGGTCAGTCAGATTTCTGTTTTTAAGACTTAAAGGCATCAGTATTCTATGCAAATAGCATCCGTTGCAAATTTAAAAACTAAAACCAGGAAAAGTAAATATTAAAGTATTGATAGTATTGACATAATATTGGCTTTACTTTGTATATAGTGCATACACATATACAAATGTGTTTAACTAGTAAAAACCTTATTTTTTACCCTGAATTGAATGTGATGGGCATTAACAAGGACTAGGATGGAAATGGCAAAATATTTGTTAAAGGCAAGAGATTATGTGTCTGTGTGTTTTAAAAATCTTATCTCTTTTTTTCCTACAAAATACTATTTTTTACAAGCATTTCAAAATATTAAAACAAAAAAGCAGTATAGTTCTAATTATGGTAATGCCTGATGTTATCATATTCTAGTTTAATGTCACATAAGAGTACTCTCTTTTTTCTAGAGTTGGAGTTTCGGTTTTTTTTTTTTTTTTTGAGACGGAGTCTCGCCCTGTCATCCAGGCTGGAGTGCAGTGGCCTGATCTTGGCTCCCTGCAACCTCCGCCTCCAGGGTTCAAATGATTCTCCTGCCTCAGCCTCCTGAGCAGCCGAGATTACAGGCGCCTGCCACCATGCCCAGCTAATTTTTGTATTTTTAGTAGACATGGGGTTTCACCATGTTGGCCAGGCTGGTCTCGAACTCCTGACCTCGTGATCTGCCCACCTTGTCCTCCAAAAGTGCTGGGATTACAGTTGTGAGCCACCGCGCCCAGCCGGAGTTTGGGTTTTGTTGTCCAGACTGGAGTGCAATGGCGTGATCTCGGCTCACTGCAACCTCCACCTCCCGGGTTCAAATGATTCTCCTGCCTCAGCCTCGGGAGTATCTGGGATTACAGGTGCCCACCACGCCCAGCTAATGTTTGTATTTTTACTAGTGACGGGGTTTCACCATGTTGGAGGATGGTCTCGATCTCTTGACCTCGTGATCTGCCCGCCTCTGCCTCCCAAAGTGCTGGGATTACAGGCCTGAGCCATCGTGCCCGGCCAAGAGTACTTTTTTTTCTTTTTTTGGACAGTCTTGCTCTGTCGCCCAGGTTGGAGTGCAGTGGCGCGATCTCGACTCACTGCAACCTCCACCTCCCGGGTTCACACCATTCTCCTGCCTCAGCCTCCCGAGTAGCTGGGACTGCAGGCGCCCGCCACCATGCCCGGCTAATTTTTTGTATTTTTTAGTAGAGATGGGGTTTCACGGTGTTAACCAGGATGGTCTCCATCTCCTGACCTTGTGATCTGCCCGCCTCAGCCTCCCAAAGTGCTGGGATTACAGGTGTGAGCCACTGCGTCTGGCCAAGAGTACTCTTAACTATTAAGATTTATTTAAAATATTTAAATTAAATGGCAGTAAATAAGTGTTAGCCTTATCAAAGTGGTCCTCATGGGAAATGACACATTCACTCCATAATGTTGCTCTATTGCTGAAACCAATTTAACATTCACTGGAAGTTGATTTAGAAGCTTGTGGCAGAATCTTTGAAATTTCTTCAGTGTGGGAAAATCCTTGTATTTTTTAGAGTCAGTTTGATTTTTGTAAATAGCAAAAAATCTTTCAGACCCTTATTTAAAGTAGGGGATCAAACTGGGTTTACACATTTTCCTGCAAAAGTATAGTGCACTTAGGCCCTTTTTGGCCTGTGTGAACAGCCTTAAAGAGATTTCTTTTCTTTCTTTCTTTTTTTTTTTTTTTTGAGACACAGTTTTGCTCTTGTTGCCCAGGTTGGAATGCAATGGCGCCATCTTGGCTCTCTGCAACCTCTGCCTCCTGGGTTCAAGCAATTCTCCTGCGTCAGCCTCCCTAGTAGCTGGGATTACAGGTGCCCGCCACCGCACCCAGCTAATTTTTTATATTTTTAGTAATGATGGGGTTTCACTATGTTGGCCAGGCTGGTCTCAAACTCCTGACCTCAGGCAATTCACCCACCTCAGCCTCCCAAAGTGCTGAGATTACAGGAGTGAGCCACTGCGCCCAGCTCCTTAAAGACATTTCGGAAGCAGAATACCTCCAGAGTGGTATCTCCTTCTCCTTCTGTACAGTCATATGAATCAGAAACCCAGTGTCTTGGACACTGCTATCTCTCTGCCCTTGTGTACAATACAGTGTTAGATTTTCCTGAATATATCTTGAATTCATTGGCTTTCTTCCACCATCACTGCCATCACCCTATTCCGAGCTACTATCGTATCCTGACAGGACTTTTGTTTCCCACCTGATGCATCCGTATTCCAGAAGCCAGAAGCCAGAGTCCTATTGAAAATCTGATTTCATCTTCCCCTCAGCCTGCCTGCCCCACAAAGAAGCATTCATAAAATTCTTTAGTGGCTTCTGGTTGCTTTTTTTTTTTTTTTTTTTTTTTTTTTTGTGGAGACAGGATCTCACTTTGTCACCCAGGCTGGAGTCCAGTGGTGTAATTATGACCTCGACCTCTTGGGTTCAAGCTGTCCTCCTGCCTCAGCCTCCCAAAGCCTTAGGATTACAGGCCTTGTCATTGCTCTTGAGATCAAATTACAACTTTTGAATGTAGGTGATATAGGCCCTTGTGCAGCCTAGACCCTAGCTAATTCTCATAGTTGTCTCTGCTCCATGCACACTGCCCTTATAGTCCTGCGTTCTTGCCATGTTTCCTTCTGCTTACAGGGTCTTTGCAGTAGCTACTTTACTCCATCTGGAAGCACCTCCCTTTGTTAACCTCCTCTTCATCCTTCAGCTCTCAGGTTTCACCTCTTTGGAAGGCCTTCCTTGATTTCAGCTAGATTAGATTCTAACCTAATAGGTTCTCAGAGCACCATTTACCCATCCTTCACATCACTTATCACAAGTTAACACTTACTTGTGTGATTACATGACTGCAAGCAAGCTCTATGAGGGTTGGGACTATTTTCGCTTTTGCTCCCCATCATATGCACATTGCCTAGCATAATGACCGACATAATGACTGGCACTTACGGAAATACTTGCAGAATGAATGAAGAGTAGTTGTACTCCTGATTTGTTTACAGGCAGCATCATCTTCTTTCAGAGTGGCTTAAAAATAAGCACATTGCATATTTTGATATTTTTCCCCATCAAATGGCAATATATACTTTGATTTATACTCTATGTATGCGTTGATACAGTTTTTGAAAGTCATGATTACTTCTTAGTTTCATTTTCTGTCTAGGCGTGTGTTGAACGGATACAAATCCTCATTTGTAACTTTGGTGTTTCTTGTTTTTTCAGCTCCTCAATAATTATAAAGCCTACAGTTGGGCTACAAGGACAAATATGATGTTCTTGCTTTTAAGGAACTTGTATGAATAACAATCATAGCAATATCTTTTCTAAACTCCTCCTTGGAGTCAGGCTCTGTGGTGGGCATTTCACATGCAATTAATCCACCCTCCCAAGATTGGAATTACTACTCTCACTTTGCAAATAAGAAAACTCAGACTGAGAGAAGGAAATTGCCCAAGGTCACAGAGTTAGCAAGTTATGTAGCCATGATTTCCACCCAGGTCTAGGTTTTCTGCCTTCATTGCCAGTGTTTCCTCTTTTACAGTACATTACTTCCCATGAAGCCGTTAGCCAGTTTACTTAGATGCCTAAGTGGGTATAAAATAGCTAATTTTGTGGGTTTTGGTATTGATATATGTGTTTGGTTTTGTTAATGTTTCTTAAAATATAGTTTGGAAAGTACAGAGGAAAAGATTTAGAAAGCCTTTACTCAACTGTATATTGCCAGCAGAAACATATTGTATACTCTGTGCAAGAAATTATTATGAAATTACTATAGGAAAAGAATTTGTTCCTTAAAACAGAGTTGTCAACTCTCCATTTCAAGGTGTGGTCACAACTACAGTAAAATTTTGTTTTCTTTATATCTTCTTGTTCTTTTGCACAAGAAGGCTTGTAAAAGCCTTTCTTTTTCTTCTTCTTTTCTTTCTTTCTTTTTTTTTTTTTTGAGACAGAGTCTCTCTCTGTCACCCAGGCTGGAGCACAGTCTCGGCTCACTGCAACCTTCATCTTCCTGGTTCAAGCAATTCTCCTGCCTTAGCCTCCCAAGTAGCTGGGACTACAGGCATGCACCATCACACCCAACTAATTTTTGTATTTTCTTTTTAGTAGACATGGAGTTTCACCATGTTGGCTAGCCTGGTCTCCAACTCCTGACTTCAAGTGATCCGCCTGCCTTGGCTTCCCGTGGTGCTTGGATTATAGGCATGAGCCACCATGCCTGGCCGTAAAAGCCTTTCTTAATGGGCTGGCAGTTTGGCAGTGTGAAGGACAATTTCTATATATAAGTATTAATCTTTATTGTCATTACGTTATTGTGTTTTGAGACGGAGTCTTGCTTTGTTGCCCAGGCTGGAGTGCAGTAATGCGATCTCAGCTCACTGCAACCTCTGTTTCCCGGGTTCAAGTGATTCTCATGCCTCAGCCTCCCAAGTAGCTGGGATTATAGGTGCCTGCCACCATGCCTGGCTAATTTATGTATTTTTAGTAGAGACGGGATTTCACCATGTTGCCCATGCTGGTCTTGAACTCTTGACCTTAGGCAATCCACCTGCCTCAGCAGCCCAAAGTGCTGGGATTACAGGTGTGAGCCATCTCGCCCTGCCAAGACTCGTAACTAGAACTCTCACTAGATTAAAATTCTGTGTAATTATAGCTGTTTAGGGTCTTTTGGTTTTGCAGGGATATCCCAGTGGTGATTGATGGACAATAGAGTAGTTTTCTAAAGTACTTATGCTTCTATTAATATTTTTATTATTTATTTTTTTTTGAGATGGAGTTTTGCTCTATCACCAGGCTGTAGCACAGTGGCACAACCTCCACCTCCTGTGTTCAAGCGATTCTCCCACCTCAGTTTCCCGAGCAGCTGGGATTACAGGCGTGCACCACCATGACCGGCTAATTTTTGTATTTTAGTAGAGATGGGGTTTCACCATGTTGGCCAGGATGGTCTCTATATTCTGACCTTGTGATCCTCCCGCCTCTGCCTCCCAAAGTGCTGGGAT
Organism: Chlorocebus sabaeus; assembly: GCF_047675955.1. Lineage (NCBI taxonomy): Eukaryota > Metazoa > Chordata > Mammalia > Primates > Cercopithecidae > Chlorocebus > Chlorocebus sabaeus. The sequence continues at coordinate 51,474,429 of NC_132929.1, read as the reverse complement.
TATAAGCGTGAGCCATCGCCAATTTATTTTACTTTATTTTTTAAATAATAGAGATAAGATGTCACTATGTTGCCCAGGCTGGTCTTGAACTCCAGGGCTCAAGCAATCTACCCACCTTGGCCTCCCAAAATGCTGAGAGTACAGGCATGAGCCACCATGCCCAGCCTGAAAATTATTATTTTGTTTTTTTTAATTTTAATTTTATGTCTTTTCTTTTTTCAAAAATTCTTAAAGTTTATGTTATTTAGACCTTACAGTGTTGTAAGGATTAGTAAGGAGATGCATGTAGAGCACTTAGCCCAATGGTTATATAATAAGTAGTCAGTAAAGTTAGCCATTATTATGATATTCATCATTGTTTTTTGTTTTTTTTCTTTTTGAGACAGTCTTGTTCTGTCGCCCAAACTAGAGTGTGGTGGGACAATCTCGGCTCACTGCAACCTCTGCCTCCTGGGTTCAAGCAATTCTCCTGCCTCAGCCTCCCTAGTAGCTGGAATTACAGGTGCCTGCCACCACACCCAGCTAATTTTTGTATTTTTAGTAGAGACGGGGTTTCGCCATGATGGTCAGGCTGGCCTCAAACTCCTGACCTCAGGTGATCCGCCTGCTTTGGTCTCCCAAAGTGCTGGGATTACAGGCATGAGCCACCATGCTCATCCTCATCATTTTTGAATAGCAAAAAATTTTAGAACCATGTTAGTTTAAGCCAATTACGAGGGGAAAAAATATTCATATCCACCCTGGGGACCATCACCTAGTACAGGTTCTTATGAATTCCAGAAAATTATTATCTTCCATTTTTATAGTGTAGTTTTCAAAAGCCTATTCTAATTATTCTAATTGCATGATGTGGTTTTTGCTTTTTTTTTTTTTTTTTTTTTGGTGGGGGATAGGGTCTTACTCTGTCACCCAGGCTGGAATGCAGTGGCATGATCATAGCTCACTGCAGCCTCGACCTCCCAGCCTCCCAGGCTCAGGTGATCCTTCCACCTCAGCCTCCCGGGTTCCTGGGACTACAGGCATGCTACCACACCCAACTAATTTTTTATATTTTTTGTGGAGGGGGGTTTTACCATGTTGCCCAGGCTGGTCATAAACTCCTAAGCTCAAGCAATCCTCCCGCCTCAACCTCCCAAAGTGTTTTGATTATAGGCATGAGCCACTGTGTCCAGTCTGGTTTGTATTTTTATAATGGAATCTTTTAAAGCTAAAAATTTAACTGCTTTACCGTGTACTTAAGAGATTTTTGGCATTTTTCCCAAGGGCAAGGGTTTTGTCCCATTTCTTGTGGCCAAGAACTTCCCTTTTCCCACAGTCTTACATGTCCTGTGCTAAATGTCATCTCTCTCCCCGGAAGTTACCATACGTCAAGGACCAAATGATTCATGATGTTAAATTGAGGCCTTCTACAGAGAGAAAGAAGGAAGGAAAGGTGAAGAACTCTTATTATTTTCATTACTGCCGATAGTTTATGATATTGTATGTAGCAATTAGGTAAAATCTCATTTGGATGTGAGAATTTCACTATTAATTTCTGGTCAGGTGTGGTGGCTCATGCCTGTAATCCCAGCACTTTGGGAGGCCAAGGTGGGTGGATCACAAGGTCAAGAGAGCAAGACCATCCTGGCCAACATGGTGAAATCCTGTCTCTAGTAAAAATACAAAAATTAGCTGAGAGTGGTGGTGCACACCTATAGTCCCAGCTACTTGGGAGGCTGAGGCAGGAGAATGGCTTGAACCGGGAGGCAGAGGTTGTCGTGAGCTGAGATTGCGCCACTGCACTCCAGCCTGGTGACAAAGCGAGACTCCATCTCAAAAAAAAAAAAAAAAAAAGGAAAAACTTTCTGAGCACATCAAGAGTCTTGGACTTTTATTTTGTGAATATTAAGGGGCCTGGAGGTTTTCTCTAAGGAACCCAACCTAGTACTTATGAATGACTTGAAAAGACCCTCCTTTAGAAAGGAGCTGAACTGTTTTGTTTTGTTTTGTTTTGAGGTGGAGTTTCACTCTTGTCACAATCTCTGCTCACTGCAACCTCAGCCTCCTGAGTTCAAGGGATTTTCCAGCCTCAGCCTCCCAAGTAGCTGGGATTACAGGCACCCGCCATCACACCCGGCTAATTTTTGTATTTTTTGTAGAGATGGGGTTTCACCTTATTGGCCAGGCTGCTCTTGGAACTCCTGACCTCAGGCGATCAGCCTGCCTCAGCCTCCCAGAGTGCTGGGATTACAGGCGTGAGCCACCCTGCCTGGCCAGGAGCTAAACTGTTTTAAAGAGGTAAAAGTTAAGACTCATTGCGGGTATATTTGAGTTTCATTTTCTGACTTTTATGCCTTTATTATCTTGGAAAAGACATAGTAATTTTGGAATACTTAAACTTTATTTTCTAAATATTAAGCCCCATTTTACGGCAGTGTGGCTGGTCCATTGCAGTGCCAAGATTAGAAGTCATAGAACCTAACCCTGATTATTTGTTCAGATACAACCTCTAGTGTAATATCAGCCATTTCACTGCTTCTGTCTACCATCCTGCCTTGGTATATCAGACAATTCTGGTACTTTCTTTTTCCTAATCAATTATTTTAACATTTTCCCCCTAAGCACACCTCCATATGAGATCTTGGTTGCTCTTCCTGAACACTAAAATAACCACTGTTTTCTATTCCTGTTCTTTTGGAGTAAGGCAAGATGTTCCTAGAAAAGTAGTTTAGCCTACACTTCTCAGTGCTGGAGGGCCTGGCATCAGCACTTTTATATCTGATTTTGAAAAGGCCCGTTAGGAACCTAACCGAGTTAGTTTCTTAAGCGTTTGGTTCACTTTTTAAAATTTTTTTAAATTTTAAGAGACAGAGTCTCGCTCTGTTGCCCAGGCTGAAGTGTAGTGGCTTGATCCTAGCTCACTGCAGCCTGAAACTTCTGGGCTCAAGTGATCCTCCTTCCTCAGCTTCCCTAGTGGCTGGAACTACAATCATGTGTCACCATGCCTGGTACTTTTTTTTTTTTTTTTAATAGAGATAGGGGTGTTGCTTTGTTGCCCAGGCTGGTCCCAAACTCTTGGGTTCAAGCAGTCCTCCAGCCTTGGCCTCTCAAAGTGCTGGGATTACAGACATGAGCCACTGTGTCTGTCCAGCATTAGGTTGTTGTTTTTTTTTTTTTTTTTTTTTTTTTTTTTGGAGACATGGTCTCACTCGGTCACTCAGACTGGAGTGCAGTGGCATGATCATAACTTGCTGAAGCCTTGACCTCCCTGACCCAAGGAATCCTCCTACCTCAGCCTCCCGAGAAGCTGGGACTAAAAGTGTGCACCACCACACCACCATGCCCACTTAGATTTTTTTATTTTTTATTTTGTAGAGACAGGATCTCGCTCTGTTGCCTAGGCTGGTCTTAAACTCCTGGGCTCAAGTGATCCTCCAGCCTTGGCCTCCCAAAGTGCTGGGATTATAGGCGTGAGCTACTGCACCTGGCTGGCATTAGGTTGTTAAGCATGGACATGGAGGGTGCGGACAGGAGGCAGAGAAGCTCCAGAATTCATGGGAAACCTTATTTATTAAGGATTGGTGATCTCTTAGGTCCAAACTATAAAATGATAAGACCAAAAGAGTAGATTAGAGATGATTTTTTTCTTTAATTTCTGCTTCTGAGATAAGCATTTCATTTTTTCTCTGGGAAAGGCAGTTTCTGTAGTATGTACCAGTTTCCTCTGAAATACCAAACCCATCCACAACGTACATGCACAGTACTTGTCTTTTTTTTCAGTGTAGGTAGCACAGGTAGGTTTATTGAATTATTCTGAAGCCAGAATTTATTTCTACAGTAAATTCTGGGCAGGTTCTAAAGAAAGTCATCTGTGACTTTAGGACTGAAATGTCTGGGATGTTCATCCATTAGTTACTTGTTCATTGCTTGAACACCTAACTAATCTTTACCTTTGCATTTGTTTTGATGTGAATCATTATTACAGATACATGTCAGTATGATAATATGATGATATAATTCATTATATACATCATTATTACAACCAGTGTTTTAAAAAATGGGCTATTTAAGGCTGGGCGCGGTGGCTCACGCCTGTAATCCCAGCACTTTGGGAGGCCAAGGCAGTCAGATCACCTGAGGTCAGGAGTTCAAGACTAGCCTAGCCAACATGGCGAAAACCCGTCTCTACTAAAAATACAAAAAAATTAGCCAGGCGTGGTGTTGTACGCCTGTAATTGCAGCTGCTCCAGAGGTTGAGGCAGGAGAATCACTTGAACATGGGAGACGGAGGTTGCAGTGAGCCAAGATCATGCCATTGCACTCCAGCCTGGGCAACAGAGTGAGATTCCATCTGAAAAAAAAGAAAGAAAAAAAAATGGGCTACTTAGATTATCTATAATGATCATATGTTTCTATTGCAAGGCTGGAATGTGGTGGCACAGTTATGGCTCACTGCAGCCTTGACCTCCCAGGCTCAAGTGATTCTCCTACTTCAGCCTCCTGAGTAGCTGGGACCACAGGCCCGTGTCATCACGTCCAGCTAATTTTTTTTTTTCTCATAAATACAGATAGGACCTCACTATGTTGCCCAGGCTGGTCTGAAATTCCTGAGCTGAAGCTATCCTTCTGCCTCAGCCTCCCAAAATGCTGAGATTATAGGCATGAACCACTATGCCCAGCCCATATGTTTCTTTTCTTTCTTTCTTTTTTTTTTTTGGAAACAGAGGCTCACTCTGTCGCCCAGGCTGGAGTGCAGTGATGTGATCTCGGCTCACTGCAAACTCCACCACCCGGGTTTGAGCGATTATCCTGCCTCAGCCTCACAAGCGGCTGGGACTACAGGCGCCCGCCACCATGACCAGCTAGTTTTTTAATTTTTAGTAGAGATGGGGTTTTGCCATGTTGGCCAAGCTGGTCTCGAACTCCTGACCTCAGGTCATTTGCCCGCCTTAGCCTCCCAAAGTGCTAAGATTATAGGCGTGAGCCGCTGCGCCCAGCCCCATATGTTTCTTTTATAATGAAAAATGATAACATTTTCTGAAAAGTACTATGTGTTCTTTACACGTTTAAGATTATACTATTAAATGCTGAGATCTCAATTTTTAATATTATTGCAAATCTGGCCTTTTTATAAACCAAAAGATTTATAAGTAAAACCTAGGCCTTTTGGGATGTGATGGTGATGACCCTTTGGTAGACCTCAGGAATCCCTTGGCTTCCTTTGTGGCTCTTGGTGTTTTATTTAACGTTTCTGAATCTATTTTGTCTTATTTCCTTAAGTTTTTTGGGGATCTGCTTATTTAAGTAAAATCCCTTGTGTTTACAAAATGCTCAATAAATAGTGGTAAGTAATCTTGCTCTCTGTGATACAGGAAACTTTTTGTTTTGTTTTGTTTTGTTTTAGATAAGAATAGGAAGAAAAATGGAGTCTGACTTTGTAGCATTGAAATAAAAGATTTCAAGATAGCCTAAGAATTCTAACAGTTACCATGCATGAGTAATAGACATAACAGAGTACTGAGGCTACCTTAGCTCATTTTTTACTGTTAAGACTTTTTGCATCATCCATTGGTTCATTGGTTTATTTCTTCTTTCTAGATTACACATTACCTTTAGGTGCACTGGTGGTGGTGGTCTGCTTCTGCTGCTGCTTTTCACATAAAATATTAAAAGGTCATCTGATGATCTAAAAATGACTCGCAAACGAGTGCTAAGAATGACAGTTTGTATTATCTTCCATATCTTTTTTAAACAGTCTTTATGAAAAAAATTATCATTCCATTGTTTATCTCTGGTTCCCTATCAGGATGATCCTCCCCCTAGAACATTTGTCAATATTAGAAACTCTTTAGTTATCATGACTGTGGGAGGTGGTACTGGCATCTAGTGGGTAGAGGTCAGGAATGCTGCGAAACATCCTCTAATGCATAAGACAGCTCCCTACAGCAAATAATTATCTGGTCAAAATTTCAGTAGCACCACAGTTGAGAAACCATGGTTTATCTCTGAAAAATTTTGTAGTTAGGAACAGTTTGAAGTTTTCACTTTAAAGTTAAAGATAGGTCTTTGCTCAACACATTTAGTACTTATGAAACTATGTGTCACCAAATACTGATCGCAGCAATTGACTTCTCATACTGAAAAGTTCTAGTCTAAAACCAATTGTTCTATAGCATAACCATCATAGAGGGTAAAATGAGCCATTTCCATACCCTTTGCAGGGGTTTTCAGAGATGGAGGGATTTTATTCAGCTTTTTAAAAAATGATGATGATGATGATGATTATATATATTTTTTGAGATGGAGTCTTGCTGTGTCGCCCAGGCCAGAATGCAGTGGTACAATCTCGGCTCACTGCAACCTCTGCCTCCCGGGTTCAAGCAGTTCTCCTGCCTTAGCCTCCTGAGTAGCTGGGATTACACGCGCATGCTACCATGCCAGCTAATTTTTGTATTTTTAGTAGAGACGGGGTTTCACCATGTTGGTCTGGCTGGTCTCAAACTCCTGACCTTGTGATCTGCCTGCCTCAGCCTCCGAAAGTGCTGGGATGACAGTCGTGAGCCACCGTGCACAGCCACAATTTATTTTTATGTATTTATTTTTAACAGAGAGAGGGTCTTATTATGTTGCCTAGGCTGGTCTCAAATTCCTCACCTTTGCCCTCCCAAGGTGTTAGAATTACAGGCATAAGCCACTGCACTCAAGATGGATTTTATATGACAGAACACTGTTGAGCCTTGCCATGGCATGATAATGTGGTGTCCTTTTTATTTTTCCTTTTCAAGTTATTGTTGTTTTTGGCCAGGTGTGGTTGCTTAAGCCTGTAATTCCAACACTTTGGGAGGCTGAGGCAGGAGGGTCAATTGAGCCCAGGAATTTGAGGTTACAAAGTTTACAAAGCTATGATTTCGCCACTGCATTCCAGCCTGGGTGACAAAGTAAGCCCTATCTCTATTTTAAAAAAGACGTAATAATTGTACATAATAATTGTACATATTGTGATGTTTCAGTACATGTATACCTCCAAATGTTTCTGAGTGTTGCTATGAAGTGTCTCTGTTTCCCTATAATCACCACACAGTGTTATTTTATATCAATCCTTTTTCATGTTAATGTCAACTGAGCATATTTTTTAGATCATAAGCAGAAATATAGTTTGTTCGTTCAACAATCATTTATTATCTGTTGGTATGTACCAGGTCCTTGTATAGCAAGGTTGGAACTCTCTATCCTGGAGGAATTGCCTTCTAGTTCTTTGAAGGCAATTATTAAACTATAGAGTACCTATCAAGGAGGAGGACTTGCTACATGCAGTGAGGACAGGGACTCGAACTTCTGAATTCTTAGTATATATTGGAGGGTTCAAAATATGTTTGCTGAGACATGGAATCAACCTCAGTGCCCATCAGCAGTGGACTGCATAAAGAAAATGTGGTACATATATACCATGGAATACTACAGAGCCATAAAAAAGATCGTGTCTTTCACAGCAAGGATGGAGCTGGCGACCATTATTCTAAGTGAACTCATGCAAGAACAGAAAACCAAATGCCAGCTAGGCGCGTGGGCTCACGCCTGTAATCCCAGCACTTTGGGAGGCCGAGGCAGGTGGATCCCTTGAGGTCAGGAGTTCAAGACTAACCTGGCTAAGATGGCAAAACGCTTTCTCTACTAAAAATACCAAAAGTAGCTGGGCACGGTGTCAGGTGCCTATAATCCCAGCTACTTGGGAGGCTGAGGCAGGAGAATTGCTTGAACCTGGGAGGCAGAGGTTTCAGTGAGCTGAGATCGTGCCACTGCACTCCAGCCTGGGCAACAGAGTGAGACTCCATCTCAAAAAGAAAAAAGAAAAAAAAAATGCCACACATTATCACTTACAAGTGGGATCTACACGTTAAGTACTCATGGATACAAAGAAGGGAACAACAGACACCTGGGCCTACTTGAGTGTGGAGAGTGGGAAAAGGATGAGAATCAAAAAACTGCCTATTGGGTACTATGCTTATTACCTGGGTAACAAAATAATCTGTACACCAAACCTTGTGACACACAATTTACCTATGTAATAAACCTGCATATGTATACCCTGAACCTAAAATAAAAGTTGGAAACAAAAACAGAAAAAAAACAAAACTAAACTAAACTATGTTTGCTGAAGAATGAGTGAAACTTTTTTGAAATTGTTTGTTCCTCACATAGCCTATGAAGCAGGTATTGTTTTGCTTAGGATGATTGTCTTTAAGATATAAGGATGATATTCTGAGGCTTTCAGTAGAACTGAGACTCACTCTTCTGGTTAACTGCTGTCTTCAGTGCACTTCATCTGCCTTTAACCATGTATGTTTATGTATGACACACACACCCCAGAAATAGCTCACCCTGGACATTTGTGGGTTCAAAATTCCTGGTTTCAGCCATTCACAAGTTTCCCTGTAGAGGTGTGGCTACATTGTTCCCAGTTATTTATTGTTCTGAGGTGACACTGTTTAATGTACATTTACGTATGACAGAAATTATATGATTTAATGAGGTTAATGAATTTGGGGAGTTCATATAAGCCTCTGGCTGTACCTCTCAGAATAGAAGGTCTGCTCTTTGCCTTCATGAAAATCCATCTTGGCCAGGCACAGTGGCTCACGCCTATAATCCCAGTAGTGTGGGAGGCCAAGGTGGGAGGATCATTTGAGGCCAGGAGTTCGAGACCAACCTAGGCAACATAGCAAGACTCCATGTCTACACAAGTAATAATAATAAATTAGCTGGGTGCAGTGGTTCACACCTGTAATCCCAGCACTTTGGGCTCCTGAGGCGGGAGGATTACCTGAGGTCGGGAGTTCGAGACCATCCTGACCAACATGGAGAAACCCCATCTTTACTAAAAATACAAAATTAGCCCGGCATGGTGGCACATGCCTGTAATCCTGGCTACTCAGGAGACTGAGGCAGGAGAATCTCTTGAACTCAGGAGGCAGAGGTTATGGTGAGCTGAGATCATGTCATTGCACTCCAGCCTGGACAACAAGAGCGAAACTCTGTCTCAAAAAAAAGTAATAAAAAACAAAGTAGCCGGGCATGGCGGCACATGCTGTTGTTGTTCCAGCTACTTGGGAGGCTGACGTGGGAAGATCACTTGAGCCCAGGAGTTTAAGGTTGCAATGAACTATGGTCGTGCCACTGCACTCCAGCTGGAGCCATAGTCTTACGTATGTACAGTTTAATCTCTCAAGTACCACAGTGAGTATAATGGGAAAGGAAAGTATATTTCTTATCAATATCTGGGACAAGACAACAGCTTTTGAAATTGTTTTTCCATGATACTTTCATTTTGCCTGTATTTTTTTTTTTTTTTTTTTTGAGACGGAGTCTCGTTCTGTCGCCCGGGCTGGAGTGCAGTGGCTGGATCTCAGCTCACTGCAAGCTCCACCTCCCGGGTTTACGCCATTCTCCTGCCTCAGCCTCCCGAGTAGCTGGGAGTACAGGCGCCCGCCAACTCACCCGGCTAGTTTTTTTTTTTGTATTTTTTAGTAGAGACGGGGTTTCACCGTGTTAGCCAGGATGGTCTCGATCTCCTGACCTCGTGATCCACCCGTCTTGGCCTCCCAAAGTGCTGGGATTACAGGCTTGAGCCACCGTGCCCGGCCTTCCCTTTCTTTTTTTAAGCTAGATTTTTTTTTCAACTTCTGTCAAGAGTAAGAAAGTTGAGGACGAAAATTTTCCAAACAATGGAATTTTTTTTAAGTAATTTTTTTTTTTTTTTGAGTTGGAGTTTTGTTCTTGTTGCCCAGGCTGGAGTGCAGTGGTGTGATCTCAGCTTACTACAACCTCTGCCTCCTGGATTTAAGCCATTCTCCTGCCTCAGCCTCCCATGTAGATGGGATTACAGGCATGCGCCACCATGCCTGGGTAATTTTGTATTTTTAATATAGATGGGGTTTCACCTTTTTGGTCAGATTGGTCTCAAACTCCTGACCTCAAGTGATCCACTTGCCTCGGCCTCCAAAGTGCTGAGATTACAGGCATGGGCCGCTGTGCCTGGCTTTTTAAAGTAATTTGTGTTTTTTTTTTTGTTTTGTTTTGTTTTGTTTTTTGAGACAGAGTCTCGCTCTGTCGCCCAGGCTGGAGTGCAGTGACGCGATCTCGGCTCACTGCAAGCTCCGCCTCCCGGGTTCACGCCATTCTCCTGCCTCAGCCTCCTGAGTAGCTGGGACTACAGGCGCCCTCCACCGCGCCCTGCTAATTTTTTGTATTTTTAGTAGAGACGGGGTTTCACCGTGGTCTCGATCTCCTGACCTTGTGATCTGCCCGCCTCGGCCTCCCAAAGTGCTGGGATTACAGGCGTGAGCCACCGCGCCCGGCTTAAAGTAATTTTTTTTTTTTTTTTTTTCCCGAGATGGAGTCTCACTCCATCACCCAGGCTAGAGTGCAGTGGTATAATCTCGGCTCACTGCAGCCTCAGACTCCTGAGTTCAAGTGATTCTCCTGTCTCAGCCTCCTTAGTAGCTGGGATTACAGGCATGAGCCACCATGCCCGGCTAATTTTTGTATTTTTAGTAGAGACGGGGTTTCACCATGTTGGTCAGGCTGGTCTTGAACTCTTGACCTTGTGATCCGCCTGCCTCGGCCTCCCAAAGTGCTGGGATTACAGGTGTGAGCCACCGCTCCTGACCTTAAAGTAATTAAAAAAAAAACAAAAAATAGAGATGGGGGTCTCACTGTGTTGCCTGGGCTGGTCTCGTGCTCCTGGGTTCAAACAATCCTCTTCCCTTGGCCTCCCAGAGTGCTAGGATTACAAGTGTGAGCCTCTGCACCTTGCCAGGAAGTTATTTTTACTGCTCTTTTGTACTTTCTATATTTTCCTGATTTTTTCTTGGAATCATGAAGGAAAAGAGTTACTGAGAGAAAGGCCTGAACACTTAAACGTAATACATGAGGACAATAAAACATTTTTATTTGGGGATGGCCATTTGCCTCACTAAGGAGGCTCTAGCTCTTCCATGCCTTGAAAACCCCAAAAATGAAGAAAAAATGGTATTTCTGGCTAGGTTAGGGACTTAGAAGTGATGTAGCTAGCAAGATTAAATACACAGGATTTTCCACATACTTTTGTTTTCAAAAATAACCTTTCTAGATTAATTTCTAAACGCTCTAGAGAAACCATTAGACATTTCCGGAAACTGAATGCCAGTGTGCCATTTTGTTTATGGGTAAAACAACATTATTATGGAATTAAGTTATCAGAGAAAAAACTTTTTTTTTTTTTTGAGATGGAGTCTCACTCTGCTGCCCAGGCTGGAGTGCAGTGGCACTATCTTAGCTCACTACAACCTCTGCCTCCCAGATTCAAGCAGTTCTCCTGCCTCAGCCTCCCCAGTAGCTGGGATTACAGGCGCATGCCACCATGCCCAACTAATTTCTGTATTTTTAGTAGAGATGGGGTTTCATCATGTTGGCGAGGCTGGTCTTGAACTCCTGACCTCAAGTGATCCACTCACCTTGGCCTCCCAAAGTGCCAGGATTACAAGTGTGAGCCATCACGCCCTGTGAGAAATTTTTTAAAAAGAAAAAAATATTCATTGTTTTTTTTTTTTTTCTTCAGCCACCCCAAATATCATTTTCTTTTCTTTCTTTCCTCCGCCTCCTAGGTTCAAGCAATTCTCGTGCCTCAGCCTCCTGAGTAGCTGGGATTACAGGCGCGTGCCACCATGTCCAGCTAATTTTTGTATTTCTTTTTTTTTTTTTTTTTGAGACAGAAGCTCACTGTGTTGCCAGGCTGGAGTACAGTGGCGTGATCTTGGCTCATTGCAGCCTCCGCCTCCTGGGTTCAAGCAGTTCTGCCTCAGGCCCCCAAGTAGCTGGCACTACAGATGCAAACCACCACACCCAGCTAATTTTTGTATTTTTAGTAGAGACAGCGTTTTACCATGTTGACCAGGATGGTCTTGATTTCTTGACCTAGTGATCTGCCTGTGTCGGCCTGCCAAAGTGCTGGGATTACAGGTGTGAGCCACTGCGCCTGGCCAATTTTTGTATTTTTAGTACAGGTGAGGTTTTGGCATGTTGGCCAGGGTAATCTTGAACTCCTGACCTCTGGTGATCCACCCACCTTGGCCTCCCAAAGTGCTGGGATTACAGGTGTGAGCCACCGTGCCCAGCCCATTTTCTTTCTTAGTCACCATGAAGCTAGGTAAATGCTAGCCTTGGAGGTGATTTTTCAAGAAAATTAGAAGCAATTGTGAAAACTTGTCTTTTGAATGGAGCTGCTGGAACCATTTGAAGCTGCAAACTAGTCAGAACCTCTCATTGTTGTCATGCTGTCTTTACAGTGCTACAAGTATTGGTAAAAGTGCACATCAAAACTTGTGATAATAATAATGGCTAAGCGCTACCTACTAGGATGGTTAGAAGTGAAACAACAAAATGGGAAACAAGTGTTGGCATTGCTGTTAGGAATGTAAAATGGTACAGCCACTGTGGAAAACACTTTAGCAGTTTTTCTAAAGATTAAACATAGAACTACCATATTACCCAGAAATTTCACGCCTAAGTATATATTTAAAAGAATTGAAACACAGCCTCAAGGAGGTACTTGTACACCCATGTCATAGCAGCACTATTCTTTTTTTTTTTTTTTTGAGACAGTCCCATTCTGTCGCCCAGGCTGGAGTGCAATGGCGTGATCTTAGCTCTCTACAACTTCCGCCTCCCAGGTTCAAGGGATTCTCCTGCCTCAGCCTCCGAAGTACCTGGGACTACAGGCATGCGCTGCCACACTCGGCTAATTTTTGTATTTTTAGTAGAGACAGGGTTTCACCATGTTGACCAGGCTGGTCTTGAACTCCTGACCTCAGGTGATTTGCCCACTTTGACCTCCCAAAGTGCTGGGATTACAGGCATTAGCCACCGCGTCTGATCAGCAGCACTGTTCTCAATAGCCAAAGGTGGAACAACCCAAGTGTCCATCAACAGACGAATAAACAAGATGGTGTATATACATATAATGGAGTATTACTCTGCCTTAAAAGGAAGGCAGTCTTGATATATGTTATACCATGATGGACCTTGGAAACATTCTGCTTCATGAAATAAGCCAGACACAGGAGGACAACAGTTGTATGATTCCACTTGTATGAGGTACCTACAATAGGTACATTCATAAGGACAGGAAGTAGAATAACAGAGGCTGTGGAAAGTTGGGAAGGGGGAGTTGTTTAATGGGTACAGAGTTTTTGCTGGGTATGATAAAACAGTTTTGGGTTGTAGAGAGGTGCTAGTTACACAGCAATGTGAATTTATTTAATGCAACTGAATTGCATATTTAGGAATAGTAAAAATGATAAATATTGTTAGGTATATTTTACCATAATAACGAAAGTGAGGCCAGGTGTGGTGACTCACACCTGAATCCCAGCACTTTGGGAGGCTGAAGCAGGTGGATCACTTGAGTTCAGAAGTTTGAGACCAGTCTGGGCAATATGGCAAAACCCTGTCTCTACAAAAAATTACAAAAACTAGCCAGGTGTGGTGGCACATGCCTGTAATCCCAGCTACTCAGAAGGCTGAGGCAGAGAATTGCTTGAACCCGGGGGGCGGAGGTTGCAGTGAGCTGAGATTGTGCCACTGCACTCCAGCCTGGGTGACAGAGTAAGAAGACCCTGTCTCAAAATAATAATAATAGGCTGGGTGCAGTGGCTCACGCCTGTAACCCCAACACTTTGGGAGGCCGAGGCAGGCGGATCACGAGGTCAGGAGATCGAGACCATCCTGGCTAACATGGTGAAACCCCAGCTATTTGGGAGGCTGAGGGAGGAGAATGGCATGAACCCGGCAGGTGGAGCTTGCAGTGAGCCAAGATCGTGCCACCGCACTCCAGCCTGGGGGACAGAGCGAGACTCCGTCTCAAAAAAAAAATAATAACAATAATAAAATAATTTTTAAAAAAGGCCAGCTCAGTGGCTCACACCTGTAATCCCAACACTTTGGGAGGCCGAGGCGGGGGGATCACGAGGTCAGGAGTTCGAGACCAGCCTGGCCAAGATGGTGAAACCCTGTCTCTACTAAAAAGACAAAAATTAGCCAAGCATGGTGGTGGGCGCCTGTAATCCCAGTTACTCAGGAGGCTGAGGCAGAGAATTGCTTGAACCTGGGAGGCGGAGGTTGCAGTGAGCCGAGATTGTGCCACTGCACTCCCACCTGGGTGACAGAGCGAGACTCTGTCTCAAAAAAAAAAAAAAAAGTTGATCTAGAGTAGTGGCTCTCTTTTTTTATTTTTATTTTTTTTGAGACGGGGGGTCTTGCTTTGTTTGTCATCCAGGCTGGAATGAAGTGGTGCAGTCATAGCTCACTGCGACCTCCATTACCTGGGCTCAAGGGATCGTCCTGCCTCAGACTCCCAAAGTGCTAGGATTGTAGGTGTGGGCTACTGCACCTGGCTAGAGCAGTGGTTCTTAAAGTGGGTTTCCCTGACCACCAACATCAGCATCCCTTGGGAGCTTGTTAAAAATGCAAATTTTCAGCCGGGCATAGTGGCTTATAACTGTAATCCCAGTACTTTGGGAGGCCAAGGTGGGTGGATCACTTGAGGCCAGGAGTTCGAGACCAGCCTGGCCAATATGGCGAAACCCCGTCTCTACAAAAAATACAAAAATTAGCTGGGCATGGTGGCGGACGCCTGTATTCCCAGCTACTCAGGAGACTGAAGCACAAGAATTGCTTGAACCTGGGAAGTGGAGGTTGCAGTGAACTGAGATCACACCACTGCACTCCAGCCTGGGCGACAGAGCGAGAGACTATCTCGAAAAAAATAATAAAATGAAAAGTAAAAACATAAAAATGCACATTTTCAAGTCCTGCCCTAGACCTACTGAATCAGAAACTCCAGAGGTGGGATCCAGTAATATGTATTTTAACGTCTCTAAATGCATACTCAAAGTTTGACAACGAGTGATCCCGAGAATATCTAGGGTGCTGTTGTTGATCAAGGAAACATCTAGAAGTGAATTTAGACATTCGGGTACAGTTCAGGAAGGGAAGTCTTGAATTTACAAATTGGCTTTGGAACTAGGTATAGAAGCAGTGTGAACTGGATGAAAGCTCCAGGAATCATTTGGTTCGGGACTAGAACTGAACTGTTCCCTGGAAGAGGAACAGCAAGGCAGACTTGTCAAAGACTAGCATTTATCATGATTTTTCTCATCTGAAGAAAGAGCAGAGTCTCTTGAGATACAGAAATGGAACCAGGATATTTGCATGCTTGCAAAGAGGGCATTGAGACACCTGATGTCCACTGCAGATGGCATTCCCTAGTGAGATGCTTGGCTTCCAAGGGAGTATTGAATGAAACAAGACACAGGCTGTTCTGATTCAGCCAGGAAAACCTGCCAATTTTGACAAGACCGTTCCATAGGGAAGCTCATGTTACTCCAGTGTCAGTTGCCCTGAGAGTCTAGACATGGGAGTTACTAGATTTTACTATCTGGGTTCTGCTGGGGAGCTGATGCCTCACTGCCGTGAGGACATCCAGATTATAGGCTGCTATTTAAGACTTCATTTTTTGTAGGTTTGCAAATAGTCTCTTAGGTACAATAAGCTGATCAACTTGTATCATTCTGTGAGCATATATAGGTTTGTTCCTGAGTTTATCTGAGGGCCTTTGTGGATTTCAAAGTATTGATCTAGGCTGGGCATGGTGGCTCACACATGTAATCCCAGCACTTTAGGAGGCTGAGGCAGGAAGATCACTTGAGTCCAGGAGTTCGAGACCAGCCTGGGCAACATGGGGAGACCCTGTCTCTACAAAAAAATTTTAAAGGCCAGGTGTGGTGGCTCACACCTGTAACTCCAGCACTTTGGAAGGCTGAGGCGGGCAATCACCTGAGGTCGGGAGTTTGAGACCAGCCTGACCAACATGGAGAAACCCTGTCTCTACAAAAAATGCAAAATTAGTTGGGAGTGGTGGCACATGCCTGTAATGCCAGCTACTTGGGAGGCTGAGGCAGAAGAATCGCTTGAACCCAGGAGGCGGAGGTTGTGGTGAGCCAAGATTGCACCATTGCACTCCAGCCTGGGCAACAAGAGCAAAATTCCGTCTCAAAAAAAAAAAAAAAAAAATTTTTTTTTTTTAATTAACGGGGCATGGTGGCATACTCCTGTAGTCCCAGCTACTTGGGAGGCTGAGGTGGGAGGATCATTTGAGCCTGGAAGGTTGAGGCTGCAGTGACCCATGATTGTGCCACTGCAATACTCCAGCCTGGGCGACAGAGCAAGATTCTGTCTTAAAAAATTTAAAAAAATAAAAAAAAAAAAAATAAAGTACAGGTCTAGCAGGTTTGAAATGGCTGAAATGACTGACATTGCCTAAGTGTATACTCCTGACCAGCTGCATCCCTTTAAGGGAGTAATGGAGCTGTGGGTCAAGGAGACATTCAGGAAGAGCCCTAGTTTCTTGAGTATGTGACTCAGACTAGGATTGATTGAGTTACCCAGGGTACAGGGTTGGGTCTCAGCCTCAGGAAGAATGCAGGGGCCATTAGATTTGGTGCAGATTAGCAGCAAGTCTAATGTGCAGGTCAGGGCCAGATTAGCAGCAAGTCTGACATGCCACATCCTAGATTTTTGGACTAGAAGTGAACAGATTACTCTTTCAGATCCATTTGGGGCTTTGGGACTGGGGCAAAATTGAATCTGATGGACGTGAATATGTTGTAGTGGGGGATATATGAGCATGAAAGTGTTACTGGGGCATAGAGATGGATGCAGTAGTCAGGTAGCTTTGGATGGAGTGGAGGGAATATAAAGCCAGGAAGAAGAGGCAAGTTACTGTGTTTTCAGAGCTACTAACTCTTCTCATCTGTCCTGGATTGATTCTAATTTGCCAGTGACCCTCTTAAAGTTTAGCACTCAGGACTAAAGACAGTATCATGAATGAAGTCCGATAGGACCCCTTGTTTTAGACACTGTGCTTCTGTAATGGGCTCCAAATTCACAATAATTTTTGGCAGTCTTAGCAAGCCATTGACTCACAGATTCAAGTCAACTAAGATCCCTAATTCTTTTCTTATGTGCTGTTAAGTTTCATCTGGTGCTTCTAAAATTGATTTACTTGTACTTATCCTTAAATTTCATTTTGTTAGATTTAATGTGTACTACCATTTGTTGAGTCTTATGTCCCAAGAATTTTACAAATATTACCTTGTCTCCCTTCTTGCAATTTTGTGTAGTATTATCCCCGTTTTATAGATGTTGAAATTAAGGTTCAAAGAAGTTAAGTAACTTGCCTGGATTCTAAACAGTGAGTGATAGAATCTGGAATCCAAACCCTTGGCTGTCTGACTCTAAAGCCTGTTGCTTTTGAGTACCATTCTAGCCTATTGCTCCATCAAGTTTTGATCTTTTGGATTTGTGTTCTATTTTTACCATATATTTGTTCTCTTAGCTAAAGGCCCTCCTTCTGTCTGGTCAGCATGACCCAGTGCCCTTACCTAAATCTTTTATGGGACCATATCTAGTTTGGCAGTGACTCTTTTAAAGTTCAGCACTCAGAACTGAAGACAGCCTAGGTGCTTTTTGACTTACTGTGGGGTTATGTCCCAATAAACCCATCATAAGTTGAAAATATCATAAGTCGAAAATGCATTTACTACACCTAACCTACTGAGCATAGCTTATCCTATGATGTTCAGCTCGTATCTGAGCCATAAACATGCTCAGATCACGTACATTAGCCTAGAATTAAGCAAGATCATTTAATGCAAAGCTAATTTTATAATAAAGTATTGAGTATCTCATGTAATTTATTGAATAATGAAAGTGAAAAACAAAATGGTTGTATGGGTGTTCAAAGTACAGTTTCTACTGAATGCTTATCACTGTTTTTTGTTTTGTTTTGTTTTTTTTGAGATGGAGTTTCCTTCTTGTTGCCCAGGCTAGAGTACAATGGCACAATTTCGGCTCACTGCAACCTCCGCCTCCTGGGTTCAAGTGATTCTCCTGCCTCGGACTCCCGAGTAGCTGGGAATACAGGCTTGCGCCACCATGCCTGGTTAATTTTGTACTTTTTTTTTTTTTTTAGTAGAGATGGGGTTTCTCTATGTTGGTCAGGCTGGTCTCAAACTCCCGACCTCAGTTGATCCACCCCCACCTCGGCCTCCCAAAGCGCTGGAATTACAGACGTGAGCCACTGTGCCCGACAATGCTTATCACTTTTGTACCATTGTAAAATCAAAACAAATTTCTTTTTCTTTTCTTTTTTTTTTTTTTTTTTTTTTTGAGATGGAGTCTCACTCTGTCACCCAGGCTGGAGTGCAGTGGTGAAATCTTGGCTCACTGTAACCTCCACCTCCCAGGCAGATTCCAGTAATTCTTCTGCCTCAGCCTCCCAAGTAGCTGGGACTACAGGAATGCACCACCACGCCCAGCTGTATTTTTAGTAGAGACGAGGTTTCACCATGTTGTTCAGGCTGGTGTCGAACTCCTGACCTCAAGTGATCTGCCCACCTTGGCCTCCCAAAATTCTGAGATTACAAGCATGAGCCACCACGCCTGGCTAAAGTCAAAAAATTGTAAGTCAGACCATCATAAATTGGGGACTGTCTATATTACAGATGAGGTCTGGTAAGCCTCCTTGCTTCGGATGCTATGCCTCTGTAATGTGCTCATTGCCATCAATAAGACTGGGCCAGAGACAGATGCAGAGTAAATTAATGGAAAGAGCATGCATGGGGTGACCAGCCTGTCCAACATAGTGAAACTCCCTCTTTACTAAAAATAGAAAAAATTAGCTGGGCTTGGTGGCACATGCCTGTAGTCCCAGCTACTCGGGAGGCAGAGGCAGGAAAATCACTTGAACCCACCTGGGACGCGGAGGTTACGGTGAGCCGAGATTGTGCCACTGCACTCCAGTCTGGGTGACAGAGTGAGACTCCGTTTCAAAAAGAAAAAGAAAGAGCATGGGTTTTAGAGTTAGACTTGGTTTTGCAGTCTTGGTTGTATCATGGGAAGCAATGTGACTTGGTAAAGTCGTTAACTTCTCTGGGCCTTCATTTCCTCATATTTAAAATGTCTTAACAGTCCTTGGCAGGGTGGTTGGTGCATGCCTGTAGTCCCAGCTACACTGGAGCCTGAGGCAGGAGGATCCCTTGATCCTAGGAATTTGTGGTCAGCCTGGGCAATAGTGAGATTTCGTGTCTGAAAAAAATTTGTTTTAAAAGTCTTAATATCTACAAATGGGCCTGTTGGAAAGGTTGAATAAAACATGGATGTAAAGTACTTCCCTCATGGCCCAGCACACTATAAGCACTCAGTAAGCATTGGTTTGTTTGTCTTTCTCCTTCTAGGCCTTTCCTTTAAAATCTTTTAATTTTTGGCTGCGCACAGTGGCTCATGCCTGTAATCCCAACACTTTGGGTGGTCAAAACAGGAAGATCACTTGAGTCTAGTTCAAGAGCAGCCAATACAGTGAGACCCTGCTCAACAAAAAAGAAAAAAACTTTTAATTTTATTTATTTATTTATTTATTTATTTATTTATTTATTTATTTTCCAAGATGGAGTTTCGCTCTTGTTGCCCAGGCTGGAGTGCAATGGTGCGATCTTGGCTCACTGCAACCTTCTCCTCCCGGGTGCAAGCGATTCTTCTGCCTCTGCCTCCCTAGTAGCTGGGATTAGAGGCATGCGCCACTATGCCCAGCTAATTTTGTATTTTTAGTAGAGATGGAGTTTCACCGTGTTGGACAGGCTGGTCTGGAACTCCTGACTTCAAATGATCTGCCCACCTCGGCCTCCCAAAGTGTTGGGATTACAGGCGTGAGCCACCATACCCGGCCAATCTTTTTATTTTTTATGTCCTTTAAAATTGACCCCACTGGCCAGGCATGGTGGCTTACGCCTGTAATCCCAGCACTTTAGGAGGCAAAGGCAGGCAGATCACCTGAGGTCAGGAGTTCGAGACTAGCCTGGCCAACATGGTGAAACCCCATCTCTACTAAAAGTACAAAAATCAACCCGATGTGGTGGCAGGCGCCTGTTACCCCAGCTACTCAGGAGGCTGAGGCAGGAGAATCGCTTGAACCCGGGAGGTGGAGGTGGCAGTGAGCCAAGATCACGCATTGTACTCCAGCCTGGGCAAAGAAGCAAGATTCTGTCTCAAAAAAAAAAAAAAAAAAAAACAAAGATCTACAACAGGGGTTTATCAGGCTTCCTTGGAGTTCTCAGGATTGTCAGATTGTTAGGGTCTCTGCTGTTTTGAAATTCACTTCTCTTTTTCTACAGGGCTTATTTTTTCCCATTTCAAACTGAACATTGTACTTGACAGAGAAATGGAAAAAGGAATTGATCAAGACAGTTTTTTTTTGGGTGGGGGATGGGGATAGACAGGGTCTTATTCTGTCACCCAAGTGAGAGTACAATGATGCAATCACGGCTCACTGCAGCCTTAACTTCCCTTAAGCAATCCTCCCACCTCAGCCTCCCGAGTAGCTGGGCATGCATTACCACACCCATCTAATTTTTTAATTTTAATAGAGACGAGGGCTTGCCATGTTGCCTAGGCTGGTTTTGAACCCCTGGTCTCAAGCAATCCTGCCCCAGCCTTCCAAGATCTAGACAGTTCTCACGAAACTCTTCTTGTTATCCTTAGCTTTATTAACAAGCCTTGCCTCATTATGGGCTGTTACTCTACTTTTAGGTTAGAGCCACCACTCTTTTTTTTTTTTTTTTTTTTTTTTTTTACTATGCCCTCTATTTTTTGTACATGTTTGTGAGTGGCCTTTTAACATCTATACTTGAGAATGCTTTTTGATTGCGCTAGTCTCTTCAGATTGTTCCCTTTTTAAATTTGAAATTAGGCCGGGCGCAGTGGCTCACGCTTGTAATCCCAGCACTTTGGGAGGCTGAGGCGGGCGGATCACGAGGTCAGGAGATGGAGACCATCCTGGCTAACACGGGGAAACCCTGTTTCTACTGAAAATACAAAAAATATTAGCCGGGCATGGTGGCGGGTGCCTGTAGTCCCAGCTACTTGGGAGGCTGAGGCAGGAGAATGGCTTGAACCCAGGAGGCGGAGCTTGCAGTGAGCGGAGATCGCAACACTGTACTCCAGCCTGGGAGACAGAGCAAGACTCTGTCTCAAAAAAGAAAAAAAAAAAAATTGAAATTAGCAGCCAGGAGCGGTGGCTCACACCTGTAATCCCAGCATTTTGGGAGGCCAAGGTAGGCAGATCGCTTGAGCCTAGGAGTTAGAGACCAGCCTGGGGAACATGGTGAAACCTTGTCTCTACAAAAAATACAGAAATTTGCCAGGTGTGGTGGTCCACCCCTGTAGTGCCAGCTACTCAGGAGGCTGAGGCAGGAGGATCACTTGCATGTGGGAGGTCAAGACTTCTGTGAGCCATGTCCTCACCACTGTAATCCAGCCTGAGTTATAGAGTGAGACCTTGTCTCAAAGAAAAAAAAATGAAATTGGAATAATTTATAAATTGCATAATTCATATTATCTCACTTTTAAGGATTTCTTTAAAAAACACCAGCATGTGAGTGGGTGCAGTGGCTCACACCTGTTAATCCCAGCACTTTGGGAGGTTGAGGCAGGAGAATAGCTTGAACCTGGGAGGTGGAGGTTGCAGTGAACCGAGATCATGCCACTGCACTCCAACCTGGGTGACAAGAGTGGGATTCCATCTCAAAAAAAAAAAAAAAAAGTTTATATTATGATAGTTTAGTCAAATCTGCATTTTGAAAGCACTGTAATATAGTGGTTACAGTGTGGGCTCTCTAAAGTCAGAAAACCTGTGTTTTGATTCAGGCTCTACCTCTTTTCTTGTTCTGGGACTTTGGACAAGTTACCTAACAGTTGGAAATCTGTTTTCTCATCTGTAAAATAGGGATAATAATAGTGTCAGTCTTTAAGGGCTATTGAGAGAATTAGATAATCCATCTAAATCTTAATCTCTGGCTTGTGATTAGAACCCTATACCCAGTAGGGGCCAGGCATGGTGGCTCACGCCTGTAATCCCAGCACTTTGGGAGGCCAAGGCAGGCAGATCAGGAGTTCGACAATAGCCTGGCTAACATGGTGAAACCCCGTCTCTACTACAAATACAAAAATTAGCTGGGTGTGGTGGTGCATGCCTGTAATCCTAGCTACTCAGAAGGCTGAGGCAGGAGAATTGCTTGAACCTGGGAGGTCAAGGTTGCAGTGAGCCGAGATCGAGTCACTGCACTCCAACCTGGGTGACAGAGTGAGGCTTTGTCTCAAAAAAAAAAAGAAAAAAACAACCCTATATCCAGTAAATATTAGCTATTGTTAAGGTCTGGTGTTACTTTATGCATTGTAGTAAGTTTTACACAATGCCTTCAAGGATAGTCAGTTATTTGATCATGTGAGACGGCATAGATGGGTGAGAAAATGTATGGCACAGAGGGTTTTTTTGTTTTGTTTTGTTTTGAGATGGAGTCTCACTCTGTCACCCAGGCTGGAGTGCAGTGGTGCGATCTTGGCTCACTGCAACCTCTGTCTCCTGGGTTCAAGCGATTCTCCTGCCTCAGCCTCCCTAGTAGCTAGGATTACAAGTACACGCCACCACATCCGGTAATTTTTTTGTATTTTTAGTAGAGACGGAGTTTCACCATTTGCCAGCTGGTTTCTAACTCCTGACCTCAGGTGATCCACCCACCCAGGCCTCCCAAAATGCTGGGATTACAGGCGTGAGCTACCGTGCCTGGCCTGGCACAGGTGGTTTTTGACTTGCCTGAGTCAGAGTTCTGCTGTGGCAGAACTGGGTCTTTAATGTAGGATGACTGGTGCTCTGGCTAGAACTTGCATTCTTAACTGCCTCCTGACAACACTTAGTTGTTGGCTATCACACTTTTAAGGATTACGTGGTTACTTTCTTCTTGAAACTCTGTCAATTTTTCATCTAGTATTTCTCCTTAGTCTGGATAATGTCCAGTGTAGTAGTTCTCTTATCATTTTAGGATGAAACTATCCACAATAATTTCTCAGGCTTTCTGTACCCACCCACCCTTTTTAAGTTAAATGTGATATCCAGCAAATGTCAAGGTTCATGAAGTTCCCTATTTCTCTTTTTTTTTTTTTTTTTTTTTTTTGAGACGGAGTCTCGCTCTGTGGCCCACAGAGCAGTGGGCCATGGCTGGAATGCAGTGGCATGATCTCGGCTCACCGCAACTTCCTTCTCCCAGTTTCAAACAATTCTCCTGCCTCAGCCTCCTGAGTAGCTGGGAGTACAGGCATGTGCCACCATGCCCGGCTAATTTTTTGTGTTTTTAGTAGAGACAGGGTTTCACTGTGTTAGCCAGGCTGGTCTTGATCTCCTGACCTCGTGATCCACCCGCCTCGGCCTCCCAAAATGCTGGGATTACAGGTGTGAGCCACCGCGCCTTGCCAAAGTTCCCTATTTTTATACACCATTATCACCCTGACAATTTTGGGATCTGAGTCAAGAAAACAATTCATATTTTCTGTTATTGAGCAGTTTGAAGGGGTCTCCCAATAGCTGTGTCATGTCCATTACTCTCTTATTTCACTCAGAAATTTTCTAGTGTGGTTTGTGGATTTCTCCAGGGAATATCATTTTGGGATGTGCTGTCATTCCCCTTCCCCTCTTATGATTTGAATACTTACTTTGGACTTAAAAGATAAAAATAAATAAATAAATAAATAAATAAATAAAAATAATAAAGATTTGAATTACATTTGCCCATTCATTGGTGTATTGTATTCACAGTTCTGCCAAACTCAAATTTTTATGGGTAGAGACCTTGTCTTACTTTACAAAGTCAATAAATTTAGTTTATCTGTTTATTTTTTCAGACAGAATCTTGCTCTGTCACCCAGGCTAGAGTGCAGTGGTGTGATCTTGGCTCACTGCATGCTCCCATCCTTGGCTCATGCTATTCTTGTTCCTCAGCCGCCCAAGTAGCTGGGACTACAGGCATGCACCACCACACCCAGCTAATTTTTGTATTTTTAGTAGAGATGGGGTTTCGCAGTGTTGGCTGGGCTGTTGTCATGATGTCGAACGCCTGACCTCAAGTGATTCCACTTACCTCGGCCTCCCAAAGTGCTGGGATTACAGGTGTGAGCCACTGCTCCTGGCCATAAATTTACTTTATTTTATTTTGTATATCCTATTATAGATGTCTGACGTTAAGATATTGTCAGGGAATTAAGATATCTAATTTCCAGATAGTTTCTTCTGTAATTTAATAGTCACCTCTTCCATTGCTTTTCTTCTCATGTTATTTTCCTGATGTTCTTTCCCAGTTTTATTTAGGAACTTTTTGCTCTCATTTTATTTTGTTTTGTTTTATTTAATTTTTTTTTTTTTTTTTTTTTTTTAAGAGACGGAGTCTCATTTTGTCGCCCAGGCTGGAGTGCAGTGGCCGGATCTCAGCTCACTGCAAGCTCCGCCTCCCAGGTTTATGCCATTCTCCTGCCTCAGCCTCCCGAGTAGCTGAGACTACAGGCGCCCGCCACCTCACCCGGCTAGTTTTTTGTATTTTTTTTTTTTAGTAGAGATGGGGTTTCACCGTGTTAGCCAGGATGGTCTCGATCTCCTGACCTCGTGATCCACCCTTCTTGGCCTCCCAAAGTGCTGGGATTACAGGCTTGAGCCACCGCGCCCGGCCGTTTAATTTTAATTTTATTTTATTTTAAATCTTTTGTAGAGATGGGGGTCTCACTTTTTTGCCCAGGTTGGTCTTGAACTCCTGGGGTCAAGCATTCTACCCACCTCAGCCTCCCAAAGTGTTGGGATTACAAGTGTGAACCACCATGTTCGGCCCTCTCATGTATTTTAAATTTTAAGTTTTCATAATCAGATTGGCAGGTATTCAAATATGTTCTTCCTACTCTCTGAACAGCACTCTTTTAGCAGGCCAAGAGCCCATCACCATTGACACATTTATTTATCAGAATGACGTCACTGTGCTTGGTTTTGAGTATGCAGTTGTGGCATAGAACCCTTGGCCCCTGCATCTTCCCAAGCTTACAGTTCAGTGGGAGGAGATAGACAATAACATAAGCTTTATAATACTGTTTGGTCAGTGCTGGTTGGAAAGCAGTAGAAATCTATAGGATGAAGTGGGATTTAGTCTGACCTGAAGAATAAATAGGAATAAGCCAGGTTTGGGAGTACAGGAAGGGGAAGAAAGTTTTAGCATGATCTGGAAAGCCAACTTCAATTTACTCACAGCCATTTACATTCCTCCTTTCTTTCCTAAAGTGTCAGCTGTCAGTTGGAGGAAGAGAAAAAAAAAAATGTTACCAAAGGCCCCTCCCACCCTCTATGTTTACCAAGCTCTTTAAAGTTTTTTTCCCCCAGAAAGACTTCATAGGTTTCTTCTGGTTGTGTGGGTCACCCCCTCATTAGCTGGAATGAGTGGCATTTGGCAAGCTGTCTTCAGGTTCCTGTGGAGAGTGTGACCAGCTACCCCTGTTACCTCCCTCTGGGAACCTAGATGACTGCTCTTGTTGGTGGATGAGGAGCTTCTTATTTTTGTGTGTGTGTATGTTTTGTTTGTTTGTTGTTGTTTTGCTTTTTGAGACAGGTTCTGCTCTGTTACCCAGGCTGGAATGCAGTGGCATCATCCTGGCTCACTCTGCGTAGCCTTGAACTCCCAGGCTCAAGTGATCCTCCCCCTTCAGCATCCTGCTAGGACCACAGCTGTACGCTGCCACTTCTGGCTAATTTATTTTCATGTTCTGTGGAGATTGGATATCCTTATGTTGTCCAGGCTGGTTTCAAACTCCTGGGCTCAAAGGATCTTTCTGCCTTGGCCTCCTAAGGTGTTGGGATTATGGGTGTGAGACCCCACGCCTGGCCAGGAGCCAGGCATCTTGTTTACTTGGCAGATTTCGTTTTTTTCTGTGCTTTTCTGTGTTATATTCTTCTGCCTTTCAACCTCCTAACATGAATTTTCTCCTATGACAATTTAGAATTGTTTACTTCCTTGTTTCCTTGTTTAATTATTTCCTCTGTTGTCTCTGGGAATTCTTCATCCTCTGATATCTTTGGCCTAGGAAGTGTTTTTTAAACCTGAGAGGAGAGATGCCAGCTTGTTTTTAGTAAATATGCTATTGGCAAATGTCTCCAACAGGAAAGTCAGTGTGGCACACTCCTGCAGTGCACTGAAGCATCCCCATCTAGGGCTAGCAGTTCATAAAACAGCTGTCATCCTTTACCCCTATGTAGAGCTCCCTAACTCAATTTTTGGCCCTGAAATGAAGATTAGCAACAAACTTATTATTGTTTGGTGGCATAGTTTCAAAAATATTATTTAAAAAAAATTTTTTTTTTTTTTTGAGACGGAGTCTTGCTCTGTCGCCCAGGCTGGAGTGCAGTGGCCAGATCTCAGCTTACTGCAAGCTCCGCCTCCCGGGTTCCCGCCATTCTCCTGCCTCAGCCTCCTGAGTAGCTGGGACTACAGGCGCCGCCACCTCGCCCAGCTAGGTTTTTGTATTTTTTAGTAGAGACGGGGTTTCACTGTGTTAGCCAGGATGGTCTCGATCTCCTGACCTTGTGATCCGCCCGTCTCGGCCTCTCAAAGTGCTGGGATTACAGGCTTGAGCCACTGTGCCCGGCCTTCAAAAATATTATGTTCAGAAATTCCTGTTATGTATATTTTACTTAAAGCCTATATAAAACTAATATGTTTTATTTTTATTTTTTGAGTGGATAATATAGTCATATGATTTGAACTTAAAAAGATACAGAAAGGAATATGGAAAATATTAATCTTCTCACCATGTCTCCCAGCTACGTAGTTCTCCTTTGAGACAGTTGATGATGCTATACGAGTTTCTTCAAGAGTAATTTTGTGCGTAGATCAACAAATGACATATATATTACCTAATAAGATGAATGATATGTCTTGTATTTCTCATGCCCATTTAGTGGAGTAGAAAGACTATAAGGATTTGAAAAGACTTGGATTCAGTGCTCAGAACCTCAGCTCTACCATTTATTGGTTGAGTAACCATGGACAGTTTGCTTTGGCTCTGTGAGACTTTGATTTCTTTATGCGGTTAATAATACCTAGCTTGTCAGTGTTGAGTATGATATAGTGTGACTCCTTTGGTATATCTTAAATGCTTCACACATGGTTGCTACCATTGTGATTTCTTGCAGGACCTTGCACTTTGGTCTATGTGAACTGGGAGGGGCAAAATCTTGCTCTAAAAAAATGAAGGCATTGAATTGCTTTCTTTACTGTAATATGTGACTAATGCTGTCTTATGTATGCAAAGGAACCGTGAGCCAAGGGAGACAGAAATAGCATTTGAAAAGGAATAGAACATTTTCTGCTCATCAGGTATTGGAGACAAACTATTCCTGATCTGGGCTGTGACGTTTGGCTGATGGAGTGCTAATAAACCTTAGCCCTTCACTTCTGCTGGTAGGAAGTCATTAACACTGAGGAGCTTTTCATGTTTAACAGCTCAAGTTAACTGTGGCCCCTCAGTGTTGCCTGAAGCTTTGGACTCAGATGGGAAGCTTTACGTGGTCAACCCTGGTTTCCTGTTGTTCTGTTCCCAGTGTGATATTAATCCTTTAATAGCAGTTAGCTTTTTTTCTTCTTGGGTTCTTGCATAATGCTTGATGTGGTAGATGGAAGAGTCCCATGGTTTCAGAACCATCCCGTTTGGTTTCATCAGGCAGATGGGTGTTAGGCCTTTCTTCATAGTTATTTGGCCTTACTCTTTCTGATGAGATGTGTAGGGCTTTGAGTTTGAAGTTCACATAGTCCCTTAATGGGTGAACAAGAAAGACTTCCTATCTTGCAACACGTGGATATCAGAATAAAGAGACCTGATAGTATGGGTTATCTTTTAAAGTAAGAAAATGTTTGTAAACTCACTGTGAAAGATTCTGTGCCAGATGTAGTTTTAAGCAGTTTGTTCTGAGTTCCCAATATTTATCTAGATTGCTGGGAGTAGTCCTATTAATGATTTTTATTTTATTTTATTTTATTTTATTTTATTTTTGAGATGGCATCTTGCTCTGTCACCAGGCTGGACTGCAGTGGCACCATCTTGACTCACTGCAACATCCACCTCCTAGGTTCAAGCGATTCTCAATCTTGGGAGGCTGAGGCAGGAGAACTGCTTGAACCTGGGAGGTGGCGGTTGCAGTGAGCCGAGATTGCACTCCAACCTGGGTGTGACAGAGCAAGACTCCGTCTCAGAAACAAAAAATAATAATAATAAAGGCCAGGCATGGTGGCTCACGCCTGTAATCCCAGCACTTTGGGAGGCCGAGGTGGGCGGATCACAAGGTCAGGAGATCAAGACCATCCTGGCTAACACAGTGAAACCCCGTCTCTACTAAAAATACAAAAAATTAGCTGGGTGTGATGGCGTGTGCCTGTAGTTCCAGCTATTCAGGAGGCTGAGGCAGGAGAATGGCGTGAACCTAGAAAGTGGAGCTTGCAGTGAGCCGAGATCACACCACCGCACTCCAGCCTGGGCAACAGAGTGAGATTCTCTCTCAAAAAACAAAACTAATAATAATAATAAAATGAGGCTGGGCACGGTGGCACACGCCTATAATCCCAGCACTTTGGGAGGCTGAGGCAGGCGGATCACAAGGTCAGGAGATCGAGACCATCCTGGCTAACACAGTGAAACCCCATCTCTATAAAAATACAAAAAACTAGCCGGACGTGGTGGCTGGCGCCTGTAGTCCCAGCTACTTGGTACTCGGGAGGCTGAGGCAGAACAATGGCGTGAACCCGGGAGGTGGAGCTTGCAGTGAGCCAAGATTGCACCACTGCACTCCAGCCTGGGCAACAGAGCGAGACTCTGTCTCAAAAAAATAAAATAAAATAAAACAAACAAATAAATAAATAAAATGAGGCCAGGTGTGGTGGATCATGCCTGTAATCCCAGCACTTCAGGAGGCTGATGGGGGAAGATCACTGGAGGCCAGGAGTGCGACACCAGTCTCGGCTGATGAGACCCTATCTCTACAAAAATTTAAAAAGTAGCCAGACGTGGTGACACACACCTGTAGTTCCAGCTACTAGGGAGGCTGAGGCAGGAGAATCCTTTGAGCCCAGGACTTCAAGGTTACACTGAGCTATGATCATGCCACTGCACTCAAGCCTGGGCAAGAGCAAGATCCTGTCTCTTTATTTTATTTTATTTTATTTTATTTTTTGAGACAGGGTTTCATTGTTACCCAGGCTAAAGTGCAATGATCACGGCTCACTGCAGCCTGGACCTCCTAGGCTCAAGTGATCCTCCTACCTCAGCCTCCCGAGTACCTGGGACTACAGGTGTGCATTACCATGCCTGGCTAATTTTTATTTATTTTTTTTAGAGATGAGGTTTCCCTATGTTGCCCAGGCTGGTCTCAAACTCCTGAGCTCAAGCAATCCTTCTACCTCAGCTTCCCAAAGTGCTAGGACTACCGGCATGAGTCATCCCATCCCACCTGGATCATCCTTTTTTTGTTTTAAATAGAGACAGGATCTCACTATGTTACCCATGTTGGTCTCAAGGAATCCTCCCACCTCAGCCTCCCAAAGTGCTGGGATTACGTGAATCACCTCACCCAGCAGCCGCCTGGATCATTCTCAGCAGCTGAAAAGTACAAACAGGAAGGCAGCAAAAGTAGTGCTTCCAATGAGACCTGCTTCACATTTTCTTTCTTTCCCTCCCTCCCTCCCTCCCTCCCTTCCTTCCTTCCTTTTTCTTTCTTTCTTTCTTTTCTTCTTTCCTTCCTCCCTCCCTCCCTCCCTCCCCTCTCTCTCTCTCTCTCTCTCTCTCTCTCTTTTTTTGACAGAGTCGTGCTCTGTCACCCAGGCTGGTGCGATCTCAGCTCACTGCAACCTCCACCTCCTGGGTTCAAGTGATTCTCCTGCTTCAGCCTCCTGAGTGTGGGATTACAGGCATATGCCACCACGTCCAGCTAATTTTTGTATTTTTAGTAGAGACAGAGTTTCGCCATGTTGGCCAGGCTGGTCTCGAACTCTTGAGATCCACCTGCCTTGGCTTCCCAAAGTGCTGGGATTACAGGCGTAAACCAACGTGCCCGTCACACCTTATTTTTTTAAAAACTATTTACAGTGCACTCAAACTTAGTTGACTCTACTCCCTTTTCTTTTATTGTGCCTATTTATTTGCTGTATCTCTATGGACTAAACTTTTCCAAAAGTCAGTTTCATTTTTGTTTTTTATTTCTGATGCTTTCCTTCAAAAAGGTAGAGAAACTGTGGGGTATTCTATGTCTTTAATTTTTTTAATGATACCTTTACAGGTCTTAGCCATAAGAAATTCTATATTCCACACTTGCTAATAAATAAAACGTGATATATAATTTAGAAGTTCACACATTCAGGCCAGGAGTGGTGGCTCACGCCTATAATTGCAGCACTTTGGGAGGCCAGGGAAGTTGCTTGAGGTGGATTACTTGAGGCCAGGAGTTCGAGACCAGCCCGGCCAACATGGTGAAACCCCGTCTCCACTAAAAATACAAAAGTAAGCCTAGTGTGGTGGTGCGCACCTGTAATCCCAGCTACTCGGGAGTCTGGGGCAGAAGAATCACTTGAACCTGGGAGGCCAAGGTTGCAGTGAGCTGAGATCGCACCACTGTACTCCAGCCTGGGTGACAGAGGGAGATTCCATCTCAAAAAACAAAAAAAAGTTCACATATTCAAATGGGTGAACATTTCTGTCTTCGTGGTCCTCCAATTAAATATTCTGTACTAGGCCGGGTGCGGTGGCTGACGCCTGTAATTGCAGCACTTTGGGAGGCTTAGGCAGGCAGATCACGAGGTCAGGAGTTCGAGACCAGTCTGGTCAAAGTAGTGAAACCCCGTCTCTACTAAAAACACATACAAAAAGTAGCCAGATACGCTTGTA
The DNA here is from genome assembly GCF_047675955.1 of Chlorocebus sabaeus. NCBI lineage: Eukaryota > Metazoa > Chordata > Mammalia > Primates > Cercopithecidae > Chlorocebus > Chlorocebus sabaeus. Next base: position 51,443,571 of record NC_132929.1, on the reverse strand, counting down.
ATCCCAGCTACTCGGGAGGCTGAGGCAGGAGAATCACTTGAACTTGGGAGGCGGAGGTTGCAGTGAGCCAAGATTGCACCATTGCACTCCAGCCTGGGCGGCAGTGCCAGACTCCATCTCAAAAAAAAAAAAATCTTCTAAATACCAGCTTCCTTCAGAGAGAAGATAGTAAATGTTAATTTGTTTACTAAAGATAAATCACTGGCCAGGCACGGTGGCTCACGCCTATAATCCAAGGCAGGTGGATTATGATATCAAGAGATCAAGACCATCCTGGCCAAGATGGTGAAACCCCTGAGAGTACAGGCGTGAGCCACTGCGCCCGGCCAAAAAAACAAATTTTAAGGGTTGCTTATAGTTTATCTTCCCTTGCTGTTTCCCAGTCCGTCCGTCCGTCCATCTGTCCTTCCTTCCTTCCTTCCTTCCTTCCTTCCTTTCTTCCTTTCTCTTTTCTTTCTTTTTTTATTTTTTAATTTTTTTATAGAGACAGGGTGTTGCTTTGTTGCCTAGGCTGGTCTGGAACTCCTGGACTTAAGTGATCCTCCTGCCTTAGCCTCCCAAAGTGTTGGGGTTACAGGTGTGAAGCATTGCACCCAGCCTCAGTTCATTTTTTCTCCCCAGAGGTGACCATTATTACCAGTTTTTTGTGTATCCTACAAATACTTATATGCATATATAAATTCCTATAATACTTTTTGCTTACTAATTGTCATATTATTTGTTTCATATACTATATACTTAGATATACACCGTATGGTTTCTGAATTTTATTCTCTTCTTTAACATTCCTTTTTTTTTTTTTTTTTTTTTTTTTTGAGACAGAGTCTGGCTGTGTCACCCAGGCTAGGGTGCCATGCAGTGGTGCAGTCTCAGCTCACTGCAGCCTCTGCCTCCCGGGCTTAAGTGATCCTCCCACTTGTGGGACTATAGGCGTGTGCCATCATGCTGGGCAAATTTTTGTATTTTTTGTAGAGACGGGTTTTGTCATGTTGTTTAGGCTGGTCTTGAACTCCTGGCTCAAGCAGTCTGACCACCGTGGCCTCCCAGAGTGCTGGGATTATAGATTGGAGCCAGCGCACCTGGCCTAAAATTCCTGTCTTTATGCATCAGGTTGTTACGCATCTTTTGGCTGTGTTAGGCATGACCTTCAGTGCAATGTTGCATAATGGTGGTAATAGCAGACCTGCTAGCCTTCCCATCTTTAATACAAAAAAAATTACGGGGCTTATGTGTGATGGATTTTATGCAGTGCATTTTCAGCATCTGTTGAGAAGGTTATATACTTTTTTTCTTTTCCTGTTAACATAAAAATTGCTTTGGTAGATCTCCTGATGTTAAACCAAGTCTTTACATTCCTTGGAGAAGCCTATAATGTGAGAGCTATCTTTACTGTGAAGTTTTTTTGTTTTGTTTTGTTTTGTTATTGTTTTTGTTTTTGTTTTTTGAGACAAAGTCTCGCTCTTTTTCCCAGGCTGAAGTGCAGTGACACGATCTCAGCTCACTGCAACCTTCGCCTCTCGGGTTCAAGTGATTCTCCTGCCTCAGCCTCCTGAGTAGCTGGGATTACAGGTGCCCACCACCACGCCTGGCTAGTTTTTGTATTTTTAGTAGAGATGGGGTTTTGCAGTGTTGGTCAGGCTGGTCTCAAACTTCTGACCTCAGGTGATCCGCCTGCCTTGGCCTCCCAAAGTGCTGGGATTACAGGCGTGAACCACCGCGCCTAGCCTTTTTTTTTTTTTTTTTTTTTTTTTTGAGACGGGGTCTTGCTCTGTCGCCCAGGCTGAGTGCAGTGGCGTGATCTCAGCTCCTCCTGGGTTCATGCCATTCTTCTGCCTCAGCCTCCTGAGTAGCTGGGACTACAAGCACCCACCACTACACATGGCTTATTTTTTGTAATTTTAGTAGAGATAGGGTTTCACCGTGTTAGCCAGGATGGTCTCAATCTCCTGACCTCGTGATCCGCCCACCTCAGCCTCCCAAAGTGCTGTGATTACAGGTGTGATGAGCCACTGTGCCCGGCAAGTTTTTTTTTTTTTTTGAGACAGAGTGTCGCTCTGTCACCCAGCTAGAGTGCAGTGGCACCATCTTATCTCACTGCAACTTCTGCCTCCCGGGTTCAAGTGATCCTCTTGCCTCAGCCTCCCGAGTAGCTGGGACTACAGGTGCGTATCACCACGCCCAGCTAAGTTTTTTGTATTTTTAGTAAAGGCTGAGTTTCACCATGTTGGCCAGGATGGTCTCGATCTCTTAACCTCATGGCCTGCCCGCCTCGGCCTCCCAAAGTGCTGGGATTACAGGCGTGAGCCACTGAGCCTGGTCTATTTTTTTTTAAGGAAGATATTTGACAATTCCTCTTGTTTGTGTTTAAATCTCCATTTCTGTGATTTTCAGCAATCACTAGTATTTTTTTTTTTTTTGAGATAGAGTCTCACTGTGTCGCCCAGGCTGGAGTGCAATGGCACGATCTCGGCTCACTGCAACCTCTGCCTCCTGGGTTCAAGCGATTCTCCTGCCTCAGCCTCCCGAGTAGTCAGGATTACAGGCGTCCCCACCACGCCTGGCTAATTTTTGTATTTTTAGTAGAGATGGGGTTTTACATTGTTGGTCAGGCTGGTCTCGAACTTCTGACCTCAGGTGATCCGCCTGCCTTGGCCTCCCAAAGTTCTGGGATTACAGGTGTGAGCCACCGCGGCCACAGCCTGCAATCACTAGTATTTCTAAAAGGAAAATTTAAAAGTTCCTTTGTTCTTCATCTTCTGTCTGCCCTCTAAATGTTAATATTCTTGAGACTTCAATAATTAATTCATTCATTTATCATAGGTATTTATTAAGTAAGTGCTTTGTGGCAGGCACAGTACTAGGAACTAGGTGAATAAAATAGATGTGATCCCTGTCTTCAGGGAACTTACCTCCCTGTTGCTAGATTTTTTTTCCTTTCAGTCTGACTTCCCCACTGCTTATAGTTATTTTTTGAGGTGGGAGAGGGGAACCAAACTCATCATCTCATCCCTTTGCTTAAAGATCTCTATTGAATCTTTTATGTTTATAGGACCATGTCTGGAATTTGACGTGTAGCATGCAAGCGCCTTCCCGGTCTGGTTCAGTCCCCCTGTTCACACATCTCCCACTGTTCTCCCTCATACACATTGGACACACTAGCTATGTGATATCCCCAATAAGCCCTGTTCTTTTATGACCCTGATTTGAAACATTTTGTTTTCTCTCACTAGAATACTTTTCTCTGCCTGACAAATTCCTACTCATCCTTCAAGGCACTCCTAAAAAAATTTTTTTATATCTGTAGAGAAAGTTTGAATCCCATAGCATTCTGTTCATAGAGCCTTCCTAGAACTTATTACATTATATGGTGAAGACCTATTTATATATCTGTCTCCATAGTTAAATGATTGTAAACTGCTTGGAATAGGGTCTTTATGTCTCTGTGTGTGTCTTCTCACTTGATCTTAGCCAAAGGCCTAGGAGTGATCTATGTTGTGTCTTCTCAACAACTACTGTACTGATTAGCACAGAATGGGCCCTCAGCAAATACTTGTTGTGAATGTTTGACTAATCCTTTCTTCTCCCCTTCCCTAAGTTTTTATTTAAAAGTGCATGGTGCTTGTGGTGATATATACTTATAAAATTGTGTATTTATTAGTATGTTTCCATTGAATTCAATTTTTTTTTTTTTGAGACAGAGCCTCACTCTGTCGCCCAGGCTGGAGTGCAGTGGTGCGATCTCGGCTCACTGCAAGCTCTGCCTCCCGAGTTCACGCCATTCTGTCACCTCAGCCTCCTGAGCAGCTGGGACTACAGGCGCCCACCACCGTGCCCAGCTAATTTTTTATATTTTTTAGTAGAGACAGGGTTTCACCGTGCTAGCCAGAATGGTCTCGATCTCCTGACCTCGTGATCCGCCCGCCTTGGCCTCCCAAAGTGCTGGGATTACAGGCGTGAGCCACCACACCCGGCCTGAATTCAATTTTTAAATCATTAAAAACATGAAAACACTTGTGTAGGGTGATGGGATTATGACTGGCCTTTCACTTTTTTGCAAATTTTTGTTATTACATTGTTTTATAATACGATAAAATTAGAAAATATACTTAAAACTTTTCCCAAATGCAGTAAGAGGCTATTTAAGAAAGCATTATCTCTTTTAAAATCACATTTTAAGAAAAGGCAATGTTTTCCTGATAAGTGGAAAATATTTGAGATAAACCAGTAAATAGTAAAGGGACTGGATTTGTTTCCTTTTTTGGTACATTAACAAAGTGCTTATGGAAAAATTGTAGTTTTAGTTTGGAAATTCATCAAACCTCTTGCTGCCTTATAGCAAACCAGTGTCTTTGCTCAGAGTCTGTCTCCCAGCAGATTAATGTGGACTGAAGGTATCAATATATATAAAAAGGCAGTAATTCACAATGAAGGAGAGAGGCATGAGAGGAAGGAGTTCATTAATGCATCCGTCACTGAAATAATGGAGAAATGGCGTATTTGTTGAAATACAGAAGTATCTTCAAATTTGGTAAAAGCCAGACATTGCGGCCGGGCGCGGTGGCTCATGCCTGTAATCTCAGCACTTTGGAAGTCTGATGCGGGTGGATCACGAGGTCATGAGATTGAGACCATCCTGGCTAACATGGTGAAACCCCGTCTCTACTAAAAATACAAAAAAAATTAGCTGGGCATGGTGGCAGGCGCCCGAAGTCCCAGCTACTTGGGAAGCTGAGGCAGGAGAATGGTGTGAACCCAGGAGGCCGAGCTTGTAGTGAACCGAGATTGTGCCACTGCTCTCCAGCTTGGGCGACAGAGCAAGATTCCGTCTCAAAAACAACAAAAAAAAGAAAGCCAGACATTGCGTCTTACATTGAATCACTTTCCTTATTTCGGTTTTCATTGCAGGATGACTGACTGCATTTTTTCATGGTATTTGTTCTGCACAACACCTGTATCAACACCTGCTTCTTTATTGTATTGAGACCTTTCCATAGTTGATTTGCGCTGTTAAAAGGAGCTTGTGCCTAGGATGGCAGTGTTAATCTCTGGAGCTGCCAGAGTAGTCTGAAAGTAGGGACAAAAAGATGGGAACTGAAGTCTAAATACTTCTGGCCTCATCTTTTTCTTTATAGCCACAGAGCCCTGAATGAGGAAGAATTGGTCCTTTAAAAAAGTGTTTTCAGTTGAATGCTTATTTCTTTTGTTTTTCTTTCTTTCTTGTCACCCAGGCTGGAGTACAATGGCATGACCTTGGCTTACTGCAACCTCCACCTCCTGGGTTCAAGCAATTCTCCTGCATCAGCCTCCTGAGTAGCTGGGATTACAGGAGCAAGCCAGCATGCCTGGTTAATTTTTGTATTTTTAGTAGAGATGAGATTTCACCCTGTTGGCCAGGCTGGTCTCAAACTTCTGACCTCAGGTGATCCATCTACCTTGGTCTCCCAAGGTGCTGGGGATTATAGGTGGGAACCACTGCACCTGGCCTTTTTTTTTTTTTTTTTTTTTGAGATAGAGTCTCAGTCACCCAGGCTGGAGTACAGTGGTATGATCTTGGCGCTCTACAGCCTTGGCCTCCTAGGCTCAAGCAATCCTCCCACCTCAGCTCCCCGAGTAGCTGGGACCACAGGCATGTGCCACCATGCATGGCTAATTTTTAAATTTTTTTGTAGAGATGGGTCTCACCATGTTGCCCAGGCTGGTCTCTAACTCCTGGGCTCAAGCAGTCCTCCCACCTTGGCCTTCCAAAGTGCTGGGATTATAGATGTGAGCCACCACTCCTGGCCTGAACACATATTTCTAGTTTAAATGTATGGTTTTTTTATAAAATGGATTAGAGAGATTGCATTGATAGAGGCTAAAGGGAAGCAACAGAGGTCATATGATTCTAAGAAACTCTATCTCTGTTGAAAGAAGTTTTAGTGTGAAATGACCAGAGTAAAGAAAAAAGAAAATGAACATTCATCCAATCAGAGACAACCAAGTGCTAGGTATGGCAGTGGGTGCTCTTCCATCCGTTTCTCATTCAAAGTGAGGAAATTGAGGCTCAGAGAGGTTAAATGACTTGCCCAAATAACACACAGTAGTGAATAAGAAGATGGATTGGTTCTTTATAATCTCCAAAATCACACTAAACTTTCTCCGTTGTGGTTAGCTGACTGACATTTCAGGAGACAAAAGTTTTTTTTTTTATTTTATTTCAGGAGCAGGTTTCTTATCGGTCTGGCTCTTCACTCTCCTAGGTTGTCTTGGGTTATAGGATTTAAGGTACTACCTGTGGAACTGAGAGTGCCAGCACATTATTCTTGACCTCTTGAGTGACTAGTTCCTTACCCAAAGCTCATCTCAGAATTATAGCTGCTCTTGAGAGTTTGATGTAACATGGAGACTATGTTGTTGGTTTTATTCTCTCTGATACCATTATTTGAACACTAGTGAATTGTGTCCAGTGTGTACCCTGCTTAATTGACAACTTTCTCAGCTGTTTTATAGCAGGTTCTCCAGTGTCTTTATCTTCATGGCTATAGTCAAGAAACTTGTTTTTATTTATTTAAACATGATTATGGGAGTAGGTAATTTAGGTAATTATAGTATGCTTTTTGACTATGCAGGAACAAATCTTACCCTTGAGGCCAGGCAGGCATGGTGGCTCATGCCTGTAATTCTAGCACTTGGGGAGGCTGAGGAAGGCGGATTGCTTGAGCCCAAGAATTTGAGATCAGCCTGGGCTACATGGCGAAACCCCGTCTCTACTAAAAAATGCAAAAATTAGTCAGGCATGATGACGCGTGCGTGTAGTCTCAGCTACTCAGGAGACTGAGGCAGGAGGGTCAATTGAACCCAGGAGGTTGAGGCTGCAGTGAGCCATGATCGCTCCACTCTATCCTTGGTGATAGAGCAACACCCTGTCTCAAGCAAAACAAAACAAATCTTACTCTTACCTGAAAAACTGGTTAAGGAGAGTTGTAAGTGGTAATGTTAGTTTCTCCATATTTTTTTTTTTTTTTTTTTTTTTTGAGACAGAGTCTGGCTCTGTCGCCTGGACTGGAGTGCAGTGGCCGGATCTCAGCTCACTGCAAGCTCCGCCTCCCGGGTTTATGCCATTCTCCTGCCTCAGCCTCCCGAGTAGCTGGGACTACAGGCGCCCGCCACCTCGCCCGGCTAGTTTTTTTTTTTTTGTATTTTTTAGTAGAGACGGGGTTTCACCGTGTTAGCCAGGATGGTCTCGATCTCCTGACCTCGTGATCCGCCCGTCTCGGCCTCCCAAAGTGCTGGGATTACAGGCTTGAGCCACCGCGCCCGGCCTAGTTTCTCCATATTATCGATTCAGATCTTATCCCAAAGGAAGACCAGAGCTGTTTGAACTCCAGCTCTTCCTTAGCTGCCAGGTGTTAACAACTTGTGTTTCATAAGCGTAGATAGATTCAAACCACTGTCCTGGACTTAAAATATTTTCTAAGCTGTGACTCATCTTTTGACCCATTCTTTCTTTCACGAGGAAATACACTGAATTTTAATTTCCAGAATTTCAGTTATCCCTTCTGAAGAGTGTGTTGCTCATTAAAGTTGCTGGGACTTGTTTTTCTGGTAACCAATAGGGTTACAAATTAGTTTGTACTCAGTGGTTATGTTAAACCCATGTGTAAACAGAGGGAGAAATCTGATTAACTGTCTAAAGGAAGGTTGTTGAAGATGAGACCATTCTTTCTGACTCCTTTTAGAGGTTCATCTCTTCCACCAGAGGGATGGGTATGCAGGAGGGTAATCTGAGGCTGAACAGAGCAGGTGCTATGCGTGTGTATTTGTATCTGTAAATATCACATCACTGTTTACAGTACACTGGACTCTCTACATGCAAGGCCTGGTCAGACCAAACCAGGAGGAATTGTTCCTGTGCTTAAAGCCAAGAATAACATCCTGACCAGCAGGGGGACAGAGGTCAGCTCAAGGCAACAGCTCTTGGGAGCTACAGAACACTAAGAAACTTGGAGGAACTGAGCAAATAAATAACAAAAAGGAAGGCAAGATGTACTTTGAAGGAAATGTGTGAAACCTGTGTGCCTTTCTCTTATTAGGACATGGTTTATTTATGAAAAATGAAAAGATATTTTTTTTTTTTTGAGACAGTCTCATGCTGTCTCCTGAGCTCCAGTGCAGTGGCACAATCTTAGATCACTGCAGCCTCCGCCTCCTAGATTCAAGCTATTCTCCTGCCTCAGCCTCCCAAGTAGCTGGGATTACAGGCACCTGCCACCACACCCTGTTAATTTTTTGTATTTTTAGTAGAGACAGGGTTTCACTATGTTGGCCAGGCTGGTCTCGAACTCCTGACCTCGTGATCCGCTCGCCTTGGCCTCCCAAAGTGCTAGGATTACAGGCGTGAGCCACTGTGCCCGGCCAAAAAATGAAAAGTTATCTTAACAGATGGATATGTGATGAGTTCATATCACCTCTTGGTCATTTAGATTTTCTGATTCTACTTATACATTGATTTATCTGTTGATTATTTCTCATTAGAAATTGTATACCCAGCTAAGTAGCAGGAAAAATATGTTCTATTATTCTGGTGTTTTATTCTATAAGCAACATCAGAGAGGCCCACTAGAGAACTGGATTTAAAATATAATAGGTTAATTAAAAATCAGTTACCATGTCTCAGCCGGGTGCAGTGGTTCACACCTGTAATCCCAGCACTTTGGGAGGCTGAGGTGGGCGGATCATGAGGTCAGGAGTTCGTGAGGCAGGAGAATGGCATGAACCAGTGAGGCGGAGCTTGCAGTGAGCCAAGATTGCGCCACTGCACTCCAGCCTGGGCAATAGAGTGAGACTCCGTCTCAAAAAAACAAACAAACAGGTACCATGTCTCCTGGGGAATTTACTGACTGGCTAGAGTTTTATTTCTGGGATCTTTCTGTGCTCACTTCTTTTTCCTTCCATCTTTCCTCATTCTGATGCTGGCCACTCACTCCACAGAGGCAACTCAAACTATTTTCTCTGGCGTGGCTTCAGCTGGTTCCAGGCCAAAATGATCTTCTGAAAACTTTTCTTCATGGCCTTTATTTCTTGGTTCTTTTTTTTGAGACGGAGTCTTGCTCTGTAGCCCGGGCTGGAGTGCAGTGGCCGGATCTCAGCTCACTGCAAGCTCCGCCTCCCGGGTTCCCGCCATTCTCCTGCCTCAGCCTCCGGAGTAGCTGGGACTACAGGCGCCCGCCACCTCGCCCGGCTAGTTTTTTGTATTTTTAGTAGAGACGGCGTTTCACCGTGTTAGCCAGGATGGTCTCGATCTCCTGACCTCGTGATCCACCCGTCTCGGCCTCCCTAAGTGCTGGGATTACAGGCTTGAGCCACCGCGCCCGGCCTATTTCTTGGTTCTTTTCATGCACTTTGCCTGATTGGTTTTGCTGGTGCTTTCCTTCTCCAATGGTGTAAGCTATGTTGCCTTAATTGTTAGGCTGTAAAGCTCAGGTGCAGCCTCAGGCCATTTAGACTTTCCCCAAGTACTTTTGTCCTTTCCTAGAAATTGGAGGATGAATCAGATGCTCTGTTATGAGGTATTGCTGACTCTCCTGGGATTTTAGTTTGCCTGTTGTTTAACCAGTGTGCAGCAATTTGGATTGTATTTGCAAGGTAGGACTTGTTGCCAAGACTCCGAAGTAGGTCATTGCTATTATGCTTTTTCTCTTTATTTTTCTTTTCTATCTCTCTCTCTCTCTCTCTCTCTATATATATATATATAATTTTTTTTTTTTCTAGAGACAGGGTCTCACTGTGTTGGCCAGGCTAGAATTGGCCTCAAGTGATCTTCCTGCCTTGGCCTCCCAAAGTGCTAGGATTACAGGCGTGAGCCACCGCACCCAGCCCTCCCTTTCTTTTTCTTTCTTTTTTTTTTTGAGGTGGAGTCTCGCTCTGTCGCCCAGGCTGGAGTGCAATGGCACGATCTTGGCTCACTACAACCCCGCCTCCTGAGTTCAAGCGATTCTTCTGCCTCAGCCTCCTGAGTAGCTGGGAGTACAGGCGCATGCCACCATGCCCAGCTAAGTTTTGTATTTTTAGTAGAGACAGGGTTTCACCATATTGGCTGGGCGATCTCGAATTCCTGACCTCGTGATCCACCCTCCTCAGCCTCCCAAAGTCCTGGGATTACAGGCATGAGCCACGGCACCCAGCCATTTTTTTTCTTTGAAACAGAGTCTCGCTCTGTCACCCAGGCTGGAGTGCAATGGCACGATCTTGGCTACTGTAACCTCCACATCCTGGGCTCAAGCAATTTTCCTGCCTCATCCTCCCGAGTAGCTGGGATTACAGACATGCGCCACCATACCTGGCTGATTTTTGTATTTTGAGTAGAGACAGGGTTTCACCATGTTGGCCAGACTGGTCTCGAATTCCTGACCTCAAATGATACACCCACCTTGGCATCCCAAAGTGCTGGGATTATAGTTGTGAGCCACCATGCCCAGCCCTCCCTTTATTTTTCAATTGAAAAATTAGCAAAGACCTTGTCCATGGTCACATGGTAAGCTAGTTTTATACCTTTTGAAGCAAACCTCATTTTTGTATTCCTTATACCTCTCAGTGCAAGTATTAGCTTAACAAATAACAGGTGCTTATGGCCAGGCATGGTGGCTCACGCCTGTAATCCTAGCACTTTGGGAGGCCATGGAGGGCGGATCACAAGGTCAGGAGTTCGCGAACAGCCTGGCTAATATGGTGAAACCCTGTATTTACTAAAAATACAAAAAATTAGCTGGGCGTAGTACTCAGAAGGCTGAGGCAGGAGAATTGCTCGAACCCAGGAGGCAGAGGTTGTGGTGAGCTGAGATCGGGCAACTGCACTACAGCCTGGGAGACAGAGTCACACTCTATCTCAAAAAACAAAAAAAACCCCAAAAAACACAAATAACAGGTGCTTATTAAATATGAATAAATATAACTGTGGGTTGATTGGGAATAGAAGTATGGTTAAAATTCAGAATTCTCATCAGATTCATCATATTGTAGACAAACAGCTGAGAAAAGTTTCTGGATGGAAGGGACAGAATAGCTGTGCATGAAGCTTTTAGTAGTGTAGAATGCCTACAAAAAAATTTTTCCTGACTGGGCATGGTGGCTCACACCTGTAATCCCAGCACTTTGGGAGGCCGAGGTGGACGGATCATGAGGTGAGGAGTTGGAGACCAGCCTGGCCAATATGGTTAAACCTTGTCTCTACTGAAAATACAAAAATTAGCTGGGCGTGGTGGTGTGCGCCTGTAGTCCCAGCTACTTGGGAGGCTGAGGCAGAAGAATCACTTGAACCCAGGAGGCAGATGTTGCAGTGAGCCAAGATCGCGCCACTGCACTCCAGCCTGGGCGACAGAGCAAGACTGTCTAAAAAAAAGGGGGAAAAAAATCCCAATTTAGCTCACAGCTGCAATCCCAGCACTTTGGGAACGCAAGATGGAATGATCACTTGAGCACTGGAGTTCAAGACCAGCCTGGCCAACAAAGGGAGTCCTTGTCTCTACAAAAAAGTCAAAAAAATTACCCAGGTGTGGTGGTGTGCACCTGTAGTCACAGCTACTCAGAAGGCGGAGACGGGAGGATCCCTTGAGCCCAGGAGTTTAAGGCTGCAATGAGCAGTGATTGTGCCACTGCACTGCAGTCTGCTGGGTGACAGAGTGAGACATTGTCTCAACAAAAAAAAAAAAAAAAAAAAAAAAAAAAAAATGCTGGGGGCAGCAGCTCATGTCTGTAATCCCAGCACTTTGAGAGGGATAGTGAGAGGATCTCTTGAGCCCCAGAGTTTGAGACCAATCCTGGGCTATGTAGTGAGACCTTGTCTCTACTAAAAATAACAAAGAAATTACTGGGTATGGTGACACATGCAATGGCTATAGTCCCAGCTACTCGAGAGGCTGAGGCAGAAGGATTGTTTGAGCCCAGGAGGTTGAAGCTGCAGTGAGCCAAGATTGTGCCACTACATTCCGGCCTGGGTCACAGAGTGAGACCCTGTCTCAAAAAAAGAAAAAAATAAAAATCCCAATTTAAATCATTCTAAAATGAAGAAAAAGTAGTTTGTCTAAAAAGGAAATTGGTTATAATGTAAGGAGAAATAGGGTGAGAGTACATAAATGAACATGAATTAGTTGAGAGAGAGAAACAGTTCTGGAAGCAGGCATCTTGCCAGCCTGGCTCAGACAGTAAAAATGAAAAATTTCCTCCCCTTTCCAAAACCACTATCCAGAGGGGCTATTACTGACTGTGAATACTAGTATCCAGTTTTGGGGTTGCCATGTAAAGCATGAAAAGGTGCAATGGGGTCAGTCAGCACAAAGAATAGCTGCTCTTTTGATTTGTTAAATTCTTCTTAATAGTTTTATTGGTTTCAAATTCCAAAGCCAAAACCATTTTCTGATTCTTTTGCTGTGTCCAGTTGGCTTGTGGGACCAAAGCAGCAGCTGAGACTGCTATACTACACTGTGTATTAGGCAATAATCCTTTGGAAGGCCTGCCCACTTTTCTTTTTCTTTTTTTTTTTTTTGAGACAGTTTTGCTCTTGTTGCCCAGGCTGGAGTACAATGGCGTGATCTCAGCTCACTGCAACCTCTGCCTCTTGGGTTTAAGCAGTTCTCCTACCTCAGCCTCCCAAGTAGCTGGGACTACAGGCGTGCACCACCACGTCTGGCTAGTTTTGTGTTTTTAGTAGAGATGGAGTTTCACCATGTTGGTTAGGCTATTCTTGAACTCCTAACCTCAAGTGATCCTCCTGCTTCCACCTCCCAAAATGTGGCCTCCCAGCTTTTTTTTTTTTTTTTTGCTTTGGGACCAGTAATTTGCATTTCATTCAGGATAGCTCTTCTCCCCCCTCATTTTTTCATGCATACCTGTGCTAAGTCCTGTTCTCTGAACCTAAATCTGGCTTCTGGCTTCACTGAATTATACAAATTTTAACTATTTCAGTTTCAGACCTGTTTCTACCTTTTTGTTTGTCTTTCCCTGCTCCCTGTAGCAAACTGGTTCAGACTTGCTTGGGGAAGGGATGATAGTTTTTACTTGTTTGTTTTTTGACTCCATAAATATATTCTCTTCTTACTAATTATTCTTTCTTTCTTTGTCAAACAGGCTACCAAGCAGTTTCTCGAAGAGATTAACAAGTGGACAATTCAGTACAACGTTTCCCCGCTGTCTTGGAATGTGGCTGTCAAGTTCCTCATGGCAAGGAAGTTTGATGTGCTCCGTGCCATAGAATTGTTCCACTCCTACAGAGTATGTTGCTCAGGGGTGGACTAGACCTGTGGCAGTTGGGCTTAGTGTTGCTGTTGTCCCTATCATGCTCGACACACACATCGGTTCTCTAAGTGTTCCTCCCCACTCCCATAAAAAATGAATCCATATCTAGGAGCCTTTGTGAGAGCTGAAGCTGGGCAAGGCAGCTGCTGGAAGTCACTACTTTTGTACCTAAGTTTTGATTGTACACCAGGATGCCACATCTAATGATTGAGATGAAGGAAGTAGCCTGACAGCATCCTGGTGGCAGGACAGGGGTTCACCCTTCCTAGAATTTTAATCCTAGCTCTTTTCACTGGACTCTGGCCACATGAAAATCTGTTGGTTTTTAGGATGTCTAGGGCTTTTAGAAACTTGCCATTCAGATGAATGCTGAGCTTAGCGGGCAGTTCAGGAAGGGAAGTTGTTTTTTATTTGTTTTTTTTTTTTTAGGAAGGGAAGTTTTAACCCTGGAAAAGAAGAGCAACTGCATATTAGCTAGGTCCATTATCTTAAAGCATCTTTATGCAAATGTAGCGGCATCTGGATTTTACTTTGTTTTGATTTTTGTTTTTTGAGGGGGCACAGACTTTGGTTTTGTGCTTCTGTTTGCTTTCTCAGTTTGTAGTGTCTTTGATAAAACACTATACAGCATGTTACTTTGGGGTCAGAATCCTTCTAAAGAAATACAAAATCTCCCTAAAAAAAAACTGGGATAACAAGCACTAGGATTAGCTTAACTGAAGTTCGGTTACATCTATGTTGTGGACCAACTCATTCAATATTTATTCATTTACTCAATAGATACTTATTTTATACTTACTGTGTTCCAGGGGCAGAGATTACTATTTAGAAAGAGAGACTAGGGCTGGGTGCAGTGGCTCATGCCTTTAATCCCAGCACTTTGGGAGGCCAAGGCAGGTGGATCACTTGAGGTCAGGAGTTTGAGACCAACCTGACCAAAATGGCAAAACCGTATCTCTACTAAAACTACAAAAATTAGCTGGGTGTAGTGGCACCCACATTTCCAGCTACTCAGGAGGCTGAGGAAGGAGAATCACTTGAACCAAAGAAGTGGAGGTTGCAGTGAGCCGAGATCACACTATTGCATTCCAACCTGGGCAACAGAGTGAGACTCTGTGAAGGAAGGAAGGGAGGGAGGGAGCTCAAGTGATCTGCCCACCTCAGCCTCCCAAAGTACTGGGATTACAGGCGTGAGTCACCGTCCCCAGCCTAAGAGGTTTAAAAACAAGCAGTTGATGAAATAGGACAAACCAAGATAATATTTTTTTTGTTATCGATATGTAAAGGTAGAGATTGTCTCTGGAGAAAGGAAATGTAAGTGGTCAACCTTGTCATTTAAGAGGAGGACTGAAGAGGCAGGGTGCGGTAGCTCACACCTGTAATCCCAGCACTTTGGGAGGCCGAGGCAGGTAGATCACTTCAGCCCCGGAGTTCGAGACCAGCCTGGGCAACATGGCAAAACCCCGTCTGTACAAAAATTAGCCAGGCATGGTGGCATGTGCCTGTAATCCCAGCTACTCAGGAGGCTGAGGCAAGAGAGTATCTTGGATGCAGAGGTTGCGGTGAGCCAAGACCATGCCACTGCACTCCAGCCTCGGCGACAGTGTGAGACTCGGTCTTGATTGAAAAAAAAAAAAAAATCTGGTCATCAGAGTGAGGAAAATGAAGTCGTCGTAGCTGCTGTTGGAGACAATATCAGGTGGAGAGAAGACTCCTTTTTAAACATGGGAGAGGCCTAAACCTAGAAAATGTGTGAGGATGTATGCGTCCAGACATTTTTGAGGTCCATATTTTAGTGTCCTGGTACCATGTCAGTGCTGCTGCGTGTTTAAGAACCTTGATCCTGCACCTGAATGTAACATACTGGTTACTCTTCAGGGTTAGGATTAGGATTCTTACTGAGTCAGAGAAAAATACCCTACCTGAGGGGCTGATAAAGTAGATTTGGACAGGAATTCTGAAAATGCTTGGCTGGCTTGGAGGCAGTTACAAAGAAATTCATAATCCATTTAGTTGACTTCATTATTCATTTAGCTGAATTCTTTTTGTTTTTTGTTTTTTTTTTGAGACAGAGTCTCATTCTGTTGCCCAGACTGGAGTGGCAGTGGTGCTATCTTGGCTCACTGCAACCTCCACCTTCTGGGTTCAAGCGATTCTCCTGCCTCAGCCTCCTGAGTAGCTGGGATTATGGGCACGCACCACCATGCCAGGCTAATTTTTGTATTTTTAGCCGAGACGAGATTTCACCATGTTGGCCAGGCTGGTCTGGAACTCCTGACCTCAGGTGACCTGCCTGCCTCAGCCTCCCAAAGTGGTGGGATTACAGGCGTGAACCACCGCACCCGGCCCATTTAGTTGAATTCTAGTTCAACTAAATGAAGTAGAATTAGTTATGAAATTTATTTAGTTATGAAATTTATAATTCATTCATTCACTGATAACCACCCTATCTCTGAGATTTGGTGGTTACATGGCACTGTCCTGGATATACAGTATTTTCATATTAATACATTTTGGTATGCTTCCTTTTTAGGAAACACGAAGGAAGGAAGGCATTGTGAAGCTGAAACCTCATGAGGAACCTCTTCGTTCTGAGATCCTCAGTGGAAAATTCACCATCTTAGTGAGTGTTTAGGGACCCTATCTCATAGGGCCTTATTACTTCCTTTTTTAACTGGTGTCCTGTTTGGACTTTGTTCCTATATACCTTATCCTGAATCTAGAGAGTCTCCACAGTTAGGAGCAGATGTGAAACAGCCATGCAGTTTGGTATAAAATTATTTTAGTAATAACTGAATACTAATAGTTTCTAGTAATTACAGTTATGAATGATAATTGAATAATTAAATTATGGAAAATCAGTTGTACAGTAGACTTAGAAAAGTTTCTTCAGTTGGTCCATTAAGGTTAATCATGGTCTTTGGGATAGGTATGCAATGTGTCAGACACCCATGCTTCCATACTTAACACAAGCTCTCCACTTAGTTGAGACCTCAGCCTTTCAAGTAAACATACAATGGCACTTTTAAGGCAGAGGGTGGAAATCGTGATCCTGTTCCCTGGTTCTCTGCTGCTGCTTGTTTCTTTTGCCATTCTGCCAGGGAAGTTAGCTAGGAAGCCAGTGCAGAGCCATCCTTTGATCTGTCTGCAGTTGAAGAGCAAAGAGAACGTTTTTTTTTTTTTTTTTTCCTTGTCACAGACATATGGTCCAGGGAGTCCTGAGAGAATCAGGCAAGGGATGATATTAACATTCTTCCCTTTGGGGAGCAATTGGTGAAGTCAGGGAATTATTCTCAGCATCTGTTTTCTACATGTATCAAACCCTTATCCAGTATATGTCTTAGTAATTGCTGTGATTTTCTATTTGATTTTTTAAAATGTTTCTTGTTTTATTTGCTTTAGAATGTTCGGGACCCAACAGGAGCCTCCATTGCCCTCTTTACTGCCAGGTTGCATCATCCCCACAAGTCAGTCCAACATGTGGTACTTCAGGCTCTGTTTTACTTGCTAGACAGAGCTGTGGATAGGTAAGCACTGAGACTATTTTTTAGGTATTCTACATGCAGGTAGGAAAGTGACAGTTTTTTACTTGATTAAATTCAGCAGTGCCTTCACCATTCTCCTAGGATGTGCCTTGGGCAATGCTATGAATAGAAAACAGTCCATGTCCTTCAGGATGCGGCATGTTTGCAGGCATTATCAAGATGGTGGGTGTTCTTTTTTTAATTTAATTTTATTTTTATTTTTATTTTTATTTTGAGACGGAGTCTTGCTCTGTCACCCAGGCTAGAGTGCAGTGGTGTGATCTCAGCTCACTGCAAGCTCTGCCTCCCAGGTTCACGCCAT
Source organism: Chlorocebus sabaeus (assembly GCF_047675955.1). Classification (NCBI taxonomy): domain Eukaryota; kingdom Metazoa; phylum Chordata; class Mammalia; order Primates; family Cercopithecidae; genus Chlorocebus; species Chlorocebus sabaeus. The sequence goes on along the minus strand of NC_132929.1, from coordinate 51,426,456 downwards.
TCTCCTGCCTCAGTCTCCCGAGTAGCTAGGACCACAGGCACCTGCCACCGCGCCTGGCTAATTTTTTAAATTTTTAGTAGAGATGGGGTTTCAACGTAGTCTCGATCTCCTGACCTCGTGATCTGCCCGCCTCGGTCTCCCAAAGTGCTGGGATTATAGGCGTGAGCCACCGCGCCTGGCCGGTGGGTGTTCTCTTTACCACCTTGGCTCTATGTCAGGAAAATAGAAGCTGAGAAAGTCAATTATCAGCAATCTTCAGTGTATGGAAAACTACTTATTGGAAGAGAATGAGGGGGAGGTGACCTGTGCTGGTTCTTTTTGCTCATATCAGAACCCTCTAGGGCCTCAGTTTCTTTGTCTGCATAACAGGAATAATGCCATTTAGTTCAGAGGATTTTGAGACTCAACATTCAGGGGAGGGCTGGGTGCAGTGGCTCACACCTGTAATCGCAGCACTTTGGGAGGCTGAAGTGGGCGGATTGCTTGAGGCAGGAGAATGACATGAACCTGGGAGGCGGGGCTTGCAGTGAGCCGAGATCACGCCACTGCACTCCAGCCTGGGCGACAGAGCGAGATTTCGTCTCAAAAAAGAAGAAAAAAAAATGGATTGGTAAACAGCATATACTTTTCTATCAACCAGTGCTACAGTTCCATCTAGAAGTCTTCTGGGAGATAGGGCAGCCCAGCAGAAGATACACAGACAAAATAACTCAGAACCCAGGTTCTTAAAGGAGCAGGGAAGTTCCTTTAAGCAATGTGTAATTAAGAAAAGAGAGTGCTCAAGTTAAAGAAACTTAAGGAAATCCTGGGGAAGTCTGAACTTAGAGCAATTGGAATTAACAGAGATAGAGAGCTCTCTAAAAGCAGAAGGGCCTCCAAGGAGGAAGCCATCAACCATATCCACACCAGATGTTTGTGAGGCAGTAGAAGCAAGGGACAAAGGCTCAGAGTCAACACCAAGGAGAAATGGACATGTTTTGTAACCACATCTTACTTAGGGCTTTACCTTCCCTTAGTATTCCTTAGTAAGGAGGGTCTAAGCATGAAAAACAGAACTGTCTTCTATAGTATTTGGGATTTCATATCCATTTTATACTGAGTCTTATAAAATTCCATAACATAGATTTCATCAGTCTCAATCTTTTTATGTTCTCTTTATAAAACCTCAAGTTAATAAAGTCTTCTGAGTACTAAGACTGATCACATAGATCTAAACTCAACTGACAATGAAGTCAGGATTGAGATATCCATAAATGGGAAGCCAGGTGAGCAATCCTTCTTTCCAGAATGGTGTTTTAACAATAAGCTGTATTCCCAAATGAGGTTTTTTTGTTTTGTTTTGTTTTGTTTTTGAGACAGAGTTTTGCTCTTGTTACCCAGGCTGGAGAGCAGTAAGCAGTGGTGTGATCTCAGCTCCCTGCAACCTCCACTTCCCAGGTTCATGCAATTCTCCTGCCTCAGCCTCCCAAGTAGCTGGGATTACAGGTGCCTGCCACCATGCCCAGCTAATTTTTGTATTTTTAGGTTTTACCACGTTGGCCAGGCTGGTCTCGAACTCCTGACCTCAGGTAATCCACCCACCTCAGCCTCACAAAGTGCTGGGATTACAGGCGTGAGCCACCATGCCTGGCCCCAAATTAGTATTTTACATGCTACACAAGGTATTAGCCCTGTGGGGAATATAATGGGAAGGTCATTACTTTCATGGACCTTCCTGTCTCTCTGGGCAGGCAAATTAAAAAAATACAAAACTCCAAACTTTTTGCACATTTCTAGTAGTGAAGAACAAGTAAAAATTCACAAATCTATATTTATAAATAATAAACATTAATGACCACATTAATATAGCCAATATAAAACATACAAAAAAGAAATGCAGATTATGAAAAATTTTTTTTAAATTTAACTTTTGGCCAGGCGCAGTGGCTCATGCCTATAATCCTAGCACTTTGGGAGGCCGAGGCAGGCGGATCCTACTTGAGGCCAGGAATTGAGACCAGCCTGGACAACATGGTGAAACCCTGTCTCTGATAAAAATACAAAAAATTAGCTCGGTGTGGTAGTGTGCGCCTTTAGTCCCAGCTTCTTGGGGGAGGTGGGAGAGGTTGCTGAGGTGGGAGGATCACTTGAGCCCAGAAGAGTGAGGCTGTAGTGAGCCATGATCACGCCACTGCATTCCAGCCTGGGTGACAGAGCGAGACCTGTCTCAAAAAAAAACACAAAAAAGCCCACACAAAACAAACAACAACAACAAAAAACATTTAGGGAGAAGTCCAAAAGTATCAAGTTAAGCAAAAACCATCCTTAATAAAAACAGGTGCATAAGCATAAAGAACGAGCTCAGGTCATCACTCTCTCCCTGCTAAGGTAAATGGTATTGTTACAATTCAATTGACAATTAAACTCAAGCCCCAAGAAGTTTTTTACAGTCATCACATGTTAGTCCAGCTGGTTCTAAGATCCTGGTTTCTTCACTCTTGGGCAGAGTTATTTCTATCCTCTCATGCTGTTGTTCTGCTATTTCTTTTTCCCTGGTGCTTGCAATTTACAGTTTCTTACTGCTCTTGACATCTTTGGCTGGTCCTCTGGCTTAGAAGTCCTATATTGAGGCCAAGTGCATTGATTCATGCCTGTAATCCTAGCACTTTGGGAGGCTGAGACCGGCAGATTGTCTGAGCCCAGGAGTTTGAGACCAGCCCTGGGAAACATGATGAAACCACCCATTTCTTGAGGGCAGGGAACTTTCTTTTTAACATATATAATGGAAAATATCTGAATCTCTGTATGTAGAGAGAGAATAGTATCATGAACATCCACATATCCATCATCCATCTTCTTCAAAGTGATCTGTAACCATCTTGTTTCATTGGTAGCCTCTCATGGATCTCCTATCCTCAGTTTCTTTCTTTCCTTTTTTTTTTTTTTTTTGAGACTAGGTCTTGCTTTGTCACCCAGGCTGGAGTGCAGTAGCATGATTGTAGCTCACTGCAGCCTTGAACTCCTGGCCTTAAGTGATCCTCCCATCTTGGCCTCCCAAAATGCTGAGATTACAAGCATAAACCACTGCATCTGGCTTCTCAGTTTTTTAAAAACAAATGTCAGGGACTGTGTTTTAAACTTCTTGGTGTTTTCTGTAACATGTAGCTCAGGAATCAAACTCAGTAGGGAATCAGTCAGCTGTCATTGTAAATTTTTTTTTTTTTTGAGTCAGAGTCTCACTCTGTCCCCCAGGCTGGAGTGCAGTGGCGCTTTCTCAGCTCACTGCAAGCTCCGCTTCCCAGATTCATGCCATTCTCCTGCCTCAGCCTCCTGAGTAGCTGGGACTACAGCGCTGGCTACCATGCCCAGCTAATTTTTTTGTATTTTTAGTAGAGACAGGGTTTCACCATGTTAGTCAGGATGGTCTTGATCTCCTGACCTCATGATCCACCCAACTTGGCCTCCCAAAGTGCTGAGATTATAGGCGTGAGCCATCGCGCCCGGCCCATTGTAAATCTTAAACTGGGTGCAGTGGCTCATGCCTGTAATCCCAATGCTTTGGGAGGCCAGGTGAGAGGATCGCTTGAGTCCAGAAGTTCGAGACTAGCCTGGGCAACATAGCAAGACCTCGTCTCTACAAAAAGTTTAAAAATTAGCCAGCTGGGCATGGTGAAGTTTGCCTGTAGTCCCAGACACTCACAGAAGGCTGAACTGGGAGGATCACCTGAGCCCTGGGAGGTTGAGGCTGCAGTAAGCCATATTGTGCCAGTGCACTACAGCATGGGTGACAGAGCAAAATGTTGTCTTAAAATATATATATATTCTGGTGGCTCATGCCTGTAGTCCCAGCACTTTGGGAGTCTAAGGGGTTGGATCTCCTGAAGTCAGGAGTTTGAGACCAGCCTGGCCAATATGGTGAAATCCCATGTCTACTAAAAATACAAAAAATTAGCTGGGCGTGGTGATGGGTGCCTGTAATCCCAGCTACTCAGGAGGCTGAGACAGGAGAATCGCTTGAACTGGGGCGGAGGTTGCAGTGAGCAGAGATCACGCTATTGCACTTCAGCCTGGGCAACAAGAGCGAAACTCTGTCTCAAAGAAAAAAAAAGTGTGTGTGTGTGTATATATATATATGTAATATATACACACATATATAAACACATACACATCTATCTGTCTGTCTGTCTATTCTATACCCTAAAGTGTAAAAATCTTACTGCATTCATGTTTTATGTGCCTTCACAGGATGAGCACTTTGATCTGGGAATATAGAACCTGGATCATTCATTATGCATCCAAGCTTCTTTTTCTTAAATTCTCTTTGCCCCCTTACTGACTTGTTTTTGTTTTAGTCCCCTGCCACAAGCTGGAGTCATGAGCGGAGAGCCCATAAGTTGAATTTGACCCTTTAGGAGCTCATGGAGAAATAGAAAGTATCTAGATCTGGATAGCCTATTCAATAATTGTGCCACACATTTTCTTTGTTTCTTTCTTTTTATTTAAGAGACAGGGTCTCACTCTGTTGCTCGGGCTGAAGTGCAGTTGCATCATCATAACTCACAGTAGCCTCAACTCCTAGGCTCAAATGATCCTCCTGCCTCTGTCTCCCAAGGAGCTGGGACCACAGGCACGTACTACTAAACTTGTTCAATTTAAAAATTGTTTTGTAGAGATGCAGTTTCACTCTGTTGATCAGGCTCGTTTCAAACTCCTGACCTCAAGCAGTCTTCACATCTCAGTCTCCCAAAGTGCTGAGATTACAGGTGTGAGTCACTGCACCTGTCCTGTGCCACACATTTTAACAGCATCTTGGATCTTTGTGGATCATAGTCTCTCTTGGGTTGTGAAAAAGGAGTCAAGGGTAAGGCGCAGTGACTCATACCTGTAATCCCAGCACTTTGGGAGGCTGAGTTGGGTGGATCACTTGAGGTCAGGAGCTTGGGACCAGCCTGGGCAACATAATGAAACCCCATCTCTACTAAAAATTTAAAAATAAGTAAATAAATAAGAAAAAGGAGTAAAGATTTAACACTAATGTAACACATTAGGTGCCAGTTGAAACCAAGTCTGCTGGAGAAACTTTCATGTACCTCAGAATTAGACATTTTTGAAATGTTAGCTCATGGGCGGGTGCTTCTGCCTTGGAATTTGTTAAAGGGATGAAGATATGGAGGTTCCCAGGAGGTGCTGGTGCAAAAATAGTAAGATACAAAATAACTTTGAGACTGGGCTTGGTGGCTCACGCCTGTAATCCCAACATCGGAGGCCGATGTGGGTGGATCACCTAAGGTCAGGAGTTCAAGACCAGCCTGGCCAACATGGCGAAACCCTGTCTCTACTAAAAATACATTAGCCAAGTGTGGTGGTGCATGCCTGTAGTCCCAGCTACTCGGGAGGCTGAGGCAGAAGAATTGCTTGAACCCGGTCGGCGGAGGTTGCAGTGAGCCGGGATCGTGCCATTGCACTCCAGCCTGGGTGACAAGAGTGAAACTCTGTCTCAAAACAAAAAACAATAACTTTGAGATTTCAGGAATGTATTTTGTGCCAAACATTTTCTCAATTCTAAATAGATGTGAAAACTGTTGCTGTCATCTGTGAGTAGTCCAATCAAATAATTTATTCCTAATGACCATTTGGGTCTGCAAATCATATATACGTACGAATCTGGCTTGGTGGAAGAGTACCTCTTTGAGAAATCTTTATAAATCTGGGAAATTGGACTGAGGAATACTTTCTATATCTTCAAATGTTCCTAATTTTGGTCTGGGAATAGGCTTACTTTTTTTTTTTTCCCCCCTGAGATGGAGTCTCACTCTGTTGCCCCGGCTGGGGTGCAGTGGTACAGTCTCAACTCACTGCAACCTCTGCCTCTTGGGCTCAGGCAATTCTCCTGCCTCAGCCTCCTGAGTAGTTGGGATTACAGGCATGTGCCACCATACCCGGCTAATTTTGTATTTTTTGTGGAAATGGGGCTTCACCATATTGGTCAGTCTGGTCTCGAACTCCTGACCTCAGGTGATCCATCTGCTTCTGCCTCCCAAAGTGTGGGGATTACAGGTGTGAGCCACCATACCCGGCCATGGCTTACTATTAATACCTGTTAATCTACTTTTTTTTCCTTCCTTTCCCTTTTTTTTTTTTTTTTTTTTTTTTTTTTTTAAATAGAGTCATGGTCTTGCCATGTTGCCCAGGCTGGTCTTGAACTCCTGGGTTCAAGCGATCTGGCTGCCTTGGCTTCCCAAAGTGCTAGGATTAGAGGCATGAGCCACTGCGCCCAGCCTTACTTTTTCTTAAGATAAGATCTCACTCTGTCTCCCAGGCTGGAGTGCAGTGGCATGATCTCACTGCAGCCTCGACCTCCTCACTCAAGCGACCCTCCCACCTCAGCCTCCTGGGTAGCTGGGACTATACGTACAAGTCACTACATGATGAGGTATTGTCATGTTGCCCAGCCTGGTCTCAAATTCCTGGGCTCAAGCTATCCGCCCTCCTTAGCCGTCCAAAGTACTGAGGCTACAGGCATGAGCCACCATGCCGCCTTAATCTACTTTTTAGGAATGCTTTCCAAAGGCCATTTATGGGTTTGTTGTCTTCCTCCATTGGGTCGTAAGAGACAAATTTACTATCAATGAGCTTAGAGGCATTCTTGTTCTACAGTTTTCCATAGGTCTGAAATATTTTCTTAGAGATGGGCTTCCAGTCTACTGAATTACAATTCAGTGACCATTTATTTTTAAGGGCTGTGCTAGGGACTATTGGGTGTAATGAGTTGAACAACAAGTTCTTGTCCTTTACGACAGAATCAGATGGCTACACAGAGTATATTAAGGCCACAAGAAAAATCCACAGAAAGATTTATGGGGCTTTAAAGGAAAAAATGATCGGTAGCATATTTGATTACAGTTACGAGGGAGACTTTCATGGAAGAGGAAACTTTGGGGTTGAGTACGGAATATGTTACAGGATTTGGGTAGGTAGATTCAGAGGGGTGGGAGAAAACAGTTCAGATTTTGATAACTTAGTTGTTGTAGATCATTCTCAACCTACGAGTTTGGCATTTGGTAAATCTGGATAAATCTGCCTTAATAAACATAGCAGATATAAAAGATAAGAGATCTTTTTGTAAGACCAATGTGCAGTCAGGCAGTTGTTTTGATCCTAGATGTTTCATACTCATGGGTTTTGTTTTGGCATTAGGCTTTCAACCTGCCTCATCCATTTTCTTACTTACAAATGTTTTTGTTCAATGGTTGATTTACAGCTTTGAAACTCAGAGGAATGGACTCGTGTTTATCTATGACATGTGTGGTTCCAATTATGCCAACTTTGAGCTGGATCTTGGCAAGAAAGTCCTAAACCTACTGAAGGTAAGGCTATGGAGGGCCCTCTCAACTTTCCTTCAATGCTTGGGATTTTTTTTTTTTTTTTTTTTTTTTAATTCTTTGGGATAAGATTTAGGAAAGATGCAAACTTCAGAAATTATGTTCAATGTAAAGGCCATCTGTAAATGATGACTACTATCTGCTTCCATAGAGCAAGAAATGACCTTAAAAGTGAAGTGGGAGAAATTAAGGTAAAAAATGCACAGGAACGGCTGGGCATGGTGGCTCATGCCTGTAATCCCAGCACTTTGGGAGGCCGAGGTGGGTGGATCATGAGGTCAAGAGATCAAGGCCATCTTGGCCAACATGGTGAAACTCTGTCTCTACTAAAAACACAAAAATTAGCTGGGCATGGTGGCGTCTGCCTGTAGTCCCAGCTACTTGGGAGACTGAGGCAGGAGAATCGCTCAAACCTGGGAAGCAGAGGTTGCAGTGAGCGGAGATCGCGCCACTGCGATCTCGCGACAGAGTGAGTCTGGCAACAGAGTGAGACTTCGTCTCCAAAAAAAAAAATGCACAGGAACATTCTGAGTCATAAAAGTGGAATGGGCCGGGTGCCCTGACTCACTTCTGTAATCCCAGCACTTTGGGAGGCTAAGGCACACTTATGTGTATAAGGTGTATATGAAACATACATAAATTTAGGCTGAGTGCGGCTCACGCCTATAATCCCAGCACTTTGGGAGGCCAAGGCGGGTGGATCACGAGGTCAGGAGATCGAAACTATCCTGGCTAACACAGTGAAACCCCATCTCTAAAAAAAAAAATTAGCTGGGTGTGGTGGTGGGCGTGCCTGTAGTCCCAGCTACTCGGGAGGCTGAGGCAGGAGAATGGCATGAACTGGGGAGGTGGAGGTTGCAGTGAGCCAACATCGTGCCACTGCACTCCAGCCTGGGTGACAGAGCGAGACTCCGTCTCAAAAAAAAAAAAAAAAAAAAGAAACATACATAAATTTCCTGCTTAGACTTGGGTCCCATCCCTAAGATATCTCATTATGTATATGCAGATATTCTAAAATCTGAAAAAAATTCAAAATCTGAAACACTTCTAGTCCGAAGTATTTTGGATAAGGAATACCCAACCTGTGTTATGAATGGTGCTGTTATGAACATTCTTAAACATGTTTTCTGGTGCATATGTGTAAGAGGGTCTCTAGGGGAGTGTTTCTCAACCTTTTTTCATTGTTGCCTCACTAAGGAACCTTTTTCAGTATTTTTTTCCCCTAATAATTCCTCTTCTAATGAAATTTAAATACCATAGATATACTGCATATCTCTATGTACTCTTTAAAATTTATTTATATTTTATTTATTTTTTTTGCTCCTGTGGCCCAGGCTGGAGTGTGGTAGTGCAATGTCGGCTCACTGCCAACCTCCACCTCCTGGTTCAAGTGATTCTCCTGCCTCAGCCTCCTGAGTAGCTGGGATTATAGGCGCCCGCCACCACGCCTGGCCAATTTTTGTACTTTTGGTAGAGATGGGGTTTCTCCACGTTGGCCAGGCTGGTCTCAAACTCCTGACCACCGCCTCGGCCTCCCATAGTGCTGGGATTATAGGCGTGAGCCACCACGCCCAGCCTAAATTTATGTATGTTTCATATACACCTTATACACATAAGTGTGCCTCAGCCTCCCAAAGTGCTGGGATTACAGGAGTGAGTCAGGGCACCCAGCCCATTCCACTTTTATGACTCAGAATGTTCCTGTGCATTTTTTTTTTTTTTTTTTTTTTTGGAGACGAAGTCTCACTCTGTTGCCAGACAGGAGTGCAGTGGCGCCATCTCGGCTCACTGCAACCTCCGCTTCCCAGGTTTGAGTGATTCTCCTTATTTTTTAATAGAGGCAGAGTCTCGCTATGTTGCCCAGGGTGGTCTTGAATTCCTGGGCTCAAGTAGTACCACCTCCTTGGCCTCCCAAAGTGCTGGGATTATAGGTATTGGCCTCTGTGCCTGGCCTCTTTATGTACTCTGTATACATAAAAAGAGTAAGATTTTTTTTCCCCCCCCTGAGATGGAGTCTCGCACTGTCGCCCAGGCTGGAGTGCAGTGGCATGATCTCGGCTCACTGCAAGCCCCGCCTCCCAGGTTCACGCCACTCTCCTGCCTCCGCCTCCCGAGTAGCTGGGACTACAGGTGTACACCCCCACGCCCGGTTAATTTTTTTGTAGTTTTGGTAGACAGGGTTTCACCGTGTTAGCCAGGATGGTCTCAATTTCCTGACCTCGTGATCTGCCCGCCTCGGCTTCCCAAAGTGCTGGGATTACAGGCGTGAGCCACCGCACCCGGCCTGATTTCTTTTTTTTTTTTCTGGCTCACCTCACCCTGTTCTCCTACTAATTTTACCCCTTTGGTGAGGTGATATCTCCCCTATTGAGAATGCATGCTCTAGGGTATACACCTAGGAGTGGATTGTTTGGTCCTAAAGTCTATGAAGATTTAACGTTATAAGACAATGTCAAACTGTGTTTCAAAGTGGTCGTACCCCCTTGCCATGTGTAATGATTTCCGTTGGTCTACATCCTCTTCGGCACTTACTAATGTCAGATTTCTTAATTTTTTTCTCAATCAAATGGATATGAAATGGTATCTTGTGGTATAGCTTGCGTTTCTTTTATTAGTGAAATTAACTATCTCTTCATATATTTGTTAGCTGTATAATTTTTCTTCTTCTGTGAAATGTCTATTTATGATTTCTCCATTTAGGAATTAATAGTTTTTAATATATTATTGATTCTAATCCATAAAGATACATATATATAAACTGTCTCTTAATTTATAGCTTGTTTTTGCACTTTTTATGAAGTTCTTTGACTAACAGAGTTCCTTTTCTTTTTCTTTTTTTTTTTTTTGAGACCCAAGTCTTGCTCTGTTGCCAAAGCTGAGTGCAGTGGCACGATCTTGGCTCACTGCAACCTCTACCTCCTGGGTTCAAGCAGTTCTCATGCCTCAACCTCCTGAGTAGCTAGAATTACAGGCATGCGCCACCACACCCAACTAATTTTTGTATCTTTTGTAGAGATGGAGTTTCACCATAGTGCCTAGGCTGGTCTCAAGGTCTTGAGCTCAAGCAATCCAGCCACCTTGGCCTCCCAAAGTGTTGGGATTACACACGTGAACCACTGTGCCCGACCCACAGAACTTAGTTTCATGCAGTTTTTCAATATTCCAGCCCTTTTCATGGATGGGGTTACCATGCAACACTGGCAGTCTAACTAGGAAGAAATCGTTCCCAAGAAATCCAAAAGAAAAAAAAAAAAAAAAAAAGAGGAATTGTAGCTAGTATCTTCTAGCCTACTCTTTTTGCCACTTTTTTTTCATTTTGTTTTTTTTTTTTTTTGAGACAGAGTTTCGCTCCTTTTCCCATAATAGAGTGCAGTGGTGCTATCTCGGCTCACTGCAACCTCCTCCTCCCAGGTTCAAGCGATTTTCCTGCCTCAGCCTCCCAAGTAGTTGGGATTACAGGTACCTGTCACCACACCCAGCTAATTTTTGTATTTTTAGTGGAGACGGGATTTTGCCATGTTGGCCAGGCTAGACTCGATCTCCTTACCTCAAGTGATCCACCAGCCTTGACCTCCCAAAGTGCTAGGATTACAGACGTGAGCCACCGTGTCCAGCCCTTTTTGCCACTTTCAAAAGACTGATTCTTTTTTGTTGTTTGTTCTGAGACGGGGTGTCTCTCTGTCCCCTAGGCTGGAGTGCAATGGCGTGATCTCGGCTCACTGCAACCTCTGCCTCCTGGGTTCAAGTGATTCTCCTGCTTCAGCATCCTAAGTAGCTGGCATTAGAGGTGCCTACCACCACACTCGGCTAATTTTTAGTAGTGATGTGGTTTCACCATGTTGGCCAGGTTGGTCTCGAACTCCTGACCTAAAGTGATCCGCCCACCTTGGCCTCTCAAAGTGCTGGGATTACAGGTGTGAGCCACCATGCCCAGCCTCAAAAGACTGATTCTCAGTCTGACAGGTCACTCTGTTCTCTTCAGTTTTCCTTTAGTTCTACTGATTTGGGGAATCCCCAGCACTCCTCTACGGCGAATATACAGCATCTAGAACAAACTTCTCCAAAGGCCTCTTCACTGAAGTGTGATAAACTACTTTCATCTTTTCCTTCAAAGATGCAACAATTTATTTCAGGGCCTAAATGTCCAAGGTCCTTTTAACCACCAAATCAAAAACCATTCTAGGGAAACACCTGTTATTTCCACAAAATGATAAATAGAAAATAGAAGCTATTACATCTGTTTTTTCAGAGCAAAGAATTACAGACCTGGGCCTAGTCCATTTACATGACTGTCTGGGGGTACCTGCTGCAGTCACGAGGGATGGGTGGCAGCTTGGTCAGTGGAGAATAGCCTGCAGCATTCTCCTGTGGTTATAAAGGATTTACCCCTCAATCCCAAACCTTTCCTGAAGGGATTAACAGAAAAGCCAGTGATGGTGAAACTTAAGTGGGGAATGGATTACAAAGGCTAACTGGTATCCGTAGATGAACCAGATCTATAGATGTATCTATATGAACATGTAGCTTGCAAATACAGAAGAATACATAGTTGGGGTATTGTCTGGACATCTGGATGAAGTTTTACTAAACTATAATAATGTCCTTTGTCTCAGAGGTGTGGAAGAGGAAGAGGATGGGAAAATGAGAGAATAGCATCTTTTCTGGGGGATTTTTAAAATATATATTTCTAGACAATAAAAATTTGTTTGTTTTTCAAATAAATAAATGACTCTATAGCACCCTCATATACTGTCAGTTCAGTAAGTTGTTAACACCTTTTGGAAGGCATCTGGCATTATAAATCCTTAAAAATGCACATACCCTTTGATCAGTTGTATTTCTGAGATTATATGCTAAGGAAACAATCAGGAAAACAAAGATTTATAAAAAGAGCATTTACTGCATATTTATTTTAGATAATTAAAAATAATACCTTAAGCTGACTCCAGTGACTTAAATCTATAATCAGCCCTTTGGGAGTTTGAGGTGGGAGAATTGCCTAAGGCAAGGGGTTCAGGACCAGTCTAGGCCACATAGCAAGACCCTGACTGTACAAAATTTAGCTGCATGTGGTGGTATGTGCTTATTGTCCCAGCTACCCAGGAGGCTGAGGCAGGAGGATCACTTGAGCCCAGGATATGAGGCTTCAGTGAGCTATGATCATATGATTGCATTCCAGCCCAGTTGATAACACCCTGTCTTTAAAAAAAAAAAAAAAAAGAATATTCATAATCTTTAGCCAAATAATCCCAGTCTTAGAAACAGCTTCTTAAAATAATTTAAAAGGAGGCTGGGTACAGTGACTTATGCCTGTAATCCCAGCACTTTGAAAGGCCGAGATGGGCGGATCACTTGAGGCCAGGAGTTCAAGACCAGCCTGGCCAACATGGTGAAAGGTCATCTCTGCTAAAAATACAAAAAAGTTAGCCAGGCATGATGGTGCACACCTGTAATCCCAGCTACTCGGGAAGCTGAGGCAGGAGAATTGGTTGAACCCTTGAGCAGATATCGTGCCACTGCACTCCAGCTTGGGTGACCATGTGAGACTGAAAAAAAAAAAAAAAGAAAATGAGTTTCAAAAAAGAATGAAAAGGAAAAGATAAAATGAGCATATCAGGATTATTTAGGCCTGAAAACAAACTGAATAATCAGAATGATGGTTACATGGTTAATTAAATTACCTGTGTCATATTTATTCCCCCGGATATTGTGACTTTGTTAAAACTGACAAATAGAAAGTCTAAGTTGGGGAAAGGAGGGACTTTTTAATATGTAAAGGTGGAAAACAAAACAGCTACCCATATAGAAAAAAATGTCAGATTCCTACATCTCATACTATGTTCAAAAATCAACTTCAGATAGATTAAAGTCTTAAATAGCAAAAACAGGCCAGGCGTGGGGCCTCACACCTGGAATCCCAACACTGGGAGGCTAAGGCAGGCAGATTGCTTGAGCCCAGTAGTTTGAAGCCAGCCTGGGCAACACGATGAAACCACTTGTAGTTTTATTCTACAAAAATACAAAAATTAGGCATGGTGGCACATTCTACTTGTGAGGCTGAGGTAGGAGGGTCACTTTGAACCTGGGAGGTCAAGGCTATGGTGAGCCATGATGGTGCCACTGTACTCCAGCCTGGGCAACAGAGTGAGACCTTATCTCAAAAAAAACAAAAGGACAAAAACAAAAGTTTAAATTTTTAAAAGAAAATATCTCCTCAAATGGACAAGTGGAAACAACCAATGTGCACAAGTGGAAACAACTCAAATGTCCATCAACGGATTAATAGATAAGAAAAATGTGGTATATTTATGAGGAAATATTATTCAGCCTTAGAAAGCAATGTAATTCTGAGACATGCTACAATATGGATTAACCTTGAAAACATTATGCTAAGTAGGATAAACAAGACAAAAAAGGACAACTATAGTAGGATTCCAATAATATGAGGACCAAAAATATGCAAATTCATAGAGACAGAAAGTAGAACCAAGGTTACTAGGGATTAGGGGAAGAAGGGAATAGGGATATGTTGTTTAATGGGTATAGGGTTTTTGTTTGTGATGATGAAATAGTTCTGAAAATGAATAGTGGTGATGGCTGCATTGTGAACATACTTAATGCCAATAATTGTACACTTAATATGTTTTAAAAGGTCAATTTTGTTGTGCATATTTTACAATAAGAAACCAACTTAGAAAAATTAATACACATGGTGGAATCAGTGGTAGAGCAGTAAAAAAAAAAAAATAGTACTTTTTCTGACATTAAAATAGAAAAGGATTTAAGACACAAAATACATTAACAAGAAAAGAAAACATTTAACCATATTAAAATTAAGAACTTGGCCGGGCGCGATGGCTCAAGCCTGTAATCCCAGCACTTTGGGAGGCCGAGACGGGCGGATCACGAGGTCAGGAGATCGAGACCATCCTGGCTAACACGGTGAAACCCCGTCTCTACTAAAATACAAAAAAAAATTAACCGGGCGAGGTGGCGGGCGCCTGTACTCCCAGCTACTTGGGAGGCTGAGGCAGGAGAATGGCGTGAACCCGGGAGGCGGGGCTTGCAGTGAGCTGAGATCCGGCCACTGCACTCCAGCCTGGGCAACAGAGCCAGACTCCGTCTCAAAAAAAAAAAAAAAAGAAAAGGATTTAAGACACAAAATACACTAACCAGAAAAGAAAACATTTAACCATATTAAAGTTAAGAACTTGGCCGGGCACGGTGGCTCAAGCCTGTAATCCCAGCACTTTGGGAGGCTGAGACGGGCGGATCACGAGGTCAGGAGATCGAGACCATCCTGGCTAACATGGTGAAACCCTGTCTCTACTAAAAAATACAAAAAACTAGCCGGGCAAGGTGGCGGGCGCCTGTAGTCCCAGCTACTCGGGAGGCTGAGGTGGGAGAATGGCGTAAACCCGGGAGGCGGAGCTTGCAGTGAGCTGAGATCTGGCCACTGCACTCCAGCCTGGGTGACAGAGCGAGACTTCGTCTCAAAAAAAAAAAAAAAAAAAAAATTAAGAACTTCACGCCAGGAGCAGTGGCTCGATGCCTATATTCCCAGCACTCTGGGAGGCCAAGGCCAAGATAGGCAGATCACTTGAGGTCAGGAGTTTGAAACCAGCCGGCCAACATGGTGAAATTCTGTCTCTACTAAAAATACAAAAATTAGCCAAGTGTAGTGGCGCAGTCCCAGTTACTTGGGAGCCTGAGGTGGGAGGATCATTTGAGCCTGGGAGGTACAGGACGCAGTGAGCAGTGATTGTAGCACTGCACTCCAGCCTAGGCAACAGAGCAAGACCCTGTCTCAAAAACAAAACAAAACAAAAACCGGACAACCAACCAAACAAAAAAAAACTAAGCACTGTGGAGTAGGAATGAATGATTTTTTCATCTTTATATTATGTGTGGATGAGGGTATCTCCTTTTTTTAGATCTCGTTTGCCATAGTGCACATTAGATTATATTTATTGATTGGTAAATACATAGATGAACGAATAGATTAAAAAATGATTATGCATACATCAGACTGAATGAAAAGTTATGAAAGAGAAATTTTTTTAATTTTTAAATTTTTATTTATTTATTAATTATTATTGTTATTATTATTATTTTGAGATGGAGTTTTGCTCTTGTTGCCCAGGCTGGAGTGCAGTGGCGCAGTCTTGGCTTACTACAACCTCCACCTCCTAGGTTCAAGCGATTCTCCTGCCTCAGCCTCCCAAGTAGCAGGGATTACAAGCGCATGCCACCATGCCTGCCTAATCTTTGTATTTTTTTTTTTTTTTTTTTTTTTGAGGCGGAGTGTAGCTCTGTCGCCCAGGCTGGAGTGCAGTGGCCGGATCTCAGCTCACTGCAAGCTCCGCCTCCCGGGTTCACGCCATTCTCCGGCCTCAGCCTCCCGAGTAGCTGGGACTACAGGCGCCCGCCACCTCGCCCGGCTGGTTTTTTGTATTTTTTAGTAGAGACGGGGTTTCACCATGTTGGCCGGGCTGGTTTCAAACTCCTGACTTCAAGTGATCTGCCCGCCTCGGCTTCCAGAAGTGCTGGGATTACAGGCGTGAGCCACCATGCCCAGCCATATTGTTTTTTTTGAGACAGAGTTTCGCTCTTGTTGCCCAGGGTAAAGTGCAATGGCGTGATCTCAACTCACTGCAGCCTCTGCTTCCTGGGTTCAAGTGATTCTCCTGCCTCGGCCTTCTGAGTAGTTGGGATTACAGGTGTCTGCCACCACACCTGGCTAGTTTTGTATTTTTAGTACTGACAGGTTTTACCATGTTGGCGAGGCTGGTCTTGAACTCCTGACCTCCAGTGATCCACCCACCTCAGCCTCCCATAGTGCTGGGATTATAGGCATGAGCCACCACACTTGGCCGAGAAATGTTTAATGTTCAGTTTATTCATAATCTCATTTTTCCTTCATTTAGTAACAGAACTTTTTTAGGAGGCATATATGTATGTTGATGTGTGGTATGTGTAGTATATCTGTTGAGAAGTCAGAATAGTTTCTGATCCATAAAGCTTATGGTAGACAAGAACTTAACATTGTTATTTTTAAAGGTAAATCACCTTCTAATTTCTTTAGTTTGTTTAACCACTTTTCCTGTAGCTGCTGAGGTCAAACCTGAATTAGGCTATAGACTCCCCCTGCTGGGTAAGAATGGGGAGAAGAGCAGAAAACCTAAACTTGGGCTTGAAGAGTCACAGGTTCCATTACACTTATGTGTTTTCTCCACAGGGAGCATTTCCAGCTCGTTTGAAGAAAGTACTGATTGTGGGGGCACCCATATGGTTCCGAGTGCCCTATTCCATCATCAGCCTCCTCCTGAAGGACAAAGTCCGGGAGAGGGTAAGGCAAGCTCGCCCTTTTTTATTTGGAGGTGAATAGATACATTCTCATCTCTACCACTGAATTCCTGCCAATTAATTTTCTACCTTCAAAAAATCCTCTTGGCGTGTCTCCTAGAGCCTGTTCTGCTTCTGTTAGTGCATTCGCTCATATTCTCTACCTGATTCATTAGTCAGTTCAATATAGACTGCCTCTCTTACTGTACTACAAGCTTCTTGAAGTTTGAAACTAGACACAGTTTATCTGGTTCTCACTTCCTATAGCACCTTGCATAAGATAGTACTGAAGGATTGTGTCCTGGAGGTAACTTAGAGATAGCTGCTACTTCCAAAATTTATCCTAGAGCTGCATAGGCCTTTAATATTTAACAGCTTGTAATATAATTGCATTCGTTGAACTGGCATTTGAATTTGTTCAACTGGAAACATCATTCAATCCTTTTGACCACCAGGGTTGTGGAGGAAAGTTTTTCATTATGTCTCTTTCTACATTTATTCCTGGCATTTTTTTTCTCAGAACATCTTGTTGCTTCCCAATTTCAAAAGCGTTCAAAATTACCTTAATTCTGGGCTGAGTGTAGTGTCTCATGCCTATAATCCTAACACTTTGGGAGTCTGAGGCCAAGGCGGGAAGATCGCTTGAGGCCAGGAGTTCAAGACCAGCCTGGGCAGCATAGTGAGACCCTGTCACCACAATAAAACCAAAAACTTTAATTCTGTTATAATCTCCTGAGTGTCCCATGATTAAAAGTTTTATGGTCTCAGTTACTGATTGCAGCCATTAAAAGATAGGACATATGAAAGTGAAGACATTTGTTTCTGTGTTAGCTACTTAAACACCTAATGACACAGAGTAGGAGAGATCTTTTCTTTTTTTTTCTTTCTTTCTTTCTTTCTTTTTTTTTTTGAGACGGAGTCTCACTCTGTCGCCCAGGCTGGAGTGTGGTGGCACGATCTCGGCTCACTGCAGCCCCGCCTCTTGAGTTCAAGCGATTCTTCTGCCTCAGCCTCCCGAGTAGCTGAGAGTACAGGCACACACCACCACGCCCAGCTAATTTTTGTATTTTTAGTAGAGATGGGGTTTCACCATATTGGCCAGGCTGGTCTCGAACTCCTGACCTCATGATCCTCCCGCCTTGGCCTCCCAAAGTGCTGGGATTACAGGCGTGAGCCACCGTGGTTTTTTTTTTTTGTTGTTTGTTTGTTTGTTTGTTTTGAGATGGAGTCTTGCTCTGTCTCCCAGGCTGGAGTGCAGTGGTGCATCTCGGCTCACTGCAAGCTCCGCCTCCCAGGTTCAAGCGGTTCTCCTGCCTCAGCCTCTCTAGTAGCTGGGACTACAGGCACATGCCGTCACTCCCGGCTAATTTTTTGTGTTTTTAGTAGAGATGGGGTTTCACCGTGTTAGCCAAGATAGAGTCTTGATCTCCTGACTTTGTGATCCACCTGCCTCGGCCTCCCAAAGTGCTGGGATTACAGGCGTGAGCACCATGCCCGGCCATGAGAGATCTTTTCTTTCTTTTTTGAGATGGAGGTTTGCTCTTGTCGCTCAGGCTAGAGTGCAATGGCATGATCTTGGCTCACTGCAACCTCCAACCCCCAGGTTCAAGTGATTCTCCTGCCTCAGCCTCCCGAGTTGCTGGGATTATAGACTCCCACCACCATGCCCAGATAATTCTTGTATTTTTTTTTTAGTAGAGATGGTGTTTCACCATGTTGGACAGGCTGGTCTCGAACTCCTGACCTCAGATGATCCACCTGCCTCAGCCTCCCAAAGTGCTGGGATTACAGGCGTGAGCCACCATGCCAGCTGGAGAGATCTTTTCTAAGATAACTCTTTGAGAGGACTCCATAGGCAAATTCTTGCACTTGAATGATAGGAATTATACATACATGTATAAACTCAAAATATATTAAGTACTTTTTGTAGATGAAGCACTGGTTCCTGATAATTAAAAATTAAGTGAGATAGTCCACCCTCAAGGAGCTTATGGTCTTGATAGGGAACACAGAGATACACGTATGAGAACTTTGGCTCTGCAGGAATGCAGAGGAGCATATTGCCTCAAGCAGTCAGGAAAGACTTCACAGAAGAGGTGAGCTGTGCTGGTCCATGAAGAGGCAGAGGAGGAAAAGAAGGCATTCCAAGAAGAGGCAACAGCAAAAGAGATGAGCTTTTAGGAAGAAGAGCATCCCCATTCCACAGAGATCCTAAGGAGAACCAGTTAAGCTAATTTGCTCCAGCATGGCTATGTCCAAGCAAAGAGCAGCATTAAGTCTTATGATTACTACAAAAAAATTGTCTGGGCATGGTGGTGTGCATCTGCAGTCCCAGTTACTTGAGGGGCTGAGGTGGGAGGATCACTTGAGCCCAGGAGGTTGAGGCTGCAGTGAGCCTTGATCGCGCCACTATACTCCAGGCTAGGTGAAAAAGTGAGACCCTGTCTCAAAACAAAAGTGTTATCTAACATTATTCCTGGGCTACCCTGCCTCTGGGTGTGTTGCTTTCATAGAATCCTATCTTTGTGAACAGTTATACCAAGCTGAGTAAAACACAAGCTAACAGGTCTTAGAATTGGTTGTCTGAGTATGGGGTTGACAAAAATAACTACTACCTATGCATTCTTAGTGGCCAAAAAAAGAGTACCAGCATGCAGCGATGCTGGGAAGCCTTGTTAATAATATAAAGCTTTCGTTCACTATATCATCCTTTCAGAAGATGTATAACAGTGTCCCTAATTCCAGGAGTGAATTTTATATACATTCTGGGAGTTCACACTTTTATCTGGCAAATTCATAGGACTTAAATCTCAGGCAGATGAAATGTAGTCTACTACTTTTACAGTATACCTTGTATTTCAAGCAAATCTCATCCCATCCCCCAAACCTGATATAAACACATTTATTCTTTATCACTCTCTATATGCCTTTCCCTCTCCCCACATACTCACATGGTTCTTTCTAACTTTCTAGATTCAGATATTAAAGACATCTGAGGTCACGCAGCATCTGCCCCGGGAGTGTCTTCCAGAAAACCTGGGTGGGTACGTCAAAATTGATCTCGCCACTTGGAATTTCCAGTTCCTACCACAGGTGAACGGCCACCCAGATCCCTTCGATGAGATCATCCTGTTCTCCCTCCCTCCTGCCTTAGACTGGGACTCAGTACATGTTCCAGGTCCCCATGCTATGACCATCCAAGAGTTGGTGGACTATGTTAACGCCAGGCAAAAGCAAGGAATCTATGAGGAATATGAAGACATTCGTCGTGAGAACCCTGTTGGCACTTTCCACTGTTCCATGTAAGTAGGAAAGGTGTGGGCCAGCAGCTGGTTACCAGGATGCTTCTGGCAGGCTCTGGCAACAGCTCCTTCCACCCTTCACTTGCTTAACAGAGACCCTTCCTTGTGTTAGGGAACATCACTCTCACATAAATGATGGTTTCTCCAATGCAGAAAGAGGTACTTTCTGCTTTGGTGCTCTTGCCAACATCCTATGTTCTGAAGTTTCTGAAGGTCTTTGGTACCAACAGGATAAACCTGTTGGACATATTTTTGGATATTTTTCTGAAATGCAAGTGTTTTTTTTAAAGTAGGTTCAAAATAGGCTACTCTCTATTCTAGTTCTCAGTGTGAGCGCTGGTCTGTTCATTTAGGCAGTTTCTCCCCATAACATTTATGGTATAACATTATATCTTGAGGAGGGGTGTGGTACACTTAAAATAATCCACAGTCAGTAAGAGAGTACAGTTGCCTCATAGGACTTTAACCCCTTGAGATTTTCATTCTACTCAAATCTTACCACAAAACCATCTAGCTAGTTTATAACTCTGGCTCATAACTACTTGATAAGTACTGTTGGCCATAGAACATAGATCCTCCCTTTCTTCCTCCCTCCCTCTTTCCTTTTTTTTTTTTCTTTTTGAGATGGAGTCTCATTCTGTCACCTAGGCTGGAGTGCAATGGCATGATCTCAGCTCACTGCAACCTCCACTTCCCAGATTCAAGCAATTCTCCCTGCCTCACCCTCCCAAGTAGCTGGGATTATAGGCACGCACCACAATGCCTGGTTAATTTTTGTATTTTTAGTAGAGACAGGGTTTCACGGTGTTGGCCAGGTTGGTCTCAAACTCCTGACCTCAGGTGATCTGCCCGCCATGGCCTCCCAAAGTGCTGGGATTAGAGGCATGAGCTACCACACTCGGCCTTTTTTTCTTTTTTCTCTTCTCTTCTTCTCTTCTCTTCTCCTTTTCTTCTATTTTATTTTCCTCAAATTCCTAGGTTCAAGTGATCCTCCTACCTCAGCCTCCTGAGTAGCTGGGACTATAGGTATGTGCCACTGTGTCCAGCTACTTTTTTATTTTTTGAAGAGATAGGATTTCAGCATGTTGCCCAGGCTGGTCCTAAACTCCGAGGCTCAAGTGATCCTCCTGCCTCAACCTCCCAAAGGGTTGGGATTACAGGCGTGAGCCAGTGCACCCAGTCAGATTATTTATCTACCATATTACTGTCATTTCTCTTACCATGTTTTAATTGGCTGCCCCAGAAATCTCTTTCTCTCCAACTAGTGAGCTGTGTCTTTTGAAAACTGCAGAAACTAGGGCTGGGTGCAGTGTCTCAGGCCTATACCCAGCACTTTGGGAGTAAAGGAATAGGAGGATCATTTGTGCCCAGGAGTTTGAGACCAACCTGAGCAGCATAGCAAGACCCCACCTCTACAAAAATAAAAAACAAAAAAATTAGCCAGGCATGGTGGCACACTCCTGTTGTCCCAGCTGCGCTGGAGGATGACTTGAGCCGGGGAGGTCAAGACCGCAGTGAGTTATGATCATGCTACTGAACTCCAGCCTGAGTGACAGAGTAAGACTTTGTCTAAGGAAAAAAAAAAAAAAAGAAAAAAAAAAAGGAAAGAAAATTAGGGAAGCTGTCCTAGTGGGTCCCAGCCTCATATTCCAACTTAACCAAAAATTCCCTCTGTGAGTGACACAAGTTATTTCCCTTCTCAGCACTTCGGTTTTCCTCTGTGTAATATGTGACTGCTGGACTCTGATATTCACCTACCTTTGTAGCTTAAATGTTTTAGAAATCTAGGATTCTGTGAGTACCTCTTCTCTCTTGTAACTCCTGCCCAGTGTAGTCAGTGTGCTCTGAATAAGATGCAGGGATAGAGTCTTTTAGCAAAGCAAAGAGGGAAAATAATGAGACAGGGAAAGTCAGAGAGAAGAGGCACTTGGGAAGGAAGTCAATCAGAGCAAGAATGCAAAAGAAAATAAGAGGAGACATAGGGGACACAGACCCCATATCAACAAGGGAAAGTATTCTTTTCTCCCATACAGCTCTGTTTCTTCCCTACCAGCTCCAGACCCCTATTTTTATTTAATTTTTATTTCATTTTATTTATTGTATTTATTATTTTATTATTTTTTTTTTAGAGACAGGGTCTTGTTCTGTCCCCTAGGCTGGAGCATAGTGGCATGATCATGGCTCACTGCAGCCTCCATCACTTGATGCTCAGTTGATTCTCCTGCCTCAGCCTCTTGAGTAGCTGAGACCACAGACATGCACCACCATGCCTGGCTAATTTTTAAAAATTTTTTGTAGAGTCTCCCTATCTTACCCAGGCTGGTCTTGAACCCCTGGACTCAAGTGATCCTACTGCCTCAGCCTTCCAAAGTGCTGGAATTATAGGTGCTACCTATGCCTAGCTACCAGACTCCCTGTTTACATCCAATCTCTTTTGCAAACAGAACCGTTATTCCGTTAAAGTCTTTTTTGTTGTTGAGACAGAGTCTCACTCCATCGCCCAGGCTGGAGTGCAATGGTGTGATCTCAACTCACTGCAACCTCCACCTTGTGGGTTCAAGACATTCTGTGCCTTAGTCTCCCAAGTAGATGGAATTACAGGTATGTGCCACCACACCCAGCTAATTTGTGTGTGTGTGTGTGTATATATATATGTGTGTGTGTGTTTGTGTGTTTATTAATTAATTAATTTACTTAGAGACAGAGTCTCACTCTGTTGGCCAGGCTAGAGTGCAGTGGCACGATATCGGCCCACTGCAACCTCCATCTTCCATACTCAAGCAATTCTCCTGCCTCAGCCTCCTGAGTAGCTGGGATTACAGGCATGTGACACCACACCCAGCTAATTTTGTATTTTTAGTAGAGATGGGGTTTCACCGTGTTGGCCAGGCAGGTCTCAAACTCCTGACGTCAGGTGATTCACCCTCCTTGGCTTCCCAAAGTGTTGGGATTACAAGCGTGAGCCACCGTGCCTGGCCTAATTTGTGTATTTTTAGTAGAGATGGGGTTTTGCCATGTTGGCCAGGCTGATCTCCAACTCCTGACAAGTGATCTGCCCACCTCGGCCCCACAAATGCTGGGATTACAGGCATAAGCCACCGTGCCCAGCCTTCCTTGCAGTCTTAAATCAAGGAAGTACGTTGGAGCAGGGAGGAATGCTAGGCTGATCTAAGAGTATGCACACTTATCCTGGGGATTCTTCACCTTGCTCTTGGTGCTTCTGCAGCTACCAACTGCTGTGAGGCCCTTGAGATGTCACTTCTACTATGGAGTCTCCCCTCCTCCATTAAAAAAGTGGGTTTGGCTGGGCGTGGTGGCTTACGCCTGTAATCCCAGCACTTTGGGAGGCCGAGGCTGTGGGTCACAAGGTCAAGAGATTAAGACCATCCTGGCCAACATGGTGAAATCCCATCTCTACTAAAAATACAAAAAGTAGCTTGGTGTGGTGGCATGCACCTGTAGCCCCAGCTACTCGGGAGGCTGAGGCAGGAGAATTGCTTGAGCCCAGGAGATGGAGGTTGCTGTGAGCTGAGATCATGCCACTGCACTCCAGCCTGGGCGACAGAGCAAGACTGTCTCAAAAAAAAAAAAAAGTGGGTTTAGATCGTCTTGTTGGCATCATCCAAACCAGCTACCATTTGACAATCAGAGAACAGATCCCTCATCCAATGAGAGGACTTACTAGTCTTGCCTATTGAATGATTGATTCCCCACTTGATAATTTTAGAACCTAGAATCCTCATCAGCTCCAGGCCTCTGACACCAATTCCCAGTAGAGCTACTTACACAGAACAAACTATGTTTCCCTTGGAATTCTGGATTATGAAGTGGCTATCAGTGTATATTTACTCTTGCCCAGGATTCCCCTGGACCAAGAGACTTTCTTTCCCTTTTCTCTTTTTACTTTTTCTTATAATTGTAGATTCACCTGCAGTTGTAAGAAATAATAGAGACATATCACATGTACCCTTTCTGCAGTTATCCCATGATAACATCTTCCAGAACTATAGTGTAATATCACAGCCAGAATGTTAATATTGATACAATCCACCAATCTGATTTAGACTTCCCCAGTTTTACTTTGTGTGTGTGTGTTTAGTTCTATGCAGTTTTGTCACACATGTAGGTTTGTGTATCTATCACCATAGTCAATATACAAAGAGTTCTATCACCACAAGCCTCCCCTCGTTGCCCTTCAATATTTTTATCTTTATTTACTTTTTTTTTTTTTTTTTTTTTTTTTTTGAGACGGAGTCTTGCTCTGTAGCCCGGGCTGGACTGCAGTGGCCGGATCTCAGCTCACTGCAAGCTCCGCCTCCCGGGTTTACGCCATTCTCCTGCCTCAGCCTCCGGAGTAGCTGGGACTACAGGCGCCCACCACCTCGCCCGGCTAGTTTTTTGTATTTTTAGTAGAGACGGGGTTTCACCGTGTTAGCCAGGATGGTCTCGATCTCCTGACCTCGTGATCCGCCTGTCTCGGCCTCCCAAAGTGCTGGGATTACAGGCTTGAGCCACCGCGCCCGGCCCTTTATTTACTTTTTTAACATGGAGTCTTGCTCTGTCACCCAAGCTGGAGTGCTGTGGCACAATCTTGGCTCCCTGCAACCTCTGCTTCCCAGGTTGAAGTGATTATCCTGCCTCAGCCTCCTGAGTAGCTGGGATTACAGGCATGCACCACCATGCCTGGCGAACTTTCGTATTTTTAGTACAGTTGGGGTTTCACTATGTTGGCCAGACTTGTCTCAAACTCCTGACCTCAGCTGATTCACCCACCTCGGCCTCCCAAAGTGCTGGGATTACAGGCGTGAGCCACTGCACCCAGCCTCGTTGCCCTTTAATAAACATATACCTCCTTCCCACCACCTCCCCATTCCTAACCCCTGCAACCACTAATCTATTCTCCATTTCTATAATTTTGTCCTTTCCAAATTGTTGTTATATCAAATAACATTATATAAAATGTAAAAAAAATTACATACATACTGTATGTAATCTTTTAGGATTGGTTTTATTCATTAGGCGTATTTGTATGGGAAGGGGGAAATATATATATTTTTTTCTTTGAGATGTGGTCTCGCTCTGTCACCCAGGCTGGAGTTCAGTGGCATGATCTCAGCTCACTGCAACCTCTGCCTCATGGGTTCAAGTGATTCTCCCGCCTCAGTCTCCCAAGTAGCTGGGATTACAGGTGCCCGCTACCACGCCCAGCTAATTTTTTTTGTATTTTTAGTAAAGATGGGGTTTCACCATACTGACCAGGCTGGTCTCCAACTCCTGACTGCAGGTGATCTGCCAGCCTCGGCCTCCCAAAGTGCTGGGATTACAGGCATGAGCCACTGCGCCGGGCTGAAATTTTTTAAGATACAGAAAAGTACACAGTATGATACTATAGACAACTATGTTCCTACTACAGAATCAATACTGACTCTTGTTAATATTTTGTTATATTTACTTCATCTCTTTTTTTTTTTTTTTTTTTTTTTTGAGACAGAGTTTTGCTCTTGTTGCCCAGGCTGGAGTGCAATGGCGTGACCTCAGCTCACTGCAACCTCTGCCTCCTGGGTTCAAGCGATTCTTCTGCCTTAGCCTCCCAAGTAGTTGGAATTACAGGTGCCCGCTACCAAGCCCAGCTAATTTTTTGTATTTTTCATAGAGATGGGGTTTTGCCATGTTGGTCAGGGTGGTCTTGAGCTCCTCACCTCAGGTGATCCACCCGCTTTGGCTGGCCTTTTTTTTTTTTTTGAGGCGGAGTCTCACTCTGTCGCTCAGGCTGGAGTGCAGTGGCATGATCTCGGCTCACTGCAAGCTCCACCTCCTGGGTTCATGCCATCCTCCTGCCTCAGCCTTCCAAGTAGCTGGGACTACAGGTGCCCGCCACCACGCCCGGCTAATTTTTTTTTTTTTAATAGAGACGGGGTTTCACCATGTTAACTAGGATGGTCTCAATCTCCTGACCTCATGATCCACCTGCCTCGGCCTACCAAAGTGCTGGGATTACAGGCTTAAGCCACCGTGCCCAGCCGCCCCCCCCCCCCTTTTTTTTAAGAGAGACATGTGTTCATACTCTGGGGGTTGGAGTGCAGGTGCGGTGGCACTGTCATAGCTTACGGCAGCCTCAACCTCCTGGGCTCAAGTGATTTTCTTGCCTTAGCCTTCCTAGTAGCTGGAACTAGAGGTGTGGGGTACCACATCTTGCTAATTTTTTTGAAGTTTTTGTAGAGATGGAGTCTTGCTCTGTTGGCCCAGGCTGGTCTCAAACTCCTGGGCTCAAGTGATTCTCCAACCTCAGCCTCCCAAAGCACTAGGATTTTAGGCATGAGCCACTGTGCCCAGCTATCTTTTTTATTATTATATAAAAGAAAGAATTTATTATAAAGTTGAAATTCCTTCTAATCCTCATTCTTAGTTCTCCCCAGTCATCATAAGCAGCTACTAGTATGAATATGGTGTTTCTTCATAGTTCATTTTGTTTATACTGTTATATATACATAAGCAGTTATGAACAATATAGAGTATTATTTTATATGTGTGACCTTTGTAATTTCTTTGCTTTCAGTTAATATATGCAAATAATTTTTTTTCAAAACTAAAAGTTCTGAAGAAGATAAGCAATGGCCGGGTGCGGTGGCTCACACCTGTAATCCCAGCACTTTGGGAGGCTGAGGCCGGCAGATCATGAGGTCAGGAGTTCGAGACCATCCTGGCTAACATGGTGAAACCCCATCTCTACTAAAAATACAAAAAAAAATGTAGCCGGCCTGGTGGCGGGCACCTGTAGTCCCAGCTACTCTGGAGGCTGAGGCAGGAGAATGGCGTGAACCCGGGAGGTGGAGCTTGCAGTGAGCCGAGATCATGCCACTGCACTGCAGCCTGGGCAATAGAGTAAAACTCCATCTCAAAAAAGAAAAAAAAAAAGACAAGCAATGACAAAATAAATAGCAAACTCTCGTTTTACCCTCAGTTCCATTACCTATAATCATGTATTCAACTCTTGTAGCTGTTGCCCCTGGTATTTCATCCCTAATTCTAAATTAAAATGCTTATAATATGCCAGGCACAGTGGCTCATGCCTGTAATCCCAGCAATTTGGGAGGCTGAAGTGGGTAGATCATTTGAGCTCAGGATTTCAAGACCAGCCTGAGCAACATGGTGAAACCCTGTCTCTACAAAAATTACAAAAATAAGCTGGGTGTGGTGGCGTGTGTTTGTAATCCCAGGTACTTGGGAGGCTGAGGTGGGAAGCTCACTTGAGCCTGGGACGTTGAGGCTGCAGTGAGCCAAAATTGTGCCACTGGACTCCAGCTTGGACAGAGCAAGACTCTGTCTCAAAAAAACAAAAAAAACTTAATAGTACTTTTAGTGACTTTTATTGTAGGTGCTCATTTAGCTCTTATACTATGTCTCCACTTTCCTTTTGACTACTCTTCCAATATATAATAATTACATGTAACATTCTTAAATTGAATCATCATTGTACATTATTGTGACTATATCAATTATTTTTACTGGAGAGCTACATGGGCTACTACGAAATGATCAAATATATTAACAATTTTTTTTTTTTTTTTTTTTTTTTAGTAGAGGTGGGATTTCACCATGTTGGCCAGGCTGGTCTCAAACTCCTGGCCTCAAGTGATTCACCTGCCTCGGCCTCCCAAAGTGCTGGGATTACAGGTGTGAACTACTGTGTCCAGCCTTTTTTGTTTTTGTTTTTTTTTGAGACAGGCTCTCACTCTGTCACCCAGGTTGGAGTGCAGTGGCTCTATCTCGGCTCACTGCAACCTCTGCTTCCCAGACTCAAGCAATTCTCTTGCCTCAGCCTCCAGAGTAGCTGGGACCACAGGCATGTTTCACCACATCTGGCTAATTTTTTGCATTTCTGGTAGAGATGGGGTTTGGCCATGTTGCCCAGGCTGGTCCCAAACTCCTGAGCTCAGGCCATCCACCTGCTTCAGCCTTCCAAAGTACTGGGATTACAGGAATGAGCCACTACACCTGGCCTAATAATCTTATGAATTCAATTTTTTGTTTCTTCTGGAGTTAATTACCAAATTTTTTCATTTCCTTTAGTTTTCTGTGTACGTTCCTCATTCTTTCTCTTTTTTTCTTTTTGTTTTTTGGTTTTTTTGATGTTGCCCAGGCTGGAGTGCAGTGGTGTGATCTCGACTCACCACAACCTCCACACCCTGGGTTCAAGCGATTCTCGTATCTCAGCCTCCTGAGTAGCTGGGATTATAGGCACCTGCCACCTCGCCCAGCTAATTTTTTTTGGTATTTTTATTAGAGACATGGTTTCACCATTTTGGCCAGGCTGGTTTCGAACTCCTGACCTCAAGCGATCTGCCCACCTTGGCCTCCCAAAGAGATGGGATTATAGGTGTGAGCTACCGTGCTTGGCCCTTCATTATTTTTCTTTTCTTTTTTTTTTTTTGTGAGACAGAGTCTCGCTCTGTTGCCCAGGCTGGAGTGCAGTGGTGTGATCTCGGCTCACTGCAAACTCCGCCTCCCAGGTTCACACCATTCTCCTGCCTCAGCCTCCCGAGTAGCTGGGACTACAGGCACCCGCCACCACGCCCGGCTAGTTTTTTGTATTTTTAGTAGAGACGAGGTTTCACTGTGTTAGCCAGGATGGTCTCGATCTCCTGACCTCGTGATCCACCCGCCTCAGCCTCCCAAAGTGCTGGGATTACAGGGGTGAGCCACCGCGCCCGGCCCCTTCATTATTTTTCTATATGCCCAATTAGAATTATTTTACAGTGTCATCATTAGTTTCCAAGTGATTGAATGTATCAGATAGTCAATTGTGTCTTTTTTTTTCCCTGAGACCTCACTTTCAGAACTTTTTCTTTCGTTCTAGTCTAAACTGTGGTTGGTTATTCTGTAGGCTTGTTCCTCACTTTTTATCTTGTAATTTTCCCTCTTTCCTTTGTTGGATCTTGTTTCCTAATTGTAGACCATCTTCTTTCTTTACTTTTATTCTATTTTGCTAGAGTATAAAACTCTAGGTTGGAAATAACGTTATCTCAGAATTTTTAAGGCAATGCCTTTCCAATTACTAGTTATGCTGTCTGTGAATTGTCTGATCTTATTCTTTCTCAATCTATTTATTTGTTTGTTTGTTTGTTTGTGATGGAGTCTCACTCTGTCGCCCAGGCTGGAGTGCAGTGGCACAATCTTGGCTCACTGCAACCTCCACCTTCTGGGTTCAAGTGATTCTCCTACCTCAGCCTCCTGAGTTGCTGGGACTACAGGTGTGTGCCATCATGCCCACCTAATTTTTGTATTTTTGGTAGAAACAGAGTTTCGCCATGTTGGCCAGGCTGGTCTCAAACTCCTGACTTCAGGAGATCTGCCCTTCTTGGCCTCTCAAAGTGCTCGGATTGCAGGAGTGAGCCACTGCACCCAGTCTAAATTTCTTAAACAGAAAAGAAATTATCTTTAAAATGCTCAGGGAAGAAAAAACAAAAACAATAGATCATTTAAAAGGATTGAGAGAGGCTGGGCATGGTGGCTTACGCCTGTAACCCCAGCACTTTGGGAGGCCGAGGAGGGCAGATCACCCGAGGTCAGGAGTTCAAGACCAGCCTGGCCAACATGGCAAAACCCCGTCTCTACTAAAAATATAAAAATCAGCCAGGTGTGGGGACGCTCCTGTAATCCCAGCTACTCCGGAGGCTAAGGCAGAATCCCTTGAACCTGGGAGGCGGAGGTTGCCGTGAGCCGAGATTGCGCCACTGCACTCCAGCCTGGGGGACAGAGCGAGACTCTGTCCCCGCCACGCCCCCCACAAAATTCACAATGATGTGCCTTAGTGTAGGTCCTCTTTTAAAATTTATTACAATGGTTACTTGATAGATTCTTTTAATCTGAAAGCTTGTTATTTAGTTATAGGGTTTTTCTTGTTACATTGTTTTTTAAATGATTTCTTTTCTTGCATTATGTTAGTTCTCTCTCTATATATATGTAAATATATATATATTCCTATGAGTCTGGTTGGATCTTCTAGAGTAAGAATTGACAAACTTTTTCTTAAAAGACAAGATAGTAAATATTTCAGTATTGTGGGGCTTACAGTCTTTGTTACAAGTACTCAACACTGCCAAAATATACTTAGTAAGTACAGAAATAAATGAGCTTGACTGTGTTCCAATAAAACTTTATTTACAAAAACAAGTAACCAGGGCATAGTTTACTGACTCAACACTGTCAATGTATACTTAGTGAGTACAGAAATAAATGGGCTTGACTATGTTTCAGTAAAACTTCATTTACAAAAACAAGTGGCCAGGGCATAGTTTACGGACTTGTGTCCCAGAATGATTCTCTTAACTTTCTTCTTTTTTTTCTTTTTTTTTTTAAATTAAATGAGACAGTCTCGCTCTGACGCCTAGGCTGGAGTACAGTGGTGCAATTTCAGCTCACTGCAACCTCCACTTCCCGTGTTAAAGCGATTCTCATGCCTCAGCCTCCTGAGTAGCTGGGACTACAAAGCGCACACCACCATGCCCCGCTAATTTTTATATTTTTAGTAGAGACAAGTTTCAACATGTTGGCCAGGCTGGTCTTGAACTCCTGACCTCAAGTCATCCGCCCGTCCCATCCTCCCAAAGTGCTGGGATAACAGGCATGAGCCACTGTGCCTGGCCAGTTTTTCTCATATTTTCATCACTTTTTTCATTTTGTTTTGTATTCTAGAAATTTCCTCAACTTTCTCTTTTATCTCATCTATTAAAATTCTTATTTTTGATATTATTTTTAATTTCCAAGAGCTTTTCTTCTCTGTTCCTTTTTCATTGTACTCTCTTCTTATTTTATGTATAATTGTATCATCTCTTTTCTCTTTGAGGATATTAATGATAGCCTTTTAGAGGTTTTCTCTTACTGACTCTTTTTTTTTAAAACTTCTGTAGCCCCCCATGTGTTTGAATTATAGGTTTTTCCATTTGTTTGTTTTTTGTTTGGTTTTGAGACAGGGTCTCACTTTGTCACCCAGGCTGGAGTGCAGTGATGCAATCATAGCTCACTACAGCTTCTGTCTCCCAAGCTTAGGTGATCCTCCTACCTCAGCTTCCTAAATAGCAGGGACTACGGATATGTACCACCATGCCCAGCTGATTTTTTGAATTTTCAGTAGAGACAAGGTCTTGCTATGTTGCCCAGGCTGGTCGTGAACTCCTGAGCTCAAGTGATCCTCCACCTTGGCCCTCCCAAAGTGTTAGGATTACAGGCATCAGCCACCATGACCAGCCTGAATTGTGTTATTTGAATTGTGTATTAAAGTATTTGTGTTAGGTGCTTTCCTTAATTACATTGAGATCCTTGGCTTTTAGTTCACATTTATGGTCCTTAAAAGCTGCATGGTTACGAAAGCAGATAGTGATGAACAAAAACAAAAACAAGCTGCATGGAAGCTCGTTTTGCATGGATGAGCTTCAGATTATAATGATCAGACAACTAGCTTGTTGTTGGGTATACTCCAAATGACAGAATTCTTTAACCTGATGCTGTTTACTTTATCCAGAGAAGAGTTCTCCCATCCTTTGGATCCACTGATGGGATCCAAGCTTGAATATGAGTGTAGGAGAGGACAGTGAAAATGGGTCAGGGATTTTCACTATATAACATTCAGATTTTCATTTTATTCCCATTTTTAGCTCTGTTCCTCACCTTGCTTTCCATGGTAAGGGAGTTCTGAGGGTGTACCATCTTGTCTCTCTATAGGTACCTGCCTTGGTCCTAGCTTCTATGTTTGGCCATGTCAGCCAAAATCGTCCTGAGTTTTCTCTGTCAAAATGGGTTGAACACTCTTTGTGTGCTGATGTCTCCACTGTCACTTTTTGGGTTTGTAGTGAATATTCCTTTATCATCATTTTAGTGAAGCTACTGGGTGAATGGAGTGGAGTCAATATATGTTAGACTGGCATTTAAGGTCAGGCTCGGTGACTCACACCTATAATCCCAGCACTTTGGGAGGCTGAGGCGGGAGGATTGCTTGAGTCCAGGAGTGTGAGACCAGCCTGGGCAATGTGGCAAAACCCTTTCTCTACAAAAAATTTAAAAATTAGCTGGGTGTGGTGGTGTTCATCTGTAGTCCTAGCTACTCCTGGGCTCAGGATCACCTGAGCTCAAGGAGATTAAGGCTGCAGTGAGCTGTGATTGTGCCACTGGACTCTAGCCTGGGCGACCCTGGAAACCTTTGAGATGTCTCAAAAAGAAAATGAAATTGGAATTTAGGAGATTTGGCTTGAAAATCTTTTGACAAATAAGTAGTAGAAATTTTTATCTGCAGCTAGAGGTTTTTTGGTGGTATACCCCATTACTCTCCCCTTCTCTCCCTCTCTCTTTTTTACTAATGTGCTCCTCATCTCTGTCTGAGACCTCATCAAAATGGATTTTACCACCCATATTTCTACCAGTTTTCTGATCAGTATCACTTAGGTAATCTCTAAGAAGATTGAGGCTTTCTCTACAGCTCCCTTTTTCTGATCCCTTACTAGAATAGACTTTTATGCCTGTTTATGGCAACATAGGCTTTTTCTGCATGTACTTCCGAATTCTATCAGCTC
Organism: Chlorocebus sabaeus; assembly: GCF_047675955.1. Taxonomy (NCBI): domain Eukaryota; kingdom Metazoa; phylum Chordata; class Mammalia; order Primates; family Cercopithecidae; genus Chlorocebus; species Chlorocebus sabaeus. Next base: position 51,393,882 of record NC_132929.1, on the reverse strand, counting down.
TGTCCATTAACCAGTTCCAAAGCTGCTTCCACATTTTTAGTTATTTGTTACAGCAGCACCCCACTTCTTAGTACCAATTTCTGCCTTGGCCGTTTGGCAGAAAGAGAGAAAGAGTGGGGGTGGGAGTCCCCACTCTTTCTCTTTTTAATTTTAATTAAATTAAATTTAATTAATTAATTTATTTTTATTTTTTGAGATAAAGCCTTGCTTTGTCACCCAGACTGGAGTGCAGTGGTGCGATTTTGGCTCACTGCATCCTCCACCTCCCAGGTTCAAGTGATTTTCCTTCCTCAGCCTCCTGAATAGCTGGGATTACAGGTGTATGCCATCACACTTGGCTAATTTTTGTATTTTTAGTAGAGGCGGGGTTTCATCATCTTGGCCAGTCTGGTCTTGAACTCCTGACCTCAGGTGATCCACCCGCCTTGGCATCCCAAAGTGCTGAGATTACAGGCATAAGCCACCACGCCCAGCTTCTCTCTCTTTTTTTTTCCTTAAGTCAAGGTGTCTCTCCGTCACCCAGGTTGGTGTGCAGTGGCACCGTCATAGCTCACTGCAGCCTTGACTTCCTGGGCTGAAGCAGTCCTTCCACCTTAGACTCCTGAATAGCTAGGAGTACAGGTGTGTGCCATGATGCCTGGCTAATTTTTTGACTTCTCTCTAGAGATAAGTTCTCATTAGTCCAGGTGTGGTGGCTCATGCCTGTAATCCCAACACTTTGGGAGGCCGAGACGGGTGGATCATGAGGTAAGGAGATCGAGACCATCCTGGCTAACATGGTGAAAACCCGTCTCCACTAAAAATACAAAAAATTAACCAGGTGTGGTGGCGGGCGCCTGTAGTCCCAGCTACTCGGGAGGCTGAGGCAGGAGAATGGTGTGAACCCGGGAGGTGGAGCTTGCAGTGAGCCGAGATCGCGCCACTGCACTCCAGCCTGGGCAACAGAGTGAGACTCCGCCTCAAAAAAAAAAAGAGAAAAAAGAGAGAGAGATAAGCTCTCATTACATTTCCCAGAGGGGTCACAAACTCCTGGCCTCAAGCAATCCTCTTGCCTCCCAAAGTGCTGGGACTACAGGTGTGAGCCACCATGCCTGGTCTCCCTCTCTCTTTTGAATGGAGATATGTTTACTTTTAGAAGTAGTATGTACTTACCACAAAAAATGTTAAATGATATGGAACTCTATGGGCTAGAGATTGAAAAGCTTCCATGTCTCCACCCCTAAGAGTAATTGACACCCCTTTTGCATAGTCAGACTTTGTACATACATACTGTCCCTACTTTTTCTTTATTCTTGCTTGTTTGTTTCATTTCCTTCAGGTCTCCGGGAAACCTAGAGAAAAACCGTTATGGGGATGTACCCTGCCTGGACCAAACTAGAGTGAAGCTAACAAAGCGAAGTGGCCATACTCAGGTAGACAGATAAATGTAATCTTTTTTACGTGCACTGGGGGAAATTGAGCTTCTTCCAGAGTTAAGCTTACTAATACTTTAGTAGAATGAAAGTAGACTCCGAGGCCAGAGAGATTAGGTTTGAGTTTATATTTTGCTACATACTAGTCTGTGACCATAGGCAAGTCCTTGAATGCCCATCTCACAGTATTGAGTGGAAATTAAATGAAATTCTTTATGTGAATGCTGATAGTGCAAGGTCTGATATATTGTAGGTGCTTCATAGGTGTTAAATTATTTATCCTTTACTCCTTAGTTGTAAAGTCATGGTCATATAGTCCAATTCCTTTGGTGAGTATATATGCATCAATACAAAGCAACCTTGATTTTAAGTGACCTCTGATTTCTCCATCTGTATCTGAGGAAACTGTGGACAACTTATGTATACATAAATGTCTAGGGATAGAGATGAAATGGTCAAATGACTATTTAATATATTATTTTGATTATATCTACATGTTAAAAACCTCATATGTAATCTATTATGAGATGTTTAACAAACATTTTATTCAAACTAAAGTTAAAGGTATCTTTAGTGTCTTTGTCACATTTGAGCCACTTTTTTTTTTTTTTTTTTTTTTTTTGAGACGGAGTCTGGCTCTGTTGCCCAGGCTGGAGTGCAGTGGCCGGATCTCAGCTCCCTGCAAGCCCCGCCTCCCGAGTTCACGCCATTCTCCTGCCTCAGCCTCCTCAGTAGCTGGGAGTACAGGCGCCCGCCACCTCGCCTGGCTAATTTTTTTTGTATTTTAGTAGAGACGGGGTTTCACCGTGTTAGCCAGGATGGTCTCGATCTCCTGACCTCGTGATCCACCCGTCTCGGCCTCCCAAAGTGCTGGGATTACAGGCATGAGCCAGTGTGCCTGGCCATAAATTCCTTTTTAATATAACTTGTTTATAGCAACATCCAACCTTATAATTTTGAGATGAATGACTAAATTATTATCTTCCTTTTTTTCCCTTCTGATATACCAATTTTATTAGGTGATGTCTCTAAAAACCCAATTTTGTTAGGTGATCTCATTAAAAAACAAAAACAAAAACCCAGCATTGACTGAGGTGTTGTTCAAAGTAAAGTTATTTTATTTTTATTTATTTATTTTTTTTGAGACAGAGTTTCGCTCTTGTTGCCCAGGCTGGAGTGCAATGGCGTGATCTCAGCTCACTGCAACCTCCACCTCCCGGGTTCAAGCGATTCTCCTGTCTCAACCTCCTGAGTAGCTGGGATTACAGGTGCATGCCACGACACCCGGCTAATTTTTGTATTTTTAGTAGATACGGGTTTCATCATTTGGTCTTGAACTCCTGACCTGAGGTGATCTGCCTGCCTTGACTTCCCAAAGTACTGGGATTACAGGCATGAGCCACTGCGCCAGCAAAGTAAAGTAATTTAAATAGTACCTCTTTAACATGATACACACTATAAGGACTTGTTATATCCCTTCTCTTTCTGGGGAATAATTTTTGGAAAAATTATTGCCTTGTATTTGGACATATATGATATGTGGGTTGGGACCCCAGGATCATGGTTTCCAACTCTCTTGTCCCTGTTGTTTCAAGCACATAAACTGAATTCACAGTCTTATCCAGGACCCTTGGAGAAGATTTTCCTGCAGGAGCATTTGAGCTAAGAGACTGGCTGGCTGGAGGGTAAATTCATAAGTACTGCTGAGATCATCATCATATATGCCCTGAAGGAGTAGAGTACAGTGGTTGAGTTGGGGCTTTGGAGTCAGAGATATCTGTATTTATCCATTTTGTTGATTTCCCTGTCTCCAGTACCTAGAAGAGTGCCTGATACGTATTAGACACTCAGGACATATTTGTGAATGAGTGAATCTTAGTGTACCGGGAGACTCTTCTAGTCATCCTGTGGTTAATATGAAGATCATTGTCTGATTTGTAGTCCCTCTTCTTACTGAAACATTAGTGGAGGCTTTATTTTTATAGCAAATGGAGTATTTAGGCTTTTGTTTGTTTTATTTTGATTTTAGTTTTTAGTTTTTTTTGACATTATTCACTTTGGGGGGTTAGGAAAGCAAAAAAAAAATTACTTAGCTTTGGGGACTTAACACTGTCATGAAATTTCCACCTATGGGGCTATTTTTCCATTGTTTCCTGATATTTAATTGTTTTTAAATTTTAATTGACAAAATTTTATATATTTATGGTATACAGTATAATATTTTAAAATATTGTGCATTGCAGAGAGGCTAAGTCAAGCTAGTTAACATATGCATTACTTCACATATTTACCTTGTTTTGTGGTGAAAACACTTAAAATCTGCTGTCCGCAATTTTCAAGTATACAATACCTTGTTGATTGGAGGATTCCGGCTTTTTGTTCACTTGATTTGCTTCTGGAATTTTAAAGCTGTTAGTCCCAGTTTCTGTTGAACATGGCTACCTTAATCTGTTTGGGCTGCTGCAAGAAAAATACCACAGGCAAGATGGCTTATAAACAACAGAAATTTATTTCGCACTATTGTAGAATCTGGGAAGTCCTAGATCAATGTGCTGGCAGATTTGGGGTCTGGTGAGGGCCCCTTTCTTGGTTCATAGACCACCGTCTACTCATTGCATCCTCACATGGCAGAAGGGAAAGGGGTGAGGGAGCACTTCAGAACTCTTCTGTTTTACAAGGGTACTAATCCCATTTGTGAGAGCTCTGTCCTCATGGTCCTCATCACTCAATCACCTGTCTCAAGGCCCCATCTCCTAATACCATTACATTGAGGGTTTGGGGTTGGGATGTATACATTTAAAGTTATGGGGGACACAAATGTTCAGTCTATAGCAGTGGCCCATAACATAGTGTGCCGGATTTGTTATTCCTGCTATTTCAATTTGCCCCCAAGTATATACTTTGTCTCTGGGTCATTTTCAGTTTTGAGATGGAGTCTCGCTCTGTCGCCCTGGCTGGAGTGCAGTGGTGCGATCTCAGCTCACTGCAAGCTCCGCCTCCTGGGTTCACACCATCCCCCTGCCTCAGCCTCCTGAGTAGCTAGAACTACAGGCGCCCACCACCGCGCCTGGCTAATTTTTTTGTTTTGTTTTGTTTTGTTTTGTTTTGTATTTTTAGTAGAGACGGGGTTTCACTGTGTTAGCCAGGGTGGTCCCAATCTCCTGACCTTGTGATCTGCCCATCTCGGCCTCCCAAAGTGTTGGGATTACAGGTGTGAGCCACTGTGCCCAGCCTTCAGTTTTAATATGCAATGATTCTTCCAAAGTTGCTGAAATTAAAAATTTTAATTCCCTGGGAATTAAAAATCAGCAGTCTCAGAGACCAGTGCTAAAGCTGATAGTTCTTAGTTATAAAGCAATAATGTAAAGAAGTGACAATTCTTTTCGAAGCATGAAGTTAGTTCCTCCTTATGTTCTTACTAATGTTGACTGGCATATACCAGGTAAATCTTTTGTACTTTTCCATACCTTCTCCCTTGGTCCTCAAGAGGTTATACCATTTGTATGTGCCAGGTTGAGTAGAGGATAGGCTTAGACTAACTGCACCCTGGATTGAGAAGCCTGTTTGGAAGTGAGTGAGGCTTTTAGCATGCTGAGTCTGCTGCAAGTGGTCTGTTAGCTCAGTGAAGTTGTCTGAGTTAGGGTAGGACAGTAATCATATGAGGCCAATACTAGCTGCTATGGGAGGGAAAACTGTGAGTTTATCACTCCACTATTTAGTCAAAGAAATAGTTTCTAAGGAGGAAACTCTTGACTAAATAAGTAGTAGAGTGATAAACTGGTAGACTGACTGGCTAAGGAACACAAATCCAAGTAACACGGGTTTGACCATGAGGTAGAGATATCTTAGGAGGTTAGCTATGGAATACTGACAGTTCAGACTGCCCTCCCAGTGATAGGACCCACAGGAGAAAGAGTGATAGGTTGAGGAAAGTCAGTCTGACCTCTCTGTAGTGCAGTGGGTTATGAGTTTTCCCTAGTTTGCTATTGAAACTTTTCTTTTGTCCTCTGTAACCCTTCACACCTTCCCTTATCCATTCCACTGCCTCCATCCATTCAACTCTCAACTAGTTACACTATAACATGAAACTGCAGCTGATCGATGTTTCTCTTTTATCAGCCTGGATCAAAGGATCTTTTGAATAGGTATTAATAAAAAATGATGTTGAAGTAATTAAGACTGAGGACATTAGAAGGTGGGAGAATACCCTGGAAGAGAGGGAGTCAGGAGCTATTCATTGAGATGCCTTTGAATTTGACTGGAAGTTGCTTTGCATTAATTCAGGTAGTAATGGAGTTCAGGTGTATGGCCTGTCCTGTTAATGGTCCTAAGTATGAGGTGTAGCTTTATTTCTTCTCCATTCACATTTTGCCTTTTGTGTATGGCAGGACGGACCAGATATTCCTACTTGCTTGCCTTGCTCATTTGGTCCTGTGCTACAGTGTTGCAAGTCCTGATGGACCCTTTTCTTGTAAATAACAGTTTCTGTTGAGTTATAGTTCACTCTGGCATACTGCCACTGTTACTACTTGAGATGTCACTGGGGCAGTTACTACTGTTAATACTTGAGACTGTCATTAGGAGACTGAATGAAGGGGGACAAACATAGAAATGAAAACTTAAGACAAAAATAACTACTCTAAAGGAAGGGTAATATGGGGAAAAGAAGACAGCTCCCTACTTCTACTGAGCAAAGGCAGCCCTGAGCTTCTACAGCCCTTTGTATTTATTGGGTAGCAAGAGCAGGGAGGAGGAGGTAACTATTGGTCAGCTGCTTAATTGATCACAGGTTCATATTATTGTTAACAGGCTTCAGATGTGCCTAATCACAAGCAACACTTGTGCCTTGGTCGTGACTGCCCTCGGCATTCCTTCTGGGTGGCAGACGCAGTTTGTCAGTTTGCTAACATCCTGCTTTCATGAGAAGTTTGCTTTTTGCTCATATAGCCTCCAGTGGTATACTGAGTTGATCATGACCCTCATTCTTTCGGCCTCCAACAGTTCACATACCATACAATTTACCTATTTAAAGTATGTAAGTCGCTGGGCATGGTGGCTCACGCCTGTAATCCCAGCACTTTGGGAGGCCAAGGCAGGCAGATCACGAGGTCAGGAGATCAAGACCACGGTGAAACCCCGTCTCTACTAAAAATACAAAAAATTAGCTAGGCATGGTAGTGGGCACCTGTAGTCTCAGCTACTCGAGTGGCTGAGGCAGGAGAATGGCATAAACCCGGGAGGCGGAGCTTGCAATGAGCCGAGATTGTGCCACTGCACTACAGCCTGGGCGACAGAGTGAGACTCCATCTCAAAAAAAAAATAATAATAAAGTATATAAGTCAATGGCTGTTAGTATATTCACAGAGTTGTGCAACCATCACCACAATCAGCTTTAGAACATGTTTTTCATTTCCCAAAGAAACCTCACACCCTTGGCAGTTACTACCTATTTCCCTCTAACCCACCCTAATTTATTTCCTATCTCCATAGATTTGCCTGTTCTAGGGATCTCATACAAAGAGAATCCTAGACTATGTAACTTTTTGTGTCTGGCTTCTATCACTTAGCGTAATGTTTTCTAGGTCCATCCATGTCATAGCATGTGTTATCACATCACTCCTTTTTACTGCCAAATAATATTCCATTGTATGGATATATACCACCTTTATTCATTTATCAGTTGAAGGACATTTGAGTTTCCATTTTTGGCTATTATGAATAATGCTGCTATGGATATTTATGTATAAGGTTTTGTATGGACGTATGTTATTATTTTGCTAAGGAGTGGAATTGCTGGGTCATATGGTAACTTTTTAATCTTTTGAGGAACAACCAGGCTGTTTTCTAAAGTAACTGCAGCATTTTACATTATCACTAGCAATGTATAAGCACGGTATACATGTGTATGAGGGTTTCAGTTTTTCCACATCCTTGCCAGCAATATTATCTATAATTGATATCTGTAGTCATCCTAGTGGGTGATTAGTATTGTGGTATGGATTTGCATTTCCCTGATGGCTAGTGATGAAAGATTTTTTTTTTTTTTTTGAGACGGAGTCTTGCTCTGTCACCCAGGCTGGAGTACAGTGGCACCATCTTGGCTCACTGCAAGCTCTGCCTCCTGGGTTCATGCTATTCTCCTGCCTCAGCCTCCTGAGTAGCTGGGACTACAGGCGCCTGCCACCATGCCCAGCTATTTTTGTGTGTGTGTGTGTGTTTTTAGTAGAGATGGGGTTTCACTGTGTTAGCCAGGATGGTCTCGATCTCCTAACCTCGTGATCCACCCTCCTTGGCCTCCCAAAGTGCTGGGATTATAGGCGTGAGCCACCATGCCTGGCATAAGTTTTTAATTTTAATATAGTTTATCTCTTTTCTATTGTCACTTATGCCTTTGGTGTCATATCTGTCATATCTGTGAAGACTTTGCCTAAACCAAGGTCACAAAGATTTACTCTTACCTTACATTTTATTCTGAGAGTTTTAATAGTTTAATCCCTTACATTTGGTCTTTGATCCATTTTGCGTCAGTTTTTGTGTATGGTGTGAGGAAGGAGTCAGCTTGATTTCTCTGCATGTAGGTATCTACTTGTCCCAGCACCATTTATTGAACTGAGGGTTTCATTTATTGAAATGAGGGTTTCACTGCTCATTTTCTGCTCAACAAGAAGAGAATATTCACACCTTGGGCTTTACTTACTGAGTACATCATTTTATGACCCAAATGGTATATTCTGTGTAGCTATAGTGATGTCTCCTTTTTTATCATTAGACAGATTACATCAATGCCAGCTTCATGGATGGCTACAAGCAGAAGAATGCTTACATTGGCACACAAGGTAAGCTGGTCCGTCCTTCCCATGTTGATTTTGTGCCATCTACTTATGATTCCTTGTGCCAAATGATAGCATAATTTTTAAACAAATGGTAACTTGAGTGGAGGTTTTGGCCACTAGATCCTGGCCTTTTATAAAGATTGGTGGTGGTTGAGAAAAGCAGATAAGAAGTCTGGGGTTTCTGTACCAGGTATGCCTGGAAACTCACCGCATGGAGATAAACTGGAGATTTAAACACATAACACTACGGCCTGCAAGTTTTGGGGCTATTTCTTAATATTGGCAAGGGTGTAGGGTATCAGAATTCATCAGCCAGTGAGCTCTTCATGCTCTTCCTCTCTAGTAAGAGGCCAAGAATAGCGGACACCCCAGAGATTGAGTCCAATCTAGGAATGAGTATTGCTGTCCTAATAGGCCTAGGCTGGTTCCTATACCATCACAGAGCACTCCAATAAATGTTCTGACATGGATAGTATGTGCTAGTAAGTCTGACAGTGAAAACTGAACTCTAGGAGGATTTCTCTTTTTTTCCTCTCGCTTTTGAGATGAAGTCTTGCCCTTTCACCCAGGCTAGAGTGCAGTGGCACCACCTCAGCTCACTGCAACCTCCACCTCCCGGGTTCAAGTGATTCTCCTGCCTCAGCCTCCTGAGTAGCTGGGACTACAGGTGTGTGCTACCACGCCTGGCTAATTGTTGTATTTTTAGCAGAGACTGGGTTTCACCATGTTGGACAGGCTGGTCTCGAATTCCTGACCTCGTGATCTGCCCGCCTCGGCCTCCGAAAGTGTTGGGATTATAGGCATAAGCCACGATGCCCGGCCTCTAGGAGGATTTCAGATGGAGTTTCTATAAATGTTCCTATGATCCTAGTACTCTTTCTGACCTGGCCTCTCCATCTCAAGAATATCATGTCACTTTCAAAGATGGTAGGAGGAAATCATAACACAAAAAGACCATCAATGGGCGTAAGACCCTTTGACCACTGCAGAGCAAGATATGATGGATACCTCCTTAATCAAGTGATCAAACTTAGTATCACCAGTAAAGGACAAAGGGACATTATGTATACCTCCTGATATGATACATTGAGAAATAAATATCACCTGCATTGTGTATTGCGAGTTTTAAAATCTGAATCTAGTTATGGGAAACACTCCAGATTGTGTGACATACTATAAGAAAACTGGCTCAGACTCTCCAAAGTTAATGCCATAAAAAACAAAAAGGCAGAGAACTGTTCTAGATTAAAGGGAGACTAAAGAGAACCATGGCCGGACACAGTGGCTCACACCTGTAACCCCAGTACTTTGGGAGGCTGAGGTGGGAGTATCACTTGAGCCCATGAAGCAGAGGTTGCTGTGAGCCGAGATTGCGCCACTGTACTCCAGCCTGGCTGACACAGCGAGATCCTGCCTCAAAAATAAATAAATAAATAAATAAGGCTGGGCGCAATGACTCACACCTGTAATTCCAGCACTTTGGGAGGCCGGGGCAGGTGGATCACCTGAGGTCGGTAGTTCGAGACCAGCCTGACCAACATGGAGAAACCACATTTCTACTAAAAATACAAAATTAGCCGGGCGTGGTGGCACATGCCTGTTATCCCAGCTACTTGGGAGGCCGAGGCAGAAGAATCGCTTGAACCCAGGAGGCGGAAGTTGCAGTGAGCCAAGATTGCGCCATTGCACTCCAGCCTGGGCAACAAGAGCGAAACTCCATCTCAAAAAGAAAAAAAATAAGAGGATCTGTGATTAGATCCTCAATTGGGAGAAAAAAACTATTGAAGACAAACTATTGAGACAATTGGAGACTTTGTGTTAGCCAACATTATATCCATGTTTAATGTATGCTTAAGGTGATAATGGTATTCTTGTATAGGAAGATGTCCTTGTTTTCCTAATAAATGCTCAAGTATTTGGGAATAAAGTATCATAATGTCTGCAACTTCTTTGTTTTTAATTAATTAATTTTTTGAGATGGAGTTTTGCTCTGTCGCCCAGGCTGCAGTGCAATGATGTGATGGCTCACTGCACCTTCCACTTCTAGGACTCAAATGATTCTCCTGCCTCAGCCTCCCAAGTAGCTGGGATTACAGGCACCTGCCACCATGCCCAGCTACTTTTTGTATTTTTGGTGGAACCAGGGTTTTGCCATGTTGCCTAGGCTGGTCTCGAACTCCCGGCCTGAAGTGATCTGCCTACCTCAGCTTCCCAAAGTGCTGGGATTACAGGCATCAGCCACTGTGCCCGGCCTATATTTCTACTAATGATGTAATCTATTGAGAAGACCTATTATATATCAGATGCATAAATGCTATCTAATTATTATAGAGACTCTGCAAGGGAAGTTTATTAATTTATAGATGAGCAAACTGAAACCCAAAAGTTGACATGACCTTGGACCATGCAGCTAGTAACTGGCAGAACCAGGGTTTGAACCCATGTTTGCTTGATTCAGAAGTTTTTACAAGCCAAGTCAGTGGATTGTTTCACCTATGTCAGTATAAACTGCTGACTTTATTTCTTGAGAGAAGTCTACTGTTAAAGGGTCTAAGCTGGGAAGTACAACTTTCCCTTCTAAGTATCTCTCTTGAGCCTGTGAGAAGTTTGCCCAGTCTGAATCTGGTAACTGAGTTACCATGTGCTCTGACTGCTCAGTACTCCAATTCTGCCAGTTGTCTGAATGTGGAAAATGAAGTATATGAGAGTTGCTGTGGTGCAGGAGAGTAGGATGTGGATGAGGCTGAGGGTCAGAGATGTGGAAAAGGTGTCCTTACTGTCTTCTTGATGTGTATACTAGGGTAATGCATGTCCACTGTGGAACATTTAGAAAACAAAAATAATCCCTTATAACCCTAGGACCCAGAGATAATGTTAACATTTTACAGCATCTCCTCCTAGACCTTCATCTATGCATACATGCAGATATAGGCATACAAAATATTTAACCAGGCTGGGCGCAGCAGCTCAAGCCTGTAATCCCAGCACTTTGGGAGGCCGAGGTGGGTGAATCACCTGAGGTCAAGAGTTTGAGACCAGCCTGGCCAACATGGTGAAACCTTGTCTCTACTAAAAATACAAAAGTTAGCCAGGCATGGTGGTGTGCGCCTGTAATCCCAGCTACTTGGGAGGCTGAGGCACGAGAATCGCTGGAACCCAGGAGGTGGAGGTTGCAATGAGCCAAAATTGTGCCACTGCACTCCAGCCTGGGCAACAGAGTGAGACTCTGTCTTAAAAAAAAAAAAAAAAAAAAAAAAGGCCAGGCACGGTGACTTAAGCCTGTAATTCCCGCACTCTGGGAGGCCGAGGCAGGTGGATCACCTGAGGTCAGGAGTTCAAGGTCAGGAGTTCGAGACCAGCCTGGCTAACACGGTGAAACCCAGTCCCTACTAAAATTAGCCGGGTGTGGTGGTGGGCGCCTATAGTCCCAGCTGCTTGGGAGACTGAGGGAGGACAATCGCTTGAACCCGGGAGGCAGAGGTTGCAGTGAGCTGAGATCACGCCACTGAACTCCAGCCTGGGTGACAGAGTGATACTCGGTCTCAAAAAAAAAAAACTAAACTTTTAATTTAACCAAATATGCTCTTTCTATACACATCTCTTATTTCATTTAATGGTATCTGTGAATACCTTTCCATAGCAAAAAATACAGCTCTTACAACATCAGCTTTATAGACTGTATAAATTATGGGTATGCTGTTATTTATTTATTTTTGAGACAGGGTCTCACTCTGTCACCTAGGCTGGGTGACAGAGTGGTATGATCATGGTTCACGATCATGACTCAATGTAGCCTCGGTCTGTCCAGGCACAGGTGATCCTCTCACCTCAGTCTCCTGAGTAGCTGGGACTACAGGCATGTGCTACTACACCTGGCTAATTTTTGTATTTTTTGTAGGGACAGGGTTTCACAATGTTGCCCAGGTTGGTCTCAAACTCCTGGGCTCAAGTGATCTGCCTACCTCATCCTTCCAAAGGGCTGGGATTACACTTGACATGCCATAATTTAATTAATCCTCTCTTATTGGATATTTAGCGTATTTCTAAGACCTCACATACTTTTGACATCATCCAATTCTGTGGAGAGGGCATTCCAGTGTCATGTTAGTGCTTGCTAAAAGACTTAGCAATAATGGTAGTAGAACCAGCAGACTTCTAGGCCAAAATTAACCATTAGTACTGCCCTGCTTTCCTGAAAGCGGAGAGGGAAGAAGCACCCGGAAAGTATAAGGAATTATCTTGAGTTGTTACTTTTTTTTTTCTTGAGATGGAGTCTTGCTGTCACCCAGGTTGGAGTTCAACAGTGCGATCTAGGCTCAATGCAACCTCCACCTCCCGGCTTTAAGCAATTCTCCTAACTCAGGCTCCCAGGTAGCTGGGATTACAGGCACCCGCCATCATGCCCAGCTAATTTTTGTATTTTTAGTAGAGATTGGGTTTTACCATGTTGGCCAGGCTGGTCTCGGACTCCTCACCTCAAGTGATCCGCCCGCCTTGGCCTCCCAAAGTGTTGGGATTATAGGTGTGAGCCCTGCGCCCGGCTGGTTACTGTCTTGATCAAAGTGGAGTTGGCAGTCCACAAGTATCTTCAAAGTTATTGCTGAGTGCTCAGCCCTATGCAGGTTCTAACTAAAAAAGGAGAATTTGGCCAGGCGCAGTGGCTCATGCCTGTAATCCCTTGTCCTTAGGATAATGTTTACTGAGATATCATTAATTCCCACAAAGTAAAATAATGGATGGAAGAGTATATAAATTAAATGGTTAACCAGCTATGCCATCAAAAGCAAAAGAGAAGAAGCTTCACAAGGAATGAGGAGGTCAGAGAAAGCTTCAAGGAAGAGGCGGCACTTGAAAATGGGTAGAAAATGAATAGCATTGGAGGTAATGGAGACAGCTTGAGCAAAAGAATAGAGGCCAAGGTGAGCATGGTGTGTCTATGTTCTGATGAAGAAACTTTTAAGAAAGATTAAACTGGTGGGGTTTCCCAGAGTAGACTGGAACGGAAAAAGGCCTACTCAGAAAAGTAGACTAAGAGGGTATTACAGTAACTTAGACAGAAGATGATGTGGTCTTTGTGTCAGTGAAATTGAGCAGGAAGAGCAGGATGGGGAGAAGATGGGGGGCAAAAGAATAAAAAGCAAAAACATTTCAAAGGTAAAAAATCTCTAGGATTTGGTGACTGACTGCTTCTGAGAGATGAAGGAAATGGGTAAGTCAGTGTTGACTTCAACTTTTTAAGACTGAATGATTTAAGAATGCTAGTATTGTTAACAGAGATAAGAAAGTTGCAAGATAAAGCTAATTTTTCTTTTTTTTGAGATGGAGTCTCATTCTACTGCCCAGGCTGGAGTGCAGTGGTGCGATCTTGGCTCACTGCAACCTCCACCTCCTGGGGTCAAGCAATTCTTGTGCTTCAGCCTCCCAAGTACCTGGGACTACAGGCATGTGCCAGCACACTCGGCTAATTTTTGTATTTTTCACAGAGATGGGGTTTTACCATGTTGCCAGGCTGATCTCAAACTGCTGAGCTCAGGCAACCTGCCTGCCTTGGCCTCCCAGAGGGCTGGAATTATAGGCATGAGCCACTGCACCTGGCCAAGATAAAGCTAATTTTGAAGGAGGAGACTTAGTTGCAGACATAATGGATCTGAGATGATGGGAAACAGAAGGTTACTGGTTTAGTAAGCAATCTGTGATTATAAAACTGAAGCTTAGGTGAGATGAAAACAGCTAGAGACTCATAGACAGTTGACACTGTCGGCCTGGATGTGATGGCTGAAGTTCTGATGATTAAGGCTCTGAGAGGGTATGTAGCAGTGCTTCCCAAACCTACCTATGACTCACCTGGGGATCTTGTTAACATGCAGATTCATGTTTACACTCTCCCATACGATGCTGGTGTGATTTGTCCACGGACCACACTGAATAGCAGGGATGTGGAAAGATGAGCAAGGAGCTAACATCTATGGTTTGGAGTTACCATTGGGGAGTAAAACAGAAGAGCCTACAAAGGAAAAAAAGTGTTTCCCAGAGTCATGTTTCTTCTATTCTACTTTTATTCCAGGTCCTTTGGAGAATACCTATCGTGATTTCTGGCTCATGGTATGGGAGCAAAAAGTCTTGGTGATTGTCATGACCACCCGGTGAGTTAATCCCTTTTTTCCACTGGTCTCCACCTCTACTCTGTCCCCTAAGCATAGGTGATTGAAGAGGGAAGTTTAGCTTTTAGAAATAATGTGGGCCAGCCTGGCGCAGTGGCTCACGCTTGTAATCCCAGCACTTAGGGAGGCCGAGGCAGGCGGATCATGAGGTCAGGAGTTCCAGACCAGCCTGGTGAAACCCCATCTCTATTAAAAGTACAAAAAATTAGCCAGGCATGGTGTTGTTTGCCTGTAATCCCAGCTACTCGGGAGGCTGAGGCAGGAGAATCACTTGAACCCAAGAGGCAGAGGTTGCAGTGAGCTGACATCACGCCACTGCACTCCAGCCTGGGCTACAGAGCGAGACTATGTCTCAATTTAAAAAAAAATTTTTTTTGAGGATTAGGAAAGCCATGGCAAAGATTTTGAGATATCTCTTAGCTAATCCACAACCCGGGTATCATGGAGATGAATAGATCTAACTTGTTAAAGCTTTAATCCCTGGCTCTGGCAACCCTGTGCCAGTTATACCCTATTTTGAGGTCCTGGCCTTATCCACTAAAGGAAGTTCTGGGAAACATGGGACAATTCTTTAATGTGTTCCCTATTTCCAGAGGGGTGCTGTCTTCCTGACTACCAAATTACCAGATCCCCTTTGCTCTCCATTTGTTGCTACTTTTTTTTTTTTTTCTTTTGAGATGGAGTCTCACTCTGCTGCCAGGCTGGAGTGCAGTGGCGTGATCTTGGCTCACTGTAACCTCTGTCTCCCAGGTTCAAGCAGTTCTCCTGCCTCAGCCTCCTGAGTAGCTAGGATGTGCCACCACGCCCAGCTAATTTTTTTTTTTTTTTTGGAGACGTCTCGCTCTGTCACCCAGGCGGGAGTACAATGGCTCTATCTCAGCTCACCGCAACCCCCGCCTCCCGGGTTCAAGTGATTCTCCTGAGTAGCTGAGATTATAGGCATGTGCCACCATGCCCGGCTAATTTTTGTCTTTTTAGTAGAGATGGGGTTTTACCATGTTGGTCAGGCTGGTCTTGAGCTCCTGACCTCATGATCTGTCACCTCAGCCTCCCAAAGTGCTAGGATTGTAAGTGTGAGCCACTGCGCCCGGCCAGGAAGGTTTTAATGAAAGGAATATTTTTGAAAGTTTGGTCTACAAATCTGGCAAATTTCAGGAATAACCTATTTCAGATGAGGAAGGAAAAAAATGAATGTTCAATTTTCTTCCTTAGCACTGTTATAACCACCTCTTATTTGGAGAGGAGGTAGTGGGAGAAGTTCTACCTTGGAATACCTTGGGGGCACTGGAGGGTGGTGAGGTAGATTTAGGCTTTTTTTTTTTTTTTTGAGACAGAGTCTCACTCTGTTGCGCAGGCTGGAGTTCAGTAGTGCGACCTCAGCTCACTGCCTCTGCCTCCCAGGTTCGAGCGATTCTTCTGCCTCAGCAGAAGAATTCCCAAGTAGCTGGGATTACAGGTGCCCACCACCATGCCTGGCTAATTTTTGTATTTTTAGTAGAGATGGGGTTTCACCATGTTGGCCAGGCTGGTCTCGAACTCCTGACCTCAGGCGATCTGCCACCTCAGTCTCCTAAAGTGCTGGGATTACAGGCACGAGTCACTGTGCCCAGCCTAAGCCTTTTTTTTTTTTTTTTTTTTTTTTTTTTTATTGAGACAGAGTCTCACTTTGTCATCTAGGCTGGAGTGCAGTGGTACCATCTCAGCTCACTGCAGTCTCAACCTCCTGGATTCAAGTAGTCCTCCTGCCTCAGCCTCCTAAGTAGCTGGGACTACAGGTACCCACCACCATGCCTGGCTAGTTTTTGTATTTTTAGTAGAGACAGGGTTTCCATGTTACCTGGGCTGGGACTTTAGGCCTTTACACAAACCTCCTGCTAACATTCCAGGAGATGTGTGTTTATCAGTTCTCAATTATCCAACATCTCTTATTGGGGAAGACAATAAGCAGTGGCTGAGGTATAGGCCAGAGAGTTCTCTCTGACCTATCATATCTTCTCTACTGTTTTTTTTTCTTTTTCTTTTTTTTTTTTTTTTTTGAGATGGAGTCTCACCATGTTGCCCAGGCTGGTCTCAAACTCCTGGTCTTAGGTGATTCTCCTACCTAAGCCTCTCAAGTAGCTGGGGTTACAGGCATGCACCACTACCCCCAGCTACTATACTGTTTTTTTCTCTGTTCACCCAGTATTTATCCCACATATATGAGAAGTACTATTGCATATTAGGAAAAAGACCAAATGCTGTAGTAAGTGCTCAGTAACTATATGCTATATGAGTACATGCAGAAACTTTAGCTGTGAGTACATTTGTTTAGAATGAAGAGGTTTCCTTTCCTTTCTGCTGAGAATAAATGGTGTAAGTTAGAAGCAATGCAAGAGATGATATTGCTGCCTGGGGGTATATCAGGTCTTTGTGGAAGCCAGGTTACTGCTGTGGAGAGGAAGGATGGAAGGCTTACCTTGCTCTGTGTGTCTTCAGCTTTGAAGAAGGCGGCAGGAGAAAGTGTGGCCAGTACTGGCCTTTAGAAAAAGACTCTCGGATCCGATTTGGCTTCCTCACAGTGACCAATCTAGGCGTGGAGAACATGAATCATTATAAGAAAACAACGCTAGAAATTCACAACACAGAGGTAAATCCAGGTTTCTTTTTTCTCACCTTATTGAAACAGGGGGAGAATACTTACTGTAATAAAAATTTCCAGAGGGAATAGATAGGATACCAGGGAGGTTATGAGTTGCTTCTGTTTTTCTAGGGACAGGATGAGGATATTTAACTCACAGCCAATATAGCCATATTACTGCAGCACAATAGGAACATTAAATAGGAGTAAAGCTTATAATTTTAGAAATCTGGGGCTGGGTAAGGCTGGGCGTGGTGGCTCAAGCCTGTAATCCCAGCACTTTGGGAGGCTGAGGCGGGCGGATCACAAAGTCAGGAGTTCAAGACCAGCCTGGCCAACGTAGTGAAACCCTGTCTCTACTAAAAAATAGAAAAAATTAGCTGGGAGGCAGAATCGCTTGAACTCACAATGCGGAGGTTGAAGTGAGCAGAGACCTCACCACTGCACTCCAGCCTGGGCGACAGTGAGAGACTGTCTCAAAAAAAAAAAAAAAAGAAAGAAAGAAATCTGGGGCTGGGTGCAATGGCTTACGTCTATAATCCCAGCACTCTGGGAGGCAGAGGTGGAAGGATCACTTGAGCCCAGGAGTTCAAGACAATCTAGGCAACACAGTGAGATCCCGTCTCTACAAAACATAGAAAAAATTAGCTGATCATGGTGGCACACGCCTGTGAGGTCAAGACAGCAGTAAGTTTGATCATGCCACCGTACTCCAGCCTGGGCGACAGAGTGAGATCCTGTCTCAAAAAAAAATTCTGGATCTTACAGTATAGGAATTCTGCCTTTTCCAAACAATTAACCAACCCTTCCTTTGGGTTTGTAGTAAAGAAGCAGTTATGGGAAAAGTTGACAGTGGTGGATAGGAGCCTTGGTGGTAGGGATAACCAGGGTGTTGAGAATCTGGAAAAGCCAGTGGTAGCTAGGAGCAGGCAGAAATAACCTCGTTAACGTTTACTTCTTTTCTCATCTAAGGAACGGCAGAAACGCCAGGTGACCCACTTCCAGTTCTTGAGCTGGCCAGACTATGGTGTCCCTTCCTCAGCAGCTTCCCTCATTGACTTCTTGAGAGTGGTCAGAAACCAGCAGAGCCTGGCTGTGAGCAACATGGGAGCACGCTCCAAAGGGCAGTGCTCTGAGCCACCCATTGTGGTCCATTGCAGTGCAGGCATTGGCAGGACAGGTAATGCACCTAATGCAGCTCTTGGTGTCTGCAGAGGCAGTAGGGGTGGAGGAGGAAAAACAAAGCTCTTAGCCCACATCTGTGATTGGAGAAGGAACTCACTTGCCCCCTTGGTGGTGAATTGCTGTGAAAAATCCCTCTTCTAATGTCCTTTTGGTGGACCAAGTGATGGCCAGAATATATACTTCACAAGCCAAATCCTCTAGGGGTTGATGTTTTATATACCCCATCATAACGCTGATCCTGTCACCTGTTAGCACTGTCGCTGCAGGTATCCCAGGGAGCTCAGCTGGTCTGCTGCTTCCTTCCCATATAGCCCTCCCTGGAGGGACTCCCCACCCTGTGCTGTGTTCTCCATTCTGGAGCCAGTTAGCAGCTTTTGTCTTAAGGGCATGTACATGGTAGAAAATGTTGGCCTTTCTAGTTCAAAGGTCCTTTGGGAGAAAGGTGGGAATAGGTTTGTGTTAGGCCTCTGAAAAACTTGTGGACTCTGGAAATTAGGTGTGGGAGTGCTGTCAGTCTGTCTGTCTGGGATTGAAGCAGGAAGTTCCCTTATGTCACCTTCCCGTTTCCACTTCCTGTTACCCCAGTGTATGTCCTGAGAGGTAAGAGGCCTTCTCATTTCTCTGGCCTCCAACACTCCCTGTGACCTCCTCCTCGAGTCCTTTCAGGCCTAAGGCCACCTGGCCTTCTGCCAACAGGTGCTTTGCCTTTGAATTCATTCATTCAGTTCTCCCTGGGTTATTTGGTAGAGGGAGGAGGAGAGGAGAGGTAAACCAGATGTGATCACTTCCTTCCTTCTTCAGGTACCTTCTGCTCACTGGACATCTGCCTGGCACAGCTGGAGGAGCTTGGCACCCTTAATGTGTTCCAGACGGTGTCACGCATGAGGACCCAGAGGGCCTTCAGCATCCAGACCCCTGAGCAGTACTATTTTTGCTACAAGGCCATCCTGGAGTTCGCAGAGAAGGAGGGCATGGTATCCTCTGGTCAAAACCTGCTGGCTGTGGAGGGTCAGTAACTCTCCCACGAACCTTCTACCTGCTGGCCAGCCTTCCTTAAACTACCCTGGACACCGCTGAGCCTATAGGTTGCCATCAGTTACGCTGAAGCCATGGATCAACTTCTTTCTTCTGTCTCCCGGCACACGTGTAAACACAAGGCAGCCTTTCCCTTTGGCTAGATAAATGTGGTGAAATTGCCACTAGAAAGGGCCAGCAGCAATGTGTTCTTAATTCCTAGCACCTGCTATCAAACTGTGCCTTATTAAAACCAAATTGTGGCTATTGATTTTTGCCAGGGTCCCCGAGGTAAGTGGGGAAGGAACCTCCCTCCTCCTTTCTCCCACCATTCTCTTTCTGGAGGTCACCTGTCTCCCACTTCTTCCCTTTGCTAGGATTTTATGGGGAGGTTTGATGAGCATTTGCCTTTCTCCCCAGAGAGCTTGACCAAGTTACATATTCTAGAGATCGTCCTGAGTGCCAAGCACGTTTATAAGTAGGGCGTGTATTCCAGTCCTGTCATTCTGTGTGTGTGCGTGTGTGTACTTATGTGTATGGGTCCATATGTACGTGTGTATATAATATATATTGTATGTGATAATATGATCGTATTCTATAAATACATATACACACAGATATTCCTTTGTAGAAGTTCCTGGGGCTCTGTGTTGCAGTTCAGGACACCTTGCTTCTTGGACCCTACTATTTATCCTGGACTAGCCTGGGTTGGTGATCATGTCTCCTGTTGTCAGGCTACAGAGTGGTGGAAGAGGACACACACACTTCTCCATGTTCCTGCCACAGGGCCCCTTCCTTAAGTAATGACTTATCTCCCTCCTATTGGAGCCACGAATGTATTAGTTTGTGGTGACACTGGGTTAGCTCAGCATGGATTTCCCTTATCTGATGATTTTTCTGCGTTTACTTGGCCAATTTGGGGAACAGACCTTCACTGTGATTCCATACTCTCTCTTTGCTTTCACTATCCCATGGATGGGAGGCGGAGGGTGGAGATGAACTCACTGAGCAGCCAGAGCCACATGCAATCGGTACGAAGTCTTAGAAGGAAGGAGGCGTAGCCCAGGTATGAGAGAGAAAAAACTACTAAGAAAATGCCTCCCTGAGAGGATGAGCTGGGGTCCTTTTTCTTTTGCTGGATGGTTCCTTTATGAAGCTTAGCCGTCTACTGAGATGCCCATCTCTTCCTGCCTGCTAGCCTGCTAGACCCTCAAACTGGGTGGGTTCTGTGTCAATAAAAAGCTTTACCCTCTGGCTGAGTGAGGTGGTCCCCTGCAATCACTGTTTGTCCCCTACCCACCCAGCCTGTCCCTGCCTGCTCCCAGCCCACTCATCCTTATGTGCTAGGGATAAATCAAGAGTCCTTAGCACTCCACATTCCCAAGAAAATCCCAGGAACTCCTAAACCTTCCCCTGTCACAGAAGATGAGGTTGGCAGCTGATGAGACCTCAATAATTTTATATTGTAATAAGCTCTTTGAATGTGTATATTCTTATTTTTTACAATCATTTCATTTTTGTATTTAATATCAATGGACTGAGGCAGATTCAGAAAATAATTGTAATGTTCATATTCAATATCTTACAGTGATACAGTTTTGTATTTACATATAAATATACCGACATGATCAAAACCCTTTTAGCTTCATCAATTTAGCAGCCTGGGACATGAGGGAGGGGGTCCAGGAGCTGGTCTGGGAGGGATGAGGGAGGCAGGGAGGGACCCAAGGCTTTAGTATCTGAGACTTAGAGTTCTGACTTGAACTCTACATTCAAGTCACCTTGAGTTCACCTTGTCTGTAAGCCATGGCCCTATATCTGGACAGAGGGACCAGCACCAGTTCAGTGCTTGAGATGTGCTAAGTGCTATGCTAGGTGCTTTTCTCCTCATTGCTTCATTCAAACCTCACAACAACTCAGTGAGATATTATCTTCTCTCCCTTCTCCTGTGCACCCCTTTCTCATTTCTATATAGATGAGGAAAGTGAGGTCCAGAGGGTTACAGTGATTTGCTCTAAAACGAGCTCAAGTTGGTCTGCTTACAAAGCCTGTGGTCTCCTCACTGCATGGAAGATGGAGATCTTGTCTTTGGAGAACAGAGGTTTGTTTAGCTGTCCTTTCAGAGTATAAATAGTTCTTAAGTTCCAGGTTGTTGTTCTTGTGCCCATGCTTCATGTAGTAGACTCGAAGCGCGACAGGGTTGGTGACTGACTCTCCTAGCTAGGACCTCCTGATGTAGGGTCCTCATGTCTGACTGACTGTCCTAGCTAGGACCTCCTGATGTAGGGTCCTCATGTCTGCAGAGTACCAAAAGGGTTGTCATTCTCCCCAGGAAACTCCCTATCTATGGATACATGGTGTTTGTGAGAAGATTTTGAGTCATTTGCATTTCTCTCTTAGAAAGAATGGAACCAGAAGCTTTGTGCATGGAAGACCACTCCCCATATCACACCTGTTGGCTGGTGTTGGCTTGCCCAGTTGGGGCAATTGTGGCTGGGAAATATTGGGGTGTTCTTAATAATAGTCATAGCAACCAATTTACTGGATGCTTACTCTATTCCAGGCACTGTTTAGAGTAATTTCTAGGTATCATCTCATTCACCCTCCACAACCTTTTGAGGTAGGTATTCACAGAAGAAAAAAATTGAGAGACAGGAATGTTAATTTGCTACAGCCAGGATCCAGACCATCTGACTCCAAAGTACCTTCTTTCAACTCTTACACTAGACTTCCTCTAAGGATCCATCTTCTGATCTGCCAATAAATTTTTATTGAGTTTCTTACTATAATCAGGAGCTCAAGTGTAGAGCAGAAGATTAATCTAGTTCCTTCTCCAGATAAGCCTCCATTCTCTTGGGAGTGCACAAACATAAGAAGTGAACAGAGATTCTTGGAAATTTGAGAAACCAGAGAGGTTAGGGGTTTAGTGGAACGTGTAAGAAATGGGATTAATGATAAAAGGCCTGGAGGAGGTAACTTTAAATTGTCATTTATTTGAAGAGGCTGTAACCCAACTGCCCTGTGAATTTAAAGTTATGCGTGAATTCCTCATTGCATATCTGAAGATTGGTGAGGTTATCTATCACTTGAGCTCCATAAAATGCTGATTCCTGGGTCCATCCAGTAGGTTGTTAGTGAGTGACAGGATGATCCAGGTTTGGGAACCACAGATTTAGTTCATGTTTCTGACTCTGTAGAGTTAACGAATTGATGTCTCCTAAATTTTCAATAAAACTCGAGGAACTCCTCCCACTGCCATTGTTTGTAGCTTTTACCAGTTTGATCCTACCTGTGTTAGGTGTTAAAGGAGGAGGGAAAGGGAAGGCAGAGACGCAACCCAGAATCTGTTTGGCAAGTCGGGGTTCTCATACAGGAGACTTACTGAACAAAGCAAGAGAAAATGTTCAGGGTCTGGGTGCAGTGGCTCACGCCTGTAATCCCAGTACTTTGGGAGGCCGAGGTGGGCAGATCACCTGAGGTCAGGAGTTCGAGACCAGCCTGACCAATATGATGAAACCCCGTCTCTACTAAAAATACAAAAATTACCTGGGTACGGTGGCTTGTGCCTGTAATCCCAGCTACTCAGGAGGCTGAAACAGGAGAATCGTTTGAATCTGAGAGGCAGAGGTTGCAGTGAGCTGAGATCATGCCATTGCACTCTAGCCTGGGCAGCAAGAGTGAAACTCCGTCTCAAAAAAAGTAAATAAATAAAAAAGAAAGACAATGTTCAGGAAAGAGGAAGACACTGTGAGCTAAAGCAGGCTTCTGCTTCTGATTTGATTGCTGTTTTTTTCACCTTTCTCTAACATTTCTATGCTATATAATTTTTCAAACATGAGAGAATCCCCATGTTCTTTTTCCCATTGCTCCCTTCATCTTGCCCATCCTTGTTGGCTAGGATGGGACTCCTGAGGTGAAGGGTGCGCCAGCATCCTCAGCCTAGGAGGCCCACCCTTGTCAGTCTTCATGTGGCAGTATGCAGGTAAATGACAGAGTAGGACTTGTTCTTGGGAGAATGGACTATTTAGCATCACAGCCCTAGGGAAATTTGGTTCCTTCCCAGAAAGGGATGCTTCTTGTCTATTGGGACAGACAGACACACATACAAAAACTTTTATAAATCAGAGACCTAGAGGGAATTGGGCCAAGAGGCACTGGCCAAGTAGAAAGGCTTCTCTAGAGTGACCCAGCTCTTTGGTGGTTGGGTTTTGGAATGGTATATATTCCATAATTTCTGATTTCTAGGTGGCCTTGGAGGCTCGGAATTTTTGAAGGAATTTTATGACTGCTACTCACTGCCTTGAAATGTTTCACCTGGCTGAGCAGTAGTTTACCCTTCTGGGACACTCAGCATGTTCCTCAGTTTACCTGGCTTTATGTTTTCAAAGTGTTTACTTCTCTTTACCAGTTGTTTGGTGGCCTTTTTTTTTTTTTTTTTTTTGAGACAGAGTTTCGCTCTTGGTGCCCAGGCTAGAGTGCAATGGCGCGATCTCGGCTCACCACAACCTCCGTCTCCCGGGTTCAAGTGATTCTTCTGCCTCAGTCTCCCGAGTAGCTGGGATTATAGGCATGCACCACCATACCTAATTTTGTATTTTTAGTAGAGACGGGGTTTCTCTGTGTTGGTCAGGCTGGTCTCAAACTCCCAACCTTGGGTGATCTGCCTGCCTTGGCCTCCCAAGGTGCTCAACCCAACCCAAGTCCTAGGTTCCCTCTGTAAAAGAAGGGGCTACACCAGATGATCCTACCATGGGTCCTCTGACTGTAAGGGTCCAGTGCTTTGTTGGACAGTGCAAACACCCATAGAGGAGCTATTAGGCCCTTACTTGGGTTGAGTTAGCTCCCACTGGCACTCCCCACTTTTTTTTTTTTTTTTCAGAGACAGAGTCTCGCTCTGTTGCCTAGGTTAGAGTGTAGTGGCATGATCATGGCTCACTGCAGTCTCAACATCTGGGCTCAAGCAGGAACTCTGCCTTTTTTTTTTCTCTCTCTCTCGAGACAGGATCTCACTGTTGCCCAAGCTGGTCTCGAACTCCCAGTGTCAAGCGATCCTCCTGCCTCAGCCTCCCAAAATGAGAGGATTACAGGCATGGGCCACCATACCCAGCCTCCCCAGTTTTAGTGTGTTTTCAGAGTCTCTTCTTTCAAGCTGCTGCTACTCCCCTAGCTTCCCTCAGTTCTCTTCCCCCTTGGCCTTCTAATTGGAGGAAAAGCAGGTCAGGTCCCTGTCATCTCCAAGACCAGCCTATAGGCCTTTAAAGTTTCCCTGTTTCTTAATGTGGGGTCTACAGGGTGACTCAGGCAAAGCACGAACTGACCAAGGGTCCCAGAGCTGCCAACCGAGTCCTTAGATTTCTCTCTGGCCTTGGTTACTACCCACAAACCACTGTGAGCCTACCAAGGGCAGGAGTGGAAGTGCCCATCAGCCTGGGAACCATCTTTTTCTGTTAGGAGGTATCTGCCCTGTAGTTCCCTTTATACGACACTTGTGAATATCAAGTGTTTTGGACTGTACTGCTTATAATTGGCTACAGAGAAGACTGGGGTCTTCTCCACAAATAGAAATCTAGCACTTTTACTTGGAGATGTTTTCTTGGGGAAAAAAAAATCTAGAACTTTGAAACTTGGTACAATGTTTAAATCTCCCTTCTTCACCTTGCTTGTCATAAAATCCTCCTGTTTGAGCTAAATGTGGGCTGCTGAAGTCTTAAATACCCATATTTTTCAGGCTAAGGCCATGGTGGACATAGCTAACTCCACTAGAATCCTGGCTGGGGGTGTTGGATGGCGATACTATAGTGCTTTCAGCAATTGAGGGGAATATGTTCCAGGCTCATGTCCGTCTCCCCTCCCCGCACATTATAATCTGGCTCCTTCTCTAATGCTGCTGTTTGTCTTAAAGCCTTAAGACTGGCCAGACGTGCACCTGAGTAAGTCGGCCATTTTATCTGGGGGCTCGCTCTTGACTTTTAATGAATTTTCTTCTGTGAAAAAATGAATTTTTAATAAAAAAATTTTCTGTGGCCAGCATCCAGTGGAAGTCTGGAGTCTGATGTTCAGGGCAGATACTGGTCTGGAGATCGTCAATTTAGGACTTAGTTAGACAGAAGCAATGAGCCTTGAAGTGAGAATGAGGAAGGCAAGAGAGGAGATACCTTTGGATGTCACCAACATTTAGGTAATGGGTGGAGGAAGAAAAGCTGCTGAAGGATACTAATGAACAGGCAGAGGTAACTGAGCACAAAGCCAGGCTGCTCTGTCACAAGCTGCTGAGAGGTAGGTAGTGGCCGGGACGAATGAACAAGATCTGAAATGTGGGTTCATTAGAAGTCTTCGAAGGGACTATGTGGCTGTCAGGGAGGCTGCATGAGAGAGATGTGAAGGAATTGACTGCAGTGCTCAGGCTGTCCTCACTTAAACCAAAACAAGGCCCACCTTGATCTCTTATATATTAGGCTTCTGAATAAGATTTTCTTTGAACAAAGGACCTTGCTGGCTGGGTGCAGTGGCTCAGGCCTGTAATCCCAGCGATTTGGGAGACTGAAGTGGGAGGATCACTTGAGGCTGGGAGTTTCAGACCGACCTGAGCAACATGGCAAAACCCCGTCTCTAAAAAAATAAATAAAAATAAAAAATTTTCATATGGCAAGCTATTCTATTTTTAAAAAGCAGTAATAAAGGAACTTATTGCTTTAAAAAAAAAAAAAAAAAAAAAAAGCCAGGCCAGGTGTGGTGGCTCACGCCTGTAATCCCAGCACCTTGGGAGGCCAAGGCAGGCGGATCACCCGAGGTCGGGAGTTTGAGACCAGCCTGACCAACACAGAGAAACCCCGTCTCTACTAAAAATACAAAATTAGTCAGGGAGGGTGGTGCATGCCTATAATCCCAGCTACTCGGGAGACTGAGGCAGAAGAATCACTTGAACCCGGGAGATGGAGGTTGCGGTGAGCCAAGATCGTGCCATTGCACTCCAGCCTGGGCACCAAGAGCGAAACTCTGTCTCAAAAAAAAAAAAAAAAAAACAGGCCACCAAACAACTGGTAAAGAGAAGTAAACACTTTGAAAACATAAAGCCAGGTAAACTGAGGAACATGCTGAGTGTCCCAGAAGGGTAAACTACTGCTCAGCCAGGTGAAACATTTCAAGGCAGTGAGTAGCAGTCATAAAATTCCTTCAAAAATTCCGAGCTTCCAAGGCCACCTAGAAATCAGAAATTACGGAATATATGCCATCTAAACCTGGTTGCAAGAAAAATGGAGTTTCTTCACATCATGGGATTATTTGGCCCTCTAGGCCTGCTGGCAGGGCTCATTGCTCAAATGGACTTTGCATTTGAATGGCCAGGAGAAGAGGGAAGTAGGGATGAGATAAAGGAGGGGAAAAAAGGTAGAAGAACTCTTGACTGAATGCTAGGGATACTTAATTTTTTTTTTTTAAGACAGAGTCTTGCTCTGTCACCCAGGCTGGAATGCAGTGGTGGCATCTTGGCTCACTGCAACCTCTGGCTCCCCGGCTCAAGTGATTCTCCTGCCTCAGCCTCCCAAGTAGCTGGGATTACAGGTGTGTGCCACCATGCCCGGCTAATTTTTTGTATTTTTAGTAGAGACGGGGGTTTCACAGTGTTAGCCAGGATAGTCTTGATCTCCTGACCTCCTGAACCAAAGTGTTGGGGTTATAGGTGTGAGCCACCACGCCTGGCAGGCACACTTAATTTTAAATCTCACATCTTCCCACTGAAGTAGGTATTCTGATTCTTAGATTACAGATAAAGAAACTGAAAAGATAAATGATTTGCCAAAATCATCTTGCCTTGAACCTAGAAGATGCTTTGGGTTGTGGGAGCCAGCCTCATATCCTCCTTACCTGGATATTACTGAGAGAATTAGCCCTCAGAGATTGTGTCGACAGGGTGCTGGCACTGATATCCTTGGCAGAGTCACTGGAATGCAGGCCCTAAATGTCTCTTAATCACCACCTACCATAAGTGCCCTAAAGAACTTTGAATGAGTCCTTTTTGTGAATGAGAGAGGGTGTATGTGCGACGCCTGTGAGATTGAGGGTGTCAGGAGGTGTGACAGATTTGAGTTTATGTGTTGTGAGTTTAGGTCTTTTGTGTATGTATGTATGTGCATCAGACAAATGTTGCTTTTCTGGATAATTTTCTGGAAAAGGCCAGAAATCATTTAGAATTGTCTGAGGATAAACTGATCTTTAAGTTAGAGAGGTGAGGAGTGTGGAACAACAGAAGAATCAGGCTGTTTTTCTCCGGGCCCCAACCTGGGTCACCAGCTGGAGTGCACAAAGACAGCATGTGGGAGTGGAGGTAAAGCTCAGGCTTTGGACCTAGACTTCCCTTAGCTATTTGACTTGAGCAAGTCACTCTACTGCTGTTGGCCTCAGTTTGCTCATCTATAACTAAGGATAATAATCCCTAACTCACAAACTCTACAAGAATTTGTTGTTGTTGTTTGAGACAGGGTCTCGCTCTGTCTCCCAGGCTTGAGTGCAGTGGTGTGATTACAGCTAAGAGCAGTCTTAATCTCCCAGACTCAGGTGAACTTCCTGCCTCAGCCTCTTGAGTAGCTGGGACCACAGGGACATGCCACCATGCCCAACTAAATTTGTTTTTAGTTTTTGTAGAGACAGTCTCACTGTGTTCCCCAGGCTGGTCTATGAGACTTTTCACATAAAAGGGGCCTCCAGGAAACAGAACCTGACCTACCAATGTGATTTCTCCTAGGAGGGCCCTTACCCAAGTCCACTTAATTTTATTTTGTTATTATCATTATTATTTTTACCTATACCAGTTGGTTCACAAAGTCCACTTAGTTTTGTCTTCACTGATAGGGTAGTGGTGGGAGTAGCATGGATGCAACCCCTCAGTGCAGCTGGCAGCTGGAGGGACAATGTCACCAAATCAAGGATTCTCTTTTCCAAAGAATGTGGGATTTGCTCTGCTGTCCAGGTGTCAACATACTGAGTCAGAAACCATCACTGGACCCTTCCAAAGGGCCCCATGTACCTGACTACAGTGAGCTCTGGGGCTCAGAGGTGAATCATAGTGTCTGTCCTCAAGAAACTCAGTCTGCCAAGTGTTCAG
Source organism: Chlorocebus sabaeus (assembly GCF_047675955.1). Lineage (NCBI taxonomy): Eukaryota > Metazoa > Chordata > Mammalia > Primates > Cercopithecidae > Chlorocebus > Chlorocebus sabaeus. The sequence goes on along the minus strand of NC_132929.1, from coordinate 51,365,560 downwards.
AAGGAGGTCCCCACCAGTGTGGCACACATAGGACCATGGGCAGTGTCAGCAAAGCCTGGTTCTCTGAGTGGCGGTAACTGTTCCAGTTGTAAATCCTCCATGAGTAACTGCATCCATAGCACACATGCTACCTAGTATCACTGTCAAATGCTGGGTCTTTGGCTTCCACAGCAGCTCAGAACCTTACCAGGTGATAAAGCACACTTTATCATCACATTTGATCCTCATAACAGGGCAAGGATTGCTATGTTATCCTCTTAATATAGGAGAGGAAGCTGATCCACAGATAAGAAGGGACCAAGTGGGAACCAGGGGACTCAACTTCCAGACTAGTTCTTTCTGCTTCACCACCAATCTGCCTCATCTCACTTTGACACAGTATCTGTTATGCCTTCAGCCAGAGCCCGTTCAGAAATTAAGAAGTAGAGCAGGAATGAATTTGAGATGGGGATCCAGACATCAGGGGATTCTTTTTTTTTTTTTCTTTTTTTTTTTTTTTTTTTTTTTGAGATGGAGTCTCGCTCTGTCGCCCAGGCTGGAGTGCAGTGGCCAGATCTCAGCTCACTGCAAGCTCCGCCTCCCGGGTTCACGCCATTCTCCTGCCTCGGCCTCCTGAGTAGCTGAGACTACAGGTGCCCGCCACCTCGCTGCCACCTCGCCCGGCTAGTTTTTTTGTGTTTTTTAGTAGAGACGGGGTTTCACCGTGTTAGCCAGGATGGTCTCGATCTCCTGACCTCGTGATCCGCCCGTCTCTGCCTCCCAAAGTGCTGGGATTACAGGCTTGAGCCACCGTGCCCGGCCTTTTTTTTCTTTTTTTTGAGATGGAGTTTCACTCTTCCCCGCCCAGGCTGGAGTGAGGTGGCGCAATCTCGGCTCATTGCAACTTCTGCCTCCTGGGTTCAAGTGATTCTCCGGCCTCTGCCTCCTGAGTAGCTGGGATTATAGGCGCCCACCACCATGCCCAGCTAATTTTTCTATTTTTAGTAGAGATGGGGTTTTGCCATGTTGGCCAGACTGGTCTTGGACTTCTGACCTCAGGTGATCCAACCACCTGGGCCTCCCAAAGTGCTAGGATTACAGGTGTGAGGCACTGCACCCGGCTGGGTTCTTTTTGAGACTCTGTCTCAAAAAAAACTCTCAAAGAGTTTCGTTCTTTCGCCCAGGCTGGAGTGAAGTGGCATGATTAGGCTCACTGCAACCTCCGCCTCCCAGGTTCAAACAATTCTCCTGCCTCAGCCTCCCAAGTAGCTGGGACTGTAGGCATGCTGCCACCACGGATAGCTAATTTTTTTTTTTTTTTTTTTTGAGACAGGGTTTTGCTCTTGTCACCCAAGCTGGAGTGCAGGTGTGATCTCGGCTTACTGCAACTTCCACCTCCCGGGTTCAAGCGATTCTCCTGCCTCAGCCTCCCAAGTAGCTGGGACTGTAGGCATATGCCACCATGCACAGCTAATTTTTTTTTTTTTTTGAGATGGAGTTTAGCTTTTATCGCCAAGGCTGGAGTGCAGTGGCGCGATCTCGGCTCACTCAGTTCAAGTGATTCTCCTGCCTCAGCCTCCTGAGTAACTGGGATTACAGGCGCCTACCACCACACTTGGCTAATTTTTTTAAATTTTTAGTAGAGACAGGGTTTCTTCATGTTGGCCAGGCTGGTCTTGAACTCCTGGCCTCAGGTGATCTGCCTTCAGGTGATCCTGACCTCAGGTGATTGGCGTCCCAAAGTCCTGGGACTACAGGCATGAGCCACAGCACCTAGCCCACGCACAGCTAATTGTTAAATATTTTGTAGAGACAGGGTCTTGCTATGTTGTCCAGCTGGGATGTCTGTTCTGAAGAAAAACTTGGTCCTCACCCTAGGGAGGATGAACCTTGACCTCCATGGATCTGCCAGGGTGGGCCTCCTGCTGAACACATAGTCCTTATCTCCTGGCTTTTCCTTCTCCATACTTTTTGCCCAATAATTCAATCGACTGAGCTACTGCCCACATTCCAGTCTCCAGACTCCACTTGGGGTGACCCACTGCCCTTCCAAAATCGGTTCTTCCCACCTACCCTGTCTCCTCAGTGGCAAGCTTCCCCCACTTGGATCCTATGTAAGGTGTTTAGAGTCTTTCTATTCCAATTTCCACCCCTATTTCACGAGGAAACTGAGGCTCAGAGGGAGGAAGAGACTTGCCTAAGACTATAACACCAGTCACTCACCATGCTAAGTGTAGAACCCAGATTACCTAACTAGTAGCCTCAAGCTCTATCAACTCTTCACACAGCAGGCCACAGGCTACTACCCACACTGAATCATTCACCCACTCCCCTTGAGTTTTTCTCAAATACAGGCTCTCCTTCAATATTCTTCTCATGGGCTGGGTGCAGTGGCTCATGCCTGTAATCTCAGCACTTTGGGAGGCCGAGGCGAGTGGATCACAAGGTCAGGAGTTGGAGACCAACCTGGCCAACATAGTGAAACTCTGTCTCTACTAAAAATACAAAAATTAGCCGGATGTGGTGGCACACGCCTGTAGCCTGTAGTCCCAGCTACTCTGGAGGCTGAGGCAGGAGAACCACTTGAACTTGGGAGGCGGAGGTTGCAGTGAGCTGAGACCACACCATTGCACTCCAGCCTGGGTGACAGAGTAAGACTTCGTCTCAAAAAAAAAAAAAAAAAATTCTTCTCACCCACGGTCACTGTTCTGGTCAATCCTGCTTACGTGTCTTCTGAATTACTGGGATAGATTTCTCAATAATTTCCTAACCGGCAGCAGGCCCTCATTCTGCCCAATGGACGCCAAGGTCCTTCACATTCTGCACACCCCACCTTAGCCACATTAACTTCCTTTCCTCAATGCCTCAACAAACAGGTTTGGTTTTTTTTTTTTTTCCCCACATTGTGTGCCCTGGCTCTAGGCTCAGCTCTCTGCAATACAGACATGTGGGGTAGCTTCTGTCCCTAGAAACTCCTTTTGGTTGAAAGTTATGATAAATAAAGCAAATGATGCAAGGAAGGATCTGAGTCAAAGCTTTGACTTGAGGGCTGCTGAAGGTGGGGAAAGCTTTGGGATTGGGTGGCTTTGATAGAGAAAGTAAGCCTTCTCTTCCCTCGGCTATTCCTTCCACAAGAGACACTTCTGTAGTCTCCAAATACAGTAATACAACAGCCTCTGGGCCTCCCCTTGCTGCCTATAGACACTTCTCTCTCAGTGCATCGTCAGAACCCATCTTTCTGCCAGGGTGCCAAACATCTTACACTATAGTTCTGGGCCTGTGGGCCTCGTGACCGTGCTGCCTGCACATTCTGCTGTGCACATCCAAGAATTTTACCCAATTAAAAGTCTTAAACTGTTTGTTCCATCTCCCCACCCCCACTTTTTAAAATTACTACAGTCACATATGAAGGTGTTTTTGCATTTACCCCTTTGTGTCCTTTGCTGAAAATGACCTGCCACTCCACTTCTGCTGGATGAAATCTTTAAGACCCAACTTGAATGCCACCTCCTCCATGAAACCTTTCCCAATTTTCCTTCAGCGAGAAGGAATCTCTCTTCTCTGAGCTCCTATTTACATACAAACTCCTATTTTCATACACATTCCTGCCTTGACTTAGTTCTTTACGTAGAATCTCCTCGGCTGAATCTGGAGCCCTTGGAGGAGTAGAGTAAGCATGTCATCCAGTCTGTATTTGCACCCAGCAGCAGGTACGGTATGAATGTCTGCCTCACCCACAGTAGGTGCTCAGACAAGTGCCTGTTGCCCGCGGACGCAGAGCTTCCCGTTTGCATCACTCATTTTTAGGCGCCTAACAGAGCGGACCGAACACGGTTAGGTCACACAGCCAGAGGGGTCTGCCCACTCCAGCCAGTGGCCAGGGTGCTCCTACCTTCCTCTTCTACCTAGTTCCAAATGGGTTGTGTGTGTGAAGGAAGTTGGGGCCGGGTAGCCCCGCTGGCTCCTCCTCCGCGTCCACCCAGCGGATCTCCGAGTCCCAGAAGGCCTCCCTCCAGTCCGAGGACCTCAAGAAACTTGAGTCGGCGGAGAGGGAGCTATAAGGGCCTCTACCACGGATGCGTCTCCCACTCGCGTTTAGTTCAATTAATTTATTTATATTTTTTGGAAGGAGGGGGCGTTCAATGAAGGGGAAGAGGCGGGGCGAAGGGCGGAGGCGGGCCCAGGGTGACTGACGTGAGCGCCGGGGAGCCAATAGCCCATGGGGGGCGTTCCCCCCATTCAGGACTCCTCGCCTGGCTCGGAAGGTATGTTAAACAGCTGCTTTTAATTTGGTCCCCCCAATCTCAGGCGTTTGGGGGGTTAGTCCGCCGGCCGCTCGGTCTGGCCGGCCCGACGTGGTGTGGGCCCCGTGGGCCCTGGGACCGAGCTGAGGGGAGGCTCGGAGTTCCGCGGCCGAGGTAGGCGAGGGACAGGCCAGGAAGGAGAGCTCTTGGCGCCGCCCGCTCGCCAGTGTGTGTGTTTCCCAGCCGGGCCGGAGCCGTGGGGAGGGGGTGGGCCCGGCCTGGGGTCGTCCCTGCGCCGGCCGTGTTGCCTAGTTTATCTCACCGAGCAGTCCGTTTCGGTAGGTTTTGGCGGCGGACTGGAGAAGGGGCGGGCAGGAGACCCCCAGTTCCTGTTGTGCCGTTTTTTAAAAAAGAAAAATATTAGAAAGAAAAGGGAGATTCCGCACACCGACTAGAACCGGGCCAGAGCTGCGGCGTGCGGGCTCGGCAGGGGGCGGCGGCTCGAGCATGGTCGGCGGGGCCCACTGAGCTCGCGGAGCCCGGAGTTGCTCGAGAGCTGGAGTTAGCGAGCGAGCCGGGGCCCGCGGCTTTCCTGGCTACCCACGCTGGACAAGGGCGGCAGCCGCCTCGAGGGTTTTGTTTCTGCCTGCAAACTTGGAGGGGGCGGTGGGCGCGCTCCGGAGAGGCGCGGGCACTGTAGGCCCGCGGTTGTTATGGACTCTGGGGGCGGGGGCAACACTGGACTTGCGGGAGGGGCGGCCGGGGGCGGGAGAGGCCACCGGAAAGATCCCCTGCGTCTCGCCGCTAGCCCCGCGAGCTGCCGGGTTTCCAAACTCCCTGGCCTTGGCGGTCGAGTCGGCATTTGGTGCCGGCACCCGGCAGGCCACGAGCCGGCAACGAGCTCGCACCGGTGGTACGGAAAACCCCCAGGAACTCGGCGGCTTCGCCCCGCGGTCCCGGCTGATCCCCTTGCAAACATGGAGCTGCCTGCTTCCCCGCCCACCCCAAGGCGGCGGCGGCGACTGCTGCTCTCTTCCCCTCCCCCGGCCGTGCCGCCGCCGGGCTCCCCCTTCCTGCGAGATGCCGCTGCGGACCGCTCGGCGCGGATGGGGCGGGGGCGAGGGCGCGGGCGTGTGCGCGCCCACGAGGGGGTGGCCTGAAAGGGGCAGTGAAGGTCGGAAACTGGGAAAACAGTCTCCACGCTCGGAATCGGGAAAAGGAAATGCATCAGCGGGCGGGGAGGGGCGCGAGGGGCGCGCCTGTCAGCCGGGATGGCGGGCGGGTAGGCGGGGCGCCGGCGGGAACCGTCCCGGCCGGGCGGGGCGACGCCGGGAGAGGCGGCGCAGGGGCCCAGTCCACCGAGCGCCGGGCGGCACCTGCCTGCACTCCTCGGCCCAGACTGTTTACTATCTACTCCGCTGGCGGCTTGTGCAACCCGCCTGGAGGGGAGCTGAGGGGCGGGCCCGTTTCCTCTCTCCCACCCACCTCGGGCTCGCCCGGAGGCCCCGCCTTCTCTTGTCTTCCACTGGCTGGACGAGACTCCCTTTTTTTCCCCTTTTCGGATGTGGATTGGATGACATTCTCCCGAGCTCCGCCTATCGGGAGGCCGGGCTGGAGTTTAAGTTGCTAGGATTTTTTTTCCGCGGAGGGAGGAGGGAGGGTTCTTGCGGCTGACGCGAGGCGCAAGGTCCCGCCCCCGCCTCGGATTGGTGGGACTGGTAGCCCGGCCTCCTCCGGCGGAGAGAGCTCGGAGGGGGAAGTCCAGCCTTGTTCCCCGCCTCCCTCCTTCGCTCTTGAGCGCGCTCCGCACATGTGTGAGGCCCGCCTAGCTCCTTCGAACTGCCCTCCCGCCCGGAAGTCCTAGGCTCGGCGCCCTTGGCGAGGGGGGCGGGGAGAGCCGAGAAGCCACACAAAGGTTCCACCGAGGCTGGAGACCTGGTAGCCTTCGGGGTGAAGCCAGGGGATTACAGTGCGGAGTGGATTTCGGGAGCAAAGCTTCGTAGGTTCTGCAGGGCAAATGAGATCTGCCCTTCGGGGCCGGGGCCAAGTACTAAAGTTCTAACCCTGTCGCTTGGCTATTTCCGCGCCCTTTGACTTCCCTGAGCTTAAGCTCGAGAACTCTGCAGACGCTGGAAGTGTTTGTTCTTCCCTAGGCATGGTAGCAGCTGTCCTTAGTTGGCTGTATCCGAGACTCTGCCAACCTAGTGCCCTGCCCTCGGGCCCTTAGGCAAGATCCAGCGCAGGTGGTACCCTGTGTTCACGGGAAGTGGTGGGCAGCCTAATGCTGGCTTGGGTTCTGAGTAGTTCTTGATACCATGGTGGGAATGCCCTGTGCCACTCAGTCTAGTGGTGGAAGGCAGCGCAAAGTTAAAAGTAGCCTTGGGTCAGTTCTGCTGGAGTGCCGCTTCCTCCTAACCTGGGAGCAGTTTGGCCCGGGGGTCGCTTTGTTGGTCTGACTTACTTTTAGACCTCTGTCCTGGGGCAAGGTTTCGCTACTGGCGAGGCTGCTCCCACCTGTCGGCTACCCTTGGAGTTCGCAATTCGCTGCTGTGGTTTCGCGGCTCGAAGCCATCGTTGGAGTGAGGCCCACCTGCTGCCAGAGCTCTTTCCTGGCCGTTTCCGCTGGATTGCAGAGGGAGGACAGAGTTGGACCTAGGAGTGGGTTCCCTGGGCCTGTCCCTTGGGGTCTTAGCTCTCCAGGAGGAGGATTCTACTTCTTCGGGAGAGCGGTAACAACGTAATCCCGTCCCCTCCTGGCGCCGAGAGAGCGCCCCACAAAGTAAGGTCAGCGTCAGGCCCACGCCCTATTTGGTGAATAAATAAAAGCAAACTAGGAATTGAAAGCACTTTGTCTCACTGTGCGTTCGAGGCACTGTTACCTACACAGAGAGGGCACAGGGACCATTAACACTCCTGGCTAAGGAGAAGGTGAACAGCCGTTATGTCCCCAACTACGGAAGTTTTATCCTTTCTCTGAGTGTGGCATGTTCCCAAGGTTAATTTATGCTGTGGCCTGTTTTGGTCCTTTTCTCTCCTTTCTCAGTTCTGAGGATGCCTACAGATCCACCCGGGAGATCGTGAGTACCTTGTGCCTCACGCTCCGCCTTCCGGAGGCTTGCCAGGGCGGTGGCTGTTAGGGCCCGCCTCTCTTGTGGTTATCTCCGCCCTCTTAGGACTGCACATTCAGCTCTAGGGAGTGCGCTGGCAACCCTTGGGGTTATGGGTTATTTCTCCGCCTAGGTCTCCAGACCTTAGTTCTGTACTCTACTTGACTGAAAGGAGTTGCCAGCTGCTCCGGATATTTGTGTTTACAAGGACGCAGTGTGTAGAATGTAAACTGCAAAGATAACTGGATAGGGAGGATGAGTTCGCATTCTCATTTTTTTTGTAAGAGAGTCCTCCGGGGTGGACTGCCTTTCCTTCAAATCCTAGGATGTGGAGTGTCCGCTGATGAGCTCCGCTCCCCCTTCTGTCTCGGGCCCTGGAACTCCGAGCTTCAGTCTCTAGTGTAAACATTCCACAAAAGGACTGCTAAGGTTCAGCCTCCTCGCGCAGAGCGGAATTAAGTTCCTTCCTAGACGGGCGCCCTGGCCAATGGAGGGTCCTACCAGTGCCAAGATATCCAATCCAACTCTTGGGGCGGGGCCTGGCCCGGCAGTGCGGTAGGCGGAGCCTGTTTCACTTACAGACATTTTACCCCACATCGGTTACTTACCTTACTGGGGCGGTGGGAGAGCCAGGGGTAGCCTTCCAATGCGATGACCGGCGGAGGCGGGAGCCAACTTGTTAGGCCTGTGGCTGAGACGCTGCGGGGCGGGTTATGTGGTGTCCTCCAATGAGACAGGAAGAGCTTTCCGGCTTCCTCCAATAGCGTTGTGGCTCGGGGGTGGGCTTCAGCAGTCTGTCTCCAATAGGCGGGGTTGAGTTAGGGAAGCTCCCCGCCAATAGGGGCGTGGAGAAGGTGAGCGGCTCCCCCTCCCTCCCAGTCGAGGGGGAAGGGGCGGGAAGTCATAAGGCAGGGCTCGGTGATTGGCTCAGTCTTTGACGGGCGGGTATTGCGTCCTGTGTTGGAACGAAGCTGAGTCTTCCCCCTGCGGGGCGGGGTCGGGGGAGTGGGCGGGATTTCCCGGGTAACAGAGAAGCGGCCGCGGCGGTAGAGGCGGCGGAGACGGTTTCTCCATCTTCCCCCCTCCCCTTCCCCCCTCGGAGTTTCCCTCCCTCCCTCCCTCCCTCCTTCCCAGTCTGGGCACCGGGGCCTGTGACCGCTTCGTTAGCGGAGAGGTAGCTGGCAGTCCGCTTCGGCGGGCCTGTGCCCCGCGCCGTTCTCAGGGCCTCCCTGCTGAGCTCGCGGCTCACGCCGAGAGGGACACGCAGTGACGAGCGGCCGAAGCAGCTTTGCGGTGAGAGCACGCTGGGCCGGGGGCCGGGCGGGAGCCTAGTGGCGGGTAACGCCGGACTCGAGGGTGTGTATTTTTAGGGGGGGCTGACCTCCTCGGCTTCCCGTAGAGCAGACGGGCGGGAGGTGTGTGACTGTGTGAGGGGGGTGGGGGGCGGAGCAGGGTAGCTCTCCTCGCGGGAGGGGGAGGAGAGCGTAGTCCCGGTGCGCGCGGAGGGGGGCGGGCTCTCGCGCCGCCGCTCAGAGGCGGGGCCGGCGCGCGCGTGCGATTGTGGAGAAAGGGGCGGGGCCGGCTTCTCGCTGAGTGCGGTTTGCGGCCGACCACCCCCTCTCCTCCTCCTGGGGTGGGCGGGGCCTCGGGCTGGCGGCCGCGCTCTTGCCTGCTGGGGTCTGGGACGGCTAGGGGGGGTCTCCCGCGTGTAGATTCAGGGCGCGGCAGGGAGGGGGCGTGAAGTCTGAGTTCCTCCGCCTTCTCGGGATCCGGTTGGCCGGAGGGGCCGTACTGATCCGTGATGCCACTCCCCTTGGCCGTCCCCCGCCTCCCACCCCGGCCCTGGGTTTCCGCCTCCTTGGCAATGAGGCGGTGCTAGGGAAAGCCCGCTGTCGGGTCTGGCTGGGAGTCTCGCCGCCTAGGTCTGCCCCGCCTTATGTCTCCGTGGGGAGGGAGGGGCTCCCGCCGACTGAGAGCTGCGGAGGTGTCAGGACTTACTTTTGTGGCTCGGTCATGCCTTCTGCCTAGGGCACAAGGGCCCTGTGTCGGAGCTGCTTTCTCTGTTTGCTTCGTGCAGCGTGTCTGGCACCGTGCAGCTGGGAGAGTGGGAGCATGGTTACCCCCACCACCCTCCTGGTTGTATCTATTGGGGCGAAGTGCCTAAGGTCCTCTTGTAGGAGCGTGTGTGGCTGGTGCTGGAACCCTATTTCCGCGGTGGTGATGGTCGGGGAGGGGCAGGGAGTCATCAGAGACTAGAAATGTGGCGGAGAGAAAACCTTTCTGGGGTTTCCTTGATGTTCAGTTACCGTGGCTGTACGGGGCGGGGCTTCCTTTGAGCCAATGGGTGGTGGGTAGTAGACTTGGCGTCTGTTTCGGTGCGTTAGGACTTTAACCAAGTTAGCCTTGAAAAGGCAGTAGAAGCTCCTCCTCTTTACAAGGCTCAGATTTATAACAGGAAAGTTGGGATTTACATTTTAATCTCAAAACTGGTCTGTTTATAAAATAGGTTTGTTTTTTTTTTTTAAGAAAAATTCAGACTTTGAATAAAATATTCTGATATCTCTGACACTTGTAGCTTTGAATGCTTTCATTGTGCAGATGGTTCTACTATATAAACTTAGTTTCCCGGCCGGGTGCGGTGGCTCATGTCTGTAATCCCAGCACTTTGGAAGGCTGAGGCGGGCCGATCGCTTGAGGTCAGGAGTTCGAGACCAGCCAGGCTTACATGGCGAAACCCCATTTCTACTAAAAATACAAAAATTAGCTGGGCATGGTGGCAAGAGTCTGTAATCCCAGCTACTGGGGAGGCTGAGGCAGGAGAAATCACTTGAACCCGGGAGGCGAGGTTGCAGTGAGCCGAGATCGGGCCATTGCACTGTAGCCTGGGCGACAGGAGCGAAATTCCGTCTCAACAAACAAAAAAAATTTGGTTTCCCAAAGAATTTGCTATTTAGGTAACTATAGGTGAGAAGTCTTTTCTTTCTGGTTTTATGTAATTATGTTCGACCATCTAGACCACTTTCTATTTATAGTATACATAGTACAGTGTTCTTGCCCTTTATATTTCAGAGTAGGGTGAAGTTGTGGATCAGGGTAGCCTTCTATGTGACTTCTGTAGCGTTGCTCTCCAGCCTGTATTGGAGAGTCGCCTTAGGACATTTCAAATTTAACCTATAGCAGAACCACATTAGATGAAGTTTTTGCTTTCACTTGATACATTATCTTTTCCTATTGAGAGAAATTATTTCAATATTTTTCACATTTTTCATGAGAAAAATAAACATGGAACCAATGTTTATTTATGCAGTAATGTCTAAATGAGCCTCTGGTTAATTATCTGAAGTGAAATTCTAGATTTGTGCTTTGGTTAGTAGGGCCTGAGTGGTGCCCTGTGCTGTGTTTATGTGAAAAGGGTAGGTTCTATCTTCTCTGCCAAGGAAGTTGCAAAAGCAACAGCATTTTAGTTTAGCTAATGATGGCTGTAATAGATTGGTGGGGATACAAAAAATCCAGGTGTTTTTTTTTTCTGATGCCATAAACAGATAGTGGAGAACTATTGACCACTGAGGAAAATTTGGTCTACATATAGTAGTTCCCATGATTTGCAGTGCTGTATACTGGGGAACACAGAAGTGTCTTTAAGGATTCAAGTAAGAACTTGGTTTTGCTGTATTAGGAGCGGTTTCATAAATGCTTCATAATCTCCAGATAATTATTTTATATACTATAATGTTGTTCAGAGATAAATAGCTTAGAAAGATTGGCACTTCATAATTAAGAGGGTTTTAATAATTTACATACAGAGAAAGACTTTTTTTCTTTTTTAAGGAAGGAGGTGTGTAGTAATTTGACAAGATTCCTGGCAAAGTATAATTCTTTTTACATCTTCAGTGTAAGCAGACAAGACACTGGAGAGCTGTGCATGGCAGATGTTAGTACCCAGGAATTTTAATTGGAATTAAAAGGTTATGTCCATGGCATTCAGTAGTTCAGCATAGTGCTTTTCAAGACTTTCTCACTTTTCTGGGCAATTCCACCAGCCAAGAGTTTGTTAAGCTTTACTTTCTGTAGGCCTTTAAAAAAAAATATGTGGTATATGCTTTTTCAAAATACACCTTCCTTGCCCCTTGAATAATAAAAGATGATATTTATTGAGTACTTACGGTGTCACAGATACTGTGTTAGGCACTAGACTTTTTTTTTTTTTTTTTTTTTTTTTTTTTGAGACGGAGTCTTGCTCTGTCATCTGGGCTGGAGTGCTGGAGTGCAGGAGTGCACTGGTGCAATCTCAGCTCACTGCAACTTCCGCCGCCCGAGTTCAAGCGATTCTCCTGCCTCGGCCTCCACGAAGAAGAAGCTGGGGCACCACCACTCCCGGCTAATTTTTGTATTTTTAGTAGAGAAGGGTTTTACCATGTTGGTCAGGCTGGTCTCGAATTCCTGACCTCATGATCCGCCCACCTCGGCCTCCCAAAGTACTGGGATTACAGGCATGATCTACTGCACCCAGCTGCATAATGTCTTTTCTTCGCATAATGTCTTTTTTTTTTTTTTGAGACGAAGTCTCTGTCATCAGGCTGGAGTGCAGTGGCATGATCACAACTCACTGCAGTGTTGACCTTCTGGACTTAAGCGACCCTCCTACCTTAGCCTCCCAAGTAGCTGGGATTACAGGTGTGTGCCATCACACACCCGGCTAATTTTAAAAATATTTTTATAGAGATGAAGTCCTCCTATGTTGCCCAGGCTGGTCTCAAACTCTTGGGCTCAAGAGATCCTCCTGCCTCAGCCTCTCAGAGTGCTAGGATTGCAGACGTGAGCCACTGTGCCTGGTCATTGGTGGCAATTTCTAACTGATGTATTTCTTATTTGCCCCTTTTGCTTTTGTTTTCCCTACCCCCTTTTTGTCTTGTGTGCTTGTATGTTACCCGTATTTTTCAGCATGACAGTGGACCCTTCATGAGTCTTCTTGGTGTCCTCCAGGGCTAGGCTTGCTGATATATGGGCTATTGGAGGATATGCAGGTCCACATCCTTTATTTGTAGTTCTGAAATGCAAGAGTTTTTGTTTTTTGGTAAGTCTAGTTCCACACCTAATTTTGGGGCATAACCTGACCTGGGCTCTCCCGCATGATGCAGAAATGCGACTGCTTGATTATGGGGATCTACCCCAGCCCTAGCTGGGAGAGAGAGATGATACAGTATATGTACCATATTGCCTTTCTAAAATCCAAACAATGCTAATAACTCTCTAACGGGGATCTCTCCCTCTACTGTAGACTAATATGTCTAGTGACCCACTCAAGGTCTCCACTTGATGTCTCCTCTTGGATAACTAAGAGACATTGTTGACTCTTCTCTGTCTTTTTCATATGTGGTCCATCAGTACATTTTATTTGCTCTATATTCAAAATACTATCCAGAATTAGACCACTTAGGATCTGCATCTCCATTGCTCTAGTCAGCGCCTGTGCATCTCTAGCTTGGATTCTATTCTCCTTGTTTTGTTACTGCGACTCTTAAATCTCTTCTCAACATAGCAACCCAAGTGATTCTTTTGAAACCTGTCATACCTTGTCACTTCTCTGCTTAAAACCATCCAGTGGCTTTCCATTTCAGTCTGAGTATTAAACCTGAGTCCTTATTAAGATATGTCTGTAATGGGCCAGGGCCTGGTGGTTCATGCCTGTAAACCCAGCACTTTGGGAGGCCGAGGTGGGCGGATCAAGAGGTCAGGAGAGCGAGACCATCCTGGCTAACACGGTCTCTACTAAAAAAATACAAAAAAGTTATCTGGGCATGGTGGCATACATGCCTGTAGTCCCAGCTACTCAGCAAGTTGAGGCAGGAGAATGGCGTGAACCCGGGAGGTGGAGCTTGCACTGAGCTGAGATCATGCCATTGCACTCCAGCCTGGGCAACAGAGCGAGACTCCATCTCAAAAGAAAAATAAAAAGAAAAGATATGTCTGTAATTCCGGCATTTTGGGAGCTGAAGTGGGAGGATCATTTGAGGCCAGGAATTTGAGACCAGCTTGGGCATTGTAACAAGACCCTGTTTCTATAAAAAAAAATAAAAATTAGCCAGGCATGCTGGTATGTGCCTGTAGTCCCAGTTACTTGGGAGGCTGAGACAGGAGGATTGAGCTCAGGAGTTTTAGGCTGCAGTGAACCATGACTGTGCCACTGTACCCCAGCCTTGACGACAAAATGAGACCCTGTCTCGAAAAAGAAAAAAAAGGAAAAAAACACCTGTAAGAACAAATCTGATGTACCCTCTGCCTGCCACCCTTATCCTAGTACCTCTCTGACTACAATTCTGACTAGTCCTTCTTTCGTTTTTCTTCAGCTACCCAGCCTTCATGCTGTTTTGGAAAATGTCAAACACATGTGAGCCCTCACAAAGACATGAGGGTCTTTGGGTTTGCTGTCCCGTCTGCCTAGAAGGCTTTCTCCACTAATTTCTGCATGACTAGCTCCCTCACTTCCTTTACTCAAAAGTTACCTTCTCAGTAGGTATTCTTTGGCCATTCTTATCTACAATTTCAAAAACTCTTCCTTGCCTTTTGTTCTTGATACCTGTCATTGTCTAATATTCTAAATATTATACTTTGTTGTGTCATCTTTCACTAAAGTGTAAGCTTCTTGAGGGAAGGAATTTTTGTTTACCGTTGTATTTCCAACTCCTAAAACACCTGGTGCATAGTATGTGCTCAGTAAATATTAGAGGATGTATACACGAATGAATGATTTGGTTTCCACCACAGACAGACAAAGCAGTATGTTGAGCATAGTAGAGGATACATAGATGGTTAAAGATGTTATGTGCCCATGTTTGTGTGTTTGTATGGGAGCAGAAGAGCTAATGTGATAAAAGCAGTGTGAGATGTGAGTGACACATCCACCTGTCCTTTCAAGAGCCATCTTAAGTTTTATTCTTTGTAATGCTCTTTTTCTTTTGCTTTTCTTTTGCTTTCTCTCTCTCTCTCTCTCTCTCGCTCTCGCTCTTTTGCTTTCTCTCTTGCTCTCTCGCTCGCTCTCTCTCGCACACGCTCTCTCTCTCTTTCTTTTTTTTTGAGACAAGGTCTCACTGTGTTGCCCAGGTTAGAGTGCAGTGGTACTGTCTCAGCTCATTGCACACACACACATAAACACACCCAGCTTCAAGTGATTCTCCTGCCTCAGCCTCCTGAGCAGCTGGGATTACAGGCATGTGCCACTATGCTTTGCTATTTTTTTTTTTTTTTGAGACGGAGTTTTGCCCTGTCCCCCAGCTTGGAGTGCAGTGGTGTAATCTCGACTTGGCATAATCTCAGCTCACCGCAACCTCTGCCTCCCGGGTTCAAGTGATTCTCCTGCTTCAGCCTCCTGAGTAGCTGGGATTACAGGCCTGTACCACCACACCCAACTAAGTTTTGTATTTTTAGTAGAGACAGGGTTTCACCATGTTGACCAGGCTGGACTCGAACTCCTCACCTCAAGTGATCCACCCACCTCAGCTTCCCAAAGTGTTGGGTTACAGGCGTGCGCCACTGTGCCCGGCCTAATTTTTGTACTTTTAGTAGCTCCTGATCTCAAGGGCTCCGCCCGCCTTGGCCTCCCAAAGTGCCAGAGTGCTGGGATTATCAGCGTGAGCCATGGTGCTCAGCCCCCCAGGCTTAAGTGCAGTGGCACAATCATGGCTGACTTCATCCTCGACCTCCTGGGCTCAGGTGAGCCTCTGACCTCAGCCTTCCAAGTAGCTGGGACTATAGGGGCGTGCTAACATTAGCTTGCCCAGCTAATTTTTGTAATTTTTAAAGAGACGGGTTTGCCCATGTTGCCCGAGCTGGTCTCGAAATTCTGGACTCAAGTAATCTGCCTGTCTTAGTCTCCCCAAGTGCTGGTATTGTAGGTATGACTCACTGTGCCCGGCCTCTGGCCTCCTTTTTAATTAAAAAAAAAAAAAAAAAAAAAATTTTTTTTTTTTCTTTTAGAGACAAGGTCTTGTTATGTTAGTTCAGGTTGGACTTAAACTCCTGGG
This sequence comes from Chlorocebus sabaeus, assembly GCF_047675955.1. Classification (NCBI taxonomy): domain Eukaryota; kingdom Metazoa; phylum Chordata; class Mammalia; order Primates; family Cercopithecidae; genus Chlorocebus; species Chlorocebus sabaeus. The sequence continues at coordinate 51,350,209 of NC_132929.1, read as the reverse complement.
CTCAAGTGATCTATGCACCTAAGCCTCCCCAAAACATCAGACTATATGGATGTGCCACCATACCCCGCTTATAATGCTTTGTTATTTTTTATTTATTTATTTATTTTTTTTATTTTTATTTTTTGAGAGCAGCAAGTTCTCATCATTTTGTTCAGGCTGGACTTGAACTCCTGGCCTCAAGCAGTCCTCCCACCTACAGTGTCTCTCTGTAATCTTCCCTCTGCTAGGATTATGAGCCTGACCCTCCCCTACTATTAATACTTAAATTTTTGTTTTATTTACTTTTTCTGTTTTATAAATTTTTTTTTCTTTTTTCTTTTTTTTTTTTTTTTTGAGATGTAGTTTCGCTCTTTTTGCCTAGGCTGGAGTGAAGTGGTGCAATCTTGGATCACTGCAACCTCCACCTCCCAGGTTCATGTGATTCTTCTGCCTTAGCCTCCCGAATAGCTGGGATTACAGGCACCCACCACCACGCCTGGCTAATTTTTTTTTTTTTTTTTGAGACAGTGTCTCGCTTTGTCGCCCAGGCTGGAGTACAGTGGCGCGATATCGGCTCACTGCAATCTCCCTTTCCCAGGTTCAAGCAGTTGTCCTGTCTCAGCCTCCTGAGTAGCTGGGATCACAGGTGCCCACCACCATGCCTGGCTAATTTTCTGTATTTTTAGTAGAGACAGGGTTTTACCACATTGGGCAGCCTTGTCTTGAACTCCTGACTTCAGGTGATCCACCCGCCTTGGCCTCCCAAAGTGCTGGGATTACAGGCATGAGCCACTGCACCTGGCCTTATAGATATTTTGAAAGATTAAATTTCTTATATTAAACAGAGACAGGGTCTCACCATATTGCCCAGGCTGGTCTTCCTGGACTCAAGCAGTCCACCTGCCTCAGACACCCAAAGTGCTGGGATTACAGGTGTTAGTCACCATGCCTGGCCTAATACTTAATTTTTTAAAAAACTTTTTGTTTGGAAATAATTTCAGACTCCAAAGAGAGTTGCAAAAATAATACAAATAAGGGCCCTATAATCTTCACCTAGATTCCCCAAGTGTATCTTTTAAAACCACAATACAATGATCAAATCAGAAAATTAACATTGATAACAATTATTAATACATTTTGAATTGAACTAAATAATTTCCTGTTCACTTTCTACCTATGGTAGTAAGAAATGTCTATGTAACATCAGTGTCATTGAACTCTGTATTGCCCAGATTGGTCTCAAACTCCTGGGCTCAAGCAGTCTGCCCACCTCGGCCTCCCAAAATGCTGGAATTACAGGCCTGAGCCACCCCACGTGGTCTGGACTCAATTTCAGTTTTGAGTTTTTTTTTTTTTTTTTTTAAAGCAGTACTGACTACTTGTAAAGATGTATATTTCATGACTTATTTATTGGAGGTCTTCAAAACAGCAAAGAGAAAATTTATTTTTATTTTTAATATTTTTTTTAGATGGAGTCTTGCTCTGTCCCCAGGCTGGAGTGCAGTGGCACAATTTTGGGTAACTGCAACCTCCGCCTCCTGGGTTTAAGCGATTCTCCGGCCTTAGCCTCCCAAATAGTTGGGATTACAGGTGTGTACCACCACACCTGCCTAATTTTTGTAATTTTAGTAGAAATGGGGTTTCACCATATTGGCCAGGCTGGCCTTGAACTCCTGACCTCCCAAAGTGCTCGGATTATAGGCGTGAGTCACCATGCCCAGCCTGAAAATTATTTTTTTTCCAAAGTAATAAACTCACTTTAGCTATTACCACTTGTACATCTAAACAACGTTATGGAGTTTTACTGATCTTATTTTTCCTGTATATTGAAATATTTTGGTATTTCATCATTCTAGGAATTATTTCATCATTACTCATCAATTCCCAAATATGCTAAAAAGGACTAAAATAATATGACAAAGGGAGAATTACAGAATTGCTTAAAAGGATATGCAGTAATGAGGCCGGGCGCGGTGGCTCAAGCCTGTAATCCCAGCACTTTGGGAGGCCGAGACGGGCGGATCACGAGGTCAGGAGATCGAGACTATCCTGGCTAACACGGTGAAACCCCGTCTCTATTAAGAAATACAAAAAAAAAACTAGCCGGGCGAGGTGGCGGGCGCCTGTAGTCCCAGCTACTCGGGAGGCTGAGGCCGGAGAATGGCGTGAACCCAGGAGGCGGAGCTTGCAGTGAGCTGAGATCCGGCCACTGCACTCCAGCCTGGGCGACAGAGCGAGACTCCGTCTCAAAAAAAAAAAAAAAAAGGATATGCAGTAATGAAATAAATCATTAGTTTTACACGTCAGTGTTTAGAGATGGGGCCTCGCTTTGTTGCCCAGGCCGAAGTGCTGTGGTACGATCATAGCTCACTGCAGCCTCAAGCGTCTGGGCTCAAGTGATCTTCCCACCTAAGCATCCTGGGTAGCTGGGACTATAGGTGTGCACCACAGCCCTTCAGTTTTCTTATTGCTTTTCCCAAAACTTAAAGCAACTTTTTTTTTCTCTTTGGATACACGGTCTCACTCTGTCACCCAGGCTGGAGTGTGGTGACGCAATCTCAGTTCACTGCAACCTTCTTCCAGATTCAAGCAATCTTCTCACCTCAGCCCCCCAAGTAACTGGGACTACAGGCATGCGCCACCACACCTGGCTAATTTTTGTATTTTTTTGTAGAGAGAAGGTTTTGCCATGTTGTTCAGGCTGGTCTTGAACCCTGGGCTCAAACAGTCCACCCACCTTAGCCTCCCAAAGTACTGGAATTCCAGGTATAAGCCATCATGCCCAGCCTACAGCATCTTTCAAGAAAGTATAAAAGAAGTTGGGAGATACCATCTTAAACATTATGTAAGATGTTAACATTTGGAGAATCTAGGGGAAGGAGTACATGGTAATTTTTATACTGTTTTTCAACTTTTAAGGTTTCATTGGACATACTTAAAAATCCATAGTTTTTCATTTTCCTCCTATAATGGCAAAGAGAAGAAAACTGGCCATAGAAGACATTTCGGAGGAACTTGTAGATGAATGCTGTGTGACAGTAGTACTCTATACTGTTAGGATGATGGTAAAGTTATATAAACCAAGTTGTAAAATACGAGTCTTCAGCCAGGCATGGTGGCATGCACCTATATTCCCCAGCATCTTGGGAGGCTGGGACAGGAGGATCACTTGAGCCCAGTACTTCAAAACCAGGCTGGGCAACATGGCAGGATCCTGTTTCCACCCATATACATATGTGACTGTACCCTAGATGAGTTTAGAATATGATTATTATTACTATTTTTTTGAGATGGAGTTTTGCTCTTGTTGCCCAGGCCGGAGTGCCATAGCACAATCTCGGCTCACGGCAACTTCTGCCTCCTGGGTTCAAGGGATTCTCCTGCCTTAGCCTCCCGAGTGGCTGGGATTACAGGCATGCACCACCATGCCTGGCTAATTTTTGGTATTTTTAGTAGAAGATGGGGTTTCTCCATGTTGGTCAGGCTGGTCTCAAACTCCCAACCTCAGGATCTACTTGCCTTAGCCTCCCAAAGTGCTGGGATTACAGTTGTGAGCCACCGTGCCCGATGGTGATTTTTTTAATTTTTATTTTTTATTTTTTTAAAGAGGGGATCTGTCTCACTATGTTGCCCAGGCTGGATTTAAATTCATGAGCTCAAGCTGTTCTCCTGCTTCATTACCCCCAGATAACTGGAACTACAGGCACCCAGCTAGAATGTGATTTTCTTTTTATAAGAATCGGAACTGGGCTGGGTGCAGTGGCATATGGGTGCAATCCCAACTTCTTGGGAGGCTGAGGTGGGAGGATCACTTGAGCCCAGAAGTTTGAGACCGGCCTGGGCAACATAGTGAGATTCTATTTTTAAGAAATGAAAAAAAAAAAAAACCACTGCACTTTGCCAAAAAGATGTATGATAGTATTCTTTCATCTTTCAGGATATTTGTACACCAAAAACTTAGTTGATGCAGTTTGTAAATGGACACGTGCCAAAGTTATGTATATGTATATAGGTGGTTAGAATGAAAAAGTATGTAAAAATGAAAAAAAAAATTGGATTTTTTTTTTTTTTTTTTTGAGACAGAGTCTCACTCCTTTTGCCCAGGCTGGAGTGCAGTGGCTCGATCTTGGCTTACTTGCAACCTCTGCCTCCCAGGTTCAAGTGATTCTCCTGCCTCAGCCTCCCGAGTAGCTGGGACTACAGGTGCATGCCACCGTGCCTGGCTAATTTTTTGTATTTTTGGTAGAGATGGGTTTTCACCATTTTAGCCAGGATGGTCTCTGTCTCCTGACCTCGTGATCCACCCACCTCGGCCTCTGAGAGTGCTGGGATTAGAGGTATGAGCTACTGCGCCCAGCCTGGATTGTTCATTCTGATTGTCATTTATTAGTCTAAAAATGAGAATGCTTACAATTATGGAGCAAAGAAGATGACTGTTCTCTCCGACAAAATTATGAAGTGAGTTTTCAAAGTATTTCATTTGATGATGCATGGGCAGAAAGGGAAAAAAAGACCCAGAGGTGATAAGCTAGAACCTTACTAGAGCTGTACCTGAAACCTGGAATCAAAATTTGCAAAATGGAAGCCAAGCGTAGTGGTGTGTACCTGTTTACAGAGTGGAAGCCAAGTGTAGTGGTGTGTACCAGCTACTCGGGAGGCTGAGGCAGGAGGATCACTTGTGGCCAAGAGTTCAAGACCGGCCTGTGCAATGTAGGGAGACTCTGTCTCTAAAAAAAATTTTTTTTTTAATTAGCCACTCTGTAGTCCCAGCTACTCAGGAAGCTAAGGTGGGAGGATTGTTTGAGCCCAGCAGTCTGTAATGAGCTATGATCATGCCATAGTACTCCAGCCTGGCAATGGAGCAAGACACTGTTTTTTGTTTGTTTGTTTGTTTTTTGTTTTTGAGACAGAGTCTGGCTCTGTTGCTCACGCTGCAGTGTAGTGGCAAGATCTCAGTCAACCTCCACCTTCCAAGTTCAAGCAATTCTACTGCCTCAGCTTCCTAAGTAGCTGGGATTACAGGCGCACGTCACCATGCCCGGCTAATTTTTTTGTTTTTTTTAGTAAAGATGGGGTTTCACCATGTTGGCTAGGCTGGTCTTGAGCTCCTCACCTCACGTGATCCACCCGAGTTGGCCTCCCAAAGTACTGGGATTACAGGCGTGAGCCACTGTGCCCGGCTGACCCTGTTTCTTTTTCTTTTTTCCTTTTTCTTTTTTTTTTTTGTGAGACAGAGTCTTTGCTCTGTCACCCAGGCTGGAGTGCAGTGGTGCGATCTCAGCTCACTGCAAGCTCTGCCTCCCAGGTTCACGCCATTCTCCTGCCTCAGCCTCCCGAGTAGCTGGGACTACAGGCGCCTGCCACCACGCCTGGCTAATTTTTTGTATTTTTAGTAGAGACAGGGTTTCACCGTGTTAGCCAGGATGGTCTCAATCTCCTGACATTGTGATTCGTCCGCCTCAGCCTTCCAAAGTGCTGGGATTATAGGCATGAGCCACCGCGCCCGACCCCCTGTTTCTTAAAAGAAAGAAAAAATGTATAGAATGGCTATGTTCCAGGTTCTTGCATGACATTTGATGAGTAGTTGGTTGCATTTTAAAGGATGTTGCACATTTTGGATATTTATATCCCCCAGTGCCCAGGAAAGTACGGAATAAAAATTTAGATTTGCTACTTAAGGCTGGGCACAATGGCTCACGCCTGTAATCCCAGCACTTTGGGAGGCTGAAGCGGGCAGATCACTTGAGGTCAGGAGTTTGAGACCAGCCTGGCCAACATGGCAAAACCCTATCTCTACTAAAAATACAAAAATTAACCAAGTGTGGTGGCACGCACCTGTAATTTCAGCTACTTGGGAGGCTGAGGCACGGGAATTGCTTGAACCTGGGAGGCAGAGGTTGCAGTGAATTGAGATTGCACCACTGCGCTCCAGCCTGGGTGACAGAGTGAGACTCTATCTCAAAAAAAAAAAAAGGAAATTGCTACTTACATTCTTATTAAAATAGTAAGTAATAATAATATTTTTAGTTTTTATTTTTATTTTTGAGAGGGAGTCTTGCTCTGTTGCCCAGGCTGGAGTGCAATGGCATGACCTTGGCTCACTGCAACCTCCGCCTCCCAGGTTCAAGTGATTCTCCTGCCTCAGCCTCCAAAGTAGCTGGGATTACAGGCGCCCGCTACCACGCCTGGCTAATTTTTGTATTTTTAGTAGAGATGGGGTTTCACCCTGTTGACCAGGCTGGTCTCGAACTCCTGACCTCAGGTGATCCGCCCGCCTCAGCCTCCCAAAGTGCTGGAATTACAAGTGTGAGCCACCACACCTGGCCTTATTTTTTATTTTTACTTTTATAGACTCAATGAGCATTATGGTATCAGAACAGCTGTAAAATTTTGAGTCAGAAGAGTTTTACAGATCAAACTTGACAGTAAACCAAGAAAGGGATGAAAGGGGACCAGGCGTAAAAAAAGAGTTCTAAAAAACTCTAGGCCAGAGTGTCTGGCCAATGTGTAATGGTATAATGCAGGTTAAAGGTGTATCATATGCCGTAAAAGAAGCATTGATGGTCGGGTGCAGTGGCTCACGCCTGTAATCCCAGCACTTTGGGAGGCTGAGGCAGGTGGATCACCTGAGGTCAGGAGCTCCAGACTAGCCTGGCCAACATGGTGAAACCCCATATCTACTAAAAATACAAAGATTAGCTGGGTGTGGTGGCAGGTGCCTGTAATTGCAGCTACTTGGGAGGCTGAGGCAGGAGAATCACGTAAACCTAGGAGGCAGAGGTCCCAGTGAGCCAAGACCACACCATTGCACTCCAGTCTGGGCAACAAGAGTGAAACTCCGTCTTAAAAAAAAAAAAGCATTGATATTGTTCCATAACCAAGATGACTGTCCTGGACTACCTTTGTATAATTTGTCAAGCCACAGCCTAAGATAATCCCACCAAAGCTCACAAAAGATACATGACAAGGCCGGGAGCAGTGGCTCACACCTGTAATCCCAGCACTTTGGGAGGCTGAGGCGGGCGGATCACGAGGTCAGGAGATTGAGACCATCCTGGCTAACACGGTAAAACTCCGTCTCTACTAAAAAAAAACCCACAAAAAACAATTAGCCGGGCGTGGTGGCAGGCACCTGTAGTCCCAGCTACTCAGGAGGCTGAGGCCGCAGAATGGTGTGAACCTGGGAGGTGGAGCTTGCAGTGAGCCAAGATTGCGCCACTGCACTCCAGCCTGGGCAACAGAGCAAGACTCTATCTAAAAAATAATATACACACACACACACACACACACACACACACACACACGACAGTTGGGGTTGTGATTAGATTTAGGTTTCTCAACTTTGGCACACTGTTGACATTTGGGGCCAAATAATTTGTTGTGAGGAGACTGTCATGTGCATTGTAGGATGTTTGACAACATCTTTTTACAATACCTGTGAGATGTCAGTAGCACTCCATCCTCCCGAGTTGTGACAATCAAAAATGTCTTCCATCATTACTACATGTGCCCTGGGGAGGCAGAATCTCCCCTAGTTGAGGACCGCTGCATTAGAAGAATGTAAAAACTGAGTTCAAAGGCTTGGATATTAGATCTAACGGTGTCTTTTGAGAAGAGCTGGTTGTTAATTTTGTGAAGTAATAATTCTAATCACTATAGGAAATCTAAATAGAGTGCCTTTCATTCTGTAATAGATTCTTTCTTAGCAGATTTTAAACCAGAGGTGGACTTTTGGACAAATTTTGAATTAGACTACTCAAATTTGCACTGGGTTGAAGTTACATTGACTTAATAACTTTGATAGAAGTTTGCTTTTGAAGAGAAACTTTCCATTATATCAAGGGTATGCATTTATAAAAAATAAGGAGTATGCATTTATTTATTTTTTTATTTTATTTTTTGTTCTAAGAGTATGCATTTAAACAAACTGACTGGGATAGACTTTTGTTTTTTTGAGACAGGGTCTTATTCCATCACCCATGCTGGAGTACAGTGGCATAATCACAGCTACCTATAGCCTCGACCTCCCAGGCTCAAGTGATCCTCCCACCTCAGCTTCCTAAGCAGCAAGGACTACAGGCTCTCACTACCATGCCCAGCTAATTTTTAAATTTTTTTGTAGATATGGTGTCTCACTTTGTTGCCCAGGCTCACCTCAAACTCCTGGACTCAAGCAATCCTCCCACCACAGCCTCCCAAAGTGCTAGGGTTACATATGTGAGCCACTACGCCCAGCATCCCACCCGTTTTTTGTTTGTTTGTTTGTTTTTGAGATGGAGTCTTGGTCTGTCGACCAGGCTAGAATGCAGTGAGCGATCTCGGCTCACTGCAACCTCCACACCCTGGGTTCAAGTGATTCTTGTGTCTCAGCCTCCTGAGTAGGTGAGGTTACAGGCACCCACAACCACACCCGGCTAATTTGTTTTTCATATTTTAGTAAAGACAGGGTTTCACCATGTTGGCCAGACTGGTTTAGAACTCCTGACCTCAAGTGATCTGCCCGCCTCAGCCTCCCAAAGTGCTAGGATTACAGGTGTGAGCCACCATGCCCAGCCCCCACCTTTTATTATAACACATGGCCAGGTGACTTTTAGGACCTGTAGTTGTTTTTTTGTGTGTGTGTGTTCGGGATCTTCCTCTGTCACTCAGGCTGGAGTGCAGTGGTGCAATCTTGGTTAATGTAACCTCCACCTGCTGGCCTCAAATGATCCTTCCTCCTCAGTCACCCAAAGTGGTAGGATTACAGGCACAAGCCACTGTGCCCGCCAGGTGACTTTTAAATGTTCTGCTGCCATTATTTAGTCTTCTCTCCATAGTTTCTGTACATCAAAGTGCTTTTGTTTTTTTTCTTTTTATGTTTTCATAGACTAGACTTCCGATAGTACTGTAAACTGCAAATTTGAAACAGTTGGAGACCAACCATGTTGGCTAAAGCAGGACTTGACAATACTTTTGTGACTGACTTTGTGGTTCCATCATTTGGCTTTCAAATATTTTATATTCTAGAATTATACTGTACCCCTCTGCAAGCGTGGTTTTATGATCTGTCCAATGTTTCTACTTTAGATTGGTCATATATTCCAAGGAGGAAGAATTCAACCTCTTGCTCCTTTAGCTAGGTGTGTGACCTTGAACAAGTTATTTGAGTATCAGTTTCCCTCAAAAGAAGAGGGTTCTGACTGGTCGCAGTGGCTCATGCCTATACTCCCAGCATTTTGGGAGGCCAAGGCAGGAGGATTGTTTGAGGCCAGGAGTTCGAGACCACCCTGGGCAGCATAGCGAGACCCTGTCTGTACAAAATACAAAAGTTAGCCAGATATGGTGGCGCTGCCTATGTCCCAGCTACTCAGGAGGCTGAGGTGAGAGGATTACTTGAGCCCAGGAGATTGGGGATGCAGTGAGCCATGATTGCACTGCTGCACTCCAGCCTGGTGGACATAATGGTATACTATTGCAAAAAAAAAAAAAAAAAAAAAAGGAGGGTTCTGGGACTGCCTATCTGACAGGATTGTTGCGAGGAGGATGTCAGCTGATAGCAGTCATACATGGAAGACTTGGCTGTTGTCAGGGAGGAAATCTCTGACTCAATGCTGGACTTCTAACCCTCCGCACAGCGCCAGGTATGACGTATACACTTGCTAATTACTTGTGGGATGAATGACTTGGCGAAGATTGTAAATAACTATTGCCTATACGTCTAAACTTACTATAATATTTTAATTTCATGCTCTATACCCCTGTGTTCTAATTCATCTCTAATTTTCAAGATGTAGCTGATTATTTACCTTTATAGAGTCTTCGCAAGTGTACATGTCTGTACCCCTTTCCCAATTTATAGTACTTATTTTTTCCACTCAGGAGCTGGTTTGTATTGTTGGCTTTTCTTCCTGTTTTTTTTTTTTTTCCCTAACCCTCAGAATCTGTGGATTTTTTTTTTCCAAGACTTTATGAAGAAAATTTCCAAATATACAACAAAGTTGATAGAATTTTAGTAAATATAATGAACACCCATATACACACTACCTAGATTTTACCATTATCATTTTTCTACTACTTGGTTTAACATATGCGTGTCCACCTATCCATCCCTCCATCAATGAATCTAATTTTTTGATGTATTTCAAAATAAATTGCAGACATTAGTATTCTTCGTCTTAGTACTTGAGCATGTTTATCATTATCTAGAGTTTAATACTGTTTATAGCATTTTTCTTTTTTGCCCAGGCTGGAGTGCAGTAGCAAGATTTCAGCTTACCTCAACCTCCGTCTCCTGGGCTCACATGATGCTCCCATCTCAGCCCCCTAAATAGCTGGGACTACAGGTGCATGCCACCATGCATGGCTAATTTTGTATTTTTTGTAGAGACAGTCTCGCTATGTTGTCCAGGCTGGTCTTGAAATCCTGTGCACAAGAGATTCACCTACTTCGGCCTCCCAAAGTACTGGGATTACAGGCACTTTGTGAGCCACTGTGCCTCGCTAGCATGTTTTTTCTTTTTCTTTTTTTTTTTTTGAGACGAAGTCTCGGTGTCTCACTCTGTTGCCCAGGCTGGAATGCAGTGACATGATCACTGCTCACTACAACCTTGCAAACTCAACTTCTGAGGTCAAGCGATCCTTCCACCTCAGTCCCTGGAGTAGCTAGTACCATAGTTGTACACCACCATTTCCAGCTAAAATTTTTTTTTTATTTTGTAGAGACAGGGTCATCCCATTGTTGCGCAGACTGGTCTTGAGCTCCTGGGCTCAAGCATCCTTGAGCCTCAGCTTCCCAAAGTGTTGAGATTACAGGTATGAGTCACTGTGCCCAGCCACATTTTTCTTTTGATGCAAATGTTGCATATAATAAAATGTACAAATCTTTAGTACGTTTTGTATGTGTATACATACATGAGATCATGCTATATGTATTGCGCAGCTTACTGTTTTCGTCTTTTTTTTTTTCTTTTTTTGGAGATGTAGTTTCACGCTTGTTACCCAGGCTGGAATGTGCAATGGCACCGTCTTGGCTCACCTCAACCTCTACCTCCTGGGTTCAGCGATTCTCCTGCCTCAGCCTCCCGAGTAGCTGGGATTACAGGCATGCACCACCACGCCCGGCTAATGTTTGTGTGTTTTTAGTAGAGACAGGGTTTCTCCATGTAGGTCAGGTTGGTCTCGAACTCCCTAACTCAGGTGATCCACCCGCCTTGGCCTTCCAAAGTGCTGGGATTATAGGTGTAAGCCCCCGTATCTGACTTAGCCTGCTGTTTTCACTTAGTATGTCTTAGAGTTCATTCTTTGTACTTGTGGATAAACCCTGATCTTTCTGATTCCTACACAGTTTTGCATAATATGCATGATCACATTTATTTAGCTATTGATATACATTTAGATTTTCATACTTTGCTGCAATAAATATACTTGGCAGATGTGTAGGATAGAGACCTGAAAGTGGAATTGCTAGTTTTAGTATTCCAAAATCTAGTATGTTTTAGCGTTCATTATTTATATTTGTGGATAAACTTTGATCTGATTCTTACATAGTTTTCCATAATATACATGGAATGGGTATGCACATTTAAAATTTTAATAAATACCTACAAGTTGCTAACTAAATAGGCTGTACCAATTAAAGCCTCCTCCATCAGTGTTTCCCTGTATCCTTACCCACACTGCATCATTTTTTTTTAAATTGCTTTGGAGTAGATTACTTTTTCTTCCCCCCCCCGAGGCGGAGTTTCACTCTTGTTGCCCAGGATGGAGTGCAATGGCGTGATCTCGGCTCACTGCAACCTCTGCCTTCCAGGTTCAAGCAATTCTCCTGCCTCAGCCTCTGGAGTAGCTGGGATGACAGGCATGCACCACCACACCTGGCTAATTTTGTATTTTTAGTAGAGACGGAGTTTCTCCATGTTGATCAGGCTGGTCTCGAACTCCCGACCTCAGATGATCCGTTCACCTCAGCCAACCAAAGTGCTGGGATTGCAGGTGTGAGCCATGGTGCCCAGCCTTTTTTATTTATTTATTTATTTTGAGACTTAGTTCTGCTCTGTTGCCCAGGCTGGAGTGCAATGGCATCATCTCAGCTCACTGCAACCTCCGCCTCCCAGGTTCAAGTGATTCTCATGTCTCAGCCTCTGAGTAGCTGGGATTACAGGCGCCCACCACCACACCCAGCTAATTTTTGTATTTTTAGTAGAGGGAGGGTTTCACCATGTTGGCCAGGATGGTCTTGAACTCCTGACCTCAAGTGACCCGCCCCCCCTCGGCCTCCCAAAGTGCTGGGATTACAGGCATGAGCCACCGCGCCCCACCTACTTTACACGGTTTTTATTACTAGTGAGGCTATGTATGATTTCCCCAACTAGTTTTTATACTTTTAGAGGGCAAGGGCTGAAATCATCTACGGACTTCATATCTACTCACTAAGCATTTGCTTTTAATGAATGAATGCTACTGAAGCATTTCTGCTTTATTAGGTTTAGGCTGAAGAAGGATGAGTTAGCTAAGTGTGTGAAAGGTTAAAAACAGCTGAACTTGCTCCCTGCATGTGTGCCTTAAATAAGTAAAGGGACTGACTCTTCCTTCATTTCTTCTCTTCTGTGAGAGGTAAGGTAGTGAAGTAGTTAAGAACCAGGCTCTGGAGACAGATTTCCTGGATTTATATCCCAGCTTTGCCTCTTACTAGCTGTGCAACTTTGGGCGGTTTACTTAATCTTTGTGTTTCAATTTCCTCATTCATAAATTAGAGAACACCTTGCTTATAAGGTTGTTGTAAAGGATGATCAGGCCCTGAAACAAGGGGTATGATTAGAGTGGAAGCAATGTATTTGAGAGAGAGAGTTAGGAATAGAACTGTGAGTGGTAATTGTTAAAGAAATAAAGTATGGTTCAGAGAAAGTTCAGCCTCTGCAGTGTTGTAGAGGTGGTACGGAAAGCAAACTCTGGAGGTGGATGAAGTTAAGTACCATATGAAATCCCAGTCGCTTTATAAAACAAACGATATTTTAACAGCCAAAAGATAGGATATGATATCAGAATAACCATAGTACTGTGATACTTAATCTATGAAAAGCTCACTTCTTCTTTTTCCTTATGGTTCATAAACCAGCATTTGGAAATCACTATTGTAGGCTGATCCCCTCCTTTTGCCCCTGTTTGAAAACAGGGCCAAAATTAGAAAGCTTCATGGTAGATAGAGTTTGGAGTAGAATCCAGTTCTTTTTTGTTTGTTTTTATTTTTTGCCCTCAAACATTCTCCCATCCGATAGAATCCAGTTCTTAAAAGGTACTCTAGTGTTTTTTCTATAGTCGTGCTGTGCTCTTCACATCTGATTTTGGCTTATTATTTATAAATTTTTGTTGTTGTTGTTGTTGTTTGAGACAGAGTCGCTCTGTCGCCCAGCCTGGAGTGTAGTGGTGCAGTCTCGCTCACTGCAACCTCCTCCTCCCAGGTTCAAGCGATTCTCCTGCCTCAGCCTCCTGAGTAGCGGGATTACAGGCACATGCCATCATGCCCGGCTAATTTTGTATTTTTAGTAGAAACAGGGTTTCACCATGTTGGCCTGGCTGGTCTCAAACTCCTGACCTCAGGTGATCCATCCACCACGGCCTCCCAAAGTGCTGGGATTACAGGTGTGAGCCACTGTGACCAGCCTATAAAGTTTTTTTTTTAAACCCCATGCTGCCCTATCATAACATTTCTATAATTGTTTTTTGTTTTTGTTTTGTTTTGAGACAGATTTGCAGTCTGTTGCCCAGGCTGGAGTGTAGCAGCGGGACCTCCACTCACTGCAACCTCTGCCTCCTGGATTCAAGCGATTCTCGTGCGTTAGCCTCCCAAGTAGCAGGGATTACAGATGTGCGCCATCACGCCTGGCTAATTTTTGTATTTTGACTAGAGACACCATTTCACTGTGTTGGCCAGGCTGGTCCTGAACTCCTGACCTTAGGTGATCTGCCTGCCTCAGCTTCCCAAAGTTCTAGGATTACAGGTGTGAGCCACTGCATCCAGCCTATAAAGTATTGACTTCATTTTTGGTTACAGAGGTTAGTCTCAGATGAGTTAAGCATCAGTTTCAACCAACAGAACCCAAGACCAAACCACTGAAAGTCATGAACATATATAAGAAATAGCCAAAAAGACATTTTACTCTACCTATGATTAGACTCAGTTCCTCATCCCAAAGCACGTTGAGGTTTAGTGTTCGTAGTTGATTAGTGGCTCTTCAAATATCAAATAGCATGCATAAATCTATATTCTCAACCTCTTAATATGTCTAAAAGCTTTTGGAATACTAAGCTAAACATGCTGCTTCGTACTAGAAAAACCTAGGAAAGCATAACTAGCTAAGACATTTTAAATTACTTATCAGCAACTGTCAGAAACGTTCTCAACTCCATTTAACTGAGTTCCACATATTATCACACACAAAGCTGAGAGACTTAGTCTGAAGTTATATAGGCCACAGAGAGTGTGTTTGTGGCTCGAGTTTACAGAAAGATAAAAGTGGCCAGCTTGCAAATTAATCAGTTGTGCTGCTGTGTCAGGGTCCCACTTAGGTGTGTGAAATGTGAGAAAAACCTGAGACAGGATTTCAGATCTACGGATTAGAGTGACAGCCAGATTGAGGACTATCGTGAGGACAAAGAAAAGGTGGAAGGAACAGCCACGGAGAGTCCTTGTAAAGACTACTTTCCCTTCAGGGTTTGTGTGCTGCCGGAGCATAAAGAAAAGATCTTGGGTAAACTTAAGAATTAGGTAACGATTATTATTATTTTTTTAACGTACTTTAGATGAGGGGAGTGGTTTGCCAAATCTCCCACTATTACTGTGAATTTTTATCTTCTTTCCATAGCAGTGGTGTCTTATTTAAGAGATTTTTGGGGACTGGAAAAGTGGTGGGGCCTTTTTTCTTTGGATGGCTGATGCATTCTTTCTCACTGATGGTGTGTTACGCTTGTGTTAGTGATACTGATGTGGAAAGACTCCGAAGACCCAAGTAGATTCCTGGGCCAAATGTTCATAGACTTTTTGTGTCCTGCAGGAAGGAAATTGTCTCCCACAGAGGTATTACTAAGCTAAGAGAATCTCTTCTTATGACTGTTAGAACCAGAAGAAAACTTAGGCATGATCTGTTCCAACTTTCTTATTTTATAGTTGGAGAAACAAATTCATATAGAACGGGGAACTTGTTGAAATTACATAGCATTTTAAATTGGCAAGTCTAGAATCTTTGTCTTCCCATTCCTGGCACAGTGTTCTTTCCGTGATACCATTTTAATTGTTGAAACAAATTTTAAATTAGACCACAATTATAGTAGTAGGTTTTGAGAGGATTTAAGAAGTGCGTGAATATTTTTGCAGTGTGTGGATATGTAATTAATATTAGGAGTAATAGCACTGGAGGAGAAAACTAGAGAATAATGGGAAAAAAAGTTGCGTTTGTATTTTTAAATTGGAGCCTATTTTTCAACTTCACAGTACCAAATTAATTAAAACTATGTTATTTAAATGTGTTTTTCATTTATAACTTGTTCACTGTGGTTGGGCAGTATGCCCACATACACTTAGACATCACTAAGATGAAACAGATGATCAGTTCTGGGAGTCAAGCTTTTACTAAACTTGGGTGACTGGTCCTAAGTTACGTACGTCATACTGGAGTGAGAATTGACTTGCATGCTATTGCTTTTGGTTTCTGCAGGTTTTGTAGTGCATCCCTGAGCATGAGCGCAGAATGAAGCGGCGTTTGGATGACCAGGAGTCACCGGTGTATGCAGCCCAGCAGCGTCGGATCCCTGGCAGCACAGAGGCTTTTCCTCACCAGCACCGGGTGCTTGCCCCTGCCCCTCCTGTGTATGAAGCAGTGTCTGAGACCATGCAGTCAGCCACAGGAATTCAGTACTCTGTAACACCCAGCTACCAGGTAAGCTGGAGCGAACCAAGGGACTAGAATGAGGGAGGAGGAATAGTGACTTTAGGCAGTTATAAAACATTTTTTAAATACTGTGTTAGATATTTAAAAATTGTTGAGAATGTGTAAGGTTAAAAAAAAAAAAATTGTGTACTCACCATACAAATTTATAAAAAAAAGAATGTTGTCATGACCTTTGAAGTTCTCTGCATATCCCACTCTGCTTCTTTCTTTTCCCTCTCTTCAGAGGTAGCCACTAATCTAAACTTTGTATTTATCATTCCCTTGACTTTATTTACTTAAAAAAAAAACTAACATAATTGTTTAGTTTTGATATTTCTGAACTTTTATATAAATGGAAACATTTTCTTCTTTGACTCACTTTTTAAAAAAACTCACATTTTTATAGATCGCTGTAATTCCACCATTTTCACTCTAGTGTAAATTGTGTAAATTATATGCATATACTTAATTTATTTGTCAATTCTACCGTTGGACTATTGGGCTGTTTCCAGGTTTTTGCTTTTACAAAGGTGCTGCTGTGAACATTCTGATACTCTCTTAGTGCACTCATTGGCAATTCATGACAAAATAAGAAGCTTGTGCCAGAATTTAAATCAACGCACTTATTAAGACAGTTTTGCTATTTATTTTTTAAAAAGACAGCTGAATTAAACATCATTATAGTGAAATATGACTGACTCTTGGACAGTGTGGGAGTTGAGGCACTGACCGCCCCCCTCCCCCATGCAGTCAAAAATACACGTATAACTTTTTTCTTTTCTTTCTTTTTTTTTTTGGAAATAGGGTCTTGCTCTGTGACTCCTGCTGGAGTGCAGTGGTGTGATCATGACTCACTGCAGGCTCAAACTCCGGGGCTCAAGCAGTCCTCCCGTGCCCTAGCCTCCCTAGTAGCTAGGACTAGGTGCGCACCACCATGCCTTTCTAATTTTTATGATTTTTGTAGAGATGAGGTGTTGCTATATTGCTCAGGCTGGTCCTAAACTCTTGGCCCCAAGCTATCCTCCTGCCTCAGCCTCCCAAAGAGCTGGGATTACAAGTCTGAGCCACTGTGTCCGGCCCATGTATAATTTTTGACTCCCCCAGAACTTAAATACAAATAGCCTATTGTTGTTCAGAAACTTTACCGATAACATAAATGGTTGATTAACATGTATTTTGTATATTTGTCATATACTGTATTCTTAAAATAATCTAGAAGAAAGAAAATACTAAGAAAATCATAAGGAAGAGAAAATATATCTACTGTTTATTAAGTGGAAGTGGATCATCATAAAGGTCTTCATCCTTGTCTTCACATTGAGTAGGCTGAGGAGGAGGGAGAAAGAAGATGAAGGGTCAGTCTGGCCATCTCAAGGGTGGCAGAGGTGGGAAAAAATCCACATGTAAGCGGACTTGTGTTGTTGCTGAGTGCAGTGGCTTGCACCCATAATCCCAACACTTGGGGAAGTTGGAAGCATGAGGATGGCCTGAGCCAAGGAGTTAGAGATCAGCCTGGGCAAGATAGCAAGCCCCATCTCTCCTAAAAATAAACAAAGATTAGCAGGGGTAATGGTGCACACTTGTGTTCCCAGCTGCTTGGGATGCTGAGGTGGGAGGATCATTTGAGCCTGGGAGGTTGAGGCTCCAGTGAATATGCTACTGCACCCAGCATGAGTGACAGAGTGTGAACTTGTCTCAAAAAGAAAGAATTAATTAATTAATTTTAAAAAATAAATAAAAAATTAGCCAGGCATAGTGATGTGCGTCTGTAGTCCTAGCTACCTGGGAGACTGAGGTGAGAGGATTGCTCAAGCCCAGGAAGTCAAGGCTGCAGTGAGCTGTGATCAAGCAACTGTACTTCAGACTGGACAACAGTGCAAGACCCTGTCTCCTTAAAAACAAAACAAAAACCCGTGTTATTCAAGGGTCTGCCATAGCTGATTTACATTGTGGTGCAAACTCCTTACCCTGTTGCAAACCAGTCAGCAGGTTTGAGGACATACAGGAGTTTGTCAAGTACCTATGAAAGGGATTGCTGTGTCACAGGGTATATGCATCTTTAGCAAGTTCCCCCAAGCATTGTATATTCCTGTTGTTCTATGTCCTGACCAACACTGATCATCTGTTACTCTGTTTTGTAGAAGTGAAGAAATTTGTTTTTTGCCCTTTTTTGTTGTGAAAGTAATATATCACTTCAGTTTTTTTTTTATTTTTTCTTTTCTTTTTTTCTTTTTCTTTTTTTTTTTTTTTGAGACAGAGTTTTGCTCTTATTGCCCAGGCTGGAGTGCGGTGGTGTGATCTCGGCCCACTGCAACCTCTGCCTCCTGGGCTCAAGCAATTCTCCTGCCTCAGCCTCCTGAGTAGCTGGGATTACATGCACCTGCTGCCATGCCTGGCTAATTTTTGGTATTTTTACTAGAGATGGGGTTTCCCCATGTGGGCCAGACTGGTCTCGAACTCCTGACCTCAGGTCATCCACCCCTCTTGGCCTTCCAAAGTACTGGGATTACAGGCATGAGCCACCACGCCTAGTCTATTTTATTTATTTATTTTTTTTTGAGACAGAATCTCTGTCTGTTGCCCAGGCTGGAGTGCAGTGGTGCAGTCTTGGCTCACTGCAGCCTCTGCCTCCTAGGTTGAAGCAATTCTCTTGCCTCAGCCTCCCGAGCAGCTGGGATTACAGGCGTGCACCACACACCCAGCTAATTTTTGTATTTTTAGTAGAGATGGGGTTTCGCTATGCTGGCCAGGCTGGTCTCGACCTCCGGTAATTCGCCTGTGTCTGCCTTCCAAAGTGCTGGGATTATAGGCATGAGCCATTGTACCCGACCTTATTTTATTTTTTTGAGATGGTGTCTCGCTCTGTCGCCCCAGCTGGAGTGCAGTGGCATGATCTTGGCTCACTGCAACCTCTGGCTCCCAGGTTCAAGTGATTCTCGTGCCCCAGCCTCTTGAGTAGCTGGGATTACGGGCGCACACCACCATGCCTGGCTAATTTTTGTATTTTTAGTAGAGACAGGGTTTTGCCATGTTGGCCAGGCTGGTCTTAAACTTCTGGTTTCAAGTGATCTGTCCGCCTTGGCCTCCCCAAGTGCTGGGATTATAGGCGTGAGCCTCTGTGCCCTGCCACACTTCGATTTTTTTAAAAAAAAGATATAAAATGACTTTTTTCTGTCATGCCTCAGATTTTCTCCCACTGGTGAATTTCTTGGGTATCCAGTTTTGTATGCATATACAAGCATATGTATATCAATCTATCTAGCTATCTAAATTTACCTTTTTTTTTTTTTTCTTCGAGAGAGTGTCACACTCTCACCCAGGCTGGAATGCTATGGCATGATCTCAGCTCACTGCACCCTTCATCTCCTGGGCTCAAGCAATCCTCGCACCTCAGTCTCCTAAGTAGTTGGGACTACAGATGCATGCCACCATACCTGGCTAATTTTTGTATTTTTTCTCTAGGGACGGGGTTTTGCCATGTTGCCCAGGCTGGTCTTAAACTCCTGTACTCAAGTGATCTGCCCGCCTCAGCCTCCCAATAAGTGCTGGGATTACAGGCATGAGCCACCTTGCCTGGCCTTTCCATTTTTCTTTTTGTACAATTTGGATCATACATTACATACTGGTCTACTGTTTGCTCTTTTCATTTAATGTATAGTGGGTATCTTTCTACTTTAACATATAACTGGTCTGGAGAGGCCTTCAACCTCATTTGTTAGTGACTTTAAAAATGTATGGGTACTGGGGTACCCATAAACTGAGGAAATGTTTTTTAAAAACAATTTGGCAGTTTGTGTCAGATTATTTTGTTAGTTTTTGACCTGGCAATTCCATTTCTAGGAATTTAGTATAAAAATACAAAGAAGAGGAAATGCAGCTGAAGTAGGAAATGGTGATTCCTGAGGCATCACTCTTCCTCAGGAGTCCCCTTGAAGCAGTCTGATCCCTTCCTGTGGGGCTGGGGCAGTAGTCAGAAGACTGCCAACAGATGGCATCTTTTAGGACTTGGAAGAAAAGAAAGTTGCTTGTTTACCTTGGGTGATTACTTTCATTA
This sequence comes from Chlorocebus sabaeus, assembly GCF_047675955.1. NCBI lineage: Eukaryota > Metazoa > Chordata > Mammalia > Primates > Cercopithecidae > Chlorocebus > Chlorocebus sabaeus. Next base: position 51,330,274 of record NC_132929.1, on the reverse strand, counting down.
TCTAAACAGGTTAATGACTGTTTTCTACATATGGGATAGTTACATTTCTTCTGAATGGAAACTATAATGTGCTTGTATAAGTCAGTCTAGTAAAAGCCTGTGAAAAACATGCATACTGGAATATAGAAGCTCAGAATAATAGCCCATTTTTGAGGTACATTAGAGCTTTTAGAATTGTCTAAATAGTTGCTTTTTACTCTTAATATGCCTTGTATCGTTTCTGTGGATTTATGCATAGTCACTTGGTTTCTCCCTCTCTCTCATTTCTTCATCTACCTCCAGAATAATTTTTATAAATGTGAGGATTTGAAAAAAAGTTTTATTCTCTCTTTAAATTGTGGTATAAAACTTAACATTGTTGAGAGAAAGAAAGTTTCATTTTATTTAGTCTCCTTATTTTGGGGACGGGGCATTCAGGCATTTGAACAGATTGTTGTCTTCTGTGGTGATCAACAGTTCTGAAAAAGGAAAAAAGTTCTGAAAATGTTTTATAGCACTTCTTGCAATAGATATAGAAGGAAAGTGGTTTTGGCTTTTATTTCCTCAAACTTATAAGAGGACAAGAGAAAGACTGAGATAAAAGAATAGAAAAGACATTTGTTTGAGGCAAACCATCAACAATTTGGGTAAAAAATTTATTTTACATTAGATATAATGCTCATAGCAAATCAAGATAAGCAAAATAAGCAAAGTAGGTTGAGCGCGGTAGCTCACACCTGTAAGCCCAGCACTTTGGGAGCCCAAGACAGGTAGATCATTTGAGGTCAGGAGTTCGACACCAGTCTGACCAACATGGTGAAACCCTGTCTCTACTAAAAATACAAAAATTAGCCAGGTGTGGTGGCAGGCACCTGTAATCCCAGCTACTCAGGAGGCTAAGGCAGGAGAATCACTTGAACCTGGGAGACAGAGGTTGCAGTGAGCCGAGATTGTGCTGCTGCAGTCCAGCCTGGGCGACAGAGCTAGACTGTCTCAAAAACAAAAAAACAAAAAGAAACAAAGTAAGAGTCATCTTTAATTCTGTAACCACAAGATTAAATGCTAACATTTTGCTATATATTAGTTGTCTAAGGTTTAAAATCTTCTTATCATACCGCTTTGTAATGTGCTTTTATTATTTTTTTGAGACAGGATCTTCCTCTGTCACTCAGTGTAATGTGCGTTAAAAACTATTTAAAAGGCTGGGCGCGGTAGATCAAGCCTGTAATCCCAGCACTTTGGGAGGCCAAGTCGGGCGGATCACGAAGTCAGGAGATCGAGACCATCCTGGCTAACTCGGTGAAACCCCGTCTCTACTAAAAAAATACAAAAAACTAGACGGGTGAGGTGGCGGGTGCATGTAGTCCCAGCTACTCGGGAGGCTGAGGCAGGAGAATGGCGTAAACCCAGGAGGCGGAGCTTGCAGTGAGCTGAGATCCGGCCACTGCACTCCAGCCTGGGCCACAGAGCGAGACTCCCTCTCAAAAAAAAAAAAAAAAAGAACTATTTAAAAGTTTAATTCTATATACAGTACATGAATACATTCAACTTGTGGATTATGAACTTTTTTTTCATATTCAAATATATCTCTATATCACTGTTGAAAGTGTGGCTTACAAATGGCTAATCTGTATCCTTTGTTACTAGTTTGTAATGGCGTAAGTATAGAAATTGAGAGTGTTTAGAAACTATTCTAGCAATTGGACATGATCATTTTTTATTTGTAAAATCCAGTAATGAAAGTTACAGTCTGGGCACAGTGGCTTATGTCTATAACCCCAGCACTTTGGGAGGCCAAGGCAGGTGGACTCCATACCCAAGAGTTTGAGACCAGCCTGGGCAGCATGGTGAAACCCTGTTTCTACAAAAAGTACGACAGTTAACCAGGCATGGTGGTACATGCCTGTAGTCCCAGCTACTCGGGAAGCTGGGATGGGAGGATCATCTGAGCCTGGGGAGGTCAAGGCTACAGTGAGCCATGATTGTACCACTGCACTCCAGGCTGGGTGAGAGAATGGGACCCTGTCTCAATCAAAAGGCAAGAAAAAAAAATTACGAGTTTATGTTTTTGTTGTTGTTGTTGTTGTTTTGTTTTTTGAGATGGAGTTTCACTCTTGTTGCCCAGGCTGAAGTGTGATGGCTGATATCAGCTCACTGCAACCTCCACCTCCCTGGTTCAAGCGATTCTTCTGCCTCAGCCTCCTGAGTAGCTGGGATTACAGGCATGCGCCACCACGCCCATCTAATTTTGTATTTTCAGTAGAGACAGGATTTCTCCATGTTGGTCAGGGTGGTCTCAAGAACTCCCAACCTCAGGTGATCCACCCACCTCGGCCTCCCAAAGTGCTGGGATTACAGGCGTGAACCACCACACCTGGGGGGTTTGTGTATTTTTTATTTTCACTTTCATAGTAATTTATTTTTACTGGATTTTTATAAAAGTTGTGGTCCCTGATGGATTGGAATTTTAAGAAAAACATTCATCCTTTACCACAGACAGTTTGAGATAAACTATATAATTTTTTTCTTCTTCTTCTTTTTGGAGACAGAGTTTTGCTCTGTTTTCTAGGCTGGAATGCAGTGGCATGATCTCAGCTGACTGCAACCTCCACCTCCCAGGTTCAGGTGATTTCCATGCCTCAGCCTCCCAGTAGCTGAGATTACAGATGTGTGTTACCATATCCAGCTAATTTTTTTGGTATTTTTAGTAGACGGGGTCTTGCCACGTTTGCCAGGCTGGTCTCGAGCTCCTGGACTCAAGTGAACCTTCTGTCTGGGCCTCCCAAAGTGCTGGTTACAGGTGTGAGCCACTGTTCCCAGCTAAACTATATGATTTTTAATAGCTACAAATAATTTGGTTATAACTTGAGTGGGCTGTAATGTATTTAACCAGTTCCTTTTGTGGAAAATTTGGGTTTCCTTCTTTTTCTTTTCTTTGTTTGTTTTTTTTTTTTTTAGAGACAGGGTCTCATTCTGTCACCCGGGCTAGAGAGCAGTGGTGTGATGACAGCTCACTGTGGCCTTGAACTCCTGGACTCAAGCAATCCTCCTTTAGCCTCTAGAGTAGGTGAGACCACAGGTGCATGTCACCATGCCTGGGCAAGTTTTCATTTTTTGTGGAGATGGTGTCTCACTATGTTGCCCAGGCTTTCTTTTCTCTTTTTAGAGACGTGGTCTCACTCTGTGGCCCAAGCTGGAGTGCAGTGGCATGATCATAGCTCACTGTAGCCTTGAACTCCTGAGTTCAGGCGATCTTCCCATGTAGGTGAGATAGGTGTGAGCCATCATGCCCAGCAGAAATTTGGGTTTCCAATTAATTATCTTTGTACATTTGTGTTAGTTATTTAGACACATTTGGGGAAGAATATACAAGCCTTGAAGTTTCCTGTCTGTATTCTGTTCACCCCAGGTTTCAGCCATGCCACAGAGCTCCGGCAGTCATGGGCCCGCCATAGCAGCAGTTCATAGCAGCCATCATCACCCAACAGCTGTGCAACCCCATGGAGGCCAGGTGGTCCAGAGTCACGCTCATCCAGCCCCACCAGTTGCACCAGTGCAAGGACAGCAGCAATTTCAGAGGCTGAAGGTGGTATTCAGCTCTTTTTCTTGGGTCAAAAAGTTTGTCTTTAGCAGGAAATACTGGCTGCAGCTTGTCGGTTGTGGTGGTACAATTTCTAACCTGAGATACTAGCTGTCGAATCACAAGTTTTACTGTTTTTGTTTTGTAAAATTTGCTTATGTTTCCTATCTTGGCACCAGTGCCTGATCCAGAGAAGAATATGCTCAGATGTTTTTGGACTGTATGAAATGCATGTCACTCAAATGTTACCAGGATTGTGGGGCCATTTTCATACAAAATAAACCTTAAAATTCATTTTTTGACTGCTTCCTTTTGAACTCTCTATTGAGCACATACATGATTGGCTACAGGTTTGTACAGTAAATTGGCCCAGTAATATGTCTTACAGTTGAATCTTTTTAAATTCTTTTAAAATTTTTTTTTTTTTAATTTTTAGTTTCAGAGATGGGGATCTCACTGTGTTGCCCAGGCTAGTCTCAAACTACTGGCCTCAAGTGATTCTCCCACCTTGGCCTTCGAAAGTGTTGGGAGTACAAGTGTGAGCCACTATGCCCAGCTCATGCCTGTAATGTTCTTATTACCTTTATCTTTTTATTCCTGTTTATGAATAGCTGAATTGACTCACATCATCAAGTCCATCCTTAGTAAACACATGCTCCTTTTTGGGGGGAATCTTGATAAAGTTTAGGGAAAACTATAACTGTGAATGAATTATCAGTGTTTTCATATTTTCTGCTGAGTATGTGTGGTAGGTTTTTAGTGCTTTGAAATTCATAAGGCATCCCTGGAGAAGTGAAGCTTGTGTTCCCAGCTAACCTTGTATCTCTGACCACTTGAATATTACTTTTCAAAATATGTGATTGTTGCAGCAAGTGTTCAGGTTTCAATTTTTCTAATTTTACATTTATATAAAATTAAGTTCAGGAAATAATAAATGATGGAACTCTGAAGAGATGTTAAGTCTTCATTTGGTTATGGCAGCCTACTTATGTTGCTTGCAGGCAGGAATGAGAAGTAAACCCTCTAAGGACACATCCATATGCAGCAAATGGTTCTTTCTTCTGTTTTCCCTGGTACTTACTTTAGTTCTTCATGATCCCTGCCCTCATTGGTGTGGATTCTTGGGAACTTGTTTAATATTGGCCTAAGAATATTAAATGCTACATAAATGTTATAAAGTACAGCAAAGCTAAGTGATTTAGAGTAATTTTGTAAAATTTACTCTCTCCGTTGGCTTACATAATATTGACTAATGCATAGCCTTTTAAAGAGAAGTGCAGATTTTTTAGGCCTGAAGCTTCACTCTGAATTCTGTCTTTGGGAAAATGTGTATAAGGAATATTGGTGTTTTCTTTAAGACATTTTCAGTCTCTTGTAGAGTGATGACTGTGTACCAAAATGTATTATTGCTGTGGGCTTAGCACTTTACTAAGTCCTGAGAATTTTTTTTTTAAAACTTGGTTGCATGTGATTTAATTCTGTATTAACACTCTGTGACAGTAGATATGCTTTAATGTTGCAAAATAGCTTATAAACTTGCTTATTAAACTAACAAAAACATGTTTATTTCTATAGCCTTTTTCAGTCAGCCCTATCAAAGCACAACACCAGTTTTTACCCACCTTCCTCACAGGACTCTTTGGTATAAGTATATGGATTATGTTTTGTTTGCTTTATGGAAACTGGCAAGGAAACAAGGAAGGGATTTGGGGTTTTGGATTTGGGGTTGTAGAGTGAGTCATGGATAGAGTTAGGATTTCTTGCTATGTTCTTTTAGTCACAAGCTCTTGACTATATTCCTACATAAAATAACTTGTTGAATTTCCTTTCTAATGAGGAGAGGTAAAATGCTTCTTGTACCTCCATGTAATTTAACCCAGTATTCCCACATTGCCTGTCATTTTTGGATCGGTCTTAAAATGTATTTACAAGCATTTGAGTCAACTTCAATAAGTCATTTATATTCCACAATATTGTAGGCCGGGCATGGTGCCTTACACCTGTAATCCCAGCACTTTGGGAGGCCGAGGTGGGTGAATCACCTGAGGTCAGGAGTTCAAGACCAGCCTGACCAATGTGGTGAAACCATGCCTCTACTAAAAATACAAAATGAGCCAGGCATGGTGGCGCATGCCTGTAATCCCAGCTACTCAGGAGATTGAGGCAGGAGAATTGATTGAACCCAGGAGGCAGAGGTTGCAGTGAGCCGAGATCATAGCACTATACTCGAGTCTGGGCGACAAGAGCGAAACTCCATCTCAAAAAAAAAAAAAAAAAGAAAGAAAAATGTTCAGTGAGAATGCTTACACATTATTTCAAGCCTCAACATTATCTATTTTTTTTTTTTTGTCTTTGGTAGATTGGTGGTGACAAGAAGGGATTTGAGCGATTTGAGGCATGTTTGGTGTTATTTAGTTATTGAATGTCAGCAGCAGTGATATTTGGTACATGTTTAGCATGTTCTCTTCATAGTTGCTTGTGTTTTTCTCTCCAACAAGATTGTGGACTTCAGGAGATTCAGGGCCTTAATAGTAAATCCCTGTTCAAGTGAGCTGTGAAACTTTATCAGCAGAGTCTAAGGGTCTCCCCAAGTGCTTCCTTAAATCTGTAGCTTCTAAATAACTACATCTAATTTTTTTTTTTTAAGTTGTGCTTCCTAGAACTGTATATATGCATTTAAAGAGAGTTTATATAAGAGTTGGACTATGCTTTGGGTGATGAGATAATTTCCTCACTATTCTTACTTGTAGGTGTCTTATTTATTATGTGAGTGTCATGCAGGGTTTTTAAAGCATAGGGTTATTCTATAACTTTTATTTTACCTTTTTTTTCTTGAGACATTCTTACTCTGTTGCCTAGGCTGTAGTGCAGTGGCACCATCTCAACTCACTGTACCCTCCCCTGCCTGGGTTCAAGTGATTCTCATGTCTCGGTCTCCCAAATAGCTGGGATTACAGGCGTGCACCACCACACCTAATATTTGTATTTTTTTTTTTTTTTTTTTTTACTAGAGACGCGTCTTGACATGTTAGCCAGGCTGCTCTCAAACTCCTGGCCTCAAGGCATCCACCCTCCTTGGCCTCCCAGAGTGCTAGGATTACAGGTGTGAGCCACCGCACCCGGCCTAGAACTAGTTTTTAAATAGCGGTTTGTTGTGACTTTCAGTACCCTTCTGTTTTAGACATACACCTATCACACATAATTGCTTTCTCTTGGGTTTCTGTACTTTTTCTTTCTCTGCAGTAGTTACCTTATACCATACCATATCTTACTGATAACTCTTCTTTTGTTGTGTATTGATGCATCCTTTTCTTAAATATCTTCCAAAGTCTTGGTTCCTTTTGCAAACTTACTGCATTTTGTGTTCATTTAACTTGGTCATTAATGAAATATTTTAGTATGGAAAGTTCAGAATATGAATTAAAATAGTCCATTGAATTTCAACAGAAATTGTCATAATATTTGTATAGAAAAACTAACCATCAAACAAGTGGGTATTGACCAAGTATACAATCTGATTTCTAGCAACACTGAAACACTGATTAACCCATGGCCATAATGGAACTCTGAAGAACTCTTAAAGAGCCATTTGTCTTGGGGTCAGGCGTGGTGGCTCATGCCTGTAATCCTAGCACTTTAAGAGGCCAAGGCGGGTGGATCACGAGGTCAGGAGATCGAGATCATCCTGGCTACCACAGTGAAACCCATCTCTACTGAAAATACAAATAAAGTTAGCCGGGCATGGTGGCAGGCGCCTATAGTCCCAGCTACTTGGGAGCCTGAGGCAGGAGAGTGGTATGAAGTTTGCAGTGAGCCGAGAAAGTGCCACTGCACTCCAGCCTGGGCAACAGAGCAAGACTCCGTCTCAAAAAGAAAAAAAAAAAAAGCTATTTGTCTCAATCCATTAGTGCTGCTATAACAAAATACCTGAGACTAGATAATCTATTTCTAAATAATAGAATTTTATTTCTCACAGTTCTGGAGAAGTTCTGAGGGCTGGGAAATCTAAAATCAAGGTGCTGGCCGGGCACGGTGGCTCACCCCTATAATCCCAGCACTTTGGGAGGCTGAAGTAGGCAGATCATTTGAGGTCAGGAGTTCAAGACCAACCTGGCCAACATGGTAAAACCCTGTCTCTACTGAAAATACAAAAAAATAAGGCGGGCATGGTGGCAGATACCTGTAATCCCAGCTACTCCTGGAGGCTGAGGCACGAGAAGTGCTTGAACCCAGGAGGCAGAGGTTGCAGTGAGCTGAGATTATACCACTGCACTCCAGCCTGGGTGACAGAGTGAGACCATGTCTCAAAATAAATAAATAGGCCGGACGTGGTGGCTCACGCCTGTAATCCCAGCACTTTGGGAGGCCAAGGTGGGCAGATCACGAGGTCAGGAGATTGAGACCAGCCTGGCCAACATGGTGAAACCCCGTCTCTACTAAAAATATGAAAATTAGCCAGGTGTGGTGGCAGGCGCCTGTAATCCCAGCTACTCAGGAGGCTGAGGCAGGACAATCGCTTGAACCCAGGAGGCAGAGGTTGCATTGAGCTGAGATCGCGCCTTTGCACTCCAACCTGGGTGACAAGAGCAAGACTTCATCTCAAAAAATAAAATAAATAATGAAATAAAATAGTAAAATAAAATCAAGGAGTCGGTTTGGTGTCTGGTGAGGGCCTGAACTCTGTTTCCAATATGATGCCTGAAGGCTGTGTCCTCACACTGTGGAAGGGAGAAGGGCCAAAGGGACCAACACTGGTTCACTCCAGCCCTTTTATAAGGTCCCTAATCCCATTCATGAGGGCTCCACAATCACTTTCTGAAGGCCTCACTTCTTAATATCATCATATTGGTGATTAAGTTTCCATGTAAGAATTTTGCGGGACACATTCAGACCATAGCACCAATTACTGATTGATTTGAACGTAAGTGTTCCATTTTGCAACAAATCAAAAGACTGTCTATGCCTAGCCAGGTGTGGTGGCTCACACGTGTAATCCTAGCACATTGGGAGGCTGAGGCGGGCGGATCAGTTGAGGTCAGGAGTTCAAGACCAGCCTGGCCAACATGGTGAAATCCCATCTCTACTAAAAATACAAAAAAAATTAGTTGGATGTGGTGACATGAGCCTGGAATCCCAGCTACTCAGGAGGCTGAGACAGGAGAATCACTTGAACCTAGGAGGCCGAAGTTGTAGTGATCCGAGATTGCACCATTACACTCCAGCCTGGGAGACGAAGCGAGACTCCCATCTCAAAAAAAAAGAAAAAGACTGGCTTAAATCACATCAAATGTTTATTCCTGAAATTTCTTAAACCTGATATTTTGTATAATTTTAAATATTTAGGCTTCAATTAAACCACCAAAAAAACTTACTCATCTCAGAGTAAATAGGAAACACCTAGTGGGGATTTCTTTTGGGTGTCTCTGTCCTAAATCAGACTCATAGCTTAACCTTTCCAACCTGTTCTTCTTTGTGATAGGTCACTTTTTTTTCTCCCCAGGCCAAACTGTATCCGGCTTTAAAGATACTTTCCATAAACAGTCATGGTATTTCAGACAGGGCATGGACAATCCTTAACAATGAACTACCAAAAAAAAAAAACCGAAAAGCCACTATAAAACCCAGTGAATTCTTCATTTGATGCTCTGAACAGGGCAAGTTTAGAGTGAAGGTTGACATTTCACATTTAGCATGTTGTTTAACAACTTTTCACAAGTCGACCCTGACTTTCAGGAAGTGAAATGAAAATGGCAGGACTTATCTGAAGATCCACAGTCTAGAAAAGGAACCACTGCTCTTTTGAGGGCTGCCATTTCAGTGGCATCACTGGAAAGTTTGACTGCCTGACACACACTGGTAACCAATTACTGGGGGTTAGGTCCCAACAGGTGTCTGGGTATAAGGGAGTTAAGTCTGTGAAGGTGGGAAGGGAGAACAGGATGTAAAAATGAATTTGTTTTTCCATCGCACAAGGTGTTTGGGCCAAGGTGGCCGTGTGTGTTAAAAGTCAGGGAATCTAGGCTGGGTATGGTGGCTCACGCCTGTAATCCCAGGACTTTGGGAGGCCGAGACTGGCGGATCACTTGTGGTCAGGAGTTTGAGACCAGCCTGGCCAATGTGGTGAAATCCTGTCTGTACTAAAAATACAAAAATTAGCCAGGCATGGTGGAGGGCGCCTGTAACCGCAGCTACTCAGGAGGCCGAGGCAAGAGAATCACTTGAACCCGGGACGCAGAGGTTACAGTGATCCGAGATTGCACCACTGCACTCCAGCCTGGGCAACAATAGCAAAACTCCATCTCTACATAAATACATAAATAAAGTCAGGGAATTTCTTCTCCTATAAGCCAAGAGGAAGTCTCTCAAAACTAGAAGGGAAAGGTGTTTTCCCCACATCAGTCCAGCTTCAAAGACATTCTATTGACCTGTGATCCTTCCCTCCAAAACAACAATGAAGTGTTCTGTGTGCTAACAACACAGCTTTAGAAAAAGCAAAACAAAATTCTGCATTTTTAAAAATCTTGATTTAAGGCCGGGCGCGGTGGCTCAAGCTTGTAATCCCAGCACTTTGGGAGGCCGAGACGGGTGGATCACGAGGTCAGGAGATTGAGACCATCCTGGCTAACACGGTGAAACCCCGTCTCTACTAAAAAAAAAAAAAAAAAATACAAAAAACTAGCCGGGTGAGGTGGCGGGCGCCTGTAGTCCCAGCTACTCGGGAGGCTGAGGCAGGAGAATGGTGTAAACCTGCGAGGCGGAGCTTGCAGTGAGCTGAGATCCGGCCACTGCACTCCAACCTGGGCGACAGAGCGAGACTCCGTCTCAAAAAATAAATAAATAAATAAATAAAAAATAAAATAAAATAAAATCTTGATTTAAACAATGGTATTTCGAAATTTACAAACTTCATAACTTTATAGTTCAAATTTTATGGTTACTAGAAATACACAGTTACCAAAAATGCACACATTTTACTTGGCATCTCCAGTACCTTCAGCTTTCTGTGCCTGGTCTGTTTTGGCATCTCCATTTTCTGCAAGGTTAATCCCTTCCCTGCCAGTGTCAGCATTTTCCTTTTCCCCTTTGGGTACCTCCTCGCTTTCCTTTGCAGGGGACCTTTTTTTTTTTTTTTTTGAGACCGAATTTCGCTCTTGCCCAGGCTGATGTGCAATGGCATGATCTCGACTCACCACAACCTCCACCTCCTGGGTTCAAGTGATTCCCTTGCCTCAGCCTCCCAAGTAGTTGGCATTACAGACATGCACCACCATGCCTGGCTAATTTTTGTATTTTTAGTAGAGATGGATTTCTCCATGTTGGTCAGGCTGGTCTTGAACTCCTGACCTCAGAGGAGCCTCCCGCCTCTGCTTCCCAAAGTGCTGGGATTACAGGTGTGAGCCACCGCGCCCGGCCTGCGGGGGCCTTTTTAGTGTTGGGCTCTGGCTTTGGAGGAGCAGGTTTAACAGACAACGTTGCAGATCTTCTCTGGGTCGTTGTTCACCTTGGCTGTATCTCCTTTAGCATCCCCTTCAGGCTTTCTCTTGGGTGTGGTGGTGATGCGGAAGGATGTAAGTGCTGGGTGCAGGATGCAGTGGCATGCGAGCTTTGATCGGTCCGATAGTCACTCTGGCCTCTTCTTCCTCACAGTGCTCTGTGGTGGATCACTTTTGAATGCTGGCTCTCCCTTAGCTCCCCTATTCAGTCAGTTACCAAATCCTGTCCCTTGTGCTACCCAACAAGCTGTTTTATCTATGCAGTTGTCTCTCTTGTTCTGGGCCAGTACTATAATTCAAGCCACTGTTTTCACATGAGTTGTTCAGTTATTCTTGTAGCATAACTGGTCTTCCTACCTCCTTTCAGTCTTTTCTGCTCTTGTGCCAATTTTTTCTCAACACTGCAGTCGAATTGTGTACACGAAAATGCAGATGATAGAAATCTAAATTGCTTTTTCACAAGAGTTACAAGTCCTTTCAGAATCTAGATCCTACTTTTTTTTCTGTCTCATCTTGTTACTTTTCCTTCCAGTGCTCCTCTTCACTACAGATCCTCCAGCCAAACTAAACTTTTCAGATTTCTGAATATCCCATATCGTATCCTGTCTAGGATTTTGCCCATGCTGCTGCCTTTGATTTTTTTCATTGGTCTTTACTTTTGCTAGCTTATACTCATCTTTAGGTCTCAGTTTATACATTACCTCCTAGGGAAGCCTCAGTTTTTTTGGTGGGGAAGATGTGTCCTTCCCATGTCATCTCCAGGCATTGAGTGTTACTGGGTTACCCGCTGTGTTATGATTCCTGACTACATACAAACAAACGTCTGTAGACGAGGGGCTACAAATTATTTGTCATTGAATCCTTGGTACTCACATTGGGCCTGGCATGTTGCAGTTTAGTAGATACTTGTGAAATGAATTAATGAATAAATGACATATCATTGTAATTATTCTTTACTGATCATTCTGTTCAAAATTATCCAAGGCAAGGCTACAGATTTTATGAGTTGATTATTATTTTAAGCTTGAGTTTATTACTGGCATCTATACTAACTTTTAAGTATATATTTAATATATTTTTATTTTATTTACTGTGTTAAGCATACTTAGGCATAAATAATTTTTTTTTTTTTTGTAATTGTGAGCTTACTTTCTTTTTATAACCTTGATATTTATCCCTGCCTCAGGTGGAGGATGCGCTGTCTTATCTTGACCAGGTGAAGCTGCAATTTGGTAGTCAGCCTCAGGTCTACAATGATTTCCTTGACATCATGAAGGAATTTAAATCTCAGAGGTAAAAGATGTGTGATTGTACTCAAGCTTTGTATCTGGCATATTGATTTTGGAAAGGAGAAGATAGTTTATTTACTGGAAGATAAAGGATGCTCCTTTCTGCGGCTGAATTTTCAAAATCATGCCTTTATTTTATGCATTCCTTTATTGATGGAAATTATGGCCACTAGACTGTTTTATCCTTATTGGTAAATTTTTGTTAACTAAAGTTTTTCAGTGCTTTGTCTCAATCAGGGAAGTAGCACTGGTAGTGATTTAGGCTACTTGGTTTCTGAATTGATTTAGATACCCTTATATTCTGGCATGGTTCACTGTTGTAAACTGTTGTACTCATGGTTCACTGTTGTAACTCATCTGAACAATGTAGATTTGTGCTGAAATGATATATACTGATATATCAAAGAGTGGATCTTGTTTGGGATATGTAGCTTTCTATGTATTGTCTGAGTATCTGCTTGGTAGGATTATTACCATGAACATATATTCTGTTCAGAATTTTGACCACTACAAAAATTAGCCAGGCATGGTAGTGGGTGCCTGTAATCCCAGCTACGTGGGAGGCTGAGGCAGGAGAATTGCTTGAACCTGGGAGGCGGAGGCCGTAGTGTGCCAAGATTACGCTACTGCATTCCAGTCTGGGCAACAGAATGAGACTCTGTTTCAAAAAAAAAAAAAAAATTGTGGTCGAGTATCTTTGAGTCTCAGAGTTCTTTGCGTGTTAATTTCAAAATGTGTAGATTATCTGTTTTCCTGTTTAGAGAAAACCTAGTAGAAAGTGAAATTTTGGCTGAGTGAGGTGGCTCATGCCTGTAATCCCAGCACTTTGGGAGGCTGAGGTGGGCGGATCACCTGAGGTCAGGAGTTTGAGACCAGCCTGGCCAACATGGTGAAACCCCATCTCTACTAAAAATACAAAAATCAGCCGAGTGTGGTGGCGCATGCCTGTACTCTCAGCTACTTGGGAGGCTGAGGCAGGAGAACCACTTGAACTTGGGAGGCGGAGGTTGCAGTGAGCCAGGATCCCAAGATCGCACCACTACACTCCAGTCTGGGTGACGGAGTGAGACTCCATCTCAAAAGAAAAAAGAAACATGAAATTTTTTATGACCAGGGTGTTTGTCAAGCTTACAGTTCATCACTTTTCTTTTTGTTTTTTTATCAGCATCGACACCCCAGGAGTGATTAGTCGTGTGTCCCAGCTATTCAAAGGCCACCCCGATCTGATAATGGGATTCAACACCTTCTTGCCCCCTGGCTACAAAATTGAGGTGCAGACGAATGACATGGTGAATGTGACAACTCCTGGCCAGGTTCATCAGATTCCCACCCATGGCATCCAGCCCCAGCCTCAACCACCACCCCAACATCCTTCCCAGCCTTCAACCCAGTCAGCCCCAGCTCCTGCCCAGCCAGCTCCTCAGCCCCCACCTGCCAAAGTCAGCAAGGTGAGCACTTGGAAAATATTTCATCAATGTGAATGCATCCCTAGAAAGTACCTTCCTTTGACATTTCCCCTTTATATAAGACTTAGATACTGAGACACAAGGTTACAAAGATTTCATTAGAGAAAAGTGCAGTAGTCACTTCACTATAACATGGTTCACATTTACACACCACTTAGATATCTATTTAAATCAACACAGCAACAACTTTCAAGGTCTTTCTCTTTACAGTTTCTGCTTATAAAACCATGAACATCCCAACAGGTGGTGACTTTGTGTAGTAGTAGTTGATAGCACAGACAGAAACCATCCTCTTATGGTCAAATTGTGCTACTGCCCACATGGTTATTTTATGAAAGTTATTTCACTTACCAGATTATATCAAGCTAAGTAGAAGATCTAATGAACAGTGATGGTGATGATGATGAAGATGGGGTGTTCTTGGTCTAGAACCACACTGTCTGACACAGTAGCCACTAGCCACATAGCACTATTTAAATTTAAATTAAAATCAGTTTTTCATTTGCACTAGCTTTCAAGTGCTCAGTAACCACATGTGGCTAGTGGCTGTATATTTAAGACAGTGCAAATAAAGGACATTTCCATCATCTCAGTTCTACAGGACAGAGTTGGCACAGAAGACTATGTGGAGCTGCTGCAACAATTGAGGTGTTGTCTTTTTGTTGACATCAAAAGGCTGTATAGAATGAGATTTTTTCTATGTGTACTTGTTGAGCTACTAAGCTAAAACATTGCATATGAAAAATTCTTCACTGTAATTGGAGATGGCTCCAGTTTTAAGATTTTATTTAGAAAATGTGAGACTGAGATACTTGTATCAGCATGTTTGAAACTCTCTACAACTCCCACTGTTGCCCAGTATGATTTGTGTTGGACTAAAATGGCCTGGCCTGAGTGAGTAAATAAAGGATATACGTTGATACTTTGTTTCTCTTTAGTTTGAACTTTCCTTCTATCAACTCATCTATGCATCTGAGGAGAATAAAGACTTTTTTTCTTTTTAGCCCTCCCAACTACAAGCACATACTCCTGCCAGTCAGCAGACTCCCCCACTTCCACCGTATGCATCCCCACGTTCTCCGCCGGTCCAGCCTCACACACCAGTGACAATCTCATTGGGAACGGCCCCATCCTTGCAGAACAATCAACCTGTGGAGTTTAATCATGCCATCAACTATGTTAATAAGATCAAGAACAGATTCCAGGGCCAACCAGACATCTACAAAGCATTCCTGGAGATTTTGCACACATATCAGGTAAGAAGAGTGTCCATTCAGCTTGTCTTAATCAGGCCATCTAGTCAAAGAACAACTTAAGTAACCATTATTGTGTCCATTAATTCGTACTGGAAATTAGCCAGTTAGAAACTACCATGCGTGTTTATAAAGCCATTGTTTTTGTTTGTTTGTTTTTTGAGAGGGAGTCTTGCACTGTCACCCAGGCTGGAGTGCAGTGGTGCGATCTCGGCTCACTGCAACCTCTGCCTCCAGGTTCAAGTGATTCTCCTGCCTTAGCCTCCCTAGTAACTGGGATTACAGGCACCTGCCACCATGCCCAGCTAATTTTTTGTATTGTTAGTAGAGATGGGATTTCACTATGTTGGCTAGGCTGGTCTCGAACTCCTGACCTTGTGATCCGCCTGCCTTGGCCTCCCAAAGTGCTGGGATTGCAGGTGTGAGCCACCACACCCATGCTATAAAGCCAGTTTTATTTGCCTGACTTGATTGCCCTGCAACATTCAGTTAGGATTTTTTTTTAAGACAGAGTTTTGCTCTTTTTGCCTAGGCTGGAGTGCAGTGGTGCAATGTCGGCTCACTGCAGCCTCCACCTCCTGGATTCAAGTGATTTGTTGTATTTTTAGTAGAGATGGGGTTTCAACATATTGGCCAGGCTGGTCTCAAACTCCTGACCTCAGGTGATCTGCCCGCCATGGCCTCCCAAAGTGCTGGGATTATAGGTGTGAGCCACTGCGCCTGGCCTCAGTCAGGATTTTTAGTCACTGTCCCATGAAATGAAGCTCTGTTTTATCTCGGACAGTTAGATGGTGACTTATTTAGTCTAGTTAATCTACAGTAGGAGGAGGAGAAATTTCTAAGGTTTTATCAGTTGGTAGTGGTCCCCTGGGCATTAATATTTATTGCCCTAGGCCGGGCATGGTGTCTCATACCTGTAAGCCCAGCACTTTGGGAGGCTGAGATGAGTGCACTCCAGCCTGAGCAGCAAGAGTGAAACTCCATCTCAAAAAAATTTACTACCCTAGTTTTGAAAGGAATTGCCATCCACCATCTCGCACTTTTTTCTCAACTTGAAATTTTCGTTTGTGGTCAGAACGGGTGCTGAGAACATAGACTTTCTTCTTACATGCAGCCTAAATAGATAAGTGATTCCAGAAAGTGTGCAAAGATGAGCGACTCAAAACAGTAGCCCCCTTTAACGTGATCTCTTCATTTGCAATTCCTCAGAAAGAGCAGAGAAATGCCAAGGAAGCTGGAGGAAACTACACTCCAGCATTGACAGAGCAGGAGGTGTATGCCCAGGTTGCTCGTCTCTTTAAAAACCAGGAAGATTTGTTGTCAGAGTTTGGACAATTCCTACCAGATGCCAACAGCTCCGTGGTATGTTTTTTTTTGTAAGAATTACACTATTTATTATTATTATCTTAGAGAAGTTGGAAAACTGTGCTCAGAAGGGGACTTTTCCTAGATGATATTTGTTTGCTTTGATAAGAGCATTAATCTCTTTCATGTGTCTTAATCAGCTTTTAAGCAAAACAACTGCTGAGAAGGTTGATTCTGTGAGAAATGATCATGGAGGCACTGTCAAGAAGCCCCAACTGAACAACAAGCCGCAGAGGCCCAGCCAGAATGGCTGCCAGATCCGCAGACACCCTACAGGAACCACGCCTCCAGTTAAGGTGAGAATGGGCAGCAGCTGCTCATTTTGACACTCACAAGCAATTCTAAGGGAGAGGTACGCTAGGGGTGGTCACGTGTTCTTAAGTGCGTTAACAGTTGGGTCCTAGATATTTGGAGCAAGTTAGTATGTGTCACAGAAACTCAGTGCAAAGTTTATCTGGCTTTACAAAAGAGTATTAGAATAACATTGATTGCTTGGATTACTGTACTTTTTTGAATTCTTTATTATCTTCTTTGCAATGAGCTGTCATTTCTTTAATGTTTTGGTTGCTACTAAGAATTTCCAATACTTAAAATTTTTTTCACTTCTTTTTTTTTTGAGACAGAGTCTCGCTCTGTCACCCAGACTGGAGTGCAGTGGCATGATCTCGGCTCACTGCAACCTCTGCCTCCTGGGTTCAAGCAGTTCTCATGCCTCAGCCTCCTGAGTAACTGGGACTACAGGCGTGTGCCACCACACCCAGCTAATTTTTGCATTTTTAGTAGAGATGGAGTTTAGCCATGTTGGCCAGGCTGGTCTTGAAGTCCTGAGGTCAGGAGTTCCACCCGCCTTGGCCTCCCAAAGTGCTGGAATTACAGGCATGAGCCACCGTGCCTGGCCCCTTCTTATTTGATGCTTTAAATCTGCCTTGTGTTAAGAAAGAACATTCTTGAGTTTGAGAATTATTTCAGAAATAAATGATCTCTGAGGTCCTCTTGTGAGTAGAGTGCGTGTGCTTTTTGAGGTCTCTTTGGTCTAGAACCCTGTCCTGCTCAGAGTTCTTTGTTGGGTTACCAGATCGTACCTGTATCATCTAATCTCCAAGGCAGGACCTTTGGGCTGTAGCAGAGGGAAGTCTTAAACTCCTATTAGTAATCCATTACATGATGTTTTTTATTACATTTAACACTGACGGTCTGTCTGCAGAAAGCACAGCTTGCTCCCTTCTTTGATGTAACAGCTATGATAGGGAGAGGGCTAGTTATATGTATTGAATGTTGAATTCTTCAGTGAATTTCAAAGCAATATGTAATATGGAAGAGATAGATGTGTCTGCAGAATTAAATAATGACAAAAGTTTCTAATAGTAAGAGGTGTTTCTATCCTCTAATAGTAAGAGGTGACTGATAAATAGTAAGTGACTGACTATAAGGTCTCACATACTAGGTGTTACTGACACTTTTGAAGTATCCTTTTTCATTAGTGTTTGTCATGGTTTCTTTTGAAATCAAGTTGAACATAATAATGGTTTCTATTTCTTCACTTCAGTAAAGAGAATTAGTTATATGGGTAGCAAGAATCAGCTCAGTAGATACACTCCATGCTTGGATTTACGTCCTCCCACTCTTGATTACCTACAGGTGGAAAGAATATAGTGGGGGCTTACAATTCTCCACCTACTTTCTGCATAGGCAGTGTAAGCAGAGGCTGCGGCTCTTAAGAAAGTATACTCTGAGATAGCCAAGGTAAATGTGCTACTTCTCACCAAGTTTGTGCATTTCTTTGTAGAGAGTAAGTGGTGGATTTCAAAAGTAACTTCTTGCTTGACAGGATTATATCATGGCCTGTTGGTTCCCTTTAAAAGAACAATATTA
The DNA here is from genome assembly GCF_047675955.1 of Chlorocebus sabaeus. Lineage (NCBI taxonomy): Eukaryota > Metazoa > Chordata > Mammalia > Primates > Cercopithecidae > Chlorocebus > Chlorocebus sabaeus. The sequence continues at coordinate 51,311,977 of NC_132929.1, read as the reverse complement.
AATTAGTCTGAGGGGATATTGCTGGCAAGATAGTTATTTCTTCTATTAGAAAAATTATGCTTTTTTTTTTGAGACGGAGCCTCCTGGGTTCAAGTGATTCTCCTGTCTCAGCCTCCTGAGTAGTTGGGACCACAGGCGCGCACCACCACGCCCAGCTGATTTTTTTGTATTTTTAGTAGAAACGGGGTTTCACCATGTTGGCCAGGATGGTCTCAATCTCTTGACCTCATGATCTGCCCACCTTGACCTCCCAAAGTGCTGGGATTACAGGCGTGAGCCCCCATGCCCAGCAAATTATGCTTTTTAAGTAAATTTAATTGAAATATTATTCAGGGTTAAAGATTGATTTCTGTCAATTTCAGGCCACGTGCACCAGCTCTTTTTACAAACAGCCTCTTCTCCCTCAACTGGTAGGAGAACAAAACAGTGGCATTAGAGTCTAAATGAAGTTACTTTGGGCCCCTAGAAAAAGTAAGGCTGATCTAAAAGTTTGTCACAGTAATGTCATGATGATTTTTGGAGAAAACATTTCGGGGTAGAATGATCTTTGAACCTCTGTTGGAGAAAGAAACTTAACAGGCAAACTGAAATAGAAAATATGAGTAGAAATCTTAGAGGGTATGGAGTGAGTGGGTTAGAGTTCTCTCATTTGTTTCAAATTATTAATCAGCAGTGGTTTCAGTGTTGAAACCATTTATGAGTAGAAATCTTAGAGGGTATGGAGTGAGTTGGTTAGAGTTCTCTCATTTGTTTCAAATTATTAATCAGCAGTGGTTTCAGTGTTGAAATCATTTATGAGTAGAAATCTTAGAGGGTATGGAGTGAGTTGGTTAGAGTTCTCTCATTTGTTTCAAATTATTAATCAGCAGTGGTTTCAGTGTTGAAACCACTGAACAGACAAAAATAAAATTCAGAGAAAACCACTCTTTGAATCTCACATGTTTGTATCTTTCTTTTGCAGAAGAAACCCAAACTGCTCAATCTAAAGGATTCTTCTATGGCAGATGCCAGCAAACATGGTGGTGGAACAGAATCGTTATTTTTTGATAAGGTGAGTAATGGATGAGTTAGATTTGATAGTGCCTGTTAATGCCAAAAGAAAATCATCTTATCCCCCCAAAGGTTTTGTTTTAAAGGTGTCAAACTAATTAGGGCTTTCTGTTTTTTAACATAGTTTCCCAGTTGTGAGTCCTTTGAGTCTGCTAGTACTATTAGCATAGCTAGAAAAATGGTAGCATTGTTTGCTTTGGTTTTATGAAGCAGTTTGGGGCAGAAGACAGATTTTTAGAAAATGTATTATGTTTCTCTTGAAAGATGTTTGGAGCTCGCTGTTGTAGATATCCGGGTCTGTATGGCAGGCAGTACCAGTGCCTGTACCAATTTTTGAGGATTTAAGATGACTTGTAATCTTATTGCTATAATAGTTATTTGTAGTATGCATATATATAGCATTCAGGGGAATTGTGATTTACTTGCATGTTTTCAAAGCTACCCAGGTGATTCTAATGAGCAACCAGAGTTGAGATTATTGGCGTAAATGATGTTGTGTGGTGCCTTAGTTTGGCCACATAAACTTAAGTGTGATTTGCTCCTTGGAGTCAACTTGATGATTAGCAGGAACTGTTGGACTTCTCACTGGTAGAAATCAACCTGGATTGATCTGTGGTGATTGACTCTTATTTTGTGCCTCTTGGGTTTTGCAGAAGGGCAGATGATTTAACATCTCCTTGATTGGTATCTCCTGATCTCTTTCTGTCTACCGTGCCTATGTGAGCTTTTTGCAGGAGAATCCTGCAAGAGTGTTGAGTTCTTAGCTCTGATGTGAACCATTACCAAAGTCTGTTTGGGCGGTTGGTGCTTTTAGACAAGTGTAGAAGTCTAGATCACAACCAATGAATGTCAAGAAAAGGGTAGGGAAGGGGAGCTGTTGTAAATTAAGAATTAAGAAATATATAAGCCAAATGTGGCATGCAGACTTTGGATTCTGAATTTAAACGTCAGTTTATTTTTATTTTTATTTTTATTTTTATTTTTGAGACAGAGCTTGCTCTGTTGCCCAGCTTGGAGCGCAATGGTGCGATCTTGGCTCACCGCCTCCCCGGCTCAAGCGATTCTCCAGCGTCAGCCTCACAAACAGCTGGGACTACAGGCGCCTGCCACCGTGCCCAGCTGGTTTTTGTGTTTTTAGTAGAGACAGGGTTTCACCACGTTGGCCAGACTAGTCTTGAACTCCTGACCTCAAGTGATCCACCTACCTCAGCCTCTCAAAGTGCTGGGATTACAGGTGTGAGCCTCCACACCCGGCCAATAGCCAATTTTTAAGATATTAATTAGACAATTGAACTTAGTACAGACTCAATATTAGATGCTATTAAGGAATCTTTTTGACATTTTTGGGTTGTTTTTTTATAGATGGAGTCTCGCTGTTATTGCCCAGGCTGGAGTAAAGTGGTGTGATCTTAGCTCACTGCAACCTCCACCTCCTTGGTTCAAGTGATTCTCCTGCTTCAGCCTCCCAAGTAGCTAGCATTACAGGCGCCTGCCACAACGCCTGGCTAATGTTTATATTTTTGGTAGAGATGGGGTTTCACTGTGTTGGCCAGGCTGGTCTTGAACTCCTGACCTCAGGTGATCCACCCACCTTCACCTCCCAAAGTGCTGGGATTACAGGTGTGAGCCACCTCACCTGGCCTTTTTAATTTAAGAGATGGTCTCGCTCTGTCACCCAGGCTGGAACTCTGGTGCTTTCATAGCTTACTACAGCCTGGAACTCCTGGGCTCAAGGATCCTTCTCACCCTCCTGAGTAGCTGGGACTTACAGGTACACACCACCACACTCAGCTGATGTTTAAAATTTTTTTGGAGAGGGAGGTCTCACTGTTTTACCCTGGCTGGTCTCAGACTCCTGGGCTCAGGCAGTCCTCCTCCTTCAGCCTCAGCATTGGCCTCCCAAAGTGTTGAGATTACAGGCGTGAGCCACCATGCCTTGCCTTAAGGAATCTTCTGAACATAAGTTACTTTCTAAGAGTAATGGTTTTTTTTGAGACAGTCTCACTCCATTGCTGAGGCTGGAGTACAATGGCGCCATCTTGACTCACCACAACCTCCACTCCCCGGGTTCACGCAATCCTCCTTCCTCAGCCTTCCAAGTAGCTGGGATTATAGGTGCCCACCACCACACCCAGCTAATTTTCGTATGTTTAGTAGAGACAGGGTTTCACTCTGTTGGCCAGGCTGTCTGGAACTCCTGACCTTAGGTGATCTGCCTGCCTTGGCCTCCCAAAGTGTTAGTTTTACAGGTGTGAGTCACTGCGCCCAGTCCTTTAATAGCATTTTCTTAGTACTTTTTCTTAAACATATATACTATATCTAGATGAAATGTCTGGAATTTGGTTTAAAATGCAGTGGTAGGAGAAATGAGTATAGATGAAACAAAATATACTTTAGATCATTGAGGTTAGGGTTGAGTACATAGGTTTGTTATATTTCTGTCTACTTTTGTGTATGTTTAAAAGCTAATAAAAAATAAAGGTAAATAGGGTATACAGTATAACAGGTACAGTGCTCTTTTATCTTTAGCTTTAAAAGTCTAGATTCCATATAGTGTCTACTGATGAATAGTTAATGAAAAGCATACGGAAGTCTGGAGCAGGGGTTGCTGGTAAGCCACTTGGTTTGGTGGCAGTCTGTGGTCTTCACCAAAGGATCACAGTGCTAAATATTTACTTTGGAACTGAAGCCCCAGATTGGTAATCTGGCTAGGCTAGTTTTGCTTTGTCTATGCCATTGATCATTTTTGGGTTTTTGGTATTAAGATGCTCAATACTGTAAATAGAGGAAGAAAAAAGACCAGATCAGAGGACAGAAGTATCTTAAGAGAGCATTAGAAATAGGAACACTTTTACACTGTTGGTGGGATTGTAAACTAGTTCAACCATTATGGAAAACAGTATGGCGATTCCTCAAGGATCTAGAACTAGATGTACCATATGACCCAGCCATCCCATTACTAGGTATATACCCAAAGGATTATAAATTATGCTGCTATAAAGACACATGCACACGTATGTTTATTGCAGCACTATTCACAATAGCAAAGACTTGGAATCAACCCAAATGTCCATCAGTGACAGATTGGATTAAGAAAATGTGGCACATATACACCATGGAATACTATGCAGCCATAAAAAAGGATGAGTTTGTGTCCTTTGTAGGGACATGGATGCAGCTGGAAACCATCATTCTTAGCAAACTATCACAAGAACAGAAAACCAAACACCGCATGTTCTCACTCATAGGCGGGAACTGAACAATGAGATCACTTGGACTTGGGAAGGGGAACATCACACACCGGGGCCTATCATGGGGAGGGGGGAGTGGGGAGGGATTGCATTGGGAGTTATACCTGATGTAAATGACGAGTTGATGGGTGCAGCACACCAACATGGCACAAGTATACATATGTAGCAAACCTGCACGTTGTGCACATGTACCCTACAACTTGAAGTTTAATAATAATAAATAAATTAAAAAAAAAAAAAAAGAGAGCATTATTCCAGATTACCAGAGTTTAAAACAATCTTGGCAAAGATTCTTGCTATAAACATGTGTTAAGAGAGGCAACAGGCTGGGCACAGTGGCTCATGCCTGTAATCCCGGCATTTCAGGAGGCCGAGGTGGGTGGATCACCTGAGGTCAGGAGTTTAAGACCAGCCTGGCCAACATGGTGAAACCGCCTCTCTACTAAAAATACAAAAAAAAAAAAATTAGCTGGGCATTGTGGCAGACGCCTATAATCCCAGCTACTCAGGAGGCTGAGGCAGGAGAATTGCTTGAACCTGGGAGGCAGAGGTTGCAGTGAGCCAAGACCACGCCATTGCACACCAGCCCGGGCAACAATAGTGAAACTCCGTCTCAAAAAAAAAAAAAAAAAAGAGGCAACAAAAGCCGGGGTACTTCTGATATGGTCTGGAGAATCAAGCATATGAGAAGGTATACTCTGAGATCTCATTTTTTAAATTGTTACTACGGTAATTTTTTTCTTTCTTTTTTTTTTTTTTTTTTAAGACGGAGTTTTACTCTTATTGCCTGGGCTGGAGTACAGTGGCGCGATCTCGGCTCACTGCAACCTCTGCCTCCTGGGTTTAAGTGATTCTCCTGCCTCGGCCTTCCGAGTCGCTGGGACTATAGGCGCCCGCCACCACGCGGAGCTAATTTTTTTTTTTTTTTTTTTTTTTTTTTTTTTTAGTAGAATGGTGTTTCATTATGTTGGCCAGGCTGGTCTCAAACTCCTGACCTCAGGTGATCCACCCTCCTCAGCCTCCCAAAGTGCTGGGATTATAGGCGTGAGCCACCACGCCCAGCTGGAAAATTTTGAACATGCGTAGACAATAGTAAAATGATTCCTCACGTACCTACCATCCAGCTTTTGCAGTTCCCAATCCTAGCCGGTGTGTTTGTTTCATATATATTCCCACCCATCCCAGTTTATTTGGAGACAAATCGCAGATATATTATTTCATCCATACATATTTTAGTAAGTTTCTTTTAAAAATGACTCCTTTTTGTGGCCAGGTACGATGGCTCATGCCTATAATCCCAGCACTTTGGGAGGTGAAGACGGGTGGATCACTTACGGTCAGGAGTTTGAGACTACCCTGGCCAATATGGTGAAACCTTGTCTCTACTAAAAATACAAAAATTAGTTGGGTGTAGCAGCACATGCCTGTAATCAATCCCAGCTACTTAGGAGGCTGAGGCAGGGGAATTGGTTGAACCCAGGAGGCAGAGGTTGCAGTGAGCTGAGATCGCACCACTGCACTTCAGCCTGAGCAACAGAGCTGGACTGCGTTTAAAAAACAAAACAAAACCAAAAAAAACTCCTTTTTGCAAACATAATCATTGTCACATCTAAAAAAACTAACATTGATTACTTAGCATCATAAAATATCAGTTCAAATTTCCCATTTTTATTTTATTTTTTTACTTATGAGACAGCGTCTTGCTCTGTCACCCACGCTGGAGTACAGTGGCATTATCCCAGCTCACTGCAACCTCTGCCTCCCGGGTTCAAGTGATTCTCATGTTTCACTCAGCCACCCGAGTACCTGGAATTAGAGGCATGTGCCGTCATGCCTGGCTAATTTTTGTATTTTTAGTAGAGACAGGGTTTCAGCATGTTGTCCAGTCTATTCTCGAAGTCCTGGCCTCCAGTGATCCACCCACCTTGGCCTCCCAAAGTGCTGGGATTACAGGCATGAGCCACCATGCCCAGCCACAGATTTCCCCAATTTTTAAAAACTGATGACAGGACAGCCTGGGCCATATATGACCTCATCTCTACAAAAGATTTAGAAATTAGCAAGGCATGGTGGCTCACACCTGTAGTCCCAGTTCCTTGGGAGGTTGAGGGTGGGAGGCTGCAGTGAGCTGAGATTACACCACTGCACTCCATCCTAGGTGACAGAGCAAGGCCCTTTTCACTTCCCCACTTTAAGAAAAACAAAAACTGTTTTTCTTCCTGTTGTCTCCATAAGGTCCGAAAGGCTCTTCGGAGTGCAGAAGCCTATGAAAATTTCCTGCGCTGTCTTGTTATTTTTAACCAGGAGGTGATCTCTCGTGCTGAGCTTGTGCAACTAGTCTCTCCTTTCCTGGGGTAAGTGAAGTGAGGGGCTCAGCCCTGATTCATGATATGGAGGCCAGGTAATATTTGATTTGTGAGAGTATGTGATAGGCAAAGTTAATTTACTTGAGATAGGTCAGTTGACTCAAATGTTAGTGCCAAAAGAGTCCTAAGAAGTCTTCTAGTCCAACTCTAGAGATGAGAAAATAGCGAGGGCATTAAGTATTTATTGACTAATGGCCAAGACTAGTGGTTTCCTGATCTTTTGACCAGTGCTGGATGTTTATCAAGAAAAATCTCTCCCAGAGTTCTGGAATTTTTTTTTTTAATTATTATCATTATTATTATTATTATTTCTTCTTTTTTTTTTTTTTTTTTTTTTGAGACGAAGTCTCACTGTTGTTCCCCAGGCTAGAGTGTGATGGCGCAATCTTGGCTCACTGCAACCTCTGCCTCCTGGGTTCAAGCGATTCTCCTACTTCGACCTACTGTCACCACACGCCCGGCTAATTTTTGTACTTTTTTTTAGTAGAGATGGGGGTTTTACCATGTTGGCCAGGCTGATCTAGAGCTCCTGACCTCAGTGATCCACCTGCCTCGGCCTCCCAACGTGCTGGGATTACAGGCGTGAGCCACCACGCTGAGCCTGGAATCTTTACTATATTTGACAGCCTAAGAATTATGTGAACATTAAAGCAATATTATTTTTCTTTTTCTTTTTCTTTTCTTTTTTTTGAGATGGAGTCTCGCTCTGTCACCCAGGCTGGAGAGCAGTGGCGCAATCTCGGCTCACTGCAAGCTCCGCCTCTCAGGTTCACACCATTCTCCTACCTCCGCCTCCCGAGTAGCTGGGACTACAGGCGACCGCTACCACACCTGGCTAATTTTTTGTATTTTTTTTAGAGACGGGTTTTCACCATGTTAGCCAGGATGATCTTGATCTCCTGACCTCGTGATCCGCCCGCCTCAGCCTCCCAAAGTGCTGGGATTATAGACGTGAGCCACTGCGCCCGGCCTAAAGCAATATTCTTGATCAAAAGAATGGTTTGTTATTTTGCCTGGTTTCGGTACAACTCTTTTATCACCACTTTAACTGATCTGAGAGTATTTTATTAGAAAAAGGGGGAACCAAATGCTCAGAAGCAGTTCTTCTTAGGCAGGAAATAATTTGTCCCTGGTAGCAGATTTCTGATCCAAAACCAGATGGTAGTAGTCATACCTCAGGATAACTGCATCATGCCCCTAATTGCTTGTCACTTTTTGGTTTGATTCTTCAGGAAATTCCCTGAGTTGTTTAATTGGTTTAAAAACTTTCTGGGCTATAAGGAGTCTGTACATCTGGAAACTTATCCAAAGGAACGAGCCACAGAGGGCATTGCTATGGAGATAGATTATGCTTCTTGTAAACGATTGGGCTCCAGCTATCGAGCCTTACCAAAGAGTTACCAGCAGCCCAAGTGTACAGGAAGGACTCCTCTCTGTAAAGAGGTAAGGCCTTCCTTCCCTAGCAAGGATCAGCCCTGGGTCCTCAGCTTTTTCTGGAAGGGAGTGGTGGTACCAAGGATTGAGAATTTATATGAATGATTAAATTAAGAACGCTTTTAGTCCTTTTTTTAAAAAAAATGTTTTCTACTTTTTTGTTTGTTTTTGAGACAGGATTTTGTTTTGTCACCCAGGCTGGAGTGCTCATAGTGCCTCAACCTACTGGGCTCAAGTGATCCTCCCGACTACCTGGGACTTACACATGCCTTCACACCCAGCTAAAAATATAAAAATAGAAGTTTTTAGGGCCGGGCGCGGTGGCTCAAGCCTGTAATCCCAGCACTTTGGGAGGCCGAGACGGGCGGATCACGAGGTCAGGAGATCGAGACCATCCTGGCTAACACAGTGAAACCCCGTCTCTACTAAAAAAATACAAAAAACTAGCTGGGCGAGGTGGCGGGCGCCTGTAGTCCCAGCTACTCGGGAGGCTGAGGCAGGAGAATGGCGTGAACCCGGGAGGCGGAGCTTGCAGTGAGCTGAGATTCGGCCACTGCACTCCAGCCTGGGCAACAGAGCGAGACTCCATCTCAAAAAAAAAAAAAAAAAAAAAAATAGAAGTTTTTAGTTTTGTAAAGATGGGGTCACTCCTCCTGCGCTCAAGTGATCTTCCGCTTCATCCTCCCAAAGCACTGGAATTATATTTCCACTTATATTCAGAACGCTTTTCTTACTAATACCTTTTTGTAAACTTGCTAAAGGTGAAATTTGTGAAGTAATGTTAGTTGCCTATTTCTCTGCTAGAGTTTTGTCTTTTTATTGAGAATGCTTAATCACCAGAAAGCTGTTTTAGGCTTTTGTTTCAGTCTCTCTTCTTCTACCCAAAGGTTTTAAATGATACCTGGGTTTCCTTCCCTTCGTGGTCTGAGGACTCCACATTTGTGAGTTCCAAGAAGACTCAATATGAAGAACATATTTATCGTTGTGAAGATGAGCGCTTTGAGGTACAAGCTTCTTTGGCATTTGAAGTTGGGGGATATGGGAGATGCTCAGTGAAAGACTATCTTAATACCTGTCTCTGAGGGGTATTAAGATGGAAGAGCCAGAGGCTCACATTCTTCTGTGGTAAATGCTTGTTGTGGTACTTTCCATGCTTTGTGCATTGGTCAAATATATTAGTACATGTTTTATGGCAAATGTGACTTATCTAGGCCACTTTAGCTAGCCCTTTTAACTGAAATTGTCTATTGATGACTGAATAATAGTTCTTTTGATTTTGCATGGCATTTTAAGATTATTGTGTTTTACATGGTGAAGAAAATCAGCATCCTAAGGTTTATAGTACTTTCTTGAAACTGTTTGTAAATTATTTAAGATCTGTATGTATCATTACCCTTAGCAAGTATCTTGCCATGGTTAGTAAACCAGCTCTGTTATGAGAACTGGAATTTTTCTTTCATGTTTCTGGTATTGATTGCTTTGTTTTGTTTTGCTTTTTTGAGACAGGGTCTCATTCTGTTGCCCAAGCTGCAGTGCAGTGGCACAATCACAGTTCATTGCAGCCTCAACCTTCCAGGCTCAAGTATGACCCTCCCACTCAGACCCCCACCCCTACCCACCACCAAGTCACTGGGACTACAGGCATGTGCTACCATGCCTGGCTAATTTTTTTTTTTTTTTTAACTTTAAATTCTGGGATACATGTGCAGAACGTACAGGTTTGTTACATAAATATACATGTGCCATGGGGGTTGCTGCGCCTATCAACTCGTCATCTAGGTTTTAAGCCCCACATGCATTATGTATTTGTCCTAATCCTCTGCCTCCCCTTGCCTCCCACCCCCTGTGGCTAATTTTTTGTTTTTTTATAGAGACAGTGTTTACTACATTACCCAGGCTGGTCTCAAACTCTTGGGCCCAAGTGATCATCCCACCCTGGCCTCCCAAAGTGCTGGGATTACAGACATGAGCCACCATACCTGGCCTGATGGGCTCCTTTTGAAAGAAGGTTAAATTAGGGCCTTTTTTTTTTTTTTTTTTTTTTTTTAAAAAAGACAGGGTATTGCTCTGTCACCCGGGCTGGAGTGCAGTGGTGTGATCTCGGCTCACTGCAACCTCTGCCTCACGAGTTTAAGCCATTATCCTGCCTCAGCCTCCCAAGTAGCTGGAACTTGTAGTGCATGCCACTACACCCGGCTAATTTTTTTTGTATTGTTAGTGGAGATGGGTTTCACCATGTTGGCCAGGCTGGTCTTGAACTCCTGACCTCAAGTGACCCACCTGCCTTGGCCTCCCAAAGTGCTGGGATTACAAGCGTGAGCCACTGCGCCTGTCCCAGGAACTTTATTTTGAAGTAGTTAGGAAGGGAAGAGTGGAGTGAATAAATGAGGTGGTAGAGGGCCCTATACCACCTGTATCAGGAGGGGGACTACTGAAAGTGGGCTCAAAATCCCCAGTGTGTTTATATGTCTGGTTTACATTATCATTTTAAAAAAGGGAAGTCTGGTTTGTCTAAAGAGGTAAAATGACATGTATCCTATTTAGTGTATCTATTACATTAAATTGACTGGCTGTGCTTATTTGTATGGATAGGTATCTTGTTTTTTTTTTTTTTTTTTTTTTTTTTTTAAGTACTCTTTTAGCTCTTTGCCAGCTTTCCAGCCTCACACTTGCTTCAGCTGTTTCTGATGTGTTTTTAATTAAGAGCCACATGCTGCCTGGCCACTGGCAGGTGGTTGGCCATCTTTGCCTCAGCATTTATAAGTAGTTGCACCTATTTGCAGAAAACTAAATCATGACAGATGTTAACTTCCATAGTGAGTGCTATCAAGCTAAAGAAGACATTTCAGCCGGGCGCGGTGGCTCACGCTTGTAATCCCAGCACTTTGGGAGGCCGAGGCGGGCAGATCACAAGGTCAGGAGATCGAGACCACGGTGAAACCCCGTCTCTACTAAAAATACAAAAAATTAGCCGGGCGCGGTGGCGGGCACCTATAGTCCCAGCTACTCAGGAGGCTGAGGCAGGAGGATGGCGTGAACCCGGGAGGCGGAGCTTGCAGTGAGCCAAGATTGCGCCACTGCACTCCAGCCTGGGCTACAGAGCGAGACTCTGTCTCAAAAAAAAAAAAAGCAAGCATTTCTTTGTTACTTATGTTTAGTAAGGTTAGCTGATGAGTTAGCAGAGCTTGGCATCTGTTTTTGACAGAATGTTCCTATCCCCTCTCAACTGGTATCTTCCAAATGAGAGGCAACTTCATTTCCCATTTATGACTACAAGGGCAAAGATGAAAGAAGTGGGGTAAGCATGTGTTTAAGATTTGGTGGGATGAGCTAGTTTGAAGGAACATGTTTACCAATCAAGATAGGTTAGTAATGCTTCAGTACAGACAGCTCCCACATCTGAGTGACTTGTAAAGCCAGTGGGTTTAATTTCTAATCATTCTACATGTACATTGATGTTTAGCAGGGGATTTGGCATATCAGAATCACTTGGGGATTCAGGCCAAGGGATTGCCACCATTATGATTGTTGCTAGTCACTAGGAGGAAAAGAGATCTCAGAAGGATCTCACACCTTTAAATGCTCCAGCCTAGAAGTGATAAACATTACTTCTTCTCAACTCATAACAACTCATTTGTCAGAACTAGTTACATGACCCTATCCAATCATAAGGGAGCCAGGAAGTTAGTCCATTTTTTGTTGGTAATTGGAGAGCAAGAGGGGCCAGAAGTATTGACAAAATGATGACCACATTTCCAAAACAAGAAAATTTAGGGAAGACTTCTGCAAACATTTGGTTGTAGACTGTTCATTTAGGAGTCCAATAAGAATTTAAATCATTACCCGCAGATACAACAGTGAACTCCTTAGGGTATGATAGTCACTGCTCTTATTATTACTGGATGTGGAACAAGGCTATTTAGTATTTTAGTATTTGAATATATTTAAATATTTCAAGTTAAACAAAAAAAAACCTCTCAAGACAGAGCCGTCTTTTGGTATTGTTTTGATTGTTATTGTTTGTTCATAATGGATCTTAGCAATTCAGGAAAGTTCAGGGAAAAGTATCAGTAAAGCCATCTCTTGTTAGGTTCCTCTGGTCTAAGATCAGTAGTCTTAAGCAAAGCACACGGTGCAGGTGGTGGTGGTGATAACTACCATTTATCCAGCTTCATCCTGTGGTTCTTATGTGCCAGGTATTGCGCTGAATACTTTATGTGGATTGTATAATTTAATCCAGAAATAGGCTTGTGAGAGTAATAGGTGCTGTTATCCCTATTTTGCTGATAAAGAAACAGTCTTATGTAGCTAGTAGGGCAGAACCAGGATTCAAATCCAAGGAGTTTGACTCCCTACCTTATTTTTCTAATCACTACTCTATTCTATTCTGATTTGGGTCCTGAGCATACCCTTCTTTGTCTTCCTCTTCAGCTTGATGTAGTTTTAGAGACCAATCTGGCAACAATCCGGGTTCTGGAAGCAATACAGAAGAAGCTTTCCCGCTTGTCTGCTGAGGAACAAGCCAAATTTCGCTTGGACAACACCCTTGGGGGCACATCAGAAGTCATCCATAGAAAAGCACTCCAGAGGATATATGCTGATAAAGCAGCTGACATCATTGATGGTCTGAGAAAGAATCCCTCCATTGCTGTTCCGATTGTCCTTAAAAGGTACCTGAGCAAATGTGCCCTTAGTGCTTTAGTGTGTACTTCATTACTGGTTCAGTGTCCCATTAAATAAGGCTCTCATTTTCAACCTGGTTGTCCCATGAGACCTCTCTTTCTCCCCAACCCTGGGGGAGTATTTTAAAATACAGAAAAGAAGATAATTACCACCCATGTTCCTGCCACGCTCAGGACTAACTGTTGTTAACATCTTTGTGGTTTTTTTGTTTGTTTGTTTGTTTGTTTGAGACAAGATCTCTCTCTTTCACCCAGGCTGGAGTGCAGTAGTAAGAACACAGCTTACTGCAGCCGCAACTTCCCAGGCTCAGGTGATCCTCCCACCTCAGCCCCCACCTCAGCCCCCACCTCAGCCTCCTGAATAGCTGGTACTATAGGAGTACACCACCACACCCAGCTAATTTTTATTTTATTTTATTTTTAATAGAGATAAGGTCTTGCTATGTTTCCCAGGCTGGCCTCTAACTCCTGGGCTCAAGCAGTCCTCCTGCCTTGGCCTCCCCAAAGTGCTGGCATTACAGGCACCAGCCACACCATGCCCAGCCCCATGTCATTATTGACCACACTGTAAATCCTTTGTTAGGAGCTTGGGTCTCTCAGTATCATCTGGTAAAAACTAATTCTTACTTGCTGCACAGTTCACAAATACCCAGATTTTATTTGTCTTCCCTCATCTTTCCCTCAAGAGCTGGCACAGATTGATGGTTTCTTCTTCTTGCCTGTAGTATTTAACTTCTGGCTTTTGAAATATAGGTTATTCTTCAGTTTTAGTGCTGTTTTTTTGTCTTAGTCTGTTCTCTTCTGGTTTATTAGAATCAGTTCTGATCAGAACTTTCCAGACTGTATCCAGAGGAACATAACTGTGCAAGTTCTCTGCTCTTGGACTTCTGTGTTTCTATTAGCATTGTGAACATTTTACAAAGTCCTACAGCAGAGAAACAAGAACTCTTTTTGCAAGGAATACTTACATCTCAAAGGTATTCCCTGGAATGCTGTTTGATAAGTAACCATTCTAGGTAAATTATTTGACTTTGAGATAACTCATTTCCCCAAAATAAGTCTTAGATAAGTAATTTCCTCATGAAACAGAGTTCAAGAGTGGTTTGATAACATCCCAAGTTGCCAATAATTTTGACAGACCTAATATAGCTTTGACTTTTCTTGAAAGAAAGTAAACCTGGCAAATTTCTTTCTTCTAAACCCTCTGAATTCCCATGTGTTGTTTCCATCCCTTCCCACTTCACTAGGTTGAAGATGAAAGAGGAAGAATGGCGAGAAGCTCAGCGAGGCTTTAACAAAGTATGGCGAGAACAAAATGAGAAATACTACTTGAAGTCTCTGGACCACCAGGGGATCAACTTTAAACAGAATGACACAAAGGTCCTGAGGTCTAAGAGCTTACTCAATGAGATTGAGAGTATCTATGATGAGGTGAGCTGGGGTTTTCTACATCTGTGAGAGGACTCTAGTCTATGTTTAGCACAGCTTTGATTTCTGGAAATTACCTTTGTTAAATGCAGGTGAGACTCTCTAAGACCTGTTGATTCCTGCTTTATAGCTGTCATAGCTTTTTCTATTCCTCATTCTACTATTTTAAATCTAAACTTTACCTTTATACCTAAGCTATTTGACTAGTTCCCTAGTTTACTATCGTGGTTTCAACTTATACCTCCTGCCTCCATTTTCCACTTCTCCCATTGCCTGTTTCCCTCAAACAATACCTTGTATTCATATAGTCCCATCTCTCCTTACTACAGCTTCAAAACTTGTCATTGACCACCAAACTCTTTGTAATCCTTGCTTATTCAGCATGCCTACTAGAATTATAAATAGTACTAGGAGCTAGGATCAGAGATGAATAAGCAATCAATTCTGGTTTCCATGGGCTCAGTTTTAGCAGATGGATAGAAACATAAATGCAGTGCAATTGGGAATTCCTGGAGTGGGGTGATCCTGAATTTTAAAAATAGTAAAATGAGCTCTTATGTGAACTCAATCAGGCCGGGGACAGTGGCTCACGCCTGTAATCACAGCACTTTGGGAGGCCGTGGCGGGCGGGTCACCTGAGGTCAGGAGTTAAGAGACCAGCCCTGCCAACATGATGAAACCCCGTCTCTACTAAAAATACAAAAATTAGCCAGGCATGGTGGTGTGCACCTGTAGTCCCAGCTACTCGGGAGACTGAAGTGGGAGAATGTCTTGAACCTGGGAGGCAGAGGATGCAGTGAGCTGAGAGCATGCCACTGCACTCTAGTCTGGGTGACAGAGCAAGACTCCGTCTCAAAATCAATAAAATAAATAAACTTAATCCTCCATATTTTGCTGATGTTACTTTGTCACCCTCCGTACCCCTACCCCAGAAGTAAATTACAGACCTCATATCATATCCTCTATATAAATACTAGTCCAGAATTTTGAAAGATAGTCCCACTGGGCACAGTGACTTCCGCCTATAATCCCATCACTTTGGGAGGCTGAGGTGGGCAGATCACTTGAGGCCAGGAGTTCGAAACCAGCCTGGGGACATGGTGAAACCTCATCTCTAACAAAAATACAAAAATTAGCCTGGCATGGTGGCACACTTCTGTAATCCCAGCTACGCAGGAGGCTGAAGCATGAGAATGGCTTGAACCCGAGAGATGGAGGTTATAGTGAACCAGGATTGCTCCACTGCACTCCAGCCTAAGTGACAGAGCGAGACCCTGTCAAAAAAAAAAAAAGAAAGAAAAAGAAAGATGGCTCCAGTTCTGTCCCACTCGCCCTGTAAGTCATAGGTGTATAGAAGGTACCTGTATTTTGACATCAAACCACATCTCCATCATTACCTATTTGTTTCTGGAAGAGGGACAGAAATTATTGTTACGGTTTGGCCCTAAGTTTTGTTTTTGTGTTTTGTTTGGAGACAGAGTCTCACTCTGTTGCCCAGGCTGGAGTGCAGTAGTATGATCTCGGCTCACTGCAACCTTTGCCTCATGGGTTCAAGTGATTCTCCTGCCTTAGCATCCCGAAGGCTGGGATTACAGGTACCCACCACCATGTTCAGCTAATTTTGTTATTTTTAGTAGAGATGGGGTTTCACCATGTTGGCCAGGCTAATCTCAAACTCCTGACCTCAAGTGATCGCCCTCCTCAGCCTACCAAAGTGCTGGGATTATAAGTGTAAGCCACCGCTCCCAACCCCAGGTCCTAAGTTTTTTATTAGAAAAACATAGACACTGTAGTTGATAATGGGATGTATGGCTGGTGTGGTCTCGTAGGCATGTTGTCGCTGTAGACACCTCACAGAATATTTTTGTGTCTCTGTCCCATCAGAGGCAAGAGCAGGCTACGGAGGAGAATGCTGGTGTACCTGTTGGCCCACACCTCTCACTTGCGTATGAAGACAAACAAATACTGGAAGATGCTGCTGCTCTGATTATCCACCATGTGAAGAGGCAGACAGGCATTCAGAAGGAGGACAAGTATAAGATAAAACAAATCATGCATCATTTTATTCCAGATTTGCTCTTTGCCCAAAGAGGTGATCTCTCAGATGTGGAGGAAGAGGAAGAAGAAGAGATGGACGTAGATGAAGCCACAGGGGCAGTTAAGAAGCACAATGGTGTTGGGAGCAGTCCCCCTAAGTCCAAGTTACTGTTTAGTAACACAGCAGCTCAAAAATTAAGAGGAATGGATGAAGTATACAACCTCTTCTATGTCAATAACAACTGGTATATTTTTATGCGACTGCACCAGATTCTCTGCCTGAGGCTGCTACGGATTTGTTCCCAAGCCGAACGACAAATTGAAGAAGAAAACCGAGAGAGAGAGTGGGAACGGGAAGTACTGGGCATAAAGCGAGACAAGAGTGACAGCCCTGCCATTCAGCTACGTCTCAAAGAACCTAGTGAGTGCTGAGACCTTTGATTTACAGAGGATGTGTGAGGTTGAGGACCTTAGAGCTACCTAGACTTGGGACTGCTTCTTTTATAAATAGAGCACAGGCCTTAGAGTCTGTGTAGTTGGTTAAACTCTCTGAACCTGTTTATCTGAAAAATGGAGATGCTAGTTGCCTTGTGCTGTTGCTTTGTGCAAAGTATCCTATACAGGGCTTAGATCATGGACACTTGGTCAGTGGTTGGTATTGTGGACATACCAGGGAAGGGGGTATCGCTGTTAATTTGTCAAATGGCAGATTTCTGGGTTACTGCCAGCTGTTTCAAAGTACAGATAGAGACTAAACTGTCACAATTTCAATCCATGACAGAACATAAATTCCTAGTGCTTAAAACAGAATTTTCTCATATTTTTGGGCAGGACTTCCATTTAACCAGTAGGGTTTATGGCTCATTCCTAATATGTAGAAATAATTTATGTGAAGGAGACTGGAACTCAAGAGGTGATGTGAGACATGGAGAACAGGCAGGACAGGGATAAAGATGTAGAACCCAGGAAAAGGAAAGTAAGTGAGGGTTCAGGACGCTGTCATGTGCTTTATGTAATTTTGTACTGCCTGCTTCCAGTTCACTTCATAAATTAAGTACTTGAACTATGAGCCAAAAGCTTTTTCATGAAGGATTTCTTCTGGGCTCTTAAGGAAATAGTCAATCTGAGGAGTGTATCTTTTTTTTTTTTTTTTAAAGTGTTGCTGATGTAGGAAGCCGAGATATGGCCCTAGCCTTCTATCTGTTGAGGAGCTAATGACACTGGAAGTTCTGAAAGCTTTTATCTGGACTAGTCCTAGCCTGAAAAAGATAAATTTTAGACCTCATTGTGGTGATTCAATCTACTTGGGTAGAAATTAGAAATAAAATGGCTTATTCCTGGCTTGGCCATGGACTTAACCTGGTTTGAAGCTTTACGTAATGTTGTCTTGTCTGATAATGCCAACCCTCACATTTACCATAGCTTGTTTGGACTCAAGACTTCGTTCTGGCATAAAAGCAGTTTTCATAGCAGTGGTATATTTTGGAGTCTAAAGCCCATACCTATTCTATGGACCTAAACAATGTGATACTCTGTGATGAAACTCAAGCCAGTTGCCTCTTTTAAACAGTAATTGTCCTGTTCTGCCTGTTTTTAATGAATTCATCAGACTTCAGATAAATGGAGACAACTTGGTTTTGCTCCTAGCATTTTTTCCCCAGCACAAACACGACTAGCAAGTAACCAGTTAGTCAGTGACAAATAGTTGGTTTTGTAACTCTTTTTGTTTTAGTCAACTGTTTGTTGAAATGCAATGTATAGGCCGGGTGCAGTGGCTCACACCTGTAATCCCAGCACTTTGGGAGGCCGATGCGGGAGGATCACTTGAGGCCAGGAGTTTGAGAACAGCCTGGTTAATAAGTGAGACCCCATCTCTACAAAAAAAAAATATATATATATATATACACACACACACACACACACACAAGGTACAGCATATATATATAGAAAAGTATACAAATCAGAATTGTGAAGCTCAGTGAATTTTTACAGACTAGACGTACCTATATTCAAGAAACGAAACATAACCAGTACTCTGATAACCAATCCTTTTTCCACTTTCTTGATTTCTAACACTAGAGATTAGGTTTGTCTATTTTCGAACTTTATATAAATGAGTCTTTAGTAAACTAAAGGCAAAACTCTTTAACATTCCTTGTGCCCTCTGCTAGTTGCCAAATGTCTCTAACAACTGATGAGATTTATTCTAGCTAGTGGTTGAAATGATTCATGTGCAGTAAGTACCGATGATTTAATGCAATTTGTGAAATACAATGTTGCAAATCCATGTTTAAACAAAAAGACTTTGACAAATGCAGATTACTTCATTATTCATAAAGGATTTAATTTGCACTCCTGTTTTTCTGTTCCCAAGAGGTTTCCCAGTGCTGGAGTATGGCTGTGTCTGCCTTTTCTCATCTGTACTTTATGCTTCATTGAAATAGCTTTATGAGCAAGTGACCCATGTGAGGAATGCTCTTGTGCAGTCTGGGAGAGCAGGTTCCTCTCTCAGCAGGGGAGCCAACAGCTCTTTGAAGGACTGGCTTCCCTAGGATATTTTCCTCTGCTAAAATGGCCCAGCAGTACCATAAAGAACTATCTTTCTAGCATGGTCAGTCAGAATATTAGAAGCCACTGTTAAAGTTGCAGAGTCACTCTCTGATAGATAGTGCTGGTGATTGTAGTCACCTGTCAGAATTCATCTCTGTTTACATTGGAATGAGTGAGTACATTTTGAATACCTGGCGTTCATACTTTCAAATGCCATTTAGGCCAGCTGTGGGATTTGCCCTGTACTCTATCCCTAGTCTTTTCTTAGCAAGGTAAGGCCTCACCTATCCCATCTCTCCCACAGTGGATGTTGATGTAGAAGATTATTACCCAGCTTTCCTGGACATGGTGCGGAGCCTGCTGGATGGCAACATAGACTCATCACAGTATGAAGATTCACTGAGAGAGATGTTCACCATTCATGCCTACATTGCCTTTACCATGGACAAACTGATCCAGAGCATTGTCAGACAGGTGAGGGCATGGAGGAGGCTAGGGTGAGTGAGGGAAGAAATTCTTACCTAGAGATGGGCCAGGCAAAGAAAAGACAAGGAAAAGGAAAGGCAACTTTTTCATATAACAGTGTTTATGAACATAAGGTTCTGAAGAGAGGAGGGAAGGTTAATGTGATGCCTGATTTCTCATGTTAACAAAGTTGCAGTGTATGAGCCTACCTACCCCATATCTTTTCTTGCGGGCCACCTGTAGAGGGCAGTGGTCCTGATCCCAGCTTCCTGCCCAACTTGTCTATCTCTTACCTTGTCTGCCATGGGCAAGCACACAGTGTGGAACCTTGCCTCTTCCATAGGTGTTGGTACGTTTTTTGTTTTTTTGTTTTGTTTTTTGTTTTTTTTTTAAATAGAGACACGGTGTCACTGGTTTGCCCAGGCTGGTCTTGAACTTCTGGTCTCAAGTGATCCTCCTGTCTTGGCCTCTTAAAGCACTGGCATTATAGACACGAGCCACTGCGCCTGGTCAAGGTGTTGGTAACTCTTATGTACTTGCATTATTCAATATTTGAAACTATTTTTATAAGAGGGTTCACATAACATCTTTTACAATACTCTACCCACCTCAGTTATCTGTGGTTCCCTGTAAGTCAGGTTTGTGGTTGGTTTTGTGTGTTCTTCCTGTGGCACCCTGGGAACTTGTAAACATGTTGTTCTTTACAACAGTGATATGAAAAATAGCTTGTAACAGATAGTCACATTTCTACTTCTTGGACTTGAGTTCTGAACTCCCAGGGAGATTGTTGGTTAACGCTTTTTCCTTTTTTTGGAGACCCGGCTTTACTGCTGATATATTGCAAGTCCCCAGTAGGGCTTCATTTTTCCTTTTCAGCATCCTGTTCTGTGGCTCCCTTGGCCCTTTTTACCCATATGCCGAAGAGCTGAAAATTGATGTGGGCCATGTGAAGACTGGCAAATACCTTAAAGTTCTTAGTGATGACTCTGACTTTCTCCTTCTTATAGACATTCTGTATGGGAATTATTGGTCCTGTCAGCTGGGTGGCTGATTTGAGTTTTTCAGAACTGTCTCCCTTCTTGGGGGCTAAGAGCTTCCTGGGGAAGAGGTTGAGCTTGGAGTCTTACTCCTTCAGGTGCTGAACATTGGCCCGCAGGGACGTGGTGGACTTATTCTACCCTCTTGTGGATGCTGGTCACCCTTAACTCTTCTGAGCTGAAGCCCCTGCCAGCTTGTACTTTGGTGTGACACCTCACTGTGGGACACCTTACCATGGGCCAGATGGGTCCAGATGCAGGGTGCAGGTCAATGTGGTGTGCTTTTGCTTGCATCTGCAGATCTTCTGGGCTGGCTGGTTGAACCACGTGGCCATGGGCCGCTGCGATTCCTTGTGTAAGTAGGGCTTTAGGATCATGCTGTTCCACCTGGGCACCGTGGCTACCTATAGCCCTCTTCCATAGAACAGCTCAGCAGAAAGGCAGTGAAATACTTAAGCGAAAACTTGCAAAAAGCAATTTCTAATTCTAGAGTCCACACTGCCACTATAGAAGGAAAGAGCTTGTTGCTTAATGTTCTCTTGGGCTAAAATATTGAATCCTTCGCAAAGTACCCCTGCTTTTGCCTTGGTTTTGGAAGGGTGCATGCCTTTGCACTCCTCCCACAGTGTCTATGCACGATTTAGGAAGAGCCCTTCACATAAATGAACCTTAACATCTGGGGGAAAGTTGTCAAATAGTTGTTTCCAATAAGATGAAGAAGTTATTAGGCCTTCCCATAAGAGGTCTGGATGGTAACTGGCAGAAATCATTAGATGGATACATAGTCACCCATAGTCATACTTTTCAGACTAATCTTCCTTAACTTCCCTGAAATTTATATAAAATACAGACTCCAGTTACCCTGTGCTTAAGTTGCTGATTACAGGCTTGCTGCTCCTTCAGCTAGGAACAAAGTCTTTCATACCACCAGCACAGCTTTAAAAAAAAATCCAATAAAACTAACTTTTAATAATTCTGAGGTTGATTTTTGAAACAAGAGATATAGTTGTTTATTATAAGTATCTGGTTATGATTTTGAATCAGTAATAAATACTATCACCACCCACTCCACCCCTGCTTTTTTTTTTTTTTTTTTCCAGTGGAAACAGAGGTTTCATCCAGAAAACCCCAAAACGGTGACTTTTTTTCTTCAACCCAGGGTCTCACTTTCTTGCCCAGATTGGAGTGCAGTGGTGTGATCTCAGCTCACTGTAGCCTCGACCTCCCACCTCAGCCTCCCAAGTAGCTGGGACCAAAGGGGTCACCACGCTGGCTAATTTATTGT
This sequence comes from Chlorocebus sabaeus, assembly GCF_047675955.1. Taxonomy (NCBI): domain Eukaryota; kingdom Metazoa; phylum Chordata; class Mammalia; order Primates; family Cercopithecidae; genus Chlorocebus; species Chlorocebus sabaeus. Next base: position 51,290,392 of record NC_132929.1, on the reverse strand, counting down.
ATTTTTTGTAGAGATGGAGTTTCGCCATGTTGTCCAGGCTGGTTTCAAACTTATGGGCTCAAGCGGTTCACCTACTTCGGCCTCCCAAAGTGTTGTAATTACAGGCATGAGCCACTGTGCCCAGCCTACAGTGACTTTTTAAAACATTTTCAAGCTTCCCAACTCCTTTAATTGGAGGTATCTCTTCTCTCATTCTCCTCTTATTTGGTGTTCCCTCAGATTTCGCTGTTGACTGGATGTACAACATATATTTCAAAGTCAAGGCTGGTCGTGGTGTACAACATATATTTCAAAGTCAAGGCTGGTCGTGGTGTACAACATATATTTCAAAGTCAAGGCTCACGCCTCTAATACCAGCAATTTGGGAGTCCAAGGCAGGCATGTATCTTGAGTCCAGGAGTTGGAGGACAGCCTGGGCAACATGGGGAAACCTTGTTTTGTATTAAAAATACAAAAAAATTAGCTGGGCCTGATGGCATATGCCTGTAGTCCCAGCATACTCAGGAGGCTAAGGTGGGAGGATCATCTGAACCCAGGAAGTTGGGGCTGCAGTGAGCCGTGATCGCACCACTGCACTCCAGCCAAGTCAAGCCATTACACTTATCTTACCTGTAGTAGACTGGCTTAAGAGGGATTTGTGTTAAGAATACAATAGGCAACCTCACAGACATTCAAGTACAGAACTCAAAATAGGACCACACCATGGAAGGACTGGGCTGGGAGGTTATTTTTCTCTCCTGCATGCCTTCACTCTGGACTTCTGCTCCATGCTTGTGCTTTGCTCTGCAGATGGACATTCAGCACGTGCTTCAGGCTCCTCCAGCCTCTAAGGCTTTGGCTTGCCCTCCCAGTACCCCGGTCCCAGTGTTACTGGACCTTTCCATACAGATGCTCCTCCTCAAAAAATATATTGAACACTCTCTGTGTCATTTCCAGTTATCAAGATAGAGAATCTGATCTGCTCAGCAGTGGGGGTAGGAGTTCCATAGTTGCCCCTGGATTGTAGTGCTGCCTTTTCCAAAGACTCGAGGAGGGGCCAGATATCCAAAAAGAGGGTGTGGGGGTGGGGGGAATCAGTAATACAGTCTACTTCAACAAGAACGTATAAAGTAGAGGCAGTGGCTCACGCCTGTAATCCCAACAGTTTGGGAGGCCGAGGCAGGTGGATCACTTGAGCTCAGGAGTTTGAGACCAGACTGGACAACATGGCAAAACCCCATCTCTTCTGAAAATACAAAATAGTTAGCTGGGCGTGGTGGCACATGCCTGTAGTCCCAGCTACTTAAGAGGCTGAGGTGTGGGAGGGTTGCTTGAGCCCAGGAAGTTGAGGCTGCACTGAGCTGAGATCACGATGCCACTGCACTCTAGCCTGGGTGACAGAGTGAGACTCTGTCTCAAAAAACAAAAAACAAAAAGTATAAAGTGGAAGCATCTGTATGCATGATTGAAGTCATGCTTTCCATCTATTTTTTCCACCTTTTTTCTCTCTAAAACACTGTATCTTAATCTTTTGCACATGATATCAAGTACTCATAAGCATTATTTTAATGGTTGTATCAGAATCCTTTATCTGGACTCATTGTGATTTATTTATCCATCTGTAGTTGCTGGAGATACTGCCCTTTCTGCCACACTCAGTCACCCGTCTGACCTTGCACTGTGTCCAGTTATCTACTAATATACATACTGGTCATTTAGGACTTAAAGAATAAATATCGTGGTTCGCAACACTTCAAAAAGAATGTATCTTCCTAAAAATAGAATGGCTTGGTATTTATAATAATCTTAAAGTAAAATAGACAAATCGATATTGAAATTAATGTTTTGCTTTCTTCTTGTATCTATTTTTCACTTCTGTCATTTTGGTGATAAAGTTTCATTTGGAAGAATTTTTATTTCAAAATAGAAATAGCATGACATGAGAATGGGAACTCTGAAAGGTTCAACTTTCTAGTTATCAGTTTCCTAAGATTGTCACAGAAGTACTGGATAGTCAGTCATGATTGGCCTGTATGGAAAGTGAGTTAACATTATGTACAATGTAAGCCCTATACTTTCTATCAGATAGAGAAACATAGGTGGTGTGTTTGGAAAAGTATTGGGCTATAGGAGTCAGGAACCTTGACTTTTAGTCCGAACCCTGCTTCTTCAGCTGAGCACCCCAGGCAGTAATTCAGCAGCTATTTCTTAAATACTTAATGAGTTTTAGGCTTTGTAGTTGGGCTGGGAATAAAAACATAGGTATTACATTCATGATTCTCCAAGGCTCCCTTCCTCACCCCAGCTCATGGTGAGCTTTGCAGTGGTACAGTCTCGGCTCACTGCAATCTCTACCTATCAGGTTCAAGCAATTCTCCTGCCCCAGCCTCCTGAGTAGCTGGGATTATAGGCACCTGCCACTACACCGGGCTATTTGTGTATTTTTAGTAGAGCTGGGGTTTCGCCACGTTAGCCAGGCTGGTTTTGAACTCCTGACCTCAGGTGATTGGCCCACCTCAGCCTCCCAAAGTGCTGGGATTACAGACGTGAGCCACCTTTCTGATGCATTGTGTAAATTTGTCTCCTAACTGTCCCCAACTCTCTCCAGCCTGCTTCCCAGGGCAGTTGTTTGAGGATCAAATGAGAGAAAATATGTATGAAAGCAAATTGTAAATGATTTTAAAATGCAATGAAAATATGACCTATAGAAAATTATTTAAAGATCCTTAGAATTTTAAATAGTACAATTATCCTGAGTTCTCTGTGGTTTTTATTTTAAATAGATATGAAAGTTTTACCATGGACCACTGATACAGCTGAAAATCTTGGCTTGATTATTCTCCAAGAAAATGATACAGTGGTTTGTGTGATTAATTTTCTAAAATTGCCAGCTCCCCCCACCAAAAAAAAACCTTTTTTTGAGTTGAGTGACTAGGTCAAAGGAACGTTGACTGTATAATGGAGAAATGTTTTCTGTGTTCACTAACATCTTGCCTTTGTTTGATTCCAGCTGCAGCATATCGTGAGTGATGAGATCTGTGTGCAGGTGACTGACCTTTACCTGGCAGAAAATAATAATGGGGCCACTGGAGGCCAGCTGAACACACAGAACTCAAGGAGCCTCCTGGAGTCAACGTATCAGCGGAAAGCTGAGCAGCTAATGTCAGATGAGAATTGCTTTAAGGTGAGAGTTGTTCAGGTAGTCAAAGAACTTGCTGGTGACAATGTAAGTTGTTAGGATTCTCTGAACCAGAAGTTAAAGCCAGGGTACTTTGACCTGTGATTCTACTCCTGGAACTTTTAATGAGTTCACCAGAGAAATACAAAGTAGAAGTGATTGTCTTCCTGGACAATCTACTTTGTTTCTTTCCTGCCTTTAAAAAAAAAAAGAAAAAAAAAAACTAGTTATATATGATGTTTACAATTTTATATTCTTCTTTTTCTCTGAACATTTTTCATAGTATGCTTTGTAAATATTATTGTTAGAAAAATGTTGGTACATGAAATCCATGGTCATCATCATTATAGAAAGAAAAAAATTGGCCCGGCACACATGGCTCACACTTGTAATCCCAGCATACTGGGAGGCCGAGGTGGGCGGATCAGTTGAGACCAGCTTGGGCAACATGGCAAAACCGCATCTCTGCAAGAAATACGAGAATACAAAAATTAGTCCAGCGTGGTAGCGTGCACCTATACTCTTAGCTACTCGGGAGAATGAGGTAGAAGGATTGCTTGAGCCTGGGAAGTCGAGGCTGCAGTAAGCCCTGATCGCGTCACTGCACCCCAGCCTGGGTGACAGAGCAAGCATTTTCTGTCCCCAAAAAATAAAAAGGAAAATAAAATGCAGATAACCAAAAAAAGTCACCTTAGAATTCTTTCCTGAGATTATCATTGATGGCATCTCTATGCTTCTAACTTCTCTATGCTTGAGTATATATTTTGAAAGAGTTTATACTGGACAAAATGGTCTTTTATCCCCCCCGAGTTGGAGGCTCATTCTTGTTGCCCAGGCTTGGAGTGCAGTGGTGCTATCTCAGCTTACTGCAACCTCTGCCTCCTGGGTTCAAGCAGTTCTCCTGCCTCAGCCTCCTGAGTAGCTGGGGTTACAGACACGTGCCACCATGGCCAGCTTTTGTGTGTGTGTATGTATTTTTAGTAGAGACAGGGTTTCACCATGTTGGTCAGGCTGGTCTTGAACTCCTGACCTCAGGTGATCTGCCCTCCTTGCCCTCCCAAAGTGCTGGGATTACAGGCATGAGCCACTGCACCTTGCCTAATTTTTGTACTTTTAGTAGAGATGTGGTTTTGCCATGTTGGCCAGGCTTGTCTCAGACTCCTGGCCTCAACTGATCTGCCTGCTTCAGCCTCCTAAAGTGCTGGGATTACAGGTGTGAGTCACTGCATCTGACCTGAAATGGTCTTTAATGTATTTTTGATCAATTAGCAACACTTCTGGATCTTTAATGTCTTTTTTATGGCTATTTGATATTCACTTTTTAGAGAATTAATGCCTGTATTATTGGACATTTAAGTTGTTTCCAATTTTTCACCATTATAATGGATAATTATAAAAGCAAATAGTTGGAAACAACCTAGACGTCCAACCCACTGTGGGGATTGGTTAATGACATCCTGTTATGAATACTGGAGACAGATTTTGCAATTCTTAAATTATAAATTGTAAAAATGCAGGGTCTGCCCCCCATCCCCCAAAATCTATTTTGGAAGTGACTGTATTTGTGTGTATATGTTATGTTATTGTCAGGTTGTAAGCTTTACTAGCAGAGATCATTTTTTAAAGCTTTAAAAGAACACTGAGCTAGATCTAGCTTCCGACTCTGTGTGTTTATTGACTAGTGGTGTGCGTTGAGAAACCAGAACTCTCTGAATTTCAGTTTTGTTTCTGTAAAATGAAGAAAGTTGAAATAAAAAATTCTCAGGTTTCCTTCCAGGCTCTGATCTTCTCCGTGTGATTCTGATAGTTACCTTGTCTATTATGTCCTAGAAGTGAGATTATCAATGGACAGAGCATTGACATTTTTTGGTTCTGGCTACATGTGCCATATTTCTTTCTAACAAAATATTGTTTTGTAAAACATTCTTACTGGCATTGATTATTATGTTAGCGAATTCTAGAAGTTTGAAACATGAAATGGTACTTTTTTCTTTAACATATTTCATTTTACTTGTAGTAAGTGTAGACTTTGGCCTTTATCACTGGCCTCCCAAGATCCAGTATCTTCCTCATCTCTTCAGTTGGAGCAAAGTTTACTAAGTTTATTGCCTCTGCCATCTCTCATTTCCTTGAGAAGATAGATTATAGCTATAGAGACGGTCTTTTGTTTACGCTTAGGTTTCTTATTTGCAGCTTATGTTTATTCAGAGCCAAGGCCAGGTCCAGCTGACTATTGAGCTTCTGGACACAGAAGAGGAGAATTCGGATGACCCTGTGGAAGCAGAGGTATGAGCAAGTGCATCTCACACCCCAGGTGCCAAGCAGAGCTGGCGTGTCTTGAGAGTCTGTCTAGTGACCCTGTCTGCCAAAAGACCAAGGCACCTTAGGCCTGTTTAAGGGTCAGGACCTGGATGCTTAAAGTACAAGTCAATCCAGCCATGTCTTTAGCTGAAGAGAAGGGCTGCCTGGTTATAGATGTTAACTTCATCTTGCACTTAGTAAAGCTATCTCCTCTAAGTAAGTCTTATGGTTGGCAGCTTTCCTGTTTTTTCCTAAAGTATAAAAAACAACAAATGAGGTACTGTCTTTCTCGTGTCATCTGGATTCTTTGGGTCATGTTTACTTTATATTGGACTGATAAAGCACAGAGTTTTCAATCCCTGAATAGACAGGTGTGATTATCATAATTAGTTATGGCAGATAATGTACACGGGAGATGCAGGCCATATGTATGATGTTGCGGGGAACATGTGGGATGACCTATTTGGTGGGAATGTTGGCTTGTTGGCAGATTTTTTTGTTTTTTAAAGTGATGTCAGAAATCTAGATTGTAATGTGAAGGAAACTTTCACACATTTGCCACTGTAAATTTTGTTCTTTAACAAAATCCTCTGTGGGGAAATGAAACTTGTCAGTGAGCCAGCTTCCACCTGTTTATGACTTCCGATAACCTTAGCACCTCAGAGAAACTTAACAGTATTACTGGCTAACAGAATTTTTAATCTGTGTTCCAGTACCTACTAACAATCATGTCTTTATAGAAAGGGACTTTTTTGATCTTGAAATTTATGAATTTGGGGCATTGTAGTCATAGAATTTACTAGAGTACCCAATGCGTTACGAGCTGTTTTTGTGATTTCCTTCTACCTATATTTTGTGTTTGCCATCTTAGCGCTGGTCAGACTACGTGGAGCGATACATGAATTCAGATACTACCTCTCCTGAGCTTCGTGAACATCTAGCACAGAAACCAGTATTTCTCCCCAGGTGAGTGAGCCATGTCATTTGTCAGCAGTCCGTACTATGTGTGATTGAGGAATGGAGAATTAAATGACTTTCACGTTCTTGGCTTTCATATATTTTATTCATTTGTTCTGTCTGCTGGGGATGCTCATTCAAGGTTTATATGGCTGTCACAACATGGGCTTACCTGGAGCATGTGTCAAAGCATCCGGGAGGTGAGACTTATAGAGAATCAACAATAACCTCCCTACTTTGGATGGCAATGTGTGTCAGAGTCTCCACAGTTCGATGGAAGAGGACTCACAGGACTCTGCATATAGTCAAACTGATACAGTGCAGCAAGAAGATGCAAAGCAAAATCAGCAAAGGGAAAAGGTGCCTGTGGCAAAGCTAGAGGAATCCAGGTGCAAGCTTCCTAGAATCCTCTCCCAGTGGAGTCACACAGGACACTCTTAATTCTTCCAACAATGAGTGTGACAACACATGTAAAATGCTGTCTTACCAGGGCAGCTCATTAGAGACTATGCCAGGATTTTTATTGATATCTAGTCATCTAAGCACTGTATGTCTAGCATGTACCAAAATCCCAAACTCTCAGAAAGAAAGCAGGTTTTCAGCATAAGCTATAGAGTTTGTACAGATAGTTTAGGTACAGTGTGACACTTACATGAGTTAAGGAATGATAGAACATTGCCCAAAATCCAAGATCCCAGCCCCTAGCCAAGGGCCAACTTTTATAAGCAGGCTTTTCAAAGAATAGCAGTCTTAGGCCTGCTACATTAACTCTTTTCTGCACAGAATTTTTAAAATGTTCCCTCTGTATATAGGCAGATTGTGATACTGATCCTCCAAGTATATGATAACAGAGTTTAAGAAGTATAAAATGGGTAGAATGACTTTCTTCCTTCCTAAAAGTTTTGAATTGAAATCTTATGTCTTAGGTTTCCAAGAAAGTATCATCCCAGTGTTATTAGACTTATTGAGTCCTAATGAGAACATGGGCAAAGGGGTACCAGAAAAATGGGCCCTGCCAGGTTCTCCATTCATGGAATCATTTAACACATTTGAGCAGTTGCTCTGTGTCAGGTTCCTCTCAACAAAACAGACTCCATGCTAATAACATACTACAATAAACCTGTCATCATGTGTCTCTCACCAGGATATGAGGAAGGAGGCACATTTATGTACTGTGAGAAAAAAGAAATTGATAAAATCGTTCTGGTGGCAGGATAGTTGAAGTGTATGGAACCTTCCCTCCAGAATTTCAGTTTTTAATGATTTGTCTGACAGCTAAGGGGCTCATCTTACTGGCCTTGAGACCCCTTACACTCTTAGAGCATGAATTCTCCAAAAGCTTTTGTTTATATGGATTATACTGGTAATATTTACCAAGTTAGAAATAAAAACAAAGAAATGTTTTCAATCTTTAATTCATTTGAAAAATAACAATATTGGGCCGGGCGTGGTGGCTCACGCCTGTAATTCCAGCACTTTGGGAGGCCGAGGCAGTGGATCACGAGATCAGGAGATCGAAACCATCCTGGCTAACACAGTGAAACCCGTCTCTACTAAAAATACAAAAAATTAGCTGGGTGTGGTGGTGGGCGCCTGTAGTCCCAGCTGCTCGGGAGACTGAGGCAGGAGAATCGCTTGAACTTGGAAGGCAGAGTTTGCAGTGAGTGGAGATCGCACCACAGCACTCCAGCCTGGGTAACCAAGCGAGACTCTGCCTCAAAAAAAAAAAAAAAAAAAAAAAAAAATGTGTGTGTGTGTGTATATATATATATATATATATCCCATTATATTTTTTAATAATATTTTTTAATGAAAAGCTAATTCAAAACAAAAATTCGTAGACTGGCATTGCTTGTATTTCATAAATTTGTTTAATGTCTGGCTTACTAGAAGAACAGCTGGATTCTCATGTCTGCTTCTACATTCAATCTGTTGTATTATGTTGTTTGGTTGAAATATGTGAAGAAAATCTGGCCTCACACAAATGTGTAGCTGGAAAAAGGAGTATTTTCAGATCCTTCAGATAACTGGATATTCTTTGATATGACAACAAAACCACAAGTGATAGTTTTTGTTTTTGAGACGGAATTTCGTTCTTTTTTTTTTTTGAGACAGAGTCTCGCTCTGTCACCCAGGCTGGAGTGCAGTGGCCGGATCTCAGCTCACTGCAAGCTCTGCCTCCCTGGTTTACGCCATTCTCCTGCCTCAGCCTCCCGAGTAGCTGGGACTACAGGCGCCCACCACCTCGCCTGGCTAGTTTTCGGAGTTTCATTCTTGTTGCCCAGGCTGGAGTGCAGTGGCGATCTCGGCTCACTGCAACCCCTGCCTTCCGGGTTTAAGCAGTTCTCCTGCCTCATCCTCCCAAGTAGCTGGGATTACAGGCATGTGCCACCACACCCAGCTGTTTTTGTTTTTTTAGTAGAGATGGAGTTTCTCCATGTTGGTTTGGCTGGTCTTGAACTCCTGACCTCAGGTGATCCACCTCAGCCTCCCAAAGTGCTGTGATTACAGGTGTGAGCCACCATACCTGACCCCAGTGATAGTTTCTTTCTTTTTTTTTTTTTTTTAAATTTGAGATGGAGTCTCGCTCTGTCGCCCGGACTGGAGTGCAGTGGCGCTTTCTTGGCTCACTGCAAATTCCGCCTCCCAGGTTCACGCCATTCTCCTGCCTCAGCCTCCCGAGTAGCTGGGACTGCAGGCACCTGCCACAACGCTCGGCTAATTTTTTGTATTTTTAGTAGAGACGGGGTTTCACCATGTTAGCCAGGATGGTCTCAATCTCCTGACCTCATGATCTGCCTGTCTTGGCCTCCCAAAGTGCTGGGATTACAGGTGTGAGCCACTGTGCCCAGCCAATAGTTTCTTAAACATTAGTAGCAATATCAATTTATATATCAGTGGGCTTTTCGTACAGTTGTCAAAATCCATCATCATGTGTCTCTCACATGTGTTACCATATTCCAATATCAGTTTATCCATCACTGAGCTCTCACATTCATTCATGTGTATCATGAAGGAATCTTTTTTTCCTCTATGATTTTGTAACTATGCAATTGGCTATTTGGAAATATTAACTCACTAAGTTGTACAGACCTACTAAATGTTGATATATTTTACAGTGTCTCCAAAAAAAATCACATTGATTAATATCACCATCACTAGGTCATCAAACACATCTTTAAGTATTGGGAAGCTGTCAAGCTCAGGGTGGCTAATACCAGTTCACCACAATTCATAGTTTTGCTTGAAAATTCTAATCTTATTATTGGCAACATTATTTTCCTTGAAGTGATAGGCTCCCTTGTTCATTTTTGAGAACACATCTGCCAAATACTTGGCTGAGATTGGCTATATTTAGTCAGTTGTTCTTTCAGGTAAAAATGGTGATCCACTTACAACTCAAGCAATTGCTCAAGTACTTTTCTTTAAGAATACCATTGTACTGGCCGGGCGCAGTGGCTCAAGCCTGTAATCCCAGCACTTTGGGATTACAAACCTGTAATCCCAGCCGAGACGGGTGGATCACAAGGTCAGGAGATCGAGACCATCCTGGCTAACCCGGTGAAACCCCGTCTCTACTAAAAAATACAAAAAACTAGCCGGGCGAGGTGGCGGGCGCCTGTAATCCCAGCTACTCGGGAGGCTGAGGCAGGAGAATGGCGTAAACCCGGGAGGCGGAGCTTGCAGTGAACTGAGATCTGGCCACAGCACTCCAGCCTGGGCGACAGAGCGAGACTCCGTCTCAAAAAAAAAAAAAAAAAACCGTTGTACTTTAGCACACAAAAGTGCTTTATATGTAGTTCCCATTTTATCACACAGCATGTTAAAAATATGTAAACTGAGGGGTTGGGATTTAATAAAAAATGTTACTCCTTCATCAGAAACATTGTTTTTTTTTTTGAGGCAGAATCTCACTGTTGCCCAAGCTAGAGTGTGGTGGCATGATCTTGGCTTACTGCAGCCTCCACCAGCCGGGTTCAAGTGATTCTCCTGCTTCACCCTCTCAAGTAGCTGAGATTACAGGTGCGCGCCACCATGCCTGGCTAATTTTTGTGCTTTTATTAGAGATGGGGTTTCCCCCTATTGGCCAGACTGGTCTCAAACTCCTGACCTCAAGTGGTCTGCCTGCCTCAGCCTCCCAGAGTGCTGGGATTATAAGTGTGAGCCACTGTGACTGGCCCATCAGAAACCTTCTTAAGTGAAACTGGCTTTTTTTCACTTAATGTCATTGTGCAGTCAGTGTGAAGTTCAAAGACTTGAATTGCAATGGCATGAGGTTACAAAATCATGGAAGTAAAAGGATTCATTCATGGTACAAGATAAACCAATAGAGTTTGACAACTGTATGAAAAGCTCAGTGATGTATATAGATTGATATTGGAATTTGGTAACAATTTGTTCGATATTGCAAATACAATTTGGTGCCAACACCATTTTTATTCACCATTACGTTTATGGTGCCAGTGCAGATGTCAACAGAGCAAAAAAGGGAAATAATATTTTAGTATTATTATGAAAATAGTTTTGATCTCACAGATCTCCTGAAAGGGTCTTGGGACCCTTTGGACAAAGAACTGCTGTCTACAGAAATACATGTATACAAAGCTACTCACTGGAGCAATATTTTGGGTTTTTTTGTTTTGTTTTGTTTTGTTTTGTTTTGTTTTGTTTTGAGACAGTATCTGACTCTGTCTCCCAGGCTATAGTACAGTGGTGGGATCTTGGCTCACTGCAACCTCCACCTTCTGGGCTCAAGCGATCTTCCCACCTTAACCTCTCAAGTTGCTGAGACTCTAGGCACACATCACCACACCTGCCTAATTTTTTTATTTTTTGTAGAGAAGGGGTTTTTGCCATGTCGCCCAGGCTAGTCTCAAACTCCTGAGCTCAAGCAATCCACCTGCCTCCCAACGTGCTGGGATTATAGGCATGAGCCACAACGGCCAACCTGAAGCAGTGTTTTTAATAGCAAGTTATGAGAAACAATATAATTGTCTAGCTGATAACCTTCACTGGATGTTGAGGAGATTTAGCAAGCCTCCCACCCCTCAGGGCATCCATTCATGTGAATTATCTTCTTTCTTGTGTATGTAGAGTGGCACTAGTTTATATCATCTGGGGGAATTTTTAAAAATAGGCATTCAAATAATTTTTTGTTATGTGGTTCAGATGAGGAACCTCTGTTGAAATAAACTGTTAAGGAATGGTAAATTGGGGTACATTTTTCTGCAGCAGTTAAAGAGAATAAGATAAATCTGTCATGAAATGAAAAAATACTCATGACAGTAAGTGAAAAGTTGAGGACAGAATATATAGTATGATCCTATTTTGTCTTAAAAACAAATCCCAAAGCAGAATTAGAGCTGGTAATTACATGTGTAAATTTACAGACGGAGACCCAGAAGTTTCTCATTAAAACTCTTAACTGGCTGCATCTGCTAAGGCAAGTAGGGGATGGGTGAAGATTTCTACTTTTTATTCTGTGTACCTTTGCAGTTGAAATTTTTTTTGCAGTGAAACAACTGAACATTTTTGTATGTATTTAACAAATTGGGATGAGTACTATGTAAGCATATAATAAAGAAAACTCACTTGGGGGAAGTCACGGGAATCTGTGTCTGGACGAGCTCTCATCTTTCAGGGCTTTTCTGCCATAGGAATCTACGGCGGATCCGGAAATGTCAGCGTGGTCGAGAGCAGCAGGAAAAGGAAGGGAAGGACGGAAACAGTAAGAAGACCATGGAGAATGTGGATAGTCTGGATAAGCTGGAGTGTAGATTCAAGCTGAATTCCTACAAGATGGTGTATGTGATCAAATCAGAGGACTATATGTATCGGAGGACTGCCCTGCTCCGGGCTCATCAGGTGAGAACCAGTAACTAATTTCTGTACACATCTGCCACCCTAGCTAGGAGCAGGGGAGGCCCAGAGTCTTCTGATTGTTTCTCTTTGTTTATGCAAACCTGTTCTTGGAGCTGAGACTTAGCTGAGGAAGTAAGTATGTTGGTTTGCTAAGAATGCTGTGACAGAGTACCACAGAGTGTGGCTTAAACGACAAAAGTTCTGGAGACTAGAAGTCCAAAGTCAGGTGTCAGCAGTGTTGGTTCCTTTTGAGGACTGTGAGGGACAATCTGTTCTAGGCCTCTCTTAGCTTCTGGTTCTTTGCTGGCAATCTTTGGCATTCCTGGGCTTGTAGCTCCCTGCCTTTATCTTCATATGGTGTTTCTACCTGTGTGTATGTCTGCCTCCAGATAAGGTCACATTTGGAAGTACTGGGGGCCAGGACTTCAATATTTGAATTTTTGTTTGTTTAAGACAGAGTCTTGGCTGACACAGCCTCCCAAAGTGCTAGCTTTACAGGCGTGAGCCACCACACCCAGCCAACATAAGAATTTTAGGGAGAACACACTTCAGCCTGTAAGAGCACATAAATACCTGGTGGCACCTTTTTAGTGAATTTACTTCCAGTATTTACATCTCAAGTAGTATCTGATCTTTTGCTTGTATGAATTCTACCTGTTTTTACATTCTGTCTCAATTGTGAAACCTTCCTGCTGCAGCTGTGTACAGGGTGTTATGCCAGGCCCTGGGACTACAGCCATGAAGTTGATCGGATGAAGTAATGTGATGATATGCACTACCAGGGAAACAAATCAGGTGCAGTGATCAAGGGTAACTAGCATACAGGCGTTGCTTTCACTGGAGGAGGCTTCTCAAGGGAGGTGATGCTCGAGGCCTGAATAATGACAAGGAATTAGCCTGGTGAAGAGTAGAGGATGGGTGTTTTCTAGACAAAACAGCAAGTACAAGGCTGGGAGGAAAGAACATGGCATATTTAAGAAATTACAGGCACCATTGTGGCTCAACGTTGCATGAAGTTAGAAGGGTAGGCAGGGGCCACATTACTTTGTCTAATCGGCCATGGTTTGGAGTTTGTTTGAGATGCATTGGGACATTTGACAAAGATAGCTTGGAGTGCTATGAGGAGAGTGGAGATGGGTATGTATAAAGTTGGAAGAGCAGAGACCACTCAAGGGTGCCCTTGTCCAAATGAGATTTGGGGACCACCCAGACTACTAGGGTGGCAGTGGAATTGCAAGAATTACATTGTAGATTTTATGTGTTTATTTTTGAGACAGAGTTTCACTCTTGTCGCCCAAGCTGGAGTGCAGTGACCCAATCTTGGCTCACTGCAACCTCTGCCTCCCGGGTTCAAGCGATTCTCCTGTCTCAGCCTACTGAGCAGCTGGGATTACAGGCATGCGCCACCATGCCTGGCTGATTTTTTGTATTTTTAGTAGAGATGGGGTTTCACCATGTTGGCCAGGCTGGTCTCGAACCCCTGACCTCAAGTGACCCACCCACCTCAGCCTCCCAAAGTACTGGGACTACAGGCGTGAGCTACCACGCCTGGATGTAGATATAATTTAGATATTTAATTGACAAGAGATGGTGTTGGATCAAATGTGGGGGTAAGCAAAAGGAGGACATCAAGGATGGTGCCTAATTCGTTTTGGGGTTTTTTGGTTTGTTTTGCTTAAGTGGATATTTTAGGGGCTCACCTGTTAATAGAAAAGGGTTATGAAGTTTAGGAGACAGACGAAGTGCTGTTTTAAGTTTGAAAGGACTACAAAACTTTCAAGTGGGAGATGTTGAGCACACAGTTTAATGTATGATTATCCCTCGAATGACACGGGGTTTGGGGCACTGGCCCCTGCACAGTCAAATCTATGTATAATTTTTGACTCCCCCGGAATGGAACTACTGATAGTCTACTGTTGACTGGAAGGCTTACTGATAAACAGTTGATAGACATATTTTGTATGTTCTATGTATTATATATACTGCATTCTTTTTTTCTTTTTCTTTTTTTTTTTTTTTTTAATGGAAATAGACATGGGGTCTCCTTACATTGCCCAGGGCTGGTCTTCAGGGGTTCAAACAACCCATCTGTTTCAGCCTCCTAAAGTGCTGGGATTACAGGTGTGAGCCACTGTGCCCAGCCTATACTGTATATTCTTACAATAAAGGAAGTTAGAGAAAAGAAAATGTTAAGTCATATGCAAGAGAAAATATATTTACTCTTCATTAAGTGGATGTGGCTCATCATAAAGGGTCCTCATTCTCATCTTGTTGAGTAGGCTGAAGAGGGAGGAGGAAGGGGAGGGGTTGGTTTTGCTGTCTCGGGTTTGGCAGAGGTGGAGGAAAACTTGCCTATCAGTGGCCCTGTGCCATTCAAAGCCGTGTTATTCAAGAGTCTACTGTACTTCTCTCATGGCATGGAGAGAAGCGCTGTGGCATGATCTCAGCTCACTGCATCCTCTGTCTCCCGGGTTCAAGAGATTCTCTTGCCTCAGCCTTTCGAGTAGCTGGGATTACAGGTGTGCACCACCACGCCTGACTAATTTTTTTTGCTATGTGTTGTGTGTCTGCCTGTCTCTGATTCACATTATTTGGGACACTGGGCAACAGCAGTTTTGTTTTTGTATCTCTTCTAGTATCCTTGCATGTGGTCACCAAGAAATTTTTACTGGGTGTGTTGGTGGGAACAGAACCCCCTGCAGAAGATCTGGCAAGCCTGGACTCTGCTTGCCAGGGTGGGGTAACACAATGGAGGGAGAGTGGGTTTTAAGCCCTTTGCTTTGCACTATCTGGCTTAGAAGTGGATCTCCATGCTGATAGAAGTGATCAATGGCTCACTGGGTCCTACCCAGGATACATTAGAATCAGTTGGGTTGCTGGTTTAAAATGCAGATTGGTAAAACCAAGGAAATGTGGGGTTTTGGGTTTTTGTATGTTTGTTTTTGGAGACAGGGTTTGGCTCTGTCATCCAGGCTGGGGTGCGGTGGTACGATCTCAGCTTGCTGCAACCTCCACCTCCCAGCTCAAGCGGTCCTCCCACTTCAGCCTACCGAGTAGCTGGGACTACAGGATTGTGTCACCATGCCCGATTAAGTTTTGTATTTTTGTAGAGATGGGGTTTTGTCATGTTGCCCAGGCTGGTCTCAAACTCCTGAGCTCAAAGCGAACTGCCTGCCTCGGCCTCCCAGAGTACTAGGATTACAGGCGTGAGTCACTGCGCCTCGTCGGAAATGTGTCTTTTTAACACATTCCCTAGGTTATACTAATGCATGCTAAAATTGAGAACACTGAGCTTTTTCAACCCAGAGCCTGTGTTCACATTTCTTTGGAGGCATTATGGATTTTCATGCCCTCACATGTTCTATGTTCTTATGACTTCTTTAACTTCTCTGTAAACAGAGAAGCTTTTTTTTTTTTTTTTTTTTTTTTTTTTAAAGAAAAACAAAAACAGTATCTAAGACTTGAGCCCAGTCTCTCCTTTGCTCCTTTAGAAGAAGATTAGGCTTTGTATTTGAAGGGCTCTTTTTTGGTTCTGCTTCATGTAATAAAAAATATTTTTTTTCTGTTTTGCAGTCCCATGAGCGTGTAAGCAAGCGTCTACATCAGAGATTCCAGGCCTGGGTAGATAAATGGACCAAGGAGCATGTGCCCCGTGAAATGGCAGCAGAGACCAGCAAGTGGCTCATGGGTGAGGGGCTGGAGGGCCTGGTGCCCTGTACCACCACCTGTGATACAGAGACCCTGCATTTTGTGAGCATTAACAAGTATCGTGTCAAATACGGCACAGTATTCAAAGCCCCTTAACTGCAAAGCCAGAGCAGATAACTTGGGGTGTGTGTGGGGGTGTGTGTGTAGGCCTATGCATTCACACACTGAAGAAACAAGGAAGATGCCTTTCAAGCCTCACTGGGCCTCTCTGGGACATGGCCACCTGACCTGTGTGTGGCTGGTGCAGCCTGGCACCAAGTGGGCTACCTGTTAGGAACATGAATACCTTACAAAGCTGAAGCTGGAACTTTTCCCAAAGGGTTTTGGGTATAGCCTGCCCTGGAGGGGAAGGAAGTCCTTGCAAGCAAAGACGTGCAGTTTGCTTGCACACACCAGCAGAGCTAAGACTGGAGTCTCCTGTGGCCTAACTTTCAGTGAGGGAACCAGATGCTGTTCACACTTTGACTGGATGGAGATGCATTTACAAAACAGACTGGGGAAGGACTTAATACTCAGATGGATTGGAACTATCATGGTCACTGCTCCTCTCCCCTCCCCACAAAAGGAAAAAAAAAAAAAAAACTGGATTTGATTTTTTTTTTTCTGGTCACTTGAGCACATCTAAGATCACCCATTAGGTTTTATCTGGGACCTGCAGTTTGGCTTTGGGATTGATCATCTTGTGGATTTTATTCCTGACGAATCCCTTGCTGCCTACCCTTTCCTCTGGTTCTCAACCTCAACGAGTTCAAATCAGTCGTCCTTTTTAGCTCCCGTGGAACTGTTTTGTATCTGCCTCTTTACTAGTCTACCCTAGTGCCATCCACCAGCTTTACTCTCTGACACACACATGCACACACACACGATTTTAACTTGTTTTTTTGTACATAATGTACATACTGTCAATTTTTTATTAAAAGAAATATGCTTTGATGTGCTAGCATAATTGCTCTAGCTTCTTGTGTACCATAGTACTATGTGGCTTCAGATTTAGTACCTATGAACAGATGTACAAGACATTTATTACACTTTTTACCAAAGGGAGTTACCATTGTAGTACTTTTGTGTAAAACTTGTCTTCCCCTTTGCCCCCAACTTTTTTTTTTTTTTTTTTTTTTGTAAATAAATAAAGCTTGGTTCTTACTTAAGGAATAAACTCTCAACCCACGTCCCTTGTCCTCACCAGAAAATACTGTGAAGCAGGGATTTTGGTTTCAGTTCCTTATCCAGGGTAGAAACAGGATTTTGCTTTAAATACTTGTTACTTGTTCCAAATCAAAATATTCCAAAATCTTAGAATACTTCAGTCTTTTAGTACATGTTTTTCCCCCTTGTTCAACTATCTGAAAATATTTTATATTTGGGTAAGTTGTCAAGCTATGTAGTTTGTATTTCTATATATTTTTTCTTATTCACATTGGTGATGGATGGGGGTGAGCAACTTAAATACCAAACCAGTATTTGAAAAAAAGTGTGTATAAGGCATGTGGGTATACCTTATAAATGGGGTTGGGAGGGAGAGAATTTGAAATGGGATACCTATTTTTTTAATTACATAAATTTAAACTAGCATTTAAACATGAATGATTAGAATTTTTCTATGTGGTTAACCTGGACTTTCTGAACAAAGACCAACTGAACCCCTCCCAGTACTCTGGTGGATTTTTCTTCAGCAACCATTACGCAAAGTCTTAGTCGTAAGCAGCAATGTTTTGTGTGTTTTATGTTTGCTTTTTAGTTAAAAATCACCACCACCCCCACCAAAAAGAAAAATTTTTTGGCTCTTGGATTTTCAAAATACATGGTAGACCTGATTTTAGGCTTTTTTTTTACTGTTTAAAGACAAAGTCTCACTTTATGACCCACACTGGAGTGCAGTGGCATGATCATAGCTCACTGCAGGCTTGACCTCCCAGGCTCAAGCAATCCTCCCACCTCAGCCTCCTGAGTAGCTGCATGCCACCACACCCAGCTAATTTTTAAACTTTTTGTAGAGACAGGGTCTTGCTATGCTGCCCAGGCTGGTCTCAAACTCCTCTCCTCAAGCTGTCCTCCCACCTCGGCCTCCCAAAGTGCTGAGATTGCAGGTGTGAGCCACCAGAGCCGGCCTGATTTTAGGCTTCTTTTGTATTGGGGAGAGGAGACTGTGAGCCAAAGTGTAGGGTGCCAAAAAGAGCTTTGTGGGATAAGATTTTAGGGCAAAACTGGGGCAATGTCTGACTTGAGAGTGGTCATATGTACTGATTTTGGGGAAAGATCCTGAGGTTTTCTCAGAAATGATTCACCTATTCCCCTGTGTTCCCTCAAGAAAGGTCATGTTGACCTGGAACCATAGGGGAAATTGGTGGGGTGTGATCAGGGTCAGCCCTGGCTGTTGCTGCCCCTGCACAGTGTTACATCCAGAGCACCTGCCTGCAGGTCAGGATAGGATTTCAAGGCCAGTTCAGGAGAAAGTCCCAACCCACCAGTGCAACCAACAGAAAACAGTTTTACCTATAGCCTGGGTTTTCACAAGTTGCATTTTTATTCCTCCTGCTGTCTGACATCTGAGCTTCAAGCTCTAAACCCAACCTGTATTATATGCAGCAGCAGGTTATCTTTATTTTAAATCACATTTGGTATTCTGTACTTAGTCACCTTTCCGTGTGATTTGCATTTGAAATGTTGTAAACTTGGTCAGTATTTCCATTAAAATATCAGGGCTAATCTTGTGTATTTTTTTTTTTGTTCCTAATGATTTTATAGACACTCTCTTGGCAACCCCAGGAGAAAAAAACAAAGCTGTCAGTGGAGTACTAGGGGTGAGAATGAAACTGGAGTTCTGTTTCTGGTATTATGACTTCCCTGGACTCTACAGTCCTGTATGGTGCATTTTTCCATTGGAATCGTCAATGCCATGACTGTTGTGCCACCTCAAACTCCAGTGTTTCTGGTGATGTGCAAGAGTTAGCAATATACATTCAGTAAAGCCTGTAATCGAGGAAGTCGTGGTAACTTGGGCGTAAAGCTCTACCTTCCTGCTCACTAACACCCTGACCTCCGTACGGTATGAAAACACCTATTCTGGGTAGTCTGGCTTTCCACGTTAAGCAAACACCACTTTCTGTGTTCAGCGACAGCTAGAGCCAGAGGTCTCCCTGCCGGTTGCTGCTTCTGAGGCTGGGTCTGCAGCAGCTGAGGCTCGTGCCCTTCTTGCCGAATGGCCTAAGTCTCTGTCCCGAGACTTTCAGTTCTCATCGTCAAATTTCCCATTTTATTTTGAGATTTGCCCTGCGGCCCACTATCTCGGACAACATAGGGGAGCCTCAAAAACAGTTTCTAGCTTCCAACTCGGCTCAAGGTTCAGACAGCAGCTAGGCTTCCGAGTGCCGCCGGTGTGCCAAGAAAAGCTGCCCGGGACCGGGAGGCGCCCTCTGGACGCCGGAACCTTTGGTTTCCTGC
Organism: Chlorocebus sabaeus; assembly: GCF_047675955.1. NCBI lineage: Eukaryota > Metazoa > Chordata > Mammalia > Primates > Cercopithecidae > Chlorocebus > Chlorocebus sabaeus. The sequence continues at coordinate 51,270,966 of NC_132929.1, read as the reverse complement.
CGTGGAGCGGGACTGTAGCGCCAGGGGCCTTCCGGAAAGAGGAGCGAGAGCTCGGCGATGGCGGCTGCGCCGGCCCTGAAGCACTGGCGCACCACACTGGAGCGGGTGGAGAAGTTCGTGTCGCCACTCTACTTTACCGACTGTAACCTCCGCGGCAGGTGTGGCCCTGGTCCCGGTAGCCGGCCGACCGCATCCGTGCGCTTCAGGCTTTCCTTCCGGGGAGAAACCCAAGCTGCAGCCACCCGGGCCGCGGAATGAAATGCTTGCCGCGGGCAGGGCAGAGGCCGGGGAGGAGGGGGTAGGGAATGGACTGCCGCAGCGCGGCCAGGCAACCCTCTTGGCGGAGGATCCAGGGAAAGTGCGGCCCCACTGGCCAGCAGGCACCCAGGCGGAAACCGGGCGGCCTCCAGCATGTGCCCACTGGCCCGTCCTACGCAGGCTTTTTGGGGCCAGCTGCCCTGTGGCTGCGCTCTCCAGCTTCCTGACGCCAGATAGGCTTCCCTACCAGGAGGCAGTCCAGCGGGACTTCCGCCCAGCACAGGTCGGCTGCAGCTTCGGACCCACGTAGGTAACGCCCAGCGGGTGGGCGGGGCTACGGGTCTAAGGGAAGTCCCAACCCAGCTCCCGGCCACACCTTCGTTGTCCGCCCTCTGCCCTAGGCAACTACGTGGGATCAAGCAGCACCCTCTGCTGGGAACAGCTCCCTGGTCCCTCAGTCTTCAGGGGATGGTTTTCATCCCCACGTAGCCGCCTCTGCACATCCCTTAGGAAGGGCACCCTAGGGATCACGAACCTTTGACGCCTCTGCCTCTTTCCCTCATCTTGCTTCTCACCTTGTGGCTCCTTTCTTGTGGCTCAAAGCTGAGTACCTTGTGACACTGCAGATTCTTGGAGAGTTTCAAGCCCCGGCCGACACTTTATCCAAGGAAGGATATCAGGATAGGGCTTCTACCTCTGGGCCTGTCACAACAGCTCTCTTGCAGATGGTGGACCTGCTGGTTCCGGGTGGAACTGACCATCCCAGAGGCATGGGTAGGCCAGGAAGTTCACCTTTGCTGGGAAAGTGATGGAGAAGGTCTGGTGTGGCGTGATGGGGAACCTGTCCAGGTGAGGAACCCTGCCCTAGGGCCAGGTATGGCCACATTTCAGCCCTGAAATGACTGCAGCCCTTCTCCTCTGGACTCTAGAGAAGCCACAGCTGAGTTGCTCTGCCTACAGGGTGGTATCAGGATTTCAGGACTAAGGAAGTTGTCACTTGGGCATCTCTGCAATTGGTCCTTAGTTTTTATTCTATGTAATACAAACTTATAGGGAAACATTTCAAACAGTTCTAGATAAAGTAATGGATCTCTCCCTATCACCCATCCCATTCCCCAGCTATAACCACTGTTAAGTGTCTTGTTCATGCTCCACCCTTATCAGGTTTAGTCCTTACACTCCTATCTAGTAGGTCTTTATACCCATTTACAGATTAAGAAACTGAGATGTGTAGAGGTTAGTTCACTCACTCAGGTTCACACAGCTTCCATTTCAAGTTGGATTGACTCTCAATCTGGGGTTAAGACTGTTCTTCCTGGCTACAAGAAGGCAGAGACCTTCCCCCCCTCCCTTCACTGACTGAGCAAATATCCCCTGGTGTCCATTCTGGGCCATACCCTTAAGCACAAGGGTGTGGCAGAGAATGAGGCAAACCTGCCCTTAACTTCATGGAGTTTCTTTTCAGGTATTTATTTGGGGGTGCAGAGGCCACCAGAATCCACACTCAGGCCACCTAACCCCTTCCCAGGGCCCTTCCCATAAGACCATGGCTTTGCCACTGGTAAACAGGGGCTATTTAGTGCTCATGGTACTGGCTGCCATGGGAATTGGGGCATCTACTGCCAAGGGTCCCTGATTTGCCAATCTTGGCCCTGCTTGGGAGAGAGGACCCAGAGCTGGGGACCAGATGGAGGGACCTGTCTTCCCATGGCTTACACTTTATCTGAACTGTCCAAAGGCCTCAAGCCTTGTCTCTCTCACTCCCCTCCCTACTAGGGTTTAACCAAAGAGGGTGAGAAGACCAGCTATGTCCTGACTGACAGGCTGGGGGAAAGAGACCCCCGAAGGTGAGTCCCTGTGCCCTGGTTGACCAGTGCTGTCAGGGAGGGAGTACCAGTGAGCAAGGAGGAGCTGAGGCCCAGAGTGATCTCAGAAGCACCCCTCTGCTCCAGCACAATCATCCTCACATCTCATTGTTTGCTTTTAAAAGCATGATTTTTTCCTAACCATAAAAATAATGGGCTGGGTGCAGTGACCCACACTACCTGGGAGGCTGAGGTGGGAGGATCACCTGAGCCCAGGAAGCCGAGGCTGCAGTGAGCCATGATCACACCACTGCACTACAGCCTGGGCAACAGAGTGAGACTTTGTCTCAAAAATAATAATGTTTGCCTTGTGGTAAATACAGGAAAGCACAAAGAAATAAATAACTACTGTTATTCCACTCCCTAGAATAGAGATGAACATCATTAACATCTCAGCATTCATGTTCTTTTTTTTTTTTTTTTTTTTTTTTTGTTTGAGACAAAGTCTCCCTCTGTCGCCAAGGCTGGAGTACAGTGGCGCGATCTCAGCTCACTGCAACTTCTACCTCCCAGGTTCAAGTGATTCTCGTGCCTCAGCTTCCTGAGTAGCAGGGATTACAGGTGTGTGCCACCATGCCCAGCTATTTTTTTCTATTTTTAGTAGAGAAAGGGTTTTACCATGTTGGCCAGGCTGGTCTCAAACTCTTGACCTCAGGTAATCCACCCGTCTCAGCTTCCCAAAGTGCTGAAATTACAGGTGCAAGCTACCGCGCCTAGCCCAGTATTCATGTTCTTGGTGTATCTTTCCAGCATAGTTTTTTTTTTTTTTTTTTTTGGGGGTTTGGTTTTATTTTGTTTTCTTGAGACAGAGTTTCACTTTTGTTACCCAGGCTGGAGTGCAATGGTGCAATCTTGGCTCACTGCGACCGCTGCCTCCCAGGTTCAAGCAATTCTTTTGCTTCAGCCTCCTTAGTAGCTGAGATTACAGGTGCCCACCACCATGCCCAGCTAATTTTTTGTATTTTTAGTAGAGATGGGGTTTCACTCTGTTGGCCAGGCTGGTCTCAAACTCCTGACCTCAGGCTATCCACCCACTTCAGCCTCCCAAAGTGCTGGGATTACAGGCATGAGCCACTGTGCCCGACTCATCCTGGTGTAGTTTTTACTAGTTGAGATTGTATCCTGACTTCTTACATTCCATGTTATAACATGGATATTTTATGACACCATTAAAAACACTTCTTAGACGTTATTATTGTATTTTATATTGATTGAACACTGTTTCAGATGCTTCCAGACACTGGGGGTATGGTGGTGAATAAAATAGTCCTTGCCAACAAAGGGAGACAGGTCTACTCATATAATTACAAAGCTGAAGGCTCTGGAAGAAAATCCTGGATAGTCCACTGAGGAATTTGCTCTAGACTTAGTGGGGAAGTGGAGTCAGCAAGGCCTCCCTAAGGAAGTCGTGTTTGTTCTCTGAAGCCTGAGTATGGCATCACCACAGCCCAGCCTGTTCTCCGATGAATGGCCCGCCCATGTTAGCCATGTTGGTTTTAGATCTTGGGTCTAAAAGTTCGAGCCTGGGAGATCCGAACATGCTTTTAATATGCAAAGAGGGTTCCAAGACCAAGGCAGTACTTTGCAAAGACAACTTTGGAAATATAAGACTAAACAGCAGTGTGATTTACATGATTCCAAACTGCTACTTATTCTCTCTGACAGCAGGACATAGGATCCATCTGGTGTTTGTACCCCAACCCTCCCACATGCGCTCTTGACACACTGTGGGATACTCTGGGTAGTGGATCCTGAAAGCAGACAGGTTGGCCTCAGCTGGATGCCTCCTGGGTGCCCCCTCCTCAAGTCCCCAGAGTGCTGTGCCAGTCCCTTAGCCTGAGGCTGTCTCCCCATGTTTGTAGCCTCACCCTCTATGTGGAAGTAGCCTGCAATGGGCTCCTGGGGGCCGGGAAGGGAAGCATCATTGCAGCCCCTGATCCTGAGAAGATGTTCCAGCTGAGCCGGGCTGAGCTGGCTGTGTTCCACCGAGATGTCCACATGCTCCTGGTGGATCTGGAGCTGCTGCTGGGCATAGCCAAGGTATTTGACACCCCCTGTACCCCCTGCTACCCTCTAGAGCCCTGCTCCAAGAAGGTTGTTCTTTGGGTCAGATAAATGGGACTCTGGGAATCCAGAGTAGGAAGAGGGTTTCCACCTGCTTGAGGGTTGAGAGAATTTTCCTGTGTGAAGGGGAGGAGGGAGATGGTGCTGAGCAGGGGGACCAGCAGGGAAAAAGGGTTGGAGGTCAGGGGAGCTCTGCTGAGAGCCCTGAGGAGATCAGTGGGGCCTAGGTCTGGAAGCCATGCTTGAAAAGGGGATTAAGGGGCAGAACCCTGCTGCAGGGCCTTGGGAAGGACAACCAGCGCAGCTTTCAGGCCCTGTACACAGCCAACCAGATGGTGAACGTGTGTGACCCTGCCCAGCCCAAGACCTTCCCAGTGGCCCAGGCCCTAGCCTCCAGGTTCTTTGGCCAACGTGGAGGTGAAAGCCAACACACCATTCATGCCACAGGGCACTGCCACATTGATACAGGTAGGACAGCAGCTGATTGGGCTGGCTGGGGAGGCAGGAGTGCCCTTGAAGACCTGGATGTGTCCTAGAAGCACTGTGTGATACTCAGCAAGTTCCTGCCCCTCTTGGACCTGAGTTTTCCCCATCTGTAAAATGGGAACAGGGGGCTGGACTGTGGGCTCTGCTTGCTTTGGATTCACTTATTCTTTTTTTTTTTTTTTTTTTGAGATGGAGTCTTAGTCTTGTCACCTAGGGTGAAGTGCAATGGTATGATCTCGGCTCCCTGCAACCTCTGCCTCCTGGGTTCAAGTGATTCTCCTGCCTCAACCTCCTGAGTAGCTGGGATTACAGGCACCCACCACAACGCCTGGCTAATTTTTGTATTTTTAGTAGAGACGAGGTTTCACCACATTGGTCAGACTGGTCTCGAACTCCTGACCTCGGGTGATCCGCCTGCCTTGGCCTCCCAAAGTGCTGGGATTATAGACATGAGCCACCATGCCCAGCCTCATTTATTCTTTCAACAAAATATGATGCCTCGTGGGGCCCATGCTAGATATTGAGGGTAGGATTACAGAGAAGGATTCAGCAGGCAGAGTTGGTGTCACAATGGTGGGGAGTCTGGGGCACTGGAGAGCACAGAAGAGGTACTTACTCCAGCTGGGCTGGGGGATTCCAGAGAGGCTTCCTCAAGTTTGCAGTGTCTGAGTTTTATGGGAAATCCACGTTTTTAACAAGCTCCTGAAGGTATTGATTCTGATGCAGCTGAAGTTTTGGGATCACAGAACAAGGGCTTTCTCTGCGGTGCCAAGATGTAGGGTAAGGTGTGACAGGTTCTAGACTGGTAAGGAAGGAACTGCGGCCTCGGGGTCAGGAGAGGCTGTAGCACCTCTGGCAGGACAGCCGGCTCCATCCTGGGAGCCATGCCCCTGTTCCCAGGTATCTGTCAAGTGTATGCAGCGGCAGGGTAGTCCCTGCTGCCTCTCGTAGGATCCTCTAGGGGATGTCTAATTCCCCAAGAGGACTGAAGCTATTCCAGGACCTGGAGCCTCCATTTCCTGACCTGTATAATTGGCCTTATAGCACTACCGCCTCCTTTCCCCAGCACCCCCTCCCACCTTGCTGGAGTGAAGTGAAGTGACCGCTCAGGAGAGACACCACAGGGCTTTCCAGGGTGAAGGGCCTGGGATGGGAGGGAGGCTAGGTGACCCTCTGGAACCCCAGCGCGGGCCTGGTCAGCCTTGCCGCTCCCTCCATCCTCCACCCCACTCCCCGTTTAGCCTGGCTTTGGCCCTTCAAAGAGACCATGAGGAAATGTGCCCGGAGCTGGGTGACCGCCCTGCAGCTCATGGAGCGAAACCCTGAGTTCATCTTTGCCTGCTCCCAGGTCAGAGGGACAGCTGTGAGGGGGAAGGGAAGCATGTGGCCCTCCCTGGAGCTCCACAGGCCCTGAAGGCTTCCTGGGCCTGGGGGCAGGGCTGCTCCTCACCCTTAGCCACCCACTGAGTCCCATATGCTCTGTCCTGGGTGGGGCCCTCATCACTCTGGGCCCAGCTCCCCTCAACCTGCCCACAGGCACAGCAGCTGGAGTGGGTGAAGAACTGCTACCCTGGCCTGCACTCCCGCCTCCAGGAGTTTGCGCGCCGTGGGCAGTTCGTGCCTGTGGGGGGCACCTGGGTGGAGATGGTAAGTGCACCGAGCACCCCTCAGCCTTGAACCATATGACAATGGCCTTCCCTCAGGTAGCCCCAGCCCTCCCGGCTTTGCTGGTGACTTTCCGCAGGCCACTCATCCCCTGTGTGGCAGGGCTGGCTCATTAGTGCCTGGGATCTCAGGGCCTGGGACTTGAAGTGGGAGGAGAGCCTCCAGCACTGTGACAAGTTGCATGGCCTAGTCCTAGGCACCCCTTCAGGCAGATGGACAGTCAGGCCTGAAGGACAGGGGCCCTTCCTGAGTTCCAGCTGTAACTCCCATGTCGGAGCAGCCCTGGCTTCTCCTGCAGGGAGTGGGTTGGCCTGAGTGCCTGCCTGCTCCCCATCCAGCACTGACCTGGGCTGCCTCCCACTTCCTTCACTGCCAGGATGGGAACCTGCCCAGTGGAGAGGCCATGGTGAGGCAGTTTTTGCAGGGCCAGAACTTCTTTCTGCAGGAGTTTGGGAAGATGTGCTCCGAGGTAGGCTGAGAGCTGCTGCACCAGGCTGTGGGCAAGTGGGGCTGGCGCTCGACTTGGAGTGCTGAGGGGCTGAGGCTGGGGTGAGTCCACTTGGAGCTCTGGTTCCTGCACTCCAGGATCCTCTTTCCCCGCAGTTCTGGCTGCCGGACACCTTTGGCTACTCAGCACAGCTCCCCCAGATCATGCACGGCTGTGGCATCAGGCGCTTTCTCACTCAGAAATTGAGCTGGAATTTGGTGAACTCCTTCCCAGTAAGCAGGGACCCAGGGGGGTCAGGGTCAGAGTGGGTCAAAGTCCCACCTGGCCCATTTGCCTCTTCCCCCTTATTGAGGGGTCCTAGACAGACCACCAAACCCTCACTCTGCTTCTGCCAGGGTCACATAGCAGGCAGGGGCAGGACCAAGTCTGGAAGGCCTGGCGCTGCCTCAGCCCTGACTCTGGCGTCTCTGCCCTACCTCTGTTTCTCTGCTGGTAGCACCATACTTTTTTCTGGGAGGGGCTGGATGGCTCCCGCGTACTGGTCCACTTCCCACCTGGCGACTCCTATGGGATGCAGGGCAGCGTGGAGGAGGTGAGGGGTCACCTAGGGTGGTGGAGTAGGGGCAGGCTGGAGAGGGCTGGCTTGTCCCAGGCTGATCCATGCTGGCCTGCCCTCACCTGTCTAGGTGCTGAAGACTGTGGCCAACAACCGGGACAAGGGGCGGGCCAACCACAGTGCCTTCCTCTTTGGCTTTGGGGATGGGGGTGGTGGTCCCACCCAGACCATGCTGGACCGCCTGAAGCGCCTGAGCAATACGGATGGGCTGCCCAGGTCAGGCTGGGCCTTGGCTCTCCTTTAGCCCCAACCTGGGCCCTTGCCATGAGCCCTGCCTTCCCTCAGACATTGGACCCAACCCCTCATCTGGACCTTGTCCTGTCCCAATCCTAGACCACGGGTTCCTCCAAACTTCCACCCTGGGGATGGGTGGGGGAAAAGCTGAAGGTGGTAAGGGCTCCAGCCCACCAGAGAGAGAGGCTCTCCTAGGGCGTCCGGGGCTGGCAATGTGTGGATGGGGAGCTTTCTGGAGTGGCTCCTTTCTGTAGGGGCTGGATCCTTTGCTCTGGTGTGGAAGAAGGGTGAGCCATGTGGTCTCCAAGGCTGGGAGACCCAGACTTGTGGTCTCCTCAGGGTGCAGCTATCTTCTCCAAGGAAGCTCTTCTCGGCACTGGAGAGTGACTCGGGGCAGCTGTGCACGTGGGTTGGGGAGCTCTTCTTGGAGCTGCACAATGGCACATACACCACCCATGCCCAGGTCAGGGGCAGGTTGCAGGGCCGTGCAGGGAGGGTGTGCCCTTGATCTGCAGAGGGTCAGAGAAGGCAGCAGGGGAGAGAGCCCAGGCCAGATCTAGGGGAAGAGAAGTTTGGAGGAGAGAAGTTCAAGACCTGGGTTGGTCAAGAAAGCTTGAAGGAGGCAGTATCCCTGAAGAAAGGGGTTTGGGCTGCGGGGAGAAGAGGGAAGGCATTTAAGGCAGGTCACTTCCAGAGGCCTTCTCCACGAGGCTCTTGGGGGGTCCTCAGGGATTCTGAGCAAGGGAGGGCTTTGGAAGGTGTCCTGGGACACCTAAGCAGGCTCCAGACTAATCTTCCCATCCCGGGCTCAGATCAAGAAGGGGAACCGGGAATGTGAGCGAATCCTGCACGATGTGGAGCTGCTCAGTAGCCTGGCCCTGGCCCGCAGTGCCCAGTTCCTATACCCAGCAGCCCAGCTGCAGCACCTCTGGAGGTCAGCCTGGTTCTGCCCCTGCCACCCACCTGACTGCTCACTGCAGATACCTCTGTGGCTGCCCCTCCCAGTCTTCCCATCCCTGCCCTTGGCCCCTGCAGGCTCCTGCTTCTGAACCAGTTCCATGATGTGGTGACTGGAAGCTGCATCCAGATGGTTGCAGAGGAAGCCATGTGCCACTATGAAGGTTAGGCTCACAATAGTCCTTCCCGCTCTCTCCAATGCCAGGGCTGAGCCCGGAGTGTCTCCTGTGGGATACCCATGGGCTCATTCCAGACCTGTTGCCCACCTATGACCAGCCAGTCTCTCCTCAGACATCCGTTCCCATGGCAATACACTGCTCAGCACCGCAGCCGCAGCCCTGTGTGCTGGGGAGCCAGGTCCCGAGGGCCTCCTCATCGTCAACACGCTGCCCTGGAAGCGGACCGAAGTGATGGCCCTGCCCAAGCCGGGTGGGGCCCACAGCCTAGGTACAAGCTGAGGGGAAGGGTTGCTATTGCAGCAGGAAGGATGGAGGCCAGACAGATCAGGCCTGGGATACCCCTAGGGATCTGGGTTCCCCTGATTGGAGAGTAGTAGCTCATCTTCCACCACCCCACCCCCACCTACGCAAGCTTCCTGAAAGGTCAGGAAGGCTGCACTGATGCCCAGGTCTCACCCCCAGCGCTGGTGACGGTGCCCAGCATGGGCTATGCTCCTGTTCCTCCCCCCACCTCACTGCAGCCCCTGCTGCCCCAGCAGCCTGTGTTCGTAGTGCAAGAGGTAAGTCCTGCATGTCCTAGGGGGCAGGAGCTGTGCTGGGATGCTTTCTGACAACTGAGCTCCCCTGCCTGGAGCAAGTAGTGAGGGGGGGCTGGGGTTGGGGTGGGAGGACTTTTGGTGTGGGAAGCCCCTACAGACTCAGCCTCAAGGCCTCCTCCCACAAAGACTGACGGCTCCGTGACTCTGGACAATGGCATCATCCGAGTGAAGCTGGACCCGACTGGGCGCCTGACATCCTTGGTCCTGGTGGCCTCTGGCAGGTGCCAACTCCTTACTGCCCTTTCCCAGTGGCTGGCAAGTAGACCCCAGCCCGTTTCCTCTGTCCCCTGGCCGCAACACTGCCCACAGCAGCCCACCAGTGGCTGTGGGCTGGAACCCACACATGGAGCAGGGCAGGCTGGGCAGTAGTCGCCTGTCCCCTGGGTCTACTCACTCCACCCTACCCCACCAAGAGCAGCTGGAGGGAGCAAGGTCAGATGGTTGTATAGCATCAATCCCATGTCCTTCCAGGGAGGCCATTGCTGAGGGTGCCGTGGGGAACCAATTTGTGCTGTTTGATGATGTCCCCTTGTACTGGGATGCATGGGACGTCATGGACTACCACCTGGAGACACGGTATGGGCTGGGCAGCATGTGGGGATGGTGGAGGTGGCAGGAACACAGGCTGCTCTGGCTCAGTATGTCCACCCCTGTCCCATAGGAAGCCTGTGCTGGGCCAGGCAGGGACCCTGGCAGTGGGCACTGAGGGTGGCCTGCGGGGCAGCGCCTGCTTCTTGCTGCAGATTAGCCCCAACAGTCGACTTAGCCAGGAGGTCGTGCTGGATGTTGGCTGCCCCTATGTCCGCTTCCACACCGAGGTAGTGGTGGGGGCGGGGGGACGGGGTGGCTGTTTTCCCCAAGTGTGCTTGGTAAGGAGGGGCCAGCCCCAGGCCTGGGTGTGTCTCTTCCTTCCCTGACTTCCACCCTCCATCCTGCTCCCAGGTACACTGGCATGAGGCCCACAAGTTCCTGAAGGTGGAGTTCCCTGCTCGCGTGCGGAGTTCCCAGGCTACCTATGAGATCCAGTTTGGGCACCTGCAGCGACCTACCCACTACAATACTTCTTGGGACTGGGCTCGATTTGAGGTCTGACATGGCAGGGTGCGGGTGGCCTTGGATTCCTCCCTGGCTGGGGAGACTGCTTGTGTGGTACGGGTTGGGGAGGAAGAGGATAATCAACATTTGCTGCTTCCTAAGGTGCGTGCCAGGCATTGCACTAAATGCTTTACATTGGCCGGGCACGGTGGCTCATGCCTGTAATCCCAGCACTTTGGGAGGCCAAGGCAGGTGGATTGCCTGAGTTCAGGAGTTCAAGACCAGCCTGGCCAACATGGCAAAACCCCGTCTCTACTAAAAATACAAAAATTGGCTGGGCGCAGTGGCTCAGGCCTGTAATCTCAGCACTTTGGAAGGCCGAGGCGGGCAGATCATGAGGTCAAGAGATCGAGACCATCCTGGACAACATGGTGAAGGCCTGTCTCTACTAAAAATAAAAAAAAATTAGCTGGGTGTGGTGGTACACGCCTGTAGTCCCAGCTACTTGGGAGGCTGAGGCAGGAGAATCGCTTGAACCCTTTAGGTGGAGGTTGCAGTGAGCTGAGATTATGCCACTGCACTGCAGCCTGGCGACAGAGTGAGACTCCATCTCAAAAAAAAAAAAAAAATTAACCGGGTGTGGTGGTACATGCCCTGTTATCCCAGCTACTTGGGAGGCTGAGGCAGGAGAATCACTTGAACCCGGGAGGCAGAGGTTGCAGTGAGCCCAGATCATGCCACTGCACTCCAGCCTGGGTGACAGACTGAGATCCTGTGTGAAAAAAACAAAAAAAGTTTTGCATTTAATTTGATACTCATGATCATTCGGTGGGGTGAGTACTATTTTTTATTCCCATTTCACAGATAGGAAACTGAGGCTTAGGCAGGTTGGGTGGCATGCCCAGAGTCCCGTGCAGTGGGAGCTGGAGTTCAGTTGTGTGGTTCTAGAGCTTGTGCTCAGCCTAGTGACAGGAACTCTGGAGTCTACAAGCACAGAGAGGGGCACAGGGCCACCAAGTGGGTCGTGGATCTGCTCTCCAGGTGTGGGCCCACCGCTGGATGGATCTGTCAGAACACGGCTTTGGACTGGCCCTGCTCAACGACTGCAAGTATGGCGCATCAGTGCAAGGCAGCATCCTCAGCCTCTCGCTGTAAGTGGGGTACCCACCAGGCCTGGGAGCTGGCATGGGGACATGGGTCTTCCCGGCCACAACTCCACCAGCTTCAGCCTGGCCCCTACTCGCTCTCCTTACCCCAGCTTGCGGGCGCCTAAAGCCCCAGACGCTACTGCTGACATGGGGCGCCACGAGTTCACCTACGCGCTGATGCCGCACAAGGGTGAGTGCTGGGGACGGTGGGGCCTTCCTGCATCCCTAGACACCTCTCTGCCCTTCTGTGAGCCCAAACCCCAGCAGCCTGGCTCCCTGTTCCTTCTAGGGACATGGGAGGGTAGCCCCCACTCTCCACCAGCATTGTTTCCTGGTCATTCCCCAGGCTCTTTCCAGGATGCTGGCGTTATCCAAGCTGCCTACAGCCTAAACTTCCCCCTATTGGCTCTGCCAGCCCCCAACCCAGCGCCCGCCACCTCCTGGAGTGCCTTTTCCCTGTCTTCACCCGCTGTCGTATTGGAGACCGTCAAGCAGGCAAGGGGTGGGATGTGCTGGAGGCGGGGTCCTGGACTGGGCCCGCCCTCTGCCCCGCCCACCAACCCTGTCCCTCTGCAGGCGGAGAGCAGCCCCCAGCGCCGCTCGCTGGTCCTGAGGCTGTATGAAGCCCACGGCAGCCACGTGGACTGCTGGCTGCACTTGTCGCTGCCGGTTCAGGAGGCCATCCTGTGAGTGGCGGTGCGGGATGGGAGTGGGGGTAGAGTCTCGCCCTCGCAGAGCCCTCATAGCCCCTCCTGTTCTCCAGCTGCGACCTCTTGGAGCGACCAGACCCAGCTGGCCACTTGCCCCTTCGGGACAGCCGCCTGAAGCTCACCTTTTCTCCCTTCCAAGTGCTGTCCCTGTTGCTCGTGCTTCAGCCTCCACCACACTGAGTCCCTGGGGCTGGGGTTTTGTTTGTGGAAGGCTCTGGGGACTCCTAATTTCTGTTTCCCCAGCCTAAAGCAGGGATCAGTCTCTTCTTGTGGAATAAATCCTTGGATCAGGAACCCTGCTGGTAGCCACTGCTCGCTCCCCTTAGGGCCCATCCTCAGGCTTGGGGTCGGGGTGGGAGGTCTGGGGTGGGATGGTTTCCCAGGTATTTGGTGGGTAGGGGCAAGATCCTAAAGTACCTGTGTGTGCAGGGTCTGGGTTGCAGCCCCCACAAGAGATTGGTGACCTCGAGTGACCAAAAGCCAATGAAGAGACCATGAGTTGAGAAGCTCCCCTCTGTGCCAGCAGGCAAAGGGCCTGGGCCTGGGGCTGGGGAGGGGCCGAAGGGTGGGTTTTGCCTGGCTCCTGCCAGGATGGGGGAACAGCCCTGGACCCTGGAGAATCTGAACTGGAGGAGCTATGGCTCCTGGGCGGCCTGGGGCCAGGGTCTTTGTACCACCTCTGAGGGGCTGTCCCTGCAGAGGCAAACTGTCCTCTGATAGAGCCAGAGACTTGAGGACTGGCATGGGGGCTCAGTTTTGCCTTGTGAGGAGCTGGGCCTCCTGTCCCCAGGACTGGGCAGCAGGCCCTTCCTACCTGGCCATCTCAGACCAAGAGGTGCCAAGAAGTTCAAATTTCTCAGTTTATTAAAAATGCAGCATTTTTCACATGAGCTTTAAAGATGTGGAAGGTGGGGTACAGTTAAAAACATGAGAGTTGTGCAGGGAACAGCCATAGGGCCTGTTTGCACCTTCAGATATTGCCTGCTCCCAAGAATTCAGACCGCAAGATTCAGGGCAAGACAAGAAAGGGTGAGTGCAGCAAGGAGACCCTCCTGCTAAGAGGCTGAGGTCCCCTCCGGGTCCAAGGATGGGGTGTCAGCCTTGACCTTCCGGGGTCTGCGGTGGCCTGGGGGAAGAACAGGCAAGATGGTGAGCTCCGACTCCCAGGGGCTGCCGTGGCAGCCTCTCTCCCACCTTTGTTCACGCGCTCCTAGGCCACCATCCCATCCTCTCCTGTAGAGCCAGTTGCTGGGAGTGATGAGGAAAGCCCACCAGAAGCTGCCTGTTGCCCCTTTCTCCTCCCCTTCTTGGGCACTGTGGGAACTTCTGGGTCCTGCTGGAGGCTGGTCCCCTCAGGCCGCTGAGTTGCAGTCCTCTCAGGAAGGTCTCTCTTTGCCCTTCGTGTCCTGGAAAGGGCCTTGCTTGGAGGTGAAGGGTCCTGGATGGAGGAGACACGGGTCCCTGAGGGGCTCAGAGAGCAGTTTAGAGGTTGGTTAGGGCCCACTATTCCCCCCACCCTCAGGTAAGGCAGCTGCCTAGGAGGGGCAGCCAGGGCTGGAGAGTGCAGAGGAAGAGGAGGCAGGAGCAGGCAGCGATACCTCCACTCTGTCCTCAGGACTCTGCTGTGTGGCCTTGGATTTCTTTTTGCGGGATTTGCGCCCTGCAGGACACTGCTGTTGGAGTTGGAGGGTCCTATCCTGCCCAGGGGTGACTCCCAGGGTTGCAGGGGGATAGAGTGGAGAAGGGTGCTGTAGCCCTTGCAGGTGTGAAGTCCTTTCTGCTCTCTTAGCCTATTACATTAGGAGTAGCTTACCTTTGGGTGCCAAGGGTCCAGGATCCCCCTAAAATGGGATGGGGATAATTCAAGAATCAGCCTGGGTTGGCACAGGGTCAGTATTCCTTGGAGAGGTGGGACTCACACACACCCATCCCCATCAATGTAGCTTCTCCCCCAGGAAGCCTCTAAGACCTCCCCCATGTCAGAGTCCACATCAGCAAAGCTGCCCTGCCCTTGGGCTACTTCCACTAGCTGCGTCCCTGGGACGCAAGGGAGGGGAGGGATGTGACCCTCAGGAACAGTGTGATCCTTGGAGGGTCTAGACAGGCCCTGACTATCTCCACCCCAATTCTTGTGAGCCCATGTTTCTACCCATCAGCTTCCTGGGGTCTCTGTTTGCCTGTGTGAACAGTAGGGCCCAACCTGGAACCAGATGGTACGGCCATGCCGGTCCTGCAGGGAGCTCATGCCTGGCATGCCGTAGCAGCGCAGCCAGGCTCGAAAGGCGGCAAAGTCCTCCTCCCCGCTCTCTGACCCGTAGCCTTTGCCCCCTGTGGGACAGAGGAACAGGCAGAGATCAGAGGGCAGGCTCAGGTTGGGAGGAGTGGGGAGCCTGGTTAGGCCTGGCCCAGACCTCAGCTACACAAGCTGATGGACTGAGTCAGGGGCCACACTCTCCCTCCTCTGGTGATGTGACCTCAGCTGGTTTCTTCCCACTCGACCATGGGTTTCCCATCCTGGAGTGGGATTAAGAATCCTTGTCCTGGCCCTGTGCAGTGGCCCACACCTGTAATCCCAACACTTTGGGAAGCTTAGGTGGGAGGAGCCCTAGGGGCCAGGAGTTCAATACCAGCCTGGGCAACATAGGGAGATCCTGTCTCTACACAAAAAAATTTTAACAATTAGCCTGGTGTCGTGGTGTGAGCCTGTAGTCCTAGCTACTTAGAGGCAGAGGTGGGAGGATCACTTGAGCCCAGTTTGAGGCTAGTCCAGGCAACATGGCAAGATCCTATCTCTACCAAAAGTAATACATATACACGTGTGTGTGTGTGTGTGTGTGTGTGTGTGAATATATGAAAGAATCCCTGTCCTGCCTGTCTCATGGGCAGCTTGGAGGAAACACTATGTTTTGTTTTGTTTTGTTTGAGATGGAGTTTTGCTCTTGTTGCCCAGGCTAGAGTGCAATGGCGTGATCTTGGCTCACTGCAACCTCCACCTCCTAGGTTTAAGGATTTTCCTGCCTCATCCTCCCAAGTAACTGAGATTACAGGTGCCCACCACCATACCTGGCTAATCGTTTGCATTTTTAGTAGAGATGGGGTTTCACCATGTTGGCCAGGATAATCTCGAACTCCTGACCTCAGGTAACACACCCCACTCGGCCTCCCAAAGTGCTGGGATTACAGGCAGCCACTGCGTCCGGCCTGGAAACACTACTGACAAGTCAGGAGGCCTAGTCCATTGAGTAACTAGGGCTACAAACTTCCAAATCAGTGAATCAGGCCAAGAGAGGGACAAGTGCCCCAGGGTTACACAATCATTTGCTGAAGCAGAGGTCACCGCCATCTTTGGCCTCACCCAACTGGACCACTTCCTTGGGCACTGAGTGGCATAGCTCCAGCAGGTCTGGATTCTGCAGCTTGGCCTTGATCTTCTGGCTGAGGGTCAGCTTCAGGCTCTGAGGAAGGGGCAGGGGCAGGGGCAGGGGCAGGGGCAGGACCTGTCTGTCAGTGGGGCAATGTAAAGGCAGCTGACCTTCCCTGTGAGCTTGGCCAGACCTTGGGTGGTTCATCCCCTCCCCACCCCCATTGGTGAGCTAAGCTGGGGACACCTGACCCCACCCATCTCCTTGCCAGCCCACGTGGACACCAGTGTGCCAGCACATGTGCTCCACCCCTCTCTGGGCTCACCGGCCTGCGCTGCTGCAGGGCCTCCAGGACCGAGCGGGCCTTCTCAAAGGGAGGGATCTTCAGCCTGTAGTGGGGGGAGGGGAAGCCATGCTAGGCAGTGGGGAATGTGGGCACACCTGGCCCACCCCAGTCCCCATGCCCATGCCTGCTTGCTGACCGGTACAGGATCTCTGCCCGCAGATAGTTGCCAATGCCATTGAAGAACCTCTGGTCCAGGAGGGCCTCGCAGATGGGCCGGTCAAAGGCCTTGTCCGCTAGGTTTCGTAGCACATTCTCCCTGGAGGGACACAGTCTGGGTGCATAAGACCCATCCCCACTCTCCATGGGATGGGGAGAGGGGCTCAGAGAACCTGTTTCTGGGTGCAAGGGGAAGGAAACTGGGAGTTCCAGTTTCTCTTCTCCCTGCCCCAGTTTTCCTGTCTGTTAAATGGGAACATCATGGGATTTAAATTCATTGTGAAAGGACGGCTGGGCACGGTGGATCACGCCTGTAATCTCAGCACTTTGGGAGGCCGCAGCAGGCAAATCACTTGAGGTCAGGAGGTCGAGACCAGCTTGGCCAACATAGTGAAACCCTGTCTCTACTAAAAATACAAAGTTAGCTAGGCATGATGGTGGGTGCCTGTAATCCCAGTTGCTTGGGAGGCTGAAGCAGGAGAATCTCTGGAACCAGGGAGGTAGAGGTTGCAGTAAGCTGAGATCATGCCACTGCACTCCAGCCTGGGCCACAGAGCGAGACTCCATCTCAAAAAATAAAAACAAAATTAAAAATAAATTCATTGTGAAAGGTGAAAAATACTGATCTAAAGTAACGTGAGGCTGGTGTGGTGGCTCACACCTATAATCCCAGCAGTCTGGGAAGCTGAAGCAGGAGGATTGCTTCAGCCCAGGAGACCAGCCTGGGCAACAAGGAAGACTCCGTCTCTACCAAAAATTTTAAAAGTAGCCAGGGACTTAGTGGTGTGCTCATGTGGTTCCAGCTACTCAGGCGGTTGAGGTAGGAGAATCACCTCAGCCCTGGAGGTTGAGGCTGCAATGAGCTGTGATGGCACCACTGCACTCCAGCCTGGGCAACAAAGTGAGACCCTTGTCTCAAAAAAAAAGCAACATGAGGTTGTATATGAGGTTGTGAGTTTATCACCTCAGACTCCTCAGGACATGAGAACAGTGTGGCCACAGGACCTCAAGTGCGTTTGCAGTCTGGAGCTCCCTGTATAGCATTTATGGTGGGTTAGAGACTATATGTGGGTTTGCCATTGTTAGGGTCCATTCTTCTCAAGATCCTGGATATTGTCTGGTTCTGTGCAGCAGATATGTGGGGTACCAGTGAGGGCCCTAGCAGCCCCCACCCCACCTCTAAGGGTCATGGGTCTCTCCTCCCCACAGTAAAGAGGCTGCGCATCTTGTTTCTTTGCGGAAAAGGGTCATGGCAAGACTGACTAGTGGGTGTGATAAGTGGACCAGAAGACAGAGTTCTGGGGTGAAGATACAAGGGTAGTCTGGGAGGTGCCCTGATCCCTGAGGGAATCCAATCGCCACACGCCCCAGCTGGGGGACTAAGAAAACAGCCCAAATGCTCGCGGTTTGAGAGAAACCTCAGAGCCAGCTGGCAGAGTTAACTTGTGGCGTGACTCCCCAGGAAGGCTGAGGTTGGAGGAATCCAGAACCAAAGACAGATGTTTCCCTGGGGATGTGCTTGGGGTTCACACATGGGAAGGCCAGGAGTCAATGGCCTTCTAAGGCACCAGAGACATCCCCGACCCATCCCACAGGCATCCAGGTCCCCTAAGGGCCAACGGACACCCAGGGTCCCCCAGAAAGGGAGAACTTGCCAAGCCCACTCCAGGCCTCTGCATTTGTGACTCTTGTCAGTTCCAATGCCTTCCTCTGGCTGGCTCCTTCTCATCAGTCAGGCCTCAGCTCAAACCTCCCTAGAGTGGCCATTGCTAATGCACCCCCACCCTCGGCCAAGTCATCCTCTACCTCCTTCACCTGTTGGGTTTTCCTCAGGCATGGGTCCATTTCTCATTCCCCTACCCTATGTGAACATCAGTTCTGTGGGAGCAGGGGCCACATTCATCTTGTTCACTGCTGTACCCCGAGCCCCTAGAACAAGGCCTGGCACGAAGGAGAGACTCATATACGTTTCTTCTTCAGAGGAAAGGAAGTGGCCAACACTGTACCATCTGAGGTGACCTGCATCACATCCCAGGTGGGGCTGTTATACCCTCCTGCAGGCAGGGAAGCAGCACAGAGGAGACCACAGGACACAGAGTAGTGGGCAGGCCGGATGTGGGAGACCACAAAGCCCAAGACGGAAGCCATGTCATGAGGTAGTCCCCTCCCCATCCCCTTGAAACAATTCCGCTCAGCCTCACTTACCATATTAAAGCCCCTCTACTTTCTCAGCCTCCTGGGAGCCCTGAGAGGTGGTGTGGGATTGTGAGTGGGAGCCCCAGCTTCTCTGACACTAACTGGCCACATGTCCTCAGGGCAGTGCCTACCCATCCTCCTCTTGACTCTCCTCTCTCCTCCCCCATCAGTTATTATTATCATTATTTTTTGAGACACAGTCGTGCTCTGTTGCCCAGGTTGCAGTGGAGTGGTGCTATCTCGGCTCACTGCAACCCCTGCCTCCCCCGCTCAAGCGATTTTATTGCCTCAGCCTGTAGCTGGGGTTACAGGCATGTGCCACCATGCCTGGCTACTTTTTGTATTTTCAGTAGAGACAGGGTTTCACCATGTTGGCCAGGCTGGTCTCGACCTGACCTTAAGTGATCTACCTGCCTCGGCCTCCCAAAGTGCTGTGATTACAAACGTGAGCTACAACACCCGGCCTCCAATTAGTTTTGAGTTTCCATGTCCATTGGCTCAGGGAGCTGACCCAGGACAGGGACACTGTCTTGATCTGCAGATGAGGGGACTGAGGCCCAGAAGGGGCAGGGACTTGCCCTTTGTTGACCAAGAAGGCACTAACAGAGTGTGACTATGTTCATCACACCTGGTGCTGGCCCTACCTGAACTGCTCGTACTCCTGCAAGACACAGGGCCCACGGCCTGGCTGCCACTTGCCCCCAAGGTCCCAGTGGCCAAACCGGCGGACGTCCACGAAACACAGGGCGAGCTGGGGGCCAGGCGGGGCCGTATAAAAGCGCAGGTGGGCATGGCGTGGCAGCTCCTCGCGGGGCACCAGCTGAAAAGAGCCGGACATGCCAAAGCGAAAGACCAGGGCCAGGGGCTCCTGTGGGGGCTGGGCCCCAGGCAGAGGGCTCAGTATCAGGCGCAGCTCCTTGCCGCGGGCTGAAGCTGAGATGCGGTAAGCACTGCTCTCAAAGGGCACCTCGGGGTTGCGGCTGACAGAGGACTTCTCCACGCAGCCGCCGAACACCAGCGCCCCGCAGGCCTCGTTCACAAACTGGCTGGCCAAGTGCAGCTCAGGGCCCTCAGGCATCCTGAGGGGGGCGGCGGAGTCCTGTTGGGGAGGAAGGTAGCAGGTGGAGCCCGGTGTGGACTTTGTGAGGTAGGGGCTGTCAGCCCCATTTTTAGAGGAGAACTCGGAGGGTCAGAAGGGCATGTGGCCAGCTGAGGCTGGCAGGAAAGTGCGGGCCTGGCCACTGCCCTGAATCCCCTACCCGGACAAGTGCCTGGAAAGCCCAGGGCGCTGGGAGCTGGGGCTGCAGAGGGGGTAGGACTCTGCCTTGCTGCTAACCGCTTCCTTCCATGCGCTTCCGCCCCGTTTAGAGGAAAGTCCGAACCCTTGCGGGGCCGCGGCTGCAGCCTCACTTCTTCCGGGCTCCCCTCACTCACTGATCTCATCTCCGCCTTGGCCCCTGCTGTCCCTCTGTCCTGGACACTTGAGGGAGACTTCCCCACCCCCCATCTGAGGGGGCACCCCCTCCGCACACGCTCTCTTTCTCCGGGCCTTCCCACCATGTGAAAGGATCTTAGAGTAGCGTGGCCGCCCCTCCCTGCGCCCCCCACCCCACCCACTTAGGACGCGCACCACCGAGGGAAAAAGCGCAGCTTGGCCTGGCGCAAGGGAGCAGCGGGATCGGCCGCTAGGCCGCAGCGAGCCCCGGGCCTGCCCTACGGGCCGGACAGCCCGCGGCCGCCCCCTGGTCAGGGCAGGGGCCAGGACGAGGCGAGGGGTCTGCTGCCGTGCGCTGGAGCCGACCCCATGGCTCCGCAGGAGGACGGGGGCGGGGGGGCACCAGGAAGGGCTCCCTGAGCTCCGGCCCCGGGCCCGGGGGAGGCAAAGGGCCCGCGGCAGCGCCTGGTCCCTGGGGTGAGGGTACCCACTCCTCACCTTCGCCCTCCCCGCTTTGCCACTTGCCTCTGTCCCCGGGCGGTTTGGGATCGGAGGCGAAGGTGTGCCTCAAGTGGAAGGGGGCACTTAGCGACGGCAGACGCCCGTACCTTGCCCCCTCCGCACCTGGGCGCCGCCCCTGGCCTGGCACCCACAGGTTCGTTTTCTGGGAGAACGTGAGGCTCCAAATCCTAGTTTGGGGGAGGAGCGGCGCTCTAGGGCCCGCCCTCCCCATGCCCCCGCTGCAACCCTGTCCTCGGTTAGTCCTGACTCCCCTCCTCCTCAGGGCCCCCCAAAGCCCATCCTCTTAGCCCTACAGCGCACCCCCCGCACCCCGATCCTACACGCCCCCTCCCCGGGAACCCATACTCCGTTCCCCTCCTCGCCACTGCAGCCACTAAAGGGTTACGGCCAGGACGGGCGGCGCCCAGGAGCGCGCCGGGAGCCGCTGGGAAGTGTAGTCCTTCAGGGAGGCGGTAGCTACTCCTCGGGGTGGGGTCCCCGAGCTGGGGGGCGGGGGGCTTCCGGGCTGTGGGGCAGGCTTCGGGGCAGTTACCTGGCTGGGAGGTGGCGGAGGAACCTGACTTCCAACTGCCTGGCGCCGGCGGGATGCGGGCGCAGGTCTCAGGCTCCGGGTCGCTGCTGTCTCTGCGGTTGGGGGAAGTCACCCAGCTAGCCTGGGACAGGGTCGGCACCCCCAGGAGGAAACAGCAGCGACGAGCCAGAGCGGAGTCGCTTGCAGGTGCGCGCAGGGCGTGCACAGGTGCGCGGTACGCGCATGCCCTAGGGACTCGGTGGGGACCCTAAGCACCAACGAACAGTCAGACCTAACTCATAAACAAACATCATCACTGCCGGCCCGGTCAGAAGTGCAGCCAAGCAACAACAACAACAAAAAAGGCGGGGAGGCAGACCCATTTCAGATGGTTGTGTTGGAGAGTGTGTCTGAAATCAGAAGGCGCCAGCCCGCAAAAAGGAAGAAACCCGACATGTTGGGCGGAAGGAACCGCCAGTGAAAAGGCCCTGCGGCGAGAAAGAGATTGGTCACTGAAAGAACTCAAAGAAGTCCTGTGTAGCTGGAGTGTAGCTGCGGGTAGTGATGGGAGGTGAAGATAGAGAAGCAAACAGGACCCAGGTCAGGTCCAGCTTATCCGGGTGTGGTGGCATGTGCCTGTAGTCCCAGACACTCGGGAGGCTGAGGCAGCAGAATTGCTTGAACCTGGGAGGCGGAGGTTGCAGTGAGCCGAGATCGTGCCACTGCACTCCAGCCTAGCGACAGAGCGAGACTCGTCTCATAAAACAAACAAGGAAAAACACCCAGAAAGACAAATACCTCATGGTTCCACTTATATGAGGTATCTAAATAAACACATAGAAACGGCAAGTAGAATGGTGGTTGCCAGGAGCTGCCAGGAAGGAGGAAATGGGTAGTAGATATTCAATGAATATAAAGTTTTGGGGTTTTGGCCAGGCGCAGTGGCTGACGCCTGTAATCCCAACACTATGGGAGGCCGAGGGGGGTGAATCACTTGAGGCCAGGAGTTCAAAACCAGCCTGGCCAACATGGTGAAAACCCGTCTTTACTAAAAATACAAAAATTCGCTTTGAGATCCTGTCTCAAAAGAAAATAAAGTTTTAGGTTTTTGTTATTGTTGTTGAGACAGGTCTCACTCTGTCACCCAGGCTGGAGTACAATGACGCAATCTTGGCTCACTGCAGCCTCGACCTCCCAGTAGCTAGGATTACAGGCGGGGGCCACCATGCCTAATTTTTTGTATATTTTAGTAGAGACAGGGTTTTACCATGTTGCCAAGACTGGTCTCGAACTCTTGACCTCAAGCGATCCACCCGCCTTGGCCTCCGAGTGTTGGGACTACAGGCGTGAGCCACCGTGTCCAGCCTGAAAGTGATTTTCTAATTGTCATTCTTAATATATTTGATAGAATCCATCTGTCAAGTATAGCTTTACCTCATTGACCAAGGCTTTTATTTTTTATTTTTTTGAGACAGGGTCTCACTCTGTCACTCAAGGCTGGAGTGCAGTGGTGTGATCATTGTTCACTGCAACCTCAAACTCCTGGGCTCAGGTGATCCTCCAACCTCAGCGTCCTGAGTAGCTAGGACAATGGTGCATACCACCACACCTGACTAATTTTTGGGTTTTTTTTGTAGAGATGGGGTTTTGCCATGTTGCTCAGGCTAGTCTCCTTGTGGATTTTTTTTATCACTTTGTTGCCCAACTGTGGCTAGTTGAACATTTTTTAGAATACCAGTTTGACTTACCTATAATTTTATTTTTAATTGACAAATAATAACTGTATACATTTATGGGGTACAGTGTGATGTTTTGTTACATGTATATATTATGGAATGATCAAATTGGCTGGGCACGGTGGCTCATGCCTGTAATCCCAGCACTGTGGGCAGCCAAGGAAGGTGGATCACCTGAGGTCAGAAGTTTAAAAACAGCCTGGCCAACATAGTGAAACCCTGTCTCTACAAAATATACAAAAAATTAGCCAGGGGTGATGGTGCATGCCTGTAGCCCCAGCTATTACAGAGGCTGAGGCAGTAGAATCACTTGAACTCGGGAGGTAGAGGTGGCAGTGAGCCGAGATCACTCCACTTCTCTCCAGCCTGGGCAACAGAGTGAGACTCCATCTCAAGAAAAAAGAAAAAACAACAAAAAAAGATCAAATCAGGCTAATTAGTATATCTGTTACCTCAAATATCATTTATTTGTGATGAGAACATTTAAAACCCTCTTTTAGCTATTTTGAAATACACATGGTTATTAACTAGTCACTATGCTGTGCAATAAACCACCAGAACTTCCTCCTCCTAACTGGAACGTTGTACCTTTTGACCAGTATCTCCCCTTTCCCCCGCAACCCACCCCTCTCCTCCAGCCTCTGCTAACCACCTGTCGACTTCTATGAATTTAGCTTTTTTTTTCTTTTGAGACAGGGTCTCACTCTGTTGCCCAAGCTGGAGTGCAGGAGCACTATCATGGTTCACTGCAGCCTTGACCTCCCTGGCTTAAGCAATCCTCCCACCTCAGCCTCCCAAGTAGCTGGTACTACAGGCATGTACCATCGCACCCAGCTAATTTTATTTTTTATAGAGACAGGTTTGCCATGTTGCCTAGCCTGGTCTCAAACTCCTGGGCTTAAGCAATCCTCCCACCTTGGCTTCCCAAACTGCTGGGATTACAGGCACAAGCCACTGCCCCAAGCCTTCTTTTCAATTCCAGGCGTAAGTGAGGTGATGTGGTATGTGTCTCTGTGCCTGGCTTATTTCACTTAGCATCATGTTTTCTAGGTTTATCCATGTCACAAATGACAGAACCTTCTGCTTTCTAAGGGCTGAATAGTATTCCAACGTCTATATATACTTTTTTTTTTTTTGAGACACGGTTTCAGCTCTGTTACCCAGGCTGGAGTGCAGAGGTATGATACAGCTCACTGCAGTCTCAAACTTCTGGGCTCAAGCGATTGATCCTCCCGCCTCAGCCTTCTGAGTAGCTGAGACTATAGACATGCACCACCACGCCTGCCTAATTTTTTATTTTTTTTGTAGAGACTGAGTCTCCCTATGTTGCTCAGGCCAGGCACAAGGTCTAAAGCAATCCTCCCACCTCAGCCTCTCAAAGTGCTGGGATTACAGGCATGAGCCACTGCACCTGGCCTTTAGTTATTATTTCTTTGAATACTTTTTCCATTCCACTCTCTTCCTCCTTAACCTTCTGAGACGCTAATCATGAATGTTAGCACTTTTGTGTAGTCCTACAGATCGGTGATGATCAGTTTTATGTGTCAACCTGACTGGGCCATGGGGTCCAGATTCCAGGAATTTCTCTGCTGTGTGGAGCCTCAGGTCCTGAGGATCCCAGCCAGGATAGGCTGCCTTCTCTCCATCGCTCAGTCTTTTAGTTTGTTTTATATGTAACATCCAGGGTTGTTAACTGTACTTAGTGGGAGGAATAGGGAAAACACCTACTTCATTTTTCCAGAAGCAGAAGTCAGGAGTAGAGTCAGTACTTATCTCTTTTGATGTTCAAATTGTCTCATCTTTGGCCAGTGGAACAAGTGATTATTCTTTGATAGGTTCCTTACACTGAAAGGTACTCCAGGCGGGTCCTCCTTGTACCCTCCATGTGCCAACTTTGGCATCAGCCTTTTCTACAAGGGGCCCTGGCTGGTCTGGGCCGGTCCTGGGAGCCCATCTGCCTTAGTCTTCTCGAGCTGCTGTAAAATGCCACAGACCGGTGGCTTACACCACAGAGATTTCTTTCTCACAGTTCTGGAGGCTGGGAAGTTCAAGATCAAGGTGCCAGCAGACTCAGTTCCTGCTGACAGCCCTCTTCCTGGCCTTGTAGACAGCCACCTTCTTGTTGTATGCTCACATGGTCCTTATCTGGTGGTGCGTGCATGTGGACAAAGGCTTCAGCATATGAATTCTGGAGGAACATGAACATTCAGTCCATAACATTGGCAACGTTCCTCTTGCCAATAAGTGGTTCCGGCATGGTCGCTTCTCTCTTCCTAAAGAAGATGGCAGTGGCTAGGCGCAGTGGCTTACACCTATAATCCCAGCACTTTGGGAGGGCAAGGCAAGTGGATCACCTGAGGTCGAGACTGGCCCGACCAACATGGAGAAACCTCGTCTCTACTAAAAAAAAAAAAAAAAAAAAAAAAAACAAAATTAGCTGGGAATGGTGGCACATGCCTGTAATCCCAGCTACTCGGGAGGCTGAGGCAGAAGAATCGCTTGAACCCAGGAGGCAGAGGTTGTGGTGAGCCGAGATCGCACCGCTGTACTCCAGCCTGGGCAAGAAGAGTGAAACTCCGTCTCTAAATAAATAAGATGGCAGTGAAACCCGGGCAACAAGAGCAAAACTCCATCTCTAAATAAATAAATAAAAGATGGCAGTGAAACAAGGGCAATCTCCTTTCTGTACAAGGGGCATTTGGCTTTGGGGCGGCCAACTTGCTGCTAGTCTGAGGACATGGCCAGAGGGCAAAGATAGCAGAGCCAAGAGCATCCCAGATCTGGGAGACAGAACCCTGATTTTCCTCTCATTAGACAAAGCAGATGCATTTTGGTCCTCAGTTGGCCTCACCTGTGACCTCCCTCAATCAGCAACTGAGAAAAGAAAATGAGCGATGGACCAAGGAGGCCCGTATGTCATTTTTGTTTCTCTCACAAAAACCCTTGATCTGAACCCAAACAGAACCCCTGCACACATTCCTTTATACTTCTGTTTATTTTTCCTGCTCATGAAAACAGCCAACAATTGCCTTTCGAGGGAAGGGAAGGTAATGCTGGGAAACGTCCTCAGGCGCCCTGAGCCGAGTTCTCAAGAGAGAAATGAGGCAGCTGGGGATCTGGGAGGCCAGAGTCCAGGACAGGACCTCAGCATCTTAGAACCAGGGGTGCCTCTGGAAGAGCAGTTCAGAGGGCGTGATTCCATACAGCAGGGTGGCTTCACACAGGCCTGGAATGCCCTTCTCCTCAGCCCAGGGAGCTCATTAGGGTCTGGGCCTGCTTCAGTTCTGTAGAGGGAAGAGGTGAGCAGCCAGGAGGCAGTCAGGCAGGATCTGGGAGAGCCTCTCACCCGTCGAGGAAAGCTGAGCCTCACCTGTCAGGAGGACCTGGAACTTGTCTGCTGAGAGGGACATGGCAACAGGCTGGGCTGGGGTCCCTGGGGCAGCTGCCACCTCCAGCCGCAGGTGCACCATGGGCTCTTCCACGGACCGCAGCAGGCTGGAGCTCAGGGTGTAGTCCACCCGCCAGCCCACGCCTGCCAACCTATTCACTGTGAGATAGGGTGGGTGGCGCTCAAGACCAAAGGCAGGCAAGCCAAGTGGCTCTCAGCTGACACCCTGGCTCAGCTCTCAACCCTTCAAGGCTATGTGGCCTCTAAGAAGCTCCCATCCCGCTGACCCAGGCTCATAACAGGGCAGGTGCCCGATAATCAGTTTGGATCACCTACAGCAGACCTCAGTGGCAAGAGGTCTTGGCTGGACTCTGGGCTAGAGGCAGGAGACCCAGGGCCAGGTCCCAGCTCTATGGCTGCTAGTAACCATGTGACCATGGTTAAGTCATCTCCCTGGAACTAGCACTTTGCATGCTGCGTGCACCTTCTAGAATGAGCCCAGACCCTGGCTGGCCTCATACTTACTGCGTAGGCTGCAGACCCGCAAGTGCTTCTGCAAGGGGCTTTGCTTCTCCTCATAACAGCGGCACAGGCTGGCCGCGTGCTCTGGGGGTAGAATGGAGTAGCTCTGGAGGTAGCAGGTGGGGGCTGGGCTTGGGTTCCTGGCCCAGACAGGGCAGGGTACACCATAGGGTCACAGGGCCTAGCCCCCTCTCTAGCAGCCCTTGGCCCACAGGCTGCCCAGCTGCCCACCCACAACCCGTACCTTTGGGCAGCCCCAGCTGCTGCAGTTCACTGGACAAGGATTCGCCATCGACACTGTGCTTGGCCGCACTGGAGAGGATGAAACTCAGCACTGCCACTGTGGCCTTCACATCGCCTGACTCTGAAGGACCCGTGGGTGGGACAGAGGGTGTCGCTGTGGCCCCAGCCACCTCCCTGTTGCCCTATTAACTTCACCTCAAAGCCCCCAGGCCTCCTGGAGCCACAGGCACTGCTCCTGCTCCACCAGGAGCTGGCAGAGAACAGGAAGGTGGGACTGTCAATGTCTTTCTTTTCCTTATGCTTCTCCACTACGGAAGGTAAGTTAAGGATGCAGCAGGGAGGGGTAGGGGGGTCCCTCTATACCAGGCACCAGGCCGAGGTCCCAGGGTTGCCTGGGGCCTGTGGACTCAGCGGGGTACTCACCAAACTTGGTGTCAGCCGTGAGCTTCAGGATCTTCTCATACTATAGGGAAAGGAGACCTTCAGGGGGTGCCAGGCCCGTGCTCACCAGCCCCTCACCCCCAGCCTGGGTCCTGTGATAAGGAACAGATAGGCTGGAAAGAAGTATGGGAGGTGCCCAGAGAGGTTGACAGGCTGGGTCACCCATCTCCCTGGGCCTAGTGCAGAGCTTCAGGGCACTGGGGGTCATAAGGTCATGGGACAATGGGGTGCTGGGTCTTGTACTCACATCAATTCCCTGCCCCAGCAGCTCCTTTAGTACCTGGCTGCAGAGAAGCCGCAACTTCACAGAGGACTGCAAGAGAATTCCTTAAATCAGCCAGGCTGGCGAACCTCACCCCTCCTTCCTGGGGACTGGCTCAGAGCAGGCCAGCCACTGATCACGGTCACAAAGGATGGTAGCACAGGCTGAGAGCACTGAGGCCCCTAACCCCAGAAACCTCACCATCCTCTACACCCACAATCCCCAGCCCAACGCCCCTCCTCCACCCAGACTAGACCCTGTGCACTCAACCATCTTGGCCAGCGTGCTGATCTCTGCCAGGACCCAGTCAGGACAGTCCAGATCACCACAGAACCGGAACCTCTGAAAGGGAGGGAGGCAGGTAATCAGGCTGGAGGGAAGGCTGAGGTGTGGCCAGGATCCGTGTGTCTCCCACACTGCTGCCCGGCAGGGACCCCGGTCCCCGTCATAGATGGATACCTTCTGGCCACTTGTTCTCCCCTATCACCAGGCTGTTGAGTGAACTCTCTCCCTGACCCACCCTGCCACCAAACCCTGCTCTGAGGTCTACTCCAGGCATCTGTCTGCTCAGCAAACATCAATTGAGCACCTTCTCTGTACTAGCTCCCACTCTTAAGTGCTAGGGGTACTGCAGGGGATAAAACAAAGTCCTCTGCCTCACACAGATGAGTGACCGCTCTCCCCTCTTCCCCATACCCGCACAACTCCAGCCACTCCGGCTTCCCTGCTGCTGCTCGGGGACACCAGCCTTGCTCCAGCCTCCAGGCCTGCTGCACTCTGTGTGGCTTGGTATCCCTTTTTTTTTTTGAGACAGAGTTTCACTCTTGTTGCCCAGGCTGGAATGCAATGGTGCAACCTCCGCTTCCCAGGTTCAAGTGATTCTCCTGCCTCAGCCTCCCAAGTAGCTGGGATTACAGGCATGTGCCACCACACCCAGCTAATTTTGTATTTTTAGTAGAGACAGGGTTTCACCATGTTGGCCAGGCTGGTTTTGAACTCCCGACCTCAGTTGATCCGCCCCTCTCAGCCTCCCAAAGTGTTGGGATTACAGGCATGAGCCAGTGGCTTGCTATCCGTTAAGTGACACCTCATCAGATCAGCCCTTTTTTAAAAAAATAAAAAATAAAAAAATAAGACAGAGTCTCCCTCCGTTGCCCAGGCCATGCTGGTCTCAAACTCCTCACCTCAGGTGATCCACCCTCTTTACCCTCCCAAAGTGCTAGGATTACAGGCATGAGCCACCGCGCCCGGCCAGGACAGCCCTTCTTTATTATACTTCTTAAAATAGCCCCTCACACAAGGAAATTTTGGGGGCGCGTGGATATATTCATTATCTTGATTGTGGTGATCCAAGAGCCAGGAAGATTTGATCTTTACTTGTGCAGCCTCATCTTTCCCTAACCTCCAGATGATACTCTCCCAGCTATGGGAAATGCATTCATTCCTGGGGAGCCATGCTCTCTCTCACCTTAAGTCTCTGCAGATGCTGTTCCCTGTCTGAAGACACAGGCTTCCCACCCTTGCCTCCCAACCCCTGGTACACAAACTGTACTTCAGCCAGCCAGCTCCTGCCATCCGCCTTTAAGGTTGATGGCACCCTCAGGGAGCCCCCCCTTAGCACCACACACAAGGCGTGGTTAGGTCTCTGCCCCCGCAGCCTTAACTATGACTGCCAGTTCAAGCCTCCGATTTCCCCTTCCCCAGGCAGCTCAAGTCCTCCCAGTGCCTAGCACACTTCATGGTATAGACTAGGCGCTTAGGACGGACGGACGGATGGATGAAGTCTCAACCCCAGAACTACTACTTTCTGGCTCTGGAAAGAGCGGAGGGGCTTCGTAAGTGTGCAAGAGTGAGCCTGAGTCTAAGCACATTCTTGTCTAAGTCGCACAGCAGGGCTGGGGAAGGGGGTGTCCTTGGGAGGTCCTCTTGGAGCTGGGGAAGACCTGAAAGGACTCCCAGCTCGAGATAAGCCCTAGTTCCTGTCCCGGGAGACAGGGGCCCTTCCTTTCGCTAGGGAAGCACAGGGACTCTAAGCCGGTCCCCCTGCTCTGTCTTACCCGCCCCCGATCCCCGCCTCCGGCTGGGGAGCGGGATGGCGGTGGACTTTTCTCTACCAGACCCACAGCCCTCACGCCCGCACAGACTGTGTTTGCCGAGAGGCCAGTACAGACAACCTCCCCCCGTTTCCGGAGCCACTTGGCGCCCCCTCATTCCCGCTCCAGCAACCTAACCCTCGCTTAGTCCCTGGTGCCTCACCATCGCGCCAGGAAGCTAGGGCCCGGGAATTCCTTTTTCCGGTCCCGCAGGGTCAGCTGAGTCGATGATCACGTGACTGGGACTAACCGCCTCTGGGAGGGCGGGGCCTGCTCGAGTGAGACTGGGAGCCCACCGCAGCCCACGGGAGGTTCCCGCGGCGAACTGCTGGCGACTCGTCTTCTGTCTCCCAGAATCCTTCCCTGGAAAAAACTGGCGCCAACTGCCAGTTTAACTGAGGACTGAATTAAGACATTAGGAAAGACAGTGGAAGTTATTTCATTTGTTTAACTTAAGGGGGTAGGATCCTGGGAGCCAGGGTGTTTCAGGCCATTGCCATGTTTTCCGCTGTTAAGCAAATAGCATTATACACAGCTGCGGGCTGTGGCAAAAGACATATTTTAAAAACTATTGAAATGTACTACATATACAGAAAATTGTACCTATTATAAATATGAAACTTAATAAGTTTTCGTCAACTGTGGAGCTCACATAACCAGCACCCAGATAAGGAAATAACCAGATAACTTCTTCAAGTGCATGGGTATTTTATTTCATTTTGATGAATCTTCTAGGTGCCTAGCAAAAAGGGCTGTCGTAATTAACATACTCAGGCAACCGCCCTACAGCTTCAACATCAATAGATGCTTATCTTAATTTTTGCCAATCTGATGGGGAAGAAAAATAAGTTGCTTAGATTGCATTGGTAGTCTGCTTACTGGTAACTGAGCAAATGCGTAGCCTAGAACAACTAAGTTTCCGACATTGACTTGAAGAGGCAAAAACAGAAAGATAAAACAACAAAAATACATTAGAGAATAGACCAATAACCAAAGAAGAAATTGAAAACAGTCGTCCCTTGGCAACCTCAGGATGTTGGTTCCAGGACCCCAGAGATACCAAAATTCACAGATGCTCAAGTCCCTAATATAATATGGCATAGTATTTGCATATAACCTATGCACATCCTTCCATATACTTTAAATCATCTCTAGATTACTACAATACCTAATACAACGTAAATGCTTTGTAAATAGCTGTTATAAAGTTTAAAAAATTTTTATTTTTGAGACAGAGTCTTGCTCTGTCGCCCAGGCTGGAGTGCAGTGGCAGTGATCTCCGCTAACTGCCAGCTCTGCCTTCCGGGTTCACGCCATTCTCCTGCCTCAGCCTCCGGAGTAGCTGGGACTACAGGTACCTGCCACTGCACCCAGCCTGTGTTTTTTTTATTACTTTACTTTTTTCCAAATATTTTCGATGCACAGTTGGTTAAATCCAACGATCCAGAACCCGAGGATACAGAGGGCTGACCGTAGTTTGAGCTCGCTCCTCAATTCCATGCCTATCCCATGCATCAGGTGCAGCTGGTTTTATTGTTGCAGGCTTTCAAGTTTTCAAAAGACAGAGCTCATGACAAGTAAACTGCTCTGTAGAACAGAAAGAAATGGAAAGTGTCCCAATTCATGGTAAAATTGAGCTCATTTCCGAAGAGTTTTTTCTTTTTTTTTGAGAGGGAGTCTGGCTGTGTCGCCCAGGCTGGAGTGCAGTGGCTGGATCTCAGCTCACTGCAAACTCCGCCTCCCGGGTAGCTGGGACTACAGGTGCCCGCCACCTCGCCCTGCTAGTTTTTCGTATTTCTTTTTAGTAGAGAGGGTGTTTCACCAGATTAGCCAGGATGGTCTCGATCTCCTGACCTCGTGATCCGCCCGTCTCGGCCTCCCAAGGTGCTGGGATTACAGGCTTGAGCCACCGCACCCGGCCCCGAAGAGTTCTTTTACAAATCATAACCACTAGCCTGTTGAAAACAACAGTACGTTAAGTTACTAGACTATCCTATACCATGTCAAAATTTTTTTTAAGAACATAAGACCTGTAATCATAGCACTTTGGCAGGCCAAGGCCAGTGGATCGCTTGAACCCAGGAGTTCTAGACCAGCTTGCACAACATAGGGAGACCCCAATCTCTACAAAAAATTACCCACTTGTGCTGGTGCACATGTGTCGTCCCAGCGACCTAAGAGCTGATGTGAGAGGATCTCTTGAGCCTGGGAGGTGGAGGCTGCAGTGAATCATCATGGTGCCACTATTCTCCATCCAGCCTGAGCGACAGAATGAGAGCATCTCAAAAAAAAAAAAAAAAAAAAAAAAAAAAAAAAGGCTGGGCACAGTGGCTCATGCCTGTAGTCCTAGCACTTTGGGAGGCCAAGGCAGGCAGATCACCTGAGGTCAGGAGTTCGAGACCAGTGGCCTGACCAACATGGCAAAACCTCGTCTCTACTGGAAAAAAAAAAAAAAAAAAAAGCAGGGTGTGGTGGTGGGTGCCTGTAATTCCAGCCAGTCGGGAGGCTGAGGCACAAGAATCACTTGAATCCAGGAAGTAGAGTTTGCAGTGAGCTGAGATTACACCACTGCATTTCCGTCAGCTTGGGCAACAGGATGAGCTCTGTCTCAAAAAAAAAAAAAAAAAAGATGATTTCACTGTTTAGAGCAGTGGTTCTCACACATTCGAGTGCATCATAATCACCTGCAGGGTTTGTGAAACCAGCTGCTGGGCCCCACACCAGTTTCTAACTCAATAGGACTGAGTTGGGGCCTGAGCATTGCATGTCTGTGTTCCCAGGTGACGTTCATGCTTCCAACTTGAGACCATGCTTTGAAAACCACTAATGTAGGGAAATATACTAGAGAATATGTTATGAATATTCTTGAGATATGTGTATATGTTAACTTACAGGTTTCTGTCCAGTAGAGAAGATAACGCCCAAAGATGTCAGTTTTATTTCCCAATATGATTTTTTTTTTTTTTTTTTGAAATGGAGTCTCGCTCTGTCGCCCAGGCTGGAGTGCAGTGGTGCGATCTCGGCTCACTGCAACCCCCGCCTCCTGGGTTCACGCCATTCTCCTGCTTCAGCCTCCTAAGCAGCTGGGACTACAGGCACCCGCCACCACGCCCAGCTAATTTTTTTGTATTTTTAGTAGAGATGGAGTTTCACTGTGTTAGCCAGGATGGTCTCGATCTCCTGACCTCAGTTGATCCGCCTGCCCCGGCCTCCCAAAGTACTGGGATTACAGGCATGAGCCACCGCACCCGGCCCCCCACCCTTTTTTTTTTGAGACGGAATCTCATTCTGTTGCCCAGGCTGGACTTCAGTGGCAGGATCTCAGCTCACTGCAATCTCCGCCTCCAGGGTTCAGGTGATTCTCTTGCCTCAGCCTCCCAAGTAGCTGGGACTACAGGCGCTGGCCACTGCACCTGGCTAATTTTTGTATTTTTAGTAGAGACAGGGTTTCAACATGCTGGCCAGGCTGGTCTTGAACTCCTGACTTCAGGTGATCCGCCTGCCTTGACGTCCCAAAGTGGTGGGATTACAGGCGTGAGCCACCAGGCCCAGCCTCACTGTAGGATATTAGCAAGTTTTGTCTCTATTTCAGAATACATTTCAGAATGCCCTTCCTGGAGCACTACAGACATTGTCTCTCAAAAAGTTCCTTGAACTAGCTTCACCATGTTGCTGACGCCCTTGCAAATTAAAGAAAATATCTTATACATATTCCTTCATTATTTGTATGAAAGTCATGCTTTTCACATTGTGAAAATTACACTTCAGGCTGGGTGCAGTGGCTCACGCCTGTAATCTCAGCACTTCAGGAGGCCAAAGTGGCCAGATCCCTTGAGGCCAGAAGTTTGACACCAGCCTGGCCAACATGGCGAGACCCCATCTCTACTAAAAAAAAATCAAAATTAGCTTGGGGGTGGCACACACCTATAGTTCCAGCTACTTGGGGGGCTGAGGCCCAAGAATTACTTAAACCCAGGAGACGGAGGTTGCAGTTAGCTGAGATCATGCCACTGCACTCCAGGCAGAGCCAGAGCAAGACTCTGTCTCAAAGAAAAAAAAAAAAAAAAAAGAAAATTATACTTTGATACAGTATGCTAATGTAAAGGATATAATATGGCTTGGCTTTGCATCCTCATCCAAATCTCACCTTGAATTGCAATAATCCCCACGTGTCAAGGGTGGGACCAGGTGGAGATAATTGAATCATGGGGGTTGTTCTCGTGATAGTGAGTGAATTCTCGTGAGATTTGATGGTTTTAATTACAGGTTTTCCCCCTTGCTTGGCTCTCCTTCTCTCTCCTGTTGCCCTGTGAAGAGGTGTCTTCTGCCATAATTGTGAGTTTTCTGAGGACCCCCCAAGCCATGCAGAACTGTGAGTCAACTTAAACCTCTTTTCTTTATAAATTACCCAGTCTTGGGTATTTCTTCATAGCAGCATGAGAATGGACTAATGTCAGGAGAACCCGCTCCCAATGGTTAACGTGAGTTCTTTTCTATTTCCTAGGCGTCTCAGCTGGTTTGAGAAGTAAAGGGAAAGAGCACAAGAGAGAGAAATTTAAAGCTGGGTGTCCAGGGGAGACATCACATGTCGGCAGGTTCTGTGATGTTCCCTGAGCCGTAAAACCAGCAAGTTTTTATTAGCGATTTTCAAAAGGGCAGGGAGTGCATGAATAGGGGTGTGGGTCACAGAGATCACATACTTCACAAGGTAATAAAATATCACAAAGCAAGTGGAGGCAAGGCGAGATAGCAGGACCACAGGATGGGGTGAAATTAAAATTGCTAATGAAGTTTCAGGCACACATTGTCATTGATAACATCTTATCAGAAAACAGGGTTTGCGAGCAGACAACCTGTCTGACCAAAATTTATTAGGTGGGAATTTCTTCAGTCCTAATAAGCCTGGGAGCGTTACAGGAGATGGGCTTATTTCATCCTTTCGCTTTGACCGTAAAAGGCGGTTGCCTTAAGGGGGCCGTCTATAGACCTACCCTCAGGGCTCATTCTCTTTCTCAGGGGTGTTCCTTGCTGAGAAAAAGAATTCAGAGACAGTTCTCCTATTTGCTTTTGAAAGAAGAGAAATATGGCTCTGTTCCGCTTTGCTCACTGGTGACCAGAAGTCTTATCTCTCTTGTTCCCTGAAGATTGCTCTTATCCTGTTCTTTTTTCAAGGTGCCCAGACTTCATATTGTTCAAACACACATGCTCTACAAACAGTTTGTGCAGTTAATGCAATCATCGCAGGGTCCTGAGGTGACATATATCCTCAGCTTACAAAGAAGATGACAGGATTAAGAGATTAAAGACAAGCATAGGAAATCACAAGGGTATTGACTGGGGAAGTGATAAGTGTCCATGAAATCTTCACAATTTATGTTCAGAGAGTGCAGTAAAGACAGGTGTAAGAAATTATAAAAGTATTAATTTGGGGAACTAATAAATGTCCATGAAATCTTCACAATTTATGTTCTTCTGCTGCAGCTTCAGCTGGTCCCTCTGTTCGGGGTCCCTGACTTCCCGCAACAGACTAATACAGTGTACTAATCACAGCCCAGACAGTAGTATACAGGTACTACTATACTTTGATGCTAGAGGTATTCCCATTAAGGTCAGGAGCAGGCCGGGTGTGGTGGCTTATGCCTGTAATCCCAGCACTTTGGGAGGCCGAGGCGGGCGAATCACGAGGTCAGGAGATTGAGACCATCCTGGCTAACACGGTGAAACCCCGTCTCTACTAAAAAATACAAAAAATTAGCCGGGCGTGGTGGTGGGCGCCTGTAGTCCCAGCTACTTGGAGGCTGAGGCAGGAGAATGGCCTGAACCTGGGAGGCAGAGCTTGCAGTGAGCCAAGATCGTGCCACTGCACTCCAGCCTGGGTGACAGAGTGAGACTCCATCTCAAAAAAAAAAAAAAAAGCTCAGGAGCAGTATGTGTTATCATTACCATGATCTAACATTGTTCCAGAGGTTTTTAGGTCAGCAGTTGTCAACTGGAGGTGATTTTGCCTCCCTGGGGATATTTGACAATATCTGGAATCATTTTGGCTGTCACACTGAGGAGTGCTACTGGCATGTAGCAGGCGGAGGCTGGGGATGCTGATAAACATCCTGCGAGGCACAAACAGCTCCATAACAAAGAATTATCCAGCCCAAAACACCAATAGTGCTGCT
Source organism: Chlorocebus sabaeus (assembly GCF_047675955.1). Classification (NCBI taxonomy): domain Eukaryota; kingdom Metazoa; phylum Chordata; class Mammalia; order Primates; family Cercopithecidae; genus Chlorocebus; species Chlorocebus sabaeus. The sequence continues at coordinate 51,235,319 of NC_132929.1, read as the reverse complement.
ATTGAGAAACCCTAGACTAGACAAATAAAACATGGGAAATCCATTAACATAAATGTGGGAAAATAATAAACTAGTATTTGCCAATGACAGTCTAGCTAGGAGGTCCAAAAGAAGCACCTGAAGAACAGTTACGTTTTGCAGGGGCTGCATGGTGGCTCATGCCTGTAACCCCACTGCATTGTAAGGCCACACTGGGAGGATCTCTTGAGGCCAGGAGTTCAAGACCAGCCTGGGCAGCATAGTGAGACTGAATTAAAACATCAGCCAGATGTGGCAGTGTGCTCTGAGAATGCCAGCTGCTGAGGTGGGAGTATCACTTGAGCCTGGGAGTTGGAGGCTACGATGAGCTGTGATCATAGTACTGCACTTAGAAAAGATATTTTTTGAGACAGGGACTTTCTCTGTTGTATACTGGGTCTTGCTATGTTGCCTGGGCTGGTCCCAAACTCCCAGCCTCAAGTAGTCTTCCTGCCTCAGCCCCCGAAACTGTTGAGGTTACAGGCATAAGCCACTGTACCTGGCTTTACAAAATAAAAATTAAAAAATAAAGAAGGTACAGGATGTTATGTGGCCTGTTGAAAGATGTTGGAAAACAGTTGTGCTTGTGACCCCGCTGTAACCAGTTATAAAAGTATCTGGATTAAGAAATGTACTGCATCTGGCTTTCTCAAGCTTAGGTTCCTGCTGAAAGAATGAGATGGACCTTTTCTTCCTCCGCTCCTCACCTCCCTGCAAGAACCAGGATTGTGCATTTTGACGGGCAGGCTCTTACCTCTGGCAGGCCACAGGGGACATGCAGAGCCTTTCTGCTTGTGTTTTTTGGGCACTTGGGTAAAGACCCCCTGACCAGGCCTTTGTTTATGATATTTGGCCTATGGAGGAATGAGGCTGGAATCACCTGGGAGGGACAGAGGCTTTGACTGGAAGGAGGAGTGACCTGAACTCCAGGTTCTGGGCCTACACTTTGTTCCCATGCAGCACCCTGTTAGTGGTGACTGGGGCCTGGAATTCAGGGGCCTTGGTGGCTAAGTGTTGACTGGACAGGAGGAGCTAAGGGAGGTGAGGGGCATTTCTCCAACACTGCCCCCCGCCCAGTTCCTGAATCAGTGCCCTCTGACGGCTCAGACACAGCCCCGGCCAGCAGCAGCGCAGGTCAGGAAGGACGAATGCAGTCAGTACGGATCTGCTCCACAGTCTCCGCCTCACTTCATCTCGGGTTGTGGGGAGTGAGTCCCCGCAGCACTGATGATATGCTGTCAGCTGAGAATGTTCAGCTTGATTTAGAAAGATAAGGTGGGACATCTCTTGGGCATGGCGTGTGGAGCAGTGCCATCCCTCTGTGCCAGCGAGCCAAGCAATAAACCAGAATGTGCAAAACCTGCGTCCCAGAATCACCGTTCCCGGAGGGAAAGCCTATATTGTCAAGATGCCCACAGCTAAATTAACCCAAACATTCCACCCAGCCTTGAAAACCGGTAGAACTTTGACATTAATATACTAACCCTCAGGTCTTTACAGAAATGTGTAAGAATAGCCACATACTGTAACATGCGGTCATTGAGAGGGAGGAGCCCGTCAGAACAAATGGAACCAAGTCCAGAAACATGTCTGTCTGGGCACAAGATGCCAGCCTGTGTGTCAGTCAGGGAAGCAGACCAGGAGGAGATATTTATTAAGATTTAAAACGGGCTCCATAGCTCAGGCCTATAATTACTATACTTTGTGAGGCTGAGGTGGAGGATCACTTGAGCCCAGGAGTTTGAGGCTACAGTGAGCTGTGATCATGCCACCCAATTGCAGCCTGGAGATAGAGCAAGATCCCATCTCAAAAAAAAGTGCTTAGATGCGCCCTTACATGAAGCTACCTTGGGTACAGCTTCCAAGACTGGCGAGGCCTCACTCAGGACCAGGGGGCCCAGCACTAGCTCAGCTTCCACCGCCTGAGCGGCACTTGGAGGAGGTGGCTACAGTGTCATCAATCCAGGCTCTGTCGGGTCTCAGATCCCCCAATTATCATGCCTTTTCTGCCCAATCTCTGCCTCATGATGGCCTCCACTGACCGCAGCCTCTTCCACCTCCCCAAAGGGACCCCTGCTCATGCTCCCCAGCCCGCAGGAGCACCTGCGTCTCCAGGAAGCCCACCCTGCTGGCTCTGGGCTCTATGTAGGAGAGCTGGGCAGGCTGGATCCCGCCACTGAGTTCAGTCTCGGGGGTCTCCACCCACGCTAGGCTTCCACTGATGGGACATACGAGGCCAGGGGCATTCATTACATCCACACAAGAGCCCTATGGTGACCAGGAGTGGGGTTCTGAGAGGTTAAATGACTTGCCCAAGGCCCCAGAGCTGGCTAGAATTCCTGCACTGCCACATCCAAGGCCATGTTTGGGCCTCCCACTCGGGGGCCTGGACACCCCTCTGCATCTACCAGGCTGGGAAACACATGTCTACTGCAGCTTCCTCCCAGTGACTTACAGCAGCTGCAGATTTCTGGGGGGCCTTCTATGGGGCCCACTGCAGCAGGGAGCTGAGAACTCTTACACAGCCCTGTGTTCTCTCTCCGCCCTCTTCAGCTCTGAACTCATATACTAGCTGGTCTGATGTAAGAACAGGCTGTGGTGAGGGAGTTGGGGTTCTCGTCAGTAACCCAGGCCTCCAGGAATCAGGTGATGTCGATCTGGAGAGGAGGTGCCTGCTGGAGGGACTAGGGGGAGCAAGCCTGGCCCAGGGCCCTGGCCTCCTGCTGGGGCATCCCCTTCTTCCTTCCCAGGGTCCCCTGAGAATCTGAAGGCATCCAGGGTAAAGTGCAGTGTTCAGCTGTGTCCTGGGGTCCAGGAAAGCCAAGTAGTTGCTCTACCTGCTGTCCACCAGGCACCCCGGCAGAGAACAGCCTCAGCCCACCCCAGCCCAACACCAGATCCCAGGGACTGACCTACCTGTAAGAGGGCAGCATGAGGCTGCCCCATTGTCCCCAGAGAGTCCCCTCAGTCATGGGCTCTGACCAGGGTGCAGGTGGGCCCAGAAGGCTGGCCCAGCATGGGTGTGGCTGCCCATTGGTCCTCTGAAGAACCTCAGGGGCTTGTGGCAGCTGGTGTGTGTCTGGGCTTGGAAGTAGAGGATGTCCCCCAGCCAGAGAGCAGGGGACATTTGTTTTGTATTCCAGTCCTCAGCAAGGACAGGGACCCCAGGCTCTGGGCACCCCAGCTCTGCCCGCTCCTACCCACAGCCAACCACCATTTGGCCAAAGCAGTCACCCCGGCTCCCACAGAGGGAACCATCCTCCCCACCTCCTGATGTTTGCCTGCACCGGTCAAGTTCCATTCTGGAAAAATTCTCCACATCCTTGGGAAGTCACCTCCTCCTAGACTCCTTTCCAGAGCTGTCGTCCCTACTTCCATTTCCTACCTATCATTCCATACAGAGACCAGCTTCTTCCCTGGGCCAGGGCTGCTCTGGAGGCAGGGAGGCTGTGGTCAGGCCATTGAGTGTAGCAGAGCACCGGGTATAGACCAGGCTCTCCAGGCACACCTGGGCAGAGAAGTCAGAGACCCACAGGTGAGTGCCCTTCCTTCTGGCCCCACCCACCTCACAGGCAGAAAGAGGGAGGCTTCACAAGGAGGCTGAGGTAAACAGGGGAGCCTGGGTCACCTCTTTCTGATCTCCTGCCCTCCTGGGAGAAAGCCAGAGGTTGGATCTGGGAAGTGTCAAGAGCCCTGGTCCAGTCCTGGTTTCACTAATGAGGCTCAGGGAGGGGCTGGGTCAGCCCAAGTCACTGAGTCCATAAGGGAGGGCCCTTACAGTAACCTAGGACCCTAGAGCTAGCTGAGACCCCATCCCTTTCCCACATAGACCAAGACAGGGACATGAACTGGCTTCTGGCTTCTAAGGCCGAGGCTCAGCTCACCTCTCCCTCCCCTTGCCTGCGTCTGTTGTCACACATCAAAAGTGAGTTTTTTTCCCCGAGGGGCTGGAGGTCCAGCTCCTTGGACTGGACCAGATGGCCAATCCAAACAAGTACCTGTTTGTCCCCACCAGCCAGGAATTCTCATGCCACGCAGCAGCTGGGGGCACCAGGATCCCCTGGGTGATTCCAGGGATAAGCCCTCCCCGAGGCTCCCACAGCAGCATTGTCACCCCCAGACCTGCCATAAGCCCTGTGTCCATCCAGCCTTAGAGAACCTGGCCCCTCACACGTGTTCTTTTCTAATGTCTGGATTGGGAAATGGAGGCAAATTCTGGGTACTAGAGTCAGAACTAAGACAAGACTGAATGGAGGGGGGCCTGGGGTCCTGAGAGGCAGAGACGTGAAACCCTCTAGAGTATGTGGGGAGCTGGGTGTGTGTTCTGGCCGGTTGCTTCTCCCTGTGCCTCAATGTTCCAGGTACCCTTGGAGGGACTGAGATCCTGGGGATGCCTGGAGCCTGGCTACATGATGTGGCCACCCTGATGCCCTTGTGTTCTCCATGGCAGGCCAGCAAGGCTGAGGAGAATGGCTCTGACAGCTTCATGCACTCCATGGACACACAGCTGGAGTGGCAAATGGAGACCACCGAGAGCCTGGTGGACTCCTATGTGGCCATTGTCAACAAGACTGTGTGGGACCTCCTGGTTGGTCTCATGCCCAAGACCACCGCACATCTCAGGATCAACAACGTGCATGCACTGCCTCATGGGGGCAGAGGCTCCTGTGGCACTGGGGATGCAGGTGGGGCCTGGCGGAAATGCCAACCAGCCCTGTGGGACCAGGTCCAGGGAGAGGGGCACAGTCAAGACCAGAGCTGTCCCATAGAACTATAACGTGGGACTGGGCACAGTGGCCCATGCCTGTAATCCCAGCACTTTGGGAGGCCAAGGCAGAAGGATCGCTTGAGCCCAGGAGTTTGAGACCAGCCTGGGCAACATAGTGAGACCTGGTCTCTACAAAAACATTTAAAAAATAGCTGGGCCTGGTGGTGGCATGTGCCTGTAGTCAACAGGCTAATGTTGGAGGATCCCTTTGAGCCCAGGAGGTTGAGGCTGCAGTGAGCAGTGATCTCATCCACTGTACTCCAGCCTGGCAGCAGAGCGAGATCCTGTCTCCAAAAATTAAAAACTGAGTAGACAGGTGTCCTGGTGGCCTGATAGGTCCTGGCTCCCCTCCCAGATCTGTGACCTTGGACAGGTGACTTTTCTTCTTGGCCTCAGTGTCCCCATCTGAATGAAAAAAGGCAGTGGGGAAGTGGGTCTTTGAGTCTAAGTGGTGTAGAAGCTGCGTCTGAAAAGCCACACTTGGGACTCCAAGTCCAGTGCACAGTCCCAGAAGGGCCTGGCCAGGTGGCCAGGGTGGCACAGGCATCAGGTCCCAACCTCCTTCCCTCTTTGCCCACTCTAAGATCAAGGAGTTCATCTTGGATCTGCTGGCCAACCTGCACTCACGTGGAGACAAGAACACATTGATGGAGGAGTCGGCAGAGCAGGCAGAGCAGTGCAACGAGATGCTGTGCATGCACCACGTGCTAAGGGAGGCGCCCAGCATCATCAGCGACATCAACACCACCACCGACAGCATGCCCACGGGGGCCCATGGATGACTCCTGGCTGCAGGTGCAGAGCGTCCCAGCCAGACACAGGTACCAGGCCTGGCCCCCACAGCACCAAAGCACCCCAGCCTCCATGGCTGAGCCTGTGGGCTCTTGGAACAGGCTCCATTCTCAAGCTGGCAGATGTGGGTGCTCTCTGGAGTCATCAGAGAGGGCACAGAGCTCATGGTTTATGGTGTAGGGGCTGGGAGCTTGGAGGGGGGTGTGTGTGAGGCTGGACTGTGAGGTGGCCAGAGGCCTAGGAACACCGTCCTTGGCATGCCATCCCTGGTACCTGTCGTGCAGTCTGAGTCATGCTGCCAGGGCAGGGCATCCAGTTCCCAGCCTGGGAGTGCCGAGAGCCGAATCCACTGCAGAGCAGGGGTGATAGTCAGGGTCCCACCTCCTCTATCTGTTGGCAATCCAGTGGCGATCTAGGATAAAACCTTGAGAGTCCCATACACGTGGTCATCCCACAACACACCTCACAGGCCAGGCAGGAACACACAGCCCCCTTCCCTCCCTCCCAGGTACCATCATAGCTGCTAGCGTGTGACTGAAGGCAGGGTCTCTGGCCCCCACTGAAGCACTGCCGCTGGCCAGCGGGCTCACGCACTTTGGCCTGTTGCTCCTAGGGGTCACCTGTGCTATTCAACCAAGGGGACCACAGTAACTACTGGCTCAGCTGAGCTCCGACTAGTGAGCCCACCAGCCTCCCCTGTCACAGACTCTCCCTCTTCTGCTTTTCCCAGCAGGAAGGGCCCAGCCTCACCTATGCAGCCTGCAGACCCCACAAATAGCTGAGGCTCCCCTCTTAGACTTATAAATCTATGGCCAGTGGCATATGCCCTTCCTGCCTCCCCCAGGGTCCTTTCAGAGGGTCCTGGGCTTTCTGACCACCCAGAGGGGCCTCTGGCGCTCACTCCAGCCGTTCATTCCTTTTAGGTTCACCCTCCTGGGTCAAGCAGTGTTCTTTCTCTGTCAGGCCTGGTGGCTGTTGAGTGGGGCTCCCCAAGGTGAGACATGGCCCTGGGCCAGTGGGTTGGAAGAGAGGGTGACCAGAGAAGAGGGAAGCCCGAGGGGGCTGAGCATTGGTCTGAATTGTGGGTGCACTGCCTGGGTGTCATGGGAGAGGCCAGTGTGTGTGGGCTGGCGAGGGCCACCACAGTCCCCAGGCACTAACTGCAAAGCTCTGGCTCCTCCCTCCATCTTCCTCCCCTTTCCCTTCGAGCTCCTCTTTTCCAGGAATCTTGCCACACCTGCACCTGCGCCCTCCCCTCCCCAGCCCTCCCACAGCTGCTGCAGCACACCCCTGCTCTGTGCTTGCCTCACCAGCTCTCTGCTCACTTTTCTCTCCCCATTTTCTCTCTGCTTCTCTCCAGCTGCCAGCTGATCGGGTCAGACTAATCCATCCTGTCCTGAGAGCCCCAGGTCCCACTTCGACCTCTAAACAGATCCTCCTCTTCTCTGAGGCCTCCCTTTCCAAGACTGCCTGGGCGGGTGTCCTGTGACTTGACAGTGGCTCCCAAGCCCAAAGCCAGCCCCCTTCATCTGTGACTTAGTCTGTTGTAGTGCTGAGCTGACACATCCAGGTGTGACCGTTGCTGAAAACTTGTGCCCCTCTGTGGTATGCCCTGCCCTGTTCTATAAATATCCATAAATACTCTGTGGTACGCCCTTCCCTGTTCTATAAATAGCTATAAATACTCTGTGGTAGGCCCTGCCCTGTTCTATAAATATCTATAAATACTCTGTGGTACGTCCTGCCCTGTTCTGTAAATATCTATAAATACTCTGTGGTAGGCCCTGCCCTGTTCTATAAATATCCATAAATACTCTGTGGTATGCCCTGCCCTGTTCTATAAATATCTATAAATACTCTGTGGTAGCCCCGCCCTGTTCTATAAATAGCTATAAATACTCTGTGGTACGCCCTGCCCTGTTCTATAAATAGCTATAAATACTCTGTGGTACGCCCTGCCCTGTTCTATAAATATCCATAAATACTCTGTGGTACATCCCGCCCTGTTCTATAAATATCTGTAAATACTCTGTGGTACGCCCTGCCCTGTTCTATAAATATCTATAAATACTCTGTGGTACGCCCTGCCCTGTTCTATAAATATCTATAAATACTCTGTGGTACGTCCTGCCCTGTTCTATAAATAGCTATAAATACTCTGTGGTACGTCCTGCCCTGTTCTATAAATATCTATAAATACTCTGTGGTACGCCCTGCCCTGTTCTATAAATATCTATAAATACTCTGTGGTACTCCCTGCCCTGTTCTATAAATATCTATAAATACTCTGTGGTACGCCCTGCCCTGTTCTATAAATATCTATAAATACTCTGTGGTACTCCCTGCCCTGTTCTATAAATATCTATAAATACTCTGTGGTAGACCCTGCCGTGTTCTATAAATATCTATAAATACTCTGTGGTACGCCCTGCCCTGTTCTATAAATATCTATAAATACTCTGTGGTACGCCCTGCCCTGTTCTATAAATAGCTATAAATACTCTGTGGTATGCCCTGCCCTGTTCTATAAATAGCTATAAATACTCTGTGGTATGCCCTGCCCTGTTCTATAAATATCTATAAATACTCTGTGGTACGCCCTGCCCTGTTCTATAAATAGCTATAAATACTCTGTGGTTTGCCCTGCCCTGTTCTATAAATATCCATAAATATATATACACACACACACACACACATATATATACACCTACACGTGGCTAACCGCCTCACCTCTAGCTTTGGGACTCAGTCACTGTGCTGTCCTTGTGGAGTCTTGTGGCCCAACAAGAGGAAGCTGTCCCCTGACATTGCCCCTCAAACGTCCACCACCTCCAGTGAGCCTCCCTGTCATGCCCGGCCTGTGAACAACCAGCCCCCACCATCCTTCCCACCCCCTAACAAACATGGCGGTATGGTGCAGGCAGCTGTGTGGACTGACAGTCTCTACCAGTCCTGCTGTCCCTCGGCTGAGAATCAAACCCATTTCTGGATGATGGGGAATGTGTCCTCTGCTGGCTGTGTTCTCTGTGGAGCTCAGGGGAGGGAAAAGGCCAAGCCATTTCTAGGGTGCTGTTGGGAGTGGTGAAAAGGCCACACCCTTTCCAAGGGACACTTTTCTTGGAAAGCTCCTGGAGCTCAGGTGGCACTTGTTCTGTGAAGCCTGCTCTGGTCACTAGGGTGCAGGGCGATGAACTCAGCCTGGAGGGAGCCCACGGGGAAGCCGGCGCTCTGGAGGGACAGACAGAACAGGCCACCAGGCACAGACAGGAGAGGGATGCAGGGGGACAAAATGGAAGATGCTTGGGGTGGATGGAAGTCAGTGCCGTTGAATGCTGGTATCTGCCTTCCTGGCCACCGGTAGATCAGGCTTCTGAGCCTGTTGGCTGTCAGGGCCTCACTGTGCCCCATAGGCACCATGGCAGTCCCAGTGAAATCCACCAGGTGTCACCAGGCAGCATACAGGTAACAGGCCCGGAAGGTCCCCAACAGCTGAGCTGGATATGCTCAAACACTTTGGGGCTCCTCATTCAGTGGCACAAACTCCAGGACCCAGGGAGGGAAACGGGAACCCACCAGGCTGCGCAGTATGGCTAAATCCATTTACTCCATAATGAAAAGCAAAATAAACAGGAGTCATATCACCAAGGAAGGCAGGACCCCATCCCCACCTCCTTCTTCTGTCCTATGGTATCAATAAATAAGTCTCCCAGCCATAAGTAATGACTAGAACCTCCTCCCCATATGCCAGCTCCAACCTTCATGAGGTACAATACAGGGGGTGGCCCTAACCCCTGGAATATACAAAACATTACACAGATACTATATGTACACTGGGGAAGGGGGATCACCCCAGCAGCCCGTGCCCTCATCTGCTCTACACTGAGCCCCACTGTCCTGCCTCAGCTGCCTCTCCAAATAAGACAGGAGCTCCCCTGAGGGAAAAGTTGCTTTCATGAGAGTAGGGAGGACATCAGGCCTCCTCCACACAAACCAACTCCACCAGCCTCTGGCTCTTCAATAACACACATCACCGTCCAGGAATGTAAGGACTCAGCCCTGGTCAAGGTGGCAAAGGGTCTGGTTGTCTGCCCCCCATTAGACAGGGATCTTGTCTTGCTACCCTAATGGTAAAGGGGTGACTGGGAAGGGGTGATAGGGATATGGTGGGGGTGAAGACTCCAGCCCTGCTTCTCCAGGCCTATGCTGACAGGGGCCTGCTTTTATTTATTTTTATCCTATGACTTTTTTTTAAATTCCATAACTTCTTTTTCATAATACTTTTTTAAAACTTGTCATAAAATGTTATTCTACTTTTTTTCCACAACACTTTTTTTTGCCACAACTTTTCTACAACACTGTTTATCCCATAACTTTTTCATCCACAACCTTTTTATCCCATAACTTTGGTTTGTGTTCTTCTAATAAACACACTTGCATAGTCACAATTTTGTAAAAATAAAATCCGATGATCTCATGCCAAGCGTGCCCAGCATTTGCACAGTCTCAATACCTTTAACACCATAGTTTCCAAGACACACAAAATTTTGTGGCAAAAACAGCACTTTGCAACAATTTCCTAACTTATTGCATTGCAGTAGCATCATAGTAGCAGTCAATAATGGCACTTTAGACAACAGTCTTTCAGTACTTCCATTATACATTCTGTTGACAGGAATTCATAAATTGGTAAAAGTCATTCTAAGAAAACTCGGCACATAAAGCTTGGCATTGGAATTGGCATTTCTTTCACTACTTTTCCTTCCCCCAGGTTCTTTCTATTAAACTACAGTATTCACATTTTAACATGCTTTAACTTATTTCAAAACATTAAGATAGCAGTTATATTTTCGAATAGTTATATTATTTTAAAGTGACTCTATAAGATAAAGTTTTAGAGAAACTATATTATGGATAGGGCTGATGTACATTTTCACATTTTCTAAATATCAGCTTTGGTTTTAGAACTGATTTTTTTTTCATTTCTGGAAAACCTATCAGGTTTAATCAAAAACTTTAAAAATAATGACCATATATTGCAATCTTTAAATAGGTATTTTGATTCTTCTAACAGAAATTCAAATTTGTTCAGTTGAACTCACATTTTCAAATTTTATATTTCTGATGATCTCTAACCTTCTAATGTTGCCTTCTAAGCAAATTGAAAGCTGCCTTATACCGAGTGAGGAAGAGAACAAATAGTTGGCTGAATGAGGTATCGCAAGAGACTGTATGCTTTGAAGAAACACTTAAGTTATTGTCATAGGATTTCCATTCTTTTTAGCTTTTTCTGAAACATAGGACAAAATCCCTACACAAAGAGCGGTATTTAGAAACTGTACCACTGTTAATTAGCCACACTATTTGGTCTAACAGTTTTTCTTTATCATTCTGAAACTGGGTTTAGCCAATACATTGATAAATTCATACAATTTTGAAGAGTCAGTTGAAGGACCAATATTTGTACTCTTTCAGTGAATGCAGGCAAATCTGTTATTTCATCTGTAAAATCATATTATTGCTCTCCTATTAATGTCATATTTATAAAAGTATCATGAGGATGCCAAATGCTAAAAATGGAGATGGTCTAGTAACTAGAATTGCACACCCCAGGGAGCGCACATACATCTCTCCCTACATCCTAATACTGTGACGTATTTTGGAACACAGACATTAGAACTTCATGAAGTTTTAACTGTTGATTCTTTCCCAAGCATCATGAAGTTATGATTTAGGCAACCTATGACTGAAATAATTCATTCATTCTCTATAGGCACATAACATAAATATGGCACAAAATATGCCTCTAACTGAAACCGAGAGGTATAAAAACATATTTCACTCTTCGTAAAGAACTTTGTGAGGAAATATAACTCTGTGATTGTATAGATACTTTTACTCATAATACCTTGACATTCACAAACAGTAGATTGCATTGCAGTTTGTAAATATTTTAAGTTGCATAAACTTCTCCTTGATTTTCAAATGTAATATAACACTGTCCACTAAAACTGCTTTTTGTTTCAACGAATACTCTCACATGTATTAGTTTATTAAAATGGTTGTTATTATTTTTAAAGTGTTTTCCATTCAAGGAAAAGAAGTAAATTCCTGTGTCAGATTAACCAATGTGGTTGAAGAATAGGTATTAGCCAGAGAGGTCTAGATGGTAAAATCAGTCTTCTAGCCTCAAAGAAGCTCCGTGAACATAGAGGAATGCCAGGTGTCACACAGCTTTCCTTCACTCGAATTCGTTCTTGACTAGAGCCTGTATGCCTGTTTCAGGGATGTTTAAACTCTGAAAGGATTTCTTATGATCTTCACTAAATACACTAAGAAGAATGCCAAGCAGTGCCCTTTTGTGTACTGGGACATGTAGTCATGTGATTAAAACAGGTAACATGAACTCTGACTTTAAAATGTATTGTAGATATAAATGCTCTAAGCTAGAAAAGGTTTTCCGCATCCACAGTCAATGATGGGAGTCTTTCATTCCTCAGAAATAATCCCTTTTTAGGTCATTGAGAAAGAGTCCAACTGCTGCAGCTCATGCTGCAATATCTTCATAAGCCCAGAGCACATACAAATCCTAAGGGAACTACCATAGTACCGCGCTCATTCCTGGCACCAGAACAAATGAATCACACTCTATCCTGCACACACCTGCCAGAGCAGGCCACTTTCCTCTTCTGTGAGATTTAAAAAGCTCCCCAAAATGTTATTACTCCCATCCCCAATACACAGAAAATAGGGGAAAAGCTGTTTCCAGTTCTCGGCCTTTAAACAACTCTAAATGTCAGTACTCATGGGGGCATATTACAAAGTAAGAAACAGTGCGCACTTGAGGGCAAACCACATATTGAGCTAATGAAGAGCTCACTGTGATTAGGATTCGATCAAACATAATAGAACATAAGCAAATTTTATCTGAATTCTGTAAAGAATATACAAGCTGTAATAACATTTAAAAAGCAGGGCAGCCTATTCGAAACCAGTAAGAATAGTTTTGTGCAAATAGTGGGTCTTTGTGTGTTTGAACTCCCACCATGTAAGGGCAAACTTGATATGCGAGCTAATGACCTACAATTATCAATTAAAAACAAAAATGCTAATGGATGCCAGAGTGAACATCAGGGAAAGACCCACACTCCCTTAACTTTTTATAAATAAATTTAAACTGTAAATTAGAAACACAAATAAACATGAGGGGCTCTAACATTCCAATGAAGTAGATGAATTGTGTAGGGGATTAACCCCATCACTTTTTGTTGTTGTTTTTAAATTTCTTGACCAGCTCTCAGATGATGATGATGTTTATCTCTCTGTTCTTGGCTGCCCGGTAAAAGAATGGCACGCAGGGTTTGGTGGCCAAGCCTGAGTGCTCCAGGGTGTCCTGCGTTACAGGAAGCAGCTGCAGGATCTTCTGTGCAGTGGGGTTGTCACGGGGAGAACCCTCCCTGGCCTGTCCCGGTGCAGGCTCCACGCTGTCCTGAAAATCTTCGGAGAGAGGGAGGCGGGGCTCTGAGTACACTGGGAGCCTCGCCTGCTCCAGCCTGCCCACCCCGCCTGAGGGCTCTGCTCACCACTCTGCTCCTCCGCAGCTGCAAGTTCCTGGGGGGCTGGGACCCCTGGAGCGGGCTCCTCAAGAGGGTTCTGGGCAGGAGGGAGGAATTTGTCATGCCCCTCGTGGTCGCCCACGACTGGTAACACCATATCTTGCAGCTCCAGCACCTTCACCTGAAGGGAGGGGTGCTCAGTTACCACGCCTGAGCCGGCGCCAGCACCCACCCTCACCCCCACCCCCGCAGAGATGTTGCACACCCTCTACCTTCATCTCCTGCTCCTTCTGGGCCAGCCTGCTGGCTTCCTCCTCCTCGTGCCGTGTGTTTGGCCCTGCCCCCTGGCTCTCATATACCGTGATGTGCTCTCCTGTGAGAGGACACGGCTCAGACACTGGGGCCCCTCTGAAGGCCCTGCAGCTCCCCGTGCCCGTGCCCTGGCCTCCTGCTTACTCATGCCATCTGTCGCTCCAGAGAGCTGGATGAATCCAAGCTCTAGTTTCTCCACCTGCTGCTTCCCATCCACCTTCTCCCTCGGGAGGTCCATAAAGCCACTCTGGAGCCAAAATAATAGGGTCACATCACGGGAGTGACCTGTCCTGCCCCACCCCCACTTTTCTTGGCCCATGCCAGGACTCGCTCACCTTCACCTTCTCCACAGCCTCCTACAGGGCCCGGTAGCTCTCCCCACACACAAACTCACCCCCAGTCCCTGGGGCCGGGGCCTCTGCCTCTGGCTCCTTCCAGGCCGAGGCCACCAGGTGAGCCAGGTGCAGGCAGCACAGCCTTCACACCTTCTGCTGCCCACATAGCCATGCCTGCCCTCCTGGGCACTGGCTCCAGCGGAGTTGAAAATGCCACTTGAAGGCAAGAGCTGAGTATTCTTGTAGGGGCATACACAGAACAAATGGGGCTGGGAGGTGGAGCACAGCCCCTTCCCTTGGGGTCTCAGAGAGTGCACCTTTGGGTCACAGGTGAAGTGGTGTCTGACCACTGGCTCCCGGAAGGGGTGAAGGTCCAGAGAAATCAGAAGGTGGGGAAAGCAAGAGCATAAGGGGGTCTGGGAGGGACCACAGAGGAAGGTGGCAAAGCGGGCGCAGGGAAAGTCAGACTCACCGTGGCCTCCCGGCTCTCCAGGTCCTCTGGGACACTCGGCATAGGCCGAGGCACCCCCTCCTCCTCAGTGTTCAGATGTCCTCCTCCATCTTCTGTGGGGAGGTGGCCAGAGGGGTCCTCAGACAACCCAACAAGGGAAGTACTGTGGGCCCATCTCTGTCCCCACCCTCACTGTGTAACCCTGAGCCAGCCCCTCCCCAGAGGGGAATGAGGTGCTGTTCTTTATTTTTCCTATAAGATCCAAGATCTTCTACATTGCCCAGGCACAGTCACACTACCGGTTGGTGCGGGAGTTCTGACCTGCTCCCTTTCTGATCTGGGCCAGTTCACTTATCCTTAGGCAACCTGGTGGCCGCCTGCTCCCAGAAGGTCATCATATTGATGCCGAACTTAGTGCAGACACCCGGTTGCCATAACAACCAGCTGTTCTAAAGGTCTCTTCCAACCCCTCAATCCTATGCTGCTAACAGTCCCCCCTTCCTCCTGGGGCTCTCTCCTCTTCCTCTGAGTGGTCTCCTGTACCTTGTCCAGGGAGAGCCATGAGACTCGACTGGGCCTCCAGCTGTTGGTTCTGCTGGCCGGCAGCTTCTAGGCACTCCTAAGGGAATGGAAAACAGACTGAGAAGGCACAGAGGTTGCCAGGTCGTCCCCCTCGGGGCCCTGTCCTCAGCGACTCCCTCTCCTGGGTCTCCTGCAGGTTTGGCAGGCCATCTCAGCCACCGCTTTGCCCTGAGCTTCCTGCTGCTGCAGCTGGTCCATGAGCTGGGTCTGCAGCAGTAACTGCCTGTGCGGCGCCTGCTTCTCAGAGGTCAGCTGCTAATGGGTGACCACGTACTGCTTCAGGTGACCCCAGTACTAGTCTCACTGCTGCTGCTGCAGACTCTGAGACTCTTGGCTCTTCAGCTGTATCTGCAGGAAGACCCTGGGCATGAGGGCATGTGGTGGTTGGCTTCCAGATTCTGGGCCCATTAATAGGGTAGTGAGGGCACGGTGGGGCTCTGTAACCTGTCTGGGACCCTGGCCCCTTGCTCCAGGCCTAAGAGACTTCCCCCGTTGCCTAGAACCCCATGCCTCCTTCCCCAGCCTCAAATCTCCTGTCCTTCCCACCATTTAAACTGTAGACCACAGACTGGTGGAAAAGCTGAGGGAGCCAACCACCGTCTGCTAAGTGTGCTACAAGCCTAATGCTTTCCATGTGTTCTCTCATTTAATCCC
The DNA here is from genome assembly GCF_047675955.1 of Chlorocebus sabaeus. Classification (NCBI taxonomy): domain Eukaryota; kingdom Metazoa; phylum Chordata; class Mammalia; order Primates; family Cercopithecidae; genus Chlorocebus; species Chlorocebus sabaeus. The sequence continues at coordinate 51,219,854 of NC_132929.1, read as the reverse complement.
CAGCACTCCATAAGAAAAATGCTAACTTCCTTTTGAAGCTAAAGAAACAGAGACTTAGAGATGAAAAGTAGTTGAATGGTGACCAGTGGAACCGAGGCCGGAATCCAGTTTGAATCTAAGGAGGCTTTTTTCTTTTGTTTTGAGACAGTGTCACCATGTGGCCCATACTGGAGTGCAGTGGTGCAATCTCAGCTCACTGCAACCTCCACCTCCCAGGCTCAAGAGATTCTCATGCCTCAGTCTCCTGAGTAGCTGGGATTACAGGCATGTGCCACCATGCCGGGATAATTTTTTGTTGTTGTTATAATTTTAGTAGAGATGAGGTTTCGCCATGTTGGTCAGGCTGGTCTCAAACTCCTGACTTCAAGTGATTCTCCTGCCTCAGCATCCCAAAGTGCTGGGACTACAGGCAGGAGCCACTGTGCCTGGCATAAGGACCCTCTTATACCACTGTCTCCACCCCTATGATTGGGGGAATCCATGCCTCTAGCTGGGAAGATGATGTCCAGACCTGGGAGGAGCCCAGGGCTACCCACCTCTAAAAGTCAGAAGGTAGGAAGCAAGAAACAGTCATGGAGCTGCCCTGGAAGGTGCTGGGGTCACCTGCCCCCCAGCTGGACCTGCCTTTGGCCTGGCACCTCCCCTCCCCAGAAGCTGGTGCCTGCCTCCCAGCCCTTCTTGGATGGGGCAGAGGTTACCATCTCCTTCACCTTGCTCAGCTTCTCCTGCAGCTCCTTTACTTGCTGCTCCAACTGCAGTGCGCTTTTGTTCTTGTTGTTCTGGACAGAGAGAAGCAGTCAGTGGCCATCCACTGCAGCTGGAGACCCCAGAACTTTGTGTCTGCCTCCCATGTCACCGGAAAGGGTGGAGGTAGGTTAGAAAAATCATCCCCTCTCCCCTACAGCCATCAGAGCAGGGCCTGATGAGCTCTGGCTCACAGATGTCTTTAGAAGTACCATGTCATGTGAGGGCTACACTGCCTCATTTTACAGGTGGGGAAACAAAGGCCTGGAGGGCTAGGGATGAGGGCAGGCTGCCCAGGTGGGGCAACCCACCAGATCCTCAAAGCTGCACTGTGGCTCGGCCAGCTGCTTGTTGAACTTGTGGTTCTGGGAGACTGCGAGCCTCTCCTCCTGCATTCGCAGCCTCTTCTCCTGTTTTCGTAGCTTCTCCTCCTTCTCCCACAGCCTCTCCTCCTTCTCCCACAGCCTCTCCTCCTTCTCCCACAGCCTCTCTTCCTGCTTTTGCAGCCTCTCCTCCTCCTTTCGCAGCCTCTCCTCCTGCTTTTGCAGCCTCTCACCCTGCTCCCCCAGCCTCTTCTGCTTCTCCCGAAGCCTCTCCTTTTGCTCACATAGTCTCTCCTCCTCCTGCAACCTCCTCTCTTCCTGCTCTTGGATCCTCTCCTCCTGCTTTTGGATCATCTCCTCCTGCTTTTGGAGCCTCTCCTGCTGCTCTCGGAGCCTCTCCTCCTGCTCCTGGAGTCTTTCCTTTTGCTCCTTGCTCAGGAGAGTCAAGGCCTGATTGTTTTCCATCTGGGATTGGAGCTTTCCTTTCAGACTTTCCACCTCCTTCCTCAGGTGTTTGGCCTCATCTTGTAGCTGTTCCACCTCAGATGTCCCTGCTGGGTCCACCAGGGACAAGGGCTCAGCTGAAAAATGAAGCAGACAATAAGGGCCTCTGGATTCCCCACCCACCACTCCCCCTCAAAGAAAAAGCCCTCCTTTTGATGCAGCTCCTCTCAGGCTTCCCAAACTTGGCCTCACTGCTAAAGATTCCTTGCACTGGATGGAAGCCAATTTCCAAGCCATGTCAGATAGAGAGCACTGTGGGTGACTGACAATGGGCACTCCTTCCTCTTGGCTGACGGGGACCCTGAGGCTCATGGAGATGACAAGACTTGCCAGCTGCTGGCACAGACCTCTTTCCTTCTGCCTCAAAGCCCTTCCATCCACCCACCTCCCTGGGGCATTCTAAGCCACCCCACAGCCCTCTGATGCCAGTCCTGCTCTCAGGTCACACCAGCCCCATCTTACCCATCTGGCGTTTGAGTTCGGAGAAGCTCCTCTCCAGCTCCTGTATCCGATGTATGTCATGTTTCTTCTCCTCCTTCAATGCATGAGCCTGCCCAAAGCACAGGGGGAAAGGGCCCTGGAGAGAGGGGCTGGTGGCTGGACAAGCTACCGTCTCCATCTCTGCCCCCACCTCCACAAAGCCCAGACCCATGACTACCTCTGGCTATACTAGTCCCATTTTACAGATGCCCAGAAAGATCCAGTGACCCATCTAACGTGGGGCTGAAGGGTCAGGTCTCACCTCCATTGACATTTTCCGCATCCTCTCCTGCCACCGGGCCCTCTCTCCTTTTATATGCTGAGCATACTCGTCTCTTTCCAGCTGGACTTGTTTAAGTGACTCTGTCACCTGCAGGAATGGGCACAGAAGTGAGGAAGGGCTGTCACTGGTCCTCACCTGCTCCTGGTCAGCTGGGATCCTCTTCCCTCCACATCCCTCCCTCTGCAAAGCCTCACCTGTGTCACGTGTGCGTTCAGCAGCGCCCGCTCCTTTCTGGTCTGCTGTAACTGCCGCTGGAGGACTGCTTCACTGCGGCTCGAGGACTGGATGGTGAAGAGTGAGAAGTTTTGATGTGGGGAGCCCGGGCAGTGCCCCTTAAAGGACTAGGGTTAGGCTCAATATACAACTCGGTCAGTAAAGATCAAGGCATTTCCAAGCCCGTGGCCTGGTTTTTAAAAGAACTCAGTAAAGTTGCAAGGGACAGGGAAAGAGATCGAACTTACAGCTGGCTAACAGAGGCCCAGAGAGATCAGGTAACATTGCTATTGTTATTACTGTTATTAACACCACTGTTTGAACCTTTATGGAGTGCTTCACCAGGTTCCATACTAGCAATCCCATGTAATCCTCACAACCACCATACGAGACAGTTACTAGGATTACCTCTATTGTGTAGATGAAAAACACGGAGTGTTCGAGGTTAAGTGCTTGCCTAAGATCACTGAGACAGAGCTGGGATTTGAACACCCAGGTCTATCCGATTCTCTAAGCCCATTTTCCTTGCTGGGGGTGGGGGCACAGAAAGGAAGGGGAAATTAATCTTTTGTTCACTTTTTGAAAGGATGATACATTCGCATAGTTCAAAACTCAGAACGTGCAGAAGGGAAGTGTCTCCCAGCCACCCTGTTACCCTCTCCTGAGTTTTTTGCGAACCCTTGCAGACATGTTTCATGTATATTATCATAGTATGTACACACACACACACACACACACACACAGATACACACACACACACACCTTTCCTCTCTCTACAGAAATGGTAACGTACTAAAGGTCCTCTTCTGTACCTTCACAGTACAATACCCAATACCCCACCTAGGATTTGGCCAAGGCCACAACCAGGTAAGGGCAGGGCAGGCATTTGGTCTTCAAGCTGTGTGTGCAGTGCTCACTCCCCACAGTGCCCCTCAACTCACCCACACCAGCTGACTCAGCCCCAGGCTGTCTCTAACAACCACACACAATAGCAACTAGAAATGAGCATGCTGCCTTCTGGGCAGGACACTGCATCCTGCAGAAGGGACCTTTACACTCTCTCCTCCATCTGGGAAGCCAGGCTGCCAGGGGACGGGGCAGCTGGTTGGACTCACCCTGTCCTCTTCCTGCTGCTGTGTAGACAAAGCAGAGAGAGCCCGCTCCAATTCTTGAATACGCTGTAAGGAGGATTGCAGGCGGCCGGCCAGATCCTTGGACTCTTCTGTAATGACAGAGGTTGAGATGGGGCCCAAAGGACTCCCTCTAAAGACCTGTCAAAGTGCCAGGTTGAAGGATGATGGGGTGCCCAGATTCCCACCTTCGAAGTGTCTGGCGGCACGTTTAGTGTGGTAAAGGGTGGTCTTCAAGTCTGCCTTTTCCAGCGTGAGGATGTTGATTGTCTGAAATGGAATGTTTGGGAGAAAAGCCAAGCAAGTGCTGAAAGAGAAGGAAAGAAACATTCTCTGGAGGACAGGAGAAAACTCCCCACCCTCCACTCACCTCTAACTGCTCCATCTGTGTTTTGTGTATTTCATTGTTTGCTTTCTTTTCCTATAGGAAGAGGAAGACAGAGCTCTTATCTGGGGGAGGCAGAGATGGCACAGCAAGAGACATGCCCCCAGGATGCCACCAATGCCCCAGGACAGGCACACCCATGGGACCAGGTTATCAGGGACCCTGTGGGCATGGGGCGGAATCTGAGGGGTGAGCCTTCTTCCCCAGGCTGGGAGTGGGCGAGACGAGACTGGTGCCTCTACATCTGAGTGCCCCCAAAACCCAGCAGTCATGTTGTGAGCAAACAAAGAAATCACGTTACTTCTTCCAGCTGATGTTCCACTTGTTTCTTCTGTTGTTTCTGTGGGGACAGTCAAATTCAGGTGACTGAGGGTGGCCCCCTCAACTCTATCCCCCAGGAAGCGGTAGGCAGGGGCCAGGAATGAATTTTAAAGACAACATTCTCAGACCCAATGGCAACATGAATGGGTCAACTGTCCTCAAGCTCGCAAGGACAGAGGATTTGGGTCTTTGTTGGGTTTTGCCCACAGCCACAGAACTCAAAGTCTGAATCTGGATTCTCTCCAAAGGATAGTAACATAAACCTCTAGGGACGGAGTCTGAGAAAGGCCCACCCTTCTGCCAGCTTGTGATTGAGGAAGGTGCGTTCATTCAACAAACATTTACTGAGCACGTACGAGCCAGGTACAGTTCTTCACAGCAGATATAGAATGGAAAAGGACAGACAGGAGCCCTTGGCCCTCAGGTTTCCATTGTAGGAGCCTTTAAATCTCAGACTCTCAGAGCTAACCGAGACCTCTGATGCTCTACCTCCTTCAGAAACACCAACGCAAGGAGGAGAGGTGGCTTGTCCAGACTCAAAGAGCAAATTAGGGACTGAGTCACAGCAGAAATACAGGGCCCCTGACAAACCATCAGGCTAGTGCTTCCCTGAGAGGTGACAACCCCAGGGCATGTGTGGCAAGGACTGAAGCAGGGGTGTCTGGAGAAGAGAGAGTCGGCAAAGAGGACAGTGACAGAAGAGCCATGCTGCATGCTCCTTGCTCTGGGGTCCCTCCAGGTGAGGCTGGGGTGCTCCAGCTTCCCATTTGCCCTTGGCCTCAGGGGACCCAGCCCCTTTCTTCAGAGCCCCAAGGGGAAACTAAAGCCCAGGATTGGCAGCGTGGAATCACAGGACCCCACTGGACTCTTACCAATGATTCTATGTTTTCCTTGAGTTGATTGATTGTTGCGGAGCTTGAGTCCAGGGCTACTTCCAGTTCTTGGTTCCGGCTCTGAGGCGCATGCAGAGAGGAGGAGTTGGAGGAGGATTGCGGGGAGAGGTAGAGAGAACAATCATTAGGGCTGGGGTGTGTGTGGACTGTCTCAGCTGGCAGAGGGGCACCCAGCTCCCGCTGTGAGAGGAGGTTGGAGGGCTGGCCTGCAGGGTCACTGCACCTTGGCTCAGGGCCTCTTACCTCCAGATCCTTCAGGGTAGCAGATGATGCAGGAGTAATAAAAAAGAGAAATTTAAAAAAAAAACTTACAGGGAAACAGTTATGGATATAGAGAAAGTATAAAAACAGCAAAGGGGCCGGGCACAGTGACTCATGAATGTAGTCCCAGCACTTTGGGAGGCTGAGGCAGGTGGATCAGTGCAGGTCAGGAGTTCAAGACCAGCATGGCCGACATGGTTAAACCGCGTCTCTAATAAAAATACAAAGATTAGCTGGGCGTGGTGACAGGTGCCTGTAATCCAGGTTACTAAGGAGGCTAAGGCAAGAGAATCACTTGAACCTGGGAGGCAGATGTTATAGTGAGCTGAGATCTCACCACTGCACTCCAGTCTGGGTGACACAGTGAGACTCTATCTCAAAAAAAAAAAAAAAAAAAAAAAAAATCCCCAAATCACACATGCCTGCTCTGTATGTTATTCCCAAGTTACTTTTAAACTTTAAGGTCTCACCATTTCCAAGATGATAAAAGATGAGGGGAAGGAAAAAAACCCAATCAATCAAGCAGGTGAAGAAGTAGACATAAACAGAATGAAGGTTAATGGCAGCAACATAAAACAAGGCAGAGGCAAAGTATCCCCAAAACCAGAGAAGCCTCAGGGGCATGCACAACTGGAGAGAGCATGCCAGAGAGGAGTCCTGGCACTGCCTCACCTTCCACTTGTGCAATGGGGGAGCGCTACCCCACTGGAATGGTTAAGGTTGGACACCATCACCTTCAGAATGTCCTGAATCTATAGGAGGGGACAAGGGAAAAACAAGGGCAGGGGGAGAAAGACAGAAGTGGCTTAGAGAGAAACAAAAAAGTCAGGGTATGAGGAAGATGTGGTTTCAGGAAAATAAAACGCTGAGGAAGAGCAGAGGAGATTGAAACCATGGCCTGTGCCATTCTTCCAAATGGCCACCTGCTGCCTTGCCAGGGGCAGGAACAAATAGATGGAAAAGTTCCCTGAGCAATGCAGTCACAGGGTGGAGTCACCTGACCAATGCAGCTCTTAATATGCTCACTGGACCCCTCTCCTCAGGCCCAGGACGTGGACGATGAATCTGGTAGAGCTCCAGACCTCCACCTCTATTAAAAAACCAGACTCCTGACTAAGGGTTCACTTGAACTAAGGGGGCTCCAGCTAAAAAACAAGTTTGAAAGACACTGATCTTGTCCAGTATCATCTTACAATGGAGAACACTGAGGCCCAGGGTAAGAAGTGATTTTTCTGTGGTCACTCAGCAAGCTGGTGGCAAGTTAGATCTTCTCTTAATCCTAGTGCCTGGGGTTCTCCTCACCACACCCTGAGCCCCCTTCTGTGACTCCTAAAGGGACAGCTTGATAGCAAGTGGCTGTACTCATTGGCCCAGCTCCCCCGTGAGACTGGGGATCAGGAAAATCAAACAGCAATGACCATTTCCTGGGTATCCTGGGTGTTCACAGCAGGACATGTACTAGGGATTAACATAAAAGCAACAACAATATGGAATATCATTTAAACTTCAGAAATGAAAATCAAACAACACTACCCCTATTTTATAGATGTGAAAAGAGAGGCCCAAAGAACTCTAGCAACTTGCCATAAATCAGATCCCTAGCCAATGGAGAGGCAGGATTCAAACCCAAAATTCTTAACCAGTACCCAGCAATCTTAACAATTACCCTCTACTGCCCCTTTGGGCCCCCTGTCCCCAGGAGCCTGGCCAGCCAAGACTCACATCCCCAGGTGAGTGGCAACCACCAGAAGTGGTTGTCTCAGGGCTACTGCCAGTTTTCTTCTTTTTTGTCTTCGCTCCTGCCGGAACACCAGGGCTGTTCCTCTGCTGATATTCTTTTAGCTGTGGGAAAGAAGAGCAGTAATACTCATGAGAACTACCAGCCCCTATGGCCATGTCCCCTTTATAGTTTTTCAAAATACTCTTATACACCATCTGACTTAATGTCACCAACAACTGTACAAGGTGTTTTCACAATCACTTACTGATTGAGAGGGATGGATATTATGGCTAAAAAAAAAAAGGGAGGGTGGGCAATAATGGGACTTAAACTCAGTCTTCTGACTCCAAGCTCTGGGGTTTTGCCATGAATCAGCAGCTGCCAGAGACCAAAATCAGAGCCAGAGGTAGAAAACTAAACATTAAGTAGGCAGGAACTGCACACTGTGTGGTTTGGAGTCACACATCCTCACACGTCTGTAAGTGTGAAGAAGTGCACCAGGACCTCTCAAACTTTTATATCCATGTGTCCTCATGGCAGAAGGCAGCTTTTTTGTTAAATCTGGGAATTGATCAGAAAGAGGACAACCCAAGTCTCATTTCAGAGAGAAGTCTGGTATACTCTTAGAAACATATGTGACTGTCATCCCTAAGTACATTAATGTTTCTTCTCTCTCAAGAGAATCAAGGGAAACTGATGCTTCAGAAAGATCTCCCACATTTATCCTGTGGCACTCAAAGTACCCCAAGTTGAGATGATATGAGGAAGATTCAAGCTGTCAAGTTCAGTTTTCCAAGATCTATTCCACAGAAGATAAGCAAATCTCACTTCAGAGACCACTGACTGAAGGGCAGTCTGGCCCCAGAACTGTGGAGAATTAGAATATGAGGTGGAGAACTGAGAAAAACATGTTAAAGTCTCTCTGGAGAGTAGAAGGCTGGGAGAAAACCAAACCAAACCCATTCTCCCATTGCCACCCAGAGATACTGTCAACGTTTGAGCTCACAGGGGAAGTGTAGGCTTTTCACAAAGTCAATGTCTATGCAAAGGGAGTAAGGCAACCTGAAACCTGTTGCTCCTAAGTCCCATAGTCCCCATTCCCCTCCCAGCTGGAAATGTGTGCTGTGGCCAGAGGAACCAGAAATGGGGCGAGAATGCTTAGGGGACTGGGTTGTAAGATCATAGGGCAGTCTTGAAGCAGTAATGACAGTTCCTAGGGGGACTGTGACGTCACTACATTCCACTCCTCCTGGGGGTGGGGGGAACCACATCAGTGCAATGGCTGAGTTGCTGATCCATGATGGGGGAGTGGGACGTAGGGCTGGTGCCCAGGTCCTTGGAGATGCCGGTCCGAAGAGCCCAGGGAGGTCAGGCTTGGGTCAGCAGGAGGGGAGAGTACAGTCTGCAGCAGGAAACCCCAGGAGTCACCAGCCCAAAGTCACCTAGGGATTACTGGCGATGGTGGGGGACTGGGGCTGGGGGACCCAGGTTCTCGGACAGCTGAACCCAAAGAACCCAGGGAGGTTGGGCTTGGGGCAGCAGGATGTGAGGGGCGAGTACGGAGCAGGGAGCCCCAGGAGTCACCTGCCAAAAGTCACCATGGAGCGACTGGCGAGGGCAGAGGCTGGGCTGCTTGCTGAGGGGGCAGGGCTGACTGATGAGACTTTGGTGGGGGGAGCCCAGAGGTGCCAGGGTTAGGGGTACCTCAGGAGTGGTGTGTACTCTGGCAGTAGTCTTGTCATCGGAGGGGATCTCTGGCTAGGTTGGGGGGCCATGACCTGTTGTGTCTTACCTTTTTCTTGGCTGCTGCCAATTGACTCCGTTGAGTCTCGTCTAACATCATGGGGTGGGGAGGGAAGCAGGGTTGGGGCCACATCAGCGAACACCTCCAGTCACCTACCAGGTGGCTGTGTGACTGAGCCAGAGGAGGCGTAACCAGGGCCCCACTAGAATGCAGAATGGGGGCGTGGCCTTAATTCTCCAAGCCCATTGGTCAATGAGAAAGATGAAAGGGAAAGGAGGCGTGGCCAGGGAGCAGTGTGGCCAGAGGAACCTGTGACATCACAAGGAAAGCTGACCATGCTACTGCTGTCCCCGCCCACTTGGGGAGAGGGGCGGGGCCTGCCTACTCCGGGAGCGGGGGGCTGGCTTTTGCTTTAAAACGTTCAAAATAAACTTTAAAAAGTATATGTGTTTATACTGTAAATATATGTGTGTCAGTGTGTGTGTGTCCATATGTTCCTCCAGAGCTCTCTTCATTATCCAGCTTCTATGCATGGTCTATGATTTTGGCCTACATTTTTCACCTTCACATGGAGTACAAGAATTACCAGTATTACCTCAATTGAGACAAATACTATAAAAATGGAAAATCCAGAGCATGTTTGATGATTAATGAAGTGGACTATATTATCCAACATTCCAATAAGGTAAAATAATCACAATGATTTCTCTTTTTTGGAAAAACATTTCTTTTATTCTCCTACATTATTAAGATTTTTTTAAAAAACAAGAAACATGTCTAATATCTTTAAAAACACAAAGCTTTTGGGCTGGGTGCAGTGGCTCACACCTGTAATCCCAACATTTTGGGAGGCCTAAGTGGGTGGATCACCTTAGGTCAGGAGTTCAAGACCAGCCTGGCCAACGTGGTGAAACCCCATCTCTACTAAAAATACAAAAGCTAGCCAGGTGTGGTGGTGGGTACCTGTAATCCCAGCTACTCAGGAGGCTGAGGCAGGAGAATAACTTGAACCCGGGAAGTGGAAGTTGCAGTGAGCCAAGCTCATGCCACTGCACTCCAGCCTGGGCAACAGAGTGAGACTCCATCTCAAAAAAAAAAAAATAAAGTAAAAGAGTCAAAAGTAAATAAAAACACAAAGCTTTCAACTTAATAAGCACTCAAAGCTCTTTCTGGTTTAAAGTATATACAAGGTCTATTTTTCTAGAATCACCTGACCTCTCTAAGCCTTGCAAATGAAACTGAATTTCTCACTTGATACTTGGCTATGACTTACAATCATGAAAACCAAGAACTGTGTTATGTCACTGTGTATTGCTTGTTACCTGAATTCCACACTAGGCTGAGATCAAGGGTTGACTCTTTCACGATTTGCTTCATACCCTATGAGCTTCTTTTCCCACACCAAACTAAGCTTTTTTCTAGAGTTCTACAATTTACAGTTAGTAGACAAGAGGGTTCTCAAAAATGTAGTCTCTGGACTAGCAGCACCAGCAGAACCTGAGAACTTTTTTTTTTTTTGTTTCTTTTCTTTTTTTTTTTTTTGAGACGCAGTCTTGCTGTGTGCCCCAGGCTGGAGTGCAGTGGCGCGATCTCGGCTCACTGCAAGCTCCGCCTCCCAGGTTTACGCCATTCTCCTGCCTCAGCCTCCCGAGTAGCTGGGACTACAGGCGCCTGCCACCACGCCCGGCTAATTTTCTTGTATTTTTAGTAGAGACGGGGTTTCACTGTGTTAGCCAGGATGGTCTCGATCTCCTGACCTCGTGATCCGCCCGTCTCGGCCTCCCAAAGTGCTGGGATTACAGGCTTGAGCCACCGCGCCCGGCCCTGAGAACTTTTTATAAGTGCAAATTCTCAGGCCCCACCCTGGACCTGGTGAATCAGAAACTCTGGAGTAGGGCTCAGCAATCTGTGCTGCAGTAATCCCTCCAGATGTTCAAGAACCTCTGGCATACAGCAGGTAGAAAAATGTGTTTCCTTCTGTAGGTCCAAAGCCAGACATACTATATGTTCTGTCTTGATACGAAACCATGACATGCAATTAAAACACATAAGTTTCCTTCCTACTCCCACCCTCCATCCGAAGTGTTCTATTTTTATGAGTTAATAAGAAAACAAGTGGCAATCAGAGATTCAGTCTAAAAAGTATATTTACAAGTGTCAGTGCTCATCCAGCCTGATCTCATACAATACCATTTACACCCTCCTACCTCTCAAGTTTTAAAAACTTATCTTCACAATGTAAGTCTCAGGCACACTAGCAGTTCTACAATAAAACACCAAGTAGGTTGGAATGTCCAAACTTACTACAGAAGAAAAGGGGAATGATTGGCTGTATTTTCAAATTGCATTCAACCAGAAATGTAAGTTTTGGATTCTTTTCACCTTCACACTTCCAAGTTAATAGAATTAAGTCAAAATACTCCATTCTTTCAAAGCCTGTAAGCCAGGCAGAGTTTTACTGTATTACTTCTTGCTTTCAATGGATATAAAGCAGAATCCTGGTAGGCACATTTTGTATGCCTGCAAAGATACAGAACTAAACAGTTCCGTCTGTTCAATATTAAAAACAAAAGTCCTGCAAACCTCAGATAGTGAGTGTAATACTTCAGCACTAGCACCAAAGCCTCAAACATAAAAAGATGCCAAGAACTCCACTAGCAAACAAAATGAGCTCTTGGCCGGGAGCAGTAGTTCACGCCTGTAATCCCAGCACGTTGGCAAACCAAGGTGGGAGGATCACTTTATGTCAGGTGTTCAAGACCAGCCTGGGCAGCACAGTGAATTCACATCTCTACAAAAATTTTTAAGAATTAGCTGGGCATCGTGGCACACACCTGTAGTCCTAGCTACTTGGGAGGATGACGTAGGAAAATTGCTTCAGCTCAGCAGTACAAGGCTGTGGTAGCTATGATCATGCCACTGCACTCCAGTCTGGGTGACAGAGCAAGAGCTACATAATTACAGTCTGTCCTGCTCCTGTTTATGTTAAAATGCTTTCAATCAGCAGGATAAAATTTAAGTGAAATGTGACTTTGGAGGTTGGCCAGAAAATAGGCAATGGAGAAACAGGCACTTCCCATGAGAAAAAAAATGACCAATAAGCATATAAAAAAGATTCAAGGCTGGGTGCCATGGCTCATGTCTGTAATCCCAGCACTTTAGGAGGCCAAGGCGGGTGGAACACCTGAGGTCAGGAGTTCGAGACCGGCCTGACCAACATGGTGAAACCCCATCTCTACTTGAAAATACAAAAATTAGCCAGGTATGGTGGCGGGTACCTGTAATCTCAGCTGCTTGGGAAGCTGAGGCAGGAGAATGGCTTGAACCCAGGAGACAGAGGTTGCAGTGAGCCGAGATTGCACTGTTGCATTCCAGCCTGGGTGATAGAGCAAGACTCCATCTAAAAAAAAAAAAAAGTTCCAAAGCACTAGAAACCAAAGAAATGCAATGAAAACAATGAGATTTTCTCCTTAAATACCAGTAAAGTGGACAAATGGAAGGGGAACACTGGAGCTCTGCCACTTTGGGAGTATAAACTCTGAACCACTTTTTCTGCAGGATAATTTGAAAATTTCTATGAAAAATCTTAAAAGTGTTTTATGTTATTTTCCTCCAGAAATTCTACTTCTATGAATTCAGCCCAAAAATGCTTGCTTGCATCCATTAAAATATATATATAAGAAAATTTACTTCTGGGGTGACAATGATTAACTTAATATACATCAAGCTTTTAAAAAGGATGATGCCAAGGATATATTTACTGCCATAGAAATATGCCCAAAACATAGTGACAAAAGACTATATATTATGATTCTACTTTTTAAAATGTTCAAATGCATAAAGAAGTATAAGAAACAACAAACCAGAATGTTTTGAGTGGCAACATTAAAGACTTTTCTTCATATTTTGTCTTCCAAATTATTACAAAAAGAAGGTGATTTTCTTTATAATCAGGGAGAAGTATTATTTTCATTTATTTACATTTAAATTTCTTTCCTTATTTTTTCTCATGTATGTATCACATGTACTCTAGAGAGCTTGAATCCCTACCTCTTGAGGTAAATCAGACCATTTCGGTCTCCATCAACTTGCCTTTTCTGGACATTTCAAATCAATGGAATTATACAATATGTGTTCTCCTGTCTGGTTTTTTTTACTTAGCTAATGTTTTTGAGGTTGGTCCATGACATATGACAGGTTTTGGTAGTTTGTTCCTTTCATTACTGAGGGAAGTCCACCAATGGATATAGCACATTTTGTCAGCAGAGAGCCTTTTAAACTTCGATTTCAACTTCCTGTGGTCTAAATGAAACCCCCGGAACACAGGACTTCTAGGGAAAGCTGCTGTGCATGTCAAAATAACTACTTAGCAGAACCAGCTTTGTCCTCAGGAGCCTGAACTGCTGCAGACATTTTTATTATTTTGCAACTTCTTTTTTCACAAGCAAGTTTTGTTCTACTACTACACATCAGGACTTTTGAAGCATCTGATACATCCATCGAATAAGTATGAGCATGTGTCTGAGTGGACAAGTGAAACCATCTATGCTACACTACATATTTTTTCCTCCCCTAGACTGGACCAGGGAATCTCTCAGCTTTCTAGAGTACTCTTTCCACACTGACAAAGCCGAACAGTATTAAAGACCCTGCTGCCTTCGTTAGGCAGATTTGGAGGGGAGGCCCAGCAGCAAGGGTGGAGAGGAAAAAGAGAGGGGAGCTTGTGGAACAGGAAGCCCCCCGGGGTCCGTACATGGCTCCCTGCTGTTGAGGATGTTGTGGATGGGGAAGTGCTGATGGTGTCCTGAGGCAGCCTAGCACCTCCACTGGGCCCAGAAGGTCTTGACTTTGGAAGCTTACCCATGTTCCAGAAGTGTTTAAAAGCTGTTTTTGCTTTTGTTCTTTTCATAAGAAATCATTACTTGGTAGTTAGTTATTTGTCTTTCTTTGGGAGAGGGACGGAGCTTTAAAACTGAAGAACATAATTTTCATTAAAATATCAAAAATGGAAAAAAGTTACTTGGTAAACAATTTGCTCTACAAACCAAATGATAGCTGTTGAGAATCTCAATAAATGGTTAAATGCATTTGCTGCTGTTAGAAGAAATAAAGAAAAAAAATTAGAATAAAGAAAAAAATGCATTTGCTGGTAGAGGTACCATTAGCCTAAGGTTGGGTCACCATGTCATCATATTGTGGTGGGGGTTATGTGTGGTGCATATGTGTGAAACTTTTCATCTCAGGTTGGATCATAATCTTAGCTGCAGTTTTTCTTCCAAATAGGGTTAAAAAGTAGGAAAACATGGGCTTGGAAGTGACAGACCTGAGTGAACCAGATCAGCTTAAAGAAAACTCCAATAAAACTAACTTTTAACAATCCTGAGGTTGGTTTTTGAAACAATAGATACAATGATTTACTTTAAGCATCTGGTTATGATTTTGAATTAGTAAAACATACTGTCTCAACCCCCTTTTTTTCTTATGGAAACAGAGGTTTCACCCAGAAAACCATAAAACACTGATTTTTTTTTTAAAGACAGGGTGTCACTCTGTCATACAAGCTGCAGTGGAGTGGTGGATCTCAGCTCCCTGCAGCCTCCACCTCCCACCTTAGCCTCCCAAGTAGCTGGGACCACAGGCGCCACCGCGTCCGGCTAATTTATTTCATTTTGTGTACAGATGGGGTTTTGCCTTGTTGCCCAGGGTGGTCTCAAACTTCTAGGCTCAAGTGGTTCACCCACTTCAGCCTCCCAAAGTGTTCTGTCTACAGGCATCAGCCAGTGTCCAACCTGCAGTGACTTTTTAAAACATAAGTTCAAGCATCTGGTCTTAACTCCTTTAATTGGAGGTATCTCTTCTCTCATTTTTCTCATCTTTGGTGCTCCCCCAGAGTTCACTGCTGACTGGATGTACAACATATATTTCAAAGTCAAGGCTGGACTCGGTGCAGTGACTCATGCCTATAATTGCAGGAGTTTGGGAGCCCAAGGCAGGCAGATTGCTTGGGTCCAGGAGTCCTAGACCAGCCTGATCAACAGGGAGAAACCCTATCTCTACAAAAAATACAAAAATTAGCCAGATGTGGTGGTGCATGCCTGTAATCTCAGCTACTCAGGAGGCTAAGGCAGGAGAATCGCTTGAATCCAGGAGGTAGAGGTTGCGGTGAGTCGAGATCATGCCATCACACTCCAGCCTGGGCAACAAGAGTGAGACTCCATCTCAGAAACAAAACCAAACACAAAAACTAGAACAACTTTCTTCTGGAGTAGTCTATGTGTGCCACCTACCTAACCTACCGAAGGAAACCCAGATCCTTTCCTATTTCTCCCAGTTACAAGGCACTGTTACAAGGTTCAGACTATCCAGAAATAAAAAGCCAGGAAATAGCAAATGCTATGCATTTGTGGAGTTTAAGTCTGAGGATTTTGCCAAGATAGTTGCTGAAACAATGAACAACTACCTGTTTGGTGAAAGACTCTTGGAGAGTCATTTTATGCCACCTGAAAAAGTACAGAAAGAACTCTTTCAAGACTGGAGTATTCCATTTAAGCAGCCATCATATCCATCAGTGAAATGTATAATTAGAATCAGCACTTACAAAAAAGCTACAGAAGGAGGAGCAATTTAAAAACAAAGAAGGATTATTCAGGAAGAAACTAGCTTAAAAAGGAATTGATTATGATTTTCCTTCTTTGATTTTACAGAAAATGGAAAGTATTTCAAAAATGAACTGTCAGATGTCTACAAAAGCCCAGGTTTTATGTAAGAAGAAGAAAAAGGTTTTAGGTACTTCTGACACTCCTGAGAAGACAGTGGATATCTACGGCCCCACATTGGTTTGTACATCAACATTTTTAAAGAAATGAAAATCTGAAGTGGCTGAAATGAATGATGATGATGAAGATAATGAAATAGTTTTCAAACAGCCCATATCCTGTGTAAAAGAAGAAATACAAGAGACTCAAATGCCTACACATTCACAGAAGACGAAGAAAAAGCAGTCAGTGATATTCAATGTATATAGATTTCTTCTGAAAAATATTTTCATGAGAAAAATACAAAAAATTAACTGGGCAAGTTGGCTCACACCTGTAGTCCCAGCTACTAGGGAGGCAGAAGTGGATCACCTGAGCCCAGGAAGTTGAGGCTACAGTGAGCCGTGATCACGCCACTGCACTCCAGCCAAGTCAAGTCATTACATTTATCTTGACCTATTCTAGGCTGGCTTAAGTGGGATTTGTATTAAGAATAAAACAGGCAATCTCACAGACATCTAAGTACAAAACTCAAAATAGGACCACACCATGGAAGGCCTGCCTGGGCTGGGAGGTGATTTTCCTCTCCTGCATGCCTTCACTCTGGACTTCTGCTCCATGCTTGTGCTCTGCTCTGCAGATGAACATTCGGCATGTGCTCCAGGCTCCTCCAGCCTCTGAGGCTTTGGCTTGCCCTGGCAGTACCCCTGGTCCCAGTATTACTGGACCTTTCCATACAGATTTTCCTCTGCAAAAAATCTATTGAAAACTCTCTGTGTCATTTCCAATGAGCAGGAGAGAGAATCTGATCTGCCTAGCAGTAGGGGTGGGAGTTCCCTAGTTGTCCCTGGATTTGTAGTGCTGCTCTTTCCAGAGACTCGAGGAGGGGCCAGATATCCAAAAAGAGGGTGTGGGTGGGGCATCAATAATACAGTCTACTTCTACTGGAAAGTATAAAGTAGAGGTGGTGGCTCATGCCTATAATCCCAGCACTTTAGGAGGCCGAAGCAGGCAGATCACTTGAGCTCAGGAGTTTGAGACCAGACTGGGCAACAGGGCAAAACCCCATCTCTACTAATAATACAAAAAGTTAGCTGGGCGTGGTGGCACATACCTGTAGTCCCAGGTACTTAGGAGGCCAGGGTGGGAGCATTGCTTGAGCCCAGGAAATAGAGGCTGCAGTGAGCTGAGATCATGATGCCACTGTACTCCAGCCTGGTCGACAGAGTGAGACCCTGTCTCAAAAGAAAACCGACAAACAAACAAACAAAAAGGATAAAGTGGAAGCATCTGTATGCAAGACTGAAGTCATGCTTTCCATCTATTTTTTTCACCTTTCCTTTTTTTCTAAAACACTGTATCTTAAGCTTTTCCCTATGTTATCAAGTACTCATAAGCATTATTTGAATGGTTGTATCAGAATCCATTATCTGGACTCATTGTCATTTAGCCATCTGCAGTTGCTGGACATACTGCCCTTTCTGCCACACTCAGTCACCCTTCTGACTTTACACTGTGTCCAGTTATCTACTAATACACACACTGGTCATTTAGGACTTAAAGTTAAGAATAGTTATTATGGTTTCTAACACTTCAAAAAGAATGTATCTTCCTAAAAATGGCTTGGTGGTTATACTTTTAAAGCAAAATAGACAAATTGATGTTGAAATTACTGTTTTGCCTTCTTCTTGTATCTATTTTCACTTCTCTGTCATTTTGATGGAGAAAGTTTCATGTGGAAGGATTTTTATTTCAAAACAGAAATAGCATGTGACATGAGAATGGGAACTCTGAAATGTTCAACTTTCTAGTTTACTAAGTTTGTCACAAAAGCTACTGACAGTTAATCATGATTGACCTGTATTGAAAGTGAATTAACATTATGTACAACTTAAGCACTATACTTTCTATTGGATATAGAAAAATAGGTGGCGTGTTTGTAAAAGTATTGGGGTAGGAGTCAGGAAGCTTGACTGTTAGTCCCAATGGTGCTTCTTCAACTGAGCACCCCTAGGCAATAATTCAGCAGCTATTTCTTAAATACCTAATGAATTTCAGGCTTTGTAGTTGGGCTGGGAATATAGACATAGATACTGCATTCATGATTCTCCAAGGCTCCCTTTCTCACCCGGCTCACAGTGAGTTTTCTTATGCATTGGGTAAATCTGTCTCCTAACAGGCCCCTACTCTGTCTCCAACCTGCTTCCCAGGGCAGTTGTGAGGATCAAATGAGGGAGAATATCTGTGAAAGCAAATTGTAAATGATTTTAAAATGTAATAAAAATATGATCCATGGAAAATTATTTAAAGATCCTTAGAATTTTAAATAAACAGTATATTAGGCCAGGCTCTGTGGCTCACATCTTTAATCCCAGCACTTTGGGAGGCTGAGGCAGGCAGATCACAAGGTCAGGAGATCGAGACCATCCTGGCAAGCACGGTGAAACCCCATCTCTACTAAAAATACAAATTATTCACTGAGGGTGGTGGCGTGTGCCTGTAATTCCAGCTACTCAGGAGGCTGAAGCAGGAGAATCGCTGGAACCAAGGATTCAGAGGTTGCGGTGAGCTGAGATCAAGCCACTGCACTTCAGTCTGGTGACAGAGCAAGACTCTGTCTCAAAACAACAACAACAACAACAAGAAGTACATTAACCTGAATTCTCTCTGGTTTTGATTTTAAGTAGATATGAAAATTTTTCAATGGACCACTGAGATGGTTGAAAATCTTGGCTTGATTATTCTCCAAGAGAATGATACAGTGGTTTGTATGATTAATTTTCTAAAATTGCTAGCAAAAGAAATAAAAACCTTTTTTGAGTTGCTGTATAATGGAGAAATGTTTTATGTGTTCACTAACTGCTTGCCTTTGTTTGATTCCAGCTGCAGCATATCATGAGTGATGAGATCTGTGAGCAGGTGACTGACCTTTACCTGGCAGAAAATAATAATGGGGCCACCAGAGGCCAGCTGAACACACAGAACTCAAGGAGTCCCCTGGAATCAATGTATCAGTGGAAAGCTGAGCAGCTAATGTCAGGTGAGAATTGATTTAAGGTGAGATTTGCTCAGGTAGTCAAAGAACTTGCTGGTGACAACGTAAGTTGTTAGGATTCTCTGAACCAGAAGTTAAAGCCGGGATACTCTGACCCCGTGATTCTACTCCTGGAACTTTTTAGAGTTCCTAATGAGTTCACCAGAGAAATACAAAGTAGAAGTAACTATCTTCCTGGACAATCTACTTTGTTTCTTTCTTCCTTTAAAAAAAAAACCAAACAAACTAGCTATATATGATTTTTACAATTTTGTATTCTTTTTCTCTGAATATTTTTCATAGTATGCTTTGTAAATATTATAGTTAGAAAAATATTGGCACATGAAATCCATGGTCATGGTCATTATAGAAAATAGGCCTGGCACACACGGCTCACACTTGTAATCCCAGCACTCTGGGAGGCCGAGGTGGGTGAATCACTTAAGACCAGCTTGAGCAACATGGCAAAACCCCATCTCTGCAAAAAATACAAGAATCCAAAAATTAGCCAGGTATGGTGGCATGTGCCTGTAGTACCAGCTACTCAGGAGACTGAGGTGGGAGGATGGCTTAAGCCTGTGAGGTCAAGGCTGCAGTGATCCCTGATCGGGTCACTGCACTCCAGCCTGGGTGACAGAGCGAGACCCTATGTCCAAAAAATAAAAGAAAAAAAAATGCAGATAAGCAAAACAAGTCACCTTAGAATTCTTTCCTGAAATTACCATTGGTGACATTTCTAGACTTTTCTATGTCTGAGTATACATTTTGAAAAAGTTTATACTGGACAAATGGGTTTTAACTTTTTTTTTGAGACAGGGTCACGCTCTGTTGCACAGGCTGGAGTGCAATGGTGAGATCATGGCTCATGCAAACTCCGCCTCCTGGGTTCAAGTAATTACTGTGCCTCAGCCCCCCTAGTAGCTGGAATTACAGGCCTGTGCCACTACACTGGCTAATTTCTGTGTTTTTAGTAGGGCTGTGATCCCTGTGTGTCTCTGGGCCATCAGGCTCTTCCCCTCTCTAAACCTCAGTGTTCCCCTTCTAGAGAATGGGCGGAATTTTCTTCAGCCAATACTTGTTCATGTGTTGGGGCCACAAAGAGGAACAGGGCATAGAGTTTCAGCAAGGAGCTGGACATAGGCGAGAAGCAGTCAAGATCAGAGGGATGAAAGGGTCCCGTCACCTCCCTGATTGCCCAGGACCTCACTGAGTCCTCACATGCATGACAAGATCTGTCCCACCAAGTCAGAGGCAAAAACCCTCAGCTCTGCCCCAGTGAAGGGGCTGCAAGAAACCCATATCTCCTCTTGGGGCCTCCTGATAGGATGACTTCTGCAAGCTCGTGCCATCCTAACAGGGAGAGCTGGTCCACGCCCAAGTTGGGAGAGCGCTGGGTGAAATCAGTCCCCTCCACGTACGCACAGCCCGGAGCTGCTCTCCAAGGACCCCTCAGCCACAGAAGGCACTGGTCCTCCTACAGTGCTGCCCCACCCCCACCACCGCAGCTTCCTGGGGGTGCAGTCAGGGGTGCCCTCCTTCAGGCTCTGCCCTCACACCCACTCCTACACAGCTACTCTCCCTGTCGGCTGCCCCAGAGACCAGATTGGTTTGGGCCTCTGCCTCCACAGGCCCAAACTACCATCTCTTCTGCTCCCTAGCACTACACCAAGGCCTTGGAGGACAAAACCAGCCCTGGCCTCTGGGCACTTCAGGGGCAGCTGACAAGATGGGTGAAGTGGCGAGATGAAGTAGGGGGGTCGGGGAAGAGGCCTCAGGAAGATGGGGGATGACTGGACAAGACTTTGTTAGAGCTGTGACCCTCTTCATCCTCTCCTGATCCCCCAGCTGATCCTCGTCATCAGACCTCTACAAAACTTTGACCAAGCGGTGGAGGAATTCTGGTGGGTCCAGGGTGGCCCTGGGTGGCCCAGGGCTCAGACCTGGGTTCTGGAGTTGAGGGCAGGAGGCTGGAAGAGATGACCTCCCTTAGGCCCCTCAGGCTGCCCAGCCCCCTGAAGTGGGATGATCCTCCCACCAGGCTGCATCCACTGACCACGAGAGTGGGTGCCACCTTCTTCAGGGCGGTGCCAGCCCAGGCTCTCATGTGGGACTGTGTGTGCCAGGGTCTGCACATCCTGAGGGAGGCAGAGGGCCTCTTGGTAGAGATGGTCATCCCAGACCTCAGTCAGTACCTCCTTCCCTCTGTAGGCCCCCTCCATCTGTCCACCTGCCTCCTCCCTCGGGTTCACTGCCTCTGCATGCCCTGATCTGAAACCTGCCTCCTCTCCTCACGGAGCCTGCCCAGATGCTTCTAGCCCCAGCTCTCTGGTCCCACAGCAACTTCTGCGCCCAGATTCTGCCTTGTCAGAAGTCTGGGAGGCAGAGCCCCTGCCTGGTCATAGCCTTCTTGGTCTGCTCTAGTCACTCCTAGCCCCGAAGCTGGTATTTTAAAAAGTGATTTCTGGATATTTAGAAAGTCATCCGGTGTCAGGAGCTGGGAGGGTCCAAGGATAGAGCCCACAAGAGGAGGAAGATTGAAAAGGGGTCAGAGTGGGAATGGGGGCTGCTGAGGGCAAGGCCCACCCCCAACCCTGACCCCCAAACCCAGCCACAATGCCAGTCAGCCTCAGGCCAGAGGGTGTGAGCAACGGGGGCCCTGGCTGCTCTACAGTGGATCAGAGCCACTGGGTGTGGGGGGTCTTCCAGGGGAGGTGTGGGGATGCCCGGGCAAGGTAAGGCAGGCTCCCAGGACAGAGACTGAGGCTGACCCCTGCAGCCCCCCTACTGCAGGGGGGAACACCGGGATAGGCAAGGGTCTTAACCTAGAAAGCCCCAGCAGCTCCTGTGCCCATCAGGACACCGTTGAGGCTTGGCAGTGGTGGAACCCAGGAATGGTCTTTGAACCCACGACCTGCAAGGGGAAGCCAAGGACAGTCCTGGCCCGTAGGCTCCCCTACCTGTAGGCAGTAGGCAGACCCAGTGAGGGGACCCCAGAAGCCCAGACCATGAGCTTACCTGGCCAAAGACAGCAGCCAGCACCAAGACATCAAAGAGGGCAGGTAGAAAGGTCATCACATCGGGGTTGACTGCAGCCAGCACCAGGTTCCTCTGTACTTCTGGAACACATAGGCCTCTCCTTCCTATCCCTGAAGCACCCCTGCCCCCACCCCAGCACCCCAAAGACCAGCCTAATAGATGCACTTGTCCTGGATCAGCCCCGCTGTCCAAGCAACTGCAATTTCTCACTAGAGTGCCAGGGCAGGGCAGGGTGTAGAAGGGGTCCCTGGAAGATGCTCCCCGGGATGCCCTGATGCCTAAAACGTTCCCCATTGGGCCTTCTCAGGGAGGGAGGGTTATGGCAGCCTGTTCTCTCCAGCCACCTCCATCACCGCGGGAGCTCTTACAGACGTCACAGGAGAGAACTGGATCACTGGAGCCAGGACCAGCATGGACGCAGCTCTGGGGCTGAGGCTAAGTGGACTCTGGGAGACCATCACTCTGTCTTCAAGCTTTGGTCTCCTGACCCTCTACAAGCCAGGCTATTTCAGGCTTTGCATGAGGCCTTGCATAGAGACAGAGTTCAAACACAGCTGGTCAACACAGTGGGCTTTAGGGAGGCGGCACATATCTAGTGGTGGGGGCTGGGTACTAGTAAAGGGAGGCTCTGGGGTTAGCACGGTCTGTCTGGAGGTGGCACAATAGGACATGCACCATGTGAGGAGAGAGGGTCCACCTGGAAGTGTGGACCAGCCAGATGGCCACCAAGCTGGATGGCCACCGCCAGAGCCTGCATGACAGTAGAGGGGGCTGGGAAGGGATAGAGGACAGCTGAAGGGCAAGGAACCTGGTTTCCTTCATACAGACATGTGAGTCTTCCCAAAGTGGGTCTTCCTCAAGTGGGTGAGGGGGTATTCAAGACATACCTCCAGTCCACCTCAAACCGTCTCAGGAGGCCACCACCAACTCACACAGGCCAGCTGCATTGTCACAGTGACCCCAGAAGAGCACAGCCCTGTCCTTCAGATGAATAAACAGAGGGAGAGACACATCTCACAGCCAGGAGGTGGGACTCAGACCAGGTCCAGCTGCAGTGCTGCCTCGATGGCTCCCCCTGCACCTCTTCCGGGACTCAGTTCCTGCTAACAAGTGAGCACCTGAGTATGGGTGAAATAGGTGCTATTATCCCGGTCCAGCTGCTGGGGAAAGGGAAGCAAGGCACAGGTGACTTGCCCAAGGCCAATGTGACAGGGCTGGTTCAACCCCATCTGTCTCAGCTACCATATCCCCATGGCAGAGGCTTTACTGTGATCCAAACCTGGAAGGTGGAACTCCTTCCAATGTCCCACCCAGGGCACACAGCATGCAGCCCCATGTTTGGGGAGATGACAGTGTGGGGAGGTGACAGTGTGGGAAACAATCTGGCTAGGCCAAGGCCTCATGGAGCCCAGGGTTTCCTAGGGCCAGGACCACTCTGGAGCCCACTCCAACACCTACTGTAAACCTGGAATCTGCACCTGCAGGAGATCAGGAGAGGGGTTCAGCCTCCAATGCACCTGCAGCAAGGTGAGACAGGCACAGGTGGGTGCCTTGCTTCCAACCAGCCTCAGGTGGGCAGGAAGCAGATCTCCTGCCTGACCTTCCTCTCCTGCCTCCCCAAAGCAGAGGAGAAGGGGCAGCCGCCCATCAGGCCATTGCCCACATTGAAGCCACTGAAGCTAGGTCCCAACAGGCGAGTGTGACCCCTGACTATCCCAGGCCTGGGCCAAGGCAGTCCTGTCTCTGGTGAGGACCTGGTAGACAGGAGATGTGATGTCCCCAAGTGGCTCTATAAACCTCTGATTGAGGATAATCAAGGAAATGGACAAGAACATCATGCCTAGTCAAGACCCTGGCAGGCACAAGGGGAACCAGGGGCAGGCAAAAGTCAGTTTGGGCCCAGGCCTAGCCCCTGGAAGGATGGTGGATGAGGGGCCAGCACAGTGAAGGGGAATGGATGGCCATGGCCTGGGTGGTCAGGGCTGTCAGCTCCTGCAGCCCCTGCAGAATGTCCACCCAAGCCTCGCTCTGCACTCAACCTTCTGCCTGGAGCCACGGGTGCCTGGACACTGGCCTGCAGTAGGGATGGTGGTAGGAAAGGCAATGTGGCCACATGTGGGTGCCTAAGCATGGGATAGAGGGGTATCTTGCCCCCAAAGAAATCATAGAGGCCAAGAGCTTAAGCAGATGTGACACCATCAATAAACCCCCTTGTCCTGGGTCATATCAATTAAGTCAGCGCCTACCCTGACCCTGAAGCTGCGGCTCAGTATGGTTGAGACTCACAAAGAGATGTTAGTGCTGGGCAGGGGGCCTGGCCCAGACTGCGATGTCCAGCAAAGCTGTGGGCTGAACAAGAATCTCTGAAGATTAGTCCAGGACAAGGACAGCTGTGTCTGGGCAGGGAGTGGGGGCAATGCCCAAGGTGCAGGAGGCCTGAGGACATTTAACTAAGTAGGATGCCAGGTCAGGATGTGCAGAAGAGAAGGTGGCATGGCAGCATCCTGCCCGAGGCCAGACTATAAACCTAGGGGCCACCTTGTCGAGCCTAAACCATGCTGCCACCCAGATGCCATCCTTCAAATGTGAGGCAGGGATGGGAGAGCCCCCAGAACCCTCATCCCTCCCACCCCAAGCTGGTTTCCATCCATCACCAGAAGGAAAGGTGACTCTTCTATGGGGCACAGCATGCCAGGTTCTCTATCACCTGCGGGAAGGGGCCAGGCGGAGGGGGAGCTGTGGCTGGATGAGAAAGAACTCAGATCCCTCTCTGTCCCTACCTGACAGGTGACTTCCAGCAAGCTGCTTTCTTTGCCTGGGGCCAAGGAGAATCACAGGGGAGAGGCTAGGTTAAAAGAGCTCCACCCTGGAGCCCAGAGCTACCCACAGAGAAAACCCCCCAGCCTCCTGATTCTGCTCCCAGCTCTCACTGCTGGGATAACATCCTCACCATCAGAGAGGCCGTGGGAGGCAGAGGCTGACCCTGCTCCTTCAGGCACCTCAGCGGGTTTGGGTCTGCCTTCATCATGATCAGGGAGTGGGTCCCTGGGATCACAAAGGTGAGGGGCAGCTTCTTGGGCTCCAGGTGCTACAAAGTAGACCCTACAGGGCACCAGAGCTAGAAGGTTTTAGGGAGGCTGGGTGCGGTGGCTCAGGCCTGTAATCTCACCACTTTGAAAGGCTGAGGTGGGCAGATCACGAGGTCAGGAGATCAAGACCATCCTGGGTAACATGGTGAAACCCCATCTCTACTAAAACTACAAAAAATTAGCTGGGCCTGGTGGCATGCACCTGTACTCCCAGCTACTCAGAAGGCTGAGACAAGAGAATCACTTGAACCTAGCAGGCAGAGGTTGAACAGGGCCAGGACCTGAGCTCTGCCTGGCCATGGTGACTCTGAGCCAGGCAAGCAATCTGTCACCGTGTCTCACGGGGGATGTCAGCATTACCTCTGGAGTCAAAGTAGGTAAGCCAGGGTAACCAGAGCTCCCAGTAGGGACCAAGACCAAAGGACGCAGGGGTCAGGCCTGTCCTGGAAGGTCAGGCTGGATGAGGGGCTCTGTGAAGCTGGGGCAACTGAGGGCCAGCCCTTCAGGTTACAGGCATCTAGGTCCTGGTCTAGACCCTCATATGCCATCCAGAGACCCAACCCTAGGGACAATTCCTCCCAGGCTGGTAGCAGAGAGTCGATCCTTGTACTCACCCCACCAAAAGCTCTGAAATGAGGGGGCCTGCGGCTGGGGGAGTCTTCAGGAAAATGTTCTCAGGGGCAGGTATGGTTTTCGCTGGGCCTTAGGGCAGCCAGAGAGGTAGCTGACAGGCCCGCTCACAAAGTGTGCCGGAGCATGCAGGAGGGACACAGGTGTAGTGGTGAGAATGTTCTGGAAGACAGCAGGCAGTCTCTTACTCACCGATGGGGCCAAGTACGGTCAGGTCCACACACCAGGAGAAGCTGGTATCCACACGCTGGTGCACTTTGTTTCTTGTTTTAGAGACAGGGTCTTGCTCCGTTGCCCAGGTTGGAGTGCAGTGGTGCAATCATAGCTCACTGTAGCTTTGACCTCCTGGGTTCATGCGATCTTCCCACCTCAGCCTCCTGAGTAGCTGGGACCACAGGTGCATGCCACCATGCCTAGTTTTATTTTTTGTAGAGACAGGGTCTGGCTATGTTGCCCAGGCTGGTCTCAAGAGCCTTCCACGTCAGCCTCCCAAAACACTGGGATTACAGGGACAAGCAACCACTCTTGGCCATGCTGGTGCATTTTGGCTGCCATGGTGCACAGGAGTTATGAGCTCCAGGGGTACAGAATCTGCTTCTGGACCTCTACCCAGGCCTGCACCAGACTGACCCCTGGGCTGCAGGGAGCAGGTGTGGAGAGAACGCAGCAAGCAGAGTGGGCTAGCCAGTGGTGGAGACCCAGGCTGGGACTAGGAGAGGTAGGGCTCCAACCCTCAGCCTAGTGGCCCTACCCAACCCCTTGGGGCCAAGATGATTTCCTAGGAAGCCAGGCATGGAGGCCAGCATGCACCTGAACTGAGGACAGAAGACTCTGATGAGAGGGAGGGGGAGGCCTCTGACATAGTTTGGATACTTGTCCCATCCACATCTCGTGTTGAAATGTGATCCCCCATGCTGGAGGTGGGGCCTATTGTGTGAGGTGTTTGGGTCATGGTGGGGGACCCCTCTTGAATGGCTTAGTGCCCTCCCCATGGTAATGAGTGAGTTTTCTTCTTTTGTTTTTTCTTTTTCTTTTCTTTTTCTTTCTTTTCTTTTTTCTTTTTTTTTTTTTTTTGAGACAGAGTTCGCTCACAGCCCAGGCTGGAGTGCAGTGGTGCAATCTCAGCTCACTGCACCCTCCATCTCCCAGCTTCAAGTGATTCAAGGAGTGAGTTTTCTATCAGTTCACAGGAGAGCTGGTTGTTAAAAAGAGCCTGATGCCTCCTCTCTCTTTCTTCCTCTTTCACCATGCGACAGGCCTGCTCCCTCTTCACCTCCCGCCAGGAGTAAATGCTTCCTGGGACTGTTTGCACCAGGGTCTGCACACCCGTCATCCCAGACCTCAGTCAGTACCTCCTTCCCTCTGCAGGCCCTCTCCCTCTATCCATCTGCCTACTCCACATGCCCTGATCTGAAGCCTGCCTCCCCTCCTCATGGAGCCCTCCAAGATGCTCCTGGCCCCAGATCTCTGGTCCCACAGCACCTTCTGGGCCCAGAGTCTGCCTTCTCAGAAGTCTGGGAGGCAGGGCTCCACCTGGTCATAGCCTTCTAGCTCTGCTCTAGGCACTCCTGGCCCCAAAGCCTCTAGCCCGCTGGGCGTCTTCATCTCCAGCTATGCCGTGGCTCTCCTCATCCTGAGCCTCCTGTTCGTCAGAGTTTCCCTTGTCCTGGTGCGTGTCTGGCTGGGCCCAGGCTGCTTCCTGAGGGGCAGGCTTAACCTTTGACACTCTGAGCCTTTGAGCCAAGCTGAGGGGTGTGCAGGTCCCTTTACACCCCTGATTCCCCCATCCAAGCCCAGCATCTCCTCATCCTCCAGCTGGGACCACAGGGCTTGGGGCCAGAGGATTAGGCCTGATCCCAGTGTCCCTGCCTTTCTTGTCAAGGTGCTAAACTTGAGGGCGTGCCTTGGGTGCTGGCGTTCCCAGGAACTCAGAGCCAGAGAGGGCCAGGCACCAGCCCGAAGTCACACAGCCAGGGGCTTCTTCCCTCCTGGACCCCCAATAACTGGACTTGCAGGGCTGGGAAAGAGGTGGAGTGGGGGAAAGCAATGAATTGTCAACCCATGCAGGGAGCCCCACTCCCATTCCCAAGGTGCATAAAGTCAAGGAACACCTGTTTCCACGTCCATGTTCACTCAGGGCACTGCTCCAAGTGCTTGGCACTCACACCGGCCTCCCGCCCTCCATGCCACAGGTATTGGTCTCATTTACAGAGGGGTAAATGGTGGCCAAAAGCCTCCCCCAGCACACACAGCTAGGCCACACAGAGGTCTTAGGTGCAGCTGAGGGGTCCACAGTCTCTGCTGCCCCTTCTGCCACTCATGCTCCCAGGGACCACGCTTCGGAGAGGGAGGAATAAGAGTGAGCTGGGTGCTCACACATGGGGCACAGGGGACTACGGAAGGGTCAGCCAGGAGGAAAGGGCAAGGTCTGATCCGGTAGGTACACATCACACAGCCCGCGGAGTCAGGAGAGCCAGGGCCAGGTCCCAGCTCTGCAGCTGCTTGGTATGTGACCATGGTTAAGTCGTCTCTCAGGACTCTCCATGCACTTTGTGTGCTGTGTGCACCTTCTAGAATGAGCCTGGACCCTGGCTGGCCTCATACTTGCTGCATAGGCTGCAGATCCCAAGTGCTTCTGCAAGGGGCTTTGCTTCTCCTCATAACAGTGGCACAGGCTGGCCACGTGCTCTGGGGGTAGAATGGAGTAGCTCTGGAGGTAGCAGGTGGGGGCTGGGCTTGGGTTCCTGGCCCAGACAAGGCAGAGTACATCTCAGGGTCACAGGACCTTGGCAGCAGCCCTTGGCCCACAGGCTGCCCAGCTGCCCACCCACAACCCATACCTTTGGGCGGCCCCAGCTACTGCAGTTCACTGGCCAAGGATCCGCCATCGACACTGTGCTTGGCCACACTGGAGAGGATGAAACTCAGCACTGCTACTGTGACCTTCATATTGCTTGACTCTGATGGACCCGTGAGTGGGACAAGGGGTTTCACTGTGGCCCCAGCCACTTCCCAGTTGCCCTATTAACTTCAGCTCAAAGCTCCCAGGCCTCCTGAAGCCACAGGCACTGCTCCTGCTCCACCAGAAGCTGGCAGAGGACAGGAAGGTGGGACTGTCAATGTCTTTCTTTCCCTCATGCTCCTCCACTAGGGATGGTAAGTTAAGGATGCTGCAGGGAGGGGTGGGGGCCCCTCTGTACCAGGCACCAGGCTGAAGTCCCAGGGTTGCTTGGGGCCTGTGGACTCAGCGGGGTACTCACCAAACTTGACATCAGCTGTGAGCTTCAGGATCTGCTCATACTATGGGAAAAGGAGACCTTCAGAGGGTGCCAGTACCCTATTCACCAGCCCCTCACCCTTAGCCTGGATCCTGCAATAAGAACAGACAGGCTGAAAAGAAGTATGGGAGGTGCCCAGAGAGGTTTCGAGGCTGGGTCACCCATCTCCCCGGGCCTAGTGCAGAGCTTCAGGGCACTAGGGGTCATAAGGTCATGGGACAATGGGGCGCTGGGTCTTGTACTCACATCATTCCCCCGTCCCAGCAGCTCTTTAGTACCTGGCTGCAGAGCAGCTGCAACTTCACAGAGGACTGCAAGAGAATTCCTTACATCAGCCAGGCTGGCGAACCTCACCCCTCCTTCCTGGGGACTGGCTCAGAGCAGGCCAGCTGCTGATCAAGGTCACAAAGCATGGTAGCACAGGCTGAGAGCACTGAGGTCCCAACCCCAGAGAAAACTCACCATCATCTACACCCACAATCCCCAGCCCCAGCACCCCTCCTCCACCCAGAGTAGACCCTGTGCACTCAACCATCTTGGCCAGCATGCTGATCTCTGCCAGGACCCACTTGGGACAGTCCAGATCACCACAGAACCGAAACCTCTGCAAGGGCGGGAGGCAGGTAATCAGGCTGGAGGGAAGGCTGAGGTGTGGCCAGGATCCGTGTCTCCCACACTTCTGTCTAGCAGGGACCCCTGGTCCCCATCATAATAAGATACCCTCTGGCCTCTTGTTCTCCCCTATCACCAGGCTGTTGAGTGAACTCTCTCCCTGACCCACCCTGCTACCAAACCCTGCTCTAAGGTCTACTCCAGGCATTCGTCTGCTCAGCAAACATCAATTGAGTGCCTTCTCTGTGCTAGCTCCCACTCTAAGCGCTGGGGTACAGCAGGGGACAAAACAAAGTCCTGGGCCTCACACAGATGGGTGATCTCTCTCCCCTCTTCCCCATACCCACACAACTCCAGCCACTCCAGCTTCCCTGCTGCTGCTCAGGGACACCAGCCTTGCTCCCGCCGCCATGCCTGCTGCATTCTCTGTGTGGCTTGCTATCCTTTATTTCATTCCACTCTCGGCTGAAGTGACCCCTCATCAGACCAGCCCCCCTCATTTTTTTTTTTTTTAAAGACAGAGTCTCACTCTGTTGCCCAGGCTGGAGTGCAATGGTACAATCTTGACTCACTGTAACATCCGTCTCCCGGGTTCAAGCAATTCTGCCTCAGCCTCCCGAGTAGCTGAGACTACAGGCATGCACCATCTCACCTGGCTTTTTTGTATTTTTAGTAGAGACAGGGTTTCACCATGTTGGCCATGCTGATCTCGAACTCCTGACCTCAGGTCATCCACACACCTCAGCCTCCCAAAGTGCTGGGATTACAGGCTTGAGCCACTGCACCCCACCAGGCTGGCCCTTCTTGATCATACTTCCTAAAATAGCCCCTCACACAAGGAAATTTTTGGGGCGGGTGGATATGTTCATTATCTTGATTGTGGTGATCCAAGAGCCAGGAAGATTTGATCTTTACTTATGCAACCTCATCTTTCCCTAATCTCCAGATGATACTCTCCCAGCTATGGGAAATGCATTCATTCCTGGGGAGCCATGCTCTCTCTAACCTGGTCTCTGCACATGCTGTTCCCTGTCTGAAGACACACGCCTCCCACCCTTGCCTCCCAACCCCTGGTACACAAACTCTACTTCAGCCAGCCAGCTCCTGCCATCGGCCTTTAAGGTTGATGGCATCCTCAGGGAGCCCCCTTAGCACTACACACAAGGCGCGGTTAGGTCTCCGCCCCTGGAGCCTTAACTATGACTGCCAATTCAAGCCTCCGATTTCCCCTTCCCTTGAAGCTCAAGTCCTCCCAGTGCCTAGCACACTTCATGGTATGGACTAGACGCTTAGAACGTATGGATGGATGGATTGGATGGATGGATGGATGGATTGATTAGATTGATGGACAGA
The DNA here is from genome assembly GCF_047675955.1 of Chlorocebus sabaeus. Taxonomy (NCBI): domain Eukaryota; kingdom Metazoa; phylum Chordata; class Mammalia; order Primates; family Cercopithecidae; genus Chlorocebus; species Chlorocebus sabaeus. Next base: position 51,189,066 of record NC_132929.1, on the reverse strand, counting down.
TAAGTCTCAACCCCAAACTACTACTTTCGGGATCTGGAGAGAGTGGAGGGGCTTCCTAACACTGTGGAAGAGTGAGGCTGATTCTAAGCAAGTGTCCAAGTCCCACAGGAGGGCTGGGGAAGACGGTGTCCTTGGGAGGTCCTCTTGGGGCTGGGGAAGACCTGAAAGGACTCTGAGCTCCAGACAAGCCCCACTTCCTGTCCCCGCAGACAGGGACCCTTCCTCCCGCCAGGGAACCACGGCGACTCTGAGCTGGGAGGCCTGCTCTGTCTTACCCGCCCCCTTCTTGGGAGCGGGATGGCGGTGGACTTTTCTCTACCAGACCAGCAGCCCTCACGCTCGCACACACTGTATTTGCCGAGAGGCCAGGGCAGACAACCTTCCCCCGTGTCCGGAGCCGCTGGCGTCCCCGAATTCCCGCTCCAGCAGCCCATGCCTTGCTTCACCCCTGGTGCCTCATCAGCGCGCCAGGAAGCCAGGGCCCGGGAATTTATTTTTCCAGTCGCGTGGGGTCAGCTGATTCCACGATCACGTGACTTGGACTAACGGACTCTGGGAGGGTGGGGGCTGCTCCAGTGAGGTTGAGAGCGGACCGCAGCCCACTGGAGGTGCCCGGGGCGAAAAGCTGGCGTCTCCTCCTCGTCTCCCAGAATCCTTCCCTGGAAAAAAACCAGCGCCCACCGCCAGTTTAACTGACAGTGGGAGTTATTTCATTTGTTTAACTTAAGCGGGCAGGATCCCGGGAGCAGGGGAGATTCAGGTCATTGCCGTGTTTTCCACTGTTAAGCAAATAGCATTATACACAGCTGCGGGCTGTGGCAAAAGACATTTTAAAAACTATTGAAATATGCTGCACATACAGAAAATTGTAGCTATTATAAATAAAAAGCTTAATAAGTTTTCATCAACTGTAGACCTCACATAACCTGCACCCAGATAAGGAAATAACCAGATAACTTCTTCAAGTGCATGGGTATTTTATTTCATTTTGATGAATCGTCTAGGTGCCTAGCAAAAAGGGCTGTCATAATTAACATGCTCATGAAAACTCCTGACAGCTTCAACATGAATAGATGCTTAATTATTGCCAATCTGATGGGGAAAAAAATCGGTTGCTTAGATTGCAGTGGTAGTCAGCTTACTGGTAGCTTTGAGTTAATGGGTAGTCTAGAACAACTAAGTTTCTGACATTGACTTGAAGAGGCAAAAACAAAAAGACAAAATAACAATAAAAATACATTAGAGAATAGACTAATAACCAGAGAAGAAATTGAATAGTGTCATCCCTTAGTAACCTCAGGATATTGGTTCCAAGACCCCAGAGATACCAAAATTCACCGATGCTCAAGTCCCTGATAAATATGGCATAGTATTTGCATATAACCTATACACATCCTTCTGTAGATTTTAAATCATCTCTAGATTACTATAATACCTAATACAACATAAATCATAAATGCTTTGTAATTACCTGTTATGAAGTATTTATACATTTTTGTTTTTTATTGTTTTCCTTGTTCCAAGTATTTTTGATGCACAGTTGGTAAAATGCAAGGATCCAGAACCCGAGGATACAGAGGACTGACCGTAGTTTGAGCTCTGTCCTCAATTCCATGCCTATCCCATGCACCAGGTGCAGCTGGTTTGATTGTTGCAGGGTTTCAGGTTTTCCAAAGACAGAGCTCATGACAAGTAAACTGCTCTATAGAATAGAAAGAAATGGAAAGTGTCCCAATTCATGATAAAATTGAGCTCATTTCTGAAGAGTTCTTTTACAAATCATAAGCACTAGCCTGTTGAAAACAACAGTATGTTAAGTTACTAGACTATCCTATACCATGTCAAAGAAAAATTTTAAGAACATAACACCTGTAATCATAGCATTTTTGGAGGCCAAGGCTGGTGGATCACTTGAGCCCAGGAGTTCTGGATCTGTTGGGCAATATAGGGAGACCCCAGTCTCTACAAAAAATTAGCCACTTGTGCTGGTGCACACGTGTCATCATAGCTACCTAAGAGGCTGAGGTCAGAATATCTCTTGAGCCTGGGAGGTGGAGGCTGCAGTGAGCCATGATGGCACCACTGTACTCCATCCAGCCTGAGCAACAGAATGAGACCATCTCAAAAAAAAAAAAAAAAAAAAAGTGCTGGGCGCAGTGACTCATGCCTGTAATCCTAGCACTTTGAGATGCCGAGGCAGGCAGATCACCTGAGGTTAGGAATTGGAGACCAGCCTGGCCAACATGGCAAAATCTCTCTCTAATTAAAAAAAAAAAAAAAAAAAAAGCAGGGCGTGGTGCTGGGTGCCTGTAAATCCCAGCTACTTGGGAGGCTGAGGCACAAAAATCACTTGAACCTGGGAGGTGGAGGTTGCAGTGAGCCAAGATCGCACCATTATATTCCAGCGTGGGTAACAGAGTGAGACTCCATATCAAAAAAAAAAAAAAAAAACCACAGAAGAATGGCTCAACTTTAGTTCCATCCTATCAATAGCTTAAAGAAGAGAAAAATGGATAGATTTGGAAAACCATTTTTTATTTAAAAAGAGAAAATTAGGAACAGATGAAAACTGTCTTAAGAGTATTTGAAAAACAAAACAGCAAATTTAACATCAGACAGACAAAATATTTAAATTCAGAAATAAAGTTAAAGGTGGGTGCCGTGCCCTTTTAATGTCCTACTGTAGCATTGTTTCATAGATACTTGCTTTATAATTAAAGATTATTTGACATTTAGAGCCTTAGCTCTCACACGTTAGAGTGTATCATCATCACCTGCAGGGCTTGTGAAACCGGCTGCTGGGCCCCACACCAGAGTTTCTAACTCAGTAGGACTGAGGTGGGGCCTGAGCATTGCATGTCTATGTTCCCAGGTGATGCTGATGCTTCCAATTAGAGACCATGCTTTGAAAACCACTAGTGTAGGGAAATATACTAGAGAATATGTTATGAATATACTGGAGAATATGTATATAAGTTAACTTACAGATTTCTGTCCAGTAGGAAAGATAACTCCCAAAGAGGACAGTTTTATTTCCTAATATGATTTTTTTTTTTTTTTTTTTTTTTTTTTTTTTTGAGACAGAATCTTGCTCTGTCACCCAGGTTGCAATGCAGTGGCATGATCTCGGCTCACTGCAGCCTCTGCCTTCCAGGTTCAAGCGATTCTACTGCCTCAGCCTCTTGAGTAGCTGGGACTACAGGCACCCACTACCGACCTGGCTAATTTTTGTATTTTTAGTAGAGACAGGGTTTCACCATGTTGGCCAGGCTGGTCTAAAACTCCTGACCTCAGGTGATCTGCCCACCTCGGCCTCCCAAAGTGCTGAGATTACAGGTGTGAGCCACCACGCTCAGCCTCCCTTTAGGGTATTAACAGGTTTTGTCTCTATCTCAGAATGCATTTCAGAATGCCCTTCCTGGAGCACTATAGACACTGACTCTCAAAACACTCCTTGAACTAGCTTCACCGTGTTGCTGACTCCCTTGTAAATTAAAGAAAATACCTTGTACATATTCTTTCATTATTTGTGTGAAAGTCAAGCTTTTCATATTGTGAAAATTATACTTCAGGCTGGGTGCAGTGGCCCACGCCTGTAATCCCAGCACTTTGGGAGGCCGAAGTGGAAGAATCACTTGAGGTCAGGATTTTGACACCAGCCTGGTCAACATGTTGAACCCCATGTGTACTCAAAAAAAAAAAAAAAAAAAAAACCATCAAAATTAGCTGGGTGTGGTGGCACACACCTGTAGTTCCAGCTACTTGGGAGGCTGAGGCACAAGAATTGCTTGAACCCAGGAGGCAGAGGTTACCATGAGCTGAGATCATGCTACTGCACTGCAGCCAGAGCCGGAGCGAGGCTCTGTCTCAAAGGAAAAAAAAAAGAAGAAAGAAAATTATATTTTGATACAGTATGCTAATATAAAGGATATGATATGGTTTGGCTGTATGTCCCCATCCAGATCTCACCTTGAATTGCAATAATCCCCACAAGTCAAGGGTGGGACCAGGTGGAGATAATTGAATCACGGGGGCAGTTTCTCCCATGCTGTTCTCATGATAGTGAGTGAGTTCTCATGAAATTTGATGGTTTTATAATGGGCTTTCCCCTTTGCTCGGCTCTCCTCTCTCCTGCTGCTCTGTGAAGAGGTGTCTTCTGCCATAATTGTAAGTTTCCTGAGGCCTCCACATCCACGCAGAACTTGAGTCAACTTAAACATCTTTTCGTTATAAATTACCCAGTTTTGGGTATTTCTTCATAGCAGCGTGAGAATGGACTACTACAGTGTACTAATAATAATACAGTGCCCAGACAGTAGTATAGAGGTGCTACTATACTTCGATGCTAGAGGTATTCCCATTAAGGTCAGGAGCAGTATGTGCTATCATTACCATGATCTAACATTGTTCCAGAGGTTTTTTAGGTCAGCAGCTGTCAACTGGAGGTGATTTTGCCTCCCTGTGGATATTTGACAATATCTGGAATCATTTTGGCTGTCACACTGAGGAGTGCTACTGGCATGTAGCAGGCGGAGGCTGGGGATGTTGCTAAACATCCTGTGAGGCACAAACATCTCCAAACAAAGAATTATCCAGCCCAAAACGTCAGTAGTGCTGCTGCTGAGAAACCCTAGTCTAGACAAATAAAACATGGGAAATCCGTTAACATAAATGTGGGAAAATAATAAACTAGTATTTGCCAATGACAGTCTAGCTAGGAGGTCCAAAGAAGCACCTGAAGAACAGTTAGATTTTGCAGGGGCTGCATGGTGGCTCATGCCTGTAACCCCAGGGCATTGTGAGGTCACATTGGGAGGATCTCTTGAGGCCAGGAATTCAAGACCAGCCTGGGCAACATAGTGAGACTGCACCTCTACCAAAAATTAAAACATCAGCCAGATGTGGTGGTGTGCTCTGAGAGTCCCAGCTGCTGAGGTGGGAGTATCGCTTGAGCCCGGGAGCTGGAGGCTACGGTGAGCTGTGATCATGCCACTGTACTCAAAAAAATTTTTTTGAGACAGGGTTTTTCTGTTACATGTGGGGTCTTGCTATGTTGCCCAGGCTGGTCTCGAACTCCTGTCCTCAAGGAGTCTTCTTGCCTCAGCCTCTGAAAGTGTTGAGATTACAGGTGTGAGCCACTCCCCCTGGCCTTAAAAAATAAAAAGAAAAAAATAAATTACATTGTGTTATGTGGCCAGTTGAAAGATGTTGGAAAACAGTTGTGCTTGTGACCCCGCTGTAACCAGTTATAAAAGTATCTGGATTAAGAAATATACTGGGTCTGGCTTTCCCAAGTTTAGGTTCCTGCTAAAAGAATGAGATGGATTTTTTCTTCCTCCGCTCCTCACCTTCCTGCAAGAACCAGGATTGTGCATTTTGACGGGCAGGCTCTTACCTCTGGCAGGCCACGGGGGCATGCAGAGCCTTTCTGCTTGTGTTTTTGGGCACGTGGATAAAGACCCCCTGTCCATGGGCCTTTGTTTAGGATATTTGGCCCGTGGAGGAATGAGGCTGGAATCACCTGGGAGGGATAGAGGCTTTGACTGGAAGGAGGAGTGACCTGAACTCCAGGTTCTGGGCCTACACTTTGTTCCCCTGCAGCACCCTGTTAGTGGTGACTGGGGCCTGGAAGTCAGGGACCTTGGTGACCAAGTGTTGGGTGGACAGGAGGAGCTGAGGGAGGTGAGGGGCATTTCTCCAGTACTGCCCCTGCCCGGTCCCCAAATCAGTGCCCTCTGTCAGCTCAGACACAGCCCCGGCCAGCAGCAGTGCAGGTCAGGAAGGGCGAATGCACTCAGCACAGATCTGCTCCACAGTCTCCGCCTCACTTCATCTCGGGTTGTGGGGAGTGAGTCCCCGCAGCACTGATGATATGCTGTCAGCTGAGAACATTCAGCTTGATTTAGAAAGATAAGGTGGGACATCTCTTGGGCATGGCGTGTGGAGCAGTGCCATCCCTCTGTGGCAGTGAGCCAAGCAATAAACCAGAATGTGCAAAACCTGTGTCCCAGAATCACTGTTCCCAGAGGGAAAGCCTATATTGTCAAGATGCCCACAACGTAATTAGCCCAAACATTCCACCCAGCCTTGAAAACCGGTAGAACTTTGACATTAATATACTAACCCTCAGGTCTTTACAGAAATGTGTAAGAATAGCCACATACTGTAACGTGCGGTCATTGAGAGAGGAGCCCGTCAGAACAAATGGAACCAAGTCCAGAAACATGTCTGTCTGGGCACAAGATGCCAGCCTGTGTGTCAGTCAGGGAAGCAGACCAGGAAGAGATATGTATTAAGATTTAAAACGGGCTCCATAGCTCAGGCCTATAATTCCTGCACTTTGGGAGGCTGAGGTGGAGGATCACTTGACAGGAGTTTGAAGCAGCAGTAAGCCATGACAATGCCACTGCATTCCAGCCTAGGTGACAGAGCAAGACCCTGTCTCAAAAAAAAAAAAAAAAAAAGTCCTCAGATACGCCCTTACATGAAGCCACCTTTGGCACAGCTTCCAAGACTGGCAAGGCCTCACTCAGGACCGGGGGCCCAGCCATAGCTCAGTTTCCACCACCTGAGTGGCACCTGGAGGAGGTGGCCACAGTGTCCTCAGTCCAGGCTCTGTCGGGTCTCAGATCCCCTGATCATCATGCCTTTTCTGCCCAAGCTCTGCCTCATGATGGTCTCCACTGACCACAGCCTCTTCCACCTCCCCAAAGGGACCCCTGCTCATGCTCCCCAGCCCGCAGGAGCGCCTGCATCTCCAGGAAGCCCACCCTGCTGGCTCTGGGCTCTATGTAGGAGAGCTGGGCAGGCTGGATCCTGCCACTGAGTTCAGTCTCAGGGGTCTCCACCCACGCTAGGCTTCCACTGATGGGACATAAGTGGCCTGAGGGTCCTTTACATCCACACAAGAGCCCCATGGTGACCAGGAGTGTGGTTCTGAGAGGTTAAATGACTTGCCCAAGGCCCCAGAGCTGGCTAGAATTCCTGCACTGCCACATCCAAGGCCATGTTTGGGCCTCCCACTCAGGGGCCTGGACACCCCTCTGCATCTACCAGGCTGGGAAACACATGTCTGCCGCAGCTTCCTCCCAGTGACTTACAGCAGCTGCAGATCTTTGGGGAGCCTTCTATGGGGCCCACTGCAGCAGGGAGCTGAGAACTCTTACAGAGCCCTGTGTTCTCTCTCTGCACCCTTCAGCTCCGAACTCGTGTACTAGCTGCTCTGATGTAAGAACAGGCCTTGGTGAGGGTGTTGGGGCTCTCTCTGGTCAGTAGCCCAGGACTTCAGGAATCAGGTGATATCAATCTGGAGAAGAGGTGCCTGCTGCAGGGAGCAAGCATGAGCCAGGGTCCTAGCCCCCTGCAGGGGGAGCCCCTCTTCCTTCCCAGGGTCTCCTGAAGATCTGAAGGCATCCAGGGTAATGTGCAGTGTTCAGCTGTGTCCTGCGGTCCAGGAAAGCCAAGGAGAAGTTGCTCTACCTGCTGTCCACCAGGCACCCTGGCAGAGAACAGCCTCAGCCCACCCCAGCCCAACACCAGATCCCAGGGACTGACCCACCTGTAAGAGGGCAGCATGAGACTGCCCCCATTGTCCCCAGAGAGTCCCCTCAGTCATGGGCCCTGACCAGGGTGCAGGTGGGCCCAGCAAGTTGGCCCAGAGTGGGTGTGGCTGCCCATTGGTCCTCTGAAGAGCCTCAGGGGCTTGTGGCAGCTGGTGTGTGTCTGGGCTTGGAAGTAGAGGATGACCCCCAGCCAGAGGGCAGGGGACACTTGTTTTGCATTCGAGTCCTCTGCAAGGACAGGGACCCCAGGCTCCAGGTACCCCAGCTCTGCCTGCCCTACCCACAGCCTACCACCGTTTGGCCCAGGCAAGTCACCCCAGCTCCCACAGAGGGAGCCATCCTCCCCACTTCCTGATGTTTGCCCGCACCAGTCAAGCTCCATTCTGGAAAAAATAACCCTCCACATCCTTGGGAAGGCACCTCGTCCTTGGCTCCTTTCCAGAGCTGTCGTCCCCACTTCCATTTTCTACCTATCATTCAATGCAGAGACCAGCTTCTTCCCTGGGCCAGGGCTGCTCTGGAGGCAGGGAGGTTGTGACCAGGCTGTAGGGTGTAGCAAAGCACCGGGTATAGATGAGGCTCTCCAGGCACACCTGGGCAGAGAAGTCAGAGACCCACAGGTGAGTGCCCCACCTTCCAGCCCCACCCACCTCACAGGCAGAAAGAGGGAGGCTTCACAAGGAGGCTGAGGTAAACAGGGGAGCCTGGATCACCTCTGTCTGATCTCCTGCCCTCCTGGGAGAAAGCCAGAGGTTGGATCTGGGAAGTGTTGAGAGCCCTGGCCCAGTCCTGGTTTCACTGATGAGGCTCAGGGAGGGGCTGGGTCAGCCTATATCACTGAGTCCATAAGGGAGGGCCCTTCTTACCATAACCCAGGACCCTAGAGCTAGCTGAGGTCCCATCCCTTTCCCACGTAGACCAAGGCAGGGGCATGAACTGGCTTCTGGCTTCTAAGGCCGAGGCTCAGCTCACATCTCCCTCCCCTTGCCTGCAGCTGTTGTCACACATCGAAAGTGAGTTTTTCCCTGAGGGGGGAGGCGCCGCTCCTTGGACTGGACCAGATGGCCAATCCAAACAAGTACTTGTGTGTCCCCACCAGCCAGGAATTCTCACACCATGAAGCAGCTGGGGGCACCAGGATACCCTAGGGGATTCCAGGGATGAGCCCTCCCCAAGGCTTCCACAGCAGCACTGCTGCCCCCAGACCCGCCACAAGCCCCGTGTCCATCCAGCCTTCGAGAACCAGGCCCCTCACACATACCTGCCCCGCTCCTCACACCTGGCTTTCCTGTGAAAAGTGGAACTGGTTCCGCCTGGGCCAGCTGGAGAAGGGCCTCAGGAAATCACCATTTTGGGGACTCATTCCAATCATTCATTCATTTATTCACCAAATATCCACTGTCCACCTTTCTGTACCAGGCCGGGGTGATGGTCAAGCGGAACACATGTCCCAAGGAGCTTTCCTCTCTTTAGAGACAGACAGGTGGACTCTCACACCATGAGGTGCCCTCTGAGCTAAGGGGTGCCCAGGGCTGGATGCAGGGGAGGGCCTCACCCACAGAAGGTGCTGGTGAGTATGGATGTGGAGGCCGCCACGGGGTGAGGGTGTCCAGAGGACCTAGTATGTGCCCAGAGTGTGACCTGGGACAGGTGCGGGGCTGCTCTATCTGGAAGTCTTCCTGACTCTGCCAATGATAGGCTGTGACTGGATCAGGCTTCATGTCAATTTTTAACATTTAATAAATTTTGATTATGTACTATGCATTGTGATAAAAATTATGAAATATAAAAATTAAAAATGCAAAAAACCAGCAAACCCCATCTCTCCCTAAATAACAGTTTCAACAGTATTTTTGGACTTTTTTCCCCATGTATCTGCAGCTATAAACATAAGCTGCACAAGATAGTATCCTTCCCCATATTCTGTTTTGGAGCTGGAGTTTTCACTCAGCAGTGAATAGAGTCAGGCTTTAAACAGGCCAGGCACTGTGAGGGCCCTGGGAAAGGAGACTGACCATGTTGCTGGGTGACTTTGGGCAAGTCTCGCCCTCCTCAGAGCCTGGATTTTCTCAGTCCAGTGAAGGGCAGGAAGGGCTGTGGTAGGACTGCATCAGCGCTTCCCAAACTCAGAACCGCCACGTGGAGCTGTGTGAGCTGTCACCACACAGCCCCAGGGGCAGGAGCATTCTTGTCATAGCCTCTGTGAGTGGGGCCCCTGCCCGAAAGTGTGGTGTGTGAACCTGGGGCCCACAAGAGGATTTCAGGTGATACGCAGATGCATTTATTTTTACCATTACCTTCTATTTGTAGTAAATGAGACCGATTCTCACTGGGAGGGCTTGTTAACCCACAGATCACTGAACCCGCTCCTCAGAGGTTCTGATTCAGGAGGTCTGCGGTGGCCCCTGAGAATCTACATTTCTAACAAGTTCTCAGGTGATGGTGATGCTGATGCTGCTGGCTCAGGGACCACACTTTGAGAACCACTAATCACAAATTTCCTTTTATTCATTTATTTATTTAAGGCAGGGTTTTGCTCTGTCACCCAGGCTGGAGTATAAGGGTGCAATCATGGCTTACTGCAGCCTCGACCTCCCAGGCTCAAGCAATCCTCCTGCCTCACTTCTCGAGTAGCTGAAACCATGGGCGCACGCCACCATGCCGGATATTTGTATTTTTAGTAGAGACGGAGTTTCACCATGTGCTCAGGCTGGTCTTGAATTCCTGGACTCAAGCAATTAGCCTGCCTTGACCTCCCGAAGCAAAAGTTTCCTTTTTAAATACATTTATTTAGGTTTTAAAAATGAGTTGACTTAAAGCACAGGAATAGATCTTCAACACCAATCACTGGGGAAATGCAAATTAAAACCACAGTAAGATATCACTACATATCTATTAGAACAGCTCAAATCAAACATAGTGATAATATCAAATATTGGCGAGGATGCAGACAAAACTCACTCTCTAATACATCGCTGGTGGGAATATAAAATGGTACAGACACTCTAGAAAATAGTTTGGCAGCTTCTTTAATTAAACATACACCTTAATATATGACCCAGCAATTGCTTCTGTGCATTTGTACCAGAAAATAAAACTGATGTCTGCACAAAACCTCACACATGATTGTTCATGGCAGATTTATTTGTAATAGCCCCAAACTGGGAACAACCAAATACCCTCCAATAGGTGAATGGTTAAGCAAACTGATACATCCATTCTATGAAATACTATGATGGCTTACACATGTAAACTCAGTACTTTGGGAGGCCGAGACAGGCAGATTGCCTGAGGTCAGGAGTTCAATACCAGCCTGGCCAACGTGATGTAACCCTATCTCTACTAATAATGCAAAAAAAAAAAAAAAAAAAAAAAAAAAAAAAAGCTGGATATGGTGTCAAACACCTGTAATCCCAGCTGCTCAGGAGGCTGGGGCAGGAGAATTGCTTGAGCTTGGGAGGCAGAGGTTGCAGTGATCCGAGATTGCACCATTGTACTGGGCAATAAGAGCAAAACTTCATCTCAAAAAAAAAAAAAAAAAAAAAAAAAAGACCTGGTATGGCGGTGGGTACCTATAATCCCAGCTACTCAGGAGGCTGAAGCAGGAGAATTGCTTGAACCCAGGAGGCAGAGGTTGCAGTGAGCTGAGATTGCGCCACTGCATTCCAGCCTGGGTGACAGAGCGAGAATCCATCTCAAACAGAAAAAACAATAAAAAGGAACATGCACAACTTGGATGGATCTTAAAGGGCATTTACTGAGTATGAAAAAAAAAAAAAAAAAAGCCAGTCTCGAAAGGCCACATTCTGTGTGATTCCATTTATATGATCTACAATAATGTTCTTTTTTCTTTGTTTTTTGTTTGTTTGTTTGTTTGTTTGTTTTTGAGACGAAATCTCACTCTGTGGCCCAGACTGGAAGGCAGTGGCACGATCTCAACTCACTGCAGCCTCCGCCTCCCAGGTTCAAGTGATTCTCATGCCTCAGCCTCCCAAGTAGCTGGGAGTACAGGCAGACACCATCATGCCTGGCTAATTTTTGTCCACTTGCCTCGGCCTCCCAAAGCACTGGAATTACAGGTGTGAGCCACCGTGCCAGGCCTTCATTCATTCATTCATTGAGAGAGTCTCACCCTGTCTCTCAGGCTGGACTGCAGTGGCAGGACACTGTAGCCTCCACCTCCCACGTTCAAGCGATTCTCCTGCCTCAGCCTCCTGTGTAGCTGGAACTACAAGCTGGTGCCACTACACCTGGCTAATTTTTGCATTTTATAATGTTCTTGAAGTGAGAAGATTATAAAGACAGAAAGCAGATTAGTGGTTGCCAGGAGTAGGAATAGTGGAGGGGAAGAGCCTGGAATGAGTGCACAGGAATAGCAGGAGGTAGATTTTCGTGGTGGTGGAACAGTTCTGTATCTTGATTGTAGCAGTGATTAAAGGAGTCTACATATGTGATAAAATGGCATAGACCTAGACACGTGACATTGTTAGATATTGTTCTACACTAATATAAAATAGAACCTTTGGAGGAAACTGAGTGAGGAGTCCATGAAACCTCTCTGTACCATCTTTGAAATTTCCTCTGAATCTATATTTCCAAATAAAAGGTTAAAATTTTTAAAGTTGCTTTAGACAAAAATATTAAATAAAAATAATATTGATTGTATGCTGGCCTGGCAAACCTTTGACACATGAATGACTGGCATCTCAAACCCATCCAATGCATAATTGCCCCTGGCCAGGCCCTGTCCTAGGCTAGGTTGCCTGCTGGAAGGTAGGACTCTGGACTCTCTCCTGCTTGGCTTTGGGGTAGAGATGCCAGATAAAATATAGGACACGCAGTTAAATTTAGATTTCTGATAAAAAAGTAAACTATTTTTTTAGTAAGTATGTACCATGCATATTTAGGACATACTTATACTAAAACTTATTTCTCTAAATTCTTTTTTCACCATCCTTCACAGGTATTGATATTTCTCTAAATTATTTAATGTATGTACGTAGTTACTTTAAAGCTCGTCTTGCCTGATAATTCCAATGTGTGAGAAAGAGAGAGAGTCTTTTCTTTCTCTCTCTCTTTCTTTCTTCCTTCCTTGCTTCCTTCTTTTCTTTCTTTCTTTTCTTCCTTCCTTCCTTTCTTCCTTCCTTCCTTCCTTCCTTCCTTCCTTCCTTCCTTCCTTCCTTCCTTCCTTCCTTTCTTCCTTTCATCGTTTTCTTTTTCCTTTTTTTTTGAGATGGAGTTTCGCTCTTGTAGCCCAGGCTGGAGTGCAATGGCACCATCTTAGCTCACTACAACCTCTGCCTCACCTGGCTGGTCTTGAATTTCTGACCTCAGGTGATCTGCCTGCCTCAGCCTCCCAAAGTGCTGGGATTACAGGTGTGAGCCACCATGCCTGGCCCTTTTTGTTTATTTGTTTCTTTGAGATAAGGTCTCACTCTGTTGTCCAGGCTGGAGTGCAGTGGCATGATCTCAACTCACTGCAACCTCCACCTCCCAGGCTCAATCCATCCTTTCACCTCAGTCTTCCAAGTAACTGGGACCACAGGCACGTGCTACCTGCAGTCCTGACTGGTTTCACAGAAGACAATTTTTCCAGAGATGGAGTCAGGGGCGGTGGTTATGGTATGACACTGTTCCACTTCAGATCATCAGGCATTAGATTCTCATAAAGAGTGCGAAACCTAGATCCCTCACATGTGCAGTTCACATTAGGGTTCACACTCATATGAGAATCTAATGCCTGCTGATCTGACAGGGCGCAGAGCTCAGGCAGTAACACTCACCGCCCACCACTCACCTCCTGCTGTGCAGCCTGGTTCCTAACAGGTACCTAACTGGTACCATCTACAGCCTGGGGGTTACGGACCCCTGCACACCACCACACACAACTCATTTTTGAATTTTTAGTAGAGATGGGGTTTTGCCATTTTGCCCAGGCTGGTCTCGAAGTCTTGAACTCAAGTGATCTTCCTGCCTTGGCTTCCCAAAGTGCTGGGATTATAGGCATGAGCCGCCATGTATGGTGGGTCTGTTTGAATTGACTGGTTTTCTCTTAATTTTGGGATGTATTTTCTCACTTTTTCACACATCTAGTAAGTATTTCTTGAGCTGTTGGACATTGTGAACCTTCATTGTAGAGATGTGGGTTATGTTATCCTACTCTAGTGTTGTTGTATTTTGGCAGGGAATTAAATCACTGATGGGTTAACTGGATCATGTGTGTCAAGGCTCCATTTTAGGTTTTGTTAGGGTGAGCTGTTTTTCAGTTTTGCCCTTATTCCTAGGGAATCTTCCTTAATCCCAAGGCATGGCCTTCTGGACCCTCCTGTGAATGTCTGGGATATTCATCAAGACCTGAGATTCCAAGACTGGAGACTCTGGCTGAGCCAGAATTCAGATGTGTCTCCAGCACTCTGTGACCACTGAAATTACTGTTTAGCTTTCAGCTCCCCATTGGCTGTTCTGTGCTGGGCCTTGCAGAGTCTCAATCCACACATTCATAGTGTGCGATTTGGCCAAGGACCTGCAGCAACCTCTATAAGATTTCTGGGGCTCCTTCTCTGCAACTCTGTCCTCTCTGATACTCTGCCACACACATTTTAGCAGCCCTGAGCGGCAGTCTCTGTTTCCTCCACCAAACAAGACTGATCCTCTTGGCTTGGACTCTGCTTCCTGGTGCTGTCATTGAGGGTTTGGAAACTCCCCACCAGAAAAATGTAACAGTAACTTCATGTGATTCCCTTCTCTCGGATAGTACCTGGAACTGCCTATTGCCCAATGTCTGAAGACAATTTCTTCTTGTACTTTGCGCAGCTTTGTAGTTGTTTATGCTGGGAGACTATCATCAATACAGGTACTCCATCATGGTCACAATTTGAAGTACAGTTAATATCATATTCATTCTATTCCAAAAGTAGAGAAGACAAAGACCAACAATTCTAAGAAAAATTGAAAACATATATGAAAGTTCAAAGAAAAAGAAACGCAAATGCTGCTGACACACAGGAAAAAATGTTTAACTTCACTGATAATAAGAAAGATACAGTTTTAGGCCAGGCACAGTGGCTCACACCTGTAATCCCAGCACTTTGGGAGGCTGAGGTGGGAGGATCACTTGAGGCCACGAAGTGGAGGTGGCAGTGAGGTGAGATGGCACCACTTGGGGTGACAGAGTGAGATCCTGTCTCAAAAAAAAAAAGTAAAGATACAGATATAAACAACATCCTGCAACCTCTACATGTGGCCATGAGTGCTAACAGGGACCAGATTTGCCTCCCACCTTGAACAACTAGAAAAATGGAACAAAATATATAAAACAACAGTTTTCAGACATTGGAGATAGGTCGAGCAGAACTATGATCCCTAAAAGAAGGTGAAGCCTACAATGTCCTCAGTTTACTGCCGGTAGCAATTCACAGGCTCCAACACAGAGGAATCCAAAGTCCAGTGACATGTACACCACTTTTGAGCTGTTTTCTATTACCTCCAGGTCCTTCAGTCCAGCCCTCCTGGGGTTCTGCCTTGGGAATTGGTGTTGGTGACCAAGGGAATAGAGAGGAACATGCATAGAGCTCTGCATTTAGACTGACATATTCACACTGGGTTCCAGTTTCAGCTAACAGACGGTGAGCACATCGCGAGCCCACTCTGATCCTGTCTCCTAGTTGTGTGATCACCTATTTCCCGTCAAGTGCGAGGCTGGAGAGAAAAGTGCCCACACTGGCCATAGGAGCTTAGTGAGCTTAAGCTCTCTTGCTTCCCCACTATCCTAACGTATTAGGGGAAAGACAGAGATGTGGGGAATGGCACCTGGGAGGCTCCAACTGTATGCTTCACAATCCTACCAATGAAAAATCTGAATTAGGCTTGTTTCCCGTCTACAAAATGAGACAGGACAGGAGTGGGTAGGAAGAGGAGGAGCTGGGCTCTGTTGGTTTAAGCTGGGCCCATCTTATTCTGTAACGTGGACTTCAGGGTCCAGCCAACTCCCCAGTGGGGGCTTCCCGTGCTCGGAATGTCTTTTGGCCAAGTCCAAGGTTGTCCAGGGTCAGGGTGTGGAGAAGCAGTTCCCACAGGTAACCTGCAGGTGGCACCAGAGCAGCGCGGGAGCCGAGGGTTCCGCTCCAGCCTTCCTGGAGCCCCGGGCAGGGCGGGGTAGGGCGAGGCAGAGGTGGTGTACACCGCTCAGCTGGGCAGCGGCACGGGACTGTGGGCCAGTCCACACCGTTTAAAATGGACACATGGGTCTTCTGGCTAATTTCCTCTCTTTGGTAGGGTGATCATAAGCTTTATCATCGAAATCCAGACACTTCGGAGAGTGAAAGGGGCACTATAATAATTGCACCGGGACAGCAGACATAACCTTAGCTGTACCTTGTTGCTGGGTAACCTTGGGCAAGTCTCGCCCTCCTCAGAGCCTGGATGGTCTGAGAACGTATGGTCACCCTACTGTCTGTCACTTTTCACTTTTTCTTCCTTGTTTCTATTCTTTTAATTTTTTTTTTTTTTTTTTTTTTTTTTTTTTCCTTTTTAAACACAGCATTCTCTTTTCCGGAGCACCAATGTCTTTGAAAATGCCCTTGCATTCGGGATATTTTCTACCAGGCAACATCTGCTTTCACATCTTGAGTCTGAACAGTCTCTCTGAACCCACCCCAAAGGCTGGTTTCAGCTTCCAGTCAGAAGATTCTGTTCCTGGCTTGCCATCCCCATGACTCAAGAATTAAAGGTGTCAGACGTGGAACAGTGACCCTTATCTCAACTTTGGCACCTCTTTGCTAAATTTATCCCTGCAAATTTGTGTTTGTTTGTTCGTTTGTTTCTTTTCTGAGACGGAGTCTTGTGGCCCACGCTGGAGTGCAGTGGGGCAATCGGGTCACTGCAACCTCTGCCTTCCGGTTCAAGTGATTCTCATGCCTCAGCCTCCCAGGTAGCTGGCACTGTAGGCACCCACCACCATGCCCGGCTGATTTTTGTATTTTTAGAAGAGATGGGGTTTCACCCCATTGGCCAGGCTGGTCAGAAACTCCTGACCTCAGGTGATTTGCCTGCCTCAGCTTCCCTAAGTGCTGGGATTACAGGCATGAGCCACTGTGACTGGCTGTATTCCTATAATTTTGTTCTAAGTGCTCATGTCCTTTGTCTCTTTGAATTTACGTATATTGGTTTATAGAATTGCAAGTAGACAAGTCCCATTAAGCACGATTCTTGTATTTCCAAGATCATCTCATTACTCCTTTCAACCCCAAATTAGCATGCCATTTATCCCCTTGTTTCTGAACCCTCTTCACTTAATAGTCTCATAAACATCTATCCATCGCAAAAAGGACTCTAACTGTTCTCACTTCTATTTTTAGTTGATTCATTGCTATCCAAGTAATGATTTGTCTGGGGGAGTCAGTAGAGAATTGTGCCCTTAAATTTATTTTAATAGTTGGATTCTGTTAGTTAATATCTGTCTCTGTCATTCTCACATCGCAACAAATGACTGTGGGTTTCTATCTCAACCTAAAATCTAGGTTAGAAATTTGGTTTTATCTGAATAAGATATTAATAGATAATGTGAGAAAAAATTAACTTACTGAAACTTTTCTCAGCTAAGAATGACACTCATGGTCACAAATATGTATGTACGCAAGTGGAAAACTGGGCTGTAAATATATAAACTCTTAAAATATTATGTTTAGAGACAAGATTTTTCTTTTTTCTTCTTTTTTAGTAAAGTATATTTGCTATGGTTGGAATGATTGTGTCTCCTCCAAAATTCATGTTGGAACTTAAACCCCAGTGTGATAGCATTAAGAGGTGGAGTCTTTAGGAGATGACTAAGTCATGAGGGAGGAGCCCCCTCATGAGTGGGATTAGTGACCTTATGAAAGGGCTTGAGGGAGCTACCTAGCTCAGTTTTCTTCTTTTGTTTTTCTGTCCTTTCCACCATGTTAGAACACACTGTTCAAAGTGCCATCTTGGTGGCACCCAAAACATGGCAAAATCTCACATGATTCCATGGATTCATTTCGCCTGTTCTTGAACTTCATGTAAATGGTATCATTCAGTATGTGCGCGTTTGTGGCTGGCTTCTTGCATTCAACATAATCCTCTGAGATTTAGCCTTATTTTGGGTACTGGTAGTTGTTTATTTTTCTGGTTGTGTAGTTTTCCATATTTCATTTATTACCTTTCTACTTTTGTCTCTAACTCAGTGTCTTGTGGGGTGTATTGGTCCTTTTTAGCTAGATTGATATTGAACATCTTATCAATGGAGCTTAGGACATTTTTAGAAGACAAAAGCCTAATAAATCCAAGCCCCCCAATCTTAAGCCAAGTTTCCTTCTCACGCCTGCTTAGTTGCTCTTCTTCATGTGGTATTTTTTCCTTCACAAAACTGATGGAAATTAAGAAACCCAAAAGCTCTTCATCATGTTATCAGCTTAGGGACTCTTGTTATCTGAATAACAGGGTAGATATTTATAATCTGAAATGTTAAAATAACTATAGCAAACATTTATATAGCAATAACTGCTGTTCAAAGTGCTTTATATATATTATTTTCCTCAAAACAACTCTGTGAAATAGACACTATTATTTTCATCTCCACGTTTTAGATGGAGATATTGAGGCACAGCAAGACCGTGTAACCTTGCCAAAGTTGTAGAGCCAGGACTTGAACCTGTGTTTTCTGGTTTTAGAGCCTACACCCTTCACCACCACACCATTGTGTAGCATGATACTTCCTCTGGTTAAAGTGTTTTATTAGCTTGGGAGTATTTTCTGAATAATTTGAATCTTATAAATTTGCTTCAAAGAATACAAGTAAATTGAACCGAAAGATCTAATATAGAATGTGTGGCATTCGTGAATAAATTATAGGACTCTCTGGTTTTAAATAATAATAATTTGCTTATCTTGTGACTTTTGTCGGCAGGGCTGCAATGTGCTTGCCTTATTTTCCTTCTCTTCAATAGGAGGAGATGGGCTCAGAGACAGGCACAATTTATCATAAAATCTGATCACACTTTCCCTCACATCTGGAAGCTGGAGATAGGTTTGTGAAATCTTGCTTGAGAAAGAGTTGAATGCCACTGGCAGCATAATGAGTTTAAGAAAAATGATTTTACTAGCCAGTTCTGTTGCACAGAGTCCTGCAAGTTTTGGCGATTAACATATACGATCGACAGTTTTCTCACAAAGATTATCAGGGTTCCAGAGGAAATTATCTTGCAGTTTTATTCTGCTGCTAAAGTCCTATATTTCTTTATAGATGAACTACTTAATTCTTGATCACTTGTTTTTCGTTAGACATTTCTCTGCTTCTTTATGTGGTGCTTTATGTCTTTTTATGTCCAACCCCAGGTTTCTTCTTCTAATTGCAAGAAGATCATTGAAATTTTCTCTGTCTCAAACTCCTGGGCTCAAGTGATCCTCCTTCATCCGCCTCCTGAGTAGCTGGCATTCCAAATGTGCACCACTGAACAGATACACACATATACAACCGTACTTATAGACACACAAACATCCACATATATACACAAACACACAGAGATGTACACATATCCACACATACTCATTAAATATACATTTACACACACAAACACACATGTGCATACACACACACATATACACACCTTGTTTCCATCTTCTTCTCAGAACTTGGGGCTCTCAGAGAGTGGAAAGAGTCTTGTACCATGAGTCCAAGATCAACTGTGCAACCTAGCCCAAGCATCTTCCCTCTTGAGATCTTGTTTACAATAATAAACATCCTTACCCACCAATTAGGGTTATTTTGAAGATAAAACAGAAAGGATAATAGAGTGATGGCATGTCATACAGTTTCAAATAAAAATTATCCTTGACCGAAAAGAGGACTGTCCTTTGTCCTAGACTCCTGGGAGGTAATCTTCAATGTGTAATGCCTAACAGGAGTATCTTTGCCTGGGGGTCTTGGGTCATAATGGATAGTCTAATAATGAGATTTAGGGTGGGGACTAGCCAGGCCAGGAAAACCTACTAAGAGATTTAGAGTCCAGGCTTTAGGTCACACCTGGAAGGACTGGAAGCTGAAAACTGAGAAGATCCACGTGGACAATCAAGCATGCCTCTGTGATGAAGTTCCAGTAAACACCTTGAACACTGAGGCTTGAGGGAGCCTCTCCGCCTGGGAATACTCCATGTGTATTGGCACATATCAAAGCCGGGAGGGTAATGCACTGCTAGACTGAAAAGACTACAATAAATACCTAATTCTTCAATGCTCAGGCATTGAATATCCACAAACATCAAGACCATCCAGGAAAACATGACCTCACCAAACAAACTAATTAAAGCACCAGGGACCAATCATAGAAAAACAGAGATATGTGACCTTCCAGACAGAGAATTCAAATAGTGGTTTCAGGGAAACTCAAAGAAATTAAAGATAACACAGAAAAAGAATTTGGAATTCTATCAGATAAATTTAACAATGAGATTGAAATAATTAAAAAGAATCAAGCAGAAATTTTGGAGATGAAAAATGCAATTGACATAATAAATAATGCATCAGAGTCTCTTAATAGTGGAATTGATCAAGCAGGAAAAAAAATTAGTGAGCTTGAAGACAAACTATTTGAAAATACACAATTAGAGGAGACAAAAAAATTTAAAAGAATGAAGCACACTCACAAGATCTAGAAGTAGTCTCAACGGGCAAAGCCAAGAGTTCTTGGCCTTAAAGAGGAAGTAGAGAAATAGAGGTAGAAAGTTTATTCAAAGGGATAATAACAGAGAATAAATATTCAAGTACAAGAACATTATAGGACACCAAGCAGATTTAACACAAAGAAAACTACCTGAAGGCATTTAATATTCAAACTTCCAAAGGTCAAGGATAAAGAAAAGATCCTAAAGCAGCAAGAGAAAAGGAACAAATAACATACAATGGAGCTCCAATACATTTGTCAGCAGACTTTCAGTGGAAACCTTACAGACCAGGAGAGAGTGCCATGGTATATGTGATGGGCTGAAGGAAAAAAAACCTTTTACCCTAGAATAATATATCCAGTGAAAATATCCTTCAAACATGAAGGAGAAATACTTTCCCAGACAAACAAAAGCTGAGGGATTTCACCAACAGCAGACCTATCCTACAAGAAATGCTAAAGGAAAGT
This sequence comes from Chlorocebus sabaeus, assembly GCF_047675955.1. Taxonomy (NCBI): domain Eukaryota; kingdom Metazoa; phylum Chordata; class Mammalia; order Primates; family Cercopithecidae; genus Chlorocebus; species Chlorocebus sabaeus. The sequence goes on along the minus strand of NC_132929.1, from coordinate 51,168,359 downwards.
CTTCAATCAGAAACAAAAGGACATTAATGAGCAATAAGACATTATCTGAAAGTACAAAACTCACTGGTAATAGTAAGTACACAGAAAAACACAGAGTATTATAACACTGTAATTGTGGTGTGCAAACAACTCTTACCTTAAGTAGAAAGACTAAAAGATGAGGCTGGGCACAGTGGCTCACACCGGTAATCCCAGCAGTTTGGGAGCCCAAGGCGGGCAGATCACGAGGTCAGGTGATTGAGACCATCTTGGCTAATACAGTGAGACCCCATCTCTACTAAAAATACAAAAAAAAAAAAAAAAAAATTAGCTGGGCGTTATGTCATGTGCCTGTAGTCCCACCTACCTGGGAGGCTGAGGCAGGAGAATCACTCGAACCCAGGAGGTGGAGGTTGCAGCGAACCGAGATGGCACTACTGCACTCCAGCCTAGGTGACAGAGTGAGGCTCTGTCTCAAAAAAACAACAACAAAAACTAAAAGATGAACCAAACAAAAATAATAACTACAACAACTTTTCAAGACACAGTACAATGAGAAACAACAAAAAGTTAAAAAGCAGAGGGACAAATTTAAAGTGTAGAGTTTTGGTTAGTTTTCTTTTTGCTTGTTTATTTCTTTGTTCCTTTATACAAGCAGTGTAAAGTTATCAGTTTAAAACATTGGGTGATAAGATAGTATTGCAAGCCTTGTGGGAACCTCAAATAAAAAAAAAACACACACACTCAATTAATACACACACAAAAAAGCAACAAATTAAATCATACCACCAGAGAAAATCACCTTCACAAGAAGAAAGACAGGAAGGAAGGAAAGAAGAAAGAGAAGACCACAACCACCAGAAAACAAATAGCAAAATGGCAAGAGTAAGTCCTTACAGATCAATAATAACCTTGAATGTTAATGGACTAAACTTACAATCAAAACTGTTATGGAAAGAACTGTTAGGAAAAGCAGTTCTCCCCGTCCCCACACACACCATTTTTCATCAACTCTAGATGAGGTAAGGGCCCCCAGATGCCTTAGGCGTAACATTCTTTGGGATGAAGTCCCTTCCTGCTCAGAGTCTAAAAACAAGTAGTGACACTGTTTCTGCCTAATAGGCCTTCAGTCTCCAGAGTGGAGAATCTGCCTTTGTGTGGGGTCTTAGTAACAAAAGCTAGGAGCCAGATCGGATCCTCTCTCGCCCTGCTGCAGCCAGGGCGTGTGCATGTGACTTAGACTCAGCCAACCAAATGCTCTTTCCTTGTACGTGGACATTTGGGTGAGAAAGGTGGGGAAACACAGATGGCTGTAGTACCACCAGAGGTCGTGGGGTGGGCAGGCTGAACCGTTTCTGTTAAGAGACTGTTGTTGTGGTTCTTGGGGCCTTCCTCTTTGTTTCTCAGTTATTAACTGTTCTCAAGCCTGATCCATCAGCTTCCTTCTATTCTGTCAGTTCCCTGACAGTCTTTCAATAGGTCTCTTTTACTTAAGTTAGCTAGATTAGTTCTCCAGCTTTTAACCAAGAATGCTTCCTGGTGGAACCGAGCCTCTCTCACCCCTGTGGTTTGGCCAATAGAGAAAGGAATGTCTTGGGGGAGCAACCTTGAACTTGGCTTTGTTTCCAGGCTTGCCTCACTGTGGCAGGCTGGTCTTAGGGTACTGCCTCGGCTACCAGGGCCCTTCTCAGTGGGATCATTATGCCATATATTGATCTTAAGTGTGACTTCCTCTCTGTCTCATGTAGGATAGGTCCTTAACACTGGCAAGAACTAACCTCCCAGAATCAGACACAGAGGAGACAGCTTCTCTAGGACCCTTCAGTGACAAACTAGTGCCAGTTCTTGTGGTCAAGGGTTGACATGGGTTAGGAACAGAGAGGTAAATGAACTCTTGGGCTGCTGGAAAGTTCCAGCTGTGCATCCCCAACCTCCCCTGCATCTTTTCTCTTTTGTGTAAATTTCCATTCCTGGTAAAGATGGACACATGGGGAAACTCATCTTTGTTAACACAATGTCATCCCCCAAAAATCACTAGAGGGGTTTTGGCCTGGAGTTCTGCATCCAGGGGCTTAGTGCAGACTTCTCAGGCTGACCTGGAGGTGGTGCTGTTTGCATGTGGTCAGTCTGGACTGATAAAGATGCTACCAGGGTACTGTAAGATTCACTAGCTAAACCTCACGTTGCATCTCTGTATTTGGATTAAAGAGGTTAATTAGTGAAAAACAGGTGAATTTCACTTCTTTGGAGTGGTGCAGAGGATTTTCTAACACAAAACTCAGACGCTATAAAAAGACAAGATTAACAAATTGATTGCATAAAAACTTCAAATTTCTATAGCAGAAAACAAAACGCAAACTGAGAAATAGTAGCAACTATTGTGTCAAAGAGATAATTTTCTTAATATACAAAGAGCTCTTACAAATAAATCCAATTAAAATGGGAAAAGGACTGGGCATGGTGACTCATGCCTCCCAGCAATTTGGGAGGCCAAGGTGGGCAGATCACTTGAGGTCAGGAGTTTGAAACCAGCCCGGCCAACATGGTGCAACCCTGTCTCTACTAAATTAGCTGAGCATGGTGGTGCAGGCCTATAATCCCATCTACTCAGGAGGTTGAGGCAGAAGAATCACTTGAATCCGGGAGGTGGAGGTTGCAGTGACCCGAGATTGTGCCACTGCAGTTTAACCTGGGAGACAGCAAGACTCTGTCTCAAAAAAAAAAAAAAAAAAAAAAAAAAAAAAAGGCAGTTATTTCACTGCATGTGCCTCCAGTAATTGCTCTGTGCAAAATATACAACTATTCCATCACAGACCATGAAGGGTGCCTCTCTCCATTCTGAGATTTTCCACTTGAGTTTCTAGGCAGCTTCTCACCTGTTTTCAAACAGGGTTCAGGCAACCATTTCTTCAACAGCGCCAGCCCTAGGAACACCAAGATACAGGCCAACTTCCCACTCTCTGGCACCCTCCGTTCACCCATGCTGAGAATGACAGGTAAGTAACATGGCGGTCGGTACTAAAATGGAGAGTCAGTCGGGTGCAGCGGCTCACACTTGTAATCCCAGCATTTTGGGAGCCTGAAGAGGGAGGATTGCTTGGGCCCAGGAGTTCGAGGAGACCCTGGGCTCAAGCAAGGAATTCAAGGAGAGAGATAAATCTATCTATCTATCTATCTATCTATCTATCTATCTATCTATCCATCCATCCATCTATCTATAGATATATACATAAATAGATCTTGTCTCTCTCGCGCGCGCTCTCCCTCTCTATGTGCGTGTGTATATATATATACACATAATTTTTTTAAATAAAATTTAAAAGATGTCCAACAGGTGTGCTGTTGCAGTGTCCCTGCCTAGGGAGGTGATGACAGGGCAGGCTCCACCCAGGAGGAGCTGAAAGAATGGGAGTTCCGCGGCAGAGGAGGCGGGCAGAGCTTTTCTTCAAGCACAGGTATACCACGTGCGAAAACAAAGGGGTGTGCGAAGGCCGGGTGCATGTGTACAGCTGCAAACTGGGAAAGAGGCGCCAGGCTTGGGCGATGAGGGTTTTTTCCTTCATGGATTCCCTTCCTGCCCAGGGTCCTCTCTCGCTGGTCGGGGGCGCCTAACAATAATCCTTGCCACGGGTTCGTAGCTGAAAACGACCTTCAAGTTCGTCCATCCACCTTTCAGATTTTATAGACAAATACACAGAGGACTTAGAGAAGTGAAACGGCTTGTCTCAGGTCACAGCTCTGGCCAACACTGGGGTCCTGACGGCCAGTCTGCGGATTTTCCTGCCTCTGGCCTGCGGGCACTGCGCAGGCTATCAACTGCAACCCTGCTCAGGGGACCGCGGTCCGGTTCGTCTCCGGGCGGACTACGTCTCCCACAATGCGTTGGGCCCAGACTCCTTCCCGCCCTCCGGCTTTGGGTGCTGTCTCCGCCAATAGAAAGGCAGAATTCCCAGGGCCGTTCTCGGCAGCCAATGAGCGCGGCGGTGGTTGGACCTCTCCCGCTCAGGGCTCTCCGTGCTCCATGGCCTTGAGCCGGAGTGCAAGGGGCCGGGCCGATTGTTTAGCATATCATCAAAAAGGCCGGGGGCACTTTTGCACGTGGAGCAGCCGCCACCGCAGGACCTGATATCCCGAGAGGTGACCTGGAGAGGCAGGTCTGGAGCCGCGCGGACCCCGGTCAGTAGACCGAGGCAAGGGAATAGCGGGCCTGGAGCCAGCTGCCCGCAGCCCTGCTTGGGCTGGGGCATCTGGGTCGCCCTTCGTGTCCCGCGGGCCCGGGCAGCCTCGATTTACGCGCCCGGCTGCGCTCCGCGAACCATCCCGGATGCTTCTCCTTGGTGGAGCGCTCCTTGCCTCTCCTACCTGGAGGCGCAGACTTTGGACGGGAAGGGACATTCGACGACATCCCGCGCAGCCTACGCGTTTTACAGATGGGGAAACTAAGGTTCAGAAGGGACGTGTGATGCCCCAAGTCAGACGACAACTTAGCTGACCGGGCACAGTTTTCCCAGGCTCCCAAGTAGGAAGGGTTCTCTTTTACCATATACCACTCCTTCTAGTCATTTGAGTAAAATACATGTTGAGAGCTTCAGTTTTCCCAGTAGCTTTTTCTATCTTTCTTTTTAAGCTTTTTTTTCTACTTTCCCCCCACCTTTTTATTGAGGGGGATTGTCATCTGAATCTTTATGATGTAGTAATTTTTAATTTTTTTTTTTTTTTCCTTTTTGTAGAGATGAAGTCTCAAGCTGTTGCCCAGGCCAGTCTTCAACTCGTGATGTCAAAGGGGTGTGAACCACAGCAACTCCATCTTAAATAGGAGCTGGGTAAAATGAGGCTAAAACCTATTGGGCTGCATTCCCGGATGGTTAAGGCACTCTAAGTCACAGGATGAGATAGGAGGTCAGCACAAAATATGGGTCATAAAGACCTTGCTGATAAACAGTTTGCAGTAAAGAAGCCGGCCAAAATCCACCAAAACCAAAATGGTGACGAGAGTGACCTCTGGTCCTCCTCACTGCTACATTCCTACCAGTGCCATGACAGTTTACAAAGGCCATGGCAACGTCAGGAAGTTACCTTATATGGTCTGAAAAGGGGAGGCATGAATAATCCACCCTTTGTTTAGCGTATCATCAAAAAATAACCATAAAAATGGACAACCGGCAGCCCTCAGGACTGCTCTGCCTATGGAGTAGCCATTCGTTTATTCCTTTGCCTTCCTAATCAACTTGGTTTCACTTTGCACTGTGGACTTGTCCTGAATTCTTTCTTGTGTGATATTCAAGAATCCACTCTTGGGATCTGGATCCGGACCCCTTTCCTGTAACACTGGCCTCAAGCCGTCTTCCTCTTCAGTCTCCCAAAGTGCTGGGATTACAGGCATGAACCACAGTACCTGGCCTAAAAATAATTTTGTATTGCTTTTGTAATATTTATTTTAAGTCGTTTGCAATTCCACTGCTCTCGATATTTTCTAACTGCCATCTGGTTCTTTTTTCCTGTGTATGAGTTCATTTTTAAAGGGAATTGGGGACTTACTGTGTCTGTGGTTTTTCTGCCTTGCTGGTTTTGTGTTTATCCATTATTTTATTTATTTATTTATTTATTTATTTATTTTTTGAGACAGAGTCTCACGCTGTCTCCCAGGCTAGAGTGCCGTGCGCAGTCTCTGTTCACTTCAATCTCTGCCTTCTGAGTTCAAGCAATTTTTCTGCCTCAGCCTTCTAAGTAGCTGGGATTAGAGGTGTGCACCACCACGTCCAGCTAATTTGTGTATTTTTAGTAGAGACAGGGTTTCACCATGTTGTTCAGGCTGGTCTCAAACTCCTGACCTTGTGATCCACCCACCTGAGCCTTCCAAAGTACTGAGATTACAGGCGTGAGCCACCATGCCCAGTGACGTTTATCCATTATTTTCATATCAGAAGGATTATCTTAAATCATTAGTGATTAGTAATCTTTGTGAGTATAATTTTTAAAATATTAAAAAATACATATAGTATAATGCACAGATGTTAAATTTCATGTTTGCTCTTATGCAACCATTGCCAAATCAAGATATCGAAAATTTCCAGCATCCCAGATGACTCCTTTGAGCCCCTTCCCTGTCATTACCACCCAAAGGTAGCCTTTATTATACCACAGTTTCTGATATGTGCTACTATACGGATGTGCTGTAGTTTATTAGCCATTCCCCTGCTGATGGATTCTTAAGGACTCAATTTTTTGGAATTAGAAATGATGTTGTGGTTTTGTGTCCTTGCAAATAAATTTTTTTGCAAAGATGGGTTTTTGTTGTTGTTACATATAAAGTTTTGGTGCCGCAAAAGAAATAGCACTCTAATATAAAATTTTCTTTTGAATTTTCAGCAAGGCAAGTTACTTCTATAGAAGGGTGCGCCCTTACAGATGGAGCAATGGTGAGCACACACTTGGACCAGGGAGGGGAGGGGGTTCTTATCCCTGACACACATGGCCCCTGCTGCTGTGTTGTTCCCCTATTGGCTAGGGTTAGACCACACAGGCTAAACTAATTCCGACTGGCTAATTTAAAGAGAGTGACAGGGTGAGTGCTTTGGCGGGAAAAAAATGGTTATGCAGGGTGGAGAATGAGTCAGGGTGTAGCAGGTAGCAGGTAATCTGAATGAGTCAGGGTGGAATAGGCAAAAAAGGTTGCTTTGCAAGGAAGTTAAGTTTAAAAGTAGAAGGCAAAGAATTGAACATACTGACATATTGATTCTTTGAAGATAAATTTGGAACTTATATCTAACATTTTTAAGATAAATTACTGAGGGGCCAAGACTGGATTGGAGATGTATGAGCATGTCTTAATCTTCATAAAGTATGGTAATAATGCAGTCGAGATATTGCCTTTATTCCAATGAAGCTCAAAGTGCTTTGATATCTGATCCACTGCTAATCCTTAAGATGCCCCCGTAAGAATAAAAAGATGAGTGTTATTATCTCTCTTTATTCAGTGGTCACTGAGATTGAGTGACTAAGTTGTATGTTAGGTCAGGGTCACACAGTGCAAGTCAGAGCTGACTTAGGAGAGTCCTCAGTATTTCAGTCATGGGTTTTTCTGGGGACTTTGCATTTCTGATACTCATTCTCTGGTGTTTTGGAAGGAACAATGCTGTATTTTTTGTGCTTGTGATACTTTTTTTTTTTTTCTTTTTGAGACTGAGTCTTGCTCTGTTGCCCAGGCTGGAGTGCAATGGCGTGGTCTTGGCTCATTGGAACCTCCACCTCCCAGGTTCAAGTGATTCTCTTGCCTTAGCCTCCCGAGTAGCTGGGACTATAGGCGCATGCCACCACACCTGGCTAATTTTTGTATTTTTAGTAGAGACAGGGTTTGTCCATGTTGGCCAGGCTGGTATCGAACTCCTGACCTCATGATCTACCCATCTCAGCCCCCACAAAATGCTGGGATTACAGGCGTGAGCCACTGCGCCTGGCCACTTGTAATACTTCTTAACTTCTCTTACCACAGAGAGAGGTGTTTTCAGGAATAAGTCATTTTTCCTTTAAGAGCAACAGGAAGCATCTGTTGGTTTGCATATGTAAGGACCACCTGATGGTCTGACCTGGGCTCTTGTGAGTTAGATTGCTTTAGGACAGTCTACTTAGTGATTATGGTTCTCTTTTTTGTTTCTCAGCAGGACTACTTGTTACAATTTGAGGAGGGAGGTGTCTTACCCCAGAGCCTGGCTGGAGAAGACTGAGGTTCAAGGCTTGAAGTCTAAGTGATTGCCCCAGGACCTTGGATGATGGCCACAGAGATATCGAAAGTGGCTACTCCGCTGAGCCCCTTGGTCCAGGTACCTCAAGAGTGTAAGAGTTAAAGAAAGAGTAAAAAAAAAAAACACATGAACTACGGCTAGACAGTTAAAGACAGGTTTACTTAGATAAAACCTGAGAGGGGTTTCTGGCCAATTTCAGTCAGGAGCCCTTTCTCTTCCAGACTAAGAGTATATATTGGTTTTAGGGTGAGGGTGCTTATCACAAGCTTGGAATGTTTCTGTGTGGGGCAGAAGTTTTGGTGGGTTTGGAACATCTCTGGGCAGAAGGTAGGTTATCTTGGGGCTGACATCTTTCTGGCAAGAGGCGGGTTATCTCAGGGCTAGCATGTCTCTGGTTGGGAAGGAGTTTTGAATGTTTCTGGTGAGAGATGTTAGTTTGTGGCTTATGGTCATGCTGACCTTAGCCATTAGGCTGATGCCCTTTGGATTTAGGTTTTTGATTGGATTTAGAATAGGCTTGCCCAAGGTGGCGATGCTCCTGCTCTGTCAAAGAGGAAGAAAGACAAGAGGAGGAGGTCACCATAGTGATCCTGGAGGATGACTCCTGGGTGCAGGAAGCTGTACTGCAGGAGGATAGCCCTCAGTCTGAGCCCTTTCCCCAGAGTGCCGGCAAGGGCAGCCCCCAGGCAGAGGCAACCAGGGGACTGCAGGATGTACTTGGCCACCTCTGAGAGCTCTGTCATCACTGGCTGAGGCCAGAGGTACACACCAAGGAGCAGATGTTGACCGTGCTGCCAAGGAAATTCAGGCTTGGCTGCAAGAGCATTGGCCTGAAAACAGTGAGGAGGCAGCAGCCCTGGTGGAAGACTTGACCCAGACCCTTTGGGACAGTGGTGAGATATAGAACCTCATAGGGAGAGGATGGGAGCACCCTTCCAAGGTGGAGGAGTGTGTTGTTTCAGAGGAGAAGGTGGTGTCCAAGACAGAGTCGGGGACAGCGCCATCCCTCTGCTCTGTCTGTAGGCAGTCAGTGTGTTCATCAGCCTTTTAGTGTCCTCACTGTGTGTAGTGTCAGCTCCAGAACTGCGGTGTAGGAGGGGCTTAGAGCTGCATTTGCATAGTAAGCACAGTTTTTACTTACATTTGGAGAGGTTGGAAAGCTGATGGAAGTTACACAGGGAGGAGCTGGAGACCCCTGCAAACCACACTCTGTCACCTTCACTTGGTTGTGCAAGAAACATCCAAATAGTTCCTGGAATTAGAGAAAACAATCTGATGTTTTCAAAGTGATTATTTTTATGAAACCAACATAAATGACAAGTAACCCAGCTAATGACTAGAGACTTTCAGTGGTATGAAGTCATCGTGGGCTCTTAAAATAGTAATTGGAAACTTGAGCTCTTTGCAATAGTTACTCTATTTGTCTCCAATGTTACTAATAAGTGTTGGGATCCCGACCTGCTGTTTAACTGCCCTGTCTCCTTCCTAGTTTTCTGTTTTAAACTGGACTCACTTGATCACCAAATATTTACTTTAGATGAACCTGTGCCAGTAGAGCTGTCTCAGGGTTCATAGGATATAGCTGTCTTTGTGCTGATGAGAACTACAGAAGTTCAGAGAAGGTAGCGTGGAGTGGAGAGGTCAGGTCAGAGAAGGCTTCCTGGAGGAGGTGACACCAAAGCAGGAGGTTGTAGAAGGGAGTAGAATTTGGAAAGGCGTAGGGCAAGGAGCAAGTAGCTGAGAGGAGCTGTACTGAGCAGAGGCTGGGAAGGGCAGAGCCAAGGTAGTTTATACCTTTGGGTGACAGGAGAGCTGGCTGATTGGAGTGGCAAGTGTGTTTTTAGGAAGTGGTAGGAAGTAGAGTTTAGGGGAAGGGTGGGTGAGGGCTTGGACTGAATGTCATTGGCCTCAGCTGGTTCTTGAACTAGGGCCCAAGGGGCATGGGAGGAAGCAGAGTGTGGCAACAGGATGTAGGTTTGATTAGGGTAGTGAGAGGTAGGGACAGGAGAGCAGCCGGGAAGCTGGGAAGGTGTGCAGTGATGGTGGTCAGCCCCAGATGGGACACATGTGAGAAAGAACCGAAAGTCACAATGGCTAGCATTTCCCAAGCTCTTTCTGCAAGCCAGGAAATATGCTTGGCATTTAATATGGAAAACTCATGTAATCTTCACCACCCTGGAAGATAAGCAGGATTATCACCAGAGATCCCTTAAGATCGCTGTCTTTGTACCAGGCAAAACCAAGATTTGAATGCATGTGTCTGAAGACATAGCCCATGTTTTTAAGCATTTTGTCACATGCATGATTTTTTTTTTTTTTTTTTTTTTCGGAGACAGAGTCTTGCTCTGTCGCCAGACTGGACTGCAGTGGCATGATCTCAGCTCACTGCAACCTCTGCCTCCCTGGTTCAAGTGATTCCCCTATCTCAGCCTCCCAAGTAGCTGGGACTACAGACGTGTGCCACCACGCCCGGCTAATTTTTTGTATTTTTAGTAGAGACAGGGTTTCACCATGTTGGCCAGGATGGTCTCAGTCTCCTGACCTCATGATCTGCCTGCTTCGGCCTCTCAAAGTGCTAGGATTACAGGTGTGAGCCACTGCACCCGGCCTGTCACATGTATGATTTTGAGTGACAGTTCCTACTGGGTGTTGGAAGGAGGGGATGCAGATGGAATTAAGACAGTGGCTAACTCCAGAGCATCTGGCCTGGAGGATTCAGAAGAGAGAAGAGAAGAGAAGGAAACTGAAGGGGGTTTAGGGCAAAGACTGTGACAACTGCCAGGGACTGGGAGAATGAGTAGAGCTGTCCTCTGGCAAAAGGGACTGATGCCGAAGGCCCGCAGTGACCCAACCCTGCCCTGCACACCTTCATGCCTGTCTCACTAAGAAGCCTGTGAGTGGCTGGCATTGTCATTTCACAGATAGGAAATGCAAGTTCAGGAAGCTTACACGGCTGTTAAGTGATGGAGCCAGGAGTCAAACTCAGACCTGTCTCTTTGTGCATAGAGATCCCAGTTTTGCTTGAAGCAAAGTACTTGATTTTCTTTGGCCCCCAAAAATAAACTTTTAATTTTATTCTTCCTATTAAAATAAGCAAACTTTCATCCTATTTTACAGCTGTCTTTGCTTCCTTCCTAGTGGAGGTGACCAGTTTGTCATGAACTTTGGATCTGCAGTCAGATACTGTGGAGGAGAGAGTGGTGGAGGGCTGAGGACAGGCCTCAGGTTATTATTTGGTTGGGGAGGCACAGAGCAGAGGTTCAGGTCTCAGCAGGCGTCAGAGGTGATTACAACTCTTCCCACCTGGCTTGCGGCAGGGCCTCTGTGCCTTTCATCTTTCACTGGGCACCCAAGATGGGGCCCACTGGGGACCATCCCAGGTGCATGGGTTTGTCTGTCCCCGACTTCTGCCTCTGAGATTGTCTTTGTTGGTCTTTGTTTAACAAATGCCCCTGACCTTCCTCATGATTGCTCACAGGAGTCTGTGCATTTGTCTTCATTCCTTCTTAAACATTTACTCGACATAAGGCTGCTTGACCTCTATTCTAATTGTCCAGCTTGGGACCTTTGGACACATTCACCCAGCTCGGGATATTTCCAGAACTGGTTAGACTGTAGTTGTTTAATGTTCATCTAGCAGGAGCTTCTAGGCACTCACAATTCATGTATCTTCTAATTCTAATGAAGATCAGACCTATGTTAACAGTTTAAGTGGCAGAGCTTATCTCTATCTGCGAATGTTTCCTAAGGACATTTTACCTCCATACCCAGCCCTAATCCAGGCACGTGGTGTTTCTCACCTGAATTCTTGCAGCTGCTCCAAACAGCCTCAGCCTCTGCCCCTTCATTGTAGCTCTTTCACTCCTTCCTGAGTGATAGGGTGCTCCTGCTTAAAAACCTTCATGAGCTTCCCATTGTCTACCAAATTAAGCATGACCTCCATGTTCTGCTTGGAGTCTGCGGCCCTATGGGACCTGGCCCAGACCTCCCCTGCAGCCTGCTCCTGCCCTCGGCCCCCCATGCTCTATCCCCACTCCATTCTAGACCAGATCTTGCTGTTTCTTGAACACAGCCTATGTTTTCGAGTATCCACCTTTTGCTACTGAATTTTTTTTTTTTTTTTTTTTTTTAAACAGTGTCTTGCTACATCCCCCAGGCTGGAGTGCAATGACTCATCTTGGCTCACTACAACCTCCACCTCCCAGGTTCAAGCAATTCTTCTACCTCAGCCTCCTGAGTATGAGTAGCTGGGACAACAGGCACATGCCACCATGCCCGGCTACTTTTTATATTTTTAGTAGAGAACATGTTGTCCAGGCTGGTCTGGAACTCCTGACCTCAGGTGATCCACCCACCTTGGCCTTCCAAAGTGCTGGAATTACAGGTGTGAGCCACCGTGTCCGGCCCTTGCTCCTGAACTTTTGGCTTGGAATAGCCTTGTCCCATCTCTGTGTGACAACATCCCAGCTGTTGTTTGAGTGCCAACCCTTGGAGATCCTCTTCATAAAGTGTTCCTTAAACCCAGTCCCTTTTCTTGGTCCCCAGTTCCACACCCCTGGGAGCACCTCTCATCACCTCTGCTGGAAGTCTTCTCCCCTAGAATATTTGGATTCTTTCTCTTGGCTTTGTGTCATAGTTAATCTTGTTTCCTGTTTATGTGAATACTTGTCTTATTTCTTCTAGGAACCTGTAAAATCCCAGAAGACAAGGAACTTGTCCTTTTTCCTCCCCTCTCCCTTTTTCCTTCTCTTGCTCATTCCACCACCTCTCTCTCTTTCTCGCACCCAACTCCCGCTTCCTCTCCCTCTGTCTCTAATATCACGAACCTCTGGACTCCGCCCTAGAACTCCTGAATCAGAAACTTCGAGGGTGATGCCCAGCACCCCTCTAAGTGATCCCGATTCAAACTCCAGTTTGAGAATCTCTGTGCTTGACCTCTGGTTCTCAAACTCAGCCGCACATTAGAATTACCTGGGGACCTGGAGTCCACTCCCGGGGATTCTGATTTTCTGATTTAATTGGTATGGGGTATTGCATGGGCAAGGGATTTTTGAAAGTGCTCCCGGTGGTTCTATTATGCAGCAAAGTGTAAAGACCACTGCCATAGAGCTTTGTTACCCAGGGGGTGGTCAGTGGGCCAGCAGCATCGGCTTACCTGGGACTTTGTTAGACATATGGACTGTCAATCTCCCCAGCCCAGCTGAAGTGAATTTGCATTTGACAAGATTTCCAGGTGATTCCTATGCTCTTGGAAGTTTGAGAAGCACTGCCCAGGAGAGGAATAGAGGTTATCAACTTCAAGCCTACTCTTGTCCAACAGTTGAGCAAAAGAGTCACAGCTGACCTCTCCAGCCATCCTCAGCATCATCTGGCTTTCAGCTGTCAGAGGCAACAGGCGATTTGTTTTGAGCTTGCTGCCCCAGCAAAATGTTCCCTTAATGATCACAAATGAACACATGCATTCATCTTGGTCAAATAAATAAATACGGTGTGTATACATGCAGACACATGCATACAGATATATATACACATCCACACAGCTAGAGACATTTCTTTTTCTTTTTTTTTTTGAGACGGAGTCTCGCTCTGTCGCCAGGCTGGAGTGCAGTGGTGCGATCTTGGCTCACTGCAACTTCCATCTCCCGGGCTCAAGTGATCCTTCTGCCTCAGCCTCCTGAGTGCCTGAGACTACAGGTGTGAGCCACCATGCCCAGCTAATTTTTTGTATTTTTAGTAGAGACAGAGTTTCACCATGCTGACCAGGATGGTCTCGATCTCCTGACCTCGTGATCAACCTGCCTCAGCCTCCCAAAGTGCTGGGATTACAGGCGTGAGCCACTGCACCTGGCCTGAGACATTTCTTAATACAAATCTATATTTGTTTAAAAATATCTATGAACATTAAGTAGCAAATCTCTTTTAGGGAAACTGATAATTTCGGCAAATTCAGTAAACCCTTCTGAAAATATGTTGTTAACTTATTTGTATAGTATAATCAAAAATATATATACTAGTGTCTAACTTACAAATAATATATTCTTGCAAAAATTCCCAGCTTGGAAGTATTAATATACATTGATTTCTCCTCCTACATCCCTGCCCCCAAAAAGCCCACTTCTCAGGAGCAACCACTTGCATCCATTTTCCATTGGTGCTGTAACAAATTATCACAAACTTAGTGGCTTAAAAAAACAATACACACAACAAATTGATTATCGAGTCCTAGAGGTCAGAAATCTGAAATGGATCTCACTGGATGAAAATCAAGATGCTGGCAGGGATGAGTTCCTTTCTGGAACTCTAAGGGAGAATCTGTTTCCTTGCCTTTTCTAGCCTCTAAGGCTGCCTGCATTCCTTGGCTTGTGGCTTCTTTCCATCTGCAAACCTGGCAATGGTGGTAGAATCTTTCTCCTACTATATCATTCTGAAATGACTCTTCTGCCACCCTCTTTCACTTCTAAAGACCCCTGTCATTACATTGGGCCCACCTGAATAATCTAGGCTAAGCTTCCCATCCCAAGATCTTAATTTAACCGTATCCACAAAGTTCCTTTTGTCATGTAAGGTAACATATTTAAAGATTCTAGAGATTGGCCAGGCGCAGTGGCTCACGCCTGTAATCCCAGCACTTTGGGAGGCCGAGACGGGTGGATCACGAGGTCAGGAGATCGAGACCATCCTGGCTAACATGGTGAAACCCCATCTCTACTAAAAATATAAAAATTAGCTGGGCACGGTGGCGGGTGCCTATAGTCCCAGCTACACAGGAGGCTGAGGTAGGAGAATGGCGTGAACCCAGGAGGCGGAGCTTGCAGTGAGTGGAGATCATGCCACTGCACTGCCTGGGGGACAGAGCGAGATTCCGTCTCAAAAAAATAAATAAATAAATAAGATTCTAGAGATTAAGATGTGGACATATTTGAGGGGCCATTATTCTGCTTACCAAACCATCATTATGTGTTTGGTGCATACCTAGGAAGACTTTTTGGTACATATTCAGTTATATTTGTACTTCAAAATGTTTTATCCAGCTACTTGGGAGCCTGAGGCAGGAGGATTTCTTGAGGCCAGGAGTTTGAGACTGTAGTGTGGTATGGTCATGTCTGTGAGTAGCCACTGCACTCCAGCTTGGGCAACATTAACAAGTCCCTGTCTCTAAAAAATTTTTTTAAATATATTTTTTTAAATTACCAAAATGAGATTTCATACTATTCTGCTGCTTGATTATTTTTACTTAACAGTATATAATGGATAGCTTTCCACATTGGACAAGATAAATCTATTAATATTTTAAAGGAAGGTTTTCTTCTGAAATTTTTAGAAAATGTGGCCTTTTTTGGTCAGGCATGGTAACTCACATCTGTAATCCCAGCACTTTGGGAGGCCGAGGAGGGTGGATCATGAGGTCAGGAGTTCAAAACCAACCTGACCAACATGGTGAAACCCCGTCTCTACTAAAAATACAAAAAAGTTAGCCAGGCGTGGCGGCAGGTGCCTGTAATCCCAGCTACTTGGGAGGCTGAGGCAGGAGAATTGCTTGAACCTAGG
Organism: Chlorocebus sabaeus; assembly: GCF_047675955.1. NCBI lineage: Eukaryota > Metazoa > Chordata > Mammalia > Primates > Cercopithecidae > Chlorocebus > Chlorocebus sabaeus. Next base: position 51,153,090 of record NC_132929.1, on the reverse strand, counting down.
AGGCAGAGGTTGCAGTGACCTGAGATTGTGCCACTGCACTCCAGCCTGGGCGACAGAGCAAGACTCTGTCTCAAAAAAAAAAAAAGAAAGAAAGAAAGAAAGAAAATGTGGTCTTTTTTTGTTGTAAAATAAATAAATAAGGGAGGGAAAAAGAAACCAGGAATCCTGCCTTAGGCTAAATGAAGTGAAAAATGAAAGTGGGAAGTTCAAGAGAAGTAGTCTCAACTGTTTGTATATGGCAGGTGAATGTGGTATTTTAGGAAGCAGTTACTATCCAATTATGTTCTGCTTAGCTCTGGTGAAAATACTCTCATATGCTCCCTGTAGTGGGCATTTGTGGTTATTTAACTGCTTAGCATCCATTCCTCTTACCAACAGCATCTGACTTTCCTTAGAGAGAATTACACTTCCCAATGGATAACATTTTTGGGTGTGCCCTGCACATCTTCTAGCGAAGGTGGCCACATGACCCAAGCAAGGCCAATCAGATACTGCCTCTTTTAAACCTAAAATTTGGAATTTTTTTTTTTTTTTTTTTTAATAGGACGGAGTCTGGCACTGTCACCCAGGCTGGAGTGCAGTGGCACAATCTCGGCTCGCTGCAACCTTTGTCTCCCAAATTAAAGCAATTCTCCTGTTTCAGCCTTCCAAGTAGCTGGGACTACAGGCACACGCCACCACGCCAGCTAATTTTTGTATTTTTAGTAGAAATGGGGTTTCACCATATTGGTCAGACTGGTCTTGAACTCCTGACCTCAGGTGAGCCACCCGCCTAGGCCTCCCAAAGAGTTGGGATTATAGGTGTGAGGCACTGCGCCCAGCCTAATTTGGAGAAATTGACAATTAAAGAACAGTTGAAGTTTATGCATCCTCAAAATGGCTGTAAAATGATTAAAAACAAAGCAAGTACTCAGCAAAATATAAAACAAAACCAAACCCTAAAACCCACATTGAAGCAGGTCTTCAGAATTGTAACAAAAAATAGTTGTAAGAATTGTTGGCTAGGCACAGTGGCTCATACCTGTAATCCCAGCACTTTGGGAGGCTGAGGTGAGCAGATTGCTTGAGCCCAGGAACCAAAGACCAGCCTGGGCAACATAGTGAAACCCCATCTCTACAAACAATACAAAAGGCAAAAATGAAATGGGCATGGTGGTGTGCACCTGTAATCCTAGCTAATCATGAGCCTGAGGTGGAAGAATCGCTTGAGCCCAGGAGGTGGAGGTTGCAGTGAACCGAGATCACACCACTGCACTCCAGCCTAGGCAACAGAGTGAGACTGTGTCTCAAAAAAGAAAGAAAAAAAGAATTGTCAGTCTGTCTGCAGCATGGTAGATACGAGCTATTTTGTTGAGATCTCTGGTTTTTATCACTGGGGTAAAAAGGTGAGGGTATCCTGGGAATTGCTCATGCAGTCCCAAAATATAGATAGCATTTAGGCATTGGTAACGTAACATTACAATTTGGGACACTAAGGTCTCTTTTGCACCCAAGCCATGGTGCCCACCTACCTCTGTACTCCGTAGCCAGGTCAGCTGAGTTGAACAGCTTTAGTCAATATCTGAGCTGGGTGAGGCTGGGTGAGGCTGGGTGAAAGAGCAACAGGTGAAAACAATTCCAGCAAGATGCCATCTATTCCTTAGAAATCAGTTACTGAGATATCAAAAAGGAAAAGCAGCAGAATGCTTTGCCTAATTAAGCAGTTGAGTTTATAACTATTTGATAAAATAACAAAAGTAAATGCAGCACATTTATCAGAGCTCTTGTTTGTAAACAGTGGGAACCCACATTGGCTTACTCTGAGCACCACAGAGGAACAAAGGGAGAGATACAAGAGGTGCTCCCAGAAAGTGGGAGGAGAGAAGGACCAACCCCCAGAAGACAGGGGGCACAGATTTGGCCAGTGGGATTTTCCAGCTCTAGAACTGAGGACTTGGCACTTTGTATCATGTGTCCGTACAATTTGGCTTCATTCTTTCATACCAGCCTTCTCCATGTGGTGGAGGTGCATGGCTGCTTCCAGACATCATCACTAGCATAAAAAGCTCTTCCTCCCTGTGGAACTCCACTTCAGAATTCTGGAGAAGGCCTCTGATTGGTTTAGCTTTCATAGCCTCTTTGAACAATCACTAAAGACAGTGCTTGATGCATGATAATTAACAACATTCCTGCCCTATGACTGAAACAGAGAGATCAGGGGTCCATAATTAGAAGTTCACACTAGAATCACATGATTGAAATGGAGAAAGGTAGAGAGAAACAATTGATGTTCAACGAAGCCTGTAATATGGAGGCAAATATGCCATATTTGGGTATTCATAAGCCTATGGGAAGAAAGAATCTGGATATCATTTGGTTTCACAAACTAATATCCCATCAAAAGTGAAAACAAACAGGATGTATTCAACAAATATTTATACAGGTTCAAATGAGCAAAGCTTGTTTATTCCTGATTTTTGACCACTCACTGGCTTTCTCAGTATGCCACTGACATTTTTGTCTCTGAATGTGGAGGTCTTTCTAAATTTGTCTTAGTAATATCCCTCCTGAAGGGTTTCCTAATATGCAAGAGATAAAGAATTACTATATACTTGCCCTCAGCATGAATTTCTTCATAAGCTGGATTCCAAAGGGAATACTGCATTCATTACCAAAGTTAAAATGCATAAGTCTATAGAGCTACGCTTTGAAAATATTTAAAATACAAAAAGATGTGTGCATGTATGTCTGAATGCAAATATGTGTATGTGTATTTGCATATGTAAAAACTCTGCTGTAAAATGAAAAATAAAGGGCTGAGTAACCTAGATAGTTCAACAACTTTTAAAGGAAAACATAAACCTATTAAATTTGACTTTTGATGTTTATTTTGCCTGCATCGTGAAAATGTTGATTTCATTGGTCATAGTAGTTGGCCAATGACAGCAATTTCAAAATAATCCCTGGATAGTTGACAGCCTGCCAACCATTTCTACAGTTATGAAAATATTCCTCTTTATATGATGTTAGGATGTATTGCTGCATTTTTTCAAAGTTCAATTTCTTTATTTTTCATAAGCTAGTGAAAATAACTTTTAAAAATTGCTCTTCACATTTTTACTGCAGATATCACCACAAGTATGTATTATTTAGGCCTATCAACTGACAGCATATTACTTTTGTCAAGAAAATTACTAATATTTGTAGCAAATAAGAAATAAATGTAGACAGGCAAACTTATGATGAAAACTTACATCTTTGTTTGGGTTCCCCAAAACGCAGACTGAGATAAAGACTTGATTACAGATAGTTTATTTGGTGATCTCAGGAACTTCATGGGATGGAGTGAGGAAAGGGAGAGGAAGAAAGGAGGAAAGTAAAAAGGGGGTGCCTTAATTAGTAGGTTCCATTTTCCTAAGCCACTGGGGCTCACTTCCACTGGGGAGCCTCTGAGAAACCATATAGAATATGCCTCAGGAGGAATTCACTGACGGATGGGGAAGTTGGGAGTGCTTATCTTCTAACTCTTGAACCTTATTGATTAAAGGTTGACCTTGGGGGTACTATGCCCTCAGCACTTCCAGGCTACTCTCACTACGGGCTGAGAAGGGCCTCAGCAGAGAAGCAGAGTTACGGCACTCGTGGTATGAAGATGTCAGTGTGTATGGACATGTTTGCAAGCTGCAGGGGAACTAACAGGTGGGCCGTGGGCAGGGTGTCAGTAGTGACTACCGTGTTCACTCCTTGCTCTCAGCAGATCCTCTCATGCCCACCCTGAGTTTGCTCTGTTACTGACATTTCAGGGTTGTAGCTGGCTGCAATCTCCAAAAATGATTGAAAATAGAAGAATATGTGGAACAAGTCACAATCTTCACTGCTACAGCTGGTCCCAAGGCTATAATCTATACTCATCATCCCTCTGCTCCACCACCTCTTCTAGAGTTCCCAAATCCTTGGCTAGCACTTCCACTAGTCATCGTTGCTTGCTCAGTGAATGACCGCACCTTTATCTCTGAGTGGTTGAGCCTTGATTACCTTGCCCTTGTCAGGCCATGGTTGCTTCACTTGCTTCTCTGCTATTATCATCAGGCATAGAAACACTAAGGGGTCCCCAAGTGATTCCCCCAAGTTCTAGACATCTTCCTCCTTGTGTAGCAGCAACTCCAACTCTTCAAGATAATCAAAGTCGGTCACCCCTGCCAGTGTAATCATGCCCATTTTGCCTGCTGATCTGACAGCATGGAGATGCCCAAGTCCTCAGGTGACACTGTATTGATGCGGTGAAACACTTACTGTCTCCCTCTGTCCACACACCCTGAGACCAAGGCTTTTCATCAGGAAGAGCCTGAAGTTATAAGAATTAAAAACATAATTTCCACTAGTGGCTCAAAGGGAGTGTGTTTAAGTCCATCCTACTTGCACCCTTTAATTAGCGTTCCTGTGTATTCGAGATGCTGGGGAAACAGCACAGTGATTGCATATGGTGATCATTGGTTCAGCAAACATACTGCATCCTCAAGGACAATGACCCAGCCATGCGAGGTGTCATTTCTAAATTGATGCCTTAAGTGTTTACAAGGCTATTCAGAGGCTTCGTCTGACCTCCTCAAAGCCAATAGTCTTCTGATACAGTGGATCAGAGCATTACTCTCAAGGGTAGTTTTGGTTTGTTTTTGTTTGTGTCTTTTTGTTTTTGCTTTTGCCTCAAGAATTCAAAGCAGCTCAGCAAGTGCTGTGCCTCTCTCTTAGTGGTAGGAAATGTAAAATATTCCTTCAGATAGGACGTCTCAACATACCTTTAGATCTTTGGGCCTCTAAAATACTCCCTGACGTGGCAGGCTTCCAGAACTTTGTAGGGTTTATCTCTCATCCTTCAGCATGAAGTATTTCAAGCCAGAATACTTGCTCCTTCCTGAAAACTAAGTCCAATTATTATTCTGTCATTCATATAATGGGCCAGGATGATGTTCTACAGAATGTCAAGATGATCAAGGTGATTGCAGACTATATTGTAACAGAAATGAGGAGCATTTAACAAATTCCTAGGACCAGGTCATGAATGATAAAGAGAATGCGTTCAACGAAAACAAGTCTTTGGCACTTAGTGTGAGACTATTGCAAAAATAGTTTGCATTCACACGAGAAAGATAGAAGTACACATTCACTATCAGTATGAAGGATCTTGCTAAAGCAACCAGCTTACTCAGTCTTCATGTGGCTTTGCTTTCTTTCAGCATGGTGGCCTCAGGGTAGGTTGTCTTCTTACACAGTAGCTCAGTGCCACAGAGGCAACTGTCCCCAGGAATAAGATAGAAGCTTCATCACCTTTTATGACTCAGCTGTGAGAATCACACAGCATCCCTTCTGAACACTACTGGTCAAAGCAAGTAAAGTCCAGCTCAGATTCAAGGGGATTAAAATTAGATTTCAGCCGGGCGCGGTGGCTCACACCTGTAATCCCAACACTTTGAGAGGCCGAGGCAGGCGGGTCACTTGAGGTCAGGAGTTCAAAACCAGCCTGACCAACATGGTAAAAACCCCGTCTCTACTAAAAATACAAAAAAAAAAAAAAAAAAAAAAAAAAGCCAGGCGTGGTGGCAGCCACCTGCAATCCCAGCTACTTGGGAGGCTGAGGCAGGAGAATTGCTTGAGTCTGTGAGGCAGAGGTTGCAGTGAGCCGAGATCGTGCCATTGCACTCCAGCCTGGGTGACAGAGCGAGACTCCAAGGCTCTGTCTCAAAAAAACAAGAAAGAAAAAAGAAATTAGATTTCATCTCTTGGTAGGGGAATGACAAGTTTGCATCGTAGCAAAGCAATTGGGATGAGAGATACTGTTGCAGCCTTCTTCAGAAAATACAACCTGCCACATCTCTTGCAGCAAGAACTATGCTGCCCTGCTCAGGGCCTGCTGAGACTTGTTCCTAGTTTTTGGCATAGATGCAATGAGGGCAGGCAGTGGCAGACTTTGAAGCAATCTTGGTGGTGTCTGCTTCATAGGAGGACTATGTAGAGTCTCTAGGCAGTGGGAAGCTGTTCTCTTCAACTAATGGGGTGCAGGATACTTCTAACCTGGAGGGTTCAGGGAATGTAGGGGTTCAAGGTTCTCAAGCATGTCTACCCAGATGCCTGCCTGCACCCCAGTAGTTCTAGGGACCGTTTCCTTCCTCTAGGGCTTTGTCTTTTACATCAGAGGACTGCCTGGACTGTGCCTTCAGTTGGCTTTGTAGTTCTGTTACTCTTGCAATGAACCCCTGAGTGTCATTTTTTAGAACAGTCTGCCCCCAGTTGCAGGAAATGGATATTTTTTTTTTTTTTTGAGACAGAATATGGCTCTCTGTCACCCAGGCTGCAGTGCATTGGCATGATCTCGGCTCACTGCAACCTCTGCCACCTGGGTTCAAGAGATTCTCCTGTCTCAGCCTCCTAAATAGCTGGGATTACAGGCGTGCACCATTATGCCCAGCTAATTTTTGTATTTTTAGTAGAGATGGGGTTTCACCATGTGGGCCAGGCTGGTTTTGAACTCCCCATCTCAAGTAATCCACCTGCCTCAGCCCCCCAAAGTGCTGGTATTACAGGTGTGAGCCACCATGCCTGGCTAAGGAAATGGAGATCACTTTAGATCCTTCCAAGGAGGCCTTCTGGCTTTCACTACTATGCTGTGAATGGATAGTTGGATGATATAAACCTGTCTTTCTTTTTTCCCAATTCTTCTAAGGCAGTTAACAGGAACAAGACAACTCTTCAATTCCTGTGATTATCACAACCCCACATCCTTCAGGAGGATGAGCACTACTGCATAAGCTAAACTTCTCTTTCACCTTTACCTCATCCAAGTACACCACGGGTCAAGTGTAGGTAACTGGAATTCTTAAAAGTGCCAGGGTTTGTCAACACCTTACTCACCACCACCAGTGGGGTTTTTGTTGCCACCATACCATTGAGAATATACTTTCTATAGTCACTTCCAGTACCCGTTACCTTAATTTGACTTCCTCCAAAATCAAACCTTGTGACAAAGCTTTGGATACAAGAGTCTGTCTTGGAGAGGATCCCAGGTAGAGCAAGTGAGTGAGTGTGGAAAGTGAGAGAGGTGAAACAGAAAACTGAATTGATGAATGGGTTATTACTGTGGGCAATTTGGGCTCTTTCCCATTTGGGACCTCTGAGGAACCACACAGAATGCCTCCCACCGAGGTATGGGATGGTTGAATATTAATCCACTGATCCTCATCCTTCATGGGTTGAGGGGTGTTCTGTCCCCAGCAATTCTAGGATGCCTTGTGAAGGTTGGGCAAGCTTTTGTTGTACTGGAGGAAATCCTCAGAGAAGCAGAATGAGGCAGGTGCTTGAGTGGGCAAGCCGTCAGCATGCTTAGGATTCCTAAGTTCACTGCAGCTGCAGGTCAGGTCAGCTCAGTTCAGGGGACATGGGGAAGGGCATCAAGACAGTCTGCTACCTACTCCTCAGTAATTCATATGGAAAAATCAGGAGGCAGTCCCTATTAAACATCGTGGACTGAACACATGTGTTTATCACAGCTCCATCCTGAAGCATCTCTGAAATGACTGAAAAGGAATAAAAAATAATCTTATAAAAACTGGAAGGATAAAGAGAATAGAAGAGGTAACAACAGACAAGAGCTAACAAGAAAATGCTGGAAGATGGAAGGCAGATGGGTGAGCAGTAACGAAGTTAGCAGAGCAACAGGAAAGTTTGCTTTGCTGTGAAAAATATCAGAAAGTAAAAGCAATATAGGGCACTGTAGCAGAAGCTGTCCCTGCTCTACCTATGTCATCTGGGATCCCTCTGCCATCTCTTTGTAGACCAGCTGAATTCCAGTGTGCATTCTTTCACAGAAGCCAGCATTCTGCTGGAAGGTGCAAGAGAGCCAGAAGCGCCTGAGAATTTGTGTCTCTTCCCTCCTGGCACAGCCCTTAACCAATGACTGATGAGGGTGGGGACAGACATAGTCCAGCTCTTTTGCCGTCTCACTGGGATGACTTTGAGGTGTGATCTATGATGTTCCCCCAAGCCCTCTGTGGGAATTAATCAAAATTGCCTTCCAATTGGGACTTGACTTGATGTTGTACCCTTACGTGGCCTCTTTCTACTCCTACTTTCTCACTTCTCTCTTTCCCCTGGGAATATTTCCTAAGAAATCACTTTCATGTGCATTTTCCTCTAGTGCAGCACTGCTTGAAGATACTTCTGTTTCAGTGATGTAGGAGTGTCTGTGTGTGTGCACGTGCATGCATTGGGTTATCATTTAACATGAATTTCTTATCGTGAAGCCAGTTTGAAAGCCACTCTTCTATACCACATTAAACTGCCTGTTTGTTCACTGAGCTGGAAGTTTTCCTTGATGCCCCAAAGTAAGAACTATAGATCACATTCCAAATCTTACTGCTTAGTTGAGCACAGTGACTTAAAACATATTAAATAAAAATGTAGGCTGGGCACAGTGGCTCACACCTGTGATCCCAGCACTTTGAAAGGCTGAGCCGGGTGGATCACTTGAGGTTAAGAGTTCGAGACCAGGCTGGCCAATATGGCGAAACCCTGCCTCTACTAAAAAAAATACAAAACAATTAGTCAGGTATGGTGGCATGCAACTGTAGTCCCAGCTACTCAGGAGGCTGAGGCAGGAAAATCGCTTAAACCTCGGAGGCGGGGGTAGCAGTGAGCTGAGATTGCACCACTGCACTCCAGCCTGTGTGACAGAGCGAGACTTTGTCTCAAAACAAACAAACAAGTATTAGTTATGGCTCTAAAGAACGAGGTTAACTTTGACACAATTGGCTGGTCTGATCTTTGACTTCTTGGGCAGCCAACCATGCTAAAAAGCTTTCAAAGCCCAGGCATCCCTTTAAGGTTGATAAATGTGGCATAAAGGTTGTGATAGTTTGTTGGGAACAGACCCCCCAAAATCTGGCCATGAACTGGCCCCAAAACTGGCCATAAACAAAATCTCTGCAGCACTGTGACATGTTCGTGATGGGCATGATGCCCACGCTGGAAGGTTGTGGGTTTATGGGAATGAGGGCGAGGAACACCTGGCCCACCCAGGGTGGAAAACTGCTTAAAGTCATTCTTAAACCACAAACAATTGCATAAGCGATCTGTGCCTTAAGGACATGCTCCTGCTGCAGATAACTAGCCAGAGTCCATCCCTTTATTTTGGCCCATCTTGTTTCCTGTAAGGAATACTTTTAGTTAATCTCTAATCTATAGAAACAATGCTTTTCACTGGCTTGCTGTCAATAAATATGTGGGTAAATCTCTGTTCAAGGCTCTCAGCTCTGAAGGCTGTGAGACCTCTGATTTCCCACTCCACACCTCCACATTTCTGTGTGTGTGTCTTTAATTCCTCTAGCACCACTGGGTTAGGGTCTCCCTGACCGAGCTGGTCTCAGCAATAGTTGATCGTTAATGTTTTTGCAGGCTAGCAGAAACAAGAAGGTCAAGTTTGCCTTGTAGCAGAGCCAGAAAGTGTGCCTGATCACAGGGCAGGACAGTCACCCAAGGACTCTGGCCCTTGGCTTGGCTTGGCTTGGATGGAGAGAGGTGAGGTGTACAGAATTGCTTTGCATTTGCCCCCAAAGACAAGGTAGTTAAGAGAAGATAACACACCACATATTCACTAATAACCAGTGAGACCTAGCAAAGAGGTCACATAAGTTTCTGTCAGATTTGTGGGAATCCCGGGGCAGGCCTCACTGCCAGAATCGGTCGGAGGCCATGAGTGGAGGGCTGAGAACATCATTTCTGTAAGTACAGTGGAGATGAAATCTGGAAGACATTGCAAAGGAAGGGGCAGGAGACTCATCTTCCCAGGAAAGCCGTGGGATCCTTGGCGTTACGTGTGTCTGTTGATAATCCTTATTTGTCAGTACATGACGTAACACTGTCTACATGTTTAGAAAAGAGCAAAAATATGTTGAAAAATCTGATGGAATGATTGAGACACAAGGAAGAAGATCTAAACTCATCAAATTTAGGATGGAGATGACTGTGAGTTAAGAATTTATAGGGGGCTGGGTGTGGTAGGTTATGCTTGGAATCACAGTACTTTAGGAGGCTGAGGTGGGAGGATCACTTGAGGCTAGGAGTTTGAGACCAGCCTGGGCAACGTAGTGAGACCCTTTCTCTTAAAAAAAAAAAAAATTAGCTGAGCTTGGTGGTGCACACTCGTAGTCCCAGCTACTCAGTGGGCTGAGGAGACAGGATGACTTGAGTCCAGGAGTTGGAGGCCGTAGTGAGCTATGATTGTGCCACTGCACTCTAGCCTGGGTGACAGAGTGAGACCCTGTGTCTGAAAAAATAATAATGATTTTTACAGTCTAATATTTTCCCGAAGAAGAGCCTGACTTTCTGGTGGGCATGGATATTCTGGACTCCCTGAAGGTGTGGTGGAGCGTGGGGAGTAGGTGCTCATCAGCACCACCAGGGTCTCTGTTAAGCAGAATACTGTGTATGGGTATCAATCCCTGCAGGGGAATTCTGTGTACTTATTAATCCCAGGGGAGAACTCTAAACACCTCACCAACTTCTACTACTACTACGGTTCCTAGATCTACCAGTTTTTTAGATCTAGCAGGAGGTTTTGCCCAAACCCAGCTGCCAGTGTTGGTGAGACACAGCACTTATGCAGCATGTCAGGCAAAGCAACTTAGTACTCCCAGACAGGCAGCAAGGGCCAACAGAAGTCTAGGATCCATGATGTGCTGGCCCCCAAGGCTCAGGGAGGCTGCCCACGGTAGATGCAGACTTATCTGTATGTGCCCTACTTTGCACCTGATACAGTTTGGATATTTGTCCCCTCCAAATCTCATGTTGAAATGTGATCCCCAGTGTTGGAGGTGGGGCCTAGTCGGAGGTGTTGGGGTCATGGGAGCGGATCTCCCATGAATGGCTTCATGTCCTCCCCATGGTAATGAGTGAGTTCTCACACTATTAGTTCACATGAGATCTGGTTGTTTAAAAGAACCTGGTGCCTTCTTCTTTCTCTCTTGCTCCTCTTATGTCATGTGACATGCTGGCTCCCCTTTTGCCTTCTACTATGAGTGGAAGCTTCCTGAGGACCTCACCAGAAGCTGAGAAGATGCAGGTGCCATGCTTCTTGCACAGCCTGCAAAACCATAAAACAAATGAACTTCTTTTCTGTATAAATTACCCAGATATTCCTTTATAGCAACACAAACTGGACTAATATAGCACCACAGCTGAGGCACCCTGAATGCATTCTGCTCTGCTTTTATACCTCAGAGGCCACTTGGGTTGCTGAGCCAAGCAGTGGAGGCTCTTCTCGGAATGACAGAAATGAAGCCTGGAGTATTCTGGGCATTTCCTCCTCATCTCAGCACGTTGCATTCTCCATACATTCTGCCCAAGAATTGCAAACAAGAGAGAGTCAGCCAAGGCTGTTTGGGGACTTGTCCTCCTGTCTGGTTGAAGGATCCTTCAGCACCAGCCGCCTCTCTCTCCTGGCTCCATGTTCAGTCTGCTACTTTCTGATTATTACTCCAGGTTGGAGGGATGGCTCATGCACAACCCTTTTCTCATCACTGGGAGGGCATGTTCCCCATTGAAACTTAAACCACTGAGTTGAGACTCAGTCAGTATCATATGCGTTTAGGTTGTGGGAGCCAGTTTTCAGCACCAAACTCTCTCCAAGTTGTGATATCCAAACTCCTGGCTGAAATAACACATATAATGGCTTAGCACTGTGCCCAACAGACTCTAGGTGTTTGGTGAATAACGGTTGTTATTAACTCTAGATGCCAAAGCCTGTTGAAAGATGTGTAATTGAGAAATCAGTAAGAATGAAATCCAATTTTAAAACTTTCAAGGCAGGCGCGGTGGCTCACACCTGTAATCCCAGCACTTTGGGAGGCCAAGACAGGTGGATCACATGAGGTCAGGAGTTCAAGACCAGCCTGACCAACATGGTGAAACCTCCATCTCTACTAAAAATACAAAAATTAGCCAGGCATGGTGGCACATGCATGTAATTCCAGCTACTCAGAAGGCTGAGACAGGAGAATTGTTTGAACCTGGGAGGCGGAGGTTGCAGTGTGCTGAGATCACGCCACTGTACTCCAGTCTGGGCGACAAAGCAAGACTGTCTCAAAAAAACAAAACAAAACAAAAAATTTCCAATAGTTTGTACTTCTATAACATGTCATTAACAGCCCACATGGGAATTTGAGAAATATTGTTATTCACATCCGAGAGGGATGTAACTGGGAGCTGTGAAGATTAACATCTGAGGGCACAGAGAACAAGCTCAAGTTTACTGTTATGTAGCCCACCTCCTAGATCCTGTGTCCCATTGGAGGTGCCCTGAAATCTTTTTTTTCTCTAGTCTGTGATCCACCCACCATTTAGGTCTGTATGTGTCCATTTTAAATAAAAATTGCATTCCCACTATGTAATTTCCCCACTGAAAAGCTGGGGCACACAAAGCCCTGTTGATCTCATCAAATCCTGATTAGTGGCCCTGCTTCTTGCAACTCACGGAAGAAGACATTTAAAATGAAGTCCTCGTTTATACATCTATATATATTTTTTTCATTGTTCCTGCTTTCCAATCAGTTTAGGTATAGGATTTTATTGATTTGAGTGGGCATTTATTTGGATGTTAGTAATTAGAGGATTCCACAAAACGGGATAGAGAATACCCAGAAATATACTCATCCTAGACTCTTAACTGTCCTTACCCTCCCATCCAAGCTTCTCAGATTGACTCGTTCTAATGTGTCAAGATTAAACCAAAACCTTACCTACTGAGAACAAAAATAGTTATTAAGGAGCAGAAGCACATCGTTAAACAAGTTCTGAAGATCACTTTCATTGGGCTTAGTTTACACCCCAGGGTAAAAGTAGGGTCTGATCTTTGTTCCCGCCTGAAATATTCATCCATGGCTACATGAACGAAGCAGGTGGCAAGACCAGTTCTGTTGTTTAGATAAGGGTTTCCAAAATAATTGTACTGTTTAAATAACACAGCTTTATGGTTACAGGAAGTCGTTCTCAAATTTAAATTTATATATAAATTCCTTTTGCAGAGAGGCTCATTTAAGACAATAAGAGAACTTTAGATAAAGTTAGGTAGAGGAAAGAGAAATAGAAATACAAGTATAAGAAGAAAAATGAAGAAAAGCAAGACCTTAATGATTTGTATAATTGGACAATGGTAGGGAACAGAGTGCTATGATATTTACATTCCATTGACTATTCTAAAAATGCTGTTAGAGTTTTGTTTTAAAGTCAATATTTATTTTTTATTTATTTCATTTTTTGAGTCAGAGTCTCACTCTGTCATCTAGGCTGGAGTGGTGCTAGGATTATAGGCATGAGCCACCATGCCTGGCCTAAAGTCAATATTTAGAAGATATTGCAAATTATACCCTTAACAACTATTTAATCTTATAGAACTTGTCGTTATCAATCTAGCAATGTGTGTCTGTGAGACAGAGGAGGGTGGGGAGGGGACACATAGGTTTCTAAAACTCTTTAGGAGGTACCTGAGCCAAAAAATGTTTGGCAACAGCCATTATGGGATTTGGAGGCTTAAGTGGCAGAATCTGTCCTCACTTCCCTAAACCTGCGTCCTGCAGTACAGTAGCCACTAGCCATGTGTGGCTGTTGAGTGCCTGGGATACGGTTAGTCTAAAGGAGATGTGCAGTAAGTATAAAATGTATACCAGGTTTCAAAAACTTCGCATTGGCCAGGCGCTGTGGCTCACGCCTGTAATCCCAGCACTTTGGGAGGCCAAGGCGGGCGGATCATGAGGCCGGGAGTTCAAGACCAGCCTGGGCAACATGGCAAAACCCCACCTCTACTAAAAATACAGAAATTAGCTGGGCGTGGTGGCAGGCACCTGTAACCCCAGCTGCTCGGGAGGCTGAGGCAGGAGAATCGCTTGAACCTGGGAGGCGGAGGTTGCAGTGAGCCGAGATCACATCACTGTACTCCAGCCTGGGTGACAAGAGCAAAAATGTTTTAAAAAAACAAACAAACAAACAAGCAAACACTTTGCATTAAAGGAAAAAGAATGTAAAATATCTCAAATAGTTTTTATATTGGTTACATATTAAATTATAGTATTTTGGATATATCAAGTTAAATAAAACATATTATCAAAATTAATGTCACCTGTTTCTTTTGTATGTGGCTGCTAGAAAATTTTAAAGTACATATCTATATGTGGTTGCATTTTTGATTTCATGTGATATTTCTATTGAACAGACCTCAGAAATCCCTGTAGCTCTTCAAGATTTTTGCAATATCTGCTATTACTGATGGTAATATTATGAAATCATTATTTTTCACTTTATATTGACTGACATTTTAAAGTTATTTTAAAAGGAAGCTATAGATCATGGGTTTAATATATTAGCTCAAATTGTTAATACACATTAAATATATAACTTGAAATTTAAAAAAGTCTCTCCCTCAGCATACCTCTGAAACCATGTGATGTTGCAGTAATAACAGGGCAACTATACACTGGGAAACGTGCCCTGAACTGAGGAAGAGGGATTTAAAGGGAATTTCCTTGGGTGGTGGAAGCTCTTGGCCCACTCCTGAGCAGTGCTATTCCTGGCCACCAGAGGACTGGCCACCAACAGCCATGGCCTTGGGAGCAGCTGTGAGACAGTAGAATCTGAACTTCAGAGGAGGGATGAAATTGCCTGCCTTAGGGAGACTCTAAGACAACTCTAAGAAACATTGGCGTAGACAACAAGCATCTCAGTGGCAATCAGATGGACTGAATAATAAAGATCTTTCTCTGTTTTCCATACATCCCAAAAGCAGCGCCCCAACTCCCCAAAGGAAAGATTGCCCCACCCTGACATATAGGGTTTGAAGTCAGGTTAAATTTGATTTAGAAAAATAATATAAGTCTTACCCCCAGGATTGTGCAATAAAATTCAGACTCCTTAAACATGTCTGCAACATGGGTGCCATGATCCCCGTATAGATACCAATGAAGCTCAGATGTCCTAAGTGACTTCCCCAATGTCATTATAGTTAACAAATGACAGCTTGCTGGCTCCAAACCTGGAAGCCTTGTTATACCCATTTTACAGTAGGGCACCATGGACACAACAGAGATATGGTCCTGCCCTCCACACCTGTCTGTTCACTTACTTCATGTCAGTGAAACTTGGGAGGTGTGGTGCCAATCTAGTTGGGACCCCAAGTATTTTCCCCTATTATGTATTAGGAAAACACCAGAAAATATTTTCACTGCAAACATAAATCCACCTAAGGCTATGTTCAGCATCCTTCTGTTCGCCACAAATACATTTCTTATTTGTTTAAATTTAATATTTGTAGAGACAGGGTCTCACTATGTTGCTCAGGCTGGTATCAAATTGCTGGCTTCAAGGGATCCTCCCAACTCAGCCTCTCAAAGTTCTGGGACTACAGGTGTGAGCCATCACGCTCAGCCATTTATTTTAGTTTAATATTTTCCTCTGACCACAAAGATGTGATCATTTGGCAGCTGTGGTGACAAGAGCCCAGGCCGAAATCTGACAGACCTGACTTGCAAATTCTAGCTCTGCCCTTTACTGTGTGACTTTGGGGAAATATGTAACCTCTCTGGGCTGCAATTTCCTCATTTGTAAAAAGGGAAAAGTTGTTTTAAAATTTAGAAATAATGTCTGCAAAAGGCCTTGGTAAATATATCTAAGTAATAATATGATGATGATCATAGCAAATAATCATTCCTTGTTCTTCTCTTTCCTCAAGATCGACTTTAATACAAAACAAGAGCAAGCCTTTCATCTAAGGAGCATAAAAAGGCTAAATGGAGTTTGTGTGGCTGCACCTGTCTGTTCACTTACTTAGTGTCACCATTTTCCTAGAATCAATATGATTATTCGCCTGTGGACATAGTTTCCTAGCAACACACATCTTGAACCAATTCAGGTAAATTTCCTCTATCACTTATAGTCACCTGGCTTCTGCATCAAGTGGCTCTTCACAGGCCTCCATGAATATTAGTATTATGCCTGCTTAAGGGAAATGAGCAAATGTTAAGCTTACACACCACCTTTCTCTTGGGATTTTATGATACGAAGCAAAGGGCCATCAGCTGAGGCTGCCACAGCCTCTTTGAAGGCTGTTGGGTGGTCACAAAGCCTTGAAAACAGAGCACAACAGATTTATCTTCAGGGTTTCCTGATCGTGGGGGAAAGGAGTAGTCCTTATTCAACAATCATTGTTAATGATCAGGAGACAGACCCAGGAAATAATCTGATTGTCCTACACAAGGGTCTAACCTGGTCTTCCCACTGAGAGCAGGCTGGCAAGCACCTTTAAGGCAAACGACAGTCAAGTTATTGCCAAACCTCTTAGCAAATAATGTATGATTTTTCCGTGTTTTAAGTGTAAATATTATTTATTTTAAATTCCCTTTATCCTTCCAAGACTGATTAAAAGAAAAAATTTTGTTGTTTGAATCCCTACAGGCAGGACATTCACTTTGATATTCATTCAGTGGGTTTTTGTGGTTGCTAATCATATGTTCAACAATGATGTGCCACTTTTAATTAGAAAAGTAATGACAATTGGCCAGGCATGGTGGCTCACACCTGTAATCCCAGCACTTTGGGAGGCTGAGGCAGGCAGATCACCTGAGGTTAGGAGTTCAAGACCAGCCTGGCCAATATGATGAAACCCTGTCTCTACTAAAAATACAAAAATTAGCCGGCATGGTGGTGGGTGCCTGTAATCCCAGCTACTCGGGAGGCTGAGACAGGAGAATTGCTTGAACTGGGAAGCAGAGGTTGCAGTGAGCCTAGCTGGCATCATCACACTCCAGCCTGGGCAACAAGAGCAAAACTCTACCTCAAGAAAACAAAAAAAAGGCTGGGCACGGTGGCTCAAGCCTATAATCCTAGCACTTTGGGAGGCTAAGGTGGGTGGATCGCCTGAGCTCAGTAGTTCAAAACCAGCCTGGGCAACACAGTGAAACCTTGTCTCTACTAAAATACAAAAAATTAGCTGGACATGGCGGCATGCACCTGTAGTCTCAGCTACTCGGGAGGCTGAGGCAGGAGAATTGCTTGAACCTGGGAGGCGGAGGTTGTAATGAGCCAAGATTGCACCACTGCACTCCAGCCTGGGTGACAGAGCAAGGCTTCGTCTCCAAAAAAAAAAAAAAAGGAAAATAAAAATTAGCGGGACCTGGGGGTGCACACCTGTAATCCCAGCTACTCAAGAGGCTGAGGCAGGAGAATTGCTTGAACCCGGGAGGCAGAGGTTGCAGTGAACTAAAATCGCACCACCGTACTCTGCCTGGGTGACAGAGCAAGACTCTGTCTCAAAAACAAAACAAAACAATTTGACATTGGTACGATCCGTAGAATGTATTCATATTTTACCAGTATAGGCTCATTTGTGTGTGGGGTGTGTGTGTGTGTGTGTGTGTGTGTGTGTATAGTTCTATGCAATTTTATTACATGTGTAGCCTTGCAAAACTACCCCCTTTATCAAGATACTCGAACTGGACCATCACCATAGGTCTCCCACTTGCCATTATTTTATAGCCACATCTCTTCCCTTTTTGTCGTTAACTTTTTTAAACTTACATCTTTCTTTCTTTTCTTTTCCTTCCTTCCTTCCTTCCTTCCTTCCTTCCTTCCTTCCTTCCTTCCTTCCTTCCTTCCTTCTTTCTTTCTTTCTCTCTCTCTCTCTCTTTCTTTCTTTCGTTCTTTCTTTTTGTTTTGTTTTGTTTTTTTATAAAGACAAGGGTCTGGCTAGGCGCCGGGGCTCACACCTGTAATCCTGGCACTTTGGGAGGCCGAGGCAGATGGATTGTTTGAGGTCAGGAGTTCAAGACCAGCCTATCCAACATGGCGAAACTGTCTCTACTAAAAATACAAAAATTAGCCAGGCAGTAAGGCTCGGCGGGAGGCTGAGACACGAGACTTGCTTCAGCCTGGGAGGTGGAGATTGCCCTGATTGCCCCGGGAGCCAAGATTGCACCACTGCACTCCAGCCTGGGCAATAGAGTGAGACCCTGTCAACAAACAAACAAACAAACAAACAAGCTCTCACTCTGTTGCCCAGGTTGGAATGCAGTAGCATGATCAGGGCTCACTGCAGCCTCAACCCTCTGAACTCAAGCAATCCTCCCACCTTAGCCTCCCAAGTAGCTGGGACTACAGACATGTGCCACCACATCTGGTTACTTTTTCCATTTTTGGTAGAGATGGGGGTCTCATTATGTTGCCCAGGTTGGTCTCAAACTCCAGGGATGAAGTGATCCTCCCACATTGGCCTCCCAAAGTGCTGGGATTACAGGCCTGAGCCACTGCCCCCAGCCTGGGAGTATTTTTAAATTAACTGAAACACACACTTTATCATATAACCCAACAGTCTCACTCATGGCTATTTACCCAGGATAAATGAAAGCATAGCTTCACACTAAGACTTGAATGTGAAAGTTTTTAGAAGTTTTATTCATAATTACCCAAAACTGTAACAACCCAAATGCCCATCTAATAGGAAATGGGTAAACAAATTGTGATGCATCTATACAATGGAATACTATTCACAACAAAAGGGAATGAAGTACTGATACGTGCAACAACGTGAATGAATCTCAAATGTGTTAAAATGAAGAAAGCAAGGTGCAAAAGACCTCATGAGTGTTTCCATTTATATGATACTTCTAAAAAGTCACAGCTACAGAAATCAGATCAGTGGTTGCCAGGCACCAGGGTTGGGAAGAAGATTAATTACAAAGGGGCATCCTGAAGGAATATTGGGGGCTGATGCTTATTTTCTCTATCTCAGTTATGGTGGTTCTTACACAAATATATACGTTTGTCAAAAACTGATCAAAGTATACATCTAAATTTTACTATATGTAGATTTTACCTTAACCTGGATTTAAAAAATAAGTATGATAGACAAAGGTCCTTTTTGGTAGCTTACAAAGCATTCTTGTGTTCAGCAGTGCAAAGTGGGCATAACTGCAGTATAAAGTCAACATTTCATAGAGTTGCAGAACTACAAAGTCAATGAGTGGTCAGGCAAGGCAGGTCTGCTACACTAAGGTCAGGGCCCTAGTTGAGAAAAGCTGGGACCCTGAAACATGGGATAAGGACATCTGGGTGAAGGACCCCTGAAGACTGTGGCTCTGCAAACTCCCAAGCCCTTAGAGGCTGCAGAAGTGCCCCACCCCACAACAAGTTGAGATCTTTGCCCAGGAAGGAGGACACTGCAGAGGCCTCTTTTCTTCAATACAACAAGTGTCCCCTCAGAATACTCTCTCTTCTCCTGGTGCCAGATGGATAAACAGGGCTAAACCCCAGCATACCACTTCCAAGGACATGCTGTGACTGATCATGGAAGAAAAAGATCACATCCCAAAACAGCTAGAAGAATTAGCCACCATAGACTGGCAGAAGCCAAGGGAAGAACTCCTGGGATTTCATGTTGAGGGTGTTACATCAAAGAGGCCAGAATATAAGACTGGATGAGCAAGACTTCATAGTCTTGGGACACTGTCTTAGGACACTGGATTTAACACCGTGTCTCTTAGGAGATAGGCAGATTCATGTCTGTGTGGTTCTTGGAAGCACGAAGAAAGTGATGACCCTACAGAAAGCATTCTCTAAGGAAGAGGCACTGAATAAGCAAGTAGGCAAAAATGACCTGGGCAGCCAGTGTTATCCAGCCTTTGTCATTAGTTGCCCCAGAATTAAGCTGCCACAGAATGAATGAAGCTGCCACAGAAGCAGAGCTGGGCTCAACGGCATGAACTTCCATGATCTAGCTATGGCTGCCTCTGAATGTCCAATCTTCCAGCAATAGATCCCAACGCTGACCCTCCAATATGGCACTATCTCCTGAGGAGACCAAATTGCCACTTGGTGACAAGTTGACTACATTGGTTCCCTTTCCTCATTGGAGGGCCAGTGATTAATTCTTATTGGAATAGATAGCTATACTGGTAAAAGTCTGCATTTCTTGCCCACGGAGCCTCAGCCTGCTAAGCTCCCTATTTGGGAGCTTATGGAATGTCTGATCCATAGGCATGGAATCCCACACAACATAACATCCAACAGGAGACCCACTTCACACTAAAGGAAGCCCATGTCCACAGGGCCAACTTGTTGTACCACAACCATAGAGAAGCAGCCAGCCTGAAAGAGCACTGCAATAACCTTCTTACTGCCCAACTTCAGTGCCAGCCCAGACACAATATTCTGTAAGAGTGGGTGTCATCCTCCAGGATGCAGCATATGCACTGAATCAAAGACCTGGGGAGGCCTGTCCTCACGCATGCAGCTGTATCTCCAGTGAGAAGAATGCACGGACCCAGGAACCAAGGGGCAGGAGCAGGAGTGCCTTCCTTTCTACCATCTTCTCATCCCTTCTAATGACTCAAAGGGGACATTTCACTTCTGGCTGCACAACTGTGGTCTCTGTAGGGTTAGAGCTCCTGGTCCTCAAAGTGGGTGCACTCTAGCCAGGGAGCAAATCCAGAGTTCCATTGAACACAAGGTTAAGGCAGCCTTCCAGGGCACCTTGGGCTCTTTGTCTCCAGAGACCAGCAAGTGAGAAGAGAAGTCACCATCCTGGCAGGAGTAATTTGTCTTGATCAGCAAGCGAAGGTAAGAACATTTTTATACAATGGGCAGAGGCATGGTGTACATATGGAACTCAGGTGACCTACTTGGGTGCCTCTTAGTATTCCCATACCCACCTGTACTGTGAAGGGACCCCTTTGTATAGCAACTTTGGCCAGAGATTACTCACGACTCAGTCCCTGCAGTAATGTGGTCTGGAACACATCACCAAGTAAGCATCCAAAACTTGCAGAGGTCTTAGCCAAGGATAAAGGGCAGTTAGAATACATAGTGGAGAAGAGAGGAAATGAGTGCCAGTTGCAACTCCAAAACTAACCATGGTGATGGGAGTTGAGGTTCATCTGACCTCCCTTTTCTGAGCTTCTCCCCAGGAAGCAAAGCTCACAGTAACTGTGAAGGAGCAGCTCCCTGATCATGCATGGAAAAGTAGTTCACATGGGGTGAGCTGCAGAGTTGGTTCTGATTATGCTACTAAAATTAAAAGCAAAATTTAATGTTCGTCCACATTTTCATGCCAAGAACACTTAAATTATTAAAATTTGGGGAAAAAGTCCATTTACAGAAATATAATCATTTATACTTTAGCAAAGCACTGTCCCACAAATTGGGTGCATATGTAACACATCTGCTCAAGAACTTTCCAAAACATCCCCAAACAAACAGGTTTTAATCTATTTCTTCAGGTCTCATCAAGTTTTCCTATTTCCACAACTCCTGATTCTAAAACATATACATCAATTTTTCAACCCCAACCCTATAACATGTTAAAAAAATTTAAGTTTTCACCTATTGAAAAGGAAACTACTGTTATATAAAACACAAATAACCGGACAGTTTTGGAGGGGCTTGTGTCATTATATATAAATGGTTTCAAGTATTTTAATTTCATCCACGATCAGACTTTATGCCAATAGAGAGTAAGGTCTGTGCCTTATATTTCGTGTATCCCTCTGGGCCCCAGGAACTCTGCCTGGGCTTAACAAGTTTCAGGCTGGGCACAGTGGCTCATGCCTGTAATACTAGCACTTTGGGAGCTGAGATGGGTGGATCACCTGTCAGGAGTTCAAGACCAGCCTTACCAACATGGTGAAACCCTGTCTCTACTAAAAATACAAAAAATGAGCTTGCTGTGATGGCAGGCACCTGTAGTCCCAGCTAGTCAGGAGGCTGAGGCAGGAGAAGGCTTGAACCCGGGAGGTGGAGTTTGCAGTGAGCCGAGATCACACCACTGCACTCCAACCTGGGTGACAGAGCAAGACTCTGTCTCAAAAAAAAAAAAAAAAAAATGTTCAGTAAACAACTAATTTATTTAATCTCTCTCCATCCTCTCCTTTCTTCTACCATGACACTAGGATAATAGCTATTATACCTCTTAAGGCCAATTCATTTTTTTTCTTTTTCTTTTTCTTTTTTTTTGATTATTTAGTTTTTATTTCATAATCATAAACTCAACTCCGCAATCCAGCTAAGCATGGAAGGGAACAAGGAAAACATGGAACCCAAAGGCAACTGCAGTGAGAGCACAACGATTCTAGGATACTGTGAGCAAATGGGGTGGAGGGTGCTCTTCTGAGCTACAGAAGGAATGGTCTAGTGGTTAAGATAAAACCTAAGTCAAACTTATTAGAGTTGTCCCACAGTCAGCAATGGTGATCTTCTTCCTGGTCTTGCCATTCCTGGACCCAAAGCATTCCATGGCCTCCACAATATTCATACCTTCCTTCACCTTGCCAAAGACCACATGCTTGCCAATCAACCACTCAGTCTTGGCAGTGCAGATGAAAAACTGGGAACCGTTTGTGTTGGATCCAGCATTTGCCATGGACAAGATGCCAGGACCTGTATGCTTTAGGATGAAGTTATCATCAAATTTCTCCCCGCAGATGGACTTGCCACCAGTGCCATTATGGCCTGTGAAGTCACCACCCGACACATAAACCCTGGAATAATTCTGTGAAAGCAGGAACGCTTATAACCAAATCCTTTCTTTCCAGTGCTCAGAGCATGAAAGTGTTCTGCTGTCTTTGGAAACTTGTCTGCAAACAGCTTGAAGGAGACATGGCCCAAGGGCTCGCCATCGACGGCGATGTCAAAAAACACAGTGGGGTTAGCCACAGCTGACAGTACCGGGCTCCCGACAGCGGGGGTGTCTGCAAAGCCTCCTTGGTTTTCTTTTCTCAATATGCCTAAATATTTAAAATTATTATTTTAAAATTATATCAGCAAGTCTTCTTATTTTAAAAAGTAAAATATATTCATATATATATATAAGAATAACATTAATAACCTTCTTCCAGTCCCTTCCATCCTCACCCCATAAACAAGCAATAGTAACAGCTCGATGTCCCTTGGTCCATATCTTTCCTTATACTTGTACAGACCTATAAAAATTGATATATCCAAGTATAGTGTGTTTTATGATTGATAAAAAAAAAATCACACTTGCCGGGCGCGGTGGCTCAAGCCTGTAATCCCAGCACTTTGGGAGGCCGAGATGGGTGGATCACGAGGTCAGGAGATCGAGACCATCCTGGCTAACACGGTGAAACCCCATCTCTACTAAAAATACAAAAAAATTAGCTGGGCGTGGTGGCGGCGCCTGTAGTCCCAGCTACTCGGGAGGCTGAGGCAGGAGAATGGCGTGAACCCGGGAGGCGGAGCTTGCAGTGAGCCGAGATTGCGCCACTGCACTCCAGCCTGGGCGACAGAGCGAGACTCCGTCTCAAAAAAAAAAAAAAAAAAAAAAAACAAAATAAAAAATTAACCTTTTCCCACTGAATTGAAATAGTACCCTGCTTATATTTTATGGTCTTAAATATACTTACATTGATTTTGGGATCAATTTCTGATCCACAGAGACATTTTTATTCATCTTTTAATGTTGTTTTGATTATAGTGACTTTATAATGTAGGTTAATAATTTGGTAGGGCAATTCTCCCTGTTTCTATTTTTTATTTTCATAGTTTTCTTGCCTATTCATTTATTTTTTCATTTGAACTTTACGTTCATTTCATGTACTTTTGTAAAATGACTTGCTATGGTTTGAATGTTCGTGCCCTCCCCAAATTCCTATGTTGAAATCCTAACCCCCAAGGTGACAGTATTAAAAGGTAGAGCTTTTGGGAGGTCGCTAGGTCGTGAGGGCAGAGCTCCCATAAACAGGATTAGTCCCTTTATAAAAGAGGCCCAAGGGAGCTTGCTTGTCCCTTCCCCCACTGAGGGCATAACAAGAAGGCACCATAAATAAACAATGAAATGGGCTCTCACCAGATACTGACCTGCTTGTGCCTTGATCTTGGACGTCCTAGCCTTCAAAACTAGGAAAAGTCAATTTATGTTGTTTAGTAGCTATCCAATCTATAGTATTTTGTTACAGTAGCCAAAATGGACCAAGACGTAATTCAATGTGATTCTAGTGGGGATTGCATCACATACATTAATTTTTCTAAAAATTAATATTAACACTATCCTTTCTGGAGTACTAGCATGCCACTCCACTTGCTTAGATCTTGTTTTCTGTCTTTAAAAATGACTTCATATACAAACATTCTTAGCCATTATTGTTGTTGTTTTTGTTTTTGTTTTCTTTTTCTTTTTTCTTTTTTCTGTATTTTAGTAAAGATGGTGTTTCACCATGTTGCCCAGGCTGGTTTCGAACTCCTGAACTCAGGCAATCCGCCTGCCTCGGCCTCCCAAAGTGCTAGGATTACAGGCGCGAGCCACCGCACCCGGCCTATTGTTGTTTTTAATCATGATTTTTTTTTTTTTCTTGTGACAGAGTTTTGCTCTGTCACCCGGGTTGCAGTGCAATAGTGTGATCTTGGCTCACTGCAAGCTACGCCTCCCGGATTCACCAGCATTCTCCTGCCTCAGCCTCCTGAGTAGCTGGGATTACAGGCGCCCCCCACCATGCCTGGATAATTTTTTTGTATTTTTAGTAGAAACAGGGTTTCAGCATGTTAGCCAGGATGGTCTCAATCTCCTGACCTCGTGATCCGCCCACCTTGGCCTCCCAAAGTGCTGAGATTACAGGCGTGAGCCACCGCACCCGGCCGATTTTTTTTTTTCTTTGAGATGGAATCTTGCTCTGTCACCCAGCCTGCAGTGCAGTGGTACAATCTGACTCACTGCAACCTCCGCCTCCCAGGTTCAAGCAATTCTCCTGCCTCAGCGAAGCTGGGACTATAGGTGCATGCCACCAAGCCTGGCTAATTTTTGTAGTTTCAGTAGAGACAGGTTTCACCATATTGGTCAAACTGGTCTCGAACTTCTGACCTAAAGTTATCCACCCATCTCGGCCTCTCGAAGTGCTGGATTTGCAGGCATGAGCCACCAGGCCTGGCCTTATCATGATTTTAAAGAAGATATTTCAAATTTAAAATTGTATTATTAAATATTTCAAATATACAGAGAAATATACAAAATATTCCAGGCAACATGTACCCTCCTCTCATACTCACTAGATTTTAACATTTTGACATATTTATAGAATGTGATGACATTCTTTCATCTTCCCCCTTTCTAGATATGTGGCTAGTGTCTAGGAGCCAGTGTGTATAATTCCCAGGCATTTAAACATTTTTTAAATGTATTTTTGCATTTCTAAATAATAGATAATGGTTTTATATGTATTCCTATGTAATATATAATGCTTTTATGTGTTATTTAAAAAATAAATTTATATCCATGACTAGTTATTCCTCATATTGAGAAAGGCTAATATTTTTTATGTACTGTGTATATCTTGATTTAAGATATTTTATTAAATTATTTTAATGGTAGTAGTATTTATCTTATTAAAATCAAATTTTCTCTGTTCTCTATTATATGCGAAAATATTCAATTTTACCTTTTTTGTATGATATACATACCAGTTGTTTTCTTTTTTTCACTTTAATTAGCTAAACATTTTAAATAATGTTGACTAACACTGGGGAAAGCAGCATGTTTTTCTTATTCTTGATTTCAATGGAAATGACTTTAGAAATTCTAATATAACGCTTCTGTTAATTTTTATAAGCTTGTCATATTTAAGCAAGACTTT
This sequence comes from Chlorocebus sabaeus, assembly GCF_047675955.1. Lineage (NCBI taxonomy): Eukaryota > Metazoa > Chordata > Mammalia > Primates > Cercopithecidae > Chlorocebus > Chlorocebus sabaeus. Next base: position 51,127,444 of record NC_132929.1, on the reverse strand, counting down.
TAACTTATTTTTTTTTCTTTTTAGGATAATGTTTTGCTGAATCCTCACAGTGATCCAAAGAGGCATGTATTAGTCCGTTTTCACACTGCTGATAAAAACATACCTGAGACTGGGAAGAAAAAGAGGTTTAATGGGACCTATAGCTCCACATGGCTGGGGAGGCCTCAGAATCATGGCGGGAGGTGAAAGGCGCTTCTTACATGGTAGTGCCAGGAGAAAATGAGAGAGAAGCAAGAGCAGAAACCCCTATAAACTCATCAGATCTCATGAGACTTATTGACTATCATGATAATAGCACGGGAAAGACCAGCTTCCATGATTCGTTACCACTTCCTGGGTCCCTCCCATAACATGGAATTCTGGGAGATACCATTCAAGTTGAGATTTGGGTGGGGACACAGCCAAACCATATCATTCCACCCCTGGCCCCTCCAAATCTCATTTCTTCATATTTCAAAACCAATCATGCCTTCCCAACAGTCTCCCAAAATCTTAACTCATTTCAGCATTAACCCAAAAAGGCCACAGTCCAAAGTCTCATCTGAAACAAAGGAAGTCTCTTTCACCTACGAGCCTGTAAAATAAAAAACAAACTAGTTACTTCCTAGATACAATGAGGGTACAGGTATTGGGTAAATACAGCTGTTCCAAATGGGAGAAATTGACCAAAACAAAGAGGTTACAAGGCCCATGCAAGTCCGAAATCCAGTGGGACAGTCCAATTTTTTTTTTTTTTTGAGACGGAGTCTGGCTCTGTCACCCAGGCTGGAGTGCAGTGGCCGGATCTCAGCTCACTGCAAGCTCTGCCTCCTGGGTTCACGCCATTCTCCTGCCTCAGCCTCCTGAGTAGCTGGGACTACAGGCGCCCGCCACCATGCCCAGCTAATTTTTTTTTTGTATTTTTTTTTAGTAGAGACAGTGTTTCACAGTGTTAGCCAGGATGGTCTTGATCTCCTGACCTCGGGATCCGCCCGTCTCGGCCTCCCAAAGTGCTGGGATTACAGGCTTGAGCCACCGCACCCGGCCGGGACAGTCAAATTTTAAGCTCCAAAATGATCTTCTTTGACTCCGTGTCTCGCATCCAGGTCACACTGATGCAAGAGTTGGGTTCCCATGGTCTTGGGCAGCTCCACCCCTGTGGCTTTGCAGGGTACAGCCTTCCTCCCGGCTGCTTTCATGAGCTGGCATTGAGTGTCTGCAGCTTTTCCAGGCACATGGTGCAAGCTGTCAGTGGATCTACCATTCTGGGGTCTGGAGGACAGTTTTCCTCCTCACAGCTCCACTAGGCAGTGCCCCAGGAGGGGCTCTGTGGGGTGGGCTCTGACTCCACATTTCCCTTCTGCACTGCCCTAGCAGAGGTTCTCCATGAGGGCCCCGGCAGCAAACTTCTGCCTGGGCATCCAGGCATTTCCATACATCCTCTGAAATCTAGGTGGAGGTTCCCAAACCTTAATTCTAGACTTCTATGCACTCACAGGCTCAACACTACATGGAAGTTGCCAAATCTTGGGGCTTCCACCCTCTGAAGTCACAGCCTGAGCTGTATGTTGGCCCCTTTCAGCCACGGCTAAGTGGCTGGGACATAGGGCACTGAGACCCTAGGCTGCACACAGCACAGGGGTCCCTGGCCCTGGCCCACAAAACCACTTTTTCCTCCTGGGCCTCCAGGCCTGTGATGGGAGGGTCTGCTGTGAAGGCCTCTGACATGGCCTGGAGACATTTTCCCCATGGTCTTGGGGATTAGCATTAGGCTCCTTGCTACTCACACAAATTTCTGCAGCTGACTTGAATTTCTCCCCAGAAAATGGGTTTTTCTTTTCTATCACATAGTCAGGCTGCAAGTTTTCCAAACTTATGCTCACTTCCCTTATAAAACTGAGTGCCTTTAATAGTACCCAAGTCACCTCTTGAATGCTTTGCTACTTAGAAATTTCTTCGACCAGATACCCTATATCTTATCTCTCAAGTTCAAAGTTCCACAAATCTCTAGGGTAGGGGCAAAATGCCACCAGTCTCTTTACTAAAACATAACAAGAGTCACCTTTGCTCCACTTCCGAACAAGTTCCCTGTCTCCATCTCAGACCACCTTAGCCTGGATTTTATTGTCCGTATCACTATCAGCATTTGCGCCAAAGCCATTCAACAAGTCTCTAGGAAGTTCCAAACTTTCCCACATTTTTCTGTCTTCCTCCGAGCCCTCCAAATTGTTCCAACCTTTGCCTGTTACCTAGTTCCAAAGCCACTTTCACATTTTCAGGTATCTTTTCAGCAATGCCCCACTCTACTGGTACCAATTTACTGTATTAGTTCATTTTCACACTTCTGATAAAAGCATACCCGAGACTGAGAAGAAAAAGAGGTTTAATTGGACTTACAGTTCCACATTGCTGGGGAGGCCTCAGAATCACGGCAAGAGGCGAAAGGAACTTCTTACATTGGCAGCAGCAGAAGAAAATGAGAGAAGCAAAAGGAGAAACCCTTGATAAACCCATCATATTTCATGAGACTTATTCACTATCATGAGACTAGCACAGGAAAGACCAGCTCCCCTGATTCAATTACTTCTCCCTGGGTCCCTTCCACAACACGTGGGAATTCTGGGAGATACAATTCAAGTTGAGATTTGGATGGGGATACAGCCAAACCATAACAAGGCAGGAATTATTATTAACCCATCTTCCCAATAAGGGAACTGAGGCTGAAAGGAAGGGATTTGCCCAGAATCACACAGCTGGGAAATGAGCAAGCCAGAACTTGCCTCAGGTGTGATGATCTCCAAGTCCAGGCATACCCTTAGCCCCCAGGTCGCCCAAGTCCAGTTACCTCTGTTAACCAGGCAGCCCACGAGGCAGTGCCACCGGCAGACATCGTATTCTCAGTGAAGAAGCCACCGAGTGCTGGCTGCCTGGTGATGGTGTCTCGTGGCGTCTTGGCAGATGAGCCACCCAGCCTGGACCCCGTGCAGAGCTTCTCCCAGGAGGCAGTGGACACGGGCAGAGTCCTGTACCTGCACTCCCGCCCTGAGGCCTGGAGCGATGCCTTCTCACTGGATGTGCCCTCGGGCCTGGGTGCTCCCCTCGAGGGTGTCCGCGTGGAGCTGGAGGTGCTACCCGCTGCCATCCCACTGGATGCGCAAAACTTCAGCGTCCCTGAGGGTGGCAGCCTCACCCTGGCCCCTCCACTGCTCTGTGTCACCGGGCCCTACTTCCCCACTCTCCCGGGCCTTGGCCTGCAGGTGCTGGAGCCACCCCGGCATGGGGCTCTGCAGAAGGAGGACGGACCTCAAGCCAGGACCCTCAGCGCCTTCTCCTGGAGAGAGGTATGGCTGTGAGAGAGGCCCAGGGGCTGCAGCCCAGCTCTGGGGGCAGAATGGAGGGTACTCCCAGTGTGGGGGTTATACACAGAGAGGAGATGGGGAGTCACATATCAGAAGCACCTGTGCTTTAAATACTGTATCCCCTTTCTTCCTCACAGCTCCTCTGGGAGCCAGAACTTATGGTCCCCATTTTCCACCAATGGAAGCTGAAGCCCTAAAAGAGTCAGTCTCCTCCTGCACCCAAAGGCAGGACATGAAGGGTGCTGCTGGGGCCTGACTAGCCCTGGGCCTGCCCGTCAGTGGAAGAGCAGCTGATCCGCTACGTGCACGACGGGAGCGAGACACTGACAGACAGTTTTGTCCTGATGACTGACACCTCCAAGATGGGCTGCCAGAGCCATCCTGTGGCCTTCACTGTCACCGTCCTGCCTGTCAATGACCAACCCCCCCGTCCTCACTACAAACACAGGCCTGCAGGTGAGAGTATTCCTGGCACCATCCTGCATGTCTGCTTTGAGAAAGAGGCCAGCGTCCCCTACTTCCCAGCACAGAGCTCCCCGTCTTTGAGCCTCAGTTACCTCCTCTGCAAAATGGGGACGCTGCCGCATGCCTCACAGGGTTGTTGGAAGGAGAGTTGTGAGATTGTGCTGAAATAGAACACAGGTGGGAGGTTTTGTTATGGATACTTGCAAGTAAGGTAGGCAGACTTCTGAGCGGCCACAGGTGGCTCTGCTGTTCCTTCTCTTGTGGCTCAGGACCAGAACACCCGACAGAATCACTTACAAGCCCATAAGGGCAGGTTTAAGGGCAGGAGCCAATAAGATTCCCACCTTCACCCCAGCAAGTAAAGGCCGTGGCTTGGCTCCCCAAACTCCTCCCCCTTGTGCCACAGCAGAGCAGGGCCCCCATTTGGCAGAGGTGGAAGTTGAGGCCCAGACATGGGGTGGAACTTCTCCATGCTTGTGAAAGTAGTTCTGGTAGAACAGAAAGGGCATGGCTTCACTAAGCCCACATGGCAGGACTTTGAATGCCGGCTTCTGGGGTGCGTCCTCCTGGGTCAGCAAGAGTCCCTGAAGGTTCCACAGGAGAGCTGTCTTGGGCTGTCTCTGACATGGGGTGCTGAGGGGGGCTTTGGTGGTCTAGGATGTGCCCATAGAGGATGACCTCATGGTGCAGAGGCCACGGCCCCCTGGAACCACAAGCCAGGACAGCTGTGTGTCAGTATGACCACCAGGTGGTGCCATCCACCCGTGTTTGGTCTGGGAGCCCAGCAATGGGGCCCTGTCCCCCACATTATGGCCCCTTCTGCCAAGACTCAGCCTGAGGGCTCCCTGGGGCCAGGGAAGGAAGCCCAGGAATGCCAGAAAGCTCTGTTTCCCGGGCATGTGAGTCCCACTGCACCTCTGCCCACAAGTAATTGACCCAGCAAGACTGGTACCAGGACCTCAGGAACAGGCGCCTGCTCTGCTTGCAAGTGGGAGGCCTGAAAAGGGGTCCCCTTCGCCCAACATGAGGAGGGCCCGTAACTGCTCTGGAAGCACCTTGGCCCATCGCAGCGCTGATTCTGTGCTGCAGAACATGCCAACCATCAGCCCCCCACTCTCCGCACCACCACCCCTCCCTCAGCTGGAAGGAGGGCCCGTTTCTAAAATCACCATTCCCACCTGTGCCCGGCCCTGGCCAGGCACACACGGAGGCTCTGAAAGGAGACCCCTGCCCCACCAGTGAGACAGATTAAGAAGCACTGTTGGTCAGCGCTGGGGGTTTCTGGAGGTGAGAACTTGGTGAGGGTAAGAACAGGGGCCTTCCTGGGTAGGGGACACAAGCTGGCCTTGAGGGACACGCAGAACTAGGGCAGATGGAGAGCAAGGAGGCTGGGCCTGGAGGGTGACCTTCCCTGGGGCCTTCCCTGGGGTGACAGGGAAGGTGAATGTGGGGAGGGCCCTTTGTGCAGGGGAGCCAGAGGAGTGCCAGCATTGATGCCACCTGAAGGCCTGAGCCGCAGCAGGATTGGAACCCTGGTGGCAGCCCAGGGCTGGGGAGGAAGGGGTGGGTGAGCAGGGCAAGGCAGAACCTTCACAGGCCTGTGTTCCCAGATGTGGGAGGGGGCCACTGCGCCCATCCCTACAGAGGCCCTGAGGAGCATGGACAGTTACTCTGGGCCCCTGAGCATCTGGTTTACGCCATTGAGCAGCCCAGCAAAGGGCGGATAGTGCTGTGGGTAGCGCCGGGCACCGAGGTGCGCAGCTTCGTGCAGGCCCAGCTGGGCGGTGGGCTCGTGCTGTTCTCACACAGAGGTGGGTGCTGATGGCCAGGCCCTGGGTTCCTGCTGCCTGCAGGGGTGCCCTGAGATGAGGAGCCAGCTCGGGCCAGCCGGACCCAATGACTCTGTCTTCAGGAGCCCTGGACGGAGGCATCCACTTCAGCTTCTCTGATGACAAGCACACTTCCTCCAGACACTTCTTCCGAGTGGCGGCCCAGAAGCAAGTGCTCCTCTCGCTGGAGGGCAGCCAGACGCTGACTGTCTGCCCGGATGGGTGTGCTGATTGTGGGCATTCCGGGGTGTGCCAGGAGCTGGGGCAGAGCTGAGGGTGGCACGCCAGGGTCACGCTGCCTCTCTGCAGAGACAGGCCTGTGCCTGGATTTCAAAGGATGGTGGCCCCTTTTGCCTCTGGCAGGGACCATCCAGCCATTCAGCCATTCAGCAGCCAGAGCCTCAGAGGCAGCTCCAGTGCAGGCACCAACCCCCAGCTTCTGCTCTACGGTGTGGTCCTGGGCCCCCAGCCGGGCCGGCTGTTCCATGTCCAGCAGGACAGCATAGGGGAGGACATGGTGAACTTCACTCAGGCAGGAGGTAAGGGCCTCACTCTGCAGCCACCACTCAGATGCCCACAGCCTCAGGTGGCCACTGTGCCATGGACATCATGTGGACATGGGTGCAGGTTCCAGCATCACTGGCAGCAGACGCTCCCGGTCCTGCCATGGTCCAGGCCCTGGTGTCCTGCCCTCCAGGAGCCACCAGGCTGGCAGAGCAAGTTCATGTTCCCAGAAGGAGAAAGAAGGATGCAGGAAGTTGGGGATACAGGGCCCTAGAGCAGGGCTGGGGTCTTGGGGTGTGGCTTCCAGAAGGAAGCTACAGCCAGACCCAAGGGTCTGGAGAGGGGGCACCATGTGGGGGCACTAGTGGCACCCCAGTAGCTGGCGAGGGGCAGCGCTTGGTCCAGAGGGTTGGAGTTGGAGGTGAAGCAGCTGCTGGGTCTGTGGGCAGAGGCGTGAGCCTGGGGCTCAGGTCAGGTGCCAGCCAGAGGCAGAGTGGATCCTAGGGGCAGATGAGCTGATGAAAGGCAGCTGAGTCGGCCAAGAGGGTGAAGCCACCATTCATCCATCCTGGTGGCTTCAGAGACCACTAGGAAGAACTAGAGCTCTCAGCCATGGGTAGCAGCAGACTCTGTGATCACTGTGCCATGGGGGCCAGCCCAGTTATCGCTTAAACGAACACCTCTTCCCAAAGGCAGAACAGGGGTTGTTCCATAGCAGGGCAGAGTGGCGCAGACTCTTCCGTGGGCCATCCTGGGCAGGTGGTGCAACTGATGCTCCCGCCAGGAGGCTGCATGGGCATCTGGACCCAGCATATGATCACAGTGAGTTCTGGGTAGGGAGTGGTCTTGTGGGGTGCAGAACCGACTCTGTCACTCAGGAGCCATGGCATGCTGTACTGCCCCAAGTACCTCCAGAGGGGTCTGGCTGGCTGGTCCCCCCGCCAGCCCTTGAAAATGGCACAGCCCACCCCTAGCCCCCTTTCCAAGTCCCCTTGCTTGGGCAGGGACCTCCTGAGCCTGGCACTCTCCCTCCTGAGAGGCGCAGATGGTATTCAGCAAGTGCAAAGCCGAGGTTTCTTGGGCCTCTCACATCAACACCTCCCAGTCCCAGGTTCTGTATTTCCCTGGAGCCCCACTCCTGCTATGGCCCCCTCCCCACGAGGAGATATTCATCAGGCTGGTGTCTACAGCTGCTGTGTACCCTCGGTTGCTGGGAGACTTTGTCAAGAATGCCCAGGAATGGGGAGGGCACGGGACCCGGCCATCAGCAACCCTCGCGCACTCTATAGTCCCACATTACTCAGAGCTTCCCCTTGCCCCAGCAGTATGAAGGACTAGACTGAATGGGCACCAGGCTACCAGGCTGGCAGTGCCACAAAGGCAAGTGGGGAAGAAGCTACATGGGCTAACTGGCCCGCTCGGGGAGGAGGGCAGGACTGGGGATTGTCTTGACAGCAGCCCTGTCCCACAACACTGAACTGGGCAGGGAAGGGGTCAGGTGTCCCCCCAACATGGGACTGGATTCCAGAGCACGGGGCCTGGCTGCCAGAACTGGCCCTCTCCTTCCAAGGCACTGGGACCCTGGATGCCGGAGCCGCGTGTGGTGGAGCCTGCCCCCCAGGGAGCGCTGAGTCCCGGAGGTGGTCGTTTTTGGGGAGGGGGCTATGGGGCTCGTCCCACCTGCCCCCTTCTTTCCAGCACTTACATGGCGCTTCCCTCTATTTTCACTCTTGGCGGCCGCCCCACACATTGCATTCCTCCTCCTTCTCACTGTCCTCCATCCTCCATTCCCTCCAACTCCTCTCCCAGCCCCTGGGGTGCCTACCTCAGGTCTGAACCCTGAGATATGCTGGGTGTGTGGATTTCCTTCAGCTACCCCGATGTCCCCACTTCCAAGTCCTGACTCCTTTGAGCCATCCCAGGGGGTGTCCAGCCACTGGACCGCAGGAGCACAGACCAGGCTGTGACTGTGTGACCATCAAGGTTTGTGATGTGTGTGACACATCACATGAGTGTGAGAATGTGAGAATGGCACCAAGCCTGGGCTAGGACAGAAGCAGCTGGGGAAGGAGCCTGGGGGCCATGAGCAATCTGATTTTTTATCCACCTCCCCCGCCCCACCACCTTACCCAGTCTAAACCAATGTGGTAAGGGTGGCTGCCGGGGAAGGGATGGGAGTGTCTGAAGCCCACTTCATTCCCAAAGATTTCTAAGGAAAAGCATTCTACATCCTCTGGCTTGGACTTGTTGACCCATGGCCCTCTTTCAAGGACATTCACTCTGATTCCCAGTGTGCCCTGTTTCCACTGGCCACGTTCTCTAAGGAAGAACAATAGTATCTGTTTTTGTTTCCAAATGGCTGGAGAGTGGGGCTGTGGGTCCAGCACCCATAAACCAAAATGACGCAAGGATTGGGGCTTGCCCTAGGATGTGCTGATGACCAACGGAGATGGGTAGAGGCAAGCAGCATGGTATTGGGCAAGACTGGGAGTCCAGAGATGCTGCTTCACCGTGGGACTTCAGGCAAGTCCCTTTCCCTCCCAGAGCCTCAGCATCCTTTCTATCAAATGATTTCTTTCTGCCTTTCTCCCAGGGTGGCTGTGGGGATCAAGGGAGACAGTGGCCATAGGGATGCTGTGTTAACTGTAGATGTGGCCATAGAAGCACTTTGCTAACTACCAACGTGAGTTGAGACTCTTCAGGGTATTTGGCACCCAGGTCTGTGGTGAGGTGTGACATATGGGATGTAAGGTTTGATGCCTGCTCCAACTCTAGTCTTACTAATGCAAGCAAAACATTTGGCAAGTCATGACCCTGCCTTGGGGAAAAGGGCAGTCTGGGAGAGCTTCTTCAAGGCAGCCTGGCTTCAATGCAGTCCAGGGCATGACTGAGATAGGCTTATGTGACGAGGAATTGGAGGGTATCTGGGTAAAGAGCTGCAGTGTGGGCAGAGGTTTAGTGTGGGACTCACTGAGGACAGCCACTGGCCAAAGTGGGGAACAGAGACAGAATGAGAAAGAGCTCTGTGGGGAGGGTGGGGCATAGGGTGGAGAACTTCAAAGTCCGAAGAGTATGACTTGTTGGGGCTCAATGCTCTAGGCAGTAGGGAGCCATGGAAGGCTCTTAGGTAGAGAAATGGCAGCTGAACATTAGCGAGCAAGCGCTGTCTCCACGAGCAGCATGGATGGTCCTCTGAGCATGCCAGCATGAGTGTGCAGGGAGCTGGTGCAAATGCCTCTGTGTGGGTGAGCTTCTGTGTTGTGACTCTGCCCATGTGTGTGCTTCAGTGTGCTGAGTGGCTGCACGCCCCAGATCTGTGCTGCACGTGCCAGCCAGTGAGGGTGCTGGGCACTGGGAGGTGGCAGGGAAGGAGGCGTATGCGTGTTGTGGGCATGTGTGTTAGCGTGTGCATGCCAACAGTGGGGCCTCACAGCATGTGTGTGCGCACCCCAGCATGTGCGTGTGTGTGTCCCCCAACCCCAGACCTGCCCCACCCATGCATGTGAGCTGCCATGTTGATTTGATGCTGTCTCTCAGAATCACTATCAGTGGCCCCTGAGGAGCATCAGCCATGGTAGGTACGTGCCTCGCCGCCTGCTGCATGAATGGTGTTCCTGCCCCACTGCACCAGCTCCACACGGGGGCACACCTGGGACCTCAGATCCAGGCTCCCTGCCCCTCCTTTCTGGAGCTGCAGATTTGCTCTTTCCTCTTTCTGTCCTCGTGCTGTGGCTCTGTCACCTCCCTTCCGTGTGAGCCGTGGGACTCAGCACCACTGCCCATGGCCTCCATGGCTGAGCCTGGGTGCTCTTGGAACAGGCTCCATGCCCAAGCTGGCAGACATGGGTGCTCTCTGGAGCCATCAGAGAGGGCATAGAGCTCATGGTTTATGGTATAGGGGCTGGGAGCTTGGAGGGCATTGTGTGGGGCTGGACTCTGAGGAGGCCAGAGGTCTAGGAACGTCATCCTGGGCACTCCATACCGGTTGTGCAGTCTGAGTCATGCTGCCAGGGCAGGGCATCCAGCTCCCAGCCTGGGAGTGCCGAGAGCCGAATCCACTGCAGAGCAGGGGTGATAGTCAGGGTCCCACCTCCTCTATCTGTCGGCAATCCAGTGATGATCTAGGATAAAACCTTAAAGTCCCATACACATGGTCATCCCACAACACACCTCACAGGCCAGGCAGGGACACACAGCCCACTTCCCATCCTCCCAGGTACCATCATAGCTGCTAGTGTGTGACCGAAGGCAGGGTCCCTGGCCCCCGCTGAAGCATTACCACAGGCCAGCAGGCTCACACACCTTGGCCAGTTGCTCCTAGGGGTCACCTGTGCTATTCAGCCAACGGGACCACAGTGCCTGTTGGCCCAGCTGAGCTCTGCCTAGCGAGCCCACCTGCCTTTCCCTCTTCTGCTTTTCCCAGCAGGAAGGGCCCAGCCTCACCTATGAAACCTGCAGCCCCCCCGCCCCGCAACCAGTTGAGGCTCCCGTCTTAGACTTATAAGTCTATGGCCAGTGGCATCCAGCTACCTGCCCTCCCTGCCTTCCCCAGGGTCCCTTCAGAGGACCCTGGTCTTTCTGACCACCCAGAGGGGCCTCTGGCACTCACTCCAGCCATCCATCCCTTATAGCTTCACCACTTTGGTTCAAGCAGTGTTCTTTATCAGGCCAGGTGGCAGTTGGGTGGGGCTCCCCAAACAAGAGGTGCCCCTGGGCCAGTGGGTTGGAAGACAGGGTGACCAGAGAAGGGGGAAGCCCGAGGGGGTTGAGCATTGGTCTGAACTGTGGGTGCACTGCCTGGGTGCCATGGGTGAGGCCAGCATGTGTGGGCTGGGGAGGGCCACCACATCCCCCAGGCACCACCTGTGAAGCTCTGGCTCCTCCCTCCATCTTCCTCCCCTTTCCCTTCCAGCCCCTTTTCCAGGAACCTTTGCCACACCCGCACCTGTGCCCTCCCCTCCCTGGCCCTCCCACAGCTCCTGTGGTGCGCCAGTGCTCTGTGCTTGCCTCACCAGCTCTCTGCTTGCTTTTCTCTCTCCTCTTTTTGCTCTACTTCTCTCCAACTGCCAGCTGATTGGGTCAGGCAAGTCCACCCCATCCTGAGAGCCCCAGCCACACTTTGACCTCTAAACAGATCCTCCTCTTCTCGGAGGCCTCCCTTTCCAGGCCTGCTGGTGGGTCTCCTGTGACTTGACAGTGGCTCCGCAGCCCCAAAGCCAGCCCCCTTCATCTGTGATTTAGTCTGTTGTAGTGCTGAGTTGACACATCCAGGTGTGACCGTTGCTGAAAATTTGTGCCCCTTCTGTGGTATGCCCTGCCCTGTTCTATAAATAGCTATAAATACTCTGTGGTACGCCCTGCCCTGTTCTATAAATAGCTATAAATACTCTGTGGTACGCCCTGCCCTGTTCTATAAATAGCTATAAATACTCATATATATATATGAGCAAGCATGGGGGTGCTGTGCAGGCAGCCGTGTGGCCTGACAGTCTCTACCAGTCCTGCCATCCCTCAGCTGAGAATCAAACCCATTTCTGGGTGGCGGGGAATGTGTCCTCTGCTGGCTGTGTTCTCTGTGGAGTTCAGGGGAGGGAAAAGGCCAAGTCATTTCTAGGGTGCTATTGGGAGTAGTGAAAAGGCCTTTCCAAGGGACTCTTTTCCTGGAAAGCCCCTGGAGCTTAGCTGGCTCTTATCCCGTGAAGCAGGCTCTGGCCACTAGGGGGCAGGGCCATGAACTCAGCCTGGAGGAGCCTGTGGGACAGCCAGCACTCTGGAGGGACAGACAGAACAGGCCACCGGGTGCAGACAGGAGAGGGAGGCAAGGGGATGGAACGGAAGACGCCTGGGGTGGATGGAAGTCAGTGGCCTTGGGTGCTGGTGTCTGTCTTCCTGGCCACCGCTAGATTAGGCTTCTAAGCCTGTTGGCTGTCAGGGCTAGGCGCCATAGCAGGCCCCATGAAATTCACCAGGTGTCACCAGACAGCATACAGTTAACAGGCCTGGAAGGTCCCCAACAGCTGAGCTGGACATGCTCAGACACTCTGGGGCTCCTCGTTCAGTGACACAAACTCCAGGACCCAGTGAGGGAAACGGGAACCCACCAGGCTGTGTAGTATGGCTAAATCCATTTATTCCAAAATGAAAAGCAAAATAAACAGAAGTTGCATCACCAAGGAAGGCAGGACCCCATCCCCACCTCCTTCCTCTGTCCTATGGTATCAATAAATAAGTTTCCCAACTGTAAATAACAATTAGAATCTCCTCCCCATATGCCAGCTCCAGCCTCTGCTACGTATGATACAGGGGGTGGTCCTACCCCCCAGAATATACAAAATGTTACACAGATACTGTAGGTACACTGGGGAAGGGGAGCCACCCCAGCAGCCCGTGCCCTCGCCTGCTCTACACTTAGCCCTATTGTCCTGCCTCAGTTGCCTCTCTGAATAAGAAGATGGGAGCCCCCTGAGGGAAAAGTTGCTTTGGTGAGAGTAGAGAGGCCATGAGGCCTCCTCCAAACAAACCAATTCCACCAGCCTCTGGCTCTTAAATAACAAACATCACCATCCAGAAATTTAAGGACTCAGCCCTGGTCAAGGTGGCAAAGGGTCTGTCACCCTCCATTAGATGGGGTCTTGTCTTGCTACCCTAATGGTAAAGGGGTGACTGAGAAGGGGTGGTTAGTACATGGTGGGGGCAGAGACTCCAGCCCCACTTCTCTAGGGTTATGCTGACAGGGGCCTGCTTTTATTTTTCTCCCATGACTTTTTTAAAAAAATTCCATGACTTCCTTGTCATAACTTTTTAAAACATGTTTCATAAAACATTTTTCTACTTTTGTCCACAACTTCTTTTGCCACAACTTTTCTACATTTTTCATCCCAATAACTTTCTCATCCCACTTTTAAAATTCCCATAACTTCTTTTTAGTTTGTGTCCTTTCAATAAACACACTTGCATAGCTACAATTTTGTAAAACTAAAATCCGATGATCTCATGCCAAGCGTGCCCAGGATTTGCACACTCAATACTTTTAACAACATAGTTTTCAAGACACACAAAATTTGAAGGCAAAAACAGCACTTTGCAACAATTTCCTAATTTATTACATTACAGTAGCATCACAGTAGCAGTCAATAATGGCACTTTAGACAACAGTCTTTCAGTATTTCCATTATACATTCTGTTGACAGGAATTCATAAATTGGTAAAAGTCATTCTAAGAAAACTTGACAAATAAAGCTTTGGACTGGAATTGACATCTCTTTCTCTACTTTTCCTTCCCCCAGTTTCTTTGTTTTAAACTACAGTATTCATATTTTAAGATGTTTTAACTTATTTCACAACATTAACATAGCAGTTATATTTTTCAATAGTTATATTATTTTAAAGTGACTCTGTAAGATAAAGGTTTAGAGAAAGTATTATGGATAGGGCTGAGTTACATTTTCACATTTTACTAAAAATCAGCTTTGGTTTTAGAGCTGATTTTTTTCATTTCTGAAAAATCTATCAGGTTTAATCAGATACTCTAAAAATAATGACCATATATTGCAATCTTTAAATATGTATTTTGATTCCTTAGTTCCTACAGAAATTCATATTTATTCAGTTGAACTCACATTTAAAAATTCTATATTTCTGATGAACTCTAACCTTCTAATGTTGCCTTCTAAGCAAATTGAAAGCTGCCTTATACTGAATAAGAAAGAGAACAAGTACTTGGCTGAATGAGGTATCGCAAGAGACTGTATGCACTTCGAAGACTTAAGTTATTGTCATAGGATTTCCATTCTTTCTAGCTTTTTCGGAAACATAGGACAAAATATCTACACAAAGAGTGGTATTTTGGTTAATGCAGTACATTTCTTTTCCAGACTGACATTCAGCTTCGACATGCCAGTGTGTGATTTCACCCATAGGTACCTGATGAGCACATTATTGTCAGATTGGTTACAGATGCTAAACGTGATCTGAAGGACATTCCTAGTCATTTATATTTATCAGGGCAAAAGTGAAGTGATTTGAACTATGAAAATTCCTTGAAATAATTTATCAATGTATTAGGTAAGCCCAGTTTCAGAATGATAAAGAAAAACTGTTAGACCAAATAAGGTGGCTAATTAACAGTGGTACAATTTCTAGCCCGAGGGTTTAAAATGGACTTAAAGTAACTGTCTTTCAAGTGAACTCAAATAATGCAAAAGTGGCAAGTTCACAAAATAGAAGGCAAGAACAGGACCTTAAGTCCATTTTACATACTCGGGCTAGAAATCGTACCACTGTTAATTAGCCACATTATTTGGTCTAACAGTTTTTCTTTATCATTCTGAAACTGGGTTTATCTAATACATTGATAAATTCATACAATTTGGAAGAGTCAGTAGAAGTCACAATGACCCAATATTTGCACTCTTTCAGTGAATGCAGGCAAATCTGTTATTCCATCTGTAAAATCATATTATTGCTCTCCTATTAATGTCATATTTATAAAAGTATCATGAGGATGTCAAATGCTGAAAATGGAGATGATCTAGTGACTAGAAATGCCCACCCCAGGGAGCGCACACACATCTCTCCCTACATCCTAATAATGTGACATATTTTCGAACATAGACATTAGAACTTCATGAAGTTTTAGCTGTTGATTCCTTCCCAAGCATCATAAAGTTACAATTTAGGTGATGTATGACTGAAATAATTCATTCATCATGTATAGGCACATGAACATAAATATGGCAAAAAATATGCCTCTAACTGATACTAAGAGGTACAAAAACCTATTTCACTCTTCGTAAAGAACTTTGTGAGGAAACATAACTCTGTGATTTGTAGACACTTTTCCTCATAATACTTTGACTTTCACAAACAGTAGATTGTACTGCAGTCTGTAAACATTTTAAGTTGCATAAACTTCTCCTTGATTTTCAAATATAATACTGTCTACTAAAACTCCTTTTTGTTTCAACTAAGTACTGTTACATATATTAGTTTATGATAATGTTTGTTATTTTTAAAGTATTTTCCATTCAAGGACAAGAAGTAAATTCCTATTTCAGAGTAACCAGTGTGGTTGAAGAATAGGTATTAGCCAGAGAGGTCTAGATGGTAAAATCAGTCTTCTAGCCTCAAAGAAGCTCCGTGAACATAGAGGAATGCCAGGTGTCACACAGCTTTCCTTCACTCAAATTCATTCTTGACTAGAGCCTGTATGCCTGTTCCAGGGACATTTAAACTCTGAAAGGATTTCTTATGATCTTTACTAAATACACTAAGAAGGATGCCAAGCAGTGACCTTTTGTGTACTGTGACATGTAGTCATGTGATTAAAACAGGTAACATGAACTCTGACTTTAAAATGTATTGTAGATATAAATGCTCTAGGCTGGAAAAGGTTTTCCACATCCACAGTCAATGATGGGAGCCTTTCATTCCTCAGAAAGAATACCTTTTTTTTAAGTCATCGAGAAAGAGTACAACTGCTGCAGCTCATGATGCAATATCTTCATGAGCCCAGAGCACATACAAATCCTAAGGGAACTACCATAGTACCGCGCTCATTCTTGGCACCAGAACAAATGAAACACACTCTATCCTGCACACACCTGCCAGAGCAGGCCACTTTCCTCTTCTGTGAGATTTAAAAAGCTCCCCAAAATGTTATTACTCCCATCCCCAATACACAGAAAATAGGGGAAAAGCTGTTTCCAGTTCTCGGCCTTTAAACAACTCTAAATGTCAGTACTCACAGGGGCATATTACAAAGTAAGAAACAGTGCGCACTTGAGGGCAAACCACATATTGAGCTAATGAAGAGCTCACTGTGATTAGGATTCGATCAAACATAATAGCAGAACATAAGCAAATTTTATCTGAATTCTGTAATGAATATACACGCTGCAATAACATTTAAAAAGCATAGCAGCTTATTCCAAACCAGTAAGAATAGTTTTGTGCAAATAGTGAGTCTTTGTGTGTTTGAACTCCCACCACATAAGGGCAAACTCGGTATGTGAGCTAATGACCCACAATTATCAAATTAAAAACAAAAATGTTGAAGGAAGCCAGAGTGAACATCAGGGAAAGACCCACTCTCCCTTAACTTTCTACAAATAAATTTAAACTGTAAATTAGAAACATAAA
Organism: Chlorocebus sabaeus; assembly: GCF_047675955.1. Lineage (NCBI taxonomy): Eukaryota > Metazoa > Chordata > Mammalia > Primates > Cercopithecidae > Chlorocebus > Chlorocebus sabaeus. The sequence goes on along the minus strand of NC_132929.1, from coordinate 51,111,168 downwards.
TAAACATGAGGAGCTCTAACATTTAAATGAAGTAAATGAATTGTGTAGGAGATTAACCCCATAACTTTTGGTTGTTGTTTTTTCAATTTCTTGACCAGCTCTTAGATGATGATGATGTTGATCTCCCTGTTCTCGGCTGCCCGGTAAAAGAATGGGATGCAGGGTTTGCTGGCCAAGCCTGGGTGCTCCTGGGTGTCCTGCATTACAGGAAGCAGCTGCAGGATCTTCTGTGCAGTGGGGTTGTCATGGGGAGAACCCTCCCTGGCCTCTCTCGGTGCAGGCTCCACGCTATCCACCACGGTCACCTCATAAAAATCTTTGGAGAGAGGCAGGTGGGAGTCTGAGTGCAGTGCGAGCCTCCCCTGCTTCTGCCTGCCCACCCCGCCTGAGAGCTCTACTCACCACGCTGCTCCTCCGCAGCCCCAAGCTCCTGGGGGGCTGGGGCCCCTGGAGCGGGCTCATCAGCAGGGTTCTGGGCAGCAGGGAGGAATTTGTCATGTCCCTCATGGTCACCCACAAGTGTCAACAGCAGCTTCTACAGCTCCAGTAGATTCGCCTGAATGGAGGGGTCCTCAGCTGCCATTCTGGATCCAGTGCCAGTGCCCATGCCGACCCCCACCCCCGCAAAGATGTTGCATGTCCTACCTTCATCTCCTCCTTGTTCTGGTCCAGCCTGATGATATCCTCCATCTCCTGGTGCCGCGTGTTTTGCACTGCCCCTTGGCTCCCTATACGGTGATGTACTCTCCTGCAAGAGGACAGGGCTCAGACGCTGGGGCCCCTCCAACAGCCCTGCAGCTCCCCGTGCCCATGCTGTGGCCGCCCGCTCACTCATGCCGTCTGTTGCTCCAGAGAGCTGGATGAATCCAAGCTCTAGGTTCTCCACCTGTTCCTTCCTGTCCACCTTCTCCTTTAGGAGGTCCATAAAGCCACTCTGGAGCCAAAATAATCTGGTCATATCTCAGGAGTGACCTCTCCTGCCCCACCCCCACTTTTCTTGGCCCATGCCAGGACTCGCTCATCTTCAGCTTCTCCATGGCCCCCTGCAGGGCCCGGTAGCTCTCCCCACACACAAACTCACCCCCAGTCCCTGGGGCCGGGGCCTCTGCCTCTGGCTCCTTCCAGATGGAGGCCACCAGGTGAGCCAGGTGCAGGCAGCACAGCCTTCACACCTTCCGCTGCCCACATAGCCGTGCCTGCTCCTCCTGGGCACTGGCTCCAGCGGAGTTGAAAAATGCCACTTGAAGGCAAGAGCTGAGTATTCTTGTAGGGGCATACACAGAATAAATGGGGCAGGGAGGTGGAGCACAGCCCCTTCCCTTGGGGCCTCAGAGCATGCACCTGTTGGTCACAGGTGAAGTGGTGTCTGACCACTGGCTCCCAGAAGGGGTGAAGGTCCAGAGAAATCAGAAGGCGGGGAAAGCAAGAGCACAAAGGACCACAGGGACCACAGAGGAAGGTGGCAAAGCGGGCGCAGGGAAAGTCAGACTCACCGTGGCCTCCGGCTCTCCAGGTCCTCTGGGACACTCGGCATAGGCCGAGGCACCCGCTCCTCCTCAGTGTTCAGATGTCCTCCTCCATCTCCTGTGGGGAGGTGGCCAGAGGGGTCCTCAGAAAACCCAACAAGGGAAGTACTGTGGGCCCACCTCTGTCCCTACCCTCACTGTGTAACCCTGAGCCAGCCCCTCCCCAGAGGGGAATGAGCTGCTGTTCTTTATTTTTCCTTTTAAGAACTGAGATCTTGCTATATTGCCCAGGCACAGTCCCACTACCAGTTGGTGCGGGAGTTCTGACCTGCTCCCTTTCTGATCTGGGCCAGTTCACTCATCCTTAGGCAACCTGGTGGCCCCCTGCTCCCAGGAGGTCACCAGATTGATGCTGAACTTAGTGCAGACACCCGGTTGGCAAAATGACCAGATGTTCTAAAGGTCTCTTCCAACTCCTCGATCCTATGCTGCTAACAGTCCCCCTTCCTCCTGGGGCTCTCTCCTCTTCCTCTGAGGGTCTCCTGTACCTTCTCCAGGGAGAGCCATGAGGCTCATCTGGGTATCTAGCTGTTGGTTCTGCTGGCTGGCAGCTTCTAGGTGCTCCTAAGGGGACGGGAAACAGAGTGAGAAGGCACAGAGGTTGCCAGGTCGTCCCCTTCGGGGGCCCCGTCCTCAGCAACTCACTCCCCTGGGTCTCCTGCAAATTTTGGCAGGCCATCTCAGCCACCGCTTTGCCCTGAGCTTCCTGCTGCTGCAGCTGGTCCATGAGCTGGGTCTGCAGCAGTAACTCCCTGTGCAGCGCCTCCTTCTCGGAGGTCAGCTGCTGATAGGTGACCACGTACTGCTGCAGGTGACCCAGGTACTAGTATCGCTGCTGCTGCAGACTCTGAGATCCTTGGCTCTTCAGCTCCACCTGCAGGAAGACCCTGGGCAGGAGGGCACGTGGTGGCTGGCTTCCAGATTCTGGGCCCATTAATAGGGTAACGAGGGCACTGTGGGGGCTCTATCACCTGCCCAGGCCCCTGGCCTCTTGCTCCAGGCCTAAGAGACTTCCCCCATTGCCTAGAACCCCATGCCTCCTTCCCCAGCCTCAAATCTCATGTCTTCTTCCCACCATTTAAACTGTAGGCCACAGGCTGGTGGAAAAGCAGAAGGAGCCAACCACCATCTGCTAAGTGTGCTACAAGCCTAATGCTTTCCATGTATTCTCTCATTTAATCCTCAGCACCTCTGCAAGGAAAATGCTAACTTCCTTTTGAAGCTAAAGAAACAGAGTTAGAGATGAAAAGTAGCCCAATGGTCACCAGTGGGACTGAGGCCAGAATCTAGTTTGAATCTAAGGAGGCTTTTTTGTTTTGTTTTGAGACAGAGCGTCACTCTGTGGCCCAGGCTGGAGTGCAGTGGTGCAATCTCAGCTCACTGCAACCTCCACCTCCCAGGTTCAAGTGATTCTCATGCCTCAGCCTCCTGAGTAGCTGGGATTACAGGCATGCGCCACCATGCCTGGCTAATTTTTTGTCGTTGTAATTTTAGTAGAGATGAGGTTTTGCCATGTTGGTCAGGCTGGTCTCTAACTCCTGACTTCAAGTGATTCTCCTGCCTCAGCCTCCCAAAGTACTGGGATTACAGGGATAAGCCACCATGCCCAGCATAAGAAGCCTCTTATACCACTGTCTCTTCCCCTGTGATTGGGGGAATCCATGCCTCTAGCTGGAATGATAATGTCCAGACCTGGGAGGAGCCCAGGGCTACCCACCTCTAAAAGTCAGAGGGCAGGAAGAAAGAAGCAGACATAGGGCTGCCCTGGAGGCTGCTGGGGTCACTTGCCCCGCAGTTGGAGCTGCCTTTGGCCTGGCACCTCCCCTCCCCAGAGGCTGGTACCTGCCTCCCAGCCCTTCTTGGATGGGGCAGAGGTTACCATCTCCTTCACCTCACTCAGCTTCTCCTGCAGCTCCTTTACTTGCTGCTCCAACTGCAGTGCGCTCTTGTTCTTATTGTTCTGGACAGAGAGAAGCAATCAGTGGCCAGCCACTGCAGCTGGAGAACCCTGAACTTGGTGTTTGTCTCCCATGTCAGCAGGAAGGGTGTAGGCAGGTTAGAAAAATCATCCCCTCTCCCCCACAGCCATCAGAGCAGGGCCTCCCAAGTAGCTAGAAAGAACTCTTTCAAGACTGGAATATTCCATTTAAGCAGTCATCATATCCATCAGTGAAATGTTATAATCAGAATCGGCACTTACACAAAAGCTACGGACGGAGGAGCGATTTAAAAACAAACAAGGATTACTCGGGAAGAAATTAGCTTAAAAAGGAATTGAGTATGATTTTCCTCTTTGATTTTATAGAAAACAGAAAGTATTTCAAAAACAAATTGTCAGACATGTACAAAGGCCAGGTTTTACGTAAGAAGAAGAAAAAGGTTTTAAGTATTCCTGACACTCCTGAGAAGACTGTGGATACCCAGGGCCCCACACCACTTTGTACATTAACATTTTTGGAGAGACGAAAATCTGAAGTGGCTGAAATGAATGATGATGATGAAAATAATGAAATAGTTTTCAAACAGCCCATATCCTGTGTAAAAGAAGAAATACAAGAGACTGAAACACCTACACATTCACAGAAAAGATGAAGAAAGAAAAACCAATCAGGGATTTTCAATGTATTAAACCTAAGATTTCTTCTGAAAAATATTTTTGTGAGAAAAATACAGAAAATTCGTCGGGCGTGGTGGCCCATGCCTGTACTCCCAGTGTAGTGGCCCTCCCAGCTATTCAGGAGGCTGAAGGGGAAGGATCACCTGAGCCCAGGAAGTTGAGGCTACAGTAGCCATGGTCATGCCACTGCACTCCAGCCAAGTCAAGTCATTACATTTATCTTAACCTATTCTATGCTGGCTTAAGAGGGATTTGTATTAAGAGTACAATAGGCAACCTCACAGATATCTAAGTACAGAACTGAAAATAGGACCACACCATGGAAGGATTGGGCTGGGAGGTTATTTTTCCCTCCTGCAGTCCTTCATTCTGAACTTCTGCTCCATGCTTGTGCTTTGCTCTACAGATAAGCATTCGGCATGTGCTCCGGGCTCCTCCAGCCTCTGAGGCTTTGGCTTGCCCTGGCAGTACCCCTGGTCCCAGTGTTACTGGACATTTCCATATAGATGCTCCTCTGCAAAAAATCTATTGAACACACTCTGTATCATTGCCAATGAGCAGGAGAGAGAATCTGATCTGCCTAGCAGTGGGGGTGGGAGTTCCCTAGTTGTCCCTGGATTTGTAGTGCTGCCCTTTCCAGAGACTCGAGGAGGGGCCAGATATCCAAAAAGAGGGTGCGGGTGGGGAATCAGTAATACAGTCTACTTCTACTAGAAAGTATAAAGTAGAGGCAGTGGCTCACGCCTATAATCCCAGCACTTTAGGAGGCTGAAGCAGGTGGATCACTTGAGCTCAGGAGTTTGAGACCAGACTGGGAAACATGGAGAAACCCCATCTCTACTAATAATACAAAAAATTAGCTGGGTATGGTGGCACATACCTGTAGTCCCAGGTACTTAGGAGGCCGGGGTGGGATTATTGCTTGAGCCCAGGAAGTAGAGGCTGCAGTGAGCCGAGATCATGATGCCACTGCACTCCAGCCTGGGCGACAGAGTGAGACCCTGTCTCAAAAAAAAGAAAAAAATATATAAAGTGGAAGCATCTGTATGCATGATTGAAATCATGCTTTCCATCTATTTTTTTTCCACCTTTCCTTTTCTCTCTCAAACACTGTATCTTAAGCTTTTCCCTATGTTATCAAGTACTCATAAGCATTATTTGAATGGTTGTATCAGAATCCATTATCTGAACTCATTTTCATTTATCCATCTGCAGTTGCTGGACCTACTGCCCTTTCTGCCACACTCAGTCACCCTTCTGACTTTACACTGTGTCCAGTTATCTACTAATACACGCACTGGTCATTTAGGACTTAAAGTTAAGAATAGTTATCATGGTTTCTAACACTTCAAAAAGAATGTATCTTCCTAAAAATAGAATGGCTTGGTGGTTATGATAATTTTAAAGCAAAATAGACAAATCAATATTGAAATTAATGTTTTATTCTTATATCTATTTTTCACTTCTCTGTCATTTTGATGGATACAGTTTCATTTGGAAGGATTTTTATTTCAAAACAGAAACAGCATATGACATGAGAACGGGAACTCTGAAAGGTTCAGTTTTCTATTTCTAGTTTACTAAGTTTGTCACAAAAGCTACTGATAGTCAATCATGATTGGCCTGTATTGAAAGTGAGTTCACATTATGTACATCTTAAGCACTATACTTTCTATCAGATATAGAAAAATAGGTGGTGTGTTTGGAAAAGTATTCGGTTAGAAGTCAGGAAGCTTGACTGTTAGTCCCAATCCTGCTTCTTCAGCTGAGCGCCCCTAGGCAGTAATTCAGCAGCTATTTCTTAAATACCTAATGAATTTCAGGCTTTGTAGTTGGGCTGGGAATATAGACATAGATACTGCATTCATGATTCTCCAAGGCTCCCTTCCTCACCCGGCTCACAGTGAGCTTTCTTATGCATTGTGTAAATCTGTCTCCTAACAGGCCCCTACTCTGTCTCCAACCTGCTTCCCAGGGCAGTTGTGAGGATCAAATGAGGGAGAATATGTGTGAAAGCAAATTCTAAATGATTTTAAAATGCAATAAAAGTATGACCCATGAAAAATTATTTAAAGATCCTTAGAATTTTAAATAAATAGTACATTAACCTGAGTTCTCTATGGTTTTTATTTTAAATAGGTATGAAAGTTTTACAATGGATCACCAATGTGGTTGAAAATCCTGGCTTGATTTTTCTCCAAGAAAATGACACAGTGGTTTGTGTGATTAATTTTGTAAAATTGCCGGCCAAAAAAAAACAAAACCTCTTTTGAGCTGAGTGACTGGATCAGTCAAAGGCACGTTGACTGTATAATGGAGAAATCTTTTCTGTGTTCACTAACTGCTTGCCTTTGTTTGATTCCAGTTGCAGCATATCATGAGTGATGAGATCTGTGTGCAGGTGGCTGACCTTTACCTGGCAGAAAATAATAATGGGGCCACCGGAGGCCAGCTGAACACACAGAACTCAAGGAACCTCCTGGAGTCAACATATCAGTGGAAAACTAAGCAGCTAATGTCGGATGAGAATTGCTTTGAGAGTTAATCCTGTGGTCAAAGACCGACCTTGCTGGTGACAATGTAAGTTGTTAGGATTCTCTGAACCAGAAGTTAAAGCCGGGGTACTTTGACCCGTGATTCTACTCCTGGACCTTTTGATGAGTTTACCAAAGAAATATAAAGTGGGAGTAACTATCTTCCTGGACAATCTACTTTCTTTCTTGCCTTTAACAAAAAAACAAAACAAAACAAAACTAGTTATATATGATTTTTACAATTTTGTATTCTTTTTCTCTGAACATTTTTCATAGTATGCTTTGTAAATATTATTGTTAGAAAAATGTTGGTACATGAAATCCATGGTTATGGTCATTATAGAAAAGAAGACAGGCCCAGCACACACGGCTCACACTTGTAATCCCAGCACAACGGGAGGCTGAGGTGGGTGGATCACACGAGACCAGCTTGGGCAACATGGCAAACCCCATCTTTGCAAAAAATACAGTAATACAAAAATTATCCAGGTGTGGTGGTGTGCGCCTGTAGTCCCAGCTACTCAGGAGCCTGAGGTGGGAGGATCACTTAAGCCTTGGAGGTCGACATTGCAATTAGCTCTGATCACATCACTGCACTCCAGCCTGGGTGACAGAGATGGCCCTATGTCAAAAAAAAAAAAAAAAAAAAGAAAGAAAGAAAAAGAAAAAAATGCAGATAACCAAAAAAGTCACCTTAGAATTCTTTCCTGAAATCACCATTGATGACATTTCTAGACTTTTCTATGCTTGAGTAAATATTTTGAAAGAGTTTATACTGTACAAACAGTCTTTAACTTTTTTATTTTTTGAGACAGGGTCACGCTTTGTTGCCCAGGCTGGAGTGCAGTAGTGAGATCTTGACTCACTGCAACCTCTGCCTCCTGAGTTCAAGCAATCATCGTGCCCCAGCCACCCTAGTAGCTGGAATTACAGGCATGTGCCACCACACCAGCTAATTTATGTATTTTTGGTAGAGATGTGTGTCAGATCCCGGGGTCCAGGTCTAGTCCATGCTGAAGTCTGAGGAAAGTGGGTGGGTGAGCGGAAAGAACACTCAAGGGAAAGAACATCAGGTGAAAGACAGTTTTATTCAGCAGCAGCTCTCTTTAACAGCTTCCTTACACTAGCCCTCTTATTAGCAGCTTACCATTCACTCTGTCTTGGCGGCTTGAGCCAGGTGCCCCCACGCACAGCTTTGCAGCCGGCTTTCCCTCACCTTCAGGGTTAGCAGCTTAACTCTTTCTCCCGGCATGAGCAAGCCCAGTTGTGTCCTGGCTCCCTCCCATCCATCTGCAAGACGGACAGCTTTTGTTCGTTCTCTCTTTCTCTGGGCGCCAGTGCGCCTGCCATGTCAAGCTATGTTGAGCCGAGACCAGCCAAGCCCCCAAGAGCCATATCTCTTATGCACAACGTCAATAGGGCAGTTATACCTTTTACAGATAATAGTGGCATAAAGCCAAGTATGAACTTACACAAACAGGTTATATTACAAGTGGAGGTGTGCGTTTGCACAGCAAACCGGTGAGTCATGCAGGCCTGGATATCTGTCTCAGCTTATTCCTTGACCAAAGCACATCCATGTACCTTACAATGTGGTTTCACCATGTTGGCCAGGCTGGTCTCAAACTCCTGGCCTCAACTGATCTGCCTGCTTCAGCCTCCCAAAGTGCTGGGATTACAGGTGTGAGCCACTGCATCTGACCTGAAATGGTCCTCAACGTATTTTTGCTCAATTAGCAACACTTCCGGATCTTTAATGTCTTTTTTACGGCTATTTGATATTCACTTTTTAGAGAATTAATGCCTGTATTATTGGACATTTAGGTTGTTTCCAATTTTTCACCATTATAATGGATAATTATAAAAGCAAATAGTTGGAAACAACCTAGACACCCAACCCATTGTGGGGATTGGTTAATGACATCCTGTTATGAATACTGGAGACAGATTTTGCAATTCTTAAATTATAAATTGTAAAAATGCAGGGTCTGCCTGCTACGCCTCTGAAATCTATTTTGGAAGTAACTGTATTTGTGTGTATATATTATGTTATTGTCAGGTTGTAAGCTTTACTAGCAGAGTAAGCTAGTAAAAGTAGTAGCTTTAAAAGAACACTGAGCTAGATCTAGCTTCTGGCTCTGTGTGTTTATTGACTAGTGGTGTGCGTTGAGAAACCAGAACTCTCTGAATTTCAGTTTTGTCTCCATACAAAATGAAGAAGGTTGAAATAAAAAGTTCTCAGGTTTCCTTCCAGGCTCTGATCTTCTCCATGTGATTCTGACAGTTACCTTGTCTGCAGAAAGCCTTCGGGTAATGAGAATCTCAGGTCCTGAAAGGGGAGATCCACACACCATCACCATTGACAATTGTTTCGTGCAAAACATGGTTTGCTTCCCTCTATTGGTGTGTTGCTTTTAAGTATGGAATTTTTTAAATCACACAAATAATATTAGTGGAACTCAGAATTTCAGGAACTTCATATACAACTGGTGCCATTATAGCAACACTTTTTTTTGTTTTGTTTTGTGTTTGAGACAGGGTCTCACTCTGGTGCCCAGGCTGGAGTGCAGCAGTATGCAGGAATGCCATAAGTTTTTAGTTAACACAACAGATCCCTGGAGGTCAAGGCATCCTGGTTATCACTCTAGCCTTCCTGCCAATTAAGTTAATTACATCCACCTTTTTGATGATGGTGAAGTGCCACCACCTGGCATCTGCTGTTCTTGCCTTCCACCATTCCCACTGACACCACGAAGCCTGGTCTCATGGCAGCATCTCCTCTTGTCGATCCTGGCCTACAAAGGATATTGCCAAAGAGTCTCGGAAAGATTCAGGTGCCCTTCTCACTGAATAGCCTAGAGAGGGGAGTTCCTGTGAGGCCACCAAGGGCACATAGTCAAGTGGTGGATTCTGAATCTGCTGGCATATAACGAACCATTCCAACATTCCTACCTCCCTGTACTTTCTGGCCTCTCTGATGCTTTACGAATGCAGTTCTATAATCTTCACCTAATTCACTGCAGCAACTGTTCCATCCACATTTCAAGGAGCCACTCCAGCAGTGTGTTGGAGCTTCAGGTGTCCTTGCCAAGTCGTTAAATCCTGAGAGTGCTCCCAGGTCAGTGTATTCTCGTGTATACAGCCTTTAGTCTACCCCTGGTTCAATACCCTTATGCCCACTCCTCCACCTCCTCTCCCAGATTCTGCCAGTACTTGGCAGAAGTGTGTACTTCGCAGCTCCTGCAACATTTTTGGCCAAAAAAAATCGTTCTCTCAGAGCAGGTTGTGCTTATGACCTTGGGCCATGATGAGGAATGACCATAGCCTGGTGTCAATGTGGGGCAGCAATGACGATACACCTCATCCTGCTGTAAGGCCTTGTTGGAGGGTCTTTGCCTAGTCTCCAGGCAAGGGGCAGCTGCCCTTCTCCTAGGAAGGAATGGGGGCTACTTCTTTCAGCCCAGAGCATTGAGTGGAAACTGGAGGTTCAAAGTTCTCAGATGTATCCACTTAAGTTTCTCCATACCAGATATCAGGAACCCATTACCCTTCCTCCCTTCCCCTTCCCCTCCCCTCCTATCTCCTCTCCTCTTTCTTCTACCCCAGAGCATTCAGTGAAAACTGGAGGTTCAAAGTTCTCAGATATATCCACTTAAGTTTCTCCATATCAGATATCAGGATCCCTTTTCTTTTCTTTTCTTTTCTTTTTTTCTTTTGAGATGGGATCTCTGTCAATCCAGGCTGGAGTGCAGTGGCATGTTCTCAACTGACGGCAACCTCCACCTCCCAGGCTCAAGTGATCCTCCCACGTTAGCCTCTTGAATAGCTGGGACCACAGGTGCACAACACCATGCCTGGCTAATTTTTTGTACTTTTGGTAGAGATGGGGTCTTGTCATGTTGCCCAGTCTGGTCTCAAACGTCTGAACTCAAGAGATCCACCCACCTCAGCCTCCCAAAGTGTTTGGTTACAGGTGTGAGCCAGTGTGCCCAGCCTTTTCTTTGGCTTCTTCTTTTTTTTTTTTTTTTCATATGAGGTTTCGCTCTGTTACCCAGGCTGCAGTGCAGTGGCGTGATCATGGCTTACTGCAACCTCAACCTCCTGCGCTCAAGCAATCCTCCCACCTCAGCCTCCTGAGTAGCTGGAACCACAGGCATGTGCCACCACACCCAGCTAATTTTTAAATATTTTGTGGACAGAATCTACCTATGTTGCCCAGGCTGGTCTCCAACTCCAGGTCTCAAGCAATTCTTCCACCTTGGCATCCTCAAAATGTTGAGATTATAGGTATAAGCTACCATGCCAGTACTTTTCTATCAGAGGCCCTGAATTTAGCCTAAGTGGCCCATTACACTTGACCCTTTGCAGTTCCACCATCCTTATAGTTCAACTCCATGTCTGATTTTCAGCCTGTTCTGCTCTGGGCAGGAGAAGAGCGTTTCTGGCTTCCATAACATGCTCTGAGCTGACAGGTTTAAGCCTGTCATTCCTTTCTTCAAAGTGTCTGAAGAAATCAAATAAGTCAACAGTTGCCCCCATACTGTCCAAGTGCGAGCACAGTGTTTTTCAAATTTTAGCATGTATAAGAATCATGTTGAGGGCTTCTTAAGACACAAATTGATGGCCTCACTCTTAGAATCTCTGATTCAATAAGTCTAAGGTGGTGTTTGAGAATTTGCATTTCTAGGTTGATATGAAATGCCAGCAGTGCTGCTGGTGATGATCCAGGAACCAGATTTGGAGAACTTTGTTCTGGCACTACTGCATCGGCAATGCCTGCCCTTCCACCTGTACCATATCCCAATCCACAGTAGGTGAGTTTCCTAGTGACAGTATTGCTACAGCACACCAGCACATCACTACCCCACTTACCACCAGCAATGGATCCTGTTGCCATCTGATTAGTGAGTTCCAGAATCCTGTCCTAAAAGTCTACTCTCTAGGGGTACTTTTTAATTTTTTAAAATTTTTTTTATTTTATTTTTATTATTATTTTTGAGATAGAGTCTCGCTCTGTCACCCAGGCTGGAGTACAGTGGCATAATCTCAGCTCACTGCAACCTCCACCTCCCAGGTTCAAGCGATTCTCCTGCCTCAGCCTCCTGAGTAGCTGGGACTACAGCCACATGCCACCATGGTTGGTTAATTTTTGTATTTTTAGTAGAGATGGGGTTTCACCATACTGGTCAGTCTGGTCTCTAACTCCTGACCTCGGGTGATTCACCGACCTCAGCCTCCCAAAGTGCTGGGATTATAGGCATGAGCCACCACACCTAGCACAAATATCTTTATTTTGTCTTCTTATCTGACAGATATTTTCGCTAAAAATGGAACTTGAGGCTGGCAGTTATGTTCTTTTGGTACATTGAAGGTGTCATTCCATGGTCTTCTGGTTCCTGAGGTATCTGTTGACTGTCAGCTTAATTGTTGCTCCTTTGAAGACAATCTGAATTTTTTCTCAGATCCTTTTTTTTGGTAGACGACATAAAAAAGGGGTCATGCACTCCCAAAGTGCTGGGTTACAGAGTCTCACTTTGTCACCCAGGTTGAAGTGCAGTGGTGCAATCTCAGCTCACTGCAGCCCAGACCTCCTGGGCTCAAGCAATCCTTCCACCTCAGCACTTCGAGTAGCTGGCACTCCAGGCATACACCACCACACCTGACTAATTTTTTTGTATTTTTTGTAGAGACAGGGTTTCACCATGTTGCCTAGGCCAGCCTCTAACTCCTGAGCTCAAGCAAACCACCCACCTCAAAGTGCTGGCATTACAGGCATGAGCCACCATGCCTGGTTCAGATACTTTTAAGATTAAAAAAGTGTTTTTGCCTTTGTTTTCTGCAATTTTAGCATAATGTGTCGAGGTGTACTATTATTTTTATTTGTCCTGCTTGGGGTTCATGAGGCTTCTTAAATCTGTGAACTATTGTTTTTCATAATTTAAAAAGTACTCTGTCATTATTTTGTAAAAATATTGCTTCTGCCGCATTATCTCTTTCCGTTCCTTTATTTTATTTATTTGTTTATTTTGAGACAGGGTCTTGCTCTGTTGCCCAGGCTGGAGTGCTCACTGCAGCCTAGAGCTCCCAGCCCCAGGTGATACTCCCAAAGCAGCCTCTCTAGTAGCTGGCACCACAGGCATGCACCACCACACCTGGCTAATTTTCATATTTTTTTGTAGAGTCGGGGTTACACCATGTTGCCCAGGCTAGTATTGAACTCTGGGCTCAGGCGATCTGCCCGCTTTGGCCTCCCAAAGTGCTGGGATTGTGTGAGCCACTGTGCCTGGCCCCTCTTTCCTTTTCTTCTGGGATGCTGATTAACAGTGTATTTGGCCTAGTCAAATATGTGCACCTGTAGTCCCAGCTACTTGAAGGGCTAAGGTGGAAGCACTGCTTGAGCCCAGGAGATCCAGGCTACAGTGAGTCAAGATCGCACCACTACACTCCAGCCTGGGTGACAAAGTGAGACCCTGTAATCCAGCACTCTGGGAGTGTATGACCCCTTTTTTGTACCACCTCCCTCCCCAGAAGTATCTGAGAAAAAATTCAAGTTGCCTTCAAAGGAACAACAGTTAGGCTCACAGGTTCTCAACAGAAATCTTAGGAACCAGAAGACCATGGAATGACATCTTCAATGTACCAAAAGAAAATAACTGCCAGCCTCAAGTTCCATTCTTAGTGAAAATATCTGTCAGATATAAAGACGAAATAAAGATATTTGGGCCAGGTGTGGTGGCTCATCCCTGTAATCTTAGCATTAATTTTTAAAAATAATGACCGAATATTTTTTAAACTATGAAAATATACCTATAGAGAATCCTTAGTGTGTCCTCTGTATGATTTACTTTCTCTTCTGTGTGTTTTATTTCTTTTTTGTCCCTTCACGTTTCATTCTGAATATTTTCTTCTGAATTACTAGGTTGGTGCAAAAGTAATTGCGATTTTTGCCATTACTTTTATTTTATCTTTTTGAGATGGAGTTTCACTCTGTCACCCAGGCTGGCATGCGGTGGCACACTCTCGGCTCACTGCAACCTCCACTTCCCGGGTTGAAGCGATTCTCCTGCCTCAGCCTCCTGAGTAGCTGTGAGTACAGGCTTGTGCCACCACTTCCGGCTAATTTTTGTATTTTTAGTAGAGATGAGGTTTCACCACGGTGGCCAGGCTAGTGTTGAACTCCTGACCTCAGGTGATCTGCCCACCTCTGTCTCCCAAAGTGCTGGGATTACAGGCGTGAGCCACCGCGCCTGGCCAGCCATTAATTTTAATATCTTCCAGTTCACTAATTCTCTCTCAACTGTGTCTAATTGGCTCTGGAAACCATGCATGGAATTATTAATTTTAGTTATTGTATTTTGTCTTTCTTTCTTTTTCTAAGAGACAGTCTTCTTCTACCACCCAGGATGGAGTGCAGTGGTGCGATCATAGCTCGATGTAACCTCAAACTTCTGGGCTTAGGTGATCCTCCAGCCTTACCCTCCAGAGTAGATAGACTTATAGGCACACACCACCACACCTAAGTCTTTGACTTTTGTAGAGATGGGGTCTCGCTGTGTTGCCCAGGCTGGTCTCAAATTCCTGGGCCTCAAGCAGTACTCCTGCCTCGGCCTCCCAAAGTATTGGGATTATAGGCATGAGCCACTGTGCCGCAAGTTAATGCTATTGTACTTTTCAATTTAGAATTTAGTTTTTAAGTACCTGTGGGGCTATTTTTTTTTTTTTTTTGTAGTTTTCTAAACTCTTACATCTTATATTTTACTTCCTTGAACATATTAAGTATAGTTATTTTGTAGCCTGTGTCTGATTCCGATATCCGGAATCTCCGAGTATGTTTCTATCGTTGCTTCTTTCTGATAGTTCTTGGTTCATGTTGTGTTGTGTCCTACTGAGTCTACCTACCTTAGTTGTGTGCCAAATATTTTTTAAAAATCAGTTTGTAATGTTTTGAGGCTTATGATAATGTTGTCTTCCTCCAGAGACAATTCTGTTCTCCCATTCCACATACCTGAATGCACTAGCAATCCAAAAATTTTAAATTCAATTTTGGGGATTGAAGCCGGGTGCAGTGGTTCACACCTGTAATCTCAGGACTTTGGGAGGCTGAGGCGGGTGGATCACTTGAGGTCAGGAGTTCAAGACCAGCCTGGCCAATATGGTGAAACCCTGTCTCTACTAAAAATACAAAAAAATTAGCTGGGCATGGTGGCAGGTGCCTGTAGTCCCAGCTACTCGGGAGACTGAGGCAGGAGAATCCCTTGAACTTGGGAGGTAGAGATTGCAGTGAGCTGAGATTGTGCCACTACACTCCAGCCTGGGCAACAGAGTGAGACTCTGTATCAAAAATAATAATAATAATATAAACATAAAAAATTGGGGGAATTGAGACTCAAAGCTGGACTGCAGTCTCTGTGAGGTTCAGTTTGCTTTCAGACTACCTTAACTCTCAAGGTATAGCCTTTCATTGTCCCCACCTAATGGTCTGTGGGCTTATGACAGCTACACACAATACCCTGTCCCAGGCATTGGCAGTCTCTGGACTCCAACTTTTGTCCCCGTTGCACCTAGAGGCTGTTCAAAGTGTACTGCCCAACTTCCCAGCTGCCTTTTTAGAAGTGGGGAACATCCACATGTGAAAAGTAGCTCCAAGTGCTGAGTTATGTCTCTGATGGCTGTCTCTTCCTGTGTCTCAGTCTAGAAATTCTTCACTATTGTGTTAACTCTTTGATGCCTTCGAACAGATTTTGGGGTTTTTTGGTAGCCAGTTTTTATTAAAGGTAAAAATTGCTCAGTTTTTCTCATTTTTTTTTTCCTTGGTTAAGTCTTCATACTGCCTGCTCCTTGAGTCAGAAGCAAAAGCATGGAGGCAGGAATGAGCCTGGGAAGAATAACAGGTCCCTTCATCTGGAGTGAAGGGTGTTCACTCCAGACATGGAGAAGGGTAAAGAAAGGAAAATCATGAAAGGCCAAGAAGGCTTGGAAGGGTAGGCTGACTGGAAGGGAATGCCTGCCCACTGACTGCCCTCCTTCTCCACTGAGTGAGTCCAACTTGCGTTGGCTGAGTTAGGTGCTGCCAAGGTGGGGCGCAGGTGTGTGCCAGGCATGACTTCTGCCCTGCATGGACGTATAAATCAGGTGAGGACAGGGAAGAACAGAAAGCCCCAAATAATAGTGGCTTGAATGAGAGAGAAGTTTATTTCACTCTCACACCAAAACAACTCTGAAGGTGGCAGTTCACAATTGGTAAGGTGGCTTAACAAGGATGTCTAGTGCACTTACAACCTCATGACACTTTATCCTATTGGCCAGAACCGCGTCACACAGGCACACCCACCTACAAGGGAGGCTGGGGAATATAATCTTTATTCTGGAGCACCATATGCCCAGTTAAAAACCAGGAGCACTGTTACTAATTAAGGATGTGTTCAAAGATAAACCTGGCCAGGTGCAGTGGCTCATGCCTATAGTCCCAGCACTATGGGAGGCCGAGGCAGGCAGATCACTTTGAGGTCAGGAGTTCGAGACCAGCCTGGCCAACATGGCAAAATCCAGCCTCTACTGAAAATATAAAAATTAGCTGGGCGTGGTGGCACATGCATGTAATCTCAGCTACTTGGGAGGCTGAGACACGAGAATCGCTTCAACCCAGGAGGCGGAGGTTTCAGTGAGCCAAGGTCGCGCCATTGCACTCCAGCCTGGGAGACAAGAGCGAAATTCCGTTTCAAAAAAAGAAAAAAGATAAACCTAAGCACTTAAAATTTTAGGAGTTTAAGTAGAGAGTGATTCAAGAATCAGGCAGTGCCAGACGGCGGGTGGTTGGGAGCCCGAGGGGAAAGCTTGTATAAGGTGCACACCGAAGCAAGGCAAAGAAAGCATTTGAGGCCAGGCGCGGTGGCTCAAGCCTGTAATCTGAGCACTTTGGGAGGCCAAGACGGGCGGATTACGAGGTTAGGAGCTCGAGACCATCCTGGCTAACACGGTGAAACCCCGTCTCTACTAAAAAACACAAAAAACTAGCCGGGCGAGGTGGTGGGCGCCTGTAGTCCCAGCTACTTGGGAGGCTGAGGCAGGAGAATGGTGTAAACCCAGGAGGCGAAGTTTGCAGTGAGCCGAGATCCAGCCACTGCACTCCAGCCTGGGCTACAGAGCAAGACTCCGTCTCAAAAAAAAAAAAAAAAAAAAAAAAGAAAGAAAGAAAGAAAGCATTTGATTGGTTAAAGTGGAGCAGTGGCCTTAATGTTCTTAGAAGTCAGTGGTGGTTTCTGACTGGTGAAGTCCCTAGTTAGTGGTTAGTGGGTGATTTCTGATTGGTGAAGTCCCTAGTTAGAGATTAGTTGGTGGTTTCTGATTGGTAAAATCCCTAGAGAATAATTGGTGTTTTCTGATTGGTGAAGTCCCTAGTTAGAGATTAGTTGGTGGTTTCTGATTGGTAAAATCCCTAGAGGCTAATTGGTGTTTTCTGATTGGTGAAGTCCCTAGTTAGAGGTTAGTTGGTGGTTTCTGACTGGTGAAGTCCCTCGATAGAGGTTAGTTGGCAGTCTCTGATTTTGTAAGGATATGGCTGTTCATGATGAGTGGGGTTTCAGTTTGCTTACATAAGAACCTAGGATATGGCCAGGCATGGTGGCTCATACCTGTAATCTTAGCACTTTGGAAGACTGAGGCAGAAGGATCACTTGAGTTCAAGACCAGACTGGGTGACAGAGCGAGACCCTATCTCAATTTTTTTTTTAACAATAAAAAAAAGAACTCAGAGTGCTATAGCCACCTCAGTCATGACTCCCAATTAATTATTTTAATAAGCAAGAGGATTACTTGGGGACAACTAGTGATCTCTTCTAGTCCCTCTCCTCTCCTCCCCTGTTCTCTTCCTCCAGGAAGCCTTCCCTGACATCTCCAATACTTCCTAAGTCCCTCTTCCTCTGCCCCACAGCTCAGAGAGACAGACCACTGTAAGAAAATTTGGAATAAGAAAAAAACATTATTGGATGTCTCCAGTGGAAAACTGCATTGTTTTGATTAGAGCACACCCTTCTGGCTAATTATTCTAGCCCTTCATTGCCTTCTAGCTGTTTTACAACTCTGTACCTTGCAGATGACAGATCACAATGCAAAATAATTCAACTCTATAATCATGCAAATAAATGGTCCAGTGGAGGTTAAATTGACTTCCTCCCCCAAGTAAAAAAGTCAGCTTTACATCTATTTGTAAATTTATTTCAACATTCCTTGACTCCATATAAATGTATGCTTCTTTGACTTCTCATTTGAACCGATTGTAACGTCTCCAGGTTCCCTCATTAATAATGAGTTAAATACTATCTTTTACGTATGTTCAATTTTTATCTATGTGAGAGTCAAGATTTTCCTTTCTAAAAAAATGATCTTTCAACACTGTGAGTACAGGATCCAGGCAGAGGCTCTAGCAGGACAGATACCAGCCTGGCCTGAGAGTCCAGGAGGAGTGAGTGACATTTGGTGTCAGGACCCTGACCAGGAAGAAGTGCCTTTGGAGACAAAGGGTAAGTCTTGGTTTTGGGGCCAGGTTTCCTGGCTGGGACACCATTATTCCCAGGGAGAAGGGACAGGCAGCCAGTGGGACTAAGGCTGGGCAGGGAGGCAGGCAGTCTGCCTAGTTCAGCAGGGACATCCACTCATCCTTGCCCCTGACAGTGGCTCACAGAACAATTCCGACCCTGTCAACCTGCTTGGAAGATGTGTGTGACATCCATTCTGGATATCTGAGTGACGAGGCAGCGAGCAGGGCTGTAAACCCAAGCCCCTTCCAGGCCCTCAGGGAGCCTTGGCTGGATCTCTGGGGTAGGGAGGGAACTGGAGGGCTCTGGCATGTGACTGGAGGGATGGGGGAGAGATGGGACTGTGAGTACTTCCTGGTCCACCCAGCCCCAGGACTGAGGTCAGCAAGGCAGGCTGCAGCTGAAACACCGAGGCCTTGAATGCCACCTGGAGAATTCAGAATTTGCAGACGATGTGCAGGGTCCCAGGTTCCCCAACCCTTTCCTCCTTGTTCTTCCTGTGAGCCCCAAGTTCTGTCCTGATCCATGGGCCTGGGTCCCCAGGCCTTCAAAGCACTTCTCTCTGATGAGTAAGGTAACAGACGGAAGATTAAGATTTGGATCTGGCAGGCACTTGCCAAGGGCCACACAGGAGAGTAAGATGGCATGCCACCCCACCTCCACCAGAGCTTGGGATGGGATGCAGTAAAGAACAAGCCAGCTTGGCCCCCTATCCCTGCAGCTGGGCAAGCCTGCCCTGGAAGGTACACAAGCAAAGTGCATCATCCGCTGGCCCCACTGCCCGTTTGTCTAGGCAAATATCTTCCTGGCTTAGCCCCCGAGTGACCTGCCTGTATCCTGCTCCTCCCCTTGGGGCCCCACCTTGCCTGCTGCCACCCCACTCTCCAGGACCCTTTGGGGTTCCACACAGCCCCTCCTCCAGCCCTGAAGGGGGGACACAGGATAGCCCCCAGTGCAGCCCCCTCCTCCTGCCCCAGGGAGCCAAGTGGAATGGAGCAGCTGGGAAGCCACAGCCCTGAATGGTCAGTGGGAGAAGGGTCCCCTCTGTGCTCAGCTGTGCAGGGAGGTGCATTGAGGGGTGTGGAGAGGGGCAGGACTCTACCAAGGAACAGCAGGGTGTAACTGCAGCTGGACTGCAGGCCTGGCAAGGCTCTGGAGTTCAGAGGAGGAGGGGAATGCTGCCGTGGACTGGAGGGCCAGGGAAGTCCTGGCCCAGGGGGCTGAAGTTGGCTCATGACAGGAGGAATATCACCCAACCTTCGGGGCCCAACCCCTATCCTGTCCTGGACACTGCGGCTGTTTCCAAAGTATTATTGTTGCAACATTTGTCGATGTGAGGCCAGAGTTCCCATTCAATTTATTTCAGGTATGAGGATGGGTTATTTCAGGTCTTCGGATGCCCTCTGACGAGAGGCTAGGGCAGGGGAAGAACAGTGTGAGAGAGAGCCCAGGTCTAGCCTGGCACACATTCAAAGTCCAGACTTGCCTACCCCTGACCCCACACTGAGCCCTGACACTTGTCACAGACTCAGCCCTCATCTTGGCCATTCTCTAAGCCCTGATCTTAGACATAGACTGAATCCTGACCCTGGTCCACAGAGAGCCCGGATCTCCAGTTCTTGGTTGAGTTTTCTCCAAAATTGTCTTTGGTCAGGAGAGGGTGTTGGTGGGGAGGGGGCATGTACCTGGCTTCCTGCCTCACCTCCCCGCTCCTGGAACCTGAGCCCTCTGCCCGATGGCAAGGAATGGCCTTCAGGTGTGTTTCTGTCCCTTATCGCTCATCATGTCCCAGGGAGCTGCTCTTTTCCCCATTGTTGCCAGGCGGGCCTCAGCACTGACAGAATCTCCAGCAGAGGCCCAGCAATGCCAGAGCCCTGCCCCCCAGCCTGATCTGGAGGGGACAGGAGATGAGGACCCAGTGTCCTAGGGTGTGGGCAGAGCCATTAGAGACCAGATCTTCCAGGCGCTGAGTGTGCCAGGGAAGGGGGTGGCCCTTCCAGGTCCAGCAGAGGTTGGGCAGAGGGTGCTGATGCTGCTTTCACCCCTCCTCTGTGGGACACCAGCGCCTCCACAGACAGAGGCTTCTCAGAAGCACCAGGTCCACCAGGTGAGACCTGGGCATCCTGGGGGCACAGGGAAGGGAGGCAGAATGGGGGTGCTAGAGTGGGTTGGCTGGCCTGGAGATGGGGTCACGGGCCACTAGATGGGTGGCCCATGGAAGGGTTTGGAGGAGAATAGGGGCCAATGAAACCAGGCCTCAAGGTAGAAGTTGCCTCCCTCCCTGTCCTTGGGAAGCCATCCGTCCCCACCCTGACCTGGCCAGGCTGGCCCCTTAACAACTTCTCCCAGAGGAGCCAGGAAACAGCAGAGGATGCAATTTCCAAGCAGATGAGTTGTGGTGAGGGAGGAAGAAGGGCTGCTTTGGGAGGTGTGTACAGCCTAGGTTACAGGCCTGGGGTTGGAGGGGTGGGCTGTGGAGGATTGCTTTCCCCCATCCTTGGAAAATAGCTCCAACGGGGAGGGGAGACAGCCCTGTCCCCCAGCTTTGACTCCAGCCAGCCTGATCTGGAGGGGACAAGAGATGAGGACCCAGGAGATGGGGGAAAGGGTATCCAGGTAGAAGGACCTGGGTGGGGAGGACGGGAGTCTGGCCAAGGCCCTCTCCAGGTCTGATTTCCTACTGAAGGGTTCCAGCCATTATCTTCCCAGCAGATGAGGCTCTGGTGACCTGGGACAAATCATGGCAGGGTCACACAGGTGCCAGGAGCCTGGTGGGAGAGGCTCTGGAAACTCCCCAGGACCCCAGCAGGTGGGGTGGGAGGCTAAGTCTGAGACCTGAGCCATCCCACAGGGCGCCAGCCTCCCACCTTGCCTGTCCCTTGGCAGCTCTGTAAGCCTCTTAGGGCTGCCATGGCCCTCTCCTGTGTCGGAGGCTGTGGAAGGGCAGGGGCATGAGAAGAATGCGCAGGGGACCTGGGAAGGACGGTTCTACGTGCCTGGAAGGACAGGCACGCCCACCTCCACACTCACCCTGCCCAGTCCAGGTCTCTGATCAGGATTCCACACGGGAAAAGCGCTGCGGGAGGGGGACTGTTCTCTTCTGATCTTCCCCTCTCCAAACCCCCATGCAGCCTGATGGAATGGGAGCAGGACCAAACTGGGATGGGAGATGGCCAGGGAATGGAACGTGGACCAACCCCTCCCCAGTGAGCTCCATGCCACCTGGACACAGAGCTCCCACCATAGCCACCATCAGCACCTCCGGCATCCCTGCAGCCACCGTCCTCACAACAGTCACTCCACATCACACCCAAACCCACACTCATACCCCCATCACCGGCATGGTCACCACCTCCACTTGAAGACGGGACAGGACTCTGAACTCCTCCTCAATGTGTTTTCAGGCCCATAACCTCCCAAGCTGTGGGGCAGGCACAGGCTGCCCCCATTCAAGACTCTGCAGCCCCAGAGGTCAAGGGCTTTACTGGAGGCCACCTGGCGAGTTAGGGCAGCCAGGCTTGCACCCCCAGCCACAGGGGTGGAAACGTGGGAAAGGCTGGGCAACATGAGTCCTTTTTTGAAGGGAAATTCGAGAGGGTGTCTTCATGTTTGCCACCTGCTTCTGAAGCCTTAGAAGCCTAGAGAGCCTTCAGCATGGGCGCGCAGTGGCTTCTGGCTGCTGGGATTCTCCTGGCTGGTAAGCGAGTAGGGTGGGGCCGGCTGGGCCAGGGCCAGGGGTCCTTCTTCTCAATCAGTTTCCACACTGGGTTGGCCTTCATTGTCCTCATGTGGGTCTGGCCATGAACAGCCTGGGGGATACCAGGACATAGCCAAGGTCCACTCCTCAGTCCCCCAGGCTTGGGGCTCCCAGAGGGCACTCGGGGTGAGCAGCTTTGGGGAGCCTGGCACAGGGCAGACCCCGCATGGATCTCAGTGTACACTTGTAGGTAAGTGTGGAATTAGCCCCCAAGGCTTTCAGAGATGCCCCCCGCCCTCCCCGCAAAATACTTTTAGGTCCAGCTGTCAGGCTTCTGTGTTCTAAGGATGCGACAAGGCAACAGCCTTGTCTTACGATGAGGATTGGGCAGCACTTCCCGGCACCCTCAGGCTGGCCTGGACCTCACAGGTCATTCAAACAGAACAGTCCAGGACCCCCAACCTGGAGACAGCATCGCCCTGGGGAGCTCTTGAGGCCCTTGGGGAAGGACACTGCGATGGGTGGTGTTGGGGTGGGAGGCACAGGGAGGGGTCCTTGAGGAGTGTCAGGGTCCCCTCCTACTTCCCTCAGCTCTGGTGGGTTAGGATCAGCGCGTTTGCCTCCGGTAGCTCAGCGGTTTGGGGCTGGAGCTGGGCCAGGGTTTGGATCTCTGCAGGCCTCTTCCCAAACGAGGGTGGGAGGGCTCAAACAGGGAGGGTGCGGTGTCCAACAGGCTGTGGGCAGTCCCACCTCCCAGCCCCCTGGGTGACAGGCAGAACATGCCTCTCCTGTTTGCAGCTCTCTGGATGGTCTCAGCTTCCTCCCTGAGCCTTCCTTCTACTCGCAAAGACACCGGTTGGCCTCCCTCAGCCCCTGGCCTGTCCGCTTTGCAAGGCAACAGCAAGAAGACACTCCTGTCACTGAACAGCCTGCAAGCCATCATTGATGGAGTCTCTCTCTCAGCGGAGAGGAAAGGGGAGACTCCCAGCACAAGGGTAGAAGCCCTCTCTCCTGAGGTATCTGGGGACCAAGAAGCTCCTCTCGCCTTGTCTTTGGATTCCCCCTCCGACCAGCCTGTCCCTTCAGGAACTACTAGGGTCCTGGGCAGGGCCCCACCTGGACCAGCCCCATCAGCACTGGCCTGGCCTACAGCCCACAGAACCCCTGAGTCCCAGCCAGCATCCTCTGTGGCTGGACCTGTGATTGAACCTGCAGAGGAGACGTTGGTTCCTGGATCTCCAGAGATTGCTGCCACCTTACCACCAGCAGCTTCTCCTGGCCCAAGGCACCTCGGGTCTGGGCAAAAGTCCAGTGGGGCCCCTGGATTGTCTGTGACAATTCATACTCCTGCCCCTGCAACCCTGAGGACATCTGGCACCCCCAGACCCACCCAGCAGCCAACTGGAACATCCTCTGCCCCCACCACCCCTGCACCCATATCAGGATCCCCACCTCGGATGTCCTGGCTCCCGAGCAGACACACCTTCAGTCCCTATGCCTGGATGCCGTCTGTGTCAGGGGCTAGCAGCTTTGGCCCAGAAGCCTCCCCATCGCTGATACTGGCTCCAGGGACCACGGGGAAGGCTGTATCCTCAGAACCCCCCAGCCCACTTGTGCGTGTGTCAATTGTTTACATGTTGGCAGTCTTACCCTTGTAGGTCCAGGGAGGTCAGAGTTGGCCATGACCTCCCAGTTCTCATAGGGGAATCAGGGTCACCCGGACAGGCTGTGGCTTCCAGCCAGGGCCCAGGGCCCAGTGTTCCTTTGATGTTGCCATCACCCTCAACAGCACCACCTTCACAGCCCTCACTGTCCTTCTCCCCACACCTCTCACCTGTGTTGGCCCCGTCCTTGTCCCCACTACCCACCGTTCCATCTTTGTTGCTGTCACTGTCACTTTCCCCACCACAATGGCCATTTCAGTCACCAACTGCATCACTATCCCCAATCCTGGCCCTGGTTTCCCCTGTAAGTACCAGAGCCAGAAACTCTGCAGACCGTTCTGTGTCTGTGTTCCCCCGCACACGCACAGATTCTCCCACTGATACCTCCAGCTTCCCACCCACCCCACCACCCCTGATGGTTGCAGAGCCAGCCACTCTACAGGGGACAGTCCAGCCTGGGCCAGGGGTTCCTGCCAGCCCAGCCCCCACAGCCACCCTCCCTCTCAGATGTTCCTCCAGCCTTCCCTCTGTCCCACCCAGCCCCAGTTCTTCAAGGGTCCCTGGGGGTACTGATCCCATCCAGTCTTCTGCCCTGCCTCATCGCAGCCAGACCTTCTCATTTCAGGACTCAGTCTCCCCAGGACCCAGTCACGTGACCCGCTCCGTGACTTTCACAATCACCAATGAAGCCTTCTCGGCTGCACTCTTGAACCCTGACTCCTGGAAGCACCAACTGCTGCGTAAGATCATCCGCCACCAGGTGAGTGCCCCTCCTCCGGTGCGCAGGTGGCCGGTGAGGCAAAGTGAGGCAGAGTTCCTGCAGCCAAAACCAAATCTGCCTCCGCCTTGGTTCTGGAACCATGGATGCCCTAGCCGGCAAGTGCCATTTCTTGCCTGGCATCCAGGGGGAACTCCGAGTCTCTGTCCATTAGTTTATTGGTTCATTCCTTCATTTATTCAACTAACTCATTTCTTCCTACCACTAACTGAGCACCTACTGTACCAGGTATGGTGCTAAGTGCTGGGAACACCACAGTAAGCAAAAGCAAGCATGCCCCCTGCCCTCAGGGAGCCTGCAGTCTGGAGGAGAGGACAGCCCTACAAGGAGTGATCAAACAAATTCAGATGTCATCGTAGTTGTGATAAGCTATGGAAAGGAGAAGTGCAGACAGGATAGGCAGCGAGAGGGTGCTGCTGGGGAGAGGTGGCTGCCTAGACAACACCTTTCTGAGAACTGGAAATTTTAACTGGGACACAGAAGGTGACCAGATGAAACACAGAGAGGCTTTCTAGGCAGAGAACGGCAACTGTGATGACCTTGAAGTGAAGAGGTGGTCGGAGGCAGCAGAAGCAGAGGGACGCCAGCGAGAGGGGCTGTGAGGAGAATAATTTGAAACAGGGGTGGGAGAGGGAGAAGGGGAGGCCTGTTAGGAGCAGGGTAGTCGTCGAAGCCAGAGAGGTCTGGATGGCAGGCCAATGTGGCAGCTGTCCAATGCAGAGATGAGAATGACTGCACTGGAGAGCGATTTTCAAGAAAACAGTAGAGAGGGAAAAACCTAGGAAGGCTGGGTGTTTGCTGCAGCATCTGCCTCCTGGGCTCAAACCATCCTCCCACCTCGGCTTCCTGAGTAGCTGGGACTACAGGCACACACTACCATGCCTGGCTAATTTTGGTATTTTGGGTAGAGAAGGGATTTTGCCGTGTTGCCCAGGCTGGTCTTGAACTCCTGGGCTCAAGCGATCCTCCCACCTCAGCCTCCCAAAATGTTGGGATTACAGGCGTGAGCCATGGCGCCCAGACAGACCTTGAGGCTTTCAGCAGAGGATGACTGGCAGGTTATCTCCGGCCAGTGTGTGAGGAACAGCTTGGGTGGGGCCTGGGAATCCCAGGTGGTCTGTGAGGGACCATTGCAGGGACCACGCCAAGATGATGGAGGGTTGACAAGGGTAGGTGGTAGGGTCAGATAGGGGGTGGGTTAGGGCAGGAGGGAAGGTTTGGGGTGGCACGTGCCGGCCTTCCATGCCTCTGCCTGTCCTCAGCTCCAGCCCCTCTACCACGAGGCCTTCCCCAGCTTCCAGGGCATCGGTGTCCTGGTCTTCAGGTAAGTGCACATGGCTCTTAGGGTCCACCTATCACCCACCAGCTGCTCTGACCCTTCTCAGCCACAAGGGTTGTCTCAGATGCCTAGCTCTGCCCGTCCCACCCCCAATTCAGGAGCACCTGGGGGCAGGGGCAGGAAGAGCCCTGGACAGGCAGGGAGGAGGCCCACATCTGATTCTGCCACTGGCTATGCTATGTGACCTCAGATGCCCTTTGACCTGCCCTGATTCCAGCTGCAGGATTTGGGCAGGAATGCCAAGCGTTGTCTGAGTGCAGTGGGAAAGGCAGGGGCAGCAAGGGCAGCAGGCATGTAAATGACATGCAAAGGGATGCAAATCCCTTGGGCAGGGCCCTCCACTCTAAGCCTCTAGGGGAAGAGGATGCTGGGGGAGACCCAAGACCACATTTGCCAGCAGAGAGCAGCCCTGCCATGTCATGTCAAAGGCTGGGAAGGTCCAAATCGCTGCAGCCCCACTTGAGTTGTGAGCTCAGTGTGGGCTTTGAATCCTGTAAGTAATTTAAAGGCTCGAATGCTCCCAGTGACAGGAAGCTCACTCTCTCTCCAGGCCATGCTCCTGAGCTGCTCAGACTGTTTTCCCTTTTAACAAATGGAAACTTTCTATGACTTCCCTGCCCTGTGCCTGAAGAGAGGTTTTCTCTCCCCACTCCCAACATGCACAGCAAGCAAGTGCTCAGGGAAAGACAAAAGTTATTCTGGATTCTTATTTGTCTCCTGGTCTCTCCCCAAAAGCTCCTTCAGTGCCCTACTAAGGCCAGGGCAATTGGTCCATCTCTCACTGGCTTTCAGAGATTCTTCAGGCCTGTCACCTCCCTCTCTCCAGAGCCCCTGCACCTTGTGATACAGCCAAAGATGTTTTTCTCAGTGTGATCCAGATTATCATCCTGAGACCTCACAGCCAGCTGCAGCCTGGTTGAGTAACCCTGCCCTGGGCGCTCCCTGGGCGGGATTCATGGTATTCCCATGACAGCTGGCTTGTTGGGGTGTCCAAGGGAACTGAGTTTCACTGAGTGTTTGCTTTGGGTGCTGGTGGCTGAGTCATTCAGGCCTCACAGCCATCCTCTGGGAAAGGGATCATTATCCCTCTTTTACTGAGGAGGCAGCCGAGGCCCACAGGGGTAAGGTGACTTGCCTTGAGTCACACAGGGAGGCTCTTCTCTGCGTGGCCCATGGCTTCCCCTGAGGACTTCCCTCCCTTGGGATGCCAACTCTTGCACCAGCCAGGCCCCCACCGGGCACACAGGACCCCTCATGCCCCCACTGGCCCTGGCTGAGGATGTGGCTCTGCCCCCACAGGCCTGGCTCTGTAGTGGTGAACGCCTCTCTTGTATTTGGGGGCCGTGCCCCAGGCCCCTCTCCCTGCGATGTCCTCTGGGCTTTGTATCGCAAAGTGAAGACCTCAGGGCAGATGCTGGGGAACCTGTCATTGGCTGAGAACAGCCTCATCTCTGATGGTGAGTCCCATCCCCAGCCACCCCTACCACAGTGCCTTTTCACCTGCCCAGGGGGAGCACTGGGTGGACTCCCTAGAGGGATCCAATTCCTGCCCTGACCCCGAAGCACCTGGTGGTGCGGTGGGTGAGGAGGGGCCTGGCGCCTCCGGAACTCCCATCCATGGCTCTACAGGGGCCGACCTGATCACCCTGGCCCAGGAGACCATCAGCATCCGCTTCACAGCCATGAGGCCCTTCCTGCCGCAGCTCCTCGTACCGGGTTCTGTCTCCTTTGTCCTGCTGGAAAGGCAGATCCTTCAACAGGTGAGGTGGCCTTTTCCAGCCCTTCTGGGGTCTGGGACACTCACTATGCCTCCCTCGAAAGCAGGCCTTCCAGCATGGAGGCAGCACCCAGCCACGGCACTGTGGGGGAAGGCGGGCGCAGAGGGCAGCATGCCCTGGGGGAGAGGGTTCTCTGAAGGAGGAGTAGACTCTGTCCGCGTGGGAACACGGCCAGGCTTTGTCAGCAGACACCCCTACCCAGGATGCTGTGTTTAAGGGTGGCTCCCTCCCAGGTCCTACCTCCCGCCTCACCTGGTCCCCATCCCACACTGGGTCTCAGGAGAGACAGCTCCCAGGCTCGCCCTGACCTCCAGGGTTTCCCACAGGTCACACCGGTGGTGTCAGGATTCTATAAGGCGAGTCCCCAGGAGAGGCCCCTGCTCCTCTTCAGGTGGGTCGAGTCCCCGTCCCATCCATCCAGCTTGCCCTGCTGCTCTCTTGGGGGCTGCCCTGGGGCATAAGGAGGCAACTCTGTGACCCAGAACCAAAATATGGGGGTGTAGGTTTGGGGCTACCTGGGAAAGGACTTTGCCCCAGGTAGCTGTAGCTTGGCCATGTAAGCTGGCTCTGCCTAGGAGGTAGGGAGCCCCACACCAGAGGGTGTGCATTTCTGGGGACTCTACCTGCTTCTAGAAACGTGCTGGCAAAAAGTTTGTGACCCCTGCACTCTCCCCTTGTGCTTCTCTAGCAATGCTGAACAGTGGGTGGGCGTTTATATCGAATACAAGTTCCAGACCCCCGTCCCTACCCACCTCCAAGGCCTGGCTAATCACATGGCCCAAAACATAACAGATCCCATCCTCCAGAAATCCAGCATCATGGCCAATGGTGAGTCAGGGCTGCGATCCCTGTGTGTCTCTGGGCCAGCAGGCTCTTCCCTTCTCTAAACCTCGGTGTTTCTCTTCCAGAGAATGGGCAAAACTTCTTCAAGACAATACTTGCTCATGTGTTGGGGCCACAGAGAGGAATGGGGCATAGAGCTTTAGCAAGGAGCTGGACAGAGGCAAGAAGCAGCTAGGACCAGAGGGATGAGAGGGTCCCGTCACCTCCCTGATTGCACAGAACCTCACTGAGTCCTCACATGCATGACAAGATCTGTCCCACCAAGTCAGAGGCAAAAACCCTCAGCTCTGCCCTAGTGCCGGGGCTGCAAGAAGCCCATATCTCCTCTTGGGGCCTCCTGATAGGATGACTTCTGCAAGCTCATGCCATCCTAACAGGGAGAGCTGGTCCACGCCCAAGTTAGGAGAGTGCTGGGTCAAATCAGTCCCCTCCAGGTGCGCACAGCCTGAAGCTGCTCTCCAAGGACCCCTCAGTCACAGAAGGTGCTGGTCCTCCTACAGTGCTGCCCCACCCCCACCACCGCAGCCTCCTGGGGGTGCAGTCAGGGGTGCCCTCCTTTAGGCTCTGCCCTCAAAGCCACTCCTACACAACTACTCTCCCTGCCGGCCGCCCCAGAGACCAGATTGGTCTCTTCTGCTCCCCAGAAAGCCAGTTCCCAGCAGACAGGCCATGTTCCCTCTTCATTCCTCAACACAGAGGGCCCATCACAACCCTCTCAGCAGACGGTAGAGCTCCCCACGCATCCTCTTAAAGAGGCTTCACCTTTGATGGCCACAAGCCCCAACATGACCTCCTCCCAGGGAGTGAATTTTCTTACATGTCTCCCACCAGAGCAGCGACAAAATAAAACATAAAAGCAGCATCTGTTAGATTGTCAGCAACATTTCCTACTAGGATCAACTCTCGGAGTGAGCAGCGTATTCCATTAGATGGATCAGTGCAGGGGCTAGCAAGCGTTTTCTGTAAAGGGCCAGATGGAAACTCTTTAAGGCTCTGCAGGCCACTGTGTCTCCATCATCACATACTCAAACCCTCCCCTGTAGCAAGAAAGCAGCCCTAGACAACATGTCAACAAATGAGCATGGCCACGTTCCCAGAAACCTTTCTTTATGGACGTGGAAGTTTGCATGCCATGTACTTCTCATGTGTCACAAGATACGATTCTACTTTCCATGTTTTCAACCATTTAAACATGTAAAAGCCATGCTTAGCTCGTGGGCCACACAAAAACAGGCAGCAAGAAATTTGGTTTTTAGACCAGCGTCGGCTGACCCCTGGATGGAGCATTAGAGCTTGGGTGCACGCCCCACCCCAGGGCTTCCA
This sequence comes from Chlorocebus sabaeus, assembly GCF_047675955.1. Taxonomy (NCBI): domain Eukaryota; kingdom Metazoa; phylum Chordata; class Mammalia; order Primates; family Cercopithecidae; genus Chlorocebus; species Chlorocebus sabaeus. The sequence goes on along the minus strand of NC_132929.1, from coordinate 51,081,535 downwards.
GGAGAGGGAGTGCAGGCTGATGCCGCCCCCACCCCCATCTCTCTAGGGGAGAAGGCGGAGCTGGTGCTGTATGAAGTTTGGCTGCAGATCCTGGGCCAGCCCTACACCAAGGCCTTGGAGGACAAAACCAGCCCTGAGTTCTGCGCACTTCAGGGGCAGCTGACAAGATGGGTGAAGTGGCGGGATAAAGTGGGGGGGTCGGGAAAGAGGCCTCAGGAAGATGGGGGATAACTGGACAAGGCTTTGGTACAGCTGTGACCCTCTCCATCCTCTCCTGACCCCCCAGCTGACCCTCGTCCTCAGACCTCTGCAGAACTTTGACCAAGTGGTGGTGGAGGAATTCTGGTGGGTCTGGGGTGGCCCTGGGTGACACAGGGCTCAGACCTGGGTTCTGGGGTTGAGGGCAGGAGGCTGGAAGAGATGACTGCCCCTAGTCCCGCAAGGCTGCCCAGGCCCCTGAAGTCTGTGATGAACCTCCCACCAGGCCAGACCCACTGACCGCCAGAGTGGGTGCCACCTTCTTCAGGGCAGCGCCAGCCCAGGCCCTCATGTGGGACTGTGTGCGCCAGGGTCTGCACACCCTGGGGGAGACAGAGGGCCTCTTGGTAGAGATGGTCATCCCAGACCTCGGTTAGTAACTCCTTCCCCCTACAGGCCCCCTCCCTCTGTCCATCTGCCTCCTCCCTTGGGCTCACTGTCTCCACATGCCCGGATCTGAAGCCTGCCTCCCTTCCTCACGGAGCCCTCCAAGGTGCTCATAGCCCCAACTCTCTGGTCCCACAGCACCTTCTGGGCCCAGATTTTGCCTTCTCAGAAGTCTGGGAAGCAGGGCCCCGCCTGGCCATGGCCTTCTTGCTCTTCTCCAGGCACCCCTAGCCCCAAAGCCTCCAGCCCACTGGATGCCTCCATCCCTGATTATGCCATGGCTCTCCTCATCCTGGGTCTCCTGCTGGTCACACTGGCCCTTGTCCTGGTGAGTGTCTGGCTAGGCCCAGGCTCCTTCTTGAGGGGCAGGCTGAGCCTTTGACCTCTTGAGTCTTTAAGCCAAGCTGGGGGGTGAGCAGGCCCCTTTACATCCCTGATTCTCCACCCAAGCCCAGCATCTCCTCAGCCTGCAGCTGGGGCTGTGGGGTTTGGGGCGGGGGGCTGGGCCTGATCCCAGTGTCCCCACTCTTGTCAAGGTGCTAAAGCGGAGGGCCTCCCTTGGGGTGTTCAGCCCGGGAGCATAGATGTGCAGTGTGGTACAGAGGATCCTCTCCAGACAGGTAAGTGGAGGGCTGTTCTCCCTGACCCCACCCCAGGTGTTTGTTCTGGGTGGAGTCCACTCCCCCTCCCTGCCAAGGCCTTCTGCAAACACTCCCTGGGGGCTGTTGCTGGCAGCCTGTGGGTGGTGCAGTCAGTGTGCCAGAAAAGCTCCCCACTATTTGTGGGCAGTGGTGGCCCAGGCAGTCAAGCAGACTCCCCCAGGCAGGCCCCACCTACCCCTAACCTGTTCCCAGTTGCCTCCCACCAACCCTAGAAATGATGCTGGGGGCCAACAGAGACTGAACTTAGGTGCACAGGGGGCCAGGAGACCTGGGACAGAGAACAGGAGGTGTGGGGAGGGAATCTTCCTTCCCCCACTTCCCACTGCCTGAAGGCCAGACAGTGGCACCTCCAGCTCCTGGAGGCACATGTGTGGACCCAACTCAGTTTCCCCTTTGTCTGGTAGCCTTTCTTCTCCCTTCCCCGGGGCCAGGTGGATGTGGGAGGAGACACAGCACCATCCTGGGTGCACTCCAACTCATTCCTCATTCCTGGCCTTCACTCCCTTTCCTCTACACACAGGTGACCCCTCAGGCTGCTGATCCCTCTGCTGAAACCCAAACTCCAAGCCTCTCCTCTCCCCGCCTTCACCTTGTCCCACAGCTTCCACAGACAGTGTCTCAATGCTGAGGAATGAATTTGGAGTTCCAACACCACCGACTTTCCCAGGAACTCAGAGCCAGAGAGGGCCAGGGTCCAGCCCGAGGCCACACAGCCAGGGGCTTCTTCCCTCCTAAACCCCCAAGGACTGGACTTGCAGAGCTGGGACAGAGGTGGGGTGGGGGAAAGCAATGCCTTGTCAACCCACGCAGGGAGCCCCACTCCCATCCCCAAGGTGCATAAAGTCGAGGAACACCCCTGCTCCCACGTCCATGCTCACTCAGGGCCCTGCTCCAAGTGCTTGGTACTGACACTGGCCTCCCGCCCTCCATGCCACAGGTATCGATCGGTCTCATTTACAGAGGGGGGAAATGGTGGCCAAGAGCCTCCCCCAGCACACACAGCTAGTCTTAGGTACAGCTGAGGTCTTAGGCACAGCTGAGGGGTCCGCAGTCTCTGCTGACCCTCCTGCCACAAGTGCTGCCAGGGACCATGCTTTGGAGAGGAAGGAACGAGAGTGAGCTGGGTACTCACACACAGGGCACGGGGTTGGGGCGGGGAGATAGGGAAGGGTCAGCCAGGAGGAAAGGGCTAGGCATGATCCTGTACATACACATCACAGAACCCGTGGAGGTGGGGGTACTCAGGCCGGTTCTGGGCGTGGCCCAGCATGGTGGACCTCAGACAGCAGAACGTGGCAGCCCGGCAACCCTCCCGTGGCGCTTTGCAGGGCACCTTCATCCCCACAGAGCTTGGTTAAGTTTCTCTCCCTGGGGCAGGAACTCAGCTGCAGAGGCAGCAGGAAGAGGACAGAAGCCCACCCCAAAGAGGGTTGGGGCAGGGGCACCCTTACGCCCGCCTGGTCTGGCCCAATAGGGCTGGAGAGACTGTCAGTCCTAAGAGAAACACAGGCCCTTTGGGGGTACAGAAAAGCCAGGAAGCAATCCAAAGTTGGTATTTTAAAAATTGATTTCTAGATATTTAGACGGTCATCTGGTGTGAGGAGCTGGGAGGGCCCCAGGGTAGAGCCCAAAAGAGGAGGGAGACTGAAAAGGGGTCAGAGTGGGAATGGGGGCTGCTGAGGGCAAGGCCCGCCCTCCTCCCTGACCCCCCAAACCCAGCCACAGAGCCAGTCATCCTCAGGCCAGAGGGTGTGAGCAACGGGTGCCCTGGCTGCTCTATGGTGAATCAGAGCCAGTGGGTGTGGAGGGTCTTCCAGGGCAGGTATGGGGCCACCGGGGCAAGGTAAGGCAGGCTCCCAGGGCAGAGACTGAGGCTGACCCCTGCAGCCCCCCTACTGCAGGCGGGAACACCAGGATAGGCAAGGTCCTTAACCTAGAAAGCCCCAGCAGCTCCTGCGCCCATCAGGACACCGTTGACGCTTGGCAGTGGTGGAACCCAGGAATGGTCTTTGAACCCATGACCTGGAAGGGGGAGCCAAGGATAGTCCTGGCCGGAAGCCTCCCCTACCTGCAAGGAGTGAGCAGGCCCAGTGAGGGGACCCCAGGAGCCCAGACCATGAGCTTACCTGGCCAAAGACAGCAGCCAGCACCAAGACATCAAAGAGGGCGGGTAGAAAGATCATCACATCAGGGTTGACTGCAGCCAGCACCAGGTTCTTCTGTACTTCTGGAACACACAGGCCTCTCCTTCCTATCCATGAAGTGCCCCTGCCCCCACCCCAGCACCCCAATGACCAGCCTAATAGATGCATTTGTCCTGGGTCAGCCCCGCTGTCCAAGCAACTGCAATTTCTGACTAGAGAGCCAGGGCGGGGCAGGGTGTAGGAGGGGTCCCTGGAAGATGCCCCCCGGGATGCCCTGATGCCTAAAACGTTCCCTGTTGGGCCTTCTCAGGGAGGGAGGGTTATGGCAGCCTGTTCTCTCCAGCCACCTCCATCACCACAGGAGCCCTTACAGGCTCTTGGGAGAGAACTGGGTCACTGGAGCCAGGAACAGCATGGACACAGTCCTGGGGCTGAGGCTAAGTGGGCTCTGGGAGACCACCACTCTGTCTTAAAGCTTTGATCTCCTGGCCTTCTACAAGCCAGGCTATTTCAGGCTTTGCATGAGGCCTTGCACAGAGACAGAGTTCAAACACAGCTGGTCAACACAGCGGGCTTTAGGGAGGTGGCACATACCTGGGGGTGGGGAATGGGTAGCAGGGAAGGGAGGCCCTGGGGCTAGCGTGGCCTGTCTGCAAGTGATGCAATGGGACCTGCACCACGTGAGAAGAGAGGGTCCACCTGGAAGCGTGGACCAGCCAGATGGCCACCAGGCTGGATGGCCACCGCCAGAGTCTGCAGGACAATAGAGGGGGCTGGGAAGGGACAGAGGACAACTGAGGGGCAGGGAACCTGTATTCCTCCATACAGACACGTGAGTCTTCCCTAAGTGGGTCTTTCCCACAGGGGTGAGGGGGCATTCAATACACACCTCCAGCTCACCTCAAACCATCTCAGGAGGCCACCACCAACTCACACAGGCCAGTTGAATTGTAACAGTGACCCCAGAACAGCACAGCCCTATCCTTCAGATGAATAAACAGAGAAAGAGACACATCTCACAGCCAGGAGCTGCAACTCAGGCCCAGGTCCAGCTGCAGTGCTGCCTCCATGGCTCTGCCTACACTCCTCCGGGACTCAATTCCCGCTAACAAGTGAGCACTTGAGTACGGGTAAAATAGGTGCTATTTTCCCCGTCTGGCTGCTGGGGAAAGGGAAGCAAGGCACAGGTGACTTGCCAAAGGCCAAAGTGACAGGGTTGGTTCAACCCCATCTGTCTCAGCCAGCACATCCCCATGGCAGAGGCTTTACTGTGATCCAAACCTGGAAGGCGGAACTCCTTCCAATGTCCCACCCAAGGCACAGAGCATGCAGCCCCATGTTTGGGAAATAATCATTTCCCAATAAACATGACAGTGTGGGAAATAATCTGGCTAGGCCAAGGCCTTATGGAGCCCAGGGTTCCCTAGGGCCAGGACAGCACTAGAGCCCACCCCAACTCCCATTGGAAACCTGGAATCTGCACCTGTAGGAGATCAGGAGAGGGGTTCAGCCTCCGATGCACCTGCAGCAAGGTGAGATAGGCACAGGTGGGCGCCCTGCTTCCAACCAGCCTCAGGTGGGCAGGAAGCAGATCTCCTGCCTGACCTTCCTCTCCTGCCTCCCCCAAGCAGAGAAGGGGCAGCTGCCCATCAGGCCATTGCCCACATTGAAGCCACTGAAGCTAGGTCCCAACGGGCGAGTGTGACCCCTGACTATCCCAGGCCCGGGCCAAGGCAGTCATGTCTCTGGTGAGGACCTGGTAGACAGGAGATGATGTCCCCACGTGGCTCTATAAACCTCTGATTGAGGATAATCAAGGAAATGGGCAAGACCATCAAGCTCAGCCAAGAACACGAGGAGGACCAGGGGCAGGCAAAAGTCAGTATGGGCCCAGGCCTGGCCCCTGGAAGGATGGTGGATGAGGGGCCAGCCACGGTGAAGGGGAATGGATGGCCACGGGCTGGGTGGTCAGGGCTGTCAGCTCCTGCAGCCCCAGCAGAATGTCCACCCAGGCCTGGCTCTGCACTCAGCCTTCTGCCTGGAGCCACAGGTGCCTGGACACCAGCCTCCAGTAGGGATGGTGGTAGGAAAGGCACTGTGGCCACATGTGGGCAACTAAGCATGGGACAGAGGGGTATCGTGCCCCAAAGAGACCATAGAGGTCAAGAGCTTAAGCAGATGTGACACTATCAATAAACCCCCTTGTCCTGGGTCACATCAATTAAGTCAGCGCCTACCCTGACCCTGAAGCTGCAGCTCAGTCTGGTTGAGACTCACAAAGAGATGTTAGTGCTGGGCAGGCGGCCTGGCCCAGCCTGCGATGTCCAGCAAAGCTGTGGGCTGGACAAGAATCTCTGAAGATTAGTCCAGGAAAAGGACAGCTGTGCCTGGGCAGGGAGTGGGGGCAATGGCCAGGGGCAGGAGGCCTGAGGACCTTTAACTAGGTAGGGTGCCAGGTCAGGATACGCACAAGAGAAGGTGGCATGGCGGCATCCTGCCCGAGACCAGGCTATAAACCTAGGGGCCACCTGTTCTAGCCTAAACCATGCTGCCGCCCAGATGGCATCCTTCAAATGTGAGGCGGGCTGGGAGAGCCCCCAGACCCCTCATCCCTCCCACCCCAAGCTGGTTCCCATCCCTCACTAGAAGGAAAGGGAACTCTTCTATGGGGCACAGCATGCCAGGTTCTCCATCACCTGGGGGAAGTGGCAGGGGAGAGGGGGAACTGCAGCTGGGTGAAAAAGAACCCAAGTTCCACTCTGTTCCTTCCTGTCACGTGACCTCAGGCAAGCTGCTTTCTTTGCCTGGGGCCAAGGAGAGTCACAGGGGAAGGGCCAGGTTAAAAGAGCTCCACCCTGGAGCCCAGAGCTACCCACAGAGAAAACCCCCATCCTCCTGATTCTGCTCCCAACTCACGCTGCTAGGATAACATCCTCCCCATCAGAGAGGCCGTGGGAGGCAGAGGCTGACCCTGCTCCTTCAGGCACCTCGGCGGCTTTGGGTCCGCCTTCATCATGATCAGGGAGTGGGTCCCTGGGATCACAAAGGTGAGGGGCAGCTTCTCAGGCTCCAGGTGCTCCAAGGTAGACCCTGCAGGGCACCAGAGCTAGAAGGACATTGGGGAAGACCTTGAACCAGGCCAGGACCTGAGCTCTGCTTGGACACGGTGACTCTGAGCCAGGTAACCCTATGTCTCAGTCTGTCACTCTGTCTCATGCGGGATATCAGCATTACCTCTGGAGTCCAAAGCAGGCAAGCCAGAGTAACCAGAGATCCCAGTAGGGACCAAAATCAAAGGATGCAGGGGTCGGGCCTGTCCCAGAAGGTCAGGCTGGACGAGGGGCTCTGTAAAGCTGGGGCAGCCGAGGGCCTGCCCTTCAGGTTACAGGCTTCTGGGTCCTGGTCTAGACTCTCATATGCCATCCAGAGACCCAACCCTAGGGACAATTCCTCCCAGGCTGGTAGCAGAGAGTTGATCCTTGTACTCACCCCAACAAAAGCTCTGAAATGAGGGGGCCTGCGACTGGGGGAAAGACTCTTCAGGAAAAGGTTCTCGAGGCAGGGAAGGTTTGAGCTGGGTCTTAGGGCAGCCAGAGCGGTAGGTGACAGGCCCTCTCACAAAGCCCGCCAGAGAATGCAGGAGGGACACAGGTGTGGTGGTGGGAATGTTCTGGAAGACAGCAGACAGCCTCCCACTCACCGATGGGGCCGAGTGAGGTCAGGTCCACACACCAGGAGAAGCTGGTATCCACACACTGGTGCACTTTGCTTCTTGTTTTAGAGACAGGGTCTTGCTCTGTGGCCCAGGCTGGAGTGCGGTGGCTCAATCATAGCTCACTGCAGCCTTGACCTCCTGGGTTCATGCAATCTTCCCACCTCAGCCTCCTGGGCAGCTGGGACTACAGGTGCATGCCACCATGCCTAGTTTTATTTTTTGTAGAGACAGGGTCTCAATGTGTTGCCCAGGCTGGTCTCAAGGGGCAAGATGATTTCCTAGGAAGCCAGGCATGGAGGCCAGCATGCACCTGAACTGAGGACAGAAGACTCTGATGAGAGGGAGGGTGAGGCCTCTGACATAGTTTGGATACTTGTCCTATCCACATCTCATGTTGAAATGTGATCCCCAATGCTGGACGTGGGGCCTACAGTGTGAGGTGTTTGGGTCATGGTGGGGGATCCCTCGTGAATGGCGTAGTGCCCTCCCCATGGTAATGAGTGAGTTTTCTAATTTTTTTTTTTCTTTTTCTTTCTTTCTTTTTTTTTTTTTTTTTTCTTGAGACAGAGAGTCTCACTCTGTTGCCCAGGCTGGAGTGCAGTGGTGCAATCTTGGCTCACTGCAACTTCCATCTCCCAGATTCAATGAGTGAGTTTTCTATTAGTTCACTGGAGAGCTGATTGCTTAAAAGAGGTTGATGCCTCCATTCTCTTGCTTCCTCTCTCACCATGTGACATGCCTGCTCCCTCTTTGCCTCCCACCAGGAGTAAAAGCTTCCTGAGGCTTCACCAGAAGCCTAGCAGATGCTTGTACAGCCTGCAGAACTGTGAGGCAAATAAACTTCTTTTATAAATTACCCAGTCTCAGGGCCGGGCACAGTGGCTCACGCCTGCAATCCCAGCACTTTGGGAGGCCAAGGCGGGTGAATTACTTGAGGTTAGGACTTCAAGACCAGGCTGGTTAACCTGGTAAAACCCTATCTCTACTTAAAATACAAAATTAGCCAGGCATGGTGGTGCATACCTGTAATCCCAGCTACTTGGGAGGTTGAGGCATGAAAATTGCTTGAACTGGGAGGCAGAGGTTGCAGTGAGCTGAGATCATACCATGGCACTCCAGCCTGGGTCACAAGAGCAAAACTCTATTTCAAAACCCTTTCTCTACTAAAAATACAAAAAATTAGCCAGGCATGGCGGTACATGCCTGTAATTCCAGCTACTCAGGAGGCTGAGGCAGGAGAATAGCCTGAACCCAGGAGGCAGAGGTTGCAGTGACTTGAGATCATACCACTGCACTCTAGCCTGGGCAACAGAGCTAGACTTCCTCTCAAAAATAAATAAATAAACAAACAAACAAATAAATAACCCAGTCTCAGGTATTCCTCTAGAGCAACACAAAACAGGCTAATACAGCCTCCACACTTAGTGTCCACTGGACCTGACATTCAATGGTCTTGACTCTGCCATTAACAGGCAGACTATGACAGAGTTGTTCCCCTGCTCTGCCTCAGTTTGTCCTCTCTCAGCTAAGCAGAGCAGGGATAACTGCTTCTCATGTGGGCCACAGGACAAAACAAAGCCCTGAGTCCCACAGGAAGGTAGGTGGGCTATGTCCAAGGAAAGACAGGCCTGGGGCTGGGGCCATATCTTATGTCCCAGGGGTGGCAGAGGGACATGGAGAAGATGCCTCCTTTGTGGGCAAGGGAGAAGGGAAGATAAGCAGAGAGGCGCCAGACACCTGCCTCACCCCCACCTCCCCCACCCCACACCAGGCCCATTCCCACTTAGCCCCCAACTCAGGCTGCACCGTTCTCCTTATGGTCAGCATGACTTCCCGGCCAAGCTGACGGAAGCCAACAGCTTGGATTCATCAGGGACAGCATGTAGTGCAGGTGATGTGCAGGATGGAAGTGGAGAGGGGACACGGGAGCAGTGGTGTCAGGTCTGGGGCTGTAACATGGTACCTGCGCTGGCTGTGGGCAGACCATGCTGGTCCACCCTGCCAGATGTGGCCTCTGATACCAAGGTGTCCGAGTTCCAGGCCAGGACTGGAGCCAGACTCCCTTTGGGGACAGGGGACACAGTCCACACAGACATCACTTGTGCTTTGGGCAAAGCCAGCTGGATAAATGAATGGGAGGGGTCCCGCTGGAGGGTAAAACTGGGCCTGGACTACTCAGACCTGCCTCTGTGACAGGACGGTCCCATCCTTCCAGTCAGACTCCTGAGCTGGAAGCCCACCCAGCCAGGGAGTGGGGAAGGGGTGGCCTGCAGTCTCCCTTGAGTCTGTAGCCCCTCCCACCCAAGGGAGCTCCATAAAAAAAGATGCAGAGTCTGGGCATGGTGGCTCACCCCGGTAATCCCAGCACTTTGGGAGGCCGAGGTGGGCAGATCACGAGGTCAGGAGATTGAGACCATCCTGGCTAACATGGTGAAACCCCATCTCTACTAAAAATACAAAAACAAAATTAGCCAGGCATGGTGGTGGGCACCTGTAGTCCCAGCTACTCAGGAGGCTGAGGCAGGAGAATGGGGTGAACCCGGGAGGCGGAGCTTGCAGTGAGTCGAGATGGCGCCACTGCAACCCAGCGTGGGCGACGCAGAAACACCAGGTGCTTCTTCCAGCTGCCGGCTGCTTCCTGGCGTGGCCTTCAGGACCCTGAATGAGTCAAGATGGGTCTGTCAGTGGCTGGGGGCAGGGGGAAAGCTGGGCAGGTGTGGGAAAGCTGGGAAGGTGATGGGCCCTCAGGGCTGAGCCCCTTCTGCCCGGGGGGCCTTGGTGACACGCCTGCTGCTGAGCTCAGCCCAAGAAGTCAGGGCCTGGTGCCAAGTAGCCTCTCCACTTGCGAAGACAGTCCTGGGATCGTTATCCCTCTGCCCAGGGCTCAAGTATCCAGGCTGTGGAAGGGCCAGCAGTCAGAAAGAAGGGGGCTGTGGGTGTGGGTCCCCCAGCAGTCAGGGGCCTTGGTGGACAGGGCCCCCAGTGAGCAGGATGAGGGGGAAGGGAGACTGAGCTGTACCTCCCACCCCGCCGAGATCTGTGGTACCAGGCTCCAGAGGGGACCCTCGGGGGAGACCAGTATGACAGGAACTGCTGCAGATGCCTTTGGGAACCTACTCTGCAGGGCTGGGCAAGCTGGAGGTTTAGGGCCCACATCAGAGGGGTGGGCCGGGCGCCACAAAGAATGAGACTTCCTGCTGGGGTTGCAAGGAAAGCAAATCTGGTGTGCAGAGGGGCACCCGCTGAGCTGGCAGAGGCCTCCCCACCAGTCCCAGGAATGCTGGAGAACAGGCTGCCAGGTGACTGGGGTCAGAAGCGCCCTGGAGGCCAGGGGAGAGGTCTAAGCTAACTCCAGATGGGATAGCTTTCACAGGTCTAGAAGAAAGCTCCAAGCTGGCAACACCCAGATGGGGCTGGGCTACCAAGGGCTGGGGGCTGGGGATGCCCACTGGCCTCTGGGGAAGCACCAGGAAGATCTGGTGGGGACCAGTCCTTTAGCAGCTAAGGACTCTTGTGGCCTACTGGGCTTAGAGATGCCAGGGTGGCAGCAGATGGCGAGGTGGGGCTGGCAAAGATCTGGCCTCTGGAAGCTGGGGTCCTGGTATGTCCACGGGGCCAGGAAGTGAGTGAGAGCAAGGCCTCACTGAGGAGCCGTCAAGGCCTCAGCAGGAGGCAGAGAAGCCCTAGCTTCCTGTGCAGTGCGGCCCCAAGCTGAAGCCCCAGCCCCTCTGAGGGTGTGGTGGGGTTGGGTCTAAGAGGTTTACAGCGTTTGAGGAGGTGCAGCCACCAAGCTTGGGACCCCAAGTTCTGAATTATATGTAGGAGAGGAGCTAGGGGATACAGGAGGGGCCTGCCCTGGTCCCATCATCCAGATCTGAGGAGGAAAAGGGTCTGCAGATCCTTATCGGAGGCTCTTGGACAAGGAGGCAAGGGATCCCCTGCCAAACCCAGTAATCACAGAAGAGGACCTTTGAGGTCCTTCCAAGGGGTTCAGCACCCCTTCCTAGGACCCTGGGTTCAAATTGTCCCAAGAAATCACAGGGACCTGGAAGCTGGACCCCTTTTGGACAGACACAGGATGTGGGAGGAACAGTGGCCAGGCAAGCTGAGGCTACGGGCTGTGGCAGAAGGGGTCGAGGGCTCACCCACACAGACACCTCTGAGTGGGCCATAGCTAGAACACCCAGAGTTGGAGTCTTCACGGAGGCAGCAGTGGCCTCAAGGAGGCCCTCAGCTTCCCGCCAGCCTGGAAAAGGGGTCCATGTGCAGCATGAGAGACAGGAGGGGCTCGGCAGCACTCCCCCAATCCCATCTCCAGAGGCAGACAGCGCTCCTGAAGAGCTGTACTGGGTACTCCCTGCTGAGGGGGTGTCTGGAGGAGGAGTCTTGGGGAGCTGCCCATGGAGAGAGCACAGCACACAGCCAGCAGCAAAGCTGTGTCCCCGGGCTAAAGCACCCCCACGGCCCTCCTCCCGCACCAGCTGGGGGAGCAGGCTGGGCTGCGAGTTCAGCCCCCCCATCTCTGGCACTGGAACTGCAGGGTGAGAAGAGTCACAGCCAGTCAGGTCAGAGTCGGGTCCTGCTCCCGGGATCCCCAAAGGAGGTTTGAGGGAGACCCAGCTGGCTCAACTCAACCCCCTGAGTGAGAACAAACTCACAGGAAGAGGGACATCAATGAGGCCAGGAGTGGCAGAGGGAAGGAGGCGTCTGGCGTCACCAAGGGGCTTTGGGGTCTTGATAACACCCCCAGACATGGGCATTACCAGCAGCGACAGGGCAGATCGAGGCCTCAGGAAAAGCAGGGCTCAGCACCAGGGTCCCTGCCAAGGCTGGGTTGGGGTGGTGCAGTGCTGAGCCTGGCTGGAGGTGCTGTTCCCTACAAGACGACTCTGTCCGGGGAGCCCCTCTCCCCCTCCCAGCTCCTACTCTGAGTCCCCCAAGACAGGACTGTCGTCCTTCCCACTACCTTGCTAGCTCCACTTCTGTCAGCAAAGCCGGCCGCCCAGGCCCTTTGCTTTTTCTACTGGGCTAGGGTGCCAGGTGGGAGGATGGGAAGGCTGGGCCTCACTCACCTGAGCCCCATCCTTAGGTGGACCTGCTCGGGTCTCCTTGAGGGGTGAGGTGGGGCCAGCACACTGCGCTGTCCTCACTCCTTCCTTGCCCTAGGGGTGACAGCCAGGTAGGGCGCTGCCTCCCTCAGACTAGGAGTCTTGGGCAGTCTGGTTCCTGCCCCCACCACCTCAGGCTGGGGTCCCTGGGACACTGTCTTATCTCCTCCCTTAGACTAGCACTCTCAAGGCCAGGTTAAGTCTCTCCCCTCAGACTAGAGCCGGAAGGGGAAGAGGGCCTCCCTCGATAGAGCAGTGTCCCTTGATAGAGCAGCACCTCACTCCAGCCAGGCCTGGTTCCACACCACCCCAGCCTGGCCTCTCCATCATTCTGAGTCCTCTGGGGCCACAGGAGAACCCAGGTGCTGAGCCCTGCCTGTTCTGAGCCCTCACTCTGCCTGGTCACCATTGGCAAGATGTGTGTCAGGCATGCAGCAGGGGTACAGGTGTGAAGGGAGAGGAAGGGACGGAGGAAAGGGAGGACCAAAGCAAAAAGAATAAAGAGCTCTTCAGTCCATTAAGGTGCTGATGATGAGATGGATGTGACTGATGGGGCTGACGAGGTGCCCATGGCTGCCCAGGGCCTGGGGGATCCAGGGTTCAGAAACTCCGCCTCCACTGCAGTTCTTTCCTCCCTGTAGGAGTAGCCTCAAATGACTCCACATGGCTCACACCCCCATTCCTCAGGTTGTGGGACTGAGTCCCTGGGTTGCTGGATTTCTAGCCAGGCTTCCAAGCCCTGTCCCTGTTCCTTCTAGTTCTAGGAGCTCCAGCCTCACCTGGGGATTTTCCTGTTCCAGACTCACCAAGACTGCACGTGTCGTTCTCTATCCAAACCCCACTTTGCATGTGATTTTGTCTTCAAAGCCCAATTCAGGTACCACCTCTTCTGGGACCCATGGACCCTCCACCCAGGTTGTCATTGCAGTGGCCACAACGTGTTGTGGTTACCTATCCCTTCCCAGCCCAGTAGCTCTTTGTGGGCCTATACAAAGTGTAAGGGGACAATGGCAGTTGCCACTCCAAATCCCAGCCTAGTGTTAAGGCCAGGCTGCCAGAAGAGGGACAGCGCAGCTGGGTCCAGTGACCACCACCAGGATGCCGCACAGGTCCAGCAAGCTCCAGTGGACTGGCCCCTGGCCCAGGGGGAGTGGGAAGACAGCCCCAGGAAGCCACCCTAGCTGCCCTGAGAACAAGCCTCTGGGGGAATAGAGCCCGGCAGGGGCGGGGTCTCTAGAGGGTGGACCCAGCGCACCACCCCCCATCCCGCAAGCTAAGGTCAGTGGGTTGCATGGTCACCAGCCATGGGGAGGTTTTGACAGTTCTACCCAGACCATGAAAGACATACTTGGCCCTGGGAGAGGGGCACGTGCTGGGGTCTAATAACCAGCATTTCTCACCAGGCAGTAGCCCACAGACCAACCACCACCAGGACCCACGGGGTCTCAGGAGAGAGGGCTTTCCCAGAGCAAGCATGTATGTATGAGAGGGGTCCACAGAGCCACAGCCATCTGCACAATGGTGCAGGAGCCACCCAACACCTTCTGGACCGGGAGCAGGGAGAGCAGCCTGCAAGCAAAGGGCTAGGCACACAGTGATGGAACATGAAACCCACCATCCCCAAACACACGGCCAGGCCCCACTTCCAAAAACAAGCCAGATACTTTAATGGGCTGCCTCCAGGGCCCATCACAATCCCTTAAATAAGGCCCAGAGCTTGCCAGCCTTTGGTTCAGCTCAGCACTCCGCAGGCAGGTGGCTCACCGCAGGCCTGGCTGATGGGCTCTGGCTTGGGGAGCGGCAGGATCCTCAGTCCAGATCTTCAGAGACCTTCTAGGACTGAGCTGCCACTCAGCCCACCTGCATCAGTCCCTGAGTCCCAGCAGCTGCTTAGCTTCTAGAAAACCTAAGTTTCCTGGGATAATGCCAGGAGTGGGGGAGGCAGTTTGAAGCACTGATGTCAATTCAGGACAGGCCTGGGGCCTCCTGGGGTAGCAGCAGCAGGCCCAGAACAAGGACACCAGCTCCAGGCTGCATCCCTGCACCAACAGCGGGGACTGGGAGCAGGGAGTGCAGGCTCCCTCAGGGAGCTCCAGCCTGGAGTGGGGCCAACCCAACCACAAATGCTGGAGGGTGACTCCTGAAAGTGAGTCACACCCACTGTCTAAGGTACCACTCTACGACAGCCAAGTCCTAGGACACATGAAGACTTTCTATAGGAAGGTTCTCTGCCTCCAATTCTAGGCCCTGTCCCAGGGAGGAAGCAGAGAGCAAATCATGACAGGGTATGGACAGGGTATGTGTCAGGCAGCATCCCCACAACAACCCTGTGAGGTAGGTTGTGTTGTCCCATTTTACACATGGGGAACGAGGGCTCAGCAGAGGTGAAGTTTCTCGCCCAGGTCCTGCAGCAAGAACACGAGCCGGGATTCAACCCCAGGTCTGTCGGGCTCCAAAGCCCATGTGTGTTCTCTAGGCAAGAAATAGGGGCCGGGCGCGGTGGCTCAAGCCTGTAATCCCAGCACTTAGGGAGGCCGAGACGGGCGGATCACGAGGTCAGGAGATCGAGACCATCCTGGCTAACACGGTGAAACCCCGTCTCTACTAAAAATACAAAAAACTAGCCGGGCGAGGTGGCGGGCGCCTGTAGTCCCAGCTACTCCGGAGGCTGAGGCAGGAGAATGGCGTGAACCCGGGAGGCGGAGCTTGCAGTGAGCTGAGATCCGGCCACTGCACTCCAGCCCGGGCTACAGAGCAAGACTCCGTCTCAAAAAAAAAAAAAAAAAAAAAAAAAAAAAAAAAAAAAAGAAATAGGAAGTAGTCCCATCCAATAAAGACTCTCGTGTTAAAAGCTCAGGGGCTCTCAGCCCACCCTGGGTGGGCCCCAGGGTCAGAGCTGGAACCCCTCCAAGGGAGCAGCCCCAGCCCCAGCACCCACTCCTGGCCCCGGGGCAGCTGGGCAGGCACAAGGGAAGGGTGGAGAGTGATCACTATACACACAGCACTGGCAACCAGTGCTACAGGTGATGGCTCTGGCTGTCCAGTAGCTGTGGGCAGGGTGAGGGCCGGTCTGGTCGTGATGATTTGTGGCCCCATGTGGGCAGAGCCAGGCCATTGAGCCAGGCGGTCTCCAGCAGACTGCGGAAGCGGGCCTTCAGTGTGGGGCCAGGTGGGCTGGCACAGGCAGCAGGGGTAGGGGAGGCAGCACAGGACTCTTCCCCAGCAGCTGCCTCTGCTTTCTCCAGGCCAGGGGTTGGTGGCTTCCTCCCTGGCTTCCTGACCTTGGGGGCCGGTGACTTCCGAGCCAGGGCTAGGCTCTCTGGCTCATCTCTGGCCAAAGTGGGCTCTGAGGAGGACACAGCTCCAGCCTCAGTGTCAAAGTCACCTGGAAAACGAACACATAGTCAGCCTGCAGACCCTATACCCTCAGGTCCCACCTCCTGGCCTCCAAAGCCATCCAAACAGTGGTTCTGCTCTACCCCAAGTCAGGCTGGCATCACAACTCTTCCCCACACATGCCCACTGGCCAGACCATCCAAGCCAAAAAGATGTGCTTCTCCCCTGGTGACACCAGAAACTCCATCTGATGAGGGTACTGCTCAGGAGAGGCTGTTAGGGTACAAGGATGACAGCAAAGGGGCTAAGCAGGTCAGGAACCATTGGCCTGGTCCAATACCCATTGTCCAGATGGAAAACTGAGTCATGGGAACAAAGGACCATGCCATGTAAGACAGCCATCATGTTTCTGCCATACCAGCCCCAGAACCCAAGCCCAAGCCCCAGGCCGAGCCCAGGTAGGGACTGCCCTAACAGCCATGCTGGGGGAGCATAGGAACCCACAAGAAAGGAAAGCAGGGATAACTGTCTGGGGGCATACACAGAAAGGCGGCCCCCAAGCAGGGAGGGAGTGAGGACAGGGGCAACAAAATTCAGCCAGAGACCGGAAGCCTGGTCTCAGTCACTTCCTTCCCAGGCCCCCGATTCTTGCAAGCTCCAGTCAGAGCAGCTGCGGACTATGCGGACTGCCCAGACTCTACTGCCAATCAGGCAGCCCAGGAGAAATGGACCTGACCCTCTCTGTGCCCCAGACAGCCCAACTATATGGGGAGAGGACTGAGCTAGGCAGCCCAGCCCTGGGAGATGCGGGACCCTCACTGAGTAACAGACTGCCTGAGTCTGGATTTCCTTTGCATCCCATTAAGGCATCTGCTCCAATTTTGTAGGTATTCAGGGATCAGGGATTTTGGTCAGCCAGCTCCTAAGCTCATCTCATCTGCACCTCACTGCCTCAGGCCCTTCCCCATCCTAACCAGGTAAGGGCCCAGGGCAAGGCTGCCACTATGGGGATGGAACTAGGAACAGTTTCTACAGGGAAGAGGCTGGGCGGTGGAAATGGGAGAGGGTGGAGGCAGCAGGGAGAGAAAAACTAGAGGGGGCCTCAGGCTGCGATGCCAGGTGTACTGATGCAGGAGGGACAAGGACAGAATCCACTTGGTCCCATCACCAGATCTCTAGCTGAAGAAGCGTGATCATACACACCACACACCACTTCGGCAGTTGTGTGGTCCTCCAGAACATAAAAAGAAAACAAGCTGGAGAACAGTAGGCACAAGACATCGTTTAGTAGAGGAAAAGCAAACCACAAAACAATGCGATTTATGGGCACACTTCTGTGTATGTAAGGGCCAGCGAGGACTGCAAAACTACGCATTCATAAAGGCAACTGTGGCCCTCACCAGGCATGAGGAGCTTTGTGAAAGGGGGTGCCGTTCACCGACATGGAAGAGAACTGAGGGTGGGAAGTGAGCCGAGGGGAAGGCTCGGGAGTGTGATTTGGGATGACTTCACTGTGGGAGACCCAGGGGCAGAGGCCCAGCATGCAGTGGGTTATTTAGGGCTAGAGTTCAGAAAGGGGAGGCTGGAGATCGGGGAAATGATCTCAGCTAGAAAACAGGGCCTAACCAGAGCACTGGAAACACTGCACCAAAGATGGAGAAGGCACAGGCAGAGGAAGGAATCCAAGACGGTGCAGCACCAGGGGAGACTGAGGAGTTTCCATGGGGACAGAGCAGCCGGCATGTTCAGAAGACTACAAAGGCGGCTATGAAGGTGCTCACTGATGTCTGGAGGGTCAAGGGGTGGGGGTACCTAGAGCCCACCCTAGAGCCCCCTACCCGGGCACACGCAGCCCCAGCTGTGACGCACTCACACAGCACACACACCTGTCACTTGCTCACACAGCTCCGGTGGCCACTGGGGCTGCCCCATGCTCACCCAGCTGGCGGCGTACACAGTCACGCCACTGCAGGCCGAGAAGGTCGGGGTAAATGTCAGGCAGCTGGCGCAGCGCCAGTAACTTCAGCATGCGCGAGGTGCAGCCCGGCAGGGCGAGCTCCCGCAGTGCCCGCTCCTCCGACAGCGTGGTGGGCCGCAGCTCCACACGATGCTCCTGCAGCACATGGTCCACAGAAGCGGGTGGCAGCCGAGGAAAGAGCCGCTCCTTCACCAGGTGGATGGGCACGAAGATGGCACCAGCTCGCACCACATGGGGGAAGGGGCACCGGTGGGTGCGATCGAAGCGCTGCAGCTGGGACAGCAGCTTGGTCAGCAGCCCCTGCACACCCTGGCAGTCCTGCCACGCAGCCTGGCCCCAGGGCCCAGCCGTCTCTAGCCACTCACGAAGCTTCTCTGGAGGAGAGTGGGCCACGGAGCCAGAAATAGCATCACACAGGGACGCGTGTAGTCCTGTAAAGTGCTGCTCCGGGGAGTCCCCTGGGGCTGAAGTAGGTGCCGGAGCAGGGCCTGCAACTGGAGCTGGAGCTGGATCCCGGGCTGAAGCTGGAGCCTGAGCTGGAGCCGGAGCAGGGGATGGAGCTGGAGCAGGGGCAGGGGAGGCCACCGCTACGGCTGGAGAGCTGGGCAGTGCCAGGCTGAAGCAGGTCACGGACAAGGGCTGTTGAGCGAGAATCCGCAGTCCAATGGGCCCAGATGTGGGGGTGGGCGCAGGCTGTGTGGGAGCAGGAGCTGAGGTGGGTGTGGACGGGACCACAGCTGCAGGCAAAGGTGCTGGACGGAGGATCTTGAACTTTCGGAACATGAAGGCCACAGAGCTGTGGAAGTTGGTACTTGGCATAGCATCTGCGGTCACTGGCACCCCAGGCAAGCCTGGTGCTTCTGTGTCTATCTTTTTCAGGCCTGGCAGATCTGACACCATGTTGCCCATATCCGGCACGTCCATGGCTGCAGTGGGCTTGGCATGCTCCACAGGACTGGGATCCTTGATGTGCGAGGCCTCTGCTGTGGGCTTCCTCACACTCAAATCCAGGGCTACCTCCTCTTTAAGTGAGCCCCTTAGGGGCTTACTCCTTGAGGGGCCTTTCTGGGTGGGTGGGGTCCCCCTGCAGCCTTTGTCCTGAAATTCATCGGTGGCTGGAGTTGAGTCAGGCTCAGCTGTGGCAGAGTCAGGCTCAGTTGTGGCCTCGGGTGCCGGCACATCCAGATAGTCACGGTAGGGAGCCAGGCTGAAGACATTGTCAATGACAGGCATTGGTGGAGAGCTGGGTGGCCTTGCGCCCTCCTTCTGTGGAAAAGACTGGCACTCCCGGGCACAGGGGGGCAGTGCTGGGGGGGTACAGGGAATTGGACTGTCTCGGATGACGATGGGCAGCCCAGAGTGCTCACTGAGCTGGGGCTGGAGCTGCTCTTTCCTGCAGCTGGGCAGCCAGGTCTTCTCTTCAGCTTCCTGTGCAGGCCTCACAGGCTCTGAGCAGGGCTGGCTCGCTGGCAAAGGCTGGCATGCCCTCTGGAAGGCACCAGGCTGTGGCACAGCCCGCACATTGTTCTGGGAAGGTGGCGTCCCTCCAAGCCCAGGGGATGCTCCATAGAGAGAAAGGTCATCCCGGGCATAAGGAAAACTCAGTGTCTGGGGGGCAAAGTCCAATGGGCACCGTGGAGCAAGAGGCGGCTCCAGCTTGAGGCCCGGAGAGGGTGCTGGGAGAGGGGCAGAGGGGTAGGGGTAAGTGTCCAGCCCCAGAGGGGGAATGTAAGGTGTCTGGGCTGCCTGCTGCCTCAGGTAGGGGCTGCCCAGCCCACCAGCCTGGTACCCGGTCCCCTTGTGGCCCCCCAGAGGCTGCAGGGGAAGTGCTGGGCTGTACCTACCCTGCTTCTCTGGGTGGCGACAGGCTGGAGGGCAAGGCAGGGCCTGTGGAGGGTGGGGTGGTGGGTAGTGGGTGGGCCCGGTGTCCTGACAGGGTGGCCCCAGGGGCTGGGCCAGCTGGGTCCAAGGACTTGGCCCCTCGGACATTACTTGCTTGGAGTTCCTAGGATAAGGACCTGTGTACCTGGAGGCCAGGAAGCCCGTGCTGTGGATGGTCTGATACTTCTCCAGGAAGGGCTGGCATGGGGAGAAGCTCCCTGAGGAGTCTTTACTGGACCCCCCAGCTGGCACCCCCCGCAAGAAGGTGCCGTCCAGGGTCTGACCCTTGCTAGGAGCTGGGGCCAGAGAGCAGGGTGGGTCAGCTGAGGGCAACAGGGGCCCAGTCACCAGAGTCCAGTCAACATCCAGTGGCCTCTTCACCGCTCCTTCCCCCAGGCAAGTTGAGAGCCCATAGCACAGAGGGTTGCGGTAGACAGGTTTGGGCGCTGCCAGCGGCGGACCTGGGTAGGAGTGACCCTGGGGACTGAAAGGCAGGAGCTCAACAGGGCTGGAGTCCTGCATCTTCTCAGAGCCTTCTGCTGGCGAGCGGTAGAACAGGCAGTTGGTCAGCAGGTTGTCCGTCCGAAGTGGGGGTCCTGCCATACTGGTAGAATACAAGGGTGGGTATGGGGTCCAGGACGCCAACTGCTCAGACTCGGCCTTGGGAGTACCCGCCATGGGGCAGGAGAAGTAGGACCCCTTGTAGGTGCAGGGGTCCTGGTTACCAACAGAGTGGGGCAGGCTGTGCTCGGGCCCTGAGTCTGTCTCTAAGCGGGGCAGCTTGCCATACATCACAGGCCCCAGGGTTCTCAGGGGTCGCTTCTCTGCCATCGCTGTGAAGGTTTCGAGCCCTCCTGGGCCCCTGCTACTCAACTTCTGACCTGGGACAGAGAGAGAAAGGCAGGGGCTGTCAGGAAAACAGGCTACAGACAAAGCAGCAGACGGCTGGTGCTCTCATCAGCTTACTGCTACACCTAAGAACCTGGCACTTAATTGATGCTCAGTTAAGACTGTGAGTGCATGAGCCACAGGACAGAGCTTTCCAATTCGTGTTTGTATTCTTTTGAGGCAGGGTCTTACTCTGTTGCCCAGGCTGGAGTGCAATGACATGAACTTGGCTCACCACAGTCTCAACCTCCTGGGCTCAAGTGATTCTCCCAACTTCCAAGGAGCTGGGACCACAGGCACCTGCCACCACGCCTGGCTAATTTTAGTATTTTTTGTAGAAACAGGATTTTACTATGTTGCCCACAGGCTGGTCTTGAACTCCTGTACTCAAGTGATCCTCCCACCTTGGCCTCCCAAAGTGCTGAGATCACAGGCATGAACCACCCACTGCACCTGACCCCAACCTGTGCATTTTAAGCTGCAGAACCCTTTGTTTAATGAATTATTCTACACAGAACCTCCATCCACCCCTACTCCAGGAGCCCCTTCTGTTCGATTTTCCTCCATACAACTCCCAAGACCCCCTCCTTCTTGGGATTTCAGAATTTGCAGGGGCACTGGGTCTGAGGGTCACTTGGCATACCCTGCCCCCCACCCCCTCATATACAGATGAGAAGACCCATTTATCCCAAAATCACCAATGCAATAGACACAACGAGAAGCAGGCCTCCTGCCTCCCACCACGGGGTCCTATTCCAAGATGCCATAGTGATGCCCACTGCAGCCAAAACATGGAATCTGAGTATTGTCTACAAATTCACAGATTTCCTGTGACACTCCTCTGACCTGCTGATCTTGTCAAAATGGCAGAGTCGAGTCTCCAGCCCAGGTTCCTAGGCCCAAAGCCAATGCTGAGATACTGGACTTGGCTCTGGAGAGCAGTCCCCTAGGAGAGGTAACTGGGAACATCAGCCTGTACAAGCCACACTCCTCTCGCCCCACTCCTCCCCCTCTGCAGGAGAGTCAGGGCAGCCCAGCAGATGGTGCTACAGCACCAGCAGGAACATCCCAGAGCATGATGAGCCTGGATCCATCCCTACCCCCAAGCTGCAGATGGCACATGCAGGGGCAAGATAGCCTCAAGGGCATGTGTGAAAGTCCAGGGAGGTGGCTGGGTGCGGTGGCTCACACCTGTAATCTGAGCACTTTGGGAGGCTGAGGTGGGTGGATCATTTGAGGTCAGGAGTTCAAGATCAACCTGACCAACATGGTGAAACGCCGTCTCTACTAAAAACACAAAAAAATTAGCCGGGCAAGGTTGTGCATGCCTGTAGTCCCAGCTACACAGAAGGCTGAGGCAAGAGAATTGCGTGAACTCAGGAGGCAGAGGTTGCAGTGAGCCAAGATTGTGCTACTGTACTTCCAGCCTGGGCGACAGAGAGACTCCATCTCAAAAAAAAGGAGGGGAGGGGAGGGGAGGGGAGTGGAGGGGATGGGAAGAGAGGAGAGGAGAGGAGAGGAGAGGAGAGGGGAGGAGAGGGGAGGGGAGGGGAGGGGAGGGGAGGGGAGGGGAGTCCAGGGAGGGAGGCCCCAGGGGCCACAGAGTGCTACTTAGCCACTATTCCCATTGTATTGATGGAAAAACTACATGCTTCAGAAAGACAAAGCTCTAAGACAAGACCAAGGAAGGATGGGAACTGAGGTCCCTCGGGGCAGGAGGCACCCAGTAACCCATGAGGGGCTCATCTGAAGCCCTTCTGCTGGGGCCACACTGACTTGCCTCCACCTCCTCCAGCCAGCACCCTGCTCCTGGAAGCTCTCAGTAGCTTAGAAAGGACCACCCAGCTCAATCTTGCTATAACTAAGGCAAAGTGTCACAGGTTTCAGTGACACCGGCAAGCAAGGACCAGCCCTCTCCTTGCTTCTTCAAGTTGGAGCCAATGACAGCCACAGGCTGAGTTAGACCAGCACGTTTTGGGGCTAGGAAGGGCAAGGCTAGTGTGGGGCCAATGCCCACTCCCACACCAAGGCAGACTCCGAAAGCAAGGTGGTTCATCTGGACAGAACCCCACATCTCAGGCCAGCCTAGAGAAGACATGGAGGAGCCATTAGGACACAGGTGACAGTCCCAACAACAGTGTCCTATGATAGAAACCTGCTATCGAGGGGTGAAAGCCCCCATCTCACTCCACAGCAATGCTGTGAGAAGGAATTGTAGGGTTTTGGGGTATGGACCCTGCCCACCCTACCCTTGGGACACTCTGGGTTAAGTGTTGACTTCGGTCTCACCTCCCCCACACGCTCCTTGGGGTCTGCTGGGTCCCCACCCCCAACCCCAGGAGTCCCTCTCTCCTGGGCCTTAGCCCAAGGAATACCCTCTGCCCTGGAGACTTCTTGAGGCCCTTAACTGGGACCCAGCCAATAGACAGGAGACCACCTGGGACCCTCAAGAGTCTTCGTGGTGCCGGGCGCGGTGGCTCAAGCCTGTAATCCCAGCACTTTGGGAGGCTGAGATGGGCGGATCACGAGGTCAGGAGATCGAGACCATCCTGGCTAACACGGTGAAACCCCATCTCTACTAAAAATACAAAAAACTAGCCGGGCGCAGTGGCGGGCGCCTGTAGTCCCAGCTACTCGGGAGGCTGAGGCAGGAGAATGGCGTGAACCCGGGAGGCGGAGCTTGCAGTGAGCTGAGATCCGGCCACTGCACTCCAGCCTGGGTGACAGAGCAAGACTCCGTCTCAAAAAAAAAAAAAAAAAAAAAAAAGAGTCTTCGTGGGAGGGGTGGCGGCTTCAGGGAGCCAACACAGAACTCTTAGGGACGTGGGAATGACCTTATCTCCTGCCAGTAGGAGGTGGAAAGCCCAGGATACACTCCCTCAAGGGAGACTCCTCCTCCACTCAAGACAGTTGCCAAAATGTAGGTGCCTCCTTCCCAGACCTATACTAAAGCAAGCAAGCTCTCAGACAGGGCAGGTGCCCAGAAAGCAGGCTCAGGTCATCTTTGAGAGGTAGCTCTGTTGATCCTCTGCCAAGCTCCAATGTCACTCAGCCAGCACCCAGGCCAGGGTTCCAGAGAAGAGCCCACCACCGCAGCACTACCACTGCCTTACACTGTGGGAAAGGAAACAGCTCTCTGTTCCCACTTTCAGCTTCTAGGTGCCTAGGGATGGCCGATGGTAAACATCAGGAAGAAGAGCGCGATTCCTGCCCAACTGTGGCCAGCATGTGGATTCTCCTGGAGGGCTGAATCGGGCCTCGCCGAATGTTCTCCCATCTCCCACCTTCCCTACCTGAGGCTCCGGACTCTCCAGACGCTACAACCCAACCTGGGGCAGCCCAAATTCTCCAGTGGAGGGGAAAGCGAAAGGGATCGGTCTTTATCCCCTTTGCCCTAGCCGCCCTGAGCATAACTCTGGTGCCTAGGGCCCACAGCCGACTTAGCTTTGAGGCTGCCGCCGCGCCCGACCTGGCGGGCTTCCGGGTGTCCCCAAGCCCCTCCCGGCAGCGCCGAGACGCACGTGCATCCAGCAGGCTGACACACAGGCCGCCGCCACGCATGCAAACCCGTGCCTGCACGTACGTGCATGGCCCACATCTGCACACACGCCATTCCAGAACTGCGCTCTCCCCTCGCTCTGGCCCCGGGCACACGTGTGCATGCAGGCAGGCCCGCGCACCCAGCCCCACACCGACGCCCGCAGACCGGCTGGAGGTCCCGGAGCAGGAGCGGCCCGGCCGCAGGGTCCGGGCAGCCTCCGCCTCAGGGCGATCCCGCCAGCCTGGGCTGAGGCCAGACGGGTGAGTCAAGAGGTGGCGAAAAAACCGCAGGGCCGTCCCATCCCAGCAGGGCGCGTCCAGGGCCCCGCGGCGCCTCAGCGCCCGCCGCCCCCAGGCCCAGCCCTCCAGAGCCCCCTTGTCCCCTACCTCCCCCCAACGCCCTCCTCCGGCAATCCACGTGAGCAGGGCCCTGCGGGAGGCCCGAGGGCTCGGCCTGAGTTCCTTCTGGCCAGATTGGGCGCCTGGCCTCCGCCGGAGATCCAGGGCGCTAGCAGGCCCCGGGAGCCTCGAAGTCCAGGGAAAGTCGAAGCAGCGGCGCCACCCCTGCCCCGCAGCCCGGTCGCGGAGCGCCGGCGGCAGCCAGAAGCTGCAGCCCCTCGGCCCAGACGCGGCGCGCTCCGTCCCCAGGCCGGCCAGTAGGGGCGCCCTGGAGCAGCGCCATCCGCCCCTTCCCCACGCGCCGCCCGCAAACTCGGCCCAAGTTTCCGCGCCCGCCGAGCTGGCGAGCTCCTACCTGCAGAGCGCCAGGTCTCCCGCCGCCGCTACCCCAGGCCGCCTCCGCGTCCGCATCCTCCAGCGTCGCCCAGGCCGCGGGTCCTAGTACGGCCGGGCCCTGCGCGAGAAGTCGCGGTGAACAGCAAGCTCGGAGCAACCCTCCTCGCTGCCGTTCGCGCCGCCGCCGGGCGCCGTCTGCGGTCCCGGGCGGGGCGGGCTGGGGGCGGGGAGGGGGCGGGGCGGCTCGCAGGGTGGGGGCAGAGCCTGGCCCCGCCTCTGGGAGCCTGCGCTCCTGTGGGCAGCGGGTGCCGAGGGCCAGCGTGGGGCCAGCTTGCCGGGAGCGGGCCGCGGGCGCTGTGCACCGCCGGTACCCGCCACGCTCCACGAACCAGTGCCTGGCGGGCTGGTCAAGCGCCCTCAGTCGCTCCGTTAGATCGTTCATTCACTGCCACTTTCTAGCGATGTGACCTTGCGCCTGCCACTTGACCTCGCTGAGCTTCAGTTTCCTTATTTGCAAAAGTGGAATTCTGTCTTCCTCATAGCGGTGGCGGTGTAAACTTGGAAAAGGGTGTTTGCAAATATCTGGCACACAGTAGGTGCCGGCATTCCCCTGTCCAGCACTAGTGTATTAGGGGGCTGGAGAAGGGCTTCTTGATCTGTCCCCCGATTTTGGTGTAGTCAATAAGGGCAATTTCCAGACTCCTGCTAGGGCAGAGCAACTGTCTGAGGAAGCGGCAATCTCCCCATCCCTGGAAGGACCGGGAATGAGGGTGCTGGGGGATTTGCAAAGTAGCCTGGGCGAGGCTCCCTCCGTGAGGCAGACCTGCGTGCAGCCTACGAGGCGGGTGGAGGGAAGCACGCCCAGCCAGGAATGGTGTGTTGCAAAGAGAGGCTGGAGGGTGGGGAAGGGCTGCTTCTTCCTGGGCCATCTGACTATGGATGAGAGCCCCTCAGTGCTACTTTATCTGAAAGAATCTGGTCCCACGAAGTTCCTGGGCTGCCTGAGGACTGGGAACAGGTGTGTGCAGTGGGGGAGGGGAGGGCAGGTGGACATGCCAAAGGCCAGAGTCAGTTCAGGAAGCAAAACTATCCCCTCAGATCCCAAAAGTAAGTTCTGCCTGAGTCAGAGCAGAACAAGCCTGAGGCTGCAGGTTCCAAGAATCACCGAGCAGCTGGAGCAGCTGGAGCTGAGGAGGAGGGCCTGGGTGCTGCAGGTAGGAAGAGGAAGAGGAAGAGGAAGTGAGGTCACCTGGGGAGTGGGGGCAGGGGTGGGGGAAGAGTGTCACTTCATGTAGAGCTGGAAGAACCTTAGAAATAGAGTCTGGAACCATATAGGGAGGAAACACTCAGAAAGGGTTGGGGGTCACAGGCTATTCCCTGCTCTTGCCCCTTACCAACTCTGCTCGGCCCTCCTCCTCCAGCACCGTGCCCGCAACCCTGTCCCTGCCCTGCTAGTGGGGTGGGAGGAGGGCTGTGTTCTTAGCCCCTGGGGTCTGGGAGTCTCAGGTTGTGTGCTCAGATGTGCCCAGTGGTCTCTCCAATTTCCCTGAGTTGGAGTGGGACCAACCAGGCCAGGATGAGCAACTGTCTTGAGACACTAGGGGCTAGTTAAGATTTGCAGCACTGCTGAGCCTTGTGTTAATTCAGGGACACCTCACACAGACAGCAGCCCTACTCAACAGTATCTTGTCTGTTCCTTTTCCACATCACTTAAACACCCTGGACTGCCAAAGAAAGGACACAACACTGGGGGACTTGGGAGCTACTTTGTAACTTTCTGAGCCTCAAATTTCCTCATTGCAAAAAAGGAACAGAGAGAGACGTGCCTTAGCAACCGTGGTGTGGGCCAACATCAGTGTGGGAAATTGTTTGTAAACTCTAGGAAGCTCATAGAGTGTCTCCAGACTATGAGCTCCTGAAGACTCTGACCTTGCCCTTTTTCCTCTTTATACCAATGGTGGAGTGTGGAGCCTACAGAGAATGAAGGCAATCAATATAAGGTAACTGCCTTGGGAGCTCCACATGTTTTTATCAGCACTGTGGTCTTGCAGAGATGTGATATTCTAATGAGAAGGAATAGTGTGAATAAAAGCAGAGAAGGGAACCCTCTGTGCTTATATGAGCTTCCTGGGTGGAGTTAACACAGAAAAAGAAAGTAGTGTAGAAAAGGAGGTTTCTTCTCACCCTACCCCACCCCCATCACCACCAGGTCTGCCCAGCTTCCACATGGGACACACACACTCCTCTTCCACCCCATCCCAGACACCGGTTACTTCTCCTGGCTCCCTGGGAATGCAAGGTAAAAGGTCAGCTCCTAAGCCTTGGCTCATTATGTTATGGTTATTAATAACAATGGCATTCCCTCTAATGAGGCCACACCTGCTATTTACAAATCACCTTCCTTGGAGGAGCTCCCACACCCCAAAGGAGTGTGAGGTGGAGCTGGCAGCTACTCTACAGGCAGAGAAACAGAGAAGTGTGGCACCTTTCCCTGAGACACACAGCAATGCCCCCTTCCATCCTTGCAGACCCAGCTATAGACACTGCCTCCTTCAGAGAGGCCCCTCAGGCTGTTTTTGCTGCCCTGTCTGCCCTCTACTTCCTCATTGCTCCCTCTCCCCTCCCAGAAGAGAAATATCTCAGTGTCAGTGGTTGGGCATGGAGCTCCCGTATCTATCTCTGAGATAATTGATATCTCATTTAATTTTTACAACCATATGAAGCAGGAGTTTGAAAAACAAGCACGCTGAGGTTTGATCTACTGAGCTGTGTGGCTTAGGCAAGCCCCTTAGCTCTCAGTTTGCTCACCATTGCAG
Source organism: Chlorocebus sabaeus (assembly GCF_047675955.1). Lineage (NCBI taxonomy): Eukaryota > Metazoa > Chordata > Mammalia > Primates > Cercopithecidae > Chlorocebus > Chlorocebus sabaeus. The sequence goes on along the minus strand of NC_132929.1, from coordinate 51,054,087 downwards.
GGACATGACTTGCTACAGGGCTCCAGTAACTTCACAGCTTGATTTGTAGTAAGCTTTCAACCAGTGGTAATGATGCAGGAGAATAGGGTCTGGAGGCAGGGAACCTATGGCCGACTCATGCTGGATATCAGAGACTACTCCCTCTTCAACCCCTCCTTTTACTAGGTGGCAGTTGCTGCATGGTAGTTGCAATCCCGCCTTTTGCTGTATGGCAGTTACTGAGTGGTAGCTGGAAAATGAAAGTACCTCTGATTGGTCCCCTCCCGCAACCCATCAGACTGGTCGTGGGCCTACTCTTCAACCAATCAGACTGGTTGTGGGTCACTAGGGTGAACCAATGGGAAACCTCTAGAGGGTATATAAACCCTAGAAAATTCTGTAACCAGTGCTCCTGAGCCTCTTGCTGGAGCTTTTGCTGCCTTGCTTGTGCCTTTTGTCCAATTCTTTGTTCGAAATACCAATAACCTGGGCAACTACCCTCAACCAGTAACGGTAGCTCTAGAGAAGGAGGGGGAGGCCACTTGTTCACATAGCTGAGAAATGGAGAGCTAGGATTGTCCCTGAAGGACTGTGTGACTCCAGTGCGTTCTGAGGGAAGCTCAGACACAATTGTTGTTCAAGAACGCGCTGCCACTAAAGCAAGCAGAGCCTGAAGCTGGGCTGTGTCGATGGCCATCAGCATGGACTCAGAGCGTCGTAGGGATCTGGGTTGGATAGGACAGGAGGAGGACAGGGCCATGGGGTCTGATTGGGGTAAGGTGAGCCAGTTTCCAAAGGTGTGCTGGGAAACCAGGGCATCCTTCTGCAGGGGAGGCTGGGGGTGGGGGCAGCCTGCTGCTTTACCACAGTGAGCAGGGAGTGGGAGCCTCTCAAACTCCGAAGGAGCCCCCCCACTACCTCCAGAGAAAATCAGAGTCGCTCAGAGAGGAGGCCCTAAGACTGAGAAGTGGGGCAGGCTTTCACTGGATCCCTCTGGAGGACTGCATCTGCTGGCCTGTTGGCTAGAAAAACAACAACAATAGCAAACCATGCACAATAATTTAGGGACCCTGGCCAGGTGCAGTGGCTCATGCCTTTAATCCCAGCACTTTGGGAGGCTGAGGCAAACGGATCACTTAAGGTCAGGAGTTGGAGATCAGCCTGGCCAACATGGAGAAACCCCATCTCTACTAAAAATACAAAAATTAGCTGGAGTGGTGCACGAGCCTGTAATCCCAGCTACTCAGGAGGCTGAGGCACTTGAACCCGGGAGGCGGAGATTGTAGTGAGCTGAGATCGTGCCTCTGCATTCTAGTCTGGGCAACAGAGTGAGACTATGTCTCAAAAAAAAAAAAAAAAAAAAAAGATTTAGGGACTCCCGCAAAGGAGGGGAACACTCTTTAATTAACAGCTATGGTGGGCTGATTTTCCTTCTCTCCTTCCCATCCTTCCTTCTGTCACATATTGAGGATCTCCAGGTTTTATGCTGGCATTGAGGGTACAGCAGTAGATGGGTCCCAGTGCTGTCTCCCAGACTTCAAACAGACCACTGCTCTGCAGTGAGATGGGTGCTTGTGTGGAGGTGGGTCTGCCACAGTGGGAGAGAGGCCTCAGGAACAGAACTGCTGGGCCTTGGACTCGGGGAGGGTGGGACTGTGATGTCCAACTCTGACTGTGCCAGAGCCCAGCCATTGAAGGCTTGGTGCTGGAGGCAGCAGGAAATATTCCCTCCCTACCTTCAGAGAGAGTTTTGTAATTCCTGTGTCTAGCCGGTCACTCCTAGCTTGGAGTCTCCTGTGGTTCCTCGGTGCCCTCAGGTTCCAGTTCCCCACTCTGGCTTTGGCATGTCTCCTGATTGTACCGATTGTCTCCCCAGCCAGCCAAGGTTCCTTTCAGGTCACACCTCCATGCTTTGGAATATGCTCTCCCTCTGCCTTGGCTGCTTGTCTGGTTTCCTTGCTAATTCCTTTTGGCCTTTCAGACTCAGCTCAGAGGCTGGGCACGGTAGCTCATGCCTGTAATCCTCCCACAGTTTGGAAGGCAGAGGCTGGAGGATCACTTGAGTCCAGGAATTCAAGGCTGGCCTGGGCAACCGAGTGGGACAAATAAAAAAAAAATTATCCAGGCATGGTGGCGTGCACCTGTGGTCCCAGCTACTCGGAAGGCTGAGGTGGGAGGATAACTTGAGCCCGAGAGGTTGAGGCTGCACTAAGCTGTGATCAGGCCACTGTACTTCAGGCTGGGCAACAAACCAAGACCCTACACAACCCCCGTCAAAAAAACTTAGCTTGGGACCCCTCCTCCACGAAGCCTTCCCTGAGCTGCAGGCTGGGTTTGGTCATCTCTTCTGAGGTCCCAGAGCAGACCTCCATTTTAGCCTCAGCTCCCTGTGCTGAAATTGCCTGACTATAAGCCTTACTTGCCTCTTATCCTGGGAAGGGACCTCCTCCAGGGTGGAGCCTGGGTCTGCCCTTGGGCTGTGACTCTAGTGCCCACCACAGGACTGAGTCAGGCTGTAGTTATGGAGTGAAGGTTTAGTGGTGAAGGAGGGCTATGCACACCTGAAAGGGAAGAAAGGCAGAAAAACCTACCCAGGCCCAGAAATGAGAGCCTGAAGGAGCCTCTACTGCCCAAAGCTCCCCTAAAGCCCTGGACTACCCCTGTCAGCCTCTTAGGACCCATGACACCAGCAGTAGCCTATTTCCAGCCCCTATTTCAACACGGGGCAAATGAGACAGAGAGGGCCAGCTATCTGCCTGGGGTCTCAGGCAGGCAACTCCAGAACCCAAGTCTCCCGAAGGCCTGTCCAGTCCATACACCAGGCCTCCTCTTGGTTCTGCCACTGCCACTTCCTCTCCGTCCCCTCCTCCCTCCTCAGACCCAGGATGGAAAAACACCTGGCCGAGCTCCACCTGCCTGCCTCATGCTGCCTGCAGCCCCCTCCTTGGAGACCATCAGCCTGGGGTAGGGTTGTGAGGAGAAGGCGGGGGGGACCCCTGCAAAGAGGGAAGGGGCTGATGCATTTCCCTCTGTGCTGCAGGAGCTACTCCCCTACCCACAGCCTGGACTCCTGCCAACCGCCCTCATCACCTCCTCTCCCCAGCCAGGGCCTCTCCCTGGGGATCCCCTCCCCCGGCCTCGGCGCCCTGGGCAGAGCCATCACAGCTGTTTCCAGAGTGGTGGTTGGAGCCTGGGCCTGGGCACGCCCTACCCACAACCCTGACTCCAGCCCAGTGCCCCCCCTCGCTTTGGTCAAGCCTTGGCCTTCATTGGGAATCACCTTCCCCCAGATCCCCAGTTCAAAGGTTTTGGGGGGCTGCCAATCCAGCTCCTCCTTGCCCCACCGTGCCCCCTCCCCCAGTGCTAGGGCACCCTCCCCTCCTACCGTGGGCGGGCCAGGTGGACTATCGTGGAAGGCTTTCTAAGGCTGGCTGAGGCGGCTGGGTCTGGCCAGGTGGTTGGCTGCTGCCCCCTCATTAGCGGCCCGCTGGGGTTTCCGTCACTTAGGGCTGGTTACCAGGCAACCGCGTCCAAGGAGGGCTTGGCTCTGCCTCAGGGCTGGCACAGCAGCACTGCTGCTGAGGCGAGAGGCGAGCAGTCAAGCAGGGTGGGAGACTGGGGTCACGGTCAGGAGGCCTCCTGCTCACCAGAGTAGGGGGGCAATGCTTCAGAAACTCCCTGTTATTATCTCGCCTTAGACTCACAGCCTGGCCCCAGAAAAGGGAGTTTTGGGTCCTCAACACAAATAGTCATACTCAGAGCCCTCAGGTTTCCTGGAGGTTGAAGGGAAGCTGAGTGGGAACAGAGAAGGGCACCCTTCTCCCTTTTGCGTCTGGTGGTGTGGCCCTGTGGTCTTCTTGCCGGCCACCCTGTGTCCTGAGTAGGAGTGGGAGGGATATAAGGAGTCAGATTTTCCGGTGTGCAGGGCTTAGGCTTTGGATCTAAATCCTGCCCTAAACAAAAACAAGCAAACAGAAAGAAAACCAAAAATAATAATGACAATAAACAATAAATCCTGCCCTACCTCTCGGGGTTGTGCTTTCTTGGACATGTTTTGTTTTTTGTTTTTGTTTTTGTTTTTTGTTTTTTGAGATGGAGTCTGGCTTTATCGCTCAGGCTGGAATGTAATGGTGCGATCTCAGCTCACTGCAACCTCCACTTCCTGGGCTCAAGTGATCCTCCCACCTCAGCCTCCCAAGTAGCTGGAACTACAGGTGTGCATCACCACACCATGCCCACCTAATTTTTCTAATTTTTTTGTAGAGATGGGGTTTTGCCATGTTGACCAGGCTGGTCTCAAATTCCTGGCCTCAAGCAAACCTCCTGACTTGGCCTCCCAAAGTGCTAGGATTACAGGCGTGAGCCACCGTGCCGGCTGTGGACGTGTTGATTGCTTCTGTGAACCTTGATCATCTCCTCTGAGAAATGGGATTCTAACCCCATCTCTTAAGACGGCTTGCAGGGCATGAATGCTCAGTGCAGTGCCTGGCACATACCCATCCATTCCCTCCCTGCACACCCCAAGCTTCCCACATTGCAGGGGCAGGATTACAGATGCTGACCGCCCACACATGGGCCACCCACCATTGCCAAGCGACCCAGGAATGTGCCATCTTTATGTCCAAAAATAGCTCTGGGTCCTATGCGGTACCTTGTTCCCCTCATCCCTGCTGACTTGTTTTTTTGATTTAACAAACACTCCTAGTCTTTACTATGTACTGGACACTGTTTAAAATGCTTCACAAATATTAGCTCATTTAATATATTTAATATATTTAATGGATGAAATCACTTAGTCCATTTATTTTGTAATCCATTTACTGAATTAAATGAGGTGATGCTGAGGTGGATGCAGAGAGCCGTGTGGGAGGGAAGCCCGGCCACATCTCTCTGCTCTGCCAGGGCAGCTTCTGCTGTGCAGCTGGGTTGAACGCCAGTCCTGCCTCCTGCCTCCTGCCTCCTGCCACAAGGCCAGCCTGAGATGGTAGAGCCATGGGCAGGTCAGAGTTTCAGGAAGAGCAGTGATGACTAATTAAAACTTCAGCTCAGGGAGGCCCCCTTGGGGCAGGGATTGCCTCAGTCAGCTTCCCTGGGGGAGTCCCCTAATTGGACCCCTGGGCTCTAGGAGTGATGCAAACTCACCAGGCAGATGATGGCAGGCAGGGAGGGAGGGGAAAGGAGGAAGGAAACAGGCTGGCAAAAAAATAACAACAGCCCCCTTCCCATTGTGAGAGATGGTGACTTTGGAGTCCCCAGACTGTCACTTAGGAACTGTGTGACTTTGAATCAGTTGCGTGGCCTCTCTGAGCCTCAGTGTCCTCATTGAGAAGTGGGTATAGGAAAACTTCCAGCCCTGTAGGGTTACTATGAGGAGACCTGTGCAGAAAGTACATAGCACCATGCCTGGCTCAGAAATAGGCACTCATACAATTGGAGCAATTGTCACGGTTACTGCCACGGTCCTCTCCTATCCATCACTTCATTCAGTTCTCAGAGCATTCTGGGAGAGAGGTAGACAAGTCTTCAGAGTGGGTAGGGGGTTAGCCTCCCAGCTTTCATAACCTACAGAATGGGTCTTGGGCCACGTGTGGAGTGTGGAGGAGCGGGGGCAGAGGATGCCGCAGAAGGTCAGGCAGAAGGTCACTTCTGAGATGCGCAGCCTGAGATGCAGATGGGCCCGGAGCCTGCCTGTGGAGTGGAGAGGACTTGACTAGGCAGAAAGCAGCCCAGGGGCCAGAGCTGGAGGCAGCCAGACAAAGGTCTGAAGATCAGAGAAAGTGCATGCAGTGTGCCAGGAGCCCTGGGGAGCCAGTGGGGCTAGAGATGGGTGAGTGACAGCCACATGCTACCCTGCTGAGAGTTGGGGCCTGGCCCAATGTGACCAAAGTCTTCCCTGGGTCCAGTGTGCCAAGAATGACTTGTGCCAGAAGGGTGGGCTGTGAAGAAGGAAGTCTGGGGGAGGGGAGAGGGTGCTAGGCTTTTCCTTTCTGGATGCAGCAAGGTAGACTCACTAGCTCCCCTACCCTCATTCCAGGGAGCAGACAGTCTCATCTTCAATTTGTGAGTCCTCTAGAGTCATTGGCCCCTTACCAGCTATTCACAGAGGAGCAGGAGCAGGCCAAAGTCCAAAAGAGCCAGGTGTGGGGTGAGCCCCAGAACCCTCCAAGGTGACCCGGCTCAGTGGTGTCACTGTTATCACAGGCCATCTCCAAGACCACCCGGTGCCATGTCTGCTGGCTGCAGCAGGCCTGGAATCCTCAGGACAGGCCGTGGGCCTCCCCCTGGCTCGGGTCACTCACCAGAGCAGAACATTCTGCCCCCAAGTTCTTGATGAACCCCTCCCAGCAAGCAGTGGCTTCAGAACACCGATCTTTTCCCAGAGAGAAACCCAGGGCCAGGAGAGATATGGAGGAGACCAGAACGCATTTCAAAGAGCTGATCATTGCTAATAAATCAATAACTCCTGAACAAACACAGCCCACCCTGCACCAGCTCTGGGCTCCCTCATCCTCCCTCCAGACCTTATTCCGCAGCCCTCTCTGCTCCAGCAGTCCCCACCTCCTGTCAACCAGGCCATCTGTAGCTCAGGCTCCAATTAGTTCAGTAATTAGCACCTCATCGAGCCTGTCTGCCTGTGAAGAGCTCCCCTGGGGAGGGTTTCAGGAGGTCTCCATGACCTCAGGGCCCAGAGCTGGAGCAAGTCCAGGCTGGCAAGGCCTCAGGTGGCCTGTCTGCACCCCAGCATAGGGCAGGGGAACCAAAGAATCCCCCAGGGAATTGGGTAAGGAGCCGGGATAAGAGGGTCTCCACCCAGGACAAGGTTTCTCCGGTAGTACCGGGGCCCCCGTGTCAGCTCCACACACACCTTCCTCAGCCATCTTTGCCTAGTTGGTGCTCCCTGGCCGGCTGGGGAAGCCAGGAGGATGCCCAAATCCAGTTGAGGTTAGGTCAGTAACGGAAAGTCCCCGTGGGTGGCTTTGGCACAGCCAGGGATTTAGAAAGCTCAGCTTATCCCTTCAGGCCTCCATCCGGGGCCTCCTGGGTCTCTCCGGCATCCCCCGCAATGACCCCTCAGTCCCTGGCATCCATCTTTCACCTGACAGTCCCTCAGCTCTTGAAGAGAGTAGAATGCCCCCCAACCCAACCCATGGTAGGCTGCAAGTGGCTGGATTATGGGCTCTGGCTGGAGAGGCTGCCAGAGCTGAGAGCAGGGGTAGGGGACAGCCTGTTTGGTGGGGTCAGAGAGAGCCTCCTGCCAAGAAAGGAAAGGAGAGGTGAGGTGCTGGCAGGGGACGTATGGGCACTGTGTCACAGTGGAGTGGCTCTGGGGTAAGGGGAGGTTGAGGCTTCCTCTTGCTGAGCTCAGATTCCCCATCTTTAACATTGGGACAAGAATGGTCACAGCCCCCAGCTTCCGGAGATGATGGCAAGAGGTGGGTGGTGTGGTGAGCAACAGAGCAACTGGTGGGAAGCCAGCAGCGGTGGCACAGGGCAGAAGGTGAGCCTGGGCTTGGTGGAGGGAACATAGGTCAGGCCCAGGGAACCAGTGTGAACAGCACAGGTGAGAGGTGCAGGTGACCCAGACAGGCCGGAAGTCAGCCTTGACCACAGCCCCCAGACTGAAAGGCATCTTGGGGCTGACCCTGAGCCAAGGCCAGTCATGAGATTAGAACCCCAGTGGCAGGAGCCAGGTAAATGCCCTGCAGCTGGGTAGGAGGCTTGGCTGGAGCAGCGCTTGACCCCAGCATGGACCTCTAACTCCTTCCAGAAAAGTCTCACTGCTGGGAAACCACTGCGTCACTTTCCTCATGCTGACAACCTCTGTTAGTGTCTCCTTGCTTGGATTAGTATCGCCTTCTTAGGGATACTCTGGTGACAAAATCAGCACCAGCCACCTAATCCAGGCCCAGATCCCAACTTGCCACTCTTGGCTGTGGGACTTGGAGCAAGCTTCTTAACCTCTCTGAGCTCCAGGGTCTTTGACTATGGGATGATGAATTGTGTCCCCAAGTTTGTGGTGGGGTCAGGTGCCCAGTGTTCTAATGCCACTGGATCAGGCCCGGCAGGCAGTAAGCCTCAACCCGTGTTCCTCCTTCCTCAGGTCAATTCCTAAGAAGCAGGCAGGACTCTGAGAAGATGTGGTGCCAAGACCAGCTCAGTCGTGGAGACCCTAACCCAGCAGCGCTAGAGGAATTAAAGACTCACACACAGAAATATAGAGTGCAGAGTGGGAAATCAGGGTACTCGCAGCCTTCAGAGCTGAGAGCCACAAACAGAAATTTACCCACATATTTATTGACAGCAAGCCAGTGATAAGCATTGTTTCTCTAGATTATAGATTTACTAAAACAAAGGGATGGGCCGAAACAAAGGGATGGGCTGTGGCTGGTTATCTGCAGCAGGAACATGTCCTTAAGGCACAGATTGCTCATGCTATTGTTTGTGGTTCAGGAATGCCTTAAGCGGTTTTCTGCTCTGGGTGGGGCAGGTATTCCTTGCCCTCATTCCAGTAAACCAATAACCTTCAACATGGGCATTATGGCCATCACGAGTATCTCACAGTGCTGCAGAGATTTTTTGTTTATGGCCAGTTTGGGGGCCTGTTTATGGCCAGATTTGGGGGCCTATTCCCAACAATGTGGGGCTGAAGTCTGCTTTCCCTTCTCTGAGAAGAAGTTCTGTGAAGTCCAGAAAGCCAAAACCACCTCCTCATTCTGCCATTTTTCCAAAGGCTTCTGAAGGAACTGGATCATCTGTTTGGGGCTTTTAAAAGTTATTAGGGGCCAGGTGCAGTGGCTCACAACTGTAATCCTAGCACTTTGGGAGAACAAAGCTGGAGGACTGCTGAAGACCAGGAGTTTGAGACCAGCCTGGGTAACATAGTGAGACCTTGTCTCTACAGGAAGGAAGGAAGGAAGGAAGGAAGGAAGGAAGGAAGGAAGGAAGGAAGGAAAAAGGAAAGGAATAAAGAAAAAGACACACAGACAGAAAGGAAGGAAGGAAGGAAGAGAGAAAGAAAAAGAAAGGAAGGAAGGAGGGAGGGAGGGAGGGAAGGTAAGAAAGAAAGAAGGAAGGAAGGAAGGAAGGAAGGAAAGAATGAAAGAAAGAAAGAAAGAAAGAAAAAGAAAGAAAGAAAGAAAGAAAGAAAGAAAGAAAGAAAGAAAGAAAGAAAGAAAGAAAGAAAGAAAGAAAGAAAGAGAAGCCAGGCATGGTGATGCACACCTGTAGTTCCAGCTACTCAGGAGGCTGAGGTGGGAGGACTGCTTCAGCCCAGCCCAGGAGGTCAGGGTTTCAGTGAGCTGTGATTGCGCCACTGCACCCTAGCCTGGGAGACAGAGCAAGATCCTGTCTCAAAAACAAAAACAAAGCAAAACAAACAAAACAACAAGAATGAAAATAACAGTTACTAGGCTCTGAGGAAGATTGCCTTTGGAGACTGAGTCACAGAGCTTGACCTCTTAATTACTGACCTTTTGTTATAAATTAATTTCCTTCCTTGTTCCTGGCTTAGACCAGATGTCCCTGAGATAGAAGACCCCTTGACTGAGATGAAAGACCCCTTGACTATTATATCCTTAATGTGGAATATCAAATATACATTTCCCAAAAAAGAAACACTGCCTATAAGCAATCAATTGCTGTAACTATGTGTGAAAAATGATGTAATCCTGTTTACATCCTTGCCTATATAAATGACCCTCAAATCTCTTCACTTCAGAGCAACTTGGACCCCATTTTTTTGGAGCTTATGCCCTCCTCAAACTTTGCACTCCAATAAACTCAGTATTTAATCATATTGCCTGAATCTCATCATTCACGTTGACAGGCTCAATGCAGAGGGGGCAGGGGATAGACAGTCGTTCCAGTAAAACCCTCTGCTTTCAAGCCTGCCACCCCCATCCCCAGCTGTGCCCAGCCCAGACTAGCCCATCTTCATCCCAATCCCAGCCCATTCTAATCCCAGCTCCCAGGCCCAGTTCTGTCCCCATTCCTAACCTAATTCTGGGGCAGTAGCCAGAGAACACAACAGGACACTCCTAATGGGGACAAAAGGCCTGGAAAGGGGTTGTTCAATTTTTTTTTTTTTTTTTTTTTTTTTGAGAGAGAGTCTCACTTTGTCTCCCAGATTGGAGTACAGTGGTGAGATCTCGGCTCACTGCAACCTCTGTCTCCCAGGTTCAAGATATTCTCCTGTCTCAGCCACCCAAGTAGCTGTGACTACAGGCGCCCACCACCATGCCCAGCTAATTTTTTTTGTATTTTTAGTAGAGACAGGGTTTCACCATATTGGTCAGGCTGGCCTCGAACTCCTGATCTCAGGTGATCCACCTGCCTCGGCCTCCTAAAGTACTGGGATTACAGGCGTGAGCCACTGTGTCCAGCCGGGGTTGTTCAGTTAAAAGGAAGGGACACAGAAACCTCCACAGCTCCCCATCTCTAACAGGCCATCGGAGGGGCCCTTGCGGCCCCTGCACAGTCCTCCTTGCCCATGATGTTTCTCCTGAGCAGAACCCTCCAGAGGCCCACAGGGCCTTCCTGTGACCCACACCCCCGGTGCTGCACGCTGACATCTGACTGCAGCCAGGGGGAGGGCAGGAGTGGCAGCCTAGCCCCGCCTGGTATCATGATCCCTGTTTGTTTCCAGAAGGTGCAGCACGCAACTCCTGAAGGCAAGAGGCCCGCGAAGGCATTCAGGGCAACTTGAGAGACTGCTCCCACTGCTTGGCCAGGCTGTGGGGCTGAGGGCAGCGGTAGGGAATACTCACGAACCCAAGAAGTAGATCTGGGTTCAGACAAGAAAGGCCTGCTCAGGCTCCCTGGGGCCCAGCCAACCGGAACCACATCTGCACTCATGAACGGCCTCTTTATTTCTCAGCCAGGGCCTACCCAAGGCTGAGCCACCTCTCATCCACTCCTGCAAGCCCTCTGGCCCCCAGTGCACCAATGGATTTGAGGGGCTCCATGACTGGCTGGCCCTGTGCTGCAGGTTCAGTGGTATAGAGTGCTATCCCAGCCCCCAGAGCTGTGGCTGGGAGCCAGTCCCTGGGGAGCCAGGACTCTGTCACTATGACCTGATGTGATTCCACCAGGAAGCTGGGCTTCCCACCCCATGACAAGTTGATGCAGGCCTCACAGAACAGAAGAGGGGCCCTCCCTGTACTTGTGAATGTGCTCCTGAGGCTGGAAGGATGAGGTGGAGTAAAAGGCATGGGACCCTCACTCTGTGCTGAAGGGGCTGGGAGCTGAGATTGGTGCCCTGTCTTCCTGGGTTCAAATCCTGCTTCTGCTACTTCTTAGCTGTGCTGCCTCAGGCAAGTCACTTCATCTCTCTGGGGCTCAGTTTACACAGATATAAAAAATGAGGGCGGGCGTGGTGGCTCACGCCTGTAATTCTAGCACTTTGGGAGGCCGAGGCGGGCAGATCATGAGGTCAGGAGATCGAGACCATCCTGGCTAACACAGTGAAAACCCATCTCTACTAAAAATACAAAAAATTAGCCGGGTGTGGTGGCTGTAGTCCCAGCTACTCAGGAGGCTGAGGCAGGAGAATAGTGTGAACCCGGGAGGCAGAGTTTGCAGAGAGCCTAGATTGCGCCACTGCGCTCCAGCCCGGGTGACAGAGCGAGACTCCGTCTCAAAAAAAAAAAAAAAAAAAGAGGATAAGGCCAGGCAAGGTAGCTTTCGCCTGTAATCCCAGCACTTTGGGAGGCCGAGGTGGGAGGATTGCTTGAGCCCAGGAGTTCAAGGACGGCCTAGGCAACATAGCAAGACCCCTTCTCCCCCCGGCAAAAAAATGATAATAATAATAATAATTAGCTGGGTATGGTAGTGGCATGTGCCTGTGGTCCCTGCTCAGGAGACTGAGATGGGAGGATCATTGAGCCCAGGAAGTCAAGGCTGCAGTGAGCCATGATCACACCACTGTACACCAGCTAGAGCCACAGAGTAAGATCCTGTCTCAAAAAAAAAAAAAAAAAAAAAAAAAAAAAGAGGATGGCCAGGCGTGGTGGCTCACATCTGTAATCCCAGCACTTTGGGAGGCCAAGGTGGTTGGATTACCTGAGGTAGGAGTTCAAGACCAGCTTGGCCAACATGGCGAGTGCCTGTCTCTACTAAACATACAAAAATGAGCCGGGCATGGTGGCGCACGCCTGTAGTCCCAGCTACTCTGGAGGCTAAGGCAGGAGAATCACTTGAAGCCAGGAGGTAGAGTTGCAATGAGCTGAGATTATGCCACTGCACTCCAGCCTGGGTAACAGAGGGAGACTCTGTCTCAAAAAAAAAAGGGGGGGCCCTTTCCTGTTGGGGGGGCCCTTTCCTGTTAGGGGAGAGCTGTGCGAGGTGAAGGTCTTGGACGCAGTTTCTTGTTTTAATCATATAGACAAAACAGCCCTGCTGCAAAGATGGTCAATGTACCTAAAACCCGAAGCGCCTTCTGTAAAATGTGTGGTAAGCATCAGCCTCACAAAGTGACACAGTATAGGAAGGGCAAGGATTCCTTGTATGCCCAGGGAAAGAGGCGCTGTGATCGGAAGGAGAGTGGCTATGGTGGACAGACAAAGTCAATTTTCCAGAAGAAGGCTAAGACCACAAAGAAGATTGTGCTAAGGCTGGAATGTGTTGAGCCTACCTGCAGATCCAAGAGGATGCTGGCCATTAAGAGATGCTAGCATTTTGAACTGGAAGGAGATAAGAGAAAGGGCCAAGTGATCCAGTTCTAAACTTTGGGAAATTTTTCTTTTAATTTGAAGAGAAAATGTTGAAGCCATAGAAAAATTACCTGTAGGAAAATAAATACAGTGATATTCTTTTTAAAAAAAAATGAGGATAACCATTAACCACATCATGGGATAATCAGGCAGATCAACTGACTGTGAATATGAAGAACCCAGTGCAGAATGGGCACAGCAATGCCCAGTGCTTCTAGAGAAAGGAAGCCTAAGGGGTGGGGAAGGTTCCCAACTGGGCCGTGCAGCCTGGAGTACACATGTGTGTTGGGGACTATCTGGCCTGGAATAACCAAGAGAGCCCCCCAGAGTATAGGCCTGCCTGGGGCATTCACTGTCCCTCCCAGCCACCCCAAGCCTGAAGGCTTCACCCCTCCTACCCCTCCCCGTTGCCTTTCCAACCCTCCTACCCACCCCCAATGCCTGTGGACAAGTCTAGGGCTGTTGACTGGGATCCCAATGCCATGCCCCAAATGGAGACTTCCTGGCCCGGCAGGACTCACAGGAACTTAGAGGACCAAGGAGAAAAAACTGTTGCACTCATGCACACATGCACATGTGAGCACATGCGTGCACACACACAGAGGGACACAGAACCAGCCAGGCACACACATGCAACCATGGCCGGCAACCAACCTTCCTTCCTTTCCTCCCTCCCTCCCTCGCTCCCCACTTCCCTCCTTCCCTTCCTCTCTCCCTCCCCTTTCCTTGCTTTCTTCCTTCCCTCCCCTTCCCCTCCCTCCCTGTCCCCCCTTCCTTCCTTCCCTCCTTCCTCCTCCCTTTCTCCATCTCCCCCTCAGTCCCTCCTCCTACTTCCTTCCCCACCTTCTCTTCTACCCCTTCCCCCATCCCCACTCCCTTCCCTCAGACCACTCTGCCTGGCTTACTATGCCAGAGTGTGCATAACCTCTGTGGTACCCACAGGATACCTAGAAATGCCCCCAGCCTCTCCTTCTGGGTCCAGAATAAGCAGATGCCTTGGGGGTAGTATTGGGGTGGGGGTATTCAATCATCCCTGCTCCCCTCATAGCCTCCAGTCCTGTCTCTGGCACCCACTGCTTTGGGGTTTCTATTTATACCCAGTTCTTTCACCAGACTAGCAAAGGCAAGTTTGCATCCTGGTTGCACCCCAGCCTAACTCTGTGACCTCAGGCAAGTCATTGGACATGGCTGGCCCCAGTTTTCTCACCTCTAAAATGGGGCTGTCATGCCTTTTTTTTTTTCTTTAGAGACAGGGTCTCATTCTGTCACCCATGTTGGAGTATGGTGGTGCCATCATGGCTTACTGCAGCCTTGAACTCCTGGGCTCAAGTGATCCTCCCGCTTCAGCCTCTCAAGTAGCTGAAACTATAGGCATGTGCCACCACACCTGGCTAATTTTTATTTTATTTTTATTTTTATTTTTTTATTTTTTGAGACGGAGTCTCGCTCTGTCGCCCAGGCTGGAGTACAGTGGCCGGATCTCAGCTCACTGCAAGCTCCGCCTCCCGGGTTTACGCCATTCTCCTGCCTCAGCCTCCCGAGTAGCTGGGACTACAGGCGCCCGCCACCTTGCCTGGCTAGCTTTTTTTGTATTTTTTTTAGTAGAGACGGGGTTTCACCGTGTTAGCCAGGATGGTCTCGATCTCCTGACCTCATGATCCACCCATCTCGGCCTCCCAAAGTGCTGGGATTACAGGCTTGAGCCACCGCGCCCGGCCCACACCTGGCTAATTTTTAAAATGTTTTTGTAGAGACAAGGTCTCGCTCTGTTGCCCAGGCTGATTTTGAACTCCTAGTGTCATGCCTTTCTTACTGGGTGTGGAGGGAAGACCTTGAATGAAACGCAACTAGCACAGTGCTCGTCTGCTTACTTGCTCTCAACCTCCAAGGACAGAGCTGGCCTTCCTCTCTGGGGACAAGTGCCCCTGGACAGCACCTAGGGGTGGCTGAATGCACAGATTGCTCAGCTAGTTCCCCTCCCTCCTCTTTAGCGCAGAAAAGAAGGTATTGGATCGGCCACCCCCACTCAAATTAGTTTCATCACTTACTGCCTAAGACCTCCTCTGCAGAGTGATCCCTGTTGGGCACCCACCTCCCTCCCACTCCATCTATCCTCTACCTGCCCAACTCCTGCATCTGCAAGGCCTGGAGGGTCTCTTGCTTCCTGTCCCCGTTTTCCCATCTTTCTCCTGTACCCCACCTGCCTTCTCTTTCACAATCCCCTCGCCTGCCAGGATGTGGCTCCCATGTGGGCCTGTGGTCCACAAACCTACCCAGTTCCCTTCATCCCCTCTTCTGCTTTCAGGTCCCCAGCCCAGGCTGCCTCCATCCCTCCCCCACCAAGCTGGAAGACCAGCACAATTCAGACAGGACTTGTGTCCCAGCTGCCCTGGGCCCCTCAGTTTCCTTATCTGTAATTTAAGAATGAAAATACTGTGAGCAGTGGCTCACGCCTGTAATCCCAGCACTTTGGGAGGCCAAGGTGGGAGGATCACGAGGTCAGGAGATCGAGACCATCCTGGCTAACACGTTGAAACCCTGCCTTTACTAAAAAAAAAAAAAAAAAAATTAGCCGGACGTGATGGCGGGTGCCTGTTGTCCCAGCTGCTCAGGAGGCTGAGGCAGGAGAATGGCGTGAACCCAGGAGGCAGAGGTTGCAGTGAGCTGAGATCGCGCCACTGTACTCCAGCCTGGGTGACAGACTGAGATTCCGTCTCAAAATAAATAAATAAATAAATAAATAAATAAATAAATAAGAAAGAAAGAATAAAAATACCATTCGGGTGTGGTGGTTCATGCCTATAATTCCAGCACTTTGGGAGGCAGGAGGACTCCTTGAACCCAGGCATTCAAGACCAGCCTGGGCAATATAGTGAGGACCTATCTGTACAAAAATTTTAAAAATTACCTGGTGTGGTGGCACACACCTGTGGTCCCAGCTATTCAGGAGGCTGAGGTGGGAGCATGACTTGAGCCTGGGAGGTCAAGGCTACAGAGAGCTGTGATCATGCCACTACACTCCAGTCTGGGCGACAGGGCAAGACCCTGTCTCAAAAAAACAAAAACAAAACCTATGTTTTGGTATATTGTAAGACTAAATTAGAAAACCTATGTATCAGCCAGGTGCAGTGGTTCATACCTATAATCTCAGCACTTTGGGAGGCCAAGGTGGGTGGATCACCTGAGGTCAGGAGATCGAGACCAGCCTGACTAACATGGAGAAACCCCCTCTCTACTAAAAATACAAAAATTAGCTGGGCGTGGTAGCGGGCACCTGTAATCTCAGCTACTTGGGAGGCTGAAGCAGGGGAATCTCTTGAACCCAGGAGGCGGAGGTTGCAGTGAGCCGAGATCATGCTGTTGCACTCCAGCCTGAGTGCAATGAAAAAAAAAAAAAAAGAAAAAGAAAACCTATGTATCTGGCATACAGGTCAATATACACAACAGGAAAGGATGGATAAATAAATGAACTAGACCTGGAGTCTGCTCCCCCATTACAATGTCCCTATGAGGCCCCACTTGCAGAGGCAGGCTGGCCGGGGGAGGTCAGACGAGGGTGGCTCAGAAAGAGGAAAGAGGCTGACTCAGGTGTCAGGATGAGGCCTTGGGAGGCCCAGCAGGGCTTTCTCAGACTCAGGAAGTCTAGAGCAGTAGCCCAGGGCCTGCCCTGTGCCTGGGACCCAAGGTCCTTAGCTTTCAGCGGAGGATCCACGCAGGGCCACTGCCAACCCAAAGGTACCACTCTGCAGACAGAGCCCTGGGCCAGGACACCTGACTTGGGAGGAGAGCATGTACTGGATTTCAGGAGCTAGATGCTACTCTGGCTGGACATCCTGTGACTGGCAGGAACCCGGCACCCCTAGTGACTCTGAGGATGGCAAAGGGGCCTATGTTTCTCCAGGTCAACTCCCCACTCAGCAACTTGCCCAGTGCCCATGGCCTCCAGGCCCACTCCTCTCCAGGCTTCATGTCCCCTCGCCCCTTAGCACTGACTGGCTCAGCACTGACCGTCATAAAGCAGGGTTGATGTTAGGCTTTGACCAAAGGTCAGGAGATTGAGAAGAATGACATCCCAGCTCAGCACAAGCAATGGGGACGATTAAACAGTAGCCGTCCTTGTTTGAAAACCCATCAGAGCTGTTTCCTGTGCTGCTACACCCCACTCAGGTCACAGCTTGCTGACGCCTTCTTGGGTTTCTACCCACCCCCATCCCTGTTTGAAACGCCTGTTCTTTTATTCTTATTTGTGACAATGTAGCCCTCCTCCCCTGCCTCTGCAAATCAGATATGTCTCCATTTTGGAGCCCGCTCAGGCAGCTTGCTAAACTAGGGGCAACTATCAATGCAGGCTGCAACTTTCAGCTATAGTTTATCTTTGAACAAGCTGCACCCATTCTTACATAGTATTCCCTTGTCCACCCACACAGACACCAGGGACAAAGGATGGTAGAATGATTTATTCTTCTGGAATTTTTTTCTTCTTCCTCGTGCATTTGGTCACTTTCCCATCTCATGTTTAATTTGTTAAAGCCAAACTCAGACACATTTTGGATCATGAACACCTGTCACAGGTTTATCATAAGTTGGGAACAAGTTTAGGAAAACAAAAGGGAATAAGTTTAGGAAAACAAAACACAATCGAGTCCTCTAGCATTGCGGGAGAAGCCATGTCATGCAGTGATTTGGAGCACGAATACTAAGCCAGATGGCCCGGGTTGCAATCCCGGTTTTGCCTCTTTGTAGCTGTGTGACCTTGAGCAAGTTTACTTAACCTCTCTGTGCCTCAGCTTCTCACTTGTGAATAGCAGCTAATAATAGCACTCACTTCACGAGTTTGTTGTGCATGAAATCCAATTTAATCCAAATTACATGAATTAATTTTAATTTTAATTTTTGTAGGGGGAGTGTCTTGCTGTGTTGCCCAGGCTGGTCTTAAACTCCCAACCTCAAATGATCCTCCCACCTCAGCCTCCCAAGTAGCTGGGATTACAGGTGCATGCAACCACACCCAGCTAAATGTTTTATGTTTTGTAGAGACAGGGTCTCACTATGTTGCCCAGGCTGGTCTCAAACTCCTGGGCTCAAGGAATTCTTCCATCTCAGCCTCCCGAGTAGCTGGGATTACAGACGTGAGCCACTGCACCCAGCCTTAAATGAATTAATACATGTAAGATCCAGCCAGGCGCGGTGGCTCATGCCTGTAATCCCAGCACTTTGGGAGGCCAAGGAGGGCGGATCACGAGGTCAGGAGATCGAGACCATCCTGGCTAACATGGTGAAACCCCGTCTCTACTAAAAATACAAAAAATTAGCCGGGCATGGTGGCAGGCACCTGTAGTCCCAGCTACTTGGGAGGCTGAGGCAGGAGAATGGCGTGAACCTGGGAGGTAGAGCTTGCAGTGAGCTGAGATCACACCACTGCACTCCAGCCTGGGGGACAGAGCGAGACTCTGTCTCAAAACAAAACAAAACAAAACAAAACAAAACAAAACAAACCTGTAAGATCCCAAAGCAGGGCCTAGCACACAATAAGCATGATAAGACTGCTGGCTGTTATGAGCAAGTTTATATAGGAGAAGAAGAGGAATGTTAGATAAGGTTGTTTAACTATGTACAGGTCTGGTTAGCTTTACAGGACTGTAAAGCTGTCACATTCATATCAGCTGCAGGGGTTAAACCTGGGTCACACCAACCCAGACCATCCCTCTAAATTGCCAAGTGTGGGCTGTTTATCAGAAATACCAGCTAAAGTTTGTCATTTTGTTTTATTTTTTCAGGGGCCTCGGGGTAGCTTTGTTTCTTAGACCTCAGCCTGTATCCCTGAATGATTATCAGGAAAATGTTTTAATCCAGCAAGGCCTGGGGAATGGGAGATGGCAGAGAGGATGGGAGAGCAGGGGAGCCTGTTCCACCACAGCCAGATGGTGCTTGGCAGAGCAGGAAGAGGACTCTGTGGCCACTAAGCCAGGAGGTGCTGGGCAGTGAGGCCCAGGACACATCTGTGGTCCTGGGCATGGGAACAGCACTCGGTGCAGTCATAGTTCCTGGCTGCTGGCCACACTGTCTTCTGAATCCTTGGCCAACATGGAGCTCCCTCCTTGAGTTCTCAGAGCCCTGGCCAGCCCCAGAACCCTCTGCCCAGCTTTCTGCTAGCCTGACTGTCCTGTGGAGGAGGGGAAGCAGGACTGCAGGAGGATGTGGCCAGACCAAGTTGGAAGCCAAGAGGTGCTTGGCAGCTTCCCCAGGGCTGGCACTGTGCCCCCTCCTCTTCCACTCCCCACTGCCCACGCTGCTCAGGACTTGACACAAGAGCATTCAGTTAATAGAGATGTGGTGGTGTTGCTTGGGAAAAGCCAACCCAAAGATACAAGGTCACCTGACATTTAGCAGTGTTATTCAATGGAAATAAAACTTGAGCCACATATGTTATCTGAAATTTTCTAGCAGACAGTAAGGAGAAACAGATGAAATCAATTTTAGCAATATATTTAAGAGAACCCAATTTATCTAATGTAACCCTATGTTACCATCTCAATATGTAATCATATACAAAATTATTAAGATATTTCACATTCTTTTGTTTCATCCTAAGTCTCCTAAACCCTGTGTATACATTACACTTACCACCCATATCAATACATACTAGCCCCTGCAGGAGAGGAAAAAAGTTTTCCTCTACACTCTTTTATTCTGTGGTTGGAGTTTTTGAATTAAACTGACAAAAGACAGATTAACAGGAGAAGAAGTTTATTATGTCTGCATACCATACCAACAAAGGACGTAGCTGGCTGGTTAAATAGAGTTGAAGGCTTATATACCTAATTTAGCAGGGAAAAGGGAGGGGAAAGAAAGAGCTTCTATGGGAAAAACAAATAAGTTTCCTTAGGAAAGACAAATGGGTTTTAAGAGAACCGACAGGTGATAAAGTTTGTGAAAATATTTGTCTATACAGGTATGAGTGGTCTCTCTGTCTTCTTGGGGCCATGAAACTCCCCCTATAAGAGAGTTTATGGTAGCCTTACTTCCCAGAAGTTACTGTTTTTTGTCAGATAAAGGAAGCTCCTAGGAGGCTTTTCTCTGCATCTGTTGAATCTCAAATGTCTTCAGCTTAAAATAATGTTTATGCCAACTCTAGGGCTCCTAGTGGTTCCCACACATTTCAAGTACTCAACAGTCATAGCAGCTACCTTATCAGACTGTGTAGGTGCAGAATCATTAAATCATGGAACCTCAGGGCAGGACAGCTTCTGGAGATGCTGCCAAGCATGCCCTCTGCCACCTTCTTCCCCGTGCCTGGCCCGTACTCTACTTGAGTGTCTCCCAAGCTGGGTGCTCACGACCCCTGCCTCCCCGGCAGTCTCCTCCAGGCCAGTGGCTCAGGCTTCGAGGTGGATCGAGTTATTGATGTTGAGCAGAAATCTCCCTCCCGCCTAATTGGGCAATCCAACATCTTTTCCAAAGCACTGGCACAAACCCTCCGTGACGGTGGCTGGCAAGAACTATTGGTGAATTTTACCTAGAGGGTCCGTGTCCAGCAGCAAGTGGGGACAGGAGGATGCTAGGATACAAGGTCGTCCTGCTGTGCCTTGGCCCAGAGAGTTGTCTCCATGCATTCTGGGGCCGTGGCCGTGCGGGCACCCACCAAAACCCTAACGTAGAAAGCCCGGTCACGGCCCGCCTGGGGCTGGCCCTGGCCCTGGCTGCCGCTCTCCTTCCCCCAGCTGAATCCTAATAGGAGGCACAGAATCCTAATACAGCCTCCAGGTTTCACAAATGGGGAAACCGAGGTGCGGTTCCCGCGCGTCCACGTTCAGCCCATGCTCTGGCTGAACCCAATTGCAACAAAGTCCCAGGGGCCTCCGTGAAAATCGTGGGAGCCTTCCCGCCCTGGCGGGCCCTTGCCAGCTCTCTGCTCCTCGGACACAGGCAGCGGGCGAACGCGGGCCTCAGGGACCCGGCCGCTGGGGCGGGAGTCTCGGGGGAACCGTGATGTAACCGGGCGTCCCGGCTTGCAGGAGCGGCCCCCAGTCGCCGCCCGTGGCTTGTTTACTCGACTAGGGGCGCGGGGTGGAGCTGCTGCCACAGGGCCCCGCCCCCCCCACCGTGTCCGCCCCCGCACCTCCCCCAACCCCTCCACCCCAAGAGCTGGACTGAGCCCCAGGGGCCGTTGGAGGCTTGCGGGTGTTGGTCCTGTTTCTGCCTTAGATGTTCCAAGATCTGGCGCAGTGGCCGAGCCACATGGGTGACTCTGAAAGAGCCTGAGCCCCCCACGAGCTCTGTCAGTCACAGCCCCAAGTAGCTCAAAAGAACATTCCAACGAAGTAAAATCCCGGAGCTTGCTACGCCTACGCAGCCTCAGGAAAAGGGCCCTCCTATCTGGTCCCCAAGTCGCCGCATCTTCCCAGCCCGTCTCCTGCTCCTGTCTCCTGTCTCCTGTTCTGTGATAGTCGGTACCATGAGGAGCCCTTCTTTGGACTCCCCAAAAGTCTGCCTCAGGGGACAAAAACAGCATTTCCCAGGGGCTCTTTCTAATACTGCTGGCGCAGAGAGAGAGAGAGTTTGCTCTTGGCTAGGCAAAGTTAACACCCTAGAGCGCTGAAGAGCAGAACTGCTTAGGGGTTGGGCTTCCTCGCTTAGGGCAGCGCTTGCCAGTCCTGGGCTCTTTCCGCCCCAAGCCAAGGCCTGGCTCACTGGGGCCAGTGGGGAGCAGCAGGGCTCCCTGCACACACAGCACCTCCTGGAGCTGGGCTCTCCACCCAGACACAGGCCCCCCACCCCTAGGGGACAATAAGAACAAGGCAGTGTGGGCCAGATGGTAATGGATGGGAACGGATCTAGAGGGTGCAATGCTGATGCCAGCAAAAACCCCAACAGCTGTGACCTGTGCTCACCGCCAGGGTTTTCTTATCTAGACTCTCCATTCCCTGGTGAGGTATGAGGGAACTGAGGCTCAGAGAGAGTAGGGGAGCCTGAGGTCACCCTAGTAAGTTGGTGACAGCTGCAACTAGGACCCAAACCCCTGTGTGCTAGTCCCTCTTGCGCTTTTTTTTTTTTTTAATGGACAGTACAATATGAACATACTTCATGCAATCTTGAGAGCCCAAGAGCCCTATGAGTGGGAGCAGTCCAGGAGGGCTTCCTGGATGAGAGGCCAGGCCTCAGCTAGATGAGGGAGGAGGGGCACGATTTAGAGAGAGAGGTGTGAGGTGAGAAAGCTTCTCTGAGCTGGGAAATAGGAAGAAAGGGGAGGGGCTGGGTGGGATGGCACTCACCTGTAATCCCAGAGCTTTAGGAGGCTGGGGAAGAGGATTGTTTCAGACCGGTTTGGGCAATATAGTGAGACCACCATCTCCACCAAAAATAAAAAATGTGGCACGTGCCTGTGGTCCCAGCTACCTGAGAGGCTGACATGGTAGGATTGCTTGGGCCCTGGAGGTTGAGGCTGTAATGAGCCGTGATCATGCCACTGCACTGCTGCCTGGGCGACAGTGTGTGATCTTGTCTCAAAAAAAAGAAGAAAGGGCAGGTTAACCTGGGAAGAGAACAGCCCGGGAAGTAAGTGTGCAAAAGACTCGCCAAAGAAGAGGGTCTGGGGGTCAGTCGGGGAGGAG
Organism: Chlorocebus sabaeus; assembly: GCF_047675955.1. Classification (NCBI taxonomy): domain Eukaryota; kingdom Metazoa; phylum Chordata; class Mammalia; order Primates; family Cercopithecidae; genus Chlorocebus; species Chlorocebus sabaeus. The sequence continues at coordinate 51,031,787 of NC_132929.1, read as the reverse complement.
GCCAGCCAGGGTCACGAGAAGTTCCTGGGGAGGGGGTGTGGTGGGCAGACGCAGGATTGGAGACTACCGGTATTGGGGGCAACATTTCCAGTCCAGCCTTCCACTGCAGACTCTCGCATTTCCCAGCCCTCTGGCTTTGGGTATGTTATCTTCCCTCTGTGGGCCTCAGTTTCCTTACTTATAAGACGGAGATCAGCTCCCCACACTGCCCATGGCTGAGAAGGTGCTTTGTGACTGGCTTGACATACTTGAGGGTATGAGGGACTCATATACCAATGTGACGGAGAGGTTGGAGTCAGGGGAGACCTCTCCATGGGGCTTCTCCCTGCAATGTATTCCCTGCCCTTACAGAGAGGCCCCAAACACTTGTTCCCTCCAACTCTGCCAGCATGTTGGGGAGGCCCCTAGGCTTAGTAAATATTTGTGTCTCTGCTCTAGTTGGTGACTGCTGGAACATTCTGTCCTGCTTCTCATTCATCTAGGCTTCTGCCTCAGGCTGTGAAGTTACTGCAAGAGATCAAGAGCCCAGGATGGGAACTTCTAGGTCCTTTGCCAGTCCCCCTCCTGCCAGCCCCCCTCCTGCCTACTCCTCCTGAGCCCCCGCTTATTCCTGAAGTTCAGAACCCTGTGTTAGGCCCTGTGCAAGAAAGCGACACGTGGCTCTAAAGAACCTCTCTAGCCAGGCACAGTGGCTCATGCCTGTAATCCCAGCACTTTGGGAGGTTGATTTGCAGGTGGATCACCTCAGGTCAGGAGTTCAAGACCAGCCTGGCCAACATGGTGAAACCCCATCTATACTAAAAATACAAAAATTAGCCAGGCGTGATGGCATGTGCATGTAGTGTCAGCTACTTGGGAGGGCAAGGCAGGAGAATTGCTTGAATCTGGGAGGTGGAGGTTGCCAGTGAGCTGAGATCGTGCCATTGCACTCCATTCTGGGTGACAGAGTGAGACTGCATTGAAAGGGGCGGGGAGGAAGGGAGGAAGGGGAGAGAGAGAGAGAGAAATAAAAGAAAAAGAAAAAAGGAAGGAAGGAAGGGAAGGAAGGAAAGGAAGGAAAGAAAGGGACATGTGACTGTAAAGAACCTCTCTGGCTGGGCACGGTGGCTCATGCCTGTAATCCCAGCACTTTAGGACGCCAAGATGAGAGGATCACTTAAGTCCAGCAGTTTGAGAACAACCTGGGCAACATAGTGAGACCTATTTCTAGTTTTAAAAAGAAAACCTCTCCTTTTGCTGTGAGAAGAGCTAAGACATTGGGTCCAAATGTTAGCTCAGTAGCTGGCCTGATGTGTGGTTTTGAGTGACTCCCATTACCTCTCTGAGCTTATTTCCTCATTCCTGAAAAGGTGGTGAAATGGTTTGGACCAGTGCCTGGCACTTACTAAGCTGTTTTCTTCCTTAGCCTTCCTTCCATGCCTCTGCACTATCTTTCTAGAAGTTTGGGCCTGCCCTATTTAACCAATTAAATTAACAAGGATAAGAAGTTTCCGACTTTTATTGGGTACTCTATACAGTGGTGTGCTGGTAAATGTTTAACAACCAGCTCTAAATACATTTTTTTAAATCTTTTTTTTTTTTTTTTTCTGAGACAGAGTCTCGCTCTGTCACCCAGGCTGGAGTGTAGTGGCATGACCTCAGCTCACTGCAAGCTCTGCCTCGCGGGTTCACACCATTCCCCTGCCTCAGCCTCTCGAGTAGCTGGGACTACAGGCGCCGCCACCATGCGTGGCTAAATTTTTGTATTTTTAGTAGAGATGGGGTTTCACCATGTTAGCCAGGATGGTCTTGATCTCCTGACCTCATGATCCGCCCATCTCAGCTTCTCAAAGTGCTGAGGTTACAGGCATGAGCCATCGTGCCTGGCCTAAATACATTTTTTTAAAGTTCCAGGCCAGGTGCGGTGGTTCATACCTGTAATCCCAGCATTTTGGGAGGCTGAGGCAGTTGGATCACCTGACGTCAGGAGTTCAAGACCAGCCTGACCAATATGGTGAAACCCCATCTCTACTAAAAAATGCAAAAATTAGCTGGGTGTTTCAGGTGGCGTGCGCCTGTAGTCCCAGCTACTCAGGAGGCTGAGACAGGAGAATCTCTTGAATCTGACAGGCAAAGGTTGCAGCGAGCTGAGATCATGCCACCACACTCCAGCCTGGGCAACAGAGTGAGACTCTGTCTCAAAAAAATTAAAATAAAATAAAAGTTATGTTTTGCAGTGTTTGCCCGATTTCTGTGCTGTTAATACCATGGCCATTTCTTTCTCTTTTTTTTTTTTTTGAGACAGGTTTCGCTCTTGTCACCCAGGCCGGAGTGCAATGGCACGATCTTGGCTTATTCCAACCTCCACCTCCAGGGTTCAAGCTATTCTCCTGCCTCAGCCTCCCGAGTAGCTGGGACTACAAGCGTCCACCACCACGCAGTAAATTTTAGTATTTAGTAAATATTTAGTATTAAAATTTACACAGTAAATTTTAGTATTTAGTAAATACTAAAATTTAGTAATTAGTAAATAAAATACTAAATACTAAATACTAAAATTTAGTATTTAGTAAATACTAAAATTTAGTAAATTTTTCTAATTTACTAATTCAAAATACAAAAATTACTAATTTTTGTATTTTAGTAGAGACAGGAGTTCACCATGTTGGCCAGGCTGGTCTCGAACTCCTGACATCAGGTGATCCACCAGCCTCGGCCTCCCAAAGTGCTGGGATTACAGACGTGAGCCACCGCGGCCGGCCCACCATGGCCATTTCAAAACTCCCAACATGACATCACAGAAAATGAACTGTGACCCAGTGAGAGCTGGCAGGCCACAACACAGCACTGCCTGTGGGATTGGCTACATCATTTGCAGGGACCAATACAAAATGAAATTGCAGGTTCCCTGTTCAAAATGCAAGGGGGAATGTCTTCCCTTTTTTCCATGATGCCTCTCACAACCTGTCATGGTGTTGTGTTTTTGGTAATTTACACTTAAAATTCTTACTGCCTCCAGCTCGGGACATGCACAGGGCCAGAGCGGACCCTCACAGGTCAGGGAGGTGGTATATGTGGAACCTTGTAACTACCAGGCTCCCCCTTGCAGCAGCCACCAGACAGACTCCTCGGGAAGCAGAGGCAGGCATCTTCCCTTCCTACAGGCCCATAGTCCCGACTGTGTCCCAACCTCATAGCCAGGAGGCACTAGGGACTGGGATGGGAGTGGAGAGAGGCTCACCTTCCCTAAGCCACCCATTGAACACGGCATATTGCTGCCAGCCTGGGACAGTACGGCCACCACCTGTCCGCTCTGACAGTGCGGGGTGCATGTACTTGGCCCTGGTGCACCCACCCCCACCGAGGCCCTCAAGGGAGCAGAGGGTGGCAGTGTTGCAGGGCAGGGGTGGCAAGGGGGCTGGGTGGCACTGGGGCACCAGAGGTTGAGGGAGTGGACAGCCAAGAACTCATTCCAGGGAAGCAGGGAGGTGGCAGGAGGCAGGACATGCTTCAGGCCAAGGCTCCAAGCCTTCAGCCTGTGCTCCATGACCCCACTGGACTTCACTTACAAAAGACAAATTTGGCAGGGCGCAATGGCTCACACCTGTAATCCTAGCACTCTGGGAGGCCGAGACAGGTGGATCACTTGAGGTCAGGAGTTCAAGACCAACCTGGCCAACATGGTGAAACCCGGTCTCTACTGAAAATACAAAAATTAGCCGGGCGTGGGAGCACGTGCCTGTAATCCCAGCTCCAGCTACTCGGAGGCCGAGGCAGGAGAATCGTTTGACCCAGGAGGCAGAGGTTGCAGCGAGCCAAGATTGTGCCACTGCACTCCAGCCTGGGTGACAGAATGAGACTCTGTATCAAAAAAACAAAACAAACAAACAAAAAAAACAAATTCAAAGTTAAATTATGAAGAATTTCAAAGTGCTGCTTGGTCCTAGTGCATTAAACCAAACTTGGTTGGGCCCTTCCAAGTGCGGGGCCCTGTCTGTGGGCTGCACTGAAGGGGGCCTTACTATATGAATTATCCAAGTGAGATAAGAATGACCGGCAGGTTGGCTAGGCATGGTGACACATGCCTGTAATCCAGCACTTTGGGAGGCCAAGGTGAGTGAATCACCTGAGGTCAGGAGTTCGAGACCAGCCTGACCAACATGGTAAAACCCTGTCTCTACTAAAAATATAAAAATTAGCCGGGTGTGGTGGCGCACACCTGTAATTCCAGTTGCTCAGGAGGCTAAGGCAGTAGAATTGCTTGAACCAGGGAGGCAGAGGTTGCAGTGAGCCAAGATCACACCATTGCACTCCAGCCTGGGTGACAGAGCGAGACTCCATCTCAAAAAAAAAAAAAAAAAAAAAAAAAAAAAAAAAGAATGGCCCAGCAGGATCATTCCTTAGGAACTTTTCCTTTAGTCCCCACATCAGAGAAAGCTGGGTGCCTTGAGGGGAGTAAAGGCCAGAAGACTCACCTCCCTCCTCAGAAATCTCCCCTACTTTGGGGAAGCACGCACGCAACTTGGCAAAAACTTGTCAAACAAAAAAAATACAGCCTTTGTTACAGAACATTTATCATCCACCATCTGCACCATCGCTTCCATTTTTATATCTGCATGGTACCGCTTTTCTCTTTTTGAGAAATACTTTCCAAAAATTGATCTTTTGTTTCTAAACAGGTGAAAGATAACATTTTCAAACACTCAATTCACTGCCCATCTGTGCAACATATAATTGGTTGCATTCATTGGTCTAGAGAATATCCACACCTGTAAAAGTTTTCTCCGTACTGATATTTGTCCTGGGGATTGAAGCCAAATTATTGACCTAGTTTTAGCAAATCTAGAACAACAGCTTTTTGGCTTGAGAAATATTTCCATGTATCAAGAGTAATCATTCCCTTGAGGTGAATGACTGTGATGGCCCAGGCATCAACTTCCTGACAAAGGGAATTCGAAAGGGGCGCTTCTCAAACCATGCTGGCCCCAGTCCAAGAAGGTATAGTTTCCATTTCTCAGAAGTGGCCAGATGCTCTGGGCCAGCTTCTGGAAGGGGTGTCTCACCAGGGAAGAGGGCTGCAAGTGTGGGCAGAGCACAAGAGGTCCCCACAGCCTGTTGATGCAAGCAGCCCCACTCTGCATACCCCCAGCTCTGTCCAGATGATAATCCCACTGCTGGGAGCCCAGGCCCAGCCCATGGCTCTCAGGACTGTGTTGCATTGTGAAAGAGGGGCAGGAGCCTCACTGGGGCAGGTCAGCACTCACAGAAACACACAGACATACAGGCAGGAAGCAGCCAGGGAACCTTGTCCCGAAGTGTGTGCAGGTGCAGTGGACACAAACCACCTCCATGGCATGTTGATAAAAGCCACCCAGTGAAGGAATAGTGGGCCTTCTCCAGCATGTTCTTCTATGGGTTTCCTCACAGAAATTCAAACCATAGGCTGGGCGCCATGGCGCACACCTGTAATCCCAGCACTTTGGGAGGCTAAAGCTGGAAAGATTGTTTGAGCCCAGGAGTTAAAGACCAGCCTGAGCAACATAGTGAGACCTTCCTCTCTACAAACATTTTTTTTTTTTTTAATTAGCTGACCATGGTGGCACATGCCTGTAGTCCTAGCCACTGGGGAGGCTAAGGCTGGGGGATCACTTGAACCTGGGAGGTCAAAGTTGCAGTGAGCTATGGTCATGCCACTGTACTCCAGCCTGGCAGACAGAACGAGATCCTGTCTCAAAAAAAAAAAAAAAAAAAAAAAAAAAAAAGAAAGAAAGAAAGAAAAAAATAAGAGAGAAACTCAAACCATAGGCTGTTTGAGTCTAAACCAGGCCCTGTGTACTCCTTAGTGATCTTGGGCAAATCCCAGGGCGTATCTGAGCCTCACTTTCTCCATGTGTAATGGGAACATGAAGCATATCTTCAGGATTGAGGTGAGTATTAAACAAGATGCCTGTGTTTATGTTCATGTGTAGATGTTGGACACAGAGCTGGCGCTCAATACCACAGGATGGTGACAGGGTGGCTATTATTATTATCATTAGCAATCAAATAGTAGAGAGAAGGTCTGACTCACTTCTGTGTGCTTTTTCTGGTACACAGGATGTGGTACTGGGAAATGTGGATGGAACTCTTGGGCCTTGGCCGGGCTGTGTTGAGAGAGTGGTTTGTGGCAATGTGGTCGGGGAAAGTAGGTGACTGTGCTGGGCCTTTGCTGGCCTTCTTCCCCAGGAAACAGAACTGTGGGGGGCAGAGGTGGGTGGCGATGTGGGGGAAGCTCATCCTTAGCCAGCCCCCTCATTTCCCAGATGGAGAAACTGTGTGTCAACCCATGGTGAACTCATTACACCAACCTCTACTGGCCTCAGAGTAATTTTTGGAACCCCAAAATTTTGGAGTCCCAAAAACTGGAGATGCAAACCCTGGATGCCTGTTCAGATTCCCCCAGCAATCTGCATCATTTATCTTGATTGGCATAAGACCAGTGCCAGGTCACTCCTCCATTTTTAGAACTGGATAACATTCCACATCAAAAGGTATGAAACTGGCTACTGAGGAGTTCAGTGATGAAACACAGAAGTATGGATGAGTTAGCTCCCCCCACCTGCCAAGTGAAAGCTGACCGATGAGAAATAGGAGATGGGAAGGAGCTGGAAAGGTAAGTTCTCCCACCTTTTCCTCTCCTTGGACTGCTCCAAGGTGGAGTCCCCTGCATCCGTCTGGACAAGTCCCCATGCAGAGTGACATGCCTGCTGAGCAACCTGCTGTGTCTCACCCAGGCTTGCCGTGAAACTGTGACCAGCACAGTAGCACATCAGCCACGTTGCATTCCATCTGCCCTGGCCTTACTTCCCTCATTCTTCACTCTTACCATCCTGGGCTGGCATCTCCCAGATAAAGTATTGGCACTGTTCCCGGGGAGCAGGCATATGCAAACCTATCCCTAAAGGCTGAGGAAGCTGAGAGGCCAAAGACAGAGGCTGACAAATGCAGTTTCTCTGAAAGAAACATTTAATAAGAACTTAGGCACAGAAGCCATTCTCAGTAGCTGCAAGAGGAGATGGTGGATCCCTGCCATTATCCCCCGGACCAAGGGCTTATGTACCACAAGGAAGAAATGTGTAGGACACCTGAAGTTGGCCCTGCAGGGAAAGGCAAAAGTGCTATGTGAATCTGCCTAAGGGGAGGATTTATGCTCCCCAAAACAAAGCAAGATTGTTTTGACCTAGAAGCAGGGTTTATGGTAACAGTAGATAAAGCAGAAGTCTTAGAGGCATTCTTTGAACAGGGGTTAATCAGCAGTCAACATGACAGGTTGGCATCCAGGATGGAGTTGCTTTAGCCTCCACAGCAACCTTAATCCTTGACCCAAGCTCTGTTTTTCAGAGGACCCAGGCTAAGATGGGTGGCATTCCAAAATCATTCATATTATAGGATTATTCAACATAAAGGTACTCAATATATAATAGCATTATTCCATCTATTTAGATAATAGTTTCTGTCCTGCAGAAGAGACATGGGAGGCACTGCCTGAGGAGCAAACCGAATTAACATTTTCCATCCCAGGAAAATACACATAACAAAACAGACATTAGTCACCTTTTTCAGCACCCAATATCATCTTGGCAACGCTTAAAGTTCTTCCTGTTGGTCCCTGTCATCTTTGATCTACTCCAGGTGGAGAAGGATGACTCCAAATGATTCACAATGGGGTCTCTGGGCAAGGCAAAGAGCAGATAGTCACTCAAGATAGGCCTGTTGAGCTTTCTTCAAGGCTCACTGAATGTAACCAGACAAATAAGGAGGATCCTTTGAGTTAGGCCTGCTTGACTTCCATAAGCAATTCCTTCTGAGATCCCCTCCACATATACAAACACACACAAAGACAAGGACAGAAGGCCTTCCGAATCAGATCCCTACCAAGAACTCTTAAGAGTATCCCTTCCAAACTATCCTCCTATTCTTTGTTTGAGAAATCGCCTCGAAATCTTCCTGATTGATGAGGTCTCCTGAACCAAGACTCCTCCTACTAGTTAGGGAGAGCCAATCACCCCCCACCAGGAGCCAAACCAAGACAAACACCCCATCCCGCAGTGGGGCTACAGACACCCCACCAGGGGACTACAGAACCAGTCAAGAGAAGGAAGGAGGCATTGGCAGAGCCTAGGATACTCACCAACCCAGACACCCCAAAATGGGACTACAGGCAGACACCCTGTGATAGGGCTACAGTTGAGGGACATCTCCCCAGGACTGTTTCTCTACTGCAATTAAATCCATGCACATTGGATCGGCAGCACCCTACCAGTAGAGTACCAGAGTTGGCCCACAGTCCAAAAGAACTAGGCAGCCACTTGAGCTGGCCTCTGGGTCCATCACTAGAGGGGGGCCACCAAAACCAGGCAGGTAGCCACAAGGGCAATCCCAGACGAGCCCCCAAATTTGTAACTACCCAAGGAGTTCACCTTGACTGCTGCCTAGACAGAGCCAATTTATCAAGACAAGGGAATTGCAATCAAGAACGTGTAATTCACACAGAGCCAGCTGTGCAGGAGACTGGAATTTTATTATTACTCAAATCAGTCTCTTCCAGCCTTAAGGGAGCAGAGTTTTTAAAGACAACTTGGTGGGTTGGGGGAAGCCAGTGAGCCAGGAGTGCTGATTGGTCAGAGATGAAATCACAGGGAGTCGAAGCTCTCTTCTTGCACTGAGTCAGTTCCTGGGTGGGGGCCACAAGGTCAGATGAGCCAGTTCATCAATCTGGATGGTAGCAGCTGATCCATCAAGTACAGGGTCTGCAAAATAGCTCAGACACTGATATTAAAAGCAGTTTAGGGAGGGTCAGAATCTTGTTGCCTCCAGTTGCATGACTCCAAAACGATAATTTCTGATCTTGTGGCTAATGTTAGTCCTATAAAGGCAGTCTAGTCCCCTGGCAAGAAGGTTGTCTGTTCTGGGAAAAGGCTGTTACCATCTGTTTTAAACCATAAACTATAAACTAAGTTTCTCCCAAAGTTAGCTTAGCCTACACGCAGGAATGAAAAACAACAGCTTAGAGGTTAGAAGCAAGATGGAGTCAGTTAAGTTAGATCTCTTTTACCATCTTAATCATAATTTTGGAAAAGTGGTTTCAGTAAGAAAGTTCGGAGTTATTAGTCTTCTGAAGGGACCTATTATGGTGCGAATGTGTCCCAAAAATTATAGGAGATGATTAAATCATGAGGGTAAAGCCCTCTTGAATGGGATTGGTGTCTTTAGAAAAGAAGCCCAAGGAAGCTTCTTTGCCCCTTCTGCCAGGTTGGGATGAACTGCCATTGCAAAATTGTAACTGAGACAGTGAAAGAGATCTGAACTAACCAACTCCATCTTGCTTCTAACCTTCAAGCTGTCCTTGTTCATTCCCGGGTGTAGACTGAACTCACTTAGTCTATAGTTTGAAACAAAGAGTTAACAACCCTTTCCCAAAACAAATCCCCTTCTTGTCTGGGGACTAGACTGCCTTTGCAAGACTAGAAGTTAGCCAAAAGATCAGAAATTCCGGTTTAGCATGTAGCCAGAGTCTACAAGATTCTGATCCTCCCCAAATCACTCCTGGGGATAACGTCACTATTATAAAACTTAAGATCAGTGCTTAAGATATTTTGCAGACACTTGGCCGGGCGCGGTGGCTCAAGCCTGTAATCCCAGCACTTTGGGAGGCCAAGACGGGTGGATCACGAGGTCAGGAGATCGAGACCATCCTGGCTGACACAGTGAAACCCCGTCTCTACTAAAAAATACAAAAAACTAGCCGGGCGAGGTGGCGGGCGCCTGTAGTCCCAGCTACTCGGGAGGCTGAGGCAGGAGAATGGCGTGAACCCGGTTGGTGGAGCTTGCAGTGAGCTGAGATCTGGCCACTGCACTCCAGCCTGGGCCTCAGAGCGAGACTCCGTCTCAAAAAAAAAAAAAAAAAAAAAAAAAAAAAAGATATTTTGCAGACACTTAATGGATCAGGTGGCACCACCCAGATTGATAAACTGGCTCATCTGATCTTGTGGCCCCACCCAGGAACTGACTCAGTGCAAGAGAACAGCTTCAACTCCCTATGATATCATCTCCAACCCAACCAATCAGCACTCGTGACTCACTGGCCCCTATCCACCAACTTATCTTTAAAACTCTGATCCCTCAATGCTTGAGGAGACTGATTTGAGTAATAATAAAACTCCATTCTCCCACACAGCTGACTCTGTATGAATTACTTTTTCTCTATTGCAATTCCCCTGTCGTGATAAGTCAGCTGTCTAGGCAGCGGGCAAGGTGAACCTGTTGGGTGGTTACAAGGACACAGAAGTCACTATTTATGAAGAACAAGCCCTCTCCAGACACTGAATATGCTAGCATCTTGATACTGGACTTCTCAGCCTCCAGAACTGTGAGAAATACGTTTCTGCTGTTTATAAATTACCCAGATATTGTATTATATTAGGTGAGTGCAAAAGTAATTATGGTTTTTGCATTTTTAGAATTTGCTGTTTGATATTAGAATACATTCTTAAATACATGTGGTTATGTTATACATCATTTTAATGGGCATTTCTCACTTTATTATTTTTTTGCTTATGACTTATTACTTGCTGTTTATTTACCTATGGAAATGATATTAGACAAAAAGCAAATTCTAGCAGTTTTCTTACAGGAGTTCAAAATGGATCATAAAGTAGCAGAGACAACTCACATCAACGCATTTGGCCCAGGAGCTGCTGATGAACGTACAATGCAGTGGTGGTTCAAGAGGTTTTGCAAAGGAGATGAGAGCTTTCAAGATGAGGAACATAGTGGCTGGCCATCGGAAGCTGACAACTACCAACTGAGAACAATCTTCGAAGCTGATCCTCTTACAACTACCTGAAAAGCTGCTGAAGGACTCAACATCAGCCATTCTATGGTCATTCACATTTGCAGCAAATTGGAAAGGTGAAAAAGCTCAATAAGTGGGTGGCTCATGAGCTGATGAAAACTTAAAAAGTTGTCATTTTGAAGTGTCATCTTCTCTTATTCTGCACAACAACAATGAATCATTTCTCAATCTGACTGTAACATGTAACAAAAGTGTATTTTATACAACCAGCGATGACAAACTCAGTGATTGGACCAAGAAGAAGCTCCAAAGCACTTCCCAAAGCCAAACTTGCACCAAAAACAGGTCATGTTTGACAGAGCAGAAGCATTGCCATCTTGGTAAGCCCCTCATTCTAAAGTTCACCTTAATTTTAAAAAACCGCCCAAATCCAAAGGGCATCAGCCTAATGGCTAAGGTCAGCATGACCATAAACCACAAATAACACTTCCAGGCAGAAACATTCCAAACTCCTCCCTGACCAGGGACATGCTAGCCCCAAGATAACCCCACTCTGAGCTGGAACGATGTCTGCCCCAAAGTAACCTCCCCTCCTCCCAGAGAGATTCCAACCCTGCCATAAGCTTCTCCCTACACATAAACATTCCAAGCTTCTGATAATCCCCCTCATCCTAAAACCAATATATCCTCTTAGTCTGTAAGAGAAAGTGCTCTTGACCAAAATCGGCCAGGAGCACCTCTCAGGTTTTATCTAAAGAAAACCTGTCTTTAACTGCCAGCTGTTTCCTCTTTAACTCTTACAATGGTCACTGTTTGGTGGTCTGCTGCCAGTCTGATCCACTACAGCTTTCTGAACTGGCAAAACTGTTACATCTGAGAAGTATGCTCAGCAAATCCATGAGATGCACCAAAAACTGCAATGCCTGCAGCCAGCATTGGTCAACAGAAAGGACCCAATTCTCCACAACATGTTGCACAACCAACACTTCAAAAGTTGAATGAATTGAGCTATGTATGAAGGTTTGCCTCATCTGCCATATTCACATGACCTCTTGCCAACTGACTGCTACTTCTTCAAGCATTTTGACAACTTTTTGCATGGAAAATACTTCCACAGCCAGTAGGATGTAGAAAATCCTTTCCAAGAGTTCGTCAAATCCCAGAGCACAAAAATGTATTCATTGTAATGGTTCCTATTTTGATTAATAAAGATGTGTTTGAGCCTGGTTATAATAATTTAAAATTGGCCAGGCCCGGTGGCTTATGCCTGTAATCCCAGCACTTTGGGAGGCAGAGGCAGGTGGATCACGAGGTCAGAAGATCGAGGCCATCCTGGCTAACATGGGTGAAATCCCACCTCTACTAAAAATACAAAAAATTAGCCAGGCGTGGTGGCAGGTGCCTGTAGTCCCAGCTACTTGGGAGGCTGAGGCGGGAGAATGGCGTGAACCTGGGAGGCAGGGCTTGCAGTGAAGGGAGATTGCGCCACCGCACTTCAGCCTGGGCAACAGAGTGAGACTCTGTCTCAAAATAATAATAATAATTTAAAATTCATGGTTCAAAACCACAATTACTTTTGCACCAACCTAATAGTAGCCCTAACGAATTAAACAAGACCTCACTTTTTGTAATTGCTTCCTATGAGTTTTTTCTACAGTAAGGATAAATTCTCTGACACCAGCTAGGTGTCCAACAATTAAATTTGGACACTGTCCATCTGTAGTTAGCACAAGATCCCACAAGTTAAAGGGCTCAGTCCCACAACAGTGCCCCCTACTTCAGAGGCCAGCCTGAGTGGGCTGCCCAGGCTACCCACACTTTCACTATGCTGGCTAAAAATTGGGGGTTCCCATGACCACCCCCTTAGTTCTCTAACTTGCTAGAATGACTCACAGAACTCAGGAAAACACTACTTACATTTACAGGTTTATTAAAAATCATATGAAGGAACAGCCAAATGGGAGAGATACCTAGGTCAAGGTATGTAGGGTGTGGGTTGTGACAAGTCCATCGAGGACACCCACTCCCCTACCTGCAGCACCTAGAAGCATTCATGACCTGGAAACTTCCAAACCTTATTGTTTATATAACTCAATCTTCAGGTCCCCTCCCTGTTTCCACCCTCTAATCACATGTTTCCTCTTTCTAGTGAGCAGCACCCTGGAGCTATCTAGGAGTCCCACCCTAAGTCACCTCATTAGCATAAATTCAGGTATAACAAAGGGGCTTGTTATGAATAACAAAACACACTTCTATTACTGAGAAAACACCATGGGTTTCAGGAGCTCTGTGCCAGGAGCCTGAGACAAAGACATACATATACACTATTGATGTACATACATAATATGTTACATATTATATATGAACTATAAAATACTATACAGAAATATTATATCCAAAAAAAGAAATATTATATCCATATAATATCTCAGATGATGCCACAGGTTCCCTAGGGCTGTTGCCATTCATTTCTTCACATTGATTGGCTATACGCAAATTAGCTAAACTTCTGATGTTGATCTTGATAGGATTAATGCATACGTTGGCTCCACAAACCTCTCAAATCTGGCTGTAGTTCTGATAAATGTGCAAATTAGGCCAGGCGCAGTGGCTCACCTATAATCCCAGCACTTTGGGAGGCCGAGGTGGGCAGATCACTTGAGGCCGGGAGTTCAAGACCAGCCTGGCCAACATGAGGAAACCCTGTCTCTACTAAAAATACAAAAATTAGCTGGGTGTGGTGGTGCAAGCCTGAAATCCCAGCACTTTGGGAGCCTGAGGTAGGCAGATCCTTGAGCCCAGGAGTTCAAGACCAGCCTTGGCAACATAGCAACCACCCTATCTCAAAATATAATAAAAATAAATTAAAATTAAATTAAAATTAAAAAATAAATTAAAATTAAAAATTGAATGTTTAATTCTTCCAGCACAATTTTTGAAAAGACTATTATTTCTTCATTGAATTGACTTGGCACCTTGTTAGATTCTTGTTAGATTTGTTTTGTTAGATTTATGCCAAGTATTCCATGATTTTTATGATACTTAAAATGGCACCGTTTTTTAAATTCCCATTTTAATCGGTCATTTCTAATATATAGAAACATAACGATTTTTCTCTGTTAATCTTGTATCTTATAACCTTGCTAAATTCACTTATTAATTATAGTTGCTTTTTTTGTGGATTCTTTGTGATTTTCTGCATAGACAATTATGTATTCTGCTAACAGAGACAGATTTGTTGGCCGGGGACAGTGGCTCACACTTGTAATCCCAGCACTTTGGGAGGCCGAGGCAGGCGGATCACTTGAGGCCAGGAGTTTGAGACCAGCCCGGCCAACATGGTGAAACCCCATCTCTACTAATACAAAAATTAGCTGGGCATAGTGGTGCATGCCTGTAATCCCAGCTACTTGGGAGGCTGAGGCATAAGAATTGCTTGAACCCTAGAGGTGGAGGTTGCAGTGAGTCGAGATCATGCCACTGTACTCCAGCCTGGGAGACAGCGAGACTCCATCTCAAATAAATAAATAAATGTGCAAATTAAGCAACCCTCATCTGTTGAAACTGATAAGATGCTGTGGTCACTGCAGCACTGGAACTTGAGAGTCACAGTTCATGCAGTAACAGACTATCATGCAGTAATAGACTCTGTGCTGTGAGTTCACTCGTTTATACCTCTCCTCCACTCCCATAGACTGAGGACCAAGCAGATAAGCTACAAAGGCACTGAGACTCAGGGAGGGGCAAGCAATTGGCCCAAAGGCCCAAAGCAAGGCAGTGGCAGAGCTGCGTAGAATGCTCAAGCCTCAGGCCTTCAGTCCAAAGCTCCCAGTCTGCAGCCAGTGGCTTCTGGTAGCATGACATTCCCTCTGCTGACCATGTAGACAGATGACACTCAAGTTAGTGTCCTTCTTGCCAGCCCCAGTGTCTTGTCATTGACAACTGTCAGAGCCAAGAGGGTCCTTACCACCTCACTTTGAAGACAGGGAAACTGAGGCCCAAGTTTACCTAGCCAGTGATAGCAGAGCCAGAAGCAGGACTCACAGCACCAGTAGCTTCGCCCAAATTTAGAGCTTAAGCTCTGAAAATCACTAGGTTCAAATTCCAGTTCCATCACCTATTCTCTGTGCCTTAGTCCAGTGACTTAACCTCTTTGCACCTCAATTTTGCATTTATAAAGTGGATGTAATAATAGCACTCACCTCAAAGGGTTGTTGGGAAGAATACATTAGATAACATATATAAAGGTTTAGAGCAGGGCCTGGCATACAGCACATGTGCAACAAAGGTTACCTAGGATTTTGTTGTTGTTGTTGTTGAGACAGAGTCTCACTCTGTCGCCCAGACTGGAGTGCAGTGGCACGATCTCGGCTCACTGTAAGCTCTGCCTCTCGGGTTCACACTATTCTCCCGCCTCAGCCTTCCGAGTAGCTGGGACTAGAGGTGCCTGCCACCACATCTGGCTAATTTTTTTTTTTTTTTTTTTTTTTTTTGAGACGAAGTCTCACTCTGTCACCAAGGCTGGAGTGCAGTGGCCGGATCTCAGCTCACTGCAATCTCGGCCTCCCGGGTTTACGCCATTCTCTTGCCTCAGCCTCCCGAGTAGCTGGGACTACAGGCGCCTGCCACCTCGCCCGGCTCATTTTTTTTTTTTTTTTTTTTTTTGTATTTTTTAGTAGAGATGGAGTTTCACTGTGTTAGCCAGGATGGTCTCAATCTCCTGACCTCGTGATCCGCCACCTCAGCGTCCCAGTGTGCTGCGATTACAGGCGTGAGCCACTGTGCCCAGCCAGGATTATTTTCATTCTAATCATGTTGGGAGGCTGGGCACGGTGGCTCACACCTGTAATCCCAGCACTTTGAAAGGCTGAGGTGGGTGGATCACCTGAAGTCAGAAGTTCGAGACCAGCCTGGCCAACATGGTGAAACCCTGTCTATAATAAACATAAAAAAATTAGCTGAGTATAGTGGCAGGCACCTGTAATCCCAGCTACTCAGGAGGCTGAGGCAGGAGAATTGCTTGAACTCAAGAGGCGGGTTGCAGTGAGCCTGAGATTGCACCACTGCACTCCAGCCTGGGTGACAGAGTGAGACTCTGTCTCAAAAACAAAAACAAAAACAAAACAAAAAAAGATGAGTAAATAAATAGTCATGCTTGGAGGAAAAACTTTTCCTCTACCCACATAGGTTCAGTACTTCAGAGCCAGAAAATAAAACTGATAAACTAGTAATAGGCAGAAAGACAAAATTATTAGAATACAAATTATTAGAATAATTTTTATTCTAATTTTTTATTCCAATAATTTCTAATCTGAAAGACAAAATTTATTCACATAGAAAGGATGGAATTCACCGAAAATGTGACTCAAAAAGTGATTTAGAATTTGAGGCTGATGTAACATCTTAACAGGGGAAGGAAAAAAGAGAAAACACACTTTTGGGAAAACAAGCGCCTTTTAGGAAAGGTAAATGGACCCTTAGGAGAAAAGATGAGAGATATGATAGTTTTGTGACAATGTTGGTTTAGTTGATCTCTTATCTTGGTGTGATTTCTCTTCTAGTCTCACAAAAGGAGCCCATCTTCCCTGAATGGGAAACTCCCAAACTCTGGGGAGGGGATTTATGACATTTGAATTCTTTTGGGAGGCTCAGCTTTTAGGCAGATAAAAGGAGTTGAGGAAAAGGAAAAAAAGTTTCTTCCTGCATCTGTTGATTCTCAAATGTCACCCACTCAAAATAATCCTATGCCACAGAAGTATATTTTGTATCCCTTCTGTCATGACAGGGGAGAGGGCAGGGTAGGATAGAGGATGGCAGGGTCAGGCTGGAGGGCACCTGCCAGTTTTCTAGCCACTCTCCAGTCTGCCCTGCCTGGCTGAAGTTGGCGCCCTTGGGACTTCTGCTCCTTATCAGTGTTTGCTCAGGGCTAACCTAAAGCTATTACCTCCCTCTGCTCCTCCACCCAGTGCAATGAGGTGGCTATAGGCTATCCCTGGAGAACCTCATTCATAGATGAATTGAGCTGAGATGGACAGGTGCTATGGTTGGGCTGGGAAGCCCAGGATTGGAGGTCCAGCCCAGGCCATTCCTCTGACCAGAGAGGCTGACCACTTCCTCAGCCCTCCTCATGGAGTCAAGGTCTCCCCAGGCATGGAACTGGCTGGGTCCCCTTTTGCAGAGCTGTACAAGCCAGCAGCATACACATAGCACATTTGACTCTCACAGTGGAACATTCTTTAACCCTTCCCTCCACATGATTATACAGTAAATATCATGAAATGAAACAAATATATTTCGTAATTGCTATGATCTGAATGTTGGTGTCCTCCCAAAATTCATATGTTGAAGCCTAACTCCCAAAGTAATGGCGTTAGGAGGTGGGGACTTTGGGAAGTGATGAGACTGTGAGGGTCTGCCCTCATAAATGGGATTAGTACCCTTACAAAAGGGCTTGAGGGAGCCTGTTTGTCCCTTTTGGCTTTCCACCATGAGAGGACACAGCATTTGTGTCTTCTGCTGGGTGAAGATGCAATGAGAAGGCACCATCTTGGAAGCAGAGAGCAGGCTTCTCCAGACACTGAATCTTCTGGTGCCTTGATCTTGGACTTCCCAGCCTCCAGAGCTGTGAGCAGTACATTTTTTTTGTTTATAAATTATCTACTCTAGGCTGGGAGCAGTGGCTCATGCCTATAATCCCAGCACTTTGGGAGGCTGAGGCAGGTCACCTGAGGTCAGGAGTTCGAGACCAGCCTGGCCAACATGGTGAAACCCTTTTCTACTAAAAATACAAAAAATTAGCAAGGCGTGGCGAAGAGTGCCTGTAATCCAAGCTATTCAGGAGACTGAGGCAGGAGAATCATTTGAACCCAGGAGGCGGAGGTTGTAGTGAGCTAAGATTGCGCCATTGCACTCCAGCCTGGGCAACAAGAGCAAAACTCTGTCTTAAAAATAAATAAATAAATAATCTACTCTAAGGTAATTTTTTCCCCTCTTTTTAGACAGGATCTCCCTCTGTTGCCCAGGCTGGAGCACAGTGGTGTGATCATGGCTCACTGCAGCCTCAACTTCCTGGGTTCAAGGGATTCTATACCTTGGCCTCCCAAAGCACTGAGATTACAGGCGTGAGGTACCACACCCAGCCAGGTAATTTTCTTATAGCAGCAGGAACAGACTGAGACAATAATGAACTAAAATTTGCATTTATTAAACAAAAACATGGCCAGGCGCGGTGGCTCACGCTTATAATCCCAGCACTTTGGGAGGCTGAGGCGAGCGGATCACTAGAGGTCAGGAGTTTGAGACCAGCCTGGCCAACATGGAAACACCGTCTCTACTAAAAATACAAAAATTAGCTAGGTGTGGTGGCGCACACCCTGTAATCCCAGCTACTCGGGTGACTGAGGCAGGAGAATCACCTGAACCCAGGAGGTGGAGGTTGCAGTGAGCCGAGATCAACCACTGCACTCCAGCCTGGGCAACAGAGCGAGACTCCGTCTCAAAAACAAAAGCAAAAACATGACATCTCCTGGTTTCCACTATTCGTTTTCAGTTCCAAACACAGATAAAACCTCCAAGCTGTCATATAGAGTAGCAGAATTGAAGGAACTCATGTTCTGCATCTTTGTCTTTACAATCAGTGTGCTACCACTGTTTATTTATAATCAACTGATTAAACATGGGGACATATACCACAGGGCTTGGAGAATAGCAACTACAGCAAAGAAGGGAGGAAGGAGGAACTGGTTAGGAATTACAAATGAAATACCTGACTGCAGCTAAGTCTGCAATCTATAACAGCGAATTCATTCTCTGATTTGACTTTCACGTAGCATACAATGTTTATTTAAAAATAAGCTGCTAATAAAGAATAAAGGTGTTACTTTGAAGCTTATTTTATAAATTATTAAAATTCAACAATAATCATGCAATCATTTAGAACTTTGACCAATAAAATACTTTTTCAGAAAGAAATATTGTATCACTGACATTGTTCAGAATTATCAGCACATGGTGAGAATAAAAGGCAGATAGATTCTACTAGGATAGAATCTGTCACCCTTGGGCCAGTGGCACATGACAGCCACATGGGTGATGTCAGGTCCCAGGGCTGAGACGGCCTCCTTCTTTCTGTGGCTTCCAAGACCTCCCCACCTCCAACCCTACTCCCAGGCCTGGCAGGATAACCTCTCAGACCTCAGTTCACATGAGACAGGCTCATAAAGATGGTTCAAGTGGGGAAACTGAGGCTGAGACAACGAAGGCACATCTCCTGGGGGTGAGCTGAAGGCAGGTGTCTCCTTGGGGACTGTCCAGACTTGGCTTCCCTGGGCCATCAGGCAGGAGGAAGAGGGAGAAGGGAGGCCCGGGGCTGGCTAGGGCACTGCAGGGATGACTTTCATCTCGCTGCCTCACACCCAGAGTGGGCAGACCTGTAGGGTCCTAGGGCTCAGAGATCCACTTCTGGCCCCAAACACCTCCCCTGTGCAGTGTTGCCAAACCCCACTTCCCTGTGAGCACACCCCCACTGCCTGTGAAGCCTCCTGGCCCTGCCTGAGCCTCGCTGTGAAGCCACTCTCCTCGGGAGGGTCAGGCGAGAGGGGAAGATCTATTGTTAGACATCAGCCACTTTACCCCAGCAGCAAGCCAGGGCCCTGAGAAGGGCCGCCTCACCCACCTGGGTCCAAACGGCACTAGAGTGAGGCAAGGTCCAGCCCTGAAGAGTCTGAGGGAGACAGGGGTGTCCTAATCCAATGCTAGGCACAGTTGGCATCTGACCCCAGTCCTGCCTTCACCTGGCTGTTAGAAGGGGTTGAGTCAGGGGACCAGCTGAGATAGAAATGTGGCTGAAGGAAGAAACTAAGGGCAAGCTACTGATACCCAGAGGCCAGTATTCCTGAGAGTGAGACGTGCAGGTGACCCCGAGGCTCCACTTCTCCATCCCCCATCCCCCAGCCCTCTCAGACAGGCCAGCCGGGATTTAGGGACAGGACACATTTCCCGGTCATCCTTCCAGAGTAGGTAGGGTCCTATCCCTTTAGCTGGGGACCTTCCAGAAGCCCTGGCAGTCCTGATGATGGGCTACTCTCTACTTGCACTCCTCCAGTGACAGAGAATTTATTAGCGCCCCCCAAACGCCTTATCACTGGTCCCTGGCTCTGCTAAGAGGAAGTCTTTAGTCCTTCTTCTTTTCATTCTTTTTTGCGACAGAGTCTAGCTCTGTCGCCCAGGCTGGAGTGCAGTGGCGCAATCTTGGCTCACTGCAAGCTCCGCCTCCCGGGTTCACACCATTCTCCTGCCTCAGTCCCCCAAGTAGCTGGGACTACAGGTGCCTGCCACCAAGCCCAGCTAATATTTTTTGTATTTTTAGTAGAGATGAGGTTTCACTGTGTTAGTCCGGAAGGTCTCAATCTCCTGACGTTGTGATCCTCCCGTCTGGGCCTCCCATAGTGCTGGGATTAAAGGCGTGAGCCACCACACCTGGCCCGTGCTTTATTTTTTGAGACAGGATCTTGCGCTGTCACCCAGGCTGGAGTGCAGTGGCATGACCTCAGCTTACTGCAACCTCCGCCTCCATGGTTCAAGCAATCTCATGCCTCAGCCTCCCAAACAGCTGGGACTACAGGTGTGCGCCACCATGCCTATCTAAGTTTTGTATATTTTGTAGAGGTGGGGTTTTGCCATGTTGTCCAGGCTGGTCTCAAACTCCTGGGCTCAAGTGATCCAGTCGCCTTGGCCTCCCAAAGTGCTGGGATTACAGGGGGGAGCCACCATGGCTGGCCCTTCTTTTTTTTTTTTTTTTTTTTTTTGAGACGGAGTCTTGCTCTGTCACCCAGGCTGGAGTCCTGTAGCACCATCTTGGCTCACTGCAAGCTCTGCCTCCTGGGTTCACGCCATTCTCCTGCCTCAGCCTCCTGAATAGCTGGGACTACAGGCGCCCACCACCATGCCCAGCTAATTTTTTTTTTGTATTTTTTTTTTTTAGTAGAGACAGGGTTTCACCATGTTAGCCAGGATGGTCTTGATCTCCTGACCTCATGATCCACCCACCTCGGCCTCCCAAAGTGCTGGGATTACAGGCGTGAGCCACTATGCCCAGCCTGGCCCTTCTTATTGAGCTGGAATCTGCCTCCCTGGAACCTTACCCCATTAGCTGACATAGCCCCAGACACTGTTCCAGGTGTGGGGTCAGTGGTGTGGTATCTGCCCTACCAGTTCTGGCTCACAATCAAGTCTCTTCAGCTTCCCCAGGCCACTGCCTCTCAGCTCCACCTCCAAAATCTGTTTTTGTTTTTGTTTAATCACCGAATACTTTCTGGGGGACAGTGAGCTACCCATCACTGGAGGGATGCAAGCCAAGGCTGGAGGCCTGACCATTAGAGGTCTTCAAGGGGTTGAGTGGAAGCTGAGTCTCGATCTTCCTGGGGGTTCCCCAGCCCTGGGAGAGGTGGCAGGGGAGATGAGGGGAGCAAGGAGTTTGGGCTCACTCCACACCCTGGGAGGTGAGACTCAGAATCGCCAGCCAGCTATGTCATCTTTGTTTTTTCCTTTCCCAAACAAAGGTGAGGAAACACCTCTTGAAAGCAATGTCCCGCCCACCAGTTGCCAGGGTGGGGTCTGTCCCATGAGCTCAGGCCTTCCAGACATGCAGAGAATGGAATGCAGAAGGCCCAGCCTGGAGTAACTGGGGAGCACCCCCCATCCACACATTGTAGCTCTAGCTCGGCACCTCCCCAGACATAGGGGGATGCTCGCCCTACACTCGGTTTGCCCCCATCCTGCCCTCACGGGGCTACAGACCACCCCAACCCCACCTGGCTACCAGAAGAGACCATTGAGCAGGGCCCCCCTCCTGAGGACCACAAATAGTGACCCAGGCACAGAGGGAGTGTAGTGAATTCCTGTGCTTTGATGTTGTCCTGGCATCTGTTTTGAACATAATCTGGGCTTTCTTACACCAGAAGCAGGGCTCAGTCAACCTTGACACTGTTTCCAGCTCCCCGCCTCCTCCCAGTTCCTCTATGTGCTCAATCCAGATATCTACCTTAGGCAGTCGTCTCCTGGTGACTGCCTCCCTGTGGGACAGCTACATACAGCCCACTTGACTGGTCCTGCTGACCCCACAGCCCGCATGGACTGTGCAGATAGGCCAGTGACCCTCTCTCAGCCACAGCGTGACCCTGCTTGCTCTAAACCCACCAATTATTATTATTTATTTTATTTATTTATTTATTTATTTTTGAGATGACGTCTCGCTCTGTTGCCCAGGCTGGAGTGCAGTGGCATGATCTTGGCTCACTGCAAGCTCCGCCTCCCAGGTTCACGCCATTCTCCCGCCTTAGCCTCCCAAGTAGCTGGGACTACAGGCATGCACCACCACGCCCAGCTAATTTTTGTATTTTTAGTAGAGACGGGGTTTCACAATATTTTCCAGGATGGTCTCTTACCTTTTGACCTCGTGATCCGCCTGCCTGGGCCTCCCAAAGTACAAGTATGCGCCACCGGTGCCCGGCCTAAACCCACCAATTATTACTCTCAGGAAACCTGCCTGGGTGACACCCTGGACCCCATAAAGGCCTTAGTCCCACAGGTCCCCTCTGTCTCTCACTCTCTACCTGCTACTTGAACACCCTGCTGTCTCCAAGATTCCTGTCAGCCCTCATGGGCGCTCACTTCTCTCATGGATTTGTGAGTAATGAAAGGCTCCTATTCCATGTGTCTCACTTGACACACGCCCAACCCTAACTCCCCCCGCCCCTTAGAGAGTGGCTATCTCAGCTTATGGCATCTCTCCAAGGGAGATCCCAAGACCCAGTTAGACAAAGATCTCAACAGGGAGGCTCCTGGCTCAAGGTAAGTTTTGAAAGGAGGGATGCCCAAGGGCTCAGGCATGACCATGCTACCTGCAGAGAGGACCCAGGGCACAGGCCCCAGTCCCAGTGGCCGAGATAGGGAGAGGGTTGCCCCAGGGACCCCCCAAGTACTGAGGCCTGGGCATGGAGATGTGGGAGACCCCTCTCAGATCCCTGCTCCTGATACACACAGACAGGATCCCTTACTGCCTTATCTCTCCTGGTGCTCACAACTGTCCCCTTCCACAGCTAATTTCCGTCAGAGACCTGGGACCTAAGGCCCCGGTTTCAACCTGGCATCTCCCAGAACCATTCAGATCTCTCTTGGAAGGGCCCAGTGATCCCCAGGGCAGGCCTTGGTGGAGTCAAGGTCAGCTCAGAGTTCTGGGTTTCGCATCTGCCTTTGGTCCCAATCAAATCCCTGGTTTGCTTGGTTTCCCCTGCGGGCAAACCATTCTGTTCCTTCCACATGGTTTTCAGTTCCTTGAGGGTGAGGGTCCCCCATCCTTATACCGATCTCACAGCCCCACCCGCCCCAGGCTTCAGCACTTCTGGCTTCCTCTCTCAAAAGGGCTCAGGGAAGGAGATGAGGAGGACAGGCAACAAGCTGCCCAGGCCAGCCCAAGGACTCAGGACGACCAGCTTTTAGGGCATATTTTGTAAGATTTCAGACTCTCAAGGCCAGAACACCCAGCAGGGTCAGGGCTAGCTGGGGGCATGGTGGGTAAGGCAAGGAGACACCTAAGGGCCCACAATTTAAGGGGGCACTGGCCCTCAGGCCCATTCAGGTGCACCTGAGAGGGCGAGCCTCCTTAAAGTTTTTTGGCCTAGGCACCTTGCTTGCCTCACTCTAGTCCCAGCCTGACCTCAGGAGAAGGACTGAGGAACCTAGTCTTCCTGCAGGCAGGAGGGGTAGAGCTCCTTGGAACCAAACTCAGGAGTTCCTGGCTGGCTCTGAACAGAAGAGCCACAGGTAAACGCAGGCAAATGCTATGCAAATCAGCCTCTTTGAGGTTTGCTTGGGGGTGACAGTGGGGGTGGAGAGGCCAAGGACAGAGCACCCCAGCCAGACTGCAGGGAGGGGGCATGGGTGGGTACTACACCTGCTGCACAGGGAAGACTGGGCTCTGCTGGGGAGGGGAGGTGTGGAGAAGGTGTTTGGGAAGGGGTGGGGTGGGGCAGAGCTGGCAAAGGATCAGGAACTTTCAGAGCAAGTTCATTCTGCTTATTGCTCCAGCCACTCTAAGTGGCCCATCCCACCCTTCTTCCAGGCCAACCCGAGTGCCCTCTTCCAAGAAGCCCACGACAGCTCTCTTCTGAAACAATCTCCAGCCTTGGGCTCACCTCATCAGAGGCTTGGCCTGTGGGACATTGCGGGAGGGGATTGGGAGAAGAGAGAGGGGTGAGCCCTGTTGTCCTCTTCCATGCCCTGACTCAGCAGCATGGCTGGGGGAGGCACTCTGGCCCCAAGCTTCACTTCCACCAGGAAGCCTTTCCTGATTTACTCTCTGCATCCTCGTCCCCAACTCACCTCAGTACTTAGTACATGCCCCAGAAGATAGACCTGACCCTCTGCGGCCTCGGAACGCCAGAGTTGTTTTTCTGGGCACACTTAGGCATCCTGCCTCTCCCATCAGACTACATTACCCAGTCAGACGTGACGCCCTCGAATGTGCCCCACATCCATCAGCGTCCCTCTCAGACTGGCACTTGGAGAGCAGGCTGTGTCTTCCTCTCAGTGTACCCCCCTTAGACTGATCCCCCTCCCCCTTGCCTGTGGGCCCCAGGGAAGACTTTGTGGAGAAACCCCCTTCACCCAGTCTCTTTAGCCACAGCCTCCCTCCCTACTTCTCAGGAAACCACAGGAGAAAGAACAGGACGGGGTTTAAGAGAAGTGGCCAGGGGGCCCTGAAACTTCTAGTGAAGTGGCTGTGGCCAGGGGGCCCAGGGACCTGCCTAGCCTTGGGAGGGGGATTTGTGGGGGGAGGGGGGTGTGTGGGGCAGGGGGGCAGTACCACAGACACCCGTATGGGCCACTGGGACATGTAAGAGTTGGAGTCCTCCTTCTCCAGGATATATTTCAGAGACAATGAGGCTGAATTCAGTACTTGCAGTACAAAAAAAAAAAGACAGCAAACTTCACTCACGAAAACCCCAGGTCCAGAGCAACCCTAGAGCTGATATTATATAGGGTACGGAAAGCAGGACATGCAGCAATTGGCTGATTTTCAAAAGCTGGACTGTGTGCAGATTGGCTGACTTTCAGCCTTGGCAGTTAGGGATTGGCTGACTTTCAGAAGCAAATCGCTGTAGTAAGACCCTTGCTGATTGGCTGGCTCTCAGAAGCATGGTCCTTGGAATGAAGCTGTTGCTGATTGGTTGACTCTCAGGGGACTAAAATAACGTGATCAATGACTGATTGGACCAGGTTGAAAATAAGTCTATGTGACTTGTTCCTGGCTTCAGACTAGTTCCCAAAACAATCCCCCACCCCTCACCCCCACCCCCACCCCCCCAGCCGTTTTACTTGTTTTTAAAAGACAGAGTCTGGCTCTGTCACCCAGGCTGGAGTGCAGTGGCACGATCATGGCTCACTGCAGCCTCAAACTCCTGGGCTCAAGCAGTCCTCCCACCTCGGCCTCCTGAGTATAGTAGCTGGGACTGCAGTGTTGTGCCACCACACCCAGCTAATTTATGCATTTTTGGTAGAGACAGGGTCTTGCTATGTTGCCCAGACTGGTCTTGAACTCCTGTCCTCAAGCGATCCTCCCACTTTGGCCTGCCAAAAGGGTGGGACTGCAGACTTGAGCCACTGAGCCTGGCCACTCCATTCCCCACCCTTTTGTGAATTTAGAGAACAGAAACATTTTATTTTCACCTCCCCCACATTCCTGACTTTCCCTTTTCTGACCAGCCAAGCACTGATCATCCGTACCCACATTCCAGAACTGTCCAGAAGTCAGAGTTTGCCCAGACCTGGTCATTCCATCCTTCAGCAACTCTTTCATGGACACCCCAGCTCTAGAAAGCAGACCTGTACCCTTCCTTTCTGGTGCTTGGCACACCCTCCTCAGGGTAACTGACCCAGAGCTAGGCACTCAGAGGGTGTCCTGGAAGTATTTGTTGGGGTTGATGGCCCATTGGGCCTCACACACCTCCTGGTGGCTGTGGGTCTGGCCTCAACTAGCAATTGGTTAGATGGGATCTAGAGCCTGCTGGGTGAGAACTCAGCTGAGAGAGGAGAGAATTGAGGAGGCCCTGGGTCCTGTTGGGGAGGTGGCAGCTCAGATCACAGCACAGCATTGCCTCTTGCATTCTCAGATCAACCACTGGCCTTGAATCAGTTCTGGACTTGGGCTTGAGTCCCAGAGCCAAGGAAGGGGCTGCCATTAAACACAGCAAAAGCCCAGAAGATCCTTATGTGATGTCTGTCCAGCACGGGGAGCCAGGCAGGCACTTTTGACATGGATCTCCCTCATATTATTATTATTATTATTATTATATTATTATTATTTTGAGACGGAGTCTTACTCTGTTGCCCAAGCTGGAGTGCAGCAGCATGATCTTGGCTCACTGCAACCTCTGCCTCCCAGGTTCAAGCGATTCTCCTGCCTCAGCCACCCGAGTAGCTGGGATTACAGGTGCCCGCCACCACTCCTGGCTAATTTTCATATTTTTAGTAGAGACAGAGTTTCACTATGTTGGCCAGGCTGGTCTGGAACTCCTGACCTCATGATCCGCCCGCCTCAGCCTCCCAAAAGTGCTGGGATTACAGGTGTGAGCCACTGCACCAGGTCCCCCCTCATGTTATTGATGGACTCTGCTTTATTCCAAAGTAGATTGGAACAAAAGCATCATAAAGAATGGAACCTTGTCAGTCTCCCTATCACATCCCTGCTTGAATGGATGGATGGATGAATGAATGAATGAATGAATGAATGAATGAATGAATGGCTGTAAGGGGGTTGCATGGTAGATTTGGCAGAACTAGTATAAGCCATATCCTCCCTTCCTTTTCTGGCCCCTGTAAAATCCAGCCTCAGCATTGCCCACTGAACCCCCAAAACTCCACCCCCCCACACATAAGAATGTGGACTGCCCACAGCTCACCAGTTCCTCTGGAACCAATTTGAGCCCCCTGTGATCCAGCAGGGCCCCCACTCCCCCTTGAGTGTTAAGATTTTTGGATTAGTCGGCTTGAACTGTTCTAGAAAACAACAGAGTACCTTTGAGAAAAACAAGATACATTAATTTGGGTCCTAGGTCAGAAAAACAAATTTATATTTGGCTTTGATCTGGGTTGATTTTGGCCTTTGGCCATTGATCAGGAGACAGGGTAGTGAGGGTTGTATTTGTCCCAAAGTAAGACATGGGTTTGTTTAAACCCTGCTCTGGCCAGAATCATGTAGGGGACTGGACCAGGCCTTCCCATTTCTGTTCATTTCAGCACACATTTAGTGAGTACTGTGTGGTAAGTATAGTGTGGTACAGATAGACTGCCCCAGCCCTCAGGAGCTCAGAGTCTAGAGGGGAGACAGATAAGTGAGTAAAGGTTTACAGTTTAGAGGTATCAGGACTGTTAGGGAGGGGAGTGAGAAGGGGGGCTG
Source organism: Chlorocebus sabaeus (assembly GCF_047675955.1). Taxonomy (NCBI): domain Eukaryota; kingdom Metazoa; phylum Chordata; class Mammalia; order Primates; family Cercopithecidae; genus Chlorocebus; species Chlorocebus sabaeus. The sequence continues at coordinate 51,004,518 of NC_132929.1, read as the reverse complement.
TGTGAGCCCAGGAGAGGCACCAGATTCAGCTTAGATTGAGAGGTGACATCAGAAAGATATTATGGGCCAACTCTGGGCACACTGCCTATGAATTCGCCCTGCTTTGCAAGGAATAGTATGGTTAATAAAATTCTTTAAAAAAGAAAAAGATGTTATGGAAGCATGCTACATTATTTGTACGGCCCAGTGCAAAACGAAAGTGCAAGTCTTCTTATTCAGATTTCAAAATGTCAGTAGCAGAGCGTTAAACCAAGCACAGGGCCCTACTGAGCACAGGGCTCTGTGTGACCATGCAGCTTTCACCTCATGAAGCCAGCCCTGCTGGAAGGAGGAGATGCCTGACCTGAGTGTGAAGGATGAGTGTGAGTGTTGAGTGTGAGCGTGCCATGGGAAGCACGGTGAGCAAACAGCCTGATATGTGTGAGGACCGGACAGCCCTGTGAGATTCCAAGAACCTCCTTTCCTCATATCTGGGTTTTAATATCTGCCCAGTGGCCAATGTAGCCCAGGCTTTGGGAATCATGCAAGGTTGCCAGCTGTCCTTTTTTTGGGAGAGGGTGGGGCTGGGAGTAGAGAACACAATCTTTTTTTTTTTTTTTTTTATACAGAGCCTCCCTCTGTCACCCAGGCTGGAGTGCAATGCATGACACAATCTCAGCTCACTTCAACCTCCACCTCCTGGGTTCAAGTGATTCTCCTGCCTCAGCCTCCAGAGTAGTTGGGACTACTGATGTATACCACCACACCCGGCTGATTTTTATATCTTTAGTAGGGATGGGGTTTCACCATGTTGGCCAGGCTGGTCTTGAACTCCTGACCTCAAGGGATCCACCTGCCTCAGCCTCCAAAAGTGCTGGGATTACAGAGGTGAGCCACTGCACCTGGATTTAAACCATAATTTCTAATCTTGTAGCTAATTTGTTAGTCCTGCAAAGGCAGACTGGTCTCCAGGCAAGAAGGGGGTCTTTTCAGGAAAGGGCTGTTATCAATTTTCAGAGTCAAGCCATGAACTGAATTCCTTCCCAAAGTTTGTTCAGCCTATACTCAGGAATGAACCAGGACAGCTTAAAGGTTAGAAGCAAGATAGAGTCAATTAGGTCTGATCTCTTTCGCTATCATGATTTCCTCAGTTATAATTTTTGCAAAGGTGGTTTCAATCCCCCCCCCTTTTGGTTTCATAGTATCTTATTCTTAAGGTGTGGGCTATGAAGATGGGAAAAGGCTGTCGATCGCTCTGAATTCTTCCTGCTGACAGGGTCCTGAAAGGGGTAGGTGTTGACCCCAAGGTGGCAGCTGTCTGAGCTGTCTGAGAATACTCCCACATACTCAGCATACTGAGCTGAGGTTCTGGGGCTTTCATGACAAAGGTGTTAATATTCTCATTGCAATCACTGAATGGGTTCACCTTGCCCACTGCACAGACAGAGCTGATTTGTCAAAACAGGGGAATTGCAATAGAGAAAGAGTAATTCACACAGAGCGAGCTGTGTGGGAGATTGGAGTTTTATTATTACTCAAATCAGTCTCCCTAAGCATTCCAGGATCAGAGTTTTTAAGGACAATTTGGTGGGTGGGGAGAAGCCAGTGAGCCAGCACTGGGGTGCTCATTGGTCAGGTCAGAGACAGTTGTTGCACTGAGTCAGTTCCTGGGTGGGGACCACAAGATCAGATGAGCCAGTTTATGAATGTGGGTGGTGCCAGCTGATCCGTCACATCCTGGGTCTGTAAAATATCTCAAGCACTGATCTTAGGAGCAGTTTAGGGAGGGTCAGAATCTTGTAGCCTCCAGCTGCATGACTCCTAAACCATAATTTCTAATCTTGTGGCTAATTTGTTAGTCCTACAAAGGCAGTCTGGTCCCCAGGCAAGAAAGGGATTTCCCTTGGGAAAAGCCTGTCATCATCTTTGTTTTAAACTATAAACCAAATTCTTCCCAAAGTCAGTTCAGCCTACGCCCAGGAATGAATAAGAACAGCTTGGAGGTTAGAAGCAAGACAGACTTGGTTAGGTCAGATCTCTTTCACTGTCTCAGTTATAATTTTGCCATGGTGGCTTCATCATCTACAGTTTCAGCACAGCATTTAAATTGACAGTGTATTATAAGGTAAATAATGAGTTCTAGGATAAGGAGTGCAATTCCCAGTTTTAAAAGTAAAGATTTGAAAGCATTAGTTTGAGGACTTGTAGTACAAAAAACGTTTAGGATTTAGTCTACATTGAAGAAAAATAAAAATAAAAACTCAACAACTAACAACAGTTATACTGTAGTTTTTGGAACATAATTTTTCTCTCTGTAGTCCTTATTTTTATTAAAAACAAATTATAATAGGACTGATTTGTTTGGAAAATAAACTTTAGTTGTATTATACTTGGTCTGATTATTTGCATAAGGCACAGCAAAGATAATTATTTTTCACATAGGGCTTTTTTTTTTTTGAGACAGAGTCTTGCACTGTCTCCCGGGCTGGAGTGTAATGGCGTGGTCTCGGCTCACTGCAACCTCTGCCTCCCAGGTTCAAGTGATTCTCCTTGCCTAGGCCTCCCAAGTAGCTGGGATTACCGGTGCCCGCCACCATGCCTGGCTAACTTTTTTGTATTTTTAGTAGAGATGGGGTTTCACCATGTTGGCCAGGCTGGTCTCAAACTCCTGACCTCATGACCCCTCCACCTCAGCCTCCCAAAGTGCTGGGATTAGGGTTACAGGCATAAGCCACCATGCCTGGCCTCACATAGGCTTTTAAAATTGGCTTTGCAGGCGTAGTGGCAGGAACCTGTAATCCCAGCAACTCAGGAGGCTGAGGCAGGAGAATCGCTTGAACCTGGGAGGTAGAGGTTGCAGTGACCTGAGAATATGCCATTGCACTCCAGCCTGGGTGACAAGTGCAAAACTCCACCTCAAAATAATAAATTAAAATAAATAAATGTGTTTTTTTTTTTTTTTTTTTTGAGATGGAGTCTTGCTCTGTCACCCAGGCTGGAGTGCAGTGGCAGGATCTCGGCTCGCTGCAAGCTCCGCCTCCTGGGTTCACACCATTCTCCTGCCTCAGCCTCCCAAGTAGCTGGGACTATAGGTGCCTGCCACTTCGCCTGGCTAGTTTTTTGTATTTTTTTAGTGGAGACGGGGTTTCACCATGTTAGCCAGGATGGTCTCGATCTCCTGACCTCGTGATCCACCCAAAAAATAATTTTTTAAAAATTGGCTTTGAAGGAACTATGTTCCATAAGGAATCTCAGATAATACTTTTTTAAAACTGAGCCCAGCCATAGGTTTGTACCCTCAAATGCCTGAGTTGGGTAAATTCTTCTTCTCTTGAGGTCCCAAGACAACTCGAGGCTCCTGGGACTCTCAGAAAGTGACCTTTTTTTACTTATCACAAATCAGGAACCCTGTACAGGGACTGTGTAGACAAGGTATGAGGCCAGTTTTCCCTAGGGGCTTTTATTGGCTCTACAAGTCAAGTTTAATTCCTTAAAGGAAAGCACATCATTCCAGTCAAAGTTTTGGTAAAATAACCAGTTTATCCAACTGCATTCTGTTGCAAAAGAAAACATTCTTATTGCACTTATGCAAATAACTACATTACCATTAGTTAAGAATACTCACAAATAGTTTCCAAAATCTGGAGAAATCAGGTAAAGAGAAACAAATATGCTTCAAATTTTGTTCACAGGAATATACTTTACTCAATTGTTAAAACCTGAAAATAGCTCAAAATAAAAGTTTTCTTAACTCTGAGAAACAAAAAGGATCAGCAATATTTTAAGCAAAAAAAAAAAAAAAATTGCTTACATTTTCTATTGTGTTGAGTCCATTCAGTTAACTCCTGTCCTGCTTGATATTTATGAACATTTCAGCTCTCCATGAGAGTCCTGAAAGTTGTTTTCTTTATTTTAACGTAATAATCTCCATAGTGGCTGGGTGCAGTGGGTCATGACTGTAATCCCTGCACTTTGGGAGGCCAAGTCAGGTGGATCACCTGAGGTCAGGAGTTTGAGACCAGCCTAGCCAACATGATGAAACCCCATTTCTACTAAAAATACAAAACATTAGCCAGATGTTGTGGCAGGTGTTTGTAATCTCAGCTACTCAGTAGACTGAGGCAAGAGAATCACTTGAACCTGGGAAGCGGAGGTTGCAGTGAGCCGAGATCACACCACTGCACTCCAGCCTGGGCAAAAAGAGAAAACTCCATCTCAAAAAATAATAATAATAATAATAATCTCCATAGTTATCAGAAACTTTCATTCAAGAGCACCTGTCAGTGTTTAATAGCTGATTATAAAACCACCTTCTAAAGAGGACCAAAGAAAGACAACAATTGGCTGTGGATGACAAAAGCATTTAGGGAAGCCACAAAGACACAATTGATAAGGAAATTTGTTACCTCTGTGGCACAAAATAATTCAACACAATAATAATTGTTAATAACATATACTGTAGCATATCAGAATTACAGGCATCCTATACAATTTTGCAACACATACTAAAAACAAATTTATGTAAATATAACCCAAAGAAAGTTAAACACCATTTTATATTTGACAATGTTTCCTGCATGGTATTGAGAAGTGACAATGTGCTAGCAGCCCTTGCTCTGGGCACCTCCTCAGCCTCCTAGTCCACTCTGGCGGCACTTGAGGAGCCCTTCAGCCCGCCACTGCACTGTGGGAGCCCCTCTCTGGGCTGGCTGAGGTTGGAGCCGGCTCCCTCTGCTTTCCAGGAGGTGTGGAGGGAGAGGTGCAGGCAGGAACTGGGGCTGCATGTGGCCCTCAGGGGCCAGCATGAGTTCCACGTGGGCGCGGGCTTCTTGGACCCGGCACTCGGAACGGGCGGCTGGCACCTCCAGCCCCAGGCTGTGAGGGACTTAGCACCCGGGCCAGCAGCTGCGGAGGGTGCGCCAGGTCCCCTAGCACTGCCAGTGCAACTGCACCAGGCTGAAATTCTTGCTGGACCTCAGCCATCTCCCTCCCAATGCCCAAGCCACCCCGCCACTGCTGCCCCTCCCCGCGGCACCCTGCAGGCTCCAGCATGGACTGAGCCTCCCAGATGGGCACTGCTCCCTGCTTCGTGGCGCCCAGTCCCATCCACCGCCCAAAGGTTGAGAAGTGTGGGTGCGTGGCATGGACTGGCAGGCAACTCAGCCTACAGCCCTGAGGCGGAATCCCCTAGGTGAACCCAGCTGGGCTCCTGAGTCTGGTGGGGACTTAGAGAACTTTTGTGTCTAGCTGAAGGATTGTATATGCACCAATCAACACTCTATGTCTAGCTCCGGGTTTGTGGATGCACCAATCAGCACTCTGTATCTGGCTAATCTGGTGGGGACTTGGAGAACTTTTTATGTCTAGCTAGAGAATTGTAAATGCACCAACCGGCACTCTGTGTCTAGCTCAGGGATTGTAAATGTACCAATCAGCACTCTGTCAAAACGGTCCAGGCCGGGCGGCGGTGGCTCAAGCCTGTAATCCCAGCACTTTGGGAGGCCGAGACGGGCGGATCACGAGATCAGGAGATCGAGACCATCCTGGCTAACCCGGTGAAACCCCGTCTCTACTAAAAATACAGAAAAACTAGCCGGGCAAGGTGGCGGGCGTCTGTAGTCCCAGCTACTCGGGAGGCTGAGGCAGGAGAATGGCGTGAACCCGGGAGGCGGAGCTTGCAGTGAGCAGTGAGCAGATCCGGCCACTGCACTCCAGCCTGGGCGACAGAGCGAGACTCCGTCTCAAAAAAAAAAAAAAAAAAAAAAAAGGTCCAATCCGCTCTCTGTAAAACAGACCAATCAGCTCTCTGTAAAACGGACCAATCAGCTCTCTGCAAAATGGACCAGTCAGCAGGATGTGGGTGGGGGTCAGACAAGGGAATAAAAGCAGGCTGCCCAAGCCACCAACGGTAACTTGCTGCGGTTTGTTTGTGGTGTGTGAAAGCTTTGTTTTTTTGCTGTTTGCAATAAATTGTGCTGTTACTCACCTGATGGGTCTGCACGGCCTTTATGAGCTGTAATACTCACTAGGAAAGTCTGCAGCTTTACTCTTGAAGCCAGTGAGATCACGAATCCACCAGAAGGAAGAAACTCCAGGCACATCTGAACATCTGAAGGAACAAACTCCGGACACACCATCTTTGAGAACTGTAACATTCCCCATGGGGGTCTGTGGCTTCATTCTTGAAATCAGCAAAACCAAGAACCCACCAATTCTGGACACAGTATTAATACATTAAGGTGAATACGTCTTTTTGGACTTCAGGCGTCCTAATTTTTTTTTTTTTTTTCATTTTAAGTTAGAGCTTGATTTTGAAAGGTTTGTTAAATATTGAAGGCTTAAAACACTGGGTATTACAAAATAGAATCCTAGGTTACCATAAGTCATTAACCAAAATAATAACTCCAAAATCTATTAGCGTGGGGCCTGTGGCTCACATCTGTAATCCCAGCACTTCGGAAGGCCAAGGCAGGTAGATCACTTGAGGTCAGGAATTCAAGACCAGCCTGGCCAACATGCCAAAACCCTGTGGCTGCTAGTACAAAAATTAGCTGGGCATGGTGGCATATGCCTGTAATCCCAGCTACTAGGGAGGCTGAGGCAGGGGAATCTCTTAAACCCAGGAGGCAGAGGTTGCAGTGAGCCAAGATTGTGTCATTGCACTCCAGCCTGGGTGACAGCAATATTTCATCTCAAAAAAAAATTTTTTTCTTATAAGGAAAAACGTTTGTTCTGATAAAGAGGAGACTTAGCTTTGTAAACAATACCCAGTGAAGAAAACATGAGGCCAAATGACTGTCTCTTCTCTCTCCCCTCCCACCAATGCTTTTTGTAGTTCACTTAAGACACAAAAATCTTTCATTGTCTGTTACATAAAAATCTTTTTCAAAAGAAAAATTTCATGTGTGCATTGGTGCATCTTTAATGCTAAAACTAGGTTTTAATAAAATTCTATACGTGTATCCAGTTTTAATTAGCTCGAATATAAGGTAAGATTCTTATAAACCTTTTATAACTCTTTACAGTGTTTTTTAAGAACAGGACAATGTTCTGAAAAAAAGGCTGTTATGCTTTTTTTTTTTTTTTTTTTTTTTTTTGTGAGGAGGAGTCTGGCTCTGTTGCCTGGGCTGGAGTGCAGTGGCATGATATCGGTTCACTGCAACCTCTCCCTCCTGGGTTCAAGTGATTTTCCTGCCTCAGCCTCCTGAGTAGCGGGGATTACAGGCTCCTGCCACTATGCCCAGCTAATTTTTTGTATTTTTAGTAGAGACGGGGTTTCACCATGTTGGCCAGGCTGGTCTTGAACTTCTGACCTCATGATTCGCCTGCCTCAGCCTCCCAAAGTGCTGGGATTACAGGCATGAACCATGGTGTCCAGCCTCTGCTTTTAATGGCAGCAAGGGGCCGTCTGATGTGGCTGCTGCCATCACACTGGCTGCAGTAGGGAGGCATGGGTGGTGGTGGCAGGAGGAGCTGTGGGAGCAGCAGTGGCAGTAGTGGGACTCCTGTGCCCCATGTCGCCTGTGCCCTGCATCCCTGAGGCAGTTGGTTGCATCACCCCCATCCTCTCATGGCTGGGCAGAACCCACTTCCAGACCCAGAGTCTCCACCGTGACCACAACCTTGTTCCCCACTGTGTCCCATGAGCACATGCGTGCCCAGCCAGAGGCACAACTGGGACTCATGGGGCTAGCCCCAAGAGCATTGGGTTTGTTTGTGTGCGGTTGGCTGGGGCCACAGCACCACCTGCACCTTGCCCATGACTGGGGCAGGAAAAATGCAGAGAGGAGGCAGGCAGTCCCTGGAGCCCATCCCTGGGAGCCCCCTAGAGCCCACTGCCCTGGGAGCCACTGTGATGAGGCTGGGCTGAGTCACCCACTGATGGGGGAGCAGCGTAATTGAGTATGGAGGGACACGCAGAAGAGGGCCCTGATATGGAGCTGGGCCCAGGCCAGTGCCATACTCCAAGGAACCAGTGAGAGCCAGGAGCAGGCAGGAGCCTGGTATTCCTGGGCATGACTGTGGCCACCCAAGTCACAGCTGTGGATCCAGGCCTCCGTGTGCTTTTGGGGGCTGGGAGCAGGTAGGAGCTCCACCCTCCCAAGGAGCAGCTGCAGTCACTCAGCCGTAGCTGTGGACCCAGGCTGCCTCTGCACTCTTGGAGCCCCAGGAAGGCCACCCCCTTCCACGTGCATACTTGGAGGTGTCTTCTCTCACTGCCTGGCCTCTCTCCACTCCTGGCAACTGCTCTGATCTCAGAGTGAGGTTGGGGCCAAGCCTGGGCACTGTCACAGCCCGGCCATGTGGGCAGTGCTAATGCACCAGCCCCCTGCCACCTTAGCCCCCTCCTGACTTTGGGCACTGACAAGCACCAGAGGGAGGCCAAGGGGATGCTGAGGGCAGCTTGGCACTGGCCTCCAGGTGCCCTTTGGTATGAACAGCCTGGACGTCATGAACGGAGGCAGGAGACAGGCTCCTGGGCAGAAAGGGAAAGTTCCCCAGTGAAGCCCCACCTTCAGACTGGGGAGGGCCTGTACCTGGGGACCAGGCTGCTGGTACCACAGACCAGAGTGGGAACTTCTGATGCTTTTTCTGGGGCTTCACATGGTTTCCTATGGACCAGTTGACATGCGCTTCCTCCCCTCTGAGGCCTGTAAAAGCCCTGAACTCAGCCAGACTTGAGAAGATGATGGGACAACCAGCTGCGGAGAGGAGCTATCCTCTCTGCTGAGAGCTGAGGAGACAACGTGATGACCAGCTGCAGAGAGGAGCTACCCTCTCTCCTGAGAGCTGAACACTCATTGGGACACCCTGGCTACAGAGAGGAGCTACCCACTTCAGGTCTCCTCTAAGCTGTTCTTTCACTCAATAAAGCTTTTCTTCATCTTGCTTACCCTTCACTTGTCTGCATACCTAATTCTTCCTGGATGCAGGACAAGAACTTAGGACCTGCCAAATGACAGGGCCAAAAGAGCTACAACACAAACAGGGCTGAAATATGCCCCTTGCTCACCATGTTGTACATGACAAGGAGAGAAGAGAGAAGGAGAGAAGAGCTGCAGCCCTTCAGGGAGTCTAGACCTAGGAGCTCCCCAAACCAGGGCTGTGACATCCTCTTTAGGGCTCTGTGGTTCCTGGCATCTCCAAGCTTCTGGGCACCACCACATTCCCCAGCGTCTACTGTGGAAGCTACTTATGGTACACCTGGTCCAGCTGCAGCCTTGGAGGGAGCCAATGCCCATGCCAGCATCTGGAGCTGCCCACTCAGCCGCAGTCAGAGTGCCTGGCTGTGCACAGTGGTTGGAGCCCATGCTCACTCACATACCCCTCGCTACACTATGCCTGGCTCACCCTTGGCAGTTGTGGGATCCAGGCTGGTAGCACAAGCTGAGAGCAGCCTGCCAGTGTGAGTGGGCAGAATGAGCCCAGCAGCCCAGAGCAAAACTTGGGCAAAGGTGCCACTGACCACAGAGGTTTCCAGCTGGCAAAGTGACACCCCAAGGGTCCTGTAACACTTTGGGGGCTCATCCAGGATCTGTGGAAGGGTGACTAAAAAGTGGATATTTTCTCTTTCTTTCTTTTTTTTTTGAGGTGGAGTCTTACTCTGTCACCCAAGCTGGAGTGCCATGGTTTGATATTGACTCACTGCAGCCTCCACTTCCCAGGTTCAAGTGATTCTCCTGCCTCAGCCTCCCAAGAAGCTGGAATTACAGGCATGTGCTATCACACTTAGCTAATTTTTGTATTTTTAGTAGAGATGGGGTTTCACCATGTTGGCCAGTCTAGTCTCAAACTCGAGATCTCAAGTGATTTGCCTGCCTTGACCTCCCAAAGTGCTGGGATTATAGGCATGAGCCGCTGTGCCTGGCTGGATCTGCTCTTTCTGTCCTTTCTTCAGACTCCACAATAGCCAAAATTAAAGAAAAAATACCAGGCCTCTGTCAGCCAATTAAAAGCAACTAGCACAGCTGCCAGACTTAAGAAATGGAGGACAGGCTTGCTGGGGAGGGTACTGTCAATCCCCCATCACCTTCGGGTGTTGGGAATGTTCGCTTTGTTCCAATCTAGCTTCCCTTCACAGAGGTCTAGCCATCGCATGGGACCAGAAGGAGGTCCTGGGGCAACTGAGGGTATCTCACCAAGGCCACGTCTTGGTGTTATCCAAAGGCCCCTGGACTAACTCCAGGCCCCAACTGCCCATAAGGGTGTCGACCCTAGGACCTCCAGTCTTTCCCATTGTTCTTTTTTTTCTTTCTTTCATGGCTCTCATGGTTCCTAGCTCTTCTTTATATACAGTGTTAAATGTTAAGGGTGTTGTTGCAAACCACTGATATTACTGGGTAGAATGAGCATTTGGCTTAATCATCAAAAGCATAAACTTGAAGGTTAAGAGTAGCACAGATGACCGGGCGCGGTGGCTCAAGTCTGTAATCCCAGCACTTTGGGAGGCCGAGACGGGCGGATCACGAAGTCAGGAGATCGAGACCATCCTGGCTAACATGGTGAAACCCCGTCTCTACTAAAAAATACAAAAAACTAGCGGGCGAGGTGGCGGGCGCCTGTAGTCCCAGCTACTCCGGAGGCTGAGGCAGGAGAATGGCGTAAACCCAGGAGGTGGAGCTTGCAGTGAGCTGAGATCTGGCCACTGCACTCCCGCCTGGGCGACAGAGCGAGACTCCGCCTCAAAAAAAAAAAAAAAAAAAAGAGTAGCACAGATGAAGTAACGTGCACCTTGGTATCTGTAAGTAAATTTGTGGCAAAAATGTCCCTGTCATTTCCTTGGTTGCCAGTGTAGTGCCAAGCACCATGAGACACAGAGAAAACATTCTCATATTCCTTTGCACAAAGGTGTGGCCAAATTATGTTCTGCAGGGCAGAGAAGCTTGACCTCAGGAAGGAGGCACAGTGCAGTGAGCATGACTAATTCCTGCCAATTAGGCCCTCTTGCTTCATGGATGGAAGTCATGCTCACATCCATGGCATAGAGAAGGTATAGGGAACCCAAAGGTTACTGACAGCGGGAGGATAGGGTGGCACATAGGTAAGTGCGAATATCCCTACCCATTAGGCCTCCCTGCTACATGGGTGAAGGTCGCACTTGCACCCATCAGTGGCACCTGCAAAGTTTCTGCAACTTGGGGATATAAGATCTGAAGAAAAAAAGGGATGTGGTTTTTTTTTTTTCTGTCTTCCTTATGTACTCTAGGTATTCACTGGAAAGAGAAAGGAAAAAAGGGACACGTTTTTCCCCTTTCCAGATGGGTAACCAATCATTTTCCGCCTGCACTCCACATGAGTGCATCCTCAATCACTGGAATTCCTTTGAGCCTCAGACTCTGGAGAAAGAAAAAAGCTGTTTCCTTTTTTCCTCCTTTGTCCTCTCTTCATTGATGGGTAATTGCATCACTATGCCCCAGGACACTCCCCTCAGATGCATCCTCCAAGCTGGGAAGAGTTTAATTTCTCCCAAACCTTAAACTGCTTGGCAATCTCTTGAGGAGGTCCGACTTTTCTATGCCTGTTTCCCTTCACAGGACTCCAGAGTCAAAGGGCTTTTTCCTATTCATTGGGAGTTAAAATGTCCTGTTTCTTTTTAAGCAATAGAGGTTGCTTTTTGTATTGTGGTTGGCAGACATATAAAGGTAAAGTGACAAGTCTATGTTGGTTTCCCCAATTTTATTTTATTTATTTTTCAAGACAGAGTTTCACTCTTATTGCCCAGGCTAGAGTGTAATGGCATGATCTCAGCTCACTGCAACCTCCACCTCTCAGGTTCAAGTGATTCTCCTGCCTCAGCCTCTGGAGTAGCTGAGATTACAGGCACTGCCACCACGTCCAGATAATTTTTTTGTATTTTTAGTAGTGATGGAGTTTCACCATGTTGGCCAGGCTGGTCTCAAACTCCTGACCTCAGGTGATCCACCTGCCTTGGCCTCCCAAGATGCTGGGATTACACGCATGATCTAACACTCTCAGTCCCTCAATTTTAAAGAAAGTGGCTGCTCTGTGAACCTGTAACTGCCCAATGGGTTTACCTTGCCCACTGCTTACATAGAGCCGATTTATCAAGACTGGGGAACTGCAATGGAGAAAGAGTAATTCACACAGAGCCAGCTGTGGGTGAAACCAGAGTTTTTTTTCAGATCAGTCTTCCTAAGCATTTGGGGATTGGAGTTTTAAAAGATAATTTGGGCCGGGTGAGGTGGCTCACACCTGTAATCCCAGCACTTTGGGAGGCCGAGGAGGGCAGATCATGAGGTCAGGAGATCGAGACCATCCTGGCTAACACAGTGAAACCCCGTCTCTACTAAAAATACAAAAAATTAGCTGGGCGTGGTGGCAGGTGCCTGTAGTCCCAGCTACTCCGGAGGCTGAGGCAGGAGAATGGCATGAACCCAGGAGGCGGAGCTTGTAGTGAGCCAAGATCACACCACTGCACTCCAGCCTGGGCGATAGAGTGAGACTCCATCTCAGAAAAAAAAAAAAAAAAAAAAAAAAGATAATTTGGCAGGTAGGAGCTTGGGAAGTGGGGAGTACTGATTGGTTGGGTTGGAGATGGAAGCATAGGGGATTGAAGTGAAGTTTTCTTGCTATCTTCTGTCCCTGGGTAGGATGGCAGAACTGGTTGAGCCAAATTACCAGTCTGGGTGGTGTCAGTTGATCCATCCAGTGCAGGGTCTGCAAAATATCTCAAGCACTGATCTAGGTTTTACAATAGTGATATTTTCCACAGGAGCAATTTGCGGAGGTTCAGACTCTTGGAGCCAGAGGCTGCATGACCCCTAAACTGCAACTTCTCATCTTGTAGCTAATTTGTTAGTTCTGAAAAGACAGGTCCCAGGCAAGAAGGGGGTCTTTTCGGGAAATGTCTATTATCAATTTTGTTTCCGAGCCAAACCATAAACTGAATTCCTTCCCAAAATTAGTTCTGCCTATGCCCAAGAATGAACCACGACAGCTTAAAGGTTAGAAGCAAGATGGAGTCAGTTAGGTCTGGTCTCTTTCACTGTCATAATTTCCTTAGTTATAATTTTTGTAAAGAGTGTTTCAACCCCCTGCCTTTCCCCCGATCTCGGCCCTATGAGGCCCACTCTCTTGATGTTATATGTCCCTGCAGAAGCCACAAGTGACACCCAGCCAGCCTTGATGAGAGCTGGCAATTCTAGGCATTGGGAGTGGGTGCCCAAGAGACAACAGCTGGAAAGGAAGGCTGCGGAAGAGTTGCGGCCCCTTCCACCTCCAGCTCTCTGTCCCTGCAGGGGAAGACAGCTCAGGCTGACAGCAGCTGAGAGGGCAGCTTTGAAACCCAGCAGGGAGATAACAGAAGACAGAGAAACCAAAGTCTCCCTGATAACTCACCAGGAAGCCAACACAAAACAAAACATAGATAAGAAGCGGACTGCCTCTCTCAAGGCCAAACTGTGTTAAAAGAGAGTTCTGCTGTGCACATTGGGCTTAAAGACTGCACGGCTGATAAAGTGATCCCTTTGATGGGGAGCTAAAGAGATAGATGAGGCTCCACCAGCATGGTTTTGGGACCTCTAAAGAAACTGCCCCTGGCTGGACAGCAGCTAGGCAGCTGGATACCTCCAGCCCTCTGAGTTTTGACCTCATTCCCTAGGGTCAAGGTGAAGTCTTCCTATTTCAGGTTTCCCAGTTAGCCTAAAGTTGTTTTAGTTTTGAAGTTCATTTTTTATTTTATTTTATTTTATTTTATTTTATTTTATTTTATTTTATTTCATTTCATTTTATTTGGAGACAGAGTCTTGCTCTGTTACCCAAGCTGAAGTGCAGTAATGTGATCTCAGCTCACTGCAACCTCTGCCTCCCAGATTCAAGCAATTCTCCTGAATCAGCCTCCCGAGTAGCTAGGACTACAGGCATGCACCACCATGCCAGGCTAATATTTTTGTATTTTTAGTAGAGATGGGGTTTTGCTGTGTTGTCCAGGCTGGTCTTGAACTACTGAGCTCAGGCAATCTGCCTGCCTCGGCCTCCCAAAGTGTTAAAATTACAGGCGTGAGCCACTGTGCCCATATATCTTTTTTGTGTGAGTGTGGTGGGGGGCTACTAGTGGTGGTGGTGATTTTAAACAAAGCTAAGGAGACGATGTTTCTACAAAATGCTCAATCAAGTGTCTTTGAACCAAGGAGGGCCTTTGAGGCCATGTGGTATAATGGAGAGCTCCTGGTCTTGGCTTCAGACATATGTCCCAGGACCCTGGGCAAGCAACTGACTTTTCTATGAGCCTTGGTGCTCTCACTGGGGCAATGAAGACGGTAAGCCCAATGGAACAGGACTGGGTGAGGATCAAGCAATGATGGACAGTACTGGGTGCAGTGGCTCATGTCTGCAGTCCCAGCTACTTGGGAGGCTGAGGTGGGAGGATCACCTGAGGTCAGGAGTTTGAGGCTGCTGTGAGCTGTGATTGCACCTGTGAATAGTCACTGCACTCCAGTGTGGGCAACAGAAGGAGATCCTATCTCTCAAGCAAACAAACAAGAGATGAAAGATATGAAGTGCTCAGCTAGCTGTGGCATGGGGCCCCTGTCTAAGCCATATGCTTTAGAGAACCTCACTGTGGTCCTCTTCTGCTCCGGGGCTCATTGGGACTAAGGGTTGAACCCATGTGGAGCCCCCAAGCCCACTTTCCAGACCTGAGCTGACCTCCACCCCATGTTGCTTCCCAGAGGCAGCAGGATACGCACTTCCAGGCCCAAAGGATGGCCAATGGGGGCTGTTTGTACAAAGGGACATGGGGAGGGTATAGAGAGTTTGTACAGGCGTTCTGCAGCTCCCACACATGCAAACCCGAGGCTGCTCCTGGCGCAGGATGGAGCCTGTGATCAAATACATTCCAGTTACAGTTATGTAACAAAACACCCCAAGGCTTAGTGGCATGAAACAGCAACGATCATTATATTATTATGCCTCAGGGACTGAGGCACGCCTGGGATGCCTTGCCTAAGCCTCCTTCCTTGTGGTCCCCTTCCAGGAGGAGAAACCGGGGGTGGGAGAGAGGGCAGATTGGAGCCATGTGGCCAGATGGTTCAGCAGGAGGCATTTTCAGTTTCCGTGGGGACGCCAGAACGCCAGCCCAGAAGGAGGGAAAGGTGCCTTCAGAATAACAAGACCCTCCACAGGGAAGGGGGCAAGGTCATGAGAATGGAGGAAAGCGAGGGCCTCAAGCTAGAGGACACACCCCCCTCTGGGACCTTTGGAAGAAAGAAGTCCTCCCAGAGGCAAGGAGAGTTTGCCCTCAGGTCCTTAAAAGGAGAAAAGGCAAAGCAGCCTGGCTGGTAGAGGAGCCACTGGCGGGGAGGAAGAACACATCATTGTCTCCAACCTCGGGGCCAGACGCATCCTACCAGGGGAATCCCAGACACCCAGGAGGCCTCCCAGGGGCTGGACTGGGCTTAAGTTTCTGAAGGGATTGATAGCCAGTCCTGGCAGGGGAGTTGCAGAGACAGCAACTCAGGAAGGTTAGAGAGAGGGCGGGGCAGCGGCAGGGAGTGGGGAGAAGGGGGTCAAGGAAGGAGGGCGTCTCTGCGTAGGCACCCCCAGAAGGTCCTGGCTGTGAGACAAAGCCCCCTTCTCCGAGAGGAGTTAGTTCTCCAAAGGCATAGCCTAATCTGCCATATCCATCCAAGCACTCAGTTTGTTTCTGTTCCCAGACTCTGGGCAGCTCTGGGACGGAAAGGGTTCCTTTCAGTGGGCTGTGCTGCCTGGAGGCAGCCAGGACCAGCTCTGGGAAGGTCTGGTAGGTGGCAAGGTAAGTGAAGCAAGGCCACTTTGCTTGGCAAGCTGAATAGCAGTGGCCTGCATGGGGTTGCCAGATTTACCAAACAACAATACAGGACTCCATTAAATTTGAATTTCAGATAAACATTGAATTTTATTTTAGGATGAGGAGGTTCCATGCGATATTTGGGATATACTTAGACTAAAAGAGTATTTGCTATCTTAAATCTAATTTTCACTAAGCTTTCTATATTTTATCTGGCAGCCCTGGGCATGCCCCACTAGGGTCCCCAGTCACCCCTCACAAGGACCATCCCCAGACACCCTTGCCCTAAAGCATAGAGAGAGTCAGGACCTGGGCAACAGAAGGAAGTGGTCTTTTTTGGTGCATTCCAGAATTGCTGGCAGGCCTCCCCTCTGCCCAGCAGCTGCCCCCATTCCTTCCACACACATTTTTAGGTCTGGCACCAGAGATCTTATGGCAGAGTAAGCCCTGGGATGATGCTAGGTGAGTTGCAGTGCGTCGCACCCCACTTGTGTATCTGCAGCCCCTCAGTAATCACGGTCGCAACGGCCTTTTCTTGGAGGAGTCACAGAGATTGATTGTGGGGCTTGGGCTTAAAGAATTCTTGGGAGAAAATGGAGATGGATGCAGGGACAGAAACGCACGCAAATACGTTCTGGGAATCCCACTAACTTCTGTGGCTTGACCTGTATTTGGATAAAGAGCGAGGACATGCCAGTGGCAAAGAGGCAAAGGCCAATCACTTAAGGTTTGGATCTTAGATCAAGACGTCTGTACTTTATACTCAGCAGTGGGGAGCCATGGAAGGGGTGCTTTAAAATTGTTTATTTGGGTGTGGTGGCTCGCACCTGTAATCTCAACACTTTGGAAGCCTGGGTGGGAGGATTACTTGAGCCCAGGAGTTTCAGACCTGCCTGGGCAACATGGTGAAACCCCACCTCTACAAAAAATACAAAAATTAGCTGGGCATGGTGGCATGTGCCTGTAGCCCCAGCTACTCAGGAGGTTGAGGCAGGAGGATTGACTGAGCCCAGGAGGTCCAGGCTGTAGTGAGTTATGATTACGCCAGTGCACCCCAGTCTGGGTAATAAAGCAAGATCCTGTCTCAGAAAAGTTATTTGTTGGTTAAAGCAAACAAACAAGTAACACAATACAGAACAGCAGTGTTGTCAAAGCATGGCCTATGGACCCTGGAGGTCCCCAAGGTACTTAGAGATCTGCAAGGTCAAAACTAGGTTTATAGTAAACTCAGACATTCTATGCCCTTTTCATTCAAATGATGTGTTGTCATTTGACTGACTGCTCGAAAGCAGTGGCAAGTGAACCTGTCATTGCTTTAACACAAGTGAAGGCAGTAGTGCCTGAGAGGATCAAAACATGCCACTCCAAAATAAGCCACTTTGGCAGAAGTACTATTTTGAGTGGAATGCAATTGGGAATCAACAGTTGCAGGACGAGTTCTCTGCTTTCCTCTTAGCTGCAAAATAGAGGGCATAAATTTCCCTTTGTGAATACCAAGATGATTTTGCATAAACAGACCTTACTAAAATAACCTTTATCATCCATTTGTTCCCCCATATATTTCCTAGCCGCTTCCCCACAATTTGTCACCCTTGATGCCCAAACCCTCTTTCCTTTGTTAAAATGGTGTGTTCTCCATGTCTAATGACTTCTTTGAGTTCCAGTTCTTTTCTGTGAACTCCCATGCATGTAAATATTCATAAAAGTTGTGTGTCTTTTCTCCTGTTATTCTGTCCTTTGTCAGTTTAATCCACAGACCTCTAATCAATGAATCTAAGAGTGCAGGGAAAATGTCTTTCCTCCCTAACACTGCAGCCTTGACATCCTGGGCTCAAGCGATCCTTCCACCTCCGCTTCCAGTTAGCTGGAACTACAGGCACATACCACCACATCTGGCTAATTTTTTAATTTTGCAGAGATGGTGCCTCAGTATGTTGCCCAGGCTAGCATTGTATTCTTTGCCATATATTTGCAATTTAAAAACATTTCATTTACAAATGACCTTGATGGAACAGTAAAAAATACTTTTATTAACTCTCAATCTATGAGTAGTACATATCTTTCTATCTTTGATATTTTGTGCGATGAAAGGAGGAGTACGTAGAAAGCACTGCTGCTGCTTACCAGAGGATGATGGGCTTCTCTAAGGACAAGTGCCTGTGTGATTGTCTGAGTTGTCAGCCAAACTAGCTGCTTTTTTCATAGAACATCATTTTTACTTGAAAGACTGACAAACTACAGTTATTCTGACTAGTATTTAGCAGACATTTCTCAACAATAAATAAAGTGAAACTGTCACTCCATAAAAGCAACTGGCAGCATTTGTTGCCAATGATAAAATTTGAGCTTTTCAAGCAAAAGTTAGAATTTTGGAAAATGTGTATCCAGCATTGTGAGTTTAACAAGCTTCCAAGTACTTAAACACTTTTTTTTCTTTTTTCTTTTTTTTAATTTTTGTGAGATGGAGTCTTGCTCTGTCACCCAGGCTGGAGTGCAATGGCATAATCTCAGCTCACTGCAACCTCTGCTTCCCGGGTTCAAGAGATTCTCCTGCCTCAGCCTCCCGAGTAACTGGGATTACAGGCACATGCCACCACACCCGGCTAATTTTTGTATTTTTAGTAGAGATGGGGTTTCACCATGTTGGTCAGGCTGGTCTTGAACTCCTGACCTCAGGTGATGTACCCACTTCGGCCTCCCAAAGTGCTAGGATTACAGGCATGAGTCACCGTCCCCAGCCTTACTTAAACAATTTTCTTATTAGATTAGTAGTGATATTAACACACGTGATTTTTCAATATTGTCTAATGAAATGTGTCAAAAATTGGATGATCTGCATAACTCTATCAGTACTTTCCAAATGACAAATGCATAATGTTACAAAACTATACTCACATAAAAGATTCATTTAAGGTACAAGACAGGGCTGAGTATAGTGGCTCATGCCTGTAATCTCAACACTTTCGCAAGTAGAGGTGGGAGGATCACTAGAGGCGAAGAGTTGGAGGCCAGCCTGGGCAACATAGCAAGACCTTGTCTTTATTTAAAAAAATAAAAAATTAGCCGTGGTGGCACACACCTATAGTTTCAGCTACTGAGACTGAGGCAGGAGGATTGCTTGAGCTCAGGAATCTGAGGTTGCAATGAGCTATGATCAAGCCACTGTACTCTAGCCTGAGTGACAGAGTGAGACCCTGTCTTAAAAACAAAAACAAAAAAAGAGTGAGGGGAAAGGGAGAGCAATGGTTTTTGTTTCGTTTTGTTGTTTGAGACAGAGTCTTGCTCTGTCACCCAGGCTGACGTTCAGTGGCGAAATCTCGGTTCACTGCAACCTCTGCCTCCCGGGTTCAAGAGATTCTTGTGTCTCAGCTTCCCAAGTAGTTAGGATTACAGATGTGCATCACAAAAACCAGCTAATTTTTGTATTTTTAGTAGAGACGGGGTTTCATCCTGTTGGCCTGTCTAATCTTAAACTCCTGGCCTTATGTAATATGTCTGCCTCGGCCTCCCAAGGTGCTGGGATTACAGGCATGAGCACCCAGCCAGAACATGAGCATGGCAACCAGCCAGAACAATGAGTTTTAATGTAACAGTATGAATATGTCCTTGCTATGGTTTCAGATTCTACACTGGTTTGAGAAACTGCTGCTTGTCCAGTTTCGATGTGCTATCAAATAATACCCATAAAAGGCTATTTAAAAAGTCTGTTTTTTCTAACTACATATCTTACTGACACGAATTTGCTTCACATAGTCCAACCAAAACAATATATTCTGATAGATTGAATGCAGAAACAGACATGAGAATGAAGATTTTTAAATTAAGTCAGATATTAAAGAGATTTGCAAAAATGCAAAACAAAGTCATTTTTCTCCCTAAATGTTTTTGTTTTGGAAAGAATAGTTACTTTTTACAAAACTGTTATTTATATTAACATATAATTGCTTTGTTGTTATTTCTTTTCTTTTCTTTTTTTTTTTTTTTTTTTGAGACAGGGTCTCACTCTGTTGCCCAGGCTGGGGTATAGTGGCACAATCTCGGCTCACTGCAACCTCTGCTTCCTGGGCTCAAGTGATTCCTCAGCCTCAGCCTCCTGTGTAGCTGGGACTACCAGCATGCACTGCCACCACACCCAACTAATTTTTGTATATGTATAATTTTTTTTTTTTTTTTTGAGATGGAGTCTTGCTCTGTCTCCCAGGTTGGAGTGCAGTGACGCCATCTCAGCTCACTGCAAGCTCCGCCTTCTGGGCTCACGCCATTCTCCTGCCTCAGCCTCCTGAGTAGCTGGGACTACAAGCATGTGACACCACACACAGCTAATTTTGTGTATTTTTAGTAGAGACGGGGTTTCACCATGTTAGCCAGAATGGTCTCGATCTCATGACCTCATGATCCACCACGCCCAGCCTGTGTTATTTCTTATAATGCATGTGAATTTATAATTATCTCAAAATAAAAAGTTTAATTAAAAAATTGAGGCCCAGCATTGTGGCTCACGCCTGTAATCCCAGCACTTTGGGAGGCCGAGGTGGGTGGATCACCTGAGGTCAGGAGTTTGAGACCAGCCTGGCCAACATGGTAAAAACCCTTGTCTCTACTAAAAATACAAAAAATTAGTCAGGTGTGGTGGCACACGTCTGTAATTCCAGCTACTCAGGAGGCTGAGACAGGAGAATCACTTGAACCTGGGAGATGGAGGTTGCAGTAAGCTGGGATCGCATCACTGCACTTCAACCTGGGCGACGAGCGAAATTCCATCTCAAAAAAAAAAATTGACACGTATTAGGATAATTAGTATAAAATAACAGAAAGTAACAAGGTTGGCAAGGATGTGTGAAAACTGGAACCCTTCTGCATTGCTGGTGGCAATCTAAAATGGGGCAGCTACAATATGGCAGTTCCTAAAACACCAAAAATAGAACTACCCTATGACCCCACCATCTCACTTCTGGGTTTACAGCCAAAATAGTTGAAAACAGGATCTCAGGGAGGTATTCCCACACTATGCTTACAGCAGCACTATTTATAATAGCCAAGAGGTCAAAAGCAACCCAAGCGTCCATCAACAAATGGATAAAGAAAATGAGGTATATACATACAATGGAATATTATTCAGCCTTAAAAAGGAAGGAAATTCTGACACAATGCTACAACATGGTTGAACCTTGAGAACATCTTACTAAGTGAAATAAGCCAGTCCCCAAAAGACAGATACTACGTGATTCTACTTACATGAGGTGTCTATAGTAGTCAAATTCATAGAAACAGAAAGTAGAATAGTGGTTGTCAGGGGCTGGGGAGAGGGAAATACAGAGGTGTTAGTTTCATGGGTATAGTTTCACTTTTGCAAGCTAAAAATATTTCAGAGAGCTCTTACACAACAATGCGAATACAACTAACACTACTTAACTGTATACTTAGAAATAGTTAAGATGGTGAATTTTGGCCAGGCACAGTGGCTCACATCTGCAATCCCGGCACTTTGGGAGGTCAAGTCAGGCGGATCCCTTGAGGTCAGGAGTTCGAGACTAGCCTGGCCAACATGGTGAAACCCTGTCTCTACTAAAAATACGAAAATTAACCAGGTGTGGTGGTACACGGCTGTAGTCTCAGCTGCTCAGGAGGCTGATGCAGGAGAATCCCTTGAACCCAGGAGGCAGAGGTTGCAGTGAGCCAAGTTCACACCACTGTACTCCAGCCTGGGCAACAGAGTGAGATTCTGTCCAAAAAAAAAAAAAAAAAGGTGAGCCAGGTATGGCTAACACCTATAATCCCAGCACATTGGGAGCCAAAGCTGGTGAATCACCTGAGCTCAGGAGTTTGAGACCAGCCTGGCTAACATAGTGAAACCCTGTCTCAACTAAAAATACAAACATTAGCTGGCATGGTGGTGCACACCTGTCATCTCAGTTACTCGGGAGGCTGAGGCAGGAAAATCGCTTGAACCTTGGAGGCGTAGGTTGCAGTGAGCCAAGATCACACCATTGCATTCCAGCCTGGGCAACAAGATGAAACTCTGTCTCAAAAAAAAAAAAGATGGTAAATTTTATATCATGCATTTTTTTTTACCACACACACAAACAAAACTAGAGGAGAGCTAGTAAAAAAAAAAAAAAAAAATTTACTCTAGCTGCCACAATGTTTGTGGGGGCCCTGATAGTGGCAGGAAAGTCTCCTAGCAGGATGTTCTTTTGTCCTGATGAGAAGTGCTGGGGCATGAACCAAGGCAGTGCCTTGGATCCCCAAAGACTGTGAAGGATTGAATTATTTGTCCCTTGTAATATAATTATTCACCCACACCCTTGCCATGGTGGACAGAGATTACTTTCACACCTTTTGATTTTGTGTTTGGCCATGTGACTTGCTTTGGCCAGTAGAAAACTTGTAAATCTGACACGAGAAGTTTTGAAATGTGCTTGCTCAGTTGGACATGCCTTCTCATGCCACAGTAATCTGCCATGACAAGAACATGCCCCATATAGCTGCTGCTCCTTCCTTCTGGGTCCAGGAGTGAGTCTCCAGGAACAGGCCATATCCCCTGGTTAACCACTGGTCCCAGGAGAATGAGGGACATGCAGAGCAGACCCGAACTCAGCCTATAGCTTGGAGTCCAGCCTCGATCAACCAAGGTACGATTCAATTTCAGCTGAATTGTACAGCTGACCCACAGACCCATGAGTGTGACAATAAAGGATTATTGTTTGAAGCTTCTGAGTTGTGGTGGTGGTTGTTTATACAGCACAACGACCCATTTTATAATGGCACTTGGTAGGCTTTTACAGCCTCAACCATTGTTCGACTGATAGCAGAGCTTTCCATCCAGCAATACTCAACATCCAAACACAGAAGACATGGCAAAAGCAGGGGGGAGTGCTGAGGTGGTTAAGTTCACGTACAGAGTGCTGGTGAAAGCACAGTGTGAAGAATCCCTGGGGGTCACTTCCTAGATGGGAGCACAGTAGCCTAATACCTGAGCTGTAGCTTCATCGGTATGTTGGTATGGGTCGCTGTAGGAACACGTGCTCGGCAGCTCTTACCATAATCTTTCTGGAGTGACTTGAGTCTTGTGATTGAAATGATTCTATTTCTTACTGGTTGGGATTACTTAATTAAGACACTGTTTGGAATAGGTATTATCATTATCCTATTCCTGGGGGCAGTGGCTCGCGCCTGTAATCCCAGCACTTTGGGAGGCCGAGGTGGGCCGATCACTTGAGGCCGGGAGTTCAAGACCAGCTTGGCCAACATGGCAAAACCCCATCTCTACTAAAAATACAAAAATTAGCCAGGCGTGGTGGTGCATGCCTGTAATCCCAGATACTCCAGAGGCTGAGGCATGAGAATCCCCCTGAACCTTGGAGGCGGAGGTTGCAGTGAGCCAAGATCATGCCAGTGCACTCCAGCCTTGGCTATACAGCAAAACTCTGTCTCCAAAAAAAAAAAAAAAGATATGATATTATTCTATGATAATGAATCACTGGCCTTTGCAGGATAGAAGGGACCCAAAACAGTTAACTTGCCCCCAAGGAGGCAATTGGACTCCTTAAGGAATGACACTCTATGGGGAATTCAGTGTTCCTCTCTGTTGCTGGCAGACTGGACGTTTATGAGCAGCAACAGCTACTCAGCCTTGGTTAGTGAGCACCTATGCTGCTTGCTGGGCCCATGCATAGCCTCCATCTCTCCAACTGTGGTCAATTTCTTTACATATCCTTTGTGCCAGCACGAGGGTGGCCAATGACTGAAGCTGGCTGATGTAGATGACCAAGTCATCTGAGCAGTTTAATGCCTTTTCTGCAGTGGGTAAGCTTCTGAATTTGGGGGGTCATTTGTCATGCAGTTACACTGTAGCAATAACAGTCTAATACAGAAGCATTAAAAAAGTTTTATTATGAAAAATCTTAGATATATACAAAAGCAGAGAGTATAATATAATGAACCTCTGGGTACCTGTCACACGGTCAATCTTGTACTCCCCGACCCATCCCTTAACCCTTGGATTATTTTGAAGCAAACTCAAGACATTTTATCATTTCATCTGTAAAAATTTTTTTTTTTTTTTTGGAGACTGAGTCTCACTCTGTTGCCTGGCTGGAGTGCAGTGGCATGATCTCGGTTTACTGCAACCCTTGCCTCCCAGGTTCAAGCAATTCTTCTGCCTCATCCTCCTGAGTAGCTACAGGCGCACGCCACCACACTCAGCTAATTTTTGTATTTTTAGTAGAGATGGGGTTTCACCGTATTGGCCAGGCTGGTCTCGAACTCCTGACCTCATGATCCACCTGCCTCAGCCTCCCAAAGTGCTGGGATTACAGGCTTGAGCCACCACGCCCGGCCAGTAAATATTTTTGTACATAGCTTTAAAACATAAAAAATTTTTAGCTGGGCATAGTGGCTTGTGTCTGTAATCCCAGCACTTTGGGAGGCCATGGCAGGAGGATCGCTTGAGCTCAGGAGTTCCAGACCAGCCTGGGCAACATAGCAAAACCGTGTCTTTACAAAAAAAAAATTAGCCAAACATAGTGGCGCATACCTGTAGTCCCAGCTACTTGGGAAGCTGAAGTGAAGGGGAAGATAAATAAGCCTGGGTGGTCAAGACTGCAGTGAGCTGAGATTTCCCCTTTCACTCCAGTCTGGTTGACAGAATAAGACCCTGAAAAAAAAAGAAAAAGAAAAAGAAAGGAAAGAAAGAAAGAAGAAAGAAAGAAAGAGAGAGAGAGAAAGAAAAGAAAGAAAGAAAGAGAAAGAAAGAAAGAAGGAAAGAAAGAAAGAGAAAGAAAGAAAGAAAGAAAGAAAGAAAGAAAGAAAGAAAGAAAGAAAGAAAGAAAGAAAGAAAGAGAAAGAAAGAAGGAAAGAAAGAAAGAGAAAGAAAGAAAAGAAAGAAAGAAAAAGCAAGCAAGCTAGTTCACGCCTGTAATCCCAGCACTTTGGGAGGCCGAGGCGGGTGGATCACAAGGTCAGGAGATGGAGACCATCCTGGCTAATACAGTGAAACCCCGTCTCTACTAAAAATACAAAAAAACAAAAAAAAAAAAAAAACAAAAAAAACTTAGCTGCGCATGGTGGCGGGCGCCTGTAATCCCAGCTACTCCGGAGGCTGAGGCAGGAGAATGGTATGTACCGGGGAAGTGGAGCTTGCAGTGAGCCAAGACGGCGCCACTGCACTCCAGCCTGGGTGACAGAGCGAGACTCCATCACAAAAAAAAGAAAAAAAAAGAAAAAGAAAAACCACGGAAAGGGGAGGGGAGGGGAGGACAGGACGAAAAAAAGAAGAAAGAAAAGAGAGAAAGAAAAGAAAGAAATAAAGAGAAAAACAAAGAAAGAAAAGAAAGAAAAAAGAAAAAGAAAGAAAAGAAAGAAAGAAAGAAAGAAAGAAAGAAAGAGAAAGAAAAGAAAGAAAGAAAGAAAGAAAGAAAAAGAAAGAAAGAAAGAAAGAAAGAAAGAAAGAAAAGAAAGAAGAAAGGAAGAAAAGAAAGCAAGCAGGCACTACTTTATCATATAAAAATCAATATAACAAGTCATTAATGGAAATTATAATCCAGTTGGTGTTTTCTATAATTTTTTTTTTTTTTTCTTGAGACAGGGTCTCATTTTGTCACCCAGGCTGGAGTTCAGCCTCAAACTCCCAGGTTCAAGTAACCCTGCCTCAGTCTCCTGAGCAGCTGTAACTACAGGCGTGCACCACCATGCCTGGTAATTTAAAAAAATTTTTTGTAGAGACAAGGTTTCACTTTGTTGCCCAGGCTAATCTGGAACTCCTAGCCTCAAGTGATCCACCTGCATCAGCCTCCTAAAGTGCTCGGATTACAAGTGTGAGCCACCATTTCTGGCCTCATTTTCGTGTGTGTGTTTTTTTTGTTTTGTTTTTTTGTTTTTTTGTTTTTTTTTTGAGACGGATATCCTCTGTCGCCAGGCTGGAGTGCAGTGGCACGATCTCGGCTCACTGCAAGCTCCACCTGCTGGGTTCCAGCGATTCTCGTGCCTCAGCCTCCAGAGTAGCTGGGACTGCAGGCACGCACCATCACACCCAGCTAATTTTTGCATTTTTAGTAGAGACGGGGTTTCACCATGTTGGGCAGGATGGTCTCCATCTCCTGATCTCGTGATCCACCCACCTCGGCCTCCCAAAGTGCTGGGATTACAGGCGTGAGCCACCACGCCCAGTCTGTCATTTTGTTTTTTTAACAGATGTTTGAATTGATAATACAAATAAGGTCTATAAATAGGGCTTGGTTGATAAATCTTAAACCTGTGAGTTTCCCCTCCATCTCGTTTTGTTTTGTAACACTGTTTTGTTAAGGAAATTGTTTTTTGTTTTTTGGTTTTTTGAGACTAAGTCTTGCTATCACCCAGCCTGGAGTGCAGTGGCATGATCTCGGCTCACTGACACCTCAGCCTCCCGGGTTCAAGTGATTCTCCAGCTTCAACCTCCGGAGTAGCTGGGATTACAAGCGCCCGCCACCACACCCAGCTAATTTTTGTTTTGTTTTTGCTTTTGTTTTTGAGACAGAATCTCGCTCTGTCGCCCAGGCTAGAGTGCAGTGGCGCAATCTCGGCCCACTGCAAGCTCCGCCTCCCGGGCTCACGCCATCCTCCTGCCTCAGCCTCCCAAGCAGCTGGGACTACAGGCGCCTGCCACCACGCCTGGCTAATTTTTTGCATTTTTAATAGAGACGGGGTTTCACCGTGTTTGCCAGGATGATCTCGATCTCCTGACCTCGTGATCCGCCCGCCTCAGCCTCCCAAAGTGCTGGAATTACAGGCCTGAGGCACCGCGCCCGGCCTAATTTTTGTGTTTTTAGTAGAGATGGGGTTTCACCATGTTAGCCAGGTTGGTCTCGAACTCCTGACCTCAAGTGTTCCACCAGCCTTGGCCTCCCAAAGTGCGGGAATTACAGGCGTGAGCTATGGCACCAAGCCTTAAACTGGGTTGTTTATCCTCGCAGTTTCCCATAGTCTGAATTTGGTTGATTGCATCCCTGTGGTACCATTTAACATGTCTTCTGTCTTCTGTATTTAGTTATGGAGGTTTGAATAAATTCAGGTCCAACTATTTTTTTCAAGACCACCTCCTAGATGGTGATACGTGCTTCCATCAGGAAGCACCTAACTTCTGGTTATATCTCATTTTGCAACATCTGCAGCCATGGATCATCATTACCTAAATTCATGAGGAATTGCAAAATAATAACATTATAACTATATTATTTCTTCTTTTATTAACCTGCGTATTTCTACAAAGTGAAATTTGCCCTCATTGATTATTTAGCTATCCTGAGAGATAGATCATATGCAAAAGACAGAACAAGTATTTAATGCTTTCCCTTTATTTACCAGCTACCTAGCATCCCCCTAAGGTGAAAAATGAGTTATTTTTAAATGTATGTGAATCGATGGATTTAAACATGTCTGACTGGTGTCAATCCATTGCAGTTATTAATCTTACTGGTGCTCAAAAAATCCCGCCTTTGGCTGGTGAAAGTGTATTCAGGTTGGCTCCTGTGTCTTTTTGACATGACCCCGGGAGTGTTTCATAGCATCCTATTTTATATGACAGGATATTTATGACTCATTTCTTATATCTCCTGTCCCCAAAATGCCCAGAGGCATTTTTCATCTGGATTGACTGAAGGTCAGTGATGGCGGGAGGTAGGCTGACTCCCAATTTGAAGACTTACAGAGCTACATGGACAGTGATGTCACCTGCAGATGTGGGGTCGACATTGAGGTTGGGAGACCAGAGTGGTCAAAGAAGACTGAGAGGGTAGTGGGGTGAGGACAGACATCTTTGGCCATCCCGCAGGGCCTTGGGGACTTAAGCAGTGCAGCTCCAGTCCACATTAAGGGTGATGGCAGTTGCTGCAGGTGGCCATGGGCAGCTAAAGGCAATGGTACTAGGAAGGCCCCAGGCATCTTCAGACTTACGGTCTGTGGCACAAGTCACAACAGACTGCCTAAACCTGGGGTCACTTTCCTCCCTTGGCTCCTGTGCATGAAAAAGCTCTTGTCTTCTCCAAACATGGGTTGGTCCAAAAGAGAGATGTGTGTCCCCTTGTTACAGTCTGCTCAGCCTGCTAATATAACCCCCAGACCCCACACACACGCCTTTGTGCCTTCACCCGTGCATCATAAAGCACATGTACTCCATGCGTAAACACGTTTACGTATACGATGGTGTGCAGCTGCCCACTCACATGCACACATGCAGTGGTTTAGAGAAGGAGCCTTGGTGGTGTGCTGTGGTCAGGAAGGCCTGCACTTGAACCTCCTTCGCTAGGCCACGGGTCTCTGGACCTCCGTTTACTGATCTGTAAAACAAGATGTTGGCCTTAATGTCCCTCTGTCCCCAAGGTCCCTGTCTGTCCATGCTGACAATAAGGTTCTAAGTGTTTCAAAGTATATACACACTCATAGAAACTCCGGGAACAGCCCCTCCCAAGCCTCCCCTAGTCCCCATACCCACACATTTTAAACAGAAAGAGCCCTATACCTGGAATGCCCAGCCTTCAGGTTGCAACTTGCTTTTTACCTTGACTACATCACCCGAGGCGACTGATACGCTCACTGAGTGGCCCCCAGGCTGGGGTACTAGGGGGCAGATGACTCTGGCTTGGTACCTTCCTTGGGCCTGAATTTCTCCCCACTTCCACAGGGCTCCAGCAGGGACAGTAACTAGTCTGCAAGGGCAGTAGGCTCTCCCAATTTGCCTCCCGATTACGATTTGCCAACACTGGCCATCTAAGGCCTATCGGGGATCCTTGTAGTTTCCTGAGGGATAGGAAAATCTGTGTGCTGACTGTCCCCCACTGCCCAGCAACCCCGAGCTCAGCTTACCCACTGCAATCGGCTGCCAAGGGGCGCTGGATCTCAAGTGCTACTCTATATGAGTGTGTGTTTTGGGAGAAGTACTAGGGAAGAAGGGAAGGCTTTTTTCCACAGAAAGGCATGCAATGTAGTGAAAGTGAGGAAGCTTTGGACAGAATCCTGGCTCGACAACTTATCAGGGGTATCTAATCTTTTGGCTTCCCTGGGCCACATTGGAAGAAGAAGAATGGTCTTGGGCCACACATAAAATACACTAACACTAATAATGATAGCTGATGAGCTTAAAAAAAAAATTACAAAAAAAAAAATCATTTTATTTATTTATTTATTTATTTTATTTTATTTTTTGAAATGGAGTCTCACTCTGTTGCCAAGGCTGAAGTGCAGTGGCATGGTCTCAGTTCACTGCAACCTCCTCCTCCCAGGCTCAAGCAATTCTCTTGCCTCAGCCTCCCAAGTAGTTGGGACTACAGGCGTGCACCACCACGTCCAGCTAATTTTTTAGAAAAAAAAAAAAAATTACAATATTTTAAGAGTTTACGAATTTGTGTTGGGTTGCATTCAAAGTCACCCTGGGTCGCTCTGGGTCATGGGTTAGACAAGCTTAACTTAAATGCTATGTGGCCTTGGCCCCTTCCCAGGCCATGGTTTCCTCTTCCGTGAAAAGGGAACCAGTGCCTGGGAAAAAGGAACCAGAAGCCGAAGTGGGAGGATCACTTGAGCACAGGAATTCGAAATCAGCCTGGGCAACATAGCAAAACCTTGTCTCAATTTTAAAAATAAAAAATATATGAAGAATAAAAAAGGGAACTAGAGTGACTATTTTAGGGTAGTTTTGAGAATTCACTGACATAATACCTGTAAATCCACAGCAGGTGTTGGCCACATAGTAGGTGTTCAAAAGCAGGGAGCTGCTGCATTGCTGCTGTCATTATTGACTGGCCTGTTTTTCAAAACAAGGCACAAAGGTGGGTTATGGGAGCTCCAGAAAGCAATGCTTGGTTTCAATACTTAGCAAATAATAACGAAAGGAATATTAAGGTATATATAAATATTTTGAGGCCGGGCGCAGTGGCTCACGCCTGCAATTCCGGCACTTTAGGAAGCCGAAGTGGGAGGATCACTTGAGGTCAGGAGTTTGAGACCAGCCCAGCCAACATAGCGAAACCTTATCTCTACTAAAAATACAAAAATTAGCCAGGTGTGGTAGTACGCGCCTGTAGTCCTAGTTACTCGGGAGGCTGAGGAAGGAGAATCACTTGAACCCAGGAGGAGGAGGTTGCAGTGAGCCAAGATCGTGGCACTATTGCCTGGATGACAGAGCGAGACTCCATCTCAAATAATAATAATCATTTTAAAATAAAGCATATATAAACATTTGAAAACTATGACCATTTATCTCTCTATCTGGAAATATGCAGACTAGTTTTTTTTTTTTTTTTTTTTTTTTTTTTTGAGACGGACTCTTGCTCTGTGCCCCAGGCTGGAGTGCAGTGGCGCGATCTCGGCTCACTGCAAGCTCCGCCTCCCGGGTTCACGCCATTCTCCTGCCTCAGTCTCCCGAGTAGCTGGGATTACAGGCGCCCGCCACCTTGCCCGGCTAATTTTCTTGTATTTTTAGTAGAGACGGGGTTTCACTGTGTTAGCCAGGATGGTCTCGATCTCCTGACCTCGTGATCCGCCCGCCTCGGCCTCCCAAAGTGCTGGGATTACAGGCTTGAGCCACCGCGCCCGGCCGCAGACTAGTTGAATAGAGAAATCCCTTCCTAAAAATGCTGAACGAAATATCAAAAACGTGTGTGTGAAAGCACAGATGAACGGGTGTTAAACGGGGAATCAGTCAGAAGCCAGAATAACAAGAGCACGACCCTATCAGGGTGAGCCTGCACCGGGGCCTGTGCTTCCTGAGGCCCTGGGTTGTAAATGGCCAGCATGCCAGGCACCTCCTGGGCACCACTTCAGTCTGCTTGGCCCCAGTTCTGATTCTGGCCACTGCTGACGCGATGAGTGTTCTGTAGGCCTCATGCAGGTGCCACCTCACCTTGGGCACATGGGGCCCACCCCTCCCTTCCTGTCTGAGTCTCACTGACCCCACAGGACAGATGCTCTTGGGAATCCCCTGGACCCTTATGCATGTGTGGACCCCAAGTTCAGGGGAGTTCATGTCTGTGAGGCCACTCTTGACTAATGAGTGACACAAGCAAATACTCAATGTGTCTTTTTTGTATCTCCCATTTCATAAGACTCCTTGGAAGATCCTATGGAATCAAGAATTCCTATGGAATCAAGCACCTATCAGAGGTCCTCTTGATAATGTGACCTTGTCCTGGGCTTCCCTCTTTCTTTCTCCCTGGGATTACTTCCAAAATTAATTCCACAAAAACCTTTGTCTGAGGCTCTGCTTTTAGGGGAACCAAAATGAGGAAAGAGAAGAAAAGACCTGAGGTCTGGTCCTGGGAAGTAGTTATCAAAGATTTCTTTTCTCCCCCAAATTTGGGACTTCTCAAAAGCCAGTGCCCTAGGGGAGAAATGGGGAGAAAACAACTCAGCCACAGAAGACTTTGCCGTATCCACTTAGCTGTGCCGGAGAGGCAACACAGGCTGAAAAGAAGTCCAGTAAAATGCATAACAAGATAATATTCACATAGAGGAAAGCCCAACATCATATTCCCTATGTGACTGGAAAAACACTAAGCCAAAAACAATTTTTAAGTGGATCTGAGTTGGAAGTACCCCTAGGCGCCTGGCAAAAGCAAACAAAAATCCTTTCTGGAAGAATATGTTTTAAACACAGATTCAAAGACTTCCCACAAAGAATTTCAAGGAACATAAGCTCATAATTAAACATCAATAAACTCAAAAAGAAACAAACCACAAGAGCATGAGTCAGCAGAAACAACGAATAACAAGATGAGACCCACAAATACTGCATAAAATAGAATGATGAGATGCAGGATAGAAAATTAAGTGTTTCAGGCCGGGCGCTCGGCTATAGTCCCAGCACTCTGGGAGGCCTGGGCGGGAAGATCGTTTGAGCCCAGGAGTTCGAGACCAACCTGGGCAATATAGTGAGACCCCATCTCTCTCTCTAAAACAAACAAACAAACAAACAAACTATATATATACACACACACACACACACAAAGAAAAATATATAATATATTATATATAATATATTATTATAATATATATTATATTATGTATAATATATATTATATATAATATATAAAATTATATATAATTGTATATATTATATATTATTATATAATATATATAATTGTATATATTATATATTATTTTATATATATAGAGAGAGAGAGATGGAGTTTCACTCTTGTTGCCCAGGCTGGAGTGCAATGGTATGATTTTGACTCACTGCAACCTCCACCTGCTGGGTTCAAGCGATTCTCCTGCCTCAGCCTCCCAAGTAGCTGGATTACAGGCATGGGCCACCATGCCTGGCTAATTTTGTATTTTTAGTAGAGACGGGGTTTCTCCATGTTGATTAGGCTGGTTTCGAACTCCCGATCTCAGGTGATCCACCCACCTCAGCCTCCCAAAGTGCTGGGATTATGGGCATGAGCCACTACGCCCAGCTGAAAAAAAATATATGTTAACATGTTTAAAGAAGTGTAAAACGGACCAAGCATGGTGGCTTACAGCTGTAATCCCAGCACTTTGGGAAGCCAAATGGGTGGATCACTTGAAGTTAAGAGTTTGAGACCAGCCTGGCCAACATGGTGAAACCCCGTCTGTACTAAAAATACAAAACTTAGCCAAGTGTGGTGGTGTGTGCCTGTGATTCCAGCTACTTGGGAGGCTGAGGCAGGATAATCACTTGAACTCGAGAGGTGGAGGTTGCAGTGAAATGAGATGGTGCCACTGCACTCCAACCTGGGCAACAGAGCAAGATCTCATCTGAAAAAAAAAAAAGAACTGTAAAACAATACTGAAAATATGGCAAAGAAACTAATTAAATTAATTAGGCATATTTGAAGATGAACCAAATAAAACTTCCAGGAATTAAACTATAATTATTAAGATTTAAAACCTCAAAAGAGGTTGGGTGTGGTGGCTCACACCTGTAATCCCAGCTCTTTGGGAGGCTGAGACAGGTAGATCACCTGAGGTCAGAAGTTTGAGACCAGCCTGGCGAACATGGTGAAACCCTGTCTCTACCAAAAATACAAAAATTAGCTGGGCGTAGTAGCAGGCACCTGTAATCCCAGGTATTCGCGAGGCTGAGGCATGAGAATCACTTGAACCTGGGAGGCGGAGGTTGCAGTAAGCCAAGGTCGTGCCACCACACTCCAGCCTGGACAACAGAGTGAGACTCCGTCTCAAAAAAAAAAAAAAAAAGAGATTACTAAGAATTCAGCAAAGAATGAAAAAAATGGTGAAATATGAAAGAGAAGTTAAGAGACATGGAAGAGGGGGTTGGGCACGGTGGCTCACACCTGGAATTCCAGCACTTTGGGAGGCCAAGCCAGGCAGATCACAAGGTCAGGAGATCGAGACCACCCTGGCTAATACGGTGAAACCCCGTCTCTACTAAAAATACAAAAACATTAGCCAGGCATGGTGGTGGGTGCCTGTAGTCCCAGCTACTTGGGAGGTTGAGGCAGGAGAATGGGGTGAACCCGGGAGGTGGAGCTTGCAGTGAGCCGAGATTATGCCACTGCACTCCAGCCTGGGTGATAGAGCGAGACTCCGTCTCAAAAAAAAAAAAAAAAGACATGGAAGAAATTCAACATTTATTCCTGATAAAATCCTCTCAGCAAACTAAGAATTAAAGGGAATTCCTCAACTCAATGATAGACATTCACAAAAACCCTACATCTACTGTCACATTTTATGGTAAGAAACTGAATTCTTTCACTCTAAGTTCAGGAAGGAGCAAGGATACCCCCTCTTAACACATCCATCCACTATTTTACTAGAAGCCCTAATCAGTGCAAGAAGTCAAGAAAAACAAATAAAAGGCCTACAGACTGGCAAAGAAGAAACAAACCTATTTCTGTTAGCAGAATACATAATTGTCTTTACAGAAAATCACAAAGAATCTACAAAAAGTTCCTATAAAAAATAAATGAGTTAAGCAAAGTTATGGGATATGAGGTCAACATCAACACAGAAAAATCAATTGTGCCAGTGGGGCTATGGGTGGCCCCTTTTCTCCTCAGTCAGGGCTGGAGGCCAAGATCAGCCTTACAGGATTGTCAGGGCTGCCACAAGCTGGGCAGCATGGTTTTCCTACCTCAGACATTTGTAGAAGAAAAAAAAATCAGTTGTATTCCTATAGATTAGCAATAAACAAATAAATTGGAAATTTTGAAAAGTACCATTTAGAATTGCATAAGAAACAGATTCACACTTTGTATAAATCTAATGAAACATGTGCAAGAGAAGTATGCTGAAAACAAAGCAAGAACTGATGAGAGAAACTAAAAAATATCTACATAAACATTTATAAAGTAGAAAAATCAATATGGTTATGTGACAAACTCTTCCCAATGCAATCAACAGAGTTAATGCAATACCAGTCAAAATCCCATCAGAGTGCCAGGTGTGGTGGCTCACGCCTGTAATCCAAACACTTTGGGAGACCAAGGTGGGCAGATCACTTGAGGCCAGGAGTTCAAGACCAGTCAAGTGATCTGCTCTGTTACCCAGGCTAGAGTGCAGTGGCATGATCTCAGCTCACTGCAACCTCTGCTTCCCGAGTTCAAGCGATTCTCCTGCCACATCCTCGAGTAGCTGGGATTACAGGTGCACACCATCACTCCTGGGTAATTTTTGTATTTTTAGTAGAGGCGGGATTTCACCATGTTGACCAGGCTAGTCTTGAACTCCTGACCTCAGGTGATTTGCCTGCCTCGGCCTCCCAAAGTGCTGGGATTACAGACGTGAGTGACTGTGCCCAGCCTTAGAAAGAAATTTATAATTTAAATAATTGAAATGCTTATGCTGCAATGGGAGAAAAATCAAATATCAATAATCTAAGCCTCCACCTCAAGTAGTTCAAAAAAGAAAAGGAAATCAAACCCAAAGTAAGAAGAAGGAAATAACAAAGATTAGAGCAGAAATCAATGAAATAGAAAAAAACAACAACAGAGAAAATTAATAAAACCAAAAGTTGGTTTTTTTTGTTCTGTGTTTTTTTGAGACAGAGTCTCACTCTGTCTCCCAGGCTGGAGTGCGGTGGCGCGCGTCCTGCCTCAGCCTCTGGATTAGCTGGGACTACAGGCGCCTGCCACCACGTCTGGCTAATTTTTTTTTTTGTATTTTTAGTCGAGTCGGGGTTTCACCATGTTAGCCAGGATGGTCTTGATCTCCTGATCTCGTGATCCACCCGCCTCAGCCTCCCAAAGTGCTAGGATTACAGGCGTGAGCCACAGCACCCAGTCTTTTGTTTTTGTTTGTTTTTGAGACGAAGTCTCACTCTGTCGCCAGGCTGGAGTGCAGCGACGCCATCCCGGCTCATTACAACCTCCGTCTCCCAGGTTCAAGTGATTCTCCTGTCTCAGCCTCCCGAGTAGCTGGGACTATAGGCACCCGCCACCACGCCCAACTAATTTTTGTATTTTTAGTAGAGACGGGGTTTCACCATGTTGGCCAGAATGGTCTCAGTCTCTTGACCTTGTGATCCGTCTGCCTCAGCTTCCCAAAGTCCTGGGACTACATGCGTGAGCCACTGCGCCTGACCCAAAAGTTTTGTTGTTGCTGTTGTTGTTGTTGTTAATGATCAACAAAATTGACAAGCTTTAAGAGAGACCAAGAAAAAAACAAAGAATACACAAATTACCAAAATCAGCAATAAAAAAGGAGACTTCACAATAGACTATTTACCAAAAAACTATGGCTAACTTAATACTTAATGGTGCAGACTGAATGTTTTTCTCCTAAGATAATGAAAAAGACAAGGACATTCTCTCTCCCCACTCCTATTCAACATTGTCCTGGAATTTCAAGCCAGTGAAATCAGGGAAGGAAAAGAAAACAAAGGCATGTAGGTTAGAAAATAATAAGTAAAAATGTCTTTAATTGCAGAAGACATGTATGTAGATAATTCTATGGAGTATATTTTATTTAATTTTTCTAGAGATGAGGGTCTCACTATGTTGCCCAGGTTGGTCTTGAACTCCTGAGCTCAAGTGATCCTCCCACCTCAGCCTCCCAAAGTGCTGGGATTACAGGTGTGAGCCACCACACGTGGCCCTGTGGAATGCACTTTAAGAACTAATAGAACTAATAAGCAAATGTAGCAGGGTCACAGTGTGCAAGATCAATATATATGATCAAAAAACTTCTCACAAAGAAAAAAAATAGGGATGATTTCACTAGTGAATTTTAAAACAGTTGAAGAAGAATGAACTCCAATTCTCCATAAAGTCTTCCAAAAATTAGAAGAGGAAAGAATACTTCCCAACTTATTCTATGAGGCCAGTTATTATTCTGATACCAAAATCAGAGAGACATCATAACAAAAACAGAAGCAAAAATTCTACAGACCAATATCCCTTGTCAATATAGATAAAGAAATCTTTAACAAAATACTATCTAACTGAATCCAGCAACATATGAATAAGATTGACCAAGTGGAATTTCTCCTAAGAATGCAAGGTTGGCTGGACCTATGAAAATGAATCAATTCAATGCACCATATTAGCAGAATAAGGAAGAAAACCACAAGATCCTTTCAATGATGCAGAAACAGAATTTGACAAAATTCAACACTCTTTTATGATAAAGACACTCAGCAAACTAGGAGTAGAAGGGAACTTCCTCAACCTGTTAAGGTTCACCTATGAAAACTCCAACACCAACTTCATACTTAATGGTGAAAAACTGATACCTCCCCCTAAGATCAGGAGCCAGAGAAGGATGTCCACTGTCACCACTTTTATTGAACATTGTACTGGAGATTCAACCAGAACAGTTACCCAGGGCAACTAAAATTTAATTTCAAATCCCACTGAAATTTGGATGGAGGAAGTAAAGCTATCTCTATTTGCAGAGCATATGATCTTGAAAGAGATAATCCTAAGGAATCCACTAAAAACAACTACTAGAACTAATGAATTCAATCAGTTTGAGGAGTATAATATCAATATATAAAAGTCAACCACATTTCTTTATGCTAGCAATGAACAATATGAAAATGAAATTAAGAAAATAATTATATATACAATAGCATCAAAAAGAATAAAATACTTAGTGTTGGGAGAGAAGCTGAGGCAGGGCTTGGAACATGTCCAGGGTCCAGGGTCTAAAACCCCTCCTGGCCTTTGGAATGTATCTAGATTTGCCGGCTACTTGCTTGTAGCACTCCCATTATCCCAAGTAGCCATATGTTTCAAAGAAAATGCTAAACCATCACAGCTGTAGCTCATTCACTTGATACATCGCTTCCTTTCAACCCCTACATCCTCACCACCTGTTTCTTTGTTTGATCATCAATAAATAGTGTGGGCTCCCAGAGCTTGGGGCCTTCACAGCTTCCATACTAGTGTTGGCCCCTTGGTCCCACTTTCTCTCTTGTCTTTTCTCATTCCTTTGATTCTGCCGGACTTCGTAGCCCCCACGGCCTGGTGTTGGGTCTGATCACCCCAACAACTTAGGAATAAAATCGGCTGTTTATTATGTCATATTCTTTGAGAGCCTTTGGCCATAATTAGTCAGAAATCTATTAAAAATGAGGTACCTGAGGAGAAATGAAAGTAGAAAGAGAAAGGTTTGGATGCAAGTAAAGCTCTTAAAAGGCCCCACGTTGAAGGTTCCCAGCATCTCAAAAGAGTCTTAGGACTCAAGGATAAAGCAGATCATGAAATAGCACACCTAATAAATAACACAGAGGCTAATAATAATAAAATTCTTTAAAAAAAAAAAATCATTTTGGAGGCCAGACATGGCAGCTCACACCTGTAATCCCAGCACTTTGGGAGGCCGAGGAGGGTGGATCACTTGAGCTCAGGAGTTAGAGACCAGCCCTAGCCAACATGGTGAAATCCTGTCTCTACTAAAAATACAAAAATCAGCTGGGTGTGGTAGTGGGTGCCTGTAATCCCAGCTACTTGGGAGGCTGAGGAAGGAGAATTGCTTGAACCTGGGAGGCAGACGTTGCACCATCGCACTCCAGCCTGAGGACTAGAAGTTTCCCAGCTAAAAGGGATGTCCCCTCAGTGTGTCTTATCAGTGAATAAAAAGCATCCACCCTGTCACCAGCAAGTCCTCTACTCACCAAGAACTGACCCAAGTCTGGGAGAGCAACCAATTCAAATGTACAGGGCTGGAGCTTGTGAACACAGCCACTGTTTTCCATCGCACGTCTTCATCTCGGGAGTAACAAGGCCACTCCCAGGGAACTTGTGGCAGGGATCCCAAGGTGAAGCAGCACAGATGTCTACAAACTGTATAGTGACAGTGGCTCAGAGCCTGCAGACTCCTAGCTCTGCATGGTGGCCTTCTGCCTTCAACAACTCACTGGGCCTCATGAAGATGCCTTCCATGGCTTTCCAGCTGTTGTTCTGGCTTGGCTAGGCCAGGCCATGCATCTCTTTTTGCCCACTGATGGGTCCACCATATTGTTCTCCTGTGACAGACAGTGGTTCCTCAGTGGAAGAATGTTTGAACCACCCTCACCATCTCTCATCCAGTGGGACCCATTACAGAGCATGGTCCAGTCATCCAGGTGACTACCTTCACCTTCCTCACCAAAAGCACTCACTTCCTGGTTTTCAGAAAGGTGTGGAGGTTTCAGCCAGTGTTGACATGTGTCAGCCGAATGGGCTGGCAGCACTTGATGGGGGTTCCCCTCTCACTGGCTGTGGTGATCTTACCCTATATTCTCCAGTAACTGTTGCTCTCATTCATGGAGGTGACACCTGTCACTGACTGCTGCCCACTACCTGACCCATAGAGTGCATCGTGTGAGTGCAGTTGGACATTGTAGCACATTTTGAGCAGCTTCACCATAGAGCCGCAAGTAACAGCCATATTGGACGTTCTCACGGTGCTCCACAAACTCCCAAACAGCAGTAGCAGAACCATAGCCATCCTAGCTGGATACGGAGACCTAGATCTTCCAGGAATAATTTTTTTTTTTTTAAAGAAAGGCAAAACATATGCTCTGAAAACTAAAACATTTGTTTAAAGGAATTAAAGATTGGCAGGACCCTGTGACTCATGCCTGTTATCCCAGCATTTGGGGAGGCGAAGGTGGGAAGATTGTTGAGCCCAGGAGTTCAAGAACAGCCTGGACAACATGGTGAGGCCCATCTCTACAAAAAACTAAAAAATTAGGCAGGGGTGGTGGCATATACTTGTAGTCCCAGCTATTTGGGGGGCCAAGGGGGGAGGATTGCTTGAGCCTGGGAAGTCAAGGCTGCAGTGAGCTGTGATTGTGCCACTGCCCACCAGCCTGGGCGACAGAGTGAGACCCTGTCTCAAAAAAAAAAAAAAAAAAAGGGTAGCACAGTGGCTCACACCTGTAATCCCAGCTACTTGAGAGGCTGAGGCAGGAGAATTGCTTGAACCCAGGAGGCGGAGGTTGCAGTGAGCCGAGATCGCACCACTGTACTCTAGCCTGGGTGACAGAGCAAGACTCTGTCTCAGGGGGAAAAAAAAATACAAAAATTATCTGGGTGTGGTGGTGCTAGTCCCAGCTCCTTGGGAGGCTGAGGCACAAAAGTCCCTTGAATCTGGGAGGTGGAGGTTGCAGTAAGCCGAGATCATGCCACTGCACTCCAGCCTGGGCAAGAGAGCAAGACTCCACCTCAAAAAAAAAAAAAAAAAAAGAGAGAGAGAGAGAATCTGAGCCAGATGAGCATCAGACCTCTCAACAGCAATATTAGAAACTGGAAGTTTATGAAACAATGCCTTAAAGTTGCTGAGGGAAAATCATTATATACCCAGCCAAAGTATCAATCCAGTGTGAGGGTAGAATATAGACATTTTCAGACATGCAAAGTTAAAACAATTGTCTTCCATGAAAACTTCCTCAGGAAGGAGCTGGAGGATGCGCTCCATACTAGAAGGGCATAAACCAAGAAAGAAGAAATGGAACCCAGCAAAATCAGAGATCCAGAGGAAAGAGAAGAAATGACGTTGCAGAATGTTGGCAAAGGAAAGCCTAAGGATGACGACTGTGCTGCTGATCTGAAAAGCTTCAGGCTCAGATGGAGGCAGGAGAACTGAGGGCTCCAGAAATGGTGTCGCAAGGAAAAAAGATTAAGGAACTGGAACTCATAGTGAAAATGAGTATTGAGAATCATCTTACTGGGCTTTCGCAGAAGATCTAATCATAAGTCAAAGAAAATAAGCAAGTGAAAAAAATGAGACAATGATTAACTCTGTGGGGGAAAGGAGATCGAAAAAGATAGTATATTAGTTGCGGCCGGGCATGGTGGCTCATGCCTGTAATCCCAGCACTTTGGGAGGCCGAGGAGGGTAGATCACGAGGTCAGCAGATCGAGATCATCCTGGCTAACACAGTGAAACCCCATCTGTACTAAAAATACAAAAACCTGGCTGGGCATGGTGGCAGGCACCTGTAGTCTCAGCTACTCGGGAGGCTGAGGCAGGAGAATGGCGTGAACCCGGGAGGCGGAGCTTGCAGTGAGGAGTGAGATCGTGCCACTGCACTCCAGCCCGGGCAACAGAGTGAGACTCCATCTCAAAAAAAAAATAAAGATAGTATATTAGTTGGTTCAGCCATAAACACTTTTTAGTGACTGTGAATGTAACCAAGAGTTGTGGTGGTATGATATTGAAAAGAGAAGAGAAAGAGTGTAAGTGAACCTCCTCTGTCACAATAGGGAGCCCTAGAGACAGCATCTAAATTGGACCTCTTGGGAGATAACCAGAATTGAAATCAATGCTTTATTTAGGAAGTAAAAACCAGAAGAAACAACTGAGTAAGTTGAAATGGTTGCTTTTGGCAGGCAGGCTGACGTGGGGTAAAAAGCATGCTATTTTTGTTGTAATCCTTTAGCATTCTCTGACTGTAAATACTCTGTACACATTATTTTGGGGAATAAAAGCTGACCTGAAGACCTGTGAGGAGAAACCATGACAACAATAAGGCTGTTTCCTTTTGAGATTTTCCTGTCTGAAGCAATTCTCCTTTGGAAAGTGAGCAAACAACCCCTCCCCATTTTTTTTGCTGTCTCATGAAGTGCATTTTCACTCCTATCAATAATCTTGGGAGGCAGGTATTGACAAGGGTTCTTGGTGCTTTGTGAAATATTAACTTGCATATTGGTGACTCAGAGCAAGACTCTATCTCAAAGGCAGGACAGAAGTAAAAATTCCCACTTTTAAAATTTTTATTATTATATTTTTCAGAGACAAGGTCACACTGTGTCACCCAGGATGGAGCTCAGTAGCCCAATTGTAGCTCACTGCAATCTTGAATTACTGGGCACAGGTGATCCTCTTACCTCACCCGCCCAAGTAGCTGGGACTACAGGCTCACCCCACCATGCCCAGCTAACTTTCAAATTTTTTATAGAGACAGGGTCTTACTGTGTTGCCCAGGCTTGTCTCAAATCTCCTGGGCTCAATCTGTCCTCCTGCCTTGGCCTCCCAAAGTGCTGGATTAGTGTTGTAAGCCACTGTGCCTAATATTCCCTTTTTTTTTGAGACAGAGTCTCGATCTGTTGCCAGGCTGGCGTGCAGTGGCATGATCTCAGCTCACTGCAACCTCCACTTCCTGGGTCCAAGTGATTCTCCTGCCTCAGCCTCCCAAGTAGCTGGGACTACAGGCATGAGCCACCACGCCCAGCTAATTTTTTGTTTGTTTGTTTGAGACGGAGTCTCGCTCTGTTGCCCAGGCTGGAGTACAGTGGCACGATCTCAGCTCACTGCAAGCTCCACCTCCCGGGTTCACGCCATTCTCCTGCCTCAGCCTCCCGAGTAGCTGGGACTACAGGCGCCCACCACCACGCCCAGCTAATTTTTTGTATTGTTAATAGAGTCGGGGTTTCACTGTGTTAGCCAGGATGGTCTTGATTTCCTGACCTTGTGATCCACCCGCCATGGCCTCCCAAAGTGCTGGGATTACAGGCATGAGCCACAGCGTCCGGCCTTTAATTTTTGTATTTTTAGTAGACAAGGGGTTTCACTATGTTGGCC
Organism: Chlorocebus sabaeus; assembly: GCF_047675955.1. NCBI lineage: Eukaryota > Metazoa > Chordata > Mammalia > Primates > Cercopithecidae > Chlorocebus > Chlorocebus sabaeus. The sequence continues at coordinate 50,962,790 of NC_132929.1, read as the reverse complement.
AAGATGGTCTCAATCTCTTAGCCTCATTATCTGCCTGTCTCGGCCTCCCAAAGTGCTGGGATTACAGGCATGAGTCACCGTGCCCAGCCTAATATTCCCATTTTACAAACAAGACAACATAGACCTCAAAAAGGGAAGTAACTCTGGATCCAAAGTCACACAGCCAGTGAGTGGCAGAGCTGGAGTCCTGACTCCCTGTCCTGTTTTCACACAGCTGGCCTCAGGCCCAGGGACCTCTTGACTTTCATGCTTCCACTTCTCTCCTCTCTCCCAGCTGACCCCACCTTGCCTTCAGACACTTTCCACAACATCCCTGGCTCTGAGCCCCACCCAGAGAGGATCCTTAATGTGAGCTATAGGCTGAGCCCAGAATCTCGTCGCAAACTGAGCTATCATCCTGATCACTCACTAAGCCCTGATCCTGCCACAGAATGAGTCTTGGTCCTGGTCTTAGATAAAGCACTGAACGTGGTCATAGATTGAGCCCTGATGCTGGTCACAGACTGAGCTCCAGCGCCTTGCCACCAGCTCCCTTAATAATGTATACAATTGGCCGGGCGTGATGGCTCACGCCTGTAATCCCAGCACTTTGGGAGGCTGAGGCAAGCGGAACATGAGGTCAGGAGATCAAGACCATCCTGGCTAACACGGTGAAACCCCACCTCTCCTAAAAATACAAAAAAAATTAGCCGGGCATGGTGGCGGGTGCCTGTGGTCCCAGATACTCGGGAGGCTGAGGCAGGAAAATGGTTTGAAACTGGGAGGCGGAGCTTGCAGTAAACCGAGATCGCACCACTGCACTCCAGCCTGGGAGACAGCGAGACTCTGTCTCAAAATAATAGTCATAATAATAATGTATACAATTAAACACAAGTCGGGCCTGGCACAGAAGACATGGATGACTGGGTACCATCCCTCTCCAGTGTTGCAGAAATCCTGTCTCAGGGACAGAGGTGGTGTGACTGTAGCCTGGCTAGATGCTCTGGCATCATTTCCCTCCATCCTCCACCAGAATTTATGCCACAGTTTGTGCCCATTCATTTCTGTCCCCTCCCACTGCCCTCCCTGTGCGGGTAGGGGTTTGGGCAGCCCATGGTAATAAGCACGGAGCAGGGGTTGTCTGTAATGAGTCATTCTTGCTCAGAACGAAGCATTCCAGCGTGGACAGCACTTGTCCTGTCTCCCCTACTACAGAAATCACTGTTCCCCACCCTAGACCCTTCCCCTCACCCCTTGCCAGGCCAGTATTCTCCAATATGATTTCCAGGAGCTTCCAGAATACTGGCTTGTTATAGCTGCTGCCCTGCTCTTAGTGACCAGCATCTCCTTCGAGCAGTCCTCTGTGTCAGGTGGGAAGCCCGGCTGACTTCTGACCACCCTCAGCTCTTGTCAGCCCAGGAGAGGTGGAAGGTCAAGGGAGGGGCAGGGAAGGTGCTGGAGCTGGGCAACTTGGAGGAGAGAAAACAAGGAGACAGAAGGGGGCAGGTGTCAGTGTATCACTGAGTCATAAAATGTCCGGGCAGGCGGGAAGTGGAAGGACTGGCCCTCCTCCGCTCTCCCTTGCTAGGCAGATGGAGAACTGAGGCCCAAGATCCTACAGTGACTTAAGAGATAAATGGAGTCTCACGTGTGGATTCCTGATACCAAAGAACAGCAGACTCCATAGCTCCAGAGGCCAGAGGAGGACCCTAAGGGAAGGAAGATCTCGCTAATTATTTAAGTTGCCCAGCCCAGGGACCTCTGGTTGGAGGGGCACAGGGCTGTGAGTTCCCCATCGCCAGGGGACTGTAGCCAGCACAGTCATAGTATGGGGGTGCAGCCCAACCCTGCCGGGGTCGGAGATCGGTTGCTTTCTTGGCCACATTTCCTTTTGTGGGTTTGGAACCCAAATGTGCTCCCCACATGGGATCTTGGGGTCCCAGAAGGGCCTGTTCTCCCTTCTATGCCCCGCAGATCTAGCACAGTTCCTCTGGGCGGTTCCAGGGCTCTGCCGCTGCCGCTGCCTGGCCACAAGGCACTCAGGACGTAGGAGGCATCTAGACCCACAGTCAGAGTATGTATTTGGGGAGGGAAATTGGGAGAAGGTCCAGCCAAGTAGGGGCTGCTTGTTAGAACAGACTGGGTCTGAGAAAATCATGGTAGACAGGTGGGGACCCCGCCCTTCTCCAAGCCAAGGGGGTGTGAGCTGTGGTTTTCAGGTGCTTGGGCCCTTGCCTTGCTGCTGTGCCCCACTGCTGAACTCCACGGCCCACACACCCCACAAAACCAAAGCCAGCTTTCGGGGCCCTGGTGGCTGTGACTCCCTGGGCCTATATCTCCCCACCCCAGTGCTTTACGTGCCTCTGTACCACGAGCCTGGCCACTCTCTGAAAGCCGAGTGTTGTGGAGTGGGTTCCTCGGGAAGTGGATGTGGACTCGGAGTTACCATGAGGGATGTCTGTTAGGGAGAGCTCTTGCAGACCATGCCTGGAGAAGAGAGGGCAAAGAGGCCAAATTGGGCAGAGGGAGAAGTCGAGCTGCAAGACAGGCCCAACCCCAGCCTCTGCTGCCTCACTGGGAGCTCCAAATGACCTGTCACCACCCCGCACGGGGCTTAAATAGCCGGGCCTGAATTAGTACCCAGCTGGATTAGTCCTTGGATATGAGGCTGCCCAGAGAAAGGCATGGTAGGCCGAGGCAGAGCAGGCAAATCTCTGCAGCTGAGGGCAATCCCTGGAGAGCTGAGCACCCACGACCCTCCCGCCGCCAGGGCCAGTCCTTCCTGAGGTACATCTGGACATCGTGTCTCTGTGTCTACTGTCCTGGGTTTTAGTGGGTTTTTGAGAGACGCTTGTTGAATAAATGAATGCATAAATGAAATAAGCCCCTCACACATGTTGGCCTCACTCTCCTCATCTATTGAATAGGGATAATACTTTCCATACTCATGCTGTGAGGGCCAAGCTCGTCGTAAACACCAAGTGCCATGGGCCTATGAGGCCTCCCCATCTGTCCGTCAGCTGAGGCCCCGAGGTTGGGGCTAGGACACGAAGGGGTGGGGTGGGCTTGGCAGTTCGTGGTTGCTGCTTCAGAGGAAACCACAGCTGCCTTTTGCAGGGGCAGTCAGTGAGGCCCAGGGGAGGGGAAGATTGCATGCAAGGCGGGCTGTGGGCACTGAGTCACCACCCAGAGGAAAACCACGGCCTCAGGAGCCCAACGCCAAAGGACAGGTGGCAGGTGAGGTGGGCCAAGTGCTAGCAGTCAGGAGCGGGTACCCAGACTGCCTCTTCACCTCAAGGTCCAGCCCTGTCGCATCCTGCAAGGGCAGCATCTACTGTATGTGACAGGAGGGGCTGGCTCAGTCACAGATCTCTGAGCAACAGGACACAGCAAGAGCTGAGTGACCCTGGGCAAGCAGCCATCCCTCTCTGGCTCTCCCCTACCTCTGGGAAAATAGGCACAATTCTTGGGTTTGAGAAAATTCACCCATGATGTCATCATCTGAAGATTCTGCTCGTAGGATGCTTTTACCTCATCATTACAGTCTAGAGTGCTGCTGTTTCTCTCGTTGCATTCATCTACTGATTCCTCTAATAGCTGTGAAATGTCTTCCTCTGTCAGTTTCCTTCTCTTTTCTCTTCGTAGGAAAACGAACAATTCTGAATTCTTAACTGTGTGCAATGAAAGCTTAAAAAAAAATACAAAGATGTTATCTCCGGACTTTTTACACTTTCTTGAAAGGTGGTTTAATGCTTTGGACAAGGCAATAAGAAAACTGAAAATTGGTGAAATAGCAATGACTCATGTCACTATTCAGATATTCCTTTCAGGCAATTCCATCATTCTTCTGTTTTCTTACTATTTTAGTCTTTTTTTCAAAGCATGGTTGGGAATAATTGATGAGTAATGATGAAATAGTTCCTGAGAGAATACCACAGCAAAATGTTTCATGATATACGAAAAATAAGATCATGAAGATCTCATAACATATTTTAGATTTACAAATGATCCAGTGGATCCATATGATAATTACAAGATAAAATAAGTCTTTTTTTTTTTTTTTTTTTTTTTTTGAGGCAGGGTCTCCTCTGTTATCCAGGCTGGTGCAGTGGCTCACTGCAACTTCTGCCTCCTAGGCTTAGTATTCCTCCCACCTCAGCCTCCTGAGTAGCTGGGAGTACAGGGCTGTGCCACCACGCCCAACTAATTTTTGTATTTTTTTCTTTTTTTTTTTTGGTTGAGAAGGAGTCTTGCTCTGTTGCCCAGGCTGGAGTGCAGTGGCGCGATCTTGGCTCACTGCAAGCTCTGCTTCCCGGGTTCACACCATTCTCCTGCCTCAGCCTCTCGAGTAGCTGGGACTACAGACGCCCACTACAACACCCGGCTAATTTTTTGTATTTTTAGTAGAGACGGGGTTTCACCGTGTTAGCCAGGGTGGTCTTGATCTCCTTACCTCATGATCTGCCTGTCTTGGCCTCCCAAAGTGCTGGGATTACAGCTGTGAGCCACCTCGCCCGGCCAGTACTTTTTCATAGAGGCAGGGTTTCACCATGTTGCCCAGGCTGGTCTCGAACTCCTGAATTTAAGCAATCTGCCCTCCTAGGCCTCTGGAAATGCAGAAATTACAGGCATGAGACACCACACCCAGCCCTTCATTCTTTTTTATTAAGAAAAAGAAAAAAAGTGGCCGGGTGCAGTCGCTCACGCCTGTAATCCCAGCACTTTGGGAGGCCGAGGCAGGAGGATTACCTGAGGTCAGGAGTTGGAGACCAGCCTGCCAACATGGTGAAACACTGTCTCTACTAACAACAATAAAAAAAAAAAATTAGCTGGGCATGGTGTCAGGCACCTGTAATCCTAGTTACTCATGAGGCTGAGATAGGAACATCACTTGAACCCAGGAGGTGAAGCTTGCAGTGAGCCGAGATTGTGCCATTGCACTCCAGCCTGGGCAACAAGAGCGAAACCCCATCTCAGGATAAAAAAAAAAAAAAAAAGTAGAAGTTCTCTTTGGTTTTGGGAGACCTCCGTGAAAAAATAAAAGTAATAAAATAATCCTCATAAATAGTTTGAACTGCTCAAAAAAGAAACTTCAACCAGGCGTGATGGCTCCTGCCTGTAATCCCAGCACTTTGGGAGGTCGAGGCAGGCAGATCACTGAGCTCAAGAGTTCAAGACCAGCCTGAGCAACATGGCAAAACCCCCTCTCTACTAAAAATAAAAATACCAAAAAATACAAAAATTAGCCAGGCATTGTGGCACACACCTGTTGTCCCAGCTACTCGGGAGGCTGAGGCAGGAGGATGGCTTGAACCTGGGAGGCAGAGGTTGCAGTGAGCTGAGATTGTGCCATTGCACTCCAGCCTGGGAGACAGAGTGAGACCCTATCAAAAAAAAAAAAAAAGAAAAAAAAGAAAGAAGGAAAGGAAGGAAGGAAGGTTGGTTAAAAATTAAAATTCAAATTGGGTCTAATGGAGTCTGAAGGTATATTGAGAGTTAAAATGAAATTCCCAAAGGAGGACTTAGCTGAAGGTCCACCTCTCCCTGTGCCCAAATAGGCAGGAAAAAGTAGAGACTGTGACATTAAATGAGACCCCACCAAATGACAAATTATAAGCAAAAAATGCAAATAAACGCAAGTGAGGACAATATTGAGGACCCTGCTACTCCTGGTAAACATGGAATACAGGCTCCTTTGGGTGATGGGTAGTTCCAAGACAGCTGCCCCATCCTCCTTCTGGGGTCTCCCCTATAGCCCCTCTGGCGGGGAGAACCATGCCTGAAGGCTGTTCTTGCTTCCTTCCTCCGTTCCCCAGCACTAACAGAATTCTCCTGTTGCCCACTGGAGCCCCAAGGCTTGGCACACCAGCCATTCTGCTCTCGCTGCTGCAGGCAAGGGGCCCTCTGGCCACCCACGACGTCCCTGTGAATCATCCTAGACCAAGGTCAGTGACAGGCCTGGCACTGCTGGGCACTGGGAGCCCCGAGGATTGTTTCCCACATGGGTTTTTGTGTTTTTGTTTTTTTTGAGACAGAGTCTTGCTCTGTCACCCAGGCTGGAGTGCTGTGGCGTAATCTCAGCTCGCTGCAACCTCCATCTCCTGGGTTCAAGTGATTCTCAAGCCTCAGCCTCCCGAGTAGCTGGGACCACACATGTGCGCCATCGGCTTGGCTAATTTTTGTATTTTTAGTAGAGATGGGGTTTCACCATGTTGGCCAGGCTGGTCTCCAACTCCTGACCTCAAGTGATCCACCTGCCTCGGCCTCCCAAAGTATTGGGATTACAGGCATGAGCCACCATGCCCAGCCTCCCACATGGGTTTATCATCAATTTACAATAGCCTCACAAGTATTGGGGAAAACTGAGGCTCAGAGAAGGATGGTGACTTGCCTGGGGTTCCCTAGCATATCATTAACAGAGCCGGGTTCATAACCAGACCTTCTGCTACCTGTTCAGAGCCTTGCCTTCCATGTATAGGACCAAGGAAGCTCATGCCTTCCAACAGTGCAGGGGGCACAGGCTACTTGAGCTCATGGGATGCCTTGGGGGCTTGGGTCCAGAAGATTTTCTTTCATGAGAAGAGACTGGATTATGCTTGTTCATGGGAGGTAGGAGAACCTATTTGTTAAGAGCTCAGGCTCAGGAGTTTACAGTATGTGGGTATTTATCCTGGCTGTACAACTTATTCCTGTGTAGCCCTCAGAAGGGAACCTAACCTCTCTGTGCCTTGGTTTCTTTACCTGTTGGGGAGGTGGGAGGTTGAGTCCTTTTGGTTGCCAGATCAGCAGGTCCCTCGGGTTCCCTTGAGTCTGGGGAATTATAATCAGTAAGGGAGACAGGCCCTCGCAGGACTCCAAGAGTAGAATCTGGACCTTGTCCAGGCATGGACCCTGGGGCTGGAGAGTGGACTGGGTGTGGGTACTATGGGGTCAGGACAACAGGGCATGGTGAATGGTCCTATGATACTTCCTGAGCTCTCTCAGCATCTGCTCCCTTCCCTCACAAACACCCCACAACCACCCCGCATTTGTTAAGGTTTTTCTTGTCTTCCCAGCTTCCGCAAACTCATTTTTTCCATTTCCTCATCTCTCCGCTTCCTGGGCATGACCTCAGAGTCCAGACAGCTTTGTGGTCACTCTGAAACACACCCTTTCAACTTAGCCTCAACCACTCAAACCCCTGAGGGAGAAACCTGATTCCAGCCATGGCAGACTCATTGATCTTAGATTTACCCTACCATGGTAAACAACCATAAATACTGGGCAAAACAGAATATCCAACAACAGTTTGTAGGCACTGCACAGCAGCCAATGCAGGGTTATGATCATTGGAGAAGGAGTGCACATGAGGTGAGCCTCACTTTTTTTTTTTTTTTTTTTGAGACAGGGTCTCGCTCTATACCCCAGGCTGGAGTGCAGTAGCACGATCTTGGCTCACTGCAACCTCTGCCTCCTGGATTTAAGTGATTCTCCTGACTCAGCCTCCCAAGTAGCTGGGACTACAGGCATGTGCCACCACGCCCAGCTAATTTTTGTATTTTTAGTAGAGACGGGGTTTTGCCATGTTGGTCAGGCTAGTCTCAAACTCCTGACCTCAGGTGATCCACCTGCCTCGGCCTCTCAAAGTGCTGGGATTACAGGCACGAGCCACCTCACCTGGACAAGCCTCACATTTAAATTGCTTTTTCCATGAAGCCATTTCCCAAACTCAGGTGCAAGGAAATGGACCAAGCAGGAAGTCATAGTCTCAATGGGCCAAGAAAACAAATATCTGGGCGGGCGCGGTGGCTCATGCCTGTAATCCCAGCACTTTGGGAGGCCTAGGCAGGCGGATCACAAGGTCAGGAGTTCGAGACCAGCCTGGCCAATATGCTGAAACCCCATCTCTACTAAAAATACAAAAATTAGCTGGGCGTGGTGACGTGCGCCTGTACTCCCAGCTACTCAGGAGACTGAGGCAGAAGAATCGCTTGAACCCAGGAGGCAGGGTTGCAGTGAGCCAAGATCGTGCCACTGCACTCCAGCCTGGGTGACGGGGCGAGACTCTGTTTCAAAAAAAAAAAAGAAAAGAAAAATGCAAAAATTAGCCGGGCATGGTGGCGGGTGCCTGTAATCCCAGCTACTCAGGAGGCTGAGGCAGAAGAATCGCTTGAAACCAGAAGGAGGAGGTTGCAGTGAGCCGAGATTGTGCCACTGCACTCCAGCCTGGGTGACAGAGCGAGACTCCGTCTCATAAAAGAAGGAGGGGAGGGGAGGGGAGGGGAGAAACTGCAATTGAATTTGGAGTGCAGGTACCAAAATCTGTTTAAAGATCCCATCTGGTTCCTTGACTGACTCCTAACCTCTACGTGTTCAGGGTGAGTCTGAAAGATCCAACAGGGAATAGGCATGGAGAAGTCAGAGCTGGCCATGACTTCAGCAGCCAAACAGGGCTGGAGGACTTTGGAATTCAGGCCCAGGCAAAGGGGAGAGATCTTTGTGAATACACCAGGGCTTCAGTTAGGATTTCGGAACAGCTACATACACCCCAGGAGTAAAGGCTATCCCCTAGGAGAAAGGGCAAAATTGAAATGACTGCCCTAACAAAGCCTAAAACCAAGCCTCTGTAGATACAGGTGACCCACTGGTAATTTAAGTGCTCATCAAAACAAAACCTAACACTTTAACATAGTTTAGAGGAAAATAACATAATTCAGAGACTCTAAAATGTAGCAACTACAATAAAAAATTGCTAGATATGTGAAGAAGCAGGAAAAAGTGGCATGGCACATAATTGAAAGATAAAAGAGGTAACAGAAACAGACCCAGTGATGATCCAGATAGTGGATTTAATAAACAAGAGTTTAAAAATAAGTAAAATTAATATGTTAAGGAGACTAAGAGATGCACAAAACATGTTAAAAGCCTGAGTACTTAAACAGAAAACCTTTCTTTTTTTTTTTCTTTTTTGAGACAGGGTCTCTCTCTGTGGCTCAGACCAGAGTGCAGTGGTGCAAATCTCGCCTCACTGCAGCCTTGACCTCCCAGGCTCAAGTGATCCTCCCACCTTAGCCTCTAGAGTAGCTAGGACTACAAGTATGCACCACCACACCCAGATATTTTTGTATTTTTTGTAGAGATGGGGTTTTGCCATGTTGCCCAGGCTGGTCTCAAACTCCTGAGCTTAAGTGATCAACCCACCTCAGCCTCCCAAAGTGCTGGGATTATGGGCATGAGTCACTGCACCCAGCCAAAAAACTGACATTTTGGACTGCAAAATATATTTGAAATTAAGAACTCACTGGATAGGTTTAGCAAGAGACTATATACAGCAGAAGGTGAGACTAGTGAACTTAAAGACCGGTCAATAGAAATTATTCAAATTGAAGCACAAAGCAAAAAGAATAATAGAAGGAAAAACAGAACTGAGTAAAAGAGATGCATCAGACATGCTCAAAAGGTCTAACATATGTGTTTGGAATTTCTTAAGGAGAGAAGAGAGGGAATAGGAGAGAAGCAGTATTTAAAGAAATAATGGGCTGGGCATGGTAGCTGACAACTGTATTCCAAGCACTTTGGGAGACCGAAGTGGGAGGATCACTTGAGCCCATGAGTTCAAGACCAGCCTAGCCAACATGGCAAAACCCTGGCTCTACAAAAAAATTACACAAACTAGCTACAAAAACTAGCCAGGCTACTAACCACTCCACTCCAGCAACCTGAGCAACAGAATGAGACAAAGAAAGAAAAAAAGAAAGAAAGAAAGAAAGAAAGAAAGAAAGAAAGAAAGAAAGAAAGAAAGAAAGAAAGAAAGAGAGAGAGAGAGAGAGACAGAGAGAGAGAGAAGGAAGGAAGGAAGGAAGGAAGGAAGGAAGGAAGGAAGGAAGGAAGGAAGGAAGGAAGGAGGAAAGAAAAGAAAGAAGAAAAGAAAAGAAAAAGAAAGCTGGGCGCAGTGACTCATCCCTGTAATTCCAACACTTTGGGAGGCCAAGGAGAGCAGATCACCTGACGTCAGGGGTTCAAGACCATTCTGGCAGAAATAGTGAAACCCTGTCTCGACTAAAAATACAAAAATTAGCCAGGCATGGTGGCACGAGCCTGTAAATCCTAGCTACTTGGGAGGCTGAGGCACAAGAATCACTTAAACCCAGGAGGCAGAGGTTGCAGTGAGCCAAGATTACACCACTGCACTTCAGCCTGGGTGACAGAGTGAGGCTCTGCCTCAACAAAAAAAAAAAAAAAAAGAAAAGAAAAAGAAATAATGGCTGAGAATTCCACAAATATGATGAAAGGCATCAAGCCATAGATTCAAGAATATCAATGAGCTCCAAGCAGAGTAAGCATAAAGTACACTTAGCCTCATCACAGTCAAATTGCTGAAAATCAAAGACAAAGTAGAAAGTCTTAAAAGAAACCATATTTTAAAAGAGAGAGAGAAAGACAGAGATAACCAACAAGACAATTGATGGCAGACTATGGAAGCCAGAAAACAATGAAATGACATCTTTAAAATGCTAAAAAGGGCCGGGTGCAGTGGCTCACGCCTGTGATCCCAACACTTTGGGAGGCTGAGGCAGGCAGATCACTTGAGGTTAGGAGTTCGAGAGCAGCCTGGCCAACATGGCGAAACTCCATTTCTACTAAAAATACAAAAATTAGCTGGGCATACCAGCACACACCTGTAATCTCAGCTACTTAGGAGACTGAGGCACAAGAATCGCTTGAATCCAGGAGGCAAGGCTGCAGTGAACTGAGATTGTGCCACTGCACTCCAACCTAGGCAACACAGCCAGACTCTTTCAAAAAAAAACAAATAAAAGAAAAAATAAAAGAAAATGCTAAAAAAAAAACCCTGCCAAGCTACAATTCTATGCCCACTTCAAAAAATAAAAGAAAAGAAACATGTTGTCAGACAGACAAAAGCGACAAGAATTTGCTTTGTTACTAGTGCACATCCGCACTATAAGAAATACTTGAGGAGGCTGTCGCAGTGGCTCATGTCTCTAGTCTCAACACTTTGGGAGGATTGCTTGAGGCCAGAAATTCAAGACCACGTGAGCAACATAGTAAGACCACATCTCTACAAAAAATAAATAATTGGCCAGGAGTGGTGCTGCACACTTATAGTCCCAGCTACTCTGGAGGTCGAGGCTACAGCAAGTTGTGACTGTGCCACTGCACTCCAACCTGGGTGACAGAGCAAGGCCCAGTCTCAAAAAAAAAAAAAAAAAAAAAAAAAAAAAAGCAAAAAAAGAAACACTTGAGGAGGTTTATTTTTGTTTTTGTTTTTTACTTTTGAGACCGGGTCTTGCTCCCGCTCTGTCACCCAGGCTAGAGTGCAGTTAGTGCTATTATAGCTCACTGCATCCCCAGCCTCTCTGGTTCAGGTCATCCTCCTGCCTCAACCTCTCGAGTAGCTGAGGCCACAGCCGTGCACCACCACATCCAACTAGTTTTTTTTAAGTATTTGTAGAGACGGGGTCTCCCTATGTTGCCCAGGCTGAGGGAGTTTTTCAGGCTGATAGAAAATGATCCCTGATGGTATTGCAAGAAGGAATGAAGAGCACAGGGAAAGGGTAAAAATGTGTCCAATGAGAATCAAATATTGGCTATTTAAAACAACATCTCATAGGCCAGGCGCAGTGGCTCACGCCTGTAATCCTAGCACTATGGGAGGCCAAGACGGGAGGATCACAAGGTCAGGAGATCAATACTATCCTGGCTAACACAGTGAAACCCAGTCTCTACTAAAAATACAAAAAAAATCAGCCGGGCTTGGTAGCAGGCACCTATAGTCCCAGCTACCCTGGAGGCTGAGGCAGGAGAATGGTGTGAACTCGGGAGGCGGAGCTTGCAGTGAGCCGAGATTGCACCACTGCACTCCAGCCTGGGCGACAGAGCGAGACTCCATCTCAAAAAAAAAATCTCTCTTAAGATTTTTCACATAAAAGTAAGTATATGAGACCCAATGTGGTGGCTCACACCTGTAATCTCAGCACTTTGGGATGCCCGCGTGGAAGGATTACTTGACGCCAGGATTTTGAAACCAGCCTGGACAACATAAAAAGACCCTATCTCTATAAAAAATTTTTTAAAAAAGGCCGGGCGCAGTGGCTCACGCCTGTAATCCCAGCACTTTGGGAAGCCGAGGCGGGTGGATCACCTGAGGTCAGGAGTTCGAGACCAGCCTGACCAACATGGAGAAACCTCGTCTCTACTAAAAATACAAAATTAGCTGGGCGTGGTGGCGCATGCCTATAATTCCAGCTACTAGGGAGGCTGAGGCAGGAGAATTGCTTGAGCCTGGGAGGCGGAGGTTGTGGTGAGCCGAGATCATGCCATTGCACTCCAGCCTGGGCAACAAGAGTGAAACTCCGCCTCAAAAAAAAAAAAAAAAAAAAAAAAAAAGCCAGGCATCGTGGTGCATGCCTGTGGTCTCAGCTACTGGTCTCAGCTACTGGAGAGGCTAAGGCAGGTAGATCGTTTGAGCCCTGGAGGCTGAGGTTGCAGTGAGCCAATATCATGCCATTGCCCTCCAGCTTAGGCAACACAGCAAGACCCTGTCTCAAAAAAAAATCAAAAAAGTAAATATATGACAACAATAAAACCAAAGAGGGGAGGGGACTAAATGGGAGTTAACTGTTAAAAGGTTACTGCATCATTTAAGTACAAATTGAAACGTTCTAACTTAATATAGATTGAAATAAATCAAGGATGCATATTATAATCTCTAAGATGACCACTAAAACAGTAGTAAAAGAAAATGCAGTTAAAAAGCTAACTGTAGGCCAGGTGCAACAGCTCATATCTGTAATCCCAGCACTTTGAGAGGATGAGGCAGGCAGATCAAGAGGTCAGGAGATTGAGACCATCCTGGCCTACATGGTGCAACCCTGTCTCTACTAAAAATACAAAAATTAAGCCAGGTGCGGTGGCTCACGTCTGTAATCCCAGCACTTTGGGAGGCCAAGGCAGGTGAATCATGAGGTCAGGAGTTCAAGACCAGCCTGGCCAAAATGGTGAAACCCTGTCTCTACTAAATATACAAAAATTAGCTGGGCGTGGTGGCGCATGCCTGTAATCTCAGCTACTCAGGAGGCTGAGGCAGGAGAATGGTGTGAACCCAGGAGGCGGAGCTTGCAGTGAGCCGAGATTGCGCCACTGCACTCCAGCCCGGGTGACAGAGAGAGACTCCATCTCAAAAAAAAAAAAGTATTCTTACACTTACAGGCATTGGCACAGAGGGACAGAGGGAGGGAGAGAGAGAGAGAGAGAGAGAGAGAGAGAGAGAGAGAGAGAGAGAAGAACCAAATAGAAATTTTATTATTTTTGTTGACAAACAAAAATTATATATTTATGGTATACAAATGATGTTTTGATAAATGTAGACATTATGAAATGGCTAAATCAAGTTAATTAACATATGCACTACCAAATGGAAATGCTCAAACTGAAAAAGACAACGACTGAAATTTTAAAGCTCAGTGGATACGCTCAACAGAAGAATGGGAGGACAGAAGAACAAATCCGTGAAATGAAACACAGAATAGAAATGACCCGATTGGAACCACAGAGAAAATAGACTGAAACTGAACCAGAGAGAAAATAGACGGCAGGGGGGAAAAAAACAGTTTCAGGGGCCCGTGGGACTACAAGAAAGATGTAATATGTTACTGGCATCTCAAAAGGTGAGAAGAGCATTTGAGATGGGCTATACGGTGGCAGCCGTCTGGAAAATATCATCAGCTACATCCATGTTAATGCATGGAGCTATAGTTTTCTGTTTCACTACAATATAGTATTATATTGTGTGACTGAACCACAATTCATTTATTCACTCTACTGTCATGGGTATTTGGGCTATTTTGTTTTTGATCTAATAAACAGTGCTCTGTGACTATTCCATCCATGTCTACAGGAGCAGAACTGCTGGGTCTCAGGGTGTGTGAATGTTCACTTTTACCAAATAATGCAAGACTCTTCTTCAAAGTGAGCGTACTCACCTCTAGTCCCACTGCAGTTTAATCGTTACATTTCACCAGCATTTTGTCAATCTTCTAACTTTTTCCAAACTAGTGGGCATGAAATGAAAATTTGTGGTTTTATTTACATTTCCCCTTTTTACTAATGAAGGTGAGTATATTTTCATGTATTTAATGGGCCATTTGTGTTTTCTGTGAAATACCTCTTTATGGTTTTGTTTTTTTGAGACAGAGTCTCAGTCTGTCACCCAGGCTGGAGTGCGATGGTGTGATTTCAGCTCATTGCAACCTCCACCTCCTGGGTTCAAGTGATTCTCCTACCTCAGCCTCCTGAGGAGCTGTGATTACAGAGGCCTGCCACCATGCCCGGCTAACTTTTATATTTTTAGTAGAGATGGGGTTTCACCATGTTACCCAGGCTGGTCTTGAACTCTTGACCTCAAGTGATTTGCCTGCCTCGGCCTTCCAAAGTGCTGGAATTAACAAGCGTGAGTCGTCGTATCCAGCACCTGTTCATATTTTTAAACATTTTTCTATTGCATTTTTTGTCCTCCTGATTGATTTATTGGATCTAGGCACTAATTTCTTTCTTTTTTTTTTGAAAATGTGGGAAAAGTTTTGTTGTGATTTGATGAAAACAGTAGTAAAGCTATAGATCAATTTGGGGAGAAATAACAGCTTTACAGCTTTGAGTCTTTCTATCCATGAACATGGTGTTGCTCATCAATTGGTTTTCTTGTTGCCTTTCAGTAAGGTGCTATAATTTTCTACATAAAGATTTTACAGGCTGGGCATGGTGGCTCACACCTGTAATCCCAGCACTTTGGGAGGCCAAGGCAGGCAGATCACAAGGTCAGGAGATTCAGACCATGCTGGTTAACACAGTGAAACCCCATCCCTACTAAAAACATAAAACATTAGCCCGGAGCGGTGGCATGCGCCTGTAGAACTAGCTACTCAGGAGGCTGAGGCAAGAGAATGGCGTGAACCCGGGAGGCGGAACTTGCAGTGAGCTGAGATCGCGACACTGCACTCCAGCCTGGGTGACAGAGCAAGACTTTGTTCCAAAAAAAAAAAAAAAGATTTTACAGGGCTGGGTACAGTGGCTTATGCCTGTAATCCCAGCACTTTAGGAGGCAAAGGTGGGTGGATTGCTTGAGCCCAGGAATTCAAATCCAGCCCAGGCAATATAGCAAGACCCCACTTCTTTTAAAAAACAAAAAAAGGTTTTTACACATCTTTTGTTGGATTTATTTTCAATATCTTATATTTTTCATTGCTATTGTAAATTTTTAAGTTACATTTTCTAACGTATTGAGGATGTATATACATTTATTAAACTTTAATTTATTAGTTATTGAATTTATATCTGGCAACTCTGCTAAACTTTTTTTTTTTTTTTTTTTGAGGCGGAGTCTCATTGCCTTGCTCTGTCTCCCAGGCTGGAGTGCAGTGGCGTGATCTCGGCTCACTGCAAACTCTGCCTCCCCGGTTCACACCATTCTCCTGCCTCAGCCTCCTGAGTAACTGGGGCTACAGGCACCCGCCATCATGCCCAGTTAATTTTTTTTATTTTTAGTAGAGACGGGTTTTCACCATGTTAGCCAGGATGGTCTCCATCTCCTGACCTCATTATCTGCCTGCCTCCACCTCCCAAAGTGCTGGAATTACAGGTGTGAGCCACTGCTCCCGGCCTTCATGGTCCTTTTTAATGAGCAATTTTGTTAAAGTCTTCCACCTTGTACCTTGAGCCTTTTTTTTTTTTTTTTTTTTTTTTTTTTTTTTTTTTTTTTTTTTGATACGGAGTCTCACTCTGTCCCCCAGGCTAGAGCGCAGTGGCGCGATCTCGGCTCACTGCAAGCTCCGCCTCCCAGGTTCACGCCATTCTTCTGCCCGCAGCCTCCCGAGTAGCTGGGACTACAGGCGACCGCCACCATGCTCAGGTAATTTTTTGCATTTTTTGGTAGAGACGGGGTTTTGCTGTGTTAGCCAGGATGGTCTTGATCTCCTGACCTCGTGATCTGCCTGCCCCAGCCTCCCAAAGTGCTGGGATTACAGGCGTGAGCCACCGCGTCCGGCCTATTTTAGTTTATCTTTAATGGATTCAACAATAAGGAAAGTTTGGCCAGGCACAGTGGCTCATCCCTGTAACCTCAGCACTTTGGGAGGCTGAGGCGGGCCGATCACCTGAGGTCAGGAATTTGAGACCAGCCTGACCAACATGGCGAAATCCCATCTCTACTAAAAACACGAAAATTAGCCAGGTGTGGTGGCAGGCGCCTGTAGTCCCAGCTCCTCAGGAGGCTGTGGCAGGAGAATCACTTGAACCTGAGAGGCGGAGGTAGCAGTCAGTGGAGATCACACCACTGCACTCCAGCCTGGGCAACAAGAGTGAAACTCCATCTCAAAAAAAAAAAAGGAAAGTTTATGAATTCATACAGCAGGCAGCAAGGAGATGAGCCTGGGCAGCAAGAGTGAAACTCCATCTCAAAAACAAAACAAAACATAAAAACAATAAGGAAAGTTTATTAATTCATACAGCAAGAAGCGGGGAGGTGAGGGCAGCTCCAGAATGGGCTAATTTGTGACTCAGCAGCAGTGTCAGGCTCAGGTTCTTCCTGTCTTTCCTCTCCCATGCTTACTGGCTTGGTCTGTCCTAGGAAGGGCTCTGGGTATTGTCTCAGGAGAGCTGCCACAGCTCCAGGCGTCATATCCAGAAACAATATCCGCTATGAGAGAAAGGATGCCTAGCCCTTGGAGCCCTTTTTAAGAGCAAGGAAACATTTCCCAGAAGACTCTGCTATGGTGTGAGTGTTTGTGCCTCCTCCAAAATTCATGTTGAAACGGAATCCCCAGTGCAGCTGTATCAAGAGGTGGAGCCTTTAGGAGATGATTAGGCCACCAGGGCTCTGTCCTCACAGATGGGATTAGTGTCTTACAAAAGGGCAGGTGGGAACTAGCTTGCCTTTCTTCCTTTTGCCCTTCCACCTTCTGCACCGTGAAGAAACAGCATTCATCTCTTTTTGCCTTTTCATCTTTTGTGTTATGGGAGGACACAACATTCGTCCCCTCCAGAGGACGCAGCAACAAGGTCCCATCTTGGAAGCAGAGACTAAGCTCTCATCAGACACTGAATCTGCTGGTGCCCTGATTTTGGACTTCCAGCTTCTGTAGCTGTGAGCAATACAGTTATGCTGTCTCTGAACCTCCAGTCTAAGGTATTTTGTTACAGTGGCAGCAAAGTACTAATACACTCTCCCTCCCCACCCTTTTCTCAAATCTCACTGATTCACATGCCAGCTCCTAAACCAGTCTCTGCAAAGGAGACTAGCCTACACCAATCAGGATTTACCCCTTGAGCTGGGTAGAATGGAATGGTTTTCCTGAGCCCCTGGGAGGAGTGGGACACACACATAAATGGTGTCTCTGCCAGCAAGAAAGACGTGTACAGACAGAAACTTGATCTAGACAACAGTAACTGCCTCAGAGCCAGCAGTCCCAGAGGGTTAAGACAAAGAGTCTCTATGCAGAAGGCAAAGATTTACTGTTAAGTACAATGTTACTAGGCTCCAAGGACATTTCCAAGGAAGTTAGAAGGATTAAGAGCTTCTCTCTGCCCACTTCCCATCCCCATCTCCAAGACAACTGGGCTGGACAGGTTGGAGACCTGCAGGCTAGCACATAGCCACCCCTGATTGACCCTGAGGTGGAAGCTAGCTCCAGAGCTCTTTATGGAGCCCATTTGAGAGCCCTCCCATCCCTCCTCACATTTTAAAAATAAATTAGAACATTTTATTACATTTTCATAACTAACAAAATTAGTAGGCTGGGTGCAGTGGCTCACGCCTGTAATCCCAGCACTTTGGGAGGTCGAGACAGGCAGATCACCTGAGGTCAGGAATTTGAGACCGGCCTGGCCAACATGGTGAAACCCCATCTCTACTAAAGATACAAAAAATTAGCTGGGCGTGGTGATGTGCACCTGTAATCCCAGCTACTTGGGAGGCTGAGGCAGGAGAATTGCTTAAATCCGAGAGGCAGAGGTTGTAGTGAGCTGAGATCACGCCACTGCACTCCAGCCTGGGCAACAGGGCAAGCCTCCATCTCAAAAACAAAAATTGACAATAATTTATCGTTGTTTTTTTTTTTTTCATGAGGTCTTGATCTGTGGTCCAGGCTGGAGTGCAGCGGCGTGATCACTCACTGTAGCCTCGACCTCCCAGGCTCAAGTGATCTTCCCACCTCAGCCTCCTGAGTAGCTGGGACTACAGGCATGTGCCACCATGCCCAGCTAATTTTTTATTTTTGTAGAGATGGGGTCTCATTACATTGCTCAGACTCGTCTCAAACTCCTGGGCTCAAGTAATCCTCTCATCTTGGCCTCCCAATGTGTGGGATTACAGGCATGAACTGCTACACCTGGCTGCAATAATTTCTCAACATCATGTGATACCTTGTCTCATGTCACATTTCTTCAAAATTTGAGTTGGAGTGGCTTTGTTAAGACCATGATCTAATCAAAGATACGTATTATTTAAAAAATAGCTCTACTGAAGTATAATTGATGTACAATAAACTGAATTATTTGAAATATACACAGGTGTTCATAAGTTTTGACATGGGTGTACAAATCATCACAACCAAGATGATGACCACATGCAGGCCAACCGTGATGGCTCACACCTGTAATCCCAGCACTTTGGGAGGCCAAGGCAGGTGGATCACCTAAGGTCAGGAGTTCAAGACCAGCCTGGCCAACATGGTGAAGCCCGTCTCTACTAAAAATACAAAAATTAGCCAGGCATGGTGGCAGGCACCTGTGATCCCAGCTACTTGGAAGGCTGGGGCAGGAGAATCACTTGAGCCCGGGAGGTGGAGGTTGCAGTGAGCCAAGATTGCACCATTGCTTTTCAGCCTGGGCAAGAAGAGTGAAATTTCATCTTGGAAAAAAAAAAAAAGATGACCACATCTATCAGCCCCAAAGGTGCCCTCGTACTTCTTTGTTAATTTGATTCTTCCCCCACCCTGCTCCCAGGCAACCACTGGTCAACTTTCTATCACCACAGGTTAATATGCATTTTCTAGAATGTTATCTTATATTTTAATTTATTTATTTGTTTATTATTTCTAATTTTTTATTTGTTTTTTTATTTTTATTTTGAGACAGAGTCTTGCTCTGTCGCCCAGGCTGGAGTGCAGTGGTATGATCTTGGCTCACTGCAATGTCTGCCTTCCAGGTTCAAGCTATTCTCCTGCCTCTGCCTCCTGAATAGCTGGGATTACAGGCGTGTGCAGCCATGCTCAGCTAATTTTTTATATTTTTAGTAGAAATGGATTTTCACCATTTTGGCCAAGCTGGTCTTGAACTTCTGACCTCGTGATTCACCTGCCTCAGCTTTCCAAAGTGCTGGGATTACAGGCGTGAGCCATTGTTCTCAACCTATTTATGTTTAGACACGAGGTCTTGCTCTGTTGCCCAGAATTGAGTGCAGTGGGGGCAATCACAGCTCACTGCAGCCTCAAACTCCTAGGCTCAAGTGATCCTCCTGCCTCAGCCTCCTAAGTAGCTGGGACTATAGGCACACACTACCACACCTGGCTAACTTTTTTTCCTATTTTTTTTAGAGACAGGGTCTTGCTATCTTGCTCAGTCTGTTCTCAAACTCCTGGCCTCAACCAATCCTCCCACTTCTAGGATTTTATATAAATGGAATTATACAGGATAAGCTCTTTTTTGTCTGGCTTTATTTATTTAACATAATTGTTGAGATTCATTCACTTAGTGATCCACACCATACACAATAGTTTGTTCTTTTTCATTGCTGAGTAGTATTCCATTGTGTGGATGTTCCACCATTTGTTTACCACCCTCTTTTTGATGGACACTTGGGTTATTTCCAGTTTGGGACCATTATAAATAAACCTGCTATGAACATTGATGTATAGTCTTTGTATGGACATATGCTTTCATTTCTTTTGAGTAAATACCTAGGAGTGGAATGGTTGGGTCACATGACAGGTGAATAATTAATCTTTTTTTTTTTTTTTTTTTTGAGTAAGGGTCTGATATGGTTTGGCTCTGCATCCAAATCTCATTTTTAAAAGAAGACGGGTGATTTCTGCATTTCCAACTGAGGAACACAGCTCCTTGCCAGCAATGGAACAAAGCTGGACAGAGAATGACTTTGATGAGTTGAGAAAAGAAGGCTTCAGATGATTGGTAATAACAAACTTCTCCTAGCTAAAGGAGGATGTTCAAACCCATTGCGAAGAAGCTAAAAACCTTGGAAAAAGATTAGATGAATAGCTAACTAGAATAAACAGTGTAGAGAAGACCTTAAATGACCTGATGGAGAGGAACACCATGGCATGAGAACTACATGACACATGCACAAGCTTCAGTAGCTGATTTGATCAAGTGGAAGAAAGGGTATCAGTGATTGAAGATCAAACTAATGAAATTAAGCAAGAAGAGAAGTTTAGAGAAAAAAGAGTAAAAAGAAACAAACAAATCCTCCAAGAAATACGAGACTATGTGAAAAGACCAAATCTACATCTGATTGGTATACCTGAAAGTGACGGGAAGAATGGAACCAAGTTGGAAAACACTCTTCAGGATATTATCCAGGAGAAGTTCCCCAACCTAGCAAGGCAGGCCAACATTCAAATTCAGAAAATACAGAGAATGTCACAAAGATACTCCTCGAGAAGAGCAACTCCAAGACACATAATTGTCAGATTCATCAAAGTTGAAATGAAGGAAAAAATGTTAAGGGCAGCCAGAGAGAAAGATCAGGTTACCCACAAAGGGAAGCCCATCAGACTAACAGCGGATCTCTTGGCAGAAACTACACAAGCCAGAAGAGAGTGGAGGCCAATATTCAACATTCTTAAAGAAAAAAATTTTCAACCCAGAATTTCATATCCAGCCAAAAGTGAATATTGAGCCTTCATAAGTGAAGGAGAAATAAAATCCTTTACAGACAAGCAAATGCTGAGAGATTTTGTCACCACCAGGCCTGCCTTACAAGAACTCCTGAAGGAAGCACTAAACATGGAAAGGAACAACTGGTACCAGCCACTGCAAAAACATGCCAAATAGTAAAGACCATCGATGCTAGGAAGAAACTGCATCAACTAACAAGCAAAATAACCAGCTAACATCATAATGACAGGATCAAATTCACACATAACAATATTAACCTTAAATGCAAATGGGTTAAATGCTCCAATTAAAAGACACAGACTGGCAAATTGGATAAAGAGTCAAGGCCTCTCTGTGTGCTGTATTCAAGAGACCCATCTCATGTGCAGAGACACACATAGGCTCAAAATAAAGGGATGGAGGAAGATCTACCAAGCAAATGGAAAACAAAAAAAAGCAGGGGTTGCAATCCTAGTCTCTGATAAAACAGACTTTAAACCAACAAAGATCAAAAGAGACAAAGAAGGCCATTACATATTGGTAAAGGGATCAATTCAGCAAGAAGAGCTAACTATTCTAAATATGTATGTACCCAATACAGGAGCACCCAGATTCATAAAGCAAGTCCTTAGAGAGCTACAAAGAGACTTAGACTCCCACACAATAATAATGGGAAACTTTAGCACCCCACTGTCAACATTAGACAGATCAATGAGACAGAAAGTTAACAAGGATATCCAGGAATTGAACTCAGTTTGAACCTAATAGACATCTACAGAACTCACCACCCCAAATCAACAGAATATACTTTCTTCTCAGCACCACATCACACTTATTCGAAAATTGACCACATAGTTGGAAGTAAAGCACTCTTCAACAAATGTAAAAGAACAGAATGATAACAAACTGTCTCTCAGACCACAGTGCAATCAAACCAGAACTCAGGATTAAGAAACTCACTCAAAACCGCTCAACTACATGGAAACTGAACAACCTGCTCCTGAATGACTGAAATGAAGTACATAATGAAATGTACATAATGAAATGAAGGCAGAAATAAAGATGTTCTTTGAAACCAATAAGAACAAAGACACAACATACCAGAATCTCTGGGACACATTTAAAGCAGTGTGTAGAGGGAAATTTATAGCACTAAAGGCCCACAAGAGAAAGCAGGAAAGATCTAAAATTGTCACCCTAACATCACAATTAAAAGAACTAGAGAAGCAAGAGTAAATACATTCAAAAGCTAGCACAAGGCAAGAAATAACTAAGATCAGAGCAGAACTGAAAGAGATAGAGACACAAAAAGCCCTTCAAAAAATCAATGAATCCAGGAGCTGGTTTTTTGAAAAGATCAACAAAATTGATAGACTGCTAGCAAGACTAATAAAGAAGAAAAGAAAGAAGAATCAAATAGATGCAATAAAAAATGATAAAGGGGATATCACCACTGATCCCACAAAAATACAAACTACCATCAGAGAATACGATAAACACCTCTATGCAAATAAACTAGAAAATCTAGAAGAAATGGATACATTCCTGGACACATACACCTTCCCAAGACTAAACCAGGAAGAAGTTGAATCCCTGAATAGTCTAATAACAGGCTCTGAAATTGAGGCAATATTTAATAGCCTACCAACCAAAAAAAAAGTCCAGGGCCAGACGGATTCACAGCCGAATTCTACCAGACGTACAAAGAGGAGCTGGTACCATTCCTTCTGAAACTATCCCAATCAATAGAAAAAGAGGGAATCTTCCCTAACTCATTTTATGAGGCCAGCATCATTCTGATACCAAAGCCCGGCAGAGACACAACAAAGAAAGAGAATTTTAGACCGCTATTCCTGATGAACATCGATGCAAAAATCCTCAATAAAATAGTGGCAAACCAAATCCAGCAGCACATCAAAAAGCTTATCCACCATGATCAAGTTGGCTTCATCCCTGGGATGCAAGGCTAGTTCAATAAACGTAATCCATCATATAAACAGAACCAAAGACAAAAACCACATGATTATCTCAATAGATCCAGAAAAGGCCTTCAACAAAATTCAACAGCCCTTCATGCTAAAAACTCTCAATAATAATAATAAGAGCTATTTATGACAAACCCAGTCAATATCATACTGAATGGGCAAAAACTGGAAGCATTCCCTTTGAAAACTGGCACAAGACAGCGATGCCCTTTCTCACCACTCCTATTCAATATAGTGTTGGAAGTTCTGGCCAGGGCAAACAGGCAGGAGAAAGAAATAAAGGGTATTCAATTAGGAAAAGAAGAAGTCAAATTGTCCCTGTTTGCAGATAATATGATTGTATATTTAGAAAACCCCATCATCTCAGCCCAAAATCTCCTTAAGCTGACAAGCAACTTCAGCAAAGTCTCAGGATACAAAATCAATCTGCAAAAATCACAAGCATTCCTATATACCAATAACAGACAAACAGAACCAAATTATGAGTGAACTCCCATTCACAATTGCTTCAAATAGAATAAAATACCTAGAAATCCAACTTACAAGAGATGTGAAGGACCTCTTTGTAGAGGACTGCGTGCTCACAAACAGGGTGTTCCTGATAAGTCCTGCTCTTGCAAACGAAGCAGGGCGTTCCCCATAAGTCCTGCTCTCGCAAACGAAGCAGTGCGTTCCCAATAAGTCCTGCTCTTGCAAACGAAGCAGGGCGTTGGGGGCTTGTTTATGCGTAAACATCTTGAAAATCCAGAAAGTCAGGGAAAGGTCAGAAAAACAACAATGTGTCTTGTGACTTGGCAACATTCCACAAACGACTGTATAAAATAAAGCAGAGTGCGCCATTCGAGGCGGCCACCGTGTTTGTCTTGTCTTGTGTTGTCTTGTGTGCTCATTCCTTTGTTTAGGAAACACGCGGACCCCAACACCTCTTCAAGGAGAACTACAAACCACTGCTCAATGAAATAAAAGAGAACACAAACAAATGGAAGAACATTCCATGCTCATGGATAGGAAGAATCAATATTGTGAAAATGGCCATACTGCCCAAGGTAATTTATAGATTCAATGCCATCCCCATCAAGCTACCAATTACTTTCTTCACAGAATTGGAAAAAACTAAAATTCATATGGAACCAAAAAAGAGCCTGCATTGCCAAGACAATCCTAAGCCAAAAGAACAAAGCTGGAGGCATCATGCTACCTGACTTAAAACTATACTACAAGGCTACAGTAACCAAGGCTACAGTAACCAGCATGGTACTGGTACCAAAACAGACATATAGACCAGTGGAACAGAACAGAACCCTCAGGAATAATACCACACATCTACAACCATCTGATCTTTGACAAACCTGACAAAAACAAGAAATGGGGAAATGATTCCCTATTTAATAAATGGTGCTGGGAAAATTGGCTAGCCATATGTAGAAAGCTGAAACTGGCTCCCTTCCTTACACCTTATACAAAAATTAATTCAAGATAGATTAAAGACTTAAATGTTAGACCTAAAACCATAAAAACCCTAGAAGAAAACCTAGGCAATACCATTCAGGACATAGGCATGGGCAAGGACTTCATGACTAAAACACCAAAAGCAATGGCAACAAAAGCCAAAATTGACAAATGGGATGAAATTAAACTAAAAAGCTTCTGCACAGCAAAAGAAACTACCATCAGAGTGTACAGGCAACCTACAGAATGGGAGAAAATTTTTACAATCTACCCATCTGACAAAGGGTTAATATCCAGAATCTACAAAGAACCTAAACAAATTTACAAGAAAAAATAAAACAACCCCATCAAAAAGTGGGTGAAGGACATGAGCAGACACTTCTCAAAAGAAGACATTTATGCAGCCAATGGACACATGAAAAAATGTTCATCATCACTGGTCATCAGAGAAATGCAAATCAAAACCACAATGAGATACCATCTCACACCAGTTAGAATGCTGATCATTAAAAAGTCAGGAAACAACAGGTGCTGGAGAGGATGTGGAGAAATGGGAACACTTTTACACTGTTGGTGGGACTGTAAACTAGTTCAACCATTGTGGAAGACAGTGTGGCAATTCCTCAAGGATCTAGAACTAGAAATACCATTTGACCCACCCATCCCATTACTGGGTACATACCCAAAGGATTATAAATCATGCTGCTATAAAGACACATGCAGCCAGGTGTGGTGGCTCACGCCTGCACTCCCAGCACTTTGGGAGGCCAAGGCAGGCAGATCACGAGTTCAGGAGATCAAAACCATCCTGGCTAACATGGTGAAACCCCGTCTCTACTAAAAATACAAAAAATTAACCAGGCGTGGTGGCGGGTGCCTGTAGTCCCAGCTACTTGGGAGGCTGAGGCAGGAGAATGGTGTGAACCCGGGTGGCAGAGCTTGCAGTGAGCCAAGATTGCACCACTGCACTCCAGCCTGGGTGACAGAGCGAGACTTCATCTCAAAATAAATAAATAAATAAATAAATAAATAAATAAATAAATAAATAAAAATAAAGACACATGCACACGTATGTTTATTGTGGCACTATTCATAATAGCAAGACTTGGAACCAACCCAAATGTCCATCAATGATAGACTGGATTAAGAAAATGTGGCACATATACACCATGGAATACTATGCAGCCATGAAAAATGATGAGTTCATGTCTTTTGTAGGGACATGGATGAAGCTGGAAACCATCATTCTGAGCAAATTATTGCAAGGACAGAAAACCAATCACCACATGTTCTCACTCATAGGTGGGGACTGAACAATAAGAACACTTGGACACGGGGTGGGGAACATCACACACCAGGTCCTGTGGTGGGGTGCAGAGAGGGGGAAGGGATAGCATTAGGAGAGATACTTAATGTAAATGATGAGTTAATGGGTGCAGCATGCCAACATGGCACATGTATACCTATGTAACAAACCTGCACGTTGTGCACATGTACCCTAGAACTTAAAGTATAATAAAAAATAAATAAATAAATAAATATAAAATTTTAAAAAAGAGAGAGAGATGAGAGTGTTGAGGGAGGGATCTGTAATCCCCATGTGCTGAGGAAGGGAAGTGATTACATTGTGGGGCCATTTCGCCCATGCTGCTGTTCTCATGATAGTAAGTGAATTCTCACGAGATCTGACGGTCTTATAAATGTGGTTTTTCCTGCACGCTCACTCTTCTCTCTCCTGCTACCATATGAAGAAGATTCTTGCTTCCCCTTTGCCTTCCACCATGATTATAAGTTTCCTGATGCCTCGCCAGCCATCTGGAACTGTGAATCAACCGTACCTCTTTCCTTTATAAATTACCCAGTTTCGGGTAGTATCTTTATTGCAGTGTGAAAATGGACTAACACAGGATCTCACCCTGTCACCCAGGCTGGAGTGCAGTGGTGTGATCATGGCTCACTGCAGCCTTGACCTCCCAGGCTTAAGTGATCCTCCCACCTCAGCCTCCTGCATATCTGGGACCACAGGCATGTGACACCATGCCCAGCTAATTAAAAAAATAAATAAATAAATACTTGTAGAGATAGGGTCTCCCTATGTTGCCCAGACTTGTCTTGAACTTGTCTGGGTCACTTGTCAAGGTTCAGGTGATCCCCATGTTTCAGCCTCCCATTGTGCTGGGATTACAAGCATGAGCCACCCTTCCGTGTCTATAATTAACTATTTAAAAACATACACAAATACTTCCCTGCTCTGTCCCAAAGTGGTTACATTATTTTACATTCTCCCAGCAGTGTATGAGAGTTTCGGTTTCTGCACATCCCCAACAACATTTAGTACAGTTAACTTTTAAAATGTCAACCATTGTAGTGGGGGCATATTGCTGTGTCTCTGTGGTTTTAATTTGCATTTAACCAATGACTTATGACATTGAGCATTTCTTAATATATTTCTTTCCCATCTGTATATCATCTTTAGTAAAATGTCTATTTAGATATATCTTTTGTCCTTTTTCTTTTTCTTTTTTTTTTTTTTTGAGACAAGATCTTATTCTGTCACCCAGGCTGGGGTGTAGTTGCACAATCACGCTCACTGCATCCTCAACCTCCTGTATTCAAGGATCCTCCCACCTCAGTCTCTGAGTAGCTGGGACCACAGGCATGTGCCACCATGCCCAGCTAATTTTTGGTAGAGATGGTGGTCTCACTATGTTGCTCAGGCTGCTCTCAAGCTGCTGGGCTCAAGCAGTCCTCCTGCCTCCACCCCTAAAGTGCTGAGATTATGGGTGTGAGCCACCATGCCAGCCTCTTTTGTCCAATTTTTATTGGGTTGTTTGAATTCTTATTATTGAGATGTAAGAGTTTTTATATATTCTAGATACAAGTTCTTTGCTGGAGATCTGTTTTGCAAATATTTTCTCCCAGGCTGTGTGTTGCCTTTTCATTTTTGTAAGCACTGTCTTTTAAAGAAAATTGGGGCCAGGAGCAGTGGCTCACCCCTGTAATCTCAGCACTTTGGGAGGCCGAGGTGGGCAGATCACCTGAGGTCAGGAGTTCAAGACCAACCTGGCCAACATGGTGAAACCCCATCTCTACTAAAAAAAAAAAAAAAGCTAAGCTTAGTGGCGGGCACCTGTAATCCCAGCTACTCAGGAGGCTGAGGTAGGAGAATCGCTTGAACCTGGGAGTCGGAGGTTGTAGTGAGCCGAGATCACGCCATTATTGCACTCTAGCCTGGGCAACAAGAGCAAAACTACATCTCAAAAAAATAAGTAAATAAATAAAAATAAAATAAAATAAAATAAAGATAATTGGTTTTAAGCAATTTGATCATGACGTACCTTCACATAGTTTTCTTCAGGTTTCTTCTGTTTGGAGTTCATTGAGCTAATCTAATCAAGTTTACAAAATTTTATGCCATTATTTCTTTTAATGTTTAAGTCCCTTCGATTCTCTCTGCTTCTCCTTCTGGGACTTCAATTACATATAAATTAGACTTTGATGTCCCACAGTTCATTGATCCTCTGCTCCTTTTGTGTGTGTGTGTGTGTGTGTGTGTGTGTGTGTGTGTGTGAGACGGAGTCTCGCTCTGCCGCCCAGGCTGGAGTGCAGTGGCCGGGTCTCCGCTCACTGCAAGCTCCGCCTCCCGGGTTCATGCCATTCTCCTGCCTCAGCCTCCCGAGTAGTTGGGACTACAGGCGCCTGCTACCTCGCCCGGCTAGTTTTTTTTTTGTATTTTTTAGTAGAGACGGGGTTTCACCGTGTCAGCCAGGATGGTCTGGATCTCCTGACCTCGTGATCCGCCCGTCTCGGCCTCCCAAAGTGCTGGGATTACAGGCTTGAGCCACCGTGCCCGGCCCTCTGCTCCTTTTTTATTTTTTATTTTCTCCAGTCTTTGTTCCCTCTGTATTTTATTTTGGATAGTTTCTACAGCCATGTCTCCAAATTCACTAATCTGCTCTTCAGTGCCTAGACTGCTGCTAATCCTATCCAGTGTATTTTTTTTTTTTTTTTTTTTTGAGATGGAGTTTCGCTCTTGTTGCCCAGGCTGGAGTGGTGCAATGGCATGATCTCGGCTCACCACAACCTCTGCCTCCCAGGTTCAATCAATTCTCCTGCCTCAGCCTCCCGAGTAGCTGGGACTACAGGCATATGCACCACCATGCCCGGCTAATTTTGTATTTTTTTAAAGTAGAGACAGGGTTTCTCTATGTTGGTCAGGCTGGTCTTGAACTCCTGACTTCAGGTGATCCGCCCACCTCGGCCTCCCAAAGTGCTGAGATTACAGGTGTGAGTCACTGAGACCAGCCTATGAGTGTATTTTTAATCTCACATATTGCAAATTCATTATCCAGTAGTTTTGAATTTGGACTTTCAGAAATAGACTTTGTGTCTCTTATGCTCAGGATTTGTCTACCTTCTTGAACATACAAAGTCTATAATTTCTGTTTTAATGCCCTTGTCTACTAATTCTGCCTATCATTTATGTCATTTCTCAGTCTGTCTCTATTGATTTATTTTTATTATCATTATGAGTCATATTTTCCCACTTTTTCATATACCTGGTCATTTTCAATTGGATGCCAGATGCTGTAATTTTAAATAGTTGTGTTCTGGGATTTTTCCCTTTAATTTTCAGCTTTGGTCTTGGATGCAGCTAAGTTACTTGGAAACAATTTGACCTTTTTGAGGCTTGCCTTTAAGTTTTTTAACATGGGCCCAGAGTAGACTTTAGACTTATTTGGCAATACTCTCTTTTCTCAGTCCTCTGTCTGACACCTGATTTATTAGGAGGTCTTTCTACTCTGCTGTTGGGAACATGACCTATTCCCAGTCCTGTATGTTCTGGTGATGACTCTGCCTGTCCTTTCCAGTGGCTCTTTCCCCAGCCATGGTAGTGTCCCCACGCATCTACAGTGATCAACACTCAGCTGAAGACTGCAGATTACTGGAACTCTCTTTCTCTATGAAGCTTTCTTTTCTCCAGTACTCTGCCTTGAAAATTCTAGCCACCTCCCCAAATGCTTAACTCTGTTTCCTTAACTCTGGTATGCACATGAAAACACAGGTTTTTTGTGTAGCTACACATTTTCTTTTCTCATAGATAAATACCTAGGAGTCAGACTGCTGACTCATATAGTAAGTATGTGTTTTACTTTACAAGAAACTTCTAGATTTTCTCCCAAAGAGGATGTACCATTGTACAATTCCACCCAGTAAAATGGCCACACCATTCAACAATCTCACCCAATAACATAGAAGAATTCTAGATGCTTTCCATTGTCTCGATTATTCTTTTAGTCTTTCTAATAGTTGTGTAATGGTATCACATTGTGGTTTTATTTTTTATTTTCCTCATGACTAATGACACTGAACATTTTAAATGTGCTTATTACTACCTATAGTCTTCTTTAGTGTTAAAATATTTGTATTTTAAAAACTAGTTGGTTTTTTGACTTAGGATTAAGAAAAAAATTTAAAACAGATGTTTTGAGTTATAATTTATATACCATAAAATTCACCCATGTGGAATAATCACAACAATACAGTTTTAGAAAATTTCACCATCCTGGCCGGGTGTGGTGGCTCACGCTTGTAATCCCAGCACTTTGGGAGACTGAGGCAGGAGGATTGCCTGAGCTCAGGAGTTTGTGACCAGCCTGGGCAACACAGTGAAACCCCATCTCTACTAAAATACAAAAAATTAGCGTAGTGGCGTGCACCTGTAGTCCCA
Organism: Chlorocebus sabaeus; assembly: GCF_047675955.1. Classification (NCBI taxonomy): domain Eukaryota; kingdom Metazoa; phylum Chordata; class Mammalia; order Primates; family Cercopithecidae; genus Chlorocebus; species Chlorocebus sabaeus. Next base: position 50,932,760 of record NC_132929.1, on the reverse strand, counting down.
GCTACTCAGGATGCTGAGGCAGGAGAATCGCTTGAACCCAGGAGGTGGAGGTTGCAGTGTGCCGAGGTCACGCCATTGCACTCCAGTCTGGGTGACACAGTGAGACTCTGTCAAAAAAAAAAAAGAGAGAGAGAGAAAGCAAGAAAGCAAGAAAGCAAGAAAGCAAGGAAGGAAGAAGGAAGGAAGGAAGGAAGGAAGGAAGGAAGGAAGGAAGGAAGGAAGGAAGGAAGGAAGGAAGGAAGGAAGGAAGGAAGGAAGGAAGGGAGAGAGAGAGAGAGAAAGAAAGAAAGAAAAAAAGAAAGAAAGAAAGAAAGAAAGAAAGAAAGAAAGAAAGAAAGAAAGAAAGAAAGAAAGAAAGAAAGAAAGAGAGAAAGAAAGAAAGAAAAGAAAAGAAAATTTCACCATCCCAAAAACTTCCCTTCTGCCCATTTGCTGTCAATGCCTACTTCTACCCAAGGCCCAGGCAACAACTGATCTGCTTTATGTCTTTATGGACTCATACTATTTGAACTTGGAATAAATAAAATCATACAATATGTAGTATTTTTTGTCAGGGATTTTTGTTTGTTTTGTTTTTTTGTTTCTTTTGTTTTGAGACCATCGCACTGTGTTGCCCAGGCTAGAGTACAGTGGTGCGATCTCAGCTCACTGCAACCTCCACTTCCAGGGTGCAAGCGATTCTCCTACCTCAGCCTCCTGAGTAGCTGGCATTACAGGTGCCTGGCACCATGCCCAGCTAATTTTTTCTATTTTTAGTAGAGATGGGGTTTCACCATGTTGGCCAGGCTGGTCTCAAACTCCTGACCTCGTGATCCTCCCGCCTCAGCCTCCCAAAGTGCTGGGATTACAGGCATGAGCCACCACGCCTGGCCATGTCAGGTGGTTTTTTTAAATAATATTCTTAAGATTCTTTGTGTTATACCATTCACCAATAGTTTTTTTATTTTTATTTATTTATTTTGAGACGTAGTCTCATTCTGTCACCCAGGTTGGAGTGCGGTGGCGTGATCTCAGCTCACTACAAGCTCTGCCTCCCAGGTTCACACCATTCTCCTGCCTCAGCCTCCCGAGTAGCTGGGACTACAGGCACCCACCATCATGCCAGGCTAATTTTTTGCATTTTTAGTGGTGATGGGGTTTCACCGTGTTAGCCAGGATGGTCTCAATCTCAATCTCCTGACCTCATGATCCACCTGCCTCGGCCTCCCAAAGTCCTGGGATAATAGTCATGAGCCACCACGCCTGGCCATGAATAGTTTTTTTTTTTTTTTAAATTGCTGAATAGTATTATGTTATAATGATATACCACATTTTATTTATTTATTTATTTATTTATTTATTTATTTATTTATTTATTTATCTGAGACAGAGTCTTGCTCTGTCTCCCAGTCTGGAGTGCAGTGGTGCGATCTCGGCTCACTGCAACCTCTGCAGCCTGGATTCAAACAATTCTCGTGCCTGAGTCTCCCGAGTAGCTGGGACTACAGGCACGCACCACCATGCCCAGCTAATTTTTTTGTATTTTTGTAGAGACGGGGTTTCACTGTGTTGCTCAGGCTGGTCTTGAACCCCTGAGCTCAGGTAATCCGCCCGCCTTGGCCTCCCAAAGTGCTGGGATTACAGGCATGAGCCACCGTACCTGGCCATGCTTAACTTTTTATTAAACTTTCTCTGGTGAAATAACTATTTAACTTTTAGGCCATTTTAAAATTTGGTTGTTTGTCTAACTGCAGAGTTGTAAGAGCTCTTTATCTGTTCTTAATACAAGTCCCTTAGCAGAGATATGATTTGCAGATACTTTATCCTAGCTTATGGCTTGTAGTTTCATTTTCTTACTTGTGTCTCTGAAGAGCAAAAGTTCTTTAAAATTTTTATGAAGTCCAGTATATGATTTTTGTCCTTTATGAATTTTGTCTTCTATGGATCGTGTTTTTGCTGTCAAGGTAAGAAATATTTGTCTACAAATATTTTCTTCTATTATTTTCTAGATGTTTTGGTTATTAACTTTAGATCTGTGATCTATTTTCAGTTATTTTTGGGGTAAAGTGAGAAAGTAATAGTCCACATTTGTGGGAGATTTTTTGTTTTTTTGTTTTTCTTGTTTATTTATTTTGGTACATGGACGAGTTGTACTAATACTATTTGTTGAAAAGATTTTCTTCTACCCTATTGAATTGCCTTGGAAGCTTTGCTAAAAACTAATTCAAGAGTTTGTTTCTGAAATCTCTATTGTGTTCCATTAATCTACATGTGTATGCTTACTAATACCACATTGTCTTAATTATTGTGGCTTTATAGAAAGTTTTGTATCTGGTAGTATATGTATGTATATCTTACCTTTCCTATTCTCTTATTCAAAATTATTTTGGTTACTCTAGGTTCATTGCATTTTCATGTAAATTTTAGGATCAGTTTGTCAATTCTACTCCCCCTCAAAAGAAAAAGCTTGCTGGGATTTTGAGAGCGATTGCATCAAATCTGCAGATATACCATCTTAACAATATTGAGTCTTCGAATCCATCAACTTTGTATATATCTTCATTTATTTTATTTTACTTTTTTTTTTTTTTGAGATGGTGTCTTGTTCTGTAGGTCAGGCTGGAGTGCAGTGGTGTGGTCACAGCTCACTGCAGCCTTGAATCATTGAATTCCTCAAGCCTTGAGGAGCCCTGTTACTCCCACCTCAGCCTCCCCAAGTGCTGAGATTACAGTCATGAGCCACTGCGTCCAACCTATATCTCTCCATTTATTGGAAATTTTTAAATTTTCTCTCAGCAGTGCTTTGTAGTTTTGAGTGTACAGAAAACGGTTAACAGTATACAGATATTATGCTATTTTTAAAAAAATTTATTCTTTATTTGCCATTATAGACAAATTTGCTTTTTGAGTGTTCATTGTTAAATGATAGGAGTATATAGGCCAGGCGCGGTGGCTCACGCCTGTAATCCCAGCACTTTGGGAGGCTGAGGTGGGCAGATCACGAGGTCAGGAGATCGAGACCATCCTGGCTAACACGGTGAAACACCGTCTCTACTAAAAATACAAAACATTAACCGGGCGTAGTGGCAGACACCTGTAGTCCCAGCTACTTGGGAGGCTGAGGCAGGAAAATGTCATGAACCTGGGAGGTGGAGCTTCCAGTGAGCTGAGATCATACCACTACTCCAGCCTGGGCAACAGAGCAAGACTCCATCTCAAAAAAAAAAAAAAAAGGAGTATATAAATCACATACCATAAAATTCACCTTTTTAAAATATACAATTATGGGCCGGGCACAGTGGCTCATGCCTGTAATCCCAGCACTTTGGTAGGCCAAGGCGGGCAGATCACCAGGTCTAGGAGTTCGAGACCAGCCTGGCCAATATGGTGACACCTTGTCTCTACTAAAAATACAAAAATTAGCCAGGCTTGGCTGCTCGCGCCTGTAGTCCCAGCTACTTGGGAGGCTGAGACAGAAGAATTGCTGGAACCCAGGAGGTGGAGGTTGCAGTGAGCCGAGATGGTGCCATTGTACTCCAGCCTGGGTGACAGAGGAGACTCCATCTCAAAATAAAATGTACAATTATGTATTTTTTACTATAGTCGCAAAGTTGTGTAACCATCCCCACTATCTGATTCCGGAATATTTTTATTACACCAAAAGAAACCTGTATCTATTAGTAGCCTTCACTGTCTCCTGTCTTCATACCCTAGCAGCCACTAATCTACTTTCAGTCTCTAGAGATTTGCCTATTCTTGGCATTTCATGTAAGCGGAATTATAAAATATGTGGCCTTTTGTAGCTGGCATCTTTCACTTAGCATGATGTTTTCAAGGTTTATACAAGTTGTAGCGCTATGAGTACTTCATTCATTTTAATGGGCAAATAATATTCCATTGTATGGATATACCATATTTTATTTAGCCATTCACCAACTGATGAACATTGGGTCGTTTCTACTTTTTTGCTATTATGAATAACACCACTATGAATATTTGTGTACAAATTGTTGTGTAAATATGTTTCCATTTTGGGGAATATATACCTAAGAATGAAATTGCTAGGTCATATGGTAACACTATATCTAGCTTTTTGAGGAGTTACCAGACTTGTCCGAAGCAGCTGCACCATTTCATATTCCCACAGCAATGTATTAGAGTTCCAATTTCTCCACATCCTTGCCAACACTTGCTATTGTCCACCTGTTTTATTATAGCCATCCTAGTATGTGTGATGTGGCATCTCCTTGTGGGTTTGACTTGCATTTCCCTGATGTCTAATAATATTTACAGTCTTTTCATGTGGGTGTTGTCCACTGGTATATCTTCTTTGGAAAAATATCTGTTTAAATCCTTTGCCCAATTTTTGAGGTATTTGTCTTTTTAAGCTGTAGTTGTTATTTTATATTCTGGATACTAGTCCCTGATCATATACATAATTTGCAAATAATTTACCTCATTCTCTGTGTTGTCTTTTCACTTTCTTGATAGTGTCCTTTGAAGCCAAAAGATTTCCGTTTTGATGCAGTACAATTTATCTATTTCATCTTTTGTTGCTTGTGCTTTTGCTGTTGCATGTAAGAAGACTTTGCCTAACCTAAGGTCATGAAAGTTTATGATTATGTTTTCCTCTAAGAGTTTTAGAGTTACAGCTATCATATTTAGGCATCTGAGCCATTTGCAGATTGGACTTAATTTTTGTATACGGTCTAAGGAAGCGATCAACTTCATTCTTTTGCATGTAGATATCCAGTTGTCCCAGCATCAGCGATTTGATGATAAGATATTTTTCTCTGTTAAATTATCTTGGCACCCTTGTTAAAAAATCAATGGAATATAAATGTATGTGTTTACTTCTGAACTCTCAATTCTATTTCATTAATCTATATGTCTGTTCTTATGCCAGTACTAAACAATCCTGATTGCTGCAGCATTGCAGGAAGTTCTGAAATCAAGAAGTGTAAGTCCTTCAATATTGTTCTTCTTTTTCAAGATTGTTTTAGCAATTCTGGGTCTGCTGCATTTTTACACAAATTTCAGAATCAATTTTTCAATTTCTGCAAAAAGAAGCTGGGATTTTGATAGGGACTGCACTGAAAGTGTAAACAAATTTAGGGAGTACTGCCACCTTAACAATATTGTCTTCCAATCCACGAATATGGAACATCATTCTATTTATTTAAGCCTTCTTTAATTTCTTTCAATGTTTTGTAGTTTGCAGCATATGAATCTTGTGGGGGGTTTTTTGTTTGTTTGTTTTGTTTTTTGAGATGGACTCTCACTCTGTCTCCAGGCTGGAGTGCAGTGACACAATCTTGGCTCACTGCAACCTCCACCTCCCGGATTCAAGTGATTCTCCTGCCTCAGCCTCCCGAGTAGCTGGGACTACAGGCACACACCACCACGCCCAGCTAATTTTTGTATTTTTAGTAGAGGTGGGGTTTCACCATGTTGGCCAGGATGGCCTCCATCTCTTGACCTCGTGATCCGCCTACCTCGGCTTCCCAAAGTTCTGGGATTACAGGTGTGAGCCTGGCCAAATATTCCTAAGTAATTTAATCCTTTTTTTTTTTTTTTTTTTTTTTTTTTTTTTTTTTTTTTTTGAGACAGAGTCTCGCTCTTTTGCCAGGCTGGAGCGCAGTGGCACAATCTCAGCTCTCTGCAACCTTCGACTCCCTGATTCAAGCGATTCTCCTGTGTCAGCCTCCTGAGTAGCTGGGATTACAGACACAAGCCACCACACCCGGCCAATTTATCCTTTTTTATGCTATTGTAAATGGAATTATTTTCTTAATTTCTGTAAGCTTGCTTAATTTGTTTATTATCTCTAATAGGTTTTTTGTGGCTTCCATAAGATTTAATAATTCTTTCCATAGAACAGTCATGTTATCTGAGGATAGAAGTAATTTTACTTCTTTTTTCAACAGTGATGCCATTTATTTCTTTCATTTTGGAGCAGGGAGGGAGGATCTAATTTGCGTGGCTATTATTTCCAGTACAATGTTTGCACAGGTGTAGTAAGAGGAAAAATCCTTTCCTGCTGATCTTAGGGGTCAGACAGTTTCAGTCTTTCACAATTAGGTGCTATGTTAGTGCAGGACTTTTTGTAGATTATCTTTATCAGTTCAAAGAACTTCCTTTCTATTTCTAGCTTTCTGAGAATTTTTATCATATAAGGTATTGGATTTTTTCAAATGTTTTTTCTGCATCACTGACCTGATTTAAAGCTTCAATCTTTTATTCTGTTAATATGGTATGTAACATTGATTGATTTTCATATCTTCAGCCAACCTTGCCTTCTTGGGAAAAGTCCCAGCTGGCCACGTTGTACACTCTTTTTCATACATTGCTGGATTCAGTTTGATACTATTTGTTTTGAAGATTTTTACATCTATACTGACAAGAGATATTGGTCTGTAGTTTTCTTCACTTTTGTTTGTTTTTTCTTGTGATGTCTTTGTCTGTTTTGGGTATTGGGGAATTATTGGCTTCATAGAATGATTTGGAAAGTGTTCTCTCCTTTTCTAAGTTTTGAAACAGTTTATAAGGAATTGTTGTTCATTCTTCTTTAACTGCATCATAAAATTCACCAGTGAAGTCATCTGTGCTTGGGGCTTTTCTTTGTGGAGAGTTTTTTGATTATGTGTATTGATTTTGCATACTGTGATCCTGCTAAACTTGCTTATTAGTATTCCTGGTTTTAAAGTACATTCCCTAGAATTATGTACTATGTACATATATGTATTCTGTAATTAAAGACAGTCTTACCTATTACTTTCTAATTACATGCCTTTAATTACTTTTCCTTCCCTGATTGTACTGGAAATTCTACTCCAATGCAATGTGGAATAGAAGTGGAGAGAGACAATATTCTTGCCTTTTTCCTGATCTTAGGGAGAAAGTATTCAGTCTGTACCATTAAGTATCAAGTCAGCTGTAGTTATTTGGTAACTCCTCTGTTGTGATGTCCCTCTTTTATTGTTGATTTTAGTAATTTGTATATTCTCTCCTTTTGCTTGGTCAGACCAGTTAAAGCTTTATCAGTTTTGTTGATTTTTTCTTTTCTTTATTTATATTTATTTATTTATTTATTTATTTATTTATTTATTTATTTTTGAGATAGAGTCTCACTGTCGCCCAGGCTGGAGTGCAATGGCGCGACGTCGGCTCACTGCAACCTCTGCCTCCCAGGTTCAAGCGATTCTCCTGCCTCAGACTCCCGAGCAGCTGAGGTTACAGGCGCCCACCACCATGCCCAGCTAATTTTTGTTTTTGTTTTAGTTTTTGTTTTTTTGAGACGGAGTCTCGCTCTGTCGCCCAGGCTACAGTGCAATGGCCGGATCTCAGCTCACTGCAAGCTCCGCCTCCCGGGTTCACGTCATTCTCCCGCCTCAGCCTCCCGAGTAGCTGGGACTACAGATGCCCGTAATTTTTGTATTTTTATTAGAGATGGAGTTTCACCATGTTGGTCAGGCTGGTCTGGAACTCACCCACCTCAGCCTCCCAAAGTGCTGGGATTACAGGCGTGAGCCACTGCGCCCGGCCGATTTTGTTGAATTTTTTAAATGAACCAACTTTTGTTTCCATAGATATTCTCTATTTTTTTTTCTATTTCACTTATCTCTGCTCTTATAATTTCCTCCCTTCTTCTTACTTTGGTGTGTTTTGTTTTGTTGTTTTGTTTTGTTTTTGGCAGATGCATATCTTGGTATGCTTAGTTTGAGTTTGATTTTCTTTTCTTTTTTGAACTACTTCAGGTGGAAGCTTAGATTATTGATCTTTGGTTTTCTCCCATTCTAATATAAGCATTTAATACTATAACTTCCCTGTAAGCACTGCTTTAATGACATACAATGAATTTTGACATGCTGATTCAGTTTTCATTCAGGTCCATTTAAACTTTAATTTTTATTGTGCTCTCATTTTGGCCCATGAGTATTGACAAGTGCCTGGTTTAATTTCCCAATATTTGGAGATTTCTCTATTTTCTTCTATTGGTTTCTATTTAATTCTATTGAGTATGGAGAACATATTTTGCATGACCTCAATTTTAAAAAATTTGTTGAGTCTAGTTTTATAGCTTAGTATGTTATCTGTACTGGAGAATGTTCTAAGTTTGCTTGAAAATAATGTGTATTCTAGTGTTAATGGACTGAGTATTCCATCAAAGGTAGGTCAAGTTAGTTAATAATGTTGTCTCACCCAAGGTCACAAAGATTTTTCCACTGCTTTTTGTTTGTTTGTTTCTAAAAGGCTTATAGTTATATTTTCCGTGTATGGTCATTTTGAGTTACTTAAAAAAAAAAAGTCAGTCAAATTTAGGAGAAGGGAGTTGTATACCAACTTTAGTGACAGTAATGTTAATAAGTTAAATATTGATTGACTTTTAAAATATGGTGTGGGCCAGGCGCGGTGGCTCAGGCCTGTAATCCCAGCACTTTGGGAGGCTAAGGAGGGCAGATCACAAGGTCAAGAGATCGACACCAGCCTGGCTAACACAATGAAACACCGTCTCTACTAAAAAAATACAAAAAATTAGCCAGGCATGGTGGCAGGCGCCTGTAGTCCCACCTATTTGGGAGGCTGAGGCAGGAAAATGGCATGAACCAAGGAGGCGGAGTTCGCACCACTGCACTCCAGCCTGGGCGACAGAGCAAGACTCTGTCTCAAAAAAAATAAAAATAAAAAATAAAATAAAATAATAACAAGGCCGGGCGCAGTGGCTCATGCCTGTAATTCCAGCACTTTAAGTGGCCAAGGTGGGTGGATCACAAGGTCAGGAGTTCGAGACCAGCCTGGTTAGCATGGTGAAACCTCGTCTGTGCTAAAAATACAAAAATTAGCTGGGCGTGGTGGCACGTGCCTGTAATCCCAGCAACTTGGGAAGCTGAGGCAGGAGAATCACTTGACCCTGGGAGGCAAAGGTTGCAATGAGCCGAGATTGCGCCACTGCACTCCAGCCTGGGTGACAGAGTGAGACTGTCTCAAAAAATAAATAAATATAGTAACCAGTTGTCCCATCCTAATTTGTCAAAAAGACTATTATTTTTCCTTTGAATTGACTTGGCACCGTTGTCAACTATCAATTGTCAGTTGACCGTATATATGTGCCTCTAATTCTGGACTCTCAATTCTGTTCAGTTGATGGAGTATATGTATCTATCCTTTTGTCAATACTACACTGACTTAAATACTGTAACTCTATAATAAGTCTTACAATCTAGCAGTGTGAGTCTTCCTAATTTGTTCTTTTTCTCAAAATTTGTTTTGGATATTCAAGTTTCTTTGTATTACCATACATATTTTAGAATCAACATATTGATTTTTATGAAAATCCTGCTGGGCTGTTGATTGGGATTACGTTAAATCTGCTGATCAAGTTGGGGAGAATTGGGACTTTAAAATATAGATTTTTCTGTCTCCAGGTGGATAGTGTAAAAAAGCAAAATATATATATATATATTTTCCAACTCATTGCCTCTATTTAGGTCTTCTTTAGTGTCTCTTATCAATGTCTTGTTTTCCACATGTCAATCAAATGGCATTTTTTAAAAATTTCCATTTTAATTGGGCATTCCTAATATATAGAAACGTAATGATTCTTCTCTGTTGATCTTGTATCTTGTAACCTTGATAAATTTACTTATTAGTTGTAGTTGCTTTTTTGTAGATTCTTTGTGATTTCCTACATAAACAATTATGTATTCTACTAACAGAGACAGGTTTATTTCTTCCTTTCCAATCTGTAAGACTTTTATTTATTTGATTATATCTTTACTGACTTCTAGCTCTGGTTAGGACCTCCAGTAGAATGCAGAATGGGAGTGGTAAGGGTGAACATCCTTGCTTGTTCCTGACTTAGAGTAAAAGACTTCAGTATTGTTTTTTGTTGTTATTGTTGTTTTTTGAGACAGAGTTTCACTCTTGTTACCCGGGCTGGAGTGCAATGGTGAGGCCTCTGCTCACTGCAACCTCCGCTTCAGGCTCCCGAGTAGCTGGGGTTACAGATATGCGCCACCACACCCGGCTAATTTTTTTTTTTTTTTTTTTTTTTTTTTTTTGAGACGGAGTCTCGCTCTGTGGCCCAGGCTGGAGTGCAGTGGCCGGATCTCAGCTCACTGCAAGCTCCGCCTCCCGGGTTTACGCCATTCTCCTGCCTCAGCCTCCCGAGTAGCTGGGACTACAGGCGCCCGCCATCTCGCCCGGCTAGTTTTTTGTATTTTTTTAGTAGAGACGGGGTTTCACCGGGTTAGCCAGGATGGTCTCGATCTCCTGACCTCGTGATCCACCCGTCTCGGCCTCCCAAAGTGCTGGGATTACAGGCTTGAGCCACCGCGCCCGGCCTAATTTTGTATTTTTAATAGAGACAGGGTTTCACCACGTTGGCCAGGCTCGTCTCAAACTCCTCACCTCAGGTGATCCACCCGCCTCAGCCTCCCAAAGTGCTGGGATTACAGGCATGAGCCACCGCGCCCAGCCGACTTCAGTCTTTCACTATAAAATACGACAGTAGGTATAGGATTTTTATGGATGTCTTTCACGGAGTTGAGGAAGTGCCTTTTAATTCTTAGTTTGCTGAGAGGTTTTATCATGAATAAATGCTGAATTTCTCCCATGTCTCTTAACTTCTTTTTCATATTTCACTTTATTACCTTTCTTTGTTGAATTCTTGGTAATTTCTTAAGCTCTACTTTTCAGTTTACTATTCTGTCTTCACCTTGGTCTATTCAGCTTTTTCACTTGTCTTTTGAGTCTTTTTTATTTTAATTATTGCAGTTTCATTTGTAGAAGTTTTATCTGGTTCATCTTTAAATAAGCCTAATTAGGCTGGGCGTGGTGGCTCACGCCTGTAATCCCAGCACTTTGGGAGGCCAAGGTGGGCGGATCACGAGGTAAGGTGATCGAGACCATCCTGGCTAACATGATGAAACCCCGTCTCTACTAAAAATACAAAAAATTAGCCGGGCGGGCACCTGCAGTCCCAGCTACTCTGCAGGCTGAGGCAGGAGAATGGCCTGAACCCAGGAGGCAGAGCTTGCAGTGAGCTGAGATTGCGCCACTGCACTCCAGTCTGGGTGACAGAGTAAGACTCCATCTTAAAAAAATAAATAAAAATAAATAAATAAATAAATATGCCTAATTAGTATTATTAGTTTCTCATTATATTTTCAGTATCTTTTTTCACTTCATTAAATACATTAAAATACTTAGTTTCTATTCTGTGTCTCATTATTCTATCTTATGCAGTATTTGTGGGTCTCACCCTGCTATTTATTTATTGTTTCTGCTGACTCATACTCCTTGTGGTTTGTTTCCATATGAAATTATTAATTGTTAATTATGAGGTCATGTTTCTTGTAATTCTTTGTGGGAAGTCTTTGAATCTGTGTTTAAAATATATTCTTCCAGAAAGACTTTTTGTTTGCTTTTGCCAGGCACCTAAAAGTACTTCCAACTCAGATCCACTTTAAACATTTTTTTGGCTTAGGGTTTTTCTGGTCATACAGGTAATACAATTTTGGGCTTTTCTCTGCATGAATGTTGGCTTTTGGACTTTCTTTTTACCCTGTGTTGCGTCTCCAGCCACAGCTAAGTGGATGCAGCAAAGTCTTCTGTAGGTGAGTTGTTTTCCCTGTATCTCCCCTAGGGTATTGACTTCTGAGAAGTCCCAAATTTGGAGGAGAGGAAGGGTCCTACCTCCCAGGACGAGACTTCAGGCCTTTCCTCCTCTTTCCCGATTAGTTTTGGGTCCCCTAAAAGCACAGCCTCAGACAAAGGTTTTTGTGGAATTAATTTGGGACGTAATCCCAAGGAGCAGGAGTAAGGGCTGGAGAGAGAAACAAAGAAAGAGGGAAGCCTGGGACAAGGTCAGGTTATCAAGGGGACCTGGGACCTCTGATAGGTGCTTGATTCCATAGGAATTCTTGATTCCATAGGATCTTCCAAGGAGTCTTATGAAATGGGAGAAACAAAAAAGACACATTGAGTATTTGCTTGTGTCACTCATTGGTCAAGAGTGGCCTCACAGACATGAACTCCCCTGAACTTGGGGTCCACACATGCATAAGGGTCCAGGGGATTCCCAAGAGCATCTGTCCTGTGGGGTCAGTGAGACTCAGACAGGAAGGGAGGGGTGGGCCCCATGTGCCCAAAGTGAGGTGGCACCTGCACGAGGACTACAGAACACTCATCACGTCAGCAGTGGCCAGAATCAGAACTGGGGCCAAGCGGACCGAAGTGGTGCCCAGGAGGTGCCTGGCATGCTGGCCATTTACAACCCAGGGCCTCAGGAAGCACAGGCCCCAGTGCAGGCTCACCCTGATAGGGTCATGCTCTTGTTATTTTGGCTTCTGACTGGTTCCCTGTTTAACACCCGTTCATCTGTGCTTTCACATAAGACATATTTGATGTTTTATTCAGCATTTTTAGGAAGGGATTTCTCTATTCAATTAGTCTGCATATTTCTGGATACAGGAGTAAATAGTCAATATTTTCAAAATGTTTCTATATGCATTTTAATATTCCTTTAAAATTTTTCCGAGTATTGAAATCAAGCATCCCTTTCTGGAGTTCCTATAATCCACTTTTGTGCCCCTAAACAGGCCAGTCAATAATGACAACAACAGCACAGCAGCTCCCAGCTTTTGAACACCTACTATGTGCTGTTGTTATTGACTATATTACATTTCTATATGCTATAAACCCAATCATAATAGACCTTGTTTTATACAATTGTTTTTTACAATCAGTTAACAGAAAGAAGAAGAAATGTGTATTTATACTGTCTTTTATACTTACATAATTACCTTTATCAGCACTCTGTTTTTCCATATGGTTTTTGAGTACTGTTGGGGTCATTTACTTAAATTCTGAAGAACTTTCTTTATTGTATCTTGTAAGGCAGGTCTGGTAGCAACCAATTATGTTTATTTTTGTTTATCTGGAAATGTCTATATTTCATTTTTCTTTTTGGAATCTAGTAATGGCAACAGTGATCCATCTAGAGTGGCCACTGCCAAAACACCAGCTGCAGCACGGAGGCATGGTCCTCACCTTTTGCTCCACAGAGCAGGCAAGGCAGGAGCCCTGCCTTCCTGGGCGTGGCTGCAGCCATCCAAACCAGGCTGAAGACTCAGGCATCCCTGCATTCCTGGGGGAACAGAAAGGCACCCCTTGCTTTTCAGGCTCAGAAATGCCTACTCCCACTGCCTGGCTTCTCCCTGCTGTTGGCACCCACTCCAATCTTGGAACAATGTTGGGGCCAAGCCCTGACACCATGAATAGCAGCATGAGGTGGACCAATTCCTGGGCAGAGGAAAACAGGTCCCTGGTGAGGCCCCACTTTCAGGTCAGGGAAGGCCTGAAGGCTGTGGGCCAGGCTGCCAGTCCCACAGTCGGAGTAAGAAGTGGTGCCTTTTCCAGGCCACCATGGCTGCCCATGGACCAGTCATTGCACACTTCCTCCCCTCTGAGTCCCATAAAAGCCCCGGGCTCAGCCAGAGCTGAATAGACAATGGGATGACCAGCTGCAGAGATGAGCTACCCTCTCCAGGGCCTCCTCTCTGCTGAGAGCTGAACACTCAACAGGACAACCTGCCTACAGAGAGGAGCTACCCACTGCGGGCCTCCTCTGAGCTGTTCTAACACTTAATAAAGCTCCTCTTTGACTTGTTCACCCTTCACTTGTCTGCATTCCTCATTCTTCCTGGACACAGGACAAGAGCTTGAGCAAAGGCGCCACCAGCCACAGGTTTCTGGCCAATAAATCGAAACCCCAAAGATCCCATAATACTAGTTTTGCTGGAAAAGATCGTTGGCTGACAGGTTATTTTCAGCAGTTTGAATGTATAATCCCACTGCCTTCTTCCCTCCATTTTTTTCTGATGAGAAGGTGGCTGTTATTGTTATTGGGATTCCCTTGGACATGACAAATCATTTTTCTCTTGTTTTCAATATATTCTCTTTGTCCTTAGCTTTCCAGAGTTTTAATAGAGTGTATCTGAGTGTGGATCTCTACTACTTGGAGTTCCTTAAGATTCTTAGATGTGTAGCTGAGTGGTTTTCATCATTTTTGAGAAATTTTCAGCCATTACATCTTCAAATATTTGTTGTCTTCCTTTCTTTTTCTCTTCTTTCTGGTACTCCTATTATATATATTTTAGTGTACTTAATGATATCCCACATTTCTCTAAGGCTTTGTTCATTTTTCTTCATTCCTTTTTCTCTTTGTTCTTCAGGTTGCATATTCTCTATCAATCTATCTTTAAGTTCACTGATTCTTGCTTCTGCCAGTTCAAATTGATTACTGAACTCCTCTACTGGATTTTTCATTTCAGTTATTATAATTTTCAACTTTGGAATTTCCATTTTGTTTTTTCTTATACAATTTCTATTTCTCTGTTGATATTTTCTATTTGATGAGACACGGTCATTATACTTTACTTCTTTATTTTGTATTGTCTTTTTTTTTAGACAGAGTCTCACTCTGTCACTCAGGTTAGAGTGCAGTGGCATGATCTCAGTTCACTGCAACCTCCGCCTCCCAGGTTCAAGCGATTCTTGTGCCTCAGTCTCTCAAGTAGCTGAGATTACAGGCATGTGCCACCATGCTTGGCTTTTTTTTTTTTTTTAAATTTTGGTAGAAATGGGGTTTCACCATGTTGGCCAGCTGGTCTCGAACTCCTGACCTTAAGTGATCTGCCTGCCTTGGTATCCCAAAGTGCTGGGATTACAGGCATGAGCCACTGTATGCACCCATAATTTTTATATTTTTAGCAGAGATAGGGTTTTACCATGTTAGGCAGGCTGGTCTTAAACTCCTGGCCTCATGCACTCTGCCTGCCTCAGTCTACCAAAGTGCTAGGATTACAGGAGTGAGCCACTGTGCCTAGCTTTTTTTTTTTTTTTTTTTTTTTTTCAGACAGTATCTCACTCTGTCACCCAGGCTGGAGTACAGTGGTGAAATCATGGCTAATAGCAGCTTCAGAATCCTGGGCTCAAGCAATCCTCTTGCCTCAGACTTCCAAGTAGCTGAGACTACAGGCATGTGCCACCACATCTGGGTAATTTTAAATTTTTTTGTAGGGATGAGCCGTTCTGTGTTGCCCAGGCTGGTCTTGACTCCTGGCCTCAGGCAATCCTCTCAGCTCAGCCTCCCAAAGTATTGGGATTACAGGCATGAGCCACCATGCCCCTCCTTCCTTTACTTCATTTTTTTTTTTTTTTTTTTTGAGACAGAGTCTTGCTCTGTCACCAGGCTGTAGTGCAGCGGTGTGATCTCGGCTCACTGCAGCCTCTGCCTCCTGGATTCAAGTGATTCTCCTGTCTCAGCCTCCCAAATAGCTGAGACTGCAGGCACACACCACCACGCCCAGCTAACTTTTGTATTTTTAGTAGAGGCAGGGTTTCACCATGTTGGCCAGGATGGTCTCGATCTCTTGACCTTGTGATCCACCTGCCTCGGCCTCCCACAGTGCTGGGATTACAGGTGTGAGTCACACCTGGCCTCCTTTACTTCTTTAAGTGTGGTTTTCTTTAGTTGTTTAGTGGCTGCTTGGAAGACTTTGCCTGCTAAGTCTGACATTTGGACCCTCTCAAAGACAGCTCTGTTGCCTGCTTTTTTCTTGTGTATGGGTCACATGTTACTCTTTCTATGCATGTCCCATAATTTTTTGTTAAAAACTGTATTTTATAATATATATAGTATATACGTAGTTATATATTATGTTAAAATAATACATATTTATAGTATAAAATATATTAACATTGGCCAGGCATGGTGGCTTGCGCCTGTAATACCAGCACTTTGGAAGGCCGAAGTGTGCAGATCACCTGAGGTCAAGAATTCAAGACCAGACTGGCCAACATGGTAAAACCCCATCTCTACTAAAAATACAAAAATTAGCTGGGCGTGGTGGCACCACCTGTAATTCCAGCTACTTGGGAGGCTGAGGCAGGAGAATTGCTTGAATCCAGGAGGTGGGGGCCGCAGTGAGCCAAGATCTCGCCACTGCACCCCAGCCTGGGCAACAGAGTGAGACTTTATCTCAAAAAAAATAAAATAAAATATATTAATGTTTCAGATAATAAACTGCAGCAACTCTGGATACTAACCACGACCCCTCTGCCCCATGCACACAACTTCTTGTTTTTGTTGTTTGCTTATTTATTTAGTGGCCTGGCTGGACTATTTTAGGGAAGTTTATTTCCCTGCTGTGTGCAGTTTCTGACGTCATGCCTAAGAAGCCACAGCCTTGCGTATGTGTACTGTCACCCTGGAATGACCATGGCTTTAAGATGGCTTTCTTTGTGTCTGTTCTTGAGCTTTCTGTTAACTTGTAGATGGGTGTCACACAACTGTTAGCCTCTACTAACTGCCGACTGGTTCCTCTATTGTTTTTTATCACTTGGGCATAAATTTCTTCACAGTCCGATCAAATTAAATTCAAGCCCCTTTGCTCTGTTGCCCAGGCTGGAGTGCAGTGGCACGAACATGGCTTACTCCAGCCTCGACCTCCTGGGCTCAAGCAATCTTCCTGCCTCAGCCTCCCATGTAGCTGGGACCAGAGGTGTGTGCCACTTGTCTGGCTAATTATTTATTTATTTTTTTTGATATAGGGTCTCACTTTGTTCCCCAGGTTGGTCTTAAATTCCTAGCCTCAAGTGATCCTCCCCCCTTAGTCTCCCAAAGTGCTGGGATTACAGGTGTGAGCCACTGCATCCGGCCAATAAATGTTTCTTTATTTGCTATATGACCTTAAGAAAAATTCCAGAGAATGTGAATGGTTGTTTTTAAAATTATTTTTCATCAGTTATGGTTGTGCTGTCTGCAGAGCTCCTCCTGTCAGCATTCCAGATGTCTACTCCCTAAAATCTTCTCTTGAATCCTAGTGTTCTAAGATTTCACAATGATGAGCCTTGGTGAGAGATTTTGCTTTGTTTTACATACATTCATTTTGCCAGGCACTCAGTAGACTCTCAATTAAGCACTTTCGTCTTTTCTGACAATGTTAATTGTGTTTTTAACTCTTATTTTATTTTATTTTATTTTATTTTGAGATGGAGTCTTGCTCTGTAGCCCAGGCTGGAGTGCCATGGCACGATCTCGGCTCACTGCAAGCTCCGCCTCCCGGGTTCACGCCATTCTCCCGCCTCAGCCTCCCGAGTAGCTGGGACTGCAGGCGCCCGCCACCACGCCCGGCTAGTTTTTTGTATTTTTAGAAGAGACAGGGTCTCGATCTCCTGACCTCGTGATCCAACTGCCTTGGCCTCCCAAAGTGCTGGGATTACAGGCGTGAACCACCACGCCCGGCCTGTGTTTCTAACTCTTCACCCCCTGTTATCTCTGTCTTCTTTTTCAGAAAGTTCAATCAGTCAAATGTTGAATCTCAGATTGATCTAATTTTCTTATTTTTTGTATCCTGTTGTTCATCTCTGAATCTTTCTGTGTAACTTTCTAAAAGGTTTCCTTGACTTTACCTTTCTACCACTCTCTCACATTTTAAATTCTTGTTCTCTGATTGCTCCACCTTCTATGGCATCCAGTTCCTGTTTTGTGGATGCAGTATATCTTCCAGTCTCTCTGAAATGATCAATGGCAGTTTCTTCAACATTTTCTTCTGCTCTTTGCATCATCTTTGTTTCCTCTAAGTTCCATTTGTTCTGCTGTTTTGGCCTCTCTCTTACATGTTGGAAGCTTCCCTCAAATCTCTAGAGAAGTTGAGCATGGTGGCTCGTGCTTGTAATCACAGCTACTCAGGAGGCTAAGGTGGGAGGATCGCTTGAGGCCAGGATTTCAAGACCAGCCTGGGCAACACAGCCAGACCCCATCTCAAAAAAAGTCTCTGGAGAGGGGCCCCTTGGTGTGGGACAGGATATCTTAACATGAAAGCATGCTCATGGCCCCTAGACAGTATATTCTATAGAGGAAAAAGAGCCAGCCTTGGAGTTGGATACACCTGGCTCAGAATCCAGCACCATATCTGCCTGCTTTTTTATTCTGATTGGATAACTCCCCTGAGCATCAATTTCCTTCTCAGTGAGATGAGGATAGTAAGACATCCTGTGGATCACACAAGAGCAAGCAAGCACTTGTCATAGAACAGACACTCCAGAAATGTTAACTTGTCAGCCTTCCCCTTTCAGAAGTTGATCTGAGGTACTTCAGTTGATCTAAGGTACTTAGCACCTGCATTGATCATTGATGTTCATTTCTCCTCTTTCTCTTTCCCTCCCTCTTTGGCCTCATATGCTCAAGGCCATGCCTCTACCAATCATGGAGGGACAGACCATCTCTGAAAATAAGACTTTGCCACCATGCTGCCTTAAGCAAGTGGTTAAGAAGACATATGTTGGTGTCTGGGATCCAAGGCCTGCATCCATCACTGAAATAGCAGATGTGATGTAAAAACAAAGATTTACCTAGCAGCCCCAAGCCTCATGTGAGATCCCTATTTACTACAGTCTAAGAGGAGACAGGAATAATATGGCTTCCAGGACTCAAGAGTCCACCCAAGGGAAAGACTCCCAGTGACAACCGGGATCTGGACCTCAGAAAAGGGCTCTTTCTCTCCTCCTCAAAGACCTGGAGGGTTGTGCCTTAAGAGCAAAGAAAGCATCTTCTAGTCTTCTGGCAGCCTGGAGACCTACGTCTCCAAAACAGCTGTTGGGCTTTATGCACCACACACCCATGCTGCCCTGCCTCCCCACCCACCTCCAGCCGCCTGCCATCCCCATGTTGCTGCTCAAGTCTAGGCTGAGACTCTGTTCCTTTGGTGGTACTACCGCCCTAGCTGGGCTCTGCACCAAGGAGAGGGAAGGGACAGGTTCCAGGGGAAGGGGGAAGTCAGCCAAGGAGGTCTTGCCCTCCACGTGAGAAGCTATGCATTCTGACCTCTCCCAGAGCATTCTGCAACAGGCACCTGACTTCAAAGGCTCCCCTAAGCACAGTCTGGCCCTATTCCTTCAGATCTCTGAGCCTGCCATGGTGGGCACTCAAGGCAGGTGTCTCTGGGTCTGGGATGGGGGTTTGGGCAGAGCTATGCTGCAGCCTGTGTCCTCTGGGCAGGGCATCCATACAAGGAATTCCACACTCCTGAGACCTCTGCTGAGAATGTCTGCCTCCAGGCCTGTGCATATTATCCCTGGGGTGGCAGGTCACCTGAGCAGAACCAGCACACTGGGTGCTCAGGGATCCTGTGCACTCTGGTGACCTCATCCTCCATCTCTGTCGCCTCTCCCACATTTCTGAGGGACAACTGAGCACAGATTCTGGGACACTTTGGGAGAACTCTAAACCCTTCCATCTAATGGGCCTCAGGAGCACTACCTACGGGCATTGCACCACGCTAGGTCAGCAGGGTGAAGCAAAAACAGCAAACAGGAGAGGTCTGGCCCTCTAGCTAGTTGGAATATAAGGCAACACCTGCCAAGTATCCCACAGTAAAGCTGCGGGAGCCTAGAGGATGGGGGTTTTTGGAAAGAATGGACCTGAAAAAGTTCTTGAGCTTGATCTGGGTGGTGGTTCACAGGTGTGTACACCTCTAAAAATCCATCATGCAGGCCAGCCAGGTGTGGTGGCTTTCACCTGTAATCCCAGCACTTTGGGAGGCTGAGGTGGGCAGATCTCTTGAGCCCAGAAGTTGGAGACCAGCCTGGGTAACATGACAAAACCCCATCTCTACAAAAAATAACTGGGCATGGTGGCACACTCCTGTATCCTAGCTACTCAGGAGGCTGAGGTGGAAGGATCACCTGAGCCCAGGAGGTCGAGGCTGGGTTGCAGCGAGCGGTGATTGCCCCACTACACTCCAGCCTGAGTGACAGAGAAACCCTGTTTCAAAAAAAAAAAAAAAAAAAAATCCATCATGCTGTGTACCCTTAAGATGTGTGCACTTTACCATATGCATTATTCTTCCATTTTTTTTTTTTTAACTGTAACTGGCCCTGGTCTCAGAACTCAGCAGAGAGTAGACAGGCCAAGCGGGGAGCAGAAGGTAGGTGGCAGGACCTCCAGGGAGGCCAGGTCTGGAGGCCCAGTGATGGCAGTGGAAAGGGGCCGTGGGCATGGGTTGGAGCCATTATCAGGAAAGAAGGTGAGGGCCTGGGGACTAACATAACATCAGAGACAGAGGCAGCCAAGAGTGAGAGGTCTGCGGTATGAGAGCCAGGGCAGCCTTCTGTTTGGGGAACACCCAGAGACGACTGGGAAGTCCCAGTATGCACACAGTTTAAGGGGAAGTGGAAGAGGGATGTATTGACTTCTCTTAGGTTCCGAATAGGTGAGGACTGCGTGACTGACAGCTGGAGGGTCCAGGGCACCAGAACACACTCAGGACTCTGAAAGTCAGGCCCTGGGAAATAACTTCAGAGGGTGATCAGCAGCAGCCAGCCCATGGGCCTGAGACCACCACCCATCCCTAATCCCTGGTTTCCCCCAAAGCAGTCTGAGCAGAAAAAAAGACCTGAGCCCGCCCCAGACTAGCCTGGGTCAGCCCCACCATTTGTGAGGTCCAAAATCCTGTGTTTGGGGGACATGTGTGGTGAGTCTCCAGCCTGAAGGTGGAAAGGAGGGAGCACACAGTAGATGCTCGAGCAATGGCAAGGACTGACTCTAGGCCACCCATGAAGCTAAGCAGGGGCCCTCTTCACACCTCTGGTCCTCCAGTGTCTCCTCAAACATCCCCAGAGCAGGAGGCTTACTCCCTCAGTCACTCCCTCCATTTCCATAAGCTGGACATTTTCCTTCTCTGGGGCTCAACTTTGCCTCCAGGACATTTCTCAGAGTTCTAGGATAAACTGCTGTCCCCTGAGGCTGCTCTTCCCTGCTCATCCAGCCTGGTTTTTGCAAAGCCTTCAGCATGCTGGCTCTTCTCCTTCAGATGTTGGGCAGCAGGGGCCCCAAAAGGACCATAATTCTTCAGATGCAGTCTGAGCCAGAAGGAGGAAAAATCACCTCCTTTGATCTGCATGCTATACCACTATTAATACAGCCCAAGCTATTAGCTAAGGAGGCTACATGCAGTGTGTGGTTCCCATTTAGCTGATGGGAAAAAGAGGGAGTTCTCATTTCACATACCACCTTGGCTTCCCAGAGCCTCTCCATGATCCCCACCCAGTCCCTGCCCCATTGGGCCCCTACCCAATCTGCCCTCCTTCACCCACTGCACTCTGCCCCACTCACAAAACTTTTATGTGCCCCAGCCAGCTCTTCCCCTTGCCACATTTGCATGTGTAATAGCCTGGGTCTGAAATGCTCTGGTTCATCTTCCCCTGGCTAACTCCTGGTCACTCATCTTACTTCCACTCACCTCCTCCAGGAAATCTTTCCTGAAAACCCCTGCCCTTGCCTAAATTAGGCTCCAAGGTTATCCTCTCTCAGTAACCCGTACTTTTCCTCCATGGTGCTTATCAGGGTGTCTTCTCTTCCTTACCTGTGAGCAGCTATCTCAGAAAGGCCCCGAGGGCAGGGACTATGTGGATTCTGTTCCCCACAGTGTCCCCAGCACTGGGCACAGTGCCTAGCACAGAGCACATGTACATACAGTAAAGATGGACTGAGTGGACCTGTAAATGAGGCATCCTTATTGATCTGGTTATGCAAAGCCCTCGATTGCCACACCACTCCATCTTCCCCAGCCTGAGCGAGAGGATGCAGCGTCAAGAGTGTGTGCTTTGGAGACAGGCAGACCTGGGCCCACGTTGCAGCACAGCTGCTTACCAGCGTGCACCTGTAGTGACTTTGTGTCTCGGAACCTCCGTCTACTCACCAGTAAAATGGAGATGGTGATAGTACCCACCTCATGGGATGACGGATGTGATACAGTCGCATGTGCAAGGGCCCAGCACACAGTGCTCAGGACAGAAGTCTCCTTTATAGGGCGCTTGTGGGCAGGGTGTGTGTGTGTCCTGGCCACCTCAAACAAGCAGGGCAGGGCGGGGCTTGCTCTGCTGAAGATCCAGAGCAGCGGGGTGGTGACGAGGCTCATCTCTCAGGCGCAGCTTGCTCTTGGGATACTCCCTTCTCGAGGTAGGCCATCCTCATTCTCTCTGGTGGCCTCAGAGCCCCATCATCTTTGTCCCTCTGTAAGAGCCGCAGGGAAAAGGCACCTTTACCGTCTTCATGTTCTGACTGAGCAAGCAGAGGCCTAAGCCCCAGCTGCACAGGCCCCCAGTTCCTGGCCCCCATCTACCCCAGGCCTGGCTACCGCCCCTTCCAGGGGGCTCAGGAGGCCGGGTGAGTCCGGTCTGCCGCAGACTTGCTGAGGAGAGGTTCCAAGTCTCTGGTCTCCCGTGCTCACTCTATTAGGAAAGGGTTGCTTTTTCTCCTGTCCCTCTTCCCTGGAACCACCTCTAGGGATAAATAAGAAAACGTGACATAACCCGAGAAGTCCCTCTAGGCCCAAACCCCACACCCTGGTGGACCTCAGCTACTTCTCTGTGGCATGTGAGACTGTTGGCCAAGGCCGTTTCTGAGCAGAAGGGAAGGGGCTGTCAGCCCTTGACCCATCAGAAAAATGATCCCATTCTCAAGGGGCTGGCACTTGAGGCATCAGTGAAAACCCCTGGAGCATCTTCAGGACACATGTAAAGCCACAAATGGCACCGTCCAGTGCCCCAGCCACCCCAGTCTCTTTCAAGGGCCACTATAGACCCCACCCCTTTGGGAAGCTCCCCAGATCCCCACTGTGCCTGCCGTGGCCCATCTGGACCCTTCCTCCTCAAACGGAACCCCTCAGCTTTGGACTCCGTAAGTTAAGGCTATCACTGCCTCCACCTACTGATACCCTAAAGCCAGACAGAGAGTCTGGGTTGGGTGTGCTATCTGGCCCCCAGGGCTTTGCACACCCTGCACCCCACTCCCGCCCTCATCACCCTCTTTGCTAACGCCTACACCTTCCTTAGAATTCAGCCCAGGCAAAACCTCCTATGCCATCCCTCTGCATTCCCCAGGCCTCACCTGCAGGTTGGAGGATGCCCTGCAGGGCTCAGCACCCTGGTCTCACCTGGGCTTATCTCTGTTGACGTATCCCCGACGCTGGTCTATCTGCTTGTCTGCCTACTTCACTGAACTAGAAGTGCCTTGAGGGCAGGGCTGGCCTTGGTCCAGAACAATGTCTGGAACTGAGTTTGTAAAATGAGCGAATGAGGCTGTGAGAAACACTCTCACCCATCCAAACCCAAAGAATGGACTTAGCAGCATGAAGAACAGCAAAAGTGAGACTTTTAATAGTGCTCTTGCAAGATCGGGTGTCTAGTAGGCAGGCACACTCAGGACAGTCACAGCAGGTAATTTATCTCCTAGCATACAAGTGCCTCCCCCAGTTCCTCACTGGTCGAGTACTATGGAGTTACAATCTTCCCGGACGTCACCTAAGTTTCATTATCCCCCTTATAAGGTTATACCCTGTCCCCTTCCCCACTTAAGTTTCAATTTCCCAATAATGAAACTTTCTTCCCTTTTATGGGCTGACCCCTCCTCTACATTCTGTTCGCTTATTGTGACCTTCTAGGTGCATGGCCCATGCAGCTTGTTACATTTGCAGGCTGGCTGCCAATACTTAGATTTATCATGCCTTGAAAATGGACCATGTAAAATGTTTTCTCACAAATTCCCTCCTGTTTTCTATTGACTTCCTTTGGTCTCATTTTCATTTAAACCCTTTTGGTCCTTGAACTGCTCTAGAAGTTGTTTACTTTTTTTCTTCCTTACATAGGAGAGTGAGTTTAATTTGGTTTCTAATAGTAGCCGGTTACTTTGCTGGTAAGTCATGGGCATTTGTTTATTAATAGCTGTTTCAGTTCATCTCTGTGCTAGTCCCCTCACACAAGGGATTATACAATATCTCACTGCTGTTAAGACTCCTGCACAATTAAGAGAGATGGAAGGATTGAAGTTACCATGCCTTTCCATTTTTCAAACCAACCTTCTAGTCAACCTGTAAATGGGTCATTAATTCCAGCCTTTTTTGCCAGTTCATTGGCTAGAGTTGTTAGTCCTTATAAAGCTTTTGTGATGGTCCCATCTGGGGTAGTAGTGTTGGGAATGCAAGTACATTTCCCACCCAGCATAACATATACACCCCCTTTTTCTGCTAGTATCATGTTTAGCGCAAACCTGTTTTATCAGGCCATTCAACTGGTGGCATCCAACTGATCTCAGCTCACTGCAAGCTCCACCTCCCGGGTTCACACCATTCTCCTGCCTCAGCCTCCTGAGTTGCTGGGACTACAGGCACCTGCCACCACGCCCGGCTAATTTTTTGTATTTTTAGTAGAGACGGGGTTTTACCGTGTTAGCCAGGATGGTTTCGATCTCCTCCTGTGTGTGTGAGCTGGGATCGGCCACTGCACTCCAGCCTGGGCGACAGAGGGAGACTCGTCTCAAAAAAAATTCTGGCAGTAATTTGGCAGGAAGCCCTTGGACAGATGTAGTTTACTCTTTAGGGGTCTCCAGCTTGGAGTTACCCACCCCATGTTTACTGTCCAACCCTGAAATTGGGTAGTCCACCATATATTATCCCAGTTTGGGCAGGGTGATGCCCTACTGTAACCTATATTTGGTTTAGGGCAAATATACTTATCTGCCTGTGAGATCTGTCTCTGATTTTTTAAATTTCCACAAGGTAAAACCTGGCAGGCATTAAATCTTATAGTCTGGGGTGCTACTGTCTTGGTCACATTAATCACCAACCTGACTGGGTAGAGAGGAGTCCCCTGCCAGCTTCCATTTTGACCTTCTGCTCTTTGCATAGTAGCCCATCCCAGTCATATTAACTTCCAGAAATGGGGCCAGCCCATGTTTTCTTTTTAAATTTTTCTTAGAGTTAACTTTAAGGGTTCCTTAAAGTTAGACTCGGGCACTTTCCACTGGTCTTTTTCCCTCCCTTCCAGGGCCTCTTTTACCAGTCCCTTGATTCTAGTATAGTGAGTCCATCTCCATTCAGCTGTTTGCAGGGCCATCTCCGTGGTCAGGAGCACTTGATAGGGACCTTCCCAGCTTGGGTGGAGCTTGTCTTCTTTCCAAGTCTTAATCAGCATCAAGTCACCAGGCTGGAAGTGGTGAACCACAAACTTAAGGGCGGAGTTTGAGTTAGAAGTCTTTTTAACGTAAGGGATGACAGGGTGGAGGATATGGCCAGTATATAATTTCTTAAGAATTGATCCTTGGTTTTCATAGTAGGGAGATCTGTAGCTCTGCCTAAATACGGGAGCCCATATAATAACGTGTAGAGGAACAATCCCAAGTCTTTTCTGGGAGCTGTCCTAATCCTGTGGAGTGCTACTGGTAGACATTTGGTCCAAAGCATTTTAGTTTCTAAGATTAGTTTGGTGATATGCTTTTTGAGAGTTTGATTCACTCTTTCTACCTTTATAGAGGAAGGGGGATGCCAAGGGGTGTGATAATGCCATCTAATTTGTAAACCTTCCATAATTCCCCTTAACACCCTTGAGGTAAAGTGGCTCTCACTGTCTGAATCAATATTTTTCACCAGGCCAAATCTAGGTACAATCTGTTCTAATATTATTTTGACCATACTCCTGGCAGTGGCTGTTGGGAGAGAAAACGCTTCCACCCAGCTGGAAAGGTGATCTACGATCACCAGTAAATACTTTAATCTTTCTACTTTGAGCATTTCTGTAAAATCTACTTGGATGCTTTGAAATGGTCTTAGTCCAGGAGGTCTTCCTCCCATGGCTTGTTTTCTAATTACCTTTTGGTTTATCCTTTGACAAGTTACACAATTTCCACATACTTGTTTAGCGAGGGTATAAGTCCCTATACACCCATAATTCCTAATGTTATAGGAGGCAGAAAGAAATTTAGGTAGACAGGGTAAAGTGAGTCCCTGGCAGAAAACTTTCCCTCTAACAAAAAGCAGCTCAGAAAGCTCCCTTTCTAACCTCATGTGGTTCAAAGAAATTACTTCTCTTCTAACAAAGGGCAGCCTAAAAGCTCAGCCTGTAAATCACAGATAAATAGCTCAGGCACAGAAGGAAGGGGGTTGGGGGGGTTGGGATTGGGGGGAAGTCTCCTGGGTAATCACCAAACTTCACACTCATACAATGGGCCCCAGTAAAAACAGTGGGCCTTAATAAGCACATTCCTTTCCCTTTAGGCACACTAAGATAGGGAGGCTAAAAGCGGACTGGGGTTGGGGGGTGGGTGCCTGAAGCTGCAAGAAGATGCCTGGAACAGACACAGACACTCTCCCTCCCAGGTAAGTGACAAAATGGGGTAAAGGCTGATAGAAACTCTGCTCTAAACAGATAGCACACCTGGTCACAACTAAATCATCAGAACCTAGGAGGATAATACATCCCCTCTTCACTAGCCCCCTCCTTGCTAGCCCATTTATGAAAATTCTAAACATTTTTATTGCAACTTGGCAACCTGCTTAGGGTCCCCCTTTCAATGCAGAGCGGCTCCCTCCCCCGGCCACCAAATTCCTGCTCCAAACCCACTCCACCTGTGCAACCCCGATCTCCCCAGCTGCAAGACCAAGAATCCTGGCATCCACCCCAGCCAGCAAGGCTGCCTCACTAAGTATTGCATTACACAGAGCCTGGGGTCCCCAATGACTCCCTTTGTGTACTATAGACATTAGTTCTTTTATCAAGGGTTTACTCACACTAGCTCTCTCTCACACTGTCCACCTTTATTTCAGCTGTCTGCTCCCGCTCTGCGGCTCCTGCCACCCCCACACCTGCAGCTGCATTTCCTGGCCCACAAGGCCAGCTCTTAGTTACAAAGTTAACTTTTAAAAGGCTTTGACTTACTGGGTCCTCTGTATTTAATCCAGAGGTTGGTTTTTTTTTTGTTTGTTTTTTTTTCTCCATCGGATCTCTGGCCTCTGCAGGAATGCAGAGGGAGTTTTCTCTTTTTCTTGTTGAATCTCGAGTGCCTTTCAGACATTTTGAGTCCTAGGAGTGGACTCTTTGATCCCTTTAATTATTAGTTCTCTGAGGTTCTGCATTTGGACCTGGTCCCTGGGATCATTATTATCCCATTTGGGATCAACATTTGGAAGTTTTTTGTTCGACTGTCAAGACTTCTTGCCTGGGAGGGTGTCACCTCTCCCATATAGTCATGGCCACTCTCCTAATCATTCCCCTTTCTTCTCCTATGAACAGGATATTTAAGACAGACATCATTTCAGCCCAGGTGTAAAAGCTTGGTCCTATGAATTTGTCCAGCAGGTCTGCTAAACCGAGGGGATCTCCTAGGAGTGGTTTCATTTCCTTCTTGAAATTCCTAACATTAGTACTTGTAAGAGGAGCATTTACAAAGCCAATCTCTCCCTGTTCCATAAGAACTTCCCTAAAAGGGAACATGCTAGATGCCTGCTGTGTGGATAGGGAAGTTCTCAATCTCTCTCCTATACTGTTCTAATTCTTTTTAAAAATTTTGATAAGGATTTAAAGAAGCAGTTGGTTCAGCTCCCCCATGGTCTCCAGGTCTTTTTTCCTCTAACCCTCCTGCTGCCCCTTGATCTTCCTGTCCCCTATTTTGTGAGACATATGAAGCGGGCACACATGACGGGGGTCCCAGGGCTTTTCCCTAGGTGAGGGCTTTTTACTAGGCTCTTTTTCTTCTTCTTTGAAGGGGAACATGTGGGTGAATTCCTTGATCCAGCAGACAGCATAACATCTCTTCTTATGAGGATGGGGTTTTATCATTCACATAGAGAATTAAAGTTTGGCACACCCAATCCTCATCTGAGCCAAACCTGGGCCAAAAGACTGAGGGCTTACAAATGGGTCTTTGGGCCAGATAAAACAGCAATGCTTTATTATCTTTTGCTTTTCCTTGTCCCTGGTTCAAGGGTTGTTCCTCCAAACCTGCCACATTCTCCCCAAAGGACTATCTGGGGGAACATCAGAGGGAGTCTCTTTGGCTCCCTATTTCCTTTGTCACCTAGGCCTAGAATTCCTGTTTCCCATTTTCAGTCAGTCTCTGAGTTTCCCTGTGTACTCAACCCCCTTACTGGAGGTTTCTTGCACACCCCGAGAATAGCTTCATCCATTTCCAGCCATCTCCCTCTCGGGAGAAGAGAACCACAGATTGGGACTCTGCACTCACTTTGTATCTAAGCTACATCTCAGTCACACACACACTCAACTGCCGAAAATGCCCAACCACCAAGGCAGTACTTATAGTCCAGTTTTCCACCTTGGCTCATGCACAAGGTTGCCTGGTTGCCACAGTGCCTGCTTTTCTCCCTGTGTCATCTCGACTGTCTCCTGAGTAAGTCTTGGGTTTGTCTATGGCTTCTGTGGGGAGCTGGGATGCCCGACAGAGCAGGCCACCTAAATTGGGTAGGACATGTCTCCTCTCTTGGCCAGAGTCCCACTCCACGCAGGCACAGAGATCCCGGACAGGCCCCCAGGTTGTGAGAAACATGCTCACCTGTCCAAACCCAAAGAATGGACTTAGAGGCATGAAGAACAGTGAAAGTGAGACTTTTAATAGTGGTCTTGCAATATCGGGTGTCTTGCAGGCAGGCACACCTAGGACAGTCACAGCAGGTAATTTATCTCCTAGCACAAAAGTCCCTCCCCCAGTTCCTCACTGATCGAGTACTATGGGGTTACAATCTTTCCAAACATTGCCTACGTTTTTTTATCCCCCTTATAAGATTATACCCCATCCCCTTCCCCACTTAAGTTTAGATTTCCCAATAATGAAACTTTTTTCCCTTTTATGGGTTCACCCCTCCTCTACATTCTGTTCATTTATTGTGACCTTCTAGATGCATGAGCCCTGTGGTTTGTTACATTTTCAGGCTGGCTGCCATTACTTAGATTTATCATGCCTTAAAAATTGACCACTTAAAATGTTTTCTCACAGGCCAAGTATGGTGGCTCATGCCTGTAATCCCAGCACTTTGGAAGGCCAAGGTGGATTGTCTGAACTCAGGAGTTCGAGACCAGACTCGGCAACACGGCAAAACCCTATCTCTACCAAAAATACAGAAAAATTAGCTGGGCATGGTGGGACACGCCTGTGGTCCCAGCTACTGGGGAGGCTGGGGTGGGAAGATCACTTCAGCCTGGGAGGCGGAGGTTGCAGTGAGCCAAAATCACACCCACTGCACTCCAGCCTGGGTGACAGAGTGGGACCCCATCTCAAAAAAAGGAAGAAAGAAAAATGAATGAATGAAAAGAGGTTGTGGATGTGTGGGGACAGTGCGATATGGAAACTCCCTGTACTTTCCACTCAGTTTTGCTGTGAACCTAAAACTACTTCAAATAACTTTACTAATTAAAAAAATTAATAAATGACTGAAGACATATGATCAGCCCTTGCTCATACAGCTTTGGCTTGCAGAGGCCTCAGGCCATTATGCTTGTGTGAAGTACCACAGGCAGACTCGTCCCCCTGAGAGCCAGGACTTTCCTTCCCTTGTTCGCCCTGCAGACCTGCCACTGGCCCAGGCCTGGGTGTGAGCAGGTGCTGTTATCCACCTGACTGGATGACGGGGTGGCCTATTTCCTACCCATCTGCCTGTGATGTCATAAGTCAAGGGGAGTCCAAAGGCCATCCAAGCTTTGGTGTGTGCCCTCCATTGTCTATGCTATGGCCACTGGTCCACCCTGGAGGGTCAGGCTGGCTTGTGAGCGGAGCAAGAACTAACCTCTGAGGCTTACAAATTCTCCATGCATGCATATGCTTGCACACCTTCTGCTGCTAATCTGGAGTATTCCGGCATCCCAAACCACCATGATTCTCTCAGAGTTCCAAAGAGACTGAGCCGGGGTCATGGCAGAATCTGTAGACCAGAGGGGACAGTCCTGGCTCCAGGATACCTCCAGGTACTAGTGTTCCTGTTCTCCAGTCATAAAAATGGGGCAACTCAGGGCATGACTTCTTTCCTAGAAAATTCCCAGGCAAACCTCTACCTTGGTCTTGCCTCCCTGGAAGCCCAGGACGATCCTTGTGGAAGCCTGGGGGGGCCTCCACCTTGCCCTAAATCCCCACTGCACACTCACCTTCCCTTGCAAGCCAGCCCTGGGAGAGGCCATACAGGGACTTCAGGGATGGTCTGGTGACTGGCCTGTCACCCTCCAAGACCCAAGCTTCGTTCTCTCCAGCTGGCCTCCTCTTCTGGTCTTCCTCCAATGGCCCTGGGCCTTGGAGGCAACATGACTCACAGAAAGAGCAAGGGCTTGGAGCCTGCCAGAACTTCCTCACTTACTAGCCGTGGGACCTTCAGAAAGTTAAGTAACTGGTCAGGCGCGGTGGCTCACGCCTATAATCCCAGCACTTTGGGAAGCCGAGGCAGGTGGATCACCTGAGGTCAGGAGTTTGAGACCGGCCTGGCCAACATGGTGAAACCCTGTCTCTACTAAAAATACAAAAAATTAGCTGGGCGTGGTGGTGTGCACCTGTAGTCTCAGCTATTCAGGAGGCTGAGGCAGGAGAATCACTTGAACCCATGAGGTGGACGCTACAGTGAGCCAAGATTACACCACTGCAACTCCAGCCTGGGCAACAGAGCAAGGCTGTGTCTCAAAAAAAGAAAGAAAGTTAAGTAACCTCTTTCAACCTCAGCATCCTCATTTGTCAAATTCTTGCTCTCAGAAGAAATCATGGCCAGGGGACAACAATATCCACCTTAGTGTTGCTGTGAGGATTAAATTGTAAATCGTGGCCATTGCTTCACAGAGCATGGCTTCCCTCTGGTGCTCTGTGAGTAGTGACCATACATGCTGGTTTGCCTGGAACAGTCCGGTTGATGTCTACTGGCCTGGCATGTTAATTGCCCCTTTTCACTCTCAGAAGCGCCCAGTTTAGACAAAATACAGTCAGCCTATCTGTGTTTCTTTCTATTCCCAGCTCAGGTCCAGCCTGCATGAGCAGCACCACTATTTCTACTTTCCCCTCCAACAGGCCATGTTTGGTTTGTGGTTATGTTACTGACACACCAGGGGTTCGGTCTAGGTCCTGCTGTGGGTCACACAGAGAGCCAATGACTGAGACACAGAGGATTGCCAAGGAAGGCTTTAATCGAGTGCTGCGGCCAAGGAGATGGGAGCTCAGTCTCAAATCCATCTCCCTGGCTAAAATTAGGGGTTTGTACAGGAAGAAACATAACAATGTAAGGGAAAACAGGAACTCCGGAGGGGTAAGGAAGCAATCATGGTAATGAGGGGCCTGGGTCTCCCTGTCTGGATGCTATGATCTGTGAGTTTCAGTTATTTGATACTTTTTGAGAGGCCTGGTATCTCACTGTCTGAATCCGGTGAGTTTCAAGCTCTAAGACCAGATGTGTCAATTTCTGTTTATTAGGAAAAACTGTCTATGAAACTATTGGGTCAATTTCAGTTATATCCTTCTTTCTGGGCCTCAGGTTCCTCTTATACTATTATCATTTTTTAGAGATAGGGTCTCCCTATGTTGCCCAGGCTACAGTCAGTGGCTATTCACAGGCGCAATCATAGCACACTATAGCCTCGAACTCCTGGGCTAAAGCGATTTTCCTGCCTCAGCCTCTGAGTAGCCGGGATTGCCCATGCACACCACCACACCTAGCACAAGTTATTTCTTTTTTTTTTTTTTTTTTTTTGAGATTGAGTCTTGCTTTGTCATCCAGGCTGGAGTGCAGTGACGCAATCTCAGCCCACTGCAACCTCCACCTCCTGGGTTCAAGTGATTCCCCTGCCTCAGCCTCCTGAGTACCTGGGATTACAGGCACGTGCCACCACATCTGGCTCATTTTTGTATTTTTAGTAGAGATGGGTTTCACCATGTTGGTCAGGCTGGTCTCAAACTCCTGACCTTGTGATCCACCCACCTTGGCCTCCCAAAGTGCTGGAATTACAGGCGTGTGTCACTGTGTCCGGACTCATATTTCTTTTTTTGTCTGTTTTGAGATGGAGTCTGGCTCTGTTGCCCAGGTTGGAGTGCAATGGCAGGATCTCCACTCACTGCAAGCTCCACCTCCTGGGTTGATGCCGTTCTCCTGCCTCAGCCTCCCCAGTAGCTAGGACTACAGGCGCCCGCCACCATGCCCGGCTAATTTTTTGTATTTTTAGTAGAGACGGGGTTTCACCGTGTTCACCAGGATGGTCTCGATCTCCTGACCTCATGATCCACCCACCTCAGCCTCCCAAAGTGCTGGGATTACAGGTGTGAGGCACCGTGCCTGGCCGACCGGCCTCTTATTTCCTAAATGGGGGTAATAATGCCCATCTTGAAGGATATTTAGGAGGCTTAAATGTAGGGTCTGGCACAGGCCAAGAGCCAGATAAACCTGAGTTCCCTTCCATGGCCTTCTCTCTCTTCCCTCCATCATGCCAGTTTCCCCCAAGCATGGCACACCAGAACTCAACTTCTCCCCTGCCAGGAGAGCAATTTCCAGAAGTTCCAGGTGACATATCAGCTCCCAAGCCAGGGCCAGGCCATGGTCTCTTCTGAGAGCAGGAAATCTTCAGGGCCAGGAGCAGTGGCTTACACCCATAATCCCAACAATTTGAGAGGCTGAGGCAGGAAGATTGCTTGGGCGTGGTGGCTCTTGCCTGTAGTCCTGGCTACTCCTCTGGCAGCTGAGGTGCAAGGAACACCTGAGCCCAGGGAAGTCGAGGCTGCAGTGAGCCATGATCGCACCACTGCACTCCAACCTGGATGACAGAGTAAGACCCTGTCTCTTAAAAAAAATTTGTTTACTTATTTATTTATTTATTTATTTATTTTGAGATGGAGCCTCACTCTGTCGCCCATGCTGTGGAGTGCAGTGGCACAATCTTGGCTCACTGCAACCTCTGCCTCCCGGGTTCAAGCAGTTCTCTGCCTCAGCTTCCTGAGTAGCTGGGATTACAGGCACCCGCCACCATGCCCAGCTAATTTTTGTATTTTTAGTAGAGATGGGGTTTCACCATCTTGGCCAGGTGGGTCTTGAACTCCTGACCTCGTGATTCACCCACCTCAGCCTCCCAAAGTACTGGGATTACAGGTGTGAGCCACTGTGCCTGGCCAAAAAAATTTTTAATTAAAAAAATTTTATGTCTGGTGAGGACCTAGTTAAAAAAAAGAAATTTGGGGTCGGGCACGGTGGCTCAAGCCTGTAATCCCAGCACTTTGGGAGGCTGAGACAGGTGGATCACGAGGTCAGGAGATCGAGACCATCCTGGCGAACATGGTGAAACCCCGTCTCTACTAAAAAATATGAAAAAAAACTAGCCAGGCGAGGTGGCGGGCGCCTGTAGTCCCAGCTACTCGGGAGGCTGAGGCAGGAGAATGGCGTGGACCCGGGAGGCAGAGCTTGCAGTGAGCTGAGATCCGGCCACTGCACTCCAGCCTGGGAGTCAGAGCGAGACTCCATCTCAAAAAAAAAAAAAAATTTTTTTTTTAATTTTAGAGAGGGCCAGGGATGGTGGCTCATGCCTGTAATCCTAGCACTTTGGAAGGCCGAGGCGGGCGGATCATGAGGTCAGGAGATCGAAACCATCCTGGCTAACACGGTGAAACTCCATCTCTACTAAAAATATAAAAAAAAAAATTAGCCAGGTGTGGTGGTAGGTGCCTGTAGTCCCAGCTACTCAGGAGGCTGAGGTAGGAGAATGGCATTAACCCAGGAGGTGGAGTTAGCAATAAGCCGAGATCGCGCCACTGCACTCTAGCCTGGGCGACAAAGCAAGATTCTGTCTCAAAAAAAAAAAAATTAAAGAGAGAAAGAAAGGATCTTCAGCATCCATGTGTTCATGTTCAACCCACGTTGGCTGCTTCCAAGCGCATTGCTATTGCTGGTAACATCATTTTGCCTATACAGACGGAAGGCACCTTTGAACTCACCTTTGAACGCTCCTTCCTCTTCCAGGAATCCAGAGGCCTGAAAGGGAGTGCTGGGCCTCCAGTCCCTAAGGACCTGCTGTCCGGGCTAGCAGGCAAAGGGTCACCATGTAATCTCAGCAGATAAAGCCACCATGAGATGAGCCCATAGCAGCAAGGGAATGACTTGCTCCCAGATTCTACCTGGATTAGCCGCATGTCCTCCAAAAGCCCTGAAGCTCACGTATCTGCCTCTTGCCCTTACCCCCACCCACTCCCCACATTGTTTTGCTATGAGACAACTGGTAGTTCTTCTGGCCTGACCATTCCCATTGCCTTGCCACAGGGGGTACCAAACCTGGCTTAAATATTGTAGAATATTTGGTTCCACCAGGAAGTTCTCAGTGTAAACAACCTGTCAGTTATTGGGGTTGACTCTTAGCTCAGAGGCAGTTGCATGACACTTAGGATTTTCATCCTGCCTTAGAAACCACAATACATGAAGGAAGGAAGCCATGAGAAGAAAAAGGTAATGAAGCAGCTGTCCAGTTGGGACTGAATGGGCAGGCATCTGGTGGTGCTGGTGTGTGGTGGAAGGGGTGTTTCAACTGATCCCAAGGAGGTAAATGCAAATGAGGGTAGAATCCTGTGCAGGAGCCTGTTTGCACGTAGCTGTAGGGCAGAAAGAGAAAACCCTAGTACACTGCACTGGCTGTGTGGCCCTCAGTTTCTTGTCTATAAAACAGCTACATATGCTAATTGACTCCATTGTGAAGCTGTGATGCGAAAAGGGTGAAATGAGATCAAAGAAACACTTGGCAATATGGAGAACATGTAACACGTACCCATAACCCAAGTATTATCTAGGGCTCCACCACATAGTTCAGTCCTGCTCAGCTGCACTCAGAGAATTACACATTGCAAAGGGCTTTAAAAGAACCTCGATCTTGTTGCAGTGAGCTGAGATCGCGGCACTGCACTACAGCCTGGCGATAGAGCAAGACTCCATCTCAAAAAAAAAAAAAAAAAAAAAAAAAAAGAACCTTGGCCAGGCACAGTGGCTCATGCCTATAATCCTAGCACTTTGAGAGGCTGAGGCGGGCAAATCACAAGGTCAGGAAATTGAGACCATCCTGGTTAACACGGTGAAACCCCGTCTCTACTAAAAATACAAAAAATTAACCGGGTGTGGTGGCAGGCGCCTGTAGTCCCAGCTACTCGGGAGGCTGAGGAAGGAGAATGGTGTGAACCTGGGAGGTAGAGCTTACAGTGAGCCAAGATCGGATCGTGCCACTGCACTCCAGCCTGGACCACAGACTGGACCACAGAGCGAGACTCCATCTCTAAAAAAAAAAAAAGAGAGAGAACCTTGATCTTTACTTGGGTCTCTTGAAGAACATAAAGTGTGTCCAATTCACAATTCTCAGCAACATTCCTCAAAAATCCTTTTATTTCCCACCCCATCTCCTTGTACCCCTTAGCTGCTCTGAGACCCTATTAAGCCAACTCCAAACCACCTAGGCTGGAGTGCAGTGGTGCAATCTCGGCTCACTGCAACCTCTTCCTCCTGGGTTCAAGCAATTCTCCTGCCTCAGCCTCCTGAGTATCTGGGATTACAAGCATGTACCACCACACCTGGCTAATTTTGTGTTTTTAGTAGAGACAGGGTTTCACCATGTTGGCCAGGTTGGTCTTGAACTCCTGACCTTAAGTGATCTGCCCACCTCGGCCTCCCAAAGTGCTGGGATTACAGGCGTGAGCCACTGCGCCTGGCCACAAGGACAGACTGAACAATACTGTGAGGTCAGGAGAGAAAAAAACTATACTATAATAAACAAAGCAAAATTATTTTTCGTGGATGGGGCTGAAGACTGCTATAAATCTTGCACCAACACACACACACAGTGTCATTTAGTCTCCCTCCCCCCACTGGCCACAAGGACAGTGGGTTGTTTTTGTTTGTTTGTTGGATATTGTGTTTTGTTTTTAGCACTCACCACCTTAGGGAAAGACCATGGCTTTTACAGTTTTTAATGGTGTTGATTTTTCTTCACATTGTTACTCACTTTTGTCACCCCTTTTCCAGAATCAGGGGTGTGGTCAAGGCCTTCAGCACAACCTAGATTCCCCTTCTCAGCATCCTGGCTTCCTCCTAGACTCCAGCTTCTCAATCCGGCCCCAGTCTGTTCTGCACATACCGCCTCGCTGACCTTGACCGCACTCCACACTCACCATGTGCCTCCCCTGCTAACAGCTCCCAACCTCCCCAGCACGTGGAGCCTGAGTTCCTCCTTGGGTGTCCTACATCAAGCACATGGCAGCATGTCTTCACCCTTTGTATCCTTGGTCCTCCTGTAAGCCCCAGTCCAAGTTCTGTTCCCTCCAGGGGACCCACCCTGCTCAATTCTGAAGTAGAGTCCATGCCACACAGTCTCACTTTCGTTGTTTACTGTTTTTTGATCATTGTGAGTCTTTCTCCCGTAAGAACATAAACTCCTTGAGGTCAGGATCTTAAAGGCTTATTAAAAGCACACAAGGATACTCAAAATTCATTTTCCTCTGTTAGCTTGTGACAAGAAAAGAAGGCCCATTTCTACTCCAAAGGCCTTGATGAATATCTTCAAGGCCAGGCACGGTGGCTCATGCCTGTAATCCCAGCACTTTGGGAGGCCAAGGCAGGCACATCACTTGAGTCCAGGAGTTCAAGACCAACCCGGGCAACATGGTAAAATCCCATCTCTGCAAAAAATAAAAAATTAGCCAGGCATGGTGGCATGTGCCTGTAGTCTCAGCTACTGGGGAGGTTAAGGTGGGAGGATCCATTGACCCCTGGAGTTCCAGGCTACAGTGAGCTGTGACCGTGCCGCTGCACTGCAGTCAGCCCAGGTGACACAGTGAAACCCAGTCTCAAAAACAAAATCTCCAGATGCCTTTGCCAAGTCTTTGTGTTTGTTTGTTTGTTTGCACTAACTCTCTACCATCATTTTTAAGAACTTCTAGATAAAGAACAGAAAGAGGCCGGGCTCACACCTGTAATCCTAGCACTTTGGGAGGCTGAGGCAGGCAGATCACTTGAGGCCAGGAGTTTAAGACTAGCCTGGCCAACATGGTGAAACCCCGTATGTACCAAAAATACAAAAATTAGCTGGGCCGTGGTGGCGTGCACCTGTAGTCCCAGTTACTCAGGAGGCTAAGATGGGAGGATCACTTGAGCCCCAGAAAGTCAAAGCTGCAGTGAGCTGTGATTGCGCCACTGCACTCCAGCATGGATGACAGACTGAGGCCCTATCTTAAAAAAACAAACAAAAAGAGCAGAAAAATCTTTTTATATTTTTATTTATTATTATTAAATTTTTTAGAGACAGAGTCTCACTCCTCACCCAGGCTGCAGTGCACTGGCATGATCATAGCTCACTGCAGCCTTGGACTCCTGGGTTCAAGTGATCCTCCCACTTCAGCCTCCTAAGTAGCTGGGAAAACAGGTGTGTGCCACCATGTCCAGTTAGTTGTGTTTCTTTTGGTAGAGATGGAATCTCACTATGTTGCCTAGGCCTGTCTCAAACTTCTGGTCTTAAACTGATCCTTCTGCCTTGGCCTACCAAAGTGTTGGGATTACAGGTGTGAGCCACTGTGCCTGACCAGAAGGAACGCTTTTTAAAATGTATTCATCTGGCCCAACAATTAAAAATGAAGTCACCTCCTTTTTTTTTTTTTGAGACAGAGTCCTGGCCTGCCTCCTATATTTGTTTCTCAACCACTCAGTTAGTTCCCCTGCCAAGAGGAAAACAATAGACTGTTTTTTTCTGTTTATCTTTTTAAAAGCATTTGATGCATACACAAGTCAATAAGAATATATCCTCCTTTTCTTTCCCCACCCCCCTTTTTTCTACACAAGCGTGCATGTGACACACATTCTTCTGCACCTTGCTTTTTCTGTTTAACAATGTACCTCAGAAATCTTCCCAAATCAGCTTCCTCAACACTTTGTTTTATGGTTGTGTAGAGTTCCAGTGTATGGCCGGGTGCGGTGGCTCACACCTGTAATCCCAGCACTCTGGGAGGCTGAGGTGGGCGGATCACGAGGTCAGGAGATCGAGACCATCCTGGCTAACACGGTGAAACCCCGTCTCTACTAAAAATACAAAAAATTAGCCGGGTGTGGTGGCGGGCGCCTGTAGTCCCAGCTACTCGGGAGGCTGAGGCAGGAGAATGGTGTGAACCTGGGAGGCAGAGCTTGCAGTGAGCTGAGGTTGCGCCACTGCACTCCAGCCTGGGTGACAGAGCAAGACTCCGTCTCAAAAAAAAAAAAAAAAAAAAAGTTCCAGTGTATGAAGGAACACTAATTTATTTACCCAATCTCCTGGCTGTTAGATAGTGAGGGTGTTTCCAGTCTTTTAGTACCATATACAAGGCTGCAATAAATCTCCTGTTCAGACATAATGTCATACAACTGAGTCTATCTGTGGGACAAATTCCTAGTAGCAGAATTGCTGGGTCAAAGGGCAAGGTGCATATGTAATTTTTTTTGTTTTTTTTTTGAGACAGATTCTTGCTCTGTCACCCAGGCTTGGAGTTCAGTGGCATGATCTCAGCTCACTGCAACCTCTGCCGCCCGGGTTCAAGCAATTCTCCTGCCTGAGCCTCCCAAGTAGCTGGGATTACAAGCATGCACCACCATGCCTGGCTAATTTTTTGTATTTTAATAGAGACAGGGTTTCACCAGGTTGGCCAGGCTGCTCTCAAATTCCTTGAGCTCAGGCAATCTGCCCACCTCGGCCTCCTGAAGGGCTAGGATTACAAGTGTGAGCTATTGTGCCCAGCCCCTGGTCTTTTTGTCATCAATGCA
Organism: Chlorocebus sabaeus; assembly: GCF_047675955.1. Classification (NCBI taxonomy): domain Eukaryota; kingdom Metazoa; phylum Chordata; class Mammalia; order Primates; family Cercopithecidae; genus Chlorocebus; species Chlorocebus sabaeus. The sequence continues at coordinate 50,894,166 of NC_132929.1, read as the reverse complement.
TAGGAACTCTTTATATATTAGGAGAATCAGCCCTTTGTTTATGACCTGCAGATAATTTCCCCAGCGTGTTGTCCTTTGACCTTGACTTTGGGTTGTTGCTCAGTGAACCTATTTTTCTATAGTCAAATTTATCAATCTTTGCTTTTGTGGTTCCTAAATTTTGTCTCTTGCGCAGTAAGGAGCAGGAACCAATAGCCCCAAGACACACACCACATTTTTGTCAGTACAAGCTTGGAGTGACTTGCTGGGTTCTGTACGGAATAGGACAACTCCTGCTCTCCAAGAGATCCCAGTGTTAGGAGGAAACAAAGTAAACTGACAATTACAATTCTGTTGTAATAAATAGTGGTGGCAGGGCACAGTGGCTCACTCCGGTAATTCCAGTACTTTGGGAGGCCGAAGCAGGAAGATCAAGAGGTCAGAAGTTTGAGACCAGCGTGGCCAACATGGTGAAACCCCGTCTCTATTAAAAATTTAAAAAATATTAAAAAAATTAAAAATCAGGACAGGCACAGTGGCTCACGCCTGTAATCCCAGCATTTTGGGAGGCCGAGGCAGGCGGATCACAAGGTCAGGAGATTGAGACCATCCTGACTAACATGGTGAAACCCCCTCTCTACTAAAAAAAATACAAAAAAAAGTTAGCCGGGCATGGTGGCAGACGCCTGTAGTCTCAGCTACTCGGAAAGCTGAGGCAGGAGAATGGTGTGAACCCAGGAGGCGGAGCTTGCAGTGAGACGAGATCGCGCCACTGCACTCCAGTCTGGGAGACAGAGCGAGACACCATCTGGAAAAAAAAAAGCAGAGCGTGGTGGCACGCCTGGAATCTCAGCTTCTCAGGAGGCTGAGGCAGGAGAATTGCTTGAACCTAGGAGGCAGAGGTTACAGTGAGCCAAGATCGCACCACTACACTCCAGTCTGGATGACAGAATGAGGCTCCATCTCAAAAAAAATAATAAAAATAAAAATAATAGTGGGAAGCACCATGGGAACCTGGGCAAGGAGGATGCAGTCAGCCAGGGAAGGCTTTCCAAAGGAGGTAGCACCCAGGTACATCCAGAGGCATGTGTGGGAGTCAGTCTTGTCCCAGTAAAAGCAGCAGCATGTACACAAGCAAGAGGCCTGGCCAGTTCAAGGTCGTCCAGTCTGGCAAGAGAATAGGGAGCCCTTCAGGGTTGGCGTGTGTGGTAAAGGGCAGGGCTAGAAGGCTAGGCAGGAGCCAGATCACAAAGGGCCAGGTGTATACTGCCCAGGAGTTTGGGCCTGACCTGAGGCAGTGGGGAGGCAGCAGCGGGACCTGACCAGCGGGGTGCAGGAAGGGCTGGAGGTGGCCCAGGGTGGAAGCTGGGCCTTGGTTTGGAGGCTTCTGCCTCCCACCCAGCAGCATCCACAGCAGCCTTGAAGGGCTCATGGCTGCCACACAAGAGTGCATGTTTCAGACCCAAATGTTCTATTCTCTGAAACTTCCAGAATTCTATAAAAATCATCAGGGAGGCTAGAATCTTCTCTGAGAAACATTTCTCCCCAAGATGAAGATAACTTCCAGTGCTTGGACACCTCATGGGGAAAGCGGTGATTGTCACTCCCACTCAGCACCTCGCTGGCAGATGGGGCCAGCTAAATGCAGCACCTGCTCCTCTTAGCTCCAGTCTGGCTCAGGCAACAGCTGGGCTCTTTAGGCCCAGCCCAGCCCCATTCATCCAGACCCCCCTTCAAAATGGGCAGCAGGGATGCAGGACTGCTGTGGGTGGGAGATGGAGAGGCGAACCCCCAGGGACAGGGGCCTCCAGCTGGCCTGAGTCCACAGAGATCTATGTTCCCTTCTAGCCAACAAGGCAAAGTCCTACTGAGCAGCAACAGCTGTTTTCAGAGCTCTGGGACAGTGGCCTGTGAACTTCCCTGCTCCCATGGCCTTTTCACACAGGCACTTTTTGGTTGATCTCCCTGGGCAACTGCCTTCCCTAAAATGCCTGGCATAGATCCTCACACATGATGAATACTCAGAAAACGGTATCAGTTTCTGTTAAAATTGGGAAGTGGCTGGGCGCGGTGGCTCACGCCTATAATCCCAGCACTTTGGGAGGCCATGGCCAGCAGATCACTTGAGGTCACGAGTTCGACATCAGTCTGGCCAACACGGCAAAACCCATCTCTACAAACAATTCAAAAATAAGCTGGGTGTGGTGGCGGGCACCTGTAATCCCAGCTACTCAGGAGGCTGAGGAGGGAGAATGGCTTGAGCTGTGATTGCACCACTGCACTCCAGCCTGGGCAACAGAGCGAGACTGTGTCTCAAAAAATAAATAAATAAAAATAAAAATAAAATTGGGAAGCCTCACCATTTACTGGTGGGTTGCTGAGGGAGAGGAAGGGCAATGTGGACAAGAAGGAAGTTGGAAACCCTGGAAATGGACTTTTAGGACCATCCTCGGGTTTCAGTTACCCAGGTTCCCTTCAGGCCCCATCCCCAAACTAGCCAAAGAAGTTGGTTATTGATGTTACTAGTTATAGTTTATTTTGTGCCCTAAGGCAATTTTATCCCAAAGGGTCACATGGTGAAGTCAAGTGCTGTTGAGATAAAGGCTGTGGAGGCTGCTGGAGCATTGATTCCAGCCAGAGGGCTTCCTGGTCCCCTCAAGGCACCTCTACTCTCAGCGTTCTCAGAGCCCACATGGGATGTCACCTATACCTGGCCTGGAAGTCGGAGGGCAGAAAGCCAGCCTCAGGCTCAGTTCCAAATATGCAGACAAGCCCTCCCCACTGCAGCCACACCAAATGGCAATTAGGTCAAAAGCTGGGTAGCAGAGGGTTTCTGGGCCAGAGTGCATGGTGTCTCTGGATCTACTTCCCTTGGTCATGTATACTGGGGGTCGGGAGGGACAGACACCCAGGCCCCTGCCTCAGGTCCAGCAAAGCTGAAAGGATGAGAACAGAGGAAACCAGGAAGCAGGCAAGAGGCCTGGGACCCAGGGCAGGGTCAACCCTCCTGGCTGCTTACCTGTCACCTGCATAAAGGGATGTGTCAGCTTAGCATCCAGGATTTTCCTTTTCCCAAAATGAGACGGGGCATTGCAGTAAATGTTAGGAAAGCTCTCTGGCATATATGCATGCCTAGTTTTAACTTCCATTGATGTGACATTTACTATGTTCCAGGCACTCAGTGGCATGGGTATTCTGCACACATAATTTCACCAAATCCTCTCAACAACTCCCTGAGGGTAGGAAACAAGATAGCTGAGGAAAGTGAAGGTCAGGAAGGCTAAGTCCTGAACCAAACTCCCACTGCCAGTTAGTGGCAGAGCTGGGATTAGAACTAGGGGCTTTCTGGCTTCAGAACTTTATCCTTAACCACCATGTTATACGGGGACTAAAGAGTACCGGTGAGTCATCAACCCAGACCCTTCCCCAGCCACACCTGGCAACATCCCCTGGTCTCTGGGACCACAGTTGGGTTATAGGGAAAGAATGGAGCCTCCTAAACGGTGATTGTTCTTTATTTCCCCGCACCTTCAATCTCATGGCATGGTCTGCAGGAAACCTCAGAGTCCTGCCAACTCGCAGGCTTCGCTGATTGCATGGCATCTGGGCACCCCGCCAAAAAGCTGAAGCTCCCAAGGCTCAGCCAGGACTCTCCAGCTGTGGTGTTTCTAAAAGTCATTCTGGGTGAGATGTAGAGCCGAGTTTTCCCAGTCGCTCAGTCCTCCTCCAGTGAGGACGACACTGCTTGCTCTCCTGGCTTGCCTCGCCCATCCAGGAAAAAGTGGGGATGGGCTCTAGGCAGCGGACTCTTGGTTGAAAGAAGCTGAGACCTAAGCCTTCTGTCCAGTATAACCTGGAGCACGCCCGGCCCCTGGGGAGGCTCAGAGCAGGCCCCCCATTCAGCAAATAAGGGAATCCTCCTATTTTGCCAACATCCATCTTCACCGACTTGGCCTGAACACATTCTGAATACAGAGGGACAACCATGACAGAAATTCCAGGTCAACTCTGCTGGAAGCCACTGTGCTGGAAGAGGACTTCTTTCACTTTGTCCACGATGGTCCCCACTTCAGCCATGGCCCCCAGACCTGGGAGCAAAATTCTGCTGTGGCCAGACAGGCTGACAGTGCCTGTAGCCCTGCAGACCCCTGCCCATTGCTCCGAGTGCTCCACCGAGAGCGCAAGGCCTGAGAGGGCAAGGTCTGTCTCTGCCTGAGTCAGACACATCATATCTCTCCCGAGACCCCCGGTGAGGCCCTGGGAATCGTTCCAGTAGCCATCCTTAACTACGTGTGGGCTGCGTGCCAGGGACTCTACCAGGTACTTTACATGGTCCATCCCATTTTACCCTACCAATCTGGAGGCAGGAATTACAATTCCCATTTTCCAGGTGAGAAAGCTAAGCTCAGAGGATGGTTTGCTAAGGTCATAACAGGCCAGGAACTGAACTGAGATGTGACCCCAAAGCTGAGCCCCTTCTACGGCCATGGGCTATGAGCCTGGCAAGACACCCACCTTCGTCTCCACACACCAGCTTCTTGGCCACACAGGGGATCTCGACATAGCCGAAGGCCTTGAGCTGGTCTACCTGCTGTGCTGTGATAGGGTGCTCCCACATGGCGGTGTTCATGGCCGGGCAGAAGAGCAGGGGTTTGCTGCGGTCCCAGGCCCGGATGACGCAGGTCTGTGAAGAAAGCCGGGGAAGTGGGGGTCTTGCTACTCTGTCTGCCACCTTCCCCACTGCCCTCCAGACCCTGCAGCCAGCAGCCCAGCTGTGGGCTTGAGATGAATGGGCACAGCCTGGCTGCAGGGAACTGTCTTGTCTCTCAGGGGTGGAGGCTGTGTCTCCTCGCCTCTCTCCACCTCCCCACAGGCTCTGGCACAGGATCCTACAAACAGGAGGTGCTCAACCAACGCTCAGACCTCCAGCAGGTATCCCTGTGCCTAAGCCTCCTCCAGGTAGGCTCACACCTCCTGGGAGAAACAACCCTGGGGAGCAGAAGGCAGGCTTTTTTGGTTACACCAGAAAGCAAAGGACGAGGCTGCTCCTCAGTGGGGCCCATCTACCCGACATCAGCTCTGCGAGGCCAGCTAAAGTCTGGCAATGAAAACATCTGCCATTACCAAAACCTTCTCATGTATAGGATCTCATTAACCCTCACTGTGACCTTATAAAGAAGGTGTTGGCTGGGTGCAGTGGCTCACACCTGTAATCCCAGCACTTTGGAGGTGGAGGCAGGCAGATCACAAGGTCAGGAGATCAAGACCATCCTGGCTAACATGGTGAAACCCCGTCTCTACTAAAAATACAAAAAATTAGCCAGGCGTGGTGGCAGGCACCTATAGTCCCAGCTACTTGGGAGGCTGAGGCAGGAGAATCGCTTGAACCTGGGAGGCGAAGTTTGCAGTGAGCCGAGATCACACCACTGTACTCCAGCCTGGGTGACAGAGCAAGACTCCATCTCAGGAAAAAAAAAAAAAAAAAAGGAAGGTGCTGTCCCATTTCACAGATGGGGAGCTGCAGCTCCCTGAGAGGTAAGCAGTCATCCAAGTCCACACCCGGACAATGGGCGCCACTCAGGCAATTTTCCACTGCACAGCCTCACCATCTCCCAAATCCAGGCTGTCCCACCAAGCCACAGACCTGAGCAGCTGTGAAAGGAGCCATCCAGCTCACAGAGTCCTTTGTGCCATGGACTTTGAAATTATGTAGCGCTGAGTTCAAATCCTGGCTGTGCTCTGTATTACTAGCTGTGAGAACCTGGACATGGGACTGAAGGCCAGGGCCTGCCTTCCTCTCTAGAAAGGTCCCTCCCTGGGCAGCTGTGAAGACTGAGGTGAGAATGACTACAAAGCTCTGAGCGCAGGGCCAGGCACAAAGCACAGGCTCCAGGGCAGTGACTCCTGGGCTTCCCATAGGCGTAGGCTCCCTGGGCTGGGGGCCGCCTGGGGAGAGAGAAGCTCCCAGTGCTCTGACTAATCCAGACACTTCTTCCAGGGCTGTGAGCCCCTCAGGGTAACAGGGGCTGGAAACCCCTCCCCTGAAGGGAAGCTCATCTGGGAAAAGAGGGAGTCCAGAGAACAATGCCTCAACAGGCCAGGACGAGCACCTCCCCCAAGTCCCAGGGACAGGGAGGAAGCAGGACAGCAAACAGCCCTGGGACCTGGCTGCTTGCATCAGCCACATTAGTTTCCCACCAAGCCTTCTCAATGCCGCACCCGGGCTACGAGTGGACAGTTTCAGTCACACTTCCTCTTGGCTCCGTGCCACCCACTACTTCTGCAGAAGTCAAGAGCATACCTAGAAGAGTCTCTCCACTGTGTGCAGGGTGGGAGCAAGGGCTGGGCTTGGCTTTCTAAGTGCCCTCAAAGCAAAGAACACCAACCAGGGTGAAAACCAGCACTCCACCTCCTCTCAGACAAGCCTCAGCTCCTCTGAACCCACGAAAGCAGACAGGGGGAAAAAAGGGCCTCGGTTCCCACGGTGACATCTCTTTGGCCAGTGGTGTGTTCAACACTTCAGGCTATGCCCCTGGGAGTTCACGTGGACAGGGGAGAAGGCCCGGATCCCAGTTAGGAGACCGGCTCCTAGCCAGACTGGTGACCCAGAGAGATTGTCTGCTCTTTCTAGGTCCGACTGCCTGTTTAGCACAAATAGGCCAGGGCCTTATTGAGCTAGAGGACAGAGGGAGATGGGCCTGGAGGCCAGGAGCACGGTCACGCCTAGCACACTGCCCTCACAGCACTCCACGTCCTGGGCCCTGGAAAGGGAGGTTTGTGGAGGGAGGAGCAGGTTCAGCTTCCTTTCAGGGATGTAGGGAGAAAACAGCTACAGAGAGAGAACACAGCCACAGGCCACCAATGCCCACACTTCAAACTTTGTAAAATTTGAGATTCCTTGAAACGTTTGTGACTTCCAAGGAAAACCTTTGAGGCAAATGATCTGGGGGCTGGTCTTGGGAACATGTTTCACTTCCCAGCCAACTCTGGAGGAGGGAAGCCCAGGGATTTCATGAAGTGATGGCAGCTTAGAAGGAAAATGGAAAGCAGAGCTTGCAGGAAAGAGGAAAGCACCCTTGCAGAGCTGACCCAGGCCAGGGCTTAGCTCCCAGAGGCCAGTGCTTTGTCACACCAGCTGCTGCTGACCCACCAGCGGGGAGCCTGGAGATTTGGTGAGATGGTGCTGGCCACACAGAACTCTGACGCAATTTGATGAGAGCAGCCAGGAAATTCAACTGTTCTAGCTACAGCTGCTATGTCAGTTGTGGCACCAGTGCTGCTGGAAAGCCTTTTTGTTTATTTGTTTTTAGAGACAGAGTCTCACCTCTGTAGCCCAGGCTGGAGTACAGTGGCACAATCACAGCTCACTGCAGCCTCGACCTCCTGGGTTCAAGCGATCCTCCCACCTCAGCCTCCTGAGTAGCTGGGGACCACAGGCATGCACCACCACACCTGGCTAATTTTTTTGTATTTTTTGTAGAGATGGAGTCTCACCATGTTGCTCAGGCTGGTCTCAAACTCCTGGGCTCAATAGATTTTCCTGCCTCAGCCTCCCAAAGTGCTGGGATTACAGGCATGAGCCACCATGCCGGGCCCTTTCCTTTTTTTTTTTTTTTTTTTTTTTTCCAATAGAGACAGGGTCTCGCTATGTTGCCCAGGGTGGACCACACTGGCTATTCTGGCTATTCACAGTCACAATCAAGGGGCACTGTAGCCTAGAACTCCTGGGCTTAAGTGATCCTCCCACCTCAGCGTCCCAAGTAGCTGGGACTATAGGGAAAGTCTTCTTGATGACATTATTCCCAGGCTCTCTTCTCTGCACACCCTTCCCCTGTTCCTGGCCACACAAGTTGTTCTTCTGCTCACCCTGTGCTCTTATTCAAATGATGCTTAAATCACTGGCAGATTCTTTGAGGAGTGCCTTTAGAGCCCATTGACAAGTATACAAGAACACTAATCTGTGACCCCAAAAAACATCCTGTCCCAGCTTCATTATCCACCTTCTTCACCACATGAAACTCTGAAAAACTCCCAGCTACTTGCAAAAGTAAAACTGCTAGTTACCCCATACATGCAGTATTTACTGGATGTCTACCACAGGCCCAGCACTATGCAAGGTAGTGACTCCACAGTCAAAGGACTGACTGGGGTCATTCAGGACTGGGGTCATTCAGGAATGTACTCCTCACCAGAGGATACTCCCTTCCCACGGCCATGGGTGATCAAGTGTGGCATTCTCCTTCCAGCCTGGGAGCTCCGTGTTCTGTGAGGCTGTCAGCATAGACCCCAGTACGTGGTAGGCGAAAGCTCAATAAATGAGGTGAGGGGTGGCAATAAGGGAGAGGGAGGAGAGAAATCACACCCAAATCTTCCCAAAACGATTATATAAACAAAGGCAGCTCCCCTTTACAGGCAATAGCTCCCTGGAGGCATCTTAGGCCTAGGACAGCGCCCACTTTGGACAGCTGGACTTCCATTTCTCCCTACCACCCATCGGCTCTCGCCACTGCCCCTATCTTTCTCCCCTCTTCCCCTCTAAGCTTCCTGTAATATATAGGAACACTACAAGGGCAATAAAGTGTATGAGACATCTATGAAGAAGTGAATCCCCAATCACATTGCCCACGTGTATACCCTGATCTGGGGAGAAGGCAGAGCTGAAGCAGGAGGTGATGGGGCTGGGCAGACAGTGGAAGAGCACATCCAGGCAGCCCACAGGGAGGGACAAAGAACAAGGAACGAGGGTCTGCTTGTGGGCACCTGGCTGGGTGCCAAGGGCAGGGGAGAAGGGGACACTCCTGGGGAGCAGCAGCAGGTCAAGTTGACCCATCAGGACCAGGGCTGTGCCCACGTGCTGGAGAGAAGGTGAGAGCACTAGGGGGCGACGGGGGGAATGGGAGAGCATGATCTCCCTGAGTAGACTGGGGCCCCACAGCAGCAGGTCTCCTTGTACAAGGATGTCTGCAGCTCAGCAAACTGGGAGTGAAGCCCAGGGAGGGACAAGGGCACCAGGGCATCACTCACAAGCAAGTTGTCACAGATGCCACTGGCCACCTTCCCCAGTGTGTTGGCATCAAGAGGAGCCACCAGCAGGAGGTCTGCCCACCTCCGCAGGTCAATGTGCAGAACTGGGTCAGAGCGGCTCTTCCACATCTGGCAGAGGGAAGAAAAAGGGGTCAGTGTGGAGGAAGCGGGATGCAGCGCCAAGGCAGGCCAGGTACGGTAAGTCAGGAGACTGAGAAGCCCACTGACCTGCCCTGCCCAGGCCAACCTCCGTTCCCTCCTGCAGCTAAGGTGGCGAGCGCTAGCCATGGAGCCAGCAGCTGAGAGAACCAGGCTGGAGGAAACAAGCGCCCCTTGTCTCTCTGAGCTACTCCCTTCACGGTTTGGCTTTCAAGAGAACTGACATCTGGCAGGGAGCTCCCGGCCTGTCTGCTTGAGGCGGATGCTTGGGTTGTCCAAGCCAGTGGAAGGCTCTGGGGCAGTGAGAAATGGAGGGGGTGGGGGCAGGGAAGACAGACCAGCCGGAAATGTTCTAGGCTGAGAATGTTTGGAAATGCCTGGCAGGGAACCCCTGTGAGGCCCACACTCAGTGTCTGGTGAATCAGCCAGTGCCCACCCATCCGCAGGGGAGATGCAGCAGAGCCCAGTGGCCGTGGGAAGTGAGGCGTTCTCTTTAGCCCTGACGCCAGGAGCCACGTGGACAAGGGTGGTGGGAACAGAGCTCCTCTGTGGTTTCATCAGCCCAGATAAGTACAAGGACACTCAACCTCAGGCACCAGGCCAAAGCCCAGCTCCGCCTGGGCTGGGAGGAGACTAGGGCCTCCTGCAGGCCAGAAGCTAGACAGATGTTTTCTTCATTGCCTCTGCCCAGAGGGCCCTGACCGTGGATTTGAGCCCAGCCTGTCTGTTCCAGCTGCCAGACCATAGGCTGCAGGGAGGACTGCTCTGTCCTGCTGGTGGAAAGTCAATGGGACTCAACCCAGGAGCCCCCAGCACTGACCTCCCATTCATCAGCATCGCTGTAGAGGGTGACAGGAATGTCCTGGGGGCTGTAGAAATGTTTGGCTCTCTCAGTTGTGACCACTGCTACTTCCAGCTGTCACCAAGAAAAAGGGGGTGGTGGGGAGGGAGGAAGAAACTGTTACCAGAGTCACAGGCCTGGAGGTCACAGGAGAGTCAGGGCAGGCAAGTGCTGTCTTCACAGGCTGGCTTTAGAGAGGACTTCCCTCCTTAGCTGCAACCCCCATGTCTGCTTAGCTACTTCTGCTGTCACCCAAAGGTCAGGCCCTACCAGGTGTGGCTGTTTCACTTCCCTATCTGAGGGGCTGCTGAGGAATGAGTCACCAACTGCCCATATATACAAAGCTGCAAGCTCCTGCCACTCGGGCAGAGGGAGGCCCAGGGGCAGAGGCACGCAAGTGACAGGAAAGGAAGTCAAGGCCAGGGCCGCAGAGGCCACAGCAGGCAGGAGGGGCCACCCAAGGAGGCTCATAGGTCCTGAGTTCTGTGCCACACAGCAGCCCTGCCCTCTGCAGGCCAAGGCACTGAGGGCTGAGGCACAGCATGTCCTCTGTGCATGCATGCCCCCAAGAGAAGGCAGACAGTGTCCCTTCACGTACTTCTAGGAACATGGGCACAGGCTGCAGACAGGCTCCTGGAAAACCCAGCTTGTGTGTGCCCTACACTCATGGGGTGAGAATGAGGTTTACCCACACACTACCCATTCACTAAGAAATTACTAATGCAAACCAGGGCTGCCTGCAATCTGCTTAACAGAACACATGGCTGTGAGAAACAGCACCCAGGAGTGCGAAGGGCACTAGATGGGTTGGTCATCATTTGTAAAACAAGATTTTTTTTTTTTTTTTTTTTGAGATGGAGTCTCATTCTGTCGCCCAGGCTGGAGTGCAGTGGCATGATCTCGGCTCACCACAATCTCCGCCCCAGGTTCAAGAGATTCTCCTGCCTCAGCCTCCCAAGTAGCTGGGATTACAGGTGCACGCCACCACAGCCAGCTAATTTTTGTGTTTTTAGTAGAGACGAGGTTTTTCACCATGTTGGCCAGGCTGGTCTCAAACTCCTGACCTCAGGTGATCCACTCACCCCAGTCTCCCAAAGTGCTACGATTACAGGTGTGAGCCCACCCCAGTCTCCCAAAGTGCTACGATTACAGGTGTGAGCCACCGCACCTAGCCTGTAAAACAAGATCTTAGACTAACAAGCTGGCAAAGTACAGGGGCCCAGAAGAAGTAGCCGGTAGGGAGAGGGGAGTGTAGGAAACCACACCTTTGGGGGAAACCAATGAGTCAGGAGAGGACATTTGTTTCTCTGGACATTTATCCAGAAAAAAGAAAAGTCAAGGGTGGCAAGGACAGAACCATCGAGCAGCCAGAGCTATAGTCGTGGGCCATGTCTGGGCCAGACCCAGCCTACAGACATGCTGTTTGGCCTACACAAGATCATTAACATTTTTGAGCCAACATGTCCAAGTTGGGAGATTTCGCATAGAAAATTCAATTTCCTCAGTTCTTGTGAAAAGCTGAAGGCTCGGCGCTGCTGGACACACATTCCTACTTGAGAGCGACGTGGTGCCCTAAGGCCTGCCTCTCGCTCTGTAGAGCGTGCCCATGCCAATTTCACCTTGTCCTCATTCCTCCCTACTGTCTCTCTGAGGCACCCCCTCCTCGCTTGCTTCCTGCATATTGTACAGGACGGAGTGAGTGACACATCGGCACGGTACCTAGGAAAAAAGCTAGGACCAAGGAGTAGAAGTCTCAGAGAAGATGACTAAGGAAGAACTTCAGAAAGTCTGGGGTTCTGAGTTCTATTAACTTGTCCATTCTCCATCTCACTCCCCCTTAGGATCTACCATGCCCAGAACCTGCAAAAAAAACCTCAGGGACCTTTTCAGAGGTCCATCACTTATTTATTTATTTACAGACAGGGTCTTACTCCATTGCTCAGGATACAGTGCAGTTGCGTGATCATGGCTCACTGTAGTCTCAACCTCCCTGGGCTCAGGTGATCCTCCCATCTCAGCCTCTCGAGTAGCTGGGACTACAGGTGCATGTCACCATGCCCAGCTAATTTTTTGTATTTTCGGTAGAGACAGTGTTTCACCATGTTGTCCAGGATGGTCTCTAACTCCTAGGCTCAAGCAATCCACCCACCTTGCCTCCCAAAGTGCTAGGATTACAAGCATGAACCACCATGCCCGGCCTAGAGGTCATTTAAACCAAACCCCGACTGAATGCTGGAGTCCCCCTAGGATGACCCTGAACAAGCGTTGCCCAGTTCTGAGTGAGATGGCAAGGGAGGGCTGCCTTATCCCTCCCCGGAACCCAGTCCTAGAGATGCCACTGGGCCAGCACAGGTGGGGAGAGCAGGGCAGGGCAGGGCGGGGCCATGCTGAAGGCCTGTCTCTTTCGTGGGGAAGACACAAGGTAGTGATAAGGTAAAGGAGAGGGCATAATAAGTCAGGGTATCTATAAGAAGAATAACCTATACCTTTCAAACCCACAGAAGGAAATTCAACCTACACATAAAGGATACAAAAGGAGAAAAAGAAGCAGAGAGAACGTATGATAAACCGTTTGGCCGGGAGCAGTAATGGGATTACGCTCATGCCTGTAATCCCAGCACTTTGGAAGGCCAAGATGGGCAGACTGCTTGAGCCCAAGAGTTCAACACCAGCCTGGGCAACATGGTAAGACCCCATCTCTACAAAAAATACAAAAATTAGCCAGACATGGTGGTGTGCACCTGCAGTCCCAGCTACCTTCGGGAGGCTGAAGTGGGCAGACCCCCTTGAGCCTGGGAAGGCAGAGGCTGTAGTGAGCAGAGATCAAGTTACTACACTCCAGTCTGAGTGACAGGGTGAGACCCTATCTCAAAAAAAACAAAAAAGCAAGCAAGCATTAAATAAGACAGCATAGGTTATTTCTAACATAATAATAATTATAGTAAATATGTAACAGGCTTATCTCCTTGATTAAAATTCAGATTCTCATCTTGGATGTTGTTTAATCCATCAATATGTTGTCTAAAAAGATATATTTAAAGCAAAAGAACATATAAAGGTTAAACAGAAGAAAAAGCTTTTAGTTAAATAAGGTAAACTCTGCTCCCTCCCAGAAACCCACTAAAATAAAAGCAAAGTAATTTTTTAGAAAAGATCTAAACTCAGTGGTTCACGCCTGTAATCCCAGCACTTTGGGAGACTGAGGCAGGCAGATTGCTTGAGGACAGGAGTTCAAGACCAACATGGTGAAACCACATCCTTAATACAAAAAAATTAGCCGGCATGGTGGCGCACACCTATAGTCCCAGCTACTCTGGAGGCCAAGGTGGGAGGATCACTTGTGCCCAAGAAGTCGAGGCTGCAGTAAGCCAAGATCATGCCACTGTACTCCCGCCTGGGTGACAAAGTGAGACCTTGTCGAAGGGGAGGGGAGGGGAAGGGAGGGGGGGGGAGGGGAGGGAACTGCCGTCGCGGTGGCTCATGCCTGTAATCCCAACACTTTGGGAGCCTGAGGCGGCGGATCACCTGAGGTGCGGAGGTTGAGACCAGCCTGACCAACAGAGAGAAACCCCGTCTCTACTAAAAATACAAAATTAGCTGGATGTGGTGGCGTATGCCTGTAATCCCAGCTACTCGGGAGGCCGAGGCAGGAGAATCGCTTGAACCTGGGAGGTGGAGGTTGCAGTGAGCCGAGATCGCGCCATTGCATTCCAGCCTGGGCAACAAGAGCTAAACTCCGTCTCAAAAAGAAAGAAAAGAAAAAAAGAAAGAAAGAAACTCCCAAACAAAAAGAAGAGGAACAACCACCAACAGCAGTTAAGACGTGCCAATGAGCTTTCAGAAGATGGAAGTGAAAGGAAGCACTAGCAGAGCAGATCCTAAAAGATTAGATTAGATTAGATTAGATTAGATCAGATTAGATCAGATTAGATTAGATGAGAAAAGAAAATATCCAAAGCCTACACAGTGACTGAGACACAAGCCAATTAGAACCCAGGAGCCTAGGACTTGAAGTGAGTACCACAAAGGTAAGCATGAGGCAGACAGCTGAATACAAGAGGACTGGTTCCTGACCTGTTAGAAGGAACAGCTAAAGTCCCCCCAGCTCTTCTTCCCACCCCAGGCAGCCAGACATACTACCCTTGAAGAGTTAGCACAACAGAGGACAAAGGAGTCTTGGAGCAGAAGTGAGTATCTATAGACCAAACAGAGAGACCCAAGCCTGCTTCCCCTACTTGACCCTAAGAATGCTAGGTCAACCAGGCAGGAGACTACTGGTCTGGAAAAAACAAATAACCCTGGGAGTAGGGAGATGTGGTAGGGAAGGAAACCTTCAGACATGGAATTCAGAGGTCCACCAACAAAACATTTCAATACCAGATGAGTACCCTGGCAGTGAAGACAGTTTCCAATCAGCTTTTGGCACCCAAATAAGAACAGCCAAGGAGTATCAGGTATTTGAGGAGAGCCCTCTAGCAAGAAAGAGATTACACAAACAGAAAATAGAAACCCATAGGCAATGGAGGGAGAAGAAAATTTTAAAATGAGAGATTACACCCAAAAAACAAGAACATAACACTTTTTAAGATGAATATTCAAGGAACAAAAAAGAACTCTTAGAAATTAACATTATAAACAGTGAGATAAAAAATTCAACACAAGTTTAAAAGAAATCTTCCAGAAAGGAGAAAAAAAAAATGGATAATAATAGAAAAAAGATGAGAAAATCTAATCAACTCAGTAGGTTAAAAATTTTGATGATTAAAGAGTTCCAGAGAGAACAGAAAAAGAGAGAGGAGATAATTACAAAAAAAAAATAAAAATAAATTAAATTTTCCAGAAGTGAAGAACCCACAGGTGAGAGCCATTTATTCTGCCTGCAGGGGTGGGAGAAGGCATCCCCACTGTTAGGTTCATGAAGAAACCAGAGCATCATGTCTATCGATGCAGCCTGAACCCACAGCAGCTCTTCTGGTGGCCACATCCCCCTGCTGATGTATGGAGTTTGCAATCAGCAAAAACTTAAAAAAATTCTTCTCATTCATGCTGCTACTAAGCCGCAAGCGCCAGGCTGTATCTGAGCAGTTATTTTTCTGGTCCCAAATGCAGTCCCTCACATGTCCCTGGCAAATTTCCCCTTATCAGAGTTGGCCTGCTGTTTGCTCAGCCTACAGAGAGCTCCTGAGAGCTCAATCCTGTTGCTCCTCCTCTCAGCCAGCACCACCATCAGTAGCCCGCAGAGACACTAATCCAAATTATGAACAGAACAAAGTCAAGGGCAGAGGCCATCCACAAGGTCCACAGAAGTGGGTGTGGCAGCAGAGCAAGGGGTGATAAAGAACCAAGAAGAAACTGTTTCCAAGTTGGATCTTTCACTGGTTATAACATGCTGACAACATCCCCAGGCAGTCTAGGGAGACGTCCTAGGATTCCATCAAAGGCCTCATCTAAATCGAAAAATACTTGGCTACTATCCAAAACATAAACTAAAATCAATATGCCTTGTTCCTAGTGATCCCAATGTAGCTTTTCTTAGCACTTACAAGCCTCATCTGTAGCAATTTGCAGAGTTCACCTCCTTCACCTTTTTGATAAATGGACATTAGCCATCTCCTGCCCCGACCCCTTTTGACATTTCCCACACTTCCTGTAGGTCACCAACCACAGTTCCCTAGCACCCCAGGAGAGAACTTTCCCAGGACAGGAGATGAATCACCCAGCCTCAGTTCAGGTCCCTCCTACCACTACAAGCTCAAAAGAGAAGATGAACAAAATGAGATCAAAGAATCCCTCCATTTCTTTTTGTTTTAAAAAAAAAAAAAAAGAGAGAGAGAGAGACTCACTTTGTCACCTAGGCTGGAGTGCAGTGGTGCAATCTCGGCTCACTGCAGCCTCCCGGGTTCAAGGGATTCTCCTGCCTCAGCCTCCCAAGTAGGTGGGATTACAGGTGTGCACCACCATGCCCAGCTAATTTTTGTATTTTTACTAGAGACAGGATTTCACCATGTTGGCCAGGCTGGTCTTGAACTCCAGAGCTAGGGCAATCCACCTGTCTCTGCCTCCCAAAGTGCTGGGATTACAGGAGTGAGCCACTGCACCCAGCCCCTCCCATTTCTTCTTGTCCTCTGCTAATGTTACCATTGACCTCCAGCACCAGACACTGCTTCATTGCTCTTCTTCCAAATACATAAAACAGCCCTCTCGAGCCTCCTGAGTTTTGCCACAAGCTTCAGTTCACCCGGGGGCGCTCTGGACCACACTCTTCCTTCATCTCTAGTTACATGTCCTCCCTTCCACTTAACTGTTTTCCAACTCCTTCAACAGAAGGTTTCAGGTAGCCAGAGACCACATCTCTGCTGATACGCTGCCTGCTTCTGCTCATGGGACCCCCATCTTTCATTTCTAAGAGCTTCCTAACCATCCTGAACTATTTGCTACGTAAGAACATCCCAGGTGGCCGGGCGCAGTGGCTCATGCCTGTAATCCCAGCACTTTGGGAGGTCGAGGTGGGTGGATCACGAGGTCAGGAGATCGAGACCATCCTGGCTAACACGGTGAAACCCCGTCTCTACTAAAAATACAAAAAATTAGCCGGGTGTGGTAGCGGGTGCCTGTAGTCCCAGCTACTCGGGAGGCTGAGGCAGGAGAATGGCGTGAACCTGGGAGACGGAGCTTGCAGTGAGCCAAGCCGAGATCGCGCCACTGCACTCCAGTCTGGGAGATACAGTGAGACTCCATCTCAAAAAAAAAAAAAAAAAAGAAAGTCCCAGGTTAATCGGGTTCATCGCCTTTATTCTGAAATTTGGAAAGCTACTTCCTGAAGATCTAGGTCCTCCACTCTCCCCAACTCCCAAAACCATCTTCCAGTTCGCAAAGCAGAGGACCTTGCCTAGTGCTGGACTTCAGAATCATCCCCAAATTGGGCGCCAGGCATGGTGGCTCATTCCTGTCATCCCAGCACTTTGGGAGGCAGAGGTGGGCGGACTGCTTGAGTTCAGAAGTTTGGGATGAGACTGGGCAACAGGGCAAAACCTCTTCTCTACAAAAAAAATATAATCAATCAATCATCAATCAATAAAAACCTAAAAAAAAAAAATCCCCAAATAGGTAATGCCCTTGACTCAGGGGATTCTCTCCTCCCTCTCAGCTCTACCCTTTCTTCCTTCCCTACACCGTCACTCAAGGTCTCAGAGCCTTTAAGCCCCCACTGTCCCCTGGGGAGCTCCAACCCGGGTCCTGTTAAGCCTCTCACCCTACTTGAGATCTTCCCTCTAAGCTCTTTGCCTTACCTCTCAGAGGCTCCACTCTCTAGCCACCCTGCCAGGTTACACAGTCACATTGTTAGGGAGCCTCCTGGGGTCAAGGTCTTCACTAAGGAGTAATGTGAAGTGTATGTGATGGGCAGGTCCTTCCTGATGCCCCACCTCTGACCCACTGAAGCAGCTGACTCTCCTTGGAGGTGACCCTGACTGACCCCAGTGCTGTCTAGCAGGCCCAGACTAGTTTTTCTGGTTTTAGAGGGATGTCACTTGATCTGATTCATCAGCCCTATGGGCTTTGTTCTTTTCTTTTCATTCACTCCACCAAAAGGTCCTGGGAGCCAAGGGCTGGGCCCTGGGTCTGTACACACTTTAAAAAAAAAAAAAAAAAAAAGCACGCGTTACCTTCTATAATACTAAATAATTCTGACCATTTACTCATGTACCTTGACCTCTTCCCAGCAAATGCCAAGGAACCCTGGCAGGGCAGAAACTCCCTGAGGGCAGGAGCCTTCCTTGGCTTTCTCTTACACCTTTGTGGGTCCTGGTAGAAGCAGGGCTGGGCATTAAAAAAGAATCTCCCATATGCTACAGAATTCCTGAAAGGTAACTCCTGGCTTGGTCCCCTGCTGATATCACTTAGAAACAAGTTTTTTCCTCTTTTTTTTGTTTTTTTTTTTTTGTTTTTGAGACAGTGTCTTGCTCTATTGCCCAGGCTGGAGTGCAGTGGCACTATCTCGGCTCACTGCAACCTCCGCCTCCTGTGTTCCAGAGATTCTCCTGCTTCAGCCTCCCAAATAGCTGGAATTACAGTTGTGCACCACCACGCCCAGCTAATTTTTATATTTCTAATAGAAACAGTGTTTCACCGTGTTGGCCAGGCTGATCTCAAAGTCCTGGCCTCAGGTGATCCACCCACCTCAGCCTCCCAAAGTGCTGGGATTACAGGCGTGAACCACCATGCTCACCCTACCTGAGAAAAGTTTTTACAGCTAATATTTTTAAGCTGAATCTCTTTGTGTATGTGACTGAGGCTAGGACAGACCCTATTACATAAGCTGCCTGCATTTTATCTAGCATATATAGAGATTCCTTCCCGAAACCAGTTGGCAAGTCTCTTTTCCTTTTCTTTGCTGAAGAGACATCAGGAATCCTGATTTGGGTTTGGTCAGGAGAAATGGAATCAGGATTTAGAGTGATACCTCCTGTTTCTACTTCAGGCCCCTAGTGTGGCCAGGCTACTTCTGGGGCAGATTATCAAAGGAACCCGTGGAGAGGCACTTCGCAGCCACGGGATGAGACAAATCCCATGGCCTGAGTCTCCACTGCCAAGCCCATTCCTGGCCTCTACCCACTAGAACCAAGAGCTAGTAGCACCACCACCCCTAAGTTAGGACAACTAAAAATGTCTCTGGACATTATCCAATGTGCCCTGGGAAGGAAAATTGCCCCCGCTGAGAACCACAACTCTACAGCATTATCCATGAAGAGCATTTCCATCTCTGCAATGATGGGAACGGCCCTACATGTGCCGTACGGTGTGGCAGCACTGGCCATGTGTGGCCACTGAGCACCTGAGGTGTGGCTGCTGTGACTGAAGAACTGAATTTTTTATTAAATTCTAATTAATTTAAATTTGAATGTGGCAAGCGGCTGCCACATTCAAATTTACATTTATCGGATAGCACAGCTCTGGAATATACAAGAAAATTTAAATATATCAGATAGCACAGCTCTGGCATATACAAGAAAAGGAGAAGAGCCCAAGTGGAACCAGCAGTTGAGTGGCTGGAGAGCAGGTGTTTCTAGTAGGGCGTGATGATGCCTCCACTGGAGACAAAGGAGGATTCTAAAGAGGAAGTGGTAGCCCTGCACTTAAGCTGTGACAAGGCAAGGAACCCAGGGCTTTGGTGGCCCAGTCCTCAGGACCAGGATGCACAGCAGAGGACCCTGACATTGGGTCTACCAGTGTTGACGCTGGCATGCTCCAGATCTGTGCCCAGGACCTAGCGGCCAGCCAAGAAGTAACACTAACCTGAGCATGGGAGTGGCAGGTACATTCTAGGACAAAGGATTATTGGGGCCCAGTGCAGTTGGCACATGAGGCACGGGAGCTGTGAAGGAGGTGGCTGGCCTCCCTAACAAAACCCCCAAGGGAGTTCCGGTTGGCTCCGTGGGTTCCATGGCTTATGATGATGCCTCTACTCGGCAAACATTTACTAAGCCTCTTATATGGTAGGGGCAGGGCTGATAAGATCCAAGCTCTACCCTCTGCTGCAGCTCAGTCTAACAGACAGGTGGGGTACAGGTAACTCCTAACTGCAAGGCAGACCAAGATAGGAATCCACAAATTCCACCATCCTCAAGCACTGGTGAGCTTGAGCAGAGAATGAGCTCCAAGTCTGAGCTCCTCAATTCACTCACTGATAGGACCCAGAAAACCTGGCCTCAAGCCCCCAGTTCTGCTAACTCACTTATTCCCTGGAAGGCCGTGGGTGAGCCCTTCCTCCTCTGTCCCTGGTTTCCTCTTATGGCCCATGCATGAGCCATTTAGACCACATGGTAGGGGTCCATCCAGTTCACTGTGCCACCCCAGCCCTTCTGTGACCCTGACCCTTTCCCACCTGGCTCTGCAGGAAACAGCCGCTCTCTCATCTGCCCCTGGGGGAGCTGGTGTTCTGGTTGTGCCAGCTTCTCATGCCAACCCTTCTGTGTGCTTCCCCAACTCCAAAAAATTCTCTAGAAGGAAACCAGAGAGGTGGTCTATGGAGGCCCTGCACAGGGACGTTGTTCTGGGCAATCAGGGAAGGACCCTGGGGTACGGGACCCTCTGACCAGCGGCCGACAGAGCTCTGTCCCTAGGGGAGCAGGTGACAGGGCTGCAGGCCAGAGGAGGAAGGAGCCAGCCAAGCAGGTGGAGACACAAATAAAGGTCTCAGAGTTTCCACATCAGGACACAGAGCGGACAGGTGGCCCCCACCCAGAACAAAAAGGAAATCATCAAACCAGGCCTTATGTTGTCTGCTCTTTCCTCAGTGAGCACTTTAAAAAAAAAAAAAAAAAAAGCACAAAGTTACCAAGAATGTTCCACAATATTCCCACCAAAAGCCCCACTGACTAAAAAAAAAAAAAAAAAAACCACACACACACACACACACAACTATACACATAGGTTAGAAAATTAAAACTGAACAGAATGATACAAAATGAAAAATCCAAGTTTCCCTTCCTCTACCGGTCCCCTTCCACAAGAGTAACCACCTCCAGAGGAAAAAACTGTGCGCAGTAAGTCAGTATAAGAACACATAGAGGCCGGGCGCGGTGGCTCACGCCTGTAATCCCAGCACTTTGGGAGGCCAAGGTGGGCGGATCACGAACAAAGTCAGGAGATCGAGACCATCCTGGCTAACACAGTGAAACCCCATCTCTACTAAAAATACAAAAAAATTAGCTGGGCGTAGAGGTGAGCACCTGTAGTCCCAGCTACTCGGGAGGCTGAGGCAGGAGAATGGTGTGAACCCAGCAGGCGGAGCTTGCAGTGAGCCGAGATTGCGCCACTGCACTCCAGCCCGGGCGACAGAGCAAGACTCCGTCTCAAAAAAAAAAAAAAAAACACACAGAAGGAATCAGGCTGCGTACCAGGGGTCAGCAAACCTCTATAAAGGGCCAGATGATATTTTAGGCTTTGTTGCAAGATTCAACTCTGCAGTAGCACGAATGCAGTCATAGGCAATACATAAATGAATGGGTATGGCTGTGTTCCAGTAAATTGTCTTGGACCTGAAATCTGAATTTCATATCACTTTTTCTATGAGTCACAAAATACTATTTTTCTTCTGATTCAACCATTTAAAAATGTAAAAATCAGGCTGGGCACAGTGGCACATGCTTGTAATCCCAGCACTTTGAGAAGTGGAGGCAGATAGATCACTTGAGCCCAGGAGTTTGAGACCAGCCTGCGCAACATCGCGAAATCCTGTATCTACAAAAAAATGCAAAAAAGTTAGCGGAGTGTGATGGTACACCTGCACTCCCAGCTATCTGGGAGGCTGAGGTGGGAGAATTGCTTGAGCCTGGGAGGTTGAGGCTGTAGTGAGTGATGGTCACACCACTGCACTCCAGTCTGAGCAACAGAACAAGACCCTGTCTCAAAAATAAATAATAAAAATTAAAATGTAAAAATCATTCTTAGCTGGAGGCTATACAAAAACAGGCATTGAGCCAAATTTGGCCTGGGGGTCCAGTTCACTAGCTCCTTCACCTTGCTTATTCCGCTTCTATCTTGAGGATTGCTCCCATTAGCACAGAGAGAGCCACCCCATTTTTCTGAAACATTGCCAAGTAATCCACTGAGAGATTGTCCCATAAATCATAAGGGCACCACAGCTCTCTACTGCTGGACATTTTGTTTGCTTCCAGTTTTGCTTTGAAATTATAAATAATGCTATAATGAACATCCTTTTATTTTGTAAATACACCCCACAGGGTTTAATCCTGTGGGTAAATCAAGGGCTATGAACATGTCTAATTTCTCTCAATATTGTCAAGTGGTCCTCCAGAAAGTCAGAATTTACTCCACACTACATAAGAGCAGAGCCTTCTTTTCCTCACCCTCAACAGACCTGGATGTCCCGACGGACACCCTAGAAATGTATCCTCCTCTGATCCCGAGGCCTGCTGACTCCTTGAGTCGGGGGTTTTCTCTATCTTTAGAAATCCCCTTTTGGCTCTGAATTCTGCTGACACCTGCCCTGGCAAAAGCTAGGGTGATGTCTGCCTTCTCCTCCCAAGTTTAAAGGGTGTGGATGAAGGAGTTCAGGAAATGCCATCCCATAATATGTGGCTTTGGTATGCTGATTATTTCAAACCTGAAGACACTTGGGAAAAAACAGATGCAGGGAGGAACTTTCTCTGAACTTCTCTTATCTGCCTAAAGAGGGATGCCCCTTGTCCTGAGTCCCCCTCCCTGAGAAGGGAAGACTGACTTATTGACAATCTGCTGAGGCATCTTTCATTATCTGAGAAATTTTCATCTGCCTAACAAGACGTTTATTCACTGTACAATTCCTCCCCTCACCCTCCCATAACTTGTGTCCGCCACTACCCCCAGAAGCCCCAAGCCCCTATTTCCTTCTGTAACTCAGGCTGCTATACAGGCTTCAGTCATCTCACCCTTCTGGGAATCTCATATTTTGTGGTACACCCACGTGCAGATTATGTTATTAAATATGGTTTTCTCCTATTGATCTTGTTTTTTGTTGTTATTGTTTTGAGGTGGAGTCTTGCTCTGTCACCCAGAATAGTGGCACAATCTCAGCTCACTGCAACCTCTGCCTTCCGGGTTCAAGGGATTCTCCTGCCTCAGCCTCCCGAGTAGCTGGGATTACAGGTGCCCACCACGCCAGGGTAATTTTCGTATTTTTAGTAAAGTTAGGGTTTTACCATGTTGGCTAGACTGGTCTTGAACTGGCCTCAAGTGATCCGCCCACCTCAGCCTCCCAAAGTGAGCCACTGCACCCAGTCCTGTTAATTTTGTTTATAAGTCAGTTGAACTCATGGCCCAGCCAAGCAGCCTAGCAAGGTGGAGGAAAGCCATTTTTGCTCCCCTGCACGGGCCAGGCTGCCAACCCTAGGGAAGAAACTGCCTGAGCTGACAAACCAGATTTTACTGCCACTCAATTACATGACAACTATGGAACAACAAAACCCCCGATCCCCCTGAAGTTCCTGGGCCCCAGGACCTTCTCTCAGGCTGCCTTTGGGTCCTAGTCCTTTTTGCCCTCACATCTAGAATCTTCTAACACCAGTGCCAGGAGAGACCCTGGAGATGGATCATTTGAGAACCTGCCCGTCCTTCACTGTGTGGATAAGAAAACTATGGCCAAAAAGAACTGACTTGCCCAGCATCCCAGCATCAGAAATGTGCTCAGCTGCCTCTCTTGTGACACGGTTGCCCATCTGCCCCAACATACTCAAGGTCGTCTCTGCTAGTGACTACTCTCCCCATCGTGCTGGTGTGTGTGGCTTGTGCCTAATCCATGTCTCTCCAACACCTCTCACAGTCTCCCTGATTTGGCTACCTTGAGGTTATCGGCTTTCCCGGGATGTCTGGACATGCTGGTCAATCAGAAACAGTGATGGGCCAGATCTGTAGAATCCCCCAGCTCTCTGAAGCCCACACCCCAGCTGTTCATGTGCTGGACCAAATCTGGAGGTACCTAAGGTAGTTCCAGAAAGCCTTGAGCACGCGAACCCACAACTAGGCAGGCGAAGAGCTGAAAGTGACTACTCCAAGGGACCATGATGCTCCTGCAGGAGATCCAGCAGGAGGCAGTGTGGAGATCAGGGCCATCAGGAAATCCAGGGGAGTGTGCAGGGGTAGACGCCACCACTGGGGCCAACACAAGGCAATCCAGGGATTACCTTTGGATCCCACACCTCAGGAAGGCCCCAATAAGCAAAGCCAGGCTTGGAGAGCTGTCTCCCTGCAGATGAAAGGCATGGGCCCTCCACAAGAGCAGGTGAACTGTGGCTTCCATGGCTCTTCCCAGTGGGGTTGCCCCACACCATGTGGCTGGCCCAAAGGACATGAACAAGGGGAAAGGACACGGTGATGGCCAGCAAACATACACAACCGAGTGCTTCAATATGCCAGGCTCTGCACCAAGTCACTGGCACAGGACTATTTCATCTGTGACCCCTCCCACCCCAGCCAACATCTCAGGGAGCCTGACAAGAGCCTGGGGGATGGGTAGCAGGAATCAGCCTTATTTTCAAATGGGAAAGGCAGGCTCCAAGAGGCTGAGTCGGGGAGCCTTCCCTCCCAGTTCAGTGCCCTCTGGCTGCCTCACTTTTGGCGTCAACTCCAACCAGAGAGGGGAAGCCAAGTCCTGTTCCAGACATGGCCTGCCCTCCCACGAGGCCCAAGCTAAAAAGCCCCGGGGTGGGCTCGATTGCCTCCCCGCTCCAGGCAACCCTTTCCACACACCGCCCCCCAGCCAAACGCTGGCTGCGTGGGATGGGAGGAAGCGGTGGGGTTGCCATTTCCCTCCGTTCTGAGGCTGCCCATCTGTTTCCTGGGATAGGACTCCCCGCCCCTATCCACCCCTAGTCCGGAAACTCACTTGCTCTGGGGCTATGGGAAAAGGGAACTGCATGGCTCCCTCCCTCCCCAGGGGGTGGTGGCAGAGGCTCTCACTGCTGCAAACCCTTCCAGGCCTCCCGCCCTCACGACTCTAGCTGGCCAGCTCCTACCAATGGTTCTGGGTACACAGAGGGTGGCTGGGCCTAAGTAGTACTGCCCTAAAAGTGCAGCACCCAGTCTCAGAGTGCCACGAGACTCTCCTCCCTCCCCCACTCTGGCCAGCTGTCATCCCTGGCTGGCAGCTTCACGGCTTATCCCAGCCCTGGGGGTGGGGTGACGGGGTGACTTTCTGGGTGGAAGTTGGTGGAAAGTAAAAAAGTGAAACACTTCCCAGCCCAGCTCCAGCTGATGGGACCACTGTGAGTAAGCACCGCCCCCTGCTGGACATGCCAGATATGGCTGCCTGGGCCACTGCACCTTGGGTGCTCAGCTGATACAAGACAGAGAAAAGCCAGGCCTGGGGCCCAGCAACTTCACAAGACCCCACGAAAACTAGGGGCCAGTAACATTAGCAGTGTCTAAGGCAACCTATAGTTCTATGTCAAATGAGTTTAAAAGAAGGGGCCAAAACCACAGGGACTGGGCTGGGGCAGTCAGGGAAGGCTTTGCACAGAATGTGAAAAGGCGGGAGAGGAGCAGAGAGGGCAGCCAGCCCAGCAGGGCCCAGCCACGCAAAGATCAAGGGGGTAAGACAGACCAACAAAGGGCCCTGGAGGCGGAACATAGGAAGTGGGGCCACTGCATGTCAGATTTCACGCTGTTTAAAGCCTTGAACTTCTGCACCCAATATAGAAAATAGATTCAATATAGAAAATAGATCCAAGTTGAGGGTCTGGCCAAGGACGGGGACTAGAGACCCTGACCCCAGCACACAGTTGGGGGCCCCTGGGGCATCTCTGAACGCCTGAAGGAGCAAAGTTTGAACCTAGAGCTTCAGGCAATGCGGTTTCAGAGCATTTGACTGACAGGACAACCATGGGATCTCACAAGGAGGGAGAACACTGCTGCAGTGTTCAAGATGGAATGAAAGTGGGGGTGGGGGAGCCCAAGGCAGGAATGGGTACTAAGAACTTGTTGCACTTCTCCAACCAGCCCTCCTCCCACACAGGACTTCACAGATTCTCAGGGTTAATGTATGGGAGCCCAAACCCTCCGTTCACCAGGTCCCTTCCCAACCTCCCCTCAGACTCTGTCTGTACTATCTAATCTAGCCCCTGGTTACACTGGACACTGGTCTCTGTCTCCTGAATCCTCCACAGAGCACTACACACACAGGACCTCCACAAGCATGATTAACATGATAAAGAAAAAGAAAACTGCACGCACTGCAGAACAATGGGCCGTCCCCAGGAGCACTGGCCTCCCATGCCGGAGGCTGCCATGCTTGTCTGGTGAGGATACTCACCCCAGGAATGTCCAAAAGCTTTGACACCAGAAGAGGCGACTTCAGGGCTGCAACACTCCCCGTGACACCCACAAGAACATGGAATTTTCTCTCCACCAAGGGTGCAGCAGTTGGACAGGAGGCCTTTGGTTCCATGTGGGGTCTGGTGGCTTCAAGTTCTGGGAGCCTGCCAGGCCCGGGCTCCATAAAGCTGTCAGGATTTAGGATCTAAAAGCAGAACAAGGGCCACCCTCTTCATTCATATACCTGACCAGAATGTATGCAGCACCACGTGTTAGGCCCCAGGCCAGAGGCTGAGGCAGCTAAAGGGATCAGCAGTCCCGGCTTCAGGGAGCACACAGTTTGAAAAGAAAGTGAGATGCCATCCCCACACCTGGGCCAGTCAGTCACAAGGGAACGTTGCAGTGCTGTGGGGAAGGGCTGTACCAGGTGCCGTGGCTGCTCAGAGTGACCATCTCTGGAAGTCAGAGGCTGCATCCCAGAAAAGATGATGTTAGGGTTGAGTCCTGAAGGACGAGTTAGTTTTTCCGAGATGGGAAGAAATCACTTCAAAAGAAGGTACAATCTTGCAAAGGTGAAAGTCCTGAAGGAGTGCGGCAGGTTGGGGAACAGGGAGTGCCTCAGTAGTGAAGCCGGAGTGTGATGTGGGGTGGTGGAGGGGTAGGAGGTGAGGCTGAAAGTCGGGGTGAGGCCAGAATGCCATGGGCAGCGAGGGCCAGGGTGAGGCGTTTCAGTTTTAGAAAGATGGTGCTGGCACCTGGTGATCGTGTCAAAGGGACCCTGCTAATGGAGAGACTGGAGGGTGAGAGGAGCTGCTGCAGTGGACTGGGCTGAATGATGAAAGGAAGTGGCAGGAGAGGATGGGTTCCAAAGATGCTCATGAGGTGGAACCCTGGGCAACGAGGAGGTTTGGGTGCTCCAGGGAGCCAGATTTGCCTCTCTGTCCCTGTTCGTTAATCAAGATGGGCACCACCGTACAAATCAACGCCCAAGAAGAAACCAGCATAAAGAGGATGCAGGCCACCCCAGGAGACCAGCTGGTTTGCTTCTTCCTCTGACTCTCAGATGTTGCTAGAAGTGAGTGCTCTTGATAATATGGCTGATGGACACCAAAACCTACACGCTGCAGGTTGGGCCAGCAGAACATGCTTCATCAGCAACCATCACTGAGGACCGATTACACTGAACACCATGCAAAGGAATTGTGGAAAACACAGTAGCTGCCTCTGGGGAATCTGTAGGTTGAGTTCGAGAAGACAGGAATCACACCTGTCTGAAATTATCTGAGATCAGTCCTTCCCTGGGATGTACCTTTTTGGTGATCACAGACTCAATTTACACATCAGTTTCCTTGCCTCTCCCTCCACCAGCAAGCTCCCTGAATGTGTGACCAAGTCTAATTGCCAACCAGCAGTCCACTAGCTGGCAGTCCTGAACATGTGCTGAATGAATAACTATACCCTCCAAGGCAGCGTGGGGCAGAAGACAGATACCCAGTCTGTGAATCAGAAGCCCTGGGCCCTGACCACGGTGTGCTCCTGACCTGGAGTGACCTTGGTCCAGGGTCATTCCCTCCCTGGACCTGTCCCTTCATCAGAAAAATGCAGAGGTAGGACCAGATGATCTCTGAAGCTCCTTCCAGCAGAAACTTTGACTCGACACATGAAAGAGAGCAGTAAGGGCCTCTCCGTACAAGACAGAAGGTCCTAGAAGATACACTTAAAAAAGAACCAGCAGGGCAAGGGAAACCCAGGCAGCTGCTCAGGAAGCAATGCTGGTGAGTCGCCCAGTGGCTACCTCCATGGCTGAGCATCCACAGGGGCCTGTCTCCTCTTCACTCACAGGCCCCTTGGCTCTCTAGCCTCTCCCCCCAGGATTTGCCTTCAGTACTTGGGCACAACCCACGTGGGCTGAGGATCATGTTTGGCTGCATTATCCCACTTCTCGAAGGGGTTAACCACAGGCTGGGTCCCTAGGGCAAGATCACCCAAAGTTTGATTTGCCAGTAATCTCAATGTTTGCTCCACTGCAGGGCAATGCTTGGTCAGAGCTGGAGAACTCAGTTTACTCCAGGGAGTGGGGAACCCTGTTAGCATCTGACAAGGTACAGAGGGCCTACCAGCCAGCTTCTTCCCAGAACACATCATTGGTAGATGATGGGAGCACACTGTTTATTCTCCAGGGAAACCTACCTGCCAGATATCAAACCCTGACCCTGTCCCACCCTAGCCAAATGGTGCTAGGATAGGTAGATCCCTGCAAAACCAGAAGCCAAATTTTATCTCTGAGGCCCCTGAACCTCATCCACATCAAGCTGATCTCATTCCTAGGAAACAGGTTACAGAAAGAAATCAGTTAAATTTGGGGCAGGAATCTGTATTAGTGACTTCAACTGCTTCCCCACAGCAGGCACTATAGTCCGAAATATAGTACTTAGCCTGCTTAGTAAAGCTGTGCTAAGGATCAAACCTACCTACCTTCCTTAAAAAGAGGGTGTGTGTGTGTATGTGTGTGTTTAATATACTTGAGGAATAGAAAGTGGATCATTTAACCAACATTTGGAGGCGAGGTCAGATCAGTTCAACCTGAGAATTCCAGGAAGGGTGACGGCTGGCAGGATTCCTTTGTTTGCTTGCAAAGAGGATCAAATTCCAAACCAGTAAGTCTATTACTCTAACCAGATCCTGTTGGAGTCACCTATTTGCACGGGAAGGGTAGCTGGCGACAGTACCTCACTTCCCCGGGCTCTGCTGAACTCACAGGAACTCCTGAGCAGCAAAAAGAGTTGGCAAGCAGGCAGATTATGGGGCTACAGGCTGTGATTACTGAGCCTCAAGATCCCAGGGCACCAAGCCAAGCAGGCAAGCCACAGCCAGAAAAATGGCAGCTTCTCTATCCTCTAGAAAGACAGGGACAGACAGCGCAAAGAGCCTCGGCTTGTGTGTTTAAGTCTCCTCTGATGAGTTTAATTCAGGGCAGAGTTTTAGGTTTCAGGGATACCTGCCAGTCCCTATATGGGCAAAGGTGGAGCTGGCACAGAACAGACTAAAGATGGGAGCAAGGAAAGCAAGGACAGACAGGGTATACATTCAAGCTCAATACAGGAAGGATGAGAATTGAGCCTAAGACAAAGCAGAACCAAACAAGGGAAGTGGGTGGTGGGTAGGCAGGGATCCAAGATCCATTATGAGCCTGAATCCTTTAGCCTAACATCAAAGCCCCTCACTACCAGCCGCCCAGGGTTCTGCTCCAGCTTACACCTGTAATCCCAGCAATTTAAGAGGGCAAGGTGGGGGGACTGCTTGAGCCCAGGCAACATAGCAAGACCTCAGCTCTACAAAAAATTTACAAATTAGGTGTGGTGGCACATGCCTGTGGTCTCAACTACTTGGGAGGCTGAGGCAGGAGGATCACTTGAGCCTAGAAGGCTACAGTGAGCCATGTTTTTGCCATTGCACTCCGGCCTGGGTGACAGAGACTGTTTCAAAATATGATGATAATAATAAATTATTATTGTAATTTATATTGTATAATTTAATAATAAATTATTATTAAATTGTACCACAATATAAAAGTGTGTAACTATTTACATAGCATTTACACTGTATCAGGTTTTATAAGTAATCTGGAGATGATTTAAATTATATGGTGGGGCGTGGTAGCTTGTGCCTGTAGTCCCAGCTACTTGGGAGGCTGAGGTGGGCGGATCATGTGAGCCCAGGGAGTTCGAGGTTGCAGTGAGCTATGATCACACCACTACACTCTAGCCTGAGCAACAGAGTAAGACCCTGACTCAAAAAAAAAAGAAAAAAGAAAAAAGAGTATACGGGAAGGCTGATGTGGTGGCTCACATCAGTAATCCCAGCATTTTGAGAGGCCAAGGAAGGAGGATTGCTTGAGCCAGGAGTCTGAGACCAGCCTGGGCAACATGGTGAGAACCTGTCTCTACAAAAATAAAATAAAATAAAAATTAGCCGGGTGTGGTGGCTTATGCCTGTGGTTCCAGATACACAGGGGACCGAGGCAGGAGAATCCCTTGAGCCCAAGAGGTCAAGGCTGCGGTGAGCTATGTTCCCACCACTGCACTCCAGCCTGGGTCACAGAATGAGATCCTGTCTCGGACAAAAAAAAAAAAAAAGTATACAGCAATCCCCTGCGGATACTGAGGGAGGAATGTATCTAACACACACACTCACACACGTGGGCTACTAGAATGGCAGTGATTGCATATTGCTACTTCCCAGCCACTGTGAGAGAGATGGAAACCCCTGGTCCAAGACACCCACCACTTCCCCAACCTGGGAACCTCTCCGGCTCACCATCTAGCACCTGCTTCCAAATACTTCAAGGACAGCAGGAAGTTCTTTTTCGACAAGATTTGGCCTAATTTTTAAACGGCATTCTGCACTTTTTGGCAGGCCTAGGGCTACTTACAATATCCCATGGCTTTCCTTTTTTAATTTTACCAACTTTTAAAATACACTTTGTACTTTGGGCAGCCCGAGTAAGCGCTAAGTGTGAGGAGCTGACACGGCCATCATTTAAACTAGATTAAACGACGCTGGACAAATAATCGCAGAGCAGCACAAAGTTGGGCTGGACGTGCACAGATGCAAACCCTCCACTCCGGGCTCTGGAGTCCCTCCTGCTCCAGGCGGCCCCACCCGTACAGCCGGGAAACGGAGGTCGCACAGATGCACAGCCGCCTACCCACGCACAGTCGCAAGCAGAGCTTCATGGGCACAGAGGGGAAAGTGAGGACACACACAGACAGCCACGGACCCACGCTCGCAGACACAGCTCCCCGAACCTCTCCTCCCGCGCCGCCGCGAAAACCCAGCTTCCCGGCCCCGTTCCACCGCTCACCCGCGTCAGGCGCGTCTCGGGGGCCGACCCCAAATATCGCGGTATTTCTGCCGCCCTCCCGCGGAATCTGACTGTCACGCCTCACGAGAGCACCGTGCTGGCTGTGTGTCGCGCAGCCTTCTGGGAGCTGTAGTCCACTTCTCTGCCTTCCAGGAGTTGTAGTCCACTGGGGAAATCCTGGAGCAAACCCTGGCTCCCTGTTCTTTGTATTGCTGGGACTCTCGATAGGGGCTGGCATAACTGTCCGACCGCCTCTCCTCACTCCTATCAGCCCCATACACACTGCTCGTTGCTTGGAGCCTTTTTTTTTTTTTTTTTTTTTTTTTTGCTGTTGTCCCAGGTTTATTGAATATATTACAACAGCTCTACATGGCGTTTTGAAATTCATCCCCACTGTCGGCTGAGTGACCTGCAGGTTGGACAGACTGCCAAAGTCCAAAAACATCAGCATTTCCTTAATATCAGGATCTGTTAATACTTCAGTGATCTCCTGATCCAGGCCTGAGACCTCAGGAACATGATCACCTCTCCTTTCTCTCTTCTCCTCCTGCAACTTGATGGAGATACCTCTCACTGAGACCTTCAAATCACCTTCATCACATGCATGTTCTAGCCTGCTATCTTGTTGGGGAGCTTTTTTTTTTTCCTTTTTGAGACAGGGACTGGCTCTGTCACCCAGACTGGAGTGCAGTGGTGCTATCTCCACTCACTGTAACCTCCACCTTTCGGGCTCAAGCCATCCTTCTATCTCAGCCTATCGAGTAGCCGGGACTACAGGAGTGCACCATCATGCCAGACTAGTGTTTGTATTTTTTGTAGAGACGAGTTCTCACTCTATTGCCAAGGCTGGTCTCAAACTCCTAGGCTCAAGCAATCTGCCCACCTTGGCCTCCCAAAGTGCTGGGATTACAGGAGTAAGCCACCGCACCCAGACCTGGGGAGCTTTTTGCTGGAAATAATGGTGATCTCCTTTCACATGTGCTTGTTTGTGTGGAAGTTGCTGCCCGGGTGTGTGTAGTACTTTTTTATGACGGAGTATAGAAAAGGGCCATCTTCACGGTGTTAGTGCGAATGGGGCCCATGTTGGCAGGTCCTTAGTAAAAGAGGGCTCGGGGCACTTAATGCTGAATATTTACCAAGGTTCTTCTATTTTAGGTGCACAAGATACACACAGGATACAGGATAAATCAGATGCGTCCCTGTTCTTGACACAAACAGGGACACAGAAAATGACAGGGTAAGATCCTCCATGAGGAAGCAACACCTCCAGGCAGGAAAGCCTTCTTGAAGGAGTGACTTGAGATGAATCTTGAAGGACAGCCAGGAGCTTAGATACAGGATCCCAACAGCGATCCAGGTGGAGGGCATCGAATGGGCAAAGGGAAGGCAGCAGGAGAATGCACATTGGGCATGCTTCCCTGCCCCTTTCATTTTTTAGCCTTCACAGGCCCCAGAAACCTCTGTATTCATTGAGGTGGCTAAAGCAGCTGTGGGTCCCCTGCCCTGAGCTGAGGTGGGGTCTCTGCTCTACCCCTGCTCTTGGCTGCAATGGACCATCTGGGCCAAACCATCCCTTACCAGGGATCCAGCCTGCCTCTTTTTTTTTTTTTTTTTTTTTTTTGAGATGGAGTCTTGCTCTGTCTCCCAGGCTGGAGTGCAGTGGCGTGATCTTGGCTCACTGCAAGCTCTACCTCCCAGGTTCACGCCATTCTCCTGCCTCAGCTTCCCAAGTAGCTGGGACTACAGGTACCCACCTCCACGCCTGGTTAATTTTTTGTATTTTTAGTAGAGATGGGGTTTCACCTTGTTAGCCAGGATGGTCTCAATCTCCTGACCTGGTGATCCACCTGCCTTGGCCTCCCAAAGTACTAGGATTACAGGCGTGAGCCACCACGCCCGGCCAATCAAGCCTGCTTCTTCCACTTCCTCCCCCCAAGGCAGGGGGCCTCGTGGCAATTTCATCACCTACGCAAGGCTGCATCAGATAAAGAGCCACACAGGGTTGTATAGCTCTAGATCCCAGGAATGACAGACCACAGACCCACCCAGCCCCCATACTTTCATGCCCCTGCCCCACAGCCTGCCATGAGGCTCCACGCAAGCCCACAGGAAGACACATGGCACAGCAGAACACACAGGGCCAAATGTTCCCCTTTATTATGGTTCACTCAGTTACCAAAGACAGACACATTGGCTCAGGCAGCTCAACTGCCAGCTGGGGAACATCCAGCTCCAGAAATAGGGAGCAGCAGCGGCACCAGGAGAATAGCAAAGCAGGTCACTGGGACCCCAGAACTGACCTGGGCCCTCCTCCACTTGACGGTCCCAGGCCAGACCTTCCTGCAAAGATGAATGTGTGCCCTGCCCCCACTTCTCATACTGGTTCCCTCCCTGGGAAAGTGCATAGTTGCCTGGAGATGCAGCATCCCAGGGCCTGAACAAGCTGGGCCACACACCAGGATCAGGCTTTCCCAAGGGTAGAGCCAGAGCGTGGCCATATAGGTCTGAGCCAAAGAGGCAGGTAGGACAGGATATTGATTGGAGGTAACATCCAACAGGTCATGGGTGCTAAGCAGGGAGCTAGATCACAGGCCTCCTGGAGCCACCAGAGAGAGAAGGAAAAGGGAGCCGAAGGTCTCGGGTAGGAGAGAGGAAGGGAAAGGGAAGAAGGGCCTAGACCTAGGGTCCCTTTTCAGGTACCAGGGACTGTGACCATTGCTCCCTAGAGAGAAAATGGGAGAGAGGAGAGGTAATTATATTTTGTGGCCCAAACCTAAAGGACCATCAGGAAGAGAACTTCCGGAGGCCCCTGGCTCAGGGTGGCCTGGAAGCCTAGGTGTTGGGTTCCAAGCTGAAGCCAGGCCAGAGTAGCCAAGCAGGGTTTGGATTTTTGTCCAAACAGCTCAGGCAGGCTTCTGTTGGGAGAAGGGAAGGTGGGAAATGGGCAGATGCTCTTTGGGTAAGAACCCACTCCCCTTCAGGCCCTGCACACAGCTGGAGCCTCTACCAGCCATATTCTTATACCGCTTGGAATAGAACAGCCCCATGGGCCTAAAGCCACTCTCCTGAAAGTGCTAGGGAGTTCTGACTGGGTGAGGACAAGCCAAGACCAAGGTCTGTAGGAAGAGGGGAGCAAGTTACCTTGATTTGGAAAACAAAACAAAACTAAAGCCAGAGAGCCTCGCCTCCCACCCCACCTAACCTGAAATCCCATTCAGGCCATTGTGCTTGCAGCCAGGACTGGGCCTGTGCTTCTGCTTGGGCCCTGAGTTCAAGTGCCCAGAACTGCCCTGTGACCAACAGCAAGTCAGGGTAGGGGAAGGCATGCTCCCCTCTCACTGGACCCTGCCTGCCTTCTCCTCTGACCTTCCCTCCGGGCCTAGCCCTCTGAGCCCCTGTCCCTTCTACCAGATCCAAACAGAACAGCTACTGCTCCCAGGAATCCAACAGTCACTGAGAGACACCTAGGTGCCCCAGTGTGCTGGAGCCAGCCAGACCTCCCCCAGGGACCAATCATTACTGACATGTGGTCTGCTCCAGCCGTGCCTTTACATCTGACAACTGCCCAGCATGTCCCAACTCCTCAGGGAAGGCAGTAAGGCAGATGCCACCTGGCACACGGTGCGGTCAGGGTAGGAGAATCAAGCTACAGCAGCTGGGGGCATGGGGAGGAGGCAGAGGGACATATGCAGAGGGGTCAAGGGGGCTCTGGGGAGAGAAGGAGGAGAAGGCAGGGGAGAGAAAAAAGGAGCCTGCCCCTGCAGACCAAACTCTCAGGCCCAAGCAGAAACCCTGCATTTCCATCCCCTGGGTGTCAGTTACCCAGGTGGGCTCTGCACCCCCAGCTGTGTGCCCCTCCTACATCAGGGGTAAGGCCCAACTCCCTCATCAGCTTCCTTGAACTGTAAATCAAGTTAGATTTGGGGATCTGGGTTCAGTCTCAGGAGCAGATAAAACTGGGATACTCAGCCTCGGGGAAGACAAAGAAAAGTCACATAGGAAAGAGACAGACAGACCCTGGGCAAGGGAAGATAGCACAGGGAATGTGACATTAGGGAACAGATGAGGGAGGAGGAGGCTGAGGGAGGGGAGGCCTGGACGGATGAGAAGAGCAAGGGAATATCCTGGGCTTGTACCCATCCTCCCACCCACCACCAAGAGTGCTAAAAACTGCTGCTTCCCAGGAAGACTGAAAGTGGAAGCAGTTCCAGCTTATAACCCTAGGAAGGGGCCAGTCTTTCTGCTATGCATCCCCTGGCCCTGTGAGGGGTCCCTGGACCAGGGTCAGAGGGGCAAGGGGCAGGAGGGGCAGGTGGAGGATGGGGGTGGGGGCTGGTTTAGCTCTAAACACACATCTAGCACCACAACAAGAGACCTCCACTGCACACTATTTCACGAGGGGACACGGATACAGCTACCACCGCACGGGACAGCTCCACGTGCAGCCCACAGCTGAGTGCCAAGAGCAGAATACAAAGGTTGGGGGCCGGGGGACAGACATATACATATATATATATATATATATGTGTGTGTGTGTATGTGTGTGTGTGTGTGTATATATATATATATATATATAAAACTCTGGTCCTTTGTACAAAGTAGGGAAGGAGAAAAAGGAAAGGGGGAACCCTGCTTGGTCACCACAAATGATGATGTGGCTTGAGCCCCCTGTCCCAATGGCCCCAGCCCTGCCACCTGGTAGGTGTGGCTGGTTCACATCTCATTGGAGTATGTGTAGTTGGGGGTGGCGGAATACTGAGTCTGAGGCTGATTCATGGCACCCTGGGCTGCCCCCATGGCTGCATTCTGGGCCGCCTGCTGCACGTGTGGATTCTTCCATGCTCCTGTTGTCCACTCCTCCTGAGCTTTGCTGAAACTCCCCCCACTTCCCCGGTAAAATTTATGAACCTGTAGGAAAAAAGAGCATAAGAAAGGGTTAATCAAAGAAAAAAGACAGCCCATCCAGCAAATAGATGGGACCCATCTGTTAAAAAAAAAAACAGTGCTCCCTCCCTATGCATGCCTCTGTAGGAGACTCCTGCAGGCCATGCCAGAGTGAGTCTCTTGGAAGACCTCAGGATCCTCTTGTCACTTGGAGGAGGGCTTGTTTCAGAACACAGCCCCTTCCCTAAGCCACCTTCTCACCCTTGAGGGGACCACGTACCATGCTGAGGGCGATGAAGGAAAAGACGGCCATCACTGTGAACATGACAGTGGGAATTAGCATCACCACCGCCGAGCCAATGTTCGTTCCGAAGAAGGAGATGGTGGCAATCCAGCCGCTGCAGGAAGAGGCCAGTGTGGGGCTGCGGGCAGGATGAGCGGTGCCCAGGAGCCCCTCTCCCAGAGGAAGGGACCATCTCATTGTCACAGGGAGGAAACATATCACTGGATGCAGAGGGACCATCTTACTGATACCCAAAGGGCCTGTGTCAGTGGCTCAAGAAGACCCCTTCCCTGTGGCTCAGAGGTGCTCTTCAGATACAACACTTCCTTTCCCCAGATTTTCCCATAATCCCTGACACCCCTCAGCCCCCAAGAAACCACTGCCAGGTTCTCCTTCCCTCTGATGCTATGGCTGTACTACTACACTATCCCGAATCCTCTCACTCTCCCAACAACCCATGTCACTCAGGCCCCATAGGCTAGGCAGCTTAGCACACAAAGGTACGCAAAAGATACACCCGCAGTGCCACCCCTTCCAGCCCCAGGCCACACCCCTGCCTCTTACCAGACGCCCCAGCCTGGGATGCCCACGGCCTGGATGATGCTGATGACCAACTGAGCCATGAAGGTAAAGAAGAATGCCATGAAACTGAAGGAGCTGTCAGTCCTGCAGCAGAGGAGGTGGCTCCTATCACCTGGGCAGAAGGCCAGGGCTTCCCTGCCTTCAAGGCCCCCAAGCCCTTCCAAGTTTAAGTGCATAATGGACAGAAGACATTTAAAGGCCTTAATTGAGAGGTCAGAATGGGATAGTTTTACCCATACATCTTTGCAAGTTTCCACATGGTAGACCTGTGTGTTGCAACATTACACAGGGAGGGATTTCCTCATGAACAGACCACCCACTGTTACATGGATAGACGGCTTATTGGCATAGAAATAGATGACTCCATTGAGGCAGGAATAAACAGTCTCATTGTCAAGGGGATGGACACCGGCACCAAGACAGCTAGCTCCACTGGTACATGGATGGATGGTCCCATAGGCTCAGAGATAGAAAGTCGCATTGGCACTAGAATGGACACCCTATTGGCACCAAAATAGTAGCTAATTGGCACTTAGATAGATGGCCTGATTGGCACAAAGAGATTTAAGGCCCCATTAGCATTGAGATGGATATTCTACTGGCACTAAGACAGATAGCCTTGGTACATTGATGAATAGTCACATGGGCACAAAGATTGAAAATGCCATTTGGCACTAGGTGGACACCCACTGGCACCAAGACAGCAAGTTCCACTGATACGTGGATGGGTGTTCCCTTTGGCACACAGTTGGATGACCTCATTGCACATGAACAGCGTCCATGGTGCATGGCTGGCTGGTTCCATTGGCACATGGATAGATGGTGTCCTTGGCACCAAGTCGGCCAGCCCCACAGGTACTAGGATGGGCAGCTCCACCAAGACAGGCAGCCCCACAGGCAAAATTTAACATGCAGCTGCCCGAGGAAGGTGAGGACAGAAAAAATAGGCCTGGTCTCTCTATATTTCCCCTACCCAAGGGTAGAGTGAGGAGGAAAGGAACTAACTCTCAGCCCTCTCACCTCAACCTGGTACCCCCAGAAAGCCCAAGCCCAGCCCTACCCAGCAATCTGAGCCAAAGGTGAACAAAGGAAAGTGAGTTTGGGGGAGGGTAAAAAAAAAAAAAAAAAAAAAAAAAAGAAGTGAGAAAAGACATGGAGAAGAGGCAGGGGAGACAGGCAAAGAGACGGCTAGGCGCTGCAGTTAGTACCAACCACTTACTTGAAGGCCTTGTAAATGGGCCGAAACCAGCAGACGTAGGAGCAGGGTGTGAAGAGGATGAGCCAGAGAAAGGCGAGGCCAAAGTTGGTGGCTCCCCCGCCTCCGATCAGCCACGCGAGACAGCCCACCAGGTTCACGGCCAGCGTGACGCTGTTCACTGCAGGCCCAGGAGCACATGCACACATAGAGACAGACGCCCAGGCCCATAGAGAGACACATGAGCACACGGACATGGGCACGCACACACCAGTAACGCAACAGAGACCCACAATCAAGCCAGGTCAACAGCACAGACAAACACAGAGAGATGCAGATACATTCACAGATTCACACCCACATAAAAGACCCACAACCCATACCAACAAATACATACAGAGACACATGAGACACACATACACACACAGAGGAGTAAAGACTGTAAGAAAGCAAGCTGGGAGCTCGAACCAACCGCCGCCCCCCCCCAACAACCCCAGCACCCACTCCTGAGAAATCTGGAGAGCACAGGCTCCAGAACCCAGAGCTTCTGCCCAGCAAGCCCCTTTGAAGGGCTCCAAAGCCTCAGGGTGGTAAAATGCTTTTGTCCTTATAAGAATGGCTTCAGCCCCTCACCCTCCCAGACTCACAGCAATCACCAAGTCCAGGACATGGGAAACCGACCTTACACTTTCTCTTTCGAAATAGGGGCATGGAAAGGGAAAAGTAAAAGGCCTTGTGGAAACATCTCTTCTAGCCATTGTGCCATCTACCTTGCACTTAAAGGGGGCAGGCATTGGCGGCTGGAATCTCAGTCTTTTTTTTTTTTTTGAGAGAGAGTCTTTCTCTGTTGCCCAGGCTGCAGTGCAGTGGCTGATCTTGGCTCACTGAAAGCTCCGCCTCCTGGGTTCAAGCCATTCTCCTGCCTCAGCCTCCCAAGCAGTTGGGACTACAGGCGCCCGCCACCATGCCCGGCTAATTTATTTTGTATTTTTTTAGTAGAGACAGGTTTTCACCTTGTTAGCCAGGATGGTCTCGATCTCCTGACCTCGTGATCCACCCGCCAAGGCCTCCCAAAGTGCTGGGATTACAGATGTGAGCCACCACACCTGGCCTTGGAATGTCAGTCTTTATTTAATCTATTTCTTTTTTTCTTTTTTTTTTTTTTTTTTGAGATGGAATCTTGCTCTGTAGCCCAGGCTGGAGTGCAGTGGCGTGATCTCAGCTCACTGCAACCTCTACTTCTCAGGTTCAAGCGATTCTCCTGCCTCAGCCTCCCGAGTAGCCGGGATTACAGGCACCTGCCACCATGCCCAGCTAATTTTTATATTTTTAGTAGAGATGGGTCTTCGCCAAGTTGGCCAGGCTGGTCTCGAACTCCTGACCTCAGGTGATCCACCCGCCTCGGCTTCCCACAGTGCCAGATTATAGGTGTGAGTCACTGTGCCCAGCTATCTAATCTATTTCTTAGATAACTCTCATGCCAGCTCCTCGAAGAAGTCTTCCTTTGCTACTGCAACCTCCTCATCTCCCATCCCTCTGACCTTCTACTGACCTGGGCTGCTCTCAAGTTTCCCCAGATACAAATCCCAGCCCATCAACGGGACTAAAAGTTCCCCAAGAACAGGACCCAGGCTCTCCCTCCTCTGTCCCCACCTCATCTATCTGAACTAGGAGGCACAGTGTCACTGAGTCACGGCCAGCAGGGACCTCAAAGATTTACAGATAAAAGTGATGCTGGTACTAACACACACCCAGGTCTGTGCAGCACAACATTATCTAACATCAGGGCACTCCCTTCCTTGAAAACAAAGCCAAGACCACAAAGACCTGCTGAACAAACAAACGAAGGAGGGCTCAATCATGGCCTCAAACAGCCAGGCATCTGTGGTCCTGTCTTCTGAATAAAACTCTTAAGCACCTCAAGGGTTATATACATTTCCTTGGGAGTAAACCACCTGGCGAGTGCCTAGTGAGGACTTAAGGAGATATTTATAGCCCTTAAATCCAGCTTCTGGATGAGATGTTCCCAGGAGTGGAGTTCCCAGAGTCCAGGTCAGACAGTGACCCACAAGCCTGGCCTGACCACCATGTCACCCATCTCAGCCCCTCATAATGAGTGGGCATTTCTTCCTGTACATTCAGCTGTATTTCCTCTATCCCTGTTCACTGTCCCAAAATCTCCTGGAGGCTTGGTGTTAAAAACTGATTTTATTTGCTCTTTACATAGAAAAGACACTAACCTATTACATTGGTTGACATCTCTCCCTAGTCCAACCTGTCCCCAGCTCCCTTGCTCAAACACTTCTGCTGCAATTACTCTGCTTCCTCTCTGGAATGGATACCCATGGGCTCAGCCCCTCTCTCTCTCTAGCGATCAGTTTCTGTCTGTCTTCACTCTTCCCCCTATCCAACTTAGATTCTATAATTCATTACACATTTTCTTATTCCCTCTCCTGCCCTGTCTTCTGGTCACACTCATCCTAGATGAACATAATTCTCATCTGTACCTGAGCTGAATGTCGCTGAGAAAAAAGGGGACCCCATGAGGAAGACTGGCAGGAGTATAAATTCACATCAGCCAACCTCAAATGGACCTTGTGTGTGGCCCAGAAATCTTAGGGGCCAGGTTTCTTTGGAGAGTGTCCTCACTCTCTGTCTACAAACATGGTCATAGCCTTGTTCTGAGCCCACTCTCCCCACTACATCATATTTGATGGAAAAAACGGAAGCCATCAGAGTTAACTTCCTTATTTGCTTCCCAACATCTACAGACTTACCCACACCTGTCCCATCCCCCCTTCTCTCAGGTTACATGGTAGGAGATCCCTTCTTCACTCAAAGGCCAAGCCAGGCCTTGAAACGGAGTCTATCTGCCCCATCCTCTTCCTACCATGCCATGGGGGACCTGCTGCAAAGACAGCATATTTTACCACCTTCCTGGCATGTGCAAGCATCTGCCCAGGT
This sequence comes from Chlorocebus sabaeus, assembly GCF_047675955.1. Classification (NCBI taxonomy): domain Eukaryota; kingdom Metazoa; phylum Chordata; class Mammalia; order Primates; family Cercopithecidae; genus Chlorocebus; species Chlorocebus sabaeus. The sequence continues at coordinate 50,853,581 of NC_132929.1, read as the reverse complement.
AGGCAGCTAAGTGCAGGCCTCAGTGAGGGCAATGTCACACATAGCAGAATCCAACTGTAGTCACACTGCGGGTATCTTTGGCTTCTGGGGTTCACACCCAGCACAGGATAGCCAGCCTGCCTTTCCCTCACATGCCTAAGAGGTACCTTCTAACCAACCTCAGCACAGCCAAGTCCCATCCTCCCAAGAAGACACCTTTCCCACCACCTGCTGCAGATCACCAGAAATGAGGCCTTTACACTCTCAACCTTAAAACCTTAGAACACTGATGCTAAGGTTTTCTAAATAAAGAATTCTAGATTATTTAATTTTTTTTTTTTAGAGACAGGTGCTTACTCTGTCACCCAAGGTGGAATGCAGTAGCATGATCATAGCTCACTGCAGCCTTGAACTCCTGGGCTGAAGTGGTCCTCACACCTTAGTCCCCTGAGTAGCTAGGACTACAGGCAAGTGCCACTATCCCTAGCTAGTTTTCTTAAGAGATGGGGTCTTGCTATGTTGCCCACACTGGTCTCAAACTCCTAGGCTCATTGGATCCTCTGCCTTGGCCTCCTGAGTAGCTGGACTACAAGTGTGAGCCACCACACAGGCCTAATTTTTTTTTTTTTAATTTTCTGTAGAGATAGGGGTCTTGCTGTGTTGCCCAGGCTGGTCTTAAACTCCTTACCTCAAGTGATCCTCCTGGCTTAGCCTCCCAAAGTGCCAGGATCACAGGTGTGAACCACTGTGCCTGACATTAGACTCTTACAGGTACAGACCACCCAACACAGAGCTGCATGGAACCACAGCAATCGCCAAGCCAATACTCTCTTCCTACAAATGAGGAACCTGCTGCTTGGGAAGCACAGCGTCCAGGCGAACATGACCCCACAGCTCCCAACTCCCAGTTGAATCCTCCTCTTTGAGCAATCTTCCAGAGAAAGCAAGACAAATAAGGTTTTGAGGGAAAGACTCCTCTCCAAATCCAGAATCCTGAGGTCCTGACAGTCCTCAGATGTTCCCTGGAAAGTTACTCCAGTGGAAGGGAAAGGGGAAGCAAGAAGACAAGGATTATACTGCAGAGAGGGACCCCTGTCCAGATGCTTTGTGAAAGGAGGGTGGAGGGGAAGGAAGGGAGGAGAGGCCTAGATGGGGAGGTTGATGGAAACTGAGGCCCAGTCGGGGAAGTGGCCCATGGAAGAAGCCTCTGGGAGCCTGGCAGGGGAAGACTTATGGTCCATGCATATGCCACAAGTGGGACTGAAGGACAGTCGGGCCTGTGGGCACCCCATCCTGCTGCCCAGCACGCCCAGTCTTCCTTCCTCCTCCAGTCACCCCGGCCCACCCCCATCCCACAGCACTCACACATCCAGAGGTAGTAGAGGCGCTTGGTCATGCTGAGATGCTGGGGAGGAATGTCTGCCTCAAAGTCTTGGTAGAAACATGGCTTCAGCGGGATGAATTTGGGCAATGGTGGGAAGTTGTTCACTTTCTCTGTGGATGAGACACATTGCACAACATCACCTCCAGTCTTTCCCGACAATCCAAGACGCTCATCATTTCTCTGGCTGTGCTGCCCTATTGGCCCCTGTGGCCACCAGCCACTCTGTTTTCCCCACTCAGCCATCCCTACCTCCCCAGGTCAGCTGAGATGATCCCAAAGTAGCCAAATGCCCTAAGACAGTGTCACTCAGAATAAAAAACAATGTCACCTTGACAGACCACATTTATTGTTTTTTAATTCTGAGTGACACTGTCTCGGGGCCTCAGGATGCCACCCTCTCAGTGGGGGCAGCTCCAAGCAGAGGAAGCGGGATGCGTGAGAATCCACAGATGTGGGTTCCAGCCTCCATTCAGCATTTGTGCTCTGGGGCAAATCATCGCCCCTCTCTAGAACTCAGTTTATCTGCTGGAGTGGGGGCTGGGCTACACGGTTCCTAAAGTTCCCTCCAACTTTGGCATTCTATACCTCTGAGCCTTCTGAACCAGATAAAAAAAGGCCTCAGAGTATTAGAAAGCAATAGAGACAGAGGGGAGGGGGGCCACTAATCAGGCAGATGGACAGTAAGACAAGGACATCAAGGTGCTCAATTCCTGGTCCCTAGGACCAAAGATCTGACAGAGGGCTAGACAATGTCATGTTGAGGTTCTCAGACAGGCCTCAGTGGAGAGAGTGGGGAAAGCTTAGGGACAATAAGATGGAAAGAACCTGGCCTCCAAAGACTAGGGGAGATAAGGGGACCAGGAAGAGGGCCATCCACACTATGCTCACTGTCATGTCCTACCCACACAGCCTGCCCCTCTCCTTACCTGCCATGATGGTACCAGTTGGCCCAGTGGCCTGCCCACACCTCTTGTCCTGAACTGGAAGGAAAGAAAAGCCAGAGAAGGATGAGATCAGACCACACTCAACCCAGTCCCTCTCTACTCCCCATCTGCGTAGCAAGCTCCCCAGGACAGGACCCAGCACATACTCCCACAGTACCGTGAACACAATGGAGGCAGCTCCCCTCCTCCCAGAGCCACCCTTCCACCAGCTGCATCTTCCCAGCTGCTCCTGCCCTCTGCCTCAAGGTACAAAATCTACCCTCCGAAAACCCCATCCAAGGATGGGAAAGGAACCTGGGAAGGGATCTCATATAGGGAAAGCCAAGTGACATTCTATTCCTTGACCTTGAAGTACAGACTGAGCCTCAGCCTTGGTCACAGGCTAGCCTCCCTTCACTCCTTTTGCCTTTGTTCATTTATTAAGACACTTATATGGTGCTGGAAGAGAGAATGAGCAAGACAGATATGGTCCCTGCTCTCCCCATGAAACAATCACCTCTGCAGTAAATCATATAAAAGGCAAGCACAGCTGCCATGAAAACATACATAGCATGTCATAGTGATCTAATCTGGTCTGGGGAGTCAGGGAAATTAAATTATTTTAATTAAAAAAACTTTTTTTGAGATGGGGTCTCTCTCTGTTGCCCAGGCTGGAGTGCAGTGGTACAAATTCAGCTCACTGCAGCCTCAGCCTCCTCAGGCTCAGGTGATCCTCCAAGCTCAGCCTCCTAAGTAGCTGGAACTACAGGCATGAACCATGCCCAGCTAATTTTTATATTTTTTTTGTAGAGACTGAGTTTCGCCATATTGCCCAGGCTAATTTGAATTCCTAGGCTCAAGCAACCCACTTGCCTCAGCCTCCCAAAGTGCTAGGATTATAGGCATGAACCACTGTACCCAGCCTCAGGGAAATTAAATACAAGTGGTAGTAAAGACCTGAAGAATGAAGAAGAGTTCCCCGGGCAAAACAGCCTTCCAGACAGATGGGAAAGCATCCTATAGGGACAGTTCCTCACTAGGAAGGAGCTTCACACTTGTGTTTTTTCTTAGACAGGGTCTCACTCTGTCACCCAGGCTGGGGTAAAGTGGCACTCCTGGACTCAAGCCATCCTCCTGCCTCAGCCTCTTGAGAAGCTAGACTACAGGGACAGGCTACCATGCTAATTTTTAAATATTTTGTAGATAGGAGGTCTTGCTGTGTTGCACAGCTGGTTTCAAATTCCTGGCCTCAAGCAATCCTCCCGCTTTGGACTCCCAAAGTGCTGGGATTATAGGCATGAGCCACCTATCATAAGGGAAAGAAAGCCACTATGGCCAAAGCAGAATGCAAATGAGGGAGCAGCAGATGAGGCTAGAGAGGCAAGGTGGGCAGGCTGTGCTCCCTGAGACCCTTCGGAGACAAGTTTGAAGGGGTCTTGAGGTGGTTTTAAGGAGTAGGGGAAAGGGAGCAATTGGAAGACTCCCTGCCCACTTAACTCCAAGTGGATGGTGGAGACTCATCATGACAAGCCTGTGTGAGACGAGGCGGAGGTTCCAGGGGAGGACAAGCAGCGTGTGCTATGGACATGCAGGATATGAGACGCTGGGGGACACCTGGACAGGGCGTCTTATAGGAATCTGGAATGTACAAACATGCTCTGCTCCTGGAAGTTCAGCAGCAGGCCTGGTTGACCCATGCTAAGTAATCATTGGCAAGTTAACGCCAAGGAAACCAAGCAGTAATCACCTTGTTAGAACAATAACTTTGGTGGACATTTATATAGTCAACAGCAGAAAATGGTCCACAACCAAGTGCTAAGGCAATGCAACATTTAAAAGCTGGGCAGAAATTTGCTTAAAGTTTTGGAATAGGAAAAACTAATCTATGGTATTAGAAATCAAGACAGTATTATCCTTGATGGGGCAGCAACTGGGGGCCCGGCATCTGTTCCTGTTAGGGGTGCTGGATACACAGAGGTAGATTTTGTGAACATTCTCCAAGCATACAGTTACAACTTGTGCAATCTCCTGTGTGTTAGACTTCCATGAGAAGTTTGCTTTAAAATAAAAACTTCAGGCTAGGCGCAGTGGCTCACACCTGTAATTCCATCATTTTGGGAGGCTGAGGCAGGAGGATCACTTGAGACCAGTAGTTCAAGACCAGTCTGGCCAACATAGTGAGATTCCATCTCTACAAAAAATAAAAAATTAGGCAGGCATGGTGGTGCGTGCCTGTAGTCCCAGTTCCTCAGGAGGCTGAAGTGGGAGGATTGCTTGAGTCTGGGAGGTGGAGGCTGCAGTAAGCTGTGATTGCACCACTGCACTCCAGCCTGGGCAACAGAGCAAGACTGTCTCAAAGGAAAAACATACACACACACACACACACACACACAAACTTCTAGCATTCCAGTCAAATTCCTCTGGACCTGATTAAAAGATCGGGCAATTACAATCTTCTGGGCCCTTTTGTGATATGGGATGAAATACAGATATAAAAACCCAGTAACATCTACCACAAAAAGAAAAGAGAAGGGTATGATAGAGACAATCAGGAAATGATATCCATACACAGGTGCATTAATTGCAGCACTGTTTTGAATAACAAAGGATAACATCAATAGGGGACTGATTAAACCAATGGTACAGTCATACAATGGACTGTTCCGCAGCTATTTTTAAAAATGCTCTGCAGCTGTTAAAAATTTTAAAAAGAGAAAGAAGTTCTCCGGGTACTGATATGGAAAAATCTCCAAAAACATGATTAGTTAAAAAAAGCAAGATGTACAACAGTCTGTATGGTAAACCTTTCATGTTAAAGAAAAGGAAGAGAACAAGAATATATTTTCCTTTTAACCTAATAATCCTGATCCTGTTAGTCATTTACCCAGATATAAGAAATGACAAACACACACGTTATTCAACATGACACTACTTGCATTAGCAAAATGCTGAAAGCAACCTAAATGTGACTATTTAAATATACAAGATGCATCATGCAATAGAGTATTACACAGATGTAAAAAAGAGGCCAGCCACGGTGACTCACACCTGTAATCCCAGCACTTTCAGAGGCGAAGGCAGGAGGATCACTTGAGGTCAGGAGTTTGAGAATAGCCTGGCCAACATGGTGAAACCCCATCTCTACCAAAAAAATACAAAAATTAGTCGGGCATGATGGCATGAGCCTGTAATCCCAACTACTCAGGAGGCTGAGGTGGGAGAATCTCGAACCCAGAAGGCAGAGGTTGCAGTGAGCCAAGATTGCGCTGCTGCACTCCAGCCTGGGTGACAGAGTGAAACCATGTCTCAAAAAAATAAAATAAATTTAAAAAAATAAAGATGAGCTCAGTAAACTGCTGTGGAATGCTTTCCAGGATATATTAAGTTTAAAAAAAAAAAAAAAAAAACAGGACGAAAAGTGTAAATCATATGCTACCCCTTATGTAAGAAAGGGGAAGTAAAAATGCACATATGAATTTGCTTATTTTTGAAAAGAAACACAGGAAGAATCAACCAGAAAGTATTGGATGAGTAGAGAGACTTCCATTCTTTACACACTTGTTAACAAGCTTTTTTAATATACTTGTACACATAAAATGACTTCCATATTTCAAAAACTTAAACCAAAAAGAAAAGCAAACCCTAAAACAAACAAAAACAAATCAAGCTAACTATACTTTAAATTGCTAACAATCTTACAGACAAAAAAAAAAAGGCCCAAGTAACTTTTGATCACAGTAATTCTGTGTACTCTTAGAAAGATAAACCTCAAGGGCAAAAATAAGTGCAAACAGGCTGGGTGCGGTGGCTCATGACTGGAATCCCAGCACCTTGAGATGCCAAGGCAGGTGGATCACTTGAGCTCAGAAGTTCAAGACCAGCCTGGGTAACACAGCAAGACACAGTCTCTAGAAAAAATACAAACATGGCCAGGCACAGTAGCTCACGCCTGTAATCCCAGCACTTTGGGAGGCCGAGGCATGCGGATCACGAGGTCAAGAGATCAAGACCATCCTGGCCAACATGGTGAAACCCCATCTCTACTAAAAATACAAAAATTAGCTGGGCATGGTGGCACGCGCCTGTATTCCCTGCTACTGGGGAGTCTGAAGCAGGAGAATCGCTTGAACCTGGGAGGCAGAGGTTGCAGTGAGCCGAGATCATGCCACTGCCCTCCAACCTGGCGACAGAGTGAGACTCCATCTCAAAAAAAAAAAAAAAAAATTACAAACATTAGCCGGACATGGTGATGTGCGCCTATAGTCCCAGCTTCTCCTGAGGCTGAGGTGAGAGGATCACTCCAGCTCTGGAAGTCAAGGCTGCAGTGAGGTGTGATTGCGCCACTGCACTCCAGCCTGGGTGACAGAGCAAGACCCTGTCTCAAAAAAAGAAAAAGAAACTGCAAAAAAGTCATGAATTTTAGCAGGTTTACTCTTACTGCTGGTATGCTGCAATGACTCTAAAGCTTTGCCATGTATACTACAGAAGAGGGCAAATGAGTCAGTGTGCTGATGATTTGGGGAAGGTGGGTTCTCACTGAAGGAGACAGAATACAGACCGTGGAAAGGTAAGAAAGAGCCTTGTGGTGTTGGATTCAAAGCGGAGGTATCAGTATGAACACAGAACTTTTAAAATATATATGGCTGGTTCCAAGCCAGGAAAAGGAAATACAAGGTTAGCCTGGAACATCTTGTGGTATCAGAAAGAAGAAAGTACTCAATAACTAATGGAGGCAAGTCAAAAGGACACAAGAGCCAATCTGAAAAGGCTACAACCAACCAAATTTAGGACAATTAGAGTATCAAAAGTAATAACCATGTGAATTTTTTTTTCTTTTCTTTCTTTTTTTTTTTTTTTTTTTTGAGAAAGAGTCACGCTATGTTGCCCAGGCTGGAGTGCAGCAGCGTGATCTCAGCTCAGGCAACCTCCACCTCCTGGGTTCAAGTGATTCTCCTGCTTCAGCCTCCCGAGTAGCTGGGATTACAGGCACCCTGCCACACACAGCTAATTGTTTTTTTATTTAATTATTTATTTATTTTTTGAGACGGAGTCTCGCTGCATCGCTCAGGCTGGAGTGCAGTGGCACGATCTCGGCTCACTGCAAGCTCCGCCTCCCGGGTTCACGCCATTCTCCTGCCTCAGCCTCCCGAGTAGCTGGGACTACAGGCAGGATCACGCCCAGCTAATTTTTTTGTATTTTTTTAGTAGAGACAGGGTTTCACCGTGTTAGCCAGGATAGTCTCGATCTCATGACCTCGTGATCCGCCCGCCTTGGTCTCCCAAAGTGCTGAGATTACAGGCCTGAGCCACCACACCTGGCCAGTTGTTGTATTTTTAGTAGAGACAGGGTTTCACCATGTTGGCCAGGCTGGTCTTGAACTCCTGGCCTCAAGCCATCCACCCACCTCGGCCTCCCAAACTGCTGGGGTTACAGGCATGAGCCACATTGCCTGGGCCACATGGATTATTGTTTTAAAAAAATCCATGAATCTAAAGTGACATCATTATTATTATTTTTTTATTTTTATTTTTTTTTTGAGACGGAGTCTCACTCTGTCGCCTGGGCTAGAGTGCAGTGGCCGGATCTCAGCTCACTGCAAGCTCCGCCTCCTGGGTTTACGCCATTCTCCTGCCTCAGCCTCCTGAGTAGCTGGGACTACAGGCGCCCGCCACCTCACCTGGCTACTTTTTTTGTATTTTTTAGTAGAGACGGGGTTTCACCGTGTTAGCCAGGATGGTCTCAATCTCCTGACCTCGTGATCCGCCCGTCTCGGCCTCCCAAAGTGCTGGAATTACAGGCTTGAGCCACCGCGCCCAGTCTATTTTATTTTTTAAAAGAGAGGGAGGGCCTGGTGCAGTGGCTCACATCTGTAATCCCAGCACTTTGGGAGGCTGAGGCAGGAGGATCACAAGGTCAGGAGTTCAAGACCAGCCTGGCCAACACAGTGAAATCCTGTCTCTACTAAAAATACGAAAACTCAGCTGGGCGTGGTGGCGGGTGCCTGTAATCCCAGCTACTCCAGAGGCTGGGGCAGGAGAATAGCTTGAACCCAGGAGAGGGAGGTTGCAGTGGGCAGACAGCATGCCACTCCATTCCAGCCTGGGTGACACAGCTAGACTACATCTCAAAAAAACAAAGCAAAAAACAAAAAAAAAAAAGAGAGGGAGGCCGAGGCGAATCACTTGAGGTCAGGAGTTAGAGACCAACCTGGCCAACACAGTGAAACCTTGTCTCTACCAAAAAATACAAAAAATAGCCAGGCCTGGTAGCACGTACTTGTAGTCCCAACTACTCGGGAGGCTGAGGCAGGAGAATCGCTTGAACCTGGGAGGCAGAGGTTGCAGTAAGACGAGATCGCACCACTGCACTCCAGCCTGGGCGACAGAGTGAGACTCCGTCTCAAAAAAAGAAAAAAAGAAAGAGCATCATGTGCCTCCTGCTATGCTGTGCACAGAAGGACTCAAGGTCATGGATGAATACTGTTGCCAAAAAAAATGTTTAATCTGAAAATAACTATGAAAAAACAATCTGACAAATTCAGATTGTGGGAAATTCTACAAGACAAATGTTATTGTTATGAAAGGCAGAAATTGGCAGGGGGAACTTTCTAAATTAATGGAGACAAAAGAGACATGCAACCAAATGCAATGGGGAAGCCTGTCGGATTTTTTTTTTTTTTTTTTGAGATGGAGTTTTGCTCTTGTTGCCCAGGCTGGAGTGCAATGGCATAATCGTGGCTTGCTGCAACCTCCACCTCCAGGGTTCAAGCAATTCTCCTGCCTCAGCTTCTGGCGTAGCTGGGATTACAAGCATGCGCCACCACGCCCAGCAAATTTTGTATTTTTAGTAGAGATGGAATTTTTCCATGTTGGTCAGGCTGGTCTCAAACTCCTGACCTCAGGTGATCCGCCTGCCTTGGCCTCCCAAAGTGCTGAGATTACAGGTGTGAGCCACCACACCAACCCAGATCTTAGAATTTTTTTTTTTTTTTTTGAGAGGGAGTCTCACTCTGTCACCCAGGCTAGAATGCAGTGGCGCAATCTCGGCTCACTGCACTGCAAGCTCTGCCTCCCGGGTTCAAGCATTTCTCCTGCCTCAGCCTCCCAAGTAGCTGGGACTATAGGTGCATGCCACCACGCCCAGCTAATTTTTGTATTTTTATTAGAGATGGGGTTTCACCATGTTGGCCAGGATGGTCTCCATCTCTTGACTTCGTGATCTGCCCGCCTTGGCCTCCCAAAGTGCTGGGATTACAGGCCACTGCACCCGGCCAGGTCCTGGATTTTAAAATCACAGCTACAAAGGACATTTTTAGGACTAGAGAAACGTGAATATAGGCTGCATAGAAGATACTACTATTCACTATTAAATTTCTTGGGTATTGTGTGTGTGCATGTTTTTGTTTCTTTATTTCTTTTTCTTTATTTTTGATACAGGGTCTCACTGTCTTACCCATGCTGGAGGAGTGCAGCAGCACAATCACAGCTCACTGCAGCCTCGATATCCCAGGCTCAAGAGATCCTCAGGTCTCACCCTCCTGAGTAGCTGGGACTATAGGCGTGTGCCTTCATGCCTGGCTAATTTTAATTTTTGTATTTTTTCAGAGAGAAGGTTTCGCCATGCTGCCTAGGCTGATCTTGAAGTTCTGGGCTCAAGAGATCCACCTGCCTTGGCCTCCCAAAGTGCTGGGATTACAGGCGTGAGCCTCCATGCCGGCCTACAGAACATCTTTGTTCTTAGAAGATACACGCTGGTCTTTAGAAGCAGTGTCTGGTCTGTAACTTCCTTTCAAATGGTTCTGCAAAAAAATTTATACACATATATAAAGCAGAAACAGGCATGGTGGCGTGTGCCTATAGTCTCAGCTACATGAGGAGCTAAGGCAAGGTGTTCGAGCCTTCAGTGAGCAATAAAGCAAGACCCTGTCTCTAAAAAGTAAAAATAGACCGGACATGGTGGCTCACACCTGTAATCCCAGCACTTTGGGAGGCCGAGGCGGGCGGATCACCTGAGGTTGGGAGTTCAAGACCAGCCTGACCAACACAGAGAAACCCTGTCTCTACTAAAAACACAAAATTAGCCAGGCGTGGTGGTGAGGGACTGTAATCCTAGCTACTCAGGAGGCTGAGACAGGAAAATCGCTTGAACCCGGGAGGTGGAGGTTGCAGTGAGCGGAGATCATGCCATTGTACTCCAGTCTGGGCAACAAGAGCGAAACTCCATCTCAAAAAAAAAAGTAAAAATAAAAGATAAAGCAAATGTTGCAAAATATTAACAATTGATGGGAGAAGGGTATACAGTTGGTCACTGCATTATTTTATTTATTTATTTTTTAGATAGGGTCTCACTTTGTCACCCAGGCTGGAGTGCAGTGGCATAATCACAGCTCACTGCAGTCTCAAACCCCTGGGCTCAAGCAATCCTCCCACCTCAGCTTCCCAAGTAGCTGGGGCTACAGGTGTGCACCACCAAGCCCAGCTAATTTTTTTATTTTTTGTAGAAACAAGGTTTCATTACATTGCCCAAGCTGGTCTCAAACTCCTGGGTTCAAGCGATCTGCCCGCCCTGGCTTCCCAATGCGCTGGGATTACAGGCATGAGGTCACTGTGCCCAGCCCATTGCCCTATTCTTTAAACTTTTTTGTAGCTTTGAATTTTTCAAAATAAAAAGTGGGGAAAAATATACATATCTGTATTTGACAATGACAATATATGCACAAAGAATCTCTGGAAGGATATCAAGAAAAAAACATGGTAATTGTGGCTCTCTGGAGAACAAAGGAACTGAATGGATATAGAGTAGATGGGAAACAGAATGTTTACTATATATCCTTATACCATTTCCATATAATTGATGACATCATCAATTTTAAGATAGACCATTATTTTATTGACTAAAAGTAAAAACAAAAATTGACAATTTGCAGGCCGAGCACCATGGCTCACATTTGTAATCCCGGCACTTTGAGAGGCTGAGGTGGGAAGATCACTTGAGGTCAGGAGTTCGAGACCAGCCTGGCCAACACAGTGAAACTCTGTCTCTACTAAAAATTTAAAAATTAGCCAGGTGCAACGGCATGCACCTGTAATCCCAGCTACACAGGAGGCTGAGGCAGGAGAATCACTTGAGCCCAGGAGGCAGAGGTTGCAGTGAGCTGAGATTGTGCCACTGCACTCCAGCCTGAGTAACAGAGCCAGACTCCATCTCAAAAAAAAAAAAAAAAAAAAAAAAAAAAAAAGCCAATTTGTAACTGTAAGATGACAGAAATTTTAAAACACAGACATGAAAATGTTTTCAGAAATATCAAAATGTTCATCTTAGAACTGACAAAATTTGGAACATCTTTGTGAACTGTAAATCATACAAATGCATTACCTGTTCAAAAACATAAAAAGTCAAGAAAGTCAAGCAGAAAAAAAAAGAAAAAAGCACAATAGGATAGTTGGGAAAGAATGAGAAGGAGCAGCTGATGAGGCAGGAGGAGAGCCCAGAGAGTGTGGAGTCTCCATAGCCAGGAGCAGAGACTGGACAAATGTGACAATGCCACTGAGGGCTCCCATGTGAAAGGATGGCACTACTGGGACTAACGTGTTCATGACACTAACAGCATCGAGTCAGCTGTGAATCCAGCAAGAATTGTTTTGGTGGTGACAGTAGTGAGAGAGAAGCCTGGCTGAGAATATAGAGCAAGAATAAAGATAGGGTACTACCTGGGTAGGATACGGGGGTAGGGAGAGGGCCCAGGGAGGGCTGCAGCTGGGGGTCATTTAAGATGGAAATAAGGCAGAGATGTGTAGGATATATAGAAAGGTTGCAATTACAGTAGAGATAGAGGCTACCTGATAGACAAAGCCTGTGAAGAGGGAGAAACAGGGGCACCAGTGCAAGGAGGTGGACAAGCCTTGATCCTAACAGGTGGGAAGCCGAACAGGATCCAAGCAGATGCAGGCAGGTTTGAGGTCTTAGATGGGCAGCGAGAGCGTCCCGGATGTCTGCTTCAATTTTCTGTTTTATTATTTTTATTTTCACAGGCGTTGAATTTTGTTTTATTTTTTATTTGAGACAGGGTCTCGCTCTATTGCCCAGGCTGGAATGCAGTGGTACAATCACAGCTCACTGCAGCCTCAACCTCCTACACTCAATCCATCCTTCCACCTCAGCCTCCCAAGTAGCTGAGACTACAGGTGTGTGCCATCACGCCCATCTAATTCTTTTGTTTTGTTTCTTGGTAGAATGGGGTTTCGCCATATTGCCCAGGTTAGTCTTTTTTTTTTTTTTTTTGAGACAGAGTCTTGCCCTGTCGCCCAGGCTGGGGTGCAATTGCCACGATCTCGGCTCACTGCAATCTCCACCTCGCGGGTTCAAGTGATTTTCCTGCCTCAGCCTCCTGAGTAGCTGGGACTACAGGCGCGTGTGCACCTGGCTAATTTTTTATATCTTTAGTAGTGACAGGGTTTCACCACGTTGGCCAGGATGGTCTCAGCTAGTCTCGAAGTCTTGACCTCTCGTGATCCACCCGCCTCGGCCTCCCAAAGTGCTGGGATTACAGGCATGAGCCACCGTGCCCAGTCTGGAGCTGAACCTTTAACAAGGAATAGGGAGTTGGCCACGGAAAGAGAATCAGGAAAGCAGGTGTGAAGGTCAGAAGAGCAATAGCATGGCATACTTAAGGAAGAGAAAGAGGCAGAGGGAGGATGAATCTCAAAGTGGAGGGAGCAAAGGAAAGGCAAAAATGGAGTTGAAAGGTAAATGGGGCTAGGTCATCCTGGCCTTGAAGGCCATGGGAAGGATTTGGAGTTTGTCCTCAGTGTCATGGGAGCCACTGAAGGATTTTATTCTTCTTCTCCTTAAAAAAAAAAAAAAAAAAAAAAAAAAAAAAAAAGGCTGGGCGTGGTGGCTCTCGCCTGTAATCCCAGCACTCTGAGAGGCTGAGGCGGGCGGATCACGAGGTCAGGAGACCGAGACCATCCTGGCAAACACGATGAAACCCTATCTCTACTAAAAAAAAAAAAATTAGCTGGGCGTGATGGGGGCGCCTGTAGTCCCAGCTACTTGGGAGGCTGAGGCAAGAGAATGGTGTGAACCCGGGAGGCGGAGCTTTCAGTGAGCAGAGATCGCGCCACTGCACTCCAGCCTGGGCGACAGAATAAGACTCCCTCTCAAAAAAAAAAAAAAAATGGCCTTAAAGGGTTTTAAATATGCCTAGCACAGTGGTGTGTGCCTGTAGTCCCAGTCACTCAGGAGGCTGAGGCGGGAGGATTGTGTGAGCCCAGGAGTTGGACACTACAGTGAGCTATGATTGCACCTGTGAATGGTCACCGCACTACAGCCTGGGTAACATAGTGAGACCTCATCTCTAAACTAATTAGTTAATTAATATGTTGCTTTTTAGTTATGTGTAAAAATATATGCAATTAAAACAAAAATCTAAGTGCATAAAGTAGAAAAGTCTTCCCAAAATCCCCCTTCTCAGATGCCACCCCTTTAACAGTCTGATCTTTAGGTTTGGGGGATTTTGTTGGCTTTCATTTTTAATGTATATAGAAGCATATATGACAAAAATGAGATCATTCCACACATCCTGTTTTATAACCTGTTTTTTCCCACTCAACAGTATCTCGTGAAAGTTTTTCATGTCAATGAATACAGATCCATCTCAATCTTTTTAATGACTGGTCAACTGGGTCAACAACGTCCATGGCTGTGAAGCAGTCAGGTGACAAGTTGATATGGCAATCAGGAAGTGTTTTATTTTATTTATTTATTTTTGAGATGGCATCTCTCTCTGTCACCAGGCTGGAGTGTCATGGAGCAATCTTGGCTCACTGCAACTTCCGTCTCCTGGGTTCAAGCGATTCCCCTGCTTCAGCCTCCTGAGTAGCTGGGACTACAGGCGTGTACCACCATGGCTGGCTAATTTTTTTGTTTGTTTGTTTGTTTGTTTTTGTTTTTGTTTTGAGATGGAGTCTCGCTCTGTCGCTGAGGCTGGAGTGCAGTGGTGCGATCTTGGCTCACGGCAAGCTCTGCCTCCCGGGTTCACACCATTTTCCTGCCTCAGCCTCCCGAGTAGCTGGGACTACAGGCACCCGCCACCATGCCCGGCTAATTTTTTGTATTTAGTTGAGATGGGGTTTCACCATGTTAGCCAGGATGGTCTCGATCTCCTGACCTTGTGATCCCCCCGCCTTGGCCTCCCAAAGTGCTGGAATTACAAGTGAGAGCCCCTGCACCTGGCCTAATTTTTTCTATTTTTAGTAGAGACGGGGTTTCACTGTGTTAGCCAGGATGGTCTCGATCTCCTGACCTCATGATCTACCCACCTCGGCCTACCAAAGTGCTGGGATTATAGGCATGAGCCACTGCACCCGGCCAGGAAGTGTTTTATTACACTAGCAAAATTGAGCCAGCTATGAGCTCTATGGTTTCAGGGAAGTGAAAGGGGAGAAGCCAAGCTGCCAAGAAACTAGGAAAATATGAGGGAGAAGAAAAAGAGACAGGTCTAGCAGACCATTCTTTCAAAAAGCTTGACTGAAATTTTAATACACACACAGTCACAGAATATCTGGGACAACACTGAAACATCATACACCAAAAGATTAATAGTAGTTGCCTCTTGGCCGGGCGCAGTGGCTCACACCTGTAATCTCAACACTTTCGGAGACCAAGGTGTTCGTATCACTTGAGGTCAGGGGTTCGAGACCAGCCTGGCCAACATGGTGAAATGCCGTCTGTACTAAAAATACCAAAAAATTAGCCAGGTGTGGTGATATACACCTGTAATCCCAGCTACTTGGGAGGCTGAGACAGGAGAATCTCTTGAACTCAGGAGGCAGAGGTTGCTGTGAGCTGAGATCATGCCACCGCACTCCAGCCTGGGCGACAAGAGTGAGACTCCATCTCAAAAAAAAAAAATAAAAATAAACAAATAAGTAGTTGTCTCTTGATAGTGGGATAAGTTATTTGTTTTCTTTATTTTCTAAAATTTCTACAATGGTCATATATCCATCTTTTGTAGCAAGACAAAGTCATAGGTTTAAAATGGCAGCAGTGAGAGGAGGACACAGAGTTAGAAAGGCTTCTCCCAGAATAGAAGACTTGAGCATATTTATAAGGTAGGAGAGAGTTATTAAGGGAAATACCAGAGAGTCTAAAAATACAATGAAGGGGAAAATAACTGATGGACAACGGTACAAAAGAGACAGGATGGGTCGGCATCCATAGCACAGATCGGGTGCATTAGAGTAGGAATCTTCTTCTATTGGGATTTGAGAGAAATGGGAAAACATGGGGGTGGTTCCACCTCCCCCACACACAATCCAACCAACCTCTACATGAGCAAAGGGCCTGGCGAGAGTAGTCCAGTTTGGACTACTCCTCCCATGGAATAGAAAGGGGAACTGATGGGAATGAGGAGAGGGGTTTCTATAAGTGATGGAGGGATGGCTAAGACTGGAGACCCTTCATGGCAGCTGGAGTGACACACAGGCAAAGTGGCACAGTGGTTGAGGGCATGGAGTTCAGAAAAAACACAGAAGAGGCAATTCATGAGACGGAGAAAATGGAGGTGTCTGAGAACCAGAGGTCTCCTTGAGGTCAGAGCACATAAAGCAGAAGTTGGACTGTGGTTAGAGAAAAATACTAGAGTTTAAGATTTCAGAGGTGGCCCCATGCCAATGAGGACCACATTCAGATGTAGTTGGTAAAAATTGTGACTGAAAGAGGCACTACCTCCCCTGAGACAATGGGATGTGGAGTGGGCAACTGTGGTCTAGCACTAAAGACCTCCAGGAAAACAAGGAAGCAGAGGGAGAGGAGAAAACAACTAGAACATAGGGGCCTCAAAGGAGGAGTCTCCTCCCTAACCGGGCTCTAGCCTAACCCTTGTCCCTGGTCCCAGACAATCTCCCAAAAGTCTGCTTACAGTTCCAGAGAAGTCAGTGCAGCAAAGTATGAATGATTCAGAGTAGAAACCAGAGCACAGGGCAAAGCTGCCTTGTTTGTATATAAAGGTTAGGGCAGAGAGAATCTGGGACTTGAGAGGACGGTAAAAGACTAGGGTCACAGAAATGGAAGCTTCCAGGCTTCTCTGCCCTTGTTTCAGGGCAAGCCTTTGAAATGGGGGGGTGGGGGGTTGGAGGGGAAGACAGCAATCACTGGCCTCTGCAAACCAAAGTTCGTTCGTTCTTTCTCTTTCTTTCTTTCTTTCTTTCTTTCTTTCTTTCTTTCTTTCTTTCTTTCTTTCTTTCTTTCTTTTCTTTCTTTCTCTCTCTCTCTCTCTCTCTCTCTCTCTCTCTCTCTCTCTCTCTCTTCTTTCGAGCTGGAGTCTCACTCTATTGCCCAGGCTGGAGTGCAGTGGCACAATCTCAGCTCACTACAACCTCCGCTACCCAGGTTCAAAAGATTCTCCTGCCTCGGCTTCCCTGGTAGCTGGCATTACAGATGTGTACTACCATGCCCGGCTAATTTTTGTATTTTTAGTAGAGACGAGGTTTCACCATGTTGGCCAGGCTGGTCTCAAACTCCTGACCTCAGGTGATCCACCCACCTCGGCCTCCCAAAGTGCTGGGATTATAGGCATGAGCCACCGCGCTGGCCAAACCAAAGTTCTTAAAGACTACAAAACAGAAGAAGTAGCAATCTGCTCAACTGATAATCTTTTATAATGGGGATGGGGGCTACATACCCCTCCAAAGATGTAGGCCTTGGGAAACACCTCCTTAATTATCAATAAGACAGTAGATACTACCTGAATTTTGTTTAAGAAACCCTGACCGTAATGTATTCCTTTCCTTATTGTGAAGCTAGGAGGACAGAAGCCCCCACAGTGGGGAGATTGAGGCCCCTGGCAGCAGAAGAGGGTCAAGCCTGGCTTCAGATCAGGCCAGAGCCCTAGGGCTAACTTCAGGGCTCCCTGCTCACCAGGATGGGCCCCTCATCCCTGGCACAGAAATGGTGATTCTTTTCTGCTGCCCAGAGTCAATCTGCTAAGATGGAAGTTTCCCCCTCCTGCTCTACCTCTAATCCTCTCATCCCACTCCTAGCCCCATCTTCTGTCCTGAAATCCCAGAACTATGAATAATCCTCAGAAAGCAGCAGTGTCCTGGCCATGCTATCCCTGTCCTACTGATGACTGTTCAGTAGCCTCCTACAGATCCTTGCCTGGCATTCAAGGCTTTGTGCCAGTCAGCTACAAACCTCCCTCCCCACAACCTTTTGCTGCTTACAGGCTGACCTGCCTCCTACACTCCCAGCCTCACACAGGAGATCATCTCTAGCCGCCCCCTCTGCTTCCAGTGCCCCTAAACTGGCAGCACTATCAGCTCCTCTAAGTCCTGCCACCTTCTCACATCCCACCCCTTCTGGGAAGCCTTTCCAAAAACTGCTGCTCTGCATCCCGCTGCATACATTTGAGTCAGTCATTGGGCACTAAGTGTTCACGTCTTCTCCCATAATCTCTTCTTTACTCTCTCCTGGATGGAGTTTCCAGGAGGGACCCAGCACAGGGCACAGTGAATCCATATACTTGCTTAAGACTTGGACACTCTCCCAAGGGGTGGGAGGGAGGCAATTAACGCCCTCCCCCAATGAGACTAAGTCCAAAGCTGCTGTCAAACCTGCTGTATTACACTTCCTCCAGGAAACCTTCCGAAACTCCCGGCTGGCAGCATGGAAGGAAGTGCAGCCTGTAAAGGAAATGCTGTGGGGGGCAAGGGGTTGGGACAGGGACAGGGAGGCAGAGGGATGGGGGAGGAAAGGAAAAGGAAGAGGGAGAAGAACGGGGGGATGCTCTAAACTAGAAGAAGGAGCATCCTCAAGAGAGGCCACTACTTAGTCCTATTATTTCATCCCTAGATAAAGGTGCTAGCCAAGAGATGCCCAGAGAGGGGAGGTGACTTGGGGAACTTGCTTGGAGGTGGCCACTCAGGAAAATATTAAAAACAGCCACAAAGCCCGAGGTCTCTCTCTAGAACTCCCATCCTGGGATCCCACTAACTGTCCAAGGGGTTTGCTAAAGCTAAGACCCTCTTTCAGGGGCCCATTCACCAGAGACAGCCCCCTCTCAGCTCTGGAGACTTTGCCCTAGGGCTCACCAAGCCCAGAACAAACCTAAGTTAGTAAGACCTGTGTAGCCCCAAACAAAATCTCTCTGCCAATCATGCCTCTGCAAGAACCATCTACCTCTTTCAGAGCCCTGCTCCGTGAGGCAGAACACATAGGGTACAGGTTGCAAATTTCTCCAGACTCCACCACCCCACCGGCAGTCACATGGCCGAGCTCCCAGGTTCAGCCCCCAACAGCTGTGCTCGTTTTCATCCCTGTGCCTTTGCCCATACATTCTCCTGGAATGCCCTCTCTTGCCTCTCCTCCCACCCAAATCCCATCACCTCTGGAGGTCTCCTATTTGCTGGCTGTCGCCTCCCTTTCTGTGTCCCTGGGAAAGTCTGCTAGGCCCTCACAGATCTCCCCATCGGGAAGCTGGGACATTACCGGTTTAAGCCGCCTGTGACAGCGAATGCTCAGTCCCAGTCTCTACTTGGTTCCCCCAACCCCCCAGACCAGGAGCTCCCGGAGGCGGGGGAAAGGGATCGGTTCCCAAACACCTCACCTCCATCCTCGTGACCGACTCCAGCCAGCGCTGAAATGAGCCAAATTCCGGCGCCCCCACCTCACCACCCAAAGCCCTGATGGAGCCCGCCTGGTGGCCTGGGCCAGCGCTCCAGTACCCCAGCAACCCTGGGGCGGCTGAGGTCCGCCATCCAAAGGTCGCCCGCCCCAGGGAGGTGAGGGAAGTCAACCCGGGTCCACCTGCAGGCGCTGGTTGGAAGGAAAGACCCGAAGGAGTCCACGGGCACCCCCTTCCAGTCGCACCCATCCCCGGCCGCGCGCGCCAACCCCAGAAGGTCGGTTTCCAGGGAACGCCAGGTGGGGCTGGGGGGGATGGAGGGCCCAAAGCTCAGGCTCCAGATCCAGGGTCTGACGTCACCCAAAGGCCCAGTTCCCTCTGCGGGAGTCACAGATGGGAATGGGGGTGCTTGGTGGGTTTGGGGGGCCTGGGTGCGCCCTGAACGCTCTCCCCCAGCCCCAAACAGTAAAGGTCACCTCCACCCCCACCTCTTCAACAGTTCGGCCTGCTCCCTGAATCCAAAGGTGAAGTGTAGAGGGTACAAAGCTGCAGCCAGCGACCCCCACCCCTCTCGCCCCGCGCCCAGCTTCCCTGCAAAGCTCTCCTCCCAGCCTTCATGCCCAGACTCACCTGCCGCGGCCGTTCGGCTGCCTAAAGGCCGCCGCGCTGCGCTGAGCTGCGCTGCACCAGAGCGATGCGGCGCGGAGCCGGCCGCAAGCCGCTCCCGGGCTGGAGGCGGGGAGCGCGCGCGCGCGCGCGCCCGGGGCCGTCTCCGCGCGCGCCCGCGCCGCCGCTGCCTGCAGCAGTCACTCTCGCGAGACTTCCGCTCTACTCCCAAGGCCGCTCCTCCTGAGCTCGCGAGAAGGACGACCCGGCCTCCCCAGCACCTTCCAGGAGCTGTCCGAGGTGCTAGTTCCCGGGCCCCGGCCGGATCAGGTGGTTGATGGACACCTCAGGGACAAGAGCGTGGCGAGTAGGCAGAAGGAAGAGACCCAGAGATGGGAGCCTGGCACCAGCAGCCAGAGCCTCAGCTTCCATATCTGTAAACTGGGGAGAATAACCTCCCATGCCGATGCCAGGAGCCTCTGAGACGTGCCAGAAAGGAGTGAGAAAGAGCTAAGAGCAGGAGAGTGTGGTGACTGCGGAAGGTCCTTCAGATCTACAGGCGCAGGGGGAAAGCGAGAACAGAGGACAGAAGATCGGAGATGATATTCAGAGAGGCAAGAACACAGACCCAAGGGAAGACAGACATAGGAGGACGAGAAAGAAGAGTTGCAAACAGAGACAGAGACACACGGAGAGAGAGATTGAAATGAGAGATCAAGGCCTGGAGAGAAAAAAGACTTGGAAAGATAAGATAGGTAAGGGAGCATAATGAAGCAAGAAAGAGGCAAGAAATAGGGACAAATTACGCAAAGGAGCAGGGAGAGAAAGAGAGAGAGAGAAAGAGAGACAGAGAGAGAGAGAGAGGCTTAGAAAGAGAGAGACTCAGAAAAAGGAATGAAAGAGACAGTGATGTGCAGAGATGAACACCGAGAGAGTAGAGGCCAGAGTAAATGTTTAAAAACCCAGAGCTTTGGAGGGTTGAGAGAGACCCACTTGGAGAGATGGGCTGGGAGTGAAGACAAGCTTTTATTGTGATTGGTGTTTACGTAGTAAACCTCCATGGGATCTCTACAGCCAGGGCCACTCTGTCCTGCCAGCCAATTGCTCCTTCCCCCCCTCCCACCATACCTCCCACCCTCCACCCCCCACCCACAGCATCCTAGGCCTGGAAGGGAGCCTCAGTGGGTGGGAGACACTGCAGGGATTCTTTGCCTAGAATAAGGGCTCATTGTCTGGCTCCAGCCTGCCAGGATTGGTGCCTCACTCCCACAGCTGGCATGAAAAGGGAGTGGGAGTGAAAAAAGGCAGACAAGAACTAGTGTGGCAGAGGGGGAAAGGAGGGAGAGAGACTCGGTGCCTGGGAAGGGCTGAGCAGGAAGCATAATCCCACCACCAGACCAACCAGGAAGGAAGGGTCCTGGGTGAATCACTTGAGGTCAGGAGTTCGAGACCCACCTGGCCAACATGGTGAAACTTCGTCTCTACTAAAAATATAGAAATAGCCAGGCATGGTGGCGTGCATCTCTAATCCCAGCTACTCAGGAGGCTGAGGCATGAGAATCGCTTGAACCCAAGAGGTGGAGGTTGCAGTGAGCCGAGATCATGCCACTGCACTCCAGCCTAGGCAACAGACCAAGACTTCCTCTCAAAAAATTAAATAAATAAATAAATTATTTAAAGGTGCTAGCTCAAACTGTGTGGCAGGCACTGGAGACATGCCTTTGTTGTAGTGGAGGGCAGGAGTGAGAAAGCCTGTGCCAAACCATGCAGTAACACATTTCAAGCTTCTTTGCAGATGTGGAGAATGTCACATCTGCTCATATGCCGTTACTCAAAGCAAGTCACATGGGTAAGCCCAAAACTAATTCATGGGGGCCAGGGAGGTATGCTACCCATACAGGATGCCAGATAAGTCAAATGGCAAATGGTGAGGACATTTAATCCCAATGCAGAGGAAGCAAGTAACTGGGAGCAGGAACCCAGTCAATCAATGTCCCACAGGGCCAGCTCCAGGCTGCTTATCTTCCCCTGCCTAGCTATACCTGAAAGAGGCATGTCTATCCAAGAGTCTCTGGAGAATATTTATGTTACATGCCAGTAAACAAATGAAAAGAATAGAAGTATTTACTGAACTTTTAATGTCTGAGTAAGATGCTAAACTGCATGGCCATCCTAAGAAATAAGTACTATTATCCCTATTCTATAGATGAGACAAGTGAAAATCAGAGAGGTAAAGTGATCTGCCCAAGGAAATTGAACAGATAGATCTAAGAAATAATAGAACCACTATCTTTAGGCTGGATTTCCCCAGAGGCAGACACTGAGATAAGGATGTTCATACAAATAGTCCATTTGAGAGATGATTCCATGGAGCACTAGTAGGAGGCGGCGGGGGGGTGAAACAAAGAAATGAAGAAAATCGGCTGGGCGCAGTGGCTCATGCCTGTAATACCAACACTTTGGGAGGCCGAGGCAGGGGGATCACGAGGTCAGGAGATCAAGATCATCCTGGCTAACATGGTGAAACCCCGTCTCTACTAAAACCACAAAAAAATTAGCCAGGTGTGGTGGCGTGCACCTGTAGTCCCAGCTACTCGGGAGGCTGAGGTAGGAGAATGGCGTGAAGCCAGGAGGCGGAGCTTGCAGTGAGCCGAGATCACGCCACTGCACTCCAGCCTGGGTGACAGAGAGAGATTCCGTCTCAAAAAAAAAAAAAGAAAGAAAAGAAAAGAAACGAAATGAAGAAAAGCAGTATAGGGTGCAATAATTAGCAGGTTACCACTGTGGACAAATGGGGTTTGATTGTATTGGGCATCTCTGGGAGAGTGAAGAAGACAATGTACTCATCCCACTGAAGGAGTGATGATACTAACGGTTTCTTCATTACATGAGAGCTGTTCCTGGCATCTCCAGCCTGCCAGTGTGCCTTTTGAGCAGAGAGCACCCTCAGGCAGAAAATCCCAGGGGCTTGCAGTAAAAAACACATCAGGAATGGCTAAGGGGGTATGAGAAGGGCACTATGTCGTGACAATCTACTACAGCCAGGACCTAAACCCATCAGCCTGGCTCCTGAGCGACATTATGTCACCTCCATGATAATCTTGTTAATCACGTTATTATCCATGCTGTTAGTCCTGTGGAAGTTTACAATATGGAGTATTTTTTCTTAAGAAAGAGCCTCCCCTGGCTGGGCGCAGTGACTCAGGCCTGTAATCCCAACACTTTGGGAGGCCGAGGCAGGTGGACCACCTGAGGTCAGGAGTTCAAGACCAGCCTGGCCAACATGGTGAAACCCCATATCTACTAAAGATACAAAAATTAGCTGGGCGTGGTGGCAGGCGCCTGTAATCCCAGCTACTTGGGAGACTGAAGCTGGGAAATCGCTTGAACCCGGGAAGCGGAGGTTGCAGTGAACCGAGATTGCACCATTGCACTCCAGCCTGGGGGACAAGAGTGAGACTTTGTCTCAAAAAAAAAAAAAAAAAAAAAAAAGTTTTTTAAAGTAGCTGGACATAGTGGCATGCTCCTATAGTCTTGGTTACTTGAAAGGCTGAGGTGGAAGGACCACATTAAGCCTGAGATGTTGAGGCTACAGTAAGTCATGTTCTTACACCACTGCACTCCAGCCTGGGCGACAGAATGAGACCCTGTCTAAAAAAAAAAAAAGAAAAAGAAAAGAAAAGAAAAAGAAAGAAAGAAGAGAAAGAAGAAAGAAACTCCTGCTTCCCCCAGTCTCCCCCGTCATGCTCCTGGTTTTGCGAGATGCCACCTCCCTGACACTTGGCATGTATTCCTGATTGCACAGAACAAGCACACAGGGACACACATTCTTGCTACAGAGCCATAGAAATGTCAGATCAGCTCATCCAGCAGTGAGCAACTGTGAGGCTCAGAGAGCTCACCCTAGACCTTCCTGAACAGTGCTTCTCCTCCTTACACTGCTCCACACCTCCCTGTCCCTGTGTTTGTCCCTTCTCGCCCAAACAGACTGGAAGCTCCCCGAGACAATCCACAGACTGCAAGAAGATATTTGCAAATCATATATATGAAAAGAGACTTGCACCCAGAATATATGAAGAATTCTTATAACTGGATAATAAAAAGACAAATAACCCACTTAAAAATGTACAAAAGATCTGAAAAGAAATTTATCCAAAGAAGATTTACAAATGGCCAATAAGCACGTGAAAACATGTTCTACATTATTAGTCATCAGGGGAATGCAAATCAAAACCACAATGTGATACCACTCTATATCTACTAGGATTACCATAATTTAAAAGATAGGTAATAATAAATATTGGCAGGGATGTAGGGAAATCAGAACTTTCATACACTGCTGGTAGTAAGATAGTGCAGCCACTTGGGCAAACAGTTTGGCAGTTCCTAAAAAATTTAAACAATATATATTTTTTTGAGACGGAGTCTCGCTCTGTCGCCCAAACTGGAGTGCAGTGTGGCAATCTAGGCTTACTGCAACGTCGGCCTCCCGAGTTCACGCCTTTCTCC
This sequence comes from Chlorocebus sabaeus, assembly GCF_047675955.1. Taxonomy (NCBI): domain Eukaryota; kingdom Metazoa; phylum Chordata; class Mammalia; order Primates; family Cercopithecidae; genus Chlorocebus; species Chlorocebus sabaeus. Next base: position 50,829,555 of record NC_132929.1, on the reverse strand, counting down.
TGCCTCAGCCTCCAGAGTAGGTGGGACTACAGGCGCTGGCCACCACGCCGAGCTAATGTTTTGTATTTTTAGTAGAGATGGGGTTTCACCGTGTTAGCCAGGATGGTCTCGATCTCCTGACCTCGTGATCTGCCCCCCTCGGCCTCCCAAAGTGCTGGGATTACAGGCGTGAGCCACCACGCCCGGCCAAAATTTAAATATTTTTAAACGAGTTATCATTTGACCCCGCAATTCTACTCCTAGGTATATACCCAAGGGAATTGAAAACATATTCACAAAATGGCCAAGAATATTTATTGCGTTGCATTCATAGTAGCTAAAAACTGGAAACAACCATCAACAAGAGAATGGATAGACAAATCATTGCATATTCATACAATGAATATATAACTTAACAATTAAAATGAATAAACTGGGCCGGGCGCGGTGGCTCATGCCTGTAATCCTAACACTTTGGGAGGCCGAGATGGGCGGATCACGAGCTCGGGAGATTGAGACCACCCTGGTTAACACAGTGAAACCCCGTCTCTATTAAAAATACAAAAAAAAATTAGCTGGGCGTGGTGGTGGGCGCCTGTAGCCCCAACTACTCGGGAGGCTGAGGCCGAGAATGGCGTGAACCCGGGAGGCAGAGTTTGCAGTGAGCCGAGATGGCGCTACTGCACTCCAGCCTGGGCGTCAGAGTGAGACTCGTCTCAAAAAAAAAAAAAATTTTTTTAAATGAATAAACTGCTGATACAACACGTGAATAAATCTCAAAAACATTATGTTGAGCAAAATAAGCCAAACCAAAAAAATACAAACTACATGATTACACTTATATAAAGTTCAAGAACAGGAAAATTAATGTGATGGAAGTCAGAATAGTGGTTGCTGGTTGAGGAGGTGTGTAGATTGAATGGATAGGGGCAAAAATAAAATTTGTGGGGAGAAGGGGGTGATAGAAATATTCTAGATCTTGGCCAGGTGCGGTGGCTCACGCCTGTAATTCCAATGCTGTGGGAGGCCGAGGCAGGCAGATTGCTTGAGGCTAGGAGTTGGAGACCAGCCTGGCTAACATGGTGAAACCCCATCTCTACTGAAAAAAACAAAAATTAGGCCGGGCTCAGTGGCTCACGCCTGTAATCCCAGCACTTTGGGAGGCCAAGGCGGGCGGATCACGAGGTCAGGAGATCGAGTGAAACCCCGTCTCTACTAAAAATACAAAAAATTAGCCGGGCGCGGTGGCGGGCGCCTGTAGTCCCAGCTACTCTGGAGGCTGAGTCAGGAGAATGGTGTGAACCACAGAGGCAGAGCTTGCAGTGAACGGAGATCGCGCCACTGTACTCCAGCCTGGGTGACAGAGTGAGGCTCCGTCCCCCCCAAAAAAAAAAGAAAAGAAAAAGAAAATGCAAAAATTAGCCGGGTGTGGTGACATGCGCCTGTACTCCCAGCTACTTGGGAGACTGAGACGAGAGGACCACTTGAACCTGGGAGGCAGAGGTTGCAGTGAGCTGAGATCATGCCACTGCATTCCAGCCTGGGTGACAAAACGAGATTCTGTCTAAAAAATAATAATAATAAAATCTAGATCTTGTTTAGGGTGATAGTTACAAGTGTATAAAATTATCAGAACTCGGCGGGGCATGGTGGCTCATGCCTGTAATCCCAGGACTTTGGGAGGCCCAGGCAGGTGGATCACCTGAGGGCAGGAGTTTCAGACCAGCTTGACTGACATGGAGAAACCCTATCTCTGCTAAAAATACAAAAATTCGCTGGCTGTGGTGGCAGGCACCTGCAAGCCCAGCTACTTGGGAGACTGAGGCAAGAGAATTGTTCAAACCCAGGAGGCAGAGGTTGTGGTGAGCCAAGGTTGTGCCATTGCACTCCAGCCTAGGCGACAGAGCAAGCCTCCGTTTCAAAAAAAAAAAAAAAAAAATCAGAACTCATCAAACTGAAAAGTTAAGATAGACGCAATTTATTATATGTAAACTAGAACTCAGTTAAAATACTGTCATTTTTAAAAGTCAGGGAGAAGCTACTCCGGAGGCTGAGGCAGGAGAATGGCGTAAACCCAGGAGGCGGAGCTTGCAGTGAGCTGAGATCCGGCCACTGCAGTCCAGCCCGGGCTACAGAGCAAGACTCCGTCTCAAAAAAAAAAAAAAGTCGGGGAGAGGCCAAGCAATGTGGCTCATGCCTGAAACCCGAGCACTTTGGGAGGTTGAGGCAAGCAGATCACTTAAGCCCAAGAATTCAAGACCAGCCTGGGCAACATGGTGAAACCCCATCTCTACAAAGAAAAAACAAAAAAAATCATTCTGGCATGGTGGCATATGCCGGTAGTCCCAGCTACTGAGAAGGTGAGGTGGGAGGATCGCTCGGGCCCAAGCAGTCAAGGCTGCAGTGAGCTGTGATGATGCCACTGCACTTCAGCCTGGATGACAGAATGAGACCCTGTCTCAAAAAATATATGTGTGTATGTGTGTGTGTGTGTGTATGTGTGTGTGTATATATATATACACACACATATATATATATATGGATCCCTGGGGCAGCGTGAGTCTAAGGAATAAGGACCCCACCTTCTACCCCTTGTGATATATCTAAAAAGAGACTTTCATTTAGAATATATGAAGAATTCTTACAACTCAATAATGAAATGACAAATAATCCACTTAAAAATGCACAAAGGATCTGAATAGAAATTTCTCCAAAGATTTACAAACGGCCACCCTTCACTGCTTCCCTTCCAACAGCAGGGCCTCCAACAGACCACTTGGGGGCACCCACACCCACAGAGCCAGTTCTCCACCAGCTAGGTGGCTCTGTCCACAACTGGAAGTGCTGGGGGCTAGGCAGCCTGTTGGCCTGCACACAAGTCAATTTCATTGCCACCTCTTGCACCTTAGCCAGGAGTTCTTAACATGGAATTCAGAACACTGCCCACTTCTCACTGGTTGAGTTAAAGCAGAAGTAGTGAGCTGGGCTCAGTGGCTCACACCTGTAATCCCAGGACTTTGGGAGGCCTAGGCGGGCAGATCACTTGAGCCCAGGAGTTTGAGACCAGCCTGGGCAACAGGGCAAAACCCCATCCCTACTAAAAATACAAAAATTAGCTGGGTGTGATGGTGCATACTTGTAGTCCCAGCTACTCGGGAGGCTGGAGGGAGAGGATCACTTGAGCCGGGGAGGTCAATGGTGCAGTGAGCCATGATCATGCCACTGCACTCAAGCCTGGGCAACAGAGTAAGACCCTGTCTCAAAAACAAAACAAAACAAAACCACAGGAACAGTGCGGCCAGGAATGCCCATCCAAATCTGCTCCAATTAACTGCCCAGAAAGAAAAAATGCCCTCCACAAGTCCCAGCTTGGGCCTGGCCCTGGTGAGCACTAACCGCAGGCACTGACCAAGCCCCTGGATACCAAATCCATAGGACACATTCCAGTCCTCGCCCACCTGACCACTTGGATACAATGCAAAGCCAGTATTGCTTCTATTTCTGCTGTTTCTCTTCCTTCTGACATCCTCTGCCTTGGCAACCTGCCCCTTCCCAAGTCCTCAGCTACCTCCATGGTGCTGAGTGTTCCCAAAGCCCTGTCTCTGGTCTGGATTCTCTTCTGCACTCTAGCCCCATCCCAAACCAGAACCCTAGGTCTTTTCCCTATAACTGTCCCTCCTCCTTTGGCCTTGCCCCCAAAGATGGCCCTATCATCAGTAATAAGACATGGGTATATCATGTACTTCCTGATAGGATTCACTGATCTGTGTAATATTTGTATATTTGTGCATAAAATGCGTAACCTCAATTTTTTTTTTTTTTTTTGACAGAGTCTCACTTTGTCATCAGACTGGACTGCAGTGGCATAATCTCAGCTCACTGCAACCTCCACCTCCTGAGTTCAAGTGATTCTCCTGCCTCAGCCTCCCAAGTAGCTGGGATTACAGGAGCCCTCACCACCATGCCTGGCTAATTTTTGTATTTTTAGTAGAGACGGGGTTTCACCATGTTGGCCAGTTGGTCTCGAACTCCTGACCTCAAGTGATCCGCCCACCTCGGCCTCCCACAGTGTTGGAATTAAAGGCGTGAGCCACCATGCCCGCCCAACTTTAGTCTAATCATGAGAAAACATCAGACAAACTCCAGTGGAGGGACATTCTACGAAATAACGGATCAGTGCTCTTCAAAAACAACTGCATCAGCCCTCAATCACCCATGCCAGATTCCTGAAAGTTGAGTCCTTTCAATCCCGCTTCCCCATATCTTTGGAATCAATTTTCCTTTTTTCCCTCTCCACATCCACTACCCTATTTCATCATCTCTCACCTATGTTACTGCAGTATCTTCCCAAAGGTATCACATCCTCCAGTCTTTCCCTACCTGATACCCACCAAAGCCATTCTCCTCCAAGCAGCCACGGGGATCTTAATCATGTCACTCCCTACTCAGGCCCCTCCTAAGGCTCCCCACAGCTCCTGAGGACACACACCCTCTCCCTGGCTTTACTCTCAGCCCTCTTGGCCTCAGCCACAGCCACTTCTCCAGCCTTGTCTTTTGCACACTCTGCCCGACATGCAGTCCAGTCACCCAGAACTGCCTGCAGATCTATGTAATCAGATTCTCTTTCACCTCCTTGCTTTTGCTCACGTGGTTCCTTCTGCCTAGAACACCCTCTCTTCCCATCACCTGACTCCCATCTTTGTCCCTTAGTCCAGAAATGTTTACTCTTCTTAGGTCTAGGGTTCAGAAAAACCCTTTCCAGTACAGGTTGCTCTTTCTCCACTCTCCAGGTGCTCCAGGAGGAGCACCCCATGGCCACTCTCCTCAGGCACATCATAACCTGTTGTGGGGTTTTTTCGGTTTTGTTTTTGGTTTGTTTTTGTTTTTGTTTTTGAGATGGAACCTCGCTCGGTTGCCCAGACTGGAGTGCAGTGATGCGATCTTGGCTCACTGTAGCTTCTGCCTCCTGGGTTCAAGTGAATCTCATGCCTCAGTCTCCCAAGTAGATGGAATTACAGGCATGCACTACCACACCTGGCTAATTTTTGTGTTAATAGTAGAGACAGGGTTTTGCCATGTTGACCAGGCTTGTCTTGGACTCCTGACCTTAGGTGATCCACCTGCCTCAGTTCCCAAAGTGCTGGGATTATAGGCATGAGCCACTGCACCCGGCCTGCCTCCCATTGTTTCTGACAACGGCTGGGCCTTTGCTCATGTTTTTCCTTTGGCTGGCTGATTCCTACTCATCCTTTGAGTGCCTACATAAATCTCACTTGCTTTGAACACCTCCCTACCTCTACTTGGTCTCAGTTCCTTTCCTTCCTGCCACCCAGTGCTGTATTGTTACCTCAGTTCCTGACTCCCCATGAGACTGTGAGCTCAGGGGCAGAAGGGAGGGTCAGCCCCACCATGAATGGTATTGCTCACCATCACCCCAATGCCAGTCTCAGGGAAAGGAGTCCTTGGCAGAGTGACGTGTTCGTAAATATTTACCAACCAGCTCTTCAGGGAAAAATGTACGCGTGTGTGTGTATTTACATATATATGTGTATATATATATGTGCGTATATATATAATGTGCAAATATATTTACTATAAATTTTACTGTACAAAGGATGCTTAACACAGACCTTACACATAATATGCAACGCCTTTTATTGTAAATTCCATATAACCAATTGATTCTCACAGAATGCTGTCGTTTTTTGCAGAACTCAAGATTGCAGTTGATGAATGACTATAGGTATTTCACAAAACTATAACTCAGTGGGCCAGGTGCGGTGGCTCATGAGTATCTTCCCAAAGGCATCACATCCTCCAGTCTTTCCAAGCACTATGGGAGGCCGAGGCAGGCGGATCATGAGATCAGGAGTTCAAGACCAGCCTGGCCAACATGGTGAAACCCCATCTCTACTAAAAATACAAAAAAAAAAATTAGCCGGGCGTGGTGGTGCACACCTGTAGTCCCAGCTACTCAGGAAGCTGAGGCAGGAGAATCACATGAACCCAGGATGTGGAGGTTTCAGTGAGCTGAGATTGCGCCACTGAACTCCAACCTGGGTGACAGAGCAAGACTCTGTCTCAAAAAAAAACAAAAACAAAAAAAACAACTCAGTAACTCAAGCTCTGTATCTGTAGTGTTGGCTAATTTCCATGGTGTATATATTTCCACCGCAGCTGATTTTGAGTTAATAACATGATGCCACTGAATGCAGAGTTGGGCAGAGATGCACCATAGCACATCATTATATAGTATTTCCACCATACAGATGCGAGAAGCAGAAATAACTCCAAAAGCGTGAATAGTAGTAAGATGTAGGAAAGTTATTAGAAAGCAATGAGCTTTGAATATTCATTACCTTTGTTTTAATATGCTTAACTTAATTGTAAGTTTATGTACTTTTTTTTTTTTTTGAGACAGGGTCTCACTTTGTTACCCAAGCTGGAGAGCAGTGATGTGATCTCAGTTCACTGCAACCTCTGCCTCCCAGGCTAAAGTGATCCTCCCACCTCAACCTCCTGAGTAGGTGGGATTACAGTGCCCACCACCACATTCAGCTAATGTTGTTTTGTTTTGTTTTGTTTTGCTTTTGTTCTTGTTGTTGTAGAGGCGGGGTTTCACCATGTTGCCCAGGCTGGTCTCAAACTCGTAGGCTCAAGCGATCTGCTTGCTTTCACCTCTTAAACTGCCAGAATTACAAGCATGAACCACTGCACCTGGCCTTTATAATTACATTTTAATAATGGCAAAGTGTAACAATCAGCCCACAAAATTGAAAATTTAACAATTGGTTTTCCTGAGCCAATATGAGCTTACTTCTAGCACACTACTGCTTGGACACCTGCCCCCAATTTTCTCTCCAAGCCCAATCTTGCTGCCATTCTAGAAGACTTCTGAGTTCATAGGATGACTCACCCAATACCCGGGGTTTGTGATTCCTCCTCAACTCCGGTGACCTCTGTCTCTCCTTCAGTCACCCACCTACTCCTCTAGCCTCACCAGAGGTTTTGTCATCACCAAAAACTGTTTCACCCACTGAATCACACTTTCCTCTCTTGCTTCTGGACTACAGCCTCCTCTTATTCCAGCCCTCTCAATACCCCCATGCACGTACTTCCACCTTGAAGAACACCGCTCCCCAACCCCTCACTTAGTCTCTGTTTATGGTTGACATCTTCCTGATGCCTGGAACGTCCCTCCTCCCTGCCTTTCTTCTACTGGACCGACACTCGAGCCTTTCACCCAGGTATATAGTAATTACACAATAGAGCAATTCACAGTTGTTGTTATTTCAGTGGAAGCTTTTTTATTTGATGCAATTGCAACAAGAAGTTGGTCAATTAAACAAAAAAAATTAAGCTTAAAAGGATCATTAAAAATGATATGTGAGTCTGAGATGGGCGGATCATGAGGTCAGAAGATGGAGACCATCCTGGCTAACACAGTGAAACCCTGTCTCTACTAAAAATACAAAAAATTAGCCGGGCGTGGTGGCAGGTGCCTGTAATCCCAGCTACTTGGGAGGCTGAAGCAGGAGAATGGCGTGAACCTGGAAGGCGGAGCTTGCAGTGAGCAGAGATCAAGCCACTCACTCCAGCCTGGGCAACAGAGCGAGACTTCATATCAAAAAAAAAAAAAAAAAAGTGGGCTAGTCCGAGTGCAGTGGTGTTTACCATTGATTACAACTAGTTACAGATTTCTTTGTTTCCTTCTCCACTCCCACTGACTCACTTGACTGGCCAAAAAAAGTGATTCGTATTTGTATATTTCGCTTTAACATAAAACATTTAAATATACACTAACTTGCCAATCTTTTGATGTAATGTCAAGGCTTTTTCTTTGAGTATGGGTTTGCTGATTGGAATTCCATTTTTTTTTTTTTTTTGAGAGGGTCTCCCTCTGTTGCCCCAGGCTGGAGCAGCAGGGCCGTGGCTCACTGGAGCCTGGAACTCCCAGGCTCAAGCAATCCTCTTGAGAGGTGACAATATGCTAGCAGCCCTGGCTCTGGGCGCCTCCTCGGCCTCGGCGTCCACTCTGGCGGCGCTTGAGGAGCCTTTCAGCCCGCCAAGGCACTGTGGGAGCCCCTCTCTGGGCTGGCTGAGGCCGGAGCCGGCTCCCTCCGCTGGCGGGGAGGTGTGGAGGGAGAGACGCAGGCAGAAAGCGGCGCTGCACGCGGCGCTCTCGGGCCAGCGCGAGTTCCGGGTAGGCGCGGGCTTCGCGGGCCCCCGGACTTGGAGCCGGCGGCCGGCGGCCCAAGGCAGTGAGGGGCTTAGCACCTGGGCCAGCAGCTGCAGAGGCTGTGCCAGGTCCCCCAGCCGTGCTGGCCCGCCTGCACCACGCTCGAATTCTCGCCGGGCTTCAGCTGCCTCCCTGCGGAGCAGGACTCGAGCTTCTCCCCATCCCCACCCCCCGGCCGCCCGCCCTGGGCTCTTGCGCCACCTGAGCCTCCCCGACGAGCGCCGCCCCCTGTTCCTTGGCGCCCGGTCCCATTGACCGCCCAGGGGCTTAGGAGTGTGGGCGCACTGCAGGTGGAGCTGGCAGGCAGCTCCCCCGGCAGCCCCAGTGGGAGATCCGCTAGGTGAAACCAGCTGGGCTCCTGAGTCTAGCAGGGACTTGGAGAGCCTTTATGTCTAGCTAAGGGATTGAAAATACACCAATCAGTACTCTGTGTCTAGGGCAAGGTTTGTAAATACACCAATCAGTACTCTGTGTCTAGCTCAGGGTTTCTAAATACACCAATCAGTACTCTGTATCTAGTTAACCTAGTGGGGACTTGGAGAACTTTTCTGTCCCGCACTGTGTCTAGCTAAAGGATTGTAAAGGCAGCAATCAGCACTCTGTGTCTAGCTCAGGGATTGTAAATGCACCAATCAGCACTCTGTCAAAATGGACCAATCAGTTCTCTGTAAAATGGACCAATCAGCAGGATGTGAGTGGGGTCAGATAAGGGAATAAAAGCAGGTTGCCCCGAGCCAGCAGTGGCCATGTGCTTGGGTCTGCTTGGGTCTGTTTCCACCCTAGGGAAGCTTCCTACTTTTGCTCTTTGCAATAAATCTTACTGCTGCTCACTCTTTGGGTTCATGCTGCCTTTATGAGCTGTAACACTCACTGCAAAGATCTGCAGCTTCACTCCGTGAGGCTAGCAAGACCACGAACCCAGAAGAAACTCTAAACACGTTTGAACATCTGAAGGAACAGACTGCAGACACACCATCTTTAAGAACTGTAACATCATGAGGGTCCATGGCTTCATTCTTGAAGTCAACAAGACCAAGAACCCACCAATTCTGGACACACTCCCACCTCAGCACCCTCAGTAGCTGAGCCTAGGGGTGCTGCCACCATGCCTGACCAAGTTTTTATTTTTTGTAGAGATGGGGTCTCACCCCAGGGTCTTGAACTACTGGGCTCAAGCAATTCTACTGCCTAGGCCTCACAAAGTGCTGACATTACAGACATGAGCCACTGCGCCTGTCTTTTTTTTTTTTTTTTTTTTTTTTTTTTTTTTTCCGAGATGGAGTGTTGCTCCTGTTGCCCAGGCTAGAGTGCAATGGCACGGTCTCGGCTCACTGCACTCTCCACCTCCCAGGTTCAAGCAGTTCTCCTGCTTCAACCTCCTAAGTAGCTGGGATTACAGGCATACGACACTATGCCCGGGTAATTTTGTATTTTTAGTATCGACAGGGTTTCTCCATGTTGGTCAGGCTGGTTTTGAACTCCTGACCTCAGGTGATCCACCCACCTCGGTCTCCCAAAGTGCTGGGATTACAAGTGTGAGCCACCGCACCCAGCCCTTTTTTTTTTTTTTTTTCCTTGAGATGGAGTCTCGTTCTGTCACCCAAGCTGAAGTACAGTTGTGCAATCATAGCTCACTGCAGCCTCAAACTCCTAGGTTCAAGTAATCCCCCTGCCTCAGCTTCCTGGCATATTTCTTTTCTTGCATAACAATACCCATGACAAATTGTCTAGATTTCCACATCCTATAAAGTGCCTAAATGCTTTAGGATTCTTGCAAAGCAAGATTGAGAATGGGCTTGAAGAACACCATTTCCCAGTCCTCAAATGGTCTTTTTATCAGCTTCCTCCTGATCCCTGTAACATCCCTCCACCTTGCCTTCCTTTTCCTTCTACTCCATCTAGGCTCAAGATCCAGTGTGAGTGCAGCATCGGGTTTCTATAGCGTTTCCCTAACCTTTTCCAGTAGTCTCTCCAAACCAAACAGCTACTTTGTAAGTTTTTGTTTTGTTTTATTTTATTTTATTTTCTGAGATGGAGTCTCGCTCTGTGCCCAGGCTGGAGTGCAGTGGTGTGATCTCGGCTCAGTGCACCCTCCACCTCCTAAGTTCAAGCGATTCTTCTGCCTCAGCCTCCTGAGTAGATGGGATTACAGGCATATGCCACCACACCCAGCTAATTTTTGTTTTTTGTTTGTTTGTTTGAGACGGAGTCTCACTCTGTCGCCCAGGCTGGAGTACAGTGGCACGATCTCCGCTCACTGCGAGCTCTGCCTCCCGGCTTCACGCCACTCTCCTGCCTCAGCCTCCCAAGTTGCTGGGACTACAGGTGCCCGCCACCACACCTGGTTAATTTTTTGTATTTTTAGTAGAGACGGGGTTTCACTGTGTTAGCCAGGATGGTCTCGATCTCCTGACCTCGTGATCTGCCCACCTTGGCCTCCCAAAGTGCTGGGATTACAGGTGTGAGCCACGCCCGGCCTGTTTTTGTTTTTTGAGATAGAGTCTTGCTCTGTCACCCAGGCTGGAGTACAGTGGCGCGATCTCGGCTTACTGCAAGCTCAGCTTCCCGAGTTCACACCATTCTCTCCTGCCTCAGCCTCCCGAGTTGCTGGGACTACAGATGCCTGCCACCACGCCTGGCTAATTTTTGTGTTTTCAGTAGAGATGGGGTTTCACCATGTTGGCCAGGCTGGTCTCCAACTCCTGACCTCAAGTGATTCACCTGCCTCGGCCTCCCAAAGTGCTGGGATTAAAGGCATTAACCACCGCGCCCAGCCATGTTGTAATTTTTAATTATTTTTTACAATACATACTGACATTTGGTTTTTTATTTTATTTTATTTATTAATTTATTTATTTTGAGACAGAGTCTCCCTCTGTTGTCCAGGCTGAAGTGCAGTGGTGTGATTACACCTCATTGCAGCCTTGACCTCCTGGGCCCAAGCGATCCTCCAACCTCAGCCTCCTAAGTAGTTGGGACTACAGGCATGTACTACCATACCCAGCTAGTTTTTTGTTTGTTTTTGGAGAGTCTCACTATGTTGCCCAGATGGGTCCCAAAGTCCTCAAGCAATACCCCTGCCTCGGCTTCCCAAAGTGCTAGGATTACACACATAAGCCATGGTACCCAGCCCAATATTTTAACCCAGTAAAATATATATTTTTATATATATATATTACTTACAATCTTTATTTTTATTTTTATCTATTTATTTATTTATTTATTTATTTATTTATTGAGATGGAGTCTGACTCTGTCCCTATGCCAGAATGCAATGGTGCTATCTAGGCTCACTGCAACCCCTGCCTCCTGGGTTCAAGCGATTCTCCTGCCTCAGCCTCTCAAGTAGCTTGGACTACATGCTCGCTCCACCACGCCCAGCAAATCTTTGTATTTTTAGTAGAGACGGGGTTTCACCATGTTGGCCAGGCTGGTCTCGAACTCCTGACCTCAGGTGAGCTGCCCACCTCGGCCTCCCAAAGTGCTGGAATTAGAGGTGTGAGCCACCGAACCTGGTCTATTTTTATTTTATTTTCAAGACAGGGTCTCGCTCTTGTTGCCCAGGCTGGAGTGTAGAGGTGTTACCATGGCTCACTGCAGGTTGCCCAGGCTGGTCTCAAACTCCTGAGCTCCTGCCTCAGCCTTCCAAAGTGCTGAGATTACAGGTGTGCCAAACGTACCATCTTAACCATTTTAAAGTGTGTGGTTCAGTAGTATTAAGTGTAATCACATTGTTTTACAAGAGATCTCTACGACATTTTCATCCTGCAAAACTGAAACTCCATATCCATTAAACAACTCCCCATTTCTCCCTCCCTCCAGTCCCCTGTAATGACTGTCGCCCAGGCTGGAGTGCAGTAGCACAATCATGGTTCACTGCAGCTGAAATCTCCTGGGCTCAAGTGATACTCACACCCCAGCCTCCTGAGTAGCTGGGTCTACATGCTTACTCCACCACACACAACAAATTTTTGTATTTTTGTGGAGATGGGGTTTCGCTGTGTTGCCCAGGCTGGTCTTGAACTGCTGAACTTAAATGATCTGCCCGCCTTGGCCTCCCAAAGTCTTGGATTACAGGCGCAAGCCACCACACCCTTATTTGTCTTTTTGTAAAAAGACCTTATTTTTTTTTTTGTGAACAGCTTTTGTTTTTTCTTTTTCTTTTTTTTTTTTTTTTTGTTTGAGACGGAGTCTCGTTTTGTCGTCCAGGCTGGAGTGCAGTGGCGCGATCTCGGCTCACTGCAAGCTCCGCTTCCTGGGTTCACACCATTCTCCTGCCTCTGCCTCCCGAGTAGCTGGGACTACAGGCGCCCGCCACCACGCCCGGCTAATTTTTTATTTTTATTTATTTTTTTTTTTTTTGGTATTTTTAGTAGAGACAGGGTTTCACCATGTTAGCCAGGATGGTCTCGATCTCCTGACCTCATGATCCGCCTGCCTCAGCCTCCCAAAGTGCTGGGATTACAGGCGTGAGCCACCGCACCTGACCTGTTTTTTGTTTTAAGCAAATACCCTTTTCAAAACTTTCTAAAGTAGTCAACTTGGTTTTCATAGAAATAACAACTCACCTTCCTTCTGTATTCATATTTCTATGGTTTAGTTATGGCTTAGTTAAATTATGTAATTACAATAGCACCTACAACAGGCATAAACAGATTTGGGGATGTGTTAGTCCAGGTCCTCAGAGAAGGTGGGATCCCAAGATAAAATTAAATATGCAAGATATTTACTAGGAAACTATCTGTTAGAGAAAATAAGGAGGGGCTCGGCATGGTGGTTCACACCCGTATTCCCAACACTGAGAGGCTGAGGCAGGATTGCTTAAGGCAGGAGTTCCCTATTAGCCTGGGCAAGATCCAATCTCTATTTTATTTAGCCATAGCAAGATCCAATCTCTATTTTATTTATTTTGAGACAAAGTCTCACTCTGTCATCCAGGCTAGAGCACACTGGCGTGATCTCAGCTCACTGCAACCTCTGCCTTTTGGGTTCCAGCGATTCTTATTCCTCAGCCTCCCGAATAGCTGGGATTACAGGCAAGCTCCAAAAGGCCCAGCTGATTTTTGTATTTTTGGTAGAGATGGGGTTTTGCCATGTTGGCCAGGCTGGTCTTGAAATCCGGGCTTCAAGTGATCCACCGAACTCAGCTTCCCAAAGTGCCCATCTCTATTTTAAAAAGAGAGAGAGAGAAAATGAGGAGGGAGCTAAGAAAGGTTGGGAGAGACATCAGAGCATAATAGAAGTCTGACTCTTGAGTGCAGAAGAGAGGGAAGGAAAGAAGTTGAGTGAACAACTCTTAAACTGCAGTGCAGCTCTAAGGAAAGTTTTCAGCAAGGCCATTGCAGCATCCTTCACTTAAAGTCACCCATCTTTCCCCCTTCTCCCAAGAATGAGCCTGCCTTAGTATCCCATCCACGCTGTCATTAGCCAGGAGCAGTCCATGGAAAATCTGGCCTTGGCATAAATGCAATGATGCATTTCAGAGCCAGCAGCTGGAGTCCTTGGTTAATTATACTTCCTGCAGTCAGAGATTTGAGAAGCCATTCTCATGGCTGCCACAGGTAACAAACACGGCTGATTCTTTGCATATCAAGTATGGCTTACGCTTGGCTGCATATAACAGAAAATGCAAATATTAAATAGCAATGCCTTAAACAAGATACCTCTTCTTGTTCTCACACAATGAGAAATCCAAATAAGTGACCTGGTTCAGTGACTTTAAGACACAGGGTAGAGGTCTCTGAAATTCTCTTGGCCTTTTCCTGAGAAGTTTTTTTTTTTTTTTTTTTTGGTGGGGGGAGGGGCGCGGGGAGACAGGATCTCGCTCTGTCATCCAGGCTGGAGTGCAGTGGCGTGATCTCGGCTCACTGTAACCTCCACCTTTCAGGCTCAAGGGATTCTTCCATCTCAACACCCCAAGTAGCTGGGACTACATGTGCATGCCACCAAGCTTGGCTAATTTTTGTATTTTTTGTAGAGACTGGGTTTTGCCATTTTGCTCAGGATGATCTCAGACTCCTGAGCTCAATCAGCTTGCCTTGACCTCCCAAAGCACTGGGATTACAGGTGTGAGCCACCATGCCCAGCTGCCCTCAGAGTTTTGAGAGGGCTTCTCAACTCCAGTCATCATGGCTGCATTGCAAGAAGCTGGAAGAAGAAAGGGCAAAGGGACAATGGGCATGCCAGCCGAGTCTGCGTCCCCATTTAATTAGCTTTCCAAAAAGTCCTATTCAACCATTCCCGTTTATCTCCCGTTGGCCTAAACTGTCATACAGTCACTCCTATTTGGCATGGAAGCTGGAAAATACCTTTTAAATGGGCACATTCCCTCTGCCAATAAAATCAGGGTTGTATTAGCAAGGAAGAAAAGGAGAATGGATGCTGAGTAGAGCACCAGTGGTGTCTGCCACACTACGGAGCGCCCTGTTACCAAGTGAGTGCTTTCAGGTGGCTTTGGGCTGCATTTCAGGTGCTGGCTGCAGAGGCAACCGAGAGTTCAGCTCCCCCAGTGACTCAGTGCCACGGGGTGGGGGGGGTGAACACACCCTTGGTTGTTTTCATCTCTCTAAAATGTGACTTCCACAAGCAGAAACAACTTTTGTGCTGTTCACTGCCATATTCCCAACACCCACAACAGTGCCTGTCATGTGATACAGACAATTAATATTTTGAATGAATTAATATAGAGAATTAAGCTCAGGGCTTTAAAACAAAATAAATGAATAATGATTCATTATTGTATTCTACATTGTATCCTATGCAAACTCTTTTTTTTTTTTTTTTTTTTTTTTTTTGAGATGGAGTCTGACTCTGTTGCCCATGCTGGAGTGCAGTGGTGTGATCTCAGCTCACCACAAGCTCTGCCTCACGGGTTCATGCCATTCTCCTGCCTCAGCCTCCCGAGTAGCTGGGACTACAGGCGCCTGCCACCATGCCTGGTTGTTTGTTGGTTTTTGGTTTTTTTTGTATTTTTAGTAGAGACAGGGTTTCACCTTGTTAGCCAGGATGGTCTCGATCACCTGACCTCGTGATCCACCCGTCCTGGCCTCCCAAAGTGCTGGGATTACAGGCGTGAGCCACCCGTGCCCGCCGCAAACTCTTAATAAACTCTTATCACCTATTGTCCTTCAATGTGGATCCTGCAAAAAGCCCGCTAGGGATAATTCTTCCCCAGTATTGCCCATTCTGTTCACTCTCTGCAGGCAACCTCAGCCTCTTCAGGGGGATGCATTTACTAACATACTCCTGTATCGCTTCCTCCTTCCTACCTGTCTCAGAGGAAGAGATGGCTCCCCTCCCCCCTCACAGGCTCAGGCCAGCCCCACAACTGTGCTCTGATTCTCATCACTTCTTATCTCCTCAGGGGTTTTGATCTATCAATTACCCTTTTCCCTCAGTGCTGTCAACTTCCCCTTGTTTCTTTTATTTATCCTTCAAGCATCTCCCAATAGAAACAACAAAAAACTGTTATCCCTCTGTTCACTCAAGTCATTCTTTAACTCTTACGCCTGGAATATTTCAACCATTCCCAAGGCAGTAAGTACCCACCATGTGCTAAAGATTGTTTGATCAATCAGAGTTCTTGGTTATTAAGTGTGAAGAAGCCACCTCTAGCTAACGTGAGCAGAAATGGTATTTAGAAAATATAAAACTAGGCCGGGCGCGGTGGCTCAAGCCTGTAATCCCAGCACTTTGGGAGGCCGAGACGGGCGGGTCACGAGGTCAGAAGATCGAGACCATCCTGGCTAACACGGTGAAACCCCGTCTCTACTAAAACTACAAAAAAACTAGCCGGGCGAGGTGGCGGGCGCCTGTAGTCCCAGCTACTCGGGAGGCTGAGGCAGGAGAATGGCATGAACCCGGGAGGCGGAGCTTGCAGTGAGCTGAGATCCGGCCACTGCACTCCAGCCTGGGCGACAGAGCGAGACTCCGTCTCAAAAAAAAAAAAAAAAAAAAAAAAAAAGAAAATATAAAACTAGCTCTCTCACTCTGACTCAAGATCCATTAGTCATAACTCTGGTCAGTACCTGGCCTCCCATGGCCCTTGCCTAGGTCTGTAATCACTCAGAGGATGTGATTGCCAGGCCCTTTAACAATTTGTGTCTGGTTTATTCATACATCTCTTGTGTGCTTATTGGCTATACAACAGCCTCTCTTTTGTGAGTTGTTAATTTTGTGACCTTCATACTTTAATAAGAAAAAAAATAAGGCCGGGCGTGGTGGCTCAAGCCTGTAATCCCAGCACTTTGGCAGGCCGAGACCGGCAGATCACGAGGTCAGGAGATCGAGACCATCCTGGCTAACATGGTGAAACCTCGTCTCTACTAAAAAAAAAAAAAAAAAAAAAAAAAAAAATACAAAAGTACAAAAAAAAAATATATTACTTTCCCTGCTTGGCTTTCAATTTTGGAAACTGAAGCTAACTTTCACCAGTGTTATGCTTTTCATTTTTTTATTTCAAGGATCTGATGCTGTATTATTTTATTATTACATGCAACTTACTCTTTGAACATGTGTCCTTGTGGGGGCAAATATATATATGCTATATATATTATATATGTTATATATTATATATGAGAGATATATATATATATATATAAAAAGTTTGCTCAAAGCCTTCAGTCCTGTGCAGGGGAGCAAACTGGATGCCACTGTGGGGCTCTAAGAGTCCTGAATTCTTAGTGGGTTGGTGAAGATTCCACATAAAATTTTGTTGATGTTATCCTCATTGATCCATTCCATAAAGCTATCAGAAGAAATCGTGACATCCAGTGGATCACCAAACCAGTTACAAGCACAGGGAAATGCGTGGGCTGACACCTGCAGGCTGAAAGAGCTGTGGCCTTGGAAAGGACCATAAGTTCCACCACACTATTGGTGGTTCTTCCCCTGCAGCTTGGAGAAGACACAATACTCTCCAGCTCCACTGTTACTGCTGGTATAAGTAAAGTTTGTAAAATTCATACCTAATAGACAATCTAGGACAATCAAAAAATAAAAAATATTTTTAAAAAAACAACAGTCAACATTAAACATGACTGTTCCTAGAGCATTTCTGGTCATCTCTGAACCTGGAGATTGCTGCACTGAGATTATTCCTCAATGAGTGCATAGGCCATCATGTTGTTGGACTCCTTTGCACACATCAACTCTTCCCTGGTCTCCAGGTCTCTCAGCCTCCTTCCAATCCTCATCTCTTTTTTATTTTATTTTTTTAGACAGAGTCTGGCTCTGTTGCCCCAGCTGGCATAGTATGCTCTGAGCTCACTGTAACCTCTGCCTCCCAAGTTCAAGCAATTCTCCCACTTCAGCCTTCCAAGTAGCTGGGACCACAGGTGCATGCCACCATATCCAGCTAATTTCTGATTTTTTGTAGAGATGGGATCTTATCATGTTGGCCAGGCTGGTCTCGAACTCCTGAGCTCAAATGATCCTCCCACCTCAGCCTCTTGAGTGCCTAGGACTACAGACCCACATTACGATGCCTGGCAAAATTTTTTTTTTTTTTTTTGAGGCAGGGTCTTGCTCTGTCACCCAGGTTGGAATGCAGCGGCGTGATCTCGGCTCACTGCAACCTCTGCCTCCAGAGTTAAAGTGATTCTCAGGCCTCAGCCTTCCAAGCAGCTGGGAACTATAGGCACGTGCCACCACACCCAGCTAATTTTTGCATTTTTTTATAGAGACAGGGTTTCACCATGTTGCCCAGGCTGGTCTTGAACCCCTGGGCTTAAGCAATCCACCTACCTCAGTTTCCCAAAGTGCCGGGATTACAGGCATGAACCACTGTGCCTGGCCAATTTTTTTTATTTTTTATAGAGAGGGGGTCTCACTATGCCGCCTGACTGATCTCAACTCCTGGCTTCAATCAATCCTCCTGCCTCAGCCTCCCAAAGTGCTAGGACTATAGGTGTGAGCCACCACCCAGCATAAATATTTATTATTAATTAATTCATTTTTGGGTTTTTTTTTTGGAGGTTTTTTTTTCTTTTTTCTTTTTCTTTTTTTTTTTTTTTTTTCTGAGACAGGGTCTTGCTCTGTTGCCTAGGCTGGAGTACAGTGACATGATCACGGCTCACTGCAGCCTTAATCTTCTGGGTTCAAGCAATCCTCCCACTTTAGCCTCCCTAGTAGCTTGGACCACAGGTGTGCACCACCACACCCAGTTAATTTTTGTATTTTTTTTGTAGAGACGAGGTCTTACTTTGTTGCCCAGGCTGCTCTTTAACTCCTGGCCTCAAGCATCTGCCCGCCTCAGCCTCCCAAAGTGCTGGGATTACAAGCATGAGCCACCGCACCCAGGGAAAACACTTATTATTAATTCATTTTTAAAAATTAATAAACCCGGCCGGCTGAGGTGGCCTGTAATCCCAGCACTTTGGGAGGCTGAGGCAGGCAGATCACTTGAGGTCAGGAGATCGAGACCAGCCTGGGCAACATGGCGAAACCCTATCTCTACTACAAATACAAAAATTAGCTCAGTGTGGTGGTGCGCACCTATAAGCCCAGTTACTCGGGAGGCTAAGGCAGGAGAATCACTTGAACCAAGGAGGTGGAGGTTGCAGTGAGCTGATGTCGTGCCACCACACTCTAGCCTAGGCAACAGAGTAAGACTGTCTCAAAAAAAAAATTAATAAACTCATTACATGTTAACATAAAAAACATGTTATTTAAATTAGTTACATTTTTTTAAAAGTGAGAAGAGTGGCATCATTTTATAATTTTGCAGATCTCTTTAATGTCTGGCTTAATAGAAGACAGCTAGATTCCCATATCTGCTCCTTTCCTTCCTGCCTCTCTCCTCTTCTCCCTCCCTTCTTCTCCTCCCCTCCCTTCCTTTTCCTTTCCCTTCTTTGTTTAATAAAAGAGATGAGCCAGGCACAGTGGCTCACGCCTGTAACCCCAGCACTTTGGGAGGCCGAGACAGGTGGATCACGAGGTCAGGAGATCGAGACCATCCAGGCCGACACGGTGAAACCCCGTCTCTACTAAAAATACAAAAAAAAAATTAGCCGGGCGTAGTGGCGGGCGCCTGTAGTCCCAGCTACTCAGGAGGCTGAGGCAGAATGGCGAGAACTCAGGAGGCGGAGCTTGCAGTGAGCCGAGATCGCGCCACTGCACTCCAGCCTGGGCGACTGAGCGAGACTCTGTCTCAAAAAAAAAAAAAAAAAATAGTTTTGACCTTGCACATCCTCCCACACCAAAGGGTCTTGGGGACCCTCAAAGATCCTGGATCATACTTTAAGGATCACACTTTAATAACCACTGTTCTAGTTTTATTTCTTTGAATTAATGTTTCTCTGTATTATTACTTTTTTTTTTTTTTTTTTTGAGACACAGTCTTGCTCTATCACCCAGACTAGAGTGCAGTGCACGATCTTGGCTCACTGCAACTTCTGTCTCCTGGATTGAAGTGATTTTCCCACCTTAGCCTCCTGAGTAGCTGGGATTACAGGCATGCACCACCACACCTGGCTGGTTTTTGTATTTTTTATAGAGATGGGGCTTCACCATGTTGCTCAGGCTAGTCTTAAACTGAGCTCAAGTAATCTGTCCACTTCGGCCTCCCAAATGATGGGATTGCAGGCATGAGCCACCATGCCCAGCACTAAATGACTAAAAGTAATAATAATAATAATAAGCTGAGTGTGGTGGCTCACAGCTATAATCCTAGCACTTGGGACCATTGCTGTGGTCATTTAAAAATTTTTTTTTAACTTTCTTTTTTAGAGATAATGTTTTGTCATTAATTCAGCCCCAGCATTCAAGCTGAAACCTCAGACATCATGGAGAAGAAACAAAGCCATCTTCAGTGTGCCCTGCCTAAATTCCTGACCCACAGAATCTGTGAGCATAATAAATAATTGTTTTGGCGGGGCGTGGTGGCTCACGCCTGTAATCCCAGCACTTTGGGATGCCGAGGTGGGTGGATCACCTGAGGTCAGGAGCTCGAGACCAGCCTGGCCAACATAGTGAAACCCCATTTCTACCAAAAATACAAAAAAATTAACCAGGCATGGTGGCACACACCTGTAATCCCAGCTACATGGGAGGCTGAGGCAGGAGAATTGCTTGAACCCGGGAGGCAGAGGTTGCAGTGAGCCGAGATCACGCCATTGCACTCCAGCCTGCACAACAAGAGCGAAACTCCGTCTCAGTAAATAAATAAATAAATAAATAAATAAATAAATAAATAATTGTTTTACACAACTAGATTTTTGATAATTTGTTATGCAGCAGTTGATAACTGGAACAAAGGCCCCTTAGCATCCTGTGTGAACATTCTAAAGTACTAATCTAATCAAGACAGGCCTGATTAAAATTCTGCAATGACTCCTCAGGCTAAGGTCAAAGTTGGTGAGCACTACAGGATATTAAAAGAGATCTCAGGGCCAGGCGTGGTGGGTCATGCTGGTAATCCCATCACTTTGGGAGGCTGTGGGCAGATCACCTGAGGTCAGGAGTTCGAGACTAGCCTGGCCAACATGGCGAAACCCTGTCTCTACCAAAAATACAAAAATAAGCCAGCTGTACGTGGGGCACACACCTGTAATCCCAGCTACTCAGGGGGCTGAGGCAGGAGAATCACTTGAAGCCAGGAAGCGGAGGTTGCAGTGAGCTGAGATTGTACCCCTGCACTCCAGCCTGGGCAACAGAGCAAGACTCTGTCTCAAAAAATAAATAATTAATAAATAAATAAATAAATAAATAAATAAGAGATTTCAGGCCAGGCACAGTGCCTCACAGCTATAATTCCAGAGCTTTAGGAGGCCAACATGGGAGAATCACTTGAGGCCAAAAGTTCGAGACCAGCCTGGGCAACATAGCAAGCCCCATCTCTACAAAAAATTCAAAAATTAGCCAGCATGATGGCTCGCATTTGTAGTCCCAGTTACTCAGGAGGCTGAGTCAGGAGGATCCCTTGAGCCCAGGCGTTCAAGGCTGCAGTAAGTTATGATTATGCCACTACACATCAGTGTGGGCAACAGAGTGAGAATCTGTCTCCAAAAATAAAATAGGTGGGGCGTGGTGGCTCATACCTGTAATCCCAGCACTTTGGGAGGCTGAGGAGGGCAAATCACTTGAGGTCAGAAGTTCAAGACCAGTCTGGCAAATCACTTGAGGTCAGAAGTTCAAGACCAGGCTTGAGGTCAGAAGTTCAAGACCAGTCAGAAGTTCAAGACGTGTCTTTACTGAAAATACAAAAAAAGTAGCCGGGCATGGCAGTATGCGCCTGTAATCCCAGCTACCTGGGAAGCTGAGGCAGGGGAATTGCTTGAACCAGGGAGGTGGAGGCTGCAGTGAGCTGAGATCGCACCACTGTACTCTAGCCTGGGCAACTGAGCAAGACTCCATCTCAAAAAAATAAAATAGGCCAGGCACAGTGCTCATGCCTGTAATCCCAGCACTTTGGGAGGCTGAGGAGGGCAGATCGCTTGAGGTCAGAAGTTTGAGACAGCCTGGCCAACATGGGGAAACCCTGTCTCTACTAAAAGGGTGTGGTGGCACACACCTGTAATCCCAGCTGCTAAGGAGGCTGTGGCAGGAGAATCACTTGAACCCCGGAGGCAGAGGTTGCAGTGAGCCAAGATTGCACCACTACACTCCAGCCTGGGCGACAAAGTGATTTTCTCTCTAAAAATAAAATAAATAAAGAGATCTCATAATCACCTTGTTTTTTTGGGTTTTTTTGTTTGTTTGTTTTTGAGACAGAGTCTCACTTTGTTGCCCAGGCTGGAGAGTGCAGTGGTGCAGCCTTGGCTCACTGCAACCTCTGCCTCCCAGGTTCCAGCAATTCTCCTGCCTCAGCCTCCCAAGTAACTGGGACTATAGGCATGTGCCGCCATACCTGGCTAATTTTTTTTTTAGTAGTAGTAGAGACGGAGTTTCACCATGTTGGCCAGGTTGGTCTCGAACTTCTGACCTCAGCTGATCCGCCTGCCTTGGCCTCCCAAAGTGCTGGGATTACAGGCGTGAGCCCCCGCGCCCGGCCAATCACCTGGCCTTCTTCCCTTCAGGTTAGGAACTAGACAGCTTTGGGATTCAGGCTGATGGGTGGAAAAAATCCCAAACTAGAATCACCTGAGGTCAGGAGTTCGAGACCAGCCTGGTCAACGTGGTGAAACCTCGTCTCTACTAAAAATATAAAATTGGCCAGGCATGGTGGTGCATGCCTGTAGTCCCAGCTACTTGGGAGGCTGAAGCAGAAGAACTGCTTGAACCTGGGAGGCTGAGGTTGCAGTGAGCCGAAATCGCACCACTGCACTCCAGCCTAGGCATCAAAGTGAGACTCTGTCTCAAAAAAAAAAAAGGAGAAAAAAAAAAAGGCCCTGCATTTCCAGGTTTCAAGTAGAAGTCACAACCTTGGCCTGGAGAGGTGGCTCACACCTGTAATCCCAACACTTTAAGAGGTCGAGGCCAGAGTATTGCTTGAGCCCAGGAGTTCCAGACCAGCCTGGGCAACATAGTAAGACCCCTATCCCTACAAAAAAAAATTCTAAAAATGAGGCAGGAGGATCACCTGAGCCTGAGACATTGAGGCTGCAATGAGCTGTGATAGTGCCACTGCATACCTCCCTGGGCAACAGCAGTGAGACCTTGTCTTTAAAAAAAAAAAAAAAAAAAGGTTGTCCTGGGCATGGTTGCTCATGCCTGTAATCCCAGCACTTTCGGAGGCTGAGGCAGTGGATCACTTGAGGCCAGGAGTTCGTGACCAGACTGGTCAACATGGCAAAACCCTGTCTCTACAAACAAAACACAAAAACTAGTTGGGTGTGGCCAGACACAGTGGTTCACAACTGTAATCCCAGCACTTTGGGAGGCCGAGGCAGGCAAATCTCCTGAGGTCAGGAGTTCAAGACCAGCCTGGCCAACATGGTAAAACCCCTACTCTACTAAAAAAAAAAAAAAAAAAAAAGCATACAAAAAGTTAGCCGGTGTGGTGGTGGGCACCTGCAATACCAGTTACTCGGGAGGCTGAGACAGGAGAATTGCTTGAACTCAGGAGGCAGAGTTTGCAGTGAGCCCTGATTGCTCCACTACACTCCAGCCTGGGCGTCACAACAAGACTCTGTCTCAAAAAAAATAAAATTTAAATTAAAAAAATAAAAGGAGGCTGGGTGTGGTGGCTCATGCCTATAATCCCAGTACTTTGAGAGGCTGAGGTAGGTGGATCACAAGGTCAGGAGTTCAACACCAGCCTGGCCAAGATGGTGAAACCCCGTCTCTACTAAAAAAAAAAAAAAAATACAAAAAGCAGCCAGACATGGTGGTGGGCGCCTGTAATCCCAGCTACTTGGGAGGCTGAAGCAGGGAATTGCTTGTACCTGGGAGGCAGAAGTTGCAGTCAGCCAAGATCGCGCCACTGCACTCCAGCCTGGCAACAAAGAGAGACTCTGTCTCAAAAAAAAAAAAAAAAAAAAGGAAGTTGCAACCTTGGGCTAAACTGACCTACAGATATGTTGTTTAAAAACATGAGTTAAGCCAGGCGCAGTGTCTCACGCCTGTAATCCCAGCAATGTGGGAGGCCGAGGCGGGTGGATCACAAGGTCAGGCATTTGACACCAGCCTGGCCAACATGTTGAAACCCCGTCTCTACTAAAAAAACAAAAATTAGCTGGGCGTGGTGGCAGGCACCCATAATCTCAGCTACTTGGGAGGCTGAAGCAGGAGAATCACTTGAACCTGGGAGGCGGAGGTTACAGTGAGCTGAGATCACACCATTGCACTCCAACCTAGGCGACAGGGCGAGACTTTATCTCAAAAAAACAAAACAACAACAACAAAAACAAAACATGAGTTACTTGATGTGGTAGATTGTCTGCAGAGATGGCTGTCAACAATTCTTCCCATTCCTGTATATACATGTCAGGCCTTTCACCAAGAGGTGCAGTTTATTTCCTTATCCCTTGAATCTGGTCTAGACACGTATCTTGGTTTGACCAATGGAATGTAGAGGACGTGATAATGTGTGACATCTAGGTCTAGGCCTTATAAGGCCTCACAGCTCCCATTTTCAGTTTTGGCATCAAGCCACTCAAGAAGGCAGCTTAGGCTAGAGTCCATGAATAGAGAGGCCCAGCCAGCACCCCCATCCTTCCAGCCACACCAACAGAGGCACCAGACATATGAATGAGGCCATCTTGAGTGTTCTGACCTCTGTCAAGCTCCCAGCTGAAGGAAGCCATGTGAGTGACCACAGCCAGCATTAAGTAGAGCAGAAGAACTAACTGCCCAGCTGAACCCAGACAAAACAAAGTCATTAGAAATAATACATCATTGGCTGGACACGGTGGGTCACGCCTGTAATCTCTGCCCTTTGGGAGGCTGAGGTGGGCAGATCGCTTGAGCCCAGGAGTTCAAGACCAGTCTGGGCAACATAGTAAGACCCCATCTCTTTTTTTTTTTGAGGTGGACTCTTGCTGTGTTGCCCAGGCTACACTGATCTCAGCTCACTGCAACCTCCACCTCCTGGGTTCAAGCAATTCTCCTGCCTCAGCCTCCCGAGTAGCTGGGATTACAGGTGCCCATCACCATGCCTGGCTAATTTTGTGTTTGTAATAGAGATGGAGTTTCACTATGTTGGCCAGGTTGGTCTGGAACTCCTAACCTTAGGAGATCCACTAGCCTCGGCCTTCCAAGGTGCTAGGATTAATAGGCGTGAGCCACTGAACCCAGCCCATCTCTATTTTTTAACAAAATTATAATAGTAAAAAAGAAAAAAAATACATCGGGTCGGGCGCGGTGGCTCATGCCTGTAATCCCAGCACTTTGGGAGGCCGAGACGGGCGGATCACGAGGTCAGGAGATCGAGACCATCCTGGCTAACATGGTGAAACCCCGTCTCTACTAAAAATTACAAAAACGAGCCGGGTGAGGTGGCAGGTGCCTGTAGTCCCAGCTACTCGGGAGGCTGAGGCAGGAGAATGGCATAAACCCGGGAGGCGGAGCTTGCAGTGAGCCGAGAGCTGGTCACTGCACTCCAGCCTGGGAGACACAGCGAGACTCCGTCTAAAAAAAAAAAAATCATTGCTATTTTAGCCACTAAATAAGGTGATTTGTGGTTGGTTTGTTTTTTTGTTTTGTTTTTTGTGTTTTTTTTTGAGAACAAAAAAAAACATGAGTTATTTGATGTGGTAGATTGTCTGCAGAGATGGCTGTCAACAGTTCCTCCCATTCCTATATATACATGTCAGGCCTTATTTTTGTTTTTTTTTTTTTTGAGAATTGCTTGAACCCAGGAGGCAGAGAGGTTGCAGTAAGCCAAGGTCGTGCCACTGCACTCCAGCCTGGGCAGCAGAGTGAGACTCTGTCTAAAAATAAAAAATAAAAAACAAAAAAATAAAAAATAAAAACCTGAAACTGTCACATAAAAACATGAGTTTTGAAAACAAAAAAAGGGCTTGTTTTTTGAAAACACTGGAACTGTGTACCTCACTTGGACTTCAGGGCAGAATCGTAAATGTGTGCCCACAACCCCAGTGAAGGAAGATCTGTGGTTACAAGAAGACAACCGCTTCATTGGAGGGAAGAGTTCTGCCTGCTCCCGTGACTTCTCCCAGGGCAGGTATGATGAGAGCTGGTGACATCCAATCACAACTCTATTATCTCTCCCAAGGCAGCTTCACCAGGCAGGTCATTCATCAGCAGGTACACATAATTTCTGGGCAGAGAGAAGTAGAGAGTTCTCCCAGGAATTTTGCAAACAAAATGTGTTCTTTTTCCTTGTTGAAATGTATAAAATTTATCTTCTGGGAGAATACATACAGGGTGCTTTGTGATTTACTTCAGAATAGATGGCAGGCACACTTGATTTACTTCATTGTTGGTTCAAGAGAAGGAAGACAATTATCTGGTGGTAATTACCCTCGTGGCCATAAAGAGAATTTGACCAAATGTCTCCTGGAATTGAGAGGAACCCCAGTTCATCCAGCTTGATCTTGGGACTCTGTTCCAGGCTGGCAGGCTGGGGGATGGAGGTGTCAAGGGTAGCGTGTGAAAAATGCTGTTTCTGCTCTCACCATCATGGGGAGGTGGGAAAGGAACAACTGTCATGAAGAGAGGTGACCCAGGAAAAAGGGAACAATTTCCTGGCTTCTTCCCAGTACTCCAGACCCTAGGGGCCTCTACAGCAATGAAATTACATTGTTTGTCATGAGCCTGACTCAACCGGATGTGAAGGAAGAAGGGTTATATGTATGTAGCATTCAGAAAAGCTGATACATCCAACTCTCATTGAAATGAAGCAGAAAATGTTCAATCACACACAATCAAAACAAAACCACTGGGCCTGCAGTCCTGCCTGTCAACGAACAGCTGAGGCCCAACAGTGCTGGCTGCCACATGGAAGTCAACATCCCCCTTCTGTCTCCCCATGTTTTTTTACCCCATTCCTGCACCACCGGTTTCCCTATAAGCTTTAATGCTCAGAAGCTGAGTCTATCGACAAGGGATTTAGCCTCTCTCTGAAACCCGGGGTGACAACTCCATGGAAGTACTGGGGTATAACCTAAGACAGTCATTTTTTTTGTTTTTTGTTTTTCGGTTTTTTGTTTTGTTTTGGTTTGTTTGTGCTCTGTCTCACTCTGTAACCCAGGCTGGAGTGCAGTGGCCCAATCTCGGCTCACTGCAAACTCCGCCTCCCAGGTTTAAGCGATTCTCCTGCCTCAGCCTCCTGAGTAGCGGGGATTACAGGTGTGTGCCATCATGCCCGGCTAATTTTTATATTTTTAGTAGAGATGGAGTTTCACCCTGTTGGCCAGACTGGTCTCAAACTTCTGACCTCAAGCTATCTGCCCGCCTTGGCCTCCCGAAGTGCTGGGATTACAGACATGACCCATCACGCCCGGCCTAACCTGAGCCAATTCTAAGAGTACTATTGTCATTGTTTCCATTTCACAGGGAAAGAAACCGAGGCACAGAGACGTTCCATAGCTTGATCAAGGGCACAGCTAGTAAGTGGCAGAGCTGGGATTTCAACACAGGCAGTGGAGCTCTAGAGTCCAAACTCATAACCACCCCATTAGCTGCCTCTGGGTATCAGATGGGCAAGCATTTTCTGAGTTGTAAACAAAAACCTTGTTCGGGTGAGGTGGCTCACACCTGTAATGCCAGCACTTTGGGAGGCTGAGACAGGCAGATGATGAGGTCAAGAGATGGAGACCATCCTGGTCAACATGGTGAAACCCCATCTCTACTAAAAATACAAAAATTAGCTGGGCATGGTGGCACGCGCCTGTATTCCCTGCTACTGGGGAGTCTGAGGCAGGAGAATCACTTGAACCCAGGAGATGGAGGTTGCAGTGAGCCAAGATCGCGCCACTGCACTCCAGCCTGGTGACAGAGCGAGACTCCATCTCAAAAACAAACAAACAAACAAACTTCAGTGCACCCTGAAGGGCATATATTTCCAGGGAAGCCGACCCAACCAAGCACCCTATCTCTGCCCCAGGTCAGTGCTGGAGAAGGACCAGCCCTGATGCCTTCCACACCAGGCAAATGCAAAGCAGAACTCGCCCTGGAGTGCTGTGCCCTTCATTATGGATAGCCAGGGAGGTCTTGATGATAGCTCGTGGCTTTCTGCCTTGCCTCCCCTTCCTCCTACAATGGTCTAGTGCCATGATTAAGAGCAGACACTGGAGCCAGACCATCTGTCTCTGGATCTGGCTCTACTTTACACATGAAGTGGGTAGCAGCTACCTCATAGTGCTTCTGGTATGTGATGAGTTTGTACATGTAAAGTGCTTAGTATAGTGTCTGGCACACAGTACATGCTAACTAAATGTCAGCTGTAATTGATAATGATTCCTCACTTTATCAGCTCTGTATCTTCCTCCCATGCCGAGGTTCTCAAGCATCCTGATTATTTTGTTTTGATCAATTCCCGTTTTGGAAGGACTTTATCTTCAGAGGACAAAACTGATCCTAAGGAGGGAAGCAATAATGGAGGATTTCGGGCATCACAGCAGGCTCTTGGAAAGTCTTTCAGGAATAGGAGCTCTCCTGGGAACACTAATGTTGCCGAGGTGAGTGGGTGTTTGCTGCACTTGCCTCTAGAGTCTGGAAGGAAGATGGGGTAACTAGTGGCAGCATCCCAGTCTTGGGGAGAATAAGAAGCAGGTCCCATGGATGCTTTTGCCTCTCCTCTCCTTTCCCCTTCCACAGACATGTCCCCTCATTCATTCTAGGCCCCCCTCTCCCACTCAGGACTTGGGTGACTTGGCCTATCTGCTAGGAGAGTAATTGAATTTCATGCAAGATTAATGGTTATTGTCCTCAAATGGCATCACTCACTGGATCTGCACTGCAAACCCCCGTTCCCCATCTGTGGGGCCACAGCCAGCACAAGAGGAAGACTGGCCTGAAGGCAAGAGGCATGGCCAGTGGTAAGGCTCCTTACCACTGGCTCAAGGAGAAAAGCAATACCTAGAACTGAGCCATGGTGAGGAGGTTGGACTGGGGCTGAGATAGAGAGCTGAGAAGGAGAGCTGGAATCAGAGCACTACCCCAGGGCCTGGGACTCAGTCTGATAGAAGAGATGCCTGGCCTGGGCAGAGGCTCTTGTATGGCAGAGCCTTTTCCCTGTGTCCCAGACCACATTCACTTCCAGGCATCATCATCCAGCACTATTACATTTACAAAGAGCTCTGATACCCATAATCCCACTCAATCCTCAGGAGAGCATGTGGGGTGGTAACTGCTCTTATGTCTGTGAAAACAGTCTCAGAAAAGTTGTCAATCCTGCATTCACTGAAACATTTATTAGGTGCTTGCTGTATGCCAGGAAATAAATCTAGCTCGCCTGATTCAAGGCCAGTGTTCTTTCCACGTATTTGCTTCAATATGTTGATTCCTTCTTCCCTCTCCTCCTAAATTTGCCTCCCAAACACTCCCCTTCTGTTGTGATTTCGAAATGCCTACAGTTCTTTGATACCCTTCCCTTCAGAAAATGGAGTCTAAAACCCCTCCCTTTGAATGTAGGCTGGGCTGCCTTCCAATAGAATAAACTGGAAATGATGGCGTACAACTTCAGAGGAGGCTGGCCCATAATAGGCACTGCAGCTTCCTGCTTCTTTTCTCTGTCCCTCTCTCTCTTTGTCTCTCTCTGATCACCTGCTCTAGGGGAAGCCAGCTGCCAGGTCATGATCAGACCAGAGGAGAAACAGAGGTCTCTGACCAACAGACATGTGAAATAAGTTTGGGAGTAGATCCTCCATGTCCAGCTGACATCTTGACTGCAGCCTCATGACAGACCCTGAGCTAGCTGAGACCTCTTTAAGCTGTTCTTGGATTTCTGACCCTCAGAAATTGTGTGATCTCACAATCATAAATGATTGTTTTTGGGTTTTGTTGTTTGTTTGTTTTGAGACAGGGTCTCACTCTGTTACCCAGGTTGGAATGCAGTGGTGCAATCACAGCTTACTGCAGTCTCAACTTCCTGGTCTCTAGCGATCCTCCAGCCTCAGCCTCCCAAAGTGTTGGGATTACAGGTGTGAGCCACTGCACCTGGTCAAATGTTTGCTGTTTTAAGTTGCTGAGCTGTGGGGTAATTTTTATGCAGAACAGATCACCAACACATCTTTCCCACTGTGGAAACACCCTTATCTCCCAAAGCTAACCCCTTTGGGCAGTGTGAGTCATTTAAAAGTTTGTTTTTCTCTTATATTCAGCTAAGATAGTAAAGGGAGTCAGAATTCTGGATTCAAACATCTGTGGTTGCTGCTTTCTAGCTGTGGTACATAGAGCAAGTTATTTAACCTCTCTGGGTCTCAGTTTCACATCTGTCAAACAATGATGATGCCTTCCTGGAAAGGAAGACTGTAGAGATTGAACACATCTGACCCAATGCTGGGCACTCGGTGGGTGCCTGCTAAATCTGAGTTCCCTCTGGCCCTGCTAACTTTCTGATTCCTGACTCTACTCACAAGCTTCCAAGTCCCTGCCCAAAGAGGCTGGGACTAGGATCACAGTTTTAAGAGCGCCTCGCTGGGCATGGTGGCTCACGCCTGTAATCCCAGCACTTTGGGAGGCCGAGACGGGCGGATCACGAGGTCAGGAGATCGAGACCATCCTGGCTAACACGGTGAAACCCCATCTCTACTAAAAATACAAAAATTAGCCAGGCGTGGTGGCGGGCACCTGTAGTCCCAGCTACTCAGGAGGCTGAGGCAGGAGAATGGGTGAACCTGGGAGGCAGAGCTTGCAGTGAATGGAGATCGCGCCACTGCACTCCAGCCTGGGCGACAGAGCCAGACTCCGTCTCAAAAAAAAAAAAAAAAAAAAAAAAAAAAGGGCTCCTCATCCTCCTCCTGCAACAGGAGACAGAGGAGAGGGGCTGTACCAGGGATCCCCCTTCAGTGTGAACATGAGAGATTTGTCCACAGGAAGTAGGGTGTGCTGCTGGAAAGGTCCCAGGGAACCTTAACAGAGATGTATTGGCTAGGCTTGGGCTCTAGCCTAGCTACACCAACACGTCCTCCCACGGTGAAAGGAGTCTAGTTTGCCACTCACCAGGTCACTGTGAGTGAAAATAGCTATTATTTCTGAGGCTTTCCCAATTTCTTTTCCTTTTCACCAGTTTTCTTTCCCCAATCCCTTTAAATTTTTTTAAAATTTATTTTAATCACAAATAATATATGAAAAATAATAACAGCTAACATTCCCTAAGAACTTAGCAGCCAAGGTTCCAAGATGGCTGTGTCTCATAATCACTCTGTGAGGTAGATTACTATAATTAGCCCCATTTTACAGATGACAAAGCCAAGGCAAATGGGTTAAGTAAATTGTCCCAGGTCACACAGAGGCAGAAGGAAGCTAATAGAAGCTGAAGCTTCAGGGTCAGTAGCTCATTTATACAAGCTGCTCCAAGACTCTGTATTTAACTTTGTATTCATATTTAATAGTTCTTTTCTTAAACAAGGTAATGAAAACTTGATGTGGTAACAAGAGGTCAGTGTGTTGTTTTCTTGCAGATATTTTAAAACTACATTTACATGTATAAACACACACGGAAATAAATGCTCCCCTACTGTGTGTATGGCTGGCACCCAGCTCCTTTAACACAACATCTTGACTGATTCCACTTTTCTAACCATTGTGTGGTGTGCACCACTGATGCTCTACTTTATTTACCAGCCTTTCTGAAGTTGAGCCCTCTGCTCCCCTCCTCTGACTCTGGCCGCTCACTGGGGTTCCCACCCTCTTCACAGCTTTTTCTACCTTCGCCATGTCCCCTACGCTGTTTCCCCCCTCATACAGCCCCTTTGCCTGTGTCCTCACTACTTCATGCCCCAATTCCTTCCTGCCTCCCGCGTTTCTCCTCTCTCCTGGCCACCCCGCCCCGTCCTTCACCGCCCACCCTGTTTCCCCCGCTCGCTGCCCGCTCTCTCCCACTCCAGCTTCCTCCGGGCCTGCTACATTACCCTAATTCACAGCACCCCATCCTTCCGCCCTCACTCCCCGCATCTCCCGCCCCCACCCTCCGCGCCCCTCCGCGGCCAGGAGGGAGCGCACAGCCGGCGGGCTGCGACGCGCGCTGACAGTGTAATGAATGGCTTCAGCTGTAATTAGCGACCCCGCGGCTAATCACGATGTACATTTACATTTTAAGTGCTGCAGAGGGAGCGGGGGAAGAGGAGGGGACCGGCAGGAGGGGATGCGGGCCTTTTCGGCGTTCTCCCTTCACCGACTGTGGAGAGCAGTGAATGCGAGTGTTCCACAGCAGTTTAGGAGGGTGGGGGCGGTGGGGTCATAGAGGGCCAACCTGGCCGGACGCAGAACCGCCCTGTCCTCGCCCTACACAAACCCGAAGCTCCCAGGACCCTTCCTCCAAATGACAGAACTCCGCCTAATCCCTTCCAAGTGATCGTGCTGCCCAAGCTTGCATACCCCCGGGGACGGAGAGCTCGCTCCTTCCACAACCAGCCCGTTCCAACGTTACTTCCAGCCTTTCGGGGACTTTTTCTCAGGGCCTGACCTTACACAGCCCTCGGCTCTCCACGCCCCGCTACGCGCTGCGGACAGTCTTTGTATCTTCCCAAGGCTGCTGTGCCTCTAGCCCCCACCGCTGTGTGGGGCCTACGGAGACTGGAGCGAGACCGAAGTCCTGGTTCGGAGCATACCCCGAGGGTTCCTGATTCCACCAGGAGACGGGGAGAGGGTCAGCCATTCACACACTGGGGTGCCAAGGTCCAGGCGCCGCAGCCACTCCCAAGAAGTGGTAAGGGGGTAAACCCCGGTTCTGAACAGCAGGGACCGAGAGTCGCTCCCAAGAAGTGGTAAGGGGGTAAACCCTAGTTTTGAACAGCAGGGACTGAGAGCTGCTGCTGATGCCCAGGAGGTGAGAACAGCGGGAGGAGACAGAAAATAGTCTGGCAGCCTCATCTCCAACTGAGGCCCAGCAATCCCAGGCACCATCATGCCCCCAGCACTTTTCCGGTTGCCTGCCAGCCCCAGCTCTCTGTGTCCCTCCCTGCCACGCCCCGTCACAGTCCCCTGGCTGGGACCAGATCTGCCGACCTCCCTCAGTCCTGACTGCGTGGGGCCGGTGGAAGGAGGACAGGCGAGGCCCGAGGGCAGTTTTAGGGAGGGTAGGGCCCCTTCTCAGACCCCCTCCCTTCCATCAGTAGTCCTGACAGCCCCAATCTCATCTTTCTCTAATGCTTCTCTCACCGGCAGGAGACCCCGGGCCTCTCCTTCGGTCCCGAGGAGTTTCCGAAGAGAGGCATCCAGTAGCTCTATAATGCCCCCAGGGCTTCAACTCCCCATCTTCCTCCCTTCTTTCTCTCTTTTATTTTTTTAAAGTCTTTCTTTTTCATTTTTGTGGGTACATAATAGGTGTCTATATTTAGAGGGTACATGAGATGTTTTGATACAGGCATGCAATGCATAATAATCACATCATGGAGAATGGGCTTTCCCTCCCTTCTCTTTCTTTTTTATTTTATTTAATTAATTAATTACTTTAATTTTTTTTTTTGAGACATAGTTTTACTCTGTCACCCTGGGTGAAGTGCAGTGGCGTGATCTCGGCTCACTGCAGCCTTCAGCTCCCGGGTTCAGGCGCTTCTCCTGCCTCAGCTTCCTGAGCAGCTGGGATTACAGGCGCGTGCCACCACACCCAGCTGATTTTTGTATGTTTAATGGAGACGGGTTTTCACCATGTTGGCCAGGCTGGTCTCGAACTCCTGACCTCAAGTAATCCGCCCGCCTCGGCCTCTCAAAGTGCTGGGATTACAGGTGTGAGACACCGCGCCCGGCCCCTCCCTTCTCTTTCTTAAAACCTGCGTTCACCCAGCCTCCGTTCGAAAAAAGACCCACTGGATCTCAAGGGGCCAAGGTTGCCTGATCGAATTTCGCCTGGGAGGAAGGGGGTGGCCACGTTGGCATGGCATCGTGCCTGGCTCACCCTAAAGCGCGCAGCCCTAAGAGTGGGCTCTCGGGCATAGGTGGAGCCAGCCTACCGCCTTTTCAGAAGAGGTCTCGCCCGCTTCCTCACGCGCCTCGGGGAACAGCTTGGCCCAAAGCCTCACTCCTCACGTCCCAGGGGTGGACGGGGGTCCGGGAGCCTCGAGTTCTAGACAGGCGTGGCGAGGCTGAAGCCTGGGTCTCCCGCGCCCCGCGAGGACCACGCCGCGACGTAGTCGCCCGAGGGGAGGCGCGGAGTGGAGCCGCAGCCAGCTCCTCCCGCACTCTGCTGACCGCGCACTAGCTGTCCTTGAGGCAAGAATACTTGGGAGCGGAAAAAAGGTGGGGGTGTTCCCCAGCGGGGAGAGGAGGGGCGAGGCCCCAGCAAGCCTTTCGGAAATCTCTCCCTGGGAGGGGACGAGGGGCGGCCTTCAACTGCAACGGGGAAGGGCTAGGATACCGGGTTTGAAGCGGTGTTTGCACCGCAAGCGCAGCTTTTATTTAGGCTGCCGGTTTGTGAGGGTTGGCTCGGAGAGCGCTGATGGCGATTATAGTGGAACTTCACCTTCACCTGCCCATGCGCCCCGCAGCGCGCCCGCTCCCACGCCCGCGTAGCTGAGGACCCGGACTTGCCACGAAAGGCTGGTGAAGCTGGGGCCCGGGCGGGCCGGGCCGGGTCAGGGGAGGGGCCTGGCGGCAGGGGCGGGGCCTCAGCTAAAGGCGCGGGGCACCGGGCGCCGAGAGCGCGGAGTAGAGCGGCGCCCGCTCGAGAGAAGTGGGGCCGAGATCGCGCCGTCCCAGCCAGCCCGCCGGCGTCCGAGCTGCTTCCGCGCCCTTACCCCTGCGGGCCCTTGCAGGGCGAGACCGGCGGCCATGCAGCCCCGGGGTTGAGGCCGCCCCATGGCAAAGCCGGCGGTCCCGGCGACGACGGCGCATGGAGAACTTCCGTAAGGTGCGCTCCGAAGAGGCGCCAGCGGGGGGCGGGGCCGAGGGGGGCGGCCCGGGCTCTGGCCCCTTCGCAGACCTGGCGCCGGGCGCGGTGCACATGCGGGTCAAGGAAGGCAGCAAGATCCGGAACCTGATGGCCTTCGCCACCGCCAGCATGGCGCAGCCAGCCACGCGCGCCATCGTCTTCAGCGGCTGCGGCCGGGCCACCACCAAAACCGTCACGTGCGCCGAGATCCTCAAGCGCCGCCTGGCGGGCCTGCACCAGGTCACGCGGCTGCGCTACCGGAGCGTGCGCGAGGTGTGGCAGAGCCTCCCGCCTGGGCCCACGCAGGGTCAGACGCCTGGCGAGCCGGTCGCTAGTCTCAGCGTACTTAAGAACGTGCCCAGCCTCGCCATCCTACTTTCCAAGGACGCGCTGGATCCGCGACAGCCCGGCTACCAGCCCCCGAACCCCGATCCTGGTCCGTCGTCCCCGCCAACCGCGCCAACGTCCAAGAGGAGCCTAGGGGAACCCGCAGCTGGAGAAGGCTCCGCGAAGCGATCGCAACCCGAGCCAGGGGCTGCGGACGAGGATCAGACGGCCTAAAACTCCGGACTGTGGGCAGGATCTTCCGCCAGCGCCTCCACCCTCAAATGCACCTCCAGCCTTTCACTCCTCGGTCCTCCGGAGCCCACAACCTGGACACAGCTCCTCAAGGCAGGTAGCATGGACCTTAAGGCGACAAGAGAGGGGCCCCAGAAGTGGCAGGAGAGGATCCCCGACGACCTTAGGGAAACTTCGTGTGATGATTGCTGCTTATGCCCGTGTTGCCTGAAGACACGGAACTTCACCTTCACCTTTTCTGGGACCTTCTTTGGGGGAGAATGGTGGACAGTGGGATTCTGGAAACTTGATTGGGACCCCCAAGGGTTAAAGCCACCCAGCATTCACGAAGGGCACCTGGAGTGTGGAAGCCGAGAAGAGTTATTGGAATCACCCCCACCGTTGACAGAGAAGGCAGGGGGTGAGACTTGACTGCTTGAGGGTAGGAGAGTCTGAGATGTGGGGGTCCTATTCCACTCCCCGCCCTGGGACAGTTTTCCTTTCTAGTTTTCCTTCCCCTGCTTCAGAGGAGCATCTCTGAGGGTTCTAGCTCTTTTAACATCCCTTTTCCCCCTGCTGGCCCAGAGGGAGACCCAGGACTGAACTCTCCAGGCCTCCTCCCCTGAGCCCTGCAACTGGAGTCTTGCTTCCAATAAAACAAGCACAAAAATGGCTCTGTCCCCAAATTTTTTTCTAACTACCCACCTGTGCAGAGACAGCTCTGGCCTGGCCCTTTGTGTCTCCCCTCCCCTCCAGCCTTGCGTCCTGATCCTTTGGAGTCTTCAGAGTCAGGCATAGAGACTGGACAGCTTCAAAATGGTGCAAGGCACTTCCCAGTCCCTGGCTTTTTCCTCTCTCCTCCCCCACTCTCCCCTCCCAGGCTGGCCCTGGCCTCAGGGGCTGTGACCCATGGGGGCCCATGCTCCCCTGTACATCACCACTAAGGGAAAGGGAGTGGCACATTGCTTTTCTGGGAGGGAAAGGAGGGAGTGGAAGGAGAGCATGGATGAACTCTCCTGGAGGTCACTGCAAAGGGTGGCAGACCCTGCTGAGGTCCCTGAACCTGCAGCCTCCAGACAGTAAACTGAACCTTACCCAGAAGGCTGGCACAAAGCCCCCAGCTCTGTGAGTAGGATCTCCCCTTCGCTGCCCTCTCTCTGAGAAAGGACAGCACACCCTTGGGAAAAGGGGAGGAGAGAGACTGAGCGCAAATCCACTGCTGGAAATTACTATTCAGCAGAGAAGCGGGGACTTGGGCTGTGAATCACTGCAGGCCTCCTGATAAGCTGCTGCCTCCAGCCCTGCACAGCTGTCTGTTGAGAGATAACAGCCTCATAAGCTTCTCTGCCCAACTCTAAGCCAGCTGGGGGGTGGGGGTGGTGCTGTGTGCTGGAAGAGCTCTGGTGAGTTGGGGGTGGGATACCGCCCCAGGATCTCAGAAGCATATCTCATCCCATGCAACTCAGCAGCACCCCTGGAAAGGGGGAGATGCGGAATAATGTATTTATAAGTCATTTTGCTGGCAGAACCCTGAAATAAATCCTGCTGGTGACAAGAGATACGTTCTGTGGTTGACTGGAGGGGCTCTTTAGGGAGGTTTCCCTCTCCTGCAGTTATCTCTGCTTGAGTTTTGGATCAGTGAGCTTTGTTATCCAGACTTTTTCCCTCGTTGCTCTCCCCAAATTCCTGCTCTTGATGAGTCCCTGGAGAGGGCCAAGGGGTTTGAGTGTGCTTGTCTGACCCTCTCAGGGGTGGCCCAGGAAGCATGGAAAGAATGTAAACTGTCCTGACAAGATGCCCTAGCTTCTCCTGAACTTCAGCATCTAAAGGCAGTGATAAAACTTGGACAAGGTCCTGCATGGTAGAAGCTTAAGGGAGACTGGTCTTGGTTCTAAAAAGGGGCCAACTTTCCAAGACCACTAGTGACTGATTGCTGGGTTACCAGGACTATGAAAGCAGTGCCTGAGGCCGGGCGTGAGGTGGTTCATGCCTGTAATCCTGTAATCCCAGCACTTTGGGAGGCCAGGGCAGGTGAATCATGAGGTCAGGAGTTTGAGACCAACCTGGCCAACATGGTGAAACCCCATCTCTACTCTAAATACAAAAAATTAGCCAGGCGTGGTGGTGGGCACCTAATCCCAGCTATTCAGGAGGCTGAGGCAGGAGAATCACTTGAACCGGGGGGTGGAGGTTGCAGTGAGCTGAGATGGCCCCACTGCACTCCAGCCTGGGCGACAGTGCAATACTCTATCTCAAAAAAAAAAAAAGAAAGCAGGGCCTGCTAGTCTTGTTACGGAGATAAGGCTGCAATGGATTTCTTTTTTTATTTTTATTTTTTGTTGAGACAGAGCCTCACTCTGTCCCGCGGGCTGGAGTGCAGTAGCTCAATCTCAGCTCACTATAAGCTCTGCCTCCTGGGTTCAAGTGATTCTCCTGCCTCAGCCTCCTGAGTAGCTGAGATTACAGGCATGCACCACCACCCTCAGCTAATTTTTGTATTTTTAGTAGAGATGGGGTCTCACCATGTTGGCCAGGCTGGTCTCAAACACCTGACCTTTGGTGATTCACCCACCTAGTGCTGGGATTACAGGTGTGAGCCACCATGCCCGGCCTTTTTATTTATTTATTTATTTAAATTTTTTTTTTTTTTTTTTTTTTTTTTGAGAAGGAATCTCGCTCTGTCACCAGGCTGGAGTGCAGTGGTGCAATCTCAGCTCTCCTGGGTTTAAGCGATTCTCCTGCCTCAGCCTCCGGAGTAGCTGGAATTACAGGTGTGGACTACCATGCCCGGCTAATTTTTTTATTAGTAGAGATGGGATTTCACCATGTTGGCCAGGCTGGTCTCGAACTCCTGAACTCAGGTGATCCACCCGCCTCAGCCTCCCAACGTGCTGGGATTACAAGCGTGAGTCACTGCACCCGACCTCTTTTTATTTTTTTATTTTATTTTGAGACAGTCTCACTCTGTCGCCCAGGCTGGAGTACAGTGGCACAATCTTGGCTCACTACCAACTCTGCCTCCCAGATTCAAGTAATCCTCCTGCCTTAGCCTCCTGAGTAGCTGGGATTACAGGTGTGGGCAACCGTGAGCAGCTAATTTTTGTATTTTTATTAGAGACGGGGTTTCACCATGTTGGCCAGGCTGGTCTTGAACTTCTGGCCTCAAGTGATCCACCTGCCTCAGCCTCCCAAAGTGCTGGGATTACAGGGGTGAGCTACCACCCCCAGCCTGCAGTGTATTTCTCTTGATGAGGTGGAAAAGTTCCCTTCCAGCCCAGAAACCTATCCTGAGGGATAGAGAAGAGAGGAACATGTTTATCCAGCATCAAAGCATTAACCTTCCCCCAAGCAGGTAACGAAACACTTTCTTTTCTGCACCCCCGCGACACCCCAGCAAGTTTGGTTCCGAAGCTTTCAGGAGGTGCGCTGACTCACCAATGGGACCCAGCATGTATGAGCACCTTATCTCTGCCCTGCTGATTTCTGGCCCCACTGACCTAGGAGCAGGCTCCAAAAGAAGGTGACAGATGTTCCTCTACCAGCTCCAAACCACCAAGGCTGAAGTGGGAACCTCAGAAGTCCTGGGATAAAGGGAGGGGCGGCTAGGGGAGCACCTCAGAGACAAGGCCCACTTCAGGAGCCAACTAGTGGCAGAGTGGGAGAGTCCCTCTTGTGAGACCCCATTTTTCCAATAGTGGTCTCTACCCAGGAACTTCCGGGACCCAGCCTGGTGCTTGCCTTGGCCCTGCCTTAGGACACTTCCAGACTAGGAGTGGCAGTGAAGTCTCACACCTAGAAAACTGTTAGTTCACAAAAACAAAATCCATTTGGAAACATAGAAGTATATAATGCAAGGCCCAGAGCTCATGGTCAGATGGGTGGTGGACTTCCACTTGGGCCTTCATTCATTCAGCAAGCGTTCATTGTTGTACCAGGACCCGGTCTAGGAATGGGGTGGGGCTGGGTACAGAATCACAGCATAATCAGACATTGTACCTCAAAGAGGGCCCAGCCTTGGCCAGGCATGGTGACTCACGCCTGTAATCCCAGCACTTTGGGAGGCAGAGACGGGGGGATCACCTGAGGTCAGGAGCTCAAGACCGGCCTGACCAATATGGTGAATACAAAATTAGCCGGGCATGGTGGCGGGCGCCTGTGATCCCAGCTACTTAGGAGGCTGAGGCAGGAGAATTGCTCGAACCCAGGAGGTGGAGGTTGCAGTGAGCTGAGATGCACCATTGCACTCCAGCCTGGGTGACAGGGTGAGACTCCATCTCAAAAAAAAAAAAAAAAAGGGCCTAGTCTAATGGAGAGAAAGACAAATAAGAAATTACAGCACAGTGTGATGATATAAGATGGGAGCTCTGAGAAGGGGCACATACCTTGCCCAGAGGTGCTGATGGAGCTGGTTCTCCAAGGATCAGGAGTTACCCAGCTGACCAAGACTGGACAGGGAGCTCCAGGCAGAGAATAGAGAGCGGGTGCATATGATGCTGAGGCTTCCACAGGTGTCTGATGGATAGAAGAGATGGCAGAGGGTAGCACGTAGAGATGCAGGTAAACTAGAGTGGTAGGTGGGAGCCAGGTCACAGGGAAGTGAGGAAGCCACTGGGAGCCAGGGAGTGCTCTGAGCCCAGGTCTGATTGGTGTTTGAGAAGGATCCTTCTGACACCTTTGTACGTGGGAATGGATCAGAAGGGGTCTGATTAGACCCTAGAGACAATGCAGGGATAAGAGATGAGACAGCGGCAATGTGGAGGGAGATGGGAGCAGATGTGAGAGCTACCCAGGCTAGGCAGGATTTCGCTGCCATTACAGCCAGGAAATGGGAGGGATTCTCCTTGAGCATTAACCCTCCCTGGTCAGGACTTGGTCTGCCTTTCTGGCACCCCAGGGGACATGCTATGTCAGGACCAAACAATGGAGTGATTCTTTTTTGTGGGAGGTGGGGCTCCGCAGCTTCAAATTGGTAAATCTCTAAGAGCTGTTGTCCATTGCCATGAATCTGCCAGAATGTATTCACTGTACTGTTGGGGGCACACCTGGGCCAGACACACACTGCCCCCCACCCCACCCCTTGCCCTTCATCTCCCAAGCTGATTATTCAGTTTTGATCATTGCTATGCCCACACTGACCACTAGGCGATGCTCTAGTCCCTCTATTTCACTGAGATGTTGACACACTCGCAGGTTTGAAACACAAGAGAATGGTAGGTAGAAAGGCAAAGGAAAGGAAGGAAGGGAAGGAGAATGAAGGAAGGGAGGAAAATGCAGCTGCAGGAGGGTCTCCTCGAAGGCATCAAGTTCCTTCCTTTCAGAGCACAGATACTAGTTTGTAAGTGTGCCCTCATTAGTCCTACCTTTTGGCTATTAGTCACCCTACTAACCCATGAGCCCATGATTGACTGGATCCTGCCTGCCTTGCTCCTTGCCCAGCTCCTGGCACATGAGAAGCTCTTAAAGAGTTGTTGATTGAATGGACTTGCTGCTGGTCAGGCACAGTGGGTCATGCCTGTAATCCCAGCATTTTGGGAGGCCAAGGTAGGCACTCTGATCACTTGAGCCCAGCCCAGAAGTTCAAGTCTAGCCCTGGCAAAATAGTGAGACACCATCTCTACAAAAAAAAAAAAAAAAAAAAAAAATTAGTTGGGTGTGGTGGTGTGTGCCTGCAGTTCAGTTACTCAGGAGACTGAGGTGGGAGGATTGCTTGAGTCTGGGAGGTCCAGTCTGCAATAAGCCATGATTACTCCACTGTTTCAAACAAGCAAAAGACTTTCTGAGCCAGGTTTCTGAACTGTTCTCATGTCACATCACAATTCTTAACCATCCAGCCAATGACAAAGCAGCAGTTGCTCACTGCAACTTCCGCCTCCTGGGTTCAAGTCATTCTCCTGCCTCAGCCTCTTGAGTAGCTGGGATGCGTTACCACGCCTGGCCAATTTTTGTATTTTTGAAGAGATGGGGTTTCATCCTGTTGGCCAGGCTGGTCTCGAATTCCTGACCTCAGGTGATCCACCTGCCTCGGCCTCCCAAAGGGCTGGGATTACAGGCGTGAGCCACCGCACCTGGCCCCCTCTGGGTTTTAAGCCACCCAGCCTGTATACTTCATTATGGCAGCTGGGACTCTAATCCAACAAGTGTTCTCACAGCCTTCAGTGGGAATAGGGAAGACGAATGTGGGGTGGTTGCCAAGGCCCCTGTTATCAGAATTTCCAGCCCTGCACAGTGGGAAGGTCTCTGCTTTGCAGTCTTGTGCCAACAAATGTTATGTCTGATGTTGTATGGAAGAGATCATAGGCTTTGGAGGAAGTCAGTATGACTGAGGCTTTGGGCAAGTTAATTCTTCTCTGAGCCTCAGTTTTCTTGTTTGCAAAATAAACCAGATTACTGTGGAGATCAGGGAGATAATACTACCAGGACTCTTAACCTTGGCTCATTGTCAGAATCGCTTTGGACGCTTGTTAAAAATACAGATTACTATCACTTCTCCACCTTTTGGCTAAAATCAAGTTTAAAAATACAGATTACTGGGCGAGCTTGGTGGCTCATACCTGTAATCCCAGCACTTTGGGAGGCCAAGGTGGGTGGATCACTTGAGGTCAGGAGTTCAACCTGGCCAACATGGCGAAAACCTATCATCACTAAAAATACAAAAATTAGCTGGGGCTTAGTGGTGTGGGCCTGTAACCCCAGCTACTCTGGAGGCTGAGGTGGGAGGATTGCTTGAACCCGGGAGGTGAAGGGTGCAGTAGGCTGAGATTGCGCCACTGCACTCCAGTCTAGGTGACAGAACAAGACCATGTCCAAAAAAAAAAAAAAAGGCCAGCACAATGGCTCACACCTATAATGCCAACACTTTGGGAGGCCAAGGCAGGCAGATCACCTGAGGTCAGGAGTTTGAGAGCAGCCTGGCTAACATGACAAAACCCCGTCTCTACTAAAAATACAAAAAAAAAAAAAAAAAAAATTAGCTGGGCATGGTGGCCAGTGCCTGTAGTCCCAACTACTTGGGAGGCTGAGACAGGAGAATCACTTGAACCCGGGAGGCAGAGGTTGCAATGATCTGAGATCATGCCACTGCACTCCAACCTGGGAGACAGAACTATACTCCATCTCAAAAACACAAAAACAAGCCAGGCACAGTGGCTTACGCCTATAATCCCAGAACTTTGGGAGGCCAAAGTGGGCAGATCACTTGAGGTCAGGAGTTTAGAGACCAACCTGGCCGACATGGCGAAACCCTGACTCTACTAAAAATAAAAATTAGCCGGGTGTGGTGGCAACCGCCTGTAGTCCCAGCTACTTGGGAGGTTGAGGCAGGAGAATCATTTGAACCCGGGAGGTGGAGGTTGCAGTGAGCAGAGATTGTGCCACCCCACTCCAGCCTGGGCAACAGAGGGAAACTCCATCTCAAAAACAAAACAAAACAACAACAAAAAAACAAAATGAAACAACAACAACAAAAAAAACAGATTACCTGGGCTAAACTCTAAACCAACAGGATCAGACTCTCCCAGGAGGGACCTGGGAATATACATTGTAGTAAGATCTTCAGCTGATTTTGATGGTTCATTTATAGTGGTAAGATAGGCACAAAATTAAATCCCCTTCTCTTACTTTTCACCTTCAGTGATGGTTTGAACAATG
The DNA here is from genome assembly GCF_047675955.1 of Chlorocebus sabaeus. Taxonomy (NCBI): domain Eukaryota; kingdom Metazoa; phylum Chordata; class Mammalia; order Primates; family Cercopithecidae; genus Chlorocebus; species Chlorocebus sabaeus. The sequence goes on along the minus strand of NC_132929.1, from coordinate 50,786,758 downwards.
TTTCTGGAGAGAAACACTGTTAAAGAACTGCCACAGGCCGGGCGCGGTGGCTCAAGCCTATAATCCCAGCACTTTGGGAGGCTGAGACGGGTGGATCACGAGGTCAAGAGATCGAGACCATCCTGGCTAACACGGTGAAACCCTGTCTCTACTAAAAAATACAAAAAACTAGCCAGGCGAGGTGGCGGGCGCCTGTAGTCCCAGCTACTCGGGAGGCTGAGGCAGGAGAATGGCGTGAACCTGGGAGGCGGAGCTTGCAGTGAGCTGAGATCCGGCCACTGCACTCCAGCCTGGGCGACAGAGCAAGACTCTGTCTCAAAAAAAAAAAAAAAAAAAAACTGCCACAGCCTGGGGTGGTGGCGCAACCTGTAGTCCCAGCTACTGGGGAGACTGAGGCAGGAGGATCGCTTGAGTCCAGGAGTTCAACACCAGCCTGGGCAAAATAGCCAGACCCAGTGTCTTAAAAAATAAAAAGCAAAACAAAACAAAACTGCCAGGAGCTGCCCACTAGAGGTGGTGCTGGGAAATAGAGCCTCTAGTTCTGGGCTCAGGTAGCTGGAAGGGAAAGGAGGGAGAACATTTTAGGAGAGCAATTAGTGGACTGCAAGCATAAAGCTACCCCACCCTGAGCCCTGGTTCTCAATGGAGATGAAGGAGGAAGGCTCAGCTCAAACAGCTACAAAGACGCATCTTGCTTTGTTAAGTATATATATACACATATATATATACTTAACAAATCCTGATAATGGGCCTTGGCAAACACCCCACATTCGTCTTCCCTATTCCCACTGAAGGCTACGAGAACATCTATTGTATTAGAGTCCTAGCTGCCATAACAAAGTACCACAGGACGGGTGGCTTAAAACCCAGAGGGGGCCTGGCACAGTGGCTAATGCCTGTAATCCCAGCACTTTGGGAGGCCAAGACAGGCGGATCACGAGGTCAGGAGATCAAGACCATCCTGGCTAACACGGTGAAACCCCATCTCTACTAAAAATACAAAAAAAGTAGCTGGGCATGGTGGCAGGAGCCTGTAGTCCCAGCTACTCGGGAGACTGAGGCAGGAGAATGGCATGAACCCGGGAGGCGGAGGTTGCAGTAAGCCGAGATCGCGCCACTGCATTCCAGCTTGGGTGACAGAGTGAGACTCCATCGCAAAAAAAAAAAAAAAAAAAAAAAAAAAAAAGGAGGGCATTAGGATATAGGATACAGACATGTGTTCACATAGAGGAAAGACGATGTGAAAACGGGAAGAAGATGACCATTTATAAGCCACTCACAAGAAACAACTGGGCTGGATGTGGTCCATAATCCCAGCACTTTGGGAGACTGAGGTGGGAGGATTGCTTGAGCCCAGAAGTTCAAGGTTGGCCTAGACAACATAGAGAAACACTGTCTCTACTAAAAATACAAAATTAGCTGGTCATGGTGGCAGGTGCCTGTAATCCCAGCTACTTGGGAGGCTGAGCCAGGAGAATCACTTGAACCCGGGAGGTGGAGGTTGCAGTGAGCCGAGGTTGAGCCATTGCACTCCAGCCTGGGGAAGAAGGGTGAAACTGTATCTCAAAAAAAAAAAAAAGAAAAGAATGACTTGTTCATCAAGGGAGTGGGTTCACCCCCCCTTGCATTCTCTTTGCCATTCCACCATGTGATGCTTTCTGCCATGGGATGATGCAGCAAGAAGGCTCTCACAAGATGCCATTGATATTGGACTTCTCAGCCTCCAGAAATATGAGCCAATAAATTTCTGTTCATTATAAATTACCTGTACAAAAATTTGCTGGGCAAGGTGACACATGCCTGTGGTCCTAGCTACTCAGGAGGCTGAGATGGGAGGATTGCTTGAGCACAGGAGGTCAAGGCTGCAGTGAGCCAAGATCACACCACTGCACTCCAGCCTGGGTGATCCTGTCTCAAAAAATAAATAAATAAATTACCCAGTCTCAGGCATTCTGTTATAGTAGCACAAAACAGACTAAAATATCCCCATCTCACAACTTGCCCTGCCCCGCTACAATTTTACAACAAGAAAATACTCTTTTAGAGAGCAACAGTAAGCATTTATTGAGCCGTTACTGTGTACCAGCCAGGACATAGTGTTTTATGTGCATTTCCTGAGGTGATCTTCCCAACAATCTATTAACCTATTAGGTAGGTTCCATTATTATCCCATGTTTCATTTTTTTTGTTTTTTGTTTTTTTGGAGACGGAGTCTTGCTCTGTCGCCCAGATTGGAGTGCAGTGGTGCCATCTCGGCTCACTGCAACCTCTGCCTCCAGATTTCAAGCGATTCTCCTGTCTCAGTCTCCCAAGTAGCTAGAACTACAGGCACGTGCCACCACGCCTGGCGAATGTTTTTTTTGTTTTTTTTTTGTTTTTTTTTTTTGTTTTTTTTTTTGAGACAGAGTTTCACTCTTGTTGCTCAGGCTAGAGTACAATGACGCAATCTTGGCTCACCGCAACCTCCACCTCTCGGGTTCAAGCGATTCTCCTGCCTCAGCCTCCCCAGTAGCTGGGATTACAGGCATGCGCCATCACGCCCAGCTAATTTTGTATTTTTAGTAGAGACAGGGTTCTCTATGTTGGTTAGACTGGTCTTGAACTCCCAACCTCAGGTGATCCGTCCGCCTCAGCTTCCCAAAGTGCTGGGATTACAGGGGTGAGTTGCCACGCCCAGCTATTCTCATTTTTTAGACAAGGAAACAGTGGTTCAGGGAATTGGAATAATTTGCCCAAGGGCATAAGGCAGAACTGTAGTTTAACAGCGGTAAGGGTGTCATTCTCTTGGGTGCCTTTTTTCATTGTCTCAGTTTTCGAAGCAGTCTAGTATTGAGATCCCCTTCACTGGAGATGCTCAAATAGGGGCCTGAGGAAATGGAAACAATGTAGACTTAGTAGACTAATGGCCTCAGGGGCCACCTTCAGTCTTAAAATGTTAGCATTCTTTTTTCTCCGCCCCCCGCCCTCTTTTTCCTGAGCACAGGCTTAATTCCCACCAGAGAAAATAAGAGCTTTTCTAGTCTGGTGCAGTGGCTCATGCCTGTAATCCCAGCAATTTGAGGGACTGAGGAGGATTGCTTGAGGCTAGGAGTTTGAGACCAGCCTGGGCAACAAAACAAGACCCTATCTCGACAAAAATGTTCAAAAATTAGCCGGGAATGGTAGTGCGTACCTGTAGTCCCAGCTACTTGGGAGGCTGAGGTGGGGAGGATTGCTTGAGCCCAGGAGGTCAAGGCTGCAGTTAGCCATAATTCTGTCACTGCACTCTAGTCTGGGTGACAGCATGACCCTATCTCAAAAAAAAAGAAAAACAAAAAAGAAAAAACAAAAACAAAAAAAGAGCTTTTCTTGCATGTGAACTTACCTTTACTAGAAATTCACATGGTGGAACAGTGTCTTTGTCCTCGCAAACTCCTCAGTAACGTCATTCCATCCTACACACATATCAGAGGGAATGCCTCATCACCACTTTTCAGAATGAAGGCCCTGAGCTGTAGCAGAAAGCTGATAGGCTGATCCACTGGTGATGATGACATTTCTGAGCCATTAAAAGTCCAGCTGTTGTGTTTTCAAAAAGAAGAAGCAGCTTCTCCAGAGGGACAGCGAAGGATTTCAGGGTAGGAAATGGCAGGAAGAGACAAAAGACCCTGAAGACCTTCGGTGAGAACCATGTATGTCTGCTCTGAGCCCATCAGGGAAGGTGTACCCTCCAGAAGCAATGGGACGGGCTTCAACCTGTGGACAAATCTGGGGGCCAACTAGGAAACATGCAAGTGCCCCCCTGCCTTAGTGATATGGTAGGCTGAATTCAAAGATAGCCCCAGGATTCATGCCCCCTGTGTACATGCCCTTGTATAATCTCCTCCTCTTGAGTAGGGGGCAGAATCTGTTTAGATATCGTTCCCAAGACTAGTCTACTAGTCAGTCTACTTTGAGTGAATCAAAAAGTTACCCTGGTGGGCTTGACCTAATCAGGTGAGGTTCTCTCCTTTTTTTTTTTTTTTTGACTGAGTCTTCTTCTGTCCCCCTGGCTGGAGTGCAATGGAGAGATCTCAACTCACTGCAACCTCTGCCTCCCGGGTTCAAGCAATTCTCCTGCCTCAGCCTCCCAAGTAGCTGAGATTACAGGTGCCCGCCACCATGCCCTGCTAATTTTTGTATTTTTAGTAGAGACGGGGTTTCACCATGTTGGCCAGGTTGGTCTCGAACTCCTGACCTCAAGTGATCCGCCAGCCTCGAGGTGAGGTCTTTAAAAGCAGGTGAAGTGTCAGAGAGACACTTTCCTGCTGCCTGGAATAAATAAGCTCCAAGATTGTAAGAAGGGTCTATGGAGGGAGCCATGTTGAGAGAGGATGTCACCGCACTCTCTAGGAGTTGAGAGTGTCCTTGGCTGACAGCTACCAAGAAGAAATGAGGACCTTGTCCCACCACTGCAATGAAATCAATTCTGCCAACAACCTGAATGACCTCGGAAGAGGCCTCTGAGCTCCAGATGAGACCTCAAACCTGGCCGAGATCTTGATTTCAGTCTTGTGATAACCAGTAGAGAATCCAGTTATGCTATACCTGGACTTCTGACCTACAGAAACTGAGGGGTAATAATCAGTATTGTTTTAAGCTGCTTAATTTGTGATAAATTGTTATGAAGCAACAAAAAATTAACACAGGCAATTAGGGCTGTGAACTGCTCTCAAGGTAGCAGAGAATTCAGAACTGACTGAAAGATAAGCAAAACCTACCTACAGTACTGATGGGGAAAGAACAATTTCTGGAGTCAGAAAAGTGGGGACTGAAACCTAAGTACCACTATTTGTTAGCTGTATGATTTTTGGCAAGTGTCCTTTAAATCTATTCCTTTATCAATAAATTAGGGATAGGCCAGGCGCGGTGGCTCACGCCTGTAATCCCAACATTTTGGGAGGCCAAGGTGAGAGGATCACCTGAGGTCAGGAGTTCAAGACCAGCCTGGCCAACATGGCAAAACACCATCTCTACTAAAAATAGCAAAATTAGATGGGCATGGTGGTGAGCACTGTAGTCCCAGCTACTCGGGAGGCTGACGCAGGAGAATAACTAGAACCTGGCAGGCAGAGGTTGCAGTAAGCCAAAATCACACCACTGCACTCCAGCCTGAGTGATAGACTCCACCTCAAAAAATAATAATAAAATAAAATAAATTTTAAAAATAAATTAGGGATAAAAACTTATCTCACAAAGTTGTTATGAGGCATAAATGGGATAATAGTTTGTGGCAGGTAGTGGCACATTGTAAATTATAGTCATAATTGTATTTTAAAAAGCAAAAAAATACACCAGTAGCCAATCTAAGTGACTGTAGGCAAAGTGGAGGGACTCTGACAGCAGGGAGACCAGTTGGGATTCGAATGCAATATACCCCAGTGCTTTCTGACTTGCTTTTCTTACTTTTCTTACTTTCTTACCCTGACCTCATCCTAAGCTTCCAGCACTTGGAGATTTGATGAACATTAACTGAACTGCAGAGAGGTCAAAGCTTTCCCCGTTGCCTTTGGCCATTGTAGGGGCAGAAAGGGGTGATCCTTTTCCTCCCCATCATAAGGGTCATGGCTGACACTCCCATAACGAAAGACAGGTTAACAAGAAAAAAACCATAACAAGTTTATTGATCATAGTTTTATGTGACATGGGAGGCTTCAGATTAAAGACCCATAGATAGAAAGAAAATCGTCCATTTTTATGCTTAGGTTCAATAAAACATACGTAGATTTGTGATTGGACAAAAAGGGTCCAAGCTAATGGAAATGGATTGAGTGGGAAAACGCAGCAAAGCCTGTCTGTTCAAATCCTTCTAGCCTCTCTTTTGTATCATTTCTTCCTCCCTGTCCTCCCTACTATGGGGTATGATCCCTCTGGAATGAGTGTCTTAATTTCTTTTCTTTTTTCTTTTTTTTTTTTTTTTGGAGACAAGAGTTTTGCTCTTGTTGCCCAAGCTGGAGTGCAGTGGCGTGATCTCGGCTCACTGCAACCTCTGCCTCCCAGGTTCAAGCAATTCTACTGCCTCAGCTTCCCAAGTAGCTCGGATTACAGGCATGCACCACCACGCCCGGCTGATTTTGTATTTTCAGTAGAGACAGGGTTTCTCCATGTTGGTCAGGCTGGTCTCAAACTCTAGACCTCAGGTGATCCACCTGCCTTGGCCTCCCAAAGTGCTGGGATAATAGGCATGAGCCACCGCGCCCAGCTTTAATTTCTTTTTTTCTTTTTTTTTTTGAGATGGAGTCGCACTCTGTCACCCAGGCTGGAGTGCAGTGGTGCGATCTTGGCTGACTGCAACCTCCACCTCCTGGGTCCAAGTGATTCTCCTGCCTCAGCCTTCAGAGTAGCTGGGATTACGGGTGTGTGCCACCACACCCAGCTAATTTTCGTATTTTTCGTACAGATGAGGTTTCACCATGTTGGCCAGGATGGTCTCGAACTCCTGACCTCAGGTGATCTTCCTGCCTTGGCCTCCCAAAGTGCTCGGATTACAGGCATGAGCCACCACACCTGGCCATGTTTCCTTTTCTCTTTTTTTTTTTTTTTTTTTTGAGACGGAGTCTAACTCTGTCACCCAGGCTGGAGTGCAGTGGTGTGATCTTGCCTCACTGCAACCTCCACCTCCTGGGTTCAAGCGATTTCTGGCTAATGTTAGTAATTTTAGTAGAGATGGGGTTTCACCATGTTGGCCAGGCTGGTCTCGAACTCCTGACCTCAAGTGATCTCCGGGCCTCTGCTGCTCAAAGTGCTGGGATTACAGGCATGAGCCACCGTGCTCGGCCTTAATTCCTTTATGGCCAACTGTTACACAGAAAAGCAAAGAGGTTATAGCAATATTTGTAGGCTTTATGGCTGGCTTTGGGGCAAAGGGGTTCTACTTTCTATGACCCTCTCTTGGGGAGGAGGGATTCTAGTTTCTGTGGCATGCCTGGAGGGAGAGTAAGGGGCAAGAGACAGAGGGCAGAAGGTCAGAGAGAAACTGCTTCCTAGGCCTTCACTTTGTGGCATTGTTTTCTAAGCCTCAACACTAGGTTGGTGGGAAAAGGTGAGGGCAGGTGCTTTGAAAACATTTTAAAAATCCTTTCCCATCTAGCTTCCTACCCACTGAAGCCACACTGCTAGGAAGGAAAAAGAGAAGGGCAGATGCTGAACCCCTGGAGAGTCGGCCTGAAGTGAGGAAGTGGCATGTGAATGTCCATCTTTTCTTTCCTCAGTGTGCCCAGGGATAGAGAATGGGAGACAGCAAGACAGAACAGAATGTCTCATTAACTCTGGGCAGCATCCAGATACTTCAGGCCTGGGAGAAGTGTCCTCGACTGCCCATGGGCTCAAAGTTAGGATGTAGCAGTGAGATCAGATGCAACAACCTTGGACCTTGATCGACCCTATTTCAGAGCCATCGTTGATTCAGGAGCCCTCCTGTAGGAGATGGGGCAGAAACATTCAGGTGAGAGTCCTCGGAAATGAGAATGTGGCGAGAATATCCTTGACTGCCAGCAGCAACCTAATTTCTGAGTCTCTTTCCTAATCTGTGAAATGAAGTAGTTGAACTCATTTTTTATGTAAGCTGGTTTGTGATATAAGAATATGGACATGCTGGGCGCGGTGGCTCACACCTGTAATCCCAGCACTTTGGGAGGCCGAGGCGGGCGGATCACGAGGTCAGATAGAGACCATCCTGGCGAACACGGTGAAACCCCGACTCTACTAAAAATACAAAAAAATTAGCCGGGCGTGGTGGCGGGTGCCTGTAGTCCCAGGTTCTAGGGAGGCTGAGGCAGGAGAATGGTGTGAACCCGGGAGGTGGCAGAGCTTGCAGTGAGCGGAGATCACGCCGCTTCACTAATATATAATACTAATATATATTAGTACATATATATGTACTAATAAAGTCCCTTACATATAGGATTTTTTTTTTTTTGAAATGGAGTTTCGATCTTGTTGCCCAGGCTGGAGTGCAATGGTGCAATCTCAACTCACTGCAACCTCCACCTCCTGGGTTCCAGGAATTCTCCTGCCTCAGCCTCCCAAATAGCTGGGACTATAGGCATGCGCCACCACGCCGGGCTAATTTTGCATTTTTAGTAGAGACGGGGGTTTCTCCAGTTGGTCAGACTGGTCTCGAACTCCCGACCTCAGGTGATCCGCCCGCCTTGGGCTCCCAAAGTGCTAGGATTACAGGAGCGAGCAACCGGGTCCAGCAGCATTTTCCCCCCATTCGTTGTTTTATTTTATGCCACAACGAAAAGGCGGGGCTAAGCAAAGTAGGTTTTTGTTTCGTTTGGTTTTTTGGGATGGAGTTTCGCTCTTGTTGCCCAGGCTGGAGTGCAATGGCACCATCTTGGCTCACCGCAACGTCCGCTTCCTGGGTTTAAGCGATTCTCCTGACTCAGCCTCCCGAGTAGCTGGGATTACAGGCATGAGTTGCGCCACCACGCCTGGCTAATTTTGTATTTTTAGTAGAGACGGGGGTTCCTCCATGTTGGCCAGGCTGGTCTTGAACTCCCTACTGCAGGTGATCCGCCAGCCTCGGCCTCCCAAAGTGCTGGGATTACAGGCGTGAGCCACCGCGCCCGGCCGCAAAGTAGATATTTTTATTACAGTTTGTTGTTATTGCTATCACTCCTATTTTGAGGTGATTAAGTGCCCTCCTGGGCCTGATTCGAAAAAGTCCACGGTCGGTTGCTCCTCCCTCGCCTCCATTCGTACTTCCAGGATGGCGGCTGCAGGTCACCTGACAAGAGACAAGGCGGGACGCCAGGCTAACAGTTTGTCCTCAGCGCGCCGCCGTAGCCCGCCGGCGGCCGCCCGGTGGCCCTTCTCACCCACGCGCCAGAGTCGCAGTGGGCGGGCCTAACGTGCTCCGCCCGCCGTGCGCCTGTCCGGCCCCCACTAGCTCCAGAGTAACCCGAGAGCTCACACCGGCTTCTCTCTACCCTCAGCCTGCGCGCCGCCATCGCCGTCATGCTGGGCGCCTCTCTCCGCCGCTGCGCTGTGGCCGCCACCACCTGGGCCGGCCCTCGAGGCCTGCTGCACTCCGCCCGGACCCCCGGCCCCGCCGCGGGTAAGGTCCCTGCGTGCCACTGCCCGCGCCCTCGTGTCCTTGCGGTGACCTGGGCCCCCGCCGCCACTCCGGGGCGGGCTGTCCCCGGCCTAGCCCTTGCCTACAATGGTTACTGAACCCTGTGACCGCGGGCCGCCCTGGCCGCCGCTTCGAGTAGCGGAGGACCTGAGAGCGGGCCCCCGGGGCCTCCCTCCGGGCAACTTCCTGGCTCTGCCACCGCGGACAGGTCAGATGTGGACCTGCTGTGAGCGCCGAGGAGGGGACGCAGCGCTCCCCTTCGGTTCCCGGGCCATGACCCTGCCCCGGCGCCGACCCTGCGGCCGCCTGACCGAGAGTGGCCGCCGCCGGCCTGCAGCGCCTCGGCGAAGGTGACATTGAGCCTTCAGGCGCGCCGCTCAGGGTCCAAGAATACAATATGCTTCCGTGTGGAACACAGGATTATACTTTTTGATCAGACATTTCTCGGTTAGCGTTTAGTGTGTCACCTTCACAGCCTTTTCTGTCATTTTTAGAGACTGCTGTGCCACGTTCTCATTCTTCCACGTTTAAAATAGATCGACGTGTGTGGTTGTTTCCTGATCTCCGGAAGTTTTGATAGGGCTTATGATAAAAATATCACTCTCTTGAAAATTGAATGCCACAGACTCGGGAATACTGGGTTTTGCAAGCATAGGAATGCTTCTTGTTTTTTCCCCTTTGGAATAGAAGCCTGATTGCTGGAGTATGAGACGTGCTGCTGATTCTTACTTTCTTTCCCCTTATATGTGTGCTGGGAGATTTTGAGTCCACCACCGTAGAATAATTACAGTAATTGCACTTCGCTCTTGGTCCGTGATGATTATATAAGCTACATTTTGAAATTTAGCTCCGATGCATCCATATTATATTTTATTTTTGAACCCGCATCACTGGAAACTGTGCATGCATATTTAAACATAAAAACTCAGAAATTCATTTCAGGGTATGCTGAAGTTAATTAAAAAAAGAACTCGGCTGGGCGCAGTGGCTCATGCCTGTAATCCCAGCACTTTGGGAGGTCGAGGCGGGCGGATCACCTGAGGTCAGGAGTTCAAGACCAGCCTGGCCAACATGGAGAAACCCTGTCTCTACTAAGAATACAAAAAAATTTAGCTGGGTGTGGTGGTATGCCCCTGTAATCCCAGCTACTCGGGAGGCTGAGGCACAAGAATCGCTTGAACCTGAGAGGCAGAAGTGGCAGTGAGCCGAGATCGCGCCATTGGACTCCAGCCTGGGCGACAGAGCGAGACTCCATCTCCAAAAAGAAAAAAAAAGAATTTAGAAACTCAAAACTAATAAGGTTGTTGCCTTGACTAAGTGTTTTAACACTTCAGAACCTAAATAATATGTTTTGCTTCATTCATTTTAGACTTTATCTTTTATCATTTGTCATAGAACCCTAAGGCTGGAGGGTACTTTATTTTTGTTTATTTTTAAAGTAGAGACGGAGTGTCCCTATGTTGAACTCCTGGGCTCAGGTGATCCTCCCACCTCAGCCTCCCAAAGTTTGGGGTTATAGGCATGAGCCACTGCAGCCAACCTAGAGTGTGCTTTAGAGATCGTGGAGACCATTTTATTGTATAGAAAATAAAACCAAAATCCATCTTGGGAAACTGAATTCTTGTTTGTTTGTTTGTTTGTTTGTTTGAGACGGAGTTTCGTTCTTGTTGCCCAAGCTGGAGTACAATAGCATGATCTCAGCTCAAGCGATTCTCCTGCCTCAGCCTCCAGAGTAGCTGGGGTTACAGGCACCTGCCACCATGCCCGGCTAATTTTTGTGTTTTTAGTAGAGACGGGGTTTCACTGTGTTGGTCAGGCTGGTCTCGAACTCCTGACGTCAGGTAATCCACCTGCCTCAACCTCCCAAAGTGCTGGGATTACAGGCATGAGCCACCACGCCTGGCTGAAACTGACTCCTTTTTAATGGTGGAACCATTTTTGTTTCTTATAGTTATGTTTGGGCCATCCTGATGTTTGTTCAGATTTTGTGTTTTGCTAAAGTAACAGTACAATTTACATTTTTCATCTGGGCACAGTGGCTCATGCCTGTAATCCCAGCACTTTGGGAGATTGTGGTGGGTGGATCACCTGAGGTCAGGAGTTCGAGACCAGCCTGAACATGGTGAAACCAGTCTCTACTAAAAATCCAAAAATTAGCCAGGTGCGGTGGCATGCACCTGTGGTCCCAGCTACTTGGGAGGCTAAGGCAGGAGAATTGCTTGAACCTGGGAGGCAGAGGTTGCAGCGAGCTGAGATTGCGCTACTGCACTCTAGTCTGGGCAACAGAGTGAGACTCGATCTCAAAAAAAAAACCTTTTTTTTAATTAATTAATTTTTTTTTCTGGAGATAGTTTCACTGTGTTGCCTAGGCTGGAGTGCAGTGGCACCATCACAGCTCACTGCAGCCTTGACCTCCTGGGACTTAACTGATCCTCCTGCCTCTGTCTCCCAAGTTGCTGGGACCACAAGGGTGCCCCACCAGTTTTATTTTTCATATTTTTCATAGAAACAGTATCTCCCTATGTTGCCCTGGCTGGTCTGGGAACTCCTGGGCTCAGGAGTGCCTCTAGCTTCCCAAAGTCCTGGGATTACTCTTTTTTTTTTTTTTTTTGAGACAGGGTCTCACTCTGTCATGCAGGCTACAGTTTAGTTGGCACAGCTCACTGCAGCCTTGACCTCCTGGGCTCAGGTCATCCTTCCACCTCAGCCTCCCAAAGTGCTGGGATTACAAGCGAGAGCCACTGTGGCTGGCCTCAATAACTTGTTAATGTGCCCTCATTCCTAGAGTTACCTCCACCAAATCATTCTTTGGGCCTGTCTGGGTTGATTATGTATTAAATGGAAAACTATCCTATTTAACTAAATTTAAACCTGAAGGATTAATGAGCCCTTTTATTTTTCTATATATGTTAGCCTTTTTTGTTTTTATTTATTTATTTATGTATTTTTTTTTTTTTTGAGTCGGAGTCTCGCTCTGTCTCCCAGGCTGGAGTGCAGTGGCCAGATCACGGCTCACTGCAAGCTCCGCCTCCCGGGTTTACGCCATTCTCCTGCCTCAGCCTCCCGAGTAGCTGGGACTACAGGCGCCCGCCACCTCGCCCGGCTAGTTTTTTGTATTTTTTAGTGGAGACGGGGTTTCACCATGTTAGCCAGGATGGTCTCGATCTCCTGACCTCGTGATCCACCCATCTCGGCCTCCCAAAGTGCTGGGATTACAGGCTTGAGCCACCGCGCCCGGCCCGCCTTTTTTGTTTTTAAATGGAGTGCTTAACTGAATGCCAAAAAGCAGTGTTAGAAATAGATTTTTAGAATGAAGCCCTAAAAATGTCCTCATTTTTCACAGCTGCTTCTTTTTTCTTTCTTTAGAACTTTCAGGTTACGTAAAAGCTCTGAGTAATTGTTTTCCAAAATAATTTGCCTTACAAGCTTCAATACTAGGTGGAGATCCTGTTCTTAAGTGGTGTGGGGTGTGTGGGGCAGAGAATGCTAGTATAGTTTACCTAAAAAAATATTAAGCATGTGGAGGATGTGTCAATAGCTAATAGAATAGATCCTGCTCTCCCCATGACTGGATTTAACAATATAATTTAAATCGTGTAGGGAGAGTCTGTTTTACCCCTTCAGAAAGAGATGTATGGGTTTTTAAATTTTTATTTATTTTAATTTGTTTGATAGAGAGTATTGCTCTTTCACTTAGGCTGGAGTAGAGTGGTGCGTTCATAGCTCATTGCAGCCTTGTTGCCCTGGGCTTGAGGGATCCTCCTGCCTCAGCCTCCTGAGTAGGTGGGACCACCAAACCCCGCTAATTTTTTAAGTTTTTTGTAGAGAGTGGGGGTCTCTGTTGCCCAAGCTGGTCTCTCAGTCCTGGCATCAAGCGATCCTGCCTTGGCCTCTCAAAGTTCTGGGATTACAGGCGTGATCCACCATGCCTGGTCTGTTTTATAAAAGAGTTTTTGTAATAGAACCAGTTTGTAATTTGGCTTCCAGAAGACATGTGATCAAATCCTTGAAGGTGGTGATCTTGATTTGGAGTTGCTGTTGCTGGTCATCTTATTCACAGTTAGGAAACAAAGAATTGCACTCATGTAGTCAAATCCATGCCTAGCAGTGAACAAAAGGAATTGAGCTTATCATGAAGCAGTGTTCTGGATAGGACAGGTAATTACCTCTAGGGAAGGAGTACATAGACCTTTCATTGGGTAAATACTTAGAAGTGGAATTACTGTGTTATATGGTAGGTTTGTGTTTAACTTGATAAGAAACTGCTTAAACAGTCTTCCAAAGTGATTGTATCATTTTATACTTGCATTTTAAGTATTCAGTTAAGGCTAGCTTTAGCTTTTGAAAAAGGTAGCACATAAATTTTTTTTTTGAGACAGGGTCTCACTCTGTCGCCCAGGCTAGTGCCGCTGCGTCTGGCCCTAAGTTCTTGATAGTAGTGTGTTAGACAGTTGTTCTAATCTATGTTTGTGTGTGTGTGTGTATATATATATATATTTTTTTTTTTTTTTTTTGAGCCACCGCACCTGGCCTTGTTTTCTGATATATTAAATTTGAATATTAGTGTTGTGAGACTTACTCAGTATCCATGTAGTTTTGATTAAATGTTCGCACTTACTAGATATATTTAGGTGTGGAGATCCATTTTTGTTGTAGAAATTAAGGCCGGGTACGGTGGCTCATGCCTGTAATCCCAGCACTTTGGGAGGCTGAGGCAGGCAGATCATGAGGTCAAGAGTTCGAGACCAGCCTGACCAACATGGTGAAACCTCGTCTCTACTAAAGTTACAAAAAATTATCCTGATGTGGTGGCACACGCCTATAATCCCAGCTACTCGGGAGGCTAAGGCACGAGAATCACTTGAACCTGGAGGTGGAGGTTGCAGTGAGCCAAAATTGTGCCATTGCACTCCAGCCTGGGCAACAGGGTGAGACTCTGTCTCAAAAATAAAAAAAAAAAGAAATTAAAACGTATTCACTTCTAGTCCATTTATGTACATATTCCACTTCATTCTGGGCTTAGATTATGTAGGTAATTTAGGTCTCTGGGAAGATCTTTTCTGCTTTGTTTTTTTTCCTACTCTTCCTCCTGCCCGTTACTGCATTAAAAATATGTAGGATATTACTAACATTCAAATTTCAGAGTATTCTTAGAACAACAATGTTGAGAGGTTTCTGGGTGAAGTTTAAAAATATATATATATATATATATGTTAAAGCCGGGCACGGTAGCTCACGCCTGTAATTCTAGTACTTTGGGAGGCCGAAGTGGTAGGATTCCTTGAGGCTAGGAGTTCAAGACCAGCCTGGGCAACATATCAAGACCCCCATCTCTAAAAGTAAATAAATAAAAATACTTTAAGTCTTAACTAGAAGTTACACCACACTTATCTAAAACAGATAGTAGGAAATGTGATTTGAGATAGATTTCATTTCTTTAAGTTATGATTTCTATAAATAGACAATCAACAAAGACATTTTTAGATAAGGATTAGTTTATAGCTGCCATTTGTTTAATACTTACTGGTGCATAGTGTTAACCTACTTGTTTTCACATTTAATCTTTATAATCTGCTAAGGCGGATAGTGTCCCCATTTTACAGATAAGGAAAATGAAACTTAAGTTAATTTTCCAGGGTCAAACAGTGAGAGCGAAGAGCCTAGAGGTATCTGAGCGCTAGGCTGTGCTGCATCCAATACCCCAAGATAAAATTTTCTGCCTCCTCCTATCCCCCTACCTGTTGCAGAGGCTGTTCAGAAGGAATTCAGATTTCCAAACTCAATTCGGTGTCCATTTGACAAGAGGAAAGAAAAAATGGAGCCGGGTGCAGTGGCTCACGTCTGTAATCCCAGCATTTTGGGAGGCTGAGGTGGGCAGATCACTGGAGGTCAGGAGTTCGAGACCAGCTTGGGCAACATGGTCAAATCCCGTCTCTACTCAAAATACAAAAATTAGCCAGGCGTGGTGGCACACACCTGTAGTCTTAGCTACTGAGAAGGCTGAGGCAGGAGAATAACCTGAATCCAGGAGGCAGAGGTTGCAGTGAACTGAGATTGTTCCACTGCATTTCAGCCTGGGTTATAGAATGAGACTCTCCATCTCCAAAAAAAAAAAAAAAGGAAATGATTTTCATACCATACTGTAAAGGATGTATTGATTGGGAGTCTCTACTAGCCTTCAGAATGCTGCAGGCAAAAAAACACATGAAAATAGTTGTATATCCTGTTTTCTTGACAATGTTACATTTAAAATATCATTTCTCTTTTTCTTTGAGACGGAGTCTTGCTGTGTCGCTCAGGCTGAAGTACAATGGCGTGATCTCAGCTCACCTCAACCTCCACCTCCTGGGTTCGAGCGATTCTCCTGCCTCAGTCTCCCGCATAGCTGAGATTACAGGCGCCCGTCATCATGCCCAGCTAATTTTTGTATTTTTAGTAGAGACGGGGCTTCACCATGTTGATCAGGCTGGCCACAAACTCCTGACCTCAGGTGATCCACCCGTCTCAGCCTCCCAAAGTGCTGGGATTACAGGTGTGAGCCGCTGCGCCCAGCCCAAAATATCATTCCTTATAAAACAGTACTATTTTGCATTAGGTATAGATTAGAGTTTATGTTCCCTTAGGGGATTTATCAGAATCTTTAGGGAAGGGACTGTAGTTTGATAAAGCAATTTGTATGTGTAATTTGTCAGGATGTGTAATTTGTTTTGGAATATAATAACATGAAATTTTTTTTTTATAATGTGTCAATGAAGTATATACGTTTGTTTAAGAACTTAAATGGGGCCAGGGCTGGTGGCTCACACCTGTAATCTCAGCACTTTGGGAGGCAAGGGTGGAAGGAATGCTTGAGCCCAAAGAGTTTGAGGCTGCAGTGAGCTGTGATTGCACCACTGCACTCCAGCCTGGGCAACAACAGAGCGAGAGCCTGTCTCAAAAAAAAGAACTTGAACGGACATTAGCATTATTCTTAGTTTTTTGTTGTTGTTGTTGCTTTTTGTGTTTTTGTTTTGTTTTGTTTCTTTCTTTTTTTTTTTTTTTTTTTTTTTGAGGCAGAGTCTCTGTCACCAGGCTGGAGAGCAGTAACGTGATCTCGGCTCACTGAACCTATGCCTCCTGAGTTTAAGCAATGCCCCTGCTTTAGCCTACCGAGTTGCTGGAACTGCAGGCATGTGCCACCACACCCAGCTAATGTTTGCACTTTTAAAAGAGATGGGGTTTCACCATGTTGGCCAGGATAGTCTTGATCTCTTGACCTCATGATCTGCCTGCCTCGGCCTCCCAAAGTGCTGGGATTACAGGTGTGAGCCACTGCGCCCGGACTATTCTTAGTTTTTTTTTTTTTGTTGTTGTTTTTTTGAGACAGAGTCTCGCTCTGTCGCCCAGGCTGGAGTGCAGTGATGCGATCTCGGCTCACTGCAACCTCCGCCTCCCGGGTTCACGCCATTCTCCTGCCTCAGCCTCCCGAGTAGCTGGGACTACAGGCGCCCGCCACCACGTCCGGCTGATTTTTTGTATTTTTAATAGAGACAGGATTTCACCATGTTAGCCAGGATGGTCTCGAACTCCTGACCTCATGGTCCGCCCACCTCAGCCTCCCAAAGTGCTGGGATTACAGGCGTGAGCCACCGCACCCGGCCCTATTCTTACTTTTTAGAGGTAGAGTGTCGCTGTGTTGCCCAGGCTGGAATGCGATAGCTATTTTCTCAGGTGCTGTCATATTGTTAGCATCCTACAACACTGAACTCCTGGGCTTGGGCAATCTTCCTGCCTCAGCCTCTGAGTAGCTGGGACTACAGATGTGTGCCCCACTATGCCCACCTGGGACATTTTTACTTAGGAATTAATACTCTGGTTACGTGTAAAAATTCAAACAATATGGAAGTATATAAAGTAGTTTTTACCTCTCACAGATAATCACTGTTAATTTAAAATCAGAGGGAACCACTGTTGATAATTTCAAGCTAGTATTATACATTAGGGAGAAAAGTATAAACATGCCTATGTAATACTTTTGGTTCTACTTGGTTTTATTTGCTTAATTTTAAAGATATCTTTCTATATCAATGTATAAGATGTACTTCCTTTGACCTGTTGAATATTTTATCTGCCACAACATATATAGTCGACTCAAAATTTAATGCATTAAACAAGATATATCAAGTACTGTTTGTGTACATTGAAGTTATGGTTCTTTCACATTGTAGCTATCCAGTCAGTTCGCTGCTATTCTCATGGGTCACATGAGACAGATGAGGAGTTTGATGCTCGCTGGGTAACATACTTCAACAAGCCAGATATAGATGCCTGGGAATTGCGTAAAGGTAATTGGAACATAAACATATTTGTCTATTTTTGTGTGTAAATATGAACTGCTTCTGCCCCTTTATTGAGAGCAACTGTTTTGAAAACATGCATCATTTAAACTAGTTACTCCATGCAACTTTCAATTAGGAAAGTTTATGGCTACCTACAAAGCAGGATTTTAAGGCAGGCACTATTGACATTTTGGGCCAGATAATTCTTTGTTGTAGGGGACTGTCCTTTACACTGTAGGATATTTAGCATCACCTTTGGCCTCTACCTGCTAGAAGCCAGTACGTACACACTCATACCATGTGACCACCAAAAATGTCTCTAGATATTACCCAGTGTCTCCTGAAAACCACTGCTATAGCAATAAGGCTAGATGAGCAAAAGGTAACAGTTTTGTACATTTCAAAGAATTTACACAGGCCAGGCGTGGTGGCTCACGCCTGTAATCCCAGCACTTTGGGAGGCCGAGGCAGGCGGATCACGAGGTCAGGAGATTGAGACCATCCAGGCTAACACGGTGAAACCACGTCTCTACTAAAAATACAAACCAATTAGCTGGGCGTGTTGGCGGGCGCCTGTAGTCCCAGCTATTTGGGAGGCTGAGGCAGGAGAATGGCGTGAACCCAGGAGGCAGAGCTTGCAGTGAGCCGAGATTGCGCCACTGCACTCCAGCCTGGGCGACAGAGCGAGACTCCGTCTCAAAAAAAAAAAAAAAAAAAAATTTTACACAAAGCGGTCATTTGGTTCCCTTCCCCTTTGAGTGATGGTTTAGGTTTTTTATTTTTTTTGCATTGTTTTGCCCTGAATAAGTATCTAAGTAAGTTAGAACTTGTGTTTCCTCAATTTGCAGATGCACACTTAGCATGAGTAAATTGTATTAAGTGTAGGGTAATTTATCTCAGACCAAAAATTCAGTATCAATGACTGCATCATATTCACTGGTATCCTTTGTTTAAATATTTTAAAGTAATAAAAGCAAGAAACCTAAATGCTTTAAACTTCTCTGCAGAAATGTAATGATTCCCTTTTGCTACAACCAGTAGAATTCTTACTGAACAATCTGGAGTAGAAATAATAAAAAGAACAATTATGTGTTCCCATTAAAAGAATCTTAAATTTTATGATGTGTCATTTTGTGCAGATCTGAAAGTAATCATGCCCAATCATTTTCTGGTTGAATGTTTATGAGTCTGTATACTAATGTTTCTCTATAATATCTCCTTAATGTCTTCATTTAGGCTTCATTAACTCTCCTTACTCATTTATCTGCCTGTTTTTAGGCTATTTTCCAGTTGAATCTCTTTTATTTTGGTTTTTTGTTTGTTTGTTTTGTGTGAGACTGAGTTTCTCTTATTGCCCAGGCTAGAGTGCAATGGCGCTATCTCAGCTCACTGCAACCTCCACCTCCCGGGTTCAAGTGATTCTCCTGCCTCAGTCTCTCGAGTAGCTGGGATTACAGGCATGCGCCACCACGCCCGGCTAATTCTGTATCTTTAATAGAGATGGGTTTCTCCATGTTGGCCAGGCTGGTCTTGAACTCCAAACCTCAGGTGATCTGCCCACCTCAGCCTCCCAAAGTGCTGGGATTACAGGCGTGAGCTACTGGGCCCAGCCTTGAAGCTCTTTTAAAGCATCCAAAACGTGTTCATTGTACTAAGAGCTAAAGATAGGAGGGCCGGGTGGGGTGACTTACGCCTGTAATCCCAGCACTTTGGGAGGCCAGCGCAGGTGGGTCACGAGGTCAGGAGTTCAAGACCAGCTGGGTCAAGATGCTGAAACCCCATCTCTACTAAAAATACGAAAATTAACTGGGCGTGGTGGCATCTGCCTGTAATCCCAGCTACTTGGTAGGCTGAGGCAGGATAATCACTTGAACCCAGGTGGCAGAGGTTGCAGTGAGCTGAGGTGGAGCCACTGAACTCCATCCTGGGCGAAAGAGCAAGACTCCATCTCCAGAAAGAAAGTTAGGAGTTGAAAATGACTCGAACAGAAACCAGCTAATTATTATGAAAATAGTGTTTGCATTTAAGAAAACTCTTAGAGTTTTTTATGGCCAGGAGCTGTGGCTCACGCCTGTAATTGCAACATTTTGGGAGGCCAAGGCAGGCAGATCACCTGAGGTCGGGAGTTTGAGACCAGCCTGACCAACATGGAGAAACGCCTGTTCTATTAAAAATACAAAATTAGCTGGGCGTGGTGGCACACACCTGTAATCCCAGCCACTCAGGAGGCTGAGATAGGAGAATCGCTTGAACCCGGGAGGCGGAGGTTGTGGTGAGCTGAGATCACGCCATCGCACTCCAGCCTGGGCAACAAAAGCAAAACTCGGTCTCAAAGAAGGAAAAAAAAACTCAGGGTTTTTTCCTTGAATCTGCGTGCTGTTGCGTGCTTTCTTTCCATTAATTCACTTAGGGAGATCCACTGTGATCTTATTATCTAGAATTTGTTAAAGGTAGATTTCTCTCATTTTATAGATAAGAGAATGGAGACCCAGACAGATAAGATCATACGTCAGTGATTCAGTAAAAATGTAAATAACTTATAGTTTAAGTGAGGCTCTTTGAGGTTGACATGGCCCTTCTTTTTAATTTTGCAGGGATAAACACACTTGTTACCTATGATCTGGTTCCAGAGCCCAAAATCATTGATGCTGCTTTGCGGGCATGCAGACGGTTAAATGATTTTGCTAGTACAGTTCGTATCCTAGAGGCTGTTAAGGTCAGTGAAATAATAATGCTAAAATTGTTCTGTAAATGAGTGGGCTATTGCTGAGGTATCAGCATATTCTATATTTTTGAATTTGTTAAAATGCCTAAAATGAGTCTTTATATAACTAGAAGGAATGTACATTGCAGTTAAAATCTTTCTAGAGGCTACTTTGGCAGCATTTATTCAAGACCTTACAAATTGTACATTATACACTTTTGTTCAGCAATTCCATTTAAGAATTTATCTTTTTTCTTTTCTCTCTCTTTCTTTTTCTTTTTCTTTTTTTTTTTTTTTTAGAATTTATCTTGGCCGTGTGTGGTGGTTCACGCCTGTAATCCCAGTACTTTGGGAGGCCGAGGCGAGTGGATCACCTGACGTCAGGAGTTTGAGACCAGCCTGGCCAACATAGTGAAACCCTGTCTCTACTAAAAATATAAAAAGTAGCCAGGCGTGGTGGTGCATGCCTGTAATCCCAGCTACTCAGGAGGCTGAGGCAGGAGAATCACTTGAACCCGGGAGGCGGAGGTAGCAGTGAGCTGAGATCGCGCCATTGCACTCCAGCCTGGGCAACACGAGAGAAACTCTGTCTCTTAAAAAAGAAAAGAATTTATCAAGGAACAATTAAGGGTATATAAAGATTTAACTACAAAGTGTATTCATCTTCTTGCTATTTGTCATACGAAATGTTAGGAATTCTTAAGAGGTAACTTCCCAGAACTGGTTATACTACACAACTATTGATACTGTAAAAATGTGTTTGACTTTAAACATATTTGCATCTGCTGGGCGCGGTGGCTCATGCCTGTAATCCCAGCAATTTTGGGAGACGGAGGTGGGTGGATCCCCTGAGGTCAGGAGTTCGAGACCAGCCTGACCAACATGGAGAAACCCCATCTCTACTGAAAATAAAAAGTTAGCCGGGCGTGGTGGTACATGCCTGTAATCCCAGCAACTCGGGAGGCTGAGGAAGGAGAATTGCTTGAACTCAGGAGGCAGAGATTACAGTGAGCCGAGATGGCACCATTGCACTCCAGCCTGGGCAGCAAGAGAGAAAAACTCCATCTCGGCCGGGCGCAGTGACTCACGCCTGTAATCCCAGCACTTTGGGAGGCCGAGGCGGGCGGATCATGAGGTCAGGAGATCGAGACCATCCTGGCCAACACGGTGAAACCCAGTCTCTACAAAAAGAAATACAAAAAATTAGCTAGGCATGGTGGCAGGTGCCTTTAGTCCCAGCTACTCAGGAGGCTGAGGCAGGAGAATGGCATGAACCCAGAAAGTGGAGCTTGCAGAGATTGTGCCACTACACTCCAGCCTGGGCGACAGAGCCAGACTCATGTCTCAAAAAAAAAAAAAACAAGAGAGAAACTCCATCTCAAAAAAATATATATACATTATATGAAAACATAGGAGGATATATACCAATTTTCCTCCCTCTTATTTGGTTATAATTTCTGAGTTTATATATTTTTTTGAGACAAGAGTTTTGCTCTGTCGCCCGGTCTGGAGTGTAGTGGCGTGATCTTAGCTCACTGCCACGTCTGTTTCCTGGGTTCAAGTGATTCTTCTGCCTCAACCTCCCAAATAGCTGGGATTACAGGCACCCGCCACCATGCCCAGCAAGTTTTTTTATTTTTTAATAGAGATGGGGTTTCACCAGGTTGGTCAGGCTGATCTTGAACTCCTGACCTCAGGTGATCCACCGACCTCGGCCTCCCAAAGTGGTGGGATTACAGGCGTGAGCCACGCTGCCCGGCTGAGTTTTTTTGTAATAAATACATTGCATTTTTAAAAATACAATTTTAAAAAGTACAATTAAGGAGCTCTAGAGTTTTTTGAAGGCAGAAGAAGAGCAACTTGGCACTTTTTTTTGTTTTTTTGAGACAGAGTTTCCACTCTTGTTGCCCAGGCTGGAGTGCAATGGCGTGATCTTGGCTCTCTGCAACCACCACCTACCAAGTTCAAGCGATTCTCCTGCCTCAGCCTCCCGTGTACCTGGGATTACAGACAAATTTTACCATGCCTGGCTAATTTTGTATTTTTAAGAGATGGGGTTTCTCCATGTTGGTCAGGCTGGTCTCAAACTCCCAACCTCAGTTGATCCGCCCGCCTCAGCCTCCCAAAGTGCTGGGATTAGTCATGAGCCACCACGCCCGGCCGACACTTTCTTAGTTCTTTTGACTTTTTATTAATTCCTGAGGAATCTTGTGACAGCACAGGTGTAACTATAACAGTGAATAGTCTCCAGCCCTGGACATACGTATTTTCAAAGTACAGCTTTCCATGAAAAGATACTATGGTCTGTAAAAAAAGAAACTCAAAGTCTGTTAACTGCGAAAGTGTGACATTACTTTATCTATAATGGGTAAGATAATTAAGGGTTCTGTAGGCTATCAATCCATTCAACACTGGTAGTTAATTCAGTTAGGGTCTCAAATTGGAAGCAAATGAAAAAACTTTTCCTGTGTTAACTTAATTATTCGTGTTGCCTGCTGGGCATGTCTAATTGCCTTCACAAAATTCTGTCATCACTACCTTCTTTTCCAGTAATTCTAGACTTTAAGATGTTTTTTCTGGATTTAGTCCAATTGCAGTTATTCTCAAGGTATCTCAAAAACCTCCCTTGAACGGTACATATATAAGTTGCCCTCTTTATTTATTTATTTATTTATTTTATTTTTTATTTTTTTGAGACGGAGTCTTGCTCTGTCACCCAGGCTGGAGTGCAGTGCCACGATCTCAGCTCACTCCAACCTCTGCCTCCCTGGTTCAAGCAATCCCAAGTAGCTGGGATTACAGGGGCATGCCACCACACCCGGCAAATTTTTGTATTTTTAGTAGAGACCGGGTTTCACCATGTTGGTTAGGATGGTCTCAAAAACTCCTGACCTTGTGATCCACCTGCGTCAGCCTCCCAAAGTGCTGGAATTACAGGCATGAGCCACAGCACCCAGCAAGTTGCCCTATTTATTGAACAAATGTGTTAACGTAAAAGTAGATGACCTTTTTTTTTTTTTTTTTTTTTTTTGGAGACAGTCTTGTTCTGTCACCCAGCCTGGAGTGCAGTGGTGTGATCTCGACCCACTGCAACCTCTGCCTCCCAGGTTCAAGCCGATTCTCCTGCCTCAGCCTCCCGAGTAGCTGAGGTTACAGGCATGTGCCACTACACCTGGCTGATTTTTGTATTTTTAGTAGAGATGGGGTTTCACCATGTTGGCCAGGCTGGTCTCAAACTCCTGACCTCAAGTGATCCACCTGCCTCAGCCTCCTAAAGTGCTGGGATTATAGGCATGAGCCACTGCGCCCAGCTGATGACCTGTATTATTAATTCTGCCCTGCTTGCCTCTGCATATGTAATTAAAAGCATTTTTTAAGTTCATTTCATGAATTAATAGACATGGCTTTTGAGAGTTAAATGTGAATATTCTTTTTGCCATCAGGACAAAGCAGGACCTCATAAGGAAATCTACCCCTATGTCATCCAGGAACTTAGACCAACTTTAAATGAACTGGGAATCTCCACTCCAGAGGAACTGGGCCTTGACAAAGTGTAAACCCCATGGGTAAGCGAGAAACCACTGAAGAAGGCAGGAAAACAATCCAGAGAGGTGTGGGTGGATGACATTTAAGTGTGCTGTGGTAAGACCTTTCAGTGTTCTTGTTAGGGACTACAGGATGCATGCCACCTCACCTGGCTAGTTTTTGTATTTTTTAGTAGAGACAGGGTTTCACCATGTTGGCCAGGCTGGTCTCAAACCCCTGACCTCGTGATCTGCCTGCCTTGGCCTCCCAAAGTGCTGGGATTACAGGCTTGAGCCACTGTGCCTGGCATCATTGTTTTCTTATGGGTATAAAGGCAAAAGCCACCTTAATTAAAGAAAAATCTTGGAAGGGAGCCGAAGCCCGGTCACCTTTCAAGGACCCAGAAGTAGGGTTTTGGCCTAGATAACGGGGCAGAGATGTGGTTCGAGGTTCTCCCGGGACTCGCCACCATGGGCGTGTGCTTGTTTATTCCAGGAGTGGCTACTGCGTACATCCAGAGGTTCACTAACGGGGGCAAGGAAAAAAGGATTGCTCATTTTGGGTATCACTGGAATCTGATGGAAAGAGATAGGCGCATCTCTGGAGTTAATCGTTACTATGTGTCAAAGGGTTTGGAGAACATTGATTAAGGAAGCATTTTCCTGATTGATGAAAAAAATAACTCAGTTATGGCCATCTACCCCTGCTAGAAGGTTATACAGTGTATTATGTAACATGCAATGTGTTATGTAGTGCTTAATAAAAATAAAATGAAAAAAAAAAAAGAAAAATCTTTATAAAATATTTTAGCCATAAACAGTAGCATAGTACAGTGAGTCTGTGTACACATATCCAGATTTTCAGATACTTTTATTGTTGCCACATTTGCTTTGGTGTTTTTAAAGTATTTCTGTTTGGGGTGGGCACTGTGGCTCACGCCTGTAATCGCAGCGTTTTGGGAGGCCAAGGCGGGCAGATCACAAGGTGAGGAGTTCAAGACCAGCATGGTGAAACCTTGTCTCTACTAAAAATACAAAATTTAGCCGAGTGTGGTGGCATGCGCCTTTAGTCCCAGCTACTCGGGAGGCCAAGGCAGGAGAATCGCTTGAACCCAGGAGGCAGAGGTTGCAGTGAGCCGAGACTGCGCCATTGTACTCCAGCCTGGGTGACAGAGTAGGACTGTGTCTCCAAAAAAAAAAGAAGAACTTGGCTGGCAACAATGGCTCATGACTGTAAGCTCAGCATTTTGGGAGGCTAAGGTGGGAGGATTGCTTGAGTTCAGGAGTTTGAGACCGGCCTGAGCAACATAGTGAGACCCTGTCTCTGTTAGTTAAATACATACATACATACGTACATACTACAAACAAAAATACTCAGAATTCAAGGAATTTTTATATTCAGTCTTCCTGTTGAGAAACTGAACAGAAAATGCCTAAAACTTTGTCATCTACTTTTAGGATTTTTTTTTTTTTTTTTTTTTTTGAGACAGAGTCTCACTCTGTCACCCAGGCTGGAGTGCAGTGGCACGATCTTGGCTCACTGAACCTCCGCCTCCCAGGTTCAAACTGATTCTTGTACCTCAGCCTCCTAAGTAGCTGAGCTTACAGGCATGAGCCACCATGCCTGGCTAATTTTTGTATTTTTAGTAGAGACTGGGTTTCACCATGTTGGCCAGGCTGGTCTTGAAATCCTGACCTCAGGTGATCCACCCACCTTAGCCTCCCAAAGTGCTGGGATTACAGGCGTGAGCCACCGTGCCCAGCTGGGATCTCGTTTTAAAGCTTGCTTTAAAGGAGTGGTATTTTTGTTTGTTTTTATTTAATTTATTTATTTATTTTTAATTTTGTTATAGAGACAGGGTCTCACTATGTTGCCCAGGCTGTTCTCAAACTCCTGGGCTCAAGTGATCCCTTCACCTTGGCCTTCCAAATTATTTGGGTTTCAGGTGTGAGCCAGAAGCAATGGTCTTTTCATTTTATCTTTGTCCCCCTCCTCACCAGCACAGCCTCCCTGAAGTAGCTCATCTTTATAATATATGCAATGGTTTTGACTTCTATGAGTACTTACAGAAAACTAGTTGTGCAGAATGGAAGTTTTCCTAGTTATACTTTTGAAGCTATTGCTTGCTTGTTTTGTTGTTGTTTTGAGATGGAGTCTCACTCTGTCATCCACGCTGGAGTGCAGTGGCACGACCTCTGCTCACTGCAACCTCTGCCTCTCAGGTTCAAACAATTCTCATGCCTCAGCCTCCCTAGTAGCTGGGATTACAAGTGCCCACCACCATGCCCGGTTCATTTTTGTGTTTTTAGTAGAGACTGGGTTTCGCCATGTTGGCCAGTCTGGTCTTGAACTCCTGACTTCAGGTGATCCGCCTGCCTCAGCATCCCAAAGTGCTGGGATTATAGGTGTGAGCCACCGTGTCTGGCCCTGTGGTTCATATTCTATAATAGACTCCTAAAAGTTTGTTTTAGTTTTATTTAATATTATTCCGAGGGGTCTAGGAGATCTTTTTTATGTAAGATGTATTCTAGCTATACTGACTTTTTCTTTTTTTTTTTTCTTTTTTTTGGAGACAGAGTCTTGCTCTGTTGTCCATGCTAGAGTGCAATGAAGCGATCTTGGCCCATTGCAACCCCCGCCTCCCGGTTGAAGCGATTCTTGTGCCTTAGCCTCCCGAGTAGCTGGGACCACAGGCGTGGGCCACTACACCAGGCTAATTTTTTGTATTTTAGTAGAGACGGGGTTTCACCGTGTTGCCCAGAGTGGTCTCGAACTGCTAAGCTCAGGCAATCTACTTACCTTGGCTTCCCAAAGTGCTGGCATTAGAGGCGTGAGCCACTGTGTCTGGCCCAAAAAATAATATTTTTGAAAAATGGCAGGCCGCGCGCGGTGGGGCGGTGGCTCAAGCTTGTAATCCCAGCACTTTGGGAGGCCGAGATGGGCGAATCACGAGGTCAGGAGATCGAGACCATCCTGGCTAACATGGTGAAACCCCGTCTATACTAAAAAATACAAAAAACTAGCCAGGCGAGGTGGTGGGCGCCTGTAGTCCCAGCTACTCGGGAGGCTGAGGCAGGAGAATGGCGTAAACTCGGGAGGCGGAGCTTGCAGTGAGCTGAGATCTGGCCACTGCACTCCAGCCTGGACGACACAGCCAGACTCCGTCTCAAAAAAAAAAAAAAAAAAGAAAAAGAAAAATGGCAACTACTAAGTGCTTTTCTGATTGGGAAGGAAGTACCAATGGTATAAACAACAAAAAAACCACAAAGCTAGTCCCTCGTGGGTTGACATTAGGCAGGATTAAGTAAGAGCAGTAAAGGGTACAGAGAGACGGTAATTTCCCTGGTTGTAGCGCTAATGGTTATTTTTAAAAGATTTCTACCTTTTCTTTATTCTTTTCCCGGCTAATTCTTTGTGTTTTCTCTTACAGATGGGCTTCCCCACGGATTTATTGACACTGCTACTTGAGTGTGAACAGTTACCTGGAAATACTGATGATAACATATTACCTTATTTGAACAAGTTTTCCTTTATTGAGTATCAAGCCATGTAATGGTAACTTGGACTTTAATAAAAGGGAAATGAGTTTGAACTGAAATCAGGTATTTGTTTCATGTGTTTGCATTAATAAGCAGAAAATTAAGTGCCGTATTGGTTTCATGGTTTTGTTGGCCTCTCACATGCTGAGAAAACTGTGTTAATTCTCTGGAAATCATCTGACATGAAAATCAGTTTCATTAATATGTTTGGGTGCCCTAGCTGGTAAAGTAGCTGAAAGCCAGAAGTCGTTTATAGAATTTTCTTGTTGACACCCTAGGCTTAGGGGACTGGTTGTCTGTGGGGATGGATCAAATTGTGTACCTTTCCAAAACAGGTTTTAATGATGTTTAAAAGTGGTCACTGAGATAGTCTTGAGGATGTGCTATGCAGTAGCCAAGCCCTCTTATGGTGTGTTCCTCTCTTAGTGCTCCTTTCCTTCCCTACCTGTTCTTCCCTTGCAGTGGTGTATTAGCCTTGGACATTAAAACATTTGCTTTGTAAATTTGGAGGCATTCTGATTAAACAGCTGAGTAAAACAAATCCTGCTTGTGTTAGAAGCACCATAATACTAGAACTAGTTGCTGGATAAAGAGGTTCTAGATCTGGGTCACTTCCAGTATAGCCAGTCCAGACTGCAGTGTCAGGGAAATCGGATTAATATTAGCTTGAAATTCAGATGTCTGGCCAGGCGTGGTGGCTCATGCCTGTAATCCCAGCACTTTGGGAGGCCCAGGCAGGCGAATCATGAGGTCAGGATATTGAGACCATCCTGGCTAACACGGTGAAACCCCGTCTCTAGTAAAAATACAAAAAGTTAGCTGGGCGTGGTGGCAGGTGCCTGTAGTCCCAGCTACTCGGGAGGCTGAGGCAGGAGAATGGCATGAACCTGGGAGGCGGAGCTTGCACTGAGCCAAGATCGCACCACTGCACTCCAGACTGGGTGACAGAGCAAGACTCTGTCTCAAGAAAAAAAAAAAAATTCAGATATCTTCTCTCCTAGAGCCACGTAAGGGATTGTTACTAAAATCAGTTTTGGTGAAGTTCTAATACTTTGAGACCTTTTATAAAACCCCCTGCCCAGTTTTTAAGAAGTAGAAATGTGAAATAAACTAAAATGGCACATACGTTTAATGTATAGTTGGTAGGCTGTGGTTCTTAGGTTTGGTCCCACTGTGGGCCAGTGCTTTCCTCCTCACTGCAAAATGAGTAAAAATGGTCTCTGTTCCTCATGTCATGGGAGGAGCAGAGGAAGGAACATAGGTTCACAGTTATCTTTGAGGGTGAGATAAATGCTGTGATGGTCTTCATGCTACAAAAATTTATCGAACACCTACTGTATAACAAACATGCCAGGCACTGAAGGTAAAGCAGTGAACAGGAGAGACAGTGAATATTGGAACCTGGAGACACTGGAGGTAGGGATAAAACTTAGGCATGGCCGGGCGCGGTGGCTCAAGCCTGTAATCCCAGCACTTTGGGAGGCCGAGACGGGCGGATCACGAGGTCAGGAGATCAAGACCATCCTGGCTAACACAGTGAAACCCCGTCTCTACTAAAAAAATACAAAAAACTAGCCAGGCGAGGTGGCGGGTGCCTGTAGTCCCAGCTACTGGGGAGGCTGAGGCAGGAGAATGGCGTAGACCTGGGAGGCGGAGCTTGCAGTGAGCTGAGATCCGGCCACTGCACTCCAGCCTGGGCGACAGAGCGAGACTCCGTCTCAAAAAAAAAGCAAAACTTAAGCACAGTGTAGTTATAACTTAATGGGGATTTTGAATTAGGGTAGTAGCCATAGGAATGGAAAGGGATGAATTTTGAGAATCACATTATTGGGGTTTGTTGATAACTAATTTGATGAGGGGAAATGAGAACTCTGGGAAGGCCATCTTGAGATTTGAGTGGTGGTGCCATTCATACAGGAGTCAGCAAAAGGAGGAGCTTGATGCAGAGTGGAGAAATTGCTACATGTGATTCTGGATCTGTTAAATTTCAGACATCAATGCGCAAGTTACGCCAAGAGCTCTGAAAAGAGACTGAGACTAGAGAAAAGAATTTAAGGTTTGAAACAGCAAAAATTAAGACTTCCAAGGAGACTGTTTAGAGGCAGATGTGAACTAGGTTGAAGGCTGAAATTGTGGGAGCAGGTACATTTAGAGTGAAAGAAGAGAGCAACATTAGTAAGGTATAACTTATATGCAGCCAAATATGCAATTTTTTTTTTTTTTGAGACGGAGTCTCGCTCTGTCGCCCAGGCTGGAGTGCAGTGGCGCGATCTTGGCTCACTACAAGCTCCGCCTCCCAGGTTCACGCCATTTTCCTGCCTCAGCCTCCCGAGTAGCTAGGACTACAGGCGCCAGCCACCACGCCCAGCTAATTTTTTGTATGTTTAGTAGAGATGGGGTTTCACCATCTTAGCCAGGGTGGTCCCGATCTCCTGATGTCGTGATCCGCCCTCCTCGGCCTCCCAGAATGCTGGGATTACAGGCATGAGCCACTACGCCTGGTGTAAATCTTAAAGTATGTAGCTTGAGATTTTACATGTGTATACCTGTGAAATGCTGAATGGAGCCATTTTTGTGAGGATTAAATGACACTAAGTGAAGCTAGTGAGCAAATACCGATGCTCAACAATTTTTTTTTTTTTTTTTTTAAAGACAGAGTGTCACTCTGTTGCCCAGGTTGGAGTGCAGTGGCACGATTTTGGCTCACTACAACGTCCCCCTCCTGGGTTCAAGCGATTCTTGTGCCTCAACCTCCCAAGTAGCTGGGATTACAGGCATGCACCACCATGCACTGCTAATTTTTGTAATTGTAGTAGAGATGGGATTTCACCATGTTGGCCAGGCTGGTGTCGAACTCCTGACCTCAGGTGATCCACCTGCCTCGGCCTCCCAAAGTGTTGGGATTACAGGCATGAGCCATCGCACCTGGCCAGATGCTCAAGAAATTTTAATTTATTGGCCATGTTTTTGTGGGCGGTTGAGGCCAAATTGCAGGAGGCGAAGGAGTGATCTTAGGCAATGAGGGTGATTTGAAAGATGGTGAGGGTTGAGGCATTGGCCTTTTACAAGCAGAAGATTTAGTATGTAGCTGGATAGAACTAGTAGATGGAAAGTGTTCTTGTTGCCTTTGCATTTTTTTAAAATGTGTTTTTGTTTCGTTTTGAGATGGTCTTGCTCTGACACAGGCTGGAGTGCAGTGATGCGATCATGGCTTAATGTAGCCTCGACTTCCTGGGCTCCAACAATCCTTCCATCTTAGCCTCCAGAGTAGCTGGGACCACAGGCGTGCACCACCACACCCGGCTGATTTTTGTGGTTCCGGTCTCATGTTGCCCAGGCTAGTATCAAATTCCTGAGTACAAGCTCTCTGCCTGCCTTGGCTCCCCAGAGTGCTAGGATTACAGGTGTGAGCCACCACAGCCAGCCTCCTTTGTATCTTAGGTAAGGTTGAGATTTCAGTGTTTTGTTTTACCTGATTCACTCATCTATACCCTTAGAAGGAAACAGGTACTCTGGTAGGGTTTGTTGTTTTTTTTTTTTTTTTTTTGAGACGGCGTCTTGCTCTGGCGCCCAGGCCGGAGTGCAGTGGCACGATCTTGGCTCACTGCAACCTCTGCCTCCCAGGTTCAAGCGATTCTCCTGCCTCAGCCTCCCAAGTAGCTGGGATTACGGGCACATGCCACCACGCCTGGCTAATTTATTATAGCTTTGGTAGAGACGGGGTTTCACCATGTTGGCTGGACTGGTCTTGAACTCCTAGCCTCAAGTGATACGACCCACCTCACCCTCCAAAGTGCTGGGATTACAAGCGTAAGCTACTGTGCCTGGCCTGCTCTAGGAATTTTTACTTTTTTTTTATTTTTTTTTTATTGAGATGGAGTCTCGCTCTGTCGCCCAGGCTGGAGCACGGTGGTGCGATATCAGCTCACTACAACCTCCACCTCCTGGGCTCAAGCAGTCCTCCTATCTCAGCCTCTGAGGAGCTGGTACTACAGATGCATGCTACCACGCCCAGCTAATTTTTGTTATTTTTTTGTAAATCATGTTGCCCAGGCTGGTATGGATTTTTTTTGTTTGATTGGTTTTTTTTTGGTTTTGTTTTGTTGTTTTTTTTTTTTTTTTTGAGACAGATTTTCGCTCTGTCGCCCAGGCTAGAGTGCAGTGGTGCGATCTCTGCTCACTGTAAGCTCCACCTCCCGGGTTCACACCATTTTCCTGCCTCAGCCTCCCGAGTAGCTGGGACTACAGGCGCCTGCCACCTGGTGTATTTTTAAATGGTTGAAAAATCAATGAAAAGTATTTTGGCCAGGCGCAGTGGCTCATGCCTGTAATCCCAGCACTTTGGGAGGCCGAGGCGGGTGGATCATGGCGTCAGGAGTTCGAGACCAGCCTGGCGGTATGGTGAAACCCTGTCTCTACTAAAAATACAGAAATTAGCTGGGCATAGTGGCGCGCACCTGTAGTCACAGCTACTCGGGAGGCTGAGGCAGAAGAATCGTTTGAACCCAAGAGGTGGAGGTTGCAGTGAGCCGAGATCGTGCCACTGTACTCCAGGCTGGGCAACAGAGTGAGACTCCGACTCAAAAAAAAAAATTTTTTTCATAATATATAAAAACTGTATGAAATTCAGAATATGAGCCGGGCGCAGTGGCTCACACCTGTAATCCCAGCACTCTGGGAGGCTGAGGTGGGCGGATCACAAGGTCAGGAGATCGAGACCATCCTGATTAACTTGGTGAAACCCTGTCTCTACTAAAAATATAAAAAATTAGCTGGACGTGGTGGCCGGTACCTGTGGTCCCAGCTACTCGGGAGGCTGAGGCAGGAGAATCGTGTGAACCTGGAAGGCGGACGTTGCAGTGAGCCGAGATTGCGCCACTGCACTCCAGCCTGGGCAACAGGGCGAGACTCTGTCTCAAAAAAAAAAAAAAAAAAAAAAAAGGAAATTCA
This sequence comes from Chlorocebus sabaeus, assembly GCF_047675955.1. NCBI lineage: Eukaryota > Metazoa > Chordata > Mammalia > Primates > Cercopithecidae > Chlorocebus > Chlorocebus sabaeus. The sequence goes on along the minus strand of NC_132929.1, from coordinate 50,754,625 downwards.
GAATATGGTGTCCGTAAATAAGGTTTTATTGGAACACAGTCACACTCCCTGTTCATTTACATATTATCTGTGCCGCCTTTTTTTTTTGCTTTTTAGTAAATTATGGTAAGATCATACATAAAATTTGCCATCTTGATGAATTTTTAGTTTGTAGTTCAGTAGCATTAGGTACATTCACATTGTGCCTTATGCATGGCTGCTTTTGCATTAAAATGACATAGTGTAGTTGGACCAGTGAGTACTTACTATTTGCCTGATAACAGAAAGTTTGCCCACCCTTAATCTAAAATAATAGAAATAATTTTCACAAGAAGCAAACTTACAAAAATCACAAGGCATGTTACTAGGAGGCAAAAGTGACTAGATAAATTCAATCTACTGGTGATTTTGTTTCATCAGACTTTCTTCACACACATACCTATCAGGCAAATTGAATCAACTCCTTTGCTGTGCTGGAGAAAGTAGGTACATCTTGGCCAGGCACAGTGGCTCACGCCTGTAATCCCAGCACTTTTGGAGGCTGAGGCAAGTGGATCACCTGAGGTCCGAGGTTTGAGACCAGCCAGCCAACACGGTGAAACGCCATCTCTACTAAAAATACAAAAAATTAGCTGGGTGTGGTGGTGAGCACCTGTAATCCCAGCTACTCAGGAGGCTAAGGCAGGAGAATCGCTTGAACCTGGGAGGCAGAGGTTGCAGTGAGCCAAGATCGTGCGACTGCATTCCAGCCTGGCGACAGAGCGAGACTCTGTCTCAAACAAAGAAGTAGATGATAAATATGAGGATCCTTCCACAGCTTGACTTGGATGGACAGGGCTTCTACCCTAACAGGATGGGGTCTCTAGCCTTTTTCTTTCCTACACTTTGTTTTAGTAAATTTCAAAGCAATTAATAGTTTGTCACATTTGTTTATATGTTATATATCTACAGACGTTACTTCACCCCTGAATACTTCAGCAAAAATCTGAGAAAAAGGACTTTTGCCTCCTACATAAACACAATTCCGTTCTATTCTAAGAAGTTTAGCATCAGGCTGGGCACAGTGGGTCACGCCTATAACCCCAGCACTTTGGGAGGCCGAGGCGGGTGGATCACTTGAGGTCGGGAGTTCGAGACCAGGCTGACCAACATGGAGACACCCCGTCTCTACCAAAACTACAAAAATTATCTGGGCATGGTGGCTCATGCCTGTAATCCTAGCTACTCGGGAGGCTGAGGCAGGAGAATCGCTTGAACCCGGAAGGCGGAGGTTGCAGTGAGCCGAGATAGTGCCATTGCACTCCCACCTGGGCAACAAGAGTGAAACTCTATCTCAAAAAAAAAAAAAAAAAAAAAAAAAAAAATTCAGCTTCAAATACATACAGTCCACATTTCTGAAGAGTCTAGGCCACTTGTAGAATGTCCTGTAATTTGCCTGTGTCTGTTTCCTAATTATTCAAATCCAGCTAAACATTTTTGGCAAAAATACTATGTGAAATTCCAATTGTATCCCCTCAGGAGGGACATGATGTCAGTTTGTCCCCATGTCTTTTTATTACGTACACCTACCAGCTGATGGAAGGCAGCATAATGTAGCAGTAAGATGAGCAAATGGGGTTTGGATTCAGACTTGTGTTCAAATCCTAGTCTACTGTATAACAGCCATATGACTGTATAAGTTGCCCACCTTTCCTGTCCTTTGGTTTCCTTATCTAAAAATGGGAGCCACCTCACAGGGATATAACAAGAATGAAAAATGAGCAGATTATATCCTATTTGTTATAATCATTTTTTTGGTCGTGCTTGGGAAAATGGCTTAAGCCTAGTCATTTTCTCCTAAGCTTTGTTAACTATCACTTCAGTTTTTCCTGGCTGTTTGTTTAATTGGATGCCAAAGAGCTTGTCCTTAGCAGCACAGTCTATTAGTCTATAGTCACATTTTGCGGTAGTATTGTTTAGTTTGCCATTTTCCTGCATTGGAGAAGTTTAATTGAACGCCAAGTGAGATGACTGTGCTGGGCTTGGCCTTTGTCTTAAACGGGTTTAGTGTTTAGTGTTTAGTGTTTAGTAGGTGTTTAGTGTATTGCTGTAAAGGGATACCTGAGGCTAGGTAATTATTATAAAGTGGCCAGGCACAGTAGCTCATGCCTGTAATCCCAGTGCCTTGGGAGGCCAAGGCAGGAGGATTACTTGAGGCCAGGAGTTCAAGACCAGGCTGGGCCACATAGTGAGATCTCCATCTCTACAAAAAAAATTTAAAAACCAGGTACAGTGGTATGTACCTATAGTCCCAGCTACTCAGAAAGGTGAGATGGGATGATTGCTTGGGCCCAGGAGTTCAAGGATTCAGTAAGCTATGATCACAGCACTGTACTCCAGCTTGGGCAACAGGGCAAGACCCCATCTCTTAACAAAAAAAGTTTATTAGGCCGGGCGCGGTGGCTCACGCCTGTAATCCCAACACTTTGGGAGGCCGAGGTGGGCGGATCACCTGAGGTCAGGAGTTCGAGACCAGCCTGACCAACATGGAGAAACCCCATTTCTACTAAAAATACAAAATTAGCTGGGCATGGTGGTGCATGCCTGTAATCCCAGCTACTCGGGAGGCTGAGCCAGGAGAATCGCCTGAACCGAGGAAGTGGAGGTTGGGGTGAGCCGAGATCCTGCCATTGTGCTCCAGCCTGGGCAACAGGAGTGAAACTTGATCTTTAAAAGAAAAAAAAAAGTTTATTAACTCACAGTTCTTTTGTTTATACAAGAAGCATGGAACTGGCAGGAACTGGCATCTACTTAGCTTCTGGTGAGGGCCTCAGGCTGCTTCCACTCATGGCTGAAGGCAGAGGGGAGCAGACTTGAGCAGAAATCACTTGGTGAGAGAGGAAGCAAGAGGAAGGGGAGATACTAGTCTCTTTAATATCCAGCTCTTTTGAGATGATGGGGCCACCTTTTCCTGGCCAGTTTATCCTGACCTATTCTGAATCCACCAAGGCCCTGAATCTCAGCTACATCTCCTCCTCTGCCTCCTCCTCTACCCCACAGACAAAGTGTTCATTCCTTTCTGAAGAACAGGCTGAGACCTTTCTGAGACCTGCTTTTTCTGGAGCCTCTGATGTTCTCTGTATGGGTCTCCACATGCCTCCTTCCTGGCTCTTTTCCCTATTGAGGAATCAGCTTCAATGTCACCTCCAAGTGTGATCTTCACTGATGACACAGCTCAGCACAGATCTGCCTGCTTCTCATCTATCTCAAGTAATTAACCAACCTACACCACGTGGCTGAATTCCCTCTGCGTGTGTGTGTGTGTGTGTGTGTGTGTGTGTGTGTGTGTGTGGTCGTACCATCTTAAGTGACATCAATACCTAGTTACATATCTATACAGATAATATATATTTACACATAAATATATATCTAAGACTATCCCTATAACTAGTAAATTGTGCTGTGTTTTTGTTTTTTGTCTCCTCAGCTAAATCCACACTTCAAGAAAGGAGAGAGAGATTTTGTTTGTTTGTTTGTTTGTTTTGAGACAGTCTCGCTCTGTTGCCCAGGCTGGAGTGCAGTGGCACAATCCCGGCTCCCTGCAACCTCTGCCTCCCAGGTTCAAGCAATTCTCCTGCCTCAGCCTCCTGAGTAGCTAGAATTACAGGCGCACGCCACCATGCCCAGCTAATTTTGTATTTTTAGTAGAGACGAGGTTTCACCATGTTGGTCAGGCTGGTCTCGAACTCCTGACCTCGTGATCTCTGCCTGCCTCAGCCTCCCAAAGTGCTGGGATTACAGGCGTGAGCCACTGAGTCCGGCCACAGAGATAGTTTTTATGGCCCACTATACATATATAATCGATATTCTTTAAAAAACCCCAGTTCTCTCAGGAACTTATAGAACTATAAGAACTTACTATCTTCAGAGAGGAAATTAATGTATTTGTGAGGGATCCACCCCCATGACCCAGATACCTCCTATTAGGCCCCCCCTCCAACACCGGGGATCAAATGTAAACATCACGTTTGGTAGAGACAAACCACAGCAGCCCTCCACAGGTGTGGCCATACCTTTGCATATAACTGTGAGGACAATGGCGGGGCTGGTTCCCTAAAGACCTGCAGATTCATCGGTCCTATCTAGTTATCTGTACTCTACCAATAATGAGAGAAGTTCCTTGGGCTAGAGGCCACAACCTGGTGAGACAGTGGCTTCTGAGATGGGAAGAGAGCTTGAAAGGGAAGCCGGACGCGGTGGCTCACGCCTATAACCCCAACACTTTGGGAGGCCAAGGCGGGTGGATTGTGAGGTTAGGAGTTCAAGACCAGCGTGGCCAACATGGTGAAACCCCTTCTCTACTAACAAAAAAAAATACGAAAATTACCTGGACATGGTGGTGGGCGCCTGTAATCCCAGCTACTTGGGAGGCTGAGGCAGAGAACTGCTTGAACCCAGGAGGTGGAGGTTGCAGTGAGCCGAGATCACACCATGCCCTCCAGCCTGGGCAGCAGAGCGAGACCCCATCTCAAAAAAAAAGAGAGAGCTTGAAAGGGAAGTGGCAGGATAAAAAGAAAATCTCTGGCTGGGCGCGGTGGCTCAAGCCTGTAATCCCAGCACTTTGGGAGGCTGAGGCAGGCGGATCACGAGGTCAGGAGATCGAGACCAGCCTGGCTAACACGGTGAAACCCCATCTCTACTAAAAATACAAAAACTTAGCCAGGCATGGTGGTGGTCACCTGTAGTCCCAGCTACTTGGGAGGCTGAGGCAGGAGAATAGCATGAACCCGGGAGGCAGAGCTTGCAGTGAGCTGAGATGGCGCTACTGCACTCCAGCCTGGGCAACAGAGCAAGACTCCGTCTCAAAAAAAAAAAAAAAAAATCTAGGCCGGGCGCGGTGGCTCAAGCCTGTAATCCCAGCACTTTGGGAGGCCGAGACGGGCGGATCACGAGGTCAGGAGATCGAGACCATCCTGGCTAACACGGTGAAACCCCGTCTCTACTAAAAAACACAAAAAACTAGCCGGGCGTGGTGGCGGCGCCTGTAGTCCCAGCTACTCGGGAGGCTGAGGCAGGAGAATGGCGTAAACCCGGGAGGCGGAGCTTGCAGTGAGCTGAGATCCGGTCACTGCACTCCAGCCTGGGCGACAGAGCCAGACTCCGTCTCAAAAAAAAAAAAAAAAAAAAAAAAATCTGTCCTCCATCTCTTTTAATGTTTAACCTCAGATACTTGCCTGTATGAAGGAATTCAGCTCCAGTCAACAGCAGAACGAGAATTCTCAACTGATGATGGATCCATATCTGTTCCAGGACCAAGAAAGTTTAGAGAATAACTTAGATTTAGAGCCAGGGATAAAGAATAACTGCCCAATGAGGGTTCCAAAAGCCAAGGTAGTAGTCTTTGCTCCTAACAGCCGATAAACTCTCCCCAAGGATTCACTACCCCCCAATACAAAGAAACAAGACTGGGAACTGGGAGATACCTTATTTGTCATCATCAGGTTTACAGGACCCAGCATAGCACCTGTGACACAGTAGGAGATGAATAAAGCTATGCTGAGTTGAGGAGCCCTAGGCCCAGCAGGGCAGCCAGCACAAGCACTAGGTTAAGGTCTGAGTAGCAGGGGCAAGGAAGCGGGGTTTTGTGCCCTTTCTGCTGTGGCAATTCTTGCTCTGGAACCTCATCCCCTTACAACCTAGAGTTGGTTGGGGGCATTTTTGGTGGTGAGGTGGGTATTTATTTTTCTTATATTCCTAGTGAACATAATTTCTTTTGTTAAATTGTAAGTTATTTATTTTTTGAGACAGGATCTCACTGTCATCTAGGCTGGAGTGCAGTGGTGCCATCACAGCTCACTGCAGCTCCACCTCCTGTCAGATCAACCTCAACCGCCTGGGCTCAGGTGATCCTCCCACCTCAGACTCCCAAGTAGCTGAGACCACAGGCACACACCACCATGCCCAGCTAATTTTTCTTTTTTGTGTGTGGAGACAGGGCTTTGCCATGTTGCCCAGGCTGCTCTTGAACTCCTGGCCTCAAGCAATCCACTTGTCTTGGCCTCTCAAAGTGCTGGGATGACAGGCGTGAGCCCTAGTGGACATAATTTCTTAAGTGGAAAAGAGAACTGCCCACATCCAGGCCAGGATCATTGAGCACAACTATCACAAGATCACAGTTTCTTCATTAATAATGACTTTAAATTATATAATCTCTAAGATCTCTTCCAGCCCCGAAGTTCTATGATACTAGTTAACCAAAAGAGCAGAAATAGGATATTAATTCCACAAATATTTATTACTATAACCTTATGCTAAAAAGTGAATAAGGCAGTCTGCCCTTGGGGAGTGTAAAGTCAAATGAGAGAATGAACACTAAATCCTTGTAATGCTGTATAAGGGTTGTGTAAATATTAGCATATATTTCTTGAACACTTACTATATGCCAGGTGTCATTCTAAACACTTTACAACTGAACTTCACAATTCCACTTCCATTAGATGGGTTCTGTTATCTCCACTTAGCTAAAGAAACTGAGACATAAAGAGGTTTAATAATTTGCCAGTAGGTGACAGCAAATAATTTGGCTTCAGGGTCTATGTTGAGTCACTCAGCAGTTAAGAGCATTATTGATGGAAGATTGGGAAGAGCGTGCATGAAGGCTCTCACAGTTTTGTTACAAGTTCCTAGTGATTTTGTGACATTAAGTGGGTTTAGGTCAGGGTTCCCAAGCCCCAGGCCATGGATGGATACTGGTCCATGAGTGAGCAAAGCTTAATCTGTGTTTACAGCGGCTCCCCATTGCTCTCACATTACCACCTGAGCTCCGTCACCTGTCAGATCAGCCGTGGCATTAGAGTCTCATAGCAGCATGAACCCTATTGTGAACCGCACACGCAAGGGATCTAGATTGTGGGCTCCTTATGAGAATCTAATGCCTGATGATCTGTCGTCATTTCCCATCACCCCCAGATGGGACCGTCTAGTTGCAGGAAAACAAGCTTGGGGCTCCCACTGATTCTAAGTTGAGTTGTACAATTATTTCGTTATATATTGTAATGTAATAATAAAGTGCACAATAAATGTGCTTGAATCATCCCCAAACCAGCTTTTTTCTACCCCATTTCCACCCCATGGAAAAACTATCTTCCACAAAACCAACCCCTAGTGCCAAAAAGGTTGGAGACTGCTGGTTTAAATCACATTTGGCTCTTGGTGAAGTCCCCATCAGCATAACCAGACGAAAACCACTTCTTTGTTGGTTTTTTGGGGGGGGGGGGAGTTGTTTGTTTGTTTTTGAGACAGCGTCTCTCTCTGTTGCTTAGGCTGGAGTGCAGTGGCCTGATCTCGGCTCACTTTTCACCAGGTTGCCCAAGCTGGTCTTGAACTCCCTACCTCCGATAATCCGCCTGCCTCAGCCTCCCAAAGTGCTAGGATTACAGATGTGAGCCACTGTGCCCCACCAGAAAACTACTTCTTTGGAGTCCACAGGGAGCTGGGTACAAATTCCAGGTTTATCACTTAACTGGTAAACTTCACCAAGTCTAAGCTTCATTTGTTTAACAAGAATAACTATTGGCTTCATTGGGAGGTTATAATGATTAAATACTAAGTTGAGCTATATGAACCTGCTGTTTCTGGAGGCAAAAACAGTCTAACATCATGGGGAGTGGGGAGAATCTACCAAAATGGTAAGGATTCCTGTGTGCTTCTGATTTTTGAAAACTTCAGCCCTAAATTCTTCCTTTTTACCTCTCTTGCCCAAGGCATAGTGCCACTCAACGGTCTGCGTGTCCCTGTGAACTCGGAGGTTGCACACTGTTGACCTGCCCTACTGAGGCCAGTAAATTAGTCAAGGGACAGCCTCATGAGATTTGGGAGTTCCACAAGGATCTGGAGTTTCTTTCGAGCCAGTCACAAGCACATCCCTTGGGGGCTAGAGAATTCAAGAGCCCTGACACATAGCCTACCACACACAGACTCAGAGTGCACTTTCACCCGCCTTTTCAACGCCTATTTGCCTCACTGTACAATGAATAGTGACACTGGCTCTATTTTTAAATGTGGAAACTGAGGCCTAGAGAGGGTCAGGTCTTGTCCAAGGTCACAGGCACCTCTTGGTGGTGTTAAGAAGGTGGGGTTTGGGGTCAGATGGATCAGCGCAATTACTGCCTCTAGGTGTGTCACCTTCACAAGGTTCTTTAACCTCTGGGGCCTCTTTCTTTTGCTAGAAAAGGTCGCTGATAATGCTTGTCCTCATGTCTCTTCAACCCAAGTCTGCTCTCTGGCAGCTCCATATGTGGGGAGACCCCCAAGGAGACGCTGCAAGAAATACAGAGTGCGGCGCGCCAGGACTCAAACTGTGGGCGCCCGACCGACGCACACGCGCAGCCCCACAACAATATCAGTATTTAATTTCCACTAGAGGCAGAACTGAGCCTAACCATCACCAGGCTCAAGCCGCCTACCCCAAGAGCCAGAACGGAACTGCCCGGCCTCCCGGAAAGAAGGGCGGAATATTTGGGCCAAGTACCCAGACTACCGAACCGGAGAGCTCCGGAAGAGGACGACCTGCGCCTGCGCACCGCTCTTGCTAAAAGAGAGCCCGCCTCTCCCTCGGCCGTCCGCTTGTTTGCCACGGGCGGGGCTGCATCATCCGGCAGGGCGGAGCCCGGCCATGGCGACCGTGGAGCTCAGCGGGCGCGCGGTGCGGTTGTCTACCCCGGGACCCCGGCCTAGCGGGGCTCGGGACCGCGCGCCGGGAGCTGCGGGGCCACCCTCCGGGCAGATTGGTAATAGAGCCCTCCGTCTGGGGGAGCGCACCCCCGCGGCCGTGGAGAAGCGGGGGCCATACATGGTGACGCGCGCACCCTCCATTCAAGCCAAGCTGCGTGAGTGTGGCCCGATGGTCGGGGGAGGTCTGTCCCTGGGCGGGCGGCCGCGTCCCCAGGGCGGGCTCCGGAGCTTTGCTGGGCCTCGGCCCCAGAGGGAAGTGGTTAGCTGCAGCCTGCTCCCGCCCCTTAAAATCCGTTCGGAAAGAGCGGCCTCCCAGCCTTCGGGAGACGCTGCGGAGTGGGGAAGACCCGGCTGACCCGGGCCCTTTAACTTCCAGAGAAGCACCGGGACCTGGCCAAGGCCGTTCTGCGGAGAAAAGGCATGCTGGGGGCCTCGCCGAACCGCCCAGACTCTTCAGGGAAAAGGTCTCAGCAGGCGCCACACCTCCTCTGTGCCAGCAGTTTTAGAGAAGGCTTTAATCCCCAGGACGGGAGACAGGGTGCTCTGGTTTAAGGCCGAGCTAGCGATTCCCCTGGTGCAACCTGTCAGGTTCACTATCTTTAAAATGGGAAGAGGAACAATCTCTTTTCCTTTAAGGATGTGACAGGATCAGAGAAAGAGCTTCGGAATAAGGGAGTTCTGTGAGTGCACGGGCTCATTCACTATCCTTCTCCTCTGTTAGGGAGGAGAATGGTGGCTGGAGTCCCCAGGAATGAGGACGAAGAGCAGTGTGGGAACGGCTAGACCTGTTTTTTTTGTTTGTTTGTTTTCAACAGAATAGTAAACTCTCAGAGCTGAATAGAACCTTATTCAATGCCTCCTTTTACAGATGAGGGTTGAAACTCGGAGAAGTGAAGGTTAACCCTAACCCTTTACCCAAAGGCTTGCAGTTTTTGTGTCCTCTGATTAAATAAGTGGGGAGAGGGTGCTTTTCCTAGTTCAGGCAAGGGGAGGTGTGCTTTTTTCCAAGATCTATAGGAGGAGTAGAATACAGGCCGGGCGTGGTGGCTCACGACTGTAATTCCAGCACTTTGGGAAGCTGAGGCAAGTGGATCACTTGAGGTCAGGAGTTCGAGACCAGCCTGGCCAACATGGTGAAACCCTGTCTCTATTAAAAATACAAAATTAGCTGGGCACGCCTGTAGTCCCAGCTACTCGGGAGGCTGAGACAGGAAAATCATTTGAACACAGTAGGTGGAGATTACAGTGAGCCGAGATGGCGCCATTGCACTCCAGCCTGGGTGACAGGGCCAGACTCTGTCTCCAAAAAAAAAAAAAAAAAAAAAAAAAAAGAATGAGGACGTACACATTCTGAGGCACTGTAGCCAGGTACATGGAGCGGGAGAAGGCAAGTCAGTAGTGCAGTCAATTCTTTCTCCTTCAGGGCAAGGACTCTGGCTATCCCTGTGAAATGCCTATGCTTTCATCTATGCTTGGTCTCTTCTCCCCCATCTCCCCTCAGGTCAGTGAAGTTTAACAAGGGCTATACTGCTCTTAGCCAGAGTCCAGATGAAAACTTGGTGTCCCTCGACTCTGACAGGTGAGTGCTCCCCTTGGAAATACCCCCTTGGGAAGCAGCTTGGCTGGAACTGAAGATCACTTGATGCCTTTGCTTATTCCCTGTCTCCTCCAAGGCCCTTCATGTATATTCCAGGGCTGTTCACTTCTGAACAATATCCCTTCCCAGGATGGCTTGGTTAGAAGACTCATAGGTAATCATGCTGCTCTAGAATTCAGAGCACCAATGTCCAGTGGATCATCCTGCCCTGTTATGTCTGCGTTGTTAGTGAGAGTGACCCTGTTCCTGCCAGAACCATTGAGGGAACCCTATTCGGGCTTGAGTTCTGTTGTATAAGGACTTTGCTTCACAAGTTTTCCAGATGCCCTTGCATGCTCTCCACCTTATGATTTATAGTCATGCGCCACAGGTACCTCCCTGAACTGACTGTTTTCCTCTTCTCCTAGTGATGGGGAGCTGGAATCCAGATACTCCTCCGGGTATTCCTCTGCAGAGGCAAGTCCAGAGCACCTTTCTGCGCAGGGCCAGGCTGCAGGCAGCATTACCACCACTGTCAAATGCTTGTTTGGTGCCCGCTGTCAGCACAGCACTGTGCCAGACTTCTGGTCTGTTCTACAGTCTTCCACTCTGCCCTCTTCTCCCAGTGGAGGTATAGGTGACCAAGGAGGGCTGTTGAGAATCGAGGAGACCATATAGACTCAGGGCTAGAAATGATCTCAGAAGTCATGTAAGCTGGTTATGGTGGTACATGCCTGTAGTCTCAGCTACCAGGGAGGCTGAGGCAGGAGGATTGCTTGAGTCTAGGAGTTCCAAGACCAGCCTGGACAATATAGCAAGACCTTGTCTCTAAAATAAGACTCTAAATAAAGTATTCTAGGCTATAGCTTAGAAAAGGAATCCTTTTGATAGATCCCAGCTAAGTGTTTACTAGTCTGTGCTTACTTGAATGCTTTTTGTAATTGGGTACTCACCACCTCCAAGGAGCCTTGCTACCCACCCTTCCCTCAACACACACACACACACAATTTTTTGTTTGAGTGGCTCTTAGATAAATCTTCCTTAATCTGAATGGGTCCACTGGTCCTTGACCTGCTTTCTAATGTCACACAGCAACTCTAGTCTCTCTGAGATCAGCATTTCTGTCTCTCCCCTGCCCATCTTCCACCAAGCTTGCTTTCTTCCAGACCAAACAACTTCTGTTTCTTCATTTGTTCCATCTATGAAAACTCAGGCTAGGCTGGGCGCGGTGGCTCATGCCTGTAATCCCAGCACTTTGGGAAGCCGAGGCGGCAGGCGGATCACGAGGTCAGGAGATCAAGACCGCGATGAAACCCCGTCTCTACTAAAAATACAAAAAATTAGCCGGGCGTGGTGGTGGGCGCCTGTATTCCCAGCTACTCGGCAGGCTGAGGCAGGAGAATGGTGTGAACCCAGGAGGTGGAGCTTGCAGTGAGCCACTGCACTCCAGCCTGGGCAATACAGTGAGACTCTGTCTCAAAAAAAAAAAAAAAAACTCAGGCTAAAACACTCCTGGGATAGCCATGTGGACGTTCTTCCAGAGCGACCGTCCCAGATAGAAACACAGGGATATAAAATCCTGGCATTTGCAGCTCATTCCCTTTGACAGGTGAAGTGCTGGGGACCTGACTCTACACCACTGGCTTTTCTTACTCTCCTGGAAGTCTTGGCTAATCTCTGAGTTTCTGCCACAGAATAGAGCAGTTTGCAAATTATGTTGTCCTTAAATGTCTGAGTGTCAAAGATTGTGTCTAAGAGGAAGTCTTACACTTTCCCCAGCCTGATGGCTTTTTCTTTTTCTTTTTTTTTTTTGAGACGGAGTCTTGCTCTGTTGCCCAAGCTGGAGTGCAGTGGTGCGATCTGAGCTCACTGCAAGCTCCACCTCCCGGGTTCACACCATTCTCTTGCCTCAGCCTCCCAAGTAGCTGGGACTACAGGTGCCCACCACCACGCCCGGCTAATTTTTTTTTGTATTTTTAATAGAGACGGGGTTTCACCGCGTTAGCCAGGATAGTCTCGATCTCCTGACCTAGTGGTCCACCCGCCTTGGCCTCCCAAAGTGCTGGGATTACAGGCATGAGCCACTGTGCCCAGCCTTTTTTTTTTTTTTTGAGATGGAGTCTCACTCTGTTGCCCAGGCTGGAGTGCAGTGGTGTGATCTCAGCTCACCACAAGCTCCGCCTCCCAGGTTAACACCATTCTCCTGCCTCAGCCTCCCGAGTAGCTGAGACTACAGGCGCCCGCCACCACACCCAGCTAATTTTTTCTGTTTTTTTTTTTTTTTTTTTTTTTTTTTTGAGATGGAGTCTCGCTCTGTTGCCCAGGCTGGAGTGCAGTGGCCGGATCTCAGCTCACTGCAAGCTCCGCCTCCCGGGTTCACGCCATTCTCCTGCCTCAGCCTCCTGAGTAGCTGGGACTACAGACACTTGCTACCTCGCCCGGCTATTTTTTTGTATTTTTTACTAGAGACGGGGAGACGCGGTTTCACCGTGTTAGGGTGGTCTCGATCTCCTGACCTTGCGATCCACCCTCCTCGGCCTCCCAAAGTGCTGGGATTATAGGCATGAGCCACTGTACACCCGGCCTTATTTTTCTTATGCTCAGTGAACTGATGAAACCAACCAACAGATTCCACTTTTGTAGGGACCCAGCTCTGCTGGCATCAAAGGATAAGTCTAAGTCTAACTGGCAGTGTGTAGAAAAAGCTGCTCTCCACCCCCTTCTGCTGAAACCTATGTTCTGCTACGGTAGCCCATTGTTCTGTTATCATTATCCCATGTTTTTCAGCCTTGATAGGGACTAGTCTGGGTTCCCAGTGGGAACAGTCAGAGCATTGATTTCAAACATAATTGGGAACTTGATATTTTTATGAATGCCTCAGGATTTAGTGAGAACAGATCCCCTGGGGGTCAGTGACAGTGAAGCTTGGATAGTACTAAGGCTTACTGCTGACTGAGGCACAAGTAGGAGAAGGTGGCACTTCCTCCTGTAGTCCTGGGATGTGTGGGGTTGGCCTGGGATGGGACATGGACAGGAAGCCCTGGTAAGGGAATGTGGGCCTATCTTTTGAGTAGCAGTTATTTTTGCTTTGCATCTTGGCCTATAGTTCCCTCCTCTCCTTCTCTTAGCAGGTGAACCAGGATGTGAGCCGGCAGCTGCTTCAGGATGGGTATCACCTGGATGAGATTCCAGATGACGAGGACTTGGACCTCATCCCCCCTAAGCCCATGGCCTCTTCAGCATGCTCCTGCTGCTGGTGCTGTCTTGGGGACTCTTCCTCCTGTACCCTCCAGTAGACATTACCCTCCAAGATGGGCCCTGCTCACCACGAGGCCTACAGAGCTCTGCTGGCCACTCAGCTCACAGAGTGCAGTGAGCACTGGAGTCGCTGACCCCTAGAAAGTGACCTACAGGTAGCCCTTACCTGTTGCTTCTCAGACCAGAGGCCCCCATCTGGGCTGTGGACTGATAGGTGGAATTCTGCAGTTTTCCTCTGCTGTTGGAGCAGAGTTTGGAGAAGTCACTTTAATAAGGGCAGGACAGAGGAATCCTGGTTCTTAAATGGTGGGTGACAAAGGTGGCTAAGGAACACACTTGCAGATAGCTTGACTGGTATTTGTCATAGTGCTTCAGGGAGGCAAAAAGGGAGCTCTTGTGCCCAGGCTGTGCTAGATAGTGTTGTATGGAGGCAGAAAATAGCACTTTATGGTTTATTATAGCTGGCAATCCAAAAAAGAATTTAACTGTTTGAGACCAGTTCGAGAAATTCCATTTGCTCGATTTCTAGCTCTAAGATGGCTTGCAGGCTTGTCCTTCAAGAGAGCATAAAGTTAGTCCTTTTGTCCCTCTTCAGGTTGCACCTGTCCAACTATGATGGATCATAGGTTGCTTAATGACACAGCAGGATCCTGGCTTCCAGAATCCTCGGACCTGGGGTATCCCCAACTGGTCCAACTGTCTGGGTGAGTTTAGTGATTCTGGTTCGCCCTTCCCTAGTTAGGAGAAAAACTGTTCCGACATGTTCATATTTATTTATTTGTATTTCCTTGGTCTTGGTGAGCTTCTTCGCCCAGTCTTTGAGCTAAAGATTGGGTCAAGGGTACTGGGGCTGGCCCCAGAAGCCTGCAGTTTTTATTATTACCAGCAGAGGGAGCTACAGGGAGCAGTCTGGTGCCTTCCAATTTGTTTAGCTTTTAAACTTTTGAGAAGTAGCAATGGGTGAGGGTGGGTATACAGCTGTGTGGGCTTTGTCCTAGACTGAGGCTTACAGACAGGAAGGGTAGGAGAGACCTAAGCCAGCTCCTAGACCCTTGCCTGAGGAAATCAGTCCACCAGTGTAGAGGGCCTCCCTTCACTGTGGTATGGACCATTCTATTGCCAGATTCTTCTGGTCACAGCATGGGCCTCACTAGATACTCAGGATTGGGCTTTAAGCAGACCTCTGGGTGTAACACAGCCTCTTTCAGCCCCCAGCCCAAACAGCAGGAACAGGCATAATTTCTCTGTACGAAGCCTCTTTCTAGAATTTTTCCAACAGGTTTTTTGTTTTTTGTTTTTGTTTTTTTTGGCTTCACTCAGAACCATGGTGAGCATTCTGTTTTGTTGGAGACAGGGTCTCTGTCACCCAGGCTGGAGTGCAGTGGTGCATTCATAGCTCACTGCAGCCTCAACCTCCCAGGCCCAAGCAATCCTCCCACAAGGTGAGCTTTGAATGGGCATAGACAGGGTTCCCAGCCCAATAGTTGGGATTGGGGTATAGGTTCTACATGGGAAAGTATCCAGTCTCTTTCCCTAGTGGTCCTGTGACCACTAGAGGCATATGAGGGACAACACACTCTTTTTGCTCTACCACAAGGGGTGACTGGAAGATGAGAAAGTCTAATAAAAAGATACAGCCTTATTTGTTATTTGTCTGACAACTGTCTTCACAATGGTAATCCTGTGAGTGCTTGATGGACATCTATCTTTGTGTTTTTCTCAAACCATGGAAGGTTGAGAGGAATATACAGTATCTAGGGGCTGACTTACTCTACCAGCTAGCAGCATCACAGCAGGAAGATAGGACAGAGACAAGAGTCATGCCAGCTTGGGGTCTTGGGAAGAGAGGAGGCAGATGGTTACTCTGTTCTGGAATGGGACTCTGCAGCTCTACGCAGGTGGCCAACATTCTGAGCACTTTGTGCAAATGCCTGTAGAGAGCAAAAACATCACCATCCAGAACCCCTTCCCCATCTGCAGAGACCATGTCCAGGCCTTTCTTGTGTCTGCAGAGGTGAAGTGCACATGTGGAAAGGGATCAAATGTAGCACAGTGTAAAGAAAGACATCGGTGCAGGTAGAGGGACCCCAGTGCATGCTGGGAGGTGGCTGTGGAAGGGAAGTATAGACCCACATCTCTGTCAGGGAGGTGGTCAGGGCAGAGTGGCCTGGGTGTTTAGCAGCTGCTAGGGGTGAGGATGGTAGGACCCCAAAACCAAGGCCCTCTTCATTGTTGTTGTAATAATCAACTCTGGCATATTCAGCAGCAGCTGTCCCTGAAGAAGAGGTTTCTGAGCTGGCTGACCCCATGTAGGAGGGTGTTACCTTGTAGAAGAAGCTGGAGGGACCTGGTGGGAGAGTACAGTGAGGCAGGGTAGAAATGGTCAGTTGTTTAGGGCCAGTGGCCACATACCAAAATACCACCAATGTGCCCAGGGCCAAACTGCCTTAATTCTGAGTGCTGGGTGTTCTGCAGGTGACAGTTTCCTGGGGAGAAGGGTGTATCCAGGCTTACCTCCCAGCACGAGTGGTACCATATGGTGTTTATGTACTACTCTGCAGAACTCTTGGCTTGTACTTCTACAGCTCTGTACCTTTGTAAGAATAAATGCAATCACACTAGTTGAGCTGTGTCTGTCTTGCAGTAGGATTTTAAAGAAAGGCCTTGGCCGAGCACGATGGCTCATGCCTGTAATCCCAGCACTTTCGGAGGCTGAGGCAGGCAAATCATGAGGTCAGGAATTTGAGACCAGCCTAACCTGACCTGCAATCGTAGATCCTGTCACCCCGTCTCTACTAAAACCCAATCTCTACTAAAAATACAAAATATTAGCTGGGCGTGGTAGCAGGTGCCTGTAGTCCCAGCTACTCGGGAGGCTGAGGCAGGAGAATCACTTGAACCCAGTAGGCAGAGGTTGCAGTGAGCTGAGATCATGCCACTGCACTCCAGCCCGGGAGACAGTGCGAGACTCCGTCTCAAAAAATAAAAATAATAATAAAAAAAGAATATCCTGGATATCGTGAAATGAAGAAATAGCTTAATTAGCTGACTGCAGCAATTCTTTCTGGAAACTCCCTCCCCTTTCTGCTGTTCCCAGTGGGTACAACTTTCAGGCCTCTTTCATTGGACAGCATGAGTGAAATAGGCCCTTGCAAGTCACTTCTATAGAATGGGTTCCCTTTAGCAGAACCTTTCTTTCCAGCTCATATTTATTGTTCTTTAGCTGAAGAAAATTTGGAGGCAAAAAAACCCAGTTTTTTTTTTTTTTTTTTTTTTAAGACAGAGTCTCACTCTGTTGCCCAGACTGGAGTGCAGTGGTGTGATCTTGGCTCACTGCAAGCTCTGCCTCCTGGGTTCACACCATTCTCCTGTCTCAGCCTCCCGGGTAGCTAGGACTACAGGCAGCCGCCACTACGCCTGGCTAATTTTTTTGTATTTTTAGTAGAGACAGGGTTTCACCATTTTAGCCAGGATGGTCTCGATCTCCTGACCTCGTGATCCGCCCGCCTCAGCCTCCCAAAGTGCTGGGATTACAGGCCTGAGCCACCGTGCCCGGCCAAAACCCAGGAGATTTTTGAAGGTGGTTTCCTGGGACTCTATTGTATAGGGAGTCTAGTGTGGGCAGAAGCCCAGAAAGATTCTTTTGTATGAATTTAAACCTTTATCCCACAGGAAGGAGCCAGTGGACTAAGTGATTAGCCTGTTGTGACAGGATCTACGATTGCAGGTCAGAAACCTCAGCAGCAGCAGACAGCTGACAGCTTCTTGCAGGCGTGTCCCACCCCTGGAGCAGGGCATTGGGAGAGATTCCCTCCTTCGCACTTCCTGCCAGTTTAGGAAAGCTAACTGGGCTTCTCCTCACCGTGAAAATTGTCTAATTCGGTTCCTGAGTCCCTGTAATCTGCAACAGTTGAGTATGTTCTAGAGAAGTGGTTGACGATCAATAGTTTCAGCTTTGCAGTCCGTATAGTCCAGCGCAACTCTTCAACTTTGCCACTGTAGCTTGAAAGCAGCCAGACCGCATGGAAATGAACAGGTATGGCCAGAACTGGCCTAACTGCCTGGTTTGCTGACCCCTTCTCTAGGGCCAATTGAAAAACAGAAGCAAAGAGTCTTGCACTGGTGACTGGTGTATCCTTTGAGCCACCTCTCTGTAGGGCTGCTTGCAAGCTGTGCCTCTGAGGCCAAAGCTGGCTTCCTCTCCCACTCCTTCCCATACCAGCGTTCTGGAGTGTGGCCTGCCCACCCCCAGGAAGCTGTATGAAGTAGGAATAAAGCAAAAACTGGGGCATCATGCAGGGAGGGCTCTTTTGGCCCACTTTAGAACAGGTACCCCAAAGGCTGAGTGCTCATTACTCCACAGCCTCGACACAAGTGACCTTTAATTGCTTTGACAGAATAAAAGGGTGTAAACAGTGTTAGTCCACAGGCCTACCCTTTCCCTTTCCTCCTCTGCAGCTGAGGAAATGGGCAGTCCCAGCACTAGAACCCTGTTCTTAGAAATTACCTGGCTGGGTCATATATTTTACCAGCTAGCCTAAAGCCATAGGCTGGAACAGAGTTGGCAAGAGCCTGGCTCAGGTGTACTGAGGAGTAGAGAGGGAAGACAAGGGGAGTATCAGACCCCTTACACAGACCTTTCATCCCCAAAGAAGATGGTTCTACCTGGGTGTGTTCAGGAGTCACTATCTTCACGCTCCCTCCTCCACCCCAGCTCTTCTAGGATATACCTAAGGAGTCCAGAGCAAGGAAGGGGGCTTGAGCTGGGCCTCAGGAGGCAAGGCTGGCTGGAATTTAGGGTGGCTGGCAGAGGAGAGCTAGGGAGGCTGCAGCCTCTACAGCAGACAGCAGGCACGGAATATCAGCAGGTCCTTCGGCTCAGTAAGCTTCAGTGAGACACTCTCATTGGCCCCAATGAAGAGCACGCCACCACGCTGCAGAGGGATTGGTGTCTGGGTTGTGGGTGTGCTGGCTATCACTGTCCCCTGTACCACCAGGAGGATGCTGGCAGAGTCCAGTGCCAAGACCTTGTATTCAGTGACAGAGCCAGGGACCTGGGCAGGAAGAAACGATAAGGCAATGCAGCTCAGACTCTGCTCTCATCAGCTCATGGGCCCAGGACAGTCCCCAAGGCACAAAGGAGAGCTCTGCCACCTTCTCCCACAACCCAGGCTCAGTCAGCATAGAGGCCTGGTCCCTGGTATAGGGAGGAATGGGCAGGCCCTGGGGCCACCCTCCACCAAGTGGGCTTGACAGGAAACCCAGCCCCAGGTGTCCTCTACATCGTGACCCTTGCCAGAGATTTTCATGGCACACAAAGGACACCCATCATGGCCCCTCACTCACCTCCATCTTCATAATGGCGAAGTCTGGTACAGGGGGGTCATAGATTGAGAGGTAGGGGTCTTCCTGACTCCGTGTTGGGAGAAAGAGCCTGTCCTTGCTGGAGCTAGGGGTATAGCTGAGCATTTCACACAGGGTTGGCACATCAATGAACTTGGGTGTCAGGCCAGCACGAACTGTGTTGTCTGAACACGCCATGCACTCCACGCAGTCTGGAGAGACAGTCGTCATGTGCTAAGCTGATGAAGTATGCCTGGGCTCTCCAGCTGTGGGCCTCCTAATCTGAGCTCCATGAATCCCGTGCTAAGTTAGGCAAAAATTTCCATGAATTGGCCGGGCGCGGTGGCTCACGCCTGTAATCCCAGCACTTTGGGAGGCCGAGGCGGGCGGATCACGAGGTCAGGAGATCGAGACCATCCTGGCTAACACGGTGAAACCCCGTCTCTACTAAAAATGCAAAAAAAATTAGCCGGGCGAGGTGGCGGGCGCCTGTAGTCCCGGCTACCCGGGAGGCTGAGGCAGGAGAATGGCGTGAACCCGGGAGGCGGAGCTTGCAGTGAGCCGAGATCGCGCCACTGCACTCCAGCCTGGGCGACTGAGCCAGACTCCGTCTCAAAAAAAAAAAAAAAAAAATTTCCATGAATTGTATTCTCTGGGAGAATGGGGCTGAGATATCAAATACCAAAAACAGGTGACAGGTCACCCGTTACTGTCAGAGGGGAGCCATGTTAACCCCTGGGGGTTGGGAAGCCCCAACTCTGTAGTCTCCCACTTCTACGACAGAATCCTGTGCATGAGGCATGTGTGGATAAGCAGCCAACGGTCAAAAGGTGGCATCCTTCTGTGGCAACATGCATATTTTAATGTAAAAATCCCTGGGTAGATAGGACAGACATACAAAGGCTGTGACATAGAACAACAGCTTTGATCCAGTATAGTCTATGTTCAAATCATGGTTCCCACACTGACTGGCAGGGCTTAAAATCAGTAGCATGGCATCATAGGGTTGGTGGCAGGATTCAAGGCGTGTTCAATGCTAAATGCATTCAACATCCCTACCAGCTGTTGCTTGCTGAGCCCAGGAACCCTCAGAGGTCAGAGCTGCAAGGTCCTTAGGGGTCTCCTTGACCACCCTTCTCCTTGTGTCCAGACAGGGAAACAGGGCCCAGCAGGGATGGCAGTGGGGCTCACTGCTGAAATGTGGCTCACCTCCTTTCAGGTAGGCATGGGGCACATTGGCCTCCAGAAACATGGCCTCCCCAGGCTTCAGGTTAAGCAGGTTCAGGAAGTAGATGGCAAAGCAGCCGATATCACCTGGGTATTGCTGGTGCAGCTGCAGCAAAAGCTCCCCAAAGATGTCTTCCATGTTGTTTCCAGCAGCCACTGAGGGTCACAGAGCACCCCAAGGTCACTTAGGGGGATACTCAGTGCTGTTCATAGCCCCACATTGGCCAGGGAGTCCTAGGAAAAGGTCCCTGCCACAGGAATCCAGAAGCCAAAGTGGCCCTGTCCTGGCCACGCCTCCAGCCCTTTGGGCGTCCAGCCTTGCTTGATACTCCAGTCCATACAAATACCATCTTTCATCATATCTTGACTGTTCACATGCCTAGGACTATACTAGCCACTAAAAGGGCTAGAGTATGGTCCTTTCAGGATGGGATTTCTCAGCCTTGGTGCTACTGACATTTGGGATAGGTAATTCTTTATTGTGGGGGCTGTCCTGTGTACTGATGGATGTTTAGCAGCTTCCCTGGCCTCCACTCACAGGATGCCACTAGCAACCCCATCTGGGTTTTGACGATCAAAAATGCCTCCAGATGACAGCCAAATGTCCCCTGGTTGAGAACCACTGCTCTCGGAGCTCAAAATCTAGGGAGATAACTCAAAAGTTTCATGAAGGGTAAACAACATGCCTGAACTTTCCTTTTTTTTTTGAGACAGGGTCTCGCTGTCACCCAGGCTGGAGTGCAGTGGCACGATCATAGCTCACTGCAGCCTCAACTGTCCAGGCTCAAGCAATCTTCCTACCTCAGCCTCCTGAGTAGTGAGAACCACAGGTGCATGCCACCATGCCCAGCTAATTTTTTTTTAATTTGCAGAGACAGGGTGTCGCTATGTTGCCCAGGCTGGTCTCGAACTCCTGGGTTCAAATGATCCTCCCACTTAGGCCTCCCAAAGTGCTGGGATTACAGGTGTGAGCCACCACACCCAGCGACTTTCTGGTTTTTAACACTGAAAGTTCTATGTCTTGGACGGGCGCAGTGGCTCATGCCTGTAATCCCAGCACTTTGGGAGGTCGAGGCGGGCGGATCACAAGGTCAGGAGTTTGAAACCAGTCTGACCAACATGGTGAAACCCTATCTCTACTAAAAATACAAAAAAAAAAAAAAAAAAAAAAAAGCCGGGCGTGGTGGCACGTGCCTATAATCTCAACTACTCGGGAGGCTGAGGCAGCAGAGTCTCTTAAACCCAGGAGACGGAAGTTGCAGTGAGCCAAGATTGTGCCACTGCACTCCAGCCTGGCCAACAGAGCAAGACTCCATCTCAAAAAAAGAAAGTTCTGTGTCTCAGAGAATCTCTCTCAGTCCACTACTCCAGATAGCATAAGGCAGAATGTGCCGAGGGCCAAGATGTGTCCTGGAGACGACGGGAAAATGAGCTCAGCCTGGGTAGACTGGCAAGGTTGGACTTCTTTAATTTTCAATTTTTTTTCTTTTTTTTGAGACGGAGTCTTGCTCTGTCTCCCAGGCTGGAGTGCAGTGGTGCGATCTAGACTCACTGCAACCTCCATCTCCTGGGTTCAAGTGATTCTCATGCCTCAGCCTCCTGAGTAGCTGGGATTACAGGCACACACCACCATGCCCAGCATTTTTTTTTTTTTTTTTTTTGGAGACAGAGCCTTGCTCTATTGTCCCGGCTGAAGTGCAGTGGCACGATCTAGGCTTGCTGCAACCTCTGCCTTGCCCAGCTAATTTTTGTATCTTCAGTAGAGATGGGGTTTCACCATGTTGGCCAGGGTGGTCTCGACCTCCTGACCTCAAGTGATACGCCCACCTCAACCTCCCAAAGTGTTGGGATTACAGGCATCAGCCACCACGCCCAGCCAAGCTTCTTTAAAGTGAGGCAAAGGGCCCAGCATAGTGGCTCACGCCTGTAATCCTAGCTGTCTCTACTAAAATATACAAACTTAGCCAGACGTGGTGGCACACACATGCAATCCGAGCTACTCAGGAGGCTGAGGCAGGAGAATTGGTTGAACCCGGGAGGCGGAGGCTGCATTGAGCCAAGATCGCGTCACTGCACTCCAGCCTGGGGCAACAGAGACCTCAAAACACACACACACACACACACACAGACACACACATACTCTGAACAAAATATGCTTGGGTAAAATAAATAGTCCCCTAAGGCTCAAAGGTAACAGGGGAAACCTGTAGAGGTAAAATAAAGAGAGAGCTCTGAGCCAACTAGAGATGGGGCTGTGGCACCAGGCACGGTGGCTCACGCCTGTAATCCCAGCACTGTGGGAGGCCGAGGTGGGTGGATCATGAGGTCAGGAGTTTGAGCCCAGCCTAGCCAAGATGGTGAAACCCTGTCTCTACTAAAAATACAAAAATTAGCCGGGTGTAGTGGCGGACGCCTGTAATCCCAGCTACTCAGGAGGCTGAGTCAGGGAACTGCTTGAACCTGGGAGGTGGAGGTTGCAGTGAGCCGAGATCGCACCACTGCACTCCAGCCTTGGTGTGGGCTGTGGCTGCCAGGCTAAGAATCTTGAGAACTTATTGCCTGCACCACATAAGCTCATTGCTGCGAGTCTGTTATGTTTTGTGTTTCTTACTGCTTGTGTTGACTCCCCACCTTTGGGGTGACACGACCACACCTGTCGGGCACACAGCAGGTAAAGAAAAGATCAAATGATCGAGTGCTGGAGGCATCAGGCCTTTCCAGGAGACGGAGGATGCTCTTGTCCCCTTCCTGCCTCTTTAGCCCCAAGATACAAGTCCATCCATAGAGGGCAGCTGCAGGGCTGGGGAAAATCTCAGAATGCCTAGGTGGAAGGCATCCTAAGAGTCTTGTATGCCAGTCTGCCTCCAACCATCTGGAGAAGATGACCAGTTGGGAAGCAGCACTCAACTAAGAAGGGCCCTGCTCCACAAAGACTAGGAAAGCAATGCTAAGTTGCCAACAGGTCATCTAAGTTGGGCCCCTTTTAGTGTTCCACTTGGGCAAGGGGGTTGAGAACTGTCCCTAGAGTCTGGTGTCTGCCGGGGAGCCCAGGCCAGAGCATTGCACCCAACCAGGAATATAACCATGCCCACCTTGCTGGGAGATCCGCTTCACCAACAGGTTGAGCTGTTCCGCCACCACCTTCTTCTCACTCTTCATCAGGTGGGAGAAACAGCTCTGCAGAGCAGAGGCCACAGCCTGGGAGTCATGGCTCATGGTCTGTTTCAGGTGTGTTGCTGCCTCATCTCCAATCAGGAACTGAAACTCAGGCACCTCTACAGGAAGGCCAGGCCCAGGGCCCATATCAGGAATGGTAAGATGGAACCCACACAAGTGGGGAGTTGGAGGATGCCTTCCCATCCCAGCCCTAACCAAAGAGCCAGCAATGCTAAGTAAACTTTGCAGTAGAAACCAATCACTCACCACCAGCCCTTGGCAACCACACCTGAGCCTGGTCTCACTGGCATGGGCCACTGGCTCCAAAAACTGCTTCATGAGGCCCTTCAGTGCCTGTGACATGTGACCCCTGTTCTCAGCCACTGTTCCTATCATCTTGCTTTCCCAGATATCCGTGGCCCAATATGCATGCCTTCAGCATTCTGCCCAACTTACTCTTCAGAAAGGTTACAATCTCCTCAACTGGCCGGAAGCCACACAAGCCCTGGAAGGGGGTGAGGGCAATGGCCATCTCTGGCTTGTGGTTGGCATCGGGGTAGTGCTGTGGAGCCTGGAGGTGCAGCTTCTCTGCCAGCTCCTGTGGGGTGGCCAGGGGAAGAGGAGGATGGTGAGGGTACAGCCATTACCTAGCAGGAACACCAGTGCCACCTAGCCCCTGCTGTCCACCCTCCCCAGTCGCAGGATGGCAGTGGCTACCTACCTCTGGCAAGGAGCCCAGTCAAAGCATGATGCAGAAACTTGGGGTTCAGCCAACCCAGGGCAGGGAAATGGGGCAGATCCAAGGAAAAGCTGGGGCAGACTTTAAGAGGCTTGGTCTGTAAATCAGGAAACCCAAACACCAGCCCAAGCTCTGACACTAACAAGCTGTGTGGCTTTGGGTAAATCCCTCCCTTCTCTGGGTCTTACTTGGTGTATCCAGAAATAAGGAGTTTTGGCTGGGCACAGTGGCTCACACCTGTAATCCCAGCACTTTGGGAGGCTGAGGTGGGTAGATTACAAGGGCACGAGTTCAAGACCAGCCTGGCCAACATGGTGAAACCCCATCTCTACTAAAAATACAAAAATTAGCCAGGTGTGGTGGCACGTGCCTGTAGTCTCAGCTATTTGGGAGGCTGAGGGAGGAGAATTGCTTGAACCGGAAGGAGGAGGTTGCAGTGAGCTGAGATCAGCCTGGGCGATAGAGCAAGATTCCATCTCAGAAAAAAAAAGAAGGAAGGAGTTTTGATCCACAATTGCTTAGAATGGGACTCAGGCTTGTGTAGGAAGACTCCAAGGGGGTGGAGCTGAGGGTACCTGCCCTGCGCTACCCTACAAGTTGAACTCTTCCTGAAAGCAGGTTAGTAAATGGCAGATATGAATAGATCTGGGTTGGGTGAGGGAAGACCAGGAACAAGCCCCTTGGAATGAGCTTAGAGAAACTCCCCTGGCACAGGCCGGTCAGCTGTTTGCTTAGACTTAGTTGCTGCATGTGGCTTTGCAGAGCTAAATTGGGAGTTGTCAGCCTGGATTTGGCCTTGGGCAGGAGCCTGGCATGGGTGAGGTAAAAGTGGCAGTAAAAGTAATGGGAGGGCATTAGCATAAGCCCTTCTGTACCCTGACCTCTGCACCACACTCTGTCCTTTACCTTGTTAGGGTGTGCCTGGATGGACAGGGGTGTTTCAACTGAGAGCACTTTGAAGAGGAAGGGCAGATTGCCATTAAAGGTGTCCTTGACCTTTGAGCCCAAGCTGTCCTGGTTCTCAGCAATCCACTGGCCTAGGGTCTTCTGTGAGATGCGGTTGTCAAAGATCTTGGCATCCCCTCGGGGGTGAGTCCCCATCCACAACTGGAAAGACAGGAAACTTGGGAGGGGAAGGGGGAGAAACCTGGCACCCTGAGTTGGCCTGTCCCAATCCGTTATGCTATGCTCCCCAGAGGGCAACTGAGTCCTGGGAAAGGCCTCTCAGGTCTGGATACAAATGTTCGTGCCATCATGGACATACAGGGAGGCAGCAGACCCAGGCCCTTGTCCAGACTCTGCCTCTAGCCATCTGTGGAGCCTCGGACTAGTTATTTCCCTTCTTTAGATGTAGCTTCTTTGTCCAAAGAGGAGAATGACACCTGTACTGTCAAGGTAGCAGAAAAACTATAACTCTTAAATGATTCTTTTAGGGTTAACATACATCTTCCAGTTTCAGAAGCAGAGGCAAAAGCCTTCCTATGCTTTGGCTTTTTCTTCATTAAATAGGAAGGAGAAGTATTTTAGGTTAATAAAAATGCAAAAAAAAAAAAAATAGTCAAAGTAAAAAAACTGAATTGTCAAAGAGGGCTGAATTAAAATTCACTAAGTGCTAAGAGTGGTTGGGGGAAGGAGAGTGCTGGAAATCCCAGCCTGTTATGACAAAACCTCTCATTTTTGGTAACACTCTTCTTTTTGGTAACACTATCTAGTCCATTAGCCTGAAGAGCGAAGTGGGCCTCCTCCCTCCTAGCTGCCTCACCCTTCCCAGCTGATTCTTATGACTTGCCTCAGGCCCTTTCTCCTGACCCGCGGGTAAAGTAGGCTGAAATACAGCCCGGGACTCACCTCTGCATAGGGCTTGTCCTCTGCGATCTGGGCCTGTGGGTCACTGCTGGCCAACAGCCGCGCCACTTCGCTGTTGGAACCCATCTTCCCCCAGGCATACTGCTGCACCGCACAGGAAAGTGGGAATACTAGGGGCACAGACAGGGTCAGCTGCCACTCCACTCCTCAGGCCTCACCCTAGTGTCCCGGGAAACCAGGCAAGAGCTGGGGGTGCTCACTGGCGACAGAGTAAATAAGGGGTTTGTAGGCTGTTGGATGAGACCCCCCCTCAGCTACAGGCCTCGATGTTCCCAACTGTCAGATGGGCAGCAGTAAGGACCCTGTGCTAATCTGAGGCGGGGTGGCGGGGAGGGAGCAGGAAGTACCTATCCCACGGCACGACGTCTAGAAGGGCCCCCTCCCCTCGAAGGTCAGTCCCCATCGCAGGTGGCCCCACCTTTACCCAGCACCCACCCATCTTTCCGCGGAGCGCCAGGAGCGGACTCAACCTGGCCGATCATGCCAGGAGTCGTCCCCAGGACGCGCGCCACCAACACACTCGCCAACACCCCGGCCAACAGCTCACCTCGCGGAGCCGCCATGCTCGCCCCCTGCACCGGGATTAAGCACGTATGTCCTTCCCGGCAGCACCCGCGGCCCTCTGCGCCCAGAGCTTCACGGGAAATGTAGTTCCCTGAGCGTTCCGCCAGGCCCCGGGGCACCAGTGCCCAGAGGCTTACGGTCGCGATCTTCGGTCTTAGTATTCATTCATTCTTTCCATCGCCGGCCCCAGATGTACTGAAAGCCTACTAAGTACCACGGACTGTTCTAAGGGCTGGAGGATACATCAGAGAGCAAGACAGTCTTCCCTCTGCCTTTGTAGAGCGCTTACATTCTGGTGAAGGCAAGACAGACAAATAATCATGTAGTATGTTGAAAAGTCAAGGCCACAAAAAGTAAGGGGGCAGGTGGGAGTGGGAGGCAGTTTGCAGAATTTAAAAGGCTGTCTGGGCAAGCCTCATGGAGGAGGTGAGGTTGGAACCCAGACTTGGCGATGAGGAAGGCAGGAGTGTTCTTCGGGGACGAAACAGCCACAGCGAAAGCCAGGGCAAGGTGGGAATGTGGGACTGTGCCGGGCGTGTTAGGGAGGGAACAGCAAGAAGGCCACTGTGGCTGGAGCAGAGTGAGTAAGTCAGGGGCAGTGAGGAGGTCAGAGAAGAGAGGCGAGGGGGCAGAGCTTTGCAGGCTATTGCTATTGTGAGGACTTTGGGTTTTACTCCGAGTCTCTTAGCAATTAGAGATTTGAGCAAAGAATTGCTGTGATGTGAGTAGGGACATACTAGTGATGATGATAGTAAATGTCACATGCAAGGACCTTCACTTCTCTGAGCTTTATAGAATGGGGTGAATCATGCCAGCCTGACACCCTTGTTGAACGGTCAGATGGGATGATGTGGGACACCTACGAGGCAGTCAGCACTCTGTGCTCCTCTGATCCTTCCTGTCCCAGGTGCTGTAGAAAGTCAGAACCCCAACTCCTACTCCAGGCTGAGCTGCTTACAAGTTGCACACAGAGAAGTCAGGGGAGTTAGCAAGAGCTGTGCTTGGGGAAGGATGGCCTTGGGTCTTGACTCTGCAGTAATCTTGCTATATCCTGTGGTGAAAGGCTTTGACATCCAGACCTCCTCAGTCAACAGCCTCCTAGGAGGAGGGCAGTCAGTGGCTCAGGCCTTTAATCCTAGCACTTTAGCAAGCCGAGGCAGAAGGATTGCTTGAGGCCAGGAGCACAGCAGTCAAAGCTCCGGGGAACCCAGAATGAGGAGTTATAGTCCTGACTCTACCCTCATCACCCTTGCAATACCCTGATTCCCACAGCCTCTACCACATGTGCCCAGGGGAAAGAGGGGTTGCTGTTTTCCCTGTAATCCTCTGCCCAGGTGTGGGTATCTATCTCACCTCCCCTGGGGTCCTCTGGCTCAGATAATTTAGCCTGCATTTCAAAGGAAGCTTTACCATGCACTAAGGAATAATAAAATGGATAATACAAGACTCATGAAACAATGTACTCAATACCTCCTGCTTTGAAATACCACTCCTTCCCCGCATCTCCACTCCCCCAGTGATATGATTTGGCTCTGTGTCCCCACCCAAATCTCATCTTGAATTGTAATCCCTACATGTTGAGGGAGGGACCTGGTGGGAGGTGACTGGATCAGGGGGTTAGTTTCCCCCATGCTGTTCTCATGATAGTGAGTGAGTTCTCTGGAGAGCTGATGGTGTTAAAATGTGGCACTTTCTCGCTGTCACTCTCTCCTGCTGCCATCTAAGACATGCCTTGCTTCCCCTTTGCCTTCTGTCATGATTATAAGCTCTTGAGGCCTCCCCAGCCATGTAGAACTGTGAGTCAATTCAACCTTTCCTTTTTTTTTTTTCTTTTTGAGAAGGAGTCTTGCTCCATTGTCCAGGCTAGAGTGCAGGGGCGTGATCTCAGCTCACTGCAACCTCCATTTCCCAGGTTCAAATGATTCTCCTGCCTCAGCCTCCTAAGTAGCTGAGTGCACACACCATGCCCGGCTAATTTTTGTATTTTTAGTAGAGGTGAGGTTTCACCATTTTTCCCAGGCTGGTCTCAAACTCCTGACCTCAGGTGATCCACCTTGGCCTCCCAAAGTGCTGGGATTACAGGCATGAGCCACCACGTCAGGCCAAACCTCCTTTTTTTTTTTTTTTTTTTTTTTTGAGATGGAGTCTCACTCTTACCCAGACTAGAGTGCATTGGCACGATCTTGGCTCACTGCAACCTCCACCTCCCAGGTTCAAGTGATTCTCCTGTCTCAGCCTCCCAAATAGCTGGGACTACAGGCGCGTGCCACCACGCCTGGCTAATTTTTGTATTTTTAGTAGAGACGGGATTTCACCACGTTGGCCAGGCTGGTCTCAAACTCCTGACCTCTGGTGATCCACCCACCTCAGCCTCCAAAAGTGCTGGGATTACAGGCGTGAGCCACCGTGTCTGGCCCAAACCTCCTTTCTTTATTAATTACCCAGTCTCAGGTGGTATCTTTTTAGCAGTATGAAAACAAACGAATACACCAAGCAATGGGAACCTTCTCAGATAAGAATGAGGGATTAATGAGGCCCAAGGACTTCTTGGAGCACTCCCCACTACCACTACCACAGAAAACATAGTCAGGGTTACTTGCTCATAGTATCCCTGCAAAGTGAAGGAAGAACTTAGATTGTTGGGAGATACAGACCTTCCCCCAACCCCATGCCACCCTCCTCCAATACAGAAAAACTTATCTGTAAGGGAAACTAGGGTGTTTGGAGAACCTAGAACCTTCTACTTCTTCCCTCTTGCTGGTCTATCTTGAGAAAAGCGATTTTATCTGAGGAATGTGCATCCTTTTATACAATCAGGCCCTGAGAGACATTGATATGGAGGACAGACCCTTCTTAGGTGCCTGTCTGGCCCGCAAGTATGGAGATAAAGGAAAACTTTTGAGTCCCTTCAAGGGAGATTCGGGAACCTAGCTAGCCCTGCACCCAGCAATTAGGGAAGTAAATGAATAACCCACTAAGGAAGAAGGTAATAATAACTTAAACAGCCATCCAAGTAAGCCAGAGTCACAAGATGTTTAGTTCCCTATAAAAACTGAAGACAGGGGCCGGGCACAGTGGCTCACTCCTGTAATCCCAGCACTTTGGGAGGCCGAGGCAGGTGGATCACGAGGTCAGGAGATCGAGACCATCCTGGCTAACACAGTGAAACCCCGTCTCTACTAAAAATACAAAAAATTAGGCCGGGCGCGGTGGCTCAAGCCTGTAATCCCAGCACTTTGGGAGGCCGAGACGGGCGGATCATGAGGTCAGGAGATCGAGACCATCCTGGCTAACACGGTGAAACCCCGTCTCTACTAAACATACAAAAAACTAGCCGGGCGAAGTGGCGGGTGCCTGTAGTCCCAGCTACTCGGGAGGCTGAGGCAGGAGAATGGCGTGAACCCGAGAGGAGGAGCTTGCAGTGAGCTGAGATCCGGCCACTGCACTCCAACCTGGGTGACACAGCAAGACTCCGTCTCAAAAAAAAAAAAAAATACAAAAAATTAGCCGGGCGTGGTGGCGGGCACCTGTAGTCCCAGCTACTTGGGAGGCTGAGGCAGGACAATGGCGTGAACCCGGGAGGCGGAGCTTGCAGTGAGTGGAGATTGTGCCACTGTACTCCAGCCTGGGTGACAGAGTGAGATTCTGTCTCAACAACAACAAAAAAGCTACAGATAGGGTGCACTGGCTCAGGCCTGTAATCCTAGAACTTTAGGAGGCAGAGGCAGAAGGACTGCTTGAGGCCAGGAGTTCAAGACCAAACTGGCCAACATAGCAAGATCCTATTACTATTAAAAAAAAAAACTGGGCCGGGCGCGGTGGCTCAAGCCTGTAATCCCAGCACTTTGGGAGGCCGAGATGGGCGGATCACGAGGTCAGGAGATCGAGACCATCCCAGCTAACACGGTGAAACCCCATCTCTACTAAAAAATACAACAAAACTAGCCGGGCAAGGTGGCGGGTGCCTGTAGTCCCAGCTACGTGGGAGGCTGAGGCAGGAGAATGGCGTAAACCCGGGAGGCAGAGCTTGCAGTGAGTGGAGATTGTGCCACTGCACTCCACCCTGGGCGACAGAGCAAGACTCCATCTCAAAAAAAAAAAAAAAAAAAACTGAAGATAATATCTTGGCCAGGTGCAGTGGCTCACACCTGTAATTCCAGCACTTTGGGAAGCCAAAGCAGGAGGATAACTTGTGTCTAGGAATTCGAGACCGGCCTGGGCAACATAGCAAGACCCTGTCTCTAAACATACTTTAAAAATTAGCTGAGTGTGGTAGCACATGCCGGTAGTCCCAGCTACTCTGGAGGCTGAGGTGGGAGGATTGCTTGAGCCTGGAAAGTCGAGCCTGCAGTGAACTGTGATTGTACCACTGCACTCCAGCCTGGGCGACAGAGTGAGACTCCATCTCTAAAAACAAATAACACCTTGACATGTCTTCTGGTTTTGTTTTTTTTTTTTCAGAGATGGGTTCTCTCTGTGTCATCCAGGCTTACTGCAGCCTCGAACTCCTGGGCTCAAGCTATCCTTTCATCTCAACCTCCTGAGTAGCTAGGACTATAAGCACATGCCACCACACCTGGCTAATTTTAAAATTTTTTGTAAAGACAGGGGTGTTGCTATGTTGCCTAGGCTGGTCTTGAACTCCTGGCTCACTCCTGTAGTGAGTGACAGCTCAAGCTGTTCTCCTGCCTCAGTCTCCCAAAGTGCTGGGATTCCAGACTCCTACCAGATGGAAAATGCCCACTGCTGTCACATTGACCTCAGATAAGGGGGAACTGAAGACTGACCTCTGACCACCATCCTTTGTTCCAAATTATCCCTGAGGGGTGTGGAGAGAGTCATACTCATGGGCCAAACCTTAGCATTCCTTTCTGCTGACCCCAAGTTTTTAGACAAAGCCTTGCTTACTTAGCCAATTACAAATCAAACAATCTCTGAATCCACGTGAGCCCCCGCTTCAAGATATCCCACCTTTTTGGGGCAAACCAATGTGTAACCTCTATGTATTGATTTATAATTTTGCTTTCTTGAAATGTGCCCCTGCTTTTAAAAACCCTTGCTTGTAAGCCATTGTGGAGCTCAGGTCTCAAGCATTAGCTGCCTGGTTCTCCTTACTTTGGCACCTGCAATAAATTATCTCACTTTCTCTTGCTGGAAGTCCCGGTGTCACTGTTTGGCATTTTTGTTTTGTTTTGTTTTTTCTTTGAGACAGAGTCTTGCTCTGTTGCCCAGACTGGAGTGCAGTGGCACAATGACAGCTCACTGCAGCCTCTACTTCCAAGACTCAAGCGATCCTCCCACCTCAGCCTCTCGATTAGCTGGGATTATAGGCACATGCCACCACGCCCTGCTAATTTTTTTATTTTTTATTTTAAGAGATTGGGTCTGACTATGTGGCCAGGCTGGTCTCGAACTCCTGGCCTCAAGTGATCCTCCTACCTCAGCCACCCAAGGTGCTGGGAGTATAGGCATGAGCCACTGTGCCTGGCCAGTGTTTGGCTTTTTCTGTACACTAGGAAAGCAGACCCGAGGTCAATTCGGTAACAACATTAAAATGAGACAGCAACCACATTCTACTCCCTTCCTTTTGAGCTATTTATTTATCTCTTGAAACTGCTTGCTATGCCACAACTAGGTATAAATTAACCTAATAATGCCACAATGGACACTGTAACCCATACCCTACAGCTTAACAATGTATCGCCAATCACTATTCAGTGCTATTTCAGTAAACCAATGAGAATTCCTGACAAAAGACTGTATCAGCCGGGCGCGGTGGCTCACGCCTGTAATCCCAGCACTTTGGGAGGCCGAGACGGGCATCCTGGCTAACACGGTGAAACCCCGTCTCTACTAAAAATACAAAAAACTAGCCGGGCGAGGTGGCGGCGCCTGTAGTCCCAGCTACTCGGGAGGCTGAGGCAGGAGAATGGCGTGAACCCGGGAGGCGGAGCTTGCAGTGAGCTGAGATCGGGCCACTGCACTCCAGCCTGGGCGACAGAGCGAGACTCCGTCTCAAAAAAAAAAAAAAAAAAAAAAAAAAAAAAGACTGTATCAGCCCACTCCTTGTCCCTGCCTTTTACCTTTAAAAACATACTTGTGGCTGGGCACGGTGGCTCCTGCCTGTAATCTCAGCACTTTGGGAGGCCAAGGCAGGAGGATAACCAGGTCAGGAGTGCAAGACTAGCCTGGCCAACATGGTGAAACCCTGTCTCTACTAAAAATACAAAAAAAAATTAGCTGGGCATGGTGGTGCATGCCTGTAGTCCCAGCTACTCAGGAAGCTGAGGCAGGAGAATCGCTTGAACCTGGGAGGTGGAGGTTTCAGTGAGCTGAAATTGCACCACTGCACCCTAGCCTGGGTGACAGAGCAAGACTCTATCTCGAAAAAAACAAACAAAATAAAAAACTTGTAACAAAGGCCTAACAGAGCTCATATCCGAGGTTACTTGGGTCTGAGTCTGAGTCTTGTGGACAGTTGTCTCACTGTGAATCAAGCAACTTTAATTTTGTGACTCAGCCTCTTTCTTTTAGGTTAGCAATCTCTAGTAGAACTGATCACACTCTATTATCTAGTGACAATACGCTTTCTTCACTCTCTTCCCTTCTAGACCATATGTCTAAATCAGTTTCACATTTCTGCCAGAGCCCAGCTTAGGGTTCAAGCTATGATAGCAGCATTTTTTTTTTTTTGAGACAGTCTCCCAGACTGGAGTGCAGTGGCAAGGTCACAGCTCACTGTAACCTCCACTCCTGAGCTCAAGTGATCTTCCCACCTTAGCCTCCTGAGTAGCTGGCACTACAGGCACACACCACCACGCTTGGCTAATTTTTGTATTTTTTATAGAGGCGGGATTTTGCCACATAGCCCAGCTGGTCTTGAATTCCTGAGCCCAAGGAGTCCACTGGCCTCAGCCTCCCAAAGTGCTGGGATTACAGGTGTAAACCACCACACCTGGCTGCAGCTAACTTTTATTGTTAGATAGTGGCAGGAGGCAGGCAAATCCTAGGCAGACAGGGACAGATCCCCAGTGAAAACCAACCTTCAAACCAGAGACAGTTTAAAGCCTGAAAGCCAAGCTACAAGTCCTGGGTAAATCCATGGACTGGATTGAGAACCTCTCCTCCTGTTTGGTGCATTTTCCTCTGATTGATCCCCACCCCTCACCTATTTTACATATACCTACCCTTCCCTAATTGGTTTCTTACACTGTCGTGCCTACCTTTGAGTGATGACTTTGTTTTAGCCTGTTTTGCATACTCACAAACCCAATCAGCATGTACTCCCCCATTCTGAGCCCATAAAAGCCCCAGACCCAGCCACATTGAGTGAGAGACTATCCAACTTCAGGTGGGGGAACGCCTCGCATCCTCCTCTCCACTGAGATCTGTTTTGTCACTCAGTAAAGCTCTTTGTCCCCCTCATCATTCAATTGTCAATGTAACCTCATTCTTTGTGGACGTAGGACAAGAACTTGGGACTACCAAACGTGGGTAAAAAGAGGCTATAACACTGGTCCTCTGCCTTACACTGGCTGAGGTCAGGTGCCTTATGTGATGGGAAGCAGTAGCAGGGCCAAGCCAGTACTGGAGCCATAGGCTGGAGTGGGGCAACAGGACTGACAGAGCTGTTAACACACCCGCTGCTGTCCATTAGGCTGCAAACAGTGGGACCAAAAGAAGTATTAGCATGCTGTAATACCTACTCTGGGGCTCTGGGGTCACAGGCATCCCTGTTCATACACCACCACTTTCCCCTCAGTGCAACACACTTGGTCCAGCCGCAAGCCCTGCATGGAACCCACTCCTGTGTCTGCGCTTGGTGTGGTGGCCAGACCCCACACTTGCTCACACCTCCTCCCTCCAGGGGCTGAATGCAGGGATCTGCATTGGAGTGGAAGCCAGGCGTGGCTCAGGCGTGACCTGAGCAGATGGGGCATCTCCTGCAGCAAGCGTGGGCCTGAGCAAGGCCCAGGCAAGGGTGTCGCCAGCTGGAGCTGAGGCTGACAAAATTCCTGCCTCAGTTATACACTGGGTAAGGCCAGAGTTCAGTCCTCAGTTCTCCCTTATCTGGGGTCTATGTGACTGCAGTGGGTGTTTTCCATCTGCTAGGGGTCTGGGTTTCTGGAATACAACTCAAGGGCATGTGTCAGCCAGGTGCAGTAGCTCACGCCTGTAATCTCAGCACTTTGGGAGGCTGAGGTGGGCAGATCACTAGAGCTCAGGAGCTCAAGACCAGCCTGGGCTACATGGCAAAACCCCATCTCTACAAAAAAATACAACAATTAACTGGACATGGTGGCACATGCCTGTAGTCCTAGCTACTCAGGAAGCTGAGGTGGGAGTTTAGCCTAAGCCCAGGAAGGTTGAGACTGCAGTGAGCCATGTCCCTGCCACTGCACTCCAGCCTGGATGACAAAGCAGACCCTGTCTCAAACAACAACAACAATAACAAAAAAAAAAACAAAAAACAAGAAACCAAGGCTGGGTGCGGTGGCTCATGCCAGTAATCCCTGTAATCCCAGCACTTTGGGAGGCCGAGGCTGACAGACCACTTGAGGTTAGGAGTTTGAGACCAGTCTGGCCAACATGGTGAAACCCCATCTCTATGAAAATATAAAAAAAAAATAGCTGGGCATGGTGGTATGTGCCTGCAATTCCAGCTACTCGGGTGGTTGAGGCAGGAGAATCACTTGAACCCAGGAGGCAGAGGCTGCAGTGAGCTGAGATCATGCCATCACACTCCAGCCTGGGCGACAGAATGAGACTCTGTCTCAAAAAAAAAAAAAAAAAAAAAGCTTCGAGATAGCTGAACACATGGTCCCTGGAGGTCACTGGAGGGTAGTCCTCCAGACAGGGCATGGAAACACAACACCCCTTCCCACGGGCCTTGCTCCATGCATCTCTTCCATCTGGCTGTTTATCTGTATCATTTGCAATGTCTTTTGTTGACCTAACGAGAAAAGAAACTTAGACAAATTTAATACAAGTAGTGTTTATTTGGGCTAAATTTGAGACCTGTGGTCAGGAGCATGGATTCAAGTTGCCCTTAATATATGCTCCAATTAGCAACAGTTACTAATGGTTTTTTGTTTGTTTGTTTTTTCTGTTTCTCTCTTTTTTTTTTTTTTTTTTTGAGACAGAGTCTCACTTTGTTGCCCAGGCTGGAGTGCAGTGACACGATCACGGCTCATTGCAAGCTCCACCTCCTGGGTTCACACCATTCTCCTGCCTCAGCCTCCCAAGTAGCTGGAACTACAGGCGCCCGCCACCGTGTCCGGCTAATCTTTATATTTTTAGTAGAGACAGGGTTTCACCGTGGTCTCGATCTCCTGACCTTGTGATCTGCCCGCCTTGGCCTCCCAAAGTGCTGGGATTACAGGTGTGAGCCACCACACCCAGCCTATTTTTTTTTTTTTTCTTGAGACAGAGTCTTACTGTGTTGCTCAGGCTGGAGTGCAGTGGCGCCATCTCGGCTCACTGCAACCTCCGCCTTCCAGGTTCAAGTGATCCCCCTGCCTCAGCCCCACTAGTAGTTGGGATTACAGGTATATGCCATCATGCCCAGCTAATTTTTGTATTTTTAGTAGAGATGGGGTTTTGCCTTGTTGGCAAGGCTGATCTCGAACTCCTGAACTCAGGTGATCTACCCGCCTCAGCCTCCCAAAGTGCAGGGATTACAGGCGTGAGCCACTGTGCCCAGCCACTAATGGGTTTTTAAAGGAAAAGAAGAGGCAGTTCCTATGTTGTTTACCGATAATTTGCATTAGGCCGGGCATGGTGGCTCACGCTTGTAATCCCAGCACTTTGGTAGGCCAAGGTGAGTGGATCACCTGAGGTAAGGAGTTTGAGACCAGCCTGGCCAACATGGTAAAACCCTGTCTCTACTAAAAATACAAAAATTAGCCAGGCATGGTGGCATGTGCCTGTAATCCAGCTACTTGGGAGGCTGAGGCAGGTGAATTGCTTGAACCCAGGAAGTGGAGGTTGCAGTGAGCCAAGATTGCACCATTGCACTCCAGCCTGGGTGACAGAATGAGACTCTGTCTCAAAAAAAAAAAAAAAGAAAAAGAAAATTGCTTTAAAATGACATAAGCTATTGATTGGCTGTACATTGTTCGCTGTGTCACAAATTTCAGAAACTTGAAGACAATGGTACAAAAATGCCTTCAACAATGGCCCCAGGCATGTGTCCAGCACCTGACTGAAGTCCCACACTCATCTCTCTCTGGGCCTGATAAATTTTGCATACTTCACATAGCTTACAGTGCTCTGAGGTATTTTTCTTTTTTCACTTTAATAATAAACAGTTAAATGTTAGTTTCTCTGAGTTCTCTGAGCTCAGATAAATTAATTAATAAATTAGTCAAACTTATGGGGGTAGCCATAGGAATCCTGATTTATAACCAGTTGGTCAGAAGTGACAGGTCACAACCTGGGGCTTGGAACTGGCATCTGAAGTAGTGTGGCAGCCTTGTGGGACCTTGTGAGATCTTGAAGCTGTTCTCACGGGGTTAACAAGAATTCTGGACATAAAAAACAAATATATTTAAAATTAAGCATTAATCAGGCTGGGCCAGGTGCGGTGGCTCACGCCTGTAATCCCAGCACTTTGGGAGGCCAAGAGATTGAGACCATCCTGGCTAATGTGGTGAAACCCTGTCTCTACTAAAAATATAAAAATTAGCTGAGCATGGTGTTGCATGCCTGTAGTCCCAGCTACTTGGGAGGCTGAGGTAGCAGAATCACTTGAACCTGGGAGGCAGAGGTTGCAGTGAGCTGAGTTCGCACCACTGCACTCCAGCCTGGCGACAGAGTGAGACTCAGTCTCTAAATAAATAAATAAATAAATAAATAAAGTAAAATAAAATTAAGCATTACTCAGGCTACACTTAGGGCCACTTCCTTGTAACCAAAAGTCACTGCAGCCCTAGATACTGACCGTCTGCATTCACACTGTTCCTATAAATAGGATGTCTGACATTAGAATCATAAAGCTTTTGTTTAAGAATTGTTTAAGATGGGCCGGGCGCGGTGGCTCACGCCTGTAATCCCAGCACTTTGGGAGGTCGAGGAGGGCGGATCACGAGGTCAGGAGATGGAGACCAACCTGGCTAACACGGTGAAACCCCGTCTCTACTAAAAATACAAAAACAGTAGCGGGGCATGGTGGCAGGCGCCTGTAGTCCCAGCTACTTGGGAGGCTGAGGCAGGACAATGGCGCGAACCCGGGATGCGGAGCTTGCAGTGAGCCGAGGTAGCGCCGCTGCACTCCAGCCTGGGCGTCTCAAAAAAAAAAAAAAAAAAAAAAAATTGCTTAAGATGTTTTTCAGATCCTTAATTCCGGGGGAACAAGTGATGCCAAACAGTTTAAAGACTCCTGACCAGGTTCAGTGGCTCACGCACTTTGGGAGGCTGAGGAAGGAGGAACGCTTGAGCCCAGGAGCTTGAGACCAGCCTGGGCAACATGGCGGAACCCCATCTCTGCAAAAATTAGCCATGCATGGTGGGCGTTCTCTTATGGTCCCAGCTACTCAAGAGGCTGAGGTGGGAGGATCGCTTGAGCTTGGGAGGTTGAAGCTGCAGATTGCAGCCTAGGCCAGAGAGCAAGAAAGACCCTGTCTCAAACAAACAAACAAAAAACCCAAGCCGGGCGCAGTGGCTCACACCTGTAATCCCAGCACTTTGGGAGGCTGAGGCAGGTGGATTATCACCTGAGGTCAGGAGTTCAAGACCAACCTGGCCATCATGATGAAACCCCATCTGTGCTAAAAGTACAAAAAGTAGCCAGGCACGGGGGCAGGCGCCTGTAATCCCAGCTACTCGGGAGGCTGAGACAGGAGAATTGCTTGAACCCGAGGGAGGCAGAGGTTGCAATGAGTCGAGATCGCACCCCTGAGCGCCAGAGTGAGACTCCATCTAAAAAAAAAAAAAAAATTCCCTAACCCTAAACACCTTAGGGAAATATATTTGGGGTTTTCTCCCATCCCCTCTTTAGGTTGCCCTGCGATTAAACAAACCTTTTTCTTTGCTGCAACCCGGTGTCTTAGTGTATTGATTTGCACATCTGGCAATGAACTTACTGCAGCACAATCTGACACTATCTCCAGGTAGAAAGTGTTGGAATTAAATTAAATTGAAGGACACCCAGTTAGTATCTGCTGCAGAATTGCTTGATGTGTGGAGAAACAACCCACACACGTCAGGTGTCAGAAGTATTATGTTGAATGACTGTTGAGGGAGTCTGTAGTTGTGAGGGAGTCTGTAGTTGTGAGGGAGAAAAAACACTGCTTTTTTCATCAGTTCTCAAGATAACCCTGTGAGATTGTAACCACCTGACGGCTTCACCTTGCCTGCTGCCTAGACAGAGCCAATGTATCAAGACAGAGGAATTACAATGGAGAAAGAGTAAATTCATGCAGAGCCAGCTGTGGAGAAAACCGGAGTTTTATTATTACCCCAATCAGTCTTCCTGAGCATTCGGGGATCAGAGTTTTTATTTTATTTATTTGTTTGTTTATTTTTGAGACATTGTCTTGTATTGCTGCCCGGGCTAGAGTGCAATGGCGTGATCTCGGCTCACTGCAACCTCCGCCTCCCGGGTTCAACCGATTTCCCTGCCTCAGTCTCCAGAGTAGCTGGGATTACAGGCACCCGCCACCACGCCCGGCTAATTTTTTGTATTTTTAGTAGAGACAGGGTTTTACTATGTTAGCCAGGCTGGTCTTGAACTTCTGACTTTGTGATCCGCCCGCCTTGGCCTCTCAAAGTGCTGGGATTATAGGCGTGAGCCACCGCACCCGGCCTATTTATTTATTTATTTTAGACAGAGTCTCGCTCTGTCTCCCATGCTGGAGTGCAATGGCGTGATCTCAGCTCACTGCAACCTCCACCTCCTGGGTTCAAGCAATTATCTACCTCAGCCTCCCAAGTAGCTGTGATTACAGGCACTTGCCACCACGCCCAGCAATTTTTTTTTTCTTTTTTTTTTTTAGTAGAGATGAGATTTCACCGTCTTGGCCAGGCTGGTCTTGAACTCCTGACCTCATGATCTACCCGCCTCGGCCTCCCAAAATGCTGGGATTACAGGTGTGAGCCACTGCACCCAGCCTCAGGGATCAGAGTTTTTAAAGATAATCTGGCTGGTAGGGGCTAGACAAGTAGGGAGTGCTGATTGGTCAGGTTGGAGATGGAATGATAGGGGGTCGAAATGAGTTTTTCTTGCTGTCTTCTGTTCCTGAGTGGGATGGCAGAACTGGCTGAGCTACATTACTTTTGGGGGTGGTGTCAGCTGATCCATCGAGTGCAGGGTCTGCAAAATATCTCAAGCACTGATCTTAGGTTTTACAATAGTGATGTTATCCCCAGAAGCAATCTGGGGAGGTTTAGACTTGCAGCTGGAGGCTGCATGGTCTCTAAACTGTAATTTCTGATCTTGTAGCTAATTTGTTAGTCCAGAAAGGCAGACTGGTCCCCAGACAAGAAGGGTTTTTTTGTTTTTTTGTTTTTGGGTGGGGGAGGGCTATTATCAATTTTGTGTCAGAGTTAAACTATAAATTCCTTCCCAAGGTTAGTTCAACCTACACCCAGGAATGAACAAGGACCGCTTAAAGGTCAGAAGCAAGATGGAGTAGGTTAGGTCTAATCTCTTCCACTGTCATAATTTCCTCAGTTATAATTTTTGCAAAGATGGTTTCAAGATCAAGATGAGAAAAATGGGTCTTGGAGACGTGAAATAACTGGTGCAAAAGCAAACAGCTGCATTCTCTATATCTCCTCTCTTGTAGAATAAATGAATGATGTCTCTCTTATAGGGAATTAGACAGATAGGTGGGCAGCCACCACATTGGTTATAATTAAGTTCCATTCTTTCTTCACCAGCCCAGCATTGTACTTGGCTGCAGCAGACCCAGAGAGGCAGGACAGCCCTGTGGGGTGTGGACTGTTCTCCTGTGAGGCTGCAGACAGCAAAGATCTGTCTGCTGCCCTTGGAGGGGTGGCCATAGAGGCTTGGGGACAGGCAGTTTCTAAGGGGATACAAAATGGATCCTTCCCCATCCTCCCACTTGCGTGCAGACATTTCCTGAAGTAAAGCTGAGCTAAACCCTAAAGGATAGGATTTAGACAGGGGAAAGGAAGGTGAAAGAAACTGATGACCAGGTGCAGTGGTGTGTACCTGTAGGCCCAGTACTTTGGGAGGCCGAAGTGGGAGGATCAGTTGAAGCCAGGAATTCAACACCAGCTTGGGCAACAAAGCCATACTCTGTCTCTAAACAACAAACAAACAAACAAAATAAATGGATGAGGAAAACAGTAAAATAGTTACTAAATGTGTATCATGCATGTGGGCTGGGCACAGTGGCTCACGCCTGTAATCCCAGCATTTTGGGAGGCTGAGGCAAGCAGATCATTTGAAATCAGGAGTTCAAGACCAACCTGGCCAACATGGTGAAACCCAGTCTCTACTAAAATTCCAAAAAAAAAAAAAAAAAAAAAAAAAATTAACTGAGTGTGGTGTTGCATGCTTGTAATCCCAGCTACTTGGGAAGCTGAAGCAGCCGAATCACTTGGACCTGGGAGGCGGAGGTTGCAGTGAGCTGAGATCATGCCAC
Organism: Chlorocebus sabaeus; assembly: GCF_047675955.1. NCBI lineage: Eukaryota > Metazoa > Chordata > Mammalia > Primates > Cercopithecidae > Chlorocebus > Chlorocebus sabaeus. The sequence goes on along the minus strand of NC_132929.1, from coordinate 50,713,593 downwards.
CATACTCCAGCCTGGGTGACAGAATGAGACTTTGTCTCAAAAACAAACAAAAAACAAAGCAAAACCCAAAACCACAAAAAAAAATAAATAAATGTGTATCATGTGCTTTATACTATGTTAGTGACAGAAACACAACAGTGAGCAAAACAGACCTTAACCCTACCCTCATGGAGTTTCCAGTCTAGTGGAGGATACAGGCATAAAGAACCACCTATACTAGTATTAATTACAATCTGCAATAGATATTGTGAAGGAAAAGTACAGGGCAATAGGAGAGCTTATGTTGGGTATGAGGTGATGATGTAACCAAGAGAGCGAAGGGAAGCTACCCCTGAAGAAAGACATCTGAACTTGCATTTGAAGGGTAAGGAGAGGTTAACCAGAGGATGATAGTGGGGCATGGGTTAAGTGATTACCAGGTAGAGGGAACACATGTGCAAAGGCCCTGAGACACGAGGGCACAAGGAAGGTTTGAGGAATTGAAAAGTACTTGCACGGATGGAACATCGGGGGTTGGGCACCAGAAGGGGCCAGAAGGAGAGAAAGGTAGGGGCAGATCCTTTAGGACCCTGAAGACAAACTAAGAATTTGGGCGTTTATGAATTTTTTATTTTTTATTTTATTTTTTGAGACAGAGTTTCATTCTTTTTGTCCAGGCTGGAGTGCAATGTTGCAATCTTAGCTCACTGCAACCTCTGCCTCCCAGGTTCAAGCAATTCTCCTGCCTCAGCCTCCCAAGTAGCTGGGATTACAGGTGTGCACCACCACACCCGGCTAATTTTGTATTTTTAGTAGAGATGAGGTTTCACCATGTTGGCCAGGCTGGTCTCGAACTCTTGACCTCAGGTGATCTGCCTGCCTTGGCCTCCCAAAGCGCTGGGACTACAGGCATGAGCCACCTTGCCTGGTCTGATTTTTTTTTTTTTTTTTTTTTAACTGAGACAGGGTCTCACTCTATCACTTGGAGTATAGTGGTGCAATGATGGCTCACTGCAGCTTCGACCTCCTGAGCTCAAGCAGTCCTCCTGCAGCCTCCCAAGTAGCTGGGAGGACAGGCGCAGGCCACCATGCCTAGCTAATTATGTGTTTGTGTGTGATATATATGTGTGTGTGTGTGTATGTGTGTGTGTGTGTGTATATATATATATACTTTTTTTTTTTTTTTTTGTAGAGACAGGGTCTTGATATGTTGCCTAGGCTGGTCTCGAACTCCTGGCTTCAAGTGATCCTCCTACCTCTGCCTCCCAAAGTGCTGGAATTACAGGCATGAGCCACACACCTGGCCCGTTATGGAAATTAATTGAAAAATTTTAACAAAATTTTGTGACGATTTTGCCCCCTTTAAACAGATCTTTGATTACAGCATGAGGAACAATAGACCAATTAACAGCACTGTATTGGTCCAGGGTAAAAATGACAGTGGCTGGGATTTCGGTGACAGCAGAGATGAATACCAGAAAGATCCAAATAAATAAGGTGGATTTGGCCAGGCAGTGGCTCATGAGTATAATCCTAGCATTTTAGGAAGCCAAAGCGGGAGGATCACTTCAGCCCAGGTGTTTGAGACGAGCCTAACATAGTGAGATCCCCCTTTCTACAAAAAAAAAATCCATAAATTAGCTGGGTATGGTGGCGACCAGCTGTAGTCCCAGCTACTCAGGAGGCTGAGGTGGGAGGATTGCCTGAGCCCAGGAGCTCGAGGCTGCAGTGACCCATCATGGCGCCACTGCACTCCAGCCTGGGCGACCGTGAGACCCTGTCGCAAAAAAAAAAAAAAAAAAAAAGAAAAAAGAAAAAAAAAAGCGGAGTTGTGGAGAGTGAAGCAGCCACCTCCCCCATGATTGAGGCTCTGTCGCTGAATTCCTTCATTCACTTAATAAATGCTTGATGGCCAGGTTCAAGTCCCAACTCAGGTCCCAAAGCTGATGGACCCAGGAACCCTTGTTCCTAAAACGATGAAATGACATCAGAGGGCGAGCAGCCCTAAAAGAAGCAGGCTCAGCTCTGGTGGAGGACTGCTGGATGATCCTGGCACTTCTCTCTCCCGGAGCACGTTCTGCAGAGGAGGCGCTTTCCTAGTTCTCCCAAGGCCTCTGGCCTCACCTGTCACCCCTGTCCTCTGGCCGGGAATCAGTTTGGACTTCTTCCCAAACTTGGTCTACAGGGAAGTGAAGGGGCCGTTTCCTGTCCCACTTTTGAGAGTTCGCTTTAAAAACATAAAATTGGAAGGTGTCAGATTGATAGGCAGTTGGGAAGGACTCCGGCCACGCCTCTGGCTCCGCAGACCCTCCAGGCAGCCGAGACCCCTGAATCCCCGGCAGAGCGAAGATGTGGACGGAAGCCAAAAGCCCACCCGCCGCACTATTGTGGGCTGGGCGGGGGGGGAGGGGGCGCGGCGGAGCGGACATCGGTGACGTCATAGGGTCACGCCCCTCGGGGAGGGCACCGCGCCTGCGCCAGAACCGCTGCCTCGCTCCCGGAAGTGGAGGGTCTACACGAAGCGCCGCTGGGTCTGGGTGCCCGGAGGCAGCAGCGTTCGCGGAGTTCGCCCGCCGGCCTCCGATCGCCATGTCGGCTTTCGACACCAACCCCTTCGCGGACCCAGTGGATGTAAACCCCTTCCAGGTAAAGCCCCCCTCCCGACACCCAGCTCTCAGATTTCCCTAGGGCCCACGGCCGCCGCCCGGGCCTCTTTTCGCCAGAGCCGGGAGACGTGGCGTAGGAGGGACGGGTCATCTGCCCAATGGGAGAGCGGGCTTTGAGGCCTGGCCTATCGTAACTCGTGGGGGGCGCGACTAGCAACAGGTGGAACTGCAGAGGAGGCGGGGCGCTGAAGTCTTGGAGAGAGTGGGGTCTTCTAGCACCCGGAGACTGGGCTGTACTAGGGAAGGGGACTGGAGCAGGCACGGTCGGACCCTTAGGGAAGTCCCCTAGCGTCAGGGGGAAGCGAAATGTGGTTATCACATTCCCTCATTCTTGGATAGACACCTGTCTTGAGTCACCTTAGAAGAGGGGGTGACAGCAATATATGAGGAGGTGGTGAAGCCTGTGGTGGGGTGGAAAAATGTGGGAAAAGCCCAGGACACCTGCCACCGCTCCACTACCTGCCAAACTAGTGTATACAGTACAGGAGAGCCCCTGAGATTTGTCAGGGAAAGAAGGCTGGGAGAGGGTGGGAAGGTAGCCCAAGTTGAAAAATGTCCTTGATATGAATTCCGCATTTTGGCCATGGGTCTAGTTTGGAGTGGATTTTGACCAGATAGGAGAGTCCGGGTTAGGGAGGGAGGAGAGGTGCGCGGGGCTCTGAAAAAGTCTGGACCAGGGAACGTTTGTCTGATGGACCTATGTGTGGTGGCAACATAGTTGAGATGCACTGACCTGTGAGCTGGCCTGAAATTTTTTTTTTTTTTTTGGAGACGGAGTCTCACTCTGTCGTCCAGGCTGGAGTACAGTGGCGCGATCTCGGCTCACTGCAAGCTCCGCCTCCCGGGTTCACACCATTCTCCTGCCTCAGCCTCCCAAGTAACTGGGACTACAGGCGCCCGCCACCACGCCCAGCTAATTTTTTGTATTTTTAGTAGAGATGGGATTTCTTTTTTTTTTTGAGACGGAGTCTCGCTCTGTTGCCCCGGCTGGAGTGCAGTGGCCGGATCTCAGCTCACTGAAAGCTCGGCCTCCCAGGTTCACACCATTCTCCTGCCTCAGCCTCCCGAGTAACTGGGATTACAGGCGCCCGCCACCTCACCCGGCTAATTTTTTTTGTATTTTTAGTAGAGACGAGGTTTCACCGTGTTAGCCAGGATGGTCTCGATCTGCTGACCTTGTGATCCGCCCGTCTCGGCCTCCCAAAGTGCTGGGATTACAGGCTTGAGCCACCGCGCCCGGCCTAGAGATGTGGTTTCACTGTGTTAGTCAGGATGGTCTCCATCTCCTGACCTCGTGATCCGCCCGCCTCAGCCTCTCAAAGTGCTGGGATTACAGACGTGAGCCCCCCCTTTTTTTTTTTTTTTTTTTTTTTTGAGACAGAGTTTCGCTCTTGTTGCCAGGTTGGAGTGTAATGGCGTGATCTTGGCTCACTGTAACCTCTGCCTCCTGGGTTCAAGCGATTCTCCTGCCTCAGCCTCCTGAGTAGCTAGGATTACAGGCATGCACCACCACGCCAGGCTAATTTTGTATTTTTAGTAGAGACGGGTTTCTCCACGTTGGTCAGGCTGGTCTCGAACTCCCGACCTCAGGTGATCCGCCTGCCTTGGCCTCCCAAAGTGATGGGATTACAGGCGTGAGCCACCGCGCCTGGCCCTCTTTCTTTCATTTTTAAGACAGGGTCTCTTGGCCGGGCGCGGTGGCTCAAGCCTGTAATTCCAGCACTTTGGGAGGCCGAGACGGGTGGATCACGAGGTCAGGACATCGAGGCCATCCTGGCTAACACGGTGAAACCCCGTCTCTACTAAAAAGTACAAAAAACTAGCCGGGCGAGGTGGCGGCGCCTGTAGTCCCAGCTACTTGGGAGGCTGAGGCAGAAGAATGGCGTAAACCCGGGAGGCGGAGCTTGCGGTGAGCAGAGATCTGGCCACTGCACTCCAGCCTGGGTGACAGAGCCAGACTCCGTCTCAAAAAAAAAAAAAAAAAAAAAAAAAAAAAGACAGGGTCTCACTCTGTTGCCCAGGCTGTATCGCAGTGGAGGTCATGGCAGCCTTGACCTCCAGGATTCAAATAATCTTCCCGCCTCAGTCTCCTGAGTAGCTGGGACTACACGCATGTGCCACTGGGCCTCCTTTTAAAAAAAATTTTTGTAGAGAAGGGGTCTCACTGTGTTGCCCAAGCTGGTCTCGAAATCCTCGTCTCAAGCAATCCCCCGGCACCAGCCTCTCAAAGTGCTGTGATTACAGGCATGAGCCACAGGACAGTCTTCCTACTTAAAGCCCACACCTTTCTGCCTTTGAGCTGAGAGCACAGGGATGATCTTTTTCTACCATGAGGGGCTGAACTGTTAGCTCCAGAGCTCCTATGCCTCTTGTTTCACATCTGCTCAAAACCTGTTCTGGGGAAGCTTGTTTGTGCTGACTGGTGAATGATGAGCCCTGATGTTCTGCTCTGTCAGGATGTCATCGGCACGTTAACTTACCCTGCTTGTCCTTTATTTTGGTCACTGGCAGCTTTTAAGTTTCCTGCAGGTGTCAGAGAAGTCCTTGAAGTAATCCTTCCTGCCATTCACAGCATGAGTTTTCCCACTTTGAATTGCTTCAAGGGTCAGCGCAAAATCAAAGGAGACTTGAACTAAATAATTATACGCTGTTAGGAGAGTGAAAATGTTTCGCATCTTTCTTGGTCTCAAGGTGTCTTAGCCAACAGGAGCCCTCAGGGCAACTTCTGATAGCTTGTTCCTTAGAACATCAGGAAATTCTGAACATTCCTCTTGTAGCTTAATGTTTCTTGACAGAGCCTTTGCAAGGACCTTGTCTCTTATGTAAGGCAAACAGTCATCTCTATTCATCGAATAAAGAAAGATTTGCATTTTTTTTTCTGCCAGTGTCTTCTGGTAACAGACTTTAATTTAATTACAAAACTGCTGTATACTGGGGTTTGGGTTTTAGTAGGATCTTGTAGCCTTATGGTGTATGCCATATGTGATGATTTTCCATTTTTTATGTGTTTTTTTGGGTCCTGTCAGAATCAGAAATAAAAAGTCTGATGCTGTCTGACAGAGAGGAAGTCAGTTGTCTAAGATGCAGAGAACTTTGCTCTAGTGCTAGCAGAGGGCAAGATAGTTCTACCTTGTATTAATAGCTGCTTGACAGTCTTAAACCTCATCTCTGGCTCCAAAAATGACTGTGCAAACTGTGGTAGAAGTAACTTCTGCATTCTAGCAAGACAGTCTGTCCATCAGGAAGCCCCAGGAAATGGCATGACAGGAAGCAGCTGTGGTCCTGTCAGCCACATCTGGTGGGGAGTCCTGGGTGAGAAGGAGAGAGCTGGCTGGCTGGCTGCAATTTGCTCCTCCTCATCCTGGGCTGGGCTTTTCCTCTTGGCACACAGTGGTATGGGGAGAAACAGCTTTGGATGCGAGGCCTCTGAGTCTTCTCCTGGTCAGAGCTACCCGCCCTTTCCTTGAGATGGTGGTGTCTGCTTACCCGCCCTTTCCTTGAGATGGTGGTGTCTGCATTCCCAGGGCTGGGATGTTGGGAGGTGCAGCCCTTGGGTGCCTGGGTGTGAGCCCAGCTTCATTTACTCAGGGTGTTGGCACCAAGCTCAGGAGAGAGCAGGTGGAAAAGCGATAGACTCAGAAACTGTCACACCTAGTCACACTCCAGAACAGTCGTTTTTATTTCTGTCATGCAGTGTAATGGTGGATTGCAAAAATATACCTGGTGTTTAGAGTCCATGGTTGACTGTTAGAGCTGAGAACATTCTTAGAACTCTATTCTAACCTCTTCAGTTTAGAGATGAGGAAACCAAGACCTCAATGAGGATGGTATGTGCCAGAGTCATCAGCTATTTAGCAGCTAGAAGGGGCTGACCTGGGTCTCATTTCCAGGACAGGGCTGTTTTAAAGGTTTTGAAGCTCAGAGATTGGTGTTAAACTGCACTGGGGCTATTTTAGGCTGGCTAAGGAAAGAATGGAATGTAGCATCATCATGTTGTCACCATTCTTGAGAGTACTGGGAGTGGTGAAAGTAACAAATTAGTATTAGCTAAGCTACCTTTTTTCTCCATTGTGAGGGGATGGAATAATACAGATCTTGTGCTTTTGTTTTTTAAATGTTTTATTTTTTATTGTTGTTTGTTTGTTTTATTTTATTTTTTCCACTGGAGAAAATTCTTGGGCTTTTTAAGACAGTTCTTTAAAGCAATGCCAGTCCTGAAAGGTGCTCAGGGTTCTGTGGTCAAATAGGTTTGGGTTTGCTACCTATTTCATTTTTGTTTCTTTATTTTTTTTGAGATGGTGTTTCACTCTTTTCACCCAGGCTGGAGTGCAGTGGTGCGATCTTGGCTCACTGCAACCTCCACATCCTGGGTTCAAGCGATTCTCCTGCCTCAGCCTCCCGACTAGGTGGGATTACAGGCACCCACCACCACACTCAGAATTTTTGTATTTTTACTAGAGTCAGGGTTTTACCATGTTGGCCAGGCTGGTCTAAAACTCCTGACCTCAGGTAATCCACCCGCCTCAGCCTCCCAAAGTGCTAGGATTATAGGCATGAGCCACTGTGCCCAGCCTATTTGTTTTTTCAAAGATTCACAAAGATTGGCCAGGCACGGTGGCTCATGCCTGTAATCTCAGCACTTTGGGAGGCCAGGGCAGGTGGATCACTTGAGGTCATGAGTTTGAGAATGGCCTGGGCAACATGGCGAAACCCCATCTCTACAGAAAATACAAAAAATTAGCCGGATGTGGTGGCATGCACTTGTGGGCTCAGCTACTTGGGAGGCTGCAACAGGGGGATCACTTGAGCCTGGGAGGTGGAGGTTGCAGTGAGCTGAGGAGTGCCATTGCATGCCAGCCTGGGTAATAGAGTGAAACTCTGTCTCAAAGAAACCAAAATAAAGATTCACAAGGCTTGTTAGTTTGTTGAAGACTCTGAGAAATCCTACAAAAAGACATTGGCTCAGCTTTATTTGACCCAACATTTCTCACAGTTATTCAACCATGGAATCTGTTTTCTGCTCACTTGTTATATTCTTTGAAACTCCAGTGCACCATTTAGTTGACTTCCTCATCCAAGGTTCTTTATTAAGTGCCTGCTTCCACCCTGCACTGTGGGCGTGGGCTTTTATGACCTCTTCCTTGCATGTGGTTATAATTGGGATGATTAGAAAACTTCCTGCATAGAAAGAGCTGTGAATGGGAAGTTAAGATATGAGTGTGCCACAGGGTTTTGCCCACCTCCTAGGAGGAAGCAGGAAACTGCAAGCCAAGTGCTGTTGATTTCACAGCCTCCACTGGCACACCCTAATTCCTCTGTTGGTTATGGTGGCTGCTCTGTACCCTCTGAGTATTTCGGTCTCTGCTTCCGAATGATCCAGGGTGTCTGCTCCCAAAAGTTTCTCATTAAGTCTTGTCAGGTGATGAAGGGGTGGAAAGCTAAAGAGAGGCATTGTACCATCCATTTTTCAGCAGTCCACTAGAAATCAGACCACCCAGGCAAGTGCTAGGGCTGCTTTCCCACTTGGCACTTTTGCCAGATTATCCCAGGCAGACAGCATTGATCTCAAGGAGAGGAAGTGGAATAGGTGGTGGCATTGAACAGAGAAAACCTTTCAGTATTTGTAAGTTGCCAAGTCACACAATATCACTTTCACACATTGCCTCCTTGCAGTTAAAAGATAATCTCGGTGTTGTGGCTGCTTCCCAAGGATTTGAAATACTTCTCTCCTGTGGGAGGAGAAAGTGGCAGCAGAAACGTGATTTGGGTGTGAACAAAAGTTACTTGAATTTCCCTGTGCAGACACTGGGACCTTCCCAGAGAGGGTCGGCCCCAGCTTGACTGTAACTTTGGGAATTCTTGGAACCACCAGATGGACCTGATAGAACTTTACTGTGTAGCAGCTCATTGTCTCAAGAAATTTGAAAATGGCAAGGTTCTTACAGCTTCACTGTGACTGCAGACAGCTGCCCAGACGGGAGGATTCCTGCCTTTATTGTTTGCACCTGGAGCCAGGCTGGGTATTAAAACTTGGGTTAGAGAGACAGATGAACTTTGACTCTTCTGTTAAGTCTTCTTGGAAACACCTGGGGTAGGATAATCTTGTGTTCAGAGAAACGGTAATATTTAACCAGGACAAACAAGGGGTACTTGCTACTCATTCAGAGAAGAGTGCTGTGCACATTTGCAAGCTGTGACCCATCCAGCAAGTGCTGCTTTGAGATGTTCACGTTAGTGCACATCACTAAGGTTGTGCTGCTCCGCAGGCCTGTGCAGGAGACCATGGTAAATGAGCACAGTATGTGGTCAATGGCTTCTGGCAGGAGAGCTAAGAAATACTCACTGAGGCCGGGGCGCAGTGGCTCACGCCTGTAATCCCAGCACTTTGGGAGGCTGAGGCGGGCGGATCACAAGGTCAGGAGTTCAAGACCAGCCTGACCAATATGGTGAAACCCCATCTCTACTAAAAATACAAAAGTTAGCCAGGCATAGTGGCGGGCGCCTGTAGTTCCAGCTACTTGGGAGGCTGAGGCAGGAGAATCACTTGAACCTGGGGGACAGAGGTTGCAGTGAGCCAAGAAAAAAAAAAAAAGAAAGAAAAGAAGTGCTCACTGAGAGTGACAGCACATCACAAGTGGGATCAAGGCAGTGTCCATAGGAGCTGGGAGGGCTCTCAGGAGGAAGGGCAGAGCCCTATGGCACAGAGGGCTTGGGCTGAAAGCAGAAAGCCTGGAAGATGGGAAAACAGGGTTATTCATTTATTTTTTGAGACGGAGTCTCACTCTGTCACCCAGGCTGGAGTGCAGTGGCACGATCTCAGATCACTGCAACCTCTGCCTCCTGGGTTCATGAGATTCTCCTGCCTCAGCCTCCTGAGTAGCTGGGATTACAAGTGTGCACCAGCACGCCTGGCTAATTTTTGTATTTTTAGTAGAGATGGGATTTCACCACGTTGGTCAGGCTGGTCTCAAACTCCTGATCTCAGGTAATTCACCCACCTCGGCCTCCCGGAATGCTAGGATTACAGGTGTGAGCCACCACGTCTGGCCAGAAAAATAGTATTTTTGGGTGAAGGAGTGCCAAGAACCAAAAGTCACTCCTGCTTGCTTTCATCCCTGCACTCCTGTGTTGACCCTCACCCCTGCACCCCGAGGCACATCCTCACTCTTAGATCTTATGGTCTCTTGGAGAGTCATGAGCCTGGGATGCGTCTGCTGCTTGTGACTGACATGCTTGTTTGGCCAGTCTCTTGAAATTCTCTCCATCCTTGGCCTCTTTTATCCTGGTAATTCTCACCTTCCTCAGCCTGTTTTCACTTCCTGTCTGTCTTGTACGTTTAGGAGTATTCCAGAGTTCTTTTTTTTGTTTTTATTCATGCTATTGGAAGTTCAGAACTTAAACTTTCTCTTTCTTTCTTTTTTTTTTCTTTTTTTTTTGAGACGGAGTCTTGCTCTGTCACCCAGGCTGGAGTGCAGTGGCATGATCTCCGCTCACTGCAAGCTCCGCCTCCTGGGTTCACACCATTCTCCTGCCTCAGCCTCCCAAGTAGCTGAGACTACAGGCGCCTGCCAACACGCCCAGCTAATTTTTTGTATTTTTAGTAGAGACGGGGTTTCACCGTGTTAGCCAGTATGCTCTCGATCTCCTGACCTCGTGATCTGCCCGTCTTGGCCTCCCAAAGTGCCGGGATTACAGGCGTGAGCCACACACCTGCCTTTCTTTTTTTTTTTTTTGAGACAGAGTCTCACTGTGTTGCCCAGGCTGAAGTGCAGTGGCACAATCATGGCTCACTGCAGCCTCCATCTCCTAGGCTCCAGCAATCCTCCCATCTCAGCCTCACAAGTAGCTGGGACTACAGGCAAACACCATCATGCCCGGCTTTTTTTTTTTTTTGGAGAGATGAGGTCTCACTTTGTTGCCCAGGGTAGTCCTGAACTCCTGGACTCAAGCAATCCTGCCTCACCCTCCCAAAGTGCTGGGATTACCCTGTTCTCACTTTATACCTATGCCAGATCTAGATCTCTAGTTTTCAGCTTCTTCCTGAGCCTCAAGCCACTATTTCCAACTCACACCTGCACCTTCCCAATCCTTCCAACCAGAAATATTCCACAGCTATCTCCAACCTGACTCAATATCTTCTCAGATCCTCTCCCTACCCCACCACACCCAGCCTTGAAAAACCTGTTCCTCCTCTCCCACAATCACTTATTTTGGGCACTCCTTTCTTTCTTTTTTTTTTTTTTTTTTGAGATAGAGTCTTGCTGTGTCGCCCAGGCTAGAGTGCAGTGGCACTATCTTGGCTCACTGCAACCTCTGCCCCCGGGGTTTAAGTGATTTTCCTGCCTTATGAGTAGCGGGGAATACAGGCTCATGCCGCCATACCTGGCTAATTTTCGTTTTTGTTTTTGTTTTTGTTTTTTTTTGAGACGGCGTCTCACTCTGTTGCCCAGGCTGGAGTGCAGTGGCACGATCTCCGCTCACCGCAAGCTCTGCCTCCCGGGTTCGTGACATTCTCCTGCCTCAGCCTCCCAAGTAGCTGGGACTACAGGCGCCCGCCATCACGTCCAGCTAATTTTTTGTATTTTTAGTAGAGACGGGGTTTCACCATGTTAGCCAGGATGGTCTCGATCTCCTGACCTCGTGATCCGCCCACCTCAGCCTTCCAAAGTGCTGGGATTACAGGCGTGAGCCACCGTGCCTGGCCATGCCCGGCTACTTTTTGTATTTTCAGTAGAGACGAGGTTTCATTATGTTGGCCAGGCTAGTCTCAAACTCCTGACCTCAGGTGATCCACCTGCCTTGGCCTCCCAAAGTGCTGGGATTACAGGCATGAGCCACTGTGCCTTGCCTCGACTCTGTTATTTCCCTTCCCTTACCTGCCCTATAGTCTTTCCATTCCCAGGCCAACCAGAGAGTTGCTGAGCCCATGGCATTGACGTGAGGAAGGTCTCTGAAGTCCCTCTTGTTCCTCTTCTCCATCCCTAGCTGCTGTCCCCCAATTTGGTCCTCCCTTCACCCATGTTGACAGTTGTGTCCTAGCCAGTCTTTCCACTGTTGTCCCCCCATGCTGTTGCACTCCCTTCACTGCTGTTTGATCATGGCACCCCTGCCTGCAAATCTCTAGTTTTTCCCAGTTGCATGTAGAGCCACATCCAAAGTCCTACAGTCTGGCCCCACCCCCTTCAGACTGGTTCACTGATACTCCGCACTTCTCTCCACACACCCCTCTACAGCCTCCATAACCTTCTCTCATCTTCTGAACACATGCAAGCCATTTTTAAAGATTCTCGGCTGGGTGTGGTGGCTCAAGCCTGTAATCCCAGCACTTTGGGAAGCTGAGGTGGGCAGATCACGAGGTCAGGAGATCGAGACCATCCTGGCTAATACGTTGAAACCCCGTCTCCACTAAAAATATAAAAAATTAGCTGGGCGTGGTGACATGCACCTGTAATCCTAGTTACTCAGGAGGCTGAGGCAGAAGAATCGCTTGAACCCAGGAGGCGGATGTTGCAGTGAGCAGAGATCACACCACTGCACTCCAGCCTGGGTGACAGAGCGAGACTCCATCTCAAAGAAAAAAAAAAAAAAATATATATATATATATATATATATATATATATATATATATAATAAATAAATAAATAAATAAAGATTCTGTGGTTTTGCAAATGTGGTTCTTACCTTCCTCTTTACTGTTTGCTAAGTTTCTTTCATCTCTCAAGATCCAACTCAGATTCCAGCTCAGTAGAGCCTTTCCTGACTCTCCCAGACAGCTTAATTGCTGTCTCCTCTATGATCACATTGTGTCTGCCCTCACCCTGTCACAGTGCCGATCATGTGCCATCACCTCTTGCCCTGGTTTCTGTGTGATTCTCTGTACTATTGCTTCTCGAAGGCAGGAATCAAGGCTTTTTCTTGGTTTCCCTAGCCCAGTGCTTGGCATGGAATGGTTTGTGTATGGAGAGACTACACGGAGGTGGGAGGAGATAGTAACTGTCCCATTTTGAGGGTAGACTCCTTTAGCGGAGTGGTGCCAGGTCCTGGAAGGCCTTGAATGCCAGGCCAGGTGACTCAGACTTGCTTTTCTGGATGGTTCCACACATCGCAGCTAGTGGCAGGGAGCGAGGCCTGAGACTGTACCTTGCTCACTGACTGCTTTTTTTCTTTCTTTCTTTTTTTGGAGATGGGGTCTGTCTCTGTCCCCCAGGCCAGGGTGCAGTAGCACAATCATGACTCACTACAGCCTCGACCTCCTGGACTCAGGCAGTTCTCCTGCCTCAGCCTCTGGTATAGCTGGTACCACAGGTACCCACCACCACACCTGACTGATTTTTTTTTTTTGAGATGGAATCTCGCTCTGTTGCCCAGGCTGGAGTGCAATGGCGTAATCTCGACTCACTGCAACCTCCCCGCGTCTCAGGTTCAGGTGATTCTCTTGCCTCAGCTTCCTGAGTAGCTGGGATTACAGGTGCCTGCCACCAACACCTGGCTAATTTTTGTATTTTTAGTAGAGACTGGGTTTCACCATGCTGGCCAGGCTGGTCTCAAACTCCCAACCTCAGGCGATCCACCCACCTCAGCCTCCCAAAGTGCTGGGATTACAGGTATGAGCCACTGCACCTGGCCTAATTTTTGTATTCTCTGTAGAGATGGGGTTTCACCAAGATGCCCAGGCTGGTCTCAACTCCCGAGCTCAAGCGATTTTCTCGCCTCAGCCTCTTAGAGTGGTGGAATTACAGTCATGAGCCACTGTGCCCAGCCTATTTTTTGTTTCTTTCTCTGTTTAAAAATATGCTTTTGTGTGTGTGTGTGTGTGTTTATGGTGTTTTTTTTGTTTTGTTTTGTTTTTTCTTTTTTTTTTTTTTGAGATGGAGTCTCACCCTGTCACCCAGGCTGGAGTGCAATGGCACGATCTCAGCTCACTGCAACCTCTACCTCCCGGGTTCAAATGGTTCTCCTGCCTCAACCTCCCAAGTAGCTGGGATTATGTATGTGTGTTTTTAAAATCAAAATAACATGATCACATTATAGAAAATTTAGAAAACAGAAAATAAGTCTTCCATATTTCTACCAGTCATTTGCAACCATTGTTATTTATTTATTTATTTATTTTGAGACGGAGTCTTGCTCTGTCGCCCAGGCTGGAGTGCAGTGGCTGGATCTCAGCTCACTGCAAGCTCTGCCTCCCGGGTTTACGCCATTCTCCTGCCTCAGCCTCCCGAGTAGCTGGGACTACAGGCACCTGCCACCTCGCCCGGCTAGTTTTTTGTTTTTTTTAGTAGAGATGGGGTTTCACCGTGTTAGCCAGGATAGTCTCGATCTCCTGACCTCGTAATCTGCCTGTCTCGGCCTCCCAAAGTGCTGGGATTACAGGCTTGCGCCACCGTGCCCGGCCTTATTTATTTATTGAGATGGAGTCTCACTCTGTCTTCTAGACTGGAGTGCAGTGGTGTGATCTCGGCTCACTGCAGCCTCCGCCTCCTGGGTTCAAGTGATTCTCCTACCTCAGCCTCCCGAGTAGCTGGAATTAGAGGCAAATACCACCATGCCTGGCTAATTTTTGTATTTTTAGTAGGGAGGGATTTCACCCTGTTGGCCAGGGTGGTCTTGAACTCCTGATCTCAAGTGATCTGCCCACCTTGGCCTCCCAAAGTGCTGGAATTATAGATGTGAGCCATCACGCCTGGCCTGTATTTTTTTTTTTTTTTTTTTTTTTTTTGAGACAGAGTCTCACTCTGTCACCCAGGCTGGAGTGGAGTGATATGATCTCGACTCACTGCAACCTCCACCTCCCAGGTTCAAGCGATTCTCCTGCCTCAGCCTCCAAAGTAGCTGGGATTACAGGTGCATGCCACCACACCTGACTAATTTTTGTATCTTTTTTTTTTTTTTTTTTTTTTTTTTAGTAGAGACAGGGGGTCTCACCACATTGGCCAGGCTGGTCTCAAACTTCTGACCTCAAGTGATCCGCCTGCCTCGGCCTCCCAAAGTGTTGAGATTATAGGCATGAGCTACCGGGCCTGGCCCATAATTTGGTATGGATGTAACAAAGCCCTTTCCCTTTCCCTTTCCCTTTCCCTTTCCCTTTCCCTTCCCTTCTTTCCCTTCTCTTCTTTCCCTTCCCTTTCCCTTCCCTTCCTTTTTTTTTTTGAGACAGACTCTCGCTCTGTCGCCCAGGCTGGAGGGCAGTGGCGCTATCTCGGCTCATTGCAAGCTCTGCCTCCCGGGTTCACACTATTCTCCCACCTCAGCCTCCAGAGTAGCTGGGACTACAGGCACCTGCCACCACGCCCGGCTAATTTTGCTTTTGTATTTTTAGTAGAGACGAGGTTTAACCGTTAGCCAGGATGGTCTCAATCTCCTGACCCCGTGATCCACCCGCCTTGGCCTCCCAAAGTGCTGCGATTATAGGCGTGAGCCACCACGCCCGGCCAGAAAACCTTTTCTGTATTGCTGCACCATCTTCATAGCTGTGATTCTTAGTGGCGGTGTGGGCCTTCAAGGAGATGTGTACCAAAATATACCTGTGCTCTCTGTCATTGGATGTTTGTTTCCTGCTTTTTTCTCCTATTGTAAGTCCTGGTCCTATGAATATCATTGCAGGCACAGAATTTTACATGTTTTTGTGATATTTTCTTAGGACAGATTCTCAGGTACCAGGTCAGAGAGCACCAAGGTCAACCGTGGCTCTTTGTGCACTGGGACCCAGCTAGCCACTCTGGAGATGATTGCTTTTTCTTGCTCTGTCACACTCAGCCTCATCTCCAAAGCCTGTAGGACTTCACAGAGGTTCCAGAGTGTTGCTGACTCTCTGCCTCTCAGCGTGACCCTGAATTTTTAATTTTTAAAAATTTTTTATTTATTTATTTTTCCCTGAGTCGAGTCTCGCTCTGTTGTCCAGGCTGGAGTGCACTGGCACGATCTTGGCTCACTGCAACCTCTGCCTCCCGGATTCAAGTGATTGTCCTGCCGCAGCCTCCGGAGTAGCTGGGATTACAGGCACCCGCCACCATGTCTGGCTAATTTTTGTATTTTTAGGAGAGACGGGGTTTCACCTTGTTAGCCAGACTGGTCTTGCACTCCTGACCTCAGTTGATCCACCTGCCTCGGCCTCCTAAAGTGCTGGGATTACAGGCATGAGCCACCATGCCTGGCCAAAATTTATTTATTATTATTATTATTTATTATTTTTTTGAGACAGAGTCTTACTCTGCTGCCCAGGCTGCAGTGTGGTGCCGTGCTGCAATCTCGGCTTACTGCAACCTCCTCCTCCTAGGTTCCAGCAATTCTCCTGCCTTAGCTTCCCAAGTAGCTGGGACTACAGGCGTGCACCACCACACCTGGCTAATTTTTTTTTCTTTTTTGAGACGAAGTCTTGCTCTGTCTCTCAGGCTGGAGTGCAATGGCACAATCTCAGCTCACTGCAACCTCCGCCTCCTGGGTTCAAGCGATTCTCTGCCTCAGCCTCCCAAATAGATGGGATTACAGGCACCTGCCACCATGCCCAGCTAATTTTGTATTTTTTAGTAGAGACGGGGTTTTGCCATCTTGGCCAGGCTGGTCTCGAACTCCTGACCTCAGGTGACCCACCTACCTCGGCCTCCCAAAGTGGTGGGATTACAGGCGTAAGCCACCACGCCTGGCCAATTTTTGTAATTTTAATAGAGGCGGGGTTTCACCATGTTGGCCCTTGTTGGCTGGTCTAGAACTCGTGGTTTCAAGTGATCCTCCTGCCTTAGCCTGCCAAAGTGCTGCAATTACAGGTGTGAGCCACCACACCCGGCCAATTTTTGTATTTTTAATAGACATGGGGTTTTACCATGTTGGCCATGTTGGCTGGTCTGGAACTCCTGTTCTCAGGTGATCTGCCTGCCTTGGCCTCCCAAAGTGCTGGGATTACAGACCTGAGCCACCACTCCAGGCCTAAACTTATTTTTTATTTTTAATATTAAAAAAAAGAGACAGGGTCTCGCTATGTTGCCCAGGTTGATCTCAAACTGGATTCAAGCCCACCCTTTCACCTCAGCCTCCCAAAGTCCTGGATTACAGGCTTGAGCCACCGTGCCCAGCTGGCCCTGAATTTTTTTTAGTGCATGAGATGATATTTATTTAATGTGTTTTTTGGAGCCTGAAGTAAACCTCACACTGGGAGCCTGGGTAGAATACGGGAAGGGAAGGCAAGGAAAAGTCACAGAGAGCTCAGACAGCCAGCACCTGTGAAACGCATAGAAAGAGGTTTCCAAACCAGTGACAAGTGTGGTTTTCAATTAGCTGGGCGTGGTGGTGCGCACCTGTAATCCTAGCTACTCCAGAGGCTGAGGCATGAGAATCGATTGAACCTGGGAGGTGGAGATTGTAGTGAGCGGAGATTGCACCACTGCACTCCAGCCTGGGCAACAGAGCGAGACTCTGTCTCAAAAAAAAAAAAAAGTGTGGTTTTCATGGCCCTTCCTGGCAGAGCTGCAGCCTAACTCTGCCTTCCTCTCTTCCCTCACTGCCTTTACCCTCCAGCTATGTGGAAGTGCCTCACTCTCCTGCAGTGGTGGGGAGCCTTACTGATCTGGGCCTTTGCTCTCTGTCTTCCTTCTGCAACCTGGCCTTTCTTGAAGCCCACTGAGGTGTCTCCCCTTCTTCCTGTTTTTGCTCTGCACCTTGCTGTGGTCCCCAACACCCCCTCAGGGGGTGTCCACTTGTCTCAGATACCAGATTGTGGACTCCAGAAGGGTGAGAGCTGTGTCTTATTCACTGTGGTATGTTCCTCACACTGTAGCTGGTTGCTGAATGAAAATAACTGAGGTTAAGAGCCTTTTATTTGTTATAAATTCAGTAAAGGGCATTAGCCAGTCTGAGTGGCACTGCAAGGGGTTTTAGGTTACTCCTCCTTGTAGGTGAAACTTAGCCCTCACCATCCTAGGGCCGGGCACGGTGGCTCATGCCTGTAATCCCAGCACTTTGGGAGGCCGAGGCGGGCAGATCACAAGGTCAAGAAGTCGAGACCATCCTGGCTAACACGGTGAAACCCCGTCTCTACTAAAAATACAAAAAAATTAGCCAGGCGTGGTGGTGGACGCCTGTATTTCCAGCAACTTGGGAGGCCGAGGCAGGAGAATGGCATGAACCTGGGAGGCGGAGCTTGCAATGAGCCGAGTTCGCGCCACTGCACTCCAGCCTGGGCGACAGAGTGAGACTCCATCTCAAAAAAAATAATAATAAATAAATAAGAGCCAGTTAGTTGATGCTCAGTTAGTGGGAAAGAAGGTTTATGCTGTTGATTTCCTGTTTGTAACTTGGAGTAAAAGCTCATGGTGCTCATTTAGGCCAGTCAGGGTGATCCTTACTCAAAAGACTGTACATATGTCTTACCAAAAGTGTTTCTCAAGAACCAGCTCTATGGCTGGGCGTGGTAGCTCATGCCTGTAATCCCAGCACTTTGGAAGGCCGAGGCTGGCAGATCACAAGGTCAGGAGATCGAGACCATCCTGGCTAACACAGTGAAACCCCGTCTCTACTAAAAATACAAAAAAATTAGCTTGGTGTAGTGGTGGACGCCTGTAGTCCCAGCTACTTGGGAGGCTGAGGCAGGAGAATGGCGTGAACCCGGGAGGCAGAGCTTGCAGTGAGCCAAGGTCACGCCACTGCACTCCAACCTGGGCAACAGAGCAAGACTCCGTCTCAAAACAAACAAACAAACAAACAAAAAACCCCAGCTCTTTGAAGGAAAGAAGAAAGCAAGGAAACAAGCGGAAGCCCTTGTCAGTGTCTTCCTGGAGTGGGGTTCATTCATTCAGCCACATATTCACTGAGTGCCTTCAATTTGTCAGGCTCCGTACCAGGCTTCGGGATGCTTTGCCCACTCAACTTTACCATCTTGTGTCCCTGGAGACAGACTTGGATTCACTGACTACTACCCCTGAGATCTTAAGCTACTTCCCCTCTCTGAGCTTGAGCTTTTCCAGCTGCAAAAGATAAATATTCCTCCCTCATAAGGCTGTTGTGAGGGTTAAATGAGGAGCTGTATTGTAGCTTTTCTCAGCCAGGGTCCCGAGCTGAGCCACAGAACAGAAAAGCTGATTGGAGTGACTCTCTCAGCTCTCTCAAGTACGGAGTATAACTAGTACCATCCTAGGTAACAGGAGAGAAGTAAAGCCATTATAAATAGTGGATTAGGGGGTCATAAGTCTCTTGAAGAACCAGGTCAAGGAAGGCCAGTACAACCCTCTTTTCTGACAGCTCGACATAGTGGCCAGTTCTAGGGCAACTAGAATTTCACAGTAGCATCATTGTGTGGTGAGTTTGGCACACCGTAGACACTAAGTAAATGTCAGCTTCCTTCCCCAGTCCCTCCTCCTCCCTCCCTTTCTTGCCAGGACTCAGCTTCTCCTAGAGCCACGCACATCTTTCAGAAAGAGCCTAGGTTTTCTTAAATGGGAAAATATCCACTTGTCTTAGCATTCTAGGTCACTCTTCCTAGGCAACGTGCTTCCAGGCCCTTGGGCTACTGCTGTGATGCAGGTGCCTCCTGTTTGCTATGCCCTGGCACTTGGGCAGTGCTTCCTAGAGAAGGGGGAGGCCCTACAGCGTGCTGCATGTCTTCTCAAACCACTGAGCTGCGGTGCTGCCACAGGCCCTTCACCAAGCACCAGGGAACTAAAGTATGAACTAGACACAGATGCACATGGCTGCAGGGAGTTTCTAGCTTACTAATGGAGATCAGATTTGTTTATGAGGAGCCCAGTGAGGGGTGCCAGGCCATGTCTTTAAGATTTTAGGGGCCGGGCGCGGTGGCTCAAGCCTGTAATCCCAGCACTTTGGGAGGCCGAGACGGGCGGATCACGAGGTCAGGAGATCGAGACCATCCTGGCTAACACAGTGAAACCCCGTCTCTACTAAAAACACACAAAAAAAACTAGCCGGGCGAGGTGGCGGGCGCCTGTAGTCCCAGCTACTCGGGAGGCTGAGGCAGGAGAATGGCGTAAACCCGGGAGGCGGAGCTTGCAGTGAGCTGAGATCCGGCCACTGCACTCCAGCCCGGGCGACAGAGCAAGACTCCGTCTCAAAAAAAAAAAAAAAAAAAAAAAAAGATTTTAGGAAAAGGGGAAGGATCAGAGTGAACAGGGCAGTCACCCTATCATCCCCATCACAGTCCCCTTCTGTCTGCCATTCATAAAGGAAATGGCATCTCTTTGTGGGCCTGGAGGTCACCTGTTAAACATGTGCACCTTGGCCAGATGTCTGTATGCTAGCATCTGAAAGTGCTACCAGAGCAGCCCCTCTTCTTCTGTCCTCTGGTGACTCAAGACTCGAGGAGCCAGTTCTGTGGATGGTAGATCCGATTTCAGTGACTTCGGCGGTGGCTAGGTTCTGCTGAGTCTGAAAGGGGAACAGATACCAAGCCCTAAATCTTCCTTGCAGGAAGCCAGATGATTCTAGTAGTAAACCACTGGTCCTTCAGGCATGAAATAACCTCAGGGCCAATTCCTCAGCAACACAGAGCCTCCTGAACTTCGCCTGGTCACTTCGTCCAAGTTGCAGGAGCCATCAGGGCAGAGTTGGTGTTCAGCAGGAAGGACACAGCCGGTCTGTCACAGAGGAGGTTGGAAGGGGTGGAGGCTGTAGTATGAGGCACATCCAGACACAGTGAGTTCTGGCTGTATGCCTGGGGACAGTCAGTCATACCCTGTATGAACTGGTGACTCAGGTGGGAAGATAAGAGGTAGTATCTGTGATAAAACCAGAGAATATTCAATGCTGACCCTCAGCTCTGTGAATGTTTAGAGTAAGGAGAGAGCTCCCATTTTGGGTCCGTGGATCATGGTGAATATCAGTTTCTACATCTGTAAACTGAGGGGGTCACTCTGTGGATGCATCTAATATTAGCATTGTATTTAAGAATTGGATCTGGACAAGGTGAGGTGGCTCACGTTTGTAATCCTAGCGCTTTGGGAACCCAGGGTGGGAGGATCACTTGAGCCTAGGTATTCAAAACCAGCCTGGGCAACAAGACAAGACCCCATCTCTACAAAAAAAAAGCTTTAAAAATCAGCCAGGCCTGGTGGCTCATGTGTGTAGTCCCAGCTACTCAGGAGGCTGAGGTGGGAGGACTGCTTGAGCCCAGGAGTTTGAGGCTACCATGAGCTATGATTGCACCACTACACTCTAGCCTGGGCAACAGAGTGAGACCCTGTCTCTTAAAAAAAAAAGAGAGAAAGAAAAGAACTGGAGTCCAGGTGTAGTCTTGCCCAACATGGTGAAACCCCACCTCTACTAAAAATACAAAAATTAGCTGGGCGTGGTGGCAGGCGCCTGTAATCCCAGCTACTCAGGAGGCTGAGGAACGAGAATAGCTTAATAACTTGAGCCCAGAAGGCGGAGGCTGCAGTGAGCTGAGATCGCGCCACTGTGCTCCAGCCTGGGCGACAGAGCGAGACTCCGTCTTAAAAAAAAAAAAAAGAACTGGCTCTACAGAGGCTTCCGGTGGAGGTGAGGCTGGGCCTGAAGTATGGGAGCATCTGGTTTAATAATTAGGAGTGTGGGGTGAGGTGTGGAACCCAAGCAGTGTCTCCACAGGCAGGAACAGCCCTGAATTTGGCCACCCTCAGGGCTGTTCCTCATGGAGCCCAGGCATGGCTGTGAAGCTGGACCTGAGCCCTGCATCTGTTACCAGGAAGGGGAGGGTGCGGAGGAGCTCTCCTGGGGGCGGGACAGGGGGAAGACAACTGCCCCAGGCCAGCAGGGGCGCAGTAAAGAGGATGGCAGAGCCCCATGCAGAGATCAGATGGGAAAAGGAGACAAGGTTGTGTTCTGAGGACATTCTTGGATTTTATGAAAAGACTTTAAAAAATCCCCGAAACCCAAAAACATTTTCTTCGATTTTCATCTGAGCCTATCATATCTCTGCTCTTAGCAAGTGTGCCCGATTTAATAAAATCAGTACTGGCAGCCAGCAGCATGTTTTTGTTCTAGAACCTTAGACTATCTTTTTTTTTTTTTTTTTGAGACGGAGTTTTGCTCTTGTTGCCCAGGCTGGAGAGCAATGGTGCGATCTGGGCCCACCACCACCTCCACCTCCCAGGTTCAAGTGATTCTCCTGCCTCAGCCTCACGAGTAGCTGAGATTACAGGCATTCGCCACCACACCCAGCTAATTTTATATTTTTAGTAGAGACAGGGTTTCTCCATGATGGTCAGGCTGGTCTTGAGCTCCCGACCTCAGGTGATCCACCCGCTTCAGCCTCCCAAAGTGCTGGGATTACAGGCATGAGCTGTGTCCGACTACCTTAGACTGTCTTTTGGAAAATAAGAGGAATGGCCAGGCACGGTGGCTCACGCCTGTAATCCCAGCACTTTGGGAGGCCAAGACAGGCGGATCACAAGGTCAAGAGATCAAGACCATCCTGGCCAACATGGTGAAACCCTGTCTCTACTAAAAATACAAAAATTAGCCGGGTGTGGTGGTGGGCACCTGTAGTCCCAGCTACTCAGGAGGCTGAGGCAGGAGAATCGCTTCAACCCAGGAGGCGGAGGTTGCAGTGAGCCAAGATTACCCCATTGCACTCCAGCCTGGGCGACAGTGCAAGACTCTGTCTCGAAAAAATAAAAAAAATAAGAGGAATAAATGAATGATAAATAAAACAGTACAGAAAGGTTATAAAGTCTCTGCCCTCACCACCCCATTCACTTGCCCCTCAGCACCCTACCCCGCAAAAAACAAAACAAAAACAACAAAAAAAAACCCACTCTCTAGAGGTAAATACTATTAACCATTTTGAATCTGTATAGGGTACCAACAGGAGCCTGTGTGGTGTGTACTCTCAAGCTTCTGGGTAAAGCTTGCTCTGGGTCTCTCCTGGGCTGAACCTTTTCCAGGAAGGGAAAAGGGACTGCAGCTGTGGTGTGGCAGGGGCAGGCACAGAACCCTTCCAGAGAGAGGTTTCTCAGGGTCCCGGGAGCGGGATCAGCAGCCCCACTTCAGTCAGGCGTCACCGGCTCGCCCGCCGGCCCTGGCCAGGGTTTTCTCCTCTGTGTCTGAGGGCTCTTTTTCACCTTCTCAGGATCCCTCTGTGACCCAGCTGACGAACGCTCCGCAGGGCGGCCTGGCGGAATTCAACCCCTTCTCAGAGGTTGGTGAGCAGGCCCTCTTTCCAAGTCCCATGACCCTCTGGGGTGGTGCTGGGGTCTCCAGGGCAGGGAGCCTTGGCAAAGACAGAAGCAGCTCTGAGAAGCGGCAATCCTCAAAGGGACAGTCCTAACATGAACCCGGGAAGCAGGGTAAGGATGGGAAAGCCACCAAACGCTCTGTGAAATTCTCCCCTTGAGATCTGTGACCAGGACCCCTCCCCAAGGAGGTCAGGGCAGTGCCCAAGAGTGCTGGACCCAGCGAGCCCAGGGGTGCTGGGTTAGGGATCAGATGGCCTGAACCTGAGGCTTGTTGGCTGGGAAGCCACAGGGGAAGGCCCAGTGCAGGCCCCAAAGGAGTCCCCTCACAGCCAGGGGCACATCACCCATCCTGCTGTGGGTTTGCCCCCTCGTCACCAACTAGTGGAGTCCCACTCACTTCTGTCCTTTGATTTGTTCCATGTAGACAAATGCAGCGACAACAGTTCCTGTCACACAACTCCCTGGGTCCTCACAGCCAGCGGTTCTCCAGCCATCAGTGGAACCAACCCAGCCGACCCCCCAGGTACTGCTGACAAAGAACTCCAGTCTTTTCTCTCCAGTGAGGGAATCACCCAGACCAGTAGCTGAGCCCTGAGGCTCGGGGCAAGCAGAGAGCCTTCAGCCTTGGCCCCCTAAGGACCCTTTTGCTAATTTGGAGCTGGTCACCTACAAGTAGAGGGGCTGCTCTGCCAATTAATATCCTTACTCCCTGCATCCCATCCACCACCACCACTGAGAAATAAGCTCTACTCACCAGGCTGGGCTCCTTGGTGCCTCCAGAGAGGGCATTTGTCCCTGTTGTACCCCCCCAGGGCCTCCTCAGGTCTTTGACTTGTTCTCTCTTCCTTGGGGCCCAGAATCTCTCTTTTTTTTTCTTTAACTTCATTGATTCTCACCTTCCTTCCTGTCTTCCTTTGTCCCTTCACCAAATACTGTGAATCTTTTCTGCTTTGTGCCTGGTGCTCCACTGCACTGCCTCACTGCCCTCACGCCGCGCTCCTCGCTGCCCCTGTGAGCGTGACCCACGGTGGAGTTGTGTGTTGCAGCTCCCGCTTAGACAGGCCGGCAAGTTCCCGCCTGCCCAATTCCTGGCAGCGAGCGAGCTCTCAGAGAGGCAGATGCTCCTGGGAGGAGAAAGTATTCTCAGAGGCAGCTACATGCGAAAGCTTCCCAAGGTAGGCCTAGTGTAGATGAGCAGGAAGAAGGGCAGGGCACCCAGAGCCTGCCCAGCGCTCCTCCCAGGCCCCAGAGCCCCTCACCTGTGGAGGTGAGGCATCCCTTACATGCGGAGGTGCCTTTCTGTGCAGCTGGGTGGTGGGCTGTAGGGAGCTGGGTCCTTCTCAACTGACGTCACAGACTTGGAGGAGGTCAAGACCCCCAGCGTGGCACAGCGGGGTCAGTTCTGCTCCTGCTTCTGCCACCAGTGCCTGAAACTTCCCTCCCCAAGGCAGCCTTAGGTCTTTGAAGAGTTTTTGGAGAGGTTGGTGTGTGTATACATGTGTGTGTACACATGTGCCTGGTTTGTCATCCTGTGAGATGACCAGTTTGAGATCTCTCCCTAAAAAGGACTGTAGTCTCATCTATCAGGAGGAACCTGGCCAAAATGGCAGCAGCTGCCAGCAGGTACAGGGCCCTGGGGCCAGGTCTGTTCAGCCTCATGTACAGTCAGTCCCTTACTGTCACTCAGAGGCTCTGCCCTGCCTGGAGAGGAGATAAGCGTGGACTCTGCACACCACTAAAGCCAGGCAGGGCAGGGCCACACCTAAGGGGCTATCCTGGGGTGTAGCCAGTCGCAGTTTAGGGGGACCTCAGGAGGCAGCTTCTGGGGGCAGGCCAGGGGGCAGGGTGCTTATACAGATCCTGAGGCTCAGGCACACGCCACCTGCCCTCACATGTCTCCCCTTTCCACTCACTGCTAGCAGGTTTGCACTGTTTTCCTTCTCACACATACACCCAGGCTCTTCAAATGACGCTTGGGTCTGTGGGTTTCTTGTTATAGTTTAGATTCTTGTGAGGTCTTTTTCCCAAAGGTCACAATCACTGAGCTCTGCCTTGACCCAGTATGAGGAAGAGGTGGAGAAGCCACTGGGGATAGTTTTCCCAACTCAAGCTTAGGGATGAGGGCAGAGGAGAACCTAGTCATGGCCAAGGGACCAGGAAGGTGCGGGGGCAGTGGAAGACAGGTTGGCCTCTCTAAGGTGGTCTCTGGTACCTAAGATGTTCTGGGAGGTGGGGACTGCTTCTGGGACTCCTTGCTGGCTGTCCCTGCTTGGGGCAAGGCCTCTCTGCCTGCCCACCCAGGCTGACACTGTTTCTGTTTGTTGTGTCTGGCTGTCCCTGTACCTCCCCTGTTCTCTCCAGGCTGCGGTGTCTGCAGCCCAGGCAGGCCTGCTTCGGCAGCAGGAAGAACTGGACAGGAAAGCTGCTGAGCTGGAACGCAAGGAGCGGGAGCTGCAGAACACTGTAGCCAACTTGCATGGTAAGGGAGGCTGCTGGGGCCTGGGGCTGCCCTGCCTGGCATAGATGAGTATCCTGAACCCTGTGTGGAGGGCCTCCCAGTGTTCACCCTGAGCTGCTTCAGAGTTTTGTGGGGCTCTTCTCATCACAGGACGCTGGTCCTCGGAAGAGCAGTACGTTGCAAGTCAGGAGACCTGTAGTGTGGTTGTAATGGCTGTAGATTACTTCTGCACTCCTTCGTAGCTCTAAAATGCCTTGATTCTTTGATAGCATAGGGGCATTGGTCCCACAATTCCTTGCTAATGGTGATGAACTGAGTTATCACACTTGTGGGCTGCTTGTTAATAAAAATAATCACTTAGGCTGTTTAGCTCTCTGTATTTCCCAGTGCATTTGGGATCTATTATCTCAGTGTGAGCTTGGTGGTATCTCTTTGGGTTCCATTCCTGTTCCCTCCCACTCCATGCTCCATGCAGACTCCAAGCCCTGCTTGCTGGAGCCCCTCTGGGAACCCTGGTTTGGCCCATACACTGTGCTGGCGTGCACGCACCTCGATGCCCCTTCTGAGGCTGGGCACTCACCTCGTCACTCCTTTTCCCCCACACAGTGAGAGAGAACTGGCCCCCCCTGCCCTCGTGGTGCCCTGTGAAGCCCTGCTTCTATCAGGATTTCTCCACAGAGATCCCTGCCGACTACCAGCGGATATGCAAGATGCTCTACTATCTGTGGATGTGTGAGTCCCGCTCCTGCCCTCCAAGCTTAAGGGCAAATTGGGTGTGACTTCAGAGCCCCATCTTGGCCCTGGCTGCTCCTCCCTGGTATACAGGCTTTTAGCAGACTCCAGCCTTCCTTAGTGCCTGGGCTGGGTTGGGAAGGTGCCTCTGCCCACAGGCTGGCCCCTGTCTGGAAACCTCCTTGAAAGGGGCAGTCCAGACCACAAATCACGGAGGGTGGGACTAACTAGAGGCTTCCAAGTTCCTTCAGAGCTCACTGCACTAAAAGGCCCTCCTTAGGTGAAGGCCTTCCCTGTCCACAGGCCTGTGGATTCTGAAGGGTGAGGAAGAAGACTTCTCCTGCAGCTCCATTGGGGGCCATCCAGGGCCAGGGAAAAGCATTGCTAAAGGAAAGACTTCCTTCCCCAAGGACCAGCCCTGGGTCTGCATCCTCCCTCCACACCCCTCAGACACCCGGGCTGTCCCATCACCTCTCAGGAATGTAGTTTGATCCCTGGTTTTGAGGTCCCATAAAACCAGGATTTGGGAGCTATCCCTGCCTAGGTACAGAGTGGGCTCCTCTGTCTCTGCAGCTGCCTTCGCAGCATGAACCTCACCTCTCCTAGGGAGTGGCCGCCACATTGGAGCTCCTCAGCCACCGTGGCACAAGTCATAACTCTGTCTTGTCCCCTCCCCAGTGCATTCAGTGACTCTGTTTCTGAACCTGCTTGCCTGCCTGGCCTCGTTCTCGGGTGACAGCTCCAAGGGAGTGGACTTTGGCCTCTCCATCCTATGGTTTCTGATCTTCACTCCTTGTGCCTTCCTTTGTTGGTACCGACCCATCTATAAGGCCTTTAGGTGAGTGAGGCTGGGGCAAGGGGTGAGATTTTATGGCTGGCACCCCAGGTAGCAGGCTAAGGGCTATAGGCCCTGGGACCCCATCCAAGTCTTAGAGCAGAAGAGAATGTAGGGAAATCCACTTTCCCTACATTCTGTTCCTCTGTTCCCACCCAGAGCAGAGATTGGGGGCCCTGTTCTACAGTTTCTGTACCTGAGGTCTACTCTGGGTCCTGTCCTTGAACCAGGCACAGGAGACTTAGAGAAGGGACCTGCCATCCCACTGCTCCCAGTCTAGCTGATGCCGTTACTGGGAAGAGGGAGGGACGCTCTTTGGGAACTCCCTTCTGAGGCTCTAGGGTGTGCTTCTCTGGTAGTGTCAGATGAGTGCTCTCCAGCGCTCTTCTCCATGACTATTGATGCTTCCCAATAACTCAGAGTGCCAACACCTAAGCTAGATACTGGGAACATAGCTGGATACACCTTACAGACCCCCAGGGGTTCTGGAATTGTACCTCAGGGTTGATGCTTTGAGGGCTGGGAGCCCAGCAGGCCCTGGGAAGAGGGGATAGGGCAATGGCTGAACCATCCCTGTACCATTGGAGGCCCTGAACCCTCATTGCTCTAGCCCTCAAGGACACAGAGATGGAAGTCCTCAGCTCTTGAGAGAGTTTTGTCTGGTGTCCCCTATTCCTCAAATATTTTTTCTTCCACTCAGATGTATAGGTTTTGTTTTGTTTTGATTGTTCTTTGTTGCTACGTATCCTTAAGTTCTATTGTTTTTGTTTTTTTGTTTTGAAAGGGAGTCTCACTCTGTCACCCAGGCTGGAGTGCAATGATGCGATCTTGGCTCACTGCAACCTCCTCCTTCTGGGTTCAAGTGATTCTCCTGCCTCAGCCTCTGGAGTAGCTGGGATTACAGGTGCACACAACCACACCTGGCTAATTTTTGTATTTTTATTTTTATTTTTATTTTTATTATTTATTTATTTATTTATTTTTTTTGAGATGGAGTCTCGCTCTGTCGCCCAGGCTGGAGTGTAGTGGCCGGATCTCAGCTCACTGCAAGCTCCGCCTCCCGGGTTTACGCCATTCTCCTGCCTCAGCCTCCCGAGTAGCTGGGACTACAGGCGCCCGCCACCTCGCCCGGCTAGTTTTTTGTATTTTTTAGTAGAGATGGGGTTTCACTGTGTTAGCCAGGATGGTTTCGATCTCCTGACCTCGTGATCTGCCTGTCTCGGCCTCCCAAAGTGCTGGGATTACAGGCTTGAGCCACCGCGCCCGGCCTAATTTTTGTATTTTTAATAGCAATGGGGTTTCACCATGTTGACCAGGCTGGTCTTGAACTCATGACCTCAAGTGATCCACCTGTCTTGGCCTCCCAAAGTGCTGGGATTATAGGCGTGAACCACCGTGCCCGGCCTGTTTTGTTTTTTTGAGACAGAATCTCACTCTGTCATCCAGGCTGGAGTGCAATGGCGCAGTCTCGGCTTACTGCAACCTCCACCTCCCAGGTTCAAGTGAGTCTCCTGTCTCAGCCTCCCAAGTAGCTGGGATTACAGGCACACACCACCATGCCCAGCTAATTTTTGTGTTTTTAGTAGAGACAGGGTTTTGCCATGTTGGCTAGGCTGGTCTCAAATTCTTGGCCTCATGCAGTTTTATTATTAGAGATTTATGCCTTTGGCTTAGTTTTTCTTGCCTGTTATGAAACGCAAGTACTCCAGAAGATGGAGTGTTAGGCTCTTTATTTTTTAATGTACTTATTTTTCTGAGACAGTGTCTTACTCTTTTGCCCAGGCTGGAGTGCAGTAGCACGATCTTGGCTCACTGCAGGAGCGTTAGGCTCTTTATATTGTCCTTTGGGGGAGCAACTTTATCAGCTCTTTGAGGAAGGGGTCAAGCACTGACCCCTTAAATTGGAAGGCAGTGAAAGGCAAACTCTTCTTGATTATAGTAGGGTATGTGTGTGTGTGTGTCCCTGTGGATGGTGTGGCTGGGCCCCTGGAGCTCTGTCTCTTGCCCATGCTGCCTCCTGGCTCCTAGTGAAAAGAGATGTCACACCAAGTAAGGATGCTGAGGAACACGGCCCAAGCCCTCTTGTGACTTCTCATTTCTCTCTCTCTCCACAGGTCCGACAACTCTTTCAGTTTCTTTGTGTTCTTCTTTGTATTTTTTTGTCAAATAGGGATCTACATCATCCAGTTGGTTGGCATCCCTGGCCTGGGGGACAGGTGAGACCTGGGCATCACAGAGGGAATTAGGCTTTGGATAGAGGACTCAGCCTCTCTTGCCCTGTTTTCTAGCTCCCAGAGAGCTCCGCCAGTGCCCTGCTTTTCCCGTGGCGGGGAGCGGGTGAGTGGGCCAGCTCAGATCTGCTTTGGGCCTTCTTTCCAGTTCTTTATCAGTAGCCACTCACTTTTTTTTTCTCCTTGATACTAAAGGCATCAAAAGACACTCATTATCGGTCGGGTGCAGTGGCTCATGCCTGGAATCCTAGTACTTCGGGAGGCCAAGGCAGGCAGATTGCTCAAGCCCAAGAATTCGAGACCAGCCTAGGAAACACAGGGAGACCTTGTCTCTACCAAAAATAAAAAAAAATTAGCCTGGTGCAGTGGCATGCACCTATATAGTCCCAGCTACTTGGGAGGCCGAAGCAGGAGGATTGCTTGAGCCCAGGAGGTTGAGGCTGCAGTGAGCCATGATTGCACCACTGGACGCCAGCCTGGGTGACAGAATGAGATCCTGTATTTAAAAAAAAAAAAAAAAAAAGACACTATCTTTCCCTGCTGTCCACTTTCTAGGGTGTTGTGGGTGAACTTGGTTTGACTCTTTAGGCTACCATGACAGTGTCCTGCACTGGATTGCAGCCTCTTCCTTTTCTCCTGCCACACCCTCCTGGAAGCTGATGGATGCCCAGGCCTTTGCAGACTGAGCTGCGACTTTCAGATGCCTTGTAACTTAAGGAGACAGGTCCCTCACCTCCCCTGGACAGGCTTCTTCTGGCTGCCCTCTTTGAGCATACAGCTGGTTTGAGTTTGCAGGATACCTCAGTCCTCAGCTCAAAATTAATCTCAAAAGAAAAGCTGATGGCTGATGTTTTCCTTTCTGCTCCAGTGCACAGGGAGCATTGCAGAAAGGTCACACTGGCACTTGGCTGACAGCCTGAGCCTGGAAGGGCGGTGCTATTTTGGTCCCCTCCCTCCGGCAGAGCTGGCAAGTCCAGAGCAGTGGGGAGAGAAGGGCTGCCTCCCCTTACCCTCCAAGCAAGTACACACTGCCCTCCCACCACCCCTCATGCTTCTTGCCCTGCTGTTGTTAATCTGGTCCCTTTTGACCAGTGACCCAATTTCATTACTCGTTACCTAAGTAAGACCCTGGTAGAAAAACTGTGATTCATGACGGCCATTTGCACCTGGACTGGGAATCAGAAGGCTTGAGTTGGCCGGGTGTGGTGGCTCATGCCTGTAATCCCAGCACTTTGGGAGGCCGAGGCAGGTGGATCACTTGAGGTCAGGAGTTTGAGACCAGCCTGGCCAACATGGCAAACCCTCATCTCT
The DNA here is from genome assembly GCF_047675955.1 of Chlorocebus sabaeus. NCBI lineage: Eukaryota > Metazoa > Chordata > Mammalia > Primates > Cercopithecidae > Chlorocebus > Chlorocebus sabaeus. The sequence goes on along the minus strand of NC_132929.1, from coordinate 50,683,225 downwards.
AAAAAAAAAAAGGAAAAAAATACAAAAAAATTAGCTGGGTGTTTTGGTGGGAGCCTGTAATCCCAGCTGCTCTGGAGGCTGAGGTAGGAGAATCGCTTGAACCTGGGAGGTGGAGGTTGCAGTGAGCCAAGATTGCGCCACTGTACTGCAGCCTGGGCGAAAAGAGTGAAACATCATCTCAAAAAAAAAAAAAAAAAAAAGGTGTTGCTGTGTCACCCAGACTGGAGTGCAGTGGCAAAATTATAGCTCACTATCACCTTGACCTCCTGGGTTCAAGTGATCCTCCTGCCCCAGCCTTCTGAGTAGCTAGGACTACAGGCATGCACAACCATGCCTGGCTAATTTTAAAAATTTTTTGTAGAGACAGGGTCTTGCTATGTTGCCCAGGCTGGTCTCAAATTCTGGCCTGAAGTTATCCTCCTGCCTTGGCCCCTCAAAATGCTGAGATTACAGGCATGAACCACCGTGCCTGGACTACATTAATTTTTGTATATGGTTGAAATAAGTATTTAACTTCATTTTTCTGTATGTAGATATCGTTGTTCCAGTACCATTTGTTGAAGAGACTATTCTTTCTCTTTGAGTGGTTTTGGCATCCTTGTCAAAAATTAATTGACCGGCCAGGCACGGTGGCTCATGCCTGTAATCCCAGCACTTTGGGAGGCCAAGACGGGTAGATTACCTGAGGTCAGGAAGGAGTTTGAGACCAGCCTGGCCAACATGGCAAAACCTCATCTCTACAAAGAATACAAAAATTAACCGGGCACATTGGCAGGTGCCTATAATCCCAGCTACTCTGGAGGCTGAGGCAGGAGAATTGCTTAAACCCAGGAGGCGGAGGTTGCAGTGAGCCGAGATCATGCCACTGTTCTCTAGCCTGGGCTACAGAGCAAGACTCAATCTCAAAAAAAAAAAAAAAAAGAAGAAGAAAAATTAACCGACCATAGGTGTATGGGTTTATTTCTGGAATTGCAGTTCTATTCCACTGATCTATTGATCTATATGTGTATCTTTATGCCAGTCCTAGACTATTTTAGTGACTGTAGCTTTATAGTAAGTTTTGATGTCAAGAAATATGAGAATATCCCTTTTACAGATGAGGACATGGGGCTCAGACAGGTGACAGCAAGTTGGCCAGTGATCCTCCTTCCAAGAAGGTGGGTCCTCAGGAGTGAGCAGCCACGCTTTCCATACTCCCCACCAGCAAAGCATCAGAAAAAGGCCCAGCCCAGTGCTACCTTATTTATTTATTTTATTATTATTATGTTTTGAGATGGAGTCTCTGTTGCACAGGCTAGAGTGCAGTGGTGCAATCTCCGCTCACTGCAAGCACCGCCTCCCAGGTGTTCACAACATTCTCCTGCCTCAGCTTCCTGAATAGCTGGGACTATGTAGACACCTGCCACCACCACGCTTGGCTTATTTTTTGTATTTTTAGTAGAGACGAGGTTTCACTGTGTCAGCCAGGATGGTCTCAATCTCCTGACTTCGTGATCCACCTGCCTTGGCCTCCCAAAGTGCTGGGATTATAGGCGTGTGCCACTGCGCCTGGCCCTTTTTTTTTTTTTTTTTTTTTTTTTGAGACAGGGTCTCACTCTGTTGCCCAGGCTAGAGTGCAGTGGCGTGATCACGGCTCACTGCGGCCTTGAACCTCACAGGCTCAAGTGATCCTCCCACCTCAGCATCCTGAGTAGCTGGGACCACAGGTATGTATGACCACAGCCAGTTAATTTTTTTTTTTTTTTTTGAGTCGGAGTCTCGCCCTGTCACCCAGGCTAGAGTGCAATGGCATGATCTCGGCTCACTGCAACCTGCACCTTCCAGGTTCAAGTGATTCTCCTGCCTCGGCCTCCCGAGTAGCTGGGATTGCAGGCGTGTGCAACCACGCGCAGCTAATTTTTGTATTTTTAGTAGAGACAGGGTTTCACCATGTTGGCCAGGCTGGTCTCCTGACCTCAAGTGATTGCCTGCCTCAGCCTCCCAAAGTGCTGGGATTACAGGCACGAACCTGGCCTTTTAAAATTTTTTGTGGGGCCGGGCGCGGTGGCTCACGCCTGTAATCCCAGCACTTTGGGAGGCCGAGGCGGGCGGATCACAAGGTCAGGAGATCGAGACCATGGTGAAACCCCGTCTCTACTAAAAATAGAAAAAATTAGCCGGGCGCAGTGGTGGGCGCCTGTAGTCCCAGCTACTCGGGAGGCTGAGGCAGGAGAATGGCGTGAACCCGGGAGGCGGAGCTTGCAGTGAGCCGAGATTGCGCCACTGCACTCCAGCCTGGGCGACAGAGCGAGACTCCGTCTCAAAAAAAAAATAAAAATAAAAAATAAAAATAAAATTTTTTGTGGAGACAGGGCCTCCCTCTGTTGCCCAGGTTGGTCTTGAACTCCTGGGCTCAAGTGATCCTCCTGCCTCAGCCTCCCAAAGTGCTGGGATTACAGGCAAGAGCCACAGCACCCAGCCCAGTGCTACTTCTGACTCTGTGAAGGCAGCAACGACATCCTCCCTTTCAGACCTCACATAACCAGAAGATTCCTCTTGTGAGTGGGGTAGTGTGGGCCCGTCAGCCTTCATGGAGGTCTGGCCTCACAGGCCAAGGGCTTCTGGCTCATAGGACTCCCTGTGCTGTGGGGAGATGCCAAGGTGATGGTCAGGACACAGTGGCCAGTTGGAGAAGAGCCCCTTATGCTGACTCTTGGGGCCCACTACCACTTTGCTCCCTCTGGCCTCTTCTTCCCTTATAGCGGTTGGATTGCAGCCCTGTCTACACTGAAGAAAGGGTCCCTGGCTGTATCAGTCATCATGATGGTGGTGGCTGGCTTCTTCACCCTCTGTGCCGTGCTCTCAGTCTTCCTCCTGCAGCGGGTGAGTGGTGTGGGCAGGGCTGACAGCAAATGGGAGGAAGCAGGCAACTGTTTCCTGCCCTTGCCACAAGATGTTCTTCACCACTGCAGTTGGGTCTCCTAGGCTCCCAAAGGTCCAGCACTTTTCTCCAGGGATCTGGGTGGGGGGTCAGGCAGTGCCGGGCTTCTGGTGACCCCTTTGGGAGTATGTCCTGGATGGCTGGGTTCCTGGTGGGCCCAAAAGGCAGGCTCCTCTCACCCCACCCCTCTTCGCCAGGTGCACTCCCTCTACCGCCGGACAGGGGCCAGCTTCCAGCAGGCCCAGGAGGAGTTTTCCCAGGGCATCTTCAACAGCAGAACCTTCCACAGAGCTGCTTCATCTGCTGCCCAAGGAGCCTTCCAGGGGAATTAGTCCTCCTCTCTCTTCTCTCCCCCTCAGCCTTTCTCTCGCCTGCCTTCTGAGCTGCACTTTCCATGGGTGCCTTATGTGGTGGTGGTTGTGCCCAGCACAGACCTGGCAGGGGTCTTGCTGTGGCTCTTCCTCCTCCCTCAGCGACCAGCTCTCCCTGGAAGGGGAGGGACAGGGACTTTTTTTCCCCCTCTATGTACAAAAAAAACAAAGCTCTCTTTCCTTCTCTAGTGATGGTTTGGTAGGATTCTTTTGTCTCTGGAAGCAGTGGGACTGAAGTTCTCTTTGTCCTGTGCACACACAGACACCCCCACACAGTTGGGATCACACGCTGACCTGGGCCCACCCCAGCTGGAGTTTCCTGCCAGGGTCCTGGGCCTTGACTCCCCCACCCTGCAGGCCTGGCCTGAATCTGGCTTCTCAGACACAGCCCAGCCCTTCCTGCCCCGGCTGGGGATAAGCCTCTCACAGGCTCTGGTGGACAGATCTGTTCCCCAGGTCACTCCAGTGGTCTCCAGGCTTCCAGAGAAGGCTGGTTGCCTCAAGCTCTTGCCTGCCTTATAAATGGATCCAGAGAAGGCTGGCTGCCTTCGGCTCTTCCCTGTCTCACATTCCTCATAAACGGATTCATAGCCCTTTAGCCCCCTGCACCCTCCTGCAGGGGACTGCACTTTGAACCCTCTGGAGCCCTCCCTTGCTGAGCCTTACTCTCTTCAGACTCTGAATGTGCAATGCGGTTGGCTGGGGTTTGGGGATGGGAAGGGACCAAGGACACTGACCCCAAGCTGTCCTGCCCAGCGTCTTCCAGGAGGGCGGGGTCTGCCTGTGCTGGTATGGTTGGTTTGGCCCTGTTTACTGTGACTTCCCCTCCCCTGAGGGACGGCTGCCTTTGCCTCTGCCTCAGATGCCACCTGCCCCACCCATGCTCCCCATCAGCGGCATCCAGACTTTCAGGAAGGGCAGGGCCAGCCAGTCCAGAACCGCATCCTTCAGCAGGAACTGATGAGCCATCTCTTGGAGGGCCCCCTAATACCCGGTGGAGTCTGGCTTACACCCCGGTGGGGGGTGTCACTGTGATGGACAACTAGGAGTCCACCTTTAAAACCAGCACCCTGTTTCCCCAGGCTGCCGAGCCGGTGTGTGGACTGGGGGGCCTTCCCACAAAACTAGCCTCCGGCTCTAGGCCCCAGGCAGCCGCAGGCCCCGAGCCACTGAATTATACTGGCAGCGGCTGGGGTTTTATAAACTCCTTCCTGGTATTTTTTCCCCTCTATGTACAAATGTATATGTTACGTCTCAATTTTGTGCTTAAATAAAAAGACATTTTCAGAAAACACTGGTCCACATGTCTGGTGGACTTGGGAGGACGGGGCGGCCCACAGGATTAGGGGCTGGGCACTGCTGCTAGGATTGGAGAGCCGGCACAGTTAAGATGCAATAAATAAGTCCTCAAAGCCCTTCCTCAGAAAAGTGAAAAGCAGCTGGGAGGCCCGGGAAGCCAACGCGGTCTCTTCCAAAGACGCCTTCTCGTTCCAGTACCTCTGCTTTCAGAGCTGCGGGTCCTGGGGAGGGGCCCTGGAGGCCTCCCGGACGCCGTCTCCCCCACACACGTCCGCTCCTCTGGAGCCAGCGTCCTCACGTGGGCGATCTCTAGACGCCTCTGCGCCCGCTGGGAGTCCCCAGAGACCGCACCGGCAGCCCACCGCTCACATCTAGGCGCGCGGGGCCTCTGTGTCCCCACGTGGACCCTGCAGGAAGTGGCGGGGCGCATGACCCGGCGAGGTGTGGGGACAGGGGAGGGGCGCCGGGAGCGGGGCGGAGCCGCGTCTCCGATGCGCGCTGCATTTCCGGCGGGCGGCGCTGGGGGCAGCGTGGAGCAGCCCCTTGCTCGGTCCGTCCCCCAACCCGCCGGAACCGCCGCCCGCAGCAAGGAAGCGCCTGCGCGGGCGCGGGCGGCCGGGATGGCGGGGCCCGCTTGGGGCCCCCCGCGCCTGGACGGCTTCATCCTCACCGAGCGCCTGGGCAGCGGCAGGTACGCCACGGTGTACAAGGCCTACGCCAAGGTGGGTGCCGGCCGGTGGCCCCGTGCCCGCCCGAGCTAGCCCGGCTGGTGCCGGCTGGGGAGACTCCGAGAGGTTAGCGACAGTGTGGGAACAGTTAGGGGCGGGAGGCCGGCTTCGCCCCAGCCAGACCCTCGGCGGAGGTTGGAGCCGACCGCCACGCTTAGGTCTTAAAGGGCGCACCTGCACCCACCTGCAGGGTCAGTGGCTGAACAGGCTCAAAACAGGTTACCTGGTGGGCTGGGAGGAGTCTGGGACTGGAGCCAGTTAGGAGGCAGAGTGGGCGGTTCTGGAACTCTGAGTGACATGCCTCTGCTGGGAGCACTCCAGAATGCAAAGAAATGGCTCACCTAGCTGAGGGTTGGAGAAGACCAGGCTGAGGCTGGGTCGGGAAGCCAGGACTCCAGAATCAACATTCCTCACTGACCTCACAAGGGAAAGCTGGGAAGCCCGTTGCTGGTGTGCAGTCGGTAGACCCGGGGAGGGGGCGGAGTCGGGGGACAGAGGGAACCAGACAGAGCCTTTCCAGTCAGGCAAGGGTCCTGGCCTCCTCAAGGCAGAGCCCCCAAATCTCCTGTCCCGCAGAAGGACACTCGTGAGGTGGTAGCCATAAAGTGTGTAGCCAAGAAAAGTCTGAACAAGGCATCGGTGGAGAACCTCCTGACGGAGATTGAGATCCTCAAGGGCATTCGACACCCCCACATTGTGCAGCTGAAAGACTTTCAGGTGCGAGCCTTGGGCGGGGCCGCTGCCAAAAGGGAGCTGGAGAAGGGACACTCTCTTCAGGCTGCCTCTCTACCTCTAAACACAGTGGGACAGTGACAATATCTACCTCATCATGGAGTTCTGCGCAGGGGGTGACCTGTCTCGCTTCATCCATACCCGCAGGATTCTGCCTGAGAAGGTGGCGCGTGTCTTCATGCAGCAGTTAGGTAAAGGACTGTGACCCCAGGCTGATGCTCCGTCCCTTGTTCTCTGCGCCCCGCCATCCCACCCCTCCCCCAGGCTTAGAGCCTTGGCACACATTGCAGCTGCCTCCTGCACAGTCTGAAGTTTTAGGGTCCTGTTTATCTCATACACTCAACCCTTGCTCAGGGATGCTGTGGGACAGATGAGGGAGTAATCCCCCTCTGTGGGGTGTTAAGGCTTCCATACATAGAACATAATATAAGTACCTTGTAGAACATTCCAGAGTCCTGTAGGTAGGACTCAAGTGCTGTGCCAAGGAAAAGAGCAAGATTCTCAAGGACTGGGGCATCCAGAGAGGCTTCTGAGAGGCGGGGAGACTTGTGAAGGGGCAGAGGGGAGGAGGGTGGGCACTCAGGTGGGGTGGCAAACTCCTAGAAGTGGTGGGATCTTGGTGCTTATATGGAAAACATTAGACTAGCCAGGCAGGAACTGGGGTTGTGTAGGCTTGAGGAGGCAGATGTGAGCTGGGCAGGCAAGAGGCAGGCGGGAATGGGCTCTGAACTGTCTCTTTGTGGGTCCCACTCCTCAGCTAGCGCCCTGCAGTTCCTGCATGAACGCAATATCTCTCATCTGGATCTGAAGCCACAGAACATTCTGCTGAGCTCCTTGGAGAAGCCCCACCTAAAACTGGCAGGTCTGTGTCTGAAACAGCAGGGATGAGGTTTGGAGAGTGCAGAGGCCTCCCTCTCCCTGGGCTCACTCAGCAGCCCTAGTTCTCATGGAGCCCTCTATAGAGTCCTCAAAGAGTAACAGGCTGCAAAGTCTGGGGTTGGGCCCTGCCATCAAAAGGCAGAACCTTTCTCAGGCTACCCATGCTCAAGTCCAGCAGCATAATGGGTGGAGTTAGGGCTCAGCCCGTGGCCAGAGTTGGGACTCACTGTGTGTCCAGGTTTGGGGGTCAGTCTGGATAACAGTGCTGGGGTTCAATGTGTGACCAGCATTAGGGATCACTCTGTGGTCAGGGACAGGACTTGGTCTGTCATCAGAATTGGGGCTCAAGTCTGTGACTCCATCTGTGGCCACATAGGAGAGTGTGTGGTGGAGGAGTAGGAGGTGGTGACCCTTGATAAGATTTGGACAAGAATTGACACTGGAGGCCAGAGACTGTGGTAGAACCTAAGCCTGGGGGACAGTAAGAGGGTGGGGGCTTATCCATGTAGCTAGTGTGATCAGGTGGGCTTCCTAGGAAAAGGTGCCCAAGGGAGCTGTGCAGGATGGGTAGGTTTTACATCCCAGAGGCAGATAAGAGAGGGTGTTCCAGGCTAATGATGAGCAGAGGCTTGGAAATAGGGTTGATCGGGTCTGGAGGGTGGAGAGGAGCCTGGGGTGAGGCTTTACAAGCCAGGAGTGGAAGCAGCTGGAATTCAAACCCTGCCGCCTCACCTCTTGCCTGCAGACTTTGGTTTCGCACAGCACATGTCCCCGTGGGATGAGAAGCACGTGCTCCGTGGCTCCCCACTCTACATGGCCCCCGAGATGGTGTGCCAGCGGCAGTATGATGCCCGCGTAGACCTCTGGTCCGTCGGGGTCATCCTGTATGGTGAGACCTCTTTTCCCTGCTTCTCACCCTGAGGCCTACACTGTTTCCTCAGGCAAGGCCTCTCTGGGCCACTCCTGAAGGGTTCTGATGAAAACTCACTGCTGGCCCATGACCCCTGCTGAGGGGCTTCAGGCCAGGCTTGACCTATTCCCTCCCAGCCTCCGCTCTGCCTCCCTTCCACAGAAGCCCTCTTCGGGCAGCCCCCCTTTGCCTCCAGGTCGTTCTTGGAGCTGGAAGAGAAGATCCGTAGCAACCGGGTCATCGAGGTGGGTCTAGCAGGGCCTTAGCGACCATCGGGGGGCAGAGGGAGTCAGGGCCCTGAGGGTTTACACTTCGCTCTCACCTGCAGAGACTGGAGTGTGGGCTCCAGGCTGCCTTTGTAGTGGAGGTGCATGCTCTAGACTGGAAGTCGAGGTGCCAGGCTGTCCCAGGGACTTAGGTCAGCCCACAGCAGGCATCACAGTGCCTATTTTGCAGGCCCTTGTGGGGAGAAAGCCAAAGCAGAGCCAGACCCAGCCTTCCCAGGAACATAGTCCAGGGAGGGAAATAAGGACCCAGAAACACAATTCTAGCTCAGCTCAGGGCTCCAGCGAGGGTGCGCCAGGAGCCCAGGGATGGAGGCCTGGCTCCTCACTGGCTCCATCATCTTGACCCACCTGTTCCTCCTCGGTCTCAGGTTCCCCCCCGTCCAAAGCATACCTCGGGTTCCTCGCCGACCCCTGGGCTAGGGGTTGAGGGGCTGGAGCCCAATGTGATCTGTCCCTGCCATTCCCTTCCCTACAGCTCCCCCTGCGGCCCCTGCTCTCCCGAGACTGCCGGGACCTACTGCAGCGGCTCCTGGAGCGGGACCCCAGCCGTCGCATCTCCTTCCAGGACTTCTTTGCGCACCCCTGGGTGGACCTGGAGCACATGCCCAGTAGGGAGAGTCTGGATCGAGCAGTGAGCAGGCGGGTGGGGCTGGGGTGGGCTGAGGGTGGGCTGAAGGTCTCGTTGACCCCTTTGGTGGTGAATAGGTGACTCGCCCAACAGAGACAGAGGGTGGGCTCAGGGGAGCTGATCTCCCATCTTGGTGAGCGTGGGAGGGTAGGGAGGTGGACCTGACTCCTGATCTGCCCATCCCCCAGACCACCCTGGTGGTGCAGGCTGTGAAGAAAGACCAGGAGGGGGATGCAGCAGCCGCCTTATCGCTCTACTGCAAGGCTCTGGACTTCTTCGTACCTGCCCTGCACTGTGAGTCCCAGGCCATGCCTGAAGCCCCTGGATGCAGCAGGGATGGGAGTCGTCTGTGGCTGCAATAGGTGGATTCCAGTTCTCTATCCAGAGTGTTGTAGGCAATAAAGCGGAGCATAAACCTGGAATATTGTGTTTGGAGGAATTCCAGAGGGTTCAGTGTGGGGCAGGGGTTCTCCCAGACTCCTCATATGACCTCACTTTCTGCAGATGAGGCGGATGCCCAGCGGAAGGAGGCAATTAAGGCGAAGGTGGGTGAGAGTCCCCATGAGGAAGTGGGGGGGCAGGGGGTACGGCCCTGAGATCTCAGGGCCCCTGGGGAATGGCTGTCTTAGAATTGGAACTTCCTCTCCTGCAACACAGAGCTTGGAATGGATCAGGCCAGCCTCATTTGCCCCCTGACATGTTTATAGCTTGAGGCAGTCACTAACAATGCAGAGGGAGAACTTGGAGGTGGGTTCTGGCAAGGGCAGCAGGTGAGACAGCACCTCCTCAGGCCCTTTCCCTGCTACAGGTGGGGCAGTACGTGGCCCGGGCCGAGGAGCTCAAGGCCATCGTCTCCTCCTCCAATCAGGCCCTGCTGAGGCAGGGGACCTCTGCTCGAGATCTGCTCAGAGGTAGACTTCCGGTTCCTGGCTGACCCCAGGGGCCCCAGCAAACCTCCCCACAGCCTGAGGGGGAGGCGGGTGGGGAGAGGCATCCTGCAGGGAACAGGCAGGTTGCTTCCCCCACCCTGAGCCTTTCCTCTCATCCTAGAGATGGCCCGGGACAAGCCACGCCTCCTAGCTGCCCTGGAAGTGGCTTCAGCTGCCATGGCCAAGGTTTGTGCCAGTGAGCAGGGTCTAGGTGGGACAGGATGGGGTGGGGCGGGGAGATATCCAGGCCATGACCCTAAGCAGCCTGGTGTCCTTGTGGCTGCAGGAGGAGGCTGCTGGTGGGGAGCAGGATGCCCTGGACCTGTACCAGCATAGTCTGGGGGAGCTGCTGCTGCTGCTGGCAGGTGAGGGCCCCCGTTTCTGCCCCCCAGAGGGCCCCTGGCTGCCCTGCCCTCACCACACGCCCTCTCTTTACAGCGGAGCCCCCGGGCCGGAGGCGGGAGCTGCTTCACACTGAGGTGCCCACTGAGCTTGAGAGGGTTGGGAGGCTTCCTCTTCCCCTTTCTTTGCTCTTACCTGTGGGGATCTCTTTGGGTTTCCTCTGGAATGTCCCACTCTCAGGGTGTTCCAGGTCTGCAAGTCAAAACCATAGGGCTGGGGTACTCAGACAGGGCAGTGGAAGATCTGGGAACCCAGCAGCAAAAAGTCTGGGAAGGCTTCCTGGAGGAAGGAGCAGATAAGGGACTCAGGAGGCAAGTTGTTCTGACGGGGCAGAGGGTTCTGGAGAGCATCAGGGTTGAGGAGGAGTTCCCTTTGAAACCCCACCCCCCGCCACTCTTCCCCACACCCAAGGGCATATCTTTCCTTGGCAGGTTCAGAACCTCATGGCCCGAGCTGAATACCTGAAGGAGCAGGTCAAGGTGGGCACATGGGGCCACGCTGGGGCTAGGGTCTGTGGGTTCTGTTGCTCTCTGCTTGTGGCTGTCCTCCCTACCCTGCTGGTGTATGTCTGCTCTCCCACCTCCTCTGCAGGCCTCCCTGTCCCCGTATCTGCCCTTCACTCTCTCTTGCTCAGCACTGCACTGTGGCTCGTGTCCCCGTCCTTCACTCTATTTCTTGCTCAGCACTGTGCGCTGTGGCTCGTGTGTCTGCCTCCTGGCTGCCTCTCATCCCTTGTGCTGCCTTCACATCCCACAGATGAGGGAATCTCGCTGGGAAGCTGACACCCTGGACAAAGAGGGACTGTCGGAATCTGTTCGTAGCTGTGAGTCTTGCCCTGGGGTCGATCCTCCATCCAAAGAGGGGTGAGGGCTGGGGGCCCTGGGTTCTGCCTCCCTTACCAAAGACCTGAGACTGACCCTCCCCCATTGCCTCCCTCCCCCCCCGTAGCTTGTACCCTACAGTGACCCCAGAAGAATGATTGGACAGACGTGAGCCATCTGGAGCAGAGGGGTACTAACCCAGGCTGACGCCAAGAATGAAGTGGCCCACTGCAGCCCTGGCGAGCAGGCTTCTTGGATAGACAGTGCTGAGACCCCCACATTCCAGAGTCCCCAGCTTCCCTCAGGTTACTCTGCACCCCACAGACGGTTTGATGGCTGTGCTGTATGCTGGAGGGGAGGGCAGGACTCTGGAGAACAGCACTTCTTTCATGAGACCTTTGTTTGTTATTCGGTGGTTACTGGATCCTGTGCCTGTCAGTTTTGGAGCATGCAGCCGTCTATCATTTTTTGCTCTGAGAAGAGGGCAAGGGGCCCCTGCAGGGCACTTCTGTGCTTGCTCTCGCCCTGCCAGTAGGCAGCTGTGCCCCTGGCCTGCCCTTCCCGGGACCCCTTATTCCAACTCAGCTCCTCCTTGCACTGGAATGAGGCACTCCAGCACCCCTCAGGGACCACCCACCCCACAGTATGCACTCAGCCCCACAGAACCCACCAGTCTTTCTGGGAACTCACACCTGCCCGCCATCTCGGTACTTTAAATTAATCCTTCAAGCATGAAAGTTGTATCTTTCGGGGTGGGGCAAATTTAAGAAGACCATTTCTTGTTCCTGCCCTGGCCTAGGGAGCACTCAGGAAGGTTCCCTGGTCCTCATCTCTCCCACCTCCGTTCCTCTTTGGGCCCCACACTAGCCACAGCACGGGCCTTGTGCTGGAATTGGAGCCTGGGAGAGGGAGACGGCCTGACCCAATGCACTCCAGGCTTCCCACTTCTAGGCCTGCTCTGCCGCTGTGGAGCCCTGGGCAAACCCCTTCCCCTTTGTGGGCCTGGGTCTCTCCATCTGTTCAATGGGGCTGATACCTCCACAGCCCACAGCATGGGCACTTATGAGTACAAAGTGAATTTAACCTGGAAAATAATGTATTTGAGAGTTTCTTTTAAATAATCAGCGGGTGTTGGTGATTTCTAGCCCTTCTGCCCTTAAATGCCTCCTTGGGCAAGAGTTGTCTGTCCTCCCTGCAGGAGGCTGGGTGTGAAGAGTATAATTCACTGTTTCTCTATTAAATTATTTTCTCTACTTGGGCATCTCTTCTTGCCTTAAGAACAACAGGAGGGGGTCCGCTGCCCACAGGCTGGGGCAAGAAGGACTGCAGCAAAAGCTGGGGAAGCTGAGGTAGGGTTGGGGAGGTCACAGTTTGGAGGGGAATGCTGAGAATGATAGCCACATCTGCCCTTAGCCCCCAGGGATCCAGGAGAAAGGCTGACCAGGGTCATTCCTGCCCACACCCAGGCGACCAGTGGAGAGAGGAGCACAGGCCTGGGAGCTGGGAAGGCTTTTTCCCTCTTTGCTCCTCAGCTCAGCTCCAGGAGTGCAGTCTTCCAAAATGCTCTGCCCTCCACACTGCACACTGTCTCACCCCAGACAGGATCTCTTGGCCTCCTACCCCTTCTTACCCTGGGCTAGTGAGGGAGCAGTGGGCTGGACTGGGGGAAAGGGCATCTTTTAAGGTATCATGCTCACACCCAGCCCCCAGAGGCTCCGTTTCCAGCAGACTCTGTACCCTGGCCTTCCCCCAACCCCACACACAACCCCAGGTGTCATTCTGATCAGCACTTGTTGGGAGTAGGAGGGGAGCACATCCCCTGGCTGCCAGCAGGGGAGCAGTTCCTTAGACTTACCCATTCCTTGCGGGTTGCTCAGTCTTCCCAGGATTTTCCATACCTGGATGGGAACAGACCCTGGGAACTATTCTCCCTGAAGCCCGTGGCCTGGCCATCGGGGGGCAGTGGGGAGCAGTGTCCCAGAGGGCAGGAGGAGCTGCTAGAATTCTGGCTCTGCTACTTGGCCTTAAAGTTTGGGATCCATCCATTAGCCTATTTCTTCATAAAATGAGGTTGAGGATAAGGGCCCCATGGGAATTTGTAATGAGATATTGCACATGGGCATGACATACAGTAAGAATACAATAAAATGTGACTTTTAGATCTAGGGAGAGAAATGTACTTCAGATTATCTCTGGAAATGGGCCAGACAAAAAAGCCCCAATATATAAAATGAGGGAACAGGAGGGGAATGAATGGACCTGATGGGGTGGATGAATTGAGAAGATGGGAGAGGTTGGGCGTGGTGGCTTACACCTGTAATCCCAGCACTTTGCAAGGCCAAGGCAGGCGGATCACGAGGTCAGGAGATGGAGACCCGCCTGGGCAACATGGTGAAACCCTGTCTCTACTGAAAATACAAAAATTAGCCGGGCGTGGTGGCAGGCTTCTGTAGTCCCAGCTACTTGGGAGGCTGAGGCAGGAGAATCGCTTGAACCCAGGAGGCAGAGGTTGCAGTGAGCCGAGATTGCGCCACTGCACTCCAGCCTGGTGACAGAGTGAGACTCCGTCTCAAAAAAAAAAAAAAAAAAAAAAAAAAGATGGGAGGAAGAGTGGAAATGTAAGACGAGATGGAAGACTAGAGGAGAGACTTGAAGGGTGATAGAGTGAGGGTTGGCCCATCAACCCCAGTTGCTTATTTGTGATCACTGTATTGGCTGGCTGAGAACAGAGGCCTGAAGTTCTTATTCAAGTAGGTGTGGAGAGCAGTGGGCACCCACAGGGAGGACTCAGTACCGGAAAGGCCTGGGGACTGAGGCTGCTGGAGGAGCCTCTGGGAAGGGGCCCTCCTTGAATAAAACATCTAGATGGCCTCTAGGTTTTTCCTGTGTCCAAGCCGCCTGCCAAGCAGGGAGGCAGCCCAGTCGGAGGCTGGGGCGAGTGGGGGCAGAACTTGCTTCTAACGGCAGAAGCCTGTAGGAAACGTGCAGATCCACTTTCCAAAGGTCATGTTTTCCTTCTTAGGAGACAGAGTTGTTTTCGCCTCTCACTTTCAACGCTCTGAAGGTGCCCAAAGCAGGATGGCTACCTCCCAGCAACGTTCAGGGGACTGCCCTGTCCTCCTACCTCCATCCCAGTCATCCAAGCACAGAGCCAGCCCTGGGCCAAGCTAGGGGAAGCACCCGAACCTTCTCCCACGGGGCCAGCCCTGGAAGACACAGATGGGCCTCAGGAGCAGATAGAGGTACCCAGGTGTCCAACTGGCCCTTCTTTATCCCTTTACCTGGGATGTGGGAAAGGACATAGAACCTTTGTTCCTGTGGAAGGTCATCTAGAAGGGCTCTTGTCCCCAGAGGCCAGGTTGCTGTCCCAGCCCTCCCTGAAAGGGCAATGGCCCAACGCCGAGGCTGGGGCCTGAGGGAAGGAGCACACCAATGACAGCTTCCCTAGAGGAACTCATCCCCGCACCTACACACAGCAGATCCCACAGACACAAGACAGCCCTGTGCAGGCTCATAAACCCCCGCAGGCCCCACACACACGCTCATGAGCACACATGCAGGCGCAGCTCCTGCTGAATGAGGCTGAGGCCTCCTCAGTGCTGCTGCTGCTCCCCTGATCTCAAACCTCAAATGGCCTCTGGGGACAGCTCTGCCTGGCAGGCACTGGGTTGGAGGCACGGCCGTGGGCCCTGTGACTACACCCCCAGCCCCACCTCAGGTCTGTGGGATAGAGGACAGAAGCCCCAGCCTCATGGCTGAGTGTCAGCTGGGTCAACAGGCAATGTCAGCAGCTCGGCTCAGCTAACAAGCATGTCCCAGGTGTCCTTAGTGCCTGACTGGGGCCTCTGGTGTCTGAGGAGGAACCATCTGGCTGTTGAGGGAACAGGAGATCCTCCATGCTCCAAACCCTGGTCACCCTCCCCAGTTCCTCCCGGAGGACCAACTGGCCTTGGGAAAGTCACTTGTTTCTTGGCACCCTCTTCCTGCTGGCAACTGGGCCTGAGCTGTCTGGGTGGGTAGAAGGTAGGAGTGGGGGACTGCAGGCTTCTTGGGCAGAGTTTCCCTGAAATATTTTGCATTATGGAACCAGAGCCTCTGAGGGTAAGAGGTGGCGGGACAGGCAATCGTCTTTGCCTCTTCCCTCCTGCTGAAGGGGTTTGGGGAAGTTGGAGGGGCTCTCTTAACTACCTTTTAACATTTTTTGTATGCTCACACTGCCCACAAGGGTATGAAGGAGGAAGTAAAGGGGAAAAGAAAAGGAGGGAGGGGGCCAGGCGTGGTGGCTCACGCCTGTAATCCCAGCACTTTGGGAGGCCGGGGTGGGCGGATCATGAGGTCAGGAGATCGAGACCATCCTGGCTAACACAGTGAAACCCCGTCTCTACTAAAATTACAAAAAATTAGCCGGGTGCAGTGGCGGGCGCCTGTAGTCCCAGCTACTAGGGAGGCTGAGGCAGGAGAATGGCGTGAACCCAGGAGGCGGAGCTTGCAGTGAGCCGAGATCATGTCACTGCACTCCAGCCTGGGTGACAGAGCAAGACTCCGTCTCAAAAAAAAAAGACAAGAAAAGGAGGGAGGGAGGGAAGGGAAGGAAGGAGTAGGCCATAAACATCAGAGTCATAACTGCAGGGTACTAATGGGGTTCTAGGCAGAGGGTGAAATGGGAAGTTTTGGTGGCAAATGACTCTGTGGCCCTCATATCACACCAGGTGGGTGGACCAGTCACAGGACAAATATGTGAATATCCTATTTAGACATTGGATTGTCTAAATAGGAGAGGGTAGGAACAGCTTGGGAAGACAGTAGTAGTTGATGTATTCAGGGCCCAAGGGCTTGGGAGTTGGGGGCAGGTGCAGAGGAGGAGCTCCATTTGGGCCAAGTCAGCCCCCAGCTGCGTGTGGGTACAGGACAGGCACTGAGTCAGCAGAGCGGCAGCGGGTGAGGGCACACAGGTGAGAGGGGTGCAGACTGACAGAGACCCAGATTACAGGGCTGATGGGGAGGGGGAAGGAAGAAGGGAGGCCAGGCATGCCCAACAGAGCTGGGGACCCCTCAGCCTGCCCTCATTGTCCATCTCTATCTGAGCCCCACAGCCTCCTCCACCCCATTCCAGGGGTAGTACAAACCAGTCAAGGTTTCTTGGGGTTCCGTTCCGAGGGTGAAGGGGAAACAAATGTTTCCCTTTCTTTAATCCAGCTCCTGATCTTTAATCCAGGTTCCAACCAGCCTTGCTTTGACAGGGTTCAGGGAGTGCACGTCCCCCAGCCCCCACTGCCCACCACCCTTTCGGCCCTCTCCCTCTCAGCCCTGCAAAACACTGAGGGGGAAGGGGTCTGTCCAATCCCATTAGGCAGAAGGCCCCGGAGGGCGGAGTGCTGACGTGGGCCTTGCTGCTGACGCTGCGGAGGCAGCCCATGACCCCCCTACCCGGCTTGGGGCTCTGGCTTGGGTCTCCTCCAGCTCTGAGAAGGTCAGGAGGAGGCCCTGGCCCGGGAGCAGCCCAGGAGTAGCTCAGAGGCCCAGGCCCATTCCCTGGGGACACTCCAGGGCTGGGCCTGTGTCTCTTCCTGCCCTGTCTCCCCTCTTCCAGCCCCCCATGACCTCCTGTACAGGTTTGATGGGCTTTGTTCTTATTTTACAAAGCAGATCTCATGGAAACTTTGCCCTTGAAACCCAACCCTCAGATGGCCGCTCCTGCCTGTGAACCTTGGCTGGCTTCCTCACAGGCTGGGCCCTGGACCTCGGGGTGGGGCACCTGGGGTTGGCCCCGTAGCATCTTCCTCCTGCCCAGGCCCCGGGGGTGACCTGCTTGGGGAGCTTCCTGGCTGGTTTCTGAAACCTCCCCTGCCCCCTGCCCCTCAGCGCCTGCCACGGGTGAGTGGGATAAGATCTGGGCTCTTCGTTTTTTTAAAAGAATGAGTTACAATTTATTGATAGTTTGTCACATGCTTTATAAATGGTCACCATTTGAAACGTATCATTACTATTTTGGGGAGGGGGGACTCTTCATTTTACAGGGGACAAGCAAGACAGGCTCAAGGAGGGAAAGGACAGGCTCAAAGTCATCAAGTGTGGGGCTGGAATGCAGTTGCCCTGTCTTCTTTCTTTTTGCATATCTTCCATCTCCAGGGTGAGGAGGGGTGTAGGCACAAGCACCCAAGACAGCTGCGGTCCAGCCCTGGCCCCACCTGTGGTCTCAGTGATGCCCCAGAGGTCCTATCTTCCCCACATAATGAGGCTGCGCCATCCTCCTCAAAGCCAGACCTATTTCATAGGCCCCAGACCCCACCTTCACCCAGGGCCCCCAGAGAACAGAGCTGGAGACACTTCCACTCCTAGCACTGGATGCCTCCTCCCTCCTGTGAAGCTATAGGTTGTGGGGTGGAGGACACCCCTTTAAGGCAGGCTCAGGGGGCTGTGAACTCCAAGACTCCTGGAAGCCAGTAAGAAGTGGGAAGGTAGGCACACCATTTGGGATTTTTATTTTTCACTGAGCTAGGAGAGGAGATTCCAGCTATGGAATCCAGAGAAAGTTCTACAGGAACAGAACAGAAATTGGCTGGGCCCTGGGCCCAGAGAAGGCCTGGAGCTGCTTACTGTTCAGTGCCAGCTTCATCCTTGGCACTCTGCCTCTCACACAGCATCACTCCGGCTCCCAGAGCCCACAGTGGCAGCCGCTGGAGGCTGTGGTGGTAGCTGCTGCCCTGCCCAAGGAGGGGTGTGGGCTTGGCTCTGAAAGTCTAAACCAGAAAGAGCCTTAGAAATCATTCAGCCATTCCCATTTTACAGGTGATGAAACAAGGCTCAGAGAGAGCAGGGACTTTCAAGAACAATAAAGGTGGAGACTAGAACTCAGGCCTCCTGTCTGTCCAGGGTATCTGCCCAAGCTGTCTCTGAGAGTATCTCAGTGTTGGTGTCTAGAGGGGCTGGACACGCAAGGGAGCTGGCCTGTGCGTGCATGTCTATGTGTGCCAGGATGCATCTGTGGCTTCTGTCTCTGAACGTGCCAGGGGTTTTGTGTGCTGTGTGTGTCTTTCTGTGGGTGCTCCTGTGTGCAGGAACTTGGGGACACGGCCAGAGAGGGATGGGCATATTCCTGCAATCTTGGGAGGCCTCCACAGGCTGAGCTGGCGGGGAGGGTCCTGAAGGGTAAGGTGAAGATGGGGGCTTTGCTCCCAGCAGAGAGGAAAAAACCAGAAGATAGGGTTGGGGCATGGATGGGAAAGGTCTTGGAACTAGGATGGGGCAAGGAAAACAAAGCCCCAAATGGAGTATGGGTCTCTGGAAGTTGACACACACTCAGCCCTCATGGGGGCCCAGCCCAGTGGGTAACCCCGGGGAAGTGGTCACATTACGTGACACTTCTCAGCTGATTGCTTGAGGTCCCCCAGTGTGGCCTGGGCCTTGTCCTTGAGTGAGCCCAGGTCCAAGCCAGGAAGGCTGGCCAGCTGCCCAAGGACTGAGGCCTTCTCCTCCTCCTCCTCTGTGTCCTCCTCGATCATCTTGGCCAACTCCCGGGGCAGCTCCACGTCTCCACCTGCCATCTGGATCTGGCTCTCATCTGTCTCGTTCTGAAGGGAAGAGAGGGTGGGGTGGAGTGGAAGTCTGTGAGAACCCAGAGTTGAGAGGACAGGGAGGAGGCTTGGTCTGGGTTCCAGGCCCCTAGATTCTCTCTCTTTTTTTTTTTTTTTGGTAGAGATGAGGTCTCCCTATGTTGCCCACACTGGTCTCAAACTCCTGGGCTCAAGTGATATGCCCACCTTGGTCTCCCAAAGTGCTGGGAATACAGGAGTGAACCACCGTGCCCGGCCCCCTAGATTCTTGAGCCCCATGTTCCAGTGAGCTCAGCTCCCACCCCCACATCCCAGGATCAAGCATTGGATGCTTGGACATGGAGACCTTTCATATTACCTTATTTCACTCTGAGATACTGAAGGACCAGCACAGCGAGTAAAGACAAAATGAAAATACTTATGAGTCACACTGTTACAGTCAGCTAAGTCATGTTTTGACTCTTGTTATGCTTAAGGGTGTAACCAAAAATAGTGATGGGTACCATTTATCAAACATCTATTACATCTATTACATGGCAGATGTTGAGCTGGGTGCCTTTACTTCTCACAATGACCCTGTGAGGTAGGTAGGTATTGTTACTCCCACTTCACAAATAAGGAAATTGAGGCTTACAGGATTTAGGTAACTTACTTTAAATTTAAGTTACTTAACTAACTTAAGTAACTTAAATTGTCCAAGGTTACACAGGTAGGATGTTGGGGAGCTAGATTCAAACCTATGTCACTGATTCCAACATCTGTGTTTTTTGGCATGGCACCTACGATGGCCATTGCCCTTCACTGTTCTTCTGGGGGGCGCCTCATGTCCTACTCAGTTGCATCCAAGTCTTGGTTCTTCTGCTCAACTCTGACTTCCCTGATGGCAGATGTCTCTTATATGCCTAGCACAAGTATCTGAGGAATGACTTTATTTCCAGGAGAGTTTGCAGTGAGGCAGGCTTTCTGGACCGGTTTTTCCCCGTGAGAGATTTCCAAAAGATTGGTGCCCTGTGGGCAGTCAGAAGCAGCTGGGGACTTAGTAAATATTTGTTGAATAAGTGAATGTGATGTTCATATATTTGGTCATTCAATTCAAGTGGAAGATCAAAATCAGGAGCACTATAGCCCTGTGTTATTTTCCCGAGTCCAGCACAGTTCTGGGTGCACTAGGGCGATATTCTGGGAGAGATTTGTGCTTCAGTCCCCTCCTTAGACAACAGGAGCAGCACACTTACATGCCCATCTGGCGCTGCACTGCTCAGGGGAGCATGGGGGCAGGGATCTCCTGAGACATACTCTCTGGCTGCTTGGCCAGCCAAGGGGATACTTGGCTCTCTACAGGCAGACTCCATACCCTGGAAAGCAGCCTGGGGCCCTGGAGCAAAGGCAGGCTCATATTCACCGGCTTGAGGGCTGGTCCCAGCTCCATGGCTCACTGGCTATATGATCTTAGCCAAGTCCCTCCATCTCTCTGAGCCTCAGTTTCATCATTTGTGGCTGTGGGTGATAGCTGCCTGGCAGCATTATTGGGGGTTAGATGAGGACATGAAGGTCAAGTACTTGGCACACACAGGGCTTCTCTCCCCCACCTTAAGTTCTGCCCTCCAGTAGGTTCAGAAACCCCCAGAGCACTCACTTCTGCAGTCAAATCTGCTTTCTGCCTCCCCTGTGTCTTCCTCTGCCCAGGCCTGGCCTAGGCTTGGTGGGGGTACCGGGGGGTGGAGGAGAGAAGAGGCCTAGATTGGCTCCAGAAATACAGACCTGTCAGTTTCACGAGAACTGGGGTCCCCTCAGTACAAAGCCCTGGCCCTTGGTGGGCACAGATGAACTATGAGTGAGTGAATGAATAAATGAACAAATGAATGAGAAGGAAGGATCTAACCAAGCACCCTGTGAGTCTTATAACTGCGGGCTGTGGTGCCCAGAATGGGACGAAGGAGTTGAGAACCCAGAGCTCAGGGTCCCAGATGTGCCTTACAGCTGGGGCCAGCTTACCTTGGGTAGCCGGTATTTGTCTCGGAAGTGGCTCCGCAGTGTGGCCCGCTCTGCCTTCCTCTGTGTGAACTGTGCATCCCGCTCCATCCTGCAGGGTCACCGGGGGCAGAGTCACCATGAGGACAGAGACAAGGGAGTTGGAGTCTTCAAGGGAGGGACAGAAGGGGTCTCTGAGTCCTGGCAGCACTGCTGTATTGGTCCCTGTGTGTAGCAAAGGCACTCCAACCAGGACAGCCAGGTCTCTGCTGCCTTTCCCCATCACAGTGCCCTTTGTTGTCTCTGCTGCTGGATGGAACTAGGGGCCAAGGTGGCAGTCTGGCTCTCTCTGCAGACCCTAATTATTTGTCCCTCATGGCCTCCAACTTGGTCTGTTGTTCCCTCACTGAGAAGCTATGTCGTGTAGGGAAAAGTATTCAGGACAAACTTGGGTTCACACCGCAGCTCCACTACCATTTTAGGTATATCCTTAGGTAAGTCACTTACCTTCCTTTTCTGTAAAATGGGGATAAAGTTTTGCAACTCACAAAACTGGTATCAGGATTAAGCGAAATAATAGCTATCATTTATGAGACTTTATCATGTGCCAGGTGCTGCTAAACAGTTTACATGCATTGGCATTTAATCTTCATAAATATACAAGACACGTATTATGTTTACCATCCCCACTTTCCAGAAAAGGAAACAGAGGCACAGAAAGGTTAAGTAACTTGCCTAAAGTTACCCAGCTAATAGGCAAAGCCAGGCTCTGAACCCAAGTAGCCTAGCAGCAGAATCCAGCCCCAAACTCTGTCCCAGCACTGCAGGCACACAAGTAGGCTCAATGTCTGTGAGTGCCCCCATCTCAGGGTCTGCCTCCGCGACTCTCAGCCTCCTCGGCTGCACCACTTTTTTCAGAGCCTCAAGCTCAGAGGAGCCCCAGTTGGAAGACACAGGCAGCTGGGACCAGATCGGATTAAGGGATTATTGTTTCGTCAGAAACGCACGTGCATCCCCCTCCTCGTCCCAGACTCCGGTCGCCCCTTCCCCCACTCCCCCTTGACCAGAGTATGAAGCTGGAGCGGGGTTTTGGGTTTGAGATGGGATGGGTCTGGGGGCAGTGTAGAGGACACCTCCCGGTCTCTTACCATCTCTAGGAAGGTAGGGGAGAGGGGATTGGGACCTGAGGCTGGCCCGGGGATGGACTGAGCAGCTGTGGGGTTGGGGAGGGGGAGGTCGTTGGAGCCAAGAAGGGATCCCACTCACTTCTCTTCCACCAGTTGCTTCTGATACTCCTCGTACTCCTCCCGGCTCATGCCCTGAGCTTCGGCTGCCGACTTGTCCCCATCCCCCTTGTCCTCGCCGCCTCCCAGGCTCCCAGTGAGGTTCTTCAGCTGGCCGCCCACCATGGTCTTCACCATAAACGCCATGGTCTTCGCCGGCTGGGGCACTGGGCGCCTGCTACCACGCGCTAGGCACCGGGCACGTCCGCGCCTACTTCAGCACTAGGTCTCGCGGACAGCTCCCGCCGCGGGCCCGCGCCCCACGCTTGGCGCCGCCCGCCGCCCGCCGCCCGCCCCCGCCCGGGCCCGCCCCCACCTCCCCAAACCCCTCCTCACGGGGGGCGGGGGGCAGCACGGGGCTGAGAAGGCTGGACCACGTGCCCGCTCCCCACTCCCGCCTCCCCCACGTGCCTCCTTTAACTCCGAGCTCCGCTGGGCACTGCTGACAGCGGATTAGGGCCTGCGGTGGTGGGGTCGCTCTCCCGGGAGAGGGGTTGAGCTGATACACTCCTGGAACCCTGTTCCCTAGCGTCTTCCAACTTTCTCCTCTCCTGGGCCACTAATAACTGGAATTTCAGCTGGGAGATCCAGGTAGCAGCAAGGGGTAAAAACCCAGCCTTGGGCGCCCCTCATTCTCCCCACCCACCCAACTCACTGAACCCAGCAGCTGCCCAAAGAGCTTGACGCTGGTAAAGGGAGGGAGACCTGAGGGCGCGAGCGGGAATCCCACTTATGGTTCCGCGAGTTGGCCTCTCAGGGTTGCTCTGTCACGCGCCTCCCCTGCTGCCCCTGGAGCAGTTAGGAGTGGGGAGGGAGAGAGCTGCTCAATGATGCTGGCTGAGCTGGAGGGACTCAGGACGGACACTGCTCTCTGTTCTGGGTGAATTTGAGGACAGAATTATATACAGTCATGGCTCGCTTTTCCTCCATAGTCGAGGGTTCAAAGCCCGTGGGGTATCTGGTCTTTTGGAGGTTAAGCCAGGCCTTGGCCTCCTTGCCTGCTTGGAGCGCGCTCCTAGCCAGCTACTCAGAAGGGGTGGAAGCCTTCACAGAGATTAGGGTGAGGCTGGAAAGAAGACCAGCATATCACAGCATGGGGAGAGGGAAATCACCTTTAATAAGATGGGAGTGTGCTGAAAGCTCAGGTGTGGGTGGGAGCTGGGCACCCAGACGAAGAGGATGCTGATCAAGCACCCACCCCAGACACTGCCTGCTTCCCAGTGATGCAAAGCAGGCTCTGAGGTGGGTCAGGCAGGCATGCTGGCAGGGAGAGGCTGCCTCCTGAGAATCCCCGGGGCCCTGGGGGTGTGTGGTAGAGGACCCAGAGGAAGGCTGCCTGTGGACAGACACTCTTGCAGGCTCTCATTCAGCTCCTGCCTGCTGCGAGAGAAAAGGTTACAGGCTACTTGCATCTCTCCTTTATGGGCTTTTGAAAAACCAAGACTCTCGTGCTTGTCTTGCTACACTCACTGCACCACAACCTCCCCTGTTCTTGGACTTTCTGAGGCTCTTTGGCCTGCTGCATATGGTCCACGCTTTCCCCCGGGGCATGTAAGGTCTATCCTAGTGGCTCCAGGCTGATTGCCACCACTGCACTCCTGTGCATGTGCTGAAGCCTGTGAGCATTTCCACCTTGTGCTTTTTAAAGCTTAGCTCATTTTACTCCTCCTCCAGGACCATCCCAACCCACACGGACTCTTCTTGTCTTGAAATTCCACCAACAAAGATTGTCAGTCTCATTGCTGAGGCCCTTAGCACACCCCACATCTCTAAATGGTGCACGTTCATTCAGCAAACACACACCAAGCAAAACTAGTGACCTCCTCTCACTTTTTCAGATCTCTTTGCCCAGTTTCACAAAGGTCCTGCCCTTTGCTCCAACACTACTGAACTTGCCACTTTTTCTCTAAAATATTATGTTTTTCTCATACCTCCCTGCCTTTTCTCATGCTGTTTCCTCTGCCTCTATGCCTTTACCTATCTTGTCAGGGTGGAAAACTCCTAGTCACCTTAATGACCATATCAAATGTCCCTTCCAGGTTGATTCCCTAACCAAGGGGGGTCAAGTGTGTTCTGCATTCTTGTAGCCCCTCAGCTTCCTGACATCATGGCATTGACTACACAGGGTCAGTTAGACCTGTGTGCGTGAGCTCCATGAGAGCAGGACCCAGATGGGGCTGGGGGATGAGCAGGTGGTCAGTGGTGCTTGGTGAGAGAATGGGCCCTATCCTGCACTGTGCTCTTTGTGACTTGGGGACTGGACAGGTCCCCTCTGGACTGAAGTGTCCCCTCTCCTAAATCCAATGGCTATAGCTGAGAACCAGGAGATGCCAGTGCTGTGGGAAGTCCTACTCACGGAGTGGCCCACCTGAAGTGCACGTAGCTGAAGAAGCCTATAGTCTGAATGAGGAGGAAGAACAGGAAGATGCCAGGATGCAGGCACGAGGAGGCCCTTGGGGGCTGGCCAGGTGGGCGGGGGGCCTTGGCCGCTGCCTTCTGAAAGGGGAAAGTCTAAGGTCCTAGCTTAGTTTCTTACTCAAAAGGAGGGGGGGGACCTGGAATCTAGGCCATGTGCATGCTCCGTTTCCTTTCCCCAGGCTTGGGGTGTCCTGGCTCTCATCCAGGGAACTTAGAGAGGGGGCAGTGTACAAAGCTGCCTCCCCCACCCCAGCTCCCATGGCTGCATTTGTGGGAACAGCTGGGAAGGCCTGGGATCATCAGGGGGCCCAGGGCTCAAGAGAAGAGAAAGAAGTAGAGAGCCAAAGACAGGGTGAGCAGGGTGAGGGCGAGGGAACGAGGATGGGACAGGGCATGGGGAAGATCTGATTCCACCACTGGACTCTGAATGATCTTGGACACGGCCCACCCCATTTGGATTGAGGGGTGTCCAGGGCTCTGCTGGTGCTGAGTCTGTGGGACTCTCCAGAGAGCAGAGAGGGCAGAGAGAAGATGAGATGTGTGCTGGCATGTATGCACGCACATACAGACACTGACACAGGCACAGATGTGCTTGCCAGCAGTCCTGGGAGGGGAGGGCAAAGGCAGGATGGCTCGGGGCTGCCAAAGTGCTAGAAGAAGGGTGGCTGAGCCCAGACATCAGGGTTGGGGACCCCATGCTCCCCACTACTTCCCCCTCACCGCCGGGCCCTGAAGCTCCTTCTGCAGGAGGCCCAGGATGTGGTCCAGCTCTAAGAAATGATGCTCAGTGCCCACAGGCAGGTAGGAGACCCGGGCTTCTGCAGCCATGCGGACAGCTGCATCCCTAATCGGGGGTGGAAACCAAGTAAGATGACTCATTACCTCTTTTGCTTCCACGCAAATGGCCTAATCATTTCCCATCTCCCCAGGGGCAGCACATGGGTGAGGAACAGGTACCATCCATGGGGCCCCTTCTTGGGGACTGGTCTTTTCTCCTCCAACCTTCTTCCTAGATCCTGAGACTTTAGCTCAGATAAAGATCTCCCTAAAGCTATCTGTGTCAACCCCAGGCTCCCCGCCTCTGCCTTCCATCCTGGATTTAACTCCTTTCCTTCTTCTCATCTAGGTGCCTCTCCACCCCCAACCCTAGCCATCTAGCTCTGTGTGTACAGGGGGGCTTTAGGCTTCAGGTTGGGACGCATGCCTCCTCCACGGCATCCCCAGAACTCCCCCAACCCCCAGGGCTCCAGAGATCCAGCCTAGAGTGGGATAACAGGAAGCTAATGCGGGCACAAAACCAAGTCAGGGACTGCCTCCTCCAGCTGGTCTAGTCTTGGCTGTGCTCCCTCTCCAAGAGCCCCCATCAAAATGCCCCTCATCCCAGGAGCTGCCACTGAAGGAACGCTCAGATTTCTTAACCCTCCTGAGGGTGGCAGTGTCTGAGGCGGCCTTCATGATGGGCTTCTCCTGGAGAGAATTGCT
The DNA here is from genome assembly GCF_047675955.1 of Chlorocebus sabaeus. Classification (NCBI taxonomy): domain Eukaryota; kingdom Metazoa; phylum Chordata; class Mammalia; order Primates; family Cercopithecidae; genus Chlorocebus; species Chlorocebus sabaeus. The sequence continues at coordinate 50,657,612 of NC_132929.1, read as the reverse complement.
TTTCAACAAGGACTTGCAAAACATTAAACTTGATTCAGTTAAATTCAAGTCAACTCAACAAACCTAACTCCACCCCCAGCCCTTCCAATTGACAGGCTGTGTGCTGGGCGCTCAGGAAATGATGGAAGGAATGAAGGGCTAATGGAGGAACTTCAGGCAGAGAAACAAGGTAGTGGAGGGGTCCCCACCGAGTCCCTTACCTCATCTGTTGCAGGGCCTGGAGCAGAGTCCTCTGTCCATGGAGCAGGGCATCGACCTTAGCAGAGTCCTGCAGGAGGGCCAGCCTCTTGTCTAGGGCCCAGGACACAGCCCCTCTCTTGTCAGAGCCCACCTTCCCAGGTTCACTGCAGCCTCTTCCTTCCAGAGGCCTTCCCAGATTACCAGGCCTTCCTTATTTGGACACACTGTGTTTCTCTGACCTCATCCACAGGGGCTTCCCGCATTCCCCCTCCACTCACACCCCTCTCCCCAGGGGTGGTTGTTTCCTCCCAACAGTGGCCACTTCAGGGTTTTCTCAAAATACCTCTCCCTTCTTATTTATTTGAGATGGAGTCTTGCTCTGTCGCCAGGCTGGAGTGCAGTGGCACAATCTCAGCTCACTGCTACCTCCGCCTCCCAGGTTCAAGCAATTCTTTGGCCTCAGCCTCCCAAGTAACGGGGACTACAGACGCATGCCACCACGCCCAGCTAATTTTTGTATAATTTTTGTATTTTTAGTAGAGACAGAGTTTCACCATGTTGGCCAGGATGGTCTCGATCTCTTGACCTCGTGATCCGCCCACCTTGGCCTCCCAAAGTGCTACGATTACAAGCGTGAGTCACCACGCCAGGCCAAAATACCTCTCCCTTCTAAAAGTGGTTCTGTCCCCTGAAGGAGGCAGAGGCCCAGCCCAGTCCTCTCTTTCCTGGTTCCCCCAGGGCACTATCCAAGCTGGGGCCAGTGCTGGTCAACACCCAGTGTTTGGGTCCCTGCCTTACTGAGTGGTGTCCAGGGCCTGAGGGTAGGATCAGAGAGGCCTGGCCCTGGAGTGTGAGTCCCCTCCCCTTTTCCCCACACTAGCAGCCCAGCCTAAGCTGCTCTGACACAAGATTAAAACCTCGAGCTGTCAGAGTCCAGCAAAGCCCGCAAGAGCTGCTGGCCTCCTCTGCCCAGTATCTAACACCTTGGCTGAGTTTAGCTCTCAGGCCCCCAGGCAGGGCATGACCCGAGGCATGACTCCCTAGGGGAGGAGCCAGATGGCAATGGAGATGAAATGAGGCTTCTGGTGCAACTGAGCATTAAGCAAGCCGTATGCAAATTGCATGTGAAGCTACATGCAAATTAGCACCTAGTCTATTTCTGTCATTCATCTACAGAGCCGAGTCCAAATATCTGGCATCTCCTCTCCCCAGCCCCAGCCTGAGCCCCAGCCCCGTGCGCATTTCGTTGTGCAGAGATGCCATCCCGCATGCTGCCGTACCCCATCCTGTGACCTGCAGCATTTCATCCCTGCCCTCCTTTCCCTCCAGGCCTTAGGGAGACTAGTTGCTTACTACAGTGCTTGCTCCTCTTTCAGGCCCGCAGGTGGAGCCTTGGATGCTTGTGGGGCTACTCACCCAGCCTCCATCAGGCCTGGCTTGGCCTGGGGGCCCCAGCTGCTTCTTCCATTGCCTCTCAGCCTGGGCCAGCTGCTCGGAGAGACCCCGCAGAGCCTGAAGGATCTGGCTGTGTCTGCCCAGCGTCTCCTCCAGGTCAAAGAGCCTTTCCCCTGGGAATTAGGGCAGAGCTGGGATGGGCAGCCAGCCACGGTGGCATAACACAGCCTATCTTATCTTTGGGGGGGCTTCTTGGAGGGGGTGCCAGAAGGTGTGGCTGCTGCCTCTAAGACCCTCTCCTGGAAAATGAGTCTGAGTGGTAAGGTGGGGATAGGACAGAACACTTGGGCCCAGGGCCTGCTTAGATATGGCCTCCTCAGGCCTCAGTTTCCCTTCAGATTGAAGGACTCCTGGTCATAAGGGTGGAGGATGCTGTGACACTCAGATGGGCGCCACCTGCCTGCTCTCTCAGTCCCTACCTTCTCCTTGAGCTTCAGAGCCTGACTCTGGAGTTACATCCGCCCTGGTGCCCAGGTCCAGCCTTGCCCGCAGCCCTTCCAGCTGCCTCACCAGACGGAGCTGCTCCATCTCCAGGAAGGGCTGAGGGGGAACCTGGGGGAGGAAGACAGAAAGTCAGGCCCCAAACCCATGGGAGATCCAGAGGTGAGGGGAGCCTTCCCACAGGCTTCCCCACGAGCCCAGTCTCCCTCCCTGGCCATCTGGCCCTGCAGTTTCCAGCCCTCTGAGTTCTGCCTTCACACAGATCCCCACCCTCTTCCCTCCCTGCTGTGGCCTCAGGCCTGTACATGCTGATCCGTGGCTCCTTTAAGCTCATCTCCTCCAGGCAGCCTTCCTTGACCCCCTGGCTGGTTGGGACCCCTCCTCTGTGCTCCCACAGCCCCCTGTGCCTTTTGAGACCTGGCACTGATCACTCTGAACTGTAATGTCACAGCCTGAGCCAGTCAGCCTGTGAGGCCTTGCAGACCGGGCCTGGCCCACAGCACTGCCCAGCACAAGGTCTGGCCTGAGCAGAGCTCAGAGGCCAGGTGGAGGTAAGGGCTGGAATGGCAGGTCTGAGGGCACCATGACATGGTCAAGGGCAGGGTCCCTGGGCTGCCATTCCCAGGTAGGCCAGGGCTGGCATCACCTCTGGGCTGGGCTCACTCAGGCTGAAAGTCAGGAAGGACAGGACATCATGATCATCTGGAAGGGGACAGATGAAGGAGAAGTAAGACCCCTCCACCCAGCAGCCCCCTGGCTCAGCCTCCACCTTCACTGCCATGATATCCCACTGAGGCAAGAGGGGTGACTTTGGGCCATCACCTGATGCTTGTCTTGCTCACTTCATAGGAAAGATGTGAGGGTTGACAGGTAGATGGGTGGGTGGTGAGGGCTGAACCTCACACTCAGTCAGAGGCAGGCCCCTGTGAGTGGCAGAACTGGATGATCCCAAAACATCCTGGGCTACAGCCATGGCAGTAAACCAAGTGACACCCTCAGGCCCCCAGAGCACAGTGGCTACTGGTAGTAGCAACTGTGTGGTGGCCACCTCTCCAGCATAGCTCTGACCATATCACTCTCCTCCTCAGAAACCAGACTAAGGTCCTGGCATTCTAAGGACTCCCACGCTCTGGTTTCCCTCGGCTTTCCCACTGTGGGATCCTCTGTGGACTCTCCATGGCATCACATCTCTTTGCTCCATTTTCCTAAATGTCCCTCCTTGCTGTCTGTCTTCCACTTGTCCCACAGCTCCCAGCTAGGGGCACTTATGGGGCCAGCACTGAAATCAAAGTTTCTCTTGTTTTATCCCATTTGAGACTTGCAAGTCTCAAGGCAGACGTGACTTCTCCCAAGGGTCGTGGAGGCCCAGGTCATGTGGTGAAGTGGCTGATGCCACCCCAGTGCACTTTAGAAGGTGTGCTCAGGGTGATTCATTCATCACTGCCCTTCTGCTCTTACCTGACCAGTGGGATCCTCACCTGCCAGGGTGCTGGTGGCTGCTGAGACCCCAAAGAAACCTCCAGGGACCAAAAGCAGGGGCCCCACATCCACACAGAACTCATCTGGATCACTGGGAGTGAGGCCGCTGTTCAAGGACACCTGAGGGACACAGAGGGAGTGAGCGGTAGGGGGTTGTCCCTACCTCTGACTCCCTGGCTCCCCTGGCCATAGGAGGGCAGATGGCCCTAGGGCTTGGTATCAGAATGGCATGGAGGTGACCAGCACTCCTGGTCTCATGTGAGCCCTTACATGTATGTGCTCTGGGTGAGTATTAGGATTCTGTGTAGGGATCCCCTGTGGATGTTGGCCCGTGTGTGCTAGGGGCCTCACGTAGTGTCACAGGCACTGGTATGTTGGGGCCATGGGCACGCACACACAGCAGCTCTGTAACTCAGAGCCCTGTCAGAAGCAGGAAGTGACTCACGCGCAGCCTCTGCCCCCAGTAGGTGATCCGTGCTCTGAAGGGGTGTGGCCGGTTCCGGAAGTCCCAGTGACAGGAGCCCAGCACTTGGCTGGCTCCATACCTGTGGGCAGTTTGTTCATTTGTTTGTTTTTGAGAAAGAGTCACACTCTGTTGCCCAGGCTGGGGTGCAATGGTACAGTTGTGGCTCATTGCAACCTCTGCCTGCTGGGCTTAAGTGATCCTCCCACCTCAGCCTCCCAAGTAGCTGAGACTACAGGAATGCACCACCACGCCTGGCTCATTTTTGTATTTTTAGTAGAGATGGGGTTTCACATTGTTGGTCAGGCTGGTCTCGAACTCCTGACCTCAAGTGATCCACCGTCTTGGCTCCCAAAGTGCTGGGATTGTAGGAGTGAGCCACCGCGCCTGGCCTTTGTGGGCAGTTGGAATCCAGCCAGGATATACAGGACTCAAGGCCTGGCCAGTGAGGGCAGTCCCAGAAGCCACTCTGCCCAGATCTGCTGTGCCACCTCCCTTTGCACTGGGTGAGCTGGCATGGGATAGGTACCTTGTCTAGCTTGAGTCTCCCTTCTTGTAGCCTGCTCCCTTGGCAGAAGAGAGAGGGGCAGGGGAAGCAAGCCCTGCCTGGCAGAGTGTTGGGACTTGGATTTACAGAAGGGACCAGGGGCCTCCCTGTGGCCTGTCCTCAAGGGGACAAAGGCCTGGACTAACAATGCAGTTTCTGCCCTCCATCCCTCCGACACACCTATCACCCTTGTCCTATCACCCGTCCCTCCCTCCTCCTCCTTCTCTCTCTTTTTTTTTTTTCTGAGATGGAGTCTTGCTCTGTTGCTCAGGCTGGAGTGCAGTGGCACAATCTCAGCTCACTGCAACCTTTGCCTCTTGGGTTCAAGTGGTTCTCCTGCCTCAGCCTCCCGAATAGCTGGGATTACAGGTGCTCGCCACCATACTCGGCTAAATTTTTTTTGTTTTTAGTAGAGACGGGGTTTCACCATGTTGGCCAGGCTGGTCTCAAACTCCTGACCTCAGGTGATTTGCCCGCCTCAGCCTCCCAAAGTGCTGGGATTATAGGCGTGAAATACTACGCCTGGCCCCTCCTTCCTTCTTCTCTTAAACTCCAAGTCCCCTGTGCCTCTGGCTTCCCCTTCCTCTCCCAGCTGACTCAGGACGGATGACCTGGACATGTCCTGGCAGCCAAGGACAATGTGACCAGGCTGCCTCCCTGACGGGTCGGCATGGCAGGCTCTGGGGAGTCAGGAGAAGAGTGTTAAACGCTGAGTGTCTCTGGACACCTCAGGCTACTCACAGCAGAGCGTCTGACAGTGCTGCCTTCCGCCAAGAGGGAGGCAGCACAGGGCAGGGGAGAAGCCAGCACCAGAGCAGCCACCTGGGTTTGTGCCCCGAGCTGTGTGACCTTGGGCAAGCCATCTCATGTCTCCAAACCCCAGTGTTGCCATCTCTAAAATGAGGATGGTAATTGGAACAACCTCATAACAATGTTATGAGGGTTAACTAAGACAGTAAACGAGAAGGACGTGGTGCTGGGCCTGGCATACAGTCAGCTCACTCCATAAATGCAGGCAATTACTCTAATTGTTATGATCCGAGAGAAGGTTGCTGAGAGACACTGACAAACCGGCCCAGCTACTGAGGAGGCATCGGGGCGGCTGGGGAGGGACAGAAGCCAAATCATCTGGGAAAGCGAAGGGACAGCTAAGCAGGGAAGAGCGGGGACCCTTCAGGAGTAAGTCTGGGCTCAAAGTTCAGCTCTGCCCACAGCACGTCCCTTCCCCTCTCTGGGGCTCAATGTCCTGACCTGTAAATGGGACGAATAACCCCCACTTATGGAGGGTATTGGAGATGGGATGAGATCATGGGAGTGAAGATACTCATCATAGGCCACAGCCTGTGTCATTTCACCTGGGGCTGTTGGGTTGCAGGCATCAAGCCCCATGGGTGTGGGCTTCGCCTGAGTGAGAGTCCAGCAAAGATGGCAGCTCTGGGAGGGTGGGCCCTCTGCTGGAGTAGGCTGGGGCAGGGGCTCGGATGGGGGGGATGGGCCCCTCCCAATGCAAAAATGGAGGTGAGGGGTCAGTCTAGACAGGCCCTTACCCAGGCTGCTCAGAGGGGATGTGCCCATTGCTGGCCAGCACACGGATGGCAGGACTGTTCTGCAGGGAGATGAGAAGCAGCCTGAGCTGCGGCCACGGCGGGAGGGGGAGGGTGTGGGCGGGCAGGGGCGCTGGCAGGCAGGAGACAACTACGCACCTGAGTATCCTCTGCCGAGGAGTCAAAGAAGATCCCGATGCCGTCCCATGAGGCCAGTCCCCCGAGGACAGAGCCTACATGGCCCCTGCCCTGGGTGTACCACACGGCCTGTAGGTCCCCAGCCCCTCAGCTCAGGGAACCGTGTGAGATACTGGGACCCCAGGGCTCATCACCTGCCTCCCTGACCCACCCTGCTCTGTCAGCTCTGGGAGAGGACACTCACCATGCCCTGGGCTCCCCGGCGCCCCAATCCCGTCACCCTCATCTGCACCTCTACTTCCCAGGCAGAGAAGAGGACAGAGGCCCTGCTCCACACGGCGCCACTCCGGTTCCTCATGGATGGTGTTAACCGCACTTCCTCCAGGCCCAGGATGGCATCTGTGGACCAGGGCAGTTCAAGCCCCAGGCCCCACTATACCCCAGTTCCCCCTTCACTCTCTCTCACCGGCCTGGGCTGGGCTCCCGGAAGAGGAAGAGACAACGCCAAGGCCTGCCATTAAATAACCAGGCAGCCAGGGAAGCAGGAGTCAGAGCCCAGCACAGCTGGAGGGGCCTTTGCCGGGGAGGGCAATGAATGCCAGCACTGTCCGCGTCGTCAGTGAAGCCTCACTGCAGTGTGTGTTGTCTGTTTTTATAAGACCCCATCTAACAGATGAGGAAACTGAGGCTCAGAAAAGTTAAGGAACTAAGTGGATTGGACGGAATTCAGCTCCCTATGACTCCTAAGTGCAAGCTTTTTCCACCACGAGAGAGATTTGTGTCTAACTCTTCCCATTTCTCAGATGAGGAAACTGAGGCCTTGTGACAAAAAAGGAAGTGCCTGAGACCACAGAACACAGGAGAGCACTTTAGGAGAAGTAACTGCAAGGAGGCCCAGGACTCTAGGCTGTGGCCAAATGAGGCCGGAGCTTCCTGGTGGACAGGACCTAGGGGCATTCCAAGGTGAGGAAAGCAGGAAAGCAAAATTGCGGAGGTGAGAACCGGCCTGCAGAATGGCGATGAAAGAGTGTAGGATGGAGTGTGTGTGTGAGAATTGTCACTGGCGGTGGTGGGGTGGGAAGGAAGGAGCCCTGCATGGTAGGACGGAGGAATGGGAGAGAAACTGAGGCAGTCTTGGCAAGAACTGGGGGCAGGGAACTCAGAGGCCCTACTCCAGCTCGCTCCCCACCCTCCAACCTGCCAGCCTGGAACCTGGCCCAGGGCCCAGACTCTGCCAGGACGTTCTGGAGGCTGCTAATCCAGCCTGTTTGCTCTATAAAGGCCAGGGATGGGGGTAGGGAGGCTCAGAGCTGCAAGGCCACAAGTCCCAGGGCCTCTGGAAGCTGTCACTGCCTCTGAAATCCTTGCAGGAGGCAAGGATTGCCCACTGTCTACTACGCTTTCAGCCTTACGAGGCCTGTGGGTGAGACCTTGCCCCAGACCATGGGCTCCTTCAGCCTGGCTCTACCCTGTGTCTCTGGGCTGGGCACAGAGGAGCATCAGGGTGAACCAATGAATGAATAGACAATGCACACATCACTGGGTGATCTTGGAGAAGGTGCTTCTGTTCCCTTACATGATCTGTGACACCCAGACTTGGCAAGGCCCAGAGCAGTGAGCGTTGTATAAGCTTGCCATCCTGGTCTTGAGGCAGAGGCCGGTATGGTGTTGTGAGAAACAGCCCACTTTTTTGTTACCTCCTGTGTCTTTATGAAAGAGGACTGGAAGAAACCCTACTGATAGGGCCTATCATCTTAAAGGGATATATTTTGGGCTGGGCGCAGTGGCTCACACCTATAATCCCAGCACTTTGGGAGGCCGAGGCGGGCGGATCATCTGAGGTCAGGAGTTGGAGACCAGCCTGGCCAACATGGTGAAACCCCGTCTCTACTGAAAATACAAAAATTAGCTGCGTGTGGTGGCACGCACCTGTAATCCCAGCTACTCAGGAGGCTGAGGCAGGATAATCACTTGAATCCGGGAGGTGGAGGTTGCGGTGAGCAGAGATCACACCATTGCACTCCAGCCTGGGCAACAAGAGTGAAATTCCATCTCAAAAAATAAATAAATAAATAAAAGGGATATTTTTTCCTGGCCTTAGTCAGGAATCATGCCATTTCTCAGAACTAACTTTTTTTTTTTTTTTTTTTTTTTTTTTTTTTTTTTTTGAGACAGAGTCTGGTTCTGTGGTGCCCAGGCTGGAGTGCAATGGCAGGATCTCGGGTTCAAGCAATTCTCCTGCCGCAGCCTCCCGAGGAGCTGGGACTACAGGTGCGTGTCACCACACCCAGCTAATTTTTGTACTTTTAGTAGAGACGGGGTTTCACCATTTTGACCAGGATGGTTTCGATCTCTTGACCTCTTGATCCACCTGCCTCGGCCTCCCAAAGTGCTGGGATTACAGGTGTGAGCCACTGTGCCCGGCCAAGAACTCACATCTTATAGACAGAAATCCACAGCTGATCTGCTTTCTATCTTTGCTTTGCCTGCTAAGAGGCTCAGAATTAAATTTATGGCCTAACTCTGAGGTGGACAGACCTCACAGCGTATGTTTTGGAAGCCATGCTCCTAGACTATTTCATGTTCCACTCTAATCCTCATTGTCCTTGCTCACTCCTAATGTAAGCAAGCTCCCTTCTATCTTGTAGTTTCATCATCACAAATCCTTTTTGGAACAAGATCTGGTAGAAGACACACTCTTTGTAGGTCCAGGTTTGGAAGTCCCTGAACACAAACCTATGGGCTAAGATGCTCTCATGCCTGCTTCCACCCACAACACACATACAGGGAAAGGCTGGTGCCCACTCGCCTGGAATGAGGATGCCTCCCTCCAGGTAGCCCCCAGTTCTCATGGCCAGCCACAGGCCTGCTGGGATGCAGCCAGGAGAGTGGAGGCTTGTGCTGGTCCACATTGCCTTCTGTGTGTCTGGGACTTAGTGTGTGAGCATGTGTCTGTGTGTCCACAGGTCAGAGAGACAGAGGAAGGGCAGGGGTCCAAGGAGAGGCAGAGGAGAAGAGAGAAGTTCTGGCGCAGGGAAGCAGAGAGGTAGAGGAGAAACAGCCTGGGCAGGGGTCGGGGGTGTTGAGGGGGTGGAGCAGGAGACAAGCCTGGGAGGGGTCCTGGGGTGCCTGGCACTGTCCCAGGCCCTACCCCACCCTGGACAGAGGATGGCTGTGACAGACCCACTCCCCACCAAGTCACAGCCCCTCCAGCACTTTGAGGGACCCTGGGCATGGCTGGTCCCCATCCCTGCCCCTCACCTCCATGATGGCTCCAGAAGGGTATTCCAGACCCAGGCAATGCCAACCTTGGGCCTTTGAAGCTGAGCTTGTATTCAAACCTGCGCAGAGGAGGACGCGCCGTCTCAGGACTGTGGGGTTCCAGGAGCAGGAGGAGAAGGCAGAACAAGGGACCTGGACCACTGACCACCGGCATTGTGAAGGCGCCTGATGTCTGGGCCCTGGGGTAGATCATAGCTGAGAGGCCGGGGAGGGGATCCTGGGATAGGGCCAGGCAGGGAGGAGCTGGGGACTGGCCAGGAGCTGGGTTTTGGCACTGTCCTCTCTCTCCCTCTCCAGCATCGACATCCTGTTCCTTCCAGGCCTGCTGTCAGGCCCCGCCCCTTCCTCACCTCCAGTCTGACGTGAGCAGCGGGACCCCTCCACAACCCGAGCTCTGCCCCTGCTCCTGACTCAGGCCGTCTTTCTATCTCCCCTCACATCCAGCAGCTGGATGTGGTGGAGGGAGGGGGGCACCCAGGGTTGGGCTCCACCCTTCAGCAGCCCTGGCCTCCCCTCCCAGTTAGGGAGACAGGCCTCCACATCCTGCCTGTGTCCCCCAGCATGGGTGGCACGTCTATCTGGACACCCATCCTTCTCTCCTCCCTGCCCCCTCTCTTCCTCTCCCTCATTCCCCCAGGCTCATCCTTCCAGGCAGCCTGGTTTCCTCAACAAATGCATTACATGAAAAAAAGAAAGGGAGTCTTTAGAGACAGCACAAAAACGCAACGTGCAGACCTTGTTTGGAGCCAAATTTTAACCCAACTGGGAAAACAAAAAAAAAGATATTGGGGAAATTTGAACAATGGATATTTTTGAACAATGAATATTTGACTATACTGAAGAATTGTTAAAAAATTTTAGGGCCAGGCACCGTGGCTCATGTCTGTAATCCTAGCACTTTGGGAACCCAAGGTGGATGGATCACCTGAGGTCAGGAATTTGAGACCAGCCTGGCCAACATGGTGAAACTCCGTCTCTACTAAAAAAAAAAAACAACAAAAAATTAGCCAGGCGTGGTGGTGCATGCCTGTAATCCCAGCTACTTGGGAGGCTGAGGCAGGAGAATCACTTGAACTCGGGAGGCAGAGGTTGCAGTGAGCGGAGATTGCTCCATTGCACTCCAGCCTGGGTGACAAGAGTGAAAATCCATCTAAAAAAAAAAAAAAATTAAGGACTAATATGGTATTGTGGTTATGCTTTTTATTTTTTATTGTATTTATTTATTTATTTATTTGAGACTGAGTCTTGCACTGTCGCCCAGGCTGGAGTGCAGTGGCGCAATCTGAGCTCACTGCAAGCTCCGCCTCCTGGGTTCACACCATTCTCCTGCTTCAGCCTCCCGAGTAGCTAGGACTACAGGCACCCGCCACCACGTCCGGCGAATTTTTTGTATTTTTTAGTAGAGACAGGGTTTCACCGTGTTAGCCAGGATGCTCTCAATCTCCTGACCTCGTGATCAGCCTGCCTCAGCCTCCCAAAGTGCTGAGATTACAGGCATGAGCCACCGTGCCTGGCCTTTTTTTTTTTTTTGATAGGTAGTGTCTTCCTATGTTACCCAGGATGGACTCAAACTCCTGGGTTCAAAGGATCCTCCTGCCTCCTGAATAGCTGGAAATAAAGGCATGAGCCACCACGCCTGGCTTGTGGTTATTTTATTATTATTATTTTTTTTTTTTTTTTGAAACAGAGTCTCGCTCTGTCACCCAGGCTGGAGTGCAGTGGCGCGATCTTAGCTCACTGCAAGCTCCGCCTCCCAGGTTCACACCATTCTCCTGCCTCAGCCTCCTGAGTAGCTGGGACTACAGGCACCCGCCACCACGCCCGGCTGATTTTTTGTATTTTTTTTTTTTTTAGTAGAGACGGGGTTTCACTGTGTTAGCCAGGATGGTCTCGATCTCCTGACCTCGTGATCCGCCCGTCTCGGCCTCCCAAAGTGCTGGGATTACAGGCATGAGCCACCGCACCCAGCCTGTGGTTATGTTTTTAAAGTGTTGTCTTTTGGAGAAACATACAAAAGCTTTACAGATGAATTGCTGTAATGTCGGGGATTTGCTTCAAAATATTCCAGGGCTTGTGGGGAGCAGGTGGGGTAGAGATGAGACAGAATTGACCTTGAGTTGGTAAGTGCTGAAGCTGGATGGCAGGATGCAGGGGTTTCTTATATCCTCTCTCTACTTTTATTATTTTTTTAAACAGGGTCTCACTGTCACCCAGACTGGAGTGCAATGGCAGGATCGTAGAGGAGCTAAGACTATAGGCATGCACTACTGTGCCTAGCTAGCTATTTGTTTTTTTGTTTTGTTTTGTTTTGTTTTGAGACAAATTCTCACTCTGTCGCCCAGGGTGGAGTGCAGTGGCGTGATAAAAGTTGGTTTTCCAGAATGACTCATTTGCCAAGAATTCTGGATAGCTGAAATTTTACTGTGCTTTGGAGGTTCCCAATAGGAGTCAGTGACTGAAGCTTTACAAATGGATTAAAATCAAAGTTGTGAAATGTTAAATGTGAAATGTTAGGACATGCTATAAGAAATCATTTCACAGGCCGGGTGCAGTGGCTTACACCTGTAATCCCAGCAATTTGGGAGGCCGAGACGGGCGGATCACGAGGTCAGGAGATCAAGACCATCCCGGCTAACCCGGTGAAACCCTGTCTCTACAAAAAATACAAAAAAACTAGCCGGGCGAAGTGGCGGGCGCCTGTAGTCCCAGCTACTCGGGAGGCTGAGGCAGGAGAATGGCGAGAACCCGGGAGGCGGAGCTTGCAATGAGCTGAGATCCGGCCACTGCACTCCAGCCCGGGCGACAGAGCAAGACTCCGTCTCAAAAAAAAAAAAAATAAATAAAATAAAAAAAGAAAAGAAAATAAAAGATACTATTTTGCAACACCAAGCCTTCACCTGCCTCCATCTGCTCCTCCTGCCTTTACAGCCACGCTGGTGGATAGGTGGTCCATTCTGTCCCCGCCTCCTCACTGGATCCTCAAGCCCCTGGCTTCCCGCTCCTGTCCCCACCACTCCATGGAAAACGCCCTTACAAAGGCATGAGCAGTGATGCCTGTTCTTTGGTCCTAGGAGACCCTTCTCAACCCAGTCTCTGCTACTTGAAATGCTGCTGACATACACCTTTTCTCCATGACCCCTCCTGCACCCTGAGTCCCCCCAAGGCCCACCTGCTTCTCCCCCTGCCCCTGGCTGCTCCCTTCACTACTCCTTTGCCAGCTGCTCTCCCTGCCTACCTGCATAAGCCTCAGGACTTGCTTCTCCCCAACCCCACACTCCCTGACCAAGCTCCTCCATGCCCTGACTTCAAGCACATCCCTGTGCGCACTCTCAAATCTACTTCTAGCCAGCCTCTCCTGGAAGACTTGAATGAATGTGTCTCTTTGCAGGGGATATCCCTGCTTGGATGTCACTAAGGCCCCCAGGAATTCCAAACTGAATTCCTCTTCTCCAGCCCCTTCATCTTCCTCCAGGCCTCAGGTCTCCCAGGCGGCACCACCCCCTTACACCAGAGTGGAACTGCTCCCATATCCTTCCCTCTGCCTCATCCCCACATCTAGCCGTAAGCAGGCTCTTGTATTTGTTCTTGCCATTCATACTGTGTTACCCGGTTCCTTAATCTTGTCAAGTCTTAGTTTTCTTATCTGTAAAATGGGAGCATTAATGGCATATACCTCCAAGAGTTGTTTGAAAAGTGACATGGAACGTAGGGCCTGGCAGACAGTGCTCAGCTCAGTAGGACAGCAGCTCCTTCATCCTCCTCTTCCCCACTACCTGCTGACTGCAGCCTCCTCACTCTCTCCCAGACTGCAGTGAGAAAGGTCTTTCTAAAATGCAGATCTGGGCCGGGTGCGGTGGCTCACGTCTGTAATCCCAGCACTTGGGAAGGCCAAGGCGGGTGGATCACCTGAGGTAGGAGTTCCAGACCAGTCTGACTAACATGATGAAATCCCATCTCTACTAAAAATACCAAATATGCATGATGGTGCATGCCTGTAATTCTAGCTACTTGGGAGGCTGAGGTAGGAGAATCACTTGAACCCGGGAGGCAGAGGTTGTAGTGAGTCGAGATTGTATCATTGCACTCCAGCCTGGGCAACAAGAGTGAAACTCTGTCTCAAATAAATAAATAAATAAATAAATAAATAAATAAATAAATAAATAAAAATACAGATCTGGGCCGGGCGCAGTGGCCCAAGCCTGTAATCTGAGCACTTTGGGAGGCCAAGACGGGCGGATCACGAGGCCAGGAGATCGAGACCATCCCGGCTAACCCGGTGAAACCCCGTCTCTACCAAAAAATACAAAAAACTAGCCAGGCGAGGTGGCCGGCGCCTGTAGTCCCAGCTACTCGGGAGGCTGAGGCAGGAGAATGGCCTAAACCCGGGAGGCGGAGCTTGCAGTGAGCTGAGATCCGGCCACTGCGCTCCAGCCTGGGCGACAGAGTGAGACTCCCTCTCAAAAAAATAAAAATACAAAAATACAAAAATACAAAAAACTAGCTGGGCGAGGTGGCGGGCGCCTGTAGTCCCAGCTACTTGGGAGGCTGAGGCAGGAGAATGGCATGAACCCGGGAGGCAGAGCTTGCAGTGAGCTGAGATCCGGCCACTGCACTCCAGCCTGGGTGACACAGCGAGACTCCATCTCAAAAAAAAAAAAAAAAAAAATACAGATCTGGCCACACCACACCTCTGTCCTAAGCCCTTCAATTGCTCCTGGCTATCTTCCCATAAAGTTGAGCACCTCATTGGGCCTACAGAGGCAGGTGAGGTCCAGGCCCCTGCTTTGGCTTTAGCCTCACTGGCTCCCAAGCCACACCCCTTGGCATCTGAGCCCCAGCAAGTTGGTCAGCTTGCTGTCGCACCTCACCACCTTTGACTGGGCAGTGCCCTTCCTTTGCCAGGAAGGCCCTTGCTGTCCCTGCCTGTTCTTTGAGTGTCTGAGAAGCCTCCCTGCACTTCCCACTGCCTCTGCCCCATTGGTGGAGTGCTGGTGGCAGGTATTCCCCCACTTTTCCAGCCGGCAGACTGAGTCCTGAGAAGGCTCCCCATCAGTTCACAAGCTCCTTAAGGGTAGGATCTATGTCTTGCTCATCTGTGATGAGCCGGTGGCCAGAGCAGAGAAGGGAGAGATGAGAGAAAAGAAAGAGGAAAAAACAAGTAGAAACAGAGAGAGAGGCTGGGTGCAATGGCTCACACCTATCTGAGGCGGGCAGATCACTTGAGGTCAGGAGTTCGAGACCAGCCTGGCCAATACGGCAAAACCCTCTCTCTACTAAAAATACAAAAATCAGCCAGGTGTGGTGGTAATCCCACCTGTAATCCCAGCTACTGGGGAGGCTGAGACACGAGAATCGCTTGAACCCCAGAGGCAGAGGTTGTACTGAGCCGAGATCATGCCACTGCATTCCAGCCTAGGTGACAAGAGCTAGACTCCATCTCAAAAAAAAAAAAGGAAAGATGAATGGGAACATCCAGCCACCTGGGCCTGCAACCCTCAGGGTCCCATTGGCTGAGCCCTGTCCTTTCACTCCTGTTTGTTTTATGCCTGGCCCATCTCTCTTGTGTTGCTTGGCTGGCCCCTGTTGTGACCCTATAGCCACGGGCTTCACTGTAGGTTTCTGAACCCTGGCTAGCTTGGACCAGCTGTGAGAGCTGATTGATGGAATCCCCATCCCCCGCTGTATTCAGCGAAGTCAGGTTGGTAGCTTGAAATTGACCACAGTGAGAGTATTAACTCCACGGATATCAGCAAATGCTATAAATCAGAGCTACCCCACCCAGCCCGTGTCCTAGATTTGGATATTAAACATTCACCAGTGCACCACTGCCTGAGTCTCTCTCCTCTGCACTTTCAGAGGGACTATCCCTCTCCCATCTCAGGCTGGTTCCCCCATGTTCTGGCTTCCCACCACCCACCCCCTGCTCTAAGGAAGGCTCTACCATCTATATACCACCCCTCCTGTCTATATCTCTTGCCTTACTCTCAGTACTCAGTACGATTTGAAGGTCAATGTCCTTCCCTTTGGCAGCCAAATTTGCTCAAGACTCTGCTGTCTTAAATCTACCAGCTGGGTGCGGTGGCTCATGCCTGTAATCCCAGCACTTTGGGAGGTCAAGAGATCAAGACCAGCCTGGCCAACATACTGAAACCCCGTCTCTACTAAAAATACAAAAATTAGCTGGGTGTGGTGGCGGGCACCTGTAGTCCCAGCTACTCGGGAGGCTGAGGCAGGAGAATCACTTGAACCTGGGAGGCAGAGGTTGCAGTGAGCTGAGATGGCAGCACTGCACTCCAGCCTAGGCGACAGATTAAGACTCCATCTCAAAAAAAAAAAAAAAAGAAAAGAAAAGAAAAAAACTAAATCTACCACATCCTTCTGTCACTCTTCCTCTCTCATCTCCATTACAACTTCATTTCCCAGACTGTCCACCTCTTGCGTTGCTCACACCCTTCTCTAGTCACTGTGGAATCATCCCTTACCAACACAGGTGTTGTGGCTAAACCCGAGGAGCAGTTTGACCGGGCACAGTGGCTCATGCCTGTAATCACAGCACTTTGGGAGGCCGAGGTGGATGAATCACTGAGGTCAGGAGTTCAAGACCAGCATGGCCAACATGGTGAAACCCTGTCTCTACTAAAAATGCAAAAATTAGCCAGGCGTGGCGGCGGGCACCTGTAATCCCAGTTACTCAGGAGGCTGAGGCAGGAGAATTGCTTGAATCCAGGAGGCGGAGGTTGCAATGAGCTGAGATTGTGCCAGTGCTCTCCAGCTTTGGCGACAGAGTGAGACTCCGTTTCATAAATAAATAAATAAAACAAAACCAAGTAGCAGACTCAGCCCCCATCTCTGTGCCTTCTGGGAGGTGGGGACCCCGGTGGCTTCCTCCTCTTGAAGTTCTTTTTCCTTGGCTTTTATGACATGGCACTTGTGTGGTCAACCTCCTCTTCTTGACCTTTTTTTTTTTTTTTTTTTTTGGAGATGCACTTTCGCTCTTGTTGCCCAGGCTGGAGTGCAGTGGCATGATCTCGGCTCACTGCAACTTCTGCCTCCCTGGTTCAAGCAATTCTCCTGCCTCAGTCTCCTGAGTAGGTGGGATTACAGGTGTGCCCCACCACCCATGGCTAATTTTATATTTTTAGTAGAGATGAGGTTTCACCGTGTTGGTCAGGCTGGTCTCTAACTCGTGACTTCAAGTGATCCACTGGCCTTGGCCTCCCGAAGTGTTGGGATTACAGGTGTGAGCCACCACGCCCGGCTTCTTTGCAGTTTCAAAGCTTCACTTAAAACTCAATGTGTGGCTGGGTGTGGTGGCTCACGCCTGTAATCCCAACACTTTGGGAGGCTGAGGCAGGAGGACCGTTTGAGCCCAGGAGTTCAAGGCTAGCCTCGACAACATAGGGAGACCTCGTCTCTACAAAAAATTTAAAAATGAGCCGATCATGGTGGCATGCACTTGTAGTCCCAGCTACTTGAGAGGCTGAGGCAGGAAGACTGCTTCAGCCTGGGAGGTCAAGGCTGTAGTGAGCTGTGTTTGCACCACTGGACTCTAGCCTGGGCGACAGAACGAGACCCTGTATCAAAATAACAAAAACCTTAATATGGTCTTAACAGAGCTCGTGATGCTCCCTCCTAAGCATGAGTCTCCCGTCCTCGCTCAGCGGATGCCCCCTGCTGCCCTCCCTGCATCCGTTCTGCTCAGTCAGGCCTTGCTGTGGCCCCTCCCTCTCCTCCACCCTCACACAGAATCCATAGCCAAGTTCGGTCAATTTTAGCTCTGGGGCTAAATCTCTCTGGAGACCGTCTCTTATCTGGACCAGTCCTCACTGTACTCCCTGAAACTCCTCTACCAGTAGCTAGGGTGGTTTCAAAAACACGTATCTGGGCCACGTGCAGTGGCTCACGCCTGTAATCCCAGCACTTTGGGAGGCTGAGGTGGTGGATCACTTGAGGTCAGGAGTTTGAGACCAGCCTGGGCAACACGGTGAAACCCCGTTTCCACTAAAAATACAAAAATTAGCCAGGCTGTGGTGGCGCATGCCTGTTGTAATCCCAGTAACTTGGGAGGCTGAGGTAGGACAATCGCTTGAATCCAGGAGATGGAGGTTGCAGTGAGCTGAGATGGCACCACTGCACTCCAGCCCGGGTGACAGAGTGAGACTTCATTTAAAAAAAAAAAAAAAAAGATTATCTGACATGTCACCCTCCTGATGAAACTTGTCGTTGGCTTCCCATTATTCTGTTTGATAAAAGCCAAGTCTTTGCCAGAGCCACAGTCTCACCTGTCAGGCCTGGCTGTTTGTACATCCTCACCCACCTTCTTGGAGATCTGACAAAGCTGCCCTCCCTCCAGTCTCAGCATCTCTTCCTGGAATGCTGCTAACTCCTGCCGTACAACCTGTTCATTCCACTTCAGATCTCAGCTTAAATGCTGCTTATTTCCAGAAGCCCTCCCTGATCTACAAAGATTCCCATGTTTTGTGTTCCTCATGTAGCACTTAAGTTTGTCACCGCCTATATGTGACTATTTGATTGTCTTCCCAACTGTGGACTCCACAGGGTGTGTTTTGCTTACTGATGAACCCCAGTCCTAGCAAACAGTAGGTATTCAAATATTTGTTGTTGAATGAATGGTGTAGTTTTAGAAAAATTAGTCTGGCAGTGTGCAGAGAAGATGGAGTGGAGGTGGCAAGGAGGCTGTTTCACTGGGCCAGGAGAGATCATGGTGGATGGAACTACAGCGGGGCTGAGGAACAGACACAAGGTAGACTTCAAAGTCAGATCTCCCTGGATTTCAGGTCCTGTTGGCTGGTAGAGGAAGCGTCAGGGCCACAACAGGACAAGGGGAACACCCCACTTGCCTGCCTCAGGGAATACATGAAGCCTCCTCACACCTTCAGAGGTTCTGTACTGACCACTGTGCCTGGACAACCTGAGTGAGGGGAGAAAATCTCATGGCTGGTCCACATTCCCTGTATGTGCCCTGATAAGGTGGGGTGGGGAGGGAGTCCCCCTGACTGCAAGGTGCCAAGATTTCCCCTCTGCCCTGCATCCTCAGCCCCTGCCAAATCTGGTATGACATAAGGCCTGGCACATGGCAGGGGTGGGGACAGGGCAAAGCTGTGACATCATGGGTAAAAGTGGAGAACCACCAGGAGCTTTCTTGTACCCCTCCGGGTCAGCATCTTCTCAGGCATGAGACACTTCTCTTCCTACCAGAGGAAGCCCACCGGGCCCACCATTGCTTTTTTTCTCTCTCGCACAGGGGGCTTGACTAGAATCCCGTTCCCTTCTGTGCAGGCCTGGGCTCCCTCCCATCCCTGGCTCTAGCCCTCCTTGTGCTGCAGGCTTGAACACCACACCAGGGGAGGCAGCTGGAACCCCCAGGCAGCATCCTGTGGACGGGGCTCCAGAGCTGGGCTCGGCGGTAGCTGGACAGTGGGGTGGGTGGTGAGCACTTCCCCGAGGGCAAACACAGGACACTCACTCGTGCAGCTGACACAAAGCGGCGGCTACATCTCCCGGCCATGCTCCCCACCCAGCCCCACTCACAGAGACAGGGGGATGGACAAGATGGCATGGGAGGGACGACCGGGCAGGACAGGCAGGCTCGGTGGAGGAAGCGCCGAGGCGGGCGGCGGTGTCCTCATGGCGTGGTTTATTACGATTCCATCTCACAAGGCGGGTGGGCGGGTGGCAGCGGCACACAAAATCCAAGCCCCTGACAGACGTCTGCCTCGGGCGCATGCAAACAGTGCAACATGGTCAAGCGCAAACACGGGGCGACCGAGGAGACACGGGACATGGGACACGGAATGGGGAATGAGGCTGGGGCGAGGGGTCCCTAGAGAGGGGCCCGGTCCCCCCCACCCTCACGGGCAGGACAGGAAAAATAAGATTCGTACTTCTTGTAAAATGCCCATTTGCTGGGTACTTTCTTTCTCCTTATCTTGAAAAATAATAAAAAATAAACACACGGAAAAAAAATCTCAAAAAAGGAAAGGAATAAAACTCTTAAGAAGGCGAGCGGCGGGAGGCCAAGGAAGCCCGACGTGGTGGGGCGCTGCCTCCCGCTCCGTGGCCTCCTTCCTCCCTGGCCCCTCAGTGGGCTCCCCAGGCCCCACACGTGGGTCCAAGAGAGACGGGGCCGGAGGGATGCAGGCTGGGACGCAGGAAAAAGGCCCACCAGCCCGCTGGGGCTCAGTTCAGGCTCGGGCCCAGTGAGCAGGGGCACCAGGTCCATGATCTTCCAGGTTTAGTCCCCACAGGCCCATGACCCGGGCGGAGGCCAGCCGTCACAGGTGCAGCTCATGGGTTTTGATGTGCTCAAGCTGCTCTCGGAGCTGTAGGAAGGATGGCCGCATGGCGGCGTCCAGGTGCCAGCAGTTCTTCATGACCTCATAGACTGCAGGCGGGCAGCCATCGGGGGCATCCATCTTGTAGCCCTTCTCCACCCGAGGGACGACGTCCTTCAGGGGCTGTGGCCAGGAGGATGGCAGGAGTCAGTCCAGGGCCTGGCCCCAGAGAAGACATCTACCCAGCAGCCTCTCAGGGATGCCCATCAGCTCTGCCCCAGACCCAGGCCCGGAGAGTGGTCTGTGAGCTCCCCAGGGCAGGCCTGAGGCTTCCAGGCCTTGACTGGGGAGGCAGGGCCCAAGGAGGCTCATGCCCCTGCCAACCCCTCCGTTGCTCCAAGAGCCACCCTGATCCCAGTACCTATACTTACAATTCTTGGATAAGGCACTCGCCCAAAGGAGTAGATTTCCCAGAGAAGGATTCCGAAACTCCACACGTCAGACTTAGTGGAGAATTTCTGCCATGTGGATGGAAAAAGCAGCGTCAGATCCCGGGACTCTAGGGGTGGAGAGTGACCCAGGACACCTGCCCACCTCTGTAGGCCCCAGGGGAGGCCTGCCCCACCTTCTCTCTCAGGGCCTCAGGAGCTGTCCACTTGACTGGCAGCTTGCCCGTGTCCTGGGTGCTGGACGCCTCCTTGGTGAGACCAAAGTCGCTGACCTTGGCCACGTTGTCCTCAGACACCAGCACGTTGCGGGCAGCCAGGTCTCGATGCACGAAGTTGTTGCCCTCCAGGTATTCCATGGCCTCGCAGACATCTCTGGGGGTAGGCCAGGCACACGTCCCCTCAGACTGGGGCCCCCATAGCAGGGCAGGGTACCCCTCAAACCCTACCCATCCAAGAGGCTGCTTCACTCACAGCGAGAACTTGAGGAGACAGTCTCCGCCCAGCACTGACCGACCCCGAGACCGCAGGTAGTCCACGAGGCTCCCCTGGGAGAAGGAAGGACAAACCAGGCCCAGAGGTCAGATGTGCCCTGCAGCCCTCACACAGCAGGCTGGGGCCGGGTGGGTGTTGACACTCCAAGGAGGTGTGAGACAGGGAAGGAGTGGGGACATCCGTGCTGGACACTGCTGTGTGTTATTCCTGCCTTATCCCTTGACTCTCACAAATCTCTGAGATAAGCTGTTATTATCTCCATTTCCCAGATGTGATTCCCAGAGGCTTGGAGGTGACATGATTTGTCCAAGGTTACAGTCAATAAATGGTAAACCAGGACAAAAGCCCAGCCCTGGTGACCTCAAAGCTCACTTGGGGTCGGGGGACCGAGGGAACAGGGGCCCCAGAGCACAGTGGAGGTTTCGGGGCAGTTGGAAAACCTGAGTGCCAGGTCTCAGCAGGTGCCCACCTTGGCCATGTACTCAGTGACGATGTAGAGCCCGCCCTTCTCCTCCACGATCACGCCCAGGAGCTGCACCAGGTTGCTATGCCGCAGTTGCCTGGGGCAGGACAAGAGTGGTCAGAAAGGGGAAGCCGGAGCCTCACTCCTAGCTTAGGCCAACCTCCCCCCTACCCCGCTCCAACTCACGTCATGACTGAGGCTTCAGCCAGGAAGGCCTGGGCGGTGGCATCGTTCTTAATGCACTTGACAGCGACTTTGTTCCCTCGGTAATCGCCCAGCATCACGTCTGGGGGCAGAGAGGTCGGCTTGTTCCCAAGTTCTGAGTCCCTTGGCGCCCCCCCTCAGGCAGCCCAGCCCAGCTCACCTCCGAACTCCCCCTTCCCAATGGTCTGCAGTAGCTTCAGCTCCTTCATGTTCAGGGCCCAGCCACCTGTGGGGAGGGGCCGGTGAGGGCCTGGAGGCTGCTAGGGACATGGCTGGGATGACAGAGGCTGACTGGACTATCAAGCACATGGGGTTCTCTGGAGGTTCCTGGATGAGGGCAGTGCCAGGAAGCCTGCGTGGGAGGAGGTGGGTGGGCAAGAGGTCTGGAGTGGGGTGCACTCACTGCGGTAGAACTCATCCTGGGCCGCCACCGTGCCCTCCATGACCTTTGGTTTAATGAGGCGCGTACAGAGTCCGTCTGCGTCTGAGGTGTAGTGCTGCAGGGTGTGGGGGGCAGGGTGCTCAGGGACAGCCCAAGGTGCCCCATATGCACCGTCCAGGCCTGACCACCAGGGGGCGGCAGAGGCCGGCCCCGCCCAGCCTGGAGTCACTGAGTGGGGAGGGCTCCCCATTTCTGGTAGGGCAGGGGTTAGGGAAGTCCCGGATTATGACGTATGGCCCATTTCCCATGCCACCCTACATGTGGCTGCTGGACACTCAGCTGTTGCTACCACTCTGGACCCCACAGGTATCCAATGCAGAGGGCAACCCATGGCTCAGTCCTGACACCAGCCTCTAGCCAGGAGTGCCCAGGACCCCACCCTCACCTGCCACAGGCCAAGCCAGGCCAGCAGGGGAGGAAGATGAGAGTAAATACAGAGGGACACGGGAGGCTGTCTGTGGCTACTGGATGCCAGGTGTGGCCTGGCCAGGACTGGCAGAGCGGGCCTGGGAAGCTGCAGGGACCCGTGGGCTTGTCCATGCAGGTGCGAGAGCCTCAGGGGCCCTGGCGATCAAGGCGCATGGCTCATGCTTCTGCACACACTTCTGGGTATGCAGGTCTGTGAGTGGCTGGAGGAAAGTTAGCTCTGGGATCAGACAGACTCAGAATCCACTCCTGGCACCAAATTATAGCTGTGTGACCTCAGGTGTGTCCCCTAACTGCTCTGAACCGTCGACTCCTGGTCTATAAAATGAGGATAAGGCTCCCCTCCTCGGGGTGGCACTGTGGGGTAGAGGTGAGTCCTGGCACACAGCAGCTGCTCCACCAAGGTGTGAGGAAACGAGAGCTCACAGAAGTCGCCCCACATGCCTGGTCACCAGGCAGAAGCAGTGGGGCTGGAGCTAGAAGCCAGGGCTATGTGCAAAGGCCCCAGATGGGTTTAGGGTGTGTGAGGGTGGAAGTGAGGATCCATGGATACCCCCCAGCTCACCTCCACCAGCTGCATGAGATTCTCAAAGTACACCTCCTCATCGATGCTGAGCTTGCTAGCATGGTACATGATGCGGTAGTGCTCCACCTTGCCGTCGCAGCTCACGCACAGCGTGTAGTCCCCAGGGTAGTTGGTGCTCTCCCGCACCAGGAACAGGCCTGTCTCCGGCGGGTACAGAAGCCGCTCAGCCTGCTCCCGTGTGATCTTGCCGTGGAACCAACTGGGGAGCAGCAGGGCCGGAGGTCACGGTGGCCCAAAGGTACTGACTCTTGCTCCCCTTTCTGAAGGGTTTCCCTCTGCTTGGCACCCGTGGCTCACACTCGCTCAGTCAGGCATTTGAGGCCCTCCTCTTCTGCTCCCTGTCCCTTCTTCGACACCCTCCTGCCTCTGCTCCCAGTCCTGGTCTGTGAGGTCCCACACCCGTGCCCTATACCTCCCTCCTGAAGCCCTCCCCAACACCCCAGCCCCTCACTCTGGCCTCCCTGCTTGTTCCTGATGCTTCTCCAGGAGGACCAGGGCCCCTTCCCTCCCCAACCCCTCCTTGTAGTACTCACGGCATGAGGCTGAGTTTGGTACCCGCCTTCACGCCCTCCCGCTTCTGGACGTAGTTGGCTGGGATGATGCCCTCACGGCCCACCTTGTTTTTGGCTTTGTACCAGTTGGGGTCCTGGGGAGAGGGCAGCCCAGACATGCTCTCAGGCCCACCTCCCCCTGCAGAGGGAAGGCCCAGCAGTGAGAGGGTGGGGTGGGCGCCACCTGATTACCTTGGTGACGGCCACAATGGTGAGCACGTCTCCTTTGCAGAAAGGCAGGTCTTGCTCGGCGGTGCCGTGGAAGTTGTACTTGGCAATACATTCTGTACCGGATGGCCAGGCGGCCTGCAGGATAGGTGACAGGTGGGCAGGTGCAGCCTGGGACCCCTCCAGCCACCTGCCCGGACACCCTCGTGGTCACAGCCTTTGAGCTGGCCTCTGTGAGCCTGGGTGAGGTGCTCTGCCCGGAGAACGAGCCCTGGGTCCCTTCCTGTTGAGACTCTCCCACTTCCCCTGGCCTGTGTCTGACTGAGTGCTGGGAAAAAGGGGAGTGGGTTGATCTAAGCTGCATCCTCTCTCCTCCACTAAGCACCCCACCGGGGCCGGTGGGAATGCTTGCATGTCCCAGACCCTCACCCTTGTGGTACCTGTATTGCTGACATCTTCTCAGGAGCTCTGGCGTCCCCGAGTCACAGTAAAGCCAACCCGTCACTTGGTACCATTAGACCTGTGGGGAAGAGAATGAAGAATGAGGAGGGGTGTGAAGAAATGCCCCCCAACTGCTGAGATCTGGCTCCTCACTGGGCATAAACAGGTGCCAAGAGCGTCCTGTGCTGGCATTTGACACACGGGCCATTCTCTCCAGTCCTGGCAGGTTGACGGTACTGGGTAGAGGAGCATGAAGGCTGAGGACCCCCAGGGACAGAGGGAGCCACCAACCCTAAGGCCACAGGGGCCCTTCCAGGACTGACAGAAAGGAGCCAAGGGGGCTTAGAGGGCTAGCAGGACTATGGTCACCTGCCCATTGGCCCCATCAGCCCCGGGCCTAGTTCTAGCTACTGTTCTGTGGGGAAAAGGGCCCTGGGGCAGCTCTAAGAAGGGGCTGTGTGATCTGGGAAAGTCCCTTATGCTGTGGGCCCTCGGGTCCTTCACCTGCAAAAGCCTGCCTGGGCATCTCTAAATGTATACCAACCCCAATTCTAGGTACACACCAAGAGGACACAGGGCATGTGTCCACTTAGATAGACATAGGAGGGCTACAAGCGGCATGCTTAGTAATAAACCTCAAACTGGGAGCTGCCCAGATGCCGATCCAGAGGAAAATGGATAAACAGTGGCATATTCACAAAAGGGACTACGAACGGCAGCAAACTCCAACCATCAAATAAACTCCAACACAAACTCCAACCATTAAATAACGCTGATGAATTTCTTTTCCTTGCTTTTTTTTTTTTTTTTCTGAGACGGAGTCTGGCTCTGTCACCCAGGCTGGAGTACAATAGCACAATCTCGACTCACTGCAACCTCCACCTCCTGAGTTCAAGTTATTTTCCTGCTTCAGCCTCCTGAGTAGCTGGGATTATAGGCACGCACCACCACACCTGGCTAATTTTTGTATTTTTAGTGGAGATGGGGTTTCACCACGTTGGCCAGGCTGGTCTCAAATTCCTGACCTCAGGTGATCCACCCACCTCGGCCTCCCAAAATGCTGGGATTACAGGTATGAGTCACCGTGCCTGGCCAATCCTGATAAATTTCGAAACATAATGATGGCCAGGCACAGTGGCTCACACCTGTAATCTCAGCACTTTGGGAAGCTGAGGCAGACAGATGGCCTAAACCCAGGAGTTCAAGACCAGTTTGGGCAACATGGTGAAACCCAGTCTCTACTAAAGATACAAAAATTAGCTGAGGGCGGTGCTGCGTGCTTTTAGTGCCAGCTACTCAGGAGGCTGAGGTGGGAGGATCGCTTGAGCCTGGGGAGGTCAAAGCTACAGTGAGCCAAGGTCATACCACTGCACTCCAGCCTGGGTGACAGAGTGAGACCCTGCCTCTAAATAAATAAATACTGTAATCCTAGCACTTTGGGAGGCCAAGACGGGCGGATCACGAGGTCAAGAGATTGAGACCATCCTAGCTAACACGGTGAAACTCCATCTCTACTAAAAAATACAAAAAACTAGCCAGGCCAGGTGGCGGGCGCCTGTAGTCCCAGCTACTCGGGAGGCTGAGGCAGGAGAAAGGTGTAAACCCGGGAGGCGGAGCTTGCAGTGAGCTGAGATCCGGCCACTGCACTCCAGCCTGGGCGATAAAGGGAGACTCCGTCTCAAAAAAAAAAAAAAAAAAAAAAAATCTATCTATCTATCTATCTATCTATCTATCTATCTATCTATCTATCTATAAAATGTTAACCAAGAAGCCAGACACAGAAAAGTACATATTATGTAATTCCATATGAATAAAGTTCAAAATCTGGCCAAACTAATCCATGCTGTCAGGATAGCTGCTCTTGGGACAGGGAGACTAGAAGGCATGCAAGGGGATCTGTGGGGTTGGTTGTCTATCTGAGCCAAATCATGAAGTGGGTCCACTCTGTGACAGTTCACTGAGCTGTACCCTTGTGATCGGCACAGTTTTTGGTGTACAGTTGACGGTTGAACAACTCGGGTCTGAACTGCGCAGGTCCAGTTACACATGGATTTTTTTCCTTTTTTCTTTGAGAAAGGGTCTCACTCTGTTGCCCAGGCAGGAGTGCAGTGACGTGACCATAGCTCACTGCAGCCTCAAACCCCTGGGCTCAGCCAATCCTCCTGCCTCAGCCTTCTGAGTAGCTGTTACTATCGGCATGCGCCACCACACATGGCTGGATGTTTTTCAATAAGTTACACCGGGTGTGCCTGCATTTTCTGCCTCCCTTTCCACCTCCTCCGCCTCCACCTCCGCCAACTCTGTGATGGCAAGACCAACTCTTCCTCTTCCTCCTCAGCCTACTCAATGTGAAGGATGAAGACCTTCATAATGATCCCCTTCCACTTAAAGAACAGTAGATATATTTCTTCTTCCTTATGATTTTCTTTTTTCTTTTTTTTTTTTTTGAGACAGAGTGAGACTCTGTCACCCAGGCTGGAGTGCAGTGGTGGGGTGACTCATGGCTCACTGCAACTACCTCTGCCTCCCAGGTTCAAGTGATTCTCATGCCTCGACCACCTAAGTAGCTGGGATCATAGGCGTGCCCACCACAGCAGACTAATTTTTGTATTTTTAGTAGATACAGGGTTTCACCATATTGGCCATGCTGGTCTCAAACTCCTGGCCTCACGTGATCCGCCTGCCCTGGCCTCCCAATGTGCTGAGATTACAGGTATGAGCCACTGCACCCAGCCATATGATTTTCTCATTTTATTTTCACTAGCTTACTTTATTGTAAGAATACAGTATATAATATATGTAACAAACAAAATGAGTGTCAACTTTATCTACAAGGCTTTTTGACAACAAAAGGCTATTAGTAGTAAAGTTTTTGAGGAGTCAAAAGTTAGTATACGCTTTTTTGACTGCAGGGAGGAGGTTGATGCCTTCAACTCCTGTGTTGTTCAAGGGTCAACCGTATATTTACTTCAATAAAGTTGACTCCCCAAAAAAGCTACCCTAGCCAACCCAATTCCCTAAGAGCAGCAACCCACCCGTCTGCACACACATACTTTGTAGTCCCAGCCCAGGGCCCCCTTGGACCTGTCTCAGGAAGCACAGGGGCTGGAACTACTATTTCCTTTCTACAGGTGAAGAAACTGAGGCTGAGAAAGGGCCAGTGGCATCTTTGTGGTCACAGTGTGTTAGAAGAGAAACTTCTCCATGAGCCTCTTTGCTGGGCTCTTTGATACAATGGATGAGGTCTGGGGGCTAGCCTGACAGTCACAAATATTGCTACCTACCCCAATGGAAGAAGACATTTTATTTTATTATTATTGTTATTACTGAGATGGAGTCTTGCTCTGTTGCCCAGACTGGAGTGCAATGGCATGGGAGAAGACATTTTAGTGCAAAGTGCTGGGGGTGCAAAGTAGGCAGGGACTGCAGAGCTTAGGCAGGCTCCCTGGAGGGGGAGCTCTGGGGCTGAGCCCTGAAGATTGCAGGGCTTAGACAGGCAGAGGGTGGGCCAGGGAAGGCACCCAAGTTGGTGCAGCAGTCTGAGCAACAGTGTCAGGCAGGGGACCGGCACAGTGTGAGAAACTGGCCCGAGTGGAAGCCGATGGTGACGGAAGGGGGGAGGCAGACCCTGCCCATCTGGGGCTCTAGGACCCCACATGCTTCCAGAGTCCACCCTGAGCACCGCTGCTCAGGGGACACTGTAGGGGATGGTTTCAAGTGGGCCTGGCATAAACTCTGCCAGGCAGCAGGGGGCCTTCCACTGCAAACCAGGGTTTGATTCTGAGGGTGATGGGGCCTCAGCAGGGGAGCATGTGATCATGGAGAGCAGAAGGAGCTGGGGAGGAGACAGCCAGGAAGAACCAACACTTCCAGGTCACACACCTGGCTCTATAGTCAGGCCTGGGCTTAATACTTGGCTCTGTTGATTGTGTGACTTGGGGTGAGTGACTCAACCCTTCTAAGTCTCACATCCCTTACTTACACTGAAGGGGAGGACAGGGATCCCCTGCAAGCTGGCTGAGGAGGGGCTGGAAAGAAACCCTGAACTTGGAAGTATCTGGTGCGCCCCTGCCCCATCCCCTGGACGAAAGAGCTTCTGTTTCTCCCAGAACACAGGCCCTTCCTATTCCCAGAGGCCAGGCCATCAACTCCTGCTGTTTAGGCAGGGACACTGAGGCTCAAGGAGGATGAGCCTGAAACCTGCCTCCATCCACATGACTCAGTCACCACTGAGTACAGGAACCACCCCTTGCCCCTGCCTCCCGTGAACTGTAAGCTGTGGAGGTAGGGATGGCAGGGACCCCTTGCCCCTGCCTCCCGTGGACTGTAAGCTGTGGGGGTGGGGGTGGCGGGGAGGGAAGGAGGATTATGAGCTCTTCTAACCCTCTTACCCCCATTTTACAGAAGCAGAAACTGAGGCTCAACTGGTTGAACAATTTGCCTGAAGTCATATAGCTAGTTAGGGGTGACAGAGCTTGAATTAGGGTCCCACTAGGGCTGGCTGGGCCCCCAACCTTTAGGTCCTTCTGAATAGGGGCCCTGCTAGCATTCCATATCCCCATGCCTCCCTCTTCCTCCCCAAACTCCCTGCCACCACAGCGGGGCGCGGAGGCTGCTGCGCTGTTAGTCACCCTTCCAGCTGTCAGTTTGCAAACACTCCCTTCCTGGCCTACAGCTGCTGCCACCGCCGCCTCCCCACTGCCTTGATGATAATAATAAAAATAATAACAGGCCCTGTTTTCTGAGCACTTATTCTGTGCCAGGCCCTGTCCTTGGCACGTTATGGCTCATCATATCCTCTAACAACTCTGAGACAGAGAAGCTATTATTATCCCCATTTTGCAGATGAGAACCCCAAGTTCCCATTTGGGGTTCTTGCCCACAGGGGCAAGGCGGGCGTCCCTAGGACCACACCTTGAGTGAGCATCCTGTCCCACTCAGGTGTCAAACTCCTGAGCTGCTGAGCCAGCCCTCCCCACAGCCCCGTGCCTCCCTGCCTGACAGGCCCCAGGAGTTGCCATGGGGACCACACTAGCCTAGGGGGAAGAGAGAGAGGAAGGAGGAGGGAGGAGGGAGAAGCAGCCAAGAGGGGCACAGGGGCAGCACTCAGGGAAGGGTGAGCCTAGGAGTGGTCAGGGTGGGCCGCCTCAAGGAGCTGGGTTCTGAAGGCCTCAGAGGGTCTTGAAACAGGGAAGAAGGCTAAACTCATCACCTTTACTCTGCTGGCTGTGACTCTAGCACCCAGCTTCCCCATCTGTGCAATGGACTGGTGATAACCCTTGGCTCTGGGGGCTGCTGTGAGGACTGGAGTTGGGCTCTCAGCACCAGAATGGTGCATGCCTTGCCACAGTGGGAGCTGCTAACCCTCTTGGACGGCTCCTCCCTGGTGGGGTCATGAGGCCCCCGAAGGAATGAATAAATGAACAAACAAAAGGGGGAATCCAGTCTGGCTACATTACACTGAGGTCCCATAACCAATGGGACTACAGTTAACTCCAAAGTTAACCCCAAAGGGACAGCAGCTATCACCCACCCCCACAGAGCTAGGGGACAAGTGGCTTGGGATGTGGCAGGACCGGTGCTTCACTTTGACTTCCTACCCCAAACCTGGCTCCCAGTAGCCCTTGTGCTGGGGTCCTGGAACAGGCTGGCATTGTGCCCAAGTGCTGACGTCAGAGACCGCAGCCAAGATGGCTCAGTGGCCTCCCAGCCAGTGCTTCGGCTGGGGTCCCCTTCTTAAAACATCTCCAGAAGGTGAGACCACCCTCCCACTCCAGGTCAGAGGCTGAGAGCCAGAGTGGCTGGGAGGAGCTACTGCAAACTTAGGCTTCCACAGCTCAGCAGGGCTCAGGCACAGAGAGGGGGTCTTTCCTGGGGTTATTTAAACTTAAGAGTCAGGCTCCTCTATGGAGCAGTGCAGGAACATCGTCCTGGGTGTCAGAGGCTCTGAGTCCAGCACCTGGCTCTGCCATCAACTTGCTGTGTGACCTTGGGAAAGTCACTTGACCTTTCTGGGACTTGCTGGCTTCTGGTACCTTAGCCAGACCTATTTCCCATCTGCCGTTTCCAGGACACCTGTGCCCTGTCTCCCTCCCCGCCTTGCCATTCCCTTCCCACTCTCTCCTCCTTCTTTACCAAGGGACTTCCACTCAACCTTGGGGGTGCAGCTGAGGAACTGCTTCTGGAGCACCCATGCCTTAAAAAAAATACAGCAGGACAGTCCCTCCAGTGCTGTCTGTAGTAGCAGGAGATGATGGAGAGACAGCCCTTATGTCCCTCAGTGGGGGGCTGGGTGGATAAATTACAAGATGTCCCTAAAAGGGGACAGCATAGCTCTAGCTGTGATGGGGCCAAGGGAGATCTCTAGGTGCCGATACTGAACACTCCCCATGATAGAGTATGGAAAATGGCAAAACACCAGCTCAAGTCATTGAAGAAAAAGTTGCCAGGGGAGCAGAACAGACACAGCTTCCAAGTCCCATCCCACAGGCTAATCGGAAAGATGAAGAAGCACCTGCTCTACACGGAGACATGCAGACACCCTTGGAACCAAGTGATCCAGTGAAGCATCACCAGCAAGGCGACGCGTGGACACTAAGTGCCTCCTGGAGGAGGACTCTGCATCACCCAGCGGGGTGTGCCGGCCAGAGCTGTTCCACTTGACTCCAACCAGGGAAAAGCAATCAGACAAATCCACAACAACTGGCCCGGACTCTTCATGTCAATATCATAAAAGAGCAAAACAAAAAAAGGGCTGGAGAATGTTCTAGATTAAATAGGACACTAAAGAAACATGACAACAAGATTCAATGAATGATCTGGAATTGAATTCTATATCAAGGGGTGGTTGGGGAACAGCTATAAAATCACTTGGGGACAGGGGAAATGGACATAACAGATAATATGGAATTCATGTCAATTTTCTTAAGTGTGATCATGACGTGATTATGTAAGAGATACACGCTAAAGTTCTTACGGTGAAAGATACAATGCGTACAACTAACACTCAAATCAGCAAAAAATACACACAAACGCCTATGTAGATAAAAGAAGAACTAGAGTAAATGTGGCAAAATGTTAAGAACTCGCAAATCTGCATGAAGGATATATGAATATTCATTATACTATTACTTCAACTTTTTGGTAGGTTTGAAATACTCAACATAACAGGCTGTGAAAAAAAGCCAGGTGCAGGTTCTCTATGGAATACTACAAGTTGTGTTTTTAAAGAGGTATTAATACAATACCTCCCTAAACTCAAATATGCCTTGATTATCTTTGGAAAGACAGAGGAAACTGGTAACAGAGGTTGCTTCTAGGATGGGAAGGGCAAGTGAGATCAAGTTCAAGGGAAACTTACTTTTTACTGTTCATTTGCTATTCTGTCCTTCTGGGCTTTTTAAAAAAGTATTATTTTTTTAAAGCCACATGCATCTATTACCTTCTCCCTTAAAATGAAACTGGAAATAAGAAACTTTTTGTAAACCACCTCTCCCTGGAGCCTTCCTTGGGTCCCCAGCTGTGTTGGGTGCCGAGGCCTCCAAGGCCTCTCACACATCCCTGTGCTCCAGTGAGAACCTCACTGGTTGTGGCCTGTGGTTTAGGGTGGACTGGGAGCTCTGCAGGGGGAAAGTGAGGATCTGATTCACGTCTGCATGGGCTGGGCCCAAAGTGGCTGCTCAGGAAATGAGTGCTGAATGAATGAATGAACCAACGAACAAAAGGGGATGTCAGGCTTGTGGTACATGGCTGTACCACACAGAGGTCTCATAACCAAGGGGACTACAGTTAACCCCAAAGGGACAGCAGCTGTCACCCCATTCCCGCAGGGCTAGGGGACAAGGGGCTTGGGATGTGGCAGGACCAGTGCTTCACTTTGACTTCCTGCCTCAAACCCGACTCCCAGCAGCCCTTGTGCTGGGGTCCTGGGAACAGGCTGGCATTGTGCCCAAGCGCTGAGGTCAGTGGCTGCAGCCTCAGGCAGGCCTTTCTTGGGAGCCCAGGCTGACAAGGAGTGGGGAGAAAGAACTGGGAGCCCAGAAACTCCCAGGCTGCCCTTTTCCTACCCTGGAAGCAGCTGTAGACCCCCAAGGCCAGGCATGTGCTGAGGGCCAGGGGAGGTCAAGGGGCTCCCTTGCCCTTCCCCCGTTGCCAAAACTCTGCCGCCTAATGGGGCGTGGGAGCCTTCAGTAACTGTTTACACCCAGCTAAAAATACCCACTGAAAAGGGAAGTGCACAAAAGACCTGGGGGAACTCAGGGCCATGGCCCCCGGAGACTCTGGTGCTGCCACAGGACCCAGCTGGATGCTCTGGGGGATGGGGACAGCCACTGCAGGCAACAGGCAACAGCAAGGTCCACCTTGCCTTCTCATTCTTTGAGCCAGTGTTTTGGAAGCTTTCCTGTGTGCCCAGAGCCATGCTTGGTGGGCCAGGATATCCGGGTGGAGAAGGAAAGGACTCAGGAGATCCTGCCTTTGGGGACCCAAGGTCACCATTCACCTGCCTCTTCTCTGTGCACAGGCCAGGGCTGGATGCTGGGAACCCCCATAAAATGCAGACCTGGCTCCTGTCCTCCTGGTTACTGGATAGTCAACCACGGCCTGGTGTGCTCAGTGCCTCCATAGACTGAGACAGGGGCTACCCAGGAAGGCTTCCAGGAAGAAGGGTGAGGGGAGCAGGAGCTAGAAGGCTTTTAGGGGAAAGTGACTGAGAGAGGGGTGCCTTGGAGTAGACCAGGATTAAGACTGCAAACTGTGGTACAGAGCGAGTTAATGAAGACTGAAGAAGGCTCAGGATAGGGGCCCAGGGAGCCTCTGAGCAGGGCCTACAGGTCATAGTACAGATACAGGCAGAATTAAGTTTCAGATCTGGGCCCGCCCCTCCAAAGGACAGTGCACCTGAGGAGGGCGGGGCACGCACCAGCAGTTGGGCAAGTTTGGCAGCAATAAAATCAGCCCCACCTCTGGTTCTGCAGAGGACACCAGGCTGAGGCACTGTGACATTCCCCACTGCACATCAGGCAAGGAAGGGTGCTGGAGGGCTTCTACTGACCCCTGCAGCCTGTGCTGGTGGTCCCTCAGCACCCCCACTGCATAGGTGTCTCAGGGTGGGCAGCAGCAGAATTGGGCGCCAGGACCTTGGAGATGTCTACACCTCCCGGGGGGTCACGAAGGAACAGAAGAATGTCTGCTCTGGCTCCAGTGCACGCTGCCCTACCCCCGTCCCGGGGCTCCCGTCAGCACCCTGACCAAAGGAGAGGGGTGGATTTAATGGATAAATACCAAATTACAGCAACTCACTGGCTTTTTTTTTCCTGCCCCCAATGGTTCAGTAGGACCGGAAATCCCGTCTAGCGGTTTGGGAGAGGTGGGGGCTGGGGTTAGAGCAGGCTAATGGGGAGCCTCCTCCCCAGGCACCACTGCGGCTTGAGGCTGCCATTCCTGGCCCAGAAAGGTTTCTAATTACCGCTCAGGAGCCTAATTACCTACGTGTGCTGGGCAATGGGGACTCTGGGCCTCCCCAGGGCCCTAACCCAGGCCTCTGCTCCTCCACCCCCTTAGCACAGGATGTGGTCTTTGCATCTTCATTTGTCTGCATTTACATATAGCCTCTCAGCACTAACCTTCAACGAACCCTTCAAAGTCATGTTCTTGTCCCTCACCCCAAAGTCTCCTGGCCACATTCTAGGTGGGGAGACTGACGGCTGGAGGCCCATGAGCTGTCTAGAACTTTGGCCCCCAGATTTCTGGTCTCCCCACTTCAGAACCACGACCCGCAGAACACACAGCTCAGAAGGTAAAGCTGTGGGGACCAACACAAAGGACAGACTTGCTACTACTTAAGGGAGATGAGGCCGTTACCAACACACTGCTCTAGCAAGAAGGGCTGCAGAATGAGAGCACGGGAGTTACAGCCTACTGACCCAGCCGGGTTTGGGGCACTGCATTAGTTACTTAATCCTTCAAACACCCCATGGGGCAAGGACTGGTGATCTCTCACAGAGGAGGAACAAGCTGTGCGGGGACTTGAGCTCAGAGTTGTCTGAACCTTGGTTAGGGGACCTTTCTTCCCACCTTTCCTTGTGCAGGACAGATGACATCCTGAAAATGGATAGGTGGGGGGCACCAAGGGAAGGTCTGCCCAGAGCTTGGCTGTTCTGCTCTGGGAAGCAGAAGTTCTTCTGTGCCCACTTCTTGCTTGTCTGCACACCCCGGCCTCTCAGAGAGGCCAAGAGTCTGTCGAGGGACACACAGAAAATAGCCAGCAGCCCCAGAGAGGGCAGAAACTCCAAAGAAGGACCTCTCTCCCTACCATGCTTCTTCTTCAAACGCTTCTTGACTTTCACAGGCCCTTCCCCTCCGGGAGGCCCTCCAGGCTGCCCCAGCCCACGCACAGCCCCAGCTTCAGAGCTCCTACCAGCCCTGCCAGGAAGTGAGAACCACAGGCCTCCCCTCACTGACTCCTGGTTTCCTCCACCCGCCAGCAGAGGCGCTCTCAGGGTTTGTTCTTCATCCTTCCCTCCTGTCTCCCTGCAGCATGGACAGCACAAGCTGCAGATAGACGCGCGAGTCTGCATGAGGACCAGGTGTCAGGCTGGGCTGAGAAGCAGCAGCCAGGGTCCAAGGGGGGCAGATTATGCCCAGGTTTTCACCTGCCCACAAGGCTTACAACCATACCATGATCAGGACAGCCAGGGAGGCACCAAGCAGCCTCTTCTACTTGTTCCTTCGACTCCGGGCCCAGACCACAGAAGGAGGGGTGGAGGGAAGCTGCGGTTGGAGGGTGTGTGCACAGCTAGTGTGTGATGAGAAGCTGCCTTCATCTTAGCACCTTAAAACCAGGAAGAGAAACTGAGCAGGCAGAAAGGGCACGCTGGGCTGCATAGGGCCCTCCAGTCCCTGGGGGCCTGCTGAGGGGAACTCTCAAATAGTCACTGGACAAACCACTTATCCTTTCTGGGCCTCAGTTTCCCCATGGGAAAAATGGGATTTTTTTTTTTTTTCTAATGGGTCCTGCCAGTCTGCCCTGATTGGTGCTGTCTACACTTAATGGGCCACGTCATGGTAGATAAAGGAGCACCCCCTCAACTGGTGGAGTACTCCTGATCCCGAGGAGCAGGGGCTCAGCCACCCAAAGCCAGCCTCTCCCTGCTCACTTCTCCCCTCAGTCATGCAGGGAGCACCAGCTCTTCCTTCACCAGCTTTTTATTTTTAGGTCTGAATTTGACTTTAATCATTACTTAGCGGATTCTATTTCCAGCCCTTGGATGAAGGGGACCCAGAGGGGAGGAGGAAGGGAGGCAGTGCTCCCTGCCGGGCGCTGGGGGTGGCCTGCTCCTCCACCCATCCTGTCCCCAACCAAGGGCGGGGGAAACTGAGAAACATCCAAAGGGCTCTCATCTGAGCCAGGCCAGGCCAGCATCTTGGGACGGACCCCACCCTGTGACCTCATCCCATCCCAAGCTGTGGGACAGGAGGGCAGCTGTCATGCCCACTTCCCTTACACTAAGAGCAGGAAGGAGGGAGACACTCCACAGGCCAGAGTATGGCAGCTGGAGTCTGAGGTCGTGTGCCCAAGGGACCTCTGCACTGAATGGGCCACGTGGCGGAGGACCCCTTCCCTAGGTTAGTCCTGGGCCACCCTAGGGTCATCTGGGGCTACAGTCTCCTAGGCCCAGGGTTGCCAAGCAGAGACCGGTGTCCTGCTACTGCCCACAGGGTGGCTGTAGGAGGGCACTCCCAGTTACTCTGGTCTCCATAAAAGCAGAACAAGAGGAAGCAGGTGTGTCACAGTGAAACACACTCAGGTTAGACCTGGGGAACACCTGCTGAGAAGGGGGAGGCTAACACATGAGTTTCCTGATGTGTCCAACTCCCTCCTGAGAAGCTCTGGGAGGCTCCAGAATCCCCCTACCCTCAATCTCCCAGCCTCCTTCCCTTCCTTGGCTACTGGGACAGGGTGGGAAGATGAGGCTGGCATGGCTGTTCTCGGGCTGGGGTTCGGGATGCCTGGGTTCCTTGTCTAAGTCTTAGGCTAAGTAGGCCTCTATTTCCTCTGGGAAAATGCCGAACTGGGCTGACCTAGCCAGAGCTGGGAGTCGGGAGGCAGCCAGGCTCTTAAGAGGCCTTGTCGGTCGGGCGCAGTGGCTCACACCTGTAATCCTGGTACTTTGGGAGGCCGAGGTGGGCAGATCGCCTGAGGTCGGGAGTTCGAGACCAGCCTGACACGGAGAAACCCCGTCTCTACTAAAAACACAAAATTAGCCAGGCGTGATGGCACATGCCTATAATCCCAACTTGGAAGGCTGAGGCAGGAGAATCACTAAAACCCGGGAGCCGGAGGTTGTGGTGAGCCAAGATCACGCCATCACACTCTAGACTGGGCAACAAGAGCAAAACTCCATCTCACCAAAAAAAAAAAAAAAAAAAAAGAGAGAGAAGATGCCTTGTCTATTCAGCTCTGATGCTGGGAGACTGGAAGGGGAAAGGGTGGAGTCGGGTCCTGGACCCTAACCAGCAGCCCATCTTCCCAGGGCCAGCCCCATGCTGTAGGCCAGGCAATCACATGGTAATGGGGAGGGCGGAGGCCAGGGAAGGGCACTGGCCATAGTATTCTAGAACCTCAGGGCCAGGGGGTTTCAGAGGGGCTCCCCAGGCAGAGACCACCTCTTTGCCAGGTGAGTGGTCAGCCAACGTTGGCTCGTGGCCCAGGCACCTTCCCCACAGGTTGAGGCAGCCAGCAGTGGACACTCCTTCAACAATGCCAGTCCTACTCATAGAGGGAGTGGAGGAAGGCCTGTGCCAGGCACTTTAGAGTCCCTTGGTTAGTTGACACTGTCCTTACACCTTCCTCTAAAGTAGGTGTCACCATCCTGTTATTTATATAAAGGCAGCTCAGCAGGTCAGTGACCTAAGGTCCCTCCACCCTGGGTCTAAGTGGCATGTCTGAGCCTGGAACCCATATTCAGTTGGGTGCCAAGTTGCCCGTGCTCTCTAACACCCTGGCTGCTTTTGGGACTCACAGTAATGACAACCACAACAGCAACAGAGGGGAAAAATGCACACGCTCCAGTGTATGGGTGATGGCGCTGCAGCAGGCCAGCCTGGAATATTCTGTAGCTTTTTAGAAGCAACGTTACTTAGACCATGTAGCACCATGAGAAAATGCCCACAGACGCAGTATTAAATGAAAAAAGGTGTCACGGTACACACACTCCAGTGACAACGGCGACGAAGGAAAAAGACAGGGAAAAGACCAGCAGGGAACTCCAAATGCTAACACAGTCACTGCCTGCTGAAGAAATAGTGGGTGATTTTTGTTTCGTTTTCTAAATTTCCTGTAGCGCTGTTTTGTTATTTTCTAAATCAAGAAAATGAGTACATTCAGTTTCCCTAGAACGAGCTCAGATTCACTTCCCTGGGACCTGCCTGCTCCCTATCTCTGGCCCAGGTGTCTGGGACAACTTCTGCCACGGGATGCCTTTCTCATTTGGGACAGTCCCTCAGACATAGGAGAATCTGTCTCTACTTTCTCTTTCCCAGACTCAATCAACATCCTTGGTTCTTTGAAGACGACTTGTCAAGGTTTTAAAATCCTTCAAAAGATGGAGCCCAGAACAGCACCCAGACAGGTCTGCCCTCTTTGGGGGGCAGCCACATCACACTGTGGATCATGGGCCTCAACCCCTACCTATATTTGTTTGGAGGAAGCTGCATTCTGTCCCCAAACTTTCCAACCCTTGCTGTAGGCCACTCGGTGTGGCTCAGCCTTTTGGGGTCTGGCCCCCTTGCAGTGGTAAATGGGAATATTTTCTGGTCTTTCCTTGCCCCGACCCAATGCAGAGAGAAGAGCAGCCGCTTCTGAG
Source organism: Chlorocebus sabaeus (assembly GCF_047675955.1). NCBI lineage: Eukaryota > Metazoa > Chordata > Mammalia > Primates > Cercopithecidae > Chlorocebus > Chlorocebus sabaeus. Next base: position 50,619,701 of record NC_132929.1, on the reverse strand, counting down.
AGGGAGGAGGGCACCAAGCTCACTCCCTCTCAGAATGAACGAAAAGCACATCCCCGCACACGTGCTAGCCAGAAGCCAGACTCCTTTCTTCAAAAGCCCTGGACCCTGGGTCGCACCCTCACAGCTCACAGTTGGTAAAAATTAAAATAAAATAAAAATTTAAAAGGCTGGCTTGGGGTGGGAGGGAGCCAACCATGTCAGGCTCCAGCCCTAAGTCCCTCAGGCTGGAAAGGAAGTTAGGGCTGGTGTGGGGCCATGTGAGGGGAGTCTCACAGGCCCAGGACATCTGGGTCCCCTCCACTGTGCATGTCAGGACAGCCAGAAAAAAACTGAAAAAACAAAAAACCTAAATTGTGAGCAGGGACCCAGCAGGACAAAACTGCCAGCAGCTCCAAGGGAGCCCAGACACCACTCAACACCCTCCAGGGCACTGCCTGCTCTCCTGGGCCAGAGGATCCTGCCAGGCCCCGACTTCACCCCTGCTGCCCTTGCCCTGTTCCTGCTGTGGCCACAACCAAGAAAGACATTGGAACGGCCAGGGTACTAGGAGCTTGAAATAGGCCCCCTGGGTGTCCCCACTCTGTAGCCTGCTGCCAGTGGAGACAGGGCTTCCACGGTTCCCATCTGACCCCATTTATATTCTGAACTTGGCTGCTCCTGTGCCAGCTGGGCCATAGGTGTGGGGAGCCCTGGGTCAGGACTGACCACCAGGTTGTTTCAACTCAGAGCCGGGGCCAGGACCCGGCCTTCCTGCCACACCACATAGATGGCCCCACACCACACATTCCCCACATCTCCTGCTAGCTGACCCAGCCACAGCTGGGGCCGGAAGCCCTTTCACTCCCTCCAGCCCTCTGCAGGGAAGCACGTGCTCAACCAACAGTCCCCCCAGGGCCAGGCTGGGGGGCCTGTATACCCAGTGGGTGAAGGTGCCTGCCTGGTTTCCTTCCACCCACAGCCATCCAGCCCTGCAGAGCTGGGGATGAAAGGATAGCCAGCCTAACTCCACTAGGGGCCTGGGGTAGCAACTTCTCCCTTTGAGCCTTGGTTCGCGGGTGTACAAAATGGGCGGGGAAGTGAACTGGTAGTTAAGCTCCAAAAATCTGCTGGCTGGACACACCCCTTCCTGACACCTGGTCAGGACCACAAAGAGCCTAGGAGAATGGGTGCCCCAGGGTGCCAGAAGGTGGGGGCATGGTGCTAACGCTCAGTCACCTCCACCCGCTCAGTCACCTCCACCCGGGCGGAAGGCCTGCCCAGTTTCCCACCCAAAGGTCAGAGGTCCCTCGGCTTACGCCTGGTCTTCTGAGAGGCCAAGGGTGACAGACTCAATCCCACGACCTGGGCTTCTAACTGCCCACCCGAGGTGGCTGGGCCCTGGGCTTGCTTGCAGCCCGCAGGGTCACGGTGGGATAATGAGGGAGGGATCAGAACCAAGCAAGTCAGGGCACCTGCAGGGAGGTCCTGGACAGGGGCAGGGAAGTCCAGCACTCTCTCTAGGGACCTGGCCCATACGGATCCTCTTCCTCCAGACTCCAGCCACCTCCTACTCTGAGCTCCACAGAGGGGGGACTCGGGATGACCCGAGAAGACAAGTCCGTGGAGCTGCAGGGCAGTACGTCCCTCGTGCACTCCCTTCCCATTTGGGTTCTGACAGTGGCTCCTGGGAGAATTCAAACCCTTGCAAGGGAGTAAAGGAGAGAGGGGAGAGGGGGGAGAAGGGGGGAATGGGAATGGACGCGACAGTGGCAGCAACAGAGACCAGACGCGCGACTTCCACCCTCTTCCCTCCAGGGGACACTCCGGGACGGCCGGGCACTCACCTCTCTTGGGGCACTGCGGTCCAGGCCACCCCGCCGCGGGCGGCATCAGCGGCCTGCGGGACGGTCCATGCGGTCAGGGGGGAGGGGAGGGGCACAGGGGTCCCCAGGGGGTACGGTACAAAGAGGTACGAGTGCGAGGCCAGGGGAGGAGGGACCGCCAGGCAGAGGCAGGGGGACGGCCGCAGGGCCCGGGTAGCGGAGGGAAGAAAGGCGGAGGAAGGGGGCGGGAGGGAGTCGGGGGGAGGAAACAATGTAGCCGGCGCGGACCCGGCAGAGTTCCGCTTCCGAGAGCCGCCACTGAGGTTCGATTTTGGAACGTCGCGCTGGCTGCCGGGGGCCGCCCCGGACGCTCGATCCCGGCCGCGAGGCTCCTCGCGCTCCACGCCCCGCGGGCTCCGGCGGCCAGAGACTGGCTGGGGCGGGAGGGACGGCGGGCCGGGGTATGGCCCCGACGGCGGCGCAGGACCCCGCCCCGGCAGGATCCCCCGGGCAAGGCGCGGGTGGGGCAGGAGCGGGAGGGCAGCAGCGGGCTCGGTGGCGGCGGCCAACCTCGGCTCGCCCGGGGCTCCGCTGGGAGGAAGCTCGCAGGCCTGGCGAGAGGAAGCGCGGCCCGGATCCTCCGCCCGCGGCAGCGCGCCTGCGCGAGGGGGCCTGCCCGGCGCGCGGCGGGGCGTGGGCCGGCGGGGCGGCGCCCCCTGCCGGGCGCCGGGGGCACTGCGGGGGGTGTGTCTGCGCCCACGCCCTGCCCCCACTTGCCTGCCTGGCTACGTTGAAGGCTCCAGGGTCTCCCCCACAGCGCACACCAGCCGGCCTGGGAGCAACCTCCCAGCCTTCTCTGGACGCAGCTCTCCTGCTGCCGAAATGCTGGGGGCCGGGCCTGGGCCCCTCTCCTCAGGTCTGTTTGTGGAGAGTGGGCCTGACTCCCAGCAGAAAGCCTTCATTCATTCATTCACCAACATTTCCTGGCGCTGACATCGTGGCGGAGCCTGCTCTGGAGTCTATTGGCAAGATCATTTCACTACCGTCAAGGCGTTCTCGGTCGGGTGGGGGTAGGCTGACAGGCCAACAGACAATCGCAAGGAAATAATTGATCGAAGTGGAGAGGTGGCGGACACGGTTCCCAGGAGGCAGAAGGAAAGCGAGGGCTAACGGGGAGACCTCACAGAGCCGGGACCAGGCAGAGGGAACTGCACGCACAAGGGCGGGGAGTGCGGAGGGAGCTTGGTGGCTTCTGGGATCTAAAAATAGCTCAGGCGGCTGCCGCTTGCAGTGTGGGTGGGGGAGAGTGGTGGGAGATGGGTTCCTGCAAACAACAGGGGCAAAAAAGATCTAAAGAGCCTCATGGGACTTTCTTGGAGTTTATGTTCAGCCTGGAGGCAATAAAGAAGTTGTCAGCAGCTCTGTGACCTTGGGCAAGTTACTCAACCTCTCTGTGCTTTAGTTTCCCGTTTGGTAAAATAGGTGATATATAATGGCACCGACTTCTTAAGTTTTTGTGGGGAGGGGAGGAAATTAGTTAATACATTTAAAGTGCTTAGTGTGCCGTAGCTGGCACGTGAGGAGCCCTCCGTTAAGCAAGGGCTGTTATATCATTGTTAACAAGAAGCAGGGAGATGACCTGCTCTGAGCCACAGGAGAGGACAGCGTGCTCAGGCATGACGCAGGTGGGAGAGTGCAGGGTGGCGGGGGAACAGAATGGGGGTACAGTGATGAGGGCGAGACTGGGAAACAGAATGGGGATACAGTGATGAGGAGGAGACCAGAGAATCCAGCGTAGGGAGGAGGTGAAGGTGGGGGACTTTCTAGGGACTAGACCCTGAAGCAAGGGTCAGGCTTATGTGGACAGAGGGAAGAGGCACTCTTGGGGTTGGTGGGGAGGAAGTGGGGCATGCTGACAAAGTCTTGGAACACAAAATAAGCATGAAGAGGCCCAAGGGAGCGAGACGAGGGCAAAGAGCCCTGTGGGAGACAGAGCTGGGAGACAGTATGGCTGCAGTTGTTTTAAAGAGCCTCGGATGCCAGGAGCAGGAGCTGCCCCCAAAACCACAGGTTGGCCCTCTGACCCAGGGCACCCTTAGGCCGGTTTCCCAGCTGAAGCCAGCCCTTTGGGGAGGGATGTCCTTTCAGGAGACAGCCATGAGTTTCAGTGATAGGTGTGGTGTGATAGAAAAAAGATGAATTTGGGGTTGAAGTCTCCAAATTAAATTTCAACCCGTTCACTTACTAGCTGTGTGACTTAGGGCTAGTTACCTAAGGTCTCTGAGCTGTTTCCTCTTTTGTAAGATCAGACTCAAAATACTCTTCTCTCATGATAGATAGTGCAGATTCAGCAAGATAACGGCCGGGGGTGAGGGAGTGGAAAGGGTGCTCAGCAGAGCTGGTTTCCCTTTCTTTCCTCTGAGGTCAAGATGGAATGATAATATGGGGTGGGATGGGGGGCCGCCTCTCAGCCTAAAAGAAAGCACTTCAGCAGCTCTGCAAAGGCTTCTGGGAGGAAGAAATTGACATCTCCTCTCCTCTGGCTGAATCAGCTAGCAGAATGGGAAAGAAAGGACTAGGGATTTGGGGAAAATACTCTAATCCCTGTTCCAGTTTTGTCACCAACCTTTCTTTATCCCCAAATACACTTGACTTTTTCCCCTGGGTGTGCTGTGGCCCAGCTGTGAACTTTGGAGTCAAATAGACCTGCATTTGAATCCTGGCTCCACCTCTTCTCAGCAGAGTGAAATAAATTTTTTAATCTTCCTGTACTCCAGGCACTGGGGATAAAACCATAAACAAATCGATAAAGGGCCCCACTCCCACAGACCTGTCCTCTGGTGGAAGAGCCAAATAACTTCTAATGTCATCATTCATTCATTCACTCATTCGTTCTCTCAACAAATGCATATTGAGCACCTACTAAGTGCTAGGTGTGAAGTGCTAATTAGGGAAAGGGAGTCAGGTCGGTGGGAGCAAGGGAAAGCAAAAAGAGAAATTCGATAAGCTATTAGTCTGCCTTTCTTCATGTCCAGGACATAGCTCTCTTCATGTCCATTGCAGAGAGCTCTCCTGTGCAAGCAATTCACAATCTTCCTGTGCCCAACTATCACCAGACTCCTGCAGGTTAGCTCACTGCACCCTCGGCGTTGTCGATACTGCACAAAAACCTTCTCAACAGATAGCATAACATTATTCTATAAAACCTCCAACAACCTTTTGTTTCCTGGCAGTCAGCTTCTCTTCTACTTTCTTGCAATGTATTTTCCTACTTTTTCTAATAAATCTGCCTTTATCTACAACTGTCTTGACAAGTTTTTTGTTTTGTTTTGTTTTGTTTTGTTTTGTTTTGAGATGGAGTCTTGTTCTGTCGCCCAGGCTGGAGTGCAGTGGCATGATCTCGGCTCACCGCAACCTCCCGCTCTAGCATTCAACCATTCTGTCTTAGCCTCCCACATAGCTGGGACTGTAGGTATGTGCCACCATGCTCAGCTAATTTTTTATTTTTAGTAGAGATGGTTTTCACCATGTTGGCCAGGCTGGTCTCAAACTCCTGACCTCAAATAATCCACCCGCCCTGGCCTCCCGAAGTGCTGGGATTACAGGCAGTAGCCACTACGCCCGGCCTCGGTAAATTCTTTTACCTCTGCACTACCGGTCACCCGCTACACTAGGCGTTGTTCTGGATGCTGGAGATGAAGGGGTGAGCAAGATTGCCAAGGTTCCTGTCCAAGAGGATATGGAAATAAAGAGAGCAAGCAGACACATGTGTGAAGGCAATGAGCTATCTTCATCCATGGGTGAGAGACATGGAGACATGGATGAGAGAGGACTAGGGCGGCAGAGCTCAGCCTCCAGACCTCAGGAAGAGGTCTGGGCCAGTGTGGGAGGAGTGGGGGAGGGTATTCCAGGTGGAGAGGAAGACAGTGAAAGACCCTCAGGCACAGAAAGCCTCAGTGGCTCAAGGAACAGCCAGAAGGCCAAGGTGATGAGACTGGCAAGCAGGGGGGAGTGGTGTTCCAGGAAAGGACAGATCCTATAGGGTGTTGTGGGCCAGAGATTTTTATTACAGGAATTTGAGTTTTATCATATGAGCAATGGGGAGCCATTGAAAGATGTTTATAAGCAGGGTAGTGATGTGATAAAGAGTGAAGGTCAGCCGGGTGCTGTGGCTCATGCCTGTGATCCCAGCACTTTGGGAAGCTGAGGCAAAAGGATCACTTGAGGCCAAGAGTTTGAGACCAGCCCGGGCAACACAGCAAGACCCTGTCTCTACAACAACAACAAAAAAATTTCTAATTTCTAATTAGCCAGCCTCCAGGAGGCTGAGGTGGGAGGATCACTTGGGTTGGGGAGGTGGAGGCTGCAGTGAGCAACTTCAGCCTGTGCAACAGAGCAAGACCCTGTCTCCAAAAAAAAAAAAAAAAAAAAAAGAGTGAGGATCAAAGGTCAAAGCCCTAGTGAGGAGGCTGTTGCATGGCCTGGACCAGGGCTGACAGGTCTAGCCCTGGTGGAAGCAGCGGGATAGAGAAGTGAATGGACAAAGGCAAGTCCCAGGACAGCTCTCCATGAGGGGTTGTTTGTGGGGAGTGAGGCCACAGGAGAAATCAGACATGACTTCTCAGTCCTCAGGTGTGGCTGGAGCACTTGGGGAGATGGTGTGAGATGGGAGAACCTGAGGAGAGTGCCAGGCTGGGGGAACACTCAGGAGTTCGGTTTTGGACAAACTGAGTTTGGGATGCCTGCGAAACGTGGAGTCAAGGCAGTGTTGGGAACTGAGCACGAGCTCTCTGAGGCTAGGCCTTCTGCCTGGTTATGGGGCCTGCCCCAGGAGTACAGAGAAGAGAGGAGAGGTTGGAGGCCCACTCCTGGATGTGGGGAACCAGACAGAAGCTTCTGGTTGCATTTTGATGACACAAGCGCCAAATGGGCTAGCTCCATGCAAAGTTGGGTTGGCCTCCAGCAGTCCAGAGCTTATGCACATGTATGTGCATTTATACACTTACGGGGTCCCCTGGGAAAGGAAGGGCTGCTCCTCCCTCCACCCAGCCTCCTCCCCTCCCCCAGCCTCTTTGCACGGAGATGACAGTTTAGAGAAGCTGGTGTGAAATAGCTTGAAACTCGGACAGTCTGGGCAGTCCCCCAGGGCAGAAAACAGGAAGCCAAGATTAAAGGCAGATTTCCAGCAAAGTCCCCTTCTACTTCCTGCAGAGCAGGTGCTCAGGCTGAGCTGGCTGCTAGAAGAGGGGCAGGGCAGCTTCCCTTGCTGACAGCACCTCCAGGCCTTCCACAGTGACCGGCTTTCCAGCTTTGGGAGCTGTCCTTTGGCCCTGTCATCACCATCCCCACCAGGCCCTTAAGGAATGCGCCTGCTCTGCTCGGGAAAGAGGCTGTGGTGGGAGTCATCACTAGGAAAGACTCTTAATAGTGGCACAAACAGGAAGCAGCACTTGGGGGCACCTGGCAGGCAATGGGACCAAGCAGAAAGGGCATGGGCCGTGGGGTCACTGAGGCCTGGCATGAATCCAGGGTGCAGGGTGCAGGGTCTCACTGAGCTGTGGGGATGGGTTGAGAGGTGAAAGCAGGGGAAAAGGGGCCTTCAGGGAAGGTGGCCAGGGAGATCCAACCAGTGCTGGGGGCTGAGAGTCTCTAGGGAGAAACAGGGAGAAGCCAAGAGGCCACACTAGCCCCTGTCATCTTGTTGCCAGGGGCCTGTTGGCTGAGTGCCAAGCTCAGGCCCACAGATATCAAAGACTCAGGGAACCAGGGGCCAGAACAGGCCTCCCCTGTGACTTCTGCCCCTTCCTGACCCACAGGAGAGCAGGCTCTTGGGGATTCCATCAAGCAAGCAGCTGAGACTTCCTCATGCAGAGATAAACCTTGGCCTTCCCAATAACCCCCGTTGCCTTCCTTAGGAGGCCTGAGTTTCCATCCTTCCAAAGCTGTCCTTTGGAGGAAACATATCTGCCTGAATCCAGGCACAGAAAACCTCCCTCCTAAGGCTGGACAAGTTTATTATGAGGATGAGGCATTGGCCCAGGGGACCCAGGTTCTAGGGACACTGCTTTTTTTCTTTTTTTTTTTTTTTGAGACGAAGTCTCGCTCTGTCACCTAGTCTGGAGTCCATGGCGTGATCTCGGCTCACTGCAACCTCCGCCTCCCAGGTTCAAGCAATTTCCCTGCCTCAGCCTCCTGAGTAGCTGGGATTATAGGCGCCACCACCACGCCAGGCTAATTTTTGTATTTTTAGTAGAGATGGGGTTTCACCATATTGGCCAGGCTGGTCTTGAACTCCTGACCTTGTGATCCACCCTCTTCGGCCTCCCAAAGTGCTGGGATTACAGGTGTGAGCTTCTGTATCCAGCCGACACTGCTTCTTACTTTGGGCCAGTCCTTCTCCTCTAGGCCTGTTTCCCTACCTAGGAACTGAAGGGTTTGGATTTGGCGATCTGTAGGTCTGAATCCCTGTGTACAAGTGGAGGGCCTTGGGAGTAAAGTGGGTGAGGGGCTATTGACTGCCTCTAATTTCTGTCCCCCTGGGACCAGAGAACTACCATTTACTGAACATCTGCTACGTGCCAGGTACTTTATTATTATCATTGATAATAGCAGCTAATATTTATTGAGCACTTACTATGCACAACCACTTTTCATGTCAGACCAAGGTAGGCTCTCTCCACTGCACCAGTTTGCTCCAAGGGGATTTCCTGGGAAGTTAGTTTTTGTTTCTGGTCATGATGGTGGTAGAAGTCCTGATCTGGTGGCTTGGTGGCTTGATTGGTGTGGTGGTGATCTAACTGAGAGGCCATTGGGAGCTGGAGGACCCCACCCTTGGGGCCTGAGGCAGCCAGCACTCAGGGGTTAACTGGCAGACCCCTGATGGCAAAGGTTGTGGGTCCTGGGCTTCCTGATTTGATATCTCCCTGGAGAGGGCAGATCTAGAGCCAAGTCTATGATAAGAGTTGGCCGAGGTGCCTGGGATCCCTGCAGGCTGTCCCAGCGCCTCCCCCATGCACACAATTCCCTCCTCCTTGGTTCCTATCTTCTTGGAATGTTCTGTCTTGTGGGGGCAGAGGTGTTCAACAAGGCGATGAAGTTCCCAGAGGGTTGTGCACGTGCAGCGTGAGTGCGGAGCAGAGACCTCTCTTTGCCTGAGCACTCAGACCCTGCAGGAGGAGAGATGGTGCCTGGGGGCCTGGCAGAGGGGGCAACAGGAGCAGAGGCCCTGGGGCTGGAAGGGATTAAGCTTTGGGCAAAAGGAAAACAGGCCAGGATGGGATGGGGTCAGAGCCTTGGAAGCAGAGGCACAAATGGCCAGAGCCTGTAGGGTCCCCTGTGGAATAGGGGAATCTTTGGACTTCATCCTTAGGGCATTGGGGCCCTGCCCCCATGCTATTTGAGGGTTCACCACAGACTTAGCTGATCAGCTTTACATGTTAAAAATATTACTTCTGCTTCTGGTTGGAGAATTGACTAGCTGTCTTCGAGAAGCTTTGATGACCTCTTCCCATATCCCAAGGCTGGAAGCCTCCCCTCTGCTATTGTCCCTCACTGGCCTGCTTCTTAGTATTATAGCACTGACTACCCCCTTTGTACTTGTGTCCTGATCTGCTGCTGGAGGCTGAAGCCTGGTACTCAAACGTTTGTTGAATGAATGAGTGATATAAATTTCAATTAATAATAATAATAGGCAATGCTAATGTAGGTGTTACATGTGCTAGCATCATTCTAAGCATTTTACATGTCTTTTTGTTTGTTTGTTTTTGAGACGGAGTCTTGCTCTGTCGCCCAGTCTGGAGTGCAGCGGTGTGATCTCATCTCCTGGAACCTCCACTGCCACCCCCCTCCCCCTGCCCTGGGTTCAAGTGATTCTCCCACCTCAGCCTCCCAGCAAGTAGCTGGGACCACAGGCATGTGCTGTGCCATCACACCCAGCTAATTTTTGTATTTTTAGTAGAGACGGGGTTTTACCATCTTGGCCAGCCTGGTCTGGATCTCCTGAGCTCAAGTGATCCCCCTGCCTTGGCCTCCCAAAGTGCTGGGATAACAGGTGTGGGCACCGCACCCTGCTGTTTACTTTTTTTTTTTTTTTTGAGACAGGGTCTCGCTATGTTGCCCAGGCTGGTTTTGGAACTTCCAGGCTCAAATGATCCTTCCGCCTCAGCCTCTCAGAGTAGCTGAGACTACAAGGGCCTGCCTAGCTATTCTACATGTCTTCAGTGTCATTAGATCCTCCCAATCTCTTTACAATGTAGGTATTATTATTACCTCTATTTGCAGATAAGAAAACTAAAGAGGGATTTAAGGAGGAAACAGTCACCAGATCCCAGCTGGGGGAAAAAGGACCCCGGATGCCATCACATCATTCTTGCTCAATTTATTACAAAGGCTTCCAAGGTTACAGTCCTGGCTGCACCCCCTTCCCAGCCTTGTGACCTTAAGCAAAAGTCACTGAACCTTTGTGAGCCTCAGTTTCCTCATCTCTAAAGTGGGACTGAGAGGACCCATGTCACAGGGGATTTATGCTAAACTGAGATGATGTAAAGTTGCTTGCTTAGCAGGGTTCTTTGACACAAGGCAGACTTTCCCGCCACGGCAGTTAGATGAATATTTTTTCTCTCACTCCTGAAACAGGCTTTGTAGTTCTAGCTCTCCCCTGCTGGGTTCAGTTGGGCTTTCCAAGGGTAGGGCCAGGCCTTTTGTCTGTTCCTAGGCCTACAGTTTCACAATGGCTGATGAATTGAAAACCCTCATTCATCCATTCACTAAATATTGAGGGCATGTTTACTACTTTCCAGGCACTGGAGCAGCTGGAATTGGGCAGGGCCAGAGCTAACTGGTTCCCACCTGGAGTCCTGGGCTCACAGCAGGCTGACACATCGCCCTCTGTGCTGTCAGCGGTCATTTTTGTGCTGGACCCAATAGTCCCCTGGCTCAGCCTTGCTGACTGGAAGCCGCAGTTGGTACTGTTCTGGCTTCCTCCTGGGAACTCTGGGCAAAAGCAAGAAAAGCGGCCCTGGGGTTCTCTGCAGTGCAAAGGTTAGAGACCTGGCCCAGGGTGGGGCAGGTGAGGAGAAGGAGCAGGAGGTTTGCTCTGCGAGGGCTGGGAAGAGAGAGCAACTGGGCACTGGTGAGCCTCAGGCCCAGCTTTTGCAAAACCCATGCAAATGCCCCCGCCCAGGTGTTAACACTTGTGAAGAAACCTGTGTGCCAACATTGTCCCTGTCAGAGATCAGGGGAGCTTTTGAAAGACCTCCTTGCCTGATTGGGGGTGGAGTGGAACTGGGCTGGGGGCTGGGGCCAGGGGTAGATCCTCCCTGAGCTGGAGGAGATTTTGGAAGCCCCTGTGAGTCAGGGCGAGGCCTGGAGGGCCCTTCGTCAGGGGACTCCAGAGGACCTGGAGGGAAATGCCCCTTCCTTTTGGCCCGTATGCCCCCCAGAATTTCCTTCTAAAGAGTGTGTGTTTGGGTGAGCTCCGTGAGGACAAGGACTGGCTCCCTTTCCTCTGTCTCTCCATGGGAAGGCACAGAGCCTGTAGCCATAAATGTATGCTAAATGAATACATGAGTGATCGAATTCTCCCCAGGGGTCTCAGGGCTCCCATTCCAAGGAGAAGCTCTTTGCCTGCATCCCTATTGCCTGTCCCCCAGTCTATCTTCTCGAATCCCTAACTGGAAGCTTTGGGTCTCCAGGAGTGTTCTCCTGACATTGAGGTAGCCCCGGGAGGTCCCAGTCACCTCTCCCTCCAGCCAGGGCTGGTTCCTTCTTTTTTTTTCTTTTTTCTTTTCTTTTCTTTTTTTTTTTTTTTTTGAGACGGAGTCTCGCTCTGTCGCCCAGGCTGGAGTGCAGTGGCCGGATCTCAGCTCACTGCAAGCTCCGCCTCCCGGGTTTACGCCATTCTTCTGCCTCAGCCTCCCGAGTAGCTGGGACTACAGGCGCCCGCCACCTCGCCCGGCTAGTTTTTTAAAATATTTTTTAGTAGAGACGGTGTTTCACCGGGTTAGCCAGGATGGTCTCGATCTCCTGACCTCGTGATCCGCCCATCTCGGCCTCCCAAAGTGCTGGGATTACAGGCATGAGCCACCGCGCCCGGCCTCTCTTTTTTTTTTTTTTTTTGAGACGGAGTCTCACTGTGTTGACCAGGCTGGAGTGTCGTAGAGCCATCTTGGCTCACTGCAACCTCCATCTCCCAGGTTAAAGTGATTCTCCTGCCTTAGCCTGCTGAGTAGCTGGGACTACGGCTGTGTGCCACTATGCCTGGCTAATTTTTGTATTTTCGGTAGAGACGGGGTTTCACCATGTTGGCCAGGCTGGTCTTGAGAACTCCTGACCTCAAGTGATTCACTCACCTCGGCCGCCCAAAGTGCTGGGATTACACACGTGAGCCACTGACACTCTACTCAAGTGATCCACCTGCTTCGCCCTCCCAAAGTGCTGGGATTACGGTGTGAGCCACTGAACCCAGGGCTGGTCCTTTTTTTTTTTTTTTTCTGAGTCAGGGTCTTGCTGTGTCACCCGGGCTGGAGTACAGTGGTGCGATATCAGCTCACTGCAACCTCCGTCTCCTGGGCTCAAGCAATCCTCCTACCTCAGCCTCCTGAGTAACTGGGACTACAGGCACGCACCACCATGCCCAGCTAATTTTTGTATTTTTAGTAGAGACAGGGTTTCACCATGTTGGCCAGGATGGTCTCGATCCCTTGACCTCATGATCTGCCTGCATTGGCCTCCCAAAGTATTGGGATTACAGGAGCGAGCCACCGCACCCGGCCTGTGGCCAGTTCTTATCCCCCAAAGATTTCCACCCTCACCCCGCAGCCAGTCTTGGCTCCTGCAGCCTGCAGCCCTCAGCGACTCCAAGTCCACTGCAGCCGGTGGTGTAGCCAGCTCTCAATGCCCGTCTCCACTGAGCGACCAGCCAGCAGTGTGCTTGGCAGCTTACTGAGGAGGCCCACCGGGTGGGCTGCTGGAGGCCAGCCCCTTGCGTGGGTCCTGGCGTGGGTGCTGACACCCACTCCCCACCCCCACTTTGCTGAATGAGTGAGGATTGATGTTGGGGTGACAGGACCAAAGCTTGGGAGGAGTCAGGCCAGCTAGAGCCAGGGTGTGTGACTGGGGCCCAGGGAGATGATGTTTGGTGGCAGTGCCCTGTTCCAGCTGCACTGGAGCCCTCACCTTCCCTGGGTGACTGCCATATCCCCAGCTTGGTTCTCTGTCTTTGTGAGCAGGGCATTTGTTTTCTGCTAATGTTAGCTGGAGGTCAGTCTCTGTTGTTTGTGACTTAGAAGCCTGACTGGTGCCCCCTGACCCCACCCCCATCGTGGCGGGTGGGAGGATGAGGTCAGGTCTTGCGTGGGAAGTGCCAGATTCACAGTGATTAGACAAAGGCCATTGTCTTCCCTTGCACTCCGGGTGATCACTTGCCTCCTACCTCTTTCAGAATCCAGAATCCAGGCCGGGCTTGGTGGGTCACGCCTGTAATCCCAGCACTTTGGGAGGCTGAGGCGGGCGGATCACTTGAGCTCAGGAGTTCAAGACCAGCCTGGCCAACATGGTGAAACCCCATCTCTACTAAAAATACAAAAAATTAGCCAGGTGTGATGGCTCACGCCTGTAGTCCCAGCTACTCAGAGACTGAGGCAGGTGAATCGCTTGAACCCAGCAGGTGGAGGTTGCAGTGAGCAGAGATCGCGCCACTGCACTCCAGCCTGGGTGACAGAGTGACTCCATCTCAAAAAAAAAAAAAAAAGAGAAAATCTAGAATCCAGTCTCGTCTCTGGTGGCGCTGGCCTGCTGGTCTACTCGGGTCTGCGGGAGAACAGCCCCACCTGGTGGCCACAGCACAGAGCCCAAGGGGAAGGGATGAGAGAGCCACAGAGAGGCAGACAAGGTCACACCCCCTGCTGGGCTGGCCCAGAGGCACGCCTGGAGAGCAGGCGCATGTCTGCTCTGGGAAAGATGAGCTGTTTGGCTCCTGGGAGGACCATGTCCCAGACTTACCTAGGGCTGGAGCCACAGCTGATTGTTCCCGATTGGGAGCATCACAGGGCAGGGGCTGGGTGGGTGAGGGCAGAGAGCTGGAAGGTGCCCCATCTGGCTATGGAAGAACTTTTCTAGGTGAGGTGCTGGGGAGCGGATGAGCCAGACCAGCACATGGCTGCTGGGACTCCACAGGGCCCTGTACCGTGGGCTGCTCCCTGATTTGAAGGCCACCACCACACTGGTCCCTGGGGATCCTGGATTGGCCTCAGTGTTGCTGACATCCTCAGATTTTCCTGAGCAATAAGAGCAAAGTGAGAACAGGTAGGAAGGCACACTTTGTTGAACACCTACTGTGTGCTGGGTGTTTGCACATTTGCTCTCATTTGATCATCTCCCTTCAAGGAAAACAGTAGCATCTAGATCTTATCTGTAGGGTAAGGGAGACCCACAGAGGGTGATTTACAGAACCACCCCAGAGCCTGAACTCTTTTTCCTGCCCCATGAGGAGGTCACCAGATGGCAGCTGCAGAGACCCCAGACCCCAGGTCCTAGGTTTGCTCAGCAGTGAAGGGCTGCAAGCTGGGGGAGATGTTTGCCTTCTGCCTGCTAGCCCTCCATCTAGACCTTCAGAAGCTTCTGGTGCAGGGGCCATCTCCTGCTGGACATGGTTGGGGTAGGAGGGTCTGGTTGCAACAGTCCTGGACCTCCAGGTGGGAGGCAGAGATAGGCCACAGGTGGAGGCAAGGCCAGGAAGGAGGAGCATGATGTGGCAGACTGGGGTCAAACTCCACACTTCACAGTCTGCCCTGAGCCTTGTCCGCAGCTTTCAGCTTGGCCCAGGCCCTTTGAGGGGAAGCACAGGTATTGATGCCAAGTTGGAGGGTCATGTGTTGCCCCAGTCACTTCTGCATGGGCTTCAAGAGCCACCAGCAAGCTTGAGGCCAGATCCAACTCTGCAAATGACTAGAGGTGTCATCCTGGGCAAGTGACCTCCTGCGCCTCTGTCCCCATCTGCCCAGTGGGCATTAGCACGTCGCTGTTCCAGTGAGCTGTAAGGACTAAGTGGGGCTAAGTGCCAGGAGGGACCTAGCATAGAGCAGGTGCTCGGGGAACTTTGGCTGATTCTCAAGTGAAAGCAGAAGCAAGGGGACAGCTGGACTGCAGTCATCTCCAAGATCCTGGAATTTAATCCCTTTGAATATAAGAGCCCTGAGGAGAGGCAGGTGGGGGTGTAGGTCCGTGAAGAACTGGCTGCTCTCATCCCTGTGCCTTTGGCGCACTTGCAACCCTCGTTTTCTCACCTGTTGCTCCAGCTAAGTGGGCAGTGTGAGAGTCCCAGGAAGTTACAAATGGATCTGTACCATCAGTGTTCCCAGTGCCCCAGCACAGAAAAGATAATGGATCAGCCTTGAGGGTAGTGAGCTCTCTGTTCTTGAAAGTATGAGAATAGAAGTTGAACTCCTGGCAGGGAGTTGGATGAGGAATATGTATTTATTTCTTTATTTATTTGAGATGGAGTCTTGCTCTGTCGCCCTGCCTGGAGTGTAGTGGCGTGATCTTGGCTCACTGCAACCTCTGCTTCCTGGGTTCAAGCAATTCTCCTGCCTCAGCCTACCAAGTTGCTGGGATTACAGGTGCCTGCCACCATGCTTGGCTAATTTTTTTGTATTTTTAGTAGAGACGGGGTTTTACCATGTTGGCCAGGCTGGTCTCGAACTCCTGACCTCAGGTGATCAGCTCGCCTCAGCCTCCCAAAGTGCTGGGAAGCCGCCAGGCCTGGCTTCACGAGGAATTTCTACTCCAGGTGGGTCTATGAGGACCAGGCCAGGGAATGAGGGAGGGGAAGTGGGGGGCTGTTCTCTGGCCACTCTTAGTGGCTTCTCTAGAATTTCTGCATAGGACGGACTTGAGACTTGTCTTGAAGTTGTATTTGCAAAACAAAGTCGCTTATTCCTTAGATTGCCTTTTTATTTGGGGTGGGGTCCCCAAGACACTGGATAAAGGCTAGCAGCTATGAGAAACATGTGCTTCTCTAACTGCCCAGGAGAGGGCAGCCTACACCGCATTTTCGGCTCCTGTTTTGGCTGGGGAGAGTGACTCGGGCAGATCCTGGCCTGAGGACAGGGCTGGGGGCCGACGGATCGGGAAGAATTGGGCAGCAGATGGGTGTGGGGGCGGGGGCTGTTCTTCTCCCCATAGATCACAAGCCCGACTTTTTTGGGGTTAGGAGGAACAGGCAAGGTGGGAAGCTTTCCTTTCAACAGTGGATCCTGCCAATGGAAAAATTTAGTAGAATTTGAAGACCACGGTTGCAGCAAGTGTCCGGGAAGCCTTTCAGCTTGACGTTTCGGGACAGATTCCTGCTCCCCCGGGGCAAGGAACACGTGACAGCATGGCTGCTGGGAGGAAGGGAGCCTCCTGCACAGGAAAAGAAAAGCCCCCGGAGGGCTGCGCTGAGCTCACACAGGACAGTTAAGCAGGGCACTTGAGGCACGGTGGTGAGCAGAAGTCCCTCTGTCATCCCCTGGGTGCTGGCTTGTGTGTAGTGCGTATTTACCCACTTCAGCCTCCCAAAGTGCAGGGATTACAGGCTCACTGCAGAGCTCCTGGCCTTTT
The DNA here is from genome assembly GCF_047675955.1 of Chlorocebus sabaeus. Taxonomy (NCBI): domain Eukaryota; kingdom Metazoa; phylum Chordata; class Mammalia; order Primates; family Cercopithecidae; genus Chlorocebus; species Chlorocebus sabaeus. The sequence continues at coordinate 50,603,301 of NC_132929.1, read as the reverse complement.
CCCCCGGCAGCCACTCGCAGCAGGCCTAGTGACATCCTGGGTGGATGAGGGGAGGGAGAGCAGCTGGAGGGCCAGGAGATAAGAAAGGACCATTTCTGGAAAGCATGGGCGGATCGGTCACTCAGAGAACGGCAGAATCCAGCCCTTCCAGGAACCATCCCCAGAAGCCCCTTCTGGCTCTGGAAGGGCTTTTCTAGATGGGGTGCTGCAGGGGTGAGCCTGATCCATATGTGGTTGCCAGGACTCCCCACAGTCCCCTGAGTCTGAGACCCTGTGTGTCCGCAGCTTATGCATGTGGCATTCTCAGCACAGGATGCTCACACTGGTTTAGCACAGTGCACCTGTAGGCACCAGGAAGTTCTGACCCTCTCTTGGAGTGGGGCCTGAAGCCCCTCTCTGGTTGAGGAGATGGCCTCACCTCTCCCTGGGTGAGAAGGCAGCCCCTTCTCAAACTTATCAGGTGCCTCCCTGGGGACACAGGGCAGAGAGAACGGTGACCCCCTTTGGGCTCCAAGTTGGGGGTGCAGGGCAAAGGCCAGAGAGCTCAGCCAGAGCCTAGCAGACTCCAGGCAGGCAAGGAGGAAATCGTGCCCAGTCCCACCCACTGCCTGTTTGCCTAGCTGCAGGGGAGCCTGGCAGGAGCCAGGATAGGATTCCGCAGCCCTGGGGCAGCAGGGACTAGGAGGGGCCTGGCCTGGCAGGATGAAGGCTGGGTTTTAAGCCTTGCCCATACACCACCTTCCTGGGTGCCTATCTAGACCTCAGTTTCCCCATCTGTGCCATGAGGCTTACTCACTCATTTATTCATTGCACATTTACCTAGTGTTCAGCTAAGCACAGAGGCCTTGCCATTTTATACCCCTGGCTTTGATCCCTCCTCTGCTACTTACTTTCTGGGCAGTCGTTGGCACTTTTTTGTAACGTCTCTGAGCCTCAGTTTCCTTACCTGTAAAAAGGAGTGTGTGCCTCATAAGATTGCTGTGAAGATTAAATTGTTGTTATTATGGAATAAGGAAAGTGAGACCTGGTTACTGTCCTCAGGGAGCACTCAGTGCAAACACACTGAGAACACCAGGCACATAAGCTTGTAGATGCACAAGAACATACATGTTCAGGTTTTACATCAAGGAAGCAGCATTTTAAGAGAGGTACATTTCTTTTTGTTTTTGTTTTTGTTTTTGTTTTTTTTTGAGACGGAGTCTTGCTGTGTTGCCCAGGCTGAAGTACAGTGGCATGATCTGGGCTCACTGCAGCCTCTGCCTCCCAGGTTCAAGCAATTCTCCTGCCTCAGCCTCCAGAGTAGTTGGGATTACAGGCACCCACCACCTCACCCAGCTAATTTTTGTATTTTTTTTTTTTTTTTAGTAGAGACGAGGTTTCGCCATGTTGGCCAGGCTGATCTCGAACTCCTGACGTCAGGTGATCTACCCTCTTCAGCCTCCCAAAGTGCTGGGATTACAGGTGTGAGCCACCATGCCCAGCCAAAAGAGGCACATTTCAATGGCTAGGGTGCAGGTGGGGCAAAGAAGAAGAGGGCCTGGCTGGGCGCAGTGGCTCACACCTGTAATCCCAATGCTTTGGAAGGCTGAGGTGGGTGGATCACTTCAGCTCAGGAGTTCAAGACCAGCCTGGGCAACATGGTGAAATGCTGTCTCTACAAAATACAAAAAAATTAGCTGGGCATTGATAGCATGCACCTGTAATCCCAGTTACTTGGGAGGCTGAGGCTGGAGAATTGCTTGAGCTCAGGAAGGGCAGTTGTAGTGAGCCAAGATTGTGCCACTGTGCTCCAGCCTGGGCAACACAGTGAGACCCTGTCTCAAAAAAAAAAAAAAGAAAAAAAGAAGAAAAGGAGGGTTCAACTCTAGGTGCAAGGTAACCCAAGGTAAGTTAGGGGCTCAGTTGTCTGTAGCCATGGTTGGTGCTCATGGCACGTGTGTAGACATTCAGATATACATGCAGCTTCTGATGTTTTGCTCTCCCTCAGTCCTTGAGATGGGGAAGACAGAGCCAGGAGTCAACTTCTTCCCCTCTTTCCTTCCCGTCCAGGTCTTAACAATCCTGCAAAAGGTCCCCAAATGCATAACTGGAATACTGCTGAGTTCATAGAGCCATAAAGATCTAGGTTTCAGTTCTGGCTCTTCTGCTTTCCTGAAGAAGCCATCTTCCCTCTCTGAGCCTCTGTCTCTCCATCTCTAAATTTGGGTTATTTCATGGGTGAGGCTACGCCTTTCCTGAGAGGGGTGATAATTTGTCTACAAGCACACAGTAACCCTTTTCCTGCCTCAGGACCTTTGCACAGGTTGGTCCCTGTTCCTTTTTCCTCTTTTCTTCTTTCAGGCAGACTCACTCCATCACCTGGGCTGGAGTGCAGTGGTGCGATCTCGGCTCACTGCAACCTCCGCCTCCTAGGTTCAAGCAATTCTCCTGTCTCAGCCTCCCGAGTAGTTGGGATTACAGGTGCATGCCAGGATGACCAGCTAATTTTTGTATTTTTAGTAGAGATGGGGTTTCACCATATTGGTCAGGCTGGTCTTGAACTCCTGACCTCAGGTGATCTGCCTGCCTCAGCCTCCCAAAGTGCTGGGATTACAGGCGTGAGCCACGCACCCAGCAATGTGCTCTTCTTTAATTTGAACTCTGAGAAGCCCGTCCTAATTAACCCACCTAAAGTCTTCGTCTCTGGGCCAGGCACTGTGTGGCTCACACCTATAATCCCAGCACTTTGGGAGGCTGAGGTAGGCGGATCACCTGAGGTCAGGAGTTCAAGACCAGCCTGACCAATATGGTGAAACCCCATCTCTACTAAAAATACAAAAATTAGCTGGGTATTGTGGCATGCGCCTGTAATCCCAGCTACTTGGGAGGCTGAGACAGGAGAATTGCTTGCACCAGGGAGGTGGAGGTTGCAGTAAGCTGAGACTGCACCACTGCATTCCAGCCAGGGTGACAGAGTGAGACTCTGTCTCAAAAAATAAAATAAAATAAATACAAAATAAAGTCCTCGCCCCTGTTTATCCCTTCCTAGTAGCCTTGCTGCTTTTTTTTATAGCACTCTTTATACTTTGTAATTGGGTATTTCTTTGCATGCTTACTGTTTTAGTGTCTGTCTCTTCACTAGACCATAAGCTTTGTGAGAGCAGAAGGTATTCATGTTGATCTTGTTCATTGTCACATCTCCATCAGCTGGCACAGCACAGCGTCTGGTATGTAATAGATGCTCAATCAATGTAATGTAAATTGCTTTTTTTTTTTAAATAGAAAAATCTATATACCTGTTACAAAGCACAAAAGTTACAAAAGGATAAATCTCCCTCAAACCCATGTCCCCCCTCCCCTACACATCTATTAGCTTCACTAGAGATGAAACTTACTCTTTATAGTACAGCCTTCAGGATAGTCCCTGCATATATATATAAAATATATACTTATATTTATGCATATATATTATATATTTATGCATATATATTAGCACATACTTGTGTTTAAAAACAGAAATGGTAACAAACTATATAGCTTGCTCTCATTCCTTTAAGCTGTTTTATTTTTAAAAATATATTATTATTTTTGAGATGGGTCTCACTCTGTCGCCCAGACTGGAGTGCAGTGGCATGATCTGGGCTCACTGCAACCTCCACCTCCTGATGCCCAGCTAATTTTTGTAGTTTTAATAGAGACAGAGTTTCACCATATTGGCCAGGCTGGTCTCAAACTCTTGACATCACATGGTCCTCCTGCCTCCGCCTCCCAAAGTGCTGAGATTACAGGTGTGAGCCACTGTGCCCAGCCAACCTCTTTTTTTTTTTTTTTTTTAAATGGGCTGTCGTTCTGTTGCTCAGGCTGGAGTGCAGTGGAGCCATCTCAACTCAATGCAACCTCTACCTCCCAGGCTCAAGCAATCCTCCCACCTCAGCCTCCCAAGTAGCAGGGGTTACAGGCACCTGCCACCACACCCGGCTAATTTTTGTATTTTTAGTAGAGATTGGGGTTTCACCAAGTTGGCCAGGAGGTCAAACTCCTGACCTCAACTGATCCACCCACCTCAGCCTCCCAAAGTACTGAAATTACAGAAGCGAGCCAATGTGCCCAGCCTACATCTTAACCATTTTTTCTCTTCTTTCTTTTTTTTTTTTTTTTTTTGAGATGGAGTCTCGCTCTGTCACCCAGGCTAGAGTGCAGTGGCTGGACCTCAGCTCACTGCAAGCTCCGCCACCCGGGTTCACGCCATTCTCCTGCCTCAACCTCCGGAGTAGCTGGGACTACAGGCGGCCACCACCTCCCCCGGCTAGTTTTTTTTTTTTTTTGTATTTTTTGGTAGAGATGGGGTTTCACCGTGTTAGCCATGATGGTCTCAATCTCCAGACCTCGTGATCCGCCCGTCTCAGCCTCCCAAAGTTCTGGGATTACAGGCTTCAGCCACTGTGCCTGGCCCATCTTAACCATTTTTAAGTGCACAGTTTAGTGGTATTAAATGTACTCATAATGTTGTGCAACCATCACCACTATCCATCTTCAGAGCCCTTTCCCTCTTGTAAACCTGAAACCCTACCCATTAAACAGTAACTCCCCATTCCCCCTTCTCCCCAGCCCCAGGCAACCACCGTTCTACTTTCTATCTGTATGATTTAGACAAACCTAGGTACTTTGCAAAAGTGGAACCTTATGATATTTGTGTTTTTGTAACTGGCTTATTTCACCTAGCATAATGTTTAAAGCTTTACTTTTTAACTAAAATTCACTTTCACCAATGATGAATATGAGTGCCTTCTTTTCAGCACCCTTGCTAACACCATACATCTTTCCCAATCTAATTGGGTAAAAATTATATTTTTGTAGAGACAGAGTCTTGCTCTGTCGCCCAGGCTGGAGGGCAGTGGCGCGATCTTGGCTTACTGCAAACTCTGCCTCCCGGGTTCACGCCATTCTTCTGCCTCAGCCTCCCTAGTAGCTGGGACTACAGGCGCCCGCCACCACACCCGGCTAATTTTTTGTATTTTTAGTAGAGACGGGGGTTTCACTGTGTTGGCCAGGATGGTCTCAATCTCCTGACCTCGTGATCCGCCCACCTCTGCTTCCCAAAGTGCTGGGATTACAAACGTGAGCCACCGCGCCTGGCTAGCAATGACTTGACTTGAAGAACTCTAAGAGACTGAAAACTTACAAGATAGGAAGTTGCCTCGGGAATTTTTTATATATTTTATACAATTTCTGTCATGGAGTCAGCAGGCATGTGAATAAAACCTTAAAGGGAAAAAAAATTCTATTTGTGGTTTTAAGTTATAGTTCACTGATGCCAGGCATGGTGGCTCACCCCTGTAATCCCAGCACTTTGGGAGGCCAAGGTGGGTGGATCACTTGAGGTCAAGAGTTGGAGACCAGCCTGGCCAACATGATGAAACCCTGTCTCTACTAAAAATACAAATATTAGCCAGGCATGGTGATGCATGCTTGTAATCCCAGCTACGTGGGAGGCTGAGGTGGGAAGATTGCTTGAACCTGGGAGGTGGAGGGTACAGTGGGCCGAGATTGTGCCACTGTTCTCCAGGCTGGGTGACAGAGTGAGACTTCATCTCAAAAAAAAAGTTATAGTTCGCTGATTGTAAGTGCAGCCAAGCATCTCTTTATATTTTAAAATGTATTTGTGTCTGTTAACAGTTCATGTTCTTCATCTATGTTTTACTGGATTTTTTTTTTCTTTTTGTTTTTTTGAGACGGAATCTCACTCTGTCGCCCAGGCTGGAGTGCAGTGGCGCAATGTCAGCTCACGGCAACCTCTGCCTCCCAGGTTCAAGCAATTCTCCTGCCTCAACCTCCTGAGTAGCTGGGAAAACGCCTGGCTAATTTTTGTACATTTAGTAGAGACGGGGTTTCACCACATTGGCCAGGCTGGTCTTGAATTCCTGACCTCGTGATCCCCCTGCCTCGGCCTCCCAAACTGCTGGGATTACAGGCGTGAGCCATTGCGCCGGGCCTGGATTTATTATAATTTTTTTAAGTAGGAACTCTACGTATTAAAGAAATTAACCTTTAATCTGTGCATTATTCAAGGTCCCAGCAGGAAACAGTTTAATTCGAGGAAGATTTAATACAGAGAATATTACAAGGGGGTAGGCAAGGAATGGTGGCGGCCTAGTGTCTGAAGAATGCTGCAGGGGGAAAGAGCTGCCTGGAGAGGGCCGCCTCAGAGGACACATCTCCATCTCCTGTGAGAGCCTCTGTTCCATGAACCCATCTAGGAACCAGAGGGCCAGGGAGCCTGTGGATGAATGCCCCGCAGGTCAGCTTCCCCACACGGAGCACAGGATGGAGAGGGACTCTGAAGGGGAGAACTGGAAGCCAACCGGCTTATGTTCCTTGTGTTCCTTGTATGTCTTCTGACTTGGTTATGATTGTTTGGAAGGCAGAAATGATTGATTTTTTTTTCTTTTTTGAGACAGAGTTTCACTCTTGTTGCCCAGGCTGGAGTGCAATGGCACAATCTCGGCTTACGGCAACCTCTGCCTCCCAGGTTCAAGCGATTCTTCTGCCTCAGCCTCCCTAGTAGCTGGGATTACAGGCATGAGCCACCGCGCCCAGCCCAAAACGATTGATTTTTATGTAGTGGAATCAATCTTTTCTTTTATCGCTTCTGGACTTATGTCAAACTTAGAAAGGCTTTCTCCACTCATACTGCTTTAAAAAATCGATTTCTTTCTTTCTTTCTTTTTTTTGGCTTCTTATGGTTTTGTTTCTATTATTATTATTATTATTATTATTATTATTATTATTTGAGATGGCGTCTCGCTCTGTCACCCAGGCTGGAGTGCAGTGGCGTGTTCTTAGCTCACTGCAACCTTCTCCTCCCTGGTTCAAGCAATTCTCTTGCCTCAGCCTCCTGAATAGCTGGGATTACAGGCATGACCAGTGGCCAGGTTGATCTTGAACTCTTGACCTTGTGACCTGCCTGCCTCGGCCTCCCAAAGTGCTGGGATTACAGGGGTGAGCCACAGTGGCTGACCATGGTTTTATTTCTAACATTTAAATCTTAGATCCATTTGAATTTATTTAGGTAGGTATCCTTTTTTTAACACTAGGTATTCAATAACAGATCATTTCCCCACTGATTTGTTACTTTTAATAAAAACTTCTGAATCAAAGAATGAATTGATAGCATTGCTGGGAATGGGTACTCACTGCTGTATCATCTACCCCACAGCATTGCACCTCATCTTAGCCCTGGGCCCTGCCTGGGGCCCATTCCCAAATCCTGCCCCACCCTCTAGTGTCCTCTGGGTCTCCCAAGTGGCAATGGCATGGGGTCTACCACAGGTGAGGTTCCTGGGGTGGCCCAGCTGAAAGTGCCAGTGGGCCGGTGGGGGCTGGGAGCAGGCGTGGGCATGTATTTTGAACAGTAGTCTCGGGTGTGTCGATAAGGCAACAACAAATGTGAGTGCCAGCCCTCAGTGGGTGCATGTGTATGGGCAGATGTGGCCTGGAGTGATCAGGAGGATGCCTGTGCGTGAGTTCTCCAGGTGTCAGTTCAGGTGGCTCAGCACACAGGCCAGGTATGTGCGTGTTTGTAGCCAGGCATGTGTTTACAGGTGTGCCTCTATCTCCTGTGCCCTCAGGGCCAAGGGAGCCGCTGGCTTGCGTGTCAGAGAGTCCTTCCTGCCGTGAGAATAGTGGAATCTCAAAGTCCCCAGATTAGTGCTTCCTCCAAGGTGGGGGCTGGAGTGGGTGTGTGGCTGGCTGGGTAATCGGGCAGGTTTGGGAAGCATGCTTCTACTCCTGCTGGCGGGTCATGGTTACATCTGAGGGCTGGGAGACCTGGACTGGTAACACTACCTCCTTGGACAGTGGTAGTGGTGGCTGGGAGCTGAGGCCCTGCCCAGAGTTTTGGGGGTCCGCAGTGATAAAACAAGTAGCTGAGCACAAGTGGGCAGATTTCAGCAACCATCACACACCAGACAGGCTGCGCTCTGGGCCAGTGCCTCCACCACACTCCAGGTCAGCAAGGCCCAGGGCAGGGTCAGTTTCAGCCAGGCCCCCCAACTCTCCATATTTTCTAGCTGGGGAAATTGATGTCCAGAGTCTCTGGTCAGCAGCCAGCCTCGTGGGAACCCTCTGAGCTATCCTGCTAAGTGTGGATGGGCACGGTGGGAGAGCAGCTCCTCATCTCCTCCGGGCCTCCTCCCTGACCCCTGCCTCTAAGAGCCCCCATCTGATGGTGGAGCTGCTGAGACGCCTGGAATGAGTGTGATTGTGCGTGAGACACAGAGGGAGGAGTGCAGGGCTGTAAGGGAAGTGTAACTACACAAATGAAACTGAGCTGAGTGTTCCAAAAAATTTGAGGGGAGAGCATCCCCCAGCCCTTAGCAGCATACTCTGTACTCTCCAGAGGCATTTCTAGGACCTCACCGCTATCTGCAGCATAGGCGTCTTGGCCACTCTGAGCTGCGCCCTTCTCTCTCTCATGTTTTCTGGCTCAGCTGCTGGGTCCCTGATCACCACTGGTCTGGCTCCTTTCCCTCAGCCTCTCATGTAGTTGGCCAGCATTCCTTGAGACAACTCTGGAACAGGCTACGCGCCGGGGACACAGAGATGAATGAGAACAGCGCCCTGGACTCTTGGGGGGAACCCAGCTCAGCCCCAGAGAGAGGGTGGGGGACTATCTTCTCTGAAAGAAGGGGCAGGGGAAGCCAGTCCAGGTGGTGAAAACAGGATGTCGCAAGGGTGACAGGCCTGGAGCGCACAGAGGCCCGCCCCTTGAGCAGCATGGGGGTCTCCGGGCTTCCCTGGGGCAGACGTCAGGGGGGCGGTGGCCTGTCCCACTGGGAGGTGAGTTTCCTTCCGGCAGCTCCTTCTCACGCAATGGGCGGGAAGGGGTTGGGGGCCCATTGTTCCCTGGCACGCTAGCACCCCCAGCCTTCCCCAGCTTCTGGGTGGGGGGAGCAGTGGAAGGAAGTGGGCTGAGCCCAGGCCCTGGCAAGACCCCAGTGAGAGAGCGCAGGGTTTGGAGAAATGCTGGCTCACATGTGGGCCTGGTGTGTGCGCAGCTGCACATGCCACACATGTCAGAGGTCCATCTTGCCTGGAGACCACCTTTCTCAGGATTTCTGGTGTGCGTGTGCGTGTGTGTGTGTGTGTTGCACCCTGGCCTGTAACTTGGCACTTTACACACATTATCTCATTAAACCTCCCACCCAACCTGTAAGGTAAGATTATCATCTCCAGTTGTGAGATGAGAAAGTCTAGACTCAGAAAGTTTATGTCACTGGTCCAAGGTTAGTGGGTGAGCTGGGATTTTCTTCTGGATCTGTGAGTCAGCCTCCGGCCTCATCCTCTTTCCCTTTCCCAAGCCCTGTAATTATCTTAATACAGGCCTGGGGTGGAGGGATAAGTACAGAGGTGAAGGCCTGGGGGAACCCACTGAGTATTACCTACACCGCCATGTTATCCTAGACCCAGAAAAACCCGTTGGGCTGCAGGGCCCACGGGTAGAGCGCAGGTCCCTCAATGCAGAGCAGAGTCTGCTTCCCTTATTAGTGCAGAGTGACAGGCATCGGGCAGGTTCCTTGCCCAAAAGTGCCCCCCTCCACCCCATTGCACTGCTGTACTCCAGAGGCCCCATCGCAGCTGTACTCCAGAGGACTCTAGTGAGTCTGGTGTTATGTCATGGTGGAAGGGTGGGGGTGAGTCTGGTGTTATGTCATGGTGGAAGGGTGCAGGGTCTCAGAACTAATTTCAAGGGAGATCATTAAGGAATGGGGAGCTTGGCTCAAGGTATGGCTACCTCTGGTGGCAGTCCTCTCTCAGGGACAGGAGCCAGCGATAGGGATAAGGTAGAGGGCAAGCTCATGGACTGACACTGAATTGCATAAACTCTGGTCTAGCCAGTCTCTGCTTGGTTCCCCCACCCGGATGCTGTACTCACTACCATTCTTTCAGACAGTCTGCACCCTCCTCAGTTTCCTTTGTCAACTGGAAAATCCTTCCTTGGGAGGCAAGTTACTTTAAGACTGAGATTTGGCTGGGCGTGGTGGCTCACACCTATAATTGCAGCACTTGGGGAGACCAAGGTGGGTGGATCACCTGAGGTCAGGAGTTTGAGACCAGCCTGGACAACATGGTAAAATTCCATACTCTAATAAAAACACAAAAACTGGCCGGGCATGGTGGCGCATGCCTGTAGTCCCAGCTACTTGGGAGGCTGAGGCAGGAGAATTGCTTGAATCCAGGAGGCAGAGGTTTCAGTGAGCCGAGATTGCACCACTGCACTCCAACCTGGGTGAGAGTGAGACTCCATCTCAAAAAAAAAAAAAAAAAAAAGAGAAAGAGACTGAGATTTATGTGGGCAGGTGTGGGTGAGGGGGACCCCAGTGACTGAGTTCATTTGCATAGGAACTGAGGAGATCCTGGGAGGGAGGTCACCCTGAGGGAAAAAAGAGCCAGACAAGACCACCTGACCCAGTGTTCCAGCCTCCTTTAGAGCAGGGTGAGCTGGTTTGCAATAGGAGCTGTGATAGATCTTTCTCTAATTTGTTGTTGGGAGGCCCAGCCTGGGAGTCACAGGGAAGGCTGAGAGCAAGGGTTATTTTCTTTGCAGTGGGGTTGTGAGGAGGGGTGGGCAGGGCAGAAAAACAACAAATGGTGGCTCTTGTGTGTTCTGCTAGCTTTCCACTGTGCCATTGTCTTTCCCGGGACTTGTGTGCAGGGGTCCCCTGCTGAGGTAGCCTAGACCCTGTGACCCTGACCCTGTTGGCTGTGGCTATTTACCAGGGTAAACACTGCTCCAAGGGGACCCAACCACTGACTGACTGTGGCCTCTGACCTGTATGGCCTGGCTGAAAAAGACGAGCTGAGCCAATCAAACCCCTCTCTCAAGAAGCTGAACTAGCTCCGCACAGTGGCAGGAGACTGAGGCAGGAGGATATTGCTTGAACTCCAGGAGTTTGAGGCTGCAGTGAGCTATGATTTGCCACTGTACTCCAGCCTGAGTGACAGAGGAAGACCCTCATCTCTTTAAAACAACAAAAAACAAACAAACAAACAAAAAAGACCTGTACTAAGATATAAACGAAAGGTCTGGTATCTGGTTGGTGGTAGATGCTTGACATACAGGGAGCTGGGGATCTGAACTGAACAGGTGGGGAGGCCTAGAGAAGTCTTTTAATTTTCCCTACAAGGCAGAGGTGGGATTCCCAGCTCAAGGTTTTTCCCATCATTCTACCATCTTTCATTCCACCATCTTTGCCAAAAATCACCCCTCCCCGGGTGCACTGTGCTTCAAAATTTGCCGGACCCTGACTGGATTTGCCCACAGCCTTATTAAGCAAGAGGCTGGCACAGCAGGGGTCACTGCCAGTGGCCTGAACTTCAGGCTAATGGTGTTGGAGAAGACCTCACAGGAGGCTGAAGATGGGATCGAGGCCTGTGAGGGGTGGGACTTGCCCAAGGTCACCCACACTTGGAACCTGAGTGCAGGTCTCCTAGCCCTGTGGCCAAGAGCTTTCTAACTCTCCATGCCGTTCCTTGATCGCGTGTTTCCAGGCTGCCCTGTTCCAGTCCCACAATCCTGACTCAGGGAGAGACACAGGTAGGGAAGAGACCCTGGAGGTGGTATAGAGCAAATGGTGCAGTCCCGAGTCCCTCCACCACCCATGCCCTCCTTGTGCTTCCTGAGCCTCAGGCTTCTCATCTCTAAAGTGGGTATAACAGTGCCCATCTCCTGTGGTTGTTGTGAGAACAGCCTGAGATGATGCGTGTCCAGGGCCTGCCGGGAAGAGATAGAACAGGCTGGTCCCACCTGCCTCCTGCCTGCTGTGGGAGGCAGGAATGGCAAACAGCAGGGTGAAGTCTCCAATTCCTCCTCCCTTGGCTCTGGCCAGAGGGGAGCTCTAGGCCAACCAGTTAAAGATTGGCCAGGTGTGCGTGAGAAGCTCAAGCCATCTCCAGACCACAGTGAGCCAGATGGGGCAGTGGCCGTATGGTTACCATGGAGCCACCTCAGATCTGTCCTGAAATTACCTCAGGGATCTGGGCCCTGCTGAATCTTAGGTTGGCAAAGTATGAAAATACCTGCTTGTGGCTTGCTGGGAGATTTTGTGTGTGTGTGTGAGACAAAGTTTCGCTCTTATCGCCCAGGCTGGAGTACAATGGCGCGATCTCGGCTCACTGCAAACTCTGCCTCTGGTGTTCAAGCCTTAGTCTCCTCCTGCCTCAAGCCTCTCCTGCCTCAGCCTCCAGAATAACTGGGAATACAGGCACCTGCCACCATGCCGGGCTAATTTTTGTGGTTTTAGTAGAGATGGGGTTTCACCATGTTGGCCAGGCTGGTCTTGAACTCCTGACCTCAGGTGATCCACCCACCTTAGGCTCCCAAAGTGCTGGGATTACAGGTGTGAGCCACTGTGCTCGGCCTGCTGAGAGTCTTTATATGTGACATCAGTGAGCTTGCCAGCAGTCTGAGGGCTCTGGAGGATACGGCCACGTCCCCCTCAGACTGCAGGTCCCAGGGCCAGGCCATGTTTTCTGTCTCTGACCGGGCCAACTTGTCCTTTCCTGAGGTTCTCAGGGCTGGGCTGCCTGTGATGGAACCATGTTCCTTTCAGTTTAGGGATCTCAGAGAAGGGCTCTGCCTCCCTGCTCAGATTGGACCCTCAGGGCAGGGCCATCTGTGTGGGTTCTCCCAGGACAAGGCTATGTTTCCTCTCTCAGATAAGGGGTCTTAGAACAGGGTTTTTTGCTGAGACTCCAAGGGCTGGGCTGCGTCTCCCTCCTCAGATGGGACTCTCAGAGCAGCATAATTTTCTCCTCAGACTGCAGCCCTCAGGCAGGGCTTTGTCTACTCTCCCAATCTGTGATGTCTAGGGCAGGGTCATGCCCTGCTCAGCCTTGGGATCCCTGGACAGGACTCTATCTTCCCCTTCAGACCAGGGCTCCCTAGCTCTCCTGAGGATGCTGTGCCTTCCTGAGTCTGAGAGATGAACTGGGCCTTCTCTCAGATGGAGGTTTCTTGAGGAGTTTGCTTTGGGTTATAGGACAGGCATGGACACAGACCAAGCTCAAGTGAGGTACTTTCTCCCTCCAGGATTTTAGCATAGACTCCAGTTGATTTTCCTCCTCCTCCTCCTCCTCCTCCTCCTCCTCCTCCTTCTTCTTCCTCCTTCTCCTTCTCCTTCTCCTTCTTCTTCTTTTTTCCCCAGAGATTGGGTCTTGCTATGTTGCCCAGGCTGATCCCAAACTCCTGGGTTCAAGTGATCCTCCCACCTTGGCCTCCCAAAGTGCTGGGATTATAGGTGTGAGTCACTGAACCTAATGATTTTACTTCTCAAATGTACTATTTTCTTCAAACTCACACAGTCATTATTATTTTCAGAATGTTGAGGCAAAAATACCACTGGATGAACTCTTTGTTTTTTGAGGTGGAATCTTACTCTTGTCACCCAGGCTGGAGTGCAACGGCGTGATCTCTGCTCACTGCAACCTCTGCCTCCCGGGTTCAAGAAATTCTCGTGCCTCAGCCTCCCAAGTAACTGGGATTACAGTCGCCTGCCACCACACCTAGTTAATTTTTGTATTTTTAGTAGAGGTGGGGTTTTGCCACATTGGCCAGGCTGGTTTTGAACTCCTGGCCTCAGGTGATCCTCCCACCTTGGCCTCCCAAAGTGATGGGATTTCAAGGTGTGAGCCACCATGTCCAGTCTCAGATCTTCATTTCTAAAGAGTTCATCCAGGCTGGGCACAGGATGAACCCGGGAGGCGGAGGGTGCAGTGAGCTGAGATTGTGCCACTGTACTCCAGCTTGGGTGACAGAGCGAGACAACATCTCAAAAAAAAAAAAAAAAAAGACAGAAAGAAATGAAGATCTGGTTCATTATTATTCCACCTTAGAGAATAATAATTTGTAGGACAGATACAGCTGAGCTTTGATTAATAATAAAGACAGCAAAAATGAACTAAAGGAACTTTTTGGCATATATTAGACAGCAGCTCCTGTTGGTCAAGGATGGCATTGCAGCCAAGCTCTATTAGTCTTTGTGAAAAAGTGGTAGCAATTAAGGTCCAGCAGGCATGTGCATGGTGACATAAAGAGGGCTCCTTGGAAAAAGGTGCTAGGAGGGTCAGAGCCCTATAAACTCACTCCTAGGACTACGACACCCTGGAGTTGGTCACCATTTGAACTACCTTCTTACTAAATTTTCAACTTGAATTACTAGTGAATATTTCTTCTGCAGAGCACATCTCTAATACAGTTATAAAAAAGACAATAGGAAAAGAGGGTTTGCTTTGTAGAGATTCATTCCACTGCCCATGTGGCTGGGTAGTCTATTCCAGACAACAGGGTGTCTAAGTCAATTTTCTGTTGCTATAACTGAATACTACAGAATGGATAATTTATAAAGTACAGAGGTTTATTTAGCTTATGGTTCTGAAGGTTGGGAAATCCAAGGTTGGGGGGCCACATCTGGTGAGGGACTTCTTGCTGCTGGTGACTCTCTTCAGAGTCCTAAGGTAACTCAAGCCATCACATGGTGAAGGGCTCACAAGAGACCCACTCTCATGATAACTAACCCACTCCTTTGATAACCTGTTAATCCCTTAATCCAGGAATGGATTAGCTCATTCATGAGGGCAGAGCCCTATGACCCAATCACCTCCTGAAGGTCCCATCTCTCAACACTAATGCACTGGGGACCAAGTTTCTGACATGTGAACTTTTGGGGACACATTCAAACCATAGCACAGGGGGTCATGATAGATGGGTGGGCACAGCCATTTTTTTCTGTGTCATTTTCCTTCTACCTCATTCTTGGACTCTGAGTATTCCACCATCATTTTTTTTTCCTTTATCTCCCACACCTAGGAGGTACCCTGGAATTGCTCTATAGCCAGATGTTCCCTCCAAGAATACAGCTGTGTCTGGCCGGGCGCGGTGGCTCAAGCCTGTAATCCCAGCACTTTGGGAGGCCGAGACGGGCGAATCACGAGGTCAGCAGATCGAGACTATCCTGGCTAACACGGTGAAACCCCGTCTCTACTAACAAAATACAAAAAACTAGCCGGGTGAGGTGGTGGGCGCCTGTAGTCCCAGCTACTCGGGAGGCTGAGGCAGGAGAATGGTGTGAACCCGGGAGGCGGAGCTTGCAGTGGGCTGAGATCCGGCCACTGCACTCCAGCCCGGGCGACAGAGCGAGACTCTGTCTCAAAAAAAAAAAAAAAAAAAAAAAAGAATACAGCTGTGTCTTCAGAAACTAAGAGGACTGGCTGGGCGTGGTGGCTCATGCCTATAATTCCAGCACTTTGGGAGGCTGAGGCGGGTGGATCACCTGAGGTCAGGAGTTCGAGACCAGCCTGGCCAACATGGTGAAACCGCATCTCTACTAAAAATACAAAAATTAGCTGGGCGTGGTGGTGGGGGCCTGTAATCCCAGCTACTTGGGAAGCTGAAGCAGGAGAATCTCTTGAACCTGGTAGGTAGGCAGAGGTTGCAGTGGGCCAAGATTGCGCCATTGCACTCCAGCCTGGGAGAAAAGAGCGAAACCCCGTCCACAAAAAAGAAAAAGAAAAAGAAAAAGAAAAGGAAACTAAGGAGACTGAGGAGGAGGCAGAGAGACAGTCAGTTCAGATGTGTGTGGGTGGTGAGGGGAGATGCCCAAATCTCAGCGTCTACAAGCTCTGTCTTCCTGTCTCTATTTTTCAGTGGAGAGGGGCCTGGCTCATACATAGGAGATAAAACACAATGAACAGCCCTCTCATTTTGTAAAGAACACAGCAGATTCATAGTGCACTTATAACCCAGGGCTCTTATGAGAGCAACTAATCCAAGTCTGCCTCATTTTGTAGGAGCAAGCACTGGGGGTGAAATTAGCGAGCAGCAGAGTAGAAATAGGGGCTCTGTCTATGGGTGTACACAATGCACCCAGTCCTGGCTGGGTGCGGAGCAAGGGGAAGGCTTGCACTTAAAAAAACAATTAATAGGAGCGTTTTTTTTTTTTTTTTTTTTTTTTTTTTTTTAGACGGAGTCTCACTCTGTTGCCCAGGCTGGAGTGCAATGGTGTGGTCTCGGCTCACTGCAATCTCTGTCTACTGGGTTCAAGCAATTCTCCTGCCTCAGCCTCCCGAGTAGCTGGGACTACAGGCATGTGCCACCACACCCGGCTAATTTTTGTATTTTTAGTAGAGACGGGGTTTCACTATGTTGGCCAGGCTGGTCTCAAACTCCTGACCTCATGATCTGCCTGCCTCAGCCTCTCAAAGGAGTTTTTTAAAAAGGAGTTTTAACTCGGGAAGGGGAACATCACACACCGGGGCCTATCATGGGGAGGGGGGGCGGGGGAGGGATTGCATTGGGAGTTATACCTGATGTAAATGACGAGTTGATGGGTGCAGCACACCAACATGGCACAAGTATACATATGTAACAAACCTGCACGTTGTGCACATGTACCCTACAACTTAAAGTATAATAATAATAAATAAATTAAAAAAAAAAAAAAAAAGGAGTTTTAGCAGCCGGGCGTGGTGGCTAACACCTGTAATCCCAGCACTTTGGGAGGCCGAGGCAGATGGATCACCTGAGGCCGGGAGTTCAAGACTAGCCTGGCCAACATGGTGAAACCCCGTTTCTACTAAAAATACAAAAATTAGCTGGGCATGGTGGCGCATGCCTGTAATCCCAGTTACTAGGGGAGCTGAGGCAGGGGGATCACTTGAACCTGGGAGGCGGAGGTTGCAGTGAGCTGAGATCGTACTACTGTACTCCAGCCTGGGCAATAGAGTGAGAAACTGTCTCAAAAAAAAAAAAAGAGTTTTAGGGTACAGAAAAATTAGTGGAAAGTACAGAGAGTTCCCATATACCCAGTTCCTCCTATTATGAATATCTTGCATTAGAGGGTATATATGTTACAATTGACAAACCAATATTGATAGATTTTTATTAATTAAGACCCATAGTTTACATAGTTTACATTAGGATTCACTCTTTTTTTTTTTTTTTTTCTGAGATGGAGTCTCGCTCTGTCACCAGCCTAGAGTGCTCACTGCAACCTCTGCCTCCCAGGTTCAAGCAATTTTCTGCCTCAGCTTCCTGAGTAGCTGGGATTACAGGCACCTGCCACCACACCCAGCTAATTTTTTGTATTTTTAGTAGAGATGGGGTTTCACCATATTGGCCAAGCTGGTCTTGAACTCCTGACCTTGTGATCCATCCACCTTGGTCTCCCAAAGTGCTGGGATTACAGGCGTGAGCCACTGGCCCCGGGCTTTTTTTTTTTTTTTTTTTTTTTGAGACAGAGTCTCCCTCTGTTGCCCAGGCTGGAGTGGAGTGGCGCAATCTCAGCTAACTGCAACCTCCGCCTCCTGGGTTCATTTGAGTCTCCGGCCTTAGGCTCCCGAGTAGCTGGGATTACAGGTGTGCACCACCACTCCTGACTAATTTTTGTATTTTTAGTAGAGGTGAGGTTTCACCATGTTGGCCAGGCTGGTCTCGAACTCCTGACCTCAAGTGATCCACCCACCTTGGCCTCCCAAAGGGCCAAGATTACAGGCATGAGACACTGTGCCCAGCCAGGATTTGCTCTTAAAAATTTTTTTGGCTTGGCGCAGTGGCTCATGCCTGTAATTCCAGCACTTTGCAGGGCTGAAGCAGGTGGATCGCTTGAGATCAGGAGTTCGAGACCAGTCTGGGCAACATGGCAAAACCCCATCTCTATAAAAATCAGAAAAATCAGCCAAGCATGGTGGCCTGCATATGTTGTCCCAAGGTGGGAGAATCCACTGAGCCTGGGAGGTTGAGGCTGCAGTGAGCCAAGATGGTGCCACTGCACTCCAGCCTGGGTGATAGAGCAAGACCCTGTCTCAAAAAATACGTGTGTGTGTGTATGTGTGTATATATATGTGTGTGTGTGTGTGTGTGTATGTATATATATATATATATATTTGAGACGGAGTTTTGCCCTTGTTGCCCAGGCTGGAGTGTAATGGCGTGATCTCGGCTCACCTCAACCTCCGCCTCCCAGGTTCAAGCGATTCTCCTGCCTCAGCCTTCCGAGTAGCTAGGATTACAGGCATGTGCCACCATGCCCAGCTAGTTTTGTATTTTTAGCAGAGATGGGGTTTCTCCATGTTGGTCAGGCTGATCTCAAGCTCCCGACCTCAGGTGATCCGCCCGCCTCAGCCTCCCAAAGTGCTGGAATTACAGGCATGAGCCACCTCACCCGGCCTATATTTTTTTAAATTTAATTTTAATTTTTATTTTTTGAGTCTTACTGCGTCTCCCAGACTGGAGTGCAGTGGCACGATCTTGGCTCACTACAACCTCCACCTCCCGGATTCAAGCAATTCTCCTGCCTCAGCCTCTGGAGTAGCTGGGGTTACAGGTAACTGCCACCACACCCAGCTCACTTTTGTATTTTTCTGGTAGAGACAGGGTTTCACCATGTTGGCCAGGCTGGCCTCGAACTCCTGACCTCAGGTGATCTGCCTGCCTCGGACTCCCAAAGTGCTGGGATTACAGGTGTGAGTCACCATGCCCAGCTTATATTTTTAATTTGTATGGGCACATAGTAGGTGAATATATTTATGGGGCATATGAGAGATTTTAATGCAGCAATGCAATGTGTAATAATCACAGTAGGGTAAATCGGGTATCTATCACCTCAAGCATTAATTTTTTTCCTTGTGTTACAAACATTCCAATTGTACTCCCTCAGTTATCCCAAAATGTGCTGCAAATCATTGCTGACTGTAGTCATTCCGTTGTGCTATCAAATACTAGAGCTTATTCATTGTATCTAACTGTATTTTTGTATCCACGAAGGTTCACTCTTGGTGTTGTACATTCTATGGTTTTTGACAAATGTGTAATGACATTTATCCATCATTACAGTATCATAGAGAGAAATTTCACTGCCCTAAACTCTGTGCTTCTCTTTTTTTTTTTTTAAGGTGGAATCTCGCTCTTGTTGCCCAGGCTGGAACGCAGTGGCACAATCTCAGCTCACTGCAACCTCTGCCTCCTAGGTTCAAGCGATTCTCCCGCCTCAGCCTCCGAAGTAGCTGGGATTATAGTCATGTGCCACCACGCCCGGCTAATTTTGTATTTTCAGCAGAGACACGGTTTCTCCATGTTGGCCAGGCTGGTCTTGAACTCCTGACCTCAGGTGATTCGCCTGCCTTGGCCTCCCAAGGTGCTGGGATTACAGGCGTGAGCCACTGCGCCCGGCCCTCTGTGCTCCTTTTATTCATCCCTCACTCCCATGTCCTGAACTCCTGGCAACCTCTGATCTTTTTACTGTTTTTATAGTTTTGCCTGTTTCAGAATGGCCTAAAGTTGGAATCATAAAGCATGTAACCTTTTCAGATTGGCTTCTTTCACTTAGCAACATGCGTTTAAAGTTCTTCCATGTCTTTTTGTGACTTTGATAGCTCATCTTTTTTT
The DNA here is from genome assembly GCF_047675955.1 of Chlorocebus sabaeus. NCBI lineage: Eukaryota > Metazoa > Chordata > Mammalia > Primates > Cercopithecidae > Chlorocebus > Chlorocebus sabaeus. The sequence continues at coordinate 50,583,881 of NC_132929.1, read as the reverse complement.
TTTCTTTTAAGATGGAGACTTCCTCTGTCGCCCAGGCTGGAGTGCAGTGGTGTGATCTCAGCTCACCGCAACCTCTGGCTCCCAGATTCAAGCAATTCTCCTGCCTCTGCCTCCCGAGTAGCTGGGAATACAGGTGTGTGCCATCACATCTGGCTGATTTTTTTTTTGAGACAGAGTTTCACTCTGTTGCCCAGGCTGGAGTACAATGTCGTGATCTTGGCTCACCTCAACCTCTGCCTCCCGGATTTTCCTGCCTCAGCTTCCTGAGTAGGCGGGATTATAGGCATGTGCCACTATGCCCGGCTAAATTTTGTATTTTTAGTAGAGTCGGCGTTTCACCATGTTGGCCAAGCTGGTCTCGAACTTCTGACCTCAGATCTGCCCGCCTCGGCCTCCCAAAGTGCTGGGATTATAGGCATGAGCCACCACGCTGGGCCCGCACCCGGCTAATTTTTGTATTTTTAGTAGAGACAGGGTTTCACTATGTTGGCTGGGCTGTTCTCAAACTCTTGACCTCATGTGATCCACTTGGCCTCCCAAAGTGCTGGGATTATAGGTGTGAGCCACTGCACCCAGCCAGCTCATCTCTTTATCGCACACAATTTATTGTATTTTCTGTGGCTAGGCATGGTGACCTTTTAAAAAATTTTTGGTTAAAATATACATAAAATTTATCATTTACTCTTTTTTTTTTTTTTTTTTTTTTTTGGGAACACAGTCTCACTCTATTGCCCAGGCTGGAGTGCAGTGGTGCAATCACAGCTCACTGCAGCCTCAAATTCCCAGGCTTCTGCCTCAGCCTCTGGAGTAGCTGGGACCACAGGTGTGCGCCACCATATCTGCCTAATTTTTTGTATTTTTTGTAGAGATGGAGGTCTTGCCATGCAGCTCAGGCTGGTCTCAAACTCCTGGGATCAAGCGATTTTCCTGCTGAGATTGCAAGTGTGAGCCATGGTAACCAAGTAGTAACTCTATGTTTAAATTTTAAGGCCCTGTCAAAGCATTCTTCACAGTGGCTGCACCGTTTTACGTTCCCATCAGCAATGCACAAGGGTTACAATTTCTCTAAATCCACACCAACACTTACTAGTTTTTTTTTTTTTTAATAGCCATCTTAATTGGTATGAGGTAGTATCTCATTGTGGTTTTGATTTACACTTCTTTTCTTTTTTTGAGATGGAGTCTCGCTCTGTTGCCCAGAATGAAGTGCAATGGCACAATCTTGGCTCACTGCAACTTCTGCCCCTCTGGTTCAAGTGATTTTCCTGCCTCAGCCTCCTGAATAGCTGGGACTACAGGTGCACACCGCCATGCCAAGCTAATTTTTGTATTTTTAGTAGAGATGGGGCTTCACTACGTTGGCCAGGCTGGTTTCTAACTCCTGACCTTAAGTGATCCGTCTGCCTCAGCCTCCCAAAATGCTGGGATTAAAGTGTAAGCCACTGTGCCCAGCCTGATTTACACTTCCCTAATGATGCTGAACATCTTTTCATATGCTTGTTGATGATAGTGTGTGTGTATATATATACTCTTTTTTTTTTTTTTTTTCCAGGAACAAAGTCTCATTTTTGCCCAGGCTGGAGTGCCGTGGTATGATCACAGCTCATTGCAGCCTCCAACTCCTGGGCTCAAGCCATCCTCCCACCTCAGCCTCCCTAGTAACTGGGACTACAGGTAAGCACTGCCATGCCCGGACTGTGTATTTTCTTTTGTAAAAATTTCAAATTAAATTTTTGTGGGTACATAGTAGGTATATATATTTACGAGGTATCTGGGATATCTTGATACAGGGATACAATCAATATATATTCTTTACATAAACGTCTATTCAAGTCCTTTGCCCATTTTTCAATTGAGTTGCTTTTTTGTGGTTGAGTTGTAGGAGATTTTTATATATATTATATAAATATATATATGTATATATTTATGTATGTATTTGAGATGGAGTTTCACTCTTGTTGCCCAGGCTGGAGTGCAATGGCGTGATCATGACTCACTGCACCCTCTGCCCCCGGGTTCAAGTGCTTTTCCTGTCTCAGCCTCCTGAGTAGCAGGGATTACAGGTGCCCGCCACCATGCCTGGCTAATTTTTGTATTTTTAGTAGAGACAGGATTTCACCATGTTGGCCAGGCTGGTCTCAAACTCCTGACCTCAGATGATTCACCCGCCTTGGCCTCCCAAAGTGCTGGAATTACAGGGGTGAGCCATTGTGCCCGGCCAGGAGTTCTTTATATATTCTATATATAAATGCTTTAACAGCTGTATGTTTTGCAAATATTTTCTCTCATTCTGTGGGTTGTCTTTTCAGTTTTTGTTGTTGTTGTTGTTGTTGTTTTCTGAGACAGAGTCTCACTCTGTAGCCCAGGCTGGAGTGCAATGGCAGGATCTTGGCTCACTGCAACCCCCGCTTCCTGAGTTCAAGTGATTCTCATGCCTCAGCCTCCTGAGTAGCTGGGATTACAGCCTCGTGAGCACCTGGGATTACAGTCTCCTAAGCAGCTGAGGCTAGCCTAACTATATTCAGCTAGTTTTTGCATATTTGGTAGAGATGAGGTTTCACTATGTTGTCCAGGCTGGTCTCAAACTCCTGACCTCAAGTGATCCAACCGCCTTGGCCTCCCAAAATGCTGGGATTACAGGCGTGAGCCACTGTGCCTGGCCTCCTTTCAATTTCTTGATGGTGTCCTTTGATGAGACCTGGGCCTTTTTCAAATAACCCAAGCACTTCTGGGAAGCTTATCCGCCCCTGGTCTGTGAACGAAGAAATCAAGGCCTTGTGAGAAGTCATGCGTTCTGCCTTTTGAGAATGGGACAGGGGGGATCCCCATCCACCCAACTGGGTTTGGCCCCTGAGACTGGATCCCTTTCTCCTTGTTCCCTTCAATTGTTCAAAAACTTGGGTCAAACAACATGAAAGGAGAGAAGAGAAGTGAAAGAAGAGAGAGGAGTGAAGGAGGTGCCTATCAATGACTGAAGAGAGCACAGACCTAGACCCGGTCTCAGGACTCAAGCACCAAGGGTTTACTGACACACGCCACAACACACATGAGCCTTGAAAACATTGTGCTAGGTGAAAGAAGCCAGTAACAAAAGACCACTCATTGTGTAATTCCATTTATATGAAATGTTTAGATAGAAAGATTAGTAGTCGCCAGGGCTGGTGAGGCAGGGGAGGAAGGCTAGGGGGAAATGTGGAGGGACTGCTAATGGGTGCAGGGTTTCTTTTAGGGGTGATGAAAATGTTCTAAAATTAATTGTGGGCCAGGCGCGGTGGCTCACACCTGTAATTCCAGCACTTTGAGAGAGGTCGAGGCGGGCAGATCACTTGTCACCTAGGAGACAGAGGAAGACTCCGTCTCAAAAAAAAAAAAAAAAAAAGACTGGGCACGGTGGTTCACACCTGTTAATCCCAGCACTTTGGGAGACTGAGGCGGGTGGATCACGAGGTCAAGAGATGGAGACCATCCTGGCCAACATGGTGAAACCTCATCTCTACTAAAAATACAAAAATTAGCTGGCCATGGTGGCTCCCTGTAGTCCTACATGGAGGACTACATGACTCCCATGTAGTCCCAGCTACTTGGGAGGCTGAGGCAGGAGAATCGCTTGAACATGGGAGGCGGAGGTTGCAGTGAGCCGAGATTGCGCCACTGCACTCCAGCCTGGCAACAGAGTGAGACTCCATCTCAAAAATAATAACAACAATAAAATTAATTCTGGTGATGGTTGCACAATTCTACACTAGAAGTCATTTGACACTTTAAGAATGTGAATTAGGCTGGATGTGGTGGCTCACACCTGTAATCCCAGGGCTTTGGGAAGCCAAGGCAGGTGGATAACTTGGGGTCAGGAGTTCGAGACCACCCTGGCCAACATGGTGAAACCCCATCTCTACTAAAACTACAAAAATCAGCCAGGCATAGTGGCTCATGCTTGTAATCCCAGGTACTCGGGAGGCTGAAGTGGGAGGATCACTTGAACCTGGGAGGTGGAGGTTGCAGTGAGCTGAGATCACGCCATTGTACTCCAGCCTGGATGACAGAGTGAGATTCTGTCTCGGAAAAAAAAAAAAAAAAAGAAGGTGAATTATATGGTATAAGAATTACACACACACACACACACACACACACACACACACATATATATATATTTTTTGAGACATGGTCTTGCTATGTCACTCAGGTTCTTGGCTAATTTTTTTATTTTTTTTTAATAGAGACAGGGTCCCACTATGTTGCCCAGGCTGCCTTCCAACTCCTGGGCTCAAATGATCCTCCAACCTTGGCCTCCCAAAATGCTGGGATTACAGGCCCTGCACTTGGCTAAAGCTGCTATTTTTTAAAAAAGAAAGGAGGAGAAACAAGGGCTGAGTCCCCGTGGTTGGCCCCCACTCGCTCCCTGGCCTCAGCATGGTGGCGTCGTCTTCACTTGATGGAGAAGCGCGCCGCGCCTGGAAGTGTTCACAGCGGGCGTGCTTCATGGTCAGCCCGTAGATGGGAGTCAGGTCGACTTTCACGCCGGGCGGCACGCTGAACTCCAGTTGCTGTAGCAGGATGGCCAGGAAGAGGAAGACCTCCCACTTGCCCAGGACCTCCCCAATGCACCGGCGCTTGCCCAGGCCAAACAGCATTATCTTCTCACTCAAGGGCTTGTTAATGGTGGTGCCTTCGGCGATGAGGAACCGCTCCGGCCGGAACTCAGATGGGTCCTCCCACAGCTCCCTGCAAGAGGGGCAAAGGAGATAGGACTTCAGGGCTGGGGAGGCCCTGGGAGGAGGGGCCTGGGGAAGGGAGACTTCTGTTGAGATCACAAGTGTGAGGACATGTTGAAAGCAATGAAGGGTAAGTGGGAAGGAACCAAACTGAACTTTGATGCTTATTTCTTTTTTCCTTTTTCTTTCTTTCTTTTTTGTTTTTAGACAAACTCTGGCTCCTATAACCCAGGCTGGAGTACAGTGGTGCCATCTTAGGTCACTGCAGTCTCTGCCTCCCCAGCTCAAGCCATCCTCCCACCTGAGCCTCCCATGTAGCTGGGACTACAGGCACCACGTCCGGCTAATTTTTGTGTTTTTTTTTTTTTCTTTCTTTCTTTTTTTTTTTTTGCAGAGATGGGGTTTCAGGGATCTCAGACTCATGAGCTCAAGCGATCCACCTTCCTTGGGCTCCCAAAGTGCTGGGGTTACAGGCATGAGTCACCACACCTGGCCTGATGCTTATTTCTTTTACAAAGCTCTCTCTAAAATGACCAGCCTTAAAGATAGTGCCTTTTAATATTAATTTACTTTAAATAATGCTTTATCTAAAAGGAATTTAAAGAAGAAAAACAGGCTGGTTTTGGTGGCTCACATCTGTAACCCTAGTACTTTGGGAGGCTGAGGCAGGAAGATCCCTTGAGCCCAGGAGTTCAAAACCAGCCTGGACAACATATGGAGACCTTGCCTCTATTTAAAAATTAAAGTTAAAAAAAAAAGCAAAAAAAAAAGAAAGAAAGAAAGAAAGAAAGAAAGAAAGAAAGAAAGAAAGAAAGAAAGAAAGAAAGAAAAACATATGTTTTTCTTCATCCTACTGAAAATATGCCTCCCAAGGGGCCTCAACAGTATGTCCTGGCTTATGTTTATTGTTTTGGAGTAATGATGACTAGCATAAACATTGATAGCGTTTTCACACTCAAGCGTCCCAGTGTAGATGGTAAATTATATGGTCCCCCTACCCATACACCAAAGTGGGGCTTTCCAAAGAGAGGTCTCTGGGCCATTCGCATCAGAATCGCCTGAGGCACCCCCCCTTAGACACCACAGTAGAATCCTAGGGGAACCATCAGCTGTAACAAACATCTTGGTTGATTTTTTTTTTTTTTTTTGAAGCAGGGTCTCACTCTGTCACCCAGGCTGGAGTGCAGTGGCACGATCTCGGCTCACTGCAACCTCTGCCTCCAGAGTTCAAGCGATTCTCCTGCCTCAGTCTCTGGAGTAGCTGGGATTATAGGCACACCACCATGTCCGGCTAATCTTTTTCTTTTTTTTTTATTTTCAGTAGAGACAGGGTTACACCATGTTGCCCAGGCTGGTCTCGAACTCCTGACCTCAAGTGATCTGCCTGCCTCGGCCTCCCAAAGTGCTGGGATTACAGGCGTGAGCCACCGCACCTGGCCATCCTGGTTGATTCCTGTGCACTAAAGTTTGTGAAACCTTTGTAAATATTGTCACTTAGAGCAGACCATATAGCAACTGAGGTTCCCTCCTTTCATTATATAAACAGTTCCTAGCGGGGACGAACAGCCTTCCTGATGCTGAACCTGCACACGTTTTTCTGTGAGGGGTGTGTACTCACGGGTCGTGGTTGACCTGCCACTGGTTTATGAAGACACAGCATTCCCTGGGGATGTAGAAGCCATTCAGCGTTGTGTCCCTTGTTGTGCTGAGGAGGGAAGAGGGCACTGTGAGACTCAGGGCTGGAAAGCTGGGGTGTGTGTTGTTCCTACCTCCACCCCATCCTGATAGCCTGCCCACTGCCATCTCCATCCCTACACTGGGAGGAGAGGGGAGGAACAGGGAAGGGGTAGAGTCATCCTCCTTCTTCCTTGCCTCCTGTTCTTTAACTTCAGCAAGTATTTACTAAACTTCTCTTTGTGTCTGGCTGTGCACTTGGCTGTTCTCTGGAGCCAAGAAACAGGCAATTTCAGATAAATGTTTTTCTATTTTCTATTAAAAAAGAAAAAAAAAGCAGCAGGCAGCCTGGGCCAGCCCTGGGGAGTTTCTAGCCTGGCTGGGGATTCAGGCCTCTTACTCTAGGAATAACTGGAACAACATTTGGGCAGAAGTAAATGCTCACTAACTCTCTTGACATTGTTAAAATTCCGGGGCATGACCAAGTGCTGATGGCTGTAAGTCCTGTAAGACATCAGGAGTGAAGCTGTGCCAGCTGGATGAGTCAAAAGGCTTCTGGGGAGAGGAAGCTCGCATCGGCATTGACTTTGAGCAAGGGTAGGATTCTGGTGGTCAGAGAAGAGACTAGAAGGCATTCCAGGCAGAAGGTTCAGCGTTACCAAAATTGGAGGCCAGTAGGGTCATGCTTGTGAGGCTGAGGCCGACCTGGCTGGCACAGAGGGCACTGGGAGGGAGGGAATATGAGCAGAAGGGAATGAGCGCTGAGATCACAAGTGGAACTTTCTCCTGAGAGCTGGGGGTTAGATTATGTTTGGACTGGATGGGGGCAGACTGAGGCTGGGATCTGTGTGGAATGAGGTTGGGAAGGAGATGCTGAGCCAGGGCCAGGGCTGAGAAGCCAGGAAGAGAAAATATGGCAAGGACTTCAGAGGTGGGAGGGCAGAACCAGCAGCTCTCACCTATGGGGGATGGTGAAGGGGACGAAGGAGGAGTGTCGGAAGGTCTCCAGGATGAAGGCCTCCAAGTAGGGCAGCTGGGGTCTGTCAGAGAGCCGGGGTCGCCGCCCCCTGCCAATCACAGCATCTGTAGAACACAGAGGACAAGCAGAACTCATGGGCTGCCCTAACTGCCCCATGAATTGTCCCCTCTTATACCCCATGTCACTCTATGTAAGATTTCTATTCACAAGTCTGCGACCCCACTAACCTCCCACATCTTCTAGGCAAGGGCAGGCACTACTGTGTTCCCAGGGCTTGCACACAGTAGGCACATAACAGGTGTTTGTAGACTGAACACACAAACTGGGTCTCAAGGCTTCTCCTGGCCATAGGGTTGGGGGCCCCCATGTACCCAGCTCCTTCTGGATCTTCCTCTGTATCTCGGGCTTGGTCACAAGGTACATGAGGCTCCAGGAGATGGCTGTTGCAATTGTGTCAAATCCTGGACCGTGTAGGGTAAGGTGAGGAAGGAAGGAAGACAGAAACAAGGAAACCATCATTTCCCAATTATCTACTATGTGTGTACCCAGCATTAACTTTCTCTCGCCCTAACCCGTGAGTTTCCTGAGGACAGAGGCTGGGTCTTTTCAACATAAACTTGAGATACAGGTTTCAGCATTAGCTGCCAGAATTACAAGGGCCTAGACTTACAGGCCAGAGAATACTTTATTGTTCAGATGGGGAAACTGAAGCCTAGGGGAGGAGAAGGACTTTGGTGCGTCTCCACTGGGAATTGGTGGCACAGCCCAGGCTCAAACCCTGATCCTAGGGCATGTCTCAGTATGTTGTACCATCTGGTGTAGGGTTGGCGGGTTGTTTGATGGACTGAGGGACTGGGCAAGACTGTGGGTGAACAGCAGACATTGTTGGATGGAGGGGCAGGGTTCTGGCTCCTACCTGCTCCGAAGATGTCATTGACAAGGTTGACAGTCTTCTCCTGGGGGATGAGGTTGCCGCTGGCTCTAGGCCCCTTCTTGCTGTGCTTGAACAGGGCACCCATGATATCCTGGACACTGTTCTGAGGGAGCACAAGCTTAGAGGTACCCCTGGCACTTCCAAGGTCAAAGGCTGAACCTTGCTCCACACCCCTCGCCTGTCCCTGGGGGCTACTCTTCCCACTTGGTCTCTAGGCAGGGGGCTGCAACTCGCAGCAGGAGCTGGTAGCAGCCCTGGGTATGACGTAAAGTGTCATTTTATGCCCCATTGACCCTTCTTCCCAATAACCCCAGGGGTCCAATTTCAAAGGAGGAAAAGGTTAGTGTGAACACAGGGAAGCAACGTGGCACCAGAACTGGGGATTAGCCTCTGTTGGGATTCAGGTTTCTGCAGAATGAAAGCTTTCTCACTCATCGGCCCCCCACATTGCAGGGCTCTGCTAGGGCCCCATTTCCAGGACTTTTTTCTTGGGGGCTTTGAGGAGCCCTGAGAAGGGGGCTTCAAGGATGAGGAAACTGAGGCCCAGAGAAGGGAAAGAGTTGGCTCCAGGTCACACAGCTGGTCTGAGGTATCCAGAGCCTTCCTAGGCCTTGGCAACACAGCAGCTGTGTGAGCATGCTAGAGCTGGGAGGGAGGGGCTATACCCAGGCCCTGCAAGGTGCCCCTCGCCACCTGCACCCCGGGCTCACCTTGTCAAAGTCCTGATAGTGTTCCTGGACTGTTTTCTGCAGGAACCACCAGAACCTCTGGTTGAAGGCCTTGAACCTCTGCAGGGCAGGGTTGGGCAGGTAGCGAAGGATAGGGAAGAAGTCCACGGGGTTCCCGGAGGAGGCACTCTCCACGAACTCATGACTGTTCTTCACGAGGCTGAGCATCTCATCACTGCTCTTGGGGAAGTGCTGTCCGAAGCACATGGCATCGATGACATTGGCCACTGACACCACCACTTGATTGTAAGGGTCGAAGTGCCCAGGCCCTGCCATCAGCTCCTACAACCTGCTGATCAGGGCCTCAGCCTCCTTGCTCACATGCTCCTCCAGGTAGCAGGAGGATGAGGAGGCTGGGTCAGAGGCGATGGAGAAGGTGTTGAGGGCGTTCTGGACCAGGCGCCGGCGGGCAGCCCACACCGGTCCAGAGTCTGGGCTGAAGGACATGCTCTGGCCATCAGTGATGAAGGTGAAGCTGTAGAGGTCAGGCCGGCCCTTGAAATCGTCGCCCTGCCGCACCAGGGCCTGCCGGATGGTATCCAGGCTGCTCAGCACCAGCACGGGTGTGGAGCCAATGCGAATCTGCAGCACGTCTCCGTAGAGCTGGCTCATCCTTGACAGTGCCAGGTGCGGGTTCTTCCCCAGGGTCAGCACATGCCGGAGCAGGGGCCAACCCCATGGCTCTGGTGGACTTTTCAGGCCTTTGGGGACCCGAGGCCTCGAACCCCTGAGCACCCAGAATACCAGGCAGAAGATGGCAGAGGCCAGGAGAAACTCTGTGGCCGAGAAGGGAACAGACTGGGACAATGCCATCTGTACCAACTACAGGGAAAAAGGAAGGAGGGACCAGGCTGAGGGTTGAGATGGAGACATTCATTCATTCATTTCCTCAGTCATTTGATAAACACTGATGTGTGTTCTGTGCTTGGCTCCCAACTGGATACCAGAAAGACTAAGATTCATCTACCATGTGTCCTGTGCCCCCAGAGCTCACCCTTTGAGCATCACAGAATCTGACAACTGGCAAGAAGCCTCAAGATTCCCAGCCTGAACCCTGGCTCTCTCCTCCACCCATCCTCTCTGTTAGTTTCTGCTTCTGGAGCTGGAGTAGAGGCAAGTGACCACCCCAAAACGGGGAAGCCAAGGACAGCACCCTTGTCAGCCCCTGACACAGCATGCATGCTGGGCATTGTGCCAAAGGGTCCCTGCCAATGCTGGCTTTCTGCTGATACCTTCTACACACCCAGGGGACCGGGAGCTCCCCCTACCCAGTGACACTGAGGAAGCCAAGGTCCCAGGGCTGATTAAAATAGCCTGTGATGCCCCCTTCCCAGGGCACTCTTTTTCAATACCAGGAAGGGCATCTCCTCCAGGGATGAGTCCCCATCCTCTCACAGTCTTGGAGGTTGAGGTTGGGCTGCAGCCAGGGCCAGGGCTGCCCTTGTGCTAAGGGGGAAGCCCTCCCCATCTCTCTCCTTAAAAATGGCTTAGTCCAAACTGCTCATTTAAAATGGGGAAACACAAGTCAAGAGCTGAGTAGCAAAACCTGGAACCCAGGCCCCCTACACCTAGCCCAGGCTCCCCATCTTTCTGTCTCCACTAGCTTCCAAGTTCTATAATTGGGGATCCCAGAGATTGGAAACTGGTCCCAAGAAAGGTACTTGTAGAGGCAAGTGCTTGAGATTAGCAGAGTTGTAGTGGCTGGTCTGGAGCTTGTGGCTCTAGGTGAGTGGCCTTTTTATAAACACCATCCCCTATCGGATTGGCCTGGTTGTCCTGGTCGCCTAACATCAAAGCTGGATCACTGAACAAAGTTGGAAGTATCAACCCTTGATCTTGGGCCATGATCCCTCAGCTCCACCTACTACCCAAGGCCCACGGTGACTCTTTGGGGATAGGCCAGAAGGGGTGCTGGGTCCCTGGGGATGAAGGTACAGCTTTCTTCAGGGTTCAGGGTAGGGAGCCTATTTCTCTGAAGAGTAGGGTAGGGTCTGGGAGTGGGGGTTAGGCCTTTGGACTGATCTGGGCTTCTTTCCCATGCACACATGAGGAAGAGCTCTGCCAGGGCACTCAGTCTAGACCAACCAGGCTCACGGCCCCTCTCCAGAAGGATGTTCTTCTGTATATCCTCCAACAACCTGCAAAACCAGACAGTAAATGGGCATGTTCCAGCCACTCCTGATTTTCAGCCCAAGTCCCCAAGTGGCAAGGAAGAGATGATAAGGATTTTGCATACTAAAGAGAGGCCTCCCTCATGCAAAAAGACTAAGAGACATAACCAAATGCAATATGTGAACCTCGATTGGATGTGTCATTTAACCAAAAAAAATTTTTAAAATTTACAAAAGGCGTTTTGGGGACAATTGGGGACATGTGAGCATGGACTGGAGATTAGATGATATTCTGGAATAAATGTTAATTTTTTTAGGTGTGAACAGAGTGTCATGGTATGTGGGAGTGTATCCTTATTCTTAGGAGATTGATGCTGCAGTGTGGAAGTGTCAAGATCCCTGCAACCTCCTTTTGAATGATTCTGTTAAAAAAGGTACACCTTTAGGCCAGGCGCGGTGGCTCACATCTGTAATCCCAGCACTTTGAGAGGCCGAGGTGGGCGGATCACCTGAGGTCAGGTGTTTGAGATCAGCCTGGCCAACCTGGTGAAACCCCATCTCCACTAAAAATACAAAAATTAGCCGGGCGTGGTGGCGCATGCCTGTAATCCCAGTTACTCGGGAGGCTGAGGCAGGAATATTGCTTGAACCCAGGAGGTGGAGGCTGCAGTGAGCTGAGATCGTGCCACTGCACTCTAGCCTGGGCGACCGAGCGAGACTCAGTCTCACAAAAAAAAAAAGTACACCTTTAAAAAGTATAATTGGATTGTTTGTAATTCAAAGGTTTACCCTTGCTTGAGGGGATGGATACCCCATTCTCTATGATGTGCTTATTTCACATTGCATGCCTGGATCAAAACATTTCGTGTACCCCATAAATATATACACCTACTATGTACCCATAAAATTTTAAAAAGTATACCTATCAATCAATAAATCAAGAGAAAGTAGATATGAGAAATGTCAGCTATTCATGGACTTACGTGCGGATATATGGTGTTTGTTATACTAAAGGAGTCTTTAATATGGACCCAGATCTCAGTCAGGTCTAAGAGGAGGATGAGGGCAAGCCTTAAATTGGATGTGAAAAGGAAGTTTTCTATCTTTTTTTTTTTGAAGATACAGAGTCTTGCTCTGTCACCCAGGCTGGGGTTCTGTGCCACAGTCATGGCTCACTGCAGCCTAGACCTCCTGAGCTCAAACAATCGTCTTGCCTCAGCCTTCTGAGTAGCTGGGACCACAATCACAGGTGTGTGCACCATGCCTGGCTAATTTTTTAGTTTTAAACATTTTTTTGTAGAGAGGAGGTCTCACCATGTTGCCCAGGTTGGTCTTGAACTTCTGGGCCCAAGCAATCCTTCTGCCTTGGCCTCCCAAAGTGCTGGTATTACACGTGTGAGCCACCGTGCCCAGCATGGATGTGAGAGGGAAGTTTTGATTTAGATGTGAGTGGGCTTTTATTCCTGAAAATGAGAAAACTGTGGGATCAACCTGTGAAGATGCCAAGGCGCATGGTTGGGGAATCCAATAGAGGAACAGAGCATTTTGAAAGACCGTGAATGGGAGAAGAAGAAGGTTGTTTCCTGTCTATCTCCATTGGGTTCGGATGGCTCAATGAAAAAGGTTAGGGTTTGAGGTTAGGCTCAGTTGTATAGAAAACGGACTTTTTCTTTCTCTCTGTCTGTCTCTCTAATTAACTAAAGTCCATGGTTTACTTAGATTCCCTTGGGTTTTACCTAATGTCCTTTTCCTGTTCCAGGACCCATTGGATATCACATGACATTTAGTCATCATGTCTCTTTGGACTCCTCTTGGCTGTGACAGTTTCTCAGGATATCCTTGTTTTTGATGACCTTGATAATTTTCAGGAGTACTGGTTGGATATTTTGTAGGATGCCCACTATTGGAATGTGCCTGATGTTTTTCTCATGGTAAGCCTGGGGTTATGGTTTGTTAGTAGGAAGACCTTGGAGGTAAGGTGCCATTCTTGTCACATCATATCAAGGTTACATCCTATCAGTATGACTTACAGGTGTTGATGTTGACCTTGATCACCTGGCTGAGGTAGTGCATGTCAGATCTCTTCACTGTAAAGTTACTCCTTTCCTCCCTTTCCATGCTGTACCCTTTGGAAGGAAGTCACTATGCACAGCCCACACCGAATGAGTGGGGGGTTATGCTCCTTATCCTTAAGGAGGGATTATCTCCATAAACTATTTGAAATTCTCCTGTGTGAGAGACTATTTATCTTTTTATTTTTAATGTTTTCTTAAGACTTAAAAAAAATAAATTACAGGGTACAATATAGAAAAGTGCATATGTCAGCTGGGCCCGGTGACTCACGCCTGTAATTCCAGCACTTTGAGAGGCCGAGGTGGGAGGATCACTTGAGTGAGGCCAGGAGTTCAAGACCAGCCTGGCCAACATAGTGAAACCTCATCTCTACTAAAAATACAAAAAAAATTTGCTGGGCGTGGTGGCGCACACCTGTAATTCCAGCTACTCAGGAAGCTGAGGCATGACAATTGCTTGAATCCGGGAGGCAGAGGTTGCAGTGAGCCAAGATCGCACGACTGCACTCTAGCCTGGGTGACAGAGTGAGATTCTGTCTCAAAAATACCTAAATAAATAGAAAAATGCATATGTCATATATAGCTTGATCATGTGTAGCTTGATGAATTTTTGCAAACGTAACAAACACACATATAACCAGCTCTAATAAAGAGACATCATGAGCACCCAAGAAGTCCCATTGTGTTCCTTTCTCAAGGGTACCCATGACCCCAACGTCTATTGCATGAATTTGTTTTGCTTGTTGTTGCATTTTATGTAAATGAGATCATGCCATAGGTACACTTTTTGGAGGGGAGCCAAGGAATTTTAAAAAACTAATAGATTTTTTTAGAGCAGTCTTTGGTTTACAGAAAAACTGAGTGGAAAGTATGATGAGGGAGGTAAAAGCGCCCATTTGCCACACCCACTCTGCAGTTTCCCCTATTATTAACATGTTGCAGTAGTGTAATATATTTGTTACAATTGATGGGTGAATATTGATACATTCTTGTTGTTTTGAGACAGAGTCTCAGACCTGTTGCGATGGCTCACACCTGTAATCTCAGCACTTTGGAAGGCTGAGGCGGACAGATCACTTGAGGTCAGGAGTTCTAGATCAGCCTGGCCAACATGATGAAACCCCATCTCTACTAAAAATATAAAAAATAAGCCGACAGGCGCATGCCTGTAGTCCCAGCTACTCGGGAGGCTGAGGCAGGAGAATCATTTGAACCCCGGAGGCGGAGATTGCAGTGAGCCAAGATTGCACCACTGTACTCCAGCCTGCGCCACAGAGCAAGATTCGTCTCAAAAAAATAATAATAATAAAATAAAATAAAGAGAGACAAAGTCTTGTTCGGTTGCCGAGGCTGAAGTGCAGTGGCACAATCTCAGCTCACTGCAACCTCTTCCTCCCAGATTCAAGCGATTCTGGTGCCTCAGCCTCCCGAGTAGCTGACATTACAGGCACACACCATCATGCTTGGCTAATTTTTGTATTTTTAGTACAGACGGGGTTTCATCATGTTGGCCAGGTTGGTCTCAAACTCCTGACCTCAGGTGATCTGCCCACCTCGGCCCCCCAAAGTGTTGAGATTACAAGTGTGAGCCACCACGCCCAGCCTTTGATACATTATTATTAACTGAAGACCATAGTTTAAATTAAGATGCACTTTGTGTTGTACAGTTCTGTGGTCCCCCACCTACACTTTTTTTGTTGTGGTGAAATAATATACATAACATACCGTTTAACACTGTAGGCCAGGCATGGTGGCTCACACCTGTAATCCTAGCACTTGGGAGGCTGAGGTGGGAGGATTGCTTGAGCCCAGGAGTTCAAGACCAGCCTGGGCAACATAGTGAGACCCCATCTCTATTAGACATTTTTTTAAATTTACCATTTTAACCATTTTAAGTATACTTTTCAGTGGGCAGTGTATACTCTTGTGTCTGGTTTCTGGTTTCTGTTACTTATTCTTTTTTTATGAGACTTATTCATGATGTTAGGCATAGTTATAGTTCATTCTCATTGCTGCATGGTATTCCATTATAACATGAGTACTCAACACCTTATTCATTCATTCAATTGTTGATTGATACTTTGGTTGCTTCCTCTGTTGGGCTAAGATGAGCCCCGCTGTCAGGAGCATCTTTTTTTTTTTTTTTTTTTTTTTTTGAGACAGAGTTTAGCTCTTGTTGCCCAGGCTGGAGTGCAATGGCGTGATCTCAGCTCACAACCTCTGCCTTCCGGATTCAAGCGATTGTCTTGCCTAAGCCTCCCAAGTAGCTGAGATTACAGGCTACCATGCTCAGCTAATTTTGTATTTTTAGTAGAGATGGGGTTTCTCCATGTTGGTCAGGCTAGTCTCAAACTCCCGACTCAGGTGATCTGCCATCCTCGGCCTCCCAAAATGTTGGGATTACCAGTGTGAGCCACCGCACAGGTCCAGGAGCATTCTTGAACATCCTTTTGAATGCATGTTTGCTGCTCAGGCTGGAATTGCTAGTTCATAGGATAAGTGACTGTTCAACAATAGTGGATTCTACCAAACAACTTTCCTGGCTGGGCGCAGTGGCTCACACCTGTAATCCCAGCCCTTAGGGAGGCTGAGGCAGGCAGATCGCTTGAGCTCAGGAGTTTGAGACCTGCCAGTCCAACATGGTGAAACCCTGTCTCTACTAAAAATACAAAAATTAGCCGGGTATGGTGGTGTGCACCTGTAGTCCCAGCTACTCGAGAGGCTGACACATAAGAATCACTTGAATCCGGGAAGTGCAGAAGGTTGCAGTGAGCCGAGATAGTGCCACTGTACTCCAACCTGGGCGACAGAGTGAGACCCTGTCTCACAAACAAACAAACCAACCAAAAAACCTCCAACTTTCCTAACTAGTTGAACCAGTTTATATCCCCACCCGCTGTGTATGAGGGTCCAGCTGCTTCTCATCCTCACCACCACTGGATGTTTTCTTTCTTTTTTTTTGAGACGGAGTCTCACTCTATCACCCAGGCTGGAATGCAGTGGCACAATTTCGGCTCACTGCAGCCTCCGCCTCCCAGGTTCAAATGATTCTCCTGCCTTAGCCTCCCAAGTAGCTGGGATTACAGGTGCCCACCACCATGCCCAGCTAACTTTTGTATCTTTAGTAGAGACAGGGTTTCACTATGTTGGCCAGGCTGGTCTTGAACTCCTGACCTCAGATGATCCACCTGCTTCAGCCTCCCAAAGTGCTGGGATAGGTGTAAGCCACTGCGCCTGGCCACCACTGGATATTTTCAATCTTTTTCATTTGAGCCACTCTGGAGGTATGTTGACTACTTCCCTTTTAAAAGTGCTTCAATATTCCCCAGAAATTTCAGGATAAAACCAACTCTTTTGCTTAGCACCCAAAGGCTTCAGCAGAAGTTCCTGTTCACCTCTCTGGCTCTGTTGGCCCCATGTCACCCTTGCCCCCACCTTTACTGTCTTTCTCCTAAGCTGATCCCTTTGCTTGAAACCTTCTCCCCACCCTGCATTCCCTGGCCACTCTGGCTCATCGTTTTATACCCTGCTCAGCTGTCACCACACTGGCTGGGTCTCAGCTCCCCCGCAATTGAGTTCCCACAGCCTCCACACTGCCCTCCTTAGCAGCATCCATAACACTGTCTCCCCTCTGGACTTTGAGCTCCTTGAAGGTCAAGGCAGCCTCTGCCTTTCTTCCCGTCTCTAGTCTCCAATGCAGGGGCTGGCACACAGCCACACAGTTGGCCCTCGTATCTGTAGGTTCCATGGATTCAACCAACCACAGATCAAAAATATTCGGAAAAAAAGATGGATGGTTGCATTGGTATTAAGCGTGTACAAACTTACTTTTCTTGCCATTATTCCCTAAATAATACAGTATAACTAACAACTCTTTTTTTTTTTTTTTTTTTTTTGAGATGGAGTTTCACTCTTGTTTCCAAGGCTGGAGTGCAATGGAGAAATCTCGGCTCGCCACAATCTCTGCCTCCTGGGTTCAAGCAATTCTCCTACCTCAGCCTCCCGAGTAGCTGGGATTACAGGCATGCGCCACCATGCCAAACTAATTTTGTATTTTTAGTAGAGATGGGGTTTCTTCACGTTGGTCAGGCTGGTCTTGAACTCCTGACCTCAGGTGATCTGCCTGCCTTGGCATCCCAAAGTGCTGGAATTACAGGCGTGAGTCACCACGCCTGGCCAACAACTCTGTATATAGCACTTACTTTGTATTAGATACTACAAGTAATCTAGAGATGATTTAAAGTATAGATTATATGCAAATACTATGCAAAAATTATATGCAAATATTATGCCATTGTATATCAGGGACTTTGGCATCCATAGATTTTGGTATCCATGGCTAGGGGGGAAGGTCCTGGAACCAATTCCCCATAGTTACTGAGGAGCACCTATTCAGAAAAACATTTATTTTATTTATTTTTATTTAATTTATTTATTTATTTATTTATTTATTTATTTTGAGATGGAGTCTCACTCAGTTGCCCAGGCTGGAGTGCAGTGGCGCGATCTCGGCTCACTGCAAGCTCCACCTCCCCGGTTTATGCCATTCTACTACCTCAGCCTCCCTAGTAGCTGGGACTACAGGTGGCTGCCACCACACCCGGCTAATTTTCTGTATTTTTAGTAGAGATGGGGTTTCACCATGTCAACCAGGATGGTCTCGATATCCTGACCTTGTGATCTGCCTGCCTCGGCCTCCCAAAGTGCTGGGATTACAAGTGTGAGCCACCGCGCCCGGCCCAGAAAAATATTTATTGAATCAATTGGTGTTCACAAGTAAGAATGCTCACCTGCACAAGAGTTTTAGGAAGACTCTGCTTGAGGCCATTTCCTGCATTAGTTTTATGGAAACTGCAAGGAATCATACATTAAGATTTATTGAGCACCTGCTATGCCCCGAGCTCTGTGCTACATGGTTAACACCAATCATCTCTGTTTTAGCTTTATAGCCACCCTATGAGGTGAATACTAGTTTTTTTGTTTGTTTTGTTTTTTAAAAATGGTCTCATTCTGTTGCCCAGGCTGGAGTACAGTGGCACGACCTTGGCTCATTGCAGCCTTGACCTCCTGGACTCAGGTGATTCTCCCATCTCAGCCTCCCAAATAGCTGGGACTGCAGATGCATGCCACCACACCCAGCTAATTTTTTGTATTTTTTTGCAGAGAGAGAGTTTCACCATGTTGCCCAGTCTGGTCTCAAATTCTTGGGCTCAAGCAACAAACCCACCTTGACGTTGGGATTACAGGCGTAAGCCACAGCGCCTGGCTTAATTTTAAGTTTAAATAGCCACACAAAGCTCTAAGGTTTCCTGCCCCCTAATCCTTCCAATCCACACTCCACACTGCCACTCAAGTGAAGTCTCTGAAATAGCAAATCTGAGCATGTCAGATCCCTAATAAAAATCCCTTGGCAACTTCTTCAGGCATTCAGAAGAAAGCTTGAACTCCTCAGCTTAGCATGTGACCCAGTTCCTACTGTCTTCTCTCACCTCATTTCCCATCCCTCCTCCTCACACAATTTTCCCACCAGCCAGAGGGGACAATTTCTCTAGTTTTCTGTCTTTATGCATGCACACGTGATGCTCCCTCTGCCTGGAACACCAACCTTCTTTCCAACCACTTCTTCTTCATTCAGTAAACACCCTCGAGGACATGCATTGCTTTTAGGTTAGAGATACTTACTCATACTGCAATATTATGATGCATTAATGACAAAGCATCCTCACTTCTCCATTAAAACAAGTCCTTCAACACTTGGTACCAAGCCCACCTCCTCCAGGCCCTACTCTGGTCAGAGCCTCCTTCCTTGGACATGTCTCTTTCCTGGTATGACACCAAGATGCCTTATTGCTTTGGTTTTACCTCCCTCTCCAGCTTGTGAACAACTGAGGTACACTATGTTTTATTCATTTGATTTTTTATTTAGAGTCTTGCTCTGTTGCCCAGGCTGGCATATATTGGCACCATTATGGCTCATTGCAGCCTCGACCTCCCAGGCTCAAGCAATCCTCTCCTTCAGCCTCTTGCATAGCTGGGACCACAGGCACACACCACCATGCCTGGCTAATTTTTAAAAATTCTTGTAGAGCCAGGGTCTCATCACGTTGCCCAGCTAGTCTTAAACTCCAGGGCTCAAGCAATCTTCCTGCCTAAGCCTCCCAAAGTGCTGGGATCATAGTCGTGAGCCACCACACCCGGCTTCCTTTGATTTCTAGTACAGTGCCTGCCACATAGTGGGTGCTCAACCATATCCTTTGAGCATAAGTTGTGCAGCCATCCACTATTCTAGGAGGAAACTTACAGCAGTAAGACAGGTCCTGCCTTCAGGGAGGAGACTGCCAATATGCAGGCAAGCAAATGAAAAAGATAACTGCAGGCCCAGGTAGTGCTGAAAATCCTTTGTCCTCCAGATCACTCTGAGAGGCTCTGTGTTCTGGGAGGCTGACCTCTGCATATTGTCCAGGGGCTCCCTGCCCACTGACTTCTTGTTGGGTTCAGCCAATGGAAGGCACTGGCATAAGATGGGTGGGTAGGAGGAGAATGAGGTTGGGGTTGTTCCCCTCCAGACCCTCTCGCTGAAGACACCTGCCAGGCAGCTCTCCTCTCCTTATAGTGTCTCTCTGGGTTCTGGAAAAGACTCCCGCCCCTTGCTCCTTCAGGCCCAAGGTGGTGAGGGCTCCCCTCTGTTACTAGTCCAATGTTACTACACTATCCTGGGTTAGTTTCTCTATGCTATGCTCTGCCCGCACTTTTGTAAATAGCCCCCTTACTAAATTCTCCTAATAATCCAGTTTGAGTGGATCCTCTATTTATTACCAGGATCCTGAAAAATGCAGGATCTTTCTGCATTTTTGCACTGCCAATCTTTGAATGTAGCTTCCCCCCATGCTGGTTCTCTTGTAGTCACAAGATGGCTGCCGTAGCTCTGGCCATCACATCACCCAGACCTGACAAAGGTCAGAGACACTAGAGTGTATCTCTTGCCACATATCCCCCTTTCAGAAAACTCCCCACACCTTGCAATTATTTAATTTAATTTGTTATTATTATTATTACTGAGATGGAGTCTTGCTGTGTCACCCCAGGCAGGAGTGCAGTGGTGCAATCTTGGCTCACTGCAAGCTCTGCCTCCTGGGTTCATGCCATTCTCCTGCCTCAGCCTCCTGAGTAGCTGAGACTATAGGCACCCGCCACCATGCCCGGCTAATTTTTTGTATTTTTAGTAGAGACGGGATTTCACCGTGTTAGCCAGGATGGTCTCAATCTCCTGACCTCGTGATCCGCCCACCTCAGCCTCCGAAAGTGCTGGGATTACAGGTGTGAGCAACAGCACCTGGCCTATTGTTATTATTATTTTTTGAAGATGAAGTCCCACTGTCACCCAGGCTGGAGTGCAATAGTACAATCTTGGCTCACTGCAACCTCTGCCTCCTGGGTTCAAGTGACTCTCATGTCTCAACTTCCCAAGTAGCTGGGATTACAGGTGCATGCCACTACTCCTGGTTAATTTTTGTCTTTTTGGTAGAGACAAGGTTTCACTATGTTGGACAGGCTGGTCTTGACCTCCCGACTTCAAGTGATACCCCCGCCTTGGCCTCCCAAAGTGCTGAGATTACAGGCATGAGCCTCTGTGTCCAGCCTAATTTTAATTTTTAATTTTTATGGGTACATAGTAGATGTATATGCTTATGGGGCACATTAAATATTTTGATACAGGCATACAATGTGTAACCACATCAGGGTAAATGAGGTATCCATCACCTCAAACATTTATCCTTCCTTTGTGTTACAGACATCTATTCTTTTAGTTATTTTATAATGTATAATAAATTTTCATTGACCAATATGGTTTGGTTGCATCCCCACCCAAATCTCATCTTGAATTCCCACATGCTGTGGGAGGGACCCAGTGGGAGGAAATTGAATCATGGGGGCAGGTGTTTCCTGTGCTGTTCTCATGATAGTGAATAAGTCTCATAAGATCTGATGGTTTTAAAAAGGGAGTTTCCCTGCACAAGCTCTCTTCTCTTGTCTGCCACCATGTGAGATGTGCCTTTCATCTTCTGCCATGATTGTGAGGCCTCCCCACCCACGCGGAACTGTAAGTCCATTAAACCCCTTTCTTTTGTAAATTGCCCAGTCTTGGGTATGTCTTTATCAACAGTGTGAAAACTGACTAATACATTGACTGTAGCCACCTTGTTGTGCTGTCAAATACTAGATCTTGTTCATTCTATCCAACTGTATTTTGTACCCATTAATCATCCCCACTTCCTCCCTGCTCCCACTACCCTTCCCAACCTCTAGTAACCATCATTCTGCTGTCTATCTCCATGAGTTCAATTGTTTTAATTTTCAGCTCTCAAATAAGTGAGAGCATGTGAAGTTTGCCTTCCTGTGCTTGGCTTATTTCACTCAACATAATGACCTCTGGTTCCATCCATGTTGCTGCAAATGACAGAATCTTATTCTTTTTTTTTTTTTTTGGGGGACGGAGTCTCGTTCTGTCGCCCATGCTGGAGTGGGAGTGGAGTGATCTCGGCTCACTGCAAGCTCCGCCTCCCAGATTCACACCATTCTCCTGCTGGGACTACAGGCACCTGCCACCATGCCTGGCTAATTTTTTGTATTTTTAGTAGAGACAGGGTCTCACCTGTTACCCAGGATGGTCTCAATCTCCTGACCTCATGATCTGCCCGCCTCAGCCTCCCAAAGTGCTGGGCATAAGCCACGGCACCCAGTTGGATCTCATTCTTTTTACAGCTGAATAGCACTCCATCGTGTATACATACCATATTTTCTTTACCTATTCATCTGTTGATGGACACTTAGGTTGCTTCCAAATCTTAGCTTTTGTGAACAGTGCCCCAGTCAACATGGGAGTACAGATATCTCTTTGACATACTGATTGCCAGTGGGATTGCTGGATTGTATGGTAGCTCTATTTTTAGTTTATTGAGAAACCTCCAAACTGTTCTTCATAGTGTTTATACTGATTTACATTTTCAGCAGTGTACGAAGTTCCCCCTTCCTCCACATCCTCTCTAGCATTTGTCATTGCCTGTCTTTTGGACAAAAGCCATTTTGACTGGTGAGAGGATATCGCTTGTAGTTTTGATTTGCATTTCTCTGATGATCCGTGTTGTTAAGCACCTTTTCATATACTCGCTTGCCATTTGTATTTCTTCTTTTGAGAAATGTCTGTTCAGATCTTTTGCCAGATGAAGTTTAAAAACCGGATTATTAGACATTTTCCTATTGAGTTGTTTGAGTTCCTTATATATTCTAGTTATTAATCCCATGTTAGATGGGTAGTTTGCAAATATTTTCTCCCATTCTGTGGATTGTCTCTTCACTTTGTTCATTGTTTCCTTTGCTGTGCAGAAGGCTTTTAACTTGATGAAATCTCATTTGTCCATTTTTGCTTCGGCCTGTGCTTGTAAGATATCACTCAAGACATCTTTGTCCAGGCCAGGCAAAGTGGCTCATGCCTATGATTCCAGCACTTTGTGAGACCCAGGTAGGAGGATAACTTGAGCCCAGAAGTTCGAGACCAGCCTGGGTAGCATAGTGGAGACTGTGCCTCTACCAAAAAAAAAAAAAAGAGAGAGAGAGAGAGAAAAGAGGAACTTTTGTCCAGTCCTGAGAGTTTCCCCAATGTTTCCTTTTAGTAATTTCATAGTTTGGGGTCTTAGATTGAAGTCTAATCCATTTTGATTTGATTTGTGTATATGGTGAGAGACAGGGGTCTAGTTTCATTCTCATGTGTCCCTTTGAAGAGTGAAGAAACTTTCTCCTAAAAGTTGTCCCAGCAGATTTTTTCCCACATATCATTGGCCAGAATCATGTCACAGATCTATGTTTAATTAAATCACCAACAAGACAGCAAGGGCCACAATGACTGGTTCAGATCAGCCAAGACCCACTTTCTGAAGCTGGGGCTGGGGTCAGCTTCCCCTAAAGTGCATAGTTCTAGAAAGGAAGATGGAGGGTTCCTAGACAAAGCAAGAGTGGTGAGTGCTAAGAGGGAGGAAAAATCAAGATTGGGGAAAGGGCTATTGGGTATCTACAAGTGCTGGAGCAGTTGAGTTGGAAAAGGATTCATAAATTGGCTGAATGGCCCTCACCGGCTGGACACCCCAGTGGATCTGAATAGGTTACCTCCTTGGCAGAGACCGTGGGAGCATGTCTGTCTCAGTCTGTTCTCGGTTGCTATAACAGGATACCACGGACTAGGTCAGACATGGTGGCTCACACCTGTAATCCCAGCACTTCGGGAGGTTGAGGTGGGTGGATCACTTGAGGTCAGGAGTTTGAGACCAGCCTGGCTAATGTGGTGAAATCCCCGTCTCTACTAAAAAAATGCAAAAATTAGCCGAGCATGGTGGTGCATGCCTATAATCCCAGTTATTACAGGCTGAGGCAGGAGAATCACATGAACCCAGGAGGTGGAGGTTGTAGTGCGCTGAGATCATGCCATTGCACTCCAGCCTGAGTGACAGCATGAGGCTCCATCTCAAAAACAAACAAACAAACAAACAAACCAAACAAGCCAAAACACCAAAACACAGAGGGGGACATTACATGGTAAGAGGGCAAGAGTGTGATGTCAGCTCAGGTCTCTCTTCCTTTTCTTATAAAGCCTCCAGTCTCATCATGGGAATACCACCTTGATGACCTTATCTAATCCTAATTACTTCCCAAAGCCCTCACTACCTCCAATCAGTATATGAATTTTGGGATTATGTTTCCAACACATGAAAATTGGGGTGCACATTCCAACCAGGGCAGAACACTTCTAGGAGCACCTGGCTGATAGAGAAGTGTCCCCAGAGGCTCTGCTTCGATGACAGGACATGAATGTTCACTATCAACAAACCTCAGTGTTTATATGTAAAGAGGTATTACTAAATTGGAAACAGAGTGTTCCTCTGATCATGCCGAATATGCCCTTCAGTGGGTCAAACGTTCCCCTGCAAGGCTGTTTTCACAATTCATTGGCTTGGGAAACATTTGTACAATAATAAACTGCCAACCTGAGAAGAATTAGTCAAATTTCCATCTATAATATGGACCTAAATTAATCATATTTGATGTTATTAAAAGAACAAGAGAAAGGAAAAAGATCTCCTTTCATCTCCACTGCCCTCCATCTAGGGCCAGCCCAGAAGCTCTGGGCCACCCACTCCCTAGCTTTCTCTGGGCAGCATCCCAGAGGCTGGATCTTCATAGCCCTTCCCCACCTACCAAAACGTGGAGGATTTTTGTCCCAATCCTGCTGAGAGCAGCTGCAGAACCCGATCTCCCCTGATTACTGTGGTGTATCTGGGGTGTGGAGAGAGGAGCCATCCTGTTGGGAGGAACCTGGAGACTAAAATTGGAGGTGGGTGGGAAAGTCTGAGGATTATTATGGTCATATGGTTGGCGGTGAGACCCAGCCCAGATGTTGGCCTTGGATAGAGTGAAGCCAGCACAAGGCAGGATGCTAAGCTAGGCCAGACCAAGATGAACTTCTTAAGGCAGGAGTGTATCTGATCACGCATCTCCTGGGAGCAAAATGATTAATGCCCATTTAGCAGGCATTAAAAAAAGTATCTGAGCTGAGGGGATCCATTCAGCTGACTGTCTTGGACTTAGTGCCCTGCCTACCAGGAACCCAGACTCTCACACAAGGCCTCTGCCACTTCAAATCTTGTGTATTTTCCCACTTGGGGGCCTGCCATGCTTATATTCAATTATTTAACAGCTATCTATTTAGCATCTACTATGTGCTAGGTGCTGTTGATGAAGCATTGATCACAACAGATCAAAGTGCTCTGTTGGAGCTTACATTTTAGTTGAGGGATATAGCCCATCTGCAACATAAATACGCAAAATATACTGTATGTTTGGAGTCTCTAAGTGCTATAAAATTAAGTAGAGAGAAGGATAGAAACTATGGGTCAGGGTAACAGTTTTAGATGGGATGGCCAAGAAAGGTGTATTAGGCTGTTCTTGCACTGCTATAAAGGAATACCTGAGACTGGGTAATTGATAAAGAAAAGAGGTGTAATTGGCTCATGGTTCTGGAGGCAGTACCAGCATGGATGCAGCATCTGCTTCTGGTGCGGGCCTCAGGAACCTTACAATGATCCCAGAAGGCAAAGCAGGTGCAAGAGAAAGCAGGAACAAGGGTGGGGGGGAGTTGCCACATACTTTTAAATAACTGGATCTCACATGAACTTAGGGCGAGAACTCACTTATCACCAAGGGGATGGTGCTAAACCATTCATGAGGATCCGATCCCATGATCCAATCACCTCCCACCAGGTCCCACCTCCAACACTGGGGATTACATTTCAACATGAGATTTGGAGGAGACAAACATCCAAACTGTATGAGAGGCTGGGCGTGGGGACTCACGCCTGTAATGCCAGCACTTTGGGAGGCCAAGGAGGGTGGATACCTGAGGTCAGGAATTCAAGACCAGCCTGGCCAACATGTTGAAACTCCATCTCTACTAAAAATACAAAAATAAGGCTGGGCGCGGTGGCTCAAGCCTGCAATCCCAGCACTTTGGGAGGCCGAGACGGGCAGATCACGGGGTCAGGAGATCAAGACCATCCTGGCTAACACGGTGAAACCCTGTCTCTACTAAAAAAAAAAAAAAATACAAAAAATTAGCCGGGCGTGGTGGCGGGAGCCTGTAGTCCCAGCTACTCGAGAGACTGAGGCAGGAGAATGGCGTGAACCCGAGAGGCGGAGCTTGCAGTGAGCTGAGATCCGGCCACTGCACTCCAGCCTGGGTGACAGAGCGAGACTCCATCTCAAAAAAACAAAAAACAAACAAACAAAAAATTAGATGAGCGTGGTGGTGGGCACCTGTAATCTCAGCTACTCGGGAGGCTGAGGCAGGAGAATTGCTTGAACCCAGGAGGCACAGCTTGCAGTGAGCTGAGGTTGCAGTCTCACTGCAAACACAGTGAGACTCTGTCTCAAAAAAACAAAAACTATAGGAGAAAGCATACTGAGAAAGTGATATTTGAGGAAGTAAGACGTGAGAATTTTGGGAAAGAAGAGTTTTCTGGTAAAGGGGGTAGATGATGAGAAATTACTTACTGGGCAATTGTACAGTGTTTTTGGGTACCTTAAAAGTCCTGACCTGACCACTATACAATCTATGCATGTAACAAAATTGCACTTGTACCCTATATATTTGTATGAAAAATAAATAAATAAAAATTGGGGAAGGGGGAAAAGGCAGATGCAAGCACACTTAAAAAAAAAAAAAAAGGTTTGCTGGTGAAGGGAGGAGCAAGTGCAAAGGCCCTGGGGTAGAGCCCTAGATGCTTTCTACTTGTCTCTCCAGACTCACTTTCCATCCTTCTCTACCCACCGTCCTAGAGGGCTAACTGATGTAGGCTGCATTCATGGACTCTTTGCATCCTGGCTTCCAGTTAGGTTCCATTGATGGAAGGCACAGCAGGACAGAGAGTGGGAACAGAGTGAGGTCGGAACATGTAGGCTGTTTCCCTGCAGGGTCTTTGAGAACTAACTGCAACCCTCTGCTGAAGGCCACAGCTCCTGTCTATACCCTTTCCATAGCAACCCTCTCTGGGTTCTGTTTTCTGCTTCTTTCCCTGTTGGCTGTTTGCTTGGAGCCAAGGAGCCTCCAGCCTCCATGGTGGTGAGCTCTGCTCCCAGACCACTGGGAGCACAGGAGGAACTGCACAGTGACACGGCACACACTCAACCGATTAACAATGTCACGCGCGTGGCTTCTCTCACGGGAACCGGCCAGCCAACAACTTGACAGCATCACGGGGTCTTTTGGAGACACAATTTGCCTACCAAAGTGGTTTGAATGGTGGCCATTTAGGTGCAGAGGCAGACCAGTGGGAAGCTGCTAGATAGAAGTAACCTCTTAAGACTGTGTTCAACCTAGGTAGGTCTTCTTGGGGCCTGCAAGTACCGGCTTTAGTCACTCAGAGAGCTTTCCCAGGTAAGCCTTCCTGG
Organism: Chlorocebus sabaeus; assembly: GCF_047675955.1. NCBI lineage: Eukaryota > Metazoa > Chordata > Mammalia > Primates > Cercopithecidae > Chlorocebus > Chlorocebus sabaeus. The sequence goes on along the minus strand of NC_132929.1, from coordinate 50,556,676 downwards.
CTGGCAGGTTTGGGTTATAATTCTTGCAGTTGCGAGTACCCCAAACCCATCTTATACTAGAAAAGAAAGAGGAGGAGTAGAGGGAAGAGGAGGAAGAGAATGAGGCAGGGGCGAAGAAGAAGGAAAAAAAGGGAGACAGGAAGAAAAGGGGGAGGTAATGGTGATACTGGTTTTTTCACAGGGATGTTCTATGAGTGAACTTCATTGACTTCAGGAATAACTGGAGGTAGAGACTTAATGTCTTCAATTCTTTCCCCCACTTCCCTCATCTCCCAGATCTGCTTCTCCTTGAGTAGGTATCATTCTAAGGCAGGCTTCCTTAAAACATGACTACTGGCAGCTTCAGACTTATTTTCTAGCCAGTATAGCCACCCCTGACAGAAGGAGAACCTCTCTTTTCCAATGATTTCATCAAAACTCCCATAGGGGGCCAGGTGTGGTGGTTCACGCCTGTAATTCCAGCACTTTCGGAGGCCGAGGCAGGGGGAACACCTAAGGTCAAGAGTTCAAGACCAGCCTGGCCAACTTGGTGAAACCCCGTCTCTCCTAAAAATACAAAAAAAAAAAAAAAAAAAAAAAAAAAAAAAAAAAAATTGGCCAGGTATGGTGGGGGGCACCTGTAATCCCAGCTACTTGGGAGGCTGAGTCAGGAGAATTGCTTGAACTCAGGAGGTGGAGTTTGCAGTGAGCCAAGATCACACCACTGCACTCCAGCGAATGACGGAAGGCAGGGTTGTTGGGAAACTCCCATAGGGTTCTCATTGGCTTGGCCTGGGATGGGTCAGCTACAGTAACCCAATTGGCTGAGAGTAAGGGTGAGGTGATCCTGAAAGGCTAATTGATGTGGTATTGCTAAAAGAAGGGAGAACAGACGTTGGGCCCCCAAAACCCGCCCATGCCCACCATCACTGGGGTGACTATATAACTTATTATTATCCAAGCCAGGCTCTTTTGAGAGTGAAAGAGGGCACTTTTAACAATTCTGCCAGGACAACAGGCTTAGACTGTCCTGGGAAAGTACTGTCATCCTAACTATAGCAGCCAAGAGCCAGGGAGCCAAGAGCTGCCCTGTCTGAGCACTGTGTCCTGCAAACTCAATCTCTTGGGCTCTCTAGGCACAGGCAGGAGAGGAAGGGAAGGTGCTCAGGCTCAGATCTCAGGAGAAGAAGAGGGTGGCTGGGTAGGGAGAGGACACATTGGGAGACAAGTCCCAGTTCTCCACATCTACCCAAACTGCCTCACCCCGACCTCCCACTACCACCTGCTGTTCACATTGTGTCTCCTCCCCGTGCTAGGAATGCCCTTCCTATGCTCTTTAGACTCCAGGGCTCTTCTCTAGATCTCCACTCTCTGGGGGGCATCCTTTAACACCCGTCCTGCCCCAGCCTCCTCACAGCTCCTGCAGCATCTCCAGACTTATCACAGGATCTGTCTAGGGTGTGACTCCCATCTCTACCATGGGGCAGGGGTTTGCTGTGGGTCTTGCTTGTCTCCCATTCCCCTTTGCCCACAGCCCTCAGCAGGGGTCACTGAAAGTCCTGGGCTGATGATTCTGCTGGGCTAAGCCCTCTCAGCTGTCTCCATCTCTCCAGCCCAGAGCCCTCTCCCCTCCCCAGCACTTCTGCCCCTGCTCCTGGTATTGATCACTAGGGAATCCTAGCCAAAGAGCTTCTCACGCAAAGGCATGCAAACTTTGACCCAGGACTGAGTGTACAGCTCCAGGCCAAGGTCCTCTAATCTCCTGCTCAACTCCCTCCTTCTCTGCCCAGTGCTCAGTGTGGGCCCCCTTCCTGTTATTGTGAACTATTAGCCAAGACAGGGCTTGGTGATGAGAAGTGTAACATCTCTTATAACCCCAGTACACCAGTCCAGGGGTATGGAGAGGTGGGGGGCCCTCGCCCAAGGGCTGAGTCTGTCTACCTTTGGCTCCCTGGGGCTTCACTCATAATCTGGGATAAGTTATAGTGAGAAGAACCCTGGCCTAGAAGGAAGAAGCTGGAGTTCTAGGCTCTGCTGTGATTTGCCATGCGTACTTGGGCCTTTTCTTTTCTGGCACCCATCTCTCCACCTAAGAAGTGAGAGAGGAATTGGCTTTATTAGTTAATGAATTTTTGATGAGTCGAGAGCCTCTTAGATAATGCAAGCAAAGCAATGCACTTTCTATCAAGAGAAGGGTCCCTGGTCGGGAGCCCCAGCACTAGATGGTCTTCCAGCCCTGGTGACCAGGCTGCCATGATTCTCCAGAGCTGGGGCATTGGTGGGGACCCTGGGAAGCTGAAGAAGAGGTTGTGCTGCAGAGCACGCTGGAGGATCTAGGAGTGCCTTGCTTTCCACTTCCTTGCCATGGCTTCCACACAGACTCATTCTACTCTCTGTGGCTCTAGCTCCAACTAGGATTGAAGGACAGACCTCTCTTGGGTACCATGAAGCTCCTCAGATGGAATCAAAGATGCAGAGGGTAGAGTGATTGGAAGGATGCTGAGAAAGCCCAGCAATACTTCCCTTGTCTTCTGCCTGTTCTGTTGCCTAAATTTCACCATTATAGCATCAGCACTTTGGACATCTCTCTTGCCATTTGGCCTGTGTATAGCATAGCTGTGTCTAACTCCTTTGCCAGTTGTTAATATCTTGCCCGGACTTGGCGTATCAAATCAATTTCCCGCAGGTTGGTTTTCCTTGTTAGAGCATACCGAAAGAAGTGGCAGGTTGGGTCTGGGTTATAGCAAGTATCCAGCGTCCTAAGAATTACCATGGAGAAGTGCTGGAAACAGTGACCAGGAGAAACCTAATTTTCTGTGGGGAGAATCCAGAAAGGCATCCCAGAGGAAGGGATGTTTTATCTGAGACTCAAGGTAGGGGACACTAGAACTAGAAGGATGCAGGCTTGGTAGGTTCTGCTAAAGATTCTCATTCCCATCTTCAGAGTGGTGGGAGCTACCAAAGAGATTTAAGCAAGGTGGTGATGGAATGAGATTTTGTGTTTTTAACAGGAACACTCTGGGTGCCACAGGATGGAGAAGTAATTGAAGGAGCAAAAGGCAAATGGAAACCTAGGTGGAGGCTAAGTACTCCAGGGAGCAATGATGGGCCCTGGAGGAGTTGTGGCAGTGGAGCTGGATAGATGCCAAAGTGGAGAAATGTGCCTCCTATTCTTAGCACAGTAGTCCAAGTGACCTTGCTTCTCTTACACCCCAGCAATGTCTCTACCTCACACAGAGGAAGTTTGATGTTTCTCAATGGGGTGCTCCCTGCACATGGGGCAGGGCGCTGTCCCTCATGGGCATCCCATCCCCCTGGACTACATGCCAGGAGAACTCACCTGTCAGATGACCTCTGCACATCCCTGGTACTGCTCTGTCCTTCAAGAACCACTGTGGTGGGGGGTGGGGGGAGGCTTTGATTTTCCTTGTTCCCTTTAACAGTTGCAGTCTTTTTTTTTTTTTTTTTTTTTTTGAGACAGAGTCTTGCTCTGTCACCCAGGCTGGAGTGCAGTAGCATGATCTCAGCTCACGGCAACATCTACCTCCCAGGTTCAGGCAATTCTCCTGCCTGACTCCACGCCCCCCAACCACCACTACCCCCCCCCCAACCAGTATCTGGGATTACAGGCGAGCAACACCACGCCTGGCTAATTTTTGTATTTTTAGTAGAGATGGGGTTTTGCCATATTGGCCAGGCTGGTCTTGAACTCCTGACCTCAGGTGATCCTCCCGACTCGGCCTCCCAAAGTCCTGGGATTACAGGCATGAGCCACCGCACCTGCCCAGGTACACTCTTTACCCAGATATCTATGCGCGTTGATTCTTGACTCCACACTCCTGCCTCTCTCCGCAAGACCGTCCCTGACCACCTTGTTTTGAATTGCAATCTGCCCTCACATAATCCCCACGCCTTTTCTGTTTATTTTTTTTCCGACAGCTCTTTTTACCCTCTGACATTCTCTAGATTTGGGGCATACTACTTGTCTCCTTCCATCAGAATGTAAGCTCCACGAGATTAGGAGTTCTATCAGCTGTGTTCCCTTCTCTGTCAATCGTCAGCGCCTCCGAACAGCTCATGGCTTGCTCGGTAAATATTTGTGCAATGCATGAGGCCGCATATGACCGGAATGGGAGGTGAGGGGATTGTTTTCTGGCCTGGACCAGCGACTGACGCTGGTGCCATCTGGTTGGGGAGGACGTCGGGGATGGCGGGTAACGATGTTAGTTGGGGCCAGGTTGAGCTAGACACGCAAATACAACTTTTTTTTTTTTTTTTTTTTTTTTCCTGGAAATCCTGGAGGCTCGGGAGGGCGGGACAGCGTCGGAGGCAGGCAGCTAGACCATGCCACGTGGCGCTGGGGCTTGGTGTCCTGCCACAGGCGTGGACCGAAAATGCGGACACACGCAGACTGCCTCTCCTCGAAGGCAGAAGCCGCACGCAGACCTGGACCCTTTGCACCGCACCGCCTTATTCAATGGCGCACCCGCCACCCTTCAACAGTTCTTCTCCCTCCACCCCAACCCCACGCCGCGCGCGAGGCTGGCCCTTTAAGAGTCCGGCCCCGACTCCCTCCCACCTCGCGTGACTGCGAGACCCGCGCCAGGCCGGGGAATGGGGCGGCTGGGTGGCTGCGCTGGCCTCCGGTCCTTCTCACGCGACGCCTGGGCACCGCGCCTCCGGGCCAGGTGGGGCGGGGACGGGCCGCCTGACCTCTGCCCCCTAGAGGGATGTCGCTGGCGCACGCAAGCTAGCCGGGGCTGGGGTGGGGGCTCCGCGCCAGATGCCCACTCCGTGGTCCCTGGCCCCCAGAGTCTTTCCTCGGCCCCCCGCGGCCGGATTTCTGTACTCCGCCAATCAAAGCACTAGCAACTCCGGGAGCCAAGAGGGACCCTCAAGGGCCGGTGGATCCTGGCTGGAGGGACCGCGGGGTTGCAATCAGGACTAAGGCGATCCTAGAGGCGGTGCGGAGCCGCTAGTGAGCGCTCAGCGAACCTGCGCCTTTGCCATCCATTCAGATCCTTCAATCAAGAGGCGCGAACCTCAGCTAGTAGCCCGGGCTCTGGGGGACAGGGCCAGCCCCGCGGCGCCTCTGGCCTTCCGCCCGTGACCTCAGGACTGGGGTCGTAGCACTTCTCACGCGAGCCGGGACTCAGTAACCCCGGGAAGGAGGTCACCACGCGGCAGCCCCGCCCCCGCCTGCCGAGTCCGGGTAGACTAGCGCTGGGGAGGCATCTGCACGCCCAGTGTTCTGGTGGGTGCAAAAATGACGAAGAGAAGTCCCCGTGCCCCAAGATGCAGCTTCCCGTACCCTCTCTTAGGTCTGTCCTGGGACTTCTCCCTCAAACCCCCTTCTCGGCTGGGTTCTGCATTGCCCTTGGGACGCCTTGGAATTGGGGCTTCCAGGTGTCCCCAGCCCTCACCCCTCTATGTACAGGCACCGAGATGAGGTGTCCCATAGTGGGTTCTTGCCCAACCCCCCTGCCCTGCCCCACCCCCCTGCCCTTCCCCACCCCCCCCCGCCCTCCCCCATCCCCTCCACTCTCCCCCACCCCCTTGCCCTCCTCCACCTTTTCCTGCTATCCCAGAGAGACCAGCCCAGTTCAGGCTGCTCCTCCCTCCATCTCAGCGCTCCAGGGAAGGAGGCTGGCCACACGTAGGAGCCCGCCTATAAAGGTAGCAGTGCTTTCACCCTCACCCTGAAGGTGACAGTTCCTTGGAACCTTCCTTGATCCTTGTGATCCCAGGCTCTAAGAGTCCACTCTTCCCAGCTCAGCTCAGTACCTCCTTACAGCCACAGGTGAGTTGCTGGGGGGCTTCTGGCTTGCCCCTTCTCTTCCAATAAAAGGAACATTTTGGTGCCTCCAGGACTTCCTAGGTAGCTACCTGTCTAGCACCTCCAAAAAGGGAGGCTCAGAATGTTTTTAGTGATCAGGCAGTCTAGCCCTCTAGTGGGGAAACTGAGGCCAGGGGAAGAGGAGGACTTGCCCGTGGTCCCACAGCTGGTACCAGACCTCTAGATACAAATGGCGTCTCATTCAGGACTTCAGGACCCAGGCTCCAGCTCCGTCCCCTAGTAAGTGACTCCCTGCCCACCATGGGGCTTCCCCATCAAGGCCACCTGGCAGGCTGGAATATGTGCAGCCCCTCCCTCAGGCTTTCTGATGACAGGCGCTTCTCCTTGGGTGGGCAGGATGAAAGGAGGGGATTGACTGGGTTCTTACCAGCTATACCCTGCCCTAGCCTAAGAAGCTACCCCTGGCAGATTTTACCCTCCCAAGGGTGGCTTGTCAGTGCTGAGATGTCCTAGACAGCTGAGACAATAGAGGCAGATCTGTGCAGGAGTCCCAGGCCTTTCCTATCTCATTGACCATCTTCTTTGTCCTTTGCTGGTAGACAATCAGGGTGACAGATTGCCACCTGCAGGGAGCTGGAAATACCAGTCCCTAAAAACTCACCAGTCACATCTCCCTTGGCCTCCTACCATCTTACAAAGGCTGCAGGTCCTTGGGACACCCATTGTGCAGAAGGGGACACCATGGCACACCAAAGCCTGGTACTGTCCCGTGTTAACTCTGGGATCTAGTGTAATTTAGCCCCTCCAGGAAGCCTCCCTCCACTATAATACTTGTAGGAACCATCCATCTCCCTGTCTTGTGGTTCTCCTGTGGGGAGCCTCACTGGTAAGACTGTCAGCTTCCCTACGGCAGATCTGAGTTTTCTCTTCCCTCTGGATCCAGCTGGGCACTCTGAACTGAGAGATCTTGTGTCACCCTCTCTCAAGTGTTGAGGTTGGACCCCAGAAAAGTAAAATGTGCAGTCCAAGATCACTTTGACTAGAATGTTGGGTCTACTGACCTCCAGTCCAGGGTAGCAGGCAGATGTCTGATATGTTGGAGAGAGTGGTTTATGAATTTACACACCCTTTTTGGGTCAAGCTTACAGAGAAAGTATTGCCTCAGTTTCCTTTCAGTTTAGATCCATTCCTGATTTCCCTGATTCCAGTCTGGGGTTTTCTTACAGCCTAGTGGGAACCTTCCATTTATTCTCTGTTCTCTGGTAACCTGCAAAAGGGGGAGGTCCAAGCTGTTCATTCATTGAGAATTGAGCCAAAAAAAAAAAAACCAAAAAAACCAAAAAACCAAAAACCCCTGGCCTGGATTTCTCTGACTAAAGAGCTCAATCTAGCTGGTCTCCAGCTGCCTTTAAACTGTGGGTCAGTTGAACTCAGAGAGCTGGGGTTGACAGCAATGTGGTTTGGGAAGTGGCCATCCTGTACCCTGTCTCTTCTTCACTCTGTCCTGGGGTCTGGTGGGATTTCCTGCATCCTGGGATTGAGCAGCAGAGAGCTGAGGGTTCTGGGAAAATTCCTTCATTGATCTGACCACTCTTCAAAAGGAGGTACATGTGACAGCAGCTGGAAATTTCCAGGGAAGTGTCCCTAAGGAGTCTGAGTCCTGGCTCTGTCACTGATTGCTGGGGGACTTTGGGCAAGTCAGTGCTGCTTCCCACAAATGTTAAATGAGGCTAAAGGATCAGATGATCCCTAATTCCCCTGAGAACATGGTTTTCCTAAGTGTGGTGGGTAGGACTTGGGGTGATACACATTGATTATGTATTTATTTTAATGTGTTAGGGGAAAAATCAAAGTTGTACTTTCACACAGATATTGTTTATGATGATATGTAGATAGATTTATAGTCGATTTTAGGAAAATGTGAAGTAAGTAACAGTACTGGTACTATGTGGAAATCACAGATTGACATTGGAAGATGTCAATTTAGATTGGTATAGCAGTTAAGAGAAAGCATTCTGGAATTAGGCAACTTGGCTTGGGAGTCTGCATCCAACACTTTCTGGCTGTGTGACCTTGGGCAAGTTACTTATCTTCTCTGAGCCTCACTGCAGCCTACTTCATAGATTTGTGGCTAGTGCTGAATGAAGAAGGACTGTGAAATTCTTAGCCCACAGTGATAGCTCAACAACTTCTCCCCACCTCATCCTCTTCTTCATGCTCAGTAAGCAGTTCTGGTGGAAAGGTTTCCCCTTTCCCTGATACTCTAGGATGTTGGCTCTTCTCGTTCCCCAATCTGATGGCTTGATTTTTTTTCTTCCTGCCCCTTCTCTCAGCAGCCACCTCCAAGATCCCTACACTGATCATGCTTTTCCGAATCTCCATGTCGGCCACGGAGTTTCTTCTAGCCTCTCTCATCTTCTGTCTAGTATTCTGGGTAATCAGGGCCTCAAGACCTCGGGTCCCTAAAGGCCTGAAGAATCCACCAGGGCCATGGGGCTGGCCCCTGATTGGGCACATGCTGACCCTGGGAAAGAACCCACACCTGGCACTGTCAAGGATGAGCCAGCGGTATGGGGACGTGCTGCAGATTCGCATTGGCTCCACACCTGTGCTGGTGCTGAGCGGCCTGGACACCATCCGGCAGGCCCTGGTGCAGCAGGGCGATGATTTCAAGGGCCGGCCCAACCTCTACAGCTTCACCCTCATCAGTAATGGCCAGAGCATGTCCTTCGGCCCAGACTCTGGACCAGTGTGGGCTGCTCGCCGGCGCCTGGCCCAGAATGGCCTGAAAAGTTTCTCTATTGCCTCTGACCCAGCCTCCTCATCTTCCTGCTACCTGGAGGAGCATGTGAGCAAGGAGGCTGAGGTCCTAATCAGCAAGTTGCAGGAGCAGATGGCAGGGCCTGGGCACTTTAACCCCTACAGGTATGTGGTGGTATCAGTGGCCAATGTCATCTGTGCCATTTGCTTTGGCCAGCGCTATGACCACAACCACCAAGAACTGCTTAGCCTAGTCAACCTGAGTAATAATTTCGGGGAGGTGGTTGGCTCTGGAAACCCAGCTGACTTCATCCCTATTCTTCGCTACCTGCCCAACCGTTCCCTTAATGGCTTCAAGGACTTGAATGAGAAGTTCCACAGCTTCATGCAGAAGATGATCAAGGAGCACTACAAAACCTTTGAGAAGGTACAGTCTGGGGAAAGGCAGGTGGATGGTGGGAAGCCGATGGGGTCAGGGCCTGGGAGGTCAGAGGTAAGAGGAACTGTATGGGGCTTGGCAAGTTCTCAGGGAGGCTTCAACCTGGGATCTTGAAGCCAGTTGTGGAATAGTCTTCTTCCTTGGCAGGGAAATAGAACCTTTTCTTGACCAACCCTTCCATGCTTCCACCAGACAGCAATAGCCACTGAATAGCCATTACATGCCAGACCCTGGGGCAGTTGTTGAGGGAGCCAGGAAGAGTTAAAGAGTTCATCTCCTGGCCTCATAATAGAAAGAAGATAAAGAGCACATCCAGGTGATAACAGTACAAGATGCTGTGTGTCAGCTGTCCCTTGAGTTGGGACTAGCAGCATTCTAAGGTAGTAGGAGACAGCCTTGCAGAGGCAGAGAGAAGCTGGGACAACAGCCTCAGGGGGCATCACCTCCAGAACAAAGATGCTAGGAATAGTGAAGGACCAGACCTGGATGGAGAGGTAGCTCTGGGTTTGAGATCTTGCTCACCTGTGGACTTTCCCTACCTAAGGGCCACATCCGGGACATCACAGACAGCCTGATTGAGCACTGTCAGGAGAAGCAGCTGGATGAGAACGCTAATATCCAGCTGTCAGATGAGAAAATCGTTAATGTCGTCTTGGACCTCTTTGGAGCTGGTATGAGTTACCCCATGTGTCCTTCCTGTGCTCGAGTGCCCTGACCTGCCGCCTGCCTAACTTCTTCTGTTCTACCTTGTCCAGGGTTTGACACAGTCACAACTGCTATCTCCTGGAGCCTCATGTATTTGGTGACGAACCCCAGGGTACAGAGAAAGATCCAAGAAGAGCTAGGTAGGTAGTGGCTCCCTTCAAAGGGGTCAGTGCCAGGGGCCTGGCCAAGTCTAGGCAGCCCCTGAATCCATCTTGTCCCCTGTGTTCTGCAGACACAGTGATTGGCAAGTCACGGCGCCCCCGGCTCTCTGACAGATCCCATCTCCCCTATATGGAGGCCTTTATCCTGGAGACCTTCCGACACTCCTCCTTCGTCCCCTTCACCATCCCCCACAGGTAAGGCCCCATGGAGACACTGCTGTCTGTTACTGGTCTTACTCCAGACCACATACCTGATTAGGGTTAGTGGGAGGGACACAGCTTGGCAGACAGGGAGATTTGCCTGTTGCCCTGAGCCTGACTGAGCTTCCTTTCTCCCTAGCACCACAAGAGACACAAGTCTGAAAGGGTTTTACATCCCCAAGGGGCGTTGTGTCTTTGTGAACCAGTGGCAGATCAACCATGACCAGTAAGTTCAGAGGTGCAGAGGAAAGGCTGGGTCTACCCTCTTAAGCTCTTATATATTATTAATACAATCATTGCATTGATCCTCCTGTCCATGGGCTGCTTGCCTGTCCTCTATCCTTTAGGGTTGGGGCTCCACCACTTGATGCTTCTGAGCCCTGAGCTGCCACTTCAGTTGTCTTCCTCTGGTTACAGGAAGCTATGGGTCAACCCATCTGAGTTCCTACCTGAACGGTTTATCACCCCTGATGGTGCTATCAACAAGGTGCTAAGTGAGAAGGTGATTCTCTTTGGCTTGGGCAAGCGGAAGTGCATCGGTGAGACCATTGCCCGCTGGGAAGTCTTTCTCTTCCTGGCCATCCTGCTGCAGCAGGTGGAGTTCAGCGTGCCACCGGATGTGAAGGTGGACATGACCCCCATCTATGGGCTGACCATGAAGCACGCCTGCTGTGAGCACTTCCAAATGCAGCTGCGATCTTAGGTGCTTGAGAGCCCTGAGGCCTAGACTCGTCTATCTGGTCTGGTTGGGCAGCCAGATCGGTGGGCTGGCCTAAGTGATCTAAGGTTCAGCCTGAAACTCATAGACACTGATCTGGCTACAGTTTTGCTATCTGGGCTGTGGGCAAGCCTAAGGGATACTGCCTGCCCCTACCCTGGACTTGCCTCTGCACACCCTCCACAGACAACAGGTAAAACAGGGCCACATAGATGCTGATGGAGCCTTCCCAAGTTGTGGTGCTTGAGCCAGGAGGCCTGCTAGGGTTAGGAGGTCCTTAGGCCTCTGAGAAGCTCTGAAGAACTCTCTGGAAGCCCCTGGGCCCAGCAGCTAGCTGGCTCTGTGCAGGTGCTGACTGGCTTGAGCAAGTTAGAGCTGGCCACACCAGGACCCTGTCCAATCTTTGACAATTGGGAGCTGCCAAGAGTGAAGGGAAGAGACAGCCCAGGATACTGGCACAGAGGTAGTCTCACTACTTGAACTAAGTTGAGCAATCTGGCCCTATGGGTCTAGGACACAGTTCCTGGGAATATCACATTCCTCTGCCCTTCCTGTAGGCAGGAACAAACAGGGCTGCCTTCTGGCCTTGTAAAACCCTTGTTGCTGTCCAGGAGGGGCTGGGGACTTGTGTCTGTGGGGAGCAGAGCGCAGAGGCAGTGCACATATTCAAGCACCAGGATTGGGGCTGGAGTGAGGTTGTGGTATTTCAATTACCTTCTATTGGTCTCCCTTCTCTACACTCTTGTAATAAAATGTCTATTTTTAATGTTTGTACACAACAATCTTTCTATTCTAGCCTGCATTGTGCTTACATGCCTGCATAAGAGTTTAAGAACCATTGATTTAATGTAATAGGGAAAGTTCTAACCCAAGTATCCAAAAATGTGTAAGAACAACTACCTGAGTTAAATAAAGATATTGTTCAGAAATCCTATAGGTGGAGATTTTTTTAATTTTAAATGATTCATCACTCATCTAAATACTTACCCTGAACCCCATTCTGTGTGGGGTTTTACTGTAGGGAGGAAGAAGAGGAGGAGCAGTGAAGAGGTGAAGCTGCTGCACTTAGGCAGTCTGTTTGAAGGACAAGACTCTATTTTTTGAGACAGGGTCTTCAGGTTGCCCAGGCTGGAGTGCAATGGCACCATTTTGTTTCACCGTAACCTCCACCTCCTGGGCTCACGCGATCCTTTCACCTCAGCCTCTGAGTAGTTGGGGCCGCAGGCACATGCCACCACGGCTTATTTATTTATTTATTTATTTTTATTTTTTTGTAGAGATGGGGTTTCACCATGTTGCCCTGGCTGGTCTCAAACTCCTGAGCTCAAGTGATCCACCCGCCTTACCCTTCCAAAGTGCTGGGATTACAGGCAGGAGCCACATCGTCCGGCCAGGAGAAGACTCCTAATCACTATGCTGACTTATTCCCTCTCTAACTTATCACAAATTGATGAACAGTATTCTCTGAATTAGGCAATAAGGATATCAAGTGAATATAATGCAGTCCCTGCTTTCGAGAACTTCCCAAAATGGTTGAGGGAACTGACACGTAAACACATCGTTCAACTCACTGTGGTCAGAGCTCTACCAGACAGATGCATACGGGAGGTGGGGTCCAGAGCTGGGGGTGGCGCTGGATGGGGGAGTGGGCACTGGGAGAGATTTTCAGGTCTTTTTGTTTGTTTGTTTGTTTGTTTTTGAGATGGAGTCTTGGTCTGCTGCCCAGGCTGGAGAGCAGTGGCACGATCTCAACTCACTGCAAGCTCTGCCTCCCGGGTTCACGCCATTCTCCTGCCTCAGCCTCCCGAGTAGCTGGGACTACAGGCGCCCACCACCACGCCTGGCTAATTTTTTGTATTTTTAGTAGAGATGGAGTTTCACTGTATTAGCCAGGATGGTCTTGATCTCCTGACTTCGTGATCCACTTGCCTTGGCCTCCCAAAGTGCTGGGATTACAGGCATGAGCCACCGCGCCCGGCTCCAGGTCTTGAGGCTATCTGAGCCAAGCCTTCCTTGAAGGATGAGAGGCAGTCTCTCACTTGGGACTGATAGCATTAGTTGCTGAAGTCCAAGCGGGTAGGCTCTGGTCACAGTTTTGTGGGGAGAGGCGTTCACAGCTCAGCAGTTGTAATCTGTTCCTCACTCTTCATGCCCTGGTTTAGGTTCTGCAACCACATTAGAACCCACATCTCAATGCTGAAAGCCACTGTCCATCTGGGATGGCAGAGTGGTGGTGATGCCAAGTATGTCAGAAGCTGGACCCACATAGCCAGGAGTTGTTCTGACTAAGGGGCTGAAGGGAGACACACCTTGGGATGTGACCTCCCTACCCCACCCTAGACCAGCTTTCTTCCTGAAGCATTGCGTAGTGGCCAGCAGTTGCTGTCTATGCATCGTGCTTCCTGACAGGGGTAGATGGTTCCTGCTCACCAGGAGCTTCAGGCTACTTCAAGGAACAACCAAGTTGAAGTCAGCTGCAGCAACCTGCTTTGTGCAGCGGCGGCGGGGTGGGGGGAGGGGGGAGATGAGAAATTTGGTGCTCAAACATTCTCGTATTGATTTATATTTTCTACTTAATAACTTGCATTTATGCTATATACATAAACAAGTCATGAAAGCATGCTACGTGGAAGAAGTCAGACACAAAAGGCCATGTATTGTATGACTCCATGTGTATGAAAAGTCTAGAATAGGTAAATTTATAGGGACAGAAAGTAGATGAGCTGTTGCCAGGGAATATGGGGCAGGGGGAATTGGGAGATGCAGAGTTTACTTAGGGGTGATGGAAATATTCTAGAATTAGATAGCAGTGATGGTTGAACAACTTTGTGAATATACTAAAAACCAGTGACTTATGCAGCTCAAAATGGTTTAAATGGTAGAAAAAAGGCCTGGCGCGGTGGCTCATACCTGTAATCCCAGCTCTTTGGATTGTGATTCGGGGCTTTTTGGAGAAACAGTTATCGTAAATCTGGCATGAGGAATATAAAAGATAAGCCTGAGATGCTTGGTCATACCAGATAGTAAGGATGCTACAAACACTACCAGGAGTTTATCAAGTCATTCTGGAGCTGACTTGAAGAGGCTCCAACTCTGGGAGACAGGACAATTTGAGTGTCATTAATAATAATAACTGCCATGGATTAAAACCCATCAAATGTGTTAGAATTCATAAGTTTATACTTTTATTTTATTTTTTAAAGAGAGCTAGTTCTTTACAGGAACCAACTAAGTAACTTGAGAAGTGAAAAAACAAAGGTAAAGAATCAAGAATTGACCAGGTGCAGTGGCTCATGCCTGTAATCCCAGCAATTTGGGAAGCCAAGGTGTGTGGATCACTGGAGGCCAGGAGTTCGAGACCAGCCTGGGCAACATGGTGAAACCCCGTCTCTACTAAAAATACAAAAATTAGCTGGGCATGGTGGCACATGCCTATAATACCAGCTACTCAGGAGGCTGAGGCATGAGAATTGCTTGAACCCAGGAGGTGGAGGTTACAGTAAGCTGAGATCACACCACTGCATTCCAGCCTGGGTGACATAGCAAGACTCTGTCTCAAAAAAAAAAAAAAAAAAAAAAAAAAAATCAAGAATTTATTCTACCTATCCTATATGAACTATACCTATAAAGAACCAAATAGATTAGAAAGAAGCATCTGTTAAAAATATTCCAGCTGGTCACAGCAGCTCATGCCTGTAATCCCAGCACTTTGGGAGGCCGAGATCACCTGAAGTCAGGAGTTCGAGACCAGCCTGGCCAACATGGTGAAACCGTGTCTCTATTAAAAATACAAAAATTAGCCAGGTGTGGGATGTGGTGGTGGGCACCTGTAATGCCAGCTGTTTGGGAAGCTGAGACAGGAGAATTGCTTAAATCCGGGAGGCAGAGGTTGCAGTGAGCCGAGATCATGCCACTGCACTCCAACCTGGACAACAAGGATCGAAAACTCCATCTCAAAAAAAAAAAAAAAAATCATTATGTGAAAGAGAAATTATAGAATTAGAGTGTCATTATTTTGTAGCCACCAATAAATTGATAGATCTAAATATTGTGCCTAACAACTGCTGACATCATAAAAGAAGAGAAAATCAGATGTCATGTGACTCCCAATGAAAGAACACAACAGCATCTACAGTATTGTCAAAGGGATTGCATCAGAGGCTGACCAAGCCTCTGGAACCAGCTGCCAATTTGCAATAAATACAGAGGATGAAGGGACATGAACTGCAACATGAATGTGCAGTCAGTAAAATTCAGACTTTGGAAGACTCTGTAGGTCAAAAGGCCTGGGTTCTTCAACAGAAAATCTATAATGAACGGAAAGGGATGGAGGGAAAACTTGTAGATGAAAAGAGACTACAAAAAGACATAAAATTTTAAGAAATGAACAACATTAAACTACAATAGACATATAATATAATATATAATATGATATATAATAAAGCATATTATATATAACATATGATATATACGACATAATATAATATATGAAGAAAATCATGGCCAGGTGCAGTGGTTCACACTTGTAATCCTAGCACTTTGGGAAGCCAAGGTGGGCAGATCACTTGAGGTCAGGAGTTCAAGACCAGCCTGGCCAACATGGTAAGACCCCATCTCTACTAAAAGTACAAAAATTAGTAGGGCGTGGTGGCACGTGCCTGTAAATCCCAGCTACTTGGGAAGCTGAGGCAAGAGAATTGCTTAAACCCGGGAGTCCGAGGTTGCAGTGAGCCGAAATAGTGCCACTACACTCCAGCCTAGGTGACAGAGTAAGACTCTGTCTCAAAAAAAAAAAGATAATCATGTCCAGGTGACAAATAAAACTGCTAAACAACAAATATACAGAACAAATTTTGAAAGTATCCAGAGAAAAATGAAACATTACATACAGGGAAACAAATATTTAAATTATTGTTGACGTTTTGTCAGTAATGATGGAGGAAAGAAGATAGTAGAACAACATCTGAAGTTTTGAAAGGAAAAAAATCCTGTCAACCCAGAATTCTATATCCCAGCAAAAATATCATTCAGGATGAAAAGTGAAATAAACATTTTCAGATGAAAGAAAATTAAGAAAAGTAGTTGTCAGTAGGTCTGCATTGCTTTATTAGAAAGGCTAAAGGAGGCTGGGCACGGTGGCTCATACCTGTAATCGCAGCACTTTGGGAGGCCAAGGCAGGTGGATCACCTGAGGTCAGGAGTTCGAGATCAGGCTGGCCAACAGGGTGAAACTCCATCTCTACTAAAAATACAAAAAATTAGCCAGGCGTGGGGCACACATCTGTAATCCCAGCTACTTGGGAGGCTGAGGCAGGAGAACTGCTTGAATCCAGGAGGCAGAGGTTGCAGTGAGCCGAGATCGTGCCATTGCACTCCAGCCTGGGCAACAGAGTAAGATTCCATCTCAAAAAAAAAAAGTTGAACTCATAGAAACAGAAAGTAGAATGGTGGTTACCAGGGCCAGTGTGGTGGGAGAAAAAGGTAGATGTTGGTCAAAGGCTACAAACTTTTAGTTATAAGATGAATAAGTTCAGGGGATCTAGCATACAGCATGGTAACAATAGTTAACAATACTGAATTATATACTTGAAATTTGCTAAAATGTTGTCACCAGAAACCAAACCAAACCAGAACAAAAGCAACTAGGTGAGGTGACAGGTGTGTTAACTAACTTAATTGTGGTAACCATTTCACAAAATGCCACATTGTATACCTTAAAATTATCCACTTTTGTTTGTCAGTAATACCCAATAAAGCTAGAAACAAATCTTTTTAAGTTAACACACACACACAAAAGAAAAACATATATATATATATGCACAAATAACTATGTTTAGCCATAAAAAAGAAGGAAATCATGTCATTTGCTACAATGTGGATGAACCTGGAGGACATGATGCTAAGAGAAATAAGCCAGGCAAAGACAGACAAACCTGCATGATCTCACTTACATGTGGAATCCAAAAAACACTCATACAAGCCGAGAGAAGAATGATGGTTGGTGGGTTGCTGTGGGGTGGAGGAAATGGGGAGACAGTCAAGGAGTACAAACTTTCAGTTATAAGATGAATAAGTTCTGAGAATCTAATGTATGGTATGGCAACCACAGTTAACAATACTGTGTTGTTTACTTGAAATTTGCTAAGAGAGCAGATAAGTGTCCTCACCTCTCTGCCCAAAATGGTAACCATGTGTGGTGAAGGAGGTGTTAGTTAATTCGATTATGGTAATCATTATACAATGTAAACATACATCAAACCATCATGTTGTACACCTTGGATACAAAGAATTTGCATTTATCAATTATACATCAATAAGGCTGAAAAATGAGATTTATAGCTTTAAATGCGAATATTACAAAAGAATAAAAGTATAAGATCAATGACCTATGGGTCCACCCTAAGAAGCTATGAGGAGAAGAGCAAAGTGTACCCAAAGTAAGTAGAAGAAATGAAATAAAGAGCAAAACTCAATGAAATAAAAAAAACCCATTAAAACAATAGAGAAAATTAACAAAGCCAAAATCTGATTATGTGAAAAGATCAACAAAATCGATACACCCTTAGCAAGAATGATCGAGCAAAAAAGAGAAAGAACACAAGCTACCAATATCCAGTATGGAAGGATTATTACTGGCGGGCACAGTGGCTCACACCTGAAATCCCAGCACTTTGGGAGGCCGAGGTGGGTGGATCACCTGAGGTCAGGAGTTCAAGACCAGCCTGACCAACATGGAGAAACCCCGTCTCTACTAAAAATACAAAATTAGCTGGGGTGGTGGCGCATGCCTGTAATCCCAGCTACTTGGGAGGCTGAGGCAGGAGAATTGCTTGAACCCAGGAGGCAGAAGTTGAGGTGAACCGAGATTGTGTCATTGCACTCCAGCCTGGGCAAAAAGCGAAACTCCATCTCAAAATAAATAAATGAATAAATAAATAAATAATAGAACAAGAAAGGATTATTACTATAAATCCTACTTACATTGAAAAGATAAAAAGTGGCCGGGTACAGTGGCTCACGTCTATGATCCCAGCACTTTGGAAGGCCAAAGGGAGAGGGTCACTTGAAGCCAGGAATTCAAGACCAGTCTGGGCAACAAAGCAAGACTTTGTCTCTACAATTTTCTTTTTTTAATGAGCTGGGTGTAGTGGTGCACACCTGTAGTCCCAGCTACTTAGGAGGCTGAGGTGGAGGATCACTTGAGCCCCAGAATTCAAGGCCACAGTGAACTACGATCATGCCACTGCACTCCAGCCTGCCTTAAAAAAAGAAAAGAAAAGGGAATATTATTAACATTATGCTAAAAATTTTGACAACTTTGGTGAGATGGACAAATTAAAACTATATATAACTTACCCAAACTGGCTCAAAATTAAATAGAAAACCTGAATAGTCTTATATCTATTAAAGACATTGAATTTGTTATCAAAACCTTCCCAGCAAGAAAACTTCAGGCCCACATAATTTCATAGGTAAATCCTATCAGATATTTAAGGAAGAAATAACAACACCCTTCTAAACTTTTTCAGAAAATAGAGGAGGAAACAATTCTCAGTTTATTTTATGAGGTCATCATAATTCTAATACCAAAGCCTGACAAAAATGCTATTAAAAGGGGCCGGGCACAGTGGCTCACATCTGTAATCCCAGTGCTTTGGGAGGCTGAGGTGGGAGGATTGCTTGAGCCCAGGAGTTTGAGACCAGCCTGGGCAACATGGCAAGACTCTGTCTCTAAAAACAAAAACAAAAACAAAAAACCTCAACAAAAGTATTAGCCAACAGAATCTAACAACATATAAGACACACAGGGAAATGATCAAGACCCAGACATAGAGACACATCATGATCAAGCAGGATTACCTTAAAAATGCAAGGATGGTTTAACATTTGAAAATCAGCCAGGCACAGTGGCTCGTGTCTATAATCCCAGCACTTTTCAAGGCAGAGGCGGGCGAATCACCTGAGGTCAGGAGTTCAAGACCAGCCTGCCAACATGGTGAAACTCCGTCTCTACTAAAAATACAAAACTTAGCTGGGTGTTGGGGAGGCTGAGGCAGGAGAATCACTTCAACCCGGGAAGCAGAAATTACAGTGAGCTGAGATGGCACCACTGGACTCCAGCCTGGGGGATAGAGCTAGAGCGAGACTCTGTCTCCAAAAAAAAAAAAAGAAAAAAGAAAATCAATTGATGTAATTCTCCATTTTAATAGAGTAAAAGAGAAAAACCATTTGCTCATTTTAATAGATAAAGAAAACGCATTTGATAAAATTTAATACTTATTATAAAAATTCTCAGCAAACTAAATATAGAAGGGAAATTTCTCAGTCTAACCACCTACAGCTAACATAATGGTGAAAAAAATTTTTTCTTTCATATAGTGAGGTCTTGCTATGTTGCCCAGACTGGTCTTGGACTCCTGGCTTCAAGCAATCCTCCTACCTTGGCCTCCCAAAGTGCTGGGATCACAGGAGTGAGCCCCCATGCCTGGTCCATGGTGAGACATTTTTAATTTAATTTTTTTTTTTTTTTTTTTTTTTTTTTTTTTGCTTCCTGCCAGGCGCAGTGGCTCACACTTGTAATCCTAGCACTTTGGGAGGCTGAGGTGGGTGGATCACTTGAGGTCAGGAGTTCGAGACCAGACTGGCCAACATGGTGAAACCCCATCTCTACTAAAAATACAAAATTAGCCAGGGGTGGTGGCAGGCACCTGTAATCCCAGCTACTCAGGAGGCTGAGGCAGGAGAATCACTTGAACCCGGGAGGCAGAGGTTGCAGTTAGCTGAGATTATGCCTTTGCACTCCAGCCTGGGCAACAACAGCGAAACTCCATCTCAAAACAAAGCAAAACAAAACAAAACAAAACAAAACAACAGTGTGTCAACTGGTTATGTCACATTTAATTTAAATTTTTAATTTTTTTTAGAGACAGAGCCTCACTCTCTCGCCCAGGCTGGAGCACAGAGGTGCGAACAGAGCTTCACTGCAGCCTCAAACTCCTGGACTAAGTAATCCTCCCACCTTAGTCCCCTGAGTAGCTGGGACTACAGGTGCAAGCCACCACACCCAGCTAACTAAATTTTTTGTAGAAACGGTGTCTTGAAATATTGCCCAAGCTAACCTTGAACTCCTGGGCTCATGTAATCCTCCTGCCTTGGCCTCTCAAAGTGCTGCGATTATAGACTTGAGCCACTGCACCTGGCCCTATAATATTGGTAATCAAGTAGGTAAATAAGTTGGAGAAACATTACCGAAAGTCTGGAATGAAAGCCTGAGGTATAAGTGATATTCTTGTGTGGCTCAGAAATGGACTCAGAAGTCCATCCTTGAAGAGCAGTTCCAGGGGTGCCCTCAGTAAATTCAAGGTTGATGAAATCCAAGACATATAACAAGCCTACTGATTTGGACCCTCTTGGACTAATAAGTCTTCTTTGTGCATTAAAATATTGCATTGTTTCCTTGTAGTTACAATTCACACTCATGCAAGGATGACCAAGCAGCAGCTGTCAGTGAGTGAAAGGGGAGTGGGCTGTGCATCTAGGGCTGCAAACACAAAGGAGTCCAGTCATGAGGGCCTCACAAATGAAGTGGGCCTAGAGTGAGGCTCTGAATGGAAAGGAGACTTAGACAAGGGGTGAGGAGGCAGGTTGGTGAAGAGGCTGGGGACTCTGAAAAATGTAGACCTGGGCAGGTGTGGTGGCTCACGCCTGTAATCCCAGCACTTTGGGAGGCTGAGGCAGGCAGATCACTTGAGGTCAGGAGTTCGAGACCAGCCTGGCCAAAATGGTGAAACCCCATCTCTACTAAAAATACAAAAATTAGCCAGGCATGGCACTGGGCATCTGTAGTCCCAGCTACTCAGAAGGCTGAGGCAGAAGAATCACGTGAACCCAGGAGGCAGAGGTTGCAGTGAGCTGAGATTGCACCACTGTAGTCTAGCCTGGGTGACAAAAAAAAAAAAAAAAAAAAAAAAAAAGTGGATGTATTCGCCCTCATCACCTCCCTTCCCTTTTCAATAGTACAAATCATGGAGTATTACATTTTATTAAACATAATAATGTCAAACACTAGACAGTAAACAAAACAATCCAAAGTGACTTCATATTTTGCTTTGTGAGATGCCACACAGTTTGAAGGGCAGAAAATGCACCCATTTTCCTCATTTGTTTATTTACTTAAAGCCTGCTCCATCAGAATAAATCTGCATCCATTCCTAGCCAAATCACAGTCAAAGGATGAAAGGAAGAAGAAGAGTCAACGTGAGATCAGGCTGCATAGGCTCTTATGGTTAATCTAGGAAGGCCATAGGCCTCCACCAAGGGGAGAGTATCTAAGTGGTCCCTCAGTGACTCAAAAAGAGTTTGGCAGCTTCCATACAGGGCCTCAATTTCCTCTGGAAAATGGGAGTCATAGGAGTGACTATCTAGTTTGTTTAAGGAGCCAAGGACACAGAGAGCTCTGAAGGAGATGCTGGATCTCCCATTCCAAGCCTGGGCACCACCTCCACCACCACCCACCTTTAAAAGCCTTCTTGAAACTCACACTGGCTGTTGGCCTACAACAAATGTTAACTATTTCCCAGAGGGACTGGGAGCAGTATGAGTGGTTTGCTACCCTGACTTCTGACAAGAAGTCTGGCCTGGGTTCTAGCCCTGGGACCTGGTCAACTTCTTCCCAGCACAGAGTGGCCTTTAGCCACTTGCTGGTTTTTCTTGTTACTTCCTGTGTCATTGTGGCCCAATTTTATTTCCTTCCTGTATTTATTCCCTTTACAAAGTGACTTTACATCTCCTCTTGTGAAAATGCATGGTCTGTTTTCTCCCTCCTTGAATCTGGTCTGGCCTGGTGACTTGCTTTGATCAGTCCAATGCATTGAAGGTAATGGCATACTAGTTTTGAGGCCAGGTGTCAAGAGACCTTGTCCACCTTTACTGTCTCTTGGAATCCTGCCACGACCACAACAACAAACCCAGGGAGCCTGCCGGAAGATAAAAGACCATATGAAACAGAGAGGAATTGCCCTGGTTGAGGCCACCATAGACTAGCCAGGCTCTAGCCAACTTCCTTGAGTGAGTCCAGCCAAGATCAGCCAGGCCCAGCCCAATCAGCAGTATACCCATCTAAGCCACAGACTAGTGAGCTCAATACATGGTTGTTATTTTAAGCCACTAAATTTTGGGGTAGTTGTTACAAAGCAATGGACAATTGATGCCCTGTGTTAATTTAGTTTCCGTGGATGAGCCATAAGCTTCTTCAGGGCCTGTCAGGTTCTTTTATTTAATTTTTGAACCATGTATAGTTTGAACATGTATGGTTCATACAATTTTTGAACCATACATGAGACTTAAATGGGGCAGGTCAATTTCTTTGTTTCCTCCATCCCAGCTTCTAGCACTGGGACTGAGCACATATTGGGCATTACATAAAGACTTGTTGATTGCTGGGTGTGATGGCTCATGCTTGTAATCTCAGCACTTTGGGAGGCTGAGGCAGGAGAATTGCTTGAGCCCAGGAGTTTGAGACCAGCCTGGACAACAGAGTGAGACTCCCTGGGCAACATAGTGAGACTATCTCTACAAAAAAATAAAAATAAAAAAATGAGGCAGGAGGATCGCTTGAGCTCAGGAGGTCAAGTCTGCAATAAGCCATGATCATGACTGCACTCCCACCTGGAAAGCAGAGGAAAACCCTGTCTTAAAAAAGAAAGAAGAAAAGAGAAGGAGAAGGAGAAGAAGAAAAGACTTGCTGATGAATCAGTTATTCACTAGAAACTGTCTTGGTTGATTGGGTGACTTTGAGAATACTGTTTTGTTTCCCTGGATAAATGTATTTGTCTCCTGTTTATATCTCTGTTTATTCTTTCCAAGGACTGGATTAGGTATGAATAAAGATGTCAATCTCCATGTCGAAACTTTTCCAGAGCATCTCCTGGTGCGATCTTTTCCAGAGCATCTCCTGGTGCGATCTGTGAGTCTTATGAAGATTGAGTCATAGGAAGACTTAATCTACTTTATTTTAAATGCAGAAAAATTGTGAAACAGGTCTTGTGAAATATTTTTGGGTTTAATCACAGTTTGTTTAAGTGCTTTTTACCCAGCATGCAAAATAATTCATTCACTTACCACTTTTCTCTGTACTTCTCTTGCAGGGGGAATGTCAGATGTCAGATATTTCAGGATGTAAGACTGAAGTGTGTGGTAGTGGAGGCAGAGGGGTCCCTCAGAGAACAAGGCAGCAAAAAAGTATACACCTTGCAATTTTCATTCATTTGGGTTGTAGGTAACACACAGAAGTGCCCTGGACTCCTAAACACCCTGCACAGTGGTCTAACCTTTGTGATGCTTGGCAATGACAACTGGCTTCTAGGTCCCCAGGAGTACACAGAACCTAGAAGGGAGCCCATGCTCCATGCTATTTCCCACGATGACCCCGGAAGCTTCTCCAACCCACTATCCCCTCTCCTCCACCATCTGAGCTTGTGTCTGGTCCAGTTCTGTGCCTGCACAGCAAGATCACCTCTCCTGAATATCTTAATAGTTGTCTTGCAGGTCCAGGTAAGGAAAACCAGGAACCACTTGTCTTCATGTAGCCCCTCAGGCTTGCCTGTGAAGCTGAGAGGAGATGGGGAAGCTGGCACTCCTGAGACTGTTGAAAGCCCCAGCACAGGAGTAAGAAGTGGCAACTCACTGGCAGTTCTGAAAAGGCTAATTGTTGCTGAACCAGTCGCTCTCTAAGTGTGTATCCCAGGAGGGGAAGGGGAGGGGGCAGACAGCAGAGGTCAAGCAGCTGGAGCTGGGAGGGGCCACATACCTGAGGCAGGGCTGCTGCCAAAGCAATCACAGCTGTCTGTTCTCTTCTCAGATGTTTTTTTTTGTTGTTGTTTTTTTGTTTTTTTTTTTTTTTTTGAGATGGAGTTTCACTCTTGTTGCCCAGGCTGGAGTGCAATGGTGCGATCTCCGTTCACTACAACCTGCGCCTTCTGGGTTCAAGTGGTTCTCCTGCCTCAGCCTCCTGAGTAGCTGGGATAACAGGTGCGTGCCACCACGCCCAGCTAATTTTTGTATTTTTAGTAGAGATGGGTTTTCACCATGTTGGCCAGGCTGGTCTCAAACTCCTGACCTCAGGTGATCCACCCGCCTCAGCCTCCCAAAGTGCTGGGATTACAGGCATGATAATCCAGCCTCAGATGTCTTTTCAAATAGGCAACACACATGCCTCTGTTAACTAGCATCATTCTGGATTCCCCCTTGTTCTTTTTTTTTTTCTTAATTTTTAATTTTTTTTTCTTTTTGAGACAGGGTCTTGCTCCATTACCCAGGTTGGAATGCAGTGGCTGATTTTGGTTCACTGCAACCTCGACCTCCTGGGCTCAAGCAACCCTCCCACCTCAGCCTCCCAAGTAGCTGGGACCACAGGCGCATGCCACCACACTGGCTAATTTTTGTATTTTTTGTAGATATGCGGTCTTGCTATGTTGCCCAGGCTGGTCTCAAACTCCTGAGTTCAAGTGATCTGTCTGCCTCGGCCTCCTGAAATGCTGGGATTACAGGTGTGAGCCACCGTACCAGCCTACTCTCCCTCCCCATCCTGTTCTTTATGTTCAATATCCATCCCTGCTCCAGTTTTAATTAAGATAATTCTCTCTAGTTTAGACATAGACAATGGAGCATGAGAAAGCAGGCCAAGGAAGAAGCAAGGATTACAGGATGTTGTGGGAGGGGTGCAGCAGGAGGGAGGGCATAAGGGAGAGAGATGTGCTGTTGTGGATGGGTGGAGGAAACAAACAAGAATCCTTGAGGTCAGGTCCTCATCTAGCCTCATCTGCTGGGATTCAGAATCCCCACTTACTGCACCTGACTACTGTTTCATGCCTAAACTGATCTCAACAAAATGAGGTCGAAAGGGAAAGCTATTCTCAGATGACTGCAGCCAAACACAAAGCTACCTGCTAGCAAATCTGGATTAATTCACTTGGGGAGTTCTTGATTAACAGAATGGGGAAATTGCAACAAGTCTGATGGTGAGACAAGTTTCTATGAGATGAATCCCATTTCACCATTGTCTTCCACGACAAAAATTGATGAATGGTGAAGAGAGTTTCTGGCCTTGCAAACAAAAATAATTGCAATAATAATGCTAACAGTGAGATAACATTATTATTATTATTTAGAGACAGGGTCTCACTCTGTTGCCAAAGCTATAGTGCAGTGGCCATATCATAGCTCACCGTAACCTTGAACTCCTGGGCTCAAGCAATCCTCTCGCCTTAGCCTCCTGAGTAGCTGGGACTACAGGCCCATGTCATCATGTCTGGCTAATTAATTTTTTTTTTTTTTTTCTAGAGATGAGGTCTTGCTTTGTTGCCCAGGCTGGTCTCAAACTCCTGGCCTCAAGCAATCCTCCTGCCTCGGTTTCCCAAAGTGCTGGGATGAGAGATGTGAGCCACTGCACCTGGCTGCAGAACTAACATTTTTTAAAAAAGAACTGAATATTCATTGTTCATTAAGTATATTATTCTTTAAATTTTTATTTATTGAAGTAAAATTCACGTTACATAAAATCCACCCTTTTAACCATTTTAAAGTGTACAATTCCATGATTTTTAGTATATTCACAATGTTGTGCAGTCATCAGCACTATTCGATTCCAGAACGTTTTCATCATCTTTCTCCCCTCCCCCTGCAAAACAGGCTTGGCGAAGTGGCTCACACCTCTAATCCCAGCACTTTTGGAGGCCAAGGTAGGCAGAGAGCTTGAGCCCAGGAGTTCAAGACCAACCTGGGCAACATAATGAAACCCCGTCTCTACAAAAAAATACAAAAATTAGCCAGGCATGGTGATACCTGTCTGTAGTCCCAGCTACTCGGGAGGCTGAGGTGGGAGGATCTCTCGAGTCCCAAAGGTCAAGGCTGCAGTGAGCTGAGATCGAGCCACTGCACTCCAGCCTGGGGGACAGAGCGAGACCTTGCTTCAAAAAACAAAACAAAAATCCAACTCAATAACAAAAAGACAGACAACCCAATTTAAAATGAGCAAAGGACTTGATAAACATGTCTCCAAAGAAGACATGGACAAAGAGCACATGAAAAGATGCTTGCCATTAATCATTAAGGAAATGAAGGTGGGGTGCGGTGGCTCACACCTGTAATCCCAGCACTTTGGGAGGCCAAGGTAGGTGGATCATGAGGTCAGGAGTTCGAGACTAGCCTGGCCAACATGGTGAAACCCCATCTCTACTAAAAATACAAAAATTAGCTGGGTATGATGGCGGGCACCTGTAATCCCAGCTACTTGGGAGGCTGAGGCAGGAGAATCGCTTGAACCTGGGAGGTGGAGGTTGCAATGAGTCAAAATCTGGGCGACAGAGTGAGACTCCATCTCAAAAAGAATAAAAAAAAAGAAACAAGAAAATGAAAACCACAATGAGATACAACTTCACACCCCTTTGGATAGCTATAATTTTTAAAAATGAAAATAAATGCTGACAAGAATGTGGAGAAAATTGAATCTTCATGCATTGTTGGTAGGAATGTAAAATGATGTAGCCATTGTGGAAAACACTGGGCAGTTCCTCAAAAAGTTAAACTTAGAATTACCATATGACCCAGCAATTTCACTTCTAGGTATATACCAAGAGAATGGAAAGCATATGTTCAAAGAAAATTTTGTACACAAATGTTCATAGCAGCACAGTTTACAATACGCAAAGATGAAAACAACTTAAATGTCCATCAACAGATGAATGGATAAACATAGAGACAGAAAGTAAAGTAGTGGTTCCCAGGATCTAAGGGGAAGGGGAACAGGAAGTGACTGCTTAATGGGATCTCTATAGATTTGCCTATTCTGAATGTCTTATATAAATGGAATCATACAGGCCGGGCGCGGTGGCTCAAGCCTGTAATCCCAGCACTCTGGGAGGCCGAGACGGGCGGATCACGAGGTCAGGAGATCAAGACCATCCTGGCTAATACGGTGAAACCCCGTCTCTACTAAAAAAATACAAAAAAAACTAGCCGGGCGAGGTGGCGGGCGCCTGTAGTCCCAGCTACTCGGGAGGCTGAGGCAGGAGAATGGCGTAAACCCGGGAGGCAGAGCTTGCAGTGAGCTGATCCGGTCACTGCACTCCAGCCTGGGCGACAGAGCGAGACTCCGTCTCAAAAAAAAAAATAAAAATTAAAAAAAAATAAATAAATGGAATCATACAATATGTGGCCTTTTGTGACTGACTTCTTTCAGTTAGCATAATGTTTTCAAGGTTCATCCATGTTTTGCCATGTAACAGTACTTCATTCCTTTCTATTTTTTTATTTTATTTCAAGACTGAGTCTTGCTCTATCACCCAGGATGGAGTGCAGTCGTGTGATTTTGGCTCACTGCAACTTCCACCTTGGGGGTTCAAGTGATTCTCCTGCTTCAGGCCCTGAGTAGCTGGGACTATGGGCATGCACCATCATGCCCAGTTAATTTTTGTATTTTTAGTAGAGATGGGGTTTTGCCATGTTGACAAGGCTGGTCTCGAACTCCTGACGTCAGGCAATCTACCTGCCTCAGCCTCCCAAGAGCCACAGCACCCAGCCTCATTCCTTTTTATGACTGAATAATTTCATTATATGGTGAGACCACATTTTGTATACACATTCATGTATACGTTTTTATTTGAATACTTGTTTTCAATTCTCTTAGATGTATGCTTAGAAGTGGAATTGCTGGGTCACATGATAATTCTACATTTAACTTACTGAGGAACTCTCAAACCGTTTTCTATAGTGGCTGTCCCATTTTCCATTTCCACCAGCAATATACAAGGGTTCCAATTTCTCCACATTTTTGCCAACATTTATTTTCCTTTTTAAAAATTATAGCCATCCTAATGGGTGTGAAGTAGCATCTCATTGTTCTGGGATTTTTTTTTTTTTTTTTTTTTTTTTTTGGCTGTATTTCGTTTTAGAGACTGGGTTCCCTCTGTCACCCAGGCTGGAGTGCAGTGGCATGAACATAGCTCACTGCAGCCTCGAACTCTTGGGGTTCAAGGGATCATCCTGCCTCAGCCTCCCAAGTAAGTGGGCCTGTAGGCGTACATCACTGCACAGGATAAATTTTTTTTTTTTTTTTTTTGAGACACAGTCCTGCTCTGTTGCCCAGGCTGGAGAGCAGTGGCGCGATCTCGGCTCACTGTAATCTCTGCCTTCCAGGTTCAAGCGATTCTCGTGCCTCAGCCTCCCAGTAACTGGGACTACAGGCACACACCACCATGCCCAACAAATTTTTGTTTTAGTAGGCATGGAGTTTCACCATGTTGGCCAGGCTGGTCTTCAACTCCTAACTTCAAGTGATCTGCCTGCCTCAGCCTCCCGAAGTGCTGGGATTACAGGAGTGAGCCACTGCACCTGACCCACAGGCCAATTTTTTGAATTTTTGTAGAGACAGGGTATCACTTTGTTGCCCAGGTTGGCCTTGAACTTCTGGCTTTAAGCCATCCTCCTGCCTCATTCTCCCTAAGTGCTGGGATTACAAGCATGAACCATAGTGCCTGGCCTCATTGTGGTTTTCATTTTCATTTCCCTAATGACTACTGATGTTGAGTGTCATTTTATGTACTTGTTGGCATTCATGCATCTTCTTTGGAGACATGTCTATTAAGTACTTTGCTCATTTTAAGACTGAGTTGTTTATCTTTTTGTTGTTGAGAGTTCTTTTTTGTTATTTCTTTTTTTATTTCTTTAAACCCTTTATTGACCAAGAGAAAGTTCTTTACATATTCTGAATACCAGACCGTTATCAGATATATTATTTGTAAATATTTTCTACCATTCTGTAGGTTGTCTTTTCACTTTCTTGATATATCTCTTAATGAACAAAAGTTTTTAATTTTGATGAAGTACAGTTTATTTTTTTATTGCTTTGTTTGTGCTTTTGGTGTCATATTTAAGAAACTGTTGCCTAAAAGGTTATTATTCTTTTTAATCCTAACCTTTGTTTAGCACTTTATAGTCTGGGGTCTGCTTTCATGTATGTGTATTACTTCATTTATAAAGTGACATTTGAGAATGTAAGAGACTTAAATCTTTGAGATAATATAAAACAAAAATGATCTTAAGTGTAACCAAGAATGCTTGCCTAGCCTCAAAACCTATGCCATATAAGTAGGGTGACTATAAAAAGTTATCACTTTTTTTTTTTTTGAGATGGAGTCTCAGTCTGTCGCCTAGGCTGGAGTGCAGTGGCACGATCTCAGCTCACTGCAACCTCCGCCCCTCCAGGTTTAAGCAATTCTCTGCCTTAGCCTCCAGACTAGGTGGGATTACAGGTGCATGCCACCACGCCTGGCTAATTGTTTTGTACTTTTAGTAGAGACGGGGTTTCACCATCTTGGCCAGGCTGGTCTTGAACTCCTGACCTCGTGTCCACCCACCTCGGCCTCCCAAAGTGCTGGGATTATAGGCATGAGCCACTGCGCCCGGCCAAAAAGTTATCACTTTTAGTCAAATTTTTCTCAACATATTTGAGAATAAAAGCATATGCTATTAATAATTACAATAAGGTAACAGTCATGAACGGGGACTGTTCCATCCAAACTGGAACATATGTTTCCCCTACATATATGTAATAGAGACCTGAGTTCTAATGTCAGCTTCAGCATTAACTTGCTAAGCTTTCAGCTATACATATGGGGTGAAGTAGATACTTTTTTATTTTTTTGAGATGGAGTCTCGCTCCGTCACCCAGGCTGGAGTGCAGTGGCATAATCTCGGTTCACTGCAACCTCTGCCTTCCAGGTTCAAGTGATTCCCCCATCTCAGCCTCCCAAGTAACTGTAAGTAAGCTCGTCTCTACCAAAAAATACAAAAATTAGCCAGGCGTGATGGCGTGTGCCTGTAGTCCCAGCGACTTGGGAGGTTGAGGTGGGAGAATCGCTTGAACCTGGGAGGCAGAGGTTGCAGCAAGCCGAGATCCAGCCACTGCACTGCAGCCTGGACAAGACTGTGAGACTCGGCTGGGCGTGGTGGCTCACGCCTATAATCCCAGCATTTTGGGAGGCTGAGGCAGGTGGATCACCTGAGGTCAGGAGTTCGAGCCCACCCTGGCCATCATGGTGAAACCCCGTCTCTACCAAAAATACAAAAAATTAACCGGGTGTGGTGGCGGGTGCCTGTAGTCCCAGCTACTCAGGAGGCCTAGGCAGGATAATTGATTGAAGCTGGGAGGTGGATGTTGCAGTGAGACGAGATTGTGCCATTGTACTCCATCCTGGGGAACAAGAGTGAGACTCCATCTCAAAAAAACAAAAACAAAAACAAAAAACCACGAAAATAAATAGAAATATACAGTATATTGTCTTTCATTTAGTGTAATGCATTTGAAATTATCCATGTTGTTGTATACATTCATAATTTTTTCATTTTTAGTGCCATTGTATGGATGTATTACAGATTATCCACTCCCCAATTGTGGGATATTTACGTTGTTTCCAATTTTTGGTAATTATTAATAAAGCTGCTATATACATTCACGTATAGGTTTTTATGTGAACATCGGTTTTAATTTCACTTGAATAAACAACTAGGATTATTTGGATTGGGGTATATGGTTAAGTTGGGATTGTTGGGTATATGGTTAAGTATATGTTTCCAGTTAAGTTTCTTGAAATTATCAGGTGCAGTGGCTCACATCTGTAATTCCAGCACTTTGGGAGGCCGAGGCGAGTAGATCACCTGAGGTCGGGAGTTCAAGATCAGCCTGAACAACATGGAGAAACCCTGTCTCTACTAAAAATACAAAATTAGCTGGCATGGTGGCGCAATACCATAATCCCAGCTACTTGGTAGGCTGAGGCAGGAGAATCGCTTAAACCCAGGAGGCGGAGGTTGCAGTGAGCTGAGATTGCACCATTGCACTCCAGCCTGGGCAACAAGAGCAAAACTCCATCTAAAAAAAACAAAAAACAAAAAACAGGCTGGGTGTGGTGTGGTGGCTTATGACTGTAATTCCAGCACTCTGGGAGGCTGAGGCAGGCAGCTACTTGGGAGAGAGGCTGAGACAAGAGAATTGCTTGAACCTGGAAGGCGGAGGTTGCAGTGAGCCGAGATCTCGCCACTGCACTCCAGCCTGGACAATAGAGTGAGACTCCATCTCAAAAAAAAAAAGAAAAGAAAAGAAAAGAAATTATCATTAGTGGCACACAGATTTAAATATATTTGATCCATTTCTATTGCCCTTATTTATGCTCAAATTGTCCTACTTTTGACCAGTGAAGGCCTCTTCAAGTTGATGTCCAAGTTCTTTTAATGAAAATCTTGTAGTGTGATGGTTTCTTTGCTGTCTTATATGACAAGATGTTCCAGGCATGTGATGTATATTTCTTGTCCCAACTTGTATTCAGTTTTAATACACTATTGCTGGTGACTGTAGAAAAGACAAGGTATCTGGAAAATGTTATAGCATGACCCATGTGTCCCTAATTCTGTATGATGTTGATCTTTAATTTGAATTTGTTGTATAATTAACAAACACATCAAGTTCTAGATTCTGTTGCGAAAACATCCTCTTGTGTAAAACTAGATATGCATTAGTGTGGGAGTGATGAGAGCCCAGGGAAAAAGGTGGGGAAGAAAAGAATCAAATTAGACATTGGAGCAATGAACCTCCAGATTTTCATGTGTGAATGAGGCATGGGGTGGTGTTGAGAGTCTTCGGGAGGGAATGGTGGCGATATGATGTTTTCCCTTGTAATGTTAAGCAAAGAGTTTGGTGCAGCTCCAAAAGTGTGGTCTTCTGCTTCTGGCAACAAGCATCTGAATTCTCTGAGGAGCTAGCTCTTTTTTTTTCTTTTTCTTTTTCTTTTTTTTTTTTTTTTTTAAGACAGTGTCTTACTCTGTTGCCCAGGCTGGAGTGCAGTGGCACGATCTCGCCTCACTGCAACCTCTGCCTCCTGGGCTAAAGTTATCCTCCTGCCTCAGCCCCCCAAGTAGCTGGGACTACAGGTGTGAGCCCCCACACCCAGGTAATCTGAAGAGCTTTTAAAAATACATATCCCTGGCTTGTACCCTAGACTAGGTGAATCAGAGTCTCTGGAAGAAAGGCCTGAAGTGGTAGGAGCCTAATCTACTGAGGTTTTATTAAAGCCTAACCCTGCTGGGGAAAGAAAAATACCAAACTTTAGCCTCTTTAGCCATCCTGTCCCACCTAAGGTGAAGAGAAAACTAAGAAACCCTGGTAAAGTTAATATATACGCTTGTGTATAAGTGGAAAGAATGACAACAATGATAGCAGGGACGAGATGGAAGAATTAGGAATATTTTGTTATTATAAGGTACTTGCAATGTCCATGAGGTAGTATAGTGTTATTTGAAAGTGCAATTGGATTATTTGAAAATGTAAATTGCATATTTGTAAATTCTTGGGCAACCACTAAAACAAAACAAAACAAAGACAAAAGAATAACTGGTATGTTAATAAAGGTGAGAAAAGAGAATCATATAAAATTCTCAATTAAAACCCCAAAAGGTGTCCGGGTGTGGTGGCTCACACCTGTAATCCCAGCAATTTGGGAGGCTAAGGCAGGTGGACCACCTGAGGTCAGGAGTTCAAGATCAGCCTGGCCAACATGGTGAATCCCCATCTCTATGAAAAACACAAAAATTAGCCGGGTGTGGTGGCGCATTCCTATAGTCCCAGCTACTTGGGAGGCTGAGGCAGGAGAATCGCTTGAACCAGGGAGGCAGAGGTTGCAGTGAGCCAAGACGGCACCACTGCACTCCAGCCTGGGGGACAAGAGCAAGACTCCATCACACACACACACACACACACACACACACACACACACACACACATACACACACACCCCAAAGGCAGAAAATGTGTAGAAAACAAATATAGATAAAAAATAAGGGTAACAAATAGAAAATAGTAACAAGGCCAGGTGCCATGGCTCACACCTCAATTCCAATACTTTCGGAGGCTGAGGCAGGAGGATCACTTAACACCAAGAATTGAAGAGCAGCCTGGACAACATAGTGAGACTCTGTCACTACAAAACAAACAAACAAATAAAAAAGCTTAGCAGGCAGGGCGCAGTGGCTCACGCCTGTAATCCCAGCACTTTGGGAGGCCGAGGCGGGCAGATAACGAGGTCAGGAGATCGAGACCATCCTGGCTAACACGGTGAAACCCTGTCTCTACTAAAAATATAAAAAAATTAGCCGGGCATGGTGGTGGGTGCCTGTAGTCCCCAGCTACTCTGGGGGCTGAGGCAGGAGCCTGGCATGAAACTGGGAGGCAGAGCTTGCAGTGAGATGGGGTTCCACTCCATAGAGATGGCATCACTGCACTCTAGCCTGGGTGACAGAGCAAGACTCTGTCTCAAAAAAAAAAAAAGTTTAGCCAAGTGTGGAGGTGGGCACATATAGTACCACTACTTGGGAAGTGGGAGGATCGCTTAAGCCCACGATTTTAAGGCTGCAGTGAGCCACAATCATACCATTGTACTCTAGCCTGGGTGACAGAGTGAGACTCCAACTCAAAAAAAAAAAAAAAAAAAAAAAAAGGCCAAGTGTGGTGGCTCACACCTGTAATCCCAGGACTTTGGGAGGCCAAGACTGGTGGATCACTTGAGGTCAGGAGTTCAAGACCACCCTGGCCAATATGGTGAAACCCTATTTCTACTAAAAATACAAAAATTAGCCAGGTTTGGTGGCATGAGCACGTAATCTCAGCTACTTGGGAGGCTGAGGCAGGAGAATCGCTTGAATTCAGGAGGTAGAGGTTGCTGTGAGCTGAGAACATGCCATTGCACTCCAGCCTTGGCAACAGAGCAAAACTGTGTCTCAAAAAACAAACAAACAAACAAGAACAACAAAAAAAGAGAAAACAGTAACAAATATAGTAGACATTAATTCAACTAGATCATTAATCACTTTAAGCATCAGTGGTCTAAATAGACCAATCAAAAGACAGAAGTTCTCAGTATGAATGAAAAACAAGACCCAACTATATGTTGTCTACAAGAAACACATTTTAAATATAAAGACATATATAGACTAAAAGTAAAGTGATGGAGAAGGATATATCATAGATAACACTAATCAAAAGAAAGCAGGAGTAGGTATACTAACTTCAGAAAGAGCAGATTTGAGAAACAAAAAGTAGGTTGGGCATGGTGGCTCACACCTGTAATCCCAGCACTTTGGGAGGCTGAGGCAGGCAGGTCACCTGAGGTCGGGAGTTCAAGACCAGCCTGACCAACATGGAGAAACCCCATCTCTACTAAAAATACAAAATTAGCTGGGTGTGGTGGTGCATGTCTGTAATCCCAGGTACTCGGGAGGCTGAGGCAGGAGAATTGCTTGAACCCAGGAGGCAGAGGTTGCGGTGAGCCAAGATTGTGCCATTGCACTCCAGCTTGGGGAACAAGAGTGAAACTGTCTCAAAAAAAAAAAAAAAAAAAAAAAAAAAAGGTTATCAGGGTATGAATCTACACAACAAAACATATACAAGAGCTATATGAGTAATAGTACAAAACTCTGATCAAAGATATCAAAGAATTATATAAATTGAGAAATGTTTCATGTTCACAGATAGGAAGACAATACAGTTAAAATGTCTGTTCTTCCAAACCTGATCTATAGATTCAACGCAATCCCAATCCAAGTATCAGCATGTTATTTTTGTGGATGTCGACAAACTGATTGTAGAATTGATATGGAGAGACAAAAGACCCAGAAGAGCCAACTCACTATTAAAGGAGAACAAAGTTGGGGGACTGATACTAGCCAAATTCAAGACTTACTATAAACTACAGTAATAACAACAACGTGATACTGGTGAAAGAATAAACAATCCAGAAGTAGACTCATAAATATAGCCAACTGATCTTTGACAGAGGAGTTAAAGCAATACAATGGAACAAAGATAGGTTTTTCAACAAATTATGCTGAATAACTGAACTTTCACACACATAAGAAATGTATCAGGTCGGGCGTGGTAGCTCATGCCTGTAATTCCAGCACTTTGGAAGGCCGAGGCGGGTGGATCACTTGAGGTCAGGAGTTTGAGACCAGCCTGGCCAATACAGTGAAACCCTGTCTCTACTAAAAATACAAAAATTAGCCAGCCATGGTGGCGGGTGCCTGTAATCCCAGCTTCTCGGGAGGCTGAGATAGGAGAACCGCTTGAACCCAGGAGACAGACGTTGCAGTGAGCTGGGATTGTGCCACTGTACTCCAGTCTCTGAGACAGAGTGAGACTCTCAAAAAAAAAAAAAATTATCTAGACAAAGACATTGCACCTTCTACATGGATTGTAGACCTAAATTGAAAATGAACACTATAAAACTCCTGGAAGACAACATAGGAGAAAACTTAACTGATCTTGGGAATGGCAATGACTTTTTAGGGCAATATCAATAGCATAATCTGTGAAAAATATAATTCATAAGCTGGACTTCATTAAAATTTAAAACTTCTGCTCTTCAAAAGAACAAGAAGACAAGCCACAGACTAGGAGAAAATATTATAAAAGACATATCTGATAAAGGACTGTTATCTACAATATACCTAGAACTCTTAAATCACAACAGGAAAATAACACAATGTAAAAATGGGCAAAATACCTGAACAAACACTTCATCAAAGAAGATATACACATGGCAAGTAAGTATATGAAAAGATGTTCAATATTATGTCATTAGGGCATTGCATGTAAAACAATAAGATACTACTACACACTTATTTGAACGGCCAAAATCCAAAATACTGACACCACAAAATGCTGACAAGGATGTGGAGCACAGACAAGGATGTGGAGCTCAGAAACCATCATTCACTGCCGGTGGGAATGCAAAAAATGATGCAGCCACTTTGAAAAACGGTTTGGTAGTTTCTCACAAAACTAAATATACCATCCAATGCAGCAGTTGCACTCCTTGGGATTTACTCAGATGAACTGAAAACTCATGTCTACACAAAAATCTGCACATGATGTAAAGGGGCTTTCTTCATAATTGCCCAAACTTGGAAGCCACCAAGATGTCTTTCAGCAGGTGAATGGATAAGTCGCAGCACATCTAGACGATGGAATATTATTATTCAGCACATAAAAGAAATGAGCTATCAAGCCATGAAAAGACATGGAAGAACTTTAAAAGCATATTACTAAGTGAAAGAAGCCGATGTGAAAAGGCTACATACTGTATGATTCCAACTATATGCGATTCTGGAAAAGGCAAAACTATGGAGACAGTAAAAGGAGCAGCGGTTGCCAGTGGTCAGGGGACTGAGAAGGATGAATAGGCAGAGGACAGAGGATTTTCAGAGCAGTGAAACTATCGTGGATGATACCATAATGGTGGATACACGTCACTATATATTTGTCAAAACCCATAGAATGTGCAACACCGAGAGAAAATGCTATTGTAAACTATGGACTCTGCGTGATAATGATGTGTCAAAGTGGGTCATCAATTGTTACCAAATGTACCACTGTAGCACAAGATGTCCATAAGGGGACAAGTTGTGTGTGTGTGTGCCTATGTGTACAGGGGATATATGGGAACTCTCTTTCTGTTCAATTTTGCCCTGAACCAAAAACTGCTCTAGAAGTGTTCGTTAATAACAGTAAAAGACAAAGACCCCTTCTGACCTAGGGAATCTCTGGTGATGGATGGGGAAGGCGAAGTAGTCCCCTAGAAAGTGGAAATTTTACAAAGTTCTTCAACTGATTTTGTAGAGCTAGGTTTGGAACTGCTACCCTACTCTATGCCACTCGCCCAAGTAGTGGTTCCCAAACCAGGTGTCAGGCTTCAAGGCTGTGCAATATTCCCCATATTCCTCATTACACTGTCTTGGCCCCAAACACATGCTTTCCCCTCTCCCCACAAATCAAGACTCTAAAATGCCAAGGGTAGAAGAGCAGTACTTTCCCGTGTACTGAATATGGGGGAAAGGAGAGCAGTCAAGCATGGACTGGCTATTCTAAGCCCCAAATGGGCTGAAGCTGATAACGCTTTGAAGATCGACCACGGCAGGAATATCTTGTTTTCTTTAATCCATCAGGGGGTTGTCCCACTTATTGAGTCCCACAGCTGCGGTATAGCACGGAGGGGGCCTCCCTGAAAGTCCTCCGCTCCAGCTCTGCGATTGGCGCTGGGGGAACAGGAGGGGAAGCGGGCGCTTTGCATCGAGCCTGCAACACGGGGCCCGGGCATCGAGGCCGGGGAGTCGTGGGTAGAGCCCCGATTTCAGCCAAGATGGCATAGGACGTAAGTAAGCGTGGAAAGCAAAATGGCTACCCAAGCGCAATTCTGTAAGGCCGAAGGGACGTTCTTCCAACCTCTTAAATTTCCCGGGCGCCACGCCCCTCAGTTGCTTGCCCTGGATTCCAAGGTGTCGCGCCGGAAGTGACCTCACGGCGGTGGCGTGGAGACGTGGGGGCGCTTCCGGCGGCGGCGGCGGCGGCGGTGACGGCCGAAGCTGTAGGGGTGGGCGTGGAAAGAGTTCTTCTGTGGGTCCTCTGGTATTGCGTGGTCGGCTTGGTGTGGTGTGCGGAGGAGCTCCAGGCCCGTCGGGGCGGAGGTGGGAGCGAAGGGAAGAGGCTGCTGGTGTGTGGACGCTCGTGGGAGGGGGATGCCGGGCTTGCTTTAGGCTTCGGAGTTCCAGGCCTCATAGACCTTTATAGAGGAAGGCAGGCAAGAGCTGGGGGCTTCATCGGGTTCGCAGGGGGCCAGGTACTATGGGCGGCCCCAGGAGTTTGGTTTGAGGTGGAAGGCTGAGGACTGCAGGATTCTAAATAGTACCGGGATTGTGTGAGGCGTGAGGCATTAGCTGCTTGGGCCCTTAGTCCAGCCTTGTTGGTGGCTGCTGTAGTTCATTGGCTCACTCATTTCTTCATGCCTCAGTTTCCCTTTGCATAATGAGATATGGTGGCAGAGAAGAACGCCAGTGCCACATCCATGACTAATAGCTTGAGGACAGAGGTGAACTGGAGGGTAGAAAAAGAGGATGCCTGAGAAATTTATACTTACCAGGTCACATCTTCTGAATCCCAGGAAGTTATCCCTGGATTCATTTCTGCCTTTGGTGCAAGTCTGTGGTTCTTATCAGTACGCTTTGTGTGATATTGATTGTATTTATCAATACTTGATTTGTTGAGTGGTTGAAGTGTTTTGGTTTGTGGGAGGCATAGCCCTTGTTGGCTTGGTCAATTGATTTTCAGTTAATCTCCCAATAGCAATTGCTTCGCCTAACTCTGCAATTGGGATATTAGTTGAAAATCAATTGACCAAGCCAACAATCTTCTCCTCTGGTTACAGATAAGGAACTCACGACCCAGAATGGTTTTTCTTTTCTTCCCTAGCCACAGACCAAACCG
The DNA here is from genome assembly GCF_047675955.1 of Chlorocebus sabaeus. Taxonomy (NCBI): domain Eukaryota; kingdom Metazoa; phylum Chordata; class Mammalia; order Primates; family Cercopithecidae; genus Chlorocebus; species Chlorocebus sabaeus. The sequence continues at coordinate 50,518,552 of NC_132929.1, read as the reverse complement.
ATTTTAGTCTGCTGTCTCAAATAGAGGTCTTCACCCCACCAAAACAGAAATGGCTGTCTCCAAGCAGTTTAGTATTTCAACTGGACACCCAGATGGATCCTAATCTTTTTTTTTTTTTTAATGAATGGCAGGTTAGGTGTACTGAGCACAAAATCCGCTTAGCTGGTTTCTCTGTATGATGTAAAAATGGTTGTAAAAACATGACTTTTTGTTTATTACCAAATTCTTGGTAGAGCTTCCTTGGCATAGGGTTATGGGGCTAGAAAAGTGTCTCAAAATTTTTGACCTGTGACCTGCAGTTAGATATATTTTACATCATGACATTACTCATTGTGCCCCTGCACACTCAGTGTCTACACACACACACACACAGCCCCACCCACCAATGAAAAGTTTACTTACCCTTTCTACAGAAGATGCATTCTAAAAAAAAATTGGTTGCAACGCACTAAATTGTGTCTGAGCCCTAATAGGTCGTGAGGTATAGTTTGAAAAATATTAAGGGCGGGCACTGTGGCTCACGCCAGTAATCCCAGCACTTTGGGAGACTGAGGCGGGTGGATCACCTGAGGTCAGGAGTTGGAGACCAGTCTGGCCAACATGGTGAAACCCTGTCTACTAAAAATATAAAACTTAGCTGAGTGTGATGGTGGGTACCTGTAATCCCAGCTACTTGGGAGACTGAGGCAGGAGAAACTCTTGAATCCAGGAGGCAGAGGTTGCAGTGAGCCAAGATAGTGCTATTGCACTCCAGCCTGGGCAACAAGAGCTAAACTCTGTCTCAAAAAAAGAAAAGAGAAGAAAAATACTAGACTAGGGCCGAGTGCAGTGGTGGGAGGATTGCTTAAGGCCAGCCTGGGCAATATAGCAAGACTCTGTCTCTAAGAAAAACAACATTAGAAAATGCTTAAAATCTTTGCCATTTGTGAGATTCTGTAATTAATACAAAAGGGAAGATGTATCATTTTTCTTTCTTTTTTTTTTTGGTTTTTTTTTTTTTTTTTTTTGAGACGGAGTCTCGCTCTGTCGCCCAGGCTGGGATGCAGTGGCCGACTCTCAGCTCACTGCAAGCTCGGCCTCCCGGGTTTACACCATTCTCTTGCCTCAGCCTCCCAAGTAGCTGGACTACAGGCACCCGCCACCTTGCCCGGCTAGTTTTTTTGTATTTTTTAATAGAGACGGAGTTTCACCCTGTTAGCCAGGATGGTCTTGATCTCCTGACCTCGTGATCCACCCGTCTCGGCCTCCCAAAGTGCTGAGATTACAGGCTTGAGCCACCGTGCCCGGCCTCATTTTTCTTTTCTTATTCAGAGAAGGGCTTACTAGAGTTCTCCTAAATTCAGCCAGAACAGCAGGACAGGACATCCAAATTGTGTCTCAAAGGAGTATAGTGACCATAATGATAGTGTGTCAGAATTTTAGCAAGGCATTTATGAAGTCTTTTTTTTTTTTGAGATGGAGTCTCATTCCATTGCCCAGGTTGGACAGAGTACAGTGGCGCAATCTCTGCTTACTGTAACTTCCGCCTCCTAGGTTCAAGCGATTCTCCTGCCTCAGCCTTCCAAGTACCTGGGATTACAGGCATGCGCCACCACGCCTGGCTAATTTTTGTATTTTTAGTAGAGATGGGGTTTCACCATGTTGGCCAGGCTGGTCTCGAACTCATGACCTCAGGTGATCCACCCACCTCAGCCTCCCAAAGTGCTGGGATTACAGGTGTGAGCCACTGTGCCTGGTCTTACTAAGTCTTATGATAACCGAGTGGGTGAGATGGAGGAATTTGCCAGATTGTGGTAGAATTAGATGGAGTCATGAGTTTGAGCATCTGTGTATGGAGATTTGATTTGTGAGCACTACTTGCAGCTGGAATTCTGGTGATCTGAACTGGGGTTTCATCACTTTATACAATTCATGTATTTGAAACCTTATCTAGAAGGTTTGCTTATTGGATTTGGTGCCTTTATGAAGTAAAGAGTCATTTGGTTGATGGTTGCCAGAATGGGAAAAGATCTCAATATATTTACTCAGTGCTGTTTAATGAAATGGAAGAAGCTTGTATAAATGTTGAGAAATTGTGCTTGGGTCCAAAAAAAAAATCAACTATACCTATTGGGGGAGGGTGGAGATGTAACCTCACAGGAGTTCCTGTAATAAAAAGATTTGGTGTTTTAATCACCAGTCAGTGGTGTGGTTAAGAAGGCTGTGAGAAGAACTGATGTGACCTGCATTAGTATATTGTATTAGGAAAATACAAAATGTAGAATGAGAAAGGTTGCATCACTGGTAGGCTTGTACCTGGAATATTAGGTTTGGATCTAGATGTGCTAAGAGTAAATTTATGGGCAGAAGTCAAAAGTCTGAAGATATGGTGGTGGTGCTTTAGCATGAGTGATTGTTTTTCTCCTTGTCATTTCAGACTTTCAGGTATAGGCCGGGTCATTGGTCTTAAAACTTCTTCTTGAGAATGTCTGAAAGACTGGGGAATCTGTTAGATCTTATATACTTCTAAGTTGGCACCTGAAACTTTTCATCGTAGATTTAAATAGTGTAAGTATTTAATTTTAAATAGTTTAGGATGTAATTTCTGACAAGTAAATATTGACTTCTTAAAAATAAATATAAAATTACCTAAATACAATATCAATTTGATGTTTTAAAAACATACAACTAAACTTTTGAAACAGACTAAGAAATATATAACATAGCTTGTTACATTACTTGATTTTCAGACTTTAAGCCCATCTTGCATTTGTGAAATGAACCCCACTTAGTCATGTATCTACTACTTTTTACATGTAAATGGATTCAGTTTGCTAACATTTTGTTAAGAATTTTTGTGACTATGTTCATGATGGATTTTGGTCTGAGGTTTCCTTTTTTTTATGTCATCTTTGGCCTTAGTAGCAGAGTAATTATGACCTCATAAAATGAATTGAGAAGTGTTCCTTCCTCCTCTGTTTTCTGAAAGAGTTTGTGTAGGATTGGTATTATTTCTTACATGTTTCATAGAATTTACCAGTGAAGTCCTATGGCCCTGGGTTTTTCTCTCTGGGAGGATTTTACTAATTCAATTTCGTAATACAGTTAGTTGAGTTAGTTTTGGTCATTTTTATCATTTTGGGAGTTTGTCTATTACGTATTTTTCCTTTTTCTTTTTGAACTTGTATCCATTCCACTTTTCCCACAGAATTTTATCCTAAAGCAAAAGTCAACTTGCTGCGAACGGCCAGATGAAAGGCTTTATGAACCAAGTGGTTTCTGTGATTACTGCTTAACTATCACTGTAGTGAGAAAACAGCCATAGACAATATGTGGCTGGGCGCAGTGGCTCACGCCTGTAATCCCAGCGCTTTGGGAGGCCAAGGCAGGTGGATCTCGGGGTCAGGAGATCGAGACCATCCTGGCTAACACGGGGAAACCCCGTCTCTACTAAAAAATACAAAAAAAAATTAGCCAGGCGTGGTGGCAGGTGCCTGTAGTACCAGCTACTCGGGAGGCTGAGGCAGGAGAATAGCGTGCACCTGGGAGGCGGAGCTTGCAGTGAGCTGAGATCATGCCACTGCACTCCAGTCTGGTTGACAGAGTGAGACTTCATCTCAAAAAAAAAAAAAAAAAAAAAAAGCCAGGTGTGGTGGTGGGCGCCTGTAGTCCCAGCTATTCGGGAGGCTGAGGCCAGACCCAGTCTCTACTAAAGATACAAAAGTTAGCTGGGAGTGGTGGCAGGCACCTGTAGTCCCAGCTACTTGGGAGGCTGAGGCAGGAGAATCGCTTGAACCTGGGAGGTGGAGGTTGCAGTGAGCCGAGATCGCTCCACTGCACTCCAGCCTGGGTGATATCGCAAGACTGCATCTCAAAAAACCCCCCCAAAAAACAGAAAACAGCCGTAGATGATACACAAGTATTTGTGTGTAGTTGTGTTCCAATAAAACTTTATTGGTAGCAGACCAGCTCTGGCTTAGGGCTGTAGTTTTCCTACCCATCCTAAAGTAATAAATTTTATGCTTGAAAATTTAAAATTGATCATCTAGTTATCCACACATCAGGATTATGAGAGTAGTGTGGAAATCAATTCCCTTGCTTGCATATCTTTATGTACCCCCTAGGGATATGTGTATTCCAGTTTAAAGACCAGGACTTGATTTCCAAGATGTTGTAGAGGGAATTCATGTATTTTTGTCATTTTGTTTGGGTGAGAAGTGAGGTGGCCCTCACAGTGTAATTTTCCAGGGCCGTAACTTAAGTTCCCTATGTGAGCGGTATTCTTTTTTTTTTTTTGAGACGGAGTCTCGCTCTGTCGCCCAGGCTGGAGTGCAGTGGCCGGATCTCAGCTGTGAGCGGTATTCTTTCTGGCAAAAGGAGACATTTGAACTAATTTTTTTAATGTGGTAGACACTATATGGATTATCTCATTTAATCTTAAAATAATCCATATGGTATCTTAATCTTAAAATAATTCATATAGTGGTTCTATGAGATAAGGGTATAATTGGCATAATTCCCTACAGATGAGGCAGTTGAGACTCAGATTAGGTAATTTGCCCAGGTCGTAGTGCTGGTTAGTAAGGAAGTACAGAAGTGAACCGGGGCGGCCAGGGTGCGGTGGCTCACGCCTGTAATCCCAGCACTTTGGGAGGCTGAGGCGGGCGGATCATGAGGTCAGGAGATCGAGACCATCCTGGCTAACACGGTGAAACCCCATCTCTACTAAAAATACAAAAAATTAGCCGGGCGTGGTGGTGGGCGCCTGTAGTCTAGCTACTTGGGAGGCTGAGGCAGCAGAATTGCTTGAACCTGGGAGGCAGAGGTTGCAGTGAGCCAGGATCACGCCACTGCACTCGAACCTGGGCAACAGTCTCAAAAAAAAAAAGTGAACCAAGGTCTGTGATATCTGATTTCACTTTTTTCTTTTTCTTTCTTTTTTTTTTTTTTTGAGACAGGGTCTTGCTCTGCCACCCAGGCTAGAGTGCAGTGGTGCAGTCTTGGCTCACTGCAACCTCCGCTTCTTACCACTTCTGACTAATTTTTTGTATTTTTTTCTAGAGACAGGGTTTTTGCCATGTTGCCCAGGCTGGCTTTGAACTCCTAGGCTCAAGCGGTCAGCCCTCCTTGGCCTCCCAAAGTGCTAGGATTGCAACCACCTGAGGCGTGAGCCACCACACCCAACGTGATTTCAGAATTTTATTCTCTTTTCACCATGCTGCCTTTTATGGAAGATATGGGTTTAGTACTAGGATTGTGCTGGATTTCTTTTTCTGAGGCGAGGTGGGGATGGAGGTGGAAACAGTCTTGCTATGTTGCCCACGCTGCTCTGAAACTCCTGGCCTCAAGTGATCCTGTTGCCTCAGCCTCCCTAAGTGCTGGGATGTAGGGCCTGAGCCATCATGCTTGGTTGCATATTTTCTTTTAAGATCTCTGCCATTCCCAAGATTTTGATTGTCAACAAACACCTTTCCTGTTGTGTGGAACAATTCCTAGTTTTTCAGAAATCTATAACTAACACTCACTCATCCACAGCTGTTAATTATAATTGTTCTTAGCAGACCAAGGGTTGTTCGTTGGATCTGAATGCTGTGAGTTGTCTGATGTGGCACAGAGATGAAGTAGCTAGATTTGTAATTGGCAACTTGTTTATTTGTAATTTATAGATCATTTGGGCAGCTGCCTCAGTAATATAATAGATGGAAGAGCGTTTAGCACTACCTGACTTTGTTATCCAAAGGCTTATCAGAGTAATGATAAACTCCCATTACTTATCTGGCATTCAGTAGTCTGGAAATCCTGATGGTTCAGCATTTGAGCAAAATAATCCCATGATTAAAAGTAATATGGAAAATCCTGATTATGTGACATTTGTGGCTCCCTTCCTAGCTACACAGATTGTTACGATAGATTTTAATAACAAGGTGGCAAAGTAAGTGTTGGTTAGCTAGCTGCACCAACATTGCATTTTTTTGAAATATTTAACATTGTTGAATACTATACAGAAGAATTCTTTTTAGAAGTGGAATTGTTTGAAGGATTTATTGTCACGAATAGGCTTTACAGGGAAGTTGTATTTTTTTTTTTTATTGTATGTCAAATCCTGTCAGCAAACTTACACAAGAAGTAGCAATGTATTAATGAGATAAAGGATATTCCAAAGTAGCTAGATTTGTAATTGGCAACTTGTTTATTTGTATAAGAACAAAGTGATAAATGAATTAAAGTGTTCTTACCTGGAGGTGTTTAAGAAATGGAGGCAGAAGGAAGACAAATAAGACTAAATGAACTTTGGTAGCAAGTTCTTGACTGAATAGTAAATCACAACATTTCTGAATTAAGTAGTCATTACAATCTTAGGAATAATTTATTGGGAGAAAAACAGTATCAATGAAGCAAGAGTACTTAAGAAGTATGTTTAAGAAAATATCAAAACCATTGCACCCCACCAGAATAAGTTAAAGAGAACCATAGTACCAAGTTTTGGCAAGATGAGCAAAAGGAACTGACGTATGGTGGGTTATGTAAATGTAGATGTAATATAAAATGGTACAACCACTTTGGAAAACTGTTTGGCAGTTCCTAATAAAGTCATAAGTATAATACGACTTCCTGTGTTATATGCCCAGTAGAAATGGATGCATTTATCCATCGCAAAAATATACTGTATGCAGTATAAGAATATTACTCGTAGTAAGTCAGAACTAGAAATAACCGAACTGTGTATCAGCAGTAGAATGGATAAATAGATTGAGGCATACTTACAGAAAGCAGCACAGCCATGAAAAATAACGCACTTCTGATACATGCAACAATGGGGATGAATCTCACAAAGGTACCTTTTTTTTTTTTTTGAGACGTCTCACTCTGTCGCCCATACTGGAGTGCGGCAGCAGGATCTTGGCTCACTGCAACCTCTGCCTCCCCAGTTCAAGTGATTCTCGTGCCTCTGCCTCCTAAGTAGCTGGGATTACAGGCATGTGTCACCACGCCTAGCTCATTTTTTGTATTTTTAGTAGAGACAGGGTTTTGCCCTGTTGGCTAGATTGGTCTTGAACTCTTGACCTCAAGTGATCCACCCTCCCTGGCCTCCCAAAGTGCTGGGATTACAGGTGTGAGCCACTGTGCCTAGCCTCACAGATGTACTTTTGAGCAAAAGAAGACAAACACTCTAAAAGAGAACCTTTATGATTCTGTTTGTATGAAGCTCAAAATTAGGCTCAAATAATCTTTCATGATAGATATCAGAATAATAACTACCTGTAGGAGGACACAGTGGAGCCTTTTGAGGTGTTGGAAATTGTCTGTCTTGTTTTGAGTGGTGGTCACATGGGTGAATTGATATGTAAAATTTCGTGGAGGTGTACACTTAAAATATGTAGACTGACTTACTGTATATGTTATACCTTGATAGAAAAGTAGAAAATAAAAAACAAGATTGGTTCCTTGTAGCTCCTATATCTCCTGTACATCTTATGACATGGAGGTGTTAGCTCTATAATTGATGGAGCCCCTTCCCTAGTCTGATTAGGAACACAGTTGATGGGTACTGTACTTGTTTTAGATTTACTGTTTTCTGTAAATAACATAATTTTCTTTATAGAATAAACCTGTTTGAGGAGTTTTGAATAATGCATTAATGTATTTTACCAAGGGAAGTTTCTGAGGAAAGGGCAGTTTGTTACACTTTCAGTGGTTACATTTTTAAAAGTTTCTATTAATATTGACTACATAGAAGAGCACTTATGAATGAGTATCCACATTTTCTAAGTATTAAAAATTCTATTCAGTTACTATTACCATAATATAAACTTGAATGTACAACATGAGTGTCTTAAAGATATATGTTAAATAAAGAATAAAGCCTTTTCATATCTGGTTAATTTCTGGTGCTTTTTATTCTGCATCTAAGCATCTGAGTAGAATTATGATGGATTATAAATGATAGGAAAGGAAACTCATGCTTTTGTGACATTAGACAAAGGTTGATCAGGAAGGGAAAAAAGTCTAAAATATGTGTATTTTGTGCCTTTTTACCATCATCATTATTGTTGAAATTGTGTTGCATTGAAAATTTACCCAAGGGCCAGGCACAGTGGCTCATGCCTGTAATCCCAGCACGGAGGCTGAAGTGAACAGATCACCTGAGGTCAGGGGTCCGAGACCAGTCTGGCCAACATGGCAAAACCCTATCTCTACTAAAAATACAAAAATTACCTGGGCGTGGTGGCGGGCGCCTATAGTTCCAGCTACTCAGGAGGCTGAGGCAGGAGAATCGCTTGAACCTGGGAGGCGGAAGTTGCAGTGAGCCAAGATTGTGCCACTGCACTCCAGCCTGGGTGACAGAGCAAGGCTCCGTCTCGTTATATAATATAATGTAACAAAAAAAAAGCCTTGGATGAGCCAGCTAATTTATTGTTCTTTTAATCTTTTGTTCTGTCTGCATAGTTTTATGATATTTGCTCGGTTAGATCACTAGAGAACTATCTAGAGTTTGATTAATCCCTAGAGCTGGACTCTTTCAGACTTCGTGTTTCTGAAGGGGCATACCTTTTTTTTTTTTTTGAGACAGGGTCTTGCTGTGTTGCCCAGGCTGGTCTTGAACTCCTGGACTCAGGTGATCCTCCTGCCTTGGCTTCCCCAACTCCTGGAATTAAAACTGTGAGCTACCACGCCCAGCCAGGAGTGCTTTATTTTATTTATTTTTTATTTTTTTCTAGACGGAGTCTTGCTCTGTTGCCCTGGCTGGAGTGCAGTGGTGTGGTCTCAGCTCACTGCAGCCTCCACCTCTTGGGTTCAAGCGGTTCTCCTGCCTCAGCCTCCCGAGTAGCTGGGATTACAGGTGCATGCCACCATGACTGGCTAATTTTTGTATTTTTAGTAGAGATGGGGTTTCACCATGTCAGCCAGGCTGGTCTCAAACTCCTGACCTCGTGATCCACCCACCTCAGCCTCTGAAAGCACTGGAATTATAGGCATGAGCCACTGCAGCTGGCCCAGAGGAGTGCTTTATATGCTTTTTTGCCCTTTTCCCTTCATTTATTTATTTATTTTGAGACAAAGTCTTGCTCTTGTTACCCAGGCTGGAGTGCAGTGGCGCAATTTTGACTCACTGTATCCTCCATCTCTTGGGTTCAAGTGGTTTTCCCACCTCAGCCTCCTGAGTAGCTGGGATTACAGGCACCTACCACCACACCTGGCTAATTTTTGTATTTTTAGTAGAAATGGGGTTTCACCATGTTGGCCAGGCTGGTCTCGAATTCCTCACCTCAGGTGATCCACCCAACTCGGCCTCCGAAAGTGCTGGAATTATAGGCATGAGCTACCGCGCCTGGCCTATTTTATTTTTTTTGAGATGGAGTCTCGTTCTTGTTGCCCAGGCTGGAGTGCAATGGCATGATCTCAGCTCACTGCAACCTTCGCCTCCCAATTTCAAGTGATTCCCCTGCCTCAGCCTCCCAAGTAGCTGGGATTACAGGAATGCGCCACCATGCCCAGCTAATTTTTTTTTTTGAGACTGAGTCTCATTCTTGTTGCCCAGGCTGGAGTGCAATGGCACGATCTCAGCCCACTGCATCCTCCGCCTCCCGAGTTCAAGCAATTCTCCTGCTTCAGCCTCCTGAGTAGCTGGGATTACAGGTACACGCCACCACAGTTGGCTATTTTTTGTATTTTTAGTAGAGACGGGGTTTCACCTCTTTGGTCAGGCTGGTCTCGAACTCCTGACCTTGTGATCTGCCCGCCTCAGCCCTCTAAAGTGCTGGGATTACAGGCGTGAGCCACTGCGCCCAGCCAATTTTGTATTTTTAGTAGATACGGGGTTTCATCATGTTGGTCAGGCCGGTCTCGAACTGGTGACCTCATGTGATCCACCTGCCTCGTCATCCCAAACTGCTGGAATTACAAACGTGAGCCACCACACTCAGTCGGGATATACTCTTTTACCAGAGGGTTGCTTTATATCCTTTTTTGCCCCTTTATGTCTGAAATTAGTATTTGAAACAGCTTCAAGTGCTGGTTTTTTTTTTTTTAATGTAAAAACATTGACCCAGTGTTTCACTTTGTGCTTAACATGTGTATTTATATTTATCTGCTAGCTATTTCCTGACTTCCTTGTGTGAATGGGGAAGTGTTAGGTTTCATATCTTATATAGGATTTTGCATAGAGTATGCTTAAGAATACTGTATTTTTTAGAACCATTTTCACAAAGAGCCAAGACATTTAGATATAAACATACACTCCTGAGCTCAGTGATCTTCCTGCCTCAGCCTCTGAAAGTGCTGAGATTACAGGTGTGAGCCACCATGCCTGGCCTATTTCACCATTAAGTATGATGTTAGCTGCAATTGTTTCATAGATGCCAGCTTTCCCGCCCCTTTTTAAATATAGTAAATGATTGTTAAATTTTGTCCAATTATCTTTCTGCATTTATTGATATGATTATACATGATTTCATCACTTATTTTGTTAATGTGATGGAAGGCATTGATTTTTTTTTTAATTAAACTTCTGAGATAGTTGTAGATTCACATGCCATTGTAAGAAATAATACAGAGAGATTCCTTATGCCCTACCCAGTTTTCCCTGTTGGTAACATCTTGCAAAACTATAATACAGTATCACTACTAGAATACTGACATTGATATGGTCAAAATGTGAAATAGTTCCATTACTACAAGAGTCCCTCATGTTGCCACTCTGTTGCCCAGGCTGGAGTACATTGTCATGACCTCACTGCGACTTGTGCCTCCCAGGTTCAAGTGATTCTCCTGCCTCAGCCTCCCGAGTAGCTGGGACTATAGGCGCTCGCCACCAAGCCCGGCTAATTTTTGTATTTTTGGTAGAGATGGGGCTTTGCCATGTTCGCCAGGTTGGTTTTGAACTCCTGACCTCAGGTGATCCACTCTCCTCAGCCTCCCAAAGTGCTGGGATTACAGGCATCAGCCACCATGCCCGGCCCTGTTCTCCATTTTTATAGCTTTGTTATTTCAAGAATGTTACACAAATGGAATCATACAGAGCACAACCTTTTGGGGTTGGCATTTTTACTTTTTGCCCCGTGGTATGGATGTTACTGTTTGTTTATTCACGCATTGAGGTCATCTGGGTTGTTTCCAGTTTGTAGCTTTTTTGAGTAAGTGTGATCTGAACACTTGTGTACAGGGTTTTTTTTTTTTTAATTTTTGAGACGGAGTTTCGCTCTTGTTGCCCAGAATGGAGTGCAATGGTGTGATCTCAGCTCACCACAACCTCTGCCTCCTGGGTTCAAGCGATTCTCCTGCCTCAGCCTCCCAAGTAGCTGGGATTATAGGCATGTGCCACCATGCCCGGCTGATTTTGTGTTTTTAGTAGAGACGGGGTTTCTCCATGTTGGTCAGGGTGGTATCAAACTCGCGGCCTCAGGTGATCCACCTGCCTCAGCCTCCCAAAGTACTGGGATTACAGGCATGAGCCACCACGCCCAGCCCGTGTACAGGTTTTTGTGTGAACCTAGGTCTTCCTTTCTCTGGGATAAATGACCAGGAGTGCAACTGCTGGATCATATTGTAGTTGCATGTTTAGTTTTTTGGGTTGTTTTCTTTTTTGAGGCGGAGTCTTTGTCGCCCAGGCTGGGGTGCAGTGGCGCCATCTTGGCTCACTGCAAGCTCCGCCTCCTGGGTTCACGCCATTGTCCTGCCTCAGCCTCTCGAGTAATTGGGACTACAGGCACCCGCTACCATGCCCGGCTAATTTTTTTGTATGTTTAGTAGAGACAGGGTTTCACCATGTTAGCCAGGATTGTCTCGATCTCCTGACCTTGTAATCCACCCATCTTGGCCTCCCAAAGTGCTGAGATTACAGGCGTGAGCCACCGCACCCAGCCTTGGGGTTGTTTTTTTTTTTTTTTTTTTTTTTTGAGACAGTCTCTTGCTCAGGCTAGAGTGCAGTGGTGCGATCATGGCTTACTGCAACTTCCACCTCCCAGGTTCAAGCGATTCTCATGCCTTAGCCCCTCAAGTAGCTGGGATTACAGGTGTGTGCCACCATACCTGGCTGATTATTGCATGTTTAGTTTTTTTAATAACCTCCCAGGATGTTTTCCAGAGTGGCTGTACTATTCAATATTTGGACTAGCAATGTACGAGTGATCCATTTTTTCCACATTCTTACTAGCACTTGGTGTTATCACTATATTTTAGCCATTTTGAAAAGTATATATATCTTAGATACTACTCTCTTTTGTCATTGTCAGATAGGTGATTTACAAGTATTTTCTCCCAGTCTGTAACCTGTCTTTTGTGGAATAAAAATTTTTAATTTTCAAGATGTCTAGTTGATCAGCTTTCTTTTTTATGCATTGAGCTTTTGGTGTCAAGTCTAAGAACTCTTTGCCTAGCCCTAGATCTTGAGGGTTTCTCTTATGTTTTTTATAAAAGTTTTAGTTTGATGTTTTACATTTAAGTTCATGATCCATTTTGAGTAAATTTTTGTATAAAGTTTGAAACTTAGTTTGAGGTTCATTTTTTTGCTGATGGATTTCCATTTGCTCCAGCGCTATTGTTGTAAAAACTATGCTGCCTGCATTGAATTGTTTTTGCACTTTGTCAAAAATCAGTTGGGCATATTTTTGTAAGTCTGTTTTTGTGTTCTGCCTTCTATTTTATCGATTTACATGTCTGTCCCTCTGCCAATACTACATAATCTTGATTATTATAATTGTGTAAGTCTTGAAATCAGGTAGACTGATTGTTCCCACTTTCTTTTAAAAAATTGATTTAGCACCCGGGTGTGGTAATCCTGTAATCCCAGCACTTTGGGAGGCTGAGGTGGGTGGATCACGGGTCAGGAGTTCAAGACCAGCCTGGCCAAGATGGTGAAATCCCTTCTCTACTAAAAATACAAAAATTAGCTGGGCGTGGTGGCGGGCGCCTGTAATGCCAGCTACTCAGCAGGGTGAAGCAGAAAATTGCTTGAACCCGGGAGGTGGAGGCTGGAGTGAGTCAAGATTGTGCCACTGCATTCCAGCCTGGGCGACAGAGTGAGACTCCGTCGCAAAAAAAACAAAACAAAACAAGTGATTTAGCTATTTTAGTTTCTTTGCCTTTCCATGTAAATTTTAGAATAACTTTATCTGTGTCTACAAATCTTGCTGGGATTTTAATAAGAACGGCATTGATCCTTTATACCAATTTGGGGAGAATTTACATACTTTATGTTGAGTCTTTTAATCCATGAACATGTTATATCTGTTACATTTAGCATTTTGATTTTTTCCTCAGTGTTGCATATTTTCAGTATACAAATCATGTACCCTTTGTTTTTTAGATTTACACCTAGTCCTTTATTTTTTGAGCAATTGTAAATGGTATTGTATTTTAAATTTCATTGCCCATGTGTTCATTGCCAATATATTGAAATAAGATTAACTTTTGTATGTTTATCTTGTATCCTACAATCTTGCTGAACTCACTTGTTCTAAGACTTTTTGTAGATTATGGGGAATTTCTACATAGACAGTTATGTCATCTGCAAATGGTGACAGTTTTGTTTTTTCCTTTCTAAACCGTATGCTTTTTTTTTTTTTTTAGTCTGTTTCTTGCGTTATTGCAAGAACTTCTAGAGCTGTGTTGAGTGAGAGTGGATATCCTTGCTTTGTTCATGTTCTTAAAGGGAAAGCATTCAGTCTTTCACCATTTAATATAATGTTAGCTGTAGGGGCTTTTTAGATGCCTTTACCAGATTAATGAAGTTCCTCTCTATTCCCGTTTTTCTGGGAGACTTTTTTAAAAAGAATGAATGGGTGTTGAATTTTGTCAGATGCATTTTCTGTGTCGGTTGCTATGAACATGTGTTTTTCTTATTTACCCTGTTGATACGGTAGATTATATTGATTGGCTTTCTGATATTGAGTCAGCATTGCATCCTTGGAATAAACTCCACCTAGGTGTGGTATATCATTCTTTTTTTTTTTTGAGACAGAGTTTCGCTCTGTCGCCCAGACTGGAGTACAGTACGTGATCGTGGCTCACTGCAAGGTCCGCCTTCTGGGTTCACACCATTCTCCTGCCTCAGCCTCTAGAGTAGCTGGGACTACAGGTGCATGCTACCATGCCTGGCTAATTTTTTGTATTTTTAGTAGGGATGGGGTTTCACCATATTAGCTAGGATGGTCTTGATCTCCTGACCTCGGGATCCGCCCGCCTTGGCCTCCCAAAGTGCTGGGATTACAGGCGTGAGCCACCGCATCTGGCCGGGTGTGGTGTATAATTCTGTATGTTTATTGTTTTGTTTTTGATTTTTATTTTTAGAGATAGTGTCTTGCTTTGTTGCCCAGGCTGGAGTGCAGTGGTGTGATCATAGCTCACTCCATCTACTGACTCATGGGCCCAAGCTCCCCTCCTGCCTCAACCTCCCAAGTAGCTGAGATTACTGGTACGCACCACCACACCTGGTTTTTTTTTTTCTTTTTTTTGGTAGAAATAAGGTCTCACTATGTTTCCCAGGCTGGTTTCAAACTCCTGGCCTCAAGCAATCCTTCCACCTTGGCCTCCCAAAGTGTTGGGACTACAGGTGTGAGCCACTGAGCCTGGATCATTATTGTTGAATTGTTGGGTGATATTTCGATAAGGAATTTTATGTTTACATTCGTGGGGGATAGTATTCTGTAGTTTTGTTTTTGTACTATTGTTGTCAGGTCTTGGTATCGAGAATATTTCTGTATTTATTGATGTGATAAAGTTATATGATTTTCTCATTCTGTTAAAATGATTTAAAATTGATCAGTTTTTAAAATACCAAACCAATTTTGCGTTCTAGGAGTAGAGACCTAAATATACGTGATATATTAGACTTTTAAAATTTATTGCTGGATTTGATTTGTTAATATCTTGTTGAAGGTTTTTGGTCTATATTTGTGCAGGATGTTGATCTTTTCTTATAAAGCCTTTGTGGGGAGGCTTTCACTTCAGAGTTATGCTAGCTACATTGAACAAATTGGGAAATGTTTCTTTCTTTTTTTTAATTTTTATTTTTGAGACAGAGTCTTGCTCTGTCACCTGGGTTAGAATGCAGTGGTGTGATCTTTGCTCACTGCAACCTCCCCTTCTGGGTTCAAGCCATTCTCTTGCCTCTGCCTCTTGAGTAGCTGGGATTACAGGTGTGTACCACCACACCTGGCTAATTATTTTGTTGTTGTTATTTTTAGTAGCAATGGGGTTTCACCATGTTGACCAGGCTGGTCTTGAACTCCTAAACTCAAGTGATCTACCGTCCTGAGCCTCCCAAAGTGCTGGGATTACAGGTGTGAGCCACTGTGCCCAGCCTTTTTTTTTTTTTTTTTTTTTTTTTGAGACGGAGTGTTGCTCTGTTGCCCAAGCTGGAGTGCGGTGGCGTGATCTCGGGTCACTGCAACCTCTGCCTCCTGGATTCAAGTGATTCTCCTGCCTCAGCCTCCTGAGTAGCTGGGATTACAGGCACGTGCCAGCACGCCTGGCTGGTTTTTGTATTTTTAGTAGAGACGGGGTTTCACGATGTTGGCCAGGCTGGTCACAAACTGCTGACCTCAAGTGATCCACCTGCCTCAGTCTCCCAAAGTGCTTGGATTACAGGCATGAGCCATTGTGTTCAGCCTCATTCTCCTGTGTTTTCTAAAAGTTTGTATGAGATTAACATTATTTTTTTCTTAAAATGTTTGATAAAATTAACTAGTAAAGCTATCTAGTTCAGACTTGGTTAAAAAGAAAAACCGCCAGTAAAGCCATCTAGGCCTGGATTTTTCTTTGTAGGAAGGTTTTAAGTTACATAATCAATTTGTTTTTTTCTATTAAATAGCCTTTATTTTTTAGAGCAGTTTTAGTTTCAGGGAAAAATTGAGCCCAAAGTACAGAAGGTTCCCATATATCTCACTGTTGCCCCCCAGTAAGCCACCTCTGCTGTCAACACCACCACAGTTGTGTTCGTTACAATTGGTGAATCTACACTGACACATCATTGTCATCCAGAGTCCATAGTTAACATTAGAGTTCACTCTTGGTGTTGTACATTCTGTGAGTTTTGAAGTGACACGTGTCTACCATTATAGCATCAAACAGAATAGTTTCACTGCCCTAAAAGTTCTCTTGTGTTCTGCCTATTCACCTCCCACCCCCACCCCACCAGCCACTGGTGTCCACTGCTCTTTTTACTGTCTCCATAGTTTTGCCTTTTCCAGAAAACCTTGTAGCTGGAATCATAGTATGTATGTATCCTTTTCACTTTGGCTTCTTTCACTTAGCAATGTGCTCTTAAGTTTCCTCCATGTCTTTTCATGGCTTGATAGCTCATTTCTTTTTTGTGCTGAATCATATTCCATTGTCTGGATGTGCCATAGTTCATTCATCCATTCATCTACTGAAGGATGTCTTGATTGCTTCCAAATTTGAGCAATTTTGAATAAAGCTGCTGTAAACATCCACGTGCAGATTTATGGTGGACGTAAATTTTCAGTTCATCTGGGTAAATACCAAGGGGAGTGATTGCTGGATCAGATGGTATATTTAGTTTTGTGAGAAACTACCTTATTAATATGCATATGCAGGCTAGGCGCGGTGGCTCATGCCTGTAAACCCATCTCTTAGGAGACCGAGGCAGGCGGATCACTTGAGGTCAGGAGTTTGAGACCAGCTTGGGCAACATGGTGAAACCCCGTCTCTACTGAAAAAAAAAAAAAAAAATTAGCTTGGTGTGCGGTGGCATGTGCCTGTAGTTCCAATTACTTGGAAGGCTGAGGCAGGAGAATTGTTTGAACCTGGGAGGCAGAGGCTGCAATGAGCTGAGATCGTGCCACTGCACTCCATCCTGGGCGGTAGAGTGAGACTCAGTCTCAAAATAAATAAGTAAATAAATAAAAGAGGCCGGGCACGGTGGCTCACGCCTGTAATCCCAGCACTTTGGGAGACTGAGGCAGGTGGATCACAAGGTCAGGAGTTCGAGACCAGCCTGACCAGCATGGTGAAACCCCATCTCTACTAAAAATACAAAAATTAGCCAGGCGTGGTGGTGCATGCCTGCAATCCCAGCTACTCAGGAGGTTGAGGCAGGAGAACTGCTTGAACCTGGGAGGTGGAGGTTGCAGTGAGCCAAGATTGTGCCACTGTGTTCTAGCCTGGGCAACAGAGTGAGACTCCATCTCAAAAAAAAAAAACAAAGAAAAAAAAAAGAAAAAAGTGCATACTCATCATTGGCTGCATCATTTTGAGTTCCTGTCAGCAATGAATGATGGTTTTTGTTGCTCCACATCCTCATCAGCATTTGGTGTTGTCAGTGTTTTGGATTTTGGCCATTCTGACAGGTGTGTAGTAGCATCTCATTGTTGTTTTAATTTCCATTAATTCCCTAATGATGTGATGTAGAGCATCTTTTCATATGCTTGCCTGCCATGTCCATGTCTTCTTTAGTGAAGTATCCTTTCGGGTCTCTTGCTCATTTTTTCATCAGGTTGTTCATTTTCTTATTGTTGAGTTTTAAGAGTTCTTGGTATGTTATGGATAACAGACCTTTATCAAATATATCTTTTGCAAATATTTTCTCTTAGTTTGTGTCTTGTCTTATTCTCTTGATAAATTCAGTTTTTAAAATAGACATGCAGCTACTCAGATTTTTTATTTCTTGTATCAGTTTTGATAACTTTTGTCTAAGAATTTCCCCATTTCGTCTAGTTGTCAGATTTACTGGTGTAAGGTTATCTTTTAATGTCTGTGATGTCTCTTTGTTCATTTCTGATATTAATAAAATGTGTTTTATCTTTTTTCTTTATTAGGCATTTACCAACTTGTTTAATATTTTCAAAGAGCTAATTTTTGTTTTATTTTTCTTAGTTGTTTCTTGTTTCACTGGTTTCTGCTCTTGATTTCCTTTCTATAACAGCAGGTTAATCTGTTCTTTTTTTACTAATACTTAAGATGGAATCTCAGATAACTGATTTTAGACCTTTCTTTCCTAATACAAGCACTTAAAGTTATACATTCCCCCTTTTACACACTGTATTAAGTACGTCATACAAAAGTTGATATTGTGTTTTCATTATCATTGAGTTCAAACCATTTTCTGACTGCCCTTTTGATTTCTTTTACCCATAGGTTATTTGGAAATGTCTTGCTTAATTTCCAGATATTTGGGAATATTCTAAATATCTATTTTTATCAATTTCAAATTTAATTCTGTTGTGGGTAGAGAATATATTTTATGTGATCTCAGTCTTTTTAACTTTATTCATACTTGTTTAAGGCCCAACATATATGCGTGAACATTCTGTATAGACTTGAAAAGGATATATATTCTGTAGTTGTTAGGTTTAGTGTTATGTAGTACCTTCAATTGGCTTTAAAAATTTTTTTTAGGCCAAGCGCAGTGGTTCATGTCTGTAATTCCACCACTTTGGAAGGCCGAGGTGGGGGGATTGCTTCAGGCCAGGAGTTTGAGACTAGCCTGGGCAACATAGCAAGACCTTGTCTCTACAAAAAAACTTAAATTAGCTGGGATTGGTAGCACAGGACTCTAGTCGTAGCTACTCCGGAGGCTGAGGTGGGAGGATTGATTGGTTGGGCCTGGGAGGTTGAGGCTGCAGTGAGCTATGATGGCACCACTGCACTCCAGGCTAGGTAACAGAGTGAGACTGTGTCAAAAAAAAAAAAAAAAAAAAAAAAAAAAAGCCAGACGCAGTGGCTCACTCCTGTAATCCCAGCCCTTTGGGAGGCCGAGGCAGGCAGATCACCTGAGGTCGGGAGTTTTAGACCAGCCTGACCAACATGGAGAAACTCCGTCTCTACTAAAAATAAAAATACAAAATTTGCTGGGTGTGGTGACCCATGCCTGTGATCCCAGCTACTTGGGAGGCTGAGGCAGGAGAATCGCTTGAACCCGGGAGGCAGAGGTTGTGTTGAGCCGAGATCGCGCCATTGCTCTCCAGCCTGGGCAACAAGAGTGAAACTCCGTTTCAAAAAAAAAACAGAACAAAAGGCAACTACCCAGAATTTATTATTATTATCAGCAACAGTGGCATTACCAGTGTTTGTTTTTTTAGTATATTATTTCTCAGTAACATACTCTCTTTGAAAGCATTTTGGCAGCAGATTTATTAAAACACAATATAAACAGATTATAGTTTGTGTGATTTGATGTGTAATAAATATTATCTTTATCCAATGTATGTGCTTTAAAGCAATTGTAAGATCTTTATATGTATTAAATAATATTACTTATTAATATGTATACTCCTGAAAAAGTTTTTTAATTTTTTCATGGTTTATTACCTTAGTTAACAATGTGATAGAATATGTTTTATTAACCAACACTTGGTACAGAGCCTGATGTATTTGCTGAATTTAATTAAAAGTTTGTCTTTTCACCAAGGCACACTGAATAGTTCCTTCTCTTCACAGTGGTCTCACATCTGAAACATGGCTACAGATTGGCTGGGAAGTATTGTGTCCATCAATTGTGGAGATAGCTTGGGTGTCTATCAGGGAAGAGTGTCAGCTGTGGATCAGGTCAGCCAGACCATTTCTCTCACCCGGCCTTTCCATAATGGAGTGAAGTGTCTTGTTCCAGAAGTCACCTTCAGGTGAGTGTCCTGACTGACTCTTCTGAATCCAATCTGGTGGTCTGTGGAGCTTGAACCTAGGTCTGATTGCTAGTATTCTCTTGGCATATGGCCGCTTTTTGTATTTTTAGTAGAGATGGGGTTTCACCATGTTGGCCAGGCTGGTCTCGAACTACTGGCCTCAAGTGATCTGCCCATCATGGCCTCCCAAAGTGCTGGGATTTCAGGTGTGAACCACCATGCCCGGCCTATACTGTTTATTTCCTCTTTGCATTCCGATATTCATTCCTTGGCCTCCCCTGTATTAAAAACAACCTTCTCCCTTAGACCTTGCGTTTGCCACTAGGTATTGTGTCATTTCCCTTCCCTTGAACCCATCATCCTTGTCAGAGCCGAATAGTCTGCTTTCTCTATGTTTTGTGGCTTCATTCTCTAGACCCTCCTTACCCTACCATTGTCTTTTTTTCTAACTTTATCATCTTGCTGAATTAGCTTTTGCCAAGGTTACAAATAACCTAATGATCTTGCTGAATTAGCTTTTGCCAAGGTTACAAATAACCTAATGGCCAAATTCACTGACAGTATCTCAATCCCAATCTGATTTGAATGTTCCCTCATGGCTGTAGTGGCTTATGACTGTAATTCCAGCACTTTGGGAGGCCAAGGCAGGAGAATCACTTGAGCCCAGGATTTCAAAACTGGCTGGTCAACATAGTGAGACCTCATCTTTACAAAAGAAAAATTTAAAAGCTTAGCTGAGCATGGTGGCATGTACCTGTAATCCCAGCTACTCCTGAGGCTGAGACAGGAAGATCACTTGAGCCTAGGAGTTGGAGGTCACAGTGAGCCATGATAGCACCACTGCACTCCAGCCTGGGTGATAGAACAAGACCCTGTCTCTAAAAAAATAAATAAAAATACAATGCTCCCTAACTTTTTTTTTTTTTTTTTTTTGAGATGGAGTCTCACTCTGTTTCCCAGGCTGGAGTGCAGTGGCATGATCTCAACTCACTGCAACCTCCGCCTCCCAGGTTCCAGCAATTCTCCCACCTCAGCCTCCAGAGTAACTAGGATTACAGGCGCTTGCCACCACGCCTGGCTAATTTTTTGTATTTTTAGTAGAGATTGGGTTTCACCATGTTAGCCAGGCTGGTCTCGAACTCCTGACCTGAAGTGATCCTCCCACCTCGGCCTCCCAAAGTGCTGGGATTACAGGTGTGAGCCACCGTGCCCAGGCAGTGCTCCCTAACTTTTGAAGTACAGTATTCTCCTTTAGTTTCCCTGTCATTTCTGGTTTTTCTTTGCATGTATTCCACATATTCCTCCATTCCTTTACTTTTATGTTCCTTTTCTTCTTCTCACCTGTTAAGATTGAATTACTCAGCATTTTATCTTTGGTTCTTTTCTCAGCTTTTATTCTCTAGACAATCTCATGTGTACCTTACATTAATGAGACCTGAAATCTTTAACTTAGGCCCATTATGAGACAGACACGTCATCTGCTGGTCATTTCCATTGGATATCCCACAAGGTATCTTAAATGCAAGATTTTCGGAGCTAATCTTATTATGTTTTCCTGTAGATTTCTTTTTCCAAGGACATACCCATTATTTGTGATTAATAACACCTTTCCCCCACGTTAGAAACTTAGGAATCATAATAAACTCTTTTTTCTCTTTAATCCTCGTGTTCACTTAGTTGCCAAAATCCTATGGATTTGAAATGTCTCTTGATCCCTTCTCCCTTTTCCCTTTGCAATTACCACTTGCTTGGTTCATCCCCTCTTATTTCTTGCTTGGTCTTCTAACTGGTACCACTGCCTCTTGTTTCTTCTCCTTCCCTATAGCCACCGGGAAAATCCATTGTGATCGTGATGTGGTCCCTGGTTACCTCTGCAGCCTTACTTCCTGATGGCCTTCCACAAGCATCCTTCCCTTTAGTATCACCATAACATTTGCAGTTTCTCACATAGGCCATATTTTCTACATTTCCTTAGTCTCTGAGTCCCTACCTGAGATGCCTTTCTCCCTACTGTTCTTTGCTTAGCCTCTCCTTCGCCTGTCCTGGCCAGATTTAGCTTAAGTATTACATTCATCTCCACCAGACTAACTTAAATATTTTGCTTTTAGGCTCTCTAGTCTCCTATGCACACCCCTGTCATAACATTTAACACTTAAACTTTTTTTTTTTTTTTTTTTTTAGACAGAGTCTCACTTTGTTGCCCAGGCTAGAGTGCAGTGGTGCATTCTGCTCACTGTAACCTTTGCCTCCCAGGGTGAAACGATTCTCATGCCTCAGCCTCCTGGGTAGCTAGGATTACAGGTGTGCACCATCACACCCAACTAATTGTTTCTATTTTTAGTAGAGACAGGGTTTCGCCATGTTGACCAGGCTGGTCTCGAACGCCTCAAGTGATTCGTCTGCCTCGGCCTTCCAGAGTGCTGGGATTATAGGCATGAGCCATTGTGCCCAGCCCATGTAACACTTTTGATTGAATATGTACTTGTCTTTTCTACTGATCAGACTGAGTTCCTGTGGTCACATAGTGGTTTTCATCTCTATATACCAGATCAAAATAGTTCCTAGTGGAGGGCTTACCATATAGTATTTTATATTTATGCCTGTTGAATGAGCAAGGGAGTGAATGAATGAAAAAAAAGCCATTAAACGTTGTGGGAATGTAAGATTAATATAGTTTTGTTGTTATCAATAACCTCTTTTTAAAGGCCAGCATTGTGTCACTTGGACAGTTGGTGGCTGACCCCTGTCCTTAAGCACACAGCCCCCTTTCCTAGCCTCTGATAACTCATTAAAATGCAGTCCTGCAAAGGGGTAGCTGTTTGCTAATGATCTCAGTTTCATCATTCTTACCACTATTATAATTTTGAAACTTGGCTTTTTTGTGTATTTCAGGGCAGGTGACATTACGGAGTTAAAAATTCTGGAGATACCAGGACCTGGAGACAACCAACATTTTGGAGACGTTCATCAGACAGAATTAGGCCCTTCTGGTGTTGGCTGCCAAGTGGGCATCAGTCAGAATGGCACAGGCAAGTTGGTCAAGAAGCCAACCTCTTCCAGCAGTGCCCCTCAGAATATCCCTAAGAGGACAGATGTGAAGAGCCAGGATGTTGCCGTTTCCCCCCAGCAGCAACAGTGTTCAAAGAGCTATGTCGACAGGCACATGGAATCCTTGAGTCAGTCCAAAAGTTTCCGTCGTCGGCACAACTCCTGTAAGTAGGGTCAAGTTGATATTTCTTCTCAATCTAGTGTTTCAGGGCTATAAGCTATAAGCACTGCTACTCTTTAAATAAATCCTTTATTACGCCAATAAAATGGATGCTGGCTGAGCTTCGCAAAAATACAACATAGTTCTCTTCCTCTAGGCCTAGTTCCTCAAGATGTTAAGGGAAAGGAAATAAGGTGTTAGGGATGTCTGTGAGCTTCCTGCCCTCTCTTACCACTTCCTTCGGGAAAAGTCTGCCCAGAGTTTACTGAGACTAACAGTGATGTTTTAAATCCAGTAAGTACTGGGTGTGGTGGCATACATCTGTAGTCCCAGCTACTTGAGAGATTGAGGCAGGAGGATTGTTTCAGCTCAGGAGTTCAAGGCTAGTCTGGGCAAAATAGCAAGATTCTGTCTCTAAAAAAGGAAAAAAAAACTTAAATCCTGTTACTGATGTTGGTAGTAGTGTCTGAGTTGAACCTGCACTTGGGCTGTTCCAGAGGATTCTTGAGTAACTTCTCTTTCTGTGATTTGAGACTCATCCTCAGAAGAGAGGAGAGGACTGATCCAAACATCTCTGTGATCTTTCATTTTCTAGCAGAGTGACAATTTTTAATTTGCTGTATTTATTCCTACTGACACATCAAGAAGAATGTGCATTGGTCTGTGTTGCTGCCCAGTTTTGTTTGGTACTAACCCATTATTAAATGCCATTTGCTGATTATAAAACCATAGCTATGGCCAGGCACGGTGGCTCACACCTGTAATCCTAGCACTTTGGGAGGCCAAGGCGGGCAGATCACCTGAGGTCAGGCGTTTGAGGCCAGCCTGGCCAACATGGTGAAACCTCGTCTCTGCTAAAAATTCAAAAATTAGCTGGGCGTGGAGGCACATGCTTGTTATCTCAGCTACTTTGGAGGTTGAGGCAGGAGAATCCCTTGAACCCAGGAGGCAGAGGTTGCAGTGAGCTGAGATTGTGCCACTCCAGCCTGGGCGATAGAGCAAGACTCTGTCTCAAAAATAAAATAAATAATATAAAATGAAACCATAGTTGTGTTAGTGGTATGGTGGTGAGCATAGCTGCCTTCCAAAACCAGTTAATTCACTAGAACTGTTCTTCTCCAACGTATTTACTAGAATAATGTTACGATAGTGAATCATAACATTCACTGGAATCTGTTATGCTCCTTAAATTAATATGAATGTTGTTTTAAAAAATTACTTCCAAATGGCAAACTATTCTCATTTTACTTAGATGGCTTTGTACTCAGAGATGGTAGTAGAATGTATTAGAAACTTTAAGTGAGAGACTGGGTGCAGTGGCTCACACCTGTAATCCCAACACTTCAGGAGGCCGAGGCAGGCGGATCGCTTGAGCCCCGGAGTTCGAGACCAGCCTGAGCAACATGGCAAAACCCCATCTCTATGAAAAAAAAAAATACAAAAAAATTAGCTGGGCATGGCGGCGTGCACCTGTGGTCCCAGCTACTCAGGAGGCTGAGGTGGAAGGATGGCTTGAGCCAGGGAGGCGGAGGTTGTGATTAGCCGAGATCATGCCACTGCACTTCAGTGTGGGTGACAGAGTGAGACTCTGTCTCAAAACGAACAACCAAAAGAAATTTTAAATGAGTATTCATGAACTCATTTAAAATTATAAGCTAGAGTCATGCTATGGCATTACCTTCTGAAAGGCACAATTTAGAGTGAGTTATGTCTCTCTAGACCGGACTCAGAAAGTTTATTACATAAAATTCCAGATACTTCTTGCTACCATTGTTGCTCCTCACACTGTGGTCCTGGTGGCATTGTAGTAAGGTTTTAGTGTGCTGGGTGAATTACATTAATAGCTTGTGGTGTGACACCTGTGTCAGGGGCCAACATTTTTTTTTGAGATGGAGTCTCACTCTGTTGCCCAGGCTGGAGTGCAGTGGTGTGATCTCAGCTCACTGCAACCTCCACTTCCCGTGTTCAGGTGATTCTCCTGCCTCAGCCTCCCTAGGAGCTGGTACTACAGGCACTTGCTGCCATGCCCGGCTAGTTTTTTTTGTTTTTTGTTTTTTGTTTTTTCTGAGATGGAGTTTCGCTCTTGTTGCTCAGGCTGGAGTGCAATGGCACGATCTCGGCTCGCGGCAACCTCCGCCTCGTGGGTTCAAATGATTCTCCTGCCTCAGCCTCCCGAGTAGCTGGGATTACAGGCATGCGCCACCACGTCTGGCTAATTTTGTATTTTTAATAGAGATGGGGCTCCATGTTGGTCAGGCTGGTCTCAAACTCCCGACCTCAGGTGATCCGCCCACCTCGGCCTCCCAAAGTGCTGAGATTACAGGTATGAGCCACCGTACCAGGCTCCCTGGCTAATTTTTGTATTTTTAGTAGAGATGGGGTTTTGCCATGTTGCCCAAGCTAATTTCGAACTCCTGACCTCAGGTGGTCTGCCTGCCTCGGCCTCCAAAAGTGCTGGGATTACAGGTGTGAGCCACCGTGCCTGGCCTAAAAAAAATTTTTAATGTATGTAATGTACAGTTTCAAGGTAGTTTCCTTTGGTGCGTAAGAAACAACTATCTGAAATGATGATGTTTGCAAATATGAGACTGAAATTCACTTGTGAGTTCTGTATCCTTAGAAAAATTGTAGAATACTTGGATAGAAAATGATTCTTTCCATTTGGACTTTAACCTTCTCTATTTTGCTTGCATTCTGTTCTGTTCTGTTCTGTTCTGTTCTGTTCTGTTCTCTTCTGTTCTCTTCTGTTCTCTTCTGTTCTCTTCTCTTCTCTTCTCTTCTCTTCTCTTCTCTTCTCTTCTCTTCTCTTCTCTTCTATTCTATTCTCTTCTATTCTCTTCTATTCTGTTGAGATAGGGTCTTGCCTTGACACTCAGGCTGGAATGCAGTGATACGATCACAGCTCACTACAACCTTGAACTCCTGGGCTCAAACAATCCTCCCACCTCAGCCTCCTAAGTAGCTGGGACTACAGGTGTGTGCCACCATGCCTGGCTAGTTTTTTTATTTTTAGTAGAGAGAAGGTCTCACTATGTCGCCCAGTCTGAAAATCTTTTTTCTTTTACCAGAAATTGTTGATTTGTTAGAAGTTCATATAGGCAGTTTATAATCTTCCATGCACTTGAAGATGACCCTTATTAGCAATTCGTATGATTTTTTCCTACATATTTTTCTCCCTGTTATTAACATCTTACATTGGTATGTACATTTGTTATGATTATTGAACCGGTGTTGATGCATTATCATTAAACAAAGTCCATATTTTATTCAGATTGCCTTAGTTTTTACCTGATGCCCTTGTTCCAGGATCCTGTCCAGTATATCACATCACATTTGGTAGTCATGTCTCTGCTTGGCTCTTACAGTTTCTCAGACCTTCCTTGTTTTTGATGACCTAGACATTTTGATGAATACTAGTCAGGTATTTTGTAGAATGTCCCTCACTTGGTAGTTGATGTTTTTCTCATGATTAGACTGGTGTTATATGTTTGGGGGTGGAAGACAACAGAGGTAAAGTACCATTTTCATCACTTTGTGTCAAGTGTATATATTGTCACTATGGTTTATAACTTTTGATGTTCACCTTGATCACCTGGCTAAAGTAGTATATGTCTAGTTTCTCCTCTGTAAAGTGACTCTTTCTTCCCCGTTACATATGTACTCTTTGGAAGAAAATCATTATGTGCAGCCCACATCCAGGGAGTGAGGAGTTGTGTTCCCTCTCCTTGAGGACACAGCGTCTTCAGACATTACTTGAAATTCTTTTATTCCAGAGATTCCTCTCTTCTCCCCCATTTGTTTATGTGTTCAGTCATTTATTTATATCAGCATGTACTCATGGGTATTTATTTTATACTTCGGCTTATAATTCAATATTACTTTATTTTGTTACTCAAATTATTTCAGTTTTGGCTAGTCTCCAATCTTTGACTTGGATCTCATGTCCCTTTGACATACTCCAGTGGAATTTTTTTGTTTTTGTTTTTGTTTTTAGTACTTAGGTAGTTTCTGACACTGAAAGATGCTTGTTACTGCCACTACTGCTGCTGCTGCTGCTCCTCCTCCTCTTCCTCTTCCTCCTCCTTTCTCCCCCTCCCTCCCACCCCTCCTCCCCAATTCTCCTTTCTTCCTTCTTCACTAGGTATGCTCATTGCTCCTGGGTGTCACCCTTATAGCTGACAGCAAGAAAATATGTGTATATACTTCTCTGCAGAGTTCACAGAAAAGAAAATATATATGTGTATATTTAACCAGTATATATATATATTTAAATATTTCTATATGTAACTATGTATATTTTACTATACTAAGAATGAGTTCATACTCATGTCTCCAACTTTAATCCATTACCACATGGATCCTTCTAGCCTTCTCCTTTTGCTTGTCTGTTACTTCTCACTCCAACAGTGAGAAACCTGTCTGCTATTGTCATTCATTCTTTACATAATTATTCAATTCCAGTATACATGTATAGTGGTGTCAGAATTATTAACTCGTATCCCCATTCCTGTGGGAGACTGTCAAATAGAATATGGCACTTACGTACCGTTTCTTTTGCCTTTCATCTGACTCCATTCATTTCTAGAGTTATTTAGGTCTCCCATTTCCTTCATTGACTTGTTTCATATATTCATATTACAGTTAATTTGTTTTGTCACATTCTGCATTCCATCCTGGGGTCTCCTGACCTCTTAAATGATTTTTTAAAATTTGCACACACTAAGGCTCACTCTTTGTGCTGTAAAGCTCTGTGGGTTTTGACAAATACAGCATCATGTATCTGTCATTACAGTGTTAAACAGAATAGTGCATTGTCCTAAACAATCTCTTGTGCCTCACCTGTTCAGCTGTCCCCACTTCCCCCTGGCAACTACTGATTTTTTTATTAACCCATCTTTGCAGTTTTGCATTTTCCAGAATATCACATAATTAAAATTATACAGTATATTGCCCTTTCAGACTGGCTTCTTTCACTTAGCAAGATGCATTTAAGATTCATTCATGTCTTTTTGTGGCTTGATAGCTCATTTCTTTAATTGATGGATAACGTTCCATTGTGTGGATGTATCAGTTCCATTCACCTATTGCAGGGCATCTTGGTGGCTTCCAGGTTTTGGTTATTCTGCTTTTGCTGTTTTGTCAGTTTCCTTTTTCTAGATTGTTAACTGTACATAAGTAAGGTAAAGAGATCGTAGGGCAGTAAAATGTTACTATTTTTCAAGGAACTTATTTAGAATCCAGATTAGTTTGGAAAATGTTTGTGGCCTGGGAATTTGGTAATGAGACATGGCTCAGAATAGGTTGCTGAAAGAAGGTAGAGTTATAATTATTTTTCCACTCATTGAGCCCTGTAAGTAGAAAGGTCTGCCTTAGAATTTTCTCCAGTTTATGTACATTGACGTTGAGACTAGTAGATTGATGAAGCTATATAAATATCTGTCGGCCGGGTGTGGTGGCTCACACCTGTAATCTTAACACTTTGGGAGGCCAGGATGGGCAGGTTGCTTGAGCTCAGGAGTTTGAGACTAGCCTGGGCAACATGGTGAAACCCTGTCTCTGCAAAAATACAAAAAATCAGCTGGGCGTGGTGGCGGGCGCCTGTAATGCCAGTTACTGAGGAGGCTGAGGCATAAGAATTGCCTGAACCTGGGAGGTGGAGGTTGCAGTAAGTTGAGATTGTGCCACTGCCCTCCAGCCTGGGCAACAAAGCAAAACTCTGTCTCAGGAAAAAAAAAAAAAAGAAAGAAAAGAAAGAAGGAAATGTAATCTGTCTTCATTTCTGGCTTTTAAGTGTTCTTTCAGGATTGCAATAAGGAGTTGAGGAATTTGTTGGTTTATAATAGTTACCTAATCCAACATTGATAATTTAGCACAAGCAGCTTTTAATCTCTTCTCTTGGGGTGGGAGTGGGTTTAAAGAATCATATAAAGAATAGTTTTTCTGTGACCATTCAGAATGTTTGTCAAATAGATATAACATCAGTCCCAGGGAGCAGAGGGAAACCAAGCCTTGTTTAGGATGCAGTTCTGTGTATGGGTGTAATTCATATTTATCAAATCCCATGTCACAGCTAAAAATGGTGACCATGAGGGGCAGATGAAAGGCATCCCTCTCTGAAATCTTAGTCTATGAACTTGAATAGTCATTGGTAACATGCATTTGAATAAAAATTTAACAGTTAAGTTAAGGCTCTTTTGCCTGTAGAACATGAAAGTAGGTAGCTGAGGCCGGGCATGGTGGCTCATGCCTCTAATCCCAGCACTTTGGGAGACTGAGGTGGGCGGATCACCTGAGATCAGGAGTTTGAGACCAGCCTGGCCAACGTGATGAAACCCTGTCTCTACTAAAAATACAAAAAATTAGCTGGGCCTGGTGGTACATGCCTGTAATCCCAGCTACTCGGGAGGCTGAGGCAGGAGAATTGCTTGAACCCGGGAGGTGGAGGCTGCAATGAGCCGAGATCGTGCCATTGCACTCCAGCCTGGGCAACAAGAGTGAAACTCCATCTCAAAACAAACGAAGTAGATAGCTGGCCTTTAGCTCATTTATATTTAGAGAGGGGTGGTCCTATAGGCATGACATTGCCTCTGTTTAGCACTGATTTCCCTTTTTCTCTTTGTTACTGGAGGTGGAGAGAAATGAGAAATGGTATTGAACCTTTTAAATGGAAAGAAGGTCAATATTATCTTGTTGCAATATGGTTGGGCTTTAACAGTCTGTTCATTT
The DNA here is from genome assembly GCF_047675955.1 of Chlorocebus sabaeus. Taxonomy (NCBI): domain Eukaryota; kingdom Metazoa; phylum Chordata; class Mammalia; order Primates; family Cercopithecidae; genus Chlorocebus; species Chlorocebus sabaeus. The sequence goes on along the minus strand of NC_132929.1, from coordinate 50,489,059 downwards.
TAACAGTCATCCCGCCACCTGAGGCAGGAAGTAAATTTTGCCAAGTTTTCATGGTCCTAGTGAGGTCTTCTTGACTTTTAAACTTCCTTGGATGTGCTTCATATCTAATAGGCTTGAAAACCCAGGGCCTAGAATTTGAGAGTTAAGAAGAAGGTCCCATATATTCTCAGGCACCTTCTCATGATGCCTGTTGAATCTGGCAGTAAAACATTTGTAGTTTAACATTCAGGTACCCTTTAGTGTGGTAAGTGCAGGACAAAGTTCCCCCTTACAGTGTGTTTGTGACAAAAACCAATAAATAAGTGGCATTGAGGGTTACACAACAATAGGTTTGTTACAGGTTGTCCTGGCCAAAGGGCCTCTGTGTCAAAGGCTGGCAGAAAAACGGCACAGGAAGGCGGCCAGCCTGCAGTCTTTTTTTTTTTTTTTTTCTGGAGACGGAGTCTCACTCTGTCACCCAGGCTGGAGTGCAGTGGCACAATCTCGGCTCACTGCAAGCTCCGCCTCCCGGATTCAAACCATTCTCCTGCCTCAGCCTCCCGAGTAACTGGGGCTACAGGCGCCTGCCACCATGCCTGGCTAATTTTTTTGTATTTTTAGTAGAGACGGGGTTTCACTGTGTTAACTAGGATGGTCTTGATCTCCTGACCTCGTGATCCACCCGCCTTGGCCTCCCAAAGTGTTGGGATTACAGGCGTGAGCCACCGCGCCTGACCCCTGCAGTCTTAATACTTGCATGGCCCTTGTAATTGAAAGGTAAAGAAATCTGGGAAGACTGTTTATCTTTTCCAGTGGAAGTGTTTTTCTCTTGCAGTGGCCAAAGGCCAGTTTAATGCAGAGCCAGGCCCTTTGGGCTGAGTTAGCCAAGTACTGAGACAGCTTATTCACTCAGGACTTCCTAATATTTGTATTAAAGTAAGAGGAAAGGGAAGAATAAGAGACAGCTGAGCACATTAGCCTGCCTTGCATTTATTTTATATTCTCTTACTGACCTGTGATGTCAGTATTTCCTCTTGGGAAATGTTTTTCACACTCTGCTTTCCTGACAGTGTTTAAAACATAGCTGGTCCTTAGTGTCTGTGTCTTGAATGAATCAGCTCTGCATTTAGAGGAGTACAGGAAAACATCTGAAACCTTCTACATACACATCTCTGGGGTTTGTTGTAAGTTATGTTTGTAGAATCCTACAGCTGAGCCAAGAAACGGTGACCAGTGCCCAGCATCATTAGGGCAGAATTAGGGCATCTCCCATTGTGGACCCTGTTAGTCTTTATAGTGGGGCACTTTGTCAACATGCTGTGAGCGAACTTTACAGCTAGTCATGTTTGTTTTCTTTACTTTTCTACTTTGCATTTCAGTAGCTCCTCCTCATGTGGCATGATATGAAGTGGGTACTATTTTTTAGCTTTTTATTTTTATTTTTTATTTTTTGAAACTGAGCAAAAGTTTTCTTTCTACGCTGCACTCTCTCCCCCCAAATAAAGGTTGAGTATCTCTTATGCAAAATGCTAGGGAGCAGAAGTGTTTCAGATTTTGGATTATTTTAAAAGGATTTTGGAGTATTTCTGGAATACATACCAGTTGAGCATCCCTAATCCAGAAATCCAAAATGCTCCAATCAGCATTTTCTTTGAACACCACGTTGGCACTCAGAAATTTTTGGATTTTGGATGTTTGGATTAGGGATGCTCAGCTTGTGCTTTCAAACATTCATATTGGTGTTCGGTGGTTAGTGCACTGTTTAGGGCTAACAAATACTGGGCTAGTGGTTAGAGAAGCGACTCGTGCTTTTCTTTTTCTTTATGTTTTATTTTATTTATTTATTTTTGAGACGGAGTCTTGCTCTGTCACCCAGGCTGGAGTGCAGTGGCGCAATTTCGGCTTACTGCAACCTCTGCCTCCCGGTTTTAAGTGATTCTCCTGCCTCAGCCTCTGGAGTAGCTGGGATTACAGGCACGTGCCACCACGCCCAGCTAATTTTTGTATTTTTAGTAGAGACAGGTTTCCCCATGTTGGCCAGGTTGGTCTCGAACTCCTGAGCTCAGGCAATCCACCCACCTTGGCCTCCCACAGTGCTGGGATTACAGGTGTGAGCCACCTTGCCAGGCCAGCTCATGCTTTTCAAACTTTAGTTCCAGGATAACCGGCCTTCTACCAGTGTCATTTGGGAAGTCTGACCTGCCTTCAGAGTATTTGGGTCTTTGGATTCTAGATTCTTTCCTGTTTTCTCTCCTATGACTGTTTTTGTGCCTCTACCTGTTCCTCTTTAGCAGTATCTATATCCTGTTTCCTCTGAGCTTTATTCTTGGTCACCTGGTTTCAGGAGCTTTGGGTTTTATCTGAATGGGAACGATTTCCCATTTTGCTTCCTTAACCCTGTCTTCTCCTTCATTGATCAACTGCTTATTTTCATCAGTCATTGTAATAGTTCCAGGATAGTTCATTGTCAGTCATATTGGACATGACTGAACTTTTTCCACTGAAGCCCTTGCTTCATAACTCTTTTGTATTGTATTATTGTCAACAACTTTATCTTCCTGGCCTTTTCAGTCATGCAACAAAGTTGGCATGATTTTTATTGCTTTTTCTTGTAGTTAATGTCAAGTTGCCCTTTTTTTATAACCTCTTTTTAGACTTTTAACTTTTGATTGGCTAGTGTTTGCTTTTTAAAAATATATATGTAACTGTTTTTATTTCTTAATTCAGTGGAGTTTTGTGTACTTACACTGAACCCGGCATAGTGTTGGGTGACACGTGTGAATGACATCATTCCTGTCCTCTGTTGGCTTATAAACTCCTTGGGAAGTTAGAGCAAGAACACAGATTAACTACAGAACAAAGTTGGTAATATAGCATAAGTGCTAGGTCAGTGGTACCCACAGTGTTGTAAGTGGTCAGATGGGAGTGATTTTTTTTTTAGCAAGAGTAATCAAAGATAGTGTGTTTGGGCTGAGTCTGTAACAGCAAAAATGAGAAATAACTTAAAAGTTAATCAGTAGGTATGATCTATGTGCTGTATATCAATATGGTATGATCTATGATTTATGCAGTTATAAAAAGTAAGGTACAGTCTTTGAAGAATTTTTTCATGAAACTCAAGGATGCTCCTGAGCAAGAAAGCAGGATACAAAACTTCATAAGATGGATGCAAATTTTTTACTAAAAGAAAAATCAAAATATTATGTGAATATTTAGATTTTCTACATATTTTGTGCATTATCTGGTATGAACATCTGTTAACAAACATTATTTTTAAAAAGGAATACTCATTTCCTATTACCTTTGAATTATTTATTTGACCATTGTGCCGTACTGAATCGTTTTTCATTTTTGCATTGTGTGTACATTTTTTCTTTTTTCTTTCTTTTTTTTTTTTTGAGACAGAGGCTCGCCCTGTCACCCAGGCTGGAGTGCAGTGGTGAAATCTTGGCTCACTGCAAGCTCCACCTCCCGGGTTCAAGCGATTCTCGTGCCTTAGCCTCCCGAGTAGCTGGGATTACAGGTGTGTGCCACCATGCCCAGTGAATTTTTTTGTGTGTTTAGTAGAAATGGGATGAGAAAGCAGAGCTGAATCAGGAAGAAAGAATGGGTATGAAAATATAAGGTCAGGATAACACCAGTAGCAATATACACAGACAACGGAAGAACAAGAGAATAAGGATTATCAATGTACTGCCTCAATATTAAATCAAAACATCCTATTAGAAATAGGTCTCTTGCCCAGTGGTCACTCTTCAGTGGGTATGTTTTCCCCAGGTGTGGACGGAATGATTCACCAGGACGTAGGAAGAAGATACTGAATATTCTATTTTTTATTTTAACTAAAAACAGTAGAAATTAAACTTTATGAATTTTAATGTATTGATGAAAACTAGCACCCTTATGAAGTTCCATGCCAGCCAATTGCTGCCTGTATTTGAGATATCTGAGGAAAATATGACTTTCTATAACAAGAAGTCTATCCATGCTAGTGGGTATACATCATTTTTTAAAAATTGCAGTAAAATATACATTACATAAAATTTACCATTTTTAAGTGTACAGTTCAGTGGCATTAAGTGCATTCACACTCTACAGCCATGCCAATTTTTCACTAAATCATATAAAAATGTATATGTGGCTTAAAAAGATTCTCATAAAGAAACTATATGTTAAGTAACAATAATATTAATGTAATCATAAGTAAACAAGAAAATGGCAGAACACTTTCCCTATTCCTCTTATAGGCCTTCTTTAGCTAGAATGAGGTTGTCAAAACTTAATCAAATCTATGAAGATGGTCTCCCAAATTAAAAAGTATCAAGAAGGTCATTCCGAACATGAATCCACATTAACTATTACGAATTAACTTCACCCTAAGTGTATACTCTGCATCAAAAGTCTGTGCAAACTGTAGCCCATGGGCCAAATCCAACCCACTGCCTGTTTTTGTAAATAAAGTTTTATTGGCACACAGTCATGGTCTAGGCAAAGTTAAAAGAACACAGAGGATAATGTCTAGATAATGTACACACAGCCGGGGGTGGTAACTCACACCTGTAATCCTAGCACTTTGGGAGGCCGAGGCGGGCAGATCACCTGAGGTCAGAAGTTCCAGACCAGCCTGACCAGCATGGTGAAACCCCTCCTTCCATTTATTTAGACTGTGATAGAGGTTCAGTCTAGCATACCAGTCACCTGATCCACTCTTTCAGGGTAGTCAGATGGAGACCAGAGCTTGATTCTCTGGGGGTGGGTGGTTTGGAGAATTCTGTGGGACCTTCTGCCTTGGCTGCTAGAGTAGTTGTTGACTGATGTGTGGTAGCCAAATAGGGTGTCAGAGACAGGTTGTGGCTGGCTACTGTGTTGTGGATGTGCATTAGTGTGGCCTCTACAGGATCAGCTCGGTATGGACCCTCATTATTTGGTGTTTCAGAAACTGCTTACCCAGAAGAGAGAAAATTCTGAGAAAAGAGATCACATTAACCGAAAGGTCTAAAGAAAGGTTTGTAAGTCAGTATAGCAATTTGTATTGGTAGGTGTATACCTGGCTCAGAATGTAGAATTTCTTGAACAAACCAGGGATTCCCCACTGCTGGGATCTAGCCTAAGGCCAAATTAAAAATCAGAAGATTGCTTGCTGGGTAAGCATAGAATTAAGGACTAGCTGAATAGTATTTTCCTGCAAGCTAAAAGAAGACCAGGCCTTCTTTTAGTCTGGGGGTATTTCTCTCTTAAACAACTGCCAGACGTTCAGACTCAAACTGAAGCAGGATATTTCCCTTCCCTGACCTATTCATGGGACTCATGATGGGGTACCTCATTTACTCCGCCCACTGCTCTCAACTTCTTGCTGAAGGGAGTGTGCGAGTGAATGAGGCAGGAACTGGAGTGCACAAGCCGTGGAACCGGCTGTTTTAGTGCCAGTGGGATCAAACTCCACTCAGACCCACTGTGTTCTACCCATTGTGGGAGTGAGTGCACAGATGAGCAGGTGCAGGAGCCAGAACGAACACTCTTGGGCACCAGCAGGAGCGAACTCAGTGCAGGCCATGTGGCAGCACCTACGTGGGGTGCCTGTAACTCCTGAAGCCCTAGAGGATGTGTTATGGTGCTCTTTTAGCTCTGCCATCCATAGATGGCTTAAGTGTTAACAGCTCAGTGGGCCTGCAGCTGCCCTCTGCCAGTGAGGGCAAAGGGCCAATGTGACAGCCTTTTGTATCTGCACTCATGGCTTCTGAGCTTTTGTCCAGTGTCCAGGAAAAATGAGGTCACATGAACGAATTAAAGGATGGTAAATGTGGGTGATTTTATTTTTATTTATGTGGGAAGGGGAGCTGAAAAGGGGACAGTGGGTGGTGGATAGGTAATTTTCCCCTGAAGTCTGGCTGTCTCCAGCAGGATTCTTCTCCACAGTTACACAGTCAAGCTGTTCCTCTGAAGTCAAGCCACTTCTCTGACATCCAGCCGTAGTCTCCAACGTCCAGCTGTTTCTCATCTCTGCTGACTGAGTCTGGGGTCTTTATAGGCACAGGATAGGGTGGTGCAGGGCCATGAGTGGTTTAAGAAAAGGCAACATTCTGGTGGGAAAACAGGGATATAAGTTCTCACTTTGGGCCACAATCTCACGCTTTTCAGCTTCGAAGGTGGGGCTTCGCCAGGGACCTGCCTCTAGAATTTTTCTGCCTCCTGCCTCTATCGTTGTATCAAAACCACCATGCTATGTTCTTACTCTTCCTCTTGTTTGCTAATAGTAAGTTGTCAGAAAAGCTTTTGTCATTACCAGTTTCCTTATGAAGGGGATAACTGGTTAAGATTTCCAGGAGTACTGCTTAGTTCATATTCATTAACAAGTTACTTGGGTGTAATATTTATTGTTGTTGTTGTGTGTGTGTGTGTGTGTGTGTGTGTGTGTGTGTGTGTGTGTGTTTTGAGACAGGTTCTTGCTCTGTTGCCCAGGCTGGGGTGCAGTGTCGTGACCATAGCTCACTGCAGCCTTGAACTCCTAGGCACAAGCAGTCCTCCTGCCTCAGCCTCCTAACGTGGGATTATAGGCGTGAGCCACCCAGATTGGGTGATGTTTGAAATGTATTATTCCAAATAACATTTGTTGTTTGTGCTACTTAATATGATTTTGCAATATTTACCTTTACCATTTTCACATTGGTTCCTGTAACGCTCTCCACAAAGGACTGATGTACTGTATTTTCCACTTTCACTTAGTGCTTTCTGTGGATACACTGACTTTAGTCCCTATTTTTTCTCCAGGGTCATCTAGTAGCAGGCACCCAAATCAGGCAACTCCAAAGAAGAGTGGTTTAAAGAATGGCCAGATGAAGAATAAAGATGACGAGTGCTTCGGGGATGATATTGAGGAGATCCCAGACACAGATTTTGATTTTGAAGGGAACTTGGCTCTTTTTGACAAGGCAGCTGTGTTTGAGGAGATTGATACCTATGAAAGGAGAAGTGGTACCCGTTCCCGGGGCATCCCAAATGAAAGGCCAACTCGGTACCGCCATGATGAGAACATCTTGGAGTCAGAGCCCATTGTCTACCGACGGATCACAGTGCCCCACAACGTGAGCAAGGAGTTCTGTACGGGTGAGTCGCACCAGGTCCCACATCCTGCTGGTTGCTGTTGCCTTTCTCTTGTGCTTAAAACAGAAAGACCTGGCTTCTGAGTCAGAATCTCACACTAGGAATTCATTTAAGTGGCTTGGTGGCTGGCCCAGTATTATTGTCTCTTGGGGACTGCAGCCAATAACAGCATTCTGCCATGGTTAGGGGGTAATTTCTCTAGATGTCTGTGTATATCCTGTATCTGGCAGGATCTGACCTACTACTTACTTAGTATGTTGTGAGTAACAATTACAGGCAAAGGACCTGCTATGTAGATTCAAATATTCAGATCTGTTTTTACTTTGGCTTCCCTGTTACTGCCCATATATTTCACCAGACTTCAACTCTGTTTTACTAAGTATTTGTTGTTGCAAAAAATAGTTTAAGATGGATGATTGGAATCACTGGCTAAAAATAGAGTTTTAATAAATTACATTTCTTTATTATGCTGTTCTTATCTGCTATTAGCCCAGGATATTGAAAGTTGGCTAATTTCATGTAACAGTATAGTACCTTATGTAGGCCACTGTAGATGACAATCTAGTTCTGTTACCTCAGTGATTATTGTTTCTTGTTTTAGCGTTAGAACCTTTTCTTCAAACCCATGGCATAGAAAACAGATTAAAGCAGCTGTGAGAGAGGTAATTCACCACATCCCTGTCCCATCCCTTCCCACCAAACCACATTACCAACTGGGCTTCTTGGAATATGGTTTGAAAATTGTGTTATTGAATGATCTAAGAGCTAAAGGGGAAGTCATAATCATTTTAGTAAGTAGAGAAGGAATTGAGTATAATATTTTTATTTTGGTTTAAAGTTTGGAATATAAGGAATATAAATCTTGGATGCTGGTAGCTGCTATAAGGAGAACAGTGGATGCGGCTAATTGCATTTGGAGCAAAGTCAGACATGGCTTTTTTTATAGGTAATAGTAAGACTCTGTTGTATTTGGTTTTGCTGAATATAGTAGCTTGCTTGTGCTTTCCATGTGAAAAAAAAATAGGCCAACTGTCAGGCTAAGAAAGACTGCTAAAAAAAACCAAGACTGCTGAATTATGTCAGTCTTTTGCTGGCAGATTCTGGTAGGCATGCCTGTTTACTAAGGTGGTGTCCTTAAGTGGCAGTGACAGTGACAGTGTAACTTGCCAAAGTCCTTTCATTTTTAACACCTGTGTAAAGGCAAACAGCCTAGCTCAGAATCGGGTTTAATTTAAATTGCTAGGTTTTAAGCCTTTCAAAGGCAGTTATCATCTGTTAAGTTTGGTACTCCTCCAGATCAGCCAACTATCCTCCTCTGACTGCTTCCTTTTTTTACTGCCATCTTTGTAAAAAAAAAAAAAGCTGCTCCTGCTGCTAGCTCTCTGTATCTGTAGCCCAAGTGCTACTGCTGAGGCTGTTGGATTATGCAGTGTGTGATTTCCCTGAAACTATTTACACTGCAGGATTTTATTTTTTTTATTTTTATTTTTTTTGAGATGAAGTCTCACTCTGTTGCCCCAACTAGAGTGCAATGGCGCGATCTCGGCTCACTGCAACCTCCACCTCCCAGGTTCAAGCGATTCTCCTGCCTCAACCTCCCGAGTAGCTGGGACCACCATGCCCAGCTAATTTTTTTGTATTTTTAGTAGCGATGGGGTTCACCATATTGGCCAGGCTGGTCTTGAACTCCTGACCTCATGATCCACCCACCATGGCCTCCCAAAGTGCTGGGATTATAGGCATGAGCCACCGCACCCGGCCCTACACTTCAGGATTTTTTGAACTTGGGAAGATTATGATCTGCCCTGGAGTCAAGTGGCTAAGAGTGAGAATAACAGTGAGAATCAGGGAGGATTCTCAGATCTAACAGAGCCTGAGAAAATATTTACTAACATGGACAACAGCAGAGGTAGAAATTTTTTCCTACTGCCCACTCCGGCTCCCCAACTTGATCTTCACACCTCTTTTGTTTTTAATGACTGAAAAGTTCTGTCATATAAAACTGTTTTCCTATCAATAAACGTACTACAAACCACATGTGCTGGTCCTTAGCCATAAACTTGGGTGTGGCATCTTGTGGTATGTAGTGACCAGTTGCACTCCGCTGGTTCAATGAGGGGGAAGGAAGCCCAGCAACTTTATGCCATCTGGTTTTTCTCTTTGTTCTTAACATTGACAAGGAGTGAAAATGAAGCCCTTTTGCCAAGCAGTGTCTGTGCTGGAAATAGAGCAAGCAGGCAGTTATCTTACTGAGCAGCTTCTTCTACAGGGGTTTTTTCTCTGTGTTCCAGTTCCAAGGTACAATCCTTAAGCAGGTTTTCACCGAGGGGCAGTCAGTCAATGCAGTTTCTCCGTTGATCTTTCTCCATTGGATCTGCTATCCAAATGTTTGGGTGAAAAAAGGCAAACTAGATTATATAGGGAAACAGTCTAAGACCATAAAATGTTAGTGTTAGGTTAGTTGATCACCTAGTATAATTTTCTCATTTTACAGATGAGGACATGAGGCCCAGAGAGGTAAAGCCTTTTTTTTTTTTTTTTTTTTTTAAAGACAGAGTCTTGCTCTGTCATCCAGGCTGGAGTGTAGTGGCATGATCTCAGCTCTCAGCGCACTGCAACCTCCACCTCCCGGGTTCAAGCAATTCTCCTGCCTCAGCCTTGTGAGTAGCCGGGATCACCATGCCTAGCTAATTTTTGTATTTTTAGTAGAGATGAAGTTTCACCATATTGGCCAGGCTGCTCTTGAACTCCTGACCTCGTGATTCACCCGCCTCGGCCTCCCAAAGTGCTGGGATTACAGGCGTGAGCCACCGCGCCCGGCTGGTAAAGGCTTTTCCATTGGCCAGATGCAGTGACTCACTCCTGTAATCGCAGCACTTTGGGAGGCCAAGGTGGGAGGATTGCTTGAACTCAGGAGTTCAAGACCAGCTTGGGCAACAAAGTGAGACCCTGTCTCTACAAAAAAATAGAAAACATTAACTGGGCACAGTGGCACGTGCCTATAGTCCCAGCTACTCAGGAGGCTGAGGTAGGAGCATCGTTTGAGCCCATGAGGTTGAGGCTGCAATGAGCCAAAGTCATGCCACTGTATTGCAGCCTGGATGACAGAGCCAGACCCTGTCTCAAAAAAAAAACCACGAAAACCTTACCCATCACATCTCCTTTTCTCTTCTAAATGTGAATAAAAAATGAGCAAAAATATAAGAAGAGAAGGGCAGTTTAATGGCAAATAGACTACAGATGATCCCCCAACTTACAATGGTTAGACTTATTTTTTGACTCTAGGATGATGTGAAAGCAATACTTATTCAGTAGAAACTGTAGTTCAGGCCGGGCGGGGTGGCTCACACCTGTAATCCCAGCCCTTTGGGAGGCCGAGGCGGGTGAATCACGAGGTCAGGAGTTCAAGAGCAGCCTGGCCAATATGGTGAAACCCCGTCTCTACTAAAAATACAAAAAATTAGCTGGTAATGGCAGGCGCCTGTAATCCCAGCTACTTGGGAAGCTGAGGCAGGAGAATCGCTTGAACCCAGGAAGTGGAGGTTGCAATGAGTCGAGATCATGCCACCGCACTCCAGCCCTGGCGACAGACTGAGACTCTGTCTAAAAAAAAAAGAAAGAAAGAAACTGTAGTTCACATTATGAACTGACATCTTTTCCTGAGCTAGCAATATGCAGGTATGATATTCTCCAATGCTGGGCAGCAGCAGGAGCCACAGTAGTCAGCCATGCAGCCATGAGAGTAAACAACCAGTATTCTACAGTGTACTGTTTTGCCAGATGATTTTGTCCAACTGTAGGCTAATGTAAGTGGTCTGGGCAGGTTTAAGGTAGGCTAGGCTGAACTATGGTGTTTGTTTGGTAGGTTAGGTGTATTAAATGCATTTTTAACTTAGATATTTTCAATTTACGACGGGTTTATTGGGATAACACCCATTTTAAGTTGAGGGACATCTCTGTAGTCTTTTCTTTAGTACTATACTGTCTCAGGAATAGACCATCAGTTTACAGAAGTAACTTGGAGTAACTTGGAGAGCTCCCACAGTCTGGTCTTGTGGCATTCATATCCTAGAATACCAAGTACTTTTCTACTAATCCCCACTGTAGCAAAAGAACATGTTTATTACTCATTTGGTGATGGCTTGGGATTTAGGATTCTGATAGCTTGCTGCTGGTGCCCTATATATTGACTTCATGCTAAGTGGTATCAACCAAGTACATAAGCTGTTATTCACTAATTGCTTATACTCCTCTTGGCAGTACTCTTTGCCAGCTGTGTGTGTTGTGATGGGGAACAGTGTTGTTTTAGGTCTGTTGATTGGGAAAACACATTCAGGAAGCAACTAAATTTAGCTCTTTGTTTAACCCCAATTTTTTCTCTCTGGAAAGTCCTTTCAGGTTCTTTGGCAGGGCCTCTGTCTCCAGCAGTCACGGATCATCAGACATTTCTCTAGCTTGGCCCTGCCCTGCTAAATAATGGTGTCCAGTGAGCACACTCTGGATTGGCCAGGGTCTTTCTGGATCCAGACTTGTAATTTGAAATTCTTTGAAGACTGATTCTATGTGCATGTGTTAAGTTTAAATATAAAACACTAGATGTGTGTGAGTACTCTATGTTCAGTGGTGAGAACTCCCCAAAGAATACTGCTTAGGAAAGTGGTAAGGCTTCAGAGAAGAATCTTTTTTTTTTTTGAGACGGAGTCTCACTCTGTCACCCAGGCTGGAGTGCAGTGGCACGATCTCGGCTCACTGCAAACTCCACCACCTGAGTTCAAGTGATTCTCCTGCGTTAGCCTCCCATGTAGCTAGGATTACAGGCGCACACCACCACACCTGGCAAATTTTTGTATTTTTAGTAGAGATGAGGTTTCACCGTTTTGGCCAGGCTGGTCTCGAATTCCTGATCTCAGGTGATCTGCCCACCTTGGCCTCCCAAAGTGCTGGGATTACAGGCATGAGCCACCATGCCCAGCCTAACACTCATGATATTCTAAAGGAAATATTTTAAGACAGTTTGGGTCAGTCAAAACACTGTGTTTATTATGTTTATTATATGTAACTGACTCTAAGACATGCTTGCCTTTAAGTTACGAAAATATAATAGGAGATGGAAAGATTCCATATATGCCCAGAGTCCAGTGAAAATGTGGACATTAAGTGCCACTAGGTGTTGAGAGGCAGGAGAGGTCCTGTAGGTTGCATCAAGGAAGGCTTCATGATGGAAGCCTTGAAACATGGGCAGGATTTCACCAGGCAGAGAGAAAGAGGAGGATATTCGTGGGTAGGCTAGGCAGGTGCAGGTGAATAGTATGAGTAAAGGGCTGTGTGGGAGACTGGTCATTAGCTGGCTTGGCCAGGGCAGAGAGTTTGTGCTGGGGATTGGAAGGAACTAAAATACAACTTTGGACCAGAGCACAGAGGGCCTTGTGTGCCAGTACTATCCTTGTCCTGTAGTCATAGGGAACAACTGAAGGCTTTTGGATAGGAAAATGACATGAACCAAATCTCTTTTAGGAAGACTGGTCTTGTGGTAGGATTCTAGGTAGAACGAGAGGGGAGAGAAGACACCAGAGCAGGACCAGTCATGCTCATGATGTAATTTACATACTAGGGATTTGGACCATTGAATGAAAAGGAACACAGAGATTTGAGAGAAGCGACAGAGGGCAAGGTGATAGGCTATGATGATTGAAAATAGAGTTGAGTGAACAGGAGGATTTGGAGGTATTGAACCCGTGAGGCAGGAAGAATGGCAGTGAGTCAAGTTATCATTAGACTGTATGAATTTGTAGTGGGCCAAACCTACATGGTTTTGTGACCCCCCTCACCCCCCCCCCCCCGCTTGTTTTCCCCCTTCTGCAATGCTTTGTGCCTGAGCCCAGAGAAAGCAAAGGTGAGAGTTGTTACAATGAGGGATAGGGAGATGTGGGAGTTATTGGTTATTAAGAGCTTTAATAAGAAGTTAAAAGTTGTGTAGCCAAAGAGAGGCTACTAAGCTGGTTTCCTTATCTATAAAGTGGGCTAATACTATGGATTAAATGAGATTGTGTGGAAATGTAGCTAGCACAATACCCAATTTGTAATTATTATTCAGTAAATATTTGACTTCAAATGTGAATTTGCAAAGGCCACCTCAGTAAGATTATTTCAAAGCATCAACATTTGTAGAATACCTACTATGTGCCAGACACTGTTTTAGATACTCTGGGTAAGTCATAGTTCATCACCTTAGGACCTCTGAGTATAACCAAACCAAATATGTAAATATACTAATAACAGAAGTGTAGTTGGCTGCCGTGGCTCACACCTGTAATCCCAACACTTTGGGAGACTGAGGCAGGAGGCTGGCTCGCTTGAGCCCAGCCTAAGCAACATAATGAGACCTCGTCTCTACAAAAAATAAAAATAAAAAATTAGCCAGGGTGTGATGGTATGTGCCTGTGGTCCCAGCAACTCGGGAGGTACAGGTTGGGGGATTGCTTGAGGCCAGGAGTTCGAGGCCAGCCTGGGCAACATAGCAAGATCCTATCTCCACTTTTTAAAAAAATGACTAGAATTCTTCCTTCCCTCTGTTGTAATAAATTATCTATTCATGAGCCTTTCCTTTTGGGTAGACTTCTTTAACCTCCACCATTTGTTTTCTACTGTGCAGCCTCTTCTGTCCTCAAGTATATAAAAGCCCAGATGGGAGGCAGTAGGGTGCTCTTGGTGCAGGCATCTCTGCAGCTTTGCCTGAAGGATGATCCACCTCCACACTGTGTGCCGAGATTTAGGGAACAGCAAGTATGTGAGGATGACCTGAACTAGAGTTCCTATTTATTGTCTTAAAAAGGATCCAGTTGGCCGGGCGCGGTGGCTCAAGCCTGTAATCCCAGCACTTTGGGAGGCCGAGACGGGCGGATCACGAGGTCAGGAGATCCAGACCATCCTGGCGAACACGGTGAAACCCCGTCTCTACTAAAAAATACAAAAAACTAGCCAGGCGAGGTGGCGGGCGCCTGTAGTCCCAGCTACTCGGGAGGCTGAGGCAGGAGAATGGCGTGAACCCGGGAGGCGGAGCTTGCAGTGAGCTGAGATCCGGCCACTGCACTCCAGCCCAGGCGACAGAGCGAGACTCCGTCTCAAAAAAAAAAATAAATAAATAAAATAAAAATAAAAAGGATCCAGTTAAGCTTGAGTGAGGTGCTCTGGTCTGAGCTCGAGCACCTCTTACCAATACTCATTTCTTTTGGAAAAGGCCGTTCTGGTATCTGCTAGGAAGGGAGGCAGCTGGTGAAGTCACAAGTGATTTGTTCCTGCTGCTTTGTGACTGTACTCTTCTCACCCTGGATGGCTAAGTCTTTGAGTCTTAGTGGGGATGTATCTAGCTCTCAGGACAAGTTTGGCTTTCAGAAAATTCCAGGCTAGCAGTTGTCTCTTTCACAGCTGGCATTCCATTCCTGCCTCTGAGCCGTAGCTGCCTTCCTCTGCTTCTTGTCACCAAGAGTCTAAGGCTTTCAAGACCAGCAGTGTTTTTATCTCCTCAAAAATAGGTAGTCAAGAAATCTGTTTTGATTTTTTTACATGTGTGTTCAAAAGGAATTCAGGAAGAAATAAATCTTGGAGTTTATTGCCACTGAAGTTTATTGCCACTGAAGTGGCACTTGGAGTTTAGTGCCGCTGAAGAATTTTACCCTGGAGGTAATGAGGTCTCCTTTGGCAGCTATTGTACTCTTGCAGAGAATTCTTCCCATTGAGAGAATCAAGTGTCTGCCACCATGGAGCTGGTCAGCATCTCATTGCCTTCTCACCCATAGACCCAACCCATGCAGGGTCCTGCCTTGTCTCCCCATAAACCCCTCCCCAACTTCATTTCCCGACTATATGTGTATGGATTAGATCAGGTGCCACAAGGATGTCATTCTGAGGGAGAACCACTGGGAGACATCAGGAAATAAATTCTGGGTGGTGTTCTGGACAGAACACCTGCACTGGATAATCCTGTGCTCCTCTATGAAGTGTCACAACTTTTCACTGAACAGAGCTAATGAGCCTAGTTTCTGAATTTGTGTCTCCGGCAGGCAGACTTACTTAACAGTGACTTGGTTGAGTTGGGGAACCTCAGGCTGTAGCAGATCTTTCAGTGCCAGAAGTGGAAGAATTTATCAGTCCTTTTCTTTACCTTGGAATCCTTCAGAGTTCCTGGGCCTGGGTAATCGGGTGGATGGTTGTCATAGACTTGAAGGGCTTGGTTGTGATCATTGGTGATCTCATGAGGTTTTAGAGCAGTACTGTTAAGATAGGTGTTTTGACTGGACTCCTAGCACAGTAATGAACCATTGTGCTTCTTACATGTTTTCCAAGAGTTTAAGCTCAAAACAAGGGCTAGAGTATCTGGAGCCTAGTGCATTACAGCCTGACATCTGAGTTTTTATGAAACTGCCCATTGGTCATTCCAGAAATGCACTGGTCCCTGCTAATGTGACTGCTTTGCTAATATATGCCCTCTTGCCATTCCAGAGCCACAGGTGCCTAAACAGAGTGAGAAAGAAGTTTGATTTCTATGTATATACCATCGTCTTGAAATTCAGCAATCAGGCTGAGGCAGACAGATCACTTGAGGTCAGGAGTTTGAGACCAGCCTGACCAACATGGTGAAACCCTGTCTCTACTAAAAATATAAAAATTAGCTATCCGTTGTAGCACATGCCTGTAGTCCCAGCTACTTGGGAGGTTGAGGCAGGAGAATCACTTGAACCCAGGAGATGGAGGTTGCAGTAAACCAAGATGGCGCCACTGCACTCCAGCCTGGGTGACAGAAAGAGACTGTCTTTTTTTAAAAAAAAAAAAAAAAAAAAGTCTGGAAAGGACTAGGGAGGTCATTTTTTCTAATTTAATATGCAGACACTGTGTTCTGTAGCAGCCTTGGCAACAGATTTTTCTTTATCCTCAGTAGTATTTCAAGCTTACAGAAAAATTACTAGAATAGTATAATGAACAACCATATACCCCTCATTTAAATCATCAGTTAACATTTTGACACATTTGTTTTATATAAAATAAATACATACGAGCACACACATATTTCTGAACCATTTGAGATTTAGTTGTACTCATTAGATTTCATCCCTAAATGCTTCCACAGCACATAAATTTAGTATGATATATATGTATATATTGCTCTACACAAGCACACTACAAGATTGCTCTCAGCAAAATTTAAATTATTACAGAAGTATTATCTAATATACTCCGTATGCAGAACTTTCCAATTATCCCAGTAATATCCTTTATAGCTGTATTTTTAATCATCCATTGCACACTACATTCAGCTGTCATATCTCTTCTGTTTCCTTTAAACTAGAACAGTTCCTGCAACTTTTGTTGTCCTTTGTGATATTGATATTAGTGAAGAATCTAGGCCAGTT
Organism: Chlorocebus sabaeus; assembly: GCF_047675955.1. Lineage (NCBI taxonomy): Eukaryota > Metazoa > Chordata > Mammalia > Primates > Cercopithecidae > Chlorocebus > Chlorocebus sabaeus. Next base: position 50,472,572 of record NC_132929.1, on the reverse strand, counting down.
GATTTGCAGAATGTCTCGTAGTTTTGATGTATTGTTTGTTTCCCTTTTATCTGATTCATGTTAAACATGTTTTCTAGGATTTTGGTAGGGCTGTGTCTTTCTCAAGGAGTCACATCAGGGAGTACATTGTATCTCCTTGTCCCATCACTGGGGCTGTTTGACCACTTGGTAAGGTGTTGACCACCAGATTTCTTCCTCATAAAGAGAATTTTTCCCTTCATAATTAGTAAGTTTCTTGTTGAGCAGTTCTTTGCGTCTTAAAGTTCAAAGCTTGTTCCAGTATGAAGGAATGAGGTCCAGTGTGGACACGGGGGTGGTCTGGTTTTAAGTGGGGAAGGGAAGAGGTGGGGAAAGAGTCAGATGTGTATATATATATATATATATATACACACACACTTTAAGTTCTGAGATACATGTGCAGAATGTGCAGGTTTGTTACATAGGTATACACATGTGCCATGGGTGGTTTGCTGCACCCATCAACCTGTCATCTACATTAGGTATTTCTCTTAATGCTATCCCTCCCCCACCCCCCGACAGGCCCCAGTGTGTGATGTTCCCCTCCCTGTGTCCATGTGTTCGCATTGTTCAACTCCCACTTAAGAGTGGAGTCAGATATATTGAATACAATGAAGGGAAGTAAGCAGCGTGCTGACCTGACAGGTGAGGAGCCCGCTGTGTAGGGATAGCACTGGAAGAGAGAATAGAGCCCCAGAAGAGAGAATAAAATGCTGGGATAGAGAAAGCATGTGAAGGGAACTGTCTCTTGAGGCCAGAAGGAACTTGGAGAATTTAGGAACCAGAAGGTGGCCAAGGTGTCTGGGGTGCAGCTTGGGTACCTGGTAAAGGTTGCCAGATCACAGCAGGTCTAATAAAGAGTATTGTGAATGTGTAGTTAGGTTTCTTATAACAAATCCTTCCTTCAGAGAACACTTGACACTAAATTGCATTACTACCAGTTTGTGGTAGCTTTAGTGGAGATCTCCAGGGACTGTCTATACATTGCTGGTCAGGGAGTATAAATTTACCAGTGGATTTATATCCCTAAAGGAACCAGTGTGACATCAGCACTCAGTTTTGTGACTGCCACAGAATAGAATCAGAAGTCATAGTCCTGGAGAAATCCCATGCCTATAAATGAGCTGTGCTCCTTATTGATAAGACTTGGGACACATGCAGCCTTTCCAATTAAAGGGCCAGTCAGTGAGAGGATTGAGTTAGATCTGAGATAACACTTTGTTGTGGGAGCCTTGTTACACAACAGAAAGACTGGGCAGGTCTGAAGGAGATAGGAACCTTGGACATGGTACTGAAGGGTGTCTGTGTAGGGGGGAGTGTGGACATGCGTATGTGTCCATAAGGGAGGGAAAGGCCTGAAATGCTGTGTGCTGGAATGAGCAGTGCCAAAGTGATGACCTGACAAGGGGTAGACTGCAGCCGGCACATGCATGCTGGACCACTGCGTTCCATGGTCCGAAGAGACAGCCTCAGCCTCTTGCAGTGGAAAGCAGGTGTGCAAGGAGGAGTTTTCTTTCCTGGCCTGTACTGAGTGTACTTGTTGTCTTCCTTGATACCCTAAGGTCAATCAGATCCTAAGAAGTTCCCTGCTTGTCACGAACTGGTTATAATTATCTCTTCCTTTCTTGTTTCACCAGCAGCTATAAAATACATATTAATACTCAAAGAAGCCTTACCAACTGATTTTACTGCCTTGAATCCTGAACAATAAAGATCTACCTTCCAACTCAAACATAATTAGACTTGGCTCATGTTCAGGCTTTGGCAGTAGCAGTGTTGTTGTTTGCAATTTACACGCTATGGTCTTAGTTCCTTTCCTTTGGAATTTATTTTATTCCCTTGGTCTGTTTCTGATAAGCCAGTCCAACTCGTTGGACTTACGTGTATAAATGTTTAAAAGGAACATTTTGTGGTGTTTGTACGTTCCTTTCAGAGGAAAGTCAGAGTAGAGTTCTAGACCTTGTAACTGCCAGACTCTGAGCAGAAAAGCTCTTGGCTTTGTCTTTCTCTAGGCTGCAAAAATATGCTGATTCACCAACAGTGCCCCTTCCCCCAACACAGATAAGTGAGGAGATGGTAAGCGACTCACAGCTTCCAGCAGCAGCATCTAGCCAGCTGGTGTCTCCTCTCCTATACCATTAAGTTTTGTACTCTTAAACACTGTGAGGGAACGGCTAGCAGAAAATGCTTCTGCCTGCTCCCAGAGAGCCCTCAGAATGAGGGGGCAGGGGAGGGGCTGCCTGCCTGTACACATAGCACAAGAGCCAGACCCAGAAAGAATGCTTGATTTGTAGAAGGCCCAAGACTCACTGCCCTGACCCATTTCAAATCTAGCAGAAAGAGTTCTGATAAATAGGTGAAGGAATGCATAGACGAGTGAAAGCTCTGCCTTGCGTGACTCTGCAGGTAAAGAGGGTGTTTGAAGTAGTCAGGTGCGTGACTTGTCTGATAGGTTTGAGTTGTTAGTGGCTTAGGACTTTTGAAAATTGTTCAGCCTGATTAGTTCTGATAATATGTGCGTGCCTGAAGCAGGCCATAAAAATGGCTGTTTTAATCAGCTATTGACGTGCAAGGTCAGACTGCAGCCTCCAGCACTGGCACCTGAGATACCAATGACTGACATTTCAGAAAGAGGTGGGAGGAGAGACTCAGTGCTCCTAATGGCACTGTTTGTTGCCTCTCTCCAGCCCAGGAATAGGACTTGGACAGGTAGAGGGGCTCAGTTAGCCAACAGGATAGTGTTTATTTGATATGTTAGACATTTTTTATCATCATCATTACATGACATTATTATTCTGCCTTCCCTGAGAGGATACAGACCTGGGTCCTATAGGTTCAGTCTTTGTGCTTGGTTTCCTGTTGCTAAAACATGAAGCTATAGCCTCATTCTGTGTGGTTTTAAGAATCTATGCAGGTAGGACTGGACCTGATAGAACCTCAAGAGAGTTCTCCTGACATGACCAGTGAAGAAAACAGATTTTTCTAGACAGGACTCTGGAACGATGCAATGAGATAAATGTACTGAAAATTTTATTAACTTTTATTCCCTAACTCTTCTACCTTAGAGTTAGACCAGACCAGAAATGGCACTAGTTTTGCATCATTTGTATGTCTGAGTACCTGATAAGAACTCAGCTTTGTTGATAAGTGTACATGGAACAAGTTGAGAAGGCGAAGGCTGAAATAGTAAAAGATTAATTTCCTTACCTCAGGCAGTTGACAGTCCAGTATAATTGAGGACACAGGATCTAAAAAGGTATCTGATCTAGCTGGACAAAGCTAGCGACATGCAGTCCCACAGTGACTTGCTAATTAGAATCTGCATTTGTTGGTCCATTGGCCAGTGAAGCCAAATGGGGCTTTTTGGGAAAGGGTCTGCTGCTCAACCCAGTGGCTTTGGCATTTGTAAGACAGCATTGGCTTCTTGGAGGGAGCAATACCTTGGTTGTCAAGGTAAGAGCTGTCCATTGCAGATCACAATTTTTGGGTTTGCTGTTTCTTTCCTGGTATGTTGACACTGGTGCATATAATAATATTATGGACTTATTCACATACATCAGCTGCCATAGATATTGGCTTTGAGCCTTGAAAAGCCAAGTATTTTCCATAGTGTACTTTCAGTGACTAATTCTCCCCAACTTTTGTAAAAGTTGCCCTTTTTTAATGGTGAAAGTAGCTTAAAGCCAGCCATAGCTTACTTAACTTGTACTCCTTCCCTGTTTTGAGTATTGGGTTATACCCAACTCAGATGGGGAGAAAATGACAAATTATTTGAGAAAACAACTTTGCTAGCTGAGTTTCTTAATCAAAGAGGAAGGGTAAATAGAAGAGAGAAGGAAGAGGAAGAGGGAAGCAGATGCAACAAGTCCTCTTGCCCTACAGTTGAGGAGAACAGCAGGGACCAGAGGGCCATCAGGGTTAGCTAGTGTCTGTGTCTGTTCCACTTCTCAGGAAGGACAAGGCACCTGCTTGTGAGGAAACCCTGCTGCCCAAGATGGCGTTTCCCCCACTTTGGGAAAATCATGTTCTCTTCTCTTGTGCCTGATAGGTTGCTATTACCGGCTGTGTGCTGGTCTTGATAGCACTAAATATATCCTGGTAGATTTGGCTTTCGTGGTCTAAAGCTAAACTGCTAAGGGAGCTTAAGTTTGTCCCCACTCTGTGGTGACCTGGAACAAGTTGTTACTTGGTTCACCATTCACTACTCAGAGTGTGCCTTAGTCCTGGAAGATGAAGAGGATGGGCCAGAGGGTGGTCCATGGTAAAATGTTGGCATTTGCAGAATCTTGGATAGAGTATACCCAGTTTGGACCTGGTTTCTGTAGTCACTTTCCCTTTCTCTTCTCCTTTTGAACTGCAGACTCTGGCCTGGTTGTCCCAAGTGTTTCCTATGAGCTACATAAAAAGCTGTTGTCCGTGGCTGAGAAGCATGGGCTGACCCTGGAGCGGAGACTGGAGATGACAGGTGTGTGTGCCAGTCAGATGGCACTGACCCTCCTTGGAGGACCCAACAGGTAAATGCCTGTAAACTGGCAGGGACTCAATGTGGAGTGAAGAAGCTCTGCTTGGCCACCATCACAATGCCTCCCATACACACAGACGAGTTCATTAGGCAGTTTTCTGCCCATCTGATGGGAGTATCTCTCTGAAGTCACTTTCCTGGATGCTGCGAGGTTTCTTTGCCCCTCCTTAGACCCATCTCCTAGATGTCCTCATTCTTCTTCTGGCAAACTGCCTTTTGACCCGCTGTTTCCTGACAGCCGCCATCTGGCCTGAGACTCCTGCTAACTATCAGAAGCCTTCCTTCTAGGAACCTTCGGAGACCTGGCCTTTGGCACTCATCATTTACTTTACGTGGCTGGGATGCAAATCAGTCTCCATATCTGAGAACTTCCAGAACCACACTGACAACTGAGTAGGGGAGCTGGAGTTTGGCACCTTCCCACCTGCCCCTTATGCTCATATATCAAGGGCAGTGCCTTATTTGTGGACAGACTGATACCAGGTGCCAGACCTTCTGCTAGACACTGGGGACACGAAGAATAAAATACTGCACCTTTCCTCCAGTAGCCCAGTGAGGTCTCTAGAAAGTCTAGTGCTGTGGTAGAGGGAACAAAATTCTCCAGTAAGCCATATTATTGCCGCAGGCTGGAGAAACCAGTCACGCTTCTGGAGCACTGGCATCCAAGCGGAGCCCTGATGAACAAGGGGTGATTAGCAGGGGCAAGCAAGAAAGAGGAAGGCATTCTTTTTTTTTTTTGAGATAGGTTCTCACTCACTCTGTCACCCAGGCTGGAGCACAGTGGCACAATCTCAGCTCACTGCAACTTCCACCTCCTGAGTTTGATCAATTCTCCCACCTCAGCCTTACGAAGTAGCTGAGACTGCAGGCATGTGCCACCATGCACGGCTAATTTTTTTGTGTTTTTGATAGAGACAGGGTTTCGCCATGTTGTCCAGGCTGGTCCCAAACTTTTGGCCTCAGGTAATCTGCGCGCCTCTGCCTCCCAAAGTGCTGGAATTACAGGTGTGAGCCATCGCACCTGGCCAAGAAGAAGGTATTCTAAGTACAGGAAGTAGCATGTGCCAAGGGCAGAGAGAATCAAGAGACCATGGAATTGTTGGCAATCTGTAAGTTACTCTGTCGCTGGAAAGTAGGGCCTCAGTATAGCTGAGTGGTAGGGAGCTGCTGAAGAGATTTCAGTAGAGCTATGACATGGTGAGTCTTGTGTTTTAAAAAGATGATTTTTAGCTACAATGAGGACAGTAGATTCAGTGGAGGCAAGACTGAAGGCAGTGAGATCAGGTAGAAAACTGCAACACTTAGAAAACTGAGCCAGGGCCCAAATGATGGTGGCCCAACTAGGGAAGCAGGGATCAGAAAAGTGTACAAATAGGTTTGGTGATGCATGCCTATATCCCAGCTACTCCAGAGGCTGGGGTGGGAGGATTGCTTGAGCCCAGGAGTTTGAGGCCAGCCTGGGCAACATAGTGAGACCTTGTCTGTCTCTCTTTCTCTCTCTCTCTCTCTTTTTTTTAATATGACCTTGTCTCTTTTAAAAAAAGAGAAATGGACAGATGAGGGTTTGTTGTTAAGGTAAATTCAGCAGGACAAGGTAATTGAATGGATTTTAGAGGTGATGGAAAGTATAGTGTCAGAAATCAGTGAACTTCAAGCTTTCCAGCCTGGACATCTGATTGGATGATGGTACACATTCACTGTGATAGGAAACATGGGAAGAAGAGCAGGTTTGAGAGAGATTGTGGGTTTTGTTTTGGATGTGTTGAGTTTGGAATACCTGTAAGATATCCAAATAGTCTTTTAGCTATAAGGATCTGAAATTTAGGCCAGGCATGGTGGCTCACACCTGTAATCCCTGCACTTCAGGAAGCCAAGGTGGGCAGATCACTTGAGGTCAGGAGTTCAAAACCAGCCTAGCCAACATGGTGAAACGCTGATCTCTACTAAAAATATAAAAATTAGCTAGGCATGATGGCAGGTGCCTATAGTCCCAGCTACTAATGAGGCTGAGGCAGGAGAATTGCTTGAACCTGGGAGGAGAAGGTTGCAGTGAGCCGAGATCACACCACTGCACTCCAGCCTGGGCAACAAGAGCAAGACTCCATCTCAGAAAAAAAAAAAAAAGAAAAAAAGTCTGAAGTTCAGAAAAGGGTCTGAGCTGATGCTAGAGATTTGAGAGTTGTCAGCTTGTAGATGGTGTAAGAGTAGATGAGATCATGTGAGAAGGTGTGAAAAGCAAGGGCCTAGGGTGGGATTCTGGGGAACATCGGCATGTAGGGCACAGTTAGGAGGATGAAGAAGAAATCAAGAGAGGTAAGAAACCAAGAGGGTAGCGTGTAAGAACCAAGGAAATAGTATTTGAAGTCAAAAGGAATGGCTGGCAGTGGTACTGCTGAGAGATCAATCAAAATTAGAGTTGACAAGTGCCTATTGGCTTTGTCAGTAAAGAGGAGGATGTGGGCAACCTTGTGGGAGACTGGTGTCTGGAGTGGGGAGGTGGCTTCCAAGGAGCAGGGCAGATCTGGGTTCAGTGGGGCAAAGAAAGCCTCTTTTCCCTGAGCAGCACTCACAGATCCAAAGCCTCACATGATAGGATGTTGCTTCCCACAGGGCCTCTTCCCTATTTGCGAAATGGAACCTGGTCCTTGGCTTGTGCTTCCAGCCATGGTGTTTGGGAGTCCTTGCCAGAAAACTGATATTGCAGATAAATCCTGGAGCTCCTCACTCCAGCCTCTTTTCATTCTCTGGGCCTGATAATGTGTTTGGATGGAAGGCATCTCCTGATTCTGAAGTGATCTTGATTCAAGCAGGCTTAGTCCAACCCAGATGTAAGATTTCCATCTCCCTCATCCTATTTGAGTTGGGGGTTGGAGTGTTAGTTTTTCTTGTCTCTTGATTTAGGCCTGCTTCCTAGCTGTTAGATCTTTGGGCTCTCCTGTGCCAGGGAAGAGCCAGGGAAATGCCTATAGGAAGGGGTAGTGTGAGGTACCCTCTGAAAGAGCATCAGGCCCGTGGGTCAGGTGTCTCCTGCACCTCCTCCCAGAGCCACTGTTGGGGGCACTTTGAGACCATTAAGTGGCTTCCCAGAAACAGTAGTTTTGGGGCAGGAGCTGAATGTCCTTACCAAATCACACTCCTCTCTAGCCAGCTTCTCGGGGCTGGCTGTTCTTGTGCCAGTTTTTTCTCTTAGTGTCTGAACTGTCCAAAGGTCTATCTCCTGTCCTTTGTAGCAGTTACTGATGTTGAGAAATCAGACCTGTAGTTAGTAATCTTGAAGTTTAATGTATATCAAGTGCCATGCAGTGTTCCACGGTGCTTTCACAGCATAATTTAATGTGGTCCTCATAACTTCGCCTCAAAGCTAAATAATAGCCCTGTGTTTTTGGATGAGAACACTGTGGCTCAGAGAACTGAGGGACTTGCCCACATGATACTGCTGGTACACAGTCCAGCCAGGCCTCTAATGCACATAGGTCCATTTCCAGTGCCCATATACTCTTCGCCTTGCCGCTGGGTGTGTGAATGCTGTGCTCTGCTTCTTTTGATTGAGGGTGGGACAGGTTCTCCCTGAGAGGAAGAACCCTTTTAGGGAACAAAGTGAGTCAGATTCCACAACTCTGCAGCATCCTCTGAAGGGAGCAGTTCTCATTATATTTCCTCTAAATGCAGAAATGGAAAGGCGAATGGTTTAGTGTCTAGAAGGTAGAGTAGATTGTTAAATTCTCCAAAATGTGTCTGGGAATGGGGGCAGTTATGAAGCTCCTCTTAGCTTGTTGACAACATCTTGTCATCTTTCTCCCTTTGGGAAACCAGTAAGTGACAATCATTGCTCCGCCACTAGGCAGGGACCTATGGCCCTGCCGTCCATCTCCTCCCTGCCTTGCCGCCCCGTGAGCCAGCTGTGCTGCCTATGAGTTCGGCACAGCTCCGGGGCTAATCCTCTTTATCTCCTTATTTGTGACTTCTCTGAGTCCAAAGGAGTCTGAGCTTTGAATAGCAGAAAACTGGAAGTGACTACTTCATCCAAGGCAGCTGCTAGCATAGGAGGCCAGGTAACCCTTAGCCTGCTGCCTCCTCCATGGTCAGCACTGATTGAGTACCTTCTTTGTGTTAGGCAGTGCTAAGTGCTGGGCATCCAATATCCACACAGCATCTTATGAAATAGGTACTGTTAATGCCTGCAGCATTGCTTTCATTAGCTTCAGTAAGCTACTAAGCTCAGTAAAGAGAACTTGGATTGGCAACTGATTGAGGAGAATTGAGGGCTATGGTACTTGCTGTGAGCTTATTAGGAGTTGAGGAGAGGTAAAGTCATGAGCCAGAGTCATCCCAGCAGAGGTAAGCTTTGAGCTAGATCTCTAAGAAAAGGCGGGTCAGAGTTTGGAATGTGAAAGGCTTTCTGGGCAGGGGCCGTAGTTTCAGCATAAGCAGGAAAGAGCCTTACAAGTGCAGGAGAGAATGAGACCAGCCCTGCTGGAGTGAAGCAGACACGTTGTTGGGGAAGAAGAGCAGAGAAGGCTGCAGAGGAACTACTGAGTGTTCATGGGTCAGCAAAGCAGTGTTCTGGCAACAGCGTTGTGTGGCGCAGGATCTGGGTGAACCACTTAGTGGGAGGACCCAGCAATGACGTGGGGCTGGGGTTTGGGACAACGGGAATGCCACCCTATAGACTTGGCCTGCAGTGGATTTTGTCCCCCTCTGGAGCCTGGGACATGGTGAGCAGTGGGTAAGAGATCTGAGACCAATAGGTGCTACAGGCAATTGTCTGGTATAGGGTGCAAGGGATTGGCAAGTCTGTAGCTGATACTGCTTCTTCACCTTCTTTTCCAGATTGAATCCCAAAAATGTTCACCAGAGGCCTACAGTGGCTCTACTGTGTGGACCTCATGTGAAGGGGGCTCAGGGTATCAGCTGTGGAAGGCACCTAGCCAACCATGATGTCCAGGTCATCCTTTTCCTGCCCAATTTTGTCAAGATGTTGGAATCTATCACCAACGAGCTGTCGCTCTTCAGCAAGACCCAAGGCCAACAAGTGTCTAGCCTCAAAGGTGAGCACTTATGCAGGGCTGGGCTGAAGGCCTCCTCCCTCCTTAGCAGTTTGATGGTCTCGTCATGCCACCCAGTGGCAACAGGTGGAAAGGCACCATGTGTGTAAGGATGGTGCTCTGCCTCTAAGGAGTCTTAGAACAGTAATATACTATTTTCCATCCCCTTACTCTTCTCCCTCTCCCACTACTCAGATGAAAAGCTGGGGACCCACTGGTCCATTCCACAAATATTTGTTGAACAGGCACTCTTCCTGATGCTAGGGATATGGCAACAGATATTTTAAAATCCATTCTTCCATGGAGCTTATATTCTGGTTAGGAGGTACAAACAGTATGTAACATACTCGTGTAGTTGTAGTAAGAGATATGAATAAAAGTAAAGCAGGGAAAGGAGGCATGTTGGAGGACTGGGTAGAGAGTAGGAGACCTGGACATTTCAGGGTCAGGTCATGATGGGCCTTGGGGATGACCACAAGGATTTGGGCTTTTACTCTGGTGAGATGGGCATCATTGAAGGAATAAGTAGGGAAATGATATAATCAAATTTAGGTTCCAGATGATCATTCTGGGTGCTATTTGAGAGTAGACTACACAGAGGAGTACACAGAGGTGTCAGGATGCTGTTGTGATTATGGGAGAGATTATGGTGGCTAAGACAGAGTGGTAGTGCCAAAGGTGGTGAAGGTAGTTTCTAAATCAGTTTTGGAGATAGAATCCACAGATTGGATGTATGGGGGTGGGAGAGAGAGACTTGGGAATGGCTCCAAGGTTTTTGGCCTCAGTAACTGAGGTGCAATCACTGAGATGGGAAAGCTTGATGGAGAAGATTTGGGGAGGAACAGCAGAAGCTCAGCTTGAGACACCTATTGGATATGCAGGTGGAAATGTTGATAGGGAAGGAGTTATATGAATCTGAAGTGAAAGGATTCAGCCTAGACTTACAAGCCATAGGGAATATTTAAGCCATGAGGAGCCTGGATATGCTGTCACATAGGAAGAGAGTAGATACAGAAGTTGGAAAACTGAGCTCTTTATTTAGAAGTCAGGGAGTAAAGAGCCTAACCAAGGAGATGGGACTGGAATGGTCAGTGAGGGCGAAAGAAAACCAGGAGAGTATGGTAGCTGAAAGCCAAGTGAAGAAAGGAGCATGTCATCAGCTGTGTCAGCAAGCCACGCTCTAGGTTAAGGTCAAAGGAAGACAGAATCGACCACTGGATTTAGCATCTCTGTGGAGGCTCCTGGTGAGCTTGACGAGTGTAGTCTCAAGTGGAGTGGTAGGGATAGAGTCTGATTGGAATGGGTTTAAATGAGAATGGCAGGGGTAAGAATTGGAGAGAGCAAATATGGCCCAGAGAAAGGACTTCACCAGAGGTCAGATGGTGAGTCAAGGGCAAAGCCTGGACCAGAACCTTTGTCTCCTAAGTCTCAGGCCAGGCTCCTGTGGGCACACAGAAGATAGGATGCCAGTCTCACTCTTGAGAGCCTCATCACCCACAGAGACTGCCCCCAACGGCACATTCTAAGCAGGGAAGTTGTGAGTCTCTAGCTGAGAAATATTACTTTAGGCTGAGAGCTTGGAAGGGGGCCTGGTGTGGGTTCCCCTTCTTGTAATTTTTAACATGATGCCCCCTTCTAGGCAGTTCTTCCTCTTGCTGCCCAAAGGTTTTCCTATCCCAGCTGCTCCCGGACACAAGTCTGAACAACGATTAAGTTTGGTCTGATTTCTGCTATTCTCAGTTTAACCTCTTAGGCCAGTACAGGATCTATATACTTGGTGAGACATCCCCTTCTAATACTGTTCCAGAGGCCTGGTTAGAGCAGAGGAGCCTGGGAGAGGTTCTCTCTTAATTCTTAATTAAGGTTGGGCTGAGTGGGAAACCCATTCCTATGAGATAATGAGTACGAGAGAGGACAGGCTTGCTAGAGTAGAATGAGTAGGCCAACCGGAATAGAATAAGCATGCTCTCACCTGCTCACCCTTCTTGGGTCGGTCAGCAGATAGCAATCAATTCCTGTTTTTGCTGGGCCTGAGTGGGGCTTCCCTGTGACAGCCACCTTGACAGTGGACTCTGCCTTCCCAGAGGTCATAAGGTGCCCAGGGCATTAGTTGAATATACAGAGGCGTGCCTGAGAAGGCAAAGGAGGTGAGGGCTTTGTGCCCTGAGAAGCTCTGCACACTGAGCAGGACAGTGGTTCATCCTGAGAACTCCAGGAGGGCAGTGGTCTGCTGGGCTGACCTGCAACTTGGTCTCTAGCACTCAGCCCAGCCAGCTTGCAACTCCTAGGGCCTGTGCCCTGGCCCAGCTTTAAGAAGGCCAGCCTTTGGAGAGGCATCGGAGTGGTGTCTGGAAAACAGAGATACCCTTGGGACGACCTGGGCCCTAGTCCCAGCCTGGGCTGCTCTCTGCTTATAGGGATTTTCAGATGGCACTCTTTCCACCTGCAGATCTGCCCACTAGCCCTGTGGACCTGGTCATCAACTGCCTGGATTGCCCTGAGAACGTCTTCCTGCGGGATCAACCCTGGTACAAGGCTGCTGTGGCCTGGGCCAACCAGAACCGGGCACCAGTACTCAGCATAGACCCTCCCGTGCATGAAGTCGAACAGGGCATTGATGCCAAATGGTCACTGGCACTGGGCCTGCCTTTGCCACTGGGGGAACACGCAGGCCGTATCTATTTGTGCGACATTGGCATTCCCCAGCAGGTCTTCCAGGAGGTGGGCATCAACTACCACTCACCCTTTGGCTGCAAGTTTGTTATCCCACTGCACTCTGCCTAGAGGGTTCCTGCGCAGGCAGGACCCTGCTGTCCCCTGCTGCTCTGATAACGAACGCCTTAAGGATATGAAGCTTCATGGACCTTGTTAAAGTTTTTTCCCTTTTGGGTTTGTTTCTTCTGTGAGAGAACAGAACTTACTTAAAACTGACCTGTCACTTGCTCTTAGCTAGGGAAGTCTTTCCCACTGGGTTCCGGGCTGGGCGGCAGGCTGAGCGTGCAGCAGCTCCAGGCATCTCTACCCTCAGCCCCCTGCACGGCCAGGTGGGCCTTTGTTTACAGCCGTAGGCAGCTCTCTAAGACTGTGTTTCAGGTTTACAGCCACTGGGCCTGGGCACATGCATTGAGGAGTGGGCCAGGTCCTGTTTGGGGGCCTGTACCTGCTCTATTTCAGAGCTTGTGGCTTTGTGTCTCCCTTGCTTTCCCCATGCAGACAGCCCTTCCTCTGTAGAACCAGCTGCGTGGCAGCTGTCCACCAGAGGGCAGACCTGCACTCTCCATTCATTTCCAGGGCTGTGACAGACCAGGCCTTCCCCTAGCCCCACAAGTTGATTTGGGGGGTTTTGACCCTTACTCCTGAGCTGATCCAAGTTTTATGCTGATTTTTCCAAGGATCTCTCCCTCCTTTTCCCTCCATCACTCAGAGGTAGGGAAGGGGGCGGCATTAGGATGGTGTTACTGTATTGGGATTTTATGTTCTGTCGTCTTCAGCACAGGTAGTATAAGGTTATATTACTGTAGAACCACAGTGCCCATCTTGCCAGCAGTGCCCGCCCCCACCCCCAAAACTGAGCAGGCTGAGCCTTTGCCTAGTCTGGGGCCAGACCCCTCAGATGGGGATATCCCTGGGGGAGCCTGGTGCTGAGCCAGAAGAGGCTTCCTGGTGCTTCTGTCCTAGGCCACCACTCCTCCAGCCCTTTGCCCGCACATACATGCCCCACCTACTCTTTCGTCCCCTCTGCCCTTCCCCTGAAATGGTCCTTTGCAGCTGTCATCCCAGAGCAGGGCACATGGGCTCCCCTGCTTGAGCTCCACCCCATCTCTTAAAACATCTGGGCTTTGAACCCTTTACAGTTGTCCAGTCTAGATGAACAGGCTTGGGGCCAGCACCCTGTCTCAAAGATGGCAAAATGAGGCTAGTTCTGGATGAGCTAGCTGGTGTGGGTTCCAACCATAGGAACACACTGATGCTCAAATCCTAAGGTGCCAAGCCCTAGGCCCTGGAGGCTGGTAGAACAGGATCTATACCTGGAACCCTGGCAGGGATTCCTGCCAAGAACCTGTGCTTAAGCCTGCTTCAGGGCTTCAGGCTGCTGCTGCTGTGTCTGCCCAGACTGGCTGAGCGGGTGGATGGGTGGGCAGAAGGGCTTACCGAGGATTGTGGACACAGGGTAGGCCCTGGTACCATGGGTTTCAGGCTGTTACCACTTTCCTTGTAGGAGCATAGCCAGAAGCAGATGAGCCAGGGTAGAGGGCTGGCCCCTCCTCTCATCTTCCCTTCAGTCTTAAATTGTCTCCAGCAATAGGAAGAGGCCAGGGACTGTAACCCTTGTGCTATGTATTCTCTGAGCCTCTGCTCACTCTCAGGGCCAAGCAGCTCCCAAGCCGGAGCCCTCTCTTGGCCACAATCCGAAGAGCAGTCTAGGTTACAGGCATTTTGGTAGGCAGGTTCTGGCTGCCTGTTAATGCAGTTAGGCCCCCTGATTAGGTACAGTGAGAAACAAGCTACAAGAACCCTGGCCCAGGAGACTGCCCACTCCAGCAAGATCCAGGGATGATAGCCTTGCGGGGCCACTGGGAGTTTGTGCCCAAGCGTCTCCCTCTTCTCTCCCCAGGGGGCACTGGGACTGGTCCTTGCCCTCATCCTTAGCCTGGGCCTTCCCCAGAGGTATTAAGTATGATTCCTCCATCTTCAGTTCTTTTCAGGGGCATCCTGCCCATAGTACCCAGTTCCCAAGGGGCCCCCAGTCACGTGGTGAAACCTAGCACTCGTGCAGCTCTTAGGGAACCAAAACCAGCACTGAAATAAAGCTGAATGACTGAGTCCTGTGGCGTGTGAATTGCTCTGTAGGCTGTCATGAGGTGCTGCCTGTTCCAGCCTAGGAACCCGCCCCACTCGTCTCCTGCCCTCAGCAGACCATAGTTGTTGGGCACATACAGCCTAAAGTCCCAGCCAGTAATGGGACTGGCAGGCTGCGGAAAACCAGACCCCAACTGGCTAGTCACGGTGGGCTGATTCCGTTACGTTCTCTGGGGCTGAGAGGTACAGGAGCCAGCAGGGCAGAGGTGCCGTCTAGGACTGCTCAGCAGCCTGGGCTCAGGACATCCCCACTTCTGGTCTTACCCCTGCCTAGCTCTTCTGTGCCTGGCCCAGTTCACACTTAGCTCTCCACAAGCTGAACTGCTAAGAAAGACTTTATTAATAAGGTCAGGTAAGGGGAAGGCAAGGAGCCTGGAGATGGACACACTGGTACCAGGGGTTACAAACAGTAAGAAACACTTTATTATAACTTTACAACATATAAATAGCTTGGGTCAAATCTGTGCTTTCTGGCAGCTGGGCACCAAGTCTGCTCCCCTGCAGGCTCCTGCCTTCCTTCACATTGCACTGTTCATTGGGTGGCTCTGGCCTGGGGCCTGGTGGTCAAGGCTGGAGTCAAGGGGCTGGGCGGCCCAGTCCCGCCCTCCATCTCCTCATGCCGTGGCCTGCGCCTGTCATCTGCTTGGGTTGCGGCTGGTGTGGAAGGACCGCTCCTCAGGGGTCAGGCCAGCAAAGAAGGGGTGCAGCAGGGCCTCGGCCAGTGTGATGCGCTGGGCAGGGTCAAATTCTAACATCCTCCTCATCAGGTCAAACAGCTGCACGTGCTCCAGGGAGTCTTGGAGCATATAACTCTGCTCAGGGACACAAGGTGCCTCAGTGTGACGGCAGGATCGTGGGAAGCCACAGCAGGTCCCCTTGCCTCTGGGATGCCTTGCTGGACTGGATCGAGGAGGCAGTGTTGCCTCCTTGGAGGACTCTACTTCCGCCCTCCTGGACAATGAGCAGCTCCTTTCCTTTCATGCCTGTGTTTAACGTTTTGCTCGGAACTTGCCAGGCTACTAGATGTCTTGCTGGATTGATGCCTCTGCCCCCACATGCAAAGTCCTGACAAGTGGGTAGAGATCACCTCTGCGAAATTCACTTGCCCGAGCACCAAATGCAGTTGACAGAGACCAAATGCAGTTGGCTTCCTGGCCATGTCTAGGTCTTCCCTCCCCCTCACCTCAGTCCTGCCTAGTTCTTCCCAAAATTTCGCGGAGAGAGAGGGACAGGAAGCAGCAGGGTTTCTGACATCTGGCTCTTCCGGTGTTCCCCAATTCATAGCCACCCTATGGGGAAGGGGTAGGGCCAAGGGCCCCTCTGGGACAGTATGCAAGAAGCCCCACTGCCAGCATCCAGCAGTCTTGGGTGCTGCCTCCCATAGAGCTGGATCGGGGAGGCAGCCTTTAGTGGCCTGGCCTGTCTCTGCTGTATGTCTGCCCAGTGCCTGGGGTCTCTCCTTGGCATGAGTTGAGCTGGGGGTAGCCAGAAACTGACCTTCAGAGGTTTGCAGTTCTCCTTCACATACCGGCCATCAGAGCTGTTCTCATCCCAAACTAGGCCCCCTTTGTAGAAATATTTCTGCTTCCTGAAAATTAAGGGGGTGGAGTCAAGTGTGGGAGTAGAAAGGGGACAAGCCTCTGGTGGGAGGTGGGGAAGAGCAGCTCCCAAGACAGCAGCAGAACCAGGGCAACAGGTTTGCAGGGGCACACAGGGAAGGTTTTTGGGACCCATGGACTGTCCAACAAAGACTCACCACATCCAGTACCCTGCTGACCCACAGCCAAAAAGAGAAAGGCCCCTATACCAACCCTGAGGGGGCTACTGGGGTCCTTACCTGGTACGGTGGATCATGTGTGATGGGATGGGCCCTAGGATCTTCTCCATCATCACCAGATGCTCTCGGTTTTCGTGGGTCTGTGGAAGATTAGGGACAGTACAAGGGGGTCAGTCCTAGCTCTGGCCCCTTCAAGGAGAATAAGGAACAAGAAAGATGGGCAAGTGCCCTCACTGCCCCCGGAGATGCAAACCTACCAATGAAGCAGCAGCCCCAGCTTCTCCTGCCAGCCTGTGCTCAGGCTCAGGCTCCTCAGCCCTTGTGGGTGGAGGCAGACTGGGCTGTGGCTGCATTTCCCTCTGGTTAGCTCTTCGCTCCCTACCCAGAACATGCCCTGTCCCAGCCCATCCTGATGCCTTTATTCATCTGTGCCTTTTATCTAGAAGGTCAGGTCACCTCCTGCCCATCCTCCATCCTCGACGGCCTAGCATAAGACTCCTCTGAGTGTTCTAGCTCCCCTGACTTGTGCACTCCCTTTAGCATCTACATCCTTAAGACTCTGAATTTCACATGATGACTAATGGGAGGAGGAAGACACCTGTCTTCTCATCCAGGTGGAGCTTCCCACCCCAGTGGCCTGCAGCCTATCACAGTAGCAGTGCTTAGGGTAGGGGAGCGATGTGGGGTGGCTGTACCTGGAAGAGTGTGAAGCCCCGGTAGTACTCAAAGAGAATGCAGCCAATGCTCCAGACGTCACAGGGCTGTGCCCAGCCCAGCTCTGAAAGCCAAGATGGGGAGAGGCTGTGAGATCTGGCCCTATGCTTCCAGCCTGGAGGTCACAGGGCAGCCATCACACTGGCTGGCAGGACTCTTGCCCAAATCCCATTACAAGGCCCTCTCTCAGTAAGGCTAACAGATAAAGCCAGGTCAGTCACCTGTGTCTCATGACACTGGCCTCTTGGTCTGAGAAACTCTGCCTGCCCTGGGTGGCAGAGACTGCCAGGCATGCCACTGCCTGTTTATACCCTCCCAACAGTCCAGTGTGACAAGGTCACAGGCCATACAGTCACTCACCAAGGATCACCTCAGGTGGGCGATAGTGACGGGTGGCCACAATGGTTGTGTGATGCTCATGGTCAAAGGTGGCACTGCCAAAGTCAGCCACTCGGATGCTGGTGTTCTTCACTGACTTCTCCTCACAGCTCTGAAAGGCAAGGCAGGCCTGCCAGGTCAGGAGTCCACACCAGTGGGTAACCCACTCCTGGAGCAGGGCCTCACCCTTACCCCCACCAATACCTTGTGTTCATTGTAGAGGGTTTCAAACTCAGAATTCACAAACAGGATGTTCTCTGGCTTCAAGTCTGTATGGGTCAGCTGATTCTCATGCAGAACTAAGGGAGCAGGGAAAGAAGGGGAAGTAGGCAAATGAGAAGCTGGCTCTCCTGCCAGCGCTAGGCCAGACCCCTCCTCCAATGCCAGCAACTGCCAGAGCTCCTCACACCCCCACCTCAGCAGGGAGCTGGACTGCAGCCTGCCTCTGTGCTGGCCTCTCTCTCAAGAGTTCTCTGTACTTGAGGCCTTGGAGGGTTCTGATACTTCAGCAGGGGGGTGGGAAAGAAATTTGCCATTTGAAAAACCTCCCTCCACCTCTCCTCTGCAGAGACCAGGCCTCCTCACCTGTCTCTCACCAAAGCTACAGCAACAGCCTTGAGTTGGTTCCCTCTTCCCCGCACCAGCTACATAATTTGCAGGGCCCTTTGCAAAATGAAAATGCAGGTCCCCTGTTCAAGTTACTAAGAATCAAGCACAAGGTCCTGTGTGACTGAGTGCACAGGTTGCATACCCAGGAAGCCAGCCCCGCCTCTCATCGCTAGTCATGAGCAGGCAAGCCTTTCCCGCCCAGCCCCTTCTGACAGTGGCTTCCTGCTTGTAGTCACTTTTCAGCTCAAGGCTCCCATCTGGCACTCAAGACCCTCACAACTGTGTGGCCCACGACTCCCCAATGATAGCCTACTCCACTGGAGCCAATTCTCAGCCCATAACAGGCTCCAGGCCTCACCAAGCTGTTCCCCTTGCTTGGAAACCTTGTCCCATCTTGCAAATCCTGTGGGAGGAGGAAGACACCCGTCTTCTCATCCATGTGGGGCTTCCCACCCCAGTGGCCTGCAGCCTATCACGAAGTAGCAGTGCTCAGGGTAGGGGAGCGATGCAGGGTTACCTTGAGCTATTCTATATTCTAGCTCAAGGTCTACCAACTTCACCAAGGAGCCTTTCTGTACTGCTGCAACCACTGCAAATCCTACAGTGCTGAGCCCTGGCACCACCAAATGCTTTTCAAGGCTGGCAGGGAGATGACAAGTCAGGGTTGCACAGAGGGTCTCCATGTGGGAAGGACCTGTGGCCCTGTCAGGTCAGGCTTCTACCTTTTTACCCCATGCATGAAGCAGGGAGGTGGGGTTGGTGGTTAGGCCAATTCTGGAGCAGTTCTTTTCTGTTTTCTTCCTGAGTGCCTGGGGGTAGAGAGGCTGGTCCGGTGGTCCCTGGAGGGAGCCCTAACCTTTCCATCCTCACACTGAGATTCCCACCTGAAGACAGGCCTTTCTGCCAAAGGGGATCTGGTGTCCCTCAGGCCCAGGAGAATGGTTAGTAACGTGCTGGAATGAATGGGGACAAGTAACCAGATGACTTGGCTGTAGGCATGTGGCTGCCCATGCTTCTTTTGAGGGTGGACACTTACATCTAAGGGCGTGGCAGAGCTGGTAGGCCATGTGCCGGACATGTGGTAGGGGGTAAGGCTGGAAGTTATTCTCCTTCAGGAACTCAAAGGTGTTCTTGCCCAGGAGCTCAAAGGCGATGCACATGTGACCGTGGAAGTTGAACCAGTCAGACATCAAGACGCACAGGCTGGAGGAGGAGGATGGGCAGGGCTCAGGCTGTGTGCTGGGGGCCTGCCTCACCCCCTCTCTCAGATGAAGACAGTTCCCAACTCTCTCCTAGGCCACCGGGTCACACACCAGAACGCAGATACACACAATGCAAGAGAACCACAGCAAGAGCACTTCTCCCCACCAGCCATCGCCCAATCCCCAGATGAGCTCTGGACAAGGATTAAGCTTCCTGCAGTGGGTATGGGAGATGTCCAGAGTTCTGGTCCAAGCCCTCCAAGCTTCCCTACTTATGATGTGGGAGAAGCCCTGCCTCAGAGTTGCTGAGGGAGACATGGAAAGTGCTAGTGCACTCTGCAGGACTGGTGCTGCTTTTCTCGACCTGCCCACTCTGCTGAGCTTCGTGAGGGTGTGCTGGATTCACCCATCTGCCCAGGCTCAGCACAATGTGTGGAGGAGAGTGCTCAGTGTGTTTGCCACAGAAAGGCCCTCCTTTGGGTATCTCCTACTATGTGAAAGCCCCAAACGGCTTCATGTTTTTATCTTGTCTTACGCCCAACATAACCCAGTGAGCTCCCCAATTCACAAATGCAGGGCTGGGAGGCCCGCCTCGGGCCACAGAGCCAGCTGAGGTGGAGCCTGGACTGCAGTCTAAAGGCTTCCAGCAAGACCTCTGCCACACTCCCCTGGCTCTGAGTGTGGGGAGAAGGCACAGTGCAGACGGGTGAAGGGACACTACTAAGCCCCTGGGGGTCCAGCAGCCCCACTGAAGGCTTCCCTCCCACTCCTTGCAGACACTCACAACTTGTTTTCTTTGTCCTTCTCCTTGATTTTTTTGAGCACGTTGATTTCTAGCCGGGCAGCCTCCCGGTACTTGCCCACATTGCGGATGATCTTCAGGGCAACCTGAGACTTCCCTCTGGTACCCGGGAAGGAAACAGAGGTTCTCATCAGCAGCTGCCCAGTCCTTCCCCCACCCACCACCCCAATCCAGCAACTCCCAACAAACACTGCTCCAGGAGCAGCCTGCACTGAAGAAAGCAGATACTGGATGCCCAGCCTGCCCCATGCAACACCAGACCTCTGCCCACCCAACAGCAAGCTCCCTGACATCTGTGAGTTAATGCTCTTGGCATCCATGCCAGCCTTAGGCTTTTATGTTCTCGGCCACTGCCAGCTCCCAAGGGAGTGTGGGAGAGTAGAGGTCAATCCTGCTTACCCAGCGCCAGCCCAGGAGCTCACATAGTGACCTAACCTATAGGCCAGGCAGCCCCAACCCTGGCCAGGCTGTCCCACCCAGAGCCCTCCTGCACCTCCTGACCTTCCTGAGCTTGTCTGCAAGTCTGAGCAAACAGGGATGGGGGTGCCAGGATCGAGTAAAGATCTGGCAAGAGGCAGGGGTACCAGCAAGGGTACCTCTCACTGTGGGGTCCAGGGCCACTCCTTTTACCACACCCCTCTCCAGCCGCACCTACCTGCCACAGCGTTTATCAGTGACCACAAAATGCCAGGAACCCTTCTTAAGTGTCCAGGGAAGATTTTAACAGTCCCTGCTCTGTGCTTCCCACCCCCAACCCCACCCCAGGAGGCCATCTGCAGGGAGCCAGCAGAGAAGGAAATCTGCTGAGGTCTGGCTGCCAGGCCCTGTCAGGAAAGGACCACTAGAATTCAGATGTCCAGTGGGGAACTTGAGTGAGACAGCCCTAGCCTGGAAGGGCATGTCTGAGGCCTCAGGGAGGCTGACGGTGGTACCTAAGGCTCACAGGCCCAGGGTAAAGGGATCTTCTAGAGAATTCCCTGCTTTTCTTTCCCTATCCTATTTTCCCAGATTCTCAGGGCAGGAAGGGACCTCAGGGGAAAGGTCATGCACTCCGGCCTCCTCCTGAAACAGGGTTCCTCCGTGGCATCCCAGTCCTCAGCACAGGGAGCTCATCACTTCCAAGGCAGCCCTGCCAGAGTTGCATGGCTCTTACAATAAGACCCTGCCTTTCACTGAGCTGAATTCTGCCTCCGCGTGACAACCCCCACTGGCCCTGGCTCCCTTTGAGTCCTTTGAGTGAAAGTAAAGGTTCCCCGGACCCTCCACCTGCCCCCTAGTAACTCCAGAGGCTCATTTTCCCTCCAGCTCCTCAAGAGAGGAGCAGCCCAGACCGCCTACTTGAGTCTGCCATGTCTCCACCTGGCCATGGTATAGTTGTGCATGTCCCTCCACCCACTGGTCCCAACCCTAACCTCTTGGGCCGCACTGAGTCATACAGGCATTTGCATGGAAACTTGGAGCAAATAGAAACTTCCTCTCAGTCTACCTTGTGGCCACAGGGAAGGCTGGATGCCTGGGTCTGAATGACCTGAGTACCCCATTTAATGTAGGAGCACTACAGCGCAGTGGTGGCCAACTCTGCCGTTAACTGGAGTATGATGCAGGCAAACCCTGAGTATGTTCATTCATCTCTGCAACAGCGAGAGGGCCACATATGGGTGGCATGCGGCTCCAATGAGGACACGAGCACTTTGTAGCTGAAGTGCCAAACCAACTAGAGAGCCTACAGCAGGGAGGCAACTGGCTCCCTGGAGGTGGCCTCCCCAACCCAGACCTATATGAGAGGAAGCAAATGTTCTAGTCTTGTGGAATGGTGAAGGAACAAAACTACTGCACTGTTGGGCTTGGGAGAGAGGGAGGTGCAGCATGACACACATAGGTATACCCCACTCTCCTGAGCACACTCAGTGGAGACCGCACACTACCCTAGCCACACTGAAGAAGGCAGCGGCCTGCTTGGTGAGAAAGCCCAGGGTCATGTTTCTCTCGACTTAAGGTCTGCACAGCCTCAAAGGCAGACCCTCAGGGGATGGGACTTAGGCCCTTAGGGCTGGGCTTGGTGGTACTCCTAGCCCCTTGCCAGGCCAAGAACCTAAAAGTTATCACAGCTCCAAGCCATAGGGGAGCTATAGAGGCAGCTCCAAGCCATAGGGGAGCTGGGGCCTTGGCCTTGTTCTGATATCCACCACTACAGTCCTGGAGAAGTAGAGAGATTAGAGCAGAATCTTTCACTGAGCAACAATTCTTGGGCAGTGTTGCCACATACCTGCAGGACCCAAGAATTTCTCCCTTATTACAGGGGATCAGCAAAACCCCAACATGGACAGGTCAGAACCCTACTTTAATGCCACCCTTCAAAGAGAAAAAAGTTAAGCTCTGATAGCTGCCACCCTCAAGAACTCAGGCCAGCTCTTCCCAGGAAGATCACATCCAGAGCCAGCTGTACTGCCCCAGCTCGCTCACCTGGCATGGTCCAAGCACTCCACCACCTTGCCAAAGGTGCCTTCACCCAGGTTCCCCACAATCTCATCTAGGAGAGAAAAGAAATTGGGCATGAGACTCTGGAGGGCAGGGAGTTGGCAGCTCCTGCAAGTTCACAGCATTCAAATTCTCAAAAACAAAAAAGGTTTCTCTCTCACTGCTACACTCTTTAAAATGGAAGTTGCTAGTGTCTGTGTCATTCAGGCAATTACTGGTGGCCCCGCTAAGGCACCACGCGCACTAGAGGCCCCTCCAGGCAGGAGAGGTCTCGTCTAACAAGGGGGGTAGAAAGTAGAGAGGTAAAGTTTTACGAAAGGTGGCTGTACATCGCTCTTGGAGCCAATCGCCGATCCGGCACACCAGGTGACCCTCCTTGTCATCTTCCACACTCCGGCTGCTGCGCTTACTGCTCTGTTGGCTTCTCTGCATGCACCGCCCCCCGAAACGCCATCCGACCAATCGCATGGTAGGCGGTTCCGATTGACAGATTGAGGTGTCAGTCAAAGGCAGAGGTGGAGACGGTGAGGAGCCGGTGGGTTGGTTGGTTGGATTTTCCAGATCCCAGCATTTCATAAGGCACACAGCATATATAACGATAGGGATATTGCAAGGGACACGTCAAGACACAAACTGACTTCAAAAACAGAAAAGTAAAAACAGCTACAGGTATGTAAAGAAAACTCGGACATTATCTCTAAGAGGAGCGCCACAAACGCTCAGGAAGACGACCTGCCTCTGCTGATGAGGGCCACGCTGTGAGGAGAGCCATCGCCCCGACTCCCTCCTCCTCCTCCTCCGAGTCTCTCCCTCCCAGGCCCTCCCATGTGGCTTTGGCCAGAGCGGAAGATGCAGTGAGAACGGTGGCGCAAGAAGGCAGCTGGCCCCGCCTGGGTCCAACCATCCAGACTGGTCAGCGGCTGCTCCGGCTTCAGCTGCAGAATGCCCAGCCTGTCCTTGCCTGCCTCTGTTCGCCCACGCAGACTTGCACATGCCTGACAGCTGCCACTCAGAGCCAAGCTGCTACCTGCCTCCAGACGGCATCCTTGGCCAGACTTCACCATCACTACCAGAAACAGCCTTCCGTCAGCAGCCCTCCTGCCACCAGCCTCAAGCAGGAAAGCAGCCTTGGATCCTCTGGGCCGGTCAACTGCAAGGCTTCCTACCACAATGGCCCACACAGGCCCCATGCCAGCTCCTGCCCTGGCCTTGGCACCTGTGCTGCTCACAATCTAGGCCCATCCCAAGCCTCACGACGATCGATAAGAGGGCACCAAACAGAGAAGCAGAGCCAGACCTGCACTGCCATCCTGTGGCAGCATGTGGCAGTGTGCAGAGAGGCCAAAGGGCCATGCTGCAATCGCCCGCACAGTCAACCCTCAACCTGTGGCCACTCAAAGAAGTCACAGAAAGAGCTGGGCAGAGAAGATGCCTGGCCTCTCCACCGCTCCTCAGGGGCCTCAAGGCCGGCAGGGGGGAGGCAGGGAAGAGGGATGGGGGAGAAGAGAAGACCACACGTAACCTCGGAAATACACAACTGGCTTTCCTTCCCCAGGGAACTGAGCGCAGTGAGGGCTCCAGAGACCTTACAACCCTCCGTGCTAGGAATACTGGCCAGGCCCCGCTCTGGGCATGTGGCCTGCAACTGGACAAGGCCTGGGGCAGCAGCCTTTCCACCATTTCTTCACATGCCCCATCACACAGGCACCTGCCCCTCCTCACCGCGACTGCCCCTCGTAAAGAGGCTCGGCTGGAGAGGGCCTGGCCGGAGATTAGAAGGGAAGTTCCCAGTCTGAGCTGGCTGACAGGCAAATCCTCCCGTCCTGTGAGGCACTCCAGACTGGGGACCTTTGGGAAGGGGTATGCAGATGAGACGCAGAGGTGGATGCAGTCCACATCAGAGCACTCGGTTACACGAGGAGGCAGTCTCTGGGTGGGAAGGACCAGGCCATATAGCTGCAGACCACCATACCAGCCACTCTACTAGGATCCTTAAGAAGTGTCCTAAGAAGTGTCCCCAGCCACTTGCACCACGTGGTCTGTGTCTAGAGCACTGTGTAGACATAGACAGGCCAGAGGCCAGCCAGCATCGGAGCCAGAGTTCCTATAGTTGCCACTGGAAGGGGCCAAAAGACACAGGGGTCAGGACCCTGTGATCAGCCCTGCACCTGGACCAGACAACACATACACACACACATGCACGCACACCAGTGCACGTGCACAGGGCTGGCAGTACTCACCCGGACCAGCCAGCCAGAGAGAAGGCTAGAAAGAGATGAGGCCTTTAAGCCCCAGCCAGCACACTCTGGCTACCACTCACCGAGGAGGCGCTGCTACAAGACCTGGTGCGGCGTTTGTGGCAGTGGTGGGCGTGCTTGCGGGTCCGGTATGGCCCCCTCTCCCGTGATCGCCGACGATGACGAGAACGTGAAGATCCATAGTAGTCCTCTCCAAACGATGGGCTCCGCTCTTCACACCGGTATGTATCGCTGTCACGGCGCTCCCGGTACCTCCTCTGGTAGGGCAGGCGGTCATGGCTGCCAAAAGGGGGATGGGGATGCTGGTCAGCTGGGTCCTTGCTGTTAGCAGGCAAGAGACCTGTGGTAGGGCCACTGTAAAGGGCTGAAGGGGGACGGCCTGTGCTAAAGCATCCAGACTGGTGGGAAGTGGCTGAGAGGGGAGGGTGCAAAGGTACTAAGCCTGCCCTCCAGAGCCCTGTCCAACAGCAGCATCCTCCAGCCATAGGAGGAGGGGTACAGGGGAAGGGGAGTATGGTAGAGGGCCTCCAAGCGTTCTACACCCTCCAGAGTTCCCTGTGGCCTGCTGCAACTCTTAAGTTTGGCCTGGGGGCTGAGATAGGCCCAGGGAACAACCTTTCCAGGGGTGAGGTTATGTTCCTAATCCTCACCGAGGAAGGCTTAGGAGGTTAAGCAGGAAAGTTGCCAGCCTAGAAAATGGGGGAATGTGTAGGGAGAAAAGGCACTCCAAAACAGAGAAAGACTGGGCGACAAGGAAGGCAGCTACTGCTGAGGCCAAGGCATGCAGGTGAGGTTAGTGGAGGAGCCCAAAGAGGACAGGGCAGGGATCCAGGGACAGCTGGGCGGGGATGGAGTCATCTCAAGGAGTCTGGAGTTGCCACAGCTGAGCCCAGCTGACAGAAGGAGCCTTTCCCTCCTATCTAGTTTCCTCTCACCTTCTGGACCGAGATCTCCGTGGGGGAGGCTCCCTTCGGGACGGGTATCGCAGTCTCCCTTCATGTTCCCGACTGTAGGACCTCCTCCTCTTCCATCGGTAGCTCAGGTACGGGTCTGGTTCAGGGGAGCGGTATCGCTTACAGTGATGCATCTAGATCACGAGGAACAGAAAGCCCTGCTAAATACACAGCCAGCCAACTCCAGCCATGGGGATGCCTGGGGCTTCCCAGTTGCTCCTGAAGTGGCCCATTGTTCTGTTTGGAGGTGGCCCCTCCCAGAGGTTTATGAAGCAAGAACTCTGAGGTCACACTGGTCAAACAGCAGACAATGGGAAACAACCTTCTCTGCCAGTGAACAAACAAACAGCTGCCTCCCAGCAGAGCATCACTGGCCTGGTGGCCTGAGTGCTCAGGGAACTGGGTGAGCCAGGGCCAGGGGCTGAGGCAGGAACCCTGGGATGGTGAACACTACCGCAGGGAGATCAAAGGCAGGAGAAAGGGGGGCCTCCTGCACTCCATTCCCTCCCGCCTGGGGAGTCCCGTGAAGTGAATGCTCTATAAAGCCAGAGGCCAGGCAAAGGGCTGTTGGCATGGGGCCAACACACGGGAGGCGAGGGCTCAAAGACCTCAAGTTTGAGAAGCTGAACGCTGTCTGGCTGAGGCCCTGAACTGGACCCCACTCAAGGAAGTAAGGACCACAAGTGAGCATGAGGAGCCACAACAGAGACGAGAAGAGCAGCCCTTGGAGAAAGAGGCACACAGGCCTCAGGAACATTCCATAGCCCTCCTGAGGGTCTACCCAAGGAGACGTGGACCCAGGGGGTCTGTCCAGCCCCTGCTGGCTCATCCTGGGTCTCAGCACTGGGTAGGATGCCAAGGTCCTCAGAGTATCCAACTTTCTTGCCAGAGGCCCATTTAGTACCCTTTTACACCCCCACAGTGCCCTGCCAGGTGCCTTGCCTTTATCCTACAGTACCATTACTGTCCCTTCTTCTAGCTCTCCGGCTCTAGTATCCTACCCTACGCCTATCTCAGGATAGCCAGAGGGTTAGTCGTCTGGCAGGTAAAAAAGCCTTGCCTCGCTATCCCTGTTCAGTGAGGACTTATATCCACCACATGAAATTGCCAGGCTGGATCCGCCACCAGCGGAGAAAGCTGGCTATGTGAGGCCAGCAACCTGCTCCACCCATACATGAACCCCTGACTGCCTCCATGGAGCCAGTCTTCTTCCCAACACTCACACTTGGCTGCAGCCAACCTCCAGTCATGGTCAGTCCTGAGCTTGCCTGGCCAAGCACATTTTGTACAAACCCACTGAGGCTGCCTCATCTCACCAGCAGGGTCTGTCAGGAGACCATCAGCATAGAACAGCTCCCCATGCATGAGCAGAACAGTGAGGCCTATGTGACCACACCCCTGGGAGCCTCTCCGTGTCCCTAAGAAAGCCCTCTATCTCCCCACTAACATGTCTTCCCCCATTTACCTGGGAAGTCTTTGGAGATAAACATTTTGTAAAATCACCTCCCCACAAGCTTAGATTTGTTGTTTTGGTCATCAGTTGACTAATGTTCCACTGTTTTCCTGCAATTACTCTGGGTCAGGTGCCCAAGTTATGGAATGAAAGCTGTAACTCACATCCCACTAATTGACCCAGAAGATGCTCCACTGGCCAGGGCACATATCATGCCATAAGGCAAATATGGTCCTGCCCATCCTCACTGGGCAGACAAACACCAGAACTGGAGGACACGGTCACGGTCACACCAGGTCAAAGACTCCCTCCTGGGACCTAGAAGATTCTTATGTCCATACATATTCACATCAATGGAGAGCACAATTTCAGAGTCTTATAGATGTCCATCTGAATCATGGCATGCTACTTCTAGCTGTGTGCCTTTGAACAGATTATTACACTACTCTGACCATCAGCTTCCTCTTGCATCAAGGGAATAGTAATCTCTTACAAGGTTCTATGAAGATAAAATATGTCTGTCCTGTAAGTGAAATGCCTAGCACAGCTTTGTGCCCACAGAGGTACTAGTAGCAGCTTTTCATGACTCATTTAAAAGTTCCAGGTAACACTTCAGGGGTGTGTTAAATGCCTTACAGACATTTTATAAGTCCCTTCCAAGGAAACTGGGAGGAGAGAGCTCTGGCAGAAAACTCTAAACTAAATCCTAGTGCTGTCACATACCAGCCTCATGACCTTAGACAAGGCACTCTAGGCCTTGGTTAGCATGCCTGGAAAACGGAGATAACATTTCCCAGCCTGGCAAAAGAGATGAGAAGTATGAGAGTTATAAGGTACCGCACACAAAGCAGTAATAAAGAGTATCCTTCCTTTAACACATTCTAGGCAAGTAAAATATTGGAAATAGCAGATATCATCCTCCCAGCCAGGGCTCTAGGGCCTATTTCTCAATTATTTCTGATTCTCTAAAACCTCAGCAAACAGCTTGTTTAAAAAGCAGCTAAAGGCCACAATTATGCTTTGGGAAGCTCTGCTCTGCACAATAAGGAAAATGGTGATGTGAAGGAAACCAAGCCAGGGATGTCAACTTTGAGTACAGGCCTTGTCGGCTTCTCATTTGCTGTTCCTGGCCAGAGAACTGGGCTGACTAGAAGTGCAGCCAGCCAGGTCAGCGGCTGCCCTCCCAGATTCCAGCCACCCCAGCACCCATGGTTATTTTTGGCTGGCACTGCCCTACCACTGCAACCTCAAACCTGCCACCTAGCAAGCCTCCACCACCAACGGGTGAAACGCTTCTTCTTTTCAAGGGCATCAAGGAGGGAAGCTGGAAGGCCGCCAACTCCGCCTCTGCTGGGGGCCTGGTTCAGGCAATTTCCACCCCAGCTCCACATCAGGGCACCCACACCCGGAACTAAAGCTAGAGACTCCCGGCAGGACGGAGGAGCAGCCAGGGGATTTGTACTGTCAGCTTGGCCTAGCCCATACCCCGGGCTGGAGCGGCTCCATCACCACAACAAAACACTCAAGGGGGCCTGCGCTCTCGTTCGCGTCCCTTCCTGCCGCGCCAGGTCCCAGGGGTCTCAGAGTCCCCTCTCCTGTAACCGCCACCAGTGGCGCCGAGGGGAAAACCTGCGGGC
The DNA here is from genome assembly GCF_047675955.1 of Chlorocebus sabaeus. Taxonomy (NCBI): domain Eukaryota; kingdom Metazoa; phylum Chordata; class Mammalia; order Primates; family Cercopithecidae; genus Chlorocebus; species Chlorocebus sabaeus. The sequence goes on along the minus strand of NC_132929.1, from coordinate 50,443,866 downwards.
AGAGGCAAAGCCGAACTGGGCCAGAATCAAACTCCAGGCCGTCAAAGGAGGAGTCGTCTGTGGACCAAGTCTGAAGCCAGGGGTAGGGGAGGTGTCTGAAGGGACTCTGGCTATTCCACGTCGGACCCGACCCCATTCCGCGGGCAGGCACAAAGCCTAAACTGGACTCTTGAGCGGCCCCAGAGACCGTTCAGGCTCCGCCTTCAACACCGCGGAATCGAGGTCAGGGTCTGCAGTGACCGCCCTCCGGGGCAGAAGCTGCGGGTCAGGGGTGAGAGGTCGAGGCCGCGGCCCGAGGTGGGCCGAAGAGGAGAAAGAAAGGGAGTAAGCCGAGACCGAATGGCACCAGCGCGCCTGCCCCGCCAACTCACCCCCAGCCGCCGCCACCGCTGTCGCCGCCACGGGCCCCAGCCCACACTTACCGTCTCCCAGGCTCCGGCTGCAGCTAGGCCCCACTCCCCGCTCCGAGCGCTTCTTCCGCTTCCGGCTGCGACCTCCGCCCGTGGCGGCCCCGCCCCCTCGCGTGACGCAGGCGTCGCGAGCCCTGGCTCGACCCGGCTCGGAGGCCTGGCCGCTCTAGCCCCCGACTCGAAGGCTCCGGGACACCAGCCCTCTCCGCTCCGGTGGGCGCCGCGGCCTCGGAGACTAGTTCCGGGAGGGTCGAGGGGACGGGCCTGGCCCGGCCCGCCTCCCGCCGTGTCGCGGCGCACGTAGGTTCCCCGACCTGACAGGTGCGCGGCCCGGGCCGGCTGGGCTCTCAGAGCCGAGACGTGGGGCCCCGACCCGGCCGCGGGGCTGGGCCCGCTCCGTCGCCCCGACCCCGCGTGGTCAGCCAACTCCCTTCTGCGCGCGGAGAGGACGGGCATTGTTCTCGGGGCCCCGGAGAGCGCGAGAGCGGCCTGAGGTCTGTGCGCTGGGGCTCGGGCAGGCGGACGCGACTCCGCTTGCGCGAAACGAGCGAACGACACATTGTCTTGGTGTGTGCGGGTTTTTTGAAAGCCGTGGTGGGGCTCCCAGCTAGCCAGTGCGTGCGGGGCAGTTGCTGGGAAAACACCCTAGAGCCACTCTGGCGGGGCCTGTCGGCGGGGCCGGGGTCTGGCGAGGAGGAGATCCCCTCTCCTTGAGCCCCCTTGGGTGGAGCGGCTTCCTGCCAGCCTGCGTGGCCTCTCCGTTAAGACTCCCCCGCCAGACAAAACCCCCGCCGGCCGCGTCTCCGGGCCACTGGACAGTCCTGTTTTGCAGAGGCCTCGAGCGTGAGGTCACCAAAATCCCTGACACCTCCTGTCCCGCGCCAGGTCGGGCAGGATTACGAGGCCCCACTTTGCAGATGAGAAAACTGAGGTGGGGCTCTTTTGAGAGACCTCACTGTGAGCGTGCGCGTCCCTCCCGGTCTGGGAGTAGCGTCCCCGGCCTCGCGAGCGTCGTGCAGCGGAGCGACAGGGCGTGGCGCCTAATTGACCCCACGCCACGCGAGGGCTAGAAACCCTCAGTCGGGGCGGACCATCCCTCCAGGCACCGCCCCCTCGGGACCGCTCCGCGGGGGCGCCAAGGGTTTCCCCACCACCGTGGGGCTCCCCACCGGCCGGCCAGCCGCTGCCCAGCCCATACCCACTCCCCCGTGGGGCTGGACCCGCCCCTGACGCGGGACGCTGTTGCAGGGGGGCCCCCCTTCCAAGCTGCGACTGTGCTTCAAGTCCTTCGCCAGCGGCTCTCCCTGAAACGGGGGATCTCACAGCATGATTTGTAGGGGTGTTTAGTATCCCCCAAATCTCTGCCAGCTCCACCACGGCTACCGGAAGTAAACAATAGACGCTAATTCAAAACTAGGTCCCCTTCCAAAAAATTACAAAAATTAGCCGGACTTGGTGGCGCGTGCCTGTAGTTCCAGCTCCTTGCAGCGGACTGAAGCAGGAGGATCGCTTGATCTCAGGGGGTTGAGATTGCAATGAGCTGTGATCACACCACCACACTCCAGCCTGGGCGACAGAGCGAGACCCTGTCTCAAAAAACAAACAAAAAATCTGCCAGGCGCGGTTGTTCACGCCTGTAATCCCAGTACTTTGGGAGGCCGAAGTGAATGGATCACCTGAGGTCAGGAGTTCGAGACCAGCCCGGCCAACATGGCGAAACCCCATTTCTGCTAAAAATACAAAAATTTGCTGGACGTCGTGGCACGCGCCTGTAGTCCCAGCTGCTGGGGAGGCTGAGGTGGGAGAATCACTTGAACCCGGGGGGCCAGAGATTGCAGTGAGCCGAGATCAGGCCACTTCACTGCAGCCTGGGCAAAACAGCGAAACTCCATCTCAAAAAGAAAGTCAGGAGCCGCTTCAGTGTACAGTGGGTGACCCAGATCGGCTGCTGAGGTCCTGCCCTGTAAGGTCCTACCTCAAAAGCTGAAGATTTTGAAAAATCCCAGGCCGTCTGAGATGCCATTCCTGCCTGGTCCCCATGGCCTCAGCCACACTAGCCAGGTTCCATCCCAGGGTTTCATCAGCTCAGATAAGGTGGGAGGCCTCTGTGGTGTCTCCTCCTCCCACCACTTAGTGTTGCCTGAGTTTCCATGGCTCCAGGATACCAGCCCTGAGGAATGGATGTTCTCAGAGAAGCTCCTGTCCCCAGCCCTGCCCTGAGCTCCAGGCTCTGATGGGGTAAGTTAGTCACCTTCCTACCAAACTGCCTACCATTAAGAATCCAGGAGTCCCTGCCTCACAGTCACGAAGCAACTCTCTTTTTCTGAGGTGGAAAAGAAGCTATCTCCTAGCTCTCTCCCTCTCCACACTTTGCAGCCTGGAGGCCATCCTGCCTGGCATTCTACCCTTAGAGTTTCATTCTTTTGTGGCTTTCACAGCTTTCAGATACTTGGAGAAAGATGTGCCCCCAGTTGAGGTTTGGGTAACTCCTCCTCTCCCATCCCCCCCCCAGAAGAGGCTTGCTGCACCTCCACTGCCCCTCAGGCCCAAGCTCCCGTCTCAGTCCTCAGGCTCTGTGGAGGTGAGGACTGCAGCATATCTCAAGGGCACCTGGGGAGGTGCCGCTGCCCTGCATCCTCCCAAACCCCACAGCTCTTCTCACCCCTCTTGGTCTCCCTTTTGCCCCCCACCTCCACTTCCACCGAGCTTAGGGCTCAGCTCACTGCCTGCCAGGCCCAGCTGCTCTGATGCCCTCCTTGTCCTATTGTCCTTACTCTCTCCTCTGTCTGCCTCATCTGACTGTGACTTCTCTGGAGGCAGTTGATTCACCTCTGAGCCTTGGCCCCAGGGTCACCTCCCTGGAAAACCTTCCTGGGGCTGCCCTGGCCTGCCCCCCTGCTCAGGACAATCTGGCCTGCATGTGCACTCCATTCTGTAGACCATGAGCCCCTCCCAGACCAAGCTGGGCACAGCTCAGGTTCTCACTAAGGGCAGGGGGCTGCCATGGAAAACCTGTCACTACTGACTGGCAAGACAGTGCCTAGGCAGAGTGGCATTGTGGGAACTGTGCCCAGTACGGGAGGTGGGGGCAGGGCCAGTCTTCATGGTCCATCTTAGAGAAGCCTTGTGTGGCAGTGATATTTTGGAGGGGAGGCAATTTTGGAGGGGCTGCAGGAGCCTGGGCCTGGAGTAAGGGGAGAGGAGAATCAAGCTGTCCAGTGGGGAGAAGTCCTGGTGGGCGATGGTGCCATCCTGAGTGGAGAAGGCCTGGGAATGTGAGGAGTGGGGAGGTCAGGGTGGGGGTGGTAGAGGTGCCAGGTGTACCCACTGCTTAGGTGAAGACAACGCCTGTGTACTTTCAGAGCCTGGGCAGGGTGCCTCATGCCCAGGGTTGGGAGTCGGGAGGCAGTGGACTTGGGCCCAGACCCTAGAGGTGAGGAGGGTGATGGTGAGGGGTGTAGGGATGGCAACATTGGCAGAACAGCCCCTGTCTACCCTCTGACCTCCCTCACCAAGCTGGTGGGTGAGAGATCTGTCAGGGCCTCCATCTTACAGCTGAAGCTATGGAAGGCAGAGAGGTACCTGAGCAGTGACTTGACTTAAAGGCTCTGACACCCACATCATAGCTAAACTGTGGGGTCCCCCAAATGCCTCCCTGCCATTTCCAGACTCCCACACTGGAAGGGGGAATGGGGCTCTGGTGCAGACAGTGTTGGGTGGGAATTGCAGCTCCTCACGGGACTCCCTGCCAAACTTGGGCACCGGCTTCCCTTCAGGAGTGCCTGCTGCACCTCCCCAGACCTGCTGCTGTGAGGATAATGGGGTTTGTGTTTATTTAGCAAGTGGCCACCCCTGGCAGCACCCACAGCTCATGGAAACCACAGGGAATTGAGAACTCTAGTGGAGTTGAGGCTGGTGTTTAGTGAAGTTCCAATCACCAGGAGACTTTCAGGCCAGAGGATCAGGGTTGAAGGGTTTTAGTGCGTGCTCAGCCACACTGCCTCAATTCTGAGTCTGAGAAGAGGCCTCAGAGGCTGGTGCTTTGGGAAGCCAGGACTGCCCCTGATCTGTCCTGCTCTCAGGGCCCACTGAGGCAGAGCCTATGGACTTGATGCCCAGCCCTGCCCGCTGTCTCCAGAGCTCCTATTGCCTTGGGGCATTGGACCATGTCTGCCCACCAAGCCCCACTGAAGGGTGCAGGTGAGCATAGGGAAGTTGGGCATGGCAGCTCCCTTGGCCCCGGGCTGAAGTCTGGCTCCTCTCTCCCTGGCAGGTGCTCCAGCAGGGCCCCCGAGCAAGACTGGAGGCAGTCAGAGAAGGACCAGTGGAAGCAGCTGGCAGAAAGCAGGCGGCAGAGGGCGAAGCTGGCCAACCATCTTTGGGCAGTGCTGGAGGCCCATTCGGAGCAAGCCCTTGTGCTGCAGAGGCGAGAGCATGAGCTGGGACTCAGCTGGTCCTAAAGCAGAAAGTGAAGCCCTGTCCTCCCCCACTCCTTCTTCCTGGGCTTTCTGTAGCTGAAAGGAGGTCCCCTGAGCTACCAAGATCCCCTTAGCAGGCTGAAAGCTCCAGAATGCGCAGAGCCGGTGTCCACATCTGGTGCCATATTCTCAGGGAGGCCTGCCGGGGTCTGGGGCACCCAGAGGAAGGGAAATGGAGTCCCCAGCAAGGCTGCGGTGTTGAACAGAGATGTCTCTGAATGGTACCCCTGGAAGGGTGCAGGGTGTTGCCTGGGAGGCATATGCTCGGGGTGGCTAGGGACAGCGCTGGAGGTGAAGGAAGGGCCAGGGTCCCAGTGGCCCCCCAGGGAGAATCTGAGGGAGGGAGGGGCTTGTTTTAGCTCCATAGACTGAAGAGCTTCCTTAGAAGCGCAATCTCCCCAAGTGAAACGGGTGATCCCCAGAGAGGGGGAGATGACTGTGCAGGCTGAGGGTTCTTGGGAAGATTACCAGCATCCCTACCTCGTGTGAGGGTAGGGACATCCTTACCTCATGTGAGGGAAAGGGACACCGTGTGATGGCCCAGTTACCCAAGCCTTCAGTGACTCCGTGTCTTAGCTCACAGCTGGCCCTCCTGGAGCCACTGCTCCCTTACTAGGCCTGGGGGACCCTTGGGACCTAGTTGACAACCTCGTGTCTGCCTGCCCTTTAGCATGCCACAGCAGTTCTGCTGGCCTCCACCCTGAAACCCGTCAGCAGTTGGAGAGCAGCTGGAGAAGCAGTGTATCTCGGGCCCAGCTGGAGGCAGAGGATGCACAGCTGGAGCATGTCGTGATAGATAACAGCCAAAAGCAGCCCCTCAGGGCCCCAAGGCACGGGTCCATGCTGGGCTGTCAGCTGGGCTGTTGGCTGCCAGTCCGCCTGTGTTATCAGAGGCTGCAGACACTACCCTGCCTGGTGGGAGGCAGGGAAGCTACGCCTACCTATCCGAGGCTCTGTGCTGCCTTTGACCCTCCCACTCAGCCTCCTCCCAGCAGGTGGAGTGCTCCCTGGCCTGCCTGGAGCAGGAGAGGCACCAAAGGCAGGGATCCCAGGGACAGGCTGAGTGGGGGAGGCCAGACCAGGACATAGAAGACAAGTGAGTGGGGCTGGGCTGTGGGGGAGGGGTAGGGTGGCAGGGAACAGGCAGACAGTCCCTTCTACCCACAGGATCCTGCTGCTGCAGACAGAAGTGGAAAAGGCCCAGTGGCATTTGGACCAGATGACCCAACAGCCTCTTGGCCCAGAGCCCAGCCCGGGGATACCCCAAGTGGGTGCATGGCAGGCCGTGAGCACTGGCCCTGCCATACCTTTGACCCTGCCCTACACTTTATTCTCTGGTTCTCATTATTGGAGCATTATCTGGAGAAGGAGGGCAGCACAGGGGCTTAGTCCAGCCCAGAGAGGGATCCTCTTCCAACATTTGGGAATACCCTGGGATCATTCAGTGACTTCCCTCCTGGTTCAGATGGGAAACTGAGACCAGAGGGCAGAGGAGAGCTTGTTCAGAGTCATAACTTGAGTTGGGGCCAGGACCCTGCCACAACATGCCCTGAGGCATCAAGGGTCTGCCTAGACTACCCCAGTGTGGTCTAGAAGCTGGAAGGAGACCCCAGGATTCTGGACCAAGCGTATCCACAGGAGATGCTGGTGCCAGGCCTGCAGATCCAAGAGCAGAGCTGAGATGGAGGCAGGGCCCAGGAGCTTTGGGACCCAGACAGAGTCTCCATGCCAACAGCTGAGACCCCTGCCCAGGCTCAGGACACAGTCCATCTGCAGGAACAGTTACTGATGCTCGCTGAGGTTGGTCAAGACAGCTGGCAGGGGCAGCCCCACAGGAAAGGGAATCTGGGCATTAGCTGATCCAGGCCATGCCCATCTGTACCAGGGGGCAGAAGCAAGGGAGCCTGGGCCCCATTCCTGGGGGATTCCAATGTAGGGCGAGGGGATCTAGGGGCACAGAGGAAAGGAGAATGACAAGGAGAGACAGATTCTAGCAGCGCATCCACACAGTGAGACTCCAGAGAGCACCATCCTCGTCCTCACATAACTGGCCCCCCTGCTAGTGTGCAGCCAGGCGCTGGTCCAGAGTCATCGCCTGGAGCGTAGAGGAGACTGCGGGCTAGGGTGGTCAGAGAGGCCTCCTGGAAGGGCTGAGACCCAGACGAAGTGGAGTTTGGGGCCTCTGAGGAGAAGAAGGGGCTGCATGGGTAAAGGCTGGAGCCCCACAACCCTGGTGGAGGCTGAGCCACAACTGGGTGGGGTAGAGGTCTCCCCAGGTGAACAAGAGACTCTCAGAAGAGCTGGGCCGGAGCTCCCAGCAACTGGGGGCCTGCTTGGAGCATTTGCAGCATCTGTAGGGAGAGCAGATGGTGTTGGGGGGCTATGTGCAGGCCCTGGAGGCAGAGCGCACCTGGCTACTTCTGGAGAAGGTGGTGTTGCTAGCAGTAGTGGGTGTGGCCCCGGGCCAAGAGGCCTGGTAGGTGGCTGCTTGGGCCCATCCTCAGACTGTCCAAGCCAGGCTGGGGTGGGTGCTTTGTTCTCACCATGGGTGAGATGGCCCTCTCAGCAGGCGGTGGGCCAGCCTCTGTCACCAGCTGGCTGAAGGGGAATGGCCCAGAGCCCTAAACCTGGAATCACTTGACCAGAGCCAGTCTTCCTTCCCCAGGTATCAGCGCTCCTGGTTTTCACATTCTGACTCTTATGGGGTGGGAAATCTTTCAGCTTCAAGAAGTCCTGTCTCGCCTACACATAGCCAAGCCCCTCCTGCTGGCCCAGGGGCAGGTGGGAGGTGGGGGTGAGATGACCTTAGCTGCTGGGTGCAAGTCAGGGTGCTTGAGAGTGGAAATGCCCAGTACAGAGGGGTTCTGTGTGTTCAGGGAGCCATGAAAGAGGCATCTCTGCCCCACTCCCTGTCCTAGCTCATAAGACATAATAATCATTGAAAGGGAGTGGGGTGGGGGTGATCTGGGGTCCATGCTATACCTGGACTGCCCCATTTCTTCCAGTACACTCCAGGTCCCGGAGGTACCAGTTCCCCTCAGGAAACAGCTAGAAGCACAAGAATCACATTCCAGGCTTCATGAGGAGATGGCTGAGTACTGGAGGACACGCTGGCACCATGTGGCAGTTGCCCTGAAATTTAAAGAGGAGGAATTGCAGAGACTCCAGAGGCAGAGTGGGACCTGGCCTCCCCAGGTGGGCACTCTCTGTCTCTCTCCTTCTTCTCCACCCCCCACAACCCTGTTCTCCCCATTGTCTTCCCCACTGCCCAGTCTTTCCCATACAAAGCAACTAATCTCTTACCCCCTTGTTATACTTCCTTCCCATTTTCTGGCTCTTCCTCATCATGCCTCCTCATTCTCCATCCATGTGTTCAGCATGCATTTATTGAGTATCTGCTACATGCCTGGCCCTCTTCTGTGTGCAGAAGCAATGTCAAATCAGATCACTCCTTGTCCTCAACAGCTTATGGTTTGGGGGCACCCGGTAATTGAGCAAGCAATTATTTATTATTGGTTGATTTATAATTGATTGATTGCATCACAGTCTCTGTCACCCAGACTGAAGTGCAGTGGTGCAATCATAGCTCACTGCAGCCTCGAACTCCTGGACTCAAGCGATCCTCCTGCCTCAGGTAGCTGGGACTGCAGGCACGCATCACCACGCCTGGCTAAGTTTGTTTTTGTTTTTGTTTGTAGAGATGGGGGGTCTCACTACATTGCCTAGGCTGGTCTCGAACTCCTGACCTCAAGCAGTTCTCCCACCTTGGCCTCCCAAAGTGCTGAGACTACAGGCATGAGCCACGGTGCCTATTTTGTAAGCAATGATAATTTAATGTGCCAGATGAGGGAAGAGGCACAATGGGAGTTGGTTAAGGGGTGGCAGATAGGAGAGTCCCTCCCAGAGAAGGGGTTTCTGAGCCTCTGAACCCTCACACAGGATAGACAGGCATTTCCAGGAGGAGAGAAGGAATGAAGGGCATTTCAGCAAGAGGAAACTGCATGTGCATACACCCAGAGAGACAGGTGAGGAGTGTTGTAAATAGTGCCTGATCCAAATGAGAAGGAGAGTGGGTGCAGGGGTTACTATGGACATGGGACAGGGGCCACATCTAGGGTTTAGATGTCCCAGCTCCTGTCCATCTGACTCACGTCCAGCTTGGTGGCTGCCTTCTCCTGGTCAGCATCCGTAAGTCTCCTGGGCAAGTGTATGTATGCATGGGCAGACAGACACACAGACATGCATGCACATACACCCCCCCAAGATACATATCAGACATGTGCAGACACCCCCAGATATGCACACACAGAGACACAGAGAGAGATACAGACATTAGCCATTATGATTGCAATGAGGTGCCTGGGAGCCATAGGGAAGTAGTGTTCTAAGGACCCCAGGTGGGATCCATACTCTGCCACAAGGCCCCTGACTGAAGCTGATCTGCTGATCGCAGTGGAAGGAAAAGGAGAGAAAGTTTAGCTGGCCTTGGGCCTCAGAAAAGGCTGAGTTGGTCTAAATCAGTGTAGCTCAAACAGGTACACAGCTGTGCTGAGAGGGGGCTGTTCCTAAAATCAGAAGTGTAGTCTGCCATTATATATTTGTACAGAAGAAAAGCTCAGGTTTTTTTTTTTTTTTTTTTTTTGGTCTATTTCTCAAACCAGACCCTTGAGGGTCAGAGGATATATCCTCAGGGCCTGGATGGGCTATATTCTTTGGTCAAGTCTGAGGATCTGCAATGGACGGTGTCAGTGAGAAGGTAGTGGAGTGACAGAGGGCTGGGCCCTCGGCAGATTCGTCTCCTAGCAGGAAGTGGTTCTAGGTGAGCCAGATGCACTTAGCCTGCACATGATGCATAAGCCAGTGCCAATTTGGGCCCCATGTGTAGGGCCTTCCAGCCCCTCGGAGACTGCCCAGGCCATTTCTGCTCCCTCCCTGGACCCCTAGAAGGCCAACCCAGGATTCATCTACGGGCAGGTGGGGACCCTGGGCTCTGGGCCTATCCAGTGAGGATGGCCTAAAATGCAGACCCTGGGTCCTAGGCAGGGGTCCTGTGCAGAGTGGCTGATGGACCAGACTAGCAGCGCGCTTCCAGCAGGGCGAGGCTTTCAGAGATGGGGCAGCAGCTGGATAGGGTCTGGACGAAGCCATATTACATGAATGTCCGGCTGGCCAGGGGGTTTGAGGGCTCGGCGCCCAGTGCTCCCAGGGCCTCTGGCACGCTCCACCTCCAGTCCTATCCCCAGCCTCAAGCTCCTCCACCCGACCCTCTCTGGGTCTCTACCTCAGTCTGTCTTCAATCCCAGGATTCAGTAGTCTGCACTGTCCCCAGATTAGTGGCTAAGATTGTGGGTTTAAATCTTGGCTCCACAATATACTAGCTGTGTGACCTTGGGCAGTTACTCTGCCTCTCTGGGCCTTATCTGTAAAAGTGAAAATAACAGTTATCCTCCCTGAATGGGTGCCTAAGAGGGTGACATTTAACAAGCATGTGAAAACACATGGTATTCAGTCATGAAGCATTAGCCACTGATTGCACACTTCCTGGTGCTGCGGTGTGGCCGCTTTGAGGAGAAAGTTCTGCTCGAAATCAGGGTCCTTTTAGGGCCAGAGAGCTGCCACATGGGGCTGGATCCCACTTACCGTCTGTGAGTTTGCTAGGGCTGTGGTAATAAAGTGCTGAAGATGCTAACTTCAACGGCAGGCATTCATCGTCTCTTGGTTCTGGAGACTGAAGTTCACGTCAGGGTGTCGGCAGGGTTGGTTCCTCCTGAGGGCTGTGAGGGAGGGTCTGTTGTAGGCCTTGCCCCCAGCTTCTGGTGCTTTGCTTTGACATTCTTCCTGGGCAAGGGATGTCTGTGTGGCATCTCCCTGTGTGTGTGCCTGTGTCCACATTTCCCCTTGGTATAGGACACTGGTCACCTTGGATGAAAGCCCAGCCTATTGACTTCATTTTAGTCTGATTACCTCTGTAACGATTCTGTCTCATTAGGAGGTACTGGGGATGTCAGTATATTTTTTTGTTGTTGCAGGGGATGCAGTTCAACCCAGAACGCCTCCAATTTGCTTCCTGCTACCTTCCTGGCTGGGTGGTTTGGTTTGGGTGTGACTTGGGACCTCAGGCCCCCAGCTGCTCCCTCTTGCTTTTCCCATTGTGTAACCACAGGACCCTCACGCAGCTGCAGAGAGGCCAGAGTGTGTGCTGAAGGAGCTGCCGTGAGTCTGGGTGGGCACCACCCAGTGAGCCCCCAGGCCCCTAGTCCACACGCCAGCCAGGGAGGGCAGGCCAGGGCCCAGGAGGAGATCCGCTCCCCTCTGCAGGCTGGACCTGCCCAAACCCAAGAACCAGGGTGAGGGTTTCTGCAGGCATGAGAGGATGGGGTAGCAGGGCCCCTAGATGGGAGTGCAGCCTGCCTCTCCCTGGCCAGCCACAGGAGCAGGATGCAGGCTCTGGAGAGGGAGAACGACCAGATGGCTGCTGGGATCCAGAGGCGAAAGGTAGGCAGGAGCTGGCTGCTTGGAGTGGTGTGAGGTGGCCCCACCTACAGTCAGGGCCCCCAAAAAACCCCTCCTGAGGACCCTAGAGCCCTCCCCAAGCCTGAAGTCAGGGACTTGTGCAATAAAGTGGAGGCCCAGGCTGTACCACAGCCACAGCTCTTCTCATGGGGCCTCAGCTTCCTGTGTGTTTAATGGGTCCCAAGCTTTCCACCCTGGCCCTGAGTACCAGGGTGCTCAGGCCCAGGGGTGTGGGGCCTCCAGGGCTACTACGGCCCATCTGTCCATGAACAGAAAGGGCCTTGCCCTCCAGCCTGAGCTGGATGCCTGTGGGCAGGAGCAGGACTTTGGCTGCCACTGGCACCAGAACCCTCAGCACCAGCTGCTAGGGGTGAGGGTTGGGTGCCCCCAGGTCAGGGTGACCTGAGCCTGCCCACCCAAGGACAGGTACATGAGGATCTGGACAATCCTGGCCGGGCGCGGTGGCTCATGCCTATAATCCCAGCACTTTGGGAGGCTGAGGTGGGTGGATCACGAGGTCAAGAGACTGAGACCATCCTGGCCAACATGGTGAAACCCTGTCTCTACTAAAAATACAAAAAATTAACCAGGCGTGGTGGCAAGTGCCTGTAATCCCAGCTACTTGGGAGGCTGAGGCAGGAGAATCACTTGAACCTGGGAGACAGAGGTTGCAGTGAGCTGAGACCATGCCATTGCACTCCAGCCGGGGCAAAAAAGAGCAAAAACTGTCTCTCACACACACACACAAAAGGAATCTGGACAATCCTGCCAGCCTGAAGGGAGGGCAGCCACCTGCCTTCTTCCCACAGGGCAGACCCCAGCAGAGACCGCAGGCCAGCCTCCAGAGTCTGCAAAGGGAAGGTGGGTGTCACCTCACCCCTGCACCACCCAGCCCACTGTGGCTTCTCCTGGGTACTACACAGGCATTTACCTGAGTGGGCGCCAGCCAAGCCCCACCCACACGCCTCTGGCCCCACAGCCTGTGGGTGGAGCCACTGGGAATCCTCACTGGCTGGTCAAGCGACAGGGGTTCCACAAACACCAATGGAGATTCCAGTCCCACCTCTACCACAAACTGGCCAGTGGCCTTAGCCAAGCCCCTCACTGCTCTGGGGCTCAGGTTCCATCTGTACATTGGGTGTGGTGCCTGGGGGACTCTGGAAGCTCTGACACTCAGTAATCCTATGACCCTGTTCAGTTTACTCACTGGGTCACTGTCCCTGTGTCACAGTCTCCCCAGCTCTATAGAACTGTGCCTGTGCCCCAGCTGAGTTGCCCAGTGGCCTTGGTGGAGCTAATGATGCACAGAGCGGGGTGGGGGCAAGGGGACAGGGTCCTACTGTCCCTGCCACATCCCAGCATCGTTTCTGTCTCCCATACCCCAGGAGCTGTGGGACCCCAGGTCTGCCAAGGAACTGGAGTCTGCAGTGTGGACTCTACCAGAGGCCAATGGGTGAGCTCAAGGGCAGACTGGGGTGGAGCTGGGACAGCCCCCTCCAGCGGTGAGAGCTAGTGTGGGGCAGCCCTGGTTGCCTTCCCTGAGATCAGGCTGGATGGAAGTGGGACCTCCCAGACAGAGAACTTGGCTGTGGTCTCCCATTGCCATGTGGACTGGGCCCTCTGGGACCACACTGGGCCCTTGTTTCCAAGAGCTGGAGGAGCTGAGACAGGGGCCATGTGAAGTGAAGACAGGGCCTGGGCTGGGCAGGGCAGGGGATGGTGTAGGGAGCCTGGCTTGTTGGAACCAATGAATCGGGTTGGGGGTTCTCCACTGAGCACCGAGGACTCAGCCTAGATTCATCCCAGGCCTGGAACCCCGGCTGCCCTGTCCTCGTACAACCTCAGCGTGGCCCTGAGAGGGGACTAGGCATCACTCCTTGGCAGGGTGGACTCAGCAATGGAGGTGATGAAACAAGTGCGTTGGGGAGCAAGGCTCTGCGGGCCTAGCCCTGTGCAGGGAACCTGTATGGGGACCCTGGGAAGGATGTGGAGATGGAGGGCGATGTGAGGCCTGCTCAGGGGCTCCTGGGCTAGGCAGTACTAGCCGTATGGGGAGCGCTGCGGGAGTCAGGGTAAAAGAGGGAAGTGAAGGATTAGGGGTTCAGGGCAAGTGTTCTGGACTTCAGTCACCTGCACAGCTTGGAGGGGAAGGTGAGCCCTCTTGCCCCCTCCCCTGGTGCTGTTTCGTCAGCACTGCACCTGATACCGCCATGGTGGCCTCTTTGGGGCGAAGCACAGTCCCTAGAAAGGCCCCTGTGAGGCTGGAGCTCTGAATCCAAGGGAGAGTAAAGTTCTTGGGGAGGCCCCAGATCAAGACACGCTGCAGCCCCACCCTCCTCCATCCCAGACTTCTTTGCAGATGGGTTCACAGCTGGCTGAGATGCGGACTGAGCTCGAGAAGGTCTGCAGTGTGCTGGAAGCTTGAGACTCAGAGCTGAGAGCTCAGCAGTGGGTCCTGGAGGCTGTCCAGGACCAGGTACTCAGCAGCTGTCCCCCTGCAGTGTGCTTCTGACTGGCCCCCACAGGCTCCCCCATGCCCGATCCCTGGTGCCTGCCACATGGTGCCTACCATGGCCTTGACCTTCCCTTCCTCACACTCTTGTCACTCAAGTTCCTCCCAAGCCCTCGCTGCCCATGGGAAGGCCTCAGCCTGAAATGTACTCACTGTTTCCCCCCACCCACCTCCAAGCTGGTGGAGAGTCTCCCTGAGAAACTGAGGCTGCAGCAGCAGCAGCTGAACAGGAGCTGGTAGAGAAGCAATGACCGCAGGATGAGGGGTGCCTGCGTCTGAGGGGCTCTGGGGGGAGAAACCCCACCCTCCCTCCCAGATACTCCTCAGCCCCCACAGTTCTCCCTCTTCTCTGAGAACCTGGGGCAGGGGTCAGAGGCATTTAGGGACATGTTGTGGAGGCTGCCATCTCATCCCCACAGGGGTTAGGACGGGTGGGACTGAGCAGCAGCCTGAGGCCTGATCTATCTCCTGGTCTGCCTTCTCTCTGAAGAGGGGAAGCCAGGGGAAGCAGCAGCAGGAGGGGGTATGGCAGGGTAGGCTGTGGGGCACAGGGAATCAGGCCATCTGGGCCCCTGGACCTGGAGCAATGGATGGAAGGAGAGTGGCCGTAGAACTGAGAAGTCTTACACTTCACTCTCCACCACTCCCGAGCTTGGCGAGCATGAGCAAGTCTTGCCTTCGCTAAGCCTTAGTATCCTTCTCTGTAACATGGGAACACGGACAGTACCTATGACGTGGGATTGATGTGAGGATGACATGGGACACAGTGCACTGAGGACCGTGCCTATGTTCTCCGTCCTCCTTGGTTTCTCCTGTATCTGGGGTCCAGTTAGGCTGAGTCAGTACCAAAGTCATAAAATCACATATGTGTGCCCAGGGACGGCTGCATATGGGCTTTAGTCACAAAGTGTTTTTTTTTTTTTTTTGAGATGGAGTTTTGCTCTTGTTGCCCAGGCTGGAGTGTAGTGGCGTGATCTTGGCTCACTGCAACCTCCATCTTCTGGGTTCAAGTGATTCTCCTGCCTCAGCCTCCTGAGTAGCTGGGATTACAGGCATGCACACCACGCCCGGCTAGTTTTGTATTTTTAATAGTGATGGGGTTTCTCCTTGTTGGTCAGGCTGGTCTCGAACTCCCGACCTCAGGTGATCCGCCCACCTCGGCCTCCCAAAGTGCCGGGATTACAGGCATGAGCCATCGCGCCCAGCACAAAGCCTGTTTTATGCAATGTTCAATCTGCAAGGCTTTGTTTGCACTTCTTGGGATATTCAGGAAATAGTTTGATGTAATGCAGAGCTGCCAGTGACAGACAATACAGCACATTCCCAGGCTGGCGACAGCTACTGGCTTGTGCTTAAATACCATTTCATTCTGACCACGGTCATCGTCTTTGAGCTCCTGCAATGAGGGGCTCAGTAGGGTGGGGGATGCTGTTCTCTGCCTCAGCTGCTCTTTGGAGGCTTTCATAAAAGAGGGTCAGAGCCGCCGATGGCGTCTGGGAGACCCTAAGAGTTCTGACTCTCAAGCTGAGAATTATGTCCTCAGGGAGTGGGACCTGCTGCAGGTCTGAGCACCAAGGGCTGCAGCACCAGGAGGACAGGAGCCTCCAGCCATCTCCACTTCACAGCCCCTGAAAGGTAGCATATGGGGACCCTCTAGATGGGGTGGGGAGTGACCTCTGCCCAGTTCCTTTCTGTCCCGTGGCCTTCCCGTTTGCAGGTTGTAGAGGGGAAACAGAAGGCTAGAAAGGCCCTTCCAGCTCAGGCTTTTACTGGTTCTAAATGGATTCCTGAGCTGGCCTCCCTGTCCCTGGACAGAGCGGAAGCTACCCCCTGCCCTGCTTCTCTGACCCCCATGGTATCAGCCTCTGTCTTATCTGCCCCTAGATCCCAGCCACAGCCCTGGAGCCCAAGGAAGGGCATCTGAGAAAAGTTGGAAGCCAGGGGCAGTGCCCAGGCAGTGTAGACTGTGCCGAGTCAGCCAGGGGCAGATTCACAGCCTCACTCTGCAGCACAAGAGCTTGAGGTCAGGCCCTGCATCTCTGCCCAGTGAGCTGAAGGGTCCTGGCATAGACAGGATGAATTGAGAGGCCTCAGTGAGTTGGGCACGGTGGCTCACACCTGCAATCCCAGCACTTTGGAAGGCTGAGGCAGGTGGATGACTTGAGGCCAGGAGTTCAAGACCAGCCTGGTTAACATGGGGAAACCCTGTTTCCACTAAAAAATACAAAATTAGCTGGGTGTGGTGGCACGTGCCTGTAATCCCAACTACTCAGGGGACTGAGGCAGGAGAATCGCTTGAACCCAGGAGGCAGAGGTTGCAGTGAGCCAAGATCATACCACTGCACTCCAGCCTGGGCGAGAGTGAGACTCTGTCTCAAAAAAAAAAAAAAGGCCGGGCGCGGTGGCTCAAGCCTGTAATCCCAGCACTTTGGGAGGCCGAGACGGGCAGATCACAAGGTCAGGAGATGGAGACCATCCTGGTGAACACGGTGAAACCCATCTCTACTAAAAATACAAAAAATTAGCCGGGCATGGTGGCGGGCGCCTGTAGTCCCAGCTACTCAGGTGGCTGAGGCAGGAGAATGGCGTGAACCCAGGAGGCGGAGCTTGCAGTGAGCCAAGATTGCACCACTGCACTCCAGCCTGGAGGACAGAGCCAGACTGTCTCAAAATAAAAAAAAAAAAAAGAGGCCTTAAGCAACCGCGGCTGGGCAAAGACTTGGGAGGAGGGGAGGCCCCTTTGGCTGTGCCTTAAGCCCCCAAGGCCAGGATTTCTATGAGACCTGAGACCTGGAGCCTGTCAGAGGCAACTGCAGTCAGAGAGGCCTCCCTGGCAGAAACCACTCCTTGTCCCCTCCCTGCCACAGGCCTGAAATGTCCATGTTATATGACTCTTGGTGGATGAGACCACCTGACACTTTCCCAGGGTACCCTGTGGCTAAGAGTAGAGTTGGGCAGGCAGTGCCCAGCACCACAGGGGGTGCTGCGGGCCTGTAGGCTTGGTTGGTCCAATTACTGCCCTAATGCCATAGGACAGTGCCTACCAGGGACCCCTTGTCTTGCCAGGGAAGGCCTTAGGCACTGTGCTTTAGACATTTCAAAGTGAGTTCTCATTCACTTGTGTCTCTGATCACACTAAGGTCCCCATTTCACAGACTGCCTGCCCAGAGAATTTGTCATAGGTCACACAGCAAACCAGCAACTAAGCCCGCTGGTCCCCTAATCTGCCCCAGAAAGGTAGTTTCTCAACTGTTGTGAGCTTGACAGCATGACCATCCTCAGGAGCCACAGGTAAAGTGGGCTGAGGCTTGGCATTCCCCTCGGGGTCATCTGGCCATTCTGAATGCCCCTCCCCAGCCTGCTCCCTCCGGCTGAGCCATGTGTCCCCGGAACCCCTCTCAACTCTGTTGCCCACCCCTCCCTCCGTCTGCGCCTTCAGTGAAGCAGTTTCTCAAAGGAGGTGTCCTTGGTACCGTGGAGGGACAGGACACCTCTGGGAATTCGTACCCAGCTGCGTTCATGCTGAGTTCTTCATGACCACTCCTTCCAGCCTCAGCTTGTGGATCCAGAGCTGGGTACTGAGCCGTACTGGACCAGTGGGCCCCCTCCTGGGATCGCTGGACTTGGAGCAGAAAAGTTCCTCCAGGACTGAAGACTGGACACACAAAACTTGGGAACTGTCAACTGCCCTGTTATTCACCTCGTGAAAAAAGCTGGATTTAAATGAGAGCGAATGGAGCTGACAATTCCCAGAAACTCGAATTGGGATGGTGAGATTTTAGTTCAGCCCAGGGCGGTCTCATGCGTGGGTGGTAAAGTTGAGCTTTGAGGTGGTCTTCAGAAGGAGAGGAATACCCTCCGCGGGCAGAGATTCCCGGGTTCCGGGCCCTTTGGGACATCAACACAGGTCCAGCTGCCCTTAGGCTCCTCCGCACACCCTGGTTCCAATAATAAATCCCTTTCCTCTCTGCCGCCATTGGCCTGACTGGCTTCGGTTACTTCGCACAAAGAAACCTTGCCAAGCAAACGTCCCCGGTGCTGCTCCAAAGGAGACCCCTGTCCTCCTAGAAGCCCCTCCCTGAGGCCGGGTATGCACTCGCCGCCCGCAACCCTCACCCTAGCTTCAGCTTCTGCTCCTTTTCCTGCCCACCCCCCCCCAGTGAGGAGATCGGCACCCCTTGTATGTCTCTGTGTCTGCCGGGGTTCGTGCCTCACTGTCTCCAAGCCCGGCTTCTATCCCTAGTCCCTTCCTGTTCCCGCATCTCCTGCATCTCCTGCTTGCTTCCTTCTCCCCTTCCCTCCAGCGGTGGTTCCAAACCTTCTCTTCCATAAGACCCTCGATTCCCTTTCCCAGGGACCCAGGGGTACCCCCTCGTTGGGGGAAAGGCGCAGCCTGTAGCGGGTTTCCCTCCGCGCAGCGCGGGCAGTCTAAGATCATTCTCGGTCACCCTGCCCCCTCGCTCCCATTGGCTCTGGGGAGGGCACGTGACTCAATCCTGGCCAATGGCGTGGTGGGGCCTGTGGCTTGTAGCCGGGCAAGCTTTTCTTTCTTTCTTTTTTTTTTTTTTTTTTTTTTTTGAGACGGAGTCTCGCTCTGTCGCCCAGGCTGGAGTGCAGTGGCCGGATCTCAGCTCATTGCAAGCTCCGCCGCCCGGGTTTACGCCATTCTCCTGCCTCAGCCTCCCGAGTAGCTGGGACTACAGGCGCCCGCCCGGCTAGTTTTTTGTATTTTTTTAGTAGAGACGGGGTTTCACCGTGTTAGCCAGGGTGGTCTCGATCTGCTGACCTCGTGATCCGCCCGTCTCGGCCTCCCAAAGTGCTGGGATTACAGGCTTGAGCCACCGCCCCCGGCCCGGGCAAGCTTTTCTAGGAGCTTCTGGAGGCTGTCCGGGGATCCTCGGCTGGGCGCAGCGTAGCATAGCAGAGAAGAGGGAGAGGCACCTGTCCTCTTGGAAGGAGGCAGAGGGAGACAACCTCTGCCTCCCTCGCCCCTTCCCCTCCCTGAAGGGAAGGACTTGGGGGAGAGGTTAAAGGCACCCGCTTTGGAGTCCTGCCCCAGCCTTGCCATTCACTAGATATATGACTTCCAGCACATTTCTATTCCTCAGTTTCTTCATCTGAAAAATAAACAAAACAACTAGCTTGGCAGAGCGCAGTGACTCACGCCTGTAATCCCAGAATTTTGGGAAGCCGGAACGAGAGGATCGATTGAGCCCGGGAGTTTGAGACCAGACTGGACAACATAGTGAGACCTCGTCTCTATAATTTTATAACAATTAATTAAAAAAAAAACAAAAACAAACCTGCCTTATAGAGCTGTGGGTAGAGTACGAAATGAGATAACTTGTATAGAGGGCTTAGCACTTGTGTTCAGGGCACAGGCTCTGGGCCCTGCAGCCACTGAACTACAGCCCCAGCTCCTCCGCTCCCTAGCTGTGGGACCTCACCACACCAGGTTCAATTGGTAGCTTCACAGCCAACTTACTATGCAGTCATCAGTGCTGTGTGAACCTTCCTGCCCATCTCTTGGGGCACAAACGTAGGAGTAAAATTACAGGGCCCTAGGGCCAAGTGCATGATCAGCTTTACTAGGTAATGCCAAAGTGGTTTCCAAATTGGTTAGCCCAAGAGTGTGAGAGGTCCTGCTGCTGTTCATCCTTGCCAGGACCTGGTACGGTATGACTTTTGTGTCTATCCAGTAGTGTGAGGTGGTTTCTTGCCCATTTCCCTGATCACGAATGAGGTCAAGCCATTTGTATTTTCTTAGACAAAACATCTATTTGTGACTCTACCCCCTCTCCCTAACTTACTTTTTGCTCTTAAGAATAAGCATTAAAAAGAAATCATTATGGGCTGGGTGCACACCAGCATGCCTGGCTGATTTTTATTTTTATTTTTTTATTTTTATTTTTGAGACGGAGTCTCGCTTTGTCGCCCAGGCTGGAGTGCAGTGGCACCATCTTGGCTCACTGCAAGCTCCGCCTCCCGGGTTCACGCCATTCTCCTGCCTCAGCCTCCGAGTAGCTGGGTCTACAGGCATGCACCACCACGCCCGGCTAATTTTTTGTATTTTTAGTAGAGACGGGGTTTCTCCGTGTTAGCCAGGATGGTCTTGATCTCCTGACCTCGTGATCCACCCGCCTCGGCCTCCCAAAGTGCTGGGATTACAGGCGTAAGCCACTGCGCCCGGCAACCTGGCTAATTTTTAAATTTTGTTCTGCAGAGAGGAGGGTCTCGCTATGTTGCCAGGACTGGTTTCAGACTCATCAAGTGATCCTCCCGCGTTGACCTCCCAAAGTGCTGGGATTACAGGCATGAGCCACCTCGCCCAGCCACTCATTTAATCCGGCTTTTAATTTAATTGAAGGGTCTAGCTTGAGAAATTCTTAAGGTCAAGATATTCTCCAATATTTTCTTCTTAATTTGAAA
The DNA here is from genome assembly GCF_047675955.1 of Chlorocebus sabaeus. Taxonomy (NCBI): domain Eukaryota; kingdom Metazoa; phylum Chordata; class Mammalia; order Primates; family Cercopithecidae; genus Chlorocebus; species Chlorocebus sabaeus. The sequence goes on along the minus strand of NC_132929.1, from coordinate 50,423,524 downwards.
AGGATCGGAGATTCATCATTTCTATTGGATGCCACTTCTGCCAGAACTCTCCCAGGATCCCCGCCTCGCCAGCCACCATGTGCTGTTTCCATCTCAAATGCCTCTGGGCCTGGTTCTGCTCTTCATCACTCAGCTCCCTCCTAGACACGTCCTTTTAATTTCCATGTGGCCAGAAGTTGTGAAGTGTGATACCAATGAGTGGTTACCAGTGAAGTACTATAGTACCATTTTTTTTTCACAAGATTAAAAAAAATCAGCAATGGACGCTCAAGACTGTCCCAATGTCACCCTCTTTTTCTAGCATTTCAAAATGCCAGAGGCTGGGTGTGGTGGTTCACGCCTGTAATCCCAACACTTTGGGATGCTGAAGCAGAAGGATCATTTCAGCCCAGGAGTTCAAGACCAGCTTGGGCAGCGTGACAAGACCTCATCTCTTCAAAAAGTTTTTAAGAAAAAATTAGCCAGGCGTGGTGGCATGCACCTGTAGTCCCAGCTATCTGGGAGGCTGAAATGGGTGCTGCCTGAGCCCAGTTTGAGGCTGCAGTGAGCTATAATTGTGCCACTGCACTCCAGCCGGCATGACACAGCAAGACAATGTCTCAAAAACAAAACCAAACCACATATATATATATATGTATACACATACACACAAAATTAAAAATGCCAGATAGGAAACCCTGCTAGCCTGACTTCACGTGGTTACCTAAACAGGTGTCATCAGTACGTTGTCAAGGATGGCAGAGGCAATTACCAGTCCACACAAGGCCTGCCTCTCTGCACATCTTCAGGGTATGCCCAGAGGAGTGTGCATCATGGTAGAGAAAGGCTCTAGGGATAGGCCTGAGCTCCACTGGCAGTCCCCCAGGGTTCCACGCCCAGCAGGTCGCCTGGCATCACCTTTCTAGAAAAGCTTCTAAGCCCATGCCCTGGTGAAAATACATCCTGATTCTCAGAGGATGGCCCCCAAATCTATTAATCCTGGCCCCACCTTTTCCCAATTCCCCTCTCCTCCACCCACTGACCCAAGGCACCAGCCATAGTTCCCCAATGCCAGGTCCTTTGATGCCACTGCATTTCCATATGTATTCATATGTATGTATGCATGCATGAATTCCTCTGCAAGAATTGCTCCAGGTGCAAACTCTGACTCTTCCAGCTTTAATGTTACCACCTGTGGAAAGCCTTCCAGAAGTTCTGTGGCTGCTGCAGCTTCTGTCTCCCACCAGTGGTAGCCTGCTGTTCAGTCCCAGTGATGCTGTAGTCTAAAGAATCCATCTCCGTCTAGATAACCCTGTGGGTCCTCCCTTATCGTCTGACCCAGCAGGAGCTCAACAGGGGCTCAATCAAGGTGACCCGCTGGCCCTGTGCCTGCCAGGACACTGATGTGACATCACTGGAGTCAGTTCTGATGATAAGGTAATGCCGGAGAACCCTGCTAACACAGAAGGTAAGCTGAGAGTGAGCTCAGTGAGCCTTCCCTTTGAAGAAGGGGTGAGTGAATGGGAGAAGATTCAAGACAAATCAAGGGGTCAGGAGTAGTTCACTCAGTCCCCTTTCACTCTGAAGGAGCTCACCTCTCCCCAGTACTGTCCAGTGGAAGGGCCACTCAAAGCAACTGAGAGAGACCTGCTTGTGTGAAGAGGTAGAGGTTTATTGAAATATAAACATTCGAGAACATGTAAGATAGAAAATAACCACAACATATACAGACACTTGCTGCAGGAGGACATCTGAGGTATTTATTCACTGCCTAGGCTACCCATGTGCTATCACATTTTTCTGGTTAGAATACACATAAGATGGGGAGCAGGGAGGGGACAGAGCTGCCCTGGCTGATGGCACCTTCAGGGAAAGCTCCGCTTGGGCCAAGGCCCCACTCCTGGGGGTACCTGCTGGCAGCCCCCATCACACTCTGGGTGAGACCCTGCTGTTGTCCTTGAGGGCAGTGAGGGTTCACTCCAACGGTGTGGCCAGGCGAGCTACCTGGGGAAAGCGAGAGGATCCAGTGACCAGAAGGACACAGTGTGTTGTCCCTGCATCCTCTGGGTGGGAAGAGTCCATCCTTTGTGACCAAACCCCTGAGAAAGACATACTGGCCAAATGTCTGAGACGCCTTCACATGGGCCCAGTGCCAGCCAACTGGGCTCCTCACTGGCACCAGGTCCCAGATGCCCTTCTCTGCCCACACCCTGCAGGCTGAGGCTAGACGAGGTCAGCCCCCCGGAAATGGGGGGTGTGTGTGTGTGAGTGTGGGAGTAGGGGTAAGCGTGTGTGGAGGGCTGAGAGAAGACGCAGTTGAGCATACCTGCAGCTTACCAGGCTGAGGTATCTGTTTGTGCTCAAGCTTTTGATTCCCTGTCCTCTCCTACACAGGACTGAATGCAAGCTGCGCCGCCACACACACACACGCCATGTGTGGTGTCTCCCATTGCCACAGCCCCATGTCCCAGTGGTGGTGTTCTGCTGAACATTCCAGGGCTTCCTCGACTGAGGTGAGCCGCACATAAGAACTGCCTTTTCTTTACAGCACAGGAGCTGCCTGCTCCCGCCCAGGGTTCAGGAGGAGCTGTGGAGTTCTTCATCTCCTCATACCCTGGGGCGGCTCAACCTCTGGCAAAGTCAGCAAGGACCCCAGCCTGCCTGTGCCCTGAGCTGGGAATGCTGAGTGATGGGGAGATGTCCTGCTGCCTCCCTGGTCAGCTGGGGGTGGGGGTGTGGCAGAAAACGGTCTTCAGAACTGGTGTGGTTTCAGGGCCCGACCAGCATGAGCGCGGGCCTCTCCACTCCACCTCCCCGCCCCCGCGATCCCTGAGTCGTCTCCCCTGCCTGCCTCTACCCGCCTCCTCACTGGGCTTGAGGGAAGGGCCAGAGGGGCCGGGGTACCCAATCACTTGCTTGACTTTGGGGGTGATCTGTTTTCATTTCTTTGGTGCTACAACAACAATAAAAATTTTAAAATAAAAAAACAAAAGTCAGCAAAACACATATAAAAAAGATTTCAGAGATGCAAATACTTCCTGAAGACTCAAACATCAACAATTACAAATCTGAGGTATTTCAATGAACCTGACAGCGGCACATGTGGGGATGGTGAGGCCAAGATGGCCCCATAAGAAAGAGAAGAGGGCTGGGGAAAGGACGAGTGGGCTGTTCTTGGGAGAGCAGGCCGATAAGGGCAAGTGGGGAGCATGAAGTTTGGGGGGTCAGAGAAGGGTCCGTGTGAAGCAGGTGCCAGGGCTCGGCAGCCCCAAGGTTCTGCCGTCTCGTCAGCAGATGCCCTGTGGGCCCTGGCCCTCAACTGCCCTCACAGCCTCTTCCTTCAGATCATTAGAAGGGGGATCTGGGACCCTGAGGACTGATTCAAGACTTGCGTTTGAGGGACCCATACCCCAGGAACCTAACAGTAGGCAAGGTGGTCTGGAAGGGCCCCATCCCATGCTCAGCAGAGAAGCATGAAGGCATGCTCTTGGCTCCTAGCAGCCCCACATGGGACTTAAAAACAGGGGAAGAGACTAGTGGCCCTGGGGTCATGGCAGAAGGCAGGGGCAGGGAAATAAATTAAAGGGGAAGGGAAATGGAGGGCCTCCAGCCCTGTGTCGGCTGACAGATTGTCAATACACTGTGCCCCGAGCTGGGAGGTGGCTGGGGAACCCTGGAGGAAGCTGGACACCCACAGACCCCCACCGAGTTCTCCAGGACAATCCCTGATTGGACAACGCTGTCTGTCCTGCCCCTCTAGCCTCTCCCTGCCCCCAGAGTACAGCAGGACCTGAATGGAACCTGGACAGACGGGCACATCCAAACTCTCAATGTCTGGCCAAATGGTGCTCGTCGACGTGGGCTCCGTGAGATGAGGTAAATTCTGTGCATCAACTTCCTTCACTCTTGACAGGAGAGTGGCAAGTGGGAAGCTGGGTCCTGCCCATCAGAGGGACCAGCTGGTGGAGGGCTCTGCGCTGGGGGTGCCCCGGGATGAGGTAGGACTTGGTGAGCAGTGAGAGCTGCTGCTGCTGCTGGCGCTGCTGCCGAGGCTCTGGGGAGCAGACCCCGCGATGAGGTGGACCACAGGCTTCTGGGCAAACAGCACACCTTGGTGGGGGGAAGAGAAGCAAGTGTGGGCAGAGGAAGAGCGAAGGGGCGGGCCAGCTCCTTTCAGTAAGTATTCACTGCTGGCCTAGCCCTGTGCCTGACTCCGCTGTAGACACTGCGTTAGGGGGTGATGGGAGAAGATCCAAATGCTGTCCTGCCTTGAAGTGCTGATGGGCTGGGGAGGGGGACAGATAGGTTGTCAGAGTAATTTTGCTAAAATGTCATAAATGCTCTGAGACAGGTGTACCCAGGGTACACAAAGAGGAACAGCAAGTCCAGGTGCGGTGGCTCACAACTATAATCCCAGGACTTTGGAACGCTGAGGCGGGAGAATAGCTCAAGGCCAGGAGTTTGAGACCATACTGGGCAATACAGGAAGACCCTTGTCTCTACAGAAAAAAAAAAATTTTTTTTTTTTTTTTTTTTTTTTTGAGATGGAGTTTCGCTCTGTTGCCCAGGCCAGAGTGCAGTGGCGCAATCTCGGCTCACTGCAAGCTCCACCTCCGGGGTTCACGCCATTCTCCTGCCTCAGCCTCTGGAGTAGCTGGGACTACAGGCGCCCGCCACCACACCCGGCTAATTATTTGTATTTTTAGTAGAGACGGGGTTTCACCGTGTTAGCCAGGATGGTCTCGATCTCCTGACCCCATGATCCGCCAGTCTCAGCGTCCCAAAGTGCTGGGATTACAGGCGTGGGCCACCACGCCCGGTTTTGTTTTTTTTTTTCCTGAGATGGAGTCTCGCTCTGTCGCCCAGGCTGGAGTGTAGTCGTACGTCTCGGCTCACTGCAACCTCCACCTCCCAGGTTCATGCCATTCTCCTGCCACAGGGTCCTGGGTAGCTGAGACTACAGGCGCCCGCCACCACGCCTGGCTAATTTTTTGTATTTTTAGTAGAGACGGGGTTTCACTGTGTGTTAGCCAGGATGGTCTCGATCTCCCGACTTCGTGATCCGCCCGCCTCGGCCTCCCACAGTGCTGGGATTACAGGCGGAGCCACCGCGCCCGGCAATGCTGTGCTTAACAAGTGTCAGGTGGGCTTGTCCCCAAGCTCCTCCGTAAACCAATGAAATGGGAATGGGAAAGGGACTGCTGTTTTTATGAATACTAAGTTGTTTCTTTCTTTTTTTTTTTTTTGAGACGAGGTCTTGCTTTGTCACTCAGGCTGGAATGCAGTGGTACAATCATGGCTCACTGCAGCCTCGACCTCCTGGGCTCAAGTGATCCTCCTGCCTCAGCCTCCCAAGTAGCTGGGACCACAGATGTGCACCACTATGCCCGGCTAATTTTTTTTTGTATTTTGTAGATTTGGGATTTTGCTATGTTGCTCAGGTTGGTCTTAAACTCCTAGGCTCAAGTGATCCTCTTGCCTTAGCCTCCCAAAGTGCAAGGATTACAGGCATGAGCCACCATGCCCAGTCATGAATACTAAGTTAAACCCTTGGAAAGACTCTGTAAAGGTGCGAAATCTACCAACCAACAAAACACTGTTGCCAAATTAGGTTTAGGAAGAGATAACTATAAAAGACTGGGGGGCGGGGACCTTAACAATGTAAGCTGATTCTGCTATACCAGGGTTCCTTTGCCTGTGTCTCAGTCTGCAAAAGGAAGAGCTGAACCAGTCAGAGGAAGGCTGTGCATGAGAAGACCGGGGGATTGTGGGACACTGACCGACTGCTTCCATTAACGAGCCAACCACTGGTCTAAAAGGGTTAGGTGAAAGATTTCTGCCAAAGTGGGAGGGACCTACCATCCTGTTAACAATCCACAGTCTCTACGCGTCCAGAGGACCACCTAACCTTTGCAACTCTGAGACCAGGAAAAAGGAAGCCACCATGGGAGGTGTTCAGACAGAGGGCAAGAGGCAGGGTCAGCCACAGAGCTGCGCTGGGGCTGGCTGCAGCCACGTGGGCCTCCCCCAGAGCTCCAGGGCCTCACCTGCGTAGGTGGTGCCATCGATGTCCACGGACATGTTAATGCTCCCAATGCTACTCGTGGTCAGGTTCAGTGCTGCAGCCGAGGCCTCTGCTCTGTCTTCTGCTGGGGACAGGGAGACAGTGGGCCTGGTCAAGCCTTCCACAGCACTCCTGCTGTCCTCTCTGATGCTGCCTGGCCACCCCCGGTCAAAGCCTCACGCTGTCAGAAGGCACCTATGTAACCTCCTGAGTGTAGCGTATGGCAGGAGATCCCAGTCTCGCTAACCTCCTGTTGCTGGCTTTTTCCACTGACACAGTTCATCTCCCCAATTCCCTCTGCTCCCAGAGCAAAGGAATCACAGCAGGCAAGGAGGCCGACCCCAGCCCCACCACTCTGCACTGGTACTTTCCACGTGATGGGCAAACCCCGAGCTACACTACACACCAGGCCCAGGAAATCAGAGATCAACGAGACCCAGCCCCAACTTTGAGGACCCACCTTGCCCCTTCTTTCCTTTGACTGAGTCCCTCAAAGAGATGAGTCTATGTCCTCAGCCCCTCCCTTCCATGACCACCTGGGCAGCTGGCGTTTGTAGAAGGCTGCAAGTGCTGGCACACACAGCCTCTGCCTGGCTCACCCCAGACTCAGAATTCTTCCCAGTGAGCTGTCTTTCCTAACAGCCTTTTGCTTTGTGTAGGAGCAGGGCACCTGGCCCTGGGTGAGCTGTTACCTCTCAGTTTCTTTCTGCTCCCCAGGGGCAATGGGGTAGGGAGGGGCGGCCTGGAAATATGTACAGCGCCCTTCACACCTGGCTCCTTCCCACACATCTCATTCATGTTTGCTTTGAGATAGCATCAGGACCAGAATGGGAAAGAATGTGTGTGAATGGGAAAAGGGGCATGTGGCTTGGGGAAGAGAATGTGGGGCACTAGAACGATGTGAAGAGGAAGGGAAAGGATGTCAATTATGCTGCCAAACTTGTGTTTCCTCCTTCTCTTTATATTCCTGAGTCCCGCTGTCTAGCCCGGGGCAACCTGGCCCCTCGCTGAGCCTCAGGAACATGGGGTGTCTTCCTCCCCGACCTGCAGAGGGTGCCCTGCTCTTGCCTACATCCAGTGAGGTGCTGGGGTGAAGGCTGGTGGGGAAACGCTGCAGCTCTCTGAAGGCCTCTGGCTCCTCCTCTGTGAATAACTGCTTTTCCCTCTTATTAGAGAACAGAGCACCGCCTGAGGCAACATGTGGTCCCCTCTACTAAACAACCTCAGCTTGGTGAACTGAGATCTCAGTGCCTCTCTTCTGGGGGCCTAGAAGGCAGAACCTGGAGGGGCCTCTTCCAGGTCAGGAGTATGTGCCTCACCACCCCTGCCCCCAGTCTCAGGAGGCGTGAATGGGCGTAGGGTTTCCCAGTAAGGGAAGGCTCTGCCCTGAGCCTGGCTCACCCCTGCCGTTGATCCTGATCTTCATGGGGAGCTGTCGTGCCATGGTGAAAAAGTTGCGCTGGAAGGCCTGCTGCACCAGGCGCTGCTCCTCCTCGGACAGCCTCGACACCTTCTTCTCAGCAGGCTCCCCTGACTCCAGCCGCTCCCTCAGCTGCTCCAGCGCGGCGGTCCGAGTACCAGCCTGCTGGTTTGCCAAGGTCACGGGCACAGCCAGGCGATTTGGCACAGGCACTGTTGTCACTGGGGCTCCATCACCTGCGAAAGAACTGGAGCTGGACCAATCCACAATTGACCCTCTTGCCCAAAAACCCCAGTCTTGAACACAGGGAAACTGGCATCCCTTCCTCCCTTTCTTCCTTCTCCCCCAGGAGCCCTACTGACCTTTCCTGAGAGTGGTTGCTGGGGATATCCGAGGGCTACTGGTATTGCTGCCACTGCTGGAGCCAAGCCCAAGGATGGGAAAGCGGATCTTGGGTGGGGAGAGGAGGGCAGGGGCCCCGGCAGCGGCAGCAGCAGTAGCTGCAGCAGGTGAGTAGCCAAAGAGGGAGGAGCTGTAGCTGGGCCGCCGGCCCTCCCTACGGTTGCCATCAATGGCTGCCTGGAGCTCAGCTGGGGAACTCAAGGCTTTCTTCTCACACTCATAGGCATACAGATACTTCATGTACCTGGAGGAAAGGAAGCAAGCAGGAAGAATAATCCAAAACAGCACCAGAGATCACCCAGTTGAGGTTGGTGGGTCTCTGGAAGCAGTTTGCTGGCCAGGACTCTAGGGCAAAGGATCGCAACCTTGGTGTACTTGGCAGAAAAGTCTGGGATGGCTGGACACTCTGCCCCAGCCTCCTCTAACTGCCACTCAATCCTAAATAGGCTCTACTTTGAAGGACCATTCATTAGGGGAAATAAATAACATCTTAGTTGGTGTTTCACATTTGTTTTGGTGCTTTTTTAGTGCCCTGGGAAAAATTAGGCCCATGTTTTACAAGGGCTTTCTGGCTTCTTGATCTTATTCAGAGCTGGGCTAGTCAGATAGGAGCAATTCTTCCTATTGTGCATGGGACCTAGACACTGTCATTCTTTGTGTCTTAGGTCCCAAGAAGCAGTTCTCTACCCAGGAACCTCGCCATTCTGGTTGTAGCTACACCATGCTACCTAACTGATGTCAGCTGTACATTGCATACTCTTCACAGAACAACTTCCAGAGTGTTCCAGAAGAACAGACTCCTCTCTGGCCCTCATTCTTCAGTGCTACTATTGGTTTCACCGCTTCCATCACCCATGTAATTAACTCAAATGCTGACAAAACCAGATCACCAATCCAAGGGGGCCTTCCTGCCTGCCTTTCTCTGGGTCCTCTGCCACTGGGTAAGCTGAATGTCAGGTAAGAGGAGCCACTTGGGGTGGAGATGCTGTTTGGAAGACAATGTCCTGGAAGGGGCACAGGTCTTAGAGACAGAAGCTCAGGTCTGAATCTCAGCTCTACCACTTACTGGCTGGTATGGCCTTAGCCAAATTATTTAACCCTGGAGACTTCATTTTTGTAATGTGGAAAATGGGGGCATACCTACTTTACAGGGTTGACTGTGAGGTTTAAATGAAATAGTAAAGTACCAACACAGAGTAGACACTTGGTAAATGGCGGTTCTCATCACTACTTGGTTTAGTGAGGGATTAATCTCAGAAAGCTCCCCACTGTTTCGGGAATCCACTCATCTTGCTAACTATACAAAGGAATTTCCTTCCTTCCTCTCCTCTAGGTTACAACATCCCCTTTCTTCAGCCTAGCTTCCTTCCCCCAGGCCCTGGCCACTCACTGGGTCCTGAGGGTGAAGGCAGCACTGGTGATGGATGTGGGCAGGTTCAGGCCTTTGGTGATCTCCCTCCAGATCTTCTTGTTGATGATCTCCACCAGGCCCCCCTTCTCGGTCACCAGCTTATACAGCATGTACAGGTCCAGGATCTGCTTGGCCATGATGGGGATTCGGTTGATGGGGGTCCCTGTGGTTGTCCGAGAGAAAGAGACAGCGGGATCATCATCAAGCTGAGAAGGATTCCGCGTATGCCCACCTTTAACTGAGCTGGAAACAATGCTCATGAATCTGTTTGGAAGTGTAATTTAACTCAAACTCCCCAAGCCTGAAGACTCAGACTAGCTGTCAGGACAGGTCCAATGCACAGGCTATGTGGGCCTTGCCAATGCACAGGCTATGTGGGCCTTTGGCAAAGCACTTAGACTCTCTGGTTCTGTTTTGCTGTCTGTAAATAAGAGGGCCAGACTAGATGATTTCAAAGGTGCTTGTTTTTTAGTTTGTGTGTGTGTTTTTGTTTTGTTAGCAGTATGATTCCAGACTATTCCTAGTGATCTGGCAACTTATCTCTGCAGCTTTCAGACTCCATTCAGTGGCAGCTTCCTCCAGGAAACCTTTCTCTGACTTCCTAGAAGGGGAGCCCTGCCTAGTCACCCTCCTGGCAGCGCTCAGTGCTGCTTGTAAGAGTGTGCTCCTTGGCTGGGCGCCGTGGCTCACGCCTGTAATCCCAGCACTTTGGAAGGCCGAGGCGAGCAGATCACGAGGTCAGGAGATTGAGACCATCCTGGCTAAGATGGTGAAACCCCATCTCTACTAAAAATACAAAAAAAAAATTAGCCTGGCTTGGTGGCAGGCGCCTGTAGTACCAGCTACTCAGGAGGCTGAGACAAGAGAATGGCGTGAACCCGGGAGGCGGAGCTTGCAGTGAGCCGAGATCGTGCCACTGCACTCCAGCCTGGGCGACAGAGCAAGACTCCATCTTGAAAAAAAAAAAAGAGTGTGCTTGTTTGCACATGCCTGCTTTCTCCTCTCCTGCTTGATGGAGAAATGGTTTCTTTCTCTCTCGTGTGCCCCGCTATGTCAAAGGAGCTGCTGGACACACCAGTCTCCAGGGGAATGAAAAGCCACTCAATTCTCTCCCCACACCAATCATTCCCCCACTCCCTGGCCTCTGAAAGGGGGAGGGTCAGAGCAGCTTCCGCCCAACGGCCCCGAGGGGAAGTGAGAGGAGCCAGGGACTTGATTAGGAAACCTGGCACCGAGCAGGAAGGGCTACTAATGAGCACCAGGGGACGTGGTGAGGGCGGGGCCAGTTCTTTCACAGCCGGCTGGGATGCTCGTCAGGAGGCGTGATGGATGACTGTCATTTGGCAGCCTCAGGATTAATGATCTGGAGGTCAGAGGGGAGAATTCCACAGGGAAGGGTCACCGTCCGGGGCAGGGTATGAGACTTGTTGCCTTTTGATGGCAAACTCCTTTTACTGTACACAGACTGCTGCTCCTCTGCCTTGCCCCCTCCCGTTGCCCCAGTCTCGCTGAGGTCTCACTGGGCTGCCTGGTGGACCTTAAGCCAACCTGAGCAGGGAAGAGCTGTTTGTTTCTGCTCCATAAGCCTCTTTCCCTAAAGGCACAGCAGTTTTCTCAGCTCTGAATGGCAGCCTCAGCAACTCTTTTACAGGATGGTTCAAGCCAGAGAATGAAAAGGAAGCAATGTGGGCATGGATATGTGGGGCTGCTACGGCAGGACCAGGCCACTTCTTTTTCTTTTTTTTTTTTCAAAGATAGGGTCTCACTCTGTTGCCCAGACTGGAGTGCAGTGGTGCAATCATGACTTATTGCAGCCTTAAGCTCCAGCCATCCTCCCACTCAGCCTCCTGAGTAGCTGGGAATACAGGCGCACACCACCACACTCAGGGAATTTAAAAACATTTTCTGTAGAGATAGGATCTTCCTATGTTGCCCAGGCTGGTCTCAAACTCCTAAGCTCAAGCAGTCCTCCTGCCTCAGTCTCCCAAAGCACCTGGCTTAGGCCTCTTTCCTAAGTGTGGGGAGGGAGTTAGTGACCTTGAAGACCTTTACCTTGACCTGCTGGTCCTTGGAGGGTCAAGGACAAAGGGGTCATGGAATTAGACCCACAGATTCACAGGTAAAATAATAGAGGATTACCGGCATACTCCTAAGACACATAGCTCATGTGCTGGTTGACTTCTCCCAGTGCTGTTCTAAACAGTAAACCTTCCCCCTACCAGAAAGACAAAAGCCTGATGTGGGCCCCCAGCAGGACAGAGCTAACGTCGACCTCCTTTCAGAGGCCTGTCTGCCCAAACATACCCATGGCCTTGAGTCCACACCTTCCAAGGCATTACCTGGAGTGTCTGAGAGGACCACTCCCAAGGTCCCCTCACACAGGGCTCCTAAGCTCACATTTCCAGAAGCTCCTAGGGCATCTTCACACATGTGACCCGTTTACTTCCAAGTCAGAATGTCTGTACTGGGCTCATCTTCATTCCCCTAAACTAGCTCCCTTTCCCCACACCTCATTTTTTCCCAGCAACACTACCACCCTTGGAAGTTAGGCAGGAAGGCAGGAACCTCGTGTCAGCACTGGCTCCTCTCCTCTCCCTATCACCCACTTTCAGGGTGCTAGAAGGCTTCATGATTCGTCCTTGGAGGTACCTCTCAAAGGCATCTTCTTTTTTGGCCCGCAGCCACCATCCTGGTCCAGGTCCTCTCTGGCCCACAATTGGATGCCTGCAGTAGCCTCTTACCCATACGATCAACTTGCACACTGCAGCCAATCTTATTAAAATACTACTTTTACCATATCACTCACTTCCTTGTTTAAAAACCTATGAAAACTCTTATTGCTTACCTAGCCCATCTCACATGTCCAATCGCATGACCCACGTTCCTCAACGCTCCCTTAAAAGATCACATATGAAGTATTCCTGGCATATCTGAGCAACTCACTTACACTCCAACTCGCTAGGCCTTCTCCCTATTGCCCCCAAAACACGCTCTTTTCTGCCTCCAGTCAAATCCTCTACAGTGTCCTTCTACATCCACTCCTTCCAGGAAGCATGTTCTCACTACCCCAGTTCATGTGGGTTTCTTCCCTCTCAGAATTTCTATCATGCCCCTGTAAGTTCAGCAAATTGTCCTTCTCTAATTGTTTCACGTCTGTTCATCTGACATCCCTGGAGGACTGTCAACTCTATGAAGGCAGGGGTTGTCTTTCCTCTTCCATGCCTACCATGCCTTACAGCGTTTAATAAATTAACCTACCCAGACATGTTTCTCGGAGTCGAAGCAACCAGCCCCATGGTAATTCAATTGAGAATCTTTTTCTAAAGTTTCTTTTTAGAGACAGGGTGTCACTCTGTTATCGAGGCTGGGGTGCAGTCACGTGATCATAGCTCACTGTGGCTTGAACTCCCGGGCTCAAGCGATCCTCCCATCTCAACCTCCTGAGGAATTGGGACTACAGGGGCACACCACTATGCCTGGCTAATCTTTAAATTTTTTTGTAGACACAGGGTCTCACTATGTTGCCCAGGCTAGTCTCGAACATCTGGTCTCAAGGAATCCTCCCACCTTGCCTCCTGAGTAGCTGAGATTTACAAGCTCCACCCACTGCACCCAGCTCTCAACAGGGAATCTTTTTTTTTTTTTTTGAGTCGGAGTCTCACTCTGTTGCCCAGGCTAGAGTGCAGTGGCACGATCTTGTCCCACTGCAACCTCCGCCTCCCAGGTTCAAGTGATTTTCGGCTAATTTTTGTATTTTTAGTAGAGACGGGGTTTCACCATGTTGGCCAGGCTGGTCTTGAACTCCTGACCTTGGGTGATCCACCCACCTCGGCCTCCCAAAGTGCTGGGATTATAGGCGTGAGCCACCGTGCCCAGCCTCAACTAGGAATCTTAAACACACTTCCCACACGCCTGTGACGTGCCTGCTGGGACCCTCACAATTGAGGCCAAAGGGGAAAACAGGTGTCAAAGAGCAGGCAGTGGCCAGGTGTGTGACAAGCATAAGACAGATGTGGCAAGTGTTGAACCAGCATGACAGGGCTTGCCCAGCTGAGGAAGTGCTGTCCTACAGGTCACCTTGGACAGCTAGCTTTGAAACTCCATCTGCAAACAGCTTTCAGAGTTTGCACTATTTTCTTTTGAATCTTTTTTTTTTTTTTGAGATGGAGTCTCACTCTGTTGCCCAGGCTTGAGTGCAGTGGTGTGATCACGGCTCAGTGTAGCCTCAAAATCCCGGGCTCAGGTGATCCTCCCACCTCAGCCTCCTAAGTAGCTAGGACCATAGGTGCACACCACCTAGCTCAGCCCAGTTAATTTATTTTGTTTTTTATTTGTTTTTATCTTTTGAGACTGAGTCTTGCTCTTTTCCCCAGGCTGGTGTGCAGTGGGGTGATCCCAGCTCACTGCAACCTCCGCCTCCTGGGTTCAAGTGATTCTCCTGTCTCAGTCTCCCGAGTAGCTGGGATTATAGGTGAGTGCCACCATACCTGGCTATTTTTAATAATTTTAGTAGAGATGGGGTTTCACCATGTTGGCCAGGCTGGTCTCGAACTCCTGACCTCAAGTCATCCGCCAGCCTCAGCCTCCCATAGTGCTGGGATTACAGGCGTATTTTTATTTTTTGTAGAGGTGGGGTCTCACTATGTTGCCCAGGCTGGTCTCAAACTCCTGGACTCAAGCAATCCTCCCACTTCAGCCTCCCAAAGTGTTGGGATGACAGGCATAAGCCACTCCACCCAGCTGAGATTTTCTAGTGTGGTTCGAACCGCCTCTGAAGGCAACTCCCCAGAGAGGAATTACAAATTCATTTTGAGTAGTCAGTGGATTAACTGCCTGGCTATTTGAGATGGCATCTTTGAAGGACAACATTGTTATAGATGTAGAAATTTCATTAAAAATTAGCCTCTTTATAGTCACACACAAAGTGACTGTATTATATTAGACTGAGAGCTGCTTAGGGCAAGGGGGACACTGGCAGATACAGAACCTGAGGAGACAAGGAAAGGTCACAGTGGTGTCTGAAGTCAAGGTTGTAACCTAACTAATCAGTGACCTCTTCCCAGAGGGGAAAATGGACTCTTGTGGGAACTGTCATCACACCACAGAGAAACCGCAGGTAAGAGGCGCACTGGAAGCCGTGGTGGTGGCCCCTGCACCCTACCGTGTGGCCCAGCCCCACCCGCGGCATACTTCGGAAGCTGCTGTTTTCTTCACTCCACAGTGGACTCTCCTCACACAAGCCCCCATGCCCTGCTCAGGCACCCTGGTTCTGGAGATCAAGCTGATAAGGAGATTGGGAACATTCTTCCCTGTGGTTGGCCCTCTGTTAAACTGTTAAAGTGGCTCCCAGTGCAGGCTGGCCACTTGGTGCCATCAGAAACAAAGCAGAGGCTATGCCGAGGGCTCTCTCTTAGATGACGGTGGGGCTTTCTCCCATCGGATAATCCAGACACAAAAGCCTGCTGTGTCTTTGATTCCTCTAACAACTGAGAGAGGCAGAATCTGCAGGGTGGTCTCAGCAGTTTGCTTTGTGCTTAATGGACCTGGTAGCCATTTCTCTTGTCCAAAGTAAATTCTACTATGAAGAAAGAAGGCCTTTAAGCTAAGTTTACCTGCTGAACAAGAACCAATAGGCAATTGACAGACTCAGGCCTCAGTTTCTGCAAATGTGAAGTGAGGAATTTGGACTAGATGATTTTCAGTTCTAAAGTCTATGAATAAAAAATTAAAACAAAATTCTGCAGATGTACCTTCAAGCCAGCAACATACAAATTGATAAACAAAAATTGGCAGTTGTGATTATTACCAAAGGGAGAATGACTTGGTTTTAGGAACCTGCCTGAATGACAGAGTAATATTGTCAAATGGCCTTGATACAGATGGTTTGCGATTTTCTCTGTGAAGGGCCCCTGGCTTAAGACCAGATTTGTGAAGTTCACATCCACAAGCAATGGCTCCTTTCCCAGCCTTTGTGGGAGGGAGCAAGGGGCTCTGGCCTGCTCTCTGGACGGTTTTCTATCTTCCTCTAAGGAAGCTCTTCACCTGAGAGAGACAGGCCTCTGTCCACGATAAATGCAAAAGCAACCCGCAGAGCACTGGGAAGGAGGCAAACACCCATTGAAGAGAGTTCTTTGTGGGTCACTGGTGTTGGTCCTACAGGAGACCAAATCTCCACCCCCATCATGCCTCCCAGAAGAGGGTAAGCACCTGATGGGGAAGCCTGTGGACTGTCAGTCACTGCTATCAAAGCAGGAGCTAGGATTGAGGGTAATTAATCATGCTCTCTCTGACAGGAATCCAGGGCCTTATCTGCACCCCAAGAAGTGCCGCTGGTCTCCGGTTCCCTCCTCAATAAAGGAGACTGACAGTTGCAACAAAGAGGCCCCTTATCAGATTTCAGCCAGGGAGCCTGCAGCCAGAGGGAGGGACGGATGTAAAAGGCTTTTATGAGGGCCATGGACCCAGTGAAGCTGGCGGGACTCCTGGGGCTTTAACCCTTGTTGGTGGGAATGCCGCTGGGCGCTGGCACTAGCAGACCACAGCTGTGATCAGCAGCTTCCAGTGCAGATGTGGCCAAACAAAAGCTGCTCCCTGGTACTTTGTTTTCCTTCCTGCCGCTCAGACAACCAAAACAACCTGAGCTGGGGATAGGGGTGAGGGCAGAAGAAAAGATGGCCTCTTCTTGCTTTGGAGACAAAGATGAGAGATGGTAAGAGTGTTGAAGGGAAAGTCACTTCCTCCCCATTGCAGAGAATGGGCCGGTTCCAGGGAAGTCCAGAAGCAAACAGGGACAGGGACCCCAGACAGACTCATATGGCTGCCTTCCTGCCCACTGTGCAGGGGTGAGGGCCCAGGACCCAGGGTATGGCCCTGCCAGGGACCCTCACTGCATTTTCCTGGCTTTGAGAAAGATCATTAATCATTTCCATAGCCTGACTGTCAAAGAGAGCTGACCAGAGAGCCTGGAGAAGTTAAAACCTGTGTTAAGCAGGGAATGTGTGCAGGCAGGCAGGCTTCCTGAACATTCCTCTGCATCTTCATTCTTGCCCTGCTCCAGGCCTGCTCCAGGCCTGCTCCCCAGAAGCCAGTAGAGAAATGACTACTGATTTTCCCCCATGACTTGTTCATATAGAGAATATCACAGCAGATACTGGCGACTACTAGAGGGGACAAGGGCTGAAAAACTACCTATTGGGTACTATGCACACTACCTGGGTCACGGGATCAATCATACCCCAAACCCCGGTGCCATGCAATATATCCATGTAACAAACCTGCACATGTACCCCTTGAACCTCTAACAAAAGTTGTAATAGGAAAGGAAAAGGGAAAGGGAAAGGAAATGGAAAGGTCTCCCGCTGGGAAACCAGGCAGCAGTGTCTGGCAGTCGGCCATGCAGCTTGTAGTTGCCCTGTTCCACAAGACAGGGCAGAGGCAAGGATGTGCCAATATGCTAGTATGGACTGACAAGAATCCTTAAGCCTTCCACCTCCAACTGCCCACTGAGTGGGTCTAACTTACATACAGTATAGTGCATTAACCTTAACCATACAGCTTGCTAGATGTGTACTTCCAAATACACCTCTGCAACCATCCCTCACATCAAAACATAGAACTTTTTTTTTTTTTTGAGACAGAGTCTCAACTCTGTTGCCCAGGTTGGAGTACAGTGGTGTGATCTGGGCTCACTGCAACCTCCATCTCCTGGGTTCAAGTGATTCTCCTGCTTCAGCCTCCCAAGTGGCTGGGATTACAGGCGCTTGCCACCATGCCTGGCTCATTTTTGCATTTTTAGTAGAGACGGGATTTCAGAATCTTGGCCAGGCTGGTCTCAAACTCCTCACCACAGGTGATCCACCTGCCTCAGCCTCCCAAAGTGGTGGGATTACAGACGTGAGCCACCACACCCGGCCAAAATACAGAACATGTCCAGCACCCCTAGAAAACTCTCTCATGACTCTTTCCAATCAATATCCATCCCTCCACCCTACCCACTCTGGAAATAAACTGCTATTCTGACATTTTTTTTTTTTTGAACTTTATATAAACGGACTCATATAGTATATATTCTGTGTCTGGCTTCTTTTGTTCCATATCAAGTCTGAGAGTCATCCCAGTGGTGTATAGCAGTAGTTCATAACTTTTTTTTTTTTTTTGGAGACAGAGTCTCACTCTGTAGCCCAGACTAGAGTGCAGTGACATGATCTCGCCTCACTGCACCCTCTGCCTCCCAGGCTCAAGCAATCCTCTCACCTCAGCCTCCCAAGTAGCTGGGACTACAGCAGGTGCCACCACATCTGGCTTTTTTTTTTTTTTGGTAGAGATGGGGTTTCACCATGTTGCCTAGGCTGCTCTTGAACTTCTGAGCTCAAGTGATCCGCCCGCCTCACCCTCCCAAAGTGCTGTGATTACAGGTGTGAGCCACTGCACCCGGCTAGTTCATAACTTTCTACTGCTGTGTAGTGTTCTAGTATGTGACTATGCTACATTTATTTATCCATTCTACTACTGCTGGACATTGGAATTCTTTCCAGTTTTTGGCTATAATGAATGGAGCTACTATGAATATGCTTGCCTGTATCTTTCAGTGAACACAAGCACTCATTTCTGTTGGGAATATACCCAGGAGTGCAACTGCTGGGTAACAAGGTCCAGGTATGTTTAGTTTTAGCAAACACTACCAAACAGACTTCCAAAGTAGATGTATCCCTTTACGCTCCCAGCTGTAACGCATGGGAGAGCTGGTTGTTTTACAACCTTGGAGGCTAATTTTAAACTCATTACCTTTTTTGCTACTCCAGCTTCGATTAATCTCTTTAGGTGAAGTTCAACAGTAAATGTAATATTGTATTCTGCTATGCCTAATAATAAGATTATGGTGGCTGGGCGCAGTGGCTCACGCCTGTAATCACAGCACTTTGGGAGGCCGAGGTGGGCAGATCACCTGAGGTCAGGAGTTTGAGACCAGCCTGGCCAGCATGGTGAAACCCCATCTCTACTAAAAATACAAAAATTAGCTGGGGGTGGTGGCAGGCGCCTGTAATCCCAGCTACTCAGGAGGCTGAGGCAGGAGAATTGCTTGAACCCAGGAGGAGGAGGTTACAGTGAGCCGAGATCGCATCATTGCATTCCAGCCTGGGCAACAGAGCGAGACTCTGTCTCAAAACAAACAAACAAACAAAAAAAGGATTATGGCTATGACAACTGCATTCAGAGAAACTGGCCAATGAGTCAGAAGGAGGTGGACTGCGGGGTCTTCCCTGCTTTGCCTGCCACTGGGCAGATCTGGCTGGCATCTCCAGGAGGGGAGTGGAAGGCTGGCTGGGCTGAGGCACACCTCATGGGCCTTCTGGCCTGAGCAGTGCATGGCTGTCTGAGTTTCCAGTGCTGTCCGTGCCACTAGTCTCTCAAGACCCAGCAGAACTTCCCCAGGGTGTAAGTAGGCCAAACACTCACTGCAATCTTTCCCTGTACCAACTCTTAGATGATTTACTGAATACTGGCTCACTTTGGGACAAAAGAGGCAAAACTATCAAATAACTCAATTTTCCCGTGTGTTAGAAATACCAATAAAAGATCTTGAAGGGGAAGAGGCTGAATTTAATGACAAAAGCAGGCTATTCAAATTAATTGTGACTTTCAAAAACCAGATTCCCTTTCTATGATCGTGGATAATGGGGTATTTATAGAGTATTATAAGGACTATTAAAAATGGAAAAAAAACTATATATTTTTAACAGCAGCTGGGTCACTTAGAGAGAGAAAAAGATCTGGCCTCAGACAAAGGGCTAATCCAGACACTTAAAGATTTGCATTTTAGACTTTCATTTGGGGATAAAGTTAGAAAATGAAGCCCCAAAGCCTATTTCATCTGAAAAAGACAACATACTTTCATCTACCAGGAAGGGTGTCTAGGACACAGACCATTTACGGCAAGATACAAAGAATATACAAGAAATTGCCGCCACCAAAAGGCAGAGCAATATATGTCATGAACATTTCCTTGCCTGAGATGGATAGATAAGCACACAACAGAAGGAAAAACACTCAAGTTGCACTTTGAAGCATACTAAGCCCTTTTCCCACAGTAAATTCTTTGTATATTCTGAAGATCCAACAATCCATTTGGGAAAACCAAGGTCAGTTTGTAGCCTTGAACAGAACTGATGGGGGCAGGAGGGCAGGTCTACAAGTGAGAGCTTGACAAAACTTGTCTTCCATGTAGCCAGGCAGTTCCTTAGCCTGGTGTGCCCAGATGGGGCAGGGGCAGGAAAAGAGAGCCTTGCTTGAGGGCATTCTGGGCACCTCCTGTGTTCCCCAACCCCATCCCATCCTGCCTTGCCAGATGGCAGCCTCTGTGCCACTCCGAGTTGTTACATCTGCCCTTCCCTATTTCTCTGAGAAACAGCCCTGATCCTGAGATGAAGACCCATTTTGCACATCAGGTTCTTCCCTGTGTTCGTCGGCTAGATGCTCAGAAGCACTACTGGATGGTGGCCTGTGGAGGCAGGCCAGCACCCTCTTGGGGGCAGTGAATGCTGCAGAAGACACAATCCTTGCCTGCTGCCCCAAACGGGAGTGATGGGGTTGCTGGCTCTAGGGAACAAGTTTCTCAAAGATAAGGCAGGAGAAGCAAAGCACACTGGCTTGGGAGTTAGGAGACTGCATGCTAAGTCTGCTCTGTGGCCTTAGGTGAGTCACTTAACCTTGGTCTGCTTCTTCAGGGTTACAGGTGATAACCTTTGCTCTCTCTACTCCACAGAGCTGGAGCTGAGGGGAGCAGGAGATCAGATAATGGGTTGAAAGGGTTCTGTAATGTGTATGGTATAATAAAAATGCAAGTAACAGTAAAATCACCATTATCGTCGTCATCATCCTGACTCTTTAATGAAACCACACTTCTGTTTCACTTCCTAGGGAATAAGAAAACAAGCTTTTCTTCCTCACTGATGAAGGAAAAATGAAATTGTTTATAACAGCCTTTGCTTACTAGACTTAGAAATTAGTCCCTCCCCTTCGGCACTGAAAGACTAAATGGAAAATCTATGAGGGAATGGTATTTCAGAAACTACCCACAGGGAGTTAAATTAGCCAGACAATTTTATTTAGAACTGTTTTGGCTTTATGTTTGACAAAGAAACATGTTTTTTGTTTGTTTTTTTGACAGTCTCATTCTGTTGCCCAGGCTGTGGTGCGATCTTGGCTCACTGCAACCTCTGCCCCCCAGGTTCAAGCGATTCTCCTGCCTCAGCCTCCCGAGTAGCTGGAATTGCAGGCATGTGCCACCATGCCTGGCTAATTTTTGTATTTTTAGTAGAGATGGTGTTTCACCATGGTGGCCAGGCTAGTCTCAAACCCCTGGCCTCAAGTGATCCGCCTGCCTTGGCCTCCCAAAGTGCTGGGATTACAGGCGTGAGCCAATGCGTCCAGCCGAAATGTATGTATCTTTTGCACACACAAGGCAAAAGATGAGCCAAAAGGGGCATCACAGTTCTAAAACCTAACTAATCTTTTCTAGAGAAATATTCTGGCGGGAGTAGGGTGGTGGGGGACAATCAAGGGCAATGTGCTTAACTGAATTTGGCTTCAGTCAGCAAAAGAGGAAATACATTACACAGCAAGGACAGGAGAGAAGCATTTGGTCTCGGAGATTCCTGGTGTCGTTTCACATAATTACTTTGATAGAAAACTGCTAAAGGGGCTTTTCTTCTTTTGATTTTTGTTCATCAAGGGTAGCTCAATAGACACAATCATGGACACACAATACAGACAATAGAAACTTCCAAGACAACTCTAATTGAACCCTCTCATTCTATAGATAAGGAAACTGTGGCCGCCAGAGTGGGGAGGATGTGCTCAAGATCAGGAGAACGAAGGGATGTTAGCCCTGGCTTTGCACTATCAGTCCAGAGCTCTTTCCACCTCCACAGGGCACTGCCTCATGCGACTCCATTCTTGCTCTGCTGTTCAGGGAGGGGAGGGGGTCGCCAGGGTGTAAGTCACCCTGGTCTTGCCTAGAAACCAAGGTGCTGAGGGCTGAAAGGCCCATCTGTTGCAGTCAATTCACCCAAACATGTTAACAAGCGAGAGACACAGCACAAACCAGCAGTTATGGCCTGTCCCTGTCTCCCACTGGACAGCCGTTTTATCACCTGCAGCTGCGGTCATTTGGGGCAGCCTGCTGTGTGCTGCCTCCCTCAGAGCCGTCTGCTTCCTCTGTGGGCACAGCCTGCTGTGTCAAAGCTGCCGGTCCCTCTCACAGCCCAGTTGGGTGTCTCCAGGCCTTTGAAACTCAGGCTATTTTCTTTCTTTTCTTTCTTCCTTCCATTTCCCTTTCCCTCTTTTTTTTTTTTTTTGAGACAAGGTCTCACTCTGTTGCCCAGGCTGGAGTGCAATGGTATGAGCTCAGCTCGCTGTAGCCTTGACCTTCCAAGCTCAAGTGATTCTCCCACCTCAGCCTCCAAAGTAGCTGAGATTACAGGCGCATGCCACCGCACTCAGCTAATTAAAAAAAAAAAAAAAGTTTTTGTGTAGAGATAGGGTCTCACTATGCTGTCCAGGCTAACTCAGGCTATTTCCAATGACTCCTGTGATATCTATTGCTTATCTTTCATATTAGCTATGGAGGCCAAGTCCCTGAACTGCTGCCGAGGTCTATGAGGCTTTTCCTTGGTCCCAGCTAACAAGATCTGCCTCCTGTGTCCCCCAGACACTCCACAAGTGACAAGTCACAAATGTCTAAGGGCCCTTGGTCTCACCATTCTGTTAAGAACAAAGACAGCTGGGCTCGGTGGCTCACGCCTGTAATCCTAACACTTTGAGAGGCTGAGGCGGGTGGATTATCTGAGGTCAGGAGCTCAAGACCAGCCTGGTCAACATGGTGAAATCCTGTCTCTACTAAAAATACAAAAAAATTAGCCAGGTGCAATGGTGTGCACCTGTAATCCCAGCAACTTGGGAGGCTGAGGCAGGAGAATCACTTGAACCTGGGAGGCAGAGGTTGCAGTGAGCTGAGATGGTGCCACTGCATTCCAACCTGGGCTGCAGAGGAAGACTTCGTTAAAAAAAGAAAAAAGAAAAGGAAAAAAAAAAAAAAGACAGGCCAGGTGTGGTGGCTCATGTCTGTAATTCCAGCACTTGGGAGGCTGAGGCACGAGAATCACTTGAACCCGGGATGGGGAGGTTGTGGTAAGCCAAGATTGACCACTGAACTCCAGACTGGGACTCTGTCTCAAAAAAAGGAACAAAGACAGCAAGCTTCACATGATTAAAAGTGTAATCTGAAGCCCAGAACCGTGTGGTGGTTCATGCTTGTAATCCCAGCACTTTGGGAGGCCAAGGCAGTTGCATCACTTGAGCCCAGGAGTTCGATACCAGCCTGGGCAACACAAGGGCCTCGTCTCCACATTAAAAAAAAAAAAAAAAAAACACAGAAAAATTAGCTGAGTGTGGTGGCGCACACCTCTTGGCCCAGATTCTCAGGAGGCTGAGGTGGGAGGATCACCTGAGCCTGGGGAGGTCAAGGGTGCGGTGAGCCATGTATAGTATTATGCCACTATACTCCAGCTTGGGCAACAGAGCGACACCCTATCTCAAAAATAAATAAGATAATTAATTAAAATAAAAGTGCAATCTGTTCCCACCCCTCTTTTAAAATTTTCTCTTTTTTTTTTTCTGAGATGGAGTTTTGCTCTTGTTGCCCAGGCTGGAATACAGTGGTGCGATCTCGGTTCACTGCAACCTCTGCTTCCCGGGTTCAAGTGATTCTCCTGACTCAGCCTCCCAAGTAGCTGGAATTACATCTTCTTCTTCTTTTTTCTTTTTCTTTTTTTTTTTTTTAATTATAGGTATGGGGTCAGGCTGGGCGTGGTGGCTCACGCCTGTAATCCCACCAGCACTTTGGGAGGCCAAGGCGGGCGGATCACGAGGTCAGGAGTTTGAGACCAGCCTGACCAACATGGTGTGACCCTGTTTCTACTAAAAAAAATACCGAAATTAGCCAGGCATGGTGGTGCATGCCTGTAATCCCAGCTACTCAAGAGGCTGAGGCAGGAGAATTGCTTGAACCTGGGAGGCGGAGGTTGTAGTGAGCCGAGATTGTGCCATTGCACTCCAGCCTGGGCGACAGAGCAAGACTCCATCTCAAAAAAAAAAAAAAAAAATTATAGGAATGGGGTCTTGCTATGTTGCCCAGGCTGATCTCAAACTCCTGGTCTCAAATGATCCTCCCACCTAGGCCTCCCCAAGTACTGGAATTATAGGTGTGAGCCCCCATGCCCCACTCCCAATCCTCTTGAATCACTCACTCTAGTTCAGACTACCAGATAAGAGTTTTCTAGGAAGGAGATCGCTGGGAAATAACCTCTACACTATCTTCCTGCCTCAGTCTCTCCTTTCTAGCCCAACTACACACTGCCACAACAAGTTTCCTGAAAGCCTACGTTTTGCATTCAATAACTTAGCTGTATCTACAGACTGAAGTACTAACTTTTTGGGCAAACATAGCCCTTCAGAGTCTGGTGCCAGCTGACCCATCCAGGATGGCCCCTGGCTGTGGGCCACCAACAAGGGTTCTTCCAGCTACACCAGGACCACATGTGTCACAGCATTTTTTCCTCCACCTACATGGTTGGGTCTGATACACTAGAGCCACAGCCCATCTCAGAGGCTTTCTATGTACTCCAGCTCAGGGTGAGGTCCCAGCACTCACTCCTGTGGCACTCAGTCACAGGAAACAGCGCTACCTGAAACGGCTTGCTCTCATGTACCTGACTGAAGGTAAGATGATTTTCACAAAAAGTTTTTTTTTCCTTTTTTTTTTTTTTTTTTTGAGACAAGGTCTCACTTTGTTGTCCAGGCTGGAGGGCAGTGGTGTAATGTTGGCTCATGGTGGCTTCCAACTCCCCGGCTTGAGCAATTCGCCCACCTCAGCCTCCCAAGTAGCTTGGGACTACAGGCATGTATCACTTCGTCTGGCTAATTTTGTTTTATTTTTTGTAGAGACAAGGTTTCACTATGTTGCCCAGGCTGGTCTTGAACTCCTGGACTCACCTGATCTTCCCGCCTCAGCCTCCCACAGTGGTGGGATTACAGACGTGAGCCACCACACTCAGCTAAGAGTTTTTCTTGTAGAGAAAATTTTACATCTTTATTCTCTTTCCCATCTTTCCATGCCAGAGGGTCTCAACAGGGGACAATTTTGCCCTCCAGGAGACATTTATGACATCTAGAGACATTTTTGGTTGCTGTGACTGAGGGACTGCTATTGGTATCTAGTGGATAGAGACCATGGATACTGCTAAACATCCTGTAGTAACCAGGTGCGGTGGCTCACACCTGTAATCCCAGCACTCTGAAAAGCCAAGGTGGGAGGATCACTTGAGGTCAGGAGTTCAATACCAGCCTGGGCAACATAGTAAGACCCCATTTCTACAAAACAAAGAAGTTAGCCAGGCATGATGGTGCCTACCTATAGTCCCAGCTACTCAGAAGGCTGAAGCAGGAGAAAGGCTTCAGCTCAGCACTTTGAGGCTGCAGTGAGCTATGATCGCACCACTGCATGCCAGCTGAGGCAACAGAGTGAGACTCTGTCTCAAAACTAAAAACAAAATCCTACAGTGCACAGGACAGTCTCCACAACAAAGGATTATCCATCCCAAAGTCAACAGTGCTGAGGCTGAGAAACCTTTTATTAAAGTAACAAGTAGCAGACAGAACCGTTTCCCTTCTGTTGGTAATGCCAGCAAATAGTGAAATACCTGACATAAGTGCTGAAGACAGGACAAAGATTTACTCAGGACCTGAAGAACCATAAACTGACATTATCAAAGGAAGTCACTCGCTCCTGCTTTGGGTTCACTTAGAAATATACTAGATGGCAATCTGGCAGTCCCAGTTGCCGCAGAACAGCAGGATATGCAGCAAAGACTGCTCTCTACTGCTGACTCTCAATTATGGGGCAGCTGGCTGAAGGACACAGATGCACCCAAACCTCAATGCAGCTTGAATACCCTGCATGTGGCAAGCTGAGCCGGGAAAACTAACAAGACTGCTCGCACAGCAAACATGTCCTGAGCACCTTCCTGCCTGGCCCTGTGCTAGCACTGGGGACATGAAAGAATGACAAAGTGGTCCTCCTTGAGGAGCTCCTAGTCTAGTGGGGACATATAGTAGTAAACAGTTACTGATCTTCACAATTGGCTTGGCTGATCTCACTTCCATTTTCCTTTAAAAATCCTTCAGGGAAAGGAGAAAAACAATGAAGTGGAAAATAAAGCAGTGGAGCTCCACTGCTGATTAAAATCTATATTGCTATGGCAGCCCCTTTGAGACAGGATCAGCTCCTGGGTTTGCACCAGCTGGGCTTGTGGAGCTTGTAAATAATTAAAAGGTAATTGGAAGGGGAGACCAAAGTATTAAGTGGATTTCTCTCTCTCAGGGCAAACAGGGAGGTTCATTGCTGCCAGTCACATTATCTTTCAGGATTTTATATATATATATATATATATATATATATATATATATATTTTTTTTTTTTTTTTTTTCCTTATTTTTGAATGGAGTCTCACTCTGTTGCCAGGATAGAGTGCAGTGGCACAATCCTGGCTCACTGCAACCTCCATCTCCCGAGTCCAAGCAATTCTCCTGCCTCAGCCTCCCAAGTAGCTGGAACTACAGGCAGGCGCCACCACGCCCAGCTAATTTTTGTATTTTTAGTAGAGACGGAGTTTCACCATGTTGGCCACGATGGTCTTGATCTCTTGACCTCCTGATCCACCCACCTTGGCCTCCCAAAGTGTTGGGATTACAGGCAGGAGCCACTGCGCCCAGCCTCAGGATTATCTTCTTGTTTTTTACTGACACATGTAGTTCCAGGTAACAGCTGGAGGAGCAAACTAATGAGGGCTGCTCAGACTGCTTTGATGGGCTTAGAGATTGGGGAAAACCAAGATTCAAAACTTTCGATTGCCTTTTAAAGCAAACCAGCAGTAACAAACATGCTACCAAGAAGGCAATAAGGCTGCCAAAGGTAAAGGAGTGGGAGGAAGGAGGGAAAGAGAGAGAATGAGCTTAGAATATTTAGCTGCTGGGGGCTGCCATTACAGCTTGGCCCAGGATAAAGAGGAAGATTTCATTCTTAAGTCTCAATAAAGTTGTTGACACAGGCACCAAGGGATGCATGATCAGCTGTAACAGGATGCTGGGAACAGGCTACTGGGAGTAGTTCTCTCCTATGGTTTTGTCCTGAGGGTGATTAAGGTGGAGCCACACAGGTTGCTGAAGGCCTTCTCCTAGAGAGGCTGGGGTGCTGGCCATGCATTCTGAGGGCTGACCTGGCTGGTGAACCCATTGCTATGACTGAATACAAAGCCAGGAAGTTGAGTCACTCAGCTCTAAACTCAGTCACACCATAGTCTATAGTGGAGATGGCTCTTGGGGATGTGCGGGGAGTGAGGAGAGAAGGAAAGAGAATTGGGAGGGTGCATTATAAAGCAGATGGCGGCTGGGCACAGTGGCTCATGCCTATAATCCCAGTACTTTGGGAGGCCAAGACAGGTGGATCACTTAAGGTCAGGATTTTGAGACCAGCTTGGCCAACATGGTGAAACCCCATCTCTAGTGAAAAAAAAATACAAAAATTAGCCAGGCATGGTGGTGGGCACCTGTAGTCCCAGCCACTTGTGAGGCTGAGGCACGAGAATTGCCTGAACACGGGAGGCAGAGGTTGTAGTGAGTTGAGATCATGCCACGGCACTCCAGCCTGGGCAACAGAGTGAGACTCTATCTCAAAAAAAAAAAAAAAAAAAAAAAAAGCAGATGCCTATGTACCTGACCGTTAAACTGCAGGAATGTACTAACCAAGCCAGCAAATACAAACATCAAAAGTCAATGGGTAAGAAGAAAGTGTTGGCCTTTCCTTTCCAAGGATCATTTCAGACCTTTCCAAAATATCCTGAGGGGCCTCTATTCTTTCACTTACCTTTCTCAGTCTCCATGAGACTAGATACACCAACAAGAAGCCTTACATGCTAGATTAAGTGAAGTCCAGGGTAGCTTTAAGGCTTAAAAAAAGGCATATTTGAATTTGAAGTGATTCCAGAGACCAGTTAATTGGAAGAAGAGACACAAAATCAGGCAGGGCCAAACGTGGACGATCATTCCATCTACTTTGCGCCAACGCCTTCTCTGTCCTCTTCAATCTGGCTATCAGTTATTTGGCTAAATCCAGAACCAACTGGCAGTAAATGCCTCTTGTCCTCCTGGATGAGGATTAGTGGTCCAGGATGTCTAACAGTGATTAGCACACAGTAGGCACTCTATCAGTATTCCCTGAATTGGAACGATGAGTAGATGCACACTCACCCCTCTTCTGCATAAAGACGAAGAGGTCATCCAGGAACTCTTTCCTTTCAGGATCACCGTCCAGTTCATACAGCTGCAATCCCAATCCCCCAAGAAAAACACACAATGAAAAATTCCATCTTGCTGAAGTCTTATACCAGTTACACTATGGCCATCTGAATCACTACAAATGCAACTCACTGGCTACTTTGGTCCTTATTTCTTGGGAATCAGCTATAACAAGCCACTGCAGAACTGCCCCTATCTATATCACAAAGGAAATATTACAGACCTTGGCAAAATCTCGAGAGATCTCTCTTCCCCGGCCTCCATCTGCATCATCACTCCAGGCCAAACCACCATTCTAAAAGGGAACAAAACACAAAGTTGAGAGGGGCAAAGGAAGAGAAAGAGTTAGGACGGAGGGCAAGGCAATCATTTAGGGCAAAGATGAAGACGCTTAGCAATTGTGCTATCCTCACTCATACTATAAAAGACACCTCAGAAGACTAATTCTGCCACCCTTATAGGGACATCTTTTTTTTTTTGCTTTCGATTTGGTTCCAAAATAAAGAGGGAATCAGGTGGAAGAATCTTCTTCATTTGTTGGAGAACAGTGGGTGTCATTTATACTTGATAATCCTGGAAGAGGAAGACACAAAGGCCCACGTTGCTTAGAAGGGGCTCATTCCCAGCTGATCCTCAGAAGCCATCACTCTGAGATGCACCACTTTCCTGCAGACTGGGAAGATACCTCGCCCGGTTTCCTACACAACACTCTAAGTGATAAGGGTCAAAGCAAGCAGCACATACATCCTGAAGTTGGTCTCTTAGCCAAGCCTCACCATTCAAAACCCTAAGCCGCATGGCAAGAATTCATGGTGATACGAGGGCCACTATGGACTGAGATTGTTCCCAAGGTACAGACTCTGTGCCACTAGGGCGAGAGTTCATTTTTATTAGAGAAACAATGAAAATCTAAGCCCATCTTGAGTGAATGGGTTGAAGCAACACCATTCAACTAAATAGGAAGGAATGGCAAATATTCTTTAAACTTGCTTCCCATCTTTATTCAGTCCAGTAACTCTTTCTTTTTTTTTTTTCTGAGACGGAGTTTCGTTCTTGTTGCCCAAACTGGAATGCAATGGTGCGATCTCAGTTCACTGCAACCTCCACTTCACGGGTTCAAGTGATTCTCCTGCCTCAACCTCCTGGGTTGCTGGGATTACAGGTGCATGCCACCACGCCCGGCTCACTTTTTTTTTTTTTTTTTTTTGTATTTTTAGTAGAGATGGGGTTCCACCATGCTGGCCAGGCTGATCTCCAACTCCTGACCTCAGGTGATCTGCCCACCTCGGCCTCCCAAAGTGCTGGCAATACAGGCATGAGCCACTGTGCCCAGCCAAGTCCAGTAACTCTTATTCCTCCAATCAGGTATCTCTTCAGCAGAAAGCCTTTCCTTCAACCATGGCTATACTAAGTACTCTAGAAGCAATCTCTTCACTTCTAGCTTAGATTTTTAACATATTACTTGGAAAGTATCTGTCATCCCCACCATATGGTAATCTCCTTGAGAGCAAAGGTGTCTTATTTATCTTTGTCCTCAGGCACATAGCACATTGCCTGGTACAACAATTAAGCACCTCTTCAAAAAATATACAGATACCTTACAGGGGTTCAAAAAGTCTTTGTGCTAGTGAGGGTATGAACTCTCACAGGAGAACTCTGTTGTTCACCCCGACCCACCGGTCAGTGGAGGTCCCACACCAAATCTGTCATACTCATTTCTCCCATAGGACCACAGGCTGCCCGGGGTATGTATGTGGTGAGGAAAGGACATGTGGAGCTGGGGAGCAGTGGTTTCTTGGGAGAACATTCTTTGGACTACTCAGGAATCTTCTTCTAAAACCATGTCAATGAAATAAAAGCTTGGTTGAATTCCATTCTCTTCCACCTTCCCCTTTAATAAAGCTTGTCTGAAAGGAGAAGGCATTATGCAGTTACATTTTGGGGCCATACTTTGCTTCACCTATTCAAAGTGGGCTCTGAGATGCAGACCCACTTTCTGATAGCAGCAGTCTGGCACACAGTGATGTAAGTATAATCAAGAAGTGACACTCTGTCAGTTAAAATGAAACAGACTACACTAAACTGTTTCTCTGCTTATCTAGTAAAAGACGTGTGTACGGAAGTGCTCGGTAAATGCTATCTGACCGTGCACTCATCATTTCCCAAGGCAGACATTGTTGGATTCCTTCCTACAGTACCTTCAGCTGAGGGGAGCCAATAACCAAGTGGGAGGAACATTGTTTAGAAAGAAAAAAAAGCTAAAGCTCATCCCACATTGTAATTACAGTCACCAGAAATCTGGTGTCATCTGGTGGCAACTAGCACAATGAATAATCAAGACGAATTATGCCTGTCAGGTCAGCAAAACCAGAGAGAGTTACATTCCCCCTTTCAAAGGATGCAGTAGGTTGCCCTAATGCCCAGTGATTTTGTTTGAGCCAGTAATTCCTGCTGGAAAGTCAATTATCCCGGGAGCCCCTATCGGCTGAAAGACATTTAATGGGGGATCATTGCCGCTTCTGTTATGTCAGCTGTTTACTGCGGCAGCTCAATTCCCAACTCTCTGGCCAGAGCTCTGAAGCTGATCTCATTCACAGAAGGATTCTTTCTCTATCAGTCATCAAGAGAGATGAAAGCACCTTTTTTTTTTTTTTTTTTTTTTGCTAATTATAGTAACTTCCAAGCACTCTGAATGCTCACTCAAAAACTATTTAACACTCAGTTGGGTGGAAAGGGTGGAATCCACAACCTAAAAAGTCAGACAGGGCTTTCCACAGCAGGACAGCAGTGTGAAAACAAGCACGCTGCTGTGACCACTATGTGACTATGTGTGAAAATAAACACCCAAGTGTGAGCGCTCGGCTCCAGGCACGGAGAATGCCTTGGTAGGATGGGGGCTGGGGCCAGCAGGGTCCTCTTGACTTCTCCAGCTTTGTCCAACCTGCAAGAGAATCCGAGCAGTAGGATGGTGAGGCCTTGCACAGAGCCCACTAAGTGTGACCCACTTAGCTTGAAATGCCTCCAGCTTGGTGACCACAGAGATCAGGAAGACTTGCCAGAGCAGGAAAGAAATGAGACACCGAACTCTGAGTAATCCCACTGTTGGACCCATTCCACAGATAGGAACTGTCAGTTACTCTATTTAAAGAAAATGTGGGGAAAATAGTTGCCCAGAGAGGAGGTATTTTCTTTTGTCCAGCTCCAAGGCAAGGATGCTCCATTCAGCTGGGGCTGATGGAAAAATGCCCAACGTGCATTCATTCTTTGTCTTAAGGCAGTTAAACTTTGATCCTGCTTCACAGGATTTTCTGGTTGAGGTGAGAGTAATTCCTGAGCCCTGCCTGCCTTTCACAGTGTAGCAGAGCCTCCTGCCTCTGCCCAGCAGGCAGATTCAATGCCTTTCTCCTCTGGGCTCTATCACCTGTGTTCAGTTACTTGTCTGTCTCCAGCCCTGAGCGCATAGAAAGCACTGACCGGCTGGGCATGGTGGCTCTTGCCTATAATTCCAGCACTTTAAGACCAACCTGGGCAATATAGGAAGACTCTCTCTCTCTTTTTTTTTTTTTTTGAGACAGTCTCTATTGCGTAGGCTGGAGTGCAGTGGCATGATCTTGGGTCACGGCGACCTCCACCTCCCAGGTTCAGGTAGTTCTCCTGCATCATCCTCCTGAGTAGCTGGGACTACAGGTACATGCCAGTATGCCTGGCTAATTTTGTATTTTTGGTAGAGGTGGGGTTTTGCCATGTTGGCCAGGCTGGTAAGGGAGACCCCATCTCTACCAAAATAATAATAATAATAATAATAATAATAATAATAATAATAATAAAAAAATAAAGAGGGAGCACTGACACATCTGCTAAAAGACAGAGACGGGCTCCCCCGTGGGACCTCCAACCCCACAGCTCCTCTGTCTTCCCCTCCCCCTTTCACTGGGTGGGTTATAGGCTTAACCAGTTATTTTCTTGGTTCTTAACTCTGATCAACTGTTGTGAAACATGGTCACTTATGCAATTCAAGTTTGTGTGCAGTAGGTTTCTCGGCTTATCAATAGGGTATGGGTGTGACTACTAGAAAATTATCAGCCCAGAAATAATTTTTTCTCGGATGCTGACTGTGGCTGACTGAGACTGTAATGGTGGAAGAAAGCAGGGAACAGAGGCAGATGGAGTATGGGGAAAACAAACCCAAAAAGAGACAGCTCAACATTTTAGGGATCAAAAGAGGTTGATGAGGAAAGCATTTCGGTTGAAGGCTTGCTGCACGCAAGTTTAACCTGCCCAGGGAACAGACTTTGTTACACCATCAGCAGCAGGCAGCAGTATTATATAGCCCAGAAATGTGTGTGGGAAGTCAACAGTAGCCAGAGTGGCCACTTATTGCCATTTACAGCCTTCTCAGCCTCTCCTACTTGAGAACTGTCTTTTAACATCTTTGATCTCTCCAGGAGCTCACAGGAAACTGATAGTTTGCTCCCAAATACACACCCAAGACTAGCTTTGGCTACTATACCTACATTCAGCTAATTTTCCCCAGGAAAAGAAGGTTGGGGGAAAGGGAAAAGGTAGCAGAAAGCTAGTGTTTGTGTGCCTTCTGCATACTAAGGATTGTACCAGGAGCCTTACAAGCATTTTCTCACTTAATTCTATAATGTAGAAGTGGTTATTTTAGAAATGGGAAAACAATGGCTCAAAGAGCTCAAATAACCCGCTCAGAGCTTCTTAGTGACAGTGCCAGGATGTAAACCTAGGTCTGTTTGGCTCTCTCTGTTACACCATGCTGACTTGTAGTTGGAAAGAATAACACTAAGTGTTCTGGGTAGGGAGATCAGGAAGGGAGAAAGGAAGAAAAAGAAGTGAGAATAAAATCCTCTGTCCATAGATGCCTGAAATGCCCAGGTCACGGCACTGGGCAGCTCCTATCAATGGGAGATTCTTTTATTCCTTGCTTTATCTCATGGCTTCACCTGTTCACTTTAGCCAAATGAAAAGCAGCCCTCACACAATGCTTGCCCAGGAGAGTTATCTGGCAGTTCTGAAATAAGAATTGCTAACTTTTTACCTCCCTCCAAAATAGACCATTCAAGTAGAATGAGCCCCATCTTCCCCCAGAAGACAGAGGATCAGGGGAGAGGGAGAGAGAAAGAGAGAAGAGGGCTACACCTCTGAATGGACCAGAGGAAGATGGCAGCTTACACTGTGACACGTACACACATGCCTTCAAAAATAATGAATCAAGGTCTAATAACCTGACTGCTACTCAAAATTAGAATAATGCTTCCCCAGCATCTCAACCCTGGAACCCATTTCAACAGCATACAGGGGAAATAAACAGACTCACTATCTTTGAAAATCTAAAGCTAGTGAGTGAAGAGAAACTAGGCTTTTTCCTCCTTTCTTTCTAAAGCCCCAGAGGGCACAACTAGGGTGATAGGCAGAAGTTACCTGGAGGAAGATTTCAGGTCTACAGAAGGACTTTTTTTTAAAACAATTAGGACTGCCTGGTAATGGAGTGAGCTTCCCAGGAGGTGGGCAGTTTGCTGTCTCTGGATGACCATCTGTATGGCATGTCATGATGCAGAATCCAACATGAGACAGGGTTGGAGGAGATGGTCTCTAGGGTCCCTTTCTGTCCTGAGAAGCAAAGACCTGATGACAAGTTTATTCAACACAGATTTCCTGAGACCCTACCCCAGGTAGGGCATTGTACAAGGTGCTGAGAATACCACTTAAAAAAAAGGAGTTCCCACCACTGGGAGTCCACCATGAAGTTGGAAAAACAAACCGAACACATATAGCATATAATTGCAAGACAACAAATAGGAAAACCCAGGGTGCTCAGGAGGTAGAAGAAAAGGCTGGGTGGCTTAGAGGTGGAGGTTAAGCTGGTCTTGAAGAATGGGTTGAAGGGAGATTTACAGTTTAAATGAGCATGGAGTGGGGGATAAACAAGGCATGTTTTGACAGGGAGGATATAAGGACAGAAAGTCTGAATAGTTAAGGTTGAAAGGGGCTGTGAGATGCCTTGAATACCAGAAGGAAATTTAAACTCTGAACTGTGAACAGTGGGGAGGCAGTGGATGTTTTCTGGACAGAAAAGCACATGATTAAATCAATGTTTTAGACTGTTTAGTGGCACATTTTAGTTGAAAAAAAAAAAAACAGAAACATACAAATGTATACAGACACCTAATTGGATTGGAATCACGGGGGATTTTCACTTTTCCTTTTTTTTTTTTCATTATATTCATTCATGTACAAACATTTGATCACCTAGAATTTACCAGTTACGGTAAAAGGTTCTGAAGGAAAAACAAGACGACAGATGATCACCTCATGGAGCTTACTGTGTAATGGAGAGACAGCGAGAGACAAACAATTACAAAACACAATTATGCTCATTTTGTTTTATTTAAAAAAACTATGCTTTCTAGATTAATCTGAACCATTTGTCACAACTTATCATTTGCTTTCCAACCTACAATGATTTGGAACCAGGCTGCACTGAAATCATAGAAAATTTCTCATAGAACTGATATCTTCACATTATTTATTTAGTCTTTCTTTTTTTCTTTTTTGAGACAGAGTCTCACTCTCTCATTCAGGCTGGAGTGCAGTGGTGCAATCTGGGCTTACTACAACCCCCGCCTCCCTGGTTCAAGTGATTCTGGTGCCTCAGCCTCCCGAGTAGCTGGGATTACAGGCACATGCCACCATGCCCAGCTAATTTTTGTATTTTTTTTTTTTTAGTAGAGTCAGGGTTTCACCATGTTGGCCAGGCTGGACTCAAACTCCTGACCTCAGGTGATTTGCCCATCTCAGCCTCCCCAAGTGCTGAGATTACAGGTGTGCGCCCGGCCTATTTAGTCTTTGAATTACAAGTAAGAAAGTAGTATGATTTTTCATTTAATCAAAAACATGTTTAATGCCCCTCAGTAATGACTTGTAATGCTGACAGATTTTGTAAATGGTATTGAAAAATTTAGAAGGCAAGGCTGCACTGGGGGTAGGTGACTGCGCAGTAGCCCAAGTTGAGAATGTGGGACTAGGGGAGATGGAGAGTAGCAGAACCAGGGAGAAATAAGTGCCATAAACGGAGAATCAGCTGGATCTGGATTGAGGGGATGAAAGAGAAAGAGAAAGATTAATCTGAATTCTTATAGTGAGAAAGGTATGTTCTGATGCAAACAGAGGCCGGACAGGGGATCAAGCAGGAAGCCTTTAAACACTAATGAAAACAGACCACTGCCCAGGGAGGTGGGGTGACAAAACCAATCTCACAGCCCTGGAAGAAGCCAGATTATGAAACTTGGCAGCAGGAGAAGCCAAAGGCTTACTGCCAATGAGAAGAAAGGGGTAGATTTAACAAAGGTCTCCTGATCCAAGAAGGCTACCTTGGACCTTTTCTTTTTACTGAGATAAAAAAAAAAAAAAAAAAAAAACCAACAACAACAGACCACGCCTCTAAGATCTGAGGAGCCAGCCCTGCATTCCTTAGAGCTGTACCTCCCCAGAGACAGAAGCGCCTGACTTTAAAAGCAATTAAGTATCTAGGCTATTTTAGGATTACTCCTTGACCACCTGGAATATCTTATTAAAGCACAGCTCAGATGTCCAAAGCAATTTTAGTTCCCATACCTCATTCCTCCCCAAGGCAAGGGTTAACCCTTCCTTAGAGTTTAAAGCCCAGGAGCTAAGCTAACAAGTCTTCACTTGGGTTCCTGATATTTTGGAACCTCTCAGAAACTGCCCTGTCCTTAAATCACCATTGCGCATACTGACAACTTTTATAGAGATTCTTGAGAGTTCTCTGAAGACACAGAACAGGGTGTGGTGGCTCACACCTGTAATCCCAGCACTTTAGGAGGCTGAGGCGGAAGGATTGCTTAAGCCCAGGAAACATATGGAGACTCTATCTCTACAAAATTTTTAAAAAATTAAAAATTAGCTGGGCATGGTGGTACATGCCTATAGTCCCAGCTACTTGGGAGGATGTGGTGGGAGGATCGCTTGAGCCTGGGAGGCTGAGGTTGCAGTGAGATACAATTGTACCACTACACTCCAGCCTGGGCAACAAGGCAAGACCCTATTTCAAAAAAATAAAAAATATTAATTAATTTTAAAAAAAGACACAGAACGATAATGTGTCTATTCTCTATAAATCAAATAGATTATGAATCCCAAGGTCAAGGATTTAAGCAAATTCCTAGGACCTGAACCTCAAAGTAATCATTAGAAAATCACTAGACTTCAGGCCAGGCATGGTGGCTCATGCCTGCAATCCCAGCACTTTGGGAGGCTGAGGCAGGCAGATCACTTGAGACCAGGAGTTTGAGACCAGCCTGGCAACATGGTGAAACCCCGTCTCTACAAAAAAATTCAAAAATTAGCTGGGCATGGTGGCGTGTGCCTGTAGTCCAAGCTACTTGGGAGGCTGAGATAGGAGGACTGCTTGAGCCTGAAAGATGGAGGCTGCAATGAGCCATGATTGAACCATTGCACTCCAGCCCAGGTGACAGAGTGAGACCCTGTCTCAAAAAGAAAAAGAAAAAGAAAATCATTAGACTTCAAAGGGGCTGATCCCAAGCTCATGGATGCCAACTAACTGCTCCAAAATACAAAATGTAACTAAAGCATTTGGGCTGACTGTGGCTGTTGTTGTTTTCAATAAGCAACAAATAAACTAGCTTATCGCTGGCCAGATCCATGGCTCTGCAGGCATTACGTGTACCACATTTGTGACTACTCTACTGCTGGCCTGATTAATGATGTAATGTTAACAATCCAATTCTCAGATCTTGGTATGAAGAAAAGAAAAAACACTCTTTGCCCTCATATCAGTTTTAACTGATTTCAGGAGGTAATGAGACATGCACAAGGCATAATGGGCAGGATTACAGGAGAATCCTAAGAGGGGAGGGGAGCCCCAGGAAGTAAAACAGATACTGTTATAAGCAACACTGTTGGACTACAAAACCCTCTTGATAAGATCAGGATTAGTGCTCTTAACTAAACCGCTCAGGCCTTAGAAGCACTAGAGTTATAATTATCAGATGCACACCTTCCGCTGTCAGGTAACTTTAGCAGGAACCAGAAAGAGCCTTCCCACCTCTTACCAGCAGTAGAGATCAATTCAAACTCAGTGGCTTGGAAAAGAGCTAAAGGACACTTCTTCGATTAAGCTGTAGAAAGGGGGCAGAGTAGGGGAGGAAGAGAGGGCAGCAGTCCCACCTTTCCACTAGGCACAGAATCACTCCATGCAATGATCAAGAAGACTTCCCAGAAACAGGTGTTCCTACAAAAGGAGGCACAAAAACTAAAATGCATTGTTGGTGATGAGGACACCCTGATGCCAAGGCATGAACTGGCCCAGCCAAGTCCAAGTCTGAGAACCACAGAGGTAAGTCGCTCCTTTTCTCTGCAGAATCTGACTTGGCAGCACTATGGCTTACTCCAACCCTTGAGCTACCACCTGAACTTCCACAATGGTTGTTGACATCCATTCACACCACAGAGGCTCCACTCAGAGTTGCACAAAGTCAGAGCTGGAGAGCCCAGCACAAGAACACTTCATTGGACCCACAGGTGACAGAAAGGAAACAGACCTAAGAGGTTGGGAAACTTGCCCAAAAGTTTCATAAAACTTTTTTCCCCCCAAACAACACATTTTAAATGTATAGGAAGAACATTTTTAAAAACTGCTACCATAAGTTACTTTATAAAGTCAAAAAATCCCTCTTTTATTTTCAAATTTGGGATTCCACAAGTTTGGGTGTCCTCAGGCAGAACACAGTCACAGTTTGTGTTTAAAAGGCAGCCCCATTCACAGATTTTTCAGAGCTTCTCCTAAGGCTTCCTCCAGGTCCACACCCCCATCCCAGGATGCTACTATGGTATACACATTCCTTCTCTGATGACAACTGTCTCTATGCCACCTGCCACCTCTACCAGGCTGAGGCTCTCTCACACAGGGATAGTGACTGACTCCTCTGTGAGGCTGGTGCATCAAGCACAGGGCCTGACAGATGGTCAAGACTCAAATGAATGTCGGTACCTGAAGAACAAGCCAACGGGAATAAACTTAGGAGACTCAGCACAAGCTAAGTGAGGAATCTGGGTGGGGGAAATCAGAACACACTTAAAAGAAGGTGGGCTGCTAGTTCTAAATGACAACCCTAGAAAGGGGTTCTAGAAGGCAATATAAGTCATTTCCTAAAGATAGCAGGTAAATTTTAAGGCCCAAGAGATAAACATAATAATTTGTGTTTTTAAAAAAGGGGCCCATGATTCATATGTAAAATTAGCAAAGTTTCAAAAAATGATAATTTTCAATGACAACAAGGGTTGGTACAATAGGATCTCCCATATTTCCATACTGGAAATATAAAATAGTATGACCTTTCTGGAAAGTCACTTGCCTTAAAATGCCTATCACAATAAAAACAGCAGCAGCAACAACTAATAATTGAGTAGAGATGCTCCTCAACTTATGATGGGGACCAGGTGAGGTGGCTCGTGCCTGTAATCCCAGCACTTTGGGAAGCCATGGTGAGAGGATTGGTTGAGACTGGGAGTTCCAGGTTGCAGTGAGCAGCAATCACACCACTGAACTCCCACCTGGGCGACAGTGAGATCCTGTCTCAAAAAACAAAAAAACACTTATGATGACGTTAACAACCCAATATACTCACCAGAAGTTGAAAATATTGGGCCGGGCACGGTGGCTTATGCCTGTAATCCCAGCACTTTGGGAGGCCAAGGTGGGTGGACCACCTGAGGACAGGAGTTCGAGACTAGTCTGGCCAACGTGGTGAAACCCCATCTCTACTAAAAATACAAAATTAGCTGGGTGTGGTGGCAGATGCCTGTAATCCCAGCTACTCGGGAGGTGGAGGCAGGAGAATTGCTTGAACCTGGGAGGCAGAGGTTGTAGAGAGTCAAGATTGTGCTGTTGCACTCCAGCCTGGGCGACAGAGCAAGACTTCATCTCGGGGAAAAAAAAAAAAAATACCGTTGTCGGAAAAGTATTTAATACACCTAGCCTACTGAACATCATAGCTTAACCTAGCCTGCTTTTTTTTTTTTTTTTTTTTGAGACAGAGTCTTGCCCTGTTGCCAGGGCTGGAGTGCAACCTAGCCTACCTTAAACGTGCTCAGAACACATATATTAGCCTACAGTTAAGCAAAGTCATTTAATACAAAGCCTATTTTATAATAACGTGTTGAGTATCTTGTAATTTACTGAATACTACAATGAAAGAGGAAAAACAGAATAGTTGTATGGGTACTTGAAGTAGTTTCTACTGAGTGTGTATTGCTTTTGTACCACCATAAGGTTGAAAAATAGTAAGTTGAACCATCTTAAGTTAGGGACTCTGCGCCAGCTACCTGCCAGGCACTATTCCAGCATTTTATGTGTATTGACATTTAATCCTCAGCACAGTGCTCTGAAGTGGGTACTATTACTATCCCTACTCTTCAGTTCAGAAAACCAAGGCACAAGGAAGTCGAGTGACTTGGTTACAAAGTGACCAAATGGTGGAGTTGAGAATCAATTGCAGGCAGGGCAGCTTTAAGTCCCTGCTTATAACTACGTCACTTTCTTAGTCTCCTCCTGATCTTGTAATTCTGGTCTATGACTCTATTCTAAGGAAATAACTAGAAATACAGTATAATTTTATTTATAAGAGTAAAAAATTAAAAGCAGTCTAAATGTCTGACATTAAGGGAATGGACAACACATGAAGGTGCTATCCATGTGATAAAACATTATGCAGCCATTAAAAATCATTAAAAATAGCAACACTCTTTAAACACACTTGATTCCTATTCATTCAATTCATCCTTCTCATTCATTCTAGATATAGTAAAGAGCTATTATTAAAAATACAACCATAGGCCGGGCGCGGTGGCTCAAGCCTGTAATCCCAGCACTTTGGGAGGCCGAGGCGGGCGGATCACAAGGTCAGGAGATCGAGACCATCCTGGCTAACACGGTGAAACCCTGTCTCTACTAAAAATACAAAAAAACTAACCGGGCGAGGTGGTGGGCGCCTGTAGTCCCAGCTATTCGGGAGGCTGAGGCAGGAGAATGGCGTAAACCCAGGAGGCGGAGCTTGCAGTGAGCCGAGAACGCGCCACTGCACTCCAGCCTGGGGGACAGAGCAAGACTCCGTCTCAAAAAAAAAAAAAATACAACCATAAAGTATTAAGAATAGAGAAGAATATTTTTTGTAACCTTAGGGAAAGGCCTTCTCAAGTATGACAGAAACCATAAAGAGAAAAATCAATAAATTTAGCTACACCAAAATTTTAAACCCCTACTTGATTAAAGAACCACACAACAAGTTGAAAGGCAAACTATGGGCTGGGCACGGCAGGTCACACCTATAATCCCAACCTATAATCCCAGCACTTTGGGAGGCTGAAGCACAAGGACTGCTCGAGCCCAGGAGTTTCATAAACATATGAAAAGACAGCAAAAATAAAAGGACTAATAATAACTAATGTTGACAAGGGTTTGGGAAAATATATTACCGGTAGCAAAGTGGAGTAATATCTTTGAGGGTGATTTTATAGTACATACTGAAAAGCTAATATATACATAGACACCTAATCAACATCTATAATAATCTATCCCACCACAGAAATATATACACCAGGGCATAGGGTTACACACACTACACACACATACACAAGTACATTCACACTCACATTCTGTGACTGCACACTTCAGTCAGTAAACACACAGAAACAGTCCTAGGAGCTGATTCACTCCTACTTGTGGGGTATAAGGACACAGGACAGGCAACAGGACACCATGGTATTTTTTTAACTACAAATTTTTACTCTGTATTTTTCTATATTATTTTAATTTTCATGAACACCTATTCATACCCTTTATGTGATTTTAAATAATTATAAAAACACGAAAAATAGATCTTCATGAACACTCATGGAGGACTGCCAGAACACTGAGTACAAAAGCAAGTGGTAGAACAGACAAAATATACTTGTGAAAAGAAAACACTCTAAAAAGGTGTAGACCAAACTGTTAACAATTACACCTGAAGAGTTGGACTTTTATTTCACACGTTTCCATATTTCTAAAGTTATTTGAGTTATTATTACTTCTGTAATATAATTTGAAAACTAAAATATTTTAAAATAATACTTTAAATTGCTCATGGCCTGTTAGGTGATAAAAGTTAAGCACGAAACTGTTTATAAATTTTTTTTTTTTTTTTTTTTTTTTTGAGACAGAGTCTTGCTCTGTTGCCCAGGCTGGAGTGCAGTGGTGCAATCATGGCTCACTGCAACCCCGATCTCCCAGATTCAAGCGATTCTCCTGCCTCAGCTTCCTGAGTAGCTGGGATTACAGGTGTGTGCCACCACTCCGGCTAATTTTTTTTGTGGTTTTGTATGTGTGTCTGTGTGTGTGTGTGTTTGCATTTTTTTTTTTTTCTTTTGTAGAGACAGGGTTTCGCCACGTTGCCCAGGCTGGTTTTGAACTCCTGGGCTCAAGCCATCCACCTGCCTTGGCCTTCCAAAGTGCTGGGGTTACAGGTGTGAGCCACTGCACCCAGCCTGTATATAAAATTTAAAACTATATCCATAGTAGGCATTTTTCTCTAAAACACAAAGAAAATACAACAAATGTTTATAGTTATATTAAATCTAAGTTACGTGGCTGTAGTGATTATATTTTCTTCTTTACAAATTTTTATATTTTCCATGTTTTCTAAAATGAGCCTGTATTACCTTGACAATCAGTAAAAATAAGTAAAAGTCATTTGTAGAGTAATAAAACCACAGAGAAAAGATTATTTTTCTCCTGTTCTATCTGGAAGGGAGCAAGAGGGAGTATCACTAGCCAGCTTCCCAACCGTGAGACCACAAGCTTCCCACTTGACCTTTTTCCTCATTTGTAAATAAAACAAACACCTAAAGTGGATAATATTAGGACCTGCCTCACACAATGAAATGAAATAAAGTACTTGGCACATAAGAGGCCAAAAAGTCTTAGCTATTAAAAAACAAAAACAAGAAAACAAGCAAACAAAACTGTGAGTGAGGATAGTCTGATGTGAAGGAACTCCACCATCTCCCTCCCTCCTTCCCCAAAGAAAACCTCACATAGAAAAGCTGGATAACATTTAACACTCTACCCCTTGCACACATAGCTGAGCTTGAAACCCAGAAAGAAAGCAGAGTCCAAAGCAGCAGAAACAAAATGGTAGCAATCAGTGAGCAAGTGGCAAAGCTTAAGGGCTCAAGGGAGAACGTGACCCGAATAGGGTTCTTAAGAGCTAAGTGCTGAACTGAGAGCTGGAGACTGAATCAACCCCAAGAGAGGGGAGTCCAGGCTGTAGGCCCCTGCATGCCAGGAACCAGAACTGAAATAACTGCATAAAGCCAGAGGCCATGAGAGACTACATTCACTACCCGCCATAAACTGGGCCTAAAAACACTGCCCACCAGCCTGGCAAAGCTGCAAAGAACCTTGCCATCTGGCAGGAGACTCTTACTGAGGGGCTCTCACTAGGCACAGATGCAGGCTTCAAATTCACACTACCCAAACCAATGCAACTAGCTAAACTTGTGCAGCCCCAGCAGAGGGAAAAACAAAACTCCCCTTAGGAATGCTTCCACCATCCAAGGAACATGGGACTCCTACAGAAACAAATCCCCACTCAAAATGAATTTACACTGGAAAAAAACAAAAACAAACCACTTCAAGAGGAAATAAATCATCATAAGGGAGACTAACATGACACAGGAAGAACCTGCACCCCAGGAATTAGAGATAATAATAGAATCTAAAAGCATCTTTAAAATAAGCATGTTTAAAATTAATGGCAGACTGTTGATACTTGTTGAAAGCTGATTAAAGAACACAGATGGCTCATTACCATTCTTTTTTTTTTTTGTATGTATGAAATTTCCATAAATGAGTTTTAGTAATTCCAAAATATAAAGTTTTAAAAAGTCAAAGATGTTCAAAGAGCTGAAGGAATAGAAACCATAGAGTAAAAACAGGCAGATTTTTAAATGCCAAACAATTTACAAACACACGCAATAATTGAGACAAACCATTTTTTAAAGAGCTATAAAATAGAAGAGAGAGAGCTGAAGAGAGAATTAGAAATTAGAAAATTAAATGTGAAAATAATCCCAAATGCAAGAGAATGACATAAATAAGATTTTAAAAGATGCACAGAAGACTGAATGAGAAGGTTCAAATACTTCTATTAGAATACTAGTTAAGAAAAAATAGTAACCAAGAAAAAAAAAAAAGACACAAACCAGATTGAAGGAGCGGACAGAGACCCAAGTGGAATAAAAGTAAGCTGAAAGGCCGGGCACGATGGCTCACACCTGTAATCCCAGTACTTTGGGATGCTGAGGTGGGCAGATCACCAGGTCAGGAGATCGAGACCATCTTGGCGAACATGGTGAAACCCTGTCTCTACTAAAAATACAAAAAATTAGCCAGGCATGGTGGCGGGCGCCTGTAGTCCCAGCTACTTGGGAGGCTGAGGCAGGAGAATGGCGTGAACCTGGGAGGCAGAGCTTGCAGTGAGCCAAGATCATGCCACTGCACTCCAACTTGGGTGAAAGAGACTCCGTCTCAAAAAAAAAAAAAAAAAAAAAAAAAAAGGATGTCGAAACCTAGAAGAGTGTAGTTAAAGTGCAGAGTAGCAGAGTCAAAAAGAAAAAATCTTAAAAGCTACAAGAGAGAAAAAGATCCTCCCTACTCTCCCTACTCCCTTGGACACAACCATATCGAAATTAGGCCAATAATAACCTTGCAATGGCCCCTAAGTATTCAAGTGAAAGGAAGAGTTGCATGTCTCTCACTTTAAATCAAAAGCCAGAAAAAGATTAACAGACTGACACTAGATTTCTCAACAGCAAAAACAGTTGCTAGGAGACAATGAAATCTCATCATTAAAGATGCAGAGAAAAATAAAGGTCAACATAGAATCTAAAGCTATGAACAACTGTACAAAAATGAGGGCAAAATAAAGAAAAATATTTTTTTAAAGTTTCAAACATACCACAATTTTTTTTTTTTAAGACAGGGTCTCACTCTCCTCTAGGCTGGAGTACATGGCACCATCACAGCTCACTGCAGCCTCCATCCCTTGGGCTCAAGTGATCCTGCCACCTCAGCCTCCCACGTAGCTGGAACTACAGGCATGTACCACCCCACCTGGCTAATTTTTTTTTTTTTTTTTTTTTTGTTAGAGACAGGGTTTCATGATGTTGATCAGGCTGGTCTTGAGCTCCTAGGCTCAACCAATCCGCCTGCATTGGCCTCCCAAAGTGCTGGAACTACAGGTATGAGCCACCATGCCTGGCCCAAGACTTTATTACAAATAAGTCTCTGCTAAAAAAAAAGTTAGTAAATAAAGAAAAAGGAGGCTGGGCATGGTGGCTCACGTCTATAATCCCAGCACTTTGGGAGGCCGAGGCAGGCGGATCATGAGGTGAGGAGTCCAAGACCAGCCTAGCCAATATGGTGAAACCCTGTGTCTACTAAAAAATACAAAAATTAGCTGGACGTGGTGGTACACGCCTGTAGTCCCAGCTACTCAGGAGGCTTGAGGCAGGAGAATCGCTTGAACCTGGCAGGCGGAGGCTGCAGATTGCGCCACTGTACTCCAGCCTGGGCAACAGAGTGAGACTCTGTCTCAAAAAAAAACAAAAACAAAAACAAAAAAAGTAAAAAGGAAAAGGAAAGTGAGCCTAGAGGGAATGAGTGGGATACAAGTAATGATGAGAAAAGAAATGGATAAACTTGGTAAGTTTAAATAAATAATAACTGCTAGGGGAAAAAAACTAATTTGGGGAGGGGTTAAAACAAATTAGAACTAAAATACTGGCCACTGTAAACTGGAAAACAGGATTGGAGAAGTAGATGTTAAAACTAGAATTTCTAAGGTACCAATGTTTGAAAGCACAGCCACCTCATTTCTGTTTTTTTTTTTGAGACAGAGTCTTGCTCTGTCACCCAGGCTGGAGTGCAGTGGCGCGACCTCGGCTCACTGCAAGCTCCACCTCCCAGGCTCACGCCATTCTCCTGCCTCAGCCTCCCGAGCAGCTGGGACTACAGGCACCCGCCACCATGCCCAGCTAATTTTTTTTTTTATTTTTAGTAGAGATGGGGTTTCACTGTGTTCGCCAGGATGGTCTCGATCTCCTGACCTCATGATCCACCCGCCTCGGCCTCCCAAAGTGCTGG
This sequence comes from Chlorocebus sabaeus, assembly GCF_047675955.1. Lineage (NCBI taxonomy): Eukaryota > Metazoa > Chordata > Mammalia > Primates > Cercopithecidae > Chlorocebus > Chlorocebus sabaeus. The sequence goes on along the minus strand of NC_132929.1, from coordinate 50,378,592 downwards.
GATTACAGGCGTGAGCCACCGCGCCCGGCCTGCCACCTCATTTCTAACAGCACGTGCTCACTTCGTCTCTGTCACATACTGGTAATTCTCATAGTATTTCACACTTAAAAAAATTATTACATCTGTTCATGGTGATCTGGGCTCAGTCATCTTTGATGTTACCATTGTTATTGCTTTGGAGAGCCTAGAATCACCCCCATATAAGATATCAAACTTCATGATAAATGTTGTATGTGTTCAAACTGCTCCACCAACCACCCTAGCTGTTCCTCCATCTTTCTCCCTCTTCTTGGGCCTCCCTACTCCCTTGGACACAACCATACTGATATTAGGCCAATTAGTAACCTTGCAATGACCTCTAAGTATTCAAATGAAAGGTAGAGTTGTATGTCTCTCACTTTAAATCAAAAGCTAAAAATGATTTAGTGAGGAAGGCATGTTGAAAGTCCAGACAGGCTGAAAGCTAGGCCACTTGTGCCAAACAGTTAGGCAAGTTGTGAATGCAAAGAATTCTTAAAGGAAATTAAAAGCAAAACAGCCTTATTACTGACATGGAGAATGTTTTAGTGGCCTAGATAGACGATCATACCAGTAACAACATTTCCTTATGCCAAAGCCTAACCCAGAGCAAGACCCTAACTCTCTTCAATTTTATGAAGGCTCAGAGAGGAAGTAAGCTGCAGAAGAAAGAGTTTGAAGCTAGCAGAGGTTGACTTGTGAGGATTAAGGAAAGAAATCATTTCCCTAACACAAAAGTACAAGGTGAGGCAGCAAGTGCTGACATAGAAACTGCAGCAAGTTATCCAGAAGATCTAGCTAAGATCATTGATGAAGGTCGCAACACTAAAAACAGATTTTCAATGTAAATAAAAACAGCCTTATTTAGAAGAAGATGCCATCTAGGACTTTCATTGCTAGAGAGAAGTCAATGCCAGGCTTCAAAGCTTCAAAGGACAGAGTGACTCTCTTGTTTATAGCCTCACGCAGCTGGTGACTTTAAATTGAAGCTAGTACTCGTTCATCATTCCGAAAATCCTAGGGCCCTTAGGAATTATCCTAAATCTACCTTGGCTGTGCTCTGTAAATAGAACAAAGACTGTATGACACCACATCTGTTTACAGGATGGTTCACTGAATATTTTAAACTCACTGTTGAGAACTACTGCTTAGAAAAAACATTCTTTTCAAAATATTACTACCCATTGACAAGGCACCTGATCACCCAAGAGCTTTGATGGTGATGTACAAGTAGATGAATATTGTTTTCATGCCTGCTAACACAATATCCATTCTGCAGCCCATGGATCAAGGAGTAATTTCAACTTTTAAGGTTGAACTTACAAATTATTTAAGAAATACATTTAGTGGCCGGGTACGGTGGCTCACGCCTGTAATCCCAGCACCTTGGGAGGCCGAGGCGGGCGGATCACGAGGTCAGGAGATCGAGACCATCCTGGCTAACACAGTGAAACCACATCTCTACTAAAAATACAAAAAAAAAATTAGCCAGCTGTGATGGCACATGCCTGTAGTCCCAGCTACTTGGGAGGCTGAGGCAGGAGAATGGTGTGAACCTGGGAGGCAGAGCTTGCAGTGAGCCGAGATCGCGCCACTGCACTCCAGCCGGGGTGACAAGGTGAGACTCCGTCTCAAAAAAAAAAAAAAAAAAAAAAAAAAAAGAAAGAAATACATTTTGTAAGGCTACAGCTGCCATACACAGTGATTCCTCTGATGGATCCGGGCAAAGCAAATTGGAAACCTTATGGAAAGGATTCACTGTTCTAGGTGTCATCAAGAATATTTCATGATTCATGCGAGGAGGTCAGAATAGCAACTGGGGCCAGGCATGGTGGCTCACGCCTGTAATCTCAGCACTTTGGGAAGCTAAGGCAGGAGGATTGCTTGAACCGGGAGTTTGAGACCAGCTTAGGCAACACAGCGAGACCGTTTCTACAAAAAGTTTTTTAAAATTAGCTGGGCATGGTGACACATGCCTGTGGCCCCAGCTACTCGAAAGGCTGAGGTGGGAGAATCACTTGAGCCCAACAGGTCGAGGCTGCAGTGAGCTGTGATTGCGTCACTGCACTCCAGTCTGGGTGACAGAGACCCTGCTTCAAAAAAAAAAAAAAAAAAAAAAAAAAGTCAATCGATGCAGCAAACTTCACTGTTGTCTTCTTCTATGAAACTGCCACAGCCACTCCAACCTTCAGTAACCAGCACCCAGATCAGTCAGAAGCCATCAACATCAATGCAGGACCTTCTACCAACAAAAAGATTACAACTCCCTGAAGGCTCAGATACTTGTTATTGTTTATCTTGTAATAAAGTATTACTTTAATTGACAAATAATAATTATATATATTAATGAGGTACATAGTGTTGTTTTCATACATACAATGTATAGTGATCAGATCAGAGTAATTAGCATCTCCATCACCACAAACATCTATCACTTCTTTGTGCTGGGAACATTCAAGAGCAATAAAACATTTTAATTAAGGCGTGTACTTTTTTTTTTAGGTATAATGAATGCTACTGTATACTTAATAGACTACAGTATAAACATAATTTTTATATGGGAAACAAAAAAATGTGTGACTTATTTTATTGCAATATTTGCTTTATTGTGGTGGTCTGGAACTGAACCTGCAATATCTCTGAGATATGCCTGTAGTGTAAAAAGAATATAAATTACAATCTAAAAGTAATCAATAGAAGAATAAAAACAGAAAGTATAACTTCTACATCAGTAAACGAGACAAAGGCTAAATAAAGAAAACTCGATCAAATCAATATAAGACAGGAAAAGAGAAAACAAGAAAAGAAAAAGTATAATTAAATTGAAAATCCAAAATAAGAGGGCATGGCCAAGTGCGGTGGCTCATGCCTGTAATCCTAGCACTTTGGGAGGCTGAGGCAGGTAGATCACTTGAAGTCAGGAGTTCAAGACCAGTCTGGCCAACATGGTGAAATCCCATCTCTACTAAAAATGCAAAAATTAGCCAGGTGTGGTGGTGCATGCTTGTAATCCCAGGCACTTGCGAGGCCGAGTTGGGAGGATTGCTTGAGCACAGGAGGCAAAGGTTTGCAGTGAGCAGAAATCATGCCACTGCACTCCAGCCTGGGTGACAGAGAGAGGTTCCATCTCAAAAAAACAAAACAGGGCTGGGCATGGCGGCTCATGCCTGTAATCCCAGCACTTTGGAAGGCTGAGACAGGTGGATCACCTGAGGTCGAGAGGTCGAGACCAGCCTGACCAACATGGAGAAACCCCGTTCTCTACTAAAAATACAAAACATTAGCCTGGTGTTGTGGCAGGCGCCTGTGACAGTGCCAGCTACTTGGGAGGCTGAGGCAGGAGAATGGCATGAATCTGGGAGGCGGAGCTTGCAGTGAGCCAAGATCATGTGCCACTGCACTCTAGCCTAAGCAACAGAGCGAGACTCTGTCTCAAAAAAATAAACAACAACAACAAAAAATTAGCTGGGCGTGGTGGCGCATGCCTGTAATCCCAGCTACTCAGGAAACTAAGGCAGGAGAATCTCTTGAACCTGGGAGGCGGAGGTTGCAGTAGGCTGAGATCGCGCCATTGCACTCCAGCCTGGGCAACAAGAGCGAAACTCCATCTCAAAAAATAATAAATAAATAAATAAATAAATATCTAAAAACAAAACAAAAAGAGGGCAGAAATAGATCCAAATGTATCACTAATCCTAATAATGAAATGGATTAATATACATTCTCTCCAAGTATACATGGAACATTTATAGAAACTAATCACACATAAGGCCAACAAAAAGGAGATTTTAAATTTCAGAGAATTGACACCATGCTCGTTTTATAACTACAATGTAATTAAGCTATAAAATAATACTGGAAAAGAGATAAAACCCACATATTTGGAAACCAAAAAATACTTTTAACAACCCACGAGTTGAAGAAGCAATTAAAACTGAAATTATAAAATGTTTAGTACTAACCAACAATGAAAGCATTACACATCAGAACTTGTGGGGTACAGCAAAAGTGAGATCCAGGGAAAACTCTATAGCCTCGAATACATTTATTAAGTAACAAGAATTTTGAAAAACATGTTCAACCTACAACTAAAATGGCTTAAAAACAGATCACACACAAATGAGTACACATAAAACTGAGGAAGAAATCTAAGTAGGATCAGTAGATGATATCAACATCAATATCCAGGCGTGACAGCATACTACACCTGTATATGCTTTTACCAGAGGGAAACTGGACAAAGTGTACATGACATTGTTTTCTTTCAACTCCATATGAATGTATAATTAGCTAAATAAAAATTTCAGTTAAACGAACCTGGCCAAAATCCAAAACACTAATAATACCAAATGCTGGTGAGGATGTGGAGCAACGGAAGCTCATTCACTGCTGATGGGAATGCAAAATGGTACAGCCACTTTGAGACACAGTTGGGCAGTTTCTTAGAAAGCTAAAAATACTCTTACCACACAATCCGGCAATCACGCTCCTTGGTATTTACCCAGATGAACTGAAACTTTTATCTACACAAAAACCTGTATACAGATATGTATGATAGCTTTATTCATAATTGCCAAAACTTTGAAGCAACCAAGATGCTCTTCAGTAGGTGAATGGATAAACTGCGGTATGTCCAGAAAATGAAATATTATTCAGCACAAAAAGAAATAAGCTATCAAGTCATAAAAAAACAAGGAGGAAGCTTAAATGCACATTACTAAGTGAAGAAAGCCAATCTAAAAAGGCTACATTAATGAGCCCACCATATCACATTCTGAAAGAGGCAAAACCATAAACAGGAAAAGGATCAGGGGCTGCTAGGGGTTAAGGAGGAGGGAAAGATGAATAGGTGAAGTGCAGAGAATTTCTAGGACAGTGAAACTGCTCTGTGTGATACTATAATGGCGGATACATGTCATTACACATTTGTCAAAATCCATAGAATAGGCCAGGCACGGTGGCTCACGCCTGTTAATCCCAGCACTTTGAGAGGCCGAGATGGGTGGATCACCTGAGGTCGGGAGTTCGAGACCAGCCTGACCAATATGAAGAAACCCCGTCTCTACTAAAAATGCCTGTAGTGTAAAAAGAATATAAATTACAATCTAAAAGTAATCAATAGAAGAATAAAAACAGAAAGTATAACTTCTACATCAGTAAACGAGACAAAGGCTAAATAAAGAAAACTCGATCAAATCAATATAAGACAGGAAAAGAGAAAACAAGAAAAGAAAAAGTATAATTAAATTGAAAATCCAAAATAAGAGGGCATGGCCAAGTGCGGTGGCACATGCCTATAATCCCAGCTACTTGGAAGGCTGAGGCAGGAGAATCACTTGAACCTGGGAGGCATAGGCTGCAGTGAGCCGAGATTGCACCATTGCACTCTAGCCTGGGCAACAAGAGCAAAACTCCATCTCAAAAAAATAAAAATAAAAACAAAAAATAAAAAATAAAAATTCCATAGAGTATACAGTATCAAGAGTGAACACTAAACTATGGATTCTGGGTGATAATGATGTGTCAATGTAGGTTCATCAGTTATAACAAACATACTACTCTGGCGCAGGATTTTGACAGGAGGTTGTGCGGTTGTGGGAGGAGGAGGGATACGGGAAATCTCTGCACATTCTGCTCGATTTTGCTGTGAACCTAAAACTGATCTCAAAAAATAAAATCTATTTTAAACAAACACAATGGAAGGCCGGGCACAGTGACTCATGCCTGTAAACCCAGCACTTTGGGAGACCAAGGAGGGTGAACTGCTGGAGCCTAGGAGTTCAAGACCAGCCTGGGCAACATGGTGAAATCCCACCTCTACAAAAAATAACAAAAGTTAGCTGAGTGTGGTGGTGCGTGCCTGTAGTCCCAAGGAGGGACTGTAATCCCCAGGAGGCCAAGGTGGGAGAAACAACCTGAGCCCAGGAGGTTGAGGCTGAGGTGAGCCGTGATCTTGCCACTGCACTCCAGCCTGGGCAACAGAGTGAGATCCTGTCTCAAAACAAAACAAAACAAAACAAATGGAGCCTTTTGCATTTAAAAAGGAACAGAATAAACCATAGAAAGAGGAAGAAACAAATATTTGAGTGTCTACTATTTGCCATCACTGTTGGGTGCCAGGGTACAATGATAAGCAAAACAAACATGATCCCTGTCCTCTTGGAGCTTACCATCTAGAGTAGAAATGAGATACCAAAGAAATAAACAAAAGAACCGAACTGCACAAATATAAAAGTATAATGTTCAATGACAGGGACATAATAGGAGAACCTGATCTACACGAAGAGTGAAGACAGTGCCTTTGAGGAAGTGATGGTTAAAAGAGCAACCCTAAGGCTGAGTAAGTCTGCCTAGACAAGTGTTCTAGACAGAAGTACCAGCATATGCAAAGGCCAGTGTAGCTGGGGCACAGTGATAGATCAGGAGATTGTCAAAGATAAGGCTGGATCAGTAGGCAAGGGTCAGATCATGCAGATTTTGGATTTTATAATTAGAGCAACTGACATCATACTTGGAGGGCATTAACGCAGTGACATAATCTGATTTGATTTTTAGAAGATGGCTCTAGCTGCTGTGTAGAGCATGGATTAGAATGGGGGAGGGGGTGGGCACAGAAACCTGTCGAGAGCTATAGTGGTAGGTAGGTAGTCTAGGCCAGGTAGGTGATGATGCAGAAAGCAGGAGTGGCAATACTCTAGATACTTAGATGAGACTGCTGCTAAGACTTGGTGATGGACATGAGGAGTAACAGAACAGCAGGTATGAAAGACAGTCAACTCTAAGGTTTTGATATGAATAAGTGGACAGAAATGCCGTTTACTGAGAAGGAAAATAAAGGAGGAAATAATTGTAGGGGAGTAGGTTGGGAATCAAGAGTTCGGTCTCACAGGTATTAAACTTGAGATGCCAGTAAAACATCTCAACAGAAACGCCAAGCAGGGAGTTGAGGATACCTTAGACTAGAAATGTGGGCTCAAACAATATATACCGGAGTCCCACTGGCTTATAGATAGTATTTAAAGCCATGAGAGTGAAACTGCTAAGGGAGAACATACAGAGAAGTAAGCTTAGTACCCTGCGGGAACTTGGCATTTCAGAGGCTGGACAGAAGAGAAATAGTTGAAGAGATAAAGGAAAATAAACAGGTCAGTGCAGTGGCTCACACATGTAATCCCCACACTCTGGGAGGCCAAAGTGGGAGGACTGCTTGAGTCCAAGAGTTCAAGACCAGCCTGGGCAACATGGTGAGACCCCCATCTCACAAAAATAAAATTAGTCAGGAATAGTGATGTATGCCTGTAGTCCCAGTTACTCAGCAGGTTGAGGCAGGAGGATCACTTGAGCTCAAGAGGTTAAGGCTGTAGTGAGCTGTGTTTGTGCCACTGCACTTTAACTTGTATAACAGAGTGAGACCCTGTCTAAAAAAGGAAGAAAGGAAGAAAGGAAGAAAAAAAGGCCGGCCGAGCGCGGTGGCTCATGCCTGCAATCCCAGTACTTTGGGAGGCCGAGGTGGGCGGATCACGAGGTCAGGAGATGGAGACCATCCTAGCTAACACAATAAAACCCCGTCTCCACTAAAAATACAAAAAATTAGCCGGGCTGGTGGCACGCGCCTGTAGTCCCAGCTACTGGAGCGGCTGAGGCAGGAAAATTGCTTGAACCCGGGAGGCAGAGATTGCAATGAGCCAAGATCACACTGCTGCACTCTAGCCTGGGTGACAGAGCGAGATTCCGTCTCCAAAAAAAATAAAGAAAGAAAGAAAAAAGAAAAGGAAAAGAAAGAAAATAAGCATAAGCAGAAGGAAGGGTTATAGAAAGCAAAAGAAGAGAATGTTCAAGGAGGGAGTGCTCTGTATTCAATAATGCTGAGAAATCAATGAGGTCAGGGAAGGCTGGGCTTAGCAACATGGAACTTCAGGGACATGGAAGAAACAGATACCAGACTGGAGTGTGCTGAGGAGTAAGTAGGAGGTGACAAATGGAAATAAGGAGTAAAACCAATTCCTTTGAGAAGCTTTGTTGCAAAGAAGTGGGGGATAGTTAGGAACAGAAAAAAAGCTGGCAATAATGTGCAATCAAGAGGATTTTTAAAAGTCTCTCATTTCCTTGTTAACAACTGACTCAGGTAAAATTTAAGATTAAAGAAGGTTTTTGTTATTTGTTTGCTTGTTTTTAAGTCTGGGAGAGAGAAGATGTGTAAACGTGGAAAAGGCCTGGAAGAGAATGAGCCCAAAGAGTCAGGAAATGGAGGGTTCACTGACGGAGCAAGTCCCTGGAAACCTGGGAGGGGATGGGATCTGGGACACTTAGAGAAATTAGCCTCTGGTGAGAGGGATAAGGACCCAAGTCAAGTCAGTGATTGTGTATTTATAAGGACTTAGTATCCATAAAGCTTACTTCTACTTAAAGAACAATACACACATATCCCAATGCTAATATGGAAAGATACAGCTTCAGAAGTGCCATGGTTTAAGCTCACATAATCCTGAAAGGTTTCAGACAACTTCAGAACACCAGAGTGTGGTCATGGCTCTAGAAAACCTGAAAAGCAGTTTTTTTTGAGTAGTGGGTGGGATTTATGGAGCATCTTACCTACAAAGGTCATAAAGACTGAAAAATTATGATTGACCCTTCAACATGGATTTGAACTGCCTGGGTCCACTTATATGTAAACTATTTTCAACCAAACTTGGATCAAAGACAAAATTTACGGGATGTGAAACCCATGTATATGGAAGATTGACTTTTAGTATATCTGGGTTCCACAGAGCTGACTGTAGGACTTGAGTATGCTTGAATTTTGGTATATGTGGGACCAATCCCCTCCATATGAGGGACGATAGTAGCTTCAAAAAGGACTTAGGTGTTGAAGAAAATTCGCCCTAACCTTTGTATGGTTGTACACATCTTGCAAAGCTCTTTCACACTCATATTTTTCTTCTACCTTTGTAATATCCTTAAAATCACTTCCTGAGGATAGTGGGAGAGGATTATCATCCTCTGGAATAGATGTATGCATGGGTTCAGACAGGCAGATTAGAACACTTGTCCAAAGTACTAAAGCAAGCGGGTGGTGGAAGTAGGGTCTTAATCCACATCCTCTGGCTCCAAAACCAATGCTGATTTAATAATTAAATCTGTTACTAGGTAACAAGTCTGCCAAGTATTTACACCTTAACTTTTTGGGGTTAATGTCTAGAAGGGCAACCAAGCTCTCTTATACATCACTAATGATATCAGGGAGTGCTGGGCTGAAAGAATCACTGACAGAGTCAAATAAGAGATCTCAAGTTCTAGGCCCCAAACCTTTCCCAAGTGACAGTCTGTTCACCTAGATGACAGGAGGAAAGACATGAGCTTGGCACAGATATTGAAAGCAGAAGTCAAGAAAATTCAAGGTTGCCAAACTCTCAGTTACTGAGACCGAAACACAAAGGAACAGAGTCTCTGGCACTGTCTGATGATAGCGAAGCTTATGTTCTCTTTCTGGTAACAATCTAGAGCACGGTTTCTCAACCTTGGCACTACTGTCATTTTGGACCAGATAACTCTTTGTTGTTGGGGGGCTGTCCAGTGCATTATACGATGTTTAGCAGCATCCCCGGTCTACCCACTAGATGCTCATAGCACACTACCCCCTGCTCCAGTCATGGCAATCAAAAATGTCTCCTGACATTGCCAAATGTCCCCTGGGAAGGGGCGGGGGTCACCTCTAATTGAGAACCACTCAACTAGATGGATTCCACTGTGACTGTAGAAGGCAAGGGCATGCAAGGTAGCTCTACAAAGAACATGAGGAAAGCCTACGAACATTTTCTTTTTTGGGCAATAGTTTGCACAGTTTTTTAAAGAAGCCTCAAATGTTCCATAGTCATGCTGTATCTCTTCTTTTTTCTTTTTCTATTTTTTTTTTTACACCATCTCACTCTGTCACCCAGGCTGGAGTGCAAGTGGTGCGATCTCGGCTCACTGCAACCTTCCTGTAGTTGGGACTACAGGCGTGCGCCACCACACCCAGCTAATGATAGTCATGCAGTATCTACCAAGAAAAGTAGGCCTATCCCAAGAGACCACACCTTACTTAGAGGGATGGCTTCTGGACACCAGTCAGTCAGTCACAACATTAGAAGAAATGGACAGCAATCTCCACTAAATGCCCAGCAGAAAGTCGCCTCTCACCGTAAGATGAGACTGATTTTGCTCATGGTTAAGAATAGGGAAAAAACAAACAAACAAAAAACCAAAAAACTGAAACTCCCTCTTCTCAAATCACATTCCCTTTGTCTCCCAGTGCCCATCTAACATGGCAATTCTTCCCATTTGCCATGGAGCTTCCTTTGCTCCTGTACTGCAGAGGTGCTTCTCCAACAAATTCAGAGAGAACCCACGCAGCTGTCATGAGCTGAGGGTGCCCCAAGCAGCCAGGAGGTGTTCGAAATTGGTAATACCCTGTCCTTGTTAATATGTGTGATTAGCAAGCTTTAGGACGTTAGGAATTCTTTAATTGCAAATATTCTGAAATTAAACCCTCCATTCTAGAAGGCAATCACAAAACAAAATCTTGTAAAACAGGCTAGAAGGGGAAGGGTAGAGGAGGGGGCCAACATTTATTGTGCAATGGCTCCCAGTGCTTTGCACTGAATTGGCTGTGAACTTATGTTAAGCCTGTGGTTGGATCACAGCCACATGCAGTAACCAAAGTGACTGCCAAAGTATGCAGAAAATCGTACACACGCACCCTGGCCCCACATGTCTGTCAAGCCATCTTTCTTCTTTCTATTCTATCGAAGGGGGTTTACATCAGTAACCCAGCTCTACCAATGGGCTCAAGACAGACCCAGCCCGTACTGCCTGAACCACCCTCTACCAGAGGGAGAGAACACCACCCCCAAAAGGCCAGCAACATCTGCCAGTTGGCTATATGATCTCCTTTGAGAAAACGAACACTCAGTTCTTTGTCTGTTTTCTTGTTTTACAATTATTTACTCTGCCCATAGGAATCTGATGGGTTTTAGAACACTAGACTCAATGGTGTTATCCATCTTCCCATCACTGTGGTGTCAGAGAATAATACCACACCCTAACAATCCCGACCTTGAGAAGCAAATATTTTCTGAGAGTTTCTTCAAAGAGAATCCATGAAATAATTTTGACTTTACATGTTCTAAGTAAGGGATTTCAGATGCAAAGAATAATCTCTGGAACCCTTAAGCTTTCCCAGTTGCACTTTTCAGTTGGCAGATGCCTGTCCTCCTTTACCCAAAATCTTGCAAAATACTTTTGGGTATCTCTGTTGGTTTGCCAAGCTATGCTATGCTGTAGACAAAATTAACTTTTTAAACTTTGGCATGTGAATGTTTGAAACAAAACCGTTTTAAAATATCTCTGCCATAGCACAGACTGGGTGGCTGGGCTCCAGTAGACTCAGGACAGAATCAAATTATTGTAACCCAAGTTCCAATCCCCCTTGAGGTTCCCACACTGCCACTGCTAGACCTGAACTCCCTGAGAGTGAAACATGCCTTATTTCATACAGCACAGGTCTGGCACAAAGAAGCCTTTGTAAAAGTTTGTTGTTTAAAAGAACAAGATGGACGCTGTATCACATTAACAGTAAGGTCTGTGTCAGGGTGGGTGCGGTGGCTCACGCCTGTAATCCCAGCACTTTGGGAGGCCAGGATGGGCGGATCACTTGAGGTCAGCAGTTCGAGACCAGCCTGGCCAACATAATGAAACCCTGTCTCTACTAAAAATACAAAAAAAAAAAGTTAGCCAGGCAATGGTAGCATGTGCCTGTAATCCCAGCTGCCAGGGAGGCTGAGGCATGAAGATCGCTTGAGCTTGGGAGGCGGAGGTTGCAGTGAGCGGAGATCATGCCACTACACTCTAGCCTGGGCAACAGAGCATGCTGTGTCTCGGGAAAAAAAAAAGATCTGTGTCAACTGTAAATGTCTTTGTAACTGTTGCTGGAGCAAGGGATATTCTATTTTTGCACTCCATTAAGTTACATAAAGAAAAGATTGTGAACAACAAAACAAGCCAGTCTAATCATTTGTAATAGTTTCTACAGGTTCTCCCCAAGAATATTATTTTTGGTCCTTCTAAAATATAACTAAAAAGAAAAGTTTAAAAATCCCCCAGCACATGATTTACTCCTTTAAAAGTAGGATTTATAAACAAGGAGAGCACAGACCAAATCAATGTTAAAAATTAAAGGGGAAAAAGAGGTGCACATCTGAGGGTTTAAGTCATTGCTACCCAAAGCCCCCCTATTTCAGTTCTTGATCTCCAAATCCTGGGGGAAGGTAAATTTCGGGTGACGGATTATGCCTCAGCTACTCTGGTATTTATAAAACATTTTGGCAGGTGCTCTGCCAGGCAGTCTATAATTAGTGAATATGCCTCAGAAACATAAAGTGAATTCAAAGAGTTTCAAATGCCAACAGCCAGCCCCCTGAATACTGAGCTAAGTGTCACAGGGCTGCCACCATCTAGATAACTTGGTGCTGGGTGCCCTGCCACGGTGTACACATGTGCACATGCACACACCAGTTCTGAAGAGTCTTTTTTTAAACCTCTAATGGCTTGACCTCAACACCTGCTACACTTCCTGAAGACAGGCTCTGGAGCTCCACTTGTTCCTCGCATGCGGCTGCACTTTCTAGGAACGACCGCACACACACAGACGCTGGCCAGCTGCCAAGGCGGGGGCAGCCCAGCCGCCTCGGGCCTGAACTTTCCCAGCGCTGTCAGGGCAGGATCCCGCTATGAGCTGACTCAGCGGCCGGTATGGAACTCTGCCAACCACACAACAGTGCGGGGGCAGCCGGCAACTCACAGATGTTTTGCTAAACCAAAGCAATCAGTGGGAGGCGGGTCTGGGCTGGCGGCCAGGGTGCTGCTGTCGTGGAAGTTGGGATTCTCTGATTCTAGTCCTAGCTCTGCCACTATCTCCCTGGGTGATGTGAGCGAAAACCTCTGTGTATCTCAGTACCTCTCCCACTTCAGAGGTATGTCTGTGTGATGCAGGAGACGGTGGCACTGTTTACATAAAATAGCTCCCCGGGCACTATTACCTACCATGTGCCTGGCACTGGACAGGCTTTCACGTGTGCTAGTTCGGTTAATCCTTACAACATCCGTGGGAGGCACTGGCATCCTTTTTATTTCACAGATGAGAAGACACAGGCTCAAAGCAACTCAGAGCCCTACTAAAAGATCACAAGGACAACATTTGGAAGTGATGGGATTTGAACCCCACTTCTGGCTGCAAACACTATTGTTGTAAAACTCAGATCTACTGTACAGACCTCCTGATCCAAGATGTTTGATTTTTCAGGTTCCAAAGGACCTTTCTTACATGACTTCTCAGTTGCCCTGTGAAAACTCACAGCTTTTCACAAATGATTTCTAAACAGTACCACTGGGTCACAAGAAGTGTGTGTGCTTCTGCAGGATACCCATGAACTCCCTTCCTAAGCACCAACAAGTCACTTAACCTGGAACAACTTATCAGCACTCCCATCCTTTGGGCAAGGAAAAACTGTATTGTGGGTCACAAAGAGAAGAGGAATCACAAGTCAAAGGCTTGGTTGAGAACAGATTCCCTAGGCTCCACCCTCCAAGATAATTCATTAGGACTCTGCAATCTGTATTTTTTAAAAAGCTCCCTCAGCCATTTGGAAGTCACTTCAGCTTTCCTTGACTAAAAAGGAAATTTTGAGGTCTACCCTTCCCTGTTGTCAAGGGGATGATGTAAGAGTGAAATGAAATCATGTCTACAAGGCTCTCTGTTGGAAAATATACGCAATGCAAGTGCTTCTTGTCAGCTGTGTTTAGCTCCAAAACAATCAACTGTCCTTAAGAGGGTTAGCCTGGAGCTAAGAAACTGTTTCAGGCAAGAATGTTCTTTTACATTACTACTAGAAAACATTATTATTAGAAAAGCTGTAATTAGTCACACATCTCATTTTAGATATTCCTCACAACACTGTTGCAACTTCATCTTTCCTTTAAAAAACGAGATTGTATTGACATTCTTTCACATCAAACTTGGAAAAACCTATATTAAGAGTAACATACAGGCCAGGGGCAGTGGCTCATGCCTGTAATCCCAACACTTTGGGAGGCCGCGGTGGGCAGATCACGAGGTCAGGAGATCGAGACCATCTTGGCTAACACGGTGAAACCCCATCTTTGCTAAAAATGCAAAAAATTAGCCAGGCGTAGTGGCACGCGTCTATAGTCCCAGCTACTCAGGAAACTGAGGCAGGAGAATCACTTGAACCCGGAAGGTAGAGGTTGCAGTGAGCTGAGATCATGCCACTGCACTCCAGCCTGGGCGACAGAGTGAGACTCCATCACAAAAAAAAAAAAAAAAAAAGAGTAACATAGTAACATGCATTTCATTGCTTTAATGAAGCAAATATTAAATAAGAAAAAAATCCAAAGTCTATTCATGTCTAGGCTGTCGGTCACTGAAGTGGGATGAGAAGGCACAGACTGGTACAGCCCCTGACCCTGTCAGTCCATTACCCCTCTCCAGCCTTTAAGAACAAATGACCTCCAATACCAGAAAGACTGACCTGCTTGAGCTGCTCATCCAGATTCCAATTTGGCTGCCCTGCTGTGGAGACAGAAGGTGGGGCCTTGGAAGCATCTTTGGTATGGTCTTCTTTAGCTTGTTGTCCATGTGGTGGCAGCCCTGGTGCTGGAAGTAGATTGGACATGGGTGCCACTCTGGGATCTTGGCGAGCTACTTTCTGCACATGAAAATATTTTGAAGCAGCCTGGGTTTCTTTCTCAGCCACCTCCGCAACTTCATCATCCCCATCCTCATCTTCCAAACCTCCATCCTCTTCCTCAGGCTCTGAGTTCACGTTGCCCCGTTCAAAGACTTGGGCCACTGCTGTGGTGGATGGAACTCTGGCTAAGGGACCTAAGGGAGTGCTGCCAGAAGGCCTCCCAGGTGTGGCGGAAAGGAGAGTCGGCTGTGTGACCAGCTTTTGGGCATACAAGAACTGGGCTTCTCTCATCTGCTGGCCCTGCTTCTCTCTGGCATCCATCTGCAGAGGAGCCAGGTGTGGCTGCTTCTGTTGCTGCTGCTGCTGCTGCTGCTGCTGCTGCTGCTGCTGCTGCTGCTGAAGTGGTTCCATTATTGCCTCAAGCTTCACCCACAGAGTGGCATGACTCTGAACCTGGGCACAGCCCACCAGGCACACTGGGTCTAAACCTTAGTGATTAACAGAAACCACAAAGGAGAGGGAAAAAACAACTATGTAAAACAGGTATAAAAAGGTTTCCTTTTCTCCAGTAGAGGGCCACGAGTTCTGAATGCTAAACATATGCTCCTAAACCTGAGTTTTAAGATGGGTGAGTGGTGGGGGTTTCGTGGGTGGGTAGGAAAAGGTGTGAAGAAGAGAAACAGGATCTAAGAGGGGAAATAGGGAATGAATCTCAGTAGTAGTAGCAGACTGTTGAGGGCTTTAAAAGAAGTACATCCAGCCAATATCTAGTCTGTTAACATGTGTTCTGATCTCTCTTCCTCTACATTATCAAACATTAATCTGTTACTGAATTAATGTCACTCAACATTAATTACTGAAAAGGTAACTGGGTTTGCTCTGTAGCAAAAGCTGTAATTATGCAAACAATAATAATAAAGGAAAAGAAGGGCCTACCTGCAAAAGAGAGAGTATGTTCCCAAGCCCACAGGAGAAAGATATCACCTCTGAGCTAGACACAGAACTATCAGGCAGACAGTTTTACTCTCATAGAAAAAGCAAGACCAAGCAAGCTGCTCTTGGGTTTAAACTTTTCAAATTTCCCTGATCAAATTGCCAGCCTGCTTGTTGAGTGGACTGAGCCATACTAACTGGACATTATAGCCTCAAAAGGAATCCAATTTCAACAACATGAAAGAAACACGCAAGGAGGCAAGAGTCTCAAATTGCGATCGTCACTCAAAAGCAAACGGGGGAATTCCTCTGGAGATTTTAAAGTTAATTAATTTGAAACAGATATCAACATCGTCTGAACAAGTTAATGCTGCTTCTTTTTTATAAACAGTCAAGTAAAACTCTTTACATCCCCTTTCTTTCTGATTCATTTCTACTATGATATTCTCTGACAAATACAAAAAGAAAAGGCTTTCGGGCCAAAAGCATTCTGGGGGCAGGTTTATCTGCATTCTTACCAATCAGTCTCCAAACACACATCACTTTCACACCCTGTTCTCCTTTAATTCCCCCACCTCTCCCCTGCAGGCTCTCACCCCCAACAAACTTCACTTGAGTTATGTTTCTTCAGCAAGTCTCCATAACTGAATGGATTACTATGCAAGGGCAAATTTTAGGTGAACAGGACTTGCAACATGGCGTACAATTTTGTCATCACATGAAAGAAGCTGCAGTGCACATGTTGGGACTTGATATCTGCATTGTTCCAGTGTTTTAGGATTGGGTCGAAAGACAAAAAACAAAGTGTCTTTAGCATCTTCAAAAATTCACGGAGAAGTAATCACATCTTTAGCAATAAAAACTGCTTGGATTTAAGATTTTTTTCCCAGGTTAGAGTAAAAAAGGATACAATTTTTAAAGCTAGGCCAATTAGTAGAGATTAAACATTCTCATTTTCTGTTTATCTTATAGCCCTGTTTGTGCCTTTTGTGTTCTGTGAAAGATTCGCATTCCAATTTGCCTCTTACTGCCTTTACTTCCTCTCTTGGCACTTTAGAAAGTGTGAGTTACGCTTGCAGCCATACTTTCATTCTGCTTTAGCTCTTCTTACAGTGTAAAAAAGCATGACAAGATTTACATCCACATTAAATTCAGTTGGCAAAAGTGTTCATTTAAAATGAAAACAATTTGGGTCAAAGAAAATTACAGAATAAAGCAAATAATTCGGTGTTCATTTTAAATGTCCTCACAGTCATTACAGTCAATCAATCACGATTGGAATAATTTCTCAACCAAGTCCTGCCAGTCACTGAACAACTGCTTCTTGTCTTGTGGCACCATCTTCTCTGAATGCTGTCCCCAGCAGAGGGGGAGGTGTCCCTCCCACAGCCTCTTATAGTAAGACTGAGATGACTCAGTTCTACAACTCAATACACACACCCTCCCCCAAAGAGCCCATCTTCCCGCAGTCCCTAAGCAGCCAGCGATCTAAACAATGCCACCTGCCTACATTTGGAGAACTTATGTCTCAAATCTAAACCTCTTCATCCCTTCACACGGGCCCTTCCCCCATTTCCCCTAAAGTTCCCGGACCACCAAGCCGGGTGCAACGGACTGCCTGCAGCTTTGAACCCGGCCTGCCGACCATTCCCCTACCTTTCCTGCCGGATTCGTTTGGCCCCGGGCCCCTGTAAGACCCACAGCCCACCTTCCCGGTCACCCCTGCACGCCTCCCCCCATTCTTTATTCACCTTCCCCCATTTAGCCCTATCACTTTTACCTCTACCAACCCTCCCAGTCAATCCGCTGGCTCTTCTCCGATGGCCCCCGCCCCACCTATCTGCGCCCACTCAGCTCCAGGGCCCCTCACCCTTCTTATCGCTTTATCTCAAATGCCCTAATGGGCACAGGGCGCTCGGGGCTCCCGCGGCGCTCTCACTTCCCTTCGCGGTCCCCGCGCCTCCGGCCCGCGCCTTCCCCTCTCTCTCCACACCTGCCTTGGCTCCTGGCCTCGGCCCCTCCACCTGCCGCAGCCTCCCCTCCCGCCGTGCCTGAGGGAGCCGGGACGCGCACCGCTTACCTGTGCGGGGCGCTCCGGCTTTTCGGGCGGCGGAGGAGGAGGCGGCCGCTCAGGCCCCGGCGCGGCAGCTGCGTCTCGGAGTCCTCCGCAGCCGGGGGCCACAGCCGGGGCGGGGCCCGCACCGGAAGCGGCGCCGCGGGGCCGGACCGCCGGCCAGGGGCGGGGGGCGGACCGCCGGCCAGGGGCGGACCGCGGGCCGGGCGCGGGGGCGGGGGCGGGGCGGGGCCACAGGGGGCGTGGCGGGCCCGAAGCCGGAAGCCGCTAAAAAGGGACCGGGTTGGGGGACGGGGGGGTGGGACGAGGCGGAAGTGGGTCCCACGGACTGCGCCGCCCGACTGAGTCGTGGGAGGAAGCGAATGGAAGCGGGCGGAAGCTTCGGCCAATGGCAAAGTGCGGACACAGAGGGGTTCCGGTGTGAGCCCTTACGCGGGGAGTTGAAAAGAGCCGGGAAGGAGATAGTGTTCTCCGAGCATTTTCTGTTGCGGAGGTTGGTGTGGCTCGGGCGGTTGGCTGGGAGGAAAGTAACTGAAGAGCAGAGGAGTGTAGGGTTCGGTCCACTACTCAATCTCCTGCCTTCAAGCCCGTCTTCCTCAGGGGTTCCCATGTTTAGGTCAGCTTGTCTCTAAACTTCTCCGCTCCTTCCTGGGACGGAGACCTGGCTGTCCTGAGAATGTTGCGTCCCTTGAAAGCTCATGTGAATTAGTATTCTCAGGTCTCAGTTTCCAGAGGTCCGGATTATGTGCCAGGTGCTGTCACCTCTTGTAAAAACACTTGCTTCTCCAACCCTTCCTCTTAGACTCTGTCACCTATTTCACCCCGTTTGGAGATAATCTACCGATCTGTGTATCCAGCTGCTTGTCTATCTCGCGTCTGACCATCTTCTTTGATAATTTCAGAGCCTATGTGGCCAACCCGTTCAATATCGGGCCTCGTCTTTAGCGACCCTTATATCTGCCTCCCAATACCAGTCAAAACCTGGACCTTGTCCCTCGAAACGCTATACTCAGTAATTTGAACAACCCTTTTTTCAACCACAGCCTGCTATTCTCTCAGCTTGACTACTTTTGAACTATAGGCCTGATACAGTAGCTCACGCCTGTAATTTCAGCACTTTGGAAGGCTGAGGCAGGCGGATCTCTTGGGCTCAGTAGTTGGAGAGCAGCCTGGGCAACAAGGCGAAACCCCATCTCTACAAAAAATATAAACATTAATGAGGCGTTTTGGCGCATGCCTGTGGTCCCATCTACTCGGGAGGCCGAGATGGGAGATCACCTGAGCCCAGGAGAGGCGGAGGTTGCAGTGAGCCATGATTGTGCTACTGCACTCCAGCCTGGGTGACAGAGATACTGTTCCCCCCCACCCCCCAAAAAATAGAATTACAGCATAACTGTATAAATGTTATTTCACTTTTTTTTTTTTTTTTTAAGAAAGAGTCTTACTCTGTCGCCCAGGCTGGAGTGCAGTGGCGCAACCTCAGCTCACTGCAACCTCCGCCTCCCAGGTTCAAGCAGTTGTCCTGCCTCAGCCTCTCGAGTAGCTAGGATTACAGGTGTGTGCCACCAAGCCAGCTAATTTTTGCATTTTTAGTAGAGCCAGGTTTTGCCATGTTGGCCAGGCTGGTCTCGAACTCCTGAACTCAGGTGATCAGCCTGCTTCGGCCTCCCATAGTGCTGGGATTACAGGTGTAAACCACTGCACCCGGCCTCTTCTTTCACTTTATCAGAGCAGAGCATCTAATCGGTTGAAAGCCTCTACGTTATGTCTTATCCGTTAATCCCCTCTTCACTTCCCTCCTTATCCATTTTAGATTCAGTGGTACTTATTACAGCCCTGCCCCTACTTAATCCCACCACAACACTCCCTTTTCCCTAACGAAATCCCTCACCCTGGATGGACCTATGTGTTTCTCCTTGCTTGTACCTTGTCATAGAAATTGGTCCTGTTGCTGGGCGTGGTGGCTCACACCTGTATTCCCAACACTTTGGGAGGCCAAGGTGGGCGGATCACGAGGTCAGAAGTTAGAGACCAGCCTGGCCAATATGGTGAAACCCCGTCTGTACTAAAAATACTAAAATTAGCTGGGTGCGGTGGCGCATGCCTGTAATCCCAGCTACTCGGGAAGCTGAGGCAGAAGAATTTCTTGAACCTGGAAGGCGGAGGTTGCAGTGAGCTGATATCGCGCCACTGCACTCCAGTCTGGGCAACAGAGCTAGATTCCATCTCAGAAAAAAGAAGAAAAAAAAAAAAAAATTGTCCTGTTGAGGCCGGGTACGATGGCTCACACCTGTAATCCCAGCACTTTGGGAGTCCAAGGCCGGTGGATCACCTGAGGTCAGGAGTTTGAGACCAGCCTGACCAACATGGTGAAACCCTGTCTACTAAAAATACAAAAATTAGCCGGGCATGGTGGCGAAGACCTGTAATCCCTGCTACTCCAGAGGCTGAGGCAGGAGAGCTTGAACCTGGGAGGTGGAGGTTGCAGTGAGCTGAGATTGTGCCATTGCACTCCAGCCTGGGCAACAAGAGCAAAACTCTACCTCAAAAAAAAAAAAAAGAAAATTGTCCTGCTGAACAGATTGGCATCACTACATTAATAATTACCAACTTTAAATGGACTGTGGGCCTGGTGCGGTGGCTCACACCTGTAATCTCAGCACTTTGGGAGGCTGAGGTGGGTGGATCATGAGGTCAGGAGTTCGAGACCAGCCTGGCCAACATGGTGGAACATGGTGAGACCATGCTGGCCAACATGGTCTCTATTAAAAATACAAAAGTTAGCTGAGCGCAGTGGCAGGCTCTTGTAGTCCCAGCTACTCGGGAGGCTGAGGCAGGAGAATTGCTTGAACCTGGGAGGTGGAGGTTGCAGTGAGCTGAGATTACATCACTGCACTCCAGCCTGGGTGATAGAGCAAGACTCCATCTCAAAAAAAAAAAGGACTGTGAACTGTGACTAGAAATTTCATTATATTTTTCTAGTCAACTTGCTCTCCACGATCTCTACAAATCTCTGATCTATACCCATACCACTTCCCCTGATTTCCTTATCATATAAGTAACAGAAAATGTAGAATGTCCTGAAATGGAGAAACCTACTTACTTGCGTTCCCATCCTGTCCTTCCCTCCTATTTATTCAATCAAAAATATTCACTGAATTCCCATTATATGCCAGACTAGGCACTCATGTAGGTGCTTACTGAGCAATGGACAAAACAAAAAAATTCCCTGCTTGCAAGTATCTTTACTAGTTTGGGGAGAGAAAACAAATATATAACATCAGGGATATATGCTATGAAAAACAGCAGGGTAGGGATTAGAAAGTGGTGTCAGGTAGCTGCTGTTTTAGATGTTAGGGAAGAATTTATAAGGATCACTTAAGCAGAAACTGGGATTGACTTAATGGGCACGAGCCATGTAGATATCTAGGGGAAGAGTGTTCCAGGCAGAGGAGATAGCAAATTCAAATGCCCTGGGGCAGAAGCCTGCCTGAGGTGCTTTGGGAATAGCAAGAAGATCACTGTGTTGATTCAGAGTGAGTGACGGGGAGAGTGCTAAGAGACCAGATTAAAAAGGTAGCTGGGGCCTTATCAATTATGGCAACAATTTTGCCCATCACCACTGAAAGCCCTGGAGAGTTTAGAACCGAAGAGTGACTTGATCAGATTTATAACTCTAAAGGGATCATTCTAGCTGTTGTGTTGAATGAGAATTGACTACAAGGATAGAGGGGTAAGAGTAGAAGCACTAATCTTGGCAGAAGATGATGGTGGCCTGAACTAGGTAACAGCAGTGGAGGTAGTGATAAGTGGTTAGATTCCAGGTATATTTTGAAAGTGGAGCTGGCTGAGCGAGCCAGTGAGCGCAGTGGCTCATGCCTGTAATCCCAACACTATGGGAGGCTGAGACGGGTGGATTGCTTGAGGCTAAGAGTTCGAGAACAGTCTGGGTTACATGGTGAAACTCCATCTCTATCAGTAAATACAAAAATTAGCCAGGTGTGATGGTGTGTGCCTGTAGTCCCAGCTAGTCAGGGGGCTGAGATGGGAGGATGGCTTGAGCCCAGGAGATGGAGGCTGTAGTGAGCCGTGATTATGCCACTGCACTCCAGCCTAGGCAACAGAGAGAGACCCTGTCTCAAAAAAAATAACTAAATAAAAAGATAAGGAAGTGGAACCACCAAGATTTGCTGATGGATTGGTTATATAAACTAGAGAAGAGAGTGAAGGTACCTTTTAGGTTTTTGGCCCAAGTAATTGTTAGAATAGTGGTATAATTTACTGACCTAAGGAATACCAGCAGAAGCCAACACCAATGGAATGTTAGCAATGAAAAGGAATAAAGTATTGATATATACAACAAGTAGGCATTATAACTGCATAATAATGAAATGATTATGCCAAGTAAACTAAGTCAGTCTCAAATGACACTCATGCAAATACTGAAATTATAGTTTGGAGAGTAAGTCAGTCTGCCAGGAGCTAAGGGGGTGGAGGGAATGACTGAAGAGACAGCAAAAAGGAGGATTTTAGGGTGATGGAACTCTTTTGAATCTGATTGTGGTAGTAGTTACCTGAATCTGTACATGTGTTAAAATCCATAGGACTATATATGACAAAAATAAAGTCAATTTTATTGTATGAAGTTTTTTTCTTAAAAGCTAACCTCCAGGTCGGGGGCGGTGGCTTACGCCTGTAATCTCACCACTTTGGGAGGTCGAGGCGGGCAGATCACTTGAGGTCAGGAGTTCGAGACCAGCCTGGCTAACATGGTGAAACATCATCTCTACTAGAAATACAAAGATTAGCCGGGCGTGGTGGCAGTTGCCTGTAATCCCAGCTACTCGGAAGGCTGAGGCAGGAGTATTGCTTGAACCGGGGAGGCAGAGGTTTTAGTGAGCCGAGATGGTGCCACTGCACTCCAGCCTGAGCAGCAAGAGCGAAAACTCCGTCTCAAAAAAAAAAAAAAAAAAAAAAGCCAAACTCCATATCTGTTCAAGTTTCCCTTCCCAATTCTTAGGGATCTCCCTTTAACCTCTTGCAATATTGGATCCTTTCATTGGTATTCAAGCAAACTCTAGTTTCACTCATCTTTTGCTTTCAAAAGAAGAAAAAAAAGCCTTTCCCTCAATCCCACATTCTGTTGACTAAAGCCTTATCTCACTAATTCCCCTTCCTGGCAAAACTTCTAGAGTTACTGTCTTCACTACAGCCCAAGTGATCAGATCTTTCTCCTTAAAATGCTCTATAGCTTCGCATTGCTCTTGGGATCAAGTCCTAAATTCCTTTATCTGGCCTACAGGGCCCTAAGAAGATCTAGCTTCTTGCCTACCTCTTTGGTTTTATCTCTGTCTCAAGGTATAGAAAAGGGCCTAGGAAAGTGGCCCTACTAGTTGACCTCAGTAGCTGAAACAGAAAAGCATACTCCTCCCATCACAGAAATTTGATATAAGTAACAGAAAATGTCGAATGCCCTGAAACCTAGATGATTAAACCCTGAGATATATGTCCATTCATATTACAAGGAATATCATTTAATCTCTACTTTGGCTTCTAAGGGGTAGTGGGTTGAACAGAATAGCCACAGTGTTTTTCAGCTTTTCCATTGCAGAGGTGGAGTCTGTTTCTTCATTTACTGAATCTAGGCTTGGCCATGTGACTTGCTTTGTCCTGTAGAACACTGGCAAATGTAAAGCAAGAAGTGTCTTGAGAAGTGATTACAATAGGGGCTTGCTTTCTCTTGCTGCTGGGATCTCTTCCACTACCACATAGATAACTCCTGCTAACCTAATGGATGATGATAGACACAAAGCACCCCACCTGACATCTGACCAACTGCCAGACATGTATGAGTGTGGCCCCTTAGACCAGCTAGCATGCCAGCAACTACCAGACATCTGAACAAGAACATGCTAGACCATCCAGGCCCAGCTGAGCTGGCCCAGACCAGAAGACTTCCCCAGCAAACCCACAGACTGATGAAAAAGAATAAATGCTTATTGTTTAAGAGTGAAACCAGTAAGTTTTGAGGTGGTTTGTTCTGCAGTAAAAACTGATACACAAAGCATGTCTTTGCATCTTTCAGGATGGATTTGTTTGGTGTAATTCTTGGAGTGCCTGAAGCTACCATACATCAGCTTCACAGTACTGGTCTATGTTACCTTAAGTTATCTCATCAGATTTCTCATAGTTTTGCTGATTTATAGTAAAACATGTTTTTTTTTTTTTTTTTTTTTTTTTTTTGAGACGGAGTCTCGCTCTGTCGCCCAGGCTGGAGTGCAGTGGCCGGATCTCAGCTCACTGCAAGCTCCGCCTCCCGGGTTCACGCCATTCTCCTGCCTCAGCCTCCTGAGTAGCTGGGACTACAGGCGCCCGCCACCTCGTCCGGCTAGTTTTTTGTATTTTTTAGTAGAGACGGGGTTTCACCAGGTTAGCCAGGATGGTCTCGATCTCCTGACCTCGTGATCCGCCCGTCTCGGCCTCCCAAAGTGCTGGGATTACAGGCTTGAGCCACCGCGCCCGGCCAGTAAAACATGTTTAAGGCATAATAACACACATTAACTCTCTTGTTATTTCACTTGGTCAGTGATGGCAATTTCATTTGCAAGGTTTTCATTCATTTTATTACTCTTTTTGTTTTTTTTTTTTTTTAAATTGAGATGGGGGTCTCACTGTACCACCCGGACTGGTCTTGAACTCCTGGGCTCAGGCGATCCTTCTGTGTCAGCCTTGGGGTCTCACTGTGTTACGCAGGCTGGTCTGGAACTCTTGAACTCAAGCGATGCTCCTACGTCAGCCTCCCAAAGTGCTGGGATTACAGGCACGAACAACTGTGCCACGACTTGTTACTTTTTTTTTTTTTTTTTTTTTTTTTGAGACAGGGTCTCTCTCTTTCACCCAGGCTGGAGTGCAGTGACATGATCTTGGCCCACTGCAGCTTCTGCCTCCCAGGCTCAAGAGGCTCAAGCGATCCTCCCACCTCAGCCTCCTGAGCAGCTGGGACTACAGGTGTGCACCATCACGCCCAGCTAATTTTTGTATTTTTTGTAGAGATGTGGTTTCATCATGTTGCCCAGACTGGTCTTGAATTCCTGGACTTAAGTGATCCTCCTGCTTTGTCCTCCCAAAGTGTTGGGATTACAAGCGTGAGCCATCGTGCCTGGCCCTTGTTACTCTTTTTTTAAAAAAAACAAAGGTTAAGGCCAGGCTCAGTACCTCTCGCCTATAATTTTATCACTTTGAGAAGCTTAGATGGGAAGATCACTTGAGGCCAGGCATTCAAGTTCAGCCTGGGCAACATAGCAAGACTCTGTGTCTACAAAAAAAGTGTTTTTTGTTTTTTTTTTTGAGATGAAGTATCGTTCTTGTCCCCCAGGCTGGTGTGCAATAGCGCGATCTCAGCTCACTGCAACCTCCGCCTCCCGGGTTCAAGTGATTCTCCTGCCTCGGCCTCCTGAGTAGCAGGGATTACAGGCGCCTACCACCACGCCTGGCTAATTTTTGTATTTTTATTAGAGACGGGGTTTCACCATGTTGGCCAGGCTGGTCTCGAACTCCTGGCCTCAGGTGATTCGCCCGCCTCGGCTTCCCAAAGTGCTGGGATTACAGGCGTGAGCCATTGCATGTGGCCTCCCACAAATTTTTTTTTTTTTTTTTTTTTTGAGATGGAGTCTCGCTCTGTCACCCAGGCTGGAGTGCAGTGGCCCAATCTCAGCTCACTGCAACCTCCGCTTCCCGGGTTCAAGCAATTCTCCTGTCTCCACCTCCTGAGTAGCTGGAATTACAGGCACTCGCCACCACGCCCGGCTAATTTTTGTATTTTTAGTAGAGATGGGGTTTCACAGTGTTGGCCAGGCTGGTCTTGAACTCCTGACCTCAAGTGATCCACCCACCTCGGCCTCCCAAAGTGCTGGGATTACAGACATGAGCCACCGCTCCTGACCTGAAAAAAGTCTTTAAAAAATTTGCCAGGCATGGTGGTGCATGCCTGTAGTCCTAGCTACTCTGATGGGAACCTGAGGCAGGATCACTTGAGCAGTGAGCTATGATCATGCCACTGCACTCCAGCCTGGGCAATAGAATGAGACCTTGTCTCAAAAAAAAAAAGGTTAAGTTGTATAAACATTGGATATCATTTTTTACGTGTTTTGTTATAAATTTTGTCTTTTTTTGTTTTTTTGAGACAGAGTTTCACTCTTGTTGCCCAGGCCGGCCGGATCTCGGCCCACCACAACCTCTGCCTCCCGGGTTCAAGCAATTCTCCTGCCTCAGCCTCCTGAGTAGCTGGGATTACAGGCATGCGCCACCACGCCTGGCTAATTTTTCTTTTTTTTTTTGAGACAGAATTTTGCTCTGTCGCCCAGGTTGGAGTGCGATGGTGCGATCTTGGCCTACTACAACCTCCGTCTCCTGGGTTCAAGCAGTTCTCCTACCTCAGCCTCCTGAGTAGCTGGGATTACAGGCGCCCACCACCACACCCAGCTAATTTTTGCATTTTTGCTAGAGACAGGGTTTCATGACATTGGCCAGGCTGGTCTCAAATTCCTGACCTCAGTGATCTGCCTGCATTGGCCTCCTAAAGGACTGGGATTACAGACTGAGCCACTGGGCCTGACCTTTTCTTTTTTTTTTTTTTTTTTTTTGAGATGGAGTCTTGCTCTGTCGCCCAAGCTGGAGTGCAGTGGTGCGATCTCGGCTCACTGCAACCTCCACCTCCTAGGTTCAAGTGATTCTTCTGCCTCAGTCTTCCAAGTAGGTGGGACTACAGGTGCGCACCACCACACCTGGCTAATTTTTTTTTTTAGTAGATACGGCGTTTCAGCGTGTTGGCCAGGCTGGTCTTGAACTTGTGATCTGCCCGCCTTGGCCTCCCAAAGTGCTGGGATTACAGGTGTGAACCACCGTGCCTGGCCAAATTTTTTTTGTATTTTTAGTAGAGACGGAGTTTCGCCACGTTGGCCAGGGTGGTCTTGAACTCCCGACCTCAGGTGATCCACCTGTCTTGGCATCTCAAAGTGCCGGAATTACAAGTGCGAGCCACTGAGCCTGGCCTAAATTTAGTCTTAAATGTACAGTGCATAAAAGCTAAGAAACAACAGGTAATTGGCCATATTATGGGATAATAATGTAACTAATGAAGGGAAAATGCCTTCAGTTTGTGTTTATGATAGCCAGTGTAATTGTTGATGTAATTGTGTCTGTCTTAATGAGATATGATGTTTTAGCATGAGTGGGTGTTAATTTTGGGACTCTGTGCACATACAAAATGTTTTTCCATTGAAATTAAGTAGTGATTACATTTTCAACCTGAATTGCCCAAGAGATTTTTTTAGGATTAACTACCCCAGGAAGGCAGGAAAGGACTGTCCTGCAGTCACGGTACCTTTTACTGTCATGGAAAATTAAAATGAAACCAGATGATTAAGGTTTCCACTTGTCCTGAGATGAAGGTGTAGCCTGAGGAGCCTCTATTAGCATGTGTAAAGCCTCTGCTGAGTAAATGGTATTAACTTGTGTAAGGAAAGAATGTGACTAGGGGGCCCAGAAAGGAGGTATATCAAGTCAACACATTCCTGAGGGTATCTCTCTAGCTGTGGGGGTGGATGTGCCAGTAAGTATCTGCAGCCTGAGTGGGCTTTCAGTGTGTTTTCCTGTGGGGAGGGGATACGAGCATCAGGCTGACTACTGGGTGTCCTCTTTCACAGAACTGTTTGTATTTTAAGTTAGACAATTGGTATTTGGTGTCTGGTGACCTGGGTTATGTGATGTGTCAGCCTCCACTAACCACTAAACCCTGGAGAAATGCCAGTACCTTGTTATTGAGGCTCAAAGGTAAACTTTGAAAACTTTTTCAGAGCAATGAGCCCTACTGGCAGTGGGAAGACCAACATTCCCCTAAAGGTAGTTGCTCTCTTGCCACATTCTCTTTCCACATGCTTTCACTGCCTGGGACTCCGATTTGCCAACATGCTGATGAACTGACTTGACTCCATTGTTCTTTCTCTTACCTGTGAATAGAAGAGGTTAGACCTCTAAGGCCAATGCCAGAGTGACTCATCTTTGAAAATATTAGATTGTCTCACTCTCCCTGATACTTAATTCAAAGCCATCTTTGCAAAGCGCCATCCAATTTCTGTAGTGGCCCCAGCACTCAATAGTCCCAGAGACTGCCAGAGCAAAAGGGAGCAGGAGGCAATTCAAGCCATCTGTCCTGGAATAGGACATCTGGTCACAGGCCTGTGCCTCTGGTCGGGGCTCTTTGGGAGCCATCTGGCCCTCCATCCCACAGAGCTGTGCTAAGCCAGACCCTGTCAAGTATTGGTGAAACTAAGAGGAGAGGGTACATAAGCCAAAGTTAGCCTGGCAGTGGTCTTGACTATCTGGGAGAGTTGCAGGGCCAACCAATTCTCATAAATGTGTCCGCAGACACCTACACAGGTGTCTCAAATAAATAAATAAAATAAAATAAAGGAAGCTAATTATACTTTATTTTTTTTTTTTTTTGAGAGTCTCGCTCTGTTGCCCAGGCTGGAGTGCAGTGGTGCGATTGCTCTGGGCTCACTGCAAGCTCCACCTCTGGGGTTCATGCCGTTCTCCTGCCTCAGCCTGGGACTACAGGCACCTGCCACCACGCCCGACTAATTTTTTGTATTTTTAGTGGAGATGGGGTTTCACCGTATTAGCCAAAATGGTCTCAATCTCCTGACCTCGTGATCTGCCCGCCTCGGCCTCCCAAAGTGCTGGGATTACAGGTGTGAGCCACCGCGCCCGGCCTCTTTGGTACTTTTTAAAAGCTACGTAGTAAGGAAAATTCTACAGTACTTGTTAACTGAATATCATGTACTGAGCACTGCTTTATCATTTAACCTTCACGGTAGTCACCACTCAACAGGTGAGAACGAATGCTTACAGTTCAGCAACTTGTGTGAGGTTAAGTTACATGTTATAGGTAGTAGAGCTGGGATTTGAACCCAGAGCTGTCTCATTGTAATCATGCTGTTAGGTCATCATGTTATAGTCCTCCTACCTGTGTAAGTATTGGACTTATACTCACTTGAGTTTATTTTTCAATATATATTTTACAATAGTAGGCCACAGAGGATCAATAGAGTATATTAGCTTTGTAACTTGGCTAAAAGAATCTAAGGGAAGTCCTAAATTAAAGAATAGAACTAGATAATGCTGAACATGTAGCTGACCTGTCCTTTGCATTTGCAGAGTGCCAATTGAAAGAACTTGAATTGATCAGGCACAGTGGCTCACACTTGTAATCCCAGCACTTTGGGAGGCTGAGGTGGGCAGATCACAAAGTCAGGAGTTTGAGACCTGCCTGGCCAATATGGTGAAACCCCATCTCTACTAAAAATACAAAAATTAGCCGGGCATGGTGGTGGGAGCCTGATAGTCCCAGTTACTTGGGAGGCTGAGGCAGGAGAATCGCTTGAATCTGGGAGACAGAGGTTGCAGTGAGCCGAGATGGTGCCATTGTACTGCAGCCTGGGTGACAGAGCGAGACTCCGTCAAAAAAAAAAAAAAAAAAGAGAAGAAAGGAAGGAAGGGAGGAAGGGAGGGAGGAAGGAAGGAAGGAGGAAGGAAGGAAGGACGAACTTGAACCAAGGACAATAGCAAAAGACTGTTAAACTAAATGTCCATCAGTAGGGAACAGGCTAAATAACATGTGGTACTTAAGCTATTCAAAAAGCAAACATAGTAGCTCACTCCTATAATCCCAGCGCTTTGGTAGTCCCAGGTGGAAGGATCGCTTGAAGTCAAGAATGCAAGACCAGCCTGGGCAACAAAGCAAGACCCTGTCTCTACAAAAAATAAAAAATTAGCTGGGCATGGTGGCCCACACCTGTAGTCATAGCTACTGGGCAGGCTGAGGTGGGAGGATCACTTGAGCCCAAGAGTTTAGGCTGCAGTGAGCTATGATGGCACCATTGCATTCCAGCCTGGGCAACAGTGTAAGACCCTGTCTCCCCCGCCTACGACCCCCAGAAAAAGCAAAAATAAAATAAAAACAAAGAAGTTATTAATGTACTGATACAGAACACTTACCAGGACATGTAATGAAAAACAAACAAACAAACAAAAAAAACAAGGTTCACTACAAGGATGTTTAGTATGTTACCATTAATAATTATTGTTTAAAAGGATATACATATATAATCATGTTGAACAAGCATGACTCAAGGGGTGTGTATCAGTTAATAATAGGTTAAACTACTGTGACAAATAGATCCAAAATATAGCTCAGTAAAATACTTAATGTCTTGCTCAGCTAACAGTCCCAGGCCAATATTCAGGTCAATGAGGCCGCTCTCCCCCACCCTTTTCATTAAGGGGCCCAGAGGCTGTCCATCTATTATCCCCTGGATCAGGAAGTGACACACATTGGTTCTACTCACATTACATTGGAGAAAACCATCACATGGCCACACTCAGATTGAATGGGAGTATGGGAAACAGTCTAGTTGTGTGCCTAAAGAGAATAATGACTTTTGGTAGACAGCAAGGGTTCACTGCTACAGTCAGCCTCTCCGACCAGCAAATCTCATACTTACCCTTCTCCCAAGGGCTATGACAAAAACTTCCATTCATTTACAACATTAATATCAGAATCTGGACCGTGGTCTTCTCTAATTGGCCTGAGTGAATTTCCTTATGGTCCAGCAATCTATGAACTGAAAGCCAAGTTTCTCACCACCCCAATAAAGCCACCTACCCATCTACAATGATGAAGCAGGGTAAGGACGACGGCAATAGCAAATCCTATTTGGAAAAGGGAGAATGGGGAACACCCAACCTTCCTGTCCAGAGCAATTATGGAGTTCTGCTAGATATGTATTATGAAGACGTCCTTTCCTGGCGGTGGATGAATTTCCTACATTAGACCAGATTTTGCTCTTTAGGAAAAATTATCCTGGCGTTGTTCTCCTTCCACCCTTGTTCTGCCCTCTGGCAAGTTCTTCCTCAGCCATTGTTCTCCCTGGCTTTGTGTGAAGTGGGGTGCCTGTCCTCCTTGGGAACTACACAGCCTCAAAAGCCTCCTCAAAAGTTCCTGATGGTGCACCTTTGGATTTCCAAGTGTTACTTTATGGTTTTACCTATTTATTCAGACTAGGTTGGGGAATTTTTTTGGCAATACAGTTCACTCAGAAACTTTTTGGATTTGTCTCAAAGCAAACAGTGTCTTGTACCAGAGAATATTGTGTGTGTGTGTGTGTGTGTATATGTGTGTGTGTGTATATATATATATATATTTTTAAAGACAGGGTCTCATTCCATCACCCAGGCTGGAGTGCAGTGGCACCATGTCAGCTCACTGCAATCTCCGCCTCCCAGGTTCAGGTGATTCTCCGGCCTCAGCTTCCCAAGTAGCTGGGATTACAGGTGCCTGACACCATGCCCGGCTAGTTTTTGTGTTTTTAGTAGAGGCGGGGTTTTACCATGTTGGCCAGGCTGGATTTTTTTCAAGACATAAATATCAACCTTTGCTTATCTCTTTCTTCACTCCATGCCTCTCTTTCAAGTTAATGGCAGTTACAGCGAGGCCATAGGAAACAATAGATTTAGGTAGGAGAAAACACCTTTTTTTTTTTTTTTTTTTTTTTTTGAGACAGAGTCTCACTCTGTCGCCCAGGCTGGAGTGCAGTGGCGTGATCTCGGCTCGCTGCAAGCTCTGCCTCCAGGGTTCACGCCATTCTCCTGCCTCAGCTTCCCGAGTAGCTGGGACTACAGGCACCCGCCACCACGCCCGGCTAATTTTTTTTTTTTGTACTTTTAGTAGAGACAGGGTTTCACCATGTTAGCCAGGATAGTCTCGATCTCCTTACCTCGTGATCCACACGCCTCGGCCTCCTAAAATGCTGGGATTACGGGCGTGAGCCACCGCGCCTGGCGAGAAAACACCTTTAAACTGTTCTTTGCAGTAGTGCCGAATTCCTCTGTTGAATTGAAATACCTTAGCGGACCTGTGTTTCTCAAAGCCTTTTCAGTCTTTTTTCCTGTTGTTGGGGTTCAACAGCTTCTCCAACCCTATAAGACCCCATTGCTGTACTCCTTCTATTCCTTTTCGTTTCACCTGCAAATCAGTATGTTCTTACCTGAACTTACCTCTTACTATATCTTGTTAAACACAGCAAGGAATGACTAGTACACACTAACATTCTGACTCACGGGCCATGGCTTCAGAATACCATAGAAAGAGAACATTTTCCTTCCCAACTGGTATCCCTGTTAAAAACAGAAACCAAATAAATGAGTTTCATGATGTCTTGGAAATTGCTGTCATTAAACAGAGGCCCACACTAAAAAAATGAGAAGAAATGCTTTAGCAGATATTTATACTTACAAGTTGCTCTGTCTGAGGTCTTTAAAAGTGAGTTCTTTTAACAACAGAATGATGATGAGCCCATGTAGAGGTTCAAGAATTCCATCATCTATGCACAGGATTGGGTTATAAGATCCATGAGGACAGCCTCCATGTAGCACCAGAAACCTTCAAACGAAAACTTCAAACCTTCCGTAAACCTTCAAGCCTTATGGAAGGGCCCCACCCTTGGCTCATGGGGGTAGTTTCTCATGGTTTAACATCATCTCCCTTGGTGCTGTCACCATGATAGTGAGTTCTCATGAGATCTGGTTGTTTCAAAGTACGTGGCACTTTCCCACCACACTCGGTACAGATTCTGTCATATAAGACTTCTGATCTCACTTTGCCTTCTGTCATGATTTTAAGTTTCCTGAGGCCTCCCCAGAAGTGGAGCAGATGCTGCCATGCTTCCTGTACAGCCTGCAGAACGATGAGCCAATTAAACCTTTTTTTTTTGAGACACAGTGGCTAAGAAACTAATGGACTTTGTATTCCCTACAGGGGCTATTCTAATTTAATTGTCTAATGATAGAGAAACTTATTTTACTGGGGCAATTATTCTTGAGCTATGTAAAGCATTGCCTGTCATGTCAAAGCCTCAATCGTCTAGAAAAGTCAAAACCACAAAAGGAATACTAAAGCTTAAATTAACTAAATTATCAGACACACTTGAGTTCCCATGGCCTTAAGTACTATCCTTGGCTCTGTGACTCTGTTCTGCCCATTCAGGAACCCATAGACTGTCTCCCTCTGATTTGGCCACTGGCAGGCAGGCCCATGTAAGTAGGAGTCTCTCCACCCATACTTGATTCTAATCTCTTACAGGCAGACATGGCTACCTTTTCAAGCAGCCTTCTGTGTTATTTTGACATGTCATTATCATTCTTTTTTTTTTTTTTTTTGAGACGGAGTTTCACTCTTGTTGCCCAGGCTGGAGTGCAATGGCGCCACCTCGGCTCACCACAACCTCCGCCTCCTGGGTTCAAGCAGTTCTCCTGCCTCAGGCTCCCAAGTAGCTGGGTTTACAGGCATGCGCCACAATGCCCGGCTAGTTTTGTATTTTTAGTAGAGACAGGGTTTCTCCATGTTGGTCAGGCTGGTCTTAAACTCCTGATCTCACGTGATCCACCCACCTCAGCCTCCCAAAGTGCTGGGATTATAGGCGTGAGCCACTGCGCCCAGCCTCATTCTTTTTTTTTTTTTTTTTCTTTTTTTTAAAGACAGAGTTTTACTCTTGTTGCCTAGGCTGGAGTGCAGTGGTGCAATCTCGGCTCACTACCGCCTCTGCCTCCCGGGTTCCAGTGATTCTCCTGCCTCAGCCTCCTGAGTAGCTGGGACTACAGTTGTGCACCAGAAAGCCTGTCTAATTTTTGTATTTTTAGTACAGATGGAGTTTTACCATCTTGGCCAGGCTGGACTCGAACTCCTGACCTCAGGTGATCTGCCCGCGTCAGCCTCCCAAAGTGCTGGGATTATAGGTGTGAACCACTATGCCCGTCCCATTCTTTTTTTTCTTAGAGACAGGGTCTTCCTCTGTCCTTCAGGCTGCAGTGCAATGGTGTGATCATGGCTCACTGCAGACTTAACCTCCTACCTCAGTCTCCCGAGTAGCTGAGACTATAGGTGTGTGCCACCACACCTGGCTAATTTTTGAGTTTTTTGTAGAGATGGGGTCTTATTTTGTTGCCCGACTGGTCTACAACTCCTAGGTTCAAGTGATCCTCCTGTCTTGGCCTCCCAAAGTGCTTGGATTGCAGCTGAGAGCCACTGAACCCAGTTTGTCATGTGTTTCTTTTTGCACAAATGAATATATAAATGTGTATTTTCTTATTTACCCCCTTTTATTTCTTACCCAGAAGGGAAGGTAGCATACTACAAGATCACATACAGTTTTGTTTTGTTTTGTTTTGTTTTCCAAGAGACAGAGTCTAGCTCTGTCTCCCATCCCCGAGTGCAGTGGTGCAATCTTAGCTCACTGTCACCTTGAACTCCTGGCTCCAGGGATTCTCCTGCATCAGCCTCTCAAGTGGGTGGGACCACAGGCACACACCACCACACCTGGCTAATTTTTTAAAAACTTTTTGTAGGATGGTGGGTGGGACAGGTGGTCTCACCAACTTGTCTAGACTGGTCTTGAACTACTGGGCTCAATAGATCCTCCCACCTCAGCGTCCCAAAGTACTGGAATTACAGGTGTGAGCCACTGTGTCTACTGTGTATGGGCTTTTTATTATTCCTGTTTCTGTTGTTGATACTCTTGCCTTTAGTAAACTCCTTGTGTACAAAAATTACTTATCGACAGCCCACAGTCTAGCCAGATTCAGTTGCTGGGTTGCACTCACTTCCCTTTCGGTTGTATAATTCCTTTGGGTAGTAATTCCCTCAAATGATATCAATGACTTCATAATGAATGAAGTTATTATGAACTCTTAACATAATAACTGATAATCACCATCACAAACCTTATATTTCTAAGCCACCAATACCAATATTGTCATACCTAAAGTAGGACATTTTTGCTTACACAGAAATCAAACTAAAGGACCTAAGGTGGGGACCAGTTCGTGTGTTCAAATTTTTGCAGCATTGATAGCCCAGGCGAAGAATGACTGGTATGGTTTATCTTAAAAAATGCATAACCTATACAATTCTTACCACAAAGGCATACCAAAGCATTATTTTCAGACATTTTAAGTTAGTTTCAAACTGAAGTAGACTCAGATTCACTATCTTTGCCAGGATCTGTAATGAGAGTTCTGGATTATCCTGGCCTGAACCCAGTCCTAGGTGACTCCTAATGAGTGGTACTTGCTTTGTGGAATAAAGAACTGCTGGTTACTCCCTGAAAATTGTCAATATGTTCCTATTTATGGCAACTGATTCCTGTATTAAGAATCATTCACGGCTGAGCACAGTGGCATATGCCTGTAATTCCAGCAGTTTGGGAGACCAAGGCGGACAGATTGTTTGAGGCCAGGAGTTTGAGACCAGCCTGGCAACATGGCGAGACCCCATCTCTACTAAAAATATAAAAATTAGCTGGGAGTGGTGGTGCCTGTGGTCCCAGCTACTCGAGAAGCTGATGCTGGAGAATTGCTGGAACCCAGGAGGTGGGGCTTGCAGTGAGCTGAGATCACACCACTGCACTCCAGCCTGGGCCCAGCAAGACCCTGTCCCAAAATAATAATAATAGTAATAGTAATAATAATAATAATTCAGGACCTCACTCATAGACCCTTTTGGTCAAAATTATCTAAAGAGAAATTCTTTTTTAAAAAAACAGGGTCTCAGCCGGGCGCGGTGGCTCACACCTGTGATCCTAGCATTTGGGAGGCCAAGGCGGGCGTATCACAAGGTCAGGAGTTTGAGACCAGACTGGCCAATATGGTGAAACCCAGTCTCTACTGAAAATACAAAAATTATCCAGGTGTGGTGGCATGCGCCTGTAGTCCCAGCTACTCGGGAAGCTGAGGCAGAAGAAAATCACTTGAACCCGGAGGCCGAGGTTGCAGTGAGCCAAAATTGTGCGACTGGACTCCAGCCTGGGCAGCAGAGCAAGACTCTGTCTCAAAAAAAAAAAAAAAATGCATCTCTCTGTTGCCCAGGCTGGAGTACAGTGGCACAAACATGGCTCACTGCAGTCTTGACCTTCTGGGCTCAAGTGATACTCCTGCTTCAGCCTCCTGAGTAGCTGGGACTACAGGTGTAGGCCACTGTGCCAAGCTAACTTTTAAATGTTTTTTGTAGAGATGAGGTCTTGCTATGTTGCCCAGGCTGGTCTCAAACTCCTGGGCTCAAGCAGTCCTCCCACCTCAGTCTCCCAAAGTGCTGGGATTACAAGTGTGAACCAGTGTACCTGGCCTAAAGGGAAACCCTTTCATTTCTTTCTCTCTCTCTCTTTTTTTTTGAGACGGAGTTTCACTCTTGTTGCCAAGGCTGGAGTGCAACGGCGTGATCTGCAACCTCCGCTTTCCAGGTTCAAGCGATTCTCCTGCCTCAGCCTCCCAAATAGCTTGGATTGCAGGTGTGTGCCACCACACCTGCTAATTTTTGTATTTTTTATAGAGTGGGGTTTCACCATGTTGGCCAGCTGGTCTCGAACTCCTGACCTCAGGTGATTCGCCTGCCTCGGCCTCCCGAAGTGTTAGAATTACAGGTGTGAGACACCGCGCCCGGCCCCTTCATTTCTGTTATAAGCAATTAAACCTTGGCATAAGATAATTTTTAAAATATTTTTCTGTCCCTAGACAGCTTCACACCATGCTTTACAGGGGGCACCTATATTTGAGAGAATTCTTCAAGTTTATGACAGTACAAATGACTGAAAGCTTAACAAAGCCCTTCTAAGCTTTAGACTTATTGCAAGAAGGCAGTCAGCCAAAATAGAGCACCCATAACGTGTTTTCCTTATCTCACAAAAAGAAACTTGTGCTGTACTGAGGGAAAATATTGCACTTGTATTTCCCAAGATGTCTCAGAGATTTTCAACATTATCAAAGAGATTAGAGAAACTTCAAAAAATTTCAAACTATAACAACCTGGTCAATATTCCTCTGTCTGGGCCAGCCATGGTGGCTCATGCTTGTAATCCCAGCACTTTGGGAGGCCAACGCAGGTGGATCCCTTGAACCCAGGAGTTGGAGACCAGCCTGGCCAACGTGGCGGAACCCCATCTCCACCGAAAGTACAACAATTAGCTGGGCTTGGTGGTGCACACCTGTAGTTACAGCTACTCACTCAGGAGGCTGAGGTGGGAGAATCACCTAAGCCTGGGAGTTCGAGGCACAGTGAGCCAAGATCATACCACTGCACTTCAGCCTGGGTGAGAGAATGAGACTCTATCTTAAACAAAAAACACTTCTTTGTCTTATCTCCATACTTCAGATCAAAAAGAGGATTTAATCTGTGAAAACTTGGATCATGACTTTGGTGCGCTTTCAAGTCCTTCCTTATTTTACTAGTTGTAGGCCGGGTATGGTGGCTCACACCTGTAATCCCAGCACTTTGGGAGGCTAAAGCAGGTGGATCACCTGAGGTCAGGAGTTTGAGACCACCATGGCCAACATGATGAAACTTTGTCTCTACTAAAAATGCAAAAATTAGTGGGATGTGGTGGCGCACCTGTAATTCCAGCTACTAGGGAGGCTAAGGCACGTGAATGGCTTGAACCCGGGA
This sequence comes from Chlorocebus sabaeus, assembly GCF_047675955.1. Taxonomy (NCBI): domain Eukaryota; kingdom Metazoa; phylum Chordata; class Mammalia; order Primates; family Cercopithecidae; genus Chlorocebus; species Chlorocebus sabaeus. The sequence goes on along the minus strand of NC_132929.1, from coordinate 50,341,274 downwards.
GGCGGAGGGTGCAGTGAACCGAGATCGCACCACTGCACTCCAGCCTGAGTGATGGACTCTTGACTCTAAAAAAAAAATCTAGTCGTGTGTGTGTGTGTGTGTGTGTGTGTGTGTGTGTAGATATTATTATGTTAAAGTCAGAGTCTTCTGACCGGGCACAGTGGCTCACGCCTGTAATCCTAGCACTTTGGGAGGCCAAGGTGAGTGGATCACCTGAGGTCAGGAGTTTGAGACCAACCTGGCCAACATGGTGAAACCCAATCTCTACTGAAAATACAAAAAATTAACCAGGCATGGTGACGGACACCTATAATCCCAGCTACTCGGGAGCCTGAGTGAGGCAGGAGAATCACTTGAACCTGGGAGGTGGAGGTTGCAGTGAGCCAAGATCGCAACACTGCACTCCAGCCTGGGCAACAAAAGCGAAACTCTGTCTCAAAAAAAAAAAAAAAAAAAAGACAGAATCTCGCTCTGTTGCCCAGGCTAGAGTACAGTGACACGATCTTTGCTCACTGAAACCTCTCCCTCTGGGTTCAAGAGATTCTCCTGCCTCAGCCTCCCTAGTAGCTGGGATTACAGACGCCCACCACCACACCTGGCTAATTTTTGTATTTTCATTAGAGACAGGGTTTCACCACGTTGGCCAGGCTGGTCTCGAACTCCTGACCTCAAGTGATCCGCCCACCTCGTTCTCCCAAAGTGCTGGAATTACAGGCGTGAGCCACTGTGCCTGGCATATATTTTTATGTTGTATTTATATACTGTCTAGCTGGTGTCCAGAATTTTAAACTCTACTATGTGTTGGCTGTCTCATCAGATGGTGCAACAGATGATCCTGAATCAAAAACAAAATGAAATCATGATGATCACCACAGCCACCATTTCACCCCCTAACGAAAGCCATGTCAGTGGACTACATCTAGAGTTCTAGATCAGGGGCTAGCAAACTGTGGCCAGTGGGTCAAGTCTGGCCCACCACTTGTTTTTGTAAGTAAAGTTTTATTGAAACACAGTCATACCTATTCATTTATGAATCATTTGTGCTGTTTTTATGCTACAACAGCAGAGTTAAGTTGTTATGATAGAGTCAGTAGGGCTCACAAAGCCTAAAATATTTATGTTTTGTCCCTTTACAGAAAAAAAGTTGCCCACCACTGTTCTAGACAATATGTAAATGGCCTCTTCCATGACCTGTCAAGCAGGTGCAAAATGGGAGATGAGAATAGAAAATTCCATTCTTGCCTGAAGAACCTAGCTCATGTCTGCAGGCATTTACACAGGAAACTATAAGACAAATCAATATCAGTCTTGGACTGAATCACCTAGTCATCAAACCCTACATCAATAGGTCACCTGTTCTTGAAACCTGTCTAATCAGTGAGTAACCCTACTCACTTTGAGCCAAAACCAATCACTTACGTTTTCCCAAAATCCTGTATAAACCAATTTTTTACTTTGTTCACAGGGATTACATGTGTCTTTGCAGTTCTCCCTTGCCAGGCAAGAAATGAATTCTACTTTCGTTTTCCAGATTTGAAAGATTTGTGATTCCTTTAACATGAGCAAAACTAAAATATAATGGCTTAACAAAATAGAGGTTTATTTCCTGTTCACATAGTAGTATTGGACAGGTGTTTAGCTTGGTGGGGCAGCTCTCTCTTTGCCATCATCCACAGACGAAGGTTTCTGTCTGTCATCACTTGAGTCCTTGTCATCATCTACATTAAATTGGCAAAAGGCAAGAAAAAATAAAAGAGTTTTATGGGTGGGGGTGCGGTTATAGGCCAGTTCTGCAAGTCATACCCATCATATTAACCCAAAACTGTTTTGCATTTCACTGGAGAAAATTTAGTAGAAAGATTATATCCATCTGCGTGTGGTGGCTCACACCTGTAATCCCAGCACTTTGGAAGGCTAAGGCAGGCAATCACTTAAGGTCAGGAGTTCGGGACCAGTCGGGCCAACATGGTGAAACCCCGTCTCTACTGAAAATACAAAAATTATCCGGGTGTGGTAGTGCACGCCTATAATCTCAGCTACTCAGGAGTCTGAGGCAGGAGAATCTCTTGAACCTGCGAAATGGAGGTTGCAGCGAGCCAAGATCTAGTAACTGCACTCCAGCCTAGGTGACAGAATGAGACTCTGTCTCAAAACAAAACAAAACAAAGATTATACCAACCTGCAAAGTGTGCTGGGAAATAGAGCCTAGCTTTGTGCCTAAAGGATAGAATGCTTATTAGTAGGGAGTCTCCACTACAGAGTATGAATCAGAAAAATCTTAACTTTTATCTTTCACTGTCCTTTTAATGTATTCTTTGGGGCTAGTTTTCCCCTGCCCCCTTAGATGAAACCTTGGTCAAATCCCTCAACTTTTCTGGTCACTCATAAGTATTAAAAGTCTTCCTAGGCTGGGCGCAGTGGCTCACCTCTGTAATCTCAGCACTTTGGGAGGCTGAGGCAGGTGGATCACCTGAGGTCAGGAGTTTGAGACTAGCCAGGCCAACAAGGCAAAACCCCATCTCTACTAAAAATACAAAAATTAGCTGGGCATGGTGGCAATCCCATGCTGTAATCCCAGTTACTTATAAGACTGAGGCAGGAGAATCGCTTGAGCCCAGGAGGTGGAGGTTGCAGTGAGCCAAGATCATGCCACTGCACTCCAGCCTGGGTGACAGAGGGAGACTCCATCTCAAAAAAAAAAAAAAAAAGTCCTGGCTGGGCGTGGTGGCTTACGCCTGTAATCCCAGCACTTTGGGAGGCCAAGGCAGGTGGATCATGAGGTCAAGAGATCGAGACCCTCCTGGCCAACATGGTGAAACTCCGTCTCTACTAAAAACACAAAAATTAGCCCATGTGGTGGCATGCACCTATAGTCCCAACTACTTGGGAGGCTGGGGCAGGAGAATTGCTTGAACCCAAAAGGTAGAGGTTGCAGTGAGCCCAGATCACACCACTGTACTCCATCCTGGCAACAGAGCGAGACTCTGTCTCAAAAAAAAGAAAAAGAAAAAGAAAAAAAAGTTCTTCTGTCATGCTAGTTTCCCAAATATTATCAGTTAAGTGATAAAAAACTTCCAGCCCCCTCTAACATCCATTTCTGTAAAATTCATTTATACAGAGGCTCCACCCTCTTTCCCAGATTGGGCCTCTAGGAGGTGGGTCACCTACTATGGAAAAGGAGCATGTGGCCAACTTAGTTCCTTCGTTATTCAGTGCTTCCACTCCTCTGCTCCTCTTGCTAGTCACTGCCTCTAAGACCCTCTAAACTGGGTGGCTGCTAGCCCATCCAGTGCCTCTGTAGATTAGGAATATGTTCCCCTTCTGGGTGTATGCAGCCCCATGGTGAGAGAACTGTACCTCTGTGTAAATTAGGAAAACACGGCTCTTCTTCCAAGTAGATACAACCCCATGCCAGGGCATACAGTTTGGAGAATGGAACTCAGATTGGGTTGCAGCCACCATATGCACCTTCATTCAGGCACCCTTTAGCAGTGAATGAATCACACAGCCATAAGGCCTGTTAAGGTTGGAACATATGGAGAAAGTAATAGAGGAGACGGTAAAGTTCACACTTGACTAGTACTGTCAGGAATGGCATCTGTACTCTGGCAGGTGTTTAAGGCTTACTCTTTTTGTATGTGGGCTGTATGTCTGAGTTCCTTAAAGCTTCCTCCTCCCATCATTGGGGATCTCATCTCTGCAATTTCTTGTTTCTTCTTCCTTTTTTTAAGATGGGGTTTCACCATGTTGGCCAGGCTGATCTCGAACTCCTGACCTCAAGTAATCCATCCACCTTTGCCTCCCAAAGTGTGGGGATTACAGGGATAAGCCACTGCACCCGGCCTGCAGTTTCTTCTGCCTAAATGAATACATGGCTTTTACAGTTGTTTATTTACAATTCTTTCTCGAGACTCTAGGCATCTGGTGCTACGCCTCCACCTTCCTTCTGCTGAAGTCCACTTATTTTCCAGGCAGCTTTCTTGAACAGGATCCAAGGTAATGCTTCTCCGGAGCTCTTGCATGTTTGTATCATACTTAGATTAGAGAAAATATGTTCATTTGACCCATTGTTGCAAGTGCTGCTATATCCCAAATCACAGCCTCTTCTCTACCCCACAGGATGCCTGCATTAACCCTTAACGCTTTACACATCCCAGGCATAACTCAGACTTCAGCCCACTGTGCCTCTCAAAGATGAAGAAACACATATTATGTTCTATTATGTGATCCCAGTAAAATGCCTTTTATTAATGTGAGGTGAGGGGCATGTACCCCTTAGGGTGAGGTTGGGGTGGAGGCAATGACTCAGTGACTCAGTTCAGCAATAGCTTTTTCTAAAACCTTGAACCTTCTTTTTTTTTCAATCTCTTCAACATCTTTTGTAGGCTAGAGATGGGTAGTGAATGAAGATTGAAAACTGGTTTTCTTTCTTTTTTTTTTTTGAGATGGAGTCTTGCTCTGTCACAGGCTGGAGTGCAGTGACGCTATCTCAGCTCACTGCAATCTCTGCCCCTGGGTTCAAGCGATTCTCCTGCCTCAGCCTCCCAAGTAGCTGGAATTACAGGCGCACACCACCACATCCAGTTCATTTTTGTATTTTTAGTAGAGACAGGGTTTTACCATGTTGGCCAGAATGGTCTCGATCTCCTGACCTCGTAATCCACCTGCCTCGGCCTCCCAAAGTGCTGGGATTACAGGCGTGAGCCACTGCGCCCAGCATGAAAACTGGTTTTCTAAATTCTCCTTTTGCAAATCCTGTGTTGGTGGACTTGCCCGTAACTTTGAAGTATGACCTTATTGTTTTGGTGTCTCAGCCAAACTTGAGACGAGTGAGGTTCCTTTAAATATCCTAGGTATGACATATCTCTGGATATGCAACAGGAAATATTGGTTACCTTTGGTGGGGAATTTGTTGGCTCAGGGCAGCAATGAGAGGGAGAATTTTTCACGTGTATACTTTTTTGAACCATTTTAATTTAAAACCATATGGTATGTAATATCAATTCAAAAATTTAAAGAAATGTACCTCTTAAATATATTATAGTCATACAATGGAACACTTGGCAAATCTTAAAAAGAATGAGCTATATATCCCAATGTACAAAAATCTCAAGCTGGTGTGGTGGTGTGTACCTATAGTCCCAGCTACTTGGGAGGCTGAGACTGCAGGATTACTTGAACCTAGGAGTTTGAGTTCAGCCTGTGCAAGATAGCAGGACCCCCCCCGACCCCCGCCACCCCACAACTATCTCTAAGGAAAATAAATAATAAAAAGAAAGATCTCAAATATCTTAAACTTGAATCTCATTTCTTAACCACAGAAAAGGCTTGTATTTTTTTTTTTTTTTTTTGGAAACAGAGTTTCACTCTTATCACCCAGGCTGGAGTGCAATGGTGCAATCTAGGCTCACTGCAACCACAACTTCCCGGGTTCAAGCGATTCTCCTACCTCAGCCACCTGAGTAGCTGGGATTACAAGCGCCTGCCACCACACCTGGCTAATTTTTATATTTTTAGTAGAGACAGGGTTTCACCATGTTGGCCAGGCTGATCTCGAACTCCTGGCCTCAAATGATCTGCCCACCTGGGCCTCCCAAACTGCTGGGATTACAGGCGTGAGCCATCACACCCGGCCAGAAAAGTCTTGTATTTCTTGTACATGGGCATGTATAGTGCAAGATGGACAACTTTTCAGGGCAGGTGTTTGTGCATCTGGTGACTCAGGGATCCAGGCTCTTTCCATTTTGTGGCTTCACCATCTAAATGCATGGCGTTCACAATTGCTGCAGCAGGGGAAGAGAGAGCTGGAGAGTCATAAAATGGCACTAAATGCTTTGGTCCAAGAGTGCCCAATATCGTTTCTGTTCATAGCCCTTGAGCCAGAACTAGGCTCATGGTCTCAGCCTCACCGCAAAGCAGGACAGGAAATGTTGTCATCCTTTAGCCCAGAAAAAAGGAAATGAATATCATATGGCATCGTGTCTGCCACAAAGACATAAACAAGTAACAGGAGGAAGGATCCTGAGGATCTAATATCAGGAGATTTACTTTTCACTATACTATTTACTCTATTTCTTTCTCTTTTTTTGTACAACAAAAAGTGAATATGTATACATACTCGTTCACTGTATTGTTTTGAATGTTTTTTAACCATTGGCTTATGTATACTTTTTCAATTAAAGACTTTGTAAGCTTTGCAATGGATGCTAAGACTAGTGGGTAAAAGTTTTATGAGGAACAGGATATAGTCTCAAAATATCTCCCCGCAAGATACTTATTGGTCGGGCATGGTGGTTCATGCCTATAATTCCAGAGTTTTGGGAGGCTGAGGCCAAGTTGGGAGGATTACTTGAGGCCAGGAGTTGGAGATCAGCCAGGGTAACATAGCAAGACCTGTCTCTACAAAAAATAAAATATTAGCCAGGCCTGGTGACATGCCTGTCGTCCTTGTTACTCAGGAGGATGAGGTGGGAGGATCACTGAAGCCCGGAAATTTGAGGCTACAGTGAGTTATGATTGCACCACTGCACTTCAGCCTGGGCAGCAGAGTGAGACTCTGTCTCTAAAAAAAGAAAAAATATATATACTTATTAACTAAAAATGGACAAAGAATAACTTTACAGTGGAAAGGCTGACAGACACCACCTTGACCTAAAAATAAAAATTAACATCACCAGTAGTCAGTAATGTGACAAATAGATATCATGTGCCTCCTGATTTAATAAACCAAGAACACAGCATCAGTTTTAGAATATTCCTGCCAAAAATGTATAGCCTGAATCTAATCATGAGGGGAAAAAACAGATAAACCTAAAACAAGAACCTCTTACAAAATATCTGGCCTGTATTCTTTAAGTAACAAAGGATCATGGGAGGCAAAGTCAGATTGAGGAATTATTCCAGATTAAAAGAAACTAAAGAGACTTCTCAGCTAAGTGCAGTGTGTGATCCTGGATTGGATCATGAGCCAGAAAAATAATTTTTCTTTTTTTTTTTTTTTTTTTTTTTTTTTTTTTTTTGAGACGGAGTCTCGCTCTGTCGCCCAGGCTGGAGTGCAATTGCGCAATCTCGGCTCACTGCAAGCTCCGCCTCCCGGGTTCACGCCATTCTCCTGCCTCAGCCTCCCGAGTAGCTGGGACTACAGGCGCCCGCCACTGCGCCCGGCTAATTTTTTTCTATTTTTAGTAGAGACGGGGTTTCACCATGGTCTCGATCTCCTGACCTTGTGATCCGCCCGCCTCGGCCTCCCAAAGTGCTGGGATTACAGGCGTGAGCCACCGCGCCCGGCGAAAAATAATTTTTCTTTCTTGCTTTTGAGACAGTCTCACTCCATCGCCCAGGCTGGAGTGCAGTGATGCTATCTTGGCTCACTGCAACCTCTGCCTCCCGGGTTCAAGTGATTCTCCTGCCTCAGCCTCCTGACTAGCTGGGAATACAGGTGCGCACCACCACACCTGGCTAAGTTTTGTATTTTTAGTAGAGATGGGGTTTCACCATGTTGGCCAGGCTGGTCTTGAACTCTTGACCTCAGATGATCTGTTCACCTCGGCCTCCCAAAGTGCTGGGATTTCAGGCATCAGTCACCGTGCCTGACTTTAGAAAAGTAATTTTTCTTTTTTCTCTGGAGAACATTATCATGACAGTGGAGGATATCTGAATAAGGTCTCTGGGTTAGGTAATACTATTATATAAATGTTTTTATTTTTATTTTATAATTATGCTATTGTTATACAAGAGAATACAATATTCTTGTTTTAGGAAACACATACTTAAGTATTTAGAGATACAGTTTCCTCCTGTTTGCAATTTATTCTCAAATGTTTCTGGAAAAATAATTTCATATACATATATTTGTATGTGTATATATGTGTGCATGCATATATATTACCAGTGCGTGTGTGTATATATATAGAGAGAGACAGAGAGAGGGAGAGAGAGAAAAAAATGATAAAGCAAATATGGTAAAATGTTAGGATTTTGAGAATCTGAATAAACGTTATATGGGACCGGGTGCGGTGGCTCATGCCTGTAATCCCAGCACTTTGGGAGGCTGAGGCGGGCAGATCACAAGGTCAGAAGTTCAGGACCAGCCTGGCCAACAGGTGAAACCCTGTCACTACTAAAAATACAAAAATTAGTCGGGTGTGGTGGCACGAGCCTGTAATCCCAGCTACTTGGGAAGCTGAGGCAGGAGAATTGCTGAGCCCAGGAGACTGAGGTTGCAGTGAGCCAAGATTGCACCACTGTACTCTAGCCTGGGCGACAAAGCAAGACTCCGTCTTGGAAAAAAAAAAAAAGAGGCCGGGCGCGGTGGCTCACACCTGTAATCCCAGCACTCTGGGAGGCTGAGGCGGGTGGATCACGAGGTCAAGAGATCAAGACCATCCTGGCTAACACGGTGAAACCCCGTCTCTACTAAAAATACAAAAAAAATTAGCCAGGCATGGTGGCGGGCGCCTGTAGTCCAGGCTACTCAGGAGGCTGAGGCAGAGAATGGCGTCAACCCGGGAGGTGGAGCTTGCAGTGAGCCGAGATGGCGCCACTGCACTCCAGCCTGGGCGACAGAGCGAGACTCCGTCTCAAAAAAAAAAAAAGAAAGAAAAAGAAAAAATAAAAAAAAAAAAGAAAAGAAAATGATAAAGCAAATGTGGTAAAATGTTAACATTTTGAGAATCTGAATAAAGGTTATATGGGGCCAGGCGCCGTGGCTCACGCCTGTAATCCCAGCAGTTTGGGTGGCCAAGGCAGGTGGATCACTTTAGGCTAGGAGTTCGAGACCAACCTGGCCAACATGGTGAAAGCCCGTCTCTTAAAAAACAAAAACAAAAACAAACAAACAAAAAAAAAGCATGGGCGCTGTGGCTCATGCCTGTAATCCCAGCACTTTGGGAGGCCGAGGCAGGCAGATCACAAGGTCAAGGAGTTTGGCCAATATGGTGAAACCCCATGTCTGCTAAAAATACAAAAATTAGCAGGGTGTGGTGGCAGATGCCTGTAGTCCCAGCTACTCAGGAGGCTGAGGGAGAAGAATTGCTTGAACCTGGGAGGCGGAGGTTGCAGTGAGCTGAGATTGCGCCACTGCACTCCAGCCTGGGCAACAGAGTGAGACTCTGTCTCAAACAAAACAAAGCTACAACAACAAAAATACACAAAAATTAGCCGGGCATGGTGGCAGGTGCCTGTAATCCCAGCTACTCAGGAGGCTGAGGCACAAGAATTGCTTGAACCAGGGAGACGGAGGTTGCAATGAGGCGAGATGGCACCGCTGCACTTCAGCCTGGGTTACAGAGTGAGACTCTGCCTCAAAAAAAAAAAAAAAAGTGCATGGGATGTCTTTGATCTTTCCTGAAACCATTTTGTAAGTCTGAAATTATTTCAAATAAAAAGTTGTAATAAGCCTAGGTTCAGTGGCTCACACCTGTAATCCCGGTACTTTGGGAGGCCAAGGTGGGAGTAATGCTTAAGCCCAGGAGTTTGAGACCAGCCTGGGCAACATAGGAAGACCCTGTCTCTACAAAAATTTAAAAAGTAGCCACCCATGGTGGCACACGTCTGTAGTCCCAGCTACTTGAGAGGCTGAGGCGGGAGGACCACTTGAGCCCAGGAGGATCACTCTTGCCACCATATTCCAGCCTGGGCAACAGAGCAAGATCCTGTCTCCAGAAAAAAAAAAAAAGTTGTCATAAATGACTAGTAATTAACTACACTTGCTAAATTTGTGAACTTTTGCATGAGATATAGTGCTTGTTAGTAAATTCTATCTGTAATAGAATGAAGGTCCAGAGTAATTATTTTTCACATAATATCTCACAGAATTATTGTGAGGACCAAATGTAAATATGTATTAATACAGTCTGTAAACCATTATTTGAATGCATTGTTTTCACTATTATTGTTATTATCATCGTCATCATTTTGGTTAAAGTGGGTAATTCCCATTGGAGAGTAATGGGGGCTGGTGTCAGAAAGTAACAAGAACAATATATGGAAGAAGATATTGAATGCCAGCCCAGGGCACTTGAATTTTGCCTTCTTAATACTGAAAAGTCATTGCTTACCAAAATGGCTGGGGAGAAAGTTGAATTCTTTTTCCTCTTTTTTCCTTTTTTTTTTCTTTTTTAACAGACTGCTCATCTGCAATAAAGTTTAAGTCTCTCTTTTTTTTTAGACAGGCTCTTGCTCTTTCAACAAGGCTGGAGTGCAGTGGCTCGATCTCGGCTCCCTGAACCTCTGCCTCCCAGTCTCAAGCCATCCTCCCATCTCAGCCTCTCAAGTATAGGCACACACCACCACATGGAACTATAGGTGCACACCACCACACCTGGCTAAGTTTTGTATTTTTTGTAGAGATGGGGTCTCGCCATGTTGTTCAGGCGGTCTCGAACTCCTGAGCTCAAGCAATCCGCCCATCTCAGCCTCCCGAAATGCTGGGATTACAGGTGTGAGCCACCATGCCCAGTGGTGAATTCTTTACAGTTCTAAAAGATATCCATAGAGATCAGATGATGGTTCAACCTCCTCATTTTTCAGTTAAGCTGGTGAGTTGGCAGATGAAGCATGTGAATTAGAGGCTTGTGGATGAAGCTGTGCAGATTCAAAGATTGAGAGGGCAGAAGAAGAAAAACAAGGAGATAAGAAATGTCACATCACCAGGACCAATTACATAATTAGGAGGGCCCAGCGCAAAATGAAAATGCAAGGCCCAGGCCAGGCGCAGTGGCTCACAATTGTAATCTCAGCACTTTGGGAGGCTGAGGTGGGTGGATCACCTGAGGTCGGGAGTTCAAGACCAGTCTGACCAATATGGAGAAACCCCATCTCTACTAAAAAATACCAAATTAGCTGGGTGTGGTGGTGCATACCTATAATCCCAGCTACTCAGGAGACTGAGGCAGGAGAATCACTTGAACCCAGGAGGCAGAGGTTGCAGTGAGCCGAGATCGCGCCATTGCACCCCAGCCTGGGCGACAGAGCAAAACTCCATCTCAAAAAAAAAAAGAAAAAGAAAAATTAAGAATTTCAAAACCATGAAAGCAGAACATTAAGTGTGGGGCCCTACTAAGTGTGGGCCTAGTGTGACAGCACAGGTTGCACACCCATGAAGCTGGCCCTAAACGTCATAACCCACCAAATACATTCACATTCAGTAATTCATCCAAGGTCAGCTAAGGTCCTACTAGTGAGGTGCTTTCAGTTCAAAGGGACAGAAACCATGATTCGAACTGACTTCAATCATAGGAAATGTAGACCAGCAGAAGGTTGGTTTTTAAAAATTATTATTATTATTATTTCAGACGGCCACCTACCTTGGCCTTCCAAAGTGCTGAGATCACACAGGTGTGAACCACCATGCCATGCCAAGCCTCAGATGACATTTTTATTTATTTATTTTTATTTATCCTTTTTTGAGATGGAGTCTTGCTTTTGTCGCCCAGGCTGGAGTACAGTGGTACGATCTCAGCTCACTGCAACCTCTGCCTCCTGGGTTCAAGCGATTCACATGCCTCAGCCTCCTGAGTATCTGGGATTACAGGTGCACACCACCATGCCCAGCCAATTTTTGTATTTTTAGTGGAGACAAGGTTTCACCATGTTGGCCAGGCTGGTCTCAAACTCCTGACCTTAAGTGATCCGCCCACCTCAGCCTCCCAAAGTGCTGCGATTACAGGCATGAGCCACTGCTCCTAGCCTTTAAATTATTATTATTTTTGAAATGGAGTCTTGCTTTGTCACCCAGGCTGGAGTGCAGTGGCCCAATCTCGGCTCACTGCAACCTCCATCTCCTGGGTTCAAGTGGTTCTACTGCCTCAGCCTCCCAAGTAGTTGGGAACTATGCACCACCATACTCGACTAATTTTTGTATTTTAAAAAATTATTATTTTATTATTTCGAGACAGGGTCTTGCTCTGTTGCCCAGGCTGTAGTGCAGTGGCACGAACATGGCTCACTGCAGCCTCCACCTCCTGGGCTCAAGCGATCCTCCTGCCCTGCCTCTCAAAGTGCTAGGATTACAATGTGAGCCCCATGCCCAGCCAGAAGGTTGTTCTTTAGGCAGAGTATGATCACTGGCACTCCATGTCACCAAAGGCCCAGCTTCTATCAGGCAAGTCTCAGTGCTGTCCTCAGTGTGTGGGATTTGTCGTCCAGCCTGACAACATCCAACATGAATAATGATCTACCTCTTCCTGTTCTCTTTGGCAGGAACAAGGATAACTTTCCCAGGAGCCTCTTGCATCTCATTAGCTAGAACTGGGTCCCATGTCCCTGGCAGGAGGATTGTGGAACCACGATTGGATTAGGCCATCAGGACGCCCTTCCTGTGGCTAAGGTGGGGGCATCTTGCCCTGAAGCACAGGGCTATGTGGGGGAGAGTGGACACCTAAGTCAGGGCTCTGGTGGGAAAGGGGAGAAGGAGTGTGGGCCACAGTGTCCGACACACTGTTATTTCCACACTGCTGGTGCAAAGGCAGGGTGGTTAGCAATGCCGTGCTGTGTGAGAGCTGCTTTGTTAGTGGAAGGATGAAGAGCAGGGAGCAGTGGAATGGGACTGGAGGGCTTGGCAGGGGCATGATCAGGGTGTTTCACAGTAGGCAGGTGGGCTTCATCCAAGAGGCCAGTAGTGTTACACAATATAATCGTAGGTGGTTCACAGAAGAATATTTTTATGTCGATAGGTATATGTTCATTTTATTTTATTTTTTTTTTTTTGAGACAGAGTCTCGCTCTGTTGCCCAGGCTGGAGTGCTGTGGTGCAATCTCGGCTCACTGCAAGCCCTGCCTCCTGGGTTCACGCCATTCTCCTGCCTCAGACTCCCGAGTAGCTGGGACAAAACAGGCGCCCACCACCACGCCTGGCTAATTTTTTTGTGTTTTTAGTAGAGATGGGTTTTCACTGCATTAGCCAGGATGGTCTCGATCTCCTGTGCTCATGATCCACCCGCCCCGGCCTCCCAAAGTGCTGGGATTACAGGCATGAGCCACCATGCCCGACTGGTATATGTTTATTCTTATGTGTATTTTAAAAATAATTAGTGAGCAGAACACAAAAAACACTAGTCATAAAGAGAAAGATTGGTAATTTGAATTTATTAAAATGAAGAACTAATCAAAAGATACCATTAAGAGAGAAAAAAGGCAAACCATAGAAAGGGAGACTATATATGCAATCCACATGTTCAACAACGAGCCCTTGTCAAAAATACATGCAGGCTGGTGGCTCATGCCTATAATCCCAGCACTTTGGGAGGCTGAGGCAGAAGGATCACTTGAGCCCAGGAGTTGAAGACCAGCCTAGGCAACATAGGGAGACCCTCATTTCTCCAAAAACAACTTTTTGTTGTTGTTTTGTTTTGTTTTGTTTTGAGACAGAGTCTTGCTCTGTCACCCAGGCTGGAGTGCAATGGCGCAATCTCAGCTCACTGCAACCTTCGCCTCCCAGGTTCAAGCAATTCTCCTGCCTCAGCCTCCCAAGTAGCTGGGACTACAAGCGCCCGCCACCATGCCTGGCTAAATTTTGTATTTTTAGTAGAGATGGGGTTTCACCAAGTTGGCCGGGCTGGTCTTGAACTCCTGACCTCAGATGATATGTCCACCTTGGCTTCCCAAAGTCCTGGTATTACAGGCATGAGCCACTGCGCCCAGCCCAAAAATTTTTTTAAAAAGTACCTGGGTGTGGTGGCAGGCACCTGTAGTTCCAGCTACTCATGAGGCTGATGTGGGAGGATCACTTGAGCCCGGGAGGTCAAGGTTGCCGTGAGCTATGATTGCACCACCACACTCTAGCCTAAGCAACTGAGTGAGATTCTATCTTAAAAACAAAAACAAAAAACATACATACACCTACACACCCACACATTTATGTGGGAGATTGGAGAAGACACGGTGTATAATTTGTGGCAAGCCCCAGCAGGGTCACTGGGGTTCTGGAACAAACCCATGCCATCTGGAGAATCACCCTTGGAAAAATACATGCATACACCACAATACTACAAATCAATAAGGAAAAAACAGACAACTAAATTAAGGGCAAGAAACATGAACAAGCGCTTCACAGAAAACATGAACAAGCACTTCACATCCAATTGACTGATAAACATAAAAAGTCTTTCAACCTCATTAGTCATTAGGGAAATACAAATTAAAACCACAATGAAATGCCACTTTACACTAATGAGAATGACTAAAATGAAAATAACTGATGATATCAAGTGTTATTGAGGATACCAAACAACCGGAATGCACACTCAGTGTTCTGGAGGGGTAAATTGGTATAGTCATCTTGGAAAACTATGTGGCAGTATCTAGTAAAATTAAACAAACATAATCTATGACCCAGCAATTTAACTCTTAGGTGTTTACATCCAGAAATGCATAAATGCATATAATAAAAGACACCAACAAGAATGTTTATAGCAGCACTATTCATAACAGATTCAACATGGAAGCAACCTAAATGTCCATCGCTGGTGGATGGAATAAACAGATTGGGATGTGATTATACAATGGACTACTATATATCAATGAGAAAAGTAAACTATTGCTACATGTAATAAGATGGATGAATTTCACAAACATAATGTTGAGGGAAAGAAACCAAACATAAAATAATACACATGGTAGAATTCATTTTGTTTATATGAAAAGCTCAAAAGCAGGTAAAGAATCTACTCGTGTTCACAGCAGTATTATTTACACTAAGCAAAAGGTGGAAGCGACCCAAGTGTCCATTGATGAATGTATGGATAAACAAAATATGGCATATAGATGCAGTGGAATTTGTTTATTATTATTATTATTTTAGAGACATAGTTTTGCTCTTGTTTCCCAGGCTGGAGTGCAATGGCGCCATCTCGGCTCACTGCAACCTCCATCTCCTGGGTTTAAACCATTCTCCTGCCTCACCTTCCTAAATAGCTGGGATTACAGGCATGTGCCACCACACCTGGATAATTTTGTATTTCTAGTAGAGATGGGGTTTCACCATGTTGGCCAGGCTGGTCTCAAACTCCTAACCTCAAGCGATTCACCCACATCAAGCTCCCAAAGTGCTGGGATTTCGGGCGTGAGCCACTGTGCCCGGCAAGATGCAGTGGAATATTATTCGGCCTTGAAAAGGAAGGAAATCCTGTCACATGCTATACCATGGCTGAAACTTAAGGATATTAGGCTATGTAAAATAAGCCAGTCACAGAAAGATGCATACTGTATGATTCCACTTATATGAAGTACTTTGAGAAGTCAGATTTACCGACACAGAAAGTAGAATGGTAGGTCAGGCATGGTGGCTCATGCCTGTAATCCCAGCACTTTGGGAAGCTAAGGCGGGCTGATCACGAGGTCAGGAGTTCAAGACCAGCCTGGCCAACAAAGTGAAACCCCATCTGTACTAAAAATACAAAAATTAGCTGGGCATGGTGGCACACACCTGTAGTCCCAGCTACTCGGGAGGCTGAGGCAGGAGAATCACTTGAACCCAGGAGGTGGAGGTCCCAGTGAGCCGAGATCCTGCCACTGCACTCCAGCCTGGGCGACAGAATGAGACTCTGTCTCAAAAAAAAAAAAAAAAAGAGAAAGAAAAGAAAAGAAAAAGAAAGTAGGGTGGTAGTTAGTAAAGGCTCGGGAGAAAGATAATGGGGATTTGTTTAATGGGTACAGAGTTTAAGTTTTGCAGGATGAAGAGTTTTGGAGATGAGTTGCACGACAATGTGAATGTGCTTAACACTGCTGCACTGCACACTTAAAACTGGCTCACATGGTAAGTTTTATGTTATGTGTATTTGACCACAGTTAAAAATTTAAAAAGCAGGTAAATGAGTCTATGGTGATAGAAGAAGGATAGTGGTTACCTTGGGGAGAGAGATTGAGAAGAGGAATAAATGGGGGTTCTGTGATACAGATAATTTCTACTTTTTGAGCTGGGTGAGTTCACCAAGATGTATACTAGGATTTATGTTCCTTCATGTCTGTATGTCATTAAGAGACACATGGTGACGTGTTGCCCAGATTACCTTCAAGGAAGGACCTGCTGCCTAGCTGCAGAGAGAGGGCAGCAGACAATACCAGCTTTCAGTTCCTTCAGAGCCTGCCCCAGCTGCAGGGCTGCCTCACCTGAGGTCATGCCCTTCCTGGGGTAGCCCACATCTGGTGACTGAGCAAGGCAGAGGTATAAAGGTCCAGACATCAGGGCTTTTCTAGAGTGACCTGCTGATTGGCTGAGCTTGGTCGAGCCTGCAGCACAGGTTGACTTTCCCTCTGCCCAGTCCTGCTTTCTCTTCCTTCCTTTCACAGGTATGGATCCTTAATAAACATTTTGCATCCCCAACTATCTCACCATCTCCTTCTTGAGAATCTGGTCTTCCACTGCTGCTGCCAAAGTAGATGAGAAAGGAGATGGTACGATGGGGTTTGAAACTGGATCACCACCCATCTGGCGATGAGGATCCCATTAGTGGAGGTGGGCAGAGCACAGGCAAATGGCAGCAAATTGGGAGAATGTACCAGTAGAACTGGATACTCTAAGGACACAATGTGCCAGGTACTTGATATTATGGAGGGAGTAGTAGCTATGAGGATGATGGAATTGGTGGCTATTGCCAAGCTCCATGGATGTGCTACAGGATAATAAACAACTTAGGGCCAGTAACAGGCTATTAAAATCCAGGTTATAGGGCCAGGTGCAATGGCCCATGCCTGTAATCCCAGCACTTTGGGAGGCCAAGGGGGGCAGATCACCTGAGGTCAGGAGTTTGAGACCAGCCTGGCTAACATGGTGAAACCCCATCTCTACTAAACATACAAAAATTAGTCAGGCATAGTGGCACATGCCTGTAGTCCCAGCTACTTGGGAGGCTGAGGCAGGAGAATTGCTTGAACCTGGGAGGAAAAGGTTACGGTGAGCCAAGATTGTGCTGCTGCACTTCAGTCTGGGCAACAGAGCAAGACTATCTCAAATAAATAAATAAATAAATAAATAAATAAATAAATAAATCCAGGTTATGAAAAGGAAAAGGCCTCTTTGGTATATATAAATAAGTCAACATCTCTTGCAGTGAAAGGGTGGAGAAAAGCAAGGCCTAAGCCTAAGACTTAATAATCTAAGCAACTGACCAGGCGTGGTGGCCCACACCTGTAATCCCAGCACTTTGGGAGGCTGAGGCAGGCAGATCACCAGGTCAGGAGTTCAAGGCCAGCCTGGTTAACATAGTGAAACCCCGTCTCTACTAAAAATACAAAAAATTAGCCGGGCATGGTGACGGGCGCCTGTAATCCCAACTACTCGGGAGGCTGAGGCAGGAGAATCACTTGAACCTGGGAGGGAGGCGGAGGTTGCAGTGAGTGGAGATCGTGCCACTGCACTCTGGCCTGGGGGACAGTGTGAGACTCCGTCTAAAAAATAAATAAACAATAATAATCTGAGCAACTGACTTCAGAGACAGTTAAATGTTCAAATAAGGCACATCTCTTTTTTTTTTTTTTTTTTTTTTTTTGAGACGGAGTCTTGCTCTGTCACCCAGGCTGGAGTGCAGTGGCCGGATCTCAGCTCACCACAAGCTCTGCCTCCCGGGTTTACGCCTCAGCCTCCCGAGTAGCTGGGACTACAGGTGCCCACCACCTCGCCCGGCTAGTTTTTTGTATTTTTTGGTAGAGACGGGGTTTCACCGGGTTAGCCAGGATGGTCTCGATCTCCTGACCTCATGATCCGCCCGTCTTGGCCTCCAAAGTGCTGGGATTACAGGCATGAGCCACTGCGCCCGGCCAATAAGGCACATCTCTTATGCTAAAGTCAAAGTCCTGGTTGGAAAAGCTTGGGACCCTGACACATGGAATGGCAATATCAGAGTGGATGCTCCTAAAGATTTTTCTTTTTGAGACGGAGTCTCGCTCTGTCTCCCAGGCTGGAGTACAGTGGCGCAATGTTGACTCACTGCAGTGTCTGCCTCCAGGATTCAAGCAACTCTCCTGCCTCAGCCTCCCAAGTAGCTGGGACTGCAGGCATGCGCCACCATGCCCGGCTAGTTTTTTTTTTTTGTATTTTTAGTAGAGATGGGGTTTTGCCATGTTGGCCAGGTTGGTCTCGAACTCCTGACCATAAGTGATCCACTCGCCTCGGCCTCTCCTGAAGATTTTGACTCCACAAATTCCTCTGAATCTTCTGAGCCTACAGAATTGTCCCACTCCTCCCTATGAAGAGTTACCACTCTCTTATGCAGTGCCTTTCTCCACAAAGCAACAGCTCCCCCGCAGAATCTGCCCCCACATCCCCTCCTAGCCTATACTAGGTTAGCTGCAGCATAACCCAGCTGGAGAGGTGCTGGGTATGATGGGGTGGAAAGGGACTATATGCCACAGAAATAGCAAGACCTAGCCAGCATGTATTGTGAGGAGCCAGGGAGATACATGTGGAACTGGATTTTGAGAGTGCTTGATGAAGGAGAAGGAATATAAAATTGGATAGGGAAGAGTTTATTGACTTGGAAATCCCTCTTTTCCCCTTCCCTTTCTTTTCTTTTCTTTTAAGATGGAGTCTCACCCTATCAGGCTGGAGTGCAATGGTGCAACATGTTGGCCAGGGTGGTCTTGAACTCCTGACCTTGTTATCTGCCTGTCTCGGCCTCCCAAAGTGCTGGGATTTCAGGTGTGAGCCACTGTGCCCAGTGGGAATCTCTCTTTCAAAATACAAGATTTAAAATCCTGGCAAGGACAATAGGAGATGGTACAATCTTACCACCAGGATGGATCCTAGAAGCATGGAAAAAGTGATTACACATGCCAAAGAAAGCTTAAATGCTGGAACTGCTATGGCAGATAATGATGGTAGATTTAAAACACTCAGGGAAATGGGTGTGCCAGAATGGATAGACTGTAGGTAACCAGAGGATCTGCTAGCTAATTATGCCCCATGAGAAGGCCCAGAGAACACGTTTTCATCCGTTTTCTGTTGCTATCACTGCATACCACAGACTGGGTAGTTTATAAGAAGTTTACTTAGCTCATGGTTCTGGAGGCTGGGAAGCCCAAGAGCCTGATGTCAGGATCTGGTGAGATCCTTCTTGCTGTGTCATAACATGGCAGAGAACATCACATGGTGAGAGGGCAACCAGAAAGATTCTGGTTACCCTTGCTTGCTTTTATAACAAAGCCATTCCCATGATAGATAGAGCTTGCTTTTATAGCAAAAAAACAAAGCTTGTTTTTATTACAAAGCCATTTCCTTGATAACGAACCTACTCCCATGATAATGACATTACTCCATTCTAGAGGACGGAACTCTCATTACTCCATATATTCATTCATGAGGGCAGAGCTGACATTAATCCATTTAGGAGGGCAGAATAGTTAAGTTTCTAACACACAGATTTTTAGGGGCCACATGCAAACCATAGCAACACATTATTTGTCAAGACCATAAAGAATTTTCTGCCCAGCATGGTGGCTTATACCTGTAATCCTAGCACTTTGGAAGGCCGAGGTGGGTGGATCACTTGAGGTTGAGGCAGGAGAATCACTTGAACCTGGGAGGTGGAGGTTGCAGTGAGTCAAAATTTTGCCATTGCACTACAGCCTGGGCGACAGAGCCAGACTCTGTCTCAAAACAAACAAACAAACAAACAAACAAACAAAATATATATATATACACACATTAGCTGGGTGTGGTGGCAGGTGCCTGTAATACCAGCTACTCGGGAGGCTGAGGTTCGAGAATTGCTTGAACCAAGATCATGCCACTGCACTCCAGCCTGGGTGACAGAGCAAGACTCTGACCAGAAAAAAAAAAAAAAAAGAAAGAAAAGAAAGAAATGATTTGCTGGTGAGAGGTTCACCAGAATCTCTAAAAAGATAAGTACTCTCTTCTGTAGGCTACGACTGATAATAGAAAAGACTAGTACAAAACTTGACTTACTGATAGCAATGAGGATAATTGGACACTGAAACAAACAAACAAAAGGCCAGATGGCAGTGCTTAACTTCCGAAAGTTAGTCAATGGCAATTATCATCATGGCTGGTGAGGTTTGAGTGGCAGCCAGGAGGACCTGGCCAACGAAGAGTTATGGAGATGACTAATAGAGCAAAATGTCCCCGGGGCAAATTAGATGGGCAGTTGTTAAGGGTACTACTCAGCTTGTACTAGCAGAAGAAACTACGGAAAGATGACTAGAAGACTAAAGGCCATAGCCCAAGAAAAATTCATAATCCCTTTCCCAGTGTCTAGACTAGAGCCAGCTTCAGACTTGGAATCCCATGATTAAAGAGGTGGCTAGGTCCCTAGGAGGAAGGACCCTCAATACTATAAAAAGAACATGTGATAACGATCCCGTCAGTTCTTTCTCAAAGAGACCAATGGCAATTTATTTGGGTAACTGTGCACCTGGGAAAGAAAAATGCCTAGACATATCAAGGTCTGTTGGATGTAGGGTCTGTGTTGACAATGATGCTGGAGGCCTGAAGCACCATCATAACCTCTCCTTGTTAGAGTGCGGGAAGCACATGGGGCCAGGTTGTAAGTGAAATCCTGTCTTGGGCCTGGCTTACAGTGCATCCATTGGGTCCTTGGAGCCACTCAGTGGTCATTTCCCAGTCTCTGGGTTTATAACCAGGATAGGTTTACTCCTGGGGGTCAAAAAAGGAAAGTGTTGAGAGTAGGTACAGCAGAAATTAGTTCCATCCTTAGGCTATAAAGGATACAGGGATGTTGGTTTCTATCATATACCTGTTTAATTAATTATTCTTGACCCTACAGAAACCAAATTGATCCTGGAAGGTGACTGTAGACTACCATGAGTTCAACCAAGTACTATAGCCCCAATTATAGCCATTATGTAAGATGTAGTGTCTTTGCTAGAGCAGATTACTTTGGCCTCAGGAACATATTACACAACCACTGATTTAGCAAATGTGTTCTTTTCTATCCTAATCAGAAAAAGAAAAAGAGTCAGAAAAAAGTTTGCATTTACATGGAATGCGCAACAATATACATGTGAGGTTTTCCTCCCAGGGCTATGTCTCCCACTCTATGTAAAATACAGTCTGAAGAGATTTGGACCATCTCAACCTTGTCCAACCCACCACTTACAGGCTGCATGTGGTCCAGGAGAGCTTTGAAACTTTCTTAAAACATTATTATTATTTTTTTGAGACAGAGTCTTGCTCTGTCACCCAGGCTGGAGTGCAGTAGTGCAATCTCAGCTCACTGTAACTTCTGCCTCCCGGCTTCAAGCGATTCTCCTGCTTCAGCCTCCCAAGTAGCTGGGATTACAGGCGCCGGTCACCACACCCCGCTAATTTCTGTATTTTTAGTAGAGAGGGGGTTTTGCAATGTTGGCCAGGTCAGTCTCAAACACCTGACCTCAAGTGATCTGCTCACTTCGGCCTCCCAAAGTGCTGGGATTACAGGCATGAGCCACTGTGCGTGCCTAGCCTTTTTTGTGATTTATTTTTTGGCTCATCAGCTATTGTTCATGTTAGTGTATTTTATGTGTGGCCCAAGACAATTCTTCTTCCAGTGTGGCCCAGGGAAGCCAAAAGATTGTACACCTCTGAACTATCTGGACATACTTTTAGAGTTTCATGCTGATTCATTGCATTGATGACAATATGTTAATGAGCCAGATGAACAAGAGATGGATAATACACTGAAGGCCTTGGTAAGACACAGGCACTTCAGAGGGCACTCTGTAAAGATTCAGGGACCTTCTACATCCATAAAATTTTTATTTTTTATTTTTTTGAGATGGAGCCTCGCTCTGTCACCCAGGCTGGAGTGCAGTGGCACGATCTCACTCACTGCAAGCTCCGCCTCCCAGCTCCTGCCTCAGCCTCCCGAGTAGCTGGCATTATAGGCACCTGTCACCATGCCCAGCTAATTTTAATATTTTTAGTAGGGTTTTGCTGTGTTGGCCAGGCTGGTCTCAAACTCCTGACCTCAGGCAATCTGCTCACCTCGGCCTCCCAAAGTGCTGAGATTATAGGCATGAGCCACCGTGCCAAGCCCCAACATCCCTAAAATTTTTAGGAGTCCAGTTGTCAGGGACATGTTGGGATATCCTCTTCAAAGTAAAAGACAAATTATTGCATCTTAAACCTTCTCCCACAAAAAAGGAAGCACAATACCTGGTGGATCTCTTCAGATTCTAGAGTCAGCATATTTTACACCTAAAGACACTGCTCTAGTCTATATACCAGGTGTCATGAAAGGCTGGCAGCTTTGAGCAAGGCCTAAAGCAGGTCCAGAGCATGACAGAGCTTTCCAGTAGATAAAGGCTACAGTGTAAACGGTCCTACTCCTGGGACAATACAATTCAGCATACCCTATGGTGCTGCAGATTATCAGAAGTGGGAGAAGATGTTGTGTATAATTTGTGTCAAGCTTTGAAAGTGGCCTTGGGGCTCTGGAGCAAGACCCTGCCATCTGCAGTGAAGATTTAAACACCCTGTTGAAAAATAACTCTGGGCCGGGCACGGTGGCTCACGCCTGTAATCCCAGCACTTTGGGAGGCTGAGGTGGGTGGATCACTTGAGGTCAGCAGTTCGTGACCAGCCTGGCCAACATGGCAAAACCCCGTCTCTATTAAAAATACAAAAATTAGCAGGGCATGGTGGTGTGCACCTGTGCTCCAAGCTACTCAGGAGGCTGAGACAGGAGAATCGCTTGAACCCGGGAGGAGGAGGTTGCAGTGAGCCGAGATCGCGTCAGTGCACTGTAGGCTGTGTGATAGAGCAAGACTCTGTCTCAAACACAAAACACCACAAAAAAACAACTCTGGTATGCTACTGGGCCTTAGTAGAAACAAAATGGTGGACCATGACCAAATGACTACACAGCTGAAATTTCCCATTATGGTTTGAGTTCTCTCAGAACAGCCAATTCATAAGGTCAGCAGTGCGCAGCAACACTCCATCATAATAGTGATGTGATATGGGCCAGGCGTGGTGGCTCACGCCTGTAATCCCAGCACTTTGGGAGGCTGAGGTGGGCGGATCACTTGAGTTCAGGAGTTTGAGACCAGACTGGCCAACATGGTGAAACCCTTTCTCTACTAAAAATACAAAAATTAGCTGGGTGTCATGGTGCACGCTTGTAATCCCAGCAACTTGGGAGACTGAGGGGGGAGGATCAGGTGAAGGTTGCAG
The DNA here is from genome assembly GCF_047675955.1 of Chlorocebus sabaeus. Classification (NCBI taxonomy): domain Eukaryota; kingdom Metazoa; phylum Chordata; class Mammalia; order Primates; family Cercopithecidae; genus Chlorocebus; species Chlorocebus sabaeus. Next base: position 50,318,146 of record NC_132929.1, on the reverse strand, counting down.
TGAGCCAAGAGGGTGCCACTGCACTCCAGCCTGGGAAGACAGAGCGAGATTCTGTCTCAAAAAAAAAAAAAAAAAAAAAAAAAAATTGATGCGATATGTCTAATATCAGTCACAAGTAGGACCAGAGGACCTGGGAAAGCTGCATGAGCAGGTAGCCCAGACTTCTATGGTCCCTACCACTGTAGAACAATTACTCTCCCTCAATTCATGCCTTTGACTTTATGAGGAATCTTATATGAAGGAGCTGAAGCAGGAGAAAGAAGCCTGTGCTTTTCTACAGTAGGTCAGCTTAGTATACAGGTGCAGGAAACAAGTGGGCAATGGACAGCATTACTCTGAGATAGTCTTGAAAGACAATGATGAAGGGGAATTCTCCCCGGAGCAGAACTTTGAGAGGTGCACCTGGTGATCCACTTTGTATTGAAAGAAAAGTGACTTTAAACTAGAATATACATATATAGATTAATGGGCAGTAGCAAATATCCTGACTGACTGGTCAGGAGCCTGGAAGGAAAAATATTGGCAGATTGGAGACAAAGAGATCTGGGGTAGAGCCACGTGAATGGACATATGGGAGCAGGCCTGAAGTTTAAAGATCTTTGTGTCACATGTTAATGCCACCAGAGGACATCTGCTAAGAAGGCTTTACATACCAAAAAGACAAAAATGACCCAGCCAATTGACCTTAGCCAGCCTCTGTTCCCTGCCACTCCAGCACTAATAGCACATGAATGAAGCAGCCACAGTGGCAGAGATGAGGCTACCCATGGATCAACAATGTGGACCCCCAAGGCCATGGTGGCTCACACCTGTAATCCCAGCACTTTGGGAGGCCAAGGTAGGCAGATCACCTGAGGTCAGGAGTTCGAGGCCAACTTGACCAACATGGCGAAACCTTGTCTCCACTAAAAATACAAAAATTAGCCAGGCGTGGTGGCGGGTGCCTGTAATCCCAGCTACTCCAGAGGCTGAGGCAGGAGAATCTCTTGAACCCAGAAGGCGGAGGTTGCAGTGAGCTGAGATTGTGCCATTGCACTCCAGCCTGGGTGACAGAGCGAGACTCCATTTTTAAACAAAACAAAACAAAACAAAAAAGTGGATTCCCACTCACCAAGACTGATCTAGTTACTGCCTCAGCCAAATGTCCAGCTTTCCACTAATAAAGACCAACTCAGAGCTCTGGATATGGTACCATTTCTTGAGGAAACCAACTGGCCAGTTGGTGGAAATTTGACCACATGAACCCCTTCCCTCCTGGAAAGGCTAGAGGTTCGTTTTCATGGGAATAGGTACATATTCCAGGTATAGGTTTTGCCTTTCCTGCCCACTGGGTCTCAGCCACCACCACTAACCAAGGGTTTATGGAGTGTTTTTTTGTTTTTGTTTTTTTTTTTACCTTGAGCCGTTTAAGAGTATGTTGCCAAAAACAAGCCCTGTTGCCCATGAGAATACTTTACTGTACGTATTTCCTACAAACAGCAACATTTCCTTACATAAGTATAATACAACCATCCAAACTAGGACATTGACAATGATGTTTTACTACAGTCGCATCCATGTACTCCACTCAAGTTTCACCAATTGTCCCAATAATGTCCTTGCAAAAGAATCCAACCCAGGATCAAAACATTGCTTTTGGTTTTTATCCCTTTTAGTCTTTTTTAGTCCGGAACAGTTCCTCAGTCTTTCCTTTACTTTCACGACCACTTTTGAAGATAATAGGCCAGTTATTTTATAGAATATCCCTTGATCTGGGTTTGTCTGATGTATCCTCTTGTCTAGATTCAACATGGTGAAGATATTTAGATCAAATGAAAACCATGGGCTGGGTGCGGTGGCTCATGCCTGTAATCCCAGCACTTTGGGAGGCCAAGGCGGGCACATCACTTGAGGTCAGGAGTTCGAGACCAGCCTGGCCAACATGGTGAAACCCCGTCTCTTCTAAAAATACAAAAATTAGCCGGGTGTGGTGGCATGTGCCTGTATTCCCAGCTACTCAGAAGGCTGAGGTAGAATTGCTTGATCTCAGAAGGCGGAGATTGCAGTGAGCTGAGCTTGTGCTGCTGTACTCCAGCCTGGGCGAGAGAGCCAGACTCTATCTCAAAAAATAAAAAAGAAAGAAAAGAAAAGAAAAGAAAAAAACAAAACCACGAATCCACCCCCAATACCTTCAATTCCAGTCTAATGCCACAGGGTTTATTCTAGTTTCCTCATTACTATATTCTTTCATTTTAAATAGAAACTTTGCTCCCATTATTCTCAAAATATTTACCTGTTTGATCAATCTCTTGTCCTGCCCCTCCGTGAACCATTTCCTTACCTAGCTTGGACTCTGACATTCTCAGGTGGGCAGCTACAGTCACTACCCCTACTTTCCTATGGAAACTTTCCTCATGCTTGGGGTCCAGCACCCCATTCTTACCATCACCAATCCCCCTCTCCACACCACAGACTCCCTCTGCATTCCATTGGGCTTTCATACTCTGAGCCCAGTTGTGAAATGGGACTTTTTACAACCAAAAGATTAGGAATATGCACTATAACTTGTGACCCTGATGAAATCAGTCACATGTCTTCATATAGGCATGAGGACCAAATTAACTATATTCTGAACTTAGTTGGAGTTCTAAAAGGACCTGCTGGACACGCATGGTGGGTCACACCTGTAGTCCCAGCACTTTGGAAGACTGAGGTGGGTGGATCACTTGAGCCCAGGAGTTCGAGAATAGCCTGGGACAACATGGCAAAACCCTGTCTCTATAGAAAATACAAAAAATTAGCCGGGTGTGGTGGCACAGACCTGTCCCAGCTACTTGGGAGGCTGAGGTAGGAAGATCGCTTGAGCCAGGGAGGTTGAGGCTGTGGTGAAGCATGATTGTGCCACTGTACTCCAGGCCAGGTGACCGAGTAAGACCCTGTTTCAAAAATATAAATATAAGTATAAATGTAAATAAATGAATAAGTAAAAGTACCTGCTATGTTTTAGTATTTAATATACTTGGAACTTATTTTTGTATGATATAAAATGGAGGTCCAATTATTTTCCTGATAGATAATATCATAATCATTTATTATATAATCCATCCATTTCCCACTGAATTAAAATTGCACTGTTCACATTTTATGTTCTTAAAAACAGATATCTATTCCTGGATTCTCTTTTCTATTCCACTGGTTTATTTGTCTATGCCCAGGCCAATATTATATTGATGCTATTGTGGTATCCTTATAGTGTCTTCTGAGATCTAGTAAGCCAAGTGCACCCTTAGTGTACTTCTTCCTACATTTTTTGGCTATTTCTAAGTACTTTATTCTTTCCAAATAAATTGTCAGATAATTTAATCCAATTAAAAAGAAACCTGTTGGATACTATGACAGTTGCGTTGTTCAGCAAATTGAATCATGAAGAGATGTATACCATCTGTCTGATGTATCTGGGGTGGTTGGGAAAAAAAAAACAACTGTTGGGATTACATTGGAATTTTTTTCTTTTTTTTCTTTGCCCCAGCTGCTGGGATATAATAGGAATTTTATGAATTTTATACAAATTTGTAGAGTTGTCCTTTTTGCGATAGTGTCTTGATATTCAAGAAAGAAACAATGAAGGTCATACAATGCCTGCTCATTATTCAGATCTTGATTCATTTATTTCCCCAACATATATATTTGAGCACTACTACAGGCTAGGCACTATTCTAGATCCTGGGGATTCAACTAGGAACAAAACAAAGTTTCTACTTTTTTGAAAAAGCAAAAAGTAGGGGGAGACAGGTAATAAATATAAATACACACGCACATATATATGTAAATAAAGATGTAATATGTTAGATAGTATTAAATACTATGGCAAAAAATGAATCCAGCTAAAGGCGATATAGTGTGCTGGGAGGAGGGTTGTTTTTTTATTTAGTGCAAAAGATGATGTGGTGATATTTGACACAGATATGAAGGACATGAAGGAGTCCCCTGTGCATTCCCAGATGGGAGAGACAGCAAACACAGAGGTGGGAGTGTGCTTGGTGTGTTATGCTGGCAAAGGAAGAGCAGGCAGCCCAGCATGGCTACAGCACGGTGAGTAGCCGGGAGAGGGGCAGGAGGTGGAGACAGAAAGGTAGCTGGGAGGTGCCATACTGAGTACAGCCATGGAGACCACTGAGTACTGTGGCTAAATAACTCAGAGAGAAGGGAAATTACCTTGAATTTTGAGCAGAGGAGTGACATGATCTGATGATCTTAACAAATCATTCTAGTGGACAGGAGTGGAAGTAGGGAGACCAGTTAGGACTCTGGCTTTGTCTTGCCTGAGATGGGGGTGGCTGGGAGGAGGGTGGGGGCTTGGGGGGTGAGAGATGGGGGATTCTGATCTGCCTGGCTTGCGTGCCACTGCAGGCCACCAGAGGGCACTACACATACGTCCTTGGTGAGGATGAGCTGTGACAGCCAGTCCTTCCCTCACCCTCCCCAAATGACAGGTTGTGATACCTTCTTATGCAGTAACCACCCTACCCACTTTGCTACTAGAATTTATATTCTGGTCCAGACTATGACATGCCCATACTCAAAAGACAAACCGTGGTAGTACAAGCACCATCTGAGTCTCCGTGATTGCAGTCATCTAATGCCACAGTCTTCCTTTGTTTCCAGGACCCTCCTATCTCTCCATGAACCTCTCCCATACACTTACCTGCATCAACTGAGTGCATTAATGTAGCTGGAAAAACAGGTTTGCTGAATGTGACTGGAGTTCTTTGCCATTTTGTCATTTCTTTGCCATTATGTCTTTCTTTGCCATTATGTCTTATGGGAACACTGCCTTTTAAAACCTGTAGTGCTGAATGAAAAGAGTGTTTTTAGACCAGGCGCGGTGGCTCATGCCTGCAATCCCAGCACTTTGGGAGGCTGAGGCGGGTGGATTGCTTGAGCCCAGGAGTTCGAGGCAAGTCTAAAAAAAATAGCAAGAGGCTGTCTCTACAAAAATTAGCCCGGTGTGGTGGTGTGTACCTATAGTCCTAGCTACTGAGGAAGCTGAAGTGGGAGGATCACTTGAGCCCAGGAGGTTGGGGTTGCAGTGACTCAAGATTGCACCACTGCACTCCAGCCTAAGTAACAGAGCGAGACCCTGTCTGTACAAAAATACAAAAATTATCCAGGCATGATGGCGGGTGCCTGTAATCCCAGCTACTCCAGAGGCTGAGGTGGAAGAATCACTTGAACCTGGGAGGTGGAGGTTGCAGTGAGCCAAGATCACACCATTGCACTCCAGCCTGGGTGACAGAGCGAGACTCCATCTCAAAAAAAAAAAAAAAAAAAAAAAAAGGGAAAAAAACACATATGCACATGTGGTTAGTGTGTGCTGTATTGGACAGGGCAGGCTTACAGTGTGTGGAAGAATGTCTTATCATCTCCCCAGTATTCATGCTTCTCTTTCTTTCATTATAGAGCTCCTCCTCCAAGTTTAACAATGCACATGAATATCCAGCTTGAGACACCATTTACCAACCTCTCTCAGTTAGGTGTGGCTATATGTGTTTGTTTTCTATTGCAGTGTGACAAATGACACAGACGTAGCAGCTTAAAACAACACCCACTTATTATCTCAGAGTTCTATACGTCAGAAGTCTGGGCTTGGTTGGGTTCTCTGCTCAGGGTCCCAAAAGGCTGATAGCAGGGTGTCCATGGACTGGGCTCTTGTCCGGAGGCTCTGGGGAAAAATCTACTTTTAGACTCATTCAGTTCGGCAGAAACCAGTTCCTTGTGGCTGTAGATCTGAGGTCCTGATTCCTAACGGGCTGTGAGCAGCAGGGGCTGCTCTCTGTTCCCAGAGGCTGCTGGGACACTTCATGTGGTCCCTACATCTTTCATTTTCTTTTTTTTTTTTTTTTTTTTTGAGACAGAGTCTCACTCTGCCACCAAGGCTGGAGTGCAGTAATGCTATTTTGGCTCACTGTAACCTCTGCCTCCTGGGTTCAAGCAATTATCCTGTCTCAGCCTCCCAAGTAGCTGGGATTACAGGTGCGCACCACCACACCTGGTTAATTTTTGTATTTTTAGTAGAGATGGGGTTTCACCATGTTGGCCAGGATGGTCTCGAACTCCTGACCTCAAGTGGTCTGCCCTCCTTGACCTTCCAAAGTGTTGAGATTACAGGCGTGAGCCACTGCACCTGGCCAGTCCCCTACATCTTCAAGGCAGCCTTGGTGCAGTGTCTTTCTCTTGCTTGGAATCTCTCTCTGATGGTTAATTTTAGGTGTCAACTTGACTGGATTAAGGAAAACCTAGAAACCTACTAAAGCATTTTTTTAGTGTCTCTGTGAAGGTGTTTTCAGAGGCAAAAACTATCTATCTATCTATCTATCTACCTACCTACCTACCTACCTACCTACCTACCTACCTACCTACATATCCATCCTTCGTGTTGGTTCTGCCTCTCTGGAGAACCCTGATTAATACACTGTCTTCCCCTTCTGCCCAGCAGCCAGAAAAACTGTGATTTTCAAGGGCTTGTGATTAGATTACACCCACCTGGATAATCCTTTTGCTTTATAACAGAACATGAGCTCATGTTGATTTCTACCTACCCTCAAAGAGGAAGAAAGGGATTATCCCAGGGCAAAGATCACAGGATAATTCTTAGAATTCTGCCTCCTATGCCATGTGATTAAATTCTAGTCAACAAGAAGTTAATGGCAACTCTGTTCTTACAGTTGCGCAAGTCAAAATACTGGGTGTCCTCCTTGACCTCTCACTTCTCACACCTCACTGGTCAGTCAGCAAATTCTGTCAGCTCTGCCTGCAAAACACATTCAGCATTCAAGCACTTCCCATGCCCTCCTATTTCCCAGTGCTGGGCAGGTCACCATCATCTCTCATGTAGATTAGTGTAACTTCCTAGCTGGCTTTCTCCCCAGCATTCTGTTCTTTTCTTTTTTCTTTTTTTTTTTTTTTGAGATGGAGTCTTACTCTGGTTGCCCAGGCCAGAGTGCAACGGCATAATCTTGGCTCACCGCAACCTCTGCCTCCTGGGTTCAAGCAATTCTCCTGCCTCAGCTTCTCGAGCAGCTGGGATTACAGGCATGCACCACCCATGCCCGGCTAATTTTTGTATTTTTACTAGAGACGGGGTTTCTCCATATTGGTCAGGCTGGTCTCAAACTCCTGTCCTCAGGTAATTTACCCACCTCGGCCTCCCAAAGTGCTGGGATTACAGGCATGAGCCACCATGCCCAGCCATTCTGTTCTTTTTTTTTTTTTTTTTTTTGGAGACTGATTCTTGCTCTGTCGCCCAGGCTGGAGCGCAGTGGCCGGATCTCAGCTCACTGCAAGCTCCGCCTCCCGGGTTCACGCCATTCTCCTGCCTCAGCCTCCCGAGTAGCTGGGATTACAGGCACCCGCCACCTCGCCCGGCTAGTTTTTTTGTATTTTTTTAGTAGAGACAGGGTTTCACCGTGTTAGCCAGGATGGTCTCGATCTCTTGACCTCGTGATCCGCCCGTCTCGGCCTCCCAAAGTGCTGGGATTACAGGCTTGAGCCACCGCGCCCAGCCCATTCTGTTCTTAATACAGCAACCAGAGTGGTCCTGGTTTGGCATATGCCAAGGCATGTCCCTTAGCACTCTTCAGTGGGTCTCTATCTCATAATAAAGACCAATATCCTTAATATGGACCACATGATTCTACTTTGGTCTCCATATTAGGTTTGTGATTTCAAAATCCTATCACTCTTCTGGCTGGGCGTGGTGGTTCACGCCTGTAATCCCAGCACTTTGGGAGGCAAGGTGGGCGGATCACTTGAGATCGGGAGTTCCAGACCAGCCTGTCCAACATGGCAAAACTTCGCCTCTACTAAAAATACAAAAATTAGCTGGCACAGTGGCACATACCTGTAATTCCATGAATTTGGGAGGCTGAGGTGGGCAGATCACTTGAGGTCAGGAATTCGAGACCAGCCTTGCCAACATGGTGAAACCTTGTTTCTACCAAAAATACAAAAACTGGCTGGGCGTGGTGGTATGTGCCTGTAGTCCCAGCTACTCAAGAGGCTAAGGCACGAGAACCACTTAAACCCGGGAGGCAAAGGTTGCAGTGAGCCGAGATCTCACCACTGCACTCCAGCCTGGCGACAGAGCAAGACTCTGTCTCAAAAAAAAAAAAAAAATCCTATCACTCTTCTCCTTCCCTTCACTGTAGCCTCATAAGACTCCTTGCTGTTCTTTAAACATGTCAAAAAGTGCTTTAGGGCTTTGGTACTTGCTATTCTCTTTGCCTAGAATATTCTTCCCCAAGATATCTACATGGCTAGCTCTCATTTCCTTCATGTCTTAATTCAAAAGTTGCCTTTCAGCCAGGCAAGGTGGAGCATGCCTGTAATCCCAGTACTTTGGGAGGCTGAGGTGGGAGGATTGCTTGAGGCCAAGAGTTCAAGACCAGCCTAAGGAACATAGGGAGACCTTTTTTGGCTCTACAGAAAAAAAAATAAATAACCGGCTTGGTGGCACATTTATGTAGTCTCAGCTACTTGGGAGGCTGAGACAGAGGATACCTTGAGCTCAGGAGTTTGAGGTTGCAGTGAGCTATGATCACGCCACTGCGCTCCAGCCTAGGTGACAGAGTAAGACCCTGTCTCTAAAAAAATAAAAAATAAAAAATAAGCCGGGAGCAGCAGCTCACACCTGTAATCCCAGCACTTTGGGAGGCCAAGGTAGGCGGATCACTTGAGGGCAGGAGTTCGAGACCAGCCTGGCCAACAGGGTGAAACCCGGTCTCTACCAAAAAAAATAGCTGGGCGTGGTGGCGTGTGCCTGTAGACCCAGCTACTCAGGAGGCTGAGGCACGAGAATCCCTTGAACTCGGGAAGCAGAGGTTGGAGTGAGCTGAGATCGTGCCATTATACTCCATCCTGGGCAACAGAGCGAGACTCCATCTCAAACTAAACAAACAAACAAACAAAATTCAGCTGGGTGCAGTGGCTCATGCCTGTAATCCCAGCACTTTGAGAGGCCGAGGTGGGTGGATCACCTGAGGTCAGGAGTTTGAGGCCAGCCTGACCAACATGGTGAAACTCGTCTCTACTAAAAATACAAAATTAGCTGGGTGTGGTGGGGGGCACCTGTAATCCCAGCTTCTCCCGGCAGCTGAGGCAGGAGAGTCAACTGAACCCGGGGGGTGGAGGTTGCAGTGAGCTGAGACTGCGGGCCACTGCACTCTAACCTGGGCGACAGCAAGACTTGGTCTCGAAGAAAAGAAAAAATTCAGGCTAGGCATAGTGGTTCATGCGTAGCAGGACGAACCGCAGACAAAACTCCTCAGACACCGGATTAAAAAAGGAAGTGGTTTATTCGGCCAGGAGCATCAGCTGACTTGCGTCTTAAGAGCCGAGCTCCCTGAAAAAGAAATTCTTGGCCTTTTTAAAGGTTTACAACTTTAAGGGGTCCATGTGAAAGGGTTGTGATAAATCAAGCAAGCATGGGGAACGTGACTGGGGGCTACATGCATCAGCTAACAGAACAAAGTTTTACAATGGTTTTTTTCTTTTTTTATTTTTGAGACGGAGTCTCTCTCTGTCGCCCAGGCTGAAGTGCAATGGGCGATCTCGGCTCACTGCAAGCTCCGCCTCCTGGGTTCACGCCATTCTCCTGCCTCAGCCTCCCAAGTAGCTGGGACTACAGGCGCCCGCCACCTCGCCTGGCTAGTTTTTCGTATTTTTTAGTAGAGACGGGGTTTCACCGTGTTAGCCAGGATAGTCTCGATCTCCTGACCTCGTGATCCGCCCATCTCGGCCTACCAAAGTGCTGGGATTACCCACTTGAGCCACTGCACCCGGCCTACAATGCTTTTTTTCATAGAGTGTCTGGAATTTACAGATTACACAAGTAGTTTAGGTCAGGAGTTGACGTTATTATTATTACTTGTTTTAACTCCTAGGGCCAGGTGGTGGTGCCAAGGTTGTCTGGCTATTTATCTTACTTTTGTTTTTTTTTTTTTTCCAACTTTTTGCTTTGTCTCTTTCCTCCAAGATGTGGGGAGGAGGGCAGCAGGAGTAGTAGTGGTCTCCTTCCTTAATGCCAGTAATCCCAGTGAGGCTGAGGTGGGCAAATCATTTGAGCCAAAGGAGTTTGAGACTAGCCTGGGCAACTGGGCAACATGGGGAAATCCTCATCTCTAAAAAATACAAAAATTAGCCCAGTGTGGAACATGTGCCTGTAATTCCAGCTACTTGGGAGGCTGAGGTGGGGAAGTTGAGGCTGCGTGAGCTGTGATAACACCACTACATTCCAGCCTGGGTGACAGAGTGAGACCCCATCTCCAAAACACAACAAAAATTTACCTTTCTAGTGAGGCTTCTCGTGGCTACACCACTTCATATTCTCCTACCCTGCTTTAGTGTTTTGCACCTTAGTACTTTCCACTGTGCAACATACTAAAGTTTTTTTTTTTTTTTTTGAGACAGAGCTCTGCTCTGTCACCCAGGCTGGAGGGCAATGGTGCGATCTTGGCTCACTGCAACCTCCGCCTACCAGGTTCAAGTGATTCTCCTGCCACAGCCTCGTGGGTAGCTGGGATTACAAGCACGTACCAACACGCCCAGCTAATTTTTGTATTTTTAGTAGAGACAGGGTTTCACCATGTTGACCAGGCTGGTCTTGAACGCCTCACCTCAAATGATCCATCCGCCTCACCCTCCGAAAGTGCTAGGATTACAAGTGTGAGCCACCACTTCTGGCCCACACTACAGATTTTAATTTCGCATCTTGTTTATCTCTCCCACCAAAATGTAATCCATTAGCACAGAGATTCTCTCCCATTCCCTCCCTCTCCTCCTCTTTTGTTCATTACTGTATCAACTTGGCATGTGGTAGGCACTCACAAATGTTTGTTGAATTAATAATACGGTGAGAGGGAGATGATGAGAGTCAAAGCATTCTTTTTGGCCGGGTGCAGTGGCTCACACCTGTAATCCCAGCACTTTTAGAGGCTGAGGCGGGTGGATCACCTGAGGTTAGGAGTTGGAGACCAGCCTGGCCAACATGATGAAACCTTGTCTCTACCAAAAAAAAAAAAAAAAAAAAATTAGCTGGGCGTGGTGGCCCATGCTTGTACTCCCAGCTACTTGGGAGGCTGAAGCAGGAGAATCGCTTGAACCCGGGAGGCAGAGGTTGCAGTGAGCCAAGATCATGCCACTGCACTCCAACCTGGGCGACAGAGCAAGACTCCATCTCAAAAAAAAATTTTTTTTTTCAGTAAGAGACAGGATTCCAGGCTGAGGTGTAGTGACACTATCGTAGCTCACTGCAGCCTTGAAGTCCTGGGCTCAAGCCATCCTCTCGCCTCAGCCTCCCGAGTAGCTGACATTACAGATGCGTACCACCACACCCAGCTAATATTTTTATTTTTTGTAGAGACAAGGTCTTGCTATGTTGCCCAGGCTGGTCTCAAGGAGTCCTCCTGGCCTCAAGAGGTCCTCCTATCTCAGCCTCCCAATGAGCTGGGATTATAGGCATGGGCCACCATGCCTGGCTGGGAGTTGGAACATTCTAAGATCGTTATACTGATTGGGAGGGAGGTGGTGATACTGATTAACTTTAGAGTTTGTTAAGCTAAATGTGCATGCTGTGCTTTTAAGGGATACCACTGAGAGAACCGAAATGGAACTATGACTTCAATGTGGATGGGAAGGGAAGGGCAAAAAAGAAAATTTGATTAAGCCAATGGGAGGCAGGAATGAAGAAAAAGCAGCAAAGATACAATAAAAAGAAAGCACAAAGCTTCCTGGTTCTTGTGGAATAATGGCAGGTGCCTAAAATCCCTTTACAGTCCTTCACAAACCATACAGATTGACAATGAAAGCAAATTAAATCACCCCATCCCTCACGGCGTCACTAGGAGACAAGGCATACCTCAAACTTCAATTTACATGTAAATGGGGAGATAAATATCTGAAACCAGCAGAGCTAGGTCTAGAGCTCACTTCTGAACGGGAAAGTCAGGAGGGTTGTGTGGAAGACAGCAGAGTGCAGCCAGGTCCTGGAGGTGGCGGCACGCTGATAACATTGGCTAGAATTAGCCCCAGAGGACCCTATCCTGAGACTTGGTGGATCAGAGAACTGTCTACTGAGTAATTGAAAGAAACATTCGTGAATTAGCAATAGCAGAAACAACATTCTCTGATCACAAAATGCAATACAATGACAAATTAACAAAATTAGAAGCAAAAAGACTTTTCGATTTTTTTTTTTTTTTTTTTTTTTTTTGAGATGGAGTCTCGTTCTGTCACCCAGGTTGGATGGAGTGCAGTGGTGCGATTTCGGCTCACTGCAACCTCCGCCTCCCAGTTCAAGCAATTCTCAAGCTTCAGCCTCCCAAGTAGCTGGGATTACAGGTGCCTGCCACTACATCCAGCTAATTTTTGCATTTTTAGTAGAGACGAAGTTTCACCATGTTGGCCAGGCTGGTCTCGAACTCCTGACCTCAAGTGATCTGCCCCCACCTTGGCCTCCCAAAGTGCTGGGATTACAGGTGTGAGCCACCCTGCCTGGCCTAGAAATTTGAAAGAACTAGATTAAGCAACTGTTGAATCAACAGGGTAATACAAACCAAAATTGCAGAATTTCATAAAATAACAATAATGAAAACACATCTTATCTGAATCTATGAGGTACTGCTTACAGTTGTCAGGAAATGTATTACATCAAATACATATATCAGTAAAAGTAAACATCTACTAAAAAGTTAGGAAAAAAGCAAAGTAAACCAAGAGAAAGTAGAAGGTAGGAATGAATATAGACATAAATAGAAATTAATGAGTTAGGGCCGGGGGCAGTGGCTCACGCCTGTAATCCCAGCACTTTGAGAGGCTCAGGCGGGTGATTTTGAGCTCAGGAGTTCGAGACCAACCTGGACAACATGGTGAAACCGTGTCTCTACTAAAAATACAAAAATTAGCCAGGCACATGGTGGCACGTGCTTGTAATCCCAGCTACTCCGGAGGCTGAGGCAGGAGAATCACTTGAACCTGGGAGGCAGAGGTTGCAGTGAGCTGAGACTGCACCACTGTACTACAGCCTGGGCAACAGAGTGAGACTCCATCTCAAAAAAGAAAAAAAAAAAAGAAAGAAATTAATGAGTTAGGAAACAGGAAAAATGGTGTTTGGAGCTGGAGATGGCATGGACACTGGTAGAACTATTCTGGCTGTGGTGAGGAGGTGACCCCTGCCTGGTCCAGGAACTCCCAACTCTCCCTGCACCCTCCTTGGCTCCAGCCTTTGAAGCATGTCTGCCTGCCTCACTCCTAGTTTCCTGCGTTTCCTTGTCTTCTGCCCCTCTCCACACCATTGAAGGCAGAAGAATGGGCTGTTCCCCTGTGCCAGCTGTCCACGGGCAGTACCAATGGGCAGAAGGCAGTTAGGTCTCTGATTCGCCTCTCTTGTTTCTCCATTCCACCTCCCCATCCTCCTCCATAAGAAGACTGGATGCCTGTGCTAATGCAGAGATTGAGAGACCCCAACATAAACCCTTGCTTGAAGGATCTGATGCTTCTACTGGAGGAATGGATGAAAATGACCATGACAGGGAAACATGTTCCATTTATGTATTTATTTATTGGTGGTCTTGCTGTGGTGTCCAGGCTGGCCTCAAACTGCTGGACTCAAGGGATCCTCCTGCCTCAGCCTCCCGAGTAACTGTAATTATAGGCCACCACTCTGGGCTCTACTTCTTGGAATGCAAAAACTACCGAGAGTCAGGAATTCTATCATGGTCCAGAGAATACAGGATGGAGTGAAGCCATCTGTGTCCACAGCAGAGAGAGAGATGAAATCTTGGGAAAATGGGAAAGGAGCCCTGTTGAACGTTTGCATTAAAATTGTTTGTATAAATTGATGCCCGCATCAACATGGACAAATATAATCATTATGCTGAGTGAGAGAAAACAGACTCAAAGGGCTACATAATGTATGATTCCATTTATGTGACATTCTGGAAAAGGTAAAACCTTAAAGTTACCAGCTGCTGAAATTGGGGATGAAGAGTGCTGAAAAAGAGGCATGAGTTATAATTGAATATTGATTGTGGTAGTACTTATACTATAGTGTATATATGTCAAAAATCATCATATTGTACAGTTAAAATGGGTAAATTTTATTGTATGGAAATTAGGCCTAAATAAAGTTTTTGTTTGTTTGTTTGTTTTTGAGAAAGGGTCTCACTCTGTCACCCAGGCTGGAGTGCAGTATCATGATCTCAGCTCACTGCAACATCCTCTGCCTGGGCTTAAGTGATTCTTGTGCCTCAGCCTCCCCAGGAGCTAGGACTACAGATATGAGCCACTACGCCTAGCTAATTTTTGTATTTTTAATAAAGACGAGGTTTCACCATGTTGCCAGCCTGGTCTTGAACTCCTGACCTCAGGTGATCCACCGGCCTCAGCCTCCCAAAGTGCCAGGATTACAGGTATGAGCCACTGTGTCTGGCCATAAATTTGATTTTAAAACTAAAAAAAAACTGTGTAACTTGATGCAAATAATTTATTTTTTTCTCTTTTTCTCTTTTTTTTTTTTTCCAAGACAGAGTTTTGCTCTTGTTGTGCAGGCTGGAGTCCAATGGTGCGATCTCAGCTCACTGTAACCTCTGCCTCCCGCATTCAAGCGAGTCTCTTGCCTCAGCCTCCTAAGTAGCTGGGATTACAGATGCCCGCTACCATGCCCAGCTAATTTTTGCATTTTTAGTAGAGACGGGGTTTTGCTATAATGGCCAGGCTGGTCTCGAACTCCTGACATCAGGTGATTGACCTGCCTCAGCCTCCCAAAGTGCTGGAATTACAGTCATGAGCCACTGTGCCTGGCCAAGAACATTGTTTTAATGTCAACTGACAATAAACTATCTATCTGAATCCTAAACCCAGCTCAGAAGAGTTTAAGTCATATGACCTTGATTGTTAAATATGATTCCATTTGAATAAAAAGTGGATTGTTTCAAAAAAAACAAAAAAAATATAAAAAACATAAATTAACTGAACTGCTGTTTCTTAGAGAAAACAAATCAGTCAAGTAGACGAACTGCTAGCTAACCTAATCAAGAACAAAAGGATATGTTCCCAACACAAAGAGATGGTATTTGAGGTGATGGATATCCCAGTTACCCAGATTTGAACATTACATATTGTATGCTTTTATGAAAATATCACATGTACTCCATAAATATGTATGACTATTATGTATTCATAAATTTTTTTTTAAAAAAAAGAACAAAAGAAAAAGGCATCAGCGTGCAAGATAAGAAATGACAAGGAGGACAACCACTGAAACAGAAGACAATTTACAAATCCTAAGACACTACTTTTCTCAAGTCTAGACAAATGCCTTTGAAAACCTCGGTTAAATAGATAATTTTCTACAAAAATATTATTTACCCAAATTGACCCTGGTAAACACAGAAAATTTAAATAAATTAACGAATTGCTCTTTAACAAGTCACAAGGCCCAGATGGATTCACAGGAGAATTTACCAAACCTTCACAGCTACTTAAAATGTTACAGAGCATAAAAAAAGAAAGCTTCTACTTATTTTTAAACGGCCGCATGCATTTTAAAGAAACTAAGAGGAAAAAGTAGTTTTTAATGTGTATTTACATATTTATAAATTTGTCCTTACTTCACTCACTTTGTTTAAACAAGGTTAGGCACATATTAACCATTTCCGATGCTCATCAGTCTTTTCTGCAAATTCCAGTTTCCATCTGGTTCTGGCAAAGGGGTGCAAAGGAGAGATGGAGTAGCACCTACAACTGGAAGACAAAGCTTTTCCAGATAACCTTGGCAGCATTTTGCTGGCCAGAGAGGTCGAGGTCATCCCCAGTTGCAAGGGAGGAAGGGAATTGTAATGTTTTTTCTGGACACACTGTGATATGGTGTGGCTGTGTCCCCACCAAAATCTCATCTTGAATTGTACTCCCATAATTCCCACATGTTGTGGGAGGGACTTGGTGGGAGATAACTGAATCATGGAGGTGGTTTCCCCCATACTGTTCTTGTGGTAGTGAATAAGTTTCACGAGATCTGATGGTTCGATAAGGGGAAACCTGTTTCATTTGGCTCTCATTCCCTTCTCTTGTCTGCTGCCATGTGAGATGTGCCTTTCACCTTCTGTCATGATTGTGAGTTGTCCCCAGCCATGTAGAACTGTTAAGTCCAATCAACCTCTTTCTTTGTAAATTGCCTGGTCTCGGGTATGTCTTTATCAGCAGCATGAAAAATGGACAAATACACATTGCTTCCTCCATCAAATTCAGGGTTGTACTAGTCAAGAAGAAAAGGAGACTGGCCATTGGGTAGAAGGAAAGCAGTGACTGCCATAGCCCACCCTTGGCTATCCATCCTCACATGCACAAAATATACTCCCTTTCTAAGGGAGACAGTGCCAAAGTCTCACCCAGAGCCTACATCCATCTCAAAACCCAGAATCTCCAGCTGACATATAGCTTTCTCCCTTTAGTCCTGATGTGAATCTTCAGAGTCCAGTAATCTGTGAACTAAAAGGCAAGTTATCTTCCCCCAGCATGTCTCATATACAATAATGGAGGAGAAGGAACAGAATAAAACTTCAATGTAGGACAGGGAAGAGTGTGAATAAAGGAGAGAACCTCTCTGTTCTAAGCATGTCAAAGCTATTGCAAATATTGGATCTATAACAAATGTCAGATCCTGCTAGACAGGAGTGGCCATGACTCCCTTCCAGGCAGGGAGTAATTTCCTTGTTCAGTCAACCTACTCTCTAGGAGGAATTCCTTTCTCTATTGTACTCTGTGGTCCAAGTTCCATCTTCTTTTGAGACGGCGTCTTGTTCATTATCCTCTTTCACCATATCTGAAGTGAACTTTGGGGAGAATATGCTTCCTGTTGTGTGAGTCCAGGAGCCTGGGATTGAAAAATTATACGCTTTTGCTGGCCAGGTTTTTAAATTTTCGTTTTTGGTGATATGATTCCTTAAAAATTGTTGCAGGCTCTCAGTGTATTTGCCTCTGGTTGATCCTATGTTTGAGTCACCATAGCCAAATCGCCTATATAGGCATAGTCTTTTAGGTCTGAAAACCTTCCTTTGTTAGCTACTGGCCTTTATGTCCTGCCTGTCCCTCTGGCCTTTAACTTAATGATTATTGACTTGAGACAATTTGAAACAAAAGATTCTAGTGGGAAGAAACCACTTTGCGGACTCCACTTCCTCTGTTGAGTGATGAGTTCTAAAGGAAGGTGCTTAGGAAAGGCCCAAGACACCAACCAGTCTTACCTTCTTCCACCATATTGCTTGGCAGCCACCACTCCTATATGAAGAACAGAACAATTATCTTTTCTTTTTTTTCTTTGAAACAGGGTCTTGTTTGGCTCTGTTGCCCTGGCTAGAGTGCAGTGGTGTGATCATGGCTCACTGCAGCCTCAACCTTCCTAGGCTCGGGTGATCTTCCTGCCTCAGCTTCCCAAGTAGTTAAGACTACAGGCACATGCCACCACACCAGGCTAAGTTTCTGTATGTTTTGTAGAGATGGGGTCTTGCTATGTTGCCCAGGTTGGTCTAAAACTCCTGGTCTCAAGAGATCTGCCCACCTCAGCCTCCCAAAGTACTAGGAATACAGGCATGAGAAACTTTGCCTGGCCCACAGCAATTGTCTTTTTCAGCTCTGCAATTCTCCAAATTATGAAATGCTCCTTCAAAGCAGATTTGCAGGCCATAGGCAGAAGTACTACTTAGTGAAGTAGCACTGCCTTCCTGTTTTCCTTCAGCCTGGGTAACTCAAGTTCACTGGTCTTCTTCAAGAATTCATTGAAAGTGGAATGAAGTCACCAACATGAGCCAACATTCTGAATTATTCTAGCCATTTACCCTATCACTACAGACTTGGTTGATATGTGGGGTGTCTCCCATAAAATAGCAGATTGACTAAATGTTTCCCCACAGCATAGCAGGGTTGTCAGCATTCCTGTCTGCAGTATCTGTGCCCCCACTGCCCACAGCTCTGTCTCTACCACTCAAGGAAGTCCACGTTTCAGATATTATGTGCAGCACCCTACTTCAGTGGACTGAATTCTCTATTTGATAGGAATGCACTTGGCTGCACTTAACAAACCCAGCAAAGCAAAGGCTTAACAAGAAAGGGGTTTACTTTTTTTTTATGTTACGAGGAGACTGGGATAGGCAGTCCAGGGCTCTCATAGCAGCTCAAGGAATTTGGTTCTTTTTATTTTCTTCAGTCATCCTTAGTGTGTGTCTTTTGGCTTCATGATCACAAGGTGGCTGTAACTCTTCTGGTTTGCAGGTAGGAAGAAGTGGGTGGGGGAAGGCAGAATGCATGTTCCAGTTGAGACTGGCTTCTCTTCTTCTTTTTGAATCAGCTAATCAGTTGCTTTTCCAAAAGTACCACCCAGTGACTTTCACTTGCACCTTATTGGCCACATTGACACCCTTAGCTCTGGAGGAATGTGGGGAGATAAATATCTAAAAACTCTGAATAAAATGGGGTTTCTGCGAGGAGGGGAGAATAGGCCAGGTAGTGTGGTGACTCACATCTGTCATTCCAGCACTTTGGGAGGCTGATGTAGGAGGATCTCCTGAGCCCAGGAGGTTGAGACCAGTCTGGGCAACATAGTGAGATGCTATCACTATAAAACATATATTTATTAATTAATTATAGAGATGGGTTCTTGCTATGTTGCCCAGGCTGGGCTCAAACTCCTGGGGATCAAGTGATCCTCCTGCCTTGGCCTCCCAAAGTGCTGGGATTATAGGCATGAGCCACCATGCCTTGCCTATTAC
Organism: Chlorocebus sabaeus; assembly: GCF_047675955.1. Taxonomy (NCBI): domain Eukaryota; kingdom Metazoa; phylum Chordata; class Mammalia; order Primates; family Cercopithecidae; genus Chlorocebus; species Chlorocebus sabaeus. The sequence goes on along the minus strand of NC_132929.1, from coordinate 50,299,349 downwards.
AGAAAATTTTTTAAAAAATTAGCTGGGCATGGTGGTGTGCACCTGTGGTTCCAGCTACTTGAGAGGCTGAGGTGGGAGGATGACTTGAGCCCAGGAGGTCAAGGCTGCAGTGAGCTGTGATTACACCACTGCACTCTAGCCTGGGTGACAAAGCAAAATCCTGTCTCAAAAAAAAAAAAAAAAAAAAAAAAAAGAAAAGAAAAAGGAGATTAGATATTGCACAGTCAACTAGGTCTGCCAGACCAGTACAAACTGGTTTATACACAAGAAGTAATTTATTGGCTTAAGTAACTGAAAAGTTCAGAGGGGTTGTGGTTACTTGATCCAGCAGTTTACCAAAATTATCAAGAAGTTAGGTTCTTTCCAGCCCTCCCCTCTGCCTTAGTCCATGTCAGAATACTCTGTGGCTGGCTCCCCTTACAGTCCTCAGAAAGCACCCATGGCTATGTACTTTCTCATTCACGCCCAGTGAAAAATATAGAGTTTCAGCATCCTAGTATTTGTGGCTAACATACTGAATCCATCACTGGGCTCAAAGGATGGACTGTGCTGAATGGCTTGGCTTATGTGATGCCACATGCCAGGAACTACATGGATTGATCCCCAAAGGGAAAGTATAGTCTGTTGAAAAGAGGCCAGGGATCTCTGGGAGTGATGTGGGAAAATGGATAAGACAACCAACAAGTGTCCTCCAGCATAGCTGAGGAAAGAGTCAACAAGAAAGGGGATGAGTTACCACTGGAGAGGCTGAAAACAGGACAGTCCCTGAGGTGACATTGGTGATGCTCATCTGAACACTGCTGGGGGAGAGGGAGCCTTGGGCCAAGATCACATCCTGTGCAGTTCTAGTGGCAGATCCATCTTTACTGTGAAGGTCTTGAAAGCACATTCCTATTCTCCCTTGACCCCCTCTCCCATTGTGGTGCTCTGAATCCAGCTCTCCAAGCAGGCTTGTAATTATATTTGGCTTTCCATGTGTTTTGTTGTTTTGTTTGGTTTGTTTGTTTTTTGAGACAGAGTCTCACTCTGTTGCCCAGGCTAGAGTGCAGTGGCACAATCTCAGCTCACTGCAACCTCCGCCTCCTGGGTTCCAGTGATTCTACTGCCTCAGCTACCCAAGTAGCTGGGATTACAGGCACCTGCCACCACACCCGGCTAATTTTTTTGTATTTTTAATAGAGATGGGGTTTTACCATGTTGGCCAGGCTGGTCTCGAACTCCTGACCTCAAGTGATCCACCGGTCTCAGCCTCCCAAAATGCAAAATGCTGGGATTACAAGCATGAGTCACTGCAGCCAGCCTGCTTTTTTTTTTTTTTTTTTGAGACGGGGTTTCACTCTTGTTGCCCAGGCTGGAGTACAGTGGTGTGATCTTGGCTCACCACAAACTCCACCTCCCCAGGTTCAAGCAATTCTCCTGCCTCAGCCTCCCAAGTAGCTGGGATTACAGGCTTGCGCCACCACGCCCAGCTAATTTTGTATTTTTAGTAGTTTCTCCATGTTGGTCAGGTTGGTCTTGAACTCCTGACCTCAGGTGATCTGCCTGCCTCGGCCTCCCAAAGTGCTGGGATTACAGGCATGAGCCACTGCGCCCATCCCTATCCTGACTTCTAATACCATAGATTAGTTTTGCTTCACTTCTTCTAAATGGGATTATACCATATAGCTTTTTTTTTTTTTTTTTTTTTGAGACACAGTCTCACTCTGTCACCTAGGTTGGAGTTCAGTGACATGACCTCAGCTCACTACAACCTCCATCTCCCGGGTTCAAGTGATTCTCATGCCTCAGCCTTCTGAGTAGCTGGAATTACAGGCATGCACCACCATGCCCGGCTAATTTTTATATTTTTAGTAGAGACGGGGTTTTGCCATGTTGGCCAGGCTGGTCTCGAACTCCTGACCTCAAGCAATCCACCCACCTTGGCCTCCCAAAGTGTTGGGATTACAGGTGTGAGCTATGGTGCCTGACCCCATCTATAGCCTTTTGTGTCTAGCTTCTTTCATTCAACATTATGTTAATGTGATTCTTCCAGGTTATTGTGAATAGGGGTGGCTCTGTAACTCTCATTACTTTATAGTGCACCACAGTTTGAATATAACACAATGTACTCATTCATTCTACTATTGGTGAATATTTGTGTTATTTCCCATTTAGCACTATCAGGAATGGTGCTGCAATGAATATTCTTGCACATGCCTTTTGTGAGCACATGTGTGCATTTCCGTTATCGACATACTTAGGAATAGAATTGCTGGGATATAGGGTAAATGTAAATTCAGCTTCAGTGCATATTGCCAAACAAACATCTCAAGAACTGTACTAATTTACACTCCTACCAGAACCATGGGAGTCCCAGTTTCTTCATACCCTTGCCAACACTTGGTATTATTGATCTTTTTAATTGTAGTCATTCTGATGAGTGTGTAGTATTATTTCATTTTTGTTTAATTTACATATTTCTTATGACTAATGAGCATGAGTAAATTTCCATATGAACATTTAGATATCCTTTTTTGTGAAGTATCTGTTCATGTAAGATTCAAGTCTGCTTCATAGACTCTTCTACAAGATCAGAAGGGCAGCTAGGCAGGTTATGAGGCTCACAGCAAGAGACGCTAAAGATGAAAAAGAACTTTGAGGCCAGACACAGTGGCTCACACATGTAATCCTAGCATTTTGGGAGGCTAAGGCAGGTGGATCACTTGAGCTCAGAAGTTCAAGACCAGCCTGGGCAACATGGTGACACCCAATCTCCACAAAAAATGCAAATACTAGCCAAGCATGGTGGTGTGCACCTATAGTCCCAACTATTTGTGGGGCTGAGGGAGGAGGATAGCTTGAACATAGGAGGTCAAGGTTTCAGTAAGCCAAAATCATGTCACTCCACTCCAGCCTGGGTGACAAAGTGAGACCCTGTCTCAAACAACAACAACAAACAACTTTGCATCAGGCTGGACATGGTGGCTCACGCCTGTAATCCTAGCACTTTGGGAGGCTGAGATGGGCAGATTGCCTGAGCTCAGGAGTTCAGAACCACCCTGGGCAACATGGTGAAACCCCATTGTTTTGTTTCATTTAATTTAATGTAACTTAATTTAGGAGAGCTAGGTAATTAAACATGAGGCCAAAGTACCTAAGAAAGTGGCAGTCTTTTATTTGCAAATATGCATACACTCTCGGACGAGGTTCTCTGGTCCTCAGGTGTGGGGGGCCAGGGAAGTCGCGCCGGCGCTCTCGGGTGATGTTCTCCGATCCACGAATGTGGCGGGCGGAAGAAGTCACACCGGCACTTAACCGGCCGACTTTTATGCCTGGGAGCTGGAAGGGGAGGAGTTTGGGGTGTGTGTGTAGGAGTGGCTTCTTGAATTTCGGTGTCCCCGGCTTGACGTCATTCTGCGCAGGCTCAGTTGATTTGGTTCTTTTCCCGGGCGCGGGAATTTTTCCCGGGCGCGGGAAAATCTGTGATGAAGAACCCGGAAACAACAGGGACTGCTCCATCTTGTTCACCTTCCTCCATCTTGTCCCTTCTCCCTCACCCAAACACCCATCTCTACTGAAAATACAAAAATTAACTGGGCGTGATGACATGTGCCTATAGTCCCAGCTACTCAGGAGGCTGAGGGAGAAGAATCACTTGAGCCTGGGAAGTGGAGGTTGCAGTGAGATGAGATCATGCCTGGGTGACAGAGCGAGACTGCATCTCCAAAACCAAAACAAACAAACAAACAAAAAAACAACTTTGCATCAGCTCCAACCCAGCCTTATCAGCATCAGGAATGATACAATGAGATTCCAGAATAAGATACTGAACTCCATGAGGCCTCAAACGAATACCCAAGAAGTAGATGGTGGATTAGACACATGGCAATGTGGGGGTTAGGGTTTTTCAAGGGAAATCTATTGGCTGGTTGCTCACAGACTCACAGGTTGTCAGGTATCTTGAAAGTACCAGGACTTCAGGGTCTGGTTCTCAACCACACAGACTCAGAAAGGAGCTTTTGCAGACACAGTGAGTCAGAAATAAATGTAAAAACCAGAGCTGCCAAGCATTCTAGTCTCTGATTAGGATACTCTTTCCCTATTAAAAAACAAACAGGGCTGGGTGTGGTGGCTCATGCCTGTAATTCCTGCACTTTGGGAGGCTGAGGCGGGTGGATCACCTGAGGTCGGAAGTTGGAGACCAGCCTGACCAATATGGAGAAACCCCGTCTCTACTAAAAATACAAAATTAGCCGGGTGTGGTGGCACATGCCTGTAATCCCAGCTACTCAGGAGGCTGAGGCAGGAGAATTGCTTGAACCCAGGAGGCGGGGTTTGTGGTGAGCCGCAATCGCACCATTGTACTCCAGCCTGGGTAACAACAGCGAAGCTCCGTCTCAAAAAAAAAAAAGGAAAAAAAACAAAACAAAAAAACAGGATAATGGTTACCTTTGGAGGAGGAGTGGGTAATGACTGGGAAGGTGCACGAGAGGTGCCTCTGAGGTGTTGTTAAGGTTCTAATTCTTGATCTGGGTGGTGATTATATAGATATGTTCACTTTGTGAAAATTCATCAAGTTGTATAATTATAATTCATACCCTTTGCTTAGCTGGGCTCACTCATATGTCTATATGCGGTCTGGCAGGCAGTTAACCAAGGCTGGCATCAGTTGGAGCAACTCAGGAGTCTCAGCCCCATGACATGTGTCTGTCATGTTGTCATGATGTTAGAGGTGCAAAAGGGCAGCTCCCAGTGTTCAGATCAATTTCAAGCCTCTGCTGCTATGGTATCTGCTAACTTTCCATTGGCCAAACCAAGTCACATACTGGAAGTTAGAATTATGGGGCAGGAGAGGTTACTCCTCTCATGGTGGTGGGGGGCACTGCACAGTCACATGGTAAAGGGCATGGCTACAGAGAATGTGATGAATTGGGCCATCAACACAGTCTGCCACAGTGTGGGAGAAAGAAAAGTGAATAGTTAATGACAATACAGAGAAACACATCCAATAATTAAGAAAAGCAAGGCCAGGCATGGTGGCTTATGCCTGTAACCCCGGAACTTAGGGAGGATGAAGTGGGCAGCTCACTTGAGGACAAGAGTTCAAGACCAGCCTGGGTAACGTGATGAAACTCTGTCTGTATAAAAAATACAAAATAATTAGCCTGGCATGATGGCATGTGCCTGTAGTCCCAGCTACTGGGGAGGCTGAGGTGGGAGGATCATTTGAGCCCAGGAGGTTGAGGTTGCAGTGAGCTGTGATCAGAGAGCACCTTAGGGGCACAGAAAAGGGCATACTTCATATTTTCTCTTATATTAAAATTATTCATGGAAAAACTTATGCATGTACATATCCCCTTCAGGATTCTCAGCTTCTTGTATATGCTTCATTTTCACATTTTCCACAGCTCCTGACACAGTATCTTGCATATAATAGGCACCTGAATATTTGTGAAATAAAACTTCAGCTGTAAAGGTAGTCATTTCTTCTTTGTCCTTTTTTTTTTTTTTGAGGCGGAGTCTTGCTCTATCACCCAGGCTGGAGTGCAGTGGCATGATCTCAGGTCACTGCAACCTCTGCCTTCCAGGTTCAAGTGATTCTCCTGCCTCAGCTTCCTGAGTAGCTGGGATTACAGGTGAACACCACCACACCTGGCTAATTTTTGTATTTTTAGTAGAGATGGGGTTTCACCGTGTTGGTCAGGCTGGTCTCCAACTCCTGACCTTGTGATCTGCCCGCCTTGGCCTCCCAAAGTGCTGGGATTATAGGCATGAGCCACCATGCCCAGCCTAAACATAGAATTCTTTGTAGTATTAAGAGAGTTAAAAAGAGGAAGGTAGAGTAATGAGTATAAGCTCAGATAATACACAGCACATCTGTTAAAATGGAGAGAAGGAATGGAGGGGATAGAATGAGAAGGGCATATGCAAATATTTTTTTAAATGTCTCAGTAATTATATTGGTGGTGATAGTATCATTAGTATTGTTATTTTGAGACTGCTGGGTATGTGATGTGGGATAAAGGAAATGAGTGGTTATGGGATATTTAAATACTGTTGTTCCTTATGTTCTTGAGAACTAGTATTCTCGGTGTGGAAGAAAGGAAATAAAGATGTAATATAGAAAAGATTAAATTAAAATTCTGTAGTCTTACTTTGGGAGGTTGAGGCAGGCAGATTGCTTGAGTCCAGGAATTCAAGACCAGCCTGGGCAACATGGTGAAACCCTGCCTCCACAGAAAATACACAAATAAGGTGGGCCTGGTGGTGCATAACTATAGTCCCAGCTACTTGGCAGGCTGAGGTGGGAGAATTGCTTAAGCCGGGGAGTTCAAGCCTGCAGTGAGTCATGATTGCACCTCTGCACTCCAGCCTGGGCAACAGAGTGAGACCCTGTCTCAAAAAACAAAACAAAAAACAACCCATAAAACCAAAAACCAAAACCAAACCCAACCTCTGTAGTCTTGACTTTGAAGTGGCTGTATAAATCTATTTCTATCTCTATGGATAGAGATCTCCCTCTAGCTCCATCCACTAATGTGGCTTACAAGTAACAAACAATTCAGTAGCAATAAGCATCCCTAGTGCCCAGATTGTGGTCTTAATATACAGTTTCCCACAGAAAACAATATGAATTTCTTGAAGAAATGGCTAATTTTTATGCCTAGGGCAGGAAGTACAAGATTAGCCAGGAACCCTTGTCATGCTAGATAGCAGGGAGCTATCAAAAATCTCCAGGATTATGTCAAAAAGACTCAAGAATCAAGTTAAAGAGGAGGCTCCATTGTTATGGTACTGTATTAGTCTGTTCTTGCACTGCTATAAAGAACTACCTGAGACCAGGTAATTTATAAAGAAAAGGGGTTTAATTGACTCACAGTTCTGCAGGCTATACAGGAAGCATGGCTGGGGAAGCGTCAGGAAGCATACAATCGTGGCAGAAGGTGAAGGGGAAGCAAGTACATCTTCGCATGGCAGATCAAGACAGAGAGGGCAAAGGGGGAAGTGCTACACACTTTTAAACAACCAGATCTCGTGAGAACTCACTATCATAAGAACAGCAAGGGGGAAGCCTCCCCCATGATCCAATCACCTCCCACCAGGCCCCTCCTCCAACACTGAGGATTACAATTCAACACGAGATTTGGGTGGGGACACAGAGCCAAACCATATCAGGTACCATGAATTTCAACATGAGAAAATACAAGTATATCGTGGAAAATGAGAATCAAGTTTCTTACTGTTGCAGAAGGGAGGTAAAATCATAGAGAAGAGGAAGACTAGAGGAAAATATGTGGTATTGGACTGGAATTTCAGTTACTGGTGTGAACTCTTACTTTATAGATATACATTTTATATATACATATATTTCGATATGTGTGTACATATATATGTTCACATATATATAGATCATACATATGTATATATAACATACACATCTATATGCACACATATTTAAATATATTTAATAGAAATATATTCATTTATTTGCTAAGTCTAGTCACTGAGATAGACTGGAAATAATGACATCTCAGTAACAATAAACACACCTAGCAGCCAGACTTGGCTTCTAAATACCATTCATTCTTCACTAAAAGGAACTAAGGCTCTTTGGAGAAATGACTGATATGATAGATGTGAAAATCTATGACATCACTTATGAAAATGGCAGAGAGATAATCAGCCTCTACCCAACTGGAATGGTTGATGAAAGGTGAATGAGATTGTAAGTTACATGGTAGTATTGTATTTATTAATTTCTTGATTTTGCTGGGTTGTACTGTGGCTATGGCATAGAATACATCCTTGTTTTCAGGAAATAATGAAATACTTAGGGTAATGTCTGTAATTGGCTCTTAAACGGGCGGAAAAACAAAAGAACAATATGCATAGTGAGAGAGTGAGAGAGAAAGAATAATGAGGTAAATATAAACTATTAACAACTGAGGACTTTGGATTAAGGGTATGAGGGCATTATTTTGTAATATTTTTGCAACTGTACTGTAAACTTGAAATTATTTCAAAGTAAAAAGTCTCAAGAATATTTGCGCACAAGGGAAATATTCAAGCTAAGTAAAGTATGTAGATTACTAAACAAATGTGCAGTGTAATCTAAATTTTGTTGAATACATATATTTAAAATTCAGTAAAATTATACTTTTAGAAGCATAAAACAAAAGTTAACAATTGTCATCTACTGGTGATAGAACAGCCATGCCCCTCTTAAAGGAAAAAGGCTAGCAGATATCAAGACCTACTCTAAAGTTATAGAAATCAAGACGTGTGATATTGGCACAATGACAGAAAAATACACCCATGGCACAGAATAGAGTAAAAAATTGACCCAGACATACATAGTCACCGGATTTATGACAAAGCTGCCACTGAAATTCAGTGGGAACAAAATTTTTAAATAGTGCTGGATCAACTGTACACCCATATGGAAGAGAAGAATCTTGATGTCTAACTCCTATCATACACAAAGATTAATGTGAAATTAATCATAGACCTAAATGTGAAAGATAAAATAACACAGAAGAAAAACTAGGGTAATATCTTCACAACGAGGGCAGGCAAAGATTTCTTATATAGGACACAAAAGGCACTAACCATCAACACAAAATATCAGGCTGGGCGTGGTGGCTCCCGCCTGTAATCCCTGCACTTTGGGAGGCCAAGGCGGGTGGATCACCTGAGGTCAGGAGTTTGAGGCCAGCATGGACAACGTGGTGAAACCCCGTCTCTACTAAAAATACAAAAATGAGCAGGGCGTGGTGGCAGGTGCCTGTAGTCCCAGCTCCCCGGGAGGCTGAGGCATGAGAATCGCTTGAACCCGGGAGGCAGAGGGTGCAGTGAGCCGAGATCAGCCACTACTGCACTCCAACCCAACCTGGGCAACAGAGTAAGATTCCGTCTCAAAAAAAATTTTTTTTAATGAAATTAAATTATACCATTAAGAGTAAAAAAAAAAAAAAATCATGAACTGAGGAAAGTATTCATAATATATAATTTTGATAAAATATGGAGCTCAGGTGCAAGTAACTTAGGAAAGGAAGGAGTCTAAAGATCTGGTTAGGAAGGATTACTGAAAGAGGGGGTGTATCTAAAAATGGGTAGGATGGGAAAGGGAGACTTTGGGAACAGCCTTGGGTTCCTAATGCACCCACAACATACATGAAGATAAACTCCCTGAAGACAGTGAAAGCCATTTCAAAAACCCCCCACATAACTTATGAGAACAGAGGGGTGATCCGCCTTTAATGTTAGGCCTTCTCAGACCCTGCGATCTGTTTGCTCTCAGTAACATTACCCTGCTCAATTGCTGCCCTAATCTTACCAGGCCGTACATTGGAATGTGGGAATTCAGCGTTTACATTTGCCCACACAGGATCAGCCTTCAGTTGCTACAATCAACTTCAGTATTTTCATATAATCACTTCTTTCTTTCCTTAGTTCTTGAATTATAAATTCCTTGAGAAGAGTCCAATCAGAGGTAGTCTTTCTTCAGTATTTTTGGTAATCCTAATTTCTGTGCAAAAAAATTCTGTTCAATTTTAACCGTGCAGAACTTTCTCAGTTACCTAAAACACAGTTTCTCTATGAGCGTTCAGCGAAAATTCCCCTCCCCAAACTGATTCTATGAATGACTGTTAGATAAGCTTCACCACTGCATGTAGAGGGTGTACCAGGAACCCAAGTTAGTAGCTCTCCTCAAGGACCCAACTTTTGGAGGGCGTCATCGTCCGGTTCCCGGTTTGCCTCCCCAGGTAGGCCCGCCGCAGGAAGTCAGCGGCGAGGAGCACAGAAGAGGCTGCCAGCACCAGCGGACAGCAGTTTTCATCGTGAGGGCCGTGGGAAACCCCTGGGATGTGTCTTAAGGGGCCTCTTGGGAACAGGCCCTGGAGGGAAGGGTCGGAGTGGGAGGGGATTCAGGATCCGCCTTACGGCCGAGTGTCCAGCAGCGCGTTCCAACCTGGCAGAACCGACGTACTTCATAAGCTCCTCAGGGGAGCGCGGGAATCACCAGGCTGAAGAATGACTGGAAATGCGACCCTCTCCAACGAAAGCACCAAGTAACCCGGGCGCCGGACATTTCAAAGAGCGCGGAAGCCACGCCCTCCCCTAGAACCGGAAGCTTTGCAACTAGGCTGTTTATAAGGGGGCGGGTTCCACAGCGGGAACTACAACTCCCAGAATGCAGCGCGGAATTTCCGGTTTCCGGCTAGAGGGCCAGAGTGAGTGTTTACACCGGCGGCAGTGCGGCCGGGTTCCTTCCGCGGGACGGGTGAGGGCGCTGGGTCCCTGGGCATCGCGGGCTCGATGTGTGTCAGCTAATTAGCTGGTCCCACTGGAGCGGTGAGGTCGCCACCGGATAGTGCCCCTGCCCCATTACTAGCGATCTGTGACCTTGGGCCAGTGACTTTACTGAGTCTTGGTTCCCTCATCCTTAAAAATGTGGCTAATGCCTGCCGCAGGGAACCGTTGTGAGGATTAAGTGAGACATGGTATATAAAACGACCTCCTTCTGGCATAAACTTGAGGTGGAGGGTACCTTGAGGATGCTTTAAGGTCTGCTAGGCAGCTTCACAGCCTTTTCTCTCCTCTTCCCTACCAGAGGTCTCTTTGGAAGCAATAATGATGACTATAACAAGAACTTATCTTGCTTTGCAAGATTCTTCCGCCGTAAGAGTTTGTGATTTATTTTCTGGGGTCCATATATGCCAGGTATGAGGACAAGGATGAGGAAAACTTTAGTCTTTTGTTTCCAAGGGCCTTCAAGAATTGGGGTGGAGGAGGCAGCAGGCAGATATTTGTAGCCCTTTTGTTCTGAGGGGTTGTGGGAACAACAGAGGAAAGAGAGGGGACTGAGGTTGTTGAATCTGTGTTGGTTTCGGTAGGAGTTTGCTAAGAGGCCAAAAAGGGAAGAGAAATTACTTGCAGAGTTAGATGAGCAGAGGTGTAAAATAGGGGAGAACTTTGTTATGAGTGTGTACTTACATGTTGTGGAGGCCCCTGGCAGGGTAGGGCTCTGTTGGGGAAAGAGCCTGGTAGGGAGTTTTGTAAGCCAGGCGATGAAGTTTATACTTAATTTATAAAGATGGTTTGGAGGCATTGGAAGATGTCTTTGTAGAGGGGGGGGGGGGGGGAGGGAGGGCGGGGACGGAGTCTCTGTCGCCCAAGCTGGAGGGCAGTGGCGCTATCTCGATTCACTGCAACCTCGACTTACTGCAACCTGGACTCACTGCAACCTCCGCCTCCCAGATGCAAGCAGTTCGCCTGCCTCAGCCTCCCAAGTAGCTGGGATTGATTACAAGCCCCTGCCACCACGCCTGGCTAATTTTTTTCTATTATAGTAGAGACGTAGTTTAACCATGTTGGCCAGGCTGGTTTCGAACACCTGATCTTAAGTGATCCGTCCGCCTTGGCCTCCCAAAGTGCTAGGATTACACGTGTGAGCCACCGCCCCTGGCTTGCTTTTTTTTGATTTTTATTTATTTATTTTTTGCGATAGAGTCTCATGTCACCCAGGCTGGAGTGTAGTGAAGTGAGATCTTGGCTCACTGCAACCTCAGCCTTCCAAGTAGCTGGGACTACAGGTGTGCACTACTAATGCCCGGCTAATTTTTGTATTTTTAGTAGAGATGAGTTTCACCATGTTGGCCAGGCTGGTCTCAAACGCCTGAGGTCAGGCAATCCGCCTGTCTAGACCTCCCAAAGTGCTAGGATTACAGGCATGAGTCACTGCCCCCAGCCCAACATTGGAAGAGTTCTAAGCAAAGAAGTGACTTGATCAGATCTGTGTTTTAGAATGATAGGTTGTTAGGTGGCAGCATAGATATTTGATAGGGAGAGGCAAGAGTTAGGGAACTTGTTATAAAGCTGTTCTACTGGTTCAAGCAAGAGTTGAAGAAAATTGGGAAAAGGAGCATACTGAAGGGAGAGGGTTAGATGATCTCTTTCATAACATTCCTATTAGGTTGGATGGCGTTTTTATGTCCACATTAGGGATGAAGAAACTGAGGCCTAGAGAGCTGTCCATCACAGTATGAGTAGAGAGAGAACCCCAGATTCTAGTTCTGGCCTCCTGATGGTGCACCCTGTGCTTCTTCAGCAGTGTCACATTGAATTGTCTTTTATTCAACCCTTTGGTGGGTGGGGGTGGAGTAGGGGGGTGGTCTGTCTTTTAACCACTGAGGTTTTGTTCTTTTACAGGGAGAAAGAGAGAGCGCGAAAGAGAGAGGATGTCTCTCTCAGACTGGCACTTGGCGGTGAAGCTGGCTGACCAGCCACTTGCTCCAAAGTCTATTCTTCGGTTGCCAGAGACAGAACTGGGAGAATACTCGCTTGGGGGCTATAGTATTTCATTTCTGAAGCAGCTTATTGCTGGCAAACTCCAGGAGTCTGTTCCAGACCCTGAGCTGATTGGTGAGTCTCTCTGGAATGGGGTTTGGGCTGCTGCTCTGATCTCTTTTAGGGGAGGATACTTCTGAAATTACAAGAGTAAAGTAAGGGCTTGGGATTTTTTGCCTCATAATGTTAACACTCCAGGGAAGTGAGTGTTGGGTAAATAGAAACACAAATCATATAATGAAACTACCGGTTGCCATTTTCAGCCATGTATTATACTGAAGTACTTTATCACCAGGTTCTTTATGACATTGTCTTATTTTATTTATTTATTTAATAATATTATTTTTTATTTATTTTTTAGACGGAGTCTTGCTCTGTAGCCCAGGCTGGACTGCAGTTTTGCGATTGCGGCTCACTGCAACCTCTGTCTCCCGGGTCCCAGTTCAAGCAATTCTCCTGCCTCAGCCTCCCAAGTAGTTGGGATTACAGACATGTGCCACCATGCCCAGCTAATTTTTATATTTTTAGCAGAGACATGGGGTTTCACCATGTTGGCCAGGCTGGTCTTGAACTCTTGACCTTGTGATCTGCCCGCCTTGGACTCTCAAACTGCTGGAATTACAGGCATGAGCCACCGCTCCTGGCCAACATTGTGAATTCTTTTTCTGAAAGAACAGACGTTTGGGGTGAGTTAGGGAAGGAGAAGTTGGTCAGGGGAGGCTCCTCAGTATATTTGAGGTAGGTCTTAAGGGATGATTAGGAGGATTTGCTTGGTTGATTGGTTAAAAGAAAGGCAGTAAAAAAGAAAATGAAAATGGCGTGAGCAGTCCAGGTGGAGGAGGGAGGAATTTAAATATAATTAAATTATACTGGAAAGGTGATTTATAATAGCTAAAGGATCCAACTGGCAAAAAAGATGTTTTCAGTCATACCTGGATTGGGTTCATCCTATTTTGTTGTTTTTCCATTGATTTAAATTGGGCAGTCGCCACAATGTTAAACTCTAGAGCTTTTCTATGGATAGATTCTATGTGAATCCTCTTTTTTTTTTGAGACGGAGTCTCGCTCTGTGACCCAGGCTGGAGTGCAGTGGCACGATCTCAGCTCATTGTAACCTCTTTCTCCCAGGTTCAGGCAATTTTCCTGCCTCAGCCTCCTGAGTAGCTGGGATTACAGGCGTCTTCCACCATGCCTGGCTAATTTTTGTATTTTTGGTAGAGACGAGGTTTCACCATCTTGGCCAGACTGGCCTTGAACTCCTGACCTCAGGTGATCCACCCACCTCGGCCTCCCAAAGTGTTGGGATTACAGGTGTGAGCCACCGTGACCGGCCCTAATTTTTGTATTTTTAGTAGAGACAGGGTTTCACCATGTTGGCCAGGCTCCAAAAGTGCTGGGATTATAGGCGTGAGCCACCATATCTGGCCAGATTCTATGTAAGTCCATTTTATGAGTTTATATTTGCAAATAGTTGTTAAAATGTATTTAATTGGCTAGACGTGGTGGTTCACGCCTGTCATCCCAGCACTTTGTGAGGCTAAGGCAGGAGGATCCCTTTAGCCCAGGAGTTAAGAGACTAGTCTGGGCAACATGGCAGAACCCTATCTCTACAAAAAACTACAAAAATTAGCTGGGTGTGGTGGCATGTGCCCATAGTCCCAGCTACTCAGGAGGCTGAGGCGGGAGAATTGCTTGAGCCCAGGAGGTTGAAGCTGCAGTGAACCGTGATGGTGCCATTGCACTCAAGCCTGGGCAACAGAGTAAGACCCTGTTTCAGAAAAAAAAAAAAAAGGTATTAAGTTATTAAATAAGAGTATCTTTTAAAACATGTATCATTCTCCAGCTATCTATCCAATCAAAATAAGGTTCTCAGGGAACAAAAACTATCTAAATTTGTTTTGAGGAGCAAAATGTAAGTGGACAGTTCTTTTTTTAGATCTGATCTACTGTGGTCGGAAGCTAAAAGATGACCAGACACTTGACTTCTATGGCATTCAACCTGGGTCCACCGTCCATGTTCTGCGAAAGTCCTGGCCCGAACCTGATCAGAAACCAGGTGAGTGAGGGTCAGCTCTTAAGCAGGCAGAGTTTCTGTAATATCTGCAAGGGAAAGGTCTGTGTGTTCTTGAGACACAAGCCTGGGTGGAACAAAGGGATGATTTACTGAGCTGATGATAAATGATATCTTTATTACTTATTGGATTAGACCATGCTGATAAACAGAGTCCAATTTTGACCTTCTTACTGCTGGTATCACTAATGGGAGATTTGTTTCTCCATTTTGTTTTTTGGTTTTTGTTTTTTTTTGAGACAGAGTCTCACTCTGTTGCCCAGGCTGGAGTACAGTGGCACAATCTTGATCTTGGCTCACTGCAGCCTCCACCTCCCGGGTACAAGTGATTCTCATGCCTCAGCCTCCTGAGTAGCTGGGATTACAGACATGTGCCACTACGCCCGGCTAATTTTTGTATTTTTAGTAGAGACGGGGTGTCTCCATGTTGGTCAGCCTGGTCTCGAACTCCTGACCCAAGCCATCCGCCCCACCTCAGCCTCCCAAAGTACAGGCACCATTCCTGACTGTTTCTCCACTTTCTAAGTTTGTCATCCACTGTTTCCTAATGGGATAGTGAGTTTGTGTCTACTTAAACTCCTTTAAGTTAACAGTTTATTTTTCAGTGATACAAAGTAAACTTTGTATCCTTTTGTTATTGTTGTTCTCATTAGAAAAAAAACTGGAAACTTTTGGCACTTTCCTAATGCCCCAGTTTGTTCCCTTGTTAACAAATCTTCCTACAAACTGCCTCAGGTGGTGATTTGTTCAGTCAGCTAACTGCTCTTGCTATACTGGTAATTTATTTTCCTGAAGATATTCAAAGAGTATTTAAATAGCTCTTGGAGAAAATATACAAAGCCTCGGATGCCTTTTTGGTTTATAAATAGAAGGTGCTTGGAATTCATGATTTAAATTTTGCATGTGTATTTTAAAAGCCTCCCCAAGAATAAAGCTAAGCTGTGTAAAAGAGATTAGCTTTGTTAAACTGGCAGGTTGACATCTTTTTATAATGTTTATGATTGCTGTGACTAGTTATCAGTTTGAAATTTACCCCCCTTTCAGTTTTAACCGTAAAAGACAAAAATGTCTTTCATACTCTGATGGGAAGTGAGAAAGAGGAATGGAGTTCCTGACATCCAGAGGTTGGCCTGGCACTCACAGCCAGGCCTTGGAGTCCTTTTGGGGAACATGAACAATTGTACAGATCCCCAATATCAGTCAAGGCCACTCTGAGACCACTATGGATTAAGACAAAAACAAGATCCCTATCATTGCTGAATAGAGACAAAAACATGAGCATTATCCACATCACAAAAGTGACCAAGTATCTTTCTATCTCGGCTGATGAGAGTAACAGCTGCTTCTTTGCCAGTTACAGCTTCCACCTTGCTCTAGTTTTCCTTCCTTCTAGGTAAGAGTTATTAAAATACTCAATTATAAAATCACTCCCACTGCCGAAAGCATCCTATCCGGAGTAAAACCTCACTTCTTTAAATTTTTCCGCAAATCACCCAGACAAAGCCAAAATCGTGTAAGAAGTCCTTTCTGGCCGGGCTCAGCGGCTCATGCCTGTAATCCAGCACTTTGGGAGGCCGAGGCGGGCAGATCACCTGAGGTCGGGAGTTCGAGACAAGCCTGACCAACATGGAGAAACCCCGTCTCTACTTAAAATAAAAAATAAGCCGGGCATGGTGGTGCATGCCTGTAATCCCAGCTACTTGAGAGACTGAGGCAGGAGAATCGGTTGAACCCGGGAGGCAGAAGTTGCCATGAGCCGAGATCATGCCATTGTACTCTAGCCTGGGCAACAAGAGCGAAACTCTGTCTCAAAAAAAAAAAAACCAAGAAGTCCTTTCTAATATCCTCTTACTGAGACAGCCCATGGTTTCCTATGGTGTTCATTCTCTCTGTACTGAGCAGTACGCCCAACTAGTTTAAATACAGATATGCCCCTCAGCTCTTTGGCTGGAGGGCATTAACAGAAGGAAAATAACATTTGTGGCTTCTGTGAGCCAGGTTTTTTCCCTTTTATACCTCATTTAATCATTACAGTGGTCCTGCAGGGTAGGTAACAGCATTAGCATCTTACAGAGGAAGAAAAGGGTTAGAAAGACATTTATTCAAGGTCAGCTACTTAGAAAGTGAATGCAAGAGCTGGGATATGGACCAGGGGTTTTCCTGGCTCAAGAGGAAAACCATTTCCACTGGGCTGGCTGCCTTCCACTTTCAAAGGATGAATTTAACTCAGAGGTCTTACAGTGACAGCCATGACTCTTAGCTGAATACTGGCTTAAGATATTAAGAGTCCTTTTCCTCCCACCTTCTACCTGGAGGATTATTTTTGAAACAAATGACCTTTTTATTGGAAGGTTACAATAAACTCTTAGATCTGTGAAGAAACTGTCTTGTGACAGTGTTTTAGATATTTTCTCCTTGAGTGCTTTTCTTCACAAAGGAATCACATTTCGTGTTCTCCTACAGATTAGGGTCTGTAGGAGGAGAACCCATTGTTATCTGTCTTCTCAGCTGGATCCCTTTGGTGGTTCTCCATGGCAGGTTACAAATCCCTTCAGGACCTCACCTTATTAGCCTGCTGTTTGAGCTGGGATGTGTACCCCAAGCTCCAGCCACAAAGAATGACTTGCTGTTTGTTCAAAGCACCACATTCTTTTATTCTCCCATGCCTTTGCACATGTTCTCATTTAGGCTTGGAATACCTTCACCCCCCAGTAAATATCGGCTCTCTCTTTGATACCCATTTCAAATGGTCTCCTCTGGGAGGCAGCTCTCTGTCTTTACCCTCCCTCTCAGTGGTGGCTGTCTGCCTTTGTGTTCCTGGTGCCCTAGCTGGGATCCACATCTCTGTTGAGGTCCTCAGCGTGGCATTTTGTAATTGTGTGTTTGATGTAGTCTCATTTCTCCTACTGCCGTAAGAGTTCCTTGACGGCAGGGGTTCTTATTTTTCACATTCTAGTTCCTTGTCCAAAGTCAGGCATGGAGTAAATGCTTAGTACATGTTTGTTGAATGAATAAATTAGGTAATATACTTACGGTGACTATTTTTCAAAAGACAGCCTCATGATTAGGACTGTCAATAAGGGTGTGGCTGCCACACTGAACCCCAGGGGTGCTATTCACCTTGCTTTGGGAGTGGTGCCCCTGGAGTAGGGCAGTACACAGTCAGTACAGTCACAAGTAGTGGTCCTTCATGAGGATAACCATACTTTAAAAAGTGTGACCCAGGGCGGGGCATGGTGGCTCACGCCTGTAATCCTAGCACTTTGGGAGGCCGAGGCACATGGATCACTTGAGGTCAGGAGTTTGAGACCAGTCTGACCAATATGGTGAAACCCCGTGTCTACTAAATATACAAAAATTATCCAAGAGTGGATAATTGCACACCTGTAATCCCAGCTAATCGGGAGGCTGAGGCACGAGAGTCGTTTCAGCCAGGGAGGTGGAGGTTGCAGTGAGCTGAGACTGCGCCACTGCACTCCGGCCTGGGCAAGAGATGAGACTGTGTCTGAAAAACAAAGGCAAAAACACCAACAACCAAATGTTATTAGTCTGGAATTCCTGCAGTGGGATGTTGATCAGAGCACTATTTTTCATGTGGTAAGATTCTCCTCTGCCACAACTTGAATTTGTTTGTTTTATCTGTGGAAGATGCTTACAAGCGAACGTAAAGATGCTTACTAGCAGTTTTCACATCCGTGGCACAAATGGGTTTTTCTGAGTGGGCACTCACATTCTTAAGGGGTAATGAGGGAAGGGAATGCACAGCCCAGGCTGCTCCTTGGCACATGCTGAAATGATGTTGCCATGTCTGTGGAAGAGACAGGGCCTGTGCTGTAGGGTAACTCTGAGTGTCTTGTCCGCCAGAACCTGTGGACAAAGTGGCTGCCATGAGAGAGTTCCGGGTGCTGCACACTGCCCTGCACAGCAGCTCCTCTTACAGGGAAGCGGTGAGTGTGTGCCACGGCCCCCAGCCAGGACTGTAGGAGAGGGTGTGAACGCTGGCTGGCGAGTGGTGTGGAGTGGGAGCTGGAAGCCCGTTTCCATGACAACCAAGAGTTCCTTGGGGAGTTTTTGCCATGTCTGTGGGCCTCAGTAGAGCCCTGTCTTTCCCCAAAGAGCCTGTCTCAGTCAGGCATTGCTGATTCCCTCTAATGATAATCATACAACCTGCCCGTATGGTGACAGCCAAAAGATCCACATACTGTTTCTGCTGGACCTTGTTCTTTGACTTTGGCTGAACTGCCTCCTTATTGCCCCTTGACCTAGATGTCCTTACTGGGGAAGTGGGCTGATGTCTTTCTGTAGGAGAGTTGAGAGGCAAAATTAGTACAGCTGTGAACTTAGCAATATATACAAATATGAAATAGTAATTGTACAGAGGTTGAAAAGGACTTTTGGAACCTAGAGAAACCTTTGTTACCGGGCTTGTAATGAGAGCTTTTATTTTGGAAGCATTAAACTGTAGGTGGGGAAAAGCAGCACAGAGATTTGAAGGTTTACTGTGGTCTTGCCTTTTTTTTCTTTTTTTTTTTTTAATTGTTTGTTTCCCCTCCAGTAAGCTACGATCTTAGACCAAAAAGAGGTTCATCTGTTTCCGGGGCTATTGTTCCATTGTGGTGATGTACATGCAAGCACTTAAAGGGAGGAAGTCCTCAGCACAATGTGGGCATTTGATGAGTGCATTGAGCTGGTTGGAGTGCTCAGCCCTCCCCATTTCTCCTGCAGGTCTTTAAGATGCTCAGCAATAAGGAATCTCTGGATCAGATCATTGTGGCCACCCCAGGCCTCAGCAGTGACCCCATTGCTCTTGGTAAGTGCAGGACTGAATTTGCGGAAATAGGAGTTGTTGGAAAAGCAGAAAACAGGAGAAGACAGTTCTTCTAAAGAGACTTAGACTATCTTTTGAAGAATGACTGGTCTTGTGGGAAGAGGGAGAGTAATCAAGGTGTGTCCGATATACCCAGCGCTTTAAGAGCTCTCAGTCCCACAGAGAGATAATGGCCTAACAAACATCGTAATTAAGGGTATGAGGATGCCAAATGAGGACAGGAGTTAGCCCACATCACAGCAATCAGGGAAGGCGTCTTGCACACCTTGAGTAAGGGAAGAGCCCAGAGATACGGGAGAAAGAGACAGGTGTGTTGGTAGCCAGTCTGTGATGTGACTGAAGTGCAGGGGGAGGTGGAGAGCTGGGGACCATCCTCCCTAAAGCAAGATCGAGAGTACCTGAATTATGCTGCTTGGTGCTTTGTTTCCTCTACTTCTGATGAAGATTGGCTTGTTGTCCTGTGTCCCTGTTGAGCTGGTTGCTCTGAGACACAAAGCCTCTTCTCCCTCGTGGATCTGGCTGATTTCCTTTCCCTGAGGTGAGCTCTGCTCTTTTTCAGGGGTTCTCCAGGACAAGGACCTCTTCTCTGTCTTCGCTGATCCCAATATGCTTGATACGTAAGTGTACCTGTCCTATTAGAGGGTACCTTCTCTCTCCTCATGTGCTAATTGTCACCCTGCAGTCTGCTCTGGGAGCCCATCCATGGTCTGTCACCAAGTCTACCCTCTAAATATGTCAGGAGGTGAGAAAGAGCAAAGCCCAAGAGCAGGGCTTTTGTCAAGAGTGTTGGGAGGAAGCAGGATTCTGAGGGAAAGGGTCTTGCCTGCCAGGCTCAGTTTAGGTTTCGTTTGGTAGAAATTAGGGAGCTTTCCAAGGATTTTAAACTGGTGAAAGGAGAAGCAGGTGTACAGATCCGTAAAGTGTCAAAGCTGGAAAGGACATGTCCTCATTTTGCAAGTGAAGAAAACAGCCCCACCCTGGGAAGAGAAGGGACCTGTCCAGGGTTGCCTGATGTAGTGGTGCCTAGACCAGAGGCTCCTCATGTGCTCAGGCCAGAACCCTGAGCCTCCCAGGCTGCACCTTTCCCATCATGCCTTGCCTACAGAGAGGGTGAAGAATCTGAGGTGGACCCAGGAATTGAAGGCCTTGCTCCCGTTGCTGGGGGCAGATCAGCAGGAGGATAAATCTTCCTGGCGGAAGATGCTGAAGACCGAGGAATTTGAGGGCAGGCACAGGTGGCTGCATTGTTGTAAGAGGGCACCCAGAACTCTTGTCATGGTCGAGGGTGCTCTTTTGGAGTCACCCTTGGGTTTATTCCTGCTTCTGTCCTAGGTTGGTGCCTGCTCACCCAGCCCTCGTCAATGCCATTGTCCTGGTTCTGCACTCGGTAGCAGGCAGTGCCCCGATGCCAGGGACTGACTCCTCTTCCCGGAGCATGCCCTCCAGCTCATACCGGGATATGCCAGGTGAGCCCCTCAATAGCGTAATATGGGCCCCTTAGGAGCCGGCAGTGGCCCAGGAATTTGCTTTACTCAGCAGCTATGTATAGCGTTGGCAGAGGGCGTTCCTTGGGAACTCTCGGTTTGAGTCAGGAAGTGCATCTGTCCTGTAATTTTCCGAGGGGAGAGATGAAAATATGAATTTGGAGAGTAACTTGAGCTGAGATTCTGGAGCTGCGCCTGTGCCTTTCTGTTCTTCCTCCTGAAATCTGTTCGTCCTCCTCCAGGTGGCTTCCTGTTTGAAGGGCTCTCGGATGATGAGGACGACTTTCACCCAGTAAGTGGACTGCCTGCCTGCCTGCCATTTGGGGTAGATGGTGCTGGGAATGAGCTGCATCCTGGGACCTGGCACTCCCAAGGCTGGGAGGTGGACACAGGCCACTGGGGGGCCAAGACCATGTCATACTGTTTCTGCTTTGGGATTCCTTTCTGAACCTGCGTGCTTAAGAGTTTCCCTAAGAACTATTCCTGGAGGTGGGTGAAGTTCATCTGGGAGTTTCATAGTACTGCTTGCCTGATTCTGAGTGTCTTCTTTCTCTAGAACACCAGGTCCACACCCTCTAGCAGTACCCCCAGCTCCCGCCCAGCCTCCCTGGGGTACAGTGGAGCTGCTGGACCCCGGCCCATCACCCAGAGTGAGCTGGCCACCGCCCTGGCCCTTGCCAGCACTCCAGAGAGCAGCTCTCACACACCGACTCCTGGCACCCAGGTATGAAGACAGGGCCTGGAAGATCAAGGCTGGGTCCCCAAGGAGCAAGCTCCCCAGCAGTAGAATAGATTTGCCTTTGCTGACCCTGGTGCTGGATCTAGTTTAAGCTGAACCCTGGACTCCTGGTGGGGATTTCTTACTGCAGCTTGAGTGACCTCCCCTTCACTTGCCTTGAGGACTCAGAGGTCTAGATTTTAACATGGTCCTGAGTAGTCCCTCCTATTAGTTCAGAAGACTCTCCCCTCACACAATATGCCCTTCCTCATCCCTGAAAGGGAGCAGACACCACCAGCTTAAGCATTTCTGGGTGACAAGTCACTTCAGCTTTCAAGGCCATCTCTCCCAGTGCTGGGGTCCTAGGTTGGGACAAGGCGCTCAGTGCAGAAAAGAATGGAACCTTTCCTGCCCACATAGAGAGCTTCTAGGTACCTTTGTTTGGTTGTCTCATGGCAGGTCTTTGTTGGGAGGCAGAAGTTGGGTACCTCAGGAGCACTATGGGGTGATATGACAACAGTGAGTATCTGCTATAAGATTGAGATGGCTCTGAGGGTGGCACTGACCACTGATTTGTCTCTAGGGCCATTCCTCAGGGACCTCACCAATGTCCTCTGGTGTCCAGTCAGGGACGCCCATCACCAATGATCTCTTCAGCCAAGCCCTACAGCATGCCCTTCAGGCCTCTGGGCAGCCCAGCCTTCAGGTCAGTCTTCCCCACTTCCTGGTTTCCATGTGGCTTCCTTGTTATTTTGGATGCCCAGCCTTTTTTTGCTCTCTGGGGGTCCTTCACACCTGGCATGCTTCATTCTGGGAATAGCTGGAGCATGGCAGTAGGACAGGTACAGAGTGTTCCCAGCAAGGGCACACTCTCAGACCATATACAGTGGTCACTATGGCTTCTCCTGCCCCTACTGACCATGGCTTGACTCCCTAGACCACCTGGCTTAGATAATCATGGCCATTTCATTCATTCATTCAGTGAGCATTGACTGAGCGTATATATACTAGGCCGGAGTCCAGATGCTGGGCTAGAGGCAAGCTGGTTCTCATCCCTGCCATGGAGGGGCACCAGGCAGGTACTGAGCTGGGGAGCCACAAGGCAAGAAGCCCAGCTGCTTGAAGTAAGGGCCTAGGTCAGACAAAACTTTTCTGAGGGAGGGATATTTAAGCTGATTGTCAGAAGAATTAGAAGTTAGCTAACCAGGGAGGGGGTGTTTGAGGTAGGAAGGGGATGATTTCCAGGTGAAGACAGCTACCTGTTTGTGCACGTGTGGAGGTATGTGTGATGTACTCAAAACTACGAGGCTAGGATGCAGTGTCCAGTGTAGAAGATCCGCAGATGGGGCCAGAGAAAGAGAGCAGGAACCTACATGTGAGGGACTTGAATGCCAACCTGAGGAGAATAGACTTGATGACTTGATGTAGTAGTCACCAGGGATCTCTGGGAGGCATTGATTGATTGATTGATTGATTGAGACAGGGTCTCACTCTGTCACCCAGGGTGGAGTACAGTGGTGTGATCACAACTCACTGCAGCCTCAACTTCCTGGGCTCAGGTGATCCTCCCACCTCAGCCTCCTGGGTAGCTGGGACTACAGGTATGCACCACCATGCCTGGCTAGTTTTTTGTACTTTTTGTAGAGATGGGGGTCTCCCTATGTTGCCCAGCCTCGTCTTGAACTCTTGGACTCAAGTGATTCACCCACCTTAGCCTCCCAGAGTGCTAGATTACAGGTGTGAGCCACCACACCTGGCTCATGGGAGGCTTTAAGGAGGGGAAAGGTCACCCTAGCAGCTAAGGGGCAGACCTCAGGGGCCAGCGTTGTAGTTCACAGCTCCATGCATGAGCTGTTTGCTTCACATCTCTTTTCCTCTATTCCACATAGTAAGCCAATGGGTAGAGCATCATTCCTGGAACTTGTCTGGGGTCAAAAGGCCATGAAGTTGTAACGATAGCGTTCAAGCCTGTGTGGTTTTCAGTGTTCCATGTAGTCCTTGTGAACAGTAAGGGAACAGGAGCAGGATGTGTGAATGACTTGTCTTCTCCATTTTTGCATCTCCCCTGTTGCTAGATGCCTATTTACTTTATTCCCTAGCTCAGAAGCTTTCACTGGTTCCACCTGGCCTGTAAAATGAATTCAAATTGATTTGTGTGGATTTTTTTTTAAGCCCTCCACGTTCTCATTCCTGCCTGCCTCTTTGACTTTGCTTTTCTTCCCCTTTGCATTGCCTTCTTCCCACATGTGAACACATTGTTTTCCCTAAATTGTGCTCATCCCTGCTGTCATGAAATAGAGATATTAATGAAGCTGTGAAAGTACTAGAAGAAAATATGGGTGAATTTCTTCAAATCCTTATAGTAGGAAAGGGCTTTCTTGGCCGAAACTCAGTATCCAGGAGCCATTAAATAAAAGTTCTGCATTTTGAGTTTGTAAAAGCGAAAAATTTAAAACATCTCTTACACTCCACAAATAGATATACCTACTATATACCACAAACATTTAAGACTTTTAAAAAAAGGTGAAAATTTCTGCATGGCAAACCAAACCAAACAAAAAACCGAAGCAAAGTCCGAAGGCTAACAACAAACTGGGGAAAAAATCTGTAACACTCATCACATAAAGAGCAAAATCTTGCTGATGTGTGTGTACACATAGCAAGAGAAAGAAAGTAATTTAGCCTCTTGGAATTCAGACAGTGAATAATTTGTACATTCTCTTTTGATCCTTATGCCAAGAATTTCCTTTTTTTATTGTAAAACTTTGGATTTGTTCTCTTAACCCTCAAGCCTATCTTTTAATCTTCCTAGAAGTACCGTGTTCTGTGGAACTCAGCATCAACAGCTTTGCTGAGGACTCCCCCATCTTCCTTTCCTTCCCCGGAAAGCACAGACCTAAGTGAGTCTTCACTGGATCCCAGCTAACAGCTTCTGCCCGTTCCTATTTTTCCACAGAGCCAGTGGCAGCCCCAGCTACAGCAGCTACGTGACATGGGCATCCAGGACGATGAGCTGAGCCTGCGGGCCCTGCAGGCCACCGGTGGGGACATCCAAGCAGCCCTGGAGCTCATCTTTGCTGGAGGAGCCCCATGAACTCCCTGCTTCCCCTGAACCCCCAGCAAGTTGCAGAGGCTGCTGCCCATGGGAGGCACTCATGAAGGTGCCTCCATCTCTCCCTCCCCCAATATACCTACCTGATGGTCAACTCTCCTGCTTTGTCCAGTTCTTGACCTTTCTGGCTGATCTGAGTTGGTGGAGGCAGTGGGGCAAACAAGGTGTACTGGTCTTGATGCTGTGGCCTCGGAGCAGGGCTGGCCTCTGGTTCTGGGCCCTGGATGAAGGATTTTAGACCCCACATCATGGGATGCTGTGAGATACCCATGTTCACTTCCGGGAGAAGTTTCCAGCTGTAGCCCCCAGACTCTCTGGGGCTTTGGAGTTTGGCAGCCTCAGGATGTGCCGAAGGCTGGGCAGGGCTGCGACCCAATCTTCAGGGTGGCTGCTGGATTACAGCTGTGCCCAGAAGAGGCTTATGCTTCCGAGACGTCCAGTCTAGGGAGTGGCTGGGTGTACTTTCATGGGAAGCAAACGGAGGCAGCTTGCCTTCCACATTTCTCTCTCTCTCAATGGCTTCCAAAGATTTCCTTGTCCACCCCACCAGCCTACTCTCACCAAGCATTTTTTGATGCTTGTTCTGTAATGATGCCAGAATCCGGGCCTCAGAGCTTTGCCAGGAGGCAGGGCGCTCCTTGTCCTGAAGGCATAAATACAAGAGCAGTTAAATAGCAATACTAAAGAACAACACCAACATGAATAGGGCTCAGCTTTAATATTGAAGAGAGGGCACCAACCCCCAAGCTGCTGCTCCATCTGCCTGTGCTCACTCACGTTCCCCTTGGCATGGTGTTCCCTGTGACGTTCCCTGCGGCATCACAGACATGTCCAAGTTGAGAAAGTGGGTTTTAAGTGCTTTGAATACTTCGTTGGGAAAAAACTTCTTCCCCTCAGATGGTGTTTTGATTCATTTGGGAATAACATGGGTGGAAAGGGGCTCAGAGGTCTGTTCCTGCCCTCTGCCTTGGCAGACGTTTCATCTCCACCATTCCCAGTCATGGTGGTTTGGTTTCTGCTTGTCTCCTCCAGGAACATAAGATTTACCATTTACAGCCTATTCTGTCCTTTAACTATTCGCCAGGGCATTACCCCTTGGTCCCCTCTCTGCCCTAAGGAACCACTCGGAACAAGCCCGCTTTCTCTTCTACCTTAGCGGGGCTTTAATTACTTACAGAATGCCATGGTGGGTCATTGACTTGTCCCTTTGACCTGTCCTTCTGGTTTTGGTTCCCAGCACATCCTGTTCATTTCTCTGGATGACCTCCAGTATATCAGTGATACTCTTAACGTCCAGATATGGCCTGAACAGCATGTTATTCTTTGCCTCTTTCAGAAAATTTGAGAAGTCTGTCTATTTGCATTGACAGAAAAGATTCAGAACTGGCCTTCTCAGTGCTAGGCTTCTGTGTGCCTCAGTGGTCTGCCTGGAGCCCAGCTGCCTACTTGTGGTTGAGAGCAAAGACCAGGAAGCTCTGTCTTTGAACACAGCGTCTCTTGCTTGTTTGTGGTGGAAACAAAGGCCAGTCCCATCCTCATGGGTCTGTCTTGGTCAAATGGGGCTGACACAGCCCTTCTTGTGCCCATGATACAGCCTGCCCAGAGCTGGTTTCCATTCTGTGGCAGCTCTCACCCTGCCTCTGAGGACTGCCTTCAAAGATGCTGGGGTTCCTTAACTCCCCCACCCCATTATGCTGCAGAACATTTGGGTCACCCTGCCCTATCCCTTGGACCAACCCCCAATACCAGTTCCCAGAACAGAGCCGTCCCCATGGTTTCCCTTTCCCTTCTTTGTTGGCGTTTTCCTCCAGGGGCTTGGCAAGTTGGCTTTGCTTCCTGTGGCCATGTGTCGAGTAGTCTATGTTGAGTCTGATAAGTGCCCCCACTGAGCCTGGGGCTTTCCATGAGCCAAGGACTCTTTCCTCACCATTGTCCCTTTCATAGTTTCTTTTTCTTTTTATTATTTAAAAATTTTTTTTTTTTTTGAGACAGAGTCTCGCTCTGTCGCCCAGGCTGGAGTTGAGTGGCACGATTTCAGCTCACTGCAACCTCTGCCTCCTGGGCTCCTGTCTCAGCTTCCCAAGTAGCTGGGACTATAGGCGCGTGCCATCACAGCTGGCTAATTTATGTATTTTTAGTAGAGATGAGGTTTCGCCATGTTGGCCAGTCTGGTTTCAAACTCCTAACTTCAAATGATCCATCCATCTCGGCCTCCTAAAGTGTTGAGATTACAGGCATGAGCCACTGCACCCGGCCGCCTTTTATCCTTTCAAAAACCATTGACTGAGCCTCCACTCTGTGCCAGATAAACATGATGGTATCTTTGCTCTGACAATGCTGTGTTGTTGGTAAGATGGACAAACAGATGATTACATTAAAGCCTAATGAGAACTGGGTGAGGCAAGTCTAGGGGCTGTGGCGCTCACAGGAAGGGGGGCTAATGTGGGCTGGGGTGGGAGTGTGAGGATGAGAGAAAGCTTCATGGAGAAAGTGGCACTACACTGAGACCTGAAGGGTAAGGGAGAATTGGGCAGGAAGGTATATGTACTGAGGGGGCTGGGGGTGGGGAGCAAAGCTGGCTTCTGTAGCCCTGTCTGTCAGGGTGGCTTGCAAGGCACGTGGGTGGGCAGAGGCTAGATCATTTGAAGGCATGTAAGGAGTTTAGACTTAACCCTGGACAATGGGAGTCACAGAATGGCAATCAGGGGAGAGAGTCCAATGTGTATTTCAGAAAGGTCATTCTGGCTGCTGTGTGGTGAATATATTGGGAGTAGAAGGCTAAGGGAGGGCAGGCATGAGGAAGCTGGGGAGGAGGCTCTGGCAGTGATCCACTTAGAACTGCTGGTAGACTGACCTGGCAGCGTGGCAGTGGGGGAGGAGAGGAGGAGGTAGAGAGGCTTTAGGAGTTAGAATTGGTATCAGATCTTTGGGAAAGGCAAGTATACTGTTGTCTCCACTGAACAGGTGGGGACACCAAGGTTCCAAGGGTTGAAATCATCTGCCCACAGTCTCATGGGCAGGAAGGGAACAAGTGGTCCCAGAAACTCAGGTCTGTCTTACTCCAGAGCTGGCGCCCTTCTTCCCACTGCCCTTGGCCTCTTAAGTGTGGAGGAATGGGAGATCATGAGGGCTTAGATCCAGCTGAGGAGCTAGGGCTTTATCCTGAGGGCAAAGAGCACCCCTGAGACAGCTTCAGGCAGGGCCGTGGGGGACCAGATCTGTGTGTGAGATATTCTGACAGCTGTGTGGAGGCTGGATTTGTGGGAGGTGAGACTGGGGGTAGGCAACCAGCTAGGAGGCTGGCTGGATCCTCCAGATGGGACACGGAGGGAGCCTCAACTGGAACTGCTGCAGGGGAGCTGGGTGGAGGGGAGCTGCTAGGTGTGAAGGACAGACTAGCTCTGGGGGCTGAAAGTGGGAAGGGAGGCAGGATGTGAGCGGGCGGATGGTGGTGCAGCAGTAAGAATAAGGGACTGGGGTGACAATTTGGAATGAGGTGCCATGGGACAGCCAGGTGGGGATGTGTATAATTAAAGACAGTTGGATGTCTTTGGACTGAGGTAGTGATCAGGAAGTTCTAAGTTGAACACTGGGCCTGTGTCATGTGAGAAGGCAATTAAGCTTTTCAGAGAAAGGTAGAGGAAAAGGGATACCCACTAAGGAGTTCAGCTTTATGGGAAATGGTGACTGATAGATGTGAGGCATGGAACGGGGGCAGGATCCGCTGCTTCTAGGAAGATGAGAGCAGGAGTCAGCAAAGCTGAGGGAGTGGAAGGAACTGGACAAAGAGGGCATGCTCAGTGGGGTCAGATGCCACAGACAAACCTAGCAGCAGAAGGGCTGACCTTGGACTTGTTGACTTGTGCCATGGTGACCTTGGGGAGACATTCCAATGGAACCGGAGCCAGATAGCAGGGATTGAGGACTGAACAGGTGAGGGGCAGTGGATGCAGAGAGGGCAGGGGACCTTGCTGGTGAGGGAGAGAATAGTAGTTAGAGGAGAGATGGGATTGAGTGAGTTTTTGCAGTTCAGCAGAGGTGAAGTTGGAAGTGATCACAAGAACTTTTCTAGGAAGCTGACGGAAAAAAAGGAAAAGACCCCGAAATAGAATATGCAAATATGTAGAGATGGGTGAGTTTTCTAACAGATCCGTTCTCCTGATATAACTCAAATTTGGCTAGGCTGGTATGGGCTGGGCTGGCACAGCTTGCTGGGCACATGGGCCCCAGATCTGCTCCTCGCCTCAGCCCCATCTGGCCTGGGCCCCAGACCAAGCTCTCAGAGCCCTACCCTGAGGTGGCTTCTTGTTGCTGTTGCCACAGACTTTGGCAGTGGGTGTTTGTTGAGGATGTTGGGGAGTTTATTCAGGTCTCCCTCTTTGTGCTTACCCAGCCTCTCCAGCAGGTGGAGTCCCCTCTGGCCCTGGGCTGAGTTCAGGTCAGTTCAGCTGTGCCGCTTGTTCCCCTGGGCCTGGGCCTGTCTCGCTCTCATAGGCCCTGAGATTGCTGGGAATAGAATTCAACTTCTATGCTTGAAATGCTTTCGTGGCAACCCAGGCACTGGCCTATTCTATCTTGGCAAAACTAGCTAATGTTAATAGCACACTGCACAGCACAGTAGTGCTTATTTATCAAGCATCCTCTCTGTGCCAGGCATTGAGCTAGGCACTCACATGTGCTATCTTAGTTAATCCTCATAGTGACTCTGAAAATAGATATTATTAGCCCTATGTACAGATGAGTGCTTCCTGTAGGCTGAGGAAATGGCCTTTCTAGGGGTTGGGTGGGATTGTATCAGCATGATTCCATCAGTGCACCTACCTGGGGCCTTGTGTCTGGCTGACTGAAGGGTCTCCTAACCACTTGTCTTGGGAGTGGCAGCTCAGGTCTTGGAGGGGACTTAGGCTTCTAAGTCAGACTGAGGTTTAGATTGCTTTTCCACATATGACCTAACTTCTTGGAGCATCAGTTGTGCCATGTTTGACATGTCCCCTCAATTTCTATAATGGATATTGAGTGTGTGTATCAGAGATGCCAGGCACTCAGAGCTGGGCCGTTGAATGTTCTAGATGGCATCAGGGCCCAGACAATGAAGTAACCCTAACAAGGACAGAAGCAAAGAAAGTCTAAGGTCTTGCAGTGGGGACCATAAAATTAATTGCTCTTATGCAGAATCGAGTCTCATTTCTTCTCCTGGGCTCAGATTCACTAATCTTTCTCAAATGTGCATCCCAGAGAGCCACTACTGATGGTTGAGAATTGGCCCAGGGATAACCCTGGGCTAAGATCAAGAGGATTTAACAACATGGTGTCTCAATCCATTAAGAGTGCCTTTAGAGGTGCTAGAATAAGGAGGAAGGAAGCCAGTCTTTCAGCCCTTTACTGCTCAGCCTCCATACTAGGTGTTGTGTTCTGATCTGAGGCCTGATCTTTGAAAGAGAGAGAGACAATCTGGACTGTTTAGCATCTAGGAGGGGTCGGTAAAAGTTTGTTAAATAACTGACCATGTCTTAGAAATCAACCAGGATTAGAGAGCTTCTCAAGGAAAGCCCCATGAGGGATCTGTTTGAAACTGGGGTTATTTACCCTGAATACAGAGCAGATTTAGAAGGATGTGACCTCTGTGAAATCCCTGAAGGGCTCTATTCCAGGAAGAGAGATTAGACATGTCCTTGTGGCCTCAGACGGCAAATTTAGGACCACTGTTTGAGAGTCTTCCACTGGAGAAGAAGGCTCTGGGTCAGAGCTAAACAAGATGGGCAAGGCTGGCTTGTGAGGGAGCTGATCATCACTGGAGGTATGTAAGCAGAACCTGCATGGCCGCCATAAGGAGTCTTGTGAGTGGCTCTCAGGTAGCTACTCCTAATTCCAGGAATTGAGATTCTTGGATCATTATATTCATGAAAGAAAGTGAACTGTTTGTGGGTGACCACACTTCTGCATGTGTATCTCCTCACTGAAGTGGCCTCAGCAGGCCCAAGGATCACATCAGAGATGGGAGGGTCCTGGGACATCATCTCTCCTGTAGACATCACTTTATTTTTATGTTATTTTAGTTTAGTTTAGTTTAGTTTAGTTTAGTTTAGTTGAGATGGAGTTTTGCTCTTGTTGCCCAGGCTGGAGTACAATAGCATGCTCTCGGCTCACTGTAACCTCCACCTCCTGGGTTCAGGTGATTCTCCTGCCTCAGCCTCCTGAGAAACTGGGATTAAAGGTGTGTACCACCATCCTCACCTAATTTTTATATTTTTAGTAGAGACGGGGTTTCACCACGTTGGCCAGGCTGGTCTTAAATTTCTGACCTCAGGTGATCCACCCGCCTCGGCCCCCCAAAGTGCTGGGATTATAGGCATGAGCCACCACGCCTGGCTGACATCACTTTAAAAGCATATTTAATTCATCCTACAGAAGGAAATGCAGAAGATGGAATGAGAAAGCTTTGTCTCTCTCTCTGATATAGAGAGAAGATAGACCAGGAGAAGATACGGAGTTTTAGCTCCTCTTTCTCATTTTGTACACAAAGAAACAGAGGCCTGGACTGGGTCAGGGCCTTCCTTGAGTCAGTATCCAGGCTGAGACTTCATCTTTGGCCTCCCAGCCATGTCTAGTCAGGAAATTTTGTTAGTCTAGATGGATTCCATATGACATCCATGAGATTCTGCCCTGCCTTAGGCCTTGGACAGTGAGAATAGAGGCTCAGAGATGGATTAGGGGCATATGAATGGGAGGGAGAAATTTGTCTCTAGAAAGTCTGGGGAGTGTCTATCACATAAAAGCACATGTAGAATGTATGACTAGGACAGAGCAAAGATGCACTTAGTCTCTGCTAAGACTAGGCTGTGTTCCAGAGTGGCCACCAGGTGGCACTCCCACCACAAGCCCAGTGCCAAGTTGGCCAAGTTTGAGGCTTGGGTCTAAGGATGTTGCTGATTTGTCTGTGGAAGGCTCAGGACCTGTAGTGTTTTCAGGTGAGCTGAGTGCCCTGGTAGAAGGAAAAAAAAGTCTGTCTCTTCTCTGCTGACTGAATATTCTTCTTTGGATTTTTACTTTTTTTGTCTGTCTTAACTTGACCTGCCCTACTTAGATCTTAGTAATTTAGGTAGGGTTGATCAGATAAAAATGCACATAGAATGATTAGGACAGAAAGCAGAGATGTAGGCATGGGATGCTGCTGGGAGCGAGACCCTCAGGGCTAAGAGGGTGGTGGCAGTTCTGAGAAGTTCTCCATTCACAGTGGGCTGAACAGATGTATGGAGGGTGGTGATCTCTGAACTGGTCTAGGAGGAAGAGTCAGGCACTTGAGGGGAATGTCCTGGCTGAGGTTTGGAGGCAGGCAGAGCACTGAGGGGAGGGTGAGGCATGGCCTACGCAGCCTGAGAAGTGTCTTCTCAGCACTCCTTGCCTGACATGGTCTGCCACGAGTTGGGCCAGGTACAGTGACTGTTGTGTCTGTGCCTGTGAGATAGTCACAGTGGGCACATGGTATGTTGGGGGTCCCAGATATAGGCCCCAGACCTGTTTTTATTTGCCCGTATCCATCCTCCTTAACTTCTGAATTATTTGCCAATATTTTAAAAGTGAGAGTTTCAACAAAGAGTCAATTTTCTTTTCTTTTCTTTTTTTTGATGGAGTCTCGCCCTGCCACCCAGGCTGGAGTGCAGTGGCGCGATCTCAGCTCACTGCAACCTCCACCTCCCAGGTTCAAGAGATTCTCCTGCCTCAGCCTCACAAGTAGCTGGGATTACAGGCGCGTGCCACCACACCTGGCTAATTTTTGTATTTTTAGTAGAGATGGGGTTTCACCATCTTGGCCAGGCTGGTCTCGAACTCCTGACCTTGTCAGATAAAAATGCACATAGAATGATTAGGACAGAAATCGTTGACCTTGTGACCCACCCACCTTGGTCTCCCAAAGTGCTGGGATTACAGGCATGAGCCACCATGCCCAGCCTCTTTTTTCTTTTCTTTCTTTCTTTTTTTTTTTTTGTGAGACAAGTTTCACTCTTGTGGCCCAGGCTGGAGTGCAGTGGTGCGAACTTGGCTCACTGCAACCTCCCCCTCCTGGGTTCAAGTGATTTTCCTGACTCAGCCTCCCAAGTAGCTGGAATTACAGGCGCTAGCTACCATGCCTGGCTAATTTTTGTATTTTTTAGTAGAGACGGGATTTCACCATGTTGTGCAGGCTGGTCTTGAACTCCTGACCACAGGTGATCCACCTGCCTCGGCCTCCCAAAGTGCTGGGGTTACAGGCGTGAGTCACCGCACCCAGCCCTCCATTTTCAGCTTTCCTTGAAAATCATACTACCTTTCACTACTGAGTTTACTTCTTCATGGTTCCATGGGCTGGAGCTGAGTGGAAATTACCTTATAGACAGGACAGCGTTCTGCAGACCCCAGCCCACCCACTCCCCTCGTTCTCATCAGTGCCTAGTCTCTGCCCCCTGCAATAGGTAGTAATGGTGGTAAGGCAATAGGAATTGTTGCTGCTGTTAGTAGCCAGTAGGCCCGGGTGGCCACCAAGCTCTGAAGCCTCAAAGCAGGGGTGGGATCTAGCATGGAGGGGGCTGTTGGGGGTTGAATGCCCTCTGAGAGCTACTTCTAATCCTAAGAATTGGGATTCTTGGATCATCGTATCTATGAAAGGAAGTGAACTGTGTGTGGGTGACCTCATATCTGCATATGTTATCTCCTCACGGAATCCTTCTACTTCCCACAGGCCTCTTGTTTGGGGTGGGTCACTCCTGTGAAGGCCGTGTGTAGCCAGGAATCAGGGCTGAGGAGGAGGTCACATAACCCTGGAGAATGGAAGGATGAGTTAAGTTGGACCCTGAAAAGTGAGAGGCTTTAGTTGGAATGTTGGGGGGATTGCCTGGGGCTTCTGCTAGTGCTTCAGGACCATTAATCTCAGGTCTGTGTGTATCCATTTCTTTCATTCCAAAAGGAGTCTTCTTGGATTAGGCTGTGCCTCAGCTGTCCATGGGGCTCAGGAAGTGGTCTTAAGGTATTTTTCTTACAGATTGAAGCCCTGCATCATTTCTTTCTCCCAGTCTCCTTCCTCCCTCCCCTGAATGTGGAATCATGGGGAAGGGAGGGACAAGAATGTGCCTCCCCATCAGACATATCAGCATCCACATCTGTTGCTTCCTCTGCTGGTCCACTTCCCATCACTGGCTGTGAGTGGGGATTGTGCCCTTGTTCTCAGTCCAGGCTCAAGAGCCAGCCTTGGCTTTCAGTGAGGCAGGCAGGGCCCTGACACCACCTATACCATTCCGACTTGATTTTCCTGTGCTGCCTGAGGCAGGAAAACCCATGCCTAAACTCTGGTCATAGTGCCTGCCCCACAGTCTAGCTGCCTTTCCCTTTATAAAGTTATTGCCTCAAGTCATGGGCTTAGTTTTCTCCTCCCCTGGCTGCCTGCAGCCAACCAAGAGAGTGGGCTGCCATCTCGCCTGGCCCTTTGTCCCCAGGTTGGCTGGCTTGTGGGGAGGATGGTCTTCAGTACTACTTCCTTCCCCCCTACCCCCGAGTCTGGAAAAAAAATTATCTGGCATCTACCCCAGTTTCCATCTGCTGCTCTGTTGATTGAGAGATTCAGCCCATTCCCTGGTCTGCCCTTCTACCCAGCACCTGGTGACCTGGGCCCTGTCTAGGTCCTTCTGGGGATGGTTTGGATCCAGACTTCAGCCACAGACAGGAGGCAGCAGCGCCAGGGTACATCACACAGAGAGAACTCAAGGGTGTGGACCCTTGAGAAACCACCTGAGTTTCAATCCGTCCCGCCTCTAGTTGTGCGATCCTGGCACTTCACATCCCTTGTCTGTGCCTTGATTTCTTCATTTGTAAAGGGAGGTGACTAACAGCTCCAACTGCATAGGAGTATAAAGATTGAATGAGTTCAGATGAGGCTATGAGATGGCACAGCATATGGGAACCACAGTGTTAGCAATTGTTATTGCAGTCAGAAAACCCATCTTCGTTCTACCATTTATTGGTTGACCTTGGGCAGGTCCATCCTTGTCCCTCCCTGTACCTCAGTTTTCTTCTCTGCAATGGAGTTATGCTCCTTCCCTCAGTGAGAGGAAGAGAGTAGAGGACTGGCAGAGATGATGTAGGTGAACATGGGTTATGTGTTGTGAGTCGTTGTGCACATGGGCAATGTTATCATTGATTTTGAATCCATTTGAATTCTTAGTTCCAAAAGGCAGAGACAGGTGATTTCTTAGTTTGCCCTAGCTTTGCATAGACAGGAGAGACACTAGGGGCAATACCTATTTAGCAGATGAAACCGAATGTCCATCTTAGAGGCTAGCCTGGGCCAGGCTCCACTGCTGGCTTCAGGGCCACAGACTTAGGTGCAGGCCTGGGGAGGAGCTCTTAGACTGTCCACAGCCTCCCTCTCTGGGGCAGTGTGCCCCTGGGTATCATGGGGCTGTTGGCTCTACCCAGTAGGCCAGGAGCCTCGCTCTGCACTGTCTCTGGAGGTGCCTTGAGTTTACCTTCCTGGCCTGCTGCGGTGCCTCAGGGCTCTCAGGGAAGAAGGAGGGGACAACTGGAAGCAAAATGTAGAATGGTAAAGTCAAACTTCTTGGTAGCAAAACTTTCCTGGTTCCAGGGGGTAAAAACAACCACCAAATGGTCCTGGCCCCATGGAGCAGGGCAGAGGGCAGAGGGCAGAGGGCAGCCAGCCCACCGCCTTTGCTGGTGTCTGCAGTGCGTGAATCATATCTACGTCTGTGAGTTCTGAAGGTTGGATATTTCACCTCTGCTCCTTCCTCATCCTGTCTTCTCAGTAAAAACTAGATAAATACTTACTGAGCTGGGTGGATTTTCCATTCATGGTTCCCTGGGGCACAAGTGGAGGTGGTAGATCTGGGCCGTCTCTGGTCTAGAGAGAGGAGACCCTTTTACAAAGGGCAGGCACGTAGTTCTGAGAGGAGGAACTGATGGCAGAACTGGCTGAGCTGCTCAGGTAACTGCAGAGGGTCTGGGCCTGGACCCCCAAGGCAGTCCCCAGTGAATGGTCAGATTGCCTGAGATAGGTGAGCCCTAGGTACTTTGTGGACAGAGATCCCCTTAAGCTGCTCTCACCCTCCCTCCCCCACAGTGAGTCTTGGGCATGGGGGATGCTCCCCTCTCTACTTGGGGAAGGGGCCTTCCTAATTATATCCCCCTCCACTCACATGGAAATGAGTTTGGATTTTCTGAGCGTACACCAGCTGGCTGGGGGGGAGGCAGCCCAGAAGGCTGCTGGCTGGGGAAGGGAGGAGAAAGGAGAGGGAGGGGAAGGAGCCAGGCCAAGATGAAAAATTTCCAGTGTTCTCCCAGGCAGAGCAATAGCGGGTCCCTGAGTGCTCCCCACATATCATCGTTGTGCCTGCTGGTAGGCTCAGCAGGGAGCCGTGTCCACTTAGGCGAACTCATCCTCCAAGGACCATAGTCCTCAGGGTGCGAACCACTTACCTGGCCATAGCAAGGTTGTTGGGTGTTGGACTCCTCTGTGCCTTTGGACAGAGGTCCTCCACGACTTCTAGGCCAATCTTTTTATGGGGTGCAGGGAGTGGAACTGAGGCCCAGAGAGGGTAGATAGGGCCTGCCGCCCCTGGCAGAAGACCACAAGTCTGGCTTGTCCGCAGCTGGGCTTTCCCCGTAGATTTGCCCGGGAGAGGGTGGCGAAGGTTCCCCCAGCGGTTCCGCTCTCGCCAGTGAGGCGAGAAAAGGCTGCGAGGGGCGGGGGGAGGGGCGGGGTGGGGTCAGCGCTGGCTCCGCCTCCTAGCGCTTGGGTCTGCCTGCGGCCGGGCGCTGGCTCAGTCTCGGCTGATTGCTGCTGTCGCTCCCGGGGCCACGGGATGACGCCTCCTCCGCCCGGACGTGCCGCCCCCAGCGCACCGCGCGCCCGCGTCCCTGGCCCACCGGCTCGGTCGGTGCTCCTGCTGCGGCTGCTGCTGCTGCTCTGGGCGGCCGCCGCCTCCGCCCAAGGCCACTCAAGGAGCGGACCCCGCATCTTCGCCGTCTGGAAAGGTAGGCGGCGCCGCGCGGCTGGTCGGGCGCGGGATCAGACGCTGCGCGGGGCGGGTGCGGAGTATGCTGCACCCGGAGGGAGTGCGTGCGCTTGGCTCTGCGGGTCCCGGGCTGTCCCCGCGCTGTCCTCGCGTGGAGCGTGTGGGTTTGGGTGAGTGTGTGTGAGTGTGTGCGCTGGCACACCAGAGCCGGCTGTAATGCTGCGGCGAGCGAGCGGCGGGGCCGGAGCCCCGGCCAAGTCGCACCAAGTCTCTGGCAGCCGGGAGCCGCAACGCCCGGGCGCCAGGGGAGGGGGCGGGCCCCTCTCTCGGCCCCGAGCCAGTCTGGGTTCTCTGGCTCGGGGTCTTCGGCGCAGGACCCTTTCCCCGCCCGGGACACCAACCCCGGTCCCCTCCTCTTGAGCTGCGGGCTCTGCTGGCGCGCGGGGCGCAGGCTGGGCCGGCGAGGGGGGCGCGGACCCCTTGCCGCCGCCGCCGCGCTTCGGCAGCGGGAACAAAGACCCCGCCGCCTGCCCCCGCCCCCGCCCCGGCCTGGAGCT
This sequence comes from Chlorocebus sabaeus, assembly GCF_047675955.1. Lineage (NCBI taxonomy): Eukaryota > Metazoa > Chordata > Mammalia > Primates > Cercopithecidae > Chlorocebus > Chlorocebus sabaeus. Next base: position 50,262,250 of record NC_132929.1, on the reverse strand, counting down.
CGGGCCAGGCAAGGGGGTGGGCACCCTGCGGCGAGGCGGCGGGACGTGGTGTGGTGCGGGGGCTTGGGGTACCAGGGCGCTGCCTCCGCAATGCCGGCACCGGCCGCTCCCCCCTTGCCCGCACGTGGCAGTTGTCACCAGAAATCGGCTCCAGCGTTGGGGGGCAGTGCCCGTTGGGTGGGGCACGGCTGTTGGGACCCCCTGGCGCTGGATCTAGGGCGGGGGTGCAGCCTTTAGGCCAGGGTAGGTATGAGAACCTGGGGGACCGGAGTCTCCCCCAAGGCACCTCAGTTTAGACCCTGTACTATGGGACAGAAAGCCGGCTAGGCGGGTGTTTGAGGCTTTCTGCCGTGAGGAACTGATCTCCCCTCCCCTGCATTGCACACAAATGCCTCCCCGCCCCCAGGCCGACTCGGCTCTGTCCCCAAATTTGGCGTGTCTGCGGCCCCCCTGTGGTGATGGTGGGGGAGTCGCAGTGGGGACTGGGGGGACTGGTCGGGTCTGGCCCCACCGGGAGCCTTTTGATGCCTTTGGCAGTTTGCAGGGATTGCGGGAGTCTGAGCATTATCTGGGGCAGGTATTATTAGCAGAGGGGAAAAAAAAAAACATACAGAAAACGAGTGGCCCGAACTGCCGCAGTAGCTGAGGGAATGTGACTTGCCCAAGGTCACTGAGCAGTGTGGGTGCTTAGGTGCAGGCAGGGGCTCTGATCTGGCACAGGACCAGTCCAGGTTCTGCGTTAGGGAGGGGAGAAGGATTTAGATGGTTCAGGGACTATGATTGAGGTGTTCTGGGGACCAACTCGGCTACCCAGCCTGAGGTGCTCCTGGAGGAAGCCAAGCAGCCCTGCTAGAGCTCTGGCCGCCTGTGCATGTAGGAGACCTGCACACCACTCTGCAATCCCAGCTCTAGCCCCAGCTTCATTTGCCCTCCCAGCAGCTTTGCCTTCCCTCAGTCCCCTTGGCTGTCTTGGACATCATAGCATGGGGGCACTCTGGAGGGGACAAATGGGCATGTCTGAGTGTTCTGGAATCTTTCCCTACATCAAACCCTTTGCATTTTGGCTCTGTTTGCCTGTCCCACAGTCTTCCCATGACCCCCCACCCCCACCCCACTTAATGCACACCCGCTTCTTAGCACTTAATGCATACATCCCATCCTGGGCACTTAGTTCCCACCCTGAGGCTATTTAAAGCTGCTTTCAGTCCTCTTACCCACTTTTCGAAGCTCCCAGCCCAGCTCCATGGCCTACCTCCCCTACCCGCAGTTCACTGCTGTAGCCACACTGGCTGTGCCCTCTGCTTAGTAATGCACTGTTGAACCCCACTGGCTGGGGTCTGCCAACCGTTCACCAGTCTTGTCCAAGGACAGTCTGTGGTCTCCTTCACCAGTGCCAGGTGCCCCACTGGCCAGACAGGCCCTGCCATTCACCTGCCCCCCACCCCCAGGGCCACCAGCTGGTGATGGTGTGCCCGATTGACAGCTGCCTCTTGTCTCCTGTGGGGTGACACATGGTAATCGGACAGGAATGGGCTTGAGTAGGACAAACCCAAGAATAGGGTAAGAGGGGGTCTTGCTGGAAGTCTAGAGCTCTGTCTACCAGTGGGTGGGTGCGAGTATGGTGGTATCCAGGAATGACAAAATCAGGGATGGTGGTGGTTCTGGAGCCGTTTCTCTGTGAGGCATAGATGGGGATTTTAGTTTTGAGTCAGGACAGCTGTGGGGATTGGAATAGGTATGGAAAGTTTTTTATTTTCTGCTGCTTGGATCCCCAAGTTCTAGAGAAAGATTAAAGCAGGGAACTCTGAGAGGGGCCCAGCCTGCACTGATCAGGGAGGTTGCTGCCTCTGCAGCCTGATGAAAGTCTGGCACAGTGTAGCTCAGGCCAGGGAGAGAGATGGGCCATCATGTACCTGCTGGGTGCCCTTGAGCTCTGCACTTGTCTTTGACCCTTAGAGCTTGCCAGAGCAAGAAAGGCTCTAGGGATTGTCTCCCAAGGGCTGTCGCTGACACATGGGCAAGTCACGGATGTGCATGTGTGGTCCTGATCTTCCTGCAAGCAGCGACTGGAAGGGAGTAGATTGCAGGTGAGGTCTGGGGCTTAAAAGGAGGTTGGCATGCCTGTGTAAGCTGTGCACCCCTCTTCCATTTTATCAGTGGTTGGAGGAGGTAGAGAAGGCATGGAAGGTCCTAAACCCCAAAGTCAGAGGTGAACCAGCCTGTCCATGGGGAAACAGAGCCCACATCCCCAGTCTCAACCTGCCCAGCTGGTTCTGCCCTCCCTCGCTTTTGTCCTATTAAACAATGGGATGTTATTGTTGACTTAGTGGCTGCTGGGGAGCCATTCTGGGGCTGCTCCCCAGGGCAAGAGGTTTGTTACCTCCTCCAGGGGATGAGGTCACATCTGGGACTCCCCAATCATCAGCATTTCCAGTGGAAATCCTTGCCCCCTTGGGGACTTAGATGTGTTCATCACCTTCAAGGTGAACTTCCTCTGCAGAGTCTCATGGTGGGGGGGCAATTCTCTGGAGGAGAGGGGGAGTTTCCTAAGCCGAGAGAAATGCATGGTGAGGTCATCAGGAGCTTCCTACCAAGCTCTGTGACCCCTCTGTCCTGGACAGTGAAGATTCTGAGAGCAGGTCTGGTAGAATGGATGCTGGCACAGGTCCAAGGATGACCGTGGTATAGGGGAGAGAGTTGGGAGGTCGGGAGCCTGGTTCAGGCTGTGACCTAATTTGCTCTGTGACTCTGGGCAAGTGTTTGTCTTTTACTGAACCTCAGTTTCCCCAAGTGCCCAAAGAGGGTAGGAGAGGGGGCTTATCCTTGTCTGAGATTTAATGTCTTAGGATTTCTGTCTCTCTGGGATGGGAGGGGCTGGACAGAGTCTGTGGTGGCCTGTTTAAATCTTAGATTTCCAGAAATCTAGAGGAGAAATTGAAACCTGGGAAGTCAGGGGAAACCCTTAAGTTTCATGTTCTTTCCTTTTTCTCTCATGGGCCAAAGGCTGAGGATCATTTGGAGGAAATAGCTCATTAGCTTGTGCCCTCACGGGTGGACATATTCACTCAGCAAACATTTGCTGGGGCCAACCTTGTGCTGGTCTTGAGGCTGAGCTTGGGGATCATGGAACAAGATGATTCTATGCCCTTGTAGACTTTTCAGTGTAGATGGAGATGGGCAGATAAACTTGCAGGTACAACAGAATGTGTAACAGAGAGCAGCTATGGGCACTGAGGAGATGTCTAACCCAATTTTCCCAATCAGGGAGGGCTTCCTGGAAGAGGTAGCAAGCTGAAATGGCAGGAGGAGTGAGTCAGCTGGGGGAGGGAAGGAACAGGAGGAAGCACGCCACTTAATAGGATTTTAAACCCAAGAATTTACAGCAAGGACCACAGAGAGGAGAGAAGCCATGTGAGGGGCCCCCATATGAGGAGGTATTGAGTCAGCCTGGGCCTGGGGGCTTCCGAAAAGTTTGAAACTTGTCCAGCTGGGCATAGGTGAGGGGATACCTGTCATCCTATGGCTGGCCCAGCAGTGGGGAGGAAGGCTGCATCCACTGGAGAAAGGCCGTGGCAGGCAGGGAAGGCCTCTCGAGTGCTGGCAAGGCCATAGCCCCGTCACAGCTCCCTGGTGGGAGGCTGGGGCTGGGTCCAGGGAGACCACGGCTTTCAGCATTGACTCCTGACCACAGGACAGTCTCCAGGTGAGAAGATCTGTCCCTCAGCTCTGTCTTCTCCTGCTCTTCCTCTGCAGAGATGGAAGGAGCGTGGAGGTGGTGCGGGGGAGGGGGGACGGTGGTGTGGATAGATCACTATCTGGGCTGAGGGTGGGGCCCGGGGGGAAGCAGGGAAAGCTGGGCTCTGTTTTTTGAGGAGGGCCAGGCAAGGTGGGATGTGAAGTTCAACCCAAGGGGCAGGTCTGGCAGCCCTCAGGGGGCAGTAGCGGGAGTGCATGGACCACTAGCTGATGGCCTGTCCACCCCCAGCTTCACAGGGCTCTGTCACAAGAGACTGACTGCACTTCCTCCGCTTTGGTCGGCAGCTCTGCACTGAAAAGTTTCCACTTCTCTTGATTTCCTTTTTTGGCCCAGCATGGCTGCCCCAGGAGCCTTCCTTCGTCCATAGTTGGGGGAGGAAGGGGCCCTTAACCTGTCCTGCCTTCAGAAGAGCCAGGGTTCCGTACCCTTGCAGGAAGGGCCAGCCACTAGGTGTATGGCCAGCTGTCCTGTCCTCAGGGAGCCAGACAGGCTAGAAAGAAAGCCAGGGAATGGAGAGCCCTGGCGTTTTGTTGGGCCCTGCCTCCTCAGAGGACAGAGTTCCCCCTTCTCTAGCCAGCCAGGCCTCGAGGGACCGTCCCCTCTCTGCCCCGAATGGTATGGGGTGGCTCTCCAAGCCCTTTACTCTCCCTGGCCCTGGCCTTACCGTGTCTCCAGAACTGTGCCCAGCCTCCTGGAGGACCTCCGTCCCCATGCTGCATCCCATCTGGAACACACGGCACACAGCTGCCGCCTTCCCCAGGCCCTGCATGGTGGCCTGGCCCCACTGCCTCCTGGACTCCTATGGTTCTTCCCTCACTGCTCCCTGGCTCCCCCATTCCTCTCTGCACCCCACTCGTCTCTGTACCCCACTTACCTCCTCCTTTCTGCTCTGCCCAGAAAGGAGGTTGCTGGTTCTTTCTCAGTTCTTCTGAGGGACCTTCTTGGATGACCCCAACCCACACAGCCTGACAGCGCTAGCTTAGGATGTCAGAAAAGAAATTCCAGAGATTAGCTGGGCCAGCCAAACATTCCACAGATGGAGAAACTGAGGCTCAGAGATGACAGGGACTGGCCCGAGGTCACCCAATGAGACAGGCAGAGCTGGGACCGGGGCTGAGTCTTCTGAGCCTGTTTCTGCCCCAACTCTCAGCCTGTTTCCAGCTTTCTGTCTGCCGTCATACTCTGTCCCAGGCTGGGGGCTCCTTGAGTGCCTTTTTTCCTCAGCTAGCTCAGCTGGGCCCAGACTCTTCCTGCCCCAGTGCTGTCTGTTCTAGGAGCCGCACCAGCCATCAGTGCCCTCTCTTCAGGACCTTGGATTCGGACCACTTCCATATACCCCTTCTGGTCTTTCCTCAGGTGGTCTGGGCCTTGGGTGCCAAGGACAGGTTGATCTGTGTCCCCGCTCGGGCTAATCTGGTTTTAACTGTCATGACAGCCTGGGATTAGGCTGATCCTGCCATGCCTTCTGCACCCCATGCTTCCAGCCAGAGGCTTGGGCTCTGTGCCAGCACCCCCGGGTAACTTCTCATCATGGAGGGCAGCAGGCCTAGGTCTGTGTTCAGCTCCTCTGGGGAAGAGTCAGGAAGAGAAGCCCTGGGTTTGCCCTTGGGGAGCCCCCCACATTTCTGGAGAGGTGGGTCTTCTGCCTGTGAAGTAGGGTGGACCCCTGGGGAAGTCAGGAATGACCTGCAGATGTAGCCTAGGACTGTGACAGGAGGTGAGAGCAGGAAAGGTCAGTGTGGGATGGTGTAATCAAGGAAGGCTTCCTGGGGGAGGAGGAGGAGCCAGGCTAGAGCTAGGGGCAAGGGCATAGAGTGGGGGCAGAGTACAGCACAGACAACTATTCATATTGTTGTTTGTACAGAGTCTCACGCCTGTAATCCTAGCATTTTGGGAGGCCGAGGCAGGCGGATCATTTGAGGTCAAGAGTTCAAGACCAGCCTGGCCAACATGGTGAAACCCCGTCTCTACTAAAAATACAAAAAAATTAGCTGGGTGTGGTGGCACATGTCTGTAATCCCAGCTACTTGGGAGGCTGAGGCAGGAGCTCTGGCCCAGCCTGTCGAGGAAGGAAGGTCACTGTGATGACTTCTGTACCCCATTGGTGACCCAGGCATCTGTTCTAGGATACCTGTCCCTCTCGCATGGGAGCTTGGCCTGCCCCAGTCTTGCCTTTCTTCATTGTCTGAGCTGCTCCCTGGCAGTGGAAGACATAGAGCAAGAGGAAGCCTTGTCCTCACCTTCAGGACCCCACAGGCCAGATGAAATCCCATTAGACAGCATGATCTGAGTGAAGATGGTAGTGCCAGATGGTTTGTGGTACAAGGTTGAAGGTACGGGCAGTGAATCTGGAATACTTCCTGGATCCAAGGGATTTAGCTAGATTTTCAAGGACAGGTAAGATCCATGTGCACAGAGAAAAGGGGAAAGGTCAATCCAGGGAATGGAGAACAGGAGCAAAGTGCAGAGATGGGAATGAGCCATGGCAGAGCTGTGCAGAAATGAGGTGGGCCTTGACTGCCCTGCCCTGAGGTTTTGGGCCCTGCTTGGATGGGCAGATAGGAGCCATGGTGGGTCCTTGAGCTGAGGAGTGGAGGTGAGTGTTTTGGCCAGGGCTGGCTGGGTGGGGACCTGGCTGGTGAGCACACTCTGCTCTTCACTGTGGTCAGCTTCAGAGCATGCAGTGCCTTTTTTTTTGTTTTGTTTTGTTTTTTTTAGAGACAGGATCTCACTGTCTCCCAGGTGGAGAGCAGTGGTGCAATCATAGCTCTCTGCAGCCTCGTACTCCTGGACACACGTGATCCTTCTGCCTTGGCCTCCTAAAGTGCTGGGATAACAGGCATGAGCCATGGCGCCCGGCCCCACAGAGTACTTTATGTTCTGAGCAGAGATCTTGAGAGACTTGTCTTCCTACTCAGTCACTCAGGACCAGGGCCCCACGCCGCACCATGAGAAGATTCCTGCCCCACTGTTGTAACTTAGGATCTTTAAGATGGAGAGCACTCCTTCCATGATTAAGAGAGAGACAGGTGGAAATAAAGATTTTGTTACTAACAGATCTTGAGGGATACCTGGCATACCTGAGGCCACACACGTGGAGGTCAGGGAGCACATGCAAGGTGGAGGGATCCACGGGCCAGCATCTTTATGCCGTCCAAGGTGTTATTCAAACAAGTTTTTCACAGGGAGTTTGTTTTGTTGTTGTTGTTGTTTTTTGGAGATGGAGTCTCGCTCTGTCACCCAGGCTGGAGTGCAGTGGCACGATCTCAGCTCACTACAACCTCTGCCTCCTGGGTTCAAGCGATTCTCCTGCCTCAGCCTCCCAAGTAGCTGGGACTACAGGTGCACACCAGCACGTCTGGCTAATTTTTTTGTATTTTTGGTAAAGACGGGGTTTCACCATGTTGGCCAGGCTGGTCTAGAACTCCTGACCTCAAATGATCTCCCCGCCTCAGCCTCCCAAAACGCTGGGATTACAGACGTGAGCCACCATGCCTGGCCTCCACAGGGAGTTTTAATTGGTGGGTTTACAGCAAGCAGTCATGAGTTCCAGGAGGTCATGTTGTGACTGAGACAAGGTCACTGGCCTATCTGCACGGTCCATGCGGGCTGTGGGGTCAGTGGGACCAGTTAAATGGGCCAGGCAGTCACCAGGAGATGACTGTCTATGGTAGATATCTGGATTGAGCACTTTGAGGAACCGGGAGGGGGCAGGGAGCTGGAAATGGTGTCAAGGGTGACAGCCCTGCTTCTGGTGTAAGAAAGCCCAGATTATATTCAAAACGGATGCCAGGACAACATCAAAGCACAGGAATTCACTACACTCACCTGGGCCTGCACACCCATGCTCACTTACACACTGTCTTCAGGGTGTTATGGACAGAGGTCAGGCCTTCATTGGCCAAGTAGCCTCTAACTGGGCTTCACCCTCTGTGGGCCTTGGTCTCCTCATCTGTCTGGGAATGGCTGGCCTGGAAGCCTCCACGGGCCCGTCTCTGGAATACAATGTTATGAACACAGATTCTGGAGTCAGCTTGCCTGAGTATGAATCTCTGCTCCACCTCTTACTAGCTGTGTAATGCTAGGTAAGTTACTCAGCTTCTTTGTGTCTCACGGTCCTCATCTGCAAAATGGGGATAATAAAAGAACCTACTTCATGAGAGTTCAGTGATGATTGAGTTAAAACTCATTTGGAATAGTGCTTGGCACATAGTAAATGCGATGGAAGGGTTGGGTGGTAGGGGCATCATCATCGTCGTCATCATCTTCCTCCTCCTCCTCTGGCATCTCTGGTTTCTGATGGAATGCAGCCCTGGCAGCCCAGCCCCTGCCAGTTCTCCCTAATGGGCTTTGCTGGCTGGCTGCCCTTGCTCGGTCTTCCCTGCTGTTTCAGGCTAAGGCTAAGACTGGGTAACCTTCTGTTTGTCAACAGTCTTCCACCTGCCTCCCTCCCTCCACTTGGGGTGGTGTAGCCATCCTCTGCCCTCTCCCCTACCCCTGCCCTGGCTCTGGGCCCAGGGGCAGGCCCTGCACCGCTACCCATTGTCTGCTTTGAAGGAGCCACCAGCTGACTTCGGCCCCACTCTGGGGCTTTTGGAACCTGCTAGGCTGGAGAGCAGCCGGAAGGTGGACAGGACATGGTGTTTGTCCTGGGCTTCCGGCCTTCCCTGGGCTTGGGCTCAGGGCCTCCTTACCGGCCTTCCTTCCCTGAGTCCTTGAATCCTGCCCAGCACAGCCCCTCATCACACTGCTTTCCACACTGACCCTTCTCCCCAGGACTTTGCCCCAGACAGTCTCCCCAATAGCCAAACCTTCTTCTGGTCCTTTGAGCACAGTGGTGCGGTGGGGAGAGCATCCAGACCTTGGTGGCCTGGAAGGGCGTTAGTTTTCCTGTTTGTAAAACGGCAATACAGGTTGTCCTGCCTTCTTTACAGGGTGGCTGGGGGTTTGGTGTGCTGGTCAGTGGAAGCAGATGAGAGTGTCAGTTTTTTCTGCTGCCTCCACTTCCAGAAAACTGTCTGACTTCTGTGGCACTCAGAGAGTCACACTTTCCCAGAAAGACCCATGGACTTAACCCTGATTGTTTTGTGATTTGTTTCAAGAATCCTGGTGGGTCGTAAAACCCAGGCCCAAACAAGTACCAGCACCCACCCCAACTCACACCTAGCTAAACCACAGAGGAGGAAAGTGAACCCAGGAAGGCCCAACCTCAGTCACCGTCACAGCCAGCCAGCTGTCCGGCCACCAAAGAGATAATGAGACTTCTTGGAGTCAGGGCTGAGCCACACATGAGATATATTCCCCTCCCACCCACAGCTGACCTTGGTGGGTGGGAGGATACTCCCCTTTGGCCCAGCACACAGCTCGCTCTTCTCATGGCTCATAAAGAAGGTAGACTACTCACTCCTCCATGAGCTGAGTGCTATCTCGAGGCCCCACCACCTGCCCCAGCACACAGGCTCTGCTCCTGCCAGGCAGCTAGCTAATCTAGAACCTAACCCTGCCTGAATTTTGCCAGGACCCACCTGCAGCCATGACCTGTCCTTAGCACCAAGCCAGTGCCACCCTGGAAACCAGGCTTCTCACACCCTCTTCCTGGCCATATCAGGAGAGACAGAAACATTTGTTCCTGTACTCCCACCCCTAGTGGAAGGGTTTCCTCTACCACTCTGACATGCACAGCACCTACACTTCCACCATTAGTCACTCCTTTGGATTTAAGGCTTTGATCACTAAAGGCCCCTGGGAGATCAGGGCCTCACCTGGAAGGTGGGTGGGCGGGTGATTCCCTTTAGTTATCAGGTTAGTGACTCGGCACCTAGTGAGCAAAAGAGGGAAGGGTAGAGTAGGGATGATTCAGGGAAGTAGGGAGAGGCTGAATATACAGCTTTTTGCAAATCAGAGGCTCTCCAGGAAGCCCAGGATGTGATCCTGGAGAGAAGCAGATGGGTAATGGGTACTGGAAACTTGGAGCTTCCCTCGCTCTGTGTCCTTGGGCCAGTGGTACAGCCTCTCTGGCCTCCACGTCCTTCAGTTCAGTGACTGTTCAGATCCTCTCCCTTCCACCTTGACATGTGGATGTGGGATTCCAAAAGGTGGAGAGGCTGCAGGCTAATTCCTGGGCATCATGTGGGCCTTCCCTCTACTCTGTTTGCCAGGCATGTGGTTGGGCAAGGGTGTGAGGTAGGCCTGGCAGTGCAGGGGTGGGGGCACAACTGTGGGAGGAGGCTCCTGTCAGATGTGCTGGCTCTCCAACCTGAGGCCAGCCTGCTTTCTGCTCCTTGGCCCGGGGCCTCTCTGACTGCCTGACTTAGGCATTCTCCGGGGGGGGGTGCCCACATTCCTGCCATTTTCAGAGCCTGACTCTCTGCCCACTTTCAAAGGGCTCCTTGAGGTTAGCATTCAAGGCCCACTGGGTCAGTGGGTCAGGTTGCAAGGCTGGCTTTGCCAGACCAGAGCATGGGACCCAGCCCCTTCATGGGCAACAACACCTCCCACTCTGCCCTCCCCTGGAGCTGCACTCCTCTTTCACAAACAACAAGAGTATGGGGACAGCGGGCCAGATGGTGACAGCACCAGAGTGAATGAGAAGAGGAAGCATGCGCCACCAGGCAGGCCTGCTTTAGGAAACGCACCCCAGAGGGCCAGACTTGCCACAGTCGGTCAGCTTCTGGGGTGGTGATCAAGGGTAGGGGCCCCAAGGAGTCAGGCCCCATTCTTTCCAATGGGATCAGAGCCCCGTGAGCACCTGGCCCCAGGGCTGTGTCTGGTGGAGGTTTCTCCTATAACCCAGCCTTCCTTGCAGCCCGCCTATCTGACTGGAGCTGGGCCTTGCTGGCCCTGCGACCATGAGAAATGGGACTCAGGGGAACTATGGAGTCCGGCTGGGTACGGGGCAACCTGAATGTGCTTTCTTGGTCCAGCAGGAGCGAGGATTGGCTCGGAATCACATGGGGTGGGGGGTGGGTTGTCTTGTGCCTGGCTTGCCTCTGGGCTATGCCCTCCCCATGTGTCCCTAGCCCCCTCCCCTACCTGAACCCCTGGTTATTCTGGGAGCTTTTAGCTACCACTTAGTCAGCCACTAATGCGTCAGGCTGGGTAGTGAGGGGGGAGACACGGTGCCAGACGGTGCTCCTTTTAGACAAGCAGGATGGGAAGCAGGGGGAGCCAGGAGGTGGGGGACTCCAGAGGATGGGGAGGCATTTTCCACTCCTGGCCCTGCTCGTAGAGTTCAGGCAGCAGGGCGGGGGAGAGTGATGGCCAGTGGGTCAGTGTGTCCTTGGACAGGCTGCATCTTCCCTCCCCCATCACACGTGGGCCTCAGCTCACCTTCCTGATTCTTCTCTCATTAGGACTGTGCCAGGCTGCAGCGCATGGCCTCTGCCCTCTATACAGCCACCTTCCCTACCTTTGCTCAGGCTGTGTCCCCTGCCTGGCATTCCCTCCCTGCCTGTTCTGGGCCCATCCAGCTTTTATCTACCTCTCCTCTCTCTTTGAGTTCATAAAGCAGCAAAAAGAAAATGTTCAGGGATATGACACGTACTCCCTTGGCCTGGCCTTTTTAGGGGCAGCCCCTGGCCTTGCTCAGCTCCTGCCTGCGCAGAGACTCGAGGCCTGGCCCTGATGGCTTGGTGCTGCCTTCACTTCCAGGCAGCCCTCCTGCCCCTGAGCCCCCAGCCCCCGCTCCTGCCAACCGAAACAAAGCGTCCTTTCATGTATTCATCGAGCTGCTGCTGCTCGACACTTCCCGGGCACAATCAGGCCTTTTGAAGGCCTCGGGCGGTGCGGGAGCCCAGGCCGGGGCTGGGGTGGAGAATGGGCCAAGGCCTTGTCCTGGGGCTGAGCTGGTGTCATTCCCTCTAGCCCATATGCATCACCAAGAAGTGAGCTGGGAGGGGCAGGAACCTGGGGGTCACGGGAGGCCGTGCTCCTGGGCTCCTGTTCATTTTCCTGCAAAATGGGACGAACAATCCCTGCCTTCCTCCACCCTAGCCGTTGTGGCTAGGGTTTGAAGGGAACTGGGCTCAGCCTTGCAGATCCGCATGGGATTGTCCTGGCCCTAGTGCCGCAGCTCCTACCCAGGGGCCAGCAGCCCTCACCCTCCCTTCATGTCTTCAGCAGATACTTTGTGGGCAGCCCTGTGGTCCATGCTAAGACAGTTTTGCTGGGGAGCTGTGGAAGCTTTCTGTGGTGCGGCTGTCTGACCCCTCAGATGTGTTCCCAGAGTAGGGCCAGGCCTCCCCCTCAGACCTTACTCTCCGGGACCCAGCCATGCCTCAGCCATCAGGGGCCGTCAGGCTCGTCAGGCTCGACTCCCTAGGGCAGGACTGCTTTCCTCTTCTCTTCAACAGCCCTGCAACTCCTAGACGAGGCCCCACCCCCCAGCCCAGGGTCGTATCTGGTGCCTCTTTCCCCTTGAGTAGTTGTACCAAATTGGCCTTGCTGGCTCCCTTGGAGACCTGGGCCTGTGGCCTTGGTGCAGGTGTGGGGCTAAGGTGACTGATGGAGGTGGCTAGCACAGTCTGACGGCTGGGACTTTTCTGCTTTGACTCCCAGGGGCTATGGATCTCGGGTCCTAGCCCAGCATCTCCAGATGCAGACATGCACCTTTTTGTGGCTGCCAGGCTGGCTATTGGGGGATGGGAGGGGAGTTGGGGTTGCAGACTGTCTGGATTCCAGGCTGGGCCATAGGGGATGGTGGCTGCGGCTTGGGCTGCGGGTGGAAGGGGAGCCATGGGAGCTGAGTCGGGAATACTGTGTCTGACCCCAGCACTCTAATTCTATCCCAGGAAGGGAGGGGGAGCAGGGCAGCACCCAAGACCTGCCAGTTTTCCCTCCCTCCCACTGAAGTGCCAGTACCCTTCAGCCCTTGCTCTGCACATCTGGGGCCTACAGGGAGGGAGGCTTGGGGGCCAGGGAGGGCTGATATCCCCAGAGCTGTTCAGTTGGGCTGTTTATGATGTGCACCAGGAGAACTACACCACCCAAGGACAGTGAGCTCAGCATTTCTGTGGCCTTGCTCCTGAGAGCTAATACTCCAACTTTGGACAAGCTGATCTGTCCTGCCTGCTGATGTGACCTTGGCATGTCTCCCAGGGTACCTCAGCATTCTCCTCTGCACAGTGCACCAGGCCACAGAAGAGGTGAAGAATGCTCACTTCCAGGGGTGACCTGACCATGAAGGGATGTTTCCTAAAGAATGAAGGTGTGGTTGCACAGTGTGTGGTCCAGCTGCTCCATACCCCCGTTAATGCAGAATCAATATGGCTCCAATGAGAGTAAGAGGGATCGGGGGCAGAGTTGAGGAAATGGTAGTTTTTTTTGGTCAGAACTGGAGCTTGGGTGTCACTGCCAAGCTGGCTGCGCCAGAGTTTCCTGCAACTGGAAAAACAGTGGTCAGACCCAGTTCCTGGGTGAGGCCCCGACTGGTCAGAGGGGAAGATGGTGGCTGTGGCTGATTGCTGGGGGCACAGCCACAGGCCATCCCATCCCTATAATTTACTCCTACAACCAGGACAACCTCAGTAGTGTCACTGGAGATGAGACATCTCCCCAGAGACAGTGGCTGCAGTCAGTTTCGTTTTTGGGGAAAATTTTTCCAGTCAGCCCTTCTGCTGAAAGACCCAGGCTGTGCTCTGTGAAGGTCCCCCTGTCCCAGAGTTGCTGGGGAGGGAGAGCTGATTTTTACCCCCAGGAGAGCTAACATCTCCGTGGGTGAAACCAGGCCAGAGTGGGCCATGGTGCAGAGTCCAGCTTGGTAGGCGGGAGTGTAGGCTCTGGTTCAGAATCTGCTACTGACCTGCTTCCATGTGCCCTTGGGCTACCCCTCCCTTGGCCTCTGTTTTCCCATCTGTGAAATGGGAGGGAGTAGATGTTGAGATTCCTTTCCTCCTCTAGTCTAGTGCTCACTAAGGGGCTGGGGAGGGACCAGGAGGGGTTGGAGAGGGATTCCTGAAGGAGGAGAAGGGATTCTGAGCATTGTGATTCCTCGGAACCTGGACTCCAAGGGGGGTGCTTGGAGGCCCTGCTGCCTGCTGAAAGGCCTAGGGTCAGGGGGCACCACTTGCTTTGGCTTAGGGCAACAGAAAGCCTCCCAGAGCATAGCCAAGGAGCCCTGGTCCTCCTGCCGGAGCCCAGCCCCTCAAGAGTGTGTGCCAGAGGAGGGGGTCTGTTCCCCCAAGAGGTCCCTAAATCCTGCCCCATTCTGAAGTCACACATACTGTGAAGGAAGGAGAGGCTGCCACACTAGGGGAGGGGCCGTGCTGTAGGTGAGGACAGCTGGTTGCTGGAGCCCACCAGAGGATCTCTTACTTCTCCTGTCCTTGGCTCTCTGAGTCTGGGTGCCACCCCAGCCCAGAGCTTGTCTGAGGCCCTGCCAGGACCCTGAGCACAAAGCATTGGTTGTCAAGCAGTTTCCGGTGTGCCATGTGGAGGGGACCCAGAGTCCTCTCTTGGGACCTGGCTTCAATGTTTCTACTAATTGTCTCCTCCTCAGGCCATGTAGGGCAGGACCGGGTGGACTTTGGCCAGACTGAGCCGCACACGGTGCTTTTCCACGAGCCAGGCAGCTCCTCCGTGTGGGTGGGAGGACGCGGCAAGGTCTACCTCTTTGATTTCCCCGAGGGCAAGAACGCCTCTGTGCGCACGGTGAGCCTCTCTCCCCCAATGCCCCACCACCCTCTTATCTCCCCTCTAGCCCTGCCGAGGGGCCTCAGGGAATCCGTGGGAGCTGACATCTCTTCCTAAACTGCCCCCACCTCCGTATCCTATAAATGGCTCCTGGGGGAGGCTCCCTAAAGGTAGTCCAGATTGGAGTGGGGAGCTGGGGCGGTGTGGAGAAAAACAGGAGCTAATGGGCCTGGCCAGCTGGGCAGCGCTGCTGCAGAAAGCCCAGGCTGGAAGCTGGGCCCCAGAGCCCATGGCTGGTCTTCTGAACCCTCTGGGCCTCAGCTCTGGATATGAGACCCTGTTTGACCTCAGGTAGATCACTCACCCTCTCAGAGCCCCAGTTGCTCATCTGTCAGATGAGAATAATGGTTGCTTCCCTTGGGGCTTATCCTGAGGCTGTGTGGAAAGCATTTCAGGGGCATCTCACCCCTGGCAGAGTGAACTAATGCTTCTCCCCTTCCCCCAGGTGAACATTGGCTCCACAAAGGGGTCCTGTCTGGATAATCGGGTGAGTCGGGGAAGGGGTATGGAGGGATCTAAGCCACTTGGTAAAGGGAGAGGAGACCCTGAGGGTCTGAGGAAGGAAGCATGGCCCTGCCCTGTGAGACCCAGACTGATGGGGAGACGTGGTCCTCTGTGCTTAGGGGATGGCATCAGCTGCACCCACTCTGGGCTGTCCTGGGAGGCTGTCACCTATGCTCAACCCTTCCGACACCTTCTTCCCTGATCCTGGGGGTCCTAGTGCTCGACCTGCCAGGGCCTTCCAGCAACCAATTTCTCTCTTCCCTTCTCTCTTCCCCGGGCAGGACTGCGAGAACTACATCACTCTCCTGGAGAGGCGGAGTGAGGGGCTGCTGGCCTGTGGCACCAATGCCCGGCACCCCAGCTGCTGGAACCTGGTGAGAAGGCTGCTCCCCACGTGCCTGATTAGCTCGCCTTCTACTGGGTGGGCTTCTGCCCCTCATAGTGGGAAGGAGATGGCGAGACTCCAATGCTGCCCTTGCCCTGGGAGGATTGGGCCCCTGGCCGAGAAACTGGCCATCATGGGAGGCAGTGGCTGTGGGATTACGTGACCATCCAACCCTCTGGATCTCCCACAGGTGAATGACACTGTGGTGCCACTTGGCGAGATGAGAGGCTATGCCCCCTTCAGCCCGGATGAGAACTCCCTGGTTCTGTTTGAAGGTAGGGCAGTGCTGGAGCAGGCGCCCCAGGCGGAAGCTTCTGAACTGGGCTGGGAGAGGGGTGGTCAGCTCCTTGTCCAGTGTCTGGAGGAGGGACTTCCAGGAGCTGCCTGCCCTTACTCATGCCCCCCTCCCACCATCCCCAGGGGACGAGGTGTATTCCACCATCCGGAAGCAGGAATACAATGGGAAGATCCCTCGGTTCCGCCGCATCCGGGGCGAGAGTGAGCTGTACACCAGTGATACTGTCATGCAGAGTGAGTCAGGCTCTGACTGGGCTGAGGGTGGACCAAGGGGTGTGAACACCTAAGGTGGCAGATGGGAGCCTGATGTTTCTGGGAGGGCTCCCTGAGGGCCGCTGGGGCCATGCAGGAAAGCAGGACCTTGGTACAGGCCTGAGGAGTTAGGGTTGGCTGGGGGCAGAGGAACAGACAAGGTGTAGCAGTGGGATGGGCCCAGCCCTCTTTGGGAACACACACAGAGGGAGCCCCAGACCCAGCGCAGGGTCCCCAGGAACCAAAGTTTATCCTCTGCTGAGTTCATGTGGAGGCAGCCCCCAACTCCCTCCTCATTAGGGCTCTGCCGGTTGGGCAGAAGTGACATAGGGGCCCCCAGGGACCTTCCCTCAATCCCCAGGCATGAAGTCATTGCTCCTGGGCTGATGACATCTTTGTAGGAGGAGGGCAAAACAGGTGTGGGGTGGAGGTGCAGAGCCTAGGGCCCCTTGGGGTGTTGGACCTGATGTTCTGAGTCCTCTTCCAGATCTGATTTGCCGTGGTTTGTGCAGACCCGAAGGAGAGAGGAGAGTGTGCAGGGTTGGGGTGGTCTCCCAGGCAAGCTTCCCAGCTTTACGCCCACTCGCCTCTGTCCCTGGCAGACCCACAGTTCATCAAAGCCACCATCGTGCACCAAGACCAGGCTTACGATGACAAGATCTACTACTTCTTCCGAGAGGACAATCCTGACAAGAATCCTGAGGCTCCTCTCAATGTGTCCCGTGTGGCCCAGTTGTGCAGGGTGAGCAGGGGACGTGAGGGCTGCTGGCTGCATATCTGTATGTGAATAGGTCTGAGTGAGGGTGAGTTCTGTGTGTCTGTGTGCGTGTAGAAGTTGTGTGGATGTAGGAGTGGGTCTGTCTGGGACTGTGGGAGTAGCTGTGTGTACATGGAGCGTCACGTGTCTGTGTGTGGGTAAAGGTGGCTGAGCTCCTGTGCACATATGATGGCATGTGAGCATGTGAGAGTATGATGGTGTGGGTGTGTGTGTGTTTTGCCTGTGTGAGTGTGCTGTGCCATGTGTGTGGGTGTGTGCATCAGTAAATGTGTGTCTGAGTCCATCTGCTCTGTGGGGACCTGGCACTCTCACCTGCCCTGACCCCGAGCACCATTGGTCCTGGGCTCTGGCTCAGCCAGGCCTGCTGACTGGAGTCTCATCTGGAGACCTGCCCTGAGTCCTGGGCACCCCTGGCAGGTCCCGGCCCCTCACAGCCTGCCTTCCTCCTCTGGGCCCAGGTGCTGATATTGCTGGCAGTGGTTTCCTGGAGGGTGTGGGGAAGCCCGGGCAGGTGCTGAGGGGCCTCTTCTCACCTCTGCCTTTCCAGGGGGACCAGGGTGGGGAAAGCTCACTGTCAGTGTCCAAGTGGAACACTTTTCTGAAAGCCATGCTGGTATGCAGTGACGCTGCCACCAATAAGAACTTCAACAGGCTACAAGACGTCTTCCTGCTCCCTGACCCCAGCGGCCAGTGGAGAGACACCAGGGTCTATGGTGTTTTCTCCAACCCATGGTGAGTGGCCCTTGTCCTGGGGCCGGGGCTGGCATTGGTTCAGTGTCCAGTAGGGACAGGAGGCCTTGGGCCCTGCTGAGGTCCTGCCTGGTGTGGCATGAGCAGGGGCTGCAGGCTCAAGAAGCGAGGCTGTTACTGCGTGTGGGGTAGCGGGACAGCCAGTGCAACGTGTGTACTGTCGTGAGTGAGTCTGCACTCATGGGTGTATGTGCATGCCCTATGTGTACACTCATGACTGCACTTGTGCCTGTGTGTCCCGCCACCTGTGTGTGCCCAGAGTGGACACTGGGCCTGGGAGGAAGCTGCTGAAGCATCTCTTGGGGAGCTGGGTGCTATTACACCCGCTCAGGCACTGCCTGAGCCTGGTAATTCACACTTCTTAATCATTCTCATTGATTGAAAACACAGCAGGCAAAAGTGTTGGGTGTGTGTGGGGAGAGTTAGGGACAGAGTGGAGGAAGCCAAGACCCTGCTCTGTGGCTCCTGGGTGGGTGGGGCTGCCCCAGCTGGGAAGAGGTTGGAGGTCTGGCCTCCTGGGGCATCAGCATCCCACAGCCTGTGCCTAGGGCGGGTTAGAGAACTGCTCAGCCCATGTTGGGGTTCCTCCTGCCTTGGGGTTGGGTAGAGCAGATAGCCTCTAGACTCAGTGATTCTGTAACAGGATACAAGGTTGTGGTTTTAGATTGCAGCACAAAGAAATTAGGCTGAACTCCTTCTCTCCTTTCTCCCCGCCATCCCTCCCCATTTTCAGGGGTGTTTGGTAACTCAGTGCCAGGCACAGAGCTGGCCTGGGGGAGTAGAGGTGGATGGGTGGGTTCTGGGCCCCCCATTGAGCTGGTCTCCATGTCACTGCAGGAACTACTCAGCCGTCTGCGTGTATTCCCTCGGTGACATTGACAAGGTCTTCCGCACCTCCTCACTCAAGGGCTACCACTCAAGCCTTCCCAACCCTCGGCCTGGCAAGGTGAGCGTGACACCAGCCGTGGCCCAGGCCCCAGCCCTCCTTCTGTCTCACCTCCCACCACCCCACTGACCTGGGCCTGCTCTCCTTGCCCAGTGCCTCCCAGACCAGCAGCCGATACCCACAGAGACCTTCCAGGTGGCTGACCGTCACCCAGAGGTGGCGCAGAGGGTGGAGCCTATGGGGCCCCTGAAGACGCCATTGTTCCACTCTAAATACCACTACCAGAAAGTGGTCGTCCACCGCATGCAAGCCAGCCACGGGGAGACCTATCACGTGCTTTACCTAACTACAGGTGAGAGGCTACCCCGGGACCCTCAGTTTGCTTTGTAAAAATGGGCATGAAACGTATAAGGAATAATGTAGTTAACATCTAGTTGGACCTTTACGTGTGGAAGGAATAATGGAGTGACTAGAATTGTGGGGGGTTAATGTGTGTGGGTGTGGAAGAGTCAGGCAGGGAGAGCTTCCTGGAGGAGGTAGGGGCAAGAGGGGAAGGGGATGGGAGAAAAGAAAGCATTGGGATTTGGAGGCGGAAATCTGGAGAGTTTGAGCAAAGCCAGGTGCACCTTTGGTCCAGATGTCTGACTCAGGGAAGAAGATGGTAGGAAGAGATGTGGCAAATGAGGAGGAGGGGCCTGAACCACAGGGATCCTGGTCTCTGCCAGGCAGAATGAGGGATTCAGGCCCTGCGCCTGTCTTTGGGATTGTGCAGGTGAGAGGAAACATTTGAGGAGTTGGTGGGACACAAATTAGGCATGAGGAAGGAGTTCCAGGGGCAGAGGCTTTGCCGTCTCACAGAGATCAGGGGCAGCTTCTCCTCTTCCCTGGAGTAGGCCCCGCCGGGGGAAGCTGGGTGGAATGCCCTGGGAGATGCTTCTGCATTCTGGAAAGCCACAGGACACAGAGGAGCCAGTCCTGAGTTGGGTTTGTGGCAGTTTCCCATGCCAGCTGCCTTCCTTGAGACTGGAAAGGCTCTCTAGCACCTCTGGGGCCATTTGATTCAGGCCCAGGCGCCCATCCTCAGTTGTTCACATTCTCCATGTGATTTCCTGTTGCTGCTTCACCTTGGAACTATCTCAGCTTTGGTGACCTTGTAGGAAACTGGAACCCCAGCGCCATTGTTTGGCTCCTGGAAGCCTTGGGGAGAGGAATTTCCCACAGGGCAGGACCTGGGTCCTGAGTCCCTGACTTTTTACCCCGCATTCATTCCAGCTGCACCCTTGGGCCCCTGTCCTTGCTTGACTTCTGTAGTGGCTGGCACAGCTGTTGTGGTCAGCCAGGGATGGCACTGGGGAGCAGGGGAGGAGAGGTCACACAGTGCGGGACTGGGAGCAGGAGCTAGGACAAGGAAGTCTGGACTTGGGTCATGGATTCCCTTCCTGCAGACTTGAGAGGTGAGCACACTTGAGTGATTAGGGAAGGTGTTTTGGTTCTCTCTGAGGGCCATGCAGGAGGCCACATTTTGCAGCCTGCAGCATTCATATTGGGGATAGATTAAAAAATAGAGCTTTCTGAGTCCTCTGCAGAGAATGGGAGGCTCTCACAACTGGGAGAAGTATTGACTCTTTTCCTGAGAATTTTGCCAAGGGGATGCTGTTACTGGGGCTGGTTTGGAAGGAGGTACAGGGCAGTATGTCTGTGAAGGCAGTGGCTGGGGTGGGGGCTTATCAGGCCCAAGGAGCATCTGGCCACATCTCAGAGTCCACAGATGAGGATCACAGACGTGTAGAGGAAATGTCCTAGGCAGGCGATCATCTGACTGCTTTTTTGGGGCAGGCGATGCCCTGGGAAATTGGGAGGGAGGGAGAGAGGGAGGTAGGCTATTCTAGAAACTGGGACAGCAGGTGAGGTAGGATTGGGAGGACCAGGGGTCAGGATGCCCATTGGTCCCTAATTGTGAACAGAGAGAGCATTGGTCTAGGAGGCAGGCAGCTCGGTTCTAAGACCTTGGGAACTCTTGATTTAGAATCCAAGATCCTTTTTAGATCTAAGATTTTATAAAATTAAGATATCCCTTAAGACCAAATGCAATGCGGAGTCCTGAATTGGATCCTAGAACAGAAGAAGGACATTTGTGGAAAAACTAGTGAAATCCAAATAAAGTCTGTAGTTTTGTTAATAGTAATGCACCAATGTCAGTTGCCTAGTTGTGACAAATATACCGTGGTTATGTAAGATGGTAACATTGGGGGAACTGGAGAAGGGTAGATTGGAGCTCTCTGTACTATCTTAGCAACTTTTCTGGGAAATCTAAAATTACTCCAAAATAAAAAAATGTATTTAAAGTAAATATATTCCCTAAGAGTCCAGGAGACAGGGGAGTTGTAGAAGCAGCTGAGTGGTTGGGTGCTGACAGATTTGGGTTCCAACTTGGTCTCTGCTGCTCATCAGCTCTGTGACCTTAAGCAAGTGACTTAGCCTTTCTGAGCCTGATTTCCTTATCTGTGGAGTGAGGAAGATGACAGCTACCTCGCAGGGCTGTGGAGGGTTAAATGAGGTGATGCATGGACAGTAGCCACATTGTCGTTGCTGGTGTGGGGCTCCTGCTTCTGTTCTTCCTGTGCAGCCTTGGGAATGTTGGAGGCTGTATCCAGGGACCCCTGGACCTCCCAGGATGGCCTCTCTGGACCAGCCTTGGAAGGTTCTGGGCTGCCCTTAGGCTCCCACATTCCTCCCCAGTCACGCTCTCCTCACCCTGCCCACCCCAGTCCCGTGACCCTCGCCTGAGCTGTGACTTCCCACCCCTCCCTGGCTAGAGGGAGGCTGCCCGGCCCCACAGTGGGGCTCCCGCCCACTGATCCTCTGCCCACCACACACAGACAGGGGCACCATCCACAAGGTGGTGGAGCCGGGGGAGCAGGAGCACAGCTTCATCTTCAACATCATGGAGATCCAGCCCTTCCGCCGCGCAGCTGCCATCCAGACCATGTCGCTGGATGCTGAGCGGGTGAGCCTCCCCCCACTGCATCCCATGGTCTATGCAGTGACCGCAGCTGAGGACAGGGCTCCTTTGCATGTGATTTGTGTGCTCTTTTAAGAGCTTCTAGGCCTAAGGGCCTGGATGCTTTAGGACTGAGTGTGGGGTGGGGCCCAGGCCTGACGCAGTCCTGCTGTCCTTCCAGAGGAAGCTGTATGTGAGCTCCCAGTGGGAGGTGAGCCAGGTGCCCCTGGACCTGTGTGAAGTCTATGGCGGGGGCTGCCACGGTTGCCTCATGTCCAGAGACCCCTACTGCGGCTGGGACCAGGGCCGCTGCGTCTCCATCTACAGTTCCCAACGGTACGTTGGCCAGGATCCCTCATCCCTGGGAGAAGGTGGGCGTGGGAGAGGGGGAGGTGTTGTTGGGCTGGAGGAGGTGGCAGTACTGGGCCTTTCTGGTGGGAACCTCCTCTTTGCTGGAACTGCATTGGGGTGAGGACAGGAGGGCCAGGTCTGCAGCCTTGTATCTGCTGAGCCTCTTTTGTCCTTCCCACTCCAGGTCAGTGCTGCAATCCATTAATCCAGTTGAGCCACACAAGGAGTGTCCCAACCCCAAACCAGGTACCTGATCTGGCCCTGCTGGCGGCTGTGGCCCAATGAGTGGAGTATGGCCCTGCCCTGATTGTCCTGGTCTGAGGGAGACATGGCCTTGTCCTGTGGGCCCCAGGCACATGGGGCAGGATACAGTCCTGCCAAGGGAGCCCTCTTGGTGGGATGAGCGAGACGAAGAACAAAGGAGGAAGCTGAGGGCTGGGTTCCCCATGTTCATTCAGAAGCCTTGTCCTGGGATCCCAGTCCGTGGGGAGGACACATCCTTCCCTGGAAGCTCTCGGTCCCTCCTCATGGCTGCTTTCCCCTGCCTCCCCAGACAAGGCCCCACTGCAGAAGGTTTCCCTGGCCCCGAACTCTCGCTACTACCTGAGCTGCCCTATGGAATCCCGCCACGCCACCTACTCATGGCGCCACAAGGAGAACGTGGAGCAGAGCTGCGAACCTGGTCACCAGAGCCCCAACTGCATCCTGTTCATCGAGAACCTCACGGCGCAGCAGTACGGCCACTACTTCTGTGAGGCCCAGGAGGGCTCCTACTTCCGCGAGGCTCAGCACTGGCAGCTGCTGCCCGAGGATGGCATCATGGCTGAGCACCTGCTGGGCCATGCCTGTGCCCTGGCCGCCTCCCTCTGGCTGGGGGTCCTGCCCACACTCACTCTTGGCTTGCTGGTCCACTAGGGCCTCCCAAGGCTGGGCATGCCTCAGGCTTCTGCAGCCCAGGGCACTAGAACGTCTCACACTCAGAGCCGGCTGGCCCGGGAGCTCCTTGCCTGCCGCTTCTTCCAGGGGACAGAATAACCCAGTGGAGGATGCCAGGCCTGGAGACGTCCAGCCGCAGGCGGCTGCTGGGCCCCAGGTGGCGCACGGATGGTGAGGGGCTGAGAATGAAGGCACCGACTGTGAAGCTGGGGCATCGATGACCCAAGATTTTATCTTCTGGAAAATATTTTTCAGATCCCTCAAACTTGACTAAATGTAGCGATGCTCCCAGCCCAAGAGCCCATGGGAGAGCTGGGACACCATCTCTGGACCCTGGGGCTGAGGCCTGAGTCCTTCTGGACTCTTGGTACCCACATTGCCTCCTTCCCCTCCCTCTCTCATGGATGGATGGCTGGTGTTGCTGAAGACCCAGGGCTACCCTCTGTCCAGCCCTGTCCTCTGCAGCTCCCTCTCTGGTCCTGGGTCCTACAGGACAGCCGCCTTGCATGTTTATTGAAGGATGTTTGCTTTCCGGACGGAAGGACGGAAAAAGCTCTATTTTTATGTTAGGCTTATTTCATGTATAGCTACTTCCGACTGCATCTGTATGAAAATACCAAAACTACATGCTGGGGGGGTGGGAAAGGGAGGGGCTGGGAAGGGATGGGTTGGGGAGGGGGGTGATCCCAGTCTGAGGCTCCCGGGGATGAGATAAGAGTCTGGAGACGGGCATGGGTTCTTGGAGAGTGGCATGAGCTGGCTCTGCCCTGGGAGCCCGGTCTGAGGGGGATGTTGTTGGAGCCCCCAGTGTTGGGGGTGGTTATGGGAGGGGGTGGGGTGAGAGAGACAAGGGAGAATGAAGGAGAAAACTGAGCCGTAGGTTCACCGTGTTCATTTAGAAGGACGAGCCGGGTCCTCAGGGGGAGGTTCCAGGACTCTGCCCTTGGCGTTGAGGGTTGGGGGGCGGGGGGCCTCCTCC
The DNA here is from genome assembly GCF_047675955.1 of Chlorocebus sabaeus. Taxonomy (NCBI): domain Eukaryota; kingdom Metazoa; phylum Chordata; class Mammalia; order Primates; family Cercopithecidae; genus Chlorocebus; species Chlorocebus sabaeus. The sequence continues at coordinate 50,238,685 of NC_132929.1, read as the reverse complement.
CTTCCCCTCAGCCCCCTTCCCCAGGGGCTGTGCTTCCATGCTCCTAGCCTCCCACCTTCGCTCAGGACATGTTATAACTTAGGCTAAACTGTGAAAATTCCGGTGGGGATGGCCTGGACCGAGCTCTCCAGGCAGGCGGCCCTGCCCCCAGCCCTGTCCATCCATTTCAGTGGGGAGCTGGGCCCTTCTCCGGCTGTGTCTGGCCGCCCAGGGCAGGGGCTGGGGCCAGCGGCCTTCCAGCTTTGGCCCCTGCACCTCTTCTCAATGCACTTTAATAATGTAACATATTACTAATAAACGAGCTATTTATTTACCTGTGCCTGTTCCTTGCCTGCAAAGCTGTCCTGGTCAGGGGGTGAGGGTGGGGGCTCCTGTTTATTATTCGCCACCCCCTGGCTACGTGAGCATCACACACATTCTTGCACGTCCTGGTTAGGGCCCAGGAGCCAGCTTAGCAGGGCTGTAGCTAGTGAGAGGCAGGAATGGGGACCTGAACCCACAACGCCTCAGCAGCGTGCTGCTTGCCCAAGCCTTGACCCCAGAGCCCCAATAGCACCTGCACCCCTTTTCCCCATTCCCAGCCTCCACCTCCCACCACTTTCCCTGGGAGGCCTGGCCTGGGCCATGCTAGAAACAGCCTCAGGATTCCCTGCCTTCAAGGGGCAGTTCTGGAGGGCAAGCTGATCAAATGCGGCCCTGTGGGATGCTGTAGGCTTGAGTGTGTGTGCAGGAGGCTGGTGCTGCCTGAGGGGATGAGGGAATGGGATTTGCTCCAGGCAGGGTAGGGGTCTGGGTGAGGGTTGGAGAGTAGGGAGGGAGCTGTGGGGAGGGTTTATGAGTGATGAGGTGGGATTTGAGTTGCAGAAACTCAGGGCTCCCTCCAAGATCAAGTAAATAGGTTTTAGAACGCATACGTTTGTGCAGGAAGGAGCCTCTGAGGCTGGGGTGGAAGGATGCAGGGTAATTAGGAGGCTGTCCAGTGGCAGGTGGAGGTCAGGATGAGGGCAGTGGCTCTGGGATGAAGGGCAGGGACAGTAGGGGGAACTGCAGATAGAAGTCCAGATGTCCCCCCAGAGGCCTCACCTCCCCCTTGTTCCCTTCTCTCTGTCCCCTGTCCCTGGAGGCAAGGACCTAGGCCTTTGGGGTCTGCTAGGTGTTTTTCCTGAGCAGTGACTGCTGGAGGGGTCCGTGGCAGACTTGGGGCAGTTGACTTCTCTGTCTGAGCCCAGCTTCTGGTTGGCTCTGGCAGACCCCACAGGATTGGAATCGCCCCCACCCACAGTGCTCCCTCCCACTTCAGTTTGCTCTGCACTCTCATAGCCAGCCCATTCCTGAGGATTCTCCCCATCCTTTTCTCCCTCAACACTCGGCGTGCCCTGGGGAACCAAGGTCTCAGCAGGTACGCGGGAACAGGGGTCTCTTGAAGTTTGGGGAGCCCAGAAGAGCCCTGGGTGACTGGGGCGGAGACCTGGGGCTGCTGCCACAATTTGTGGTCCTGGGCAGACCGTCGCCTTTCCCGAGCCTCATTTCTCTCCTGTGTAAAAGGCAGGGCTGGACCTGGGCTTCTGTGGACCCCTTTCCTGTACATCTTGTCTGTCCCAGTCTGTCCGCATTCCAGTGTACAGCCAAGCATCAGCAGCAGGACGGGGGCTTCACAGGCTCCCGCTCAGCAAGCTGGAGGCTGGTGGCAAAGCAAAGGATGGGAGTGAATTCCAGCCCCAAATGGGCTGAGCGGCAAGTGGAGAAAGTGTGGGCTTAAGCCTTGGTCCCTCCTGGAGTGCTGGTGGTCTCCAGTGAGTTCCCTGTCCTCTCTGGGCCTCAGCAGCCTGCCTCTTTCCAGAGATGCTCTTGGTACTCTGATGGGTCCATGGCAGGGGATTTGAGTGACGGAACCCACTCTTTTGTCTCTGTGGAGGCACCAGGAGAGGCTGGGCTGGGAGGGAAGCCGTGTGCATTAAGGCATGAAATGAGCCCATGTAAATTCCGTGTAAATGACCCAGCAGGGAGGAGGCCAGCCACGCACAAGCCTCCTGCCCTGTTTTCCCCACTGGACAAGCAGCACAGCAGGCCTCTGGCTGGCGGTGTGTGGGCAGGACGGTTAGGCTGGGCCCAGGTGGTGGGGGGATCTGCTCTAGCCATAACCACACGATATCCACGGTGCCAGCACTGGCTTCTTGAGGGCCAGGACAGGGACAGGAGCCAGGCCACGGGCAGGAGCCAGGCCCATCCTTCTGCGCTCTCTTGTGCATTCTTGTTGGGAAGGAGGAAGAGGGATGAGACTGAAAACTCAACTCTTCTGGGGAAAGCAGCTGGGAACTGGAGATTTTGTTCTGCCTCCCTCCCACTTTAGGAATGTAGAGTCACTACAGTTTATCCCCCGTCCACATGTCCTGTCATCCTCTCTCCCTGAGGGAAGGCTGCTGTGTCCTCATGCCCCTCTGCTACATCAAATCATTTAACAGTTCCCTGCACCTGCAGACTGATCAGTCTGGATCCAGCATTCATGGCCCCGCTATCCCTTCCCATCTCTCCTCAGCCTTCTACCTTCCTTTGCTGGAACCACTCTATGCATTTGCTTCTGTGATTTCCTCCCCTGGAATGCCAGGAGGAGGATGCTCCCTGGCAAAGATTTCAGAATGACCTGGAATTCTCCAGAGGAATCCTGGATCCCCCCCATAGTAATGCCTCAACCTGTTCACTCCTGATCTTTGGGAGGGTGCACCTGGAAGCAAGCTCTGGGGTCCCTGGGAGAGAAAGCACAGCCCCTGCCCTGGAGACACTCAAAGCCTGGTAGGGAAGGGCAGTGGGCTGGACAGTGACCACAGGTGTGACGGTCCTAGGTGGGAGGTGGGAGCTCAGAGGGGGCACCTAACCCATTGGGCAGAGTGCTCAGGGAAGGCTTTGAGTAGTGCCTTAGAGGATGTGTAGAAGTTCCCCAGGAGGAGAGTGACTGAATGGAGAGGGAATAGCATTTACCGAGGCCTGGGAGTGTGAGAGGGCTGGCTGGAGGAAAATGAGCTCCATGAAGCCAGAAATCCTCATCAGTTTTGTTCACAGCTGTATCTCTAGTACCTAGAACAGTGCCTGGCACATAGTAGGTGCTCAAGCCATTCTTACTGAATGAATGAATAAGATGAGAGAAGGGAGATTATCTAGAGGGAGACTGGATGACTCCATCAGTTCCCGATCCTGAGAACTAAAGCAAGATCTTTATCCTGCAGACACTAGGGAGCCATTGAAGGATTTTGAGCAGGGATGGGGTAGATGATAATGATAATAATAATAATGGTGAGGATAATGGGAGCCTGAGATCCATGTTTTCTTACACCCCATTTCTTACACCAAAAACCCACTCCTCACCATTTCCAGGTGTTTGTAGCTCCTTACATGGTCCAATTTTAGCCTCTTGCTAACTGGAAAAGGAAGTGCAGCCATCCTGGCTAGAGTGCCAGACAGGAGGTCTGTAGGCATGGGCCAGTGGAATGGGGCTGAAATGGCTAAATCTGGGTCTCAGGAAACACGTTTATGTCAGCATTGGTTAGCTCTGGGAGGAAGGGACCTTGGGAGAAAAACAAAAACAAAATCCACATTCTCAGGGTCACCAATGGCCATGAGTCAGCTCCCACCAAGGGAAGGAGCACAGAACCACCCTCGGGAGGCCCTGGCCCTCTTAGTGTGCCGGCCTTTCTGTAGAGTGGTGTTCACACCAGAACCGCTTCGCTCAAACCAAGTCAAGGTCCCAGAACTCTGGCAGTTCCTTCAAGTTGGGCAAAATAAATGAGCTCAGAAGGCTTAGGTAGAGGTGAACACGTCCTTGGGGCTGAGCCTACATCATGGTGGGCACACACATGGCTTGCAGCTTGATTCAGCTCTAGCCTATGCCTGGAGCAGACATTGCTAATCAGTCGTGGCATTCCTTTCCTGAGCTCAGATGAGCAATTTTCTCTAGAACTTGCATTCTCTGGGGGCTACTGGGCACTTGAAATAGGGCTCATCTGAATTGAGATGTGCTGTAAGTATAAAAGACACACTGGATTTTGAAAACATAATATGAAAAATATGACCTTAAATTTTTACATCAATTACACTTTGAAATGATAATATTAGAGGTCGGGTGTGGTGGCTCACACCTGTAATCCCAGCACTTTGGGAGGCCAAGGCGGGTGGATCACCTGAGGTCAGGAGTTTGAGAGCAGCCTGGCCAACATGGTGAAACCCTGTCTCTATTAAAAATACAAAAATTAGCCGGGCATGGTGGCATGTACCTATAATCCCAGTTATTCTGGAGACTGAGGCAGGAGAATCGCTTGAACCCGGGAGGTGGAGGTTGCAGTGAGCCGAGATTGCACTATTGTACTCCAGCCTGGGCAACAAGAATGTCTCAAAAAAAAAAAAAAAAAAAAAGGAAATGATAATATTTCAGATATAAGATATATTTGGCTAGATAAAATGTAAAAATTCCACCTATTTCTTTAACTTTTTTTTTTTTTTTTTTTTTTTTTAGATGGAGTCTTGCTTTGCAGCACAGAATGAAGTGCAGTGGCAGGACCTTGGCTCACCACAACCTCCGCCTCCCAGGTTAAGCGATTCTCCTGCCTCAGCCTCCTGAGTAGCTGGGATTATAGGCGCCCACCACCACACCCGGCTAATTTTTGTATTTTCAGTAGAGATGAGGTTTCACCATGTTGGCCAAGCTGGTCTCGAACTCCTGACCTCAAATGATCTGCCTGCCTTGGGCTCCCAAAGTGCTGGGATTACAGGCGTGAGCCACCGCTCCTGGCCTCCTTTAACTTTTATCTAGTGTGGCTACTGGAACATTTTAAATTATATGTGTGGCTCATATTGTATTTCTGTTGGACAACACTGCTATGGAATGTCTGCTCTGTGGGGGCAGGGAATTTTGTCTTTTTTTGTTCACAGCTAAATTTCACAGCACTTAGAGTAGCACCTAGCACACAGTAGGTGGTCAATAAATTATTTGAGGAATGAATGAATGGATCCTCCCCAGCATTTCTCTTTAGGAGCCACCAGCAATTGATCAGATGGAATGTATTTGCTGCCCGGAGCCTAGCGGACACCCCACCACAGTGCTAACAACCCCCGTTTGTGCTTCTGACTTTAGAGTTCGTGTCACCCTCCTGGGACACTCCTGATGCCCAGTGGGGCAGGTGAAAGTGGACTCGGGTGAATGCACTGCCCTGCTGAGGGTCTTCTAAAACGGAACTTTTCTGTTCCTTCTGATCAGGAAGCAGGGCAGTGTGCAAATGGTATGGAAATCACCTCTTGTGGGTGTTTGCCTATCTAGGGTGCTGGGGATACTTCCAGTCCGCCTCCTGACCCCAGCCCTTGGTCCCTAGAGACAAAAGAGGAAGCTCTGGAGACTTTGAGCTCTGGGGGCAGATTGGGGGAACTGGGGCCCCCTTAGTCTTTCCCCAGCGAATGAGGGCTTGTAGCCCGGAGCATCCTCATCTCTCAATTCAGCAGGAGCCTAAAAATAGTCTGCAGTTTCAGCCTCCCCCACAGCCGCCCGCGCCAAGCGGGGCCCTGCGCCCGGCAGCTCCTCCACAATCCAGACTGTCTGCACAATCTGCCCCAGCCGCCGACCCCCATCTCCTCGGCTGCTGTCCCATCCTGGCCCCTGAGAACCCTGAGTTCAGCACTCCCTGCTGTCAGTCTTGCTGAGGGTCTGCCTCCCACTCTGCCTTTCCTAACAGCCTGGACCCTGACCCCTGGATTTCCACTTCCAAAGAATCGAGCTTTGTCCACTCTCGATTCTGGAGGGGACGCTAGCCAGACACAAGTGGGGGGTGAAGGTGTTCCAGGTAGTGGAACCAGCACGTGCAAAGCATGGGGTGCGAGAGAGTGCAGCATGCCATGGAAAGGGTGAGCCGAAGGGCTGGGTGCACAGGACGGAGTGAGGGGACCAGGCCCAAGTTGGAAGGCAGCACCTCAGGTCTGTCGGCTCCCACCCCACGCATGGACACCCTGGAGTAGATGATGTCTTCGTCCTGCCCACGATGGAGCAGGGCTACCCCTCGGATCTGGCAGCCTGCAGTAGCTCCGGTGCCACCCACACCTTGTGTAGAGCCCAGAAGGAATGCTCAGGTGCCAGGGCCTGTCTCCCTGTTTTGGTTCTTCCACATCTTTCATTTGTGGGAAGCCCTGGTGCCTTCCGGCTCTGAGCTTCTGGGGTTCCTGCCTGCTCAGCAATGCAGGAAGGCTCCTCAATGAGGTCCAGCAAGGGAAAGTCTTCGAGGCAACCAGTACCTCGGTAGCAGAGCTGGAACCAAACCCTCCATATCCTGATGCCCAGCTGGGACCCGCCCCTTCCCTCCACGTCGGGCAGCCACTGCTGAGGACACATCCTGGTCAGAGCCTGAGATATGGGGCTTGGGGACCTGCCCTGCAGAAGGGTTTCCTGGTGGCAGGAGGGAGTGTGCAGGTGACACGGCTGGTCCATGACGGTTCCACACTCTGAGTGAGCAGGGTCCCAGCTGCAGGAAGTGGTGGCAGCGGAAGTCACAGTCACCTTCCTCTCCTGGGGGCCGGCTTTCGGGGAAGCCAGGGGAAATGCTGAGCTCATGGGCTGTTCTTCCCACAGCTGGTTCCCAAGGTCTCTTCTTGTCCCTGACATCTCTCCACGGCCTCACCACAGGCCTCAGAGGCGGAGTGCCAGGGTGGGCATTACTGTCCCATTAGGCAGAGCAGGTGCAAGGCCAGCTTCTTGTTCTGAGCTACCTGGCCCCTCAGAGCCTGGCCTAGAACCTGGACTCCTGCTTCTTCCCACCTCCACACAATACCCTCCCCCGAGGAAACAGGGGTGGGTGGAATCTAGAAGCTTCTCAGGCGAGGCAAAGGTGTTGGGAAGGCATTAGAACTTGAGGTTTTCTCACCTCCGCCAGCCCCTCATTTCCCAGCAGACCTGAGACCTCTTTGGTGTGCATGTCAGCCTGTGACAGGTCAGTCTCAGGATGTTTCCCCTGGCATGGGGCCTGTCAGAGGTGCTCCCCTTCCCCAGCCACCTCAAGAGCCCAGAGTCAATGGGAGCGTTCCTGCACCCTGGAAGGCATCCAAGGGATCCAAGCCCATTCCTCAGCTTGAGGAAACGGCAGCCCCTGCAGAGGGCCCTGACTGGCCCTGTGAGTATGGGGGTAGGGCCATCCTAGCCCTGATACATCCTTTCCTGAACCCCACCCCAATCATGGGTATAAACACGGGCAGAACATCAATGAAGTGAGAGGAGAGTTGTCTGCCTTGGCAACCAGCACCAGGGAAGATGGAATTGTGGCTTGTCTACCTCTCTGGTCTTCTGTTGTTCTCTGTCTCAGTCTCATTCTGTTTCCCTGCTGGTCTCTGTCTCTATTCTCTCTCTCTGTGTCTCTCCTTGTTCCTCCTGTTTCTCTCTCTGGCTTGACTTCTTATGCTCACTTACACAAAACAGGCATGCATATATACAACATGCGGGCATATGGGACCACACGTATGACCTGATCACCTGTACACATGTACAGACATGCACATCTGTGCACACAGGCATCCACACAGAATCTTCCCTCCTCAGATCCTGTATGTGTATTCAGAGAAGGGGGCAGTGGTGAAGTTCTCTTTCCATGTGCCCACAGGCTCAGGGAGAACCCACAGCTAATTTCCAGGCTGTTCCTGCCTCCCTGTCACTGGCAACTGGGAGCTTGGAGGAATAGGCTGATATCTCCACTGATATCTGGGACTCTGGTGGGGATCTCTGGGCCATTATAACCTGCCAGCGAAGAGCGTGAGAGGGGAAGGGGAGTCTCTGGAGGTGAGCAGAGGAGATGAGACAGGAACATGAGATGTGGAGTTAGCAGTGCGCTGGCCTGGAGGGCTCTCTGGCTCCTTCCCCTCCTGATGCTCTTACTGGTGGTCCTGCTGAGATGCCCTGTGACCCACCTGAGAGCTGGGGACCAGGGATGACTGGACCACGGGAGGCCCCAGAGGGAGGCGCCTGCAGGGAGGGAAGCCTGGTCAATCATTTGCCCCACCCACAGAAAGCTGGAGGCTAGACATCCCTAGGGGGGTGGCCATGATGAGAGAGCCTTTGTTCCTGTTCTTTCAGGACAATGGGCCGGATGAGGCCCCACCAGGTACTTGGGTTTCCTGGGCAGATCGGGGCTTTCCTTGAATGCTCAACCTTCCTAGTGTCCCAGGGTTGAGGCAATTGCATAGGAAGAGGGCAGGCAGGGAGCCCTTATGGTCAGTAAGGACCTGTCCTGCCCTGGAGTCTGGGTTCAGGTGGTCATCAGAACATGCACCCCTCTACCACTCTCAGCAAGTGGGCCTGCTCCCTGTTCAGAGCAACCCCCTTACTGAGCTCCTGTGTGGTGCAGGCTGTGCTGGAAGGAGGCTTGTGAAGGGCAGGTGAGCTAGGGCTGGGCACCAGAGAAGGAGGCACCCCTCTCGCTGCTGGGGCAGGAGCTAGAGCCCCCATGGGCAGGTTCTGGCATGGGGACAGACTCAACAGGAGCCCAGGGATCTTTCTGAAATGTGACACTTGCCTCTACCCTCCTTGCCAGAAAGGGACATTGCTCAGTCACTTGGCTCAGCTTCAATAAGCAAGTAGTAATAGTGGCGAACAAAAGCCAGATGCATATGTCACGCACCTGCCCGGGACTGTTCTGAAACCTTATATGAATTATCTTGGTTAGTTTTCTCACCAGCTGTTTGCGGTCGATACTATTATTATTGTCTCCATTTCATAGTTCAGAGAACTGAGGCTGAGAAAGGGTAAGTAGTTTACCAAAATTTCACAGCAAAAAGATGCATCTAATCTTTGTCCTCAAGAAACAGGAGTTTTACTTTTTCCTTTTTTTTTTTTTTTTGAGACAAGGTCTCGTTCTGTTGCCCAGGCTGGAGTGCAGTGGCACAATCTTGGTTCACTGCAATCTCTGCCTCCTGAGTTCGAGTGATTCTCCTGCCTCAGCCTCTTGAGTAGCTGGGATTACACCACGCCTGGCTAATTTTCTTTTTTTTTTTTAAGTAGAAACGGGGTTTCACCATGTTGACCAGGCTTGTCTCAAACTCCTGACCTGAAGTCATCCACCTGCCTCCGCCTCCCAGAATGTTGGGATTACAGGCGTGAGCCACTGCGCCTGGCCCAAGCTCCTGCTCTCTTTGCTGGGCTTGAGGTTAATACAAGTGATACACACAGCAGAGGGAAGCAGTCAGGTGGGCCACTCTGACAAAATGGCAAAGATCAGGTCTGGGACAGAGCCTGCCCCAGTGACCAGGGTTCCCTACACAGAGTCCATTAGCACCTGAGGCTTGGACCTCAGAGGAAGATGATGGGATCACCTGTTCCAAGACACCCTGAGGCTCTGAGACTGGGAGGTGACCTGTCAATCTGTCCTACTTGGGACTGAGGGGGGCTTAGAGGCCCTCTGTTTGGGCCACAGGGCCCCTGGCAGGGTTGGAGATCAGCCTTCTCCTCTCATTGGTTCCTGCCAGAACCATCTTAGGGAACAGCTGCTGTGGGGGCTGCTCTCCCACAGCAGGGAACCCACATCCTGCCCCATTACAGCAAAGTGAGCATCCGGTGGGGGAAGGACCCCTACGGGGGCCTGAAGCTGATGAAAGTTGAGTCAGTGTGACTCAGTGGAAGCTCTGCCCACTACTGTCTCCAAGTGGAATACTGTGGTCAGACCAAAGGAAGAACTGCCCAACCTCTGTCCCACATCTGGAATGCATGCCAAAAAGGGGTCTCTGAGAGGGCACAGCAGTTCAGCCGTTCTCAGGCTCTGTCATGCTACATCCTGACCTCAGAAAGAGCCTTGGAGGCAGACTGCAGATGGGTAAAGTGAGGAAAGGGACAGGACCTGTACCAGAGCTGGGACTGTAGCTGGACCTTGAGTCTGCTCATCATGGGGGCACCTGCCCAAGGAGAGGGCACCACCCCACTGCAATGTCCCCTAGGTTTCCCCAGAGCCCCTCTCCTCCCACCGGCTCCTCAGAGGCCTTGTCTCGAGGTAGGAGTGGAGTGAGGGGGTGGGGGTTTTCCCAAGTAAAGAATGATTGTCCTGCAGAATGCTGTTTTAAGAAACACACAAATAGACAAGCCACCCAGCCAGTCAGACAAGTTTGGCCTTCCAAACATGTCCTGGGGTGGCTGTTGTTGCCTATTTGTTTATTTAGTCAGAAAATATTCATATAACACAAATTTTGCCTTTTCAAAATGCACAGTGCAGTGGTCTGGAGTATATTCCTAATCCTGTATGACACTTACCACTACCTCCGGAACATTCCATCATCCCCAAGAAACCTTGTGCCTGTTAGCAGCCACTTCTCCTTTCCTTGTTCCCCAGCTAACGTACTTTTTGTCTATGGATTTGTCTCTTCTGGACATTTTTAAAAAAATAATGAAATAATTTATTTAGAGATGAGGTCTCGCTATGTTTTCCAGGCTGGATTCAAACTCCTGGGCTCAAGTAATCCTCTCACCTGGGCCTCCCAAATAGTTGGGACTACAGGCATGAACCACTGCATCTGGCTTCTAGGCATTTCATATAAATGGAATTGTACAACATGTTACCTTTCGTGTCTGACTTTTTTCACTTAGCATACTGTTTTCAGGGTTTATTATGTGGTAGCATGAACCAGGGCGCCCCGTCTTCTCGCTGCTGAATGATACCTCATTGTGTGGCTAGGCCATATGCTGTTTATCTGTGCCTCAGTTGATGGACAGGGACATGTTCCCACTTTTTGGCTATTATTATAATATCTAGAATAATGCTGTATAAATATTTGTGTACAAGTTTTTGTGTGATCAGATGTTTTCAACTCTTTGGAACATCTATTTACCTGGGAGTGGGACTGCAGAATCCCACGGTAACTCTGTGTTTAACGTTTTGGGCAACTGCCAAACTGCTTTCCACAGAGGTGATACCATTTTACATCCCTGCCATCAGAGTGTGAGGGCTCTAATCTCACCACAGTCTCACCAGCACTTGTTATTCGCTCTGCTTTTATTCTTTCAACACACACACACACACACACACACAGAGAGAGAGAGAGACAGAGACAGAGAGACAGAGAGACAGAGAGACAGAGATTGAGAGAAGGTCTTGCTCTGTCACCCAGGCTGGAGTATGGTGGCACAATTTTGGGTCACTGCAATCTCCATCTCCTGGTCTCAAGCAATCCTCCCACATCAGCCTCCTGACTCAGGAGCACCACAGGTGCATGCCACCACACCCAGATAATTTTGTGTATCTTTTGTAGAGATGGAGTTTCACCACATTACCCAGGCTAGTCTCAAACTCCTGAACTCAAGAGATCTGTTGGCCGTGGCCTCCCAAAGTGCTGGGATTTCAGACATGAGCCACTGTGCCTGGCCTTCAACACATATTTTGTTGAGTCCCTGCTTGGTGTCAGGCCTGTGCTGAGGTAGGGGATGCAGGGGCCCAGGCTTCTCTTGCAGAGCCAAAGGGACATAAATGTGACCTAGTGGTGGCTGGTGCCAAGTGGAGGGAAGGAGGTGAAGTGATGGGAGTGACCTGCATGGACAGGCAGGGCAGGCTTCAGGGAGGCAGTGTTTGTGCCCTGGGGAGGTCTTGGCTATTACTGCCCAATCCCAGCCTCTGCCCCTTCCCAAGTCCCCAGGATGAGTGGTGGTCAAGATGCTGGGTGCCTCAGTGTTACAATGTGCAAAGTCTCAGCCTGGCCTGAAACTCAACCATCAGAGCCCTCACCTGCAGACTCTATGCCCACAACCCAAGCCAGATGAGGAAACTGTGGCTCAGAGGAGGGAATGACTTCCCAAAGGTCATCCCAAAAGGTACGGGCAGAGGGAGACCAGATCCCTGATCTCCAGATGCCCAGCCTGGGGTCCTTTTAGCTCTGATGGGGTGAGGCCTGGGGCAGCATGAGACTGGGAGTGGGGAACGGGGGCAGGGCGGGTGGGAGGAGGGCGCAGGAGGCTGAGACAGCCCAGGTGAGAGAGGGCCAAGCTTGAAAGGTTTTCCCAGGCTTGGGGAGAGGCCCTGGTCAGGATGTGTATGGGTAAGGGGTGAGAGACAGAGGTCCCTGGGGCAGGCCCGGACCTGTTTCTTCTCTGCCCAGTTTCAGTTCTGTTTCGCTTGTCCCCTGAGACCCCAGCGTTCAGAGTGGGTTGGGGTGGTTGTGGGGTGACTCTTAACCCCCATCTTGATCCCTATGGTGGAGTATGAGGAGATGGGCTTAACTCCAGACACCACTTTCAGTCCCCTTTCTTGCCCCCACCCCGGGTCCCCCAGTCTAGGGGTGGAGGTGGGAGGCCTGGCTGGGTCCATCCTCACAGGGAAGGGTGAGCTGGGCAGAGCCTGGCTGGCCTCCCCTGCTGCCATACCTTGGAGCCCACAGCCTCCAGTGGGTAGTGACTGGCCCCAAATCTAGGCATGGGTAATATTTGCTTAATGAGCTCATGTGTTATGGGACTAAGTTGAAATGCTCTGCCCCTTACTCATACACCCTTATTGACTCACAGGACCCCAGGGTGAGTCATGTCCACATCAGGTACTGTGGGTATATGAGACAAGATGGGATGCAGTTTCCAGTCCCCTTGCCAGCATGCTCAGGGTACCAGGAAGGGCAGTGGGGGCTGATGGGCCCCAGATTTACCAAAGATGGCTCCAATTGGAGGCCTTGGACTGCCATGGGCATGTCAGGGGCCTTTGTGGCCCTGGGAGGAGGTGTCTGGGGCTGCTCCAATGTCTTTAGGGTCTCTCAGGTTGGGGTGGATCCTTTGGGAGTGCTGGGCAGTGGCAGAGACTCAGGCCGCGGGGAGGGGACTCCCTTTCCCTCTGGCTCCCTCCGGAGGCCTCAGCTACAGGGCTGGGTGCTGGCTGTCCTAAAGCCCGTGTCCTCCAGCCGCCTGACGTCTTCTCATTTCCTCATCTCAGGTTTCAGCCCACTCAGGCTGACATTGCTTTCTGATCTCATTTCCCGCCAGCCCCCAGGCCCGTCTCCGTGGCTGCTGTGCAGAAACGCGAGGTGTTGGGGGAAGTCCACATGACCTTGAAGAGCCTCCTGCCAGCCAGGCCTCAGGAGGGCTCACTTCCCCATTGCAGAGCTCCTGCGGGGACCCAGGGGCAGTTTCTGGGTCTTTAGCACAGGGCCTCCGAGGGCCTGGCTTTTCCTAGGGGCTGCCCTGGTGCTGTGGCACCATGGGGTGGGGGATTTCAGCAACGCCAGGGGCTCGACGTGGCTGAAACTTTCCTGGACAGCTGAGCTACCCCAGGTAGAAGCCTCTGTCCCTCCCCCAGCCAGGCCTGTCCCAGTTGCAAAGACAGACATTAGGATGTACTACATGTCTTTGGGATGAGTAGCCCAGTGGGCTCAGAGCTCTGACAGTGAACCCAGATGGGGGTGCTGTGCGGGACCGGGCAAGTCTAAAACCAACGAGGTGCTATGTGAGTGCATAGGTGCAAGCAGGCTGCTCCAAGGGACTCTTGAATTGTCTTTGCGGAAAAGTGGGAGTTAGCTGGAAAAGAAGGAGCTGCGTGGTCAGAGGTGTGGAGGCAGGCAGTGGAATAACCCATGTGGAGAACTGACTGAAGTGTAAGGGGGTGTAGGAGACCGGAGGGCAGGCGGTGGGCAGGGGGCTGGAGAAGGACCCTGAGGGCTCAGCCAAGGAGCAGGACTTTTCCTGAAGCAGCGGAGAGGCAGAGAGTCGGGCCCCTCCTGAGCCCTCTCGCTTCTGTGCAGGGACGCCTCCCAGTGAAGCAGGCCTGGGTCTCAGAGGCACCCAACCCTGGATGCTGACTCAGCTCTGCCTCTGTGTGGGCCAGCGGGAGGCTGCCCACATGAGCCATGGAGCCATGGCACAGCCTGGGACTGGCTCTCCTGGGCTGCCCTCCACCCAAAGTCTTCAAGGGGTCTGACTACCCAGCCCTCGCTGAGGACGGGCCCTGTAGCCTGCTCACTGGTGTCTGGGACGCCACCGCCAGTCCCACTCTGGCTCTGGTGGGGAGGCGGAGGCAGCCGCCAGAGAAAAGAGCCCAGGTGGGGAGAATGTGGGCAAGAGGCCATGCTCTCTCCCGCAGCCTTCATGAAGGCTCAGAGTGTTCTGGAAGTGTTTGGGAGCTGGCCTCACCTCCTCCGCTAACTCTAGCGCCTCCCAGCTCGGCCCCCACATATCACAATCAAGTGGACCGACCCTGACTGAGGCAGAAAGCCGAGTTGGCCCCTCACCATGGGCTCCAGCCCTACTGCTGAAGGAGGCAGGATGGCACAGAGGTGAGGGCGTGAATTCTGCATCACTCAGCCTTGGGGCTAGATCCTGGGTCTGGTGGGGAGCACACTGGGCTGGCGAGGCCATGGGAAGCAGCACGTCTTGCCTTACTAGCTACCTTTGACCCAGCAGTCCCACTCCTGTGAGTCTGCCTTACAGAGACACCGGCATGAATATGACAGATGCACAAACACTAAGCTGCATACCTGTGATGACAGAAGATCAAAAACATTCTTAATAGCCATCTACTTGGGACTGATATATCCCAATGGTATGTCCCCATGATAGAATTCAAGACAGCTCTAAAAAAGAATGTGAGACTGGGTGTGGTGGCTCACGCCTGCAATCCCAACACTTTGGGAGGCTGAGATGGGCAGATCACTTGAGGTCAGGAGTTGAAGACCAGCCTGGCCAACATGGCGAAACCCTGTCTCTACTAAAAATGCAAAAATTACCCAGGTGTGGTGTGCACCAGCTACTCAGGAGGCTGAGGCACGAGAATTTCTTGAACCCGGGAGGCAGAGGTTGCGGTGAGCTGAGATTACACCACTGCACTCCAGCCTGGGCAACAGAGCGAGACCCTGTCTCGAAAAAAGAATCTGAAAGTTTTCTGTGTATGAATGTGCAGAAAAGCTCTGGGATTTCTGTTAAGTAAGAAAGCAAGTATAAGTCAGTGAAGAGTAGAGAAAATGCCCAATGCCCAGGCCGGGGCAGGAGGCAGCATGACGGGCTCGGGAGGCCCTGGGGAGTTTGGTGGGACTGGGAGCAAGAAGGGACAGACCAGGAAAGTGAGAAGGAGACCAGCTTGGGAGGGCCCCTGGGTGCAGAGAAGAAACTGAAAACTACCAGGAGCCAAGGGACAGTTTTCAGCAGATTCGGATCTACTTTGTCTGGTAACAAGATCTGGCAATTGTAAAGCAATAATCCACATTTATAATGTGCTTTGCATGCACCGTCTCATTTAAACCTCTCAGCACTCCAACCTCTATGAGAGAAGTGCTATCACAACATGTGGAACTGGAGCATGGGAAGGCTAAGGAACCAGTTCAAAGTCATACCTCTGGTAAACAGCAGAGCCGGGGAAAAGACCCTGAGCCTACGCTGGAATCACCTGGCTATCCTGCCTTTCACAGTGGTGTTGGACTGGCTGGAGGGGGATGGCTGGAGGCCAGGGACAGTCAGGGGCTTTATGAGATGGGGACCCAGATGAGAAACAGTGAGGCCCAGGGAAGGCAGCGAGTTTGGGATGGGGTCTCAAGTGTAGATTGAAAAGCTTTAAAGGATGTGGGAACAAGACCTGGTGGTGAGTGGGGCCCCTCATCCATTCATTCATTCATGTAGTAAAAGTATGGAGTGCCTACTGGGTGCCAGGTACTGTCCTGGGAGCTGGGCTTACATTAGTCACCAAAACC
This sequence comes from Chlorocebus sabaeus, assembly GCF_047675955.1. NCBI lineage: Eukaryota > Metazoa > Chordata > Mammalia > Primates > Cercopithecidae > Chlorocebus > Chlorocebus sabaeus. The sequence continues at coordinate 50,223,034 of NC_132929.1, read as the reverse complement.
AACACATGCCCTGCCCTCAAGGGGCTTTCCTTCTAGCTGATGGAGACAGACAATAGTAATAGACATAAGAAATATGTAAGTAGGTAATTTGTTACAACCATGGAAAGCTAAAGTAAAGGTAAGGGGGATTGGCAGCCCGTGTCCAGGAGACATCTGAAGTTTTAAATGAGGTGGTCAGGGGAAGTGTCATCAAGAAGGTGACATTTGAACAAAGACGGAAAGAAGGTGAGGGGCGAGCTGTGAAGGTGTTTGGGGAAGGGCACTCCAGGCAGAGGGAACAGCCAGGGCAAAGGCCCGGGGCGGGGGCATGTCTGTTGTATTCGAGGAACAGCAGTGGGGAGGGTCACCCCTGTCCATCAGTGCCTGTCTCTTCTTCTTGGCAGTGGGAAGGGCTACACTTCTTCCATTTGGGGTTAGGCCCAGCTGTGTAATCTGCTCTGGCCAGTGAGATACGAGTGAAGAGATGCGTGCCACTTCTGAAGTATGGAGGAGCCAGCGAGTGACTCCATGTTCCCTTCACCCTGCCTGGAAGCACGTGATGCTCCAGATGTCCCCGACATGGTCACGAGAGAGGACAATGCAGCGTAGCCCTCCCTGCTGACCCTCATGCACATGAAGCTGGAATGAGAAGCGCCCCTCTCTGTTTTAAGGCCTGGTGACTGCAGGTGGTCACCGTGGCACACCCCAGCCTGCCTCAACTGATACCCCAGGGGAGGCCTCTGCAGTACAGTCAGAGAGAGGAGGGTGCAGGGAGGAGAGCTGGGGATGCGGGCAAAGAGGCCAGGGTGCCCAGTCATTCCCTGGCTTTTCCTGAGAGTGACACAGGAGCCATCGGGAAGCGTCAACCAAAGAGGTGCGATCCAGTGACATATCTGAACAGGAAGGCTCTGGCGACTGTGCTGGGAACACCTGGGGGCAGGAGTGAAAAAGTGGGAGCAGGGAGACCAATTAGGAGGCTTCTGCAATGATCCAGATGAGAAATGATGGGGGCCTGGCCAAGGGTGGGGGTGGCGGTCAGACTCTGGGTCTCCTTTGAGATTAGAGCAGCAGAGTTTGCCAGTGGACAGGAGAGGGAGAGGGATCTGGGATGCCTCCAAGGCTTTTGGTCTGAGCATCAGGAAGGAGAAAGCTGCCAGCCGGGGGTGGGGAGAGTGTGGTGGTGGGGGAAGTGGGTTGGGGTGCTGTGGGGAGCGGGAGCTGGAACAGCTGAGATGCTTGTTAGACATCCAAGTGGAGTGTCGTGTGGGCGGCTGAGGAGAGGCCTGGACGGGGGAGGGGGGACAGCCAGGCGTCTGTTTGGGTGTGGACAGTATAGACAGCATCTAACGCCTTGAGACTGGATGAAATCAAGAGAGGTGAAAGCTGGTGCCCCTTTCAGCATCTGGGTGGAGGACAAGGGAGAGAGAAGGGAGGGCATCTCGAGGGACATCCTGGAGGTGGTGTCCAGCAGTTATGTAGATTATCTGGTCTGGACCTCAAGAGAGGAGCCAGAGGGTGGGGGGCTTAAGGATGCAGGAGGAAGGGAAGGCTAGGGGTGGGAGAGGTCCATCTCCCCGGGCGGAGGCGACGGAGGGGAGAAAGGCCAAGTGCAGACTCCTGGGTGGGGCTTCTTTGAGGGTGGCCCCAGGAGGAGGAAGTGGAACCTTGAAGGGGCCAGTGATGGAGTGGGCAGGGAGGTGGGAGGACATCTGGGTGGGCATCTCAGGACCCAGGAGAGTGGGCACATGTTTTAATAAGAAGAGAAAGAAGGATCTGTGCTTTGGAATGGCGTTGAGGAGTAGAGGCAGGGGTGGCAGCGAAGTGCCCCAGACATAACAGCAGAGAGGTGGTCAGTGGCCTCGGTGGGGTGTTGGGGCAGGGGTTAGATCCCAGGAGTTAAGAGGATGGGGAGGAGGGGGTTCATGGAGGCAGTGGGTGGAGACTGTGCTTTCCAGAGCTCAGGGCAGAGGCTGGAGGTGTGGGGTACGGGGCTATTTAGAGAGGGGTCCTGTTGGTTTGATGCCCAAAGGCAGCAGTAGGCAGTGGGGGGAGGCTGAGAAGCCAAGGAGATAAGGCAGAATATCAGCAGGTGCCCCACAGCCTTGCTGGCTCCTGAGCACTGAGGAAGGAGGGGAGACGGGCTAAGGTGGTGATGGGAGGGGGACACAGGCAGAGCCAGGAAGGGGCAGAGGCAGGAGCAGAGGGAGTGTCAGCTGCTTTGACAGATAACTGATGCGACCATGTGGTGCGAAACCCGTAGAACACAGGGGCAGGCCTCCAGGCAGGGCAGGCCTGCAGGCACGGAGGTGGAAGCAGGAGTGTATGGGGGCAGGTGGGTGGCCTTGGCAAAGCCAAGGAGGCAGGGAAACCTGTGGGACCTTGGGGAGCAGGACGAGAGGGGCTCAGGAGAGAGAGGCTGGGGTCTGACCATGGAGACCAGGCTGCCAGGCATGGGCATCTGCGAGTTGCTCAGCAGCCCTTGGGTGCTGCTGGAATCTTGGCTGAGCTCCGCCTGATGGAAGATGCCCACTGTCCCTGTGTCTACCTCCTGCTTGGGTTTGGGAGGGCCTCCAACTGTTCACATCCTCTCCAGGCCTGGCCTCGAGGTCCCAAGAGGGGACAGGGGTCCAGAGGCAGGGTTGGGCTGGATGAAAATTCAGGTGAGAGGACCTGACTTTGGTAGCTTGCACCTCCTGGGCACACCTGGAAGTCACCTACTGAATCATCAGAGCCACTTGCCTGGGGGTGGAACTAAGGTTTCCTAAGAATCCACCCACTTCCTCTTTTCTAAAAGTCCCTTTCATCACTTTAGGGAAAAGGAACTCGTCTTTGTTGACGTCCCTGCACACACAAGAGCAGGCCATGATTTACCTGGTGTGGTACTCATGATGGCTTCATGGGGAGGGCACTGTTATTCTCCCCATCTGACAGGTGGGGAAGCTGAGGCCATGCAGGTACTGTGACCTACCCAAAGTCACATTGTGGAGTGAATCTGTGGAGGTCACAGACATGGTATGGAGCATGGGGGGCCTGGCCATGGTGTTATCCGTCTCCTGCATGTGGCTGCCAAGAAGCCTCTGTGACCTGGTCAGTTCCTGATCTCTCCATCTATCTTGGGTGCCAGTTTGGTTTCTTGAATGCTTGACGTTCCTGTCACTCTCACGGACATACCACAGAGTTCTTCCATCTCCCATCACAGGCACTTCATGCAGGCCCCATGCTGCCACCGTGGGCTTCCTCATTCTTGCTTCAAAGGTTATGACCTCCTGGAGGCCCAGGGAGGGACATGAACCCTAATCCCACCGGCTGGACCATCGACTCCCTGAAGGCAGGAACCAAGTCCCAAAGCTTCATTCCCCATTTCTTTTCAGAACTGACTCAGTCCTGGTGCCTAGGGGTGGATGGTGGGGGTCATCCCAGGAGGCACGGGTCCTGTAAGAAAGGAAGTAGCACTTACTGAGCAGTTTTTATTATTATTATTATTATTTTGAGGTGGAGTCTCACTCTGTCGCCCACGCTGGAGTGCAATGGCACGATCTCAGCTCACTGCAAACTCCACCTCCCGGGTTCAAGCGGTTCTCCTGCCTCAGCCTCCCGAGTAGCTGGGATTACAGGCACCCACTACCACATCTAGCTAATTTTTTGTATTTTTAGTAGAGATGGGGGTTTCACCATGTTGGCCAGGCTGGTCTTGAACTCCTGACCTCAAGCAATCTGCCTGCCTTGGCCTCCTAAAGTGCTGGGATTACAGGCGTGAGCCACCTTGCCCGGCCTTTACTGAGCACTTTGGCTGAGCCAGGCTTTAGCACCATCTCCCCCACTCCTTTACAGGAACCCTCTGAGGACGATGTTACTGTCAGTGCCCCCATTTTATAGGTGAGGGAACAAAGGTGACATAGCTGGCTTCCAGTCCTCATCTCCGAGCCCAGAGCCTGTACGCTGTGCACTCGAGCAGGCACAGACATGTAGGGCATTCCTGGCTCTGCACAGAGACATGTAGGCATTTGCAGGGGGCTGGGAGGAGCAGAGAGCAGGCCTCTTTGTGTCACGACAGGGGAGCCAGGTCAGCCCTGTCACGCATGGGCCCCCAGCACTGACCAGCAGGCCCCCTCAGGGGACAATTCCGAGTCCCCAGTAGGACGCTCAGCAGTGAGTGCTCCGTGGTGCCCTAGTGACGGGGCGGGGTTGCGGGGGGAGGCGGGGGCCGACCTGGGCCTGTGAGGCAGGCCATGAACCAAGTGTCCCTGCACAGCCTATCTCAGGCCATTCACAGAAAAGGAAAGAAAATATCTTGAGTCTTGAGATATTTTCTGGCCTTATCAGCCCCACACACAGGCCCCACTGTGGTGTGGTAACAGGGTCAGGGAGTGTGTGCTCAGATAAGTGCCAGGCGTTTCTGAGAACCTGCAAGACACCGTCCTGAGTTCCCCTTCTCTAGAACATTCTTCTCCCACATGCTGCACAACTGGCTCCCTTAGGTCCTCAGGGCATATTCTCAGGCCCTCCCTGCCCAATCTTCTCAACCCCTCACCCTGCCCTCGTCTCCCTCCTGGACACTCTTCTCTGGGAGCCTTCTGCAGATTCCTGGCTGACGTCTGTTTTCCCAGCATGAGGGAAGCTCCCGGAGGGCAAGAGACGCATCTGTCTGGGCCTCGAATTCCTGGTGCTGCTCAGTAATATCCATTGTCAGAGTGAGGCAGAGAAGGAGGTCTCAGCCCTAAGGTGTTCTTGACATGGGGCTTGGCCTATGCGTGTATTTCATCTAATCCCTCTAACGACTTTACAAGGCAAAATTTATTATCTTCATTTCATAAATGAAGAAGCTCAGAATGTAGAGCAGCTTGTGGGAGATCACAGAGAGTCCGTGGCAGTGGGGATTTGAACCAGGGGGGTCTGTGAGGCTCTAAAGAGATGGATGATGCCCCCTGAGCTGAAGGGGTGGGGCAGGAGACCTGTCCTAGCGTGGGCTCTGCCTCGCAGCCTCGCTCTGGGACTGTGGGCCTCAGACTTCTCTTTGCAGACCAGGGGCTGGGGTCACTCCCTGAGCTAAGATCCTGGCTCCAATGGAAGAAAGGTGATTTGCAGTGAGTGGGGCGAGGGGGCTTGGAGCCTCGAGGAAGGGGCTGAGGCTGGGTAGGGAACGAGGGGCAGGATCCTCCTGAAGTGCCAGCATGGGAAAACGTGGGGGAAGGGCTTGGCCACAGGAATGAACTCAAAAAAGGGATCAAAGCACCCTGAGCTGGATGCAGAGGCGGGTGAGCCTCGGAGGCAGGAGGGACCTACGGGGGGGCATAGCAGCCCCATCCAGGCTGTGTGTCCCTGGGTCACACGCTCAGCCTCTCTGTGGCTTTCCCAGCTTCAATCAGAAGCCCAACCCTGGGAGAAGCTGCTCTTTGGGGTTCCCCTGCTTCTAGTCTCAAGGACCCAGCCTGCGGGGTCCCACCAGCCCTGGGGCTAGGTCCACAGTTGCATCTGGGCTCCATGGGCTGCTGGCCGCCTGCCCAGCCCTGCTTTGGCAGCGCTTACTGGCTGGAGAGCAGGGGTCTCCTGAGGGGTGGGGCAGGGGCCAGGGCTTGCCCTCTGATCCCACCCCTGACATTGCCAGGGCCCAGGGCAGGAGCAAAAATGGAGGTCCACACACACCATATGTCTGGATATTTCAAAGTTATAAATCAAGCCAACAACCTCTAAATAGGATATGCTGTATTCTCCTACATTGACAAATACACCTTCGTAACACCCTGAGGACCAGGTTTGCACTTAGAATTCTTGGACTCTTAGAATCCAGGACTGGAATGCAGCAGGCAGAGGCTGAGCCAACCTCAGCTCCCATCCCAGGCTCCCCCTCAGGCAGTGTGTGACCTTCCCAGGCCCATCCACATACATAGCAGCGGCTGCCCCTTAGCCACCCCCGAGGCCTTGGGGTGTGCACACCCGCCGCAGGTCGGTTCTCAGGAAGGCAGGCCCAGCAGAAAGGCCCATGCAGGCTATGGAGTTGGATTTGGGGTCCTGTGGGCAGGGAATTCTGGGATTCTGTGTTTGGAGGGGGGACGTGGGCTTGGGTGGACACATTTCCTTGGCTCATGGACCTTTTTTCCCTGTTGGAGTGACAAGGCCAGTGGAAGGCTGGAGTGGGATCCTCTAGATTGCAGGGGCCAGGGCAGGGCTCCTTTTTGCTTGCATCTAAGGGTGATGCTGTCCCTGAGTACTCCCAGAACCTGGCTATGCAGCAAATGTCCCTACCCTGCTTACATCTCAGCATCTGAGGTACCCTGGAGCCACACTGGACTTGCCTACCTTGCCCCACCCACAGTCTATGGTGCTGGTCTTTCCTCGCCCTGGACACTGGCACTCCTCTCTGGCACCAGCCCCTCCCTTTCTGCCCAGCATGCCCACTTTTCTCATGTGGCGGGGGCAGGGGCGCCTCCTGTCCCCCACCTCTCTGGGACCTTCGTCTCCGCCAGTCCATGTGCTGACCCTGTCTGGTCTGGCTCGGTGGATCTCTTGGTGCCGAGCCCTCCCGCCCTGAGCGGGGGCTCTGCGGGCAGTGGGCAGCCCTCCCTTGCTTGTGTCTGGAAAGTGGGGCACCAACTCCACGTTGTTTCTCGCTCACTCAGCTGAAAAGCCACCGTTTCCCTGAGGCTCCCAGCCCTCACCCCACCGGTGCTGGCAGCTCCTTCCCTGATGCTGTGTGACAGGCGCAATGTCAGGGCTCCCGCACCTGGCCAGCCGCCCTGATACTGGGTGCCTCCCCCACAACACCTGCCACAAGCCATTCAGGGCACTGCAGCCCCTGCTGTATGGGTGCTGTCTGCCTTTGGGCCCAGCATGGGCCCTTGTGGGTCCCCCGTTCCTGTCCAGTCTCCCCTCCCACCCTGAGGGGGATCATGCCAGAAAAGGTGGGGGTGGTGAGTGGACCCTGCTGTCGGGGTTGAAAGGTGATTCAGAGGACTTTTCTGTCCAGAGAGAAGGGGGTTGGGCCCTGGGGAGAGGTGATGGGGATTTTTGGACTGAGCTATGCCCCGAGGGCCTTGACCAGCTTTGCCCCACCGAGTATTTGATCAGGAACGTGCTGGCTGGAACACTCAGGGAGAGGCCGTCCTGTGCCTCTTCAGCCTACAGTCCACGGTGCTGGCTGCCGCCTCAGGAATGACTCCTGCAGACGTAGCCCCTTCCCATGTTTCTTTGTTCATGACTGGCCTGGTTCTTGCTGTGTCAGCATCTGCAGTGTCCCCTGCCAGGCATGGCCGCAGTCCCACAACCAGCATGGCTCCCCAGGGAGGACAGTGCCGGGTGGGAGGCTCCCGGTTGTGGGGACCAGGTTGGGGCCTGGGCAAGGAGAGTGCCCATCTCATCCTGCCAGATAACGGATGGAGGGAGGGGCACCCACTGCCTCCTATACAGCTGTGGGTTCCCCTGCACAGGCTTGTGCCTGCCACCCTGAGGAGGCCCCTCCTCCTCTCTCCTCATCGGGATGGCCTGGCCTGTCTCCCTCCTGTTACGAAGCCCCTCCCTGCTGGCCCACCAGGGTCCAGGAGCCTGAGCTACTGGGACATAACCAGCTTACAATGGACAATGAGCCCAGATCTTCCCCTGCAAGCCAGCTGACGTTGGGAAGGGAGACAGGCCAGGGTGGTCACCTGAGGGGGATCCCTGAGTGCCTCCTCTGCTCTGCCCTTTGCACCTGCTGAGCCCATCTCAATGCCTTCCTCCCTTCTTGTTGCGCTTGAGCCCCCCACAGCACCCCTCTCTGAGAAGCCCTCCTGACTACAGAATTCCCCAGCGTGAGTCTGAGTGAAGGACCCGTCTCTACAGGTCACTGTCCTGGGAGTCAAGGCTCCTAGGAGCTGGCCCAGGGTGTCCTTTTAACCTTAGCCTGACCCCCTCCTTGGCTCATGCTAGGCCCCTGGGCTCAGTAGAGCCTTTCACAAGAGGTGGGGGCTCATGGCGGCCACAGCATGCTGGCCTATGGCTTGTGGCTCAGTTGCCCATCTGAGAAATGGGGGTGCTGTCACATCCTCTCCCAGCAATGGTCTCCATTCCTCCCCGCCTCTCTGGTTTCCTTTATGGAGCAGCTCAGCTGCTTCCCAGTTGGGAAGCGCCCTGCTCCTCTGGGAAGGGCTCAGGAAGCAATTGAGGATCTGACCTCATGTTTGCGTCCATCCAACCCTGTCTGGTGCCGCCAGATGTCTGAGGAGCTTCTGTGGGGGAGGGGGAAGGGGTAGGAGATGGGGCTGCGGGACTAGGGGCTGGATCTAACCCAAGCCCCTCTTGGCATGGGGCTGTTGTCCCTTTTGATGGGGAACTGAGGTCCCAAGTTGAGGGGAGCTCAGGCTGTAGAGCTGGCCGCCCATGCCTTCCTGCTCAGAGCTACCCCTGGCATGTACTAAGGAATTTGCAGGGGAAAAATTACAACTGGATGCCAGGCCTTGAGGCCACCTGAGTCCCACAGGCTGTGAGAAGGCAGGTTTGGGCTGGAGCTGGCACAGGAGCAGGGTCTGCCAGGGGCCGGGGAAGGCAGGAGGCTGACCACAGCTTGGGGGATGGAGTGGGAGGGCCAAGAGGACAACAGGCAAGGGAGGCTGGTCCGAGTGCCCCGAGGAGCCTGCCCAGGTGGGAGGCTGCCAGCCAGGCCCTGAGGAGGGGACCTCTGAGGCACTGCACCCTCTCTGGGAGTACCACTGAGCAGGGCGGGCAGGAAGGCTGGGCTGTTTGTGTTTCAGGACCAGTCACTTCCTCTCTCTGGACCACACCTTTCAGATGAGCTCACCACCTACTTCAGTGCCCAGCCCACCTAATGTTGCAGGAGCAAATAAGGTGATGAAGACTCTGAAAAGCAGAAAGGTGATATTATTAGCAGAAGTCATATTTGACTTGCTAATTCACTTCCTAAAAATAGCCACGTTTATTATAGCACGGGGAGAACCCTATGCTACAGTTGGCACCCTGGATTCTTGGTGTAGCTCTGTGACAACTATGCTGTGTGACCTTGGGCTGGGCCCTAACCATCTCTGGGCATCTAATTTCTAGGTAGAGGCTGTATAGTCCCTGAGGGCCATAGGCCCTGAGATTGGAACAGCAGCTGGATGCAAAATCATCAAGGAAGATGTGGACTGGATGTGGGCTCTGGAGGACTGGCTTCCTCTGAGTCACTGGGTCAGGGCAATTGATGTCACTGAGGCTACCCCGTAACTTGTTGGACGGGTATTGAGTCTTGAGTCTTGCCTTGATCTTGAGGCCCCAGGGGCAGGTTGCCTGGTCCCCACCACAGAGCCCAACCATTAGGAGGCTCCAAGGACTACAGATGAAAAGGGTCATAGAGAGAAGCTAGAGCCAGATGGGGTGGGGTGGGGGGAAACCGTGGGACATCCAGCTGGCTGGGGAACCCACTCATTCACAGCACGTTTACTGAGGGCCTACTATGTGCCTAGCACTGACTACTATGTGCCACATGCTGCAGAGACAATGGAGGGCGAACTAGACCAGGCCCCGGTCCTTGCCCACCTGGAGCTTCAGCTCTAGTACAGGAAGCAGGCTCTCATCACTAACCACACAACTAAACTCTGCAAAGAGCTCAGAGAGGGGTGCACGGTGCCACAAACACATGTAATGGGGGATTCGACTCAGCTGAGAGGTCAGAGAAGGCTCACTAGAGGTGACATGGGTTGAAACCTGAAGGATGAGTAGGTACTTGCTAGGCAAAGCAGGGGTGGTAGGGGAATGCTAGGGGGAAGAAAGAGCAGGAGCGCTGGCCAGGTGGCGAGCAGCGGATGCAGAGGGGCTAAGGGGAAGCCAGAGTGGCTGCAGTGGACACCAGGACCCAGGAGTCCTGCCTTTACCATCAGCTTGGTGAAAAGCCCCTGAAGAGGAGATTTTTGATCTGAAGCAGCTGCTATGTGGGCCTGATGGTGGTTGAACCAGAGTGCGGGGGTTTAGATAGGCATGGGCCAGACTCAGACGTCAGCATGAGGCAGCTGAAGGGATCAAGGTGGTTGTGTCTAGAGACGCTGATTCATAGAAACGCTGGTCGGGAAGTGCACACATGTCAGAGGATACAAGTTACCTGGTGGGTGTTCCTTCCTCCTTCCTGAACTCTCCTGTCTGGTTTCAGCTCTTCGGTCAGCCCCATGAGTCACCGGCTCCTCTAGGCGGCGCAGGCCTGGGACCTGCCAGGATGCTGCCCCCACTCCCTGAATGTGCCCCTATATCCATTTTCCTTGCCCCTCTGTCCCTGGGTGCCTGCTGTGACTCCCCAAACCCCTGCCCACCCTGTCTGCTCTCTGTGCGGTGGAACGGTAGGCTTGGGAGGACTGAAGAGTTAACTGTAGGACAACTGGCCCTGACAGGGGCTTTCCAGTAGACCGTGCCTGAACTTCAGTGTATGGTGGCATTGATGGGAAACCAAGGGGAGTGGCGTTGAAAGGAGCCCCTTGGAGGTCATTTGTCCATGCTGCACAGGGCACAGTGGGCTTGGGGCTGAGGACCACCATGAAGTCTAGTAGCATGGGATGGGAACCCCTAGCCCCCTGGCATTTTAAATCTTGGGAGAGGCAGGTGTGTGGGGCCTTTCTGACCTGGAGCTTCAAGGTCCCCTGCCTCCTAGATCTTGTATTGCCAGCTGCTGTGGGACTTTTGCTCCGAGAAACTGGACTCCTGGGATTTTGAAGAGAGGCCTTGGGGTCACTCATTATAGCAGGGGCTCCTGCTGGGACCAGATCCAGAAGTTTGGTTAGGCCTCACCATTGGGAAAGGTCTCGCCATTGGGAAAGGTCCCAGGGCTGATGGGGGTGACGCGGAGCCCCCTGCACCCTGGCCATCTCTCCTGGGGGCCAGAGTGGCTCATCTTCTTGACCCCTGCGGCCCTCCTCACTCCCCTATGCCCCTGCTCTTTAGCTGTCCTGGGGAAAATTCTCCCTTGTCCCACCTAAGGGGGGCCTGAAATAGCAATAAGGACATCTAGCCCCTGTCTCCCCACAGTACTGCAGTTGGCCATCCTTCTTCTAGAGCATTATTTTGGGAAAGCGACAATCCCAGAATCCAGGGTGGATACTCAATGTGGAGGCCTCTAGAAGCTCCTCCTTAGGTCTAGCCTCCTTTGCAGGACAACTTTCTGTGGAAGCCTGTGGCCTGGGACACAGTCTCTTCTCCAGCCCCTTCCCCTCTCGAGAGAGCAGACTTTGGATGGAGCTGGGTGCGTTTCTACAATGTTCTCAATTGGTGGAGGTGCAAGGAGAAAGGAAGGGCTTATTTCCTCCCTCGCTCAGGTTAGAAGGACCTGGCATCAGAATGTGCCCAGGAGTCCCATGCTCAGCTCTGCGTGCTGCTCCTCCCACCCCAGAAACCCTGCCCCCTACCTATGCCTTCTGTGTCCCCAGCCCTGGTTCTGCCCTGGGACCTTGAGATGGGCCTGAGGGCGGTGGCTGGGAGCCTGGGAGCTGTCACTCCTGGGGCAGTACCGCCCCCTGCTGGCCACCCAGAGAGGCCCGGAGGCTAGAAGTTTCATCTGGTGCCTGATGGTCAGCCCAGTGCCAGCTGATTGGCCCCACGGGGCTGGTTCCTGCGTTCTCCAGGAACAGCCTGGGTGTGCTCTGGCACAGATCCTGGCTTGGTCTCTGGCAGGCTAAGTGGCCTTAGATGAATTTCTGTTCCTGCCTGGGTAGGCCTCAATTTCCTGATCTGTACAAAGAGTAGGGTGACTCAAGGAGCTTCCTCCAAGGTCTCAGATTCGGAACCTGCTCCTAGCCTGCCTCTTCATTCCCGTTCCTGCTCTCCCTGCCCTCAAGGCCTCCCAGCCCCTCCTGGCCTCTCTCTACTTGGCATGTCCCAGTGTTGGCAGCCCCCACTTGCCCTCCACTTCCGTGGGCCCCCCTCCCACTGCCACAGTCCGCCTCCCCTCCCACTTGGCCCCTCACTCAGTGACGGGCCTGGCTAGCTGAGATGGGCTGATGAGCACCCCCAATCCTCCTCCCACTCAGGCATGAACTACTATGAGTGAACTCCTGACGAGTAGGTAAGAGATCATACTTATCCAGTTTGTCAACTGTAAAATGGGATAATAACACCCAACTCTCAGAGTTGTTATGAGGATTAAACAAAATAATGATATATTTGCGAAAGAGCTTTGTAGGTGGTGTCTGTGTCAGAGGAGGGGCCAAGAGTTACTTGGGCAGGTTGCCTGGATGGTCCCTGAGGCCAACAGTGGAAGGCTGGACGACCTAGACAAGCCCTCGCTGGCCCCAACCCACCCTCCTGGGGTTGGAAGTCAGGTCAGACCCCTGGGAGTCCAGTCCTGATCTCCTGTGGTGAGAGAGGCCTGGAGTCTGGCAAGAGAACTCTGCCACGCATAGCTCCAATACTTACTGGTCCCAGCAGAGACACGGGGGCAGTGGGGGAGCCAGAGACAGACCTCTCAGCACCCCTGGGGCAGGAGGGGCTGTCAGTCCCTGCAGGAAAGGAAGCACGACATTCCACAGGCACCACAGGCACCAAGACATTCCATAGGCACAACATTGATCAGAGACTTAAGACTTTATCCTGAAGGCTCTCCACTCATCTCAGGAGAAAGTTCCTAGGCCTTAGTTGAGCACCAAAGGTCTTAAGGACTTGAGGACCTGGCTCCTGTGCCCCTTTCTGCTTTGTTTTATCCCCTCCCTCCCATCCCCTATTGGCCACTCTGAATTCCTTGGTAACCAGACTATTCACAGGCAACTCTAGGAGAGAGGTACTATTAAGACAACGATGCACAGAGGGGTTGAGCAGCTTGCTTAAGGCCACACAGTCAGTGAGTGGAGGAGCAGGGGATGGAATGCACTGGAGCCCTGCCTCTAACCTCTATGCTCTGCTGCTCTCAGGACACACGGGAGGGGGCAGGTTCAGGTGAGGAGAGCAGGGAGGGGCCTTTTCAGAATTCTAGGGGACAGAGGATGGTGGCCTGATGTGGGGCAAGTCCTGGGGTCTGGGAAGAGAAGGGTGGGGTTTGGAGACACTTGGAAGAAGGAGCAGGGGGAGCAGCAGTTTGACGCTTTGAAGACTGGATGAAAGGGGCTTGTGGTGAGGAGCAGGGGCAGAGGAAGCTGGTAGAGTTGGATTTGGGTGTGGCATAGGTGTGGGCCTGGGAGTTGTGGGAGGTGGGAGGCTGGGGCTCAGGAGTGGAGCCACTTGGGAGTGCCAGCTCTGTGCCTAGGACTGAGTGTGGGCACCTGGGGGGCGGGTATGTACAGTGAGAAGTCCCAGGGAGCCTCCACATCAGGGCTATCTCAGAAACTGGTGGGGCTAAGGAACCAGGTGAGGTTTAGGGGAGCCGGACACCTGCCCAGGAGAGGACCAGTAGAGGGGGCAGTATCCATTGGTACATCCAGGGCAGAGGGAGCAGTAGCCCCAGAGACTGGAGATGGGACTTGTGGGAAGAAATTGCACAGAGGAGGTGGGGCGCGGTGACTCACACCTGTAATCTCAGCACCTTGGGAGGCCAAGGTGGGTGGATCACTAGGTCAGGAGTTCAAGACCAGCCTGGCCAATGTGGTGAAACTCTGTCTCTACTAAAAATACAGGTTGGCTGCGGTGGCTCATGCCTGTAATCCCAGCACTGTGGGAGGCTGAGGTGGGTGGATCACTTGAAGTCAGGAGCTCAACACCAGCCTGGACAACAGGGTGAAACTCCATCTCTACTAAAAATTACAAAAAGTAGTTGGTCGTGGCGGCAGGCACCTGTAATCTCAGCTACTGGAGAGGCGAGGCAGGAGAATTGCTTGAACCTGGGAGCTGGAGGTTGTTGCAGTGAGCCAAGATCGTGCCATTGCACTCCAGCCTGGGCGAAGAAGCGAGACTCCGTCTCAGGGGAAAAAAAAAAAAAAATTAGCCAGGTGTGGTGGCAGGCACCTGTAATCCCAGCTACTCGGGAGGCTGAGGCAGAGTATCACTTGAATCTAGGAGGCGGAGGTTGCAGTGAGCCGAGACTGCACCACTGCACTCCAGCCGGGGTAACAGAGTGAGACTCCATCTCAAAAAAAAAAAAAAAGAAAAGAAAACGAAAAAGAAATTGCAGAGGAGGCTGGATGTGGTAGCTCATGCCTGTAATCCCAGCACTTTGGGAAGCCGAGGCGGACAGATCACCTGAGGTCATGAGTTCGAGACCAGCCTGGCCAACATGGCGAAACCCTGTCTCTACTAAAAACACAAAAATTAGCCATGAGTGGTGGGGCACACCTGTAGTCCCAGCTACTCAGGAGGCTGAGGTGGGAGAATCTCTTGAACCCAGGAGCCAGAAGTTGCAGTGAGCCAAGATTGTGCCACTGCACTCCAGCCTAGGCAATGGAGTAAGACTCCATTTCAAAAAACAAAACAAAACAAAACAACAACAACAACAAAATCCCCAAAAAACAACGAAAAAGAAATTGCACAGAGGGAAACTTATCTTGATGGAAGAAGAGCTTTCTCATTAATGGAGTATCCAAAGGTCACAGAGGCTTGGGGTACTAACTCCCAGTCACAGGAGTTATCAGAGGCAGGGCTGGATGGCTGCTGTGCAGGGTGGAGGCTGTTGCTAAGGGATCTTCAGTGGTGGTGATGGACAGGAGGCCAGGGAACCTGTTATCTAGTGGAAGGACCATTGCTTTCTAAACTTAAACAGCCCCTTTCCTGGGGAACGAGCTCTAACTCATGCTGTGAAACCACGATCCACCCTGGCATTCTAAGACTCACCTGCTGTGTAGATGGAGGCCTTCTGCATGACCAGAAGGAGTCCCTCTCCCCCTCCCCTTGTCTCAAGCTCATCATCTTGAGGGGTTTTCCCCGCCTCTCTTCATCCCACACCCACCCCAGAGCAGGCCTTTGAACCAAGGTTTTCTTCCTGGTCTGGCATGAAAGGAAGCCAGGAGGGAGACGTCAGCAGTGGCCACAGGCACTCCCACTCCATTCCGGCCAGCCTGGGGGCTGCGGTTGACAGGCTGGCCCCAGGGAGGGATTCCTGAGATGTTTCCTTAGACACGTAATTGGAATTGCACAGCTTGGTAATTAGGAGAGGCAGCAAAGTGTTCTATAAATGACTGTAATTATGGCCAACATGGCGAAACCCATCTCTACTAAAAAATACAAAAAAATTAGCCAGGCATGGCAACAGACCCCCTGTAATCCCAGCTACTCAGGAGGCTGAGGCAGGAGAATCGCTTGAATCCAGGAGGCGGAGGTTGCAGTGAGCCAAGATCAAGTCACTGCACTCCAGCCTGGGCAATAAGAGCGAAACTCTGTCTCAAAAAAAAAAAAAGCCTGTAATTATAGTTACTTTCTGCAGCCAAACCAGGAGTTTCCGGGATCACCTGGGGGAACCGGGTGAAGGGGAGAAGAAGAGGGAGGGGAAGATATGGTTGTGAAGTGTCAGTTGTCATGGAGGAGGCCAGACCTCCTCCATGAGCTATATACATGTTCACAAGGCCCCTCCATGGACTTCTTGGGGGGTCTAGACCACCAGTGGGCCTGGAACCCATCTGGTTCAGGGCCCCAATTTGACAGAGGCGAGAAGCCTAGAGAAGGGAGTGGACTTGGTCCAAGTGACAGAGGCATCAACAGCAGAACCTGGGCTGGAACCCAGCCATCCCCTCAGCCAGACTGAGCCACACATTTTTAGTTTTTGGACCATGCCAAACACTTTGTTTTCTCCTGGTCTTTCCCCAGTTCCCTCTCTAGCCTGGCACTCTCCCCTTACCCCTTTCTGGGATACATTTACCCTCTCCTCTGTTCTCTATAATGCTGCCTCCTCCAGGAAGCCTTCCCTGAACCCCTGCACAGAGTGTCTCCTCTGGTTCTCCATGGCCCCCATGCATCCCTCTGTCCCCCCACAGACTGCCCCACCCTGGGTAGACCTGTCTCCCACAGACAGCAGGGACCACACTCAATTCCCAGTGATGGGCTGCAGCCAGCTGGTACTGGCTCATGGGTGCTGGTGGCCACATTTTCAGAATTTTGCGAACGAGTTGTTAAGCCCAGTCATTGTTAGTAATTAAATTATATAAGCTTACAATTAAATATATTTTGTTAAAAAAGGAAATATCCACTAGAAACTCATCATTTCCTAATTATTTTACTATATGTTACCATTATTCACGCTCGTAAGGTTATGTCTCTTGCACCTGGTGGTGTGCACGCTTTGTGATGGTGTGAACCAGCCCCACGCTCAGTGACGAAATACTGGTGGCTTTATATCTGCCAGGGTAGGAATATTTGCACCACAGAAATGGGCAAAGACTACAAATCAGGGCCCCTCACCCCAGTCCAGAGAGCTGGTTGTTAAACACTGTTCAGCTCGCCCCTGAATTTGCCTCTGACTTTCTGGCCTTGACAGCAGGCTTGGCACCTGGCAGATCCGGCAGGTGCTCAGTGAGGGAAGGGCCACTGCGCAGGAGGAGAGAGGATGCAGGCTTGGCCGTGGGAGGAGGGACTGCGTGCTTCTGTTCCCAGTGCTGGCTCTGGCCTCTGCCCCATTTTCCAACCCCCACCCAGGGCTCTCACAGGGGTGTAGGTAAGCCCTGTGGCAGGGGCCTGCATCTTGGATTTGGGTGAAGCCACTTTCCCAGGCCAGGACTGAGGGGCCCCAGAGAGTCAGGCAGGTGTAGGTGGCCTTGGCAGGGCTCACAGAGAGCTGGGCCTGGAGGGGTTCCTGGCTCTTCCTCTTCCAAACTGTACATGGCAGTGTGCCACCTTCCTGCACCCCTATCAGCCTGGCCACAGCAGGTGGAGTGGGTGGAAAGGCCGTGGGAGTGGGAGGTTTCAGAGAGGCATTTAGTGGGTTTCGGCATTCCACCACACACAGGTCAGGTTTTGGGCTAAGGATGTTTGCAGAAATGTGTTGGGGTTAAAGGTCATACCACACCTATAAAAACTGGAAACGGTCAATTATTGCCAATGTCAAGAAGAAAAATTGCCCCTTTGTTGCCCTTTCGCTATAGCAGAGTGCAACTTCAAACAAACCAGTACGCAAATACCAGCCCACGGGTGTGTTCTGAGAGGGATCTAAGAATGATCTGGCCCTAAGTATCAACAGTGCTGAGGCTGAGAAACCCTGCCCTGAAAAGATGTTCTCACACACACCCAATTTCAGGGGAGCCTTCAGTCTGGAGGAAGGAACCCCTGGTCTCTGCAACCTTAGTTTACAGAAGAGAAACTAACCAAGGGCTGAGGTGGGGGTGGTAAAGAGCATGCTCACGATCACCCAACAAGTCCCCCTTGTGCACTCAGCATGGTGCCTGCCCACAGTAGTGGCTCAGTAAATGTTAAATTGGGAAGAAAATCAGGACAGGATTAGGCTCTGGCCTGAAACTCTTCTCAAGGTTGCCCTGGAAAGGATCCCACCAGCATCCCCTTGATCCTTGTTGGACTCCAGCTTCTTGGCAGCAGTCGCTACTGCTGATTGGCATCTTCTTGACTGACATGAGGAGGCCCGATCCTGGCTGATGGTGCAGGCAGGCGAGGCTGCCTATAAGATAAGGAAGAGAGTGGGTCAAGGTCAATTTCACACATCTAAGCCAGAGAGGACACAGTGGTTACAAGGGTTCACCATGGTGGCAGGCACCCCGGGTATTGGAGAACTGGGCCACCACCCATGGTGATGGGTGGGCTAGCACAGGTTCCTGCAAGGTATGTGGGGTGTATGTGCAGGTTGAGCCCAGATTTTCTGACCCTACCTGCCTGATGACCCAAGGTCCTTAATTAGGGTCCTATCTGGTGCCTGCTTCTGGAACTGGCCTTAAAGAGTCCACAAGGGTAATATCGGTGGGGGCCTCAGCTGCCACATTTGCTCTCCATCCTTCCCTCCCTCTTCAATGGAAGCAAAATTGCATAGGTTTATGAATGTCAGATTTGTAGCTCTACCTCAGGGTTCATATCCCAGATTTGCTTCTTATTGGCTGTGTGACCTTAGGCAAGTTATTCAACCTGTTTTTGTTCTCAGCTGTAGAATGGGGTTAACACAATTGTATCCACCTTGATAGGGTTAATGGGAGGATCAAATTAATTTTTTTTTTTTTTTTTGAGACTGAGTTTTGCTCTTGTTGCCCAAGCTGGAGTGTAGTGGTGTGATCTCAGCTCACTGCACTGCCACCTCTACCTCCTGGGTTCAAGCGATTCTCCTGCCTCAGCCTCCCAAGTAGCTGGAGTTACAGGCATGCACCACTATGGCCGGCTAATTTTGTATTTTTAATAGACTCGGGGTTTCACCTTGTTGGCCAGGCTAGTCTAGAACTGCTGACCTCAGGTGATCCACCCACCTCGGCCTCCCAAAGAGCTGGGATTACAGGTGTGAGCCACCACGTCCGGCCCAAATTACTTAATTTTTTTTTTTTTTTTTTAACAGATCAGTCAGAGGGATGGCTGGCTTACAGTAACCAGTCAACGAATGTGAACTAATACCAGTACGGCTTTTATTGGGTTCCTCACACCCTCCAGGGATGGTGAGAACTTAAGGCTCCTTTTCTCTCGAGCATCTCCATCTTTCTGCTGCCCTCTAGTGGAGCCCGGCTGTATGTCCTCTAGTGGAGCCCGGCTGTATGTCCTGAGAGGACAGGAGATGAACTTGGTGTGTCCGGAGAGGTAATTTCTTGCTTCAGATTTCAAAGAAAGTGTGCCATTTAAGGAAACCTTGTGATTGGTTCTTGTACAGAGTCAAACAACTAGTTTCTCCCCCATCCTCCAAAGCGGAATGCACCTGTCGTTGGCATTTGTGTACTGGTTTGTTTGACGCAGCACTCTACAACACTGAAAGGGCAACAACGGCAATTTCTCTTCTTGGCATTGACGATAATTGGCCATTTTCACTTTTTACAGGTGCAGTGACCTTTAACCCCAACATATTTCTGTAAACTTCCTTACCTGAGCTCTTAGAGCAACCAGGTGGGGCCACATGTTGTCCCAGCCTGGTCCCCTGCTCCCACGGACCTTGCGAGAGGCTAAAGGACAACCACAGAGGGTGAGGGCTCTCTGCTGGGCACTGGGTGTGCAAAGCTGTACGTGATGTAACCGTGGACCCTGGAGAGAGGTTTCTTTAAGGGAAAGATGAGGATGGAGCGGGGCAGGGGGCAGGATAGGAAGGGGTCTGGATACCTACCTGGTTTGGCTGCTGGGAGGTCAGTGAGAGCGAGGGGAGGGGCAGGCCAGAGTACTGGATTGGGATGGTCCCCGGGCCCCGGCTGGGGAAACTGAGTTCTGGGAGGGACAAAGCTGTGCCGAAGGATGCACACCTGGCTACCTGAGGGACCCTGGAACTTGATCTCTCGCAGCACGCCTGTGGCTGCGGGCAACGCGGCCGACGGCCACTCCAGATGCTCGATCAATTCTGCAGCTCAGGCCCTGTCTCAGAAGGCTCCGCAACACCTGCGCCGGGTCTCTGCGCCTTCCCCACGCGTTCACGTTCGAGGTCCTCACGGCTCTCAGCCCCGCCCTTGGTCCTGCCCCCTCATGGCCAGCCAATCCGAGAACCCCAGCAACCCCCTCGTCCAATGCGGCGCCTCCGGGTCCGCGCCCGCCCCGCCCCCTCCACCTCAGCCTCCGCAGGTGGATGCTTTCTGCTGCTCTGGTCGCCGGCGTTTGTTCCCCGAAGCCCGCGTCTTAGCTGCGGCCCGCCCCGGGAGGTGCTGGAGGAGACTGCGGCCTGGGCCCCGGAGCCAGTCGTAGGCTCCGGAGCCAAGCATGTCCCCAGGCCTAGCTCCCAGGATCTCCCTTCTGGAAGCCGTACCTTCCTCTCGTGCGCCCTCCCCACGGGCAGAAGATACATCACGGAAACTGTGCGGGGGAAGGAGCTGTGGACAGGGGCGCGGACTCTGGCTTCAGCCCTGTTCTGGCTCTCCTGGATCCTCCCCTCAGGCTCTCAGCCTCCTCATCCGACAAACGGGGATTTGCGGCTGCCGGGGTTGGCTCTGGGACCATTTAGCCTTTAGTACGAGTTCGGACGGAATAGACCATGTAAACCAAATAAGTCCACTGTGGGCTGTGGCTGGCTCTCCCACTCGTTTCCGGGCTTCCCGGTAGGGCCCAGACTCAGCCCGGGGCCCCCAGTCCTTTGCCTCGCGAGCCCACCTCCCTCCTGCACGCGGGCGGCTGGGTGTCCCAGCCCAGCGCTGTTGCCATGGGCTTTGGCTCCACCTAGTGGCGCGAGGTTTGATCTGAGAGGCGCCAGCTGAGGCTCTAGAGTGAAGGAAGCTGTATCTGAATGCCTCAGAGAGAGAATGGAACAAGGACAAAGTGGCATTTCTCTGCCTCAGCTTCTGCCGCAGACCTGGCTGAGGGTGGTCTCAGTCCTCTCCGCCCTCTGGTTCCGAGGGGAGCCTGGGGTACTGTGCACTTGCCTGTGTCACCGTGTTAGCTTTTTCATATTCTCCTTGTGGGGTGCTGTCCTTGTGCCAGGTGGAAGCCTCTCGTAGCCTGTTGGCCCATGCCCACCTGCCTGGAACACCGAGGCTATAGTCTTCGAATAAGTGTGGGCCACTGCTCTGTGGCCGACTGTGTAAACCAGGCAGGTGGCCCTTCCCCTCCTGCCCCCACTACCTACCGTCCTCAGGAGGGAAGAGGTGCCCATGCCAACCTCCGTGGCTCACTGGTCTTGAGTCTTAGTGTCTTTAGCAGCCGCAGCCACTGGTTGCAGTAAGAAGCTTCTTGCTTACATGACATGGCATGGCATGGCTTCTGCAATCTGTGATCTGACTGGCCTCATCCTCTTCCTCCTCTGGAACTGGACTCTGTCTCCATGGTCCAGCCAAGATGGATGTTTTTCCTTATGTGCCTGTGTAAGGGGGTGCGAGGTGTGTCAGGGGGAGGACAGGGAAGAGATGTTGGCCTGGTTACTTATGTACTGCCCGCTAGAGAAGCCCGCAGCAGGGACCTCCCAGGGGCCCATGTGAATATGTGACAGCTGAAGAAAAAATGATTGGCTCTGAAATAAGAACACTGTAAAATTGAAATCAATAAATTCTTAATCAAGTGTCCAACTGTAACATTATATCAACCTCATTAATTGTTAAATTTAGTATTCATTAAAATTTCATTACATTTGAAAGAATGTGTGGGTTAGGTTTTTCTCATTTCACAAGAATTCCCAATTGTAATTTAAATCAGTTACTCCTAGCCAAATGGTTTCAAGAGCAAAATTATAAATATCCTTTCAAAAACTTTACAACAAATTTTTAATATTTTAGCATGTTTGCACTGAGGAAGTGAAGTGAAGCTGTGAAAATAAAAATGAAACTGGACGCTATGGCACGTGCCTGTATTGCTAGCTACTCAGGAGGCTGAGCCAGGAGAACTGCTTGAGCCCAGGAGTTCAAAGCCAGCCTGGGCAGTGTATAGTGGGGAACAGAGAGCCACAGTGTGCACCCAGGCAGGGAGTGCTCTGGGGGTACTAATTCACCCTTCAAGTTGGGGCGTGGGGGCTCCTCTGGACTTACAGGAGTAATGAGGACTTAGGGGAGTAGTGAGAGGCTGCACTGCGTAGCTAAGATTAGGGCTCAGGTTCCAGATCACCATGTGGAGTAAGTTCTCATAGGAGGGCTGCAATTGGTGGGCCCCCAGAACCAGCCCTCAGAGATGTCCTTTGCAGGGACCCCCAACCTGGCAACACTCCTTTGCTGGGGGCTCTGGGCCTTTGACTTCTGGGTCCAGTCTTCTCCCTCCTTCACCCCAATTACTCTTGCCCCCAAAGCTATGTCAACTCTGTCCCATATTTCCCTTCATTTCACTCTCATTGGGCAGAAGGAATAGCCCAGGATCCATAAAAAGAAACAGTCCCCAAAGCAGGGTCCCCTTTCCTCCAGGACACAGAACATTCAGTCTTCATAATCCCTGACTACATAAGTCCTGGCCTGGGCAGGAACAATGTGTTTCATTCCTTCCTCAGGAATGTCTCTTTACCATGTGGCCACATGACCCCTCCCAAGGCCAAACAACAAACAAGAAAATCCCCAAACAGCAAAAGGAATCTATTCAATAATAAAATAGTTTTAACAGCCACATCTGATACTTAAGATGAGAAATGCCGTAACCTTGAATGCCATCTCTAGGGCTGGTTTCTCTCCAAACATCTTAGGTCCTTGCCCCTCCCTCTTACCTTTAAACTGTTAGAGTGGGGTGGCACAGAAACAGATGAAACGCCCTCAGAGGAAGGAATAGGGTGGAGTCGGGGGGAAATACCTCGGGGTATTTCACCCCCTTAGTGAAATACCCTGAGCTGTGCATGTGAAAACAAACAGGGAAAGAATCACCTAATTTTCATGTATGGTGTCCATACCCTGAGCTGAGCAAGAGGTTGGTGTTTAAGACAATGACATTAGGTGGGCTACTTTGAGAACCTATGAATCTTTTAAGTGCTTTTTTTGTCTTGCAACAACCCCGAGAGGCAGGTCCGATTATCTCCATTTTAAATATGAAAAAAATTAAGTCTCAAGTAGCTCAAGTGTCTTGCCCTATGCCACACGACCACTCGGTGGTTGAACTAGGATTTGAACCCAAGTCCATCTGGCTCCAAAACCCTTGCTTGTTTCATGGTACAAAACTGTATTATTATGTGTATGGTCTGGCTAGCACCTCTGCTACCAGGTGTATTGCCATCCAGAGCCAAACGACATTGCCCAGCCTCCCTGTACCCAGGTATAGTCATGTGGTTACTGAATGGAAGGTCTTGACTGAGTTGTCCCGGTTCCTGGCGTGTTAAAGAATTGAACAAAACGCACAAACAAAGCAACAAAAGACAAAGAAATGAAAGAATGGAGTAATGAAGGCACAGATTTATTGAAGATGTGAAAGTACAATTCACAGAGCAAGAGTGGGCTCGAGCAAGCGGCTCAGGAGCCCCTTCAATTAGAGATTTTATTAAGCTAAACAACAAGAACACCCCTGGTGCCCTCCAGAGGCCTCCAGTCAGTCACATCCTATGAAGGACTGACCCTTGACCAGTTAGAGGCTGAAGTGGACACTTGGATTGTGGTTATCACAGGAGCGAAGATGTGGCCTGTATGTTGCCTAATCCTGCCCAGAATTGATTGTACCTGCTGTTCCTTTTGCTTATGTGAACTGGCTGCACCCGTTCTCCTTTTGCTCATGCCTTAACCGTTGGTTACCCTAATTCCCTATTCTCCTGCCTCAGTGTGGTTAAGTTCCCACCAACGAGATGTGGTTGGACTCATGTGGGACTTTGAGGAAGGGGCTTAAATGAAGCTGGCTCTACAGGGAGGGCCCCTTTTGGTCTTCCTGAGTTCTTCCGCCTTCTGGCCAGCAACACGGTTAGCACTCAAGCAGCAGCTTCCACCATCAGGTGGCCTTAGAGATGCCAACCAAATGTTTTTGTGGTGAAGCAGGAAGATGGAGCCTGGCGTTTTGCTGGGACCGACATACTCACCCTGGACTGCCCAGCCTTGGACATCCTTTATGGGAGAGAGAACACACTTGTATCTTAAGTCTGTGATCGGAAATTTCTTTTTATTCATCCAAGCTGCCTGCAATGAACAAAATCATGTTCCCCATCCTAGGCAATGTTTAGATGGATCTAAATGTGTACACCCTCTACTCTGAGAATGATAGGATAGTTACAGAACATGAGAGGCAGGAGTGGGAGGAGAGAGCACTGTAAGTATGGGCCTGTCTTGAGAGAGCCAAGAAGGACTTAGGCATAGTCGAGCACTAGGCTAACCTCACCTAGCAGAGGATTCACTTGCCCATCGTGAGGGGGTTGGTGAGGGTTGGACCCTAACTTCCCATCACTTTTGAGAGGGTGAAAATTTCAGTTTGGGTACTGGCAAGAACAGAGAGAGGGAGGGAAAAATTATGTAATATACACATAATATATATCTTTTGAAATGTATACATCATTCATTAATATTCTCAATAGTCCCGAAACAGCCACTGAAAAGTTTTGAAGCAGGGCCAGTTTAATCCACTCAGCTTGGAAGCTGATCCCCCACCCTGGTCAAGCTTCAGGGACGGCAGCCCTTTGTGAGAAACCCTGAGCTTGAGCCACTCAGCCACCCAACCACCCAGCAAAGCTGCTCCTGGTGCTGCACCCTCAGAAGCTGTGAGATCATAAACATTTATTGTTTTAAGCCACTAAGTTTTGGGATAATTTGTTAAGCAGCAGTAAACAGCTAATACATTCAGCCTCGTCTGGGATGAGTGATGTGTTTCTGGAAGCTCTTTCAGAGAAGTGAGGGAACTTTTCTCCCAGAAGCTGCCAGCAAAACTTTCCTTGTGTTTCATTGGTCCAAACCAAATCACTGGCCTATGCTGTGATGTGACTGTGACCATTGGGGAGGATGAGGCAATAACCCCCAGCTTGGGCCACTTATGGGGAGGCGGTCAGTGCCCCACAACACTAGGGGAGGTGCAAAGGCCTGAACAGAAGTTGGGGTGGCTGCCAAGAGGACCACAAGTTCTTCCATGCCGCATCAATTAGGGCTCCTTCTGAGGGACGAATGCGGTGCTGCATAGAACAGCGGGATTGACTTTAAGTCAGAAATTGATAAATGTCACCTCAGTGCTGAGACCCTTGGAGGAAAAACCAGTCCTTGGAGGACTGCTTTTCTTTGTGGAAGCTCATCACCCTGCTGCTGCTCGTGAGACAGCTGCTCGTGAGACATCTTCCCCGGCTGATGTCATTCCAGGCTCAAGGTCATCAGTGAGGCAAAACAGGCTTTCTCCAAACTCTCTTTATCAGAAGGTTCGTGACTGATGAGGTAGCGGTCACTCCAGCAGGGAGAGCAACAACCACTCTTGATAAGTGCTTTTTTTTTTTTTTTTTTTTTCTTTTTTTCTGCTAAAAACTGTTGCTCTAAATTTGTTGAAAGTGGTTCAACGGTATTGGAGTCTGGGGTCAAGTGGCTGTGTAAGGACATCTTTCACCATGGTGGGTGATCTATGGGCTGACACATACAACAGAAGAGGCCAGGAGAGTGTCACTCATGTGTGTGTGTGTGTGTGTGTTTGGTAACAGCTCTATTGAGTTATAATTCACACACCATACAATTCACCCATTTAAAGTATGCAATTCAATGGCTTTTAGTGTATTCAGAGAGTTGTATGATAATTACCACAATATACTTTAGAATATTTTCATTTTCATCATCCTAAGAATCCCTACACCCTTTATGTCCCATCCTCTAATCCCTCCATCCCTTCAGCTGTAAGCAATCACCGATCTATTTTCTGTCTCTTAGATGTGTGTTTTAAATGCCTTGTTTGCCAGAAAATAAGATTTTGGGGGAAAAAACAGAGAAGCTGTACTCTCCAATGATAAGTATAAGGTATAGTGCAGATTGTTGTCATGAAATGCTCTACATGGCACGTGTGTGTTTTCTGACCTACACATTTTTACCAAGTGGGCAGTAATTTTGTGGAAATGACTTGAAAACTCTATAGGTGACTGACCCTTGTTGTTTGGGAAAGTGGTAGGTGCAGGGTGATGCGGGGTGGGTGTGGGGGATTTGCCTGGGCTGGGAGAACGGGTCTGGGGGTATGATATAACGGGAGGGGGTATGGAAGCAGCTCTGAGGGGAAGGCAACACAGATCAAGTATGTGGACAGGGAAGAGTTGACATCCTGAGTTCCATGGCAACCAGATTTGCCAAGGTCTTAGAGTGTGTCCAGAGTGGAGCCTGACCGCAGACCTCAGCTCAAGGGATCCAGAGCCCCTCTGAGTCAGCTGTACTGAATTACAGCCCCAGATCTGGGTCAACTGGGGAGAGATGACGAGGATTAGGATTCCAAGGTGAAATTCCTTTCTTCATGTTTTTCCAAGGCTGGGGAAGAGCCACTCTTGACTCGGGCCCTTGGGGCTGCCTCTGAGGCCTGCCTCTGCCCTTGCCTCACTCTAGTAACTAGAGTGGCTCTTCCCCACAGTCTGCCCTGTGTGAGGCCAACCCAAAAATCACTGCAGACTTCCACAGAGGAAGTTCCTGGCTGATGGTGGAGGGCAAGGCCAGAGGAGAAAGAGGAGGTGATGAGGTCTTTATCCCCCAGGGTGTTGGGTCACATTGCTCACTGCCCTGCACCTGTACCCAGGTCTGCTTCTCAGAAGCATGGCTAGGACCTGAGAGCCCAGGCCTGGGCGAGGTACAACTCAGGTTTGAATTCCAGCCACAGTAAGGCAAGTGAAGATCTAGAAGATTCTTCCATAGAGGAAATGATCAGCCCAACTGATAAGTTGTACAGGCACTGAGATTGGTGTCCGAGTCCTCCCTATCACCCTGCTCTGAAGCCACAGCCAGGTGAGCCCTGCCCACTTGTTCCAAACTCCAGCCAGTCACTTGGGTCCTGACTCTTAAATTTGGAATCCGGGGAGGACTTTGAGTTGACTGCCAAAAATCATTAGACATTTAAGGAATTCTTTTTTTTTTTTTTTTTTTTTTTGAGATGGAGTATCGCTCTTGTTGCCCAGGCTGGAGTGCAGTGGTGCGATCTCAGCTCACCGCAACCTCCGCCTCCTTGGTTCAAGTGATTCTCCTGCCTCAGCCTCCCGAGTAGCTGGAATCACAGATGCATGCCACCATGCCCGGCTAATTTTGTATTTTTAGTAGAGACGGGGTTTCTCCATCTTGATCAGGCTGGTCTCGAACTCCTGCCCTCAGGTGATCTGCCTGCCTCGGCCTCCCAAAATGCTGGGATTACAGGCGTGAGCCACCAAGCCCGGCCCAGGAATCTTCTAATATGAAAGGCAGGGATCAAAACAAACAGAAAAAGGAATTCGGAGGGAAAAGACTATGCAGAAAGTGAAAGAAAACTAAACGAACAAACCAAAAACGATATTTAATATCTTCAGAGAGTTAAGAGAAGCTGTTACATCCATATTGTGCCTACATCCAGACATAAGAAAGGGCTGTAGGAAATTAAACAACAGATTGTGGAAATAAAAATTGCAGTGGAAAGGCTGGAAGCAGCCGGGCGCAGTGGCTCACGCCTGTAATCCTAGCACTTTGGGAGGCCGAGGCCTGCAGATTGCCTGAGGTCAGGAGTTCGAGACCATCCTGGCCAACATAGAGAAACCCCATCTCTACTAAAAATACAAAAACTAGCCGGGCATGGTGGTGCGTGCCTGTAATCCCAGCTACTGTGGCCAACATAGAGAGACCCTGTCTCTACTAAAAATACAAAAACTAGCCAGGCGTGGTGGTGTGCACCTATAATCCCAGCTACTTGGGAGACTGAGACAAGAGAACTGCTTGAACCCAGGAGGCGGAGGTTTCAGTGAGCTGAGATTGTGCACTCCAGCCTGGGCAACAGAGTGAGACTCCATCAAAAAAAAAAAAAAAAAAAAAAAGGTTGGAAGCTGAAGTTGAGAATTATTTGGTGGGACAAAGAAATGGAACATGGGAGAGAAAATAAAACAACAAAGATAAAATCAAGAGGTTCACATATGAACCATAGGAATTCCTGAAGTAGGTAAGAGAGAAAGTAAGGGAAGAAATTATGAAATAAATTATATGAGAACAGTTATAGGGATTTGAGAACTTGTATTTCCAGACTGAAAGGACTCACCAAGTCTCTTGCCCAAGGACTGATGTGATGTGGCAAGGTGCATCGTGAGATTTCAGGGCAGCCAGAAGGTCCTGGGAGCTACCAGATGGGAATAAAAAGAATAAATGCCAGGATACAGGAACCAGAATAGCCTTGGACTTCCCAATGGCAGTTCCAAAAAGTGGAAGACAATGGAGCTATGCTTTCAAAAATTACTTTAAAAGATTGAAAATTATTACCAACTTAAAATTTTATATCCAGCTAAACTCTTGACCAAGTGTGAGGGCAGAATAAAGATACTGTCAGACAAGCAAAGGCCTCAAAACTCAGCCTTTCATGCACTCTTTCTAAGCAAGTACTGAGAGGTACATTCAAGCTAAACAGTAGAGACATGGGGTAGGAAGAGAGGCAAGAAAAAGGAAATCTCCAAGATGATGGTGAAGGGAGGATAAAAGCTATGCACAGGCTTAGAGATAAGCAGCGTGGATCAGAGAAAGCAATGGTTGGGAGATGCTTCTAAGAAAAAACAAATGGATGGGAATCTGATTGGTTGATTGTGGAGAAGAGATTTCCATTCCCCTCTGGGAAATGGTGTCAGGAGTAGGGAGGGCTGGGGTTGGAGCAGGGGGTTGCCCTCTTTCCTTACAAGTTTAGTAATCCTGTTGATAGTCAGTTTTATGTACAGTTTTACATATAGTAGTAGCCTTGACTGATAGTTTTATGTGCCAACTAGACACAGTTATTCAATCAAACGCGAATCTAGGTGTTGCTGTGAAGGTATTTTAAAGATGTAATTAAAACCACAAATCAGTTAACTTTAAGAAATGGCGATTATCCTAAATGATCTGGGTGGACCTGGTTCAATCAGTTGAAAGGCCTTCAGAGCAGGGCTGCAGCTTCCCTGAAGGAGAAGAAATTCTGCCTGAGGAAAGTGGCTTCATCCCATCCCTGAGAGTCCCAGCCTGCTCTTCCTGATGGGCTCCCCTACAGATTTGGGACTTGCCTAGCCATTCTCATGATTTTATAAACCAATCAATGTCTTGATACATATCTCCTACCTGTCTTCTTTTCTGGTTGAGTCCAGACTCATAGAAGAACTACTTGAATTTTTCAACCACCTACATGGATTATTTTGATAAAACTACATGATGAAGTAAAAAATGAGTAAATATTTTATTTTATTTTATTTTTTTGAGATGGAGTTTCATTTTTGTTGCCCAGGCTGGAGTGCAATGGCGCGATCTTGGCTCACTGCAACCTCTGCCTCCTGGGTTCAGCTGAACCTCCTGCCTCAGCCTCCTGAGTAGCTGGAATTACAAGGGCCTGCCACCACACCTGGCTAATTTTTTTGTACTTTTAGTAGAGATGGGATTTTACCATGTTGGCCAGGCTGTTCTCAAAGTCCTGACCTTAGGTGATCCACCCACCTAGGCCTTCCAAAGTGCTGGGATTACAGGCATGAGCCACCATGTCCAGCCAGAGTAAATAAAATTTTAACTTCTCAGAAAACAAAGCAAAAAAATAAATAAATAAGAATTAATTAGAAAAGGGATTAGAAAAAGGACTAGAAGAAACCACATCAAAATGTTTTTTAACACTTACCTAAGGGTGGTAAAACTACAGGAAATACAGTAGCAGTCCCTTTCACGCACATCCGGCATGTCCATGTGAAGAGACCACCAAACAGGCTTTGTGTGAACAATAAAGCTTTTTGATCACCTGGGTGCAGGCGGGCTGAGTCTGAAAAGAGAGTCAGCAAAGGGAGATATGGGTGGGGCCATTTTATAAGATTTGGGTAGGTAGTGGAAAATTAGAGTCAAAGGAGGTTGTTCTCTGGCTGGCGGGGTGGGGGTCACAAGGTGCTCAGTGGGGGAGCTTTTGAGCCAGGATGAGCAAGGAGAAGGAATTTCACAAGGTAATGTCATCAGTTAAGGCAGGGACTGGCCATTTTCACTTCTTTTGTGATTCTTCACTTGCTTCAGGCCATCTGGACATATAGTGCAGGTCACAGGGGATAGATGGCTTAGCTTGGGCTCAGAGACCTGATATTCCTGTCTTCGTGTATTAATAAGAAAAATAAAATGAAATAGTGTTGAAGTGTTGGGACAGTGAAAATTTTTTGGAGGTGGTATAGAGAGATAAAAGGCAATGTTTCTCAGGGCTGCTTCAAGCAGGATTAGGGGCGGTGTGGGAACCTAGAGTGGGAGAGATTAAGCTGAAGGAAGGTTTTGTGGTAACGGGTAGCATTGTGGGGTTGTTAGAAGAAACACTTGTTGTATAGAATGATTGGTGATGGCCTGGACGTGGTTTTGTATGAATTGAAAAACTAAACGAAGATACAGGTCCGAATAAAAGAAGGAGAAAAACAGGTATTAAAGGACCAAGAATTGGGAGGACCCAGGACATCCAATTAGAGAGTGCCTAAGGAGGTTCAGCACAGCCCTGCCAGCAAAGATTATTTATTTATTTTAAGAGGGAGTTAAGAGTGGCGGTTTGGGGATAGCACCAGGAGACATCAGCTGTGATGGCTTGGAGAAACAATGTAAACTGGCAGTGTAAACAAGAGCAGGGCATTTATGAGTATTTGAGAATGGCAAATAGGAGTATGACTAGACAGAAGATAGTAGGGATGACAAGTTTTTGGGGCACAGTCCAAGTTGGGCTGGTGTCTGGAATGAGACTGGGGCCTAATAAAAAGGAGCGTCCATACAGGAGCTCAAATGGGCTGTACCTTGTAGCATTCTGAGGACAGGCTCGAATTCTGAGAAGGGCAAGTGGTAAAAGTATTGTCCAGTCCTTTTTAAGTTGGTAGCTGAGCTTGGTGAGGTGTGTTTTTAAAAGACCATTAGTCCGTTCTACCTTTTCTGAAGACTGAGGATGGTAAGGGGTATGAAGGTTTCACTGAATACCAAGAGCCTGAGAAACTGCTTGGGTGATTTGACTAGTAAAGGCTGGTCTGTTATCAGGCTGTATAGAGGTGGGAAGGCCAAACCAAGGAATTATGTCTGACAGAAGGGAAGAAATGACTGTGAAGGCCTTCTCAGACCCTGTGGGAAAGGCATCTACCCAGCCAGTGAAAGTGTCTACCCAGACCAAGAGGGATTTTAGTTTCCTGACTTGGGGCATGTGAGTAAAATTAATTTGCCAGTCCTGGGCAGGGGCAAATCCCCAAGCTTGCTGTGTAGGGAAGGGAGGGGCCCTGAACAATCCCTGAGGAGTAGTAGAATAGCAGATAGAACACTGAGAAGTGATTTCCTTGAGGACAGATTTCCATGATGGAAAGAAAACGAGAGGTTCTAAGAGGCAGGCTAGCGGCTTGTAACCTACATGGAAGAGGTTATGAAATGACAACAGAATAGGATGGGCCTGTGAAGTTGGAAGGAGATATTTTCCTTGGTTTAAAAACCATTTGCCTTGTGTGGGAAGAGATTGATAAGTGGGAGTTTCAGTGGGGGAGTAGGTGGGAGGGACTGATGAGAAGGAGAAAAACTGGCCATGAGGGACAGAAGTTGGAAGCTAGTTGCTTCTTTAGTTACCTTATCAGCATAAGCATTGCCCTGAGCAATGGGATCTGATGCTTTTTGATGGCCCTTGCAGTGAATGACTCCAGCTTCCTTTGGAAGCAAAGTGGCCTTGAGAAGAGTTTTTATTAAAGGGGCATTAATGATGGAGGACCCTTGCATAGTGAGGAAACCTCTTTCAGCCCATATAACAGTATGGTGGTGCAGGATATGGAAGGCATATTTAGAGTCAGTATAAATATTGATGCGTAGTCCTTTTGCAAGAGGGAGGGCTCGAGTTAAGGCAATGAGTTTGGCTTGCTGAGAGGTAGTGGAGGGGGGCAGAAAGTATATGCATCAGGTGTGAGGAAGAAAATAGATTTTGGAAGTTATGAGAACTATAGAGAGTGAGTTGAGCACAGTTTGTGATTTTGAGGGCCTCTAAAAGTATTAAAGCAGCAGCAGCCACCGCACGCAGACATGAGGGCTAGGCTAAAACAGTAAGGTCAAGTTGTTTGGACAGAAAGGCTACAGGGTGCAGTCCGCCTCTTGTGTAGGAACTCCAGCCACACAGCCCTGCACTTTGGCTGTATGTAATGAAAAGGGAGTGATGAGTTAGGGAGAACTAGTGTGGGAGCTCTTTTTGAAGGAATGGAAAGGGAGTGGGGAAAGGATTTAGGATCTGTGGGATCAGCTAGGTTTATTTAGAACAGAATAGTGGGTTGTGGAGGGAGGTATTGAGGACAGAAGAGTGTATGGGTTTGGCACCATGAGGTGAATAGGCAAAACAATTTGGATGATAAGGCACAGATCCTGAACTAACCTGTAAGGTTTGTCCGGTTTTTGGACAGGTAAAATCGGGGCTTTGTAAGGAGAAATTATAGACTTTAAAAGGCCATGCTGTAACAGGCAAGTGATAACAGGCTTTAATCCTTTTAAAGTGTGCTGTGGGATGGGATATTGGTGGGTGTTGAGCCGGGTAAGGGTAATTAGGTTTTAATGGGATGGTAAGGGGTGCATGATCAGTCGCCAAGGGGGAAGTAGAGGTGTTCCATACCTGTGGATTAAGGTGGGGAGATACAAGGAAAGGATGTGAAGGAAGCTTTGAATTGGGAAAAAGGGTGGCAATGAGGTGTGACTGTAGCGCAGGAATAGTCAGGGAAGCAGATAAGTTAATTAAAATATCTCGACCTAATAAGGGAACGGGACAAGTGGGGATAACTTAAAAGGAGTGTATAAAAGAATATTGTCCAAGTTGGCACCCAGAGTTGGGGAGTTTTAAGAGGTTTAGAAGCCTGGCTGTCAATACCCTCAACAGTTATGCAGGCAAAGAAAACAGGCATTTGAAAAGATGGCAATGTGGAGTTGGTGGCCTCCATATTAATTAAGAAGGGGACAGACTTACCCTCCACTGTAAGTTACCTAAAGTGTCTGTGATTGTCCAGGAGGCTTCTGAGGCGATGGGGCAGCATCAGTCTTCAGCCGCTAAGCTGAGAAGATCTGGGAAGAAGTCAGTCAGAGAGCCTTGGGCCAGAGTTCCAGGGGCTCTGGGAGTGGCTGCTGGGCGAGTTGGACAGTCTGATTTCCAGTGGGGTCCTGCACAGATGGGACATGGCTTAGGAGGATTCCCAGGCTGCGGGGCATTCGTTGGCCCAGTGACCAGATTTCCAACACTTGAAGCAAGTTCCTGATGGAGAAGTTCCTGTAGGAATGCTTGACCACTGAAGCTTAGGCATGTGCGGCTTAGGCATTTTAAAGTTCTTGTGTGCTGGAGGTGCAGCTGGGGTTTTGTCTCACAGTGGAGGCAAGTAATTGTAACTTTTCTCTATTATTGTACACCTTAAAGGTGAGGTTAATTAAGTCCTGTTGTGGGGTTTGAGGGCCAGAATCTAATTTTTGGAGTTTTTTTCTTTTTTTTTTTTTTTTTGAGAAAGAGTCTCGCTCTGTCGCCCAGGCTGGAGTGCAGTGGCCGGATCTCAGCTCACTGCAAGCTCCGCCTCCCGGGTTCACGCCATTCTCCTGCCTCAGCCTCCCGAGTAGCTGGGACTACAGGCGCCCGCCACCTCGCCAGGCTAGTTTTTTGTATTTTTAGTAGAGACGGGGTTTCACCGTGTTAGCCAGGATGGTCTCGATCTCCTGACCTCATGATCCGCCCATCTGGGCCTCCCAAAGTGCTGGGATTACAGGTTTGAGCCACCGCGCCGGCCTCTTTTCTTTTTTTATGTCAGGAGCTGACTGGGTGATAAAATGCAAATTGAGAATAAGACGGCCTTCTGGTCTTTCTGGGTCTAGGGCTGTAAAGTGTAAAGTGGCCAAATGGACTACGAACTGGGCTGGGTTTTTCATATTTGATGAAAAAGAGCCTAAATGCTAACTGATTTGGGAGAGGTCGGATAAAGAAAAAGGAACATTAACCTTGACTATACCTTTAGCTCTAGCCACCCCTTTAAGAGGAAACTGTTGGGCAGGTGGGGGAGGGCTAGTCACGGAATGAAACTGTAAGCCGTATCAGGTGTGAGGAGGGGAGGTGATAAAGGGATTATAGGCTGGGGGAGCAGAACCTGAGGAAGAATTGGGACCTGGCTCAGCCTGGTGAGGAGCAGCCTGGGGAGGAGGATAAGGTCAGATAGGTTCATAAAAAAGGAAGATTGGAAAGACTCAGTAACACTTGGGGTTGGGACTGAGGGGACAGGCGGGAAGGAAAGAAGGAAGATTTGGGAGGAGTTGCATTGGGAACAGAGACTAGGGAGGGACCGATGCGTAAAAGAATGCCTGGACATCAGTCACCTCAGACCATTTGCCCATTTTATGACAAGAATTTTCTAGATCTTGTAGGATGGAGAAATCGAAAGTGCCATCTTCTGGCTATTTGGAACCATTGTTGTGTTTGTATTGGGGTTAAGCGGCATTGCAGAAGAAAATCAGGCATTTAGGTTTTAGGTCAGGTGTGAGTTGAAGAGGTTTTAAGTTTTTGAGAACACAGGCTAAGGGAGAAGAGGGAGGAATGGAAGGTGGAAGGTTACCCATAGTGAAGGAGGCAAGTCCAGATAAAAGAGAGGGTAGAGACATGGAGAGAAGGTGTGGGGGGTCCTTGCCCTCCTGGAAAGTGGAGCGAAAAGAGAGGGTAGAGGCACGGAGAGAAGGGGTTGGGGGGGTGCTTGTCCCCCAGGAAAGTATAGAATGGATGGGCAGTGCTTGCCCCCCAGGAAAATGGAGAGAAAAGAGAGGGTAGAGATATGGAGAGAAGGGGTGGGAGGTGCTTGCCCCCCAAAATAATGACACTTGCCACTAAGGGTGAAGGATCAAGGCAGGCATCCCCCTGGTGATCAGACACCTCTGAAATGTGGGTGAATAATCAGGCAGGCGTCCCCGCAGTGATTAAACACCAAAGGAAGACTGTCTTCCCGAGTCCATGACTGGTGCTGGAGTTTTGGGTTCATGAATAAAACGCGTCTCCTCTGTATCTACCAGAAAAGGAAAGGAACTGAAATTAAGAGAAGGGAGAGATTGAAAGATGGAGCCAAGATTGAAAGGAGAAAGAGGTTGAGGGATAGTGAGAGAGGTTGGAGAAGAGAGTAAAAAGAGGCCGCTTACCAAATTTAAAATTGGTGAGATGTTCCTTGGGCTGGTTGGTCTGAGGACCTGAGGTCTTAGGTGGATCTTTCTCATGGAGCAAAGAGCAGCAGGACAGGGGATTGGTCTCCTGAGGGAGGTCCCCTGATCCGAGTCATGACAACAAATTTCACGTGTGTCCATGTGAAGAGAACACCAAACAGGTTTTGTGTGAACAATAAAGCTTTTTAATCACTTGGGTGCAGGCAGGGTGAGTCCGAAAAGAGAGTCAGTGAAGGGATATAGGGGTGGGGCTGTTTTATAGGATTTGGGTAGGTAATGGAAAATTACAGTCAAAGGGGGTTGTTCTCTGGCGGGCAGGGGTGGGGGTCACAAGGTGCTCAGTGGGGAAGTTTTTGAGCTAGGATGAGCCAGGAGAAGGAATTTCACAAGATAATGTCATCAGTTAAGGCAGGGATTGCCCATTTTTACTTCTTTTGTGGTGGAAGGTCATCAGTTAAGGCAGGAACTGACCATTTTCACTTCTTTTGTGATTCTTCACTTGCTTCGGGCCATCTGGATGTGTATATGTGCAGGTCACAGGGGATATGATGGCTTAGCTTGAGCTCAGAGGCCTGACAGTCCCCATAACAAATCTTTTGCCCTCCTTTCCATCAAGTCAGTTTGCCATGAGACTTTCTCACTTTGGTTCCCAGACTGTCCCCTTAAGGAGTTAAAGCCTGTAAATAAATTAAAAGTAGGATTATCTGAGCTGGAACAAAATGTTTGGAGTAAGTTTGAAATATAAGAGTATGACAAGCCGGGTGCAGTGGCTCATGCAGAGCTCCTGAGGTCAGGAGCTCAAGACCAGCCTGACCAACATGGAAAAACCTTGTCTCTACTAAAAATAGAAAAAATTAGCCGGGCGTAGTGGCACAAACCTGTGATCCTAGTTACTTGGGAGGCTGAGGCAGGAGAATCACTTGAACCCAGGAGGCAAAGGTTGCGGTGAGCCAAGATTGCACTATTGCATTCCAGCCTGGGCAACAAGAGTGAAACTCCATCACACACACACACACACACACAAAAAAAAAGAAAGGAAGAAAAGAGTATGACAAACTTTTAGCAATATAGTTAGCTGTTTACCAGGGTATCACTCACAGTTCTTAGTTGTTAACAGCAGAATTCACTCTAGCTAACATGTAGTACAAAAAAAATGTATTAAGGGGACCATGTCCCTCACTAAATCTCTAGGAGGGTCAAAAATCAGGCTTGGATGCCAAGGTTTCAGGAATATCACTGAACTCACATCTCAGAGCTGCCCTGGAGGCCACCCACTGAATCCCACAGGGCTCAGGCACTGCAGCTGTCCCAGGGTGGAGGTCCCTTCCACCCCATATGTCAGACTGGGTTTCACATGGTGCCTGTTTCATCATGTTGC
This sequence comes from Chlorocebus sabaeus, assembly GCF_047675955.1. Lineage (NCBI taxonomy): Eukaryota > Metazoa > Chordata > Mammalia > Primates > Cercopithecidae > Chlorocebus > Chlorocebus sabaeus. Next base: position 50,187,085 of record NC_132929.1, on the reverse strand, counting down.
TACCTTCTCAACAAAGATTTCATGAGGGTGCATCTGATTGGTAGAGCTCAAGTCATCTGCCTGCATCCCAGTTGCAAGGTATGCTGGGAAAGAGAGTTTCTGGCTTTTTGCCTTGAGTTGAGGCATAGAGTCATTAGCCGGAGAATTTCCAAAAACTCTGGGAATTTGTGCCTGGACAACTTACCCCCGGATGCCCAGCTGTTTTGATAAAAGCCAGGACCACATTCATAGGCCTCATAAACAGAGAGAGTCCAATGGCCATCATCTGGGTCACCAGGATGACTGTTAGGTGTGGTGATGCTGCCACCCTTACTGGGATCCACTGAATCAACTGCTGCCCCTTCCTTGCCAGATGTCAGTAAGTGCAGAGCTTCTCAGGGCAGCTGGCTTCTAGTACCCGTCTCCTTGTTCTCTTCACTGTGTCAGGGTGGCCCATGCTCTGCCTGCAGTGACAATTTGCTCTCTCGGGAGTCAGGGACCTCCTTCTTCCCACAGAATCTGAGGAGGAGGAAATCTGCACCAAAGCTTATTTGGGGCTTTTTCCTACTCAATGAGTCTGTGTCCTTTCTCTAAGGGTCATTGTTTTTAATACTGGAGAAAGGATTACCTAGGCAAAAGATACAGAGCTTTTGTTTACACTTTTATTGAGGTAACTTATATTTAATAAAATGAAACAAATCACAAATGTATAGTTCAGTGAATTTTTACATATACAAACACTCAGCTTAAGAAAGAACATCTCCAGCACTCCAGAAAGTTCTGTTGTTGTACCCCCTTCCAGTCATTACCTGACAAGAGAAACACTTCTAACACCATAAATTAATTTTGTCAATTCTTGAACTTCATCAAAATGGAATCCAATAGTGTGTACTCTTTTGTGTCTGGTTTCTTTCATTCTAACATTAATAACTCACAGGATTTTAATTTTCTGGTTTGTCCTTTTCCTCAGCATTCTATAATGAACAAATACAACTGTAATTTAAAAAATAATAATGCAACACTTGCCATTTACATAATATTTTCAGAAAATATACAGTATTTTAAAATCAGGGAACTATAAAAAACAGTTTATAATCACATATATATATACAATCACATGCTGCATAATGACATTTTGGTCATGTGGTACCATAGATCATACTACTTTATTTTTACTGTACCATTTCTGTGTTTAACTATATTTAAACAAATACTTGTATTTGTGTTACAATTGCCCACAGTATTCAGTACAGTACATGCTGTACAGGTTTGTACTATGCCATGTAGCCTAGGTGTGTAGTAAGCTATACCATCCAGGTTTGTGTCAGTGAACTCTGGGTTGTTCATGCCTCAGTGAAATAGCCTAAGGAGGCCAGATGTGGTGGCTTACACCTGTAATCCCAGCATTTTGGGAGGCCGAGGCGGGTGGATCACCTAGGTCAGGAGTTCGAGACCAGCCTGATCAATATGATGAAACCCCATCTCTATGAAAAATACAAAAATTAGCTGGGCATGGTGGCTGTTAGGCAGGAATCTAGACCCAACATGGCGGCATTACCCGGTGTAGCAGGCCTTTTGTTAAAGACTCCCTTCACCCTTGTACACACCCGCAGACTTACATGCGTCAGAGTTCTGGCTGGGTAACCACACTCCCCCATGACCTGCATTCCACAAGTTCGTACACAGCAGTTTCGGTTGAGTTTCCAAAGACCCCTTCCTCATGACCCTTACTCAACTCCTGTCTTAGTAGTTTCAAGACGCCCCAGGCCCTGTTTGCACAACCAGCTTCCCTACCTCTTGGGCTATAAAAAACCCCTACCCTCCTCCCTCAGCGTGACTTCCTCAGCCCGCACCTTTGGACTGAGGAACCTCGCCCGCGAGTCCTAATAAAGGGTATTCTCACTGCCATTTGCCTTGTGTCTTCGTTCCCAGTTTGGCTCCAGCCTCAGTTTACCCTTACAGTGGTGTGTGCCTGTAATCCTAGCCACTCGGGAAGCTGAGACAGGAAAATCACTTGAACCCAGGAGGCAGAGGTTGCAGTGAGCTGAGATCACGCCACTGCACTCCAGCCTGGGCAACAAGAGTGAAACTCTCTCTCTCTCAAAAAACAAATAATAATAATAATAAAAGAGCCTAAGGTTGCATTTCTCAGAACGTATCCCTGTTGTTCAATGATGTATGTCTATACAGTGGGGCCATAACTAAGACATATGTTGCCCCAAGCTGGCAAGATGGCTCTGACCTTCTCTTGGGCCCCTCATTTCCCCCAAACATAGGTTGTCTGCATTCTTGACCAATGGCTGCCAGGGCATGGACTCCACTGCAGGGGCCAGCAGGAGGCCCAGCTCAGGCAAAGGCACAGGCAGATATTTCAGGAGTCTGCTAGGACTGGCACTGAGGACAGAGACAGAGGGGTCTCCCTGTCTGTCATGCACGTCTGTGTAAAGAGACCACCAAACAGGCTTTGTGTGAGCAACGTAGCTGTTTATTTCACCTGGGTGCAGGCGGGCTGAGTCTGAAAAGAGAGTCAGCGAAGGGAGATAAGGGTGGGCCATTTTATAGGATTTGGGTAGGTAAAGGAAAATTACAGTTAAAGTGGGGTTGTTCTCTGGCGGGCAGGAGTGGGGGTCACAAGGTGCTCAGTGGGGGAAATTTTTGAGCCAGGATGAGCCAGGAAAAGGAATTTCATAAGATAATATCATTGCTTAAGGCGAGGACCGGCCATTTTCAGTTCTTTTGTGGTGGAATGACATCAGTTAAGGTGAGGCAGGGCATTTGCACTTCTTTTGTGATTCTTCAGTTACTTCAGGCCATCTGGGCTTATACGTGCAAGTCACAGGGGATGCGACAGCTTGGCTTGGGCTCAGAGGCCTGACATTCCTGCCTTATGTTAATAAGAAAAATAAAACAAAATAGTGTGAAGTGTTGGGGTGGTGAAAATTTTTTGGGGGGTGATATGGAGAGAGAATGGGCGATATTTCTCAGGGCTGCTTCAAGCGGGATTAGGGGGCGGCATGGGAACCTAGAGTGGGAGAGATTAAGCTGAAGGAAGATTTTGCGGTAAGGGGTGATATTGTGGGGTCATTAGAAGAAACATTTGTAGTATTGAATGATTGGTGATGACCTGGATGCGGTTTTGTATGAATTGAAAAACTAAATGGAAGACACAAGGTAAGAGAAGGAGGAAAAACAGGCACTGAAGGACTAAGAATTGGGAAGACCTAGGACATCTAATTAGAGAGTGCTTAAGGAGGCTCAGCATAGCCTTGCCAGCAAAGATTATTTACTTACTTTAAGAGGGAGTTAAGTGTGGCGGTTTGGGATAGCACTAGGAGATATCAGCTGTGATGGCTTGGAGAAACAGTGTAAACCGGCAGTGTAAACATGAGCAGGGCATTTATGGGTAGTTGAGAATGGTGAATAGGGGTATGACTAGACAGAAGACCGTAGGGATGAAAGTTTTTTGGGGTGCAGTCCAAGTTGGTCTGGTGTCTGGAATGAGACTGGGACCTAATAAAAAGGAGTGTCCACACAGGAGCTCAAATGGGCTGGAACCTGTAGCATTCCGAGGACAGGCCTGAATTCTGAGAAGGGAAAGTGCTAAAAGTATTGTCTAGTCCTTTTTAAGCCGGTGACTGAGCTTGGTGTGTTTTTAAAAGACCATTAGTCCGTTCTACCTTTCCTGAAGATTGAGGATGGTAAGGGATATGAAGGTTTCACTGAATACCAAGAGCCTGAGAAACTGCTTGGGTGATTTGACTAGTAAAGGCTGGTCCGTTATCAGGCTGTATAGAGTTAGGAAGGCCAAACCGAGGAATTATGTCTGAAATGACCACGGTGGCCTTCTCAGACCCTGTGGGAAAGGCCTCTACCCATCCACTGAAAGTGTTTACCCAGACTAAGAGGTATTTTAGTTTTCTGACTCGGGGCATGTGAATACAGTCATTTGCCAGTCCTGGGCAGGGGCAAATCCTCGAGCTTGACGTGTAGGAAAGGGAGGGGGCCTGAACAATCCCTGAGGGGCAGTAGAATAGCAGATGGAACACTGAGAAGTGATCTCCTTGAGGATAGATTTCCATGATGGAAAGGAAATGAGAGGTTCCAAGAGGTGGATTAGCAGCTTGTAACCTACATGGAAGAGGTTATGAAATGACGACAAAATAGAATGGGCTTGTGAGGCTGGAAGGAGATATTTTCCTTGGTGTAAGAACCATTGGCCTTATGTGGGAAGAGACTGATAGGTAGAAGTTTCAGTGGGGGAGTAGGTGGGAGTGGCCTATGTGAAGGAGGCAAACTGCCATGAGGGATAGAATTTGGAACCTAGCTGCTTTTTTAGCTAACTTATCAGCATAAGCATTGTCCTGAGTGATGGTTGGGGGAAGAAAATAGATTCTGGAAGTTATGAGAACTGTGGAGAGTTGAGCATAGTTGGTGATTTTTAGGGCCTCTAACAGTATTAAAGCAGTGGCAGCCGTTGTGCGCAGACATGAGGGCTAGGCTAAAACAGTAAGGTCAAGTTGTTTGGTCAGAAAGGCTGCAGGACGCAGTCGTGGCTCTTGTGTAAGAATTCTGTCCGTACTAACCATGCCTAGGAAGGAAAGGAGTTGTTGTTTTGTAGAAGGGATTGGGGTTTGGGAGATTAGCCAGACACGATCAGCAGGGAGAGTAAGTGTGTATTTATGAGAATTATGCCGGGATAGGTAACAGATGAGGAAGAAATTTGGGCTTGACTGAAGTAATGGGGGCTGTCCATGAGGCCTTGCAGTAGTAGAGCCTAGGTAATTTGCTGAGCCTGATGGGTGTCAGGGTCAGTCTAAGTGAAAGCGAAGAGAGGCTGGGATGAAGGGAGTAAAGGAATAGTGACAAAAGTATGTCTGAGATCCAGAACAGAATACTGGGTTGTGGAGGGAGGTATTGAGGATAGGAGAGTATATGGGTTTGGTGCTACGGGGTGGATAGGCAAGACAATTTGGTTGATAAGGTACAGATCTTGAACTAACCTATAAGCCTTGTCTGGTTTTAGGACAGTAAAATGGGGGAATTGTAAGGGGAGTTTACAGGCTTTAAAAGGTGATGTAGCAGGTGAGTGATAACAGGCTTTAATCCTTTTAAAGCATGCTGCGGGATGGGATATTGGCGTTGAGTGGGGTAAGGGTTATTGGGTTTAATGAGATGGTAAGGGGTGACTGATCAGTCGCCAAGGAGAGGTATCCTATACTTGTGGGTTAAGGTGGGGGGACACGAGGGGAAGACACAAAGGAGGCTTTGAACTGGGGGAAAAGGCAGCAATGAGGTGTGGCTGTAGCCTAGGAATAGTCAGGGAAGCAGATAATTTAGTTAAAATGTCTTGGCCTAAGGGCTGGGCGCCGTGGCTCAAGCCTGTAATCTCAGCACTTTGGGAGGCCAAGATGGGCGGATCACGAGGTCAGGAGATTGAGACCATCCTGGCTAACTTGGTGAAACCCCGTCTCTACTAAAAAATACAAAAAATTAGCCGGGCGTGGTGGCGGGCACCTGTAGTCCCAGCTACTTGGGAGGCTGAGGCAGGAGAATGGCGTAAAACCGGGAGGTGGAGCTTGCGGTGAGCTGAGATCTGGTCACTCCAGCCTGGGTGACAGAGCGAGACTCCATCTCAAAAAAAAAAAAAAAAAAAAGTCTTGGCCTAATAAGGGAACTGGGCAGGTGAGGATAACTAAAAACGAATGCATAAAAGAATGTTGTCCAAATTGGCACCAGAATTGGGGAGTTTTAAGAGGTTTGGAAGCCTGGCCATCAATACCCACAACAGTTATGGAGGCAAGGGAAACAGGCTCTTGAAAAGAAGGTAATGTGGAGTGAGTAGGCTCCGTATTGATTAAGAAGAGGACAGACTTACCCTCCACCGTAAGAGTTACCCAAAGCATCTGTGATGGTCCAGGAGGCTTCCCAGGTGATGGGGCAGCGTCAGTCTTCAGCCGCTAATCCAAGAAGGATTGGAAACGAGTCAGTCAGAGAGCCTTGGGCCAGAGCTCTAGGGGCTCTGGGAGTGGCTGCCAGGCAAGTTGGACAGTCCAATTTCCAGTGGGGTCCCACACAGATGGGACACGGCTTAGGAGGAATCCCGGGCTTCGGGCATTCCTTGGCCCAGTGGCCAGATTTCCAGCACTTGTAGCAAGCTCCTGGGGGAGGAGGTTCTGGGGGAACCTCTGGCAGCTGCAGTTCAGGTGTTTGGAGTTGCGTGCTGGAAATGTGGCTGGGTTTTGTCTCACAGTGGAGGCAAGGAATTGCAACTCAGAAATAAGTTGCTACTTGGCTGCCTTTACTCTATTATTGTACACCTTGAAGGCGAGGTTAAGTCCTGTTGTGGGGTTTGAGGGCCGGAATTTAATTTTTGGAGTTTTATTTAATGTCAGGAGCAGAATGGGTAATAAAATAAAATGCATATTAAGAATAAGATGGTCGGCCGGGTGCGGTGGCTCAAACCTGTAATCCCAGCACTTTGGGAGGCCGAGATGGATGGATCACGAGGTCAGGAGATCGAGACCATCCTGGCTAACACGGTGAAACCCCGTCTCTACTAAAAAATACAAAAAACTAGCCGGGCGAGGTGGCGGGCGCCTGTAGTCCCAGCTACTTGGGAGGCTGAGGCAGGAGAATGGCGTGAACCCAGGAGGCGGAGCATGCAGTGACCTGAGATCCGGCCACTGCACTCCAGCCTGGGTGACAGAGCGAGACTCCGTCTCAAAAAAAAAAAAAAAAAAAAAAAGAATAAGATGGTCTTCTGACCTTTCAGGGTCTAGGGCTGAAAAGCGTCTCAGGGTTGCTGCTAAACAGGCCATGAACTGGGCTAAGTTTTTCATATTTGGTGAAAAAGAGCCTAAACGCTAACTGATTTGGGAGAGGTCGGATAAAGAAAAAGGAACATTAACCTTGACTATGCCTTTAGCTCTAGCCACTTTTTTAAGGGAAATTTCTGGACAGGTGGGGGAGGGCTACTCACAGAACGAAACTGTAAGCCAGACCGGGTGTGAGCGGGGGAGGTGATAAAAGGATTATAGGGTAGGGGAGCGGAGGCTGAGGAAAACTGGGACCTAGCTTGGCCTGGTGAGGAGGGAAGAGAGGTCAGATGGGTCTGTAGAAAAGGATGATTTTTAGAAAGACTCAACGATGCTTGGGGTTGGGACTGAGGGGACAGGCGGGAGGGAAAGAAGGAAGATTTGGGACGAGTTGCATTGGGAACAGAGACTAGGGAGGGACCGATGTGTAACAGAATGCCTGGATGTCAGGCACCTCAGACCATTTGCCCATTTTACAACAATTATTTAGGTCTTGTAGGATGGAAAAATCTAAAGTGCCATTTTCTGGCTATTTAGAGCCATTGTCAAGTTTGTATTGGGGTCAAGCGGTGTTGCAGAAAATAAGGCGTTTAGGTTTTAGGTCAGGTGTGAGTTGAAGAGGTGTTAAGTTCTTGAGAACACAGGTTAAGAGAGAAGAAGGAGGAATGGAGGGTGGCAGGTTGCCCACAGTGAGGGAGGCAAGCCCAGAGAAAAGAGAGAGTAGAGATACGGAGAGAAGGAGTTCGGGGGTTCTTGCCCTCCAGAAAAGTGGGAAAGGGGTCGGGGTGTGGAACTAAGGGATTGGGGGGCAAAAATAAGAGGTCAGGGCACAAAAATAAGAGGGGGTGCAAAAATAAGAGGTCAGGGTAGTTGCCCCTCCCCCAGAAAAGCAGAGAAGGGGTAGAAACAGAGAAGGGGTCGGGGTGCTTGCCCCTCCCTCAGAAAAGCAGAGAAGGGATAGAGACAAGGAGGGTAGGGGTTGGGGTGCTTGCCCCTCCCCCAGAAAAGCAGGACTTGCCGCTTAGGGTGAAGGACCAAGGCAGGCGACCCTGCAGCGTGGTCAGACACCATTGAAACGTGGGTGAGTAATCAGAGAGGCGTCCCTGCAACGATTAAACACCAAGGGAAGGCTGCCTTCCCCAGTCCGTGACCGGCGCCAGCGTTCTGGGTCCACGGATAAAATGTGTCTCCTTTGTCTCCACCAGAAAATGAAAGGAATTGAAATTAAGAGAAGGGAGAGATTGAAAGGTGGCGCCAAGATTGAAAGGAGAAAGAGGCCGAGGGATAGTGAGAGAGGTTGGAGAAGAGAGTAAAAAGAGGCCGCTTACCTGATTTAAAATTGATGAGATGTTCCTTGGGCTGGCTGGTCTGAGGACCAGAGGTCATAGGTGGATCTTTCTCACGGAGCAAAGAGCAGGAGGACAGGGGATTGATCTGCCAAGGGAGGTCCCCTGATCCAAGTCATGGCACCAAAATGTCATGTGCGTCCATGTGAAGAGACCACCAAACAGGCTTTGTGTGAGCAACATGGCTGTTTATTTCACCTGGGTGCAGGCCGGCTGAGTCCGAAAAGACAGTCAGCAAAGGCAGATAAGGGTGGGGCCGTTTTATAGGATTTGGGTAGGTAAAGGAAAATTACAGTCAAAGGGGGTTGTTCTCTGGCGGGCAGGAGTGGGGGTCACAAGGTGCTCAGTGGGGGAAATTTTTGAGCCAGGATGAGCCAGGAAAAGGAATTTCACAAGATAATATCATTGCTTAAGGCAAGGACCGGCCATTTTTACTTCTTTTGTGGTGGAATGGCATCAGTTAAGGCGAGGCAGGGCATTTGCACTTCTTTTGTGATTCTTCAGTTACTTCAGGCCATCTGGGTGTATACGTGCAAGTCACAGGGGATGCGATGGCTTGGCTTGGGCTCAGAGGCCTGACACTGTTATTTGGAGAATCTCACGCTGCAGAAATTCCAGACTGAACCTTCATATCGAGTAGGGGAGGAGCTGTCTGTGGGTTAGAGCCTGCAGGAAGAGGAAGGACGTGAATGTTTTATCAGCTTCTGGCATGGCCTTGAGATGGTAGTTATAATCTTGGCCCTGGTGGCCCAGAGCTACAGTCATCCTGGCAGTCCCCACTGGAGTGGAGCAGGTACAGTCATAGCTGTGGGGACAGCATGCTGGCCAAGGGTCTTCCCCCACGCTCAGTCTTGGTCAAAGGCTGCCAGACCTTTCTGAGTGCCCCCAGGGAGAGGCTGGGGCATCTCAGGGTGCCTACCAGTGAGGGAGCTGGCATCTCTACTCGCAGTCCTCGCCCCTTCAATGAGATCCCCTCTCCTGGTGACAATGGCTGGCTAAACCTGTACCATTTCTGGAGGGAGACAGGCACACACAAAGTCCACCTTCACCATGTTCAGAATTTCCAGAAGTATGGCCCGATTTACAGGTAAGTCTGGCAGAGGGTGGGAGCTGAAGGAACAGGGAGGAGGAGGGGCCCGGGCAGCCCTGCTGTGCTCCCCACTCCCCAAACAGGCTGTTCTCTGGTTCCAAACTCCTGTGGAACTTTTTCTTTTTTTTTTTTGGTAATAAATACAGAAATATATCGGCGATATTTAAAAATTCAACATTTGAATCTGTGAATGTCTTAAGTACTCTAAAACAGGCATCTATTTTTGAAATAATTGGTGGCAAGACTGTCAACCATCTGTAAGGAAGCTCTTTAATGGGTCTAAACCCCAGGTCTGGCCGGGCATGGTGGCTCACACCCATAATCCCAGCACTTTGGGAGGCCAAGGTGGGCGGATCACTTGAGATCAAGAGTTTGAGACCATCCTGGCCAACATGGTGAAACCCTGTCTCTACTAAAAATACAAAAATTAGCTGGGTGTGTGGCAGGTGCCTGTAATCCCAGCTACTCGGGAGGCTGAAGCAGGAGAATGGCTTGAACCCAGGAGGCAGAGGTTGCAGTGAGCCCAGATCCCGCCATTGCAATCCAGCCTGGGTGACAGAGTGAGATTCTTTCTTAAACAAAACAAAACAACCTCCTCCGTCTGAGGAGGGGCGCCTGGTGAGGCTGAGTTTTGAACTCCTGGCCCTAGCTGTCAGCCCAGCCAGCGAGTTTTAAAAATTGGGGGAGGGCCGGGTGCGGTGGCTCACGCTTGTAATCCCAGCACTTTGGGAGGCTGAGGCAGGCGGATCACTTGAGCACAGGAGTTCGAGAGCAGCCTGGCCAACATGGTGAAACTCTGTCTCTACTATAAAAATAAATAAATAAATAGATAAATAATAAAAATAAAAAAATTTAGCTGGGCATGGTGGCGGGGGTCTGTAATCCCTGCTACGGGGGAGGCTGAGGCAGGACAATTGCTCGAACCCAGGAGGTGGAGGTTGCAGTGAGCCGAGATCATGTCACTGCACTCCAGCCCTGGGCAACAAAAGCGAAACTCCGTCTCAAAATAAATAAATAAATAAATAAAAATAAATAAGGGGGAGGGAAATTTGAAGTTCAGAGCAGAATGAAAAGGTCTCAGCGTGGTCAAGTTTGGTGCTAGCGACAGCCCCAGCATTCCTCCCAGCGCACGACGCCGCCCGGGCCGCGCTATTCCGAAACTGGGTCCGCCCTCGCGTCCTCCCGGGCCCGCTCCTGCGCTCTTCGCTGGCCGCTCACCTCCGCCTCACCCCGACGCAGCCCGAGCTCATCCACCCCCCGGGTCTGCCCCCGTTTACCGAAGGGCGAGGTCTAGGCGCTCGGCCCCGCGGCGGCTCCACCGCAGGTTCCTAGGTCCCCCTCACCCTGCCGCCAAGGTCCCCAAAACGGACTTCGTGCGCTTTGAGGTGTTACGGGGGCGCTGGAACACTGGCTCCGCTGGCCCTGCCAGGAGGCGGCGGCGAAGCAGGGAGCGACCCGGGATACGTTTCTCCGTTTCTCCGCTCGGCCTGCTCCCCGCCTCTGCTGGCCTCTGCCCTCGCTGGCTGCGTTCACGCGAGCCCACCCGAGCCCACCTGAGCCCACCTGAGCCGACAGTGGCGAGCTACGGTGACATCCGCGCGGCCGGACCTCTCGTCCAACTTCTGATCTTACTTCTTCCAGGCCTGGGACGGTGGTGGGTATAAGGGAAAGTGTTCCTACTTCCCAGGCCTGAGGCCTTAACCTTCCCCAGATCCCACTCCCTTTGAAACTCTCCGAGAGAGGTGGTTAGAGAACAAGCCCTACTAAATGCCTTCCTACAGCCTTACCCTCCGCACACCTTGCAAGCGAAGTTTGTTGTCCCCATGGTCAGAGGAGGAGACTGAGGCTCAGCGAGGTCACCCAGCTAGATTCCTGTCCTGCTGGAGTGCTGATCTCACCCTGGGCCCTGAGGCTCTGAGTTTGTTCCTTCCCTTTCCCAAGAATCGGCTGGCTTCCTTCTAGGAGGAAAGGCCTTTTTTTGTCCTTGGGCCTCTGAGCCCCCAAGGCTTGTGGCTTTTTCCTGGGAAAACTGCTACAGCTGTTTCCACGGTGGGCAGCCTTTCAGCCACACCTGGGTTCTTTGCTAAGAGTCCCGTTGAGAGGGAAGGGAGGTGGCGTAGGGGTGGTTGGGGGCTGGGAGGGGAGACTGGAGGGACAGTACGTTTTCCTCTAAGTGGAAGGCCTTTACAACTCGGAGCATTCTAATGGGTCAGTCACGAAGGGGAAGCGTATAATGTGTTGGCTGGCTTGATGACTGGGCTGGGGATGGGTGGGAGGGCAGGCTAGTTTGTGTTGCGGCTTCAGCTGCTCCCTCCCTCCCTCTCTCACAACTCCTTTAAAGTCCAGACTGCCCCTTTTGATAGCTGGTTGGTGGCAGGGAGCTCCTTCTACCCCGCACCCCACCCTATTCAAGGGTGAGTGCTGGGCTTGGGAGGTTGCTCCCCCCCACCTTCCTCCCCATCTCTCCTAGGCCTATTGGTGCTTCTGTCCCATGCTCACTTCACATAGATCTCTAGTTATCCTTGCTTCCTGTTTTCTTCCCTTTTTACCACTTCCTACACCCTCAGTAGCAACTCCTTATTTTATTAAACTCTTTTGTTACCGGTGGAGGGCGTGCAGGTTCTTGGTGTCTTGACAAAACGCACAACTTAAGGAAGGAATGAAGGGATTTATTGAAAATGAACTTATATGCCACAGTGTGGGAGCAGGCGGAGTGTAGGGGCTCAAAGGCCCTGTTACAAAATTGTGGGGTGTTTACCCCCTAGAGGATTCCATTGGCTACTTCAGATACACCTTATGTAAATGGAGAGGATGAAGTATTCAAGTTACATAGTCACACGCCCTATGGAGAGGATATTTCCTGTTATAGCTGAAGTGTGAATCAATCTTAGGTTCCCTGTCTCCCGACCCTATTTTCCTGCCTCATCTGCCCCTTCAAGAGATGTGATCCCCATAAATCTTTATGGGAGGCAGAGGGACCGATGGTCTTTTTTCTGTAACTGCTTCATGCTGGCTTGGGGCATAGTCCCTACCTATTGGGGATCACGGTAAATCTCCTACCACTGAATTTCTATAATCTTCATTTGATGTATTTCTCTATAGACCACAAGTGCCAGCAGCTGCACAGATACTTCTCTGTTTAGCCAGTTCTATTATAACTTTCACGAGAGAATTTAGGGTCTGTAGCCTTTAGAGTAGAATTTGCTATGGAACCTATCATGAAGGATGCATTTCTAATCATTGCTTCTTTTACTTTAAACCGTGGAAAAAGGACCTAACAAATGATGCCCTTTTAGAAGAGTGAAGGACTTCTGGCAATGTGCTCTTTAACCCACGATGTGGGTTATGTGGAGTGAATCAATTTTTTGTTTTTGACTGATTATGAGCTAATGCATTTACCACTAAAGTTTCTTACCCACATTGGGTCTTTATCCTTTATCCATGTATAAGGCTGGCTGCAAACTCCTTCACAAATAAAAGTGTACCCCATAAGTGCACATAACAGACCCCTTTTCCACTTCTATTGTTTGTAGAAGGCATAAGCAAGAAAAAATACTCAAAGATAAGAGTTTCATGACAGTAGAAGTCTTAATCTGTGAATTTGGGAAAAGCTGTTCACATCAATGATGCCATCTTCTTCTTGGTAGAAATTTCCCTGGTTAGTTTAACCTTAAGGGTCCCAATGGGTGCACAACTCCAAGAGCATGGAGGAACCCTTCTCAGTTGTGAGGTTATGAACCGAAAGTTCAAGGTCCTGAAGTTTTGCTATAGTATAGATGGCAAGGACAGTCTTTCTCTGATGTTTCCAGAAGATTCAAACCATAAGAAGCTTTTTTTAATCTGGTGAAAATACACTGTAGCATAATAATCTACTGTTATAACATCGGCCCTCTTGCATGGGAAAGTTTTTCTACAACCAGAAAACATGCATGGAAAATAACAATAGAATGAAATCCCTTTATAAAACCTTTAAATGGCTGACCAGATGACCAAATGTACCTGAAGCTTTGTTTTTCCAGGAATATGGGATCAAGCATTGGTTATAAACAATTTTCTGTTGTTGTTATTTAGTTTTTATTTCATAGTCATAAACTTTAACTCAACTCTGCAGTCCAGCTAGGCATGGAAGGGAACTGCAGTAGAGCACAAAGATACTGGGATACTGCGAGCAAATGGGGTGGAGGGTGCTGTCCTGAGCTACAGAAGGAATGGTCTGGTGGTTAAGACAAAATGTAACTCAAACTTATTAGAGTTATCTACAGTCAACAAATGCTGATCTTCTTCCTGGTCTTGCCATTCATGGATCCAAAGTGCTCCATGGTCTCCACAATATTCATACTTCTTTCACCTTGCCAAAGACCACATGCTTGCCATCCAACCACTCAGTCTTGGCAGTGCAGATGAAAAACTGGGAACCATTTGTGTTGGATCCAGCACTTGCCGTGGACAAGATGCCAGGACCTGTAAGCTTTAGGATAAAGTTCTCATCATCAAATTTTTCCCCGCAGAGGGACTTGCTGTAGCAGGACAAGCCGCGGACAACACCTCTCAGACACTGAGTTATAAAGGAAGGGCTTTATTCAGCTGAGAGCATCGGCAGGCTACTGCCTTAAAATCTGAGCTCCCCGAATGCACAATTTCTGTCCCTTTTAAGGGCTCACAACACTAAAGATTTCATATGAAAGGATCTTGATTGAGCAATCTAGGGGATATGTGACAGGGGTTTCATGCACTGGTAGTCAGAGAGAAACAGAACAGGGCAGGGAGTTTCACAATGTTCTTCTATACAATGCCTGGAATCTATGAATAACATCGGTTTCTAAGTTATGAATTGATTTTTAACTACCAGGTTTAGGCCAGGCAGGCTCAGGCCCGGTTTTGGGCCTGGTGCTGGGCTGCCTGTCTTTGGTTTCACTTCGTTGTTTTTTCTTAAAACAGGTACTAAGTATAAAACAATATAAAACAATATGAGAGGGTCTCTCTCTTTCCTCGTTGCCACCAGTGCCATTATGGCATATGAAGTCACCACCCTGACACATAAACCCTGGAATAATTCTGTGAAAGTAGGAATCATTATAACCAGATCCTTTCTCTCCAGTGCTCAGAGCACGAAAGTTTTCTGCTGTTTTTGGAATCTTGTCTGCAAACAGCTTGAAGAAGACGTGGCCCAAGGGCTTGCCATGACAGCGATATTGAAGAACACGGTGGGGTTGACCGTGGCTGATAGTACAGGGTTCCTGGTGGCAGTGATGGCATCTGCAAAGCCACAGGTTATAAACTAAACTACTTTAAACAATTTCTTTCTTTTTTTTTTTTTTTTGAGACGGAGTCTTGCTCTGTAGCCCGGGCTGGAGTGCAGTGGCCAGATCTCAGCTCACTGCAAGCTCCGCCTCCCGGGTTCACGCCATTCTCCTGCCTCAGCCTCCCAAGTAGCTGGGACTACAGGCGCCCGCCACCTCGCCCGGCTAGTTTTTTGTATTTTTAGTAGAGACGGGGTTTCACCGTGTTAGCCAGGATGGTCTCGATCTCCTGACCTTGTGATCCACCCGTCTCGGCCTCCCTAAGTGCTGGGATTACAGGCTTGAGCCACCGCGCCCGGCCAACAATTTCAGTATTAGCTGGTTTAACACGAAAGTCTGTTCTTGATAAGTAGTTAATTTTTTTGTTTGTTTGTTTTACGTGGGTTAGTAGCTTTATACAAGGAAATTTGGTCATTTCTGTGTTTACAATAACTTAACATAATAGCTATAATTGTGATTGGTAACATATACTTAGATATTAGAATTTTAGAAATCTCATACAATTTTGGAATATATATTAGTATTATTCACAAAAATCTAAAGAAGATTAAACATCATTTTGGCAATTCCCTGTGACTAAACATGTCAAATAATCCTGTTTACCTCTTTTCTGGGTGTTTTCAGGGGCCCTCTGATTCATCCAGGAAGCCAGGCATTAGGAACGACAATCTTGAAACTGAAGTTTGATTTTGGAATTCCAGATTACCATAAATTATTTATTTTGCCAAAATGATGACTTGGAAATTTTAAAGAAGCAAAAACTTCTTATAACCTTCTACAAGACAAACAAACAAAAAAAGCAAAACAAAACAAAAACCCAACCCAACACGTTCTACTGTTTTTATACATCTTGCATGTAAAACTGTTTCCAGTAGTCTTAATTCCATGTTATAATGGCGAATTTGTTTTTTTTTGAGGCAAAGTTTCACTCTGATTGCCCAGGTTGGAGTGCAATGGCATGATCTCGGCTCACTGCAACCTCTGCCTCCTGAGTTCAAATGATTCTTCTGCCTCAGCCTCCCCAGTAGCTGGGATTACAGGCATGCGCCACCATGCCCAACTAATTTTGTATTTTTACTAGAGATAGGGTTTCACCATGTTGGTCAGGCTAGTCTTGAACTCCTGACCTTAGGTGATCCACCCACCTCAGCCTCCCCAAATGCTGGGATTACAGGTGTGAGCCACCACGACTGGCCTATAATGGCGAATTTTAACATAAAACCTGGTAAGTTAGGCCAGGTAAGGTGGCTCACGCCTGTAATCCCAGCACTTTGGGAGGCCAAGGCAGGTGGATCATGAGGTCAGGAGTTCAAGACCAGCCTAGGCAAGATGGTGAAACCCCGTCTCTACTAAAAATACAAAAAAAAAAAAAAAAGTTAGCCAGGTGTGGTGGCAGGTGTCTGTAATTCCAGCTACTCAGGAGGCTGGGGCAGAGAATTGCTTGAAACTGGGAGATGGAGACTGTGGGTGAGCTGAGATTGCACCACTGCACTCCAGCCTGGGGGACAGAGCGAGACTCTGTCTAAAAAAAAAAAAAAAAAAAAAAACAAAACAAAACTGGTAAGCTAAGTTCTGATAAGGTTTGACCACTTCCAGCACAGCTAGGGGAATGGCCAACTCCATATGTCCCCAGGCCTTACCTAGCTGGAAAGCAGTCAAGTTCAACAATTTTCAAAAGCCAAAGAAGCAGTTTATCACGTTAGAGGATTTAGCAAACCTAGTATTTGAACATAATGTACACCACATGTTTACATTTTGAAGACAATTGTATTTTTCCAATAATCTTGAAAACTGTCTTTATTTCACAAATATTGCTAAAGTCACGGGAACTAAAAGGCATTACACTTTCTACTTTTCTGACAAAATATTTGACCTAAGCTCTTATTAAACCAATTAATTTAAAATTTTACAGAGGAAATATACAGTGACTTTTACTTTATATTTAACCAGTTTGCAGAGAGAGAGAAAGAGCCCAGAGACTGACTCATAAGAAATTCTTATCCTTTTGCCGGCATGCCAGATTTCTGGGTTCTCTCTTTCACACACATCCATGTGAAGAGACCACCAAACAGGCTTTGTGTGAGCAACAAAGCTTTTTAATCACCTGGGTGCAGGCGGGCTGAGTCCGAAAAGAGTCAGTGAAGGGAGATGGGGATGGGGCTGTTTTATAGGATTTGGGTAGGTAATGGAAAATTACAGTCAAAGGAATTGTTATCTGGCTGGCAGGGGCAGGGGACACAAAGGTGCTCAGTGGGGGAGCTTTTGAGCCAGGATGAGCAGGAGAAGGAATTTCACAAGGTAATGTCATCAGTTAAGGCAGGAATAGGCCATTTTCACTTCTTTTGTGATTATTCAATTACTTCAGGCCATCTGGATGTAGGTCACAGGGGATATGATGGCTTAGCTTGGACTCAGAGGCCTGACATTCCTGTCTTCTTATATTAATAAGAAAAATAACATAAAATAGTGTTGAAGTGTTGGGGCAGCAAAAATTTTGGGGGTGGTATGGAGAGAGAATGGGCGATGTTTCTCATGACTGCTTTGAGCAGGATTAGGGGCAGCGTGGGAACCTGGAGTGGGAGAGATTAATCTGGAGGAAGGTTTCGTGATAAGGGGTGATTTGCGGAGTTGTTAAAAGGAGCATTTGTCATATAGAATGATTGGTGATGGTCTGGATGCGGTTTTGTATGAATTGAAAACCTACACAGAAGACACAAGGTCCAAATAAGAAAAGGAGAAAAACAGGTATTAAAGAACTAAGAATTGGGAGGACCCATGACATCCAGTCAGAGTGCCCAAGGGGGTTCAGTGTAATTACTTGTTTGTTTGATGAATTTTTGGGCTCTATTTTTGACAGAAGTCTTTTTTTTTTTTTAAAGTTGGAGCCTGAGCTTGGTGAGGTGTGTTTTTAAAAGACCATTAGTGTCCGTTTTACCTTTCCTGAAGATTGAGGATGGTAAGGGATATGAAGGTTTCACTGAATACCAAAAGCCTGAGAAACTGCTTGGGTGATTTGACTAATAAAGGCCAGCCTGTTATCAGACTATATAGAGGTAGGAAGGCCAAACCAAGGAATTATGTCTGACAGAAGGGAAGAAATGACCGTGGTGGCCTTTTCAGATCCTGTGGGAAAGGTCTCTACCCATCCAGTGAAAGTGTCTACCCAGACCAATAGGTATTTTAGTTTCCTGACTCAGGGTACGTGAGTAAAGTCAATTTGCCAGTCCTGGGCAGGGGCAAATCCCCAAGCTTGATGTGTAGGTAAGGGAGGGGGCCTGAACAATCCCTGAGGGGCAGTAGAATAGCAGATGGAACACTGAGAAGTGATTTCCTTGAGGATAGATTTCCATGATGGAAAGAAAATGAGAGGTTCTAAGAGGCAAGCTAGTGGCTTGTAACCTACATGGAAGAGGTTATGAAATGACGACAGAATAGGATGGGCCTGTGAGGTTGGAAGGAGATATTTTCCTTGGTGTAAGAACCATTTGCCTTGTGTGGGAAGAGATTGATAGGTGGAAGTTTCAGTGGGGAAGTAGGTGGGAGGGACTGATGAGAAAGAGAAAAACTGGCCTAGAGGGACAGAAGTTGGAATGCTAGCTGCTTCTTTAGCTACCTTATCAGCATAAGCATTGCCTTGAGCAATGCGATCTGATGCCTTTTGATGGCACTTGCAGTGAATGACTTCATCTTCCTTCAGAAGTAAAGCAACTTTGAGAAGAATTTTTATTAAAGAGGCATTAATGATGGAGGACCCTTGTGTAGTGAGGATACCTCTTTCAGCACATATAAGTATGGTGGTGCAGGATATGGAAAGCATATTTAGAGTCAGTATAAATATTGACATGTACTTCCTTTGCAAGAGTGAGGGCTCGAGTTAAGACAATGAGTTTGGCTTGCTGAGAGGTAGTGCAGGGGGGCAGAAAGTATATGCATCAAGTGTGGGGAAGAAAATAGATTTTGGAAGTTATGAGAACTATAGAGAGTGAGTTGAGCACAGTTTGTGATTTTGAGGGCCTCTAAAAGTATTAAAGCAGCGACAGCCACCACACACAGACATGAGGGCTAGGCTAAAACAGTAAGGTCAAGTTGTTTGGACAGAAAGGCTACAGGGTGTGGTCCTGGCTCTTGTGTAAGAATTCCACCCACACAGCCCTGCACTTCAACCGTGTGTAATGAAAAAACGTTGGGATGAGTTAGGGAGAGCTAGTGTGGGAGCAGCTTCTAGGGCTGTTTTTAAGGAACAGAAAGAGGAGTGGCAAAAGGTTTTAGGATCTATGGGGTCAGCTAGGTTTGCTTTTGTGAGTTTATATAATGGTTTAGTCAGGATGGTAAAACTAGGTATCCAAAGGTAGAGTATCTAACCATGCCTAGGAAGGAAAGGAGTTGTTGTTTTGTAGAAAGGGTTGGGGTTTGGGAGATTAGCTGGACATGATCAGCAGGGAGAGCACGTGTGTTTTTATGAAGAATTATGTCAAGATAGGTAACAGATGAGGAAGAAATTTGGGCTTAACTGAAGAAATGGGGGCTGTCTGTGAAGCCTTGTGGCAGTACAGCCCAGGTAATTTGCTGAGCCTGATGGGTGTCAGGCTCAGTCCAAGTGAAAGCAAAGAGAGGCTGGGATGAAGGGTGCAAAGGAATAGCAAAGAAAGCATGTTTGAGATCCAGAACAGAATACTGGGTTGTAGAGGGAGGTATTGAGGACAGGAGAGTGTATGGGTTTGGCACCACGGGGTGAATAGGCAAAACAATTTGGTTGATAAGGTGCAGATCCTGAACTAACCTATAAGGCTTGTCTGGTTTTTGGACAGGTAAAATGGGGGAATTGTAAGGAGAGTTTATAGACTTTAAAAGGCCATGCTGTAACAGGCGAGTGATAACAGGCTTTAATCCTTTTAAAACATGCTGTGGGATGGGATATTGGTGGGTGTTGAGCCAGGTAGGGGTGATTAGGTTTTAATGGGATGGTAAGGGGTGCATGATCAGTCACCAAGGAGGGAGTAGAGGTGTCCCATACCTGTGGATTAAGGTGGGGAGATACAAGGGGAGGATGTGAAGGAGGCTTTGAACTGGGGAAAAGGGCAGCAACAAGGTGTGGCTGTAGCCTAAGAATAGTCAGGGATGCAGATAATTTAGTTAAAATGCCTAGACCTAATAAGGCAACTGGGCAGGTGGGGAGTCCCAAAAGGACTAAAAAGGAGTGCATAAAAGAATATTGTCCAAGTTGGCACCAGAGTTGGGGAGTTTTAAGAGGTTTAGAAGCCTGGCCATCAATACCCACAACAGTTATGGAGGCAAAGGAAACAGGTCCTTGAAAAGAAGGTAATGTGGAGTTGGTGGCCTCCATATTGATTAAGAAGGGGATGGACTTACCCTCCACTGTAAGAGTTACCTAAAGCATCTGTGATTGTCCAGGAGGCTTCTGAGGCGATGGGGCAGCATCAGTCTTCAGCCGCTAAGCCGAGAAGATCTGGGAAGAAGTCAGTCAGAGAGCCTTGGGCCAGAGTTCCAGGGGCTCTGGGAGTGGCTGCTGGGCGAGTTGGACAGTCTGATTTCCAGTGGGGTCCTGCACAGATGGGATATGGCTTAGGAGGATTCCCAGGCTGCGGGCAATACTTGGCCCAGTGGCCAGATTTCTGGCACTTGAAGCAAGATCCTGGGGTGGGCGGTCCTGGAAGAACGCCTGGTCACTGTGGTTCAGGCGTTTTGAAGTTCTTGTGTGCTGGAGATGCAGCTGGGTTTTATCTCACAGCAGAGACAAGTAATTTTAACTCAGAAATGCACTGCCTTCTGGCTGCCTCCTCTCTATTATTGTACACTTTGAAGGCAAGGTTAATTAATTCCTGTTGTGAGGTTTGAGGCGGGATTCTAATTTTTGAAGCTTTTTTCTAATGTCAGGGGCTGACTGGGTGATAAAATGCATATGGAGAATAAGATGGCCTTCTGATCCTTTAGGGTCTAGGGTTGTAAAGCGTCCCAGGGTTGCTGCCAAATAAGCCATAAACTGGGGCGGGTTTTTATATTTGATGAAAAAGAGCCTAAATGCCAACTGATTTTGGAGAGGTTGGATAAAGAAAAAGGGCATTAACCTTGACTATGCCTTTAGCTCCAGCCACCTTTTTAAGAGGAAATTGTTGGGCAGGTTGGGGAGGGCCAGTCATGGAATGAAACTGTAAGCTGGACTGGGTGTGGGGAGAGGAGGTGATAGAAGGATTACAGGGTGGAGGAGCAGAGCTGAAGAAGAATTGGAGCCTGATTCAGCCTGGCTGGGGAGCGACCTGAGGAGCAGTCTGGGGATAAGGGGAGAGGTCAGATGGGTTGGTAGAAAAGGAAGATCGGAAAGACTCAGCAACACTTGGGGTTGGGACTGAGGGGACAGGCAGGAGGGAAAGAAGGAAAATTTGGGATGAGATGCATTGGAAACAGAGACTAGGGAGGGACCAATGTGTAAAAGAATGCCTGGACGTCAGGCACCTCAGACCATTTGCCCATTTTACAACAAGAATTATCTAGATCTTGTAGGATGGAGAAATGGAAAGTGCCATTTTCTGGCTATTTGGAACCATTGTCAAGTTTGTATTGGGGTTAAGTGGCATTACAGAAGAAAATAAGGTGTTTAGGTTTTAGGTCATGTGTGAGTTGAAGAGGTTTTAAGTTCTTGAGAACACAGGCTAAGCGAGAAGAGGGAGGAATGAAAGGTGGAAGGTTGCCCATAGTGAAGGAGGCAAGCCCAGAGAAAAGAGAGGGTAGAGACAGGGAGAGAAGGGATGGGGGGTTTGCCCCCCAGGAAAGTGGAGAGAAAAGAGAGGGTAGAGACATGGAGAGAAGGGGTGAGGGGTGCTTGCCCCTCCAGGAAAGTGGAGAGAAAAGAGAGGGTAGAGACACGGAGAGAAGGGGTGGGGGTTGCTTGCCCCAAAAATAGTGGTGCTTGCCACTAAGGGTGAAGGATCTAGGCAGGTGTCCCCACGGTGATCGGACACCTCTGAAACATGGGGGTATAATCAAGCATCTGTCCCCACAGTGATTAAACACTAAGGGAAGACTTAGTCACGAGTCTGTGACTGGCACCAGGGTTTTGATTTCACGGATAAAATGTGTCTCCTCTGTCTCTACCAGAAAAGAAAAGGAACTGAAATTAAGAGAAGAGAGAGATTAAAAGATGGCGCCAAGATTGAACAGAGAGAGAAGTTGAGGGATAGTGAGAAAGGCTAGAGAAGAGAGTAAAAAGAGGCCGCTTACTGGATTTAAAATTGGTGAGATGTTCCCTGAGCTGTTTGGTCTGAGAACCTGAGGTCTTAGGTGGATCTTTCTCATGGAGCAAAGAACAGGAGGACAGGGGATTGATCTCCCAAGGGAGGTCCCCCCATCCGAGTCACAGCACCAAATTTCACGTGCATCCATGTGAAGAGACCACCAGACAAGCTTTGTGTGAGCAATAAAACTTTTTAATCACCTGGGTGCAGGCGGGCTGAGTCCGAAAAGAGAGTCAGCCAAGGGAGATAAGGGTGGGGCTGTTTTATAGGATTTGGGTATGTAATGGAAAATTACTGTCAAAGGGGGTTGCTCTTTGGCTGGCAGGGGTGGGGGGTCACAAGGTGCTCAGTGGGGGAACTTTTGAGCCAGGATGAGCTAGGAGAAGAAATTTCACAAGGTAAAGTTATCAGTTAAGGCAGGAATAGGCCATTTTCACTTATTTTGTGATTCTTCAGTTACTTCAGGCCATCTGGATGTATATGTCCAGGTCACAGGGGATATGATGGCTTAGCTTGGGCTCAGAGGCCTGACACTCTCCCTGAGTGGCCCTAGGGACCCTGCTTGACTGTATGCAAACAAACACATTGCAATGAATTAAGAATATTCATAAATAGCTTACAAATTTTGGAGAAACTAGGCAGAGAGAGAGAAATATGACTAAAATTCTATTTGTGATGGTAAACTCAATACACTTAAAGTATCAGGAAGCCTAAAATCCAAAAAGTTAGTTTAAGGCTAAAAAAGCTAGTATGCCCCATTAATTCCTGCAGGCCCAACAAAGGTAGCTTAGGAATTCCAGATAAATGAATGAATGATTACTTGCTAGAAATGCATAGGACCACAGAACTAAATGAAAACCTTCCGCTAGGAACTAAGAAAAATCATGGTTTTATGTACATGCATACACAAGCAAAGTCAGAGGAGAATAAACAGCAAACAAATGAAAACTAGAAGCAAAAACAAATAAGCAGGAAACCAACCCTAATTTTTCCTATTCAATTTACCCTGGAGGCTGCAGTGTTACCTAAGGCCCTCAAAAACCAACATAATGAATATTTTATTCCTGATACACAATTCAGTATCCTTAAGTTCACTAATATTTTCATACATCATGTGCAATTAACAAATTCACTTTAGGCATATGACCAATAAGTACTACAGCACTATCCATGCAAAACAGTAAACATAGTATGAAGCAATGCAAGCATGTATGTTGAATTTGGCTCCACACTAAATCCAGCTTCATGCTTAACTATATTAAAAAAAGAGTTGCCAAACTGCTGATGCATTTTTACAAAACTTCTTGCTTTAATCAAGACTAAGAGCTTTAACTATAAAAATGTTAGTTAGCCAAATGTTTCCAATTCTTTATCAGGTTTTAAAGGATATTTTATTATTTAAACTTTTCCACATCTTTCTCCCCTTTTTAATGGTACCTTACTACATTGTTTCATAAATAACCTTTTCAAAACTGTAACTTGAACTAACTTTTAGATAACTTCTGAATTAGACAAAATTATTCTTTTCTTTTTTTTTTAACTAATAACCCTTTTGGGCACATTTTGTATACAGAATTACGTATTAACTGGAAACCTTATCCTTAGTAATGTAAAACTTTAGTGAAACCCTAAAAAACAAGAAATCCTGAACTCTCAGATATGGGCATTTATAGATAAGAACAATTCCACAATTTTAGAAACATAGTTCCCCATATCACAACCCTTTCTTACTTGGAAATGACCCAGATATTAAATGAGCACCAAAAATAACTTTAAGATTTTAATTTACACAAAAAGTTTACCTAAAGCATTTATCCCATTCAGTGTACTCAATTTTTACTTTTAACAAGGGAGACATGAAACACTAATTAACATATGTAAAATGAACATTGGTTTGGTCCTGAAAGGTGGGAAAACTCAGGGCAAGGAGTGGGCTTGGGGGCTTTCAGATCACAGGTGGGAGACAAACGTTTGCATTCTTTTGAGTTTCCGATTAGCCTTTCCAAAGGAACCAATCAGATATGCATTTATCTCAAGGAGACTTTGAATGGAATGGGAGGCAGGCTCGCCCCAAGCAGCTCCCAGGTTGAATTAGCACTGACATTTAAAAATATCTAGTGGTGGCTCACGCCTGTAATCCCAGCACTTTGGGAGGCTGAGATGGGCGGATCACGAGGTCAGGAGATCGAGACCATCCTGGTTAACATGGTGAAACCCCATCTCTATTAAAACATAGAAAAAATTAGCCAGGTGTGGTGGTGGGCACCTGTGGTCCCAGCTACTCAGGAGGCTGAGGCAGGAGAACAGCAAGAACCCAGGAGGCAGAGCTTGCAGTGAGCCAAGATCATGCCACTGCACTCCAGCCTGGGTGACGGAGCAAGACTCTGTCTCAAAAACAAACAAACAAACAAACAAACAAACAAAAAAACTAGTGGTGGCTCATGCCTGTAATCCCAGTGCTTTGGGAGGCTAAGGCAGGCAGATCACAAGGTCAGGAGTTCGAGACCAGCCTGGCCAACATTGTGAAACCTCATTTCTATTAACAAATTTAAAAATTAGCTGGGCGTGGTGGCACGTGCCTGTAGTCCCAGCTACTCAGGAGGCCGAGGCAGGAGAATTGCTTGAATCTGGGAGGTGGAGGTTACAGTGAGCCGAGACTGTGTCACTGCACTCCAGCCTGGGTGACAGAATGAGACTGTCTCAAAAAGCAAAACAAAACAAAACAAAACAAAAAAACTAGCAAAGACAAACATAAAATTCAGACAAAATGTATAGTGATAATACTGAAGGCATTTCTATTTTTATTCTACCAATAATTTTAAAGCTAGCTTGTTTAGTAAAGTTATACTTTAAGTCACATGAACTTGAAAATTGCTTAGACTTATTTACTTAATTTATGAGCGCTCTTTTACGTATGAGGCAATTTGGTAGACACAACATATAACAATAAGTGTACATACAAATAAACACATCTAGACGTGTATACACACACATAAACAAAGATTCAATAGCTTGGAACCTTAGCCATGAGATAGCAATACGAGCTTGCCGGGTTTTGCCCCAATAGATAATCCAATGAAGGCTGTGAACTGAAATTTTGGGTAAAGCAGTCTGCATGGCAGTTTGATTTTTAAAGGCCAGACCTCCCAAGACTTCAAAGGAGGGTGTCACGTGTTAACCAGGCCCCCTGCTTAGAGCTGCTGCACAAAAGCCTGGATACATGCAATGCTATTTCACTTTCCAATTCAGCAGTATACTTCAGATTCCAAAAAGCATTGCAACTGTGAGAGAAAATTCTAAGGAGGGCTAGACCTCAGAACCTCTGCCAACAGCATCCTCTTTGGAGTGGTTGGGGTCCAATCTTAGAGTCCCAGATATCTCTGGCTTTAGGTGGGCATCACACGCAGGTTTTCTCCTCCAGAGCGTACTATGAGCTTTATAAGAATAGCCATGAACTGTAATGTGAACTGGATGCCGCGTGAGCTTTTTTTGTCCTTAGCTAGTTGAGTACTATGAGGGAAGAATTTAGCATAAGAAAAGAAGGTTTAAGCCTCCAGAAACGTGTACGAGTTTGCTTGGAGCAGCACCTCATGTAGGGATCAGGAACCACAGGCAAAAAGATTTTTTAAAAAAGTCCTTCCTGCTTTGGGACAGGGCAATTATCTCCTTTCATTCCTAGGTCTTCAGGCAGTACTGGGGAGTGACCCCAGCCTCAATTTCCAAGGAGCTACAAACAGCCGCTGAAAGACTGAAAAAGAAAGACAGGAAAAAAAAGAAAAAAAAAATCAAAAAGACCCAGGTCCCTTAAGCGAAACGGGCGGTGGCAGTCAGGCTGCTTCTCCACATGGAAACCCCTTAGTTTCACCGGCCGCGGCCAGAAATCTGCCCTGTTTAGGTGCTGCCCAGCCAGGGTCTCAAGTTGGAACGGAAAAGAGAAAGAGAGGAGAGAGGTCCTGTATGGAGCAGAAAGGAAAGGGAGAAAAACGAATCTCAGACTTTGGGCTTACCTCTTCCTCCTGGCTGGCTGGCCAAAATATGTGTTACCAGTGCAGAGTGTCCAGGTTCTTGGTGTCTTGAACAAAGAATTCGACAAAATGCACAAACAAAGCAAGGAAGGGATGAAGGGATTTATTGAACATGAAAGTGCACTCCACAGTGTGGGAGGGGCCTGAGCATAGGAGCTCAAGGGCCCCTTTACAGAATTTTTGGGAGTTTAAATACCCCTTAGAGCATTCCATTGATTAATTCGGTATGCCTTATGTAAATGGAGAGGATGAAGTAAAGTTACAGTAAAGTCGTGATCGTACCACTGCACTCCAGCCTGGTTAACAGCATAGCCCTATGGAGAGGATATTTCCTGTCACAGCTCAGGTGTGAATTGGCCTTATGTCCCTGCCCCCAGACCCTATGTTCCTGCATCACTTTGTGTTTTCTGAGTCACTTCCATCTGAATCTTGCAACATGTCCCTGTAGTCTGTAGTTGATGTTATTTCCCCATTTTACAGATGGGGAAACTGAGGCCCAGTGAGAAGAAGGGTCTTGTCAATGTCACACAACTCATGGGAGCAAAGCCATGGCGGGAACTGGAATTGTCTGACTTCCAGCTCTGTATGTCATTATACTTGAACTTATAGCTAATAAACAATAAACTTCTGAATAAATGTGAGGAATTTAAAATACAATGTTTGTGGGTTTTTTTCCTAACACAAAGGCTGTTCTTGTTTTATATAGAGCAATTTAGAAAATACAGAGAAACACTAATGAAAAATTGAAGTCAGATACAATAAATTCCAATTGATTTAATATTTAAGTATCATTAAGTATGTGAATATACTATATATGCTGCTTGTGTTGTCTCACAACAATATATCAAGGAATTCTTTCCTTTTTTCTCTCTGTAATATAGAATTATTTTATTTTTTAATTTAAGAGAAAGTGCTATTCAGTGGTTCTCAGACTTTTCTGGGGAAAGATCCCATTTCGTTTATTTGTATCTTCTTCCTTTTTCTTGATCTATCGTATTAATATTTATTTTTTTTGAAACAGGGTCTTGCTCTGTCTCCCAGGGTGGAGTACAGTGGTGCCATCATAGCTCACTGTAGTCTTGAATTCCTGGGCTCAAGTGATCTTCCCTCTCCCTCCTCGGCCTCCCAGAGTCCTGGGATGACAGCCACTGTGCCTGGCCTCTAATATAATTTTAAAAGGCAGCATAGTAGTCCACAGTATGGACTTTTTTTTTTTTTTTTTTCAGCTGGTTCTTAAAGTGAACATACAACCTACTCTTGACTTTTTTGCTGTTAGACATGAGGCTGCAATGGACATCCTCATCCATCAAGCATCGTTGCTGATGTCAGATCATTGCCTTGGGCTAGATTCCCAGAAGTGGAATTGATCATGATAACAGCAGTTCAAGGGCTTGGCTGAACTGGGTTAGGGGTATGGAGCTAGTTAGTGCAAAGACATGTGGTAGCTCGAAAAACACTGAGGGGATTTTCTGGGAGGCCACAGAACAAGTGAAGGCCTGTGACTCGTCAAGGTAGGCCCAGGCTTTCTGGCTCAGTGGTTAAAGAAGTACTATGAGGGGAGAGAGAGAGACAGAGAGAACGCGTACACATGTGAGCACACTTGGCTTGTATCTGTATGTTTTTATGATATTTTGCCTAAAAGTATATCTTAAATTTTCTTAGACAAAAGGCAGAGGCAAGCAAGAAGTGGAATTTTCTGTTGTTTTTTAGTAGTTGTATTTTTATTTCTTATTTTTTGCTTAAACAACAGAATTTTCTGGCAGTTCTGGAAACTAGAAGTCAGAGATCAAGGTTTTGGCTGAGTTGCTTGCTTTCTTCTGAGGCCTTTCTCCTTGGACTTAGATGCCATCTTCTCCCCGTGTGTTGACATGGTCTTTCCTCTGTGTGTATCTGTGTCCTCATCTCTTCATGTAAGAACACCAGTCATATGTCACAGTTGTATTTGGCTAGGTACAGTGGCTCACACCTACCATCCCAGCACTTTGGGAGGCTGAGGTGGGAGGATCTCTTGAGCCCAGGAGTTTGAGACCAGCCTGGGCAACATGGCAAAACCTCATCTCTACAAAAAGCACAAAAATTAGCAAGGCCTGGTGGTGCCTGTAGTCCCAGTTACTTGGCTGGGCTGAGGTGAGATGATCACTTGAGCCTGGGAGGTCAGGGCTGCAGTGAGTCATGATCACACCACTGCACTCCAGCCTGGTTAACAGAGACCCTGTCTCAAAACAACAATAACAACAAAACCCCAGTTGTATTTAATAGAGACTGTCTGCAAAGCGATTTGCAAGCCCTTCTCCCCTGCCTGTATGTTGGGGCCTGATGTTTTACTGAAGTTTTATTTTAATAGAGACAAAGTGTGTTGCTGGGTGACTGCTGACTCTTAGGGGCAGGGTGGCCACTCCCTGAATTTCAGCTGTAGAGTCTGATGGGGATTTGGCTTGGAATATGGCCTACCTTGCAAGCTATAGTGAGTCACTCCAGCAGTGACATGAAAGTGTGCCATGGTTCTGAGCTCTGTGGATGGGTGAGAAGCTGGGGCTGCTGTGGGTATGGACAAAGGAAGAATGTGCCAGGAGTGAGGACTTACTGGTCCGCGGAAGTCTCTGGGGTGGGCTTTGGGCTGGCCCTGGGGATGTGCTGTGGGACAGCAGAAACAGTGATCATAAAGCTGTCACTTGTAGAATGTTTAACAAAGGTCACATCCATATACTTCCTATCATCTTGTCCTTCAGCAACGCTCTGAGACAGGTACTGTATTTGTCTCCATTTTACAGAAGAGGAAACTGAGACTCAGAGGGGTTAAGGGCCTTGACTCAGGTCCCACAGTCAGCAAGTTGTGGAACTGTGAGGCGGCTGTGCTGAGCCTGTATCCATAGCTCTCCTTGGATCCTTCCATCAGCACCTCTCCTCCACCCCTCCAGGGAGAAGCTCGGCAACGTGGAGTCGGTTTATGTCATCGATCCTGAAGATGTGGCCCTTCTCTTTAAGTCCGAGGGCCCCAACCCAGAACGATTCCTCATCCCGCCCTGGGTCGCCTATCACCAATATTACCAGAGACCCATAGGAGTCCTGTTGAAGTGAGTCCTGGGCCATCTCCCAGGGACTGGAGGGAGGTGGTGGGAAGCTGTGGAGAGGGCAGAGGCTGGGGGTGAGAGACTGAGGCCAGGCTTGCCCTGTGCCTCCTAGCAGGGCCTCTAGGTGAATTCCTGTCATTTTCCTACCTCCCTAAAACAAATGATGGTGATGATGATGATAATGATGAATTGCTCTGCCAGCCTTCAGGGAAATGGTCATGCTGAAGATCCTAATGAATAATTAAAGATGTGGCAAAGTTCTCACTATTGGTTTGCTCACTGAGTCCCACCTTACTGAGCATCCTCGATGAGTCAGGACTTGTGCCAGGAACTGGAGATACAGTGACAAATAGAGCAGGGACCTGCCACTGTGAGTCCCATACAGGCTAAAGGGGCAGTGAGACATTTGTCCTACATGGGGACAGATCGGTGTATTTAAGTGTAGTGGATACCGTTTTCTACCAAATTGTTCATAATTTTTTTTTTTTTTTTTTTTTTTTGAGATGGGGTCTCATTGTGTCACCCAGGCTGGAGTGCAGTGGTTTGATCATGGCTCACTGCAGCCTCTGCCTCCCTGGCACAGGTGATCCTCCCACCTCAGCCTCCCGAGTAGCTGGGATTACAGGTGCGTGACCACACCCAGTCAATTTTTACATTTTTAGTACAGATGGGATTTTGCCATGTTGCCCAGGCTGGTCTCGAACTTCTGGGCTCAAGCAATCCTCCCGCTTCAGCCTCCCAAAGTGCTAGGATTATAGGCATGAGCCACCACACTCACCCCATCAAAAATGGAAACTGCAGGGCAGGGCGCAGTGGCTCATGCCTGTAATCCCAGAACTCTGGGAGGCCAAAGCAGACAGATTTCTTGAGCTCAGGAGTTCAAGACCACCCTAGGCAACACAGTGAGACCCCGTCTCTACAAAAAATAAAAAATAAAAAATTAGCCGATGTGGTGGCACATGCCTGTGTTCCCAGCTACTTGGGAGGCTGAGGTCAGAGAACTACTTGAGCCCAGGAAGCAGAGGTTGCTATGAGGAGAGATTGCACCATTGCACTCCAGGCTGGGTGACAGAGCCGGATCCTGTCTCAAAAAAAAAGAAAAGGTAAAATGTAACCATATCAAGTGTGAGTGAGGCTACAGAGCAACTGGGGCTCTCATCTATTGCTGGTGGGAGTGTAGACTGGAGCCACTACTTTGGAAAATAGTTGGACATTTTCTCCTGAAATGGAATATTTGCATACCTGTGACATAGCAGTTTGATTTCAGGGATATACTCCAAAGAGTATCCCTGCTTTGGGGAATGTGTAGTAGAATGTTTGCAGTAGTACTGTTCATGATATTAAAAACCAGAAAGCTACTGAAATGCCCAATAGGATTGTAAGTGAGCGAATTGTGGTACACACCAGTCAAAATGAAGGGACCCAGTCTCCCACAGCAATACAGATGGTATTTAGAACGGTACAACTAAGTGAAAAAAGCAAGTCTGACAAAGCATGACAGCTTTTCTTTTCTTTTCTTTTCTTTTTTTGATGTGGAGTCTTGCTCTGTCACCCAGGCTGGAGTGCAATGGTGCGATCTTGGCTCACTCCAACCTCCGTCTCCCGGGTTCAAGTGATTCTCTTGCCTCAGCCTCCTGAGTAGCTGGAATCATAGACACCCACCACCATGCCCAGCTAATTTTTGTATTTTCAGTAGAGATGGGGTTTCACCATGTTGGCCAGGCTGGTCTCGAACTCCTGACCTCAGGTGATCCACCTGCCTCAGCCTCCCAAAGTGCTGGGATTACAGGCGTGAGCCACCGCGCCCGACCGACAGTGTTTTAAAAGAAGTTAAACACAAGTATATATTTTGTAATAGTACCTTTTAGGAATAAATGGAGAACAGATAAAATTAGACACAAACGACAGCAAGGGGTTCTGGTGGGTGGTCTCCTTAGAAGGGAATGAAGGGTGTGGAAGAACCAGGAGGGCAAGTGTCAGTTACTGTCAAGTTCCTAGTTTCTGTGGTGGGTAGTAAGTTTATGATAACATTCTTATCAACAAAACACCCCTAAGTCATGAAGAGGACTTTGCATGGATTGATGAATTTCAAAAGTGTGTCATGAATTAAGGTTTATTATGACCAACCCAGTTCTGGGCACCTGAGGTCCCCCTGAGGCGGAAGTGAGTAATGGGATGTGTTGGGGGTGCAGAGGAGGAGAGGCTGGTCAATTTTGTTTGTGCAAGAGTCAGAAAATGTTATATAGAGGGGCCCTGGAGTGTCATAGGTGAGCATTGGCCAGGAGGAAGTGGGGGTCGCATGGGAGGCGTGCCTGCAGCTGAGGCAAAGACTGGAGAGACTGAAAGTTACGCAAAGGGTTCTAAGAATATCAGTTCCTGGTTCTCAGCAGAGGGAGTGCAGGGGAGTTGGAGTTTTGTTCCCCTTCACTCTCTTTTTTCCTTTCTCTTCTCTCAGCCAGGCAGAGCAGGGAGGAGGTGAGAGGCAGAGGGTGCTGGGAGAGGTGAGGGTAGAGGCCCTGGTGGGAGTGCTGGATGCTGTGAGCTGTGACACAACTTCCTGGGAAAACTGAGTCAGCCCCCTCTGTGTTCACCAGGCCTGGGGTCTGTGACCATGAGGGCTTGTGGGCCCATGTTTTCTCAGGAAGTCAGCAGCCTGGAAGAAAGACCGGGTGGCCCTGAACCAGGAGGTGATGGCTCCAGAGACCACCAAGAACTTTTTACCCCTGTTGGATGCAGTGTCTCGGGACTTCGTCAGTGTCCTGCACAGGCGCATCAAGAAAGCAGGCTCCGGAAATTTCTCAGGGGACATCAGTGATGACCTGTTCCGCTTTGCCTTTGAGTGTAAGGGGCTTGCACCTGGCTGGCACTGGGCATGGGGGTGGGAGGACTCAGTGTTTACTCTCTTACCTTGAGGTTCAGCACAGACCCTGCAGAGGCATCGAGACAGGATCATATCCTCCACTGCCTGCTACTCAGAGGCAATTTAAGACCACCCTGGGCAACAGAGTGAGACCCCTTGCTCTGGGGTTCTCTCATCTGGCATTCTCTCTCATCTGGCATTTGTGCTGTAGGAGCAGGGGTCCCCAAAATACAGGTCCCTATTGCCACCATCCTCCAAAGCCAGAGCTTGGCTTGGACCTTCATTCTGCAAGTCTCTACCTCCTGGGCTGTAGACCTTTGGAGTCTGGTAGGGTAGAGGAGAGTTCAGTGGTTAATCTGAGGTAGGCATTGAAGAATCTGTAGGAATTACCTACATGGGGTAAGGAAGTCAGGCAGTATAGGCAGAGGGAACCGCACATAAAAAGACCCTGTGGCTTGATGAAGATCGTGTGGTCATAGCAAAAGATTTGGGGTACCCAGAGCTTTGTATGAAATCAGTATTCAAATTCCTCACCTGGTAAGTGGGGAAAACTTGAGGCTGTTGTAACTTCTTAGGTCCAGCAAGACTAGGTCCTGGATGGTTAATTATCCAGGGATTTATGACCCTCAGTTTCAGGAAGTATTTAGCCAATTTAGCCAATTACAGATGAGAAATCTCTCTTGGTGGAAGTGTGGGCGGAGCAGTTGCACTCTGGGCTGGGCCCTCTCTCAGCTCTGCCGGAGACCCTGCTTCCCACCTTTCAGGTCCTCCACATGCCCCTCTGCAGGACCTGTGTGGCTGCCAGAGGTCAGCTTTCTCAGCCTTGCATCTTAGCCCATTAGGACTCAGGCCTCAATTTATTTACTGAAGGAGGCTGACGGTAGGGGCAAGAGATCCTTTGTGCTGAGAGAGGTGAGGGTGGAGGAGTCCCTGGGAGTTGTGGCTCTCAGATGGCCCCGTTGGAAATGGCTCCTCAGCCTCTGCCTCTCCCTGCAGCCATCACTAACGTCATTTTTGGGGAGCGCCAGGGGATGCTGGAGGAAGTAGTGAACCCCGAGGCCCAGCGGTTCATTGATGCCATCTACCAGATGTTCCACACCAGCGTCCCCATGCTCAACGTTCCCCCAGACCTATTCCGTCTGTTCAGGACCAAGACCTGGAAGGACCATGTGGCCGCATGGGACGTGATTTTCAGCAAAGGTGAGGGCTCCTCTGGCTGTGCTCTCCTCCTTGGAGTCCCAGGCCTCAGCCGGCTCCTTGGTCCCAAGCTATGTCAATGGGCACTGACTTGACCTGTAGGAAACCCACACTGTGGTGGGCAGGCACGGGTGTCAGGAAGACCCTGGGACCCCGGGAATGGCAGATGGAAGGCTGACTGTTGGGGATTATTAGATTTTTTCTGGAAAAAGAGGAGCAAAGACGTCTGTGATCTTCTTCAAAGGAGCTCATGCTCCTTTGGGTGAAGGGCTAGTGTCTGAGCCACTGCTGTGCTAGATGACAGGGACTTGGGTGGGAGTGATGGGGAAGGTTGGGTGGAGAAGGCTGGTCAGGGTATGGCAGAGTCAAATCCCACCTCTGCCCCTTACACCCACGTGACCTTGGGCAAGTGACTATCTCTCTGCACCTCTGTTATCTGTAAAATGGGAATGATGTCACATACCCCAAGAATTCGATGAAAAAACAGATATGAAGGGCTTAGTACACAGAGTAAGTGCTCAGTAAATGGCAGCCTAAGAAGGACAGGGCTCTGGAATTGCCAGGCCCTTGGTGTCGCCTTTCACCACAGACTGCCCGCCTTCCCAGCCGCCTGCAGGGAACCTCACTCTTTTTTCTTTCCTCCTACCCCACAGCTGACATGTACACTGAGAACTTCCACTGGGAATTGAGACAGAAAGGAAATGTTCACCATGATTACCGTGGCATCCTCTACAGACTCCTGGGAGACAGCAAGATGTCCTTCGAGGACATCAAGGCCAACGTCACAGAGATGCTGGCAGGAGGAGTGGACACGGTAAGGTGGCTGTAGGGGCAGCACCTTGTTCCCCTCTGCGCCCACGTGCCCCTTCCCCACCAGGCCCCTTGTTGTCTGAAACCCTGTTGTTCAAGGTGTTCCTACTCATGTAGGCTATGTCTTCCTCCTTGCCTCCATTTCCAAAGCACTAATCTCCTAGGGTGGTGAGGTCACAGTCAAGTCACCCTGGGTATGATTTGAGACTGATCAGCCATTTTTCTTTGCCTGTGAGAGAGGAGTGGCCGGGCATGGTGGCGAGGTCCAGGCTCCACATGGAGTCTCCATAGGAGGAGGTCCCCTCTGGAGGCTAGCTCTGTCAGAGCCCTGCTGATGGAGGACAATGTCCCCAGCTCCTGGTGGAGAACACATTTGCTCAAATCCGGGGAAGCAGGCAGGAGCCCGGAAACATTGGGAGGCCGGGGCATTTGCTGTGGGGTCTGCCGTCCAGGGTCTTTTAGTCATCCTTCCTCCTTCCCAGCCCAGCCCTCAGTACCCTACGGTACCTCCAACCCCCAGAGGCATCCCCTGTGCTCTTTCCATAGCAGTATGGCACCCTAGAAACTTCTTTTTCCGGATATTAAGAATGATCAGTCCTGGCCGGGTGCAGTGGCTCACACCTGTAATCCCAGCACTTTGGGAGGCCGAGTTGGGCGGATCATGAGGTCAGAAGTTCGAGACCAGCCTGGCCAACATAGTGAAACCCCATCTCTACTAAAAATACAAAAAATTAGCTGGGCCTGGTGGTGGGCACCTGTAATCCCAGCTACTCGGGAGGCTGAGGCAGGAGAATCGCTTGAACCCAGGAGGCAGAAATTGTGGTGAGCTGAGATTGCGCCACTGCACTCTAGCCCAGGCGGTAGTGCGAGACTCCATCTCAAAAAGAATACGGTAGACCTCAGATGTCCTCGCATGGCTCAGAGGGGAGGGGTGTACTGGTTTGCTAGGGTCGCCGTAACAAAATCCCATTGGCTGGGGGATTTAAACAACAGCCATTTATTTTGTCACAGTTCTGGAGGCTGGAAGTTCAAGGTCAAGGTGTTGGCAGGCTTGGTGCGTTCTAAAGCCTCTCTCCTTGGCTTGTAGATGGCCGTCTTCTCCCTCTGTCTCGCATGGGCTTCCCTCTGTGTCTGTGTCAGAATTGTCTCTCCTCATGAGGACACTAATCAGAACTGGATTAGGATCCTCCTCAAGGACTTCATTTTACTTTAAAATCTTTAAAGGTTCTATCTCCAAATATAGTCACATTCTGAAGTTCTGAGGGTTAGGTCTTCAGCAGATGAATTTTGGGATGGGGTATACAGCTCAGCCTATAACAGGGAGGCAGCAATGTGAATGGAAGAATAGCATACTGCAGTGACGGAGGCAAGCACCTGCCACTGACAAAGCTGAGAGGCGGGGATTGGCTAACGTGGCCGTGAAGGACACGGAGAAGGCTCCACAGAGGAGCTAAAATTCAGCGGGCGTGTCTTGCAGGCTGTTGCCAGGAGGAGAGAGAAGGAATAGCATTTCAGGACTAGGGAGAAGCACGTGTCAAGCCCCCGGGGTGGATCACTTTCATTCCCAGGTATTATATCTGTGTTACACTCTGATGAAGGAGTTTCAGTTCCTGAGACAGGCTGCAGACGGGGCCTTTGAGCTTACCTTAAACATAGTTCATTGTTTATTATGTAGAAGAGATCTTCAAAAATCACTCACCGGCACCAAAGAAACGATTACTGTGAGGTAACATTTATTAAGCACAAACTATATGGCAGGCAGGGTCCTAAGCTGTTTACATATGTTACCTCATTGAATACTCACGGACAACACTCTGAGGTATGTTACTATCATCCCCCTTTTTCAGATGCTGAAACTGGAGCACAGGGAGGTTAAATAACTTGGTCAAGGTCACACAGCTAGTAACATAGTTAACTAACTTATTAAATCCCAAGTACCTCCCTATGGCAGGCCTTGGCAGCACTGAGATGAATACACACATTCGATTAGAGTCTTGCAGAGGGAGCACATCTGTGCTGCTTAGGTGGGGAAGGGAATTCCAGGAAGGGAATCTAGCTTGGGGAAGACTTCTGGGCTTCAGGGGCTGTGTGCCTCTCCATGTAGCTGGAGCATTAGGTGGATGTTGGAGAGAGAGGTGGCGAGTAGGGGATGGGGGAGCAGCAGGCAGGTGTTGAGGGGCCCTGTGGCTCAGACCTGAGCCTTTGCGTTTCATCTGGAGGCTCTGGGGAACCAGTCAAGGATTTTAAGCTGAGAAGGAGCTGTGTATTGTTTCAGTTTCCTCATCTGAAAAAGGGGGATGATGGTAACATACCTCAGAGTGTTGTTTGTGAGTATTAAACGGGGTAACATATGCAAACAGCTTAGGACCCTGCCTGCCATATAATATGTGCTTAAGAAATGTTACCTCACAGCTTGTCCTTGTTGCCCCTGCCAGGAGAAGGGGAGAGGGTGTCTAAGTCTGTTGGACAAAAATATGATCCTTGGTAAGATAATGTGTCAGCAACCCGTGTCCTAGTCCCCAGCAGGGAGGGCTGCTCCAGGCTGGAGTCCCAAATGGGCCTAGTTTGTCATCACTGAGGAATCTGGGACTGTGGGGTTTGACGAGGGTCATTCAGATGTCTGGTGAAGGGCTAGTGGTCACAGCCTGTGGCTTATGTTGAGATTAGCTAATTAATTTCAACACACAGCACACACTAATTGCAACACTGATGGGAAACATCTGGCTGGTCCAATTTCAGCCTCTTTGAGACTTACTTGAAGCCATGCTGCTATAGGTGAATGCTAAGGTTTT
Organism: Chlorocebus sabaeus; assembly: GCF_047675955.1. Lineage (NCBI taxonomy): Eukaryota > Metazoa > Chordata > Mammalia > Primates > Cercopithecidae > Chlorocebus > Chlorocebus sabaeus. Next base: position 50,150,550 of record NC_132929.1, on the reverse strand, counting down.
AGGAAGTTCTATTGGAAAGAGGGGTGGTTGTTTAACAAGGCATTTCAAAAGGAATGGCAGTCAGTCTGTAGTGCAATCATTACAGAAGGATTTGGCCTCTAAGGGCCTCTGGAATTCTTTGGAAGAAGGCATTGGCTGTGTAGTTGACACTCTACTCGCTGGGGCTCATGGTGACATGAGGGACGAGGGCCGGGACAAGTGCTGCCCTGAACATTCCTGCCTGGCCAGCAAGAAAGGCTTCTTGGACATTTGCCTTTTAGACAATGGAATGTGTTTTGCTTTTGCAGAGGATTTTCTTGGAGACAGGGATGGGGGTGGGGGGAGAAAGAGGTTCTTGGAAATGAAAATTTAGCATGGGGTCAAGGACCTCAAGGGGCCCTGGAGTGACAGGCCCTCCTGGTCTTCTGTATGCCCTACTCCCCACCAGACATCCATGACCCTGCAGTGGCACTTGTATGAGATGGCACGCAACCTGAAGGTGCAGGATATGCTGCGGGCAGAGGTCTTGGCTGCGCGGCGCCAGGCCCAGGGAGACATGGCCACGATGCTGCAGCTGGTCCCCCTCCTCAAAGCCAGCATCAAGGAGACGCTGAGGCAAGCCCACATCTACCCATGCCGCCCCAACTCCAATCCCTGGCCAGGGGGAAAGGGTTACGAGGATGGGCTGGTGGAGGAGGTTGGAAGCAAAAAGTGAAAAGTCTGGAGGAGAAAGAAATAGAGCCAGGGCCCTACCCCCAGATCCTCCCAGGCTGCTGCAGCTGGGGCTGAGATGCCACACATCTCAGGATGTGGGGCTCTGGGGGCTGTGTCTAGCCTTTGGGTCCATTAGCTTCTGAGTGCCCTCCTCCCGCAGACTTCACCCCATCTCCGTGACCCTGCAGAGGTATCTCGTAAATGACTTGGTTCTTCGAGGTTACATGATTCCTGCCAAGGTAGGTGCAGCCAGCAGGCTGCAGGCTCTGCCAGTCAGAGAGGGCTGGGACAGGCTGGAATTGTAGACAGATGGTGGTGCTGGGGCCCTAGTGGGGCCCTTGATGGCAGCAGTCCAAGTCTGAGTGAAGGGCAGAGGTGGTGGGCATGGTGGGTGGTGACCTCTAGGATGTTATTGGAACCCATGGTTAGGAGGGAGACTTCATGGTTTGCCTGGGTCTGAGGAAAGGGTGGGACAATCATCCTAGCTTTGTGTCTTCAGCCATCCCCATTTGGTGGGTAAGGATCACGGAGGGGCGGGGCCTTGTTCATGGCTGCACAGTGGGCAGAATGTACCGCCCTGGAGAGCCAGGCAGCCATGCTGGGGAGTAGGAGTGGTGGTGAGAGGGCAGGGGACTGGGGAAGGGGTTTTTTTGCTCAGGGCTGTGGGGAGGTGGGGCTTACTCAGGCCTCTGATCACCTTGCCCCAGACACTGGTGCAGGTGGCCATCTATGCTCTGGGCCGAGAGCCCACCTTCTTCTTCGACCCGGAAAATTTTGACCCAACCCGATGGCTGAGCAAAGACAAGAACATTACCTACTTCCGGAACTTGGGCTTTGGCTGGGGTGTGCGACAGTGTCTGGGACGGCGGATCGCTGAGCTAGAGATGACCATCTTCCTCATCAATGTGAGTCAAGCTGGGGACATCTAGGCACCCTGGGCTGGCCCTGGCCCTAATGAGGGTACCAACCTTCCTCCTCCCATCTCTGTACAGAGCCCAAGGAGGTCAGGGCTGGGGCACATCTACCTCCAGTTACTTGCTTTCGCTCTCTCCCACAATTTCCTGCTGCCCCCACTTTCAGGTTCAGCCACTCATCACCCACTGATGCCCTGGCCATCCATTCTCCATGGTGGTGATGGGATAGGATAGGGCAGAGGTTTGTAGACGAGTTAAGGTCTAGGCCTAAATCAAGGGAATGCAGCACTAAGGGTGCATTATCAGGCACTGTCCAGGGTTACACCAGGAGCTGGTGGTTAACTCCTTGAAACTCCTCAAATCACACTCCCCAGGCACTGCCTATGGGTGAATGGGCCTGGCTAGGGAGACAGATCCTCCACTGCCCTCCCCTAAACCTACCATCTGCCTTTCTCAGATGCTGGAGAACTTCAGAGTTGAAATCCAACATCTCAGCGATGTGGGCACCACATTCAACCTCATCCTGATGCCTGAAAAGCCTATCTCCTTCACCTTCTGGCCCTTTAACCAGGAAGCAACCCAGGAGTGATCGGAGATGATGGCCTGCAGCCACATGGGAGGAAGGCCCAGGGGGTGGGGTCCATGGGGGCTCTACATCTTCAGTCCTCGGTCTGTCCCCAGCCCTGCCCCTATCTGCCCAGCCTGCTGAGCAGGTAGAATGGGTTCTCAGTGGTCACCTTCCTCAGCTCAGCTGGGCCACTCCTCTTCACCCACTCCATGGAGACAATAAACAGCTGAATCATGTGGTGTCTTGCATTCCACCAGACTCATTCGGTGTTCATCACTCCCGTGGAGATGCTCCCTGGGTTAAAGCAGGATCTGGGGCATGCTCGGGAGACCCCAGGCAGCCACACTTGAAGCCACCTCTGCTGGGACCCCCTCACCCATGGCAGCTCAGGAGCCAGCAGAATCAACTCCAGGCTCCCTGGGGCAAGGGGTGAGGCAGAGTGGGGCAGAGGAGGGGAGGCATCTGTCACTGTGCCAGGAGCTACAGAAGCATCAGGCAGAGGGACAAAGGAGAACTGGGGAGTTCTGTGGAGAGAATGGGGTGGCCCCAAGTACTGTGGGCCAGTACTGCCTTTCTGAGTGGACCTGTCCCGCAGGGGTAAGACTGGCACAGGGCTCTGCTTGGGTGAACCCTGGGTGGGAGTTCCCTGTGGGGCATGAGGACGTCCTGCCAAGGCCCAGCCAGAGTCCTGGGCATGGCTAAGGCCAAGACCTGTGGGTAAGAACCCCTGCTACTGAAGGGCTGGTGTGAGGTGGCTGACAGGGGATGAGAGGCCAGCCTGCTTCTTCTACCCTTCCTGGGCCTCCTCTGGGCTTGCTCCAGGCCTCATGTTCTTGCTCTGGGGGCTTGTGCCCCCTCGTCCAAGGGCGGGAGGTGGGGAGACTATTTTGCAGCAGAGCCACTGGTTTGTTATTTGGACTGAATGACACTGGTCTTGATTTCTGCCCCCTAATCCCTTGGGGTCTCACAACTCCTGACCTGATTCCTCTTGGCCCTTGGCTATCCAAGTCTAAGTCCTGCAGGCAGGTGCGGGAGCTAGTCCCGCTGAGGCCAGTGGTCCAGCTGGCCTGGTCTCTCCTACCCGAAGCTGCGGGATCTGGATCCACTCTTGGAGCCCTTCTGCTTTCCCCACCACACAATCCTCTTCCCTGTTGTCTTTGTGTCTCTTTTCTGTGTCCTTTTTCTTCTCTGGTCCTGAGTCAGCTTTGGCTCAGAAATGTTATAGCTGGAAAGAGTCTTACAGCCAAAGAGGTCAAGCTGTGCATGGAATAGATGGGGAAACTGAAGCCCAGAGAGGTTGCTTGGGTCCCTTGAAGTCACATAGCATGCTTGCCCCCAGAACCCGGGTCTCCTGACTCCCAGTGGGTGCCTCTTTCCCCTGGCTTAATCTGCTCTCCTGCCCCTGGCTACATTTGGACACATCCTTCTCAGCTCAGCCTAGTGGCTTAATGGAGTATTTGACTCCATTACATGACTGTCGATACATGACTGCCACAGGAAGATACATGACGATACATGACGGCCACAGGAAGGCTTCAAGTCTTCAGTTCTTTCCCTTTCCAAGAGACAGACAAACCAAACTTGAAAGAAGGAATGTCAGACACGATAGATGTTTTGGGGCAGATGAAAACGACAAGCCTCCCTCGTATCTCCCAACAGAACTGGTCTCTGGTGGCCTTGCTGCTTCTTGGAGTCTGGAAAGGGCCCGTCTCCCTGCTTTGGAAGGCCTCTTCTCTCCACCCTCCTTGTCCACTGTGGCCCTTGGCTTTCCAAACATGCTGGCTCCTGGGGCAGGCGAGAGGCTGTAAGGCTGCAGTAGAAGGCCCAGGCCCAGGCCCAGAGTGGGGTCTAAGAGGAGGAAGCAGGGTCCCCAGGCTGCCCTGCTCCAGGAAAGAGGCAAATGCTCACAGAGCTACAACATTTAATAAAGTCGTTTTCAGGTGGCGGGGATGAGATTCCTTCCCAGCACACAGGGAAGGAGGCCTGCGCTGGGGCTCAGGTCTGCTGAGAGTTAGCGGTCTCCTTCTGGGGGTTCGAGGGCTTGTTGAGCTTAGTGTCTGAGCTGGGCAGCAGGGGCTCCAGATTTGAGGGCTGCTTGAGGTCCGTGGAGTGGGTGAGGGCACTCTGCAGTGTGCAAAGTGGGGCACATGAGTATCCCCCATTCCCAGGGGGCGACCTGCTCAAGGGCCTATTGCCTGATAAACCAGGCCTCAGAGTATCCAGAACCCAGTGGGCCATGACCTCTCAAAGATTTCTAAACTCATTTTGCCACAGCAGGTGACACCTAATTTCTCCAGGAGTCCCCAGGGCTCAGGTGAGTGTGCAAAGGTTGCCTTTGTTCCTTGGCTGTTCCCTCATCCTTTCCAGGCCTCTCCCAGGAGCCGCTGCAGAGCCTCTGGCCATGGACAAAGCATAGCTGGCTCAGGAGCAGGAGAAGTCAGGGTCTTTGCTTTGCGGGGCTGGGCGGTCCCGGGGTTGAACTTGAGGGGCAGTTGTGAGCAGGCCCGACATTGTGGCTATCTAAGAAGGGTGTGCGAATTTGAGAATCTTACGCTCTATGGAGTCAGGGGTGTGGGGCCACAAGCTACTCTGTCCATGAGCGCAGCCAGGTCTAAAGCACACTCAGTGTCAGGGCATCCCGGAGATGCCTGCATGGCCCCTCATCCACAGTCATCTCCTTGAGTTTCACACCACCCCGTGGGGGAAGGGGTAGTCTTGGCAGGGGTTTTCTGTTCCCCTCAGACAGGTGGGGGAATTAAGACCGAGCCTTTGGTTGGTAATGGAGCAGGAATGGGAGCCTAGGACTCCTGACTCCCAGCCCTGGAGTTGGCCCCACGATGGCTTTTCTCAGGGCCCAGTGACTTTGGGGGTGAGGTGGCTTCCTGCTCTACCACCTGAACCCCCAGAAGCTACTCCAGGGGGGTCACTCACGGGCTGTTCTATGATGATGGAGTTCGAGGGGTGCCTGAAACCTTTTTCTTGCTCCTGCAGCCGTGTGGCCAGATCCTGCTTCTCTCGTCCCCAGCGTCGAGCTGAGTCCTCTAACTGCAAACACAGAGGGGGACAATTGGAGGACCATAGGCAGCAGGGCTAATCCCTGATGGCCAGGACAACCAGGGCCTGAGCCTGCTGTCCAGGCAGAAAGCAAAGCTCTGGGCTATGTGGGATTGACACCTTCCCGAGACCTCAGGGGTGACAGGGTGAGGGTGAGGGGGCCAAACAGTCAGGCAGCCTGACCAAGACACAGATGAACATTTCAACAATATACTGAGCCCTGATCCTGAGTCCACACTGATCCCTGATTCTGGTCATAGACAGAGCCTGACCTTGGTCACACACTGAGCCCTGACTCTGGTCACAGACTGAACCCTAACCCTAGTTGTACACTGAACCCTAACCCTGGTTGCACACTGAACCCTGACCCTGGTTGTACACTGAGCCCTGACCCTGGTTGTACACTGAGCCCTGACCCTGGTTGTATACTGAGCCCTGACCTTGGTTGCACACTGAACCCTGACCCTAGCTGCACACTAAGCCTTGATCCTGGTCATAGATTGAGCCTAGACCCTGCTCACATGCTGAGCCCTGGTTACAGGCTGTGTGGTGAGCCCGGTCCAGCCTCATCAACTCCTGCATCTCACCTACCTGGCTTTCCAGGGACAGGATCCGGCTCTGAGCGCGTTCCAGCTTGGCCAGGAGGTTGAACTTGTCTGAAGTACCAGAGAGGAGATCCTGTGGGCAAAGCACAAACTCACATTTGGCCCAAGCTGGGGGCTGTGGCAGTGTGAACTCGGGAAACCGTACAGTATTGAGGAAGAAACCAGTCAGGCCTGAGCTCAGACTGAGCTCTCGAGGCAGAGCGTCAGACCTGCGCCGAACCCTCTTCTGGAAGTTCAGAACAGGGTCTGGCATGTGCTTTTTCACAGCTGTTTCCCACACAGATTTTGGGAATATGAAGTTTTGACACAACTTTTTTTTTAATGTAAAATGCATTCGGGAGCCCACTATAATTAATGCACTGGGAGTCTTTGAGTGAAGTGAAGAAGTTGTGAAGCGGTTGACCTCATCACTCACACTTTTCCTGGATGTCCACGTGTCAGGTGTGCTTTCAACAGAACTCACCTCCGGTGAGTCCTGGGACGGAGAGAAAACTCTCCTGTGCCCCCGCCCTGCCCAATCTTCTGTGAGTCCAAGTGTTCTGCTTTGGGGTTTATGTAAAGCAAGGGTGCCCTGAAGCAGCCTCAGAGGTGGAGCAGGGCCTGGGCATTTCTGGGCCCTGGGGCCACCCACCTGTGCGGGCAGGGTCTCTGTGCACTCTGAGTGGCCTGGGCCATGCGTCTCTCGCAGCCTCTCTGCCAAGTCTCCTCCTGCTCCCAACTCCCCGGGGTCCACCTGGGATGGAAAGGGGCTCTCCAAGGCTGCACCAAGACCAGGGAATGCTCCAGAAGGGAGTTTTGAGAGGCCTGTGTAGGGTCCAGGTGGAGGCCAGCCAGGTGACAGAGGGGTCAGGGTTCAGGGGCCGAGGGTCAACAAGGGGCTTGCTTTCTCCTGGGATGCTAGATGAGGTTAAAGGTGAGGTGTTCGGGTACACACATTCCCCAGGAGAAAAAGACCAAGGCCTGAGAGCTAATTCCAGGAGCCTCCAGGCAGACTGGAGACCCTGGGAAGCCTAGCTCTTGGTCTTGATCTTCAACTTGGGTTGTACCATGGGTGGTTTCCAGGCACCCAGTGACCGGCACAGGCAGGGCCAGGTCAAGGGCCTCTTACCGGCAGGGCCTGTTGCTGCAGAATGATGGGGGCTGGTTGGTGGCGGTTCTTATCCAGCTCCACCCGCAGCTTCACGTTTTCTGCCAGCAGCACCGAGTAAAGTTCAACTGGCAGGTTCTCTCCCGTAGAACCCAAGGGAAGGCCAGAGGCTGAAAACACAGGGAAGCCTAGAGACATGGCCACAGATGTTGGTGAGATGGGCTCTCCTGCCTCCCATATCCCTGTCCTGATCTGCCCCAGCCTTTTGCTTCACTCCTCCCCTCTGCTCCCAACCCTTCAATGGTTCCCTACTGCCAGTGGGATCAGGTGCACACAGGCTGTCCTTCTAGGCTCTCTCAAACCTGACCCCAACGTTCTCTCTAACTCATTTGTCTTCGGTGTATTTCAGCTCCTCACCTCTCTCTCTTCCTTCTCCATTCCTGGAATTCTTCTCACTCCCCGGGCCTTTGATCTGGCTGTTTTCCCTCCCTAGGTTGCCTTCTCAGTCTCATCCAGACTCCTGGATAAACTCAGGCTTCCTGAAAGGCCAGCCCAGCTTTCATTGCTTTCTAAAGGCCCCTAGAAACCACCCTCCTGCCCCTGAAACCCTCAGCAGTGAAGACTAAGCACAGGGCTTGGCACACAGGGGCCCTGGGTGAGGTTGCACAGGAAGGCTCAGGGAAATCCCTTGCTTTGGGCTGGCCTGATATGGTGTTACCCGGTCCTTTCTGCTTATCAGAGGCTGATTGGCAGTTTTAGGTGGCTTTTTGTTAATATCAATGGGGAAGAAAACCTCCAAATCAGTTATTTATTTATTTATTTATTTTGAGACGGAGTCTCCCTCTGTCACCCAGGCTAGAGTACAGTGGCACAATCTTGGCTCGCTGCAACCTCTGCCTCCCGGGCTCAAGTGATTCTCCTGCCTCAGCTTCCCAAGTAGCTGGGATTATAGGTGCCCATCACCATGCCCGGCTAATTTTTGTATTTTTAGTAGAGGTGGGGTTTCACCATGTTGGCCAGGCTGGTCTCGAACTCCTGACCTCAAGCGATCTGCCCACCTTGGCCTCCCAAAGTGCTGGGATTATAGGCATGAACCATCACGGCTGGTCTCAAATCATTGATTTAATCAAAATATTTTTGTTTGTTTGCTTTGCAGAGGCAGAATCTTTGGAGATATGGGGAAAGAATTCTACGGATCCTGGGGTTAGGAGCTGGGAAGCGTTGCCCCTTCTTCTGGGGAAGGCCCTTTCTGCTGTGCTAGTCTGCAGGGCTCTCCTCTGGAGGGCCAGCCTCTTTCTAGCCTGGCTCACACTGCACCCCGATTGTGTTCCGAGGGGCTTCCAGGGAAGGAGGGAGCTCAGGGGATCTCTGGATGAGGCGCCTGAATGAGGAAGGGAGCAGTGCAATCCTGGGTCTCCCAGGCCCACAGACATAACTGAGTGCAGGGGACCTCTTCACAGGTTCTCCTGAAGCTGAGAGGCTCCAGGAAGGCAGGGCCTTCAGGTGTGGGGCAGAAACTGGGGAGCTGATCACATCAGGGTGTGGACCCACCCGTGTAGGGCTTTCCCTGCTGCCTGTTCGGAGGAGGGGGCTTGCTCCCATCCTGTAGCCTGTCCTCCAGCACCCGCTCCATCTTCTCGATCACCTGGAGAGCAGAGCAGAGGCTGGGCTGGCCCAGGGGCTCCCTACTCTGCCATCATCAGTGGGCCCCGGGGGCAGCCCCTCTGCCACCTGCCTTCTCCTGGTGCCGCACGGTCTCCTCCAGCGCCTTCATCTTCTGCAGCTTGCTCTGGTACTGCTTCAGCAGAGCAGCCTGTGGCTGCTGGGCCTGATACAGAAGGAGCAGCTCCTTCTCTCGATCATTCTTCTGTGAGATGGGGGAAGAGAGAAGGGGAGAGAATGGGTGCCTGGGAGTCCACCTTGGCCCTGACGGTCCACCTCGGCGCCTCTGCTGAGTCCTCCACTGGGCTGGTCCCCTTTCTTCTTTGCCTCCATTCCCTCTGTGCCTGTTCTCCCTTCTCCTCCCAGACTCTTCTCAGCCAGATGCTCCCCACCATAGCTCCCTCCCCTCTGCCCCCACAAGCCCCAGCTCACTCGAATCAGCTCATTCTGCAACTGCTGCACCCTGTCCCTCAGTTTCTTCATATCCAGCTCACTCAGCAGCAGTTTCTGCTTCATGGACACTGTTAGGTGGGTTGGGGAGCCGGCTCAGGGAGGAAGCCTCTCCCAGCTCAAATCAGCATGGTCAGTAGCAGGAAGGCAGATACCCTCAGCCCCAGGGCTTGGGACAGGACTGGATTCTCTGTTTCCCATCCCTGAGGAGACCCAGCTGGGCAGGGACTGTGTGAGTGTCTCTGGGCGAGGGGCTCCTATTTGCCAGAGTCCAGCTGCATGTACATGTGGGAAAAGCACCCCGCCACCCTGTTGTACAACCTGGAGCCTGGGCCCAGGCAGAAGCCTGGGTGCCCTTGGTGGCCTGCACATCCTCACCCACGTTCTGGGCCTCACTGGCTTTGCCCTGCTCCTCTTCCTCCTCCTGCTGGGCCAGGCGACTCCTCAGTATGCGGTTCTCTCCTTCCAGGATGCTGGCCTGTCTCTGCAGAGACAGGATGTCCTCTGCCATCTTCTGCATGGCCCGCCGGTAATTGTTCATCTCCTGTGGATCCCAGAGCCCAGAGCTGAGCCCACTGTCCCATAGCAACCCTGGTCCCACATCCACATCCACACTTGAAAGTCAGTGGGCCCCCCCAAGGCCAGTGAGCACCAAGAGCCCCAAGCCATGGCCCTAAGTATTAGCAACTCCCTGGAGGGGTGGTTATGACTTGATCCTCACCCATCCTGGCCATGTGAGGGCAGCCACACTAATGTTCTCTCCCCGGGGCCACATCACATCCTGTGATACCAACTCAGGGGGAAATCCCGGGCGCGGACACAGGGGAGCAGGCCTATGGGCAATGGAGACTTGAGAAGATCCAGGACCAGGTTTGCAGGGTCTGGCTCAATCATAGCCATTTCTTCACCTTTTCCCTCCTCCTTCCCCCTCTTCTAATTCCTCTCATTCCTTACGTCACTGAGAACGCAGGGAAGAACCTCTCAGAAATCCCACTGGATGCCACTCAGTAGTCAGATGGCCCAAGATCACCCTGGGAGACCCAGGTTAGCACTCAGGGTGGAGGCTGGGATCCAGCTATAGGATGCGGGGTATGAGGTGGGGGTTAGGGGGCTGGAGTCAGCCATGAGGTCAGGAACAACAGCAATCCTAATGTCTGATGCTCATTGAGCATTCACTGTGTCCCAGGCCTTCTTCTAAGCTTTTTATGTGCCCTCCCTCAGTCCTCTCATCAGACCTGCGTGGATAGGTACTATTATCCCTGTTCTACCAATGCAGAAACCAAGGCTCAGAGAGGCGAGTAACTTGCTCAGTTACAAAACTGATGAGTGATAGAGCCAGGGTCTGAAATCCAGGCCTACAGGGACTTGAGCCTGTGTTCTGAAGAGCCGTGCAATCCCGCCATGAGGCCTCCACACATGGACACTTCACAGTATGCTGAGAAGTGATAAAAGCAGGCTACAAAAAGGAACTACCAGTGCAATCCCCAACTGAGAGAAAAATTCATGCCTACCCATGTACATATATATACAGGAAAATTAATAGGCTATATTTATACACATTTGTTTTATAAGCAGAAATTCCCTACTGTTATTTATAAAGATTCATAAAGGGAGTTTCTTAAATCTGAACAGCTCAAAATAGAAAAGGATCTTGCAGTGGCACCGTCATAGCTCACTGCAACCTTGATGTGAAACCAGAGAGATCTGGATGGAGGAACAGCAGGTGGGAGCAGGGACAGGGGAGGAAATGGGTGTGGGGAAGTCAGTTTGCTCCTGAGTTTGCTGAGCCCTGGTGGCTGTGGGCTTCCTGAAGCTGTGGGAGGCTGTGTACATACGGGTGGGGACTCACGCCTCCAGGAATCAGAGCTTGGCCCCCAGCTCCCACTTGGGCCTCATGCTGACTGCGGATATGGCCCGCCTTCTCAGCCACTGCCTCCCACCTGCTGCATGGCAGGCCATGGCTTCTAGAGCAGGGCTCTCCTGGCAGCAGGGGCCCACCAGACACCACTTGTCACCTGCCACTGTCTAGCCTTCTGGCTGGGCTCCCTGTAATTGCACCAGTGCCAGGTCCATCTCCCCAGCACTTGCCCCTGTTGAGTTCCGGGTCTTGGCTCCTCCAGATCTGCCCATCTGGTGTCCTCAGACAGCATTGTTAATGCAGAGACTCTGTCTAGAGACCACACACACACAGGGCTTTGCAGTCAGGCCCAGATCAGCAGGTCAGCTTGGCCACTCACATGCAGTGTGAGCTCAGCCAGGCCCCTTTACCTTTCTGAGCCTCGGAGTCCTCATGCAGAGATACCTGGTATTGCTGTGAGGCTCAGAGTTGGTGCGTCAAGCTCCTGCCGAGGCAGGTATAATTTGGAGGCTGCTGCTCTCTTCCACACCCATTCTATTCTAATCACTGCTTTAATCAACAGGTCAGACCCCTTCCTCTTCCTCCTTGTGGCCCCCAGAGCTCCCAGCCCCCTCCTTTGCTGTGCTCTAAATCTTCAATTTATGGCAGCCCGTTACTGACGGGGGACTGACCAAAAGAAGCATATGGTATTTTGGCAAAGGAAATTTGGCCCCTTCTTTCTTTGCCCAGCCCGGTTCAAGATCTTAGCATGTCTGCCCTGGACAATTACAGCAGTATCCAAATGGGTTTTCTTGGCTTCCAGGGAAACACGCACACACACCCAGGAAAATGCGTGCAGGGATGCTCACTGCAGCACAGCTTGTGGTCTTACATGAGGGCATGCTCAGTCTCTGGATCACAGGCTGTGGTCACAAAGGATGACCTAGATTTTATTGTACTGACACACAGAGATGGCCACGCTCTATTGTGAAAGGAAAGTGCATGTGGCAAATGAATATGATCCTATCCATAACTGGGTTGTGTGCGTGCTCATGGGGTGAGTCTTGTGGGAAGGGGCTGTCAGCTCTTCAGCTCACCCCATGGGTCCGATCACCCCGTCTTCTGATTCAGAGGGTGATCTTTTCTAAGACCCTCCTGTTCTCCAACTCACTTTCTTTGGAGCATGAGCAAAGCTATGTTATTTTTATTTTTGTTTTGTGATGGAGTCTTACTCCATCACCCAGGCTGCGGTGCAGTGGCACAATCTCGGCTCACTGCAACCTCCACCTCCCAAGTTCAAGCCATTCTCTGGCCTCAGCCTCCCAAGTAACTGGGACTACAGACGTTCACCACCATGCCCAGCTAATTTTTGTCTTTTTAGTACAGATGGGGTTTCACTATGTGGCCAGGCTAGTCTTGAACTCCCGACCTCAAGTAATCTGCCCACCTCAGTCTCCCAAAGTGCTGGGATTACAGGCATGAGCCACCGCACCTGGCCTAGAGCTCTGTTACTAACACCTTGCCTTGACAGACAAAGAAAGCTGGGGCCCGGAGCCAGGAAGGAGATGGAGGGAGAGCATGGCTTCTGGTGAGGCTGCGTCCCGGTCTCAGACGGTCCCTGCTGGACTCCACTCCTCGGAGACTAGTCCTGTAGGCCTCCACAGGTGCCTATCCCCCTCCCGATCCAGCCTGGCTGCTCTCTGAGAGAGAGGGCTCCCCCAGGGTATGGAGAGGGATCTCGGCCCTCACCCCTCAGTCTCTATTCTCTCTTCCTTCTACATCTGTGGGAACCTGAAGGACCTGTTTTCCCTCCTGGGCTTCCCCAACCTGCACAGCAGGGACCTTGAGCAGCTGGGAGGACACTGCCTGCAGATGAGCGGCCCTGACCGCTCCCCACAGCCTGGAGCTGGACCTCCCCAACCCCCAGGGCCATGCTCTGCGTCACAGCCCAGCCTTGAGAACAGGAAGGACAGCATGGCCCAGATTCCTGTTGTGGTCCTGCTGCCTCCCTTGCTCCAGTCCCTCCCCTCTAGCCCCCTCCCCACTTTCCAGTCTGTGGGGGAGGGTCAGGCACCAGCCACTTCCCTGTCTTGTCTCTGGGCTGAGCCTCCTCTAGAAGGACTGACTCCAAAGCCATTGTGCCTGACCCTAGTGCCCACTGCATTCTCCTTACCCACTGACACTGCCCTTTCCCCACCAAGACCCAGCTCTTGGGTTTGAACTGCCCCACTGCCACTGAGCTGGTGGCCTTTGCTGCACCGACACCTTCGCTTTGGCTGTGGAAGGGCAGCTGTTCCCTGAGCCTCAGTATCCTCATCCGTGGAATGGGAAAATCATCCCACCTCAAGGGGGGTTGCTGTGGAGTGACAGGGGGCATGACGAGTGCCAGCCCAGGCTCTGGCACCCAGGGTGCCTGGCAACAGCATCTCCCTTTCCTCCACCACCTTCTGAGTGCTATCTTGTTTTCCAAGATGGAGTTTCACTCTGTCACCCAGGCTGGAGTGCAGTGGCATGATCATAGCTCACTGCAACCTCGAACTTCCGGGCTCAAGTGGTCCTCCTGACTCAGCCTCCCAAGTAGCTGGGGCTACAGGTGTGTGCCATCATGCCTAGCTAATTTTTAATTTTTTTGTAAAGATGGGGCCTTACTATGTTGCCCAGGCTGGTCTTGAACTCCTGGTCTCAAGTGATCCTCCTACCTTGGCCTCCCAAAGTGCTGGGATTATAGGCATGAGCCACTCTGCCTGCCCCCACATTTTTAATGGTTCTTATTATAATCCTGGGCAGTGGGTACAGAAGATATGATGATGTGACTACTTCCATTTTATAGAAACTGAGAACCAGTTTCCACGAAGGAGGAGGAGTGGTGATTGTCTTTGTTTTTAAGCTGGGAGTGGGGAGAAGGAGCTGGTAGGGAGGGTGTGTTGGGGGTAAGTTACCTGCAGGGCCTTGAGTGCAGGAGGCCTAAAGGGTTAATGCTTAACCCTTACCCACCCCCGCCCTCCCACCAAAATAAGAAGTGCTTCTGGTGGAATCTGAGGCACTGCATCCAATGATACCTGTGGCTACTTAGGGTCCTTATAAACTCATTGTAAAATGGGGAAGTTGAGATTGGAAGTAGTGTTCCCAAGGTCATAGAGACTCAGTGTAAGGGCTACATTGGAAGCAGCAGTCACCAGCAATTGCTGAAGGCCACGTCCACACTGGGGCCATGGAACCCAGACCAGCCCATACCATCCCTGCCTGCAATGGTCTCCCATCTACACCGAGGAGATGGCAGTGACATCTGTGACGGGGGGAGCTTACGGGAGGCTCTTTTCCTAGCCCCAGGTCTAGGAAGCCTTCCTGGAGGGAGTGATAACCTGAGCTGACTCTAGGAGGTGAGCAGGTGTTACCCGGGGTAGGGGAGAGGCCTCTCGGGCAGAGGAGAGACTATGGCAAAGGCAAGGGGGAGAGAGAGTGTATGATCAGGAACAAAGCCGGCGACTTCCTGCAGGGCAGAGTTCGGGTCGGGGAGTGAGTAGGGGTGTGGCCAACCTCAGGAGCTTGGACTCCATCCTGCAGGCCACTGGAAGGCCTAAGCTGGAGGGGGGTTGTGGCAAGACCCCTCTGGCCACTCAAGATGGACAGAGAAATGAATGGAGGCCCAGAGCAGGGAGCCAGGGATCCTTGGGTGGAGGCAGACCAAGGAGGACTCAGCATGACAGAGTGAAGTGAACAACAAAGAGGAGGGCTGGGGATGGCGGGGCGGGGCGTTGGGAGGGGCTAGGGTCTTTGGGTGGAGGAGGTGCATGCCTGCAGTGCGGAGGAGAAGGAGGTGGGGGAGGAGTGGGAGGAGTGGGAGGAGTCTGGGGCCTTTTGGTGGAGGTGCATGCCTGGAGTGGGAAGGAGGAAGTGGGAAAAAGGAGGAGGTGGGGGAAGAGGAGAGGATGAGCCTGGGGTCTTTGGGTGGAGGAGGTGCAGGTCTGGAGTAGGAAGGAGGGGGAGCTGGGTTAGGGGGAAGAGCGTGTTAGTGGTGAGGTACCTGCAGGGCCTCAGGTGCGGGAGGCCAGCAGTGGCTGATGGTTATCAAGCCTGGAGTGAATCCTGGTGGGAGACAGGTGGCAGGACAGCCCTGGTTCCACTGGAGCCTTGGGAAGGGAGCAGATTTTCAGTGTCTGGGAAGTGTGGAGTGAGGAGGGGGTTCAAGGACAAGGGGTGGTAGGAGAGGAGCTCTCAGGACTAGGGCAATTGACAGAGAGGTAGGAGGAAGAGTGGCGAGAGCAGGCTGGCAAGGCCAAGGCTGCAGAGGGCTTCAAAAGCAGGGTGACTACCTTCCGCTTGAGTCTTGTGGCTTGGGTGATGGAAATGAACCCGCCGCTAGAGATGGTCTGAATGGGACACAAAGCAAAACTCACCTTCGTAAAAACATAAAAGAACTGGTGGGCGAGTGAGGAATTATGGGGCGGAGATAGGGGCAGGTGGAGACCCACACAGCGGGATACTTCAGAGCATGAAGAAACCATGATGTGGGCGCACCTCACATACATCAAGGCGAGCAAAAAAGCCGTGTGCAAAGCAATGCATATGTCATGGTGCCCTCTCCATGAAGGTAAAAATAGAAACATTAGGCCAGAGTGATTCTAGAGGCATGCTCAGGTAGCGACAGTACAAAGAAGCAAAGCAGGTCAGGCGCAGTGGCTAACACTTTTTTTTTTTTTTTTTTTGTGAGATGGAGTCTCTCTCTGTCGCCCGGGCTGGAGTGCAGTGGTGTGATCTTGGCTCACTGTAACCTCCGCCTCCCGGGTTCAGGCAATTCTCCTGCCTCAGCCTCCTGAGTAGCTGGGATTACAGGCACCTGCCACTAAGCTGGGCTAATTTTTTTTGTATTTTTAGTAGAGACGGGATTTCACCATGTTTGTCAGGTTGGTCTCGAACTCCTGACCTCATGATCTGCCCACTTCGGCCTCGCAAAGTGTTGGGATTACAGGCGTGGGCCACGGGGCTGGCTTACTCTTTTAATCCCAGCACTTTGGGAGGCTGAAGCGGGCAGGTTGCTTGAGGTCAGAAGTTTAAGATCAGCCTGACAAACATAGTGAAACCCTGTTTCTACACAAAAACCCAAAAATTAGCCGGGTGTTGTGGTGGGTGCCTGTAATCCCAGTTACTTGGCAGGCTGAGGCCTGAGAATCACTTGAATCCGGGAGGCGGAGGTTGCAGTGAACTGGGATTATGCCATTGCACTCCAGCCTGGGTGATAGAGTGAGACTCTGTCCCAAAAATAAATAAATAAATAAATAAATAAATAATAAAAAAGTAAAGAAGCAAAGCAAGGACAGAAAGCTGGTAGAGTGATTACATCTAGGAGATGAGGGGTGTGGCTGGGAGGGGCACGAGGCACGTGAGGATGCTGGTGATGCTGTTTCCTGACCTGGGTGGTGGTTTCATGGACATTTGCTATATAATAATTTATAACAAGCCAGGCGCGGTGGCTCAAGCCTGTAATCCCAGCACTTTGGGAGGCGGAAGCGGGCGGATCACAAGGTCAGGAGATCGAGAGCATCCTGGCTAACACGGTGAAACCCTGTCTCTACCAAAAATACAAAAAAATTAGCTGGGCGCGGTGGCGGGCGCCTGTAGTCCCAGCTACTCGGGAGGCTGAGGCAGGAGAATGGCGTAAACCCGGGAGGCGCAGCTTGCAGTGAGCCGAGATTGCGCCACCGCACTCCAGCCTGGGTGACAGAGTGAGACTCCAGTCTCAAAAAAAAGATAAATAAATAAAATAATTTATAACAATTATGTTCTATATGTTCAATGCAATTTTTCTTTAATTGTGAAATGGGTTACATTTCACAATTTAAAAGAATTTTGGAAAAAGGAGAGAAAGCCCAACAGCTTCCAGATCTGCAGAGGGAGCCTCTGGGTGTGGCCCGGAGGAGGTGACCTTGGCCAGTGCTCTGAATGCTGGGTGCTGTGGGTAAGGTCTGAGGGGACAGTGAGGTTGAGAAGGGTCAAAGGTAGCTAGGAACACAGGCTCAAGGAGAGGCATAGTGGTGGAGAGAGAGGATTTCCTGGAGAATTAGAAGGTAAGAGGGAGGGATGCATAGGGGAGATATGGGCTGGAGCAGGAGTAGGAGTGGGGAGGGACTTCACTCTCCCAGGGAAGGAGGCCTGAGACAGGTTGCTTGGGTCTAAGGCAGTGTGGGTGGCAGTCTGCCTAGTGGTGGAGTGGGTGCAGAAGATGGGTTTGCTGGACCAGGCACACACCCTCTCCTTTGTCCCCTTCCCTGGGCAGCCACCCAATCTCAGGGTTCCCCACACCCCCAGGATCCATCGCTGGCAGGCCCAGGCCATCTGCATGTGGTTTGCCTTTGCAGCCGGCAGAGGGCAGCCGCCTCCCACAGACACCCAGCTTCAGCCCGTGGAGGGATAAGCCAATCTGAGTGGCCCACAGCTCATAGTGTGGGGAAGGTGTGTGCGGGGCTGTCTCTCTCCCCAGTTCCAGGAGCACATGTCCTTCCTCCAGGCGGTCCAGCCAGCCTTCCAAGACGCCTAGCCTGGAATCCCCATCTCAGAAGTTCTGATATTGGGACCAGAGAGGTGCAGAGATTTGCCTGAAGTCACTCAGTGAATCTTGAACCTGGGCTGGGGCCTCTGTCCTGGGTTAGCTCCAGGGAGGATGCTGGGGCTGAGTGATGAGGACAGGGGCTTGGGACGAGACCCATCTTGCAGTAACCCTAATTCTTCCCTGCTAGCTGCTAATTTCTTGCTGCCCTGAGACTGTGAGGAAGCCCAAACTAAGTGTATAGGAGAGGGCGAGGCCCACCCAGCCCCGGCTGCTCCCGCCCCTCCCCATAGGTTGTCCCAACTGAGGACTCAGACCTGTTGTGCCGTGGCTGAGTTCCTGACCCACAAAGCTATGAGATGTGATAATAAAAGAAAAAAATTCTCGTTTTAACTGATAACATTTTGGGGTACTTTGCTATTGCAATAGGTAACTGGAACATCCTCTCTGGCCTCCAGATCCCGCCAACGGCTCCCACTGGGCCTAGGGGTAAATTTCCAACTTTGAATTTCCACCTCTCCCAGCACAGCTAGACCCCCTTTCAGAATTTAGCCCTGGCCACTCCACCCATGGGCCCAGCAATCTGGGCCCCTATCTTCAAAGCCTTCCCTACCTCTGCCCAGAAGCCATTCCTTGTCCACACCAGCCTTGCATTCCCCATCTGTCAAGGGCCACCCACATGCTCCCCCTTTAGCTCCTGAAGACCTTGATGGCAGGGAAGGGCCTTCCTGCCTCCCTGCCTTACTCTGGCAAATCCTTTGACCCAGACCCTGCTCCTGCCAAATTTGCCAGACAGAACTCCTACAGGTGTCCTTTGAATATCAAAGAGGCTTCTCTTGGCTAATCTAAATTTCCCAATACTTTTAAACGGAATAACCACATTTCTTGGCCGGGTGCGGTGGTTCATGTCTATAATCCCAGCACTTTGGGAGCCAAGGCGGGCGGATCACTTGAGGTCAGGAGTTCAAGACCAGCCTGGCCAATATAATGAAACCCTCTCTCTACTAAAAATACAAAAATTAGGCAGGGCACAGTGGCTCATGCCTGTAATCCCAGCACTTTGGGAGGCCAAGGCAGGCGGATAGCCTGAGGTCAGAAGTTTGAGACCAGCCTGGCCAACATGGTGAAATCCCATCTCTACTAAAAATACAAAAATTAGCTGGGCGTAGTGGTGGGTGCCTGTAATCCCAGCTACTTGGGATGATGAGGTGGGAGAATCGCTTGAACCAGGGGGCGGGTAGGGGTGGGGTGGAGGTTGTAGTGAGCTGAGATGGTGCCACTGAACTCCAGCCTGGGCAACAGAGCAATACTCCATCTCAAAAATAAATAAATAAATAAGATAAAATAAAATAAAGCAAATTAACCACATTTCTTTAAAATACAATGGAAAATTCAGCTTGCAAATTGGTGCTGGCCTCCTCCAGTTCCAGAGACCAGGGAGCAAAAGCCCAGTTCTGAGGGGCCATCTCAGGGACAAGTCGAGGAGGATTAAAGTTGTGCCTGAAAATTTGCTGAAAGGGACTAGTGTTTTCCCAGGGGTCAGGGCTCACCATGGCTAAGAACACCCCTTACTCCCAGAAACACACGGGCCAATGCTACTGGGTCCCTGGCCTCTCAGTTCTTTGCCACTGCCCATCCAGCCAAGCTCCCGTCCCACCCACTGAAGGACAATAGAACCCACTGGCCATGAGAACAAGCTTCTTTCTTTCCCTCCATTCACTTTGGAAACTCATCACCACCAGAGGGCAGGCGAGGGAGGACTGATAGCCTCACTGGCTGGGTGGGATATCAAAGTGGGAAGGGCATTGCCCAGTGGGAGAGGTTTCGCTCCTGAGACACAGAGGGCAGGGTTAGGGAGGTGAGGGCAAGGTGGTCTGTGCGATGGGGGTGGGAGCCTGCAGGAGACAATGGCACTGGTGGGTCCCCTTCACCTGCTACCACTCCAGGGTGGCCCCAACTTCCCAAGCCCATTCTGGGCTCTGTTTGGGACGTATCTCCCTTCCACCTGCTCCCCAGCAGGGCCTGGCAGCTGCTGTTTGCACCCCTAAGCTCAGCTGTGTGGGGGTGGGGAGATCCCTGCACTCAGAGAGTTCCCAGTGGGAGGAAGGCTTTGCATGGGACATGGCTCACACCTTAGGAGTGCAAGTCAAGGCCAGGGGTGGGGTTGGGGACAGGATCCTACAGAGGAGGGGTGGAGCTGGGCCTTTGAGGTGCAGGTGAGATTTGACTGGATTGGATGGGACTTGAGAGGTGGGAACACCGAGGGAAGGTGTGGAGGCCCGTGGGCTGGGCTCTTTGGAGGCACAAAGTACACAGGTCTGTCTGGCTAGAGAGCTGGAGCAGGCCCACCTGTCTGCCCCAGCCAGGCCCGGGAGCTCTGCTTCTGAACAGAGGGCAGTGGGGAGTCACAGGAGTTTCTAGAACCAGGGCCCTGCTCACCCCAGGTCTCTGCTCCTGGTTCCCCTCGAATGTCATCTGGGTCTCCCAACCACAACAGTCTGTGCAAATTGCTGTTTACAACAGACTCCCTGCTCCACAGAAGCTGCCCTCCCAGGGAGGGGAGGCAGTCGCTTCTTTGTTCAGCCCAAGGTTATGGCAAAGAAACAAAAGGAGTGAATTTTCCCTTTCTTCTGTTCTTTCTTTCCCTTCCTGCTGCAGCAGAGATGGTGCCTAGAAAGCTTTTGTGCTTGGCTTGGTGAAGCTTGGAGGGGTGGCAGGGCCTTGGCCGGCCACTGACCTCAGCCCCTGTCTAATTGGCCCCTGCAGGAGCCAGGTGCTAATTGGGCCTGGCCAGGACAATGGAGACCGGCTGGGCTGGGGTGGGGGCAGGGCTTCCTGGAGGATGCTGGCTTCCCATTCCTACTTCCCCTCTCAGGCTTTTCTGAACCCTGCCCGACCCTCAAGACTCCATTCTGGGCCCTCCTCTTCCAGGACGACCCTCGGGCTGTCCCAAGACAGGCCATCAGTCACTACTCCTTGGGTATTGGGCCAGATTCCAGCCTCTGCTGACAGCGGATTGGGGCCAGCCTTTGCTCTCAGTCAGGGAAGTACAGGGCTGGGCATTCAGCGGGTGGTGAGGGGCAGGCCCCAGTCCTGGTTTTACAGGCCCGGTTCACTCTTCCACAAAGAACCCTTCCCCACTGGTCACCTCCTGCCAGAATCCTCCCTGGTTAGAGCTTTGCTGTCTCAGGAATGCCCCACGGAGGGTGGGGGAAGAGCCCTGGTTGGAACCCAGAACCTTGGGTTCTGATCCAGCCTCTGCCCACAGCTGTTGAACAACCTGAAGCGAGGCCCTTGCCCACTTCGTGCCTACTCATCTGCACCCTGTGGGGAATGATCCTTGTTGGGGTTGTCCTCTGGGATTCTTGCCAAAGGGGAAGAAGAAATGCTTTGGCAACTGGGGCCCAAACCAGAAAGGTTAGTACTTCCCTGGGTGGCCCCAGCCCCCCGCCTAGGCTACTGCTTCCACTGGATGCCCCATCTGCCACACCCACTCCTCCTCACAGCTCGGCATCACACATGCACTACCAGCAAGCTTTCTCAGGCTAGCCCAGGCTCAGTCACTTTCTAGGATCCGAGGCTGGACCTCCAAGACGCCAGAGGTAGGGCCCAGACTAGCAGGAGGCAATGGTCACTTTAAGGGATTTTCCCAGAAGCCCTTCTGTACTCCCTCTCTGGTTTACTGTGTGGGCTCAGGTGGCCTAGGCTGGAGCTGGGGGCCCTGCAAAAGATTCCTGTGACCATGGGCATCTAACAGTCAAAGCCCTGGTCCTCTCCACCCTGCCTCGCACTTGTAGAGGCTCTGGGAACACCTCTACTGGTTGCTGGGCAACACACCCCAACGCACCTGCTGCTAGGCAAGCCACAACCCATCCTCCCAGAACCAGTGGGTGAAGGGGCGACTTACAGAGAGGTTGTCAACGAGGTCTGGGGCAGCCTTGGGGGCTGGAGGGGATGGGGGCCCTGGCTCCCCCATCTTTACTGCTAGCAGTCCTGTTCCCCAGGATGGGTCCCCAGGGACCGTTGCTACAACAAGTGCCTGCCTGGTGACCAAACCCAGCCCTGAGCTGAAGCAGGCAGGCCATGGGGCCACTTCCCCTTTGTTCCAGGGTGGGGGGTGTCTGGGTGGGGTGACTGAAACAATGTAAGACTCACTCCTTGGCCATAGAATAGTACAGAGACAGCAGGGCCGAGGAGAGCTGTGGGGCCCTTCAGGGCTCGGCCTTCTGACTCCCCTGGCCCAGGCTCAGTATCCCTCCTCCTTCACCTGCCTTTGGCTACACCTTGGTCCCTGCCTCCCCCTCAACTCCCCACTCTCTTCTCCACTTTCTCTGCCTCCTGGTTACCCCCGTATCCCGTCTCTCCTTTCTCTCCCACTGAGCTTCACCCTCTGTCCCTGAGTCTCCTCCTCCCCCTTCCCCTTAGTCTCTCTGCTCCCCGATTCCCCTTTGTCCCCTCAGGAGTCCTCCCCTCCCCACAGCAGCACAAGCTGGGCTCACTCTCCTCCCTGCAGCTGCAGTGTGGCTTCGGGCCCCACGCCTGGCCCCTGGGGCTTTCCCCTGTCTGCTTTCCTGATGCTCTGGACAAATTCCTTTCTCTTTAGTTCAGCCGAGACATGGGTGGATGTTTTTGAAAGAAACTCACTGGGAAGCAAAGAAAAAACAAACCCAAACAAGCCAGCCCGCCACCTAGAAACGGCGTTGGTCACGAAGGCAGAACGTCTGATATAAACGGCTTCAGCCTGGGTTGCTGAGATCCCCTCCTGGGGTATGGAGGGGCCTGCCTGCCTTTCCCCAGCTGAACTGGGTTCAGCCTGTCTGTCCCAGACAAGCTTGGTCACAAAGCCTTTCATGATAGGGCCCTCCATCTGGACCTAGCAAGATGCTGACGAGCACTGGGACTTCATAAATATTTGTTTACTTGTTTAATGAATGAATGGATGACTGACAGTGTTCTTTGGGGCCTCAATGGTGGCACAATAATAATCCCTGATTGGACAAGCCAGGACAGTCACCTCCACCCGTTTCAAAATCTCCGCCCCTGCTGCTGGGTGCCCAGCTCAGCACTCTGCACAGGGTTGGGGGGCCTCTGGCCTCTCTCAGTGTTGCAGGGGCACCTTTCCTCTTCTCATTTGCAGGCCTCAGGTTTCACTTACTCCACGTTTTCTTTCTTTTTTCTTTTTGACACAGAGTCTCGCTCTGTCTCCCAGGTTGGAGTGCAGTGGCATGATCTCGGCTTACTGCAAGCTCCGCCTCCTGGGTTGATGCCATTCTCCTGCCTTAGCCTCCCGAGAAGCTGGGACTACAGGTGCCCACCACTACACCTGGCTAAATTTTTTTTTTTTGTATTTTTTTTAGTAGAGATGAGGTTTCACTGTGTTAGTCAGGATGCCCTTGATCTCTTGAACTCGTGATCCACCTGCCTCGGCCTCCTAAAGTGTTGGGATTACAGGCGTGAGCCATCGCGCCCGGCCCACTCCACTTTTTCTTAATAGGGACATTTCCTCTGAACAATAGGGACAGGCAGGGGAGTGGCACCAGACAATCCCCATACTCCTATTAGTTGTTGTTTGAGTGGGCCTGGTGAAGTGGAAAGATAGTGGGCTCTGTTACTAAGCAGCTGTGTGACTCTGCACAGGTCACTTAACCTCTCTGAGCCTGTTTTCTCCTCTGTAAAATGGAGTGCATCACTGTGCCCATCTCATAATGCTGCTGGGGATTAAATGAGACTGTGAGTGTACAGCTCTGAGCAGTGCCTGGCATATAAGAGTGGCTCCAGAAATATTACTCCCTCCTCTGTGTGACTCTCATGAGGGGCTCTGGAGGGTCTAGCACCCCTCCAGGGAAGTGAAATGGAGGCCCGTGGTAGAGTCGGCCATCCTCCCTTGATGGCACCAGTCACCAGATGGCACTGAGATGTGGGCCTTAGTTAGATCTTCCTGCTCCTGCCCCTCAACCTCCCCACCAGGGAAATGGGTGTGTGTCCCCTGCTGTCCCCAAGTTCCTGGGGTAAGAAGCCTCCCAGACCAGGCTTCACCACCCCTCCCTGTGAGGGGCCCCATCTTCCCCCGCCTGCTGTGCGCCAATCGATTGAGTCTGCTCCCATCCTCGGGCGTGCCATGAATTTTTCATCAAAGGCCTGTAGACTTTGGGAAACGCACAATTAGAAGCACCATCAATAATGCACTACGCAGAGGCATGCACTGAGCTCAGCCGGCCCCAGACATGGCTGTCTTCCAGCTCTGCTCTGGCGGGAGACCGGAGGGGCGCGCGAGCGGACCCTCAGGGACCCATCACCGGACATAGACCAAGTGTGGGCTGCTGAGAGGGAGGGGAGCCGCACCCTTGAGGGGCTTGAGCCTGCCCCCTGAAGCCAGGGAGGCCCCAGGGGCTCCCGCCTGGTCTCAGGCATTTCATCTATAAAATGGGTGCTAAAGAGCCCACACTCCCTGTCCCTTGCTCACCCCTTATCACTGGGTGAGACACACAAGACAATTACTATGTGGAGACTAGGGCAGGGCTCTTTGTGGGGCTAAGGGATGTCCTCCTTCAGGGGGTCCCCGGAAACAGGGCAGGCGCCAGGCTGGGCTGGGGAGGGAGAGGAAGGTAGTACAGAGATGCCTGGTGGCACTGGGGTTTATTCACACTTCCTTCACCCAGCTTGGTGGTCAAGGTCCCTGTGGTCTTGCTCCTGTCCCCCTCCCCCTCCACACTTAATAGCGCAGCTCCCCTCGGACCAGCCACTCCGGCACCAGCCACTTCCTGCGGCCTCAGAATCTCTGGGGGAACAAACAGGTTCAGTGCATCTGGCCTCTGTGCCTTTGCTCACGCAGTTCTCCCACCTACAGGACTGGGTCGCCTTCCCCCATTGCTGCAGATCTGTTCTGCAAAGCCCACCTCCTAACAAAAGGCTTTCCCACTCTTCTTGGCTTCCTTTCTCAATTTCTAGAGCCTGCACCAGGCAGGTGACAAGAGCTCACCACAGGCTGGGCACTGTTCTAACTACCTTAAATAGATTGGTCTAACTTCACCACCAGTCACCTGATGAAGTAGCCACCTTCATGCCCATTCCACAGAGGAGGAGAGTGAGGCACAAGGAGGCTAGGGAAGTTGTTGGAGTGGGTAAGCTGGTTCCAGAGTCTTCACCACCACTCCGGACCCTGGGGCTGGCTCTCCTGTCCTCAACTGGCCTTGGCCTTGGAGTCCGCAAGGGCGGGGCTCATGCTTCATCACTTGCCGGGGCTGGGATCTCCCTATTGCAGGGCCAGAGGCTCAGCTGAACTCAGGGCGGGGCATGCAGGATGTTGACAGCCATGCTTAGCCGCTGGCGGGAGAGGCCTCCCCTCAACTCGAGTTTGAAGCTGGCCTAGCCAGAAGGTCCAGATGCCTCCCTGGTCCCCTGCAACGGTCTCCACTGAGCCCACACCCGTCTCCTGGAGTCCCACGGTTGCTCTGCTCCCCCCACCCCTGCCGGCTCCAGGTCTGGTTCATACATTCTGAGGCTGTCTTGAATGCCCTCACTTCCTGCAATAAAACCACCGCATCAGACACACGGGGGTGGGGGAGGAGAGGCTCCTGGGGCTGAGATGGCTTTTGCTGTTGCTTCTGACAGGCTGTCAGACTTCTCTGGACCCTGCCTGGATGTGGGCCTCTGCTGCAGCCTCGGAGGGGGCTCATGGGCAGCTGGGTTTCTGTGCCCCTGCACGTGGGCCGTGTGAGGGCAGAGATGCCAGCTCCAGGAGGCGGGACATGTGCTGAGGGAACACAGCCCTCCATTTCCGTTTCTAAAACTCTCCTGGCAGGAATGCTGCTGGGCCTGAAATACACATGGAACTGCGCCCCTCCCCAAACCCCAAATCAGCACCCCAGGTGCTCCACCACAGCTTGGAGCTGTCTGCAGGAAAGGGTTCGTCACGATGTCAGTGACGTTCACAGAGGGACCCTGGGATAGGTCCAGACTAGGGGGCTGGCAGGGGAAGGGTGGGCAGGGAGCTTGGTTAAAGCTCCCTCCTCTGTACCCCCCACCCCCAAAGTGTATGTTTGGATTTTGCCCTAACTGAATCCATTGTCTGCCTTGAGGTCGTCATGACCCTATAAGTGGGCAGCCAGAGTGGCAAGAGAGTGTCTCCTTTCATCTCCAGGGGAGGAGTGAGCACTGCCTTTTCCCCACCCAGGCCAAGGACTGAGGTCCTCCCAGTTCAGGATACACTCTTTGGCAGGCCCACTTGGCCAGGCCCTGTGGTGGGCACTGGAGACACAGATGTGACCAAAGCTTGGGGTCTCTGTCCCAAGGAGCTTGTATTCTAGTCGATGTGACAGCAGGCAGTGTGGCATAATATATCAGTATTGCAAATGCAGTAGCTGGGGAGCCCCTCAGCTAGCCCCCTCCTCACCCTGGGGTGCAGGCAGGGGTGTATTGGAGGGCATGACAGAGCGGGAGATGGGTTTTGAAGGATGAGTGGGAGTTTGTTAGGTGATACAGGCATAAGGAAGGGACACAGTCTTAGCACAGGGAACAGCAAGAGCACAGGTGCGGAGGTGAGCAGCAGCCTGGTACATTGCGGAAGTGCAGACAGGACATGTGGCGAGGAGGGGCTGGTAGGGATAAGACTGGAGCGGCTGCAGGGTTCAGTCATGGGACCTTGGATGCAAGTCTAAGGCCCAGCTGTCGAGCCTGTTATAGGCAGGCAAAGTGGACTGGGCTGGGCCTGAATGCTGGCACGAAGCATGCTTGTGAATTCCCAAAGACCCCCCCAGAATAAGGTCTGGTTGCCTTTAAACAAATTCAATGTGCTATGCAGGACCCAGAGCCCAGAGAGGGTAAGAAGTTGCCTAGCACTTCTGTGGCAGGGCCAGCTCAGCCTTCATAGCCCTCCGGGGTTAGAAATCTGTGCTGGGCAAATCACCTGATCTCAAACTCAAACAGGAGTTTGAGACCATCCTGGCCAATATGGCGAAACCCTGTCTCTACTAAAAATATAAAAATTAGCTGGGCATGGTGGCAGGCACCTGTAATCCCAGTTACTCAGGAGGCTGAGGCAGGAGAATTGCTTGAATCTGGGGAGGCAGGGGTTGCAGTGAGCCGAGATCACACCACCATACTCCAGCCTGGACAACAGAGTGACACTCCATCTCAAAAAAGAAAAAAAGAAGAAACCAAAGAAAAGAAAGAAATCTGTGCTGGGACTGGAAGGGACTGAGATGCCTTTTGGAAGACAGAATGACCCAAAACCTTGGGATGGGGAGAGAGCCAAGAGAAGGCATCCTTGAGATGCTGCCTTTTCTCAGTTATCTGAGTGGGCCACCTGCCCTGGCATCCTGGAGCCACCAGGCCATGACACACCCCACTCTAGGAGCTGTACAAGCTTTGGCCCCTGTACCACCCTTGATCAATGCTGCTCAAGAGAAACAGAGACTTCCAAGTGGCTTCTCAGCCTCTCAGCCCCTTCCCACCCCTGTGACTCAAATGTGTCACTGTTCTCGTAGCAGGAACCTGCCAAAGCTGAGGCTATGGGAGCCAGAGCGGGGACCAGATCCAACGCCCTGCCTCCCAGCACCCAGAGGTAGCCAGCCTTCCAGGGCATGGTTTGGTTTGGGGTCTGGGGGCTTCCTCTGGAGGGCTGAGGCCCTGCCAGGTGGGGTCAGACTCAGAGGGGTTTGCAAGGGTCCCAGGCTAAGCTTGGCTCAGCAGAGAGAGAGGCTGTGGGTGTTGAGGGGGAGATGAAGGAAGATGAAGACTTGGCCTTGCCTTCAGGGGCCCTAGACTGAGGGGGGAAACAGTGTCGCACCCTGAGGAGCCCAGTCTGAGAGGGCAGATTGAGCCTGCCCAGGAAGCCCCTGTATGTATGAGGAGGGTTGCACTGTCATATCTGAGCAGGAGGCAGGGCGCACACACTCCTGATAAGGACACATGAAAAGAACAGATGGCGCCAACAAGTGCAAATTAATTGAGCGAAGCCTGTGTACATAGGCGCTGTGAACAAGCAGGCTGATGGCTCAGGAGGCGTGGTGCGGGGGCAGGGCAGGGAGCAGGGAGCAGGGAGAAGCTGTAACGAGCACTTATCGATGTCTCGCTGGATCTGCAGCCGGTAGCACAATTATTGACAAAGCCTGTCTATAAATCTCCCAGCCATGTCTTCAGAAACCTTAATTACAGGGCCTCATTACCCTTCACACCTCTAGGCACGGGGACTCTCCTGGGCTGGGGTGACTGCTGACACCGTGGCTGGCCTGCCATGGATGGTCTGAAACCCTGCAGGGAGATGTGCCTAGCAGGGGTGTCTGAGGGACACAATTCAGGACCACGTAGCTCCGATGAGTGAGCAGAGGCTCAACCTCAGGCAAGGGCAAGAGGGTGAAAGGGACTTTGGAACCAAGGGGAACATAAACTGGGTTTACATTCTAGTTTTGCCAGTCATTCTGGACTCTGATGAGCATCTTGCCTCTCTGAGCCTCAGTTTCTTCATCTGTACAATGAGGAGAGGGCTTTGGTGAAGATTACGTAAGCAACGTCCATCTAACGTTGAGCACAGTGCCTGGCATGTGCTGTGTGAGTAACATCTGTCCCTTCCATCTCTTCTCGGTTACTGTCTGAAGCTACCAAGAAAGAAAAGCGGCCCCTGGTGGCCGGGAGCTGGCGGCCTCAGCTGGACCCTGGTGTCCTGCTGCTGAATGTCATTCGCAACATCATACCAGGCCACGCTCTGACCACTCTGTAACGTGTGTGAACACAGATAAAACATAGTCACTGTGCAAACCCCAAAAATGACCAAACTCCCTTTCCTGGTTAATATGAGTGACTGCTGCTTCTTTATTAGTACCATCATTCCTGCCTTCTAGATGAGAACTTCTGTGATACCTACCCACTCTTAGAATGCTGATTCTAAGCCAGCCTCCTGATACCATCTAACCCAGAGCAAAGCCTGTTTCCTCAAACCCTTCCCCAAATACTCTAACACCAGCTTGAATCTGTGAAGTCCTTCCCCACACACTCTTTCTGGGATGCCCTGCAACTCCCCATGGTTGCATCCCCCTTAGTACAACGACACTTAGTACAACGATCCACAATAACTCCAACTTTGTTAAACTGCATGTTTAACAAACATGCAGTTCCTGGTCATCTTCAGCTGGAGGGGTTGAGATCCTGCTATTAGAGCCTCGTCTCCTTAGATGACTGTGCTCTCCAGGCCTGAATTCTAGGCTCTCATTTTCACATTCCTCCCTCTCATTATTTCTGTGTGTGCCCACTGTGTCCCATTTGTTGTCCTCACCCAGGCCAGGAGAGAACACACTGGGGTGGAGGTGTGGAGGGGAGAGATACTGGGGGCACCTGCCATGTCTCTGCCCAGGAGAAGGAGCCCTGTCTGGACATTTGGGGCTCTTGGGGGAATCCAAGGAGGCCTAGACCATCTTGAGACTTGGGAGGGACCGTGGGTCGGGGAAGGGACTAGGGTGATGGAAGCTCAGTGTCACAGGGGAGCAGGAGGTGGGGTGAGACCACCCACCCTGCCTCCAGGCCTACGCTACAGGCCCCGTGTGCTCTGTCCAGGCAGATCACAGTCCTGCCTCTGGCCTAGGCCACAAGCCTCCTCCCCAGCCCTGTGCTGCGGAAACCACCTCTCTGCTGCCAGACTCCAGGCCACCCCAGAGCTTCACAAAGTGCTTCAGCCATCAGAACCCTGGTAATCCCTGTGTTCAGCTTTGCCTCTTGAGGCTTGAGCCTCAAGGCAGTTGGTCCTTTCAGAGCTCCCGCCTCCCCTGCCTGTCACCTGGCCTTTTTTGGCCATGGTTCCTCTCACACTTCCCTCTCCCCATCCCTGAGAGTCCCCCGTGGGAACCTTCTCTGCAGCCTACTCAGCCTTGCCCACTGCCCAAGTAATGGAAATCCAGGGCCCAGACTTCACAGATGCAGGTGGCAATGAAGGGAGGGGGCTTCCTGGGGGGAGCACTCCCGCTGCCTGTGGGTACCCTTCCCGCTGGGTCTCTCAGGATGCCCCCTGACCACCTCAGGCCTCTCAGAGTCAGTCTCAAAATTCAGATTCTTTTTTTTTTTTTTGGGATGGAGTCTCCTCTGTTGCCCAGGCTAGAGTGCAGTGGCTCGATCTTGGCTCACTGCAACCTCTGTCTCCTGGGTTCAAGCTATTTTCCTGCTTCAGCCTCCCGAGTAGCGGGGACTACAGGCATGCACCACCATGCTCAGCTAATTTTTGTATTTTTAGTAGAGACCGGGTTTCACCATGTTGGCCAGGATGGTCTCCATCTCTTGACCTCGTGATCTTGCCTCGGCCTTCCAAAGCGCTGGGATTACAGGCATGAGCCACTGCACCCAGCCTCAGAATTCAAATTCTGATTAGCCAGACCTTCTGCACCAAGCACATCTCCAGTCCTGCCTCCTGACCATCTTCCCAGAGTTGTTTTTGTTTTTATTTTGTTTGAGTCAGGGTCTCACTGTCATCCAGGCTGGAGTGCAGTGGCGGGAACATGGCTCACTGCAGCCTCGCCCTCTTAGACTCAAGCAATTCCCTCACCTCAGTCTCCCAAGTAGCTAGGATTACAGGCATGTGTCACCATGCTTGGCTAATGTTTTACAAATTTTTGCGGAGACGGCGTCTCGCTATGTTACCCAGGCTGGTCTCAAGCTCCTGGTCTCAAGTGATCCTCCTGCCTCGGCCTCCCAAAGTGCTGGGATTACAGGCGTGAGCCACTGCGCCGGCTTCTCCCAGAGTTTTTGTTTCCCTCATTCTTAAGGTCCAGGTTGTTCTGTTGAGATGGCTGGTGGAGGACTCGGGGGGTCTGGAATGGGTGGGCACAGATCCATTTGTAGTGGATACATAGATTCCCTGAGTGAACGGCCTAGAGTGGTGTAACGAGGGTCTTGGAGGGACCGAGAGGGATGGAATCTGGTTCCCAGACCCTCTGCACTCTCCTACACTGTCCTCTTCACTCCCTGCTGTGGAAAAAAAGGCGCTAGAAGCTCTTACGGCTCACAGAGCTGCTCCAGGCACTGTGAGGTTTTCACAGCCAGCCTGGGGGTAAGGGCTAGTACTGTCCCCCTTTCCCAGCTAAAGAGACTGAGGTTCCTGTAGGTGCTGGCTGGGAGCTGAGTAGGAGGCAAACACCTCTGTGATCCAGACCACCTCTGGTCCACCAAGCTGCTCAGGAAGGGGCATTCTATGCATTCAGTGGGCACACACTTACTGAGCACCCACTGTGTGCCAGGCACCGGAGGTGGAGGTGGGGGAGGGGTACAAGGTGGAGTGAGCTGGGAGCACGGGTCTGGAGCTGGGAGGAGGCACCACTGCCATTGAGCGTGGGTAGAATATTCTGGGTTCAGGTAAAGGCTTGAGGAAGGGGCTTCAGAGGCCCCAGGGCCCAACAGGCTGAGGGGCTCCTGCTGCAGGCAAGGGAACCATGCATGGGTTCAGGGCAGGGGGTAGCATGTCTAGATTTGGGCTTGGGACAGGTCACCTGGTGGCTGTGTTCTAGGAGGAGGGAGGCCGCGGTGGGCAGGAGGGCCCCATCTGGACGGTCAGCTCCCAGATCCTGAGCCAGCTCTCTGAGTGAGCCCACTGGCCCTCCACGGGAGCCCTCCACCCACATACAGGCGAAGGCAGGAGGGTGGGGTCTTCATCTTGGCCACCACAGGACCCTCCCTACCAGCCTGGCAGCTCCCTACTGAATGGCTCCCTACCCAGCCTGAGGAGGAAGAGCGAGATGCTTCCAGTCCCAAACTAGTCCTCTGAGAGGGTCCAGCTGTCATTGCCCTTCCTGGTCCTTCCAAATCCCTGAGCCCCTCTGCAGCCCAACCCCAGGGTCCACCCTGTGGAGGTGGATTTGCATATCTGAGAGTGAAAAAAATTCTGCTGCAGAGGCTCAGTACCACCAGAGCTGCTGAGCCCCCTTTTGTCTGTTTGAGTAAGAGCTGGCTAAAGGCTGAAGGATAATTAGTCCCCCGTGGGCAACGCAGTCCCCCCTCCTTGAAGATTTAAAGGCACAGCCCACATGCTCAAGCTACTTGGGTCTCAGCCCCTTCCCCCACAGGCCCTCCCCGCCCCCTTGACTCCGCCCTGAGGAGGGGACAGCAGCCGCTGGCAGGAGCCGATGAATGAGCATTTTATCTGATTAAACTGGGAGTGAACTGGCTGGTCTCCATTATCTGCGGACTTGATTGGATATTTAGCACCAAGTGTGTGTGTGTGTGTGTGTGTGTGTGTGTGTGTGTGTCTGCACACATGGACTGGGCTATTCTAGTCTGTGTGTCAGGAGGAAATTGGATTGTACTGAAAAACATTTAATCTGAACTCAGGAGTGCACCCTGATAGAGTCACCAAGCTAGGGGTGAGGGTTGGGGGAGGGACAGTTCTGTCTTTAGCCCTGGACAAGAGGGACTCCAGCCCTGGGCCCCGTGGGTTGGAAGGTCCTGCTCTGGCCCTCCTTGGGGCACAACCCTTCCCATGGGGTGAGGAGTTGGTGGTCCTAAGGCGGATGTGCCCACCTGGAGCCTGTGCCCGCTTTAGACCTCACCCTGGGTCACTGGGATCCTGGCACTCCCCTGCTTCCAGGGCCTGTCCTCCTGCAGGTGGCAGTATACCCTTATGCACTCGAAAGAGCTCGCAAAGTCTCATAGGTGTGGGACTGAAATTGTGCTGAGAAGAAAAGGGGGCGGGTGGGGTTGAGGGGTGGGGGCCTGGGAGTGGCTCTCCCCACACTGCCAGGGGCCAGTGTGGAAGCTGAGAATTCTTTGAGGTTGTTCATAAGGTGTATTTATTGAGGTAGAGGAATGGAACATATTTAGGAGTTTGCTAGCTTCTGCTTGATTTGTATTTTAATTACCTGGGGTTTGGACATATGGTATGTAGGCCTTGCTTGTACTCTCAAATGTTCCAGGTGGGCCTCGGCCGGGGGTGGGGGCTGCAGCCACAGAGCTTGTCTTGGTGTTTACTAGGAAACTGAGGCAGCTCTTCCTCCCTGATAGGCTGGGAAGATGGTGAGTCAAGCTCGCCAGGCTCCTGACCTCCAAGTGACCAGGCTCGGCCAAGGCTCAGGCACTGGACTGGAGACCCTAGACATGTGTTGGACCAAGACTCCCCCTCAGTCTTGTCTGGTGGCCCTGGGAGGGTTATTGTGCTACCAGCAGGTTCCTCTCCTATGAAGTGGGGATGATAATTGTATGTTCCTTTTCAGGCTGGAGCGAGGATTACATGAGATTATGACCAAAGTTCTGGGTGCAGAGTAAGAGCTCAGTGAATCTTGATGAGAACACTTAGTGTTATTAAAATGAGTGCTAAGGTTGGGCTGGGCTTGCAGAGTACAGAAGGGACCAGCCCCATTTCCCAGGTTAGCAACTCTTTCTCCCAGTCGCTTCTGGTTCTATAGTCCACCTCACTCTCACCAATCGATGATTCAAGCCCTCAGTAATTTATGGCCTCATCATCTTGGCTTTAGTTACCGAGAGCACTCCACTCTTGCCTCGCCCACCCACCATTTAATTAAAGATGGACAGCAAGACTTGGCAGCACCAGCCATTTCACTAAGGAGCAGCACCAGGAGGCCGTCCAGCCTCTGCCTGCCTTGTTTGCTGGGATGAAAGAGGAAATTGTCAAGACCAGGCTCCTCACTCCACAGGAGGGGAGACGGAGGCCCAGGAGGGGAGGGGTCAGTCAGGCTGACTCCTCAAGTCAGAACTGACTCAATGTCTCCCGATGCTCCTCCTGCCCAACACTCTCTCTGCAGTAATTTTCTCTCTCCCTGGGTGGCCTCTGCCCAGAGTGACCTCGTTCTCATCTCCTCTGAGCCTGATCTTCTGGGTACTTAGGGCAGGCCCTGATTTGGCCAGTCCACTCACTACTCCACCTATCCCATCCGTTCTTTCCCCCACACCGCTGAGACTCTCTCATCCTTCACTGCAGGGAGGCATTCACTCCATCAATACAGATAAAGAAACTGAGGTCCAGACAGGGAAGGGACTAGCCTGGGGCCCCACAGTGCCTTTTGGTGAGACCCCAGGCCAAGCCTGGAGAGAGACAGGCGCACACACACTAACTAGTAATTCCCACTCAACAGATCAACAGATTCCTCTTGCAGGAACAAGAGGAATTTCGTTTCCCTTCCACCAACGAATCAAAGATCTGTGATGATTTCATACTAACCACCACTGCCGCTTGGTTGACTTTTCTCTCTTGCTTATCACAGTGACATCTGCAGACTACCTTAGCATTCTGTAGAAAGTGTGCCCTGCCTGGGGTGGGAGTGGATGGGGGTTACGATTAGGTAGACCCCCTCTGAGCTCCCACAATCCCCTGAGGACCCTGGGCCCCAGTCCTGACCACTCCCCACTCCAGCTATTCTTGATGAGTCTCCCTGCTGAATTGGGACTTCTTGAGGACAAGGACCCTTGTACGGACCCTTATTTTTATGTGACTGTCACATATCTTGGGAGTGAACTTCTGGAAAGAGGGTCAGAGGGAAACGCCTGGGTGAGTTGTGCTGCCTCCCCTCATTCCGCTCGATCTCAAGGGATCCCACCAACACAATGACTATTAACAAGCCTCCTGCAAAGTGCAGAAGTGGACAGCCCTTTACAGTTTCCAATGCATTGCCATCCACTCTCCTGTTAGTCTTCTCAAAAGCCTCAAGAGGTGGGGAGAGCATTTCCTCTACTTAACAATGAAGAGACAGGATCAGAGAGGTCGAGTGATTTATTCAAGGCCACACAGCTCTTGGGTGGTGGAAATGGGACTCATGCCTGCTGGGGCTGCACAAATGAGTGGAGGAATCTGTGGAGCAAGATAACCAGACTTGGCACAGAGTAGATGCTCAAAACCCTGGTTGAACAAATGAATGAATGCATGAATGAATGAGTAGGCACATGTGCCAGAATACAAAGTCAAGAGGGAAGGGAGAGAGAGCTGGGGGTCTGGGGAGGTTGGGGGCACTAGACACTTTTGCTACCTGTGCTCATGTGACCCCTTCCTGGCTCCTAAAGCACTGCTCATCCTTGGCGTTTCAGTACTTCCTCCTTATCCCCTGTGGTGATGCTCCTTTTCATGCTGTCTCACTTCCCTTGGCCTTTGCAGACTTCTCCTCAGTGGGGCTGGGGGGCTTTCTCTACGGACGCCTCACCTCTCCAGGCCCATCCCTAATGTCTGTAGTGCCCAGTACAAGAACAGAAATGGAGGCTCCCAGCATGTGCCCTCTGCAAATAGCCATTGCTTCTTGGGCCTCAGGGTGCACCCCTGCAAAAGTATTCAACCCTTAGAAGTGTAGACTTAAGCTTGCATAGTCCTCAGAAGCAGGTTCAGGCCAGGCGCGGTGGCTCACACATGTAATCCCAGCACTTTGGGAGGGCGAGGCAGGTGGATCACTTGAGGTCAGGAGTGTGAGACCCGCCTTGACAACATGGTGAAACCTTGTCTCTACTAAAAATACAAAAATTAGCTGGGCCTGGTGGTGGGTGCCTGTAATCCCAGCTACTTGGGAGGCTGAAGCAGAAGAATCACTTGAACCTGGGAGGTGGAGGTTGCGGTGAGTCGAGATCGCACCATTGCACTCCAGCCTGGGTAACAGAGCAAGACTCCATTTCAAAAAACAAGAAGAAGAAGGAGGAGGAGGAGGAGGAAGAGGAAGAGGAAGGAGAGGAGGAAGAGGAGGAGGAAGAAGCAGGTTCAGGCCCATTTGGGGGTCTTGGGTACTGACAGAGTGTTCTAGAAGTGTGGAGCTTGGGATCTGGGGCACATTTACCTGGCCAGGTGGGGAGGGACAAGGCTGGAGGAGTGTGAGTTGGCCCTCTAAATCAGCCTAGGTACCTGGCCAAGTCGGTCAGGAAGACAGGCCCACCGGAGTGGCCCATAGCTTTGCCTGGCAGAGCAGCACCAGGCTCCCCACCAGCTCCAGGGCCGGGGGCTGGGGGTGGGAGTCGAGAAGCCCACACACATGTGCAGCGCATGTGGAGTGGGGGAGGGGACTGGCCTGCAGGGGGCCTTGCTCAGCCGCTTGCACACACCAAGAGACAATAAATCGAGAAACACTTAATCTCTCTGCAAATTGAAATGGAGCCGTAAATATCTGCTGCATCCCAGTAGCTGAGTTATGAGTCTCGTTTATTAATCTCTTTAGTCTCAGGTGATGGATGGAGAAGGAGAATGGCCCACTGAGACTCCGAGGGATGGGGGAAGGAGGGAGGAGAAGTGGGTCAGGGGTCTGGAAACAGTCCTGCCAGAGAAAGGGTCAGAGGGAGAGGCCTGGGGGATTTTTGCATCCTTTTTATGCTCAGCCTTGATCGCAGGGCCCCACGAACACAGTGACTATTAAGACTCCTGCAAAGTGGACAGCCCTTTACAGTTTCCAACACACTGCCCCTCATTCTCTTGTTAATCCTCCCCATCGTCTCAAGAGGTGGACAGGGTGACAATATTCCCTCCACTTAACAGTGAAGAGACAGGATCAGAGAGGTGGAGTGATTTATCCAAGGTCACACAGCTCTGGAGTGGTGGAGTTGGAACATAAACCTGCAAGAGCTACGCAGATGAGAGGAGGGGTCTGCAGAGGGAGGTAACAGACACATGTGGGATGTGATCCTTATTTCTTCCTTTCTACTCTTCTCCCCTCCCTCCCTTCCTTGCTAAAATGCTTGGTAAGCACTGTATGTGATTGTGTTTAGGAATTGGAGAGGAAAAGGTCAGAGTTGGGGGAGGGACAGGAAGGGGAGAAGAGCTGGTGAGTGTTCTCAGCCATGGCTCAGGTCTGTTGCCCCGTCTTAAGTATTTATTTGTAGGACCCCCTCCAGCCCCTGTCAGCATGTGGTGCTCCCAGCTGAGGGCCTGCAAGAGTGCAGGGGAGGAGCTGAGGAGGGTTGGGGCCCTGAGAAGGCTTCCTGCCTGTAGGGAGCTGGGCCTGGGTAGGAGCTTGTGAGTGTGTGCTGCACAGAACAGGGATACTTGGAGAGGTGACTGGGAGAGAGGACAAACCCAGAAAATGGGGTAGTCATGCTGGGCAGTAGAGTCAGGGGCTATGGAGACGGAGGAAGGGCAGCAGGAAGGCTGGGGTGGCCAGTGTTTTGGGAACATGTCTTGTGGCTGGTGTGGGATGGCCTGAAGGGGACACTGAGTCAGGGGCATCTGTTTGGAGGCCATTGGGTGGACCCTGGTTGGTTCTGCTCTCTTTGTCTCTGTCTCACTCCCTGTTTCTCTCATAGTTCCTCAGTCTCTCTTGATTCCAAAGGATCTGGGGCCTGGGTCCTCTTGTACTCCCAGGCCCTGGGTGACCCTGCTCCCAGGCTGGGCTTGGTGCCTGAACCAGTGGCCCTGGGGGGCCTGCGTATTCCTGTTCCTGAGTGCCAATCCCAGGCTCCCGAGGCTTTGCAATGTCACCACCCTAGGCGGATGTTCCTGCTGCTTGTTGCCACCAATGTGGGCAGTGTGCAGGGGTGGTCCGAGTCCCTTCCCTGGTGACTGGCTGCTGGCAGCCTCAAAAGACTCCTGCTCAGAGTTCATCACCTTCCACCAGGTGGTGCTGAGGAGTGGAGGCCGGGTCTGACTGCTGACGTCCTCACCAGGCTGCAGACCCCATCCTGGGTGTGGGCCTGGGGGCAGGACCAAGGCTCCAGCCACAGTGCAGGAGCCCCAGGGCACTCAGGAACATCTGCTCCAACCTTCTGTGCTGTCAGAGACAGGAACTGGGGCCCAGAGAGGGGAAGGAAGTTCAAGGTCACTTCCAGGAGCAGTGGGAGCACTGTGAGTGCAGGGACAGCATGGAGCTGGGCCGGGCTAGGCAGGGGGCTGTGCCCTGTGGATGAGGGAGGTTGACAGGGTAGAGGGTGTGGCAACCTCCAGTGGGGCAGACCTGGGGCAGGGGAGGTTTCCGTGCCATGTAGGGTGGCCACCATCCAGGTTTGCCTGGGACTGTCTTGGTTTAAGCACTGAACACCTCATAGTCTGGAAACCCCTCAGTCTTGGACAGGCAGGGATAGGTGGTTACCCCAGGGCCATGCCAGCTGGACAGAAAGGACTAGGCTCAGGGTATCTCTGGTACACAGCCAGCCGCCCTTTCTGGGGGGCCTCACCTCTCCCATCTGATCCTGAGGGGCAGGTAGGGCAAGCACCTCTTCCATGCTAAGATGGAGAAACCAAGGCACATGGTCACCCAGAGTCCCCAGAGCACCTCTCTGCCTGCCTGCGAGGAAAGGGGTCCCTGTGCTGGGAGGCTTGCCTTCCTGAGGACTGAGCCCACCTCTGGCATAGTGGGACTTGACAGAGGCCACAGCTTCCCTGGTCCTCCTTCCTCTCTGTGCTCATTATCTGGGGCTATCTCTGCTGAAGTCAACTTACACCTCCAGAGCAGGGTAAGTGGGGTGGGGGCAGCTGGGGAAGGGGATTTAGAGAAACTGAGGGATTAAGGCTGAATTGTTCTAGGGTCTAGCAGACTCAAGAAAGGAAGAGAAACAAAAGCGGCATGCTCAGAGGGGGCGGGGATGTGGAGGAGACAGGTGGAGGGAGGGGGGAAAGGCTTTCAAAGACAGAATGAAAGAAATGAGTTATTCCAGCGTGAGGAGGTTGGAAAAACTCCACTGAATCTTTTAACAACCCTTGTCAATTATTCATCTCCTGGTATGAGGGCCCTCTGGTCTGCCACAAATCTCCTCTGAGCAAGGCAGAAGGAGGGAGGGAAACAGAGGAGTCAGAGAGAGAGAGAGGAGAGAGAGGTGGAGAGAGAGAGCGGGGGAGGGTGAGAGAGAGAGAGAGAGCGAGCAGGAGAGACAGGCAGAGAGACAGGAAGAGGAGGGAAGTGACCCTGTCCTTGAATTTCTGTGCTGGAAACAACACTGAATACACACTTCTTTCATAGTAAATGAGCACATCTGCCTTTCTTTATCCAAAGCATAGCCTGCCTCCTCCAGGAAGACTTCCTTGCTTGCCTCTCCCCCTATCCACCACCTCCCCAACTCTCTCTCATTCACTGAGGGCTCACTAGGTGTGTCCAGGAGTGCTGGGTAAGTGTGGCAGTTAAAAATCTACATTGTCCCAACCATGCCTCTCCTTTGCCTGTTCATCCACCACCAAATATTTACTGTGTGCCTACTCTATGCCACTAATCGTCTCCCTGGGTATGGCTTACTCTTGTCCACTGGGGAATTCTCAGAACTGAGGTCCTTGATCTCTTTGTCCCCATGTCCCTGCCCCAGCTGGACACAGGGCTGGGCACATGGCAGGGTGGAGAGTTCTGATTTTCTGATGGACTGGAGGAATGGGGAGTCCAGGCACATGGCAGGTGTTTCAGAAGCCCTTTGTAGTGGAAGTTGGTCCATCTAGAGGTGGCATGGAGCCCCCTTGCCTTACCTGCTCCCCTCCTGGCATCGGGAGACATGGCCTGGCTCCACGTGAGGTGGGCTCAGGGTGCCCAGAGAGTGGAGGGCAGATGCTCACAGGTTGTTGACTATTTGGAGAGTTGCTGTGTTCAGGATGAACCTTAGCACCTCACTCTTCACACTCACTTACAGGCTCACCTCTTCCCAATGGCTTTCTGAGCTGCTCAGAAGGGAGATAAGGCTTCCTCTACCTCTGCCTGAGGCCCTACACTCGACCCAAGACCATACCCATGGGACTTGACCCCGGTGGATCCACCCAGGACCAGAGTGTTGAACCATGTTAACCACACGGAACTTGAAAGCCTGCATCAAAACTAAGTGTTCCAAGGTGAGAAGAAATGGTTGGGTTGCAGCCTGGAAATGAAGTAGATCAAGGGCACATCCAAGGGCAGGGAGCCACAGTGGGTTTAGTGAACCATGGGGGTGGGACAGGCAGGACCAGGGGCAGCGGGCAGCATTGCACAGAGAGGCATAGACCTCTTCTTCTCCACTCTCATCCACTCCCAAGGTGCTTTTCTCTCCAGAAAATTGTTCAATTTCTTATTAAGCTGAAGTAGGATCTGAAGGGAATCAGAGATAAAATTGTTTTTCGGGCTCTGGGGAATGCATGATGAGACTGGATATAGACAAACACACTCCGGAAATCAGGGGAGGCCAAGAGGCTCAGCCGGAGACAACGGCCCAGCATGAGGGAGACAGTTCTTCATTCGGCTACTATGCAACCACTGCCATGTCACTGGTGCCTGCTGCTCGCCCTGGGACCTGCTGCCGGCCACCGCTCCCTGGCCGCGTGTCCAGGAGCCGCACACACTGTGACCGTGCCATTGTTACTCAGTTGTGTCCCAGTGCTACTACTCTGTACGTCTGCCCACAGCTTCCACACTGTGCTCCGTACTCATTCCTATGATTGCACCCTCCTGCAGTGCAGGGTTGTGTGACATGATTCTACAGCTTGGGTCTATTGTTATGCAACGACACTCCACTGCTCCATGGCCACGTTCGACTGCTTGTCACTGTACCTCGTGGTTGCTTGAGTTCATCCATTGCTATGTAATTTTGTTTGGTTGCTATGGAACAGTGACCCATTGCTACACAGCTAAGCTACCTGTGCTTGTCATGGAGCCGTACACTGTTGCTACCCACCCACGTTCTATTGCCTGTAACTGGGATCTACCGGCCATGTGAACATGTGTGTCTGGGTCCTGCTATGATCCTTCTGGGCTCTGGCCAGTGGGTAGGAGCTGGGGCTGGGGGCTGGGTCTCTAGGCCCCCTCTAGGGCAAAGTGTCAGAGGTAGAAATAGCCAGCCTGGTAAATCTGAGGAGAGTGAGAGAGTGAGAAGGAGAAGGCGAGTGAGAGAGGGAGTGAGAGAGAGAAATGAGTTGGGGGACCGAACCAGTGGTGAGAGGATAAACAAGGACGTAGCCAAGAGTCAGGAACAAAGAGGGGCAGGGTGCCTGGAGCAGAGTGGGATGGGCCAGGGAGAGGGACATACCCACTGCCCTGGATACTCTGTGAGTCTCTGGGGGACCCGATGGTGCCAGGTCGACTGAGCATGCAGGCCTCCGTAGCATCCAGTATTTCCTTGGCTGGATGCAAGGCAGCATGAGATTGCCATGTCAGGAAGCCTTGGGCAAGCCCATTCCTACCCATCCCTGGGCCACCTCATTGCCACCCTTTGTAAAATGAGAGAATCAGTCTAGATACTTTCTAAGGTTCTTTCTGATTCTCTTGCTGTCCAGCCAGGGGTTCTATTCCATTTCCCAACTAGGATTTACCAGCATCTCTCTTGGGCCAGGCCTGGGCAGGGCTCTGGAGCCCAGAGGCGAGTAAGTCAGTAAAATAAGCCCTTTAGTTCAAGGGCTGGATGGTGGTGGCTGAGTGGCCCTAACCCGATAGCAAACCAGGGCTAGCAGCCAGTCCTTAAGGCCTCACCTAGTGTCCAGCAAGAGGGAGGGTAGAGGGACCAGGAACACTCTCTCTTGGTGAATGAGCCACTGATGGGCATGCTGGAGGTGATGCCCAGGGTGGGCATGCTTGAGTGAGTTCTCCATCAGACCCAGCTCACCTCACAACACCTCTGCAGTTTGTGGGTATTGGGTATCACTCAGAGCCTCCCAGAACTCCGGCCTAGCACGCTCAGGCCACTTCCTTCTCTCCTCACTCCTCTGTCACTGACAATGGTTACTGTTGCTTAAAAATACTTCCTCCTGGCTGGGCGTGGTAGCTCACACCTGTAATTTCAGCACTTTGGGAGGCCGAGGCAGGCGGATCACCTGAGGTTGGGAGTTCGAGACCAGCCTGGCCAACATGGTGAAACCTTGTCTCTACTAAAAATACAAAAATTAGCCAGGCATGGTGGCACGTGCCTGTAATCCCAGCTACTCGAGAGGCTGAGGCAGGAGCATTGCTTGAACCCGGGAGGCGGAGGTTGCAATGAGCTGTAACTGCACCACTGAACTCCAGCTTGGTGACAGAGTGAGACTCAGTCTCAAAAAAAAAAAAAAAAAAAAAGCAAAATTAGCCATGCATGGTGTCGCATGCCTGTAATCCCAGCTACTCAAGAGACTGAGGCAGGAAAATCTCTTGAACCCAGAAGGCAGAGGTTGTGGTGAGCTGAGATCACACCATTGCACTCCAGCCTGGACAACAAGAGCGAAACTCCATCTCAAAAACAAACAAATGAACAAACAAACAAAAACCCAAAACACACTTCCTCCTAATGGTTAACCTTGACTTCTCAAGCTGCAGCCTGGTCCCATCTCTTTTGGTTTAATTCTTAAGAGAAAATCAAGACTTGCCCGCTACCCATGTTATTCTAATATTCTTTCAGATGTTGAAAACACTGTTTATATTGCCCACCTATCAGATC
Source organism: Chlorocebus sabaeus (assembly GCF_047675955.1). Lineage (NCBI taxonomy): Eukaryota > Metazoa > Chordata > Mammalia > Primates > Cercopithecidae > Chlorocebus > Chlorocebus sabaeus. Next base: position 50,108,905 of record NC_132929.1, on the reverse strand, counting down.
CATTCTATATTTAAAGGCCATTTCTTCCTCCACTCTGTTTTTTGCTCTCTGCTCCTCCTCTACCATCATCATCACCATCATCATCATCATCATCAACATCAAATTTTATAAGCACAGTGCAGACTCCAATCCAACCCACCCCACAATTTGTGTCTCACTTCCCACAAACAAATCCATGGTCTTAAGACATCTGTATCTGGTTTCTCTCAAATAATCCAGACTCTCAGACCTACTGACCTCCGTTCAGACCTTGGATGCTTTACCAGCAGACTGCAAATGAAGGACTCCCTGCCATGCCCAGTACCAGGAGCAGGGCTGGGTACTTCCTCCTCCTTGGTTGTGCTGTGTCAGTGCCCAAGTGACTGATGTGAGAGGCTTGTCCAGCCAGGAGGTGCTTGAGGCTCCTGCTCCCAGAGGTAGTGTGAGTCAGGGGCTGAGGTCTGCATCCTTGGGGGAAGGTGGAGGCTTAGCTTGGGGAGGGCTGAGGCTTGGCTGGTTGGCCCCTCCTGGGCAGCTGAGCAGGAGAGGTTGCTCTGAGCCCTCCGCAGGGCTGAGACTGGGGAGGAACGCCTTCTTTCTCCTCCCTTCCCATGTGCCTTTCCCTGTGATGGCACCTTCCCTTTTCTTTCTTTCCTGGCCTGTTTTTTCTTTTCTTTTGTTTTTTCTCTTGAGACGGGGTCTTGCTCTGTCACCCAAGCCGGAGTACAATGGCACGATCATAGCTCACTGCAACCTCGACCTCCTAGGCTCAAGTGATCCTCCTGCCTCAGGTTCCTGAGTAGCTGAGACTACAGACATGCAACAACATATTCGGCTAATTTTTTGAATTTTTTGTAGAGACAGGATCTCACTATGTTGCCAGGGCTGATCTCAAACTTCCGAGCTCAAGTGATCCTCCCACCTCAGGCGGCCCACGTGGTGAGATTACAGATGTGGGCCATGCACCTGGCCTTTCTTCCTTTACTACCTCTGCTTAGAGGCACAAGAAGGGGGAACCACGGGGCCAGGATGTGGAGAGGGCAGGAGGAAGTGGCTTATTCATGCTGCCCCAAATCTCCAAAGATAGGGTTTTTAAATTTTCAATGCAGTTTATGGCTGAGCTGGATGTTGATCCCAAGGGCTGTTTCCTCAAGGGCCAGAGGTGACAGGAGGAAATCGTAAAGATGGCCTATGAGTGCTGTGGTGCATGAGCAGGACGGCCCTGCTCCCAGGTGGGCAGGGGTGCTCATGTGGAAGAACCCTGGGCATGCCCAGCAGACAGCCAGCCTTCCTATTCGTTTGATGGGACACGTTCCAGAAAGGTGCAGAAGTGCCAGGGGAAGATGAGGAGGCTGTTGGTGGAGGAGGTCAGGTCCTGGGAGGGGGATGGCTTGGACTTCCCTATGGACTGGTGGCCTTGTCTGGGGCCTTTTCTCAAGATCTTCCAGAGCAGCGTTTCCCATGGGACCCGCTGTGGAAGAAGGGAGGAAGCCACCCAAGAATTCAGCCATGGTTACTGGGTAGCACCTCCCTGGACTGTCTCTTTGGTAGCCCATTCTTTAGTGCTCTGCATCAAGGGCTGAGACCCAGCACTGACTCCTCAGCAAATTAGGATGTCACTTTGGCCACCTCCACCAGCCCTTTCTGAGCATCTGCTCAACCGGCAACAGGAAGACACAGCAGCTCCCATGATCAAGGACACAGACTCTGTCACCAAAATTGGTGTCCTCTATTATTCATATTCATATTATTATTATTATTATTATTATTAGAGATGGATTTTCACTGTTGTTGCCCAGGCTGGAGTGCAATGGCGCAATCTTGGCTCACCGCAACCTCTACCTCCCGGATTCAAGTGATTCTCCTGCTTCCACCTCCTGAGTAGCTGGAAGTATAGCCATGCACCACCATGCCTGGCTAATTTTGTATTTTTTTAGTAGAGACAGGGTTTCTCCATGTTGGTCAGGCTGGTCTCAAACTCCCGACCTCAGGTGATCCGCCCGCCTTGGCCTCCCAAAGTATTGAGATTACAGGCGTGAGCCACCATGACCAGCTGGTGTCCTCTTTTTTTGAGCCCCAGTTTCTCCCGTTATAAGTGAAAATGAATCTCTTAAAGGTGCTTCCCACTACCCAGTGGCCGTGCACCTCAGGAAGTTCTGGGTTGATGCCTACACACCTAAATGGAACCCTGGCTTCCAAGTGTTGCATGTGTTTGTTTTGAAAGAAATTACACGGGAGTTCCACTCAAAAGGTGAAGAGACCCTGCAAATGAAGAAGCCACAGCTCCCAGCAGTTTGACTTCGGGGTAACTCACATGCAGAGTGTGCCTAAGGGGAGGTCTGCTGGCCACCTGAGGCATGAACCAGTCCTGCAGATGGCAGTTAAGTCCCCTTCCCATGGCTTGTCACTGCCCCGGCCCTTCCCACCTGGGGAGAGACACTCACTGTGTCGCGGGACGTCTCAGGCACCAGAGGCTCCTCCTCTACTTCCCGTGGCATGGACGTGCTCAAGTCCATTGTGGAGCTCACTGTGTCCTTGGACCAGGACTCTTGGATGGTTCCCAGCTTCTCATCTAGGATCTTGGGGTCCAAGGTAGGAAGAGCCTTGCTGTTGTTTGGTGTCAAGAAGTTTTCTGGTCTCTGAGAAGAGAAGGTGCAGATAAACTTTGGAACAGGCTCCTTCTCTCTGCCCATCTACCATAAGCACACCTTCTACACCCCAAGCCTCTCCTCCTCATGGCTCAGGAGGCCCTGCATGGCTGGCCCGTGCACACCTCCTACCATCTACCCTTGCTCACTGGGCCCCAACTACATGGCCCTTGCTGTTCCTCCAACAAGCCAAGCTCTCTCCTGCCTCAGGGCTTTGGCATTTGCTGTTCTTTTCCTGGAGGTCCTCAGGATCTTTACGTGGCTGTCTCCTTCTTATCATTCAAGTCTCAGCCCAAATGTGACCTGCTCAGAGGGTTCCTGCCCTTTGAGATAGAGGCCCACTCTATCTAAAGTAATCCCAGTTCCAATATACTCTCTATTCATTTATCCCATTTTACTGTGTTCATAGCACTTACTCTACCAGAAAATTTAAAAATGCATTTACTTCTTAACTGCCTCCCCATGAGTCCCATGTCAGCAAGGAACCCTGTCTATCCCTAGTGTCTGGTTCATTGTAGGCACTCAATACATTTTTGGTGGAAGAATAAATGAACTATGCCATCTCTGACACCCAAACTTGGTGCAGCAACAACAGCTTCTAAAATCCTCTACTCTTTTGACACCCTTTGCTCTGTAGACCTATTTTCCATTTCATCTCCTCTATCATCCTTCAATCTTACCACCCATTAAGCAGAGAGTCTCTCCTCTCTGTATATTCTGATGAGCCTTCATCTCCCTCCGTGTTCTTTTCCTGTTCTCCTTCTCCCTTGGCAGGATTATCACTCTCATGTGTCTAAAGTCTGATGCCACTCAAATACCAGCCTCCCCACCACCCAAGGATGCCTTGACGTCTCAGCTCACACTGACTTGTAGATTTTCTGAGTTCTTCTGATCTAGCAGTTGGCTGTCTGTGCTTTCATGTTGCTCTCTAAACCATTTTTGTTTTTCTTTTCTTTTCTTTCTTTCTTTTTTTTTTTTTTTGAGACAGAGTCTTGCTCTCTTACCCAGGCTGGAGTGCAGTGCCATGATCTCAGCTCACTGCAGCCTCCACCTCCTGGGCTCAAGCAATTCTCCTGCCTTAGCCTTCTGAGTAGCTGGGACTACAGGCATCCGCCACCACACTTGACTAATTTTTGTGTTTTTAGTAGAGATGGGGTTTCACCATATTGGCCAGGCTGGTCTCGAACTCCTGACCTTGTGATCTGCCTGCCTCGGCCTCCCAAAGTGCTGGGATTACAGGCATGAGTCATTGTGCCTGGCTGCTATTTTTGTTTTTGTTTTTTAAATAAAACTTGAAGTTCCTTGGGCTTAGGGACATGTCTGTGCTCCCTTTGGGGAGGGGTTACTTTAAAGCCCTGTTGGAAATTCATGGTTGTCTCTAAAACATACTCATTGTTCAAAGAATCATGCAGTCCTAGGGTTTTCAGGGACCTCAAAGGTGAGCCAGTTCCACCCTGCACCAGCTGTTGGAATCCTCTCTTGGGTGCATAGCAGACAAATTATTCCACTGTCTGGAGTCTTGTGCTAGAAATAAATAGAGCAACGGGCACACTGCCAACTCGTACAGATGCGCTCAGAGTTAGAGGTGCCCTGGTGTTTGACCCTGAACAACCAGAGAGGGAATGAGTGCAGGTGGGCCTCTTTTTAAGTGGTTCTTCTATAGGAAAGTCCATGCATACTAACTCAATGAATTGGGACAAGGACCCTTCACTTTACCACTGAAATTCTTTAAGTAATTATTCTTTTATGCCACTTTCAAATAAACTTTGCTGTGCAGAAATTCATTAAGGCGAAGACGTTTCTGGCAATGTCTATAGAGTAAGGGACAGTCACACAAGTACACAGAGGCATTTGGCTAAGTCTGGGCTCTATATCCCCCAATTCCCCATCAAATGGGTGCAAACTAGACAACGCCAAAGAGAAAGCAGCTATAACAAGACTCTGGGAATGGGAAGAGTGGGACACTGGGGGACCCCGAGGCTGACTTTGGCAGGCCACCTACTGCACTTCATGATCAAGACTCCTGGGCCTGTTTTGTCTGTGGGCATCAGGCCTGGCGGTCTCTCCCACCTGGTCCTCTCAGTAGCTATGGCTCATGGAGGGCGGGTTTCACTTGGAGGTTCCCCACTGACGTGAAGACACCCAGGGTAGCATCTGAGTCAGATGGTTTAGAGTTTTTGGGCCATGTGTTTTAGACAGGAAAGAATACCACATCTGTCTCCTTCTCAGAACAGCTGAACACCAGATTGACTGCAGAGGAAGAGCTACAAAATGCATATTGGGTGGATGGATGAATGGGTGGGTGGATGAATGGATGGATGAATGCAGGAGAGAATGAAGGAAAGCATAAATACAGGGCAAAGACCATCTTCCCATTGACCAGGTGGCCCCTGGGGCTGGGGTGAGATGCTGATTCAGGACCTATAATGACATTTCTGCTCATTTCCAGGCAGAAAGCCAATCTCCATGCCCTGGATTTCATAGACTGCCATCTAATCCAGTTAGGAGAGGAAGTAGAAGTAATGAAATCAAGGGAGAGGTCTCTAGAGGTGCCCCCATCAGTACTGAAAGCAGGGACAATTGCAAGGGAGTTCCCTCCCCCACAGCCTGTCTCCCTGACATCCACTCAGTGTGGCCCCAGCACCAGATGGGTCAATGCAATAACCCAGAGCTGACGTTTACTGAGCCCCTGGTCAGAGCTGAGCTGGGCACTCACCAGGTACTTTTATGTGGATTCTGAAATTTACCATGTGTAATCCATTTAATTTCATCACAAAGCTAAAATAAAGGTAAGAACAACCCCTCAGTCCAGACCAGTGCCTTTACCCTATCAGTCTCTTAGGGGGTGATGTGGGGGTGGGCTCTGCGAAGGAGGGCAGGCAAGGCAGAGTATCTATGGACTTTAAGTCTATCCTGCCCATCCCTGCTCCAGCCACCCTTCCTGTAGTGCCTGCCAGACTCAATGGTTCTGTCCTGCCCTACCCTGGGGTTGACCCTGGCCAGGATCTGCTGCCATGGCTGCTCCATGCCTGTACCTCCCCACCCTGCATGTCTCTGCCCACCTTCCCATTCCCCTGTCCCATTCAACTTTGCCAGGATCCATCTGGCCTGGGATTTGGAGGCAAGGTGGAGAGGTAACTTTTATAGTGAAATCTTTAGACCTCTAAACAGCACAGATCCTGCAGGGCACATCAGAGGGAGTTACTTTTGTCATGTGAGGTGAGGGGCACCAAGAGACCCATCATGTCTAAATTCTCCCTAATAGTTCTCCTTCTTTAGGGTCAGTTTTACATCTCCAGACTCCACAGCTTCAATCAGCTCACATTTGGGGGAGGAAATTATGCCCTCACCCCCTTGCTTCTCAAGGAAGGGAGCTTGCCTGAGACCACAGAGAGGGCCAGGCTGCTCGAGACCATAGAAAGAGCCAACCCATAGGAGATGGTGAGTCAGTGAAGGGTGGGGAGAGCCTTGGAGACTAACTCATCCCAAGACTAACTCCTCTTAATCAAGCCCAGCCTTGCCTCACTCTCCTTTCCTCCAGGTAGGGTGGAAGCTGCTGGCCCACCCCACAAGCCTGCGTGTTTGTTTCTGTATTTGACAACCCTTGCCTGCTGGGGCAGCTTAGGGCTGACAAGTGGCCCCTGTCCCTGTGGCTTCGTGTCTGAGGCACATCCTGGTTCATTAAGACTGTAATTGGAGATTGACTTTGAAAGCTCAAAGAGATGCATGGCCACGCACTAGCTCAGACCCAGCATTCAGCCCACTGCTCCCTGTGTTGCTGCATCTGCCCACACCACATATAAGTGCCATGGTTGGGGAGAAGACACGCCTTCCTCACTCCTCCCAGCACTCACTGTTGCTAGCAGAGTTGGGTCTGTAGAGACAGACCAGGCCAATGGCATCACAGGCTTGAGGCTTCTTAGGTCACCTGTCTCCCTCCTCCCCACAACATCCTCTGCCTTCCTCCTACCCATTCCATCCCCTAGATCCCCAGTCATGCAAAATGCAACAGTTCCAGCCTGCCCCGCAATTACAGACTAGCCAGGCTGCAGCTGCTGTCCTTGGTGCTGAAAGTGCCCGCCTTCCGGCCTGCTTGCGTCTCGCCCCGCCCTGAGCCTTCTCGCTGGAGCGCACATGCTCTTAATTCAATTAGCTGGCCCTGAACCCTCCCCAGGGGGCCTGGAGCGGAAACTGACAAATTCTGTTTAACAAAGACATTTGTCCCTCGCCCCGCCGGCTTTGGGCTCTGCCCGCCTGTATCCCGCTCATTAGGTATCTAACAAAGTGAGTCCCAAGAAATCTGCTTCCAATCGCTAGTAATTCAGGAGGCCTGATGCAATTTTCTCCCTGATAAGGGTGTCTCGCCCACTGGCAAGCGCCGTAATGAGCCCTGTACAGCAGCTCCCCGATCAGTCACTGCTTTGTCATTTCCTGTGGCTGCAGTTGTAGGTTCTTATCTCTTCAGCTGTAGGCGAAGCTCAGACAACAGGCCCCTCCAAGAGGGCTTGCTGCCTCCCCTGCATATAGCGAGCCTCATTTATGGCATCCTGCGTGTTCTTGCAGCTGCAGTGGTTTGAAGCTCTGAGTCTGTCTCCCAGCCAAGAAGGACCGCAGTGTTAATCTTTGGTGGGACCATGATTCATTTGCCAGAAAGTGGTGTTTGTTAGAGGGTTAATCCCAAAGCAAGTTGTGAGGCCAGGAGAGCTGAGCCACTGATAAGAATTTTTTAAAATTCTGTTGAGGATTTTAGTATGGAAGTCCTGCCTGTGGCTCAGTGGTTTGACTGTGGGCTCACTCTTGCTACCCTGAAACCTGGCTTTCTGAATTTAATTGTTTCCCTTGGGTTCCCCTATTCTCATGCAGAGAGACTTTTCCAACACAGTTGAGATCACATCCTACTGCTGCTCCAAGACCTTTCTCAGTTTCCTGCCACTTTATGTCAAAGGCCTCACCCTGCACCCTAACACCCAGGTCTTCTACAATGTAGACTTCATCTAGCTTTCTAGTCTCACTGCCCATTACAGTTCCCATATGTCATGTGCTCCAGACACTGTCATGCCTCCATGTCTTTGCATGTGGGGGTCCCTTTGCCTGAAGCACCATTGCTTTGCCAATTTCCAACCCACTATTTGGAACAGAGCTCAAACCATGCCTTTCTGTGACACTTCCCCTGACCTCTGTATACTCAATGCACCAATGTCAACCAGGACCCTTAGTAAGATGGGTGGTAGTGATCTGTTGGGGTGCTTTACTGCTTGCCACAGGTTAGAAAGCTAATAAATGGCTTTGGGAGGCCAAGGCAGGCAGATTATGAGGTCAGGAGTTTGAGACCTGCCTGGCCAACATGGTGAAACCCCATATCTACTAAAAATACAAAAATTAGCTGGGCATGGTGGCGGGCACCTGTAATCCCAGCTACTGGGGAGACTAAGGCAGGAAAATCGTTTGAACCCAGGAGGCAGAGGTTGCAATGAGCCAAGATCATGCTATTGTGCTCCAGCCTGGGTGACAGGCCGAGACTCCGTCTAAAAAAAAAAAAAAAAAAAAAAAAAAAAGAAATCTAATAAATGGTTAATGAATGAATGACCTTGGCTCGGCCAGCGATACATCTTGACTGAAGGGACTGAAGGGACTGAAGGGAGGTCTATGCTAAGGTGGTTGGGCTTTGAGTAGGGGGGAATCCCAAGACCAACTCCCATTTTCTGAGAAGTTTTGTCTAGAAGCTTCTGCCATGTCTCTCTCTATTCCTTCCCTCCCCCTTCTTCAATCTACCAATTATGCACTGGGCTCACAGGGAGAGCAGAGCAAGGGAAGGGAGTGTCCAATGTCCAGTTTCCTCAGTCATCTCTGCATTCTGACTTAATATACTCCATCTGCAGCCGGGAGTTGTAGGCTCACATTCTCAAGGCAACACTGGGTCCTGTGGTTGGTGAGGCATTTAAAAAAATAATTGAGACAGGGTCTCACTCTGTTGCCCAGGCTGGAGTGTGGTGGCACCATCATAGCTCACTGCAGCCTAAACCTCCCAGGTTCAAGCAATCCTCCTGCCTCAGTGCCCCCAAGTAGCTAGGGCTACAGGTGCACAACACCATGCCTGGTTAATTTTTGTGTTTTTAGTAGAGATGGGGTTTTGCCATGTTGCCCAGGCTGGTCTCAAACTCCTGAGCTCAAGTAATCTGTCCATCTTGGCCTCCCAAAGTATTGAGATTATGGGCGTGAGCCACTATGCCCAGCCTGATGAGGCATTTGAGATGAGCTAAAGCAGGTCTTCTGAATGACTAGCAATTGGAAGCAGTATGCCTCTCAGTCCAGCCCTTCTCACTCTGGCCTTCGAGCTCCTAGGCTCCACAGCCTCCAGCTCAGGGCAGGGTACATTGAGGACTTTAGCAAATCTGGCTTCTGGAGAGATGATTGTCTGTCACTTTTCCCATTTCTTTATTCTCGGAAAATTGCAGCGAGACCAAATGTGGTGCTGGCGATGCTTATCTTCAGCACTTGATAAGGCCTCCTGATGTCCTTATGGATGTGAAGCTGGTGGAGCAGCTGTCATGAGGGGCGGGTGCCGAGTGATGGGTTCACAGGGCTCTACCATCTCCCCTCCCCCAGGAGCCCTGTCCTCATCCCTGATGAGTTCAGCACGTTTGTCAGAAACCTGGGTGAACAACACTAAGAGATCCTTTACCGAGCATCTGCAGGACACTGTGTTAGGCATCTGCACATGCTCCCTCATTCAATCTTCACTATGTTCCTGGCTGGTAGGGATTACAATCCCCTTTTATGGATGAGAACAGTGAAACTCAGGATGGCTAAGATCAAATGGAAGGTCCAGATTCAAGCCCAGGTCTACAGGATTACAAGGTGGACACTGCAACACTTCAAGTGTCCTGGCCACCTCCACGGATGACCTGGAGCTTGGGGTTGGGGGTACAGATCGGACTGTGTGTTGCATGATAGAATCAGGGTCCAGAATGATCTCAAGCTTAGAAGATGGGCTGAGATGAAAAAGGTGAAATACCACAGGGGAGAAACCCTGTCTAAGTTCAATATAGAACAGCAGGGAGGCAAGATGCAGACATGTTGCCTACTGATGTGCCAGAGTGAGACTCTGGCTCTAAACGGACCCTCACTGCTTTGATAAATGCTAAAATAGAACCAAAGCTAGGCTTCAGTTGCACCAAAGGGGAGAATGTATTCAGAGAGAGGGAGTGATGGTCTTACTCTACCTCTAATGCTGATTGGGCCCCATAGTTTTGGGGGATACTTTAAGAGGAATGTTGTCAAGAGGAGACAACCAGCAGGACAATAATCAGAAACCAAGTGCTACAGAGGAAGAGGAAGGAGAGTGGGTTCAGTCTGGAGATGCCATAAATAGTTTGCAAATGTCAGCAGGGCTGACATAGTCACAGGCCCTGACTTCTCTGGAGCTGGCCTCTGGGAAGAAAAGGCAGGGCCAGAGGGAGGAAACTGAAGAGAGACAGAAGACAGAAGGAAGTTTAGAAAGGAGCTAGTAGAGGATAGAGAGGCCTTTCTGGGTGGTAATGAGCTCTCTGTCATGGGAAATGACCAAGTAGAGTCTGTCAAACTCTCTGTGTCTGTTCTGGAGGGACCGTTCAGCTCCTTCTCTGGAGTGGGGAGCATGGGAGTTGCAAGATCACCAAGGGAGGCCAATATTGTCCCCAAGGCAGGGAGCACTATGGGGGGATTCAAGCATTCTGGAAAGCAGGTAGGAGCCTCCCTCATGGCAGCATAGGAGGAGAGGTGGGATGGCCAGCCCTGCTCCCACACTGAGAATCCGTGACCTGGGGGCCAGGTTGGCCTTGTGAAAGCACAGACTCGCATGTCTCTCCCGCCCCATTCTAAGCTTCCTTTGATTTGTTCGTTTTTTGTTTTTTGAGACAGAGTCTCGCTCTGTTTCCCAGGCTGGAGTGCAGTGGCACGGTCTTGGCTCACTGCAACCTCCGCCTCCTAGTAGCTGGGATTACAGGCTCCTGCCACTACACCCGGCTAATTTTTGTATTTTTAGTAGGGATGGGATTTCTCCATGTTGGTCAGGCTGGTCTGGAACTCCTGACCTCAGGTGATCTGCCCACCTCAGCCTCCCAAAGTGCTGGGATTACAGGTGTACCGATTCTAATCTCTCCAGAGCCACTGCACCCAGCTCTAAGCTTCCTTTGGATGGGATGGGAAGAGCTCTACACTGGACCTAGAACCTGAGCAGGTGAGGGAAAGGGCACCTGTGGGCAAGGGGTGGATCTGTCTTCTCTGCCTCCTGCCAACTGACCTGAGGCAATGAGAGGACAGGTGGGCAGAGGCTTTATGTGTGGGAGGGAGGGCAGTGAGGGATGGTGTGAGATGGTGGCAGGGAAAGGGTCTCTTTCTCCGGATCCATCCTTATGGTAGTGTTTTCCGAGATGGAGTCTTGTGGGTGGGAACAGCCTTCAGAAGGCAGAACCAGTGGAGGAGACAGCTGTACTGTTCTGGGCACTGGCCCATTCAGGCCGCTGTGCTTGGGGAAGAAATGGAGGGAGGTTTGTGTTGTGGTTTCTCTAAGGACTAGCCCAGGAGTGTCATGTGTGGCTTACAAAAAAATCTATAAAAATTTTTCAGAAGCCAGCGTGATGCTGCCTGTCCCCTGCCCTCTCCTCTGTATTTGCTAAGTGACCACTCGTCCTCACTCTGGGCTGGTCTCCAGAGAGATCTTTGTAACTAGTCTGAAAAGAAGCCACCACAGTAGCATCAAAGACTTGCCCCACTCCTTCCCTGTGAGGGGAAGAGGGAGGGGGAAGGTCAGATGGGACCATGGCAGCTGCCCCTGCCCTCAGTGGTGGCAGCAGGTGTCACCACCACCTCTCCTCAAATGCACCCTCTCTATACTCCTAGGAAGCCAGGGGGTTTCAAGTCCTCCCAGCATGTCTGGGGGCTGTGGGCTGAGGAGGGTGTGGCCACCCATCTGAGAGGCCCTACTTCTGCCTGGTGCCCCATCTGGGCAAGGCGATGGATCCCAAATCTTAAACCCAAGAGGAGAAATGTTGCTATATACCAAGATGACGGTATGAACTTGTCCCACCTCATGGGGAGGTGCATTTCCAGGCAGAGAGGCAGGAACCAATGCAATGAGCACCTACTGTGTGCATCCCAGGTTCCAATCCACACAGTCAGCCCAGAAAACCTGGTCAGTGTGGGCCTCACTTTAAAGAGGCTAGCTGCAAGCTGGAGGGCACCCAGGATGCTGCGGGATCTCGAAACCAGTTCATTAAGAGAGCCAAGCTGCTTTGCCTGGGGAAGTGTAGACTCCCCGGGGATCACATCACACTCTTCAAAGAGAAGAGGCCGAGATCAGAGGGGGAATGGAGGAGACCAAAGGTTTATGTGTGTGTGTATCTGGAGTAGCCATAGGCTCAGGAATTTTTTTTTTTTTTTTTTTTTTTTTTTTTTTTTTTTAAGACAAAATCTTGCTCTGTTGTCCAGGTTGGAGTGCAGTGGCATGATCTTGGCTCAGTGCAACCTCTACCTCCCAAGTTCAAGTTATTATCCTGACTCAGCCTCCCAAGTAGCTGGGATTACAGGCACCCACCACCACAGCTAATTTTTGTATTTTTAGTAGAGACAGGGTTTCACGATGTCAGCCAGGCTAGTCTTGAATTCCTGACTTCGTGATCCACCCCCCCTCAGCCTCCTAAAGTGTTGGGATTACAGGCGTGAGCCACCGCGCCCAGCCAAACTCATGGATTTTTAGAGCTTAATGGACCTCAAAGGCCAGCCCCCACTGAATGTGCAATAAAGGGAAGTTTTCTGTGTGTATGTTTTTGTATATGAGTGTACATGGTTTTCTAGTTTTTGTGTGATCTGTGTGTTCATATACTCACCTACACACACAAACCATCTTAAGGCAGATCACTTTAAGCAGCAAATGACTAGAGAAGTCCCACCAGAGGGTAAAAAATGAACCCATCACGAACCAGCCACCTTCAAGTGCAATATTCCAAACCAGAGACCACCACCTCTTGCCATTCACTGAGACTGTAGGCTTTGTTATCTTGTCTGCCCTCAAAAGTGTTGGTTGACTATGGGATCTATGTAGGAGGCTTGCTGGGGTTGCCCTGCAGCCTCAGGGGCAAAGCCAGGAGCTTGGGGCAGAGGGAGGGCCCCAGGAGGCAGGTTGAGCTCAATGTAGGGTGGCCATTTCTATCACTCAGCCATGGGAAGGCCTGTTCCTGGAGGTAGTGAGCTCTCCATCATGGCAGCGCAGGAGGAGAGGCTGGGATGTCCACTTGCTGCCAAGGAGATTGCCGTCCAGGGTGGGCTGTTGAGAGAGACATCTTCTGTCTCTGCCTATTTGCAAATTTCGCCATGCTGGTTCTGAGAGCCCTGAGAATGGGTGATGTGGGGGTGGTGGGTGTGGGGAAGCTGTGTTCACCAAAATGTCCAATTATCCAGGACAGCCTGTGCCCGAAACTCCTGGACATGGAGGCTCATATGGGAAGCCCTACGTCCTCGGGCTGGGGCTAGGCTCAAATAGGGCACGCACATTCATTTCTCCTGAAGCATTTCCGCTCTGTGACAGCACTGATCACGTCTGACCACATGCAAAGAGCTGCCCCTAGGATGGAGTTGTTGACCATGTGAACAAGGGGCCCGAGAGGCCCGCTATCACAAGCCTCGGCAGCTAGAGTGTCCGCAGGACTCTAAGACCTCCAGGTGTCAGGTGATGTCTTCTGGACCCATTATGCAATATTTGATTTAAAGGGTGGAAGAGTTGATGGCCCCAGCCCTGCCGCTGCCTTCCCGAAGTCTAGGATGCAGAGATGAATACCAGGTACCTTCCATGATGAAGTCGCAGGCAACACTTTAGGCGCAACAATAAGGGGGCAGGAACCTGATCTCTGTTACAGCAGCTTAGCTCATAACTGTACTCAGCTACCACGAGGAGTCCAAATAGCCCCTTCAAGGACTCCGTATCATGTGACCTTGTTTGAATTTCCTCAGACCCCTTATCATTAGCTGATATCTGCTTATGAACTATTTGTTTATTGTCTGTTCCATACTCCCTGCTAAGAACGCAAGCTTTACGAAGACAAGGCATTATTGGTTTTTTTCTTCTTCTTCAATGTAATATTCCTAAAATCCAGAACAGCAATTGCTCATAGTGGGTGCTTCATAAATGTTTGCAGTTGCATAGAGAACAATGATGGTATTGCAGTGAAGGTGGTAATGAGGGGTGGAGAAGGGGATGGGGCCCTTTAGACTTAGCTGCAATGCAATCTGACCTGTTTATGAATTCTCAACACTTTTCTGTCATTCCTTAGGGAGAAGGATGCCAAAAGGGCTCAGACGCTAGAGAGCCATGTCCAAGCCCAATGAAGGTGTGAGCTCAAAGCAGAATGAGGTCCATGGCTGCCAATCCCTCATTCTCCCCATTTCAATCCACAATGGCAGCCAAAATTCTACTTCTTGCCTTGCATAGTTCCTGACATGCAGTGACTCCTCATCAAATATACATGGAATAAAAGAATGAATGAATGGGGTGCTGTGGCTGCAAGGACTTCACAGTGAATTTAATTTAACCACATTAGCACTTTATACTCAGGCTCCTAACCTGGTCTTTAAGATTCTGGAATTAAAGGGAGTCAGTTATTGGCCAATTCTTGGATAGTTTACCAAGAAATATTTCCACTACAAAGAGATTTAGCTTCTGTGTGTGCCACTACAGGTGTGAAAATGCCTGTGTGTCAGTTTGCATGTATGTGAGAGCATGTACATATGCATTAAGTGTGTGCGTCCTTCTTGCCAAGGTATGTGCGCACACATCTGTGTGTCTGTGACTGTGTTTAGATATTCACATGTGATTAATGACAGCGTATATGTAGAGTGTGCATGTGTGTGTGTGTGTGTGTGTGCGTGCGCATTCTTGGCTGTAGAATCTGAATTTCTGCTAGTACTATTTTCCTGGTACACACCCAATCCTGATCCCCTTTCTTTTCCTTTCTTCTCAGAAATCCATTACTAAAAGGTTTTTTACCCGCCTCCAGGGGGAGGGGGTTGGGGGAAGGAGACACTAAAATCACAAGGCCTAGATCAAAACACTCAGCAGCTAAATGAATTCGGCAGCATTTTCCCGCATGACTTGGAGGGATAATTTAGTGAGGCCGCCAGCTGGAAGGAAAGGGATTAATTCTGCATTTAGCACAGCTCCGGTGAATAATTCATTACTGGAGACCTTTGTGCCCAGCCCCTGGGCAATTGGGAAACTGTTCTGCCCACCTGCCTGTTGCCTGCCTGGGCCCACTAGTCAGTCCCCTGACAAGGGGCACCTGACGCTCCTTTTAGTCCCAGGATACACATGCACAGTGGAAGGGGCAGGAGGCAGAGGGAGGTGGGGAGGGGCTGGCAGTGGCCAGTGGCCACAGGCAGACTCTATACCTTGGGAAGAGGCCCCAGAGGTTTGGGCTCCAAACTGGGAAGTTTGTGACCTTTCTCACCAAGATTCTGCTGCCTCTTTCTTGGGGTTTGTTGCTTCTAACCTTGAGAGGGCAATCCTGAATACCTATAGCAGAGAGTGCCAGTGGGGGTCTCAGACCCTCTCCAGAGGCCTTGTAAAAGCACTTTCAGGCTAGTACCAGCCCAGATATACTCCTCATACTCCACACTATAGGATTGCCTGTGCTCTTCATGAGGGAGGTCACAGAGCCAAGTACTACCCCAGAGCTGGTGGATATTTTTCCTGCGTGGGAAGAAGGCAGGAGTGGGTTGGTGCGGACATTAGTCCCTGCAAACACTTTCTGGGTTCATGGTCCTAAACTACCCACATCCCAGGACCACTGAGAGGAAAGGGGGAAAGTCCAGCGGGTGTCTGGCATGTGCACTGCAGCCAAGTGAGCAGGGTCTAAGCTGGGCCGAGACCAGGTGTAGCTAACTAGAGGGATCGAGGTTCATCCAGCAGGCAGGGCTCAGCCCTGGGTGTCTTCACATTTGGACCAACCCAGCTGTGGTAGATAGAATTCCAAAAACAGGCCTCCAAGATTTTACACCCTCATTCTTGGAACCCGTGAATATGATGACTGATGAACCTGGGATGATGTTTGTTATACGGGACTGTTGACTTTAAGATAGGCAGATGATTTGAGTGGCCTGACCTTGTCATACCAGCCCCTCTAACAGTACTTCTAAAAGTTTTCTGTGGCTGCTGACAGAAGAGGATGCCAGAGTTTTGAGGTGTGACGGGGACTGGATATGCCTGCTGGCTTAAGATGAACGGGGCCATTGTGAGGGGGCATGTGGGTGTCCTTCAGGAGCTGAGAGCTGCCCCGGCTGACAGCCTGCAAGGAGACGGGGTTGTGAGTCCACCACTGCGGGGAACTGGATTGTGGTGGCTACCTGAATGGACTTGGAAGCAGATTCCTCCCCAGAACCCCCAGAAAGGAATGCGACCCTGCCAACATCTTGATTCCAGCCACCCTGTGTCACAGGACCTACCTATAGAAGTGTCAGCTAATAAATGGGCATGATTTTAAGCTGCTAAGTTGGTTATAAAGCAATAGAAAACTGATATCCTAGCTCACCCTTGCAGAACCTTGATCCCAGTGAGCCAGACTTGGCTTGGGCTTGGTCAGAGGCTGACTCCCAGGTCTGGGTGGCCCTCTGCTCACAGCTCTCCTCTTCCTAATCTCAGCTTTCTCTCTGTTTTTCTGGAGTCTCAAATCACCCTTAGATGCTTCCATCCAAAGTAGTAGTCCCATTCCCCCGGAAGTCCCTGAACAAAGCCAGCAATTGTGAAGGAAGTTGGATCTCACTAACATGTGCCTGCTGGCCCTGACCCTCCCCTGGCCCACAGCCTTACCTCGGAGGAAAGCAACTGGAAGGAGAGATCCACTGTGGGGACCTCACCATCGATAGTTTTCAGGCTGGTGTCCTGGGGAGGAGAAGGGAGCACTCAGACCATGCTGGCCAGGGCAGCTTCCGCCTCTGCCCCACCTACTATTCTGGAGTTCTCTGGAAGGTGTCACCTGGGGGCTGTACCTAGGAGGGTGGGAGGGAGGTGGGAGCTGGCCTCCTGCTTCTGCAAACCACCTCCACACCATGCCTTCTAAACCCCTCTAGAGACCTGTCTGACACCACTAGGCTCATCTGACAGAGAGATTCTCATTTGTTGAGGTCTATTATGTCAGGATGGCCAGAAGTATTTTAGGGGAAATGGTGGCATAGAAATAGAGAACAATGGTAACAATATTATTCATTCTTGTTGAGAACTTACTCTAAGTGCTTTCCATGGGTTTTCTCATGAAATCTCACAGCAGCCCTATGAAAAAAGTGCTATTGCCATGTACTCATTTTACAGGCAAGGAAACTGAGGCATTGACACTTTAAGTAGTTTTCCCATGGTCATGTTAGCTGGTATGTGGTGGAACCAGAATTTGAACCCAGATAGTCTGGTTCTAGAGCCTGAGTTCTGAACTCTCTTGTTACACACAGAAATTGTGTACTTGGCATGCTGCTCCTGTTTTACAGACGAGGACTCTCATGGTTAAGTAATGTGCCTGAATTTCCGCAGTGAGGATGGGGCCAAGACAGGATTTGAACCTGGGTCTGACTGGCTGAAAGCCTGAGCACTTGTACTGTCTCACAGGGTCTCCCTGTACTTGTCTCCCAAGTTGCTCAGGGGCAGTTTCTCTGGCTTGGTTCGTCATAGTCCCAGAGGCAAGACTGGTTTCTGGGGTTTCAGGGAGCTCCTCACTCCTAGACTGGGTGGCTTCCCTGGTGGGTGCCTTGACAGAAGCTTCTGGAGAAGCCAAATTCTCCTATGGAGGTGTGGTGAGGTGGGGCAGGGTGAGGCAGGGTGGGGCCAGGTGGCATGCCAGGGGCCCAGTTCAGGGCAGGGGGCTCACCATGATGGGGAGCCGCTCCACGTGAAGCCCATCCAAGCCTTTCCCTCTCAGCATCTTCTGGTACAAACGGCTCTTTAGTGGCAACACAGAGATGCCCAGGGGCTGGTCGAGAGTCCATGGCTGGCTGCCTTTCACTGTGGGGGAGGGATCAACTGGGGCTCCTGCCAAAGCCCCCACTTTGGCCTCTGCTTTAATACCTGACATCCAGTCCTCCTGTCTCCCACCGCCTGCTTTCCTGCCTCCTGGCCTTTCCCTGCACATACATCCTCTTCTCATCTTTAGGGCTTTGTGAATTCAGAGCTAACTCTAAACATACTCTGTGTGTCTGGGAATTTATATACATCAACCTAGTCTCTGCCCTTTGGGGGCTTCAATCCCACCGTGCAGAAGACTGTGGATCAGCTGGTCTCTGAAGCCCATCTTCCTCTCCCCTCTCTGTGAGTTCTGAGGGCTCCAGCCCTCCCCCATCACTGATGGGTGCAATAAAACAAAGCTTGAGGCTAAGACCTAGTATGGGACAGGCCCACGTGTCCTGGCCTGTGGACAAGGAATGCAGC
Source organism: Chlorocebus sabaeus (assembly GCF_047675955.1). Taxonomy (NCBI): domain Eukaryota; kingdom Metazoa; phylum Chordata; class Mammalia; order Primates; family Cercopithecidae; genus Chlorocebus; species Chlorocebus sabaeus. The sequence continues at coordinate 50,090,839 of NC_132929.1, read as the reverse complement.
CAGCTCTCCTCTGCCTGCACTAGGAAGCTGCCTGGGCACCTGGGAACCATCCATCCCTGTGGGAGGCAGAGGTGGGATGGTCTGAACATCCTTTCATAATATAAATCTCCTGAGGCATGGCTGCCCTGGTGAGGCACCAGGGGTCACGTACTTGAAGTTGAGGAGTAGTACTCCAGCACCAGGGCTGTGTCTTCTGAGAAGTTGGTAGCTCCATCTCGGCCTTGGAAGAGGAAGGACTGATTCCATAGGGGCTGCTCTGGGGGTCCCCCAGGCTTGGACAGCTGGAGGGAGAAGGTAGGAGCAGGTGGTGGGGGCCACAGCTTCTCCCAAATCAAGGCATACTCAGATATTTGGTTGTGTGTATCTATATTTGTCACAAAGTTTCTCCCAGTTATAAAAGCAAGCTGACTGGGCGTGGTGGCTCATGCCTGTAATCCCAGCACTTTGGGAGGTCCAGGCAAGTGGATCACTTGAGGTCAAGAGTTCGAGACCAGCCTGGCCAACATGGCAAAACCTGTCTCTGCTAAAAATACAAACATTAGCCAGGTGTGGTGGGGAACTCCTGTAATCCCAGCTACCCAAGAGGCTGGGGCAGGAGAACTGCTTGAACCCGGGCAGGGGTGGAGGTTGCAGCGAGCTGAGATTGTGCCACCGTACTCCAGTCTGGGTGACAGAGGGAAACTCTGTCCCTAAATAAATAAATAAATAAATAAATAACTGCAACACACACATAATAAATACATTTAGGAAAATGCAGAAACATAGGAAGAAGAAAAACACCTCCGGTGTTCCTACGATAAACACAGTTCATAAAACTGTGCTTCTTCCTAGATTTTTTCTGTGTATACTTTATGTATAATCGCCATTCTAGCATCCTGCCTTTTTCATTTACCAGTAAAACCTAAGCATATACAAAGTCACAGGAAACTCGTCACCCATGACTTGAGTAACTTCAGGATATTCTGTCATGTCCGAGTGTCCTGATGTTTCCCTTCCCATTTTTCCCTTTAATAACACTGCATTGAACGTTCTCTGCTATATATCTTCATATTGCAAATTACTTCCTTAGTACAATTTAGTACCTAAAATGGAATTGCTGGGTTATAGGACGTGTGTATTTTAGGACACCTTATTCATTATTGGTAAACTGTTTTCCTAAAGTGTTGCACTCGTGTTCACACCTGTGGCTGGTGGTGTCATAGATGCTAAGTTAGACATGACCTCTGTCTTTGTCACCAGCCCCTCTCTGCCCCACACAGTTTCCCTGGCCCCTTGCAGAGGCCAAGACAGCTCTGCAGACTACAGAGCCTCCCTGTGCCCATAGTGTGGGCCAGTGGGAACTCGGGGGACTTGATGGCACCCTAGGCCAGCAGTTAGGGCACACACATGGGTATGATTCAAACAATGAAACAAGACAGTATTAACTGTAGCACTGCCCAATAAGAGAGCTATATGAAATATTCCTGTGGGTGGTCAGAAAAGCCTCCTTGAAGGAAGCAGAACCAGAGAAAGGCTCTGAAGGAAGGTCTGGCTGGGTGAAGAGAGGGATAAAGGTCTTCAGGATGGGAAAACAGCACAAGCAAACATGTGGAGTGGCACTGAGCACATCTTGTGCAGAGGACGCCTGGAATGAGGAGAGGCTCCAGGGGGAAGCCTGGCATCTGCCAAGGCCAGAAGGTGGGAGATGGGAGATGGCCATCAGCCTGTAACTCCCAGCCCGCAGCCCTGCAGGGTCCCAGCACAGCGCGGGGCTATGGGTCATTGCCACAGACCCACCAAGTGACTGCCTTGCCTCTGTTCCCCAGCCAGGGACTGTCAGCAACAGTAGTGGCTGCTCCCACCTCCTGCTGCCCTGCAAGAATCAGTCATTGCTTGAAAAGGTCAGCACAAATGCACTGCGGCTCCAGGAGTTATTGATGCAGGATCATGAAATATCAGCGTAGGTCCACTCCCCCACAGTGGCAGGGTGCTGATGACAGTCACACTAATGGGTCTGGTTTGTCCAGGCTCAGCCCAAGGCTCAGCTGTGTCTGCCCCTGGCCCTGGGGAGATGGGTTGCAATCACTTCAGGACTAGGGTGCCCTAGACACCTGAACAGAGACTGCAGTGGTGGGAGCATCCCACTTTTTACGGGAGCTTGGCCAACAGGTCTGGTGAGAGAAGTTGCTTCTGAGTTCTGTGGGGCTTGGGAGTGATCTTTCAAGATTGATCCCCAAACCATGTCCCTCCCAGAACCGCCCCATTCACCTGGCTGGGACTGTCTGCCAGGCATTGGGGCACCTATGACTCAGTCCCCTGCTGCCCATACCTTGCTACTGCCCTGGAAGAAGGTTATTTAGTAGATGCTAGCTACCCTTTCTGGGACCTACCCATGTGTCTGTATGGAGCCTATGAAGCCAGAGGTGGCGAGTGGTTGCCTGCCCAATAAGGAGCAGCCCTTTCCCTGAGTAGTTTCCCAGGGCAAGTCACCTAGGAAAGATCCCTTCAGACTTAGGATTGGGGAGGGAGGGTCAGCCTCTGTTGTGTATGTGCAGGCAGGAGTGGTGGGAACTCGAAGTTAGAAGACCTGCAGTCTGATGCCAGAGTCCCGGTGAGGGTGCTGTGGCTGATGAGTGTGCAGGGTGGGGGCTGGGAGAGGCAGGCATTGCCTGCAGATGCTAATGGAAAGGGCCACAGCGGTGGTGGAATTACGGAATGTCATTAACCCTCAGCTGTGATCTTCAGAAAAGCCATTAACCCCCAGCCACGGAGGCAGACCTGCTTCCCCTTGGGGACAGAGCCTTCATTCCATGCCCTCCCAACCCCCCACCTCATTTCCCCTGGGCCCACCCACACCCACCTCTGCCTGCTCTGCCCAGGCATAGTGGCCCCATCAGGAGGAGTAGTTGCTGGGAGCAGATGCTGGGCTGGGGTATCTAGAGAGATAGGACCCCTTGGCTCTGGGCCTGGGTCTGCCTCAACCTTGCCATGTGACCTTCAAGTCCCTTCTGCTCTTTGGGACCTACTTTTCCCTTATCCAATTGGGATATGCCTCAAACTCCTCACTTTGAAAGCCTGTTGTGAGGTTAAAGGAGACAATGGATGTTTTGCTATTAAGATGAAAGTTCAACTCCACTGAACTCAGCAAATGTTGACTCTGGAGGGCTTCTTCATGCCAGATACCTGTGGGGTGCTGCTAGAGCCAGACTCTGCCCCCGACCCTGTAGCTCACCGTCTTCCAAGAGGATAGGGGACAGACAGACAGGCAGACAGACAGACACCCGCAAACATGTGGAGTCCTAAGCAAGCTGTGGTTGTGGGAGCTGGGGTGTGCGAGGAGAAAGCCATGAGTTCTGACCCCATTCCTCAGGGAGGACTTGAAGGACAAGGGCAGTAGGTAAAGAGAGGAAGGCCATTCCAGGATGAGAGTGCAATAGAGGTGGAGGCTGGAGGTGGGAGGGGGCAGCATGGGTGTGGAGAACAGCAAGCCGTCCAGTGGGGCTGCAGAACGTCTGTATGAGCTGGAGCCATAAGCTAGGAGGCTGGAGGGCACAGGGCCTGTGGACCTGGCTGAGAGTGGGGCTTTGCCTTGTCGTGATAGTGACGAGGGGCCCAGGGGAGGGGCTAGGCAGGGGACACCCTGGCTGCTCCTCAGAGAATGGATGGCAGGGACCTGAGGGGAGGCCAGCACTAGGGCAGGGTCTGTGGGGATGGAAGGGGCCCCAGGAGGCAAGCCAACTGTGGGGCTGAGAGAGGAGGAGTTGGTGGTGGGCACACATGGCTTCCCGGAACTCCACTCTAGCTCTGTAGGAGACCAGAACCACAGGAGCAGCTTTTTGGGCAATGGGTCCCTTCCAAGGTGCTGGGGCAGGAGTAACTTACACCGCCCACCCTATGTTGGTTCCAGCAGGCTAGACCAGGTGAAGTCCGACCTGCCATCTATCCCTTAACTCACCAGTTCAGGCTTTGCCATCACCAGGCTCCACTGAGGGTCACCTAGCCTACCACCATGCCCCTCCCTGCCTCATCGCCAGGAGATGGCCCTTGGGTCCGGGTGGCCCCGCCTCCATAACCTTACACATTAATACCAGCAAGGCAGAGCCACACCCCTCCTCAGTGATTGGCTCAAGGAAGTTCATGTAACCCAATCCCGGCCAATGAGACAGGAAGGAGGTCTGCTGAGGGATGGCTAGGTGAGGTTGGTTTCCAGTTGCTCCTTAAAACCACCTACAAGAAGACGGGCTGTGGCTGGGTGCGATGCCTCAGGCCTGTAATCCCAGCACTTTGGGAGACCAAGGGGGGCGGATCACCAGAGGTCGGGAGTTCAAGATCAACCTGTCTAACACGGTGAAACCCAATCTCTACTAAATATACAAAATTAGCTGGGCGAGGTGGCACTTGCCTGTAATCCCAGCTACTCAGGAGACTGAAGCAGGAGAATTGCTTGAACCCGGGAGGCAGAGGTTGCAGTGTGAGCCAGAATCACGCCACTGCACTCCAGCCTGGGGGACAGAGACTTGGTCTCCAAAAAAAAAAAAAAAAAGGCTGCCTCTTTTCTGCTGGTCTTTCATTTTATTTGGGTGAGGTGCCCCCATGAGCCATTAGCCAGCTGAAGATGGTAATTTGGGGTGTTGGAAAGATCCTGAGACCTCGAGGACGCTTCCGAGCCTGAGCATCCACCAATTCTGGCAGCATTCTATGTCGTGAGTTGATGTGGTGTGTGACAATATATATCCTTAGTATTTAAGCCAATCCAAGTTGGGGTTTCTGTTACTTGGAGCCAGATGTGAAAAGGGCAGTGGTGAGACTGGCCTCAGAGGGGACACTGGCACTAGGGGAGGTACAGCTCTGTAAAGAGTGGAACCCATTTAACTCGGACCTGGACACTTTGCAACGATTATCCTTTGAGTTCTCCTTTCAGATTGGAATCAGTGAGTCTGGAGAAAGGAACAGCTTACCAAAGGTCATGCAGCCTGTAAGTCACAGAGCTGGGGTCAAACCCAGGTCAAACAGTGCTTTGCACGGTGACAATTGGTGAGAAATCATAGCCCCCCAAGATGTCAGAGAGGGCAGGCCCTAGAAATTACCAAGTCCAATCCCACCCCCTCAACTGTAGAGATGAGGCGACCGAAGCTCAAAGGGGACAGAGCAGGGGTCTGTGTGAGGTCTTAGTGCAGGCTGCTGGCTGGTGCCCCTCCAGATAGGACTCTGCCCAGGCAATCCCCACCCCTCCTTACCACAGCAGCCTGCCCCTGTTCTGTCACTGCTGCACCTGGGCACCTCTGTGCCGGCTGCCAGCAAATTCCCAACTTGGCCCAGCTGCCACAGGGTTAGGTGATGTTCAACAGGTGTCCTGCCATTGCTGGACTGGGTCCCACACATGCAAAAAGCATTGGGAGCAAGTCTGTGTAGTGAGTGGTGCCTCTCCCACCCAGATTAGTTAGGCAGCAAAGGCAGCCAGAGAGAGCCTGGGGGTGGGAGGGGGTGCACTCATTAAAGCAGGCAGCTCCTGGGGCCCCTTGGGATAGCCTGCTGATTGGTTCTTAATTTTCTGGGCAAATGCAGGGCCATGTGTGAGGTAACTCTGGGGAAATCAGGCAAAGGATTGGTTTGGGTTTGAAGCCTCTGTCCCCAGGGTCCCCCTTTGTCCCACTCCTCCCCACCACCATCACTCTACCCCATGTCTGAGCCTTCTTTTAATGTCTTTGCCTTTAAATGAAGCCTGGGCTCCAAAGGGGTGTCTTGTTCTATTTTTGCTATGCCAGACATGAGCATTGGTGGGCAGACAATAGGAGGGACCTCCAAAAATCCCTCTGTCCTCCAAGGCCCCTAGGAATGTTGGGACCATCGTGTAGGGCAAGCTGGCAGTGAAGCGCAGATGATGAGAAAAGACCAATCTGGCTATTCCCCTGAACTCAGCCATGGTCTCTGCATGCCCCTGCCCCCAGTCTCATACTCAAACACACGGCCCTCCTGTCCGCCCTGACATAAGTCACAGCCTGCGTGTCCCCACCTCACGCTTGCGCTATTGCTGTGCCCAATTGCCCTGCCCTGTATCAACCCTTTCTCTGTTAAAAATTCAAGACTGCTGGCCGGGTGTGGTAGCTCATGCCTGTAATCCCAGCACTTTGGGAGGCTGATGTGGGTGGGTCACAAAGTCTGGAGTTCGAGACCAGCCTGGCCAACATGGTGAACCTTCATCTCTACTAAAAATACAAAAATTAGCTGGGCATGGTGGCGGGTGCCTGTAATCCCAGCTACTCGGGAGGCTGAGGCAGGAGAATCACTTAAACCTGGGAGGCGGAGGTTGCAGTGAGCCAAGATCACGCCACTGCAGCCTGGGCAGCAAGAGCAAGACTCTGTCTCAAAAAAAAAAAAAAAAAAAAAAAAAAAAAAAAAAAGAAAAAGAAAAAGAAAAAAAAAAACCAAAAAACAAGACTGCCTTCCCTAATCCAAGCTTTACATCCCTCTCCTCCGATTAAATTTTTTTTTTTTTTTTTTTTTTTTTGCTGGGTGCAGGGCTCATGCCTGTAATCCCAGCCTTTTGGGAGGCCAAAGTGGGTGAATCACCTGAGGTCAGGAGTTCGAGAGCAGCCTGGCCAACATGGTGAAACCCCGTCTCTACTAAAAAGATAAAAATTAGCCAGGTATGGTGGCGCGTGCCTATAAGCCCAGCTACTCGAGAGGCTGAGACAGGAGAATTGCTTCAACTCGGGAGGCAAAGGTTGCAGTGAGCCGAGATTGTGCCACTGCACTCCAGTCTGGGAGATGAGAGCAAAGCTCTGCCTCAAAAATTTTTTTATTTTATTGTGGTAAAATATACATAGCACGACATTCACCATTGTAGCCATTTTTAAGTGTACAGTTCAGTGATGTTAAGTGCATTCACATTGCTGTGTAACCATCACTACTATCTATTTCCAGGACTTTTCATGACTCAAAACAGAAACTGTGTACTCATGACCTGTAACTCCCCATTCTTCCCCTTCCCCAGCCCCTGTAGCCGTCGTTCTACATTCTGACTCTCAATTTTCCTATTCTAGGTATCCCATATAAGTGGAATTATACATTTGCCCTTTTGTATCTTCTCTCCTCTGATGTGATAGCCCTGACAAGCCCTCCCAGTTTGTCATTAGATTATACATTATCTTGTGTTGATGTTCAACCTTTTTACCCATGTGACTCCCATCTTCACCAGACCAAGAGTTCCTGGAGGGCAGTTTCTCTGCCGCACAGGCGAGTGCAGCCCTGGGTATGCCGCGGAATTCAGTCAACTCTTACTCAATAGTCAAGGGAACTGCTGACCGACTCACTGAGTGAGTGAACAGTGAATGTGTGGGGGAGTTACAGGAAGCTGGAACCACTGGGGAGGAGACATACCTGAGGGCATCCGTTCTGGCTGATGCGAGGCTCGTCAAAGTTCATCACAGATGGGATAGGGAAGGAGAGTGGGGTGATGGGCAGCCCCACAGAGGCCAGGTCCCTGTTGGCCTGGCTGACCCTGGGGAGGCAGGGAGACAGGGTCAATGCTCTGGGCTCTGCACCTGAGCCTGGCAGCCCAGGGCCCCTGCTTTGATTCTGGGTTGATGCGAGAGTAGGGAGTTGCAGGGACCCCACCGAGTTCGGGCCTGGACCTCATAACAAGTGGGGACCACTGGGCTGGGCGGGCATCAGTCATCTTCCTTCCTCCAACAAGCAAGGTGGCTTCATAGGTCGAAAAAACTCAACAGGAGATAGAGAGAAGTAGGGGAGTCATCTTGGGCCATCAGGACCAGTTGGAAGTGACCAAGACAGACCCTGACTCCCAGGAGTCGGTGCTGTGGCAGAGAGCACATGTTCATAGGGGAACTCTCCCAATGTGTGGCAAAGTATGAATGTCCTCCTGAGGACTGTGACTCCAACAGACTCAAAAGGAGGTCTAGAGGAGGAAGGGACGAGTTGTGGCTGGGGCCAGGGAGACCTCCAGGATGAGTAAGGAGGGGACTCCGGCAGGACTAAAGGCTGTGAAGCTCCAAGATGGCCTTTGGGGCCAACCACTGGCTGGAGCCTGTGGCCCTGAGCTGGAGCAGGAGAGGGAGTGTGGAGGTGGTGGGTGTGAGGCAGGGAGGCAGGCTGGAGGGGCTGAGGAACCCTGGGCAGGGAAGGAGGACCCCTCTTGTTGTCCTCCTCACACTCTCTAGCTGTTAGGCCTGGTATCAGCACTCATCCCCACCACCTGCCCTCCAGCCTGCTCTCAGGAGAGGAATGAGCTGCCCCCTTCCAGGGGCCTGAGCTCTTTCTAGGGAATGAAAGGCATGGTCTGCTGCAGGAAGCTTACTGGGACCTCAGACCCAGTGGAGAGGTTTGAAGGGCCTTAGAGGCGGAGGGGTTTCCGGAGGTCCCATGGCAGCAATGACAGCCTCGCCCCCTCCTCTGCCCTCTGCCCTCCCCTCCTTGCCCATGCCCTCCTGGGCCCCACTCACTTAAATTCCTTGTAGTTGGGAACCACCCGGGCAATCACCACCATGGGGTTGGGGTTGTTGGCCAGGGGCTCGTTGACTCCCCGGAGAAAGATCTGGAGAGGAGAGGAGGCAGGTGAACCCCATGTGGCCTTGGAACCTTCCAGAGATAGCCAGCCAGACTGCCTACCCTCTTTTTCCCCATCCGTGAGCTCACGGCTGCTTCCACACTTGACACCTGCTCCTCCCTGTTCCCTGCCTTACTCGGTTCTTGCTTTGCACCAGGCTGCCCTCCCTCAGGCAGCCTTCTCTGCCTAGCTGAGGCAACTACCCCCGCTTTCTGTCCTGGGATTTACCAATGGATCTCTTACACTAGTTCCTTTGGGGACAAAGGGTGCCATGAGAGTTGGGGCCTGGGAAGGGAGGTTGTGTTCTAACCTTGGCCCCTCCACTGGCTCCTGGGGAGGGGTGGGGCTAGCGGTAGGGCTAGGTGTTCCAGCTCCTTGGTTTCTGTCAGTCAAATGAGGCTCATCTCAGGGTTGAGAGGGGTCTCTGATTAGATCGTTTGTGAGAGAGCACTTTATAAACAAAAGACAAGAAGCCCAGGTCTGGTTTCTCCAGCCATACTGGACTTCCTGAGATCAGCGGCCACAGCCAGGCTCCCCTGGCCTCCCTGATGCCCATCACCCTGGTGCCTGCTCCCTTGCCTTGCTGGTTTCCCCAAGAAGTACTGGTTTGGAACAGGATCACAGCATCCACATCTCTGGGCTATTCTTTCTTAATCAGATCCCAGTTGTCACTCCCCTGATTGCCCTCGCTTGTTCCCTCCTTAGTCCTCTGTCACCCGCTAAGGGCTTCCCTGCCTCCCAGTTCTGACTGCCCTCTCCTCTCCTCCGGGCTTCTATTGGCGCAGCTTTCAGAGAGCAGAGTGGGGTCGCAGCAGGAGGCTACAAAGCAGGAGTGGACAGTGTCATCTTGCTCCAACCCTCACTGACCTCCTGCTCAGCCTGGGCCTGGGGACACTGGAAGGCAGACAGGGGAGACAGGGAGTCTGTCCCCATGTGCCTTTGCTGCCAGCCCAAGAGCCCCTGATCTCCTGGACCTTGACCCTCACCCTGTATCCACCAATGGCTCCCACTCTCCCTCAGCCCTCACCCACCTCCCACTCGGCTCTCATTCCTCCTGCTCCTCCGGTTCCTCTGCCACTTCACTGTCCTCTCCATTTCTGTTCCTTTCCCTAATCCATTCTCTTTCCCAGGCAATTTGACACATGATGGCAAACATGCTTTTGTTAGAAATGAACTGGGTCACGTAATTTTCCTGCCCGACACCCCGCATGCCCCTCTGCCGCGTCTCCCGACAGGCCCCCAGTCCCTATCTTCTTGCTCCAGATTCTTTTACTCCTGCCACACGCCCCTCTTATTTCTGCCACAGCGTCTTCGCACATGCTGATCCCTCTGTCCAGACCCCCCGCAGCTCCCACCAACCCATCATGGCTGACTCCTTCTCATCCTGTAGCTTAAACATCACCACCTCTGAGAAACCTCCCGTGACCATTTTTAATAAAGTAGCCCACCCTGTCCTCCCCATCTCAGTTACTGGATTCCCTTTGCCATAGCACTCATCATAGCCTATGTTTATTCTCATTTATTTCTTGTTTCTTTTCTGTCTATTTGGCTAGATCCCAAGCTCCACATGAGCAGGGACCATGTCTGTCTCATTCACGGTTGTCATCCTAGGTTTTAACAAAAGTGCCTGGCATAGAAAAGAGCTCAATATCTGCTTGTGGATAAATGAGGATCATATGGGCTGGGCACGACGGTTCACGCCTGTAATCTCAGCACTTTGAGAGGGCGAGGTGGGCAGATCACAAGGTCAGGAGTTCAAGACCAGCCTGGCCAATATGGTGAAACCCCATCTCTACTAAAAATACGAAAATATTAGCTGGGCCTGGTGGCACATGCCTGTAATCCCAGCTACTCAGGAGGCTGAGGCAGAAGAATTGCTTGAACCTAGGAGGTGGAGGTTGCAGTGAGCTGAGGTCGTGCCACTGCACTCTAGCCTGGGTGACAGAGCAAGACTCCATCTCAAAAAAAAAAAAAAAAAAAAAAAAAAGAAAGTGAGGATCATATGAATGAAGGAGAAAAGAGGGGAACAATGGAGGAAAAGGTTTACCCTTCCTGTGTTTATGAGCATGAAAGAAGGAGAGACAGAGAAACAGAAAGACCCAAAAGGAAGAAGGGGAGAAGGCAGGCAGTGGTCTGGGTGAGGGTCTTGGGGGATGTGTGGGATCCTAGTTCTGTGGTGCTGATGGGAAGAGAAGCAGGAAGAGGAAGGGGCTCTGGACACAGCTGACGGACTCTGCCCCAGGCATAGCTTGAGATGGGAAGAGGTCCTCACTGGTCTATTCCAGCTCAGCCATTCACTCCAGCTGGGTCACATTGGCGAGTTCCTGCCTCTGGGCCTGTTTCCCCACTCGTGCATGGAAGGATTGAACCATAATCTCCCCTGAGTTTCTAGCTCTGACCTTCAATGGGAGGAGAGGGCCCAGGAGTGGGGCTTGTTCTGGATCATTCTCCCTTTTCTTCCTCCACACCCTCTTCTCAGGCTCCTCTTTCAATACCCATCTCAGCTGATTGCCCAACCTCTAACCCCACACAGGTGTGAGCTGATGGGCACGTACAATAGTCCTTAGGGCCTTGCAGCTCTCACTGAGGGCTCTGGAGACTGAATTCCTTCACCACAGTCAAAGGATTGAATCTCTGATGGTACATTTCACACTTTGGAGGGGTCTGGGGTCTGGGGCTGAGGGATTTCACTGGAGGCTGGCAGGCCCTACTGCTCACAGTCTCCCCAGCAGGTGTAAGGCTGAAAAGGGGGTGGTGGCAGCTAATTTGCATCTGTTCTGTGTGGACTCTGATCAGGTGTGAATGAGACAGCTGCCCAAGTACACCTGCTCATGACAGCCTGGGAAGTAGCAGAAGTTCCTGCTCCTGCCATGCGCTCACCATCAGGAGCAGGCAGCTGCTCTGTGGCCATACCCGTCGCACAGATGGAGAGGGCATGGAGAATGGGCAAGGTGCTGTGGGCCAGAGAAAGCCCCCACTCTACTGCTCTACCAGGCAAGTCAGAGGGCTGGGTGGGGTGGGGCAGCCCTAAAGTTCTGCCTGGGTCTTGGGGATGTGGCCCCCTCCCTGTGGGGTGCGGCCTGGAGACCACAAGGCCAGGCTGTTGCCCCTTTTCCTTGTTCTGTGTGTGTGTGAATTGCTGGCTGTCCTCAGGAAAGGGTGTGATAGAAGGTGTCAGGGAGCAGAAGGCGCCTGTAGGTCTGACATGCTGGCATCGGAGGGGTGGCTGTGGGGGAGTAGAAATGTGGGTTAGGAGTTTTGGCTCCCATACCATACTCCCCTTGGGTCTCAGTGTCCCAGGCTGTGAAAGAGGGCAAAAGAATGCTTCCTCCCCTGCCAGGCTCACAGTGCTGGTGGGAAGTAGCGGGGGTGGAAAGGATAAGAACAGATCAGCCAAGTTTGGGTAGGTGGAAACTCAGAGCTTCGGTCCTGTGGCTCTCACCCTGATCATACTCAGGCTATAGCTGAATTTGAATCTGTCACCACGGGCAGTTTGAAAGCTGGGGGAATGGGAGAGGGGCCAGGTCCCTGGATCATGTCTGCTTTGAGCATCAAGAGTTCCTCCCAAAGCTGCTAATTGGCCTAGCGGGTGGATGGTGATGGGTCCAGGGTTGGTGACCAGACCTAAGGTGGGCCCAACCCTGTCCTGGCTAATGGAAGAGGCTCTGTAAACAGTTGCTGGATGAATAAATGAATGAATGAACTGAATACCTAATCAGTAGACCAGTCAAACTTCTTTAGACACGGTGCTGAAGGAAAGCTCAAGGAGGCCCTAAACTTTTGCTTGGGGGGCTGAGGCACTATCCCAGGAGGGGAAGAATAGAAGAGAAAACAGCTGGGCTAAGGGCTAAGGGGGAGCACAGGGCTTCTCCCCTGCCCCTAGCATAAGATTTGGGGAGACATAAGGCTCTGGGATGCTCTGGTCCCCACTGCAGCACAGAGATGGTACACAAGGAGCAGTGGTATGGCTGAGCCCCTGCCCCTCACCTCCAAGGCAGAGAGGGAAGGAGAAGAGGCTTGAGCATTTTCATCCTTGTCATCCCTGCCAAAGGGCTTGTCTTCACAAACTCCTTTTGCTATTTTGGAAAGGCCTGGTTACTTTTTCGATTCTTGGTATCTCTGCTCCATACCCTCAGGCCAGCCAGTGGGGGCCAAGGGCAAGGCGTGGGGCCTGCTCAAAGTTTGGCCCCTTCCCACTCCACCCACCACCCCAGAGGGCCCCAGCTCTGGTACCTCCAGAGCTGTGTGGTTGCAGCCGATGTCGCGGGGGATGAAGCTGCTCTTCCGAACGACTGTGGCATACAACTGGGTCTTGGCAGCGGCTTCATCAGCTTTCCCAGACTGGGTGGGCTGGAGACAGGGTGGGGACAGAAGAAACAGAGGAAGGAGAGTGTCTAAGGGGCAGATCCTGGCCATAAATCCAGCCCTCTGCAGACAATCACTTGGCATTGCTCCACTGGGGCTCCGAGCTGATAATTAAAGCTCATGGTCCCTGTGAGCCCTTCCAAGGAGATCAATATAATAAATCTTCCCTTTTCCATTTGAATATTTCATCACCCTCACAAGGACCACTGCCTGTCTGCTCTCCAGTAAAGATGTGATAACAAGGCCTGGGTTGTAAGTGAACAGACAGCCAGGGGGCCTGGGTGATGCCCCCAGAATTACAGCTCAAGTGCTGAGTCTCCCAGGGTGAGTAGTGCATCTCTTTTACTTCCCTACCTGGCCCATCCTGAAGCCCTGGGATTGGGGTTCATCATGGGGCCTAAGGGAAGGTAAAGCCCCCTGGTGCCATGATTGAAGAATTGCTTAGAAAAAAGTTCAGTGCTGGCCCAGAGGAGGGATGGAGGGAGGGGAACTGACCAAACTGAGCACCTACTGTGTGCCAGGAACCTTGCCTACCATTGCATGGGATCCTCAAAATGACTGTGCCAGCTTTGCTGATGAGGATGGAGGCCTGGGGGTTAAGTGGATTCCCACGGGTATCCAGCTAGGAGGCAGCAAACCTAGGCGAGGACCCCCGACAATCTGGCTTCACATTGTTCTTTACTCTCAACCACTGTCAGGGTCTGGAGTGCACAGTGGGGAGCGGAATGTGATGCTTCTGTTCATCTCTGGCTCACTGCCTGGCACATAGTAGGTGCTTCATAAGTCCTTGAGCAATGAGATTGAATTGTACCCCTTACGCCTTAGCACTAGGAGGGAGGACAGGCAGGGGTCTGGCCTTGGAGGCCCAACCTTGGAGTGAGGAGCCTCAGGCCCCTCAGTTCATAGCTTGGACCCAGTTGCTCACTCCAGGGATGCATTCCAGGGAATGCTTTATCCCGTGTAACCCCCAACTCTCCTGGGCCTTCTGACCAAGGCAGCATGTGGAGGTAGCTCAGAAGGAACTGGCTTGGGAGACAGCATGACCTGGGCTCATCCTCAACTCTGCCGCTCACTTGCTCTGTGACTCAGGAAGAGGAGATTTTTCTCCCCAGGTCCCAGTCCCATGTCTGCAAAATGTAATTTACCTTGAGGATTAGAGAGGGAGTGTGAAGTGTCTAGCACAGGGCCTCGAAGCAGCAGGTACTCTGTAAATATTGTATTTCTTTGATTTTTAGATCCGCTCTTTTAACATTTATGTAATCAAAATCTATCTTTAATTGGTATATTCATTTAATGTGGCAATTGTCCTATAATATTCAGCTGTCTTACAGAGATGAATTTGGAGAACTCCAAATTCTTGTAGACATCATTCCTGTGTATGTACCAGGAGCTATGTTTCCTGAGCCCCACATGGTCCTAGATGTGTCATACTGTGGGTGGGTGTGGAATGTTCAGAGCTTCTCTGAGGAAATGACTGGGGACATTCAAGGTGGTTCCCACCTGCTCTCCCCACACTTTCCCAGGCCTCTGACTCACCTTCACCAGCTCAAAGTGGTAGGGGTGGAGGACACGTAGGTACTTGATGGGGATTTTGTAGGACAACAACTCCTGTTTCTTTCTATTGTCCACCACCTTGAGGATCACATCTGGAAAGATAAAAAATGAGCACAGGTTCACTTTTAAATGGATCCCTTTCTCTCCCAGCAAGGAGAGACAGTGAGAGGTGAGAGACATTGCTGAGATTAGGAAGCAGGGGCCACACTGAGGAATCAACATGCATGCACGTGTGTGGATCACCCCTGTGCACACAAACCCAGAAGCATAGTCTGAGCCTCTGCACAGGGCAAAGCTCCATGCCCGTTGCTGTTAGGACTCCAACATGCAATTTTCTCCCACGGTCTAGAAACTCCCAGGCCAGAGATAGACACACACAGAACTGAGTCCAGTCCCCTGTGGCAACAGACACACGTGTGCACACACTGAGATACACAGGCAAGCAGGCATAGCACCTATTTCCAGGAATAAGATTCCTTCCCTTGGTCACAAACACTTGTGCCAGCTCTTGAGGCAGGATGGGGAGAGATTATCTCACACATGTTGCAGGTGGGGAAACTGAATTTCAGTAAGAAAAAGTGATTTGCTCAAGAAATCCTTTAATACAGCTATCAATAAAAGCCTACTACAAGTAAGGGAAAACTAAATACTAAGAATAAGGCACCACTTAGTAAACACCCTCCAAATGGACTATATTTTCTCATAAAATAGTATGAATGTTGGTAGAAACTTTTTTTTTTGAGATAGAGTCTCACTTTGTCACCCAGGCTGCAGTGTGGTGGCATGATCTCAGCTCACTGCAACCTCTGCCTTCCAGGTTCAAGCGATTATCCTGCCTCAGCCTCCCAAGTATCTGGGATTACAGGCGCCCACCACCATGCCCAGCCAATTTTTGTATTTTTAGTAGAGACAAGGTTTTGCCATGTTGGCCAGGCTGGCCTTGAACTCCTGACTTCAAGTGATCCACCTGCCTCAGCCTCCCAAAGTGTTGGGATTACAGGCGTGAGCCACCGCTCCTGTGGTATAAACTTTAAGAAGGACACCAATGTCCTATAAATAATCATGACAGTCCTGTTTAGTGAGCAGGAGTGTCATGATTATTTAGTGAGCATCTATTATGTGCCAGGCATGGGGATGGGCACGTCTCAGCCATGATTCCAACAAATTCTCACCACAACCCCTGAGGTAGGTATCATCATCTCTGTTCTTAAAATATGAACAGTGGAGCTCAGAGAGTTATATAACTAGATCAACATCACACGTCTAAAAAGTAGATGATGGGAAGGGTTGAATTTGGTGACACTTGAGGCATCTTTCTATTCTGGGAATCTATGATTTGAGGAGGAAGAAGAGATGGGGAGGGAGAAAAGGAGGAGAAGGATAGAGGAGGGATGGAGAAGGAATGAGACACATGGGGTAAGAAAGGATACAAAGGATGCAAAACAGAGAAGAACAGGAAAGGGAGGATGGGGCGGAGGGGTGTGCCTGAGACACTTGGGGAACCCCTTGCCCTCTGCGTCTCTTGAGACAAGGGATTTCAGCACCAGGGACAGCAGCTGGCCCTTGAGGGCGCAGCAGGTTCAGTGGGCTCAGCGGCTGGGTCATTTGGAGCTGGATGGGTCATTTGGACGTGGGGGTGGAAAAGGAAGCTGAGAGCTTTACTAAGTATTCTTTCTCTGTCTTCCCCACAGTGACCCTGAACACTTGCCAAGATATCTCAAGAGCTTGTCACATAGGATACATGCTCAAAGGAAAGAAGGGGGAAAAGGCACCGAAGGTGTTGAGGTTGGCTTGAAGAAGGGAGATTGAGGCAAGGGATATGAAGTCAGCAGACCTGGGTTCTAGTACCAGGACACTAACTTGCTCTGTGACTGTTAGCAAGTAATTTAACCTCTCTGAGCTTCATGTTTCTGCTCTTTAAAGCCTTGTCTCTCCCCTTGGGTTGCTGTAGGGAGAAGAATGTGTTTTCAAGCTGTAACATTCTGTGCAAAATGCTCCTTGTGGCTGTCACTATTTTCCTCCTCTTTAAGCATCTGCAGCTCTCCATACACAAAGCCTGCTGTAGGCAGACCTGAGGAAACTCTGCTGGGGGATTCCAGTGCTCCCAGCCAAAGCACCACCAGGAGCTGTGCAGGCTGAAGCCCCTTATGCCAACTCACCATGGACCCAGAATCCAGTTGGGATTTGCCAGGGTTGAAGGAGAGGTGAGTGCCATGCATTTTCTCCACCCGCTATTCCTGGAGCTCTGTGTGGGCAGCCAGCAGATGAGCTGGAATTGGGGGTAACGGACAGCCACTCCTCCCTGCTCCTGTCTCCATGCTACAAACATGCTTCATCAGTTTCCTCTCTGGGCATTGTGCCCTTCCGGCCTCCCACCACTCCCTTTGTGTGGCCAACAAGCTATTTCTGCCACCCGCCTGCTTTGGCCCTGACACAGGGTCTGAAACTCCCCTTTGCTTTTCATTAACACATCCTTGAGCTATCTCCCACCCTTCCCCCGCCTCTTGGCCTGGCCCCCATCTCCCCAACCCCCAACGCAGACATCACCACAGCAACCGGTTCCAACAAGCATCCAGCTACTTCAGTCTGCAATGAGGTGCCTGCCAATATTCCCTGCCTGCCCATGAGGGCTCCCCACTCTCTTGTCCCTCCTGCAGTTAGTCCTGCCCCTCTCTCTGCTGCACAGATGGGCCCTGGGGCTACTGACCCTATTACATTTTTTCCTTTGTTACCCCAAGTATGTAGAGCCCAGGGCAGGATCCCAGCTCAGGTTCACTCACCACAACCTCTGACTTCCCACCAGCCACATAAATACATGCATGCATACACACACAGCCACACACACAAACTACACATACTCATGCACTGCAAGGCACACACCACCATCCAGATCCATCCAGACACACATACACCACACCATTGCAGCTAGACACACACAAGCACACACACACGTAAGACACACAGACATGCATGTCTACAAGTACAGACACAGCACACACCACATTCACACATGAACCAGCACGCAAGTATTCACAAAGACATGCACACACAGGCACGCATGTGCCTCTGCATGAAATCCTAGGTCCATTTTTCCGCCTCATTTGCATATTCTTAAAGCATCCCAATAGCTCCACCTATCCCTTTACAGGCAGAAAAGAAAAATTATCTGGTTTGACCTAGAGCTAGCTCCTTCCCCTTTTACGAAGGCTCCGCTTCCAGTTTCCTTTCTCCCCTCCCATAGTCTCCAGCTGGCTTTCTGCTCTGTGTGAGGAGGACAAGTTCTGTCTAGGTCTCTGGCAAGGTTTCAAGGGGGAGAGGCAAAGCCTGTCCTCTCAGGGAGAGACCACCTGCAAGAAGCAAGTCTGAGGTCCTGACTAGATGAGATCAGAGACATCGCCAGGCACCTCCGGTGTGTGCTGACAGTGCCCGATGCGATGTCCCACCATCCGGGCATCAGCCAATCAGTATTCCCATGTGTCCAGCCTGACATTTCCATTCTGCCCCAGGAGAATGGAAATCCAACAGACCCACAGTGTGAAAGTAAATACAAGGGTGCACATGCATGTGTGTACGTGGGCACCTGGTGGCTCAGGCTGACACCTGGGGAGGACTAGGCAGAAAGAGGGATCCATTCTAGGGACATTTCAAAGATTTTTTAAAAAATCAAATGGAAGCAGCAAGAACCCTGCAGCTGCAGTAAGAACATGCAATTCCGAGTCCTTGGACCTCGGTCTTGAGCTTAAGTCAGTTAAATTCCCTGAACCTTGATGTTCTCTTAAGCAATGGGAGCAGCATTGCACCTCCTGGGAGGTGGTGACTCCAATGAGCGATGTGTGGGGACGTGCTGGGAAGCTGTAATGTCCTGTTTCAGTGAGAGACGGCGGTAATAACAGCCATGAAAATAATAACAACAGTCATAAAAAAGATAAGCTTGCATTGTCTGGAAAATTCATTTATGTGGAACAACTCATTTTTCTAGCAGGATGGGGAGATGAGGCGTGACAGTATTATGATTTTTTCTGAGTGCTTTTAACTGAGCCCAAGGAGGTGTTCAGGTGGCTACCAGCTGCGGTGAGAGGGAGCCTGCTTCTGCCCTAAGTCCTTGGCTGTGTTCACACCCTGCCTGCACATGCCGGCCCAGCCCCCACCTTACCTTCTTGCCCTGCATCCTCAGCTTGGATCTCCACGTTCACCGTGTCCCCCCAGATAGGGGCTCTGGTGGGCTCTGAGGTCACAGATGTGACTGCCTTGGAGCTCTGGTTGTTCTTTTCCTCAGATGTGCTTTTCCTGGGGAGAGCAGGGGCAGGGTGAGTCAGAGGGAGGGGTCCTGTCTGCTGCTTGTCCCCCTCGCAGGCTCCATTGTCCATAAATCTGAGTGAAAGGTGGACAGCATGTGGAGGGCTCTGTCCCATGCATAGACACTTGTATCATCCCAGGCCTCTCCCCGGGCTCCTCTGCCAGCCCAGGTGACCACACTCTCTCGCTGACCACTACTGAGGCCTTCACTTAGTCACAGGCCTCTCACTTTGAGAGGCTCAGGGCAGGGGTGGGGGTGGGGGTAGAGGGTAGATGTCTTGCCCGCCTGACTTCCTAGCCCTCACCAGGGAGGGCTCTCCAGCAAGAGCCCGTGTGCGTGGCCTCCGTCTTCTCTCGGTTCGGTTCGGTGGGAGGAAGCCTCTGGGCAGGGTGGCTGTGCGGTGCCCCGCCTGGCTGTCCTCTCTTCTTCACCTTATTTCCCTAAACTTCTGGCCCAGATTTCCAGGCTCCGCCCAGCAATCCCAGTTCTAAATGCTTGCAATGAAGCACACACATGCTGCTGACTTCTGAGATGCCTGCTGTGTTCAGGGTCTTGGGCTGGGCCCCTGGAGCTGGACACCTGGAGCTGGGTCCAGGTCTGGGGGCAGGGAGTGGTGGAAAGGGCTTTCCAGCCCTCAAGCACTCGGATTGTTCAGGACCAGGCTAAGGTGAGAGGTAAGCTTGGGCCCTCTGCACCCCAATGCACCCCACAGACATTGGAGATCCAGAGGAGTCAAATGGCTCAGGGAGAGAGTGAATACTTCTATAGAAGAGGTTACTAGGCCAGGGCCGTCCCCAGTGCTGCTCCATTAACTGCAGCAGTCATGGGCTGAGGAATCATCCCAGAGATCCTGTAGCAGAGGGAGCCACACCACATACCTTGCAGAGGAAGGCAAGGTGCACAAATCGTACCCCAGGATGGGAGCAACGATGTCTTCCCCTCCAGCCCTTGTTCCACCCTCAAAACCCCAAAGGGAGTGTGGGGCAGGCCAATTGGCTCAGATTCCACCTGCTCTGTGCATTAGCAACACCAATATGGTTCTTCCCAGCCCAGCTTGTTCCTCTCCTCCAAGAAGCCCTCTGGAGCCCCCTGGCCCTCACTGCTCCCTCTGCCCTTTAGACTTAAGTGACGCTGTGACCTGGCTCCTTGCCCCGACTCATCACAGCCCTGCCTCTGTGGGTAACCATGCTTGCAGGAGTTCCGTCTCCAAGCTCCAGAGGTCAACTGAGGACTCCTGCTGTGCTTTGACTGAGTGGCAGTGTGACGCAGTGATTGTAAGAAGGACCCTGCAGCCAGGCATTTTGGGTTCCAAATCCCAGCTCTACCCTTTGCCAGCTGGGTGATGTTAGGCAAGGCACAGAACCTGTGGTGCCTTATTTTCTTCATTTATAAAACAGAGACGGTAATGGTGCCCAGCCTGCAGGGCTGTTGTGAGAAGGAAACAAGTGAATATGTATAGTGCCTGGCACATTGCTAGGTACCAAGAAAGTATTAATAATTCTTAGTACCTTAAGTTATTAAAATATAAATATAATTCCTGTTCTTACCCCATAGCACTGGAGAGCTTAGCCTCATTGACCCTCCTGTGACCAGCCCCTTTGCCTGTCATGATTTTTCCCCATCATGCCCCCAACTCTGGGTCTACAATTGGGGAATGTCTGGCTGCTCTGGCCAAGGTGTGGAATCCTGGAAAGAGCATAGGCTCGGGAGTGATTCAGAGCTGGGTTTGGAGCCTGTGTTTATCCTGGTGGGATCACCTCCCCTCTGCACCTAAGTTCCTCCTTTTTCAGTAGTACCCTCCTCAGGGAGTGGTTATAAGGACTGGAAAGAAAGCATGTTCTGTTCCCAGCACCCAGAAAGCCCCAGTTCATGTTATTCCCTTCTTTGTGATACAGAACAGGCTGAGTGTTTTCTCAAGAGGACCTGCCTGAGGACAGCATGAAGGGGAAAGAGGTAGGCACTGAGTACAAGCTGGGGTGAGAAGGGGCATCTCCCAGAGAGCTGGATCCTTCTCAGATGAGTGTCCATCCAGACACATCACCCCTGCAGGCTCTGCAGAATGTACTCCTCACACCCCCAGAGGGGTGTGCGGGAGGCTGCCAGGCTAGAGAGGGAAGGCAGAAGCCTAGCAGGAACGTGGCACTTAGCTTGCTCCCTCCACCCTCAGGTCCCTTTTTCCCTCGGGCTCTGTGACCGTGCTTGACCGAGGGGTGCAATCTAAGCACCTCTTATGACACTCTGTGCCCCGGCTCCCGCTCCTGACAGCTGCCCCAGCAAAGTCAGAGACCTCAGGCTCTCAGCAGCCTCCCTGTGCTACCCAGCCACTCGATCTGCTACTTATAGATACATAGTTAGTACACAATAAGGCCTCACAGCCTCCCTCCTCAGGGACCTGCACAGAAACAGCAGAAAGCCAGAAGCGCCGAGGGTGTGTCAGGAAGTCAGTCCTTCTGCACCCAAATGTCAACCCCAGAACTGGACACAAAACTGCACCTGCACAGGCACATTCCTGGGGCATTCCCAGGAATCTTCATGTGGTTCTGTGTGCACAGAGAAGACACAACTGAATGTGTGAAGTCACAGGCAGCATAGTGACAGGATTCAGGATTCAGGTTGGACCCCATGCCAGCCTGTCTTCTACTGTCCTCATACCCTCCCAACCCTCCTGGGAGGGTGGCAGGAGAAATTCCCAGGTGCAAGAAGGTGGGGGAAGGCGATGGGGCAAGGCAAGGGAGCAGGTGCTGACTTTCCTCCAGCAGAGAAAGAGTTAAGCAACTATTTTCCCCACCTCCCTGCCCCATCTAATATGAAGGTCATCAGGGCTAGGTGAGTACAGATAAAGCAACTGGGTGGGAGGGGGAGGCCCCAGGGGAAGAGGGAGGCTTTTAGCAGGTGGAGGGAAGCTGTCAGGGTAATGGCTTTTCCTGGCACAGCTGACTCCTCCGGGCCTTGATGCTATTCTAGAATCTGGAGAGCAAGAAGGGCCTCTGATTCTTCACAGAATAGGAGCAGGGGACGAGCTCACTCCCTGCTCCCAGCCCCATTCTGCACCCCGCAGATGGGCACGTGGCTGAGTTCCAGGTTCCTGGGCTCCCTCAGGGCTCCCAATGCAGTCTTTGAGCCCAGGGGACCTCTCCAAGACCTGCCTCCCTAGGTCTCTCCACAGGCTGTCTGCAAGGAGAGACCTCCCTCCCCGTCCCCCCAAAGACCAGCCTTGTTAGCTTGGACTCTCTGGCTCCAGGCATCCAGAGCCAGGAGGAGGTAGTGGGTGGTGCCTGCTGTCTCAGGGTCAGATTTAATCCAGCCACAGCATGGGCAGCCATGCCAGGATAGGACTGGAGTTGGGTTTAGAGTGCAGCAGCCCCAAGACCAAGCTGCAAGAAAATGTAAACCCCCCTCAACCTGGTCTACCCTCCAGGCTGCTGGAAGAGTGTGTGTCTTTGACAAACTCCAGTCCCCAGCTAGGCATTCCTGGGGCCCCCACCCTAGCGGGGGATGAGGGGGCCAGACCCAAGCGCAGCTGTGAGTGGGAGGGAACAAGGACTTTGCTTTCCTTCTGCAAGGTCATGACAAAGGGAAAATGTGTCATCTGGTTCCTGGGGGATGCAGCTGTGAGTGGAAGAAGTGAGCATCAGAAAAGCATGGGATTTGATGGACAGAAAGCAAGAGTGCTCATAAGCTGCTTTCCCCCTGACTCCAGGGGACACACACACATATCCACACATACACACACACACATGCACACACACACACAAAGATGCATGCACACACACATACATGCACACATGCACATGCACAAGGCTGCCCAGAGAGGTGTGAGTACCATACTGTACCCACTCTTGTTACCCAGCCCTCAAACTGCCTCCAGGGTCTTCTATTCACACCTGAGCCTACCTCCCTCACCTGCCCTGCCTTCTTTTTGGCCTCTGACTCCCCTCAAAGCCTCAAAGCATGAACAATAGTCAAGGCCTGGCCTCCTCCTGGGCAGAGCTTTAGAAGCTGGGGCACAGGCAGCCTGACTTGTTTTGAGTGCCAATCCCAGGCCAGTCACCAGGAGAGCAAAGGAAAGGGGAGGGGCCCGACTCAGATCTGCTGTGGCTGCTGGGGTCCTGGCTGGGCAGGCTTGTAAATCCTGAAAGAATAGAGGGATGTTCCCAGAAGCCCCTGGCACTGGGGAAGTCAGGCAGGCACTGGGAATAATGGATAAAGAGCGGACCTTTAAGTGGATGGATGGTGGAATAGGGGTATTGGGCCCCTTTGACCTGGTCCATCACAGCCCATTGCTGGCTCACCTGGGAAACTGAGAGGGAGGTGAGGGAACTGGCAGTCCTGCAGGCCAGCTGTCGAGGTATCATGGTCAGGCCTCAATCTTTCCTGAGAAGGTAGGGCAATTCCCCTCTACCTGCTTCCTCCATGCCAACTTCTGAGCCGGGGAGGCCTGTCTCCCCCATCCTCCAGAAGTCCAAGAGGCTGCCAGACTCCCAGCCATAGGCTAGGCCTGCCTCCATCCCTGGAGGGCTCTGAAAAACCCAATTACCTCTTCCCAATCCAGGAGCCCAGTCTTATGCAACAGGAGATGGGAGCTGGCTTCTGCCGTGACAATCATCTGAATGGGGTGGCCAAAGGCTGGGTTCCTGTGTTTCCAACCCTAAACCTGGAGGAGGCAGGGCTTAAACAGATAGATGGAGGATCTTTCCACTTGGAGGAGGGAAGATGAGGCTTGAGAGGGGCTGTCTGACTCATGCAAGTGCCGGCTTGGGAGCAGGGGTTGGGGGAGTCAGGAGAGGGAGGCTGCGGTTCTCCCCTGACTGAGTCCCTCTCAAGGCCCCTTTTTGCCATAGCCACAAGCAGTGTCCTCTGAGGCCAGGCAGGCAGAAGGGAAGAGCCCCGGGTCTCACACCTCTGGCCTTCGCCAAGTTCCCCTGGGATTGCTGGCCAGGGTATTGTGCCCGGGGACTCCTCAAAGGAGGAGCTGAGATCTGAGGCAGGGAGTCAGTGCTGAAGCTCCCTTCTCTCCTCACCCCCGCTTCACCACACAACAGCCTCGACAAGGCCCCCAGTCCATGCTGCCGCCTCCCCCAGCCCCATGCTGAAGGCAGGGCAGCTGGTCCTTGTGGGTTTTGAGCCCTGGGAGGCTGCCACTTAAGGCATGAGCGGGGCTGTTATTCTCAGCAACGCAAGGGGCTCTCATCCTGGGTTTCATTTATTAATTGCACTCTAATGAAGCATCACTAATTGCTGATGGTGCTACAACACTGCAGGTGGGCCTCAGTTTACAGAATAATTGACTCTGGAGCAAGGAGGGTGCCAACTGGAGGCCAGCAGTTCCCAGTCCATGAGGGCCTGGCTCTTCCCCTGCCCTTACCTGCAGGGCATGAGGGCTGCTCTGGGAAAAAGAAAGGGCACCTTCCGAGAAACTCTGAGAGAAGCACTCTAGCAAAGGCAAAGATCTTCCTGTTAAACAAGGATGCTGCTCCCCTGTCCCGCCACTACTCACACTTCATCCCAAAGTGTGGGCACCCCTCCTTTCCACCCATGGTGGACAAGGAGAAAAGCACAGCCCACAGAGCTTTGTGATGGCCCAAAGTCAGGCTCAAGTGCTGGTGTGCTGGGCATTGTTGCACCTTCTACCCTTTTCTGGGAAGGGGATTTCCTTGTTTTCCAGAGATACATTTTTGCTCTTTTTGAGGCTGGAGGCGATGCAGGGCCAGGAAGGGCTGCTGTCTGTACCATCTGTCAGCCTTTGGACTATCATGCTGTGGCCTGTCCTGTGGCATAGCTGGTGAGGGGCCCTGGGAGCCACCTTCTTAGGCCATGGGCGATAGGTGGACCTGTCAGTCAATACCATGGTCCTATGGGGAGGCAATGACAGTCCCCTTGGAAGGTGTGGGCCTGGATGAGACAACCCAGCAGGACTTGCCAGGACGCGGGATCCTCTCAATGGTTCAGTCACTCTAAACAGCCTCTTCTGAGTACCCACTTTCTCACATATGCAGTCTCAGGGCAGGAGGAGTGTGGACCAGACGTAAAGTTGAACTTCCTGACCTCACAGAAATCACTGGACTTTTCTGAGTCCTGTCATTCTGATTCTCATTCCCTGCTTAACTTGTGTGCTGTTCAGTCCACGTTTTGAGGTCTGGGGCTGCTCCCTGGCTCAGACACAGAGCCCAGCCTCCTGAGGGGCTCCGATACCCTAGTGCTGGGACTGGAGCTTGTCCACCTTCCTGGGAGACTGTGGGCAAAGGATGAGCGAGTGGGGACAGCCTTATGATTCCTGGCCCCTCCCCACCCTCACCACCACTACTGGACTGTTCATCCCTCAAGGGCAGGGACCTGTCTTGTCGCTGCTGGAGCTCAGTTCCCACTGCCTGGGCACAGTGGGGCCCAGCAGGTGTTTGCTGAAAGAAGGAAGAGGGGACAGACCATTGGAAAATCAGGTGGGACAGTGGCAGCACCTCCTTTCCAGCTCTACCAGGCCAACTCACTGGCCCAGGCTGCTGAGCCAGTGGCAGCTCCTCAGGACTGTCCTGGAAATAGCTCTTGGCTAGGAGGAAGGTTCAGATTCCAAGTCCTGTCCCAAGAGCATGCCCCCAAAGTGGGGAAGCAGAGTCCAGCTGTGGTGGGGGCGGGAACTGGGCTCCCTCCAGGCCCAGGGGGCACTGAGCACCTTGGTCCAGCCTGGCCCCTGGTCTCTCTGTCCCATTCCAGGGTGCTGTGAAGGGATCGAGGTCTGGTTTCGTTGGCCACACTGACCATCCTGAGAGTGCCCTCCACAGTCCCCGGTTAGTCCCTAGGCCCCACTTCTCCAACGCCACAGGACACCGCAGCAGCACACAGTTGGGAAGTCGGATAATGAGTGACAGGAGAGGGAGGGGGCCACGCCCACCACCTGAGTGACAGGGTCAGCCACTCCTCTGTCCCCATCTTTGTATGGGAACAGGGAAGGGGGAGGTCACAGCCTGCCCTCCCCGGGATAAAACCCCAGGGCCTCCTGAGCATTCCCAAGCCAGGTTTGCCAAAGACCAGAGAGACAGCTTTGTGCTCAGGCTCACGGATCATGGGCTTGAGTCCTGGCTCCTGGCTCACCACTGCTGACTGTGTGGCACATCCCCTAAGCATCTCTGGGCTCAGCTCCTCCCTGATAACAGCGCTCAGTATCTTACAGGTTTCTGGGTGGACAATGGAGCCACAGAGAAGGAGGGAGGATGAGATCAATGGAGAAGGCTAAGTCTGAGTGGAGATGTGTATTGGCAGGTGGGTCCATGGGGCTGGAGCTCAAGAGAGAGGCTGGATCCAGGGAATCTGGGGCTTTCAGGATGGGGGAAAGGGGGATGCCTAGGTGAGAGGGATCTCTTAAAAGGTGTGGAGGCCGGGTGTGGTGGCTCACGCCTGTAATTCCAGCACTTTGGGAGGCCGAGGCAGGTGGATCACCTGAGATCAGGAGTTCGAGACCAGCTTGGCCAACATGGCAAAACCCTGTCTCTACTAAAAATATACAAATTAGCTGGGCATGTTGGCATATGTCTGTCATCTCAGCTACTCAGGAGGCTGAGGCAGGAGAATTGCTTGAACCCCGGAGGTGGAGGTTGCAGTGAGCCGAGATCACACCATTGCATTACAGCCTGGGTGACAAGAGTGAAACTGTCTCAAAAAAAAAAAAAAAAAAAAAAAAAAGGGAGGTTAGAGATGCAGAGGAGAGGCCAAGGACTGAGCCAGGAGCATTGACATTCACAGGATATTAGGACAAAATGTATCCCACAGTGGAGAGGCCAGAGACAGAGGAGAAAATCAAGAGAGGGGGTTGTCCTGGGGGAAAGGAAAGAGGAAGCTTCAAGAAAGGAGAATGCCTATTTATACATATGTGGAGGATGCACAGCCATTGGGAAGGCACTCCCCTGGCAGAGGGGGACCAGTCAGCAAAGCTGGAGGCACTAGTGGCGTCTGAGTTGGGTTGAGGGTTCAGGAAAGGAACAATGGGGGGCCCAGAGATCCTCACTGACCAGAGGTGTTTGGCCTGAAAGTAAAACTTGGCTGATTTACACAAACATTTGGATATCCGGTTTCTCTTTAAAAATTGAGAGAGGCGACCGGGCATGGTGGCTCATGCCTGTAATCCCAGCACTTTGGGAGGCCGAAGTGGGCAGATCACGAGGTCAGGAGATGGAGACCGGCCTGACAAACATGGTGAAACCCCATCTCTATTAAAAATACAAAAATTAGCTGGGCGTGGTGGCGTGTACCTATAATCCCAGCTACTCAGGAGGCTGAGGCAGGAGAGTTGCTTGAACCTGGGAGGCAGAGGTTGCAGTGAGCTGAGATCATGCCACTGCACTCCAGCCTGGGTGACAGAGTGGGACTCCTTCTCAAAAAATAAAAAAATAAAATAAAATCGAGAGAGCCTGGCCAGGGTGGCTCACACCTGTAATCTCAGCACTTTGTGAGGCCAAGGTGGGAGGATCACTTGAGGCTGGGAGTTTGAACCAGCCTGGGCAACATAGTGAGACCCCCATCTCTACACATAAAAATGAAGAGGGCTGACAACCCATGCCCTCGTTCTTCCATGTAGAGATCAGTGGGAGGGACAGGGGCTGCTCCTCTGAATGAGCTAGGTGCTCTCTGGTTTGCCACAGTCGCTTCCACTCTCTATTGCATCACATGCCAGGAACTTCAGGATTTGCATAAGTAGCTTGGCCTTGAAGACATTGACTTTGAATTCTGACTCCACTCCACTGCTCCACTGCTGCTCCACTGCTGCTGACCGTGCGGCACATCTCTTAAGCATCTCTGAGCTCAGCTCCTCCCGGACAATGGAGTTCTGTATCTCACAGGTTTCTGGATGGATAGGTGGAGCCTCAGAGGAGTGGGGAATGAGATCAGTGGGATTCCAGGGCAGCTCCTTCTGCTGGAAACTTAGTGTGTGCATGGAGGGATGACAGAATCATGGAGCACACAGGGGTAGGGGGAGCCTAATCAGTGCCCAGAGCCCCAACTCCTGCTCAATGGCTTCCCTCACTCCACTACAAGCTAGACCCTGTGGCATGTGACCCTGGGACCCATGGGGGCCAGGCTAGGGCAGAAGGAAGCTGCATAAAGCCTGGAGGGATCACCAAGCCTCCTGGCTGCTCATCATGGCCAGGGAGGGAGGAGGAGGCTGTCAGTCGCTCTGCCCAGGCTCAGGAGTAAGCAGAGGAGACAGCCAGTGCAGGATGCAACGAGGACACCCAGGAAGGCCCCCTCTGGCCTGCCTCACGGCCCCAAATCTCCCGCACAAATGCACTCTGAGGCTGTTCTGCAGGATTCCGGAAGAAGCCTGTGAGGGAGAACTCACGCTTCTTGAGTCTGAATGAGGGTTTCAGGCATGCGAACACCGTAGGGGCCCCAGGTGGCAGAGATGGGAGAATGTCTGGAAAGAATCCTTATGGCTTCCGTCTAGCTGGGGGTGGGTCTCAGGCCAACCATCCTTCAACCACTGACACCAGCTGTGTTTATAACCCTAGGACACAGGGAAGTTTTCACTGAATAAAAATTCCGAGGTTCTGAGTCTTCGGGAACTGATGTCATGGGAGGCAGGTGTGGGTGGAAAGTCAAACCATGGTGTGGGGGCCCTGCAGGGAAGATGAAGACCCTGGTTCCCAGGCCTCAATCTGGGCCTGCTCCCCACCCTTGTCTTTTTTCCGATGGGGATCCTGCTGGAAGAGAAGGAGGCTTGGCCTCTGTAGGAGCCAGTGGTCAGATGGGAATAGTCATCTTCATCTGCTCCACTCCCACTGGCCAGCCTTGTGACTTCAGACACATTCACGTTCTACCCTGGGCCTTGGCCTCCTTCACTATAACACGAGAATAATGCAGCCTGCTTCCAGGACGGCATCGTTAGAATCAGAGGGTGTGAATAGCCGAGCTCGCAGTGAGCTTTGAGTGGGACATCATCAGCAAGTGGGGGCTGCCTTATTCCTGGGACTATCCCATGATCACTGTCACTGTGTTATTGTTATTTTTGCTGAGCCCAACCCTCTGGCTGCTGAGACAAGCTCATGGGTCACCTGTGAGTCATTCTGAGCCTCCACCCACTCTGCACAGATCCCTGCCTTCAGGGGCCCTTGACCAAAGGCCTCCAGCCAGACAGGGAGGAAGGAGAACTCCAGATCCCAGGAGGGGTCTCCACACTAGTCACTGCATCTTCTCTGGAAGTCTGGGTTAGCGTCCTGTCCCAACAGCGCCCCTTCCAAGAGGGGCAACCACTGCATGAAAGATCAAGGCAGAGAATGAGGTGGAAGGAGCTTTTGGATTTTGAAATCCTACATCTTGCATCCTCCCTTGGGTACTAACTAGTTCTGTGACCTTGGGCAAGTCATGGAAATGCTCTGAGCCTCAGGAACCTCATCTGTAAAATGAGGTATGATGATAATATTATACCTCACTTATAGGACTGGGTGGCGATTAAACTGTATGAAACACAATATACTCCTAGCTTATTTCTCAGGGGTATGGTGGGTATTTGATAACTGTAACCTTCTTTTACCGCCCTCTTGCCAGGATTTCAAACAATTGTCCTACTTTCAACATCTTCTTCAGTTAGTCACCAGAATCAGAGCTCATCTTGTGACCAAGGCCAGGCTCAGGGCTCTCAGGCTTATCTAAGAAAATCAAGGATCCTCTGAGTATGACCCTAGCTGGCCCTGATCTGTGCCTCCTCCCCTGTGCCATCCCAAGCCTGCCCCACATGCACAGAGGAAGCAGTGCCTTCTCCTTCGAGACCTGACTCTGTCCCCACTCATTAGCTCTGGGCAGCAGGCAGCCAAAGAAGCAGCTGCCAACGCTGGCAGCCCTGCCATGCAGCCTTTGGCCAAGGGTCAGAACCCCACAGACCATCTCCTGGCTGGCCCCATTTCCACATCTCATCCTGCTCACTGGGGCATCCCCTGCCTGTCAGTGCCACTGCCTTCCTGGTCCCTGCTGTGCTCTGACTGGCAGGTCTCCCTGTGCCAGGCTGGGTGACAGGTGCTGGACACTGTTCAAGCCCCAGGGCACTGAGCCATGCCTAAACCAGTCATGGGACACCCTGGGCCTGGGGACTGGCCTGGTAGACCTGGGCACAGAATCTGTCTCGGGTGACAGAGCTGGGGTTCTTGTTGCCTCTAAAGAACTGAGAGTGTTTCCCAGGCCAGAACACAAGCCAGCCAGGCCTGCAGCAGCATGCAGGCCAAAGCTTACATCCTGGCCATGGGAAGACTGAGGCTCAAAGAAGGCAAGAACTGGCCTGAGTTCACGCAAGGAGTCAGGGGCAGTGGGCTAGATGCTAGGTCTTCCTGAACCCAGCCTGGCTTCTTTCCACTGTCCTATGGCTTTCTTCTGATAGGTCTCAGTGCCCACTGTGAGCCTGCTCAGGACTCCCCCTTCCCCCTGTAGAGCTTTAGACCTGCAGCATCTCACACTGTCTAGCACCACATCTTAGGTACATAAAGTACATAAGCACATATCCTGGTACAGAGTCGCATGAAAACATGTAATGAGGGAGGATTTGGCCTCATCTGGGAGATCAGTGAGGACAGCTGAGATGGGGAAAGGGGAAGGGAGAATGTTTTTGGGCAGGGAGCGTGCAGAGGCCTAGGGTGGGAGGGAACAGGGTTTGCTCAGAGAACTGAGAGATGTCCAGTGTGGCTGAAGCAAAGAGAATGAGGTGGAGATCCTGTTGCTGGGGAGCTGGAGGGGCCGGCAAAGACCCAACCGTGCTGGGCCTGGAATCCTCTTTACTTTAGGAACAATGGGAAGCCACCTGGTTCCTTTGGTACTATGGCACCACAGTACCCAATGGTAACCTGCCTTTGAAGGAATCTTCAGGGAGCAAGAGTAGAGGAACCAAGAGCAGGTGGAGAAATAGTGCGGTAGCCTAAGTCGGTGGTGGAGCTGATGGAGAGAAGCAGCTCAGTCCGAGAGATGGGGAGGCACAGACATGACTTGGTGATGGATTGCATGAGGGGAGAAGTGATTCCTGACACCAGGATGGGGTGGGATCACATGGAGAGAGAGTACAGGCTAGAGAAAGAAGAGCAACATAGGGTGGAAACCTGAGACAGGCCAACATTTAAGGCCAGGTAGAAGAGATCAAGAGATGTGGCCATAGAGGAAGGTGGGAGAGTGGGGTAACTTGGAAAGGGAGAAAGGGCTTCAAAGAGAGTGAGTGGTCATGAGGGACTGCTGCCTCTGTGTGAGAAACAAACTCACCCGTCCAAACCCAAAGAATGGACTCAGAGACCCAGAGAGCAGCCAAAGTGAGACTTTTAATGCCAGTCTTGCAAGATTGGGTGTCCGATAGGCAGGCACACCCAGCACAGTTTCAATAAGCAATTTATCCCTTAGTGTGCGGGTCTCTCCCCCTGTTCCTCATAGGCTAAGTACTGTGGGGTCAGTTTTCCCAGATGTCACCTACTGATTGTTAAGTAGGGGCTTTAAGTTTGTTTGTTTGTTTTAGGGTTGTCTTACTGCATTTTGTTG
This sequence comes from Chlorocebus sabaeus, assembly GCF_047675955.1. Taxonomy (NCBI): domain Eukaryota; kingdom Metazoa; phylum Chordata; class Mammalia; order Primates; family Cercopithecidae; genus Chlorocebus; species Chlorocebus sabaeus. The sequence goes on along the minus strand of NC_132929.1, from coordinate 50,059,586 downwards.
CAATCCTAGTTAGCTCAGGGACTATTCAAGTTTTTTTTTTTTTTTTTTTTTTTGAGATGGAGTCTCACTCTGTCACCCAGGCTGGAGTGCAGTGGCGCGATCTTGGCTCGCTGTAAGCTCCGCCTCCTGCGTTCATGCCATTCTCCTGCCTCTCTGCCTCCCGAGTAGCTGGGACTACAGGCGCCCACCACCACACCCGGCTATTTTTTTTTTTTTTTTTTTTTTTTGTATTTTTTAGTGAAGATGGGATTTCACTGTGTTAGCCAGGATGACCTCGATCTCCTGACCTCGTGATCCACCCGCCTCAGCCTCCCAAAGTGCTGGGATTACAGGTGTGAGCCACCATGCCTGGCCTCAAGTATTTGACTTATGACCTAAGTAGCTGGGCAGGCTGATAAAAACAGACAAAACAAGCTATTTTGCAGACTAATCAACTTTCATTTTAGACTAAACTTCTTGTTCTGGTGAGGGCAACTAAGCGGGGGTAGGGGAGGGTGCCGAAAAGCAGGCATTGGCTATCCAAGCAGGGGCCTAATATATCCTGTTTCTTCTGTAGTTTGCTGACCTAAGCTGATTTAAGGCACTTTGTCTTGGAAATGGACCACTGTATACATTATTTCCTTCACCTGAGAGATTACAAAAGATGAGATGCCCGTTGGATGCAGGGTCAGGGATGGTGGTCACTGGTGACTACAGAGAAGCTATATTGGTGGAGAAGTGGGGTCAGATTAGAAGCCAACCAGTGGCTTAGATGAAGAGAGGCTGACCCACAAGATGAGCCAGGTGCCTGCTGGTCTGGAATAGTTTTGACTGGAGGATGTGCCTATTACTAGATGGACTCAAGTCTGGTGCCTTCCTAAGGGGTGAAGTGGCCATGCCCCAAACAAGAGAAGTACCATCTTTGGGCCTGAATCCTCCTCAGCTCCCCACTAAGGGGATGAATGAGTGAACAGTTCTGGGGCACTCTCAGGTCTGTGCTTCACTACTCCCCCTGCCCCGACTCCTGAAACTGTGGTCCTGCCTGCTGGGGATGCAACAAACCCAGAGAGAAGGACAGAACTGAGGCTGAGACAGGGATTCCCAGGATCCCCATCCCCAACCTCAGGTGAGAGAAGATGGGATGGCAGAGGGCAGGAAACCAAGCCAGGAGACTAAGCTCAGGGTACCAGAAAACAGGGGCAGCAAAAAGATGAGAAAAAATGCTTGGAAAGAAGGTAAAATTATATATATATATTCCCAGTTTTATTGAGATGTAATTGACAAATAAAAATAAAATTTATATGTATTTAAAATGTACAAAGTGATGATTTGATACACATATACTTTCTGCAGTGATTATCATGATCAAATTAATTAACACATCTATCACCTCACAGTTACTTTTTCTGTATGTGGTGAAAACACTTAAAATCTACTCTTAGCACATTTCAAATACATAATATAGTATCTTTTTTTTTCAGACGGAGTCTTACTCTGTCTCCCAGGCTGGAGTGCGCTGGCACAATCTCAGCTCACTGCAGCCTCCACCTCTCAGGTTCAAGTGATTCTCCTGCCTCAGCCTCCCAGGTAGCTGGAATTACAGGTGTGCACCAACACGCCAAGCTAATTTTTGTATTTTTAGTAGAGATGGGGTTTCACCATGTTGGCCAGGCTGGTCTCAAACTCCTGACCTCAGGTGATCCACCTGTCTTGGCCTCCCAAAATGCTGGGATTACAGGCGTGAGCCACTGTGCCCAGCCACAATACAGTATCATTAACTAGAGTCACCTGCTGCATATTAGATCCCCAGAATTACTCATCCCAAAACTGAGAGCTTGTATCCTTTAACCAACATTTCCTAATTTTCCTCATCCCCAGCTCCTGATAGCCACCATTCTACTCTCTGCATCTATGAGTTCATCTTAGATTCCGTTAAGTGACATTATGCAGTATTTGTCTTTCTGTGTCTAGCTTATTTCATTTAGCATAATGTCCTCCAGGCTCATCTGCATTGTCACAAATGGCAGGATGTCCTCCCTTTTATGGCAGAATAATATTCCATTGTGTATGTGTTGTATATATGTGGACATATATGTATACAATATATAATTGTGTGTGTATATATGACATAAGTATATACAAATATATGTATATAACGTGTGTGTGTATATATATGACATTTTCTTTATCCATTCATTCATCAACAAATACTTAGGTTGATCCTATATCTTAACTATTGTGAATAATTCTGCAATGAATATAGGGGTACTCTTGACCTCAGATGATCCACCTGCCTCTGCCTCCCAAAGTTCTGGGATTACAGGCATGAGCCACTGCACCCGGCCCAGATATCTTTTCTATTCTTTCTTCTTTTTTTCTCTTTTTTTCTTTTTTGAGACGGAGTCTCGCTCTGTCGCCCAGGCTGGAGTGCAGTGGCGCGATCTCGGCTCACTGCAAGCTCGGCTTCCCGGGTTCACGCCATTCTCCTGCCTCAGCCTCTGGAGTAGGTGGGACTACAGGTGCCCGCCACCACCCCCGGCTAATTTCTTTTTGTATTTTTAGTAGAGATGGGGTTTCACCATGTTAGCCAGGATGGTCTCGATCTCCTGACCTCGTGATCCGCCCGCCTCGGCCTCCCAAAGTGCTGGGATTACAGGCTTGAGCCACCTCGCCCAGCCTATTTTTTTGAGATGGAGTCTCGCTCTGTTGCCCAGGCTGGAGTGCAGTGGCGCAATCTTGGCTCACTACAACCTCCGCCTCCCAGGTTCAAGCGATTCTCCTGCCTCAGCCTCCCTAGCAGCTGGGATTACAGGCGCCTGCCACCATGTCCGGCTAATTTTTGTATTGTTAGTAGAGACGGGGTTTCACCATATTGGCCAGGGTGGTCTTGAACTCTTGACCTTGTGATCCACCCACCTCGGCCCCTCAAAGTGCTGGATTACAGGCGTGAGCCACTTCGCCCGGCCAGATATCTTTTCAAGTAACTGATTTTGTTTCCTTTGGATATGTACCCAGTAGTGAGATTGCTGGATCACATGGTCGTTTTATATTCAATTTTTTGAGGAACCTCCATGCTGTGTTCCACAATGGCTGCACCTTTTTACTGTACATTCTCACCAACAGTGTACAAGGGTTCTCTTTTCTCCACACCCTCACCAACACTTATCTCTTGTGTTTTTGAGAACAGCTATCCTACCAGGTGTGAAGCGATATCTCCTTGTGGCTTTGATTTGCATTTCCCTGATGATTAGTGATGTGCACCTTTTCATGTGCCTGTTGGCCATTTGTATTTCTTTGTTGGAAAAATGTCTATTTGGGTCTTTTTCTCATTTTTAAAATTGCATTGTCTTTTTGCTGTTGAGTTGTATGAGTTACTCATATATTTTGGATATTAACTCCTTATCAGATACATGCTTTGCAAATATTTTCTCCCATACCATAGGCAGCCTTTTTGTTTTGCGGATTATTCCCTTTGCTGTGCAGAAACTTTTTAGTTTGATGCAGTCTCACTTGTTTATTTTTGCTTTTGTTGCCTGTACTTCCGGTGTCATATCCAAAGATTAAATGCCAAGACCAATGTGAAGGAGGCTTTCCCCTATGTTTTCTTCTAGGGGTGTTACAGTTGCAGGTCTTACATTGAAATCTTTACAAATAAATACATATTTTTAAAAAGCATTGAAGTATTCATCATGAAGAAAACGAAAACTTTAGTGAACTTTCTTATGCCTATTGCGTGCTTTGTTACTTGTGTATTTGTAATCAGATGTGCAGGGATATAAAATTCTTTCCAGGGTCTATGGCCTCTGAGGATCTGGATCTTCCCTCTGGGGTTCCTGCCTAGGGCTGGGGGCTAGCACTGAAAGCCCCCTTCAGGTCCTGACAGCTGGGCCCTCATTTTCAGAAGCCCTTCCTTCTCCCTTCATTCGCATCTCATTAGCACCACCTCGAGTTGGTGGCAGCTCTACCTTTCTGGAGCCCTGGGACGCAGGCTGCAGCCTGGCCCAGGCGCTGCTCCCAGCTGGAGAGGGGTGCAGCGACGTGCTTTCCCCTCCCCCTTCCCCGCGTTCTCTGTCCCCACCCTCTCTCCCGCCCCACGTGCGGCAGCCACAGGGAGGGCGCAGGAGGACTGGGGTGTGCCCGGCTCTCTTACCCCCACCCAGGCTCCGGTCGCCTAGGCTCCTGCCGCGCATTCCCATGGCAACCGGGTGATGGCGCGGGTCGCGGTGCCTGCCTAGGAGCCACGCGGCCACCCAGCTCCCCGCCCCGCCGCCCAGGCTGGATTGGTGACAGTCAGGGCCTCAATCTCCCGAGATGATCGGCGATAATTGGTTTATGGAAATAGCTGAGCGGAGAAGGCGAGCTGCCGGCTAGAAACAGCCTCCCTGCCAAGCCTGCTCCCGCCACCTGTCCTTCCCTCACCACGGAAATGGAGTTGGGGGAGGGAGGGCCGAGGAGCTGGGCTGGCACAAATGGGGCTTTTGAGGCAAGTGTTTCACCTGTTGGTCTCGGCACAGCTTCTATCCCTCTTTCACAGTGGGGTGCTGGGGGGGCAGGGACTTGTCATAGTAACCAGGTGTTGGCCTCAGTCACTCCTTGGCCCCTAAGTCTGGGCTCAGGCCTATGTTGGGTGCATTGTTGGGGGGAATGGAGGAGGAGATCCGTCCTCAGGGAGCCCCAGAGGAGTGCATAAACCATACTGATATAAAGTACTTCAGACCAGGGTCACCACTGCTGTGGTGCTCCGGAGGAGGGAGAACTCAACTCTGGTGGCTGCCTGGAGGAGGAGGCTTTGAAGGCAGGATTTCAGCAGGCATTGGTGAGAGGGCTGGGGCAGGCACTCCCCAAAAGGAAATGTGGGCAACAGACTCTTGGCAGGAACTGAATGGTGCTAGTATTGGGGGAGGGGAAGTATAGGGTGGCTTGTTGGAAGGCCACCAAGGCTCCCACCGTCTGTCTATAGAAGGGGTATAGGGTTGATGTGCTCCTTGGAGGGTGCTTTATAGTAAAGATTGAGCACATGTCTAGTGTCCCCAGGGAAGGTTGGCTGGATGGAGATTGTGTTGCCACTTGGTGCCTTTCTGGAAGAAGTGAGACCCGTGAGGTGGGCATAGATGTGGCATGGCAGGTCTTGGCGCCAGGCTGGAGAAGTGTGTACCCTGACAGCAGCTGGCTGGAGGGGGTGTGTGGGGTGCATTAAAGGCCCAGAACTATGGGAGTCCCCATGATAGAAGTGACTGGAGAAGGAGGGGAGGGGAGGGTGGTTATGAAGACCCTACCCCAGGGCTGGGTATGGTGGGGTGGGGCACCCAGAAGTCAGGAGAGGCAGGCCCCAAATATTCCCCTTCCCCAATCTGACCATCATGCCCATGAGCCCAGCCCAGGCCTCTGCATACAAGCGCCCTGACCCACTGGAGCTGAGCTGTGGCCAATCCCTGCCCCGCTGGGGTGGGGTGGGGAGGGGTGACTCTCTGGACCCCTTGGCACCCTGCCTTCCCCAGCCCTGGTGAGCAGCTTCCCATGCAGCAGTGGAGATGCCAGGCAGTGCCCACAGTGGCTCTTCCCCTCTGGGTATGACCCAGTCCTGGGCCTTTGGGTGCTCATATTCCAAATAGCTGTCCCCTGGTTTCTGCTCACAGCCCAACCCATCCCCTGACCCCACTCTCACACAGCTACTTACACCACCACATAGGGCCATGGCTCGGAACCATCCTTGCAGGCAGGCAGGTTGGTGGCTCCATGGAGGGTGACCGTGATAGTCTCCTTGTTAGAGGGAGACAGGTGACCAATCTTAGGTTCCGTGCTCTGGGAGGTGACCACGGGCTCCTCTGGGTCTTCAGTGTTCTGTGGGGGAAAGCCAGGGCTAAGTGGCTTTTTTTTTTTTTTTTTTTTTTGCGATGGAGTCTTGCTCAGTTGCCCAGGCTGGAGTGTAGTGGTGCCATCTTGGCTCACTGCAACCTCCGTCTCCCAGGTTCAAGCAATTCTCCTGCCTCAGCCTCCCCAGTAGCTGGAATTACAGGCAAATGCCACCACGTTCGGCTAATTTTTGTATTTTTAGTAGAGACAGGGTTTCCCCATGGTCTCGAACTCCTGACCTCAGGTGATCCGCCTGCCTCGGCCTCCCAAAGTGCTGGGATTACAGGCATGAGTTACCGCACCTGGCCCTGAGTGGCCTCTTCTGCTGTGGCACCTCCCTTCACTGCCACCCTCTAGCATCTAGCCCCTCACAGCTCCCGTCAAGTGCCCGCCTCCCTCTGTCACCCCTCCGCCCACTCTGTAAGTCAGTCACCTTGGCCTCATTTTCTCCCTACTTCTGTTCCTATCCCACATCTCTTGCAGTGCCTTTCAGCCTCTCCCCCAGCCCTGGATCCTATCCTTCCTGCAGGATGAGACAGACCACCTCACCTTTCAAGTCCGGTCCCACTTCTAAGCCTTGGCTTTCGCAGGTGCCCTTGTCTGTAATTCCTAAATCCCACCTGCTTTTGCAGTTCTAACAATGGGCCACCTTCTTCAGTCTATCCTGTAACCTCAGCTCAGCCCACCCATCACCTCAGGCCCCTCCTGTGCACAGCACTTTACAGCTGACAAAGTTTCTCCACGTCCACGGGGGCACTCAGTGCACATGGAGGTGAATTCGTGCATCTATCCCAGATGCCCCACCTGTCTTCTACCCAGGAGCCTTGTGGACTGGGGAGGAAGAGGTGCCTGCCCATGCAGGGGGCCTCCTACGCCAGTTGCCTCAAGCAGGGACTCAGCAGTTTAGTAATTCGTGGATTCATGGCCCAAAGGACCATTGTGATGAGAGTTGCCGAGAGAAGACAGAGCTCTGGGTGGCTGAGGCAGTCAGGGAAGACAGCAGGGAGGAGGAGGCCTTAAAGGGTTGGAAGAAGGTGCAGGAGTGGAGTCAGGGAGGACAGGCCAGAAGCAGAACACTGGAGCAAAGGCAGCAAGCGGGAAGGGGCAGAGCTTTCCAAGGCCCAGAGGTGGCTCATTTTGACTGGGGAGGCAGTGGGGACTCAGGGAAGATGGCAGAGCTGGGCATATAAGCGCTGTGGGGTGAGGAGGAGTGTGGCCATAGGGCTGCTGTGGCTCAGGGGTGTCCTCGTCCTCCCTGGTCCTGGTTCTCCACTGGTCCGCTGGCTGACTTTCCACTCCCAATTAATCTGACCTAGATTAACCCTTGATAGGCCTCCCATGGTGGGAGGTCTCGCCTACCCTTTGTCTCTCCAGCTGATATGAGGGGCCATAGAGGGGCACTCCTGGCCCTGGGAGAGGAGCAACGGACCTCCTCAGGGTGGAGGCAGGGCCCTGAGGGGCCACTGGGGGGCTGTTCCTCATCTCTGGAAAGCTCAGCCTGTCAGACCCTGCATTCCAGGGCAGGCCCTGGTGGGGTGGGGTTGAGAACAATGTCCTGTTACATAGAGGGGAGATTGAGGCCTAGACAGAAGCAAGGACTTGGGCCCTGGATGGGCTCTGGTTTTGGTGGCAGCCTCGGCAGGCTGAGTCCCTGGCTCAGAACGGCCGGTTCCTGAGGAGCCCTGAGTGTCAGGAGAGCCAGGTTTAAACCAGCTCTCCCCCTCACCATGCTGGGCCCCAAAGCCAGCCGTGCTCTGAGAGTCACCAGTGGGGAGATGAGGGCTTGGACCGGCCTATCTGGAGCCTGCTCTGCTCCTACTTTGAGCCTGGGGGTCCCCGGCACAGGACCACCCCTGCTGGCTCCTGGAAGCCTCAGGCAGAGGGAAAGAAAAGGGCACAGTGCCTGAGGCTCTGCTCTGCCCTGAGGAGTTTTAGGAACGTTATTTCATCCATTTCTCAAGATAGCTTGGGGTGCCCACCAATCGGAGCCACACCCCCCCCCAACTGCTCCCCTTGGGGGTCTACTGGCCTCTCAAAGCTAACGAGTTCTTAACTCCTCTTCAAACCCCTCCTCCTGCTGTCTGCCCCAATTCATTAATGAGTTAATGGCAATGCTGTTGTTCTAGTTGTTCAAGCCCCACATCTTGGAGTCCTTCCTGATTCTTCCCTCTCTCCCTCTACATCCCTTATCCAGTTCCTCAGCATATCCTATCAGCTCCCCCTTCAAACCATATCTGGACTCTGACCCCTTCTCAGCATCCTCAGGTCAGCACTCAGGTCCCAGACACCTTCATGTCCTGACTCGCCTCTGATGGAGTTCTGTTTCCTCTCCGGCTCTGCCTCCACCCCATCCAATCTCACACAGCGGCCAGAGTGAGCCTTTACAGATTGGACCCAGATCCCTCTCTCCTCTGCTCAGAGCCCTGCAGTAGCTTGCTGCTTCTCTCAGTGCCTTGCAATGGCCTGTGGGGCCCTCCAGGAGCTGGCCCAGAAAACTGACCTCATCTTGTCCCACGGGCCCTGTAGGTCACTCCGCTCCAGCCACACTGGCCTCCTGGCTGTTTCTCACACCCACCAAGCTCCCTCCTGCCTCCCCGCCTCTGCCCTAGCTGTTTCCTCTGCCTGAACTGTTCCTCCCTGGGTGTCACCCCAGAACTGTTGTCCCTGTGCCTTGCTCCCCCGCTTCCCTTGGCTTGCCTGGTGCAGGCTGTGGTCCTTGCCTAGCAAGATGACTAATTAGGAGGTGAGACTACATGCCCCCCAGATCAGAAGTGCCAGTCCTGCAGAGAGAGACCCTCCTCTCCATCCTCTGACTGAGGAGGCCACCCCCACCCTCTTTCAGGACCCAGCAGGGCCTGTCACCATCTGCAGAGGTGTTGATGAGGGTTGCCCCTCCTCCTCTCCCCCATTCTCCTGTCAGCGGAGAATGAGGGGAGGGGAAGATGCCCCTGCCTGGAGGTGAGGGAGAGGGAGCAGCCAGAGTGCTGCTCCCTGCCCTCCTGGGTAGGCAACTTCCTCCCATATCTACCCTCACGCATGCCACCATGACCCCCCACTCCCCAGCAGCCTTGCTCTCCTGGTTTAGTGGCGCAGGAGCAAGGCTGGCAGCCTTGGGGCAAAAGACCTAGGTTTCAACTCGGCCGGACTGGTGGCTCACGCCTGTAATCCCAGCACTTTGGGAGGCCGAGGCAGGCAAATCACTTGAGGCTGGGAGTTCGAGACCAGCCTAGACAACATGGTGAAACCCCATCTTTACTAAAAATACAAAAATAAGCCAGGCATGGTGGCACGAGGCTGTAACCCCAGCTACTCGGGAGGCTGAGGCAGAAGAATTGCTTGAATCTGGGAGGCGGAGGCTGCAGTGAGCCAAGATTGCACTCTAGTCCTGGCGATAGAGTGAGACTCCACCAAGGAAAAAAAAAAAAAAAAAAAGACCTAGGTTTCAGCTCAGCTCTGGCCCTACCTCTCTGCACCACCTCTCTGAGCCTTGGTTTTCCCACCTGGCCAAGGGGAATGTCTGGAATGGTTTGTGATTCAGCCTTTCCGGTGGTTACTGTCTCTGAAGTTCCTGCAGTGAGGCTGAGAGGGGCGATTCATGTTCCTAGACCGATTCCCTGTGCTGTGAGGGCACAGGGCCTGTCATGAGCTCCTAGGGCCATACAAGTGAGGGCCCAGGAGCAAGACCATTGTCCAAGGGCCCTTACTGGCTCCCTGGCAGCCCCAGAGCCCAACTAGGCATTTGCAGACCCAGCCAGGAGTCACACCGGCTCCTCCTCTACCTCCCCGGCACCTCCCCTTGGGGACAGCCTTCCCTTCTGGGAATAAAGCTTGTAGGAAGTTTGGCAAGAACTGCTCGTGCTTCAGTTCTGGGCATGAGGCCAACTGCCAGGCTGGCGCCTCCTGGTGAGGCCTGCAGGCATGTGCCCGCTGGGCAGGCTGGGCCCAGGGCCAGGCAGGCCTGGGGCCAAGGATAAGACCAGGATGGGGATGGTGGTCCAGGGCTGCTAACCTCCCGCTATCCCCTTTTTATTCCCATGTCTGGATGGGAATCTGCAGGCTTCCCTTAGAGATGTCCTGCATCAGAACCAATGTCCTCAACCCATCTGTTACCCCTGGCCTGCACTGGAGGATTGATGAGGGAACAGAAAATGCACATACTGGGTTACAAGAGGGGTAGTGAACTGGGGGTGATGGGGCACCCTCCTGTAAGTCTCAGGTGGCACAAACCCATCTGTAGGGGTGTAGTGAGCCCTGGGGAGGGAATTCATATCTCTTCTTGGCTGGGAGTAGAGCTGGATGCTCACCATCAGCTTCTAAGGCTCACTCTCACTTAACCCACCCAACACTACTAGGGTGCAGAGATAAGCAGGCAACTTTTCCAGGCAGGGGTTTGGCCAGTTTACCTGCCCAAGGCCACACAGTCAGTGGATGGGAGGCTGGGCTGTAAGCACCAAAACCTGCCTGATTCCAAAGCTCAGCACTCTCAGCTACTCCACTGAGCCTGGCAAGCTTGGAAGCTGCTAACTCAAGCGCCCTTATCCAATCAGACAGGCAGCCTTGCCCTCAACAGGCCAGGATTAGCCAGCAGATGTTGCAGGGGAACTAGGACTGCCCATCACTCAGGGCGTTTTTGGATCCATGTGCTGGGGGGAAGGGCTGGGGTGAGAGGAGGAGGTAGGAACAACAGGGTGTTAATGATCCTTGAATTCAGCTCCTGTGGGTGGTGTGGGGGAGCTTAACTTGGTTCTGGTGGGGAGAGAGATGGAAGGAAACAAACTCTTCCACCCACTCCTCCCTTGCCACCCCTCTCCTCCAGCAGTCTGGGAGGCCTGAGGAGCTGAGCCCGGTTCTGCCCTCCAGAAGGACCCTGCATCTGAAAAGTCACACCAGCTGGAGAGGGGCTGGGCGGGCAGGCAGGGTGCCTGACTGCCCGGATCTGTCATTTAGGCAAGTTATTTGACTGCAGTGGGGCTATTTCCCAGCACTTTCACAAGGACTTTCAGTTAAAAATGGTCCCCCATGTTCCTTCTAGCTTTGGCATCTAAACTTGCCTGGGAGTTACGGTGGTCAGGGGAAAGCTCTTTTACAGGTGAGGAAGCACACTCAGAGAAAGTCAACCTCTTGCGTGAAAGCACACAGCTTAGCTAGTGGGGCTGGGGCTGGAACTGGAAGCAGGGTCCGTCTGACCCCACGCTCTTGCTGTCTCTGCTGTGCTCTAACCATGCTTCCTTGGATGTGAATCCCTTCTCTGCTCCACAGTGGATACCCCGTCGAACTCGTAACCTGAGTATCCATCGGTGGCAGCAAGAGGACTTGTGTTCTTTGGAGCAGAGAAGCATTCCCAAAGATGACACAAAAGTCAGAAATCATTTAAAAAGGATAGGTTTGATTACATTTAAAAAATCTATACAAACTTCTGTAATGATCCAAAATGCCCTGCAATACAAAGAAAAGGAAAAAAGGAGAAAATGTTTGCTATATATTTTAAAAAGGATGAATATCCGTAGTATACAAAGAGCACTGAAACCTATAAGCATTACCCAATTAAAAAAACACGAACTGGGTATTCACAAAAGAAGAAACACAAATATATATATTATATACACGATGAGCATCCTTTTTTTTTTTTTTTTTTTTTTTTTTTGAGACGGAATTTCGCTCTTTGTAGAGACAGGGTTTCAACATGTTGGCCAGGCTGGTCTCGAACTCCTGCCTTGGACTCCCAAAGTGCTGGGATTACCGGAGTGAGACACTGTGCCTGGCCAACATCCGTTTTTTTTTTTTTTTTTTTTTGAGATGGAATCTCACTCTGTTGAGTGCAGTGGCACGATCTCGGCTCACTGCAACTTCCACGTCCCGGGTTCAAGCGATTCTCCTGCCTCAGCCTCCTGAGTAACTGGGATTACAGCTGCGTCCCACCAAACCCAGCTAATTTTTGTATTTTTGGTAGAGACAGGGTTTCACCATGTTGACCAGGCTGGTCTCAAACTTGCCTCAGCCTCACAAAGTGCTGGGATTACAGGCGTGAGCCACCACCCCCAGCCATGATGAGCATCCTTATGGGCGATTCTACCTAGCTATCAAAGTGCTTCTCAAAGCTACCAATCAAAGCAACCTCGGCTCCTCCTCAAGACACCCGCGTACACTCCCTGGATCCCCAAATCCAGCTACGTGGGGCAGGTGGGGACCAGCTGGCAGCTTAGGGTGCCAGATCAAACTAGTGCCTGGTCCTGAGTGTGTGGCATTACAGAAAGAGGCTTAATGGGGAGGGTGGAGTCTGCAGGGGGTCAGGGGCAGCTGTGGGCAGAGAACATCAGGAACCAGAGACATCAAAATCAAGGGTAATAAAGTGGAAATCACACTAGGGCCTGAGCACCCCCAGCTATTTGGCTTATTCAAGCTGAGTGTAACTACAAAGAGGGTATTCCCCGTTTGCAAGTACCTATGTGCCTTTGGTCTCAGCTCCTTCTGCTATCCCTGTGGGTAACACCATCTAGGGCAGGGGCTCTGCCTTGCTAGTGAGAGGAAGGTAAGGGGTCCCTTGCACTGAACTGTTTACATCTCATTGCAATAAGATTCTAGTCCCTTCCTGGCAGAACCCTGCTGCTAGGCCACAGCTTTTTATTAAGCACCCACTATGTGCCAGGCACTGTTCTGAGTGCTGGGGATACAGAGATGAACAAAACACACAAAAATCCCTTCTCTCCAGAGACCCAAGCATCTGCGTTCCAGGGCAGGGGCCTAGGCCCCAGAAAATCAGGGCCAGGGCTAGGAGAGCATGGGGGCAGTGGGGGGCATCAGGGCTGCCAAGGTAGCAGCCTGGGAATATCCTGGGGGATCTTGGACTGGGGTAATGAACCATCTCAGTGGGCTCTCAGACTGTGTGACCCCAGCAACAAGAGGGCAGAAACAAGCAGGTAAGGGTGGTCAGCATTGACAACACCTGCAAGTACACTGCATTCCAGTTCCCACGTGGCCCAAGAGTATAGGGCAGCTAACCTGGGAGAGCCACAGAGACCGCCTCACTCCCCATTTCACAGCTGTGAAAACTGAGACCCAGAGAAGGGAAGCTTTGTCATGATTAAGGAACAAATGAAACTTTGAAGGAGGGACTTTGAAGGAGGGATGGATTCATGCAGGTGTGTGGCCCATGCCCCTGGCCTTACCTTTTTGTTTTTCAGTCCCATCCTCTTGAGGCCAGGAGTGTCTGGCCTTGTTTAACAATCTTGGGGACGAGTACCTGGTATAAGTGGGTGATCAGGCATCAGTCCTGCCCAGACAGCTGGCCTGGGCGTCTTGGAGTCCTTATGGTTAGTAGACAGTATGGAGGTCAATGTGGTCTCAGGGGTGCCACACACCAGCCCTGGGGTCTGGATGTTGGGGAAGGGGGAGGGTGGCCAGGTGGGGGCAGGTCTTCGATCTCTCAGCAGTGAGATGGTCTATGGGTGGAGGAGCCTAGGGGGTTGCGGGCCATGGCCAGCTGGACAGGGTCAGCAACGAGGCGATTGACTCTTGGCACCCCCAGGATGGTGGAGAGACGGGAGAGCCCTCTCTCTGCCCAGGCCTGGAAAAGCAGTGAGCTTTTCCACCTAGCTGGGTCACCTGGGCAACATTGTGTGATGTCACAGGGCAGGGCCGAAGTCACACAGGCACCTGTCCAGGTGCAGTGAGCTAGAACTGAAGCTCTTTTCCCTATTCCTGGAGCTGTGTTCCACCTGCCGCCTGGCACTCAGGCCTCACCCTTCCTGTTCTTGGTGCCTCACGTAGTCTCCACCGACCCTGTGGCTTGGCCAGCCCCATGCTCTCACACTGCAGCAAAAGAGGAAGCCAGACACTGCTCTCAAGAGCGTGGCAGCTTGATCGGTAAAACAGCTACTTCTGTTGAAGAATCTACCAGCCATCGTGCCTCTTTGGGTACCTAGAATCTTCCATTTATTTGATAATAATAAACACAAACTTCAAGAGGATGGTTTCTTCTGGGAGGGTGGGTGGGAAGATGGGGGAGAGAAGAGGGTAAGAGCATACATTCTAAACCTTTGGGTCTTTAGATTGGGTGGTCAGTTAATGGGAGTTCATTATATTATTGAAAATAAATTACAATTAAACAATTAAAGAAAGCCATCATGGGCCAGTGATGGCACTAGAGTATGAACCAAAGATTATGGTTCAGTTCTGAGTGCTGCAAGAAATTATTACAAAGACAAAGTATGTCTTTTAGTGGAGCATTTGCTGCACACCAGGCAGGGTTCTAAGTGCTTTTGGTGAGGTGAGATGGCAGAATGAGGAGAGGCTAGTCGTTGGCCTGGGGTGGGGAGTTGTTCTATACAGAGGTGAGGTCTGAACTGGGCTTTGAAGGATGACGAGAAATCCTGGGCTAGAAGAGGAGGGATCTGGGGTGCTGGGCGGTGTTCAGAGGTGTTTGGGAGGCCCCTGTGGCCTGCCTCATTTCTACTTATTTTGGGCCCCATGTTGGAGATTCTTTTAATCTGGCCGAAGAGCAGGACCAGCCTGGCAGCCAGGAGGCAGAAGACTCCTGCTTTGCAGAGGCCTCCCAGCCTCCCTCTCTACCCCCACTCCAGAGAGAGCAGCAGCGAGGATGTGGTTCTCCTCAGGTTAGAAACAGAAAAACTGAGGCTTTGCCTTTGATTAGAACTGAAAGGACCAGCCAAGGCCACCCGGACACTGGTGGGGGATGGAAGTCAGGAACCCTACTCCTAATTTTCTCCCCGTCTAGGCCTGCCAAGAGTGGTACTGCTGGGGCTCTGGGACTGGGGGACTGACCAGGAATGGCCTGACTGTGAGCACTGTGCTTTATCTCCCTTGTGGGCCAACATGTCCCAGCGCAGTGTGTATGTGTGGAAAGGTCTCAGGGGCAGCTCCCCCAGTCTCCCTAGAGCGCCTCTCCCCCAACCTCTCAGGCCTGCTAAGTCTAGGAGGCTAGGCCAGCAGGGCGGGGGGGGGGGGGGGGGGGGGGTGGGGAGCCATTGCTTCTTCTCCAGCAGCAGGACTGAAAACACAAGCCAGGTGCCTAGGAAGCAAACTTTAAGGAAGCACTCACTCTCAGGGCTATGGGAGCGCTCCATTCCTGACACAGAGCCTCCTTACATTTTGCGCCCTGGCCACCTTGCCTGCCTCACTGTGGTCCCTGCCCTGCCCTGCAGCTCTGCCTCAGTCCCCGGGGCTCTGGGCTGTCACTCAGCTATCCTCCCTGGCATCTGAGCTTTCTGCCTCTGCAGCCACACCCGTGCCATCTTCCTGCCTGGGAAGAAGATAATGCGATTGGGCACTGGTTCCAGGCCGTCTGGCTCCAGAGTGCAAGCAGGCCCTGTGCACTCAGCAGCCACCAGGAGGGCTCTTCTACCCGCTGGCTTGCTGGTTGTTCACCTCCCCAGACCAAGACCCCTGAGACAGCAGCTCCTGTGCCTGCCCTAACCTCCCCTAAGAGCTGCTTCCTCCTCGCCTGTGAGAAGGCCTTAACAGCAGCATGAGCCCAGCTGCTCTACCTTCTCCCCTTTCTCCAGCAAGGTGAGTTCTACCTCCCCAGCCCAGAAAAGTGGGCTTGCTCCTCAAATGTCCAGGGGCCAGATCCAAGCTGTGATGATTCAGGGAGATTCCAGGGTGAGGGAGAGCAGGGAATGATTAATCTCACAGCTAATAGATAACTGTGCCCACTCCCTACCCCCAGGAGAGAGCACTTGGAGCTCTAGGAGGGGCCAGGGGTTACATGTGGCCACGAGGGAGCCCATAGTTCTGGGAGGGGCAAGCCCCTGAGGCTGGATCTGGGGTTGGCTCTTGGGGAAGGAAGGATCTTGTTGGCCGGACAGCAAGAAGAATCTGGGGAGACAGATGTGGCTCATAGTCAGCCCTGCTTCCTCATGCCATGTCTGGGGCCTGGAGTCTGAGGAAGTAGCCTGTGAGGACAAACTACCCATGCAATGAGACTCAAGGGAGTGTGTCTGTCTTCCAGAGACCACCCCTCCCTTACTTGGCCTTTCCTTCCCTTTGAGTCCTGTCCCACCCCCACATTTGGGCAGCTGAGTTGGATGAGGTGGGAAACGTAGGCAGTGTGATTTTGTAGCAAATGGCAGCTCAAAGCTGTGTGATCTTGGGCAAAATGTTAACCCTTTCTGAGCTTTGGTTCCCATCCTTATTCAGTGAGGGAATCAGGGTTGCTCTGTGGGCTGAATGAGACCATGCAGGTAAAGCTCTTAACACGGATAGTTATGAGCTCCAGGCATGCTCGCTTTTCCCTGCTAACCAACCTTGGGCTTGGCAAGTTCTCTCTAGTGCAGCTCTGGGTGGCGATGACTTCAGTTTAAACACAGCCCAGCACCTTAAGTGGTGGGGTGTGAACTGGCCTCAAGGGGCCCAGTTGGAGCCCTTGTGGAAGCACAGGGCAAAGCCAGACCCCAAATCTCTCTGCAGAAACTCCTGAGGCTGAGCCTCACGACTTATATGAGGTCAGAGCAGCCCTTAAAGGTCCTGGCCAGCAGCCAGTGGATTCAGAGGGATTTTGAGAGGGGTGGACCCTCTCAGAGTCTTCCATCCTTCAGCCAACAAGTGAGGACCTGCTGTCTACACCACCGGGGCTGAGGGTGCGTGGCAGTGGGAGCATAGAGGCCCTCTAACGGAAATGCTTCAGTTGACAACAGTCAAAATAAAAACCAAGGGAGGGGTAGGGACTTGCCCTGGTCCCATGCCCCTGCCTCATGTTTCTTAAATACCAGGAGTGAACTTGCAGCTCCAGAAGCGGCACACACACAGGAGGTGTTGCTGTGGACCAGGAGGACTGCACACGTTCAGAGCCGGAGATAAATGGGTCGAGGAAGGCCTCCGGGATGAAGAGCCTTGAGCAGGACCCTGAGAACACATTGGATTTAGGTAGAAAGAAGGGGACATTTCTGGTGAAGGGCCACCTGAGAAAGGTGCAGCCATAGGTGTGGGCCCGGAAGCCGGGAACAGAGAGGGGTTAGAGAAGAGGGCAAGTGGGCCTGGGATGATATCTGGTCTGGATGGGTGTGAAGGCTCAAGCAATGGTGGAAACCCATGGCCATTTCTCACTTCTCTGGCCCATTCCAGTGCGGGAGAACTCACCAAGTCCAAGGTTGGTTAGCAGGGAAAAGAGCAAGCACGTCTGGGGGACTTCGCTGCCCGTGTTAAGAGCTTTACCTTCATGGTCTCATTCAGCCCTCAGAGCAGTCCTGATTCTCCCACTGGATAAGGATGGGAACCAAAGCTCAGAGAGGGTTAACATTTTGCCCAAGATCACACAACTATGAGCTGCCATTTGCTATAAAATCACACTGCCTACATTTCCCACCTCATCCAACTCAGCTGCCCAAAAGCAATGGAGAAAGAGTGATGGGGAGACACGGGGGAAGGGGCAAGAGTCAGGAAAAGAGAAGGCCAAGTGTGGGGGCTCTGGGAGAGACGCACACTTACCTGGACTCTGCCTGGCAGCCAACTCTCTCCATACAGGTACCTTTCCAGGTTATGGTCATCGTTCCCTCTTGTCTGTTCAAACCTAGGAGTCAGGCAAGGCTTCTCACAGGTTCCAGCCCCTAAGGGCACTGTAGTCTCCCTCTTGTTTTTCCTAAACCCCACCCTCAGTATTGGAAATAGTCCCTTTATTAAAAACTTCCCTCAAGCTCCTGAATTTGAAGGTTTTTTTTTTTTTTTTTTTTTGAGACGGAGTCTTGCTCTGTCACCCAGGCTGGAGTGCAGTGGCCGGATCTCAGCTCACTGCAAGCTCCGCCTCCCGGGTTTACGCCATTCTCCTGCCTCAGCCTCCCGAGTAGCTGGAACTACAGGCGCCTGCCACCTCGCCCGGCTAGTTTTTTTTGTATTTTTTAGTAGAAACGGGGTTTCACTGTGTTAGCCAGGATGGTCTCGATCTCCTGACCTCGTGATCCGCCCGTCTCGGCCTCCCAAAGTGCTGGGATTACAGGCTTGAGCCACCGCGCCCGGCCTTTGAATGGTTTTTTTTTCCTAGCTGGACCCTGGCTGATGTACCTGCTATGTGAGCCACTCTCCATGGCCCAATCTCTCACCTGCTGTCCTGGTATCACTGCTGTCATCATCACCACCAGCCCCTTCACACTCCCAACTTTTAGTGAGCACTTACTGTGTGCCAGGTCCCATGCCAAGAGTTGACCTACGCCATCTCATTTCATCCTCACGTTTATGCTCCTGGGAGTTATTGTTGTGAGTTCTTTTTTTTTTTTTGAAACAGGGTCTCATTCTGTCTCCCAGGCTGGAGTGCAGTGGCGCGATCTCAGCTCACTGCAACCTCCGCCTCCCGGGTTCAAGTGATTCTCCTGCCTCAGCCTCCCCAGTAACTGGGATCACAGGCATGCCACCACGCCCGGCTAATATTTTGTATTTAGTAGAGACAAGGTTTCACATGTTGACCAGGCTGGTCTCGAACTCCTGACTTCAAGTGGTCCACCTGCCTTGGCCTCCCAAATTGCTGGGATTACAGGTGTGAACCACCGCACCTGGCCAGAGCCCATTTTTAAGGTGAGGACACAAATGCTCTGAGGGAATGGACTTGCCCAAGGTCACATAGCTTTGAGGCAGCAAAGTTGGGATTTGACTCCAGGTCTGCTGGCTCCAAAGTCCATGATCATAACCACCAAACCACGCTGCCTTTTCCTTTCATTCTGGGGAAAGGAGCCGCAGCTCTCCTTTCTTCTCTCCTGAAACTGAGGCAACATGAAAAATTCAAGACCAGAGATGAAAACACATGGCCTTTTGAATGAGGCCAGACCAATGTCTCTGCACAGTGCAGCTACAGATACTGGTGTCAAAGGAGATTGAGGTGGTGTGTCCCAGAGGCTCAGCTGGGCATGGCTGGCCAGGCCCGCAGAAGCAAGGGCAGAGCCAGGGGGCCTGGAGGACATCACTTCTATCCAGCACAGAGGGGCTGCAGGGCTGCTTGATTACGAGGGCTAGTGGGGTCATGACACCCCAGACTGTGACTATCACTAATGTAGCTCGCTCCCATTTCCAGCTAAGCCTGTTAGATGCGGGCTGCTGTCTTTAGGGTCTGCTTGCCAAGTGGACCAGGGTGGGATCCTGGAGGCTGTGGGGACCTGCCCTTCTGACCTTCCCCTGGTTCCTTGCTGTGCAGAGGTGACTTTTATCAGTTCAGTAAATGGCTGCTGGGCTAAACCCATGTGTATCTGTGTTTTGTTTCAGAGCAGACTTCGTGATAGTCCTGACCCTGTCTTGCTGCACCTAGTTCTTCTGGGCTCTGGGCACCACCAAATAGGCAAAAAGATTTGGCAGCAAACAAAAAAGCATGATAACTCGGAATCTGTCAGGCCTGGCTCTAACCCTGGTTCTGCCAGGCACTGGAGCGAGGTTTGGGCAAACCTCCTGATCCCCCAGAGCCTCCCATTCCCCATCTGCAGAGCAGATCTACCAACAGGCTCTGTGCAAGGTAGTGGCGAGGATTAGACAAGAGAATGGATGCCTTCACATGGTAGGCAGCCCCACAATGGGCTTTCCTTCACGCTTACAAGCACCTCTGGCCCAAGCTTTGGCAACAGGAGACTTGGGGGTGATGAGTAGAGTGTGGTGTTCTCGTTGTTGGACAATGCAGCTTCCATTTGCTTAGCAGGCACGTTTATGGATTGCTATGTTGAAGGATTCCTCTTGGTGTTTGGCAACCAAAGCTCTCATTTGGGGCAACCCAGCTCTCTCCATCATGTCATAAATCACTTTGCTAAAGATGCAACGTGGCTTTTGGCCATTTTTCTTTTGAAAAATCAATAACTCGTTTAACAAGGGACTGAATAAAGGTGTGAGCAATGAAGCTGCCTGCCATTTCCTTCCATCAGGAGGGGCAGAAGCAGTGCCCTGCCAAGGTTGGGTTGGGGGGTCTACTCAGAGGGCAGAGAGGCCTTGGGGTGGGGACAGTAGGCTCAACCTGTTTCCAGCAAACCTGTGTCCCCTCACCCCAACTCTTCCAACCTCCAAATCTGACAAAGGCCCTCCTCTGCTTCAAAAAACACCTTAGTAGAACCCCATCACTGCAGGGGACCCCTGCCAGCCTCCTGGTCTGCTCTCCCCAGGCCCTGCACCCAATCCCAGCCTCACACCTACACTCCAGCCTCATGACATGCCTGTGGTCCCTGTGAAGGTGCAGTGGTCTCTCCAGCCTTCAGTCCTTCACCTTTACTGTTCCACGTGCCTGGGCCATCCCTCTTCCCCAGCCAGCCCGAATAATCCAAGACACAGTTGAATTGTGCACAACCTGCACAAAGATTCACTGCAACCTTCCCCCACCCCCACCTCAGGGACATCAGATCCACAGCCCATGGGCCTCCCGTGCCCTGGCTCATGATCCATTGTGGGCTTCTCTGGGACAGGATCTATCTTCCCGAAGGGCAGGGACTATGTCCCCAGGGTCCAGCATGTTGCCCAGCGCAGAATTGGCACCAGGTGTGTGCTTGATGTATAAGTGAGGGATGACATTCGTGTCAAGTGTCTTCCTCCTTCCTGCTACTTCAGCCTGGGACAGTGATGCCTGCTCCCCCAAGCCCTCCCTCTCCACAGTCCAAGCCCCTAGTGCCTTCTCCTCTTGCTAGGGCATGCATGGATGTGTATAGGAACCTCGTAATAATAGCTAACGGTGAGCACTATTCTGTGTGTTTTACAGATGTTAACTCAGTCCTCACAATGACATATGAGGTAGGTGCTACTGTTGTCCCCATTTTATTTTATTTTTATTTCTATTTTTTGAGACTGTGTCTCAATTGTCACCTAGGCTGGAGTGCAGTGGTGGGACCTTGGCTCACTGCAACCTCTGCTTCCCAAGTTCAAGTGATTCCCCTGCCTCAGCCTCCCAAGTAGCTGGGATTACAGGCGCCTGCCACTACGCCAGACTAATTTTTGTATTTTTAGTAGAGACTGGGTTTCACCATGTTGGCCAGGCTGGTCTTGAACTCCTTACCTCAAGTGATCTGCCTGCCTTGGCCTCCCAAAGTGCTGGGATTACAGACATGAGCCACTGTCCTCGGCCTGTTGCCCCATTTTAAAGATAAGAAAATGGAGGCAAGCTTTAGACTTGGCCACCTGGCTGCAGAGACTGTGGCCTTAATCACAGCACTCTCCTTATTGAGGTGCTTGTGGGGAGCCTGGGGGTAGGGGTGACAGCCCTGGGTACCTCGCCCACTGGACAGGGCCTCAGGGTTGGTTCTGCAGCAGGGATGCGCCGCCAGCAAGTCCAAGGGGCTCCAATTACAGGAAACTGCTCACTCAGGCCAAGTCAGCCCGGGCTCCCTCCCTCTCAGATTCCCTGCTCAGCGCCCGCCACCCTTTGCTCACACAGCCCGCCATCTCTACCAGAGAGCAGAGCCTCTGGCCCTAATCTCATTTGAGGCCATGAAATCGCATTTGCAGCGTATTAATGCAGCGTGGAGCTGGCCCAGCCCCTGCCTGTCTCCTGGAAGAGAGGAGCCTGGAAAGCAATCCCACGGGGAGGCGTCTCCAGGAACACCCGCCGACAAAAAGCAATTATGCTTTAAAAGGAAGATTAAAATAATGTCTACATCCTCTCTGCTCCCATGCCCATCCGTGAGCTCCACTGGCCCAATAGTGACTCAAGACCAGGCTTCCGGCTGGGGTAAGGAGTGGGGGCCCCATGGCCCAGCCCCTCACCTGCCCCCACAATCACTGACTCCCCAGAAAGCTTCCAAGTTCCCCAAAGAAGCCACAGTCTCTCCAGCCCCTGGGTCTTTATCCAAGCTTTTCCGTCCAACCCTTGCCTACCTGGCAAGCTGCCATTCATCTGGTGTCACGAGAATGGCCAGCATTTTGTGAGCATTGGCTATAGTCTTTAAATTTACTACACATTGAATTCAACAGTCCTGCTGGTGAGTGTTGTTATCATCCTCATTTTACAGATGAGGAAATGAGGTGCAGTGAGGTGAAGTCCCACAGCTGGAGGGGGCAGAACAGGATTGAAACCAGAGCCCATCACTACTCTCCTGGCTGCCTTTCTGCCTTGATCAAATACTTTCCACCCCTCCACTGCGCCTTCAGCCTCCACAAGGTGGGTCTAGCTGTTTCACCTTCTATACCCAGTGACTGCAGTGGTCTGCCTGTGGTGCTCCTGTCTTTCCAAGAGCCCTGAGAGGCCAGGCCTGGCATAGAATCAGGGTTCAACAAATGCTTCCTGCATGGAGGAATCAGTAACACCTCTCTGCAGAGGTAATGGGGTGGAGATGGGTGGCCCACCCCCCACCTCCAAGGCTGTGAATCAGGATGGCTTCCAGGCTGCCTGTGTTCTGGAAATCTTTGGAGCCCCCTCTCCTCCGAGGCCTCTTGGACTGCAGTGAGACTAGAATATTATTTAATTGTCACAACCACATTGCCAAGTAGGCATCATTACCCCCCCTTTTACAGATGAGAAAACAGAGAAGTAAAATGACTTGCTCAGGAACACCTACTGCAAGGCAGACCAGGAACCTGAACTCAAGAGTGAGTCCAAAGTTTGTCTACTGAACCTTCTTGACTGTAACTCCCTGTCACTTCTCAGATAGGGTGGGAAGGTCTTAATTATGGGCCAGGGCTACTTAAGTAACAATTTTTTCTAAGTGTCATCAGCCAACAGCAGTTGTTCAGGGAGTTTGCTCTGGGACCCTGAGCCATTGACAGCCCCAACTCCATCCCCAGCCTTGCTCCCAAACCATTCAGTGCAATAAACGAGCACTCATTGTTGGGGCCAGTGTAATACCAAGTAACCTGTCTTGGCAGGACTCAGTGTGATTTGGGGCCACCAGGAAGAAATATCCTCCCTCAAACTGCTTCCCCCTGATCCTGTCACGTGCCCAGAAAGCCCAGCATTAGTGCTGCATGGGCTAAGGAACAGCTTGCAAATGGGCTAAGGAACAGCTTGCAAAGTGTGAGTCTCCCTAGGAAAGGATGCTGTTAGTCATTCCCACCTGTGTGCTGACTACTGGCTCAGAAAGACCAAAATATATGGTGGAGATCTGGATTCCAGCTTGACCTTGCTACTGTCTGCCTTTGGCAAGCTGTTCATCTCCTCTAGGGGCTCAGTTTCTTGCTCCAGAAAATGGGCTCTACAAGGTTACCCTGCTCTCCTCCCAAGACCAGTATGATGCTCCAATGGGCTCTGCAGGCTGCCAAGTGTGATATAAGTTCCACCTTTGCCAGCCTGGCCCAGAGCAGCCTCTGGTACAGAGGGGATAGCAGAGAGCTTGAAGTACTCAGATATGGCACCTCCTGTGCATTCCCTTGGCATCTCCTGCAACTCCCCACCACCCCCATCCTACGAACCGGCTCTCTCCACCTCTTGTTTTCCCCCTACTTGCTTGTCCCTCGAATACCTCCACGTCTTTGCTTACACTATTCTCCACCTTTTTTTTTCTGAGATGGAGTCTCGCTCTATCACCCAGGCTGGAGTGCAGTGCAATCTTGGCTCACTGCAATCTCTGCCTCCTGGGTTCAAGTGATTCTCCTGCCTCAGCTTCCTGAGTAGCTGGGACTATAGGTGCATGCCACCACGCCCGGCTATTTTTATATGTTTTAGTAGAGATGGGGTTTCACCATGTTGGTCAGGCTGGTCTTGAACTCCTGACCTCGTGATCCACCCACCTCGGCCTCCTAAAGTGCTGGGATTACAGGCATGAGCTGCTGCGTCCGGCTCACCCTTGAAAACCATTCTCCCCACTCTCTGCTGGAATCCCACCCTACCATGGAGGCAGGGTTCAACTGTCTCCCTGACATTTGTGGGGTGGGTTCATAGCACCACACAATTTCCCAACCTCTTCCTCACTTGAGCCTCATAACTTCCTTGTTAGTAGGTCCATCATACAGATGAGGAATTTGAGGCCCAGGGAGGTTAGGGACTTGCTCCAAGTCATAACTGCTCATATGCAACTGGGAAATGAAGTTCTAAACAAAGTCTTCTGACTGCCAGCAGAACTGTCTTCCTCCAACAGACTGAGTCCTTGACGACCACCCAGCTCATGCCCACCACTTTTTCCACAATCGGCTTGGAAAGTGATCGTTTCTCAACTCCTCCTATTTCCTCTCCCTGCCCAGCCTGGCAGCTCCCTAAGGACTAGACATACAGCAACCCAGTTGACTGCTTGGGAAAGTGAATGAATGAATGAATGAATGAATGAATGATCATCAGCTCAGGCTGAGGGAGGTTGGACCTTTGGAACCCAGGGCAGGCTGTCAGGTCCAGATGGAGGAAGGACATCCCACACGAATTCTCCATCTACCCTGGGAAGGGAGCTGGTACCTGCTGGCCCCAGCTGCTCCTGACTCCAGGACTCTGCAGAACCAGCCCAGGACCCAGGCTGGGGGTGACTGGGCTGGCCTGACAGCCACACCCCTCACCAGGGCCAGGGGGACCTCACTGGGTACTGTCAGCCTTCCCGCCCTGCTGCTCCCCACCCTAATCCACTGTTAGAGGTATATTAAAGATGGGTTTCACACAGGGTTTTAATCTCACCTCATATATCACATATGCCATGTCCCCAAGTCCCTTTCTCATCTGGTGCTGCACTTGGGGGTGTTGTACAGAGATGGAACCAGGGAGACGCAGGAGATCCAGGGAGGTGTGAGTCTGTGTGTGGGAGGATGTGCGCTTCCCAGGCAGGCCCATTGGTGTCTCAGTATGAATCTATCATTGGATGGGGGCGGGGGGCGGGGGGGTCTCTGCATGTTAAGGATGCTGGAGGTCTGTGTATACTCACATATGTGTGCATGCCTATGTGTCCTTGTGTGTGTCAGCATCCATGAGGGTGGATGGAGTTGGGGATGGGTGGAGGGTGTTCAGGAGTTGGGGGCACATCCATTTTCAATGGGTGTAAGGTCGAGAAAAGGCCACTGTCACTGGGTTTTCCTGCATCTTATCCCCGTTCACTGTGAAGATAATTTCTGGAGATGAGAAGGCCACCACATTTCCCTTCCTTGGAGCTCATGAGCTGCTCAGTGGGGCTGGGGTTGGTCTGGCTGGGAAGACATATCAGAAGCAGGCACCCCCTTCCAAACCATCTCCCCCACATCTCTCTCTCTCTCTCTCTCTCTCACACACACACACACACACACACACGCACACACACACTTCTAGGAGGTGTGAGTCAGTGTCAGTCCCTGGCTGGGGTGAGGAAAGGCAGAGATGAGGGAGGACAGCAGGGCCATCTGGTGTGTTCGGTTACAACAATCTGCTAATGGAGGCTCTTCCCAGACTAGCACCCAGGCTGGGCTGGCCTTCTCCACCCTGCAAGCTGGAATCTGGGCCCAGACACAGTGAGACTCACAAGCTCCTAACACCCCTCCCTTGGGATACTGGCTGGGCAAGAAAGAGCAACCCTATTTTCTAGGTACAGAAACTGAGGCCCAGACACATCCTCTTTGTGCAATACAGACATCCCAAGTCATTACTAGAACAGCGCGAATTTATTAACCACTTACTGCAGGGCACGGCTAACTGTACACTAACTCATTTCATCTTGCCAGCAATAAAGGGCACAGAAATTGCTCTCTCCCATTTTACAGATGTGGAAGTGGAGGCTGAGGGAAGTTATATAACCTGCACCAGGTCAAACACTACTAAGTCAGTGCCAGAGCCCAATCGGCATCCACGTCCTCCTGACTTCCATGCATCTGCCTCTCACCCTAAGCTGGCTGAATCCCAAATCTCTCCCATCCCCTACCCTGCTGAGTTCCAGGCATGGACCCTGTTAGGACCCCGAAAGCATATATAGATGACAAGGAAATCTGGAAGCACAGGGGTGGAGGGACAGGCTTGGGCAAGGACACAAATATGGGACTCCCTCAAACTGTGCATTTTTGAGTCTCATCCATGCTGCCCAGGACTCTGGGCTCTCCTTCAGGGACCCCATGAACAAGAGTGTTTCAGTGCACCCAGAGGAGGAAGGGGAGCCAGCAGGCTGCCTGCAGGGTGGTCATGATGTATTTAGCCCCTGGCCTCTCTCCCTGACAGGGTGGGGGGTGCAGGGGTGAAGTGGGGGCTGGAAGTTCTCCCCTACCCCAGCCTCCTCAGGGCCAGCACCCGCCTGCCCCACCTCTTTCTCTGCCATGGTGCCGGTCTGCACCCCTCCCTGCATGGGTGACAGCATTCTCTGAGAACGCCGTGACAGTGCCTTTGTTCCCCTGAAATAAAAGAAAATCGAGCTACAAAGGGAAACCTCAGGTAGCTTTTAACGGGGCTCAGCTGCCTGGGGCAGAGTGTGTTTAAGCTGGAGGCAGTTGTCAAAGGAGGAGAAGGGGGAGCTGCCTGCAGTCCCCCTCCCACCTCCTACTCAAGGGGGGAGCCCCCATGATCGCGTTTACTCAAGGAAAAGGCTCTTCCAAATAGTGGCAGAGGAGAAAATCAATGGAAATTGATGGAGAAATGTAAAGCAGCTGTCTGCTGTCTGCTCTGTGTGTGTGTGTGTGTGTGTGTGTGTGTGTGTGTTTGTGTATGCTGGCAGTGGGCACAGCCTCAGCAGAAGCATGCTGCCTGGACGGGTCTGACCTGTTCGGGGCCAAGGCCCAGAGGGTGGGGGCTGGGAGTCAATCTCTGGCACGTGCCTGTGGAGGGGCGCTGGTGGCTGGGGGAGGGGCGGCAGCAGAGTCTCTAACTCGAGTTAAGAGAGAGATTAATATATTCAATCCGCTCCAGGGTAATTGAGGGAACAATTGGAGTGTTTTTCTAAAGCCCATAAAACTGCCTCATTTGCAAGGAGGAGCTGACCAGCCTCCAGTCCTCTATGTTTGGTGAAGCGCAGGAAAGGAGGAGGAGGGGGAAGCCCAGTGCCCAAGGGCTGGGATATCAGCCTGGGAGGGGGCTGGCAGTCCTGATCTAACCTGTTCTTACTTTCCCCACCTCCCACCATTTTGTTGGTAGCAACCCAAGCATCGCATTGTAGAGCCTCTCTTTCCCCACCTGTGAAATGGGCCAGTGACAACTCCCCTCACCAGGAGAGCAGAGGGAACGGCACAACGGGAGGCTTCACAAGAGGAGGAAAACCAGCTAACCCGAGGGTCCAGCACTGAGGGGACGGGGCATGAATGGTGCCCGGTTCTCCACCCGCGCCAGCCCCCACTTACACCCCCGCGCCGCACCCCTGAGATTAAACGGGCAGTAAAGAGTAAAGTTAATGAAATCCACATCGTGTGCCTCTCCCCGCTTGAACCATTCCAGTCTCCAGGGCAATAGAAATAGTGTACGCAATTGCGAGCAATAAAAGGCATAATGAATTTAAAAGCAGGCCACGGGGGTGGGGGAGTGAGGACGGAGTGCTTGGGCCTTAAAGGCAAGAGGATGCCTGGGGCTGGGAGAGCGCCGGCCTGGAGCTCCAACTAGAACTGGGACCAGAGACACACAGGAGGCGGGGGTGGGGGGAGTGGGTTCTGATGGGGGTAGGGGTGGCCGAGGGGATGCTAGGCAAGCCGTTCACAACAGCTCCGTGGCCGCTCTCCTTTCTCCTCCACTTCTCCTTAATGAAAGCCCCCTAGCCAGTGGGTGCCAAATTCACAATCAGAATCCACAGGCTTAGAGCCAGGTGCTCGGCATTTGGTGATTGCTTTATTAGCTTTTCTCCTTTTTTCTCCTCCAGGGGGAAGAAAAGGTGTTTTAAACAGAAGGAATTTAAAAAAAAAAAAAGAAAGAAAAAAAAAGTAAAAGAAACCCTTGAAAGCTTGTCATTTAAAAGGCTCCTGGGAAACGAAATCGTTTCTATGAAACAAAACTGCGATTGTTGAGAAGAGGTAAATGCTGGGGGAGGGAGCCCACCACACCCCTCCTTCTCCTTCCAGAGCTCAGAGCTGTGTGGGAGGGAGTTCCCCGCCTTCTAGCGAGGGAGCCCCCAGGGTGGCTCCCAGAGCTACAAGCAAGGAACCTTAAAATTTGCGTTTCCAGAAATTTCATCTCTGGGAATTTCCAAAGTTTCCCTCTTGAACAGCTCTGCCAGTGGGAGATTGTCAGTAGACTTTCAGAGATCTCTTGGAGAGGGCAGTGAGGTACCAGGAGGGTTTGTGACCCCTGAGAGCCCAGCTCCAGGCCCACAGCTGTTGTGGTCTCCTCTGCCCTTCCCAGTCCCTCGAAGAGGCATCATTTTCCCCTAAAAATGTCCAGCCGAGTCACATCTGATGGCCTTTTTGCCAGCTTTGAGCTGTGCCTTCCTGCTTTCCTAACCCCAGGGTGCTCTGCCCAGCACCGAACAGGCCACCTTCATTTTGGTCTGATAAACTGCCCCTTACCCAGGGGAAGGAGAGGCTCTGGGAGCTGGAGTGGCATAGCTCTAGGGTCTCAAACCTGCCAAGAGGCGACAGGAGGCAGCGCTGGGGGTGGGTGGGATGAGTCTAGTGGAGCTCTACCCAGAAAGGAAGCACCCTGCACCTCTGGGAAGGGCTGGTGCTGTGGCTGGCAGGAACCTGGAAATAGTTAGCCCTCCAGGTGGGTAAATTCCCTCTGCAGCACCTGCCTGCATGCTCCCAGTACCCACATTCTTGGGTCAAGGACTCAGGGAGTGGCCTCTATCTTGGAGCCTGTGATTGTGCATGCTGGAAGTATTCGTGGAGGATAGTCCCTCCCACCATCACCTTCCCACCCACACAGAGGAGGAAGCTTGGGGACTGGAGAAGGGAAGGTTTTCACTGTCCCTAATTTTATTGCTCGGGGAATTGATCGTTTTAGTTCCTGAGTCTCCAGGACTAGAGAATGCTGTGACCAGCATTGGCAGGGCCATTTAAGGCTGTGCCACCCGTGGGCCGTGGCTCAGAAGCAAAATGATTCTGATTCAAAGCCAGTAGTGGAAGTTTGCACAGAGCCCTGACCCTGGTCTCACACTGAGCCTTGTCTTCTACTTCCTTCTCATTCTAGATCATCTCGATCATTGCATTCCTGCTCACCCTGCTCTCCAGCCCCTGCTCCACTGCCCCACCGTGACCATCATCAGTTCTGGTGGGGAAAACAAAACAAAACAGTGCCACACACTACACAAACTGGAGAACAACTTGTGAGCCTACAATCAAGTTCTGAATTGAATAGATTCAATTGTTGAAATGCCTGATCATAGTCAGGACTGAGGATAACCCGGGAGGGATAAAATCAATGCTGGGAAGGCTTCCTGGAAGAAGTGATCTTGAGCCTAGACATTTGCATCTGGAGCCAGAAATCCATCCCTAGCTTTGATCTGAATATTGCTCGCTGACAGCCCGCTCTTGCTGCTGTCCTTCTGGCCACGCCTTTGAGCCTCCAAGTAGCAGCACCAGAAAGGTGCCTGCCTTCCTTAGCCTGAACTCCTAGAGCGAGATATCTGGAGCTAAAACAGCCCCTGTATTCTCTGAAGGACCCGTCTTCATTGTCTGCTCCCTTGTGTTTCCTGGCCCTGTCGTCAGGGTTATGATTGCTGACTTTCCCCCAACTCTCCCCCAGGAAAGCTATTTTCCTCTCCCTTGAAAGCCATTTTCTTGTCTTGGCAGAAGCAGACATCTGACACTTTAAGAGGGAGCATGGTGGGGAGATGATGGCTTTAAATAACAGAAATTAGAGCTGCTGAGTTCGACTCAGCCATCTCGCCAATCCCCTTTCCCCTCCCTCGCACACATTCAGAACTGCAGCTTGAAGAGCATTGTCCACGTGGCTTGTGGCTCAGGCGGCCAGGGAATTCTGGGACCTAGAGAGCAGGGGACAGCTTCTCCTGAGTTCACAGCTTTTGCATACCTAGTCCTGTGACAAACTGTAGGACACCAGGTCCTGAAGTCAGGGAGCTTGCAGTCTAAGGGAACAGAATGTCACCTAAGAATGGAAGTGACATGCATCTCATTTTACAAGCTCAGCACCCAGCACACAGAGCTGGGTGTGCAGGAAGTGGTCAAAAGTATGCGTTGATTGACTGATGAATGAATTAATGGACAGAGGCCACAGTGGGCCATGTCAACAGGCTGAGTGACTGGGCAAGAGAAGCTGGTCCCTGGGTCTCTGGGTCCCTGGGTCCCTGGTCATCCTTGTAGTTATCCTGGTACATGCTGCCCTATTGCTTGGCCTAAAGCACAGCTCAGATCTGGTCTTTCTCCCGCACAAACCCTGCACAAACCCCTCTGGTGTTCCCCACCGCCTCCTAAAATGAACATCACCTCTTTCTTCCTGATGTCCTCAACTCCCTCCACTTTCTCCCATCCCCAGGCCTTCTCCCAGCCTGACGGTCCACCACCTGGGCTCCACTTCAGCACCAGACGAATGCACTGCAGGAAGAGAGGCACCGCAGGCGGGCCAAGCACCTTTGGTTGTCAAATTCTAGCTCCAACCTCAGCTCATCCTCTACTGCCAGCCAAACCTCTCCCTTCGCCTTAGCCAGTGTATTGTGGTCCCTCCTCCTGGAATACCCTCCCCAAAGCCCGGGATTGCTATCCCTAAGTCTTACCCACGTAGCATGTAGTCAGAGAGTTGGCATTTAACAAATGTTTGATGGATGAATGAATGGATAAAAGGATAAAGGAAGGAATGAATGGGAAGATTCACCTCAAATGACCCCTCTTTCTCTTTCAAGAAGCCATTCCTAGGCACCAAAATCTGACATGCACACTCCCTCACTAGAACTCTCCTGCCAGCCATGCCCTACAGGACCATAGACGATACCCTCACTATACCCAACTGTCTTCAAGCCAGGCAACACCCTGAGCTTAGGTGCTGATCACTTTGGATTCTGTGCACTATTATACACTAAGGTCTCCAGGAAATGTTGTTGACATTAAATGGAGTCAGGCGTACCTTGGGCTGTTTCTCCACCTGTCAAATGGGCTACTACTTGCTCTACCAGCTTCTATCTGTGCTGGCCATGAGGCCTACTAGACACACTGTCTGGCCACAGAACATGGCCATAGCGGAGAAGCCTCCTATATTTTGCATAAGGACTAGACTCTCTCACCTGGGTCCTGGGTTGGGGTTGAGCCCCTCCTGGTCAGGGTGGAAGCTGGATGGGCTTGAGGGTGGGCATACAGAGGAGGCTTCTGTCCCCTGGTTACTTGGGGCCTCCCACAAAATCTGGTGAGAATGAGGTTGGGAACTGAAGAGTCTCAGGGGACACTAACCCACAGAGCAAAAGAAACCCCACTCAGCTGGCTCCCTGCTCTGTGTGGCCTTTGCCCCATTTTCTGTCTGCCCCTTCAAATTGGGACTCCTGTGTCCATCCTCAGACTGCACATTCCCTAGACTGAACGTGGCAGCTTTGGGAGCTCTGCTGCTCTGCTCAGCTCAGGACAGGGGGTAGCCTGGCTTATTAGGAAGGCTGGGTCTTGGGCCCGGTGAGCCCACAACCTGAACTGGGACCCGGGAAGCACCCACCTTTAGCCTGGGGAGCTGGGGCTCTGGGCATGGTGACATCAGTTCTGGCTGGACAGCCCCGGGAGGGCTGTCTGAGATTGGAGGCTGAGGGTCCCGGTGGACGTGGAAGGCCACACTGTAGGCCAGGCTCCCACAGTGTCGGGCTGTGGGGTCTGTGCTAGCCCGGAGCAGAGCCAGGTTGCCACAGTAGTGGTACAGGTCCTCATGATCCTGAGCCTTCGGGTTCATGCGAGGTTGGTCCGGCCTCGGGTAGATGGGGAAGATGGCCTCACCCACCCGTTGGGCTGCCCGTCCCGAGGGATCGTCCAGCCTCAGTGCCTCCACACGCAGCTGAGCATCGTGCTGCCCATCATTCTTGCAGAAACCTGGATGAGGGAACACGGGCTCTGAGATGGTCTCAGGTTTCTCCACATGTGCCAGGAGAGCAGGAGGACAGGCAGGGCCCTGGGGAAACCTGGGCTGCCCAGCCTTTGAGTCAAAGCCAAGCAGTCTTGGCTAAGATTTCCCTGGTAGGCGACTCCCTCCTAGGCCCCACCCATGGCTGCCTCCCTTTGCTGATGCCCAATCCAAGCCCACCGGGCAGGGGTGAGGAAGGGAGGACTTAGCCTGTGGGATGATCCTAGGTCCTGCCACCACCCTGGACTCCTAGACTGGGGAAGAGTTCAGCCTGCCCCCGATTTATGGCCATTTTAAAGTCTGGGACTTTGTTTCCCCATTCCCTCACATCCCTCCTCCTCCAGGCAGCCTGCTGGGGTGGCCTCACAGTCTAGGCATGGATCTCCTTCTCATTCCAGCTCACTTTACTTTTCTCTGCTTGGAGTTCCTTCCTCTCCACCTGCTCTGGAAGTTACAGAAGGCAGGTCCCAGGTCCCCTCATTTCTGTCTACCCCCACATACCCACAATCAAGTGGGGCTCAGGGTCAGGCACATGGAGCTGAGTGTAACATTACTCGGTGTAATGTCCACTGCCCAGGACTGGATCCCAAACCCGCTGTGTGCTCAACACTTTTACATTTACAAAGCCATCTCTCATCTGCCCTTCTATTTCCTTCTCACCTGACCTTGTGTGACGGGCACCAGTGTCCCCACGCCACACTGAAGGAGGCGCGGGTCACAGAGGCCCAGAATTTGCCCAAAGTCACACCGGCAGAGCTTTGGGATGCAGTCTGGAGCTCCGACCCTGCCCCTCCCAGTTCTCCTGAGGCTCTTTGGGGTCCCAGAGAGGGGCTCAGGCAGGAGTTCCAGGGTCTTTCTCTACCCCAAACCCCATCCCTACTTCATACCTTTGGGCAAAGTAAAGATAAACTTGCTCCTGGTGAGGGTAAGGCTCTGGCCAGGCTCCTGCTGCTCAATGACATCAGTGACAGCAGAGTAGGAGGGAAGGGGTCCCCATCATTCACTTGCAACTGCACCCCAGCCCCAGAGCCCACCTGCAGGGGGTTCTCTGCTGACAGTCTCAGGGCGTATCTACCCCCCTCATTAAACCCCACGCTCAAAACTTCGAACTCCAGATCTAGCATCTTCTCCTCGGCTTTCAGCCTCTGGCTCAGCAGGGATGCAGAGACCCAGGGTTCAGGTCCCCTGAATTCCATGGCCACTGAGAGACCAACTGCCAGGCTGAGCACTGCAGCCTTTCACCCACAGCCCAGCCTGGACCCAGTCTGAAAGCCTGCAGGCTGGGTGCTCAGGGCCACTCCCCACCCACCTCTGTTTGTTTGAGGAGAAACCAGGTAACAAGGCAGGAAGCTGGGCCTGACCCAGGCAAGTTTTGTTCCATCGATCCCTTCCTTTTAGCATTTGTTCCTTCAACAAATATTTCTTGAACACCTACTGTGTGCCAGACACTGTTTTAGGCATTTGGAATCTAGCAGTGAACCAAACAATAACTCCAGCCCTCTGAAGCTTATCATCTCGGGGGAGGTGGGTAGAGACAGACAAAAATAAACACTAAATAAAGAAAATTATAATGTATGCTAGAAGATGTTAAGTTCCATGGAAAAAATTAGAGCAGGGTCAAGGATGAAGATTCTGGTGTGGGGAGCACATGGGTATGTGGTATCCAGAATTTCCCATTCTGGGAGAGCCTGTTCATGTGCCTATTCTTTCTCAAGAGTTCTTGGCTTGGGGTGTGGGGAGATCTCAAGGGAAGGGAGACAGTGTCTATTCTCAGGGAGCAAACCCTTAGTTTACCTTTTTTTTTTTTTTGAGATGGAGTCTCACTCTGTCACCCAGGCTGGAGTGCAGTGGCAGGATCTTGGCTGGCTGCAACCTCTGCCTCCCGGGTTCACGCCATTCTCCTGTGTTAGCCTCCCAAGTAGCTGGGACTACAGGCATGTACCACCATGCTCGGCTAATTTTTGTGTGTTTAGTAGAGACAGGGTTTCACCATGTTGGGCAGGCTGATCTCGAACTCCTGACCTCAAGTGATCCGCCTGTCTTGGTCTCTCAAAGCATTAGGATTACAGGCATGAGCCACCGCACCCGGCCTAGTTTACCTTATTAATCAAGACTTACAATATGAGGCATAGCTTCACTTTGCAGACAGCCC
Organism: Chlorocebus sabaeus; assembly: GCF_047675955.1. NCBI lineage: Eukaryota > Metazoa > Chordata > Mammalia > Primates > Cercopithecidae > Chlorocebus > Chlorocebus sabaeus. The sequence goes on along the minus strand of NC_132929.1, from coordinate 50,025,870 downwards.
AGAGCCTCTTACACCAAAGAGTTGTCAAGCTGGAATCCATTCTCCCTGACTCTGGGTCTTGGTGTTACCCAATGGGAGAGGGGAGATTCAGGACTCCCCTCAGTAAGAACTATCTCTACCATCACCACTGCCATCATCACCACCACCATCATCACCACCACCACCACCATCACCATCACCACTACTGTCACCACCACCACAGTCACCACCACCATCATCACCACCACCACCACCATCACCATCACCACTACTGTCACCACCACTACAGTCACCACCACCACCATCATCACCACCACCACCATCACCACTACTGTCACCACCACAGTCACCACCACCATCACCAGCATCACCACCACCACCATCACCATCACCACTACTGTCACCACCACCAGAGTCACCACTACCACAGTCACCACCACCATCACCATCACCACCACCTCTATCACCACCACCACCACAATCACCATCATCACCACCACCTCTATCACCACCACAGCCACCACCACAATCACCATCATCACCACCAGCTCTATCACCACCACAGCCACCATCGCCATCATCACCACCAGCTCTATCACCATCACCACCACCACCACCATCACCATCATCACCACCACCTCTATCACCACCACCACCACAATCACCATCATCACCACCACCTCTATCACCACCACCACCACAATCACCATCATCACCACCAGCTCTATCACCATCACCACCACCACCACCATCACCATCATCACCACCACCTCTATCACCACCACTACCACAATCACTATCATCACCACCACCTCTATCACCATCACCACCACCACCACCATCACCATCATCACCACCAGCTCTATCACCACCACCACCACAATCACCATCATCACCACCAGCTCTATCACCACCACCACCACAATCACCATCATCACCACCAGCTCTATCACCACCACCACCACAATCACCATCATCACCACCACCTCTATCACCACCACCACCACAATCACCATCATCATCACCACCTCTATCACCATCACCACCACCACCACCATCACCATCATCACCACCACCTCTATCACCACCACTACCACCATCACTATCATCACCACCACCTCTGTCACCACCACTACCACCACCATCACCATCATCACCACCACCTCTGTCACCACCACTACCACAATCACCATCATCACCACCACCTCTATCACCACCACAGCCACCACCTCTATCACCACCACCACCACAATCACCATCATCACCACCAGCTCTATCACCACCACTACCACAATCACCATCATCACCACCACCTCTATCACCACCACCACCACAATCACCATCATCACCACCACCTCTGTCACCACCACTACCACAATCACTATCATCACCACCACCTCTATCACCACCACAGCCACCACCACCATCACCATCATCATCACCAGCTCTATCACCACCACTACCACAATCACCATCATCATCACCACCTCTATCACCACCACCACCACAATCACCATCATCACCACCACCTCTATCACCACCACTACCACAATCACTATCATCACCACCACCTCTGTCACCACCACTACCACCACCATCACCATCATCACCACCACCTCTGTCACCACCACAGCCACCACCACCATCACCATCATCATCACCAGCTCTATCACCATCACCACCACCACCAGCATCACCATCATCACCACCACCTCTAGCTCCACCACAGCCACCATCACCATTATCACCACCACCTCTATCACCACCACAGCCACCATCACCATCACCATCATCACCACCACCTCTATCACCACCACAGTGACCACCACCATCACCATCATCACTACCACCACCACCACAATCACCATCATCACCACTACCATCACTGTCATCACCATTATCACCACCACCATCACCACCACCACTACTGTCACCACCACCATCACTATAACCGCCATCATCATAGTCACCACCATCACTGCCAGCAGCAGCAGCATCACCAGCATCACCATCATCACCTCCATCACCATCATCATTACCCAATATCATCATCATCAGCCTCATTATTAATGGCAGTCTTTGTTGAGCAGCCACTGGATACCAGGTACTCTACATGGCTCTGTGAGTTGATGTAATTATTCCCCCTTTTACAAATGAAGAATCCAAGGCTGAGAGAATGTCAGGAAACTCATCCAAGATCACATGGCTAGTGAGTAAGTGTTGAGATCTGAACCTCAGAATTCTATCTACACTTATCCCTACTAAACATGTCCTGGGACTGGCTCAAAGATTTAAATGTATTATATTAGGGAACTAGGGAATTCTGTACCCTAAAACTGTAGTATAGTTCTGAGTCTAAAGAGAACATTTATAGACAGCATAGATTTCATTCAAAAAAAATCTCACTTGAAGTTACATTGACTGAAATGTGTCACTTTCATAAAGTAAAAGATACCAAGTCTAAAAGTGGTATTGGCCAGGTGTGGTGGCTCACGTCTGCAATCCCAGCACTTTGGGAGGCCGAGGCAGATGGATCACCTGAGGTCAGGAGTTCAAGACCAGCCTGACCAAAATGGTGAAAGCCCGCCTCTACTAAATACAAAAAGTTAGCCAGGTGTGGTGGTGCATGCCTGTAATCCCAGCTACTTGGGAGGCTGAGGCAGGAAAATCACTTGAACCTGGGAGGCAGAGGTTGCAGTAAGCCAAGATTGTACCATTGCACTCCAGCCTGAGCAACAAGAGCGAAACTCTGTCTCAAAAAAAAAAAAAAAAAGTGGTATTGGCCAGCCCAGCTACGGGTCCCAATGTATATAGCAGGCTTCCTCTGCAATGATTAAATTTCAGTTTCTTCAGATCCCCCAGGGAGAAGCTGAGGCAAAGAGTTCTAGCCGCCTGACTTGTAAGTGAAATTCAGCAGATCCCTTCTGTTTGGGTGTCAGTGTGCCCATCTTTATGATTGGGATAGTGGGGCAGGTAAGTCATCTCTCAGCTCTGATAGTCTGAAATTCTATAATTCATGTCAGGAAAGACCACAGTACGGCCATTTTGGGGAGAGGGTAGGTGGCAGAGGCTACCTGGAAACCTTTGCCTCAGCGGCTGGGCATGGCCAACCATCGTGGGTCTGGAGGTGGTGGTTTGCCTCTGCCAGGTCTGAGGTCTTGGAGCTTAGTGACTCAGTAAAAGTAGCTCCCTTCCTTTGCATATTTGAAGTGACCCGCAGAGATGTTACAAGATAGGAGTCCAGTTGCTTCTGCCCTAGGGCCAAACTTTGCACACGTATCCCAGCCCCATCCCCTGCAAGCAGGGCCCATTCTCAGAATCACGTTTTCCTGGTCGGTTTATCCCAAGTCCCTTCAGTACTTCCCTCATACCCCTCATTCTCCCTTCTTTCCCTCCCTCCAACTTTCCTTCCTTCCTTCCTTCCTTCCTTCCTTCCTTCCTTCCTTCCTTCCTTCCTTCCTTCCTTCCTTCCTTTTCTTCTTTCTTTCTTTCTCTCTCTCTCTTTCTTTCTTTTCTTTCTTTCTTTCTTTCCTTACTTCCTTCAGTCCTTCCTTCTTTCCTTCCTCCCTCCCTCCCTTCCTCCCTTATCCCAAGTCCCTTCAGTACTTCCCTCATACCCCTCATTCTCCTTTCTTTCCCTCCCTCCAACTTTCTTTCTTTTTCTTTCTTTCCTTCCTTCCCTCCTCCTCCTTCTTCTCCTTCCTTCCTTCTCCTCCTCCTCTTTCTTTCACCTTCCTTCCTTCCTTCCCTCCTCCTCCTTCTTCTCCTTCCTTCCTTCTCCTCCTCCTCTTTCTTTCTCCTCCCTTCCTTCCTTCCCTCCCTCTTTCTTTTTCTTTCTTTCTTTTCTTTCCCTCCCTCCCTCCCTCCCTCCCTCCCTTCCTTTTCTTTTCTTTTCTCCCTCCATCCCTGCTTGCTTGCTTGCTCTCTCTCTCTCTCTCTCTCTCTCTCTCTTTCTCTCTCTCTTTCTTTCAGACCAAGTTTCACTCTTGTTGCCCAGGCTGGAGTGCAGTGGCGGGATCTCAGCTCACTGCAACCTCCGCCTCCCGGGTTCAAGCGATTCTTTTGCCTCAGCCTTCGTGAGTAGCTGGGATTACAGGCACGCACCACCATGCCCAGCTAACCTCCCTCCGACTTTCTACAAAGAATTCGAGGTGGCTCTGTTGGCCTTAGCAAGTTTTTAGGATCCTCCACCACCTAACGTCCACACCCACTCCTATTTCTTGCCTCCCCTCCCCCATTCTTTCTGGCGAAGGCTTACTTTTTTTTATGTGTGTTACTTTTTTAAAAAAAAATTATACTCAGGCCGGGCGCGGTGGCTCAAGCCTGTAATCCCAGCACTTTGGGAGGCCGAGACGGGCGGATCACGAGGTCAGGAGATCGAGACCATCCTGGCTAACAGGGTGAAACCCCGTTTCTACTAAAAAATACAAAAAAAAACTAGCCGGGCGAGGTGGCAGGCGCCTGTAGTTCCAGCTACTCGGGAGGCTGAGGCAGGAGAATGGCGTGAACCCGGAAGGCGGAGCTTGCAGTGAGCTGAGATGCGGCCACTGCACTCCAGCCTGTGCGACAGCGTGAGACTCCGTCTCAAAAAAAAAAAAAAAAAAAAAAAATGGTACTCAAATACACATAACATAAACTTTACCATCCTAACCACTTTGAAATGTGCAGCTCAGTGGTGTTAAATACATTTACATTGTTGTGCAACCAATCTCCAGAACTCTTTTCATCTTGCAAAACTGACACTCTACACCCATTAAAAAACAACTTCCTCTTCCACCTCCCCCCAGCTCCTGGCAGCCACCATTCCACTTTCTGTCTCTGTGAATTTGACTACTCAGGGCTTCACAGAATTGGAATCCTATGGTACTTGTCTTTTCACAAGTGGCTTATTTCACTTAACATAATGTCCTGGGGATGGTTCCCTTTTGCCCCAGGCCAGGTCTGCCTTTTCTCACCTCCCTACCCTTACTGGTGTGATTTCCACTGCCCAAACTGTCCAGCTCCACCCGATGCAGCCCTATTCATCCTGCAGACTGGCTAAAAGCCTCCTCCCCTGTGACCCGGGTTAGTGACTCCTTCCTCCACCCCATTTTGCATTTTCCTCTCCTGTCTCAAATGATGACTTGCCCACACAAGTCATCATTCAATGCCCTGAATGTTGTTTCAGGAATCATGTTTGTGTGCCCAGGCTGGGTGAGGGATAGGTGCCTGGGAAATGGTTAAAGCATTATGGATGAATAAATGAATGATTGCATGAATGAATAACTTGATGAAGAAATCGAACCCAGCTTCTACTTATGCAGAAAGGAATAAGAGTTCTTTTGGCTATTTCATTTGGATTCCATCTGTGACAAGCAAAGACCATGTTGGGCTTTTGAGTCAAACTTGGACTCAGAGTTGCAACCTGGGGCCTCAGTGGGCAAGCAGCCGGTGAGGAGGGAGGGTGGCTGTGTTGGAGGGTAGGAGGCAGGACAGGAGGCAGAAACCCTGATGCTCAGGCATCTCTGGGTCTGGCCTCAGTTCTATGTAGAAATCTAGAAACTTCAATGAATTTCAGCAAGTCAGAGCTGGCTGGCATGCCCATTTTACAGATGGAGAAACTGATCCCAGGGCCACAGGGCAGCACCAGATCCCTCCTCCCTTCCCAGGTTCTCTCTACTCCCAGCTGCCTCCCTGATTCAGCCTCCCACAGTTTTCAAAAAGTTGAAACTCCAGATGAGACTGTCTCTGGGGGGCAGGGCCTGGTTCCCCAGAGGGAGTCAAAAAGGAGTAGGGTATGTGGGCTGGGGTGAGGGGAGGAAGGCAGGAAGGGAGCAGCCTTGGGAGGTGAACTTCCAAGCCACCTTCCAAAGTTCCAGCGTGAAAGACCTTAATGGGGCCCTCCAGTCTTCTTTCTTCCCCAAAAGAATGGCCACTCAGAGGCCGCTGGCTTTGTTTGGAAGAGCCAGGGCCTATAATTAGCCCACCCCAGAGGGCGCCCTTCCTGCTTCCCACAATGGCTCCTTTCAACCTCCCCTGCTGACACACCCCCACGGCCCCTGAGCGCTCTGAGACCCCTATCTTCAACGACCCACCTCCAACTCCCTCCCCACCCACACTTTACTTCCTTCCTCCAGGCAGAGCTGAATCCTGGCAAGCAGGGAGTCTGTGAATTCTCTGGAGCCAAGGACCTGGGGCTGAGACTCATCCCCTTCCACAGGTGCAGAATCCGAGGTGCAGAGAGAGCAGGTGGGTAGTGAAGGGACAGAACTTGGGTCTCCTGATTCCTGGTCCAATGCGATCATGCGATCATCACTGCTTCATCCTGGACCTTCAGCACCCAGCCCCCCCGCAGCAGCCTCTCTTCCCCTGCAGGGGAACGTCACCCCAGGCCCACCTTCCACTCCCTTCAAGTCCACAGTGCCAGAGGCCCACAGGGTGACAGGATCACAGGCTCAGACCAGCAAAGGGAAGGATGGCAGCCAGTCCCCCTCCATCGCACAGAGGGGAAAACTGGAGCCCCGAGCACGGAGGGGCCTGCAGGGGCCAGGGGAAACCTTCCCCATCGCCCTCTGAAGGTTGGCTGGAAATCACCAACAAGAGGCAGGTGAATAGGAGGAGAGGCGTACACAGGAGCTTTCCGAATGAGGACCCAGAGATACAGGGAAAATTGTCCATTTTTATGCTGAGTTTCAAGGACATATGGACAGCTGTGTAGCGATATGATTGGTCAAAAATGACAATGATGTAATGTAATAGACCAAGTGGGGACACCCAGCAAGGCCTGTCTGTCTGGATTTGTTCCTGGCCTCTCTGAGCATGCATTTCTTCCTTTTGGGTGTGGGCATGGATAGGACTCTGGAGTGGAGGTCTGGCCTGCGATCAAACAAGGTAGGCCTGAGACTTTCTGCATTTCTTTTCTTTTTTTTTTTTTTTTTGAGACAGGGTCTCACTCTCGCCCAGACTGGTGTGCAGTGGAGCGTTCTTGGCTCACTGTAACCTCCACCTTCCAGGCTCAAGCAATTCTCCTGCCTGAACCTCCCAAGTAGCTGGGATTACAGGTGTGCACCACTACCGCCTGGCTAATTTTTGTGTTTTTAATAGAGATGGGGTTTCATCATGTCAGCCATGCTGGTCTCGAACTCCTGACCTCAAATGATACACCCATCTCGGCCTCCCAAAGTGCTGGGATTACAAGTGTGAGCCACCGTGTCCCACCTAGGCCTGAGAATTTCTTTGAGGCCCGTTTTTACACAGAAATTGGGGAAAGTTAAGAGTCTGTAGGCTCTATGGCTGGCTTTGGGGAAAAGGGGTTTTGATTTCTATGACCCGCCTGCAGGAGGAGGGATTCTCATTTCTACATCTGTTCTTGTGGGAGAACGGGTCTGAGAGACAGGAGGGCAGGAGACAGCTCGGTCACTTTTGCTTCGGAGGCTTTCATTTTGGGGTATTTTCTGAGTTCCAACAGGCTGCATTTGTGGTCACTCAGCCAGTAAGTAGTAAAGACAAAATTAGAAGCCTAGTCTCTTCCTTCCACCGAGGGGCCTGGCTACTTTGAAGCTTTCTGTCATGAGTGGTAACTGTGATCCTTTCTGTCACGCCAGTGCCATCGGCTAACACACCTTTCCTCTCTTGGCCTCCTGCTCCGGGCTCCAGCACCAAGCACTGTCAGGAGAGTCTTGGGCCATCCCTCAAGTCCTTTTGCTCTGACCTCCAGCTGAGGAGGAGCTGGAGGAGGGGAGCTAGGGCAGCATCAGTGATCCCTGGGCTTGCCCTGACAGCCCCCCTCTGCCAACCTTGCCTTGGAGGGGCTAAAGTTCCTGTTCTGGCGGGAGGGAGAGGGTAGCCTTACTGCTCAGCAGCACTGACCTTTGCCTTCATGTGCCCAGTTGCTTGGCTGCTCCACCAGGCTCTGAAGGCACAAACCCCTGAGACGGTGTCCAAGCCCAGGGCCCTGTAGACTGCGGATCCTGAGACCAGCACCACTCGTCCTGCAGCACTGGGGACAGACAGAGCAGGTAAGGTGGGAAAGAGGGCAGGAGATGGTAGGGGCAGCATGGAGTCAGCACAAGACAAGGCCCAAGATCAGAGATTTAGGCATGGCCTGGGCTAGCTTAGAAAAGGTACTGTCTAAAACCTTTAAGAGGAGAGATGCAAACCTCACAGCCAGTCTGGGAAGTGGGGAGCAAAACAAGGAGCAGGAGAGAGAAACCAAAAGGAAACAACAGAGAGCGTGATAGAGAGAAACACAGAGTTAGACAGAGAAAGAAGGAGAAGGAGAGACAGAAGGAAAGTAGAGAGAGACAGAAGGAAAGGAGGGAGACTGAGTCAGACACAGAGAGGGTGAAACAGAGTGGCATTTGAGGGACAGGCAGAGACTGATGGACAGGGGCAGAAAGGCAGACAGGAGGACAAACAGATAAAAAGAGAGAAAGGGGCCGAGCACTGTGGCTCACGCCTATAATCCCAGCACTTTGGGAGGCCGAGGTGGGCAGATCACCTGAGGTCAGGAGTTCGAGACTAGCCTGACCAACATGGAGAAACCTCGTCTCTACTAAAAATACAAAAAAATTTAACTGGGCACGGTGGTGCATGCCTGTAATCCCAGCTACTCAGTAGGCTGAAGCAGGAGAATCGCTTGAACCTGGGAGGCAGAGGTTGCAGTGGGCCGCAATAGCGCCATTGCACTTCAGCCTGGGCAATAAGAGCGAAACTCCGTCTCAAAAAAAAAAAAAAAAAAAAAAAAAAAGAAAAAAGAAAAAGAAAAAGAAAGAAAGAGAGAAAGAAAGAAGCCAGGAGCAGATATTGACAGACAGACCCAGCAGTGGGCAGGGGTTCTGCTGCGTTATCAGACAAAGTATTGAGAGGTGTGTCCTAATCCTGCCATTTGGCTTAATCAACACTGGGGGCCTTCCCTCAATCCCAGGAGTCTCCCAACCATACAATGAAACAGAGTCCAAGCTCTAGGAAGGAATGTTCTTGGGGGAAAAGCAGTGAGGGGTGTGTGTGTGTGTGTGTGTGTGTGTGTGTGTGTGTGTGGTAGTGGTGGTGGGGAATCTCTGGCAAAGCTTTCCCTAGGTCAGTCACTGACCCTGGCACATCATGTAGCCTCTCTGGGCTTAAGTTTCTTTTGGATGTGATGGAGTCTGGGGTACAGCAGGAGTCTCCTTCAGCCTTATAACCTGGCCTTAGCTAAGGCTCTGTCTTTGCTGCTAACTTACTGCTCTATTTTACTTAACTCATGACTTCTATCTCGCAGTCCAAGATGGCTGCCTGAGATCCAGCTATCACAACTGTTTTTCAGCCAGCTAGAAGGAGGAGGGGTAAAGAAAACACCTCTCTTTTTAAGAACACAACCTGGGAATTACGCTCAACACTCTTTTTCCAAGTCACTGGCCAATACTTAGTCTAAGGGCTACATCTAGCTTCAGGGGAGACTGGGAAATGTGCAGTACTGTGCTGGGGACGGAATCAATTTCACACAGCTCAGTGATGCCTTCACAGATCCTTACTCATAGCAGGCTTATTTAAAAAGAATTACACATGCAATATGAGTTTTAAAATATACATTTCAAACAAGTGAAAAATCCTCCTTCGTTCTCCAAAATTCATCCCTCCCCCAAGTGTGACCACTGTGAACAGTTTGCTGTGTGTCTGCCAGATTCACTTTTTATGTATACACACATACACACACATATGTCTACCTAGTTAAAGAAGCATAAAATGAGATCACGATTTATGTATTGTTCAGCAACTTGCTTTCTTGGTTACTGTTACTTGGCGATATGTCTTGGAGGTTCTGCCACGTCAGTCCACAGAAAATTACCTCATTCTTTTTAACAGCAAAATAGTACTTCAGTGTGTCAATTTATCAGCATTTATGGATGGATATTGGGGTTGTTGCCAATTATTTTTGCCATTACAAACAGCCTTGGGAATTTTGTCTCCATATACATGCACACAGACATTCCTTGGAAATGGATTCCTAAAAGTGTGCCAAAGGTTAATTTTCTCTTTATGTGGGTTTAACCCTTTGGAATGAAAAATCCTTTTCTCCATGGACAAGATGGTGATCAGATCCAAGCTGGCTGGCTGCTTCCCTGTCTCGGCTTGAGCTGCTCTCTCTCCCTCTCTCCCTGCCTCCCACTGGGCAGGCCTGGCTCTGGCATCACTGCCCTTATTAGTCCTCTCTTCCAGGGTCTTTCACTATCACTGGAAGCCAATCTTACACACAAAAGCCTGTGGTCCCACATTTTTATAGTTGGCACTCCCTTTCTCCTTCAAGGAAGAAGAGACCGCCTCTCCAGGGCCCTTCTCCTGAGAATTTAGGGCCCTGCTTCTTGGCCCGGCCTTTATCTACTCCCTCCCCGCCCTGCTTGCCACAGCACCTAGTTGGAGCACCATCTGAGCGCCATTTCCTTCCCCAGTCTTGTCTGCATCCCTGCAAGATGCCCCCTCTAGGAAGGGGAAGGAGGGCAGGGTGAGCCTGTGCTCAGGTGAGGGGCGATGCAGTCGACTGTCCTGCATCCTTGGAGGTTGCAGGCATGTACTTGGGGCAAAGAGCAGGACTCCAGAATGCCAGCCTGTCTGTGAGGAGTGAGAAATAGAAGAGAAAGCTCCGAGGGGGCCTTTTTCACTTCCCCCAGGAATAGATCATATCTGGAATTCCATCCCTGAAGCCCTGTGATGACTCCCCTTAGCATGGTCAGGGCCCTTAGCCCAGCCGAGCAGCAGGATGCGGATCCGGTTATTAAAAGCGGAGCTGGTGGTTCCCCTCCAGCAATTCATCAGGCAGTGGCCCCCTGGGAGTGATAGATGGGGACAAATGGGTATAAGTAGGGGGTTCCTCAGCTTCTCTAAGGCCACATCTGGGGAAACTCAGCCATCAAAGCCCTGTGCAGGCTTCTCCACTGAGAAGCCTGAGGGCCAAGGAGATCAAGTTTCAAGCAAATGGTTTGGGGGTGTAGAGAGGCTCTACCGCTGGAGACAAGCTGCCCTGTGTGTTGTGTGGGGCCCCAGCCCCTGCTCTGCGCCTGAGCTGGAGATGGGGGTGGGGTGGGCTCCTCTGATCCTGGAATCAGGGGCAGGAGGTCTGTGAGGGCAGGAGGAGGGGCAGAGCCAGACTGGGGAAGCGGGGAGCTGTCTTCCGGGAGGAGCAGATCAAGCAACTTTTAAAGCAGGTGCTGGGGCCACTGCTCAGGGCCAACCGCCGAGACCACACAACCAGCCACCCCTCTAGGATCCCAGCCTAGCTGGAGCCGGGCTCAGAGGAGGAGGCCCTGTGTTGAGAGCATCCTGCTTGCCTGGAGGGACAAGTTTCCGGGAGTGATCAATAAAGGAAAGGAAAGAGACAAGGAAGGGAGAGGTCAGGAGAGCGCCTGGTTGGAGGTAGGCTGGAGCCAAGCCTGGGAGGCCAGGGGGATTGGAACAGGTCAGGGAACAGGGAGAAGGCGCATGTGGTGAGGGGTGGGGAGTGAGCAGGAATCAGGGCCTCGGAGCAGGAAGTGAGCAGAGTGATGGGCTGGAGCAATTCTGATGAATAAGGTCGGAGACCTGGGGAGGGCTGCCCTCAGGGGACACTGGGGGGCTGGCAGGAGCTCCAAAAGGCCGTGAGACATTCGTGAGACATTCGCAGAGTCCTGTTTGAGTTGGATCTGACCGCCTGTGAGCAAGAGGTTGGTGGAGAGCCCTGTCCTGTGGTCAGCAGCGGAACAAGGAGAGAGAAGTCAGGGGATCTGCCCAGCAGTCAATGTCCTCAGTGAAGAAGGAGGGCAGCACAAAGCCTACATCTCAAGGACACACCATGGTGACACCACTCCAGGGAGGAACGTGCTGGGAATGGAGAATGTGGGGCTCTTACAGCTGGGGAATCTTCATGGCCTTGTGTCTAGTCCTCTGAAGGCAGGAAACCCTCTGTTGCATATTGATATTAACAGCCTCTTCTTGATTGCCTCCCTTGATGGGGCCCTCACTACTTTGTTAGAGTACGAAGGCTACCTTTGTCCTGAGCTGAAATCTGCCTTCCCTCCTCCAGGTCAGTAGTAGCCTAGCTCTCTGGGAGGGAAAGAACATGCTGCTCCCCTGGAACAGCCGGCTACCCTCCTCCTCCTCACCAGTGTCCACCTTCATACGTGAGCCTGGTCTAAATCCTTTATGTTATGATGATGCTGTTGGTGAGGGGGGCATGAGAATTGCAGGAAGGGAACATCAGCTGGTGCTTCTGACCCTCCCACATGGCAGGGGAGGTAGGAGGTAGAGAGACAGGAGGTGGATAGCCATCCATACTCTTCCCGCCGTGAGCATGGCGGCCAACGACACTGCCTTCCAGCCCAGTGGGTGGAGTCAGACTTGGTCTGGTGCCAGAATTAAGCACGTGTGTGTGCGAGGGGCTGTTGGATGTGTGTGTGTGAGTGTGCTGCGCCACTGAGGGCACACCCCGAGCTCACGGGCCTGCATGAGGTTGACTTTCTTGGCTGCTTATTCATGGACTCTCAAGGGGAGTGGGCTGTACAGGTAGGCACAGGGGCCATCCCCCAACTCCTGGACTGAAGCCCCTCTCTTGGGCATTCTTTTCTGTGCTGTGGGAGCTGGAGGTGTTCCTGAGGTTTGAGTGTTGTAGAACTATTGTGTTTGCTGTAGGACTCAGAGATGGGAGGGTGGAGAGCAACAGGGGTCTCCAGGCTTTCTGCAAATGCTCACAGGCTTTTGAACATCCTGTTCCAATCTGTGGTGGATTTGCCGGAGTTTGAGTGTCCTGAGGTGTTGTAGTGGTTCTCATGTGTTACTGAAGGTCTGGGGGCTCTTCGGGGCAATACTGAGGTTGGAGGGGTTCTTATGGCATTACTGAAACTCAGGAATGTTGCTGAGATTCTGGAGGTGCTCTGGGGGATCTGGGAGTCCTTGAGGGGATGTTTCTGAGGTTCTGGGGATGCTGCTGGCCTTCCCCATTCCTTCTGGCCTGCTGTTAGCTTCTTCTAAGCTTAGCACTTTGCCCTTTGAGGATTTGATAATCACAGGCTGCCGAAGGCATGCACGTGGGCCTCTGTTCCTGGATGCAAAAATTCCTCAGGTTTAATCAACTTGAACAAAAACATGAGAGGAAGGAAGCCCTGTCCCAAGGCCTTCATGGGCCAGCTCCAACCCGAGGGGCATAGCAGCTCTGTGCCAAGCCCAAATGGCAGATGGCCTTCATTGGCTTAGAGTCCAGAAGCTTTTTAGAACCTCCTCCCATATTGAGCAGGGCTTAGCCACCCGCCAATCTGTGCCCAGCTGGGAGTCCTGCTGGCTTGAGCTGCTCCTTGGATATTGGCATCAGCCTCATCTGAGTGCCACGTGGGCTCATGCTGGCCACAGCAAGGCAGCCCTGCCCTGACCCCTATGCTGCTCTCTCCTTGTCTCTCAGACTTCCCTTCTTGGCACTCCTGAGACATGTGTAAATTCATTCTTGCTATCATTCCAGATCTTCCATGGCTTCAGTTCCCTGCTCCAGGCCCCCTCCTCCAGGGAGCCTGCAAAACTGCACAAGCCATCTCCTCCTTTCCCTCCCTGCTCCTCAGTCTTTGGCAGTTCTGTCTTTTGAGCACTTTTGCTCTCCAGCCTGCCCTCTCCTGAGGGTATCAGTGCCCCTTTAAAGCCAGCTCCAGAGGGCAGGCCCTTGACTCTGCTGCCCAGGCTTTTGGAGAAATTCTTCAGGGGCACATCATTACCATCCTTCTCTTCCTAACACTTTTTGCCTCCTGCCGTCTGCCCAGGTAGCATCTTTCCTAATAGCTCAGAGCCAAGCCTCCCATTTTGCAGATGGGAGCTCCAAGCGATTCTAGCCCCGAGCTGAGGAGGTACCTTGGGCTCAAGAAGTGGGCTCACCTTGCAGCTTGAGCCACACGGCTACCCGCTATCCATGGATCTTCAACCCAGCTTGCCCCTCTGCCCCCACCAGACTGGGCAGGGCAGCTGGGGGCCAGGAGGGGGCAGGTGGGAAGCAATGGGGTCACCTAGGAAGTCACAACCACTCTCTGTGAACTTCTTGTTACAGCTGGTTACTGGTGTGCAGGGAGGGGTGCCTTGAGGGGAGAGTTCACAACTGGAGAATCTTCATGCTGGATTTGATAGAGGCCAGTGAGACCCATAGAAGGGCAAAGATTCACTCAAGGCCACATAGCCAGTCCCAGGGTTCAAATCCAGCTAGGTGGCCTCCCCAACCAGGCGTTCTCCACTGCCATGCGGAAACCTGGCCCTTACCTCTGGACCTTCCAGCTCTGCCCTGGCCAAAGTACCGGGCACAAGGTTGCCCTCTGCCTGTTAGGCCCATGCCAGGGGAAAAGGACGAAGCTCACCATTTCCTTCCCTCTGCTTAAGGCCTCCTTTGGTGGCCTCTGTGTCTCCCCATGAGGAGGGAGGTGGTATTGTTGGCACTGGGTTCTCCGTGGGGGGCGAGGAAGGGACTGTGCCTGGGCTCGGCTGGGGTCCCTTTCTGCCAGCCTGACTGCAGCCCCTGGGTGGATGGAGGCTCCTTCAGGCAACCTGATTGCCTTTCCTCAGTGCCTGATATGGTTTGGATGTGTGTCCCCTCCAAATCTCACGTTGAAAGTGACCCCCGATGTTGAAAGTGGAGTCTGGTGTGTGGTGTTTGGGTCATTGTGGAGAATCCCTCCTGAATGGCTTGGTGCCCTCCCTGCGGTAATGAGGGAGTTCTCGCTCTATCAGTTCATGTGAGAGCTGGCTATTGGTAAGCACCTGGCATCTCTCCTGCTCCCTCTCTCGCCAAGTGTCCTGCCTGACCCCCCTTCACCTTCCATCACGATTGTAGGTTTCCTGAGGCCCTCCCCAGAAGCCGATGCTGGTGCCGTGCTGCTTCCTGCACAGCCTGTAGAACTGTAAGCCACATAAACTCCCTTTCCCTATAAGTTACCCAGAGTTAGGCTTTCCTTTAGATCAACGCAAAACAGATGACCCCAGTGCCCAACTGGTACCTCCCTCTCTCCCCTCAGGTATCAGCGACATACCACCTTCCCAGTGAGGCCTTCCCTGACCACCTCGTCTCAAACAGCCAACTCCCGTCTGTCTCTCTTCTCTTCCCCCACTTCACTTCCCCTCTGGTGTCGTGTCCCTCAAGCCCTACCATACATCAGGTTCCATTTGGTGCAGGGCTTGACTCATCTTGCTCACTGCCAAACCAGCCTGGGGTAGGCAGAGTTAGGCTTCCTCCAAGGAAGAGGATGGTTTCTTTTTTTTTTTTTTTTTTGAGATGGAGTTTCCCTCTTTTGTCCAGGCTGGAGTGCAATGGCACCATCTCGGCTCACTGCAACCTCCGCATCCCCCCACCCGGGGTTCAAGCCATTCTCCTGCCTCAGCCTTCCTAGTAGCTGGGATTACAGGCGCATACCAGCACGCCTGGCTAATTTTTTGTATTTTTAGTTGAGACGGGGTTTCGCCATGTTGGCCAGGCTGGGTCTCCAACTCCTGACCTCAGGTGATCCACCCGCCTCGGCCTCCCAAAGTGCTAGGATTACAAGTGTAAGCCACCACACCTGGCCAAAGGGCATGGTTTCTGATAGGCTGATGTCTAACCCCAGACACCGCTGCCTTGTAGAGGGAGTGGGCTCCCTGTCTGGAACTGGACTCCCATGGTTGGAGGTGGATTTAGAATCAGATGTGAGTTGGTTGCTCCCTAAGGTAAGAGTCTGAGACCCCTGAGCAGGGAAGGGCTTGCTGGGCTCTGGTGTGGGCACGGGGGCTCTGGGAAGCCCAGCTGGTGAACCTCAGGGCACAGCAGCAGCCTGTATAGGACAGGCCCACTAATGAACACGGACCACCAGAACAAGCAATGGCTTTGCCGAGCTCAGTTTCTAAAGTCCCTCTTACCCAAGGGCCAGGCGCTATGCATCAGGGGAAGGCAGGAGGAGGGAAGGCAGGGATAGAGTCCCGCCCTCCAGAAGCTCACACCCGTGCCTGGAAGGCAAGTTTCCCGCATCCCTGGGATCAGAAGGGCCAGTGTGGGTTCCTGCATTACATCAAATAAAGCTCAGGTTCAGCCCTGAGTCAGCAGGCACTGATATCTCTGTGGGATGGTGGAGAGCAACAGAACCCTATTCCTGCGAGAAGGGCCATTTGGAAAGAATGGGGAGGAACTCAGGCTAGCAGGGTGCTCAGCCCCTAATCCTTTCCTGTGGGCTTAGGAATTTGAATGACAGCCTCCTCCAGGATTTCAAGCCCTGTTTACTCTGAGACTTCACCCTTGCTGTTTCCTCTGTGGGGATCACACTTCTCCCCACCCCCATCCCCATCCTGAGCCTGCCACCCTCTGCTCAGCTGACTTTTCCCTGCCCTTCAGATCACCATGGAAAGGTTATTTTCTTCAGAATCTCCCCCTACTCCCAAATACTCTTGGACTAAATTTGGTTTCCCATGGTACAGACCAGCTCAGCCTGTGCTTCCTTTTGTAACCCTCAGACTTTGGAGGGGATTTAGTTATCTGGCCGTGTTCCCCGTGAATTATAATGTCTCCTGCCTCAGGGTTCAGAACAGTGCTGGCACATAGTGGGTGTTCAATAAATTTAAGTTAAAAGACTAAATGAATAATGTCTTTTTTAAAAAGCTGTTGAATGACTGTCTTAGCTGATAGGGTCAAAGCCCAAGCCCCTTGTAGGGTATTGGAAGGACAGAGAACCTCACAGTTTCAGGGGCCTAAACCTCCACCAGGGACTGTGGCCTGAGAACTGCTTTCTACCTTCTGCCTCTCGCCCCTCCCTTCAGGCTGGGGCACGGGTCCTGCTCCTGGGGAGGGAGAATGAGGAGGAGCCCTCCTCCCTGGCCCAGACCTTGCCTTGCTCACCCTCAACCTCACTCCAGGAGGAGCAGAAGGCAGGCAGGGCTCCTCTTGCCTACCCGTGGGTCTGGTTTGTGTTTAAAGAGCTAATTTCCGCCTTGTGGGGGTGAGTTATCTCCTTGTGAAATCAAGTTGTAGGAACAAAAAGGGTTTACCAGTGAGACACATGTTGCCTCCTTCATGGAAACCCTAGGAGAAGGAACGGACAGATTCCCCTTCCCTGCCTCCGCCCCAGCCCAGCCCCAGCAGTTGGTCTCCCTCGGTTGTTGCTGCAGTGCTGGTCTCCTGTCTGTGTGGGGCACTGCAGATGTGGCGAGCAGGGGCGTGGGAGCTCTGGGGCAGGCGCTGAAGGCAGGTATGTGTGTGAAGTCAGGTGCGGGGGTGGGGGTGGCTCCTGGCCACACCCTTGCAGCGCTCAGGCCGCCAATGGTGCTGGGGCCTCCTCCCCCAGGAGGGGGGCTTTGTCAAGGATTATGGTGTGTTTCCATCACCGAGGCCCAAAGGGGCCAGAAAGGGGCAGGCTGAGACTGGGGGAGGGGAAGGGAGCCCAGCTGGGAGGGCCCAGGCAGGCAGTGCGGAGCTGGCTGTGGCCTGCCTACCCTTTCATCTCTGCAACTCCTTCCTCCCTGGGCCTCCCTTCTGGTGTGTCTGTGGGTCTGTCTAGGTGGGCTTGGGAAGAGGGAAGGAAGGGGCGTCTCTCTAGGCAGCTCGGACTGGACAAGCCTTCTTTGAAAATGGTCCTTTGAACAAACGCCTGCTGGTGGTTGGTCAGACAGACAGATGCGCCAGCAGGAGCCCCGGGGCCCCAAGGGGACAGCTATCTCTGCAGGACCGGTGCGATGGGCGGGAAGGGAGGAGGGGACACGAGAGGCCCTGTCCTCCTCCTGTGCCAGCTTGCTCAGGCCCTCGGTCCCAGACGGGCTTTTCCCAGAGAGCTAAAAGTAAGAAAGTAACCTTCAGGATTAAAGAGAAATGTTTCTTTGTTTGGGTTTTCCGTCTTTTTTTTTCTCTCTCTCTCTTTTAAGCCTCTTTTCACATCTGTAGTGGCTTTTCTTTCTCTCGCCTGGGGTCAAAGGAGGAGAAGGGCCGGAGAATGTCGTCCCAGCCAGCAGGGAACCAGACCTCCCCCGGGGCCACAGAGGACTACTCCTACGGCAGCTGGTACATCGATGAGCCCCAGGGCGGCGAGGAGCTCCAGCCAGAGGGGTAAGTGTGGAGCCCCCCAACCTCATTCTGTCGGCCATCAGAATGGGCTGATGGCAGAGGTTGCAACTGGCCGGGGAGCAGCTCCTGATCAGGGGCTGCTAGGTCTGGCTCTGCCACTCATTTGCTGTGAGACCTTGGGCAAGTCACAGCCTCTCTGGGGTTCATTCAGTCTCTGCTTCTGCTACATGAGAACAAGACCCCTCACCCTGCTGTTAAGATACCTAAGGCTGGTCACCTAAAAAGCACCTGTGTGATGTGTTAAAAATACAGATTCCTTTAGTGTTCCTTGCAGATTCAGATCCTCAAGGATGGCTCCCTGGGTGATTCTGGCCCATAGCCAGGATGGGGAAGCTGCTGGGAGCAGTTGAGGCAAGCAGACCTGCCTTCAAGGGGTTATTGGTCTCTGTGGTGAGCATTTGGGTGTGGTGTTTCCAAGTGTCAGGTTCTCTAGGCAGGCTGGGGGATTCGGTGAAGGCAGAGAACCAAAGGGAGAAAGCGTGGGGAGAAGTCACTGAGCAAACAGGCACCTTTGTTGTCTTTGGATGGTCTCAGAGGATGAGGAGAGCCTATTCCCTTCAGCAAGAGTGCTCAGGCCAGCACAGGCGAGGGTGGGAGCAGGGAGGCAGCCCGCCCCCGGGTGGCCTGAGAACCCGGCCACAGCTGCTTTGCCTGGGTCCATTCTACCGGGGTTTAGTCTGGGCACCCTGGTGGAGGAGCTGGACCCCTTCTGTGTCCCCCACCTCCTGCCAGGATGCCTTGCCTGTATAGGACCCAGAGCCAGTTCTCCCCTGTTGTTCCCAGGCCTGGCCCCATCCCCTACCTCCCTGCTCTGTCTGAGGGTTTGGAGAAGTAGAAAGGTGAGGCTGGGGGTTGCCGAGCCAGATGTGTGCACATCTGTTCTCCATCAAAACCTGAAACTTGAGAAGGAAAAATCCTTGCGTGCCTCCCCAGGGGCTGGGGCTGCGGCCTGGCTGGGCTTGGGTCATCCAGCAGGGACAGAGGCTCCACCCAGGCCTCGGGGAAGGAGCTGTTGTTTGGAGGACTCAGGGTTCTGACCACCTGGAAAATAGCCTGCAGTCAGCAAGGGTGTGCGCCCCACTCATCCTGCCTGACTGACTGAGAGCCTGTGGGCTCCACATGTCCTACTGTGTATGTGTGGGCTGCGAGGGTCCAGAATGAGGAGAGGCCCAGGAACCCATGAGGATGGTTTCTGACCTAGGTGAAGGCTCTAATCTGAAGCTGTGTCCTTGGGAGCCTCAGGGCCCGGACACTGGCCGGGAGCCAGGTGCCTGTAGCTGTAGTGTGGTCTCAGAATAAAGTTGTGTGTATGTCAGGCACTGGGTGATGGGGAGTCCAGTCCTACTTGTGGGTGACAGCTAGAAGATTCAGCTCCTTTCTCCCACTGCAGGGCATGGCACCCGTAAGAATAAAGAGATTTGTTTGAATCTACTTACTTAGCCAAACCAATTGAGCTGCCTGCCATCCCCCTTCCCCCGAAGTGGGAGCAGAAAATTGGGAGCTCAGGGGAATCCCAAGGAGATGAACTTGGGTTCACCTCTGTCTGTGAGTCAGACACCCTGGGGACATGTTGCTTCAGAGCTTTGAAGAGCTCTGGAGTGCCCAGTGCCCCAGCACTCTCAGGCTGGAGTTGGGGTGGATGAACACTGATGGCAGTGGAGTCAACCACAGAAATTTCCTAAAATCCAGAACATTTAATGGTTCAAACATCCTCAGTGGCTTCCCGGGACCTCCCATGCTTGCTGTAACCTCATCTTACCTCACCTCTGGGCTGCAATCAAACTGGAGGGCATGACCAGCCCCAGCCACGCTGCCTGTTGCCTGCCCCTCTGCTTCCTCATGCACTTCCCTCCACCCGGAGCTGCCTTTTCCCCTTCTTTGCCTAAAGAGATGTTAACCATCTTTTATTTATTTATTTTTTGAGATGGAGTCTTGCTCTTGTTGCCCAGGCTGGAGTGCAGTGGTGCGATCTTGGTTCACTGCAACCTCCGCTCCCCATTTCAAGGGATTCTTCTGCCTCATCCTCCCGAGTAGCTGGGATTACAGGTGCACACCACCACGCTCAGCTAATTTTTTTGTATTTTTAGTGGAGACGGGGCTTCACCATGTTGGCCAGGCTGGTCTTGAACTCTTGACCTTGGGTGATCTGCCTGCCTCGGTCTCCCGAAGTGCTGGGATTACAGGCGTGAGCCACTGCACCTGGCCATTAACCATCTTTTAAACTCCAGTCAGATGCCACCTCCTTTGACCCAAAGTTCTCCTTCCTCTGCATCCTTCAGCACCTGCTGTGCCTGTCCCAGGATCAAGTTCACCACCCTCTCCAAGGTCTTTATGTCTGTGCCATCCTGTCTGTCCCATGGCACAAAACATGGGGCCACAAGCCACCAGCCAAACATTTGTTCATTTCTGTGCCACTTGAGATCCCCATCTGGCCCCTCACACTGAGCTGAGAGGTCAGATGGGGACCTCAGGTGATACAGAAAGGGCCAGAGGCTCCCCCAGGCAGGGCCCTGGAGGGCGTTTCTGAAGGTGAGAGTGGTTTGGGGTAAGGTCCATAGGAAAATGGTCAAACTACTCCAGGGACAGTTTTCCAAGTCCCTGCTGGGCCCAGGTATATGGGTGGAGCAGGACCTAGTCATGTGGGGAGATGCAGGCTGAGAGGGAGGGCTGCCCCGTACACTGGAATGAGAGGCCTTGGAGCTGGAGGTGGGGAGCCTGAGACTGGAGCACCAACGGTGGGAACCTGCTCCCTGCATGGCAGCTACCCAGGACCCCAGTTCTACTTTGGGAAGAGGCTGGTCTCCTGGCCAAGAAGCTGTCCAGAGCTGACTTACTCTGCCTGTCCACCAAGTGGCTGGTTTCTTTCCCACCGCTCATCCGCTGGGATTTCCTGAGAGAAAGTGAGCAGGACAGACCGAGCTGACCCAGCAGAGGGTCCCACAGATCTGTGCTCCCCTGGATAATGCGGCCTTGATGCGTCTCTTCATACAGTGGAGAGTGTGCTGGCGGGAGGCTGAGCCCTCTGGGCAAGCAGGGACTGGCCGCAGCCCAGGCTCCATCTCAGGCCCTCGCCCACCAGACCGCACTGGTCTCACCTATGCTGCCATCCTCCCTCTGGCTCTCCCAGGCCCAAGCTGGGAAAACCCGTAGCTCTACCGCTCCCCAGGGACCCAGTCCTGCCTGATCTCCCAGGGCCAGGGCCAGCCCTGAGCTCAGGACTCCTGCCTCACTCCCTTTCTCCGCCACATGATTCTGCTGGGGAAGTGGAGGGTTTCATTGTCCTCAGTGAGCCCTATCTCCCCTGTGGGTCTACCTCTGTGCTCAGCCAGGGTGGCTGCAGGACCATTGCCAGGCCATAGAGAGCCTCTGTGGAATTAGAGAAAGGGATCCCCAGTTAGGTGCATTCAGTTCAGCGGGTGCTGGGTTTGGTGAGCAGGGTGGCCTGCTTGTTTCCTTGGCTGAGCATCTTTGTGCAGTGGGCAACCTGCATTGCTGTCCACGGAGGCTGTCGTTGAGAGGGAAGCAGGAAAAGAGACGGACCAGGGGAGATTATTTTAGTCACAGACCAACCTCAGATGGCAGTGAGTAGAGGGCAAATCATTGGGCCAAACCCTTGACTGCTTGACCCAAGTAGTGTGCCCAACCACAGTTCTGAGAAGAGGTCTATGAGACCAGGAGCAGTCAGAGGAGCTTCCTGGAGAGGGGAGGCCTTGAAGGACAGGAAGCATCTGGGTGAGCAAGAATAAGTGCTCAGCCAGGCACAGTGGCTCACACCTGTAATCCCAGCACTTTGGGAGGCTGAGGCATGAGGATTGCTTGATCTCAGGAATCCAAGACCAGCCTGGGTGACATGATGAGGCCCTGTCTCTACTAAAAATACAGGAAAAAAAAATGCCATGCGTGGTGGTGCACACGGAGGATCGTTTGAGCCCAGGAGGCTGAGGCTGCAGTGAGCCGAGATCGCCACTGCAGTCCAGCTTGGGTGACAGAGCAAGACCCTGTCTCAAAAAAAAAAAAAAAAGAGAATAAGTGATCAGGCTGAGCCGGTCCACTCTGCTGCCCCTGAGAGCTTCCCATCTCCTTTAGTCTTATAACCCCAGAGCTTGGCATGGGGCCGGCACATCACAGGAACACGAGGGCCCCAGAATGACCCTGAGAAGGTGGGACTGGGTAGGCTTGTGTAGGAGGGATCAGAGGGTTGAGGGAGGTAGTGGGTAAAGCCTCAGTGTGAACAGTCTTGAACCCCAGACCCATCTGCACACCCAGGGGGGCCTGACGCAGGCCTGAGCCAGCCTTCCTTTGCTCTGTAGGGAAGTGCCCTCCTGCCACACCAGCGTACCACCCGGCCTGTACCACGCCTGCCTGGCCTCGCTGTCAGTGAGTCCAACCCAAGTTGAACCTGGCTTGCATAAACTACTGCCAGCCTGGCCAGTGGGACCCGTGTTCCCGGTGGGGCTGGTGAAGGGGGGCCCTGGGAGATCCTGGGTGGGGGGAGCTATCTGGGAGTTTTCCCAGCCTGGGGGCCCAAACCAGGATGCAAGTCCAACCTCCCAGATGTCTGTCACCCCTTGACCAGTCCCCGAGATGCCACAGGAGTGTGCACTGGGCAGGTAGGGGATATCCCGGGGCCTGAGTCCAAGCCCTCAAACTCAGACCCTCAGGGGAGGCCTGGGCACCCCAAGCCCTCTTCTGTGCTCTCCTTTCAGATCCTTGTACTGCTGCTCCTGGCCGTGCTGGTGAGGCGCCGCCAGCTCTGGCCTGATTGTGTGCGCGGCAGGCCCGGCCTGCCCAGGTTGGTGCCATGATCTGGGCACCCCCACTCAGGGGGCACAGCTGACAGGGTCACTCTGGGAGGGTGGGTGATTTGTTAGGTACCTAAAAGGTAGCTCTGGCTTCAGTGACATCCCTACCTCCCTCAGCCTGGGGCCTTCCTCACGCCCACCCAGGTCTCCAGGTTTAGTCAGGACCCCCAGAGGAAGGGGGAGGAGCTTGCACAAGCCCACCTGGGAGAAAGGACTCCAACCCAGACCCTAGGGTAACAAGCCTGACATGACCCAGCTTCAGAGTGTACCTTCTCAGGCAGCCCTCCATGTGTGGATTGACGTGACCATCCCAATGCCATCTTGACCCTTGTCTTCCTTGAGGGTATCACTTGGACCCTAATGCTTGAAGGCAGATTTATGGGGACTGACCTCTAGCCCCTATAGCTGGAACTTTCTTCTCCTATCTCCTTCAGCCCTGTGACCTGAGAGCCTGCCTGGACAGGCATGATCCTGAGGAGATGGGGCTGGGCAGGCTAGTGCGCAAGAGTCCAGAGGGTTGGGGCAGGTGATGGGTAGCTCCCTGGTATAGACAGCTTCGCATCCCAGACCCATACGGTGCACCGAGGCTGGTCTTGCTGTGCTGGTTTTGTAGGGAACCAGCCTGGGGTCTCTGGTTGGCCCCAGAAAGAGCTTGCCCTGGCTGGGGCAGTGCTTGAGGGAGAATGAACCTCTCAGAGCATGAATGCAAGCTGCAGCGCAGAAGCCGAGGCTCTGAGTGGCTTGCCCTGAGCCCAGAGGGGTGATGCCTGGGACAGCTATGCCCGCTGTCTGCCCTCTGCCTCGGGTCCACACCCAGCCCAGGGCGGCGGCCGTTGTACAAGGATGTTGTGACTCGCTGAGTTCTCTGAAGGTTTGCCAGCTCAGACAGACCAATTAGTGTGGAGGTGGCTGCTTCCTGGAGCTTCCAGGGTGGGCGGAGGGAGCAGTCTTAGGGCTTCTTCCCACTGTATGTATGTCTCAAGTCCCTTTGGCACAAGGCCCAGAGCTTAGTAGATAAGAGGCACTCCACAAATACCTGTGGAGTGAATGAATGAAGGGGTCTTATTCCCCCATCTAGAAAGGGGGACTGACTCTACCTCCTTGATTTATGGAATACAGCCTGGAGGTAATGGGGGTGCAGGGGCTGAGTAACTCCTTCCTGCCCTGTCCTTGCCTCTGTGCTAGCCCTGTGGATTTCTTGGCTGGGGACAGGCCCCAGACAGTGCCTGCTGCTGTCTTCATGGTCCTCTTCAGCTCCCTGTGTTTGCTGCTCCCCGACGAGGACCCATTGCCCTTCCTGACTCTCGCCTCAGCACCCAGCCAAGGTACCCACTGCCCCCCAGGCCCTGAGGTTGGTGTGATGGGATGGGAATAGGGTGGGGTCTTGGAGTTTTAAGCTGAGCTCAAGGAGATGAGGGTAACAGGAATAGTTGTCAATGAGATGGGCTACTATCCTGAGACATGACCTCTTCAGACCATCCAGTCTTTACAATGACGCCACAAAGTATGCATATTAGCCCCATTTTGCAGTGGAGGAACTGAGAGCCGGGGAAGTAGTATCTTAAATTGAGTATTTACTCAGGCACCATGCTAAGCATCATATATATACCTTCTCATTTTTCCCTTGCTAATATATTGTGATTATTTCCATTTTACAGGTGGGGAAACTGAGGCTCCAAGATGTAACTTGCCCAAGATCAGAGTTGAGACTAGTTAGAGCCTGGATTTGAACCTAGGGTTCTTGCCCGCTGAACGTGCTGAGGGGCTTGGAAGCTGGAGACAGGAGAGAGGCCTGGGTGGGCTCACCACAGGCCTTGTGTCTGCTCTTCCAGCGTGGGTCTCTCTGCTTGTTTCACCTTCCAGGGGCCTGGAAGATGCTGGGACTGTTCTATTACGCTGCCCTCTACTACCCGCTGGCCGCCTGTGCCACAGCTGGCCACAGAGCTGCACACTTGCTCGGCAGCACGCTGTCCTGGGCCCACCTTGGTGTCCAGGTCTGGCAGAGGGCAGAGTGTCCCCAGGCACCCAAGGTAACCGCTGACCATAATGGCCTAGGGTAGAGGGGCATGCAGAGCAACCTACTCAAACCACAGTGCCTCCTTTGAGCTCTGATTCTATGAGGGGCCACCCTGCAGCCTTCCATTGTGCATGGGATTCCATGCCTTCAAACGCGTGCCCCTTCCAAGCTTGACTGCTCTGTGGGAGAGGCAGGGAACAAGGCGGCTGGGCCCAGCCCTCAGGAGCTTTAAGTCTAGGATGGGGCAGAGAAGGGAAAGTGGGCAGAGTAGGAGGAAGAGAAAGCCTGAAATGGCCCCCGCCCCCAACGCCTGTGTTAGTGATTCCCCAGCTTCCCTTTGGTCAGGCTGGAGAGGGAATGGAAGTGAAGCGTGATGGAGGCCGGCAAGTGTGAAGTCAGGGATGGTCTTAGAGGGACAAGAGGAGAATTCCAGAACCTCAGGACCTTGCTCACTGGCTGCTGGCTGGAGTTGTGAAGCTGTCCAGTCTAGAACCCAAAGAGTGATAGTACAGGCTTTAGAGCCAGACAACCTGAGTGTGAATCCAGCTTCACCACTTCATTCATTCGCTCACCCATTCATTCAACAACATATTTGAAGCACATACTCTGTACCAGGGACATTTCCAGGCACTGGACTACAGCTGTGAACAAGACAAACACAGTCCCTAGCCTCCCAAGAGCTGTCATTTCAGAAGGGGAGACACGATACACAAACAAAATGATGCCAGGTGGTACCAAGTGCCTTGGGGAAACAGTGCCACCTTTCTGAGACTGTTTCTGCATCCGTCCATGGAGCTGATAACACCAGTCCCTCAGGGTGGAGGTGAAGACTAAGAGGTTGCTTTGAGAGGGGGGACTTGGTGGCTCTTTTTTACCACCTAGAACCTGGCACATACTAAGCTCTCAATAAAAGTATATTGAACCAACAAATAAATGAATGAGTATACAAAAGGCCCACCCCCAGGAAGTCCTCAGCCCTGGGAAGTAGGGCATAGACTTTCCTGATGCTTAGGTTGAAAACTATAGGTAGGCAAAGTCAGGCTTTCGTGTGATTTTCAGAACTGTTCCTAATGCTCCGGGAACACAGAAACAGAAAGAGGTGTCCTTTCCAGGCCTTATTCCAGCCCTGGTTGAGGTGGGTGTGGGGGGCAGGAGGGAATCAAGTTATCTCCTCCTCTTGGCTCCTCTCAGGCCTGTGGGGATCCAGGAGCCTGGGGGAGGGGTGAGCATCACTGCAGGGCTCAAGAAGGGGAAGTGGGCAGGTTTGTGCTGGGTGGCAGGTTGGGAACCATAGAGCTGAAGCCTTCCCATGGCCCCCCAGACCATCCTCAGGGCCCAGTGTGAGGTGGGAAGAGCAATGGATTCTGGTTCTTGGCTGGGGGAAGAAGGTGAAAGGTAGTCTGTCTGGGTGTTTGTCTGTCCAGATCTACAAGTACTATTCCCTGCTGGCCTCCCTGCCTCTCTTGCTGGGCCTCGGATTCCTGAGCCTTTGGTACCCTGTGCAGCTGGTGAGAAGCTTCAGTCGTAGGACAGGAGCAGGCTCCAAGGTAAAGGGGCAGGCCTGGGGTAAGCTTTTCCTCAGCACCCAAGATAGCCCTACTCCCCCATATCTGTGGTCCCAGATACATGGCTGTGCTAATGTAGGGCCCAGCACAGAACAGATGCTCAGAAAATGTTTGCTGAGACTGCTTAGTCCTCCCTCCCCAGGCAAAGGCTGGGCTGGCCCTTGACTGGCACCCAGGATACCCACGGCACTGGGTTGTATGAATAGTAGGGACTTAACAAAGCAGAACTGAGTCAGAAGCCAGGAGAGTCATAGCTCTGTCTGTGAAACACTGAGATCCGGCTGAAGAGACAGCCTGGAGCCTTGTTCCTAATCCGAGTTCTGCACATGCTGAGATGATTCAGGAAGCACCCAGGGCAGAAATGCATTATGAATCAACTCTAGGTTGAATGTGGTTGAATAATTTCAGATAAAGGGGACGGCTGGGAGGGCTTCCTAGAGGGGGTAGACTTTAGCAAGGGCCTGAAGGACAGGGAGGTCTAGAGTGAGGAGAGAATAAGGAGACATTGTAGGCACAGGAAAGAGCATGAGTAAAGGGGAAGAGATGGTTTTGTGTCTGTTTTGTTCACTGTATTTGCAGCACTGGGTAGCCCTTAGCCCTTAATAGATACTCAGCAAATATTTTTGAAGTTTTGAATAGATGGATGAATGGATGGATGGATGGGTGGATGGGTCAAAGGAAAGGTGTATGGAAGGAAGGATGGATGGATGAATGCATCATGGTAAGAGAGAATTCTTAGAAGATACTTAAGCCTTCTAAGGACTTACTATGTCAGGCCCTGGGCTCAGTGCTGTGGACTTGGAGCTGATGGACTTGTGTCTGATCTCCAGGAGCTCCCAGTGTGGTGGGGAGACAGATGCAGCACCAAATACCTACAGTGCAATGTGAAGCGTGCAGCGGGTGTTGGGACTGCGGGTGCAGGGGCGGTCCAGTACTTCTTTCTGGTGAGAGAGGGGGAAGAGGAAAGCTCTGCAGAGGCCCTCAAAGGGGAAAGAAGGACAGACTTAGGAGAAAGGCTTAGGACATAGAGGCCAAAGGGCTTGGCTTCTCTTCAGACAGGGCAGGGGAAGGAGAGGCTTGATGGGAGGCACCTGGGCAGCCAGCAGGTAGGTGGTGATGCCAGCTGCTGGCCCAGGCAAGGTGGAGGGAGGAGCAGGTGCTCCTGGGACAACGTGTGGTCCTAAGTGTGTGTTGCTCAAAGTGTGGAGCTCAGCAGAGGGGCTGGGACTGGGTGTTAACTCGGCAAGGTCAGACTGAATCCAGAGAATGAGTGAGATCCCTAGGCAGGATGGAGAGCCCTGGGTCCATTTTGGGCTGCTCTGGTCCAAGAAGGCCCACAGACTCCAGGCTCGGCTCCCACGTGGCAGGCAGGGAGTTCTGAACACTTGTAGCTCCTGCCCTGCTGAGGCTCACACTCCTTGAGGAAGCCCGTGTCCTCTCCTGTTTACATCTGGCTCTGAAGAGGGAGCGGCCCCCCAGGGCCACGTGGTGCCCGAGGCATGCCCCTTTACCTTCCCTTCCAGGGTTTTCACCACCCCACCCCTCTCTTCATTGCCAGCCTTTCCTCCCAGGCTTGAGAGGTGCAAAATCCTCTTTGGACTTTGGTCAAAGAGGTTTAAGTCTCAAAGGACCCCCATCAGCTTTGAGCTGACCCACTCCTGCCCTGGATCCCAGGGTTGTCATGGCAACAAGTGACAATCGCCTATGTTCTCCCAGTGATTCAGGGCAGGGGCTCGCCCCATCTTCCCATGGACCTCTGCCACTTCACAGGCAGCTTAAGGCCTGGAATGTGGCTTAGACAAATCTGGTCACCCTTGTGATCTCCCTTGCGTAGTAGCAGGAGGAGAAGCCTGAGGGGGTCTGACCTGGAATGACCCCCTCCTGTGTCCTGGCCTGGGATGTGCCTGTGGGACACAGCTTCCCTTTGCCCCAGTTTCAGCTAACAGAGGCCAGAGGGCTAGGGGTGGGAAGAAACAGTGATGAGATGTGACTGAGCAAAGCAGGTGAGAGTTGGAGACAGATCTTAGGAAGAACTTCCTGGCATTGATGGTTCTTTGACAGGAAACTGGCCTTGTGTTTGTGAGAGAGAAAAGGGAAGCTTTGGAGGGCATAGACCTCAAACCCACAGGTCAGCCCCCTCCGCACTCACCACCACAGCCATGGCCAAGAGGTTTTTATGGAGCACCTGCTTGGTGAACACTCTAGTTCCCTGAGCCAGGGACCCACGAATGGGTCGAGGCAGGTCTCATCTGCTTGTTCAATTGTCTGTCTCCACAGGGGCTGCAGAGCAGCTACTCTGAGGAATATCTGAGGAACCTCCTTTGCAGGAAGAAGCTGGGAAGCAGGTGGGGTCTCCGACACACCCTCTGTGGGCCAGTGGATCAGGCTGGTTAGAAGCCGTGCTTGGGAGGCTGGCACTGGGTAGCATGGCAGGGGCAGAGGGGCAGAATGACCAGCCTCTGGGGCTGG
The DNA here is from genome assembly GCF_047675955.1 of Chlorocebus sabaeus. Lineage (NCBI taxonomy): Eukaryota > Metazoa > Chordata > Mammalia > Primates > Cercopithecidae > Chlorocebus > Chlorocebus sabaeus. Next base: position 49,997,010 of record NC_132929.1, on the reverse strand, counting down.
CCCTCAGGGAAGGGGCTTCCACTGAGGACCCCACACCTGCTTGGGTCTTTCTGCAGCTCCCACACCTCCAAGCATGGCTTCCTGTCCTGGGCCCGGGTCTGCTTGAGACACTGCATCTACACTCCACAGCCAGGTATGGGGTTGGGAGCTGAGGCCGAGCGTGACAGGGGGTGTTACCCTCCCTTGCACAGAATGGCTTCAGTGGAGGACTGGCTCCTGCTCCCTGGGATCATTGTCATCAACAGGGACAACTACCAGCTTGGGACAAGGGGAAGACCCTGGCCTGGCCTTGGTCATTCAGAGTCCTGTGGCCCTTTTCCTGGGCGCCTTGGGAGGGAGGAGGGCTCCCGGGCCTGAGTGGTGCTGTTCACCACACTCCTTCCTTTGAGGACTACAGGATTCCGTCTTCCGCTGAAGCTGGTGCTTTCAGCCACACTGACAGGGACGGCCATTTACCAGGTATGTCCTGCACCCTGTACTGCCATCTGCCTGTGGAGCCCTGCCCTCAACCCCCAAGCGTGGAGTAGCTCCGGCCCAACCCAGCTCTCTAGGTGCCCCGTCCAGAACCCCGACCAGGTGCTGCAGGCCATCTTGGGAATTCTGGCCTACCCAGAAGGGTGGGGGTGTTCACTCGTGAACTCACAAAGTGACTCGGAGCATTAATTTTGGAGGCCACATAAACACAAATTTAAACCCTAGCTCCACTATTTACCTCCTGTGTGGCCTTGGGCAAGTTATTGAACCTCTCTGAACCTGTTAGCTCATCTGTAAAAAGGAGGAAATAGAGTAATTTTCCTCTTTGAGTAATTGGGAAGATTTAGCGAGATAACATGTTTGATAAACTCTGCCTCACCACCTCCAAAAAAAAAAAAAAAAAAGAAAAAACAAACAACAACAATTCAGATCCTAGGAGATAGTTACAATTATTCGCCACTTTACAGATGGGGAGAATGGAAGCTCGGAGAGGTGAATTTGACTTGGCCAAGTTTCTACACAGCTGATATCTCAGCATAGCCTAAGTTTGAATCCAAGTCTGTCCAGCTTTAATTCCTGCACTCATTTACTTTCACAACATAGAAAAACTGGAAATTTTACATTCCAAAGTTTAGATAGATAGATGATGGGTAAATAGAGGTGCGGACACAGTCATCCCTCAGTATCTGAGGTGGATTGGTTCCAGGACACCCCTCCATTCCAAAATCCAAAGGCTCAAATTTCTGATATACGATGGTGTAGTATTTGCACGTAGCCTACACACATTCTCCAGTATACCTCGTTATCTCTAGATTACTTACAATACCGAACATAAGTGCTATGTAAATAGTTGTCCCACAGCTGGGCGCAGTGGCTCACACCTGTAATCCCAGCACTTTGGGAGGCTGAGGCGGGCGGATCACGAGGTCAAGAGATTGAGACCATCCTGGCCAATGTGGTGAAACCCTGTCTCTACTAAAAATACAAAAATTAGCTGGATGTGGTGGCATGGGCCTGTAGTCCCAGCTACTTGGGAGGCTGAGGCAGGAGAATCGCTTGAACCCGGGAGGTGGAGGTTGCAGTGAGCCGAGATTGCACCACTGCATTCCAGCCTGGCGACAGAGCAAGACTCTGTCTCAAAAAAAAAACAAAAAAAAACAAAAAAAACACAAAAAGTTGTCCTACTGTATTATTTTTTGTTTGTATTATTTGTATTGCATTATTATTTTTTATTGAGGGTTTTTCCCCAAATATTTTTGATCTGTGCTTGATTGAATTGGTTGGTCATGGATGTGGAACCCACAGATATGCAGGGCCGACTGTATGTAGTTATGGTGCTTGAAGGCATACCTTTGGCCTATTAGGCTATAATTGCACCTGTCTGTAATGTCCTCATTTAGAGGCATGAGGACCCTGCTCTAAGGGGCAGATAAGAACACTGATGGGCAATGGGCATGTGGTTGGAGCCTGTGTGCTGCCAGTTTCTTCCCCGAAGTCTCCCCTGTTAGTACAGAAAACCCTTTCCTGGGATGGGGCCCTCACTGTGGGACTCTTCCAGGTGGCCCTGCTGCTGCTGGTGGGCGTGGTACCCACCATCCAGAAGGTGAGGGCGGGGGTCACCACGGATGTCTCCTATATGCTGGCCGGCTTTGGGATCGTGCTCTCAGAGGACAAGCAGGAGGTGGTGGAGCTGGTGAAGCACCATCTGTGGGCTCTGGAAGGTGAGGCCTCCAGGGAGCCCCTGAGGGCTGCAGTGGGGAATGAAAACGGGGAGACCCAAGGTCTATGCCCTAGTCGGCCATGGACACACTGGGGGCCCGTGGGCACATTCCTTTCCCTCTCTGGGTCTCAACTGCCTCATCTCCAAATTGAGGCAGTTGGCGCTTCCAGTTCTGAGCTTCCATGAAAACTGAAGGGACATCTCAGCAGCTCCTGCCCCTTGCCTGCTTCTGTGGCACCTTCCCCCACCACCCCCAGTGTCTCTGACCAACTCTCCAGGAATGGAGATGAGGAAGGCCATGGGCTGGGTGAGATGAGGTGGGGAAGGAGGGAGGAGACGGTGATGGGGGACGGTGAAGATTTCTGAGTGAATCCTCATGGCAGGGGGCTGGTGTTGGGCAGGGCGCCGTCTTTCTCTTCCCAACTCCCTGTCTTCTGGGGCCATCTCCTTTCTCCTTCCCTCCTCTGACAATGAGCTCCTGAACCAGGGAACCATCCCAGCCTTCGCTTCTGTGGTCTGATGCCTCCTGCAGCCACCTACTTACTCTGCCTCCTGGGCGCTCCCAACAGCCCTGTGGAGGGGACTGAGAAGTGTCCCCACTTGACACATGGGGAGGGATTTGCCTGAGGCCATCCAGCAGGGCAGAGTGCAGCCAAGAGAACGCAGGGCTCCTGAAGACTAGGCAGGGGCTCTCTCCATCACCTTGGGACAAAGCCCCGTGCTCAGGACTCAGGAGGCATGTACCTTCTGCTGACTTGGGGCCCCAGGCTGGGACGGACAGGCCCCCGGCTTCTGAGGACTAACGTGATGGTCAGAGTGTGGGCTGCCAGCATTGCAGGTGGAGGTGTGGCTGCTCCGCAGCTGTACCTGACCATTAACATCATCCTTATCGCACAGACCTGGGCGTGCTAGTCTTGGGGGGGCAGGGGAGTGGGCAGAGGTGCACGGAGTGACCGCTTCCTTTCCTGACCACCTCCACCATCTCCCTGAGCACCTCAGTTCCCATACTAGAGGCTGCCCTGGAACTGCTGCTGAGGCCCACAAACTGGACAGGTGACAAGTTCTGGGTGAGCTGAAAATGACTTCTCCTGGGAGATTTTTCGAGCTAGTTGCAACCTGAGTCATAGGCAGGTGCAGACATGGTCCAGGTCAGTCCACAACCAACCTCAGACCCTTGCTCACAGTGACCCTGTAGGTCAGCATCATTGATCCCAGCTGGACATTGAGCAGGACATTGAGGCAGGACATTGAGCAGGACATTGAGGCTCAAAGGCAAGAAGAGACACGTCCAGGGCAAAGGATTCTGCTTCCACTCATCACGCCTTATATTTTTAATTGCATATTGCAGTTTCCAAGCTCAAAGCCTCCCACTTTGGGTCTTCTTGGGCCAAACAGAGCAGCATTTACTCTCTAAATTTGCAGATGAGGAATACTGCAGCCCAAGAGGATTAGAGATATGGGTTCAAGCAATTCTCCCATCTCAGCCTCCCAAGTAGCTGGGATTATAGGCACCCGCCACCAGGCCCCAAAGCCACCCCACAACCTGGGCTCCAGTGTCCCTTGGTCTGTCCTTTGCCTAAGGAGCTAATGTCTTCTGAGCTCAGAGCTTCTTTAGGACTGCCACCCAGCGCTTGGACCATAAGCCTGGCATCACTCACAGAGAGCTCAGGCTGAGTCAGGCAAACCAGATTATAATCTCTGTTCCACCACTTACAAGCTAAGTGAACTTGGGCAAAGTGCTTTACCTCTCCTGACCTCAATTTCCCCACCTGCAAAATGAGTGCTGGAGTGAAAAAGGAACACTTGCCCTTGAGGCCCTCAATCACATGAGGGAAGACAGATCTATCCCCCAAAGCAGGGCCCAGAAGAAGGCAGGCACAGGATCCCAGAGGTGGCAAAGAGCAGGAAGATTGTGTGAGTGCTGGGGTTTGAGGGCGCCCAAGTTGGGAACCAATGGAGGGAGAGAGAGGTAGGAGGTAGATGGATGGAGATCAAAGGCCAGGCCTGTGGCCAAGGGGGCTGCTAACTTTCACCCCGTGTTAGCCTGTACACTCACCAGGCCAGGCTCAGCAGGCGGGCTGTTCGCCTCCCGGCAGCAAACGGTCCAGAATGTGCCCTTGCTGCAGCCCAGTTGGCTCCAGAAGGGGGACCACAGAGGCTGGAGCTATGCATTCACAGTGCTTTCTCCCAACCTTGCTTCTGAGAAAAGTGTCCTCGCCAGGGCCCTGGAGGAGGGAGCTAGGGACCGGCAGAAGGGCCTAGGTGTCTGTAGCATCATTTTTAGTCCTGGCTGAATCTGGGAAGCACCCGGTGATTTTAACATTCCTGATGCTCAAACCCTGTGCCAGACCTACTGAATCGGAAACTCTCAGAGTGGGGCCCAGCCTCTATGATTGAACAGCCCTCCCTGTGATTTGTTTGTGTGTGTGTGTGCGTGTGTGTGTGTGTATGTGTGTGTGTGTTTTGAGATGGAGTCGTGCTCTGTCGCCCAGGCTGGAGTACAGTGGCGCAATCTTGGCTCACTGCAACCTCCACCTCCTGGGTTCAAGCAATTCTCATGTCTCAGCCTCCTGAGTAGCTGGGATTACAGGCACATACCACCAGTCCCAGCTAATTTTTTTTTTTTTTTTTTTTGAAATGGAGTCTCACTCTGTCTCCCAGGCTGGAGTGCAGTGGCACGATCTCAGCTCACTGCAACCTCCGCCTCCTGGGTTCAAGTGATTCTCCCATCTCAGCCTCACGAGTAGCTGGGATTACAGGCGCCCGCCACCAGGCCCAGCTAATTTTTGTATTTTTAGTACCATATTGGTCAGGCTGGTCTTGAACTCCTAACCTCAGATGATCCACCACCTCAGCCTTCCAAAGTGCCAGGATTACAGTTCCAGTGATTCTCATGCAAGCAAAGTTTGAGTGCCACTGTAGTAGGCACCCAGTGAATATTGGCTGGTTGATTGATTTCAATTCATTGCTGATGGAAAGAAATCATGAAGGCTCTGCCTTTGAAAAGTCCCCAGAGCAGTGGCTGTCAGCCCTGACTGTACACTGAATCACCAGTGTTGCTTTCACAGACTAAGGCTGGGTCCCACCCACAGAAATTCTGATTTGACTGGTCTGGGTGCAGGCTGGGCCATGGGTGAGTTTTAGCAGCTCCAGGTGATCCTAAAGGCGATGTCAGTGCGGAGACCCACCGCTCTAATCCCTGTGGCTCTGTGGAATTAGCACTCACCTTTTCTGTGTTTGCTTTCCCTGCACTTGAGATTCTGGTGGTGACACGGGCACCAGGAACACTTCCCTGGGCTGACTGATGAGATCAGGGTGCAGGCATCTCAGGCTCATTCTGGGTCTGCTTGGAAATGGTTGCACACCTCACTCTATCATTTCTAGCGACATGGCTGGCTGGGCGAAGCCCTCTCTCTGAGCCTCAACTTCCTCTTCAGCCCAGTGGAACAGTTCTTCTGTCTAACCTCATGGGGTTGCCGTGACAGTCCAGAGCAAGGCTGGATGTGGATGTAAGGTGGGAGAGTCGCAGCCTGCACCTCTGATATTCTTAAACATCCAGGCTCATTCATGACACACCATCATGCACGCACTCATTGTATGCATGGCCAGGGAAGGGGTGAGGGAGCTGGGTGACAGCGGCCGCCTCCCTTATTCTGATGGACTCAGGCCACACCGATGTGGACTCACACCCTCTATGCGCTGAACAAAGACCGCTAGTGCAGACATGGATGGGGCCTTATGGCTCACATTATCCTGGGAGCTGTGCAGCATAACAGTGTGCCCAGCAGTATATTCACGAGCAAATGGGGGCCTGGGGGAGATGGAGTGCCCTCCTGAAGGCCACATGGCCAAGAAGCAGTGAAGCTGGAGGCAGATGCCAGGTTGGATGGAGGTCCCACAGCAATGGAAGCAGCAACAGCAGGGTGAGGACCAGGTCTGCAGACTCAGAGCTGGTTTCATCTCTTGGCTACTATATATCACTGGGAAGAATGGGGTGGCCGAAGTCATTGGCTTACTGGATCTGAGAACTGGGGATGGGGCCAAGAGACCTCCACGCAGAGTTCATTGTGGGGCAGGGGGAACTCCCCATAAGGCACCACCCTGGCAGGGGTTCCGAGGCTCCCAGGAGACTCCAGGCCCTGACCTCTCACTTTGTTCCCTCTCTGCCCACCAGTGTGCTACATCTCAGCCTTGGTCTTGTCCTGCTTACTCACCTTCCTGGTCCTGATGCGCTCACTGGTGACACACAGGTGAGTGGCAGGCTCCAGCTCACCCAGTGCAGAGGTGGGGAAGGAGTGGGAGTCCTGTGGGTCTGCAGGGAGGCCCTGGGGCTGGAGGTACGGAAGGGCTCTGCCAGCCCAGGCTGTCAGGGAGCCCACCTGAGTGTGGCTGTGCTGCAGTGGAGGGAGAAGGTGGGGCTGGGTCCTGTACTTGGGACTTCCTGTCTGGTTGGGGAAATGTCTGTGAGTATGAGGGACATAGGGCACCACCAACTCAGGGCAGCTGGTGGAGCTTGCCCCCTGAGTAGGGGCCACCGGATGGGCTGGATGAGAGGGAAGGCGGCCTGGGGAAGCTGTACCTGCCCGGAAATGGAAGAGATAGGAGATGAGGACTGTGTGGATGAGAGCAGAGGCTGGGGTGGCCCTGCCATGTGAGAGCATAGGTGAGGGGTGGCCTGGGGGCATAGCGCTCTGGAGAGGTGGTGCGGGTCTCGCCATGCTGCCTCACTTGCCCTGCAGTGGTGAGTGGTGAGAAGCACTGAAGGCCCAGGGCAGGTCGAAGGGGCAGCCCGAGCACTTACCCATGTCAGAGAACTGGCCCATGTGTCCTGTACACTTGCCAGGCCTCAGAGCTCCTCCCAGGGATCTTTCTCCACAGGTCACCCCTCCTTCTCCTGGCATTCAAGGCTCCCCAGCCTGTGCTTGCCTTGCCTTTTTACCAGGTGGTGTGCTGTGTGTCACTTCCATTCTCACTGTTGTTTCTCACTTTTCTAACTTGGCTCGGGTTGAGCCTTCTGCCTGGTTTTGTCTTTCTCGTTCACTCTTTAAGACTGCCCAGCTATCACCTCTTCCAGATATCTTGGGTTAGTGGCCTCCTCCTGGCTCCCACAGTTCTGGGACTCCCTGCTGATGGCTGTGGGTTGAAATTCTGTTGGGAGTTTGGACAGTTGCTGGCCCAGAAGAGGATTTAGGAAGACAGTGTTGCTTCCTGAGGTCTCTGCCTCTCTGGCTCCCACCCCAGGACCAACCTTCGAGCTCTGTACCGAGGAGCTGCCCTGGACTTGAGTCCCTTGCATCGGAGTCCCCACCCCTCCCGCCAAGCCATATTCTGTTGGATGAGCTTCAGTGCCTACCAGACAGCCTTTATCTGCCTTGGTGAGCCTCCCTTGCCCGCCACACCCAGCCTTGGCCTGGGCCTCACCTCAGACACTGGCCCCAGTTGAAGAGAAGAGTGCTCAGCAAGTACTGCCCTCAGGGTGTGTCTGGGAATGCTCTGGGGCGACAGCAAGAGGAGGGACCCCCTGCCTTCCCCGCCCTTAAGAAGCTTACTCAGGATGGGGGTACAGGAGCCCTCGGGAAATTGAGTGGGTACCCTCCACATGGAGGTGAACCCTGGGTGCCATCAGATGTTCTCATGGGGGGTGGACCCAGGTCTGGAGGTGTCAAATTCAAAATGATACATTCCTGACTGGGTGCAGTGGCTCACACCTGTAATCCCAGCACTTTGGGAGGGTGAGGCAGGAGGATCACGAGGTCAGGAGATGGAGACCAGCCTGGCCAACATGGTGAGACCCCGTCTCTACTAAAACCATGAAAATTAGCTGGGTGTGGTGATGCACACCTGTAGTTCCAGCTACTTGGGGGGATGAGGCGGGAGAATCACTTGAACCCAGGAGGTGGAGGTTGCAGTGAGCCGAGATCGCGCCACTGCACTCCAGCTTAAGAAAGGGCTGTGCCACAATTGGCTACTTACAAAGGTGATGAGACCCCTGTCACTGAGGGTATGCAAGCGGAGTTCCATGGATATTGTTGGGGTCTGCAAAGGGGGTCCTGCCCTGAGAGAGTTGGACCAGATAACCTTCCAGGACCCCTACCAGCCCCAAGTTTCTGACTCTCCCCTTGGGTACTGCGGTGAGAAAAGCACTCTGAATGGTGAGGGACTGTGGCCAGGGTTACACATCCAAGGGCCTTGTATCTCTCCATTTCCTTCCATTCTCACCTCCTTGAGGGAGAAGGATGGTAAAGGAGTGGAGGAATTACGAGGACAAAAGTCATAGCATCTCTTCTTGGTAGCCCTTATGCCTCCAGGCCTTTTTGTAGGCATCATTCTCTAATCAGTTGGCCAGATTATTTCAATAGACAGTCCTTGGGCACCTACCGTATGCCAGGCTCTAGCTTGAAGGAATGCAAACATCAGTTTAAAATGTAGTCTTATTCCCCAGTAACTCAAACTCAGGAGAAACTGGAGGGAAATAACATTTGCAAAGTACTTTGTGATTTTAAGAGTTTCCACAGATATTACCTCATCGGATCCTTACAACAGCCTCTGAGGTAGGGACTATTATCCCCATTTTACAGAGAAAGAAACTGAGGCTCAGTGAGGTAAAGTGACTTGTTCAAGGCAGCATAGCTGGGCAGAGGCAGAGCAGAGATCTAAAACCAGGCCTGCCCAATTCCAAAGCCCTTGGTTCTGGGGGTGGTGGGGGGGCAGCTTTCATAGAACCTGTTATCTGTCCCCCTGCCACTCCTGCCCCTGGCAGGGCTCCTGGTGCAGCAAATCATCTTCTTCCTGGGAACCACGGCCCTGGCCTTCCTGGTGCTCATGCCTGTGCTCCATGGCAGGAACCTCCTGCTCTTCCGTTCCCTGGAGTCCTCGTGGTGAGTGAAGCAAGACATGGAGGGCTCGGGGCCTCCTTAGAGGTCCGCTAACAGTGACCACTTCCCCACCCCACTGGCAGGCCCTTCTGGCTGACTTTGGCCCTGGCTGTGACCCTGCAGAACATGGCAGCCCACTGGGTCTTCCTGGAGACTCATGATGGACACCCACAGCTGACCAACCGGTGAGGTGGCACCTGGGCTTGTGGCTCCCTCAGGCCCTCAGCCTTTTCTTCAGCGTCTCTCTCTTTTTGTGTCCTCCCTCCACTGTCATCTATCCTCTCTCTCTATCAAGAAGCCCAGAAGATAGTAGAAAGAGCTTGCCTTACCCATATAGAAAAGGGACAGTGGCTCAGCCCACTCCAAAGTACCTCTCTACATACCAGGCATGGGGCTGGAAGTACCCCCGGGAACCTTTCTTGCTTTGGGAATTGGTACTGCTCTCCCCTGGATCCTCTGTTTCCTCAAAACTATGCCCCTCCCTACTTTGTAGCAAGGGAGTTCCCTGTCACATGACAAGGCTGTGGGAGAAACTTGGTTCCCAGGGGAATTTGGAATTAGTAGACAGGGGACCCAGAAAAGGGAGGTGGGAGGCATCAGGGTCATAGAAAGACTTAGATGGACCTAGAATTAAAGCCTAGCTCTGCCACTGAATAGCTGACAGCCTTGGCTAAGTCACCCAATCTCTCTGGGCCTCAGTTTCCCATCTCCCAGGGTGGTGGGTTGAAAGAGAGAAGCTCTTGCCCAGGGTGGGGTGCACAGGAGACACAGCAGTAAATGGTAGGTGCTCAGTAAATACACAGCAGTTCTGGGCATCCAGGTCTGACACTGAGCCTGGGGAGGGGGCTCCGGGGGACGGCCTGCCTCAGCTTTCTTCTCCCACCCTAGGCGAGTGCTCTATGCAGCCACCTTTCTTCTCTTTCCCCTCAATGTGCTGGTGGGTGCCATGGTGGCCACCTGGCGAGTGCTCCTCTCTGCCCTCTACAATGCCATCCACCTTGGCCAGATGGACCTCAGCCTGCTGCCACCGAGAGCCGCCACTCTCGACCCCGGTAAGGTCACTGGGCAGGGCTGGAGGGTTGCTCAGACTACCCAAGCAGTGAGGAAGGCATCTTTCCTGCCCCAGGCCTGTGCCAGCTGATCAGTTCACACCGATGTCTGTAGCTGCACATGCCACCTGTGTGTGCCTGCACTGTGCCTCGTGTGGCCCTGCAGCATGTGCAGTGGATGTGGGGTGTTCTAGCAGGTCCACATGTGCCCATGCAGCAGATGTGCCACGTGCCTGGTGTGTCTACATGCTTGGATACAGGGTGTGCATGCGCACTCCCTGTGTGTGTGTTAGGGGGTGTCTGGATGCCTCTAGTCCGGCCTCTGTTCCCCCAGCACTGCCATCCGCCACCCCACCCCAGGCTACTACACATACCGAAACTTCTTGAAGATTGAGGTCAGCCAGTCGCATCCAGCCATAACAGCCTTCTGCTTCCTGCTCCTGCAAGCGCGGAGCCTCCTACCCAGGACCATGGTGGCCCCCAAGGACAGCCTCAGACCAGGGGAGGAAGACGAAGGTGCGCCCTCCCACTGGGAATGGGGGAATAGAGCCCATCCAGCTTCTCCCAGGAAGGATGCGTGCCCCTCCCCAGCACAGAGTGAGCGCCAGGAAAATTCTCACTTCCTCTCTTCTTTGGCTGCCTTTGGTCACCCCTCCTGGTCTGATCTCAGGGTAATTTTTTCCATGATATGAACACACACATACACACACCATATGTGTGCACAAAGAGAGAATGAAACAGCTGTCTTGCTAAGGGGCTCCCTCATTGCCCCCACTTCTCCCTTGGGGCAGGGAGTATGACCTCCTCCTTTCTTTCTGCCCAGAAGTATGTGTAGGGAGGGGACGGTAAGCCAGCTCCAGACCCTTGTCCCACCCAGCTTCCAGTCCATCCACAGACCTCACACCCCACTTCCATGTGCTGCCTGCAGGGGACATCCTAAGCCTCACTACCTGCACTACGCCGGGGATTTTCAGGCTCTCTGCTCAGGTCTGAGGGCCAGGGAGGCTTGGCTGGGTGTTTGTTGAGTGACTCACAGAAAGTCTGTCTCTCTCAGGGATGCAGCTGTTACAGACAAAGGACTCCATGGCCAAGGGAGCAAGGCCCAAGGCCAGCCGCTGCAGGGCTCGCTGGGGTCTGGCCTACACGCTGCTGCACAACCCAACCCTGCAGGTCTTCCGCAAGACGGCCCTGTTGGGTGCCAATGGTGCCCAGTCCTGAGGGCAGGGAAGGCCAGTCCACCTGCCCATCTGTGTTGAGGCACGTTCCTGCCTACCATCCTCCTCCCTCCCCGGCTCTCCCAGCATCACCCCAGCCATGCAGCCGGCAGGTCCTCTGGATCACCATGGTTGGGTGGAGGTCTGTCTGCACTGGGAGCCTCAGGAGAGCTCTGCTCCGCCCACTTGGCCATGGGAGAGCCAGCAGGGGTTTTGAAGAAAGAAACTGGCGGGTTAGGGCCTTGGTCCAGGAGCCAGTGGAGCTAGGGCAGCCACATCCAGGCCTCTCCCTACCCTGGCTCTGCCACCAGCCTTGAAGGGCCTCGATGAAGCCTTCTCTGGAACCACTCCAGTTCAGCTCCACCTCAGCCTTGGCCTTCATGCTGTGGAAGCAGCCGAGGCACTTCCTCACCCCCTCAGCTCCACGGACCTCTCTGGGGAGTGGCTGGAAGGCTCCCAGGCTGCTGGCCTGAAGGGCAGCCCAAGTCACGACTCAGACCAGGTCCCACACCGAGCTGCCCACACTTGAGAGCCAGATATTTTTGTAGTTTTTATGCCTTTGGCTATTATGAAAGAGGTTAGTGTGTTCCCTGCAATAAACTTGTTCCTGAGAAACTGTCCTCATAGCGGGAGGGGTATGCAGGGAAAACCCCGCCTACGCGGTCAGCACATCCACACTGTGCATTGATGGGGATGGGACTTGAGGTGTTCTGGTCACCTGCTGGCCAGACACTGGGTGGAAGGCAGGGAGAACCCATAGCTGCATCCCTTTGGGTGGCAAAGAGACTGGGGACCCTGTGATGCCACCCCTGAGCCATGTGGATGCTGGCTTTGGAAGTGGGACTTGTTCTGGGTCTTGAAGAAGGGGCAGGATCTGGGGAGGAGAAGCGACTTCAAGAATGCTGGGGAAGCAGTGTGACTCCAGGTGTGGAGGTAGGAGGGGGCGTGTCACATGGGGGGACAGAGCGTGGGCTGTCCTGATGGGAGTAGAATGAGAATACAGAGGGGAAAGGAGGGTGGAGACAGACTAGGGTCTTTTCCCTGCTGGGGGCTTGGTGGAGGTGGGGGTGGGGTATATGAATAAGGAAGATGCCCTGGGTCCACTGAGGGGCTGGGGGCTACAGAAGGTAGGAAGATGTGGCTACCCTACAGATCTAGGTCTGCAGAGCCTTGAGAAATGCCTGCACAATTAGTGGAGATCAACAGTCCCCTGCCCCACGCCCAGGTTCCTGCTATAGCCTCAAATACCTATAAAGCCAGGGGTGGGGTCAGGGACCTGAAACCCACTTTCAAAGGTTGTCCTGAGGAGGCCAAAGAGGGCACGCTGCGATCCCACTGCAGCCCATTGAAAGAGGCTTCCTGACCTTGTTTTAGCAACTGACAGGGTCTCGGCGGGGAGAATCCAGGTTCCCAGAGAAGGGGGCCCTGTCCACTTTGGGGATGGGGGAACATCCAGGAAGGCAGGCTTTCTGGAGGTGGTGATGCCGGAGCCAACTCTCAAAGACTGATTTAGCCAAATGAAGAACAGGGAAAGGGTGCCTGGGTGGAGGGAACAGTGTAAGCAAAGGTGCAAAGGATGGCACACCATGGAGTGTTAAGGGAACAATTAAATAGCTGTTCCAAGAAGAGGCAGAAAGGGTGGGCTTGTTGGAGGATCGGGTCAGAGAGGCTCTAAGTGGGGAATTCAGGCTTCACCTGGAGGGCAGTGGGGGCCACGGAAGACCTTAAAGCAGGGGAGTAGCTAGTCCACTCAAGGCACAGCCATTCCCTGTGCTGCCTCTGACCCAGGTCTTAGGTGCAGGTCCTACTCCAAGAAGCCAAGCCACTCAGCTGGGAATGGAGCCAGGGATGTCCAAGTCAGGCTGGGAATATCAAGCCTTAGGCAATCAGAGTCTATGGGACCGTGAGGTAGCACCCAGTCCTACCACATCATTTGGTTTTTGAGGCAACTGAAGCCCAGACGAGGGCAATGACTTACCCAAGGTGGCCCAGCACATGGAATTTGGCTCCATCCTGCTGTATTCCACCAGACATGAGTCATTTTTTTTTCAACTTTTATTTTAGATTAGGAGTCATTCTTGATACATGCTGCTGGTGACATCAGCTCAGCAGGAGCTGCAAGTGGATGAGGGGAGAGTGGGCAGGGGGAGGTGCTGTATGTGGACCAGGAGGGAGGGAAGGGGGCTGGCCAGCAGCCAAAGCTCACAGCTGCTACCCCAGACTCCTTAGCCTCCTGCCTCCACTTTGCTGAGCTCAGCAGTTCTGGGAGCTCTGGACAGAGGCCACAGAGCCTCTCCCTCTGGGCCATTGTCTCTGCACGCAGCATCCTCAATCTTGAAAGGGATAGGATAGAGGCAGTAGGAAGACATATCTCCTACCTGGCACAGATAGGAGGTTGTGCAGAGTCTCCAGGTTAGGACCTCATCCTTATGCTCCTCATCTGGAGAGGTTGAAGGTTGCTGTACGCGCGTGCGCACGCGCGCGCACACACACATACACACACACACACGGCCCAGGCCAGTTACTAATCCACCTGCTCAGTGGGGAAAGATTCCTACAGAGAATCTGCAGTCCTCATTTGGACTTACCATTTCTTCTTTGGGGGAAGGATAAGTACAATTCATTTCCCCTGGCTTCTCCCTCAAATATGTTCTCTTGTTCCCAGTCTCTCTGGGGCTTTCTCCTCCTCTGTCTTGTGTCCCCTGCTCCTCATCTGTCTCCTCCATTTTGCCCCACCTGTCCCCTCTTTCCTCTTCATTCCTAACATCTCTTCCAGGAGCAGGACAGGGAAGAGGAACTACCACCCAGGCACCTCCATTTCCTTGTGCCTTTCCAAACGCCTCTCTTGAAGCCACTGCTGACATCAGGTGCTGCTCAGGGTAGCCAGCCACCCCAGGCTTCTGCCCCCTCCTGTCCTGTGGGATGGTTTGGAGGAAGGGACTATCTGCAGCTCAGCTCACTGCAAGGCCCAGCCCCTGACACAAGCACCGGGTCAGCCCTCCTGTGCCTCCACAGTCTGTTGGGGTCCCAGAGGCCCCTGCCACTGTGGGCAGGCAGGCTGGCTGCCCTGACTCTTCAGCTCCTGATTCTATCTCCCAGTAGGGGCTCCTAGATCCAGACAAAATTCCAGGCAGACACAGAGGGGCATCAGAAATGCTATTTATTTCTCTGCTGCTCCCAAGCTGGCTGGCCTTTGCAGAGGAGCAGGCAACAGATGCATAGTTGGGGAGAAAGGGAGGACAGGTTCCAGGATAGAGGGTGCAGGCTGAGGGAGGAAGGGTAAGAGGACGGAAGGCCATCTTGGATCCCCACATTTCAGTCTCAGATGAGGACAAAGGGACTCCCAATCTCCCAAGTCATCAGAACACACCAAGGAGCAGGAGGAGCTTGAGCAGGCCCCGGGGAGCCTCAGAGCCATACTAGCCACTGTCTACATCCTATCCTCCTCTCCCATTCCCTGTCTGCTTCAGACCACCCCCCAGCCAAACCCCAGCTTCATTCCCCCAGTCCTGGCCCTGGCCAGCTTGACAGTCACAGTGCCTGGAATTGCACCACTGAGGCTTCTCCCAGTTGGATTAGGGCATCACCCTGTTAGCATGCTGCCCCTGAGAGGAGAGCACGGGCAATGCTGTTAGCAGCAATGAGCACCACAGACAGTGAGTTAGGGGATCAAATTCTATCCTAGTCACTAGTTTGGAGCAGGTCTAGAAGTTGGGGGTAGCAGGCGCTCTAGAAGAGATTAGAAGGAGAGGTAGGAAAATGTGAAGTCCCCCATGCAGGCCTCAGGCCAAACCCAGACCCCTGCAGCACTTAAAGGGGCATTGGCAGGGGCAAGGGGAGGAGTTAGGAAAGCCCTCGGGCTGCTTCAGCCCAGCCTTGGTCGGGGTGGGGCTAGAAGGAGGTGAGGAAGAGGAGGAGGAGGAGGCTTTGGCCCAGCAGGAGCAGGCCTGGGGGCAGCTGCCCAGGGACCCCTTCTGCGACTGCAGCCTCAGGGTTCCCAGCACGGCTGAGGTAGATGATGACCACATTGTCCTCCGGCCCTGATGGCTGTACCTCATTGTCAACCGTATAGCAGCCCTTTCCCTCAACCGCTTTGCCATGGAACCTGCGACCTAGTGTGTCCTCACCACCCTCGCCGGGTGTGGCCAGTGCCACATCCACTGAGCTCTCAGCACTGCCCAGCTCATTGGTGGCCAGGCAGCTGTAGGTGCCTTCCTCCAGCTTGCCAAAGTTGGGGATAAGCAGGCTGCCATTGGCAAAGGCCTGGAAGCGCGGCTGTGAGCTGGCTGCAGGGGTGCTGGGCAGGGCACGCCCGTCAGTGCCCACATTGGGGCTGGTGATCTCCACAATGCCGCTGGGTATCTGGATGTGCCAGTGAAGCTGAGGGGCCGGCTGTCCATCTACATCACAGTGCAGCGCCAGCACGAAGCCAGGCCGCAGCTCGGCACCATCCTGGCTGGGTTGGTAGCTAAGCTGCACTGAGGGCGCCGAGCATGGCAGTGGTGGCAGGCGGCTCAGCGGTGTGCCCTTGAGCACATGGGGTGAGGTGCAGGCGATGTTGTCCTGCTCCGGGATGGACACTGCCGTGGCCAGGGCCCATGTCTTGAGCCACACGATGCCACAGGTGCAGTCGAAGGGGTTGTCGTTGATCTGCAGGTGGGACAGCGCAGTGAGCGGGGCGAAGGTGCCCTCGGCCAATGTGTGCAAGCGGTTGTGGTTGAGTTGCAGGGAGCGCAGAGCACGGAGGCTGCGAAAGGCGTCGCGGGGGATGAAGGTCAGCTCGTTGCTGTCCATCTTGAGCAATTGGAGGGCACTGAGGTTGTGCAGGTCGCTCCAGGCAAAGTCAGAGATGAGATTGTGGCTGAGGTCCAGGCTCTTGAGATGGCTCAGAGAGGCCAGGGCGCCGGCGGCCACCGTGCGGATCTCATTATGTGCCAGCCACAGCGACTGCAGCAGGGGCACTTCCCTGAAGGCACCCTCTGGCAAGCCTGGCAGCCGGTTGGCCGAAAGGCTCAGTGTAGTCACATTGGCCGGGAAGCCAGGCGGCACGGCCTCCAGGTCGCGGTAGGCACAGTCGGCGATCTGGAAGCCATACTTTTCCCCACAGTCGCAGGGCTCAGGGCAGGCCTGTGCCAGACCCAGGAGAACCGCCCACCAGAGCAGATGCAGCTCCTGCATGGTGCCTCCTGCAGAGAAGGGCATGTCACTCAGGGGATCCTGAGAACCCACCTGAGGGACTCATTCCTCCCACAAGCCCAGCCAGAGCTCCTTCTCATCAGGAGGCCCTGTCCCACATAACCCAGCTAAAGCCCAACACCACCTAGCCCACCGCCCCCATCCTACGGAAGGAGAAACTGAGGCCCAGAGAAGGGCAGAGACTTGCCCGAGGTCACGCAGCCAGGCAGGACGAAGACAGGATGGAAGAGGACCCCAGCTCCTCCTCCGAGTGGAGAGTTCTCCCTGCCTCGGCCTGTTCCTAGCTGACTTTATGACTCGAAATCTGTTTTTCAGCCACCCCCCTCCCCCAGCACTTTGCAGAACCTCCCCCTGCCCTCCCACATCCTGGCCGCAGTCCCACCCACCGGAGTCCCCCATAGGTATGCTTTGCCCTGGCCCAGACAAGGCCCCTTGTGCAGTGCACACCACCCCCATCCACTCCACCCACCCCCTCCCGCTCCTCTGGCCGTGACCGCAGCAGACACCAGGCCTTTTCTGTGGAATCACACCCGTGGCCTATTCTGTTCAAACTTAGCCAGGCAGCTGCCCAAATAAACCCCCGCCAGGACCTCTCAGCTGACGGGGGTGAGGCCAGGGGCTCAGCCCAAACGCAGCTGGGATTTGTGGGGCCTCAGTTGTGGGTTGTGGAAGCAGCAGATGCCCCCTGGACGGCTCCAAGCTAAGGATTGTCCCATGCAGCTCAGAGCAGCAGGGATGAACCAAGAGGGAACCAGCCCCTATGTCCAACAGGCCTCCCCTTCCCGCCGCTGGCCCCGGAGCCCTCCTCCCCACTGGCTTACCTTCAAGCTACTCTTAGTCAAGCGGAGCCTCTCCTAAGGTGGAACCAAAAGGCAACAGAGGACCTTAGCCCTGAGAGTCTGCAGGGCCTCGGGCGCCCAAGGGAGGACCTGGATGCTGGGGTGAGGAACAGCCTGGTCCCACCCCACCTTCAATGTGCAGGCCTGTGCCCTCCCTGCCCCAGACAGGGTGCCTGGGACCATCCACTGAGAGGAGGCGGCAGGGAGGAGCCCGGGGCAGCCCGCGCACTCCCTCCTTCCAGCAAAACAACTGCTCTGCAGCAACAAGGACCCGTGTTTCATAAGTGACACCAGAAACTTGAGGGGGGAAGAGATGCCAAATTTTTTTGGGTTGTGTTTTCTCTCTCTCTCTCACTCACTTTTAGCAGCTTCAACTTCCTTAAAGACACAGCACTGTCTGGAAAGGACCCAAGAAATGATGGGGCCGGGAGGATTTTAGCGGGGGAAGGGCAAGAAATGGAATCTCATGGAAGGTGGAAAACTCCCACTGCAAACAAGGAAAAAGGGGAAGCCTTTGTCCAAGCCAGGGTTGTGTGTGTTGGTGTGTATATATGTGTGTGTGTGTGTGTGTGTACAAGTTTGTGGGTGTGAGGGTGCGTATTCCTGTGTGTACCTGACTGTGTGTTTGTGTGGATGTGGGTATGAAACCACGTACATTAATTTGTGTGTGAGTGTGTGCGTGTGTGTGTACATCTTGGTGTGTGTTTGTATGGGTGTGTCTGGCTTGGTGTGGGTTTGTGTGTGGAAGTGAGTGTGCATCCATGTGTTTGTGTCTCAGTGAAAAGCCAAGAAGGCCAAAGTGTACAAAGCAGATACCAACCCTTCAGTGAAAGCCAAGATATTAGGCATTTTTTTTTTTTTTTTTTTAAGAAAACGTATCCTACTGGCTCCAAGACTGAGCTGCACTAAATGCATGTTGTTGTCCAGGGAGCTCCCAAGACTCCAGGCCCCGCCCCCCACTGCACTCCCCACTGGTTGGGGAGGAGACAAGGAATCCTGGCTCAGAAGGCTCAGGGCGGGAGCCTGTTGGCCTTCAGTGCTCCTGGCCGGGATTCTGAGCCACCCAGGCCCACTGCCCACCGGGCACCCAGAGGGAAGGCCAAGGGGCCGCACTCCTGGAGAGTTCTCTCTGTGTCCCCCACAGGGCCCAAAATCCCACTGTTGGCGCTGGACATCTATGTGGTCAGCTTCGGCCTCTCTGAGCTCCACTGTTACAACACCAACTGTGTGGAAGGGGCAGACGCCTCCAGGGTGAAGATATTTGACCCCTTTTCCAAACAGGAAGGTCCAGGGTAGGGGAATGGGGAAACAAAAGAGGCCCAAAACAAGGGAGCTGGAAGAGAAACCGAAAGATGAAGGAGCCCCAGAAAAGAACTCTGTAGACTGAAGAATTTCCCCTCCACAGAACAAGCCTACCATATCCCCTCAGTAGCCCTCCCCAAGCTTCCTTAGCCTTCATCTGATAACTGGCTGAATTCTGCTCATGACTCAACTTACGCTCTCAGCAGGGCCAAGGGCAGACAGGGATCATCTTTGGCTCAAAGCATCCCCAGGAAGCCTGCTCCAGCTCATCACGCCCCATTCCCTGTCACCAGGCAAAGCCACAGAAGTCCCCAGCATGCTGCCTGCAAAACAGCCCAGTATGATGTTGAGGATATTATTATGGTCTAGTGGAGAGTCCCCTTTCTTTCCCCTGCAGAGGAAGGCCTCTGTTACATCATCCTCACTGTGCCGGAAAATTTCTAGGAAAGTCCTGAGTTTGGTGGGTCAACCAGAGGCTGCAAGAATACACATCCAGGGTTCAGTAAACCAGAGGGGAGTTTCAGTGACCTGTGTCAGTCAGGGAGGGCTTCCTGGTGGAGGGGGCTTCACTGTTTTCTGCACCGCCCATACACACACCCTCACCTGCACAAAGTCTATGCCAGCAGCTTCACCTCCAGGGTGCTCTGAGGAGTTCACAGTTCCTACCCCATCTCCCTCCTTCCAAGCACACCAGGGTCAGAGTGCAAGCACCTCCGCAGCCCTCAGTTCCCAGTGACTGTTCTCGCGGACATTCCTGACTTTTCTTCATAGCTCTTCCTATAAGCTGTGATTATTTATTCATATGTGTTTAATGTGCGACCCCTTACTAGAGAGGAAGCCCACTGAGGGCAGAGGCCTTACCTTCCCAGGTGCTATTGATCTCCGGCACTGGGAAGACACTCAGTAAGCATCCCCTTCACGGCATGATGGACAAGTTGGGTGGTCATCGGAATGAAGCATTTTAGAGCTCACCCACTTCACCTCCTCGTCATCTTACAGATAGGGCCTTTGGGCGTAGGCTAGGGAAGGGGCATGCCCAAGACATTTTAGAGAATATTTCACACAGTGTAGGAGACCCATGCTCTGTTGGATGGGTGAGTATGTCAGCAACCTTCTGGGGGCAGGGAGTCTGTCCCCTCTTCCCTACCTAAGACCTTAATGACAGTCAAATACTAAGCTCAGACTCCCACCTCAGAACAGATGTGGGGGGCTGAGGGCGGAAAAGGTGAGAGGGACCAGCCCACCTGGGCAGACATGAGACTGTGCGTGCTGGTCACTGATGTATCTTCCTAGTCTGCTCAGGTCCTGCTGCTGCCTACAAGGTGTGGCAGTGCCCGCTTCCACCAGGAAGGACAATAGGGCCGGCAGGATCTCAGCTAAGGACCATTGACTCTCCAAGGTGTCTCCCAGTGGGACAGGTGGGCCTAGCCTTCAGCAGAGCCCAGGAGCAGTTGTGCAGGCCTCTGAGGATGGGGTGTATGATCTCCCGGGTTGCCCCTCTGCCGTCTCTTGCTGTCATAGCTTAAGTTTTTTCTGTAAAGCCCACCTCACGGGAGATCATGCCAGCAGGCTGGGAGACAAGCCAGAAATTGGGCTTCCTCATCTTTTCCGCCTGGGAGCTTCCTGTGGGCTGTCTGGGCTGCCATCTCCCCTCTCCTGGCCTCCTCTAAATTGGGCTCAGGCCTGAGATGGGGACCCTTGGTGAGTACGTGGAGCCCTGACTGTCCCCAGAACTAGGAGGCCAAGCTTGGAAGCCCCTCCTGCGAGTCCTGGCCCTGTCTCCTGTGGGTCCCTGGCAGCTTATAGGGTGACCAGCCAGCAGTCCTGGTTCAGCTGGAACTGATGGATTTTCTAGGACATGGGACTTTCCATGCTCAAATCCAGACAGTCTCAGCAAACCAGTACAGTTGGTCACCCTAGCAGGGGAGGGGGGCTCACTTCCTCCCACAGTTTTTCTTTCCCTCTGCTCCCCTTCCTGCCCGCGGAGGCCCAGCCCTCTCTCCTCCCATTCCGCTGCCTCTCACTCCGCTCCTGCTCCTGCTGCCCCCAACCAGGGCACCAGCTGCACCCCAGCTCGAGCGGGACTCCCCCACCCCAGAAGGCCTCACTCCCGCTGACCAGGGGCGCCACGTCAGCTTTTCCTGGAAGGCAAAAAAAGATCCTGATGAGAAAATGGAGTGAGAGGGACAAGCCCAGCAGAAACAGAGAACTGGAGAGAAACAGAGTAATGAGAAAGATAGCAGGAGAAAGAGAGGGAAAAACTGCATCACGGCCTCCTTTCCGGAGGTAGAGAAAGGAAGCAAGGGAGAAACACCCAGAAAGAGAGATGGAGGAAGAAGGTCTGTTGGACCCGGAAACAGGCTCTGAGAGGAGAGAGGCAGTCGGGGGCTGCTGTGGTCAGCTGTGGTTGTGAGCTGTTGCCATCCCACCAAGAGGGGCAGAGTCTGTCTTGGTCCCGACACTGCGTTCCCCCCAGCAGCCTGCTGGAATAGCTGGGAGGAAGCTCAGTGCACTCCTGGTGGGACTTGGTTAAGCCTGTGGGTGTCCTGGGAGGCAGAGGCTGTTGAGAAGATAGGGTTATGGAAGGAGCTTTGGCCAGCTGGTGGGACTGCGTGTGTGTGTGTGTGTGTGTGTGCGCGCGCACACGCACAACACGCACATACATGGGGGGGACATAGAGCAATCTGCCTAGCTCACCAAATTATGAGGCTTCCTTTTTCTAGGCCTTACTGCCTCTGTCATATGTGAGAGTTGGTCTAAAGTCCTTTGGCCTTTATATTCTGCCTGTCTAGAATTCTCAAAAATGTCTCCATTGACACGAGGGACCCGTGTGCATGCGTGTGTTCACATGCAATTTCTATGTGCATGCAAGTGAAAGCTGAGCCTGTGTCTATTTTCTGTGTGTGTGTTGTTCATGCGCAAGTGTGGGGACGTGAGGTGCAGTGAGCAGGAGCTCGTGGCATGTGCACCAAGGGCTGTGGATGGGGGAGAGGCCCTGCAGGCCCTGTCTTCTCTTCTGGCATCATGCTAACCCAGAGGTCGCAGCTGACCTTACCTGGGGTGGCCTCACTCCCATTTCCTCCCCATTCTCCTCCACCCCTTCCCACCACTTGGGCATGAGGGCCTCTCCCCTCTTCTCGGGATCTCTGACCTAGGAACCCAGGTGAGCCTTGGTGGGCAGCCTGGTTGCTTTCTCTGGCCTCACCCCGCTTTGCTCTGGCCCTGCTCGCTGTGTGCAGCTCCACGTGTCCCCTGCTCCCACCTTGGGGCTGCTGCTCCTACTATTTCCTCTAACTGGACAAAGTCCCTCCATACTTGCAGCGCTCCCTTCCTCTTGTCTTTTGAGGTTTGTTCAAATGCCAGCTCCCCAGAAAGGCCTTCCCAGGCCACTCTATATAAAGTCTTTGTCCCTCACTGTCTGCTCACCTTGCCTTATTTGTCCTTCCTTCCTACCCTCCCCTAACATCTCTGTTAGCGTGTTTCCTGTCTATCTCCACAATCTGAATGCGAGCGCCACACAGGCGGGTACTTGATTCTGTCCACTGCTATCTCCCCGGTGCCCAGCAGAGGGCCTGCCACTTAGTAGGTGCTCAACAAATAGTTGCTGAACAAAGGAATGAATGAACAACAACCTTGGCCTTCCAGCTGGAGCCTTTGCCCCCGTCTCTCTTCCCTCCTCCATCTGCCCAGGGCCTCCTAAGCCCTCCCTGCTGACTGTCACTGCCCCTCCACTCAGGGCCATCTCCAGCCACATTTCTGGTCCCCTTGCCTGACACCATTCCCACTACTCTCTCCTGACCTTTGTCTTAGTCCTCAGGGACTATTTTCAGCAGTAGCACCAATTGAAGCATACTTCATAGGATTTATTTTTGTTTTTCTCCAAGCCAGTCCCAGTTTCCAGGAATGCAGAACTTGGCCGCACCCCCAGGATACATCGCTGACCTTGAGTTTTCAGCCCCAGCCCTTCCCAAAGGGTAGGGGTGGGATTGGGGAGTGTTATGAATGACAGTGAGTGTTCAGATTAAGGTTCTAGATTGGAACCAGTGCTACAGAGCCAGGATCACGTCCCGCTGTTAGCTGTGGGGCACTAGGAATGGGCCAAGGGCCATTTGTTAGGGGTCAGCATGAAGGGCCTGGATTAGATGCCGGTGCAGGTTGAGTGTGCGGGGCAGAAGTAGTTTAACCCTGAGGATGAAGCAGGATCTGGGGTCTGGAATGGGGGAGTGGCAATAATCCCTCTGCTCCATGGCAAGATGGAATTGAGGGTAAAGGGCTTGGAGGGTAATGCAGACAGAGAGAAAAGGAGAAACAGGGGGACCCAGCAGAAAGCAAGGGTGAGGGAGAGGGGAGGGAGGAAGACTGAGACTTAAAGAGAACAGTGGTGGCAAAGGCCTGGGCCAGTCAGGAGGAAGGTGGAGCCTCTCTGACAGCAGAAAGCCATTTGACTTGGCAGACACCTGCTTCTCATGAAGAGGTGAGGCTGCAGCGCTGTTCCATGCAACACCTCCCCGCCCACCCCCAGCCACCAGACAGAGACTGTGGGCAGAGCTTGGGCTTCTCCCAACCCTGAGGGGCTACTGGGAGGTGCAGGTGGGAGCACCAGGCTAGAGAGGGAAGGAGGAGAGAAGCTCTGGCAGAGAATGCTGACCAAGAGGAGGCAGGGCAAATAGGCTGTGCTGACCTCAGCTCAGGGAACCTCTCGGGGGAGACAAGAAGACAGGTGGCCAGTGGGCCTGGGGAGGTGGTATTGTCTTCAGGGGCCTCTGGGAGAGCAGACCAGGCAGGACAGAAGGCAGCACAGCCGCTGAGGGTTGTAGAAGCTCTCTCTGTGGTGAGAGCTGGGGATCAGGAAGACTCAAGGGAGAAGGTGAGAACTTGGATAATTTTCATAAGTTTTATTGAAGTGAAGCATGCAAATGGCAAAACAGAGCATCACATTGACAGAGAGGCCTCTAACAGAACACTACAATCCTCCTTCTCCCACTCTCACCTTCTCCTGTGCACTCTCCAGAGCAACAACTGATGGTTTCTGGTTCTTCTTCTGCTGTGGTTACACACATCAGGCCTGCCCATGCTTTTGCAGGGCCCGTGACAAGAGTATAATTGGAAGCCCATATACCATAGGTGTAAATATTTAATTTATTTATTTACTTATTTTTGAGATGGAGTTTCACTCTTCTTCCCCGGGCTGGAGTGCAATGGTGCGATCTCAGCTCACTGCAACCTCTACCTCCTAGGTTCAGGTGATTCTCTTGCCTCAGCCTCCTGAGCAGCTGGGATTACAGGTGCACACCACCACGCCCAACTAATTTTGTATTTTTAATAGAGACAGGGTTTCTCCATGTTGGTCAGGCAGGTCTCGAACACTTGACCTCATGTGATCCACCTGCCTTGGCCTCCCAAACTGCTGAGATTACAGGTGTGAGCCACCTCGCCTGGCCTATTTTCTTTTTTTTCTTCTTTTCCTTTCTTTCTTTCTTTTTTTTTCTTTTTCTTTTTTTTTTTTTTGTGTGACAGAGTCTCACTCTTGTCTTGCTATAACAAAATACCTGAGATTGGGTCTGTTGCCCAGGCTGGAGTGCAGTGGTGTGATCTTGGCTCATTGCAACCTCTGCCTCCTGGGTTCAAGTGATTCTCTTGCCTCAACCTCCCGAGTAGTTGGTATTACAGGCACCCACCACCACGCCTGGCTAATTTTTGTATTTTTGTAGAGACGGGGTTTTGCCATGTTCGTCAGGCTAGCCTTGAATTCCTGACCTCAGGTGATCCATCTGCCTTGGCCTCCCAAAGTGCTGGGATTACAGGCGTGAGACACCACACCTGGCCATATGTGTAAATATTTTAAAGTTATAAATTCTACAGAAGATTTAATATGTTCTATTCTCCAATCCACGACAAATGTGTCTTGATAACTACCTGGGAGACCAATTCAAAATTTAAAATTCTTGGTGTCCTCATAAAGAGGGGAAATTTGGATACAGAAGGAAGACAAGGTGAAGACACAGGGAGATCATAAAATGGAGATGAAAGCAGCTGGTGGAGCCGTGCATCTGCAAGCACCAGAGATCGCCAGCAAGCAAGAGATTCTAGTGGAGCGGCCCGGAACAGATCCTCCCCTGCAGAAACCAACACTGCTGGCACCTTGATTTCAACCTCAGCCTCCAGAACTGTAAGATGATAAATTTTTGTGGTTTGAGTCACACTGTTTTATTTATTTATTTATTAAAATAAAGTCTTGCTCTGTCGCCCAGGCTGGAGTACAGTGGTGTGATCTTGGCTCACCGCAACCTCCACCTCCCAAGTTCAAGCAATTCTTCTGCCTCAGCCTCCTGAGTAGTTGGGATTACAGGCTCCTGCCACCATGCCTGGCTAATTTTCATATTTTTAACGGAGATGGGATTTCACCACATTGACCAGGCTGGTCTTGAACTCCTGATCTCAAGTGATTTGCCTGCCTCGGCCTCCCAAAATGCTGGGGTTACAGGTGTGAGCCACTGCGCCAGGCCGAGTCACACTATTTTTGATACTTTGTTATGGCAATCCTAGGAAACTCATTCACTCTCCTGTGAAAAACAAGGTTTTCGTTCATGTGCATGGCTCCCTTTCATCGCTCTTCATTCCTCCTGGTTTTTGCAAATTAAAATATTCTTGGTTCTTCTACTGGTTATCTTCGAGCTCTAAGTAACAGACCTACTTCCTACTCCATAGAGTGAAGATACAATCTAACGACTTCCCACTATGTAAAATGAGAAACTGACTTCTATCCCTCCTCTACCTCTCAAGTCTTTAATAGTCTTGCTTTTACATTTTAATTGATGATAACATTTAGATACTATTCTGAAGCCATTATTATAACAGTTGCATTTTGTCCATAAATTGACTCTAAGAAAAAATCAATAAACCAATATTATATTCTCACGCCTGTGTGAGTACAGTTCACTGTCACTGCTGAGCCAAGGAATATCCAAGAATTACATTTATTTCCCTTCTGATCTAATGTCATGATGCCCAGGCTGCTCAGAAGGGGTTCTTAGCATCAAGGTCAAATGTATTCAATTTTCTTATGCTCCATCAACTGCTCAAAGACATGCCACATTTCATTTGCTTTGTATTTGGGCTACAGCTTTTTCTGCACAGCTTTTCATTTTCCTGGAGTTTCTAATTGCTTTCTTTATTCTAATTGTCAAAAGAATAATGTGACTTCACCCAATACTAAAAATAACCCAGCTTTGTATACATATTCTTATGCTGACATTATCTGGTATTAAAAGCACCTACTTTCTTAATGACTTGCCTTATTGACATATGAGCTTCTTCTTTTTATTTTTGCTTTTCAAGCAACTGGAAGCCCTTTGATACCCTAAAGCCTCTTCAGTTGCAGAACCCAGAATGAGGCTGGACTTTAGAGAGCCCCTAATCACAGCCCATTTGAAGCTTCACTCTCTTCCCTGATATGTGATCATAATGTTCCCTCTAGAATCTCATTGATGTTGGGGAGCTTTCTACTCCGGGGAGACCCATCTGCTTTGGAGAGGTTTTAAGTGTCTTCTTCTTGGAACAACTCTGTCTTAGTTCATTTTTGTTGCTATAACAAAATACCTGAGATTGAGTCATTTATAAAAGAGAGAAATTTATTTTCCCACAGTTCTGGAGGCTGGAAAGTCCAAGAGCAAGGCACCAGCAGGTTCGGTTGTGTCTGCTGAGGGCTGTTCCCTGCTTCCAAGATGGCACCTTGTTGCTGCATCCTCTAGAGGGGAGGAATGCCATGGTCTCAAGTGGCAGAAGGGATGCAAGGGCAGTAAAAGAGTGAACTCCATCTGTCAAGTCTTTTTTTTTTTTTTTTTTTTTTTTTGAGATGGAGTTTCACGCTTGTTGCCCAGGCAGGAGTGCAGTGGCATGATCTCTGCTTACTGCAACCTCTGCCTCCTGGGTTCAAGTGATTCAAGGCTTGAATCAAGTGGTTCAAGGCTTCAGCCTCCCAAGTAGCCAGAATTACAGGCATGTACCACCACATCCAGCTAATTTTTGTATTTTTAGTAGAGACAGGGTTTTACCATGTTGGCCAGGCTGGTCTCAAACTCCTGACCTCAGGTGATCCACCTGCCCCGGCCGCCCAAAGTGCTGGGATTACAGGCGTGAGCCACTGTGCCTGGCCTGTCAAGTTTTTTATAAGAGCCCTAACCCTATCCATTTATGAGTATGGAGCCCTCATGACTCAATCACATTCTCAAGGCCACACTTCTTAATACTGTTGCATGGGGGATTCCATTTCAACATGAATTTCAGAGGAGACACTATTATACAAACCATAGCAAACTCCAATCATCAGCAGGCTCATGCCTCTCCCTCAGGGAGCACCCAGTCAGGAGGACCACATTCTGTTTGTCTTTGTCTTCCTCCTTCACCATGTTCACACATGAGATGACCCCAAATGTCTGTGGGAAAGGATGAAAAAGTTCTCCCTCACTGACTGTTTTCTCTACTGTGTCCTGTTGTTGTGTGGTTGGTCTTTTAACCCATGAGGACTCTATCCCAAAGTAGAGAGGAGTTGGAGGGAGCATTGTGACTGACCAGCTTCTCCTTAGGGCATGTGACCCATTAGGCTGGGGGCAGCAGCACCCACATTTGAAACACAATCTCTACTCGGGTAGTTCCCTCCCTAGGGAAGCAACCTCCAGTGTTATGGCTGGGAAAGAATTAGAAAACAATTAATTAATTATACTCCTATTTTTAGCCTTTTTTTCTTTAGGCAGGAATTACCAAAAATCATATCTACCTTTTTAAAAATTTGTACATTGTTAGTATATGCCAGGCCCCCTTTATACATACAATCTCCTTACACAAACCCAGGGTAAGTACTTTTTTGTTTTGTTTTGTTTTAGAGATGATGTCTCCCTTTGTCACTCGGGTGGGAGCATAGTGGCGCTTCATAGCTTACTGCGGCCTCAACCTCCTAGACCCAAAGAATCCTCCTGTCTCAGCCTCCCAAGTAAAGGTAGGTACTTTTTATTGCCCATATTAGAGAAAAGAGCACTGAAACTCAGGGTAAGGAATTTTTCAGTGTCGCCTTGGTTAGGAAATAGGTGACTAGAGCTTGAACCCACGTCTCTCTGATCCCAAAGCCCTGGTTCTTTCGTTCTTTTGAGAGGCCATGCAGACAGGATAGGTTTGGTTTCAGCAGGAAAGGGTAGTTTTAAAAATATGAAGGTGGCTGGGCGCGGTGGTTCACGCCTGTAATCCCAGCACTTTGGGAGGCTGAGGAGGGTAGATCATGAGGTCAGGAGTTCAAGACCAGCCTGGGCAACATGGTGAAACCCTGTCTCTACAAAAATACAAAAAATCAGCTGGGTGTGGTGGCGGGTGCCTGTAATCCCAGGTACACAGGAGGCTGAGGCAGAAGAATCGCTTGAACCTGGGAAGTTGAGGTTGCAGTGAGCCGAGATCGCACCATTGCACTCCAGCCTGGGAGTCCGGGCGAGATTCCATCTCAAAAAACAAACAAACAAGCAAACAAACAACAACAACAACAAACATGACGGTAGACTTTGACCAAAATCAAGAGCCCTCCAGAGGGCCAGTGGGAGCTGGGATATAGGAAAGGAGCGGGGACCAGTTTCCTGTTGGCTCCTCTTTTGTGGATATCAGGAGCCAGTACAGGGGCTTTGGTGTGACAGGTCAGGATAAGAGCAAGGTTTATTAATCCAACATCTGGCAAAGATAAGACAGATTAGAAACTGGGGGACAGAAGAAGACGGGGATGCCGTGAGAGTTGTTAGGAGGCTATGTCAACAGCCCACAGAAGAAGCAGTGGTGAGGGAAGGGGTAGTAAAGTGAACAGGTGTGAGAGGTGGTGAAGAAATGACCAAATGGGCCATCAGCTGGGCCTAGGGCGAGCAAAAGGGACTTTCCCTAGACTGGCAGAAAGAATGCAGTCACTGTTCCGTGTGATGTTCACTAAAGCAGCTTCAGTGGTATAGAAATATTCATTATTCCATCCACTCCATAAGTACCTCCTGGGCTTCAACCATGAGACGGACAATGAGCCAGGTGTGGGAACAGAGCAGGAGACAAGAGTGATGATGGGTTGCCTTCATGGAGCTCACAGTATGGTGACATGGACACTGCACATCAAAAATAAACTTTCTGGATCTGGTGTGGTGGCTCATACCTGTAATCCCAGCACTTTGGGAGGCTGAGGCAGGAGGATTGCTTGAGCCTAGGAGTTCAAGATTGGTCTAGGCAACATGGCGAAAGCCCATCTCTACAAAAAATAAAAAAATTACTGGGCGTGGTGGCACATGCCTGCAGTCCCAGCTACTTAGGAGGCTGAGGTGGGAGGATCGATTGAGCCAGGGAGTTTCAGGCTGCAGTGAGCCATGATCATGCCTCTGCACTCCAGCCTGGGCAACAGAGCAAGATCCTGTCTCTAAATAAATTAAATAAATAAATAAATAAAGGCAGAAAGAGTTCTACCCTTCCCCCACCCCAACTCCTTCTTTCCTCTTGAGACATGAAGACCTGAGGACTCTCAGAGCCCTGGGTCTGAGCTCTGGGAGAGGGGACAGTCTGGTTGACACAACCCCCACCTCCCTGGGGCACTCTTCCTCAGCCAAAGCTGATTTTTTTTACCCTGAATATGCTCAATGTCACGCTCATTCCCAGAACCCTTTCTGCACCTGTTCCCATTCTTCCGTTCCACAGGCAGAATTTTCTTTCTTTATGTTTTCTTTTTGTCTCGGTTCCCTCTGAGGCAGTTGTGAATGCCAATCAAAATGGCTGCTATGAAATTTTAAAATAAGAAAATACCATTACACATCTATTAGAATAGCTGAAAAATTTTAAATGTAACTGAAATTATCAAGTGCTAGCTAGCATGCAGAGCAGCTCATACACTGCTGGTGGGATGCAAAAATGGTTCAGCCACTTGGGAAGATAATTTGGGAGTTCCTCACATAGTAAAACATACATTCATAATATAACCTATGAATTCTGTACTTAGGCAGTTACCCAAGAAAAATAAAAATGTGCACACAAGAACCTTTATGCGCGTGTTTATAATCACCAAGAACTGGAAACAACCCAAATATCCAACAGCTAGTGAATGGATAAAAACACCGCCACCACCACCAGGGACACATAGTATCCACACAATGGAACACCACTCAGCAGTCTAAAGGACTGAGCTACTGATAGGCACGACAGCCACACGGACGGAACCATAGACACATGATGCCAGGTCAGGCACGGTGGCTCATACTTGTAATCCCAGCACTTTGGGAGGCAGAAGTGGGTAGATCACCTGAGGTCAGGCGTTCCAGACCAGCCTGGCCAATATGACAAAACCCCATCTCTACTAAAAATACAAAAATTAGCCAGGCCTGGTGGCAGGCACCTGTAGTCCCAGCTACTCAGGAGGCTGAGGCAGGAGAATGGCGTGAACCCGGGAGGCGGAGGTTGCAGTGAGCCGAGATCACGCCACTGCACTCCAGCCTGGGCAACAGTGCAAGACTCTGTCTCAAAAAAAAAGAAAAAAAAGAAAGACAACCCAAGACACAGCCATGCCATGCCAGACCAATACAAAAGCCATAATAATACCATATATAATAAATAATTATACACATATGTGCTGTTGCTTTTAAGGCACTTAGAAAGGAAGATAGGTACTTATTTGAAGTTATATATTCTGATTTATTTACATTTCTGTTATATAAATGTTATTTAAACCAGACAATAGGACTAGCTAATAGCAACTAGGGATAATTAATAGTAAGGCTAATTAAATATGTGTGAAAAAATAAAACAATATTTTTATACTGTTTTTATTCTCAGATATAGCAATTTGTTTTTAACTTTTTAAAAGTCCTTATTGAATATTTAAGGTTTATAGGCTATTTATTTTATATTATTAAGATATATAAACATAAGACTTCTAAAAAGGAAAACATAACTATTCACAATAGCAATGACATGGAATCAACCTAAATACCCATCAATGATAGACTGGATAAAGAAAATGTGGCACATATAGATCATGGAATACTATGCAGCCATAAAAAGGAGATCATGTCCTTTGCAGGGTCATGGATGGTATTGGAAGCCACTGTCCTCAGCAAACTAACGCAGGAGCAGAAAACCAAACACTGCATGTTCTCACTTATAAGCGGGAGGTGAATGATGGGAACACATGGAAACATCGGGGGAACAACACACAATGGGGCCTGTCAGTGGGTGGAGGGTGGGAGAAAGGAAACATCAGGGAGAATAGCTAATAGATGCTGGGCCGGCTTAATACTGAGATGATGGGATGATCAGTGCAGCAAACCACCATGACACGTTTACCTGTGTAACAAACCTGCACATCCTGCACATGAACCCCTGCATTTAAAATAAAAGTTGGAAAAGAATAAAAAAAAGGAAGCCAAAAAATTAAAAAGGAAAATGAAAACCCAATAGGAATGATGAAACGGGCATTTCACATATTTGATTTTTTAAAAATGTCAGTTTCCTTCTGTCCCATGCTACAGTAAGATGCCTTTTATTCCTTCAGCTTCCTTTCCTAATAATATTTCTCTGAATTGCCTGTGGCATTTAGGACACTCATCTTTTCTTTTATGCAATGATAAAACTGAATCGAGATAAGTATAACATTCACTTTGGCCTGCGGCTCTGCTTTTCTCAAGCCCACATTACATTGATTCCTAGTGTCAGTCTGATGTGATGACACAAGGCTAAATATCTTCTCAACAACACTGTGAGGGCATGGAGTACTTAGGCTTTTATTTACTAGCAACAGTAGATTTTTTTTTTTTGAGACAGAGTCTTACTCTGTCGCCCAGGCTGGAGTGCAGTGGCGCGAACTCTGCTCACTGCAAGCTCCTCCTCCCAGGTTCACGCTGTTCTCCTGCCTCAGCCTCCCGAGTAGCTGGGACTACAGGTGCCCACCACCATGCCTGGCTAACTTTTTGTATTTTTAGTAGAGACAGGGTTTCACCATGTTAGCCAGGATGGTCTCGATCTCCTGACCTCGTGATCCACCCACCTCGGCCTCCATAAGTGCTGGGATTACAAGTGTGAGCCACCATGCCTGGCCAACAGCAGGTTTTTAGACTTGTAGGAATTAATTTCCACCTCTCCATACATGTCCACGCCCTGTATCTACGGGCTTGTTTCGGTAGGCCAGTTGTTTGTCAATCAGTTCTTTTGCTTCCATAAATTAATCACACAGGCTATTGGTGTCTAAAATGTCTGTCATTCTAAAACACTTCAAAGCACATTGGATGTCATCATAAGGTAAGCCTCTTTTCTCTGGAAAAATGGTTTCAAAGCAGGGAGATACTTTGAACTTGTGAAATTGAAGCTGGATTCCAAATAAGTTGCAGTTTTAGTAAAGAAATTGAGAAAATCCTGTTTAACTTGGCTGTCCTTTCCTAGTGATAATTTTTTAAGTTTCAAAGCAGTCTTATTTCCAAGGAATGAGTCATTTGTTCACTAGATGAGTTTTTGTCACAACCTACACCTAAATGGAACGAGTTAGATGCACTTAGTTCATCCTTTTCTGTAGCTTTTTTAAAGATTATGAAACAGTCTTGGAGAAATGGCATATACATTTCCATTTTACAGTAATCCTTTTCTCTGTTCTCATACTAAATGTATTTCCAAAGTAGTGAAGGACATTCTTCTCATCCTACACTTTGAAAATATGATGTTATAGTAGGCCAACATGCCAACATCTTTTCTGCAAGACGTCTTGTAGGCATATGTCTAAGAAGGCTATCTCCTTCCACTTCCATAAAAATCAAAAATCTCATGAAGTACCTCTGCATGCTTTGAGGAAACTGAAAAGTAAACAAAAATGTCATTACAAAAGTGTCAATGTCACAGGTAGGCAAATCACACCTCTTTTTAGCAGTGTTATGTAAAAGGTACAGAGGGGTCAGGATGTTTAGCAGGAAATTTCTTAAATTTCCTTTGGTAAGTTTATAGACTGAATGGAATTTTCCAAAATTTACATTTGCACCATTTGCAAATATGCAGATAGATGAGTAAGTCTAGTTTGCATTTGAACACAATATCAACAATCTTTTGTTTTATATATTCTGTGATTTCATCACAATCTTCACTGAAGTCAGGAAGACAACTTGAAACTCCCTTTTCCAAATAAAAAATACCTAAGAGACAGGGAGAACATGTTTTTGTTGCCGTGATTCCACACATTGCTTGATAGAGTTTAGAATGCATGCTTGTTGGAGTAGTTCTCAGAATCAGTTCTATATCATAAAGGGTCAACCCATCTGTTATCAAAATTTCCCCTTTTGTTCCCACTTGGGCCATTTCAGTTGCAACTTCTGAATCAGGAAATGTAACTTCACTGAGTTTCATAGAGCATCAAGGAAAAAATATGCTAATGACAGTTTGTTTGTGTGATAAGCCCAGGCAAATTCAGTGACTGCTATTTTCAACTGGGCATTAATGTCTTTTTGGAAGATGAGAAAACTTAAAAGATTGATTGATTGATTTAGAAGTATGCGTCCCCTCCCAGACTGATGAGATTCAGATCCATATTAGTGAACAGCTCTCCCCTACCTCAGGCAGGGCTGCTGCACACAACCCAGGAGGTACTCCCTGCACTGCAAGGACAACAGAAGAGCATCTCTGGGGACAAAGCAAGAGCATGTCACCTCCCCAAACTAGAGCCAGTTTTCAGGGTGACTTTTCTAGACTAATGCACAGCTGTTCAACTGTGTAGATGGAAAGGTGGGAGGTGATGCTGTAATCATTGTAACTGCTTCTGGGCCTGACACATGATGGAGAGAAGTGGGGGAGTGCTCTGCACTGTGAGTGATCTGAGGATTTCACTAACATAACATCCTGAATTCTCTGCCTTAGGCAGGGAGGCAGGGAGAGTGAGCAGGTGCAGATCCTCGGGTGCGGCCAGCATTCAAGCAAGAGGGAGCATGTTACGTGTGCAGGTTGGATGCATCTTTGTCATCAGTTATCCAGGAGAAGGACAGTGCTCCTTTCAGCACCCCAGGAACAAACAGGTGCTCTGTCGAACTAAGAAGGACCAGGCAGAGATCAACCGGTTGTAAGAGATTCCCAGGAAAGACACAGGGCTAGGCTACGGGGTCACGGGTTAGCCAGCAATAAGGCCAGTGGGAGGAGATAAGTGACTCTCGGCCTGCAGCCTGAGCACCAAAGAGCACACAAAGCGGAGGGAAAATGTCTTTTATTGTTGGATAATTACCTTGTTTCTAGCTCGTTGCTATTACAAACAGAAAACAAGGAATAATCAGCTGAAAATGGATTCAAATGATATTTTTAGGTAAAGAGAAAAAGAAAAATCCATCAAAATTAAGAAATCAGACCGGGATTAAAATGCTTAAAGATGCAAAAATGTTTGCAAAACCTCTCTATGGGGAATAAATTAATCAGATGGGGGAAACCAGTGATTGGGGATGTTCAGTGCTGGGGACATTCATGTGTGCCCAGATTGCTTTGGATGAGTCTATTTTTTGCCACAGTGAGATGTTGGTTCTGTTGGGCAATGTCGTTTTCCCATGCCTCTCAGAGTGACAGATTCCAGAAAGCTGGCAGAGATGCAGGGTTTGTCAGAGGACAGACATGAGATCCAGAAATAGGCCAGAGCCAGTCGAGAATGATGAAAAGATAAACAAGGCCCAGCAAAGCTGCGGGGGATGGGGACCGGCCTTAGCAGCAGTGTCAGGGAAAGGGTGAACAGATTTTAGTAGACTCAGCTTCCTTTAGAGCAGCTGCAACCCGCAGATCAACTTCCTGCCTCAGCGATAGGGTGGGCCAGGCTGCTGTAGAGACACGTCTATACATCCAGTTGCAAGCTGGAGAAAGTAAATACGGAGAGAGCAAGGCAAGGGCTAGCAGAGAGCTCAAGCAACTAGTAATCATTTGTGCATTTCCAACCCGTTATTTGAGCTTCTTGTGACACTGTCATAGTTAACCATGTGAACACAATTACTGCCACCCAGTCACCAGCTCCTGCAGGAGCAAGGACTTTTAGAGATCTGCTTCTAAATGATGTAACTCTCTCGGAAAAGTAACTTAACTGTTCCCACTCTGTGACTGCATTCATTTCCATGGCAGCACGATGTGTTTCCAGAATCCCTGGCAGCTGCTATAGCTGTGAACGGGGAGAACATAGCTCCTGGAGCAAGCAGAGGCCAGACACCAGCTCTCCCAGCTTCCTTCTCTGTCTCCTGAGTTCAGCATCTGTTCGTTCTTTCATTCATTCATTCATTCATTCATTCATAAGGCACATATGAAGTAGCCACTATGCCTCAAGCACAGTCTAAGTTCTAGGGAAGAAAGGTGAATGAGCTCTATTCCTGACTGCAGTCAGGTTTCTGATATTGACTAAGTTTTCATCCCCAGAAAATGGTGACTGTATTTTGTCAAATAAAAACAAATCCAGAATTAGAGAGGGAGGGAGAGGCTTTAATTAGAAAGACGATTGCAATATGGAGAAAGCTCCCATCTCAGAAATCTGTGAGTGTTTCAAAATCAAACAGAAATAAGTTTTTCTTTCACAGGGTAATGAGAGGACAAGCAGAGGTAAGCAAACGTTTGTAAGGGGAGCTGGGCACGCAAGGGGTGGGGTCTGGCGAAAATGTGCCTAGGAAAGGCAGAGGGTCAGCTGATTCCCAGGAGGAGCTGATAAGGGGTCACAATCCATTTTCTGTTACGCTTGCTCAGGCCTGGAGGAAAGCAGACCTCAGAAGCCTGGAGGAAAGAGAGAAGCTGCCTAAACCTTGGCCAAGCCAAAGCAGAGGGTAAGAAACAGGCCACTGTGGACACCTGGTCAATCTCCAGCAACCGATGCTTTCGATGAGTGTCAGATGGGCGGCTGATGAGCACTGGGCCTTGGCTGATGAGCTGCATTCCTCAACCATTCTCCAATAACCATCCGCTCACACGTCTACGCACAGACAGACCCACAGGGCTCCTTTCCTGTGGTGATTTTGATTGCTTACTCTATATTTTATCATTTTCTAGGCCACAAACAGTAGCTTCCTTCTGATGGGAAAAATTCAACCTAATTAAACCCGAAGCACACCCAATCGCCAAAGAAAGATGAAGCAGATATATTCCTTTGTGTCTTGAATAGAAAAGCCAGAAGAATAGAAATAGGATTTATAACTTCCTGACTGTAAGAGGAAAAATACCATAAATAAAACCTGACCTATCTAACAAAGGGCACAAAAGGGGGTGGGCGGCAAAAAATCATGGCAGATAGAAAACTCGAAGTGTTAGGAATCAACCCAGACATATCATTAAGCATAAGAAATTGTGAATAAGTTGTCATAAATTAAAGGAAAGACACTCAGATTGGGTTTTTGAAAATCCAGTTAGACGATTTACAAGTGTTCAGTTGGCTATTGCTATATGACAAACCACTCTAAAACTTAGTGGTTTAAGATGAAAATGATTGATCATTTTTCACAGTCTTGCAGGCTGGTATCTGTGTGGTTCTTCTGCTGATCTTGCTGGAATCACTCATGTGGCTGCTGTCAGCTGACAGCTCAGTCAGAGCTGGAGACTCCAGGATGTCCCCCGTGCCTGTCTGGGGGTCGATAATGGTCTTTACTGGGGCGCCTCAGTTCCCTTCCGTGCGGTAGTTGTCCTATTGTAAGAATGGTCATTTAGGAATACTTCCACTGCCCACTGGGCTGACTCATGGGCATTGTGACATGAAAGGTCAGGGTCAAATGTTTATCACAATATGAACTTGGGCCGGGCATGGTGGCTCACATCTACAATCCCAGCACTTTGGGAGGCCAAGGTGGGAGGATCACTTGAGGCCAGGCTTTAGAGACCAGCCTGGACAACATAGTAAGACCTCATCTCTACAAAAAATACAAAAGTTAGGTAGGCATGGTGGCATGCGCCTATAGTCCTAGCTACTTGGAAGGCTGAGGCAGGAGGATTGCTTGAGACCAGGAGGTCGAGGCTGTAGTCAGCTGTGTTCATGCCACTGTACTCCAGCCAGGGCAACAAAGCAAGACCTTGTCTCAAAAACAAAACAAAACAAAAATGAACTTGTTCTAAGGCATTTGGCAATGAAGCAGCTGGGTAGTAGAGAAAAAACAAATTTTGAGATGTATAGAGCCAAAAAGCTTGGCTGGGGAAAACTCTTCCCACTAGATACAGAAATTTGTGAGGGCAGTACTCAGTTCTCATTAAAGTTTGGTCAAAGCCAGCAGTCTCTCCTGTCTAGAATATATTCAACATCGCAAAATTGACCAACACTTTCAAAATTCTAAGGGAAAATAATTTCAAACCTAGAATTTTATGTCCAGCAAAACTATTAATTAATTGCCAGGGCACATTTTTTTTTTTTATTTTTGAATGAGAATCACATGAAATTGAATTTATCAGAACCCCTATGTCTGTGGGACACAAAACTGCAATAGCATTGTAACTTCAAGATCACCGATAATAAAAAACAAATTTGGATCAAACATGCTGAAGAAAAGACTGAATTGTCTTTTTATTTTTCTCTCTGGAAATTATTACAAACCATTACCATTAAGAAGCACAGTGGCTTTGTACTATGTTAATTTGGCTAGGCTGAACTGTTTTTCAGAATTCCCTTTCTGGAATGTTTCCAAGTAGGCTGGCCACAAGATTTTTTTTTTTTTTTTTTTTTTTTTTTTTTTTTTTTTTTTAGCTGGAGTCTGATCCTGTCGCTCAGGCTAGAGTGCAGGGCTTGATCTTGGCTCACTGCAACCTCTGCCTCCCAAGTTCGAGCAATTCTCGTGCCTCATCCTCCTGAGTAGCTGGGACCACAGGTGCGCATCACCACACCTGGCTAATTTTTGTATTTTTAGCAGAGTTGGGGTTTCGCCATGTTGGCCAGGCTGGTCTCAAACTCCTGACCTTAAGCAATCTGCCCTCCTCGGCCTCCCAAGGTGCCAGAACTACAGGCGTGAGCCACCGTGCGCAGCCACTGAGACATGTTTGAAGGTGATTTGGAGGGTGGAAGAGAGGCAGCAGCCATTTGGTTGCTTACCTGCTGGCTGACCTCCTGGGCATGGGGCAGCAGCTGGGCTTGTACATCCTCCAACTTCTCCTGATCCTCTTTCAGTTTCTCTGACTCCTGGCCCACGTATGTGTTAAGCTCTGCGAGGCAGGGCGCCCGCTTCTCCCACAAGACACCCACACCATCAAGGCTGGAGACAGTTCTGCTCTGTCTTTATAGGTTCCACCTCATGTTCTTGGACTCTAGCTTGTTCTTGCTCTCCATGGAGTTTTATTTCCATCTTCCTTTCCACCCTGCCTGCCCTGCAGACTTCAAACTCCAGCATCAGATACAAGGTAACAGCCTTACAAAGCATGCTTAGTCAGCTTCCACAATTGTGTAAGGTTGAAGCCCTATAACAAATCCATTGAGAGATAGAGAGAGAGAGAGAGAGAGAGAGAGAGAGAGAGAGAGAGAGAGAGAAACATATCCTTCTAGGAGAATCTGCTTCTGCTTTTGATTGAAGGTCAGCTGATACAAAGGTCTTCAGAGCTACAACTAAAAGTTCAGGAGAAAATTACTATAAAGCAATGTCATGCAGTTTAATGTTAGACTACTTTCCTGGATTTTGTGGTTTGTGGTAATTGTCACCATTTTCAAAAACTGCAATTTGCTGTGATTTCTTTTCTCACATTTCTTTGATGTCTAATTTTCCATTTGTGCTTCTGTATAATTGCATAATTTTAGGCCTCAGGATGAGGATCCTCTCCTGCTTCTCTACAGAATGTGCTCCATCAAAAAGAGAGAATAAACCAAGAAGGGGAAGACAGAGGATCCAGAATCAGGGATGATGGTGCACGGAAGTCCGAAGATGACAGCTGTGCATCAGGCCTTCAGCAACCAGAATGGGAGCAGAAGGATGGGGGGCTCTGGGAGTGTCTCCAAGAAAGAAAGAGAAATTGATCAAATAGATAATTTTAAAAATATATTGAGAGGAAAATACTTCAATAAATTTTGGGATATCGTAATAGAAACTAAGAAAATAAACACATGAAACAAACAAACAAACAAACAAAAAACCAAGGTAATTATCAACCCCAGGGACAACAAAGGTTGTATGAGAAAAGAAATAAAAACAGAATTTAATACATGGATCAGCTGTGAACTGTGTTTTCGTAATTGTTACAATGTAAACATTGGAACAATCATGTCAGCAAAAGTTGCAATTTAACCATATTGGAAGGATGAAAGGAGAGTTGAGTGTATGTGTGTCTTTGTGAGAGTACTAATTTATTCACCCTCCATAGGAAGTCAATAGGTAATACACAAAATTGAAAAAATAACATGAAAGCATGCTATTTTTGAATATGGTAGGAAATAGCAGAAAAAACTGAAAATGTTGAAAATGGAAGGGAAAGCACTGGGAACTGGAATCGGGGATAAAGTATGGGACTGTTTTCTTATTATAAACCTTAGAGAGTTATTAATTAAAACGAATTCTAACACTAGAAAAATATATTAGGAATATATTTTTAAAAAGAAACTGGAAGTGAGAATATTAATATTAGAAAAATAAATTCAGGGCCAGATGTGGTGGCTTAGGCCTGTAATCCCAGCACTTTGGGAGACTGAGGCGGGAGGATCACTTGAGTCCAAGACCATCCTGGGCAACACGGTGAAACCTCATCTCTACAAAAACCACAACAAAATTTAGCCAGGCATGGTGGTGCATGTCTGTAGTCCTAACTACTTGAGAGGTTGAGGCAGGAGGATCAAATGAGCCTGGAGGGCAGAGGTTGTAGGGAACAGAGATTGTGCCACTGCACTCCAGCCTGGGTGACAGAGTGAGACCCTGTTTCAAAAAAAAAAGAAAAAAGAGAAAGAAAGGAAGGAAAAAAGAGAAAGTCAATGCAGAACACAATAAAAAGAACAAGAACAAGGAGGCTACTCATATTAAAAGATAGGATAGTTCACCAAGAAGATACAATAGGCACAAACATTCATGCATCTACTAATACAGCTTTGACAGAAATATAAAGAGAAAACAAATCTACAATCAAAGTAGGAGATTTCTAATACACCTCTCAGAAGTCCACAGGTCAGATAGAAAATAAGTAAGCATGTGAATGGTTTGATAAAAATTAAGTATATTGATCTTAAAAGTAATATAAATTATCTTACCCAATAATTGGAAAATACATATTCTCTTCAAGCACACATAAAATTTTCAGAAAAAATTAAACACATACTAGCTCACAAAAGAAATCAATAAAACTCAAAAAACTGAAGTCGTGCACGACACCTTCACAAACCACATGTAATAAAATTAGGACTAAAAAAAGAAGAAGAATAGGCCAGGCGCGGTGGCTCACGCCTGTAATCCCAGCACTTTGGGAGGTTGAGGAGGGTAGATCGTGAGGTCAGGAGTTCGAGACCAGCCTGGCCAACAGAGAGAAACCTCGTCTCTACTAGAAATACAAAAATTAGCTGGTCATGGTGGTATGCTCCTGTACTACTCCCAGCTACTTGGGGGGCTGAGGCAGAAGAATTGCTTGAACCCAGGAGGTGGAGGTTGCAGTGAGCCCAAATCATGCCACTGCACTCCAGCCTGAGCAACAGAGCGA
The DNA here is from genome assembly GCF_047675955.1 of Chlorocebus sabaeus. Classification (NCBI taxonomy): domain Eukaryota; kingdom Metazoa; phylum Chordata; class Mammalia; order Primates; family Cercopithecidae; genus Chlorocebus; species Chlorocebus sabaeus. Next base: position 49,956,726 of record NC_132929.1, on the reverse strand, counting down.
GACTCCATCAAAAAACAACAAAAACAAAAACAAAACAAAACAAAACAAAACAAAAAAGAATGGTCAAATAAAACAACAGCAACAGCAACCACAAAATGATCCTGAAAAGTTTTAAATACATATATAAATATTCTTGGGTTAAAGAGAAAATTCAGACAAGAATTACAAACTTTTTATTGTGGTGAAATACACATAACATGACATTTTCACGACTTTAAAGTGAACAGTTCAGTGGCATTACGTTCATTCATATTGTAGTGTAATCATCCGTCCATGCATCTCCAGAACTTTTTCATCATTGCATACTGAGATGCAAACTTTTACAAGAACACTTAAAACATTACAAAGTAAAACTTGCAGTATTTATCCAAAACAACATGCAGAGTATCTATAACCAATGAATTCACTCAAAAGCAATAAATGTTTAAAAAATTAACTAAGATCTCAACTCAAAAAGCTAGAAAAAAGAAAAATAGATAAATCCAAAGAAAGTAGAAAGAAAAATACTGGTAAAGATAAAAATCAGAAATTAATGAACTAGACTGGATGAAGTGGTTCACACCTATAATCCCAGCACTTTGGGAGGCTGAGGCGATTGGATAAATTGAGGTTAGGAGTTCAAGACCAGCCTGGCCAACAGGGTAAAACCTCATCTCTACTAAAAATACAAAAATTAACTGGATGTAGAGGTGCACACCTGTAATCCTAGGTACTTGGGAGGCTGAGTGAGGCAGGAGAATCACTTGAACCTGGGAGGCGGAGGTTGCAGTGAGCCGCGATTGTTCCACTGCACTCCAGCCTGGGTGACAGAGCAAGACTTGTCTCAAAAAAAAAAAAAAAAAAAAAAAAAATTAATGAACTAGACATAAAAAGATGTAGAGTTGATTAATAAAAATAAAGAAAGCTAGGAGTTTTTTGAAAAGATCACAGCTTGGGAATCCTAACAGAAAAAAAGAGAGGAGACATAAATAACAACATTAGGAGTGAAAATGAGGACATGATCATGTGAATAAATAAAAATAAGGACTGGTTATAAAAATAACATTTAAAACATCTAGCTTGGTGTGGTGCCTCTCACTTGTAATGCCAGCACTTTGGGAGGCCAAAGTGGGAGGATCACTTGAGCCCAGGAGTTCGAGACCAGTCTGGTCTCAACATAGTGAGATTCTGCGTCTAATAAAATAAAATAAAATAAAATAATTCTACCTGGAGAATCCCAAGGAAAATACTACAATTTCTTACAATCATTAGCTTGTTCAGCAAGGTTGCAGTATATAAGATCAACACAAAAATCATCACTTTTTATATACTAATAATGAACACCCCCAAAGAAGTTGGTACATAAATTTTTTTTTTTTTTTTTTTTTTTTTGAGACAGAGTCTCACTCTCCCGGGCTGGAGTGCAGTTGCGCGATCTCGGCTCACTGCAAGCTCCGCCTCTCGGGTTCACGCCATTCTCCTGCCTCAGCCTCCTGAGTAGCTGGGATTACAGGCACCACGCCCGGCTAATTTTTTTTGTATTTTTAGTAGAGACAGGGTTTCACCGTGTTAGCCAGGATGGTCTCAATCTCCTGACCTCATGATCCACCTGCCTCGGCCTTCTAAAGTGCTGGGATGACAGGCGTGAGCCACCATACCCAGCCAAACATAACAAAATTTGTACAGGATCTGCAAGCTGAAAATTACAAAATGGTGATTAAAAAAGTCAAAGACAACCTAAAGAAGTAGAGAGACAATATAATGTGTTCATGGATTAAAAGGTTCAACACTGTAAATATGTTTATGGGTTTAACGCAATTTCTATCAAAATCCCAGCAATGTCTTTGTCTTTCTTTTGTAAACACAGATTTGTTTATTTCCAAAATTTATATGGAAAGACATAGCCCCTAGAATAACTAAAACAATCTTACAAAAAAAAAAAATCTAAAATGGGCGGAACCACTCTACCTGATATTAAGTCCTACTATGTGGTTACAATAATCAACACAGTGTGTTATTGGTGGAGGCACAGATACAAAAATCAATGGAATTGAATAGAGAACCCAGAAATAGACCCACCCAAATATTTCCAATTGATTTTTTAACGAAGGTGCAATAGCAGTTCAACAAAGGAAGGATAGTCTTAACAAATGGCGCTGGAAAGGCTGGACATCCACAGACAATGGGTTCTCCATCTAAACCTCACACCTTATACAAACATTAACTGAAAAAGTATAACTTGCAACTATAAAACTTTTAGACAAAAACATTGGGGACAATCTCTAGGATCTAGAACTAGGCTAAGAGTTCTTAGACTTGACATCAAATGTATGATCCATAAAAGGAAAACTTGATAAATTTGACGTCATCAAAAAGTTTTTAAAAGTCTTCCTCTGTGAAAGACCCTGCTAAGAGGATGAAAATACAGGCTACAGAATGGAAGAAAATATTTGCAAATCACATATCCAGCAAAGGACTAGTATCTAGAATGAATAAAGAACTCTCGGCTGGGCGCGGTGGCTCAAGCCGGTAAAGTATGGCGTAAACCCGGGAGGCGGAGCTTGCATTGAGCTGAGATCCGGCCACTGCACTCCAGCCTGGGCGACAGAGCGAGACTCCATCTCAAAAAAAAAAAAAAAGAACTCTCGGCCAGGCACAGTGGCTCATGCCTGTAATTCCAGCACTCTGTGGGGGCTGAGGCAGGCAGATCACCTGAGGTCAGGAGTTTGAGATCAGCCCAACCAATATGGTGAGACCCCATCTCTACTAAAAATACAAAATTAGCCAGGTGTGGTGGCGTGCACCTGTAATCACAGCTACTCGGGAGGCTGAGGCAGGAGAATTGCTTGAACCTGGGAGGTGGAGGTTGCAGTGAGCCAAGATCGTGCCATTGCACTCCAGCCTGGGCAACAAGAGTGAAAAAAAAAAAAAAGAAGAAGAATATATAAAGAACTCTCTAGTATCTAGAATACATAAAGAACTCTCAAAAATCAACAGTAAAAAAAAAATCCCCCAAACCTGAGAATATGTTAGATTACATGGCAAAAGGGAATTCAGGCTTCAGACAGAATTAAAGTTGTTATTCAGCTGGCTTTAAAATGGGGAAATTACCCTGGCTTATCTGGGTGAACTCATTGTGATCATCAAGATCCTTAAAAGTGGAAGAGAGACACAGCAAAGAGAGTCAGACAAAGAGATGTAATGACAGAAGCCAAGTCTGGAGTGCAAGGGGAAAAACAATGCATACATATATGGTCACCTCACTGATGACAAAGGTGCTAAGGTCTTACTTATAGTGGGGGAAAAGATAATCTTTTCAATAAAAGGTGTTAGGTCAATTGAATATGCACATGGGAAAAAAATGAATCTTGACCCCACCTGACTCCTTATACAAAAGTAACTTCCACATGCTTTGTAGATCTAAATAAAAAAGGTAAAATAATAATGTTTTTACAAGAAATCATAGGAGAATATTTTCATCATCTTGGGGTGGGCAAAGATTTCTTAAATATAGTCCCAAAGAGTTCTAACCATAAAGAAAAAATTGATAAGTTGGAGCACATTAAAACTAAAAACAGCTCTTCATAAAAAGACACTACAAAAAGTGTGAAAAGAGAAGCTGAAGAGAGAGGGAAGACATTCTGTACAGAAAGCTCATACCCAGAATATATGAAGAATTTCTACAAATCAATAAGAAAAAGACAACCCAATGAAAAAGAGAGAAAGACAGTTTACATAAGAGGGTTTTCAAATGGACAGGAAACAACAGTATTCAACTTAATTAATTGTCAGGGTAATGCCAATTAAAAACACAATGCAATACCACTACACACCCAACAGAATGTCTAAAACCAAAAGCAGACAATACTGAGTTTGATGAGGACTCTCACGGCTGGCGCAAGTGTAAATTGGTACATATTGAAAAACTGTTTGGCAGTATCTATCAGAGCTGAGCATATGACAAGACTTCAAACCATTTGTGGAAAAATGGAATTAAAAGATAAAAATAAAAAATATAAACTTTATTTCTCCACATAAGCTCCATGAAGTTCAAGACACTTTTGTAAGTGATGATACCAGCTATTTAGTCCACCCCTAAAGAACTGAGGGTCCTGGAAATTTAACCATGTCGATGCTGTCTTTTAAATATTGTTAACTAAAGAAAAATGGGTGTTTTAAAAATATTTTTCTTAAGGTTAGGAAACAAAAAGAAGTCAGAAAGAGCCAAATCAGAACTGTAAGGTAGATGGCTAATGATTTCCCATTGAAACTCTTGCAAATTGCCCACTTTGATGAGGGGAATGAGCGGGAGCATTGTGGTGGAGAAGGACTCTCTGGTGAGGCTTTCCTGGGCATTCTTCTGCCAAAGCTTTGACCAACTTTCTAAAAACACTCTTGTAATAAGCAGATGTTATTGCTCTTTGGTCCTCCAGAAAGTCAACAAGTGAAATGCCTTGAGCATCCAAAAACACCGTTACCATTGACTGGACCACTTCCACCTCTTGGTAGCCATTGCTTTGATTGTGCTTTGTCTTCAGGATGGTACTGGTAAAGCCATGTTTCATCTCCTGTTGCAATTCTTTGAAGAAATGCAACAGGAATCTTAATCCCACTTGTTTAAAATTTCCAATGAAAACTCTATTCTTGTCTGCAGCTGATCTAGGAGCAATGGTTTCAGCACCCATTAAGTGAAAAGTTTGCTCAAATTTAATTTTTCAGTAGGAAGTGTATAATAAACTGAACCATTGACATGTCTATGGTATTGGATATTTTTTGTGCTACTGTGAGTCCTCTTCAATTAGAGAACAAACAAGATTAATTTTTGGCCAGCACAGTGACTCATGCCTATAATCCTAGCACCTTGGGAGGCTGAGGCAGACGGATCACTTGAGCCCAGGAAGTTGAGACCAGGCTGCGCAACAAGATGAAATCCCATCTCTACTAAAAATACAAAAAATTAGCCAGGCATGGTGGCATGCACCTGCAGTCCCAGCTACTTGGAGGCTGAGGTGGGAGGATCACCTGAGCTCGGGAAGTTGAGGGAGCAGTGAGTTGAGATCACATTATTGCACTCCAGCCTGGACAATAGGCGAGAGACCCTGTCTCAAAAGAAGAAGATTTTTTTCTCCAAAAATTGACATGGATGGTCTGCTGCTGTGGGCTTCATCCTCAACACATTCTTATTCCTTCTTAAGAAAAGTTATCCATTTGTAAACTACTGATTTCTTTGGGGCATTGTCTCCATAAGCTTTTCCTAAGGCATCAATGATTTCATCATTCTTCCACCCAAACTTCACCATAAATTTGATTTTCGTTCTTGCTTTGATTTTAGCAGAACTCATGTTGCTGTAATGGAGGCTCTTTTCAAACTCATATCTTATCCTTCTTAGAGCCTCAAACTAGATCCTGTTCAGACATGTTATAACAAGTTAGTACAAGTTAGTGAAAACATTTTGAAATCATGGTTAGTTTTTTCATAATAAGCATTTTTCATGTACATTTTGAAGACTCCTGGAATATAAGAGGTTCCAATACAGGCAAAACTAATCTATGGTATTAGAAGTCATGAGAGTGGGGATGGAGGCGTGACCCTGAGGAAGCATGAAGACGCTGCAGGAGTGCTGGTAATTTTCTTTTCTTGATATGGGTACTGGTCCTAAGAGGTATTTTCTCTTTATGAAAGTACTTTCCTGAATGTATGTTAGACTTCAACAAAAATTTAACCAAAAAGGTATACACCTTATGACATGGCCTCAAAAATATACAATGCAATATGAACAGAATTACAAGAAATAATTGACAAGTCTGAAATCATAAGAGATTTTTAACATGCCTCTCTCAGAAATTAATAAAACAAGCAAACAAAAAAATTAAGTGAGGAAAGATAGAATATATAATCAATAAAATTAACAAGCCTGATCTAATGAAAATATAAAAATCATAACCCAATAATTCAAGAATAAATATTCTTTTCAAACTTATATAAACATTTACAAAAAATGGACTACATCCTATTCCTCCAAGCAAGTTTTAATAATTACCAAATAATCAGCATCACCCAGTCTGTATTCTGACAAGGATGTAAGGCAAGTGGTATCAAAAACAAAAGTGTCAGAAAAAAAAAAACAACATACATTTGAAAATGTAAAAGCCCATGTCTAAATAATTCATGAGTCAAGGAACAAATCTCATGGAAATAAAATATTTAAAACTAAATGGCAATGTAAACATTACCTATCAAAACTTGGGGAATGCTGTTAAAGCAGTACTTAGGAGGACATTAATAGCTGTAAATGCATACCTTAAAATGAGGAAAGTTTAAAAATTCATGAATTCAGAACTGAACTCAAAAGGTAAACACTGAGAGGTTTATTGTCCTGAGTCAGACGGAGCCTGTGCCTTATGCCACTGCAGTGGCACCAGAGAGAAAATGATGATGTTGGTACCAGGGGGATCTGGGGCAGCTTCACAAAAGTGTTCCATGCTCCAGTGTAGCGTTCATGAAAGCAGCAAAGGACCTCTGCGAGAGGACCCAGTGGGAGCTGAGTCATGCCTGCAGACCTCCTAGACTCTACCCTAGGAAGCACTACCTTCGGGCTGGAGAGCTGCTCCACAGGCTAGCTCTTCATACAGAAAGTGTGGAGTGATGGCTCCCCTGGATTTACAGTTACACCTTGCCCTAGGAACACCCAACAGGAGTGGCATTGCCAGTTCTGCAGTGAGACTGTACCTAGTGACCATCTGACTTGCCCCATGTGACGTCCCCTCTCACAATATCCCAGGACCACCGCAGCTCAAGATGAACAGGAAGTGAGCCCTAGACACCGGGTGGGATGTGGATGGATGATGGGGATAACACCCTTCCTGTGCACTTGGGGAGACTGAACTGAACCAGGTGGAAGCTCCTTGAGTCAGGGTGATGTTAATGGCACTGCTGTATATTTCCATACGCAGACATGCATGTTTATAAGTACATGCAGAAAATGGTCTGAAAAGATACATGGCACCAGGCAGGGCATGGTGGCTCACACCTGTAATCCCAGCACTTTGGGAGGCCGAGGCGAGTCGATCATCTGAGGTTGGGAGTTTGAGACCAGCTGACCAACATGGAGAAAACCCGTCTCTACTAAAAATACAAAAAAATTTGCTGGGCTTGGTGGCGCATGCCTGTAATCCCAACTACTCAGGAGCTGAGGCAGGAAGATCGCTTGAGCCCAGGAGGCAGAGGTTGCAGTGGGCTGAGATAGCACCATTGCACTCCAGCCTGGGTGACAAGAGTGACACTCCGTCACACACACACACACACACACATTGAGGTATAACAAATTCAATAAAGTACACAATTCAAGTGTGTAGCTGGTGGATTTCTACATATGCATACACCCATGTAGCCACCACCCAGATCAAGATATAGAACATTTCTAGCATCTCAGAAGGCTCCTTTGAGCCCTCTCCTAATCCCAGTTAGCACCTTCCAACTTTTTTTTTTTTAAATTATACTTTAAGTTCTAGGGCACATGTGCACAATATGCAGGTTTGTTACATATGTATACAAGTGCCATGTTGGTGTGCTGCACCCATTAACTCATCATTTACATTAGGTATATCTCCTAATGCTATCCCTCCCCGCTACTCCCTCCCCACAATAGGACCCAGTGTGTGATGCTCCCCTTCCTGTGTCCAAGTGATCTCATTGTTCAATTCCCACCTATAAGTGAGAATATGCGGTATTTGGTTTTCTGTTCTTGCAGTACCTTCCAACTTTTTCCAACAAAAATTAGTCTTGCCTGTATTGAACTTCCTATAAATTAAATCACTCATTCCATAATCTTTTGTGTCTTTCTTGTTTCGCTCACCGTGATGACGTCCATGTTGTGTGTAACTGCAGTTTGTTCTTCATTGCTCTGCAGTATTCCAGGGTATGAATATACCACAGGTTACTTCCTCCATTCTACTCTTGGATATTTAGGTTGTTTCCAATTTGGGGCTATTACAAATAAAACTGCTATGAACATCGTTGTACTTGCATCCACCAAAGGACTCTTCTGTCTTTTGATGGATGTAAACACTCATTTTTATTGGATATATACCCAAGAGTGAGATTACTGAGTCAGAGGTATGTGTATCTTTAATGTTCCTAGATTGCCAAATATTTCTCCAAAGTGGCTATACCCACTTACATTCCCAATGGCAACCAAAGACAATTCTAGTTGAAATATGCATTACTTTTATTTATTTTCTTTCTTTCTTTCTTTCTTTTTTTTTTTTGAGACGGAGTCTTGTTCTGTTGCCCACCTTGGAATGCAGTGGTGTGATCTTGGCTCACTATAGCCTCCGACTCCCAGGTTCAAGCAATTCTCCTGCCTCAACCTCTGGAGTAGCTGGGATTACAGGCGCATGCCACCACGCCTGCCTAATTTTTTTGTATTTTTAGTAGAGACAGGGTTTCTCCATGTTGGCCAAGCTGGTCTCAAACTCCTGATCACAAGTGACCTGCCCGCCTTGGCCTCCCAAAGTGCTGGGATTATAGGCACGAGCCACTGTACCCGGCCTGCATTACTTTTATAATCAGAAAAAAATAAATGCTATTTTGAGAAATAAGAGAAACAGCAAGAGAAATCCTTTTTCTAGACAAACTGTAATTAGCAGCAAATTTAAACATGTAGAAAATATATTATTCTACACTTCACCGGTTTGTAGAGGCTTCAGGAGGAGGTTTGGCTTGGCAACTAAGAGCTCTGGCATTGGAGTCAGATAACAAAAGGACAAACTTCAACCCTGCAAATTGCCAGCTGTGTGATCTTCAACAAACTACTAACCCTCTGTGCTCTTTCGTTTCTTTGTCTATACATTATAATAATAACATTACCTCACAGGATCACTATAAGGAATGACAAAATAAAGCTTGTAAGATCCATAGAAAGTGCCTGAAATATAGTAAGAGTTCAATAAATGTTAGCTACTATTGGTATTATTAGTATTTATACTAATATTAGGTGGTGACTATTAGCATTCTTAGTCTAGATGTGTGGCAAGCCTCTATTATTAAAAAGCATTTGGTAATTAATTCTCCATTCCCATTCTCTCCCCATTTCCACACTGATCAATTCTTATGAAGTTCCTTGGTAATTTATATAATCATAGAAATTTTTCTCTCAAATGGTTGGATGCCTTGAATGGCTTTTAGACTCAATTTAAGAAACAGTTTGCGAATGTGGCTGGGAGAAAATGCATTTAATTTGCCAAAACCAAATTAACTCCTAATACACAAGGGAATACATGTAAGCAGTAAACAGTTGATAAAAATAAAAACACTTTTTCTCTCTTTGTTCCATGTGGACTTAAACTTAATTATTAAATTTACATTTACATGTCCAAACAAAGCACACACAATTAGCACAATTTTCAAAATCATACTGTCTTTAAATCCCATAAATTACTTATTCAACCATGGAATGATACAAAGTCTTTCCAACTAATTTAACCCAACAAGTTGGTTTTATTTTTGTGCCCATCATGGGGACTTTGGATGGCTTTTTAAAAAATCCATATCAAGTCTCATTAGGAACACTGGTCATATTTTGAACAAAATGCTAATATTGCAAAACATTTTTAAATTTAATCTCTTCTATATGCCAGTCACAGCAGATCTTTCATTTTCAATACAATGTTATTCTCTATTGAGTCCTAAGGCAAAATCTTATCATTGAACAGATAGGTGTGAGTGGCTACATTTCAAATGCAATCAATTAATTGACACATTACAACTGAAATGGCTCCACTTGCTTCCTCCCAACTGTCCAGCAGAATTTCTCTTGTCGATACCTTTATGTTGGAAACTTATAAGGTAAAGGTATCTGTTAGATCAGACTTGGCAATTTATGGCCTCAACAAGGGGCCTTTCTTATGTCCTGGTACCAGGGCTTGGCTTTCTGCACAGTACAGGCTTGGATTTCTGCAGAGAAAGGAGATTCCCCAGTTTTTCTTGCTCTGTGCTTACACAGTCATGGTCCCTTCTTTGCAGGTGACGCCTCCCGTTGTGCAGACAGCAGGTCCCTTTTCCCCTATGGAGTGTCTCATAACTGGGGCTCTGTTAACAAATGTGGGGCAGGGTAGTCATGGCAAGATGCCACTCCTTTCCCTCTACCTACCAAAATGCATTCCACTGAGATCTAGGAGGAAAAACTGAGATGACCATCAGGGAGTCACAGGCCATACGTGTACTGACAATGAATCTTTGGAGATGTTCGCTTTAGTTGTGGTTGTTATTTGGATGTCATTGGTGGAGGGCTGCATTCCAGACACAAGATCTGGGACTAGAGGACCCTACCCCAGCTGCTTCTTTCTCAAAGAAGCCCTGCCTTCCTTTGTTCTTTTATAGTAATGGACTTTAATGATCTTCAAGATGGTTCTCATTTCAGCTGATCGTTAGGAAACATGTCGGGGGAGGAGGCACTCTTTTCAAATCACCTTTCTTCAGACAGGTTTCTGATCCTATTCAAGGCCACATCCCAGCCATCTGGTTTCTGTAGCTCAAAGAATTACTGCTCCTGATAAATTGCTCTGAGTTCTGAAGCTACTGCTGTCATATTGCATTCTCCGATCATTTACCAGGTCTCCCAAGACACACACACACACACACACACACACACACACACACACACACTCCTCAAGCTGTTAGACTCCATTTCCATGTGGTATCCAAATAAGTTTTACAGCAAGACATACTGGAGAGACTGAAGCTAGCACAGCACATGAAGCATACAGGAAACGCTCAAAAAAGTTGTATTGAATGGAAAGCCTTGGAGCCAGGGACAGAGGGTCAGAGGTGGAGATTACACCTCTACACCTGACAGGTTCTCCCAGAGCAGTTGCCAGTGGCAGTCAGGCCTGAGGGGTGGAACCCAGGCAGAGACACATTTTAAACTGCTAAACAACTCATTCCTTGGAAGAGGGGAGTGAAACGTGAGCTCCCCATCTCTGGACAAGTACAAGCCAAAGTTGTACAACTACCTGATGGGGACATTGTGAAAAAGAATTCAACCTCAAATTGGTAGTTGAATTGGAATAAGTTAGAACAGAGAGGAATAAGGGAGAGGAAATGAAAGGAAAACATTTTATTTTAATGTAATTAAATAAGTTAAATTAATTACATTTAAAAAGAGGTAGGAAGGAAAGCCAGAGGCTGGGGACCATTCTGTGCATGTGCCCAACCTTTGGAAAGAAACTGGAGTGTTCCTGAGAGGGCTGGGATCTCAATGGGCAGTTGGCAGAGTGTCCCAGCACCCTGGTCCTTGGCCTCCAACACTATTCATTCCTGCCTGTGGATGGAGCCTTTGGGCCTGGCCATGCCCAGAAGCCACAAGGTCTAGCTGAGTAGTGTTTGCTAATACATTAGGATGTGTGGCCCTGGACAAAGAGGGGCAGAGCTTTCAGCTCCTCTCCACCTGCCCTAGTGACACTCAGGATCCTAGAGGGTCTCGTGGAGGGCCCCCAATTCCTAGGGCAGGCAGGGAAAGGAAGGGGCCTGTCTTCCCACTAGAGACCCATGACCAGATGATTGAGTTGCATCAAAACTGCTGAGCACTCACTGGCCCAGACAGGTCTGTTCCCAGAAGCAATCATGTCATTGGATTCCTAACTAGACCCTAGGAATTGGGCCAGTCCTTGCCCCCTGCTCAGAGGTAGGATTTGCAGGTAGAACAAAGCAGGTGTCTTCCTAAAAGATAATATTCCTGAGTTGTGTCCCAGGCAGTAGGGTGGACTGCAGTGTTGGGCTGTGACCAGGGGCAGGGCTCAGGCTCTGGCCCTCAGAAGGGAATTTTTCTTGAAAACTTTAGCTTTGCTGGTCTGGGAAGGGAACCTGGGCTCAGGCCCCAAGAAGTGTCACAGCCACCACCTATGCCAGAGGACAGACCTGAGGCTGGGGTAGGATGCCCAGCATTGGAACTTGGGCCTGTTCCCAGCCTGGACTGGTCCAATTAGGAAGACACACAGAGACAGCAAAAGAGGGCAAGAAATTGGAAGCAGGAAGAAGGGAGGGGGGAGGTAGAATCTTTTTCTGCTTCCCATTTCTGTTGCTTTCCTCTTCCACCTCTCTTCCCTGCCTCTTCCTATCTTAGGAGGATTCAGCTGAAACACACAGCAGCCCAACCCCTGTGTTTTAGGCTGGGCAGGACCACAGCCTCTCTTCTTGATCCCCATCTCTCCTGTTCCTCACCCAAGAAACCCCCTTTCTAGGACTGTGAAATCAGTGTGTTTTCAACCCTGATTCCACAGGTGCACCCCCTTAGCACACCCTGACGGTTGTCCATGCATCATTCACTGAGTGCTCCCCACCCACCCACACAACACACACACTTGGCTCCCAGGCCAAACGTGCCCGCTTGCTCTGGGCAATTGGCCTGGCCAGGTTCTCCCCTTTTCCTGCTTTACATCGTTTGCCGGCTCTGTACTTTGTGTTATTTGTGACTTCTCTTGTGCAAGCCACAGCAGTCTTGTCCCTGTGAATCCCATTCTCTTCCCATCGGCTTCTCAAGGAACTCAAAGGGTGATGTGGAGACACAGAAACTGGGCAGTGTGACACCACACACAGCCACACCCCACTACACCGACAGTCTCAAGTGAAAGACGGTGCCGCACACACTCGAGTGCAAATGTACATGGACGCACACTCAGACTCCCTGTGTTTAGGGTCTGCAGACACCCGCCCTCCTTTCTTGCAACCTCCCCCCTACTCACTTCCAGCCTACCCTCGTTTTTTGTCACCCCACCCTGGAGTTTGAGACACCAAGAGAAGGGTTGGGTGCAAACACCTGGCAAAAAATCACGGGATGGTCACACAAACACAAAATCACTCAAAAGATACCAACGGGAGGCTGGCGGGGGGCAGGGGTACTCCCTCCTTCCGCGATTTCCTCCTTCATCGCCCAGGCCTCCTCCCTCTGTCCCCTGACAAAAAGTCACCGAGCCCAGCTCAAATCGATTGTTTTATTGACTGTTTGCATACAGACGCGTTTAGAAAAGGGCACGGGCTCCGGGGGCTACTCCGTCCCAGGCCCGCGCTTGTGCTGCGCTTTGCGAAGACGGCAGATTCCGAGGACTGAAACTCCCCCCACCCCAACCCCGACGCTTTCTTTCAAAATGGAAAAAAGAACTCCGCCCCCAGTCGCCGCGCCGCGCCCCTCCCCTCCCCTCCCTCCCCGCCCATCTGCACCCCCGCCCGCCCCCCTACACTACACGGTCACACTTTACAGGACACAGACTTTTCTCTACAGGGCACGCTTGTCAGGGACTACACGCCGGGCAAACAACGATTCCCGCCGAAGCAGGGGCGGGGCGACGCGAGGACCAAGACGCGAGGACAGAGGGGCTCGGCTCCATCCGGATCCCACCTCACAGTCGCACAGTCACGCGCAGGCTTTGTGCGAACTAGGGCGCGAGCACTCCCGAGAGCCGTGGCCCGGGAGGCCACAGTCAGCTTCCTCCGCCTCTGGCGCTTTCCAGCTGGGTCTGGGTCGGGTGGATCCACGGGAGCGGCGCTGTTGGGCGCACAGACCTCCGGAAAGCCCAACACACGGATAACGAAATTGGCCCGGGACCAAGTCCACGCGCTCAGCCGCCAAGAGGCGCGCGGTCCTGCGGCGCTTTAAGTTAGGAGAGAGACAACAGAAAACGCATTCCCTCCCTACCCCCCGACATACACACCCGATTTTCCCAGAGGCTGGGAAGGGGGTGTTAGCACCAGACCCGAAATGTCGCTGTCTTTGAAAACAACGAAAACAGGAAAATCTGAGCGCGGAGCTGAAAGGCGCCCCAGGCACCGGGCTGGACTCCAACAGGCCAGAAGTGGGGTGGGGGTGGGAGGACAGAAGGATTTGGTTCCCTGCCGGGAGGTGGCTTTGGAACTAAAAATTAGGGGTTGCCACGAATCCCGGCTTCTGGGTGTAGGGATTGAAAGGGAGGAGGGGCCGGTGCAGTGGCTCACGCCTGTAATCCCAGCACTTTGAGAGGCCGAGGCGGATGGACCACCTGAGGTCAAGAGATGCAGACCATCCTGGCCAACATGGTGAAACCCCGTCTCTACTAAAAATAGAAAAAATTATCTGGGCGTGGTGGCGCGCGCCTGTAGTCCCAGCTACTCGGCAGGCTGAGACAGGAGAATCGCTTGAACCTGGGAGGCGGAGGTTGCAGTGAGCCGAGATCGCGCCACTGCACTCCAGCCTGGCGACAGACCCGAGACTCCGTCACAAAAAAAAAAAAAAAAAAAAAAAAAAAAAAAAAGGAAAAACAAAGGAAGGAAGGAAGGAAGGGGGAGGGGGAGGTCGAAGTGCGACCCCACAGCACTCCACTGGCCCGGGCTGGCCCCGAAACCACGGCGTTACCGTGAGGTTTCCAACGTCTTCGCTCGTTTCTTCTGGCTCCAGAGCCCACAGTGGGGCGGGCTGCGGGGCGGATTTCGCAGATAATCGCGATGGGAATGGAGGGACATAGATATCGCCCATCGTCTGCGGGTGGAGTCTTGCATGGGTAAGAGAAACACTGTGCTTCGCGGGTAAGGGGATTCAGCCCGCAGGGAGAATGGCAGCCGTGGGTAGCCGGGACTGGTGAAATCGGCCCACTCCCTACTAGAAGTCCCTAGTAGTCAAGGTTGCGAAGTGGTAAGGGGGAGGAGTAGGTGAAGGTTGGGGACGGGGGACATAAGTCCTGCCAGCCCTAGACTGCTGCTCCCAGGCACCCTAGGTGGAGGTCGGGAATGGGCGGGCCGGACGGGCCGAGGTTCAGCCTGCCGTCTGCCTGTAGTTGCCATTAATCTCCTGGGCGATGTTGACCGCCTCGGCGCCCAGGGGCAGCCGATCGCTGTACTCAGAGCCCGCCTCGAACTCCTCTTGGTTGGCCTTGGACTGGGACTCCACCAGTGAGCAGGCCGCCAGGCTCTCTTCTCTCTGCAGGTCCCCACTTGGGTCTCCCGGCTCTGCGTCTTCATCAAGGCCCTCCCCCTGTGCGTCCTCTGGTTCCTCGCCGCCCGCCTCGCCGCCTGCCGGGTAGCTTTTCTCGGACTCGAGGTAGGAAGCACGCGGGTCGAAGTCCGCGGCGATGCGCTTCTCCATAGGGTCAGGGGCCTGAGGCCGCAGGATCAGACGGTAGGGCTTGCCTGGGTGTTTAGCCAGCAGATGGCAGCAGGCGGCGCCCAGAAGGGGCACTGTGGCCAGCACCAGGAGGAATACGCTAACTGCCACGATGACCAGCAGCGATGGGAGCTCCTTCTTGGTGGAAAACACCACTTGCACGTGGCAGGCTTCGCCCGCCAGCGCCAGGCAGACGGAGTAGTTGGTACCCGGCCGCAGGCCTCGAAACCAGTAGGCGTTGACGCCTTCCTCTACGCGGGACCACTGCACGGCCGCCCCGCCCCCCGCTGGACACAGATAGAGTAGGCGCAGGGGTCGCCGCCCGGGTCGCCGGTCTCCGCCAGCCCCGCCGGGCCCAGGGCCCCAGCGCGCAGCCAGCGGCGTCAGCTGCACCCGCGCCTCGCGCTCCGCCACATCCAGCGCGATGACGCCCAGCTCGAAGACGTGCGGCTTGAGCTCTGCGCTCTGGTTGAACGCGTGGTTAGAAACGTACCGAGAGGGATCCCCGTTGCCACAGCGCTGCTCCTCCGCCGGGTCCGCGAGGATCTGGTCTTCGGCCTCCTCTCCCTCACCTGTGTCCTCCTCCGGCTCCGTCTCGGTCTCCCCGAGAATGCTGACCTTGGCCAGGCCTTGGCCTTTGATTTTGCCCTCGGGTTTGGAAGGCAGGACGCTGTTGCCCCGGCCCTTGCCTGTGGACTTGCGCTCAGAGGTCGGGGTCTGCCCGTCGGGTTCTCCCCCGGCGCCAGGCGCGTGTTTTGGGGGCCCGGTTGCTGCCACCGCCACACGTACTGACGTAGAGTTGGTGCCCAGCTCATTGTGTGCACGGCAAGTGTAGACGCCCGCCTCCTTGGCACTCAGGAGGGGGACCAACAGGGAGCCGTTTGCGAGGGCCAGGAAGCGCGGTGTGGCTGGGGGTGCGGGCCAAGCGGGTGCGGGAATCGGCGTTGGGGCTTGGGTCTGCGTCAGCAAGTCCCCATCTCCTTCTCTCTCTCCTTCCTCCGTCCCAACCCCATCGTCCTCCCCGCTCAGAACTGGTGGCTCTAAGACTACGGTGCCACCGGGGATCTGAAGTTGCCATTGCAGGCGGGGTGTGGGGTGGCCGTCGGCGATGCAGTGTAACATGAACGCCAGTCCCGCGCGCAGTGGGGTGCTCGGTGCCTCAAGCGGTGGCTCGGCACTCAGATGCACGCTCGGCGGTGCACAGGGCAGGGCGGGCAGGCGGTACACCGGCACCCCCTGCAGCGCGGGAGGTGACGCACAAGCAATGGAGTCGGGCTCGGGTAAGGACACCCGGGTGCTCGCGGCCCAGGCCTGCAGCCACACAAGGCCACAGCCGCAGTGGAAGGGATTGTGATAGAGTTGCAGGTGTGACAGCGCGCTGAGCGCGTCGAAGGTGCCGGGGGCCAGTGTACGCAGCCGGTTGTTGTTGATGCGCAGGGAACGCAGGTCGGGTAGCGCACCCAGTGCGTCCCGGGGCAGAGAGC
Source organism: Chlorocebus sabaeus (assembly GCF_047675955.1). NCBI lineage: Eukaryota > Metazoa > Chordata > Mammalia > Primates > Cercopithecidae > Chlorocebus > Chlorocebus sabaeus. The sequence continues at coordinate 49,940,135 of NC_132929.1, read as the reverse complement.
CCAGGCGGTTGTGGTTCATTTTGAGCAGCTGCAGCGCGCTCAGGTTGCGCAGGTCGCTCCACGGAAAGCTGGATATGAAGTTGTGGCTCAGGTCGAGGTTCTTAAGCTGACTCAGCACTGCCAGTGCGCCTGGCTCCACGGTGCGCACCTCATTGTGAGCCAGCCACAGCGACGTGACCTGTGTGACGTCGGCGAAGGCCCCGCGCCGCAGCACGGTGATCTTGTTCGCGGACAGACTAAGCGTGGTCACGTTGGCAGGCAGTCCTTCCGGCACCTCGCGCAACTCTTTGTAAGCGCAGTCCGCGAACTGGTGAGCGTACTTGTCCACGCAGGCGCACGGCTCAGGGCATGCTCCAGCCCCTCCTAGAAGCGCCCAGACCAACCACAGGGCCCGAAGGGGGAACATCACGGCTCCTGCAGATGGAAGCCAGGGAAAGAGGAAAGAAAGTGACTCACTGAACCCTAGCTTACCTCCCCTATCAAGCTCTGCCTCCGCAAACCCGTCTAGCACAAGTTCCGGGACTCCGGTAACCTCCTCTATGGCCAGGAGGCTCTCTTGGCCAGAAGTGAAGGTCAATAAAAATCTCGAGGTTCAACGGATGCTCCCTCCCAGGGCCCTAATTTCCTTTTCCGGCGGCCCGGTACATCGCTCTTTTTTTCCTTCCTACTCCTTGCTTCACGCTGGAGCTGGCCCCTCTGTAGGCTCCGCAGCTCGCCTATCTCCAGCGGGCTCCTCACGGACCCCTCTCTGTGTTTCTAAGCCTTAGTTTAACTCGGTGAAATGGATCCTACCCAGGAAGGACATTTTTGTCTGAGACTGGCTGTCCTCCCTGGAACCTTTGTCCCACATACAGCACTCACACACACGCCCATTCAGGCGCACAACAATACAAACAGACGCGGGGCTTCATCATCAAACCGCCAACTTCTGCAGGCGTTTAGAGGACCTGATGCTCAATTAGGAGGCTCACAACACATTTCCTAAACTCACAAACACACATGCACCCAGACACGGATAAAATAGACCCTGGAGACCTCATTGTTCTCTTAACTGAACTGGCATTTGTACAGCGTTTTCCACCACGGTACAAAGCGCTTTCCTGTCCATTGTGAGAATTAACAGACACAAGGACCCAAGTCCTCACACGAACCGACCCATCCACAAGAACACAGGCATGCGCCCGTGTGTGCACATAGCCCTCCACCGTGATAAAAACCCAGCAGAGAAGCAAGAGGAGGACCTGCACTGCACGACTTGAGATGTGGGATCTGGGGAAGCCCATCCCCATGACCTTCTGCATCTAAGGCCGAAGTCACCTGCCCGGGGCTGCAGCTCCTGTGAGGGGAGAAGGTTGCTCTGCCAACCTTCCTTATGGGGAAGGAGATCCTTCCCCCATGTTTGGACCAGGTGTGTTGGGAGAGTGGTCACTAGAGCTTCCTCTCAGGTCCCCCAGGCAGCTCCCATTGGGCAGAGGCGTCCTCAGCCAACAGGTCATGGAGCTGCCACTACCTAATGAAGCTGGAGAAGGTGAAAGATTCTGCGCCTTTCTCCACAGCTCTGCGGTGCCTAAGGTCCCCCTCCCCATAAAACCTTAAGCCCGGTCACACAAACGAACTTGCACAGACTCCCCTGCCCCCTCTGGAGCGGCCGTCAGGTTTGGCAGAGCCCCTCCCACAGCCTGTCTTTGGGAACCTGCCCCTTCACTCTGCCTGTGCTCTTCTGGGAGGGTCCCTTCCCTCCCTTCTCAGTTCCTCCCAGACAGCACCTCCCCGCCAGCCCCGCACCCCATGGGGTGCTCTAGGCTGGACCTACCCTCACCTGGGTCAAGGTTGTGGGGTGGCCCCCATTACTTACCCAATATTCGCCGACTCTCAGTAAATGTCCTAGGGCTGAACCCCCTTCTCCAGACCCGGTGTGGCAGAGCAGGAAACATAGCCCAAGGAAGATACTCGCCTGTGTTGTGGCTGGGAGGAAAACGGGGGGCGGGGGCAAAGAAAGGGACAGGTAAGTTTGGGGACTCGGTGGCCCCAAAGTACCACTTCAGTTTTTCCTTTTGCGTCCGTTCCCCCCACCTCTCTGGCTGCAGGTTGGAGAAAGTCCTTGCGCGCTCCAGGGCCTGGCGGGGACGCGCATAGCCTCTCCCGCCTCCTGCTGGGTCTACTTTTGTTAAAGCCACGGAGACCCTCCCCAAGGCCAAGTCGGTCATAAGGGGCATCCCACGCCCACCGTCCCGGCTGGGCTCTTCGCAGCCTACTACACCCCCCATAACCCAGGTACCCCCACATTTACACAGCCGCTGACGTTGTTACTGTCTCTCATCACACCACCTCCCCCCTCAACGTTCAAACACATTCGCGCACACACAGTCCCTCACACCCTCCCCATAGTCGACCTTCACACGTTACAATCATCCATGATCAGGTAATAATCGCATCAATGTGTTCAGTCCCTGCTACATTCACACGCATTTTCACAGGCACACCTGCACACGGGACACTTACCGTTCTCCTCTCGCACACGCATACACACATTCACGCGAACTCACCCTCACGCGCCTGTCCCGCCAGCGCCCGCGAGCTTCACTGCTAATTGAATGCAAGCCGCTTTTACGCCCTGCAACACGTGAGACAAACCATCTTTGAGGAATTTGGGGGAAGGAAAGCCGCGCGGCTGAAGTCGGGTGGGGGAAGGAGTGTCTTTGCCATTAAACTCTTTTTGCAAATGCAGGCGGTGGCACCGACAGACCTCGAGCCGGACCCGCGGAGCTGCGCGCAGCAGAGCTCGCGCGGACCCTTCCCTCCCACACCCCCCGCTGCTAGCCGCCTCCTCCCCGAAGCCACGTTCAACACGATGCATAATTGATAGTGTTAGCAGAGCGCCGCGCCCTCCCTACCATTTTTGCCTGGATCTGGGCTGATATAAGCCCTAGACTCCCCCCGCCGCCGCCGCCCCAACCCCCCTCCGCCCCGCCTGCTAGTCTAACCCGAGACCAGAACGCACAGCCCTGCAGGGCGTGCTGGGAAGGGACGCCCCCCTCCCCAGCCCACCGTAGCCCTGCCCAACCTCTTAAACCGGAACTCTTTACATCTGGTCTTTTGTGGCTAAACCAGCGCTTGAAGCCCACTGCCCGGCTCGTTGGCCTAAGCGCACCGCGGGACAGGTGGAGCATGGGGAAGCTCTCCCGAGCTCACCCAAGCACCTCACTCCAGGTCTTGCCTGCTCCAGGAGAACGGGGCAAGGAAGCTGCAGCAGACAGTAGCACAGACAAGGATGGTGTCAAAACGTCCGCTACTCTTGAGCACGGTGGGCTGGGGACTTCAGGCCTGAGCATTTCTCCCATCCCTGCCCCCCATATCTTCCCAGCCTCTCAAGCAGACACTGGGTCAACCCTACACGCGCTATCCCCCAAGCCCCGGTGGCCCCCCACCGCCCTGCCGTCTCACACCCTCACACAACAGCCGGCTTCAGCAGACTCGCTGTTCCCGACTCTCGCTCCCTAGCTCTGATGAAACCCCGACATTTCTTTCAGCGATGAGGAGGCGGAGGCGCGGCGATGTCGAGGCATTTGGCTAAAACCCGGTTTCCGCCCCCCTGCGCTGCCCACGTTAGCCCTGGAGACAGCTACCGGCCAGAACCAGGAAAGGGGTTCAGGCTCCGGGAGACACGCAGAATCCCCACCCGTTCTGTAGCCACTCAGCTCTCCGGGCGCACCAAGTCCCACAGCCATCACCCCGGGCCATGGGGGTCTCTCGTGGTGGGTCGATGGCGCGGGTTTGGGGCTTCCGTGGAGATCAATACCCCGATTTGAGTGTTGAGCATCTTAATGAGCTAGGGGAGGGGGTGGGGAAGAGAGACAGGGTAAGAGCGCAGCATCTAAAGAGACCACCCGGCCCAGGGTTCCGAGGCTGCTTTGTAAATTAAATATGAACAGACTGGTGCGCTCACGCTCCAAGCGTCCCTCCCTCTCTCCTACTCCTGCCGTCGCTACAGGCGGCCCAGCGGGCTGGAACCATCGCATCTCGCTTAGCCCCAGTTCAGAACACAGAACTTCACACAGCCTGCTCTGGCCTGGGATCCCCCCAGCCCACCCATGGGGAGGGCGCAAGGCGCCTTTCAGGGAAGGTGTCTTCGAGAAGGGTCGAGGGGTGAGAGCACTGTGACCCGTCCCTGCCGGGGACCCTGTGGTGGGACAGCCAGGATTGAGTCCCTAGCCTGGGAGTGAGTCCCTGAGGTTTCTAGGCCTTGTGGGGTCGGGGGAGGGACGCAGACAGCGGGACCAGCACACCCTTCTTTGTCTGCCGAACAAGGTGGGGGTGGGGGCGGGGAGCTGCGTCCTGGGCAGTTGTCCGGGTATTGGGATCCCTGAGGGGGCGGTCTTGGGAGCCTATGCCAGGGAAGGATCTTAGGAGGCAGGGGCCCAGCAGCTGGAGCTGAGTCCGGTCCGGATGGCGTGTCCAGGGGACTTTTCGAGACTGAGTGAGGGGCGTCAGGCGGGGAGACTCAAGGCCTTTGGGCCCTCCCCCGGTTTTTACCTATTTTCTTTCTTTCTTTTTTGCCTTCCGCAGGGAGGCAGAATCTGGGTAGTGGAAGGGAGAATAGGCTCGCTATTTGCCCGGAGCTTCCCCGGACTGCAGGAACCCGTCCTATAAGCAACCCGGAAACTTCGGGGCCCGAGGACCAGGGAAGACCCCCTTTCCTTGCTGTCTTGACAGGGTTGCAGAAGCCAAGGAGTTCGGCAGGGAGACCTTGGGTGGTTAGGGACGCAGTGACCACCCCTGCGCTGGAGCTGACTCCCGCAGGCCCCGGAGGCTCTAGCTCACTCTACAGCAAATGCTTTTGTCCCCTAGGCTGCCCTGGGGGAAAGACGCCCCTTACCCCTGCCTTCGAGCCTGGAGAGCGCAGTGCCCGCCGGGGCAGGGCTGGAGCCCGAGTCGCCCCAGGCAGAGTCCGCCGAGGCCTGGGGTGGGAGCCGCGACTTCTGGATCTGCCTCCGAGCTCAGCTAGAAGACTGCGCGCACCTCGTCCGGCGCCGCCCGGTGCGCAGAAGCGGGTCTAATGTTTATAACGTTAATAAAGACACAGTTACGGGAGGGCTGGGTAGCAGGGAACCAAGACCTCACCCCGCCGCCGCCCACGTCTTTGATCGTTAAAGAAACAGTCAACTAATCAGGTGTGTGGAAGTAGGGGTGGAGGAGGGGAGGGTGACAAGGTTCCAAGCCGGGAGCGCAGAGGGTCCCAGATTCAGAATCTGCCGAATCCAGACTAAGGCTTCTAACCAGGCTGGGGCCGACCCCAGATAGACCCAGGAATGGAGAGCTGGAGCCCCTGGCCACTGTTTGCGGATCGACCCTTAACTTCAACGTTGTGAATCCGGAGCGTCGGGATGGTGGGGAGGACTGAAACCCATTGGATCTGGGGACTTGCTGCAGCGACTCCGTCCGCGCGCTGTTCCTGGGGTTCAAGCCTGCTCCGCGCGCTCTTCCTGGGGCCCAAGCCTGCTCCGCGCGCGCCCCCTGCTGGACACCGCTTGCCGGGCGCAGAGGCGGATCAATGGCGGAGGGTGCCGGCTCGGCGAGGAAGATGTGGCTGGAACCCTGCACCAAGGCGAGCGCTGCCCGCGGCTCTGCAGTCCTGCGGCGCGATACTCCAGTGGGGCGCGCTTAACCAAAGTCCCGAGGCTTTACTTCCCGTGCCCACCCAGTCTATGTCCCAGGTATCAGCAACCTCTGACCCCCTACACAACACAGGCGCGGTCCCTACTTCGCTCTGCGTAGTGTTTCCAGTGCCCAGGGCGTCTCCTAATTCTTGAACGACTAGTCCCTGGCACGAAAGCTGCTTACACACCTCTCCCATTCTCCCTTCTCTCTGAGTCTTATGACTCTCTCAGGGGCCTATTAAAATAAATATCTGAGATCTGAAAAAAAATCTATTGGCGCTAAGAGGTGCAAAAGGAAACGGCAAAATTGGAAGAAATCGATGTTTGAATGTTTAGGACATGCAATATTGTGTAAACGATTCTGTTGCAACTGCACTCAGAGTTGTATATATGCCCTTGTATTTTAATGTGGCACGCAGAGGATTTAATGGACTTGCCTAAAGATGTGGGAAGGGCCTCTGAGAATAAGAAAGCCGGGGCCCAGATGGGCATCAAACATCCCCACCATAGCAGCCGGTTAAGGCTGCGGAGACCTTCCCCACCGCTGCCCTCCAGCCAGAAGCCCCTGAACACTCACTGTTTTCCATCTTTCAGCTTCTGCGCGCGCGCGCACACACACGTTCTCTCCAGTCCCTCACCTCCAAGAAGCTGCTTTCCTTTTCTAATTTCCAGCTGAAAGATCACTCCTCAGGGAAGCCAGGCCCAGTTTGTAATTCCCCCTCCGGCCTTTCCTTGTACAGGCTCTATGTAGTCGTCAGGAGGGCAGGTTCTAGCATCAGACTCCATTATGTACTGACTGTGTGTCCTTAGCCAAGTTATTTAACCTCTCTGTGCCTCAAGAAAAAAAGGCATAAATAAGAGTACTGGCCAGGCGTGGTGGCTCACGCCTGTAATCCCAGCACTTTGGGAGGCCAAGGCGGGCGGATCACGAGGTCAGGAGTTTGAGATCAGCCTGACCAACATGGTGAAACCCGGTCTCTACTAAAATCACAAAAATTAGCCGGGTGTGGTGGTGCGTGCCTGTAATCCCAGCTACTCAGGAGGCTGAGGGAGGAGAATCACTTGAACCTGGGAGGCAAAGATTGCAGTGAGCCGAGATCGTGCCACTGCATTCCAGCCTGGGTGACAGAGTGAGACTCCATCTTTAAAAACAACAACAACAACAAAAGAATACCTATGCTTTTGGGCCACCTTGAGGATTAAATGAATCAATGCATGCAAAGCACTTAGTACCTGGCACTTAGTGCTCAGTACTTGCCCACTTTTTAAATACAGTAGCTGAATTAGCCATTATTATTGCCTTGCAGAGTTGGACACAGGTTTGATAAAATGTTCTGCTGCACACACCCCTACAGGCTTGTGTCCTGCCTCCCCCATAGGGGAGGACCTTGGCTCTGCCCCCAGACCTCTCTCTTCACCACCACCACCCGCTTTGCACACACACACACCATGGGTATATGTAGCAACCAGATTTACTATTATGATTTGTAAAGGTTTCTAGTTTCAGATACTTAGACTGGGCTTGTGGCTGCCACCAGCATGCCTGTTTGCGAAGAGAGACCTGCAACTGCAGACTTGCTGGAAGGTTTTTAATTAGAACTATATTCTGTTTAAGCGTTTATTGGACTTTGTGACTTTAATTATTTTCTAGGGGGAAAAAAAAATCCACATTTGCCTATGAGAAGACTGTTGATTTCAGAGGAAAGTAGCAACCCGTGGCAGTTTGCTGGAGGCAACTGAGAGGAATTTTCTGAATGGTTCTAATGAAGCTCGACATTTTTAATAATCTGTATTAATAATAAGCCCATGACCCTCCTCCCAGCATTTTCATGAAATTAGCTTAATGTACTGGCAAGGCCTTTTATTGCCATCCAAATTAACAACAGCTCTTCCAGTGGCAGCTCATGTAATTATCTGGGTCTGTGCTTGTCTCACTGAATAAGAGGAACTCCTGCCTGGAAGAGGCAATACTCCTACATTCAAGGGGGAACCTGGCCTAGCAAGATGGCTCATGCCTGTAATCCCAGCACTGTGGGATGCCAAGGTAGGAGGAGTATTTGAGCCCAGGAGTTTAAGACCAGCTTGGGCAACATAGTGAGACCTCATCTCTACATTTTTTTTAATTGGTTGGGCATGGTGGCACACACCTGTGGTCCCAGCTACTCTGGAGGGAGACTGAGACCAGAGGATTGCTTGAGCCCAGGAAGTTGAGGCAGCCATGAGCCATGATCACACCACTGCACTCCAGTCTGGGCAACAGAGTGAGACCCTGTCTCAAACAAACAAACAAACAAACAACCATAAAAACCCCAAAAAACAAGTAAGGGGGGCGGGGTGCAAGATGCTTGGCAGTCCCACCCCAGTTCAGGCAGGACTGTTTTCCACAAGAGATGTTCTGAGGCAGCCAGCTCCTCTGTGGTAGGACTTGCCCTGGTAAAGGTAGGGCTGGGTGAGGCAGGGGAGTGGGGGCTGTAGATGATGTGTAATATTTCCATCGGCAAATAACAAGATACCCATCTCCAAGGATGGAAAGTATTAAGTATATCATCTCACAAAGCAGGAAGAAAGGCTGGCTTCCCAGCTGTTGATTCAGCGGCTCAATGACATCAGCAGTCACAAGTTCTTTCATCTTTCCCCTCTGCCACCCTTAATAGGGCTTCCAGCCCAAGGACTGGGTCCCTTGGTGCCTTGGTGTCACTGGAGGGCTTCCGGAGCCACCAAGGAAACATACTTATTGTGTGTTTTTTTTTTTTTTCTTTTCAGATGGAGTCTTACTCTTGTTACCCAGGCTGAAGTGCGGTGGCACAATTTTGGCTCACTGCAACCTTCACCTCCTGGGTTCAAGTTATTCTCCTGCCTCAGCCTCCTGAGTCGCTTGGATTACAGGAGCATGCCACCACACCCGGATAGTTTTTGTATTTTTAGTAGAGACGGGGTTTCGCCATGTTGGCCAGGCTGGTCTCAAACTCTTGATCTCAAGTGATCCTTCCACCTCAGCCTCCCAAAGTGCTGAAAATTACAGGTGTAAGCCACTGTGCCCAGTCACAAATGTAATGTTAACAGACTAGTGGGTTAGAAAGACAGGTTTCTCTTTTTTGAAGCCACAGCCTCTCCCTTGGCTCTCGACACCTATTGGCATAGGACTATTTATCTCTGAACCAGTCACTGGTGAAGGGGTTGAAATTGATTGGTTCAGAACAATCATCTAGCCCTGATATGGCTATGGAGCAGTCAATCCCAAGGCTCACTACAAGCAAGAAGTCCCTTTTAAATAGAAGGATTGGGGAATTACATGTTCAGAGTAGCCTAATATTGTATTAAAATGAATTGAAATGAGAATGACCAGGATTATAATGGACCATACTAGATACTTCCTTATCTGGAGTTTAGACCAATCTATATCCACAGTCTGAGATCACAGGGTCAGGGCAGTGTGTGTGACCAGGTTCAGGAAACTCTGGTAGGCGTACAAACCAGAGGATTCCTTGCTTTCACAGAATTCTTGGATTGATTATTTTTATATTTACTGTTTTTTTCTTTATTTATTTGGGTTGAGGATCAAACTGTGTTGTCCAGCTGGCCTCAAATCCTGGGCTCAAGTGATCCTCCTGCCTCATCCTCCCAAGTAGCTGTGCCTAGAGGCACACATTTCACCCGGCTCTTTCACGGAATTCTTGAAAGGATAAAAATCTGTTCTTGGAAATGCCTGTGCTGGGATCCAAAGCTATTTTTGGAGCAGTGGAAGCTTCAGTCTTTAGTCGGATATTTATGAACAGGAGATGTTTATGAACTCAAAGATGTCCCTGTATGACTTCACATCCTGAACATGTCTCCCAGTCCCATGGCAGAGAAGAGAGGCACTTTTACTGTCGAGGTGGAAAACAGGAGGAAGAATTCTACCTTGGTCTTAGGAAAAACGTGGGGCAGTGCAAAGCAGGGCAGACCACACTGGGCTTGGAGCTCCACAACCTGAAACCTCACTCCAGCTTCACAAGCTCTCTAAGTGGTCTTGAGCGACTCTTGCCCTCTCCACAGCCCTTGGGGTGCTGTGGCCTTAGAAGAAGCCAGTTTGCAGGTTGAGTTGGGGCTTCTGGGCCTCAGGCTGCCATCTGAGAGGGCTTCCTGCAGGAAGACACCCTCCTTGGGTGTCTGGGGGCTGTGGCTTCCCCTCTTCCTCATGGCCCTTGGCAGTTTCTGTGTCTCCCCTCCCATCACACTGCAACCCACCTCATCTCTTGAGGACCACTTGGGCCCCAGGAGCTAGCCCCTCCCTCAAACCGCTGTGCACTGCTCTGTGGGCAGAGGGAGTCTTCCTGCTTCAAAACACTTACCGAAGGCTCTTTCCATAGCAGGATTCAGGGGCGGCTGGGGCGCTGTTACTTCAGGTTAAAATCTGATCACTGAATATTTCAGGAACCTGGCACATCAACCGGGGAAGAGCAAGGCTGCCACCCCTTCCTGCTCTGCAACCCTCAGTCCTCCATTCCCTGGGGACATCACAGGACATAAAAAGGCCACAATAAACACACATTCAGAGAACTGTCCCCCACCCCAACCCGCCCCACACCTCCTGTGGCCTCCTGCAGACTGCAGGAGGGCCGGGCCCAAAGTCTCCTCCTCCTCCTCCATCCCCCAGACTCAAAGCTCCTGGGGTGTGGGGGCTGCCCAGGGCCTTCCCCTCCACTGTCCCCATCAAAGCCCAGAACAGCACAGGGAGGGCACTCAGTGGGCTGAAATAAAACTGACTTTTCCCTCGGAGACCTTCAGTCTCTTGCTATCAATAGACTGTTTTCATTTGCTCTTGGAAGTGGCTTCCCAGAAGCAGAGCTGAGACAATGTTTTGTGTGCAGGTGGTTGTTTAAAAAACTGCCCAAGCAAAAGCAAAAAACAACCAGAAGAGAGAAGGGGAAGTAGGAAAGGAAGAGGAAGAAGCTAAGCAAAGGTGTGATTTCAGGCACAGTCTCAGCCTTGGACTGATCCCAGGAAGCTCCAGAGTGAAAATGAATCCTGTTTGTCCCAGTGAGAGGCAGAGAAGCTCACTTCCACAGATGCACAGCAGTCAGACATTGGCCAAGGGCTGCCCCTCGGGGATGGGACTCCCAAGCACTTCCTCCTCTCTGGGCCTGTAGGCAATCAGCTCTAGTAGCCTGGAAAGACGCTGTGAAATCTGCACCCACCTTAGCGAGACGCAATGACAGCCTTGAAGGATTACAGAGTCACCCAGCATCAGAGTTTGGGGCCCAGAGGTCCCCATCCCTTTCACTTTACTGGGAGGGAGACAGAGGCCGAAAGAGCGGTCACAGAGCAGGTGGGGATGGGAAATGTCCCCAGCCTACCTGGGCAGTCTGGGTTAAGGGTGTGCCAAGCCTGGTGGCTGTGGGTGAGTTTGCTGATTAGGAGGACCTTGAGGTTCTTGGGCAGATGTGGCCTCGACAGTGGCAAGGGCAGCTGTCTCTGGGGTGGATGGGACAGGCCCCCCCCACTTCAGGTCTCCTGGTTAGTCCCCCATTCCCCCACTCCATTGCCCACAGGCACTTGAACAGAATCCCATTCACATGTAGGAGAGACTGAGGTTGCACCCTCGAGTTATTTATAATAGGATGCTGACCCCAAATCAGGCCCCATAGAGAGGGCATCTCATCAGGCAGCCGGCTGGGGCAGAGATCTGGAGGGAGGAGAACACTCCCGGAGGTGGATCCTGGCGTACCCAGGCAAGGCCAGTTCAAATGGCTACGTCTAGGGGAAGCCAGGCACAATTCAGTGTAAGGGGGTCTACAGCAGTAGATCAGGGGCTAGGGGACTGTATCTACTCTTCACTGACTTCCTGTGAGACTTTGGAAATCTGTCTCCCTTCTGGGCCTCAGTTTCTCCTCCTGTGCTGTGGGGCTCAATGTCCCTCCTGTCTGCCTCATCTTGGGGTTTGGTCTGTCACATTCTCACTCCTCAGTCCTGTCCCTACCAAATCCAAGCTGAGGAAGGGTGCCTCAGTGCAGCGCGTCCCAGGAAAGGATTGCTCAGGTGCCGTCCTCTTCTGTGTCCTCTTCAAAGTGCCCCAAATAGACTTTCCCGGGGAAGCCAGAGGAATCAGGCTATGAAGAGTGACCCCGTGCAGTGCAGCAGCTGTGAATCCTGCAGCCCCATCTTCCCGCATCCTTATCTCCAGACCCAGCTGGGAACTTGATGTATTTATTTGCCTCTCCCAGGGCCCCACTGTGTCCAACCCACATATCTGCCGGCTGTCTGGTAGCCCTGTGCAGGCAAGGAGGGAGGGGATTGCTATAAATCCCTCCAGCCTGCAGCCGGCAGGGTGACCCTGTCAGGTAGAGGAGACAATCAAGGTGGCTTGGAGAGATGGGGACAAAGGCACCAGGAGAAGCAGCTTGGGATAGAGTCACCTAGATACTAAATGGGCTGGAATCAGGGGAGAGGAGAGTAAGAGAGGAAGGGGAAGGGAAGAGGGATAGGGTGGGCAGGGGAGGAGAGAAAAAGGGAGAGAACAGAGGAGAGGCGAGGAAGGGCAGGAAGGGAAGAAGCAGGCAGTGCTTTCTAGTGCATTCTGGGAGTCAGCACAATGCCTTCTGGTCTAGGGTGTTTGGTGTATAGAGTCATTTTTTAGTGTGTTGCCAATCTGCTAAATTTAGTACTTTCTATATGTTATCTCATGCAATCCTCACAATTTGTGAAGTATGCATTATCACCCCCATTTGTATATGAGATCACAAAGGGTAAGCAGGTTGTCCAAGGTCACACAGCAAAGCTGGGATTTAAAGCCAGATCCCTCCTAAAGCCTATCTTTTAACTTCCACACACACAGCTCTGTTTCCAAGCTGACTCTATAAGTGCACCACCATAAGCCCAGCCATACCCACCCTCACTCACCTTCTGCCTCCCCATGGGTTGGTCTGACTTGTTTTTTTTTTTGTTTTTTTTTTTTTGAGATGGAGTCTCTCTCTGTTGCCCAGGCTGGTTTGCAGTGGTTCAATCTCGACTCACTGCAACCTCCACCTCCTGGGTTCAAGCAATCCTCCCCCCTCAGACTCTGGAGTAGCTTGGGATTACAGGCACATGCCATCACACCCGGCTAATTTTTGTACTTTTAGTAGAGATAGAGCTTCACCATGTTGGCCAGGCTGTTCTCAAACTCCTTTGACCTCAAGTAGGCAGTTTCCCCATCTGTCTTCATCCTACTGCCTGGCAGCCTATCCATCAGACTGTTTTTAGAGTTATGTCTTGATAAAATAAAAATCATGGTGGGAGTCATTTACACCCTAGTGAGAGTCATCTAAGATTCCCTTATCTTCTCAGACCTTTTAGCTGAAGTTGGTTATGAGAGAGGATGGGGACGGGGAAAAGGGTCAGGGCGGGTGAGCACTCTTGGAGCTTGCACTGTTTCTTGCCGATGCCCTGGCACAGTGTGAATATGTCAATCTAAATGGAGAGCTCTATGCATGTTCCTCTCTATTGCCTTTGTCACCAATACGAATTCCCAAGGCAGAGCCCTGGGAGGGCTGGACTGAAGGACCTGGAGGTAATAGAAAACGCTTGACTTTGGATTTCAGGTCAAGCTCTGCCAGTGACTTGCTGTGTAACATCAGACAAGTCAGTTCACCTCTCTGCACTTCAGTGACCTCATCTGTAAAAGGCTGGTTTGAATTAGATTATTAATTTTCTTTAGGTTTTGCAATTGTTTTTTGTTTTAACATTATATTCAATTATTCCCTCATCTTTATTAAAGTATAATTGACAAATAAAAATTGTGTATATTTCCAGTGTTCAATGTGATATATGCATACATTGTGAAATGATTAAATCAAGTTCATTAACATTTTAATCACCTCACATATTTTTATTATTATTATTTTTGTGGTAAGAACATTTAAGATCTATTCGCTTAGAATAGTGTTTGCTAGAGTTGAGGAAGGGTAAGGGGGAGGGGGTAGCCAAGGGTTGGCTAACAGGTTAACAGATACAAGAGTACATGGCTGAGTGCAGTGGCTCACGCCTGTAATGCTAGCAGTGTGGTAGAATCACTTGAGCCCAGGAGTTTGAGACCAGGCTGGGCAACATAGGGAGATCCAATTTCCGCAAAAAATTTAAAAATTAGCCAGGCATAGTGGTGCATGCCTGTGGTGCCAGCTACTTGCGCGGCTGAGGTGGAAGGATCGCGTGGGCCCAAGAGGTCGAGGGTACAGTGAGTTGTGATTGTACCACTTCATTCCAGCCTTGGGGACAGAGTAAGACCCTGTCTGGGGAAAAAAAAAGAGTATAGCTAGATAGGAGGAATAGTTCTAGTGTCTTTGGCACTATTGGGTGACTATAATTAGTGACAATTTATTATATATTTTTAAATAGCTAGAAGAGTGGATTTGGAATACCCCCAGAACAAAGAAACGATAAATGTTTGAGGTGGTGGATATGCTAATTATGATTTGATCATTACACATTGTACACATGTATAAAAATACTATAATGTATCCCACAAATATATACAATTATGTGTTGATTAAAAATAATAAAAGCAGGCCAGGTGCGGTGGCTCAGACTGGTAATCCCAGCACTTTGGGAGGCCGAGTCGGATGGATCGCAAGGTCAGGGGATCGAGACCATCCTGGCTAACATGGTGAAACCCTGTCTGTATTAAAAAGACAAAAAATTAGCTGGGTGTGTTGGCAGGCACTGTAGTCCCAGCTACTCGGGAGGCCGAGGCAGGAGAATGGCGTGAACCCGGGAAGCGGAGCTTGCAGTGAGCCGAGATTGCACCACTGCACTCCAGCCTGGGCGACAGAGCGAGACTCCATCTCATAATAATAATAATAATAATAATAATTCCTTCAGATTTTTCCCCTTCATTTGCTTATTTTTCTTTTTGCCAATTACCTACCTGTTTTTTCAGATGCTCCAACCAAGCTATCAAATGCCTAGTGGTAATTATCCAAAAACTAAGATACACTGGATACTCTATCAGCCCCATTATTTTCCTGGAGGCTTCCCTCTCTCCCTTGCCCTCCATCCTTCTGCTCCAAACTGGACTCAGCTCTCAGCCCGAGGCATGGCTGGCATCCTGGTATGTCTCTGCACCATCGTGTGAATTTCCTGCTGCCTCTTCTGTGTGCATCTCCTGTTCCCTGGCCCCAGATCTTCTTTTTCCTTGGTTTACTCTCTCTCATGTTCCAGTGGCTTCCTGAAAAAGAGTGAATGGAAGCCAAGCTTTCTGATCCTCACACATTTTAGAATGTCATTATTCTACCCCAGCTCCTGATTACTAGTTTGGCTGGGTATAATGCTCTAATTTAAACGTAACTTCTCCTCACATTGGGAAATATTGCTCTATTATTTTCTAGCTCCTAGTGTTGTTGGGAAGAAGTCAGTGTCATATGGAGTCTTGGCTCTTTACATATGACCTGTCTCTTCTCTCTGGAAGATTTTAGGATTTTCTCTCTATCTTTAGTTTTCTGGAATTTCCCAATGATGTGCCTTGTTGTAGGTCTTCATTCACTGTGCTAGTCACTCGGTAGACTCTTTTGAATTAGAAAATTGTGTCCTTCTATTGTGCGAAGTCACCGGCAGGTTCATGTGAGCTGGGTAATCACATTCTTTTCTTCCAAGGACAGAGGTATCAAGGCCCTGGGAACCTTATAAGTGGATGTGGGGAAAGGGGGCCTGAGGTGAATCCAACAAAGCTGTAGCACCCACTGAGCTCATGTCCCAGGGCTAGGCTCTGCCTGAGCACAATAGACATGGGTGAGACCCACTTCCTCACCCAGTCCAATGGTGGGGCTCAGGACACACATGGTCCAGGAAGCCCCCAGCCCCCAGCTACATTTACATGCACCTACCTGCATGCAGCAATCAGTGAGCCACAGGACAACGTAGGGGAAGGGGCAGCTCCAGAGAGCAGGATAGGAGGGAGGTAAATAATCATGGGGTAGGGAGTGGCCTTATGGGGAAGGGGCAAAGGCAGGGCCGTGTGTGTGTGTGTGTGTGTGTGTATGTGTGTGTGTGTGTGTGTGTGTGTGTGTTGTGTATTGGGGGAAATGGGGAGAGCATCTGTAGTTTTGTCTGCCTCCTTTTCTGGCCACTGCATCCCTTTTTTGTGAATAGTTTTTCTTCCCATCATGGACTGAGTGTCTCTGTCTCCTCCAAATTCATATGTTGAAGCCCTAACCCTCTGCATGACTGTATTTGGAGATGAGGCCTCTCAGGAAGTCATTAAGGTTAAATGAGGTCCTAAGGTGGGGCTCTGATTCAGTAGGATTAGTATCCTTATAAGACGAGACACCAGAGAGTGCACTCACTCTCTCTCTGCAAAAATACAAAGAAGAGGTCACGTGAGCACACAATATGGCAGCCACCTATGGGACAAAAGAAGAGGCCTCAGAATGAAACCTACCTTGCTGGTACTTTGGTCTTGGATTTCCCAGCCTCCAGAACTGTGAGAAATAAATGTTTGTGGTTTAAGCCACCCAGTCTGTGGTACTTTGGCATGGCACACTGAACTAATACATCTCCCTGCCCTACTTCAAACACATGACACTAGAGGGCTTGGCAGTTTTAGTGTCCTAGCTACCCAGCCAACCCAGACCAGACCAAGCAGAAACTTTCTTCTGGAATTTTCTGAATCAGAACTAATGGAGGGGAGCCCCATCGTTTCTTGGGGGCAAAGCCAGGAAGACGGAAACCTCATGCTGCCAAGAGCCTGTCTCCAACCTTGTGGGGAAAGTTGCTCTGAGAGCACAAAACTGATCTGCAGACTGAGGTGGAGACAGAGACAAGGGAAGGAGCCTGCAAATCCTAATAGCGCTGGTAATTCTGGGTCCAGGTATTCCTGAGGCCCAACTGTTCCCTCTCCTGCCTGTGGCTAACTTACTGACCAATGAACTTCCGTTCTTGCCTAAGCAAACTCCAGTGAATTTTCTGTCACTCACCCCCAAAGAGGCCTGACTGCAATGGCAGGGCATGGCAGGGCTGGGCTGGCTGGCACAGAGGACAGTGTGGGTGGAATCAGCGGTGACAGGCACACAGGAAGTGCAGTTATCACGTGGACTCCATGAGGTCTTCCTCCAACCCCAACTGTGAGCAAGGCTGGGCACATATGCTCAGTAGGTCAGAGTGAGGGGTTAGAGGTGCCATGCTCAGGGCCATCTTTCTATGAGCCAGACTTTTTGTCATCAAAGGCTTTGCCATCAGAGATAGTTTCAGTCATATCTTGGGTTCACTTAATCAACTGCTGTTCTCCTACTTTCAGGATCTTTACACTAGGCTGCCCCACGTGGGTGTTAGGAAGCCATAGGCATCCTGGCTAAAAGTCTAGACCACAAAAAGGGCTTCCGCCAGCCTGCCCAGGGCTCCAGACAGCAGGACCGATGGGTTGTGGGAGGAACCCAGCCTGGGTGGTCGTGACATGTACACCACTCTTGATCTGACTTCTGGAACTTTTCACTCCTCCGGTTTGGGTCCTCGTGGGGCACACGTGGGAAAGACCATAAATGCCCATGTCTCTGACTAGTTTCTCCATCAGAAGTGGTCATTGCACCAAGCACCCTCCTCCATTAAAACTGGACAGACCAAGGGCCACTTTCCTAATGGATGAGTCTTCTTGGTCCATCTCATTCTCCCAACAGAGCTCCCTCCCTGGGATGGGAATGTGCCATGCCAGGAGAGCCCTCTTGACCCAGCCTCCAGCCAAAGCCAGTCCCCCTGCCAAGCAGGCCCTAGAGTTACACTGGAGGGTGGCAGGCCTCACCTGGAAATTTCTTGCTGAAAATTGTCAGTTTCCCACACAAGTACAGCCTGACAGTTTAATTCAAATTATTCGAAGTTCAAAAATTCAAAACCAGAAGGAGACTACTGCTTCAGTCTCGACTGCTTGAAAATTAGGCTGTGTAGGGCTTTTGTTTGCTGGAAATTGTGAGTCAGACCTTGTGCAGACTGACCCAGTAGCTACAGCAAATACACACATAGAGCGCCAACCAAGGACAAGTGTGGACATGTGCACGCGCGCACACACACACACGCAGCAGAAAATCGAGAAATAAACTAATTTAATTTCAGCTGTCATGGAAGTTTTGTGTCATTTCCCCCAAGAACACAAATTTTATTTTATGGTTTAGTCTTGTTTTTATTCAGAATTACTTAAGGAAACGGAGACGTGAGTGCAGTGGCTCATACCTGTAATCCCAGCACTTTGGGAGGCTGAGGCAGGAGGATCACTTGAGCTCGGGAGTTCGAGACCAGCCTGGGCAACATGGTGAAACCCCATCTCTATAAAAATATGAAAATTAGCCAG
The DNA here is from genome assembly GCF_047675955.1 of Chlorocebus sabaeus. Classification (NCBI taxonomy): domain Eukaryota; kingdom Metazoa; phylum Chordata; class Mammalia; order Primates; family Cercopithecidae; genus Chlorocebus; species Chlorocebus sabaeus. The sequence continues at coordinate 49,922,192 of NC_132929.1, read as the reverse complement.
ATATGGTAGCATGTGCCTGTGGTTCCCAGCTACCCAGGAGACTGAGGTGGGAGGATCCCTTGGGCCCGGGAGGTGGTGGTTGCTGTGAGTTGAGATCGTGTCACTGCACTCCAGCCTGGGCAACAGAGTGAGATCCCATCTTAAAAAGAAAGAAAGAGAAAGAGAGAAAAAGACAGAGAAAGAGAAGAGAAAAGAAAAAGAAGAGAAGAGAAAAGAAAAGAAAAAGAAGAGAAGAGAAAAGAGAGGAGGAGAGAGGAGGGGAGGGGAAGGGGAGAGGAGAACAGAGGAGAGGAGAGGAGAAAAGAGAAAAAAGAAGAGAGTAGAGGACGGGAGAGGAGCAATGGTATCCTGATATCTGGTATGGGGGAAACTTAAGTGGATGCATCTGAGAACTTTGAGCCTCCAGTTTCCACTGAATGCTCTGGGCTAAAAGAAGTAGCCCCCTTTCCTTGCTAAGAGAAGGGCAGCTGCTCCTTGCCTGGAGACTAGGCAAAGACCATCCAACAAGGCCTTACAGCAGGATGAGATGTATCGTCATTGCTGTCCCACATTGACACCAGGCTATGGTCATTCCTCATCATGGCCCAAGGTAACAAGCACAACCTGCTCTTGCTCTGGGAGAATGATTTTTTTGCCAAAAATGTTGCAGGAGCTGCCAAGTGTGTACTGGCAGGATTTGGGAGAGGAGGTGGAGGAGTGGACATAAGGGTGTTGGACCGGGGTAGACTAAAGGCTGTATACATGAGAATACACTGACCTGGGAGCACTCTCAGGATTTAATGAGTTGGCAAGGACACCTGAAGCTCCAACACACTGCTGGAGTGGCTCCTTGAAATGTGGATGGAACAGTTGCTGCCGTGAATTAGGTGGAGATTATAGAACTGCATTCGTAAAGCATCAGAGAAGCTGGAAAGTACAGGGAGGTAGGAATGTTGGAATGGTTCGTTATATGCCAGCAGATTCAGAATCCACCACTTGCCTATGTGCCCTTGGAGGCCTCACAGGAACTCCTCTCTCTAGGCTAACAAGGAAGGCACTAGTGAGAAGGGCACCTGAATCTTTCAGAGACTCAGTGGCACTATCCTTTGTAGGCCAGGACTGACAAGAGGAGATGCTGCCATGAGACCAGGCTTCATGGTGTCAGTGGGAATGGTGGGAGGGGAGAACAGCAGATGCCAGGTGGTGGCAGGAAACAACAACAATGAGATCTGGCCTGCAGAAGGCTGCAACACAAAATTGCAATTTCCTAGCCAGTTTTCAGACTGAGACAATTGAGACCTACAGCTCATGGATTGTAGGGGAGGCTGGGTATTCTTGGAAAAAGATCCTGCAACATTACCACATGGTATTCATTAATTATTGTCCAGAAGGATCTGGGGTCATTGATAAGAGTAACAGTAACTGATGAAAAGGGAACACCCAGACTGAGGGTCATTTATATAGTATTAGAGCTGACCCTGACACCGTAAGATCCACAATGCCACCATGTCCCCTCCCCAACAAGACTGAGGACACATGAAGGCTAGGTAATAAATGGAACCCTGGATGAAGAGGCCACAGCCCCATCCGGTTGTCATTTCTCTGTCACTAAATATGCAATTGATATGAGTGTGCTTAGAAGCTAACAGAGCTCTCACTTTACTCCATGACCTGTGGGTATGAGCCCCTATAGTAGGAAGAGCCCGGGGAAAGTCTCTGAAACTCCCTCTTCCCACTTCCAGGAGCAACGCAGTATTCCAGGTGGAATCACAGAGATTTATCACCTCCCTCAACTGTGACCACGACATTCTTACATTCTTACATCTGCTCGGGAGGCTGAGGTAGGATAATTGCTTGAACCTGGGAGGCAGAGGTTGCAGTGAGCTGAGATGGCACTGTTGCACTCCAGCCTGGGCTACAAGACCAAAACTCCATTTCCAAAAAAAAAAAAAAAAAGCAGACCCATAAATGACTCACACATTGGAATTAGCAGGCAAGAACTTTAAAGTAACTACATACATGCATTAAAGAATTTAAAGAAATATCAACACTTGGTGAAGATGGTTAAAAGAGAATTTACAGGAATAATTTTTAGTATAAGTATGTCCTAAATATGCATGGTACATACTTACCAAATAATTATTTGTTATCAGAAATCTAAATTTAACTGGGCATCCTATATTTTATCTGTCATCTCTACCCCAAAGCCAAGCAGGACATAGTCCAGAGTCCTATCTTCCAGCAGGTGACCTAGCCTGGGACAGGGTCTGGCTAGGGGCAATTGTGCATTGGATGGGTTAGAGATGCCAGTCATTCAATGTGTCAAAGGTTTGCCAGACCTGTATACAATCAATATTATTTTTATTTAATATTTTTGTCTAAAGCAACTTTAAAAATTTTAACCTTTTTTATTGGAAATATAGATTCAGAGGAAATTTCAATGATGGTATAGAGAGGTTTCCTGGACTCCTCACTCAGTTTCCTCCAAAGGTTCTATTTTGTATAAATGTAGGACAATATCTAACAATGTCATGTGTCTAGGTCTATGCCATTTTATCACATATGTAGACTCCTTTAACCACCGCTACAATCAAGACACAGAACTGTTCCACCACCATGAAAATCCCCCTCCTGCTATTCCTCTGCACTCATTCCTGGCTTTTCCCCTCCACTATTCCTGTCTCAATGAATGAATGAATGAATAAAGGCCTGGCATGGTGGCTCACAGCTATAATCCCAGCACTTTGGGAGGCCAAGGCAGGTGGATCAGTTGAGGCCAGGAGTTCGAGACCAGCCTGGCCAACTTGGCAAAACCCTGTCTCTACTAAAAATACAAAAATTAGCCGGGCATGATGGTGCACGCCTGTACTCCCAGCTACTCAGGAGGCTGAGGCACAAGAATAACTTGAACTCAAGAGGTGAAGGCTGCAGTGAGCCAAGATCATGCCACAGCACTCCAGTAGGCCAGAGTGAGACTTTGTCTCAAAAACCAAACAAAAACTAAAAAAAAAGAACAGTGTATAAATGGAATCACACAGTATGTGGCCTTTTGAGATTGGCTTTTATTTTTCTACTTGGCAAATGCCCTTTGAGATCCATCCAAGTTGTGCATGTTACTTTTTATTGTTTTTCTGTTTTTATTTATTTATTTATTTATGAATGATGGAGTCTCGCTCTGTTGCCCAGGCTAGAGTGCAGCGGTGTGATCTTAGCTCACTGCGACCTCCACCTCCTGGGTTCAAGTGATTCTCCTGCCTCAGCCTCTTGAGTAGCTGTGACAAAAGCAACACACCTGGCTTTTGTTTTTTGTGTTTTTTTTTTTTTTTTTTTTTGGAAACAAAGTTGTGCTCTCGTTGACAGGCTGAAGTGCAATGGCACGATCTTGTTCTCGGCTCACTGCAACCTCTGCCTCCTGGATTCAAGTGATTCTCCTGCCTCAGCCTCCCAAGCAGCTGGCATTACAGGTGCCCGCCACCACGCCCAGCTAATGTTTTTGTATTTTTAGTAGTGATGGGGTCTTGCCATGTTGGCCAGGCTGGTCTTGAACTCCTGATCTCAGGCAATCCACCTGCCTCAGGCTCCTAAAGTGCTGGGATTACAGGTGAGAGACACCATGCCCAGGCTTTTTTTTTTTTCTTTTTTTTTTTTTTAGTAGAGACAGGGTTTCACCCTGTTGGCCAGGCTGGTCTCCTGGCCTCAAGTGATCTGCTTGCCTTGGCCTCCCAAAGTGCTGGGATTACAGGCCTGAGCCACTGCATCTGGCCCCCTTTTTATTGTTGACTAGTATTTCATAGAATGGATTTATCAGTTTGCTTAACCATTCACCTATTGGGGGATATTTGGTTGTTTCCAGTTTGAGGCTATTACAAATAAATCTGCCATGAACAATCATGTGTGAGGTTTTGTGCAGACATCAGTTTTATTTTCTGGTACAAATGCCCAGATGCAATTGCTAGGTCATATATTGAGGTGCATGTTTAATTAAAGAAGCTGCAAAACTATTTTCCAGAGTGTCTGCCAATATTTGATATTACCACTATGCTTGATTTGAGCTGTTCTAATAGATATGTAGTGATATCTTACTGTGGTTTTAACTTGCATTCCCCCAGTGGTTGGTGTTGAAGATCTATTCATGTGCTTTAAGTCAACTCATTTTTAAAACATAAATAAATGTATTTAAAAAGGAAAGTTTGCTTTAGGAGGCCAAGGCAGGTGAATTGCTCGAGCCCAGGAGTTCAAGACCAACCTAAGCAACATGGTCAAACTCCGTCTCTACAAAAAATAAAAAAAAATCCCTGGGTGTGGTGGTGTGCGCCGATGGTTTCAGCTACTCGGGAAGTGAGGCAGGAGGATGGCTTGAGCCTGGGAGGTTAGGGCTGTCGTAAGCCTTGATTGCACCATTATACTCCAGCCTGGGAGACAGAGCAAAACCATGTGTTAAACAAATGAATGAAAGGAAATTTGTGATTAGTGGTTCTCAAAGTGTGGTCCCTGAGGCAGTAGCATCAGCATCACCATCACCTGAGAACTTGTTAGAAATGTAGATTCTCAGGTGCCACCGCAGACCTCCTGAATCAGAACCTCTGAGGAGCGGGTTCAGTGATCTGTGGGTTAACAAGCCCTCCTGGTGAGAATCGGTCTCATTTACTACAAATAGAAGGTAATGGTAAAAATAAATGCATCTGCGTATCACCTGAAATCCTCTTGTGGGCCCCAGGTTCACACACCACACTTTCGGGCAGGAGCCCCACTCACAGAGGCTATGACAAGAATGCTCCTGCCCCTGGGGCTGTGTGGTGACAGCTCACACAGCTCCACGTGGCGGTTCTGAGTTTGGGAAGCGCTGATGCAGTCCTACCACAGCCCTTCCTGCCCTTCACTGGACTGAGAAAATCCAGGCTCTGAGGAGGGCGAGACTTGCCCAAAGTCACCCAGCAACATGGTCAGTCTCCTTTCCCAGGGCCCTCACAGTGCCTGGCCTGTTTAAAGCCTGACTCTATTCACTGCTGAGTGAAAACTCCAGCTCCAAAACAGAATATGGGGAAGGATACTATCTTGTGCAGCTTATGTTTATAGCTGCAGACACATGGGAAAAAAAGTCAGAAAATACTGTCGAAGCAGTTATTTAGGGAGAGAAGGTGTTTGCTGGTCTTTTGTGTTTTTAACTTTTCTATGTTTCATAATTTTTATCACAATAATGTTTAGTTACATAATCAAAATGTATTAAATGTTAAAAATTGACCTGAAGCCTTATCCAGCCACGGCCTATCGTTGGCAGAGTCAGGAAGCCTTCCAGATAGAGCAGCCCCGCACCTGCCCTAGGTCACACCCTGGGCCTGCGCACATGCTAGGTCCTCTGTCTGGACATCCTCGCCCCGTGACGGCCTCCACATCCGTACCCACCAGCACCTCCTGTGGGCGAGGCCTTCTCCTGCATCCAGCCCTGAGCACCCCCTAGCCCAGAGGGCACCTCATGGTGTGAGAGTCCGCCTGTCTGTCTCTAAAGAGAGGAAAGCTCCTTGGGACATGTGTTCCGCTTGACCATCACCCCGGCCTGGTACAGAAAGGTGGACAGTGGGTATTTGGTGAATAAATGAATGAATGATTGGAATGAATCCCCAAAATGGTGATTTCCTGAGGCCCTTCTCCAGCTGGCCCAGGCGGAACCAGTTCCACTTTTCACAGGAAAGCCAGGTGTGAGGAGCGGGGCAGGTATGTGTGAGGGGCCAGGTTCTCGAAGGCTGGATGGACACGGGGCTTGTGGCGGGTCTGGGGACGGCAGTGCTGCTGTGGGAACTTTGGGGAGGTCTCGTCCCTGGAATCCCCCAGGGTATCCTGGTGCCCCCAGCTGCTGCGTGGTGTGAGAAGACCTGGCTGGTGGGGACACACAGGGACTTGTTTGGATTGGCCACCTGGTCCAGCCCAAGGAGCTGCGCCTCCAGCCCCTCAGAGAAAAACTCACTTTTGATGTGTGACAACAGCTGCAGGCAAGGGGAGGGAGAGGTGTGCTGGGCCTCAGCCTTAGGAGTCAGAAGCCAGTTCATGCCCCTGCCTTGGTCTACGTGGGAAAGGGATGGGGCCTCAGCTAGCTCCAGGGTCCTGGGTTATGGTCAGAACCCTCCCTTATGCACTTAGTGACTTGGGCTGACCCAGCCCCTCCCTGAGCCTCATCGGTGAAACCAGGGCTGGCCCAGGGCTCTCGACACCTCCCAGCTCCAACCTCTGGCTTTGTCCCAGGAGGGCAGGAGATCAGACAGAGGTGACCCAGGCTCCCCTGTTTACCTCAGCCTCCTTGTGAAGCCTCCCTCTTTCTGCCTGTGAGGTGGGTGGGGCCAGAAGGAAGGGCACTCACCTGTGGGTCTCTGACTTCTCTGCCCAGGTGTGCCTGGAGAGCCTGGTCTATACCCAGTGCTCTGCTATACCCCATGGCCTGGTCACAACCTCCCTGCCTCCAGAGCAGCCCTGGCCCAGGGAAGAAGCTGGTCTCTGCATCGAATGATAGGTAGAAAATGGAAGTGGGAATGGTAGCTCTGGAAAGGAGTCAAGGAAGAGGTGTCGTCCCAAGGACGTGGAGGGTTTTTCCAGAATAGAACTTGACTGGTGCGGGCAAACATCAAGAGGTGGGAAGGGTGGCTCCCTCTCTGGGAGCTGAGACAACTTGCCTGGGCCAAATGGTGGTAGGCTGTGGGTAGGGCAGACAGAACTGGGGTGCCCAGAGCTTGGGTCCCTGTACTTGCAGAGGACTGGAATGCAAAACAGGTGTCCCCTGCCCTCTGGCTGGGGGTCATCCTCTACTTCCAAGCCCAGACACACACCAGCTGCCACAAGCCCCTGAGGTTCTTCAGAGGACCAATGGGCAGCCACACCCATGCTGGGCCAGCCTACTGGGCCCACCTCTGTCCTAGTCAGAGCCCATGACTGAGGGGACTCTCTGGGGTCAATGGGGGCAGTCTCATGCTGCCCTCTTACAGGTGGATCAGTCCCTGGGATCTGGTGTTGGGCTGGGGTGGGCTGAGGCTGTTCTCTGCTGGGGTGCCTGGTGGACAGCAGGTGGAACAACTTCTCCTTGGCTTTCCTGGACCCCAGGACACAGCTGAACACTGCACTTTATCTTGGACGCCTTTGGATTCTCAGGGGACCCTGGGAAGGAAGAGGGGCTCACCCTGCAGGAGGCCAGGGCCCTGGGCCATGCTTTCTCCCCCTAGTCCCTCCAGCAGGCACCTCCTCTCCAGATCGACATCACCTGATTCCTGAAGGCCTGGGCTACTAACAAGAGCACCAACACCCTCATCAAGGCCTGTTCTTACACCAGAGCAGCTAGTACATGAGTTCGGAGCTGAAGAGGACGGAGAGAGAATGCAGGGCTCTGTAAGAGTTCTCAGCTCCCTGCTGCAGTGGGCCCCGTAGAAGGTCCCCCAGAAATCTGCAGTGCTGTAAGTCACTGGGAAGAAGCTGCAGCAGACATGCGTTTCCCAGCCTGGTAGATGGAGAGGTATGTCTGGGTCCCCGAGTGGGAGGCCAAAACGTGGCATTGGATCTGGCAGTGCAGGAATTCTAGCCAGTTCTGGGGCCCTGGGCAAGTCATTTAACCTCTCAGAACCCCACTCCTGGTCACCATGGGGCTCTTGTATGGATGTAAAGACCCACCCCGGCCACTTATGTCCCATCAGTGGAAGCCTAGCATGGGTGGAGACCCCTGAGACTGAACTCAGTGGCGGGATCCAGCCCGCCCAGCTCTCCTACATAGAGCCCAGAGCCAGCAGGGTGGGCTTCCTGGAAACACAGGCACTCCTGTGGGCTAGGGAGCATGAGCAGAGGTCCCTTTGGGAAGGTAGAAGAGGCTGCGGTCAGTGGAGGCCATCATGAGGCAGAGCTTGGGCACAAGGGGCATGACTGGGGGATCTGAGACCCAATAGAGCCTGGACTGAGGACACTGTGGCCACCTCCAGGTGCCACTCAGGCAGTAGAAGCTGAGCTAGGGCTGGGCCCCCTGGTCCTCAGTAAGGCCTCGCCAGTCTTGGAAGCTGTACCCAAGGTGGCTTCATGTAAGGGTGCATCTGAGCACTTTTTTTTGAGACAGGATCTTGCTCTGTCATCCAGGCTGCAATTCAGTGGCACAATCAGAGCTCACTGCAGCCTCAAACTCCTGGGCTCAAGTGATCCTCCCTCCTCAGCCTCCCAAAGAGCTGGAATTATAGGCCTGAGCTATGGAGCCCAGTTTTAAATCTTAATAAATATCTCCCCCGGTCTGCTTCCCTGATTGACACACAGGCTGGCATCTTGTGCCCAGACAGACATGTTTCTGGACTTGGTTCCATTTGTTCTGATGGGTTCCTCCCTCTCAATGACCGTACGTTACAGTATGTGGCTATTCTTACACATTTCTGTATATAACTGAGGGTTAGTATATTAATGTCATAATTTTACTGGTGTTTCTAGGCTGGGTGGAATGTTTAAGTTAATTTAGTTGTGGGCATCATGACAATTTAGGCTTTCCCTCTGGGAACGGTGATTCTGGGACGCAGGTTTTGCACATTCTGGTTTATTGCTTGACTCGCTGGCACAGAGGGATGGCACTGCTCCACACGCCATGCCCAAGAGATGTCCCACCTTATCTTTCTAAATCAAGCTGAACATTCTCAGCTGACAGCATATCATCAGTGCTGCGGGGACTCACTCCCCACAACCCGAGATGAAGTGAGGCGGAGACTGTGGAGCAGATCCGTGCTGAGTGTATTTGCCCTTCCTGACCCGCACTGCTGCTGGCCAGGGCTGTGTCTGAGCCGTCAGAGGACATTGATTTGGGGATGGGGCTGGGGGCGGTGCTGGAGAGATGCCCCTCACCTCCCTCAGCTCATCCTGTCCACCCAACACTTGGACACCAAGGCCCCTGACTTCCAGGCCCCAGGCACCACTAACGGGGTGCTGCATGGGAACAAAGTGTAGGCCCAGTACCTGGAGTTTGGGTCACTCCTCCTTCCAGTCGAAACCTTTACCCATCCCAGATGATTCCACCCTCATGGCTCTATGGGCCAAATATCCTAAACAAAGGCCTGAACAGGGGGTCTATATCCGAGTACCCAGAAAACACACACGGAAAGGCTCTGCGTGTCCCCTGTGGCCTGCCAGAGGTAAAAGCCTGCCCGTCAAAATGCCTAGTCCTGGTTCTTGCAGGGAGGTGAGGAGTGGAGGAAGAAAAGATCCATCTCATTCTTCATCAGAAACCTAAACTTGGGAAAGCCAGACACAGTACATTTCTTAATGATCCTGATACTTTTATAACTGGTTACAGCGGGGTCACATGCACAACTGTTTTCCAACATCTTTCAACTGGCCACATAACATCCTGTAACTTCTTCTTTTTTTAATTTTTATTTTGTAAGGCCAGGGGCAGTGGCTCATACCTGTAATCTCAACACTTTCGGAGGCTGAGGCAGGAAGACTGCTTGAGGCCAGGAGTTCAAGACCAGCCTGGGCAACATAGCAAGACCCCATATGCAACAGAGAAAAACCCTGTCTCAAAAAATATTTTTTGAGTATAGTGGCATGATCACAGCTCACCGTAGCCTACAACTCCTGGGCTCAAGTGATACTCCCACCTCAGCAGCTGGGACTCTCAGAGCGCACTACCACACCTGGCTAATTTTTAAATTTTTGGTAGAGATGCGGTCTCACTACGTTGCCTAGGCTGGTCTTGAACTCATGGCCTCAAGAGATCCTCCCAATGTGACCTCACAATGCTCTGGGGTTACAGGCATGAACCGCCATGCAGCCCCTGCAAAATCTAACTGTTCTTCAGGCGCTTCTTTTGGACCTCCTAGCTAGACTGCCATTGGCAAATACTAGTTTATTATTTTCCCACATTTATGTTAATGGGTTTCCCATGTTTTATTTGTCTAGTCTAGGGTTTCTCAATAGCAGCACTATTGGTGTTTTGGGCTGGATAATTCTTTGTTATGGAGCTGTTTGTGCCTCGCAGGATATTTAGCAGCATCCCCAGCCTCCGCCTGCTACATGCCAGTAGCACTCCTCAGTGTGACAGCCAAAATGATTCCAGATATTGTCAAATATCCCCAGGGAGGCAAAATCACCTCCACTTGAGAACTGCTGACCTAAAAAACCTCTGGAACAATGTTAGATCATGGTAATGATAACACATACTGCTCCTGACCTTAATGGGAATACCTCTGGCATCAAAGTATAGTAGTACCTGTATACTACTGTCTGGGCTGTTATTAGTATACCATATTAGTCCATTCTCATGCTGCTGTGAAGAAATACCCATGACTGGGTAATTTATAAAGAAAAGAGGTTTAAATTGATTCACAGTTCTGCATGGCTGGGGAAGCCTCAGGAAACTTACAATTATGGCAGAAGACACCTCTTCACAGGGCAGCAGGAGAGAGGAGAGCCAAGCAAAGGGGAAAGCCCATAATAAAACCATCAGATCTTGTGAGAACTCACTCACTATCATGAGAACAGCATGGGAGAAACCGCTCCCATGATTCAATTATCTCCACCTGGTCCCACCCTTGACACGTGGGGATTACCGCAATTCAAGGTGAGATTTGGATGGGGACACAGAGCCAAGGCATATCATATCCTTTATATTAGCATACTGTATCAAAGTATAATTTTCTTTCTTTTTCTTTTTGATTTGGGACAGAGTCTCACTCTGGCTCTGGCTAGAGTGCAGTGGCACGATGTCAGCTCATGGCAACCTTGGCCTCCCGGGTTCAAGCAATTCTTGTGCCTCAGCCTCCCGAGTAGCTGGAACAGGTGCGTGTCACCATGCCCAGCTAATTTTGATTTTGTTTTTAGTACACATGGGGTTTGACATATTGGCCAGGCTGGTGTCAAACTCCTGGCCTCAAGTGATTCTGCCACTTTGGCCTCCCAAAGTGCTGGGATTACATGCGTGAGCCACTGCACCCAGGTTGAAGTATAATTTTCACGATGTGAAAAGCTTGACTTTCATACAAATAATGAAGGAATACGTATAAGATATTTCTTTAATTTACAAGGGAGTCAGCAACACGGTGAAGCTAGTTCAAGGAGTGTTTTGAGAGACAGTGTCTATAGTGCTCCAGGAAGGGCATTCCAAAATGCATTCTGAGATAAAGACAAAACTTGTTAATATCCTAAAGGGAGGCCGGGCGTGGTGGCTCACACCTGTAATCCCAGCACTTTGGGAGGCTGAGGCGGGCAGATCACCTGAGGTCAGGAGTTCAAGATCAGCCTGACCAACATGGTGAAACTCTGTCTCTACTAAACATACAAAAATTAGCCAGGCACGGTGGTGGGCACTTGTAGTCCCAGCTACTCAGGAGTCTGAGGCAGGAGAATTGCTCGAACCCGGGAGGTGGAGGCTGCAGTGAGCCGAGATCATGCCACTGCACTCTGGCCTGGGTGACAGAACAAGATTCTGACTCAAAAAAAAAAAAAAAAAAAAAAATCGTATTGGGAAATAAAACTGTCCTCTTTGGGAGTTATCTTTCCTACTGGACAGAAATCTATAAGTTAACTTATATACATATTCTCCAGTATATTCATAACATATTCTCTAGTATATTTCCTTACATTAGTGGTTTTCAAACCACAGTCTCAAATTGGAAGCATCAGCGTCACCTGGGAACATAGACATGCAATGCTCAGGCCCCACCTCAGTCCTACTGAGTTAGAAACTCTGGTGTGGAGCCCAGCAGCCAGTTTCACAAGCCCTGCAGGGGATTATGATACACTCTAATATGTGAGAACCACTGCTTTAGTCAATCTTTATTTGTAAAACAAGTATCGGTGGAACAATGCTGCAGTTTGACATTAAAAGGGCACGCCACCCACCTTTAAAAGTTGAACCATTCTTACTTTTTTTTTTTTTTTAAATGAGACAGAGTCTCACTCTGTTGCTCAAGCTGACTGAAATGCAGTGGTGCAATCTCAGCTCCCTGCAACCTCCACCTCCCAGGTTCAAGCAATTCTTGTTCCTCAGCCTACCAAGTAGCTGGGGTTACAGGCATCCAGCACCATGCCCAGCTAATTTTTATTTATTTATGTATTTATTTATTTATTTATTTATTTATTTAATTTATTGTAGAGACGGGTTTTGCCATGTTGGTCAGGCTGGTCTCCAACTCCTGACCTCAGGTGATCTGCCTGCCTTGGCCTCCCAAAGTGCTAGGATTACAGGCATGAGCCACTGCACCCAGACTTTCTTTTTTTCTTTTTTCCTCTTTTTTTGAGATAGTCTCCTTCTGTTGCTCAGGCTGGATAGAGTACAGTGGTGCCATCATGGCTCACTGCAGCCACCACCTCCCATGCTCAAGAGATCCTCCCACTTCAGCCTCTTAGGTAGCTAGGAAGACACGAGTGCACCAGCACAAGCAGCTAATTTTTTTGTAGAGACTGGGGTTTCCCTATGTTGCCCAAGCTGGTCTAGAACTCCTGGGCTCAAGCGATCCACCGGCCTTCGCCTCCCAAAGTGCTATGATTACAGGTCTTATGTTCTTAAAATTTTTCTTTGACATGGTATAGGATAGTCTAGTAACTTAACATACTGTTGCTTTCACCAGGATAGTGCTTATGATTTGTAAAAGAACTCTTCAGAAACGAGCTCAATTTTACCATGAATTGGGACACTTTCCATTTCTATTCTACAGAGCAGTTTGTCATGAGCTCTGTCTTTTGAAAACTTGAAAGCCTGCAACAATAAAACCAGCTGCACCTGGTGCATGGGATAGGCATGCAATTGAGGAGAGAGTTCAAACTACAGTCAGCCCTCTGTATCCTCGGGTTCTGGATCCTCGGATTTAACCAACTGTGCATCAAAAATACGTGGAAAAAGTAAAACAATAAACACAAAAATTTAAAAATACTTTATAACTTTTTTCCACTGTCTTTTGTAATGCCTTAATTCGGTCCTCAGTTAAACTGGCGGTTGGCGCTGTTCCAGGGAAGCATTCTGGGAGCCGGGGGAGATGCCAGCATTTCCTCCTTGGCACCTGCAGTGGGCTGGGGTCTGCTCTCAACCTCACTGGAGCAGGTCCCGCCCTCCCAGAGGCCGTTAGTCCTAGTCACGTGATAACTCCCAAAGAGGAGGTATTTACAAAGTATTTATGTTGTATAAAGTATTATAGTAATCTAGAGATGATTTAAAGTATACGGAAGGATGTGCATAAGTTATATGCAAATACTGTGCCATATTATATCAGGAACTTGAGCATCTGTGAATTTTGGTGTCTCCTGGGTCCTGGAACCAATATCCTGAAGTTACTAAGGGATGACTGTATTCAATTTCTTCTTTGGTTATTGGTTTATTCTCTAATATATTTTTGTTGTTTTGTCTTTTTGTTTTTGCCTCTTCAAGTCCACGTCGGAAACTTAGTTGGTCTAGACTACCCATTAGCTCAAAGCTACCAGTAAGCAGACTACCACTGCAATCTAAGCAATCGATTTTTTTCCCCCATCAGATTGGCAAAAATTAAGATAAGCATCTATTGATGTTGAAGCTGTAGGGAGTTTTCCTGAGCATATTATTATGACAGCCCTTTTTGCTAGGCACCTAGACGATTCATCAAAATGAAATAAAATACCCACACACTTGAAGAAGTTATCTGGTTTATTATCTGGGTGCTGGTTATGTGAGGTCTACAGTTGATGAAAACTTATTAACCTTTATATTTCTAATGGGTACAATTTTCTGCACGTGTAGTATATTTCAATAGTTTTTAAAATGTCTTTTACCACAGCCCGCAGCTGTGTATAATGCTATTCCCTTAACAGTGGAAAACATGGCAATGACTTGAATCACCCTGGCTCCCGCTTGTCAATGAAAATAAAAGTAAATGAAATAACTTCCACTGTCTTTCATAATGCCTTAATTCGGTCCTCAGTTAAACTGACGGTTGGCGCTGGTTTTTTCCAGGGAAGGATTCTGGGAGACGGAGGAGGAGACTCCAGCACTTCCTCCTTGGCACCAGCAGTGGAACGCGGGACCGCTCCCAGCCTCACTTGAGCAGCCCCCGCCCTCCCAGAGGCCTCAGTCCCAGTCACGTGATCGTCCACTCAGCTGACCCGGCCCAACCGCAAAAAGAAATTCCTGGGCCCTGGCTTCCTGGTGTGATAATGAGGCACCAGGGGTGAAGTGAGGCATGGGCTGCTGGAGCGGGAATGAGGGGGCGCCAGTGGCTCCAGAAACGGTGGGGGAGGTTGTATGCACTGGCCTCTCCGCAAACAGTGTGTGCGGGCGTGAGGGCTGCCTGTCTGGTAGAGAAAAGCCCACCGCTATCCTGCTCCCGAGTGTGGCGGTTAGACAGAGCAGGCAGGCCTGATTTGGAGTCCCCGTGCTTCCCTGGTGGAAGGAAGGGCTCCTGCCTCCCCGGGCAGGAAATGCGGCTTGTCTGGAGCTGGGAGTCCTTTCAGGTCCTCCCCAGCCCCAAGAGGACACCCCGTTCCCCAGCCCTGCTGTGGGGCTTGTACAACAACGTGCTTAGACTCAGGCTCACTCTTCCACACTGTTAGGAAGCCGCTCTGCTCTTTCCAGACCCAGAAAGTAGTAGTTTTGGGGCTGAGCCTTATCCATCCATCCTTACGTTCTAAGTGCCTAGTCTATACCATAAAGTGTGCTAGGCACTGGGAGGACTTGAGTTGCCCCGGGAAGGGGAAATCGGAGGCTTGAATTGGCAGTCATAGTTAAGGCTCCAGGGGCAGAGACCTAACTGCGCCTTGTGTGTAGTGCTAAGGGGGATTCCTGAGGATGCCATCAGCCTTAAAGGCGGATGGCAGGAGCTGGCTGGCTGAAGTACAGTTTGTGTACCAGGGGTTGGGAGGCAAGGGTGGGAGGCGTGCGTCTTCAGACAGGAAACAGCATGTGCAGAGACTTCAGGTGAGAGAGAGCATGGCTCCCCAGGAATGAATGCATTTCCCATAGCTGGGAGAGTATCATCTGGAGGTTAGAGAAAGATGAGGCTGGACAAGTAAAGACCAAATCTTCCTGGCTCTTGGATCACCACAGTCAAGATAATGAACATTCCACCAGACCCCAAAATTTCCTTATGTGAGGGGCTACCTTAGGAAGTATGATCAAGAAGGGCCAGCCTGCCAGGGTGTAGTGACTCACCCTGTAATCCCAGCACTTTGAGAGTGTGCAGATGACCTGAGGTCAGGAGTTTGAGATCAGCATGGCCAACGTGGTGAAACCCTGTCTTTACTAAAAATACAAAAAAGCTGGGTGTGGTGATGTATGCCTGTAATCCCAGCTACTTGGGAGACTGAGGCAGGAGAACTACTTGGACTCGGGAGGTGGAGGTTTCAGTGAGCCAAGATTGCGCCATTGCACTCCAGCACGGGCAGCAGAGGGAGACTCCGTCAAAAAAAAAAAAAAAAAAAAAAGGAAGAAGAAGAAGTGCTAGTCTGATGAGGTGTCACTTTAGCAGAGAGTGGAATGAAATAAAGGATGGCAAGCCACACAGAGAGTGCAGCAGGCATGGCGGCGGGAGCAAGGCTGGTGTCCCTAAGCAGCAGCAGGGAAGCCGGAGTGGCTGGACTTGTGTCAGTATGGGGAAGAAAGGAGAGAGGTCACTCGTCTCTGTGAGGCCCAGGACTTTGTTTTATCCCCTGCTGTACCCCCAGCACAGAGTGGGAACTAGCACAGAGAAGGCACTCAATTGATGTTTGCTGAGCAGACAAATGCCTGGAGTAGACCTCAGAGCAGGGTTTGGTGGCAGGGTGGGTCAGGGAGAGAGTTCACTCAACAGCCTGGTGATAGAGAACAAGAGGCCAGAAGGTATCCATCTATGATGGTGACCAGGGTCCCTGCTGGGCAGCAGTGTGGGAGACACATGGATCCTGGCCACACCTCAGCCTTCCCTCCAGCCTGAGTACCTGCCTCTCTCCCTTGCAGAGGTTCCGGTTCTGTGGTGATCTGGACTGTCCCAAGTGGGTCCTGGCAGAGATCAGCAGCTGGCTAAGATGGTTGAGTGCACAGGGTCTGCTCTGGTGGAGGAGGGGCGTTGGGTCTGGGGATTGTGGGTGTAGAGGATGGTGAGGTTTCTCTGGGGTTAGGGCCTCAGTGCTCTCAGCCTGTGCTACCATGCTTTGTGACCGTGATCAGTGGCTGGCCTGCTCTGAGCCAGTCCCCAGGAAGGAGGCGTGAGGTTTGCCAGCCTGGCTGACATAAGGAATTCTCTTGCAGTCCTCTGTGAAGTTGCAGCTGCTCTGCAGCCAGGTACAAAAGGACCTGCTGGGACGGGGGACTGATGTGAGTACAAGACCCAGCACCCCATTGTTCCATGACCTTATGACCCCCAGTGCCCTGAAACTCTGCACTAGGGCCAGGGAGATGGGTGAATCAGCCTCTCAACCTCTCTGGGTACCTCCCTTGCTTCTTTTCAGCCTGTCTGTTCCTTATTGCAGGATCCAGGCTAGGGTTGAGGGGTTGGTGAGCAGGGGTCTGGCACCCCCTGAAGGTCTCCTTTCCCCGTAGTGTGAGAAGATCCTGAAGCTGACGGCTAATGCCAAGTTTGGTGAGTACCCCGCTGAGTCCACAGGCCCCAGGTAACCCTGCGACCTCGGCCTGGTGCCTGGTACAGAGGCCCCCCCACCCCTCCCAGCAGCATCCTTAACTTACCTTCCCTAGTGGAGGAACATGAGGGAAAGAAAGACATTGACAGTCCCACCTTCCTGTCCTCTGCCAGCTCCTGGTAGAGCAGTAGCAGTGCCTGTGGCTCCAGGAGGCCTGAGGGCTTTGAGCTGAAGTTAAGAGGGCAACAGGGAGGTGACTGGGCTCACAGTGATACCCCCTGTCCCACTCACAGGTCCCTCGGAGTCAGGCGATGTGAAGGCCACAGTGGCGGTGCTGAGTTTCATCCTCTCCAGTGCGGCCAAGCACAGTGTCGATGGTGGATGCTTGTCCAGTGAACTGCAGCAGCTGGGGCTGCCCAAAGGTACGGGTTGTGGGTGGGCAGCTGGGCAGCCTGTGGGCCAAGGCCTGCTAGAGAGGAGGCCAGGCCCTGTGACCCTGTGTTGTTCCCTTCCCTGTCTGGGCCAGGAACCCAAGCCCAGCTCCCACCTGCTACCTCCAGAGCTACTCCATTCTACCCCGAGAGCACGCGGCCAGCCTGTGCCACTCTTATGAGGAGAAGCAAAGCCTCTTGCAGAAGCACTTGGGGTCTGCAACCTACGCAGTAAGTATGAGGCCAGCCAGTGTCCGCGCTCATTCTAGAAGGTGCACGCAGCATGCAAAGTGCATGGGGAGTCCAGGGAGATGACTTAACCACAGTCACATGCCCAGCAGCCGCAGAGCTGGGACCTGGCCCTGGGTCTCCTGATTCCACGGGCTGTGCGATGTGTACATACAGTATCAGACCTTGCCCTTTCCTCCTAGCTGACCCTTTCCTAGTCCCCTATGCCCCATGGGTGAGCACCCAGCTCACTCTCTTTCCTCCCTCTCCAAAGCGTGGTCTCTTGCAGCATGAGTGGCAGAAGGGGCAGCAGAGACTGTGGAACCCTCAGCTGCATCTAAGACCTCTGTGTGGTCTAGCTGTGTGTGCTGGGGGAAGCTCTTGGCCACCATTTCCCCCTCTGTAAATGAGACCGATACCTGTGGCATGGAGGGCGAGAGGCTGGTGTGAGTGCCAAGCACTTGGAGCAGGGCCCTGAGCGAGCATGGACGTGGGAGCAGGGGTGTTCCTCGACTTTATGTACCTTAGGGATGGGAGTGGGGCTCCCTGTGTGGGTTGACAAAGCATTGCTTTTCCCCACCCCACCTCTGTCCCAGCCCTGCAAGTCCAGTCCTTGCGGGTCTAGGAGGGAAGAAGCCCCTGGCTGTGTGACCTCGGGCTGGTACCTGGCCCTCTCTGGCTCTGAGTTCCTGGGAAAGTCAGCACCCAAGGAACGCCCTCCAGTTTAGCACCTTGACAAGAAGGGTGGGGACACTGGGTTCAGGCCCACCCCTCTGGTCCAAACCCCACGGCCCCAGCTGGAGGATGAGGAGATGCTGGGCTTGGGTGGGGGAATCTCCTCAGCTTGGCTAAAAGGCTCAAGGTGTCAAAGGCTCAGCCTGCCCCTCAGGAAGGAGCCTGGGCCCAGCCAGACACTCACCAGGACAAGGGCAACTATGGTGAGCAGGAGGCCCAGGATAAGGAGAACCACGGCATAGCTGGAGATGAAGGTGTCCACCGGGCTGGAGGCTTTGGGGCCAGGAGTGCTTAGAGCAGAACAAAAAGGCTATGACCAGGCGGGGCCCTGCCTCCCGGACTTCTGAGAAGGCAGAATCTGCACTCAGAAGGTGCTGCGGGACCAGAGAGTGGGGCTGGGAGCATCTTGGAGGCCTCCATGAGCAGGGGAGGCAGGCTTCAGATCAGGGCACGTGGAGGAGGCAGATGGACAGAGGGAGGAGGCCTGCAGAGGGAAGGAGGTACTGACCGAGGTCTGGGATGACCGTGTCTACCAAGAGGCCGTCTGCCTCCCCCAGGGTGTGCAGGGTGTCCCACCTGAGGGCCTGGGCTGGTGCCAGCCTGAAGGTGGCACCCATTCTAGCGGTCAGTGGATCTGGACTGGTGGGAGAATCATACAGACTTCAGGGGCCTGTGCAACCTTGCAGGACTAGGGGAGGTCATCTCTTCCAGCCTCCTGCCCTCAACCCCAGAACCCTGATCTGAGCCCTGGGTCACCCAGGGCCACCCCGGACCCCCTAGAATTCTTCTACCACCACTTGGTCAAAGTTCTGCAGAGGTCTGAGGATGAGGGTCAGCTGGGGGGTCAGGAGAGGATGAAGAGGGTCCCAGCTCTACCAAATGAAGCCTTATTTCTTGTGGCCCCTGGCCTACTCCTCTGATGCCAACCTCCGGCTGGCCCAGCCCTGCAGAGTAGGTGCTCAAAGGCATCAGTAGCGGTTCGTCTCATGCTGGTCTCCCCCCAGGTCCCCCTCTGGATCCTGGTACCACAGATCTCAGGGTGGCGGGTACAGCTCAGTCTCCCTTCCCCCTCATCCCCCTCACAGGGGCTTTGTCCACCAAGGCCCCTGACTGCTAGGGGACCCACACCCACGGCCTCCCTCTTTCTGACTGCTGGCCCTTCCACAGCCTGGATACTTGAGCCCTGTGCAGAGGGGTAACGATCCCAGGACTGTCATCGCAAGCAGAGAGGCTGCTTGGCACCACGCCCTGACTCCTTGGGTTGAGCTCAGCAGCAGGTGTGTCACCAAGGCCCCCTGGGCAGAAGGGGCTCAGCTCTGAGGGCCCATCACTTGCCACACCTGCATGTTCCTGCTAGGCATCCACCCTGGGGACCCAGCTTTCCCCCTGCCCCCAGCTGCTGGCAGCCCCATCTTAACTCATCCAGGGTCCTGGAGGCCACGCCAGGAAGCAGCCAGCAGCTGGGAAGAGCACTTGATGTTTCTGCATGTTGTTTCTATGGAGCTCCCTTCAGTGGGAGGGGCTACAGACTCAAGGGAGACTGCAGGCCTCCCCTTCCCCACTCCCTGGCTGGGTGGGCTTCCAGCTCAGGAGTCTGACTGGAAGGATGGGACCGTCCTGTCACAGAGGCAGGTCTGAGTAGTCCAGGCCCAGTTTTACCCTCCAGCGGGGCCCCTCCCATTCATTTGTCCAGCTGACTTGGCCCAAAGCACAAGTGATGTCTATGTGGACTGTGTCCCCTGTCCCCAAAGGGAGTCTTGCTCCAGTCCTGGCTTGGAACTCGGAGACCTTAGAATTAGAGGCCACATCTGGCAGGGTGGACCAGCATGGTCTGCCCACAGCCAGGGCAGGTGCCATGTTGGCAGCCCCAGACCTGACACCACGGTTCCCGTGTCCCCTTCCACTTCTGTCCTGCACATCACCTACACTACGTGCTGTCCCTGATGAATCCAAGCTCTCAGCTTCTGTCAGCTTGGCCAAGAAGTCATACTGACCATAAGGAGAACGGTGCAGCCTGAGTTGGGGGCTAAGTGGGAATGGGCCTGGTGTGGGGTGGGGGAGGTGGGGCTGAGGCAGGTGTCTGGCGCCTCTCTGCTTATCTTCCCTTCTCCCTTGCCCAAAAAGGAGGCATCTTCTCCATGTCCCTCTGCCACCTCGGGGACATAAAATACTGCCCCAGGTCTGTCTTTCCTTGGATGTAGCCCACCTACCTTCCTGTGGGACTCAGGGCTTTGTTTTGTCCTGTGGCCCACATGAGAAGCAATTATCCCTGCTCTGCTCAGCTGAGAGAGGACAAACTGAGGCAGAGCAGGGGAACTGCTCTGTCATAGTCTGCCTGTTAGTGGCAGAGTCAAGACCAGCCCTTCCCTGAGTGTCAGGTCCAGTGGACAACAAGCGTGAAGGCTGTATTAGCCCATTTTGCGTTGCACCAGAGGAACACCTAAAACTGGTTTATTTATTTATTTTTGAGATGAAGTCTAGCTGTGTCGCCCAGGCTGGAGTACAGTGGCACGATCTCAGGTCACTGCAACCTCCACCTTGTGGGTTCAGGCTATTCTCCTGCCTCAGCCTCCCAAGTAGCTGGAATTATAGCCATGCACCACCATGACTGGCTAATTTTTTGTATCTTTAGTAGAGACAGAGTTTTGAGATGGAGTTTCGTTCTTGTGACCCAGGCTAGAGTGCAATGGTGTGATCTCGGCTCACTCCAACCTCTGCCTCCCAGGTTCAAGCAATTTTCATGCCTCAGCCTCCCAAGTAGCTTGGATTACAGGCATACACCTCCATGCCCGGCTAATTTTGTATTTTTAGTAGAGATAGGGTTTCACCAGATTGGCCAGGCTGGTCTTGAACTCCTGACCTTAAGTGATTCACTCACCTCGGCCTCCCAAAATGCTGGGATTACGGGTGTGAGCTCCACTCCTGGCCCTGAGACTGGGTAATTTATAAAAGAGGTTTATTTGCCTCACAGTTCTGCAGGCTGTACAAGCATCTGCTAGGCTTCTGGTAAAGCCTCAGGAAGCTTTTATTCCTGGTGGGAGGCAAAGAGGGAGCAGGCATGTTGCATGGTGAGAGAGGAAGCAAGAGAGGGGAGGCATCAGGCTCTTTTAAACAACCAGCTCTCCTGTGAACTGATAGAAAGCTCACTCATTGAATCACTTGAACCCAGGAGGTGGAGGTTCCTGTGAGCCGAGATCATGCCACTGCACTCCAGCCTGGGCTGTGAGTGAGACACTGTCTAAAAAAAAAAAAAAAAAAAAAAAAAAAGAAAACTCACTCATTACCATGGGGAGGGCACTAATCCATTCATGAGGGATCCCCCACCACCATGACCCAAACACCTCACACTGTAGGCCCCACCTCCAGCATTGGGGATCACATTTCAACAGGAGACGTGGATGGGACAAGTATCCAAACTATGTCAGAGGCCTCCCCCCGCTCTCGTCAGAGTCTTCTGTCCTCAGTTCAGGTGCCTGCTGGCCTCCATGCCTGGCTTCCTAGGAAGTCATCTTGGCCCCAAGGGGTTGGGCAGGGCCACTAGGCTGAGGGTTGGAGCCCTATCTCTCCTAGTCCCAGCCTGGGTCTCCATCACTGACTTTGCTTGCTGCGTTCTCTCCACACCTGCTCCCTGTAGCCCAGGGGTCAGTCTGGGTGCAGGCCTGGGTAGAGGTCCAGGAGCAGATTCTGCCCCCCAGCTCATACCTCCTGTGCATCATGGCAGCCAAAATGCACCAGCATGGCCAGGAGTGCTGATTTGTCCCTGTAATCCCAGTGTTTTGGGAGGCTGAGGTGGAAAGCACTTGAGACCAGCCTGGGCAACATAGCAAGACCCTGTCTCTATGAAAAATAAAACTAGGCATGGTGGCATGCACCTATAGTCCCAGCTGCTCAGGAGGCTGAGGTGGGAAGATTGCATGAACCCAGGAGGTCAAGGCTGCAGTGAGCTATGATTGAGCCACCGCACTCCAGCCTGGGCCACAGAGCAAGACCCTGTCTCTAAAACAAGAAGCAAAGTGTACCAGAGTGTGGATACCAGCTTCTCCTGGTGTGTGGACCTGACCTCACTACTCGGCCCCATCGGTGAGTGGGAGACTGCCTCCTGTCTTCCAGAACATTCCCGACACTACACCTGTGTCCCTCCTGCATTCTCTGGTGGGCTTTGTGAGAGGGCCTGTCGCCTACCTCTCTGGCTGCCCTAAGACCCAGCTCAAACCTTCCCTGCCCCTGAGAACCTTTTCCTGAAGAGTCTTTCCCTGAGCCACAGGCCCCCTCATTTCAGAGCTTTGGGTGGGGTGAGTACAAGGATCAACTCTCTGCTACCAGCCTGGGAGGAATTGTCCCTAGGGTTGGGTCTCTGGATGGCATATGAGGATCTACACCAGGACCCAGAGGCCTGTAACCTGAAGGGCAGGCCCTTGGCCGCCCCGGCTTCACAGATCCCCTCGTCTAGCCTGACCTTCCGGGACAGGCCTGACCCCTGCATCCTTTGGTCTTGGTCCCTACTGGGAACTCTGGTTACCCTGGCTTACCTACTTTGACTCCAGAGGTAATGCTGACATTCCCCATGAGACAGAGTTACAACTGAGACTAACGTAGGGGTACCTGGCTCAGGGTCACCATGGCCATGCAGAGCTCAGATCCTGGCCCTGTTCAACCTCCACCTCCTGAGTTCAAGTGATTCTCCTGCCTCAGACTCCTGAGTAGCTGGGACTACAGGCGCATGCCGCTACGCCTGGTTAACTTTTTGTAGTTTTAGTAGAGATGGGGTTTCACCGTGTTAGCTAGGATGGTCTCGATCTCCTGACCTCGTGATCCACCCGTCTCAGCCTTTCGGTATTGAGATTACAGGTGTGAGCCACCATGCCCGGCCTCCCCAACATCCTTCTAGCTCTGGTGCCCTGCAGGGTCTACCTTGGAGCACCTGGAGCCCAAGAAGCTGCCCCTCACATTTGTGATCCCAGGGACCCACTCCCTGATCATGATGAAGGTGGACCCAAACCCGCTGAGGTGCCTAAAGGAGCAGGGTCAGCCTCTGCCTCCCACGGCCTCTCTGATGGGAAGGATGTTATCCCAGCAGCATGAGCTAGGAACAGAATCGGGAAGATAGGGGTTTTCTCTCTGGGTAGCTCTGGGCACCAGGGTGGATCCCTCTTAACTTAGCCCTTCCCCTGTGTCGCTCCTTGGCCCCAGGCAAAGAAAGGGACAGAGTGGGACCTGGGTTATTTCTCACCCACCTGCAACTCCCCCTTCCCGCTGCCCCTTCCCCCAGGTGATAGAGAACCTGGCAGGCTGTGCCCCATAGAAGAGTTCCCTTTCCTTCTGGTGAGGGATGGGAAACAGCTTGGGGCAGGAGGGATGAGGGGACAGGGGGCTCTCCCAGCCCTGCCTCACATTTGAAGGATGCCATCTGGGCAGCAGCATGGTTTAGGCTAGACACGGTGGCCCCTAGGTTTATAGCCTGGCCTTGGGCAGGATGCTGCCATGCCACCTTTTCTTCTGCACATCCTGACTTGGCACCCTACCTAGTTAAAGGTCCTCAGGCCTCCTGCCCCCTGGGCATTGCCCCCGCTCCCTGCCCAGGCACAGCTGTCCTTGTCCTGGACTAATCTTCAGAGATTCTTGTCCAGCCCACAGCTTTGCTGGACATCGCAGGCTGGGCCAGGCCCCCTGCCCAGCACTAACATCTCTTTGTGAATCTCAACCAGAATGAGCCGCAGCTTCAGGGTCAGGGTCGGTGTTGACTTAATTTATGTGACCCAGGACAAGGAGGTTTATTGATGGTGTCACATCTGCTTAAGTTCTTGGCCTGTATTATCTCTTTGGGGCACGATACCCCTCTGTCCCATGCTTAGGGGGCCACATGTGGCCACAGTGCCTTTCCTACCACCATCCCTACTTGAGGCTGGTGTCCAGGCAACTGTGGCTCCAGGCAGAAGGCTGAGTGCAGAGCCAGGCCTGGGCAGATGTTCCACAGGGGCTGCAGGAGCTGACAGCCCTGACTACCCAGCCCATAGCCATCCATTCCCCTTCACTGTGGCTGACCCTTCATCCACCATCCTTCCAGGGGCCAGGCCTGGGCCCAAACTGACTTTTGCCTGCCCCTGGTCCTCCTCGTGTTTTTGGCTGAGCTTGATGGTCTTGCCTGTTTCCTTGATTATCCTCAATCAGAGGTTTATAGAGCCACGTGGGGACATCACATCTCCTGTCTACCAGGCCCTCACCAGAGACAGGACTGCCTTGGCCCGGGCCTGGGATAGTCAGGGGTCACACTCGCCTGTTGGGACCTAGCTTCAGCGGCTTCAGTCTGGGCAATGGCCTGATGGGCGGCTGCCCCTTCTCCTTTGCTTGGCGGAGGCAGGAGAGGAAGGTCAGGCAGGAGATCTGCTTCCTGCCCACCTGAGGGTGGTTGGAAGCAGGGTGCCCACCTGTGCCTGTCTCACCTTGCTGCAGGTGCATCAGAGGCTGAACCCGTCTCCTGATCTCCTGCAGGTGCAGATTCCAGGTTTCCAATGGGTGTTGGGGTGGGCTCCAGTGCTCTCCTGACCCTAGGGAACCCTGGGCTCCATGAGGCCTTGGCCTAGCCAGATTGTTTCCCACACTGTCACCTCCCCACACTGTCGTCTCCCCAAACATGAAGCTGCATGCTGTGTGCCCTGGGTGGGACATTGGAAGGAGTTCCACCTTCCAGGTTTGGATCACAGGAAAGCCTCTGCCATGGGCATGTGCTGGCCAAGACAGATGGGGTTGAACCAACCCTGTCACTTTGGCCTTGGGCAAGTCACCTGTGCCTTGCTTCCCTCTCCCCAGCAGCCAGATGGGGATAATAGCACCTATTTCACCCGTACTCAAGTACTCACTTGTTAGCAGGAACTTGAGACCCGGAGGAGGTGCAGGCGGAGCCATTGAGGCAGCACTGCAGCTGGACCTGGGTCTCAGTCCCGGCTCCTGGCTGTGAGATGTGTGTCTGCCTCTGTGTATTCATCTGAAGGATAGGGCTGTGCTGTTCTGGGGTCACTGTGACAATTCAACTGGCCTATGTGAGTTGGTGGTGGCCTCCTGAGATGGTTTGAGGTGAGCTGGAGGTGTGTCTTGAATGCCCCCTCACCCCTGTGGGGAAGACCCACTTAGGGAAGACTCACGTGTCTGTATGGAGGAATACAGGTTGCCTGCCCCTCAGCTGTCCTCTGTCCCTTCCCAGCCCCCTCTGCTGTCCTGCAGGCTCTGCTGGTGGCCATCCAGCTTGGTGGCCATCTGGCTGGTCCACTCTTCCAGGTGGACCCTCTCTCCTCACGTGGTGCAGCTCCCATCGCGCCACCTCCAGACAGGCATGCTAGCCCCCAGAGCTGCCCTTCCCTGCTACCCAGCCCCCACCCCCAAGTATGTGCCACCTCCCTAAAGCCCGCTGTGTTCACCAACTGTGTTTGAACTCTGTCTCTGTGCAAGGCCTCATAAAAGCCTGAAACAGCCTGGCTTGTAGTGGGCCAGGAGAGCAAAACTTGAAGACAGAGTGACAGAGTGAAGACAGAGAGACCACCTAGTCAGCCTCAGCCCCAGGGCCGTGTCTATGCTGGTCCTGGCTCCGGTGAGCCAGTTGTCTCCTGAGATGCCTGTAAGGGCTCCTGCGGTGATGGAGGTGGCTGGAGAGAACAGGTTGCCATAACCCTCCCTCCCTGAGAAGGCCCACTGGGGAACGTTTTAGGCATCAGGGCATCCCGGGGGGCATCTTCCAGGGACCCCTCCTACACCCTGCCCTGCCCTGGCTCTCTAGTGTGAAATTGCAGTTGCTTGGACAGCGGGGCTGACCCAGGACAAGTGCATCTATTAGGCTGATCTTCGGGGTGCTGGGGTGGGGGCAGGGGTGCTTCAGGGATAGGAAGGAGAGACCTGTGTGTTCCAGAAGTGCAGAGGAACCTGGTGCCAGCCGCAGTCAACCCTGATGTGATGATCTGTCCACCAACCCTCTTTGATGTCTTGGTGCTGGCTGCTGTCTTTGGCCAGGTAAGCTCATGGTCTGGGCTCCCGGGGCCCCCTCACTGGGCCTGCCCACTGCCTGCAGGTAGGGGAGCCTATGGGCCAGGACTATCCTTGGCTTCCCCTTCCAGGTCATGGGTTCAAAGACCATTCCTGGGTTCCACCACTGCCAAGCGTCAATGGGCACAGGAGCTGCTGGGGCTTTCTGGGTTAAGACCCTTGCCTAGCCCTGTGTCCCCGCCTGCAGTAGGGGAGCTGCAGGGGTCAGCCTTAGTCTCTGCCCTGGGAGCCTGCCTTACCTTGCCCTGGCAGCCCCACACCTGCCCTGGAAGACCCCCCACACCCACTGGCTCTGATCTACTGTAGAGCAGCCAGGGCACCCGTTGCTCACACCCTCTGGCCTGAGGCTGACTGGCTCTGTGGCTGGGTTCAGGGGTTCAGGGAGGGCGGTGGGCCTTGCCCTCAGCAGCCCCCATTCCTGCTCTGACCCCTTTTCAGTCTTCCTCCTCTTGTGGGCGGTACCCTGGGGCCCTCCCAGCTCCTCACACCAGATGACTAAGTATCTAGAAATCAATATTTTAAATACAAACTTCGGATCGCTTCATGACTTTTCCATACCCCCAAAGGGCCATCGTTTCTCTTAGGACTGACAGTCCCTCCAGCCCTACTGGGCCAGACTAGGCAGGCATAAGGGTGCCCTGTCCCAGCCCTCTTTGGGGTGGGCTTCTGTCCCCTTCCTGCTGCCTGGAAGCAGGACCACACTTTGGTGGCAGGAGGGGCAGCAGAGATTGTGGACCCCCGAGCTGTGCCTAAGTCCTCTGTGTGGTCTAGCTGTATTGGCCATCATTTACCACTCTGTAAAGAAGACCGATACCTGTGGCATGGAGGGCGTGAGGCTGATGTGAGTGCCAAGCACTTGGAGCAGGGCCCTGAGTGAGCGTGGATGTGGGAGCAGGGGTGTTCCTAGACTTCATGCACCTTGGCGATGGGAGCGGGTCTCCCTGTGTGGGTTGACAAGGCATTTCTTTCCCCCACCCCACCTCTGCCCCAGCCCTGCAAGTCCAGTCCTTGGGGGTGTAGGAGGGAAGAAGTCCCTGGCTGTGAGGCCTTGGGGTGGACCCTGGCCCTCTCTGGCTCTGAGTTCCTGGGAAAGTCAGTGGTGTTGGAACTGGGGGACCTAAGGCAGGTAATCTCTTCCAGCCTCCTGCCCTCAACCCCAGACAGTGCTTCAGGGTTGAGGCACTGTCTGTGGAAGCCGTGGAGCAAGGTGAAGACGGGGAGAGGAGAGGCTTGGAGTTTGGTTTTCAGCAGAGGGATCAGCAGCGTGAGTGGTCATCTGTGTGTAGAGGAAAGGGAGTGAAGGCCAGGAGTGAGGAATGAGTCTGAGTGCACCCAGGATGGTGCTGCATCTCCTCCCACATCCACCTGGCCCTGGTCAAGGGAGAAGAAAGGCCATGAGACAAAGGGGAAACTGAATTGGGTCCATACATGTCCTTCCAGGACATGGAGGTGCCACGGTCTGGCCCTTATGCAGTGGGAAGTGGGGGAAGGAAGATTCCCTCCCCACACCTCCTGTTCTCTGTCCCAGGTCTCCTGGCCTCCTATGCACCTAAGTTCAGTATCTGTCATCCCCCAGCATCATTTCTAAGGTTGGTGGGAGGCAACTGGGAACAGGTTAGGGGTAGGTGGGGCCTGCTTGGGGGAGTCTGCTTGACTGCCTGAGCCACTGCCCACAGTAGTGGGGAGCTTTTCTGGCACATTGACTGCACCACCAAGGCACTGCCAACAGTAGCCCCCGGGGAGTGTTTGCAGAAGGCCCTGGCAGGGGTGGTGATGGATCCCACCCAGAATAAAAGCAGGGTAAGGGGGGTAACAGAGAACCACTTACCTGTCTGGAGAGGGTCCTCTGTGCTGCACTGTGCGCATCTACGCTCCCAGGCTGAACACCCCGAGGGAGGCCCTCCACTTTAGCACCTTGACAAGAAGGGCAGGGACACTGGGATTAGACCCAGCTCCCTGACCCCAAACCCTGCAGCCCCAGCTGGAGGGTGAGGAGATGCTGGGCTTGGGTGGGGGAATCAGGGGGTGTAAAGGGGCCTGCTTACCCCTCAGCTTAGCTCAAGGGCTCAAGGCATCAAAGGCTCAGCCTGCCCCTCAGGAAGGAGTCTGGGCCCAGCCAGACACTCACTAGGACAAGGGCAAATGTGACAAGCAGGAGGCCTAGAATGAGAAGAGCCACAGCATAGCTGGGGATGGAGGCGTCCAGCAGGTTGGGGCTAGGAGTGCCTAGAGCAGACCAAGAAGGCTATGGCCAGGCGGGGGCCCTGCCTCCCAGACTTCTGAGAAGGGAGAATCCGGGCCCAGAAGTTGCTGCAGGACCAGGGAGCTGGGGCTAGGAGCATCTTGGAGGGTTCCATGAGGAAGGGAGGCAGGTTTCAGATTAGGGCATGTGGAGGCAGCGAGCCCAAGGGAGGAGGCCAATGGACAGACGGAGGGGGCCTGCAGAGGGAAGGAGTTACTGACCGAGGTCTGGGATGACCATCTCTACCAAGAGGCCCTCTGTCTCCCCCAGGGTGTGCAGGTGTGCAGACCCTGACACACACAGTCCCACACAAGAGCCTGAGCTGGTGCCATGCTGAAGAAGGTGGCACCCACTCTGGCGGTCAGTGGGTCCAGCCTGGTGGGAGGATTATCACAGAGTTCAGGAGGCTGGGTAGCCTGGGGGGCCTAAGGGCGGTCATCTCTTCCAGCCTCCTGCCCTCAACCCCAGAACCCAGGTCTGAGCCCTGGGTCACCCAGGGCCACCCCGGACCCACTGGAATTCCTCCACCACCACTTGGTCAAAGTTCGGCAGAGGTCTGAGGACGAAGGTCAGCTGGGGAGTCAGGAGAGGATGGAGAGGGTCACAGCTCACCAAAGCCTTGTCCAGTCATCCCCCATCTTCCCGAGGCCTCTTCCCCGATCCGCCCACTTCACCCATCCGGTCAGCTCCCCTGAAGTGCCCAGAACTCAGGGCTGGTTTTGTCCTCCAAGGCCTTGGTGTAGGGCTGGCCCAGGATCTGCAGCCAAACTTCATACAGCACCAGCTCTGCCTCCTCCCCTAGAGAGATGGGGGTGAAGGCGGCATCAGCCTGCACTCCCTCTCCTGGAAGCCCTGGGGTGGGGCGCGCACCCAAGCTCTAATGCTCCATCCAGGGTTCAGCCGCCGCTGGTCTAACGGTCAGATTTCTTGCTGCCTGTTTTTATGTGGCCCACGAGCAAAGAATGACTTTTATATGTTTAAATGGTAGAAAACATGGAAAGTAGAATAGTATCTTGTGACACATGAGAAGTACGTGACATGCAAACTTCCACGTCCATAAAGAAAGTTTCCCGGGAATGTGGCCACGCTTATTTGTTGACATCTTGCCTAGGGCTGATTTCTTGCTACAGGGGAGGGTTTGAGTAGGTGGTGACTAAAAGCCAGTGGTCTGCGGAGCCTTAAAGAGTTTCCTTCTGGCCCTTTACGGAAAACGCTTGCTAACCCCTGCACTGATCCATCTAATGGAATACACTGCTCACGCCGAGAGTTAATCCTAGTAGGAAATGTTGCTGCTAATTTAATAGATGCTGCTTTTATGTTTTATTTTGTCCAAATTCACTCCCTGGGAGGAGGTCGTGTTGGGGCTTGTGGCTATCAAAGGTGAAGCCTCTTTAAGAGGATGCGTGGGGAGCTCTATCGTCTGCTAAGAGGGTTGTGATGGGCCCTCTGTGTTGAGGAATGAAGAGGGAACATGGTCTGTCTGCTGGGAACTGGCTTTCTGGGGAGCAGAAGAGATGGTAGTTCGGACCTGTAGAGGTAGAAGCCCAAATCAATCTGGTCTCTGGGGCGGCCAGCAGGGAGAGTAGCTGTGTAGGAGTGGGTGTGAGGGCAGAGCCCGAAGGAGGGCACCCCTGACTGCACCCCCGGGAGGCTGCGGTGGTGGGTGTGGGGCAGCACTGTAGGAGGACCAGCACCTTCTGTGACTGAGGGGTCCTTGGAGAGCAGCTTCAGGCTCTGTGTGGCTGGAGGGGACTGATTTGCCCAGTGCTCTCCTAACTTGGGCGTGGACCAGCTCTCCCTGTTTGGATGGCATGAGCTGGGAGAAGTCATCCTATCAGGAGGCCACAAGAGGAGATATGGGCTTCTTACAGCCCTGGTACTGGGACAGAGCTGAGGACTTTTGCCCCTGACTTGGTGGGACAGATCTTGTCATGCATGTGAGGACTCAGTGAGGTCCTGGGCAATCAGGGAGGTGACAGAACCCTCTCATTCCTCTGATCTTGACTGCTTCTAGTCTCTGCCCAGCTCCTTGCTAAAGCTCTATGCCCCATTCCTCTCTATGGACCCAACAGATGAGCAAGTATTGTCTGAAGGAAATTCTGCCCATTCTCTAGAAGGGGAACACTGAGGTCTACAGAGGGGAAGAGCCTGCTGGCCCAGAGACACACAGGGATCGCAGCCCTACTAAAAATATACAAATTAGCCAGTGTGGTGGCACATGCTTGTAATTCCAGCTATTAGGGTGGCTGAGGCATGATGATCACTTGAACCCAAGAGGCAGAGGTTGCAGTGAGCCATGATCTCACCACTGCACTCCAGCCTGTGCAACAAAGCGTGACCCTGTCTCAAAAAAAAGTTAAAAACCATTTGTCCAGTATAAACTTTTTCAAAATATATACTCAAACATAGAAAAGTCTAGAAATGTAATCAATGTTAATTTCAGGAAAGAATTCTAAGATGACTTGTTTTGGTTATCTGCATTTTTTTTCTTTTATTTTTTGGAGATAGGGTCTTGCTCTGTGACCCAGGCTGGAGTGCAGTGACATGATCAGGGCTCACTGCAGCCTTGACCTCACAGGCTTAAGCCATCCTCCCACCTCAGTCTCCTGAGTAGCTGGTACTACAGGCACATGCCACCACATCTGGCTAATTTTTGGATTCTTGTATTTTTTGCAAAGATGGGGTTTTGCCATGTTGCTCAAGCTGGTCTTAAGTGATCCACCCACTTTGGCCTCCCAGAGTGCTGGGATTACAAGTGTGAACCCTGTGTGCCAGGCCTGTTTTCTTTTTTGTAATGACTATGACCATGGATTTCATGCACCAACATTTTTCTAACAATAATATTTACAAAGTGTACTATGATAAATGTTCAGAGAAAAAGAAGAATATAAAATTGTAAAAATCATACATAACTAGTTTTTGGTTTTGTTTTTTTTAAAGGAAGAAAGAAACAAAGTAGATTGTCCAGGAAGATAGTTACTTCCACTTTGTATTTCTCTGGTGAACTCGTTGGGAACTCTAAAAAGTTCCAGGAGTAAAGTAATGGGTCAAAGTACCCTGGCTTTAACTTCTGGTTCAGAGAATCCTAACAACTTACATTGTCACCAGCAACATGTTTGACTACCTGAGCCACTCTCACCTTAAATCAATTCTGATCTGACATTAGCTGCTCAGCTTTCCGCTGATACGTTGACTCCAGGAGGCTCCTTGAGTTCTGTGTGTTTGGCTGGCCTCTGGTGGCCCCGTTATTATTTTCTGCCAGGTAAAGGTCAGTCACCTGCTCACAGACCTCATCACTCATGATATGCTGCAGCTGGAATCAAACAAAGGCAAGCTGTTAGTGAACACAGAAAACAAACATTTCTCCGTTATACAGTTCAACGCTCCTTTGATCTAGTCATTCAACTCAAAAAAGGCTTTGGTTTCTTTTGGCTAGCAATTTTAGAAAATTAATCATACAAACCACTGTATCATTTTCTTGGAGAATAATCAAGCCAAGATTTTCAACCATATCAGTGGTCCATTGTAAAATTTTCATATCTATTTAAAATCAAAACCATAGAAAATTCAGGTTAATGTAACTTTGTTGTTGTTGTTTTGTTGTACCCAGGCTGGAGTGCAGTGCGTGATGGCTCACCACAACCTCTGACTCCTTGGTTGAAGTGATTCTCCTGCTTTAGCCTCCTGAGTAGCTGGAATTACAGGCATGCACCACCATGCCCAGCTAATTTTTGTATTTTTAGTAGAGACAGGGTTTCACCATGCTGGCCAGGATGGTCTCAATCTCCTGACCTCATGATCTGCCCGTCTTGACCTCCCAAAGTGCTGGAATTATAGGTGTGAGCCACAGTGCCCAGCCTAATGTACTGTTTATTTAAAATTCTAAGGATCTTTAAATACTTTTCCATGGATCATATTTTTATTGCATTTTAAGATCATTTTCAATTTGCTTTCACACATATTCTCCCTCATGTGATCCTCACAACTGCCCTGGGAAGCAGGTTGGAGGGAGAGTTGGGGCCGGTTAGGAGACAAATTTACCCAATGCATAAGAAAGCTCACTGTGAGCCGGGTGAGGAAGGGAGCCTTGGAGAATCATGAATGCAGTATCTATGTCTATATTCCCAGCCCAACTACAACGCCTGAAATTCATTAGGTATTTAAGAAATAGCTGCTGAATTATTACCTACGGGCGCTCAGCTGAAGAAGCAGGATTGGGACTAACAGTCAAGCTTCCTGACTCCTAGCTGAATACCTTTCCAAACACACCACCTATTTTTCTATATCTGATAAAAAGTATAGTGCTTAAGATGTACATAATGTGAACTCACTTTCAATACAGGCCACTCATGATTGACTATCAGTAGCTTTTGTGACAAACTTAGTAAACTAGAAAGTTGAACATTTCAGAGTTCCCATTCTCATGTCATATGCTGTTTCTGTTTTGAAATAAAAATCCTTCCAAATGAAACTGTATCCATCAAAATGACAGAGAAGTGAAAATAGACACAAGAAGAAAGTAAAACAGTAATTTCAACATCGATTTGTCTATTTTGCTTTAATAGTATAGCCTCCAAGCCATTCTATTTTTAGGAAGATACATTCTTTTTGAAGTGTTAGAAACCATGATAACTATTCTTAACTTTAAGTCCTAAATGACCAGTGTGTGTATTAGTAGATAACTGGACACAGCAAGGTCAGAAGGGTGACTGAGTGTGGCAGAAAGGGCAGTATCTCCAGCAACTGCAGATGGCTAAATGACAATGAGTCCAGATAATGGATTCTGATACAACCATTCAAATAATGCTTATGAGTACTTGATAACATAGGGAAAAGCTTAAGATACAGTGTTTTAGAGAGAAAAAAGGGAAGGTGGGAAAAACAGATGGAAAGCATGACTTCAATCATGCATACAGATGCTTCCACTTTGTATTTTTTTTTCTTTTTCTTTCTTTCTTTCTTTTTTTTGAGACAGGGTCTCACTCTGTCGCCCAGGCTGGAGTGCAGTGGCATCATGATCTCGGCTCACTGTGGCCTCTACTTCCTGGGCTTAAGCAATGCTCCCACCCCGGCCTCCTACGTACCTGGGACTACAGGTATGTGCCACCATACCCAGCTAATTTTTTGTATTTTTAGTAGAGACGGAGCTTTTCCGTGTTTCCCAGTCTGGTCTCGAACTCCTGAGCTCAAGTGATCCACCTGCGTCGGCCTCCTAAAGTGCTGGGATTACAGGCGTGAGCCACTGCCTCTACTTTATACTTTCTAGTAGAAGTAGACTGTATTACTGATTCCCCACCCGCACCCTTTTTTGGATATCTGGCCCCTCCTTGAGTCTCTGGAAAGGGCAGCACTACAAATCCAGGGACAACTAGGGAACTCCCACCCCCACTGCTAGGCAGATCAGATTCTCTCTCCTGCTCATTGGCAATGACACAGAGAGTTTTCCATAGATTTTTTGCAGAGGAGCATCTATTATGGTCCAGTAACACTGGGACGGGGGTACTGCCAGGGCAAGCCAAAGCCTCAGAGGCTGGAGGAGCCTGGAGCACGTGCCGAATGTTTATCCGAAGAGCAGAGCACAAGCATGGAGCAGAAGTCCAGAGTGAAGGCCTGCAGGAGAGGAAAATCGCCTCCCAGCCCAGGCAGGCCTTCCATGGTGTGGTCCTATTTTGAGTTTTGTACTTAGATGTCTGTGAGGTTGCCTATTGTATTCTTAATACAAATCCCACTTAAGTCAGCCTAGAATAGGTTAAGATAAATGTAATGACTTGACCTGGCTGGAGTGCAGTGGCATGATCACGGCTCACTGTAGCCTCAACTTCCTGGGCTCAAGTGATCCTTCCCCTTAAGCCTCTCGAGTAGCTGGGACTACAGGCATGAGCCACCATGCCCAGCTAATTTTTTGTATTTTTCTCATAAAAATATTTTTTCAGAAGAAATCTTATATATAATACATTGAAAATCACGGATTGCTTTTTCTTCATCTTTTTTTTTTTCTTCTGTGAACGTGTAGGTGTTTGAGTCTCACAGGATATGGGCTGTTTGAAAACTATTTCGTTATCTTCATCATCATTCATTTCAGCCACTTCAGATTTTCGTCTCTCTAAAAACGTTCATGTACAAACCGGTGTGGGGCCCTGGGTATCCACAGTCTTCTCAGGAGTACCTAAAACCCTTTTCTTCTTCTTCTTTTTTTTCTTTCTTCTTCTTACATAAAACCTGGCCTTTTGTAGATGTCTGATGATTTGTTTTTGAAATCCTTTCCATTTTCTGTAAAATCAAAGAAGGAACATCATCATCATTTCCTTCTTAAGCTAATTTCTTCCCGAGTAATCCTTCTTTCCTTTTAAATCGCTCCTCCATCTGTAGCTTTTGTGTAAGTGCCAATTCTGATGATACGTGTCACTGATGGATGTGATGGCTGCTTAAATGGAATATTCCAGTCTTGAAAGAGTTCTTTCTGTACTTTTTCAGGTGGCATAAAATGACTCTCCAAGAGTCTTTCACCAAACAGGTAGTTGTTCATTGTTTCAGCAACTATCTTGGCAACATCCTCAGACTCAAACTACACAAATGTATAGCCTTTGCTATTTCCAGTTCTTTTATTTCTGGATAGTCTGAACCTTGAAACAGTGCCACACTGGGAGGATAAGAAAGGATCTGGGTTTCATTCAGTAGGTTAAGTAGGTGGTGCACATAGACTATTCCATGAGAAAGTTGTTCTTGTTTTTGTGTTTTGTTTTGTTTGTTTGTTTTGAGATGGAGTTTCATTCTTTTTGCCCAGGCTAGAGTGCGATGGCACGATCTCGACTCACTGCAACCTCTACCTCCTGTGTTCAAGCGATTCTCCTGCCTCAGCCTCCTGAGTAGCTGGGATTACAGGCATGCACCACCACACCTGGCTAATTTTTGTATTTTTAGTAGAGATGGGGTTTCTGCCTGTCGGTCAGGCTGATCTCGAACTCCTGGACTCAAGCAATCTTCCTGCCTTGGACTCCCAAAGTGCTGCGATTATAGGCACGAGCCACTGCACGCAGCCTTGACTTTGAAATGTGTGTTGTGCATCCAGTCAGCAGTGAACTCTGGGGGGAACACCAAAGATGAGAATGAGAGAAGAGATACCTCCAATTAAAGGGGTTAAGAAGAGATGCTTGAACTTAAGTTTTAAAAAGTCACTGCAGGCTAGGCACAGTGGCTCACGCCTGTAGTCACAGCACTTTGGGAGGCTGAAGTGGGTGAACCACTTAAGCCTAGAAGTTTGAGACCACCCTGGGCAATATGGAAAAATCCTAGCTGTACAAAAAATACAATAAATTAGCCAGGCGCGGTGGCGCCTGTGGTCCCAGCTACTTGGGAGGCTGAGGTGGGAGGCCAGCTGCAGTGAACTGAAATCCATCACTCCACTCCAGCTTGGGCAACAGAGTGACACCCTGTCTTAAAAAAAAAAAAAGTCAGTGTTTCGGGGTTTTCTGGATGAAACGTCTATTTCCATTAAAAAAAAAAAAGGGTCACGACAGTATGTATTATTGATTCAAGATCATAACCAGATGCTTAGAGTAAATAATTGTATCTGTTTCAAAAACCAACCTCAGGATTGTTAAAAGTTAGTTTTATTGGATTTTTCTTTAAGCTGTGCTGATTCACTCAGGTCTGTCACTTCCAAGTCCATGTTTTACTACTTTGTAACCCTATTTGGAAGGAAAACTGCAGCTAAGATTATGACCTATCTTGAGATGAAAAGTTTCACACATATACACGACATGTACCCCCACCACAGTATGATGACACAGCGACCCAACCTTAGGCAAATGGTACTACTGCCAGCAAATGCATTTCTGTCTTTATTTCTTCTAAATTTTTCTTTGTTTCTTCTAACAGCAGCAAATGCATTTAACATTTTACTGAGATTCTCAATAGCTCCCATTTGGTTTGTATAGCAAATTGTTTACAAAGTAACTTTTTTCCATTTTTTATATTTTATTGAAAATTATGTTCTTCAGTTTTAAAGCCCTGTCCCTCTCCCAAAGAAAGATTAATAACTAACTACCAAGTAATGATTATTTAGGAAAAGAACAAAAGAAAAACAGCTTTTAAACACTTCTGGAACATGGGTAGGGGTCCAAAGTCAAGACCTTCTAGGCCCAGTG
Organism: Chlorocebus sabaeus; assembly: GCF_047675955.1. Lineage (NCBI taxonomy): Eukaryota > Metazoa > Chordata > Mammalia > Primates > Cercopithecidae > Chlorocebus > Chlorocebus sabaeus. The sequence continues at coordinate 49,885,881 of NC_132929.1, read as the reverse complement.
GAGGTGCTAGGCTGCCTTGGGACACCATCAGCACTTCCCCATCCACAACGTCCTCAACAGTGGGGAACCATGCGCGGACCCCGGGGGTCTTCCTGTTCCACAAGCTCCCCACTCTTTTTCCTCTCCACCCCTCCAAATCTACCTAACAAATGCAGCAGGGTCTGACAGGGTATTCTAGAAAGTTAAGAGATTCCCTGGTCCAGTCTGGGGCAGGAAAAAATATGCAGTGTAGCATAGATGGTTTCACTTGTCCACTGAGACACATGCTCATACTTATTCGATGGATGTATCAGATGCTTCAAAAGTCCTGATGTGTAGTAGTAGAACAAAAGTTGCTTGTAAAAAAGAAGTTGCAAAATAATAAAAATGTCTGCAGCAGTTCAGGCTCCTGATGACAAAGCTGGTTCTGCTAAGTAGTTATTTTGACATGCACAGCAGCTTTCCCTAGAAGTCCTGTGTTCCAAGGGTTTCATTTAGACCACAGGAAATTGAAATCGAGGTTTAAAATGCTCTCTGCTGACAAAATGTGGTATATCCATCAATGGACTTCTACTCAGTAATGAAAGGAACAAATTACCAAAACCTATTATATGTCATGGACCAACCTCAAAAACATTAGCTAAGTATAAAAGCCAGACAGGAGAGCATGTATTGCATAATTCCATTGATTTGAAATGTCCAAGAAAGGCAAGTTGACAGAGACAGAAATGGTCTGATTTACCTCAAGAGGTAGGGATTCAAGCTCTCTAGAGTACATGTGATACACACATGAGAAAAAATAAGGAAAAGAAAAGAAATTTAAATATAATGAAAACAATACTTCTCCCTGATTATAAAGAAAATCGCATTCTTTTTGTAATAATTTGGAAGACAAAATTTTAAGAAAAGTATTTAATTTTGCCACACAAAACATTCTGGTTTGTTGCTTTTTGTACTTTTTTGTGCATATAAACATTTTAAAAAGTAGAATCATAACATATAGTCTTTTGTCGCTATGTTTTGGGCATATTTCTATGGCAGTAAATATACCCTTGTCATCATCATTTTTAAAAGCTTGATGTATATTAAGTTAATCATTGCCACCCCTGAAGTAAATTTTCTTTTATATATATATTTTAATGAATTCAAGCAAGCATTTTTCAGCTGAATTCATAGAAGTAGAATTTCTGAAGGAAAATAACATAAAACAGTTTTAAGATTTTTAGTAGAAATTTTCAAATTATACTGCAAAAAAGATTGGTTCAGTTTACACTCCCACCAACAGGGGCGGAGCTCCAGTGTCCGCCTTCCATTTGTCCTCTTTGCTGGTATTTAAGCAGAAAATCTCATTGTTTTCATTACATTTGTTTGGTTTCTAGTGCTTTGGAACCTTTTTTTTATTTTTCTTTTTTTATTTTTTGAGGTAGAGTCTTGCTCTATTGCCCAGGCTGGAGTGCAGCAGTGTGATCTCGGCTCACTGCAACCTCTGTCTCCTGGGTTCAAGCGATTCTCCTGCCTCAGCTTCCTGAGTAGCTGGGATTACAGGTGCCCACCACTGTGCCTGGCTAATTTTTGTATTTTTAGTAGAGACAGGGTTTCACCATGTTGGTCAGGTTGGTCTCAAACTCCTCACCTCAGATGATCCACCAGCTTTGGCCTCCTAAAGTGCTAGAATTAAAGGCGTGAGCCACCGCACCCGGCCTTGAATCTTTTCTATATGCTTATTGTTCATTTTCATTCTTGTGGGAAGTGCCTGTTTCTCCATTGCCTATTTTCTGGCCAACCTCCAAAGTCACATTTCACTTAATTTTTATCCTGCTGATTGAAAGCAATTAAATTAGTGATTTTAATGTAAATAGGAGCAGGACAGACTGTAATTATCTAGGTCTTCCTCTGTCACCAAGGCTGGAGTGCAGTGGCATGATCATAGCTACTGCAGCCTTGTACTCCTGAGCTGAAGCAATTTTCCTACCTCAGCCTCCCAAGTAGTTGGGACTACAGGTGTGTACTACCATGCCAAGCTAATTTTAAAAAATTTTATAGAGATGTGAATTTGCTATGCTGCCCAGGCTGGTCTTCAACACTTGACTTCAAGTAATCCTCCCACCTTTGCTTGTCAAAGTGCTGGAATTACAGGCGTGAACTACTGCTCCCGGCCTTGAGCTCTTTTTGTTTGCTAGTGGCATTCTTGGTATCTTTTCATATTTGAGGCTTTGGTGCTACTGCTGAAGTATTACTTTTACCATCCAGGGTTTACAGGTCTTTTGTTTTAATATTGAACAGATGGAAGTGTTTAGTTCTGCATCTTTACAGGTATACAAAATGTACCTAGGAGGACTCTGCTTTATATCCATTGAAACTGAGAAGTAATACAGGAAGATTTTGCCTGCCTAGAGGCTGTGAAAGAATGGAGTATTCTGGTTTAATTCTATTAACTTGGAAGTACGAAGGTGAAAAAAATTCAACACTTATATTCCCTGTTGAATACAATTTGAAAATATAGCCATTGAGTCCACTTTTCTTCTCTAGTAAGTTTGGACATTCCAATCTACTTGGTGTTTTATTATAGAACTGCTAGTGTGCCTGTGACTTACATTGTGAAGATATGTTTTTAAAACTTGAGAGGCAAGAGGGTGTAAATGGTGGTGTATGAGATCAGGCTGGATGAGAACTGACATTGTAAATATACTTTTTAGACTGAATCTCTGATTGCCACTTGTTTTCTTATTTAACTCATAAAAATAGAACACATTGGATGGAGGGTGGGAGCAGGAGGGAGATTTATGTCTTTTAATTGCATGTCATTGTTTCATATCAAGACCCAACATATGGTATCCCTGGCTTTGGACCTTCAGAAGGAAACACGTTTTTCTACCTGTTGTATGCCAGAGGTTCTTGAACACCCAGAGGGATTCCTGCAGCACAGATGGCTGAGCCTTACTCCAGAGTTACTGATTCACCAGTTCCAGGGTGGGGCCTGAGAATTTGCACTTATAAAAAGTTCTCAGGTTCTGCTGGTGCTGCTAGTCCAGAGACTACATTATTGAGAACCCTCTTGTCTACTAACTGTAAATGGTAGAACTCTAGAAAAAAGCTTAGTTTGGTGTGGGATAAGAAGCTCAGAGATCATGGAGGGAATCATGAAAGATTCAACCCTTGATCCCAGCATAGTGTGGAATTCAGGTAGCAATACACAGTGACATAACACAAGTCTTGATTTTCACGATTGCAAGTCATAGCCAAGTATCAAGTGAGAAAATCAGTTTCATTTGCAAGGCTTAGAGAGGCCAGGTGATTCTAGAAAAAGAGGCCTTGTATTTGCTTTAAACTGGTAAAGAGCTTTGAGTGCTTATTAAATCTAAAGTTTTGTGTTTCTCTTTATTTTAGTTTTTTATTTTATTTTATTTTATTATTTTGAGATGGAGTCTCGCTCTGTTGCCCAGGCTGGAGTGCAGTTGCTCGATGTTGGAGCTCACTGCAACTTCTGCCTCCTGGATTCAAGTGATTCTCCTGTCTCAGCCTCCTGAGTAGCTGGGATTACAGGTACGCGCCACCACACCTGGATATTTTTGTATTTTTAGTAGAGATGGGGTTTCATCATGTTGCCCAGGCTAGTCTTGAACTCCTGAACTAAGGTGAACCACTGCTCCTGACCCAAAAACTTTGTGTTTTTAAAGATATTAGGCATGTTTCTTGCTTTAAAAAAAATCTTAATAATGTAGGAGAATAAGAGAAATGTTTTTCCAAAAGAGAGAATTGCTTGTGATGATTTTACCTTATTGGAAGGTTGGATAATATAGAATGCTTCATTAATCATCAGACATACTATGAATTTTACATTTTTATAGAATTTGTGTCTCAATAGAGATAATACATGTAATTCCTGTACTCCATCTGAAGATGAATAATGTAGGCCAAAATCATAGACCATGCATAGAAGCTGGATAATGAAGACAGCTCTGGAGGAACACGTAGACACACACACACTGACACACAAATATACAAAATATAAACATGTATCTTTTTAAAGTTTAAAAAAAAAAAGCTGGCCCATCCCCTCTCCTGGAGTAAGCAGGCCCCGCCCCTCACCCCAAGTGGGCGGGGACAGCAGTTGCATGGGCAGCTTCCTTTGTGATGCCACAGGTTCCTCTGGACACACTGCTGCCTGGCCACGCCTCCTTTCCCTTTCATCTTTCTCACTGACCAATGGGCTTGGAGCATTAAGGCCACACCCCTTTTCTGTGTTCTATTGGGTCCCTGGTTACGCCTCCTCTGGCTCAGTCACACAGCTGACTGTTAGGTGACTGGACGTGTTCCCTGATGTGGCCCCAACCCTGCCTCCCTCCCCACCCCGCGATGTTAGAAGAAACTCGAGAGAGCAAATTGGCAGCAGCCAAGAAAAAGGTAAAAAGCACCAGGTCGTGGCCCCCCAATCCAGCCAGAGATCCCCTCCAATGACAAGACCACTGCCAGAGTCCATACCACTCCTGAGGCACACCGGGCTGGGGCCCCCAACCCTGGCACCTCTGGGCTCCCCCCACCAAAGTCCTGGCAGTCAGTCCCACTCCTTAAGCAAGCAGCCCAGCCCCTGCCCTCACCAATCACCCCAGGGTGACTTTGGGTGGGCGACCTCTGGGGCTCCCCACTGCATACTCAACCCTCACATCCTGCCACCCCAAGCCCAACCTCCCTGGATTCTTTGGGCTCACCTCTCCAAGGATGTGGGTTCCCCTGCCCCAGGCCCCCCATTGCCATTCATCCCTGGGTGACTTTGAACTGGTGATTCCTGGGGTTCCCTGCTGCAGACTCTACTCTCCCCTCCTGCTGACCCAAGCCCGATCTCCCTGCGCTCTTTGGGCTGGCATCTCCAAGGACCTGGGTCCCAGGCCAATATCCTGCTCCACCATCATGGATCAGCATGACTCAGCCACCACACTAATGTGGTTCCCCCCACCCCCAGGAGGAGTGGAATGTAGTGATGTCACAATCCCCCTATGAACTGTCATTACTGCTGCAAGACCAGCCTTTTATCTTACAACCCAGTCCCCTAACCATTCTCACCCAATTTCTGGTTCCTCTGGTCACAGCACAAGTTTCCAGCTGGAATGGGAATGAAGAGTATGGGACCTAAGAGGCAGAGGTTTCAGGCTGCCTTACTCCCGTCACATAGACATTGACAGTGTGAAAAGCCTACCCTTTGCCTATGAGCTCAAAATGTTGACAGTATCTCTGGGTGGCAATGGGAGAATGGGTTGGGTTTGGTTTTCTCCCATGTTTCTACTCAACAGAGAGACTTTAACTTTTTTCCTGAGTTCTCCACCTCACATTCTAATTCTCCATGGTTCTGGGACCAGACTGCACTTCAGTCAGTGGTCTCTGAAGTGACATTTGCTCATCTTCTGTGGAATAGATCTTGGAAAACTGAACTTGACAGCTTGAGTCTTCCTCATATCATCTCAACTTCGGTACTTTGAGTGCCACAGGATAAATGTGAGAGATCTTTCTGAAGCATCAGTTTCCCTTGATTCTCTTGAGAGAGGAAGAATCCTTAATGTACTTAGGGATGACAGTCACATAGGTTCCTAAGAGCACACCAGACTTTTCTTTGAAATGAGACTTGGGTTGTCCTCTTTCTGATAAATTCCCAGATTTAACAAAAAAGTTGCCTTGTGGCATGAGGACACATTGATATAAAAGTTTGAGAGATACTGGTGCACTTATTCACACTAGCAGACATGTGAGGATGTATGACTCTAAACCACACAGTGTGCAGTTCTGGACTACTTAATGTTTACTTTTCTACCTCTGCCTCTGGTTCTGGTCCCCGGCAGCTGCTGATTTGTGGAAAACCCCAGAGCTTGGAGTCAGAAAACTGAGTTTAAGTTCCATTATTGCCCCCGCCCCCTTGTTTTTTAGCCATAATATCAATCCCTCTCAGTCACTAAGTGATTGTGACAACACCTTGTACAGTTGTTGGTGGCATTAAATCAGATGGTGCATAAGATTTTTTTGCAAAAACTGTAAAGGAGGATGTGGCTGTAGGGGCTGGTAGTCCTCATGAGTGTTACTGCTCTTCTTTCCCACAGCTAAAAGAATATCAGCAGAGGAACAACCCTGGTGTTCCGGCAGGAGGGAAGACAAAAAAGAAAAATACTGGCCGTAGCCCTGAGACAACCACTTCTGGTGGTTGCCACTCACCTCGGAATGTGAGTCTTGGTTGGTCAGCTTCCTGGGGACAGGGGACCCAAGGGGCAGTAGAGGGTAATTGTTGAATTTGTTGGGTACTGGTTAAGAATTCTGGGTTTGAATCCTGCCTCTCCAACTGCTAGGGATCTGACTTACGGCAAGTTGTTTGAGCTCTTTGGGCCTCTCTTTTCACATCTGTAAAGTAGGGGTAATATTGTTTGACTTCCGTTTTTGAAGATTAAATGAGATTCCTTGTTGTTGTTTTTATGTTAATCCCTAGTACTTGGCCACTGTAAACACTCAGGACACCTAGGAAATGGTCATTGCTGCTTGATTTTCCTCATCCCCAGTCTCAAGGGGATCCTGGGCCAATGAGTTCAGACACTTGCCATCAGGCTGTCCCTTTAGGAGTCACTGAAAGGGCCCCAATGTGTGGTGAGGAAAGCCCCAGGCACTAGGAGTAAGGGAAGATCTAACTTGCCACCAGCTTGCTGGGTGACCACAGAAAAATCACTTCTTCCCCTGGGCCTCAGTTTCTTCCTCTGTAAGATGATACTGGACAAGATCAGTGTCTTTCAAACTTGCTTTTTAGCTAGAGCCCCCTTAGTTCAAGTGAACCCTTACTCAGCAGTCTGGTTTTTTTAATGGAGGTGGAGGTCTGGAGCATTACCAGATTCATGGCCCATGCCCTGGGTCTGAGGAGAGGGGTCCAGTCAGTGTATTAAGAGCTGCATTGGTCAGGTGACTCTACTCTGTGACTACATCGCTCAGGGGACTTTTCCATCTATTTGTTCCTGCCCCTGGCAAGGCCGCAGGTGGCCATTTGGAAGAATGGCACAGGCCATGGTTTCAATCTCCTCTGCTCTTCTTCAGCATTTCATTTTCCTGAACCCACATCTTCCTCCTACCCTGACTTTCTTGCTTCTCTCTAAGCTACTTCTGTCTTTCTCCCTCTGCCCTTGTTTTTCCCTTTTCACCTCATGTAGATTCAGGACATTCTGAAGGTGCTGGTGTCCAACCTTCACCATTCCAGTGGGGTAGCGCTCCCCCATTGAACAAGTGGAAGGTGAGGCAGTGCCAGGACCCCTCTCTGGCTTGCTGTCTGCAGCTGTGCATGCCCCTGAGGCTTCTCTGGTTTGGGGGATACTTTGCCTCTGGCTTATTTTTATTTTGCCGGCATTATCCTTCAGCCTGTTTATGTCTGCTGCTTCTCCTGCTTGATTGATTGGGTTTTTTCCTTCCCTGCATCTTTTATCATCTTGGAAATGGTGAGACATACTTTAAGTTTAAAAGTAGTTTGGGAATAATGTACAGAACAGGCATGTGGGATTTGGGGCTTTTTTTTTTTTTTCTTTCCTTTTCTTCTTTTTCTTCTTTTTTTGAGACAGTCTCACTCTGTCACCCAGACTGGAGTACGGTGGTACAATCTTGGCTCACTACAACCTCTGCCTCCGGGGTTCAAGTGATTCTCTTGCCTTAGCCTCCTGAGTAGCTGGGATTACAGGCATCTGCCACCATGCCAGGCTAATCTTTGTATTTTTAGTAGAGATGGAGTTTCACCATGTAGGCCAGGCTGGTCTCGAACTCCTGACCTCAAGTGATCCAACCGCCTCCGCCCCCAATGTGCTGGGATTACATGTGTGAGTCACTGTGTCCAGCCCCTTGCTGGTTTTTTTTTTTTTTTTTTTTTTTTACTTTCTCGATATCCATAACTGTAAGCCGTGTAATTTTTTTTTTTTTTTTTTTTTAATTTCTATTACCTCTGGATCATCTGCTACCCTGAAGGGTCTGGAGGTAAAAGGCCCTGGGCCGAGTTGCAGTGACCCTGCAGGCCATCCTCCAAGCTCCTCTCACGGCAGGGGCTGGGTGTCCCTATGTCAACTGAGACAGTCTACACACACCCCAGCCCTAATGATTGTTCTCTCTATTTCTCCCCGCAATCGTCCTTCAACTCCTCCTCTCTGCATGCGCCTCAGAGCCGGTACCACGAACTGGAAGTAGCCCTGGACTCAAGCTCCACAACAATCAATCGACTAAATGAAAACATAGAATCATTGGTAAGAGTCCAGTGGGGTCCCTATTCCACGCTGTCAATCCTAGATTTTAGTTTCCCCTTGGGGCTCTGAAGAAAGGTCTGAGGGCCCCTAGTCCAAAGGGCAGATGGGGAGCTGAAGCACCCAGGCCTCACCTAGGGGGACCCCAGAGCAAGGAGCATGCAGCATGGCTCTTCTGTCACTGTCCTCTTTGCTGACTCTCTGCTTCAGACATCCCTGCTCCGGTCCTTGCCACACATGCCCTTGGGTTGTCGCCTCTCAGGAAAGTGAGGGTTGTCAGGGGCCCCCTATTTCTGCCCTGACTCAGTCCCTAAGTTGCTCTTTGAGTCTGGACAAGCCACCTCTCCTCCTTGGGCTCATGTTTCCAGAGGAGGTAGAGTGTATCAAAGATCCCTTTAAACTGACAGTCCGAGATTGAAATGCCCTTAGAATGGAAATCTCAGGGCCAAGGGCTCCTGTCTGTCCTTTTCTATCCTGTATATCTGCTGTGAAGACCCGTACCTGGCCTGTATGTGCTCAGTAAATGTTTGTCAAATGAACACATCTTTCTAAATCACAAGCTGGCAGAAGGGTGGGCCTTTCTCAGACTCCGTCTCTAGAGGTTTATGTTACTGTCCTTTTGAGACAATCCAGATTCAGACTTTGAGTTCTGTGGCTGTGGGCAAAAACCAACAAAGACCCAAATCCTCTCTCTTTGGGAGCTTGAGGAGAGTTGACCAGTTCGTGTTGCCATTGGGTCTGAGAACTTTGCCTTTAAAATCCATTCCTGGTCCCTGCCTACATCTTCCTGGCTTGGGCAATAGAGTTGAGGGGGCCCCCCTCAGTCACCTGAATTTGACTCTCCCCACAGAAACAACAGAAGAAACAAGTGGAACATCAGCTGGAAGAAGTAACGTGATTTCTTTGTTTGCACACAACATGACTGCTGGGTTTGGGGGGCACTCAGATGTAGAGGCGCCAGTCTCGTCTCACCCACTCCCAGCCTGGGGAAGAAGGCTCACCCCTCAGATTCCACCCCATACTCACAGGGTCCCTGATAACCTGGTCCCATGGGTGTGCCTGTCCTGGGGCATTGGTGGCATGCCGGGGGCATGTCTCTTGCTGTGCCATTTCTGCCTCCCCCGGATAAGAGCTCTGTCTTCCTCTTCCTACAGGAAAAGAAAGCAAACAATGAAATACACAAAGCACAAACGGAACAGTTAGAGGTGAGTGGAGGGTGGGGAGTTTTCTCCTGTCCTCTGGAGAATAGTTCTTTCCTTCTCTTTCAACACTTGCTTGGCTTTTCTCCCAAACATTCAATTCCAGACAATCAACATCCTCACATTGGAAAAGGCAGACTTGAAGACCACCCTTTACCATACTAAACGTGCCGCCAGACACTTCGAAGGTGGGAATCTGGGCACCCTGTCATCCTTCACCCTGGCACTTTGACACTGGCACTTTGGGGGGACTCCTTTGGGCCCCATCTCAACCTCTCTCGTTACAGAAGAGTCCAAGGATCTGGCCGGCCGCCTGCAATCCTCCTTACAGCATATTCAAGAATTGGAGCGGGCTCTCTCTGCTGTGTGTACACAGCAGCAGGAAGAGGACAGGGTGAGTCCAACCAGCGGCCCCTCCCCTGGCAGCCTGGCTTCCCAGATGGAGGAGTGAGCCTAAAGGTCCCTTCTGCAGGATGCAGTGTCCTGCCCAGAAGGCAGCATGCTCATTTCTCGTTGCTTTTGTGTGTGGTTGTTAGAGGCAGCCTGGGGCTGAGTCAGCTGCTGTGGGTGAGTTGGGGGGGCTGTGGGGAGCGAACACTGGATGCAGAACTCGGTGGCCAAGTACCTGCCCTGCCCTTACCTGGCTGTGTCCTTGGCCAAGACCCAGGTGGGATATCGGGTACTTGAACTGTGAAGGTACAGAAGAGGACCTTTAGTGTGTCACCATTTCTGTAGAGAGAGGAGAGGGGTGTGTGTCTGTGTGTGTGTGTGTGTGTGTGTCTGTGTCTGTGTGTGTGTATGTACTATGATAATATACATAAAACATGTCTATAAGTGTAAGCATTCATAAAAAAAACTCAGGAGAGAGTAACAGGGTGGCTGGGAGACACTTCCCTTCTGTACCTTCTGAGTTTTGAACTACGCGAATGTATCATCCTTTCAAAAAGTGAACAAAAGATCAATTTCCCCCTTTATATCTGTGCCCCCACCCATAGCAAGAAAAAATGGGCTTAGAGAATCAGATACACCTGAGTGTTCAAATCTCAGCTCTGTCTCAGTGATCTTAGGCAAGCACTTAATCTCAAACACTCCATGATTTTCATCTACGCAATAGAGGTTATCCTAGGAACTGTCTCATATGATGGTTGTGAGGATTAAATGGGATTGTTAGCATGGTACCTGGTGAAGCACTCCATAAAGTTTCCGACAGTGCTAGTAATAACATTAATAACAATTGCATTATTATCTGATCTCTCTGGGCCTCCGTTAGCCAGCTGTAAATTCAATCTCTTTCCCTGTCCATTCCAACTTTATTGAGTTCTTTTAAAAACCAGACCACGGGCTTGGAAATGCCTTGATCTTTTCTGACCGAGTTGTATATTGAGCCTAGCCCTAGCCCTTTTAAGGGGCACTGCCCGGGTTCCCCACATCAAAACTTCTCACTCTTCACCATCCAGTCCTCGAGCCGCAGTGAAGCAGTCCTCCAGCGGCAGTTACGGCAGACCAGAAAGGAGCGGGCGCTGCTGAATGCACACGTGACACAGGTGAGGCTTTGCAGAGGGAGGGATGTGGAAGGAAGATGACTCCAGGTGGCCAGGAGCAGGTGAGGACCAGTGACAGCCCTTCCTAACTTCTGTGCCCATTCCTGCAGGTGACAGAGTCATTGAAACAAGTCCAGTTGGAAAGAGACGAATACGCTCAACATATAAAAGGAGAGAGAGCCCGGTGGCAGGAGAGGATGCGGAAAATGTCGGTGGAGGTGAGACCTGACCCTTCAGCCCCCACCTTAGATGTGTCACTGGGTCTTTCTGGGCATCTGTAAAATGGGACTAGTACAGCCAGAGGTGGTCATGGGTCTGGGCTTTGTGGAGGTGGGGGCAGAGAGGAAGATGGTAGCCTGTCCAGCCACCAGCCCCCTCTCCAGGGCCCCTTCCCCCTGTGCTTTGGGCAGGCTCGCACATTGAAGGAGGAGAAGATGCGTGACATACATCAGATACAGGAGCTGGAGAGGACCTTGTCCGAACTCAAACACCAGATAGGTAAGATGGGGCTGGTGTGACCTGGGAGCAGGACTGGCATCAGAGGGCTGTGGGGTGGCTTAGGATGCCCCAGGGAGGTGGGTGAATGGAAGGGCTTTGAGGCAGAGGGAAAGAGGTCTGTGCCAGGAGTCAGCAAGTCTTGTCATCTCCATGAGCCTCAGAGTCCCCATCAGCAAAGAGGGAATAGTGCCCGTTGTCAGCCACCCACGGTGCTCTCTATCTGACATGGCTGGGAAATTGGCTTCCATGGGGTGCGAGGAATCATCAGCAGTGAGGCCAAGTTTGGGAAGCCTGAGAGGAGCTGTGCATCAAGAGAGGGCTTGGTTTTTTTTGGTGGGGGAGGGGTGGGAGCGGGAATCCAGAGGCCCTCATTGTCTGCTTCCTTTCTCAGCTGAGCCCCCACCCCCAGCACCCCCAGCAGGGCCTTCTGAGGTGGAGCAGCTACAAGATGAGGCCAAACACCTGAGGAAGGAGGTGGAGAGTTTGGGGGGAAAACTCCAATCCCAGGTGGAAAACAACCAGGCCTTGAGTCTCCTGAGCAAGCAGCAAAAGGAGAGGCTCCAGGAGCAGGAGGAGAGGAGGCTTCAGGAGCAGGAGAGTCTGTGTGAGCAAAAGGAGAGGCTTCAGGAGCAGGGTGAGAGGCTGCGAAAGCAGGAGGAGAGACTGCGAATGGAGGAGGAGAGGCTGCAAAAGCAGGAGAAGAGGCTGTGGGATCAGGAGGAGAGGCTGTGGGAGAAGGAGAAGAGGCTGCGAAAGCAGGAAGAGAGGCTCGCACTCTCCCAGAACCAAAAGCTCGACAAGCACCTGGCCGAGCCACAGTGTGGCTTCGAGGATCTGGTGGGTTGCCCCACCTGGGGAGGCTGCCCTCATCCCTAGCCCTCCAGGCCTTTGTTTCCCCACCTGTAAAATGGGGCAGTGTAGCCCTCACATGAGATGGTACTTCGAAAGGCACCTGTGAGCCAGAGCTCATCAGGCCCTGCTCTGATGGCTGTGGGGGAGAGGGGATGATTTTTCTAACCTGCCTCCACCCTTCCCGGTGACCTGGGAGACAGACACCAAGTTCAGGGTTCTCCAGCTGCAGTGGATGGCCACTGATTGCTTCTCTCTGTCCAGAACAATGAGAACAAGAGCACACTGCAGTTGGAGCAGCGAGTAAAGGAGCTGCAGGAGAAGCCGAGTGAGGTGAAGGAGACAGTAACCTCTGCCCCATCCAAAATGGGCTGGGAGGCGGGCACCAGCCTCTGGGGAGGAGAGGTGCCAGGCCAAAGGCAGCTCTAGCTGGAGGGAAGGTGACCTCAGCACCCTCCAGGAAAGCTCTATACCTGTTTCTTGCTTCCTGCCCTCTGATTTTAGAGGTGGGTAGCTCTGGGTTCCTTCCAGGTCTGGACATCATCATTCCAGCTAGAGGCATGGAACCCCCCAATCATAGGGGAAGAGACGGGTATAAGAGGTTCCTTATGCCCGGGGTGGTAGCTCACACCTGTAATCCCAGCACTTTGGGAGGCTGAGGCAGGAGAAACACTTGAGGTCAGGAGTTTGAGAACAGCCTGGCCAACATGGTGAAACCTCACCTCTACTAAAATTACAACAACAAAAAATTAGCCAGGCATGGTGGCACATGCCTGTAATCCCAACTACTCAGGAGGCTGAGGCATGAGAATCATTTGAGCGCGGCAGGTGGAAGTTGCAGTGAGCTGAAACTGCACCACTGCACTCCAGCCTCTGCCACAGATGGCACTGTCTCAGAACAAAACAAAACAAAAAACCCTCCTTAGATTCAAACTGGATTCCGGCCTTGGTTTCTCTGGTCACCATTCAACTACTTTTCAACTCTAAGTCTCTGTTTCTTTAACTTCAAAAGGAAGTTAGCATTTTCCTTGCAGAGGTGCTGAGAATTAAATGAGAGAATACATGGAAAGCATTAGGCTTGTAGCACACTTAGCAGATGGTGGTTGGCTCCCTCTGCTTTTCTACCAGTTTGTGGCCTAAAGTTTAAATGGTGGGAAGAAGGACCCAAATAAATGATATTTGAGGCTGGGGAAGGAGGCATGGAGTTCCAGGCAAGGGAGGAAGCTTCTCAGGCCTGGAGCAAGGGGTCAGGGGCCCAGGCAGGTGACAGAGCCCCACAGTGCCCTCGCTACCGTATTAATGGGCCCAGAATCTTGAAGCCAGCCACCATGTGCCCTCATGCCCAGGGCCTTGCTGCAGCTGGAGCTGAAGAGCCAAGAGTCTCAGAGTCTGCAGCAGCAGTGAGACTAGTACCTGGGTCACCCGCAGCAGTACGTGGCCACCTATCAGCAGCTGACCTCTGAGAAGGAGGCGCTGCACAGGCAGTTACTGCTGCAGACCCAGCTCATGGACCAACTGCAGCAGCAGGAAACTCGGGGCAAAGCAGTGACTGAGATGGCCTGCTAAACCTGCAGGAGACCCAGGAGCTGGAGTTGCTGGGGACAGGGCCTCAAGGGGGATGACCTGGCATCCTCCTGGCTTCTCACTCATTTTCCATTCCCTTAGGAGCACCTAGAAGCTGCCAGCCAGCAGAATCAACAGCTAGAGGCCCAGATGAGCCTCATGGCTCTCCCTGGAGAAGGTACAGGAGACCACTCAGGGGAAGAGGAGACAGCCCCAGGAGGAAGGGGGGACTGTCAGCAGCACAGGATTGAAGGGTTGGAAGAAACCTTTAGAAGAGCTGGTCATTATGCCAACCAGGTGTCTGCACTAAGCTCGGCATGAATATTGTGACCTACTGGGAGCAGGGGGCCGCTGGGTTGCCTAAGGATGAATGAACTGGCCCAGATCAGAAAGGGAGCAGTTCAGAACTCCCACACCGACCGGTAGTGGGACTGCCTGGGCAATATAGCAAGATCTTGGTTCTTAAAAGGAAAAATAAAGAACAGCAGCTCCTTCCCCTCTGGGGAGGGACTGGCTCAGGGTTACACAGTGAGGGTGGGGAGAGGTGGGCCCACAGTACCTCCCTAGTTGGGTTGTCTGAGGACCCCTCTGGCCACCTCCCCACAGGAGTTGAAGGAAGACATCTGGACAGTGAGGAGGAGGAGGCACCTCGGCTCATGCCAAGCATCCCAGAGGACCTGGAGAGTCAGGAGGCCACGGTGAGTCTGACTGTCCCTGCCCCGCTTTGCCACCTTCCTCTGTGGCCCCTCCCAGACCCCCTTATGCTCTTGGTTTCCCCACCTTCTGATTTCTCTGGACCCTCACCCCTTCCAGGAGCCAGTGGTCAGACACCATTTCACCTGTGACCAACAGGTGCACTCTCTGAGACCCCAAGGGAAGGGGCTGTGCTCCACCTCCCTGCCCCATTTGTTCTGTGTATGCCCCTACAAGAATACTCAGCTCTTGCCTTCATGTGGCATTTTTTCAACTCCACTGGAGCCACTGCCCAGCAGGAGCAGGCACGGTTATGTGGGCAGCAGAAGGTGCAAAGGCTGTGTTGCCCGTACCTGGCTCACCTAGTGGCCTCGGTCTGGAAGGAGCCAGAGGCTGAGGCCCAAGACCCAGGGACTGGGGGTGAGTTTGTGTGTGGGGACACCTACCGGGCCCTGCAGGGGGCCATGGAGAAGCTGAAGGTGAGCGAGTCCTGGCATGGGCCAAGAAAAGTGGGGGCGGGGAAGGTCAGGTCACTCCTGAGATGTGACCCCATTATTTTGGCTCCAGAGCAGCTTTGTGGACCTCCCGAAGGAGAAGGCGGACAGGAAGGAGCAGGTGGAAAAACTAGAGCTTGGATTCATCCAGCTCTCTGGAGCAAGAGAGGGCATGAGTGAGCAGGAGGCCAGGGCAGGGCATGGGGAGCTGCGGGGCCATTGGAGGGGCCCCAGCATCTGAGCCCTGTCCTCTTGCAGGAGAGTACATCACCATATATGAGAGCCATGGGGCAGTGCCAAACACACGGCACCAGGAAGACATCATCAGGCTGGCCCAGAAGGAGGAGGAGATGAAGGTAGAGGGCATGCAATATCTCTATGGGGGTGGGGTGGGCATTGGCACTGGTGCCAGCTCAGTCGTGGCACCTGAGCACCCCTCCCTGCAGGTGAAGCTGCTGGAGCTGCAGGAGCTGGTGTTACCGCTCATGGGCAATGACGAGGGGCATGACAAATTCCTCCCCACTGCACAGAACCCTGCTGAGGAGCCCGCTCCAGGGGCCCCAGCCCCCCAGGAGCTTGGGGCTGCGGAGGAGCAGGGTGGTGAGTAGAGCCCTCAGGCAGGGTGGGCAGGCAGGAGCAGGGGAGGCTCGCACTGTGCTCAGACCCCCGCCTCCCTCTCTCCGAAGATCTTTGTGAGGTGAGCCTGGCCGACAGCGTGGAGCCTGCAGTGGGAGAGGCCAGGGAGGGTTCTCCCCGTGGCAACCCCACCGCAGAGAAGATCGTGCAGCTGCTTCCCGTAATGCAGGACACCCAGGAGCACTCAGGCTTGGCCAGCAAACCCTGCGTCCCATTCTTTTACCGGGCAGCTAAGAACAGGGAGATAAACATCATCATCATCTGAGAGCTGGTCAAGAAATTGAAAAAAAAACAACAAAAAAAGTTATGGGGTTAATCCCCTGCACAACTCATTTACTTCATTTGAATGTTACAGCCCCTCGTGTTTATTTGTGTTTCTAATTTACAGTTTAAATTTATTTATAAAAAGTTAAGGGAGAAGGATCTTTCTCTGATATTCACTCTGGCATCCTTTTGCATTTTTGTTTTTACTTTGATAATTGTAGGTCTTCAGCGTGCATATCGAGTTTGCCCTCAGGTGGTGGGAGTTCAAACACACAAAGACCCACTATTTGCACAAAACTATTCTTGCTGATTTGGAATAGGCTGCCATACTTTTTTTTAATGTTATTGCAGCATGTATATTCATTACAGAATTCAGATAAAATTCGCTTGTGTTCTGTTATTATGTATGATTGAATCCTAATCACAGTGAGCTCTTCATTAGCTCAATATGTGGTTTGCCCTCAAGTGCGCACTGTTTCTTACTTTGTAATATGCCCCTGTGAGTACTGACATTTAGAGTTGTTTAGAGACCGAGAACTGGAAACAGCCTTTCCCCTATTTTCTGTGTATTGGGGATGGGAGTGATAACATTTTGGGGAGCTTTTTAAATCTCACAAAAGAGGAAAGTGGCCTGCTCTGGCAGGTGTGTGCAGGATAGAGTGTGTGTCATTTGTTCTGGTGCCAGGAATGAGCGCGGTACTATGGTAGTTCCCTTAGGATTTGTACGTGCTCTGGGTTCATGAAGATATTGCAGCATGAGCTGCAGCAGTTGGACTCTTTCTCAATGACCTAAAAGGGATTATTTCTGAGGAATGAAAGGCTCCCATCATTGACTGTGGATGTGGAAAATCTTTTCTAGCTTAGAGCCTTCATATCCACAATACATTTTAAAGTCAGAGTTCATGTTACCTGTTTTAATCACATGACAACATGTCCCAGTACACAAAAGGGCACTGCTTGGCATTCTTCTTAATGTATTTAGTGAAGATCATCAGAAATCCTTTCAGAGTTTAAATGTCCCTGGAACAGGAATACAGGCTCTAGTCAAGAACGAATTTGAGTGAAGGAAAGCTGTGTGACACCTGGCATTCCTCTATGTTCATGGAGCTTCTTTGAGGCTAGAAGATTGATTTTACCATCTAGACCTCTCTGGCTAATACCTATTCTTCAACCACATTGGTTAATCTGACACAGGAATTTGCTTCTTTTCTTTGAATGGAAAACACTTTAAAAATAATAACAACCATTATTATAAACCAATATATGTGAGAGTATTAGTTGAAACAAAAAGAAGTTTTAGTAGACAGTATTATACTACATTTGAAAATCAAGGGGAAGTTTATGCAACTTAAAATGTTTACAAACTGCAGTGCAGTCTACTGTTTGTGAAGGTCAAAGTATTATGAGGAAAAGCGTCTATAAATCACAGAGTTATGTTTCCTCACAAAGTTCTTTACAAAGAGTGAAATATGTTTTTATACCTCTCGGTTTCAGTTAGAGGCATAATTTGTGCCATATTTATGTTAATGTGTCTGTACATGATGAATGAATTCTTTCAGTCGTACATTGCCTAAATCATAACTTTATGATGCTTGGGAAAGAATCAACAGCTACAACTTCATGAAGTTCTAATGTCTGTGTTCCAAAATACGGCACTTTATTAGGATGTAGGGAGAGATGTATGTGCGTTCCCTGGGGTGGGCCTTTCTAGTTACTAGACCATCTCCATTTTTAGCATTTGGCATCCTCATGATACTTTTATACATATGACATTAATAGGAGAGCAATAATATGATTTTACAGATGGAATAATAGATTTGCCTGCATTCACTGAAAGGGTGCAAATATTTAGTCCTTGTGACTTCAACTGACTCTTCCAAATTGTCTATTTTGGAGCGTTGGGCTAGAAATCATACCACTGTTAATTAGCCCCCTTGTTTGGTCTCACAGTTTTTCTTTATAATTCTGAAACTGGGTTTACCTAATACATTGATAAATTATTTCAAAGGTATTTTTATAGTTCAAGTCACTTCACTTTTACCCTGATAAATATAAATGACTACGAATGACCTTCAGATAGTGTTTAGCATCTGTAACCAATCTGACAATAATGTGTTCATCAGGTACCTATGGATGAAGTCACACACTGGCATGTTTAAACTGAATGTCAGTCTGGAAAAGAAATGTACTGTATTAACTGAAATACCACTCTTTGTGTAGGTATTTTGTAATTTTTTTAAAAAAAGCTAAAAAGAATAGAAATTGTATGATAATAACTTAAGTTTTTCTTCAAAGTGCATACAGTCTTTTGCGATACCTCATTCAGCCAAGTATTTGTTCTCTTCCTCATTCAGTATAAGGCAGCTTTCAGTTTGCTGAGAAGGCAACATTAGAAGGTTAGAGTTTATCAGAAACATAGAACTTTAAAGTGTGAGTTCAACTGAATAAATTTGAATTTCTGTAGGAAGTAAAGAAAATACCTATTTAAAGATTGCAATATATAATCATTTTTAAAGTATTTGATTAAACCTGATAGGTTTTCCAGAAATAAAAAAAAAAAAAAATCAGTTCCAAAACCAAAGCTGATATTTAGAAAATGTGAATATGTAGATCAGCTGTGGAAAAGTTGTGGAAAAAAAGTTGTGGAAAAAAAGTAGAATCAAGTTTTGTGAAAAGTTAAAAGATTATGAAAAAGAAGTTATGGGATTAAAAAATAAGTCATGGGATAAAAATAAAAATAAATAAAAGCAGACCCCTGTCAGCATAAGCCTGGAGAAGTGGGACTGGAGTCTCTGCCCCCACCATGTCCCTACCACCCCTTCCCAGTCACCCCTTTACCATTAGGGTAGCAAGACAAGACCTCTGTCTAATGGGGGGAGACAGACCCTTTGCCACCTTGACCAGGGCTGAGTCCTTAAATTTCTGGATGATGATGATTGTTACTGAAGAACCAGAGGCTGGTGGAGCTCGTTTGTTTGGAGGAGGCCTGATGGCCTTCCTACTCTCACCAAAGCAACTTTTACCTCACAGGGCTCCCATCTTCTTATTCAGAGAGGCAGCTGAGGTGGGACAGTGGGGCCAACTGGAGAGCAGGCGAGGGCACGCGCTGCTGGGGTGGCCCCCCTTCCCCAGTGTACATATAGTATCTGTGTAACATTTTGTATATTCCAGGGGGTAGGGCCACCCCCTGTATCGTACCTAGTGGAGGTTGGGGCTGGCATATGGGGAGGAGGTTCTAATCATTATTTGCGGTTAGGAAACTTATTGATAGCATAGGACTGAGGAAGGAGATGGGGATGAGGTTGTGGCTACCTGCTGATGCAACTGTTTATTTTGCTTTTCAGTTTAGAATAAATAGATTTATCCATACTGCTCAGCCTGGTGTGTTCTTGTTTCCCTCACTGGGTCCTGGAGTTTGTGCCACTGAACGAGGAGCCCCCGAGTATCTGAGAATGTCCTGCTGGGCTGTTGGGGACCTTCCAGGCCTGTTACCTGTATGCTGCCTGGTGACCCTGGCGGATTTCATGGGGACTGCCATGGCACCTATAGGGCACAGTCCAGCCATGACAGCCAATAGGCTCAGAAGCCTCATCTAGCGGTGGCCGGGAAGACAGGCACCAGCACCCAAGGGCACCGACTTCCATCCACCCCAGGCTTCTTCCGTTCCGTGCCCCTGCTGCCTCCCTTGCCTGTCTGCACCTGGTGGCCTGTTCTGTCTGTCCCTCCAGTGCACCTGGTGACCTGTTCCGTCTGTCCCTCCAGAGTGCCTGCCACCCCACAGACTCCTCCAGGCTGAGTTCATGGCTCTGCTCTCTAGTGGCCAGAGCCGGCTTCACCTAAGCTCCAGGGGCTTTCCAGGAAAAGTGTCCCTTGGAAAGGGTGTGGCCTTTACACTGCTCCCAACAGCACCCTAGAAATGGCTTGGCCTCGTCCCTCCCCTGAGCTCCACAGAGAACACAGCCAGCAGAGGACACATTCTCCGTCATCCAGAAATGGGTTTGATTCTCAGCCGAGGGACAGCAGGACTGGTAGAGACTGTCAGTCCACACAGCTGCCTGCACCGTGCCCCCATGCTTGTTGGGGGGTGGGAGGGATGGTGGGGGCTGGTTGTCCACAGGCCGGGCATGACAGGGAGGCTCACTGGAGGTGACGCAGTTTGGAGGGGCAATGTCAGGGGAGAGCTTTCTCTTGTTGGGCCACAAGACTCCACAAGGACAGCACGGTGACTGATTCCCAGTGCTAGAGGTGAGGCGGTCAGCCATGTGTAGGGGTGTGTGTGTGTGTGTGTGCGCGCGCGCGCGCGTGTATATATATATGAGTATTTATAGATATTTATAGAACAGGGCAGGGCGTGCCACAGAAGGGGCACAAGTTTTCAGCAACGGTCACACCTGGATGTGTCAGCTCAGCACTACAACAGACTAAGTCACAGATGAAGGGGGCTGGCTTTGGGGTTGGGGAGCCACTGTCAGGTCACAGGGCACTCACCCAGGCAGGCTTGGAAAGGGAGGCCTCTGAGAAGAGGAGGATCTGTTTAAAGGTCGAAGTGGGGCTGGGGCTCTCAGGTCCGGATGAACTTGCCTGACCTGATCAGTTGGCAGTTGGAGAGAAGTAGAGAGAAAATAAGAGAGAGAAAAGTGAGTAGAGAGCTGGTGAGGCAAGCCAGAGCAGGGGCAGGCGTGCTGCAGCAGCTGTGGGAGGGCCACGGTGGGGAGGGAGCAGGTGCAGGTGTGGCAAGGTTCCTGGAAAAGAGGGACTGGAAGGGAAAGGGAGGAAGAAGGGAGGAACTGGAGCTTCACAGGTAGTGCGTGGGGACTGTGGTGGCCCTCCCCAGCCCACACACACTGGCCTCTCCCACAGCACCCAGGCACTGCACCCACAGTTCAGACCAATACTCAGCCCCCTTGGGCTTCCCTCTTCTCTGGTCACCCTGCCTTCCAAACCACTGGCCCAGGGCCACCTCTTACCTTGGGGTGCCTCACCCAACAGCCACCAGGCCTGATAGAGAAGGAACACTGCTTGACCCATGTTGGTGAAGCCCAAAGGGATGGATGACTGGAGTGAGCGTCAGAGCCCCCTCTGGGTGGTCAGAAAGCCCAGGACCCTCTGAAGGGACCCTGGGGGAGGAAGGGAGTGTTGGCAGCCAGATGCCACTGGCCATAGACTTATAAGTCTAAGAGGGGAGCTTCAGCTGGTTGCGGGGTCCACAGGTCGCATAGGTGAGGCTGGGCCTTTCCTGCTGGGAAAAGCGCAAGAGGGATTGTCCGTGGGAGGGGAGGTGGGTGGGCTTGCTAGGCAGAGCTCAGCTGGACCAGCAGGCACTGTGGTCCCCTTGGCTGAACAGCACAGGCAACCCCTAGGAGCAACAGGCCAAGGTGCATGAGCCCACTGGCCTGTGGTAGTGCCTCAGTGGGGGCCAGAGACCCTGCCTTCAGTCACACACTAGCAGCTACCCTGGTACCTGGGAGGAAGGGATGGGGCCTGTGTGTTCCTGCCTGGCCTGTGAGGTGTGTTGTGGGATGACCATGTGTATGGGACTCTCAAGATTTTATCCTAGATCGCCACTGGATTGCTGACAGACAGAGGAGGTGGGACCCTGACTATCACTCCTGCTGTGCAGTGGATTCGGCTCTTGGCACTCCCAGGCTGGGAGCTGGATACCCTGCCCTGGCAGCATGGCTCAGACTACATGACAGGTACAGCGTGCAGGATGACATTCCTAGGCTTCTGGAAGCCTCAGAGTCCAGCCCCACACACAACCCCTCCAAGTTCCCAGCACCTACACCGTAAACCACAAGCTCTCTGCCCTCTCTGACAGCTCCAGAGAGCACCCATGTCTGCCAGCTTGGGCATGGAGCCTGTTCCAAGAGCCCACAGGCTCAGTCATGGAGGCTGGGAGGCTTTGGGGCTGTGGGGGCCAGCCCTGGTACCTGCGTCAGGCTGGGACGCTCTGCACCTGCAGCCAGGAGTTGTCCACAGGCCCCCGTGGGCGTACTGACGGTGGTCATGCTGATGGTCGTGTTGATGTCTCCGATGATGCCAGGTGCCTCCTTCAGCACAAAGTGTGTGCACAGCATCTCATTGCACCGCTGTGCCTACTGTGCCAACTCCTCCATCAGCATGCTCTGGTCCCCACAAGAGTACAGGTTGGCCAGCAACTCCAAGAAGATGAACTCCTTGGTCTGAGAGTGGGCAAAGAGGGAAGAAGGTTGGGACCTGATGCTTGTGCCCCACTGGCCACCCCACCAGGCCCTACTGGGGCTGTGTGCTGGACTTGGAGCCCTGAGTATGGCTTTTCAGACACGGCTTCTACACCACTTAGACTCAAAGACCTGCCTCCCCACCGCCCTTTTCTCACTCAGATAGGGAAAGAGGTCCAGAGGAAAAGTCACCTGTACAAGGTCACAGATCTGGGAGGGGACCCAGGACCCATCATGCCACCAGGACACCTGTCTACTCAGTTTTTAATTTTTGGAGACAGGATCTCACTCTGTTGCCAGGCTGGAGTACAGTGGGTGAGATCACTGCTCACTGCAGCCTCAACCTCCTGGGCTCAAAGTGATCCTCCAACGTTAGCCTATTGAGTAGCTAGGACTACAGGCACATGCCACCACCAGGCCCAGCTATTTTTTAAATTTTTTGCAGACACCAGGTCTCACTATGTTGCCCAAGGCTGTTCTCAAACTCCTGGGCTCAAGAAATCCTTCTGCCTTGGCCTCCCAAAGTGCTGGGATTACAGGCATGGGCCACCGTGCCCAGTCCCATTATAGTTCTATGGGACAGCTCTGGTCTGGACCATGCCCCTCTCTCTAGACCTGGTCTCATAGGGCTGGTTGGCATCTCCCCTAGGCCAACATGGCCACCTGCGTTCCCAGTGCCACAGGAGCCTCTGACCCCATGAGGCAGTGCATGTACATTGTTGATCATGAGGCGCATGGTGGTTTTGGGCATGAGATCAACCATGAGGTCCCACACAGTCTTGTTGACAATGGCCACGTAGGAGTCCACCAGGCTCTGGGTGGTCTCCATTTGCTGCTCCAGCTGTGGCTCCATGGAGTGCATGAAACTGTCGGAGCCATTCTCCTTGGCCTTGTTGGCCTGTCATGGAAAACACAAGGTCGTCAGGGTGGCCAGGCCATGCAGTCAGGCTCCAGGCACCCCCAGGATCTCAGCCCCTCGAAGGGTACCTGGAACATTGAGGCACAGGGAGAAGCAACTGGCCAGGACACACACCCAGCTCCCCACACGCTGTAGAAGGTTTCAGGTCTCTGCCTCTCAGGACCCCAGACTCCCCTGATTCAGCCTCATCTTCATTCTGACTCGAGTACCCAGAATTTGCCTCCATTTCCCAATCCAGAAATTGGAAAAGAACATCTCCAGGTCCCTTGCTTGAAGACCTGGCCAGAGCTGGTACCAGGCTGCAGACACCTGGCAGGAGGCAAGAGAAGGGCATACTCACTTTCCCCTTGTCCTGGGAGGCCCACACACCAACATTGCCACCACCGCTGCCACCTGGGAGCACAGCCAAAGTAGACACTCACAGGAAAAGGTGAAGGGTTGAGTGAACCTGGGACACTGCACCCCAACTTTAATGTGTTGATGAATTCAATTTGCTAATATTTTGTGGAAGATTTTTGCATCAATATTCATCAGTGATATTGGCCTGTAGTTCCCTGTTTTGGATGTATCTTTGGTTTTGGTATCAGAGTAATACTAGCTTTGTGGAATGAGTTTGGAATAGTTTGGGTAAGTTCTCTAGTTTTGGAATAGTTTGGGTAAGGTTAGTTTGAATTCTTCTTTAAATGTTTGGTAGAATTCAGCAGTGAAGCACCAGGTCCCAAGCTTTTCTTTGCTGGGAGACTTTTTCTTATCACTTTGATCTCATTATTTCTTATCAGTCTGTTCAGGTTTTGGATTTCATCATGGTTCAATCTTGGTAGGCTGGATGTGTCTAGAAATGTATCCATTTTTAGTAGGTTTTCCTATTTCTTTGCATAGAGTTGCTTATAATAGCCACTAGTGATCCTGTGAATTTTTGTGATATCAGTTGTAATGTTTCCTTTTTCATCTTTGATTTTATTCACTTGGGTCTTCTTTCTTTTTTTCTTAGGCTAAAAGTTTGTCAATGTTGTTTATCTTTTCCAAAAACCAACTTTTCTTTTCATTGATGCTTTGTTTTCTTCATTTCAATTTCATTTATTTCTGCTCTGATCTTTATTATTTCTTTTCTTCTACTAATTTTGAGTGGTTTGCTCTTGCTTTTCTATTTCCTTAAGATGCATTGTTAGGTTGTTTATTTGATACTTTTCTACTTTTTAAAAGTAGGTATTTACAGCCATGAACTTCCCTCTTAGTACTGCTTTTGTCGTTTCCCATAGGTTCTGCCATGTTGTGTTTCCGTTATCATTTAAGAAATGTTTCAATTTCCTTCCTGATTTCTTCATTGACCCACTGGTCATTCCAGAGCATATTATTTAATCTCCATGTGTTTGTATAGCTTCCAACATTTCTCTTGTTACTAACTTCTAGTTTTATTCCATTGTGATCAGAGAAGATGTTTGATATTATTTCATTTTTTTCTAATGTTTTAAGACGTGTCGTGTGGCCTAACATATGGTCTATCCTTGAGAATGATCCATGTGCTGAGGAAAAAAAATGTGTATTCTGTAGCCCAAGGGAGAAGACACCCACCCCCACTCTGCTGCAACACACAGCGCTCTGCTCAGGGATGGGGCAGTGGTGTGCTGTTGTTACCCAAGGGGCTCTCTGTCGGGGAGGAAACAGAGTCTGTTCTGTAGTGTTTGACATTTTCTGTGGTGTAAATATTCCATGGCTGATTTCAAGCTGCCACCGTCTTCTCAGTCTG
Source organism: Chlorocebus sabaeus (assembly GCF_047675955.1). Lineage (NCBI taxonomy): Eukaryota > Metazoa > Chordata > Mammalia > Primates > Cercopithecidae > Chlorocebus > Chlorocebus sabaeus. The sequence continues at coordinate 49,861,059 of NC_132929.1, read as the reverse complement.
GGCTTGTTTGTACCCACCCTTGGGAAGGCTTTCCAGGTATTTGAAAGGATGTGGGTGTTGTGATCTAAACTGTATCTTTCTTAGGGGGCACTCCAAGCCCAGTTATGCTGTGGTTCTGGCAGACTCATAGAGGAACTGTCTTGGTGGTCTCAGATAAGATCTGGAAGAATTATCTGGGCTAACAGGCAACAGAGACTCTTATTCTCTACCTGTAATTTCTCTCCAAAAAACAGTCAGTCAGTCTCTCTCTCTTTCTCTCTCTCTCTCTCTCTCTCTCTCTCTCTCTTTCTCTCTCTCTCTCTCTCTGCTGAGCCACTTGGAACTGGGGGTGGGCTGACACAACATCCCTATGGCCATCACCACTGGGACTGCACTGGGTCAGATCCAAAGCCAGCAAAGCACTGGGTCTCACTCAAGGCCCTGTCAACACTATCTGGCTATTGTCTATGTTCACTCGAGGCCCTGGGGCCCTACAGTCAGCAGATGGCAAAGCCAGCCAGGCTGGTGTCTTTCCCTTCAGGGCAATGAGTTTCTTGAGGCCCTGGTGGGTCCGGAGATGCTGTCTGGGAACCAGAGACTGGAGTAAAAAACCTTAGAAATTTACCTGGTGCTTTATTCTAAGGCAGCTGAGCTGACACTGAAACCATGAGACAAAGTCCTTCCCACTCTGCCTTTCCCTTTCCATAGGCAGAGGAGCCTCACCCTGTGGCCACCACCACAGGCCCACAGGGAGTGCTGCCAGGCTACTGGGGATGTTTACTTAGGGCCCAAGGGCTCTTAAGTCACTTGTGGTGAATGCTTCCAGGCCCAGGACTCACCCTTCAGGGCAGTGGGCTTCCCTCTGGCCCAGGGCAGGCCCAGAAATGTTGTCTAATAGCCAAGGCCTAAAGTCAGTGACCACAAGAGCCCATTTGGTGCTCTCTACCCCATTGTGGCCAGGCAGGTACCTAAACTGCAAGACAAATTCCCTTTTAGCTTTCCCTCTGCTTTTCTCAAGCAAAAGAAATCTCTCACCTTAGCCACCATAGCTGGGAATGTGCTGAGTCTCAGCTGAAGCCAGCCACCTCGCAGCGGGAATGATTGGTAGAGACTACTATGCAGCCATCTTGCTCTGCCCCTCCTCCCTCACTTCACTTTACCTCCTAAGAGTCCTGTTTCCAAATACAATCACATAGGGGGTTAGGGCTCCAAGTATGAATTTTCAGGAGACACCATTCAGTCTATAGCATTTAGACTTGGGAAGAGGGAGGAAAAGAACATGTACAGGAAGGTCACAGTGTAAGCAACAGTATGGAGGTGGGAAAGTTCAGCTCATGGATAGGAAAAATTGATCCAATTAGGCAGGGCCCACAGGGTGGGGTGGTGAGAGGTGGGCCACATCAGAAAGAACCTTGAATGCCAGGTTGAGGTGAGAGGCATTTCCTGTTGTGTAGAAGGTGCCATGAGGTGGTGGGGAGGGTAACATGATGAAAGGATATTTGGGAGGATGGATCTGGCATCAGTGATGGGTAGAGGTAAGGAGTGAACAAAGCTGGAGGCCAGGAAACCGGACACATGACCCAGAGTTCAGGCTTAGGCTGTTCAAAGGCAGTTTCCACACTGAGTTCCAATGTGGATCCAAGCATGCAGGGGGTAGACGATTTGGAAAAGCAAAACCATTCCCTTCCCATTACAGTTTCCCAGCTGAGTTCATCACCAAAGTCCTATAAATCAGACAGTTGACCTGCCCTAAACTCTGACCCTGGAAGCTGTGACCCAGAGGGAGCCCTTGTCCAGCTGTAGCCCTGGGACACTGCAGCCTGAGCAGGACTGCACCTGTTCCCTCCCAGAAGCCTCATCTCTGGCCAGGCTTTGGCTTCAAATGCCCTCAGCTTTGGCTTCAAAATCTGTTGGGTCAGATTCATGACAGCTCTGGCCTTCTTCAGTTTAGGGATTTTTAAATAGTTTTTTCAAGCAGGCAGTAGATCAGCTCTGCTTACTTACCTCTAAGAACTGGCTACAACCCACAGAAATCTGTTATACTCAAAGTCATGGCTTGATTACATGGAAAGGATACAGATTAAAATCAGCCAGGGGAAGAAAGGCACAGGGCTGAGTCCAGGAGGGCACCAGGCATGGAGTGTCCATTATCCCTTCCCCATGCAGTCAGAGTGCATTACCCTCCCAGCTTTGCTATGTGCCAATACACATGGAGTATTCCCAGCCAGTGAGGCTCCCTCAAGCCTCAGTGTTCAGGATTTTTACTGGAACTTCATCACAGAGGCATGCTGGATTGTCCATGTGGCTGCTCTCAGTTTCCAGTCTCCAGTCCTTCCAGGGGTGACCTAAAGCCTGGACTCTAAATCAGATAGTGGCTTTTCCTGGCCTGGCTAGTCCCCACCCTAAATCTTATTATTAGACCATCAATCATGAGCCAAGATCCCCAGGCAAAGATATTTCTATCAGGTATTACATGTTGATGGTCACCTCCCAGGAGTCTAGGACAAAGGTCAGACCTCTTTTTGGCCAAGGTTAATTTTTTTTTTTTTTTTGCTATACAACATGCCATCATTCTGTTATTTTTTCTGTTTTGTCTTCAAAATAACCCTAATTGGTGGGTAAGGATGTTTGTTATTATAAACAAGAGGGAGGACACGTGGGCAAGGTTGCACAGTTGATCCTGGACTCATAGTACAAGACTCTTTCTACTCTCTGAGAGCCCCAAGTCCTGAGAAGAAGATGGAAACAAGGTGTGTATATGTGTTTGTGCATGTGTGGGTTTGTGTGTGTAAATGTATATCTAATGAGTATGTGTGGATATGTGTATATCTATGTGTGTGTGTATACATGAGGATGTCTGTGTGTCTATGTGTGTGTTTGTGTGTGTGTGTGTATACAGTGGTGCACACCTGTAATGCCAGCTACTCAGGAGGCAGACAGGGGAAGATCACTTGAACCCAGGAGTTTGAGAGAGAATATTTCAATGATCTGTTTCTTGCAGTTAGAAGGAAAAACCTGGGGCTGGGCATAAAGAGACAAAGCATAGCATAAAGAGGCAGAGAAATGTCTAATAAAAACAAGTGACCAAGAATTAATTAGTTCATCTATAAAGAAATGTAGCACTTTAGCAGCAGACTAAAACTGGAAGATAATTTCCTCTAGAACCCTGATAATCTTTGTGAGAAAACTCTTGGCCGCATATGTTAATTGTCAAAACTCACAGGGCCCTGTGCAACAGAACTGAAGAGTAAAACCATCTTTTTAAAACTTGCTATGCCACAAGTGGCATTCAACTCTTTCTCAACCAAGACTTCACAAACCTATCTCCAGCTTCCAGATGGTGAGGGAAAGTGTGATGAGATTTTATGATAAATTGTGCCTGTCTCTGAGCCCATCTCCTCCTATTGAAGAGAAGGAAAATGAGGCGAGTGCATTACAGCCCTGCTGACAAAAGTCACAAGAGAAGCAAATGATTATTATTTAAAACCAGAGACGCCTATAATTTATTCATGAATGCCACACATTCTATATTAGATCTTCCATTTCAATTTATTTGTACTCTTTGAAGCAAATTTGTAAGATTCAAATTATTCAGAAAATGCTCCCAAGTAAATAGAAGAAAACACTTTAACCACAGGAAGTATCATGCCTCACAATATGGTGTGGTGGTGAAGGGTGCAGGCTCTAAAACCAGAAAACACAGGTTCAAGTCCTGGCTCCACCACCTTGGGAAAGTTACGTGGTCTCTCTGTGTCACAATTTCTCCATCTAAAATGTGGGGATGACAATAATAGTGTCTCTTTCACAGAGTTGTTTTGAGGTAAAATATGTAAAGCACTTTGAACAGCAGTTAGTGCTATGTAAGTGTTTGCTATAGTTATTTTAACATTTCAGATTATAAATATCTACCCTGTTATTCAGATAACAAGAGTCCCTAAGCTGATAACATGATGAAGAACTTTTGGGTTTCTTAATTTCCATCAGTTTTGTGAGGGAAAAAAAAAACCACATGAAGAAGAGCAACTAAGCAGGCGTGGGAAGGAAACTTGGCTTAAGATTGGGGACTTGGGTTTATTAGGCTTTTGTCTTCTAAAACTGTCCTAAGCTCCATTGATAAGATGTTCAATATCAATCTAGCTAAAAACGACCAATAGACCCCACAAGACACTGAGTTAGACATAAAAATAGAAGGGTAATAAATAAAATATGGAAAACTACACAACCAGAAAAATAAACAACTACCAGTACCCAAAACAAGGCTAAATCTCACAGGATTATGTTGAATGAAAGAAGCCAGCCACAAACATGCACATACTGAATGATTCCACTTATATGAAGTTCAAGAACAGGTGAAACTAACCCATAGTGACAGAGGTCAGGATCCTGATTAACTTTGAGGGAACAGCAACTGAAAAGGGGCAAGAGGGAGCCGTCTGTGCTGATTCTGTATCTTGAGCTGAGTGGTGGTCACATGAGTGTGCACATATGGAAATACTATGGAGTTGACCGGGTACGGTGCCTCACACCTGTAATCCCAGCACTTTGGGAGGCCGAGGTGGGTGGATCACTTGAGGTCAGGAGTTCGAGACCAGCCTGGTCAACATGGTGAAACCCCATCTCTACTACAATACAAAAATTAGCCAGGCGTGGTGGCAGACACCTGTAATCCCAGCTACTCAGGAGGCTGAGGCTGGAGAATCACTTGAACCCGGGAGGCAGAGGTTGCAGTGAGCCAAGATCTTGCCACTGCACTCCAGTCTGGGCAACAGAACAAGACTCCATCTCAAAAACAAACCAAAAAACAATAGTACAAAGTTGTAACTTAAGGTATATGCACCTCACTGTATGTAAGATACTGTCTTAGTCCATTTATGGTGTTATAACAAAATATCTGAAACTGGGTAATGGGTAAAGAATAAAAATATGTTTCTCACAGTTCTGGTGGGTAGGAAGTCCAAGATCAAGGGACCAGCAGGTTTGTAGTCTAGCGAGGGCTGTTGTCTGCTTCCAAGATGGCACCTTGAACACTGTGTCCTAACATGATGGAAAAGACAGAAAAGCAAAAGAAGAAAAGCGAGCTAGGCAGCTCCCTCAAGCCCTTTCATAAAGTCACTAATCCCATTCATGAGGGGGCTCCTCCCTCACGACTTAGTCATCTCATAAAGACTCCAACTCTTAATGCTATCACATTGGGGTTTAAGTTCCAACGTGACTTTTAAAAGAGACACAATCATTCCAACCATTGCAAAAGTACTTTACTAAAAAGAAAAAAAAGGAAAATCTTGTCTCTAAACATAATATTTTAAGAATTTATATATTTACAGCCCAATTTTCCACTTGCTTACATACATATTTGTGACCATGAGTGTCATTCTTAGCTGAGAAAAGTTTCAGTAAATTATTTTTCTCACATTACCTATTAATATCTTATTCAGATAAAACCAAATTTCTAACCTAGATTTTAGGTTAAGACAGAAACCCATAGTCGTTCGTTGCAATGTGAGAATGACAGAGAGAGAGATATTAACTAGCAGAATCCAACTATAAAACTAAATTTAAGGGCACAGTTCTCTGCTAATGACTCCCCCAGACAAATCATTACTTGGATAGCAATGAATCAACCAAAAATGGAAGTGAGAACAGTTAGAGTCCTTTTTGCGATGGATGGATGTTTATGAGACTATTAAGTGAAGAGGGTTCAGAAACAAGGGGATAAACGGCATGCTAATTTGGGGTTGAATGGAGTAATGAGATGATCTTGGAAATGTAAGAATCCTGCTTAATGGGACTTGTCTACTTGCAATTCAATAAACCAATATAGTAAATTCAAAGAGACAAAGGACATGAGCACTCAGAACAAAATTACAGGAATAGGGCCGGGCGCAGTGGCTCACGCCTGTAATCCCAGCACTTTGGGAAGCTGAGGCAGGCAAACCACCTGAGGTCAGGACTTTCTGACAGGCCTGGACAACGTGGTGAAACCCCATCTCTACCAAAAATACAAAAATTAACCAGGCATGGTGGCACGCACCTATAGTACCAGCTACTTGGGAGGCTGAGGCAGAAGAATTATTAAAACCTGGGAGGCGGAGCTTGCAGTGAGCCGAGATTGCACCACTGCACTCCAGCCTGGGCGACAGAGAGAGACTCCATCTCAAAATAAAAATAAAAATAAAAAAAAACAGGAATACATTTAGCAAAGAGGCACCAAAGTTGAGATAAGGGCCACTGTCCCACCTCTGACATCTTCTGACACCTTTAATTCTTGAGTCATGGGGATGGCAAGCCAGGGAACAGAGTCTTCTGACTGGAAGCTAAAACCAGCCTTTGGGGTGGGTTCAGAGAGACTGTTCAGACTCAAGATGCAAAAGCCGATGCTGCCAGGTCGAAAATGTCCCGATTGCAAGAGCATTTGCAAAGACAATGATGCTCAGGGAAAGAGAAGGCTGTGTGTTTAAAAAGAAAAAAAAAATTAAAGAATGGAAACAAGGAAGAAAAAGTGACCGGAGGGTAGGGTGACCGTATGTTCTTGTTTGCAAGGTGCCTCAAAGGTTATGTCTGTTGTCCTGGTGCAATTATTATAGTGCCCCTTTCACTCTCCAAAGTGTCTGGACTTGGATGATAAAGCATATGATCACCCTAGCAAAGACAGGATATTAGCCAGAAGACCCATGTGTCCTTTTTTTTTTTTTTTTTTTTTTTTGAGACGGGAGTCTCGCTCTGTCGCCCAAGCTGGAGTGCAGTGGCCGGATCTCAGCTCACTGCAAGCTCCGCCTCCCGGGTTCACGCCATTCTCCTGCCTCAGCCTCCCGAGTAGCTGGGACTACAGGCGCCCGCCACCTCGCCCAGCTAGTTTTTTGTATTTTTTTTTTTTTAGTAGAGACGGGGTTTCACCGTGTTAGCCAGGATGGTCTCGATCTCCTGACCTCGTGATCCGCCCGTCTCGGCCTCCCAAAGTGCTGGAATTACAGGCTTGAGCCACCGCGCCCGGCCCCATGTGTCCATTTTAAACGGTGTGGACTGATCCGCAGTTGCGCTTGTGCCGCTGCCCAGCTGAGCGGTATGCACCACCTCTGCCTCACCCTACCCCGCCCTGCCCAGGTCTCCAGGAAGGCTGGAGTGGAACCCTCGGCTCCCACGCTGCTCTGGTGCTCCTGCAGGTTATATGGGGGAACTGCTTCTCCACCCCTACCCCAGTATCCTCCACCTCGCCTCCCCACCCGGACCCTGGGCAGCCTTGGACTTGGCCAAAAGACATTCAGAGCACGCAAAGCCCTGGCTGGGGAGTGGGCTGGACCTGACAGTGAAGCCTGCCTCACACAATCAGACTGGCCCAGTTTAAACTAATAAAGCCCAGCTCCTCTTCTTCCTACCCACTCCTGCCCTGTCTCATTTTGTAGAAGGTAAACTGAAGCCTAATTCAAATTTTTCATTGGTAGGATTATGAAGCATACAGCTGGAGCCTCCCAGGTGCCATTCCCCACATCTCTGTCATTCCCCTAATACATTAGGATAGTGGGGAAGCAAGAGAGCTTAAGCTCACTAAGCTCCTACTGGGTACTGGCCAGAGTGGGCACTTTTCTCTCCAGCCTCTCAATTGATGGGAAATAGGTGATTACACAACTAGGATACAGGATCAGAGTGGGCTAGTGACGTGCTCACAGTCTCTCAGCTGAATCTGGAACCCAGGGGTCTTTGACTCTGAAGCTAGTGCTCTTTCAGGGTCTCCAGCTTGAGCAATAGTTGCAAAATGCAAAGAGCACCTGAAAATCTAATATTGATCCGTATGAGAATGTATTGTAAGCACAAACATGGAGTGCCTTCGTGGCGGATGATGGCGTGGTGGGGAGATGATCTCAGTTCTATGTAACCTGGAAACTCTCCGAGGAACATGAATGAAGCATGACTGAGTGCAATTTGTCTGATAAGACCTGTCAGAATATGAGGCCTTGTGGACCCTGAGTGAAGGTAAGAAACCATAGTGCTGGACATTTGCTAACGTGTTCTTTTTAAAATTGCTTAGGGCCTCAGTGCCTCCACCTTCTTCATGACCGTAGAGCCACTTGCCTCGGCCTCCCGAAGTGCTGGAATTACAGGTGTGAGCCACTGCGTCCAGCTGGTAGGTCTGACTTACTGTGCAGTCAATCCAAGCTGGCGTCAGGCAGGGCTTTAAGGCTCTAGAACTGTAGGAGATAGTGCTCCTAAATTCCACCCCCAGGCCCTCTGCGCTCAGTCTGAGATGAATGATTTCAGGAAATCAGACAAGCAACACAGGATTTCACAATATCTCATACTTGTCTGACTGGCTAGCTTTTTGGAAAATTTCTGTGGTTAGCTAGCTAGCTTTTGTAATCTGCTTGGCTATCAAGTTTGGGATATGTATAATATTTATAAACTGAATTTAGCATAGTCCAGGCAGCTGGTCTCAGTTTAAGGAAGTTCCCTGAGCCAAGAATGAAGGAATTTTCCCCTCACTTGACAGCAAATGCATTTTGTAAGGGTAAATAGAGACTTGCAAACTTCCTGTTTTTTGTTTTTGTTTGGTTGTTTCATTTTGTTTTTGTTTGTTTGCTTTTAGTATGGGGAGAATCTCTTGAAATTCTAGACTCTTCTCTCAACAGAGTCTGCACAGGTATTTGCTGTATTCAGGTCCAGCGGGTCTGGAGCTGACATCTGGATTCAGAGACAAAAATAAATGATGGTATTGGCCCCATTCCTCCCCCAGGCCCAGGCTCAGCCTGTGCCTGTGCCTGGGACCAGGATCAAGGCCACTGCAGGGGAGTGTGTCCTCAGAGACCTGGATCTCCATTCCCTCCCGTCTCCCTCTGCCTGGCCCACCTAGTCTCCACCCACATCGAGGTGCAGCCTGCATCCCACCCACTCCTTCCCGTGACCACTTCTTACCTACATTATAACTGGGGGTGGGGCCTTATCCTAGATCATGCATTCTCAACAGAGGTATTATCACCCCACAGAGGATGAAAAGGCAGGGGAGGAAGGGCAGTTGACCATCTTAGCTATTACCATGGTTTCTGACCCTCCAAAGGCTCACAGTCCATACATATGTCCATGTAAAGAAGAGGCAAAACCATCTCTATTTGCAGATGATACAATCTTGTATTTAGAAAATCCTATGGAATGTACAATGTATCCATGGTATTAAAATTTCATAGAGGGAGGCACAATTGGGAAAAAATGCTAAAAATGCTCCTTAAGAGGACAATAATAATAATTATTATAAAAAGATCCAGAAGCACTGCCCTAAATGAAAAAATTAAAATGAAAGTTCAAGCACAGGCACTAGAAGGTGGGGGTAGCTTCCAGGGACCTGCCTTCTGCATCACCTGAGACTGACAGCTCAGGAGGGCACGGGAAGGAGAGACCACGGAGCCTGTCCTCCAACACATGGCCATGCACTCCATGGTGTGGGCCACAGATGGTGCCCGTCTAGACACAGGCTCCCCGCAGGCAAATCCCAGCTCTGCCACATACAAGTTTAATGACCCTGACAAGGTACTCAGCCTTGCTGCTCTGCTGTGCTCCTCTGTAGGAGGAGGATGGGCTGTAACCACATAGGACAGTTGGGAAAATTAAAGAAAGTTACTTGTGCTAAATGGTGAAATCGTGTCTGGTACCCAGTTATCTTATCTGGTTGTCCCATGCTCTCCCTCCTGGGCAGGCTTGCCTACTCCTCGGTCCCTCTGATCTGATTGGTGTACATTGACCTTGTTGGAGTTGTGAGCTCCGGCAGAGCCACTGCCAGGTGCTCCTAGAAGAGGATTTAGGGGAAAAGGCAGATTGAACTTGGGGTGCCTATTAGGGGGTCGAGAAGCTCCTGCCCATTTGTTCACAGTTTCATGGATTTTTCAGTTGCTAAAGTCACAAAGATTTGTGACCCGAAGAGTGACTTTAACTCCATTTCTAACTAAATTCCTGACTCACCCAAATTCTAACTCAATTCCTAATTCCTAAGGTTTATTCTCAACCTTAAGCACCAAGTGTGCCCCTCCATCTGATCTAATCCCAAATCCTAACCTGGGGCCTCCCCTGAACTTTAGCTCTAACCCTCACCCCAATTCTAAGCCCACCCCATCCTTACCCCAGTTCTAACTTGGGCCCTATCCTTAGCTGTAGAGCTCACCCCAAGTCCACTGGTAACCCAGTATTTCCCCAAATTAACAGGTCATTCACTTCGACAGTCATAAGTTTTGCTCTACCTGCGTCTCTTCCGAGCATGGAGTTACTATTTGTCCTAAGTGGATCTTTAAATAATTCCACTTCAGCATCATTCTGAGCAACTAGGTCCCAGAAATCACACTTTTTTGTTTGTTTGTTTTTCGAGATGGAGTCTCGCTCTGTCGCCCAGGCTGGAGTGCAGTGGCGTGATCTCAGCTCACTGCAGCCTCTGCCTCCTGGGTTCAAACCATTCTCCTGCCTCAGCCTCCCAAGTAGCTGGGACTACAGGTGTGCGACACCACGCCTGGCTAATTTTTTGTATTTTCAGTAGAGACAGGGTTTCACCGTGTTAGTCGGGATTGTCTTGATTTCCCGTCCTCGTGATCCACCTGCCTTGGCCTCCCAAAGTGCTGGGATTACAGGCATGAGCCACCACACCCAGCCGGAAATCACACTTTCAATGAGCTGGTTGTATTGTTTCTTTTTTTTTTCTTTCTTTCTTCCTTTCTTTTTTTTTTTTTTTTTTTTTTTTTTTTTTTTTTTTTTTTTGAGACAGAATTAGACAGAATTTTGCTCTTGTCACCCAGGCTGGAGTGCAGTGGCACAATCTTGGCTCACTGCAACCTCCACTTCCCAGGTTCAAGCAATTCTCCTGCCTCAGAGCCTCCCGAATAGCTGGGAATGCAGGCACAGGCCACCACACCCAGCACATTTTTGTATTTTTAGTAGACAGGTTTCACCATGTTGGCCAGGCTAGTCTCGAACTCCTGACCTCAGGTGATCCACCTGCCTCAGCCTCCCAAAGTGAGTACTGGGATTACAGGTGTGAGGCACCATGATCGGCCTGGTTGTATTGTTTCTAACAGATGTTAAAATAAATATAAAAGGTTTAACATTAAAAAAAAATGTTCCTCCACATGTCTCATATCTACAGTTATCTCCCATACCACAGGAAGTGCACACAGAACTTTAGACAGGACTGAGGTGCCGGAGCCTAAACCGCCAGCACCACCAGCACCACCAGCACCACTGTGGCTCACGCCCTTTGCCAGGCACTGTGTGGGGGCTGCAGCGCCTGCTGCTGGCAGAGTCCGGGAGCAGCCCTAGCTCAGCTCCCCTTCTCACCAGGCAGGGTCCCCAGTGTCCTACCCTCTTTGACTTGACATTTGGTGCATCCCAGCCTGGGTGGTATGCACACTAGCCATGGAGTTTCCTTAATTGTGAGGAGTGAAGAAAGGTGAGAAGGGAGCCCCTTGCTCAGGCATACGTGCTGGAGGCACCTGGGGTATGAGGTGGAGACAAGGCTGAGGTCAGAGGAGGAGATGGGGCCTGCTGGCAGGGCTGGGCTGAGGGGGAGACTCTGAGGCATGGAGAGTGGTCAGGGTTGGGGCCAGGAGTCAGAGTGAGGCTGGGATAGGGAGAAGGGTGGACATGGGCGGGGAGAAGGGTGAACATGGGCCAAGACAAGGGGAGGTAGAGGGTGGGAGAACAGCCTGGCCAGGCTCTGGGACAGCAGCTGGAGCTAAGAGCTAGGTTGGGGTAGGAGGCAAAGCAGATTTTTAAATGACTTTCCCAGGGGTGTGAGGCCCTTGGGCCTCAGAAGGAGACCCTGGAGCAGGGCTTGGCTGAGCTGCCACACAGAAAGCTTGTTCTCTACTCCGGGCCCCAGTGATTGAAATGTCCCATCTGGGTGTTCTAGGAGCACAGTGCCACCTCCTGCCCAGCCCCTCCATGGTGGGCCCCTTGATCTTGGCTCCCTGAGACCCCAGGACCCCCACAATGGTTTGTTCATCCCAGATCTTGTTCTTTGCTACCCTGAAGACAAGCCCATGTTTTTTTGTTTTTGTTTTTTTCTAAGATCTAAAATGTGTTTATTTTCCTATAATTCATAAAGCACTTTATAAAGCAGTAAGATCTTAAATTTGTGTACTTTCAAAATACACCAAAAAGCTATCTTCACACACATTTTCTCACTGGTTCCCACAAAGATCCCTTGAAGTCAAAAGGAGCCACATTTTCCCATTTGACAGAGGTGAAGGAGGGAGGTAAATGTGCCAAAGAGGGCCACAGACTACCAAGTGAGGATTGAAACTCTGCATCCTGACTTCTAACCCAGTAAGTTCCCATTAGCTGACATGAGATATATAGTCCAAAGATGAAGCACAGGTGACATATTGGGAGTGGATCTTCTTAGTCAAAGGGTCAAGCTGAGAATAAAACTCCAGGACTGGAATCTGGGCACCTGGGATGGTAGTTGGGGTCAAGGGTGGTGGCACTGATCAATTTCCTTTACCTGGCTGCTCACCCACACCAGTGGTGGACTCATTCCTGTAATGCTTGTGCCATGGGAATCCCTTGGGTACTAACCAAAGTTCCATCTGTGATGGCCGAGACAACACATTCATCACCTGTTTGACCAAAGTCCTGGGCCTCCCACACCTCCCTTTTTAAGGGTTTTACCACTTGTCACTCAAGGAACACAGAGAGAAGTACAGGATTAGCCAGTGAGGGGCAGTGGCAAAGTTCCTGCAGACTCTGGTTCCTGACTTTCTCTAGGAAATAATTCTTGAAATCGGTGTTTCTTTCCCTCCATGTGGCACTCCCATTTGGAGATGATCCCAAGGCAAGCCTACCCCGGGGCTCCCCACTTGTCATATGGGGGTTCACATGCTTAAGGCTCACAGCACTGAGCAACAAAGGGCTCTCAGCTCTGCCAAGTCCTAAAAGATGCCCCACAAAACACAGTTGTGCTGGGCAAGTGGCCACAAGCCTATGCCTGGGAGAGCCCCCTCCTATCCAGGCAAAAGGCTTCTCAGTGGTTCCTCTGGGGGTGCTGAGCAGAGTCTGTGATTGGAGCATCAGGCTTTCAAGATTTACATCTTTATTAAAGACTGTGACAGTGGAAGCAGGGCAGAACACCCCTCAGTCACATCTGAAAACAGCGCACACGGTGGGGATGGAAATCAGTTGGGCCCAGTCTCCCTTCCTCCTTCCATCTGCATCAATCTATTTCCATCGGTGCTTCAGAACCAGCGCCTGCTTTAACAGTCTGGCATCAGAATCTTATTTTAAATGCATCAAAGTTCACTGTTAGAGCCAGCACTCCAACTGTGGAAACAAGACCCTGCGGAATTCCTCAGTGGGTCTTCAGGGCCCCCATGGGATGGAGCTGCAGTATGGGCACACACATTTCACCTATGTGAAAGCTGAGGTCATCAGCCATGGAGGCTAGAGGTCTTGGAAAGCATCCCAGGAGCAGGGAGCCAATGAGAAGGGATGGGAGGGAGGAGGAGGAAGGGTCTGTTGTTCTGCTAATCAGAGAGGACAACCCTGGCCTGCCTCTGTTCTGCTGTTGACCTCTGATGTGACCACAACGCTGGGGACTAACAGTTTGGAATGGTAGCTAGAATTCAAGGATGAGAAAGCTTCCTGTCCACTGCCTCAGAGGCCTGCTTTCCATTCCCAAAAATGCAGGATGGCACAGAGGGATGGCAGCTCTGAGACCATGGAGGCCAATCAGTCCACTTTACAGATGGGGACATTAGAGCTTAGGAAGGGGCCTGTTCCTAGGCCACACTCACTGCACAGTCAGAGATAGGGACGGGACTTTCTCTCCTGTTCCACACTGCTTCCCCTTGGAGGAGCAGTCTATGAGAGCCGCGGTTCTCAAACTTGAGCATGCACCAGCACCACCAGGAGAACCTGTTAAAACACAGACTGCTGGGCCCCACCCTGAAGATTCTGATTCCAGAGGCCTGCAGTAGAGTCCACGGGTCTGCCTTTCTAAGAAGCTCCCAGGGGATGCTAATGCCGCAGGTCCTGGACTACATACTGAGTAGTGCTGGGTACTCCTTGGGACGGCTGAGGGTGAGGGCAGTGCAGGAAGAGCCAAGGGCCATGCTGTGAGGGGTCTGGTGGCCTGAGGACCAAAGAGCAAAGCTGTGGCCAAGTAGAGGTGTCTGTGCAGCCAGGAGGAAGGAAGCAAGCTTTGGAAGGTCAGGCTTTGGAAGCAGGGATGTGCATAGAACATCAGTTTCTGTCTTTGTTGATGAGGCCCCTCTGGGATGAAAGAAGGGAACAGAGTTGGCCTCTGGGCAGGTGGAGGGTGGGGGACCCTAACCTCATGAGGGGCAGTTTGGTTTGGAAGGCACTTTGAGTTGCCATGGGCTGCTGGGGCTGTAGCCAGCATCACCTCAGACTGTTCTCTGTGGGAGTTGTCAACAGGTGTCCTGGGGCAGGGGCTGGGGTCAGGACTGAGCTGTAAGGACACCCAAGGTAGTGGCAGGTGGGATGGATGGGGCAAGACCAGGGCCACCTAGAGAGACCAGAGGTCATGACTTCCTCACTCAAGACCTCCCTGGTTCTAGCTCCTGGAAGGAGGGGGCTAGGAGTCTGGTGCACACCTGGGGTGGTGGGTGCTCAGCTTTGGAACCTTCTCTGTAGGATTTTTAGAGAAGAGAAATTTGGTCCCAGAGAAAGGGAACTGATTCTGAACCAAATGACAACTGAGGGCTGGGTACCAGGACCTGGGAATGCTGTGATGGGTGGGGCCTGGCTCAGGGACCCCATCCCTCTCTGCCCACCAGAGACTCCAAGATGGTCACCCCCTCCTCTCAGCTCTGCTGGGAGGCCCTCTCTGCCAAGCCATGGCCAGCAAGAGGGGTGCAGACTCCTTCGGCCTGTGCCAGCGCCAGACCCTCCAACAGGCCTTCGAAGTAGGTACCCAGAGCCTGCAGGTTGACAGCAGGCTGGGCAGGGGGTAACGCGGTGGTCTGCAGGCTTAGGTAGCGGCTGTACTTCTTCAGGCCCCCCTTCCGGTCACGGCGGTGTGCGCTCAGCAGCTCCATGAAGCTCACATTGTGCAGGGCCAGGAGGCGGGCCTCAGCCCGGGGCAGCACAGCCGCCTGCACCAGGGGCTGCAGGGAGGCAAAGCACTGCAGGTTACTGAAGGGGTAGATATGCTGGGCCAGCTGGGGGCCCGGGGAGACCTCGATGAGGCGGCACAGGTCACGCATGGCCAGCACGGCAGCCATGGCACTGCGCTCGCTCATGTTTCTCGCTAGGTAGGTCTGGGCCAGGTTCTTGAGTTTGAAGCTGCTGGCCCCGGGCACACGCTCCTGGATGAGGGGCAGGGCAGCGAGGAAGCCCGAGATGGCCTCCTGGAATTCCCAGAGCCTGTTAATGTCCTCCAGGGCCTGGAAGAAGTTCGGGAGGCCAGGCCCCCACAGCTTGTAGCAGGCCAAGATAGGGCGGCGCATGGAGCTCAGAAAGCTGAGGAAGTGCTGCAGCCCCACCTCCAGCGACACGGCCTTGGAGTAGATGCTGAAGAAGGCTTCGGGCTGGATGACCACGCGGAACTTGCTTTCCCGGTTCACTGCAGCCAGCTGGCTAATCTTCTGGGCTGGGCAGGAGAGAAGGGCAGGGTGAGGACCCAGGGGCACAGAGAGCTCTGGGGTGGGAGCAGGGGGTCCTCTAGGGCTGCTGACCCACCATCTAGAGACCTCACCTTGGGGCCTGCTGGCAGTAGCCACACATCAGCCCCCAAATGCAGCTCTGACCCTGGTTCTGATGGGATAGCAGTCAGAAGGGGAGGCTCGGCTGCCCTCCAAACACTTTGTTCACCAGTTGGGGATCCAGCTCTCCCCTTCTTCACTACCAGCCCCAGAGTTGGCCAAACTCCATGGATCCAGGTCCCTCCTGTCTTCTGTCAGCCTCAGCCACTTACACTAGAGATCCCAAGCTGTTTGAACTTAGCTCTCCATCCCATGCTCCTTCCTCCAATTCCCTCAAGGACGCCAGCCCAGTTAGAGCCCTGGGACATACACAGCACTCCACTCAGAGCAAGGCCCAGAGCCTCCCACTGAGGTCTGCAAATGACTTTCCTGTACCATGAAAACACTTGCTGTTTCTGTCTGGCTGGGCTAGCCCCAATGTTAAGTCCATGCCACAGGGTAGGGCCTGGGGCTCTGGCTCAAGGAGGGGCATTTGCAGAGCCAGGGTAAGCACTGGAGGAAGTTGAGGGGCTTCCAGAATAAGGCGTCTGGTCCCTCTGTGACCTTGGATCTGTGGGCAGCCCTGTGCAGCCCCCTGTGGGACTGGCCCTCTACTCAGAAACGTGTAGCACAGCCAGAGGCCTTACTTGGATGACTGGGCTCATGGCAATGAGCTCGCACATTGTGTTTCTGTCTAGGAGTGTGTTCCCCAGGCTCTCCGTCTAAGAGAAGAACTGGTCAGAGGTGCACTTGTGGAGGCATCTGCCTCCCTCGCACACTCAGGCACTGGACAAGGCAGATATCTTTATTCAAGCCAGCAAATGACTCCCCCGGAGCCCAGGTGAGCCGGAGTGCTCTGCCCAGCCTGGCTGCAGTTGTTGGCCAGAGCTCAGCGCTCTCCCGCGCCTGACAGATGGCTCTGCCTGCACTTCTTTTTGGGACTCAGAGACTCAGTTAGAAAGGGGTGGGGGTAGCCCCAGGAGAACCCACTTTCATTGTCAATCTTGAGGTCAAAGAAAACCAGAGGTCTGTCTTCTGCTTGGGAGTCAGCAAGGTTCTCATCCAGGACCCTGAAGCTGCTGGGGCCTTCCAGCTGGAGGTCACTGGACTCACTGCTGCTGTCATCCAGCTCTCGGGAGGACTGCAACACAGAAAAACCAAGTGTCAGGGGTTCAGAGTGCCAAGGCAAGCACCTGTGCAGAACACTAGCAAGCTGGTATAGCTGGGGGGCATCTGCGTGCACATGAAGGAGGGTGTACCACTGGGAAAGGGGACATGTATGCACAAGAGAAGGTATGCGTGCATGAATGGGTGTGAATTGGGTGTGTCACATGTGAGGGTCACGTGTGTGAACCAGGGCATACACCTTCATGAGTAGGGGAGGGAAGGTGACACACACAGGTTGTGAACGTGCATGTGTGGGAATGAATCCAAGTGCTAAGCCTGTGTGTGCATGCACAGTTAAGTGTGAGCTGTGAACCTGCGTTGACACAAGCATATGGAAGTGTGAGAGAAAATGCCAGTGGGTATGTGCACGAGTGTGTTGTGCTGCTTATGGAGGCTCAGGGAAGGAGCCATCTGCTATGGCAGGCAGGACCTGAGATATCTGCTCCTAATTTCATATTTTTGGGCAGACTCAGAAGAAACACCAAAAACTTGGGATGGGAGAAAGAAGCCTCATCTTGAACCCCAGATGATTCTTTGGAAGGGGTCAGGAGCCTGCCTTTTCTTGTCCCCGAAGTCAGTCAAGGTGCCAGTGTCCTACACAAAGGCGAAGGGAAGGGCTGCTTAGCCTCCTGAAGGCCACATCTATGTAGACACCCAGGTCCTTGGCAGTGAGAGAGCAGTGGAGGCCCTTGGCATCTGACCCAGAGGCTTAGAGAAACCTGAGTTTTGGGAGTCCTTCAGGTGAGGTGTTCTCTCCTGCCCCAAGGTCCTGGTGGGAACACTGTTCGAGAAGCCATGGGCTGGGCAGCCAGAGGATGAGGGAAGGGCTCCAGCTCTGAGATTTTCCCAAGGGACTGGGAATATAGAGGGAGGTGGTGCCTCTGATGGTAACACAGAGTTAATTGCTTATCTGCTGAGCTGCCAAGCCCAGATGTTTAGTCTTTGGTGGCCAACTTGGAACCTTCCGTGAATGCCACCTGTGGACGTTAGCCAGAGACCAGCAAGGAAGAGACGTGGCCAGGATCACAGGGCCAATTGGGAGCATGGCTGGGACAGAGTCCAGGGTAGGCCTTGGGTTTTTCCTCTTTATGGACTGCCTCTGGCTTCTCAGTGAAGTTGGTGTCACCTGGCGCTAAAGCCTCAGTTAATTCTGGCCTCTGGCTAATGTCCCTGGCCTAGGAGACAGTGCATTTCCCCAGACCCTTCCAATGCCCAAGTGAAATATCTGTTTCCAACCAAGCTTCAACTGAGAGAAAAAGCATTTCCGCCTACGAGTCACCTAAGATGTGGTGGGTTTTCCTAGGAGTGGTAGGGTTTCACTTGATTTGCATTTCACAGCCCTGCTCCAGGCTCGCCAGCTTTCTGCCAGTCATTGTCAGAAGCACTCACTATGAATCCATCTAGAGCTGGCTTTGCCTCTTCATATGCAGGGATCTAGTCAGAGTCTGCCCAGCGCCTCGCATCTCCAGATCCTCATTTAGCCACGGTGTCAAAGGCTGATTTCACACGTCTTGCTCCGGGTGAGCCCACACTGCTGTCTTGCCTTCCCGACTCGGTTTCCTCCCTGTAAGGAGCCTTCTACAAGGCATCTTCCTAGCTTGTAGCTGGGTGGCTGGAGGCTCCACCTTCTCCCGCTTAGGGAGAATCCAGTTGTTTCCTCTCTCCAGGCTTCACTGGGCAGCAGCACTCTCCCACAAGCTGCCAGAGGGGCTGGGCTCCCCTCCTGGGTCCTCCCTGGTTCAGATCCCTGGTGCCAATAGCTGAGGCTGAGTCCATGCTGCCGCCTACTGACACCGCACACAGGACTTTCTCTTTTTCATTCTTCTTCCTGCTCCAAACGCAACTGCAAATGCCCCTTTGTGTTCCTGAGTGCCTCCACAAAGCTCAGGGCAATGTCCTCCGCCTTAGAACCAGTCTTCTCGCCTTCAGATCTGCTCTTCCAAGAGCAGAGCTCCCTGGAGAGCCACAGTGCTATCTCTTTAGGCAACCTCTCCCATCGTTACAGCAGGGCCATTTATGGCAGCCACTAGACCCTCATTTCTAGAGCCTTCCATTGTCCTGGGGCCAGGGAAAGTCCTTTGTCCTAAACTTACTGGAGCTGCCTTCTCTAAGAAACCTCTGCTTTCTCCCTTAATAAAAGGACACCCCATTCCACCGAGCTTGTTAATGGAGGACAGGCTGGAACTTTCAGCCCTGACTCACTTCCTCCAAAATTCCTCTTGCCGTTGGGAACTTCCATAAAGTATGGCCACCCATGGAGCTGGTCTCACTGGAACTCCAGCCAGCTGTGAACTCAGAATTCTTCCCTGCCCCACCTTAAACTCCAGCATCACGGCTGGGGAGTGCTGACGCATTTAAACAAGACTTTCCGAAAGACTCAGGTTTGCCAGCAGGGCCATCAGACATAGTGGCCTGGTGCAGGACATACTCCCCTCCCTGTTCACTAGGGGAGACTCTCCTGTTCTGCCCCCAGGCCCCACACCTTGGCCTTATTTCACAAATTAGGATAACTGGGTGTCGGGGGAGCATAGAGAGGGACAGTCACTAGGAAAGGCTTAGATTTGCTTGGAAGAGAAATGGAAGGGAGACAGAAGAAAGAGGATGGGAAACAGAGTCTTGAGCCTGCGTGTGACGACTGAGAAGGAAGGGAGAAACCTTTGCTATGTAGTGAAAGATGCCAGGAGCCAAAGAAAAGGGGAAGAGGGACTGAAGAAGTGCTGCTGGGGTTATGAGCTGGATTCCCTTTAATATTCTTTCAAAAGATGCAAGTAGATACTGGGATTTATTTATTTATCATACTTGGTTCATGGACATTGTTTCTTTGAATGCAAAACTGTGTTCAGGCTGAGCCTCGTGAGAACCGGGATTTTTTCAGGATATACATGCAACTTGGATACACATGCAGTCTGGCCCATGAGCTACACCCATCTCACTCCCCTTCCTCATAGATCTCCCGGCCTGAGCAGGTCAACTGCATTCCAACTCAACACAGCAGGTCCAACAGTTGTCCTAAGCATGCTCAGAGGAAGTGGCTGGATTGGCACTTTAATCACCTTCCAAAAGTCTAGGAGGTGCATCAGGGAAGATCCAGCCTCTCCCCTCCTCTGCTGTATCACACCCTGGTATGAAAATGTCACCTGCATTCAAGACTGCTACATCTATAAACAAATGATCAGCATTCCTCTACCAGACATGCAATGAATCCGATTCAGTGGTTCTTGACTTTGGCGAGGCATTCGTAGCTTTAAGAAAAAACTCTTGAGGCCTAGGCTGCAGCCAAGACTGATTCAATTAGAATCTCGGGGCGTGAGACCTACGAATCTGTAGTTGGGAAAACTCCCCAATGTACAGCCAGCTTGAGAACAATCGTCCTTCTCACTGATTCATTCCAGGTTTGCTCATCAACCAAACACACACAAGCCGAACTCTGAGAGTCAGCATCCAGCCTCTGGAAGATACAGAGCATCTGACATTCATGCTGATCAAGAGCCCTCAAGCTCCTGAAGAACTTTCTGAGCACTTAAGCATCAGCTACAGCTGGGATCAGTTTGGCAAGACACATGCACTGCTGTCTTTCTGCAGACACAAAACCCCAGCTCTTGCAAAGCCTCAAAGACCCCAGGAATACTGCACATATTATCAGTGAACTGGACCATAAACTTGGCCAGCCTGTGGCCTCTGCTGCCCTTCTGCCTAGCTCCAGCCTCTTGGCCAGCACCTCCGTTTCATTTTCTCAGATGCCCACTCACCAGGGCCACGGCCCCTCCCTGGATCAGCCATTCCCCACAGGCCTCCCTTCCTTCGCCGTCACCACTGCCACTTCTGCCACAGGCTGCCCCCTCCCGTTGGCCCCCTCCTGTTGCTGCTGCCACCAAGGCACCGGAACCAGTAATCTGTCACAAGAGTGAGTGAGAACACCTATCTTTTCCACTGTGGATCCTAAAGCAGGGGCCCCAGGGCAGGCGCATTGCTGTCCCACTCTGGCAGTTTTTAAGCAAAGTCCTCACCCCAGGTACTCCACAACCAGGCCTGGGGGACTCACCGCTCCACCCCATGACTATGCCCTGCTGCCTCTCGCTCCTCATTGCACCAGCAGTCTCTCACTGAATCCCTAGGACACAGCTGAAGCTCAAGGGAGGGGTCCCTAAATGCCCTGATACACTTGCAAAGTGTCATATCGTAGTAGACCAGTATTCTGCAACTTTCCTCACTGTAAGGCTGGATACAAGCAGCACAGCTGGGGAAGATGGGTTAGGAGGGAGCCGGGGTCACCTTGGGAATATCACCCCACCCCCTCCCTCTAAGCTGGGGAGAAGGAATTTGCAGTGGGGGTACTGGGGGTACTCTAGGGGCACCAGGGGTCTGGAAAGGGCATAGAAGTTGAGTGAGAAATGCATAGGGGGAACCTCATTTGTTGGGGTTTTAAAATATGTATTTTCTAAAGTTTGGGACTCCTGTAACACTTTTTAAAACCTGTGTCTTAAAGCTACATACACAAAAGCAGCGGTCCTCTGGCTCTCTCCCCACATCTCCAGGCCTGCTCTCTAATGTGAGCTCCTAGGTGTTTAATTCATCATCACCTGAAATGTGCTCTTACTCCCTCCCTTAATTCACTGGATAGCCCCTAATGACTCCTTGCTGATAGCTGAGCATTAGATACTCCCTGCCCCTAATATTGCTGGGGTTCCTCTACTTGACTGTCCATGATGTCTGGGGAGACTGTTGGCATTCCAATCCCGTTCCCCACCTTTCCTTCCCAGGCTTCTGCCTCTACCCAGGGTCAGTGGTAGCTTTAATTTTACCAATATTATGAGATGGAAATAAGTGCCCAGATTTCAGAGGAATTTAGACCCTAGAAAGACAAGACACAATAACTGGTTGGATGTAAGGAATAATCAAAAGGGGGGTGCCCTGGGTGGCTGGGGTCTCGGCTTGCACAACGGGGCAGAGAGTGGGGTGAGCTACTGAGAGGGGAGGAGGAGGTGCTGAGTTTGAGGTGCCAATGGGCATCCATGCGGAGCTGTTAGAAGGTCATTGGCCACGCTGGTCTGGCAGGCAGGTGCGAGCATTGGGTATCAGCTACCCCTGGGTGGTAAATGAAGTCAGGGGCATGGCTGAGAGCACCTGGGAGAATACACAGACTGAAAAGAGGAAAGGCCCCAGCAGCAAAGCTGGAGGAGCACCACACCCAAGACCAAACGGAGCCTGCAGAGGAGAGGGAGGAGTGCCCAGAGCTGCACCAGAGCAGGCAATCTTTCCAGGAAAGACTGGGCCCGGCGCCAGCCAAGAATAATAAGGACTAAACATGACACTGCACCTACAGGCATGGAGGCCACTCTGGTACTGGCGGGGAAGCGCAGGAGGTGGAGTGAAGAAGGGGCAAGGAGGGGGTTGAAGTGTAAACAAGGAAAGCAGAGGAAGGGGAGCTGACAGTTGAAGAGGGAAGTGGATGGAGTTTTCTGAGATGAGAAAGACCTCATTCAGGGTGTTTCGTTCAGAAGGCAGTGGATGCATTAGAGATGCAAGACAGATGAGGAGGAGGAGTGAGGCTTCCAGGGGGTCAAGGGCTGGGGCCAGGACACAGGGTGAGTCCTGGAGGCAGGCAGACGTCCCTTCCACCCTAACGAGGACAGGGAAGGGACGTAATGGGGATCTGTAAATAGAGAGCAAGATGTTAACTGTCCCTATGCCATTGGAGAGCTCCTGTCTTCTCCCTGGAGCAGAAGGTGCTACCACCAGCTAAGGGTGAGGCTGGGACACGGGTCCAGTGAGGAAAGGCAGACGGGGGCTGCCCTGCAGAGCAAAAGGATATGCTTGCTGGGCGGAGAACTAAGGAGCCCTTAGTAGTTACAGACAACCACTCATAGTTTTCCCAGGCCTTTCTCCTGCAGATCTCGGCCTCCAGGTGGCAGCACAGAGGTGACAAGCACCTGAGTCCTTCCAGGATTTTCTGCTGGGCAGGCAGCTGTGATCCTGATGAAAGATGGGATGAAATGGCGAGTGTGCAGGGCTGGAGGGAGGCAAAGGTAGGAACTACAGCTCAAGGAACAGGAGGCTGCGGTCAGAGTCCGAGGGGGCCAGCTGAGGGACTGACAGTGCTCGGTGATGGCAAGGTGCAGGGCGCAGCCATGGGGCAGGCAGTTGTCGGGGGGAATGGGGTGATGACCCCTGAGAGGTCAAGGAGTGGCTTGGCGGGCAGGTCGGGGGATGTAGAAGTCAGTCAGGAGGAAGGCAGGACCTGAGCAGGGAGAAGAAATCTGGGAGGCGAATGCTCACATCTGCCCTCAGTGAGGGTAGGCAGGTAAGTGTCTGAGATGAGCTGGGGAGCATAGGGCCCACCCTGAGAGGGACAGAGGATCCTCAGAGGCACAGAGGATCTTACCAGATGGCCAGGAGGGGGATGCAACAGTACAGGAAGCACAGGGCCTTGACCCTACCTCCCACCTCTGATGCCCATAAGTGTGGGCAGAAGAGCGGACATGGTATCCCCACAGGAGAACCGACTTCCACCATAGGGAAGAGAGAACCAGCCTGCAGCGAGGAGCTGGATCCATCAGAGAACGTGATGGTCATGGAATAAGGGTTCGCAAGGGTGATGGTTCAACAAGTGTTTATTGAGCAGCCACGTCTGCCAGGTCTTGGGATAGCCAGTCCCTGTGCTCACGGGCTTAGATCCTGGCAGAGGCCCCGTGGAAAGGCTTGGGGTGGGGATCAGGGCATGGAAGGCTGTGCTATTTGCCAGGGACTCAGAACACAGGAGGGTGCAGGGGTGACAAAAGTTTCTTTCTTGGGCAGAGTCCTGGAATGGTGGCTTGAGTCTCAGCCATGCCTTAGCCTTCCCCTCTCAGCCAGAGAAGACCCATGTCTCCCTGGCCAGAGGTCCATGCATAGTCATTCATTCACTGATTCATTCCTTTACCAAGAATTAATGAATGCGTACTCTGTGCAGGGCCTGAAAGAGCATGAGCTAGAGGAGGCAGCTCAGGGGCCGGGCAGGGGTGTTGGCTGCAAGGTTATAAGAGAAGGGTAGCACTCTCAGAGGCCTGCTTGACGGGCGCCTGGGACTGGGCTGATGGGGGGCCTTTCTGGGGGACAGGGTGGTGGGAATGTAACTGGAGAGGCTTCCAGAGGCACTTGGACTTGAGAAGCCTCCATGGCGCCTCTGACAGAATCCCCAGGGGAAACACCTGTTCCAAGAGTCTGGGCTCTGCCTCCCCCCGCCCCCACCATGGAAGAGTTATTAAGCTGGGAATTCATGGAGGAGAGGGGAAGGGAAAAAAAGTGGTTGAGCCACTGGGATAAATAGGAGGAGCCCCGGAGGGAGCGGCTGCGGGATCGCACAGTCCCTCGTATCCGGCAGGGTGGGCAGATGCCCCTTTGCAGCTGGGCAGGATGTTCCTGGGCATTGGCAAGATGGTTGAGGGGCCCTGTGGTGGCAGGAGTGCTGGCTTGGACCACATGGGGAGTCCAAGCCCGAGTAGGGACCCGATGCAATCGAGGGTGCAAGCGGAGGGCGTGGCGAAGGCGGATGGCTCTCTGTGCTCTGTACAACAGGTAGCGGATCCCACGGTGGACGGCAGGGTGCTCCTGGTGATCAGGAGGCTGGCTGT
This sequence comes from Chlorocebus sabaeus, assembly GCF_047675955.1. Taxonomy (NCBI): domain Eukaryota; kingdom Metazoa; phylum Chordata; class Mammalia; order Primates; family Cercopithecidae; genus Chlorocebus; species Chlorocebus sabaeus. The sequence goes on along the minus strand of NC_132929.1, from coordinate 49,836,635 downwards.
GAGGCTCAGCATTGGGGACGGCAGCCTGCTCAGTGGGCTGGCGGGGAGGCCAAGCTGGGGGGTGGTGTGTGCCACGGGGCAGGCTGGAGGCTCCTTGTGCTCTCAGCAGAGACTGGGCTGGCGAGGAGTGGGCTGGCGAGGACTGTGGCTCGGCGGTCTCCATGGGTTCCGTGCACTTTCCAATACAGAACCTCAGACTGAGGGCTGGAAGAGACCTCAGGGGCCACCCAGTCCAACCTTTTACTCTATTCAGATCCCATTTTCCCCTGGACAGGTGATGGCCCAGCCTCTAGTAATAAACCTCTAGGGACAGAAGGGTCGCTACCCATGAGGCCACCTGTTTCATTGTAGAATGGATTTACAGTTCTTTCTTACATGGATAGAGTCAAACCTCACTTGTTTGGCCCCTGAACAGCTGCCCTGTGGCCTCACACCCCTTCACTGGCCCCCACTGGCTGCAATAAACCAAGGAATGGATTCTTGTCCAGCCCTCCTCACTGAGGACTTAGAGGACAGTAAATGCATAAGGAAGTTCCAGACAAAGGCCTTGGACATTCCAGAAAAGAGACAGGGCTCTGGACACATGCTATCAGCATTTCAGAAGAGTACATATGGCTACTGAAGGCTCCTGCCCTGGTGTAGTGGGAGGGCTGGGGTGGTCCAGGCATGCAGCTAGCATTTGGAGACTGTCCTCAGCACAGCTTGGGACTCAATGCCTCACTGGAAAATTCCCCAGGTGCAAGGCAAGTCTGAGAGTTACCTGCTGTGGCTGTGTCCCCTGGGACCTGAAATGGGGGGAGGCAAGAGTCCTGGGCTGAACTTCTGGGCTACTCACCGAGTTTTCGGCATCTGAGTCTTCCGAGCTGCTGATCACCACAATGCGCTCCTCTGAAACGGGGAAGCAGAGATGCATTATTAACTGCCCAGGACGCACGCTGGGAGGGTGTGGGTGTGCACCTACTGGAATCCTTGCAGGCCAGTGGACTGGGGGCAACGGATGCCCTGCAGGGGGATGGGAATAGCCACTATGTGTGCCAATGTGACTGCTTTACACTTGGATTTGTGTAATTCACAAATAGGTTTCCATAATTTCTTGCTGTGCCTTATCTATGAATAGTCAATTAAGTTATTTGCCCAGAATTCAGAATTTTCCCCCTGTACAGCAAGCCTGACAACCACTACCTGGTCTGGAACCTTCTGCAATCCTAAAGAAGCACACTGTTTGTCCCCATTCACAGCTCCATGAGCTGGGGTGTCTAGAGTTAAAATATGCTTCATTTAGTTAATCAAAACCCATCGATTACCAATAGCATTTGTGGGTAAGGAATATCAGTCAGTGCTCAGTGTGTGACCAGGGCTGGGGCTTGGTCAGAATGAATAACAAAGCTGTACTCTGGGTTAAGCAGATTCAAGAACTCTCTTGTTCCAGATTTCTCTGGGCTGACCTCAACTCCTGCCCAACTGACTACCTGCCTGGCAGTGTTCGTAGAAGATAACTCTGACAAATGAGATACCTAGGTAGGTGGCCTTTGTAGAAACACTTGGGGAAATGATGGGTGTAGACTGAGAGAGCAGAGTTAAGGTCACGGGGAGTCCAGTTTCCTGTGATGGTATGCCCAAGTCCTCTCTGGGAGTATGCTAGGCATCAGCCAAAACTTCTTGTGGAGACCTGCCCTGGGCAAAGGCACAGTACTGGGCACTGTAAGATTAATGTTTGGAAGAAAGGACTCATAGAACTGTGCATTTTAGCCTGTCAGGCTCCCCACACCTTAATCATGGCAAAACACATGGTAAACCGTATCCACTCTCACCCCCAGGCACACTGTGAACTTTCCCTATCTTATTCAGTGGGAATAAGGGACTCCTGTTGGCTTTGTGCTTTGTGGATGGGGCCAAAATACAGAAGAGGGGCCCCACCCAGACCCTGGCAGGCAGCAACTGCCCTACCCACCTCCCTACCTGCCTCCCCGGTGCCACTGGCCACGTGGTTGCTGTTGGGCGGGAAGACCTCACTTCCTATGACGGGGCTCCTGGGGTTAGGCGGCCCATCCAGGTGGGGTGGTGAGACTGCCTTGGAGGTGCTGGGCCTGGGCTGCTCCGGGGAGCTCCGAGCCAACCTTGCCTCCTTCCCCTCCTCAGACTCCATCTTGATGACCTTTCTGGGGCACTGGGTCTGGATGCACTTCCTCTTCTGGGCTGTGGTTGTATTGGAGACATCCTGCACAGAGGGAGTCACAGAGCCAGGTCAGATGCCTCCAGGGGTGGGTGGGCAGAGCCTGCCCTGAGTGCCAGGGGCTTGTGACCAGCCTTTTGTTCCTGCTGTCCCCTCTCCTCTGCTCTCAACCATGCAGATCACGTCTCTCTTCAGACAGGAAGCCTTCCCAAACTGGTACTGTCTGCTGTCCACCAGTCTCTGCTGGCCTCTGACAGCCCTGGGTGTCTCAGCACCCCTGCTGGGCTGGGAGTAGGCCATGCTTTTGGGGAGCTCCCTGACCATGCAGCCAAGAATAGGGGAGAGCACAGAGAAGGTGCTGAGCAAAATCTTTCCCACAAAGAGCTGATCTGATGAAGGCCTGGATTCCCACCCCAGTGCCAGCTCACTTTCCTGGTGGAATCGAGGCCTTCAGAAGGGGAGGCTGGGGCTAGGGAGAACCTTACCTCTCCGTAGGAGGGGCCTTTGATGGAGAAGGCGTACACTGGCACAGGGTGTGCCCCGGGCACTGACTGTACCACAGCCATAGGCTGGGCTTCAGCCAGCCCCAAGGCCTGAGCCTGGGCCTTCACTCTCTCTGCCTCCTCGGGCTGCAAAGTTGGGAAAATCAAGTCAGAAATGACTAGGCAGTAGCCCCAGGACCAGGTACCCCAGACCTGTGGTTGGCCCAATCCCTGGGGCCTCACCGAGTCACAGGTCCAGGTTCCCTGACTCACAGCTCCGAGCTCACTGGGGACAAGAAGTCCTCCAAACTCTCCATCACGTCACTTCCTTTTTAAAAAAAATTTTTTTTGTAGAGACAAGCTCTCACTATGTTGCCCAGCCTGGTCTTGAACTCCTGGGCTTGAGCAATTCTCCTGTTTCGGCCTCCCAGAGTGCTGGGATTACAGGCATGAGCCACCGTGCCTGTCATCACCTCCTTCTGACTCTGAGTTACTGGTGCCTAGGGACCACTTAGGTTCTTGTGTGTCCTAAGAGGGTTGGAAGATACCCCAGGAATCACAGTGCCCGACGCAGGACATGCTCAATAATTAGCCCAACTTATACACACACCTCCAGGGACAAAGTGCTCACTACTGGCGAAAGCAGCTCCTGTAACAATGAGAAAATCCTCCCATTGAGCTGAAACTGGCCTCCCTGGGACCTTGGCTCTGCCCTCTCAGCCTTAACTCTACCTGGGTCAGCTATTACACTAGTTGGGTGAATTGCTTAAAACTCCTCAGGCCTCAGTCCCCCTCTATAAAATGGGAGTAACAACATCTACCTTATATGGTAATGTGGATGAAATGTGTTAATACAAGTAAAATATAAAATACCTGGCACTTAGAAAATGTCGTTGATGATAAATATTGTTCTTATTACTACTCTGTGCCAGGCACAGTGCTAAGTATTTCATGTATCTATCTGAAAATTAAATAGAGGCAGTTTCTTAAAAGACTAAATGTAGAATTACCATATGACCTAGCAATTCTACCCCAGGTGTGCACCCAAAAGAAGGGAAAACAGATGGTTAAACAAAAGTTTGCACGTGAATGTTCAGAGCAGCCCTATTCACAATAGCTAAAAGGTAAAACAAACTAAATGTGCATCAACCGATGAGTGAATAAACAAAAATGTGGTACAGCCACGTGATGGAATATTATTAAGCCATAAAAAGGAATGGAGGACTAAGATGTACAACATGGATGAGCCCTGAACGTATTACATTAAATGAAAGAAGCCAGCTGGACGTGGTGGTGCGCATCTGTAGTCCCAGCTACTTGGGAGGCTGAGGCACAAGAATCGCTTGAGACCAGAGGCAGACATTGCAGTGAGCCAAGATTGTGTCACTGCACTCCAGCCTGGGGCACAGAGTGAGACTCCGTCTCAAACAATAATAATAATAATAATTAATTAATTTAAAAAAAAAGAAGCCAGACACAAAACACACATTGTATAATCCTATTTACATGCAATGCTCAGAATGGTTAAATCCATAGACACGGAAAGCAGATTGGTGGTTGCCAGGAAATGGGGGAGGGGGAAATGGGGCTGCTTCATGGGTAAGGGGTTTCCTTTTGCGGGGATAAAAATATTCTGGGGCTAGATAGGTGGCAATGGCTGTGCAAGATTATGAAAGTACCGCAGGCTGAGGTGAGACAATCGCCTCAGCCTCCCACCTAGGCAACATAGCGAGACCTCATCTCTGAAAATTAAAAAGAAAAAAATTTAATCATTTGAGCTGGAGCTGCAAAGAAAAAAAAATTTTTTAAATATTATGAATGTCAATAAATACCACTAAATTGCACACTTCAAGAGTTAAAATGGTGAATTTTATATGAATTTTATCACCATAAAGATTATAGTTAAAAAAAAAAAGTAGGTGCCATACTACGATTATTGCCGATCTTCAGAGAAGGAAACGGAGGCAGAGAGAGGTGAAGTGATTTCCAAAGGTCACATACCTCGGGACCTCTGGCCTGGCTTGAATCCAGTGTTTTTTGTTTGTTTGTTTTGAGACAGTCTTGCTCTGTTCCCAGGATGGAGTGCAGTGGCACGATCTTGGCTCACTGCAACCTCCGCTTTCTGGGTTCAAACGATTCTCCTGCCTCAGCCTCCCAAGTAGCTAGGATTACAGGCACACACCCCCACACCCAGCTAATTTTTGTATTTTTAGTAGAGACTGGATTTCACCATGTTGGCCAGGCTGGTCTCAAACTCCTGACCTCAGGTGATCCGCCCACCTCGGCCTCCCAAAGTGCTGGGATTACAAGCATGAGCCACCGCACCCGGCCAAATCCAGTGTCTTGAAATGGAGGCCTCTTCCTGCCCCAGCGTGCTCTTCATTTTCTTTACTTGCTGAGTCTTTTACATCCTTCCCCACCATCTTTCTCTCTTATGTGAACTTTAAACGTCCACTGGACCAATTGTTGAAAATGAGTGAGTGGCAGGGATATGCCTTCCTCATGGGGACAAGCTCTGTCCCTCCCATGCGGGCCTTCTGAGAACCACCCAGGCAAGCTGGGGCTGGGCGAGGAGGCTCCCCACAGAGGCTGCTGGGTGTGTGAGTTAAGGCAGGGATGGCCCCAGCACAGTGCTGGCTCCTGGGTGTGCCAGGTACCAGAACCCCGCCGTGGGTCCTTCTCTTGGGCTCCACACCATTGGCCATGATGGATTGACCTCCTTCCCTCCTCCCTTCCTTCTTTCCTTTTTCTCCACATCTTTAAAAAGAAGGAGGATGATCTCTGCAGATTAGAGAGTGTGAGTCTGTCTGGGGAAGGAGAGAGAACAGATGATCTCCCAGGATCTGTCTCTGCCAGGCCTCTAGGAGAGTCTAGTCACTCTTAAGGCCAGTGGTTTTCAAACTGCAGCTTGTGACCCATTAGTGGATCCAACCATGAAAGCAATTTAGTGGGTCATGACCAACATTATTATATCAAAAATAATAGTATAGAATAGAAATATTATCAGAGTATATCCCATGTAACAATCATAATTTATCTTGTAAAACTTTTTTTTTTTTTTGAGGCAGAGTGTCGTTCTTGTTGCCCAGGCTGGAGTGTAGTGGCGTAATCTTGGCTCACTGCAACCTCCGCCTCCCAGGTTCAAATGATTCTCCTGCCTCAGCCTCCTGAGTAGCTGGGATTACAGGTGCCCACCACCAAGCCCGGTTAAGGTTTATATTTTTAGAAGAGACTAGGTTTCATCATGTTGGCCAGGCTGGTCTTGAACTCCTGACCTCATGTGATCCACTTGCCTCTGCCTCCCAAAGTGCTGGGATTACAGGCGTGAGCCACTGCGCCCAGCCTATTTCATAAAACTTCTCCTTTAGCTACAGTATGTGTGTGCATATGTATACACTGTAAGTTAAGATGTAAAATATATACATTTTTAATAGAGGATAGTGGTCAAAAAAGAGTTTAACCCACCTCATACACATTAGAATGACTATTATTTAAGAAAAAAAAGAGAGAGAGACAATATAACAAATGTTGGTGAAGCTGTATTCTCTCCAGTCAAAACTTTTATACAGTGCTGGTGGAAATGTCAAATTGTGCAATAAAAAATGGAAAACGGCATGGTGATTCCTCAAAAACAATTAAAAATAGAATTACCATATAATCCAGTGATTCCACTTCTCAGTAAACATGCAAAATAATTGAAAGCAAGGTCTCAAGGATATATTTGTACACCGTGTTCACAGTAGCATATTCACAATAGCCAAAAAATGGGAAAAACCAAGTGTCCATCAACAGACGAATGGATCAACAAAATGTGGCATATACACATTATGGGATATTATTATTCAGCTTTAACAAGAAAGGAAATTCTGACACACGCTACATGGATGAACCTTGAGAACACTGTGCTAAGTGAAATTGGCCAGTCACAAAAGGACAAATACTGTGCGATTCCACTTATAGGAGGTACCTGGAGTAGTGAAAATCAGAGAGACAGAAAGTAGACAAGGGGCACCAGGGCTGAGGGGAGGCAGCTTGGGGAGTGACTGTTTTATGGGGACAGAGTTCCAGCTTGGGAAGATGAAAATTGCTCTGGAACAGGTGGTGGCGATGGGTGCACAGCAGTGCAAATGTACTCAATGCTACAGAACTGTATGCTCAGTATACACTGAACTGAACATTTTGAAATGGTTAAGATGAAAGATTTTATGTTATGTGTATTTTACCAAAATTAAACTTTTTTTTTTTTTTTTTTTTTTCTCCAAAAAGGAGTTTAAAAGGTCCTGCTCTATCATTCTGTGTCTGGCTCTGCAAACTGCTGGTATGTAAAAGACCCTCTTTCCAGACAGGTCACGAACTCCCCAAAGGCCGGGCTGGCCTCCTCTCTGCCTCTGTCCCAACCTCCCTGATACACCCTCCGTCCACGTTAATAAAACAGGGAACACACCAGAGGGCTCAGTAGAGAAAAACACATCATAATGATGGATTTATAATTTTTATAGCTTCAAATAATAAATTTATTTTTTTCCATTAAAGTATTATAACATGATTACAAAAAGCCTATGAGAAACAGAGGAGGGAAAATATCCGAGCTGCTGCCGCCCCACCCAAACAATCCTAGTGAAGCCTGTTGAGTTTTCTCTTCATCTCTTCCAGGCATATAGTTGCAATGAAAGGAAACAAACCAGCAGTTTCAAGAGGGAGGAGCGCTGGAGCTAGATGCCCAACTCCCGCCTTCTAAGGCAGAAACATGGACCCAAGAGCTGCTTCTCTCCTGGCACAGCTGATGGAGCACTGTCCCTTAGGACAGCCGTCTGTGCCTGCCTCACCTGTCCTTGCACTCACACTGTGTTCCCCACTTTCTTCCCTCAGCTCCACTGCCATCCCCAAGCAAGGACTGAAGCCAGAGGCTCTGCAAAAAGAGCAACCCTCTAATAGTCCAAGTTCAAACTGCTTCCTAGCTGATAGTGACAGGCCATGTCTATTCTGATTTTATCAAGACAAAGACCCAAAATACCTAGACCTTCACACAAGACAGTGCAGGCTCTCTTGCTGTTCATTCACCAATGACTAGCACCTGGAAGACAGCTGAGTCTGTGGACCAAGGGCACTTCCCCATTATTATTTTGATTTTATTTGTTTGTTGGTTTTTTGAGACAGGGTCTCACTCTGTCACTCAGGCTACAATGCAGTGGTGTGATCACAGCTCACTGCAACCTCAAACTCCCTGGGCTCAGGTGATCCTCTCACCTCAGTCTCCTGAGTACCTGGGATTATAGGCACATGCCACCACAACTGGCTGATTTTTACACTTTTTGTAGAAACAGGATCTCACCACGTTGCCAAGGCTGGTCTCAAATTCCTGGGCTCAAGCAATCTGCCCGCCTTAGTGTCCCAAGGTTCTGGGTTTACAGGTGTGAGCCACCATACCCAGCCTTATTATTTTATATTATTTATTTGCAAACATCATCCATTGTAGCATTGTTTGTAAAACAACCTAAATATGCAGCAACAAGGAGCTGGCTAAATAAAGCCTGCCATATCCATTTAATGGTCCATTATGCAGGTATCAGGAAGCTCTCTACCTATTGATAGGATAAGAATTCTGGTATGATGCCATGTGTATATGGTATTATGCTACCTTTGTGAAGCACAGAATGCAAAAGGCAAATATCTATAATAATATTTGCTTGTAATTACATAAATAAATTGTGGAAGGATATATAAGAAATTTAAACAGAGGCGGGGTACGGTGGCTCATGCCTGTAATCCCAGCACTTTTGGGAGGCTGAGGTGGGTGGATCACTCGAGGCCAGAAATTTGAGACTATCCTGGCTAACATAGCAAAACTCCATCTTTCCTAAAAATGCAAAAAATTAGCTGGGTGTGGCAGTGCACACCTATAATCCCAGCTACTCAGGAGGCTGAGGCATGAGAATGGCTTGTACCCAGGAGGCAGAGGTTGCAGTGAGCCGAGATTGTGTCACTGCACTCCAGCCTGGGTGACAGAGCAAGACTGTCTCAAAATAAATTTTTAAAAGATAGTTATATGGGCATAAGAACTGGGGGCTGAAGTGGGAGTAAGACACTATTGATCACTTTCTATGTTTTTATTTCTGACTATGTGATTGTATTATGTATATATATATATATTTTTAAAAAGTCCTCTTTTTACTTTGAGGTTGTGTATATAGGAATGCAGTACCCAAGGCAGTTAAGAGTCAGCTTTTAGGCCGGGCGTGGTGGCTCACACCTGTTATCCCAGCACTTTGGGAGACCGAGGCAGGCAGATCATGAGGTCAGGAGTTCAAGACCAGCCTGGCCAATATGATGAAATTCCATCTCTACTAAAAAATACAAAACTTAGCCGGGCATAGTGGTGCGTGCCTGTAGTCCCAGCTACTAGGGAGGCTGAGGCAGGAGAATGGCTTGAACCCTGGAAGCAGAGGTTGTAGTGAGCTGAGATTGTGCCACTACACACCAGCCTGAACAACAGAGCGAGACTTAATCTAAAAAACAAACAATCAATCAAACAAACAAAAACAGAGTCAGCTTTTAATCTTGCCCCTAACTTGCTGTGTGTAGCCTTAGGTAAGTCACATCCTCTTTCTGGGCCTTAGCTTCGTCCTCTGTTTAAAAAAAAGGGGGTTAGACTCCATGCTCTTGCCTGGCTCTAAAACTCTGAGACTCTTAAGTCCTGTCTCTTCCAGGAAGCCTCTCCTGATTGCCTCAACCTACAGCACTCTCTCTCTCCTATGGGTCATGCCATGGCAAAAGCTAGGCCCCTACCCACCACCAGAAGACCTGCTGTCCATGAAGGACTGGCCAGTCCTGGGGCCAGACCCTTGATAGGCTAGGTGCACACAAATCTGAGTGACCAGGCTGGGAACGAGACCAGACGCCAGGTCCAGGAAGAAACCGAGGATGCTTATTCTGGTGGAGAGGAGCCATACTTGTGAGTGCCAAAGGGGGCAAGTCAAAGGGACACCACTGCATTTCCACCCAGAGAAGCACTTTCTAAGTCAGAGCAGTCCAGAGTTGGGAGCAGCTGCCTCTAGAATGAGTAAGCTTCCTGTGTCTGGAGATGTGTACATGAAAGCTGGACAGCCACAGCTCAGGGATGCTGCAGAGGGAACGCCAGCATTAGATGGGACATAGATACCTTCCAACCCTGAGACACTCTGGTTTGTTACATGTATGGTGGCCCTGGAATCACACCAGCAGAACCTGGGCAACTGGGATCGAGATCTGACTCCTGGCTTCATTTCCCATTCCTTTCCAAGAACCACCTGTGGGGAACAGCGGGGGAAGGCCCACCTACGCTGACTCCAAGAGAAGGCTCACACATTGGGGACAGGGTGCAGGAGGGGAGAGGACATCTGCCACATCCCTTAGGGCTGCTGACCCTATATCTAACCATACATCTGACAACCATAGTTTCTCATGGCTGGAAGGCACCCATATGCCATCTAATGCTGGAATTCCCTCTGCAGCAGCCCTGATCTGTGGCCGTCCGTCTACCCCACATCTAACCCCCACTGAACCTGGCTCATGGACCATCAAGAGCAACTTCGGCATTTAGGAGCCTAGAGTCAGCCAGGTAGCCAGCCAACCCTTCCTTAATGTCTTCCTTTACTTCCTCTCACTGAAATTTCCAGTCCAGCCACTTGCTGTCCCTCACTCAGACACTCTCCCTGCACACACAGGGATAGCAGGACTCACAACCTGCCTGACCTGCTGGGCCCCACCGCCTCCCCTTCAGACCTCAAACCCATCTCACCAAGTCAACGTCAGTGGGATCCCTGGGAGTGCTGGCAGCCTCTGGGCTGGCTTTCTTGGATACATCTGCATCTGTAGAACACAGAGAAGGTCACAGGCAGGTCAAGGAAATGCTGGTAAGGGACATCCTGACCTGGGACAGTGATAGACAGGAAGTCCCTGTTGCTTTTCCTGGTTACCCATTTTCTAGGGCATCTCACAGCACTGGACAACTCCCTGGAGGGGCAGCTGGAAGGAGAGCTCTCTCGAATTCAGTGGGCAGGAACCCAGCCAGAAGGGAAAGAGAGGTGGCATTACAGTGCTTGCTTTTGGGCTCCAAACTCCAAGTGCACCTCTCTCCATCTCTGAGCCACCAGCAAGGCTAAGTGTGCGCAATCATAAAGCCATCATTCCCAGCTCACTGACTCTCTGCATATAGTGAGAGCTCCATGATCTTCCTTATCTGCAGGCTGGTTTTTATTAAATCTAAATCTCTTATGCTTCAGAATAAAATAACCCTTCTCTCTGCCGCTGCCCAGTTATAACACCTAAGACAAGCTGTGTAAACTCTGTGGGGTCACCTCCTTAATATGGGTAACACTCACTGCCTAAGTGGAGAAGGCACAGGTCCAGGCCCTCTAAGATTATCCTTTATGATCCATGTTCAGCTCCAGGAGAAGTAAGCTAGCTCTCTGTCACTGGCACATACCCAGGTGCCTTCAGATTCCGTAGCCTCCCTCCCCTTTCCCAGTAAGGGCGTCCTATACCAGCTGCTCAGAGCTCATTCCAGCTTGGAGATTTAGTCAAAGAGTCCTGGAGACCCTCCTGCGCACTCCCCTCACCCCTTACTTTGAAAGTCCCCTTATTCCAGCTAATACACAGCTGCCACATCTCCCGGATTTGGATTGCAGAGCTGAGCACTGTCTCATTCTCCAGCTATGTGATGTGGCTCTGGCTCCTTGAGATCAGAAACTGGTCTGTGTCTCCTTACCTCTCAAGTGCCCAACACTAGGCAAGGCATGCAAAGGTTGTCAGACAGCAGGTCATCCTAGAGACAAGAGGTCTCCTCCACTGAGCCACTGTACGGTTTTGGGTAAACATCCAATCATCTCCCGGAGGTTTTCTTAGCTCCCTTCTACCCTAACCCCAGGTCCCAATTGACTTCTCTCTTCCGAAACACTGGTGGCTTAAGAGAACCTCCTGAAGTGGTTGGTCCCTCTGGCGCCAAAATGATACTGGGTCTGATTCTCAGCTTTGCAGTTTTTCGTTCCCCATGAGTCATCGCTAGGTCAATCCAGAGTCTTGTAAATGAGTAAAACGTGTCCCCTCTGGGTGGCTGCAGCCCTTTGTCAGGGCCTTATCTCCCCCTTATCCTGTGTCCTGGAGCCTAAGACCTTACCAAATCCCAAAGACTGAATAAAAACCCAGTTTCCTTTTCTGTCAAATGGAGACGATCTCTTCTGACTCGCCTTCCCTAGGGTGCAGCAGAGGCACAGGGCGCCCAGGATGGTGGCTTGCGTGCTTACCTGTCCCCTGGGTGATGCAAGAGCTGAGGTCCTGCAGGCGCACCTTGAACTCGTCGAAACCGTCCGTGCGCACAGCGGCTTGCAGGCTCTGGGGTTCCTCCTGGCGCAAGTGGCAGAGTGCCTGGCGCAGGAAACTGTGCATGTCCAGCACCTCCTGGTCCGATGCGTAGCACTTCATCCTCTGCACCAGCGCGCTGCCCGTGCGGATGCGCTGCAGCACAGCGTCCAGGCGGCCCAGCCGACTGGCCATCTCCTTGTAGTCGCGCTGGTACCGTGCGTCCACTGCCTCCAGCAACTCGCGCTCCTGCGCCTGCAAGTGAGCTACCATCTGGCGCACGCGCGCGCGGATCAGCTCCTCGGTCTCGGCGCGCGCGCGGCCCAGCTGGCCGACAGCCGCGTGCATCTGCGCGTGCACCGCGCCAAAGGCGCTATCCTGCTCCTGCAGCGCCTGCGTCATGGCATCCAGCTCCTCCTGTCGCTGCTGGATCTCTGCGCGGATGTCGCACTTGAGCTCACTGTGGCCGCTGTCAAGGAGAGCGCACGAGCAGCACAGCGGCTTGGAACAGCCTCGGCAGTAGATGCTGTGGACACACAAGGTTGGCCTGGGTTAGGACTCTCCTGACTTTTTCCTCTTAAAACGTTCGTTATAAAATTCCTTTTCCAAAATTACCAGACTTTGAATCATGGCGTGTTTCTAGGTTTCTGCTTTTCCCAATTCATTGTCTGTGGTTATGGTGATAGTATCCAAACTACCAATAACACGAGTATAAAAAGTTACTACAGTAACAATTTCAACATCCGGGAAACAATACAAAGATATACGAAACGACAATTATCTCTTTCCACCACTTCTGAATTTCCCTTCCTCACTGAGGAAGCACCAGGTAAGCATTGTGGGGTGCACCCTTCCACACCTCTCTCCAGTGAAACCGCTTTACACAAATGCCAGACTGGCAGCTGCTTGCAGGATGGTACAGACTTGACACATGTCAGCCATGCCACTTAACCTTTGCGAGAGCCCCTTGGATGAGAATTATTGTTATGCATATTTCCCGGAGGAAGAAACAGAACATGTTAAATGATTGACCTGGGTATCTACAATTTTGGGGGTTGATGTTTGTTAAAAAAAAAAAAAAAAGAAAAAAAGAAAGAAAGAAAGGAAAGAAAGAAATCAACCGGGCGCGGTGGCTCAGGCCTGTAATCCCAGCACTTTGGGAGGCCGAGGCGGGCGGATCACCTGAGGTTGGGAGTTCGAGACCAGCCTGACCAACATGGAGAAACCCCGTCTCTATTAAAAATACAAAATTAGGCGGGTGTGGTGCCGCATGCCTGTAATCCCAGCTACTTGGGAGGCTGAGGCAGGAGAATTGCTTGAACCTGGGAGACGGAGGTTGTGGTGAGCTGAGATGGTGCCATTGCACTCCAGCCTGGGCAACAAGAGCGAAACTCCGCCTCAAAAAAAAAAAAAAAGAAAAAAGAAAGAAATCAACTTATATAATTACTTTATAACTTCCTCCTCTTAACAAATTTTCACTCAGAGCATTCCTCTAGGTGCATAGGCACAGATCAGATGTATTCTCTTTAATAGCTCTGGTATATCCCAGATGGGCCACAATTGATTCAATCACTCGTTTTGCTGGCATTCAGGTAATTTCCTGTTTGTGCATTTTCTTTCTTTCCTTTTCCTTTCCTTTTTTTCTTTTGGTGCCAATATGGACAACACTTTAGTAATATCCAAGTTATATAGCCTAAACATGGATGCTTTTGATCCTATGAAATAGATTATAAATATAGGCTTGCTAGATCAAAGTGTTTGTATTTTAATATTTTTATTTGGTTATTTTTATTTATTTTTTTTTTTGAGATGGAGTTTCGCTCTTGTTGCCCAAGCTGGAGTGCCATGGCGCCATCTTGGCTCACCACAACCTCCGTCTCCCGGGTTCAAGCGATTCTCCTGCCTCAGCCTCCTGAGTAGCTGGGATTACAGGCATGCACCACCACCCCGGCTAATTTTGTATTTTTAGTGGAGATGAGGTTTCTCCATGTTGGTCAGGCTGGTCTCGAACTCCCGACCTCAGGTGATCCATCCGCCTCAGCCTCCCAAAGTGTTGGGATTACAGGCGTGAGCCACCACTCCTGGCCTGGTTAATATATTTTAGCTAGCAGATACTTCCATAGCATTTATTGTGTATCAGACACTATTAAAAGTGTTGGCAAATATCAACTCATTCAATCCTCCTGACAATCCAATGGAATAGATAACATTATTATCCCCATTTTAAGGATGAGAAAACTGGTGCAAGAGGCAAAATAATTTGCTCAAGGTCACACGATTAGTAAGTGGTAGAGTCTAGATGCAAACTCTAGTAGGCAGAATAGTGGCCTCTAAAGATGTCCATGTGCAAATTCCTGAGACCTGTGAATATGTCACCTTACTATGGCAAAAAGGTCTTTGCAGGTGTTATTCAATTAAGGACCTCGAGATAAAGAGATTATTCTAGATTATCTAGGTGGGTTCAATGTAATCACGTGAATCCTTACAAAGGAAAGGGCAGGGAGGCAGGAGAATGAGAGGAGATGTGATGAATGCAGAGGTGGGAGTGTTGTGATGTTGCTGGCTTTGAAGACAGAAAGGGGGCATGCACCAAGGAATATGGGCAGCCTCTAGAAGCTGGGAAAGGCAAGAAAACATTCTGCCTGAGAGCCTCCCAAAGGAGCAAAGCCTGCTGACACCTTAATATACCTCAGTGAGACCTGTTTCAGACTTCTTACCTCCAGAACCATGAGAGAATACATTTACATTGTTTTAAGCCCCTAAATTTATGGTAATTTGTTACAGCAGCAAAAGAAAATATAAAAACCCGGCCGAGTGCGGTGGCTCAAGCCTGTAATCCCAGCACTTTGGGAGGCCGAGATGGGCGGATCACGAGGTCAGGAGATCGAGACCATCCTGGCTAACACGGTGAAACCCCGTCTCTACTTAAAAAAAAAAAAATACAAAAAACTAGCCGGGTGAGGTGGCGGGCGCCTGTAGTCCCAGCTACTCGGGAGGCTGAGGCAGGAGAATGACGTAAACCCGGGAGGCGGAGCTTGCAGTGAGCTGAGATCCGGCCACTGCACTCCAGTCTGGGGGACAGAGTGAGACTCCGTCTCAAAAGAAAAAAAAAGAAAATATAAAAACCCAGGCAGTCCAGCTCAGAGTCCATGTTCTTAACCATTACAAGGCTGCTTCTTCAAATATTACCAGGGAAAATACTGTTACTTCCCCAGAAATATTGCTATAATTTACCCTCACCGGCAGTGATAAGAATAAGTCTTGGTGACCTGTGCCTGTAATCCCAGCTACTCAGGAGGCTGAGGTGGGAAAACTGCTTGAACCCAAGAGGCGGAGGTTACAGTGAACCAAGATAGCACCACTGTACTCCAGTCTGGTCAACAGAGCAAGACTCCATCAAAAAAAAAAAAAAAAAAGAGGAATTAGTCAGCCCACCTGAGGCCAGAAGAAAGGGTCTCATCTGGGACCATGTTGAGATCAACTTGTTCTGGAACCAGCAACAGAGAGCCTACTAGCCAGCCAGACTGATACATAGTGGTCATCAATGCTACGCTTAATTAGAAATACTAAGCAATTATGAAAAGAACTAATAACTCTGAAGAAGGCAATTTGGCAATACCCATCAGAATTACAAATGCATTTATCCCAGCAATCCTCTTTCTATGGATCTGCTCCACAGCTCTATCTCCACACATAACAAGATGATATCCATACAATTTATTCACTGCAGCACAGTCCACAATAGCAAAGAATTAGAAGCCACCCACGTGTCCATTACAAGGCAATTAGTTACATAAATTATGATCCACCCATACAACGAATACTATGTAGCTGTAAGCCACTGAGGAATCTATATAATGATAAGGAAAATTCTCCATGGAGAAATGAGGTTAATAATAGGAGTACTAGAAGGATTAAATGAGTTAATATATGGATAAAAGTTTGAAAAATGACTGGCATACAATGAGTGTTCAATAAATGCTAACTATTTGTATTATTATGATATATATTTTAAGTTAGAAATCAAGGTGCAGAAATGTGTGTATCAGATACTACCTTTTGTGTAAGGATGGGGAAAAATAAGAATATCTTCATATTCGATTGTACTTGAATAAATAAATCTTAAAAGGACACGCAAATTAATAAAAGTGGCTACGGGATGGGTGGAATGAGGGTAGAGTAAGACATTCACTGTATACCTTTTTAGATTATGTTTGAGCCTTGTGAATGTATGAATGTATTCCTTTTTTGAAATTAAAAAACAGAATACTAATAAATATGGGCAATTCTATAGGGTATAGGAATAAAGGGAGGAGAATAAGAAACAGTTGTCGTTTTCCCACTTTGGATCTTGGACCCTTGGGGAGAGGGGCTGTGTCTGATGTTGGATCCTTTTCCTTGGAGACAGGGCTCCAAGCCTGGAAGGGCACGCCTCAGGCAGCCTGGCTGGATGGAGAGCAAGACCTTCTGGATGGCCATCGCCTCCGCTGTGTCCTTTTTCTAAGCTTCTTTTGTCCTGAATGCGGTCTCCTTAGGGAGACTGGCCCCTGCTCCCACTCCACATGGAAATGGGTAGCAAGTGTCTGTGAGGTGGCCAGCCTGAATCAGATATTTGGGTCTAAAAGCCCCCAGCCCTCTGGTAAGACTGAGGTGCAGACCCTGAATCAAAGGGCTGCCACCCAGGGCCAGGAATGACCTTAGCCAGGCGGTTCCTTTACCTTCATTCAAAGGACACTCACTGAGTACCTACTGTGTGCTTGGCACTTTGGAGGAGGCAGAGGTGAAGTGGGCAACTGCCCAGAAGGGCTCCATGACAAGAACCCAGACTTAACTGTATGTCCAGAAAAGCAAAACAATTATTTATTTGCTTCGGGAATACTCAAAATAATGAGGAAAAACACCACTAACTTAATAAGAAATTGCTCACCAAAATGGCTAGATTACATAATAAGAAAGAAAAATAGCATAATTCTATCTTAGCAAAGCAAACGAAAAGAAATATGGGGAAAATTCCATCTTCCCATTCACAGCAGCTATTTAAAAAATTCTACAAAGTCATGGTTGTGTGCCTATAGTCCCAGCTACTAGGGAGGCTGAGGTGAGAGGATTCTTATACCCAGGAGTTCAAGGCCAGCCTGGGCAACATAGCAAGAACCCCATCTCTAAAAAACTTGTTTTTAATTTTAAAAAGGTACAAAATACCTAGAAAATTACAAAAACCTACTAAGAGATAAAGTCTAAAAAACAGAAGACTGTATCAAGGTCCCAAAAAGAGAGACTAAATATTATAAAATTCTTAATTCTCCTTAATAAACAGGTTTTTTTTTTTTTTTAATTTATTTATTATTATTAAACTTCAAGTTGTAGGGTACATGTGCACAACGTGCAGGTTTGCTACATATGTATACTTGTGCCATGTTGGTGTGCTGCACCCATCAACTCGTCATTTAATAAACAGGTTTAAGGCAATTTAAATTATTTTTGAAACTTAACCAAAGTATTCTAAATTTCTCTCTCTTTTTTTTTTTTTTTTTTTTTCTTTTTTTTTTTTTTTTTTGAGACAGAGTCTCGCTCTGCTGCCCAGGCTGGAGTGCAGTGGCCGGATCTCAGCTCACTGCAAGCTCTGCCTCCCGGGTTCACGCCATTCTCCTGCCTCAGCCTCCCGAGTAGCTGGGACTACAGGCGCCCGCCACGTCGCCCGGCTAGTTTTTTGTATTTTTTTAGTAGAGACGGGGTTTCACCATGTTCGCCAGGATGGTCTCGATCTCCTGACCTCGTGATCCGCCCGTCTTGGCCTCCCAAAGTGCTGGGATTACAGGCTTGAGCCACCGCGCCCGGCCTCTCTTTTTTTTTTTTTTAGACAGAGTTTCACTCTTTTTGCCCAGGCTAGAGTGCAATGGCGCGATCTCAGCTCACCGCAACCTCCGCCTCCCGGGTTCAAGCGACTCTCCTGCCTCAGCCTCCCGAGTAGCTGGGATTACAGGCATGTGCCACCACGCCCGGCTAATTTTGTATTTTTAGTAGAGATGGGGTTTCTCCATGTTGGTCAGGCTGGTCTTGAACTCCCGACCTCAGGTGATCCACCTGCCTTGGCCTCCCAAAGTGCTGGGATTACAAGCGTGAGCCACCACACCCGGCCTTTTTTTTTTTTCTTTCTGAGACTGAGTCTCACTCTGTTGCCCAGGCTGGAGTGCAGTGGCACAATCTTGGCTCACTGCAACCTCTGCTTCCCGAGTTCAAGTGATTCTTGTGCCTCAGCCTCTCAAGTAGCTGGGACTACAGGTGTGAGCCACCATGCCTCACTAATGGTTGTTTTTTTGTTGTTGTTTTTTGTGTTTTTTTTGTATTTTTAGTAGAGATGGGGTTTCACCATGTTGGCCAGGCTGGTCTCGAACTCCTGATCTCAGGTGATCCGCCTACCTCGGCCTCCCAAAGTGCCAGGATTACAGGCGTAAGCCACCATGCCTGGCTAGGTTTCTAAATTTCATATGAAGGAACAAACAGATAAAATAGCTAAGAAAAAAAAAAATTAATTTTATAGAGACAGAGTCTCAACATTTTGCCCAGGCTGGTCTCAAACTGCTAGGCTCAAGTGATTCTTCCACTTTGGCCCCCAAAGTGCTGGGATTTCAGGTCTAAGCCACTATGACCAGCTGCTAAGAAATGTTTGAGGAATCAGTGTAAGGAACGGATAACACATTACAGAAATGCCATTATTAAGAGAATATGGTACTAGTTCAAGAGTCAAGAGAAGGATCAGTAGAACAGACCTGATAGGCCTGATGTAGTCCCTGGCATATAGAAATGTAATATTTTATATAATGAAGAAAGCAACCCATCTTTTTCTCTTGTTTTTTGAGACACAGTCTCACTGTGTCGCCCAGGCTGGAGTGCAGTGGCGCGATCTCAGCTCATTGTAACTTCCACCTACCAGGTTCAAGCGATTCTCCTGTCTCAGTCTCCTAAGCAGCCGGGACTATAGGTGTGCACCACCACACCTGGCTAATTTTTTTGTATTTTTTAGTAGAGACAGGGTTTCACCATGCTAGCCAGGCTGGTCTAGAACTCCTGACCTCAGGTGATCTGCCAGCCCCTGCCTCCCAAAGTGCTGGGATCACAGACATGAGCCACCATGCCCAGCCAGCAGCCCAAACTGATGGACATTAAAGGGGTTTTCAACAATTGGAATCAGAGAAATTGGCTAGGGAGGAGGGTAGGGGGCTGGAATGAAATTAGAGCTTTGCTTCTTGTTTCGCGTCCAGATACGTTTCCAATGAATCACAAAGTTAAATGTGTAAAATTACATCTCGAAGGAGAAAACATAGTGGACTATTTACTCTCACCATAGTAAAGACACTATAATTACTGAAAAAATGAAAGAAACCACACAATCAGTAGATGCCACTGCCTTAAAAATTCAAAACTAGGCCGGGCGCGGTGGCTTACACCTGTAATCCCAGCACTTTGGGAGGCCGAGGTGGGTGGATCACAAGGTTAGGAGATCGAGACCATCCTGGCTAACATGGTGAAATCCCGTCTCTACTAAAAATACAAAAAAATTAGCCGGACGTGGTGGCAGGTGCCTGTAGTCCCAGCTACTCAGGAGGCTGAGGCAGAAGAATGGTGTGAACCCGGGAGGCGGAGCTTGCAGTGAGCCGAGATGGCACCACTGCACTCCAGCCTAGGCGACAGAGCAAGACTCCATCTCAAAAAAAAAAAAAAAAAGAAAAAATCAAAACTATATATTTTTGAAAGATATTCATGACTATAAGAAAAGCAAGTTATACAACAGTAAGTGTTGTTCATTTTGTTTTAGATGATTACAGAGATAGCAAAAAGGAAAGGAAAAGGTCTAGAGTGATAGTAGTTTCCTCTTTCTCTCATCCCTCCTTTTCACCTATTTAGATTTTCCAAAAGTTTCTATAATCAATTCTAAGTAAAGGAGTTTGGACTTTAAATAGGAAGCAATGGGGAACACTCAAAGAACCTCCCATCTAGGTATTACAACAAAGCTCTTTCTCTTCTCTGGGATGTATTGTTTCATTTACCCCTTTATGACTCTTCAGTGCAATGACTCCACAGTGTTAATTTCTTTTTCAGAGACAGGGTCTTGCTATGTTGCCCAGGCTGGACTTGAATTCCTGGGCTCATACAATCCTCTCACCTCAGCCTCCTGAGTAGTGTATTTTATTTCATTTTACTTATTTATTTTTTAATTTATTTTTATTTATTTATTTTTTGAGACAGAATCTCGCTCTGTTACCAGGCTGGGGTGCAGTAGCGAGATCTCGGTTCATTGCAACCTCTGCCTCCTGGGTTCAAGCGATTCTCCTGCCTCAGCCTCCCAAGTAGCTGGGACTACAGGTGTGCACCACCACACTCAGCTAATTTTTGTATTTTTAGTAGAGACAGGGTTTCACCAGGTGGGCCAGGATGGTCCCAATCTCTTGACCTCGTAATCCGCCTCCCAGAGTGTTAGGATGACAGGCATGAGCCACCGTGCCTGGCTGAGTAGTGTATTTTAATAGAAGCCTCAACATGTTTCCTGAGTTTTCAGTCTCCCCATCCTAAAGCTGTCCATGTCTAAACTGCCATGCCAAGAGTGGTATGTGTTAGCTCCTGCAATTTCTAGCTAAAAGGCCTTGAGCAAATTACCTTTTCTCTCTAAGTCTTAATTTCCCCACCTGTAGAATGGGAGTAATAATGCTTCCCTCATAGACTGTGACAAGCACAAAGATAGGCTGGTGTATGTGAAGGGCTCAGCACAGTGCTATGTAGTCACTGGACATTCTAGAGCCATGAAAGAAGAGGGGGTATTACACATGGCAAGGGACATCCCTGCTGTTAGGTGAACTTGTCAGTATCAGATCTGGGGTGTCCCCTCCCCAGTACAGATAGGCCACTATAGCCGCACCTGTTGGTTGGGCCAGGGGAGCATGCTATTTCTGCTGTTCTAGGGAACTGGTAGCTCTAAAATGCAAGAAGCAAAAATGTTATGAAATAGGACCAGTGAAGGAGAGCTGGTACCACCTGGCTTACCTGAATGGTGACCAAAAACTCTCCTCTACCTGTCCCACTTCCATGCAGCAACTTGCCACTTTCACTTTGGTAGAGTGGTAAAAGAGCAGCTCTTTTGGAAATTCAAGTAACTACAGTTAAAAGAATCCATCAATTATTTATACAGTAGTATGAACACATTTCACCAGATCAATTTCCTGCTATCTCACCGCTGAAAAAACAAGATTTCTGAAACCAAGAGAGGAGATGGGTAATTCCAGAGCCTGGGATATTTGAAGAGAGTGAATGCTTTATTCCTATTGACCTCCCCTCCAGTGATTTATTGGTTGAGAAGGTGGTGTTGGAGAGGGGAAAGCCTGAGGTCTTAGAGAAGAAGACACCAGAAAAGAAAAGCAGCAAGGAAAGCAGTGAAAGGAAGCACTGTTTCACACTTCTGTCTTATGCTGGTGCCACACCCAGGAATGGGGAAAGGAATGTTTGTGCTTTTTCTTCTCCACTCTTTTCTACACAGGTACCTGCTCCCAAGGCATATGGCTGGTGTATCCATGGTGGGCAATGTTCCCCGGGATCATGTCACTCATTCAATAGGCGGCGGGTACACTGCCACATGGGTTCCCTGTTTCTCCTGCCATCTTTATGGTGGGGAATGGCATGACCATTCAACAGCCACTCCTGGATGCCTCCCTGTCCTCTATGGCTTCAATGATTTTTTTTTTCTTTCTTTTGAGACAGAGTCTCACTCTGCCACCCAGGCTAGAGTGCAGTGGCATGATCTTGGCTCACTGCAACCTCTGCCTTCCAGGTTCAAGCAAGTCTCCTGCCTCAGCCTCCAAAGTAGCTGGGACTATAGGCGTCCGCCACCATGCCCGGCTAATTTTTGTATTTTTAGTAGAGACGGGGTTTCACCGTCAGGCTGATCTCGAACTCCTGACCTTGTGATCCGCCCACCTCGGACTCCCAAAGTGCTGGGATTACAGGCGTGAGCCACCGCACCTGGCCCAATAATTTTTTATTAAGTCTTCTTGATCCTATCTTCATTGACTTAAAAACTTACGACTGAGCACGATGGCTCACGCCTGTAATCCCAACACTTTGGGAGGCCGAGGCGGGCGGATCACCTGAGGTCAGGAGTCTGAGACCAGCCTGGCCAACATGGTGAAACCCCATCTCTACTAAAAACACAAAAATTAGCTGAGTGTGGTGGCGGGCACCTGTAATCCCGGCTACTCGGGAGGCTGAGGTAAGAGAATCACTTGAACCCGGGAGGCGGCGGTTGCAGTGAACTGAGATTATGCCACTGCACTCCTGCCTGGGAGACAGAATGAGACTCCATCTCAAAAAAAACCCAAAAAACTTACTGAGTACCATCTAGGTCTAGGCATGGGGCAAGGGTAAAAAGATGATTAAGGCAGAATGCTGACTCCTAAACCTGTCCCAGCAGTTCCCACTGCTACTG
This sequence comes from Chlorocebus sabaeus, assembly GCF_047675955.1. Lineage (NCBI taxonomy): Eukaryota > Metazoa > Chordata > Mammalia > Primates > Cercopithecidae > Chlorocebus > Chlorocebus sabaeus. The sequence continues at coordinate 49,814,170 of NC_132929.1, read as the reverse complement.
CCTCTGTTCCTGCCTCGATTATTGCTTATCTCCTTGAGCATGATGTCCTAAGAGGCCTCCCTGCCTCTGGTCTCTCCAGCTCCAATCAGCTCTCCCCAGTGCCACCAGCATGGTATTTCTAAAATATGGTTATCCTCATATGCTGAGGTAATGGCCAGTATGCCTGTCATAAGTACAATCCAAATAGTGTCAGCGGTGAGAAATTTTTTAAGCATCATATGTGTTATATGTTATTAAAGGAGATTCAAATTTTGGAACAAAGTACATCATTGGGGGAAATTCACTGACTTTCATAACAATACACTACAGTTATATAGTATTGAATATTGGTGAACATTAACCAATATTCAATTTGGATTTACATGCTGGTAAATGTTGCAAGAAATAAAACAAAGTTTGTCACATAAATACTGATTATCAAGCTATTTTATTTAAATCTGATCTATTTTCAGTACATGAAATGTCAAGAGATGGAAATACCTAAAATAATCAATTAATTAAAGCCATGTATAAGAAAAAAGATAATTTGATGAGTAAGATAAAAATAACATAGCAATATATGAGTTAAGTAACATATCGTGAGAATGGACAGCTCTTCTATTCAGTCGTGCCAATTTTGACACACCTCACCAACTCTTACAGCTTTGGCAGAACATAACCAAATTGCAAAATATACCACAGCAGGAATTTGTTACAAAATTCAAAGAGCAGAGTTAATCATTAAATATTAATATAATCTGGTGACACAGAAAACAAGCAGTAACTCCTTATGTGACATAAATAATTCTGATATTCTCAAGCACTTTTATAAAAATATGTATAAAGTGAATGTATATGGTGGTTCTAATCTTGGTTACTCATTCAACAGTCATTAAGTAAGTAAGTTCCCCCACCCTAAATGGTAGTAGTACTGTTATATTACTAAAGTGAACAAACCTAAAGTTAATAAATTACAAATTGCAATACTATTGGTAATAGAGCAAGAAAAAGAAAATGAGAAGGAAGAAAAGGAAGATGGAGGAGAAGCAATTTAAGCAATTGAAATAAAGAGCATTTTTAGACTGAAGGAGCATGCTAAGTTCCAGAATAATTTGATACAAAATGTTCAACACCAAGACAGCTTGGTTAAATTAATAAATTTCAAGAATAAAAAATATCTTTAGGCATCAAGACAGAAAAAGCGGCCAGGCGCGGTGGCTCAAGCCTGTAATCTCAGCACTTTGGGAGGCCGAGACGGGCGGATCACGAGGTCAGGAGATAGAGACCATCCTGGCTAACACGGTGAAACCCCGTCTCTACTAAAAAATACAAAACACTAGCCGGGCGTGGTGGCGGGCGCCTGTAGTCCCAGCTACTCGGGAGGCTGAGGCAGGAGAATGGCGTAAACCCGGGAGGCGGAGCTTAGAGTGAGCTGAGATCCGGCCACTGCACTCCAGCCTGGGCGACAGGGCGAGACTCCACCTCAAAAAAAAAAAAAAAGAAAGAAAAAGAAAGTCAGTTTGGCCCCAGAGCTGTCCTAATGAACAGTTGATGCTGGAAGACAATGCAAGAGCGTCTACAAAATTTTGAAAGTGATTGTGACCAAGAATATTATACCCAGCCAAGGTATTAATCAAGTATCAGAGTAACCCAGAGACATTCTCAACACCAAGAGACTCAAGGAATTCAGAACAAAGAAGTTCTTCTTGGGGAAAAAAAAAAATTGCTGATTGATAACATCTATCCAATTAAGAGCTCAATGAAAATACACAACTTGGGAAAAGTGATGTTAAAGTAAAAAGACCAGTGGTGAACCTTATAGTCCTATTGACATGGAACCAAAACTAGAAGGATGGAAGCCAACCATCTTGATTTTTCATTGCAGAGACTCAGTTACTACCATGTAAAATAGAAGCGTTTCATTAAAAACAAACGATATGAGGCTGAGCATGGTAGTTCCTGCCTGTAATCCCAGAACTTTGGGAGGCTGAGGTGGGTGGATCACCTGAAATCAGGAGTTCGAGACCAGTCTGGCCAACATGGCGAAACCCCGTCTCTACTAAAAATACAAAAAAATGGCCGGGCACAGTGGTTCATGCCTGTAATCTCAGCACTTTGGGATGCAGAGGTGGGTGGATCACGAGGTCAGGAGTTCAAGACCAGCGTGGCCAAGATGGAGAAACCCCATCTTTACTAAAACTACAAAATTAGCCAGGAGTGGTGGCAGGAGCCTGTAATCCCAGCTACTTGGGAGGCTGAGGCAGGAGAATTGCTTGAACCCAGGAGGCAGAGGTTGCAGCAAGCCAACATCGCGCCACTGCACTCCAGCCTGGGCAATGGAGTGAGACTCTGTCTCAAAAAAAAAAACAAAACAAAAACCCAAAAACCCCAAAACAGTTAGCTGGGCTTATTGGTGCACGCCTGTAATTCCAGCTACTCGAGAGGCTGAGGCAGGAGAATCGCTTGAACCTGGGAGACGGACGTTGCCCTGAGCCGAAATCATGCCACTGCACTCCAGCCTGGGCGACAGAGTGAGACTCTGTTTCAAAAAACAAAACAAAACAAAAAAACAGTATGACTGCAACCTCTTAATGTCTTGCGGTTTTTTTCCTTAATCTTAGAGGGATCTTTTAGGAAAATATTTTAAGATGAAGAATTATTTCTTTGAAGTTCAGCAAGTCTAATTTTACTTTAGTTTCTTTATCTTCTGTAAAAGTCAGGGAAAATTAAGTTCAACATTGCTTAAATTGCATGCTTGCTTAAGATACACTCTAAATTCTTAAGAAACAACTGTTAGAATTCTTTTTGCAACTCAGTGCAGTCGTTAGCTTTGGGCTGCCTGAATGTAGAATCCAGCAGGAGTAGGAAAGGGGCACCCATTCTGCAATCAGGAAATCCTGCATCCTGTTCTGGCCCTGGCTCCCGCAAGCTCTTCCTTTTGGGAAGCTCCTGTTAACTCTCTGGCCTCTCACCTTGTTTGTACAAAGGGAACAGCTCTCTCTTCCTAATAATCTTATAGGAGGGTGTGGGAATTATGAGAATAGCACAGGAAAAACATCTCAAAGGGCAGGATAGTGCTCTACTTTGTTAACAGGAAAGGCCGAATGCAGCCCAAACAGCCCATTTCCTAACCTGGTTAGAAAAGGATGGCTTTCTATTGAAGAGAGTTTACCCAGGTACCAAGAGGTGAGGGTGTTTCACTTGAGGCTGGCTTCAAACCTGTCCCCTGCACTTCAGTTTCTGTTCCACTGCCTTCCATACACCTGGAATGTTTTTTATCTTCTTTGCTTTCATTTACAGTGGCTACTGGACATTTTTTCTAAGATGCATTGAAGGCACATTCTTCTTTCTTCTTGTACCAATATGAAACTGGACTTTGCCTTTAGGTAGCCACACATTCCTGTTCTCAGTCCATGAGCTTTGGGGGAGCATATGACTCAGGCTTAAGCTAATCTGAGAACCCCCCTAGCCTTAGCCACCCTTGCAGGGAGAGGAACCTGACCCAATCAAAGACACACTGAGATTTAGCTTGGAATGCTGGGAGAGAGTCACACTCTCTTCCCCTTGAATCTGGGGCTGAGGGCGTAACCTCTGGAGCTGTCGCAAACATCTGGCACCCATGAGGAGTTAACCCTTCTGTGAATGGACCAGTCTTGGAAGAAAGCCAGGTCACAAGACATACAGAGAAAGTACCTCCTGGTGACACAATCTGAATATCTAATGGGTCAGGTCAGAGGCCAGCTTGACCCCGATTCACTTACATCAGCCATCAATCCAGCTTTTGCTTAACCTACTAACTAAAAAAAGTCACTAATTTATAGTTTGTTTTAGATGCAACTTATAGAGACAAATAAACCTCTTCAAGGTGTAGCTGAAACGCTAAAATATCAGGGTTTCCCTGACCCTCCCACATAAACACAAGTTTTTCCCTTCTTAAAACTGCCACAGCACTTGATCTGAACGTGTCTTCTGGGACCTCTGGGTTCTTGCCATAGAGTACAAGGTTGCACACACATGCAACTTATCCATAGGCTGAAACTCTCCACAAATTCAAGCTTCAAAGGCAGGCATTCTTTTTCATCTGGCAATAGCTATCATAATACCAGTCATGAAATAGATGCTTAATAAGTGATTGCTCAATGGCTGTCTGGCTGGCTGGCCGTGGTTCTATTAATAGTTAGTTTTTAATTGTATCAGTTAGCAATCAATGAGAAAAGCTTGTTAATTTCTTTTTTCTATTTTTTTTTTTGGAGACAAGCCCTTGCTCTCTTGCCCAGACTGGAGTGTGGAGTGCAATGGCATGATTATGGCTTACTGCGGCCTCAACGTCTCAGGCTCAAGTGATCCTCACACCTCAGTCTCCCTAGTAGCTGGGACTACAGGCGTGCACCACTATGCCAAAAGCTTGTTAATTTCAAGTCTTGTTAAAAATCGTTCTAAAGGTTGGGCACAGTGGTTCACGCCTGTAATCCCAGCACTTTGAGAGGCCCAGGCAGGTGGATTGCCTGAGCTCAGTAGTTTGAGACCAGCCTAGGGAACATAGTGAAATCCCATCTCTACAAAAAAAAAAAAAAAAAGAGAAAGAAAATTAGCTGGGCCTAGTGGTGCATGTCTGTAGTCCCAGCTATTATACTTGGGGGTCTGAGGTGGGAGGATAACTAGGGCCTGGGAGGTCAAGGCTTCAGTAAGTTGTAATCGCACCACTGCACTCCAGCCTGGATGACAGAGCGAGCCCCTGTCTCAAAAAAACAAAACGAAAAAACCCCAAATTGTTCTAAAATGTCCCAGGCCTCCATCCCTGAATAGCAAAGCCCACTCCCACAGCTGCAGAAAGGAGCGCCAGCCCTAATCCTGATCTTGGCTTGGGCTGCTTCAAATTCCCTGCTTCTGGCTGGGCATGGTGGCTCAAGCCTGTAATTCCAGCACTTTGAGAAGCCGAGGTGGGTGGAGCCCAGGAGTTCGAGACCAACCTGGGCAACATGGTGAAAACTCATCTCTACAAACTAGGAAGGCTAAGGTGGGAGGATCACTTGAACCTGGAAGGTTGAGGCTGCAGCGAGCCATGACTGTGCCACTGCACTCCAGCCTGGGTGACGGATCAAGACACTGTCTCAAAAATAAACAAATAAATAAGTAAACTTCTTGCTTCTTTCTCCAAAACATCAAAGGAGACCAGGAGGAAAACCCCTTTTATCCACATATTATTCTACAAATCTACCTTCGAGGTAAGTTCATAAAAAACTTTGAAATGGGTCATTTATTGTCCACATCTTTCATCATGTTACCCAACTCCTGGCAGCAGCCTTTCTTCTGCCCATGTAATGCTCCTTGCAGGCCAGGAAGCAATCCCAATAATATCATCAATCCCCAATAAAATGCAATTTACCACTAACTTCACAGAGGGCACCAAGAGAGCACCAAGCAGGCATGGGTGCTGATCCTTCAATCACACTTCTTATACTTGATTAATAGGCCTTTTGTTTCCTCCAATTAATGATAACTCAAGCTCTTTCTGGCTGCAGGCTTTGATGGCCTTGGATTAACTCCCCGACTCCATCCAGCAAACTTTAGGATCTGACACCCAGACACAGGTAAGACTCAGCTCCACCTGCAGCCCTAGACCCACACTATGCTTGGGTGGAAGCACTCCTGAGAATGTCTGGTCAGGCAAGTGCTGGCAGTGTGGGACCGCAGCCGTCTCCACACCCCTCCCTCTCTGCATTCTTGCAGGTCTCACCCCCACCTGAACCTAAGACCTAGTGTACTCATGAGGCTCCCTTTCCCTTCTCCAGATTCTTTGCTTCAGTTTCTATTTCATATGTATCCCACATCTGGTGGCAAGTTCCCTCAAATTCTCCATGGAATGGGGTGAAATATAAATAAGTATGCAGCCAAAGAAATTCTGATCTCCCTGTTCCCAAACTTGCCCACTTTTGTCAAAGTACCAGAGTGCAGAGAGAGGGTCTGATCATCCATCCCACCACTCCTCAACACCCATCAATGGGTTTTCTTTTTTTTTTTTTTTTTGAGACAGTCTCACTCTGTCGCCCAGGTTGGAGTGCAGTGGCACAATCTTGGCTCACTGCAAGCTCTGCCTCCCAGTTCACACCATTCTCCTGCCTCAGCCTCCCAAGTAGCTGGGACTACAGGTGCCCACCACCATGCCCGGCCAATTTTTTTGTATTTTTAGTAGAGACGGGGTTTCACCATGTTAGCCAGGATGGTCTCGATCTCCTGACCTCATGATCCGCCCGCCTCGGCCTTCCAAAGTGCTGGAATTACAGGCGTGAGCCACCGCACTCGGCCCCATCAAAGGATTTTCAATAGAGCCCGCCACAGGGTCCCATTCCCATTGTCTTCCAGAGGATAGTCACTGGTGAGAAGATTAGGTGGTATGAAGGCATGACAAAGGAGAAAGCTGACAACACTCAGTGTTCTGGAAATTGCAGCATAGAGTCCTGACTCCTTCCAAGCCTGCCACGTCTGACCCCAACTCACCCTTCCAGTGCCTGCCCTCACATCAACCTTCTATTGCAGTTCCTGAAATGCTGCAGACTCACTAGTGCCCCTTCCTTGCCCCTGCGGTCCCTCCTGTCTGTAACCTTTCTCTTTCCTTATACATCACACTAAGTGTGATGGCCTCTTGGAAGCCGCCTTCCCCAGCCAATCCCAGGAGGGTAAGTGACCTTTTCTGAGCTCAGCCACCTTTGTGCCTGCCTGCCTTCTTCCTTCCACAACTGACTGAGCACAAACAGGATGTCGGCCCTGTGCCAGATAAAGGCATGCTGCTGAGGCCAAACCTAACACAGAAGACAGTGTGACAAAGGCAACTATCAGAACACAGTCACAATAGACAGCAAAGTCACGCAGCCTTCTGCACAGAACCCTGCCGCCTCGATGTTAATGGCTGATCTGTTTACCAGGCTGTGACCTCAAGGAGGGGCTGTGTCCCTTCATATTTCTACCCCAGCCCCTAGTAAAGAACATGCCATACAGTAGGTGTGACATGAACATGAAAGAATGGACTCCACAGGCATGTGGAGCAAATGCCAATGGCCCCAGGGCAGACACCCCAAGTCCCAGGTTTAAAGCCACCTCTGGGGCTGCTCCCCAGTGTGAGCTCTAAATCAGATCAGTGTCAAAAAGTGAGGTGGCTGCTAATTGACTTGGGACCAGAGGAAGTTGTGAGCTTTTATTTATGGCATTGAGGTTTTGTGCAGAAAAAATAAGTTGAGTTTATCCAGTAACCACTGGTAAATTGTGAAGCAGTGTGAAATGGGAGTGGGAGCATATGATTTTTCAGGTTTTTTAAGGCCATGCATCATGCTGAAGGAACAGGAATCCTGCCCTCTTGCTGGCTGAACCTTCCCTGCCCATTGTACCTGACATAGGGGATAAAAATATGCCATTCCAAAATATGCCACTTTGGCATGTGATTGTTTTGAGCTGCAGGCAAATGAAAACCAACAGATACAGAAAGGAGTCTTCTAAGAGCTTCTCTTACGACTAAAAACAGAAACTCTTTTGACTGTTACGCTCTTTGCTCTTATGACTAAAAGCAGAAACTTCTGAGAAACAAGAACTGCATAAATCTCCTCTCTCAGGGAAGTTTTACAGCCACGAAGATGGAAAGCTGGCGCCAAGTAGGCCTGCACAAACAAACCTTACTCCATTAGTATTCCCATATATTTGCCAAATCTCCTGTTGAAATGTGACCTCCAGTGTTGGAGGCGGGGTCTAGTGGGAGGTGTTTTGGGTCATGAGGGTGGATCCCTTATGAATGGCTTGGGGCCACAATTCTCTCGGTTATTTAAAGGCACCTGACACCTCCTTCTCCAGCTTCCTCCCTCTCTCTCTCTCTCTCTCTCTGTCTCTCTCTCTCTCTCTCTCTCTCTCTCTCTCTCTCTCTCTCGCTCCCTCTGTTGCCATGCGACACGCCTGTTCCCCCTTCACCTTCTGCCATGATTAAAACCTACCTGCAGCCTCACCTGAGGCCAAGCAGGTTTCTGGTGCCACGCTTGTACAGCATGTAGAACATGAGTCAAATAAACCTCTCTTCTTTATAAATTACCCAGCCTCAGGTATTCCTTCTAGCAATGCAAAACAGAAACACAACTTCCTACAGTTTGCCACCTTTGCAAGCCTAAAACCCCTTTCTTTTATCCTGCCACTTCTCTAAACATTTCCTTTTCTTTCATTAAGATGCTATGTAAGCTGAAGTTCTAACCAATGCTTTGAGTTACTCATCTCTGGATACTCCCATGTATATGCACAATTCCCATGCTAGATGTGATACCCATGCTGATGCACATGCTAAAATGCTCCTGGTTTTCTCTCTCTCTCTTTTTTTTTTTTTTCCCCCGAGACAGAGTCTTGCTCTGTCACCCAGGCTGGAGGGCAGTGGTGTGATCTCGGCTCACTGCAGCCTCCACCTCCAGGGTTCAAGCAGTTCTCCTGCCTCAGCCTCCTGAGTAGCTGGGATTACAGGTGTGTGCCACCACGCCTGGCTAAATTTTGTATTTTTGGTAGAGATGAGGTTTCACCATGTTGGTCAGGCTGGTCTCAAACTCCTGACCTCAGGTGATCCACCCACCTCTGCCTTCCAAAGTGCTGGGACTACAGGCGCGCCCAGCCTGCTTTTTTCTTGTGAATCTGTATCTTGTGAGTCTAATTTACAGGGACCTAGCTGGACATCTAAAATGGGTACAGACAAAAGGTTTTCTCCATCCCTAATGGGGAGAAATCCACCTCTGACCCCCACAGTAGAGGTGGGACTACTTACAAGCTGACACCATCTGGGACTCGTGGGGAGCGGCCCTGTTCCACTGCAGGGATTGAGTGTGGGGTACAAATTGTGCTTTACACAACTGCTGCCAGCCCACGCTAGCTACAAACACTGAAGAATCTGCATGTCAGCCTTTACATGGGAGCAGATAGCACAGACCGCAGGACAACTATGAAGAGAATCAACAGCCAAACTGAGCAACTCCCCATTGAAAAGGGGATCATGTAGGAAACATACACCTCTGTAAATGCAAAGTGTGTTTTTCAGGGAGACTTAAAAACATACTACAGTGAGAAAACAAGAACAGGCTGCCAAGAAAAAGCATCCTGACAGCATTAAGCTCTTTTGGCAATTAAAAAAAAAAAAAAAGATTGCTGGGGGGGAAAACCCACAACAATTCAACGGGGGTAGCAGATAGAAGAATGGAGTCAGCTGTGAAAAGATGAGCTGGCAAGTTAGAAAAACAATTCGAGGAGCGCTCAGAGAATCTCAGGGAAAAAGGGCAAAGCAACAGAATTAATGGGGAAAAAAATTAAAAGATGTAAAATATGTTCTTGGAGTTCCAATATCCATATAACAACAGTAGTAAACATTTTAAAAATAAACAAATGGGCCAGGTGCAGTGGCTCACACCTGTAATCCCAGCACTTTGGGAGGCCGAGGTGAGTGGATCACGAGGTCAGGAGTTCGAGAACAGCCTGGCCAATATGGTGAAACCCTGTCTCTACTAATAATACAAAAATTAGCTGGGCGTGGTGGTGCGCACCTGTAGTCCCAGCTACTCAGGAGGCTGAGGCAGGAAAATTGCTTGAACCTGGGAGGCGGAGGTTGCAGTGAGTCATGATCGTGCCACTGCACTCCAGCGTGGGTGACAGAGTGAGACCATGTCTAAAATAAATAAATAAATAAATAATAAATTAAACAAATGAAGGGCTATGAGTACATTAAAAAGTATGGCCAGGCACAGTGGCTCATGCCTATAATCCCAGCACTTTGGGAGGCCAAGGTGGGCAGATCACTTGAGGCCAGGAATTCAAGACCAGCCTGGTCAATATGGCAAAACCTTGTCTCTACTAAAAAGAAAATGCAAGAATTAGCCAGGTGTAGTGGCGCACTTCTGTAGTCCCGGCTACTTGGGAAGCTGAGGCATGCGAATTGCTTGAGCCTGGGAGGCAAAGGTTGCAAGGAACTGAGATCATGCTACTATATTCCAAGAGTGAGACTCTATCTCAAATAAATAAATAAATAAATAAATAAATAAATAAATAAATAAATAAATAAAATTTCCCTGAGCTGAAAAGCTGAAGAAAGACTTGAGTTTTTCAGATCAACAATGGTGATAGAAGATTATTGAAAAAAGAAAAAATTATATAAAGATCTTTAGCAGGCTGGGCATGGGCTCAAGCTTGTAATCCAAGTGCTTTGGGTGTTTAAGGCAGGAGGATCACTTGAAGTCAGGAGTTTAGACCAGCCTGGGCAACAGAGTGAGATCCTATTTCTATACAAAATTTTAAAAATTAGCCAGGCATGGTGGCAGGCACCTGTAGTCCTAGCTAGTCAGAGACTAAGGCTGGCAGATCTCTTGAGTCCAGGAGTTCGAGGTTACGGTAAGCTATGATCACACCACTGCACACTAGCCTGGGCAACAGAGCAAGACCCTGTCTCTAAACAAACAAATAAACAAATGAAAACCATCCAACTATATTTATTAGCCAGGCGTGGTGGCAGGTGCCTGTAGTCCTGGCTACTTGGGAGGCCAAGGTGGGAGGATTGCTTGAGCCTAGGAGTTTGAGGCTGTGGTGAGCTCTGACTGCACCACTACATTCCAGCCTGGGTGACAGAGTGAGACCCCATCTCTAAAAAGTATACTCACAGAGAAAAAATAGACCATAACTGGACTTCTCATCTGCAACACCAGACTAGAAATCTGTGAAGCAAGGTTTATACATTCTGAGGTAAAAGCACTGTGATTGTGACCTCAGAATTTTACACCTAAACTTTCCCTCATATGTGACAGCAAAAGAAGGACATACAAGTAAAGACACTTAAGGTCTCAGAAAGTAAACTCTGGAATAATTTTTTTTAATTACTTGATGGAGTATTCCTGCCAAATGGAAAATTAATCACCTTAAATAATTCAAGAAAGGGGAAGAAAAGCTATAGGAAAAATTATGTTGAGCAATGAATCCAATTAAAGTCTAAGGTATGGCTAACAGGTGGGTTGTAATATGACCATGAAGCTTAATACCTGTTCAGAAAGGATGCTTACAATAGAAAAAAAAATTAAAAATTTGATAGTAATCTGGAACTAAAAGTTCACATTATTTCAACTAAATCTGAAAGTGAGAGGGAAGAGGGAAGAAGAAAAATTATAAAAGTGTGCTAAATGTTTTATTTTCTCTAGAAGAACAGTTATATTGTACTCTTTGTAGTGATAGATGAGATAGGTTCTAGAGTGTGCACGTGCGTGTGTGTGTATACACACTTTTTTTTTTTGAGACAGAGTTTCGTTCTTGTTGCCCAGGCTGGAGTGCAGTGGTACAATCTCGGCTCACTGCAACCTCCACCTTCTGGTTTTAAGTGATTCTCCTGCCTCAGCCTCCTAAGTAGCTGGGATTACAGGTGCCCACCACCACGCCCGGCTGATTTTTGTGTTTTTAATAGAGGCAGGGTTCACCATATTGGTCGGGCTAGTCTTGAACTCCTAACCTCATGATCCACCCGCCTCAGCCTCCCAAAGTGCTGAGATTACAGGTGTGAGCCACCACACCTGGCCCTTTTTTTTTTTTTAAGACAGAGTCTCATTCTGTCACCCAGGCTGGAGTGCAGTGGCGTGATCATGGCTCACCGCATCCTTGAACTGCCAGGCTCAGGTGATCCTCTCTGAGGAATACCTGCACCTCCCGAATAGCTGGGACGAGAGGCACATGCCACCATGCCCAGCTAATTTTTGTATTTTTTTGTAGAGACGGGGTTTCACCATATTGCCCAGGCTGCCCTCAAACTCGTGGGCTCAATCAATCCACCGGCCTTGGCCTCCCAAAGTGTTGGGATTACAGGTGGAAGCCACCATGTCCGGCCTATATATATGTTTTAATGGGGAAGTTACCACTCTGTAATTATTATTTAGAGAATTGGTGAAACAGAATGGAAAGAAAGGTAGAAAGTTTTGGCCAGGGGTGATGTCTCACTCCTGTAATCCCAGTGCTTTGGGAGGCTGAGGCAGGTAGATCACAAAGTCAGGAGATCGAGACCATCCTGGTCAACATGGTAAAACCCCATCTCTACTAAAAATACAAAAAAAACTTAGCCGCGCGTGGTGGCACGCGCCTGTAGTCCCAGCTACTCAGGAGGCTGAGGCAGGAGAATCACTTGAACCCCGCAGGAGGAGGCTGCAGTGAGCCGAGATCATGCCACTGCACTCCAACCTGGGCGACAGAGCAAGACTCCGTCTCAAAAAAAAAAAAAAAAGAAAGAAAAGTAGAAAGTTTCAATAGAGTGTAGATACACACACACATAAGCACTAGAACTTACATATATATGGATATACACATATATATATGCATATATACATTATATATACATATATTTTTATATTATATATATGTGTGTACTGTACAACAAATACAACTTTTCAACTCTAAGGATTATTGCCAGGAATATGTGAGTCCAAGGAATATCCTAGGCCACTAAGAAAATCTCAATATAGTCTTAGATGTAGAACTCATACAAACTGTATAAACTGGCCATAGTGCAGAAATTAGCAAGTATGAAACCGCACCACCACATGCCAGCCTGGGTGACAGAGCGAGAAACCAAACATCACAAACCACTTGAAAATGTTAGAAAACACTCTTCTCTAAAACTTTTCAAAAGAAAAAAAATTTTTTCTTTTTTCGAGTCAGGGTCTGGCTCTGATGCTCAGGTTAGAGTGAAGTGGCACCGTCACAGCTCATTGCAGGCTCAAATTCCCAGGTTCAAGTAACCCTCCTGCCTCAACCTCCCAAATAACTGGGACTACAAGCATGTACCACCTAACATGCCTGGCTAATTTTTTTTATTTTTTGTAAAGATGAGGTCTTGCCATGTTGCCCAGGCTGATCTCGAACTCTTGACCTTAAGCAAGAGAATCTTTTTAATAAAAGACTGAAATGATATTTGAGAAATGATTGACTATAAGAACACTCATAAAATTATCAAAGTTATGGCATACAGCCAAAACCATATACATAAAACTTATGCCTTAAAAAAGTTATTATTAGGCAGGCATTGTAGCTCATGCCTGTAATCCCAGAACTTTGGGAGACTGAGGCGGGTGGATCACTTGAGGCCAGGAGTTCGAGACCAGCCTGGTCAACATGGGAAAACCCCGTCTCTAATAAAAATAAAAAAATTTGCCAGGCGTGGTGGTGGGCACCTGTAGTCTCAGCTACTGGGGAGGCTGAGGCAGGAGAATCACTTGAACCCAGGAGGCACAGGTTGCAGTGAGCCAAGATCGTACCATTGCACTCCAGCCTGGGTTACAGAGGGAGACTCTGTCTCAAAAAAAAAAAAAAAAAAGTTATTATTATTAAACAATAAAGATTGCAAATAAATGAATTACAAGTTCAAGAAGCTAGAAAATGAATAATGACAGAAGTTAGAAGGAAGAAAATGACAAAAATAATAAAATGACCAAACAGAAAGAAGGAAAATATTAAAATCAGTAAGCAATCTCAGGAAAGACTAAAAGTACAGTACTTTGAAAAGACCACTAAACCACAAATATACAACATCAGATATAAAAAAGGGGGTACAGTTACAGACCTAGAGGATTTTTTTTTTTTTTTTTTTTTTGAGACGGAGTCTCTCTGTCGCCCAGGATGGAGTGCAGTGGCGCGATCTCGGCTCACTGCAAGCTCCGCCTCCTGGGTTCAGTCCATTCTTCTGCCTCAGCCTCCCGAGTAGCTGGGACTACAGGCACCCGCCACAATGCCTGGCTAATTTTTTGTATTTTTAGTAGAGATGGGGTTTCACCGTATTAGCCAGTATGGTCTCAATCTCCTGACCTCGTGATCTGTCCACCTCGGCCTCCCAAAGTGCTGGGATTACAGGCGTGAGCCACCGCACCTGGCTGAGATTTTTAAATTATGAAAGATAACTCAGGATGAACTGGAAAATTTTCCAAAAATCTGACACAAGAACCAGAACAGACTAATTCCATGGTAAAAATGGGAAAAGTTCTCAAAAAACTACTATAAAAAAGGCACCAGTTCCAAGATGGTTTTTCAGAAAACTTTCATAAGCCTAAATTTCTTATATTCCTCAAACTGTTCTAGAGCAGAGAAATTATAATAGAATTTTAACATTCATTGAGTATTTAATATGTGCCAGGCACTATGTTAAACAATTTATATGTACAGTTGGCCCTCAGTATCTGCAGGTTACACACCTGTGGATTCAACAAATCTTGGATCAAAAATATTCAGGGAAAAAAAAATCAATAAAAAAAAAGGACCACAATAAAAAATAATACAAATTCAAAAATATGGTAAAACAACTCTTTACATAGCATTTACACTGTATTAGGCATTATAAGTAATCTAGAGATGATTTAAAGTATACAAGGAGAGACTGGGTACAGTGGCTCACACCTGTAATCCCAGCACTTTGAGAGGCCTATGTGGGAGGGTTGTTGCTTGAGCCCAAGAATTCTCAAGACCAGCCTGGGCAATGTGGCAAAACCCTGTCTTTACAAAAAAATTTAAAAATTAGCTGAGCGTGGTGGTGCACACCTGTAGTCCCATATAATCTGGAGGCTGAAGTGGGAGGATTGTTTGAACCCCAGGAGACTGAGGCTGCAGTGAGCCACGAGTGCAGCACTGCACCCCAGCCTGGGCGACAGAGCAAGACCCTGTCTCAAAAAATAAAAATAAAATAAAAAATAAAGCATACAGGAGGATGTGTAGAGGTTATATACAAATACTATGCCATTTTATATCAGAGACTTGAGCATCTATGAATTTGAACCAATCTCCTATGGATCCCGTGGGATGGCTGCATTACCATGTTCAAAACATGAAAGCTTACAAATTCATTAAGAAATTAGTATAAGGCTGGGTGCAGTGGCTCACGCCTGTAATCCCAGAACTTTGGGAGGCCGACGGAGGCCGACGCGGGTGGATCACCTGAGGTCAGGAGACCAGCCTGACCAATATAGTGAAACCCCGTCTCTACTAAAAATACCAAAAAATTAGCCAGGCATGGTGGTATGCACCTGTAATCCCAGCTACTTGGAAGGCTAAGGCAGGAGAATTGCTTGAACCCGGGAGGCGAAGGTTGCAGTGAGCCAAGATCGCGCCACTGCACTCCAGCCTGGGTGACACAGGGAGACTCTATTTCAAAAAAAATAAATAAATAAATAAAAATTTTTAAATCCAAAAGATATAACCAGAGATAAAGCCAATTTCCCCTAATTTATTGCAATTTCAATCAAAATCCAATGAATATGTAAGTTTTAAAACTGCACAAATTGTAAGAGCAAAAGAAACGCATAAATTTTTTTCCTTCGAGGAATTTGTTCCTGAATTCCTTAATTAATCCCTTAATTCCTCAAAGGAAACAACAACAATAACAGGCAAAGGACCTAAACAGGCCATTCCCAAATGAAGAAACACAATGGCCAATAAACAAGTGGAAAGCCACTCAACCTTTACAACAAGCTAAGAAATGTGGTGATACCAGCTGTTGAGAAGTCGGAGGGGAAAGCTTATTCTGATAGTGGGGGAAGTTTATCCTAAAGCAGGAAACAAACCACACTCAGTTTAGCAGATATGTAGTTTAGCAGGTATGTGGTTTAGCCATATATAGTTCTGAGTTGTCAAAAACAAGCGAAAAATGCTTCCATTTTGCAAGTGGATCCCCAAGAACCAAGAAGAGCCTTCTATAAACAATCTATTTCTGATGGTTGAAAGTTCACATAGTTATGCTACCATTTTGGCTAAAAGAGGGAAAATAGGACCTGATAAGACTGCTCCTACCTGCATATATAGTCATAAAGAAACTCTCAGAAGAAACATTCAAAACTACCTGTGGATGGGAAGAGGGAGAAGTGGTGAGAATTAGACAGTTGAGGATGGACAGAAGACTGCAGTCTCCCTCTCCTCTTTATAAATTTTGTTCGTGAACTGTACAAATGTATTACCTATTAAAAAACTGAATTAAAATCTGTTTCATAAAAATAATTACAACTGGATGTGATTTTTGTTTCCCATACAGACATTCTCAGATAGCACTGCCTGGTGTTAATGGTCTCAACTTTTCAGACAGAAACTACCTACCTGCCTCTGATCCTAGGATCCAGCCTTACTGAGATTCCCTGTCAGCGCTCATGGAAAATTTCACTCGAAGACTTTCTAAAGGGCAGTTTGGTAACATGTATCAAATGTAGAATTTCTGTCCCCCTACAGCCAGCAGTGGCACTTCTAAAAATTTATCCTGAAGAAATTACTGGATAACAATGCAAAGATGATTCTGCAGCATTATTTATTACAGGAGGAAACTGGAAACTTACTATCCACCTGCGTGGGGACTGGCAGCATAAATTGCGGTCGTCACCACCGATGCTGCATATCTGCAGACCACATTTAGAGTTGCAAGGCCCCAGAAGCTCCTTGTCCTCAGCTGTGTGACTCTTTGGATCTTTGCTCCTCTCACCTCTACCTGGTTCTTGGATGCACCATCCCACCCTGTGCCAGCCCACTCACCTGGTCAGCGTAGGGGTGCGGTGGTTGGGGTTGGAGCAGAAGATATTGTTGGTCTTGCGGGTGCCATCCAGGAACTCACGCACAGACTGGTTGCGCAGCTCTGCTAGGGGCCGGGCCTCGTGCTTGAGGAACCACTGGTGTGCCTCGAAGCACTTGGCGCAGAGGAGCTGCTCGCACTCAAAACACCAGAAGTCGGCCGACTCTTTGCAGCGGATGCACACAGCCTGTGCATCCACAATCTGCCGGTACACCGACAGGCGCCGTTGCAGACTCTCGAAAAAGACGTTATCCAGGGCGGGCGTGTCTGCACCTAGGGGCCAGGGCGCCTGGCAGATGGGGCACTGCAAGCCCGACTCCTCCAGGCATCCTGAGCACAGCGTGTGAAGACAAGGCAGCAGCTTCGGGCACTTGGCTTCAGCCTGGCATTGCTGGCAGCGCAGAAACTGGAACTCCTCCTCCGGAGAGGGGGCTTGCTGGGGGACCAGAGAGGCGGGTGAGGCCTGGAGAAGTCCCAAGAGCCCCCACCCACTGGCCAACCACCCTTACAGCTGGAGCCTGGAGTAGGACCTCATATTCCATTCTAGCCAGTCATTGGATGATGCAAAACCCTGGCTTATCAGCACCCCAATACTCCCACTTATTCAGGCCCTCCTGCTCTCACTGCACCATTTATTGAGCATCTACTCATCACACACAGTACTAGGCCCTGTGATATAACAGGTATAGGATACATTCTGCCTTCAAGGAACTCAGTTTGGAAGGTAGATACACTAAGTACCAACCTCATATAAAGTGCTTAATGCACAGTTTGGGGGTTCATCAAAGAGGTAAGCATGGAACAATCATATGACCCAGCAATTTCACTCTTACATATATAACCAAGAGATCTAAAAACAAGGACCCAAACAGATACTTGTACAACAATGTCCAGAGCAACATTATTCACAATAGTCAAAATGTAGAAACAATCCAAGTATCCATCAACAGATGAATAGATAAACAAAATGTGGTCTACACATATAATGGAATATTATTCAGCATTAGAAAGAAATGAAATTCTGATCATGCTACAACATAGATGGACCTCAATGACATTATGCTAAGTGAAATAAGCCACACACAAAAGGTCAAATACTGTATGATTCTGAGGCAGGAGAATACGGTCTGGAGGCAGGGAACCTAAGGCCGATTCCCTCTGACTTCCTAGAACTAGATCCAAAGGAAAACCCGAACTCTCCGCGCCTAAGTAACAAGGACCAGAGGCTACTCTCTTTGCAAACCACCCCATTTCCTGCCTGGCAGATGGAAAATTGAAAGTACCTCTGATTGGTTGCTTTCTGCAACCAATGGGGTGAACACCAAGTGGCCAATGGGAAACCTCTAGGGCATATTTGGAACCCAGAAGATTCTGTAACTGGGGCCCTTGAGCCCTGCTCCAACCCATCCCACCCTGTGGAGTGTACTTTCATTTTCAATCTCTGCTTTCATTGCTTCATTCTTTCCTTGCTTTGCTGTGCATTTTGTCCAATTCTTTGTTCAAAACGCCAAGAACCTGAACAACTTGCAGTCAAGACCGTCTACTGGTAACAATTCCACTTATATGAAATATCTAGAATAAGTAAGTTCATAGGGACAGAAGGTAGATTAGAAGTTACCAAGGGCTAGGGAAAGGAGAAAATGAGGAGCTATTGCTTTACTGAGACTCAGGACACACCACTTCAAAATATGACTGCAGGAGGCCAGAATATGCCACCCTTGAAATATACTTCGTTGGCATATTTTAAGCTGGTTATTCTGAGAAACTGCTGATACAGGAATAGCTCTGAAAAGCTCTCCTTTTGTAAAACAGAAAGGCATTTGCATCCTAAAGAAAATCTACATTAGTAAAATGATCTATATTAAAAGAGGGCTGTTCCAGACAACTCTTATTATCTAAGAACTTTTTATCTACATAGCAAGACAACAGCTCCTCTCCTCACCCTCCCATAACTTGTGTCATCATCACCACCCAGAAGCTCCAAGCTCTTTTCTGTATGTAGATCAGGATGTTATATAGGCTTCAATCATCTGACCTTTCTTTGAGTCTCATACTTTGTGGGACTCCTGAGTATACATATGTAATTAAATATGGGTTTTCCCCCTGTTAATCTATTTTATGACTATTTAAATCATAGCCCAGCCAAGGAAACTAGAAGGGTGGAGGGAAGCCATCTTTCCCTCCCCTATGGCTTAAAGGGTACAGAGTTTCTGGAGTAATTAAAAAGTTCTGAAAATAGATGGTGGTGATGGTTACACAATATTGTGAATCTACTTAATGCCACTGAACGTTACACTTAGAAATGGTTAACATAGGAGCTTATCCATTACGTATATTTTACCACAATTTTTAAAATACAAAAGCAGTCCAGGCATGGTGGCTGACGCCTGTAATCCCAGCACTTTGGGAGGCCGAGGTGGGCAGATCACGAGGTCAGAAGTTAGACACCAATCTGGCCAACATAGTGAAACCCCATCTCTACTAAAAATATAAAAATCAGCCAGGTATGGTGGTGTGGCCTGTAATCCCAGCTACTCAGGAGGCTGAGGCAGGAGAATCACGTCAACCCGGAAGGAGGAGGTTGCAGTGAGCAGAGATCTCACCATTGCACTCCAGCCTGGGCGACAGTGCAAGACGCCATCTCAAAAACAAACAGATAAACAAACAAAAAACAAAGCAAAACAAACAACAAAAAAAACAAAGTGCTTAATACAGTACCTGGTACATTTGAAGTGCTCATAAATGTTAGCTAGTATTGTTAAGTAATGTTATTCTTAGTTGTAATAATGCTTATAAAAGTTACTGTAATACGGTGTCCTCTGTACTTTCATGAAGGGGAGCAAAAGGGCCTGGAAGGCAGCAGAACAAGAAACCCAAGTAGTTCCTTTGGGGGTGGAGGTGGGAGGTAGGCAGGACAGGTGTGGCAAGAGAAGGGTTTGTTAGGGAGGCTTCCTTAAGCAGAAACCACATGAGCTGGGAGGCCTTGGCAAAGATACCTCTTCAGTCTGAGCCACAGTTTCTCACCTCGGATCTGGGAAGTTGGTTTTAGTTTTGCTGTGCCTGGGACATGCTCCTGGCTCCAGGCCAGCGCAACAGGGCTACCACCTCCATCCTCCCTAATCTGTGGTCCTGCATCTGAGGCAGGGTTGAGGCAGGGGCTCGAAGGTGGGCGGAAGGGCCCAGGCCCGGAGGCCACTGACCCTTATCACCTTGCCCAGCTGCTCAGTGGAGAAACCGCAGCCCAGCGAGGCCGCCCCAACTCCTCCGGGTCCTCTTTTCTACTCTATCCTACCCTCCCGTGCCCCAGGACCCTGGTGTCTGGTCTTCCCGCTTTGTGTCACTCTCTAGCGTACTTGACCAAATCCTCCGTTAGACCCTCTCTTCCCCACTCTCCCCACCACAGCAAACCAACAAAGCGTAACCCCATCATCCCCTAACCCAATAGTACCTCTGTAGGGCTGTGGCTGGGGCTGGGCTGACGGCCTTCAGAGGGGGTCTCGGGGGGAGGCATGGTGGGCGCGTGGGGCCGGGCGGGATCCTGCTGGGGCCTCGGAGATCGGGCGGGTGCAGGCTCCATGGACCTCAGCTTAGTTTCGATTCTCGGTTTAGATCTTGGAGGGCGTGAAAAGAAACTAAAGGGGAGGCGTGAGTCAGTTGGCTGAGCCCCTTGAGCTGTCCGAAAGGGGAGGTGCCAGCTCAGGGCCCGCCTCTGGAGAGGAAGTGAGACAGAAGCTGGGGGCGGTTCTAGGGGCAGAGAGGCCGACTGTGGGTTTTAAAGACACGCCCAGAGCGGGGAGGAAGGAGAGGCGGGGAGCCGCAGACCTACTGCTGACTTACGGTAAAACGGGAGAGGCAGGGCAGAGCTGCAGGGGGGCAGCCCCGCCCCCGGGTTTGATCCATTCATCAGTTCACACTGGCACTGCTTCGTGCCACCCCCTGCCGGGAGCTGGGCGCACAAAGATGAGCCACGCGCAGCCCCTGCTTTCTAAGAGCCCTAGATGTAATGGAAGAGCAAGCTTGCAAACGGAGACATTCTGGAAAGGAGGGCCCTCATCTGGGACCTGAAAAAGCAGTGGGAATTCACTAGGGATTCAGGGCTGTAGGTGGTGGGGTCCAGGGGACACTGGAAACACAAAAGATAGCTCTTGCAAAAGGCATGGAAGTTTGAAACACGAAAGCCTTTTTGGGAACTAGTTTTGGCCGTTTTCAGATTTAAGAGGGAATTCATGAGAAATGATGCCCAAGGAGTGTGCTGGGACAAGATCCTAGCTAAGGAGACGGGACCAGTTCTGGGAGTGATGGGAAGTTGGTGAACGATTTGGAACCAGGGAACAACATGATCAGCTGTGCATGATGGGACAGTCACTCTAACAACCTAGGGGCACGTACCCTGGTCTAGGACAGTGGCTGTGGGATGCAGAGGAGGGTCTTGAGTCAGAGATCCTGGGAAGCCAGTGACTGGAGGTGAGGGAGCAGGGTGACGCCTTGAGTGACAGCTGGAAAGGCTGGTGGATCTGAGGTGGTGGGGGCAGGAGGGAGGGGGAGAGCTGGAGAGCGGGTGTGAAGAGGGAGAGGGGAGAGCCAGCTAGGTCTTCACCAGTGGACTCCCAGCTGGTGAGGGGAAAAGGGCACAGCTCCAGGTGACCTCACTGGGCCAGTGCCCCTGGCTTCAAACTTAAACCATCGCAACCACTGTGCTGGCTCCTGTGTACCCATTCTGTACTCTGTTCCAACTTAGAAACAGACTAGAAAGGATGATGATAGGGCCTGGCTCTTGTAAACCTTATAGTATGCGGGCTGGAGGTCAAGGGTTGGGTGGATACCCAACTTCCTAGGGACTGTAAGAGGCCTCAGGAGCCTGCCCATCCCTCCAGCCTGGTCAGTACTCCCAGGCCTTTAGAGAATCAGTCCATGAAAGCCAAATATGGTGGGCAGCCATCTGCACAAGGGACCTGGAAGTGGGCTATGGCAGGACGGGGCTTTGGAGGCCAGAGGCGATTGGCTGAGGAGGCAGAGCTGGGGAAGCTTTATTCATTTATTTGCTTGCTTTGAAAGATAGCCTGCTCCCAGACTACACCAGAGTTCTGTTGGAAGTTAACACTTCTCAAAGTAAATTCGCAAGTTGCATTCAGGTTTTCTCAAGCCCTGGAGAGGCCAGTTAATTTCAGCTACCTAGATCAAGGGGCATGCTGTTTCTAGACCTGCAGGACTGAGGGCCTCACCTCTGTGGTGCTCTGGGGCCCCTGCCCTCATGTGGCTCTGTGCTAGCCCCTTCTTCCTTACACTTCCATGCTCCCCGAGGTCTGCATGTGAAACTTCTTTCTTTTTGTGCCAAAGTTCAGGCCTTCCTACTCCACCTTGATCACGGTGACCTGGCTAGGCCATTACTTAACAAATAAGTACTGAGATCTGCCCTATGCCAGTCCCTGCTTGCTGGGCTGTGGGTTCACAAAGAGGAATAATTTGCAGACTATGTCCCAGAGAAACCCAAAGTGCAGATATGACATGCCCTGCCTCCAGTGTGCAAGGAGTGCTGAGAAGGCTGATAATAGCATGTCCTTGATCCTGGAGAAGATTCGCTTCATGTAAACCCTGATGAGATCTTGCTCTCTCTCTCTGGCTGCAATGCAGTGGCACGATCATAGCTCACTGCAGCCTCAAACTCCTGGACTCAAGAGATCCTCCTGCCTCAGCCTCCCAAGTGGCTGGGACCACAGGCAGGCATCCCCACGCCAGGCTAATTTTTCAAAATTTTTTGTAGAGATAGGCTCTCACTATATTGCTCAGGCTGGTCCTGAATTCCTGGCCTCAAGCGATCCTCCTGCCTGAGTCTCCCAAACTGATGGATCATAGGCGTGAGCCACCGTGCCCAGCTTCCCCTCCAGCTTTTCTAAGGCTGAGTAGAAGACCGGAGGAGGCGATGACCCCAGCGTGCTCCCGGGAACACCGATCACACCCCCTGGCCCTCGGCTGCAGTTTGGTCCTCCCAGCACTGGGGGCGCCATACGACGGCGGGGAGCGGGTCCCGGCCAGTCTCCTCCTCCTGCGCCCGCCGCTGCCGCGGGTGGCAGCGTGGGTGAAACCGGAAGCAGCAGCCAGCAGGGCGGGGCCGCGTAGGGCCCGCTGGTCAGGGAGGGCGCCGTGTGGGGTGCGGGGCGTGTCTCCTGTCAAAAGCCATGCTGGGCAGGTCTGGGTACCGGGCGCTGCCCCTGGGGGATTTTGACCGCTTCCAGCAGTCGAGCTTTGGCTTTCTGGGCTCGCAGAAGGGCTGCTTGTCCCCGGAGCGGGGCGGCGTGGGGACGGGGGCCGGTGAGTGGCCGCCCGGCACGGCGGACCCGGGGGGGACCGGCCGGCAACCCCCAGGCCCGAAATCTCTGCCTCCGAGGAGTCGGCCGGCCCGGCGTCATCGCACCCTACGAGGGGGGACTGAGAAAGGGATACGATGTGGAGAGGGGTCTGGACCCGACGCCTGGTGCTAGCGCTGATACGCCCTCCCCAGGGTCACGGGGCGGTGGCCCCGGAGCCAGCCAGCGTTGCTCCTATCTTCCAAAACCTCACCTCACCACATTTGTCCTCGGTTCTTATCAGCCCTTTAGGCCTGGGAACACGTTTCAGCTTTCTATTTCGCGTAGAAGAGACCGAGGTCTAGGCAGAGGAGGCCACCAGCACCCTAAAGGCACCTGCTGCCAAGAAATGGAAGAATTTTCACCCTAGGGGGCACCTCTAGAAGCCCGGGAACTAAGCATCTCCTGGATGTGCAGGCCAAAAAGACAGGTCCTCAGCTGCCTGTTGGATCTGCCCTGCCTCTGTCTTGCCCTCAAAGTCTTCTGTGGCTCCTTTGGCCTAGAGGCCAGATCCCACACTGTTCAGCCTGACCGCCTAACCTTGGATTTGATCCCTCCCTGGCCTTCCTGTCCTGAAAGCTCTCCGTATCCAGAATTCTCTTGAGAGGCCTGGAGGATCAGAGCCAGGCACAAAGTGGAGCCTCAGTGCTCTGGGACCTAGCCCAGAGGGCAGGGCTTCCTTGAAGAATGAAGTAGGGGCTCTTGACTGCTTCCTGTCCAGGGTTGGGGGAAGGAAAGCAGCAAATAACCTCATCCCAGATTCTGGAGCTGTCTTGGCTGCGCTCCCATCCTGGTTCTCCAGGGGCCAGGACATTTGGCTTGGATAAGCCTCATCTTTCTAGCCCTGCCCCTGACCCCGACCCCTAACAATTTTCTTGAATTTAAATAGGTAGTTTTTTTTGTTTTTTGTTGTTTTGTTGTTTTGTTTTGTTTTTGAAGCAGTCTCGCTCTGTCCCCCAGGCTGGAGTGCAGTGGCACGATCTCATGAAATAGACGTTTTTAAATGGTCATTAAGGCATTAAAGTAGGGTGAGGAATAGAAAATAATAATCTTATTCCTCATTTATGGCTCCTGTTGATAAGCTATTTATGCTCTATCCCTGTAGGCTAAGGCATCATCTTCATAAGGACTCCTGGAAAGCATACTTCTGGGGCTAATGGTATAGGAGGAATGTGTTTTGCCAGCAATATTCAGTGCATGTTTACAGATGCCCAGGTGCTCCTGGCTGCATGCCAGGTATGAGTAGGCAATATAAATTAAACGAGAAGATTGACCCCTACTTAGTCCAGTGAGGAGAGCATCATCACCTGGACTGGATTCTGAGATTGATGACTGTTGCCTAGCAGAGAATAAGGCCTTGTGAGGGTTGTTGGACTTGGGACAAATGAGTGTTGATGTATGGGAGGAGGGAACAGATCCTAACTCGCAGCTGCCCAAAGATATGGGGATATTAGGCAAGGAGCCAGACTGAGAGCCCTGAGAAGGAAGGAGCCTCTCGAGGGGAAGATGGGCATAAGGTACACTTGCCCAAGTTCACTCTACTTGCAGCTGTCATGGCAGGTCCAGTTGACCACCTCTGCTCTCACCTGCAGATGCACCCCAGAGCTGGCCCTCCTGCCTCTGTCATGGCCTCATCAGTTTCCTGGGGTTCTTGCTGCTGTTGGTCACCTTCCCCATTTCCGGCTGGTTTGCCCTAAAGGTAAGGCTGGCTGGGTCAGCCCCCAGGGTGGTTGGGCCACACAGAGCTTTGGCATTGATTAATAAATTTGCCTATCCTCTATCCCGTCTCCCTAAATATTACCCCTTTGCGAAATGGGCTAGGCAAGAATCATTCATTCACATTGTTCAGGGGAGGAAACTAAGGCTTGGGCTTGTCTAAAGTCATACTGGGAGCCAGTAGGGGGTAGAAACAAGACCCAAACTCCTAAGTCCTGGGATCTGGACACTGGCTTTAAGGTGCACACAGATGTCTTTGCCAAATTATCTTCTCTTTGGGTTAGAATAAATTAGAAATGAAAACACCCAACTTAGCCCAGCAGGTAATGCATAATAGGAATTCAGGCCTCATTTTCAATAAGAGGTGGTACAGTGGGAAAAGGATGAGTCATGGAGCTGTAGTTCAGCATCACACGTGAAAGCTGTGGGGAAGGTGGAAGCCCAAGGAGGCCTTGCCCTTTGTGTAACCCTAGGCAACAGTCCCTCTCTAGAAAATCACTGGGTTTGGTGTGGTCTGCCAGGGAGTCCTTAAATGGCCCCAGATCCTAGTTCTAAAACTGCCACAGAAACAAATGCTGTGTGACCTTGAGTGGGTTGCTTTGCCTCTCTGGGCCTTCGTTTCTCAATTTGGACATCACTACCTCCCTAAGAGGTCCAGGGACCTAAAGTTGACAAAGCCCTTTGCCCAGGGGTGCTGTTAGGGCAGCCCAGCCTTTTCTCCTAACTAATCCAAGGACAGACAGTTTCCTGGTATGAGTCATGTCTAGCTTCAGACCATAGAGATGAAAAGTTTCTCTAAGGATCAAGTCAATACAGTGCAGTGGTTAAGACACATGGCCTTTGGAGTTATTCAGAACTGCATTCACGTCTTCCCTGTTTCACTTAGGGCTATGCAATTTTTGAGCAAGTAACTTAGCTTCCGTGAGCCTTGGTTTTCTAATCTGAAAACAGAGCTAGGGATACCTAACTGTGACCCAGGTGAGGAGGAGAGAAGTGAGGAAGGGACTTAGGCAGACGGCATTGGCCAGCCTTGGCTAACCACTTTCAACTCTTTCCCTTGCCATTGTGGACAGATCGTGCCCACCTATGAGCGGATGATCGTGTTTCGCCTGGGCCGGATCCGTACCCCCCAGGGACCTGGCATGGTTCTGCTCTTGCCCTTCATTGACTCCTTTCAGAGGGTGGATCTGAGGACACGAGCCTTCAACGTCCCTCCCTGCAAGGTGAGGGTCTTCTCAGCTGCCTTGACAGAGGAATTGGGGGCCTGTCCAGAATGTACTATGGTGCCAGGACCTTGGCCTGTGAGTCACCAGCTGAGGGGGGAAGGGGGAAGAAGAGACCAGAAAGTTGATGGAGGCTGGGAGGACATCCTTGCTTCATACACCTAACCCTACATACTTGGGGACACCATTTGTCCTTGAGGAGCTAGCTGCCAAGCAGGTAGGTCAAGCTGGGTGGCCCCAGTGGGCCTGACCTCCCTGCACCCCCAGCCCCTCCAGTGTCTCTCTCTCATGGCCTCCCCCAACAGCTGGCCTCTAAGGACGGGGCTGTGCTGTCCGTGGGAGCCGACGTCCAGTTTCGCATCTGGGACCCGGTGCTGTCGGTGATGACTGTGAAAGACCTGAACACAGCCACACGCATGACGGCCCAGAACGCCATGACCAAGGCCCTGCTCAAGAGGCCGCTGCGGGAGATCCAGATGGAGAAGCTCAAGATCAGCGACCAGCTTCTGGTAGGCAGCCCCTCACAAGATGAAGCATGGGGAGTGGCACCGGCCTGGCTCCACCTGCCAGGTCACTTTGAGCAAAGCGTCAGACTACTCTGGGCCTCAGTTTACCATATGTCCCAAAAGTGTAACCACCTCTGAAGAGCCAGTGCCTGGGTGGGGCCATGAGTTGAGGAATGGCAGGTGGGCATAGACCATAACGATCTTGGGCAAACTTGTCCCTGAGAAGAGGAAGTGGCCCCGGCAGACATTCTTGGGGTCTGCCCCTGACTGCTGAGTTTTTACCCCTCACTGCTCTGCCATGATGATGCTGGCCTCTGCAGCTCTCATTCCGGGCCTGACTCATGGGGCAGGCAGGTGGGTAAAGGAGCAGGGACCCTCCCAGCCCAGTCACCTGCTGGTGAATTCCAGGCTCACCATGCAGTGTGTGCGTGCTTGTGATTTTGGTTTCCTTGTTTGGAACAGAACAAAGATACATGAGGACATTTGGATCTTTTTCCTGCCTCTTCTCCATGTATATACTAGAGTTTGCCTTAAATGTCTTCTGCTACAAGATGGGGTAGAAATAAATACACAGGCAGAGGCATGTTCCCTGCAGCCACACTCAACTTGTGCTTCCTCTTGTGTCCTGACGGGGGAATGTAGGTGAAGTTTCTCCCCATTCCTCTTGGCCCTGCTTTGCCCTGGGGAATCGAGGTTAGAGGACAGGCAGGGGAGTGGGATAAATGCCAGTCCTGGAGGTCCCACTGCAAGCAGCGAGGTGAAATCCCTGAGGAAATACTATTTGAGGTCCTAACAATAGCTGTTACGTGCTTAGCAGCTTATGGTTTACAAAGTCCTTTTGTCTGGCCCAGCGTGTCTGAGCTTCACGTTTTTGCTGCAAGTCAGTACTATGGTTTTATTTTGGAGGGAGGAAACTAAGTCTAAGAAATAATTTGACTTGCCTTTGAGAGCTATGGTCAAGGGCAGAGCTGAGTCATAGCCAGACCACCTGCTTCCATCCCACCAGCTCCCCTCAATCCAGTGCTTGATCTAACACAACTCAGATAACAAGTGGATAACAACTTTTATTCATAAAACCATGTCCCATGTTATTCACCTTTAGGAAGAGAAAATTGATCTGTCTTGTTGCACATTTCTTTGATGTGATAGAGGCAGTTTGGGGAAGCCATTCCCACACGAGGATGTAAGAGTCATTTAGGCCCCATTTCCCAGACTGAGTGGGCACCTGGTAGAGTGAGATCTGTGCCTGTGGTTGAGACAGAACCTCAGGAAGTCCAGCACACCGGCCTCAGGCCCTGGTTCAGGTGTACACTTATTCACATGCCTGATTTTCTTCTAGAGAAATCAGAGTCCCCACTTCTCACCTGCTGGACCCTCCTTAGCCAGTTACCACTCCTTACCTGCCAGAGGTCCAGGCCAGCTGCCTCGGCCCTTCACTGCCCTCCAGCCCCCACCACTGCCCATTGCTCTCTGCAGCAGGCCTTGCCTCCTAACACTCAGGAGAAAGACTAGGATGAGCACTCTGCTTCCTCCGGTTTCACCCCTTCAAACCCACCTGCCTCTGTGCTGCTTTCCTGCCTCTTTTCCTGGCTGTCTCCCCTCTCTGAGGCTCATCCCTGTACTGCGCAGTGCTCTGGGCCCCCTGCTGCCCCAGGATGCCTTCCCTCCACTCCATGCACTCTTTCTCTGTTACTTCTCCTTTCTGTGTAGAAATGTACCCTCCCTTTGCCCCAGTGCCCTCTAGCTCCCACTCCCTTTCTCCCCTTTTCTTCTGCAAGACTTTCATCCATGCCCCCAACCCCTGCCCCGACATCCTTCGTCTTGACCTCCTTGGGCTCCTGAGTCAGCGCTGGCGAACATCACCATGACCTCCCACATGCCAGCCCAGTGGGCACCTCTCAGCCCTTCCCTTACATCACCTGGTGGCAGCATTTGACATGGTTGACCCAGCCCCCAGTCCCCAGAACCCCCTGCATTTCCTCCTTCCCTGTTACCCCTGGTTACTGCCACTTGTTCTCCTGCCCTTGAGTTTCCAGGGTTTCATCACTGGCCTCTTTTCATCTGTGACATCCCTGGAAGAGCTCATCCATCTGGGCTGTCTGCTGCCTGTGGACGCTGATTATTCACAATGACCTGCCCTAACCCTGATGCTTCTGTACCGTGGGCCATTTCTCCAGCGGCCTACTGGACAGTTGACTGCCCCACAGACACTTCAAGCTTACAATAGTTAAAAAAAAAAAAAAAAAAAAAAAAAAGGTTGCCAACCCTCCCTTCCCACCCCGTTTGTCCTCTCTAGTGAATGCCACACTCATCCATTCAGAAGCCTGACTCCTCCCCACTCCTGCCCCCTCTTGTATCATTGCACATCAAGGCAGCCCCTAACCTGGTGCTTGCACTTCTCTAGTGCCCTGTTATGGCTTAGTAGAGTTGATAGAGGCATGCCTTCTTCAGTGGATCTTGGCTTCACAGCTGCCCTCCACCCTCACCAGAGCTGCATCATTCCTTGGCTGTATTTTGAAACAATGTCTTACTTGGTCTCCATCCCTCCCCTCAGCCTCCTAAAATCCAGCTTCCACAGCAGCCAGGAGGATCTTGCCTTAAAGCAAGTCTGCTCTGTCACCTCCCTGCTCAAACTCTTCTCTGGGGCTCTTTGTTGCTTCAGAATAAATCCAAGTAAGCAGAAATACCCCACCTCTGACCCCTTAGCTGTCTCCAGTCCTCAGCCCACATGTGAGGGTCCAGCTAAATGGAACTCTCATTCCTCGCAGCTCCATGAACATGCCAGGTTTTCTTGTCTGGGGTTTTGCACATGCTGTTCCTATTGCCTGGCAAGGTCCTCTTCCACCTGAGGACTCCCTCCTGCTGGCACCACCCTCCTCTGCTGGGGGCTCACCACCAGCCTTGCTTCTGTCTTGGCACTTACCACAACTTGAGTGGTCATTGCCCTCTGCCTGTTTCCCAGGCTAGGAGCGTCTCAAGGGTGGTGTGGTGCCTCCATGTCCGTGCACAGCCACATAGTCTGCCCAAAGAAGGTGCTCAGGAAAGGTTTGTTGAATGAATTACATTTCTCCCCACCCTGTCCTCCAGCTGGAGATCAACGATGTGACCAGGGCTTGGGGGCTGGAGGTAGACCGAGTGGAGCTGGCAGTGGAGGCCGTGCTCCAGCCGCCCCAGGACAGCCCAACTGGGCCCAACCTGGACAGCACCCTCCAGCAGCTGGCCCTGCACTTCCTGGGAGGAAGCATGAACTCAGTGGCAGGAGGTGCCCCGTCCCCGGGGCCAGGTGAGGAGCCCTGGGGAGGAGGCCGGGGGTGCTTATCAGCTTGGTGCCAGCACAGACTGCTCGCTATCCCAGCAGCTCTGTGCATACACACCCTGCACAGATGTTCAGCCCACGCTGACCACAGCCCAGGCAGCGAGAGAAGGCCAGGTGTCTGAGTGTGTAGAGGCCATTGGCAGGCTCCGTGGGAGGAGGCGACAGCACCAGAAGGGCAGCTGGAAAGAGTTTTATATCTGAGGCTGGAGTAGTTTAGAAACTGAGTTTGTAGTTTAGGCTGAAAGCTCAGGGGCACCTTTCCGGTAGGGCAGGAAGTTGAACAAAGGCCGGAAGGGGATGTAAGAGGAGACAATGAGTGGTCCTGACCTTGGCAATGCGATGACCTCCTCTCTGCCTCCTTCCCCAACCCTGTTGGCTATCCCCAGCAGACACTGTGGAGATGGTGAGTGAAGTTGAGCCACCTGCCCCTCAAGTCGGTGCCAGGCCCAGTCCGAAGCAGCCTCTGGCGGAGGGGCTGCTGACTGCTCTACAGCCCTTCCTGTCTGAGGCCCTGGTCAACCAAGTCGGGGCCTGCTACCAGTTCAATGTCGTCCTGCCCAGCGGCACCCAGAGCGCCTACTTCCTGGACCTCACTACAGGTGCCGCTGCCCTCCCTGCCTCTCCTTCCCATCCAGCTTGCTAGGTTGCATGTTACCCACCCCAGTGGTGCTCTTATAGACTGCCCCCTGCTCCTGCTAATAATTTGGAGTGAACCCATGGCAGGCAGGGGCTCAGACACCATTTCCAGGCATTATCTATGCCCTGGTCTCCCGACCATCCGCAGGACATCACAGCCAGGCTTCCAATACCAAGAGGCCTGCCCATGTTACAGGCCTGCTGCCTGTCAGGCTCTGTGCCAAGTACTTTTTGTGCATTATCTCACCGACTTCTCCCCATGAGCTTATGCTTTAGGAATTGTCATCTGTAAAGGGATTATCATCACAGATTTGGAAACTGAGGCTCCAAGAGTTCACACGGCCAATAAGACTCAAACCCAGGGTATTAGAACCCGAACTCTGAACCAGTACTCTCCTCCCAATGGGAAATGCCAGCCCCTCCCATCCCCATAGCTCTCCTTCATGTTCCTCCATCTCCCTACTGACACTCGGTTTTCTTTTCCCCCACAGGACAAGGAAGAGTGGGACACGGGGTGCCTGATGGCATCCCTGATGTGGTGGTAGAGATGGCCGAGGCAGACCTGCGGGCCCTGCTGTGCAGAGAGCTACGGCCCCTGGGGGCCTACATGAGCGGACGGCTGAAGGTGAAGGGCGACCTGGCCGTGGCCATGAAGCTGGAGGCTGTCCTCAGGGCCCTGAAGTAGCAGCCTTGGTTGACTTTCCATAGCCCAGTCCCAAGCCTGGCACCAAGCCCGAGGGTCCTCTTGGAGGAGGAAGTGTTCATCTGTACCACCGAGAGTTGAGGCCCTAACAAGTTTCAGGCCCAGCCAAGAGCCCATGGATGGAGGCTGGGGGAGACTGAGTCTGGCTGCCATGTACTTCTCCCCTACAGTGGTTCTCTGGACAAGCTTTTGTCCATCCTGGTCCCCAGCTGAGTGCCCAGCCCTGAGCTGGGTACACGGTGTGATGCCAGGAGGTAAGCCAGGCCCGCCCTGCCAGGCCCTACCTTGCTGGCTTCCTGACTGAAGAGGCAGGACCCACAGAAACAGCCTGACAGCAGCTGGTTTGGACCTTGTGTGAGGGACCAAGCATGTGGTCCAGGCTCTAAGCTCTGCAGTGATTGGAGAGGGATGGGGAGGGATGGGAAGGCAGCCTCCAAGAAGAGGTCCCTGTGGCGAAGTTACCTGGGGATCCTGGCTGGCCTGCCTTCCTGGCTGCAGTCCAGGCCCAGGCTAGCGGGAGTGGACATGGGAAGGAGCAGGGCCTGCTGCTCCCCTGGCACTGCTCCCAAAGATATCTGACTCATCTGCCAGCTCCGTCCTGCATGCCTGGCGAGCTGGGGCCCAGGGCAGCATGAAGTAGAGCCCTGCGTTCTGTGCTTCTTACCAGAGGTTTGTAAACCTCAGACAAATAAATGTGGTGTTTACAATGTATAAAAGAGAAGAAGCCAAGCGGAGCTCCTGGGGGCATGGGGTGAGCTAGGAGGGTCCACGAGGTCCCTGCTGCCAGCCCAGGCAGGGATTGACGTCCTGGTGGCTGACATAAACAGACCCTCACAATATTTGAAGCTCTTTCTCCTGAGTGTCTCAAAGCCCCTGGAAGCAGGGATGGCACTGGGTGGGGAGTTATCTGTTCCTCTTTGTAGTGGGGTACAGGTTCACCAGGAAAGCAAGGCACGAGTGTGCCAGAGTGTCCTGCAAACACTGAGGGGCAGGCAAGGTGGTCATGTCCCATTGAAGAGAGGGGTTGGGGCCGCCGTCAGCTTCCCCTCCTGGTACACTCTGTCACTGCTTCTCCGCTGGCTGCCGGGAAGGAAACAGTCATCAAGACCTGGCCCCAGGCCCAGCCCAGCCCAGCCCTGCTTTCTGCTCCAGTACTCCCGCCCAAACCCCAGGGGCCCCAGAGAAGGGGGGCCTCTGACTTCTTGAGTCCTAAGAAAGGAATCTTACTCCTTGGGGAGACTTCTGGGAAAAACAAAACCACAAAAATCAGAGCCTCCCCGTAAGAACAGCCCCCAGCCTGTCCTCTGGCACCGTATCCCCCCTCCCCCCAGGGATCTCTCCCCTTCCTGGGTGCCTGGCTCTGTCTCGTTTGCTGTCTGTCCCTGCCTTTGCCAGACACTGCCTTGTCCTTCCTCCTGGAGGTCCTCCACATTGCCTGAGGCACCTCCCTAAAGCCCAGTACAGACCCCTCTGTCACTGCCATGGCCATTGAGGTTCAGGTTTCCAGGGCCCCTTCCTAGAGTCCCAGGCTGCTGCACCTGCTGTTGCCCCTTTGCTTACTTGGTGGCCTCTCATGGGCGCTTCCAGGGCTTTCTAGCTGAGGCTGTCTGTTCCAAAGCCTGCCTTCCAATCCCCACAGCCACACTGCGGCCACACTTTGAGGCCCAGTGGGACTTGTCCTCTATGCCCTCGCCTGGCTCTCTGCACCCAATCCACATTGTGTGTTTCTCCTCCTTGCATATATGGCTGCCCTCCCTGCTGGACCGGGAGCCTCCCACATCAGCATTCACCTGTGGGTTCCTTCCATTGCTATTACACAGTATGTGAAGGGCTGCCCAGGAAACCCCAGGCATCTTCACCATGAAAGCTGGCACTGCCCCTTGGCTGGGGTAGGGCTGGGGGGTAGGGGAGACAGGAAAAATGACATCACAATTTAGGGGAAACCTAAACTCTTCTTTGTGGGCATGGGAAGATCAACATAACATTTAGGGGAACCAAAACTCTTCTGGATGTGTGTGTAGGTGGAGAGTAAGGCCTGCCCCGCCATTGATCCCCACCCTGCGGAGCGGAGCTCCATCCTGGGCCAGCACTCCAGGAATGGGGGCCTATGGGTTCTGTGGCCCCTGGGCTACAGAGGACTGAGCAGACCCTGCAATCCACAGGGGAGGGAGGACAAGGGCCACCTAAAGCGTCGGTGTGAAGAGGGAGGAGGAGGATGTGTGTCAATCAGAGAAACTTCCCTGAGGAGGTGATGTCCTCCACATCAGATAGGTGGACAATAAGAAGAGATGGGGAAAATGATTCAGCAGAGAAGTCCCTGCAAGGGCAGAGCTAGAAGAGGCAGCCAGGCAACTGGGCTTTGGGGAACTAGAACCTGAAGTATGAGACAGGTTGTGTGCGGGCATTTGAGGGGCAGGGTATAGAAAAAGTAACCATAACTGTGTGCCAAATATGTCCTTATACTGGACTAGACACTTCTTATGTATTATATTTTTCTTCAAGATAACCTGGTGAGTAATGATAATAGTTATAGTATCCTGGTTAATATATTAATATATAATGTGTTATTTTGATGTTATTTTAAAGTATTTTCTTTAAAAAAAGAGTCTTACTCTGTCGCCCAGGTTGGAGTGCAGGACGATCTCATCTCACTGCAACCTCCACCTCCCAGGTTCAAGTGATTCTCCTGCCTCAGACACCCAAGTAGTCAGGATTACAG
This sequence comes from Chlorocebus sabaeus, assembly GCF_047675955.1. NCBI lineage: Eukaryota > Metazoa > Chordata > Mammalia > Primates > Cercopithecidae > Chlorocebus > Chlorocebus sabaeus. The sequence continues at coordinate 49,780,461 of NC_132929.1, read as the reverse complement.
GCGCACACCACCACACCTGGTTAATTTTTGTATTTTTAGTAGAGACAGGATTTCACCATGTTGGCCAGGCTGGTCTCGAACTCCTGACCTCAAGTGATCCGCAGGCCTAGGCCTCCCAAAGTCCTGGGATTATAGGCGTGAGCCATCGCACCCGGCCTTATTTTTAAGCATTAAAAAAAATTTTTTTTTCAGATGGTCTTGCTCTATCACCCAGGCTGGAGTGCAGTGGCATGATCATAGCCCACTGTAGCCTTGAACTCTGGGGCTCAAGCGATCCTCCTGCCTCAGCTTCCTGAGTAGCTGGGACCACAGGTGTGTGCCACCACAACCGGCTAGTTTTTTAAATCTCTTTTATAGAGATGAGGATGTCTCCCCCGTTGCTCAGGCTGGTCTTGAATTCCTGGGCTCGCAGTATCCTCCCACCACAGATTTCCAAAGTGCTGGGATTACAGGTGTGAGCCACTGTACCCAGCCAGTATTTAAATTTTGGTTGGCTAAACATTTAAAAAGATAGGAAAGCATATTATGAAAATTCTCCCTCCACACATATTTCCCATGCCTTTAGTTTCTTGGTAATTCTTCTACCCCCTGCAATTAGTTTCTTGGTAATTCTTCCAGAAGATTTTGTTTCTTTAAAAAATACATATGCAAGAAAATCCAAATATGTATCTTCTGGGTTTTTGTTGTTCCTGTTTTTATACAATGGCAACCTAGAAACACAATGTTGTCTTTTTCGCTTAACATCACCCATTGAGGATCTTTCTATGTTACCACAGACAGCGTTTCCCTGTTCTTTCTTGTAGTTACATAGGATTCCATAGTATGGATGTATCATAATTTATTCCACCTGTCCTGGACTGATAGACATTTAGATTATTTCTTGTGTTTTGCTATTTTAAATGCTTTTGCAATGAATAACTTTTAACATGTGCTATTTATGGTAGAGTTTATCTATAAGATAAAATCCTGGAAGTGGAATTGCTAAATCAAAGCATTTATAATTTAGTAAATATTGCCAGAATACCCTCTCTGGGGATTATACCAATTTACACTCCCATTGTCAGTGGTGTTTTTTTCTCAGAGTCATGTCAATACACTGTGTTATGAAACTTTTGGATCTTTTGACATTCTGGAAAGTTAAAATTTGTATCTCAGTGTAATTTTTTTGTTTATTGTTCAATTTTTTTTTTGAGGCAGGGTCTCACTGTGTCACCTAGGCTAGAGTACAGTGCAGTGATCATGGCTCACTGCAGCCTCAACCTCCCAGGCTTAAGGGATCACCATGCCTGGCTTTTTTGTTTGTTTGTAGAGACAGGGCCTTCTCAAGCTGACCTCTAACTCCTGGCTTCAAGTGATCCTCCCACCTCGGCTCTGGCCCCACAAACTGCTAGGATTACAGGCACGAGCCACCTAACCCAGCCTGTTTATTGTCCAATTGTTTATTGCTTTGTAAGTCTTGGATTTCTAGCTCCAGCAAAGAACAGGGTTTGGTTTGGTTTGGTTTCTGTCTTCCCCTAGCATTTGCATATTTTTTAAGGGTGTAATTTACATACAACAAACACCCTTTTGAAATGTATTATTTGGCGCCTGTAATCCCAGCACTTTGGGAGGCCGAGGTGGGTGGATCACCTGAGGTCAGGAGTTTGAGACCAGCCTGACTGATATGGTCAAACCTCATTTCTACTAAAAATACAAAATTTATCTAGGCATGGTGGCACACCGCTGTAGTCCCAGCTACTCGGGAGGCTGAGACAGGAGAATTGCTTGAACCCTGGAGGCAGAAGTTGCAGTGAGTTGAGATCATGCCACTGCACTTTAGTCTGGGCAACAGAGCGAGACTCCATCTCAAAATTAAATAAAGATAAAAATAAAAATAAAATGTATCATTTGATGTGCTTTGACAAATGTGAACACCTGAGTAACCACCACCCCTACAATCAAATACAGAACATTCCCATCCACTCACAAAGTTCTCCACGTCACTTCCCAGTCAGTGCTTACCACCTCCAGCCTTGAGCAGCCACTGACCTTTCCATAACCGCTGATCACATTTCACTTTTCTAGCATTTCATATGAATGAAATGAGTACACAGTATGTACTCTTTTGTGTCTAGCTTTTTCCCCTCACTGTACTGGTTTTGAGAGTAATACATGTTATTCTGTATCTGTAGTTCACTGTATTGCCAACACATTCCATTGTCTAGGTAGAGGCACAATTTATTCATTCATCCACTGATGAACATTTGAGTAGTTTTCAGGTTTGGTTATTAAATAAAGCTCCTCCAGACATCTGTGTATGAGTCTTTGTTTGGCCATATATTTTCATCTGGGTAAATACCTAGAAGTAGAATTGCTGGATTGAAAAACCGTCAAACATTTCCAACGTGATCCTGTCAACATGCAGTATAGTCAGTCTTTTAAACATTAGCCACTCTAGCAGGTGTGACTGACAATGTTGAGCCACTTTTAATTTGCTTTTTGGGCACTTGTCTTCTTTTGTGAACTATCTGTTCAATATTTTGCTCATTTAAGAAATGGGCTATTAATATTGTTGAGCTTTAGAAGTTCTTAGTATATCTGGATGCAGTGACATATGCCTGTATTCCCAGATACTTGGGAGGCTGAAGGAGGATCACTTGAGCCCAGAAGTTCGAGAACAGCCTGGACAACATAGCAAGACCTGATCTCTTAGAAGAAGAAGAAAGAAAGGGGAGAGAGCGAGAGAGAGAGAGACAGAGAAAGAGAGAGAAGAAGAAGGAGGAGGAGAGGAAGGGAGGGAGGGAGGGGAGAGAGAGACAGAAAGAAAGAAAAGAAAGAAGGAAAAAGAAAGAGAAAAGAAAAAAAGAAAGAAAGGAAAAGAGAAAAGGGAGTTCTTAGAATATTCTAGACACAGTCTTTAATAGATATGTGTATTTGGAATATTTTTCCACAGTCCATAACTTGCCTTTCTGGCTTCTTAATGCTCTAACTTGAAGAGCAAAAGTTTTTAAAATATTGATGAAGTCCCATTTATAATTTTTTAATGGTTAGAGGTTTTGTGCCTGGCCTAGGTGATATGGTTCAACTGTGTCGCCACCCAAATCTCATACTGAATTGTAGTTCCCATAATCCCCGCATGTTGTAGGAGGGACTCAGTGGGAGGTAACTGAGTCATGGAGGCAGTTACCTCCATGCTGTTCTCGTGATAGTGAGTACCTATAATCCCAGCTACTTGGAATCTCTTAAAAGAGATCTGATGGTTTTATAAGGGGCTTTTCTCCTTTTGCTGGGCACTTCTTCCTGCTGCCACGTGAAGAAGGATGTGTTTGCTTCCCCTTCTGCCATGATTATAAGTTTCCTGAGGCCTCCCCAGTCCTGCGGAACTGTGGGTCAATTAAACCTCTTTCCTTTATAAACTACCCAATCTTGGCCAGTGATTTATAGCAGAATGAGAAGGGACTAATGCAGTAGGAAATCTCTGGTCATCCCAAATTTTTGAAGATTTTCTCCTATGTTTTCTCCTAAAATTTTACAGATTTAGCTATTGACTTCATGTCTATGATCCTTTTTTTTTTCTTTTCAGACAGAGTCTTGAGATGTTGCCTAGGCTGAGTGCAGTGGCACAATCCTGGTTCACTGCAGCCTCAACCTCCTGGACTCAAGCAATCCTCCCCACTCAGCATCCCAAGTAGTTGGGATTATAGGTACACATTACCAAACCTGGCTAATTTTTAGGTTTTTTGTAGAAACAGGGTTTTGCCACATTGCCTAGGCTGGTCTCAAACTCCTGACCTCAAGTTATATACCTGCCTTGGCCTCTCAAAGTGCTGGAATTACAGACATGAGACACCTCGCCTGACCTGTGGTCCATTTTTGAATTAATTTTTGTATATGATATGAAGTAAAAGTTGAGGTTCTTTTTTTTTCAGGGTGATATCCGATTTTTCCAGCACTTTTTGTTTAAAGGTATCTTTCCCCCATTGAATTACCTAGAAACCTTTTCATTTGCTTTTGTGTTATTTTGAGTGAGTTTGAGCATCTTCTAATATGTTTAAGAGCCACGTGTCTCCTTTTCTACAAACTGTTATTTTTTCTACTTTGTTCATTTTTCTAGTGTTGGTTGTTTCTAGTTCTGTTTTTGACATTTGGGAGCTCTTTAAATATTAGGAAGATTAGCCATTTTGATATGAGCTGTAAATTTTTTTTCACTCAATTTGTTGGTTTGTATTTTGACTTTGCTTGTAATATTTTCTCATGAATTTTTAAAAATGTATTTGAATTGATAAATATTTTATGACTTCTGGATTTTGAGTCATAAGTTAAAAAACCTCAATTCTGAGATCATAACAGAATTTAATGTAATCTTATTATTTTATATTTTACATGTAAAATTAGAAACTCATTTGGAAATTAAATAAGTATAAAGTATAAAATATTGATCCCCTTTTTTTCAACACCATGAATTTTTTGTGTTGAGGTCTATAGTTGGGCTTTCTGCTCTGTTCCATCAGGCTAATGTTTATCCGTGCTCTAGGACCACTTCGTTTTAATGATTGAGGTGCCATAAAACGTTAAATATCTATAGGAGTAATTCTTTTTTTTTTTTTTTTTTTTTTTTTTTTTTTTTTTTTTTTTTGAGGCGGAGTTTCGCTCTGTCGCCCAGGCTGGAGTGCAGTGGCCGGATCTCAGCTCACTGCAAGCTCCGCCTCCCGGGTTCACGCCAAGGAGTAATTCTTTTTAATGCTTCTTAAGAAAGACCTTCTGTCTTTTTTTGTTTTAAGAGACAGAGTCTTGCTATATTGCTCAGGCTGAAGTGTAGTGGCTATTCATAGGTGCGATCATAGCTTACTGCAGCCTCAAATTCCTGGGTTCAAATGATCCTCCTACCTTGGCCTCCTAAGTAGCTGGGACTACAGATGCAAGCCACTTACCATGGCTGACTAGTGTTTCTATTTTCAATGAACTTTAGAATTACTTGGCGTAGTTTTTTAAAAAGAATATTGTCAGTATCTTCATTGGGATTATATTAAATGTGTCAAGTAACTCATAGAAAATTGCAGTCTTTAGCCGAGCGTGGTGGCTCAGGCCTGTAATCCCAGCACTTTGGGAGGCTGAGGTGGGTGGATCACGAGGTCAGATCAAGATTGAGACCATCCTGGCCAATATGGTGAAACTTCATCTGTACTAAAAATACAAAAATTAGCTGGGCGTGGTGGCATGCACCTGTAGTCCCAGCTACTTGGGAGGCTGAGGCAGGAGAATCACTTGAATCCAGGAGTTGGAGGTTGCAGTGAGCCGAGATTGAGCCACTACACTACAGCCAGCCTGGCAACAGAGCAAGACTCCATCTCAAAAAAAAAAAAAAAAAAAAGAAAGAAAAAAGAAAAAAAGAAAGAAAGAAAAGAAAAAGAAAATTGCAGTCTTTATGATAGTGAGTCTTCCTATCCATGAACATGGTGTGTTTTTATGTCTTCTTTTGTGTCCTTTAGAAGTTTTGAAATGTCCTTTATATTGTCTGAACATTTATTCCTAGGTACTTTACCCTTTTTGGTGCTACTATAAATGGAATATTTCTTCCATTATATTATCTGAACAGAATACAATTTATTGCTCTTTAGTGATTTTGTTTCTCTGTGTATGAGTAGAAAACAAACTCAGTTTCTCCTACCATACTCCAGAAACACACTTCTGATACCACATGTGTGGAGTTCCTCCACCCACCCAGATCAAGCAGCAGCCAGTTCTGCAGTGGCCACCAGCTGGGTGTCCTGATTCAATTCCAATACTATCTACCTGGATATAGCATCAGATCCCACAGGTCGAGGGCTCAGTCCCACAAGACTGTCCCCCACTTCCAGTGTCAATCACAAGCCCCAGATTGTGTTACCTGTACTTCTGGCCAACTGGCTATAAATCAGGATTCCCATGACCTTCTTCTTGGGTTTAATTTGCTAGAGCAGCTCACAAAATGCAGGGAAGCACTTGCTTACATTTAGCAGTTTATTATAAAGCATATTTTAAAGGATACAAATGAAAAGCAGATGAAGAGATAAACGGGGCACACTCTGGAAGGGCCTCGAATACAAAAGCTTCCATCCCTGAATACAAAATCTTCCATACAAGACCACCTTCCTGGAAAAGCCCTCAACTCAGTCGTTAAGGGTTTTTATGGAGATTTCGTTAAGTAGGCATGATCGATGACATCATTGGCCATTGGTGATCAACCTTTGGTCCCTCTCCCCTGCCCGAAGGTGGAGGGTAGGGCTCTGAGCAGATGGTTGGTTCCTCTGGCAAGCAGCCACCCATCCTGTGGTTATGAACATAAGCTCAGTTGTGGCTCTAAAGAACAAGCCCGTCTTTCACTTTTTTTTTTTTGTTTGTTTGTTTTTTTTGAGATGGAGTCTCACTCTGTTGCCCAGGCTGGAGTGCAGTAATGATCTCAGCTCACTGCAACCTCCACCTCCTGCACTGAAGCAATTCTCCTGCCTCAGCCTCCCAAGTAGCTGGGATTACAGATACACACCACCACGCCCAGCTAATTTTTGTATTTTTAGTAAAGACAGGGTTTCACCATGTTGGTCAGGCTGGTCTCCAACTCCTGACCTCGTGACCTGCCGCCTCGGCCTCCCAAAGTGTTGGGATTACAGACGTGAGCCACTGCGTCTGGCCTATCTTTCACCTTTATGCTTATTCTGGAGCTGCTCCAGAGCTGTTTCAGGAACCAAGGATGAAAGGTCAAGTATTTTAAGGAAAGATACTCTTACCACACTTCAGTCTCTTAGGAAATTACAAGGGTTATATGGGCTATGAGTCAGGAACTATAGACAAAAACAAAAAATAGATATATCATAGTATCATACTTACTACTATAAAACAGAATGAGCGTACCATTGAGCTGAGCAGAGGATGCAGGTTTTAAAGACAGAATAGGCTAAAGAAGCCAGAAACAAAGAACGAAGAGTGGATCGGTCATTTCAAAGTTACTTTCTTCGTAAGGCAGGAACAGAGAAACAGAACAATTTAAAAATAACTGGTGGCCAGGTGGGGGGGCTCATGCCTGTAATGCCAGCACTTTGGGAGACCGAGGCGGGTGGATCACAAGGTCAGAAGATCGAGACTATCCTGGCTAACACGGTGAAACCCCGTCTCTACTAAAAATCCAAAAAAAATTAGTGGTGGCAGAAGCCTGTAGTCCCAGCTACTCGGGAGGCTGAGGCAGGAGAATGGCATGAACCTGAGAGGCGGAGCTTGCAGTGAGCGGAGATCGCGCCACTGCACTCCAGCCTGGGCGACAGGGCGAGAGTACAACTCAAAAAAAAAAAAAAAAAAGGCCGGGCGCGGTGGCTCAAGCCTGTAATCCCAGCACTTTGGGAGGCCGAGACGGGCGGATCACGAGGTCAGGAGATCGAGACCATCCTGGCTAACACAGTGAAACCCCGTCTCTACTAAAAACACAAAAAACTAGCCGGGCGAGGTGGCGGGCGCCTGTAGTCCCCGCTACTCGGGAGGCTGAGGCAGGAGAATGGCGTAAACCCGGGAGGCGGAGCTTGCAGTGAGCTGAGATCCGGCCACGGGCGACAGAGCAAGACTCCGTCTCAAAAAAAAAAAAAAAAAAAAAAAGAAAAATAACCGATTGATGTCAGGTTACTTCAGGTAACTTTCTTTCTTTCTGTTGTTTGTTTGTTTGTTTGTTTGTTTGTTTGTTTGTTTTTGAGACAGAGTCTTACTCTGTTGCCCACGCTGAAGTGCAGTGGTGCAATCTTGAATTTCAGATCTCAGATGATCTTGGGCTCACTGCAACCTCTGCCTCTGTAGCAGGATGAGCCGCAGACAAAACTTCTCAGACACCGGATTAAAGAAGGAAGAGGTTTTTTATTCGGCTGGGAGCGTCGGCAGACTCGCGTCTTAAGAGCCGAGCTCCCTAGTAGCTGGGATTTCAGGTGTGCACCACCATGTCCGGCTAATTTTTGTATTTTTTGTAGAGATGGAGTTTCACCAGCTCACTGCAGCCTCGGACTCCTGGGCTCAAGTGATCCTCCTGCCTCAGCCTCCCAAGTATCTGCGACTACAGGTATGCACCACCACACCTAATTTTTAAATTTGTTGGAGATACAGGATCTTGCTTTGTTGCTCAGGCTGGTCTTGAACTCCTGGCCTCAAGCGATCCTCTTGTCTTGGTCTCTCAAAGTGTTGGGATTACAGATGTGAGCCACCACCACACCTGGCCAGGAGGGAGTTTCTAGATGAAGAGAAGAGACTGGGATCCTGAGCCCTGGTGGAAGGACAAATAAACTCTGCCCTGGAGAACTATGGGAGAAAGGATGGTGGGCTGGGGGAAGCAGGTAGTTCCTGGGTAAGGGTTGAAAATCTTCATAGTCCATCTTACCCCATTGGCTCTGGGATGTTTAGTGCCTGTAACAATTTCAAGGGAAAGAAGTGCCAATGGTAAAATCTTAGTCATTGGGTCATTTGCAGCAGTACTCAGCTACTCTTGGTTAGCCCCTCAGTGGGGCCTCCCAGCCCAAAACCACAGAGAGTGATGGGGAGGGTCACTTGGGGAGACTTGTTTATATACTGGAGTGGTGAGGGCTGGTGGGTAGTTCTTCATTCCTGTCCTGGGCCAAGTGAAGTCCAACCAGGAGATCAAGTCTTTCAGTGATGACCCAAGGCCAACATCTTCAAGACTGATGAGGGCAGCTGGGAGTGTTAGGTGAAGGTAAAGGAGCAGTGAGGGATCAGTCAGGAGCACCTTGGGGTGCAGAGTGGGAGAAGAGCAGGGGATTACTGATCCACCCGGCTCATTGCCAAGGAAGATGGGGGTCCAGCAGGCCCAGAGAAAACCTTCCCAGAGGAATCTGGGGGCAAAGCAGGTTCCTGAAACCAGGTCTCATGGCTCCAAGCCCATAACTGTGGGGAGGTGGGATTAGTTTAGAATAAAGAGGGTCTCAAGACCTGCGACTTTCAGTTGCTCTGCCAAGCCTGACTCCACTGCATAGGGGTTGATGGGGGGACTGTCGGGGTGGGGCAGAGGGGGACACAGTTCTACCCCTACTGCCCCAGATTCCCCCCTGCTTAGACAGGATAGGTGAGGTGGTGGGGAGAGACAGAGAGGGAGGAAGCTGAAGATGAAAGAGACTCTTCTCGGCACTGAAGATTTGTCCACCATAGTTCCCCTCTGGGCTGGGGCTCCAGTTTGCTTTCATTGACTTTCCAAAGCCTGGCATGGTGTCTGCCATGTAACAGGCACCAGCAACTGGTTTTCAAAATTAGCTTGTTGAGTAAGATGAAGAAGTCTTAGATATTGAGGAGGCCGGAAGAAGGGAGGAATAGAAGAAGGGAGGGAAAGAGAGGCAGTGATAGACAGAGAAGGTAAACTAGGAAAAACAAAACCACTGGGAGACAGGGATAGAGGGAGGGACAGGAGAGAGAGAGAGAGGCAGAGACAAAGTGAGAAACAGGGCCACAGAGGAAGAAAGGAGAAGCAAGCCTGGCACAGTGGCTCACACCTTTAATCCCAATACTTTAGGCGGCTAAGGTGGGAGGACCACTTGAACCCAAGATTTGGAGACCAGCCTGGGTATTAGCTGGGCATGGTTGTGTGCACCTGTAGTCCCAGCTACCCGGGAGGCTGAGGAGGGAAGATCTCTTGAGCCCAGGAGGTCGAGGCTGCAGTGAGCTATAATTGCACCACTGCACTCCAGCCTGAGCGACAAAGCAAGAACCTGTCTTTAAAAAAGAAAAAAAGAAGCAGGGACTGAGCTGGGGAGGAAGGCTGGTGCCTGTGCCGTGGGAAGAAGGGCAAGGTGCTCTCAGAGTTGCTCTGTGGTCAGGGACTCTGCCCCATGTTCAGATTTCATCCCAACCTTGGTCTGCATGCTGGGTATGAGGAGAAAAGTGGCCCAAGAGAAGCCCTGAGTCTCCATGCTGACTTCTGGGTCTCATGGGCACCCAAACCACAAAGCCATGCAGGTAACTCCAGAGGGTCCGAGTCACCCCGAGGAGGAGAAGAAGCCCGGGCAGTGGCATCCAGAGGCCTCCCGGGGCGCCTTGGCTCCCAGGTCAGATCTCCCATTTTTTCCTGACGGGAACGTAGAGAAAACCAGTCCCGAGCTTGTGGTGCCATCTTGTGGCGACACGGGAGATAGCTGGTTACCTCTTTCCAAAGGCTGCTTTCCAGGGGCGGGGCGGGGCGGGGCGCTGCTGTGGTAGAGTGACGGTGAAGAGCGGGGTCTAGGGAATATTCACCCTGCCTAGCCTTTCCCAAATGCATTCACGCACACACACTCACACTCACACACACACCGCTGTTGTGCCTGGCCCAGGTGCACCTGACAGGGTTGTGGGGGTAGGGAGGAAAGTGGGAGGCTTTGGCCTGGAGAAACTGGGGGAGGCGGACTACTGCATCTCCAGAAACTGCAGATTCTGGATTAAATCTGCAAAATGAGGCATTCTGAAATCAAAGGGCGTTTTAAGACCTCCTGGACCAGGTGCTATTACCTTTGGAAGTTCCTTCCCACATCTTATTAAATATTAAAATACACAGAAATTCTACGTTAAATATTACATAGCACTGTAAGATAACACAGGTGATTTTTGCATGTTTGCCTTGGAAATTACTTGGCTAAGAGTAATTCATTTATGGTGTAATTACCTATGCGTTCTCAGCCCTCCCTGGGTTATTCATTTGCATTCTTAAAGTACAATCACACCCCAAATAACGACGTTTCGGGTCAGTGATGGGCTGCGTATACGATGGCGGTCCCGTAAGATTATAATGGAGCTAACAAATTACTATTGCCTAGTGATGTCATAGCCGAGCTAACATTTTAGGTGACACAAAGCATACTCATGCAAATCTATGATGGAAAAAAGAAACAAACCTGGCAAACCACCATGGACATATTTCTGAAAAGACCGACACTTCCTCAAGAAGAGCCTCAGGCAGGTCCTTTAGGAGAGATTCCAGAAGAATGCATTGTCCTCTGGGCGCGGTGGCTCAGGCCTGTAATCCCAGCGCTTTGGGAGGTGGAGGCAGGTGGATCACCTGAGGTCAGGAGTTCGAGACCAGCTTGGCCAACATGGCAAAACCCCTTCTCTGGGCGTGGTAGCACGTGTCTGTACTCCCAACTGCTTGGGAGGCTGAGGCTGGAGGATCACTTGAACCTTGGAGGCGGAGGTTGCAGTGAGCTGAGATCATGCCACTGCACTCCAGCCTGGGCGACAGAGTAAGACTCCATCAAAAAAAAAAAAAAAATAGAAAAAAAGAAAAGAAAAGAAAAAAGCATTGTTGTAACAGCAGGTGACAGCTCCATGCATGTTGTTGCCTCTGAAGACCTTCCAGTGAGACAAAGTGTAGAGGTGCAAGACAGTGATATTGATGGTCCTGACCCTGTGTAGGTTTAGGCCAATGTGTGTATTTGTGTCTTAGTTTTTAACAATAAGGTTTTAAAAGTAAAAATAAAATAATTGAAAAATAAAAAAGTTTATAGAATAAGGATACAAAGAAAAAATATTTTTGTAGAGCTGTATCATGTGTTTGTGTTTTAAGCTAAGTGTTATTATAAAAAGTCAAAAAGTTAAAAAAATTTAAAAGTTCATAAAGTTGTAGAAAGCTAAGGTTAATTTATTACTGAAGAAAAACTTTTCTTTTTTTGAGACAGTTTTGCTCTTGCTGCCCAGGCTGGAGTGCAATGGCGCGATCTCAGCTCACTGCAACCTCCGCCTCCCAGGTTCAAGCAATTCTCCTGCCTCAGTCTCCCAGGTAGCTGGGATTACAGGTGCCCACCACCATGCCTGGCTGATTTTTTGTATTTTTAGTAGAGATGGGGTTTCACCATGTTGACCAGGCAGGTCTCGAGCTCCTGACCTCAGGTGATCCACCCGCCTCGGCCTCCTAAAGCACTGGGATTACAGGCATGAGCCACCGCGCCCTGCAGAAGAAAAATATTCTTAATAAACTTAGTGTAGTAGCCTAGGTTACAGTGTCTTTAGAGTCTACAGTAGTGTACAGTATTGTCCTAGGCCTTCACATTCACTCACCACTCACTCACGGACTCACCCAGAGCAACTTCCAGTCCTGCGAACCCCATTCATGGTAAGTACCCTAGACAGGTATACATTTTAAATATTTTATATCATATTTTTACTGTGCCTTTTCTATGTTTAGATACACAAACACTTATTATTGTATTATAATTGCCTATCATGTTCAGTACAGTCACATGCTGTACAGGTTTGTAGCCTATATCTCATACAGCCTAAGTGTATAGCAGGCCACACATCACAGAGCGTGTAAGGACACTCTCCGATGTTTGCACAACATTGAAATCACCTAACAGCGCATTTTTCTGATGGTATTCTTGTGGTTAACAGATGCATGACTGTGCTCCAAGAGTTAAAAAAAGTCTAGTCTACAGATGCTTTTTAAAAGTAATGAAATTCTTATGAACACTACATTTAATAATTAAAGAGGCCAATAGAGAATTAATGACATAAATTAACAATCGATGACACTTTGTGGACATTTGATTAAACATTTATCAATTTGGATGATTCTGTAGTTTTTACATTTTGGAGCCAAGACTTTTCTCAGGTTTTAAACATTGATTTAGGTCCCTGAGAAGCTCATGGGCTCTCAGCATGTCCTTTGAGATCACTTTACCTGAAAGATAAGTGGCCTGATGACACCTACCCATAGGAAAGCTATGAAGAATAAAAATTGGACACTAGATGAAAGCACTTAGTATAGTGTCTGGTAAACGCTGAGCACCTAATTGAAAGTAGTAGATGTTAGTAAATGTATCTGCACACACATACTGACAAACTCATTCATTCACTCAAACGTTTTTTATTGGGTACTCACTATGTGCTGGGCAAGGCAATGTTCTAGGTGCTAAGGATACAGTAGGGGAACAAACCCACCAAGAACCCTGTCCTTGTGAAATTTACATTCTCATTGGGAGAGCTAAACTTAAGCAATAAGCATTAAAAATCAGAAAGGAGGCTGGGTGCATTGGCTCATGCTTGTAATCCCAGCTCTTTGGGAGGCTAAGGTGGGAGGATCGCTTGAGTCCAGGAGTTTGAGGCTGTAGTGAGCTAGGATCACACCACTGCACTCCAGCCTGGGTGACAGAGTGAGTCCCTGTCTCAAAAAAAATACATATATGTATGTGCGTGTGTATGTATATATATGTATATATGTGTGTGTATACATATATGTGTATGCGTGTGTACACATATGTGTGTGTGTGTGCGTGTGTACATATTGTATACACATATATAGAGAGAGAGAGTAAGAGAGAGAGAGAGAAATAAGAAAGGCATACAGTATGTTAAAAGGCCATGAATGCCTTGGGAGAGGGCCTGGCATGTTCTAGAACAGCAAAGAGGCCACTGTGGCTGGGATGGAGAGAGGCAGGAGAGTGGCAGAAGACCAGGCCAGAGGGGAAATGGGGCCAGCTCGTGTAGGGCCTGGTAGGCCACCGGAAGGGCTATGTGCAGTGGGAGCCCCGGCAGGGTTCTAAGCAGAGGAACATGAGGGACTGAACATACAGGTGCACCGTGGCCAGACCTTGTGGAAACTAGAACTCTGAGCCTAACCTGCAGCAAGGTGCCCAGGAAACCAACCCCTTCATCTGGCATCCACAGCCCAGGATGCCAGTCTGCTATAAGTCAGACATGTAGGAAGCCAGATCACTGTCTCCAGTAGCCATCCAGGAAGCAAAACAATAACTTCTCTAACAACCAGCCCCCAAAGACCAGGACTTGATTAAAAACTGGCAGCTTCCCTAATTTTTGTCCCAGCTTCCAACTTGGGGCCAGCAAGAGAAAGCCAAATATGCACCCACCTCTCCCCAGCCAATCTCAGAATCCCCTCCAAATTATCCCACCTTCAGCTTCTCCAGGCCAATAACCTTCAATTAGGGCACACCCGAAGCCTTCTCCAACCTCTTTTTTCCCCCCACCCCCACTATAAGGCTCAGCCTGACTTTGAATCCCTACAAAAATGCAAGTGATGCTGGCTGACTCCCTTGCTATAGCAAGCTCTGAATAAGTAGCCTTTGTGTTTCTCATTTGATTGGTTTTTGTTTATTTCTACAGATGGTAGAACCCATCTTACAAAGCTGCTTTATTGAGAATAGACTGTATATAAAAGCAGGGAGACCCATTAAGAAGCTGTTGCAAGACTCCATATAAAAAAAAAAAAAAAAAAAAAAAAAAAAAAAAGGAGGCTGTTGCAATAATCCAGGCAGGAGAAAAGAGTGGTGTGGACCAGGCTGGTAGCAGGGCGGGAGTTGTACTCTGGTTATTTGTATTCTAAGTTGTTAATTTTGAAATAATTGTAGGGTCACAGAAGGTCACAAAGGAATGTAGAGAGAAGTCCCCTGTTCCCCTCATACGAACAACTCACATAACCAGAGTACAGTATCAAAATGAAGAAATGGAACATTGGCACAATCCATTGAGTTTATTCAGATCTAACCAGTTACACACGCACCCACTTGTGTGTGTGTTTGAGTGTGCCTGTAGGAAATGGGAAATCATGTATATAGTGAGAAAAATAGAGTTGGCCTTTGTCCGTGGTTCTTGGCACGGAGCTTTTAAAACACTCCTAAAATTTCCTGAGTTACAGTAATGTCTTGTTATTCATAACAAACCCCTTTCAACCATACCTGAGCTTATGCTAATAAGGACCCTAAATAGTCTCTGGATGCAGGCTGCTCATCAGAAAGATTAAGCCATGATTGGTGATGAGAGGGCTGGAACTTTGAGCCCCACCCTCTGACCTCCAGGAAGGGGACAGTGGCTAGAGATGGAGTTCAGTCACCAATGACCAGTGATTTCATCAGTCATGCCTCTGTAATGGAACCTTCAAAAGTTCCAAAACAATGGAGTTTGGAGAGCTTCCAGGTTGGAACACATGGAGATGCTGGACGGGTGACGCCCAGAGCAGGCAGGGAGGCTCTGCACACGCACCCCCCGGTACCCAGTCCCATGCATCTCTTCACTTGGCTGTTCTGAGTTGTATCTTTTATAATAGACCAGTAATGGTTAAGTAATGTGTTTTTCTGAATTCTGTGAGTCATTCTAGAAAACTGTCAAACCTGAGGAATGGGGGTCATGGGAACCTCCAAATTTGTAGTTGGCTGGACAGAAGTGTGGGTAACCTGGGGACCCAGTACTCGTGACTGGCATGTGAAATGGGGGTAGTCTTTTTTTTTTTTTTTGGAGATGGATTCTCACTCTGTCACCCACGCTGGAGTGCAGTGGCACAATCTCGGCTCACACAACCTCCGCCTCTGGGTTCAAGCAATTATCCTGTCTCAGCCCCCCAAGTAGCTGGGATTACAGCCACTCACCAACACTTCCAGCTGATTTTTGTACTTTTAGTAAAGATGAGGTTTCACCATGTTGGCCAGGCTGGTCTCGAACTCGTGACTTCAGGTGATCCACCCGCCTCGGCCTTCCAAAGTTCTGGAATTACAGGCATGAGCCTCCGCACCTGGCCTTTTTTTTTTTGTTGTTTTTTTGAAATGGAATTTCACTCTTGTTGCCCAGGCTGGAGTGCAATGGCGTGATCTCAGCTCACTGCAACCTCCGCCTCCTGGATTCAAGCAATTCTTCTGCCTCAGCCTCTTGAGTAGCTGGGATTACAGGTGCCCACCACCACACCTGGCTAAGTTTTGTATTTTTAGTAGAGACAGGGTTTCACCATGCTGGCCAGGCTGGTCTCGAACTCCTGACCTCAGGTGATCGGCCCACCTCAGCCTCCCAAAGTGCTGGGATTACACGTATGAGCCACTGCGGCTGGCAGAAATGGGAGTGGTCTTATGGGACTGAGCCCTTCAGCCTGTGGAGCCTGACACTAACTCCAGGTAGTTAGTATCGGAATAGAATTGAATTATTGAACACCCAATTGGTATCACAGAATCAGAAAATCAATTGGTACTGGAAATGATACCACTTATTTGGTATCAGCATAAAGACCACAAAAAAGCTTTTGTTTGTTTATTTGTTTGTTTGAGACCGAGTCTCACTCTGTTGCCAGGCTGGCATGCAGTGGTGCAATCTTGGTTCAATGCAACCACCTCTTCCCGGGTTAAAGTGATTCTCCTGCCTCAACCTCCTGAGTAGCTGGGATTACAGGCATACACTGCTACACCCAGCTAATTTTTGTATTTTTAGTAGAGACGGGGTTTCACCATGTTGGCCAGGATGGTCTCGATCTCTTGACCTCATGATCCCCCCACCTCAGCCTCCCAAAGTGCTGGGATTACAGACGTGAGCCATCACACCTGGCCAACCACAAAGTTGCTCTATGCAAATTTGTCCCATGAGTAGCCTGGAGTAGCCACCAGAATGATCGAGGTGCTCAACTGTACCATCACCACAAAGCCTCTTGTGTTACCCCTTTGCAGCCACACGCTCCCCTCCCATTCTGATATGGTACTGATCTGTGTCCCCACCAAATCCAGCGGAGTTCTCATGGATGGGATCTCACCATGAGATCTGGTTGTTCAAAAGTGTGTAGCACCTCCCCTTTCTCTTCCTCCTGCTCCGGCCATGTAAGTAGTGCCTGCCTCCTCCTTTGCCTTCCCCGTGATTGTAAGTTTCCTGAGGCCTCCCCAGAAGCTGAAGCCACCATGCTTCCTGTACAGCTTGCAGAACCATGAGCCAATTAAACCTTTTGTCTTTATAAATTACCCAGTCTCAGGTATTTCTTTATAGCAAGAGGAGAACAGGACTAATACAAATTCCTAACTCCTGACAACCACTAGTCTCTTCCCCATCTCTCTAATTATATTATTTGCTATGCGAATAGAATCATGCAGTGATGTATCCTTTTGAGGCTGGCTTTTTCACTCAGCAAAAGTTCATCCAAGTTGTTGCTTGTATCAATAGTTCATTCCTTCTACAGCAAAACAGTATCCAGTGGTATGAATACACCATAGTTTGTGAGTATTTTCTGGTTTAGGGCTATTACAAATTAAGCTTCTATGAGCATTTGTGTACAACTTCCACCATAAAAATGAGTTTTCATTTCTCTGGGAAAAATGCATGAGAGTGCAATTGCCAGGTTTTATGATAAGTCCATTTTTATTTTTGAAAGGCACTGGTTATATTTTCAACATAGGGCCAACAGGATTATCTGACAAATTGAATGTGGGTTTGAGAGAAAAGAGGAGTCAGGGATGGTTCTAAATGAAACCGTGCTGGAACATAGTAAGGGCTTGGTAAATGTCAGCTGCACGAGTGGTAGCAAATACAACTGCAATCATCAAAGAAGTAAGAAAAATCACCAGGCACTGTAAGCCATGAGACATTGCCCTAGAAGGCATTTGGAGTCACTCATTTGCATATGTTAAAAGTGAAAGAGAAGAGTGTTTATTTCCTCTTAGGATGTAGAAAATCACAAGGGAACATCATTCCTATTCTTTTTTGGGGGCGCTCCAGTGATCCTCCCACATCAGCCTCTGAGTAGCTGGGACTACAGGCTCCTGCCGCCACGTCTGGCTAATTTTTTTTTTTTTTTTTTTTTTTTTTTGGTAGAGACAGGGTTTCGCCGTGTTGTTCAGGCTGGCTGGTCTTGAACTCCAGGGCTCAAAGGATCCACCCACCTCAGCCCCTAAAAGTGCTGGGAGTACAGCAATGAGCCACCCACCCCATGACTCTAATGATAACAAAACACCAGATAATCTGCAAAACCATAATTTCTTAAACCAGTCAGGAGCTGAGGGGGCAGGCAACCAAGAGAACTGAATTCCAAAGAGTGACGAGCCCCACCAAAGAAAGGCAGGACAGAGCATGTGGTGGGCAGGAGGGAGTCTGCCCTGCCTTCTGAGCTTTTTGCACAGGTCTTCACTGCAGGAAAAAGACTGGAGGCAGAGGGGGAGCCGGGAGAGACCCCTTCCCGCTTGCTGGTGACACAAGCATGCAAGCGGTGATTGGCTGCTGTGCAGCGACCCCCACCTGCTTCCCCAAGATGATTCTCTCTGGGCAAAGCCATGTGGGAGGCTGCTCTCTCTGGCCCTGGGCTGCTACCGGAGAGGCAGAAACGAAGATCCACTACTTCTGGGGCAGGATCAAAGTAAACACCACTTGCCCCTGCAGGAGGGGCAGGACACACTCTCTTGTGTTAAACCTACAGGAGATAGAAGGCACGAGAAGAAGGGACAGGAGCACTTCGAAGACTGCACCTTTTGAGACCCTAGTACACAGGCTCTGTGGAGGCTGGGCCAGGAGAATGGAGCAACATCCCACCGCCAGTAAACCCTTTAACACACATCCACAAACCGCCTCCACCACTAGCCCAACCAAGAGTAGCAGCAACGGCATTTACCACCAGGAGGCGGGCAAGACCTCACATCCCCTAGGTGGTGCAGGCGAGCAGGGGCTGCTGAGAGCTGAGGGTGGAGCTGCAACTTTGAGAAAACTTCCGGGCCCCCCAGGCTGTCTGTGAGAAACACACACTTTAAATATAAAGACCTAGGGCTGGGGCCGTGGCTCACACCTGTAATCCCAGCACTTTGGGAGGCCAAGGCAGGCTGACCACCCGAGGTCAGGAGTTCAAGACCAGCCTGGCCAACATGGTGAAACTCCATCTCTACTAAAAATACAAAAAGTAGTCAGGTGTGGTGGCATGTGCCTGTAAACCCAACTACTTGGGAAGCCGAGGCACGAGAATCGCTTGAACCCGGGAGGTGGAGGTTGCAGTGAGCTGAGATCACACCATTGCACTCCAGCCTGGGCAACAGAGTGAGACTCTGTCTCAAAAGAAATAAAAAGTAATAATAAAGACCTAGATAGCCTAAAACCAAAGGAATGGAAAAAAGACTTGCCATGTAAACACTAATCGAAAGAAAGCTCAAGTGTCTATATTAATGTCAGACGAAGCAGAAACAGAGAATATTTTCAGGAATAAAGAAGGACCGTATATAAAGGGGTTGATTCATCAAGAAGACATCATACCTGTCCGTGCATGTGCACTGGAGAACACAGTGAGGTGCACTGGAGAACACATTAGAGCTGAAATCAAGAAATCGAGACCGTTAGAGCTGAAAGGAGAAATAGACAAATCCACTCTTCTCTCAATACTTGGTAGAGTGAGTACACAGAAAATCAGGCTGGGTATGGGTAACTTGAATAACACTAATAACCAACTTAATCTGATTGACATTTATAGGACATTCCACACAACAGCAGAATACACATTCTTTTTGAGTGCCCATGGAACTCTAGCAAGATACACCATATTCTGGGCCATAAAGCAAATCTTAACAAATTAAAAATAAGTGAAATCATACAAAGTATGTTCTCTCACCATAATAAAAATAAGTGAAATCATACAAAGTATGTTCTCTCACCATAATGAAATTAAACTATAAATCAGTAACAGAAAGATATCTGGAAAGTCCCCAAATGTTTGGAAATAAACAACATACTTTTAGACAACTTATGGTTCAAAGAAGAAACCATGAGGATAATTAGAAATATTCTAATGGAAATAAAAATACAACATATCAAAACTGTCGACGGAACGAGTCGAACTCTGGCTGGGCGCAGTGGCTCACGCCTGTAATCTCAGCACTTTGGGAGGCTGAGGCGGGTAGATGACAAGGTCAGGAAATTGAGACCATCCTGGCTAACACGGTGAAACCCCATCTCTATTTTTGTAAAAATACAAAAAATTAGCCAGGCCTGGTGGCGGGTGCCTGTAGTCCCAGCTACTCGGGAGGCTGAGACAGGAGAATAGCATGAACCCAGGAGGCGGAGGTTGCAGTGAGCCGAGATTACACCACTGCACTCCACCCTGGGTGACAGAGCAAGACTTCGTCTCAAAAAAAAAAAAAAAGAGAGTCGAACTCTGTAAAATATTTTAGGAGATTTATTCTGAGCCGAATATGAGTGACCATGGCCTGTGACACAGCCCTCAGGAGGTCCTGAGAACACGTGCCCAAGATGGTCGGGGTGCAGCTTAGTTTTATATATTTTAGGAAGGCATGAGACAGCAATCAAATACATTTAAGAAATACATTGGTTTGGTTCAGAAAGGAGGGACAACTCAAAGCGGAGACTTCCAGGCTACAGGTAAATTTAAACATTTTCTGGTTGACAATTGGTTGGTTTATCTGAAGATCTGGGATCAATAGAAAGGAAATGTTCAGGTTAAAATAAAGGATTGTGGAAACCAAGTTTTATTGTGCAGCGGAATCTCTCAGATAGCAGACTTCAAAGTGGGGGGAGAGAGAGAGAGAGAGAGAGAGAGAGAGAGCAGGTTGTAAAATGTTTCTTATTAGACCTAAAAGGGTGCCTGGCTCTTAGTTGATTATCTCCTGGATCTGGAAAGGAAGAAAGGAAAACAAAGGGGAAAAGGGATTCTCTATAGAATGTGGATTTTTCCCACAAGAGACTTGCAGGGCAATTTCAAGGTATGGCAAGGAAATACATTTTGGGGTTAAATATTTTTTCCTTGTCTCGTAATGTTATGCCAGAGTCAGATTGAAAAGTAAGTCACAATATATAAATAAAACCCATCTGATGAGAATTTATGATTTGTAGGGCATGACTCCCTAAACCCCTTAGATAGAAATTTTGGCAAGATCAAAAATCAGAACTTAGTCCTAAAAACTCATGGATACCATTTACTGCAGTGCTTACAGAAAATCTTTGTGACACTGTTTAAGTTAAGGTTTAGATAGGACAAAAAACACAATCCATAAAAGGAAAAAAACGATAAATTCGCTCTTATCAAAATTAAAAACTTCTGCTCTTTAGAAGGGACTAGTAAGAAAATGAAACAACAAACTACAGATTGGGAGAAAATATTTGCAAAACATATAACTGATGAAGAACTTGTATCCAGAATAGATAGATAAAGAACTCTTCCAACTCAATGATAAGACAAACAAGCCAATTAAGAATGGGCAAAGGATTTGAAGAGAAACTTCATAAAAGAAGAGATATCCTGGCAAATAACCACATGAACAGAGGCTCAACATTATTAGTCACTAGGGAAATAAAAATTTAAACCAGAATGAAATACAGTTGGCCCTCGGTATCTACAGGTTCCACATCCACGGATTCAACCAACTGCACAGTGAACGCACAGATAAAAAATACTGAAAAAAATAACAATACAACAATAAAAAACAATACGACATAACAACGATTTACATAGCATTTAAATTATATTAGGGATCATAAGTCATCTAGAGATAAAGTAAAGTGGGGGATGTGCATGGGTTATATGCAAATGCTACACTATTTTATATCAGGGACTTGAGCATCCCCGGACTCTCCTATTTTCAGGAGTCCTGGAATCAGTCCCCAGGAATATGGAAAGATGACTGCCACTGGGTACCTAGTAGAATAGCTTTAAAAAAGACAATACAGGTCAGGCACAGTGGCTCGCCCCTGTAATCCCAGCACTTTGGGAGGTTGGGGCAGGCAGATCACAAGGTCAAGAGATTGAGACCATCCTGGCCAACATGGTGAAACCCTGTCTCTACTAAAAATACAAAAATTAGCCAGGTGTGGTGGTGCGTGTCTGTAATCTCAGCTACTTGGGAGGCTGAGGCAGGAGAATCGTTTGAACCCCGGGGGCGGAAGTTGCACTGAGCTGAGATCACACCACTGTACTCCAGCCTGGCGTCTCAAAAAAAATAAATAAATAAATAAGAGGATATAATGTGTCTGTTGAGCATGTAGCCATTTTGTTTTTGTTTTTGTTTTTTGTTTTGAGACAAGGTCTCCCTCTGTCACCCAAGTTGGAGTGCAGTGTCACTGTAGCCTCAAACTCCTGGGCTCAGGTGACCCTCCCATCCCTGCCTTCTGAGCAGCTGGGACTGCAGGTACCCACCACCATCCCTGGCTCATTATTGTGTTTTTTGTAGAGACAGTGTTTCACCATATTGCCCAGGCTGGTCTGGAACTCCTGGGCTCAAGTGATCTGCCTGCCTTGGCCTCCCAAAGTGTTGGGATTACAGGCATGAGCCACCACCCCCGGCCAAATATCTTAAATAATGTACATTTCAAAATTGTCAACAGAGTAAATTCCAAATGTTCTTACTACAAAAAATAAGAACAGTATTTGAGGTGATGGATATGTTAATTAGCTCAATTTGATTATTCAACATCATATTAATACATCATAACATCACTTCATACTCAATAGATACAACTGTTATTTGTCAGTTTACAATTAAAAATAAGATTAGGTCGGGTGCAGAGGCCCATGCCTGTAAACCCAGTACTTTGGAGGTCAAGGCAGGCAGATCACTTGAGAGACCAGCCTGGCAAACATGGAGAAACCCCGTCTTTACTAAAAATATAGAAATTAGCCAGGCATGGTGGGGGGCACCTGCAATCTCAGCTAATCAGGAGGCTGAGGCAGGAGAATTGTTTGAACCCGGGAGACAGAGGTTGCAGTGAGCTAAGATTGCACCACTGCACGTCAGCCTGGGCGACAGGGTAAGACTGTCTCAAAAATGAAAAATAGGCCTGCACGGTGGCTCCTGCCTGTAATCCCAGCACTTTGAGAGGCCAAGGTGGGCAGATCACGAGGTCAGGAGTTCGAGACCAGCCTGGTCAGCATGGTGAAACCCCGTCTCTACTAAAAATACAAAAAATTAGCTGGGCATGGTGGTGTGTGCCTGTAATCCCAGCTACTTGGGAGGCTAAGGCAGGAGAATTGCTTGAACCTGGCAAGTGGCGGGGGTTGCAGTGAGCCAAGATCATGCCACTACACTCCAGCCTGGGCGACAAAGCGAGACTCTGTCTCAAAAATAAATAAATAAATAAAAATAAAATTTAAATTAAAAAAGCATTATGTTAAGTGAAGCAAGCCAGATACAGAAGACCACATACTATGTGATTCCATATATTTGAGATTCTGGAGAAGACGAAACTACAGGAACAGAAAACAGCTTAGTTGTTGCCAGGGGCTGTGGGTGGGAGGTAGAAAATGGACCACAAAGAGGCATGAGGGAAGTCCTGACTGATGGAGGTATTACATTTTCATTGTGGGGGTATTTATATCACTGCATATATTTATCAGAACTCATCAAAATGTACACCTAAAAAGGGTAAATTTTGCTGTATGCAGATTATTTCTTGGCCAGACACTGTGGCTCATGCCTGTAATCCCAGTAGTTTAGGAGGTGGAGGCAGGAGGATTACTTGAGCTCAGAAGTTTGAGACCAGACTGGGCAACATGGCGAAACCCTGTACCTACAAAATAAATAAATAAATAAAATTAGCCAGGCATAGTGACACTTGCCTGTAGTTCCAGCCACTTGGGAGGCTGAGGTGGGAGGATTGCTTGAGCCCAAGGAGGTCGAGGCTGCAGTGAGCCATGATCTGCACTCTAGCCTGGGCGACAGAGTGAGACCTGGTCTCAAAAAATAAACATATTTCTTAATATACTTGAATTTTAGTGAAGAAGTGGGAGGGGCAGTGGCTGTGAATCAGAAATGAGATGGCCTTTGATGTCACCTATCTGAAATAGGGTGTCCTCCAGCTGCAGCGAAGATCTCTTCCCTGGCTGAGAAGCTCCAGGCTGCTGCAACTCCCACAGAGGGCAAGGTCTCTTTTTCTCACCTGGCACAGGGGCACTACCAGCTGGATCATGTCCCTCGGGCCCAGGATTCGGTTTCCCAGGGCACCACAGGCACTGTCTCCCAAGTTTTGGGGGTATCCATGTTGATACAGCAAACAGGGCATTTATTAGGACTTGCTTATTCAATCATGTTCTCAAACCCGCAGGGAAAAGGCAGAGAAGGTAGCCACCTACCAACAAGAAAAAAGCACAAAAAATACTTAAGAACTTCCTAACAAGGAAAAGAAATGACAGCCGGGCATGATGGCTCACACCTGTAATCCCAGCACTTTGGGAGGCCGAGGCGGGTGGATCATTTGAGGTCAGGAGTTCGAGACCAGCCTGGCCAACACGGTGAAAGCCCGCCTCTACTAAAAATAAAAATATTAGCTAGGCGTGGCAGCAGGCACCTGTAGCCCCAGCTACTCAGGAGGCTGAGGCAGGAGAATCACTTGAACCCGGGAAGTGGAGGTTGCAGTGAGTCGAGATAGCACCACTGCACTCCAGCCTGGCGACAGAGCGAGACTCCATCTCAAAAAAAAAAAAAAAGAGAGAAACGACGAACCATTACTCTGAACAGGATATTGTGGTTAACTATGTTGCCAGTCAACAACAGTAATCCAAGCTGTAGCCTTTCTGTATATTTGCAAGCTTTGGACACCTGCTGCATTTTACTCTCTGCTTCCTGAGAGGGGTACTTAGGACCACAGAAATGAATGTTGTGTCCAAATTGCCTGGACCCAGATAGCAGGTTCCAGTTTTGCCCTAGCACACATCTGGTGTAGGGGAAAGCATGCCAAACACGGGCTGCATCTGGCAGTACAATGGCACAGGATTCCACTGGTGGCATTTTATCCAGGACTTCTGTATTTGTAGCCAGGAGTAAAATTGGTCTGTGGTTATCAGCATGAGGGTGGGTGGTGCAGGATAGCAATCTTTATCAGAGTTTGGTGTTAGGATTAGCTTCATAAAATCAATTTAGAAGCATAAAATCAATTCAACATTTTCCCCATATGCTCTGGAAGAGTTTAAATAACATAGAAATTCACTGTTCTTCCAGTTTGAAATAACTCATGCTAAAACTCTCTAGGGCTGGTGTCTTTTTAGAGATGATAATTTTTAAATTTTCTTCTGTGGTAATTGGTCTTTTTGTGCTTTTCACTTGAGTCAATTTTGGCAATTTGGAAGTACTAGAAAATTATTATTTAATGTTGAGACACTCCTATTTATAAGCATGCACTAGTTTCTTCAATTTGAAAAGTCATCTCCATGGCTGTGTTCTTATCCCTTCTAATCCCATATTTTTCTAGTAATATTTTGTTGACTAACTGATGGTTTATTTATTTATTTATTTTTGAGACAGGGCTTCACGGTTGCCCAGGTTGGAGTACGGCAGCACAATCTCAACTCACTGCAACCTCCACCTCCTGGGCTCAAGCAATCCTCCCACCTCAGCCTCCCGGATAGCTGGGACTATAGGCGTGCACCACCATGCCCAGCTAATTTTTGTATATTTTGTAGAGACAGGGTTTCGCCATGTTTCCCAGGCTGATCTCAGACTCCTGGGCTCAAATGATCCACCCACCTCAGGCTCCCAAAGTGCTGAGATTACAGGCATGAGCCGCTGCACCCAGCCGGTTTATCGATTGTAATTTACCCCCTCTCTCACCCATAAAGAACAATCTAAGTCTGAATTACACTACCACTATACTTCTCGCCAATCCTTTTCAAGCTGCGGTTTCCAGGAGTCACGCATGATTCTAGAGGGCTCGTGGAGGAAGGAGATGACAGTTTGAACAGTGCTGTGACCATGTTTCAGAGCACAGACCTATGGCTTCTTTGCTGGTCCCAGATGCCTTTGAGGACCTGGAGGAACCCATGCCCTGTCTCCAGAAATGTGCCTGTGTTGGAATTCTGGCTCTCCCATTCACTAGCTGATGGAACTGGGGCAAGTCACATGACTTCTCTATGCCTCAGCTTGTCCATCTGCAAAATGGGAATGATAGCATCTCCCTCATAAGGCTCTTGTGAGAACTAAATGGCCTTAACCTTTGTAGAGCATTTAGGGCAGGGCCTGGCCCATGGCTAAGTGTTGAAGAAGTTGGTGAGTGTCACTAACATTATTGGCATTCCCCTGCTGGGTCTTTTCTTCTTTCTCATTTCTAGAAGGTACTTGTGATTTCTCATCTCAAGGGCCAGAATCCAAAGTTGATCTGTGAACCAAGGCACATGGCAGGGATAATGGAAGTTTGCCCCAGAGAGGAAGAGGAAAGGAGTGAGTAGTTAGGAGGGAGTGAAGACAGGCCAAGGAAAGAGGCTGGGAGAGTTCCCCAGGCTGGGGAGGTAGTGGCTATGGTCGTGGTGGTGGCTCTGACTCTGCTAATAGCGAGGACAGTGCCTCCTGGCAGTGCCCTGGGGAGGTGGCGAACCTTGAGGGACATGGCTGTCCATGTGCCCAAGCTTTGCAGGAAGTGGAGACACCGCCCCTAGAGGAGAGTGAATGAGCCAGGGAGCGGTGACCGGGAGGACTGAAGACCGCAGGACTCCTCTCTGAAGTTCTGAAGTTCTAGGCGTCTAGGGTGGGAGTAAATGATTCAGGTCTTTGAATTTCCCACCTAGTAGCCAGGGGGCTCAACGCATATTAAATGTGATTTTGAAACAGTTTTTTAAAAAGCTATTTCACGTAAAAGGAGACCAGAATCCATACCTGCTTCCTCTGCCTTCCATATGTTGAGTTTTGTAGTTAAAGCTTTTCCAGGACTTTGTCATCCTTCTCAGAAAAGCTCAGCTGCAACTTTCAGGGTGGTGTGTGTCACAGGTCACTAACCCTTGGGTCCCAGCATCTGGCTGCTCCCCTGACTCCTATGCATGGACTTTGGGGAGGTTCCTGGGTGTGGTCAGTGCCTCTCATTCTCTCTGGCCAGCTGGTGCCAACCCTGGCCAGGCCTGCTCACGGGCACCGCCTGCATGACTCAGTCTGGGGGACGTGAGGGGAAGTTGCAGGGAGGTGTGCAGTTGCTTTCCAACAATGCTGTGGTTGTGGTGTGGACCCGGACGCAGCTGTGGTGAGGAGCAGCTGGGGAGGGCCCATCCATATGAGTAGCCGGCAGGGACTCAGTGCCTGGACATCTAAGGGGGTGTGGTCTCTCTTGCCTTGACCACAGTTGGGTGGAGAGGCCTGGCAGGAGCTGGGAAGTGGGTCCCCTAACCAAGGCTGGAGTAAGTAGGGAAAGCGGGAACCGCCCCCCCACCCACCAGGAGGTGCTGAGGGAGCCCTTGCCAATGCCAGCGGCCTCAGGGGACATCAGAAGGGAGCCATGGCTTGTGGGCCAGCGTTAGGGTGCACAGAGTCAGGCTCAGAGGCCTCCAGTTCAGAGAAGAGGCTTGGGCAGGGTAAGGAGTTGAGGCCCGGGCTCCCACTCTCTCCAGGGTTAAACGTTGGAAGTTCTGTTTTCAAGGATCTGTAAATGTCCTTACAAGCCCTCCACCCCTGGCTGAGAAGTCTATTAAAGGGCTCTCTTCCAAGTCATTTTTTTTGAGGATGAAGAAACTCTTCATCTAAAAGTGAGACAGGACATGGGACCAGCGCCACCACTCTCACCTTGGTTATCAGGTGCTTCCTTAACACAGGCCCAGCTAACTTCTCAAAACAGGTGGGATTCTAATGGAAGGAGAGGAGACAGAACGGGTGGGATTTTAGCCTGGGCCCTCCCTACAGGGGGCTGCTGCCCTGGGTGGGAGGGCACAGCGTAGTGCACAGGGTGTGTGGGCATCTGAGGTGCAGGGGGAGGGAGAAGGTCAAGGCTGTGGCCGGGATGGTAGGCCATGGAGGGGTCAGGTCTGGGCTGGTCCTGTCGTGCTGGCTTTCAGAGCCCACCCCGCCCTGCCAAGGGCCCAGCGCACCTCTGTCTCTATCAGCAGGCCCTTCCAAGGGTTTCAGGCCAGCCCTGGTTTGAGGTCCAGTATCCCCACTTCAGGCCTCTGTCTGTGGCATCCTCCAAGCCAGATAATGCCCCAGCCCTCCAGGCAGCAGTCCCAGCAGTGCCTCTGCTGGCTCCCTGCTCCCCTTTTGAGGCAATCCCCCTGCTGCCTGCCCACCTTCCCCCAGGTTGGACTTTGCCTACCACTCCCTACTCAGCTTTCTTCTACCTCCCGTTTCCTCCCCTCCCTCTCTTCTCTTCCCCTGCCCCCTCTTCTCTGCCAGGCAAGGACTAGCAAGACACTCAGTCCCCTCAGGACAGATGGGGAGACTGAAGCCCACTGAAGGACAGAGTCAGGGCCACAGCTGCGCCCCCTGCCAGGCGTTGCCTCTGCTCTCTCTGTCCTTCCTGCTGTCCAGTCACATCCACCAGAGTCATTTACTTAGCAGACCCTGAGGACCAGCCCAAGGGAAGGCTGCAGGACAGGGTGGGGGTCTGTTTCACCTCAAGGTGTTTCTAACAGCAAATGTCTTGAGAAGCAGTGAGCTCCCCAGCACTGGGGCTGAGCAAGAAGAGGACAGGGAGGGATGCTGGGCACGTGACTCCAGGCCCTTACAGCCCAAGTGGATTCCTGCACACCAGTGCCCAGTGTACCAGCAGAGACCCTCTTGGTCTATGCAGCCCAGAAGGAGGTGCTGGGTCAGGAGTGAAGATGGCACCCATGTTTGTTTGTTTGTTTGTTTGTTTGTTTGTTTGTTTGAGATAGAATCTCACTCTATCTCAGGCTAGAGTGCAGTGGCACAATCTTGGCTCACTGCAACCTCCACTTCCTGGGTTCAAGTGATTATCCTGCCTCGGCCTCTCGAATAGCTGGGATTACAGGCGGGTGCCACCATGCCCGGCTAACTTTTGTATTTTTAGCAGAGGTGGGGTTTTGCCATGTTGACCAGGCTGGTCTCGAACTCCTGACCTCAAGTGATCTGCCCGCCTCAGCCTCCCACAGTGCTGGAATTATAGGCGTGAGTCACTGCACCTGGCTGAGATGGCACCTATGTAAACTTTGTCCAGCATCAAGGCCTGGGTGCCTCCTCCCACACCCATGTGTGTCCATGGCAGGGTGGGGGTGGGAGAGTCCTGAGTGAGGCCAGTTGAAGGGGAGAGGGGATGGTTAAGGAAGGCTTCGAGAAATCGGGGTTTCCGCTGGCCTTGAAGGGGCAAACGGACGGGTGAGGAGACCAGTGGGCCTGAGTCCCTGCGTCATGTGACCTGGCCTCCTGTGGGCCTCACACACCTCTCCCTGGGCCTGGCTTGGTGGGGTGAGCCCACCAGGTAAGCTCTGTCTGGGGAGGGGCCCGAGCCATGTGACAGCAAGAACAAGGAACAAGCAGGCTGTTCTGCCACGCAGTGACAGCCAGACAGACCTCAAGAGACCGAGGCTCAGTGTTTGCCAGGCTCCTGCCGTCTTGACAGTTTTTCTCTCCCCACTCCCAGGGAGACTCTGCCATTCTACATGGAGTCAAAATACCTGAGGAGACCCTGTCTCCTGAGGTGAGAGCAGCTGCATCTCCTTTCCTGAGGGGCCATTACTGCTGGGCAGTGCCATGAAGCTGCACTGATAGGGCACTGACAGGTCAGCCAGGAAGTGGTGAGGGCTGCCCTGGTCCCTGCGCGTCGTGGCTGTCTTCTCTCTTCTCTCTCTCTCTCTTCTCCTTTGGGTGAAAGCCTTCTCTGCTTTTTGGGGGGCAAAAGGTTATCTGAAGCCCCTCCCCAGAGATCTAATCTCAGAGTCCTCCCAGCATGTGAGGACTGGCCCAGGTGTCCTCACTCTGAGGGCAGGCTTGGGGACATCCACTAGCCCCCCAGAACCTGAACTCCAGGCCAAAGGTTCACGTGCATGCTGGAGCACTGTGTTTGGGAGTCTCCTTGTATGCTCCCCACCTCCCCACACTTTATGATGTGTGGGCTTTTTGGAAAAGCCACCCTTACTCTCTCCTTCCATCCAATTCTGTGTTCAGGGCCATAGCTCCCCCTTGAACACCTGCTGAAGGTACAGATCTCCCCAGAAAACTGCGCACACCCGGCATTTGGCCCTGGCCTAGGGCTTAGAGACGTGAGCTCCAGCACCGTGTCTGCCTTGAACTTGCCTGTGGTCTCAGACAGGCTTCAGTTTTCTGACCTGAGAAATGGGGGCTTTTGTCTCTACCTCA
This sequence comes from Chlorocebus sabaeus, assembly GCF_047675955.1. Taxonomy (NCBI): domain Eukaryota; kingdom Metazoa; phylum Chordata; class Mammalia; order Primates; family Cercopithecidae; genus Chlorocebus; species Chlorocebus sabaeus. The sequence continues at coordinate 49,750,759 of NC_132929.1, read as the reverse complement.
TAAGGGCCTCCTGACAGCCTGGAATTGGTTGACCTTGTCTGCCCCGTCCCCAACTCACTCCTGGGAGTACCTAGGAAGGAGAGGGGGTGGGGCTGCAATAAGGATGGCATCTTGGGAGGCACACACCGGCAGGGGATGCAGCAGAATGGTGGCCCTGGATGACAGGCATGTGCCCGTACTCCTCTCAGCCCTCCTGGTCCAGCTCCAGAGGGAGAGTGGCAGAGCTGCGGCACCTATCCTGTCAGCAGAGTTAAATCCCAGCCAGACTTGCAGAGGGAGGGTGAGAGAGGGCTACAGCCACACCCACTCCACCCTGCTGCCTGGGCTGGTGAGTGGCCCAAGGGCTCCACGGTACTGGGCCAGGACCCTCCTGGATGCATACATGGCTCCAAGAAGCCCTCCCTCTCTACTGCATCAGAAAACCTCCTTGCTACCAGGGGCCCTGAGGCAAGGATCACATCAGAGCCAAAAGCAGGGGACACCTCCTTGGAGGACCTCTGCAAATGGGCGGGGACCCACCAAGATCTGGAGGGGTGGGTGCCAACACCCTGTAGCTCCCCCGGTGCCTCCCTGGCAGCAGTAGCTCATCAACTCTCCATGTCAGTGTGGGAGCCAAGCAGGAGGGCATTCCCATCTTACTTGTGAGGAAACTGAGGCCCAGAGGTGAAGTCTCACTTGCCCACAGTCACACAGCAGTGAGCAGGATTGGCCCTGGAATCCAGAGCCCTGGTACTTGGACAAAGTCTCTTTTCCTTTCTCACTGGTGTTGCCCCCACAGGGAAGCAGGTGGGTCTGGAGGCATCCCGAGGGCTCACAGGTCAGGGGAGGAGGAGAGGCACCACCCTCTCGCTTCTTCCTGGTCCATCCCAGGGTCCAGGACCTCTGGGATGCCACAGCCAAGGCAGGGGACGGGGGCTGCAGGGCCATGGGGCCTCCCTCCATCTTCCACTCACACCATCAGCCTATAGCTCCACCCTATGATCTCTGCTCAAGGCGGTCTCTCTGCCAAGAATCCGCTTCTCCCCTCCCTGCCTGGAAGGAGGCCCTCTCCTATGTGAAGGCTCCCTGGTGCCCCTAGATTCTGCCTCACTGGGCACTGCGTGCTCCCTGTTCCCTGTGGTTGTGCGCTCCCTGAGGGCAGGAGCTACAATGCTCCTGTGTGTGCCCTAGCACAGCGCCTGGCCTTCAGGAGACTGAATTCAGGAACCTGCAATTGTAAGGGAGTGAATGACTGGTAGAGAGCGAATGGTGTGAGAGTGAGAGGGCCGGGAGTGGGGGACGGTGGGAGTGTGAGGCTGAAGGCTGAGAAGGGGCAGCAGTGGGCACACGAGCCCAGATAGGAGCAGGGGCTAAGCAGGGAGAGCAGGCTGGCACTGCCCACCCCACTGCAGGGCCCTCCCCTAGTCGGATGTGGTCCCATTCCCATACAACAGGCTTGGCCAAGGGCTCAACCCCACAGGCTTCCACGATGGGCTCAGCGCCCTCATGGTCGCTGTGGTCCTGACCGGGTGGTGGCTGCCCTTTCCACATTTGGCGAGGGGAAGGATGACGCCCAAGGACATCCCCCAGGCCCAAACCAGCCGTGGCTGGCCAGCCAGCAGGCCACATGCAGAGCCACAGAATAGAAAAACCTTGTTTTATTCAGCCCAGACCTGGGCAATCTAGCTCTGTGGTATGGCCAAAGTATAAAAAATAAAAACCAACAACAACAAAACAACGCTGTAGAGAAAAGTGAAGTATAAATTGGGGTCTGGCATCCGGAATCCCTGTGGTTTCCATCCACGTTCGCTCCCTGAGGCCGGCAGGGAGGGATACCCCTGCCGGTGGGTTGGGGGACTGGGTCCCTCAGCGGGAGGCTGCCAGGGGAGCAGGGCCTGCTTTAGAAGGGGAGAGATTGGCCATCTGTCCCTCCCAGAGATCAGGATCTGAGGAAGGAAAGACAGTGGGTCAATGAGGGGCTGCAAAATAGGGCCCCCGTGGTCCCCTCAGCCAGGGCTTCCCTCCCACAGCCCAGATCCCTCGTGGCAGGGCAGGCATGTGCCTCCATTTCCCTCAAGAGAAAGTGCCGACCCCCTCAGCCCAGCTCCAGAAGGAGGGGTTTGATAGACTCCCACCCACCCAGGGCACAGTCTCAGCACATTCCCCTCCCCATGCCCTAGTCCCAGATTGTTTTCTAGGCCATTAGCAGAGCTGCTACTGTCTGGAAATACTTTCTTGTTTTTTCTAACTCAGAACCTTTTTTTAAAGCCTCCTTTTCCCTCCAGAAATACGATGGAAACCCACAGGCGTCAGTCCCGTGGCCTTTCTGGGAACGCTCTGTCCAGCTTCCTGTGCACGCTGGCCCAGCCGCCTGCCTGTGGTCAGGGTCACAGAGACTGAGACACTCTAATAAGATCCGGCCTTTCCAAGCACTTATGTAAAGAGCTCTTGGAAGGAAGGGCTTTGGCACCCCCTGCTGCCCACAGGCCCCCGGGAGCTGGGAGGGCAGCGCAGGCTGCTTCTCCATCTGCCTTGCCGAGAGGCCCCCCTGGCTGCTCCAGGTGCCTAGGACGTGGGACGCTGTTTCTGTTCCCATCCCCCTTTCCCAGCAGCAGGCAGGACTCCCTGCCTCCTTGAGCCCCCAGCAGCCTCCTTTGTTTCCTGGATACCCCATTCTTCCTTCCTCCTCCTTCCCTAGAATGGCTTCTACCACTTAGGTGACCCCTGGGTCTTGAATAGCTAAGACAGGCCCTGAGGAGCAGGGATGTGCTGGGAACCCAGGCCTACTAAAGAGCCAAACTGCCAGTGATGGGATAGGAGTTCGTCCTTTCAAACACGCTGTGTGCCCTGGGGAGTTCTGATCTCATTCTACTCCTGAGGAACCTAATCTCTGCACTGAACTAGAGGCTGCTGTTCCCATTTTTAATATTCATGATGTGGTGGCAGCATGCTGTGAACAGTTAGGTTGGTGGTAGCAGCCAAATGTGAGAGGGCTGTCTCTAAATGAGCCTGGCCCTGGTCACAGACTGAGCCCTGACCCTGGCCACACACTGAGCCCTGATCCTGGTCACACACTGAGCCCTGGCCCTAGTCACAAATTGAGCCCTAAGTCTGACTACACACTGGACCCTGACTCTGGCCACACACTGAGCCCTGACCCTGGTCACACACTGAGCACTGATCCTGGTCACACACTGGGCCCTGGCCCTGGTCACAGATTGAGCCCTGAGTCTGGCTACACACTGGGCCCTGACTCTGGTCACAGACTGAGCCCTGACCCTGGTCACAGATTGAGCCCTGAGTCTGGCTACACACTGGGCCCTGACTCTGGTCACAGACTGAGCCCTGACCCTGGTCACAGATTGAGCCCTGAGTCTGGCTACACACTGGGCCCTGACTCTGGTCACAGACTGAGCCCTGACCCTGGTCACAGATTGAGCCCTGAGTCTGGCTACACACTGGGCCCTGACTCTGGTCACACACTGAGCCCTGACCCTGGCCACACACTGAGCCCTAACCCTTGTCACAGACTGAGCCCTGACCCTGGCCATACACCACACCTTGACCACAGTCATAGGCTTAATCTCTCAGACCTGCCATCCATTAATAAGCATACACTTTTAGGGAAAGATACCTCTCTGGGCCTTGAGATCTCTACCACCTTTCTCCCAGCTGATGAAGTAAAGCCGAAAGCTCTAGGACTTTTTTTTTTTTTTTTTTTTTTTTTTTCAATGGAAAAGGGTTCCTTTGATCTGGGGTGTGGTAGGGTTTCCTTGTGAGCTTGTAAGGAAGGGGGTCCCTCTGCAAAGTACTTCACATGGGGATCAGGAGAAAGACTGAGGACCCTACCCAGCAGCCATGTGCTAAAATCCCAAGCCCAGGTTTTAGGGACTTCTTCTACAACAGGGGCCTAGGGACTGAAGATGGCTCCTTTTAACCAGAATCACTTCTAATCCGTGACTGTTTAATCCAGTCCACTTGATAAGGACACTAATGATCACAGCTGCTGTTCACTGTGTGCCACTGTGTGCTGGGCTGTTGAACATGCAGACATCAGGCCTATAGATCCTCAGCCCCAGCCTATGTGGAAATACCTATTTTATAGTTGATGAAAGTAGCTCAGGGAAGTGCAGTAGTTACCCAGTGTCACAGAGCGAGGAAGCTGTGGAACTGGGACTGCAGAGCTCGTGGCCTTGCACCAAATGACTCTGCCTTCTGCTGGTTTTCACTTGGGACATCTCAGGGAGCCACAGGATGCAGCCCCAGATCAACACCCTACAGACTGAGCCCCACCGTAAACACTCAGCTCGGGGTTGGCACGGACAAGGCTCTTTTTTGCTGGGCCCTGCTGCAGCTGCGTTCGGCCATCAAGGTGACCTAAAGTGCAGGTATCAGGTATTTCAGGTGGCCTTGCCTGCTCCCCAGGCAGGAAAGGGACAGGGCCAGGAAGGATGGGGGGAAAGCACTTACTGGACAATTTTGCAGTTTGTTGTAGAAACGTAGCGACCTGTGTAGTGAATGTTGCATCTCACCACGTTGTTGGTGAAATCAGACTCTAAAACAATATACTTTGGATTCACGTGCACCTGAGGAAGAAGAGAAACAGGGAGAAAGGGAGTCTAGTCAGGGGGGCTGTACCTCAACTGCTCACCAGAGAAGGTGGTAAGGAGGCAGACAGACAGACAGACAGAGAGGGGACACAGACAGGAGACAGAGAAAGACCATGTGAGGCCAAGAGACATGGAGACAGAGACACACTGCTAGAGAGACACAGAGGGGAAAGAAGAGGCAGCTGGTAATCCAAGCAAACATCATCTGATCCCCCTTATCAGAAGATTGGATGTTTCCCTAGAACGAGAGACTGTGCCAGGTGGGCAGTGCATGGGGCATGTGGGGTCAGATAGGTTGGATCCTGCCCCTGGGAATGCAGTAATGAGGAGCTGAGCAGGGACTCGACACCTGGCCTCCCCAACACCAAGGCTCAAAGTTGTTCCCTATACATTCCTGTCTATGCTTTTTGTCTGAAAAGGAGCTGTTGGGATACAACACTTTTAAATGTTGGATTAACTAGGGAAGGGCCAGCTTTATTCACAGAACATCTAAGAACAGATGCAGGGATGTGACTTTCAAATCCTGGTATGCTCCCAAAGCGCAGAGACTGTGACCTGTATTGCTTATGTGGTTTGTGTGTCCAGTGCCTAGAACTCAGAGGGGACTTCCTACGTGTTTGATTCAGTGGATGAATGAGGAAAAGAAAAAATATACTGGACAACCCCAGGCCCTGGAGGAGCAAGCTTGGAGCCTGCTGAGGGGCACTCAGGAGGGAACCGCAGAGAACCACTGCTGGACGCATCTCTCCATCAGTTGACTTTCTGCAGGAAAGGCCTCCGCCTAAAAACCTGGCTTCACTGCTCTTCCCTTACTGAGCTGCTTTTCTGCTTCTGAGTGGGTCCAGATGAACTGGTGGAATGATCCCTACTCATTTTATACCTGTGTGGAGGAGGCTGAGACATGGCTTCCCCAGGTGGGCCCATGACAACCTGGCTTACACGTATGTACCAAGTCTGGCTGTGTGTTGTTAATATGCTTTTCTACTTTTCTCCCAACCAAGGGAAGAGGCGATGGGTTGAGTGTCCATTAGAGCAGGAGGGGTTCAGGCTAAAAGGGTCTTGGTCACAGGAGCCTTTGGCCTTGCAGGGGTCCCTGTAAGGAGCCAAGGGCCTCTCATCTGTCTCCCAAATGATACAAAGTCTGCCCTGTCCGAAGACAGGCAGATAGACCACATGGTTCTCCAAGTCTTCCTTGCTCCTCTGGTCTTAGGGAGACAGTATCACCACTGCCTCTAGCATTACCACAGCTGGGGCAAAGGTTCCTTGGGTTCTTTATGGAGAGAGAGGCTATGCCAGCCTGAGACCTAAATCTTCGGCTGGGAAGCCTAAACCTTGAGGGATGCCTTGGATGCTGCCTCTGCTCAGCAGCTGGGGAGAAGGGAAGAGGCCCAGAGGCTGAAGCTTCTTTTGGGAATGATGAACATCCGGTTGGAGAGAAAGCCCCAGACTCAGAGGCCCACCTTGAGGATGTAGTTCCCAGGCTGCACATCGGTTATGTCAATCCACTGGCAGTCGATATCTGCGTTGTAGGTATCATAGCAGCCTGGGCTCAGGCCCTGGGAAAGAGACAAGAGGAGCGGCTGATGCTGCTGGTTCCCCAGAGCCACCCCACGCCTACTTTCAGGAGTTTCGGGCCCATCTTCCCCTGGGTTTCTCTGACCCTGGCCCAAGGCAACTTCTCAGGGTAGGTCCACCCCTTCCTAAAGTCACTGGCTAGACGGACCAGAGGAAAGACAGAGATCTCTAATAGCCAGGTGGGAGGGATGAGATGGATGTGCTGGTAGGCCTGGGCAAGATGGATGGCAGAATGGATAAAGAGAGAAGGGACAGACAGACAGTTTGTGGATGTTTAGGTTGGCTGATGGAAAGAGGGATATGGGTGGGTCAACAGGCTAATGGGACGTGTTGCTCTCCAGACTGTTGCAATGTTTCCTTCTCTCCATGAGCAGATCGCCTGGGAATAACATGGGAAGGGGCTTGGGCAGGGAGAGAACAGTCCCTGCAGGGCGCTGTGGCAGCCTGAGGACTGGTGAGAAGACCTTCACTGTGAGCAGAGCTGAGTGGCCAGAGCCTTGGCACTAGCCAGGCCTCAGCCGGCCTCAGCAGGCCTTGCTCTGTCTCCCCACTCCTCATCCGCCTGTACCCTGAACCCCATCTCTCCAGCCCAACCTGGGTATGAGAGGTGCATGCATAGCGCTTGAGGTTGCCGAAGTCACAGGTGCTGTCCTCCAGGCAGAAACTGGCCTTGTGGCCCTCAGCTACCTTCTTGCCTGTGGCTGCATCCAGTAGGTCGTAGTGGCTGAACTCGTCCATGCTGTGGTAATGTCTAGAGGCAGAGGAGAGGAGAGAGAAAGAGAGAGAAGAGGGCCTAGTGTTCCCTGGGCCTCTCATCCTGTCCTCATCCTGAGATGGGCTCAGGTGACCCCACTGTGGCACAGCCTCCTGGCCAATCTAGGCTCTCCTGTCCCCTGAGTCCTGCGGGGTGGCCCCTCTGTGCTCCCCACCTAGGTGGGTCACTCCAGGACAGCACATGCTCTGGACCCCTCACTTCCTTTTTGGGCTCCCACCTGTAATGACCTCACTGGGCAATGCCCTGTATTCTAGACATTTCCATCCCTTATTGAGACCAATCCTTCCATCTTCCAGCCTACCTTTGGCTAAGACTTCTCTGAGAAACACTTGCCCCAGTGGCAAGAGTTGGCAGATAACACCTCCCGGGGCCCTCTAATCCAGTATCTGTGTCTCTCAGAGTGCTCGTGGCGGGAGGGGAGCTCAGGCACCAAGGTTCCTGGTCCAGAGGAGAAGTGGAAGAGGTTGGGCCCAGCCCCTCCCCACTCACTGGTGGCAGCTGTGCCACTCCCAGGTGTGCCGTGGCCGGTTGGGGAGGAAGTCCGCTGTGCCCTGGTTCTTCACACGCTGGGGGAAGCGCAGCAGCACCCGCACATCATAGTCGGTGGCCTCAGGGGCATAGGCTGTGCTGCAGGGACAACAGGGGAGATAAGGGGGGGGCTGGGGCACAGTGACACCAGAACCCAGCATGGGCCCCCTCAGCCCCACCCCCAGCCCTTGGCCACTGGTTCTGCAGCCCCATCGCTTGTCCCTGAAGATCTTCTCCTCTGACTCCCCGAACTGTGGCAGAGGCTCAGGCCTCTTCCTCTGTCTTCTGACCCCGTGAAATCCTGGCTGTCCCCTCCTTTATGGCCTCCACAATGTGGCCGGCAGCTGCCAACAGCATCTTTCTAAAGTGGTATCAGGCACGGCAGTGTCCCTGATACCTGCAGGTGACTCAGCTGGGGTCAGCCCCTGGGTGCAGGAGCACATAAGAAATCTCTGAAGGGCCTTTGAAAAACAGCCCTGTTGCGGGAGCCAGGCACTTTGGCTCATGCCTGTAATTACAGAGCTTTGGGAGGTTGAGGCAGGAGGATCACTTGAGGCCAATAGTTTGAGACCAGCCTGGGCAACACAGTGAGAAATTAAAATTTAAAAAATTAATTTAATTAAATAAATTTTTTAAAAATTAAAAAATTAGCCAGGTAAGGTGGCTTATGCCTGTAGCCCCAGCTACTTGGAGACTGATACCTTGAGCCCAGGAGTTTGAGGCTGTAATGAGCTATAATTGCGCTGCTGCACTCTAGTCTGGGCAACAGAGTGAGACCCCCTTTCTAAAAGAAAAAAGAAAAAAAAAAGTCCTATCCAGGAGATTCTGGTAAGTCTTCTCTCCTCCAGACAGAGCCCTAATTGTTGACAAAAGTATGCCATGTCTTGGGTGTGGGCCTGAAAAACAGACTTGAGGTCCTCTGGTCAAAGCCTCTTCACTTTTCTAGTCCCATCTGCCCTTCCACTCCCCTACACACCCTGGGTTCCTGCTTCAAAGCCTATTTTCCAAACAGGCTGAACTTTTTCCCTGACCCATACTTTTTTTCCCCATGCTATTTGCTTGACTCAGAACTCCAAAACTCACCCAGCCTCCTAGGGTCAACTCAAAAGTTCCCTCCTCCAGGAAGTCTGCCTGGATTGCTCTACTTAGAGGATCTGATTGCCTGTGAGCTCTAACAGCACTGACTGTGGCACAGCTCAATACCACCTACATCTTGCACTGCGTTGGGTATGACCAGGCCACCTCTCCCTGAGTGCATGGTTTCAGGCTGGCAACCTGTCCTTTTCCATTCAGGGATTGTGGGTCTCATATGAATTGCCTGCTCACAATTCACCTGCTGACTCCAGATTTCCAACTGAGGCAGGCCTTGTGACAAAAGGAAAAGGGTGGAAAGAAGAACGAGAGGCTGCAGTGAGGCGAGACACACACATATGCACACATACACACACGCGCACACACGTGTGTGGTAGGAACAGGAAGGGGTGGCTGAAGGCCCCTCCCCTCTTCAGCTGATGGCTGACAGCTAACCCTGTTGGCCTCAGGGGCTCTTCCCTGGCACTCATTAAGGTCCAGTCCTAAGGCCAGAGGGGAGTGGTGGCCAGTCGTAGGGATTAGCGCTCTCTTTGAGAGAATGTCTGGACAACAGGCGGCTCAGACTGTCTGCCAGGATGAAAGGCCCTCAGCCTTGTCTGGGGGAGGCTTGGAATCTGTCTATGTCTGGGTTGAAACAAAACATCCTCCTTCCCTCTGTTCAGTTAAATCCTGCCCTTCTGTTCGGCTCAGCACACCGTGGGAAACCATAAGGGTCTAGGTTCTAGGCCCAGCTTGGCCACAAATTGGCGGTGAGACTTGGAACCGGTCCTTTTCTTTCTCTGGGTTCTGCCTGCAGCGTGTGAACTGGCACCAGCCTGTGGCCCATACTTCAGATGATCTCAGAGGCCCTCCTGCCCCAGGGCTCCAGTTCTGCAGGGTTCTTCAGGTCTGAACTCTTGTTCCCACCTCCTCTGAGGCCTCAGCCCTTGCTGACACCTCCCTCCTCTGACCTCCAGCAGCCCTGGCCTGTGAACCAATCCTTCTGGCTCTTGTCCCACTCGTGTCTTGGTTCTGTCACTGGGGTACAGGTGAGGGCTGTTCTCTTCAGCTGTACCAGGAGACCCTCCAGGACAGAGGACAGGCTGCCTCCTCTCCCCAGATGGGAGCGCAGGTCCGGGCACTCAGGATCCTTCATGAAGAAGCCGTGATATTAACAGTTTGGCTTTGACTAATTCTCTTAAGACTGGGAAGGGCTGTCACAGAGGCTGTAAGTTCCTCATTGCTGGAGGAATTCCAGCAGGACCATTATGCTCTCTTCCCCAGGACAACTGAAACAAGACAAGAACTGCCCAGACAGGCTGGCTGAGTGGTACTCAGCCTGTGGTCCCTGGACCAGGGGCAGTTTCCACACTGATGCCAGTCTGGGATGGGATCGGGAACTTGCACCAGAATGTATATCGACAACATTCCTAATCACTGTGCTTAATTCAGCGGATACTTTTTCTTTTTTTAAAGCAAGACTTTCTCAATGAAGGAGTGAGTTGAGTTACATTCTGGTGCAAGCTCTTTATCTTGTTACAGACAGATAAGGGTTTATGATCAGCTACTTATAGTGGCAGTGAACTAGAAGTTCTAGAAATGAGAAAATGTTGAGATTCTGAAGTTTCCTAGATAGTAGAAAGTCCAACTAAACAGAGAGTTCAAATGTCCAAAAAGCAGGTAATTAAGAAAAATAGGTGCTTTCAACATAAAGGGATATTAACAAAAGAAGCAGATAACATAATCTTAACTAATTATTTTAGCCCAGGGAGGTATCCCCAAAGAACCTATATTCCAGCAGAATATGAACTGCTAACAAATTAGAAGCAAACACTGTGAGAGGCAGGATAACCCATGAACAATGGCGAGCCAGCTGTGCTCACCTTCTGGGTTCACGGAGACTGGTCTCCTTCCCCTCTTTCCAGTGCAACATATAACTGAAGCTTCTTTGTCCCTGGGGCTCACCGCCCCTGCTGTGACCAGGCAGAGGCAGCCTGGGCCAGCCAAAGCCACAACTGTCCTCTGTGGACATGGCTCCATAGTCCTGGGCTCTATGCTGCGGGTACATCCACCCTGTAGGACTTCCATAGGTCCCTGTATGAGCACTGGAAGCCTGGGTTCCCAAGAGGAACCTTCTCATTAAGCAGCTCAGATCCAAAAGGTTTGAGTTCCTTTCATTGCTCCTCAGTTTCCTGAGGGGGCAACCCATGCCTTCAGGGCTCATATGAAGATGAAGTGCCACAGTAAAAGTGAAGTTCCTTGTATAGTAAGGTACAGTATACAGAAATGCTGAGTCCCCGCTTGCTCCCCTCCCCTCCTGACTCCCTCAGGGCAGGCAAGGCTCACTGATGAAAAGGTCAGGGTCCTGGGAGGCCGGGGCATTTGGCCAGGGTCATCAGCTTGCAGACAGCCTAGCTGGCAGCCACAGCTAGGCTGGGTTCTGGGTGACTCCCAGGGACTATCCCAACACGCTACACTTCTGCCTCAGCTGCTTACCTGGCCAGACACTTCTCCTCCGCAGCACAGCGCAGGGAGTACAGGTGGGCTCTCTGCACATAAGTGGATGCTTGCACATAGTTGGGGTCTGGGACCAAGTCAGGGAGACCTGGAGTGGGCAGTGGGAGAGAGCGGGGAGGGAGGAAGAGCATGACATTGAGAGCGTCAGGTTGGCCACTGTTAATGCCCAGACACCTCCTCATACCCCAAACATCCTCTCATACCCCAAAACCCTTTGCCATTCTCCTTGGGCATTGGGTCCTGGGCTCACGTGTGGGGTCAGGGAAGTCAGGCAGCAAGAGCTTGCATCTCGAGCTCTGTGGTGTGGAGCTGCTAAGACTTCCTGGAAAAGCTTAGACATGAACCAGATCTGGGAGATGGGGCAGGATTTAGAGAACCAGAGAGCAGGAAAGGGTGTCCTCGGCAGGGGGAACAGCATGAACGAAGACATGGAGGCAGGAATGAGTGAACCATGTAACTTCCCGACAGAGGCCCTCCCTCGAGTCCTTACTCCCCAGGCCTCTGGACAGCAGCCCCCAGACACCCTCCGTTCCTCTCATCCCTGCAGTCAGCATTCTTTGTGAACCACCAAGAGAGTCCTGGGCTTCTGGCCTGGAGTGTGTCCCTGAAGGTTCATGGACAGAGCCAGGTGGATGCAGGCTGGCAGGAGTCGGGGTGGGCAGGAAGGGATGGGCTAGAAGGAAAACATTTCCCCAGAGCAGGCTGCTGACAGGGCAGGATTCGCAGCCTGGGCACCCAGCCCGACCTTCTCAGAATTCCTTTCTGCCTGGCACAGCCACTCCTCCCTGTACCCCCGCCCCCAATCACCTGCCACCACTTCCTGCCATCAGCCCCCTAGACCTGACCACACCCTCCTCTGGCTGCAACCTCTGGCCACCAATCTGAGGGAGACCCTGGCTCCCTACCCTGCAAGGCCTGGGGTCAAGCACCCAGGGGAAGTCTGGAAGCTGCCCCCGTCCTTGTGGTCCCTTGTTCCCCAGGATGTGCCAGAGCCTGGGGCCTGTCCATCCTGTTCCTGCCCCTCCACCTTCTTCCCTGGGCATGCATTAGTCTGAGCAGGAGTTACTAGGAATAAGCAGAAACCACACTTAGGTGTCCAGACTCCATCCCGCATTGGAATGAAGAAGGAATACCTTAATGTTGGAGTGACGGGATGTGGGCTGGGGTGGGTGCGGGCAGGAGTGGGTGTGGGCAGGGGGGACTCCAGGGCCCTGGGATCTATCCCAGCCCAGCCACTGACTTAAAGGGGAGTGGTCCTGGGGCCTCTAATTCCCTCTCCTCTCTGGCCTCAGGGATTTTGTCAGGTAAATGATAAGATGAGGCTATGAGCTCCTCTTAGTTTCTTTGAAGTACTCTGCTTTTGAGGGATTCGGGAAGGGTGACAGCAGGCAAGGTGGGAGGACTTAAGTCCCATGGAGGGGTTTCCCACCCCTTTCCTGCTGCCAAGACCCTCTCATCAGCTTTTAAGTCTGGAAGATGAGGCCAAGGAGGGGGAAGGCTGGCTTCTAAGCCATTGGCAGAAGTGTCTGCCTGCATATTCCCCTCCCCACACCACCCTGTGTTCCCAGACCCTAGCGTTGCTCTCCCTGGGACCTGGGCCTCATGGGGGAGCCTGGTCCAGGCAGCCAGGGTGATCTCACCTACTTGGAATGAAGAGGAAGCTTGGAGTGCAAGGGTGGGTGAGGATGAGGTGGCTCCTGGCTGGTGGGGGACTTCTTGGCCAGCCTAGGCCCTGTTACTTGAGCCCCTAGGAATGTTTGCAGTCATTTCCCAAGGGACCCATAGGCCCTCAAGCCAGCTGGGAGCTGGTTCTCACTCTCTGGACCCTGGAAGCCTCTGGGGGAGGGGTGAAGACTGGGGATGGGCCCCGTCCCCAGCAGCCAGTGCCTTTCCCTCAGCTGTGTATAGGGTGGGGTAGCTGGGCCTTTAAGACTCAGGAGACCCAGCATTTGACATCAGATAGCTTGCTGCCCCCACTCCAGGCCCAGTTTCAAGAAATACTGCACAGATGGCTCCACAAAGCTTTTCTGGCCTGACCCTTCCTCTCTAGGCTATTTCATGAGCTGGCTACGCAACCCCGAGAAGTTGGAGGAGTGGGGAGGAAGAGGCCAGGTGGGGCCAGTGAGGGCCAATGCTGTTCCTGGCCTCTCCCAGCCCTGACTATGTACACACACTGAGCCCTGTGCCTGATCACAGTCTGCGCCCTGACCTTGGTCACAGACTGACCTCTGATCCTGGTCACATTAAGCCCTGACCTTGGTCACACACTGAACCCTGGCCCTGGGCACACCCTGAGCCTTGATCACACACCAAGCCCTGTTCCTGATCACAGTCTGAGCCCCGATGCTGGTCACACACTAAACCCTGATCCTGGTCACAGACTGGGCCCTGATCCTGGTCACAGACCAAGGTGTGATGCCTATCAGCAATTCTGAATCTCAGGCTCATTTCTGTTTGTCCCCTGATGATGGGCAAAAGTTCTTCAGCTAAAGAAAAAAAAAAAGCAAAAACCTTAAAAAAGGAATTGCTGTGATATCATCAAGCGTTTTGATTAGAACTGAGTGGGGTAGGGTTACAAGTGTCAGAGGTATGGAGGAGGGGCATTTGTAGAGTACTGCATGTGGAGATTTGGAAGAGAGGCTGAGGACAAACAGCTTGGGGCTGCTGGTCACAATCTGAGCCTTGACCCTCCCACAGATTATCATCTTCTTCCTCTTATTGTTGAGGAATCTCACGCTCAGGCAAGGGCCTCTTCCTGTGGGAAGTCTCCCCTGATTGTAATGATATCTCAGGCTGCACACACTTCTCCTCTCTCACTACCCCATTTGTATTGATCTACACTTAGATTTCACCATACTAACCTGTGTGTGTCTCCTCCCTTCCAGACGGGGTTCTATGGGCAGGGCCTGAGTCCTACTTGCCCTCGGTGGAGCAACTTTTGTTTTAGGGGTGACTGACTGGCCCAAAGCCCCTCAGGCTCTGTCAGGAGAGCCTCTTTAATGACTGTTCCAGGCAATCCAAAGTGTGTTCCATGTCCTGCCCCCAAAACACCAAGGCACACAATGTCTTTGGAAGCACTGGAGGAAACTGAGGCTCAGGCCCATAAATCTGCGCAGGGTCACACAGGGAGCCGGGGTACCCCAGGAGGGGATCCTAGGTCTCCTTGCCCTCCCAGGACTCCTCCTGTCACTCTTTATAAAAATAAACTTTTTTGAGCTATAATTTATACACAGTGAAATGCACAGATTTTAGGTGTACAGTTTGATAAGTTCTAACAAATGTAGAAAGTCGTGTAGCTTCCACCACAATCAAGCTGTGGATTGTTTCCATTACCCTCTGGTACCTTCCCTGTAAGTCCCCGCCCCGCCTCCACCACCCCAGGCAGCCACTGCACTGCTTCTAATCACTGTAGATTAGTTATGCCTCTTCTAGAACTTAAATGGAATCACTCTCACCATTATTTTGTAATTTTCTTTGTTCTACATCTCTAACCATCACCGGGGCCTCCTGTACTCCCCCAATGGCCTCCTCTCTGTGCTCTACTCTGTCACACCCTCATGGCCGTGGGGGTGACACAAGAGGCAGCAGCTTGGGGAAGCTGCTGGAAAGGAGTAGCCTCAGGAGTTCAGGCCAGGCCCCCCCCCGCCTCACCCTCAGGATCTGTGCCGAGGTCCCAGAGAACAGCAGACCCCCTCCCATGGCTGGTATGTTTTTCCGGGAAGGAACAATGCCTCCTTCTCTGGACAGCTCTCCCAGGGGACATTTCGTCAGCAGTCAGGCCTGTAGGCTTGGGCTCTTGGCCCCTCTGTAGGGCTTGGGGCTGGGGGCTTATGTGATGTTGGAAGGGGATAAAGAAGGGTTGATTGAGTTGGGGGCTGGTGGACACGCTCAGTGTAGGAGTAGGGAGGCTGGTCTGCAATTTCTGGCTTGTAAGGTACAATAGGCCCTCCAAGCAGAGTGGCCAATGTTTGGTGAAGTCCAGTTACTATCAGACTGTGTGATCAGCCCTCACCTCAAAAAGTATGCATTTTAAAGGAAGATCCTGGACTTGGTGAAGGTACACATCCAGCTCCCCATGCCACCTCCACCTTTTCTTTTTTCTTTGAGACAGGGTCTTGCTCTGTTGTCCAGGCTGGAATGCAGTGGCATGAACTTGGCTAACTGCAGCCTCGATCTTCTGGACTCAAGTGATCCTCCTGCCTCAGCCTCCCAAAGTCCTGGGATTGCAGGCGTGAACCACTGCACCCAGCCAAATGAGGTCCTTTTGCTTACTCCAAATACAGGGGAAACCATCAGCCCAGGCTGGAGTGCAGTGGCACGATCTCGGCTCACTGCAACATCCGCTTCCTGGGTTCAAGCGATCCTTCCATCTCAGCTTCCCAAGTAGCTAGGACCATGCGCATGCCACCATGCCTGGCTAATTTTTGTATTTTCAAGCAATTCTCCTGCCTCAGCCTCCCGAGTAGCTGGCATTACAGGTGTGCGCCACCACGCCTGGCTAAATTTTGTATTTTTAGTAGAGATGAGGGTTCCCCATGTTGGACAGGCTGGTCTCGAACTCCTGACCTCAAGTGTTCCACCGGCCTCGGCCTCCCAAAGTGCTGGGATTACAGGTGTGAGTGACCGTGCCCGGCCAGCCTCCTGTTTTAGACCCCCAGGTTGCCTCTGACTCGCTCCACAAACATGCTACAGTGAATGGCTATACATTCCCCTCCTGGGCCTAAAGATACACATCCAGCTCCCTGGGTCACCTACAGCCCTGCTCAGTCTTCTCCCAAGCCCCCAGCACCACTGGTGGGGGGTAGGCTGGGATGGGCCTCACCATCCAAAGACTGGGTGGATGGGCTTACTCAGACTGCCCAAGGAAACCCTGGCCGCCATCCATTTCTTCCTCCCAGGAAGGAGACAGGAGCCTGGGGTCTTACCCTACTGTGTTATAGGCCTGTGTGGCCTTGGGTTGACCCAGCCCCACTTCAGAATTCATGGTCTCCATTCTTCCACTTCTAATTATCCTCCACCTGACTCGGGGCCTGAGGCCCTGTGCCGGCCTCTGTGGACGTTCTTCCTTGGATGCAGGCTGCACAGAGCCTGGGCCAGGATGGCAGGGATGCTGAGTCACAGGGTGGCGAAGACCCTTGAGATGGCCAAAGCCAGGCTGCTCGGCTGGGGAGGAGCTGGGTGCAAGGAAATAGGGTCCCAGGGCCATTCATTTCACAGGGAGACAGCCAGCCACTGGTGTGGGGTAAGCCTTTTAGCTATAGCAGCCCCTTCAACCCTCCAGGGCAGTGAAGACATGGTGCACAGAAAACAGAACCAAAGTTCTATGTCTTGGCTCCGCCCCTGGAGCTTCCTCCGTGGGAGTGTGCAGGGGCACAGTAGGAGGAACCTGTCACACTGACTCTTGGGGCCCATGTGCTTGGGACAAGCCCACCCTGTCCTCCTGCTCAACGCTGGGTCTGGAGCTGCTGATGTCTCCTGTGCCAGCCCTCGGGAACCGGGGACAAAGACCATCTGCCCTTCCCTGGTGGGATGCAGCTGGGGCCTTCTCAGGGGCGAGGCTCCAGGGGCGAGTTCACTGTCTTGTCCGGTCTCCCCAGCCACCTTTCTGAGGCTCACTTTCTCCATCTGGACGATGAGGGAGACTGAACTAGCTGGCCCTTGAACACAGGTTGGATGGATCGATAAACACTTGGAGATTAAAATACTTTTTAGGAGCTCCTCAGTTCATTCGCCAGCCTTGGGCAAGAGCCCGAGACCTCTCACAACCCCTACAGACGATACTTTAGCAGTCAGGAAATTCTCCCACTGTCTGACCTAAATCCTTCCTGCTTCATTAGAAATCTGTTCCCTCCTGCCCAACGGTTCCTGGAGGCTGCCCAGCACTGAGGGCCCTGTGGCTGCCTTCCCATTGCTCGTCCACACCTCACCTGTTTCCCTCTTGGCTTCCTCTTTTTTGTGGTTCAGTAAACCTTGTTTCTGAAATCTTTCCTCTCCAAGCCTCCTGCTCATGAGGGGCAGATGATGGAAAGTGGAACGCAAAAGAGCCCTAATCTGTTGAACCCAGGGCTGGAGGATAAACAAAGTCCAGCAGGAACTGGTCAGTTGCTTGTGAAATATGTGCTGAGAGGGATGTTTTGGCTAGCACAGCCAGACTCCAGAGGAGCCCCTAGGTGGGGGAGAAGCAGAAAGCTCTGCAGAGCAGCGCCTTGAATAAAGATGAGCCAGAGAGGCCTCCAGGGCGGGAGCTGGCTGCCCCATTCCCTAGGAAATGATTATCTCATAATCAGGAAATTAACTTGTCAGCACCGGCCTGGTGGTGCCACACCTACTTGGTGAGCAGGCAGGCAAGGTGGTTGCAGATTCCACTTTGCCCCATAATGAAGGTGTAATCCCAGCTCAAGCCTGAGAGCTAGGACAGCCATCAAGCCAGGCCCAGAGTCTTCAATGGCTCCCCATTGCCCACAGAATCAAACCAGAAGTCTTAGAGTGGCAGCTAAAGCCATCTGTGGTTTGGCCTTACCTAACCTTCCAGAACTCTTAACCCTCAGGATCAGTAGGCAGGTCTCTAGCAGCATACCCCAACCTTTCTACCCCTTGATCCCGTGGTGCCCTTGTCCTGGAATT
Source organism: Chlorocebus sabaeus (assembly GCF_047675955.1). Lineage (NCBI taxonomy): Eukaryota > Metazoa > Chordata > Mammalia > Primates > Cercopithecidae > Chlorocebus > Chlorocebus sabaeus. The sequence continues at coordinate 49,733,080 of NC_132929.1, read as the reverse complement.
CCCAGCTATGCATGTGTGTGCGTACACACACACACACACACACACACACACACACACCAGCTCTACCTATGCAGGGGTACACAGTCTTTAGCTCCAAAGCCCACCTTGTCAGACCTCACCACCCCTCCACCACCACCCTGCACCGTTTTACAGCACTCGTCTGTCCACCCCACTGATGGGGAGAGACAGCTAGCAGCAGAAGGGCCTGACTCACAGAAGGGATTTGTAAGTGTGTGCTTGATTGCACCAGCTGCCCAGGAGGCAGGCTGGGCTGAGGGGGAGGCAGACGACACTACCCACTGGGGAGGTCAGCTCCCTGCCCAGAGGCCAAGCCTCTGCTGCCTCTCTGCACACCTAATGCACATTTCTTCCCAGCGTGAACCCAACCCCTGCCCTTGCAGTCCTCCTTGCCCTTGCAAGCCCTGCCTGGTGCCCCCTATCCCACCTCTAGAAGCTTCCCCTGATGCTTCAGTTACTCCAGGGGTTCCCTCCCTGCCCTCTCAGGTCCTGCAGAGTGACTTGAAATTTTTATATTTCTTACAAAACTTACTCTGCCCATAGCCTTCCCATCTCAGCTCAAGGCAATTGCATCCTTCCAGCCACACCAGCCATAAACCACTGTGTGATCCCTGACACCTCTCTTCCTTTCATAGCCCATATCCAACCCAGCAGGAAATCCCCACAGCTTTATCTCAAGAACAAACCCTAAAGCTGGCTTCCTCCATTGCTACCACTCTTCCTGGTCTCTGGAACAGCCGCCTCTCAGTTTCCCCGGCTGACTCCCCACTGTCCACTCCTGGCGCAGCAGTCAGGGGCCCTGTTTAGCAGAAACCCATGTTTCTGCTCAGCTCAAACTCTGAGGAAAAGGATGCACAGAAAATAAAAGGCAAACCCGTCACAATGGCCGACAAGCTCCCCATGGCCTGGACCCCATTACCTCTCTGACCTGTCCCCCATTATACCTCCATTTCCACTCCACTCTGTTCTAACCACACTGGAGCATACCTGAAAACCCCAGAGAACTCCTGCCTCAGGGCCTTGCACTGACTGTCTTCCTATCTGGAATGCTCTTCCTGCAGACAGCTGCATGGTTCACTCATATGCCTCAAGTCTTTGCTCAAATGTCACCTTCATGAGGCCCGACCACCTTTGCAACCTGCCCCTCTCCTATACTCCCGATCTTTCTTACCTATCTCTATTTTTCCACAGCACTTATTACCTTCTATTTTTTTTAACGTATTGGTTATGTTTATACATGAAAATAGAAGATCCACAAGGGCAAGAATTTTGTCTCTTTCTTTTCACAAATACCCAGCTCTAGAACAGTGCCCAGCATACAGTAAGTTGCCCAATAAATATTTGTTACATGACTATTTCCTCACGAGATGATATCTGCCTTCCGCAGCCAGGCAAGAGCCCATGAGGGCAGGGGTGAGTGGTATTGTCTTTTGCCTGTACTCAGCTTCTGGCGCACGTCTCCCAGGTGCACAGCAGATGCTGGAGCTGGCAAAGACAGACGTGGGCTTGGGCCACTCTGCACCCCAGGTGTCTGTTTTCTTGCTGCCAGGCTGAGACGTCAGTGAGGCCAAGGAGGGGTCTGAGGTGCCCCTCAAATTCTCCATGCCCAGCTCAGGGCCTAGCACCTGTATGCCCTTGGCAAGTGTGTGAGCCAATGCCCACACTCCATAAAGGGTCTGGTGGCATTGCCTGTGTGAGCACAGACTTCATTGTCAAGCAGAGTCTGGAATCGATTCCCAAAGTCCTTTCTTTTGCAAAAGGATTTGCTTCAGGTTTGGAAAACCTGTGGTTCCAACTGGCCCACAAGCAGGGGGAAGGTTGGGTTGTCTCCTGAGGTTTGGGTGGCAAAGGCCTCTGGGGCCTCGCTTCCCCATCCTGTGTCTCTTCCTGCTTTGGCATTCTGAGACCCCTCTCCCCATTTCCAGGTGGTACTGCAATGCCCAGTTTCTGGGTGCTCATCAGCAAGAGGGAGAAGGACCCAGACCCAACCCTTGCCCTGTGATCATGAGTCCAGACAAAAAGAAGACCCTTGGTCCCGCTGCCTGTGGAAATGAGGCGGCTAGGTGAGGGCCAGGGGAGGGGGCAAGTCCAAACCTCTCTCTCCAGCATCCCAACCCTGACTGCTCTTCTGTAGGAATGCTGGGCACAGCAATTGGAAGCAGGTGTGGGCCACCTGGGTGGACCCCAGCTCCCTCCCTGCCCCTTTCCTCTCCTGCCCATGTCAGCCACTGTCCTGGGAAGTCTTCCATGTGTTTCCAGCTTAGAAAGGAGGTAGAATGGACTCAGGAGCTACTCAGGAGCTACTGGAGAGGGGTACCCCTTCTGAGACCAGAGGATGCTGCAGTGGGGACCCCTGAGGTTAGGAGGAAGGAGAGAGGACAAAAAGCCAGAACTCCCAGGCCAAGTCTAGCAGTAGCCTGGGGCCCATAAAGGCACTAATGGCTCCCAACCTAGCTCTGCCACCATCCACAGCAACTCTGTGGGGCCTGCAAACTTGAGGCGCAAACCCAAATTTTGTTTTTTTCAGATGTTCACACCTCAGGGGAACAGTGAACACAGAGACAGGTGACACAGAACATAAAACACCCTTCCCTAAGAGACAGAACAGAGGCTGGGCCCACTGGAGTGGACAGTCAGCCTAGGTCTAAGCTTGGCCACTCATTAACCCTGAGACCTTGGGTAAGTTATTTAATTTCTCCAAGCCTCAGTTTCCTCATCTATAAAATGGAGATGATAGTACTATTAATCTCACAAGGCTGTCGTGGGAATTAAATGAGAAAAATAAAATGCTTAGCATAGTGTCTGTACAATAAATATCAGATATTCTTACTCTCAGTATTGAAAACAGGAGCTGTCTCTTCTTGCAGTAATGGTCCAGTTTGAGACCAGGGGAGAGAGAAGGTGTCTTGCAAGTGGCTGATAAGAGAGGAGACAGGAAGTCTGCCTGGGATGAGGCTGCTTAGGACTCTACTTGTTTGTTCAGACACCGATGACTCTCAAAGGAGAAACAGGGAGGCAGGAGGAGGGCCCAGAACCCTCCGTTTCCACAGCTTGTCTGATCCAACACAGCTTTCTAAGCCTGAAGACTCTTTTTCTTTCTGAAGGAATAATCTGAGACAACTTCAGGGAAGGAAGGAGGGATGCTGATCTGTGATTCTGCCTCCAGGGCAAGTCGCTTAACCTCTCAGGGCCTCAGTTTGCTCATCTGCAAAATGGGGATAACAATCCCACGGTTGTTACAAGGATAAGTGATGCTTTTTTTTTTTTTTTTTTTTTGGGACGGAATCTCACTCTGTCACCCAGGCTGGAGTGCAGTGGCACGATCTCAGCTCACTGCAAGCTCCGCCTCCTGGGTTCATGCCATTCTCCTGCCTTAGCCTCCCGAGTAGGTGGGACTACAGGTGCCCGCCACCATGCCCAGTTAATTTTTGTACTTTTAGTAGAGACGGGGTTTCACCGTGTTAGCCAGGATGGTCTTGATCTCCTGACCTCGTGATCTGCCTACCTCGGCCTCCCAAAGTGCTGGGATTACAGGCGTGAGCCACCGTGCCTGGTCAAGGCTTAAGTGATTCTAACTGCAAGCTCCAAGAACAGCGTCCGGCACTTAGTATGCACTATATGAGTGTTTGTTACACAAACATTCTGGAATCAGCAATGACTATGACCAGGCTACACCCTAACACCACACTGGGGAGAGACTCTGCTTCCAAAGTCTTTCACACTCACTGTCCCATCTCACCCTGTCACAACCAGTGCCCAGAATCTAGCAGGCAGATATCTGTGGAATGAATGAATGACCAAATGAATGAGTGAATAAATGAGGCGTACAAGATAAGCAGTAATACACAACAATTTTTTTAAAATGCATGGTTGTTAAGAACTCAAGATAGGGAGTCACACAGACTCAAATACTGGTTCCACTACTAAAAGCCAGCAAGTGAGCTTGTCACCTTATCTGTAAGATGGGACAAAAAACAGTACCTGGCTAGGACCTGGGAATTAAAGGAGATGATGTGTAATGCACTCAGCAAATGCAAGCATATTCTTCCTCTGGATGCAGATGGGGGAGGTGAGGACCACAGAGGCAAAGCTGGCAGAGGGGTCCATGCTCACGCCCTACCCCGCCCGCAGGCTGAACATGGCATCCTCCTGTGTCATCTCATTGTGATGCATCAGTTTGAATTCAAGCTCGGCTGTACCCTTCTGTGCCACCTCCCTAGGCCTCAGTTTTCTCATCTACACCAGGAGTACCATAACCTGCACCTCATTAGGAGGTTGTGAGGATGAATGAAACTGCACATTGAAGTCACTAAGCCCAGGAAGTGGTCTTCCGCAAATGGCCAAGTTGGCATTATTATCCCTGCCTCTGGGCTCTAACTCTGGAAGCTTGTTGGGTAAAGCCTGCTTTGGTCCTTCCCTGCATCTACTCCACACTCTGCAGGGGAAGGTGAGTGATCTGGAGGGCAGAGGAGGGCAGGCAGCCTGTGGAGGTAGGGTGGAGCAGGCCCAGGTGAGCTAGGGGCTCAGGCAGGAGGGGTGGTAGCAGGCAGCCAGGGCTGCTCTCAGGGACTGAGGGTCCAGACAAGTCTGGCCTCTTGGGTGCAGGAGGCTGGACAGAGAAGGGGGTACCCTAGAAACACCCTTGCATGTGTCTAGGGAGGTGTAACATCTAGGCCCACGAGCAGCATGGTCCGGTGGGGGCTATGGAGGCTTGAGAAAAGGAGGAAGAAAGGACAGGAAGGGGGTGCCTCTAGCTCTGAAGCGCTAGGCTGAGACACTAGATTTTGTCCTAAAGGCCCTGAGGAGCTACAGAATCTTCTTGAGCAGAGGAGTAACCTGGTCAGACTGCAGGGGTTTATCTGCCCACATGTAGGATAGACTGGAGACGGAGAGACTGGGAGCAAGGGACCAGGGAGGAGGCAGCTGCAGTTCCCTCCTGGCCTCTGATTGGCCATGTGAGGTCAGGGATAGAGGACACATGCCAGGCAAGGCTAGCACAGCCATCCGAGATGCCCTGGGAGGATGCCCAGGGCAGCCTGTTCCATGTTCCTTTCACACGATTGCCAGAGCCGGTGAGTCAGGCGGGGGATGGGAGGGTAAGGCCTTGGGAGGGGAGCTTTGGTCTTCTGGGGCTGCAGGGCTTCTTACGTGGCACTAAGACCCCCAGCTCAGACAATCTGAAACTCCAGGGAGGCAGGAGCTGAGGCAAGGATCCCAGGAGAGGAAGGCCTGGTTGGTGGTGGAGGGAGAGGTCACATCAAGGTAGCCGACACAGTGCAGGGGACCCAGCTGGGCCTGGTGGCTGGCCACCCTCCAGGCCTCTCTTCAAGGATTTGCTATGAGAGCCAGGCAAAGTATGTGACCCCCTCCGGGCCTCTGTTTCCCCTAGTTTCTTTTCAGTTCCATGTTTCAGAATTGGTGAGAATGGTACTGCAGGAAGCAGTACCAGTGCCCAGGGCGGGAAGAGGGCACAGGTACCTGAGGAAGAAACTGGACTCAGGACAGGCGCTTGGAAACCACCCACCCATGGAGGGAGGTGGGTGGTGCTCACATGTGCTTGGTGTTGTGAGGACACGTCCACGCCCACACACACGGTCAGGCTGCCAGCGCCCAGCCTCAGACCCCTGGGTGTGTGGCCAGGAGGAATGAAGTCAGTCTCGGAGAATCCGCCTTGGGCTCCCACACCAGGCCTGGGGGTCTGATCTCAAGTACAAGGCTTGGCCTTCCTTGGGCTGGGATTTTCCATGGTCTGGCCTAGCAGGGTGGGGAGGGAGGAACCAATGATGGGAGAGACTACTGCTCCCTCTCTGGCCTCTTTGTGAGCCCTAAACTAGCCTGCAACCCCCTCCCCAGCAAAAAACACACTCCCACCCCACACCCTCAGTGATTAGGGGAAGGAACACCTGGATGGTGCTGACAACCATCCCTTGCAGTAATGCTTAGACACTGCCTCCTCTGGAAGTCTCCCTGAGCCGTAGCCCCTGACTGGGAGGGCCCTCCTCTGGGCTCCCAAAGCCCCTGGCCCCACCAATGCTTGCCTAATTACAGCACTGAGATGCCCCTCCTGCTAGACTCCCCCAGGGAAGGGCCTGGACTTGATGCATGTGAGCACACTCAGCTTGGCACCTAGGATGCTGCCTTCAGGGGAGAAATGTTTCCGACCCAAAATGAACTGTGGGGCTCAGGGGTAGTGGCCAGAGGTCTGCTAAGCACCAAGCACCCCCACTTCAGACATGGCCTTGCCCTGTCCCATTCCCCTCTCAACCAACTGCCTTCCTTAAGAACTAACAGCCCAAAGAGAGGCCCTAGAAAACCCACTGACTTGGTGCCCAGATGCCAAGTCCCAGGCCTGCCTCTGCCAGTATTGTGGCATTTGAGGGCTCAGTTTTCTCTGCCCAGAGGTGGGGACCATCAGGCTGAGCCTCATGCTGAGGTCTTGCATTCTAAGAAAAGCCACTGCAAAAGCTCAGCACCCTCTAGGTAAAACATCCTGTCCTCCAAGGGGCCCTAGAGCAGCTGATGCATGGCTGTAACGGGCCCTTCTGCAGGGATGCTGCAAGTACCTGATAAGGACCAGAGCAGGTGGATGCATCCTGCATCACACCACAGAAGGACCTGCCATCTGATTTTTCCTGAGCTCCTGCAGGTTCTTCAAGTGGAATTCAGCACACAACTCAAATGAGTCCCTTGGATGTGACGGAGTGAGTGTTCCCAGTGGAGACACTCCTCTCGCCTAGTCTTGGCCTCCAGCAGTACCCAGGGAGACAGGCACCCCATGAGCAGCAGCCCCTTCCTGAGGTCAGCTTGGCTGGAGACAAGGCATCATCCCTCTGCTGACAGAGGCTGAGGAGGAGGCTGGGGTGCTAGCACCTATGCTCTGGGGCACTGCAGGGCTCAGCCCTTACTTGGTGGGCCAGGCACAGCAACCTCAATGGGGAGCAGAGGATTACGGGTAGAGGGAACTGACGACAGCTTGAAAGAGGCAAGGCAGGGTGGGACTGCATAAGTACCAGGCACTGACCAGAAAACCTTGACCCAAAGGCTGTCTGTATGGAGAGGGTAGCAGGGCGGGGGATTCTAGGACAGCAGAGAATGGATGATGGCCATCCGCACTAGCCAGACCCACCCGTCAGCTCTTGTCACAGTAGCCCTGACTGCTAACAGCATGTGTGGAAGCTGCCTCTCCAGTGTGTCCTCACGCGCAGAGGGCTTGGGCCTTCCCAAGAGGAGGACGTATCTTCACCCGCTGAAAAGCCAGAGGGAGCCCGTCCACAGCTGGGGCTCTCCCCCAGGACCAGGACCAGGGTGAGGGGAATGAGGCCAGCGAGGTGTTTTGTTTTTTTTCTTTTTTTGCTCGGGGTGCAAAATTTTAGGGGGTGCCAAAAAAACTCAGTAATGGAGATAAGTAATATTTAACGCAATAGTTTTTAAAATAAAAATTAATGCAAAAAGATCTGTAATGAACAAAATATCCAAATTTCAAATTAAGACAAGATCCGTGTTGCTGGCTTTTCAGTTTGCCTCAGGCTCCAATATGGCTTGGCATACCACTATTACTGACTCTATTTAAAATTTGGATATATCGTTTATCACAGGGTGGTGGTGGTGGTGGTTGTTTTGCATTAATTTTGACTTTAAAAAATACATCTCAATATTACTCATCTCAACTACTGTGTTTTTTGGTAGCCTCTGAAATTCTGCACCCAGGCCAGAGCCTGACTGGTCTGTTTTGCCCCAGCCTTGCAGACTCCCCCGAGGAAGTCTGGACTGCCACCTGGAGCACAGGCTCCCCTCTAACCTCCTGCGCACTCAGGCCAAGCTCACATATGCCCAGTGATGGGCAACCGGCCACACCTCCAGGGGCATCCCTTAAGGCCTTTCTGGCCCTGAAGACTCAGGTTTCTGATGCTCCTTGCCTCACCCTGTAAGCTGGCATAGGACATCTCTAAGGGGAGAAGGAGATGCCCTCACAGAAATGAGGGAGAAGCTGGATGAGGGGTTTCTTCCTTTTGTCCTCAGATGACCCAAGCCAGGTGCAGAAGGCACACCTCCTCCCAAAGCTCAGCTAGTCCCTCCACCAAAGCCAGGATCAGAGCCCACACCTGCCTGGCCAAACCCTGGCACTGATGATGCCTGGGTTCGGGTTAAGCTAGGAGGTGAGGTGCCAGGGGGGCTGTTGGCTGGGTCGGGGGAAGTCGGCAGGGGGCGCTGCTCCGTGCTTAGCAGCCCAGGGGAGGCCTCCGGGAAGTTCTGAGGGGCCCGGCGCCCGGAGCAGTTTCGCGCGGCCAGGTGCACGCGCGGCCGGAGGGGCGTCGGGGGCGGTACTCACCGCGGCCGTTCTGGTTGGGCCGGTACACGCTGCCCACGCTGAGGCGGCCCTGCTGCGCGCCGTTCCGCTCCCCACCCGACGGGGGCGCGTCGGAGCTGCGCACCGGCAGGTAGGGCGGCTCCAGCGCGCGAGGCGGCCCGTACGCCTCGGGCGGCGGGTTGGCGTAGGGCGGGTACCAGCCCAGGCGCGGGTCTCCGCCGTAGGCCTGCGCCGCCTCGGGGCCGGGGTCGGGGTAGGCCTGCTCGAAGCCAGTGGTGCCCTCGCTGTACAGGCTGTGCGAGTAGCGGCGGTCCAGGCCGTCGGGGGGCGGCGGCGGCGGCGGCGGCGGCACATAGGGCCTCTCGGGGGCTGGGTAGAAGCCCTGCGGCGGGTACTCGGGCAGCTCCTCGCCGCCGCCATACTCCTCGTAGCGCGCCCGGGGCTGGTAGGGGTAGATGACTCCCGCCGAGGCCACGGCCGCCGCCCCCGCGCCCATGCCGCCGCCCGCGGGCCGGTAGTACACGAAACCCTGGTCGTAGGTCCGCGACGCGGGGTCGTAGTTCTCGTACTGGCTGACGAAGGGCGCCTGCGGGTAGGGGAACTGCTGAGGATAGGAGGGCGGCTGGCGGTAGGTGCTGGCGAAGGCCGAAGCCGAGACCGAGGAGGCGGAGCCCCCGTGCCGTTGCTGGGAGACGGAGGTGCGGGCCCGGGCCATGCCCGTGCTGTCCCCGACGGCCACCTCGCGCCAGTTGTCGGGCACCTGGCCGAAGCCAAATGGGTGCCGCGCCTGGCCGCGCACGGTGTCCGAGCCCACGCGCCCCGGCAGGGGCAGGGACGGCGCCTGCCGACGCCGGGGGCTCCCGTGGCTGCGTCGCTGCTGGGCCTGGGGCGCGCCGGCCAGCAGCACCCGGGAGCTACTCTCGGAGCGCTGAGGCCCGGCCGGCACATACTCTGAACCCGAGTTGAGCAAGCTGTACACCTGCCCGTTGTTCTCCCACTGGATCAGCTGCCGCCAGCGCCCGGGGTCCGAGCCCTGCCCGGGCTGCGCCTGCTGCCCGTGCACCATCACGCACAGGCAGGCGCCCCACACCAGGGCCCCCAGCTGCTGGCTGCCTCGGGCCAGAGCCATGGTGACCCCTCTGCAGAGGCCTGGTGGACAGAGAGGCTCTCAGGAGTGGCCCCCTGGGCGTGCTTCTCTTCCCACGGCCTCGAGGACAGGAAGGCTCCTTGCTTGCCCCAGCTCTAGCTTTGTCCATGCTGGCCTTGTCCCGAGCGGGACGGCTCCTCCGATGACAGCATTTCGAGGCCAAAGGGTCAGGGCAGGGCAGGGGCGGTGCCCAGGGCTGCACGAGGCTCTCTGCAGGGCACCGGGTGGGCAGGACCGCCTGTGGGCCTTACATGGCCAGCCCAGCACTGGCTGGCCGCTCGGCTGGCGCTTTCCCACTCTGAATGAATAAGCAACAGGCTGGGAGCGTCGGGAGGCTTCGGCCTCTTGGTCCGCCTGCTGGGGCCTCCTCCGCGGGGCCCTATGGCCCGCCGGCTTTTAGCTATGTGCCGGTCCTACAGCTGCAGTGCTCCCTCCGTCCCTGGAGTTCCCAGCCAAGCCACAGACCTGCCTCTGAGGAAGGGAATCGAGCAGGGAGTAGGAGAGGACCTCTGGGGACTCGGGCCTGGTAAGTGGGGCTCTGGCGGGCAGAACAGGGCTGGAGTGTCAGCACCACCCCGCCCATTCCTCTCTGCTTTGGACACAGCATCCCTGGTCTCCACCTTGCTCACTGCCTTCTCCTTTGGGCTGGAATGGGCCTCTGACTCCTGTCTGCTCCAGCCTCCTCCCAGTACTCCCGAGTTTTCCCTTTTCCTTGTTCCCTAGAGCCAGTGCTAATTAAGAGACACCCTCTTTGTATGTTCCTTCCGCCATTATCCCACACCCTCAATAAGGAAAAAAAAAAAAAAAAAGCCACACACCGTCTTTGTTTGTGGGCCTCCTCGGGGAGACGCTGAACAGGGACCACTCTCTAATTCCAGGCCTCAGGTGCACCGCAGCTCTTGGACCTGTGTAGAGAGGCACTGGAGCTGCTGCTTTTCCCTCGTGGCACACCTCAGGGGCTTACTTTCCCAGTCTGAAGAGTGGGATGTATCCCTGGGCTGAATAGCACTTGTGAGATCCTGGGAGAGAGCAACTTCCCAAACATCACGTATGGTTTCTGGCCTGCATCTCTTGACTCTGCATAGCCTGGGAATAACTTGAGTGTACACATGGATAAAACAAAACCAGGGGCTGTCTTTGATATGGGACAGGGGTCACTGTGAGACAGAGAAGCCTATAAGCATAGAACAACAGAAGGGTGGTTCCGGAGAACTGGCCTGGTCCTGTTGCTGTGTGGCTCAGTCCCTTACTCTATCTGATCCAGTTGCCACATCTCACCAATGAAAGATTAGGCCAGATGGCTCCTGAGAGTGCTTTGGGTGATTCTCTGTTCCTTCTGGGAATGGCAGGGATAGGAGGGGGTCTCAGAAATTTGAACACTTCACACTCCAAATACTGCTCTTCCGGCCTCCCCTGGGCTGCCTTCTCCAACCGTATTCCTGGGAACCCAAGGGCAGAAATTGCCCTCTTGGGCTTATAAACAAGGTATGAAGGACCTGCCCTTAATTTGGCCCCTGTATATTCCTTCTTATTTTGGAAATGCTTGGAGCCCGCCTAGGGAGGAGGTAACTAGAGTGGACATTCTTCGGGAACTGTAGACCTCCCAACCCCATCCTTGCCAGGCAGCATTTGTTCACCCATTGCACTGTTCTTCAGGACTAAGGCTTGGACTCTGGCATGTCTCTACCCTTTAAATGCCCGGAATTTAGCCCAGAGGTCAGGGGCTTCCAATATCTCCTGGCCAGCAACCTGTCAACGCTCACACCTCAGCTCCCTAGTGTGGGGTTTCCATCTCAGATTCCAGACAAGATTCCTCCAAAGAGCCATTGGTGTGACTGACACCAAGCAAGATGCTGAGGCAGGGCTCACTAAGGGCCGGGACCTGGAGGGTTAAGCCTTCCCTCCCTCCTGCTTGCCCCCTGCAGTGTTGGCCTCAGCTGCTTGGAATCCCTGGGGTCCTGTAGGGCCCTCCCGCCAGCCAGATGGGCAGCTGCGGCAGCAGAGGAGGGGGAGAAGTGGAAACAGGCCTCAGGGTACCCCTAGGCAGGGAGGGAAGGGAAGAGGAGTGGAGGGAGGATAGAGGATGACTGTGAGGAAGGGAACTCAGTTGCCCTAAAATGAAGGCAGAACCCCTCGCCTTGACTCAGACAGCAGAGTAGGGACTGCCTCAAGGCTTTGGGTGTGGGGGGATCAGGGCACAGGCCATTCCACTCAGCGGGCCTCGGAGCCAGCTCTTGGCGTGAAACCTTACCCGATGCTGGCTCCTGCTGCTCTCTCTTTTTTCTTAATAAGGTCGAATCAGAGTGAGTCAGAGGAGCCAAGTTTCCTGTTAGGCTCTATTTGAATAAACTCTGCTCTGAACATAGCTTGGGCCTCTGCACAGACTTCCCTGGCCAGGACTGCGCTCCTGCCAGCCATCCCTGCTGAGATGGAGACCCAGGATCCACACCATGACTTAAGTGGGGGACCTGGCCTGGCCCAGCCACTCCCCAGGGAAGCTTTTTAAGCTCTCAGAGCTTCAGAGTCCCATCTGTGACCTGGGGGTAATCATACCTTTCTTGTGGCATATTTGGGAGGATGGAATGAGAGGATTTTGAAAAGTCCCCAGCACAGAGCCAGACATGTGGCCACTATTTTCTTTCTTTCCTCTTGACTTGTGAGAGAAGGGAGGGGTGTATCTCTTGGGGTTGACCCCCATTCCCACTTCCTCTGTCTTTCCTGTTTTTATCTGTCTTCAGCATCTTTCCTTGCCCAGGGTGAACCTTGTGCAGGGGGGCCAGAGGTGGCCCCTCCACCAGAGCTGTCCTCTCCCTTCCTCTCTACTCCTTCCCTCTGACCTCGTTCTGCTTGGGTTTAGGTCTCCTGCAGTGGCTGACAGGCCCAGCAGCTCTGTGAGCCCAGGGGAGCCTGCCTACCTTCACCTCTCATGCTGGGCAAGGACTTGCCTCGGTGGCTGGAGGTGTCCTGGCATCCTTAGGTTGAAACCTGCAAGGTGGGGTCCTAAAAGAGACCTGGGCAGGCTATGGAGGGTGCAGAGCTGGGGTCAAATGAGGGTGTGGACTCAAAGGCTGAGCTGAGCCAGAGCTGTCTGGGGGGAAGGGCAGCTCTCTCTGCCTGTCCCTACAGGCTGGGATTCACACCCACATTTTTAAGACCCAGGCATGTGCTTGAGGCTTGTTGCCAGTTCTTGGCACTAGGAACCAGTGTCAAGGGACCCTCAGAGGGGTGGTGATAGAAGGATGAAAGAGCCTGTTGATCGGGCACGACTTTATTAAGCCCCTACCGCATACTCAGCAATGTGTTGCTGGGGCTGCCACGGAGCAGCCAGGGTCCTGTGACCCTGTCATGGAAGGCCGGGTTCTGGAAAGTCCATGGGGGAGCCAGGAAGCAGCAGGCCTGACCAGCAGCAGGTCTAGGGAGCAGAGAGGGGTCAGGAGCTGTGAGATTCCTCACTTGCTTTGCAGAGGAAAGTACTAGGAGGCCCACTGAGGGTCGGAATTTTCTGTGGTAGTGGGGAAGCCATGAGGGCAGGCCCCGGAGCACCCAAGCCCTCCATCTTCCAGGCTGCACTGTAGATGGGTTTTGGGCAGCACTGGGAATCCAAGACCCAACCCAGGCAGCTGCTGCCTCTGGAAAGTGGGCTGGAGGAAGTGCTGAGTGAGGAGGCTGGGCGAGCTGGCACAGAAAGCGCTGACTCTGCAGGGAGAGGACCACCAAGTGACCACTGCCAGCTGGGCCCCGTGCCTACCCCTCCCCCGCAGCCACATCTGGTGCAACGGTGGGGCGGGGGACCCAGTCCCCAGGGCCGAGGCAGAGGAAGGCGCCTGAGGAGGGGGCCAGAGCCATGAGTTTGTAAGTGTTTCTTCAGGGCTGGAACTCCAGTCCGGAAGTAGGGGAGGTGAGGTCAGAGCCTTTTCGAGGGACTAATGGGGTTGGGGGTGGAGGGAACCCACCCTTCTCTAGGACCCAGGGGAATTCTGTGGCTTTGGCTACTTCCCAGTCCTTTTTCCTCCCAGCTCTCTGGGCCCCCTCCCCCACGGCTCCCAGGGGATTGGGAAATAACCAAGTTGATACAGTACTCTGGGCATTCAGGTTGGGTTCTGTGGAGGCGGGAAGCCCCCTCAGCCCCTCAGAGCTTCTCCCGTCTCTGACTTTCACCCCTCCTCAGAGTCTGGGGCAAGCAGGCTCTGTGTGGCCTGCAGAACAGTAACATTCCTGTCTCTACCTCCACCTCCAGCACCAACCCCTACCCAACCTGGGGGCCCTGAGCCCAGAGCCAGTGGAGGCAGGGGCCGATTGTTATTGCAGGAATGAGGACCAGCTGGGGAGAGGGATCTTCTCCCAGGGACCTGCCTGGGGCAGGGGCGCTGGGGGGGATTCTGCGTAGTTGTCTGGGCCTTCTGGGTGGGAGGGCCCTGAGCTGGCCTGCCCTGGGGGGAAGAGGGCAACTGTCCCCTGCCCAAGGGAGAGAACTGGCAAAACCAAGCAGGGCGCCAGGCCCTGGGGACACAACCCAGCAGAGGCCTGCAAATCTAGGAGGGAAACTAAGGCAGGAACCACTGGTTCTGACTACTAACGTCCTGACAAGGTTAAGGGAGGGCTTGTGTGCTCTCTCTCCCTCCTTTTCTTTTTGTCTGTATATTTAACTTTCACTGGGATCTCTCTGGGTTTCTCTAGCTTTTTCTTTGTTTGTTTGTTTTTGTTTTTTTAAAAAAGCATAGTCTTGCTATGTTCCCTAGGCTGGCGTGTAGTGGATTCACAGCAACCTGGAACTCCTGGGCTCAAGCCATCCTCCTGCCTCAGCCTCTGGGACTACAGGTGCACACCACCATGACCGGCTTTCTATAGCTTTTAAATTTTCTGCAGTAACCTCCCTCCATCTTACTCGTTCATTTTCTGTCTGTGGCCAACTGTGTGACTTGCAGCCTCCATCTGTCTCCATCTGTTTCTGTTCCTCCTCAACTCTCTTACACACTCCCTCCCGTCATCTCTATCTGCTGATGCTTCTCCCAATGAACGATTCCTTCATTCATCCACTCACTCACTCACTCACTCACTCACTCCACTCAGCATGTTCCCTGGGTATCTGTGAATACCAGCCCCTGTGCTGACTACAGTTGTCACAGAGAGCAGCCAGACCTGCCAAGTCTCCAGTGGGTGCCCAGGCTGGTGGGGGTGTCATAAGTGATAGTCCTGGGTGGAGGTGAAGACATGGCGCTGGCTCTCTGTGGCCTTTGGGAGGCATTTCTATTTCAGTCTCCATGTCTGTCTGTCTGTCCGCCCATTTACCCATCCATCTCTGTCAGTGACTCAGTCCTTGACTCACCTTCATGAGGTGGCTTTTTTTCTGCTTTCTCAGAGCTCATGCAGTTTACTTATTTCCCCCTGGTGGGGGTTGGTAGTGGACCTGGAGAAGGGGAGGTGGTGGAGGTTGAGAGTGGAGGTGGGTGATGGAAGTGACAGAGGCATGCCAACCAGAGGGACTCCATCTTGCGTGGGGACTGGGTAAAATGAGGCTGAGACTTGCTGGGCTGCATTCCCAGGAGGCTAGGCCTTGGTAGTCACAGGATGAAACAGGAGGTCCCAAGATACAGGTCACAGGGACTCCACTGATAAAACAGAATGCAATTAAAATTTTTAAAAAGCCAGCTGGCTGGGTATGGTGGCTCACGCCTGGAATCCCAGCACTCTGGGAGGTCGAGACGGGCAGATCACCTGAGGTCAGGAGTTCAAGACCAGCCTGGCCATGGTGAAACCCTGTCTCTACTAAAAATACAAAAAATTAGCCAGGCGTGGTGGTGTGCACTTGTAATCCCAGCTATTTGGGAGGCTGAGGCAGGAGAATCACTTGAACCTGGGAGGCGGAGGTTGCAGTGAGCCAAGATGGCATCATTGCATTTCAACCTGGGCAACAAGAGCGAAACTCTGTCTCAAAAAGAACAAAACAAAACCCCAAAAACAGCCCAAACCAAGATGGTGGTGATCATGACCTCTGGTTGACCGCACTCCCCATTGTACACTAATTATAACACATTAGCATGCAAAAAGACACTCCCACCAGTGCATGACAGTTTACAAATGCCATGACAACATCCAAAAGTTACCCTGTGCGAGCTAAAAGGAAGGGGAACAGGGAAATTGTCAGTTCTGGGAACTCCCTACCTCTTGCCCAGAAAACTCATGAATAATCCACCCCTTCTTTAATATATGATCAAAAGATAATCATAGATGACTGATAATCAGCAGTCATCGGGGCTGTTCTGCTTATGGAGTAGCCATTCATTTACTCCTTCACTTTCTTAATAAACTTGCTTTCACTTTACTCTGTGGACTTGCCCCATATTCTTTCTTGTGTGAGATGTAAGAAGCCTCTCTTGGGGCCTGGATCGGGACCCCTTTCCTGTAACAGAAGGAGCAGGCCCTTGGGGCCAGTGGAGACTAGTTTTGCCCAGCTGGGCACTGGAAAGGAAAGGGCCACAGGGTGATGAAAGAAGAGATACCAGCCATCTCTCCCTTAAGGTTTTTTGTAATATAATTTTAAATCTCAGATTACAAAAGAAATAGGTCAATTATAGGAAATTTAGAATACAGAGTAAAAGAGAAAAAGTAATTCATTCTGTAACCTAGAGAAAAACCATTGTTCTAGGCTCCACACCCCCCCCCCCGCCCACTCATTTAAAAAAACAATTACATCATAATGTCTATGTCATTTTACAAGCTGCTTTGTTTGTGTGATAGCAGTTGATGAACATTTCCTTGTGTCAAGGTAACTGCTGTTTCAATGTTCATATTGATCACAGGAGCTCCTGCCTGCCTAGATGAAGAGGAGGTCAAGACTTGTGTCCCCCACTCCCCAAGATACCCCCTCTGTTCTGGAGTGGTGATCCCCTCCCCTGTTAGGACCTTGTCTCCCTCAGGACTGGACCTGTATCCTGGGCCTGCAGTCAGATTGCCAGTTTCACTTGGAGGTGGAAATGTCAACCCACCGGTTGGAATGGGAAGGTGGGGTGTGAGGTGGGGGAGGACCTTCATTTCTATCTGCCGGAAGGCCAGCCACTTCCTGCATAGCATTTTCTTCCTGCAGTATGGGAAGGACCAGGCTTTCTCAGACCACAGAATCTTGAGAGCCAATTCCACATGGAGCAAGCGGTGGCTACCAGCCTTGGGTCTACATAACTATGGCCTCATCCCTGACCCAAGAAGCCTGCTCCACAGCCTTATGGTGTCCCCGTAGGGAGAAACATCTGGCAACTTAAATTTTCAAAAATAACTTTTTTTTTTTTTTTTTTTGAGATGGAGTCTTGCTGTGTCGCCCAGGCTGGAGTGAAGTGGCGCGATCTCTGCTCACACACAGAAAAGTTCACAAATCCGAAGTGTACCACTTGATGAATGATCCCAATGTGAGCACACCTCTGCATTACCACCTGGATCAAGAACTAGGACAATACAGCAACTGGCAGCTTCCAAGGAGAAGCTCCGGAAAGTTCTGCCTGTATCAGCACCTGGCAGGATCGAAATGAGTTTTCTTTAACCAGATTTTTAATGACTCACTTATGTGGACAAATCATAACTGAATGAATCACCTCCTTTGTTGATTTTTTTGGGTACTTTATTTGCTATTATAAATGATGCTGTAATAAGCACCCTTGAAGAAATCTTCATATCTGCCTCTGCTGTGTAGCAGGTCACAGTGCCTGGATTTGGTTCTAGCCCTCATTTGTGAATGTGTGACTCTCCATGCCTTTTTTCTTTCTGTAAGATGGGAATAATGGTAAGAATTTAAATGAGGTAATGTGGAGTGTGTTTAGTTCAGAACCTGGTGCGTGCAAGCACTCACTAAGTATCAGTAATTATTAGACCTTTAGATTAATTTATTAGAAGTTGCATTTCTGGTGAAAGGGTTTGAGTGTTTTTAAGGCTTTAGCACAGAATACCCAGCCAGATCCAGAAAGGTGGTTCCCATTTACTTGCCTGAAGTGCCCTCACCCTTACTCATACTGGGTACCGTTTTCTAAAAGAACATTAAAAATTGGATAGGTTAAAAACAGGTGAATACATTTTTTTAGTTGCATTTTTTTTTTTGGTTACCTGTGAGAGTGAACATGTTGCCTTATGTTTGCTGACCTCCTAAATGGTCTATTTGCTCCTACTTTTGTACCCCAAAAGTCTGCTCTCAAGACGGTAGCCAGAATGATCCTTTTGAGACATTTCACTCTTCTGCTTAAAGCTCTGCAATGGTTCTCAGGTTAAAAGCCAAAGTCCTGTTTAAGGTCTCCAGGATCCTTGCCACTTGGTCCCTTGCTCTTTCTGTTCCAGCCACCTTGGCCTTCTCCTGCCCCTCCACCACACCATGGCAATTTCCCCTGCTCTGTGTGGTGAACTCCCTGAATCTGTTCAAAGCTTTGCTCAAATGTCTCCTTCCTAATGAGACCTCCCCCAGCCCCTGAGCTCCCCATGTCTCACTCCTGATCGCCTTACTTAACTCTTCTTTTTTTTTTTTTAACCAATAGTACTTACCACTGTCTAAAATACTTCATAATTTACTTGTTTATTGTTTGTCTCTCTCCAGTAGAATGTAAGCTCCTTGGGGCAGAGACCTTTGTCTTGTTCACTGCTGTGTCCCATGTGTAAACTTGTCTGGCACAGAAGAGGTGCTCGATAAATATTTGTTGAGTGAATGAATGATAAATTTTCTGTTCATATTCTTTGACTATTTTCTATTGTAATGTTCATCTTTTTAGTATTGGTTTATAAGATGTGTATTTAGCACCTTTTCATATATCGCTCTTTGTCACATATTATGCAATTAATTTATCATTTCTATCAATTTTTAAAATACTTTCTTGATGCTTCATTTTTAAGCTGTCAGATTATTAATCTTTTCTTTATCGTCTTGGACTTTATTGTTGCATAACTGCTGCCTTCACCAGGAACATATACATTTTCAATTAAATGTGCTTCTGTGATTTTATGATTTCATTTCACTTTTTTATATTAAACTCTATTTTACCTTCATGTGTGGTGAGAGGTAAGAACATAACTTTAAAGCAAATTAACCGTCGCCAAGTGAATGATAAACAAATTAATCATTTTCCAATGATCTGAAAGGCCATTTTATCATACACTAAATATTTCTGTGTGTTTGACTGGGTTTACCATTCTGTTCTGTTGGCCTATCACATCATTCTTACATTGGTATTTGTTGCCCTATTTTAATGATTGTAACTTTTTAATAAGGGTTAGTGACTGAGAATACAAGTCCCATTGTTTTATTATTTTTATTATTATTTTTTTTGAGACAGGGTCTCACTCTGTCGCTCAGGCTGGAGTATAGTAGCACTATCTCGGCTCACTGCAACTTCCACCTCCCTGGTTCAAGTGATTCTCCCACCTCAACCTCCCGAGCAGCTGGGAGTGCAGATGTGTGCCACCATACCCGGCTAATTCTTGTATTTTTAGTAGAGACAGGGTTTCACCATGTTGGCCAGGCTGTTCTTGAACTCCTGGCCTCAAGTGATTCACCTGCCTCTGCCTCCCAAAGTGCTGGGATTACAGGCGTGAATCCCCGCACCTGGCCCATTTTTTTTCTTTTGAGGTGTTCTTTGCAGTCATTCATATATTCTTTGAGATAAATTCTAAACTTTTTTTTTTTTTCTGCCAAGATAAACCAGCAAAGAAAAATCCCACTGGACATTGCAATTGGATTAGTTTTGTAGATTAATTTACTGATAATCAACTTCTTTGCACCATTGATTGTTTCTGTCTGGGAATGTGGCATATCTTTCTATTATTAAGGTCTTTTTTACTATAGGTCTTTAGGAAGCTTTATTTTATAGGTGAATGTAGTGTGTTTGGTGCTTATTTTCATAAAATAAAGCAATGACATCTGTGACAGGCGGCTTCTGAAATGGCTCCCAATGATCCTTACCTTCTGGTATTCACCCCCTTGTAGAATCCCTTTCCTTTGTGTGTGGGCTGGATCTAGTGACTTGCTTCTCATAAATAGAATATGGCAAAAAATGATGGGTTGTTACTTCTGAGATTAGGTTATAAGAGGCTAATTTCTGTTTTGCTGTAATTTTGTCTCTCTAACCCTCTTGCTTGCCTGTGCTCATGAAACCAGCTGCTGTGTTATGAGCCACCTTATGGGAAACCCGAGTGGCAGAGAACCAAGGCTGGTGGCTGGCCAACAGTGAGCCAGGAGCTGAGGCCCACAGCCCAACAACTGGTGAGGAACCACATGCTGCCAGTAGCCATGTGAGGTAACTTAGAAGCAAATCCTTCCCCAGTTGAGCCTTCAGATGACACCAGAGCCCTGGCTGACCCCTTAATTCTACTCTTGTAGACTTTGAGCCAGAGGACTTAGCTAAACCACACCTGGATTCCTGACCCACAGAAACTTGAGATAATAAATTTTGTTTTAAGCCACTCAGTTTGGGGGTAATTTGTTACATAGCAGAGATAGCTAATATAGCCCCTGTTTTTTGCATCATGTTTTCTAACAGTTTATTAGGAAATGAAAATTTATTTTAGGCTGGATGCAGTGGCTCACACCTGTAATCCCAGCACTTTGGAAGGCCGAGGTGGGGGGATCGCCTGAGCTCAGGAGTTCAAGAACAGCCTGGGCAACATAGCAAAACCCTGTCTCTACTAAAAATACAAAAATTAACTGGGCATGGTGGCGTGAGCACCTGTAGTCCCAGCTACTTGGGAGCCTGAGGTGGAAGGATCACTTGAGCCCAGGAGGCAGAGATTGCAGTGAACCAAGATCACCCCCATTGCACTCCAGCCTGGGTGACAGATCAAGACCTTGTCTTGAAAAAAGAAAAGAAAAGAAAAAGTTATAACTAGCCACTTTACTAAATTCTTCTATTTTGGTAATTTTGTATTTTCTTAGTTTTTTATGGGAAGACAATCATATTTGCAAATAATTATAATTTGTTTCCCTCTCTTTTATTTTCTATATAATTGCGTTAGCTAGGATCTTTAGAATAACGTTAAATAACAAGATACTAGAACTGTTTGTCTTGTTCTCAGATTTGTTGGAATGCTACTTGTATTTTACTCTTTTGATTTTGGCTGTTGGTTTGAGATTTATTATTTTTTATCATGTGAGATAAGTATACTTTGATTTCCCGTTTACTTGAGCTTTTAAAAAGAAAATCAGGAATGGATGTCGCAATTTACCAAACATCTATTCAGTATGTAAAATGATCTTTTTCTCCTTTGACCTATTGCCGTGGTAAATCAGTTCACTACCATTCTAATGTAGAATTATCCATGCATTCCAGGAATGTTTGCTCATGCCGTATTCTTTTAGTACATTGTTGACATACATTGGACTTATCTGATTAAATTTTCATTAGGACTCTACATTTGTGTAAATGAGGCTGGTGTATGACTCATTCATTCTGTCTCACTTTGTGCCACTTGTCAAGTTTTAGTATCAGGGTTATTCTGGCTTTACAAAAATAATCGAGGAGGGTTTGAGTTAAGATCCTGGCAAGAAACACTCACCCAAGATGGTTTAACTAACAAGACTTTAATGAAGGGACTTCTTATAGAAATGTGGATAAGGGGACTGGGTACAGTAGCTCATGCCTATAATCCCCAGCACTTTGGGAGGCCGAGGTGGGTGGAAAGCTTGAGGTCAGGAGTTCGAGACCATCCTGGCCAACATGGCAAAACTCTGTCTCTCTAAAAATAAAAAAATTAACCAGGCATGGTGGCGCATGCCTGTAGTCCCAGCTACTCGGGAGGCTGAGGCAGGAAAATCACTTGAATCCAAGAGGCAGAGGTTGCAGTGAACCAAGATTGTGCTGCTGCACTCTAGCTGGGGTGACAGAGTGAGACTCTGTCTCAAAAAAAAAAAAAAAAGGAAATGTGGATAAGGTGAGGTACCCAGAGACTAGACTAGACATGGTGAGTGTTACTGTCCTTAGGGCTTCTGGGACAATGGGAGGAACCAGTGTAACTGGAGCCCAGGGAGAGCTGGAACCTTGGAAAAGAGGCGCAGGCAAGAGCTGAGCTTGTGGAGGAACAAAGGCCTTGCCAGAGAGAGGGCACGAAAAGAGACAGGGCACAGATGAGATACACCAGCTCTTCTCACCTCCTGCCTTCCACACTCCTGTCCATACCCTCCATTGTCAGAGTCAGCAAGGAGCTGGAGGACAAGGGAGCCTGGGTGATGAATGCAGTTTGTGGGGCTCAGGGCTGGGCAGGGAAGGAAGTGGCTCTGGTGTGATTTCTGTCTCCTGACTGATACGTGCATAACCATGTGTTTAACATGTTTTTAATATTCACTTCCAGGGCTTTTATACAATTTCTCTTTGTTGATTTTTTTTGTTTTTGTTTTTGTTTTTGTTTTTGTTTAGAGACAGGGTCTTACTCTGTTGCCCAGGCTGGAGTGCAGTGACGCAATCACAACTCACTGCAGCCTTGACCTCTCCTGCTCAATCTATCTGCCCACCTCCTGAGTAGCTGGGTCTACAGGCTTGTGCCACCATGCCTGGCTAATGTTTTATTTTTTATTTTTTGTAGAGATGGGATTTTGCCATGTTGCCCAGGCTGGATTTTTTTTTTTTTCCTTTAAATTTAGAGAGTTTATTTGGGCCAGGGTTGAGAATTGCAGCCCAGGACTTGCTTTTTCACTTACTATTATTTTACTTATTTTGACTCTTGCTGGCTTGGAAAGAGTGCATCTCTGAGTACTTTTTTCCCCGTGAAAAGTAGAGCCATACATGGCATGTGTCCTAAGTTCTGGCATGTAGGAAAGTCTTTTTCTGTTGTCCTCATGCATGAATGCACCAGGCAAATTGTTAAAATGTAAGGTCACAACTGTTCTCTCAAAATTCTATAGAAGAGTGGTTCCCAAAGTGTGTTCTATTGAACCCCAGTCTTACCACATAGTCTATGGCAAAGGATTTCATAGTCATTATAAGTTTGGAAAACTGTGCTTGCTAATATTGCCAGTTTAACAACATGCATGAACACGTTAAAAGCCCTGAGAAAGCCTCAGCATAGGGTTTTATCTTGTTTTGTTTAATTCAGCATTTCCCAAGCTTATTTTATGACAGAAACTTTTTTCCCCAGTATAAATAGTTAACAAAATTCCATGGACTCTCTCTTCCAATTATACACTTTAAGAAATGCTGGGCTGGGTGTCGTGGCTCACACCTGTAACCCCAGTACTTTGGGAGACCAAGGTGTGAGGATCACTTGAGCCCAGGAGTTCAAGACCAGCCTCAGCAACATAGTGAGACCCCCCATATCTACAAAAATCAAAAAAATTACCTGGGCATAGTGATACATGACTATAGTCCCAAGCTACTTGGGAGGCTGAGGCGGGAGGATCACTTGAGCCCAGGAGGTTGAGGCTGCAGTGAGCTGTGATCACACCACTGCACTCCAGCCTGGGCAACAAAGTGAGACCCTGTCTCAGCAACAACAACAACAACAACAACAACAACAATAACAATAAATGTTGGAGATATTTCTCCATATTTCTGTCTGCATGGGTGCTGACAGAATTCTTTCCTTACCCTTGCAATTCAGAAATTCTACATGGCATTTCTAAGTGTTCATTTCTTTTTATTAATTTGACTTAAGGAGGAACCTTTTAAATGTATAAGCTCAGGCTTCTCATCAGCTCAGGAACATCTTTCTCCTGTAATTCTTGCTTTTGTTTCATTTGTTTAGTGTCTTCTGTAAGCCCGGATACCTATCATGTTCTCCCTTTGTTTTTTTATCCTGTTGGGCTTTTCCTCTGCAGTCTCAGAGAACTTCTATCTGTCCTTCATATTTACAGATTCCATTTTCTGTAGTTCCAATTCTGTTCTTTACCATCTTGATGGAAATTAAAATTCTGCTGCATTTTTAGTTTCTTTGCAGTCTTTCTTTCTCTCCTCTGGTTTGTTTTTGATTTCCACCTGCCTCTCAGCCAGCAGCCTTCTCATTTCATTCTTTCCATCTTATTTTTCAACTCTCATTTCTTAGAGTGCACACTTTAATTAAATGAATTGAGTACAGAGCAGATGTGGTCTGCAAGTTATTTATGTTTATGTGATAAATCTTTTCAAAGGAATTACTTTTCTCTGCCCTTTTAGGGCTACATTCTCTTCCTTGCCTCATGCAGAGTCTTTTCAAAGGCTCTGTGTATTTCCAAGTATATGTGTGCGCATGTGGGTTTATGTGTGGGGGTGTGTGTTTGCTTTTCTCTGTACTCCTACTTTAAAGATGAGTGTTTTAAACTTTTCTACATTTTATTTTTTTTTAAATTTATTTATTTAGAGACTGGGTCCCACTACATTGCCTGGGCTGGCCTCGGACTCTTGACCCCAAGTGATCCTCTGGCCTCAGCCTCCCAAGCAGCTGGAATTATAGGCAGGCACCACCACACTGAGCTAAAAATGAGTGTTTGATAAAATCTTGTTATTTTCCCCCAAACGAGGAGAAGGAAATGGATTCTCTTTAGGTCACCCTTCGCCTAGATGTTGCTCCAATTGTCCTGTCATATTTTAGGAATGGTTAATGCAATTTCACATCACCAGTTGGCTATGAACACAAACCGTCTATGACATGCCTCCCCACTCACTCATCACCAGAGGCACCAGCCAGTAGTCGAGCTGGCTGCAGCTTTGTGTGAGTGTTTGCGTGCAAGTGTTCCATTCTTTCCCCACTCCAGGTAGAGCTTCTAAGGGCATTACCAGCTCAGAGATCTAGCTGGGACGAATGTGTGGAGGTTGGCCGGGGCCAGGCCCAGCAGGGAACCTTGCCTCCTCTGCACCAAGGACCAGCTCTATTTGCCCGGTGTCCAGGGTTTCCAGGCTGTTCCTGTAGGTATTCAACATAGCTATGATAAGACTTCTGCCCACTCTAACAGGGAAGGAGGAACATGGTATTAGAGAGAAACTGATTGAGGGAGGAACTCCTCCCACCCCACCCAGCTCAGTTATCTACTTGACATGGCAACCACATACCCCATCCCAGCCCACCGCCCAGTCAGCTCCTTCCCAAGGCAGTTGGTAGTATGGAAAGGGCTTTCCAAAGATGCCCTGCAAGCCCGTGTCCCACCATCTACCCTAATTCAGGGTCAGGACTTTCTACCAGGACCTCATCTACTTCTCATGGTATAGTTTTGCTTTCTCAAAAATGAGAGTTGTGAATCAGCCCTTGGGGTCTTCTTTTAATCTGTCTCTTGCACATTTTACAGCAATCCCCAGCTTTCCTGGCACGAGAATGTACCTTCTCTGGCTCTCAGTCCAGGCCAACAGGCGTTCTCTTCTTTCCTAGTCTTTTGATCAATTCAGCTGGGATCTGGGAGGGAGGAGAGTTCTGCACCAGCATAACAGGATATTGTGTGGGACTCTTCCTCCTGTTCTGGAATTGCAGCTAACACCCAAAGCTGAGTACAAAAGGCACCGGGGACCCTGCCTTCTGCATTGAGAGAGTTGTCAGTGGGTGGTCAGCAGCCAGTACCATCTCCCTCCCGCAGGGCTGATGGCTCTTCTCTCATCAACCACCACCACCTCCCACAGCGACTGGAAGAGGAGCAGGGGATGGAACTGTCGGTGGTTGCCGTGTGGGGAGGGCAGTGTCTGTGGTAGAGGCTGCTTGCTCCCCTCTTCACAGGAGATGAGGGGTAGGATGGGGTGCCTTTCCTCCCTGATAACATAAGATAATTTCTTGAGAGACAAGCATAGCATCCCCCAGGAGGGGATCTCCTTAGTCTGTGAACCCCCTTGTATACCTCTGAGCTGCCTGAGTTGGGGAAGAGGGCAATACGAGACAGATGGCAGGGTGGAGAGAGAGAGCTGTGTGAGGTGGCTGGGCTCAAGTGGACAAGCTGGTGTCTCACCCATGAGGGCATCTCTCTAGGGCTTGAGAGAATGCACAGGCTGTCCACAAGACAGTCACCAGGGCAGAGAGGAGGCAGTGGAGTAGCCAGAGAAGCAGTGACAATCCACCCAGGAGAGGACATGTGAGAATTGCTTCCAAGTCCCTCTTCTGGGCCCCCTGTCACTGAGAGACTAGAAAAGTGATAGGGAGGTTGATCAGGAGCGGGATGCTCCCCTCCATTGTGGCCTTGTTGGGGTGGGAGGGACAATCACTGCTCTTGTCTGGGCAGAAGTGGGAATGGCAGGAGAGACAAACAGGAACAAGTCTTGGTTACTGAAATGAGACAGTTCTAGTAGATGAAAGTGACAGCGGAGTTGTGGGATGCAGCCACGATGTCATTAAGATCCCTACCACCCAGCAGGAAAAGGATTTCAAAGAGCACAGTTGACTGTGTGTGTGTGTTGCGGGAGAGATTATTAACAATTTCCCGTCTACATCCTAGGAAATTGAGGCCCTACAATAAATGTGCTACACTTGAGAAAAGTCCTTAAAAGTAAATGAGAAAGAAAACAGCTTTGGAACTTTTTAGGAGTAGAGGATTGCAAAACTGTGGGATGAGAACATGTGAGTAGTGAGGACAGATGGAAGAGACTTTCAGCAGAGGACCCAGGGGGTTGAGAAGCTAGTCCTTGTTCTCTGGCTTGCAAGTGACAGAAGCCCAACTCACAGTTAGCCTGAGCAAAAATGAGGATTTGTTGGAGGATCTTGGAGCATGTCACAGAATCTAAGAAACAGCTCAGTAATTGAGCCAGCAGAGGGGCAGGGGTGTGGGTGGGCCTTAGAGACATCTGGGACCAAGGATCTGCAAGCCACGGCAGCCCCACCAGGTTCTTATTTTTGCTTCTTGCTGCAGGTCAGCCTCATTCGTTCTTTCCCCAGAAGACTGGTTTTGTCTAAGACAGAAAATACGACCACTGACAGTTTCTGAGTGTTGTAACTTGGAGGTTATGTCGTGAGAAAGAAGTGAGTCTCTGCGTCCCTAAGTCTGAAAACACCAGAAGAGGGGCCTCCCTGGCTGAGCTCAAGTCAGGCACACAGCCCTGGACAGTCAGCTCGCCCTAGGTGAACAGCCTCATGTAGGGAGATGAGCGGTGAGTCCTGCAGAGGAACAAGGTTGTGCCACCCTAGAAGAAAGGTCAGACAACTGGGACAGGTGTTCCCAACAGGAGTCTAACAGCCTGACATCATGGCCTTATGCAAACATGAGATTCTGATGATCCCACTTTCCCTCCACTTCCCAGGAGTCATGTCAGCTGTAGAGGCCCTGATGAAACTATGTCCTTCATCTCTCGTGAAGCCCGTGGCAAGGGCAAAAACACGACAACAGTAATGCTAGTAGCTAGCATTTATTATGCACTTTGCGTCAGGTCCTGGGCTGCACTCCACGTGGATTTTTTTTTTTTTGAGACGGAGTCTCGCTCTGTTGCCCACCCTGGAGTGCAGTGGTATGATCTCGGCTCACTACAACCTCCACCTCCTGGGTTCAAGCAATTCTGCTGCCTCAGCCTCTGGAGTAGCTGGGGATTACAGGCGTGTGCCACTATGCCCAGCTAAGTTTTGTATTTTTAGTAGAGATGGGGTTTTACCATGTTGGCCAGGCTGGTCTCGAACTCCTGATCTCAAGTGATCTGCCTGCCTTGGCCTCCCAAAGTGCTGGGATTACAGGTGTGAGCCACTGCGCCTGGCCTCTACATGGATTTTTATTTCATCCTGACCGCAGCTGTCTTACTCCCCTCACTTTGCAGACGAGGATGCAGAGACATGGAGAGATTAGGAGCCCGAGGTCACACAGCTAGTGAGGGGCAGTGCAGGCATTCTACCTAGGTCAGTCTGGTTCCCAAGTCCATGTTTTCCATCATCAAGCTCCCTAGCCTCCAGGATTGAAGTTCTGGGCCTGGGCATTCCCAGAGGAGGTGGAAAACTTCACTAGTCTGGTGGATGTTCTGCCACGTGGAGTTACAAGGCATCACAGCCAGAGCCTGAGGAACTTTCTGGAGCCTGTGCCCTTCACACCACCAGCTGTGCCACCACAGGGTCTCTAGAGAGTCATCATGAGCACCTGGGAGGTGATGCTCCTGTCTGTAAGCAGCTGCTGTGGTCAGTGAGTGTATGCATAGCTGGGTCCTCCATCCTGGTGGCTTTGGGGACAGTATAGGCCCTGGTTCTCTTCTCCCTCATTCTTCACCCCCTTTCACTCTCTTCCCTTCTGGTTTTCCCCCTTCCTAGACTCCTGGCTTCCCTGGGCCTGCCGCACCAGCTCTGGCTAGGTTGGAGAGGGCTGCGGGCAGGATCGCAGTCAGCAGAGGGCGCCAAAGCCTCTCAACACACCCATGGCCCAGGCCTGGCCCAGAAGGAGAGCGCTGAGAGCCAGGACAGTGAGGCTACGTGTGCCTGTGGATTCCCCCATTTCCCATGCTTCATCCAGCCATGGACCTGCAGTGCACTCACAAATGTGCACATGCCCTCGTGTGTGTGCGTGTGTGTGTGTTACACCCATCAAATTGTCTCTGAATGTGCTTGGCTTCATGTGTTCGTGTGTGTGTGTGTTCGTGTGTGTGTGTGTGTGTGGTGTGTCTGTTATGTCTGGTTTCCCTAGGAAGCACATTTGACAGTCCCACAGTCAGGGTCAGGGCACAGGGACAGATACTGTGTCTATAACAATCTACGACACTGATTTTGTTCATCTCAATAAATGTGAGGATGAAATAAAAATTCGTGTAGAATATTTTGTACATCTCAGTAAAGCCACTTCCTGGGGGCAGGCATTATAATTCTAGTCTCTATTCTACTGTGTGATAGGTAAAGAATAACTTTCCACACAGGGAGAGGAGTCCACACCGTGCCAGGCCTGGGCTAGAAGCTTTCCATCTAGGTTCCCTGGTTGACTAGCAGTCCTGTGAGCCAGGCAATAGTAGTCCCATTGTACAGATGAAGACAGTGAGGCTCAGGGAAGTTAGAAAACAATTTCACGTCTATACCCCAACAAATTGAGACTATACAATAAGTGTGTTACACTTGAAAAAAATCTTTCTTAAAAGTAAAAGAGAAAGAAAAGAGCTTTGGAACATTTTAGGGGTAAGAGATTGCAAAAATGTGGGAATGGAACGTGTGAGTGAGGATGGATGGAAGAGGCCATCAGCAGAGGACCCAAGGGGTTGAGAAGCAAGTTCTTATTCTTCAGCTTGCAAGTGATAGAAGCCCAACTCACATTAGCCTGAACCAAAATGAGGATTTATCAGAAAGATCTTAGAGTATCTCACAGAATCTAAGTAAGAGCTCAACAATTGAGCCAGCAGAGGATCACACAGCTAGGAAGTGGTCAAGCTAAGATTTGGTTCCTGTCTCCAATTTCAAAGTCTCTGCCCGCTTCACAGTTTCTAAAGCTGCCCTCTTGAATTTGTGTTTTCCTCCCATGCAGACCCCACCAAACATGAACTTGAGAGCAGCCCGGTGAAGTATCAGGAGCAGCAGCTGCTCATGGCTAGAACGACTGAGCTGAGAAATTTATGTTGACAGACAGTTTGTGGCTGATTTCTACGAGTCAAAGAATAAGGAACTATATTTAGCTGCTTGCTCTGGGCTAGTTAGCTGGTGGGGAGTGAGGGCTCAGACTGGAGGAAAGAAAGAGGAGGAGGAGGAGGAGGAGGAGGAGGAAGAGGAGGAAAAGAGAGAGAAAGAGAGATGCCCAGTTGTCTGCTGTCTGGCCTGGGGTCCTTGCCCTCAGAGTTCAGTCTCTGCAGCAAGCTTTGCATGGAATTGTGGTTGGCGGGGCCTCTTCATGAAGTTAAGACCTGCCCATATTACTAGGCTGGTGGGACAGAGAACAAGAGCCTGCAGAGGAGAATCTTCCAGGCTTGCGGGTCTCTTCTCTACACACATGACATCAGTGAATGAGTCGTTCTACACTTGGGGGTTCTGGAGCTCTGTAAACCAACACTCAGCACAGCTCAGATCCAAAGAATAGTACTCAGCACTGCACATACATCCTTGATGGCAGAGGGGTTAGCTTTGTCCCTTTGATTGACTTGACCTCAGTTTTCTCTTCCTCCTGGGTCAGGATAGCCCTTTTCTTCCTCACAAGGGAAAATCAAGGAACTTGCTCTGGATGGACTTGTGCTTGGATTTCCCAGACAAGCTGCTTCCCAGAGGAAGAGAGAGGCAAGAACCTGCCTCCTCCTCCCACAGATATCTGAGTTCTGCCAAGCCTGCCTTCCTCCTCCACATACCTTGTCCTCTCCACATGTAACCAGTGGGGCTGGTCCCTCATCCTTCTTTCCAACCTGCTGCCACGCTCTCCCCTCCAGATTCCACTCACTCAAAGACATCAGGGAGCAAGGTTGAGTTTACTGACAATTTAGGTGGGAAGATTCAGAAAATGGTCTCATACCCCAAGGAGACACATGAAATCCTTCTTCCATAGTTCTCTCCAGCCTCTCCCCAACCTCCTCCCACATAAGTCTCCCAATCCCTAGCCCCTCCTGTCCCTAATTTGTCTACCCAGCTCCTCAGGATGGCAGCACAAAGGGCCACCAGTGACCAGGACTCAGCTTCCTGAGAAGGCAGTGGAGAGTATAAATTTATAGAGACAAAATTTTTCTCTATTTAGAAGTGCACAACAACAAACTTTCTGGGACTCTGAGTGTGAGCAGCTTAGAAAAACAGGACATGAAACCAAAGCCCAGCAGACATGCCCATCCCACACACCCTGCTGGTGACCAGGAGCCAGTCCCTTGCTGAGCCTGGGTTTCCTTGACCAACACTGAGTGATACCTGAGTTCTCCCAATGTTCAGGCAGGCGCTCCTCATTCCGGACTGTGCTGTCTTGATGGAGAGGCACAGTGATCCCTGGGACAAAGGCCAGGGAAGGTCCCTGGTATCCCCAGCTTGGTCCTATGCTGCTCAGTTGACTCTCCCAAACCTCCAAGCCAACTGATTCTGTTCTGCCCCTTTAGCGAGGCTCCCAGCTGGGCCTTGGAGCAAATGCTGTAAACCCACAAATCTGCTCAGGGTTTTATCACACTTGGGGGCCACAGATAGGTGGGAGTATGGGAGGTGAATAAACGCAGTGGTGGCTCTTTAAAGAAAAAAAATGCCCTGGTTTGTAGCAGTTGCCAATTTCCATGGTGTAAATACTCCCACCACAGCCATTTTCAAGCTATCAACATGATGTCACTGAATGCAGAATTATGAAAAGGTATGAAAATTGCATTTTTTTATCCAGCAAGCTGACTTTAGCACACCACTGGACAAGGTAAAGGGCCTAAATCCGGGAACTCTAATCTAAAGGTTGTGCTGAATTCAGCCAGGTAGAGCCACGAAACAGACTGCTGAGTGTGCACATCCCTTTCTCAGGTTGATTTAAGAAGGGAGAAGAACTCAAGGGAGCGTTATGAGGGAACTTCTTTCAGAAACAATCAGATCACTTAGCAATTGAATTGTCTAAATATTTTTTCCTAATTTAAAGTTGTGTGTCATGTGGGTAACTGGACAATGCACTATTGAATTACTGAGGGATTTAATGCCTAAATTGGAGAAGCAATCAAACATTCACATCTTCAAGTAGTTGATGGACAGCTAAGGAGGTATTCACATGATGGCTGGGGCTAGGGGGCAAGGGAGGCCTTGTCCTAAGTGGGCCCTGAGCCTCTCTTGCAAGCTGCCCCATGCACCATGGGCCCCAGCTAGGCCTGGGCTGCACCCTCCTGGGCCCTCTCTGCTGCTACGGTCTTTGTCACTCTCCAGTTTATGTTTTTGTCACTGAATTCTTCTATTTCTGCCCTTGGCTTCCTCCACTCTGTCATTTCTTCCCAGTCTCAAGCTGTCTCTCGCTCTCTGTTTCTGCCTCTGTCTCTATTTGCTGTCTCACTCTGTCTTCCTCCCTCCCTCTGTGTTGTTTGTTTTGTCTGTGTCTTCATGTCTCTCTCTTCTCTCCATGTCTCTTCCTTACTGTCTCTCTCCATTTCTCTTGGAGTCTCTCTCTTTTCTACACACACACACACCCCTGGCCCTTGTCCCCAAGTCCCATGCGCTCCTTTCCTCCCTCCTTCGGTTTCCACTTCACCCTACTGCACTGTAACCCCTGGCTCCACATCTGTCTTGGCACCATGCTGCCAATCAACACCCCTTCCCCCAAGCTGATTCTGCCCTGCCTCTTGAAGGACGTTCAGAACTGGGACTTGTACTAGGAACCCACAGACATAGTCAGGACTATGGCACATGGTGGGAGGCCATGGTCACTCTTTGAAGAAAATGAAACTCCTGATTTGTAGCATGTGCCAATTTCCATGGTGTAAATACTCTTGCCATGGCCGATTTCAGACAACCCACATAATGCTACTGAATGCAGAACTGGAAGAGGTACACAAGTTTCATTCTTTTGAGCCAGTGCAAGCTGACTTCAGCACACCACTAGGCAAGAAGGGGCTTCCTGAATGGCTGCAGGGGCTGGGAGATTGCCCACATGGCTGGCTACAGAGCAGCCCACTGTAGCCTTATGGAGCTCAATTTTGGGCCAACAGCCCACTCCAGCCTGGTTAGTTCTTCCTTGTGGCTGACTCATAGAAGTGCTCACCTTAGGATGGGGCAGGAAGCCCACTGACCTCTAGACTTGGAAGGAAGACTTCCTAGATGAAATGCTGGGCTAAGACACAAAACAGATGAGAAATTTTGTGTTGCCAGAGTATACTTTTTTTTTTTTTTTTTAGATGGAGTCTCACTCTGTTGCCCAGGCTGGAATGCAGTGGTACGACGATATCAGCTCACTGCAACCTCTGCCTCCCAGGTTCAAGTGATTCTCCTGCTTCAGCCTCCTGAGTAGCTAGGACTACAGGTGTATATCACCACACCCAGCTAACTTTTTGTATTTTTAGTAGAGAAGAGGTTTCACTATGTTGGCCAGGCCAGTCTCAAACTCCTCACCTCAAGACTCTCAGCCTCCCAAAGTGCTGGGATTACAGGCGAGAGCCACCGTGCCCAGCCCAGAGTATACATTTGAGGCTGGAAAAGGTAAGAGATGGTGTCAAAGAGGCAGACTGAGGACAGGATCACTGAGGTCTTGAATACTGAGTGAAGGGGCCTGGTCTTTTCTTATTAGCACTGAGGAGAGTAATATGATTGAATATGTTGCCCTAGGTTGGTTCCCCGCTCCCACTAAACAGGCCTTTTGACAAGGATTTGGGTGAAGTTGTTTGTTTGGAAGGTGATCCCAGGCAACATGTGAGGGAGTAGGGAAGTGAGACAGGGAAGAGAAAAAGGTAGATAAGAGTGAGTTACCCAGCAGCTACTGCTGTGGAACATGGAGGTTCAGCCCCCTATGGACTCTCTGAGTGTACAGAACAGGTCTCAGACTTGTCCCATCGAGGGGTGGGGAATCTGGGGTATGTATCCACCAGCTCCCTCCCTTTCCTTCAAGGGCTGCTTCTGGAGTGTGAATCCCCCTGGCATTCCATGTGGGCCAGATAGTTCTCTTTCTCATGAAGAGATGCAGAAGCCGGAGGCATTCGTGCCAGGACAGGAGGCAGCAGCAGCCTGTTACGGTAAGGACTGAGTGGTGTCCTGTGGACTGGGCAGCACAGAGGTGGTCGTGACTTTGGGGAGGGCAGTTTCGATGGGAAAAAGGGGAGCGAGTTACAGGGAGAATGAGAGAGAAGGACACACAGAGACTATGGACTACTCTGAAAAGTATGGACAGTGGGAAAACTGTTGCACGGTCGCTGGGGCTGGGGAACCGGCAAGCTTGGGTCTGGTTATAGAGTTGCTCTGAGCCAGGGAGACAAGCAGGCAGACCTGCAGGAGCAGCAGTGTGTCGTCTCACCAGCTGCCAGACCTCGACTGATGGAAATGTAGAGGGGGGCCTCCCCAGGCCACCCCAGCCTGCACTGATTCAGACTGAGCAGCCAGGACATTCGGCTGACACCTCACACTTCTGTCTTCCTCCTTGGAAATTGTGGATTGGCTCAGCATGACCCAGTTCTGCAAGCATTTATTTGACTGATTGGAAGCAGACAAGGTCTCTGCTCTCCAGGGGAGCAGACGCCATGCTAATCATCGAGCGGGTGGGAAAATGAGAAAGACCT
This sequence comes from Chlorocebus sabaeus, assembly GCF_047675955.1. Taxonomy (NCBI): domain Eukaryota; kingdom Metazoa; phylum Chordata; class Mammalia; order Primates; family Cercopithecidae; genus Chlorocebus; species Chlorocebus sabaeus. The sequence goes on along the minus strand of NC_132929.1, from coordinate 49,699,635 downwards.
ACTGCATAGTCGAGGGGAGAGGTAGGCATGCAAAGACAGACACATGCAGTAGGCTGTGGGGTGGGCACCAGTGGTGCCACCATCGAGCATGGTGGAGGCCAGAGAAGAGGCAGCTGTTCTGTCTGCTCTGGGGAAGGCTTCTTGCAGCAGCCAAGTCTTGAAATGTGACATAGGCTGAGAGGCAGAGAAAAGAGGGGACGGGTATTTCTGGATTTCAAAGGCTTCCAGCTTGCTTAAGCTTTCCTGATAGCTGGGTATCACACACCCTCAGGACAATGGGGCTCACTGACTCCAGAGACAGGCCTTCCATAACCAGACCCCTCCTACCATCCTGTGATGGAGTCAGACTGCCCTTGCTGGGGAGGTGTCAACAAGAGGATGCTTGGTAGGTGATGAGGAGGGCCACCGCAGCAGGCAGCTGCTTTCTTTGGTTAGGTTCTTTGGTGTGGTAGGCTAAATAATAGTCCCCCAAAATATCCACATCCTAATTTCCAGAACTTGTGAATGGCAAAAGGGACTTTGCAGATGTAATGAAGTTAGGGATCTTGGCCAGGTGTGGTGGCTCATGTCTGTAATTTCCAGAACTTTGGGAGGCCAAGGCAGGAGGACTGCATGAAGCCAGGAGTTCGAGACCAGACTGGGAAACAAAGTGAGGCCCATCTCTACAAAAAATAAAAAATAAAAACAATTAGCTGGGTGAGGTGGTGTGCGCCTGTGGTCCCAGCTACTCAGGAGGCTGAGTTGGGAGAATTGCTTAAGCTTGGGAGGTCAAGGCTGCAGTAAGCCATGATGGTGCCTCTACACTCCAGACTGGGTGACAGAGTGAGACCCATCTCAAAACAAACAAACAAAAAAAGGGATCTTGAGATGGGAAGATTATCCTGGATTATTTGGGTGGGCCTTCGTCTTATAAGAGGGAGGAAAGGTCAGGGGAGGATGTAGGAGACGTGACAATGGAAGCAAGGTTGGAGTAACATGAGAAAGCGGCCACTAGCCCAGGAATGCAGGCAGCACCCAGAGGCTAGAAAAGGCGAGGAAACAGATCCTCCCCTAGAGTCTCCAGAAGGAACCAGCCCTGATGACACCATGACTCAAGCCCAGTGAAACTGATTTCAGACTCCCGGCCTCCAAAACCATAAGAGAATGAATGTGCATTGTGTTAAGCCACCAAGTTTGTGGTAATTTGTACAGCAGCCACAGAAACAATACACCCAGGAAGCAGACTCTCTGATGAAGATGTACACACGGGAATTTGCATGAGGAGTGCTCTTGGGGGCGTGCCCCTCACCTGTGGGGAGAGAAAAGCAGAGGTGGACAGTTGCAGGTGTTTCCTTGGGCAGCTCCAGGGCGTGGCAGCCTACAGAGTTACCGAGATTGAGGCAGGAAAGCCTGGCCCGGGGACTCACACAGTCATTGGATGGGGCTTCCCTGTGCAGGGGATGTGGCCTTAAACAGTGCAGCTCCTTTTGGCCAAGAGCAGTTCATGGAGAGGGACCCTACTTTGAGCCCTCAGCCACTCTCACCTTGGTCCTGAAGTAGGCACCGGGGACAAGCTATGCATCCCCCAGAGCTGTGGAAGGTGCATCTCTCTGAATCTTTTTCCTTTGCTCTATGGGCCTGGTACTTTGACAACTTTCTAATATCTTGGACTTCGTCATCTATTGAGGAATTCTGCAATGCATCCACATCTCTCCCTGGGCAGGAAATTGGGGTTTGAGTCCCAGTTTCTATAACTGTCATTATGTGCTTTACATACACTGCTGTCTTTAATCCTAGGAATAACCGTAGCTATGAGCCCCGTTTTACAGGTGAGCAGACTGATACTTGAAGAACTTCAATGAATGCTCAGAGTCAGAGCCAGGACTCTCCCTAGGCCACCTGATGCCTCTTCACTGCCCTGTGACTTTGCCTCTCATTGTCCACCCTTACTTATTAGCTGGGTCATCTTGAATAGACCACTGAACTTCTTTTGGCCTCAGTATTTTTTTTTTGTTTGTTTGTTGTTGTTGTTTTGTTTTGTTTTTTAAAAAAACAAGACTCTAGTTTCTGTCCTGCCTCTCTCCTACGGCTGTTCTCACTTGACTCCAGGAGAGAGGAGATGTATGCAGGCTTTGTGCCCGGGCCCAAGACTCTGCTGCTATGACTCCCTGGACTCATCGAGTTTGCTCTTGCCGTACCTCCCCTCGCCCAGTCCCCCAGTAGCTCTGGGCCCCTGGTCCAGAGGAGAAGGAGAAAGCAGGACAGGGAGGGGGTCTCATTTGAAGGTCTCTTCTCTGGTGCCTTGTGGTTTTCAAGTATGACTCACCCCTCTCATACCATTTCCCCCAGCACTGGGAATTATGTAGGACTGTCATGCATGGTTACATGGTTCATGTGCCGGGCCTCAGCCAAGGGTGTGGTGGGGACTGAAACCCAGCCCACGCCGGGCACTTTTTGCTTAGCACAAAGACACCATCTGCCAAGAGGCTGTGTCTGCCCAGAGGGGCCTGTCTTGTTTAATTCTCACAAAAGCTTTGCCCGGGTTCTCAGTGGCCCGGAATTATATGTTGGCTTTGCAGGAGCCCAGAGCTGGCAGCTCAGCCCTCAGACCCTGGCATTCAGGGCAGAGAATGGGTGGTGATGGATGTACAGGAGGGAGAAGCAAACCCACACCCAACTCACAGTCACATCCCCAGAAGCCACTGATTCTGCAAATCTCTCTGTAGGAGCTGTCCAGGTTCTCCCGGAGACAGGCAGAGGAGGCGGGGCCCCAGGACTCGCTGCCCACCTCAAAGCCCTTGGCCCAGTTCCCTGTGCAGACTTCTGGCGCACAGGCCCGCATCCCAGGCTGAGCTCCCTGGGGCCAACCACAGAAGGTCCAAGTGCTCTGCGTTCCTGCCTATGTTTTTAATTACTCCATTTACTTCCCCATTCATCTTTCCCTTCCCAGCCCTTTCTGTACAGCCCCCAGACTAATGTGCCTCAAATCCTGATCTCACTGAAATTCTTTCCCTGTCTCAGAGACTTCCATGGCTCCATTCTGTCCAGGCTCGGCATTTAGTGTTCATACACACACCCCTCTCCAAGGGCGATGGTTATTCCTCTCTCTCAAGAGCCCAGCCCTTGAGAACCTCCTGGGAAGTGGGTGAGCCTTCTCCATGGCCCCTTCTCTTCTCTCCTCTCCCCTGATTCCTCCTGGGCTCCCTGTCATCTCCTGTCACCCAGGCCGGAGGGTAGTGGTGCGGTCTTGGCTCACTGCAACCTCCACCTCCTGGGTTCAAGCGATTCTCCTGCCTCAGCCTCCCGACTGGCTGGAATTACAAGCATGCGCCACCACGCCCGGCTAATTTTTGTATTTCTAGTACAGACAGGGTTTCACCATGTTGGCCAGACTGGTCTTGAACCCCTGACCTCAAGTGATTCATCCGCCTCAGCCTCCCAAAGTGCTGGGATTATAGACATGAGCCATCGTGCCTAGCCCATATTGAAACAATATATTATGAATATATTGGGCTAAACACATTTTTTTCACTTTTTTTTATTGTGTCTATTAAAATTTTAAAATAATTGTGGTTCACTCACATTCTGTTTCTATTGAACACTGCTGGTCTTGGGAGTAGAAAACCACAGGAGAGGTCCGTGGATGGTTTTTCACAGTGAAACAGGTAATGTTTATGAATCAGGTTGAGAAAATGGAGGAGGCCTCTGATTCCAGCCCCACACAACCCTGACCCTGGCGGGGGATGAGTGCTGGCCTAATGTCCTGCCCTGTGGCCAGAGGGCATGGCTTGCACAGCTGCACCCTGTGCCACACAGACCTGGAGAGGCACAGCAGGCCCCCGCTGGTGAAGCAGCAGCTCCCTGGGTAAGCCTGTGCATGGTGAGGGGATGGAGACCGAGAGCCCAGGGAGGAGGCTGAAGGACAGATCCTCTCCAGACTGCCCTCATTACCATTTGGGAAGATGACTCATCTGAGGTCTCTGCTGTCCTCAGGCCATGATGCGGGCCATTAGGACGATGATGACCACTCACAGTAAATCATATGGAACCACACTGAGAATGTGTGTGTGTGTTGGGGGGGCAGGCGGGATTCCCAGCCAGGAAAGGAGGAGTAGAGGCAGAGCGTGGGTCCCACTGCACCTGCTCACGGGGTCCTAGGGCTGCCGGGAAATGCTTCCGGGGGGACCCGAGGCTACCCTGGTCCCAGGCTCCTTCCCCAGCAAATCTGCAGCCAGAGTAGAAGGCATAGGGCCTCTGAGAGCCACGAACAACAACAGAGTCCTCCCTGACCCCCTTTCAGTCCCAAAGCAGCTCTGGGCCAGCCAGCTAGGCTTCCTCCCTCTCAGCAACACCTCTGCCCCAGAGTACAGGGATTGCCCAGGACTCTTGCATCCTGGGCAGGGTGACCTGGTCCCTGGGGCAACCGGGCCTCCCCATGGAGTCCTGGGCTTGTAGAGGAGGAGGAGCGCCCTCTGTAGGCTGCCACACGCAAGTGCAAGCTCCACAGGAAGGAGAAGGTGGCTCTTCTTGGAGGCTGCACCTTATGGCTGTGGGAAGCCACAGATCCTGGAGAGGTCCTCTCTCCTGTGGCTACAGTTTCTTGGGTTACAAAATAATTCTGAGCCTAGCTCCTGTTGTGCCTTTCCAACAGCTACCATTTCTTTGAGTCGAAGTTTCCTGGCTAAATGCATCATAGACATAGCCATATTACAACCTGTAAGGCATGTATTGTTATTTCTAATTTCTTGGTGAGAAAACAGAGGCTCAAAGAAGTTAAGTATATTTGTCCAGGGTCACACAACTATTACCTGGAGCCCGATTTCAGAGTCCAAGGACTAACCAATTCACACTGCAGCCCACTTAGGGTCATTGACAGGAGACAATGCAGTCCTCCATGTCAGCCATGCCCATACCTAAAGAGAGAGCTGCTGTCTAGTTGAACGATTGAGGCCATTAATCTGGGCTGCCCTTGTTTGCATAATGATTGCATACATTTGCATCCTATTTGCTCCCAGCCTCTGAATGCTGCACTACCTGTGTTCGGGTACCATTTGCATATTACTGCAGGTGAGGGTCAGACCTTTGAGACTTTGGCTCTTATTAACTCCCTAAATAAATTCTTTTATGTGCTGGCTTAGAATAGAACTTGGAATGCTTAATTCTAGAGTCAGTCAGCTGAAGGGCACTAAGGTGGGAGTGTAGGGAGGTCTATTCCAGAGCTCCTGGAAAGAGGGCAGCCATTGGTGTGGTCCAGGGAGGAGAGTAACAGGAGAGTCGACTGCGGAGACAAGCTCTGCTCCTGGACAGTGCCCTGCACAGTCACTCCTGTCCTCTCTGGGCCATAGTCACTCACTGTGAGGACTTCCTTGAACTCCCTCTAAGTGGAAGGAAGGGGTCAAACCAGCTGATCACTAATTCCCCTTCATTAAGCTCCTGTTCTGAACTCAGGTGTTCTCATTCCTGACCGCACTTTAGAACCACCTGGGAGCTTTTGAAAAAGAGCAGTGCCCTGGCCCCACCCCCAGATATGCTGGTTTAATTGGTGGGCTCTGGGAATTCGTTATTTTTAAAAAGCTCCCTTGGTGATTCTAATGTGCACCCAGACTAAATGCTATTGCTTGTGACTCCGCCCCCCTATGCTTGCCACCAGCCTCCCTCATTTCTGGTTGTGAATCTCTTCTGCACTACAAGCTCAGCGAGCCCCAGGGTCTGGCAGGACAGTTTGGAGCTAGTGCTTTTGTTTGAGGTCCCAGAAATAAGTCCTTTTCCCTCTTGGGCAGTGTGGCTGATGGCACTTGGCACCAACTGGAAATTCCCTCCTCTCCACCTTGGTCTTGTTCCATCCACGGGGTCTCTGCCCTTGTTCCAGAGAAAGGTCGGCAGGGGCAGGGATAGGAAAGAGAGGCTACTCCTGCACAGTCTTCCTCCACCCTGTCTCCCAGAGCTGCGCGGCTCTCCCCTCACACACTTGGCCCACCCCAGCTGCCCAGGCTTTGCTGCTGCTGCTGCTTCTATGCGGGAACTGCCAGCCCCATCTTGGGTCCCCACACTCACCCCTGCAGACTGACTTCCTGCAACCCCAGATCCCCAGCCCACTCCCCATCCTGGAGAAGGAATGCAGAAGGAATGTTCAGAGCCTTGTTTCGAAACAAGATGCAGTAAACATGGCTGCGTCTGGGCCCTCCCACACTTACTGGGGTCATCAAAAGCATGGACAGGGAAGAGGGAAGTAGGGCACAGCCTCCTGCACACATCACCCCCGTCATCCAGCCCTGGACCATCTCAGCCCATCGGTGGGGCTTCCGTTGCCAAGGGTGGGGTGGCCTGTAAGATGAGGGCCTGCTCTGCAGAGGACCAGACAGGAGACTCAGTGTGGGCTGCGGGAGGATGGCAGACGCCAAGTGAGGCTGTGGGCAGGGAAAGAGGTGAAAACGGAAGCTGCCCAAGAGCCAATGCCGTGGCATAATGGAGGGGCCCTGGGGTTCACCCATTAGCATTCAAATCCTGACTTTGCCAATCACTAGCTGTGTAACCCAGTGCCTCAGGTTCCTCGCTGGTAATGAGAGGGCAATAACTGCACCTGTTTCTGAATTTGAATTCAGTCATGAGGATGAAATCAGAATCAGAATTCTGATTCTGTTAGATAAAGCATGTGAGTGCTTAGCACAAGGCGTGGAACATATTAATTACCCAATTAGTACAGCTTCTGTATAATTGTGAGGGCAGGGGTCACATGACCTTGTTCGTGACCTCCTGAAGCTCCAGCCCACTGACTGTCCTTTGGAGTTGGGTCCTGAGCAGTGGAGGCCCTTCCTGGTAGCTCTGTTCTTCCTCCTCACTGACCAAAGGTCTGGTGGCTTCAGGCCAGCACTGGGTTCTACTGGCAAGCCTGAGGGTGGGTGCAGAAGCCCACCTTCTTTCTTCCTCTCTGAGGGGGGAAACACAGACCCTGGGGTCCGGAGGACTTGGAGTTTTATCCATGATGCCTCTGTGCAGTTGTTAATGGGTAGAGAGCTGTTATCCTAGCTTCAGGAACAAAGAGTGGCCTTGGGGTCATTCAATGTAGCCAGAGAAGAAGGAATAAATGAATGAATTCTCCAGGGAAGAGGCTTAGAAGAAGAGTGAAAGAAAGAGAGGTGAGAGTGAGAGCATGGAAGGAATGCAGCCAATCCAATCCAAGCTTTCATATCTGGCTCAGGACTAAGTTTTGGAAAGCTTGGATAGGGCCTGGCTGCTTCCATTTTCTTTATCTCTATGCTCATGGCCACGGTGATTCATTTAAAGATATTATGTCTAGGCCTTGCTCATTGGAAGTGTGCTGGGCACTAGTTTTTTCAGAATGAATTAGTCACTGCTTTCATCTCCACCATGATTGCCCTCATCACCACTGCCATCATCAATATCAGAGCCCTCCCCACTGCAATCCCCTCCAGTCCCTTCCTTGAATCTCACATCTTTTCCTCTGGCGCTACTTAAGGAATACCATTAGAGACAGTCAGTTTTTGTTGGCAGAATGAAAGTCAGCACTATTGTCACCACCACCAGTGATGGCATCATTACCACTGACAGATTCTATATCATCTCTGCCACTGATGTCACCATCACTAGCACCTCCACCACCATAAATGACATCACACCTCTGCCACCAACATCACCATATAATTAGCTTCACCACCATCACTGACGTCTCCGACATCACCATCACCATCACCACCATCATCACTGACATTACTCTATTGTGTTATTGTCACAGAATCCTTGAGGTGTTACTTTTCCAGCTGGAAACCTCTCTGGACAGTGACACCTTTGCCTGGGTTTTGCTTGGGCCTACTGGGCTTGTTTGCCCACTCGGCCTGGCAGGCTACATTAGGCTTGCACTATTGGCCTGGTGCCCACACCTGCCAAGGGAGAGCCAGACATGGAGTGTTGAGGGGTGTGCAAACGAGTGAATGTGGGATCTGGCCACTGCATACAGCCAGGCATGCCAGCTGTGGTGGGAGGGGCAGCTCCAGATGCTGGCATGGGCGCTGGCTCCCTGCAAGGTGGTGGCTGGACCAGGAGTACCACAGGCAGCATCCATGGCTGGCACAAGGGAATGCAGTCGTGCATGGAAGCTTGGGGACACCAAGAACCACAGAGCCCCAAAGAGGGTGTCACAGCCCTGGCTCGGGGAGCTCCTAGGTCTGGGCTCCCCAAAGGGCTATAGCTCTTTTCTCCTTCTCTCTTCTCTCCTTCCTGTCACCTGCAACATGGCAAGCAAGGAGTGGGTTTCAGCCCTGTTTGTGTTATAGCTCTTTCAACCTTGCCATTCGGTGGATCTCAAGTTCTTGTCCCACATCCAGGAAGAATGAGGCATGTGGACGAGTGGAGGGTGAGCAAGGCAAAGAGTTGCTTTACTGAGCAACAGAACAGCTCAGAAGAGACCCTCAGTGAGTAGCTCCTCTCCACAGGCAGGTCATCTGGTAGTCTGCCTGAGCTGGCTGAGTCTGGGGGTTTTTATGGGCTTCAGAGGGGAGGAAGTGTATGCTGATTGGTCCATGGGTGGCCACGGGCAGGCCCAGAAAAAGCCCCATAGGTTGTCACTGCAGTCCGTGGAACTGGCAGCCTGGCCCACAGGCCTCAGACCGTCCCTGGCCTGAAGGTGGGGTTTCACCAGGATCTGTCCCCTTCCCACCCAGGGTCTGCCTGCCTCCTGCTGTCATTAACCTGCCATCCATTGTGCCCAGGCTGTTCATGATGAGGGGTGACTGCAGGCCCATGCTGAGCCATCCTTAGCACCCCCTCAGTCTCTCAGCCTCTCTTCCATGCTTGTTGGTGCCCAAAGTCCAGAGGGGGGCCAAGAAGGCATGGGGCTGGCGTGTCAGTGCTGCCCAGGTGTGCACACAAAGTTGTGGCTGAGCCCATGCAGCCACAACTTTGCTCCGAAATCAGAGTGGGCACCAGGAGTGGGGAGAGGCCAGGCAGTGGGAGCAGGCAGTTCCGAGTCTGTGGGGGTATGGGGGTTTCCAGGGCCCCCAAGAGTGCAGAGATGCCTGGGTCCACAGCTGTGGCAGGTGGCTGCAGCTGTGCCTGGGAAGGTGGGGCTCCCACCCCTCCAACTAGGAAGGGGGCAGGGCTCCTGCCTGTTTCCGGCCCCCACTGGCTCCATGGAGCATGCAGCCCTCACTGCGCCTCCCCCACTGCAGCTGACATCATGGCAGTGGCTGCTCCAGATGGGCCGCCACTGCCATCATTAGAGCAGTCCAAATGGTCTAAGACAGTACTCAATAAATGCACACTGAAACAAACTAGACTATCATAACACAAACTTAGGCTCTAGGATTTCAATGCTTCCTATGGTTCTGTCTCTGGAATGGACCCTACTAGAGAAAAACAACACTGGGCTGTATAAATTATAAACTAAGTGAGTTCACTAAGTGAGCCAGAGAAGGGGAAATCAATGAATGAATTATACAGCCCAGTATTATTTTTTAGGACCTGCATAGCAGCATGGTGGGAAGATCCTAATCTACAGTCCACCGGGCTGGGAGTGCTGCAGATGAGTTGAGAGAAGCTCCACTCTTCCAAGATTGTTACTTTCATCACTCTATCACCTGGAATTTATCTGAATCCGGATCAATTAGGTGTCAAGACTGAATCCACCTCGTCCTTAAGACCTAACAGGTTTTCAAATGCGTGCTCTAGTAGACAAGAGGCTCCTTGCAGATAGCACAGGAAATGATGTGAGGTTCCAGGAGGGGAGCTTGAGAGGGGTTGTGTGGGGAGAGGGATCTGGGATCTGCACCCAAACTTCAACCACTGGGCTTCTGGGAAGGACCATGTAATAATGGCGCTCCAGTGATTTTAAAAACAGGTTTGGCAGCAAGTGGTCTAGAAGGTGAGTTCTTAAATTTTTGTTTTAAAATAGATGTTTGGCATTGCGTGTAGGTCCCAACAAAAAATAATCGGCCATCTAAAGTCACCAGTCTAAAAGAAGCATTAGAAAATGTTCATTTGATGTTTCTATTGATTCTTCTCTTCCCAAGGCCAAAACTAGCTCAGCAAGATGTCTTTTACTCTGGTTCTCTGCCTCTCTGGCAAAACGCAAACACAGCTTCATCCTTGGAGAACTGTCTTTCGTGCAGGAACCCTTATTTAAATAAACTGCCTTAGGAACATAAAAGCAAAGGAGAAGCGTAGTATATGAATTGACCCATGTGCCTTCCTGCCCAGCAAACACGAGCTCTTTAGCCATGCAGAGAAGATGTTGCTGGGGGGACAGTCCCTCATTCTTCACCATTCCTCCCTGACCTTCCGGCAAAGATACAGACGCTAACAGACTCAGAGCCGGTCCTGGATGGGAGACTGTCGCCTGAGGGGAAGGAGACCAAGCACTCACTGGGGACATAATGGCTTTGGAGTGATGGTCACTAAGAGTGCCAGGATGGGAGCAGAGGGAGGGGCAGTTGGCTAAAGAGTGAGAGGGATGGTCATGCCTTACCTCTAAGGACCAGTTCACAGCAAAAACAAGGGATCCCTCCGACCCATGTATAATGTCAGCCCTCCTGAAAACTTATAGTCACTGGGCAGGGCAGTGTGTATGTGTGTGCGTTTGTGTGTGTGTGTGTGTGCGTGTGTTGCTGAGCAGCTCTAGGGGCACACAGCAAGCCCCACCCCTTCTGCAATTTCAGCCTCTCTGGCCCATCTACATGTCTTCCCTCAGAGGGGCCAGCCAGAGCATGGGGCAGGCTGGGCAGGGGCTCAGGGCTGTGGCATAGCCCGGGGGAGCAGGTGTGATGCACCTTTTCCTCACGGAGCAACTGACTGCCTGGCCAAGGACAGAGTGCATTCTCAAAAAAGATTGATCAAGGCTGGAACATAAAATGTAGCTTGAGGACACATTTACAGGCTGATAAATGAAGGCACAATTATGAGGGAGCCTTTGAAACCAGGAAGGGAATTGCCTGCTCGTCAGATATTTCTCCCTTCCAGGCCAGCCCCTTCCACAGACTAGCAGGGAATCTCTGGAAAAAATGACTTAATTGTGCGACTGATATGGGGGGACTCAGGGGAGCAGTGGAGGTGGGGTCAGAGTCCCAGGACCAGCCTTCCTCTCAGGACCTGAGTCCAGATGAATTAATCTTTATTAAATGTGCTCAATTTTGTCTTCCACAGGGGTCTGGAAATCTCTCAGAGTTGGTTCTACTCTAACCATTTGTTTCCAGATGTGGATCCACTGCAGCCTTGGAAAACCCTCCACTGAGGAGGAGCCACTGACCCAGTCTCTTCCAGTAAGCACCTTCCCTAGCCTCAGAACGTGTCTCTTAGCCAGCTAGCCTCTCTTCCTGTCCTACGACCCTGTCTCAACCCTCACGTGCGTCCCAGCCCCTAAGGTCAAAGAAGACATAACGCCCACCACAAACCATTATTCCAGAGGACTGTTTATATTGCAGCTGTTTTATCTACTCCCTCACTCCAGTGCCCCTGACCTTCATCCTGCCCATCGAGGGCATCGGTCCACTGTGGGCTTTGGTGTCCTCAGAGGAAGAAATCCTTTAATGTCTGAGGAACCTAGGGAGGAGGCAGGTGGGAGGCGCACAGACATTGGTCTATCACTTTCATTCTTCAGTTCTTCTAAGCAGTGACATTCTCCTGAGGCCCTGGGTGCCCAGACCCACTGGGATGGACACAGAATCAGGGGGCGGGGGGATGAAGGCCATGCTGTCAAGTAGCACAGCCCGCTCAGGGAGGAAGAAGCTACATGTGCAAACAGAAAGAAGACCATGAGGAGCAACATGCATGGGTTGGTGGTAGAGAACGCGGCACAGTCTGTGTCTCTGAAGTTGAACGTGCCTGCCATGGGCTGTGTTTGGGAGATCAGGGTAGGCTGCTTGGAGGAAGAGGAGAAGGAGGAGGAGGAGGAGGAGAAGGAGGAGGACGAGGACAAATCACTGGGGTAACTTACATCCTTCTGGATGAGCTCAGCATAAACCACGCAGGCAGCGGAGATCAGCTCATCAGCATCAAGGTCAATGAGCTTGTTGCAGGCCTGCGCGGGAGCGTGGGAGCTGTTGTGGATGGGGCTGGGGCAAATGTCTCCCTGCACTCTTGGGCACAGGCAGCTGCCTGCAGCACCCAGGGAAGAAGGATGCTGCTCACAGCAGTTGCTGGGGACCACCTGACCTCTCCCCAGCCTGCTTGGCTCAATGCCTAAAATTTGATATTTGGGGGCAATGGTAAATGTTAGCTTTCATGTTAGGCTCTAGGGAGTCCTGGGGTTCCACCAAGTGTCTTGGGGTCTTCGAAGGATGACTTGGTTTATATTTGGGGTGCCACCTAAGATTTGTTTCTTCCAACAAAGACTTCAGTAGCTTTTTTAAAATGATGGAAAACTCTAGGTCCTTCTGCTTCAGGAATATCCCAGGGCCACGGGGTTGACTGCGAGATGGTAGAGCTTAATGCTTAGGGAGTGTTCAAGGCCTCTGTTTCCTCATATGTTAACTACGAGTGATGACGATGGTTATAGCCTCTCTGTGTCAGGCTTGTGGTGAGGCTTAAATGAGCTAGTCTATTAAAAGCCCTTGGCACAGTAATCCGTACCTTAGCTCTCATTGCCCTTCCTGCCTGGGGGGAAAAGGTGGCACGGGTGCCCAGCACCCCATGAGCCCCGGTCTTGCAGCTGGGGTGGGGTGTCAGGGCCTCCAGGAGCTGGGCTGGTGGCTTGCCCGAGAGTGCTCTCACCAGGAGGATGTCGTCCCCGCCCATGCTTTCCTGCAGCACCTGCTCCCGCACCATCTGTAGCATGCTGTAGGCCACCAGCACCTGGAAGTTCCTGCAGGGCTTCCCCGTCAGCAGAACCTGTGGGTCAGGGCGTCTCAGTCTGGGCCCCGTGGCCTGAGACTGCAGATGCCCTGAGGATGGTGAGGTACCCACCAACCACGTGCCCGGGGTCAGCCATTCCTGGGTCTTGCTGCTGACTTGCTCATTCATTCATTCCTTCCTTCATTCACTCACTCATCCATTCACTCAGGCATGTGCTCACAGGTACCCCTGGCTCTAGGCATTGTGCTGTCTCCTGGGGGATTCAGAGATCGAGGCTTCAGGGAATTCATTAGATAGAGGAAGGGGAGGGAGGCAATGAGGGGTGGGAGATACTAGGAAACTGTCGAATTTGAGTGAGGTTTTGGCAAGCAAGGGTTGATGGGAATTAAATGACACAAGGGTGTCACCAAAGGCCTGGGTGTAGTCATGGACTTGGGCATGGAGACCAGCCAGCCAAGAGGGAGGGACAGGCAGGTGGGAATAGATCTGTGGGACCCTACTTGTCAGGTGGATGGTTGGGCTGGACTCTGCAGGCAGCAGCGGCCATGGGAGGGCAGTGATGGGTGAGCGTGGCATTCCTCAGGGGGTTCATCTGCTGATGGCTCTGGGTATTGTGGTCACAGGACTACAGGTGTCCTTGGGGACCCACCTTCTGTGAGAGAGTTCCACAGGAGCAGCACTCTGGGGAAGGGGAAGGCCGGGGCTGGGGGGACAGCTGGGGAAGTGGAAGCGTGGGGAGGCCACCTGGGCAGGGAAGCAGGGAAGTGGAGCTGCAGGCCCAGGCTCCCACTGCACAGGCCAGAGGGCCCTCCTGTGTCGACTGACCACAGAAGGCACAGCCAGTGAGGCCTTTGTGTTAAATGAACATATGGACAAAGTGATGCTCCAGCTTCCTCCAGCAAGATGGGAGCAGGGTTGCTGACCCAACAAAACCCCAAGATACTGAACTCCATCCAAGCCAGAAGGAAAGGGGGACGCAAGGAAGACTTGCAGCTTCCACTCTGCCCGAGGGGTGGAGCCCAGCCTGATGATCCCCAGTTGGGCACCTCACCTCCCAGAGCCTCCAGACGTCATCGAAGGACTTGAAGGCACGCTGGAAGCAGAAGCAGAACCAGGGGAAGAGGGACTGAACAGCTCCTGCACCCTTCCCTTCTGTGGGGACAGAAGCCGAGGCTGTAGTCAGGGAAAACACACATGATGCAGCAAACACATGCAGATGAGGCCAAACTATGGAGCCTGCAAAACACTTGGGAAATACAAAAAGCTTGCTGCCCTTTTTCCAGCTGCCCTGGGAGATGGTTTAGAGTCAACTTTCAACTGTCCAGACTCCAACCCCATCCAGATAACCCTCTTCCCAGGGCCTGGAGAGGCAATCAAATGACTCTGCTGCTCTCCAGCCCCCCATGATTAGGGACTGATAGTTAGGTCCCAGCCCCTCTCCCATGCCTACCCTGGGGGGTGGGTGAGGTGGCAGGAGGTGGGAGCCACTCACTTAGGTGCTCAGCAAACATGGGGTCCAGGAAGGTGATCAGGGTGCTGAGCATGTCTAGGTTCTTGCTCACGCCAATGTTGATGACACAGCTGTGTTCCTGCACACAACGGTGGGAGACAGACCGAGTCCTCCACGGCCTCAGGGCACTGTAAGAGTCAACTCTGCTTCTCACAGCTTCACTTCTGGAGGCTCTGTGTGTCTATCTGTGCGCTGGGCCCCCATGTCTCTACGAGTCTGTGTGTGTGTGTGCACATATCTGTGTGGCTGTGATCTGTATGCAAGTTTGTATATGTTGTGCACTTCTGGGTGGCTGTGTAGAGTGTGTGTGTGTGTATGTGTGTGTGTGTGTGTGTGTGTGTAGTAGAGATTCTCAACTGCGGTTCACAGTCTAGTGAGCCCAGTTGCCCAGTTCTTCCCTCACACAATAGTGTTGGGGCAGAGCCAACTGGGACAAGGGAAAGGCAGCAAGCACATTTGCAGGGATGGTGGGGTGGAGGGAGGCATGAGGGAGGGTTCTGGGCAGCCTCTCACAGATCATGAGGAAAGGCTTTCCAGGGAAGTGTTCCAGGGAGCTGCACCTTCAAAACCCCTCAACTTGGACTGTGAGGGAGTTCCTGGGGACTACTGAGTCTCCTGGTGTGCCTGGAATTCAGGTTATGTGAAGGGAATAGCCCTGAATAACTGGCTAAGGTTATTGGATTTTATTCTGGAGGCCACGGGGAGCCATTGAGGAAGGAGAGGTAAGGAGGGAGGAGAGCCGTGCTTGGGGAAGAAAATGCCAGGAGAGGGCGCCACCCTTGGGCCTGGCGGATTCATGCTCTTTCAAGGTTTGTTGAGAGGTGGACCCAGAGCTTTGCTCCATTCCCCTTCTCCACTTCAATGCCTCCCCACCGCCACTACTTTGAACCACTGGGTTTAGCATCACCCTTCCAGGCTCCTCTGAGACCCAGAAGACTGGAGGGAATGGTTGGGGTTGGAGGGAATGGCTGGGGCTGCCAATGCCTGCCCAGCCTCAAGAAGTTGTTTGGGGAGTAGTGGGGGGTGGAGAGGGGCGTCCCTGAGCTCAGGCCTTGCACTCACCGTTTTCTGCAGGAAGAACTGGAAAAGCCAGAAGGTTTCGTGGTCGTGCTCCACCATCAGCTGGAAGAGCATCACCATCTCATGGAAACCCTGCTGGTACTCTGTGGCAAAGAGGGGGTTGGGGAGGAGGGGCTGGGTGGGAGGGCCTGGACCCTTGGCTTAGGCTGGGCCAGGTCCCAGGAGGGCATTGACAAGGGGAGGCTGAGGCTCACCTGCCTGCGTGTTGCAGACGTAACTCAGGAGCAGGATCTTCTCTAGCCTCTTCTTGTCGATGAGGACGTTGCCCAGGGGGTCTTTGTCATAGAGTTTCTGAATGTCACGTGCTAGGTTGGAAGCAAGAGGCAAGTGGGTGGCACCAGATCACATCCAGCAGGGCTATGGGTGAGTTTCTTCCCCTACCCCAATGGGCAGGCCCTAGGACATCCTGGAGGGAGACGGAGCTGTGAAAGGTACATCAGCCCCTGCCAGGCTTAGTTCTTCACCACACCCTGAGCTGTCTGTGTTTCTTCCCACCTCCAACCCTTTGATAAGGCCATACCCTCAGCCAGGAATGTCCTCCCCCACCGTTCCTCTCTGTCCAGTTCAAATCTAACCTCATTCAAAGCCAAAGAAAGGAGAGAGGAAGACCAGGCAGCAGGAATGTCATGCGCCCAGGGAAACATGGTATGGGGCATCTAGGGCCACACAGGAGAGACTGGCGGGGTGGATTAACCAAGGTTCAGCTGGCAAAACTCCAGGCACAGGTCAAAGCAACTCCCAGGATCCTGGAGCCATCCCTCCCTGGAAGTGACTAAGAAGGGGGCAGAGTCGGCTTCAAGCCCTCCCTCTGCCCAGCCCTCTCCACCCTACTTTGCTCACCAATGTTATTGCGAGTCTCTATGAAGTTCCGGTGCAGGTTTTCCAGAAGGGGCTGAATCTTCTCATACATTTGGCATAAGGCCTTGTAGTTCTTCCTGTGAGAACAGAACTGAGGCTGAACAAGGTGGCTTCCCCCTTCTGATAAGTGGAGAACGAGCAGCTGCAGCTACCTGCGATGCTCTCCCTCATCTCAACCTGTGCCACCCTAACTGTCCTCCAATGTGCACCTGGAGTGCAGAATGGAGACAGTTTAACCTCCTGGGCTCTGTACTCCAAACGCCGCACCTGAATCCTGGCTCTACACCTTAATAACTGGGTGTCTGCCACTGGGGGCAAGCCTTGGGGACATTGTTTTCCATCTCTAAGCCTCAGTTTCCCCATCTGTAGAATGGGCATAATACTGGCACCTGTGCCTAAGAATTGGAAGTGCTGAGTGAGGCGGTGTTTTGTCCTCATTATTAGAATATGGTTAGTTGGTATCGCTGGCTGCATGGTGGCCTCCAAAAAAACATATCCATGTCCTGACCCCTAGGACCTGTGAATGTAACCATATGGGGAAAAGAGTCTTTGTAGATGTGATTAAGCTGAGAATCTCCAGATGAGATCCTTAACTTAAGACTTTCCAGGTGGACCCCAAATCCAATGACATGTGTTCTTATAACACATAGAGAGGAGAAGGTCTCACGACCACGGGGACAGGGAATGGAGTGAGGCACACCAGCCGAGGAACACTGGGAGCCACCAGAAGCTGGGAGGTAAGGAAGGGTTCTACCCTAGAACCTTTGGAAGGAGCCAACAACTTGATTTTGGGCTTCCAGCTCCAGAACTGTGAGAGGACAGGTTTCTGCTGTCGGAAGTCACCCAGCGTGTGGTACTTGCTAAGGCAGCCTCAGAAAACCAACACAGGTGGGCTCTTGTCAGAGCTCCCGAGCCTCTCTGAGCTCCCCAGCCCAGCCCTCACACCCCCGTCCCGCCCTCGGTCACTCTGGCTGGCCCCGGCGTGTGAATCTTTTCCACATCCTGTCTGGATGCTCCCTTGGGGCTGGGCCTAGCTCCTGCTTCAGGCTCCCAGACCGGTGAGTCCACCTCAGGCTACACCGTGATGCAGCCACAATCCAAAGGAGTCCGTTCCTCTGATGGGAAGATATTCAGCAGTGGAGTTAGTCTGACTCAGCCAGTGTGTACGGAGACCTCCCATGGACAGGCAAGGTCAGGAGAGGGCCCAAGACAAAGGCAAACTGGCGGCAGCCTCTGCCCTTATTTGCATTCAACCTGGGAGGGAAGACACAGGCTCCAGTCTCACTACTGTGGCACCAAGTGGCCAGGGTCGTGGAAGTGCAAGTCAAGGGCCTCTGGCTTGAGGGAGGGAGCATTCCTGTCAAAATCATAAAAGCTACTCATTCCTCCCCTGTGCAAGGTGCCTTACCTGTATTATCTGATTCAGCCCCCACAACCACTCTGTGAAATAAACTGTAACCCGAATTTTATGAAGGAGGAGGCTGAGACTTCAGCACTGAAGTTCTTGGGCAAGTTCACCCAGCGTGTAAATCAGAGTGCTGAAATTTGAACCCAGTTTCCAAATCCAAGACGGTCCAAGTTCAAAGCTAGTGTGTTGTCTACTGAACCAAAGTGCCTCATCCCTGGCTCCCTTGGGAGATCTGGGAGGGTTGCTCGGAGGAGGTGCACTGTGGGATATGGGCCTCGAAGGAAGGGTGGGCTTTTGATAGGTGATGGTAGAAATCCATTGTGGAGGGAGGAGAAAGGGTGAACCAAGGACAGAGGGGAGTGCAAATGTGGTCTGTGCTGGGGCAGGGGTGGGGCAGGGGCGGGCAAATGAGGAGTCAGTGAGGCTGTCAGTGTGGTTGGAATGTCAGGTTCTGGGATAGTGGGCGATGTGGAGCTCGGATCAGGAAGTTTTTGGAAGAGATGTGCTATTTGAAACGTTACCAATTATACCACTGGGAGTGTTTCATCTAAGGACACAGGCAGCCCATACTGGGTTTTGTACCTTCCCCCTGGGCACTGGGAGGAAACACTGGACACAGGCGAGGAGTGGGGAGACTAGACCCAGGAGGCAGCTCAGCCCTAGGGGGCAGGGAGGAGGTGGAGTTGGGGTGGCACCCAGGGAAGCGGGTGGCAGAATGTGTTCAAAGGCTGCTTCAGAGGGAGAATGCATAGACCCTAGGGAAGGATGGGACTTGGGGACCCAGGGGTGGGAGGAGTGGCTGGGACCAAGCCCATGCCTGGCAGTTGGTAGGCTGGTAAATGGAGCTCAGGGAGAGAAGGCACTGGCATGAACTGGCCGCACCTCCTCTGTGCTGTGCCTGGGTCAGGAGGCATGGGGTTCCTCTCGGAATGAGAAGTTGCGTGGGGGCAGAAGACAGTCTGCAGGCTGGGGAGGCAGCACCTGCCACCTGCAGGCCCCCCTCCTGTCCCAACAGGGTCTGGAGTGTCCTACCTCCTCATGCTGTCCACCGTGAGCCGCTCATCCTGGGAACTCTGCCATGAGAAGTAGCCCGTGAGGAACTTCCAGGCTTCAGTCCTCACAAAGGGGTGCAGACCCTGGGGTGGGGGTGGGAGGTAGGGGTCATGGGCTCTTCGATGCCTACCGAAAGGGCTTCATCCAACGCCACACCTGCCCCCTGCCCGTCCATGCTCCCAGTTCCAGGGCAAGGCCAAGGGTAGCTTGGGGACCCACCCTTTCCAGGATGTTAATACAAATGAAGTCCCGTGACTTGGCCAAGTGGCCGTTCTCATCAAAGAAGCTGTCCCATTCTGTCTTGTCAATGGGTGGTTTTCTCTTCACCTGGCAAAAGCAGCAACTAGTTCCACCTTATGTTAGGAGACTTCAGCTTTTAAGTGTGATTTTAAATAATACGTTCTGGACTTTGCAATATGAATCAAAGCGCACAGCCTGACTTACTTCTGGAAATCTATCTTGAGGACATTACTGAAAATATACAGAAAAAAATCCTGTATGCACAATATAACTTTCATTGCACATTACTTACCAACATGAAAAATGCAAGCACTCTAAATGTTCCGCAATAAGGGGGTAGTTAAGTAAACTGTGGTTTATGTGCTCAATGGAATATTTTGAGGCATATAAATGTTGTTTACAAGGAATGAATAATAATCTGAAAAAATACAAATGTTAACAGAAAAAAGCAGAATACAGAATTGTGTATCTAGCATTTTCTCTATGTGCTATACTCTGTAGTACAACTATGGCACTCATAGTAATACCTCTCTATGTATTGTGTCTGTTATGTATTATAATAACACCCCACATAAACTCTAATATATAATGCATTGACTACTATAAAGTTGCTAGAAAAAGACTGAAAAAATACAAAAAAGTCCCCCCCCACAACTAAAAACAGCAGTGATTATCTTTGAGTGATAGGAAATAAGTACTTTTTATCCTTTTTCTTGTTTTTTTTTTTTTTTTTTTTGAGACAGTCTCACTCTGTTGCCAGGCTGGAGTGCAGCAGTGTGGTCTCAGGTCACTGCAACCTCCGCCTCCTGGGTTCAAGTGATTCTCCTGCCTCAGCTTCCTGAGTAGCTGGGACTACAGGCATGCGCCACCATATCCAACTAATTTTTGTATTTTTAGTAGAGAGGGTGTTTTACCATGTTGGCCAGGATGGTCTTGATCTCTTGGCCTCAGGTCTTGATCTCTACCTCAGCCTCCCGAAGTGCTGGGATGACAGACGTGAGCCACCGCACCTGGCCTTTCTTGTATTTTTAAAATTTTCTATAATAATGTATACTGCTTTGATCATAGGAAAATATAAAATAAGCATTAATTAGACACAGTTATGAGTTCCACTTTACCTTTCCTGGAAATGTAAAATGGTTCATTATGAGGGATGGTTTCTGCTTTTGATAAGGGAGTGTGTGTGTATGTGTGTGTGTGTTGTATATATCTGTGTGCTGTGTGCATGTGGACGTGTGTGTGTGTATGTGTTGGAGAGAGGTGAGTGCACTGTATGCAAAGTAATTCAAAATGCTTATAAAATAATAACTAGGGTCAGGTGCATTGGCTCATGCTTATAATCGCAGCACTTTGGGAGGCCAAGGCAGGTGGATCACTTGAGGTCAGTTCAAGACCAGCCTGGGCAACATGGTGAAACCCTGTCTCTACTAAAAATACAAAAACTAGCCAGGCATGGTGGTGCATGCCTGTAATCCTAGCTACTCAGGAGGCTGAGGCAGGAGAATTAAGTGAATCCGATAGGCAGAGGTTGCAGTGAGCTGAGATCATACCACCTTACTCCAGACTGGGCAACAGAGCACATAATAATAATAATGTCTGTAATAATAATAATAATAATAATAATAATAACAACAACAACAACGACAACAAAACAACTAGGAGTGAGAGTTCCTGTTGGAATAAGAGAAGATTCCTTTCTTCCTGGGGTATTCCCTTCTACTGGAGAGAATATCTTGAAATGCCACATCGCAGACATAAAGATGTGCTGATGGACAGAGCTGAGGAGACAGGTAAATATACACACTCCCAACTTCCCATTAGTATACATCTGAATATGTGACTCAAAATTAAATTTGCATACAAATCACTTAAGGATCTTCTGAAGGTTCAGGTTCTGATTCAGAGGGTTTGGGGTGGGGCCCAAGATGACGCATTTCTAACAAGCTCCTGAGTAACAGGTGATGCTGCTGGTCCACAAACCACATGAGTAGTAAAGTATTAGAAGGTAAAACAGGCCGGGCATGGTGGCTCACGCCTGTAATTCCAGCACTTTGGAAGGCCCAAGCAGGCAGATCACTGGAGGTCAGGAGTTCGAGACCAGCCTGGCCAACATGATAAAACTCCGTATCTACTAAAAAAAAATACAAAAATTAGCCAGGTGTGGTGGTGGGGTGCCTGTAATCCCAGCTACTCAGGAGGCTAAAGCAGAAGAATCACTTGAACCTGGGAGGCAGAGGTTGCAGTGAACCAAGATTGTGGCACTGTATTCCAGCCTGAGTGACAGAGCAAGGCTCCTTCTCAAACAAATAAATACATAAATAAATGAAGGCAAAGCAGCCTTGTTAACTAAAAATAAGAGCCCACAGGCCCCAAATTGGGATAATTTCCACTACCTGTATGTTTGATGGAAATGGGTTGAGAAACACATTCTTTAATAACTCGTGCATGCCCTGTCATCTGGACCCAAATAGGACATACAGGCCAAGAAGTTACAAATCTCGGTGTGGGCCTAACCCTGGGAAGCAGGGTCTGCCCTGATGTGTTCCGCACCTGCATAGACACTGCCACTCATCAGAGCGAGCTTTCTGCCCCTCTGACTGTCATCATGTTCTCCCAACCTACACTCATTCAGAAACTGCAACACTCAGCATGCAATGTGGCAGGAAGCAGAAGGGAACAGGCAAAGCTGGGCTGTGTCCCGGGATCCTTAACTATAAAAGGAAATGCTTTAACTTTAGAAATGCATTTCCATAAGGATTTTAGTCAATTTGTCCATTTCTATAATAAAGGCAGCTGTGATTCTGGTGGAGACTGCATTGAATCTGTAAGCCAGTTTGGGAGAACTGATGACACTATTGAGTCCTCTGACCCATGAACACAGTATATTTCTCTGTTTATGTAGGTCTTTTAAAATTTCTCTCGGCAGTGTCTTGTAGTTTTCAGTGTCTACGTCATTCATATATTTTGTCAAATTTATCCGTAAGTATTTTATATTTCAGGTGCTACTATAAAAAGCATCATTTTAAAATTAAAATTTCTAATAGAAATACAATGTACTTTTATATATCGATCTTGTATTCCTGCAACCTAGTAAAACTCACTTATTAGTCCTAGTGGTTTTCTTGTGGATTCCATGGGATTTATGACATAGACCAGGGGTCAGCAAATTGTGATCCATGGGTCAAATGTGGCCTCCAATCTGTTTTTCTCAGTAAAGTTTTATTAGGACACAGCCACACCCACTCATTCATTTTTGTCTGTGGCTGCATTCATGCTATGATGGCAGAGTTGAGTAGCTGCAACAGAGATTGCATGGACACAAAGCCAAAAATTCTATTGTGACCGTTGCAGAAAAAATTTGTCAGCTCTGACATAGATGAGCATGTTCATCTGAGAATAAAGGCAGTTTAACTTCTTCCTTTCAAGTATGGATGCCTTTTATTTATTTTTTTCTTGTTTTACCGCACTGGCTAGAACTCAAGTGCAACGTTGAATAAAAGTGGTGAGAGAAGACATTCTTGCTTTGTTCCTAATCTTAGAGGAGCGGCATTCAGGCTTTCACAATTCAGTATAATGTGAACTCTAGGCTTCCTACAGATGCCTTTTATCAGATTGAAGACAGTCCCTTCCCGTTCTAGCATGCTGAGAGTTTTTAATTAGGAATGGATGTTGGATTTTGTCAAATAGTGTTCTGTATCTATTGAAATGGTCATATGGCTTTTCGTTTTTGAGTTTGTTAGGATGGTAAATTACACTGAATAATTTTGAATGGTAAATAAGCCTTGCATTCCTGGGATGAGCCCCACTTGGTGATGATGTGCTATGCTTTTTATACATTGTTGGATTCTATTTGCTAAAATTTTATTTAGAATTTTTGCATCCATGTTCACAAGAATCATTTGCCTGTGAGTTTCTTTTCTTGTAATATCTCTAATTTTGGTATCAGGGTAATGTTGGCCTCACAGAATGAGTAGGGATGTGTTTCTTTTTTTTTTTTTTTTTTTTTTTTAGTTTTCTGGAAGTGTTTGTATAGAATTGGTATCATTTCTTTTTAAAATATTTGGTAGAACCAGCGAAGTCATCTGGGCTAAAGTTTTCTTTGTGGGAAAGTTTTTAACTACAGATTTCATTTCTTTATTAGATATTAGGATGGAGTCAAAAGAAATTGCTTTATTTTTGACTTTAAACATTAGGAATTTAAAGGAACAGGACATCTTCCTTCTAACTCACTTTAAAAAATAAAAGCAAGCAATACAGGAAACAATAGGGAATTAATAAAAGTATAAAGCATAAAAATGATAGAAATCCAAAGAAATTAATTATGAAAATAAATGTATTACATTCTCTTATTAGCTGTAAACATTAAAAAGCAATTGATGATGTGCCAGACACTGCTCTAAGCACTTTATATATATCAACCCATTTAATCTTCACAAGTATCTATGAGGTGGTATAGTTCTTGAACTGTTTTACAGATCAGGGAACTGAAGCCATAGGAGGGTTAATTAGCATATCTGAGATCACACAGAAAGTATCAGAGCTGAAGTTTGAACCCAAAGCTGTTTGATGCAAGAGTCAGAGGCCTAACCCTAATGCCACGCTGGGGGTGGGAGGGGCAGTGGGAAGGAATTAAAAGGCAAGGATTTTCCACTCAAATAAAAAATATGTAAGCTGTGAACAAAAGAAATACCTTAAAATCAAATGTCCTACAATGATTAAAAAATAAACGACGAACAAAGGTATGAAAAAATGTCAAACACAATGGAGAGGTAATATTGAAATTAAAGTAATATGCACAGCACGCCATAACAAAACATACAGCATCAACACAACAAGGCAGAAATAATTAGAAACATCACAAGAAGACATCTGTTGAGTATTCAGAGACTTTGCATCTCTAAACCTCTACCTGCAACAACTGGCCATCTGCCTACTTTGCCATGGTTGAATTTGTTTATAAAAAGTCACTGCTTCTTCCTTTTAGGAAACTTCATTTGTCTACACCCACCAGTTCCCTGTATCTCTCCAAACCTCAGCAAACTATAGGCCACCCACAAGACTATCTAAGACGCTTGCTAGTAAGCCAAGGACCAGAACAAGAAGGCTGTTGACCCGTAGAAGGCCAAGGGGGAAATGTCACTTAGAAGCCCCGTCTATATACACACCACCTACCTGCCTATGCTAGAAATCAGAGAATGTGTATCTAGGCTCCTTTAACGTGACGGAGATTGTCAGCACAGTGGCTTCTCAAATCAACCTTCATCTTCCCATGTTCCTCTGTTCTTTGCTCAACCAACCTATTAACACCCTTTCCCATACACTGGATATAATGAGCTGGTAATCCAGGAGGGGAAGTATGCAGTTTGCGAGGGGCTGGCTACCTCCAGCTCTGCAATGGTGCCTTTCCTAGTCTCCTGGGAAGCGTAGTGCTAGATAGAGCAGCTGTGGAAATCTCTCACCTTCAGGGTGTGTCTAGGCAGGTTAAAGCTCTACATCAGCAAATCTGAGGAAGCCTTGGCCATTCTTCCCCTGGGGAAGGGAATCAGAAGTGGGAACCCTAAGTGGCTCAGCCCCTCTAAAAGTTTCCTGTGCTAGAGGCCTTGGCTTCAGGCATAAATCTCCTCTCGCCACTGCATCATTGGGTTAAGGCTTTTCTCCCTTATTTTCAGTAAAATAAGAAAGCCTTTGGAGGACAAGAAAAACTTTTTATGGGGATTTTGATGCCAAGTTTCTCTGAATACTCATAGCCATAGAGCCTCCAATAAAGCCCAGGGAAGGTCATTGACTTTGCTTAAGGTTCCTTCCCTCCCTCCCTCCCTCCCTCCCTTCCTTTCTTCCTTCTTTCTTCTTTCTTTCTTCTTCTTCTTTTTTTTTTTTTTTTTTTTGATGGCATCTCGCTCCGTCACCCAGGCTGGAGTGTAGTGGCACAATCTCGGCTCACCGCAACCCCCACCTCCTTGGTTCAAGAGATTTTCCTGCCTCAGTCTCTTAAGTAACTGGGATTACAGGGCTCACTACCATGCCTGGCTAATTTTTTGTATTTTTTAGTAGAGACAGGGTTTCACCACATTGGCCAGGCTGATCTTGAACTCATGACCTCAGGTGATCCGCCCGTTTTGGCCTCCCAAAGTGCTGGGATTACAGGGGTGAGCCACTGTGCCCGGACAAGGTTCTCTTTTCTACTCCAGTTCACCTGAGGACAAGATACACTCCCAACCGTAACAGGGGGTCCCCACTTCAGCAATTATTACCACACCAGGTGTGGAGGGTGTACCATCAGTACAGCACAGTGATGAAGAAAATGGTTTTAAACACTGGTTCACGAAGCTAATTGTGCATCAGAGTCCCCTGGAGGGATGAGTTACAAAAAACACAGGTCTCTGGGCTTTGTCTCAAGTTTCTTGTTCAGAAGATCTGGGGCCCAAGAGTCTGCATTCTTACAAGTTCCCAGTTGGTGCTAATGCTGCAGGTTTGGGTGCCACACGTTGAGAATACTGATTTTTGCACCCCACCTGTCTGGGTCTAAATACAAGTTAAGCCACTTACAAGCTGTGTGACTGTGGGCAAGTGACAAAGTCTCTGTGGCTCCATTTTTTCATTTATAAAAAGAAGACAACAGCATTATTCACCTCATAGCGTTGTGATGAGAATGAATGACTATAAATAAAGCATTTAGAACAGTCATCGTATATAATAAATGCTATGTGACAGTTTATTTTATTAGCCTTCTCTAAGCTCAGAGAAATGAGAAAGATATAAAGAAAATTTAAAGCAAGGCCTGGTGATAATTTGCAATAAAGCAATAACATTTAAAATTCAGGGACGAGGTGTCCATTTTGCATTTTTATGTATCACTCTCTTAATCACTATGATTAATGAGACCTGAGATTGGCTAAAGTTATTGTAATTAGTTATGATTTTGAAAAAATACTGTGTGGAAAATTTTTATGACTGAAGCCGACTTCTAACAAATAGCTGTATCTTGTAAACTGGGTTTAGAACTAGCTACTAACAAAAGCATTACTGCCACCTGGTGGCCGTATACCAAAATTGTTGGCAAAAAGCGCTGATGAAAATCTATCAGCATCTTCAGGGACGTGCTTGCAAACCTACACAACTCAATAAAGTTAGAATAGCACATTTGGGGAGAAGGTTTTGCTGGCTTGGAAAGAAGGTGAAAGGGTGCTTGGATATCTCAGTCCTGTTCTTGGGCTGATGGTAAGAGTAAGGTACAACCGCCCTTGCTCCACCTTCTATGTTAGCTCAGGGTTCTAGCTTTTCCCACCCAGCAGGGGAAAATGGTCCCAGTGCCAACCAGAGGCTGGGGAGGGAGGCACTCAGAACTGACGAAGAACACGCACCAGGATGAAGGAGGCTGACTGTCTGGCAGAGAGGCTGTTTTCAGGAGAGAGGGTGGTCATGGCCTCTGCTGTCTTCCAAACAGCCTCTGATCAGAACTCACTTGGAGCCCTAGTGATGCTTAATCAGCAGAGGAATGTGATCTTCCTTTTCGGAGATGGGCTGCATTCCCAGGAGGAACTGGCTGCTCCTGATCTCCCACACTGGAACAGAGCCGGCCAGCGGTGTGTCACAAGGCCCCCGGAACCCTCATCACAATGACCTGGAAGATAGGAGCACCCACCTTTAGAGATGAGACACAAGCAGGAGAGGAGGGATTAAAGCTGCTAGTTACGGGGAAAAAAAAAAAAAAAGCAAAACTGCAGTACACACAGTGGAGGTTGGATTCAGAGGACATGGGGACCAGTGTGGGCTATGCTGGTCAAGGAGGGCTTCCAGGGAGAGGTGGGTCATGAAGCCTTGCTCTCTATCTCTGACTCTTCCTCTGGACTCTCTTAGCTGGACTCCCTCCCTATTCCATCAGACCAGTGCCCAAAGTTGGAGAATAGCTAGAAACCAGGCTTCAGATGTCTTGGGTACCAGTTACAAAGATTCAGAATCAGTATGTTAGGGCTGGGGCCTGGGGGCTGGGGAATGTTTTTGATATACCTCCTGGGGTGACTCAGCTTCAGCATTGGAATGGTAGCTTCTGGGGTGGAGATCAGTTTTACTTAGCTTTTTATCCAGAGCACTCAGGATAGTGCCTGAGTAGCTGAGTTTAATGATTTAATTGAATGGGAGAATAAATGAAGCAGTCTTAGACCTCATCTCACTTCCCTCTCTGTATGTATGACAGAGATTTGTGCATGCCCCTTATCACCTCCTACCCTGAGTTCCTTTAGGTTAGGGTCAATATCAGATTCTTCTGTGGTTCCCTCTCCCGATGTCAGTTCTGCCATCAGTTGGCACTTGGTATGTGCTCAATATTTGTTGCATGGATCCAAGGAGTTGGCTCTGCTTGTCTCCAGCATCACTGTTCTCCACCTTAAGCATTACTTGCTCTTCTACTCAGGTCCCATCTGGCTCTAAAGCATCCTTAGTCATTAGAAGACGACAGTAATTAGACCAACCAAATTGGAATCAGGAGCTGGGAATTGGAATTTGGACTCTGACCTCAAATTTGGATGCTCCCCGCTTCTGAGCTACAGATTCCCCAGACATGAAATCAGAATACAGTCAACCTCTGGCTTTCACCTCCTTATTAACATAATGAATCACCATCCATATGGAAGTCTTCCGCGGACACAATTCATTGTCTCATTTACTGTTTCTGTTCTGCTTGCCTGCGGCACTGCAGAAGCCCTTTTAAATCAAAATGCCTTATTATCAGCCTCTCTCCACTACCCACTACCCTAGCCCAACCTAGGAGAGAGTTAAGAGCCTCTTCCCTTTTATCTACTGCCCCTAGGTCTTCATGGAGTGGGAGGTGGGCAATGTTGAGTAGGGAAGGTGTGGAGTAAGGATGGGGCCCCTTGCACATTAGGGTGGCTTCATTCTAAGATCTGCAAGAAGTTTCCGAAGCAAATGTTTAGAGCAAGGGACATAGACATCATTTAGAATTATATATGTCTCTATTCTTCCACATTAACCACATAGGCAACTGAGAATTCACTGCAATTTTTCCTCGAGAAGATGAGGATCAGGTCGGGAATTGGAAATATCTGAGGGCTAAATTCAACCTGGCTTCTAAAATGAACATGGTGAACATAGATCAACTACCAAACTTCTTTTAACCTCTGGCATCCTATCTGTGAATTGCAGGTGATAACCCTTCCCCAAATGAGCAAATACAGTTTAGTCATATTACAAAAGCCCCATAGCAACCACATGGAGACTTAATATTTAAACAGAATTGCAGGACTCTGTGACTGAAGCAAAAAGGGCTTTTATTCCATCCCTCTTTCTTCTTTTTTCAGATTCTGAAAGGGAATTACATGTGTCCATTTTTTTCCAGGGCTGAATGATCCTTACCATGTCCATTGATTTACATAATTGCCCAAGTGCCTTAGATTCCCATGTATTACTTTTCTGTTAAGCATTTTCTCATCTCTGATGGGAATTCAGCTTTCTGCTTTAAACTTCTGTACATGGGGATTCTTCAGGGAAAATATCATTTTAGGTGTTTGCATTAAAGAAGTCCAAGAAGGGAGAAAACCACTCAGTCCATTTTTCTCTGCAGAATCTGGCTGTCCATTAGCTGACGTGGCTGTGGTGTGAGGAGAGAGAGGAGACTTGGAGGGGCCTGGGGAAGACCTCTCATCCGTGAGAAAGCTCATAGGCTTTGGTGCCAGAAAGACCTGGTTCAAATCCTGGCTCTGCTGCACACCAATGATATGACCTTGGTTGAGAAAGACAGTCTCATGCATGTGGTCTTTTAACCTCTGCTCAGCCCCATACAAATGGCCTTGAGCCAAAAACACTTGCTTACCAAGAGATCTCTCAAGAGAGCTCTCATAGCTTGTGCTGGGCTTATCGCCTTGTGTGGGAATATGTTTTTCCTGTTCCAGACTCAGTGTGTACTCTTTTGTTCTGCTTAAGCTTGTGCGTCATGTGGCAGGCACCTGGCCAACCCCGCTGTTATATCTGTTCCAGGTGGGGAGGAAACAGGGTCCACACCCTGCTGCACAAGAGGGGGGCATGCAGACCATCACCTTATGTCTGCTGTAGGAAGAGACCCCTGGCCATGCGGGACTGAACCTGTGATTGCAGCTGATGTTGCTCTGTCTCTTCTCCGTGTGAGTAAAGTGTTGTTCCATCTAGTGCCTGCGTGAGTCGTGTCTTTCGTGGCGACACCTATAAACCATGGAGTGGGCTGGCATCCTGGTTCTGCTGCTCCTGTTGGCGGGCATTGTTGTGCTGTTTGCCATCCTCCACACATTGCGACTTCTCTACCCTGCCCAAGTCCCGGCATCTTCACATGTGCCATGAGGATGGTAATGCTTTACAGAACTGAAGGCTAACTGGAGCAGTGTACGTAAAGAGCCCAGCATGGCCCTGGAGTGCAGGAGGCACCCAATGCATGGTAGTTATTATTATCCTCAGCATCACCAGTGTTATTACTAATGCCTAGGACTTGTCCACAAAAATCACTAGGAAAATTTCCTTCTGTGAACTAGACTCACGTCAAGATGCTGCCTGCTTCCATGAGGCTTGTAGTGACATCCATGTACAAGTTCAAAGACCCTCTGAGCCGACTTCCACTTCTCTGCATGTCTCTGGGAACCTAGGGGACCAGGATTACTGTAAAAGCAGGTAAGGCCAGTATTAAAAACCAGGTTCACTCCAGTCCCCTTCACATCAATGCAACAAGACACAACTCTGTAAAACGCCATGCAACTCTGTCTCCGTTAACAAGTATCAACCCCTTCAAAGGATACCTACCCATGACTGTCTAAGTCTGCGGCACTTTAGATCTTGATATAAATCATGTGCACTCTGATTTAATTTCATTGCAAAATGCCAAAGATCTTCCACGCTGAAGCTGTACTTTTCTCTTTACCCCTCTTTGTGGGGGACCAGGGTAAGTTTAGATTTTTGGCATCAGGCTTTCTGCCCTCAACTCCATGGAGCATGGCATTTCTGATAATGCTGGAGATGGCTGCATGTCATGTGTCACTAGCATGGGATAGCAGGGATGGGGAGTGGTGGAGACCGCTCCTTTCTGAGCACCAAGGTAGTTGGATTCCCCAGAGCAATAGCCAGCCCAGCCACCCTGGAAGTCCCCTGACCTAGTTGGAGGGCTAAGGAGTTACTGCACGTTGGGCCATCTCTAAGGTCTTGGGGAGCCCATCTCCTAAGTAGCTCTCTTGCATTCCAGAAATAACCCATAGGAGCAACTCTGGGCAAAAGAGGGACACTCTGCCATGGGCAGCTGAGGCGGAGCTCCTGAGTGCTCTCTCCACTCAGTGGGGCTTGCTCCATAAGGGGTCTTCTTCATGGTTGTACCTGTCACCTGTCCCTCATCCCAGGCTCCTGGGTCACCACAAAAGCAGGTAGCTCTGAGTCACCAAGCCCAGGCTATGCCTTTCCTGCTACCCATGTCTCCTGTTCATTCTGTCCCCAAGTCTCTCTCTTGCCTATGGACCTCCCAACCACAGCTGCCTTTTATTGGGCACTTGCTGTATTCCTCCAGTGAAGTGCTTTACCTAAGTGAGTGCCAGCCTTGAACACTGTGAGGCCAACAGAAGCTCAGAAAGGTTAAGTAACTTACCTGGAATTATCCAGCCAGAACGTGGGGAGCCAACAACCTTCCTAGCCCTGCCTAGCTTTGCCACTAGCCAGGCCGTCACAGTGTCACGTGGAGCTGCCTCCCCCATCCTGTTGGCAGTGGTGGGCATCGTGGAGCTCCTAGCTGGCTCAGGGGACTGTAATCCTACAGCCCAGTGGGGAGGGGGGGAGTTTGCTATAACTCCCTCTCCAGATTTTAAAATAGTTATTCAGTCTAAAAACAGACTAAGTGGTGCTGGTTGGAGGTGGGGGTGGGGAAGTATTGCAACCTAGATTATAAAGAGGATGGAAAGAGTGAAATGGAGAGGAAAAAGGACAAGAAACTCCAGCAAATGCCAGGGACTACTGATGGAGAGAAATAACGTGGCTAATTACATCTCTGAAGACTATCCATTCCAAAACAAATTTTTAACGAAAAAATGATGCATTTTCCCTGCAACTTAAATCTGGGAGTGAAGGGAATGAGCAGAGTCTCCCAGTGGGCACTAGAGTAGCTGTGCATGTGCGGGGGTGCCTCTGACCATCTCACCTTGATGAGTTGCTTCACCAGCATCCTCATCCTGAGGGTGACCACACAGCAGTCTTCCAAGGGAAGCCACAGGAGCGAGCCAAGGGAACCTCACACACCAAGCATCTGGGCTCCAGGACACCAGGTGCAGACCAAGGTCTGTAAATCCAATTCCCTCCCCCACCAAAGCTCGCGATGTTTCTCTCCATCAGCTCCAGGAGGCCTTCTCTGGTTATTTTCCTCCGCCCACCTCTCCTTTCCATTCTCTCCATCCGGGAGTTCCAGATCTTAAATCTATGGGTATAAAGTTGAGGTCCTTCTGCGAAATGAAGGCTCACCTCTAACAAGCCAAACAGATCTGTTTGGTAAGTGTGATTTTTTTGGAGAAGAGGAGCTCCTCCACTCTCCCCTCTTTCTAGCATAATCTGTAGACCAGAATAGGGAGAAAGAATCATGAGTTTTAGAGTCAAACAGACATGGGTTCAGATTCTAGTCTTATAACTTACTTGTTATTTGACCCAACTTAAGTCATTTAATTTCTCATACTCAATTTCCTTATCTGTAAAAGGGGGTGCTTCGTAAAATTATTGTGTGGTTTAAATAATGTCTGCAAAGTGCTTTGCACCGTATCTAGTATATTCACCCTTGCAGTAAACAGTGTTTGTTTGTGTTATCACTTGTTTCAGAGCACAACAAGGCTAACCTTGAACTCCTCAAGATGCTTGCTCCTGGGATTCTCCAGCTGCAATCAGCATCCCCCACCCCCACTTACCTGCTGTTGCCACATGAGTCAGACAGCAAGGACCATGGAGTACTAAATTTGCTGCTGACCCTTGACCTTGGATGGACTATTTGGCCAAGGTTCAGCTCTTCCTCCAATGTAGAAGAGGCAGAGAGGAAGGAGCCAGGAAGAAGTTGCTCCAGGCAAAGGGAAAGTGGCAAAGTTACTCAAGAGCTCACAGGTATCCAGCACGAATTGCCCATGGGCACACATGTCACTCTGCAAGCTATACATGAAACTCCTGAAATTCAGGAGTACACAAACCTCCATAAAATGCAGGACCACATGCTTCAATATTCACTCTCCAACATATTCAGATCCACAGAAATACGAATAGTCCCACGTAATGTGTGTACAAGCACATATATATCATGCTGCAACATGCCTACACCTACATGTTTCCCCCCAAACAGCATGAAATCAATCCGGGCACCTCACTTCTACGCAAAACTTGCACTCTGAAGTGTGAACATTTGTACACACACACAAATACACCCACCCTGTAGGTCCAAATACCTGGGCAGGACGCCAAGAATGGCACCCCTGGGCCTTACCAGTCATGGCAGCAATTCACAGATGATTCACTTTCCTGGAGAGATCCCAAGCTGGGGGCCACTGAGGGGCCTGGGCAGTGGGCAAAGGGCTGACCCTGGGGACTTATTAGGGGTCAGGGTTCATGAGGGCAGAGCAGGAGACCCCAGGAGCCTGGAGTGATGGAAGGGACACACGAAGCTGGGGCTAGGGGAGGAAAAGGAGGAGGACACTGACACCCTCAGTCCTAGAGGCAGAGAAGAGGTTCAGATCTGACCTGGTGTGCTCCAGTGTTGGGCAGAAGGAGGAAGACTGGAATTACTTCTTTCTCACTTCATTCCTCATTTTTTCCCTTTTCTGGAACTATTCCATCCTCTATACCCTGGGAGACTCTGAGTGGGCCCTGGATCTGGCCTGACAGTAGACCTGTCAGTATCCTGGAGACCAGATACAGGAAGCTTATTACTGAGCTCTCCAAAGCCTGATGACTGGAAGCAGCATCAGCTCACTGGGTTGGCTTGGAGGAGCACGACTCCTGTGGCCTTTGCCCTTTGTCTTTGGGACCTCCTCTAGGGGCAGGGGGCCAGGTGGAGGGTCTCACTTCCTCTGTGTCTGAAACTCTTTCATTCACCCAATGAAATGGGGAGGGGCTACACCTGCATGGGGTAAACCCCTGACCCTTACCCAAACTCACCAGCCTGATATGGTCATAAAGACACAACACCCAGAGG
Organism: Chlorocebus sabaeus; assembly: GCF_047675955.1. NCBI lineage: Eukaryota > Metazoa > Chordata > Mammalia > Primates > Cercopithecidae > Chlorocebus > Chlorocebus sabaeus. The sequence goes on along the minus strand of NC_132929.1, from coordinate 49,666,530 downwards.
CAGGAGGTCCAGGACATTCCTCCCACGACCCCTTATTCCCACCTCAACTCCTCCCTATCCTGCCCCATGTCCTATTCTCTTCTTCTCCCAGCCTTTCAAAGGCAGAGTGACCGTGCAAGCCCTCTCCTCTGCTGTCGTCAGTCCTCGAACAAGCTGGAGGAAGCCCTGATGGGAATTGCTCCTACCCCTCATGGGCAGAGCCTGCAGACTCCGGATGCTGCTCCACTAGCCAAGCAGCTCTTTCCACTAATAGATTGTGCAGAAAAACATTTGGCCAAGATAGGAAGGAGTCAGTGAGGTCAAGGTTATGGGGGCAATTCCTTTGTGAGAGGATGGGAGAAAGACAATTCTACAACCTGAAGGCACAATGAAGTCTGGCTCTGGCCACAGTCTGATCTTGACTACAGAGTTTTAAATTGAGTCCTGAAAAACATTTGCAGCAACTCTGCTTCGTAGATGAGAAATTAAGCTCCAGAGAGGGGCAGCAACTTACTCAAGGTCACACAGCAAATCAAAGGCATACCGGTAACTAGAATCCAGTCTCCTGCCTCCTATCCCAGTTATCTTTAGATCGCAGCAGAAGGCAATGTTTTAAAAGTCAGACTTTGAGGAAAAGAGGAGTACCCAGGTTAGCTAAAGTTTGATGAAGGAGCCCTGGAAGGTCTTATTTCCTGGTGTATAGGTATTCTTTTTGTTTTGGGTTTTTTTGTTTTTTTTTTTTTTGAGACGGAGTCTCGCTCTGTACCCAGGCTGGAGTGCAGTGGCCGGATCTCAGCTCACTGCAAGCTCCGCCTCCTGGGTCTACGCCATTCTCCTGCCTCAGCCTCCCGAGTAGCTGGGACTACAGGTGCCCACCACCATGCCCGGCTAATTTTTTTTGTATTTCTAGTAGAGACGGGGTTTCACTGCGTTAGCCAGAATGGTCTCAATCTCCTGACCTCGTGATCCGCCCACCTCGGCCTCCCAAAATGCTGGGATTACAGGCGTGAGCCACCGCACCTGGACGGTATTTCGTTTTCCTCCGTTTTCCTTCCGAAGCTGGGCCAAATGAAGGCCAGAAAGTGGCAGATTCTGTTCATCCCTGGGATGGAGGGGTACAGGGAGACGGGGACACGGGGCGGGGGCGGGGGGCGGGGGGCGGGGAGGAGACAGGGCTGGGTTGGGCTTTGCCTCCTCTGTTCCGGTCTTCTCCGAGAGAGTAGCAACCTCAGTGGCTGCAGGAGCACGTGATGCCACTGTGCAAAGAGGCTGAGATAAGAAGAAGGATTGATCTTTTTTCTGCTTCAAAGAGAACAGAAACTCTCTCTGTCATGGCAGTTGATCAAAGTCACTGCAGAGGATATTTAATATGCCCTACCCTGCTTCCACTCTGGGTCCCTGGAGGTAGGAGTCCCACTTCTTGTCATGCTAAGACCTTCCTCCAAGCCTTACTGCAAACTATTGAGACACCTTCCCACCTACCTTCCAGCTAGGGTCCCACTGCAGCTACCGGAAGCCAGGAGTTCAAATTCCCTTCTAGCCTTTTTTCCAGGCGGCTTAGCCGGAGGCCAGGGCCCAGTCAGTGGGAACTGATATCATCCCCATCGTACAGATGAGAAACTGAGGCATAGAGAGGTTAAGTAACTTCTCTAGAGCCATAAGCTAATTATCTCTTGGGAAACCCCCATTCTTGCAGGGTTATATGGCCTTTGTCTGAAAGTCCCTGTCTGATGGTAAAGACAGGCTCCTCCCTCTAGAGCTGCCAGCTCATGTAACACAGGTACAACCCCAAAAGACTATGGAAATAACCTCTGTGAAAAAGGAGGGATGGGCTCTGTTTCAAAAATGTCTTCATTTAAAAAATCTTGAAAAATCCAAATCTTTAATTTCACTTTGCCTCCCTGGTGGGGCAGAATAGATTTGTCTTGCACCTTCTCCTGCCCCTTCACAAACTATACCCAACTCCATCTGTTTGCAAATAGTGCTTTGTCTTATATGTGAAAATCCTTAAACACTCATCCATTGAATAAATGCAAATTTCAAAGTCCTTAGCCAGGCATTCAAGGCTCTGGAAAACCTTGAGAGGCCATGTGGCCTACTGGTTAAGAGCATGGGCAAACTTCCTGGCCAGCATCCCAGCTCCTCAACCTCACCATTCTTTAACCCATGAATTTTTTATGTGTTGCTTAATTTCCAGTATTTGAGAGATTATCCAGATATCTCTCTTTTATTCATTTCGTTTGACTTCATTACAGTCAGAGAACATACTTTGTATGATTTCTATTCTATTAAGTTTGTTAAGGTTTGTTTTATGACCTAGAATATGGTCTATATTGGGGCAACTTGAAAAGAATGTGCATTCTGCTGTTGGTGGTGAAGTGTTCTACAAATATAAATTAGATCAAGTTCATTGGTAGTGTTGTTCAGGTCTTCTATGTCCTCGCTGATTTTCTGTGTACTTTTCCATCAGTCAGTGAAAGATGAGTTTTGTTAAAGTCTCCAAGTATAACTGGGTTTGTTTATTTCTCCTTTTACTTCTCTCAATTTTTTGCTTCATGTATTTTGAAGCTCTATTGTTGAATACATATACATTGAGGATTGTGACAACTTCTAGATGAATTAATCCTTTTTTCGTTGTGTAATATTCCTCTTAATCTCTGATAAATTTCCTTCTTCAGAAGTCTACTTTGCTTTAAATAAATATAGCCATTCCAACTTTCTAAAAAAAGTTGCATGGTATTTTTAAAAATCATTTAATTTTAACCTATCTATATCATATTTAATGTGAGTTTCTTATATATAGCATAGAGATGATCTTATTTTTTAAAAATCTAATCTGACAGTCTCTGTCTTTTAATTGGTGTGTTTAAACCATTTACACTTAATACATTCATTGATATGGTTGGATTTAGGTCTACCATTTTATTGTTTGGTTTTTGTTTGTCCCATCTATGTTTTATTTCTTTGTTTCCCCTTTTCTGTCTTCTTTTGGATTATTTGAATATTGTTTTAGTGTTCCATTTTTCTTTCTCTGTTGCCTTTTTTACTATATCTTTTTGTATTTTTAAGTGTATTTTTAAAGTATCTTTTGTACTTTTTAAAAATTTCTAGGGATTATAATACAAATACCTAATTCTTCATGGTCTATCTAGAGTTAATATTTTACTGCTTCAAGTGAAATATAGAAACCTTGCAGTCACATAGTCCTTTTCCCTCCTCCATGCTGTACTCGTTATATACATCTATAAACATTAAAAACCTCATTATACCATGTTATAACTTTTGCTTTCAGCTGTCATACATATTTTAAAGTACTTAAGGAGAAAATAATTTATTATGTTTACCTAGTTTTATAATTTTGTCATCTTCCTTTACTCCTAAAGTTCCAAGTTTTGAGTGGGAGTATGACCTTCTCCAAGAGAGTAGCAGCAGCAGTGGGCTACAGGGGCAACTCAAAATGAATAAGAGAAAGACATCTGGAAAAATCTCCTAAATACTGGAATCATTTCTCTTTCTCCTGAAGAACTTTCTGTAGCATTTCTTTTGCAGCTGGCATGTCAGCAATAAATTTTCTTAATTTTTCTTCATATAAAAATATATTTACTTTGCCTTTAAAAAAGGTTTTGGTTTTTTTTTTTTCATTTGTTTGTTTGTTTTCTTTTGTTTTTTAAGTGGGTATGGAATTCTGGGTTAACAGCTCTTTTCTTTCAGCATTTTAGAGAATTTTTTCCATTGTCTTCTGGTTGTGATGGTTTCTGATGACAAATCTGTAGTCAATTTAATTGTTCTTCCTCTATATGTATTGTATTGCTTTCCTCTGGCTATTTTTAATTTTTTTCTTTATCCTTGGTCTTCAGCTGTTTAAGATGTCTTTGGGTGAGGTTTTCTTTGAATTTATTGTTTTGGAGGTTTCTGAATATACTGAGATTGCTGAATCAATACACTTATATCTTTTTACCAAATTTGGGATGTTTTCAGCCATGATTTCTTCAAGTTTTTTTCTTCACCAAGCAAGCCTTTTCTTCTCTTTCTATGGAAACCTAATGACAAGAATATTCGACATTTTGATATTGTCTCACAAGTCCATGAAACTCTATTTTTTCTTTTCAATCTTTTTTTCTCTATTGTTCAGATTAGATAATTTCTATTGATTTATTTTCAAGTTTATTGATTCTTTTTTCTGTCATCTTTGTTTTGCAGTTGAGACCATGGGGTGATTTTTAAAATTTCAGTTATTATATTTTCTAGCAAGAAAATGTCCATTTTATTCTTTTTAAAATGATTTTCAGGTTCTTTTTTGACAGCTTCTATCTTTCCATTCATTTCAAGATCATTTTTTCTTACTTGTAAACTATGGTGATAATATCTGCTTTAAAGTTTTTTTTTTTTTTTTTTTTTATTTTTTTTTTGAGACGGAGTCTTGCTCTGTCGCCCAGGCTGGAGTGCAGTGGCCGGATCTCAGCTCACTGCAAGCTCCGCCTCCCGGGTTCACGCCATTCTCCTGCCTCAGCCTCCGGAGTAGCTGGGACTACAGGCGCCCACCATCGCACCCGGCTAATTTTTTGTATTTTTTAGTAGAGACGGGGTTTCACCGTGTTAGCCAGGATGGTCTCGATCTCCTGACCTCATAATCCGCCCGTCTCGGCCTCCCAAAGTGCTGGGATTACAGGCTTGAGCCACCGCGCCCCGCCTTAAAGTTTTTGTGTGATAATTCCATCATCTGGATTATTTCAGGGCCAGCATCAGTGAATTATCTTTTCTTTGAAAATAATTGAGATTTTCCTGGTTCTTTGTGTATGGAGCAATTTGGGGCATTTTGAATATTACGTGATCAATCCTATCTGGTTCAGACCACAAGTCCTGACCTGCTTTCTGCTTTGGATCAGTTCTACACATGCCCTGCTCAAGGATGAGTCCAGGACTTCACCCACAGATTTAAGGAAGTCTTTTCTTTAGCACTCCATGATTTCCCTTGCACTCTCTGGCACCCAGAGGCCCTTTTCCTGGTCTTTGTGCTGCAACGCTGGAGTTTTACCCTCCCCAAATTGTTTCATATTTCCCCTGCCTGGGGTCCACCTCCTGGGTGAAGCAAAAAGATGAAAGAAAGAAAAACCAACAGAGTTTTCCCCACACCTCCATAGGGGCTCCCTTTCCCAATTCTGGCCAGAGAGAAGGATTTTCCTCATGGTTTTAGATCTTGCACTACCAACATTACAGGAGTATAGTTTCATGATCGGGGCTTTCCTTGAGACATACCCAGGAGAGTAAAAGCGAGAACAATTGGGGCCATTCTCTGACCTGCAGGGTCCCTGTTCCCAGTCCTCTGGCTAGAAGGAAAAGTTTCTCTTGGAGCTTTTTTTGTTTGTCAACTGTGCAGTGGTATTTTGGCCCTCTAGCATCCAAGCCAGGAGATATTGGAGGGAAAATACCAGAAAACTCACAGTCATATTGATCATTCTTTGAGCATTTATTTCCCACAAATCTGCCTGCTCTTATTTATTTTTTCCAGAGTTCTTAAACAGTGTTGTATGCATTCATTCCAGGGATTTTATTTGTAAGCAGTGGAAGAGAGAGGATGAAGTTTGCCTACTCCGTCTTAGCTGTAATCAGAAGCCTGTAGACATGTAATTTTAAGTTGAAAGGTATGGGAGAATGTAACAAATTTTGCAAACAGTATTGCAATATTTAAGATAACGTAAAAAGTCATTCTATTTATAAATTTAATTAACTTATTTATTTATTTTTATTTTTATTTATTTATTTTTTGAGACGGAGTCTCACTCTGTTGCCCAGGTGGGAGTGCAGTGGCATGATCTCAGCTCACTGCAGCCTCTGCCTCCCGGGTTCAAGTGATTCTCCTGCCTCAGCCTCCCGAGTAGCTGGGATTACAGGCACATGCCACCATGCCTGGCTAATTTTTGTATTTTTAGTAGAGATGGGGTTTCCCCATGTTGGCCATGTTGTTCTCGAACTCCTGACCTCAAGTGATCCGCCCACCTTGGCCTCCCAAAATGCTGGGATTACAGGCATGAGCCACCACACCCAGGCAGTATTTTTATAAATTTAATCTATTATATTTACAGTGGATTTTCAAGTACATGATAAGAAGATTTTGCTTGTTCTATTAGATATTTAAGCTATGTAGGAAAATCAAATATATTAAATGTTTAAATGTAGCTGAAATTATTTAAGCAAATTTAATTAAGTTGTAAATGGCACTGATTTTTTAAAGGAGTAGTTTTTTCAATCTGAGTTAATCAAACTTTAATTGAAGAAAAAGTGAAGGTCTTGTTCTTATTTTATTGCATTTATACATAGAACAATAAGACGGGTAAGTGGAGCTTAATCCTTCCTTCTAAAAAGCTATGTTTTTATATGCATATCCTTAATCAATTGCATATTAAATTTTAAAAGATAGCTATAAATAGTATTTCTGTGTGCACAAGCCCCCACACACTCACCAAAAAAGCCTCATCTACAGGGCGCTTCCTTCCAGCGCTCTCAAACAACTCTCACTGTCAGAGAGATGATTTTCTCTCCACCTGAAATCCATGGGTAGTGCAGACTGTAGAAAACACAAGCTTTTGGAGACAGACTGAAGAGGAACTTTACTCCTCTGTGCCTCAGTTTCCTTATGTATAACATGCAATAAAAAGGACCTGTCTCGAAGATTTGTTTTGAAGATTAAGTGAGGGAGTTTGCATGCAGTGTACGTATATGTAAAGGGCTTAACAGAGAAAGCTGTAGAAGTAGGCACCAGTTAGGCCGGGCGCAGTGGCTCAAGCCTGTAATCCCAGCACTTTGGGAGGCCGAGGCGGGTGGATCACGAGATCAGGAGTTCGAGACCGGCCTGGCCAACATGGTGAAACCCCGCCTCTACTAAAAATACAAAAATTAGCCGGGCGTTGTAGCGGGCGCCTGTAATCCCGGCTACTCCAGAGGCTGAGGCAGAAGAATCGCTTGACCTGGGAGGCGGAGGTTGCAGTGAGCTGAGATCGTGCCACTGCACTCTAGTCTGGGTGACAAGAGCAAGACTTCATCTAAAAAAAAAAAAAAAAAAAAGAAGTAGGCACCAGTAAGAGAAGAAGTTATTATGACGCAGGTCGATAACTTGAGCCCAAGAGTTTGAGACAAGGCTGGGGAACATGGTGAAACCCTGTCTCTACAAAAAATAAAAAAATTAGCCAGGTGTGGAGGCACATGCCTGTAGTCTCAGCTACTGTGGAGGCTGAGGTGAGAAGGATTGCTTGAGCCTGGGAGGTCAAGAATGCAGTGAGCCATGATTGAGTCACTGCACCCCAGCCTGGGTGACAGAGCGAGACCCTGTCTCAAAAAAAAAAAAAAGAAGAAATTATTGCTGTTGCTTGTGGTGCTATTCTCTGAGCCGATTCCCGGAGGTGCCAGGCCCTAGTCCTCACCCTGGAGGAGGTTGTGAGAAAGCCAAGCTGAAGCGAGGGCCCACAGTGGGACCCTCACTCCTGTCCTGCTTGCATGGCTCCTTCCTTCCTGGCCCAGCCATTCTTGACAATGCAGACAGTTCTCTGGTGTGGGCAGGTGGTGGCTGAAAGATGCAGAACTCAGGCCTCAGAGAAACTGGTGTTGAGACCCCAGCTCTGCCACTTCTTCATGGGTGGTTTAGAAAAGTTGCCCAGGCTCTCCAAGCCTCTGTATCTTGAAGATACCTCATTCTGGGGCTGGATTTGAGTACTGAATGAGGCACTGTGCAAAGTCTCCAGCACCATGCCTAGCACACGGTGGGCTTGTATACACAGTGGTCATCTTGCATCTCCACAGTTTTATTCCAAAATGGATCCCTTGTTCCCATTTTACCTAGTTAACTTGTCTGCACTGACCTAGGTTATTCAAGTAGCAAGGCTACACTGACTCAACTGAAGAGCAGGAGGCCCAGCTTCTAGTCCTGGGCCTTGAACTGAGGTCAAGCTCCTTCTCTTTCCTGGGACTCAGTTTCCTCCTCCCTAGGTTGATGTGACAATTCCCATTCTGCCCCTCCAAGCCTCACGTGGCTCAGACAACGTGTGGATGTGGAGGGCTTAGTTCTGAAGGGAAGTAAGTAGTCACTGACAGACCCAGGAGATGTGTGGAGAGTAACTGACAGACCCAGGAGATGACAGCAAGTAACTGACAAACCCATAAGTTGTGTGGACAGAGCCAGATTCTCTGGTGTCCTCTTTCCTGACAGGAAGTTGGATGCCTTGTCCGGATAATTGGCCTCCATTCTGGCAGAAGTAGACAGCAGCTCACGGGCTTGTGTTCTTAACCACCCATTCATCAATCTGGCATTTCTTCTTTCAGAGCAAAAGCTGCTATGACAGAAGCAGAAGGGGACACCTGGGCCATTAGTACCATCCCCATGTCTGCCTCAACGTCCTCCGGCCCCCAGCTACTGCTGGCTTCCAGACTGTGGACTTCTACGCGTGGGGTCTGCTCCTTAGAACCGGGATGAGCAGGCAAGAACATGCCTTGGAACAAGGTTCTCCTGCCTCTAGAGCTGTGTGACCTTAACGTGCCAAGCCCATGCTCACCGCACAGTGATTGCGTCCTTTATGGCCCAGCTCAAGCCCCTCCCTTCCTCCAGCCCATGCCACCCTCTCCCTTCTCTGAGCGTCTACACTCCACACACCAGCTTCTGCTCACACTCTGTCCCACTCCAGCCTCTCACTCTTCTCTGGGTGATTCTGTACCCAGGGAGAGAGCTGGAGGGAAGTTTCCTCTTTATGTCTCTGACAGCCCTGCCCCAGGATGGGCTCAGAACAGGTGCTGAACCTGTGCAGGGACCGCTGGGGCTGCTGGCTGGGAAACATGAGGCGGGGAGCAGAGGCCAGGTCCTGGCTGTGTTTCCCAAAGCCTGGGCTGCAAAGAGGCTAGCAAAGAGGGGACAGTGAGGTCTCAAGCACACTGGATACCACTTTTCTGGACTCAATAATGAAAACATCTGTGTAAAGAGCTTGATGGTTTCAGAAGGTCTTTTCCATCCTGCAGCCACTTGACAGTGGGAGTTATGACCTCTTACCTGCAGAAGAAATATCCAGGGTCCAAAAGAAGAATTGGAACTTCCAAGGTCACAAAGATATCAAGGGAAAACACCCAGACTAGAACCCGAGGCTCCAGACTTTCAGCCTTAGTCTTTGCCTCTAGCATTCACAGGGGTGGGGTGCGAGGAGCTGGTATGAGAACAGAGCAATGAGTGAGCAGCTCCTCTGCATCCACAAACAGCCTCTCCCTGCTTCCTTCAAGCTTATCTGCTGGAAAGAGGGTCGGACGAGGGAGGGGGCAGAGCCTGAGAGGCTACATCGCGTCAGCCCCTCACTGTCTGTGATGGGTGCAATCTGGAAGCCCCGGTGGCCTAGCCCTCTGCCCTAGGGCTGCAATAGAGCCCTACCCTAGGTCCACAGAGACCCCATGAACTTCTGCCCCAGACTTCTTCCTGGTATGCCAGGGAGATGCATGAGGTGAGCATCTTTGGAGCTTTCCCACCTCCTTGAGTGAGGCTGGAGTGAGCAGCGATAATACTGGCTGGAGGAGAAGCTCTAGTTCAGATCTAGCCTCCCTTCCTGCACTGTATCCCAGGAAACTTTGTTCCCTAGGCGTGAACCTGGCTGGATTCTGGCTTCTGAGATCTTTCATCCTGGTTTTCAGTGAGCTGGAATGGAAAAGTCTTCTTCTGTGTGGTTAAGTTTGCACTGGCCCATTTTCCCTTTCTCTCTCTTCTTCTTACTTGACTCTAGGGGATGCCAAGGGAGGAAGGCACAGCCAGTCAGCATTCCTTCCTAGGGTCCCAGCAGAAACTTCCAGGAGAGAGCCTTGGATGGGGTGTGTTTGTGTGTGTGTGTGTGTGTGTGTGTGTGTGTGAATTTCCTGAAGACTGGCCAGGCCTCTCCGATCAGACAGGCAGGGACCCAGCCTTGACCAGTAGAGCTTTCAGAAGACATGTCTCCCAACACCAAGGCCTCCTTATCCCACTGGCAGGTTCAGAAAGTGGAAGATGCTGGCAGTCAGAAGAATCTAGGCCAGCTCATTAGCCACCACTATCCAAAGGACTGGCCAGGCTGCTGGGAGGTGGGAAGCTTTGTCACACAACCCAGGCCAGTGAGGAACCAGGCCAGAGCTGGCAGCCGGAGGACCAGATCCCTGAGCACACTCCATAGATGCTCAGCCCTGACAAGGTCTGGGGAAATTAGTCAGCATGGCCCCTCATTATACAGATGGGAAACTGAGGCTCAGAAAGAGGCAAGCCTCTGGCAAATGTTGCGGGGCAAGGTAGGGACTGAAAACAGGTCTTTGAATTTCAGTGTGGGCTTTTTACATAGTACCATGTCTCATTGTTCTGAAATCAGTAGATGGAAAGCCTGTTCATCTTTATTCATTGCCTTCTCCAAGGATACTTTTGGGTACCTGGGCTAGTGCTGAAGCTTGGGGAGACCCAGGATTACGTGAGAGCCACTCACTTAGTGGGGCCTCCCTCCCTACTTAGTGGTTAGGAGCCATGGTATGGATTGGTAACTATGAAAGGAGATGTGCTGCAATAAAGCTACCGGCAGAGCACAGGGGGATACAGGAAGACAGGAGACAGAAGGGGAGATTTTACTCACTTATATTTTACTTCATTCTCAAAAGATTGATGGTGGCAGAGAGGCTGTGAACCTACAAAGTTTTCAGGGTATGAGCTGGTCTTAAAGGGTGAATAGGATTCAGAGGACAAGATGAGGATGGGTCTTCCAGGAGGAAGGAACAGGTTGTGCAAAGACACAGGACATGTGTGAGGTGTCATAGAGTCCAAGGTGGCTGAGGCAGAGGGGGCAGTGGCAATGCTGAAGGAGTGATGGTCCTGTTCAGATGGCCAACCCATCGTGGGCACCATTGTGGATGAGCCTGCCCTTCAAGAGGCTGGTCGCCTTGGCCTCAGTCGCTGTTGTTGTATAACAAAGTCCCCAAAATTCAGTGGCTTAACACAGTAGGTATTTAACTTATTATCCTGTGGGGCAGAAATTTAGTCTGGGTTCTGCTGGGTGATTCTTCAGTTGCAGATGGGGTCACTCCCTCTGGAGGTCAGCTGGCTATTGGCTGACCTAAGCTAGCCACAAGCAGAGACACAAGAAGGCAGGCTCCAATGTGAAAGCCCATTTCCAACTTCAGTTTGCAGCATGTCTGCTAGTATCCCATTGGCCAAAGCAGGTCACATGGCTGGGTCAAATCAAGAGGTGAGGTAGTGACATAACCACTGTCCATAGTGGGAGAGTAATACAAAGGCACGCCACAGAGGGCAAAGACAGAGGGAGCAGGAAGCACTAGGCTATCAGTGCAATGCAGTGCACCAGTCATTGGCCACCCAGCCTTGGCTCGGGTGTCTACACTCACATCCGCAGAAGGTGCAGAGCATGCCTCTGGAACCCAGCTCACATCCTGCCTTCTCAAGGGAACCCTCCTTGCTGACTCTGCCCTCAATTTAGCTTACACTACCTGGTCCTGTGAGAGCTCAGTAGTTTTGTGCGTGTGTGTATGTGTGTGTGTGTGTGTGTGCATGTGTGTGTATGTCTGCCTCAACCAGACGGTGGGAACTGGTGCAGGGCTGCCTATTTATCACACTACATGCTGGGCTATGGAGCCACATGGGTGACTTGGAAATGACACCTGCCCTCCGTGAAGCCCAGTTTCCTGTAGAAGACACACCTGCCAGCAGTGACAGCCCAGCATGGCAAGTAGTGAGATCAGGCACACGGGGCACAGAGACAGCCCAAGGGAGGCACAGGCCCAGCCCAGCCTCCAGGAAAGGCTTGCTGAGAAAGCAAAGCTGGAATGGAGTCTAGAAGTTGAGTAGAAGGTTAGGATAGACCAGTGCCTGTAGACAAGAGTGGGAGGATTCTGTCATAGCTGGGGACAGCATGGCACAGGTACAATGGTGAGAACAGGTGGACACGTCTGAGGAGCAGCCGTGGTTGCCTGCAGCTGAGTTCAGGAGGGGACCTTGGATGCAGAGGTGGGGAGGAAGCTGGAGAGGTCGACAGGAGCCAAGTCATTGAGCCCTGGATTTCGGGTGAAGGATGAGTGGAAGCAAGAATGTGAGACTGCAGGGCCTGACCTGCATATCAGAAAGCCGGCTCTGGGTGGCTAGGGCAGAACAGAAGCCAGAAGATCGTGGGCAACAACAGTCCTGGGGAAGATGAGGAAGACCAGAACCTGGCAGAGGTGCTGGAACCAGAGAAGAGAGAGTGGATTAGAGAAGGGATTCCGACTCTTCAGGTCTTGGTGACCTGCAGGATGTGGCACTTAAGGCCCAGGGCTGAGGGTTTGGGGGTCCCGTGGAGTCTAAGGGCTGACTCTGGGAGTCTGCTGGTTAGAAGCCATGGAGACATGGGGCAGGCCAGCTCAAAGCCAGGGGTCGCTAGAGGTCAGGGTACCAACAGGCTTGGGGTCCTTGACTCCACATAGCAGCTCTGGGCCAGGGCAGCCTGGCACACCCAGGCTCCACCACCTGCTTCCTCTTAATCTGGCACACCCTGATGTGGTACTGCTGACAAAGAGCAGGGCGAGCTTGAAAAAGCCACCAAAGACAGGCAGTATCAAAGCACCTTCCCAACTGCTCTTTCCCCAGCCCCAAAGCCAGCTTCAGATGCCGCTTGTGCCACAGGCCTGAGGGGCACGGTTGTTCACCAGGGAGGCCCTGAGTGGCATGTCCGTCCCCTGAGGAGCTTCAGAGGTGGCCCTGCCAAGTCGGCCTCCTGTTTCCCACCAGGAGATGGGGTCTCAGTCCTGCCAGCCACCTGGGAGTTTTTGATGTTTTCACCTCTGAGCCTCTGGCTGACACCAGCTCAAAGAGCATTCCTTCCTCCCTAAGGCTTCCTTTCGCCCCTGGGCTCCCATTGACTGAGAACTTGCCACCAGCTGTGCCCACCTGGCCCAGAGCCAGGGCTTCTCTGCTCTGCCGAGGTCCCAGCCAGGTTGAGTCTGGCTCAGTGTGCGGGTGCCTTGCACGGTCTCTCCTGAAGAGTTGGTTCTATCTCTCAAGCAGCTGCTAAGGGCATTGAGGCCCTGGGATCTCAGATGAAAAACTCTCTGAGGAAGAACTGTGCTGTGTACAAGTGTTTTTTTTCCTCTTCTTTTATTTACAGGCAAGAGCTGTGTTTCAGAGCAAGCCCTGACTAGGGAATCAGGGGGCCTGGCTTCCTACCCTAGCCCTGGTGATTTGACTTTGGGTAACCTCTTTGGGCTTCTGTTCTTGCAACTCTAAAATGAGATTAATAAGACTGGTCTATGAATTGAATAAGATAATACATCTGAAAATACTCATGTGTCTGGCTAAGTTTTTAAATTTATTGATTTAATAATACACATAAGAAGTTACCATGTACCCCTTATTTCCAGTACATGGAGAAGCCCAAGAAGGGAATCCACTGAGGGGAAGGACCTCCGGAGAGTTTGCAGGCAGGTCCTATTATTGCCCCTACTCCACACTCAGTGTCAAAGAGCACCGTCAGGTTAAATCCACCCAGCAGGTACCATGATGGGAGAGCTCGGTGCCATGAGTACACGATAGCTTTCCAGGGCTGCAGGGGCTGGAGCAGGAGACAGTGGAGGGGGCTCCTCTGGAATGAGGAGAAGACAGAGAAGAGGATTTGGTCTATGAATCCTGAATCTTGATTGACAAGGAGCACGGCCTGCTGGTCTGACCCAGTGTCATAAATTTGTTTTAAGGTAGTTGCTGTCTCAGCATCCATTCTAAGGCTTAATATAAATTATTTAAAACCCAAAAAACTTCCCTTCCCCATGTAGTTGTTTGCAATATAGCCTGCTTGTCCCTCATCCCACTGACCCAATACCACTGGTCCCACAGCTTCTGACCATGATGAAACCTAATGGTCAACACCAGAGTCATGTAAATGAGTCCCCCCTTCGTGTGTCTTTTCTCTAAACCAGCCAATCCACAACCCCGTGGGAAAGCCCAAATGATAACACTATAGGCTTTAATAAAGGCAAAGTCCCACAGGTCCCCTCTTTCTCTCTCTTCCCCCTGCCCCCAAGCTGAACTCCCTGTCACCTTTGGACTTCCTTTGGACATCGTTGACACCCCTAACCTATCTGGGACCTGAGAGTAATAAATTTCTCATCCTTCTGCATTTTAATTTCACGTCCTCATTGTGTCTCACACACGCAAACCTAACTTTCCCCCCATCACGGCTCTCCTAGAGAGTAGCTATCTTGGCTTATGACCAATCTCAAGAGACAGACCTGGAGACCAAATTACAGTGAAATTCACCACACGAGGGAGACCAAATGGTTCTACGCTGCAGGCACGGGGCCAGGTCTCCTTGGGGCCAGGATGGTGGGGAGGCCTGGCCGTGGGCCTCTTGGGCATTTTAGAGCCTTTGCTGCCACAGATTCACCCTGGAAATGCCAGCCCTTCTTTTTCTGCTGAAACTGGAAGCCTGGAGGAGGAGAGAAGTCCCCAGCCTCTAAAGCCAGGGCTGGGAACCTGGGGCACAGAAACTGGAGGTACAGAAACTGCAAGTGTACCAGGAGATAGGACAAATGGAATGTGAATCCTCTCTTTGGCCTTTAGAAGCAATCCTTGGGTTCCTGGCCGGGTGAGCAGGGCAGGTCAAGATGTAGAAATGGTCAGAGAGAAGCAGAGAAAGGCAGACCACACTTCAGGGCTCTTCAAAGTCAGGGACCTGCAGATTGCTTCTTCTCCAGAGCCCAGCCAGGGCCTGGTACAGTGGAGTGGGGAATAAATATTTGTCAAGTTGATTTAATGAGAGAGATCTAGAGTGAGATCCAGCCACAGAGATAGGGGCAGCTGGAGAGATGGAGGAGCTGAGAGGTGAAAATAAATGCATACTCAGGTAGAAAATCCTAGAGAGATGATGGAAATGGAGAAGGGAGAGAGGAGAAAAATAAAACCGAGATGGAGGAGAGAGCAAGAGAGAAAATAGTGCCTTCACCAAGTCCCAAAATAGCAGCTGCTGGTGCCGGCAGCCTGCCCTGAGATGGCCCTTTAATTGGGGCTGAATTCAGCACTCTCTGAGCCCAGTGCTTGTGTGTGGGTGTAGCTGTGTGCTGGTCCAAGGTTGTCAGAAAAGGCCCAGCTGGAGTAAAATGTGTGCCCAGGGTGTGGCTTCCCTCCCTGGGCTCCTCAAGCCCCCTCCAGCTCCCACCCTACACATCTAGGCCACAGATGCCACAGTGAGGGAGAAGCACCTGTTCTGGGGAGGTCAGGGCTTCTCCAGCTTGCCCAGGGAGAGGGGAAGAAGGATTTGGGGGAAGTAAGTCTGAGAGAGCAGGAAGATGCTTGAGGGAGTGGATGATCATTGCATTTGGGGAAGAGATCATTGTCAGAGAGTTGGATACTTAGCGTTGTTATTTTAGGGACAACTTATACTTTCATAAAACTCTCTTAACAGGCTGATTGTCTTCTCACATCCTCTCTTCCAGATGCTAGCACCCAGTTGTGTGGCCAAAGCAGCCATAATTTAAGGTACCACCTCCTCTCCAATCCATTTACCTATTGCTTAGGAAGAAGGGCTGATTCTGCTGTCTTGTGGGGACACATTCTGTGCTCCAGCCAGGTATAGAGGTAGCCTGGCTAGGTTCCATTTTCCTTTAGGATGCAAAGAAAACACCTGATAGTCTTTGCACTATGAGGAATCTTCTTTAGATGCCAAGAATTTTCCAATGAAGTGAAGAAGAAGACTAGCATACAGGGAGAGTTCAGTTGAAAGACCACCTTCCCACCTGCCTGATCCATCACATGAAAAATTTGCAACATTTTCTATAGATTTATACTACACTTGTACTTGTGATGGCCAATACTATTAAAATGTCATATTTCAATATTAAAAATATTAATTGGCAATTTGTTACAAAATGCCCTCAGACTCAAAAGAAGGGAAGGGAATTTATATTTGTTGAGCACATATTTATATGTCAGGAACTGTGCTTTGTAAATGTTTTTACTTGTGTTGTATGACTTAACCTTCATAATGGGCCTATGATGTCTTCATTACCATTTCTGCTTCCAGACCTGGGAACAGTGGCTTGGGGAGATTGAGGAACTTGCCCAAGGGCAGCTACCTAGTACCTGGAGGCACTAGAGGCAGGATCTGCCTGCCTTCAGAGTTTGTTTTACTATACCAGAAGACCCAGAGGACCTCCTGGTGGCGGGGCTACTTCTAACAGCAAGGCTGAGGACTGTCATAGAATGTGGTGTGAACAGAGTTTTTCTGAAGAGTTGTGGGAAATTAATAAACAGGGCAGCTCCACTCCGCCTTGTTGGGCCTCATCTGAGTAGCCAGCCTGGTGGCCATTAGAACCCTGATCCCACAGGACCAAGACTTTAGAGATGTCACAGGTTGGGGTTCCCTGGAAGCATACTCTGAGAAAACTAGTATGCAGAAAGCATTAGGAAGTGGTCTCAGGACCAATGCCTGTAGGGGAGGGGAGGAGGCAGGATTGGGCAGAGGGAAAAATTGGGCAGCAATGCAGTTCCCATGAGAGCCTCCACTGATTCCATAGGAGCTCTGAGGTTGGGAGGACCCTTCAGAGTCATCCAGTATTGGGGTGAGGGAGCTGGGTCCTAGTACCCTGTCATTGGATGTGGACTGCCCTGGGAAGAGGGTGTTGTCTTAGGCATGGATGCTTTCTTCAGCTGAGACAACTCCCAGAGGGGCTGAGAGATGAGAAGTGTCAAAAAATCATCTTCCTGGCAGCTGGGAGAGTGAGCCCTTTAGTTCTTCAGGGGACATATGGGTGGTGCAGCACAGCACCCATGACAATGCTGCTGGTGGGGAGGTGGCTGGGGATGGTGTTCTTCAGGCTTGGTGAGGCTAACTCCAGGATGCACAGATAATTCCAGGGAAAGTACCATGAATGAAGATACCCAAGGCGCAAGGGCCTTACAGTTTATGGGAAAAGGGGAAGGAAGCTTGGCTGAGAAGTTCTGGAAAGCAAACTGAGGTTTGAATATGCTCCCTCTGCTCCTTGTCCCAATAGTGCCAGGGAGAAAGGATGCCCAAGGTGGGATTCTGGAAGGAGAATAAAATAAGGACAGAGCCATCCCTTGGCTAACATGTCTCCAAGAAAGACCCTGATTTCCTAACCCTTTGTGGAACTACATTGGGTGGGAGGAAAAAAGGGAGAAAATGGAAGAGACAAGTGAAGGACAAGTTGGTCTTTCCTCCAGGCATTCACATTCTGGCTGGGGGTGCGGCTTCATATATGGGAGCAGGCAGAGAAAAGCACATGGTGTGCTCTCGGCTGTCTTGGATGGTGCTGCCAGTTTTTGGGGTAAGTTAATTCAGAGAAGAGAGCCAGCAAGGTAGGAAAGTCAATGAGAGATCCTCAGAACAGAAGAGATAGAGTATAAGCTTTGAATAACGGGGAAGAGTCAGGCAAGCAGGGATCTCTCTCCTGAAATGCACCCCTCTTCCTTGCCCTGCGCCCTTGTTTGTTGGGGGAGGGGTGCAGTGGGTCACGTACTCACTTAGAGTTTCTCTATCTCCAGACTAGGAGGTGACCCAGAGAAGCACCCAGCCCTCTCTTTTCTTTATGAACCCTCTTTGTCTTACCCTGTGTCCTGGATCTGTCCGTGGTGCTGAACCTCAGGGAGCTTGTCCAAGACTCACCTTGGGAGGACCAGGTTTTTAGGGTTTCAGTTTCTCCTTCCTTAGTAACGTGATAAGGTGAGCCTCTTCACAGGGGGTTTGTGCAGGGGGCTTCAGGCAACCTCAGAAGATCTCTCTCTGGACATTCAGTCCCCAACTTGCTTTCCCTGGAAAGGTCTCTTTGTGTGGAGCAAGATGGGATAGGTAGGCTTTCCTAGAGTGATGAGCAGGCACACATCCTTAGTGCCTGTGCAGGGCATAATGTGGGCAATTTAAATTTAACGTGGGGTGGTGGCTTACACCTGTAATTCCAGCACGTTGAGAGGCCAAGGCAGGTGGATTGCTTGAGCCCAGGAGTTCGAGACCAGCCTGGGAAATATGGCAAAACTCTGTCTTTACAAAAAATACTAACATTAACTGGGCATGGTGGTAGTCTCTAGTCCCAGCTACTTGGGAGGCTGAGGTGGGAGGATCGCTTGAGCCCAGAAGGTTGAGGCTGCAGCAAGTTGTGACTGTGCTACTGCACTCCCGCTTGGGCAGCAGAGCAAGACCCTGTTCCAAAAAACAAACAAACAAACAAAAAAGGTACCCTTGAGGGAACTCCTATGTGGTGATCAGTCATTCTATGCCTTGATTGTAGTGGTGGCAATACGGATTTATACATGTGATAAACTTCGAGAACTATACATAGACACATACGAAAAAGAGTGCCTGCAAAAAGCTGGTAAAAGCAAAGTAAGATCTATAAATTAGTTAATCATATTATGCAAAGTCAATCTCCTGGTTTTAATATTGTGCTGCAGCTATCCCCACATTCCTACATTTCACTAGGAGAAGATTGGTAATGGGTACTTGGGGGCTCTTTGTACTATTTGTGCAACTTCTTGAAGTCTACAGTTATTTCAAAATTAAAAAAATAAATAAAAATAGGGAACCCAGTGGCCTCCTTATGAGCCTCTTATCAGTTGCCTGCTCTTCATGCCTTCAGAACATGTGGAGGCCCAGGTCAAATTTGCCCTTTTCCAGGAAGCTTCCTGGTAGTCCATGCCCACTTCGGGTCCCTATAGCACTTATACTGTGAGCACACAGCCAGGCTTCTCTCCTATGTTGTTTTTATTTGTCAATCTTGCCTCCTCTACCATGCTGAGAATTCCCACAAGGTAGGGGTTGTATCTTCTGGGCCTTCCATCTCCTTCTCAGATCCCGAGGATACACGGCTGATGCTCAATTATTACTTGGTGGCAGACTGATAAACATTCTGCCTCCCACAGGACCCAGGCTTTCCCAAACTCTTAATTGCTTCCTTCCTTTCCCAACTCCTAAGTCCAGCTCTATAGCAGCCTGTCTCCAAAAACCATGTGAGGAAGTGAGAGACTAGAGGGCTTGGAGCCACAAGAGACTCTGCATCATGAACCACTTATTGAGTACCCATGTCGTGCAGTGGTTAACATGCACTGTATCTAATCTTCATCAGCACCTGCAGAGAAGGAGCTGCACTCCCATTTTACAAATAAAGACAGACACACAGTAGGAAGGGATGGTAGTAACAGAATTGAAAACCAAGTTCTGCTTCTCACCTTTGCCACATAAAATGGTATAATTTTAGGTCAGTTGCTTTACCTCTCTGGTCTTCCCTTTCTTCATCTGTAATGTGGGAGAAATAATGCACTGCTCCCAGAGATTTTTTTAAAAAAAAATAAATGAAGTAAACTTCATAGCATTTGTTATCCTGTGGATTCCTCAAAGGCAGGTCCTCAAAGGACCAGGCCTAACATGTGGTGGATGTTCACTATGTATCTGTAGAAGTAATCTGTGAATGAATTCATAATTGAAAGAATGAACAAATGCTTGCAAAGTGCCCCCACAGTTCTGAGCACAGAGGAGGAGCTCTCTAAATGTTAATTCCTTCCTAGTTTCCTGCCCTTCTCATCTTCTTCCGTCTACCCCAGCCCTTTCTGGCATGAATCCTCATCCAAACAGTGCCAGAATGGTAGAGAAACTGCCAGTTCCTTCTGGTTCCAAAGGAAGAAAAATGTGCCACCTGCAGTTTGAGAGTTTTGGCATGGGGCAGAGGCATGCCCAGGCTGAGGCTTCTTCTGCACCTGAACTCATTCTCAGGCTTGTGGCTGGGCAGGGCTGGGGAAGGCTGTGTAGACCAGCAACCTGGGTGGGGGCTGCTCACAGGTTCCTTTTCAAGAGGGCCTGGAGAGTAAGTTCTAGGGGCTGGGCCTGCAGCCTGGTGTTCTCCAACAATGTCACCTCATACAAAGGGGTCAGAGAGTCCAGGGGGGCCTGTGGGACACCCACCCTTGGGGAAAGGGGAATAGGGCTTTACAGTCCCTGCCTGTTTGTCCCTCACACAGAATCTTAGAATCTGAGCCTTTCAGAAATATAAGGGAGCCTGCATGTTGTCAGTGCAGGCTCCAAAAGGCTATTCCTAGGCTTGAACTCCCCAGGGGTGGGGAACTTACTACCTGACCGGCATGGGGGCATTCTCTGCTTACCCTGGTTGGAAGGCCATGATGGACCATTCCAGCATCCTGGAATCCAGAGGTGCTTGAGTCAAGCTGAAAGAGCAGTTAAGGTGGTAGTTTCAAGAGTCTTTTACTAGGAGACGGAATCTTGCATTTGCCTGGAGGGTTCCAGCTAGTAGGTAAGTCCTTGGGGAGGGACAAACCAGCCACACAATTCACACCAAATTGTAAATGATTGACAGGCTAGGTTCTTTCCTGTCTGAACAATGCCTGGCCTGCTCTCAGGGGCCATTCCATGCAGTTCTTCCCTCCAGAGCTGTTCGGCCAGTTGGATAGATCACACATTTCTAATGTTCTCTCCTTTTGGCCACAACATTCCAGCGTCTTCAAGCCTCAGAACTTTACTTTAGTGTAGGATTATTGGGTTTAATTCACATTTCCCTTATTTGGCATAATTTCCCTCATTCTAGCCCAGAATGGATGGGAAATCCAACCAGGTGTGCAGGCTTGGCTCCCTCTGTGTATTCCTAATTTGAAAGCTGAATCAGAATTTCTAACATTTTTAAGGCCCTACCCCAAAAATCATCCCCCATGGTTGAACTTGTATGGATGAATATTCTTATTTTATAGATGAGGAAAGTAAAGATCTGCAGGTGAGGTAAAAATACTCGCCTAAAGTCACACAGGGAGACAGAGTCAAGGGTGAGTCTACATCCCAGGGCTCCTAATTTCTGCTCCTGCACTTAACTCTGGGTTCCTGAGCCCCTAACTTGCTTTTATAGTTTACCAGCAAATGCCACCTGCAGCAGCATCCTCAACCACTGTTTTTTACCTCCAGGTCTTCCATCTTCAACGTAAGTGCCTATTTTCAGGAAGAAACAGGGCTTTGTTCTCAGGATGCTTCTGTTAGGGTGGACAGAGAGGAGCGTGGCCCAGGGAGCAGGAAGATGTAGCAAGGCAGGGCTGAAGGGGTCAGAGCATGCAGATCAAGGCAAGCTGGGAGTCAGGGAGGCCTTCCCGGGTAAAAGCACCTGGGGAGGGCTTGCAGTTCACTGTGGGATCAGGGCAATTCTGTGAGAGGAGTGTCAATGAGGTGATGGACTACTTTTGGGAGATGGGGGACCTGGGAGGCCCAGGGAAGATTTCAAATCAGTCCCTCACACTGGTAGACATTTGCTTCTTCGACTGCACAACCCCTAACTCAGCAGTGTCCTCACACCACCTCTTAGGTCCTCCAGACCTACAGAATTCCTGGTCACAAATGAGGCTTCCATCCCAGAGGCCAAATGCCCTTTCTGGGCCTGCAAGCTGCCCCCATAGCCTGCCCTTTCTGAAGATTTCCAAAAACTGAGGCCTCCAGTGGGAGCCTGGATCCCATCCTCACCCTTTCCCCTCCTTCCCCCAGGACCCTCCTTCCCCACTTCCCTCCTTGCCTGGGAGCCTGTCCTGTCACCAGCAGCCTCTGCCTCTCTGCAAGGCCCCAATGGCCTTGATAAGACCTGATAAGCTGGACTATGGGAGCAGGGCTAATTCGTACCACCCACACCCTAAGCTTCCCCATGAGGGGTCAACATATTTTTCTAAAATGTTTAGTGGAGTGAAGGATCAGGCTGGGCCCTAAATTAGGTTCAATCTTGGACAGAGTGAGGGTTTAGTTATAAGAGTTAAGGTGTGTATTGGTCCATTCTGATACTGCTGTAAGGACATACCTGAGACTGGATAATTTATAAAAGAAAGAGGTTTAATCAACTCACAGTTCTGCAGGGCTGGGGAGGCCTCAGGAAACTTACAATCATGGCAGAAGGGGATTGCAAACATGTCTTTCTTCACATGGCTGCAGGAGAGAGAAGTGCAGAACAAAGCGTAGGGAGACTGCCCCCATGTTCTAATCACTTCCCACGAGGTCCCTCTCCCAGCATGTGGGGATTACAATTTGGATTACAATTCAAGATGAGATTTGGGGACACAGAGCCGGATCATATCAGGGTGCATCCCAAAGAGTGATACAAGCACATTCCTTCTCTTTGGTTTTGGGGAAAAGGACCTATGTCCCTATTCACATTGTGTGTCCTCTCTCTCCCATCCCTCGGGACCCAGCCCTGAGCCAGGTGCTGTGGGGGAGGTGGAGGAGGCAAAGGCTCCCAGCCTAAGGGTCAGACCTGCCTCACACAGGGAACAGTTCCCTCACATAGGAGTTTTCTATAGCTGTCATAACAAATTACCACAAATTTGGTGGTTTAAGACAACACAAATTAATATTCTTATAGTTCTGACATCAGGAGTCTGGTGAGGGCTCACAGAGCTGAAATCAAGGTGCTGGTGGAGCTGTGTTCCCTGCAGGAGGCTCCAGGGAAGAATCTGTTTCCTTGACACCTCTGGCTTCTAGAGGCTGCTGCATTCCTTGGCAAAGCCTCCAGTAGCCAACTGAGTCTTTCTAACATTGTGTCACACTGACATGGACAAGAACAAAGTGGGGAAAAGCCCCTTATAAAACCATCAGATCTCGTGAGAACTCACTCACTATCATGAGAACAGCATGATAGTGCCTCCTTCTCCCACCTTTAAGGACCCTTGTGATTACATTGGGCCAACGTTTATAACCTCTCTATTTTAAAAGGCTGGCTGATTAGCAACCTAAATTTAGTCTGCAATCTCATTTTCCCTGTGCCACATCATTTAACCTACTCACAGGATCCAGGGATTAGAATACGGACATTTGACCAGGTAATGGGGGGTATCACTCTACCTGTCACACCAAGTGAAAGAGACTGTAGTGCTCCCATATCTACACACGGGGCTCAGGCTCCCATTTGGGACCTGGGGCTTGGTGTTCCCATTCTCGTTTGCCCCCTTGGGCAGGTCCTTTTCCTCTTGGGCCCCAGCATCCCCTTCTGTATTTAAACGAGTGGGCTAGATGACTGTTGTATTCATTAGTGTCAAGTTGTGCTGTGAGCCATAGAGACCCAGCAAGAACTCAGTTGCTTTAAAAAAGACAGTCTGATATATCAATCCAAGATGCACATTCTGGGTGTACAGAGGCTGTGCTCCATGTGGTCATTCAGGGATGGAGGTGATTTTCATCTCATCCTTCTGTTGTAACTCAGGGACTTGCTACTCAAAGTGTGGTCCCTGGACCAACAGCATCAGCATCACCTTGGAGCACACTAGAAATGAAAATTCTTAGCCCTCACCCACAGAGATACTGAATCAGAGATTCTTGGGCTGGGGCCCAGCCATCTATGAGCTAACAATTTCTCCAGGTGATTCTGATGCACATTAAAGATTAAGAACCACTACTCTAGGGCATTGCACTTATCTGCTTGGTTGCAGCTGGGGCCCAAGCCTATCTGAGTTTGGACTCATGGGAAGTGAGCACAGTGGCACACATTTCCAAGGTTTTGTGAGCCAGGCTTGGAAATGGCATATAATGTGTTCAGTCTATTGTTGAGAACCTGGTCCCATGACCATGCTTAGTTGCAAGGGGGGCTGGGAAGCATAGTCCCTAGTTGAGCAGCCACATGACTAGCTACAACTCTATCATTATGGAAGAAGAGGAGGATGGATTTTGGTGTATAACTAGCAGTCTCCACCATCATTTCCAAGGTCTCATCCATCTTAGAGGAACAATAATTTCTTGCATCTGTCCTGGTTCACAGGCCTCATTTGATCAGCTGAATGCACTCCAGAGGCATGCACTCATCTATCCCAACTTAGCTCTAGCCTCAGTGACATAGTTTCCTGAACATCCTGATGACAATCAGGAGTCCAAGGTCATTCTCCAGCTTGGAATGAGGGAG
This sequence comes from Chlorocebus sabaeus, assembly GCF_047675955.1. Lineage (NCBI taxonomy): Eukaryota > Metazoa > Chordata > Mammalia > Primates > Cercopithecidae > Chlorocebus > Chlorocebus sabaeus. Next base: position 49,642,665 of record NC_132929.1, on the reverse strand, counting down.
AGCCAAAGAGAGAGAGGAGGGATGGGCTTTACAATGTCTTGGCTTGCCTAAGTTTAAGCACACAGGACTGGGGTTGAGTACCTTGTTTAGGATATTAGGCATGTGTACTTCCACCTGTCCCTTGGAATCCATAGAACTCTAGAGGTTTTCAAGATATCCCAGGAACAGCAGGATGGGGAACATGTTGGTTACTGCCCCCTCCTTTCATGAGTGTTTACCGTGTTCCAATCCCTGAGCTGTATGCTTAATGAGAAAGTGGCCCCAATTGCTGAAGGTTCAGAAAATACTCAAAGCTTTAGGTGGGAAAATGGGGAAACAGCTATCTATCCTCCTTTCCTTCCTGCCACATTGTTCCAGGGGAGCTTCTTAAGGTAAGGTGAGAGGCCTTCTTCACACTGGGCACGGTCAGGGACAGGGACCCTGTCTTCCCTTGAGTTCAGAAGCCATAGGTATGGGGTGTGCCTTCATGTTCTCTCAGGCACATTGAGCATCCCCATGCAGATTTTCTGATGGTGTCACAAGAGGCCTGTACTTTCACTCTGAGGTAGCCCGAGTCTTCTCATGCCTCTGGCTCACATTGGCTGAGCTGCCTGCAGAATTTTGTCCTGAGCTGGGTTTGGGGATGGGCAATGACTTCTGCAGAGAAACAGTGGCAACTGTGTCTATGTTTTCCGTGGGGCTGTTGAGGAAGATGCTGCCCATTGTGTAGCTCAGGGTATCTCAAATAATGACCCCCATGATAAATGCTGCTTAGAATTTAATGCCAGGAAAACATTTATGTCCCCTGAAGAACTGGCCTTTTGTTCTGGCAGGGAGAAGAACACTATATCCTTTTGGTTCTACTTTGGTCTGAGCTGCCAGAAACCTCAGAGCTAAGTTTAATGATTAATTGCAACAACCTTAATATTTTCAGTGCAGGATGTAGTTTTAACTTCCTTTCCCATTGACCAGGGCTCCTCAAACAGGACTGTAGATGCCTGGAACAGAATCAACTTGCTCCAGTGCAGCTGACTGGTCTGATATCAGACCGACTGAGCTCAGAATCCTGTGGTAGGGCTGGGGGGTGTCTTATGCATCCCTAGTCAATTCTTATGCAAGCCGAAGTCTGAGATCCCCTGCGATGAGTCATATCGATCTTTAATCTTAGACATCCTCTAGTGAGGATATGCTCTCCTTAACCTCAAAACGTATTTGGATGCAGGAAAATTTTTTTACATATAATATACATTTAATTATATGTTTAATTATATGTGTTAAAATGAATATAGAAGTGATAAACCTCTACACATAGTACTTGAAAACCATTATAAGAATAAATGATTGATGATAGGATTAAATGTAGAAATAAAGTATAAATTTAAAATACATCCTAAGCCTTAAATAAGAAAAAATTTTAAACCCCATCATTAAAAACTTACAAAGAATTAAAAAATCTTACTTTAAATTTTTTGTAATAAACCATAATGACTATTCTTAAAAAGTCAGATAAAAATGCATCATCTTGTTACCAGTGACTTCCTCTGGACAATGGTACTTGAGTGAGTCTAACTTCCTATGTTATGCATTTCTGCAACAGGAGGTAGGAGGATTTTGAATTGTAGGTTAATCCCGCAATGGAATACTATGCACCTGTGAACAATGAATGCGGGAGCTTATTAAGAAACAAACAAGTCTTCAGGATATTTCATTAGGTGAAAAAAGAAAGGAGCAAAATAGTGTGTATGGGATACTAACTTTTGTGAAAAATAGGGGGAGGTATGAAGAAATATTTGGTTTTGCTTATACAGTTATATAGAAACTCTAGGCCAGGCATGGTGGCTCACACCTGTAATCCCAGCACATTGAGAGGTCGAGGCAGTAGGATTGCCTGAGCCTAGGAGCTCAAGACCAGCCTGGGCATTATAGCGAGACCACATCTCTCTCTCTCTCTTTTTTTTTTTTGAGATGGAGTCTCACTCTTGTTGCCCAGGCTGGAGTGCAATGGTGCGATCTCAGCTCACTGGAACCCCTCCCTCCCAGGTTCAAGCAATTCTCCTGCCTCAGGCTTCCGAGTAGCTGGGATTATGGGCATGTGCCACCATGCCCAGCTAATTTTGTATTTTTAGTCGAGATGGGGTTTCACCATGTTGGTCAGACTGGTCTCAAACTCCTGACCTCAGGTGATCCACCTGCCTCAGCCTCCCAAAGTACTGGGATTATAGGCATGAGCCACTGCTCCCAACCCCATCTCTTTAAAAAAGTAAAAATTAGCCAGGCATGGTGGCACACACCTGTAGTCCCAGCTGCTCAGGAGGCTGAGTTGGGAGGATCACTTGAGCCCAGGGAGGTCGAGGCTGCAGTGAGCCATGATGGTGTCACTGCACTCCAGCCTGGACAATGGAATGAGTCCCTCTCTCAATAATAAATTTTTTAAAAAATATCTGGAAGGCTTCACAAGAAATTAATAGCAGTTTCTGTCAGGGAGTGGTGGGAACTGGGAGAATCTCAGCCAGGAGTGAAAGAAAACTTTTCATTATATACCTTTTATACATTTTACTTTTGAACCATGTGAATATATTTCAGATTTTAAATTCTAATACATGTGTGTATATATAATACATGAGATACATATATATATATATATACTGGGTGTATATATCTGATCAAAAGAGTCTCTACTTGGTCACAGCCATGAAAACTGTTTTATTAACACCAGTGTTTGGAGTCACACAATTTTTTCCTATGTCGAGCCACACCTCATACAATTTTATCACAGGACCACTGCCTGTGAAAGGGCCCCTGCAGCTCACGGCTTTGGACAGAACCAACTACAACCTCAGAATAGTGCCAAGCAGACTGACTGAGGAAATCAGAGTGAAAGTGTCTCAGTTTCTGAGAACATTCAGCGTTCAATGCTCTGGATCAAGAATGTTTCTCCATCATTGCTGCCTGCCCAAAGGGTTATCTTACTGAGACAGATTCCAGGGTCATTCGGTGTCAATGGATGAGTTTGCCTGGGCTGCCATAACAAAGCACCACAGACTGGGGCCTCAGACAACAGAAATGGAAGCTGGAACCTGAGATCGAAGTGTCAGCAGGAGTGGTTTCCTCTGAGGCCTCTCTCCTCGGCTCACAGATGGCCTCCCTCTTGCTGCCTCTTTTCAGGGCCTTTTCTCTGTGGGTGCTCAGCCCTGTTGTGTCTCTGATAGTCCAAATTTCCTCTCACAAGGACACCAGTCAGACTGGATTCAGGCTGACCCTAATAGCCTCAGTCCACCTTAATGACCTCTTCAAAGATCCTGTCTCCCAATACAGTCACATTCAAGGTACCCGGGGTTAGGGCTTCACATGTAAATTCGAGGGGACACAAATTAGCCCATAACAGTCAGAGTTCAAAGACTGGGGCTTTCTATTCAAATCTTGGCTCAGGTTGGGGTCAACGCTGGCACTATTTCTGGTCTGGCAAGATGTGGTTTGAAGTAAGCAGTTGGTAAAGCAAGGTGGCAAAGTTCCAGGCAGACATAAACCAGATAGGAAAGAAGAGAGGGGGAAAGAGAGGACGAGGAAGGGAGGAAGGAAGGGAAAGGAATGAAATAAAAGAACCAAGGAACAGGCGGGGGGTAAAGCCAGCAGTGTCACCTCAGCACCCCCTGCAAAGGAACAGCTCCCACTGGGATCCCTCCAGCGTGAGGGTGACTAGGAGCATTCGCTTCACAGCCCAGCCTCCGTAGTTGGCTCTGACTTCTCTCTGGAACAGTAGAATGCCTGCCCTTTGCCAGCCTTAGCTCTGAAGGAGCGAAGGCGTCTAGGACATGTGGTTCCTCCATTTTAGAGTGGGGAGAAGTTGTAGAGGTCATCTGTGAGCCCCTTTGTTTATGGAGGAGAAGGTGAAAGACCCAAGTGAAGAAAGTGACGTCTCCATGGCTACACAGCTGGGACTTGGAATAGCTGTTTACTCCCCTACAGCCATCACGGGTGAGGGACTTGGGGCGCCTCTGGAACTCCCATATCCTCAGGGGATCCAGCAGCAAATCAGGATAGGGGCCTGTCTCCTCCGCATCACATAGTTTCTAATTCTGGAGATCCTTTTTCCCAGGTTAGGGGCAAGGGCTTCCTCAGGGCAAGAGGCTGACCCGTGGGATTGGGGGAGGTAACAGAGAAGCACCCCCAAAAGCAGGCTGCAGGTGGGCGGGCAGAAACACACACTTGGGTCATTTTAATGGTGAGCCAGGAAGACAGAGATGTTTCAGAAAGACTGTCTTGAAAAGGGAAATAAAATGGCATAAATTATGACTTAATGCCCCCCATAAATCCTGATGTGCTTTTCCAGTGTCCTGGCTGCAGGCATAAATGCTGGGCCCATGACGGACGGATGGATAGCGTGCTTGAAGTGATGGAGCATCTCTCCAATCTCTCAGATAATGTTGGCCTGTTCTATGCTCAGGATCCATAACAAGGACAGGTCCTGTAATGAAAGATGGAGGCGGCAAGACCAACCTGTCTCTATTACATTTTCCCTGGCAAGGAAGGACTGCATGATCAGCCTCAGAACCAGAGGAGCCCGTGGCCCAGCTCCTGCTGGAAGGACAGTACATGGGGCACAGGTCTCCTCTCCCATTGCACGTATCTTGCCACCTCTTGGCCATGGTGGGGGAAGGGTGCAGAATGACATTGATCCCTCACCATCAGCATAGCAGAGGGGCATCCTTTATTCCAATCTGGTTTCATTTGCTGTGGCCTGGGGAGCTGGGGCTTGGGACAGCTGTTCCACAGACCCAAGAGTCAGGGGGAAGCCTGAGCCCTTGGCCATTCAGACCTGGGACTGACCTCTTGCTGATGGCTCTCTCCACTTGGGGACAGTAAGTCATCCCTGGGACAAGCTCTTCTCACAGAGAAACGTTTGGTCCCAGAGTGGCCTTGGATCTGCTGGGATCACCCAAGGATCTATTTTCCACCCCGACCTTAGTTCTACCCTAAGGTTCAGAAAATTCTTATTGAATACTCTTTCTCACCTCTACATATTTACTTATGCATTAAACCCACCCAAGATATATGCTCCTCTTTAATCTTTTAAGCTACTCTTCTTCATCGTGCAAAGGCCTGCCTCCTCTAGGAATCCTGCACCAAATTCTTCCTTCCCCCAACTCCTATGCCCTTACCATGTGAACCACATGTCACCTTGAATGAATACCTAAGTATTTCCTTAATATCTGACTGCTTCATATATTTTAATTCACACCAAAACTGTAAACTTCTTAAAGTATTGCTTTAAGCATCACAGTGAGCCTCTGCCCTGCTGTTGCCTAGCATGGAGCAGGTGCTTAACAAATGTGACGTGAATGACCTCCTTGAATGGGAACTTGAGTCTCTTCCTTCCCGCCAATCTAGGAGCTCAATGAACATAAGGAAGCCACTTTCTTGGCCCTCCCATTGCCTCTCATGGGGAACTGGCACAGGTTATGAAAAGAATGGGGGCTGATAAAGCTGGCCAGTTCAATCCATCATGGTGAAGCTAAACATGCTCTCTCCATTGTGGTTGGCAAAGCAAGGCTGCCCTGGATGTCAGTGCTGAGCTCCTTAATTCTTGCATGAATCTTGCCACAGATCCCAGCCATCCTACCTGCTGTGAGGGTCTACACAGGCTCTTCTGTGGTCCCTTGGTTTCCCTCCATCAGAGCCTTGCAGAACCCGGGGTCAGGCTGCCTGGCTGCTGCTTCTGTGGGTGCAGGGAGTGACCACCATGCCCTCTCACTCCTGATCCAACTCTTCATGAGGAGGTCTCCGAGGGACCCTTTCTTCTCCTTCAGTGCTGCTGCCTCTGCATGGAACCTGCATGGCGCCTGGCTGACTCCTACTCTCCCAGCTCTGGTCAGCAGGAAGCTGTCTGGGGCTTGCTACACATTCAGCCCACTTCCCTTTGTTCTCTTCCCAAATGCCACCCACTTCCACCTGTAAAGCCTTCTCATTTGGTAATGGAGCTATTTCACATTCCCACAGATCTTGGCAAGGTCAGGTTGCCCAGGTTCCCGTGTCCAAGTTTGCGCAGGAGGGATATATATGTCCTTGGAAAAAGGAGAAGTTGCCTCACTGATGCCAGTGTTTAACCACCCTCCTCTTCAGGAAGTTCATCCTGTATCTGACCTAACTCTTTCAGTGCGGCAAAATCCCAGTTTGCTCACTGTCCTCCACAGAGCTTGGCTCCTGTCCTCAAGCTCATTCCCTCGCCTCCTCTTTGCCAGATGTGTGGCCAGGACAGGGTCGTCCTGTGACCTCACTTTAAATCTCAGAGCCTGGGGAATAGCTTTTATCATCCCCGCCAGTTAGTTCCATCTGTCTTAATTACATTTTCAATTTTGTCACTTACCGTCACTTCATATTTCCTTCAGCAGCAGAGCGTGCCCATGAGGACCTGGGGCGGTGGGGGGTCCCTGCCCTTCCAGGCCACTCAGCGGTTCCCAGATCCGTCACTCAGGACTGGAAAATTGCTGGCACCTGCCCTGGGGCTGTCTGTAGAGCAGGCTGAATAAATTGCCACCCCCATCCTCTGCCCCAACAAAACATCCTTGGCTGTGGCCCAAGGCTCTGATCCGGGACATCCCTGCTGCCAACTCCTCCAGCCGGCTGTCAGCCCGCCTGCCCACTGCCTGCCTGTGGGTTTCAGGGTGACCTGGGGCTTGTCTCCAAAACACTGCAGGAAGCTGTGAGTCCACCAGGCTGCTCTGTGCTGGGCACCTGCTCAACTGGCTTCTCGCCTGGCTCTAGCCCTTTGTGAAGTTGCATGAGAATTCAGGCAGCTCATTTTCCTCCTCTGTGTCTGAATATCCTCTTCTACCAAAGCGTCAGAAGGTCTAAGCCACAAGTTTTGGGGAAGAGTAAAGAGGGCCCCCAGAAGTGAAATTGAAGGTTAACTATGATATAAGGGAATAAATCACACTTATTATAGCCTTTCATTTTAGTTTATTACCAGGGGAACTAATGAAATTGAACTCAGCCACTGTGTTAGTTAAACACTCTTTCCCCATGAAAAGTGAATCCTTCAGCCTGGGCCACACAGTGAGATCTATCACTACAAACAATTTTTTAAAATTAGCTGGGCGTGGTGGCACATGCCTGTGATCCCAGCTACTCAGGAGGCTGAGGAGGGAGGATTGCTTGGACCTTGGGGAGTGGAGGTTGCAGTGAGTCATGATCATGCTACTGCACTCCAGCCTGGGTGACAAACTGAAACCCTGTCTCAAAAAAAAAAAAAAAAAAAAAAAACAAAAAACCCCAGACTCCAGTACTAGACTGAGCGGTGGTTCTGGCACAGACGAAGCTGTGGCCACACGTTGGTCCTTGTGGCTGTCTAATCTCTGATCCATCCCTGGACCATTCTCCCATCCGGAACAGTCTAAACCTTGGTCATAAACTGAAACTCGGCCCTGACCCTGACCAGTTTGGGTCTATCCCCACATCCTAATCACATACTTCTCACAGAAATGGGTGAAGAGAGAATAGCTGGTTGGGTGTGTCCCAAGCCTTGTGCCTGTCATGGGTTCATAGGACGGCCCTTGTTCCCCAGGTCACAGGCCTACTTGAGGCCCCATGTGTGAAGGGCGAGTAGTGTTTCTTCCTGGGGAGGAGCTGCAAGGCAGAGGAGAGAGGGGGCAAGGCAGAATCAGGCACCACTTCATGACCTTGAGGCCATTCCTTGAATGTGTCTGTCCCCATCTTTGTCCTCAGAGTCTTGTAGAGACAGCTGAGAACTGTCTCAGAGTCACGGGCCTCTCCCTCAGCAATGCTGAGCCCCTCCTTTCCTCCCATCTCCCAGGCCATCCTTCTGGTCTCTATTGTGCCCTAGCTCATGAGTCTGCTCCCCAGGTTAACTGCAGGCACCCTGCCTCCTTCCTCCTGGCCTTTCACAGCCTTGACCAGCAGAGGCCAGGGTTGGAGGCAGGGTGGGGCAGCTCCCTGGCTGATACGACTCTGGAGAGGAAAGAGAAAAATGGCCTCCACTGGAGAGCTCTTCTCCTCTCCATCTCCAGCGATGTCTCCTCCAGGAAGGCTTCCAACACCCCTATATCCTCTGAGCTCTCTCCAGCTTCCCTCAGCATAGACTCCATGGCTCTCATTTGGCAACAGCTATACACAGCCCTGAATATTGCTTTGTCTGTCAAAGAGTTTTTATTGCTGCACTCCTGACAGGCAGGTTCAATTGAAACTACAGTAACATCAACATGACGCATGCTGGAGTAGTGACACTTCTCAGACCTCATTTTACTCTTAATAGCGGTGTGTCAGGACACAGGCTCGGCTGCTCGGTGACTTCAACTAGGTAGAAGTTTATTTCTTGTCTGTGCAAAAGTCCAGCCTAGGTGGCATTTCTGTGACTGCTACCATGATCCTCTGCCATCCTAGGAAGTTGTCCTTGCCACGGCATCCTACCCCAGCTGGCAGGAAGGAGCAACAGTGAATATCACCAGGCAGCATTCGGCCTGCTCGCCCTCCCCGCCTGCAATGCTTTCACTGTATTACAGAGCCTGGAACCCTCAGTACTGTGTTTGTCAGACTCTTGCCACCAGGATTCTGGATGTCACTAGTTCCAGTCAATGAACTTTACTCACATGCTATTTGCAAGGGAGAAAGAAGGCTGAAGCTGTTCTGCCTTAGGCGGCAGAAGCACCTGGCCTGCAGCCTCTGACCGCTGGGATCCTCCAGTCCACTGTCTGGCCTCATTGCAGCTGGGGGCGGCTATGACATTGGCAGCAGTTTCCCGGAACTTCCTGACCTCTTGTTTGTAGCTCTTGTGATGTGACTGGAAACCCTAACAACATCCCACAACCTTCATGCTTCCAGCCCTGCCCAGGAATTTGTAAACAACCAGATCCCTCTATTAAATCCCTTTCTGTTTAGAATACCTAGAATAGTATTTGCCTCCTGTGCTACACCCAGACTGATTCTCAAGTGACATCTACCACACCCCACTGGCCAGAACCTGGTACCATGACACCACCAAGGGAAGCTAGGAAATGTAGATTTTGTTCTGAGATGCCATGTACCCAGCTATAATGCAGGCGATCTATTTAGCCAAGGAAGAGGGAGAGAACGGACGCAGAAGAACACTAGCAATCTGTCCTGGGTGCTGTGATAAACCCTAAGAAGATGAGAACAAGCCTTGTGAGAGCAACTACCCCGACTCTGCTAACTCGGAAGTACTCCAAGACCACTTAACTACTACAGATTCCAGAACCCAGCCGTGAATCCAAGTCTGCCAGTATGACAAGTTCCTCTGCCACTGATGTTCTGACCGTGGTGTGGAGAGATAAAGCAAAATGAACCAGGGGCTTGGAGTAGAGGCTCTGGGCTACCTTGCCAGCTGGCCTGGCCTTCTGCCCCACACTGACGAGGCCCCATGCTGAGTACCGGGAATCCAGAGAAGAAGGACTCAGACATGGTTGCTGTCCTCAAGGAAGCCACTCTTCCCAAACACAGCAAGCTTTTTGCATCTGCATTTTGGACCCTCCTGTGAGACATTCACCTCTCTCCCTCTCAGCCCTTGAAAAAAAAAAGTCCCTTTCACCTCCAAGACCCTGTCTCCAAATATCCTGTTGTGCAGGAGGACACCTTCTCCAACTCCCAGGCAGAGTACATGGCTCCCTCCCTGGGATCCCCCACTTCAGTGATTGGTTCCAATTCATCCCTGGCCACACTGGATGGTGCTGGTCTGTCCATGACCCTGGCTCTGCCATTTGATGGGCTTGGTGTGGTCTGTGATGACAAGGACCCCATCTGTCTGATGAATTTCTTATGCCCAGACTCCAGCACTGCTTGCAACCCCAAATCTAGCCTCCATCCACACTCACCCCCACCCTTCCCAGATTTGCAGTAGTTTCTCACACTTCTGAGACTCCAAAAATCATGCTCCCTCCTCTTGGGACACCTTCTCCATTTCCCTCCCCAAGTGCTTACCAGCCAAGACCCACCAGTTACCTACCACCTTCTCCAAGAAGCTTTTCCCTGACGCCCAAAGGTGGGCTGAGTACTTCATCTAAGCCCCCTCAGCCTCTTTGCTCCTCCCTACACCCTCCCTATTCAGAGTGTGGTCAGGGACTAGCATCATCAACGCCACCTGGTGCTTCTAGGAAATGCAGACTCTCAGGCCCCACCCCAGACCTGCAGAATCAGAGTGTGCGGTTTCACAAGATCCCCAGGTGCCCCCTATGCACATCACGTTGAGAAACGCTGCCACCAGACCACCGACTATGTGGGCTGGAATCATCAGAGCTCTGTGATCTCTGTCCAACCAGACTGTGAGATTGTTCTGAGGGCAAGAAATATTTCTTGTTCTTTTTATCCCTCCTACCTTCCCCGGTAGGGTACCACACACTTAGCAAATAAAAACATAGCACACCCACTTAAATGTGAATTTCAGATGAACAACAAATAATTTTAGTTTAAGTATGTCCCATGCAATATTTGTGACATAGTTATACCACAAACTGACTTGTTGTTTCTCTGAAATTCAGATTTCATTTTAATTTATATTTTAATCAGCATTAAGTTTATTTATTTTTTTAAATTTCTTTGTGTGAAGCAGAACTAAGTGCCAGAAAAAAATAAAAATAAATGAAAATAAAATTTATCTTCGTAGAGATGGGGGTCTTGCTATGTTGCCCAGGCTGATCTTGAACTCAAACCCTTCTTCCACCTCGGCCTCCCAAAATGCTGGGATTATAGGTGTGAGTGACTGCACCCAGCCTTGAATTTATATTTAATTTGCATTTTATCTACAACCCCATCCTAGCCCCTGTCCTGTACCTAACCTGCACACAACACATGTTTGTTGAATGAGGCCTGAAAGGAGGAGCAAATGGGAGCCTCATCTATCAACCGAAGAAGCTTACCCACTTTGCTTACTTTTCAGAGTTGCTGCTAAAATAAAACTGGTAAAAAGTGCTTTAGAAATGCTAAAGCTGTGTATAAATGTGGTTTGTTATTACAGTCATCATCATCATTGCCATCACCTAAATAGCCCCAAATATGTCTAAGCTAGACTTTCTGAGCATTTGTGTATGTCAGTAATTCTTTTATATGGCTCAGACCAATCTGGATTTAGCACATTAGGGCAGATGACATTATATTATAATCATGTTATTACTATTATTACCAATATTGATGTTGTTACAGTATGTTTCTTTACGAATCACAATGATTATTTTCCCTGCAGAGAATTTTGTGTTCTTGTCAGTGAATTTGTTGTAATAATGAAACCCAAGACCTTCCCCAGGGCTCTGGGTGGCAGGTGCCTGGAAGCCCTACCTTCCTATCAAGAACCACATCCACCCAGGTGTGGTGGTTCATGCCTGTAATCCAAGCACTTTGGGAGGCCAAGGCGGGCAGATCACTTGGGGTCAGGAGTTTGAGACCAGACTGGCCAACATGGAGAAACCCGTCTTTACTAAAAATACAAAAATTAGGCGGGCATGGTGGCACACAGCCTGTGGTTCCCGCTACATGGTGGGCTGAGATGAGAGGATCGCTTGAGCCCAGGAGCCAGGCGTTGCAGTGAGCCACTGCACTCCAGTGGCTGGGCGACAAAGCAAGACTCTGTCAAAAAAAAAAAAAAAAAAAAAAAAAACGGGGCCACAACAACCGTCAGGTACCAAACCAAGAGAGTAAGAGTGCCGGCATTGGACCCTTTGTTTCAGGGGAAACAGAGATACAAGGTTAATTTCCGAGCCCAAATCCAGGTCAGCAGTTCCTAGAATGTGGTCCTTGGACCAGCAGCATTGACATTACCTGATAGCTTGTTAGAAACACACATTCTTGGACTCCATTCTAGGCCTCTCGAATCAGAAATTCTGAGTGTGGGGTCCAGCAATTTATGTTTTAACAAGCTATCCAGCTTATTTGATTTCTCCCAAAGTTTGAGAGAGAATCACTGATCTAGGTGGGGGTGAGAGAACATGGAGCTCTCATGTTCCTTCCAGCCTGACAACTATAATTCGATTGTGTTCATGGGATCCAGGAAGATGAAGCCAAAGGAGTTGCAGAGGGAATGAGGGCACAGGGAGAGAGGAGAGAGAAAAGTAGAGGAGAGCATTGGCAGATGTGGTGTCAGATCCCCCGTGTCCATGGTCCTCCTTGAATCCCAGGTCCCCCAGGGAAAGAGTGTTTCTACAGGTGGAGATGGGAAAGTGTGGAGTGCTCCACACAGAACAAATGTTGTGCAAAGGTCCTGAGGATTGGCAGCAAGGGGCAAGTATGGGAAAGAGTGGGTTTCTAGGTGTGGCTGTAATCTGTGATAGGAGTGAAGATGGCTTAGAGCCAGAGTATGGCAGCCCTTTGATGCCAAGGGTCCCATTCAGATTTCACCCAGCAGATGTTTGAAGGCCTTTAAAGGCTTTTGACCAGGAGAGGGGCATAGTCATAGCTGTGCTTGGGTAAGATGAAGAGTGGAGGTAAGCTGAAAGCACAGCAAGAAAGCTTCCATCAGGGCTGACTCTTCCAGTCACACAGGCAGGCCCTGGGGTTGCACAAGGCCACTTTGTGGCACAATGCCCTAGCTCTAAGAGTAAAGTTGGTCTCCTTCCCTGCAAAGGTGTCTGTTTTTATTTTATTTAGAAAACTAAAAAGCCAATCCTGGCTGGCTGGACTTTACAGCTCCTACCAGCTGTGGATTGGGACCTGTGACAGCCACAGCCACAACAGCTCCAGTTCCCCAACAAGGGCCTCAGCGGAGCTGTCCAGCAGAGGTTTTGATCTGACAGCAGCTGTCCTGTGGACACTTCTGAGGATTGGGATTTGGGGGCAGGTGAGGTGGGTGGGACTCACAGAGGGGACGAAGGCAGATGGAATGCTGCCCTGCACATCCCTGCCTCCCTGGTCTGTGGGAGGAAGCTGCCCCTGGACATGGTCTCCCTAAAGTTTGGAGAAGGAGGAAGTCAGGATAGGGGAGAAGAAAAGAAGCAATATTTATACTACTCCTGTTCACCCTCCCTCACTGCCTTCCCCTTGGCCTAGCCCTGCTTCAGGGGACTGAGGGGGTTCTCCTCTTCCTTTGAGGAGCAATGAAGGTCAGAAAAACCATCACACTTCACGTCACTTGTGGACTGGCAGCTTTGGAAGCAGAGGGAATGTGGCTTTCTCATAAAAGGCTTCAGCAGCAGGGTCCCCTCTTATGACTCCGCAGACAGTGAGCATTACTGTGAGGGTCTCAGGAAGGGAGAGCAAGGACACAGCACACCCCCTATTTAATGACAGAAAGCATGTATCCCTGAGTACAATGGAGATACCCATGGAAAGTCCAAAAATGGAATGTCTGGAAGTGGGGTGCCTTTACATGGGATTGGTCCTTCAATGGTAAGTAGGGAAAGGGTCAATGAATTGATGGCAATTTCTGTGATTGTGCCTCATTGTGCCCTAGCTTGGGGAGACATGAATTACACATGCAGAGTCCCTGGCATGAGGTAGGTACCCTATAAGTGCTTGTTGATGAATAAATGTTCCATACATGGTCATTGAGCAGTCACTGTGACCTACATTCTTCTGTGGCCCTGTGGATCCCCTCCTCAATCCCTTGGGGACAGAGCCATTGATGCCCACAGGTCATGGAAAGTAGCTCCTCTGCCTTCCATGGACATCTGTTCTCATTCTCTAATGGGGGATCCCCTGGGAAGGACCACTTCATAAAGTGTCTCCACTTCATAAAGCCAAAACATTATAGCTGGGGCTCTTCAAGACTTTGTCACTAACTCATTCACATAGTAGAGCTGGAGAAGCAAGGGCCCACTGGTGGAAAATGACTCATCCCAAGTCACGAAGAGTCAGAGACACAGTGAGCACTAGAATTTGGATGTCTGACTTTCACTCCCCAGCACTTGTCCTGTTGCACGATGCTATTGATCTTCAGGCCCATCCCCAGAGGGGAAAGTTTGCCTAAAAGAGTGTTCTAGGCCGGGTGCAGTGGCTCACGCCTGTAATCCTAGCACTGTGGGAGGCTGAGGCGGGTAGATCACCTGAAGTCAGGAGTTTGAGACCAGCCTGGCCAACATGGCAAAACCCTGTCTCTACTAAAAAAAACCACAAAAATTAGCTGGCCATGGTGGCAGGTGCCTATAATCCCAACTACTCAGAAGGCTGAGGCAGGAGAATCTCTTGAACCCTGGGAGTGGAGGTTGCAGTGAGCTGAGATCACACCACTTCATTCCAGCCTGGGTGACAGAGTGAGATTCTGTCTCAAAAAGAGTGCTCTGTCATCATGGGGCCAGAGCTCCAGGGTTCCAGACCCCCCTGTTCCTCAATCCTTCTGAAAAAGCACCTGGAGAAAAGCTCTTCCTCACACTTTAGTGGCTCAGCCTCTTGAATTACACCAGCCATGCCTTTAGGGAAGTTGCTGGAGGTCAGTGGTTCCATCTTGGGCAGCATAATGGTTAAGGGCACAGAGTCTGGAACTAGAGTCCCTGGGTTCAAGTTCCTGTTCTGCACTTATAGTCTGTGCTGCCCCTGGGAAAGTCCCTTAATCTCCTGTTGTCTGTTTTCTTATTTCAAAATGGAGACACTAACAATACTTACCTTGTAGGGTTGCTATGAGGATGACGTGGATTTCTTTGAGTAAAGGACTCAGAACAGCATCTGGTACACTGTAAGAGGAGGACAAGAGTTTAATATATAAACTATTGTTGTCATTTGGGTTCCCCAGAAGCTAAGTCCAAGACAGAGATTCAGGTGCATGGGATTTACTGAGGGAGTCCTGGCAGGAGAAAGGGAAGGAAGGACTTAAGCAAAAATGTGGCCTCAGCTGGATCTGGCTGCACTACTCTGGAATACCAGCTGCACCACAGTGGCAGACTCACCTTGAGGCAAAAGGGAGGGGGATTGAGGAGAAGGGATGCAGCCTTCTATCTATACAACTCAGTGCTTGTGCACAGAATGTCCCAAGCCACGGGTAATGTAACTTCCCAGAAGAGGTGAATCTCATTTGCCAAAGGCAACTCTAGAGAAGGGGTAGGCTGTGAGCTGATAGCAGCTGACACCTGCAGCAGCTGGGCAATGCGGGCATTGGCCCAGCAAAGGGGATCTGGACCAAGACCTCTTAAATGCCTCTGCTTGATGGAAGGGAGGGCACTGTCCTTGGTCCTGACCCCTTCCCTGATTCTTCCAGGAGAGCTGGGCTTCCTCTCCCGCCCCATCCACTGTGACTCAAAACTCACAAGAGCTAGAAAAACTCAGGGTACTTTCAACCCCTGCACCACCTTATCAGTTCTTTCCAGCCCCCTCTTAGGGGAGGAGTCTCTCATGGACCTCTGAACTCCCCAAGGACCTCCTGAACCCAGGAGATGCTGATTCCTGACACAGGCAGGAGTCTGGTCTTCTGGTGGCAGCCTGACCCCACTTCCTTCCTTCCCCACCCACTCCAGGTCCCTGTGGTGGGGACTTCACCATACAGGAATTTTCTATCATATCATGAGCACCTCGGAGGAAAATCGGCAAAATTAATTGGAAATTAAAGTCACCAAATGAGCACTGAATTAAGAAACCATTAACTCCAAATGACTGCTGGAAGGGAGCGGGAGTCAATTACAAAGGCTGCCTGGTTATTCTGTGTATTTTCAGCGTCGCAGTTATTGTCTGAGATCCTGATGTCTGAGTCTGGTTGGCATTCTGTGGCTCTCAGTGTTGCTTTGGTGAGTGGTGCAGCCCTCCCCAGGAGTCCAAAGGACCAACGCAGGCACCGAGGAAGTGCCCTGTCTGCCTGAGACTGGGCCTGCCTGCACACTCCCCACCTGATCCTCAAAAGCATCTTCCCACAGCTGCCTCAGTACCCTCTAAGGGAAGTATTGTCAGTGGTATCCCAGGGAGTCCTTGCCCACTCATTATCATTGCATAATGGGCACCAACACCTACCTCATTAATCTCTGCTGGGGATCGGGATTAAATGGGATAAAATGGAAGAAACACATGGCTTATTAGCCATGGGGGCTATAGGTGGGGGGATGTGTGGACTGACTGCTAAGACTATCTCCCAGTTGTGCCATCCTGAAAGGCAACTTTGAACCAGGCTTCCTTTCTCCCTGGGAGCCACCTGCAGCCATAGAGATGACTATTAGAATGGAAGTTCTATGAAGACAAGCAGTGTTGTTTTGTTCACAGTTCTATTCTCAGTGTGTAGCTCCATTCCTGCCTAGTGCAATAAATATTTGTTGAATGAACTGGAACCCCCAATAAATCTTAACTTGGCCATGAGCCAAGGGAAAGAAACTGGAATGACCTTCTTATTACTGGAAGCCAAGTTATTGCAATTGAAGAACGAGGCTGAGGTTGTCAAAATCTTTCACTAGTTCTATGACAAAGCCCCCAAGTTGTTCCCCTATATCCTATCTTGCATTCCCCATCTCCCTCCCCTATTCTCTATATTATGCCCAAAGTAATTTTTCTAAAATCCATATTTGATCACACCCCTCCCCAGCTCACTACTCTTACATGACTCTTTGCTGCCTATGGAGTAAACTATAAAAGTATAAAAAGGCCAGGTGCAGTGGCTCATGCCTGTAATCCCAGCACTTTGGGAGGCTGAGGCGGGCAGATCATGAGATCACGAGATCGAGACCATCCTGGCAAACATGGTGAAACCCTGTCTCTGCTAAAAATACAAAAATTAGCTGGGCATGGTGGTGCACACTTGTAGTCTCAACTACTTGGGAGGCTGAGGCAGGAGAATAGCTTGAACCTGGGAGACGGAGGTTGCAGTGAGCCGAGATCATGCCACTGCACTCCAGCCTGGCAACAGAGTGAGGCTCCGTCTCAGAAAAAAAAAAAAAAAAGGTATAAAATGTACCCAGTCTGGCACTGAAGACTGTCAGAGATCTGTAGCGCCAGAGCCTGCCTTTCAGAATGCCTCTCCTGCAGGAAGCCTTCCCTGACCACTTAGGCCCACCAGGAACCTGAGCTCTCCCTTCTGTGATTTTCTGTGTCATGATTTAGCATGGAACCACTATCCAATATTTTGACTCTTCACTTAATTTTCGGTGAGTGGTCCTCCCCCATATTGATTAAGATCTCCTTAATCCAAATGAATTAGTATTTTCTTGGGGCTCCCACAGAAAAACCAGGAAAGGGCAGAGAACATAGAGATGTCATTACAGAGGACACTGACTGGTCAGTCAATTAATTCATTGGTTTCTCTTCCATGCATTCCCCCACCATGCTCTCTTATCACAGTTCTCAGCATATCTCTGCTCAGTAATTCTCACACAGTCTTGTAAGCATTGATTTTTTCAGTTCCCTGGGCCATAGGATCCTCAAGAACAGGGGACAAGGGCCCCTTCTCTCTGAATCCCCAACAACCAGCATGTGCCTCAGTAAATGAGAGATGATGAAAGGATATTCTCAGCACTCTTTTCTTACCCCATACTCTGACACAGCCTTATGTGTACCCTTCATAGCATTTTTTCCCTCACTTACTCATTTATTCATTTATTTGTTCAGTGACTGTTTATTAAACATAGCCTATGTGTCAGATACTAGGTTAGATATTGGCCAGAGAATGAGGGAAATACAAGCAGCTTAGATAACTTCACTTCTCTATTCCATAGTAATTTCTTGAGATTGGGAATATGCCCGAATCACCTCTGTGGTCCCATCACTTAGCACAGTGCTTGGCACTGAAAGTGTTTGCTAGATGTCTACCGAATTAATTAGCAATGCATCTACTTGGCTTTATCCCCCTTTTTAGCCTATATTCTCCCACTAATCTTATGGGATTTTAGAGGATCTAGCGTTGCTCTAATGCTGGAGTTGGAGAAACCACACAAAGGCCAACTCCCTGGGAAGATGTTTTCATTCAACAAACATTGCCTGAAAACATCCCTGCCATTGAGGAGCTCATTGTCTAAAAGAGAAGACAAAGATAAGCAGAGACAGAGAGATAGACCCCATGGAACTCTAGTACAGGGCAGTGATAGCACAGATGAGGGGGTGCTTTCTTCTGTCCTAGAGGTGAGGATGTGACTTCCCAGAGGAGAGGACTCTTGATATGGGCAGTAAATCAGAAGTGTGCCATGCAGACAAAGTGGGAAAGGCAAAAGAAATGGAAAGTGCTAAGCTAGACTGTAGACCTGGGACCACTGGGGCACAGCTGGTGGAAGCTCAATGTTGCCAGAGCTTGTGAGATAGAGGAGATGGTGGGATGCAAGGCTGATAGGCAGACAACAGGGAGGGTGTATTTTAGCCTAAGAAGCAGCACAGACTTTATCATGTAGGCTGGGAGAGACTTGAACACTGTTATAGCCCCTTGAGAAGGCCTCAGAGAAGAAGAAAATGACAATCTGTGAGTGAGAAGTCACACAAACCAGGCAGGTGAGGTGAGATGTTCACCGATTGTCCTTGCCTGGCCAGCCTGCATTGGCCCTTCACCTGGTAGGCAGAAGCATTCTCCACTCTGGATCACCCCTCTGCCACTCTGTCTGTCCAGTGGGGTTACCTCCCCCATATTTGCATTGTCATGTGGTCCAAGCCTGGCCAATCCTAACGTTCCATCCCCCAGGCCATAGTGATTGGCTCAGAGGTGATCATGTGATCCACCTGAGCTGTGAGACTCATCTCTGGGCTCTTTTGTTAGAATGAAGGGGATCTCTCTGCTGAAGACATGGGCCAAAGCTATTTGGAGGCCTGTCTAAACAAAGCCAATACTGAGGAATGCAGAGTCAAGATGGAACAAGGGGCTGAGTTCTGACAGCATCACCTGTGTGCTGGGAGGAGTAAGATCTACTTCTGGAATTTTCTGCAGAATTGTTTTTTCTTTATTAAGCTAATTTGGATCATGTTTCTGTTATTTTCAACTGAAAAAGTCCTGACACACTGAGAAAGATTATAAAGAAGTATGTCTCATAGGGTTGACTCCTGTATTAACTCCTGGCCTTGTCTAGACTAGAGGCTTGGCTCAGGGAAGCTAAGTAGGCTGTGTGCTCAGTCTTAGATATATGGGTTTGGGAAACATCTGTGGGAAGAGGCCAGAGAGGACCACTGAGTTTGTATCTGAGAGCAGTTTGAATTTAAAGAGATGGGATGGACCTAGGACCCATATAGGTCAGAAAGTCAGTTTGCCCAGGAACTGAGAAAGCTGGGAAAAGACCCCTTCCTAGATGGTCTGGGCCGTAGTCCTGAAAGACACATCCCAAATGCCATAATCCTGGATGTCAAAATCTTAAAATATCAAAATCCCTAAAGTCTAAAATCCCCCCATTCACATTCTTGAAAGATGAAAATCCTGAAAATATAACTCTGAAAAAAATTTAATTATTTTAAAAATATTTACTTTCATTTTTAAAAGGGATTATTTGAGAAACATATAAAAACATGACAGAACACTTCATTGACCCCTTTACACAACAATACAGGCAATGATGGTATGTGCATTTTTGTAATCATAAACATTCAGTGTCCTAACAACAGTCACATGGGTGTAACAGTTACGAGCAGAGGAGTCACATTCATAAAGAAATAGATCAAAAAGTGAAAGCTATACATGCGTATCACTATGTTTGGTAATTGTGTGTACCCAGCTTTATAACTGAGGTCATCTGAAGTACCATGATGGACACGCTAAGTCTTTAGATGAGATTGATCCGAAACTACAATGGGTGCAGCCACCCAAAGAATTGAAATCTCGAGAAATTTTATCTTTCACAAATGCAGATGTACAAACAGGACATCTCTTCATTTCTTGAGGAAGTTTAGACATTTTTACGTACATACACAATACTTACACACAAAGCCAACATTGTGATAATGCACTTCCATGGAGTCAAACTTGAAAAAAAAATGCATAAAACAAATTAGAATTCTCTAAAGGTCTATACAATTCGTACCTCCAATAGTGAGGATAATGCAAAGATGAAATACATAGCATAGCAAATAGGTGCTATGCATGAAGGGGCAGAAGTCACACATGATTGACTAATTTGGCAAGGAAGATTTCTTGTATTTTTCACCTGCATTTTCAGTTCGTGTATGTTCTTCAAAACACTCACTGCACTTGTATTTGGAGAGTGATTGTGGTCTACAAATTTTGTAAAGATGTGTTGTCCATTAGAAAGTCTGGTTATTGCTTGGCCATTGCCATTAGGCAATTGTCTGCTTTTGCAGCACCAATAATAATTAGCTTTTAAACTTTTATCTTTCACCATTAAGTAGACTTGTCACTTAACTTGTCACAGCCTTTTTCTGAGGGAACAATTTTACAGATCTCTTCTGTTGTGTTGTAGGGAATACCGTAAGAAGAAATAATATTCAGCTTCCCCAAGACCAAATTTACATTAATGAGGTTTCTCCAGAGAGACAGAACCAATAAGATATGTATACAGACATGAGAGGTGATTTATTAGGGGAATTGGCTTACAAAACTATGGTGGCTGATAAGTCCCTTGACAGTCTGTCTACAAGCTAAAGACCCTGGGATGTCAGTAGCATGGCTCAGCCTATGTCCAAAGACCTCAGAACCAGGGAAGCAGATGGGGTAACTTTCAGTCCAAGACAGAAAGCCTCAGGACTTGGGAGGCCGCTGGTGTCAATCCTGGTGGGCCTGGAGTCAAAGGCTGGTGGGCCTGGAGTTCTGATGTCCAAGACAGCAGAAGAAAAGCCTGTCCCAGCTCTCGGAGAGTGCAGTCCACTCTCTGTATGTGTTCTCTCTGGGCCCCTGGCTAAGAGGATGGTGCCTGCTAACACTGAGGGCAGATCTTTTCCACCTGGTCCACTGAACTCACTCACTAATCTCCCCTGGAAACACCCCACAGACACACCCAAAACAATGCTTTACCAGGTTTCTAGGTTTTCCTTAATCTGGTCAAATTGACATCTAAAATTAACTCCCCAAGTCTACCCCTTGTCAGCCTGGCCCCCACATGCATCTCCTTAAACCAACAAATACAATAACAAGATAATAGTTCCGCTTAACAGGATGTAATTAATATGACGCAGCTATGCTGCTGTAACCCAGACTGCACTAATCCCTTTCCCAGAATTCAGCTTTCAGGATGTAAACATTTTGGATTGTGTCTTTCAGGATTTCATGAATCCTAAGCTAGGGGGTTGGGTGTCGATAGGGACAAAGGGAATTATTGGTAACACAGGCTTGTGCTCAGAACAAAAATCTCCCAAAAGAGAATAAACGAGAGCAGGAGTTGGCAACTTCTTTCTGTAAAGGACCAGTTAGTAAATATTTAGCTTTGTAAGCCATACAGTCTCTGTCACCGCTGCCCAACTCTGCTATGGTAGAACAAAAGCAGCCACAGACAATAAGTAAACAAATACACATGGCTGAGTTCCAATAAAACTTTATTTACAAAAACAGGTGGCAGGCCAGATTTGACTGTGAGCCATAGTTTGTCAGCCCCTGAATTAGTGCTGTAGACATGTGCTAAGCCAACAGGAGAGCCCGGGAGCTTGTGTCTTGAACTTGCAAATCCATTCCTTCCTTGCCTACCTGATACGATTTGGATATTTGTCCGACCCAAATCTCAAGTTGGAATGTAATCCCCAATGTTGGAGGTGGGGCCTGGTAGGAGGTGTTTGGGTCATGGGGGTGGATCCCTCATGGCTTGGTGCTGTCCTCGCAATAGTGAGTTCTCACGAGATCTGGTTGTTTAAAAGTGTGTGGCACCCCCACCCCTTGCTCCCACTCTTGCCATGTAAGATGCTTACTCCCACTTTGCCTTCCACCATGAGTGAAAGTTTCCTGGGGCCCTCACCAGAAGCAGATGCCAGCACCATGCTTCCTGTAAAGCCTGCACAACCATGAGTTAATTAAACCTCTTTTCTTATAAATTACTTAGCCTCAGGTATTTCTTTATACCAACTCAAAAAAAATAAAAATAAAAAAACACACCAGCCTAACACACTACCATAGAAGAATTCCTCAGTGGGGTAACAACGTGTGATGTTAGGGTTAACTATAGTTCTTATAATCCCTCTAGATCTTGGTTTAAGAATTCAGCCTTGAAGCTGAAAAGGAAAGGCAATTGAGGACGGCCAATGACAGGAAGTAGTGCCCAGTACCAAGGACAGTACTGCTCCCTGTACAGCAAGGTTGATTTAGGAAGCAACCTGTTTCCAAAATAATAGAAAAGGCCTGTGCTCTGCATCAGGAAGGAGGTCTTTGTATCTCCTTCCGTGAGTTGGAAGAGAAAAAAGGTCATGGATATTCTGGAAGCTCCTTGAATCCCTGGACACTTGACTCCTCAGGCAGATCTCTGGTGAGACTGGTGAGAATGAAACGTTTTCCTAAAAGATCTAAAAATAAGTCACATGACATGCCAGTATATCTAGGTGGCGTGACTAAAAGATGCCTGGAAGGGGTCTGGGAAGTCACTTTAGCTCCTTGTGTTTCCTTTTTCTCACCAGTCAAGGGGAGATGATAATCATTTCCCTGCCTTACTCACAGGGTCATTATGATTATTGAATCAGACATTGGACAGAAAAGTGCTGTGAACAGCAGAAAGTACAGATGGGAAGGACTCTGAGTCCAAATGTCCAGTTTAGCCCCTGATCTGCCACAACTCTCATCTCTTTCTTTCTTACTATTAGAAAGATTGCCTTTTCTTTCTAAATAATGCAGAGAAAGAGTCCAGACCGGTGTCAATCTCACCCTGCTGGCCTTGGTTACCTATCCAGTATCCATGCCCCCCACCAATCATTTCTCCCATTCCACGGATCCTGGATTGGGCTCAGGGACAACCGCCTCCTCTGGAAGATGAAGGGCTTCCCCCGGGTGGTCCCAACAGTCCCATGTGCCTTGCTAATTGTTTTAGAAATGGATCTTTGAGGCCGGGCGCGGTGGCTCAAGCCTGTAATCCCAGCACTTTGGGAGGCCGAGACGGGCGGATCACGAGGTTAGGAGATCGAGACCATCCTGGCTAACACAGTGAAACCCCGTCTCTACTAAAAAATACAAAAAACTAGCCGGGCGAGGTGGCGGGCGCCCGTAGTCGCAGCTACTCGGGAGGCTGAGGCAGGAGAATGGCGTAAATCCGGGAGGCGGAGCTTGCAGTGAGCTGAGATCTGGCCACTGCACTCCAGCCTGGGCCACAGAGTGAGACTCCGCCTCAAAAAAAAAAAAAAAAAAAAAAAAAAAAGAAATGGATCTTTGAATAATCCTGGCCAATGAGATGTGAGAGAAAGTCTGCTGGGAGGTATGAATAATGATCTCACATTGATTTTTAAACATTACAGGAAGAGAGTCAGTCTCCCTCAGAATAGAGTGGGCTGATGGAGGAGCAGCAGAGCCAGAGCAGCCCACCTTGGTGCCCTGGAGCCTGCTCCACCTCTGGGTTTCTTGTTCTGTGAGATGATAAAACTCCTTCTTGTTTGGGCCGGATGACCTACAGCCAGAGGCATCTGCTCTGATAATCACCAGTCCATGAGGAAAAGGCCAGGGAGCCCTGGACCTTCTGGGTGCACCCTCCTCAGAGCCTCTCCCTCTCTGCCCAGAGTTTCCTCTCCATCTCCTTTTCTTGGCTTCACCTGGAAACAAAACTGACAAACCATATGTTCCATAGACCCGAGCTCATCTCTAATTAGTGCTCAGAGGCAGTGTGGGGCTGCCGGGAGGGGCTGGCTTAAGAACTCTGCTCCCTGCCTCCCATCTACAGAGCTAAGGGAGCCCCTCGACCCTGCACTCACATTCCTCTCCCGCGGTGCTCATGGATGGAGCATTTTGGGGGAAATATTCACTCTGACATCAATATTTGATGTGAATATTCACCAAGAATAGGAGAAGGACCTTTGTGGCTCGTGGGGTGTGTGCAGAAGAGGAGCTGGGAGTTACAGACCATACCCTTGGGAGCCCTGAGCCAGGACTTGGTCCTTTGGCTTGATCTTATAGCTTGGGTCTGGGATGGGTTTGTCTGAGGTAGAGAGTTTAACCCACTCCCACAGTAAAGAAGCCACTTTTTTGGACTGAAGCTCACTTGGTTCCACTAGGCACCAGCTCTCCATGAATAGAAGATTTTCAGAGCCAAGAGTGCTCAAAGGCATAGAGCAAGTGGCTGCCTTAGAGGCAGGAGCGTGACATGAGACATTCCTTGGGGAGGCGCAGGACTTCCTTACAGTGTGAGGAACTGGATCAGGGGATTGAGAAGCATAAGCGGTGGCTGGGCTTATTCAGGTGGGAAGCCTCAGAGGCGAACAGTCAAGAAGGAAGCTCACATGAGAACAGGCAAGGCATAAAGTGACAGGTTGACGCTGGCCTGGGGCTTAGAGGAGGAAGCAAAGCCGTCTCCTCCTTCCAAGGGGATTAGCCTAGAGGCTAAGTCCTGTTGACCTGAGGCCCATCCTGTTAATGGCATGCCGCAGGCTTTCCTCCACAGCTCCAGCCCACACAACCCATTCTCTTAGGTGTCTTCCTCTCTGACAACAGACTACAGTGCATGGGAAAATGCAGCAAGCCCCCAGGCACTCTGCTGGAAGAGGAAGTGTGGCCTCCAGTCTGGGTTAGCTTATTCTTCCAGCCTCCAGACTTTCGGGCATCCTCCCCACTTCCTCTTCCTCTTGCTCTTCCTCTTCCTATCACCACCACTGCCCAGGTCCAATCCCTCACCATCTCACACCCTGAGAGCTTCCTAACTCCCCCCATCTCCAATATCTTCCTCTATTGCCTCCACTCGAGAAGCTAGAATGATCTTTCTAAAGCACAAATCTAATTACTTCATTCTCCTGTTTAGAACTTTCAGTGGCTCCCCATTACCTTCAAGGGGAAGTCCAATCCTGCCTTCTTAACATGGCTTAGGAAGCCCTTTGTTATCCTGCACTGCCTCCTTCTCAAGTTCCATCTGCCACCAGTGAACTCAATGCGTGGGCCGTATTAAACTTTGCTCAGGCTCTCAAAGATGCCATGTTCTCTTCCGTCTCTGAGCCTTTCTGTATGCTCTTGCCTCTGCCCAAGTTAGTCTTCAGCCCTCCAAACCTTGCTTGTCTCCTCTCCCATGCCCATCCCTGCCTGGCTACCCCTATCTACACTTCTACCCTTACAGATAGCACTTCCCCTGAGATTACAGGCATTCCCTACCACACCCAGTTAAATTTTGTATTGTTTGTAGAGACAGGGTTTTGCCATGTTGCCAGGCTGGTCTCGAACTCCTGGGCTTAAGCAATCAGCAGCCTTGGACTCCCAAAGTGCTGGGATTACAAGCATTGAGCCACTGTTCCTGGCCCAATTTGAGTTTTTATGCCTGATGTCCAACATCTTCAGAAATCACTTCAGTGATAGAACCAGAGCAGTATGAGGAAGGGGTCTCCTAGGATCATCTGATCCACTCTGTCTCCACTCAGTACTGAACAAACAGATGAGGAGCATCACTGTATTGCCTGGGCTAACTTAGTCTCAAGCTGTCCCTAGCCTGAGATGTGTTCCAAACAGGCTTAGAGCATGTTCTGGAGGTGGGGGAGGCCATTACTTCAAAACTAGGGGTGACATCACTGCGACCACAGATGATAATTGTCTAATGTAAATATTTTAGTGTTTCTTTGGTCAAAAGGTTCAGTATGCCTAGTATATCCTGGCAAAGGCAAGCCAGACCTTATAAACTATGAAATCTTGCATTGTAAAGTCCCATTAAAGTTCTTGAAACCAGCTGGGCACAGTGGTTCATGCCTATAATCCCTACACTGGGAGGTTGAGGTGGGAGGAATGCTTTAGGCCAGGAGTCCGAGACCAGCCTGGGCAACAAAGTGAGACTCTGTCTCAAAAAACAAACAAACAACAACAAAAAAATATCTTGACCCCTGTAGCATCAGAAAGACCAGCCTCTGACTTTATTGGCATCATGTTGTGCTGGTCCAGCGACCACGCAGTTTCTTGGATCAGGAATGTAGTTATGATTGCTGACCTTAGAGAACAGCTTTAGATGCAGAAATTCTTTTGTCCCACCTGGATTCTCCAGTCATGGCCCCAGTATCCTGGCACTTCTATTACCACTCTGCACGTTCTCTGGGGTGCTTCTCGGTTCCTTCCAGCTACAATTCTGCCTCTGGTTTCAGCAGTGCCTCCTCCAACACTCACCAGGGAAGTCCCTATTCTCTCCAAGTTAGCCCCAACTCCCAAGCCCCATTAACTGTATGCAGCACCCTACCTCTGACAGGCCATATGCCAATGTCTTCCTTGCCCTAACCTGGGGGACCCAGACAGAGAACAGAGGGTCTGAGTACTAAGAGGAATGGTTTGCACTCAAGGCACAGGGAATTGTGCTGTTTTTGACCTAGGGAGAGACAAGGAGAAAGGGTATTCTGGGAAAATATTTTGGCAGTGGTTTCAAGAAAGAAATAGGAGCCATTGGAAATTTCTGTAGCAATTTAAGACAGAGGCCACTAACCATCTGAACCAGGGTAGCAGCCTTGAGAGGGGACAGCCATGAGAGCTGCTTCCGAGAAAAGTGCAGCACACGTGGAGCTGGCTGGGTGTGGGTGTTCGGAGGTGAGGGAGATAGTGGGGAAAAGAAACTCAAAAAGAGAAAGAGATTGACAGCAGAATTACAGGGATTTCCAGGGTCCAGGAGGAAGATAAGAAAGAAGAAGAAGAAAGCAACTACCAAGAGATACAGAGGAAAATGGACAGAAAAGCAGAGGTGGAGACACACTGAGAAATACAGACCACATGGTCCCTGCCCCAAGGATGGGAGCCTACTTTCTGCAGCAGTTGCAGGGCAGACCAGCTGCTCACACCCGGCCCTGTGCCACAGCCCCACGCTGGTGCAGCCCCAGGAGAAGCCGGCATCCTGCTGGCTGTCAGGAGGCACCTGAGGCCTGGGAGAATGCCTAGTTTACTCAGGGAGGAGGCAGCGAATGCAGAGTGTGGGTGGAGCCCAGACCCCAGCCTTTGGAACTGGCCTCCTCTTCACCCCACCGTGCCCTGGTGCCTCCTGCCCCTTGCCAGCAAACCCACCCATTTGGTTTCACTCACACCATAGAAAGGAGCTGGAGCCTGAGCCCAGTATCGGAGTCCTCAAGAGAGAGGAGGAGCGATGGCAGCACTAGGAAGGGAGGCCGGCTGGCAGCCCTGGAGAGCAGTGGGAGCTCTGGAATGCCTCAGGGCGATCCTTCTCTAGCCTGAAGACAAATCCTCTTCTCATGACTGATCGATCACTCAAGGCCCTGCACAGGGATCCTTCCTGCTCCCTCCCCTAGGATGAAGGCCACCTGGGCTCCACCAACACCAGGCATTTCCACGGTGTCATCTTTCCTTCTGCTCAGAGTGCATCTCCCTTCTCCTGGGATCCCTCCCCTGAGTCTGCCTCACTCTCCAAAGTCCTTCTGTCTTTCACATACCTCCTCCCGGCAGCTGCCCAGACCACTTCAGTCCTCCCAGCCCTCATTTTCTGGGCGTGGTCCTCCCTCCAAGGGCAGGGGAGCAGAGGGGGACACCATGTTGGGGTGGGACAGCACAGCCGCCTTCAGGTGGCTTGACACATGGTCAGGAACAGGACAGCACACACTGTCCCCAAAAGAGGAGAGATGGCCCAGGATGCTGTGTAGCCTGAGTTACAACCCATGTGGCTAACAGTGGTACCAGCAGAGGCAGGCCTCGGCCTGGGGTGCTGGCTGAGGTTTGGAGGGCACCGGGCCTGCCCTGCCTTCTCCTCCTGTTTCGCCACCCTTGCTGCTGCTTGGGGGAACAAGGCAACCCAGGGCTTTGACCTGTGTGGCCTTGGAGCTATTTTGCTGGGTCCAAGGCCCCTCTTTGGGCCCTCCATTCCTGCAGCAGCCACTCTTGTGCTGGCCAGGGGAGCGGGGTGCTGGCAAGTCCCTTCCCATCCCTGGCCTAGTTTATCTGCTCTATATCTACCCCCTTTATCTGTAAAGGGCATAACCAGGCCAGCCTGTCTCCCACCCAGGCCTCTTATTCTGACAGAGTGAGGTGAGGCGTAGCCACAGAGCATGCCATGGGTCCCTGTGTGGAGGAGGTGCGGCTACTGCAGGAAACCCCTGCCTGGCCTGTAAGGACTTAGGGGCACAATAGACCTCCTGATTTTAGCCAACTAATTACACACATCCCCAACCTAACACCAGACCCAAGATATAAAAGTGATCAGAACTGAACCCTGACCCCTGCCCACGCCCCGGCTCGCTGCCCATGTTACATTCACTCCTCCCATCCCATCCAGGGCACCGGGCTTACCCCAAGCAGTGAAGGTTCCAAGTCTCCCTTAGTTTCCTGCTTCCCCATGGAGGCCCCAGCCCCAGCAGTTGGTGCCTTACCTTCTAGTCATGAAGAAAATGTACTTCCCTCAAAGACGGAAGGACTCAGGCTGCGACCCCTCTCAGTGGCCTGCATGGTAAAGCAGATTGGGTGGGAGTGGAATTAAAGGGGCTCTGTGAGAGGCTTGTAGCCAAAAGAGGAGGGCCCTCCAAAGACCCTCACAGTGCACCAGCAGCTTCCCCAGGTGGAGAATGGTGACTCGCCCACAATTTGCAGAATACCCCTCACCCCTTTCCAGATCCCTGCTTTGGTGGCCTGGCTTCTACCTTCAGGACCTGCAGTGTGGGTCCAGCTAGAAGAGACTTTTCTTTTTATTTAATAAGACAACAAAATAAAACAAGAAAATGAATATGGAAAAAGAAGGACTCGAGATGCCATCAGCCAAGAATCGCAGTCATCCTTTCCTGCCCAGCACTGGAAGTTTGGACACATGCAGGGCTACCTTGGCTAGCTTGGCCAAGGAGAAGGCAGCCCAGGCGTGGGCAGCCTGGGGTCACATCAGCCCAGAAGATCCCTGCCAGTGCCTTTACACAAACCCACCTTCTTCCTCTCTGAATTCCCAGCCACACAGCCCTGGGCTCCCGATTTTTGTCCCAGTTCTCATTAGCCCAGCTCCTCTCTCTGCAGCCCAGGGCATTAGAAGTTATCCTTAGCTGAGGTCAAGAGACCAGCCCTGCCTTCATCCTTTGAATGACTTTAGGCAAATCACTCTCCTCCTCGTCACAGGTATCCCCTGGCAGGCAGTGGATGTGGACTCATTGGTCACTAGGGGCTCTGGGTTATCAACTGACCTCCCTGTCTTCTCTCTGTGTGCCTCGGACACGTCTTATGGCACCTGCTTGCTCAGAGCTGCATCCAAGGAAGGCCTCCCTGCCACAGCCCCTGAGCCCCATGCTTTGTCCCACCAGCAATGGCCTCACCTGGCTGCTGCTGATGGGACAGAGGTGGGTCAGCACGTGCTCCAGTGTTAATGAACCAGTGACCTGTGCTGATGAACACAGAGCTGGGAAACTGTCCTTGTGGGAGAGCTTCCTTGAAAAAGTGATGTTTAAGCTGAGGCTGAATAGTAAGTAAGTTTAGCTGGGTGGTAAGGAAGCACAGCGTGGGCAAAGGCCCCAAGGTGGGAAGGAGCTTGCAACACTGAGAGAATGACAGAAAGGCCAGTGAGGCTGGACACAGCAGATCTGGAGGAGCGGGGGCAGAAAGGGCCAGAGAAGTGAGCAGGGCAGCCGTATAGGGCCTTGTAAACCTCCATAAGGCATTTGAATGTCATCCTGCCTGCTTCCTTCTGTTCTGCCTCCAACTAGCCATCTCTGCTCTTACAGCCTAAGGTCACACTGGCTCCTACACAGCTTCTGCTCCTCACTCACTTCAGCTGCACATGACCTAACCCAGCCTCTCTGGATTCCTTGATCTCCTGGCTTTTCTACATCAGCATTTGCTGCTAATAAGTACATGCTGTGAATCTCTTCCCCAGCCAAATAAAAAATGGCCACTATTACTGGGCACAGTTCCACCCTCGTGCCTCCCAAGGACCCAGAGAGCATTGTCTCCATTTCACAGATGCAGTCCCCAAGTCAGAGAGGTGAAATCAATGCCCAAGCAAATAAAGCTGGCAAATGACAGGGCCAGGATTTGAGCGTGAGACTGTGTGATTCTAAACTCTGCCCGCATCCCTATCCTCAGGTTATTGCTCCCTGAGGCTATAAGGCTGCAGGCAGGGAGGTGCCAGGCATGTAGGAAGCAAAGGAGTCCATTGTAACAGGCACCTAATTCGAGGCAGTAGGCTCCACAGGCTTGTCTGGAATAGTCTGAGAATAGCCCTCTTCTCACAGCATGGCCAGAGGGCATGGCCAGAGGGCATAACCAGAGGGCCTGCCCCTCTTCCTGGGCTGTGTTGCTGCTGAGGTGTGGCCCTGAATCTCTGGGGCATTCAGAAGACCTGCAATCTTGGCCTCTCCAACCCGTCCACCACCCTGACCTGAGCTCTGTCTGTTCTGAGCCTGGGGCCCCCCACAGAACCAGGAGCCAGTGATGTTTGAGGCCCTGAGATGGGGTTCCCCCACTGAACCAAAGACCCTCATGGATCCAGGAAACATTTTATCCACAGGGGCATCTCAGGCCATGTGCCTGGGAACAGTTTTGTCTAGTGGTAATGGATTTCACTTCTTGATTGTGTTTTGCTTTGATGGAAACTCAATTAATTTGTGTCTCCCTCAGCATATGGCAGTTAAAATTGCAGTGATTGGACAGGGAGGACCCTTGCAAGTCGTTTTGTTCACTCAAGCTTTTAAAACTCCTGCCTCCTTTTGCTAAATATAAAAGTCTCATTCTTGCCTTTAACGGTAAGCGACATTTCTAAATTATTTCACCTTTGGTGGTCGTAGGCCAAATGATAGCCCCCAAACATATCAGCCCCAAATCTCTGGGACCTGCAAATATTACCTTATTTAGAAAAAGGGTCTTTGCAGATGTGATTAAGTTAATGATTTTGAAACTAGGAGATTATATTGGATTAACAAGATGGACCCTAAATACCATCACATGTATCCTTACAAGAGAGAGGAAGAGGGAGATCTGATGGGTTCACAGAAGGATGGCAGTGTGACCCCAGAGGCAGAGCCTGAAGTGATGTGGCCACAAGCCCAGGAATGTCAGCTGCCAGCAGAATTTGCAGGAGGTCAGGAATAGCTTCTCTGCTAGAGCCTC
Source organism: Chlorocebus sabaeus (assembly GCF_047675955.1). Lineage (NCBI taxonomy): Eukaryota > Metazoa > Chordata > Mammalia > Primates > Cercopithecidae > Chlorocebus > Chlorocebus sabaeus. The sequence goes on along the minus strand of NC_132929.1, from coordinate 49,611,752 downwards.
CAGGGAGAGTGTGGCTGTGCTGAAGTCCTTGATTCCAGCCCAGTACTATTGACTGCAGACTTAAGGCCTCCAGAACTGTGAGAGACTAAGTTTCTGTTGTTTTAAGCCACCCAGTGTGTGGTAATTTGTTACAGAAGCCGCAGGAAACCAGTAAAATGATTTAAAACAAATAAGAGCCTCAGTGAATTAAACGAGTAGTTTGCAAATCTCTAAAGCCACCCTTGGAGGTTCTGACCATCCCCCAAGCCAAGGGCTTGGTGTTGCTTAATGTATCCAATTTATACAGAAGAAAACTGAGGTCAGAAAAAGGCAGAGACTTGCACAAGGTGATTGGCAGAGACAGGACTGGTACCCGAGAGCCCCCCAAGGACTCTCAGTCCTCCCATGGCCCCAGGCCACCTCCTCCCACCCCTCATTCTCCTGTGTGTGGAGAGATGAGGGTCCAGAAAGGTCTAATGAGGCAGAAGAGTGAGTTTGGGGAAAGGCTAGAGAAAGCCTGGAGCAGCCCCTGGGGTGGGGAGCTTATCCAACAGACAAGGTACAGATGTTCTAATATTTTTCTTATGGAAAGGTAACTTCCAGAGACTGTGAGAAGTGTCGAATCTGATTTATAAAGCTTTAAGGAAAATATTGCATTTATAAACAGCATTCTTCATATACCCACAAATTGAATTAAATGGAGCACCTGTCAGTCAGGAGAGGCACCTCATGGGGATTCCAGTACAGAAAGGAAGGGCTGGCTGGGAAGGTGACAAAGGCCAGGGACAGCAAAGCGTCCCTGGAGGTGCCAGTCTCAGAATCTTCAAACTCCTCAGCTTTGCTGTAGATTAGCTCTTGTCATGAGCAGAAGACAGGGGCAGATGTAGCCAAGCCTTGGCATGTATACATGCTTATGTGCACATGTGAGCTCAGAGGCAGACATTGGGCCAAGTACATATACACATAACCATATGCACATGCACACAGACACACACAAGGGGCCTGGAACCAAGCTAGGCAGCCAGAAAGAGTAATTCATAATTTGTCAGTTGCCCTTTGGGTTACACTTTTAAGTCCAAAAGCCAAATGGAGCGTGTTGCCACGATTTGTTCTCCTGGCATCACAGCTCCTGAGTGAGACTAGATTCCCAGCGTGAAATGCAATGTGGCAGGGACTCACACAGTGTCCTCTCTGGTGGTCTGCTGCTGAGCCCACCAAGGGCCTCCCTTCCTCCCTGGGTCTGAGTTCCTCTCACCTCCCTTATCACTGCCCTGCTAGACCCCCAGCACAGGAAACAGCTGGCCCAAATCTCCGGGAACAATCACCAAATTCCGGTACTCCAGGATTTAGGAAACACTTTTTTAAAACTATTTTTAAGGAGAGAAAGAAATTGGCCGGCTCAGAAGGGGAAGAGAGGTGGGGTACAGCAGCTGATTTGGGGAAATGGAGTCACCCAGGCTTGGGTCTCCAGCGTCTATCTCAGAGAGACCATTGTCTGAGAGAGGGGGAGATAGAGGCGTGAGGAAACCAGCCAGACACCTGGAACAGAACAGAGAGTGGAAGGCACACACAGAAGAAGGTGAGGACACAGCTGGACAACAGGCACCTTGACCTAGAGCGCACAGCTGCCAACATCAGCACAGCCACCTGGGGTGCAGGGACCAGAGGGCAGCTGGGCTGACACTGTGGGAGGAAGAACTGGCTCCAGCGAAAGGAACGACAGCTCCAACGATTCTGTGTTGAGGTTTTGTTGTACTGTTGCTGTTTTTCCAGAACCTGCCTAAATAGTCTGGAGGCAGGCCCTGCTGCTGGAACCGTAGCCAGGGCTAGTGGTCAACACCCGGGGAAGACCAGCAAACAGTGTTTGCTGTGCCTGGCCCAGGCTGGCACATCTGCTCAGAGATGGGCCAGGCTCTTTCCCAGGGCTGGGGTAGGCAGCCAGGCCAGATACACCCTGGGTCTCCAGATCTGGTCTTCCCCCTCATACCCCAAAAGTTTAGATGGAGGCAGCTCAGGATCAGGGGATGGGGGCTGGCTGTCACAGTTGGGGGTGGCACCTCCGCACCATCCAGGCTCCATTCTGCTATGTTGGGTGCTCCCTGTCTGAGGTCTGTCTCCCTGTCAGGCTTAGAGTCTCAGGAGCACAGACTGTCCCATTCATCCTTGACCCCAGCATTGCCCAGACTGGACTTGGACAGAGCACATGTGCAGGGTGATCTCCCTATCTTGGGAGAGGTGAGTGGATATCCGTCAGGGACCCCTGAGTTCTGCATAGAGACTTCATTAGGGGCTCTCAAAGGTCCCTTCTCCTCCAATCTGCGAGGCACTACCTTTTAGGGCCCTTGTAGTAACAAATGATGGAAACTCAATTTGAGCTAGTTGGGCACAAAGGACATGTTACTAGATCCCAAAACCAAGTGGTAGGTAAGGCCAGGGGAGTAGCAAGCCTCGTGCAGACTGAAAGTGAGACTCCTAAGCCACACGGCCTCCTTCTCGGGGTCTCCCCTGCCTCTTTTTCTCCTGCCAGCCCTCTCCACAGGCCAGCGTATTACCCACAGGCTGCTCCAGGGCTCTCTCTGCCCAGAACTACCTGCGGAGAAGGGCTGTCTTTCCCGGGTTCTAAATTTTCAAGGGATGTTGACTGGCCACGCTTGGGTCACGTGCCTGTCCCTGTGGGCGGGGGCATTCTGTGATTGGCAGGTCCCTGAGGAATGGAACTCTGTTACTAGAAGAAGGGTGGGGGTTGGACAGACAAAGCAAAAGGCATCTCAGTTCACCGACAACATCCCCTCTTCCTCTGAGCCAGGGGTGGGGCTGATATAGTTAGGGAAGTATATAGGGGTCATGCAGGGACTATCATCTCTCCTACTCCTTGTCACCTATCAGATCAGCTCTCAAATCCTCTCTCTGGCATTTCAGTCCTCCATTTTTTTTTTTTTTTTTTTTTTTTGGAGATGGAATTTCGCTCTTGTCGCCCAGACTGGAGTGCAATGGCACAGTCTTGGCTCACTGCAACCTCTGCCTCCCGGGTTCAAGCCATTCTCCTGTCTCAGTCTCCCAAGTAGCTGGGATTACAGGCACACACCACCACACCCAGCTAATTTTTGTATTTTTAGTGGAGACGGGGTTTCACCATGCTGGCCAGGCTGGTCCTGAACTCCTGACCTCAGGTGATCCACCTGCCTCGGCCTCCCAAAGTGCTGAGATTACAGGCGTGAGCCACCGCACCCAACATTCAGTCCCTTTACAACTCCCTCCCCATGTCCTTGCCTCTCCAACTTCCCCCACTCTAAACTCTTCTTCTAGCTGGGTAATTTCTACATACATAGCAGATCTAAGTGGCTAGCAGCATGGTCTCCGAGCTAGATTGCCTGGGGTTCACATCCCAGCCTTGTCACTAACTAGCTGTGTGACCTTGGGCAAGTTATTTAACTTCTCTGTGCCTTAACTGTTGTGAAGGTTAAGAAAACTGAGCCATGCACAAGCACTGGGACAAGGGCTGGCTCATGGTGAGCCCCCAGGGTATGTTCACTGTTCCCCTGGCTGCTGAGTCTTGGCTCCCACCAGCCCTGGCTAGGATGCCCCTCCTCTTGTCCAAATCTTCCTTCTCTTAAGGCTTCCCTGACCACTGCACCACCATGGAGAATCCTCATCTCAGAACACCTGGGGCACTCAGGGTTGGGCACCTGACTGCACCAGGAATCTTCCTACTGTTGGTGAGCTCTGTCCCCAGAGCACCCTGGCTCAGGCCTAGGCACAGCGGGATGTTGGGAAATGCTTGGACTCCTCCCCTGCAGGACGGGCAGGCCAATGGAAAGAGAAAGCTGTTGGTGACCCTGGAGACCAGCCCTGACCAGGGACCATTGGAGCTAAGCAGTGGAGCAGGCACAGGTCTCCCTCCCAGCTGCCACTGCCCCTGAGATCCAGGAAGTCCTTGTACCTGTGATATCACACTTCATCCACAAAAATAGCCAGCACATCTCAGCAGCCAGGGTGCAGCCTGCTCTGTGGGGTGACAGGCTATGAGTGCGAGTCAGCATCTGCTGGGTGGATGGCACCCCTCCCTGCTGACCCCAGAGTGGGGACACGCTCACCCATCTGCAGAGGTGACTGAGGCTGGGAGAGGTGTGAGAGGCAGGAAAACAGACATAGGCAGAGTCCAGAGTTTCCAGGTTTAATTCTGAAAACCAGAGCCCGTCTGGGTCTATGTGTCTGAGGTGGTGTCTTTCTCTGGCTCTGGAACTGGGTCTCTGTCCCTGCTCTTCCCTTCCTTCCTCCTTCTCCTGAGTCTGTCTCAGCTGAGGTAGTGCCCAGGGCTGTAGATGGCTGGGCTGGCAGGGGGCAGAGCGGCAGGGTTTCAGGAAGACAAGCACAGAATAGTCAAGGACTGTCAGACCCAACTACATCCCCATGGAGCCTGGCAGTGACACGATTTTAGTCCACAGGCCCCTCTGAACCAGACACACGTGACTCCACTGCCTCCCATGGGGTCTTCCCTGGGCTCTGGCCAGTGTTCCTGGAGTGCCCCCACCGACTCTGAGTGAGCCCAGGATTACAGCAGGTGCCTACACTTCTGGGCTCTGCACAGCCAGGGCTGGGTAGGAGCATTGCATGTGCCCTCCCAGCCTGGGGGAAGCAGACGGCAGCAAATGGGAGGCTGGCGTCCTTCATAGGTCCTGGACCCCCCAATTCTTCTGTTCTCCAGCCTCTAGAAGGTTATTAGAAGCAGCAGTGGAGCTGTGGCCTAAGGAAACACCCAGAACAGCCGCGTGTGTGTGTGTGCACGTGCACTTGTGCACAGAAGCAATAACATCGTAAGTCTGGGAGACTGCGTATGCTCACAGGTGAGTGTAACTGTGCCTAACTATTTGTGGCAGGGTGCTTGGATGGGGTATGAGAGAAATTCTGAATGTAGGCTAAATGGTGCTAGGATGTGGTGGTGGTGGTGGGGTCTATCTATGTGTGTGCCCATGAGGGTAAAAGCTAGGAAGGGTTTCTGGAGAGGGAGACAGTGAAGGAGACTAATCCCCCTTATCCTCACACTGCATTTCTATCTCACTGGGCAAAGCATAGGGCCAGATAATTCCAAACACCGAGTCTATTTAACTTGGGACCTCATTACAGAATTATTTTTTCCATCAGAAAATTTGCTGAAACAAAATGGCATTTGGCTTCAGCAAATATTGAACCAGTTTGCTTTCCCAGAGCTGACACTGGAGGGAGGATATGCGGAGCTCAGGCCATGGGAGGCCAAATTGCCACCCTTCATTGGCAAAGAGAATCCCCCCAGGACTGCCCAGTGAGGCAGCCTCACACCTGGGAAGGACACACGTCTCTTTCTGCCTCTGCTTGTGCTGGGCCCTCTGCCTAAATGATCTGGAATGTTCTCCCCTCTCCTTTTCCACCTGAGGAACAATGGTTCTGCCTCCAGGAGTTAGTACACCTGCCACTTCTGTGAAGTGACCTCTGGTTCCCTTCCTCTCGTCACCCCACAGCACCCCGTATCCTCCACAACAGTTAGTCGGTATCTCTCCCCTACTAAATGGGCGCCTCCTTACGTAGAGGGTTTTCTTCAGTTCTCTAACCCCAGCATCTAATGCACAATAGAGATTTTTTTTTTTTTTTTTTTTTTTAAGACAGAGTGTTGCTCTGTCACCCAGGCTGGAGTGCAGTGGCACGATCTCAGCTCACTGCAACCTCTGCCTCCCAGGTTCAAGCAATTTTCCTGCCTCAGCCTCCCAAGTAGCTGGGATTACAGGTGGGCGCCACCACACCCGGATAATTTTTGTATTTTTAGTAGAGACGGGGTTTCACCATGTTGGCCAGGCTGGTCTCAAACTCCTGACCTCAAATGATCTGCCCCCCTCAGCCTCCCAAAGTGTTGGATTACAGGCGTGAGCCACCGTACCCGGTAGAGACTTTTTAAAGTTAACACATGTTGGCCAACTACATGTGCCAGGCACTTGACAAGGAGTCTCTTTTTTAATTCCTCAAAACAACCTGTGAGGTCAGTTCTCTTTGTAACGTTCCCATTTCATAAAAGAGATTGAAACTCGCACTGTCCAGGAATGGGGGCGGGCATTGAACTCATGTCTTTCTGACACCAGAACCCAAGGTCTCAACCGTTCTGTGATGTTACACTGCTTCTCTGTAGAGACAGGAGTCCTGGACTTGAGGTCAGGAGGCCTAAGACCCATCATGGCTGTGTCTGGCTCTTTGTAATCTGAGGCCTTGACTTCTCCACCTATAAAATGGGAGGACAGGTGCTTCCAGCTTAAGGTCTGTGCCAGTAGCAGGACAGGCAATAAATGTGCTTTCCAGTGGACATCTTGTTTTAAAGGTTGTCTTCTCTTTTCTTTGTTTGTTTAATTCTTATTTTAAAGGTTTTCTTCTCTTTGCTTTATTTGTTTGATTACAGCCTTCTGTCCACGGCCTCTGGAAGCCTGGCTAAGTGAGGCAGGTGTGAAACCAACTAGGTTTATTTTCTCCTGGCAGTTTGGAGTAGGGGACGGTGTCTGAAGCAAGGATCTCAGACTCTGGGTTTCAGTGCCCCGTCTTCTCTGGCACCATTGTGTGGTCTGCACTACCCTGCCCAGGGCCTACATTCAAGGCCAACAGGAGCCAGCTGAGGCAGGGTCAGAGCTGGCTCTGGACCACAGGACAGGTGCCACCAAATGCAGAGAGCGCCCCCCTTTTCTCAATCTTTGAGGGGCCTGTCAACCTGAATGCCCCTAAAGCTCAAGCTGAATCCTGTCCAGCCTCCCCAGCTGCTCAAGAGGAGAGAGAAACCCAGTCCCTAGCTGGACAGAGGGAACGTGGGAGGCCGTAACCAGAACCTGGCTGCCCGAGCACCCAGCTGTGCCCATACCACCCTGGGCACTCCTGGACAAGCTCGCCCACGCCTCCCAGGCTCAGGACAAAGGAGTCCTGGAAGAATGGATCAGTGGGCCTGGAGCCACTGCCATTTGAATGCTTTGCATGCTTCCTACAGGGCGGTGAATCTCTCTCCTCCCCTCCCGCCTTCTCCTGGGCTCCTTCTTGTTCTGTCTCTTTGCTCCCTCTCCCCTTCCCCTCCCTCACCTCCTCTTCTTTTTCTCTCTCTCTCCCACACAGCTGCCTCTTAAGAACTCCAGACGACGCTTCACAGTCTTGAAGCAGAGGAAGGCCGCAGGGTCTCAGTAGTGCTATTCATTCTCCATCAGAGAACATTCTCCCTGGAGACGGACAGCCTGCCCAGGGTACCTGAAGCCTGAACCACTGGAGAGACCATGGTCTTCTCACCAGCCTTTCACCTCTGATAAAAGTTTCAAACAAAGCTGGGAGTTTGTTGAGTTGTGAAGGCCGGGTGATCTGTGGACGATCTCAGGTCAACAGAGCCGAAGAATGGCAGCAGTTCAGTAAAAGGACAAAGGTTACCAAAGGGAGAGGGGTCGGCAGACTTCTATAAAGGGCCAGCAGGGAAATATTTTCAGCTTTGCAAGCTAAACAGTCTGTTGCCACAATTTAATTCTGCAGTCGCAGCGCAAAAGCAACCATAGATAATATGTAACGAACAAATGTGGCTGTGTTCCATTAAAACTTTATTTTGGGGCACTGAAATTTGAATTTCATATAATTATCACATGTCATGAAATATTATTCTTCTTCTCATTTCCCCCTCAATCATTTTAAAATGTAAAAACCATTCTTAGCTTGCAGGCTGTCTAAAAACTAGGCGGTAGGGGTGGGAACTCACTGACCTCCAGGCCAGAGGATGCCTGAGACAGCTCTGGGGCTGTGGTGGGACAGGCACATCAGGCCATTAGACAGCAAATCATATGACCAACAGCCCCATGCCACCTTAGCTCTCTAATTCAGGTTCACCAGAGAGCCTTTGGATCATCTTCTCTTGTAACTTGCTTTTGGGGAGAGAAGTGGACCCAGGAGTATACATGTACCCAGAAAACCCTCAGAAGTTCTATTTCTCGCTGTGAATTCCTAACCCAGCGTTTTGATGGTAATTTGACTTCCTACTGTAGCTTGCCTACTGGGAGCGGTGCTATCCTGCCAAGACAAACATCCGCTGCACTTGAGTAGCATTTCTTATTATAAATTAATAAATTGGCATTGGGGTATGTATATAAATATCCGTCCCTGTGAGCTTGGTAAATGTGAATCTGCCACAGAGAGATGAATCTCCTTAGCACCCAGCTCACCAAAGCAGATTCCTATGTCTCCAGTGCTGGCAGCGAGGCCCGTGGTACTTTCTCAAAGTAGATGCCACAATGAGAGACCTCCAGGCAGCCAACCGGGTTGCCGGCAAGGCTCGGTGCTGGCTCTGTTGGCTCCATTGCGTAGGGCTGACTGCATCGGAGGCTGGGTGTGGAATGATGGGTGGATGGGTGGGTAGATGAGTGAAGGGGCAGATGATGAAAGGGAGACTGGTGGGTGGGAGGGTGGATGGATGGGTGAATACAATTCGCAGGTTTGTGCCCACTGGCAAAATTGGCCCTGGGGGACATGGCAGGTGACAAGGTAGCCACATATGTCCTGAGAGGGAAAGAAGGAGCCAAGAACTAACATGTGTTATGCACCTACTACGTGCCAGCTTTGAGGCACAGGGCTGGCTCCCTCTCCCTTGCTCCCATCAATCCCCTCTCTCTGCTCTCATGACCTGTGTGCATGAACTTGACCTCCATGGGTCTTCTCAGGCCCTTCCTGGCTCAGTTCCTAAGTACAAGACAATTCTTTTATGTTCCTGGGGCTTGCAGGAGTTAAGGGGAGGTCCTTCCATGCCCTTTCATCAGCACCAGCCCTCACTTTATTTGCAGTAGGTACAGAGTGTTTTTGCCCCAACCCTCACTTGTAGAGGCAGAGCCTATCTCAGGAGAGATGTTGCAAAATTTTAGGCTCCCCACACGGCCTTCTTCCCCTCCCCACTTCTTCCTGGCAGTGCTGTCCCCATCCCCGCCTTTGGGCTCTGATGGGTCAGGCTCAGACTCCTTCCCATTCTAAGATTCCTGGGTCCTTTCCTCTAGGAAGTCCTCCTGGATTGCTTCCAATGGAGCCCAATTTCCTACAGGATGTTGCAGCTGTGCACCTGAGCTTCATCATTTCACACAGAGCGATGTAGCAGCTACAGTGCGTGTGTGTGTGTGTGTGTGTGTGTGTGTGTGTGTGTTGGGGGTGCTCTGAGGCTTCCCTGCCTCCCTCTCCCCTGCAGCTGAGCTGAGATGAGCTCCCATAGGTGCTGAGCAGCAACTAGCTCAGGGCTGATTGCTCCATCTTAAATGAGGAGCCGTTTAATTTTCCCAGCGAAGCTTCCTTCAGCGGATGAGCTAAGGGAACACGGCAGGCCTATTGGAGGAGGGAACCGCCAGAAAATAAACCCTGAGCCTGGCTATTATTACTTTTTGTTGTTGTTAATTTATCCCCTGCTTGGCTTCTGATAGGCTCCAAGATGACTAAATAAACCCAGGAATCAACTCCCCACCCTCCCAAACTCAATCTTCAGCAAGGGAGAGCTCAGTCTGCGGCATAAATTAGCGGAAGCCAGAGTGTAAAAATATGATTCTGTGAACAAACAAAAGCCTCCAGTCATGAGACCAGCAGCGGCTGAGCTGTTCCCACTGCCGTCAGCTCTGTTTCCAAGCAATTAGAAGGCAGAGGGAGAAGAGCCCAGCAGGCCCCCCAGTGGAGCTGGGAGGGAGGGAGGGGGACGGGGCAGCCCCCCAGGGCCCTGCTGCAGCCTTCCAGATGCTTGGAGCTGGTGCTGGGGCTGCCTGGTAGGCAGGAGAACTGTCTGTCTGGCCCCAGGCTGCTGGGGGACCCCCCCTACCCCTAAGCATGATTTTTGCCTCTTGGCCTCAGTTTCCTCATCTTTAAAATGAGCACAATAACTCCTGGTGGCTTTCCCACCAATCTGTCATGGGGATTAGACAAAATAAAAGGTTGGAAAGGGTTTGAGGAAAGGTAGAGGGAGGTGAGGGGTGATTGCTGGAACTTGGGGCAAGCCAAGGGGCTGCCAGGAGGGTGGGTCCCATTGGAGAACTCCCTTCCTGCTTGAAATCTCCTCCCACGCCCATTCTACAGACGTCAAAAGTGAGGCTCAAGGAAGTTGGACTTGGCCTCAGTTGACTCTCTAGAAATGGAGCCTGCCAGACACAGAAGCCAGTGGCTTCCCCACTCCACCTTGGAGTCAGCATGCCTTTTGGCAAACTGGAACCAGATAACTGAGGCTACTGTGAGCTGTGGGCTGAGCTGGTGGGTGAGTGTGTTGGTGACCTATGCCTGGTTCATCTGGGCTAAGCTTGGTGACAGACACGGGGCATCCCACAGCCTAGCACCCACCAGCATGGTTTAGACTAAAACTACCCTCCATCAGCTCTCGGCCTCTTATAGGAAGAAATTCTGATCCCGAGAGGGCTTAGGTGAGCAAGCCCCTTGATAGGCATTGAGGACCCTGGAATGGGAAGACAGTCCCTGTCCCTAAAGTGTTTGCAGTCTGCTACTGGGGACAGGCTCATGGGCCACCTTCAGGATTGGCCTTGGATGGACAGTGCTTTCCCTGCCTACAACGCCAAATCTGGGACTCCAGACATGAAAAGGCACAGAGCCAACATTTACTGCGCCCTGATGCAGAGCCTGGTGCTCGTCCTGCGCCATCCATCCGGTTGGTTCCATGGAGCCTCCTCTCTGTGCCAGGCGTATGGCACTGAGCAATGCACAGGCACCCCTGCCCTCCTGGAGTGAGGGCAGACAGGCACTGAACAAAACAAAGCATAGGATGTGAGATGGTGCTAAGTGATGTGGAGAAAAAGAAAGCAGGAAAGAAGGTATGATTTGAAACCCAACCATGATCCTCAAAATACCCCTGGTTTAGTCCTCAAAATGCCCCTCATCTGCCAGTTGAGGAAAGTGAGACTCAGAAAGCTTAAGTAGGTTGGTTGCCCAAGGTCATACAGTGAGGAAGACAGGAGCTAAGATTTGAACCAGAATGTTCTGATAGAGGAGCTCTGCTTTCAACCACCAGGCAACCACCACTTCAAATGACCCTGGAGCAGACAGAAATCAGTCAGAAATCAAACTAGAGGGTCCAGCAAGGAAGCTAACAGATCAAGGAGTTCCATTTACCCTGGGCAATCAGGAAGGCTTCATGAAAGAGGCAGCAGCACTTGAGGCTGGTCAGGGAGAGCTCCCTGCCACCTCCATCAGAGGCTTCACTGGGCCTGGTGAAGGGTGCTGGTGCAGGCTGGGGCTGCCTCTTGTTTCCCTGCCGGCCACCTTCTCTCAGCCAACCCCTTGCCTTCCAGAGCCAACTTGGCTCAGAAATCAAGCAGGGACAAGAAGTTCCCTTCCTGTGCCAGGCCTGCAGCCAGTCCAAGGCTGTGGCCTCTCCTGCTTGCCTGCAGATGGCAGAGGAACCTCCAGCCCCGAGTTCTGGGCATCAGCCTGTTGGCCCAGCAGAAAGGCTGCTGGGGGAAGTTTGGCTGAAAAAATGTAGAGTGAAAGAATTGATTTTTTTTTTTTATCTACACAGTCGTAAACATAAACTGGAAGATACATCTCTTCCTTTATGGGAGACAATCAAAAACACAATGCAAGTTTATGGAGGGAATGTGTCTTTCTTATACAGGATATTTTCCCCAAAACACTTGGCAGCCTGAAACCACTTCATTCCGGAGACAAGTAATCAAGTGAAAAGAGAAGGGAGGGAGCGGGATCCCAGGGCTTTATGAGCCAGAGGCCTGACTCCGTTCATGACAAAATAAAAGGGTGACTTTCCTCCTCATTTCCCCTGTCCTGGAGACCCAGGGCCTTGTGAGATGAGCCCAGAGACCCACATTCAATCCTTGGCAGCCAAGAGCCGAGGCTGGGCCATAATTCCATGCTGGATTTTCAGGGTGGCTCCTCTGGGCGTCTAAGGGCTGGCCCTGTGCTGGAGCTGAGCACACGGATAGATAGCACTCGATTCTTGCCCTTGAGGAACAAGCCAGCCAGCAGGAAGGGGAGAAATTGAGGGAACTGATGTTGATGGTGTGCAAAATGAATCAGGAGTGTGTATATGTCTTTTTCTTCCCCTTCCCCTAAATCTTTACTTCTCTCTCGACCTAACTCCGGGGCTCCCAGCCAAGCGCCCACCAGTAACTGCTCGATGAAACTTGCCCACTGGGTCACTGAGGCAGGGCCCTTCATGGTGGCAGCAGGGCCTAAGATGTGGTTGCCCGGAACCAAATGTGCCTAACTCTCTGCAGCAGAAGCCACTTGTAGCCCAGCCACACTCTGGGATAGGCAGTTCTGTGCAAGTTCAGCATCTACTTCAAGCTCTTGAGGCCAGAGATTCCACTTTCTTTCCGGAGGCCAGAGGAGCCATCACTTCCCTGGAGAAGCCCCCCCAGCCAATGGGTGACAGCAGCCAATATATAACGCCTCCCCTGCCTTCCATCCTTTAGGCTCTCCAGTCCTGGGAGATGCCAGGGGAGTAGAGCCCTGCCCTCCACAGCGGCTTCTCTCTTAATGCTCTTTTATATCAGCTTTTCCTCCTTCCCTGTCTCACTCCCAGCTACCCTCTTCCTGAAATCTCCCAAATACACTTCCTGTAACTAAGTCCTGGCCTCAGGCTTTACGTTCAAGGGAGCCCAAACTAAGAAAGCACCCCACCACTTCCATACTCCCCAACAGGCAAGATCTCTGGCCTGCCTAGCACCTCTGGAATGCGCTCAAGACAGGCATATTCTCATGGCAAAGGAAGAGAGCCCAGCCTCAGTTGGAGGAGATGGGGAGAGGACAGTGGGCCTTCTCCTCCTGGAAGCCATCCCTCCTTCCTTTCCAACTTGACCACAGATGCCAGGCTCTGGAGCCCAGGGAACTTGAGGCAGGGCCCAGCTCCACAAGCACCTACGTGACCTGGACAAGTCACTTAACCTCTCAGAGCCCCATTTTTCTCATCTGTAAAGCAAGGATGATGACACCATGCTGAAGAGCTGTGGGAACTGGATGAGGTCGTGTCTGGGAGTGAATGCACAGTCCAAACAGAAATGCATGAACCACTGTTTGTATGAATTTCGTCTCCCTAGACAGACTGCCAATTCCTTGAAGGCGAGGCCCTTCTTTATTTTTTCCTGTCTCCCCCACAGCTCCAGCATGGAGCTGGGTACCTAGGAGGCTCTCATTGAAAACTCCCTGGATGGAGCGGAGATTGGCCCTGAGCCCTGGGCTCCTCTCAGACTGGCAAAGCTCTGTATGGCCGGAAGATGAGGGCCATTCTGAGCGTGCCCTGGACTGCACGGAGCTGGTCTGGCTCTATGCCTGGTGCCAGTGAGAGGACAAGTTGCCCTCCCAAGTTGGGAATGGATGGCAGGCAGGCCAGAACCTGGGAGAAGTGGTGCTAGCTGACGCAGCCATCCTACCCTCCTGAAAAATCCAGGATGACAGTGTTGGGGGCTTTCATCAGCCACAAGCTCTTTTTGAGTAAAGGGAAAAAATTGGCTTCCACTCTGAGCCCAACTGCATCCGACATCTGGCAGCTCAAAGTGAAGTGACTCATGCAATCCTTAGATACAAGGAAGTGGGGGGAGGAAAGAGAGAAGAAGAAGAAAATCGCACAGAAGGAGGGAGGGCAGGGAGGCGATGTGGCCCCAGACAAAAGAATTAGCCAGAGTGGAGAGCAAAGGCTGGTCTCATGCCCAGGTGGCCAACGACAATGAGTTGCCCAACCTTTGTCTTGCTCACCCAGCTTTGGGCCTAATGATAGGACCTCTGGCACCAGGCACTGCTGACCTAAAGAGACACAGGTTTTGACCAGCCCAGGTAGGATAAGAAGTGGCCCTGTGGATAGTGAGCAGCCTGTCACTGGAGGCATGCAAGAGAAGCTGGATAAGCCCAGGTAGGAGTGTGGTAAAGACTCTGGCCAAATAAGTCTAGGAGAGCTCGAAAGATAAAGATGTCCAGTAAGACCCTTAGGGGAAGGATGGATAAAGTCATGGAGATTACAGAGCCTATAAGCCTGGTTGTCTGACTGCAGGGACAGAAGCCATTTCTCTGTCCATGCAGGTGACAAGGGCAGGCAGTATGAGCTGAAGGGGTCTTCTTCAGCTTCCCCTGGGACCCAGGCCTTGGTGGCCTTCTCTTCTCCAGTTTGATTGCTCTGGGGGTTGCAGAGAGGACTGGAGGGCAGCCTGCAGCAGGGTTACCTCCTCAGGGAGCTCATAACATGGCAGGGGAGGAGCAGCAGGCCTGTGGAAGGATGAGGGAAGAAACCCCAGTTTCACAGCACCCCATTTGTCTCGTCACGGCCAGACTCAGGTTCAGAGCCATGCAAGGGAGTGAGAGGTCAGCAGGTACATGTGATCATGGGAGAATTCTTGGAGGAACCAGAGCCCTTGGAGCTAGTTCTAAGGGTTGGGCCCAACTATGCATAAAAGTCCAGCCAATATCAAGTGAGTGTTGGAGAGATAGAAAGATAGAAAGTGGGGGTGGTCGTTCCTGCTGGAAAGAACTGCTGAGCAAAGGTGTGACGACAGGGAAGAGACTGGCCTGGGTTGGGAAGGGAGGTAGAAGCAGGAAGTCAGGGGCTGTGAGGTCAGGGGCTGTGAGATCAGCCTCTGTCTTTTCTAGGTCTTAGTTTATGCCTCTCTCTGGAATGTCTTTTCAGGGTTCCTCCTACATGGTTGGAAACCTCAGGCCGGGCGCGGTGGCTCACGCCTGTAATCCCAGCACTTTGAGAGGCCGAGGTGGGTGGATCACGAGGTCAGGAGATTGAGACCATCCTGGCTAACACAGTGAAACCCCGTCTCTACTAAAACTACAAACAAATTAGCCAGGTGTGGTACTGGGGAGGCTGAGGCAGGAGAATGGCATGAACCCGGGAGGCGGAGCTTGCAGTGAGCCGAGATTGTGCCACTGCACTCCAGCCTGGGCGACAGAGCGAGACTCTGTCTAAAAAAAAAAAAAAAAGAAAAAAAAGAAAACCTCAGACAATGTTTCCTGTCTGCTCTTCCCATCCAGGGGGAGGGCCACACACCCGAGCAGGAGGTGGGGAGGGTGCAGGCAAGTCCCTCCTCCGTGGATCTCCCATTTCCCACTTGCACAAGACAGGCTGGGCTGTGCAGTCTGCCAAGGCCCTTGTAGCCCAACTGTATCCAGATTCTTAGCTCTGTGGCCAAAGTCGGGCCAAAGCAGAGGTCACCTCTTGGCCCACTTAGTGCAACGTAAGTGCCAGCGCCTTTGCCTCAGCCAGATGGGTCCAATTCCACAGTGGCCTGCTGGTCCTCAGCACCCCCTCCCCCACCAAGTCAGTCATTACCTCCTCAGCCTGCTCTCCAGGGAGGCCTTACCAGAGTCATCCTCACCTCCAGACCTTAGCCCACTCTGCAGCCCTTCCTGCTCATGTCCTTGCTCCTCCTCTCTGAGCAGAGGACACAGCCTCCGAGGGCCAGAGGAAGATCCACACAGTGTTCTTTCATTCAGCTTTCCTGCCAGGCTGGGAGCAGGTGCCAGGCAGGCTCAGCTCAGGATCTGCCTTGAGGAGCCTCCTTGCCCCCTCCCGTAGGGCCCCTCGCTGAGTGTTCCGTTTATAGGGGCGGCCTCGTCCCCTCTGAGCACCAACAGGCTGATGTACTTTTGTCCTCACCTGTCGTTAACCATGCCACGCTGTTAGGTTTGCTTCGTAGGAGGGTGCCATGTGGCCGTTAGGAGCACGGGCTCAGCAGTCAGACCCTGCGTTTGTGTGTGAGGTCCCACTCCCCGGCTGAATGATCATGAGCAAGTGAGAGCCCTCCCTACACCTCAGTGTCCTCATCCATGAAGTGAGGATAGTGATAGTGCCTATTCTGGGGTTACTACGAGCAGTACATGTGGATTTGTATGTGAAGTGCTAAGTGTGTCACCTGCCATGTCACAAGGGTTCCACGTCACTTGGGGTCAGTGTTAACATGTTACAGTTGTTAGGACCCAGACAGGTCCCTCTCCATGTGTCTCCAGGCTCCCCAAGGGCAGGGCTTTGGAGGGGTGTGGAGATGCAGAATACATGGCTGAGGGGGTTGTATAATAAATGCACTTTGGGTTATTTCATTGATCCCTCGAGTCCCATTGACTCCCAGGGAGTCTGAAGGAAGGGGTGACAGGACAGATGAATTTGGAAGTACAGAAGGCAGAGTTTGCAGCTTCTCAGAGAGGCTTCTGGGGAGCTGGGGTGCCTAGTAAGCCCTGGGGTGGAGGACCCTGCAGAGGATGACATGGCTTTGCCCATACTGGGCTTCATTCAGTGCCGGGAAGACTGAGGGAATGACATCGAGGGACAGGCAGGCACAGGCTCCCTGATCAGGCTCCCCACGCCCTCAGTCCCTGAGCCTGTTAGTCAGCAATGTTTCCAAGCACACTCCAGGCTGCTCCCCTGGACCAGGTTGGAACCCCAGGACCCTGTGTCTACCTTACTGCAGACCTGGACTGGTGATGGAGAAGGTAGGGGGTCCACTAGGGAGGGGGCCAGGCCAGGAGGGGGCACGAACCACACCCCTGGAGAAGCGGAGGCTGCCAGGGACTGGCATTCTGGCTTTGGCCGTTTTCTCTTAAGTTCCTCCAGGGCCCAGGATGGGTCCTGCAGTTGGCAGCTGCTCAGTAAACCTCTGTTGAGCGAATGAATGAATGAATGAATGAATGAGTGAGTGAAAGCCAGAGTTGGGTCACTCCGCAGAGCATGCCCATGGGATGCACCCCCAGCTCCCCAGGAAAGCCCATCCTCCAGTCCTCTCACTCTCCCAGCCCCTGACCCAGCCCAGACCTTCTCCCTGCCCCACGAGCAACCACAGTCTCTGCCCCACTCTGACCCCAGCCCCCGCTCCTGCCTGTCCTGCAGCCCTGAGTAGATTTCCAGGCAGGCCAAGGAGGGACGTCAACATGCGGGCTTTCTGTTGTTACTAGCTGACAGGTCTCAGGTAATAGCGCCTGTGGAGAACCAGCTGTCTTAGCCAAAGAATTTGCAAATGCATGCCAGGAGTGGGTGGGTGAGCAGAGGATGGCAGAACGCCTCGGACTGGCTCCTTCCATGGGCACCCCACTCCCACAGCAGGCTGACAGCTGGGCGAGATTTCTCCCACACTCTGAGAGCTCCTCCCACAGGACAGGCTGCAGAGGCGGATGATGCTGTCCATCTCTGGCCCCTTCCTGTCCTGCAACTCCTAGTCCCAACCACACTACTGGCTCCCCCTGAGTAGCACTACCAGGCTACTCCTAAGCTAGAGGAAGGGCAAAGGGAGTAACTGAGGCTCAGACCAGGCACCTGTCTTGCTCCAGGTCAGATAACAACCCACCTATGGAGCAGGTAGACAGGTAAATCTACCTGTCTAGCCCTCTACCAAGCGGGGAGGTAGAGATGGCGGGGAAGAATGCACAGGTGGCTCGCCCAGGAGACAAGCTGCTCCCACAGACCGTGTGGTCGCACCAACCCAATGTTGGCACCTAAGGTGAGGGAACAGCTGTGGGAAGAGGGGAGGGGCAGTTCCCCAGCCATCCAGGAGTGCCTCAGGGACAACTCCCCCCTTCCCAGATCTAAGGCTGTCAAAGGGGCTAATTGTTTTCCAGCCAGGGTGACCAACTCATCTGTTCGTCTGGAACTTTCCTCGTTTTCGCACGTCCACACGGGTTCCAGTAGAGGCCCTGATGGGCCACTTGGAGCTTGCCGCATTGCCCTGTCGGGACCCTCAGTGGCTATAATGAGACAGTGACAAATGGGGCATCTATGGTAGCCCTCCCCAGAGGACAGGCCAAAGTGCAGGCCTCTGGCCTCTGAAGGAGCAGGCCCAGGGCCCGAGGCACAACTGCTCCACGGTGGCATTCCTGGATCAATAGGCCAGCATGCCCAGCCAGGCTCAGGCTGCCCTCTCGTCCTCTCCTCAGTTGGCTCAGTGCCTGGTCTGACAGGGGCTGAGCATCTCTAACTGGGTCACCCCCACCCCCACCTTCACCATCGCGCCTCCACCAGAGATAGCATGTCAGCTGCAATTAAGAATTTCAAGTTGCAATTAAAAATTAATTGGAAACCGTAGGTTGTTTATGTCTCTCTGACCTCCATCACCCTTATGGGGGAAGACAGGTGAGAGGAGGAGGAGGAGTTTTTAGAGTGGGTATCTGTGGGAGGAGGGGGGCCTCTGAGCTGGCATAGGTTGCATGGTAGCAGATTTCTCCTCGAGGCTAGAAGGAGTGACATCAACCAGCTGGCCTTGAATGCCACAGTCCCTGAATTCTCTGAGAGCCCCAGAGCATGGAGATCTGTGGGTGGGAGAAGAGAGAGACTACAAGGAAGGCATGGAGGGGAACTACTGGCAGAGCGAGGCCTGGAGGCAGAGGTCGGGATAAAATTTAGGTCTGCAGAGGGCCATAGCCAGGAGGTGTTCTGGATCTCAGGAAACAGTGGCCTGCAGGAATGAGAGAGGGCTTCCTGGAGGAGGAAGGAACACTAGACCTGGAAGGGTCAGTGGAGGGCACAAGCCTTGAGAAGAGAGGCAGAGGGGACAAAGCGAGGCACTGACAACCAGCAGTGTAGGCAAGGAATTGGGACCACGTAGGACGGCTTCCTCAGAGCCTCATGAGCTGCACCTGGTGCAGGGTGGGAAGTGTGGGCCTCCCAGTCTCTGAAATGGCCCACATGGTCTCTGGCCCCACGTCCTGCCTGCCAGGCCCAATGGTAAAGGCTCTCCCTGATATTCTTAGCATAAAAGGGCTGAGTTCACACTCCTCAGCCTCCCACCAGGGCTTGGTCTGACAATAATGATCTCTGTGTCTCCAGGAGAAGGTATTTCGCCTGCTCAGTCCCCTATGGACACCGAGGCCAAAGTCCCCTTAGCATTGTCATCTTAGTTGCTGCCTTCAGGTGACCCCTGTCCCCTCTACATCTCTTCTCAAGGCTTACTGCTCTCAGCTGGCCCTTTCAGGTCTAGTGTTCCTTCCTCCTCCAGGAAGCCCTCTCTCATTCCTGCAGGCCGATGTTTCCTGAGATCCAGAGCACCTCCTGGTTATGGCCCTCTGTAGACCTAAATTTTATCCCATCTGTATTGGTAATAAACCAGTGTAGTGTTCCTTCCTGATCCCCACCTAGGACTTGGCAAGAGCAGGTCCTGTGTTATTTTCTACTCCATGATGCAAATACTTGATCTCACAGCAGTGAATGCAAAGGGCTGTCAATAAAACGCATTCTAAATGCCAGATCATGGGTTTGCACCTCAAAGCCCTAGACACAGTGAGCAATAGGGACTAAAGCCTGGGTGACGAACTAAAAGAATGATTGAGTCTGCTTACTTGGAGAATGTCTATGGCTTTTTCTCCCCCACAAATTGTGTAAAAAATAGAGAGAGAAAAAGAGAGAGAGAGACAGAAAGAGAGAGAGAGAGAGAGCACACATGTGTCCATGTCTGTTGCTGTTGTATGCACCTGTGGAGTGAGGTCCCAACTTTTACCACATTCTTAAAGAGGTCAGTGAATTAGGGTTTGCTTTCAGCCATTAATAACAGAAACTCAACTAAATTTGCAGTTTATTTTCTCTCAAAAAAAGAAGTCTGGAGTTAAGCTGTCCAAGTTTGTATGGCAGCTCCATGATGCTCAGGAATCTACCTTCCTTCTCTCTTTTGACCTACCATCCCTTATATAGGGCTCTCATCCTCAAGGGCCCAAGATGGCCACTTGAGCTCCATCCATCACATCCACATTCTGGGCAAGAAGCAGAAATAAGGAGGATAGTGAAAAATAAAAGGGCACATGTTATCTGCCTGTCTTCCCCTGAAGGGATATTCCCCCAAATCCTCCCTACAATATCTGCTTAAAAATCCACCCTACAAAATCACTGGTGACGTGTAGCTGCAAGGGAGACTGGGAAATGTAGTCTTTTAGCTGGGCATCTTGCCACCTAGAGGATAACCGAAGTGTTCTTATTACTCAGAAAAAAGGGGGAGACTAGGTACAGGGAATGCAGTCAGTAGGCTCAGTAGGCTCTGCCATAAGCAGTAACTCCAGCAAGCTGAATAAGCCTTAAGACCTTGAGCTTGGCTGGCCTGGGCCAAGATTTTATCTCTTCCAGGGAGGAGAGGGGCTGCCCACAATCCCAGGACCACCCCTGAGCCACACCTCCCCGCCCACAGATGGCAGGAGGCCAAAAGTCACCTGGGCAGGTGCTCAGCAGATTTGCTGCTTGGCTGGAGTCTGTGGCTATACAGGAGAGTTGATGGGAGAAGGAGAGGCAGGCGAGGCCCAGGCCCTGAGAGGGGGGAGACAGATCAAGGACTTGACTCTTTCATTCTCATATTTGCTATTTCATTGTGCATCTAAATTGTGGGCCTCCAGGAGGCAGTGGGCACCATAACCACTCCCTTTCCACAGCTCTCTTTTAATGAAACACCTTTGCCTGCCTCTGGCTCCTGCCAGGAAAGGCAAAGGATGCTGCCCAGAGCCTACAATCCACCCTGCTGTTTCAATTAGGAAATATGTGTCTTCTGAGGATGTCCACAGTGAGGCTGGTAATTAGGGAGCAAAGTAACTGCCTGCTCTTTCAAAACTGACTTGGAAATCTGGAAGGGGCTGTCTGGGTGGCTCTTGGGCCCTCCTGGTTCCCTCTTATCCAGCACTGTTTGGATCCTCACCCCGAAAAAAACTTGTTTTGAGCACTTAGGGGGCTAGGTGATGGGGAAGCTAGACCCCTTCCCAACAAGTAATTATACATGTGATGGATATGGTGAAAGGGAATGCCAGATGGGAGGGACCAGCCATTAAATTGGAGCATTGATCAATGGGAGAGATGGAAGAGGAGAAGCTCCTAGCCTCTCTCCTATGGGCCTAGGCCAGGGAGAGACAGGATTCAGCCTCATGGGATAGTAACGGAAACACATTCATTCAACCAATGTTTCCTGAACACCTGCCGTGTGTCAGGTTCAGTTCTAGAACCTGGGGATGCTGCAGTTTACAAAGCAAAGGCCTAACCTTATGGAGCTTACAGCTTAGCTGGCAGAGGTGGACAGTAAAAAACAAAACAAAACAAAAAACAATTAAACACAAGAGCTATGGGAAAATCAAAGCAGGCTAAGGAAATAAGGAAAATAAGGGGTGACAGGGGTGGTTTGCTATTTTCTACTGGCTGGTCAGGAAAGATGTCATCTGAGATGAGATGGAAAAGCCATGATAGAGTAAGCCTTGAGGGTCACCTAGGCTTAGAGGCCATAACCAGCAGAGGGAACAGCCAGTGCAAATGCCAAAAGGTGGGGAAGTGCTCAGCGTTTGTTGAGATGCAGCAAGGAGGCCAGTGTGACCGGAACAGAATGAGTGAAGAGGAGAGCAACAGGAGGGGAGTCAGGGTGGTAAGGGAAGGTGGTCGTCAAGGGCCAAAGAAGCCACAGTGTCAAGGACACTGAGGGTATGGAGCAAAGGATCAGCCTGCTGCAGTGTAGAAAGTAGTCTGAGGGGCCAGGTGTGATGGCTTACTCCTGTAATCCCAGCATGTTTGGAGGCCGAGGTGGGCAGATCACTTAAGGTCAGGAGTTTGAGACCAGCCTGGCCAACATGGTGAAACCCTGTCTCTACTAAAAATACAAAAATTAGCCAGGCATGGTGGTGTGTGCTTGTATTCCCAGCTACTCGGGCGACTGAGGCAGGAGAATCACTTGAACCCAGAAGGTGGAGGTTGCAGTGAGCCAAGATCACGCCACTGCACTCCAGCCTGGGCAACAGAGCAAGACTCTGTCTCAAAAAAAAAAAAAAGAGAGAGAGAGAGAGAGGGAGAAGAGCCATCAATGAGGGCTTCCTAGAAGAGATCGGACCGATTCAGAGGCAGAAGAGGACAGGCACGTTTGTGCAGGGAGGGGACAGACTGATCCATTGCACTGGACAGGCACAGAGGCTGGCAGAATAACTGCAGAAAGACAGTGAGTAGCAAGGGTAAATCTGTGTGCCTACCCCATGCCCTTGGAATACGTCCCACCAACTGCCTCCCTGGCCACCTTTCTATTTGTGGAGCAGTCATCACGCCCCATGTTAGACACGGCTGCTGTTCCAAATGGATTATTGTAAATGATTTAATCACCCACATTAGCACTCCCTGGCTCCCACGTGGGGGCCCTGGAGCTTCTTTCACATTGGCCCTGGCAGAAGCTTTTCTGCAATTTACTCAGGCTACTGGGACATGAAGAGGTTTCCAAAGTACTGTTCCTGCCTCCAGTGGGGACAGAAAAGGATCCGCTGGGGTATGGGAAGAAGGTATTAGAGCTTCTATTTATATTTTGTTCTTTATCTTATTCTTTTAACATGACTATTGTATACATTTTATAACATGTAGACTACATTAGCACCGAAATACACGCATATAATTTACAAATTAATTAATATTGATATGTATTGGGGACACACTTAATTTTTTTTTTTTTTTGAGATGGAGTCTCACTCTGTTGCCAGGCTGAAGTGTAGTGGTGTGATCTCGGCTCACTGCAACCTCTGCCTCCTGGGTTCAAACAATTCTCCTGCCTCAGCCTCCCGAGTAGCTGGGACTACAGATGTGTGCCACCACACCCAGCTAATGTTTGTATATTTAGTAGAGACGGGGTTTCATCATGTTGGCCAGGATGGTCTTGATCTCTTGACCTCATGATCTGCCCACCTCAGCCTCCCAAAGTGTTGGGATTACAGGCGTGAGCCACCATGCCCGGCCCACACTTACTTTGTTAACTGCTGGGAGCGAGCTGCTGGAAGTGTTGAGGGTCTGCTACAGTAGATGATAATAGCTAACAATTGCATGGAACATGTGCTTCGTGCTCCTTTACTTCTCACAACAGCCCATTTTACAGATAAGAAAACTGAAGCCCAGAGAGGTTGAGTGACATGCCCAAGGCCACTCAGCCTGGAAGATGCAGGGCTGGGATGTGCCCCCAGTGGTCTGGCTGGGAATCCATAATGCTTCTCTGATAAGACTGGGGTCCTCAGACAGGAAGCAGAGATTCTAGATTACTCAGTTCATTCTTTGTTTCTGACAAAACGTCCCTATGCTACTCAAGATGAGTGGCCAGAGTCCCAGAAGAGCACCCCATCCCCAGCTCGTGCCTGCCTCCCACAGCTCTCCCATGCCAACACACCCTGTCTCAAATCCTGTTGCAATCTCAGCCGCTTGTTTTCACTTCTCCTCTGGGAAAGTGGAGAACAGATGATCTGTTTCGTTGGATGGGGCAGGAAGGGCTGGCTGGTGGTTAGAATTCTGTCCTCTTAGAAAACATGCAAATGGAAGATGGGCAGGAGAGGAAGCCAAAAACAGTGACAGAATCCTGGAGTGTTGTGATGGGAGAGGCTAAGAAGTGGGTCATGGGACTGCTGGAGAAGGCAGGAAGAAGCACCCAGAGCCTGGGCAGCAAAGAGCCCTTGGAGCAGAGTAGGGCAGACGGGAGGGAGTGCTACGAGCTGCATCTAGGAGACTGGGGTCCTCATCCCGAATCTGCGGACTAAAGGGACCAGGTCTGCAGGGCTCATCTGCCCACCAGAGAGCACAAGCAGCAGCCAGGTAGAGTTCTTGAAGCCTCTGAGAAAAACTGATGGTCATCAAAGGGGTGAGATCTTGCCCCAAGAGGCTTCCCTACCCCAAGCCTTCCTGACTCCAGGGAAATTTCCCCGGACCCAGTGACGCCCTTGGCCATGGACAAGCAGGGAGACTGGACCCTTTGACTCTCTGACTCAAACCTGAATCAGGAGGGCAGGACTGGAGCCAGGTGTAAAGTGTTTAGATCCTGAGCCTCTAGTATGATGGTTATAATGGATAAAGCAGAGGTTGCCATTTCCTGAGCATTCACTCGGTGCCACATTCAGAGATAGGTGCTTTTCACCTTGTTAAGGCTTCCCAACCTATGAGGCACTGCTATGGTTTGTGTGTGTCCCCCAAAAGGCATGTGTTGTAAACTTAATCCCCAATGCAATAATGTTAAGAGGGGGGGGTCTAATGAGAGGTGGTTAGGCCATAAGGGCTCTGCCCTCATGAATGGATTAATGTCATTATCATAGGAGCGGGTTTGTTATCCTGGGAGTGGGTTCCTTATAAAAGGACAAGTTTGGCCCCCTTTTATGCTCTACCCACCTCCCCATGTGCACATGTCTTCTCTGCTTCCACCATGGGATGACACAGCAAGAAGGCCCTTATTAGATGCTGACACCTTCATCTTGGACTCCCCAGCCTCCAGAACCATGATCCACTAAATACCTTTACATTTTAAGTTACCCAGTCTCAAGAATTCTGTTACAGCAGCACAGAATGAACTAAGACAGGTGCATCCCCTTGTTCTCATTTACAGGTAAGCAACTCAAGGTTTGCAGGATCAGGATATTGCTCCAGGTGAGTTGGCAAGTGGTAAGCCACGATTCGAACTCAGCCTGTTTTGCCTTACCTTGCTCTTAGCAGGCAGTCCCTGAGCCTGTAATCTTGCTCTAAAGGGAAGTCAAGACCCGGAAAAGATTAGTTTCTGACAGCAGCTCCCAGGCTTAACTCTGATCGCATTCATAGACTGAGCCGTGACTCTGTCTATGCAGTGGCTCCTGACCCTGGTCACACACTGAGCCCCAAACCTGGGCACACACTGAGCCCTGACTCTGGTCGTAGACCAAGCCCCAACCCTGGTCGTACACTGAGCCCTGACGCTGGCCACACACTGAGCCCCGATGGAAGTCTACATTGAGAATAAAGGCCAGCACCACTATTTGTTGAATAGACAGTTGCTGTTGGACTCCTGAGAGATAGGCACAGATCGCAACTTCCTCAGTAAGGATTTGGGAAGTTTATGCCACATGAGATGCTGATGAGGGAACATTTGAAGTTTGTTGGAGGTTCAGGGTCCAGATGTGTCTTTTCCAGTGGTCACTCTCTAAGTTTTGGAAGATAGGCCTTGAGAGACACACCAGGCAGGCATCCAGCAGCTAGGACAGCCAGGGTAAAGCAGCTCTGCCTGGAGTCTGAGGCTTCTGGGAAGGCCATGGCTGGCACTACTTGGGCCTAGGCAGGGACAGCCATGTCTGCCCAACCAGCTCACCAGTCCTGCTACCTGAAGCCTAGGCCACTTGATCAGGGGAGAGGAGCTGTCACAGGGGCCCTTCCTCAGGAGCTCTGGGCAAGACTAGCAAGAGAGGTACCCTCCTGCGTGACCCCCCACCCCCACCCCGCACTGAGGAAGAGACCTATTCCCCTCTAGGCAAAGTCAGGTGCATTTTCCAGGCTTTGTGCTAACATCCCACAGCAGAATCTAAAGAGGGAAAGCAGCCCATCCGCAGTCCTTCCATACCTGTCTAGGAAGCTTTCTTGGCACCTCCAGTCCTCTTAGAGCTCTCCATCCTCCTCCCACCTTGTATCAAGGGCCCAAGGCTTCTCCTTTTACAAGGTCATATTCTGTTTTCACAACCATGCAGGCCCACATGTTGAAGTAAGTGATGGAATGGATGAATGAATCAATGCATTCGTTAGTGGGTAGCTGACTTGTTGTGTAGATACAGTCTCTGTCAACATCACAGATCCTCCAGAATGGCATCTCCAGCCCTCCCCAGTAGCTTGGCCTCAATTCCTCTCTCCCTTCACTGCAGAGATCTTGCTCATCCAGCTGTGGTGCATGGGGTTGTTAAATGGCTGGGGGGTCCTGAGCAAGTCACTTCCCTCCCTGTGTAGTTCCCTCATGGCAACTTAGGATAGCAATAGTGCCAACCTTCAAGGTCTGCTGCAAAGGTTACATGTGGTGGTGCATGTAAAGCAGCTTAAAAGTGAGTGGCGTCCAGCAAAGCACCTACTACCATGCCTAGCCCCTAGCAGGTGTCAGTGCAGCAGAGTCCTGGTTTCTTCCCTCTGCCTGCCACCTTCTCTATACTCCACTTGGCAAGAGGTGGGTGGGGCTGCCCTTGACTGACCAAGGAATCCCTAACCCCCAACCTCTTATCCCAAATGAGTCTACAGACACGCCCTCCCCTGCCAGCTCATTCTAGCCATTTTTCTGCTCTGCCTGCACCCCTACCCCTTTGCTCTGGTAGCTGTTGTTTTAATGTGCACAATACAATTAAGGCAAAATGGATTTCCCATCAAACCCCCAACAACTTCTCTCTCCCCTCCCCATCCCAGCATCACCAGGCCTTATTCCTTCCCTCCCTTGGGGACCGTGGAGTTTAATTTCAGGACATAATTCCCTGAATAACTCTCTTCTACTGGAGCTTCCCACATACCCCCAGAGAACCCTTGGAAGCCAAGATGGGGTTTTGTTGGACTGGAAGCCTCAGGAATCAGGGTCAGAGCCCAGTGAGAATAAGACTCCACAGTCACGAAATTTCCACTGCATAGCTCGCTGTCCTGAGGGAGCAGGAGAGCAAGCCAGGAAAGGCAGACGGCCAACCTAAGGGAACAGCCTTAAGGGCCCCTCAGTGGAGGGTGGGGTCTCTGTCTCCAGAACTCCCCACCTGGAAGTGGGAGCCTGGAGCAGCTACACACACTGGCTCCCATCTCTGCTGGTTGAGGGCAGTCCTGAAGGTGTTAGCTCCCCTGCACTTCCAGCCTGCCTTGATCCACCGGTCAAGCTGCCTTTCCTGGCGTTAGTGCACTTGAGGGGAACAGGGCCAGCATAGGGTGAGCCCAAGTCCATCCAGAACTATCCACACAGCTATGGTGGAAATCAGAGAAGAGCAGGGGAGATGTGGTGCTGGGCACAGAGAAATCCGGGATACTAAGCAGCACCCTCCTGCTTAGGTTTCAGTGGCTTCCTTTTGTTGGAGACTCTGCAAGAGTGAAGATCATAGCCTCCTTCAGTTGGAGCCATCCTGTAGAGTCACTCATTTATTCCGCAAACATTTCCCAAGCCATGCTGAGTGCCAGGTCCCATGCTGGGCACTGGAGTCATGGAGATGAATCAGGCAAGGCCTCTTCCCTCAGGACTTCCCGGCCTAGGGCAGGAGGCAGAGCCTCACCTGAATGATGCCACACAGAGGTTGGGGAAGACAGGAGTATGGAGGTAGGTTTAGCTTGGGAGAGTCAGGGAAGCCTCCACCAGTGAGCTGGGGTTTGAATTGGGCCTTGAAGAAGGAGCAGGTGTTCTCCTCTGTAGGGAGAGATTGTAGGGAAAGCTTGTCCAGGTCCAGGGCCTGCCCCCCACCATACCCCATAAGCCATCAGCAGATCACCTTTCCAAATTCCAGGTCAACTCAAGAGCGCCTACCCATCTCCATCTGTTCCTCTACCCCAGCCTGGCCTGGGGGCTGAGAACTCAGACTCAGCACCTGCAGAGACTGTCTGCTGGACTTGAGCCACCAACTAAGTCCTTTTCTGACATGCGGGTCCTGCCTATGCCTGTACTACCTCCGGCCTAGACTGTATGTGCCAAACCCCATGTCCCTCACCTCCCAGGCCCCCCTGATGCCACCTTGTGGCTCATCAGGCCTCTGAAACCACCAGCCCCATGAGTCCAGTGGAGTGCACACACCTGCACTTGGATCCTGGCACCACAGTTGCAAGGTCTGGGGCAAATTGCCACTCTCTTTGAGCTTCATTTCCATGGGCTGCACAGTGAGGGTTACAGGAGATAACTAAGATGCATGGAGCACCTCCCCAAAGCCTGGCACAGGAGGGCTGCAGTAAACAGCTGCTATTATTGTCAGGCAAATTACTATTTGCATGGGGAGAACTGGAAGGGGCAATTGTCCAGCAAATAGACCCTGAGTTGTAGAATCTACCCAGCCCACCAGGGGACGTGCCAGGACTGCTGGGGCATGGGGCTGGAACTCAGCGCTGGGTACTGGGAAGCTACACTGGAAAGGACCCCAGAGGCTCTAGCCCTGTCCCCAGGGCCCCAGGCTTGGGCCGGGTTTTCTACAGTTGGCAATTTCCCCTTCAAGCATCTCCCAAACTCTCTCTGTATTAGCATGAGAATAGGGCGCCGGCTGAGACCGGAGGGTGCAAAGGTATTTGTATTCCAAAGAGCTTCCTCTGTTCCCTCAAAGTCCTTGTTGCCAGAGCTCGGAGGCTGGGCTGGGATCCAGAGGCCACTGTGGGCCAGCGAGGGAGGAGAGACACCCACCAGAGCCCACCCTGTGCTCCTGGCCCTCCACCCTGAAGCCTCTCAGAGGGGGGCTGCCAGTCCTCCCAGTTCCCACCCCTGTAGTGAGCCTCAATTGTGTGTGTGTGGTCGGGGGTTGCGCTGTCTTCTGAAAAAGCATATTCCATATAATAAGTGCTTTGATTTGTTTTTTGCCTCAACCTTTTATTTCTTTGACGTTTTAAATCCTATGCTATTAATGGGAGGAGTATGAAGTTTGTATGCTTATCAATCAAAAGTGAGCCTGGAATTTAAAAGGTGGAGAAACGTTGCCCAGTGGGATTAATAATAATAACTGTAATAACAGCTAACAGTGGAGAGCATTTGCCCCGTGCCAGGCATTACACTGAGCATTTTACATACACTATGTTTTTTTAGTCCTCACTACAACCTTGAGATACTGTTACAATCCCCATTTTACAGATGGGGCAACTAGGTCTTAGAAGAGTAAAGTAACTGGCCCAGGACCCTAAAATCAGTCAATGACAGCATGTACCACAGTGGCCCCCAGCACCTACCTGCCCCTCTGAGGCCTCTTTGGGAAGAACTAGCACTAATGGGGAGTTTGGGGAACCATGACCGGGGCAGGTGCTAGTCCAGACAGAAGTACTTTCCTCAGGCCCCTCTCCACCAGTCCTGCTCTAGAGGTGCCCACACCAGGGAGGACAGACTGGCATTCAAGCCAAGCACCCTGCAAGCCTCGTATGCAGCTGTGGGGCCAGAGCCCTCAGGGTTTCCCTGTTGGGCTGAGCACAGTGGCATTTCCAAAGGATGGCCCAGGAGTTAGGGAACAGGAAGACAAAACACCCTAGTTCTCCCCACAGCACCCCGTGCCCACACAAGAAAGAACCCAGGATCCTGGGCCTGCCCTGCAAGAATGATCTTTACTTGTCTGCCCAACTGCTGTCCCTCATCCTTTGTCACTGTTGCCCAGACACACTTGACACCTCCTCGTCCCCTCCTCCCTGCCCGCTGAGAGCCAAGAACACACCAAGCCCTTCAGCTGCTCTGCAATGGAGGGAAGAAAGTCTCCAAGCCCAGCCATGTGGTCCCAAGCACAAATTCCCAGCCAAGCCCCATGAGGAGGCAGGCCTATGACCCCTTCCACTGGCTTCCTTCTGTGAAATTTGTCCTTCGCTTCCCATTCCATCACAAGTTTCAGGTTTCATACAAACCAGAAGCCTTAACGACTGGCTTCCTTATCCAAACTGTCCCGGGATTCCAGTGTGGTGTGGAAAATTCTAACCATTCTCTCTATATCGGGTAGAAGTGCTTGGTGTGACCCCAATAGGAAGTGCTAATGAGATTTCAGGCACTGTGGTAGAGAGGATCCAAGGTAATCCCTGTGATCTGTGAATCGCACAAGGGCCATGGGTGCTGGGGCCCTCTGCAGACCAAGGTGCAAGGCCGTAACCTGAGGCCAAAGAGGCTGAAGGTGGGACCAGGGGCAGCCTGGGTGCTAAGAGGTGGGGACTCTTGAAGGAGCAGCCTCCCCAGGCTTTTCATCTGCTCCTCATTATCCTCTCCCTCTACCTGAGGGGGTAATTAAGCCTTCCTTCCATCAAAGACTGAGGGCTGGCTTCACCACAAGGCCTAGCTGGCATGGAAGGAAGGTAATGAGAGCTCTCACCAGGCCCAGGGCGGGTCCCCACCCAATCAGGCTCACACATCCAGGAGACCAGGTTTGAAAGACACCATTAGTGCTCTCCAGGGCTGAGGAAGAAAGCCTAGCAACTCAGGCTGTCCTGAGATTCAAAAGTGTGAGCACTGTTGTCCTGGGCCCTGGAGTTCAGGGGTTCAGGACCCAGCCATGGAGGAGTCTGAGGGAAGGGGCGCATGCCCACACATTGCTCCTCTAATTAAACGGAGCACAGGACAGGGACCAAGGGGGCTCTGGCAGCTCAGAAGAGGGAACCACAGAGTCCCTCTTATTATTATTCCACAGAAAGGAGGAGGAAGAGTGGTTGAAGATGGTGATTGTATTAGTCCATTCTTGCACTGCTAATAAAGGCATACCTGAGACTGAGTAATTTATAAAGGAAAGAGGTTTAATTTACTCACAGTTCAGCATGACTGGGGAGGCTTCAGGAAACTTACAATCATGGCAGAAGGGGAAGCAAACATGACCTTCTTTACATGGCATCAGGAGAGAGAAGAATCAGTGCCCAACAAAGGAGGAAGCCTCTTATAAAACCATCAGATCTTATGAGAACTAACTCACTATCACAAGAACAGGACAGGGGAAACTGCGCCCCATGGTTCAATTATCTCCACCTGGTCCCTTCCAAGACACATGAGGATTATGGGACTTACAATTCAAGATGAGATCTGGGTGGGGACAGCCAAAACACACCAATGATGATGATGAAATTGACCCAACTCCCTTTGTTGGAATCCTCATTGTACAAGAGGCACTGTGATGTGCCCTGGGTATGCAATATTTCATTGGTGACAGCCTCACCACAACCCTTTGGAGGCAGCATCTTGCTATTCCCTCATTTTTTCCGAGACAGGAAGGCTTCCTGGAGAAATGGCTTTTGAGGGATGGGAGGATGGCAGGAAGGCCATGGTGGAGATGGAGGAGAGGGCAGAAGGCAGGTGGGTGCTGAGAGTGGCAGGCAGTCCAGACAGAGTGAGGCTGGTGATGTGGGGAGAGGGCCAGCAGGGAATGTTGCAGCAGACCCTGGAGGTGATGGGGAGCCATTGAATGTTTCAGAGCACAAAAGTAATGGAAACATGCCTTAGGGACAGTGTTGTAGGGTTGGGAGAAGAAGCTGGAATATAGCAGTGCCAGTAGGGTGGTCTGAACCCTGGCTCCAAAAGCCTGTACTCCTGGCTCTGATCCAACAGGAGAGGAGGTTCCTGGAGCCCAGCAGGAAGGATTCTGGCCCAGAGCCACCTTTGGCCATACCACCCAACCTCAGGCAGCAAGCTGCCATGACACTCAACCTGGTACAGTGGGAGTCAGCTACTCCTCTCTGAGCCTCGGTTTCCCCAACTGCTCTGGGTTGCTACTGGTTTCCTCCAGTCATAGGAGGGCCTGGTTGGGCTCCCTGCCTTTTGAAGACAGCTCTTGAATCCCAGGGACAAGCACATTTAATGGGAGGGTTTCAGGCCAACCTCCAACTTTTAAGCAGCAACTGCCTCATCCAGAGCAGCTGCTCAATTACCTCTTAATCTTCTTGATGGAGTGGAGCCAGCCAACCACTGCAGGTCCACGCCAAGTCTCCAAGCCACATCTCCACAGATCATACCCTACCCCAGAATTCCCAGATGGCTGGGTGGAGGTGTGGATAGCTCAGGACAGCTTTTCCCTCCTGCCCAAAACTGCTTCCTCGTGCCACTGGGTCAGACCAGTAGTCTGGAAGAGAAAATGTTTTAGCCACTGAGACCTGGTTTGAAATTCCACCAATAGTACTTGGCGCTAGGCCTGGAAGGCCCTTTCCAACCTATCCATCCACTCTAGGTACCCTTATTAGCCATGAACAGCTGCCTCTAGGAATGGTTTTATGAAATCCATTTTAACCTCTGGTTTGGAGCAGGTTTGGATGGTGGGATTGCAAGACGGAGGGTGTAGATGGGGCAGGAAAGGAAGCCAAGAAAACCGAGCACTGATAACTAACTAGGTTGGGGCATTCATCTCAAAACCCAAAACCGAGGGGCCCTGTCCCAGCTAGAGCTTGGGTTGAAACCATCCCATTGTAGGAGCCTGGCAAGAAGTTTCCCAGGTCCATGACAAAACACACACACAGGTGTATGTGTACACAGATGTGAGCGCACATGTGCACAGACACACACACACAAACGCATGACCAAGCAGTAATCTAGGAGAGGCTATGGACTTTTCCCTTCGGAAGATTTTCTTTTCTTTTCTTTTCTTTTTTTTTTTTTTTTTTTTTTTTTTTTTTTTTTTTTTTGTGACGGGGTCTCGCTCTGTCACCCAGGCTGAAGTGCAGTGGCATGTTCACAGCTCACTGCAGACTCGACCTCTGGGGCTCAGGTGATCCTCCCAAGTAACTAGGACCACAGGCATGTACCACCACGCCTAGCTAATTTTTAAATTTTTTGTAGAGATGAGGTCTCATCTCACCATGTTGTTCAGGCTGGTCTTGAACTCCTGGCCTCAAGCACTCCTCCCACCTTGGCCTCCCAAAGCTTACAGGCGTGAAACACCAATGCCTGGCCTCTGGAGATTTTCTGATGTCATGTGATAAGCACGTGTCCATCATGTCCTCTTCTTGGAGCTGATGAAAGTACTAGTGCTGTGTAGGACTGAGTTCTGAGACCTGCAACTGGAGACTGGAAGACTGAGCCGCAACTGCTTCCCTGGGAAATCTTTTCACTGATTCTTCCAGGACGGTGGCTGGAGAGGTGGGATGGGGAGGTGTGTTGGAAGGCTACCCTTCTGTGGTGATGTGACTCAGACCAGGGCATAGTGGCAGGGGAGTAGTGGAAGGGAAAAATACAGGTTTTTATTTTCACCCAAGCACTTTGGTTTTGGGCAGAAGCTGCCACAAGGTGTCAGTAAAGGCTCAGAGAGGTTGGCTGACTTGCCCAAGGTCACACAGGCCTTCTGATGCCCAGCCCTGGGCATTTCGTAGTAGACCCAGAGTGATCTGCTCTGAAACTGGTTGGCGGAATCATGGGGCAAGCTCAAGAAGGCCTGAACGACCTTGCTGGGTGGTAACATCAGAAGGTAACTTCTTGGGCTCAGGCCTCCAAGAGGAAGGCTATGTCAGGTTACATCAGTGAAATGGGAGGAGTAGGGGACGGGCCTGGGCTCTGCAATACTGTGTGAAGCTGACATTGATGGCACAGCAGTGGTCTCTCCCCACCCCCACACCACCCCAATTCTTCCTGAATGATCGTGGCATAACTGCACTTCTCACACTTATCTGCATGCCTTCCTTCAACCCCCAGAGGAAACCACTTCATCAGTCAGTCAGATAAAGAGGCCAGGTCCTTTCTGCTGGGGTTTTGAGGCTGGTCCTATTTAATCTTCTTTTCTTCAAAGGCAAGAAAAGGCCTTGGCAGGCTCGGGACCCTCTGATGCTCCCACCCAAGGAGGGACTCTCTGCTTTGGTGTCTTGCTCTCCTTTCTGCCTGGCCTTGTGTTGAAAGCTCACTTCCTCTACTGGGCTCCAGGACCCACGTTGCTGGGCACAGTGGGGGCAATGGTTAGCATTTGTTGAATGACTGTTGAAGGGAGGCCTTTCTGGAGTGGCCAGCTTCCCCCCTGCCTCTGCTATAGGGTGACCGCCTATAGCAGATGCTGCTGGCTGGTTGACCCAAGCCTCTCCACACCCTTTTTTCCCCAGCCACCTTCCAGTGACTGGTCTAGAGATGGCTATGGGACCCACTTCTGGTCAATGAGATAGGAGTGAAGTCATTGGCTAGGGCTCCAGGACATTCTTTCTAAAAGGTACAGAACTGGCATTCCCCTCAGCCTTTCCATCTTCTTTCTGCCTGGAAGTTGGACCTAGGTGTGGAGTTGCTGCAGCCATCTTGCAATTATGAGGCAACAAGCATGAAGACAAAAGCTTTCACACTAAGGTTGGTGGAAGGGACAATGAGAGGAGCCTGGAGCCTTGACGGCCTGGTGGCCCCAGACTGCCCATCCCTGAATTTCTTGTACAGAATAAATACTTTCCTCACCCCACCACACCCTAATAAACAGTTAGGACACTGTTTATTAGGTTCTCTCTTACTCACTGCCAAATGCATCCTTAATTGTTTTACCATCCTCTGCCAGATAGAAGTGCTGAGCTCAGGTGGAAAGGGATCTCTTTCCCCTGACCTTGGTATTGGCAGGAAAGGTCAGAACACTGCACTTCCATGCACTGTGAGTCCAGGATCCTTTGGAGCAAGAAATGACCTGGAAATGAGGCTGACTTTTGAGTGACCAGTAGCTTCTCTAACAGACCGAGCTCAGGGACCATGCAGTGTCTTCCCCTTCTGTGGAAGTGCCCTGCTTTTCTTACCCCATGCTCTCTCCCAGCTCCACCAGCCTCCTGACTAGCTCCTAGGTGTCTTTCAAGACTCAGCCTGTGTCCCCTCTTCCCAAAAGCCCCTGCCACCCCATCACCCACCCCCAGGATGGGTTAGACATTTTCCCTTGTACCCCTACAATACCCCATGCCACCCGTAGCACTGCATTTGTCAACAAAGATGTCACGGACCATGTGTCCCTGTGTCTGCCTTGCACCAGATGAAGTGTCTTTTTACCTTTCTAAGCTGGGTACCTACAGCAGGTGTTTCAGTTATTCGGTGAGTCATTGTTCACTTGCTCATTCAATCATTCTAGGTTTATTGAGCTTCTCCTAGAGATCCCAGTGCCAGGTGGAGCAGCTCTGTTGTGCCAAGTTGTCACAGGGCCCAGTGCACCTTGCAGAGTGGATCGTCAGGAACAGTCCCAGAAGGTTGGCCTCAGGGATGGCTCCTCCAGCCACAAGCCTTGTTCTTACAGCTTACCAGAGCCGGGAGAGATGCAAGCTTGGAGCCAAGATAGCAAAGTCGGATCTCATTCTTGGCATTTTGCCTCCTCCCCAACCCCACTCTGCCCTGCCATTCAATGAGGAGGAGGGTCAAGGCCAGAAGGAGAGTCATTATCCACATGGGTACAATAAAGCTGGGGGTACCTTGCAGGGCCTGCGATTATAATCACCTCCTCCAGGACTCAGATTTGGGAGCTGAGGATTAAGGAGGAGGCAGGGGCAGAGGAACAGGACTGCTTCTAGAACTCCTGAAGAAATTGAATTTATAGTCAAACTCTTTTCACAGAGAAAACTCCAGGCCTCGATGATTTTCCTGGTGAATTCTTGCGAATATTTAAGAGTAAATAAACAAACCTTATTATACAAACTCCTCCAGATAACAGAAAAAGAGGAAATTCTTTCTAAGTCATTTTACGAGGCCAGGGTGATGTTGATATCTCAATTCCCACATCTGTAAACCGGGAATAATAATAGGTGGTGCCCACCTCTGAGGTAGGCAGCAAGATTTGGATTAAGGGAGTTGTGTGTATGGCCCTTAGCGTGATTCCCGACATCTAATATGTCCTTAGTGTTAGATGCCAAGAATTGACGCGGCCAAGACCCGATTCACACCAAGGCCTATGACTCATCTGCACCATGCTGAGTCTAGAATGGCATTCCTTAGACAAAGAAAGGGAAGAGAAAAGAGAGTTGGGAAATGATGTTGAAAAGAACCTCTGTCCTGTGATGGCCACTTAGCAAACTTGACCTCGCTGAACCGTCATAAACACTCTTCAAAGTAGGTATATCAATCCCATTTTACAGATAGGAAAACTGAGGTTCAAAGAATCTGTAACTAACTGTATAAAGTCAAAGCCAGGTCTGTCTTCAAGATAAAGCAAGTTACTAAGCAACCAGTCCATGGCAATGAAGCTCTCTGACCTTGGGCTGAGGCTATCTAGATTTAAGCGTTCCTCACGTTTTTTCTTTTTCTTTTTCTTTCTTTCTTTCTTTCTTTTTTTTTTTTTTTTTTTTTTTTGAGACAGAATCTTGCTCTGTTCCCCAGGTTAAGTGCAGTGGTGAGATCTCGGCTCACTGCAACCTCCGCCTCCTGGGTTCAAGCGATTCTCTTGCCTCAGCCTCCTGAGCAACTGGTATTACAGGCATGGGCCACCATGACCAGCTAATCTTTGTATTTTTAGGAGAGGCAGAGTTTCACCATGCTGGCCACACTGGTCTCGAACTCCTGACCTCAAATGATCCACCCACCTCAGCCTCCCAAAATGCTGGGATTACAGGCGTGAGCCACCGCACCCGGCCAAGGGTTCCTCACCACAAAATGACTGAAGGAGTTTCTCTCCAGGCTGTTAAAAGACAAGAAAAGCACGCAGAGAGTTCTGACATAAACCTGCCATTCTGTCTCCAAAGTTCCCATGAGCCTACATTCCCCTGCAGGTCACCACCTGCCCCAGCCCTTACATGGCTCATGTCATAAGGAGATGGGTCACTCCATCTCCTGCCTCATGGGAAAGGAAGGTTGTTATTGCAAAAGTAGTACATAAATACATTCTCATTGTAATAAAATCTTAACCAATTCTGAAATATATTGAACTCCTCTACCCAGAGGGGAATACCGTTCAACCCAGGATAGACCTCCCTCCAGACCAGCTTCTGTGCATTTATCTCATTATATAGATGCATCATTTCAAGCAGTTCTTTTACATGACTGCAATAATCCTGTAGGTATTGTTCTGCAACTTGCTTTTTTCACTTCACAATCCCACGTGCTATTTATATCTCCTTTACGTCCCTGATGGATTCAGGTTTACCAGAGTTCCAGAGGGTGGGAGCAGAACCCCAGAAAGAACATGGGGCTGGAGACACGCTGACCTGGATTGAAATCCTGGTCCTGCCATTGCATCTTGGTGACGTTAGGCCAGTCCCTAAACTCTCCGAGCCCCAGTTTCCTCACCTGCAAAATGGAGAGGGCAATAGTGGTAACCTCAGAGACTCCGTGTGAGATTTCACTACAATATGACAAAGCAGTGTTAATAAATTCAGAGCTTCAGCCTCCTAGGGCTTTGAGTACAAGGATTTAAGGGTCTGAAGGTCCCTGGTGGGCAAGATGGTCCTTAGAACTCAGATCCCAGGGCCTTGAGCAAGTCCTTTCTTACCCAAGACACACAAGACACAGGAAGGGAGAAAGCAGCAGAGCAGCGACACGAGACACCCAGAGCTGCTGTTCCATGGCTGCAGACCTCACTGGGCCTCTCCAGCCACATTGGGAGGGCTGGGTGTCCTGCTCCCTGACATCCCATAGAGGTAGCAGTGGTGACATCTGTCTGGCTTCTGCTTTCCCTAAGCTGGGGAAAAGCAAGCTGCTTTTTTCTTTTTCTTTTTCTTTTTTTTTATATTTCTTTTTTTTTTGAACACACAGGGTCTCGCTCTGTCACCCAGGCTGGAGTGCAGTAGTGCAATCATGGCTCACTGGGCTCACTGCACCCTTGACCTCCCAGGCTCAAGGACCCTCCCACCTCAGCCTCCCAAGTAGCTAGGATTACAGGTACATGCCACCATACCTGGCGTTTTGATTTTTTGATTACTGTTGCCCAGGCTGGTCTCGAACTCCAGGGCTCAAGCGATCCTCCCACCTCGGCCTCCCAAAGTGCTTGGATTATAGGCATGAGTCACTGTGCCCTGTCCCAAGCTGCTCTTAGTAAATATCTGTTGATTCCACCATCCATTCCTTCCCTTCTGGAGCCTGTTGGAAGATTCTTCTCCCTATTTCAAAAATGGGGAAACTGAGGACAGGGACTGTCAGAGGCTCTAGACATCATCTGGCCCAGCTCCCTCATTTGACAGATGAAGAGACAGAGACCCTGCAGGGAGGAAAGCAAAAGGCATGGGACAGTCCCGGCATAGAATGAATACAATAAATGCTGCATGAGGGGCCAGATGTTTTATTTAATCCTCATCCAGGCCCGTGAGGTAAGTATTGCCATTTCCCATTTTACATGCCAGAGACCTTAGGTGGCTTTCCACAGGGAGCACTGCCAACAGGAGCCAGAGTTAGAACTCCAGTGCATGAGTCTCTCACCCACCGGCTCCCGGTGCTGCCCTCTCTCACCTCCTGCCAGTCCCCAACCCTGCCTCATCTTCCTGGCCTGCCCCATGGGCTGCAGCTCCCTAGGAGGCCCCTCTGACCACCCTCCTATGCCCCACTGCTCCCATACAGACATCGTCCTGACCTTCAGGACCCCTGAGCTCTCTGACTTGAAGAATTTGTCTTCTCTCCCGAGACTGTGGGTCATCTAGGAGAAAGAGTCTAATTCTGAAACATCTCTGGGTCTTCACACCCAGCATAGAGCCTGATCCAGAAGAAGCAAATGTGAATGTTTGTGGAAGAAAAGGAGGGACAGAGGGAGGGACTCCAAAGCCATGCTCTTTCCTCTATCCCATAGCTTATTTGAGTAAGTTTTTTTTTGTTTTGTTTTGTTTTGTTTTGTTTTTGTTTTGTTTTTTTTTTTTTGAGACGGAGTCTTGCTCTGTCGCCCAGGCTGGAGTGCAGTGGCCGGATCTCAGCTCACTGCCAGCTCCGCCTCCCAGGTTTACGCCATTCTCCTGCCTCAGCCTCCCGAGTAGCTGGGACTACAGGCGCCCGCCATCTCACCCGGCTAGTTTTTTTTGTATTTTTTAGTAGAGACGGGGTTTCACCGTGTTAGCCAGGATGGTCTCGATCTCCTGACCTCGTGATCCGCCCGTCTCGGCCTCCCAAAGTGCTGGGATTACAGGCTTGAGCCACCGCGCCCGGCCTGTTTTGTTTTTTTTGTGACAGAGTTTCGCCCTTGTTGCCCAGGCTGGAGTGCAATGGCGTGATCTCGGCTCACCGCAACCTCTGCCTCCCAGGTTCAAGTGATTCTCCTGCCTCAGCCTCCTGAGTAGCTGAGATTACAGGTATGTGCCACCACGCCTGGCTAAATTTTTTTGTATTTTTAGTAGAGACAGGGTTTCTCAATGGTCCAGCTGGTCTCGAACTCCTGACCTCAGGTGATCCACCCACCTCGGCCTCCCAAAGTGCTGGGATTACAGGCGTGAGTCACGGCACCCAGCCAAGGCTCCAAGATTTAATCCCACGTTGCACATCCCCTTCCCTCACCTCACTGCCACTGGCCCTCTCCCTACTCCCCAGCCTCCCTCTCTCAAGTGCTAGTGCTCCCCACTGGTGAGGGCAGCAACCCCTCCCTGCCTCCCCTGCCACACTGCCAACAGCCCTCAGGGACTGCCCTGCCAACTTAATCCCACCAGGGCCCAGGGCCTCAGTGAGGGCTCTCTCATCAGGCTGCTTCCCTTAAGCAGGTGACAAGGCCTTGACCACAGACCCACGGAGGAAGGTCTTGGAGGCCTGGCCTTGCCTGGCCCTTCGAAGCAACTGAGAAAGTGGCCACCTCCTCCACAGTGCCGCCCTCCTGCTGGCTGGAGCCTGTGTGGTCCACGCTCCCTCTCCGAGGTGGGTAGGGGGCTGGGGAGACTCCCAGGGTTTGTCAGCAGAGAACCATAGTTGGGGAGGACTGCGTTTCCATGGATACAAGCCATGGGAGCTGCTGGGAGATGGGGCCATGGTGTACACAGACACAGATCCACACGGACCTGCAAGAAAAATAGCAACAGATTTGCTGAGTCATTGGCCCCACATATTTATAGTCTCTGGCAAAGGCAGACCTGCCTATCAGAGGCTAATAATACTGCAGCAGTGTGTTAATTGCAAAGACGGAGCCTTCAAGCATCCATTCAGACACCCGAGACCGCTCCTTGAATAAAGAGTGGGGCCCTCACAATGAGAGCCGGGATGCGTGGAGGCAGCGTGTGTGCTTAGGAGTGTATGTGCATGCAGGTATGTGGAACCCGGCTCTGGCACGTTCGGAAAGCCAGACGGAAACCACCCCACAGCAGAGTGTTAGAAAGCCCTCTTCAATCACCTAAGGATATCTAGGATTCAGTCCACTCTACAGATGGGCAGGGTGTGAGGAGGTTGACAAGAGGAGAGCAGGCTGGTTGACTATGTCCCAGGGGTGAGAGGAGGTGGACAGGATGCTGGTCTGCAGCCGTGAGAGACCTTTGTGGGGACAGCCACTGTCCTCTAGCTCTGCACAGTTGGGTATTAGGAGAAAGAGAGAAACAGGGCTCTGTTTTCTGGAAGGTCAGCCCCAGTGGGCCACCTGACACACCTGAGATCCCAGAGGGCCCCAATACAGAAGGCAGAGTCAAGGACGTTGGTGCCAGGAGCGTGGGTGACATGTTGAATAAACGCCCAAAGACTAAAGTCAACCCTAGAAGACCATCTGTATCCCTTGCCTCAGGGAGCCAGGAGGCCCATCTAGCTCTGAATCACACAAGCCAAGTCCTCACCTCCTATGACTTCCACCGGACATGGTGGTCCTGCCCTTGGAGCACTGCCTTACAGTGGCATTAGTTATATCTCACTGCCTCTGCCCCTCTGGGAGCTTCGCATGTTCCCAGCACCTGGAAGAGCAGGCCCTCGGTGAGGGCTTGTGGATAAAGAACCAAATCCCTTTGGTTCTTTGAAAGCAGTTATCGGTCCCCCAACTCTTCCGAACTCTAAGCCAAATCCTCCCATAGCTTGGGTTCAAGTCTCATTCCTGGCTCTAGTCCTCTCTGGACGTGCTTCTTCTTACACTGAGTCCTTCACTGGATGCAGAGGGCAGAAGACGGGTCTCTGAAGGGATCCCTGCCTTCTTATTTCAGCACACACACTACTGCCTTCGGGACAAGTAGGGCAAGGATTGCTGAGTGCAGCCTTCCCTTTGCTGCAGCTGAAGCAGCCTCCTGGCCTCTAGCCTCCAGCCCAGCCTAGGAGGACAGGGTCATACTCACCCCGAGGGATCTGACAGCAGATGGGTCATGGCCTCCAGGGACCCCTGAGGAGCAGCAGAGCAAGGCTCTGCAGGGAGGAGGAGTAACCAGGCTCACTGCATGAGCTGGGCCTCCATGTCTCCCACTCCTACCCCCAAAACAGCTCAATCATTCGTGACTGAGTTCACAGCATTCTGAAGTAAGGAGGCAGAAAAGGAGGGAGGAGGGGAGAAAAGAGAGGGACATCCTTTCAGTTCTCACTTCTCTTCAGGAGAAGGTTGACTCAAGAGCTATTATTAATAGTAAATTAAATAGTGCAGTTATTCTGAATAATAAAAAGCTCTTCTGTTCCAAGTTTTCACTGTCCTCTCTTGAGGGAAATACTTGCTGTGGCCTGAGATGTGGCATCTAGTGAATGGCATTAATAGGACAAAGCAGATGCTCCCACTGTGCCCAGTCACAAGCCACCAAGTCCCCTCCAAAATGCCTCCTCCACCCGAGCATCAAGGTGCAGGGAGAAGACAGGCTTCAGGTGCTCCAGACACCCCAGATCACCCTGCGGGGATCACACCGCAGAGCCCAGGCTGTGTTCACCTCAGGGTGGAAACCTTGTCAGTGGCATCCCTGCTGGTGAAGAGTGGCCCTCCCACCTGCTAGCCGTGTGACCTTAGGCAAGCAAGCCCTCAAACTGTTCCATTCCCTCATCTGTAAAATGGGGATACTGATAGTATCTCTCTCACAGGTTTGCTAGAAGGATTAAGGTTAATATGCATAATATTGTTATTATACATATAAAGGGCTTATAACTGTGCCTGGCATTTAGTGCAATGTAAAGGTTTGTTAAATAAGAGGCTGCCAGGTTGTGCAGAAGGCAAGCCCAAGATCCAA
Organism: Chlorocebus sabaeus; assembly: GCF_047675955.1. Taxonomy (NCBI): domain Eukaryota; kingdom Metazoa; phylum Chordata; class Mammalia; order Primates; family Cercopithecidae; genus Chlorocebus; species Chlorocebus sabaeus. The sequence goes on along the minus strand of NC_132929.1, from coordinate 49,570,498 downwards.
GACTCCATGCGCCAGGCTCCTTGTAATTTAAACCGTTACAGCAGAGAGCTCCTCAGTAGGTGTCAGCCCAGGCTGATGAAGCGGACGCAGCAATGTGATGTCCTGCTCCTCTCTGGGCCTCAGTTTCTCCGCCCATGCATGCCCATGCATGAAGCAACAGCTATGGCCCAGCCTGAGCTGACCTGTAACTTATAAAAGAGCTAATGTCCGTTGAACTCCTACTACATTCCAGGCACTGTGTTAAGTGCTTTATAGTCAGTCAGTCATTTCATGTAATCCTCACAACACCTCCATAGGTAGGTACTCTGTTTCACAGACCAAGAAACTGGGGCTCAGAGAGGCTAAGTAACTTGCCCCAAATCACACAGTTAGCAAGAGGTGGAGCTAGAATTTGAACCTGGGTCTGCCAGACTCCACAACCCAACTCCGATGCCCTTGAAGTCATGTCACCTAACCTCTTATGATATTGTAGCCAGGAATGTGTTGTGTAACTCAGGATTGCTTGGATGAAGGAGAGAGCAAAAAAGAAGAGGCAGGTCTGGGCTGCTCCTGTCCCACCCCAGGCTTAGCAGCCAAGTAGGCCTCCATTTGATACAGGTTGAACATCCCTTATCCAAAATGCTTAGGATCATAAGTGTTTCCGATTGGGGATTTTTTTTTCAGATTTTGGAATATTTACAAATAGTTACTGGTTAAGCATCCCAAATCTGCAAATCTCAAATCTGAAATGCTCTGATGAGCATTTCCTTTGAGCATCATGTCCATGCTCAAAAAGTTTCAAATTTTGGAGTATTGCAGGTTTCAGATTTTCAGACTTGGGATGCTTCATCAGTATCGGCTTATCTGAAGAGGTGAGGACCCTAGCTGGCTGCCTAGTAGTTGGGGGGAACACAGAGAGTTGAAAATGGATCCCATGGAGAGTGAGGTGAGAAGACTCTGGGGGAATCAGGGGATGAACCTGAGGCCCGGTGGAGAGCCAGACACAGAGTTATTGCCAGGCCCAGGCCCAGAGCAGGTGCCAGCATCTGGGATGTGCAGGAAACCCCAAGGGATGCAGCCTATCACAGCCTCTCCTGCTCACTCCCTCCCATCTATCCGGAGTCATCTGGTCCCTCCTGGGCCCACTTGGCTTCCTCTACTGCGTCTCCAAAGGCAGCAGCTTTTGAGGGAGTAACACTCTCCCCTGGGGCCCGGACGCTGTGCTAAGTCGTTGTTTCTGAGGAGGAAACAAGGCCGACTGCATTTTCTAAAGAGGCTCCAGGGGGCTGCAGCCGCCTGTGAGGCCTGCGCCTGGGGCCTCTCAGCGCCCACCAGTGGGACAGCGAACCCTGCGGGTTACAGGCGGTGGGTCAAGCAGGTGGTCTACGAGTGTGAACAAAATGTTTAACCTAGGGCTGAGTGAGAAACATTTGCGGTGGGGCAGACACTGGGCTGGGAGATGAGATGGGGTGGATCAGGCTGTTCCTCAACCTCCTGGGACTTCTAGAGATAGAAGTAAACATAGAAGCTACCCTCCCCCTGGTAAGTAGCAAAGAGGCAGGTAACTGAGCTTTGCGAGGTCAGAGGAGCAGGGACTGATACGTCCTGCCTGGGAAGGAAGGTGGAAAGGACATTCCAGGCAGGGGAGCAGCCAAGTGAGAGGGCTGGAGGCATAGGAGACGTGGGGGAGCCGCCTTCCAGGAGTTCTGGTCCTGTATAGTTCTAGAGGAGAGATTGGGGGTTAAAAGCGGGGGGGGGGGGGGGGTGTGGACAGAGGCCAGTTGTAAGAGGCCTGGAAAATGCACACAGAAGCTCGAGTTTCCTGCTGAAGGCAATGGGGAGCCACTAAAGGAAGTCATGTGATCAGACTGGCCTTTAGAAAGATCACCCTGGGACAAGCTGACACCCCATCCAGCTCTCCAGAGCCCCAGCTCAAGCCCTTAAGTGTCACAGTGCTTCGCCCGACAGGCCATCCTGGAGTAGGGGGTGACGAGGGAAAAGTTACGAGTTCACATCCATGGGACTCAGCACAATACAGATCCAGCCAATCCAGATTCTCCCCGGCAATGGATCTCTTCCCCAATTCACAGACGTCTACGTTAGAAGTGATGACATTTACATATCAGAAAATCAGTCCCTATGATTAATCATGTCAATTACCAGAAAGGAAATAGTTTTGTGACATCCTTAACTGACATCAAAAACTCATTTGATAGAATTGAATATCCACTCTGCTGAAAACTCTTAGTAAAATAAAAATAAAAGAACATTTCCTTGGCATAATAATAATTTTAAAAACCTGTGTGCAACCAACTATCAACATCATTCTTAGCAATAACACACCTAGCCAGGGTCATTCATATTTTAGTGAGGGTGGGATGAGAAAGCCTGCTATTATCACAATTATTTCACATTGTTTTGGAAGTTTTAGCCAAGGCAAGAGTACATTAAAAGACAAAGGGAAACACAACATTTGGAAAGGAGGAGAAATTGCCATCATTATTTGTACATGATATTATTGTTTATCCAGAAAACTCAAGAGAATCAACTGGAAAACTAATAAGAGACTATGAGCGAGGTCAGTAAGATGACAAGTTTTGAAATAAATACACTGGCAAAATCCAATTAGAAACCTTAAGAAGAAGAAAAGTGAGGAATAGAGTGAGGCAGTAGTTCAAGGGTACTCAAGGTCAGAGAATAAGCCCAGGCACCTCAAAGGCCTCCTGTTGGGGCCCAGCCTAGCAGGGAGGGGGAGAGGAAGATGGGGTGCACCAGCTGGAGCTGCAGAGGGCAGGGAAGCAGAGAGGAAAGGGGTATCCGGAAACATCTTTCTGGGCTGGTAACAATTGGGCTTGGACTGGGAGCTACCCTGTTGGGGGAATATCCAGCCCTGTGAGCCTGGTTACCAGCAGCCCTGGCAGACAGCAGCTCAGGGCAATGGGATGCAGGCAGTTCTGAGAGCCAGTACCTGACTGCTGGGGGCTCCAGGATGCAGCAGGTCCAGGGTAGAGAACTGCAGACCCTGATGGAGAACTGTCATCCACTGCGGGGCACAGAGTCCAGCAATGAGATTCCAGCTAAGTGTCGCTGAATATTTGATGGGCTGATTACAAATTGCTCCTCTGGATTCATTAAAGTAGATTTCCCAAGAGAACCTGTCCACGGCAGAGTCACACCCAGCCAACCTTTAAGTTCCATTCTGATGTCAGGGGCTGGCTCCTCAGTTCTCTGCCTCCAGGCTCCTGGCAACTGGGCCCTTTCTTGCTTGGGGTGGCATGATTCACCTGGAGGCATTTGGCAGGGCTGCAGATGCACAGGCACTAGCTGCAGTGCCCCCAGGGCCATTCTCAGAAAGTGAAGCTTGATTTTTTCTCCATCTATGGTGTGAGTATGGCATGAAATGCATGCACGGCTCCTCTCACATGATGAACAATCTCTGGGATTTCCAACCAAACTTCTCCTTTCTCTTTTGTCCTCCTCACTCACAGGCCCCATCTGCATGAGAAGAAAAGAAAGGAGAGGAGAGGAGAGGAGAGGAGAGGAGAGGAGAGGAGAGGAGAGGAGAGGAGAGAAAAGAAGAGGAGAGGAGAGAAAGAAAAAGAAAAAACAAAAGTCAAACAAACAAGACATCACTCATTGCACCCCGTCTACCCTCCCACCCCACCCCACCCTACCCCACTCCACCCCATTTGCTCCCCATCCACTCAAACAATTGCCCTTGTCCAGGGAACAAGACAATTACTTCCAGATAAGATGTTGCCATTTACAAGGAGGTTTGGTGCAAAGCAATGGTTGGAGCTTCTATGGTAGAATTTTAGGACAATATGTAGGAGTATAATATTTTAGACATTGAATTATGTGAGGATCAAATAATTGAAAGCTGGAATTTTTTTTTCTTTTTGAGATGGAGTCCCACACTGTCACCCCAGCTGGAGGGCAGTGGCAGGATCTCCACTCACTGCAACGTCCACCTCCCAAGTTCAAGCGATTCTCATGCCTCAGCCTCCCAAGAAGCAGGGATTACAGGTGCCCACCACCATGTCCAGCTAATTTTTGTATTTTTAGTAGAGACAAGGCTTTATCATGTTGGTCAGGCTGGTCACGAACTCCTGACCTCAGGTGATCCACTCACCTTGGCCTCCCAAAGTGCTGGAATTACAGGCATGAGCCACCACGCCTGGCCAGAAGCTGGAAATTAATGAGTTCAATGCAGACTCCAAACTTCTTGAGGAGGCTGTGGCTGTTGAGTGGTGGGGAGGAAAAGAAGGGAAGGAGAAAGGAAACAAACACATATTGAGCACCTACTCGGTGCTTTCCCTGTGATGTCCCATGTAGGCCACTACCAAAGAGCGCAGGCGTTATTTACACCTAGTTTCAAACCCTGGTCACTTGGATCCCATGATCTTGTGTTCCCGAGTTCCAGAACCCAGTTGCTCCTGAGAAAGCCAAGCTTCGGAGAGCAGGCCTCTCACTCCCAACCAGACTCTCATGGCTTTCTCCATTCACTCCCAGGCCTCTACTCTGCTGCTCACCCCCCTTGGTCTTCTCATCTGCCTTGGTGCCTAGAATTACCTGATCACTGTTTCCTACCTTGGGGTCAGAATTGCCCTCCCACGGGTGCTCTGTGACCACACAGACATCCCTGTGAGGGCCATACTCAGCACCAAGCCCTCATGGAAAGGAACTTTTCAGGCAGGACGGGGTGGGGCACAGAAAGGAAAGGTGGGGCAGCGGTTTCTGTTGCAGGTCCTGGCCTGGCATGTCCCCAGCCCCCAGCCTTCCCTCTTCGGCAAGCTCACTGATTACCTGGAGTCCTCCTCCTCAAGTTCAGTGTCTGGGAGAAGACTCTTGGAGGTGGGTTTGTTTGGCCTAATTCACCAAGTCCCCCTGGCTCCCTTGGTCTTGTCACCATGGAAACCCTGTGAGGTCACCAGCACCATTAAAATAAGAGAAAAAACATTTCTCCCTCCCACAAAGTGAGTTCCTAGTTGACTCCAGTGGCTTCTATGGAGGAACGGAGGGCAGGGCTCAGTCCAGGGAAAGACCTGGCCCAGCCCTCAGGGATGAGTTAACCCCTTGATGCCCAGATGATGGCTGCTCAGATACATGTCTTCCGCCTCCCTGAAGTTTCTCAGGCATCTGTGCCCCAGAAGAGTGAATCCTGCAGCTTTGTGTACACACCAAACAGCTTCATGCTGTACCTGGAAAGGTGGGGAAGGGGCTCCAGGAAATGCTACTGAACAAAAACTGCCTACTGGAGATTCAGGGAGCTGTTGGGAGGCAGGAAACTGGGGGAGAGAAGGGAGTTGGAGCTCTGGGTCCCTGCTCCAGACCCTTCTCCCTCTCAAGCAAAGGTGAGAGCAGAAGCTGCCAGGTATAGCCGGTACAAGAGTACAGGGTATTGATTGGACTCTCCCCATGCCCATGCATTCTAAGGTTGGCTCAGCTACTGAAGGGCCTTCACACCCTCTTCCTCCATGCTGCCAGCATGCCTGGGACGCTTGCCCACACTGGAGAGGACCCAGCCCACTTTCTGCCTCCATTTGAGGCCAGCATGAGGGCCAACAGCCAGCTCCTCATCCACTTCTCTTCTCTAGCAGGCCACCTGGCTCTGGCCTATCCCTCCCAGGACCCAGAATGCCTCCCTGTGCTGCCCTCCTGGAGTCCACATTCCTCACACTACCTCCAGGACCTTTCCCAGCACCCACTCCCACTGCACGTCTCCCCCACCATCCCCTCTGGCCAGTGGGTCTCCTCACTGTTCTAGGTCTAGAACATGCTGCTTCCTTTATTCACATTCCTAAGACAACTTCTCCCTCCCTTTGTATCTATTTTAATCCTGTATTGCATTCCTTCACCATCATCTATGCACTTTCACCTTTCTATTTACACAACACCCCAGCACTACCATCAGCACCAGGCTTCCCTCAGCACCAACTCCACTCACCACTATCATGAACAACCACCATCCCCCTTCTATCACACTGCCCCTCTCCACCGTCACATCTTCTCACCATTGTCACCACCACCCCACAGTCAATTCCACACCACCATTTCTACCATCACCACCACTGTCGTCAACACCATTCTCACCACCTTCATAATCACCATCACAACATGGCTGTCACCACAACCACCATTCCTACCACCCTCCTGTCAGTACCACCACCACCATCTCCCTCATCAGTGCTGAACTCACTATTACCACCACAGTTACCATCACCATTCTCACCATCATCATAAGTCATCATCACCAACATTGTCACCACTACCACCACCATAACTGCCATCCTATTGTCAACACCAGCACCACCACCATCTCCATCATTGGCACAGCACTCACCGTCAGAACCACTGTTAACCTGTTACCACCATTGTCTATACCCTCATCAATATCACACTGTCATGACCACACATTGCTATCATCATGACCATGCACTCATCACCACTACCATCATTTGGAGGGAAATAATGTGTTCCTTCATAAAATCAATCAAGCAATCAATTTCAAATTCTTCAAGAGGGGCCATAAAAGAACCTACATAGAGTGGAGCAGCTGGACCTCACAGCCCCCATTCTTGCTCCCTAGGATTCTGCATCCTTTGGATAATCTCACACTAATTGGCTATTGTTGCCACCAAACTGGCCCTAGGAGCTCTTTCTTTAACACCTCAAGACACGGCTGAGATAGAGCTAGAGCATTCATAGTAAGTGGGACAATAATATTGAACAACAGATGAGAGTATAAACTGGCACGAACTTCCTGAAGAGTAGCTGAACAATACAAGAAAAATATTTGAAAAGTGCATTCTCGGACATCTTATGTCTAAGAAGTTATCATAAGGCAATAATTAGATAAATTTGCAAAGATGATGTGTGGATGTTATAATAGCAATCATTGGAAACAGCCTAAATGTATAGCAAAAAAAAAAAAAAAAAAAAAAAGAGAGAGAGAGAGAGATTGTTTGAAGAAACTATATGGATTAATATGCAGCCATTAAAACAGAAAATATAGATTTACCTATTGACATAAAAATATGCTGACTCTATATTGTTAATGAGCAAAAGCAGGTTTCATATCAGCATTTATAAAATTATCCTCTAGTTCTAAAAGTGTAAATGTCTTCATGAAACAAGGTGAAAATATTTTCACACCTGGCATCAAAATTCTTCTTAGATGGAAAACTGTCTTTGGGAAAAAAAAAAAACAACTTTGGTCATCTGGATATACAGTGATTGCAAACCACTAAGCACGAGACAAGGAGAGGAATTCCTTTTGCTCCTGAGGAAGATGGAAGAGAAAGGTGAGATGATCAGAGGAGAAGGGAAAGCCAAAGAAGTTAGCATAGAGGAGATGGGGCAGATGCCAAGAAAAATGCCTGGTGAGGCCGGGGAGGGAGGATTGCTTTAGACCAAGAGTTCGAGACCAGCCTGGGAAACATAATAAGACCCTCATCTCTACAAAAAATATAAATAAATAATTGAAGTTGTTTGTGTCACTACAGTATGAACCATTTCTTCTTCTCCCCCACACCAAAATTTCAGTCCAGTCTACTGGATGCTCAGAGTTTCTGAATGAAGGATTTTTCTGTGAGAATTGGAAAAAGGGCCAAGTTTCAGGTCTGATCCACCCCAAAGTGGTTCTTTCTGGTGGGAAAAAAAAAAATTAGGGATGACTTATATATTTGTTAGTTTTCTTTGTATCTTCTAATTTTCTAAAAGAAACAGAAAATGAAAATAGTAAATATCAGGGACCACAAATGGGGAATACATCAAGTCAGAGGGAAGTGAAGAATTTGGGCTACAAAATGTGGCCTATGTCCTCTCCCACAGACCCCAGGCTGTTTGCACACTGTGGGCACTGTCTTGATACCCAGCACCCAGAAGCATCTATCTAGATGTCTCAGCACTCTGAAGCATGATCCCAAGAGAGGAAAGTTCTGGGGAGACACAGGGAAATCCCCGCTCCAATGCCTAAATGTAGCCCCATCTTCTCACTCTGATGAGAAGCTCAGAGGACCCACGTCTTCCTGCACCGTGAACGACAGGAGGTGATCCCCCTTTTCAGGGGTGTCCTGCCACTCACAGGGACTTAGGCATGTAAGCCTTCACAAGATAGTGTCTTAAGATGACACCACAGCAATCCTAATAATCATATAAGAGGCACACACATAATCGCAGTGTGGTCGTTGGTTTTGGTACACCACCAGCACCATCATCATCACCATCGCCACCATCACCATCATAACTGTGAGTGACCTTTTAATTCAAGCAGTGTACATCTGTCCAGTTCTGCCCACCTTCTGGGTCAGCTTGAGGGGGCCTGAAAGGACAATGGAGAGGCCAGCAGAGGGGGAGTGCTCTTTCGTTCCCATCTCCCAACATGTCCCTGATATGCACAAAACCCTGTGAAGTTCATTCACTTGGTATTCAATGGAATAATGTAACTGGTAATGAATTTGTTTTGCATTCAGTTGGATAACACTGTTAGTTATGAATTTATAATTTGCAGAGGGATAAGGCTTTTTTTTCTTCAAGGCGTCAGAGAAGCTGTTGCTTACAAACTTGTAATTCGCCGCTGCAAATCCATCTGTAAATGACACTATTGCAAGCTGAAAATCTCCCAGGCACAAGGAATACAGACTCAGAATTAAATTGTGTGTTTGACAAGAACCTGCTGTTCTTGTCCAGCCCTGGACCCCTTGTCCCGCCCTTCCTCCTGAGTTCGGCCTCAGTCTTGCCGGCTTCCTTCCCAGTCAGTTCAGCCGCCACCACCCTCACTCCCCAGCAGTCCGGCCTTGTGCCCTCTGCTCCTTTCCTTCCATATCCAGAGGGGTGTAAATAGCCCAGCCAAGGTCACATAGCTCTCTGGGGGAAAGTGCAGACAGGCTCAGCCAGCACCAGCATAACCCATGTCTGTGGGATAAACACAGAACTCCATTGTCCATTTCTAACTCTCACTGGGCCTTTGTTTCCCCATCATTGATGGGACTGTGCTATGGTTTACATGTGTCCCCCAGAAAGCATGTCTTGGAAATTTAGTCCCCAATGCAACAGGGTTGGGAAATGGGGCCTAATGGGAGATGTTCAGGTCATGAGGGCTCTGCCCTCATAAATGGATTCATGCTTATTATATAAGGGCTTGAGGCTTCAAGTTCAATCTCTCTTGGCCTCTTTCAACCCCTTGCTTTCCGCCATGGGATGGTGCAGCAAGAAGGCCTCAACAGATACTGGCACCTTGGTATTGGACTTCCCAGCCTCCAGAACTGTGAAAAATAAGTTTCTTTTTAAAATACATTATCCAGTCTGTGGTATTCTGTTATAGCAACACAAAACAGACTAAGACAGACCCCAAGCCTTTTAGAAGTATTTTCCCAGATTTGCCAACTAGGGCATGAATAGGAAGTGAGTTTGCCCAAGGAAGCCTTGCAAAGAGTGAGAAGTATCCCCTAACCAGGACTGAGCCCAGAGAATGGGGTAGCAGCGTTGGGAGTCGGGGGAGGGAGATTGGTTCAAGAATCAAAAGGGTAGAATTGGGTGGGGGGGGGGGGGACAGTGACTTGTGGACAGCTTGGCACAGATTCTTACTTGGCACAGATTCTTTTTTTTTTTTTAGATGGAGTCTCGCTCTTGTCACCCAGGCTGGAGTGCAGTGGTGTGGTGCAATCTTGGCTCACTGCAACCTCCCACTCCCAGGTTCAAGGGTTCTCCTGCCTCAGCCTCCTGAGTAGCTGGGATTACAGGGGCCCACCACCACATTTGGATAATTTTTGTATTTTTAGTAGAGATGAGTTTCACCATCTTGGCTAGGCTGGTCTTGAACTCCTGACCTCAGATGATCCATCTGCCTTGGCCTCCCAGAGTGCTGGGATTACAGGCATGAGCCACCACACCTAGCCTTGGCACAGATTCTATATGGAGCTGAACTTGTATGCCTCAGTCATTTCTAGCATCCTGTATTTTATGCTTTTTGTCTTATTTCCTGTGTGCTTCCCTCCATTATTCACTGATTTGTTCTTTTTTTTGGTAAAAGTTACTTCCAAAGAGTTAACTTTGAATGAAAATTCAAAGAAAACACAATCCATAGCTGGACTAAGGAATAAGATTGGTGCTTGGTAGGAAGTCAGACCTGGAAACAAATCTTGGGGACTCATCACCAGAGAGTCCATCAACAAGCATTCATAGTTCCCCATCCCCAGCACACTCCAGATGCACAGCTAAAAATGAGGGACACAAGAATAAACAAGACAGCATGGGCTCTGCTTTAGAAGCTTACGGCTTAGTGGGGAAGACGGGCCATTGAACACACAGCTACAATAAAGTGTGATTACTGTTTTGATAAGAAGAATCTGTGTGTGGTGGTGCCCCATGGCAGAGGCACGAAAACTAGTCTAAAAAGGTTTAAGATGAAACCTGCTGCTAATGAGCTGTGCGACCTCAAGCAAGTTGTTTAACTACCCTGAACTTCATCAGCTGTATTCATTGAGCAACTTTATTGTAGTCACTTCCTATTGGAGTCACTTCAAGGGATATACATCTAGCAGGGAATGCAAGTGTTACACCATGACAAATAACGGGTAGGAGGACATCTCCCTGGGGGATGGCTTTCTGGAGGCTTGAAATTTAAGTCAAGTCTTTGAGGGTGAGTAGAAGTTAGCTAGGTGAAGAAGGAGCAAGAGTGCCCCAGGCAGAGGAAACAGCATGTGGAAAAAAAAAAAAAAAGTCAAGAGGCAAAAAATGTGCACATCCAAGGCACTGAAGGCAGGCTGGAGTGACTGAAGGGCAGACAGCAATGAAAGTGAGGAGAGAGGGGCACAGGAAAGAGCCACAGGAGCCAGAACTCAGGGCCTTGTGAACGTAGTGAGAACTTGGGGCTTGGAAGATGTGAAATCATGAGAGGTTTGGAGCAGGAGAATGGTATGTTAGACTGTCACACTCCAAGTTTTGTAAGAATACTGTGCTCCTATGAGAAGAATATATGGAAGAGGACCGGAGAGCACATGGTGGGGGATGGGGGTTTCATTGCCTAGTTGAGATGCAGGTGCCTCAGACAAAGGTGGTGGCAGCAGAGAATTGAGACAGGAGGGATCTTCTGGAGGAGAATTAGCAAATGGAAGTGGATTTGAGGCAGGAGAGAGGGGAGGAAGGTATAAAGGAAGACTCGCAGAGTTCTGGTAAGAGTGACTGAGGTAGGGAACATGGGAAAGAAGAGTGTCTTAGTCCATTTCTGTTGCTACAACAAAATACCTTAGCCTGGGTAATTTATAAACAAAAGAAATTAATTGCTCACAGTTCTGGAGGCTGGAAATTTAAGATCAAGATGCCAGCAGATTCAGTGTCTAGTGAGGGCCTGTTCCCCACAGGTGGTACCTTCTGCATCCTCATGTGCTGAAAGGGGCAAGGCAGCTCCCAAGGGCACTAATCCCATTTGTGAGGGTGGAGTCCTCACGATTTAATCACTTCCCAAAGGCCCTATCTCTTAATACTATTACACTGGGGATTAGGTCCCAACACATGAATATTTGAGAGACACCATATTTAGACCATAGCAAAGAGTTTATCCTGAGGTCAGTTTTGAATCTGAGCTTCTCAGAAGACATGAAGACAGATCCATGAGTCTGGAATTGGAGAATCTGAGCTGGAGATGTGGATTTGGGATTCGTGGCCATATTGGTAGTAACTGCAATCAGCAGAGAAGGATATACAACTGAGGAGGCAGAGAGAGACATGAGAAAGCAAAGGACCCAGAACTGAGCCTTGAGCAACTCCAGCATCCAAAGTCGGGCAGTGTGGAAAGTGGGCAGAGGAAGCTGAGAGCCAGCCATGAACATGCAGCCTGCAGAAATCCAGGAAGGCTGGGCATCCCTGAGGCCGAGAGAGGACAGGCGGCTGACTGTCCAAATGCGGTGAGAAGACAAGTCAGATCAGGGCTCAAACGTGTCCTGTGGATTGAGCATCTTAGAGGTCACGGGTGTGTTTAGCATTTAAAGACTTTTCAGGGGAGTGGTGGAGGCGGATGCCAGATTGCAAGGAAGAGGGATGAGTGAGAGCCAGGGAAGGAGAGGCAGGGAATGGGGACAACTCTTGGCGTGAGTTTGGCTGTGGAAAGAGGAAAGACGAGACAGTACTCGGAGAGGGAAGTGGGATCTTACTTGTAAGATGAAAGAATTTAGAGAGCCAGTTTAAATGCTGATGGGAAGGAACCAGGAGAGACAGAGAGAGAAAGAGAGTAAGTGAGAGAGAGATATTTAAGGATAAGAGAATGGGGAGTAGGGTAATGGGCAGCCTAAATTCCCCAGAAGGCAAGCAGAAATGATAACAGCATACTTCTTCCATGCCGTGGCAGGCTAATTGAAGATTCTTTGGAAGTACTCTGCAGAATATTGTCTTCCCATAATGCCCCGACATCCCATTTTCAGAAGAAGAAGCCGAGGCACAGAGAGGGCATATGCTTGGTCTAAGTCACACAGCAGGGCTTTGCATACAGGTCTTCCCTGGAGAAAGTGATGTTGGAGTGTTAAAGGTCTGGGGAAGGCCATTAAGGTTCAGGGTACTTATTGAGGGGACTTCTGAGCTATGTGCCATGCCCCTTCCTTCCAGTTTTTTCCATCTTACGGTCATCTTTAAAATAGTGCGTTTAACAACGATGCAAAATAAATAATTATTTGAGAGAGTCATTCAATATTTACAAAACATACCTTGGGAACTGACTTTGACTGGCTCTACTGGATGTCAAGGGCATGGAGGTGCTCTCCAGCAGCATGTGGTCTGTGGAAGAGAGCTGGATTCACCATGGCAAGGAAGTGTGGCAAGCACTGTACTTGTGGTGGACGAGGGCTCTGGGGTGGTGCAGAGGAGGGATCTCACACACTGGAAGAATATTTCAGAAGGGTCTAGGGGTTGGTCTCAAGAAGAGAGAGGAGAGAAGCATTCCAGGCAAAGAGGAGAGCAGGTATAAGGCAGTAGTGAGGAAAAAGCTGAAAGCAGCTCAGCATGGCAGAGGCACAGAGAGCGAGAGGCAATAAAGAGAGATGAGGTTGGAAAGCTAGACAAGGGCAGGTTCCTGGAAAGATGTGGACTCCAAACTAGGGAGACTGGACTTCCTCATAGAGACAGAGAGCTGTGGATGATCCTAACTGGGTAGATCAGAAGGCTGGTACTAGCAACAGCAACAGCAGACTTTATAGGGTAAGTGTGAATGTTAGCAGATCCATCAGGAGGCTGCTGGCTAATACAGGGGCTCACAGGTGCAATCAAGAGCCTGGCTATCAACAGGGAGATAAAGTGGGTGGAAGCAACAGGACTTAGTAACTGAAGAAATGTGGAAGAGCTCTGGCTCTAGGGTGGCTCTAACTCTGGCTCTGGCTCTAGTGCTATCACAAGTTTGTGGCGTGCATGGAGGGGTGGAGAGCGTTGACATTCTCTGAAATTAGGTAGACAAAAGGGGATACATTTGGAGGAAAGGTAATGGGTTCCAACTTGGTCATGCTGAGTTTGAGGTGCCTGCAAGACAACCTCATGGAAATGTCCAGTAGGCAAGTGCCAATATGATCTGAAGCTTTGGAAAGGTCTCTTCTGGAGACAGTGAATTGGAAGTCAAAAAATTTTGGGGGGTGTGGAAGAACTCCCTTAGGGAAGGTGTAGAGAGTGAGAAGAGAATCTAGACGAGAATCCTGAGGACTCAGCATTTTTTTGTTTTTTTTAAGACGGAGTCTCACTCTGTTGCCAGGCTGGAGTTCAGTGGTGCAATCTCGGCTCACTGCAACCTCCACCTCCCGGGTTCAAGTGATTCTCCTGCCTCAGTCTCCTGAGTAGCTGGGACTACAGGCATGCACCACCACGCCCAGCTAATTTTTTGTATTTTTAGTAGAGATGGGGTTTCACCACGTTGGCCAGGCTGGTCTCAATCTCTTGACCCCATGATCCACCCCGCTCAGCCTCCCAAAGTGCTGGGATTACAGCCATGAGCCACCATGCTCAGCCCTGAGGACTCAACTTTTAAGGGGCCAGAGAAAGAAGATGAACACTTGAAGCCAACTGAGAAGCAGCAGCCAGAGAGGCAATAAGACAATCAGGAGAGAAAGGAGACATGAGGCCACACAGGAGAGGGGACCCGGAAGTAAGACAAGCTCAGCAGGGTCAGGTCCCACAAGGTCGCTGCCTTGGATAAGGGAAGAAAAGTGTCTGCTTGTCTTAGCAAGGATAATGTCCTGCACAGTGAGGGTTATTCCAGCAACGCAGTGACAGCAGGCACGGGTTACAAGGTTTGAAGAGTGAGTGGGAAGTGAGGAAGTGGAAGGAGTCAGTGTAGAAAACTCTTGAGAAACTTGACTCAGCTGGGGAGATTATTGTGGGCAGCAAGATGACAGAAATGTCCTCAGACATGGCTTTCCCAGTGTGAACCTGACCACTGTCCAGCCACAGAAGGAGATACGTCACCGTGTCATTCTGAAATGGCCTTTCCTTGGCGATTCAGATATGATTCTGTATAACTCCTTTATTTGGGGACTTTCTCATGAAAAGTTTGCCTCTGATGCTATCCACTTATCCCAACCTTTGTGTTTAGAAAATGTCCCTAAGCCCCCAATAGCAATAATAATAGGTAATATTTATCGAACGCCTACTAAGCTCTGTGCTGAGCATGATACATGGACTGTTTTATTTAGTCCTCAAGATAGCTACCAGGAAGGTATTTACAGAAGGGGAAACAGGTTTGGGAAGATTAAATGAGTCACATGGTTAATGGAAAAGCTGGCATTGAAGCCCTATCATTCCAACTCTACTGCCTACTCTTAGCCTCTCTACTGTCTCTATTATCTGTTTGAAGCCCAAACATGCCCACTGTCACCCTGGCACTGCTTCTCTGGTGCCAGGATCCATTGCTTCTGAGACTCCAGCTTGCAGATTGAATCCTCGTTCTCTCCTGAGCTGCATGCCAATCTCCGTCCTGCGCTATTAGAGAGAGTAGATTGCAGACTAAATAAAAACAGTTACCATTTCTTACCATTCTTCCAACTCCTGCTCCCTCACCCCCACACCCCAGGCACTGGGCTTGGTGCTTTTTGCTCCTTATCTCATTCCATCCTCAAAGCAACCCTAGGCAGTCACTATTACTTTGCCTATTTTCTAGACAAAGGATCTCAAGTTCAGAGAGGGCAAGTAACTTGCCCGAGATCACACAGCTAGCAAATGGCAAAGCTGGGGCCCAAATCCAAGTTAGCCTGATGCAATAACCTCCCAAATGCCCCCACTTCCCCTCCATGGCCACAGGGCAGCAGGTCCCAACCCTTTGGCTTCAGGATGTGGAGACATCTTACCCCATCTGGGAACCCAATTACTCAGTCAATCATTTAGTCAGCTCATTTAGTATTTCCTGAGTGCATCTGTCAGGCTCCAATTGGTTACACAAGACAGAGACCCCACCAAACGAGCTGGAGCAATATGAGGAATTGATTGGCTCTGATAGATGGGTAGGATGTTGTTGCAGCCCACAGGACTGAAAGAACTGCAGGGGTGAAGGCCATGAGAACCAAAATTGGGACTCAGTGCTGCTAGCATGCTCTCTAAATTCCTCTCCTCTCTGCTGCCTTGCTCAGCTTTCTAGATTGAGTGGGAAAGATGGCTTGTCAGCAGGTTTGGGCCAAAGCATACAGTTTTGCACCCCACTAGGAAGAGGGGTTCTTCCTCCCAGCATCCACATATCAATCCCAGGGAAAGAATCTGATTGGTCCTGCTTAGGTTATGTGCCCACCCCTTGGACCAATCACTGTTGCTGGAGGATGGGGTTCCATGGTTGGTGCAGTCTGGGTCACATGCCTACTTAGTGGCAGAGGGATAGGGATGGGTGGGAGTAGTGGGCACTTTAACTGACAACTCACTAGGATTATGTGATGACAGTAGGGGGTTTCCCCCAAGAAAAGGAATGCTAGAACTGGATGGTGGAAAACAGGCAGAGAGGCAAAAATCACTGTCTACTGTCTACTTCAGTGGTCCATGTGAGAGATGGGCAGACACACACAGACGCATCATGCGGAGTTCACAGACTCACAAGGAAATAAGGCTTACAGACATGAAGCCATGAATAAGAGCTGATAGCAGCAGTTACCATTTATGGAGCACCTACCAGGTGCCAGGCACTGGGCCAAGTACTTCCACATGCATTATTTTATTCCATGCTCACAATGACCCTGGAAAATAGATACTATTATTGTCCTGATTTTTCTGAATCAGAGAGACAGTGAAATACATCCCCCCGACCCTTTTTTTGACAAGAGATCCAATTCAAGAAAAAATTAAAATGTTTATGGGCTCCCATCCTTGCTCAGAGAGGTTAAGTGACTTGCTCAAGGTCACACAGCTAGCACAGTAAATGAATGCCCTGGGAAGCATTTGGTTAAGGGCAAAAAAAAAGTGCTTCCATTTCTTTCTGTAGACTAAAGCACTAGAGAAGGCTGCCTAGAGGGTGGGGGTTGGGGGTGAATAAGCAGAGATCTAAAGGATGGGACATGTAGGCAGGTGGCCAGGGAGGTTGGGTGGAAGAAAGGATGAATCAATCCCCAAACACTAAGGAAGGCAGGACTGAGCACCACCCAGATACTATCTATTCCCTCTCGCCTGCGGCAGCTCTTTGGAGATTTACAATCAGAGACCCCTTCTCTTGAGTCTCCTTTTCTCTAACCTGCCCTGACCAGGCCTACCATCCTTCATAGAAATATACACCAGTCGCCTCCCCTTTTCTACCTGGCTGTCCTCCTATGGACACAGCCAATGAATTGAGGTGCTAGGCATGGTTTGATCCACACAAATGACAGAAGAAATGTTACCTCCCTTTTTCAAAACACCGTGCTTCTATTAATGATACCTGAGATCAATTATGTATTAAGCAGTCACAGTCCACCCTCTCCAATCAAGCTCACTGTCTCCTAACCTTGCCAGTTTAAACACGACTGCCTCATCCCAAATGAGGGCAGATGATTCCCTGGACCTAAGACTAGAAACATTTTTTTTCAGGCTCAGCCCATTTTTGGTCTCAGCTGTTCCTTAGCATCACTACTTCCACAAAAGTGATTGGTGAGCCTGTGTGATTCCACTTATATGAGGCACCTAGAGTAGTCAGAGTCACAGAGACAGAAGGTAGAATGGTGGTTGCCAGGGACTGATTGGGGGAGGGGTGATGGAGAGTCACTGTGAGATGGAATAAGATAATGTATGTGGAAGTACTTGGCCCAGTGCCTGGTGCCTGGTAGGTGCTCCATAGAGAGTGTCTGCTATCAGCTCTTAATCACAGAGTTTCAGTTTGGCATGATCAAAAGGTTCTGGAGATGGGTGGTGGTGATGGTCGCACGACAATGTGAATGTACTTAGTGCCACTGAATTATGTACTTACGAATGGTTAGGATGGTAGATTTTATGTTACGTGTATTTTGCTACAATTTTTTTTAAGTGATTGGTGGGCCCTCTGGATCCACCCCCTCAGGAGAACCTCTCCCCAACCCAGGGCAGCTGGATTCCCACCCTCACAGCTTCTGGTTCTCCAAAGGCAACCCCTGGGCTGAATCTCAAGGAAGTAGGAGCCAGTTTCTCCAGCAGCCCCCTGTGAATACACCTCTGAGATAACTCAGAGATCAAGGAACATCATTAGCACCCACAATGCCATCACTGTCTCTGGAATTCAAGCCCCCCATGGGCCAGCCTCAAACCACCATCTAGCCCCACCTTCCTTGACCCCTCCTCTGCCTCTAGTTCAAGATCTCTACTTCCCTGTCACCTGAATTTTTGAAAATGTCATCTGTACTCACTCCTGTTCCTTACTGTTGGGCACATAGTCCTCGATGCCCAACAGTTTGGTTCCTGTCACCTTCTACCCGCCAAAACCAATTGCCCCTGCCATGTCACCAGTGGTCTCCTGAGTACCAAGACAAATAGACACTTTCTGTTCCTTCTCTCACAGCCACTCCCTGCCGCCTTCGACACTGATGAGTACTTGCTTCTCCCAAACTCCTCCTACTGGAGCTACATAGCTCTCCACTTTCTGGTCCTTCTCCTATCTTCCTAACCACTCCTTCTCCCTCTCACTCATGGGCTCTTTTCTGAGGTTCCAGCCAGGAACTACTGCTTTTGTTACTTCTACACAGTGTCCCTGTTCATCTCACCCCCTCTAATGATGGTTCAAAAAAACAAACACAAAGTTACTCTCAAGCCTCAGCCTCTCTCATGAGCATAGATTCATAGACTCCACTGTCTTCTGGCCAGCCTTGTAACAGCTTCCTAACTGCTCTGTCTCGGTGGCACCTCCTCAAACCCAACCACAATGCCCCAGAGGGATTTCCTGAGAAGGCAGGCAGGCCCAGGTTCCTCCCCATATCATAGCTCTCTCTGCCCCTGGATAAAATCTAAAATCTAAGCTCCTAACCATGGTCCCTGAGTCTCTCTGTGGTCTGCAGTCAAAATGGTATCTAAAAGGCCACAGTTGACTTAAACTCCCCTCCTCCCATTTCTGCTCCTGAGCCTGTGCTCCTACCCTCCTCCTTGCCTGGAATGCTGATCCTCACCCCCCCTACACTGACAGTCACTCCTACTCCTCCTTTGAGATTCAGCTCGGGGGTTGCCTACCTGGCAGAATCTGCCAGGCCCTGGCCTGAACTGCACCCCCCCACCCACATTTCCCTACCCCCCTGTTAACATTGCTTCCAGAATTTGCCTCTGTTGTGACTCAGGAGTGTCCCCGAGCCAGTGAGCTTCCTGAAATGCTCCGGTGGCCCCGGAGCCTAGCATGGAACCTGATGCACAGAAGGTCTCTAATACATGAATCAATGGCTGAATAGCTGAAGGAAACGATGGGTGTCCAAGACAGCCTCCAACCCCCAGCCCTGACGACCCAGAACTTGGCACAGAGTAGGTGCTCAGGAAAGATTGGCAGTATTCTATTTTCTGAATTAACGTGATTTCAGGCAAGGTCGGGGGTGGGTTATGTGGGGGGTAGAAGGGAGGGTCTGGATGCGGGAAATGTGACCAAAAGGGAAGCTTGGGGACAGCGCAGTAGGGGAGAGGGGCAATAGGGGTGTCTGGAGAGGTGGGAAAGGAACAAAGTACCCAGAACGCTGCCCCTCCGTGCCTCAGGTCAGCCGGCGTGGGCTCCAGTCAGTCCGCTTCCAGCCCCGCCAGCGAGACCCTTCCCCCTCGCCCGGGTGGCGAGACCCCCCAGCCCGGCTCGCTCGCTTGGCCCTCGGGGTTGGGAGGCGTGTGTGTCGCTTTAAAACCTCCCTCCCGGCGCGGCGGGCCGGCCCCTTCCCTGACAGCGCCGAGGCGAGCGGAGCCTAGCGAGCCGGGCGGCCTTTAAGGGAGCCAGCGCCCGCCCGGGCGGCCAGTCCGGCTGGGGGCGGCGGGGCGGGCCGGGGGCGGCCGGGGCGCGGGCGGCGCGGCGCCGCGGCGCTCGGGGAGCGGGCCCAGGCCCCGGGAGCCTGGCGGGGCAGGGCAGGGCGAGGCTGCGGAGGGAGGCCCAGCCCCGACCCGGCGCCTGTTTGCCCCACCGGCGGCGACCCGGAGCCCGGGGGCTGCCGAGGCGGGGAGCAGAGAGCGAACCGGCGCGGGAGGTAGCGGAGCGGAGCGGAGCGGAGGCTGCGAGCCCTGAGCGCCCCGGCCCGGCCCGGCCCGGCCTGGCCCGACGCGCGCCCCCTCCCCTCACTTCCCCTCGCCGCGCCTCCTCCCCTCGCCTCTTCTCGCCTCCTCTCCTCTCCTCCGCCCGGCGCTGCTCCCGCCCGCCCCCGGGCCGCCGAACCCAGCCCGGCCAGGGCCCCCGGCTTCGCGCGCTCTCGGCTGGGCCCGGCGAGGACTGGGTCCCTGCGGCTGACACCGCCCCTCCTCGGGGACCTGGCGGATTCCGGACCTTTCGGAACGTGAACTGAGCCGTAGGAGCGATCTCGCCCAGGGCCAACCACGGGGCTGGGCTGAGCGGACCTTCGCGGCCGCTCCGGACGCCGCGGGTGCCGGGGCGCGGACGTTCTGGGTCCGGGCTAAGCGCGTCCCGGGCGCCTGGCGGTGCCAGCTCACTCCGGGCTGGGTAGGGCAGGGCAGACCCCGGCGGAGCCCGGATCCGGGCAATCTGGACTGGACAGAGCGAATCCCGGACAGTGCAGAGCCCGGGGAATGCCGGGCGTGGGCTGAGGGGATCCCGGCGCCCTCCCAGCCCTCCGACTTTGGCTCACGCGCTGGGACCGGCCCGGCGTCTCCTCGGCCTCCCCGCGCCCCGGTCACCTGTGGCCTCAGAGCCCCGAATCCGCCGGACCCTCGCTCGTTCTCGACCCCGAGCCTGGAGAGGCTTGAGAAAGATTTTTACTGCCCCCTTCCCTGGAGCGCGGAGGCCCCGCCCCCCCTCACCGCCCAGATGTCTCCGGTCACGGCTCGGAGGACCTCCCTGAGGCCAGGGGCCGAAGGGTCCAGAGAGAGAAGCCCGCCCTAGGGAGCCTTGGGGGCCCCCCAACCCCGTCTTGGGGCTTGGCCCCCGACGCTGCTTGGAGGGAAGGCCGGTGCCCCCACCCTCGGTGAGTCCAGGAGTGGGGGTTCTGAGGGAAGGCGGGGCTGGGGGAGGGAGGGTCCACTGGGAACGAGGGCACCCTGGGGGCGCTAGGAGGGAGGATGGGTGACTGGAGAGGCCCTCTGGTGAACCAGCCTGGGCAGGCCTGGCTGGGGGGATGGGGGGGTGCGGGAGCTACAGCCAGGGTGCCCCGTAGCAGGCTGAGGACTTCTGCTTCTAAAGCAGGGGCTCCCTCCCTTTCCCTCTAGAGGAGGGGCTGTGCTGTAAACCATCTGCCTCCACCACCCCTCCCCACAAAGAAAAAAAAAAAATTTCCAGCGAGGAAGGGTGCAGGCTGGCGAGAGGAGGGAGGCAGCGGCATTGCCGGCTGGTGCTGCAGCCTGGGAGGGCTGACGCCAGGCTCACTCTCTCCGCAGGGGGCTGCCCTCTTCCAATCCAGCTCCCTCCCCAGAGCTGCCCATATCCGGAGCCCCTTCCACATCTGGAAGACCCTGGCCACCATCCCTCTGCAGGTGTCAGTTGCATCCAGAGACCTCTGCCTTTGCAACTGCCTAGGAGTTGTGAGGGGATCCCTGCTGCCTTCCCCCATCCCAAGGGCATCTCTTACCCTTAGTCCCTGCAGAGTCATCCCCCTGCCTCTGTGTTCAAGCTCAGGCAGAGATCAGCTCTGCATACCCACAGGCACTTCAAGACCTGGAGGCCACTCCTGGGACCCAACGCCCCTCCCCCTGCCCTCCCGTGTCCTCACCTTGACCCCCTCTGCCAGACTCTGTCTTCCTCTGGGTGTCCCACTCCCCACCCAGAGGCAGAGGAGGCGGGGTGGCAGGGGGCAGGGGCTGGTTGAGGGCCGCCCAGGGCCAGGGTGGGCTGGGGGGCCGTTAAGATGTGGAGCTCTGCCCAGCCGAGGGGGGCTCCGTGGAGGCAGACGCAGCGTGTGCCCAGCTGGGGGGAGTATGGGCAGGCCTGCGGCCACGTGGTAAACGATGAACATTCGGGGCGCCCCGGACCTCGGGCAGCCCAGTGACGACCCCAGCAGTGGTGGTGAGCGGGAGCGGATTCGACAGCGCATGAAGATGGTCATCGGGCAGCTTGAGGGCATCCTTCGCGAGCTCAAGGAGGTGGCCAAGGAGCTGAGGGAGGTAAGTGAGGGATGAGCAGCGACCAGACAGACCCTAAAGCCGGCCTTCCTGGGCTTGGCACAAAAACGTACTCACAAATATGTTGGAGTGTGCAAAGCTGTGTGCACATGTGTCACTCTGCTGGGGACCTTCTTTCTCCTTGCTCTCCTTTCCCCAAATCTGCTTTGCTAAAAGTCTCATCAGACCCCAAGGCTGGAGGGGCCTTGGTGTTGTAGAGGTTGCTTGAGCAGCATGTCAGTGGGCCTGGAGCTCTGGGTTAGCACCAAGGGCTGCCAAGATGGCCAGTAAGGACTGAATCCCGCCACAGCTTCTTAGTGGAAGACACCCTTCTGGGACCCAAGCTGACCCTTAACCCCACTGTCTGTCTCCCAGACTCTGACCTGGTCACAAGGGGCCCTGGGAGAGTGTGGATGGTTCTGCTGAGGTGATTCCAACTGCTTGAGGCCCAGCTCAAAGCATATCCCCAGAAATCACACAGATACTGAGAACCCTTGATCTTGGAAAAATTTCAGCCAGCTATGTCCTCTTTGTCCTGGGGTGAGAATGGGTCTGGGGATGGTGTAGTGGATAACAGAGTTCCTTGCATATTTTGGCAGGGGCAGGAATCTTCCCTAAGGGGATGCGTGTCTCCATCCCACTGTTCTAAATATTTTTGCCAAGGCTGAAAAACCACTGAGAAATGCTGGGATGTGTGTGTCCCTCTCTGTCTTTCTAAGTGGAGCCGGGTTTAATTACTGCTTGTCACATCACTGGGGTAATGAGGTACACATGTCCTCAGCCCTGCCCCCTGGGCTGCATTGGAGTCCAAAATGCATGACCAGCGTTCTGAGCTGCTAGCCTGAATTTGCCCGCTGGGTGCCATTATACCAGCCAGGTGGGCTTTAGGCAAATTTCAACTCCTTGTAACGAGGGCCTCTGCAGAGATGGCAGGGAGAGTGATTGAGCTGGAGTTATGGGCTCAAGCTCTCCATGACTAGCTGTGCAGGAAGGATAGGGGCTCTAGGAAGGCTGAAGAGGTGGGGTGATGGTAGGTACCAACTCCAGGCTGACAAAGTGACATTGCAGCCTGGCCTGAGAGCCAAGGAGGAGGGGCTGTTTGACGGGCACTGTGTTCAGAATGGAGTAGGGAGTGGGCATAGAGATGCCAGGACAGGAGCTGTCCAGGGTCAGCCTCGTGGAGCCTGCCAGGAAATTCCATCTCAGAAGATGGGAATGACTGTTGCTTTGAGCAGACTGAGGTAGTGGTGCTTCTGCCCATGGACTGGGCTGGCCATAGTCTGGGTTGCACATCTTTGGACAGTACAATTTGGAGATCAAATGCCAGATGCCCCTGCGCAACCCTTCCTCCTCCAACCTCTTAGGTCCAAGGCACTACAGTTTCCCCCCTGCCCCCATCTTATTTTAAATCAGGGCCACAGGAACTGTCCAAAGTCTCAATCTTGGCCAGGGACATGAGACCTATGCCCTGGCAGGTACCCACAAAGAGCCAGGATTGACTCTAAACCTGGGAGTCAACTTTGATACAACTCCCAGCCTTTTCCCAGCTGGGCATCTTCCAGGCATCTGTGTTCCCTCTCCCCCCAGCATAGCCACCCAGAGCTCGAAGGGATCTCATAGGACAGCCCTGTCCATTTACTATTGAAGAAACTGAGGCCCAGAGAGCAATAGGGGCTTGTCCAAGGTCACACAGCCTACCAGTGGCAGAAGTAAGCCTAGAACTCGGGTTCCTGATGCCTTTTCTGGGGTTTCAGCAGGTGAGCAACTGGGCAATCTCTTTGCATTTTGACAGGGGCCTTCAGAGATGATCCCCTATGCTCATCTGTGATGCAATAGCTCTAGAATTTATTTGCAGATCTTTTAGATGCCCTCTCCTTCCCTTTCACACTCACCTACTCCCATATCTCCAATAGCAGAGCTCCAGGTTCATAGGCTATGCAGCCCAGAGGCCTAAGCCAGGACAGAGAAAAATGAGTCCCCTCCCCCCACACACCCTGTAGGCCATGTGCCTCCACCCAAGACTTTGGCAGGTTGCTACGGCAACCAGAGCCTACCCCGTATGCCACTGCCTGCCCGCTGCCAATGGCACCCAGCTGGGGGAGTGGGTAAGCCTCAGAACTCTCTCATCCCCCAGGCGGGGTCTAGACACAGGGTGACAGGCAGAGGGGAGTGTGGAGGAAGGCAGGTGAAGCTCTGGGAGGCCCAAGCAGAAGAAGAGATGCCATCACTGTATTCCTGTGAGATGGGATTTGCCAGAGATGGGGTTACCAAGGGGGGTGCCACACCCTGGTTTGGAGAAAAGGGTTGGAACCTCCCTGCTCTCTGGAACCTGTGGTCTTGGCTCTTGGTTCTCCAAGGGAGCTGTAAAGCTGAATCTGCCTGGCTCTCCTCAGTCCCTTTGTGTAGCATTTTTTTTTTATCAGGGGCATGGGTAGGCTCAAGGTTGAGAGGCATTCACTTGTTCCCTTACCTCACCCCATGACCTGGGCAGCACCAGCTTAGAACCCACCAGCTGGGTTCTTGTCTCAGGCCAAGCACTTAGAAGTAGAGGTGAGAATCACGTACAAGACTGTTGTGGATGGGGTGCTGCACAGATGCTTGGTGAAAGAACAAGGCCAGTGAGAGTGGAAGGGTTCAGCTTTATTCCCCTCGGCCATCTTCCTCCTCTGCCTGCTGCTCCCCTTCCCCAGCCACCTGATGCCACTGATTGTGGCAGACCCTCCTCATCCTCTTGAGCATATGGCCTGAAATTCACTGAAAGATGAGCCACACCAAAGCACTTCCTCCCCAGGTCCCTCAGCCTCAGTTTGCTCATCTCTGAAATTGGGATGTGGTGATTTGCACTGCACGGTGACCTTACAAGGATTTATTAGGGGCTTGGCATGCAGTGCGGGGGGTCAACACCTTCTCACACTCCTAGAGGAGTTGGAATTCCCTCTCCCACACCTCCCTCGCCCTCGCAAACCCCTGCTATAGCTCTGCCACTGGCTCCCTGGACGATGAGCAAGTTCTGTCCCATTGGTGGGGAAAGTCTTTTAAAGGATCAAGTGAGGTGAGGAACATAAAAGTGCTTTGAAAGCTAAAATTGTGCTGCAGAGGGACATGATGGTCAATCATTAATTAGCCCTTATCTCTCCCAGGCTCCCCAATACTCCAGGATGCTGGGCCAGTCCCAGCAGGCTCTCTAAGCTCCTCAAAGTTCCGTAGATCTTAAGTTAGAGATGCAGAACCGCTCAGGGGCTATGAGCATGGGCTCTGCAGCTAGACACCTGTAGTTCACATTTGAATTCCACTCTCTCTCTAGCTGTGTGAACTTGCAAAAGTTACTTTACCTCTCTGTGCTTCTGTTTTCCCATCGGTAAAAATGGGGAGACTACATTTTAGGCATCCTCCCCTACCCCTGCCCCAGGGTGGTTGTGAGAATTAAATGAGACATATTTAAAGCACTTAGCACAATGAGAGGCACAAAGCTCACTCCCTATCTGTTAGATGTTTTTAATGAATTATTCTAGCACTGGCCTGCTCCCCAGCTCCACGTACGGCCTTGTTTTCTGGAATCACATCAGTTTCTTAGCCATGACCAGGGAGGACAGGACCACATCCTGGCCCTTAGTTTCTCCTGCAGTCGACAGTCTCACTCCCTGCCAGTGGGGAAAGC
Source organism: Chlorocebus sabaeus (assembly GCF_047675955.1). Taxonomy (NCBI): domain Eukaryota; kingdom Metazoa; phylum Chordata; class Mammalia; order Primates; family Cercopithecidae; genus Chlorocebus; species Chlorocebus sabaeus. Next base: position 49,545,192 of record NC_132929.1, on the reverse strand, counting down.
GGATAGAGAGTGACAGGGATGGGGGCAGGCAAGGGGTCTCCAATAAGGTGGCCTTTGAACAGAGACCCCACAGAAGTGAGGATACAAGTCACTGGCTATCTAGGGGAAGAGCATTCCAGGCTGAGGGTGCAGCCAGTGCCAAGGTTTCAGGGAGGAAGTGTGCTTGGCATATTCAGGTTCGGTAAGGAAGCCAGAGCAGCTGGAGGGCAGTGAACAGGGAGAACAGCAGAGGAAAGGTCAAGGAGGGAGCAGGGAGTCAGATTCCATTGAGCCGTGTACAGCATGGCACGGAATTTGGATTCGTTCTCAGTGAGAATCCCACACACTCTCCAGGAATCTGCTGGTCATGTTTCTGGGTGGGAATCTGCCTCCCCACTGCTCCTCTGTTACCCACCCACCAGGAGCTCCCAAGGGCAGGGTTAAGGGCCCTCGTCCTTAGCCCCCAGGTATTAAGCTTACCTTGAGCAGGTACTTGGCCTCCTCATCCTTGGTTTTCCCCTCCCCGAGGTGACACTCAACATGGGGGCCCAATAGTGATCCTTGCATTAATACCACCAGTGTCGCCCACATCATCAGTGACTCTTAGGTGGGATATAACTTAAGGGCACAGTTGCCCACTTTGGCCCAAACACCTTAGGAGGATGGAGAGGTTGGCACAACCTTTCCCCACCCTGGGGTGGCAGTGGAGGATCACCCCACTGGATTTGCCTAGGAAGCAGGCATCCTGGCATTCTGTTACCTGGCCATTCCATTGTGCAGTCCCATCGGCAAGGGGCTTTGTCTGAAGGTGGCAGGGAAAGCCACAGGCCATGCAAGTGTGAGATAAATGTGGCCCAGCCAGGAAGCAGCTGGAGCAGGAGAGGCTGGGGACCACGGAGCTGTGCCAAAGTGGGTCAGCTCCATCACCCGCAGCTCAGCAAGAATTGCGCGGATTTTTTTCTTATTATTTTTGTTCACGCCTTCCTTTCCTCCCTTTTCTCTTTGCCTTCTCCTCCTCCGGACAGATTTACCGAAGCTCCCTGGCCAATTAGGCCAAATTGCAGGATGAGAGCCATGAATCATGGTCAGCTCCCTGCCCCTCCAACTCCACAGCCCCCCCAGGAAGATAATAACGTAATCACAGAATTAAAAAATAATCAGTGGTCATAAATAATGCAGAATCCCCAGTTATGTAACCAACTGCCTTGGGGAGCTGGGAGAGAGGGAAGGAGGTGGCAGCTTGTCAGGGGAGGTGAGGTAGGCAGGTTGGAGGGTGTGGTGGGGGATCCAGGGGGTACAGGATGCTGGTTCTGGGACTACAGGTCCTCAGTCCTAGCTCTAGGGCCTTAAGGAACACAGCAAAGCTTCCACTGGAGAGGGGGCTCAGCCAGGGCTGGAGAGAGGGTTGGGGTCTGGCAATATGGAATTGTCCAGGACTAGAGAACTCTTCCTCAGAAAAGAAGCCCCCAGCAGTTTTTTGTTTGTTTGTTTGTTTTGAGACGGAGTCTCGCTCTGTCACCCAGGCTGGAGTGCAGTAGTGGTCCCATCTCGGCTCACTGCAAGCCCCGCCTCCCGGGTTCACGCCATTCTCCTGCCTCAGCCTCCCAAGTAGTTTTTATTAAGCCATCTGTCTCAACTCATCACTCATCCAATGGTTGTGTTTGCAAAAAAGTGCCGATCCCTGTGCCAAGCTGGGGATGTAGCGGTGAGCAAAGAGACCTAGTCCTGTTCCTCATGGGGTTTACTGTCTAGTGGGGAGACAGACATCAACCACATTATAACATATAGGTGCAAAATTGTAGCAGTGTTAAATATTAGGTAACATTTTAAGGAGAGGTGCAGGGTGCTTTGAGAGCCTTTCATAGGGAACCTGACCTCAACTGGGAATCAGGGAAGGCCTCCTTCTCGAAGTGATGACAGAGCGAGTAGGAAAGGAGGGAGGGCGCATCAGGTGAGGCCCAGAGGCAGAAGTGAGCTCGATGGAGTGTGTAGGGGTGGTGAGGAGGCAGGCCTGGCAGGGTGGAGGCTGCTTACTGGAGAGGAAAGGGGGTGGGTAGGGAGTTATGTTTGGGAGGCTTAGGAGTTTGGGGAGCACGGAAGGGCTAGAAGCAGAGGGGTAACGTGGTCCTGTTGGCTGATGGGAAAGTTCCCGAGGTGCAGCATGGAGCAACAGCTGGGAGGAAGTTGCTATCAGTGGGAAGACTAGATGGGTGCAGTTTTTCAGTGAGGGGTGCTAAGGCTGTGATCAGGACAGAGGTTGGGGACACCCCTGGCATGAGGCCTGCAGGTTCTGTCATAGCCCTCAGTCCTGCCTTTGCTCTCTCTCTAGGGCTCCCTCTTGGTCTCTTCAAAGCAAGTCATTCTTGGTCTTAAGGTGCAATGCCCAGGAGTCAAGACTCGCCCTCTGGTCCCAGCTCAGTTCCTTCCAGTCTCTGAGCCTCATTGTCCCCCTCAGCAAACACACTGAGACAGGTAGATTCAACAGTGCCTGCAGTCCCTTCTGGCTTGGAGGTTGCCTGATTTTGTGATTTTATGGTTCCATTTCTCTCTCCACTCTCTCTCTCCCCCTCTCTTTCCTTCTGTGTATATAATTATTTCCATGCACTCCAAGACAATCCCAAATTACATGTAGGCAAAATGATTATTAAACCTCAGGGAAAAATCACAGATTTCAAGACATCCAAAGCAGAGAGAAAGCTAGGGCCTGCTCCACACCTGCTCTCACCATTGGCCCAGGAAACAAGGCACCAGGGAAGGGCAGTAGGGATTGTGGACTGACCCAGGCCCCCCACAGAGAAGCTGCGTACCCTCGGGTACATGGCTTCCCTTTCACATCCTCACTATGTCATTCATCAAGTGGTGTGACCTGTCTCACCTAATAGATTGGGCCAGATTTGCCTGTGGGCCTCATAGCCAGTTGGCTTTTAGAACCTCTTCTGGTTCTGTTCTTTCTGGAGACAGCCCTACTTTGGGCAAAATAGATACTGTCCATGTGCTAGGTTTTGAAAGGCCCAATGTGTCCCATTATTCTGCCATAGGCACTGGAACTTCTGCTACAGACACTGGACCCACATCAGAGGGTCATTCCTTTGGTGCAGAACTAATTCCCACTGCTCTTGGGTCTGGTGCCAGGACATGATCACACGTTAGCCCCCAACGGTGCATTGTGGATGTTGGTAGTCTGCCTTGTTCCATATGCTGTCCAAAGTGCATTAAGTCATTAAATCCTCACGACAGCCTTATCAAGTAGGTATTAGTAGAATTCTCCTTTGATGATGAGACTTAGGCACAGAGACGTTGAGTAACTTGACCAAAGTCACACAGCTGGTAAGCAGTGAAGCCAGGGTTGGACCCCACGTCTGTCTCCAGAGCCTAGGTTCTTAAGTGTTTAACTATCTTGACTCTGTGATGTAAAACACAGTCATATCTGTTAAATTTTCTTTTTCTTTTTTTTCTTTTTTTTTTTCTTTTGAGACAGAGTCTCTCTCTGTCACCAGGCTGAAGTGCAGTGGCACTATCTCAGCTCACTGCAATCTCCGCCTCCCGGGTTCAAGTGATTCCCCGGCCTTGGCCTTCTGAGTAGCTGGAACTACAAACGCGCACCACCACGCCTGCCTAATTTTTTTTTTTTTTTTAGCAGAGACGGGGTTTCACCATGTTGGCCAGGATGGTCTCGATCTCCTGACCTCGTGATCTGCCTGCCTCGGCCTCCCAAAGTGCTGGGATTACAGGCATGAGCCACCGTGCCCGGCCCATATCTTAAATTTTCATCACCCTGGGTGAGAAGGGGAGTGTTACTTCCTTTTACAGGACAGGAAATCAAGCCCCAGAGAGGGATAATCATCTGCCTAAGGTCTCTCAGCCAAGAGGTGGCAGACGTGGGACTCGGGAATGCAGGCCTCCCTCTTTCTCTTTCCTCCATCCCCCCAGGTTGGAACCAGAGAGGGGTGTACTAATAAAGAAGAGGAAGGGCTTCTTGGGTTGGGGGAGTGTTCCAGCCTGAAGGCTTGGGCTCCTGCCACGTGTACCCTGGATCTTCCCTGCTGCTGGGCCTGAGGCCCAATGGTGCTCATCCTCACTAAGCTTCAGGAGACCCAGCTTCTGGGCCCAGCCTGGCCTCAGCTGACCCTGCGAGGTCACAGCCAAGTCATGCAACTCCAATTCCTAATGGCATTCCGCCCCGCCCTCAGGCAGCAAACTCCACAGCTCTGGCTTGATCAGGGGAGTCTCATTTGAGGGCATAGCTGCCCTAGAGGTGATGGGGCCTCTCCTGAGGCCATCAATGCCTTGAGTTGCTGGTCTTCACCCAGCGTAAATCTCCCGGTGCCCTAAGCTAGTGGTTTTCAAAGCATGTCTCTGGACCAGCAGCAGCAGCACCTGGAGGTATGTTAGGTAGGCACCTTCTCCAGCACCACCTCAGACCTACAGAACCAGAAACTCTGGGAGTGAGCTGAGGGACACTCAAGTCTGAGGACCCCTACCCGAGGCCAGCGCTCCCACCAGCCCTCAGGTGGAGCTTGGGTTAAGCAAGGGCTTCTGGGAGATAGGAATTTCTCTGAGGTTCCTTTGGTGCAGGAAGGCATCATCCTGGGAGAAGCACAAGAAGAGGTGGCCTGATTGGAGGGTAGGGCCCTATCTCCACCGCCTGCCCAAGCCCAGCAGTCACAGCAGCACTTCACGATCATGTGCACTTTTGCAGGGGGCCACAGAGGGAGATTCTCAGCTTTCCAGGGACTAGCGCCCAAGACTCCTCATCTGTAAACACAGGAGATAATGATCTCATGGGTGGAGGTGAGCATTCGAAAGTATGGTGCATCGTAGGTGCTCAGAGATGGGAGATGGTGTCATTTTCATCCCCAGTGCTTCTCAGAGCCCTTTTGCTGCCCTTCTCACTGTTATTCATGAAGCTCTCATAAGGTTGGCTGGGATTGTCATGCTCACTTGGTGGTCTGGGATTGTCATACCCACTTGGCGGTGAATGAGGTTGAGGTCCAGAGAGGTTCTGTGACCTGCCCAAAGACACACAGAACAATGTCAAAGCTAAGTCTGGAATCCAGATGTCCAGATTCCTCCAGCTCTTCTGGAGGCCTCATCCCACTCCTGTCCTGGGCAATGGTTGAGGGGGCCATCCCAAGGCATCAGCACTCAAGCAGCTTCTCAGAGTCATTCCTATATACAGAGTCCTAGAATCTCAGATGTGGAAGGAACCTTGGAAGTAAACTAGTTCACCCACCCTCTCTCCATACAGACTGAGCAACGGAGGCCTAGAGAGGGAAAATGGTTGACCAGGTCTCCTTCATCCAGCCCCTGACTCCTGACCAAGTAGTCTTCCCACTGGCCCAAACCACTCTGGCCATCACTTTTGTCCTTGCTTTCCTCTCACTTTGGGGCACTCACTACCCCAACGCCTTGCCAAATACCTAGCACATCCCTGGACGGCATCAGTCCTCAGCAAATGTTTATTGAATTAAGGACTTACTGAGTTAATTAATTAATTGCCTGCTTTGACCCCAGGTGAAGGGCACTGGAGAGGTGCTGGGGGCTGGATTCTGATCTGGATAACTCACTGTGGATCTCTTGGTCTCCATCACTCTGACTCTTGACCTCTCTGCTTTGTTTTCATTGTTTTTCTGTTTTGTTTTTGGTTGGAATCTTCTCTCTCCCTTCTCTTGCTCTGTCCCATCCCTGTGTCTCTGACTGAATCTCCCTCTTTCCCCCACTGTCTTCCTCCCTGATTTATGTGCTGACAGTGGCCATCCAGGCAAGGGAGTGTCCCAAGGCAGAGCCGCCTGTATAGAAGCTGAGGGCTTCCCTTTATGCGAGGCAGGCCGGGATGGAGTGATCTCCACAGCTGAGCTGCCCCCTGAGTGCATTGAACAAGCAGCTCTGGGCCCAGAATAGATAGCTTCTTTATTGCTTATCAAATAATGCTTGCTTTATTCCTTCTCTCAACAAGCCAGGATTGATCTCCACTTGTCAGTGGGCAGGGAAGGGGAAGGAATGAGGAGGCTCCCGGAGACGGAGATGGGGGTGGGGTGACCCCGCCAGTGCTGTACACCCGGTGTTCTTGCCCTGATGGATGGTGGAGACCCAGGGGCGACAGTCACCGGCCAGCTGCAAGGACTGGTCCAGGATGCTTTAGAAAGCCCACGCAGGGTCTTCCTTGTGATCACCCACATCATTTCCTCTCTGAGGGTGCATGGGCTGCTCAGCTCTTTGTGGAATGCGCTTGCTGGAGGCCCTCAGCCCCTCTGAAATGGCCCCCTCTTAAACTAAGGAAGATTCATCCCTGATCACCAGGGCTGCCCCCAGAGCAGCTGCTGTGTTTGGGAGACAGGGGTGAGTGAATGGATGGTGTGCAGGGCTGGAAAGCAGTTCCCTCTCCCCCAGGGCACTGAACAAGCTCTGTCCAGCCTGATCTGATTTGGGCCCTCCACAGGGCAAACCAGCCTGTGACCTCCAGGCCAGTCACCGTCCTGCAGGCTCTCCCCTGTCCGGTATGCTCACCAGCCAGGGGTTCTACAGGGACGGGACAGAGACACACACACCTGGCTGATGCAGGGACCCACCTGGCCCCTCTCATCTCCTCTCCCCTTTCCTGGTCAGGTGGTGAGCCAGATCGATAAGCTAACCTCGGACTTCGACTTTGAACTGGAGCCAGACGACTGGACCACGGCCACTGTGAGCAGCACCTCTAGCAGTGACAAGGCGGGCGTGGGCGGCCCCTTTGACCTGGGCCACCTGGACTTCATGACAGCCGATATCCTCTCAGACAGCTGGGAGTTCTGCTCCTTCCTGGACATCTCTACCCCCTCGGACTCCGTGGACGGTCCTGAGTCGACTCGGCCAGGGGCCGGCCCTGACTACCGCCTCATGAATGGTGGCACGCCCATCCCCAATGGGCCACGCGTGGAGACCCCAGACTCCTCCAGCGAGGAGGCCTTCGGTGCTGGCCCCGTAGTGAAGAGCCAGCTGCCCCAGCGGACCCCAGGGACGCGGGAGAGGGTGCGGTTCAGTGACAAAGTGCTCTACCATGCTCTGTGCTGTGACGATGAGGAGGGGGATGGCGAGCAGGAGGCGGAGGAGGAGGAGGTGGGCTTGCCTCCGGAGCCTGCCCATACAGAGGCCCACACAGGCCTCCACAAGCCCTCCCCAGCCCCCTACAAGTCACGGCGCTCTCCACTGACCAGCCGCCGCTCAGGCTCTACCTTGGCCCCTGAACAGACTCGAAGGGTCACGAGGAACAGCAGCACCCAGACAGTGTCAGACAAGAGCACACAGACGGTGCTGCCTTACACAGCCACTAGACAGAAAGCCAGGGGGAAAAACTAGGGGCTGGGGAGGGGGCCAGGGCGGTGGGCATATAGAGCTATAAATATATATATATATATATATATTTAAACAAATGAAGTCATAATAAAATTTAAAAATGCTAAGGATCCGGCCCCACAGGCCCCAAAGCTTTCACAGAGCTCCTCTTAGACATGAAGATGCCCGCTGGCCTCCTAGGTCCCAGGAGGTGTGGGCAGGACTGCCCTTCCTCCCTTCTCATTGCGGGGTTCCTGAAGGGGGTGTCTGAAAGTATGTAAATCTTATGGGAGGTCTGATCCTCCTCTTGCTAGCCCCTGAACTCTGTGGTGAAGTCTGGCTGCTGGCCAGGGCCATGTCCTAGAGAGGACTCCCCTGCAGGAGGCGGGCTCTAAAGGGAATGGTGTCCCTTTAGGCCAGGGTTCACAGTTAGGGTGGTTTGGAGACGGCAGGACTCAGGGCCTGGGGGTGGCATCACTCTGGCCAGGCCCTGCATCACTTGCACCCGCCATCTTTCTACTCCAAGGCAGACTTACTCTGCGATACATAGCGCTGCCTCACCCTCTTCCATCTTAGGGTTGCCTGGGACATAGGGGCATGGCAAGCTGCTCCCATGGCACAGTCCTCCGTGCTGGGATGCTGGGCATCCACAGAGCCTGGAGGATCGCCTGGGCTGGGCAGGGGTTTGATTGGAGGGTCTGGACCATCCTCAATCCTTTCAGCTTTGATTCTCAGCCTGGTCCTGAGACCAAGAGCAAAACCTCAGGGCAAAGCCTCAGCCACCCCTGGCGTGGTCCTAAGCAGACCTGAGATCTGTGCAAGGAAGTAGGCAGCCACTTCCATGGGGCTACAAATTAGGGCCATAGACAGGTTCCTGGCCACCTTCACCAGGTGGACAGCCTCGGAAAGGAGCCCGGTGACCCCCACTCTGTCCCCACATCTCCACACTCAGCCCCTGAGCCCACCTCAGCAGGTCCTGAACAAAGACAAGGTGACAGCCTAGAGGCACCAGGGCTTCATCTGAAGCGTGGCCGGCACAGGGACAGCAGCTGAATATCCTTGGGATAATAATCACAATTATATTGCTCACATTTATTGAGCAGGTCTCTATGCTACTTCTATGCCCAATACTTTTTATAGCATCATCTCATTTAATCACCACAATAACCTAACAAGACAGGAACTATTATTAACCCCATTTTTCTTTTTCTTTCTTTTTTTTTTTTTTTTCTTTTTTTTATTTGAGATGGAGTCTCGCTCTGTCACCCAGGCTGGAATACAGTGGGGCGATCTTGGCTCACTGCAACCTCCACCTCCCAGGTTCAAGCAATTCTATCACTTCAGCCTCCAGAGTAACTGGGACCACAGGCGTGTGTCACCACGCCTGTCTAATTTTTGTATTTTTAGTAGAGATGGGGTTTCACCATGTTGGCCAGGCTGGTCTCGAACTCCTGACCTCAAGTGATCCATCAGCCTCAGCCTCCCGAAGTCCTGGGATTACAGGCGTGAGCCACCATGCCCCTGCCTGTCCCCGTTTTACAAATGAGATAACTGAAATTCAAAGTAGTTCGGTACCTGCCCCAAAGCCACAAAGCCTGTGCTACTCTGCCCCCAAGACTTAGTGGTTTCCAGGCTGTTCTGGCTCAGCTAGCTAGCTGTGTGACCTTGGGCAAGTCCATTTGCCTCTCTGAGCCTATCTACCTCCCCTATATAATGGGTCTGGTAGTCTTCACCTACCTCACCAGCTGCTGTGGGGCTCCAACAAGATGGTGACTGTGAAAGCACTTGACAAACGGAAGGCACTGGACATGCCTTGTGGTCAGTGTGGCCTCAACCCAGATGTCCAGTGATTTCCAGGGCACAGGGACTTTGAGTGGGGCCGAAGAAGACACCCTCATCCAACTGGGAGCCACCCCTGGGTCACAAACACGCCATTGCTTGGTCGCTCGCAGTAGCTCAAGGTCAGAAGATGACTGCCCCTTGCTCAGAGCGGGGAGGTGGGGCTGGCAGCACAGCAAGGACATCACTGTCCTCCCTGTTGCACATTTCAATTGAGGCAGGTTTACAGCCCCTCAGCGTCTGTCCGGAGGGGGCCTGAGCAGCAGGTCTGGCAGCGTCCACTGCTTCTGCCTGAGGAGGTGCTATCCAGCCCTGGCCGTGGACATACAGTGAGATTGTACAGGCAAGTCTGGAGCAGTTGCAGGGGATATGAGCTGGACAAGACCGAGCAGACCTAGGGAGCTCTACAGTGTAGGGCTTGTTCCTCAAGCTCATGGTGAGATCAGAGCCCTAAAGAGTTAGCCAGGGTGCAGCCACCAGTGTGGAAATCCAGGGATGGCACAGGCCATGGCCAGCTCTTCCCAACTCAGGTCTGAGAACCAGGGGTCTGAGACCCTCTATCAGCCCCAGGAAACCCTCAGGCATTTGATGCTGATCAGCGACAGGGCTCTGGTTCAGAGGATGAGTGCCAGGGGCTCCTCTGGGGAGAGGGGCCAGCTGCATTCTGCCTCACCCTGAGAGTGAGGAGGGGGCAGTCTCCAGGAACGGGCCCACCTGGTGCTGAGGATGGACATAACAGTTCTCCCTCTGAGGCTTGCATTTCATCTCTCATGGCAAGATCACTTTCAGGCTTATAGTTTCTCATCTTTGCAACAGTCAGGGAAAAGAAACCTACAAAATAGCTCCCATTGCACAGAGGAAGAAACTGAGAGCCAGAGCTAGGGATCTCTGATATAGCCATGGGATCCCCCACCCCACACTGGCTCTATATGACTCTGTGGTCATGGCTAATGTCCATCAGTTGCCCCCTGCTCCCCTCCCTGGCTGTTTGCCCCCAAATGGGGCAGTGGTGGGAGTATGTCTTGGAGGAGGGAGAAGTGGGATATAGGTAGTACTTGGCTGACTTCACAATTTTGCCACACTCAGTCTGGGCCTCCTGACAGTGGCGTGGGATCCCTATGGCTTCCCTGTTTTTTGTTTTTTTTTTAGATGGAGTCTCGCTCTATTACCCAGGCTGGAGTGCAGTGGTGCAATTTCCGCTTACTGCAACTTCTGCCTCCCAAGTGAGTCTCCTGTCTCAGCCTCCTGAGTAGCTTGGACTACAGGCACGCGCCACCACTCCCAGCGATTAATTTTTGTATTTTTAGTAGAGACGGGGTTTCACCATGTTGGTTAGGATGGTCTTGATCTCTTGACCTCATGATCTGCCCACCTCAGCCTCCCAAAGTGCTGGGATTACAGGTATGAGCCACCACACCCAGCCAAGTTTTTTTTTTTTTTTTTTTTTTTTTTTTTTTTTTTGAGATGGAGTCTTGCTCTGTCTCCCAGGCTGGAGTGCAATGGTGCAATCTCACCTCACCGCAACCTCCGCCTCCTGGGTTCAAGTGATTCTCCTACCTCAGCCTCCTGAGTAGCTGGGATTACAGGCACCCGCCATTATCCCCAGGTAATTGTATTTTCGTAGAGATGGGGTTTCACCATGTTGGCCAGCCTCGTCTTGAACTCCTGACCTCGGGTCATCCGCCTGCCTTGGCCTCCCAAATTGCTGGGATTACAGGCGTGAGCCACTGTGCCTGGCCTTGTATTTTTTTAGTAGAGACATAGTTTCATCATGTTTGCCAGGCTGGTCTCAAGCTCCTGTCCTCAGGTGATCCTCCCGACTCAGCCTCCTAAAGTGCTGGGATTACAGGCGTGAGCCACTGCACCCAGCCCCGGTGGCTTCTTCCGACTTGAAACACAAAATGTGGCCGGCTAGGGATAGAGAGAATTCTGACTTTCAACATTGCTGAGCCATGGCATGGGCTGCTTCTGGGTAGTGAGCTCCCTATCCTTAGGGTAGATACAGCCATCCCTTGGGTCCTTCCTCCAGACCTTCCAGGTACAGCCCTTTGCTGCTCTTCCCTGCCTCCAAACCTTTGCCAGTTTCTGGGTTTCTTTATCCAGGATGTTCCATCAGATCTCTCTGCTACCAGAAAGTCCTGTTCCACTGACCATCTACTGTGTGCACAGGCTGTGCTGAGTGGTGCTTTGGAGGGGCGGGAGGGAGCTGGAACCTGGTGATGGAGAGGAGTCATAGCATGATGAATAACTCAAGTCCACTGGGCACGTGCTAGGCACTGGGCATTGTTCTAAGTGTATGTCTTATCTCATTTACTCCTCACAGCACATATGAGATAAGCAATGTTACTTATGTCTAAGTAGCTTCCAGATGACGAAATCAAGGCTCTGGGAAGTGAAGCAACTTGCCTAAGGAAACACACAGGATGGGCTATGGAACCAGGATTCGACCCCAAACGCAGTGACTTAGCACTCAAACATCTACTGCAGTTAAAATGCCTAGAGTGGGTGGCCTGGTCACTGGAGGTGAGGGTGGGGGCTGGGTAGTCTGAGAGCCAGGCAGGCCTTCGGGGTGAGCAGAGTGTTGGGGTGAGGAAACATGTGAACATGCCTCAGTCTTTGGAGAACTTGGTTACTGTTAACCTGAATGTCACCACCCCTGACTCAAAGACTGGCACCAAATGGATTATGGGTTCAATAAATGTTTGTTGAATGAATAAATGAGCCCCATTTGTAGAGGGGTATCCACTGTGCATTCATTCAATCAGCTTTTATTGCAGACCTCCTGTGTGCCCGGTCTCATGGTGCTTGCACACACAGATACACACAACTCCCCTGTGAGGGTCTGGTCTGGTGTGTCTTGGGGCTGGGGAAAGTCAAAACTGAAGGGTATGGGGTTTCGGCACTAAGGGAGCCATAGCTCTGCTGGGTCTAGCCTGGGATGCCAGAGAAAGGAACCAGAAGTGGGAGGCATGTCAGCTTGGTGAGGCGACCACTCTGGGAGATGTCCTGGGAAGGGTGGGAGTCCCCAAACTGACACTCCATTAACAGGGTGGGCACGTTGCCATGTCCTTGGTGTCTAAGAATGAGGAGGCATCACTGTCTGTATTTTATAGATGAGGGACAGATGATGTCGTCCCCAGAAATGGTCTAATGGGATCAAGGGACAGAAAAGAGGGCAAACTATTCAGAGACCCCAGCACTCTCCCCTGTCCTTAATGAGGCCTTGTCAACAAGAAGGGAAAGTAGGGTGTAGCGGGGCTGGGAATTCCAGAGGCAACAGGACCAGCCCTCCACCCACCCGGTCCACTCCTGACTTCCCTTTCTCTGTTCCAGCCCCTCCCACACCCACCCATCTCCCATTCCACAGCTGAGACTTGTGTAAGAAAACTGATGTTTATTGACAACCTAGTATATGTCAGGTACCATGCTACATCTTTTAACAAACACTGAATGACAGATTTCGTTGTACCCAGAACAGAATATGTTGCTCAATAATTATTTATTGAGTAAATGAAATAACCACAATCTTTATTTTGCAGGTCAGGGGAGGAAACTGATGAACAAATAAGGAATTCGTTCTAAGTTACACAGTCAGAAATTGGCTGATCTGGGGACTGACATTGCCATCATTATTTACACTATATATAAGTGCTACAATTTATAGAATACACACTATGTGATTGTTAGGCACTTTACATAGTGCTCACCAGAGTTTGGGCCCTGACTTCAATTCCGCTTTAGGCCAGACTTTCGGAACCACCCCCTAGTTTCTGGTGGGTCTGGGGCACTGACTGGGTGACTAGCAGAAAAACAGCTCCAAGCCCAAAGCATCCTTCCCCCTTTCCATTTCTCTGACAGAGCCAAGACTAGCCTGCCCTAAGCCCAGTGAATGTCCCGGCCCTTTCTGGTCTAGGCTTACCTGACAATAGGTGGGGCTGGAGTATCTAGAAAAGGCTTCTGGGGGCCGAGCGCGGTGGCTCACGCCTGTAATCCCAGCACTTTGGGAGGCTGAGGCAGGTGGATCACGAGGTTAAGAGATGGAGACCATCCTGGCCAATATGGTGAAACCCTGTCTCTACTAAAAATACAAAAAAGTAGCCGGGTGTTGTGGTGGGAGCCTGTAATCCCAGCTACTCGGGAGGCTGAAACAAGAGAATCACCTGAACTCAGGAGGCGGAGGTTGCAGTGAGCCGAGATTGCGCCACTGCACTGCACTCCAGCCTGGCAACAGAGCAAGACTCTGTCTTTAAGAAAAAAAAAAAAAAAAGGAAAAGGAAAAGGCTTCTGGAAGGAGGGTGAATTTTGCATGGAACTTCACTTGGAATGGAATAGAGCTGGGTCACCTCGATGTGGGAATGAAGGACACGAGGAGCTGGGGGAACCATATAGGGGACGGTGGAGAGAGCCCTCATTGAAGTAGAGGTGCACATTGGTGCAAAATGGAAAAGATAAGAGCACCTTCTGCAAGGGACTTTTGAGTCCCCAGAGCCCCACTCAGAGCCACTCTGTCCTCTTAACTGTGGGGGAGGAAGCCAGGGTATCCTCTCTAGTCTGATACTGGGAGAAAAACCTTATGATAGCTCAGCAACAGTTATTCAGTAGACCCTCACGATGGGGACGCACTCTCATGAATAGATAAGAACAGCACACAATTAGCACACTGGTAAGTATCACAGATATGCTAAGTCCTTGAAGGTAATTGGATCTTGCAAGTGGGTTAAACGTCCCTCCTGCAATGCATTTGCAGTACCTTTTTCTTTCTCCCACAGGGCAGAGGGGTGGGATGCTGGAGCTGCCTCTTCCTGTAACATGTTAAACGGCAGCTAGCTGAAATTCTGATGCAACCTGACTCTTCCATTGGCCTACCCTGAACCCCTACTACAGGGGCAAGCACAGCTGCCATCACCACCTGCCCACCCCCACCTTACCTGTACTAGTCATGCCAGCCTAGGGGACCAAAGGGTCTTGGCGGGTGACCTCAGGCTGATGCTATCCAGGACCCAGGCACTGTGCTGATCAGACCTGACTCCCTGCCAGGAACACTCAAGCTCACACACCTGCCTGAGGCTCTTGGCTCTCAGTTCATGTAAAGAGTTCAGCTCAGGCTGCTCTCTTCCTATTATGCTGGGACGTGTAAAGTCAGGCGCTTCCCACTGTGGACAACAAATCCGATGGTGCAGACCCACCCTGGTGTCCTCTCCGCCCCCACCGTCTTAGAAGAGCCACAGAAACCCAGTCTCCAGGCACCACCCGACCTGTCCTCCAGCGCCAAAGAAAGCAGGATGGGGTGGGGGTTGCAGGTGTCACCGCAAGGCACAACCTGTGGAGCAGCGGCGGAAAGAGCCCAAGGGGCCCTGATCTTTGTGGGGTTCCTGGATGCACCACGGCCAGTGGTGGGGCCTTCCTAGGAGACCCCGGTAAGATGGACAATTTTTCCTTAAATGGCTGAGTGTGAGCAGCTTCCCAAAGGAGGTAGTGATGGCTGAGCCCACCTGGTGAGGTGGGGAAGGAGAAGGAGGTTCACTAAGAGGTAGTGACCTGGGAGTGTGGGGAGGGGACAGAACCCTGATGCCTACCCATAGGCAACAATCTCGGCACCATCTCTCCCTTTTTCCCTCCAGACACGACCATTTCCTTAGGGACAGTACTGGGAGGAGGCTTATTTGCCCCTGAGACCCAGCGGGAGGGTGGAGGGTTAAATACAGAAAACCACCCAGTGAGAGCAGATGAGGCCCAGGCGTGATGAGCTCTTCCTCCGACCTGCATGGGGTGAGGATGGTTAGAGTAAACCTGTGATCCCAAAGGCACCAAGGGGAGCACCAGCAGGTCCCTGGGATATGGGCTGGGAGCAGGAGGCAGGAGCCCCACTTGGCAAGGAGATAGCTCTAGGACGTGTTCCCAGGGATGCTCAGTCTGACACCACTTTAATGAGTGGCACATGCTACCATGTCCTGGTACCTGAGAAAGAGCTGCCAGCCCCTCTCAAGACAGACTTCACTCCAATGCCTAGTGTAGACAAGAAGAGAAACTTTTTCAGGGTGGTGCCCCAGACATGGAGTTCAGTCTTGCCAGTCACATATGGGCCTCCCAAAGGGTTCCAGTCTTTCTTAAGGAAAACCATTTCCTCTGGCTTCCTAAAAAAATATGGTTCCTTGTGCTTGGGCTGCAGGCTGGGAGAGGTGTCAGGGAAGCTGCAGATGGTCCTCCTGCCCTGGGTGGGTGGGGACGTCCTGAGAACTTCTATAGCCCAGAGAACACCCTTTTTCAGGTTAAGCTAACCCTGCTCACCCTTCAATTCCCTGAGTATTTCTCCTTCTCTCATCCACAGGTTGCAGACTGGTGGCCTGCACACCTGTTTTGCTTCCTACATTTTTTTAAAAAAAGAATTTTACGTAAAATTCCAGATTTCAGATTTCTTGGAAAAAAATCAGTAGCTGTGACAACACTGGGATGGCATTTCCACACAGAACCAGTCAGCAGGAACTGAGCATCAGGGCCCTTCTGGGGTGGAACAGGCACTCACCAGTGTCCCCACACTGGCCCAGGGACTCTCATGTATTCACACTGGCACCTGCAGGCGTATGAGGCTGACTCCTGCCAATTCAGCCTACCCCAAACTCATCTTTCACCATGGCATCTCTTCCTTTCTGCCCTGCCATGCCTTAAGTGTACCTCTGACCCACCCTCATCACTGCACTAAGGTTTATTTTCCTCCATACAGCTGTCTCCTCCAGTTGATTGCAAGCCCCTTGAGGGCAGGAACAATGCTTCCATAAGATTCTCAGTGAATGTACATTGAATAAACACACCTCTTGCCTTTGCTTAGCCCACCCTTGTTCAGGGGGCTTAACTGCCTCTCCAGATTCAGAGTTGGGGGGTCAAGACTCCCAAAGGCTTCCTGAAAGGGAGGAAGTTTCATTCTGGGTCATGGGGCAGTGAAGGTAGACGCAGGCCACTTTGCCTGACCCTCTGGTTCTTTGAGGCAGTCAGCCTCTGCTGGACTTTCCAAAGCACCCACCCAGTTTTGTTTGGTGTTTTTGTTTGTTTGTTTGCTTGTTTTTGGTTTTTGTTTTGTTTTGTTGCTTTCTTTGCTTTTTAATTCAGAGCATCATTGCAGGGCTGAGGGATGATTTCATGCTTTTTAATAAGGGAATCTTCAAATCAAATAGCCCTTGTTGCCATTCCATCAATCCATGGTAGTGCCAGTCACAGGGATAACTCTTTCACCAAACAATTGCCATCGTTCAAGTACTGGATGGGACATAGCAATATGTCAGTAAGTGAATTTTTCTTAATTAAGTGTCTTTGTCCCATAGGCTTGCGTATTCTGAAGGCCCGGTGGCGTTCCCGACAAGCAAGGTCTAGCTAAACGCATCAGCATCAGATTCCCCGGTTCCCCTACTACTGCTGGCCTTGGGAGGCTGTCCCAGAAGCCCTCCAATGTACCCCTCAGACAAGCTCTCTTCCCTTTGCCCGTCTGCCCCTGCCCCATCCCTATCAGAACTTCCTTCCCTAGGGAGTGTTGAGGGCACCTGCCAGGGCCACTGCACAACTCCAGGGACACCACTCACATTGTCACCTATGTAAATGGCCCCCTCAGTACAACTACCCTGGAGACACCACAGCAGTGTGCCCTGGAGGTGGGCAGCATGGTGATTATCACACCTGCACAGGGCCACAAGGACCCATGGCCCTGACACCAAGCTGAGACTGCCAGGACTTCTGGACCATGTTCAGAGCCTCAGACCTCATGCTTCTGAGCTCCAGCTGCCCAGGATACCCTCACCACACACACTGCGGCCCAGCGGGATTCCTACATGGAATAGAGCAGGGAACAGAGTGTGGCTGGTGAAAGGCTCCCTTCCTGGCCTCAGGCTTGTCCCAAGAGGATCCATAATCCCCACCTCACCACCCTCTGCCCCTGGCGGAGACCTCATCCCAAAACTTCAGATGCAGAGGACAGGATCCATGGCAGGCCAAGCCTGGCAGACACCATCCTAGAGTCTTGAGGCTCAAGATGGCTGACCAACCCTTGCCCCAACCATGGCCAGATTCAGAAGCTGCTTTGTACCCTGGACCAAATGGTGGGCAAGTGATGGAATGTGAGGTCCCAAACCCTAACCCTAAACCCTAATCCCTAACCCTAACCCTGGCTTTAGAGCCAGAAAGCCCTGGTTCCAGACTGGGGCTCCATCTCCTCCTACCTTTGTGACCTCGCACCAGCTATTTCACCTCTTGGAGCTTCATTTTCTTAAGGATGTAAAACCCACCAATGGCTCTGCTGTGAAGGCTCAATGACAAAATATGTGTGAAGCCCCTTCTCCAGGGACTGCCAGAATATGCACCACCACTGTCTGTTTCCTTCCCTCTCAAGGGCTCTCTGCCTCCCTGTTATATTGGGCCTAGGAAATGTCCCGAGCTCAGGAACAAGGGCCCAGGGCGGCATTC
Organism: Chlorocebus sabaeus; assembly: GCF_047675955.1. Taxonomy (NCBI): domain Eukaryota; kingdom Metazoa; phylum Chordata; class Mammalia; order Primates; family Cercopithecidae; genus Chlorocebus; species Chlorocebus sabaeus. The sequence continues at coordinate 49,527,618 of NC_132929.1, read as the reverse complement.
CTGTGGCTGCTCCCAGGGTCAGTTTGCCAGGTCCAGAGAGGGATAGTACCTGCCCCATATGTCATCATAGAGGCAGGGCAGGACAGTGGGGCTGGAGCAGAGCCTCACAGGCAGCTGTGCTTTGCTGGAAGTAGGCCCACCAGAACCAGTCATGTCCTGGGGATTTTAACAAGCTGCCCATTGAGAATGGTTTCTCTCCTCCACCCTGGAGACGACCACACCTGGTAGGGGGTAGAACCCATTCTTGAGCCCTGGAGACTTTAGGGACAGGACAGAAGGCTACTAGAGTGGTTTAATTCCAGTTTTAATTGGTGGAAATTTGTTTGGCGGTGTGGAGAGGAATAGTCCAAGTGACTTCTAGAGCTGGAAGGGGAAAGTAGGAGGGGTGGGGTGTGGAGGGCAATGCAAGGGGCTCCAGCACAAGGAAGAGATTTAACCCATCTGCAACCACCTTGGGGTGACTCAAGTATACTGTGAATACCTTGTCTGCCAGCAGATAAATGGGTTGTTACCTCAGGGTCGAGCCCCAAGGCCACTCTGCCTGCTGCCTCCTGTGACATGCAGGATCTCACTAAGTAAGATCCTGCTGGCCTGTGGCCGTGGGAGAGGCTGAGGTCTGATCTCTCTCCCGGAAGCCCAGCAGGCCCCAGGCCAGAGCACAGCTAGTCCCAGGTTGTTGCTAAGCCCTCTGCATTCCTATCTGGTTGGCAGGGAGCTCTAGATTTGTAGTGAGAGCCCCCTTCATTACAGAAAGGGAGCTTAATATTCTAGGAACTCGCTTCCCTCTCCTCTTCCACCTTCTCCTACTCCTTGACTCATCAAGCACTAAGTAAGCATGTCCAGTCATCTTGCACGTCACAGAAGCAGATTTCTCTGCTTTTTAAAGATGTGAGTCCTGGGCTACGGACACAGCAATAGAGAAGGGCTGTAGCGAATGAATCACACTTGCGCCTGACTGCTCCGGTGATCAGTGGCCTCCCTAGTGTGGTTGGATGGGATGAGAGCTCAACTGCAAGACAGGCTAGTCTACAACCAGAGGTAGGGCCCAGGGAGACACCAAAAATAGGACTCAGTCCAGAGCAAGGATGGGGCTCAGCCTATAACTAGATTCAGGGTTTATCTGTGACCAGGGTCAGGGCTCAGTGTATGACCAGGATTAGGGTTCAGTGTGTGACCAGGATCAGGGCTCAGTCTATGACTAGAGATGGAGCTCAGTGTGTGACCACAGTCAGAGCTCAGTGTGTTCCCGTGGTTGGGGCTCAGTCTGTGACCTTGAGGCTCAGTGCGTGACTGGGGTAAGGGTTCAGTGTATGATTACAATCAGGGTTCAGTGTGTGACCAGATCAGGGCCCAGTGTATGACCAGAATTAGAGCTCAATATATGACCAGGGTTGGAGCTAAGTGTGTGACCACAGTCAGGGCTCAGTGTGTCTCCAGGGTTGGGGCTCAGTCTATGACCCCGAGCCCATCACAGAGTCAGGGTTTAGTGTGTGACCAGGGTCTGGGCTTTGTCTTTCCTACGTGACTCAGTTCTCTGATCTAGTGTAAACCTCTCTTCACATACAAAATGCAAAACAACTTGTTGCTCTCCTGTCTTAAGACCTTTTATGGAGAAAAGCAAAAAAAGCTATTTCCACGGTGCCTGGTGGTCTTTAGGAGTGAAGTGCAGCCATTTGGCAAAGCACTAGAGACCCTTGTGGCCTGGCCCCCGCTGCTCTCTACTCTCCTTGCTGCTCCTGTCCATGCAGCTTTTGTTCAAGGCATAGGAGCTGCTTGCAGTTCCCTGAAGTGCCTGGTTACTTCATGCCTCTGTGTTCTTCAAGGCCATTTCCCCTCGTGGCGCTGACCCTACCCCTCCTCAGTACTGTGTAGTGGTTAGAAGCTCAAGCGCTAAAGTAGACCAAAGCTGGATTCAAACCTGCTTCCGTCACTTCCTTACTGTGGGATTTTTGGGCAAATAGCTTAGCTTCATCTTTACACAGAGTCCAGGTATAATACTCATGCATGGGCTGGTGGGAAGTTTTCCTGATGAGCCCGTGGTCAGGTTTTAATGCATATTACTCATTTTCATCATTAATTACTCCCCATTGTGTCTGAGATGTTTGGTGAACACTCAGCATCCCTTTCCTGCCATCTCCTCATGGCCTTGCTAGACTGCAGTGGCTGTGAAGCTAAACATGCAGGACTCCTTTGCAGCTGAGGTTGTGTGTGAATTAAGTTCCAGCAATTAGAGGCCCTTTGGCAAGACCTGGAAGGCAGATTTGGAGGCTATCTGTGGCTGCTTTCAGCCAGCAAAACTGCCTGTGGAAATGCAGCAGCATTTCAGTGCTGAGGCCTCGGATTCAGGGGTGTGGAAGGTAGCAGCGATGGGTTTCTTTCTGCTCCCTGGATCAGGCTGTTGACACATGTTCTTGAAGCCAGTGGTCCCAACGATTCTTCCCCCATTCCACATATTCTTTTTGCTGTTGTAACTAAATACCACAAACTCAGAGGCTTGTAACCACACACATTTATTCTCTTACAGCTGTGGAGGTCAGAAGTCCAAAATGGGTTTCACAAGTCAAGGTGTCAGCAGCTCTGTGTTCCTTCTGGAGGCTCCAGAGGAGAATTCATTTCCTCACCCTGTCCAGTTTCTGGAGGCCGCCTGCCTTCCTTGGCTCACGGCCCCTTCTTCCGTCTTCAAGCCAGCTCCTGGTCTGTCATCCATCTCCTTTATTTTCTCCTGATTCTGCTTTCTTGCCTCCTTCTTATAAGGACCCTTATTATTACATTGGACCCACCTAGATAATCCAGGATCATCTTCCCATCTCAAGATTCTTAACCTAATTACATCTGCGAAGTCCTTTTTGCCAGGTAAGGTAATATTCACAGGCTCCAGGAATTAGGACATGAACATCTTTGGGGACCATTATTCAACCTACTGCATGACAAAGTAGCAGCCCCCTGGTTGGTCAGTTCTGTGATATTCTGTATTCTGGAAGTCATTTCCTGGCCAGATGTGGTGGCTCACGCCTGCAATCCTAACACTTTGGGAGGCTGAGGCAGGTGGATCACTTGAGGTCAGGAATTCAAGACCAGCCTGGCCCCATCTCTACTAAAAATACAAAAATTAGCAGGGTGTGGTGGCATGTGCCAGTAGTCCCAGCTACATGGGAGACTCAGGCATGAGAATCGCTTGAACCGGGTGGCAGAGGCTGCAGTGAGCCAAGATCACGCCACTGCACTCCAACCTGGGCAACAGAGTGAGACTCTGTCTCAAAAAAAAAAAAAAAGGAAAAGAAAAGAAAAGAAAATTAGCCGGGTGTGGTGGCAGGCACCTGTAATCCCAGCTACTCGGGAGACTGAGGCAGGAGAATAGCTTGAACCTGGGAGGCGCAGGTTGCAGTGAGCTGAGATCACACTACTGCACTCCAGCCTGGACTACAGAGCAAGACTTTGTCTCAAAAAAGAAAAGAAAAGAAATCATTTCCTGAGACCCAGCCCCAAGCTGGCTCCTTCAGTTTTTGTAAGCACCCAATACCCTGTATTAAATTCCTTTCTGCTTAAAATACAGTTGCTTCTGTTCAATGCACCCAACTATGAATAACATACCAAATGTCCTTCAAGACTCAGCTCTCACATCACCGTGTCTGGGAAATCTGCCCTAATTCCTCCAGGGTTTCTTGATCCCTCCTCTGGACCCCAGTTCTGCCTAGATCAAATTCACATAAATGCTTATCTCCCCTAGTGGATCATGACTTTCCCATCCAAATACAGCACCGAATCTAACACAAAGGAAGGTTGCATCAAGAAATGAAGTAGGGGCCACTGGCTGAGCACAGGCTCCTGAGCACCAAGCCTGGGATGCAGGTAGAAGCAGGAATGCCCTGGAGAGAAAGGGGATTGGCCAGCAATCCAAGGAAGGAAGCCTGGGACAGAAATGCAATCTCAGCCTCACACACCACAGCAGCAGCTGGACCCACGTGACACAGCACAATCTTCAGCTCCAGGGCTGCATCCTAGCCTGCAGCTTTGTGGCCCTGAATCCAGAATGCGGAAACAATGATATGTGACAGAAGAGACAGGCCCCAACACACAGGACAGTGCCAGGGGTTAAACCCAGAAAACAACCAATGAGCAGGGGATGACTCTTTCTTAACTGAGGGCAGGCGAGGAAATGGGCAAAATGATGTCCTTAGCCCATGACAGGCTCTGACTCTACTTCACCTGGGAGTGGACAAGTGGTCCAGCCCAGAGGGCACACGCATGCCTGGGTGTAAATGAAGCAAAGAAACTGCTCCTTAAAAGGATCAGATGCAGGCCAGGTGCAGTGGCTCACACCAGTAATCCCAGAACTTTGGGAGGCCGATGCGGGCAGATGACTGGAGGCCAGGAGTTCTAGACCAGCCTGGCCAAGATGGTGAAACTCCATCTCTACTAAAAATACCAAATTAGCCAAGCATGGTGGTGGGTGCCTGGAATCCCAGCTACTCAGGAGACTGAGGCAGAAGAATCACTTGAACCCAGGAGGTGGAGGTTGCAGTGAGCCGAGATCGCACCACTGCACTCCAGCCTGGCAACACTGGGCAACAGAGCGAGACTCTGACAAAAAAAAAAAAAGGATCAGATGGGATCAGATGCAGGCAACAAATTGAAAAAACTTTGCATGCCACCTTAGATGATATGGATATAAAGATGGCACACCACAGGTGAGAGAGCCCTGCAGAAGGCCACCTCTGCTGGCAAGCAAGAACTAAAGAACTCCAAAAGACTCTGCCCTGGCTGTGGCTAATGCATACTTGTGACATCCTCTGGACTCCCTGCCCTCTGTGCACCTTAGTCTCCTCCATCCCATGTAATGGAAACAGCAGACTCTGTGCCAAACGGCTTAGAAAAATAAGAAAGCATGGTGCAAAGTGAGAAGTTAGAAGGTCAGAAGAGTGGGAGGTACAGACCCTGGGCCATGGCAGGGAAGAGGCTCCATCTGGAGAAGAAAGTCTGGGAGGCCTGAAGTGTCATTAATGAGGTCCCAACAGACAGGGCTGGGCGTGAGCTTGCAGAGCCGGCCCTCCTCCACCCCATGCTCAGCACACTTCAAATTAATAATTAAAATGCTTCCTGTCAAATTCCAGCCTGACACGTAATTAGAGCAGCTCCAGGCTTTAGGCAATGGTGATGAAAACAGCTCTTGTTAGAAAGAGACTTTTCTGGAGATAAGTGGGGTGAGAATCAAGAATAGAACCTTCCTCCCAAAATTTCTCCATCAGGGCCTCCTCTCTGTCTGCATACGAGATAGATATGGATGGGGTTTTCCTTCTAGCCTAGGGAGAGGCTGAGAGATGGAGAGGAACCTCAGTTTCCCCCTCTGCACTGGGAAGAGATTGGACAAGGTATGATCCTACCTGTCCATGAGAGGGCAGCTCAGGGATTTGTGTAAGAAGGAGGGTAGGCGGTGGCTTCTTGGAGTTTCAAAGGCCAGACAGACAAATCTGGTGGCCAACTGCAGATCCTGACTTACTCCCAACCCACCCCACAACATGTGCACACAAGGCATTGCCATCGTGTCCTTTCCATCCAGGGCCGCTGGGGAGCAGCTGAGCTCAGCTACGAACTGTTCAGTGGCCATGGCATCCCAGTCCAGGTTCTTCCCTAGAAACCCACGGCACTCATCACTTCCTTCTGGAGTACAGCCTTTCCCCATTCTTATCAATAAAGTGGGACAGAGACCGAGGAGTCCTAGCTCCCAGCTTCTGGGCTTCTCAGTGCCCCAGGGACACAGGTTGGAGGTGCTATCCATGGTTCTAGAGAAATTTCCAGTTTTCAGCTTCTTCCCATGTCAGGAGTTCTTCCAGAGCCCTAACTGGCTTGCCTGATCCCCTAGATCCCTCTACCAGAGTCCAGTCCCTGAGCCCTATGACACTGTCACACCACACTCGCTGCCAGGCCTGGCCCCCCATTGGAGGTCCTGAGAGAGGGAAGGGATCCCCACTGCTCAGCTCATTCATGGAGAGCCTTGAATGCCCACCCTGGGGTGTCACCCTGATGGGCCTGCCCTTAGGAGTTTGGGAAATGGAGCCCATGCTCAAGCTACCTATTAGAAGAAAATCATTTTAAAGCCATGTTGTGTTACTTCATTGAAGCTGCCTTCATAAATATTTTAAAGATGTTTATTAGGAAAACCACAAGAGGAGACAGGAGGTTGCTGAGGTTAGGAGGAGTGGTGCCCCGTAAGGGCTCAGCTGCCACTGCCACCACTGCTGCCAATGAAACATGTGCTTCCTTGGAGGGGCTGGTTCTGTGGGGGCTGCAAAATGGAAAAGCCCACTGTGTTGGGTTGCCTCACCACATGCAGGAAGTGGCTGCTCAGATACCCACGCTCTTGTCCTCAGATTGAACCCCACAGAGGTGTATCACAGAGTCCTGTGGACACAGAACTGAGCTGGGCGCAGAGCCTCCTGGGTCCTATTCTGAGCTTTGCTCCCAGCTGCTCCCAATTCCTCCCCTTCTAGAGCTCAGCAATATTGTGGAAAAGGGGCTTTAGGGTCCCTTCCTCAGCAGGCTGATGTTTCCAAGTTTGTGGATACTGACCTTTGCTTTCCTGTCTTCACTCTTATCTACCCTCTCACCCCACCAAATGCACACATCCAGCCAGGGCCACACACATGGGACCAGGAGCAGCCTCAGCGGCAGGTGCACAGGACCCGTCAACTGCCCACAGGAGCCCCTCAGCCCAGGCATGTTGGCCTGCCTCGCCCCACACCACCAGGCAGGCAGATGCCTGGCTAGGGCCAAGGGAGAGGCTAAGAATGGTGTCCTGACTGCTGACCCAGCATCTTTCACAGGGCTGGGCAGGGGTGGGCTGTGCGGCAGGGATGGAGGCACCACAGCCACCTCTGACACGGCTCCTCTCCTTGAGAAAGAGCTTGTTTTTCCTCCCCAAGCCGAAGCCAACAAGCCCATCAAACTGAGAAAGCAGAATCGATCTGCAGGCCAGGGATCTGCAGTGCTGGTGCTCAGGGGGCCATGGCTGCTTCTCCTTGTGCCTGGGGCTACTTCAGCTACCATCTTGGGCTGAGCAATGAGAAATAGCCTCTGCTTCCACCCCCATCCTCCCCACACACATCCTGTCTGACCATCCAGCCCCTTCCTATTGGTCTCAGGTCAAAGCTCTCTTTTGTCCTGGCTGAGTCCAGGGCCATCTGCCCAGATCTGTCCATTCATACTGTGTAAGTGCAGGTGAGGTGGCCCCGTGAAGGCTCTGTCCTTTGGGCAATCTCTGTCCATTTTGGTCAACGAGGGAGGGGAAGGTACTACTCCTGACCCCATTTTACAGATGGGGTCTACAAGGACACCGAGCATTTAGTACCCAGCTCCCTAAGGGTTAGCAGAGCATGGGAGTGGGTGAACAGAGGTTGGGGAGTCTTCTCTAGTAAACAAATTTTAAAAATGGCTTGCAATTACCTTATCAATTGTTTCTGGGTAACTAAGGGCTTCTAAAAGATTTTTAAAATAGATTATTCCTTTAAATAGGTGAAGCACCCTTCGGCAGCCTCATTTACATTGTTCATTTGCTGGGAAATCCTTTATTCATGGATAGTGTAGAAGTAAACTTCAGCCTTAGTTACTTCCATTCAGAGACCTGAATTAATGTGGTTTAGGTACCTCCTGCTTGCAGCAGACCAGAGGACAGGAGCTGCTCTGTGCCCGGCTCTGGGCGTGGGGGCAAGCCAGAACTGCTGTGGGGAGATGAGTTCCCAGAGAGCAATGAGTGAGCAAGTGCTTCATCGTAGCTATGAAACATGGAGTTGCAGAGATCTGGGGGGATACATAGGAGGGAGCGTGTAGGATCTGCATAGGCAGAGGAGAGAGAGGGCATATCCAGGGATGGGGGGAGCTGGAGCAAATGCTTATAAACACGATTGAATATGAAACATGCAACTTCTGTCACTCGCCAGTCATCTCTGTCCCCTTCTCCCTTATACTTCCCCCTGACTCCCTCATCACCCATCCTGCAGACAGAACAGAATGCACTCTCTTCTCCTAGCACTGCAGAGCCCATTCCAAAAATGTCCTAGGTCCAGAACCCCTGGCTGCCAGCACATTCTCCTGTTGGGCTGACCCAGATCCTCCTGGCTGCAGTGGACAGGAGGACAGTGAGAAAAGCAGCACAGATAGAGACACCAAGAAAATCAGCACCCTGGCCATGCCTCACAGGTCACCAAGGCCCTCAGCATGGTCACCCAAGGAGGCTGAGCCCTCTACAACCTGGCCAGCTTCAGTTCCCGGAACGTTTGCTGAAACTGCTGTCAGCGAGCACATGGACTTCAATGCAATTACAAAAGCGCTAAGAACAAGAAGTGCATTCATTCATTAATAGCAAATTACACTAAATTATCTTAGCAAATAAGGCAAAATGTCAGTTCAGCGGCTGGCAGGCTCTGCAGATACATCAGTCCCTCTTCCCCACCTCCAACAATGGGGCCACACTCCACAGGGACTTTTTAGGAGAGGATATTGAAATATGAGGAGCAGGAATGAAACAGAATAGGGCATAGACCAGCACCCAGGGAGCATTCTAGCCTGTAAATTATGGTAGATAGGTAGGCAGGTGGACTTCAGATGGGTGAGTTTTGAGACTGAGGAAGAACTAGAGGCCAGAGAGCTTCAAGAAGGAGGGTGGGGGTGGTAGAGGAGAGCTGCTGTGCTTCAGTCATTCTGGATCTGCAGGGCTGCAATGTGGTAGAGACCCCAGGATGCCCTGATTCTGAAGCACGTGTGAGATGGGAGGTGGGGGAGAGCAGGAAAAACATGAAGGCTATTATTTCCCTGAGCCTGGCACACAAATGTAGACTGACGGCTACAGGGAGCAGGACAGATGGTCCTTCCCTCCGCGGAGGACATGGTGCTGGAGGGCAGAGGGAGTCCAAAGCAGCCATGTGGCTATGCACATCTGGAGGCCTGGGGGCGACAGGTGAAAGACACAGAGGCAAAAGGGAGGCCGTGAGAGGAGGAAGGGGAGGGGACGCTCAGGAGTAGGCAGGGCTCCCCATTTCCTAGAGCTAAAAAGGACTGAACCATCACCAGTGGCACCGCATCCTTCATCATCATTCTCCCAGAGCCTACGTCTCTGGTCTGAGTGAGTGCAGGAACTCAGGATGCCTGTTCTCCCCCGCCCCACAACACAGGGAACAGGGCCCCCTTCTTTCTGAATTAAACATTATCACTTCCCTCAACCTTCCTTGCTCCTGTATTTTCTGTGCTTCCCTTAGTTAAAAAAAAAACCCACGGAGTCCAATATGGTGATCACTGAGAATAGCTAGCTTACCTAAGAGGTGGCGTCTCAAAGGTCTCTGCTCAGGGCTGTCTTCTGAATCCTGTTTCACATCAATTTATAAGCCAGACTAGGGCCAGTGGCATATGCACATCAAATATTTAGCAATAAACTCAATCAATTCCATCAGAACTTCTGGGGATGGAGCCCAGGCACCATTTACAACTCCCAAAGTGATTCTAATGGACAGTCAGGGTTGAGAACCACTGGACTAATGGGATCAGGAGCTGTATCACTAGGAACATAGTGCCCAGGACGCGGGAGGTGAGAGCTGATCTATTATGAGCTGAAGCATCGTGATCCATGCCAGAGCCTCAATCTGCAAGGGACGCTGATGAAACACATCCAGAGGAGGGCGTTTGGGTGCAGAAATCGTATTAGCTAAGGAAGGCTGAAGGGCAGGGGATATTTTGCTGCTCAGATGCTGGAGAAAGGCTGAGGGCAAAGGTCACAGACCCTCTGTCTGAGGGCCGGGTTATGGCTCCTCTATGAGACTCAGGTGTTTCTCTGTTCTAACAAAGCTCTGCCTCATTAGTAATGAAGTAGTGTCACCATAATTACCTGGAGCTGGCAGTGCCAAAGGTTATGAATACTCTCTGACACAAGTGCAAGAGATTTAACCTAACCTGAGCCACCTGCATCCAACAGGATGCTGGCCAGGCACAGTGGCTCTCGCCTGTAATCCCAGCACTTTGGAAGGCTGAGGCAGGAGGATTGATTGAACCCAGGAGTTTGAGACCAGCCCAGGCAACATAGCAAGACCCTGTCTCTGAAAAAAAAAAAAAAAAATTTAAGTTAGTCAGGTGTAGTGGCAGGCACCGGCAGTCCCAGCTACTCAGGAGACTGAGGCAGGAAGATCACGAGCTCGGGAGGTTGAGGGTGCAGTGGGCTCTGACCGTACCACAGAACTCCAGACTGGGCAACAGAGTGAGACCTTCTTTAAAAGAAATAAAAAAGAAAAAAAAAAACCCCAAAGATGCTGAGAACCTTCCCCCATCAATTACGGTGCTCCGGGTGCAGGGCTCGACCCTGGCACTCAGACCACAGTGCTGGGCCCACATAACCCACCAGGAGGCAGACATACTCACCCAGGACTGGGGTCCCGGGATCCCAGACAGCTCCTGGGAACGGAGGCAGCGGCAATGACAGACAGATGCTGAAGGGCAAGGTGGTCCAGAGCAGATGGAAGGGATAACTGCAGGCCCTGTATGCTACTGAATCAGGCTCCACTCTGAAGTCTCCGAGAGCCCAACTGGATGTGAATTCCAAGTACCATCTCTACCCTGTCTAGAATCAGTTTTTCCAGCCACCCTAAGTTTTCTTCACTTGCACATTCTTACTGCCACAGGGACTGGCTAAAAAGGCAGCTGAAACAATTGGCAACTCTCCCAACACTTAAAATGTATCCAGAGATCCCACTTCTAGGGCTCCATACTGTAGAAACTCCAGCACAAGCCTGCATTATTTGTGTCTAAACTGTAGGAACTAGCAAAATATAGGCTAGAACAGCAGTACTATGAGATACTATGTAGCCATTTAAAAAGAACGAGGGAGTTCTTTGCAAGAAGCTAGATACAAAATAGCATGTACTGCACGATTCCATTTATATGAAGTTCAAGAATAAGTAAAACTAATTGGTGAAAGCAGCCAAGTGGGCAGGGCTGTTGCTTGGGTAGGGACACTAGGGAACTTTCTGGAATCCAGGAACCATTCTGTCTCTTGATCTGGGTAGTGGTTATATGGGTAGATATTTGTGTAAAAATTCATGGAGTCATAAACTGAGGATTAGCATCTTATAAATACTAGAGGTATGTTACACATCAATATAGAAAGCAAAGAGGATGAGGACACTCTAGAAGAATTGACTTGGGAAAAGAGTAAAAACAGAAAAAAGCATTGCATAATGTTTGATTACAAAAAAATATATATTTTTTGTAAATGTGTAAGACTGGATACAACAGTCTAGAAGGAGGCCAGTCTAGTAGCAGAGCCAGGATTGAAAGTCAAGTGTCCTGACCCCCAGCCCAGGCTTCTCCTGCTGCCCAGGGTCTGCGAGTTAAGCAGAATGCTCCAAGCACACAAGTAGAAGAGGCAGGATGATCCAGATGCCCTGGCCATACCATTTTCACCCCTCCTCCTCCCAGTCTCCTTCCTCTGGGTGGTGAGTGGTCAGATCCACTAATTGGTCTTCAAGCCCTGGTTACAAATGGTCCTAGAGGCGAATTCTGGTCACACCTTGAGCCAGGCAAATGAACCTTGCTCTGTCCTCTTTTAATATGGATGTGACACCTGCAGGCTACAGCTTGTCGCACTGTGAGAATTATTTCTCCATTAAAATGCAGGAGTTGGAGCTTTGCCCAGGAAGGGCAGCTAAAAATACTGCTGCCCAGGGCACTTGTCACCAGAGGACTTAGTTGCCACTCTCTTTACCCCTAAGCCTCCAGACAAGTCCCACACCTGCTGGGTCCGTGCCCAGAACACTCGATGCGGTGACATGTCTGAGCCTTATCCAGCCCCGTCGCAAAGAAAAAGCATGGGTTCCTGTGCCTGTTTTACAGATGAACAAACTGGGCTTCAGACAGCTTGTTCCAAGTCACTGTGCTCAATCTACAAAATCACCTAAGGAGCAACAGTGCGTGGGCCCGACTGCAGGGAGGGAAAGAATAGCCCCTCACGTGTGCCCAGCACCTAATGGTTTGCAGTGTCTTTTTATGTTTATTTATTTTTGAGATGGAGTCTCACTCTGTCACCCAAGCTGGCATGCAGTGGCGCGATCTCAGCTCGCTGCAACTTCCACCTCCTGGGCTCAAATGATTCTCCTGTCTCAGTCCCCTGAGTAGCTGGGATGACAGGCATGTGCCACTACACTCGGCTTTTTTGTATTCTTAGTGGAGACGGGGTTTCACCATGTTGGCCAGGCTGGTCTTGAACTCCTGACCTCGGGTGATCTGCCTGCCTCAGCCTCCCAAAATGCTAGGCTTACAGGCGTGAGCCACAGCACCCGGCCTAATTGCAGTGTCTTCTCACCCACTTTGTCCAACCCTCTCAACAATGTTTTGAAACAGGAACTATTACTGTCTCTACCTTACCGGTAGGGACTGAAGCCCAGTGCGGTGAAGCAGCAAGCTCAAGGGCACACAGTGGGTTGGAGGGGCAAAGGCGTAAGTCTCTCAATCCTAATACCCACCCAGAGCACCAATGACAGGACCTCAAGCAACATGACTGATCTCACCCCTAGGGCCATCAACTTTGTAACAAACCCTGCAGTTTGTAAAGGATGCCACATACTTTTTGGGAGATGACCTGTCACCCCTATTTAATAAATAAGGAAAGTAAGGCTCAGAGATATGAAGGACATGGACACAGGTTACCAGCAGAGGCAGGACTGAAAGTCAAGTGTCCTGACCCCCAGCACAGGCTCCTCCTGCTGCCCAGGGTCTGCAAAGCTCCAGGCTGTCCCAGTGCCAGGACACTGTCATCCAGGGGCAAACGAATGCAGTACCCTAGGCAGGCTCCCAGAGCCCTGAATCTGGCTCTCTGGAAGCCTGTATGCCTCCTCTCAGTCTTTCAAAGTGGAAGGTGGTTAAAACCTCAGTTCTGTTCTTCCTTTTTACTTTAGAGACAGAGTCTTGCTGTGTTGCCCAGGCTGGAGTGCAGTGGTACAATTACAGCGGATTGCAACTTCGACCTCCTGAGCTGAGGATCAAGTGATTCTCCCACCTCAGCCTCCTGAGTAACTAGGATTACAGGTGTGTACCACCACACCTGGCTGATTTTTTATTTCTGTGCAGAGACAGGGTCTTGTTATATTGTCTGGGCTAGTCTTGAAATCCTGGCCTTAAGCGATCCTCCCACCTCAGCCTCCTAAAGTGTTGGGATTACAGGCATGAGCCACTGTGCACAGGTGGCTATTTTTCATACAAGAAAGCCAAAGCTCAGAGAAGGGAAATGTCCTGCTCAGGGTCATAGGGCAGAACTGTGTCCTGGGAATGGACCTCTGATCCCTGGCCCGGTGCCCATCCAATTGAGTCAGCCAGAAACAGCATTCAGAATTCTTCCTGGTGCCAGCTTCTTACTGAGTCTCAGCTTCCCAGTCTCTAAAATGGGTACATCAGCAGAGGTCCTAAACAAGCCTAGGTTTGAGTTTTCTGAGGGAAAGAAATTGGGTGATGCTTCCACTGGGAGGAGCCCCATAGAGTGACCAAAGGGCCTGGCTTTCTGGACAACCAACTTCACTTTATCCAGGGGGAACCTGAAGCCAAGGAGGGAGCCAAATGGCCTTGGAGATCCAGTGATTTCAGGACGGTGAGATAAGGAGGGCCAGGCTTCAACATCCAGGAGAGAATCCTGCCGGTTGAGGCCTGGGGCCCACCCTGCTTCCAAACACTTCACAGAGAAAACGTTTCTTACAAAGACATTTATTTTCCCCAAAACATACCTCCAGTTTACAAAATCCCTCCGAGTTCCACATTTAAATTAGAAGTCCTCACATCTTCCATTCCTGGGGCAGGCAGAGATGACATCCAGAAGGCATCAGAACATCTGAAGTCTCACTCTACCGGAGGCTGGGAGTTGGCCAGAGGCAAGCCAGGAAAAGACTGCCCCAGCCCCAGAATAGCACCATGGTGGGGGCGGTGGGCAGTCCCCTCTATGTCCCCAAAGCACTCCTGGCCCTGCCCTGCCCCGGGCTTTGCCTCTTCTGCTGCTATGAAAGGTCCAGAGGGCCTTGGTGCCTGCCCACCTGCCCACACCTGCACAGACACTTTGGATACCACCAGATTCTCTAGCTGTGGTGAGGGGCTATGTCCCTCTCTCCAGATTTCTGCCCCAACCCCATGCTCTGGGTAAGAATTAGGGGTGGGGTCGGGGGTGAGGTATCCAGGAAGCCTTGAGCACAGAGGAGGTGTGGAGCAGGGAGCGAGGCAGGAGCCCCCTGCAAACCGCAGCGTGCAGTGTAGTTAGTTGTCTGTCTCCCAGCTGGATGGGGAGTCCTTGAGGGAGGAACTTGATCTTCCCAAGCAGGGCCCCCAGCACCTATCGCAGTGCTGACATCTGTAGTTGCTCAATAAACATTAACTGAATGGATACATGAAAGGAAAGGAACAAAGAGAAGGCAGAGGGACAGAAGCTGACCCCCAGGGGCCCCATCACAGACCCCCGGAGAACCAGTGTGACCAGCACATGCTTCCGTGGGGAGGATGGGCAGGGGAGGGGGCACTGCAGAGGAGGCTGGGCCGGGGGGAACCACACGTGTTCCAGCACGTGCATCTGCAGGTCTCTCTGCACAGCTGTGCAAGTGGTGGGCGCAGAGTGCCCTGTCTTCACTTGGGGCAGGGAGGGAAAAGGCCAGTATTGGAGGAAGGAGGGGAGAGGAAACAGCTTCTAGACTCCAGGAGATGCTGAGGCCGCATTGTCCCTGTCTGAGAAGACAAGATTCTATGCAGGTGGAAGCCGGGCTGAACATGATCACTAGTGTATCAGGGCCATTGGCCATTGGAGAAACAAGGCCGGGGTGACTATGCATCGTGTCTTTGGTGAAACAAGGCAGGGGGTCAGTCAGTCTGAATATTGCATCTTTTGGAGAAAAAAGGCAGCCAGATGGTCCACGCAGCACTGGAAGAAGAGGGTGGTGATGTGGTCAGTGTGCCGTGTCCCTAAGAAATGTATGTACAGTGAAACAAGGCAGCAGGCAGAATGACTTAGAGAAATAAGGCTGTGGGTGGTCTGTGTACTGTGTCTGTAAGAAATAAGGCAGCAGGATGACTTGGGAATCATGTCCATTGGAGAAATAAGGCTGCACAGTGGTCTGTGTACAGCATCCTTTGCAGAAGGAGCCCACCTGTCAGAGCAGGATGCATCTGTTGGGGGCAGGGCTCACAGTGCAGCTCCATTGCAGCCAGAGGGTAGGAGCTGTAGGGAAGGGCAGCAGCTCCCTGGTCCTCATGGTCAGGCTAATTCTTGTCCATCATCTTCATTTCATGATGGGAAGAAAAGAAAAGGGATGGGAAAAGCATTAGATGCCAGAAGTTCTATTTTGGGGATTATGCCAGAAGCCCAGGCACCTGGTCACACTTCAAGTGTGGAGTGTGTGTGAGACAGCAGCCCAACGGACAGCCCCCATGCTGACCACTGCCCTGGAGGCCCAGACACAGATGCAGGTGCCAGGCATGCCGGGGCACCTGAGGGGGACCACCTCACGCAGCCCCCTCTCAGTCCCCACAGGTCCACAGCCCTACACGCTTCCCTCCACTCCCCTCTAAGTGCAACACTTTTCCCTTCTCATCTCCAGATCCCATTCACCCTACAAGGCCAGGCCCAATTCCCTCGTCCAGCAGGCAGCCTTCCCAGTGTCCCCTCCACACTGATTTCCCTTCCCCCGAGCTTCCTGTCTCCATGTGGAGGGCCATCCCAAAGACTCATATTTCAGACCCCACTCTGCATCTGGAGCTGAATGGAGACTTGGGAAGAAGGGCTTGGGCCCTGCCCCTGCCCTCGCCTTCACCCATTCTTGCGGCTCTGTGTGTCCCTGGGAAGAAGAGCTCCCCCATCTGGGCACTGCCTCTGTGGTTGTCCAGCATGGCCAGAGACTGAAGGGGCAGGCTGCCTCACCAAGGAGCAGGATTAGGAAGCAAACTGGTTTGTCCAACTAGGCCACATTCTCCAGAAACTCTTCAAAACCAAGCTGACTTTTTTTTTTTTTTGAGATGGAATCTCACTCTGTCACCCAGGCTGGAGTGCACAGGTGTGATCTCGGCTCAATGCAACCTCTGCCTCCTGGGTTCAAGTGATTCTCCCGCCTCAGCCTCCCAACTAGCTGGGATTACAGGCATGCACCACCACACCCGGCTAATTTTTGTATTTTTAGTAGAGACAGGGTTTCACCATGTTTGCCAGGCTGGTCTTGAACTCCTGACCTCAAATGATCCACCCACCTCAGCCTCCCAAAGTGCTGAGATTACTGGCGTGATGCACCGCATCTGGCCTAAGCTGACACTTTTTATCTCCATCTGCCCAAATCTTCTATGGTTATTTGATTCTGAACAACAGGAAGGAAATGACTTATCTCCTACATTTCCAAATGTCATCACTGACATTATAACAATAGGCCTAATAATGACTATGGACATTTACTAACCACCTACTGTGTACTGGGGACATGGCTATCCAGCTGAACATTTCTCTAGCCTCCCCTGAGGTAGGGCTCATATGCTTGGGTTCTGACCAATGGGATGTGAGCGGAAGTGACGCAGGCTACTTCCAGTCAAGTTCTAGAAGGAAACAAATCCTTCCTTTTTCTCCCTCTTGGCTCTGGAGGGGGTGTGGGAGCTCGAACAGCTTCTTAGACCTAGGAATGAAAGCTTGAAGTTGAAGAGGGCAGAATCCAGGTAAGCGGAACCTGGCTTCAGGTCATCAGTGGTTTTATGATTACCTATGCTCACACTATCACAGGAAGGAGGAATAAACTGTCCTGGTTAAGCCTCTGTCATATTTGGGTCCCATTAGAGCAGATGGGACCTTGGTTACTCAGCCCTCTGCCATCTCACCACGGGGAAGTTGAGGCTGCTCTTCTGCAGAGGGGGCCTCAGGTCACCAGTGAAAGGATGATGCCTACCCACCCTCTCAGTCTCTCACACATAGATGTGTGCATACACAGACACAATCTCAAGCCCAGGTGTCTTTACCTTCTTTGCTGTCAGAGTGTTTCAGAGGCTGCAGGGCTGTAAAAAAAAGGAAGGTGTACATGGTGAGGAACTGTGGGAGGTGGTGGGGTAGGGAGTCAGGCAGAGGAAGGAGTGAGGGCTGGAAAGGGCGGGAGAAGTTAGCAGAGTGGGACCACTTCACAGCACAGGGGAAGGGGCCCTAGGCTGCTGCCCGAAGCCCCAGCCCCAGGTCCCAGTTCCACTCTGTGGCTTGTCATTCTCTCTGGGCCTTAGTTTTCTGCATCTATAGAATGGGACAACCCTTGAGCCCTCCACCTCCAGCTGGAGTTGCGGAACTGCCCTGAGCCCACTCTACACACAGGGTGATGTGAGAAGCTAAAGGAGGCTGGCAGATTTGCAGGTGGGCCTGGGACCATGTGGAATGAGACTAACCAACTCCCTCACCCACACTCTTCTCCCCACTCCCTCCCTTTTGCCAACTACATCTGCCTCTGAGCATGAAAAATGAGGTCTGATCCCAGAGCTGTCTCTATGCCTGCCACACTGGGCACCAACAGGCAAAGAATTAATTGGCATAATTTATAGCAGTCCCCAAGTGTCAATCTCCTGCCCTTCCTTCTGCGGGGGTGGGGAGGAAACCGGCATTAACTGGAACCATCCCAAATGGCTCAGCGGAAACCTGCCTCTCCCAGTCCAGGATCCCCTGAAGTCGGCCTCCAGCAGCCATGGGCACCAGTGCCTGGGCACCACCCAAGCTGGGCCCCCAGCTTACTGTGCCACGCTCCTATGTCCTTTGCAAGTACCTCCCTCTCCAGTCACCTGAGAGAGCTTCGAAACAGCCAGGGCAGGGTCAGGATGACATTTTACAGATGGGAAACCGACACCCAGAGGAGCAAGGCACCTTGCCCAAAGCTACAGAGCCTGTAACTAGAACAGGATTGTCTTAAGCTGTTTGCCTAATAGTAATAGGACTCCAGCGTATTAAGCACTTGGCACTAGGTACTAGGTCCTTTATATATGCTATCTCAATTAATTAAACTAATAATTCAAACAACCTGTGAATCTGTGATTATCCCCATTTTACGTAAGAAGAAACTGAAGTCAGAGAGGCAAACCATCTTGCTCCAGGCCACTCTGTTTACCTGAGATGGAGCTGGAACTTAAACCTAGACTGCCCTGTCTCTGGAGTCCCTGCTCCCACCCCTAGGAAGCTACCAGACTCCACACTGTGGGGCCAATCAGGTGGAATCAGCCCTGGCAGATGGGTAAAGGTTGGCAGGAGAAATGAAGACACACCTGGGAGGGAACCGGGTGATCCACCTCCTGCCTAACTCTGGGCAAAGAGCAGACTCACCGGGGTGGCAAGGCCTCAGTCCAGAGAACACATTTCATTCAAACCTTACAGCAAATCTGTCCCCTCCAGATCCGAGAGTCCTCTCTCCTTTCCCATATGTCCCTCTCCCAGCCAAGAGTGCCAGCTCCAAGTTCAGACTCACCTGTCTTGGATCCTTCTCCCTCCCCATCCTGGTCCTCAGCTCCTGCAAACGCAAGAACTCAGAATAAACAAAACTCTTTCACTAGCCCATTTTCATGCCAGCACTTTCCCACCCAAGAGTGCAGGAAGCTAGTGAACAGGGCCTGAGTGGGCCTGACCTGTGGTCCGAATGCTAGACACGGGTTGGAGCCCGAGAGCAGAGCACAGCAGAGCCCAGCCTGTGACAACATGAAGGGGCTCCCAGCCTGGAGCCCACCACTCACCCAGCCAAAGACCACCCACCCAGCCTGGAGTCCACCACTCACCCAGCCAAAGACCATCCACCCAGCCTGGAGCCCACCACTCACCCAGCCAAAGACCACCCACCCAGCCTGGAGCCCACCACTCACCCAGTCAAGGACCATCCACCCAGCCTGGAGCCCACCACTCACCCAGCCAAAGACCACCTACCCAGCCTGGAGCCCACCACTCACCCAGTCAAGGACCATCCACCCAGACTACAGCCCACCACTCACCCAGCCAAAGACCATCCACTCAGCCTAGAGCCCTTACCACATACCCAGTCAAAGACCACCCACCTACCCTCCACCAGCCCACCCACCCATCACCTCACCCATCGCTCGCTCAGTAGCCCTGCCAACCATCAACCTCCAACAGATGCAACCAACCAGCTCTACCTGCTCATCCTTCCACCTGTCCACCTCACAAGTACTCACCTATCTGCCACCTGACCACTCTCTTCTTCCCTCTCCTTCCTGACCTCCAGCCATCCCCAGCCTCTGACTACCCATCTACTCTCATGCATCTGTTTACCCACCAGGGTCAACTCACCACCCACTAATGTCCTCTCACCCACTTACCAGTCACCAATGCCAGCTCAGGCTGACCCTCAGGCCCACAAATGGCAGCTGCTTCAGACCCTCTCACTCTGAGGCAGGCATGTTCCTCCCCAGTGCCATGCCTGCCCCTGGCGTGCCCTACATTTGTGCCGCACAGCTTCCATGCTCTGACCTGCTCTCTCACGCACGCATGTGACCTACACTTTCACAGGCACACTTGTTTGCACAGACACACTCATCCCCTTGTAGCACTTGGCCTTACACTCCCACCACCTTCCAGTCACACTCATCCACACTCATCCTGTGGTATCTACAAATGGACACACAGGCTCATGCTTGTTCACACACACAAGACACAGACTCAAGGTCACACACAGACAAATCCAGCCCCCTTTGCACACTCACATTCATTCTGTCTCTAGAAGGTGACACTCTATTGACACCAAAGACACAGCAACATACCCCAAGACACATAAGTGCACACACACACACCCTCACCTGCATTCTCCTCCTCACAGCTCTGTTTGATCTTCCTCCAGCACACAAAAGCCAGGGCCACCAGCAGTGCAACGAGACAGACAGAGAGCCCCACGGTCACCCACAGGGCCTCCGGGGGAAATGTCATGGGCTGCCCTGAGAGAAAAAGCAGGAACGGTGAGACCGTCAAGCTTGGCCCCATGTCCCGGAGGACAGCACCACTGGCTCCAAGTGTGAACAGGGGCTCCCACCCTCACTGGGCCCTAACACTATGAATAAAGCTCACTGAAGTTCCCATAGTCCCTTCGCCATACACTCCCCAAACCCTGATACAACCCTGGCTGATGTGGACACGCCTCAACCAGGAAGGATTGAAAAGTCTGTGGTTGAATGATGCTCAAGAACCTTCTATGGCTCCCTAGTGACTTTAGAATAATGCTTCAAGCTTCAAGGGTGATTCAAGGACCTCTATAAGCTGGCTGCTGCTTACCCTTCCCTAACCTTTCTTTCTAATTCTACTGTAGGAGCCTCAGCTCCAGCCAAACTGGTGTCCTAACCATTCTCCTCAGAAGCAACTGGCTCCTTCCAACCTCTGCACTATTGCTATCAGTTTCCCAGACTCTCTACCTAGCTCACTATTCACCTCCTCCAGAGGCCCTCTTTTGACTGCTCCAGTCCCACCTGGTGATGTTTTCCATTCTATGGATCAGGAGGCAGCAAACGACAGCCCATGGGCCAAAGCTGGCTTGTGGCCTGTTTTTGTACAGTCCACAAACTAGTGATGGTTTTTACATTTGTAAAGGAATACCAAAAAAAGATGGGGGAAGGCGGAGGAGGAACAGAAGGAGAAGCAGCAGCAACAGAGATGGTGTGTGGCCCACGATGCCTAAAAACATTTACTCCCTGGCCATTTACAGAAAGCGTGTGCTGAGCCCTACATACAGATGAGGTCACTGAGGGGGCTGGAGCGAGGGCTGGGAGTTTCCCCAAGGAGTCAGCTAGGTAGGTCTGCAGGGGTCTTGCCAGGGGGATATTTACATGAAACACTGAGGCCCCTCCTCTTAGAGCTCACATCAAGAGGGATGAAGTTGAGAACCCAAAGCTGGGCAGGGCCAGGAGCTGTTCTGAGCACAGCCTGTGTGGCTCCATCTTACACACCATCCTCCAGGCCGGCCCCTGCACCCAGCTGGGTCCTGGGCAGAGGTCTTGAGAGGAAAAGTCTGACAAAAGACAGTGCTGCTTTCCTTTGCTCTCTGGAGATGATGCATGCCCAGGGCCTCAGCAGCTTCTGCAGGAGGCCCTGTCAGTGCAGTGTGCAGTGCCATGGACCCTTTGGCAGCAGAGACCCCAGCACAGACGCACCTCATGCAGGGATCTGTAGATGTCACCTTCAATAGGCACCGCTGGTAAAACTGCTGCGCTGGCCATTGGAAGCAGAGGGATCCATCGCCCCAGTGATGAAGAGAGGTATGCAGAAAAGGAGGGCAGCAGCTGATGTGGTGGCCAAGAGGGCCCGTCCACAGAGCACACAGTAAAAAAAACCACCACGGCCACCCTGGAAATCCCATCATGGGGCTCTGACGGCAGAGGAGGGGGCAGAGCCACAGAAATGCTCAAGCAGAGGGTCTCTTTCCATGTTCCCCCTTAGCTGGTGTTGTCCCTGGAACACAAATTAGATTTGCCCTGTTCACCCAAGAAAGGACAGAGCTAGGGTCCAGGCCACATCTCCAGGGCTTGCTCCATAAATCCCCCTCTGAGAGGCCCTGCACAGCACACTCAACTTCACTAACTTCATCAGGTATGGGACAGACCAGCTGGAGGACTGAAAGCCTGAATCCCAGAATGTTTTACATGACACAAAGCGGCCTGAAGCAAAATACAGGCCAAGGGCTCCAAAGTAGGCCAGAACTACTCTAAGAAAAACAGGAGGCTGGCTGGTAGGGAGGAGAGGAAATTAGGCTGAGAGGCCAAAGTTGGATTCTGATCGTGGCTCATCTCCTCACTGCAGGGCGCTGGAGCCTAGGCCTACGGATCCACGGAGGAGTTTAGAGAGGCAGCGAACCCTCCAGAGTTACATGCAAACTGCCGCATTGATCATTTATCCAATTTTCAAAGAGGGGTCTGATCCCAAAGACTCAGAACCACTGTGCCAGTCTGTGACCTTGGGAAAGCTCCCCCTTCTCTGTGGACCTCAGTTTCTTTATCTGTGAAATGTGCTTGGCAACAATGGTCTCAATGAAATCACTCTTTTATTTTTATTTATTTTTTAAGACAGTGTCTTGCTCTGTCACCCAGGTTGGAGTGCAGTGACACTATCTCAGCTCACTGCAACCTCCGCCTCCCAGGTTTAAGCAATTCTCTTGCTCCAGCCTCCCAAATAGCTGGGACTACAGGTGCGTGCCACCACACCCAGCTAATTTTTGTGTTTTTAGTAGAAACGGGGTTTTACCATGCTGACCAGGCTGGTCTCAAACTCCTGACCTCAAGTGATCCACCTGCCTTGGCCTCCGAAAGTGCTGGGATTACAGGTGTGAGCCACCACACCTGGCCCTAAATTCTTTTGAAATCACTTTAAATGTTAGCTACTCAAGTTTAAAATAGAGAATTTTCTCTTAGGTGAGATAAACATTCTCTTTGCAATCACATTTATACTCATAAGTCCTTTCTGCACAGCATTGCAAATATCCAGCTCAGCCCAGGGTGCAAATGACCACAAAGACCCTTTATCCTTCAAGGCCTTCTCAGCTCCCACTTGCCCCTGGAGGTGTCCTCACTACCACCCTCCCTCCTCTGAAAGCTTCATATCCTCTGCCAAGATCACTCTATCTTCTATTTCTTCTTTTCTCCTGTGAACAGCATTTTCACCACTAGACCATATGCTATTCTCTAAAAGGTCAAGGACATGTCTCAGAACATTCGAGAGCTCAGGGCAGCTACTCTCTCCTGGATAGCACAGGCCCATGGGGTCTCCAGGAAGGGAGTGGTTTCCATCTTGGGGAAGGGGTGGGCAGAGGGAGCACATCCTTGCTGGAAGGAAACACCTAAGAGAGAAGGAGGAGTGAGCCTGAACTCCAAGCAGATGATGTGATGGGCCATGGCTCCGAGCTTGTCAGAAGTGGGGACCACATAGGGCTCAAGGGGAAAAGGACAGGAATAAGTCAGTGAGTCCTGAGGTACGTGCAGACCTGGAAACTGGGGGCGAGATCAGAACTTGGATGGGCTGGGGGTCAGGTGGAAGTCGTCAGAAGAAAAGAGGAGAACCAGACAGACAAAACCTGCTGTCCTGACCTCACTGTGTACCAGGAGGAGGTCCCTAGGAAAGCTCAGTTGGCCCAGAGATAGATACTGAAGAGCCAGACTGAGCACATCGGCCCAGGAAGTGACTAACTAGAGGCCTCTCAGGGCCAAACACAGATGGAGACTGCGGCTCTTGACCTCAACACTCCACACCCTCAGGCACAAGAGGTGCCCACCAGGCTAGGACCTGGAAACCAGAGACTAAGAATCACTAAAGGGGCAGCCTCTATCTGGTGTTTGACCACATGGGGGCAGCAGAGACAGCCCCTGCCCATCCAACTGCTGCCTGGGTGGAGCTCAAGTCTGCAGGAAGAGGAGCTGAGGTTGACTCAGGTGTTGAGGACTAACTGGGGAGGTCCAGCTGTCACTCAGGGCTTCAGAATCAGATAGCATCCACTGACCCAGAATACCTTCCTACCACTCAGAGGAGTTGCTGTTGGAAAGCACACCCACACAAGTCCCCTGGGCCACGCCTTGTGGCTGCCCCAGCATTCCTGCCCATGCCTCCAAATTCCGGGCAGATACTTTGTCCTCTGCATAAGAAGCATAAGTGCCACGAAAAGCACTCTTAGGAAGGCAAACATTATAAATGGTTCTTATCAGCTCGAGTCTCTTAAGGACTTGTGGGGAAGAGTGTGAGCACCTGACATCTATGAAAGGGATTTCGAAAAAGTCTTCTGGCCACCCAAACCTACGGAAATTCCACCTTAGGGTCCAGTAAAGAGGCAGTTACTCGCGCTGTCCTTCCCCAGCTGTTCATGTGCCCCTACCTGTGATGGTGACAGAACCATGCGCGTCCTGCTGCAACACAGGGTTGCGCACCAGGCAGCTGTAGGTGCCGTTCGCACCCAGCACCACCCGCAGGACGCTGTGCACATCGAACAAGCCCTGCTCATTGGCCATCTGCGACGTGGTCACGTTGCCAGTCAGGGGCGCACCCTGCCCATCCTGCCAGAACACCTCAGCCTCAGGGTAGCCCCGGTAGCTGGAGCACGTGATGGTCACCGTGTCCCCGGGCCGCAGGTCCTTGTTGGGCTCCAGGGTCATGCTGGGCTTCGAGTAGGGAGCTGGAGGTGGCAGAGGACAGGGGTCAAGGGCAGGGCAATGGCAGACGACGAAAAGGATGCATGGGGCTGAGTACAGGAATCAGCACTGGGTTCTGGGAGCAGTGGTGCAGCAGGGGGTGAGCTGCAGGGGGAATGGAGGATGAACCAACAGGAAGGCGTCCCCCTCCCGGTGCTCACCGGCCACCTGCAGGCTGACTGCAGCGCTGCCAAAATCCCGGATGCTCACGAAGCAGGTGAAGCTGCCCTCATCCGCCACACGCACGCGCTGCAGCCTCAGGGATGCGTTGCCCTGTGCCAGCAGGTCCAGGAAGAGCGCTGTGCGGTTGGCATAGGCGCTGCCCTGGTCCCGGCCCTCGGTGAAACTGTGCACCAGCTGTTTGGTGTCTGTCAGCTGCCAGATGAGGTTGAGCTGTGCCAGGCTAAAGCCAGGCTCGGGGGAGAAGGAGCAGCGCAGGGTGGCATCGGTGCCCACTAGGGCTACCACCGGGTCCTCAGGGACCTGGACCTCCACGGCTCCTGGGGGCGGGGCCAGAGGGGCAGGGTGGTGAGGAGAAGCAGGACTCTCCAGGCTACCATCCAAGTCTCCCAACCTCTTCCCCCATCAACTCCCAGACTCTGTTCCGTCTTCCTATTTTCTTCTTAGATGCAAAAGTAAATTAAGCCTGAGGACTCTCAGATATGGAGTCTTCTCAGTCCTCTGAGAACAATCACAGCAGGTGGGTCCTGGCCTGACCAGATCAATCCCAGGGCCAGGCCTGGGGTAGGTGATCCTCACCGACTCCAGCCCTGGTGAATCCTGCCATCAAGACTCCTTTCTTTCTCCCACCCATCTGCTAACCCAGATGTGGCTCCAGTCTTCCCAGAGGCTTCCAGAGCCTTGAAGTCAGGAAAGCCAAGAAGGCCTGTGATTGCTCTGCCCCCAACCCCATCCAATGAACACCCCCACCTCCCCGTTATCTTTCTCCCTATCATTAGGAGGCAACTCGCTGTTCCGGGAGACTGAAGGTGGGGCCAGATTCGGAGCTCCCAACCCCTGCTGATAGAAGCAGAACCCCCCTCCCCCAGGGGGACATTGAAGCAAAGAAACCTGTGGGGCTTCTCTGGGGTGTGATGGTGATGGAGCCGTGTGCATCCTGCTGCAGCACGGGGTTGCGCACCAGGCAGCTGTAGGTGCCGTTTGCACCCAGCACCACCCGCAGGACGCTGTGCACATCGAACAAGCCCTGCTCATTGGCCATCTGCGACGTGGTCACGTTGCCAGTCAGGGGCGCACCCTGCCCATCCTGCCAGAACACCTCAGCCTCAGGGTAGCCCCGGTAGCTGGAGCACGTGATGGTCACCGTGTCCCCGGGCCGCAGGTCCTTGTTAGGCTCCAGGGTCATGCTGGGCTTCGAGTAGGGAGCTGGAGGTGGCAGAGGACAGGGGTCAAGGGCAGGGCAATGGCAGACGACGAAAAGGATGCATGGGGCTGAGTACAGGAATCAGCACTGGGGCTGGGGTTCTGGGAGCAGTGGTGCAGCAGGGAGTGGGCTGCAGGGGGAATGGAGGATGAACCAAGGGGAAGGCGTCCCCCTCCCGGTGCTCACCGGCCACCTGCAGGCTGACTGCAGCGCTGCCAAAATCCCGGATGCTCACGAAGCAGGTGAAGCTGCCCTCATCCGCCACACGCACGCGCTGCAGCCTCAGGGATGCGTTGCCCTGTGCCAGCAGGTCCAGGAAGAGCGCTGTGCGGTTGGCATAAGCGCTGCCCTGGTCCCGGCCCTCGGTGAAACTGTGCACCAGCTGTTTGGTGTCTGTCAGCTGCCAGATGAGGTTGAGCTGTGCCAGGCTAAAGCCAGGCTCGGGGGAGAAGGAGCAGCGCAGGGTGGCATCGGTGCCCACCAGTGCCACCACTGGGTCCTCAGGGACCTGGACCTCCAGGGCTCCTGGGGGCAGGGGAAGTGGGGGACATAAAATGGGGACTGAGGATGGGTGGGAACTCTCTGGGCCTCCCTAGTCCCCCTCCCTGCCCCGCTAAACCCAGGCTCTATCCACCCCTCCTTTTAGGCCTGAGACCCAAAGTAATTTATTGTCTCAGGGCCTCATTCAGTTGAAAATATAGTGAGCACCTGCAGGTGTCGAGCATAAGAGTCAGAAATGCAACAGAGAGCAACACTAAGGTCACACACCCACAGAAGTTACATTTTAATGGGAGAGAGGGACAAACGGGCACACAGATTCTCATCAGCATGTGACTAAGATATGTGAAGAAAAGAAGCCAGCAGGTTAGCAAGTGAAGCAACAGCTTTTCAAAAATCTGGCAGGTACTTTACACCTGCCTGCACCGTGTGCATTTCCCCATGAGCGTAAGTAATTTTATAAACTGGGGAGTCCAAAACAGTATCCACCAAAAATGTCAATAGTGGTTTTCTCTGGAGGAGAGAGAATCACAAGTGCTTTTTTTTTTCCTTTTCCTAAAGAAACACGATTTGTTTGTATACAAGAGAGAACACCCGTACCTTTAAATATGGTGGTGAGGCACGTGATCTTTAAAGCCATTAAGCTGAAATGTACAAGGAATGAAAAAGAGCTGACATACAGAGAACCCCGTAGAGGAAACAGCAGGTGGAAGGCCCTGAGGCAAGACTGGCCTTGCTGTGTGAAAATATCAGGGAGTGTCCCGTGTGGCAGATGCATCTGATGGGAGGGCATGTCTCACCCAGACCAAAGATGACTTGGAGAAACCAGTGAGGAATCTAAGTTTTTCTATGAGTAATGGGAATCACTGGGGAGTATTTTAATCATGCATAATGTGAGTAGCAATGCTTAAAGCTCACTCTAGCTCCTCTGTGGAGACTGGACTGTGGCAGGGCAAGGGGGAGGCCAGTTAGGGGCTATTTCAGCCATCCCTGTAAGAGGTGAGGGTGGTGTGGCTTCAAAGGGTGGCAGTAGAGAGGAAGGGAGGGGGGCAGATTCCAAGTTAATTTAGGAGGGAGAATCAACAGGACTTGCTGACGAGTTAGAAGGGGAAAAGGCCTGGCGCGGGAGGCCGAGACAGGTGGATCACCTGAGGTCAGGAGTTCGAGACCAGCCTGGCAGATATGGTGAAACCCCGTCTCTACTAAAAAATACAAAAAATTAGCCAAGTGTGGCAGTGCGCACCTGTAATCCCAGCTACTCGGGAGGCTGAGGCAGAATTGCTTGAACCTGGGAGGTGGAGGTTGCAGTGAGCTGAGATCACGCCACTATGGCACTCCATCCTCCACAACAGAGCAAGACCCCATCTCAAAATAAATAAATAAATAAATAAATAAATAAATAAATAAATAAATGGAAGGAGGAGGGGGAGGAAGAAGGAGAGGAAGAGGGGGAAGACGGGGAGGATGGGGAGGAGGAGGAAAGCTGGAACAGGCATCCCAGCTGTCCAGAGTCAACTCCACTCCCAGAGACAGGGCCAGGTCATGTCCAGAGCCAGAGCCTCCAGCAAAAAGCCCCAGGGCAGGGTCCCTGATCCCATCCCTGCCCTCTAACCTGTGGAGTTACCCTGCAGCCTCCCCACCCAGTCACCTCTGTCTTCATACTAGCTCTTCTTCTAGAGCCCTGGATAGTTAGGCAGGGGTCCTGATAGCCTTTCTTTTGGGGAAGCGAGCCCCCCACCCTGGCACTACCATTCTTGGGTAATGGTTAGATTGTGTGCTTCGAGCACTAGCAAAACAGGCACACTCAAAATGTGTGAAGATCAGCCTTGAAACAACGCCAACTGAATACAGCACTCGTTAAAGGTTTCCTGCATTTAGAAAAAGAACATTGACTTTATGGTTATTATTTTTATTGTGGATCATACTCAGTATCATCATCTTCGCAGTACCTAGAGATCTCTAAAGTTTTTTTTTTTTTTTTGAGACAGAGTCTCGCTCTGTTGCCCAGGCTGGAGTGCAGTGGCGCCATCTCGGCTCACTGCAAGCTCTGCCTCCCGGGTTCACGCCATTCTCCTGCCTCAGCCTCCTGAGTAGCTGGGACTACAGGCACCCGCCACCGCGCCAGGGGTTTCACCGTGGTCTCGAGCTCCTGACCTCGTGATCCGCCCGCCTCCGCCTCCCAAAGTGCTGGGATTACAGGCGTGAGCCACCGCGCCCGGCTGAGATCTCTAAAGTTCTTAAGCTAGCCTTGGATCTCTTGCTGAAACCCCTGGTGCCCCAGGCCAGTTCTCATGCCCTGTCAGTCGGACCAGAGTGTCCCTTGGAGGGGGCATTTGGGGGAATGAAACCTGGTAAGTCACCCAGACAAAACCCTTTCTTGCTCTAGAGAAATCAGAGCAGCCATGGGTAGAGACAGGCACCACTTCTTTACGGCCACAAGATGGCGCCAGACACTCAGCTTCGTCTTCCCCACAGAGGAAGCTGTCTCAGAGCAGAGATGCTGATGAGAATTTGAAATGCGGTGAGGATATTATTAAAATAGCTATTATTATTGAGTGCACTGTGTGGGGACAGTCACATCGTTTATTCCACACAGTTATTGGGCACCTACTATGCAGCAGCCGCCCTGGCCCTGGGATGGACCCTGCTCTTTGAACAGGGAGGAAGCAAGAAAATGCCAGGTGGGGGCAAATCTAGGCAGAATAATGCAGGGAGGCCAGGGATAGGGAGGGAGGAGCGGCAGTGTGCTATTTTATACAAGGGAGCCAGGAGAGCCTTGAGAGGAGGTGAGACTGAGCAAAGACCTCAACAAAATATGGGATCTAGTCATGCAGACATTTAGGGGCAGAAAGTTCCAGGCAGAGGAAAAAGCGAGTGGAAAGGTCCTGGGAGGCGGCACACACAGTGTATTCAAGAAACAACACGATCACATTTAGCACTCATGTTCCCATTTTACAGACAAGGAAATGGAGGCTAAGAACAGTAAAGTGAGTTGCCTACTGGATCCCACAGGTGGAAGTAAGGTATGGCCCTGCTAGCCAGAGCTGGCTTGGCAGGATCCCTGACAGGCGTGGGCACCCCCTCCCCAACTGCCACAATCACTGTCCCTCCCCTCCAGTCCCCATGCTGCTACCCTCACCTGTGAGGCAGAACCACAGTGCTCCCAGGGCTGCACCCACGTGCACACCCATGCCAGGGCTGCCCCGCCGATGCAGCATCTTGCTGTGAGGCAGCTGACAGCTGGGCTCCCCGTGGTGGAAGGCTGCCCCTGCCTGGGAGGAAGAGGATGCAAGGCCTTTGTCTCCAAAGGTTCTCCCCAGACCGTCTCTCGCCTCATCTCTCCTGGACCAGAGTGGGGAAGGCTGCAACTGCCCACTGGGAGGTCTTCGTTCCCATACCCCACAGGGCCCCCTGCTGAGATGCTTGGCAGGGAGTCCCTGGGGAGGCCTGACAGGGAAGATGGGGCAGGGGGCAGCTGCGATCCACCCTTTCAGCTAAGATGTATCCAAATATAAGGAAGAGGAGGCAAGGCAGCAGGTGAAGGCAAGGTTGGCTTGCTCTGGGGCTAGGATGTGTGCAGATTAAGAAGGCAAGGTTGGCTTGCTCTGGGGCTAGGATGTGTGCAGATTAATTTGGCAGTAGCTGGTATAGGGCAGAGCAGGAGCTCCTGTCGGGGCCAGACTTAGAGATGGGCTGACAGGTGGGAACTGTATCCTAAAGGCAGCTGGGAGCCACTGAAGCTTCCTGAATAAGGGAAATACATGGTCAGAGCTGAGCTTCATGAAAATTAATCCGATAGCACCTCCACCCCCATCTGATGGGAGGGTGTGTTTCAGCCAGATCATGCAGGGCTTTGAGAGACTAGTGAGGAATTTAGTTTTTTCTATGAGTAATGGGAATCACTGGGGAGCGTTTTAATCACACATAATCTAGGCAACAATGCTTAAAACTCACTCTAGCTCCTGGGCACAGACTGGATTGTATCAGGGCAAGGGAGAGGCCAGCTAAGAGGCTCTTTCAGGCTGAGTGTGTTGGCTTATGCCTGTAATCTCAGCACTTTGGGAGGCTGAGGCAGGCGGATCACTTGAAGTCAGGAGTTTGTGACCAGTCTGAACAACATGGTGAAACCCCATCTCTACTAAAAATACAAATAATTAGCTGGGTATGGTGGTGGGCACCTGTAATCCCAGCTGCTTGGGAGGGTGAGGCAGGAGAATCGCTTGAACCCAGGAGGCAGAGGTTGCAGTGAGCCAAGATTGCGCCACTGCACTCCAGACTGGGTGACAGAGCGAGAGTCGATCTCAAAAAATAAAAATAAAAATAAAAAAAAAAGAGGCTATTATAGCCATTCCTGTAGGAAGGGATAGTGGTGGAATAAATGAGGGGGCAGACAAAAGAGAGAAAGCATGTCTGGGTAAAAGTGACAGCATTTGAGGACTTGGGTAGAGAGAAAGAGCAGTCAGGCTGGCTGTGGTTTCAAGTCTCAGTGACAGGGTGGAGCATTCACTGAGGCAGAGAAAATGGAAGGGTTCAGTACAGCTTGTGTGAAGTCAGCAGTATTTGCAAAGAAGCTTCTAGGACAGAGTTTTAGGAGGCGACTAGGTGTATGAGTGTGGGAATGCAGAGAGAACATTTGGTAGCTTAATATATCTGTATTGAGTGACCAAGACAGATCAGAAGTGGAAGAGGCAAGGACTGGGGATGACCCCAAGGCTGGAGTCAGGACTGAGTAAGAGGCAGGTCTGTGGCTGCAGGTCAGGCCTGAGCTGGGGATGGGAAGAGCGGACATCCCTAAGTCCAGCCCTGCTCCCAATCCCAGTCACCCTCCAGGCTGCACACACCTCTTCCCTGAGTCTGACAGCTGCTGCCTAAACATTCGCACCATGTCCTGATCAAGCCACATCTATGCCAACCAACATTGATCAACCAGAATAGAAATGATTTCACGTCCTCCTAACACCCTGGGAGATAGGCTGTACCACTTGGTCCTATTTTTGCAGGACTTTAAAAAATCAAAGCCCATGGCTGGGTGCGGTGGCTCACCCCTGTAATCCCAGCACTTTGGGAGGCTGAGGTGGGCGGATCATGAGGTCAGGAGTTTGAGACCAGCCTGACCAACACGGTGAAACCTCATGTCTACTAAAAATACAAAAATTAGCTGGGCGTGGTGGTGCAAGCCTGTAATCCCAGCTACTCAGGAGGCTGAGGCAGGAGAATTGCTTGAACCCAGGAGGCAGAGGCTGTACTGAGCGGAGATCGTGCCACTGCACTCCAGCCTGGGCAATAGAGCAACACTCCGTCTCAAAAAAAAAAAAAAAAAAAAATTAAAGCCCAGATAAGTGACTTTGTTAATGTCAAATAATTTGCCAGTCAGCACAGCTGAAAAGAGTCCAATTCTGCTACACCTTTCCACCCTTC
Source organism: Chlorocebus sabaeus (assembly GCF_047675955.1). NCBI lineage: Eukaryota > Metazoa > Chordata > Mammalia > Primates > Cercopithecidae > Chlorocebus > Chlorocebus sabaeus. The sequence goes on along the minus strand of NC_132929.1, from coordinate 49,496,156 downwards.
TGCAGAGCAAACCTCATTAACAGCTGCTAGCCTCAATTCCATCCCAGGCGCCCAGCCTCAATCCTTCCAGTCCCAGCCAGGCACACCCGCCCCCCACCACCCTCCACTCCTACACACACACACCCCCAGCAGCTGGGCTGAGGGAGTCCCTCAGCCAAACCATGTGCATCCTGGCCAGCCCCCCTTCTCTCCCAGCTGTCTACAGTGGGGAAGCCCTGAGCAGCCACTTCCTTTCCAGACGCTTCCGGTCTCAAAGCCTTGCCGCCTGCTGAGTCAGCAGTCTTCCCGGGCTCCATTCATAAAGCACCTTTGGCAGGCACCACATCCTGCCTGCCCTACAAGGGCCACCCTGAGGCCCACAGGATGATCCAGCAGGCAGCTGCCTGCACAACCTGCCCACCCCCTGCAGGAAGCACTAGGGCTAAGGATGCACGGACGCCCAGATTCCACGTCTCCCTTCCTCTCTTTACCCCCAGACAGAACCAAGGCCTGTGGGTTCTTGCTGGGCCACCTCCCTCACTCTCCACACTGCTTCTCAAGCTTCCATCTCCCACCCTGACTGGCCCTGCTCACTGGCCCTGCTTGCTCCTCTCTTTCCCTGACAGCCCCATTCTCTAAGGTACCTTCTCTTAGGACCTAAGATAGGAATCTGCCCATGTCCCTCCCCTCTCAAGAACTTCCCATGGCTCCCCATTCACTATAGAAGTCAGACCCCATTCCTCTGCCTGGCACTCAAGACCCTTCATATAACTGTCTCCTTCATATATCAGGCTAATTCCTGCCACTCTGGGCAGGTGCAGGGAGCAGAAGGCACCTCCCCTGATCAGACCTACCCAGGTTCTCCCAGGGCCGAGCTGCCCTTCCCTCCAGAGGGAAGATGAGGAACTTCCAGGGCTGGGCCCGGGACTTGCTCCCTTTCATTCCTTTCCTAGACTCTGGATCCTGGAAACCTGCCCTGGAGAGAAGGAGTTTGACAGTCCAGAAGCAAAGAGACCAGAGGAGTCCACGGCACCTAGAGACCCCTACCCTGACAGCTGGGCCTGAAGGAGCTGAAGACAGGAGACAAAGACAGAGCTCAGAAAGGAAGTGCTCCTGGATAATGGGAGAGTGGCCTGGGAACACAGAGCTGGGCATCCTGGAACCCAGAGCCACGTGCAGCCACGCAGGCCTCATGCTGCCTGTGTACCCCACCCCCACAACAATGTTTTTCATAAAGGGGAATCTCATCCCCAGCCAGGACCTGCCCTGGAGTCAGCATGTGCCCCCCTTCCACATGAGTCACCCGCCAGCACCCACTCCTGCTCCTCCTCCTTCCTGCTCTATACCAAAACCACAGAGCACCTTGGGCTTTCACAGAGCGGCAGGAGTGAGCGCTCAGGCTGTCCTCAGCCTAAGGTACAGCAAGGGCATCCAACCCTGCAGAAGCAGGGCCATAGGGACGCTCCCAAGAGGTGACCCAAGATGTGCCCTCAGAAAGCTACAACAACAAATCCAGACTGCACCTGGGCTCGGGGCCAAAATGCCCTGGGCCTGGGGATGCCCAAGAGGGTCTCCTTGCCCCCACCATAATCACCCACATCACTCCACTTCCTCCTAACCCCCTACTTCCTCCCAGTCCCTGCAGGGGCTCCTTGGGCAACCCTTCCCACAAAGAGGACAAAAAGGGTCAGAGAGACACAGAGTTCTGAAAATGTCAGACAAGTCCCTGGATCCAGCTATGCCTGAAGCAAGCTGCAGACCTAGACTGCCCAGATATTTGAGCCTACCATTTTTTTCCTTAAACCAGTTTGAGCTAAGTTTCTATTGTCTGCAACTGAAGGAGTCCTTGAATCTACATGCATTCATATCTTTAGTAATTCATTTCTCTACTTACGGAGCTCCTGGTAGGGAAGTACTAGGGGCAGAGATGACTAAGCTATGCGTCTGTCCTCAAGGAGCAGATTCTAATAGGGAAGAGGGACACGTGGGTAGATCACTGCAGTTCGGTATAGTATACAATTTATGATATAGTCAGGGTGACTTGGAGGCACCTCAAAGGCATAACCCCAAAGGTGATCCCTGAAAAGTCATGAGCAGCTCCCCAGGTAGCCATGCTGGGAAAGGTAGCCCTTTCCTGAACTCCAGAGACCCATCCTCCTGACACTGCCTGTCTGCCTCTCAGCCAGATCTCCTTGGAATTCTAGAAAATGAGCCCAAAGTTTGGGGTTCTGGTCCCAGCTCTGACACTTTGTTATGCAATCTTAACTAGGCGACTTCTCTTCTCTGAGCTCAGTGTTCCTACCTATAAAAGAAAAGCGTTGTGGATTCTGGTGGAACTTTATCAGTATTTGATGCTTTCAGGGACTATATCCTTAAGGTTTAGCCAATTCACAGCCACGCAGTTCACACTTAAAATGCACAAAGTGACTGTGGCAGAAATTGCTAGTTGTTGTCCACTTACACCCATTTTCTCCCTTTTATTTTTAAGAGACAGGGTCCTGCTCTGTCACCCAGGCTAGAGTGGTACCATCATAGTTCAGTGGTGCAATCAGAACCCACTGCACCCTTGAACTCCCGGGCTCAAGTGATCCTCCTGCCTCAGCCTCCCAAGCAGCAGGGACTACAGGTACTGCCACCACACCCAGCTCTCCCTGTCTTCCATAGCATTTTTAGTTAGGCACAGGGCCACTCAGCTAACGACTGCAGATCCCAGCCTTACTTGCAGCTGAGTGTGGCCATGTAATGTGTACACTGGTGCGTACAACTTCTGGATCATGCCCTTAAAGAGAGAAGCACGCCCTCCCCTCCTTTTCCCCTCCCCCTTCCCACTGGCCGGAACACAGATGTGGTGTGTGTGGCAATCATACTGCCAAAGGCAACACCCTGAGGACCACAGAGCAGCAGGCAGAAGAACCCTGAGGGACTGTAGTATCAGCCCTGGATATACCCATATGGTCACATGGGTGAGAAATAAACATCTCTTCTAGCATAAGTCACTGCTATTTTGAGTCTTTCTTATAGCATCTGAACTAACTAAGGAGCCATCCCACCCTTGCTTTCTCCTTCTCTTCCCCCTCTCCTACCCCATGAGCACTGCCACTGCTCAGAGCCACAAAAGGAAACCACATCTAAAATAGGTATCTCAAAACACAAACAGGAGACTATCTCATCAGAGTCACTGAGTGATGCATGAGCCCAGCTTTGGACAAATGTCAAGGGTAGAAGTGACCAGGCTTGGGGACTATTTGTATTGAGGGAGGGGTTGGAGGTGTGAAGGGGGCACTGAAGGCTTGAGCAATGGGCAAACATGGACACCCATAACAAGATGGGGAGACGTGGAAATGAAGCATGTGGAGGGGGAAGATCAGCTCCTACTGAGCTCGAGCTATGGATCATCCACACCAAAATGTCCTACGGACTCCCAGACACACCCAGCTGCAGCTCAGAACAGAGGGATAGGGCAGTCATTCATGCAATGGTGGTGACAGAGCCAAAGGTGGGGTCACTGAGGAGATGATGCCATGAGAGCAAATTCTGGGGAAACTGCAGAAATTAATGGTCAAGTATCAGAACAGGGCACCTTTCTCTGCCCCCCCGCCTCCCTGCATACACACAATCTGTTTGCCCTCCCCTGTGATGGGCACCCATGGCCTCCATGGGCTATCCACTTGCTTTTGGACAGAGTTCATCGATGAGAAGCTCTACCTTACACTGAGCCCAAATTTATCTGCCAATACAGCCCACAACAGTCCTCATCTGACCCCTTGGACCACACAGAACAAGTCTGCCCCCTTCCTTATCACAGCCCTGCATGTATTTGATCTTCCTTGACGAAGTCACCATTGAGCAGCCATGTCACACTATTCACCAAAATAACCCAAAATAACAGACTGTCAAATCTGCAGCCAACCATGAGAAGTCACTCACACTCACTGCTGCTAATCCACACCTCTGCCAACCTCTTCTGATGGCGTTGAGAATGGGGTGGAGCTTTATATGATATTTCATTTGTTACTATTCCATTTCATCCAGTTAAACTGAGTCCATTCCTCCAACTGCCACAACATTGTTTTCACTGTCGTAAAATATATGTAACATGAAGTTGGCCATTTTATCCAGGTTTAAGTGTGTCAGTCGGCAGCATTAACTATATTTACAATGCTGTGTAGCCCTGTCGTGATCTTTTGAAGTACTCTTTTGACCGTTCCTGGTGCATAGACAATGCTCAATAATTTGTTGGTGGATTAAAAAAAGAATGAATGAATATCATCTGAAAAGGTTACTCTCCTCTCTCTGTTTGTGTTTGGGTGTCATCAAGGTCCTCAGAGAGAGGACAGGAATAGGAAAGCCCACAGCACCATCTGTCCCTGGATCAATGTCCACCCACCATTCAGCACACTGGGGTGAGGAGTGTGCCTACCTGTGCTGCTACCCAGCTCCCATCTACCCATCTCATCCCCAGGGCTGTCATGAGAAGCTTCACTGCGGCCAGGTGCGGTGGCTCACGCCTGTAATCCCAGCACTTTGGGAGGCTGAGATAGGCAGATAACGAGGTCAACAGATCGAGACCATCCTGGCTAACACGGTGAAACCTCGTCTCTACTAAAAATACAAAAAAATTAGCCAGGTGTGGTGGCAGGCACCTGTAGTTCCAGCTATTCGGGAGGCTGAGGCAGGAGAATGGCGTGAACCCGGGAGGTGGAGGTTGCAGTGAGCCGAGATCGCGCCATTGTACTCTAGCCTGGACGACAGAGCGAGACTCCGTCTCAAAAAAAAAATAAAATGAAAAAAAAAGAGAGAAGCTTCACTGCTTCTGGCTGGGGACCAATAAAATGGAGAAGAAAAAGAAAAGAAGTGCATTTGCAAAACCCCAGTGAAGCCATGCAAGTGCCTACTAGTGGGCTCTTCTTAAAGTGCTCACTTGCTCATTGGTTCCAGAAGAGGAGATGTCCACAGCATATTCTGGGAAGATGGGACTCCAGGAGAGGCTAAGACTCAGGAGAGAAAGCAAGGGAGGTAGTGAGGGAGGTAGATGAGGACTCTGGATTGAATCTGTGCACAGCAGGAAACTGTGGAATACTGCGACCCACATCTCCAACCCTCTTCTACCCTAGATTGGCCTGAAATATCCCTGACAGCTTCTCAAAGATACTATCTCCAAGTTCACCCTATACCAGGACAAGCAATCCCAGGGGCAAGACAAATCCAATTAAAACAAATGAGCACCTCCCCACTTGGCCTAAACCTCAATTCCTTCTTAGCATCTTCTGCTCCTTGTTTCCTTGACAAAGAGGCAAATTCAAGGCTGAGCAGATTATCTCTGTCTCTGGTAGCTAGTCTTTTTTTTTTTTTTTTTTTTTGAGACGGAGTCTCGCTCTGTCGCCCAGGCTGGAGTGCCGTGGCCAGATCTCAGCTCACTGCAAGCTCCGCCTCCTGGGTTTATGCCATTCTCCTGCCTCAGCCTCCCAAGTAGCTGGGACTACAGGCGCCTGCCACCTCGCCCGGCTAGTTTTTTGTATTTTTTAGTAGAGACGGGGTTTCACCGGGTTAGCCAGGATGGTCTCGATCTCCTGACCTCGTGATCCGCCCGACTCGGCCTCCCAAAGTGCTGGGATTACAGGCTTGAGCCACCGTGCCCGGCCTCTGGTAGCTAGTCTTAACAGTTATTTTGCTCCATGTCCTTTATTCCACAGTGCCCTTCTCTTGGTCTATGCTGGCCCCTTCTGGTAGGAAGGCTCCACACTCCTGCAGAGAGCCCAGTTCATGCTGTACTGGTGGAGCTGTCCTCCCAGCTAAGGGTCTGGGCATGTTACAAGACCTGGCTCACTGGAGAAACCCTGCCCTGCCCCTACTCAGTGATTAGTTCAAGAATGAGCTGTAAGCCAAGCCACACCCAGTCAGAGACTTCCCCAGAGCCTTGCTGCAGCAGCCATCAAAAAAGTCTCTTTCTTGCTGAGATTGCTAAGAAGGATATGGTCTGGGACTGTTAGCAATAAATCTATCTGCTACCAACAATCTAAAGAATTGATCCAAACAAATGAACAGAGGCAGAGATGGAAGCTAGAAGGATACAGAGCCCTAAAACCATCATTTAAGCCCTGAAGCAAGCTGCACACATAGACTGCCTAGGTACCTGAACCAGTCTTTTTTTTTTTTTTTTTTTTTTTTCTTAAATGTGCTTGAGCTAGTCTTCTATTATCTGTAACTGAAGGACTCCTCAAATATGTCTGATATATCTTCGCTATCTCCATTTCTCTCCACCCCTGCTTCTATTGCTGGTCTTCTAAGTCACCATCATCTCTTGCCTGGATAACTATAAAAGCCTCTTCACCAGTCTGTTTACCTTTTCTAGTTCCCCCACCCAATTCTGTTCTCCAATCTATACTCTATACAACAGCCAGAATAATTGCTATTAATATAAAAACATAAGTCATATTATGTCAGTGCTTTCAATAGTTAATCCTAGGGCTGTTCACTTTCCTTGTGATAAGATCTCAGCTCCTCCATAGCCTACAGAGCCCCATCTGCCCTGGCCCTGCCCACCTAACCAGCCTCATCTCTTCCTACTTGCCCCTCAGCACAGTGGGCTGCTTCCAGTTTCTATAACATAGGACTCCCTTTCCTACCTCAGAGTTGCTGCAAACACAGTTCCTTCTTCCTAGATGACGTGGGTGCTATGATTTGAATGTCTCCTTTAAAACTCATGTTGAAATTTAATTGCCACTGTAACAGTATTAAGAGGTGGGGCCTGTAAGAAGTGTAGAGATTAATGCTGTTATCACAGGAAAAGTGGATTCCTGATAAAAGAATAAGTGCTGCCCCCATACTGTCCTGCACGCTCACATACCCTTCCACAATAGGATAAGGCAGCAAGAAGGCCCTCACCAGATGCCAGCACCATGCCCTTGGACTTCCCAGTCTCCAGAACTACAAGTCAAATAAACTTTTTTTCTTTATGTATTACCCAGGCTGTGGTATTCTGTTATAGCAGTAAAACATGGACTAAGATAAAAGGTAACACCTCCATATTCTGAGGGTCACCTTGACAGAAAAGCCAGGTAAGAGATCTGCCACTCTAAGGAGGCTGTTACTCATTGCACCCAGTCTGTTTTCTTCATGATATACGGGAACCTCCCTAAGAAGGAACCACATCTGCTTTATTTAACTATTGCATCCTTAATTCTAGCAACGGCTTGGCATATAATGGGTTCTCAATGCACTATTCAATGAGTGAATGAATGAATGCATGTGTGTTTAGACAGAGAGATGGATGGATATATGGATGGATGGACGTTTGTATATGGGGAAAGGATTTGGATGCCTGCGAGCAAATGCAACTCTGACGTGTGGAATAAGGGTGAGAGTTTGCTACTGTTTTCTACTTGATACACTTCTCTGTTTTTAACTATGGACATGTAAATTCTTGTGGAAATTAACAAAAGAAAAAAGGAAAACAGCAACAAGAGAGATATACTGGACTTTAGACCAGGCTCTATCACTTACTTGCCAGGCTCCCTAGGGCAAACTCCCTTGCCTTTCTGGGTCTTCATCTCATCAACCATCAAAGGGCCCTGACCACCATCCCATGCTGTGACCATATCACATGTTAGGCTGGTGTAACTGCAAGAAGCTTCATGGAAGAAGTTAGCACTAGTGTTTAAGAAGATGACTTTGGAGTTGGAGAAACAGGTTCAAATCCAGACTCTGTCACTTCCTAGTAATGAAACTTTATGAAAATATCCTCTCTGAGCCTCACTTTGCTCATCTGTAAAATGGGGATTATAAACCTCACCCTCATAGGATGATTATGGGACTCAATGAGTAAAATTATCAAAACTGACTTAGTTAATACTAGGTGCTCTATAAATGGGTAGCAGCCTCAGAAAAGAGATAGAAGGGTCCCTAGAGTTCCTTGGTAACAGCCTCCCTGTTTGCCTTCCTTTTTCCTGATAATCTGAGTCAGTTCGGGCTTTTTGTGTTCAAGGATGTCCACTGGGCACCACTCCCCAGTCAAGTGATCCCATCCAAGAGCAGGAATCAGTTCTTCCTCTCCAAGTGACTTCTGTGTGAGTCAGGACAGTAGTATGTCATCAGGGCTGGCAAGCAAAGCAGGGCTAAGGTCTCCCTGGAACCAGAAGCATGTGCAGGGGCTGCAAAACTGACCTATACATGCATGTGGAAACGTGTACACACACACACACACATACACACACACACACTGCAGGCACAGAGCCCTGAAAAAAGTGATAGCTACATTGCGCCCAGAGGAGGTCCAGTCAAAAGAAGGGATGGCAACAAGGGGAATAGGGAGAGGAAGGAAAGGGATGAGAGCACATGAGACCACATCAGAGGGCAGATCTCGGGTCAGACACTAGCAGGCCCAGAGCACACACATCTGTATTCACTCAATATCTGCTGAGTCCTGCTAGGTGCCCACCTAAACATATCCAGAAATCCTGTCCTTTCCCAAAACCTTTCCAGACTGCACTCACGGAAGGGAGCATTTTCTCCAGATGTGATCTGCCTAAACGCCTCCTTGCCTCCAAATTCCTTTGGTTTCTACCCTGAAAGAGGCTCAGTCTAGCAGAACAACTCTGCCAACCCCTCTCCATCTAAGCGCCAGACCCCTCTGGGAGTGTAGCAGTCTCCACCAGTCCTCAGAGCTAGAAGGCCTCTTATGGTACACCTGGTCCAGTGCCTAGCTCCAGGCCCATTGTACAGATGGAAATCTGAACCCAGAGAGTGGTGGCCGGCTGCCCAAGGACCCACACTCAATCATCAGCCACCAGCAGAGGTGACGAAGAGCCAGACCCTCCTCTCTTCCTCACTTGTTGAATGGAATCATCAGGCTGCCTTGCCTGCCCAGGGTACAGCATGAGCTCAGAAGCAGGCAGCCTTGGGTTTAAATCCTGACACTGATGCCTTGCTGAATACATGACCAAGTTTAAATGACTTAACCTACTTGAGACCCAATTCCAAATCTCTAAAATGGGGGTAACAATCCCTACCCCACAGGGTTGCTGTGAGAATAAAATAAGACAATAGAGAGAGAGGACTTAGGAAAGTGCCCAGTAACAAAACTGCAGTAATAGTTATTATTATCGCTGTTATTATTGCGGCAAGCATGGAGACAAGGTCTCCTAGATGAGGCCTCTGCACTGAGCGAACACTTTGCCCCTACCCCACTCTCCCTGGCCAAGACCTCCTCTGTCAGGCCACACATCTGGGTCTCTGGGACCTTACTCCTTCTGTGTCCCCACTTTTCACCTACAGCCCCACCACTGCCCCAGCTCCAAAGTAGCAAATGCACAACTTGACTCCATCTCTGGCTCTGACTCATTCTAGTAGTTCTTGGCCCCTTCCTCTTCGCAGATGCCCGGTCACAGCTCCAAGTACCATGGGCTCCTACCCTTCTGCTGCCATATCCCCTAGCACAGAGCATTCTCACAAGGACACATTCCAATGTCTCCCACAAGGGAGCCCCAGTTCCTAGGAGCCTGTATTGCCTCTAGGGTAACCTGGGACCCCTGCCTCCCAGAGACAGTATCTTTCCCTGCTCCAAGGCTCCCAGCAAGAAATGCTTCTCACTCCACTTCCTGCAGATTATGCTCCCTGTGCCTAGCGAAGGTCAAATTTCCAATGGCATAAGGTGTGTGGAGCAGGCATTCATTCTCTGGACCACAAAGAGAAAGAAAGGAAGAAAGGACACAGCTGGCTGGGAGCACTGGTCAGAACTGGAGGGTAGAGGAGGGACTCCTGGAAGCCCCGGTCAGAACTGGAGGGTAGAGGAGGGACTCCTGGAAGCCCCAGCATGATGAAGGCCAGGGCTCTGGAAGAGAAGAACTCTCAGCAAAAGCCCCGACTATGCTGTGAAGGGCACTAGTCGCTAGGTCGCCCAGGTCAGGCATGCCCTTTCTCTGGGTTCCCCAGATGAGTCTTCCCTGGCTTACTACGGATACCCTTGGCACATCTTGCCAGGCTCCAGAAAGAGAGGTAAAACCTGTGCCTACCTCCAGAGCAGCACAAAAAGCTAGTTCTGGAAGGAGACAACAGCCCAGCTCCACCATTTGCCAGCTGTGTGTCTTTGGGCATGTGACTTGCCCTTTCTGGGCCTCAGTTTCCCCAACTGTACAACGGTGTTAATGATACCCTACCTCATAGGATTACTATAAGGATTACATGAGATAATATCTATTTAGCTTCCAGCACAACCCTACCCACTCCCAAACCTGAAAACCCAATGCTCCTATCTGGCACACTGCAGGGGCGGCAAAACTGGGGGTGGCAGGCAAGGGTTGCATAACTGTACATGTGGCCCCCTTCAAGGTGTGGGGTCCATTCTGAGCCAACAAGATCAAAGGCAATTTCTCAAAAATCATGTGGACCTCACCGCTCTCCCCATCCCCCAGTCCCTGGGTGTGCCCTCCCCCTTTTGCTGGTGGACTTCCCTACCACTCCTGCCCTGGGGATGTGGGAAAAGGACAATGAGAAGTCAACACCCACTCAGAGGATAAGCTTACATCATCCTCCTTGCCATTTTTCCTCTTTCCCTGACCCTATGACTCAGATCCACAGCTTAACAACCCCCATGTGGTCATAATCTCAGAGGCTGGTCAGATTTGGTCATTTTTCTGCACAGACCCCCAAACCCCATATGTGCAACCAAGTACCACCCAGCCACTTGTTCTACAACACTTTCTAGGAGTCTCTTTAGGTGGTGTGGAATTCCAACTCGTGGCTCTCTTATCACACTGCATCTCTGACTCCAAACAGCATTGTCAGGCTCTGTGTCAAACTCAAATCCTACTCCAAAGAATGAAGATGTACTCCCTCAGGGAAGGCCAAAGTTTAAGGATGGAGGAATTCCCACAGGAAGGTTCAGAAGTCAACCTAATAAGGACACAGACACCCCAGAGGACTACTTTGAAAGGACCACACTTCTATAACTGTCCTTTGCATAAATATTAAAGCACCCAACCCAGCCGTCAGGTATCTGAACATGAGACATTCAGCCAGCCTACCATAGGGTAGGAAAATGTACTCACCCAAAATACTCCTATGAAATGAGCCACTTCATACCCTACAGCCCCATAGCCCTCCACCCCGCCCTGCACTCACATCAGCCCAACCCATCGGACAAGTTTAGACTTTCAGTTCAAGTTTAAACTTCAATTCCCCTCAGCCTCAAGCTGTCCCACCTATTTGCAGGCCCCCACACTACAAGGAAGGCAGCACAGCATCAGATTTCCTAGGGACTTCTGGGAGGCCGGAGGGAACTAGAGGAGGCCACACCAAATAAAGAACTCCCTTAAAGACAAAGCAACTTCATTACTTTCTAATATAGAAACTAACTGCTAAAGACATGCTTATAAGACAAGGACCCGGGGCTTTAATGAAGAGATGAGACTCATTTACAATTATCCACATCCAATTTGAAGGTAAATCGTTTTTCTAAATTAAGACAAATAACAGCCCCCCCACCCCGCCACACACACACACACACACACACACACACACACACACACACACACAATCTTTTTTGCTTTACTGTTGGCTTAATGTTTTCCCTCAGTGATAGATCCCATATCTGAGTCATTCATCACGCTTTTCTCATTAGGGCAGGTTTGGCTTAGAAATAAATCCCCTGCCTTAGGCTGCCAAACCTGCCAATTCGCTAGCTAAACGGTCGCAGGGAGGGCCCTGGGCGCTGGGATTCAATCCCCTCCCTTCTAGTGTGCCCCCACTCGGGGTCCCCACCTCCCTCTACAGTCGCCCGCATCTCCTCTCCATCCCACCTCACCCCCCACCTCCCTGAGGCTTCCCAAGCCCAAACTGCCCATCCCAGTTCCCTCCCCACCCCCAACACTTACTCACCCCGTGGCCCCTGCCAGCCGTCTCTACCTGTCCTTCCCGGAATCTAACCCCTCATGCTGCCCACGGCTGCCTGTAGACGTGCACCAGTCGCCCACACCTTCGCCCTGCTGGGCCCCGCAGAGTGGACCCGCCCAACCACTCGCCCTCCCTCCACGCCGCTCCCCTCCCGGAGCTGGGCGTTTTCCTCCGCAGGACCCGAGAGACCCCGCTAACCTCCGAGCCCCGGCCGGCGGCTTCGTTAAGCTTCAACACGGGACAGATCTGCCCCAATGCCCGCTCCAGACCCAGGGCCTCCAAAAGCGCGTTCACCCACCCGGCCCGGTCCGCAGCTTCCGGGGTCTGCAGGTCCGACGGCGCCCGGGCCCCTCTCTGGCCGAGGGAAGTGGGGCGGGATAGGATCCGGGCGCCCCCAGCTATCCGCGGGCCCCACAGCCCAGGGCAGGAGCGGCGCCCGCGGTTCCCAGGACTCCTGTGCGCGGGGGACCGGCCGGACCCGGGGGAGGGCAGGTGAGCGGGAGCCCGGAGGGAAGGCGCCCCCGCTCAGCTCCTGCAGCCCGGCGCGGGAACTTGCGGACCTCCGCAGGCTCTGGGCCCGGCCCGCAGCAGACAAAGGCCGCCCCACCCCACGCCGCCCGCGCCACGCCAGCACTCACCGCGCCGCGCCGACTCTGGGACTCGGGGACGCGGCCCAGCCTAGCTCAGTCGCCGCCGCAGCAGCGAGGCCCGGCCCGAATAGGGGCCGGGGGCGGCCCGGGGAGTCCGAGGGGCGGGGCGGGCCGGGCCGGAGAATCCGCCTGGGGCCCGGAAAGGCGGCTCCGGTGCGTCCCCGAGGCCGGATTGGCCCCGCGGCGGCTGCTGCGGACCGAGGCCTGAGCCAGCCCGCTGGCCAGACCACACTGCCTGGCCCCCGCCCCCACCCCCGCCCCGCCCCGCCCCCAGGCCTGACCCTGGCGGGGAAAACCCTCGGCTCCGGGAGCAGAGCGCTGCCCATCCCCCACCCCGTTCCGACACTTCCAAGAGCTGAATCTTCCTTTCTGCGAGAGGGTACAGGTGACTGACTGGTCATCGACTGGCGGCGGAACAGCGCTGGAATCCTGCTGTCCGACCCCAGTCCTGGGTTCTTCCTCCACACCATGCTGGCACCACAGCCCAGAAAGGGTTAACTCGACTGCGAGGAATTAAGAGCTGCAGGGAGCTCTCTATAAATACAGTGTCGTGGGCGCCTGAGCCAACCGCAGGACAATTTCCACTGAGCTGGTTTTCCTCTTTTCCTTCCACCCACGGCCATCCGACGAGCCCTGCCCCCAGCCCCACCACAGACTGCTGGCCGGACTTGGCTCCAACAGGCCTGACACCTAGTGGCCTTGGGCTCTGTCCTTACAGGGCCCCGCTCCAGCCTAGGAGGAGATGGGGGTCGGGCCTGTCTAGATTTTGCCGTGGTGCAGCCGATCCCTGCACCTGTTCTTGGATCTGTTCTTCCTCACAGGGACAGTGACAGCTAAAACGTAGGGAGGCTTTTGTGGGCCAGAGTTAGGTTAGGAGCTTTCCATGCTGGGCCTCTTTAATTTTCCGGACAGCCCCACCGGGTAGATAGTATTCCCATTTCACAGATGAGAAAACCAAGGCTCAGAGGGATGAAGGGACTCCAACCTTGTACTGCTGCCAGACTCACCACCAGTGCCAGTGGCAGTACTGGGCAGGGCTTGAGAAATGAGTATGAAAACATGTGTGCCTCTCTGCATGTGTTGCCACTGTTGTAAGCTCTTTACCATTTTATCTCATTTAATCTTCACAACAACTCATTGAGGTGAATACCATTATCCTCTTTTTTGCAGATCAGAAATAGGGAAATTAAGATACAAAGAGATTAAGTAACTTGGGGACACATAGCTATGAAGGGAGAAACCAGGATTTGCCCTCTGAATTTAAGTGTGCATATGGTATATGGGTAGGGGTGGTGGTGCATGGGTGTGTGTATTTGTGGGGGTTTTTTGTCTTTTTTTTTTTTTTTTTTTGAGACAGTCTGACTCTGGAGTGTAGTGGCGCCATCTCGGCTCACTGTAACCTCCGCCTCCCGAGTTCAAGCAATTCCCCTGCCTCAGCCTCCTGAGTAGCTAGGATTATAGGTGCGCACCACCACATCCAGCTAATTTTTGTATTTTTAGCAGAGACAGGGTTTCACCATTTTGGCCAGGATGGTCTCGATCTCTTGACCTCGTGATCCGCCCACCTTGGCCTCCCAAAGTGTCAGGATTACAGGCATGAGCCACCACGCCCGGCCAGGTGTGTATATTTGTGAACACATTCAAGCAACTCTGTATTTGAGTCTTCGTGCGTATGTGTTTTTGAATCACACAGCAGCTGTGTCTGTGTAACTGCCAACTGCTCCTAGGGATGGCAGCAGAGAGGCCCAGCTGTCTTGTCCCTGACGACCTCCAGGAACTCTGGAGAAATCCACGCTGCTCCCCGCTGCCCTGCCAGGTCCTATCCAGCCTCGTCCAGCCCGGGTCTGGCCTTACAGGTCTCAGGATGAGTAGCCTCCACTTGACCCAGCAACCTAGGAAAGAAGCATCACATGGAGAGGTGTGCCCGGGCTGAGGGAGCCAGGAGCCCTGCTGGAGTACCCCGGAGGTGGCGTTGAACAGATCTAGAGAAACTTACTTTCCTTCCCTTCACAAAGAGTCAGTCCTGTGCCTTGTGCCCTGCAGTGGTGACACTGGTCCTGTCCTAGGGGATTTATAATCTGGCATGACTCAGCCATGGTGGACAGTGAAGGAACATCACAGAGCAGTTTATAGTGTGTCTATGGGGGGAGATTTTAAAATAATCATTCAAAAGCAGAGGTCAGGAGGGAAGGAAAGGTGTATTGGCTCTCAGCCCTGGAAGCAGCAGATTGAGAGGGCTCTGAACCCCTAGGAAGGGGAAACAGCTTGGGCAGGGCACAGATAGCATGTGTGTAGGACCAGCTCATCTGAGACTCAGACACTTGGATCTGGACACAGATAGCTAGAATGACCATCCCATCATGCAGGGGCCTCCTTGATTCAGAGAATGTTTGTCTGATTGTCCCTGGGAACTCAGGAATGGGGCTGCTACACAGAGATTCCCATCAGAACCAGAAAAACTCAGGATGGAAGGTTGTCTTCATGCATTCTTTCTGGACAACAGCCTTACCCCTCTCACCTCTATCCCTCCCACCCCCCACCTCCCCACAACATGCTTCCTGGGCCAGCACAGGAGTAGATGACTCAGAATGTGCTATCTCCAGTTTTGCTTCAAGTTCCCCAAGGAGGTCACAAACCAATCCCAAAAGACCCAGATTGGGACAAGTCTTATCCTACTTTGTATCTACCTACCATCCTGCAGGTTCCTCAAATTGAACATGTGCAAAATTGGACTATCACCTGTCCCCCAAACAGGTTTGGGGGACATGCTCTAGATATACAGGAAGGACTATGCTCAAAACCTGGACTCATCCCTCCCTCCCTCCCACTTCTTCCCCCTTCCCACTGCCAATATCAGAATATCTTAGGAATCCATCCCTTTTCTGAATACCCTACTGCCACCCCATCTTCATCTGAGCCCCCATCACTCCTCACTGGATTGCCTCTTAACGGATTCTGCTGACTATGACTCCACAGTCCATAGCTGCCAGAGAGAGCCTTCTAAAGCGCAAATCCTCCCACAATGCCACAATGTATCTTGCCTACGTGAAGCCCTCCAGTGTTCCTTTAGTTGTCCACTAAAATTCATTCTCTTCTTCTTCCTTACCAACAGAGTGTAGCATTTATTCTAAGAAGTTCTATGCCTGATTGAAAATACATGGGTTCTCCGATCCACTTGCAGCTAGAGGCAGTCACGTGACCCAGTGTGGCAAATGAGATGGAAATGAAACACTGATGAAGGCTTTGGGGAAAGCATGTTACAGGAGCAGCCCTGAGCTATGGAAACCAGTCTGGTAGTTCCTCAAAAACATTAAAAATAGGCCAGGCACGGTTGCTCACACCTGTAATCCTAACACTCTGGGAGGCCAAGGCGGGCGGATCACCTGAGGTCGGGAGTTCAAGACCACCCTGGCCAGCATGGTGAAACCCCATCTCTACTTAAAAAAAAAAAAAAAAAAAAAAAAAAAAAAACAAAATTATCCAGGCATGGTGGCGCTCGCCTATAGTCCCAGCTACTCAGGAGGCTGAGGTAGGAGAATCACTTGAACCCAGGAGGCAGAGGTTGCAATGGACTGAGATCATGCCACTGCACTCCAGCATGGGTGACAGAGTGAGACTCTGTCTCAAAAAAAAAAAAAAATTAAAAATAGAACTACTATATGATTCAGCAATTCCACTTATGGGCATACCCACAAAGAATTGAAAGCAGGGTCTCAAAGAGATATTCGTACACTCATATTCATAGTGGCATTACTCACAATAGGCAAAATGTAGAAGCAACCAAGTGTCTACATCTCCAGATGAATGGATAGGCAAATGTGGTGTATCCATACAATAGAATATTATAACTTTCCTCAGGGCACAAATTATGACTGTAATTAGGAGACAACTTCCTTTTGCCTCCTTTGACATACAAAAGGAAAGTGTCTCGCTCATCTATTTAAATACACTTAAATAAAGCAAACTGTACAGTGTAAGCTATGGAGACATTTCGGTCTTTTTAGAGCAGCTAAGCAGTCCATCTCATAGAAAGCAGCTCAGAAACACTGAGATGCCTCTCCTAAGAATGATACTGAAAATGTATTCATTTTGACTGCTTCCTTAAGAAACAAAAATCAATTCTTGGCAGTGTCAGGGATTTAAGGCCCAAGTGGGGATTGGGAATTTTGTCGAGGATCACTGTGATGCTGAGCCAACATCTTGGCACTGGCCTCCCTTCCCTCGGGCTGGGTGGTGCATATTACTTCCCAAGTTGTTTGCATTTTTAGGCCTCAAATCCTTGATGTCTTGGCAAAGGCCACCCACCCACACTCCACTCTGCCCACTCACTTAGGACTCATAGGGTGCCATCAGGAGCTGTTCCATCCAGCCTAAACTGAAGGCAACCACATTTCTCTCAAATGACTGAATCCGGTGCAAAATTGAATACGGTGCATAGCAACCACTGCAGGTTCCGGCTTCCTAGTTTCTTAGTCCTGGGAATTGAGTCTTGGAATAGGCTTCAGATGTCTAGAACCAACTAATTCCAGCTGGAAGCGTCTGGCAAGCAAAATAACAGGAGCAGCCTAATGAAAGAGGAACGGGTCCTCCAAGGAGGATCACCAGGGAACACTTCACAAACCTAACGCCCTAATACATACACAACAACATAACGAAAGAGCTTCTAAGCAGTCTTTTCTAACTATCTGCTTCTCTCTGACTCACCAGCCTCTGTTCTTCTTCCCTGTTCACCCTTTCCATTATCTGTCTTCCTCCCTGTCCCCAGTGAAACTGAACCATTCAATCCCCTTTCTCTTTCCAATTTCTTTACTATAACCTGGGCTGACAACACTCCCAATACCAGGAAGCCATTTCAGCGTTTGTGTCCTGCGGCTGGTGAGTTGGAAGGAAGGTGGGAGGTCCTCCACATAGGAGGGTTGGACAGAGTTTAAAAAACAAAACAACAGAACAAACTAAAAACAGCACCATGCTACCAGGGTAACTCTTCTATCTCATTGGGAGTTGTTTTTTCTAATAGCTCTCACATGCAAATAACTGAACAGGCTCTGCCCTTGTGCTGACCTGAAAGTGAGCACCCTCCTTCAGTTTTGCATCATAGGTGCAGGCACCTCACGCTAGTCCTGGCCCTGCTCTTAGGCTTGCCCCAAGACAGGCTCAGAGAAGCAGGCACTGACCAGAACAACTAAAGGTTCCTGCTAGATGAATAAGATCAAGGGCCCCTCCTCACAAGTGCCCAGCCTCACAAGCCAGTGGTGATGGCCCTCTTAAGGAAGACAGTGGATAAACCACATGGAATCCAGAAATCTGAATTTCAATCCAGGTGCTTAATCCTTTTTTTTTTTTTTTTTTTTTTTAAGAGATGGAGTCTTGTTCTGTCACTCAGGCTAGAGTGCAGTAGTACAATCGTAGCTCACTACAGCCTTGTATTCACCCCGGGCACAAGAAATCCTCCTTCCTCAGCCTCCCTAGTAGCTAGGACTATAGGAGTAAGCCAGGTGCTGAATCTTAAGTGCTAATATTGCTGTTTTCAGAATTACAGGGTCTCTTTGTGGTATTTGTTTTCAGCTGGGCTCGTGACATTATGCCTAGACATCTTCAGGGCACCTTACCAAATGGACTCAAGGGAAGGTTTAACTGCCCCAATGGTGAGAACAGTTTATCCAATCTTCCTTAATGGAGCACTCTTAACCTGCAGTTCTTCATGTCAACCCTAATCCCTGAGGCAGGACAACCGACTGCAAATCCCCGCCTTTTTCTCTCCCTGGCTTCTCTCAGTCCACTCTCCCTCTCTCCTGGAGATAGGCATTTTGCAGTGAAAGTGACCCTACTTGGCACCATGTCTTGGCTGCTGCTAGGTCTCCACTTGGGTTACTGGTGCTAGGGAAGAACCCAGTTCGAGACAAGCCAGGCCACGAAGCAGGATGTGTGAGTTGCAGCATCTTCAGTCAGTGACCAAGGCTCAGTTCTCTTCCAGTTTCCTTCCCACCCTGCTTCTGCCACCAGACATAGGGCTTCCTGCCCACTGGCCTACCTCACCCAAAGTTACTACATGAGGTATGGGGTATTATATCTTCTTAGCTTACCTGCTTCTTCCATTATTGTGGTTAGCAGTTGCTCATGAATACAACCTTGCATTTGTTTTCTTAAAACAGGACTTTCAGCAAAATAACATATGTGGCTCCTCTTCCTTCCTCAGTTCTCATGATGAGACCATCACAAACATAACTTCAAAAGAAATCCTTTATAAGCAGACTTTCTGCAGGAACCTGGCACCTTCACAGGCAAACAGGGATGGGCTCTGGGTTTCCAAACAGGAACTTGAGCAGCAGCACTGATGTTGTCTACTCAGGGAGATGTGCGGCCAGATGTGTGGCTTCTGAGGAGTGACTCCAGCCAGAGTTTCTCCCCTCACCCTAGTAGTTCCTCAACCAGCCCTTCATTATTCTTTGGGGGTCAGCATTGCTGTCGAAATGTGGCCCCTCTCCATCACTCTCCACCCCTCCATAAATACTTACACAGTCCGGTTCCTCCCAGCTTAGGAGGAGGGAGTCTATCAGAGGTTGTCCTCTCAAACTGGACAAATCCACTTACTTCCCTAAGCCTCCTCCAAGGAGCAGGTGCCAGCTTCAACCTTGGTCTGTTCTGATGTGTGCTGCCCACAGTGTTCTCCACTTGACCCAAGCCACGTGTCATATCTCCCCAGGCATTTTGAGGGCTCCCTTAGGGCAGGAACTCTGGCTCATTCTCCTCCAGGCTCCTCACTCATGCTCCCCAACTCCCACCTGGGATGCTGTAGCTGAATGAGGGCTTGAACTCTGGAGTGAATGCCTTGACCCTGGCTGGCGGGAAGGGGTATTGACAGTACAGCAGGCTGAAAACCAGGACACCAGGGCTCACCTCTCATCCCTGCCACGAACTAACCATGTGGCCAGAGGAGGTAGCTTAACTGTTCTGGGCCTTTTCCTCTCAGAGTCCTCCCAAAGCTCCTCTGCAACCCTGAGCTACCATTTCTCACTGAGAGTATCAGAATTTCCCCCTCAGCCCTGCAGCAGACAGGACTAATGAAGCAGGCTAGCGCCAAGAACAGGCAGCCTGCAAGGCCAGAAAGGAATTAACAGTCTCCAACTTCCCTACTCCTTTTCAAGTTATTTCCATCATGGTTGACATAGGCACTTGCTACTCTGAGCCCCCTCCTGGTGATAAGTGGAAACGCAGCTGAAATGGGCTCCTGTCCTCACCTGTCCTAGGTCTCCAAGGATGCTCCTCAATGCCCAGCTTAAAGGAGGAATGGGAGGGAAGCAGAGGGGAAAGCTGTGTGGGCTGAGGCTGTGGAGGTCAGGGAAGGGTTCGCAGAGGAGGTAGACTTATACTGACCTTGAAGGGTGGGAAGAACTTGATAAGTGAAAGGCATCAGGGACCTGCCCAGGTCTGGCCTTCTCTAAGACAATACACACTTGGGAAGACATTGATCTAATCACCCTGGTGGTGCTGCTTGCAGAGTCTGACACCAGGAAAGTGGTCAAGTGCAGGGGGCAGAAGGGGAAGGCCACCTCGCAAAGAGCAGATCTGGGAGCAGAGAAAAGAGCACCTGGGCCACAGCCTCTGCCTTCCCTCCCTGTGCTACCATTCAGGTCAGCCCTCCTCTTGCACAACTATCCTACTCAGGAAATCACACCAGCAGTTCTCCTCTCCTGCATCATCAATCTTTTCACTGTCTCCCAAATCATTCACTACCTTTCTTGAAACACTTTCTGCCTCTAGAACAGAAAGTTCTTGCTTTTCCTCTCACCTTGTTGGTTATTCCTTCTAGTCTCCTGTGCTGGATCCTTCTCCTCTCCCCAACCCCTTAACGTACAGGAACTCCAGGACTTAGTACTCACATTTTTTTCTTCTGGGTCTAGGCCCACTCCCTCGGTTATCTCATCCAGTCTGACGGCTTTAATACAATCTGTGTGCTGAGAACGCTCTAATTCAAGTTTCCAGCTTGGACTGTATCTTTTTTTTTTTTTTCTTTTTTGAGACGGAGTCTCACTCTGTCGCCCAGGCTGGAGTGCAGTGGCCGGATCTCAGCTCACAGCAAGCTCTGCCTCCCAGGTTCACGCCATTCTCCTGCCTCAGCCTCCCGAGTAACTGGGACTACAGGCGCCCGCCACCTCGCCCAGCTAGTTTTTTGTATTTTTTTTTTTTTTTTTTTTTTTTTTGAGACGAGTCTCGCTCTGCCGCCCAGGCTGGAGTGCAGTGGCCGGACCTCAGCTCACTGCAAGCTCCGCCTCCCGGGTTTACGCCATTCTCCTGCCTCAGCCTCCCGAGTAGCTGGGACTACAGGCGCCCACCACCTCGCCCGGCTAGGTTTTTGTATTTTTTAGTAGAGACGGGGTTTCACTGTGTTAGCCAGGATGGTCTTGATCTCCTGACCTCGTGATCCGCCCATCTCGGCCTCCCAAAGTGCTGGGATTACAGGCTTGAGCCACCGCGCCCGGCCCTTTTGTATTTTTTAGTAGAGACGGGGTTTCACCATGTTAGCCAGGATGGTCTCGATCTCCTGACCTCGTGATTCACCCGTCTCGGCCTCCCAAAGTGCTGGGATTACAGGCTTGAGCCACCGCGCCCGGCCTGGACTGTATCTTTTAATTCTGTACACCCGACTGCCTACTCAACATCTTCACTAACTTGTCTTGAATCAAACTCATGATTTTCATCCTCCTGCCTACCCACTGCCACCAAAACAAACCACAAACCATTTGTCCTGCAGTCTTCCCCATCTCAGGCGATGGCAACTTCATTCTTCTTCTGGCTCAGGGCAAAAACCTTGTGGTCATCCTTTATTTTTCATTTTTCTGTTTCTTGTTTTTTTTTTTTTTTTTTTTTTTTTTTGAGATGGGGTCTTACTCTGTAGCCCAAACTGGAGTGCAGTGGAGCGATCTCAGCTCACTGCAACCTCCGCCTCCAGGGCTCAAGGGATTCTTGTGCCTCAGCCTCCTGAGTACCTGGGGCTATAGGCATCTGCCACCAGGCCCAGCTAATTTTTTGTATTTTAGTAGAGATGTGGGTTTCACCAGGTTGGCCAGGCTGATCTCAAACTCCTGACCTCACGTGATCCACCTACCTTGGCCTCCCAAAGTGCTGGCATTACAGGCATGAGCCACCACACCCAGCCGATTTTTCTGTTTCTTGCAAAACCCACACAACAATCCTACTGGCTCCTACCTTAGAAATATATCCAGAACAAGGAGCACCTTTCTGGTCTCCACTGCTACCACCCTAATCCAAGCCATCCTCATTTACCTGTATTGCAGTGGCTTTCTGATTAGTCTCTTTCCTTCCACTTCTTCTCTCTATAGTTTACTTTCTACACAGCAGCTACTGTGACCTCTTTAAATGCAGGCAAATCAAGTCATTCCTCTGCTCAGAATTCTCTGGGGTAAAAGTTAAGTCCTTCAATTGCTCTATATGATCCTCCTACATGATCTGGCTCTGTGCTTTCCTTCTGATCTCATCTCTCTCCCCCTTGCTTCCTCTACTCTGTGTTCGCTTCCTTTACTGCTCCTTAAATACACCAGTCATGCTTGCCTCGGGGCCTTTGCTCTTGCTTTTCCCTCTGACTGGGACATTCTTTCCCCAGATGTCCATAGAGCTCATTCCCTACTTTCTCCAGGTCTCTGTTCAAGTGTTACCTTTCCAGGAAGGCCTTCCCTGACCACCCTGTATAAAGTGGTGTCACTATCCCCAGCCTTGGTCATCCCCAACTTCTTTACTCTGCTTGATTTTTTTTTTTTCCTCAGCACTTATTTACCCTCTAACAATATTATATATTACTCGGTTATGCATTTATTACCTATCTCCCTCCATAGAATTTGAGTGATGACTTTGTTGTCCACTGCTGTATTCCTGCACCTAGAATAGTGCCTAATAACTGCTTGTGGCATGAGTGTGGATAAATGAAAAAACCAGTAGTTGACAAGTACATGGATGGAAAATGTTGTGGTGTTGTTTTTAAAAATAGATTTTATTTTTTAGAACAGTTTTAGTTCACAGCAAAATTGAGCAGAAGATACAGAGATTTCCCATATACCCCCTGGTCCCACACAGGTACAGCCTCCCCGATAATCAATTTACGGGGTACGTTTGTTACCATCAATGAACCTACCTTGACATATCATCATCACAAAGTCTGTAGTTTACATGAAGGTTCATTCTTGGTGTTATACAAATTGTGAGTTTTGACAAATATATAATGACATGTTTACACCATTATAGTATCATATAGGGTAGTTTCACTGCCCTAAACAGTCTGTGTTCTACTTATTCATTCCTCTCCTCCCCTCAACTCCTGGAAACCATTGACCTTTTTACTGTTTTCATAGATTTGCCTTTCCCAGAATGTCATATAGCTGGAATCATACAGTATCTAGGCTTTTCAGATTAACTTCTTTCACTTAGTGATATGCATTAAGTTCTCCTCAAGTCCTTCCACGGTTTGCTAGCTCATTCCTTTTTAGCACTGAATAATATTCTATAGTCTGGATGTACTACAGTTTTTTATCTATTCACCTACTGAAGGACAAGAGGATGTCCTTGGCAATTGTGAATGAAGTTGCTATAAACATTCATGTGCAGGGTTTTTTGTTTGGGTGTAACTTTTCAACTTCCTTTGTTAAATACTGAGAAGTGTGATTGCTCCTCATTTAACAAAGGAAGTTGGATTATATGGTAAGGGTATGTTTAGTTTTGTAATCTAGAACTAGAAATACCATTTGACCCAGCCATCCCATTAGTGGGTATATACCCAAAGGATTATAAATCATGCTGCTATAAAGACACATGCACACACATTTATTGCGGCACTATTCACAATAGCAAAGACTTGGAACCAACCCAAATGTCCATCAGTGACAGACTGGATTAAGAAAATGTGGCACATATACACCATGGAATACTATGCAGCCATAAAAGGATGAGTTCATGTCCTTTGTCGGGACATGGATGCAGCTGGAAACCATCATTCTCAGCAAACTATCGCAAGAACAGAAAACTAAATACCGCTTGTTCTCACTCATAGGTGGGAACTGAACAATGAGATCACTTGGACACAAGAAGGGGAACATCACACACCGGGGCCTGTCGTGGGGTGGGAGGAGGGGGGAAGGATAGCATTAGGAGATATACCTAATGTAAATAACAAGTTAATGGGTGCAGCACACCAACATGGTACATGTATACATATGTAACAAACCTGCACGTTGTGCACATGTACCCTAAAACTTAAAGTATAATTTAAAAAAATAAATAAATAAAAAATAAATAACAAAAAAGAAACTGCCAAAAACAGTCTTTTAAAGAGGCTGTACCATTTTGCATTCCCACCATCAATGAATGAGAGTTCCTGTTCCTCTGCATCTTCGCCAGTTTTTAGTGTTGTCAGTGTTCTGGATTTTTGGCCATTTCAATAGGTGTGTAGTCATGTCTTATTGTTTTAATTTGTATTCTCCAGTGACATTTGATGTGAAACATATTTTCATATGCTTACTAGCCACCTAAATGTCTTCCTTTGTTAAGGTCTTTGGCCCATTTTTAAATAAGGTTGTTTGTTTTCTTGTTGAGTTTTAAGAGTTCTTTGTATATTTTTGGATACAAGTCCTTTATCAAACATATAATTTGCAAATATTTTCTTCTATCTGTGGTTGGTGCTTTTCTCCAGATATGAGAGACCTAAACATATTTATGTACCCATGGGAAGGTACCAGGAGAGAGGAAACAGGTAAGTCTCATGAGGGAGAAGGGTCATGATAATCGACATGTAGAGATTTCTAAGGAAGCAGGAAGGGGCAGGGCCCAGTACCTGGGGAGGAGCACCCTTCCTTGGGCTGGATGGGAGGAGGTGAGAATAGGGTAACAAGGATACGAGATGTGAAACTCATGAAAGCTTCCCAATGGCTTCATTTTCATTTTTCCTGTAAAGGACAGTACGAGGCAAGATCATCTGCTGAGAGTGAGGGAGGTGAGAGTGAGCAGAGCCCAAGAAGAGGGGTGAAGATTTAGGGGGAGATTGATCTACTGGAACACCTAGCATTGATTTTAAGCAGTGATTGTAACAGTAATAATCACACAGCCTCTCCCCGCTCTGCTTTGAGGGTTGCAGACAAAATCATAATTGGGCAGGTGAGCTGCTATGGAGAGGCAGGAATCCAGGCCTCCAGGTCCAGGGTCTATGCCCCACCTCATGACCCATCTCTCTTCAGCTGCTCCCCAGCCACGACTGAAGCCACCAGACCCTGGCTGCTTCCCAAATTCAGGCTTCCTCATGACTGTAATTCAACCCAAATGTGGCAGGATGGGTTCTTTAAGAAGCAAACTCTGAGATTAGATGAGATTAGAATAGAGAGTGCTCTGCGGCTCAACACCTGGGAAAGAAAAGGGAGAAAGGTAGAATTGGGCAGGGGAGAAGTCAGGCCACAGTACAGACTCAGCAAAGGCCTTGGCCTACCACGTGGGGCACTCTGAAGCTGGAACAACCTCTTTCGAGTTGTCCTGTGTCAGGGACAGAGCTGGCCTTTAATACTCAAGCACAATTCAGTCATTGGATGTGGATCTTCTGAAAAGGGGGAAGTTATTTTGATCCAGGTTGCTTTCTTCAGCAGAGGCAACTCCCAAAGAGGACTTACAGCTGAGAGACCATCTTCCTGCAGTCCTCCTAGCACCTGCAGGGCTAGGTCCTTCAACCACAATGGGGATCTACAGCGTCTGCCACAGTACGGCACATTTAATTAGCCCTTATTCTATACCTGACCCAGCATTTCCTTCAAAAGCAGTGGGGGGCTTAGAAGCTTCAGGAACTTACCTGAGGCATCCAGGTGCAGGTATCAGACTCCTGCATAGCAGTAAGAGGCCTTGGGTTCTACTCCTAGTTCAGCTACTGCCTCACTATGGTGATGTCAGGGAAGTCTCTGAGCTCTTTCAGCCTATTTCCCTATTTGTATATGAGGGTCGAGCTGAAGCCCTTGCCCAATAGTCTATGGCTTTATAGTACCTAAAATCATCGATGGCAGATTGGGCTATTCTCAAATTGCTATAAAGAAATACCTGATACTGGGTAATTTATCAAGAAAAGAGGTTTAATTGGTTCATGGTTCAGCAGGCTGAACAGGAAGCATGAAGCTGGCATCAGCTTAGCTTCTGAGGAGGCCTCAAGAAACTTACAATCATGGTGGAAGGTGCAGGGGAAGCCAGCATCCCAGTGTTCCTTTCAACTCCTGCAACCTTTCTCAGAATGGTTTTTAGCTCTTCCAGAAGCATGAATGGTATCTGCCTCTACAAAGAGACATGACTGGATGCTATATTTGATAGGCAAAGTTATTGGAGGTCATTCTGTCTATTGCCCTGTTTTCCGGCATCAGAGGCAGAGATATCCCTATTTCCTAGAGAGTTATAGTCTCACGTTAGTCACTGGCAACTTTGGGGGGCTTCAGAGGATTTGAAAGAGGCCAGAATGCAAGATAAAAGTAATTTAAAAGTCTGCTTTTGCTTTGGGAAGGAAAAAAAAAAGTCCCTCACATCATCCCCCACTCCAGATACCCCATTCCCTGACGGCAGTTTCATTCACATTTCTCGGGACAATCCTCTGTTCACCTGCCTCAGCTGCTCATTATAGGAATAGGTTTCTGTAGATGGTTGTGCTTTTTGTTTTTCTAAGGGGAAGCAATCTTCATTTTTCAGCTCTACATTTTGCTCTCTGACTACCAATGACCAGAATGAAATTAGAAAGAAAGTGGTGCCACCACTCACATTTCTGAACTAATGCAAATGTACAGCAGAAAATGAGCCAAACAACGGTTGGGCCTGATCTTTGGAGCTACAGCACAGAGACGGTGAAAGGCCCCCAAACATCACCTACTCCTCTGTTCTCATTTTACAGACAAGAACACAGGAAAGAGTGAATGGGATGAATGAAAGTTACAAAGTTGCACAAGAATCACTGCCTCTCCTAAGTAGGAGATTTCTTCTTCTCCTCCTCCTTCTCCTTCTTATTCTTCTTCTTCTTTCTTCTTCTTTTTGAGACAGACTTTTTCTCTTGTTGCCCAGGCTGGAGTGCAATGGCGTGATCTTGGCTCACTGCAACCTCCGTCTCCTGGGTTCAAGAGCTTCTCCTGCCTCAGCCTCCCGAGTAGCTGGGATTACAGTTGCCTGCCACCACGCCCAGCTAATTTTTTGTATTTTTAGTAGATACGGGTTTTCACCATGTTCACCATGGTCAAACTCCTGACCTCAATTGCTCCACCCATCTTGGCCTACCAAAGTGCTGGGATTACAGGCATGAGCAATCGCTCCCCACCAAGGAGATTCTTCTTAAGAGGAAATGGAAGGGTCTCAGAACATGCTCTCACATTTGAAAATGGCAGAAAAGATACAAATAGTTTTTAAGACAATCAACACATAACAGGGCTAGAAAATAAAATGAAGAACCATTAGCAAACCAGAAATAGTGGAGAATTTTTAGAAGACGGAAAGTAGATGGGGCTTCAGATTTTTACCTTGGTGCTGGATGGAGTGGACTGCAGATTCCCTCCCGCAGACTCGGCCCTGGAGACACTGTATAAGGGAGAGAGGGATGATGTATCCAGAATCTGACCCTGAGAAACAAAAGCTAGATGGGTCCTAGTCCAGTGAGCACTGCAGCCTGGAGTGGTGACAGCCAGAGGTCATGGGTCGATATAAGTCTGGGAGAGGGCTTTCTTGTTGATTTTCTGTCCCCCATACTTCTCCAGGTGGAGGGTAGCCTGCCCTTTCACCTCTGTAGGCAGAAAACATCAACACAGCACCAGCCGAAAATGGCAAGGGAACCTCAAGGCACTTCTGGAGCCAGCTGGACTGGCTGGTGGAAAACAGATTCAATAGATGAAGGCTGGCCAAGAGCCATGGAGCAGTCCCTCCTTCCTCTTGTACCCTTGGTTGGGATAAGAGACTACGCAGAGGGAGGCAGCTCTTGGAAAAGAGCAGTGACTAGGGCAGAGGTTCTCTGGAAGGCGAGGCACTTCACTCTGGCTTGTCTGTGGACAGGTGGCAAATGGGGAATAGCTGCTAAAGGCTCTGCACCCTGAGGCACTCCCCTCATACCTTTGCCTGGAGGAGCCAAAGCTGGAGCCCCAACTTTAACCTCACTCCTTCCCACAGAGGACACATTATTCACCAAGATAGCCGACACTTCCAAGGGAAGATGAGCTCAGAGCCAAAACCACCACGAAATGAGTGACTAACAAAAGGGGTAATATGGGTCGGGCATGGTGGCTCATGCCTGTAATTCCAGCACTTTGGGAGGCCGAGGCGGTGGGATCACGAAGTCAGGAGATCGAGACCATCCTGTCTAACATGGTGAAACCCTGTCTCCACTAAAAAAATACAAAAAATTAGCCAGGCGTGGTGGCAGGCACCTGTAGTCCCAGCTACTTGGGAGGCTAAGGCAGGAGAATGGCGTGAACCCTGTAGGCGGAGCCTGCAGTGAGCCGAGATAGTGCCACTGCACTCCAGCCTGGGAGACAGAGCAAGACTCTGTCTCCAAAAAAAAAAAAAAAAAGTCATATGAACAGACTAGGCAAAAGAGGGATTTACAATAAGAACAATACACGTCCTCCAAGACATAAGGGAGGACACTGTAAATATCAAGCAAGATAAACAATGATTTTAAAATAACTAGAAATGTTGGCAATGACAACATTTAATAACCATTGCAACAAATAACTCTCAGTAGATGGAGTACATAGCAGAATGTATTCAGCCAAAAAATAAATTAGAGAGTTGGAAGATCAGTCAGAAGACAATCACCAAAATCAAAAATATTGGGGCCAGGTGCGGTGACTCATGCCTGTAATCCCAGCACTTTGGGAGGCTGAGGCGAGTGGATCATGAGGTCAGGAGATCGAGACCATCCTGGCCAACATGGTGAAACCCCATCTACTAAAAATATAAAAATTAGCCAGGCGTGGTGGCGCATGCCTGTAATCCCAGCTACTCGGGAGGCTGCTGAGGCAGGGGAATCACCTGAACCTGGGAGACGGAGTTTGGAGTGAGTCGAGATTGTGCCACTACACTCCAGCCTGGCAACACAGCAAGACTCCATCTCAAAAAAATGGAAAAGGTCTAAAAATAGAAAATATAAAGAAAAGTGGGCCAGGCATGGTGGTGGCCCACACCTGTAATCCCAGCATTTTGGGAGGCTGAGGCGGGTGGATCACCTGAGGTCAGGAGTTTGAGACCAGCCTGGCCAACATGGTGAAACCCCATCTCTACTAAGAATACAAAAGTTAGCTGGGAATGGTGGCATGCACCTGTAGTCCCAGCTACTCAGGGGGCTTAGGCAGAATTGCTTGAACCCGGGAGGCAGAGGTTGCAATGAGCTGAGACTGTGCCACTGCAGTCCAGCCTGGGTGACAGAGCAAGACTCTGTCTCAAAAAAAAAAAAAAAGTTATATGGGTGACAAAAGTATAAGGGCCTATATCCATTTAACAGGAGTCTCAGAAAAAGAACCAGAAAAATATTTTAAGATACAATGTCCAATTATTTCTCATAATTAAAGATGTAGGGTCTCAGATTGAACAGAGCCCTTGAAGCATGGCCAGCTTTTCCCATGGAACATTTGCCAAGTGCCTGAGTGGCATGGGAGGCTGTGGGAGGGGCACAGAATAACAAACTGAAACTTTCCACTCTCACAGTAATTAGGAGTAACAACCTGTAGAGGAAGGGGGACTTGTGTCAAACACACAGCTGGTCCCGCTCTCCTATTTGCCAAAATTGAAGCCGTGTTGAGTGGGAAGCTAAAGAACCAAGCTCAAACCTCTAGGAGGCATAAGTGAATTTCCCATCGTGTGATATGGCTGAGTAGGTAGAGACTTGACAAGCTCCCCATCAAACCAGAGACTGAGTCTAGCGGAACTACAATTCAACCCCAATCTAGTTTAGTTTCTGATCATATTGTTTTGATTGTCTCTTACCTTACCTCCCTAATAAGAAAAGGGTAAAACATGCCAGGCACAGTTTACGCCTGTAATCCCAGCACTTTGGGAGGCTGAGGTGAGCAGATCACCAGGTCAGGAGATCAAGACCATCCTGGCTAACACAGTGAAACCCCGTCTCTACCAAAAATACAAAAAATTAGCCAGGTGTGGTGGCATGTGCCTGTAACCCCAGCTACTTGGGAGTCTGAGGCAGGAGAATCGTTTGAACCCAGGAAGCGGAGGTTGCAGTGAGCCGAGATTGTGCCATTGCACTCCAGCCAGGGTAACAGAGCAAGACTCTGTCTCAAAAAAAAAAAAAGAAAGAAAAGAAAAGAAAAAATAAACTTAGACACCTTAAAATCTTAGTGAGTTTCTTTGTTTATTTGAGCATTCTGTGTCAGTCAACACTAGACTATGAGCAGGTCAGTGCTCTACTGAGAAGATACAAGGGAGAAACCTTTATAAGGTGCTCAAGAAAGCAAGACAACAAAATATTTAATTGGTTAAAGTGGAAAGTCTGTTAGAAGTTTAGTTAACAGTTTATGATTGGTTTAGCCTGTTTCACTTTACAGTTTACACTGAGGTGGGGTTTGGTTTCTCTGCTAAGAACCTCAGGCACTGGAGTGTCTCATCCTAATGATGTCCCAATTATCTATTTTAACAATATAAATAAACCTATCAAAGAATATACAATAAAAGCTTTAAAACTCTAATAAAGCCGGGCGCGGTGGCTCACGCCTGTAATCCCAGCACTTTGGGAGGCTGAGGCGGGCGGATCACGAGGTCAGGAGATCGAGACCATCCTGGCTAACGCGGTGAAAACCCGTCTCTACTAAAAATGCAAAAAATTAGCCGGGCGTGGTGGTGGGCGGCTGTAGTCCCAGCTACTTGAGAGGCTGAGGCAGGAGAATGGCGTGAACCCTGGAGGCGGAGCTTGCAGTGAGTCGAGATTGCACCACTGCACTCCAGCCTGGGCGACTGAGCGAGATTCTGTCTCAAAAAAAAAAAAAAAAAAAAAAAAAAAAAAAAAACTCTAATAAAATACATAAAGACTAGAAAAAATGGAAAGAAACGTCATGTTAAAAAATGGAACATTTGGGGTGGGCATGGTGGCTCATGCCCTGTAATCCCAGCATTTTGGGAAGCTGAGGGGGACAGATCACTTGAGGTCAGGAGTGACCAGCCTGGCCAATATGGTGAAACCCCATCTCTACTAAAAATACAAAAATTAGCTGGGCGTGGTGGCAGGCACCTGTAGTCCTAGCTACTTGGGAAGCCAAAGCACAAGAATTGCTTGAACTCAGGAGGTGGAGATTGCAGTGAGTCAAGATCTTGCCATTGTACTCCAGTCTGGGTGACAGAACAAGACTCCATCTCAAAAAAAACTAAGGATGGACCAGGCATGGGGGTTCACGCCTGTAATCCCAGCACTTTGGGAGGCCGAGGTGGGTGGATTACAAGGTCAGGAAATCGAGACCATCCTGGCCAACATGGTGAAACCCTGTCTCTACTAAAAATACAAAAATTAGCCAGGTGTGGTGGCACACACCTGTAGTCCCAGCTACTCGGGAGGCTGAGGCAGGAGAATCACTTGAACTCGGGAGGCAGAGGTTGCAGTGAGCCAAGATCATGCCACTGCACTCCAGCCTGGGTAACAGAGCAAGACTCCATCTCAAAAAAAAAAAAAAAAAAAAAAAAAAAGAATGGAAAATTTTAACATCACAAAGATGTTCATTGTCTTTCAATATCATCTATACATTTAGTACAATGTATATCAAAAGGTTTTAGCAACTTAAAATATTCTGAAATACATAGGGAAGAATAGAAATTCACAGATAATTAAGACAACTGTGAAGAAGAGCAGAGATTCTCTACAAAGCAAAGATATTGATAGGGGCAGGAGGCAGAGAAATTCTGGGCAGAAGAGGGCGGGTCCCTGGCTAAAGCCCCACCCTCAAGCTTAATAGCCTGAACCTGCAGCCCAAAATGAAAACTGACATCCCTGATTTCCTGCTTGAATGTTGACTTTTCAAAAACCACCCATGGCCTACACTGTCCCCCATCCTGTGCACCTAAAAACTACAGGCTCAGCCAGTAGAGAGAGAAGCAGTTGGATGTCAGAGACTACAGTTGGAAGTCAGAGAGAAGAGGCTTGACTTCAGAGGGACAGCTTGACAGTATAGCTTCGGAGAGGAGTCCAGCCAAGGACATCTGGACTTTAAGGGAAGATTACCTTCCCCCTTTGTCTCCTTTTCAGCTCCCCTACCCACTGAGAGCCACTTTCATTGGCAATAAAATTCCCCACATTTACCACCTTTGATTCATTTGTGTGACCTCATTCCTCCTGGACACCAGACGAGAACTCGGGTGCCTCAAGTGTGGGTGCAAAAGGCTGCCACGCTGACCCTCCACTGAGCTGTTAACACGTAAGTAGTACATAGATGGCAAAGCGAAAAGGTCACTGTAACACTCCTTCTGGGGCTTCAGAGGTTGCAGGGACGACTCCCCCAGTCACTGCTGTGGGGCCCACATGGAGTTTTGCCCCTATCAGCACCCAAAAGCACTCACCCTGGCTCCTGCACCTGCTCATATGTGCTCCCCCTTCTGTGAGGGGTGGAGCACTGTGGGCTGAGTAAGTGAAACACCCCTGTCGCAAGGCCTGTGAAGGGGTCAGGAAAATATCCTGCTTCAATATTCTACAAAATCATAGTACTATACTAGAAAGAATTGGAACAAACACATAGACTAGTGGGACAAAAACAGATTTCATAGATTTGAAATATTATAAAGACGGAACCATAAATTAGTGGATAAATTATTAATTTTATAGTTGATGGTATTGAGAATATTTGCTCCTCTTATGGATTAAAAGAAAAGATTCCTACTTCACGCCTTAAGAAAAAGGTGAACTCTAGCTGTATTAAAATTTAGATATGGAAAGTAAAATAGTTAATAGGAGAAAGTATATAATTACATATTGTGGCCTTGGGATGGGGAAAGGATTTTTAAAATAAGACCCCCAAAGCCAAAACTTTCATCTGGAAAAATTGGTGATTGGATCTACACCAACAAAAAGGATTTCTACACAGTGAAGGATACTATGGGCAAAATTCACAGATGAAGGATGGACAGAAGATATTTTCAATGTTTAAAATTGATAAGGGGCTGGGCACGGTGGCTCATGCCTATAATCCCAATACTTTGGGAGGCCAAGGTGGGTGGATCACAAGGTCAAGAATTTGAGACCAGCCTGGCCAACATAGTGAAACCCCATCTCTACTAAAAATACAAAAAAATGTAGCTGGGCGTGGTGATGCATGCCTGTAATCCTAGTTACTCGGGAGGCTGAGGCAGGAGAATCACTTGAACCTTGGAGGTGGAGGTTTCAGTGAGCCGAGATCACGCCATTGCACTCCAGCCTGGGCGACAGGAGTAAAACTCTGTCTCAAAACAAAACAAAACTGATGAGGGAGTACATAACATTTTCTAGATCCTACAAGGAACTCTAACAATCAACAAAAAAAGAAACAGCAATAAAAATAGGCAAATTATGTGAGATAGTACCATTCAACAAATATTTCTGGTTCTCCTCCTGGATACATGGCTATGATTAGTGGCCATATACCCACTTGTCTGCCTCCTTGAAGTTACGTATGGTCATATGACTTGCTTTGTCCATAAAATTTAAGTAGCAAGTATCACTTCTAAGTAGAAGCTTTAAAAGCCAATGTGTCTACCACATTTTCTTTCCCTCTGGTGTGATGACAAGCAATGTTAGAAATGGTGGCCTCCACTGGTCTGGGTCCCCGAGTGGCTATGAGAGGAGACCACTGCTGACTTGCAATGACCAAGAAATACTCCTTTGGGGTGTTAGGCCATTATGATTTTATGGTTGTTTAAGGCTGTTTGTCACCACAGCATAATCCATCTATCTTGGTTGATACGTAAGTGGAGTCCTACCATAATATAATCTAAAATACGGCTTTGATGGCTTACGGCTTAGGCGCTGGCCATCAGATTGCAAGGAAACTGTTAGCAAATGTTGGAAGGATGGCGATTCATGTTTTTGTCTTTCTTTCTTTCTTTCTTTCTCTCTTTCTCTCTTTCTTTCTTTCTTTCTTTCTCCCCTTCCTTCCTTCCTTCTTCCCTCCCTCCCTCCCTTCCTTCCTTCCTTCCTTCCTTCCTTCCTTCCTTCCTTCCTTCCTTCCTTCCTTCTCCCTCTCCTCCCTTCCCCTCCCTGCTCTGTCTTTCTTTCTTTCCATCTTGCTCTGTCTCCCAGGCTGGAGTGCAGTTGCATGATCTCAGCTCACTGCAACCTCTGCCTCAGGAGCTCAGGAGCAATTCTCCTGCCTCAGCCTCCCGAGTAGCTGGGATTACAGGTGTGTGCCACCAAACCTGGCTAATTTTTGTATATATATAATTTTAAGTATAGACAGGGTTTCACCATGTTGGCCAGGCTAGTCTCCAACTCCTCACCTCAGGTGATCCGCCTGCCTCAGCCTCCCAAATTGCTGGGATTACAGGCATGAGCCGCTGTGCCTGGCCGGTGATTCATGTTATGCAGTGGCAAAATATTGGAAGGTAGATCTGCAAAAACTTGGAAGGTAGCTCTGAAAAGGAAGATAGTAGTGAGCATAAGTTTTTATTGACTGTATTTGAGATAAGCTCAGAAAATAATTGGCAAGTTTCCAAGTAGGAATGAAAGGAAATTGAGAAGGACTAGAAAACTGGAGTCTTGCAAAGTTGAAAATTGAGAATAACTGCTTCTCCACCCTAACAAGTAAAAGGAAAAATGAGAAGGACTTTGAAGGACAAAGACCAATTAAAATTTCAGGCTTTCAACAAGGATCAAATCAAATTTATGGCTATTTCATCCAGTGATAAAAACCTTTGAATGGATGAAGATGTCTCAAAGTGAATGTCAAAAGGGTGAGATATTCAGTAATTCCTTTTAATTTTACCAAATGGTTCTGGGAAAAGAGACTAAATGTGTGACTTTTCCACCAAAGCTTGATAAGCTTAACACCTTACCTGCAATTAAGTGAAGGGGAAGGGTTGGGGAAAGGGTAAGAAACAAGAAATGTAATAAATTCAGGAAATATATCTAGAAAATAACTATAAATGAGCTCTGCTATATGGAACTGCCTGGAATCAAATAAGAAGGCTACTAAATTTTAAAAGAGTGTTGCCAAAGAAATTCTGAGTGAAAAAAAGTTTAAATTTGAGTCTTAAAGGGCCCTAGGGCCTCCAACCACCAGTGGGCAGGAAATGGGCTGATGGTTCAGATAATGGAGAAGAAAGAATCTTCCAGAGGAACAACAAGGAGAACAAAGGACAAAATAGCTACTCCCAGGGCAGGAAATCAGGGTGAAAGCAAGAACCATGTGCATCCCCAGGAGAGGAGGTGGGGAGGACTCCATGGGATGTTTCAGACAACTCCCTTAGATACAGGAAGGAGTGTATTTTTTCTGAGGGGAAATAAAGCAAACTGAATATTGGTTGACCAGAAGGACAAACAATGGTTGTCATTAGTGCTGTTCCCCAAATATCTCCAGGCCTTTCTCCTTCTGCACACACAGTAGGATTGTACATTTTAAGGCATTAATTAGAAATTTATAAGATGTCATGGATGTATATTTAAAATACAATGTTGACTGAAAAAGGAAAACAAGGCTTTTAGTACCATTTATACTTGTTAAAAATATGAACATACATGAAGCAAAAATACATTCATTCTAAGAAGAGGAACAGGAGTTGCAATGGTGCATGTTAAAGAAGAGATGATCCAAGACACTTGTCAAGGATGCCATGGTGATAGGTATAGGGACCACTGCAATGAGGTCTTGCAGTAGGGGAAAGAGACTGGACCCAAACCCAACTCCAACAAGGACACGTGGGAACTTATAACCAAGGAGCAGGGTGGAGGATCAGGGAACGGAGAATTACTAAGTGGAAACATCAGGGCTACTCGACAGAATTCTTGCTGAAGACAGGCCAGGATGGTCATATATCAAGGATGGTGAATTTTCATTAAATTGACTTGCAGATTCTAACTCAAACTGGATTCTTCAAGGACAGAGAGGAAAGCCCCAGGACAGGACAGTTAAGCAGAAGACTCAGAGGAGTCTAACATTTTGGTGAAAAGAGACTGCCTTTGTCATGCACGAAGACCAAAATAAACAATAGTAATAGTATTAGTAATAACAATAATCAGAGAGGAACATTATAGATTGATGATAATTGATTACTATGAAGATTAATTCAATCTGATGCACTAGAGGTCCACAAAAGCAAAGATTAATTAATGAAGGTGGTATTTAATTGACAGAGAAATCACAGCAGGGAAATTCACATCCTAAATAGATGTAGCAGAGATTCAAAATATAAGTTAGAGATGTTTTTTCCTCAAAGAGCTTCCAGGACTCAGCAAAGGCAAGGAGTAGAGGTGGAAATTGGAGTCACAAATTAAAGGTCTGCCCTGGAGCAAGTGAGCCAGTTATCGTTCTATATAAAGCAGCGGGCTGCGATGTTTCACTGCAGGGTGAAGCCATGATTACCACTCTCTGATTACTTGGAGAATCTGCCTAGGGGACTCTTAGTCAGGTCTTGAGACGAGAGAATCGGATCAGGCCCCAGACAATTCTGTAAATTCAAAATAGAAGTGGAAGAAAGGGTAAAATAGAAAGGCAGCTTCACCCATGATTGAAATAAAGCACTCACCTCTAGAGTAAAACCTTCCTTTTTTAGCAACTGTGGGAGTTGATCTGACTGTTACTGACCTTGGCACACTGAGAGCCTCCCGTCAATCTTATAATTAAGGAGAAATGTCAGCTGTGGAAATGGAGTTTCAATTGTTAAGAGAATGAATGTAAGTTATGAATCAGCCTAGATTTGTATTTATAAAATATAAATGGACAATTAAGAATCAATAGACATTTTAGAAAAACCAACAGTATGGAAGAGAAAATCCAAGAGGAACGAATAGGACATTTAATTATGGAGGAAACAATTAATTCAGAAAACAGCAGATCTTAAAAATAGTTTCTTAAAGTGAATTAGTGTCCTTGGGGATAAGCAAGATCAAACTTCACCTACAAAATAAGAATATGCTGGTCAGGAGTGCTGGCTCACACCTGTAATCCCACCACTTTGGGAGGCCAAGGCAGGTGAATCACCTGAGGTCAGGAGTTCGAGACCAGCTTGGCCAACATGGTGAAACTCCGTCTCTACTAAAAATACAAAAATTAACCGGGTGTGGTGGCGCGCGCCTGTAGTTAATCCCAGCTACTTAGGAGGCTGAGACAGGAGAATTGCTTGAACCCAGGAGGCAGAGGTTGCAGTGAGCTGAGATCACGTCACTGCACTCCAGCCTGGGCAACAGAGCAAGACTCTGTCTCAATAAATAAATAAATAAATAAATAAATAAATAAATAAAAAAAATAATATGCTGCTATGAAAAGGTAGCAATAGAAAAACAAAAGAAACTTTGGCATTTATAAAGATCATTGCCAAATAAAATTCAAAATTAAATATTAGAAGCCAATAATGCAATGGCCATGATTGAATGTTAAAGGTCTGAATAAAGTCAAAGACATCTCTCAGAATGAAGACCATAAAAATACAGATACAGAATATTGGAGAAAAAGTAAGAGCTGTGGAAGGCAGAGCTAGAACAGTGCTGTCCAATAGAACTTTCTGTGATGACAGGACTGTTCATTCTGTGCTGTCCAGTATGGCAGCCACTTGCCAGGTGTGTCTACTGAGGATGTGAAATGTGGCTAATGTCACCAAGGAACTAAAATTTTAATTTACTTAATTTTAATTAGCTAAAGTTTAAATCTTAATAATCACCTGTGGCTAGTGGCTACTGTACTGAACAGCACAAGCCTAGAAAAGCCAATGGATGCTTCAGAGAATACCAGGAGACACAGAATAATAAACAGATCATTCAAAAATACTCCAGGCATGGTGGCTCATGCCTGTAATCCTAGCACTTTAGAGGCCGAGGTGAGTGGATCACCTGAGGTCAGGAGTTCAAGACCAGCCTGGTCAACGTGGTGAAACCCATCTCTACAAAAATACAAAGATTAGCCAGGCGTGGTGGTGCAAGCCTGTAATCCCAGCTACTCAGGAGGCTGAGGCAGGAGAATAGCTTGAACCCAAAGGCGGAGGTTGCAGGGAGCCAAGATTGTGCCATTGCACTCCAGCCTGGGCAGCAAGAGCGAGACTCATCTCAAAAAATAAATAAAGAAATAAAAAATAGAGAAACTCGGCCAGGCATGATGGCTCACACCTGTAATCTCAGCACTTTGGGAGGCCGAGGCAGGTGGATCACTGGAGGTCAGGAGTTTGAGACCAGCCTGGCCGATATGACAAAACCCCGAATCTACTAAAAATACAAAAATTAGCCGGGCATGGGGCACATGCCAGAAGTCCCAGCTACTTCTGGGGAGGCTGAGGCAGGCTAATCCCTCCAACCTGGGTGACAGAGCGAGACTCTGTCTCCAAAGGAAAAAAAAAGAAATAGAGAAACTCTTACAACTCAATAACAACAACAACAAAAAACCTCAATTTTAAAAAATGGGCGGAGCTTGCAGGGAGCTGAGATCCGGCCACTGCACTCCAGCCTGGGCGACAGAGCGAGACTCCGTCTCAAAAAAAAAAAAAAAAAAAAAAAAAGGGCAAAGGACGGCGGGGCGCAGTGGCTCACATCTGTAATCCCAGCCCTTTGGGAGGCTGAGGTCAGTGGTTCACTTGAGGTCAGGAGTTCCAGACCAGCCTGGCCAACATCATGAAACCCCATCTCTACTAAAAATACAAAAATTAGCCGGGCGTGGTGGCCGTGCCTGTGGTTCCAGCTACTCAGGAGGCGGAGACAGGAGAGTTGCTTGAACCCGGGAAGTGGAGGTTGCAGTGAGCCGAGATTGCCCCATTGCACTCCAGCATGGGCGACACAGGGAGACTCCGTCTCAAAAAATAAATACATAAATAAATGGGCAAAGGACTTGAATATAAATTTCTCCAAAGAAGATAAACAAATGGCCAATATGCACATGAAAGATGTTCATTAGCTATTAGGCAAATGCAAATCAAAAACACAATGAGATACTGCTTCATACCATTAGGATAGTCATTATTAAAAAAGAAAAAAGAAAATAACAAGTGTTGGTGGGGATGTGAAGAAATTGGAACCCTTGTACATTGTTGGCGGTAATATAAAATGATGTGACTCCTGTGGAAAACAATTGGCAGTTGCTCAAAAATTTTAATGTAAAATTACCATATCCGGCAATTCCATTTCTAGGTATGTACCCAAAATAGTTGAATGTAAAGACTCAAATAGATCCTTGTGCACAAATGTCCATAGCAGCATGATTCACAATAGCCAAAAGGTGGAAACAACCCAAAAGGAGATCAACAGATGAATGGATAAACAAAATGTGATATATACATACTTCATAGGATATTAACCTTTAAAAAGAATGAAAGTCAGACACAACATGGATAAATCTTGAAAATATTATGTTAAGCGAAATAAGCAAGACGGAAAAGGATAATTATTTTAAGATTCCACTTACATGAAGTGCCAGGAATAGGCAAATTTATAGGGATAGAAAGTAGAACAGAGGTTAGCAGCGGCTAGGGAAGGAAGGAATGGACAGTTACTATTCAATGGGTTCAGAATTTCTGCTCCGGCCGATGAAAAAGTTTTAAGATGGATAGCAGTGATGGTTGTACAACATTATGAGTGAACACAATGGCACTGAACTGTACACCTAAAAATGGATTAAATGGTAAATTTTGTTTTTTATATATATTTTTTTACCACAATAAAACTTTTTTTTTAAAGAAACAGAGTAATCACAAATACTAAGAATAAGAAAGGAGTTCAAAATAACGATAAAGGCCGGGCGCAGAGGCTCACGCCTGTAATCCGAGCACTTTGGGAGGCGGAGGCAGGTGGATCACGAGGTCAGGAGATCCAGACCATCCTGGCTAACACGGTGAAACCCCGTCTCTACTAAAAATACAAAAAATTAGCCGGGCGTGGTGGCGGGCGCCTGTAGAACTAGCTACTCGGGAGGCTGAGGCAGGAGAATGGCGTGAACCCGGGAGGCGGAGCTTGCAGTGAGCCGAGATCGCGCCACTGCACTCCAGCCTGGGTGACGCAGCGAGACTCTGTCTCAAAAAAAAAAAAAAAAAAAAAAAAACAAAAATAAAGATAAAAAGGGTAAGTGTAAAGCTAATAAGAACTTAGTAGGTCTAATTTTTCATTAATACATTTAATAGAATGGATGATTTCCCAGGAGATGCATAAAATACCAAAATTGACGGTAAGAGGGTGGGAGCTTTTTCCTCTACCCACATAGGTTCTCTGGCCAGGGCTCTGGAAATTAACTGAGAAAAGACAGATTAATAAGGGAAAAACAAGTAGTTTATTAGCATGTACAGTGGGCATGTACCCAGGAGAAACTCAGTGTTGAAACATTCAAAGAGGTGTTTAGAATGTGGGTTTATGCATTTTAACAAAGAACAATAAATTTGTAGAGAAGTGACAAGACAAAGGAAAAAAAAAATCTTAGGCTCCCAAAGGCAGTAAACCACAGGAAAGTAAATATATGAGGGAAATTAACGGAGTAAGGTTTGTTTGTTCAGATCCATCTTGGCGCCAACTCCGTCTTCTTTGCAGCCATAAAACTTCCCTAAGAGACGGGGATTTATGGCAATTCTCATTTCTCAGAAGTTTCTACTTCTCATCAGATAAGGGAAGCCCTGAGAGGGCTTCTTTCTGCATCTATTGAATCTGAAATGCCTTCAGCTCAAAATAATCGTATGCCAAAGTGGCATGTTTTGGAGTGGCATATTTTGATCTTTACAAGACAAATTGTAAAAAGGAGTCAAAGAACGCCATTCCCTCCACCTGCCCTGCCCTCCGCCACCAAGCCTTAGGGCCGTGGGGTTCTATAGGTAAGTACTTTCACAATTTCAAGAAAAAACTAATTCCTATAATATCTATACTAGGGGTTTCTAAACTTGATTGCACATCACAATTACCTAGGTACATATTTAAAAACATATATAGATTTCCTGGCTTCCCAGACTCAACAAACTTAAGTCTCCAAAATTTGGCCTGGGAATCTATATTTTTCATAAAGTTTTTTTTTTTTTCCATTTCAGAAGTTACATTTAGTGGTTGTAAAAAAAATTCAACAATATGTAAAAGAAAAATTGTCTCCCCATTTTCTCCTTGATCTTACTCCTGCTGAAACAAATTTTGTTAGTTTGTGTATAAATGTAACGATTTATATACATCCTTCCATATTTTTCCAGTGATTATACAAAGACAAGTGAAATATGCACTTTAAAATATATTCCCAGGTGACTGCAATGCAGTGAGTTACTGGATCAGTGTGTGGATGAATTTAAATTATCCCAGGGCATAGAAATACATGGAATATGAATCAACCATTCTTTAAAGTTCCTGTAACCCTGAACCCAAAACCAAAGAAACATGACATAAAGGAAAAGAAAAGCTATGTAACAATCTCATTTATGAAGATGGATGAAAAATTAAAAATAAAATTTTAGCAAAGATGATGGACCAAGCACAAACATTTACCTTCTCTCCCTCCTGAAACTCGATTAGAATACCAGTAAAAGAAAATGAGGCCAGGCTTGGTAGCTCACACCTGTAATCCCAGAACTTTGGGAGGCCAAGGTGGGCGGATCACTTGAGGTCAGGAGTTCAAGACCAGCTTGGCCAACATGGTGAAACCCCGTCTCTACTAAAAATATAAAAAATTAGCCAGGCATGGTGGCGCACGCCTGTAGTTGGGAGGCTGAGATGGGAGAATGGCTTGAACCCAGGAGGTGGAGTTTGCAGTGAGCCAAGATCATGCCATTGCACTCCAGCCTGGGCAACACAGCAAGACTTCTCAAAAAAAAAAAAAAAAAAAAGCCAAAGAAAATGATCTGAATAGAGCAGAGAATGAGAGTAGACCATCACCAAAAAGAGACTTTCCAAGATTTGTAGAAAATAGTAAGTGGAGAGAAGCTGCTGATGGATGAGAAGTAGAAGTGGGCCCCCTGTGCAGAGTAAGTGAAGGAAGCTGAGGGGCTGGTACACCCGGTAGGGCCCAAGAGCTGGCTGGTGAGGAAAGAAGAGTTATGAGAGCAGAGATTAAATGGAAGTCTTTCCCTAACAACTTCCCAAGATGCCCTCCTTAGACCGTGCCCTTTGCTATCTCTACTCTTGTAGAGCTCAGCAAGATGGGACTAACCATAGAGAATACCCCTCTCCCAGTGCTAAAAGTCAACTCCTAGCCCAGTCTCACTATAGTAACAAACTTCATTCTTATGACCGGAACAAACTTCATGAACAAACTTCATTCTTACATCTGGTCAACCTTTTCCTTCCAGGAGATACTAAATGGGAAAACAGACTTCATGCAGTACCCAGGAAACTCAAAACTGGTACCCGGAAAAATCAACATGGTTTCTCTTTCTTAAATATAAAAAAGCAAATATATATCTTTGCACATACAAATAAAAGAAACAGATCATGATAAAAATATATTTTTTAAAAAACTAGCTCAAGAGGAATAAAGAATGCAGAGAACAGAAAACCGTTACAAACTATATTTCCAGAGAGACTTTTAAAATATATCCATAAAACAAGTACAGATTGCTATGATAAAGGAACAATCATAGAATAAGAAACTGTTCTTTATTATTATTAATTTTGTTGTTGTTGTTGTTTACTAAGAAGACAAGGTCTCACTTTGTTGCATGAGCTGGTCTCAAACTCCTGGACTCAGGCAATCTTTCTGCCTTGGCCTTTCAAAGTACTGGGATTATAGGCATGAGCCACCACACCCAACCAAGAAATTGTTCTTAAAATTTTAATTGTAATGGCTGAAATTAGAAATGTAATAGAAGAATTGGCAGATAAAGGAGATCTCTTAGAACATAAAGGAAAAAGCAAAAGGGATGGGAAATATGATAGAAAATATAAGAGACAATCAATCCAGAAAGTCAAACATTCAGAAGGAGAACAAAAGAGCACAGAAGGTCATAATTTATCTCAAGTAGTAAAGACATAATAGTTTTCAGATTAAAAGAGCCCAGCAAGTATTGCACATAATGAGTGAAAAAGACCCATACCTTGACATATCATTGTGAAATTTCAGAACACCAAAAATAAAATGTTGTAAAAGCTCCCCTACAAAATTTTTTAAACCACTTGCATTGGTGCAAAATCAAACTAATAGTGGACTTCTCATTAGTAACATTAAATGCCAGAAGAAAATGGAGCAATGTCTTAACAGTTGTGAAGGAAAATTGTTTTTAAGCTAGCACTGTATAATACATCCAAACTATCAATCAAGTATGAGAACAAAATAAGGAATTTTCAGACAGACACAGGCTAAGAAAGCATCTATCTCACGTACTTTTTGAGAGAGAATCTTGAGGATATCATCAAGCAAAATGAAGGTGAAAACCAAGGAAGAGGAAGCGGTTGGATTCTTGATGTATTATCTATAAATGGCAGCTTAAAGAAATAAGGTTATATTTTCCCCACATCACAGAATGTCTGGTTACAGGCATTTTATGACTGGCTTAGCAGCTCAGGGATGTCCTAAAGTTTCCTGACATCTTCTTTTTCCATTTCTGCCATCTGTAGCATTTGGTCTTCACCTTCCCTATCACAAGATGGCTACAGTAACTCCAAGCATCAAATCTCCATTCTCAGTAAGAAGGAAGGAGAAAGTATGAAGACCATATTTATTCCCATTAAAAAGGTTTTCCTGAGGCCCTACTCAGAAATTTGTATTTGTATCTCATTCGCTAGAATTTGATGGGTCTTACAGTCATCTCTAGCTGAAAAAAGGAACCTGAAGGGCAAAGCCTCTCTTTCTTTCTTTCCCTTCCCTTCCCTTCCCTTCCCTTCCCTTCCCTTCCCTTCCCTTCCCTCCCCTCCCTTCCCTCCCCTCCCCTCCCCTCCCCCCCCTCCCCTCCCCTCCCCTCCCCTTCCCTTCCCTTCCCTTCCTTCCTTTACTTTTGTACAATGCCTCTCTGTGGGAAAAAATGAGGTTCTCCTAGTAATAAAGAAGAGGAGAAAAAATATTGCACAAGCAACCAACAGCGTTCTTCACATAAAAAATATTTGGTTCTAAGAGACAGGAAACTGGCTTAAGCAGTAAGGAAACAGAAAGTCTGGATGCAGGGCTTCCAGAATTAGTTGAGTCATTAGCTCCATGATATGATCTGGAGTTCAGGTTCTTTCCATATCTCTGTTCTGACACCTCTTAGTGTTGGCTTCAGCCTCAAGCTGACAGCAAGATGGCTGCCACAATTTCAGGTGTCATATCTAATTAGGTAAGACAATGTCCAGATGAAGAAAAAGGACTGTGTTTTTTGTTTTTTTTTCCCTCTTAGGGACGAAAATCTTTCCCAGAAGTCCCCTTGCTAATTTATTCTCATGTCTCATTAGCCAGAATGGAGTCACTAGCAAAATGAATGGGATTATTATCGTTAATCTAGACTAATCCTCTGAGTGGGATATGAGTTGGGGAATCTACCAGTGTTCATTACAATACTTCCTGTAGTGTTCACCTAGGGAAAAGAGTTTCACTAAGACCATACTGTAACAGATCTAGAAGCCAATCACTTTATATTAGAAAAACAGATCAGTTGGCCAGGTGCAGTGGCTCATGCCAGTAATCCCAGGCTTTGGGAGGCCGAGGCAGGTAGATCACCTGAGGTCAGGAGTTTGAGACCAGCCTCACCAACATGATGAAACAAAAATTAGCCTGGAGTGATGGCAGGCATGTTTGTAGTCTCAGCTGCTGTGGAGGCTGAGGCATGAGAATCACATGAACCTGGGAGGTGGAGGCTGCAGTGAGCCGAGATCGCGCCACTGAACTCCAGCCTGGGAGACAGAACAAGACTCCATCTCAAAAAAAAAAAAAAAAAAAGAAAAACAGATCAGTGGAATTCAGCAAGAATGTCTTCAAGAAGAGTAGAATCGATTCCCAGCAAAAATGGTAGATAAGAAGCTGGAAGAGCTTAGTGGCTTATTCTTACATTAGTTTTCTTAACAAGAAGAAGGTAATTAGAAATTTTAGGAAACAATGTGTATAACAAAGTCATGGTCCAAATATGAAGCAAAATAGAATCCATTTGACCTTGACTCATTCAAGTATTACAGGTTTGCATCATTGACCTTATAAAGAAGGAATTGTAAGTTGGTCACACAGCTTGACTCTGCAGTAAATATTGTTTTTCTTTTTTTCTTTTCTTTTCTTTTTTTTTTTTTTTT
The DNA here is from genome assembly GCF_047675955.1 of Chlorocebus sabaeus. NCBI lineage: Eukaryota > Metazoa > Chordata > Mammalia > Primates > Cercopithecidae > Chlorocebus > Chlorocebus sabaeus. Next base: position 49,451,330 of record NC_132929.1, on the reverse strand, counting down.
TTGAGGTGGAGTTTTGCTCTGTTGTCCAGGCCAGAGTGCAGTGGCACAGTCTTGGCTCACTGCAACCTCTGCCTCCCAGGTTTGAGCCATTCTCCTGCCTCAGCCTCCCAAGTAGCTGGGATTACAGGCACACACCAGCAGGCCCAGCTAGTTTTTGTAGTTTTAGTAGAGACGAGGTTTCATCATGTTGGCCAGGCTGGTCTCAGACTCCTGACCTCAGGTGATCTGCCTGTCTCGGCCTCCCAAAGTGCTGGGATTACAGGAGTAAGCCACTGCACCAGGCCAGTAAATATTTTCTTAATGACAGTAATATACATTATTTTCTATTAGTTTTCAACTTTTGGAAGTAATCCCTAGGCAAAACACAGAAGATTTAAATATGTTTATACAACAAAATATAAATGATAGCAACTACAGCAATGTGGGAATAAAAAGTACAGGTTATTAAAGAATCAGGGAGTTGGAAGTCAAGAAATAGAAATGAAGGGAAGGGGAGAGTGTTAATAACCTCATTTTTCTTTTTTTTTTGAGACAGAGTCTCGCTCTGTCACCCAGGCTGGAGTGCAGTGGCGCAATCTCGGCTCACTGCAACCCCCACCACCCGGGTTCAAGAGCTTTCTTTAAAAAAACCTTTTTTGTGTGTAACAGTCTTGCTTTGTCACCCAGGCTGGAGAGCAGTGGCATGATCTTGGCTCACTGCAATCTTGGCTTACTGCAATCTCCACCTCCCGAGTTCAAGTGATTCTCCTGCCTCAGCCTCCCGAGTAGCTGGGATTACAGGGGTGCGCCAACATACCCTGCTAATTTTTGTATTTTTAGTAGAGACGGCGTTTCACCATGTTGGCCAGGCTAGTCTCAAACTCCTGACCTCAGGTGATCCACCTGCCTGGGCCTCCCAAACTGCTGGGATTACAGGTGTGAGACATCTTGCCCAGCCAATAACCTCATCTTACACAGTCATTGAAGATCCAAAGATTCTATCAAAAGATGATGGAATGGCCGGGCGCGGTGGCTCACGTCTGTAATTCCAGCACTTTGGGAGGCCGAGGCGGGCGGATCACGAGGTCACGAAATCGAGACCATCCTGGTTAACACGGTGAAACCCCATCTCTACTAAAAAATACAAAAAAATTAGCTGAGTATGGTGGTGGGTGCCTGTAGTCCCAGCTACTCGGGAGGCTGAGGCAGGAGAATGACGTGAACCCGGGAGGCAAAGCTTGCAGGTTCTGAGCCAAGATTGCACCACTGCACTCCAGCCTGGGCAACAGAGTGAGACTCCATCTCAAGAAAAAAAAAAAAAAAAAAAGAAAAAAAGATGATGGAGTGAGAAATATATTATCGAGTATACTCCTGAAATTTACACAATAAGTGAACAACAACAACAACAAAAACATCACATGACTATTCAAACTGGGAAGAGGGATGGAGAAAGTGGAGGGTAGGCGAAATCTTCATCATTCATAGCAGGAAGTTGAAAAATTAAAAATATGTTGGTTTCAGAATATCATTTAACCTTATGAAATCAACTAGTAGAAGAACTAAAAGAGAAACATTGTTAAAAGTAGTTAACTCTAACTTCCACTTCTTCCTGTGAAGGATTAAGTGCTACAAAAATTGCAATCCCATTATAAACAACTAGTAAACCAGGCAAAATATATAAAACAACATGGGGAGCATAGGACTGCAGTCCCTGAGCGAAGGGGAAGGTATTGTGAGTTCTGCAATTGCTGCCTTCAGGCAGTTTTCTGGCTGCAGTGCAGGGAGAGTGGCCCATCCAGAACCACCAACCTTGTTGAGTTTAGAAGACAGAGACTGGAATTTGGGGAGGCTGAGGCGGCTGGAACCTGTAGGGCAGTGTACAGGGAAGGAGGAAGCTGCACACCAGAAAACTCTAGAGATCTGCAGAAGGATCCTCTAAACTAGCCTTTGGCTGAGTAGTGATCTGTACATGCCTGGGGTGAAACTCCAGGAGGATGGGGTAAAAACCATTGGAAAACAGTTGTTCAAATAATTCCTGAAGCTCACACACAGCTAGAACTAGTTTTTGTTCCCACCAGCCAGAGTAGAGGCTTTGTAATATAGAGGGCATTCTCAGAAGCAGGAGGCCTTGACAGAAGACATAAATACACCTAGAAAAATGGCTGTTTTGATACCATAACAGTGCAGAAAAATAAGCCTCAAAAAGATCAAACTGATTTGCAATAGTTTAAGTTCATGCCAAACAAAGCCCAACATTCCTTAAAGAAGAGCAACAAAGTGCAGCAATCAGCAAGGTAAAATTTACCATGTAGAGCATCCAATGAAAAAGCTAGTTTTTTTTTTTTTTATACAAGGTTTTTTTCTGGATACCAGGCATACAAATCAGCAGGAAGATGAACCATAGCGAAGAGAAAAATGCATCTTTAGAAAATATTAGAAATGGGCTGGGCATGGTGACTCATGCCTATAATCTCAGCGCTTTGGGAGGCTGAGGCAGGATTATTGCTTGAGGCCAGGAGTTCAAAACCAGTTTGGACAACATCATGAGACCCCACCTCTCCAAAAAAAATTTTTTTTTTTTTATTTAGCAGGACGTGGTGGAACATGCCTGTAGTCCCAGCTACTTAGGAAGCTGAAGCAGTAGGATCTCTTTTTTTTTTTTTTTTTTTTTTTTTTTTTTTGAGATGGAGTCTGGCTCTGTCGCCCAGGCTGGAGTGCAGTGGCCGGATCTCAGCTCACTGCAAGCTCCGCCTCCCGGGTTTACGCCATTCTCCTGCCTCAGCCTCCCAAGTAGCTGGGACTACAGGCGCCCGCCACTTCACCCGGCTAGTTTTTTTGTATTTTTTAGTAGAGACGGGGTTTCACCGTGTTCGCCAGGATGGTCTCGATCTCCTGACCTTGTGATCCGCCCGTCTCGGCCTCCCAAAGTGCTGGGATTACAGGCTTGAGCCACCGCGCCCGGCCAGCAGTAGGATCTCTTGAGCCCAGGAATTGGATACTGCAGTGAGCTATGATTGTGTCACTCTGTATGCCAGCCTGGTGATAGAGTGAGAGAGAGATTTTGTCTCTTAAAAAAAAAAAAAAAAAAAAAAAGCCAAAAACCTAGATATGACAAAGATGATAGAATTAGCAGACGAGGATTTTAAAGCTATTTTTAAATCTTAAAATATGCTTAAGATGAAAAGGAAAACATAAAAATAATGAGGAGACAAAGAAAAGATATTAAAAGACCCAAATGGAATTTCTAGAGTGAAAAACACAATGATCAGAAACGAAATCTATACAAGATTGGATTGAGAGAAGATTAAACACTAGAAAAAAGAGGTCAGTGAATGTCAGGACATAGCAATATTTACCGAAAATGAAGAACACAGAGAAAAATGAGAATGGAAAATAATGAACGCCTGCAATCCCAGCACTTTGGGAGGCTGAGGTGGGCAGATCCTCCTCCTCCTCCTCCTCCTCCTCCTCCTCCTCCCTCTCCCCTTCCCGCTCCTCCATGATAAATGTGGCTGGGCACAGTGGCTCACACCTGCAATCCCAGCACTTCAGGAGGCCGAGGCAGGTGGATCACCTGAGGTCAGGAGTTTGAGACCAGCCTGGCAACATGGCAAAACCCCATCTCTATAAAAAATACAAAAATTAGCTGGGTGTGGTGGCACATGTGTATGGTCCCAGCTACTTGGGAGGCTGAGAGGGAAGGATTACTTGAGCCCAGAAAGTTAAGGCTGCAGTGAACTGTGATCTACCGCACTCTAGCCTGGGCAAGAGTGAGACTCTGTCTCAAAAACAACACAAAAACAAAAAACAAGCCTAGTGATTCTATGGGATGATAACAAGTGATCTAAGATACATGTGATGGCCTGGGCATGGTGGCTCGTGCCTGTAATCCCAGCACTTTGGGAGGCCAAGGCAGGTGGATCACCTGAGGTCAGTAGTTCGAGACCAGCCTGGCTAATATGGTGAAATTCTCTCTCTACTAAAAATACAAAAATTTTCTGGGCTTGGTGTCAGGTGCCTGTAATTCCAGCTACTAGGGAGGCTGAGACAGGAGAATCACTTGAACCCTAGAGGTGGAGGTTGTAGTAAGCCAAGATCATGCCATTGTACTCCAGCCTGGGCAACAGAGCGAGACTCCATCTCAAAAATAAAATAAAATAAAATAAGTATAACCAGAGTTGCAGAAGGGTAGAAGAATAGAAACTTATGAGAAGAAATAATGGCATAAGATTTTCCAAATTTGAGGAAAGCTATAAACCTATAGATCCAAGAAGCTCAATGAACTCCGAATGGAAGAAACATAAAGAAAACAACAAACATCAAGGCACATTATAATCAAATTGCTGAAAAACCAGTGATAAAGAAAATAATTGAATAGCAGCCAGAAAAAAAATGACATATTATGTTCAATGGAACAAAGGCAAGGATTATAGTAGAATTTTCATCAGAAATTATGCCAAGCAAAAAATAATGGAATGACATCTTTAAAGAATTGAAAAAAGAGGGCCGGGCGCGGTGGCTCAAGCCTGTAATCCCAGCACTTTGGGAGGCCGAGACGGGCGGATCATGAGGTCAGGAGATCGAGACCATCCTGGCTAACACAGTGAAACCCCGTCTCTACTAAAAAATACAAAAAAACTAGCTGGGCGCGGTGGCGGGCGCCTGTAGTCCCAGCTACTCGGGAGGCTGAGGCAGAAGAATGGCGTAAACCCGGGAGGCGGAGCTTGCAGTGAGCTGAGATCTGGCCACTGCACTCCAGCCTGGACTACAGAGCGAGACTCCGCCTCAAAAAAAAAAAAAAAAAAAAGAATTAAAAAAAGAATATGTTAACTTGGAATTCTATACCCGACAAAATATACCTTACTCTCCTTCCTGCCTTCCTTCTTTTTAGAGATGAGATGTCACCATGTTGCTCAGGCTGGTCTTAATCTCCTGGGCCTCCTGCCTTGACCTCCCAAAATGCTGGGTTTACAGGAGTGAGCCTCTGTGCCTAGCTAAAATATGTTTCAAAAGAGAAGGGGAAATAAAGACTTTCTCAGGCAAAAGTTTAGAGAATTCATCAGGCAGAAGGAAAATGATACCAGATGGAAATTTGCATCCACACATAAGAATGAAGAGTATAGAAATGATCAATGTGACCAGGTTCAGTTGCTCACACCTGTAATCCCACCACTTTGGGAGGCCAAGGCAGGTGGATCACCTGAGGTCAGGAGTTTAAGACCAGCCTGGCCAACATGGCAAAACTCCATCTCTACTAAAAATACAAAAAGTGGCTGGGCATGGTGTCATGTGCCTGTAATCCCACTTCCTCGGGAGGCTGAGGTAGGAGAATTGCTTGAACCTGGGAGGTGGAGGTTGTAGTGAGCTGAGATTGGGCCACTGCACTCCAGCCTGGGCCATAGAGTGAGACTGTGTCTCAAAAAAAAGGAAAATAATAAATGTGAGTGTAAGTATACTAAATATGTTTCCTCCTCCTCCTTCTTCTTCTTCTTTTTTTTTTGAGACAGGGTCTCACTCTGTGGCCCACGCTAGAGTGCAGTGGCGCGATCTCCATTCACTAAAACCTCTGTCTCCTGGGCTCAAGGGAACCTTCTGCCTCAGCTCCCTAAAGTAGCTGGGAGTACAGGCACAAGCCACCATGCCCAGCTAATTTTTGCAATTTTTGTAGAAATGGGGTTTCACCATGTTGCCCAGGCTGGCCTCAAACTCCTGAGCTCAAGTGATCCACCTGCCTTGGCCTCCCAAAGTGCTAGGATTACAGGCATAAGCCACTGCGCCCAGCCCCAAATATGTTTTCTTATTTTCAAATCTCTTTAATGTAATGGACTATTAAAAAATACTTTCAAATTTCCATTATTATTTATTCTTTTTTTTTTTTTTTTTTTTTTTTACAAGTGTGTTGTTCAATTTCCAATTATTTGAGGATTTTCAAGGTATCTTTTTCTCTTTGACTTTTAGTAGTATATTCCTTTATGGTCAGACAACACAGTTTGCATGATTTCACTACTTTCATTTTTTTTTTTTAGATGGGGGTCTCACTATGTTGCCTAAGCTGGTCTCAAAACTCCTAAGCTCAAGGGATCCTCCCACATAGCTGGGACTACAGGCATGCCCCACCATGCCTGGCAATAACTTTAAATTTGTTGAGACTTATTTTATAGTCTGGAACATAGGCTATCTTAGTGAATGCTCTGTGTGCATTTGGAAAGAATGCATATTCTACTACTATTAGGTAGACAATGCTATTAGCTCCAGTTGATGGATTGTGTTGTATCAGTCTCCCATATCCTTATGGATTTTCTATCTACTTTTTCCATCACTGAAAGAAAGGTGTTAAAATATCCAGTTATAATTGAGGACTTGTCTATTTCGCCTTTCAGTTTTTGCTTCATGCATACTAAAGCACTGTTATCATGTACACACCATTTCGGACTGTTATGTGCTCCTGGTGAATTGACCCCATTATCATTATGTAATATGAGCATTATTCCCTGATAATATTTCTTCTTCTGAAATCCACTTTGATATTAATACAGTCATTCTGGCTTTTCTTTAATTAATGTCTGCATGGGATACTTTTTCAAGTCTCTTACTCTAAATCTATTTGTGGCTTCATATTTGAAATGGCTATCTTAGAGACAGCATATAGTTGGGTCTTATTTTTTAAATTCAATCTGAAAATCTGTTTATTAGAGTGTATAAATATGTGAAAACATATCAAATCAAATACTTTAAATATACTGTTCATTGTATGTCACTTATACCTCATCAAAACTGTTTATAGTGTTTATTCGATGCTGTCCGCCACTAACTATGCCAGACATGGAGAAATACGGCAGTAAATAACACTCTGTCCTTGAGGAGCTCACAGTAGAGAGGAAACATGGTTCACCCCAAGTCTCACGTCTCATAGCTTATAACACGGAGAAGAGAGAAACCGACTCTCTTTCCTCGGTTTTAACCCAAACATTTTCCAGGGCTTCTGGATGGCCTGGCTTGAGTCTGGTGACCACCCCTGAACTAAACAGGGAAACAGGGACTTGTAAGAATGGAGTGGTCCAGTTAGAGCTATGCAGATGGGAGCACTTCTCAAAAGAAAAAGTCAATACTCAAAAGGCATCTCTGTTTCAACTATAACCAGCCATTAACCTGGCAAAGCCCAGAAATGAGTTTCCCAACTGTGAGAAGGAAAGCACCAAAATAAAGAGCATCTTGGTCATTCTGACACTAGCCACGACGAGGCAAGCTCTTTTGAAAAGTCAGAATCTACGAACCCTCTTTAAAACATCATGTAGGCCAATGTTATGGATTTTGGCATATTTTTCTATAGACCTTAAGGGATGAAAGTTATCCCATCCGGTCTTACTGTGGCTTTGTCAGCTGATGAAGGAAAGCTTCTCTGCACACCCTGTGAAGCAGCCGGTGTCAAAGTGTGGTCTCCAAACCAGTAGCATCTGCACCACCTGGCAGCTTGTTAGAAATGGAGATTCTCAGGCTCACAACCCAAACCTACTGAGTCAGAAACTCTGGGGGTGGGGCCCAGAAGCCCATCTTTTAACAAGCCTTTCTTGTGATTCTGCTGAACACTCAAATTTGAAGCAATAACAACAACAACAACACAACCACATTTGAACACCTGTTCTCAATTTTGGCTGCATACTGGAATCACCTGGGGAGTCTTAAAAATATACTGATGCCTGGGTCTCCCCTCCAGGGATTCTGATTTAATTGGTGTGGTCTAGGGTTGGGATTTTTAAAAGTTCCCCAGGTAATTTAATGTGCATCAACATTCGAGAAGCAGTGCATTATGGCACATTAAAATGCATTACTCTGCTATGCAAGCTGGGCCCCATCCCCAGATCAATTACATTTAAATCTCTGGAGCTGGAACCTGGACATTTGTGTGTATATCTATTTTGGCACTGGTGTTTTTTTCAAGCTCCCTGGTGGATTCTAATGTGTAGCCGGGGTAGAGAATCACTTCATTATTGTAACACGTGTGGCCTCCTTTTACTTGCTTCTCCTCCTGGGCTCAGGAATGCATTTTCTGGTGGACAACTGAGGCAGAAGGACTTGAGCAAGCCTGGGACCTGCATCCTACAGAAAGCAGATATGTGATTCCGCTTCTCCATGCCGCCCTAAGTTTTCCAGTGATCATGGGAGACTTGCGGTTTTCCTGCACTGCCAGCATCTCTGAATAAGTCTGCCAAATTCAGGGACAAAGTGTTAACAAGCTCACTTGGCCAGCAGACTAAGCCATGTTCTCCACTATTTTGACCTCCATATGCCTGACTCCTGTGTCTGTCTCTCAGTTGTTTCCAAGTTTGAGAAGGGATTAAAGGAATGTCATGTATTAGCCGCTAAAACCCGAACCCCAACAGTGGGGAGAGCCTACCTCAGCTGTTACCTCAGTTGCCCTGCCCCATTTGAGCATTGGCCATCATAGTGGAGCTGGTACCCAAGATGTTCCCTGAAGAAATTATGAGCACCTCAAACTCCCAGGGCCAGAAGGTGAAACACCACTATACCAGCCTTAGCAGATCTTGAATGGAGAACTTGCCCAAAGAGAGTGCCTTATCTCAGACAAGACTCATTGTGTCTGAGGAGGGTCATTGCAAGAGATCATCTTCCCCAAGAAAGTGACTCAGCCACCCTCAGCATATTTCCTTTGAGGTCCAAAGGACTTGGGTTCAAATTCTGGCTCTATTACCTGCCAGCCGGGGACCCTGAACAAGGCATTCTCCATTCTGAAGCCTAGTTATCTTGTTTATGAAATGAACAAGGTTGGTTGTTGTGATAACCAAGTGAAATAATGGGATAATAAATGCTTTATTTTTCCTGTAGTGGGAAATGCTTTGTAAACGGTGAAAAGCTGTAGCATGTAAGACGTTGTTATAATGAACTGGTGTTCTAGATGGGGAGACTGGATGTGGAGAGGTATAAAATTAGCCTGTCATGCAAGGCTTGGTAACATTTTTTAGTGGTATATGGAGGAGCCTTATAGGTATCTGGAGGCAGAAGGAAGCATTGAGGGCTGGACATGCAGCCTTGGCAATTGCTAGAGAGTCTCCTTGTGTGGAGGGAGAACTGGTCCTCCCTCACGACTCATTGCATTGTTCTCTGTGCTACATTCACTTACTTTCTTTCTTTCTTTCTTTCTTTTTTTCTTTTTGAGACAGAGTCTTGCTCAGTCACCCAGGCTGGAGTGCAGTGGCATGATCTCGGCTCACTGCAAGCTTGGCCTCCTGGGTTCACGCCATTCCCCTGCCTCAGCCTCCCAAGTAGCTGGGACTACAGGTGCGCACCACCACGCCCGGCTAATTTTTTTGTATTTTTAGTAGAGTCAGGGTTTCACCATGTTAGCCAGGATGGTCTCGATCTCCTGACCTCGTGATCCACCCGCCTCGGCCTCCCAAAGTGCTGGGATTACAGGTGTGAGCCAGCTACATTCACTTTCTACTTGGAGACAACAGCCACCACACCATGACCTTAGGGGAGGGTTCCTGGCCATTTACGTTCTGATCCAAAGGACAAAAGGCCCTTCACTTAATTCTCTGCAGCACAGCTGAGCCTGGAGGAACAGCTAAGTAAAATGTTTCTAATAGAAGGAAATGATGATGGAGAGTAACATGTGATCAGGCTTATAGGTAGCACAGTTTAATTACTCATTCTGCTTTAATATATTATGGTATTTACAGACAGATTTCTTTTATTGACAAATAAAGAGGTTCTGGACTAGATTTTGTTAAAGGAAGCTACAGGTTACCTCATAGGTGATCAACATCTTAAACCCTTAATATGGTCCTCAAGGCATTGCCTGATATGGCCCCAATGCCCCTCCTTCAGCCTCAGCCTCCTTTTGCCCCCCTTCTCCTTGCTGTCTGAGCTCACACACTGGGCTCCTCTGCAGACCTTGACAATCTCCTTCCTGCTTTCAACCCTTTAAACCTGTCTGCAACAGACCTACCTTATCTGTGCCAGGCTAATCCTTTTTTGTTCATTTGTTTTTTATTTTTTATTTTTGCCTCTAGATACAATTTTTTGTTGTTGTTTATTACTTTTTAGCCTGGCTAACTCTTTTCTTTTTTTTTTGAGATGGAGTCATGCTCTGTCACCTAAGCTGGAGTGCAGTAGTGTGATCTCATTTCATTGCAACCTTCACCTCCTGGGTTCAAGCGATTCTCATGCCTCAACCTCCCAAGTAGCTGGGATTACAGGTGTGTGCCACCATGTCCAGCTAATTTTTGTATTTTTTTTTTTTTGAGATGGGGTCTCGCTCTGTTACCCAGGCTGGAGTGCAGTGGCCGGATCTCAGCTCACTGCAAGCTCCACCTCCCGGGTTCACGCCATTCTCCTGCCTCAGTCTCCCGAGTAGCTGAGACTACAAGCGCCCACCACCTCGCCTGGCTAGTTTTTTTGTATTTTTTTAGTAGAAATGGGGTTTCACCGTGTTAGCCAGGATGGTCTCGATCTCCTGACCTCATGATCCGCCAGTCTCAGCCTCCCAAAGTGCTGGGATCACAAGCTTGAGCCACCGTGCCTGGCCAATTTTTGTATTTTTAGTAGAGAAGCGGTTTCATCAAGTTGGCTAGACTGGTCTCAAACTCCTGACCTCAGGTGATCTGCCCACCTTGGCCTTCCAAAGTGCTGGGATTACAGATGTGAGCCACCAAGCCTGACAGCCTGGCTAACTCTTAAGCATCCTTCAGAACACAGCTTTGCTGTCCCTTCCTCCAGGAGCCTTTCTTGACCACTCCTCCCACCTCAGACGTAGTTAGGTTTCCCTGTAACATACTCCCTTAGCATCCAATATGTCTACTCTTATTATGGACCAAAAGTATAATTAAGTAAGAAATGGTATCATTGTTGTTCAATGTCTGTGTTCCCTGTCATCATTGTATACCATACCCTTGCACAGACTATGCACCCAACATTTGTGAAATGAATGAGGACTGAATGAACGGTGAACAGAGATAGTTTTCCAGAACAAGTGGAATTAGAGTTGGGCCTTGAGGCAGAACTGGATTCCAACATCATAGTGATAGAGTGAAAGGAGCACTGGATTGAGAGGCAAGAGTCTGAGATTCTGAGTCTAGCTGTATGCTTTGTCTCTTCATTCAGGAGATATTCACTAAATGCCCACTGCACGCCAGGCATGGTAGTAGGTACTGGAGATATGCTGCGATTTGCCATGGTTACTACGGTTACCACGGGACTGAACAAAGGAGGAAGAACACAGAAATGAAAACTTAAAACAAAAGAAAACTGTTTTAAAGAAAGGGTCTGGGGAAGAAGAAGAAGGCTCCTTGCTTCTACTGAGCAAAGGCAGCCCTGAGCTTCTACAGCCCTTCATATTTATTGGGTAGAAAGAGCAGGGAGGAGGAGGTAACTATTGGTCAGCTGCTTAACTGATCACAGGTTCACATTATTGCTAACAGGCTTCAGATGTACCTAATCACAAGAAACACTGCTTGGGGCGTGACTGCCCTCAGCATTCCTTCTGGGCGGCAGAGGCAGTTTGTCAGTTTGCCAACATCCTGCCTTCATGAGAACAGTTTGCTGTTTACTCATATAGCCTCCAGTGGTATACTGAGTTGATCATGACCCTCACTTTTTCTGCCTACAACAGAGATACAGTGGTAAATAATACTGATACTGTTGGTCATGGTTCCCTCCTCCTGGAGGTCTAGAGAAGGATTCAGATGCAAGTCGAATAACCACACAAATAAATGTAAAATCCTAGCTGTGATAAGAGCCATGAAGATATGCATGGAACAATCAGTATATTTAAGAATGAGGTTTAGGCTGGGCATGGTGGCTCATGCCTGTAATTCCAGCACTTTGGAGACTGAGGCAGGTGGATCACCTGCGGTCAGGAGTTTAAGACCAGCCTGGCCAACGTGATGAAACCCCATCTCTACTAAAAATACAAAAATTAACCAGGTGTGGTGGTGCATACCTGTAATCCCAGCTATTCGGAAGGCTGAGGCAAGAGAATCACTTGATCCTGAGAGGCAGAGGTTGCAGTGAGCTGAGATTGTGCCACTGAATTCCAGCCTGGGCGACAGAGCAAAACTCTGTCTGAAAAAAAAAAAAAAAAAAAAAAAAAGAATGAGGTTTAACTGAGTTGTGGAGCCCAGGAAAGGCTTTGATAAGGAGATGTTTTTGTTTACATTTTTAAATTGAGGCATAGCTTCAATAAGTTTTGACAAATGTATACACCAATGTAACTATTCCCCAGATCAAGATACAGAAAATTTTTATCACCCAGAACATCCCCTGTGTCCCTTCCAGTCAATCCCCTCCCTGTCCCAGGAAACCACTGAAACTGATCTGATTTGTGTCAATGTAAATTAGTTTTGCCTATTCTATAACTTTGTAGAACTATGCTATATATATATATACACATATACATTTTTTGTCTCACTTTCACTCAGTATCATTCTTCTGAGATTCATCCATGTTGTTGTGTGTCAGTAATCGATTGATTTATTTTTGCTGAGTAGTATTCTATCATATGACTAGTCCACAGTTTGTTTATCCATTCATCTGTTGATGAGTATTTGGGTTGTTTCTTGTTTTGGCTATTATGAATAAATCTGCTATGAACATTCTTGTACAATCCATTTTGTAGACATGTATTTCACTTCTCTTGGGCACTAAGATTCAGGAATAGAATTGGTGGTCATAGATTAGATATGAATTTAACTTGATGGAAAATTGTCAGAGTTCTTCAAAGTAGTTTTGCCATTTTTATCTGCATACTAGCAATGTACGAGAGTTCCTGTTGCTCCACATCCCTATCAATATTTGGTATTTTCAGGTTTAAAAAATATTATTATTATTATTGAGACAGAGTGTCGTACTGTTGCCCAAGCTAGAGTGCAGTGGCGTGATCTTGGCTCACTGCAACCTCCGCCTCCTGGGTTCAAGTAAGTCTCCTGTAAGTTGGGATGACAGACGTGCGCCACCATGTCCTGCTAATTTTTGTATTTTTAGTAGAGACGGGCTTTTGCTATGTTGGCCAGGCTGGTCTTGAACTCCTGACCTCAAGTGATCCACCCACCTCAGCCTCCCAAAGTGTGAGATTACAGCCATGAGCCACTGTGCCCAGCATTAAAAAATTATTGAATTAAATATGTGGACGTGAAATGGCACCTCACTGTGGTTTACAATTTCGTATTAGGAGAGATGAGTTGAAGCTGAGATCTAAAGGATGAGAAGTAGACCAGGCAAAAAAGATGGGTTGTTCAGTATTTGGGGCAAAGAGAACAAATATGCAAAGGCCCCCAAGTTGAGATGAAGCACAGCCATCACAAAGAACTGAAAGGGAGTGTGGTGTGGGGTGAGGCTGCTGGGGGAAGTGGTGGGAAGTACTGAGCCATTCACCTTCAAGGAATCACGTGGATCTGGTCAATGTTCCTACCAGCAGTCACCATGGTGAACTAAAAAGCAAATAAAAAGGAATGTCCCAGGCTGTGTAAAACACCAGGAATTTCATATTATCCTGGGAAGTAGGGAGACTCATAAAGGCCAACATTGAATTTCTTGTCATCTCAGCAGAAAGGTACTCAGAATAGATTAAATCTGATTTATAGAAAGAAAACAAAATGAGGCATTTCTGGCATGTGACGGTTGTAGTTGCAAATTCATGCTTATCACATATGAAAGAGTAGGATTGCTGAGTAGTGTTGAATATCCTTTTGAAGTTTGAGATCATGAATTTAAAATGAAGTCATTTAGACAGTTTGTATGATTTTTCTCTGGCAACACTCAGCTGCTCAGGTACAGGCATGGTACCTTATTTCAGACTATAGGGCTCAGTCAGGTCGTGGTTTTTCCAGGAAAGTATGTTGAAAGTTGAGGTGGGCAAGGGAATGATTATAATGATGAATCATGTGCTCTAAATTGGACCAAGAAAGAAATGAAGAATGGATAAAGACACATTGATGGGATTAGCAGATTAGTGGTCTCAGTGAGGTTGAAGAATTACAGCAAATAGGGTACTAGCACAAGGAAATGAAAGGCTAGGTGTTGGTGAATGGACAGAGGGGTATTATATTTTCATATTTCAAAGATGAAGCCCTTTCTGGGTGATTAAAGTGTTGACGGTGTGAGCTCGAAAGTGTTGGTTTAGTTGAGGAGAAAGTTGGACATGAGAAGGTAAAAGGATTAAGAGATCATGGTACTGAATAGGTCATGAACATGGATGTTGAACTCACCCATGGATGGAGTTCAAGGATGGTACTAGGCATCGGAAGGGGCACGGAAAAGATTACACTGGCTGGGAGGTCGCAAGATGACAACAATCAAGATGAGTGGGGGGTAATCTGAATAGCAAGAGCTTTAAAGGGGCAGAGATCTTTACAAGAGCAAGGAAACCATTAGGAAGTTCAAGGTCAACTCTAGGAACAGTACAAGCCTCTTGACTAACATCCTTCCAATGGCTGAGTGAACCATGTTCAAACCAATCCACGCGAAGCCTTTCAGTTGGGAATGCTGTATTACAGGCCTTCCCACCAGGGGGCGCGATCAGCAACGGAGAGCCTAACTCCAAGCAGTCCCTGGAGGCCAGGAAAGTGTGTCTCAGCTTGAGCTCTGAGGACCCCTAGGGCTCGTCTAAGGTATTGCAAAGAACACAGCCAACCTCTGGCACAGCCACATACACTTGTAAAGAGATTTTTTTTTTTTTACAGTGTATGTAAATCTTGAACAACAAAAAAATACAAATTCCTAAATTGTTTTACAGAAGTTACTGACTTAGACCAGGCATGGTGGCTCATGCCTGTAATCCCAGCACTTTGGAAGGGTGAGGCAGGCGGATCACCTGAGGTCAGGAGTTTGAGATCAGCCTGGCCAACATGGCAAAACCCTGTCTCTACTAAAAATACAAAACTTAGCTGGGCATGGTGGCAGCTGCCTGTAATCCCAGCTACTTGGGAAGTTGAGGCACGAGAATCTCTTGAACCTGGGAGGTGCAGGTTGCAGTGAGCCGAGATCCCGCCACTGCACTCCAGCCTGGGCCACAGAACAAGACTCCATCTCAAAAAAAAAAAAAAAAAAAAAAAGAGAGAAAGTTACAGAATTATTAAAAGGTCTTAGTTATTATGTATTTTCTCAACAAAAAGTGACGAAGTACAGCTACTATCATGTGGAATTTGGAGACATTTCTCCCTGGGCAAAAGGGCTTTTCATAAGTGCAGGTTTTGAGAGTTGACTGGTAACACCCATACTTAAAAATATTCTTCCCAGATCACTTTTTGCAAGCATGAGATAAGAAGAATACAAAGCTGGAGTCAGAATTCCAGTAGCATCATCAACATCAACCAGAAACTGTTCTAAACATCACACATAAATCTACTAATTTATTGCTTCTATAAACTTGTAAGGCAGGTGCTATCATTAGCACCATTTGACAGAAAATAAGGGCCAGAGAGATTAGGTCACTTGCCTAAGGTGACAGAGCTCCTGGATGGTAGGTGTTGTGGTGTTGTGGACTTGAATTTCATCTTTCCCTTAGCCGGAACAGTCTATGTTATGTCACAGGAACAAATACCCCTTGAATCTCACAGTTTAATTCAACAGAGGGTACCTGTTCTGTATGGGTTAGCAGAGGGGTTCAGCTTATCATGCTAACTCAGGGACTAATGCTGACATAAGGTTCTTTTTGATATGTGCTTTCATCGTCATGATCAGTAATCACTACCAAGACAAAAGAGTATGGAACAGAGTCTAAAATGGAAATGAAATGCTTCTGCTTGAAAGCAATGCATGTCACTTTACACATTTCACTGACCCAAGCACATCACATGCCACTCCCGACTTCAAGGCGACAAGAAAATGCACTTCTACCATGAGCCTATTAACAAGCAAACCAGACTGTTTGGCATTAATGATTAATACAAACATTCTCAGAGCTGGAGCCATTCGTGTCCTCCCTTGGCGTTAGCTTCCCTATCCACAAAAATAGCATGATCATTTTGTAAGAATCTCTTGTTGTAAGGATCAAAGAGCCATATTTGTTATAGCTATAATGAGGCGGAATGGTTGCATCCAACCAAAGCTTCCATCAGCTGAAAATATTGATCCCACCACAGGCAGCCCTGTAGCCCTCCTTACAGGGCTGTCTGCAGAATGGCCTTTGTCCAGAGGAAGGTACATGCCAATCTTTTTGTCACTCACATACCTGAGGTTTTGAAAGATACAGTTTTCACTTCAATCGACAACATGCCATAGTGGTCCTGGCCCTTGCTGGAAAGTTTGGTCTGGAACCACAAGCTGTTCAGTTCCTGTTGAAAGCTCCAGACCACTTTAGCTTGACAGAGATTGCGAGGGTCTCCTTCTTCCACGTCCTCCAAACCCTCTCTTTAAATCAAGTCAGGCCACCAGGACTGTTTACTTGGCTCCTCGGAGATTCCACAGACACTCCCAGGACGTCTGCTGTGAGTCAGGGATGAGCTAAGCC
The DNA here is from genome assembly GCF_047675955.1 of Chlorocebus sabaeus. NCBI lineage: Eukaryota > Metazoa > Chordata > Mammalia > Primates > Cercopithecidae > Chlorocebus > Chlorocebus sabaeus. Next base: position 49,434,886 of record NC_132929.1, on the reverse strand, counting down.
ATAAAACTTTGCCAACCACAAGCGCTGAGGGTAGTACAAAAAATACCCCTAAAAAGAGTATTTCCCAAACTTCTATGCAAACAGTAGTAACCACACTGCCAATCACCCTCCAGAATGCTTTGCTAGATCCTTTCCTATGGGCCATTTGACCCTTCCTCACTCCTCTGCTAGCCTAGGCAAGGCACTCCACGAGGGCGGGGACTATCTTTTCATGTGGGTTTCACTATGCGCCTGGCACACAGCACGTTCTCAATAAAGTTTCCCGCATTAAGACGCTTCTCAGGAGTCTTCATGTAAGTTCATACATGACGACTTCCTTGTAGAATTGTGTCTATGAACATGCAATTAGGCTAGTTGAACTTTAGGCCCTGAGAGTCTATAAGCTAAAATAAGGCCCAGATGGAGGTGGGGAGGAGGAGTAGGCAGAAGCGGAAAAGGAGGACATTTCAGGCAAAGGGAGCAGATGTCCAGCAGGAAGGCACAAGGTAACAGGGGGCACAGGGGGCGCACCACTTTTCCTTGTAGGAAAAAACAGCAGATGAGAGGAGTTGGAGCCAGTTACCAGCAGAGGTCTATGTTCAAAGTCCAGAAGGAAGAAACAGCAGGGCAGGGGACAATGAGAGGAAGAATGAGAGGAAGGAGGAAAGGAGGCACGGTGTATTAAACTCTGCAGCCAAGAGCGCTAACAAATGAAAGGCAGGATGGGTGGAGGAAATGTACGGTGTTTCAAAGCTTCCTCTTATTTATGGGTGCGCCTGGGCCACAGAGGAGTAAACCGAACGAGGGCTTCCCGGTTCCCCACCGCCCGCAGAGCTGGCGGAGTCCCGCTTCGCCCCGTCACATGGCCAGAGGCGCCCTCGGCACGTGACCTACCTCGCGCTAGGCCAATCAGCCTCTGCAGGGGCGGGTCCGCCGGGTCCGCGGGGCGGGAGTCTCCATCGGGGCCGCCTCTTCTCGCGAGCCTTGCGGCGGTCGCTCCTCAGCCGCCCACGACCCGGAGCGAAGGTCTCGCGAGGCTTGGGCGCTGCGGCGGCAGGAGGAGGACGGGGAAGGACGGAGCCGAGCCGCGGCTTCCTCCCTCGCTCACTCCCTCGCGCGCTCGCCCGCCCCCTCCCTCCCTCCCCTCCCTTCCCCGGCCCCGGCTCTGGCCCCGGCCCATTCGCTGTTGGGTCTTCTGGTAGGGAGGATGTCGGGCTCGTCGCTGCCCAGCGCCCTGGCCCTCTCGCTGTTGCTGGTTTCTGGCTCCCTCCTCCCAGGGCCAGGCGCCGCTCAGAACGGTAAGCCGGGCGCCGGGGGCGGGCCGGGCGGGGGCTGAGGGGCGCCGGGGCCGGAGAGGGCCCGGCTCTGGCCCGAGGGGACGCTGGAGCTCGGAGAAGGGGGCCGAGTGGGCGTCTGAGGGGCTGCGGGTCGGAGAGGAGGAGGTACCGGCCGCGGGTTTGAGGAGGCGCCCGTCCGAGCGCCGGGGGCGTCCAGGGAGAGCCCGAGGTGTTGCCGACTCGGGGGCTCCAACTCGTGGGGCTCATCGTGCCGGGTCGGCGAGGGGACACGGAGGAAGCCGACGTGAGGAGCTGGAGTAGCGGGGGCGGATGAGGAGGGGGCACAGCTCTTAGGGAGGGTGGCACAAGACGGGCGTTTGTGTTCCGGGCGACGGGGATGGTGGTGTCGGTCAGGCCCCCTGGGAGCTGGGGTCGTCCAGGATTCTACTGAGGCCCCGTAGGACTGGTGACATCCTTAAAAATAAGGGAGAAATTGGGGGGAAGAGAGTCCTGAAGCACACTAATGGTGAGCTGAGTACTAGATACCAAAGGAGGGGGTAAAGAATCAGGGAACCTTGGATCTGGGGATAGAGGGAGGGTGGGTGGGAAGATAAGGGAGTGGGTTGACTGCAGTAGGGGACCTGGAGAGAGAAGCAGCAGTATCTCCAAATGAGCTGGGGGAAGAGGGCTGGGTTTGCTAAAGAGGGTGGAGTGCTGGGCATTCTAGGGTAGTGGTTGGGAGAGCAAAAAGGAGTTTCTAAATAAGGAGAGGAAAATGAGCAGAGGATGGAGGGAAAGGGTTGGAACTGAGGTGGGAGAATATTTATTAGAGAAGTAAGGAGGCCTAGGTATAGAGATGGGGGTGGGGGAAGACGAAAAATAAGGGAAAGGAGTAAAATGCAGGAAGTCGGGGGTGTAATGTTGGTTTGCAGTGTGGAGGATAAATTAGGGAAGGGAGGAGTTGGTATGTGGCAAATGCTGTATGATATTGGTCGGGCCTTTGGGAAGACAGGGACACATAGCTGCAACTAACTGCAGTGGTGGGATTGAGGGCAGTGACTGGCAACAGGGAGATGGGGAAGTGGATTTTTGAGATTTAAAAGTTTCAATACAGAAGAGATGTTATTTCCGAGGAACCTGAAAGTGGCCCCTGGGAGGTGGTACAGTAGAAACGAGAGAATTACTGGGTTTTGAATTGAAGCTCCTTTGAGAAGATGGAGAAATGGTGGGGAATCATGGGCATAGGGATCTAAACAGAACAGATTCTGATTGAAGGCATGTGTTACCATTCAGCTGCTGAATTGATCTTTCAGAAGTGAGTCTAGGATTGTGAACCTGTTTCTGCCCTTGTGGAAACAGCCGTTAAGAGGTTAAAGAATATTTTTTCTGTGAAGGAATTTATGAGAAGTCAGTACTGGAGAATGAACTATAAATTATTTTTGCTAATCTTTCAGTGTTTATTGTTATGCTAGAACAATTTAAGATTACTCTTATTAGAGAGGCTGCAATTTAAATTTTAAAGAATCAGTGATAGAGCCAGTGGAGGTTTTTGAGAAACTGAGTTTAAAATGCTGAATGTTAGAGGGAAAATATATGAATAAAGAATTGACAGTATCCATCAGTTAAATCTGTGTTTGTAGTACCAAATTTTATGTATGCTTCATGGCCTTGGATATCACTGCAGGCGTCAGGAAGGAAACATTTTTTCTATCTCTAGCATTGAATATGCTAAGTGTATTGGGTATTTTTCCTGTTTTCCTCTAAGTATGATGAGTCCACTGTGGAAGGCAGGGTAGAGTTAGTCTTAATTTGTCTTATCAGTTTTTCGACTGTGTCAACAACATGACTTAAAGAAGCCTAATGCTAATTTTAGCTATTCAGTTTATGGTAATAGCATAGTTTCATTTTGCACAATAGGTGAGAGATTCTTGATCTTAACGTGTTTAATCTCTGCTGGCATAGCTTTTTTCCAATGACTTATAATACGGTAAAATTGTAGTTTCTTAGCAACTAAAGCGAGGTTTCTGGATAGGCCTATAAAGACTCATCTGTCTGCTCAGTGATATGTGTTCTAAATACAGCATGGAACGGCCTTTCCCTTGAAATGAGCTTGAATTCAGTCACATGACATGACCGATGAAATGAAACTGAGCTGCTGGTTGACCCAAATGAATGTAAATTTAATTCAAGGAAAAATGGCTATTTTTGAGTTTGAGTTCGTATAGTTAAGGATGCCATTTTATAGCTTTCTATAACATGTCTTATTATAATATTCACGCTTTCATTTAGTAATAAATAGCCCTGCAGTGATCTAACTTCATGTCATGGGGTTTGTATTTTCTTACAGTACTTTCAAAAAGGGATACCTTGCTTGTGCATGATGTTGAAATGTTAGAAATGTTTTCTATTTAAATGATTGGAGGAAAAAAACTCACAAGTGTCTCTGAATCGGAAATGTAGTAGTTTAGGTTGAATATAGATGTTTTTCAAAGATGTTTGTTTCATTATTCCTAAAATGAAGAATTTGGCCTGTATGACTCTCGAGGTCTCTTGAAGCTCTGGTGAGTTTCTGACCCATTGCTGTGGGCATTCAGGGCTTTCATTCAGATTTTGTTTCTCATCCAGATATTTAAACTTGTAAGACCGGTTCCAAGTAAAATCCTTATTTGTTGACTTTTATATGTATCATCTAAATGGTAGTTTAAAGAAGGAACTTGTTCTAAAAAGTAACCTTATAAGACATTCAAAAGCATTGGACTGCAATTGAGTGAGTGTAAACAAGGCAGTATAATATGATAATCAAGAGTGCACGCTTTGGACAGTAACAGACTCAAGTTTGAGTTCCAGCTCTCAGTAGCTGAGTGACCTTGAGTAATGCAAACTTCAGTTTCATCATCTGTAAAATGGGGATTACAATAATATCCATTCCCTAGGGATGATGTGAGGTTTATTAAATGAGGTAATGGCAGCTTAGCGGTCAGCCTGGAATATTGTGAGTCTCAGTACATGTTAGCTATTACTATTATCCTTTAAAGAGTAGCATTATTTATTATTTATTTTTCTTCATGTGTATATTGAAAACTTGATTGTTAATGCTGCTGTCATGGTAACTAGGCCATTTGAAGGCCCCACATAGAGATTTGTGCTTTTGCTTATGTAACTTTCTCAGAAAAGTGACCAGCTGCACTGTGTCTGCAATTGCCAATTCTGGTGAGGAAGTTAATATTTTCAGTTGAGTTTCTGGGAGAGACTTTATGGCTTTGTTTTTTTCCTTTTTTTTTTTCAGTGAACCAAATCTTTCAAATGGGCCAGGTATCACTTTCTCATAGAATATTATTGTTGTGAATAAGAGAGATAGAATGTGGTACCCAGCACACAGTGGGAGTGTTATAGATGTTAGTTGAATTAATAAATGTGGAGTGGTGTGTAAAAACGTAATATATTCATATGGAAAATATGACATCACATAATTAACACTGTTTAATGGAGGAAAATAAGGAATCTAATGAATCTTACTTTTAACGACCTAAATTTTAGAAACCATTTTGCTTGGGTGATACTAGATAGTTGTGAACATTGTGCTTTGTAATAATGCCAGTATTTGCATTAGATGATTCATGGATCTTTTTCTCTTCTGTCAAGGGCTGTTTGCTTCAGTGGTTTGGCAATTTTTTCTCCCTGAGTACATTTTTAGAGGTATATTTGCTAATTGATTTTGTGTCTCCTCTTTGAGCTGAAATGAGCAACAGAAGACAAATCTTATCTATGGCAGCTGTGGCACAAATGACATGCCAAATGTCAAGCAAAAAATTTTGAGATAATCCAAATAAGATTTGACCAGAAGAAATAGTTTGCCTTGAAATAAAGCCCTTCCTAAGGAGATCACAGGCTTTCAGTGTCTCAGGCTACTGGCTAAACTGTCACTACTGATATAATGGAGCACCCAGGCATGAGAAATTGGTTGGGTCTGGGAGGATAGGCCATGTTAACTACATCAGGACCCACTCCCTGGGTTTGTTTTACAAGCTCACTGGGTCCAAATTAGAAAGAGATACAGATGGGTTTTTGTGTTGCCAGACGCAGTAGAACTTAACCTGTGAATGTACCAAGATTTAAAACCACAAAAGGAAATAAAAACCCTTAAATGTCAGGTTGGAATTCATTACAGGTCTGACTTCACATGATACAGATCCTTATGAGAAATTAGACTGTTTTGAGGGAATCCCTTTGTTTTTTCTCATTAATACAGATCTGATGTGAAAGTTTCTTTTGTGGATTATACCTTTAGACATTAATAAAAAGCAACATTATATTATCTTTATTTAAATGTTAAAATAAAGTTTAAATAAAAATAGTTATTTAAATTAAAAGAAAGATTTAATTGGACCTTGAAAGATGACCAAATATAATTAGAAAAATGCTCTGTCAGTTTGAATATTGTTTTTCATTAGTCTGAGGTACTTTTTAAAAGTAAGATGTTTTGTGTGTAAACTCTGAAACTTTGCTGGATCTGTGTAAAGGTTTTTTACAAAGATTCGGGAAGGAGATAAAGTGCTAATATCTATTAAAATGAAGTTTGTAGAAAAACAGTGAGTGGCCATGTTGGATACCGTACAAGAGATGTTCAACAAAAGTTTGAATAAAATTATGCAAAGTAGTTTTGGAAAAGTGAATTTTATGAAAATTGTTCTGATGTATTCTATTCAATTTATTGTTTGCAGTGAGAGTACAATCTGGACAGGATCAGAAGTAGAGAATGAAGTTGTAAGAGAAAGGGAAAGACAGAAGAAAGGCTGCAGTAGTACAAGGATGCAAGAATGAGGAATGAATCTTCGTTTGAGGAACATCCGGAAAAATAGAATCTGTCAGAAAGAGTAAATAGACCAGGGACCTCTAAAGTAAATTTGCACATCAAAGTTAAAATAATGGTGGAGAATCACCTCCTGTGAACAATTGGCTTAGCTTTTAATATGCCTCTTTAAACAAAACGTTATCATTTTATACAAATTTTTTAGATGTTATTCATAATATGGAGTTTAATTTTAAGCACCTTAGATATGCATTTGTAAGCTTGTTTGTGAAATTTTTATGTTTTTTTTTTTTTTTTCAAAATTCCTAATTTTAGTTGGTAAGGATTGGCTTTGGGAAGACAGGAAACCCCTCCAGTAAAATTAATTGGTTATAAATGGTTACATATTTTAGGCTTATATACATAACGAAACTTCTTACTGAATTTAAAAGTGATCTTGTGTAAAGACATTATTCTAGTGATATTGATGTCTAAATTTAAGAGAGTGAATACACAAGTGAAATGTATCTGCTTTTTAAGGATCTATTCAGTTTAGGAAGGAGAGTCAAAATTTGTATTTAATTTCAATTTATTATATTGTCTGAAACTGAAAGTAGGCCTAACTTTTGTTTGCTTTTGTGTATATACAAAGGCAAACATTTATCAATCAAGCCTTATTAATTTGAGGTTATTTTGACCTGATTGCTCAGAACTTTTGTCTATCTGTATATAAATGGGGTTTTCTAAATATTTAAAGAATTTCGTACATATGTAAATTTACTTGCACACAGTAAGTTAGGGGAGACATTTAATCTTCCTCAGATACCTGCTGGTTTTTTGTTGTGTTTCTTGTTTTTCAAATAAATAAACTGAATGTTATCCATTTATTAAAATAGAATATGGTCAGCTTGATGGAAACATCTTGTATTGAGTTTCTTGTACTAAAAGGTGCTAAATGATATTCTCTTGCATTTCTGAAACAATTACGGAATATTTTAAGACTAACCTTCTTACCAAATAATCTTAACTACTGGAGCTTTATGATATGCTTTATGGTATTTTCCAGAAATATATCAATTTGGTTTTTTTTGTTTTTTGTTTTTTTTGAAATAGAGTCTTGCTCTGTTGCCCAGGCTGGAGTGCAGTGGCATGATCTCGGCTCACTGCAACCTCTGCCTTCTGGGTTCAAGCAATTTTCCCTGCCTCAGCTTCCTGAGTAGCTGGGATTACAGGCGACCGCCGCCATGCCCAGCTAATTTTTGTATTTTTAGTAGAGATGGGGTTTCACCATGTTGGCCAGGCTGGTCTCGAACTCCTGACCTTAGGTGATCCACCCACCCAAAGTGCTGTGATTACAGGTGTGAGCCACCGTGCCCGGCTGAAATATGCCAATTTGGATATCCTTCTCTTGCCTTATTAAAAATCATCGGTCACCCAGGTATTACTTCAAATTTACTAGACAATGAAATATAAATGAGATGGTATGAAATCACTCTGAAAGTATTAGGGTTGGATATATTATGTAAGTTTCTATAATTAGAAAACATTAAGTCCCAAAACGTACTAGTTTTAGTCATATCTAAATGGATACTCACATACTAAAAAACATGATTAAATATAAAATACATAATGAAATGTCACATCCTTTTCTGATAGAATACCAATAAGGCATAGTATTTCATGTGCAGGAAGATACAGGAAAACAAACAAGAGTTTGTTTGCATATGTAAATTGTTATGCCTTTGAGATTCTTTTCTTCCTGATGGTAGTATTTGGAAACCATTGGACTAGATGATGTCTAAATTTCCTTTCAGTTCTAAAAATTACTAATTCTCTTGCCCTTACAGCTTAGATACTGTCTCCAATAGGTTAAAGGCTCAGAGATGATAACACTTTCTGTTTAAAAGTTTTTAGAAACTTACTTTGAATATAATGAAAATTAACTTTGAGGCATGCACTGTTTTGAAATCTGCCTCTAAATCTACTTCAGACAACCCTTGCAGTTCTTGTTTCAAGGGAGGCAGAACAATGTTATACAGAGATCTTAAACTTGCTGGGAAAATTGCCAGTGTGAATAAAGAAGTGAATATTCCTGCCAGGTAGGTAGGTAGTTTATGATCTTTCTGTTGGCTGAAAGTGGTTGGCTAATAAAGAGACAATGAAACACACTTAACTATCTGTATTTTTATGTTATCTTTTGAGAAAGTTTGTTTTCTATATATGAGTTAGTTTCTGCAGTCCCTTATGCATTGTTTAAGATCGGGAAATCCGTCCATTGTAGTCGAAGAATGCAACCCCAAGTGTTACCTGAATTAAATCCAAGCAAATTCCTAGGTTGTTATTCCTTAGAAACATTGTGTTTAAAGTTCTCAATTTGTAAACATTCATTGTACTACTTTGTTGTCTGTTAGGTCCATTTCTTTGCCTTTTTTTTCTTTTGGATCTTCCGAATTTCAAACATGTACAAAAATAGATTAAATAATGTAATAAACCCCCGTGTATTCATCATCTAGTTTCAGCTACATCCTTGCTACTTATTAATTTAAAAATAACCTAAAAATTACATTGCAAACTAGAATTTTCTAGGACCTGAAATATAGTCAGTAGGGGTTAGTTTATGTGAGTAAAAGATAATATTTGGCTCACATGTAATCATGTTGAAATTACTTTTAAAAATAAAGCTCTTTAGAAAAAGGCTTTCAAACTTTTTTGTCTGTGACCCAGATAGAGTAGTTTTTGACTAATAGAAATTTGTAACAAGATTACACAAATATGTAACATTTTGTGAAACATTACTGATTCTTAATCTGTGTGAGGTAGTTAAGAGAACCATAGTGACCTTCTAAATTGAATTCACAGTTCATTCATGGGCCATGAAACTCATTTGAAAAACAGCATTTTCAGGTATGGAGTAGTTTTGGGTTTTTGTTTATTTTTTACATGCTGTATTCTGGAATAATTATGATTTTTGTTAACACAATAAGGATTTTCACTAGTCATTTATCAGTAATATTAGCACATACTGTTATTAGTCATTATGAGTAAAGAAAATATAACATTTTGGATTTTTACATTAGCCATTATATATAGTGACTTTTTTTCCTGTTAGAACTTTAGAAACGGGAAGCCACAGTAATTTGAATATCATAATCAAGACATAACTTTTCCAGTATATTCAGTTGAGCTTCGTTTTAAATTAGACCTTGTGTTCTTATTCCCGAGCCTTGGAGTTTAGTGCAGGGCTGGGAGTACTAATGTTTATTCTAAGCCGAATGCTTTACTTGGTTGCTGTAGTCTGAGGCACATTTCTGTTGAGTACAGATTGACTTGAGTACTGGCCAAGGGAAGAGAAAGAGAGGGGAAGCAGAACCATCACTGCCGTTCACGTTTAAGATCCTAGAGTAGTGGGATTATTTCCTAGTTTTTAGACACTGCTTCCTGGAGGAAAAGAACGCAACAAGATGTCTTCCTTTGTTGGCAGCTATCTGTGAAATACTTCTAAATTCATAGATTGAAGGAATATGTTAAATTTAACTTGGGATTTTTTGATCAGACGAGTTTAGCAGGTTTGGGAACCATTGTGGAACAACTGGAAAAAAATAGCACAGGAGCTCTAGCATTGAAATTGTATTCATTAATGCTGAATCTCAAATCATGCATCAAGGGAGATGAAATAAATGGCCTTAATGCAAACCAGGAAACTGCTACCTGGAAAAGAGCAAGTATAAAGAGGTTTCAAATAGCTTGCAGTGAATTGTCATTGAATTACCCTTACACAAATAACATAGTGATCACGTATCAAAAGTATGGTGCTACCTAACAGCGTTACTGTTTTCTTACTAGGACTGAACTCCAAATAAGAATACTTTCTAACCACATTTTGGAAGAGACATAGAATCTATGTTGATGGTAGCTTAAGATTTAGGAGAAAAGCCTGAAGGAGCTAAACTTAGGAAAAGGGAGCACTAGGGGGATGTGATTATCTATTAATACTTTCAAGGTAGCAGTGTAAATGAAGTAAGGGAATTAGGCAGTCTCCAAAGATGGATAGGCTGTATCAAAGAGCAATGGCCTAGAGCACAGGGAAGAAAAGCATAGGTTTAGTATTAAGATGATTTTAATAAAACTAGCAGAAGAATAGTTATTTGCACTCATTGTCGGAACCATTATAAGTAGGGCAAAGAGCTGGTTGAGAGGGCACTTTAAACCAGAAATAATCTTTCTGTTGTATTTAGTACTGTGCTTGTTTAGGAGCTCAAGGAGAGAAAAATCTTTATGGAAATGAATATGAAATGAAATGGGCTTTTCAAAAGTTAGTGTGTTTTTCTATTGTTTGTTTTGTTTTGAAACAGGGTCTTGCTCTGTTGCCTAGGCTGGAATGCAGTCGCGCGATCATTGCTCACTGCAGCCTCAACCTTCCAGGCTCAGGTGATCCTCCTGCCTCAGCTTTCCAAGTAGTTGGGACCACAGGCATCTACCACCATGCCTGGCTAATTTTTAAATTTTTTATGGAGATGAGGTCTCCCTATATTGCCCAGGCTGGTCTCAAACTCCTGGACTAAAGTGATCCTCCTGCCTTTGCCTCCCAAAGTGCTGGGATTACAGGCATGAGCCACAGCCCCCTGCCAGCCAGAAGTTTTTAAAAATCAGAAATTTGTGTTTCTAGCTCTAAACTTATATAGTTATGAATTCGAGAAAAATGGTTGATTAACTTTGGAATCCATTAAGGTAGCTTTTAGGACTTGCCTGTGATATTAAAACAGAATTTCATTTACTATAACCTTCAGAAGCAGCTTCTTTTTGTTACCAAAAAGCTAAACTATGAAACTCTTCCAATACGTGTTTAATACAAAGAAGCCTAAATAATAAAGAGCCCATTAGACTTTAGGTGAAACCTAGTAAAAGTGTAACCTTTGGCCATTAGTAATTAAGCTTTTTCTTTTGTATGGTAAATATGTGCTATTAAAAACCTGGTAAAGGACGCTTTCATCCTAACTCCTGAGACTTCATTAGTTGAAATTCTGCTGTGATAGAAACCATAGCCTGTTCTTTAAAAGTGGGAGCTGGTGCTGTAATACCTTGGTAGAGATGGGAGCTCACTGTAATTAGTTTGAAGAGTGTAGGGTTGTCAGATAAAATATAGAATGCCCAGTTATATTTGAATTTCAGATCAAAAATGAAGAATTTTTGTTTACTTAATATGGCGACCCTGGAAGAATGTATCTTTGCTATTTTGGCCTTCCAGTTAGAACTTAAAAGACAGCCTTGTAATTTGGTGAGGTTTTTGTGTATTAAAATAAATCTTCCTAATGTAGATTTAATATGGACAAAATCATGTTGCATTGCAAATTTTGTATGAGAAAATATAGGTTAGAGTAGCATTGTTTTATTTTGATAACCTCATATTTCTGTATGTTTTCTTCAGTTCAGCTACCTTATAACTGATAGTAATTTTTTTCATTTATTCTCTGAAAATTAAAGCTGTTTTCGAGAAGAAGGTGGGCTGAGGGCCTCAGGCCTATTTTTGTTTTTTTTTTTTTAAACGATTCTCCCTCTTCTTACCTAAAATATTTAAAAATTTAGGGCATTATTGCCTAAAGGGTATATGATAAGGATGTTCCTGGGGCTTCTCTTTTAAGGATTGCCCTTTTCCTTATTTGTACCTGGGAGCTTGGAATATATTTGTATTCTTGGTTTGGAAGAAGAAAAAGGTATAAACAAAGATGTGATCGCCCACACCCTTTCCTTTCTAATAGGTTCAAAATAATTTTCATTTGCTGAATTGTAACCACCTGATTTAGAGAGTCAGAAAGTGGATGTTAACAATGCAGACAGACTAGGGATGTGATTACTTTGTTTTTCTTTTTTTTTTTAAGAGACGGAGTCTCGCTTTGTCACCCAGGCTGGAGTGCAGTGACACGATCTCGGCTCACTGCAACCTACACCTCCCAGGTTTAAGCGATTCTCCTGCCTCAGTCTCCCATGGGATGTGATTACTTTATGCCTAAATTTCAGTACCAAGAAAATCATGGTTTGATGAGTTTTTAGTAGTGATGTGTCCCTGTTTATCAGTAATTCATTATGGGAGCTCTTCCTTTTGTCGTTTTGTTATGGGCTGAGGCAAGGAGTGGTGTTTATAAGAATAAGCGGAATTGAACAATGGGAGAATGATATTAAGGAACATGAAACAGGAGAATGATGTTAAGGAACATGAAACATAACCCTAGTTATACTTACCCGTATTTATTTGAAATATATTTAAGGTAATTTTTAAAAGTATTAAAAGTAACTTGTAGTTTTTATGAAAGTAGGAAATTACCATTGTAAATATAAAATGTGAATAAGAACTATACTGAAAAGGTCATCTTGTCGGGCTATGAAGTTAAATAGAAAGAACATTGGATTTGGCAGTAGCCCTGAAATACTGTCTGTCTGCATTTTAGTGCTCTGGTTTCTATTTTAAAAATTAGCATAATACTTAAGCCATAGAGTTTTATGGGATTAAATTATAATGTATGCTAAAGTGCTTAATAAACTGCTATATTTTTAAATGGCATGCTTGTTTAGCTTTAAGTTATAGGGCATGGTATTTATAGTGTTTACCCTTAATAGGTTAACTGCAACTCTGGTAGTTCATAAGAAAGTTAAGAGGAAAAATAAAGTACTAATGAGAAAGGCCAGATTATTTCAAGGTTGGCTCTTTTGACAAATGATGATTATATTATTAAAATGTGCATTTTAGATGGTTGTTAATAGGCCAGTCTTTTCATTGAATTAATTATTCCTCTCTACTAGGGAAAGTTGATACTGAATTTCTATAGTCTTTGTAATGTGCTCACTGCTGTCACTTCAAGTTAAATTTTGTCACAGGGACCCTTGTTATGTTTCATCCCCATTCTCTCCTTTCCTCCCCGAGATAGGTAACTGAAAGTGAAATCAGATGTCGGTGTTTCCTTTTTATAGCAAATTTTTGCAACTGCCTTTTACTATCCTGAAATAAAATTCATAGGTGTTTTGACCTACCTACATGTTATTGAAGAAAAAACAATCTGATGTCCTAAATGTAATATAAGGGAGAAAATAATGGAAAGTAACTATAATAATAAAATGTTTAGATCAGTCTGTAAGTACTAAGGGATGGCTACACAGAAAGACGTTGGAGTAGCCCATTGTTTATATTAGAAAAACCAAGCTACAAATTCAGACCGATACAGTTGTGTTGTAATGGTGAATCGAATACTATAGGCAGTGTTGCTGTTGATAATGTGATTTTCGGAAAAGGTGAACAGCTCTTGGTAGAGTTCCAAATGAAACAAAGAACAGTCTATTCTCACTTTACACAGTAGTTACATTCCTAGAAAATTAAGTGATGATTAAAATCATGCAAGAATACTTTGTGTTATATTTAAAACAGAGTTGGGTTCTGGGCTCAGAACAAGTTTTTCATCTTGAATGTCATTTGAACGTGGTGTAGGAAGCGGGACAATTCTTTACTGTGTAAGACTTTTCCCTACTTTGTGGGATATTGAGAATCCTTGGTGCCTGCCCACTAAAGACTAATAGTTTCACCTCAGTCATTGTGTCAACCAAAAATAGACAAATTTCCAAAATGCCCTATAAAAGGCAGGGCAGCCCCCATTGAGAATATCTTCGGTTTGTTCCTGTACTTGTAAGTATCTTCTGATGTAGGATTATAGTACTTGGTCCCTAGGACTATCAGTAGTGAAAGCCACATCCCATCTAGGAATGGAAAGGCAAGGAGAACAGCTGTTGACTTGCCTTTATTCTTTTTGTTAACATGCATTAAAGCAGGGTTTGCAAACTCATTTACCACAAGAGCTAAACAAGTACCATTTGCTAAACTAGAGAGTACATGCTTTGAAAACACTGAAAGTTGGATTTAAAAACACCATGCTGATGAAATGAAATTATCAGTGGGCCTCCAAGTTGTGTCCTCTTCACCAAAGGATTATATTATGAATTTTGGAGCCTGAGAGATTGGGTTGAAACCCTGATTTTTGGCAAATCTCTTAATTTCTGTTAGCCTCTGTTTCCTCAGCTGCTTATTAGACATAATGCACACCTCACAGGATGGTGGTTAGAATGAGATTGCATACATACGAAGCCCAGTACAGTACTTAACATAAGATACATGTGCTTAACTAACTTTTCTCTCTGCCCTAATACCCATTCAGCTATCTTGGTTACTTTTTAATCTTTTGTTTTAAAGTTAGCTATGTGTTCTATAGTAAAATGATTATAAGATTTGAAATCTTTAATATAGAGGATGTTAGTCCCTTCTTATTTTTAACAAGCAACAAAGTAGTTAAAATGAACTTTTTTGGTTAACACACAACTTATTTACCTTTTAGGGTATGTGGAATCTGATGCTTTTAACACTAAATAGGCTTATTCCAAACTATTTCAGTAGATCACCCTCCTTGGTCTTTCGGGTTAGCGTTTAACATTAATGTATCCATGTAGCAGTGGTCTTTATTTTTGAAGCTGGCTTGCAGCAGGTAATTTTGCTAATACTACAGTAGTATATTGCACCATCAAAATTAGGTTGTTCCATAGAAGTGATATGTTTTAGTGGTTGTTGTTTGACTTAGAAGTTTAGCAGCATGAGTTTTACTAGGAAACTGTGGTATATTATTTTCCTCCAGTTTTCCAGTGAATGTTTTGAAAGTTTTACATTTTCTTGGTTCTTGTAAAATTTTGTAGAGATGTACACAGCTTGCTCTACATCTTGTTTTCAGATTTTAGCAGCAGAAAGTTTTTTGCTTTTTAAACATTAGTAATTAAGACAGTGATCTAAATAGTTAAAGCAATAGAAGCTTTATTCCCGTCACCATAATTCTGTTGTCCATCTTTCTTTTCTTCTACAATATTATTTGGAATCCTTTTAAAGACCTCTATGCCTTAGTTTAAAATTTTTAATTTAAGTTAATTTATTACCTTTTTTTTTTTTTTTTGAGACAGGGTCTTGCTCTGTTGCCCAGGCTGGAGTGCAGTGGTATGATCATAGCTCACTGCAGCCTCAACTTCCCAGACTCAAGCAATCCTCCTGTCTCAGTGTGCTGAGTAGCTGGGATTACAGGCGTGTACCACCACACCTGGCTAATTTTTAAAAAAAATCTTTTTTGTAGAGATAGTGTCTCACTAAGTTGCCCAGGGAAGTGTTTTTTGTTTTGTTTTGTTTTGTTTGAGACAGGATCTTGCTCTTTCATCCAGGCTGGAGTCAGTGGCGAGACCACAGCCCACCGCAGCCTCCACTGTCTGGGCTTAAGTGATCCTTCTACCCCAGCCTCCCGAGTAGTGGAACCACAGGTGCATGCCACCATGCCCAGCTGATTTTTAAAAATATTTTGTAGAGACAGCATCTCACTGTTGCTCAGGCTGGTCTCCAAAGTATTGGGATTACAGGCTTGAGCTACTGCACCCAGCCTGTAATTTCTTATAAAGTCATTTTATTTTTCCTATCTTAATTTTATTTTCTTCTTACACGTACCTTCTTGATCCTGTTTCTTTTGGTATCTTCAGTTGTTTCTAGATAAACATTTGCCACTTAAAATTTTTAAATTCTGTTTTAATCCTTTTTAGGCAGGGAGGTAGTGATTCCATATTCTAAGTGTAATATAAAAGTTTAGATGACGGGTGTTTTTGAGCAGGAGTGTTTGCATATTGTGAGTGGGTATTTTTGCATTTCCTAGTAGCTGTTTAATGACTTTCTTTGTATGGTAGAGATCTTTCTAACATTTTAAAAAATCTTTTAATCCCCAAAGGGTCATAATGCCCATATTTCTCAGAAACAGCTCAGCTGGTCTTCAAGGCTTAGTCACAAAGGAAATTAATTCCTGATGGAAGTGAGGACATCGAGCAGAAAGAATTCCAGGCAGGCGGCTAGCAATGAATATTGATTGTGAGCTATGTGGTACTTGCTTCCCTGTAAAGCTACCACTTACTGTGGAGTAGTGTACATGAAACATTCTGAAACGTCTGCCCATGAAGCATATACTTTGCTACTCAGTGGCAAGTAGACATTAAAATTCAATTATGGGGTGGGGGTGGTGCTAAGGGTAATCAGACTTTACAGCTGGAGGATGAAAGGGCAAATTTTGATATGCATTAAAGGGGGGAAAAAACCTAGTAGAGTATACAAAGTAGTAGTTCTTGCTGTAGGAACGTTAGGTTATAGTGAAAATTGCTCAGAAGTTATCAGAAGAATGAGCTTTCCTGGCATTTGTATTTTAGTAATAGGTGTGTATATTTCAGCAGCTTTATAAAGCCAGAATGGGAGTTTGAGTGGAATGTGTTTTTAGTAGTGTCTTAGTAGAGTGTCACCTTACCATTCTGCAACACTATCTGTTTGTCAAGGAAAGAACTAAAGAATTGTGTCAAGTCTTGAACTCTCAAAATACACCACTGGAAAAACTTGACAGGCCCAGTAGTAGGTGAGCCTGAGGTAACCAGATACATAAGCTTGTCAGCCATCTGTGCCTAGAATTTAGTGAAGTTTTCATCAGGTCAGATTTCCAAAGAATAGCTGTAACTAACCACAGGAGGGAATACCAGTGGTTAGTTAGGAAGGATGAATCCTTCGCATTGGATAGTGGTTAGCCAACATTTTGACACTGAATTATTTCATTCAGTTTTTTGAAAGAAGGAAAAAGTTACTGGATTTTTAAAAATTGTGATAGGATTTGCTTACATGATAACTTCAGATAACACTTAGGTGTTTAAAATGTTGAAGTTCTTCCTTTTACTCCTTGATATTCCTACTTTTTAGTTAGCAGTGTTAGTCGTGTATTCTTTCGAAGCTTGGTTTATGTAGGCATATCATTTCCATACTATGATGCTTTGCATTTAGTGGTGTAACTCATCTTGATATTTATAGTCTTTTTTGAATATAGTAATCGGAGTGACAGATATTTTCATTTATGTAAATGTATGGAACTGCTGGAATACATCTATTGTTACTAATTGTCACTAAAGGGAATTATGTTGATAATGACTGCATTCTTGATATTGAAATTGGCCTACTGAGAGGGAAGCAGGGAAAAGCTTCATTAAATGGAACATAAAAATATACTACTTCAATTTTTATCCTCAGGCATACTTTTTGGCTGAAGTCTTCAATGTTCACACATTTAATATATTAGTCATGTGGATAACTCCTGGGACAACTCTGCTAATTTTTAGTGAAAGCATTCTAGAGACAATTTTGCTGTCCCTTTTCAAGATAAGCAGCAATATTTTGCTGGTGTTTGGGACACTAAGTAAGTAGTATAACCTAACTCTCTACCTCATTGCAGAGGTGAAAGTTCTACTTAATCATGTAGTTATGAGGTAATACAGACCTGAAACAAGTTGAGGAGAGTAGAAATAAGAAGTAATTGTGAAGGGAGAATAGAATAGATTTGGACAGTTGGCTGAATTTTGGGATTTCCTGAGGGACTGAGGAGGCAGCAGGTTTTAGTGAATAGAGCATTAATGAACAGGAGTCAGAATATTTGAATTCTATTAAGGGTTCTGCAACTAAAGTATAGCCTCTTTGGCCTATGGTATATCTGAGTGTTAATTTGGGGCAAGAATTAGATTTAGGAGTTTTCAACCTGTAGCTGCAGAAAGTTTGTTGTTGTTAATTAGATACAAGTAGAGCTGTTTGAGGGGTAGAGGGAGTCCCGTAAGTGTTCCAAAGAATCCTTAGGGTCTGTGGAGCAGGGTTTTAAAATTGAAAAATGGATGACCCTTTTGTAGACCTACTTTTAAAGTTTTTGCATAAAAGGGTTTTGTACCTTTGGTTCATAATCTAGTTGGTGAGTCTTGATACTTGCATGGAAAAGGTCTTCTGCGTACTTTGTAAAGCCACAAATTAAAATACTTATACTAATATGTATGTCCATTATTGAAATGAGACCAACAGAAAAGATGACCCATTTAAGACAGAATGTATAAAATAGCACAAGTATAATTACCTATGCAAAATGGATTCAGTAAAATAATTTTTATTACAAGGCTTGCCAACCTCTGGGGAAGAAAGAGCTACCTGTCATTTACCCGAGTTTTGAAATCCAGGTATATGTACATGATAGAGTGCAGAAATGTGCTGTTAAGTCTCTGGTTGGAAAGAGGATGAACCTTTCTTGGTGGGAAGAAAATCTTAGGGGTGTGTCATTTTAGTAACCATCTTGGAGATCTGTCAGTAAGAACTGGAAATCTACTACCAAGTTCCAGTTTACTAGTTAGGAACATCAGCTTTTAAAAATGGGTCTTGGTTAGTGATGCCAAATACCTTTCAAACTCACAGGCCCACATAGACTTTTTGTATAGGTAATTCAGATTGGGGATGAAAGTGTAGTGATAAAGGCCTGAACTGTTAACCTTGATGACAAAGAAGTACAATTCACTGTGTACAGTCATTCCAAGATAAAATGTGTTTGCATTAAATAATTTATATAGGATATTATTTAGTTCTGATTGTTCATAGTAAAAGCATTGCTGTCAGTGAGGCAGTATAGTGTAGTGGTTGCAAGCTCTGGAAGAATACTGCCAAGGTGTGCATCCTTCCTCTGTACTGTATAGAATGGCAAAAGCAACCTTAAGAGGTAGACTGTATTTTTATGTAGCAGATTAAATTATGATATGCTTTGCATTATGTCTGATACATAAATGATCAATAAAGGCTAGCTGCTATTATAATGAATTTCCTTTTGGAGACATTAGTTATGAAATCTTTTTGAAATGTTCTTTTTTATTTTTTAAGAATAGTTAGAATATGTCCATGCCTGTCCCACCATGGTTTTTTTCAAGGTTATCTTTAAAAAAAAAAAAAAAAAAAAAAATTTAGGCTGTTTGTTTTTGATGCTAGGAGTTTCACAGAGACTATGAACATCCATCTTTTTTAGACTTAGTGATGGGCAGCATCACTACCTAATTTGGAAAACAGTGGTTAAGTTGAAGCCTAACTGTAAAGTAAAAACTCAAATAAGAAATCTACTTTAAGCTCAAATTTATTCCCTTGCTTGTTAGAAAGCAAACTGACACTAGGGATTTGATTTTTTTTTAAACAAAAGGTAACTTCTAAGGTATCTGTGGTAAATTCAAATATATCATAGTCTAGTCTTTTAGAATGTATTAATATGATTCTGTTGAATTAAGAAAGGTGGCTCTGATGGCCACCTTTCTATGAAAAGCTCCACTAATCAAAGAAAGATGGTTTCATTTATTATACTTTTATTAACATGACTAGTACATTTTAAGTTCTTAATTGGTTGAAATTTAATGAAAGGATTTTTTTCTGAATCCTTCATTAATAAGAATCTTATTCCTCACCTTTCTTTTAACAAATATTGAGTATAATGTGTGCAGCAAGGCACTGTGGGGAAACAAAATTAGAGACATATCCTGGTTTCCAAATAATTTATAATCTATTAACATATATTCTTTCTTACCTTATGCATCCTCATGGATTCGTAGAATATGGCATTAGAATTAATTCATCAATTACATCTACAAATAGATTTTCAGAATGTTAAAGCTGAAAGGACCTTAGAAACTCTCCATTCCAGTCTTCTGATTATATGCACAAGGGAACTGAGGTTTCAGGTTTTAATATATGTGTATGTATTTAATAAATGGAATCATTTCTGTGAATATGCATTTATTTATTTTTTTAGACAGGGTCTCCTTCTGTTGCCTAGGCTGAAGTGCAGTGGCGCAGTCTCAGCTCAGTGCAACCTCCACCTCCAAGGCTCAAGTGATCGTCCCACCTTAGCCTCCCAAGTAGCTGGGACTACGGGTGTGGACGACCATGCCCAGCTAATTTTTTTTTGTAGTTTTTGTGGAGATGAGGTTTTGTCTTGTTACCTAGGCTGATCTTGAGTTCCTAAGCTCAAGTGATCTACCTGCCTCAGCCTCCCAAAGTTCTGGGATTACAGGTGTGAGCCACCACATCTGGCTTAAATATACTTTTTAAAAAGTTACAATTTAAATTGATATGTCCAGGCCAGGCACGGTGGCTCACACCTGTAATCCCCGCACTTTGGGAGGCTGAGGCAGGCGGATCACTCGAGGTTAAGAGTTTGAGACCACCCTGGCCAACATGGTGAAACCCTGTCTCTACTAAAAACACAAAAATTAGCCAGGCATGGTGGCAGGTTCCTATAATCCCAGTTACTTGGGAGGCCGAGGCAGGAGAATCGCTTGAACACGGGAGGCAGAGGTTGCAGTGAGCTGAGATCATGCCACTGCACTCCATCCTGGGTGACAGAGCAAGACTCTGTCTCAAAAAAAAAAAAAAAAAAAAAAAGTCTAGCATTTTGTTGCCATATAGCTTCATATTCATTTCTGAGACACTATTAGAGAGTATACGATAATAAGTTCTAGAGAGTCAATGCTAGCTGACACAATCTTGGCCTATTTTTTTTTAACCAGAGTTTATGATTTTACTAAATATGATAATACTCTGAAATTACTAAGTGGAGAACTACCCTTTGTAAATATTAGGGTTCGTTGATCTTTGTATACTGCCATTTAAAATCAAGAGAAGCATTTTCTTTTGGAGCAGTAGGGCCTTGAATTGTGTACTTTATATAGTAAGACAGTAGGTTCTGGTTAATGGAAAAATTAGCCAAGAGTGGCATAGTTACTAGTTAATATTGAATGCAGAAGAATAAGGTGGAAGATTTATAATTTTAATAAATAAAAATAAAATAGGAATTTTGGAGGTAGTTTGGAGGACTTGATACATTTGAATCTGAGACCCAGATATTTAACAGTCAAAGGGATTCTTGGAAAATTATTGCTCCAAGTTTGTAAATCACAAATATATTGTATTTAGAAGTTTATTTGACCTAGAATTTTATTCTGGGATATCTCCACTCTAGTTGCTTAATCTTACATAATACATCCTCCAGGTTCCCTGTAAGTCATGTAACCATAATTCCCATTTTGTGCCTATTGCCTTGTCAGAATTATTAACAGCACCCCTTTCACTCTCACAAGTATTCAGGTTTGGATGACAAATTATATGGTTACCTTACCCATAAGTGTAATTTATTCTCCTGGGCATTTAACATGATGAAGGCTTAGGAGATTTCCTCCTATAACATTCTTTTCCCTACCATGGGAGATTTCTGTTTAATGGAGTTAGGAGGGCATTGATTAAGATAGCCTAGTGGAAGTCTGATAGATCTTAAGGTTTAAGAGTCCATTGTTTTCTTTTCTTTTCTTCTTTTTTTTTGAGACAGGTCTCGCTCTGTGGGCCTAGGTTAGAGTGCAGTGGTGCGATCATGGTTTATTGCAGCTTTGACCTCTTGGGTCCAAGTGTTCCTCCCACCTCAGCCTCTTGAGTAGCTGGGACTACAGGTGCACACCATCATGCCTGGCTAATTCTTTACATTTTTGTAAGACACAGGGTCTCTCTATGTTACCCAGGCTGGTCTTGACCTCCTGGGCTCAAGCAGTCCTGCTGCCTTGGCTTTCCCATGTTGGGATTACAAGCGTGAGCCACTATGCCCAACCTGTCCCATGTTTTCTGTGCTTCCATCAGAAACACGAGATAGGTGAACATTACTAGCTTGTCTGAGCAGAAGTGATTTCTGATTGCTCAAAAGTAGCTTTGCATTTATTATCATTTGAAAAATTGCAATCAGATATGCTCAGTTTCAAGTACAAATAAACCTCAGTACATGGTTATAAGTATTTTTCAGTTGATACTTTTAATTTAAAAAAATCGACTGCATTTTTAGAGCAATTTTAGGTTCACAGCAAAATTGAGCAGGAAGTACAGAAAGTTCCCATGTACCCCTGTCCCCACACACATACAGCTTCCCCCACTATCACATTCCCACCAGAGTGGTATGTTTGTTACAACTGATGAACCTACACTGACACATCATCACTCAAAGTCCATAGTTTAGGACTTTGAGTTTAGGGTTTATTCTTGATGATGTGCATACCATGAGTTTTGATAAATATGTAATTACATATGCTAATCATTATAGTATTATACGGATAGTTTCACTATCCTAAAAATCCCGTGTACCACCTCTTCATCCCTCCTTCCTTCTTATCTCCTGGGACCACTGATCTTTTTATTATCTTCATAGTTTTACCCTTTTCAGAATGTCATATATGTAGTTGGAATCATACGGTGTACCCTTTTCAGATTGGCTTCTTTCACTTAGTAATATGCATTTAAGGTCTCTCCTTGGCTTTTAATGGCTTGAGAGTGTTTTTTTTGGTTTTTTGTTTTTTTTTAAGCATTGAATAGTATTTTATTGTTGGGGAGCATATATTTAATTTTAAGAAAGTGTTCTTGATAGTCTGTTTCGAGATTGGCATACTAAATTCCACAAGTGGGATCTTTTAATTATTTAACAGTGAGTTGAATATGTGATAAATTCCCATTTAATGGGAGTGAAATTGCGTATTACTTTAAGAATGATTTTCCTTGTGTTCCTGAATGAACAATAATGAGTTGTTGAGAATTCAGGGACAAATACAGGATCTTCATAAACTGTGTCACACCAAATATCAAATATTCTTTGGACTCTGGCTCAGTGTAACTGTATAAATAATTTTTGCTACTACCACAACTTAAGTAGTGGGAATGTTTGCAGTTTCAGCACATTGTCCATATGGTCCATATGTAACAGAGTCAAATTTGTCTCATTTTTCAAGATTCAAAATAAGACTCAGTAAAGTTCTGCTGAGCATCCTCATTTTTTTTTTTAAATTGAGAAACCACTGGGGCCTAGAGAGGGGAAAATGTTCCCATTTCATGCCATTGTGGAAGTGAAGAGTCACTTGTTCACTTGTCTGTGTATCAGTGATATCCTTATTTTCCAAAATCATACTTGTTTAATCTTTACAGAAATACTAGAGAGGACCAGAAGGTAGGAAAAGGGGCATAAACATTGTAATATTTCATGAACTTTTATCACAGTCTAAAATAGGAGGTACTATTTCTGTTAATATTTTCTCTAGAATCACTGGTCTGTGGCATATTGGCTTTGTTTCTTTTCAGTACTCTTTACTGCAGAGTGGAAGTTGATTTAGCTTTGGGCTTTAGGCTGAGATTCTGCATGTTTTCCTTTTTAAAAGTTGAGAAAATTTGGTTGGGATTATGTGTTAGCTTTTTCTCCACAAAAGGCATTCCATGTTAAGCGAAATAACCCAGGAACCGTAATTTAAACACTGCATGTTCTCACTCGTATGCAGAAGCTTAAAAAAAGGTGATCTCATAGAAGTAAAAAGTAGGCCAGTACAGTGGCTCATGCCTGTAATCCCAGTACTTTGGGAGGTCAAGGCAGGAAGACCACTTGAGGCTGGTAGTTTGAGACCAGCATACTGTACAAAAAAACATAGCAAGACCCTTATCTCTACAAAAAACTAAAAAACTTAGCTGGGTGGGGTGGCACACACCTGTAGTCCTAGCTACTCTAGAGGCTGAGGTGGGAGGATCACTTGAGCCACGGAGTTCGAGGTTACAGTGAGCTATGATCATGCTACTGCACTCCAGCCTGGGTGACAAGAGTGAGACCCTGTCTCTAAAAAAAAAGTAAAAAGTAGAACAGGAAGGTGAGGGAAGAAAGGAATAGGGAGGGATTTGTTTAAGGATGTTAAGCTAGATAGGAGGAGTAAGTTCTAGTGTTTTATAGCTAGAAAATACTAGATGTGGGATGACTATAATAGTAATATATATTTTCATGTTGCTAAAATAGAAAATACTGAGTGTTCACGACACAAATGATAAATGTCTGAGATGATGATGGATATGCTAATTACCCCATCTGATCATTACACATTGTATATATATATAGAAACATCACTATGTATCCCATAAGTATATATAATTATGATGTGTCATATAAATACATACAATTATTATGTGTCATACAAAAAATAAGGGGAAAAAAGCATTTCCAAAGGTAATCTTTGGAACCATATGGATACTGTTTTTCTCAGAAGTTAAGGATTCTTTGTTGTTTTTTTTTTTTTTTGAGACGGACTTTCGCTCTGTTGCCCAGGTTGGAGTGCAGTGGTGCCATCTCGGCTCACTGCAACCTCCGTCTCCTGGATTCGAGTGATTCTCCTGCCTCAGCCTCCCAAGTAGCTGGGATTACAGGCGCCCGCCACCACACCTAGCTACGTTTTTGTATTTTTTAGTAGAGGTGGGGTTTCACCATCTTGGCCAGGTTGCTCTTAAACTCCTGACCTCAGGTGATCCGCCTGCCTCGGCCTCCCAAAGTGCTGGGATTACAGGCGGGAGCCACTGCACCTGGCTGGCCAGGATTCTTTGTAAAGGCTAATAGCATTACACACTCTACTCAAGCGAAGTCTAATGCTGATTTGAGACCTTCTGGTATGGATATTGTGCCTTGTATCTGAGTCATTGACATGGAGTTTTAAGTCTTCTGAAGCAAAATAATAAAATATTTACTTGACATTATTAAAAGTGTTGTCTAGATATGGGAAGGGAATTAGTTCCTAACTTGGGGTATTTTATCCTAATGGAAGTACATTGCATTCAGTGGTGAATCATTTGGAAAGAAGTATAATTATATAGAAAGTTCCATTCTCAGTTTCTTTTTCATCCTCCCTGAGTCAGCTCATCTCCTCCCATGGCTTCAGCGTCCACAAGCTGATGATTCCCGAGTGCGTATTTCCAGCCTCCACCTCTCTCCTGCATATCAGATCCTTATTTTTAACTATATTTGGATATCTCCAGATGTCTCTAAAGCCAATTCAGCATGCTTTCCCTTATTGCAGTTATAGTATCACTGCCCACCCCACGTCAATAAGTTCACTTGATTCTGTCTTGTAAACAGTTCTCATGTCTGTTACCTTCTCACCATTCCTTCAATAATTAGTTCGGACTCATTTTTCATTTGGATTATTGAAGGAGCTTCTTAACTCCTTGTTGACTTCCTTATTTCTCACAACCTTTGTACTGCCACCAGTCAGAGCAGTCATACCCCTTGTTGTATGGTAAGAAGCCCAAGCTGCTTATTTTAGAATATGCTCTTCATAGCTTACAGGATACCTGTCATTCTCCCTATATTATGAGGTCTTGAGGATATCATCTGCCCTATTTTTCTGAATAGCATGAGCACTTAATAGGTGCTTGACATATAATAGCACTCAAAAATGTTGAATTTTTTCACCTTTATCTAGAACTCATTCCTACTATTTGTAATACTGTGCTCATGGTGTTTCCTCTTGCCTAGAACAAGACCATCTTTTCCCCCCAACTGACAAGGCTAGATTTAGATTTTAATGCATAAGCTTTCTAGGTATACATTAGTCCACTCCTCCAACAAAATTACTTTTTCATACATGTTTCTGTTGTACATATCTGTTATAGAAGTGCTGTTATCAGTGGTGTTGTATTTTGATTATTCTGTCTTGTGTCTTGCAAGGTTGAAATCTATTTAGGAACAAAGTTTATCCCTGTACACAGTCCTTGGTAAACAGGACCTCAATAAATGGTAAATTGAAGGCATCCTGTGAATGTATACACTGGAAAACTGAACAAATCCAAGATAAAAGACATTGTTTTGAAATCATAGTGACACAGTTTTTTAGCAACTGGTTTTGCTACTCTACTTCTTTTGGCCATGGATCACAGACCCAGATGATGGGAGAGTCTTTGTATGATTTCAGAAACATCTGTGTGGCTCTTACCCCTTTATTTTCCTTCCATTTCAAAAAGCTGAAAATTTGCACAAAATTTACACAGTTTCAGATTCTCCAAGACATTATCAGAGTGTGGTCCCTGGAGCAGCAGCACAAGCATCACCTGAGAACTTGTAAGTGCAGTCTCAGGCCTCAGTGTGTGTTCTAACAGGCCCTCCAAATGATTCTGCTGCATGGTAAAATTTAAGAATTGCTGCTTTAGAATTTTGTCATCTAAGGAAAGCTTTGCCTTTTGTACATAATGACAAAGTTCTCAGTGTGATTTCTGCTATAAGCTATTTATGCTTTGGAAATATTAATAGTTCATCAGCTGGGAAGACTAGGACTCCTGTTACCTAACATCCTGTGATTCAAACTTGAATTTCTTTCTGGGCAGAGTTTTTGACTCTGTGGCTTCTGAGAATGGCTGTTTAAAAAAAGGTGGGGAGAGGTAGCTTACTACCTCTTTCAGTGAAAATGTCTTCTAGATTATACTTAGACTGTCAGCTTGGACTGCTTGTGTTCATTGTCATATTCAATGATATATGATGATGGAAGAATGAGATGAATTTTGTTATCTTAACATTTAAGTCGTGACTGTTACTGTGTTATCAGAGACAGAAAGTAAGCTTGTTATCAGAAGTTAATGCTGAATTTATAGACAGGTGCATTTCACAGAAAAAGTATTGGCAAAGACTAGCTTTTGAGCAGTAATTACCTATGGCGTTTGAGAATGGTTTATTCAACTTGTTAAAGAAAAAAAAAATGATACTTGTTAAGCATGGTAAGAAAAGCTTTATTCAGAACATTGTGATAGGTGCAGGGACCAGACCACTGCAGTGAAACTCTGCACTGGGGAGAGAGATGGGCCCAACTCTGAATACAGCATAGGCAAGTGGGGGTCAGTGGATGGAAAATTACTAAGAGGAAACATTAGGGGTAAGGAGGATTTGGTTAAGCCAACCTAAACATTCTCACTGAGCATAAGCCAGGTTGATCAGACCTCATCTAGGGAATGGTAGAGGCCGAAGAACGTGATCTGATATTGAGGGTGATCAACGATGGGGGTTCTTGGTTAATTGACTTAGCAAGGTTCTTTGCTAAAACTGAATTTTATGGCCGGGCGCGGTGGCTCAAGCCTATAATCCTGGCACTTTGGGAGGCCGAGGCGGGTGGATCAGGAGGTCAGGAGATCGAGACCATCCTGGCTAACACGGTGAAACCCCGTCTCTACTAAAAAATACAAAAAACTTAGCCGGGCGAGGTGGCCGGCGCCTATAGTCCCAGCTACTCGGGAGGCTGAGGCAGGAGAATGGCGTGAACCCGGGAGGCGGAGCTTGCAGTGAGCTGAGATCCGGCCACTGCACTCCAGCCTGGGCGGGAGAGCGAGACTCCGTCTCAAAAAAAAAAAAACAAAAAAACCCCCTGAATTTTATAAGGGAGTTCACAGATGGGCCTAGGAGAAGGTTCAGAAGCCTAGATATTGGTCAAGCAAAGAATCTTTGTCAAATTGAAGTATTAAACCTTTCTGGTATATTGTTTTCATTTTGGCTTTAATGCTAACTGGAGAGTCAATTGAAGTAACTCTTATAATGTTTTGTAACTGGTATTATTTTTCTTTTAATTAATTAAAATTGTTTTTGGCCTCAAAGCTCCATTTTGGGTATAGTTCTAGTTCTGCCCTTAGCTACTTTTGACAATCTCTTGGGATAAGAGAACCTTTATGAGCATTTGCTTAAATATGTAAGAGTTTCACTTACATATTTGAACCAGACCTTTCATTAAGAACTCTCTTTAAGATACAGCTTATTTGTGTGCATTTTTCTGTTTCCCCTGCATAAGACATTCCTGGTTTTTAATGGCTAGCAAAACTAGCTTTTTCTCTTATGGACCAGCAGCTTAAGTACTATTTGTGAAGTTAGGAAGTGAATTACCTAAAATTCCCCTGAAAAGACTAGCTTGACAATAGTTTGTGGCTATTGCATTTTTCTCCTTGGACAGACACATCTTTAGTTTTAAAAAAGTCATGGTCATTTTGATGTCAAAGTCAAAATGGGCCCTGATTTATTGTATTTGGCCTCACTTTCTTGGATCTGACTGCTCAAGAGTAAATTAAATGCCTTTTTCCTCCCTGGGGTGAAGAAGGAATGTTGTTAGTCTCCAGCAGTGTCTTTGATAATGAAGCTGTTTACCTGAGTACTGTAAAAGTCTAGAAGTGGCTAGCATTTTCTTTTTCTTTTTTCTTTTTTTTTTTTTTTGAGACATATCCTCGCTCTGTCACCCAGGCTGGAGTGCAGTGGTGTGATTTCGGCTCACTGCAACCTCTGCCTCCTGGGTTCAAGCAATTCTTGTGCCTCAGCCTCCCAAGTAGGTGGGATTACAGGCGTGAGCCACCACATGATGGCCATAGTATTTTCTGATAAATAACATACAGGCAGAGTTTTCTTTTTCTTTTTCTTTTTTTTTTTTTGAGACGGAGTCTTGCTCTGTCGCCCAGGCTGGAGTGCAGTGGCCAGATCTCAGCTCACTGCAAGCTCCGCCTCCCAGGTTTACACCATTCTCCTGCCTCAGCCTCCCAAGTAGCCGGGACTACAGGCGCCCGCCACCGCACCCGGCTAGTTTTTTGTATTTTTTTTTTTTTTTTTAGTAGAGACGGGGTTTCACCATGTTAGCCAGGATGGTCTCTATCTCCTGACCTCATGATCCACCCGTCTTGGCCTCCCAAAGTGCAGGGATTACAGGCTTGAGCCACCGCGCCCGGCCACAGGCAGAGTTTTCAATCTGTTAGAGTCCATGTGAGGATATTCAGGATCATAGGCATGACCCTTGGAAGACAGACGTGCAGAAGAAATGCAAGAGGGGTTCAATTCTGAGCTGATTCTTCTCTTTCTTTTAACATTTTCCATTTTTTTTTTTTTTAATTGAGGCGAGTTTTGCTCTTGTCACCAGGCTGGAGTGCAATGGCTCGATCTCAGCTCACTGCAACCTGCACCTCCGGGGTTCAGCTGATTCTCCTGCTTTAGCCTTCCGAGTAGCTAGGATTACAGGCATGCGCCACCACCACACCCAGCTAATTTTGTATTTTTAGTAGAGATGAGTTTTCTCCATGTGGTTCAGGTTAGTCTCAAACTCCCGACCTCAGGTGATCAGCCCGCCTCGACCTCCCAAAGTGCTGGGATTACAGATGTGAGCCACCTCACCCGGCCTACATTTTCCAATTCTTTCTGTTTCTCAGGTCTGATGTCAGGTTCTATTTTTATAAGATTTTTTTTTTTAACCAGATTTTATTCTAAATCATTTTTATTAATTTCTGGCAACCTTACCTCATTTAATGTCACTTTCTATTTGAAACATGTTAATTCTCTGGATGAGTGGTTTGCAATGCTTTTTTCTTTTGGAAAATGGAAAGATTTGGGAAAAGTCAGTCCAATAGACATCCCCCCTCCTTCATGGATGTGTGTGAGCCCTGCCCCCAGTTTCTTCCACACTACTTTTGAGGTATGTTAACAGAACACTCAGAACTGGTTTAGATCATTCTTTTTTTACTCCTTTGAGACAGGGTCTCTACTCTGTTACCAGGCTGGAGTGCAGTGGCATGATCATAGCTCCCTGCAGCCTCAACCTCTCAGGTTCAATTGGTCCTCCTACCTCAGCCTTCTAAGTAGCTGGTACTAGAGGTGCACACCACCATGCTCAGCTATTTGGTAGAGACAGGATTTCACCGTGTTGCCCACACTGGTGCAGTCCTCCCACCTCAGCCTCCCAAAGTGTTGGGATTACAGGCATGAGCCACTGCACCTGGCCTTAGATCATTCTTTACCTAATAGAGTAGAATGCTTGCATAAAACTGACATGTTATTACATGTATAGCTTTACAGGTTACAAAGTAATTTTACATACATTGTTCGTGTGAATCTTGCCATTACCTTATGAAGAAGATAGGAATCATTGTCCCCATTTTTCAGATGAGGAAACTGGGGTTGAATAAGTTGAAAAATCCATCCCAGGTTTTTTAAACTATGGCTCATTTCCCTATAAGGTGAGCTGTCATCTTAATAGACCCTTAACTGTTCACTCATCTAACAGCAGTACAGTCTAGACTCAGGGTCTGGAATACCCCTGAAACATGCGAAACTTTGGTTATATTTTTCTGAGATGAGAGATTCCCATAGTTTTTGTTTTGTTCGTTGAGACAGGGTCTCCTCTGTCATTCAGGCTGGAGTGCAATGTTGTGACCCCAGTGTGCTGCAGCCTCAACTTCCTGGACTCAGGTGATTCTCCTGCCTCAGCCTCCTGAGTAGCTGGAATCATAGACATGCACCACCACACCTGGCTAATTTTTTTGAAGAGACAGGCTTTTGCCGTGTTACCCAGGCCGGTCTCGAGCTCTTGGACTCAAGCGATCAGCCCACCTTGGTGTCCCAAAGTGCTGAGATTACAGGCATGAGCAGCTCATGTTTTTTTTTAAATCATACTTTTTTTTCTTTTTTGTCATTGACTTTTTTTTTAAACCTACAGATTTAGGTAGATCATGCTTATTTACCTTGTCAATAGGAATTGGCAACAGGACTGAACAAAAGTTTTTGTTGAGAGAGATCCGTCATACCAAATGCTTATTTCTTGTCTGTCCTAAAGTAACTTAACATTTGCATAGAGTTTTATAGTTTACAGAACTCTTACACATAATGTAACATGATTTTCACAACTACCCTATAAAGTAAGTGGCATCATTCCCATTTGAAGAAACTGCTTAAAGTTAAGAGAATTTATGTTGTGGTGGTGCTGATTCAAAACCTGACACCTTTTCTTAGGCTGAAATTAAGCTAATATGACATGATCTCAGATTCCATAACTACATCTTATATTTTGTAAATTAAAAGTTTAGCCTGCTCAATATCCAGTATCTTCCCAAATATTGTTAAGCAGCCTGGTTTGTAATTGATAGGTTTATTTTTGACTTTAGAATAATTTTTTTTGAAAAGGAGAATTTGTATTGCCTCTCTTTATTCTCATTATTCTTGGACTTTACAGATTATTCAAAATATCTCAGAATTAGTGGTTTATAACTCTGAAAACACTTGCTAATTCCTTGAGTCCACATACATATGTCTGCTGTTATCACTTTCTTCATTCTAGTATGCTCTAAGGATAGGAAGGAATGAAGAATTCCCTTCTTTTTCATTCCCTTCTGCAGTTAACATTTCTGTTCTGGTTCTCATTTTATTCGGGAAGTTCAGGTTAATTTTTTGTTGTTTCTTGAAGAACTTAGATTTTAAGTTAAACTCATTTTGGATGTGAAGTTCTGCTTCCCAGCCTGTTGTGGAGCAGTGCTACAGGCTGCTGCCCGTGACCTGTTTAGCACTTACTTCTATGGAGACATATAATAATAGCTAACATTATTGAGTGCTTACTATGTGTCAGGTAGTGTTTTAAGCTATGTTATCTCCTATAATCACAATAACGCTGTGAGGTAGCTGCTATTATTAGCCCCGTTTTACAGATTAGGGAGATGAAGCTCAGAGAGGTTAGGTCACTTGTTTACAGTCATACAGTTAGTGACAGAGCCTTATGTGAATCCAGACAACTGATTTTAGAGTTTGCTGCAATTTGGTCACTAAACTATGTAGTTTCTCTTGGCATGGACTAGATTCCCCTATTTCTCCAAAGCAGAAGGCTGACTAGTACAGATGCCTTTGGTCATTTTGAATGGTATAATTTCTGAATAAAGGGTGGACCCTGGTTTAGAAGCTAGTGATGGGGATGATCTTAATTTCCAAACTTTTGTCATATCTGCCTGATCAAGGTAGCTGTGGAAGGAGCAGGTTTGAATTTGGAAAATGCTTTGTAATTGCTGCCATCTCTACCTAGAGATGAGACTAATCCATGGTACCTCTTCCTGCTGCAGAGAGTGAAGTTACGCCATTTCCACTGCTCCCAGGGCTTCAAGCCTGCCTTACCCTTGGTCAGTACACACAGAATGAGTGCATGTAGACTTCTGATCTGCCTTTGGTATTAAGGAATAGTGATGAATGATCTGTTCCTTGATTAACAGGAAGGATAGGCAGGCTCTACAGTAGTTTGTGTAGGCTCAAGTCTATGACAGCCTCACAACACTTAAGGGTCCTTTAGACATTTGAAATACTCATAGTTCCTGTATTCACATTTAGATGTCAGTGGATCTTGCTCAGTCTTTATTTTGAGGTAGATGATTTGAATTTGTGTGTGTGTGAGAGAGAGACAGAGGAGAGAAATGCCCCTATGACCTTGGCTGTCATTTTCTCTTTATTGCGAGGCATGAAGGAGAGAACAGCATGAGCCAACCACAGGGAATTAGAGGGAGATAGAGGGGGTTTGAAGGGAACAGCTGTTTTTAAAAAAAGGTGACAAAAGCAGGCAAGACTTAAAGGCCTGGCCTTGGCAGTAGTCAGCTGAGGGAGAAAGTTAGTCTGATTTCTTGTTCTGTGGTTGCTCTGGAGGTAAATGTAAAAAATTATGATAGTCTCTCCTATATAGGGCTAGGCTAGCTTTTTTTACTTCCTTAGGGCATATATGAAAGCAGTTTTCCTGGGATTGGGCTCAACTTGCTCTTCTGTGTTCCCTTTTTCTTCTCACCCTCTGCTACATATCTACACATCCAGTTTTTCCTGCCAGCGAGCTCCTCCTTTTCTCCGGCTGCTAGTCCCAGCTGTCATCTTTGCCTCCCATCCCCCATCCCTAGTTATGCAATTTTACATTATGCTTCTCCTGGGTTTGCTGCCTCCATTTTTAATGCTCTGCCTGCTACCCCCTCTAACATCAGCTTCTAGTCTCTTCCTCCCTTAAAGCCAGTAACCACTGTTCAGTTTCCCTCTTTATCCTACTGTTGCTCTGAATGCACTGATATTAATACTTTCCAAAACTCTTGCAGATCTGAGCCCAGTCACTTAAGGTAGTGGGTGGGAAAGAGGGTGGGGCGGGAGGTTGTTTTCTAAAATTTAGGGGTTTTCCAAAATATTGGATGACCATTGACCTAGAGAGCAAACAGATGCTTCTGTTGGCCTCCCAACTTTAGGCAGTGTGTGTTTTCTTGTTGAAAGTACGTATTTGTTTGAAAGCCCTTAGTAATGAAAGGCAGGGCAGTGAGTCAGGCTCTGAACCTCCTGTTGCTGCTGCTGAGAGCTGGTTCTTTTCCTGGATTGAAGCTAATTTTGGATAGATAATGAGGTGGATGGTTGCTAATAACTTTCCCTTGCTAATTGTGATTTCACAGTACTTTGTAAAGAGGGTTTTTTCCTTTTCTCTTTTTCTTTTCTTTCTTTTCCATGCTGTTTAGAGGGACATAGATCTGTTTTCATGAGTGTTCAGCTATCAAGGAATTCCTTAGTTTGGTTAGAAGCAGCACAGTTTATTGGAAAGAACCCTAGACTAAGCTGAAGACCTGCATTCTACTCCCATCCCCACTCAGGATTAGCTGCCTAAGTGATCTTGGGCAAGTCATGAACCTGTATCTGCACCTGCCCTATGTATGAACCTTGTAGAACTGTGTGAATGAAATGAGATGTGATGTATGTGGAAGCACTTTGCAAACTGTAAGTTTTATAAAAATTTCAGGTGCTGCCCTTTATTAATTTAGCTCCTGACTACAGCAACAGAGAAGTGTTTCCAATGTCTTGTAAATTCCTTCCTTTTCTGAAGCCAGCCTTCTCCAGAACAGGGCATTGGAATCATCAGAACTAGAGGCAGTCTTGCCTCAGAATCATCTTATCTTTCCACACTGTTCACCCTCCCCCAGTTGCTTTAGGAACTCTTTGACCCAGTGCTTCTCTATCTCCATTTTCTAATAAGATTATAATTTTATGGAGTTAGTGATCATAGTATGTTGCACAATCGGTCAAAGGTTCCTGGCTTTTTGTGGTCAGGGATAATTAATTATTTATTTATTTATTTATTTATTTATTTATTTATTTATTTAACTAAGTGGTGACAAAGCATATCTTTAACTTAAGTAAACCTTTTCAGGCCAGTGAGATACATTGACCACAGTTGCGGTGTTAAGAGACCATGCTTTCACTTTGGATTCCAGGTCAGACTCTTGTTATTAGCATGTTACTGTGGGCAAAATATTTAACTTTTTTGGACATTAGTTTCCACATCTTTAAGGAGATTATAATGGCACTTATCATATAAGGCCATTGTGAGGAGTAAATGAGATAATGAATAAAGTGCTTAACACATTGCCTAATCATATAACGCATACTTGGAAAATGTCACCTGTTACTGTATATGTCTAATAACAATAATAACAGTCATGGCCTTCAAAGAGCACAGAAAAATGTCCGTTGTTGGCATTTTAAAGGATTTTTTATTTTGTGTTTTAAAAGTTCACTTAAATATACATCATATAATTTACTAATGCAAAGAACATTTTTGTCTTGGTCCCATTTTCCTTGATACAGGTAGAAAATTGAACTGACTTAGATCAGCATTCCTTCCTCTTAGCAGGAAGTCTTGCCCAGGGTGGCATGATCAGGCCAAGTGCCTTGCCCGGTTGTGTGCAGTGGGAATCATAGTCAGACTGTTTCTCAGCTACCTATGAATTGTGTGGTATTAGGACTTGGGGTTACAGTGGAATTGGATGGATTCTTGGTGAAAGGATACTTTCAGGCATCCCTTTTACATTAGCATTGTCAACAGATTGACAAACAGGCTGAAGTCCAGGCCTGCTTTGAAGTACAATACAGAAGAAGGAAAAAAGTACAAAAGAAATCCACTAATAGTTCTAGGGCATAATCAAGTACATAATTAACAGCATTTGAGAGGCTGTAACTCCCCAAGTTCACAGATAACGTGGTAAGACCATTTGTGATTACCACTTATGGTTAAGAATATGACTAAAACAGAATAATACTTTTACTGCATTTCAGGGATTTACTGATAATCAGTTTTCTCTGGTGATTGAACCAGTAGTAAAATAAATAAAACCAGCTTCCTCTTTCTTCCTTCCTTTCTCTCTCTCCTTCCTTCCTGCCTGCCTGCCTTTTTTCCTTCCTTCCTTCTTTTTCTTTTCTTTTTTTTCTTTTTTTTTTTTGAGGCGGAGGCTTGCTCTGTCACCCAGGTCAGAGTGCAGTGGCACGATCTCGGCTCACTGCAACCTCTGCCTCCTGGGTTCAAACGATTCTTCTGTCTCAGCCTCCCGAGTACCTGGGACTACAGGTGAGCACCATCACGCCTGGCTAATTTTTGTATTTTTAGTAGAGATGGGGTTTCACCATAGTGGCCAGGCTGGTCTTGAACTCCTGACCTTGTGATCCTCCCACCTCAGTCTCCCAAAGTGCTGGGATTACAGCGTGAGCCATTGCACCCGGCCCTCCTTTACTTCTTCGTTTATATTAGCTGGCATTGACTTTGACAGATGGGCAGGTGGTAGTTTGTGAAACTGAGATATGGCTCCTTGTATACCACTGTATTTGACAATGAGCTCAGCTCTTCATGCAGGGGCTTGGGGGCTCCTTTCTGTAATTCTAAAGCTTCTCCTGCATCTGAGAATGACATCTGTTGGGCTTCTTAGGGCCTCTGGTAGATATTTCCTTACAAGGAATGCGTGCTGGATCTGAAGAGGTAGTTTAAAATGGCATATTAAAGGCAGAACGTTTAGTCTAAGCCTGTTAATCACTGCATTCCTGTGTTCCCCAGATTCTGAAAATGTCAGGAATTGAAAGACTAGTATGAATTTGGAGGTCTTGGCCTCTACTTGAGTAAGTATAGTACCTCCATTAATGTTCTTAGTCCATGGTGTGGGGTTATCACCAAAGGCAAATACTGCTATGGATGTAAACAGGAATTTTTCCATTTAGTAACCTCCATTTTCAGCTAGCCCTGTTACATCCTTGGCTTCTGGACTGTAGGAAAACAGTTCCATTTATTTCATCCTTTCCTCTGGAATGTTCTTAATCTGATGTTGGCAGATCCTGACCTCACTCCCTGCTCACTGCAGAAGGGCTGGTTTGGCTTATGCAGCAGGCCTCCCAGGGGAAGTTTCCAAGCCAATCAGAATGCCCTCTTTTAGTGTCTTTCCTTATACCTTAGGATACTGTCTGAATCAACAGAAATGCTGAATGAACCCTAGGTGGAGTGGAAGGGTAAGAGAGAGTATGCTCGCACTCTGAATTTTGTTTCCTGTGGACCTAACTCCAAGTTTTTAAATTAAGCCTGAATTTTTTTTTAACTCTTTCTGCCATTTCCACCTTGTCTTATGGAAGTGTAACCCCAAGCAAATTATGGGCAATTGGAGGTAGGCATCAACTTTAGTTCCTGGGCAGTTCCTGAGAGTATTGGTTGAGGCCTGGCCTTCACCCTAGTGTTTGGTTTAATTCATCAGTGTACATTTCTCGTTCTTCTGAGCTGGCTTCTAGAAGCCAGGCAATTCAACTGTATAGAGCCTGTCAAATACCATAGCTTTTCAGATTTTTCTAGTTAATGGATCTCTGGGGTTACGGAGGGCACAGTCCCTCCATTTGTGGCAATAGTTGGGTTGCTGGGATTGTTGGTCCCACTTCTGAGCTGACCCAGAAAGTATTAATATATCTCACTGTGGTGTGAAGTACAGACTGTCTTGTTCTCCTGAGACTGAGGGTCTGCATTCAGAAAGAGGCTGCCTAATATAGACAACTGGGTTGTTTGTTTGCCATTGGCCCAGGGAAGACTAGGAGGTGGAGAAAGTCTAATCTGAACCCAGGATAGAATCCTGTGTGAGAGAGAAATTTGCTGCTCTTTCAGTTGAAATTTGGACTCTGAATCCCAAGAGAAGGCACCAGTAGGTCAGTTAATACTTCTTGTTGAGGCTTGCAAAAGACACTGCATTTCTAACAAAGCGTTTACCCATCCAAAAGAGAGATCCTGATTTGGCATATAAAACTACTGCCTCTTCTGGTTATCTTTCATCACTTGCCTGAGTTTGAAAAGGTAATAAATGGTTTGTGTTTTAAGGAAAGAGGCTCTTCCCAAGACCTGAGGCTTTCTCATTCCTACCAGCTGGGCCCATTGCTAAAATGCTTTCCAGTGGGCTTGCTTCTGCCTGGCCAGCACCTGGGCTGCCCCAGCTTGTAATTAGCCTGCCTTTGCTTCATAAGCTTCCCAGGGTGTGGTTCTTCTTCTAAAAGCTTGTATGAATTGCTGTACTGTCTCTTTATAGTTTAAAAATGAATCCTTTTTTGTTCTTTGCAACTCATTTGCTTTTTTCTTTTCTTTTCTTTAAATTACTATTAACACCTGTTGATTCTTTTTTTTTCTGATTGGCCTGTCACTGCATTCCTGCTCCCCCTCCCTCTAGCTGGGTTTGTCAAGTCGCCCATGTCAGAAACTAAGCTCACGGGGGACGCCTTTGAGCTGTACTGTGACGTGGTCGGGAGCCCCACGCCAGAGATCCAGTGGTGGTACGCAGAAGTCAACCGGGCAGAGTCTTTCAGACAGCTGTGGGACGGTGCTCGGAAGCGCCGTGTCACCGTAAACACCGCCTACGGGTCAAACGGCGTGAGTGTGCTGAGAATAACCCGGCTCACCTTGGAGGACTCTGGGACTTACGAGTGCAGGGCCAGCAACGACCCCAAGAGGAATGACTTGAGGCAAAACCCCTCCATAACATGGATTCGAGCCCAGGCCACCATAAGCGTCCTTCAGAGTGAGTCCAGCACCCTACAGTAGTAGTACTGTAGTCATTAGAGGTGGCCCGATGACCCTTCCCTTCTGCATCCTTTCCCTCTTCCCCAGTATGATCACTCACCCCACCCCTTGTCTTCGTTTTTTTTTCAAACCCATGACCCTTCTGGTTGTAGTGTATGAAAACATCTGTGGCAACTTTTTTTCTTCTTTTCTTTGCCGTCCTTTCTGCCTCCCTTATTCCCCAACCCTTCTCTGTGTCTTTCTTCTCAGGAACAAAGAACTTGAGGAAATCCGTGACTGTCCAAAATCATCTGTGTTGGGGAGAGTTGCGGGGGGAGAACTGGGAAGCTTAAAAAAAATTAAAACTCACAAAACCAGGCGGTCCAAGGAGGGTAGTGTTGAAATGGTTTCTTTCCCTCCCCTTTGATTTTGTAGTAGGTTTCCTGCTATACTTTTGCTGATTTCTTCTCTGGTGCCTTTCTATTTTTGTTTCTTTCCCCAGTCTAACTACTTTTTATTTCTTCTGTTCTTCTGTTTGAAGCTCTCTAAGTAGCTGCCTTCACCTCTATGGTTTTAAGTTTGTGTCTGCCCAGCCTCTTCCCTTACTGTGACTTGGTGTCATCTTGTGATGGGAATGTTGCCATGGGTACAGTGTGGTGGTGTGTTTTGGTTGTTGGGTGGCATGTAAGCTTGGATATTTTCATAGTTCCAGCTCCTTTTCTTTTCTGAAACCGTGGCATTGCTTCTCTGATAACAGCCCTCTACTGCAGCAGTGTACTCCTCACTGGGCCTGCTAATTAGTCTCCTCTTTAAAAGCAGCAGCCTGGAACTTCCTTCATATGTTTTGCTATTAGGAGTCAAGTCACACTAAGCTACAAATTATTATTTTTTTAACCTATCACACTGTCTGGAAGTCAGAGTTGCAGTTGATTCCTGTTCATGGTTTGACTCTGATGAGTAGCTATTGGCACAGTGTGCCTTATCCCAGAGGATGGGAACTCCAGACATAGTGTGGGGACCACTCACACTGGCCCTTTCTTTGTGTCTTGAAAAAAGAGGAAACTAACTTCCAACCTGGTTTCTCGAGGTGATGGGGTGAGCTGACCAGCTGGCTCAGAATCCTCCCCTTGTAGCAGGTATGTGTGAGACGTATGACACCAGGGCTTTTGTGGCTACTTCTCTCTCTTTCTCAAAAGTGACTTGCTACCTTATGTTGGGAAGCAGAGGGAGGGAGAAGCCACCACAGAACCAATGTTCCTGGCCAAGAAGAGTTCTGGCCCCACATCAAACCTGGTTATAATTGAGGGGACATTCACTTTTGGAAAGATCCTCTGGGGTTTTCACCTTTTCTTTGAGGACACAATGAGAGATCTATAGCCAGTTCTAGCTTAAAGAGCTGATTGATCTAGAGAAAGTAAGACTAGTAAAATCTTGCTTTGATGAGGAATTTGGTAATACATAAAGTAGTAAGACATGGGCCTTGAGTCTATATACTTATATGGAAAACAGCAAATTAGTGTCTGTTCTTTGTAGCCACTTGAAGATCCCTATCGGTAAAAAAAGAGTCCTTTGTAGGGCAGTGGTAGGAGAGGCTGCTGCAGTTGGCACTGTTGAATCAGAGAACCTGCTTCTGGAAAGAGGAAAAGAAAACTTTGTCTGTGTGAAAATGGGGAACATTAACCCAGTGATTTTTTTTTTTTTAAACAGTATTTTCCCCCTGCACGCCTCCTTCTCCTGCCCCCCCTTGCTCCTTTCCTTATAAAAGCAGAATTACCTACATGGCCACAAAGGTCTGTGGAAGTTTATAGATATGGACTGGGCTGGGCATTTGCACTTGTACTTCCAAGAGCCTGACTCATAGCTAGAATGGCCATGCCAAGGAGCTAGAAAAAGATGTGGCTTTGGGATACCGACCTGCCAATCCCGAGAATACATAGGATTCCCCCAGTTCACTTAGAATTGTCTGCATGTGGTTGAACCAAATCCTGGCTAGACTCTCTTCAGACTTCCCCATCAGTCAGTTAACCCTAGTTAGCTGTTTTGGAGAGCCGGGAGTTTGCTGCTGCTGCTGCTGCTGCCTTTTTTTTTTTTTTTCAAACACCCTGGATCCAACTCTGATTGGATTGTTTTATGATCTCAGCATCCCAAAAGACATTGCCTCTATGGGGAGGTCAAGTGTTCTATCTAAGAATGACCTCCTGGTAGTACTTTCCCCAGAGCTCGTTGAGTATGTAAGGCAGGAAGAGAAGTGTGCCCAGTTTTTAGGTATCTCTCTGGCCATATAGGGTAAGGGTCTCCTATCCACTGCTTTTAAATAGACATCAGTGGCAGGTAAACACATTTGAGCTTCTCCTAAATGTTCATCTCTCTTGGACTTTGACTGGGCAGCGCTTGGCCACAAAAATAAAAGCCCCACCTTCATCCTGGTGCAGAATGCAGATGAGGCACCATGACCAAAGAACTTGGTGTAGCACTGTTTTTCATATACAGCAATCAAAGGAGGCAGGTTACCCTACCCCACAACCCTCCTATGGTGCAGAATCATATTTAAACCTATTTAAATTATCCACTTGCTCCCAGCTGACTCTCTCCTGGATCTTTAACACTTAAGGGAAAAAGTGCTTTCCTTTGCCTTCCAAGAATTCTTGACAGAAAGTCTTACCAGGTTGCTTTCATCAACTTCTTAATCTCCCTGAGCTGCAGTGGTCATTTGCATCGCCACAGGTAAGAGTAGCATTTACTTTGGCCTCCTTGTATTTAAACATCTGGAAGCTCTTGGCCTCATTCTCAGAGTTTACCCTTTCTCAGTGCAATCTGAGAGGAATAGCCAGAAGGAGAGTCCCAAGTGGGACAGAAAATGAAATTGGATAATAAAAATTCAGTAAAAACCTAAAAGTGTGTTTGGGTTTTAATGTTGCCTTTATATTTTTTTAATTTCTCTTCTGTGGAGTACTGGTTCTATCTTTTTCTCTTTTGTTTTTGCTTGGTTTTGATTTTTCTTGGAATTGTGATGCTTTCTGCTGATGGTGTGTGTGCGCGCCTTCCATTGCAGGGTTTGCAGCCGTTTCTGCTCGACTTCTTAAGGCCCAGGGATTTGGCTTCTGTCCAGTGTGTCTTGGAAACCATGGGACACCACTGCGCTAACGTGTTTACATGCATCTGCTTCTGTCTTAGTGGCTGCTATGCCTCCATTATCTGTACATAGAGACCCTGTTTGATGTTACTGATAAGGACCAGTGCTGAATGGAAGATAACCGTTATCCTTTTGCCAGAGTTGGAAAATAGAACTAATTTGTTAATTGAGCAAACTTAAGGTTTTGCTTTATTACAAGTTTCTTCAAAGACATTAACTCTACAAATCAGAAATGTTACATCGGTTAGGAGGTCCTTAAGACATTACATTTTCCAGGTATCCCACAACTTCCCCATGCTTTCCCCCTCCCTGAATAGCAAGCAACTTAGTTCCCATGGAGGGAGAGAGTTCTTTCCTCAAGTTAAGGCTCAGCACAATACTGTATAAAATGGTGAGGGGAGCTGCTGCAGAGCTGTAGACAGGAAGTGGCTAGACACAGGGAAATGGGAAGTCAGTCAAGGGTTTCTGAGAGAGAATTGGAAAACAAATAGCAAATACCTCTTATTGTGGTTGGGAAAAGATGGTTAGTGTAGACTTAACCTGGAGATGTTTGACCAAAAGTAGAGAAAACTAAGCCTGGGGAAATAATAAAGACAAAGCTCATTAACAAAAGACAACAGCCCTAGAAATGACTTTAATACAGTGATGGATTTCAAAGTGCTTTAAAGATGAAACTTCTAGGAATAATATAGAGTGATTTTAAGCATTTCTGTTCAATGTATTATAATATTTGACTCAGGTTATTTTTGTAGATCAGCTAGTGATCCCTGGTTATCTAAGCACAGAATAGAACCAGAGGTGAAGTATGTCCTAGGACAAAAGGTGGCGGGGGTGGTCTTGGGGCTGGGGGGCAGGGATAGAGAATTCAGTCAGATATGTCTTCTAGGCCCAGCTTTGCCATTAGTAATACTTATGGCCTTGTACAAATCATTTCACTTTTCCAGCTCTTAAAATTTAAGAGTGGGATTCAATGAACTCTAAGGGCCTTTCTAAAATTCTAGGAGCCCATAATACCAACACAATATTGCACTCTAGTTATATTTTCTCAGAATGGAATGTGTTTTAAAGTGCAATTTTGGAAAACAAAAACAAAAACAAAAAACTTGTTTTGGGAATAAGTATGGCTGGAGAGGAAGAACTGATGATGGTTTTTCAAGAATTTTGCCTCCACAAAATTTGGAAAATACAAGTGACTTCCAGTAGGAAGTATGCTTTTACAATCCACAGTGTCTTTTTTCTGCATAAATAATGGCCATGGCTGGTTTGCCATAGGTTTAACATTTAAATGTGGGGAAAGTTATACTTGTATTATCTAATTATTACTGTTCCAAGGCCCAGTGACACAATAGGGAGTATATTATAATAGGTATATAAATGATATGGCCTTTGTCTTCAGAACGGCAAGGTGGAGCCTGGTTTTCTAATTGAATCCGAATTGTTTGGTGGTTCTTTTAAAAAGGTGGTATTCAAAAGCGTAAGTGGATTGTTACCAGTACAAACACCCATAATACTCCCATTCTTTCACGTCTAGGCCAACTGGTCTTCAGGCTGTTGTCTGCGCTAGTGGTCATTTGCTTATAATCATTGTTTTTCCTTTCTTGACTTCCTCCAAAGTGGTAAAGTGAAATTCCTCATGTGGTCCTGTCTGCCCTCCCTCTTTTTCTAGTTTCCCCCTCCTACCCCGTCCAATTCTCAGGCCAGGGCTACAGAGGATGGAAGGCTATTGCCCCCTATCATTGTGCACTCTTATTACAGAGCCAAGGATTGTCACCAGTGAAGAGGTCATTATTCGAGACAGCCCTGTTCTCCCTGTCACCCTGCAGTGTAACCTCACCTCCAGCTCTCACACCCTTACATACAGCTACTGGACAAAGAATGGGGTGGAACTGAGTGCCACTCGTAAGAATGCCAGCAACATGGAGTACAGGTGAGAAGGGTGGGCAGCTCCTGGGAAGGTGGGAGGGAGTGTGGCTGAGCTTACTTGACATTCATAATCCATAGTTGTGCCATGCAGGAGGGACATGAGATATATTTGGCTCTCCCTTGGAGAGTCCAATCCAGTATATCTCAGGTAAGGCCCAGTAGTCTAGAAAAGATTCCCAAAGGATTCTAATGAGCAGCCAGATTTGAGAACCATAGATTATCCCCTCGCTATAATCATAGAGAAACTGAGGCCATGAAGTAGTGATTTGTTCAGGGTAACAATGCTAGTCAATAGGAGAGTCACACTTAGAATGTAGTCTCTTTGCCTAATCTAGTCAGATCAAAGTTAGGTTTGAAGAAACAGATTGAAGTCTGCTTTGTGACTGTAGAGCAAGACAACTCCCTAAGCCATCTTTCCACTGGGTAGATTTCCTGGTGAGTTCCCTTTTAGGAGTGTGTAACATCACTGTAACCTGATAAGGACCAGCGGATGCAGGGCTCTTGAATGATCTGGAGTGAGGACGGTAGCCTGGAAATACCCTTTGAAGAAAGAAAGATATTTGCTGGCTAGAGTTACCCAGCACCCAAATATTTGGTGCTTTTTGGAATATCTAGCACACATGGCACCCCACGTTTCAGAATAGTTTGTTCCTGGTTGAAAACTGTCTGGAAAAGAATCAGCTAATCCTGCTTAGAAGATTAATGCAGTGCAAAGAAAGAGAGCACTGAAGTGAGACCAGGAAAGCCCATGTACCCGTGATGGCAAGGGCATTCTGCAGGATATTGCAGCATTGAGACCTTTTCACACCCCTTATTTAGTTGATCCAAATGAATCTGTGGCTCCTCCTTTTTTCCCAAGCAAGGAAAGAGTGACTCTTGGCTGCTTTAAGGCCAAATACTGTATTTAGTAAGTTCTAGAACCAAGGCTAGGTTCCAGGTCTTCTGATTTTCTAGAAATTTTTCTAGAATTGCTTTTATTTTA
This sequence comes from Chlorocebus sabaeus, assembly GCF_047675955.1. Classification (NCBI taxonomy): domain Eukaryota; kingdom Metazoa; phylum Chordata; class Mammalia; order Primates; family Cercopithecidae; genus Chlorocebus; species Chlorocebus sabaeus. The sequence continues at coordinate 49,391,483 of NC_132929.1, read as the reverse complement.
TCTGCTATGCCATTCGCTTAGTGGCAAGGTAGTTAACCTATCTCCACTGTAGTTTCTTATGATAAAAAAAAATTAGAAATTTAGCCTCAGCGATTTTCCTCATAGTTTAGAAAGGATTAATCAAATAAAGTTGTTAGGTGGAATGAAAAGCATTTTTTTCTTGTTCTGTCCATTAGTTTTACAGACTTGATTTTTTGTTGTTATTTTATTGAGACAGGGTCTGGCTCTGCCTCCCAGCCTGGAGTGCAGTAGTGCGGTCTCAGCTCACTGCAACCTCTGCCTCCCGGGCTCAAGCCATCCTCCCCAGTAGCTGGGACCACAGGTGCACACCACCACACCCGGGTAATTTTTTTTTGTATTTTTTGTAGAGACTGGGGTTCACCGTGTTGCCCAGGCTGGTCTTGAACTCCTGAGTGCAAGCAGTCTTCCCACCTTGGCCTCCCAAAGTGCTGGATTTACAGGCGTGAGCCACTGCATCCAGCCTCAGACTTGTTTTTTATAATACCTCCTTTAAGATAGCAGACATCCAATCATGTTTCTCTTGGGTCTTGTACTATTGCCTGCAAAGTGTTGAGCTTTAACTTCATGAAGTTTCAGCCTGACTTTATAAAATGCTGCTTCTCTCTTTTTTTTTCCCCCTCAACTTATTTGAAGCTCTCCAAGGGTGTTGTGTATCTCTAGAGTTTTTCAGGGATTCTACATTTTGTGGAGTAACAACTGATGAGTTCCTCGGCTACTTAATAAGTCAGTCTGAAGAGCTGATTTCAGAACCCTGCTTCTGCCCAGCATGTAGGGGATGTTATCCCTTTGCTTTAATTTCTTGCTAATAACTAGTCCAAGAGAATGGTGTGGGGAGATTTTGAGCCTATAGGCATGGACTCAAGTGTAGGAGTTATCTTCCCAAGTGAACTTAGAAGTCTAAGAACTTCAGTCTTAAGTTCAGGACTGAGTTTGAGGAAGGAGCAGCAGCTTTTTCTTCAGGGCTTAGACCCAAAGAACTTCAGTTTAAGCCCTGAAGAAAGAGCTGCTGCTCCTCCCTCAAACTCTGGAACACTTTGATAAGAGCAGCTGACTTGTCTGTTTTCCAATTGGGAGCATACTGATAGAAGAGGCATGGTGTCACATTGAGAAGACACCTTGACTGCTTCTCTCAGAATATTGTGCTGCCATGTGGATATCTTGAGACAGTCCTGGGGATAGGCTATGTCTCTCCTTGTCCATAGTCTCTTAACCCGTGTTTCCTTTTTGGAATGAGCAATATAAGATGGATAAATGCATTAGGCCAGTGAGTGGTTGAGTTTAGGAGTTTTTCTTAGACATTAAATAGTGCAGTAGAGATTTGACCGTCACAAGTATCATATTTTAACCCCTAAGCAAAAGAGCCAGAGCTCAGCCCTATATAAACATTTATCCTCTGATCTGGAGGCTGCTGTTTTTCTTTTATCTGTAATTTCTCACCGACCTTTCTGCACATGTTTGGTGTATGTGCTTGTAGGCCAGAGTGTACTGAGTTGTTGTGTAGTTGGCCCTCAGGGGCAAGAAAGCTTGTTTGGAATCACCCTGTGTGATTGAGATGAAGTGCTGTTCTGGCCATATATACTACTTTTTCTTTTTTTCGAAACAGGGTCTTACTCTGTCACCCAGACTGGAGTACAGTGGCATGATCATGGCTCACTGCAGCCTTGACCTCCCAAGTTCAAGCGATCCTCCTGCCTCTTAGCCTCCCGAGTAGCTAGGACTATACGTGCACCACCATGCCCAGCTAGTTTTTTAATTTCTTATAGAGACAGGGTTTCGCCATGTTTCCCAGGCTGATCTCAAACTCCTGGGCTCAAGCAGTCCACCCACCTCAGCCTCCCCAAGTGCTGGGATTACGGGTGTGAGCCCCCGCGCCCGACCCATACAGTCTTCTTACAGTCCTTCCTGTCACTCTGCTTAACTTGATCTGAATCTGTGCACAGATATTCACTCTGTGTTCACTCAGTAATTCATTCATTTATTCATTCCCCTGTCGTATTCCAGACATCAGGCGAGGTGCTCTGTATGGGATAGTATGCCGAATAAACAATGCCTATCCACATAGAACTTGGTCTCTTGGGAAGCCGGACATTAGTCAAGTAATCACATAAATATATAACCACACACATGATAAGTACTGTGAAGAAGTACATAGTAGTATGAGAGAGAATGTTGTGGAAAGGGATGACGTTTAGATTGGGGCTGGAATAAGCCGACATGTAAGCCAAGACCTGATGGAAATGGAGTTAGGTAGACTAAGGGACGAGAAGAGCATTCTCTGTAAAGAAACATCTTGTGTGGAGGTTTTGAGGTGGGAACAAGCTTGGTGCTTGAAAAACTGAAGAGAGACCAGAAGAGCTAGACAGTGGCATGGAATGGAGCTAGGGATATAGACAGGGGCCAGATCATGTAGGGCCCTGGGGTTTATCATAAGACTTTTTGCTGCATGTCTATGGCTGATGCTCTGATGGCAGATTTTTTTCTTTTTCTTTATGCTTGGGTCCTGTTAGCGAGTAGACTTGTGGAAAGGCATGCTACTAAAGGACAAGGTAGGAAGAACAGAACTACCAAAACAAGGTCTTTGGAGAAGCTCAGAAAACTTGTGCTTTTTGTTTGTTTGTTTCTCTTGTTATTTATCTAACTGGAACCACCAGGTGAACAAGAGGTTTTTAGTGATTTTTGTCATTTGCTTTTGTTTTTCTGAGATAGAGTCTTGCTCTGTTGCCCAGGCTGGAGTGCATTGGCGTGATCTTGGCTCACTGCAAACTCTGCTGCCCGGGTTCAAGTGATTCTCCTGCCTCAGCCTCCCAAGTAGCTGGGATTACAGGCGTGTGCCACCACGCCCGGCTAATTTTTTTATTCTTAGTAGAGACGGGGTTTCAGCATCTTGGCCAGGCTAATCTTGAACTCCTGATCACCCGTCTCAGCCTCCTAAAGTGCTGGGATTACAGGGGTGAGCCACCACACCCAGCTGTGATGGTTTTATACTGTATATCTGAATATAAACTATAGTACTTTGGACGTCCTTCTATTTTGATTACTTTTGCATTTTGTTTCTCCCAATAGACCAGAGCATCCTAAGTTTAGGGACCATGTTGCCATTCCATCTTTGTATTCTTGGCACCCTGTAAAGAGCAAGACATTAATGTTTTAGGATGCATAGAGAGGGATTTTTGCTTTTAGTTAGAAGGAGGTGAGTTGCATTGAGGGTTTGGAGAGCAGGATCCCGGATTGCCCCTTTGATTCTCCTTCTGTTGTATATTTTGACCGTTCCCAGTTTCCTCACTTGGTTTTTCTTCTCATCTCTGCAGGATCAATAAGCCGAGAGCTGAGGATTCAGGCGAATACCACTGCGTATATCACTTTGTCAGCGCTCCTAAAGCAAACGCCACCATTGAAGTGAAAGGTACAACCCAGCAGAGGCTGTGGTGTGAGCCTCTCACTCTCCTTCCAAGACAGTACCTTGGTCTGGAGTCTCAGTCTTCAAGCTCCTCCTCTTTCCATGTCAAGACACAATTTAATGTTATGGTTAGGCCACAGGCTCAGGAGCCTGGCTGCCTGGGTTTAAATTCCGACCCCATCATCTACTAGCTGTGTGGCCTTGGTGGTTTACTAACTTCTCTTTGCTTTCTTTTCCTCATTTTTAAAATGAGGATATCAGCAGTACTTACATCATGGGTTTGTTAGGAGGATTAAATAAGTTAATAGATTGAACTACATAAAATTGCTGTTTTTATATGTCAAAAATGTTTCAGTGTTGGCAGCTCCTATGGCCCAAGGCTTTGTAAAGCTCTTAGGTCAGTGCCTTACAAGTATGATTACATAGGTCTTCTGTGGGCCAGCAGGATTGAGGGGGAAGGTACAGTGGGTACAGTGTGCAGAGTGGACATCAGCTGTTTGTGGATAATTCATTAGAATTGTAATAGAAACCTTTGAAAGATGAGGCAGTAGTAGAAAGTTCCAAGAAGGGCAAACAGAACTATAAAAGTTGGAGCTACCCAACATCATAAATTTCACCTTTCCTATGTTATTTCAAAGAAGCATCTGAGACCCAGAAAAGTGAAACTTCTAGCTCTCTGTCACACAGTGAGTTTGTGGCAGAGCTAGTCTAGAACACAGGTCTTGACCCCCAATCTAGTGTTTTTTCTACTCTCACAAAATGATCATGAGGAGGCAGGGCTACTGTTTGAGGTCAGGTTTTCTATTTTCAGTCTTTCTCATTTTGCTTAGTAAGGACACCGACTTGTTCTTTAAATCCATAGAGTTATCCCTGGAAGCTAGAAGGACAAATTTAGGAGAAGGAAAGGGCCCATATAATAGGTATTCAGGTCTTCCTAAAATATTTGTAAGATTAAAATTGCAGATTCAAGAAAGGCGTAGACACATTGAAGGTTTCCATTATATGGTGTTATTAAATGAAAGTAATATCTTGGTGACACAGCCCTCACTTGTGAGTTGATGTAGGGATGGCCACTGCCTCCTCCATCTGCCAGTTTGATTCTGAATGCCTAAAGGAGTTACAGTTACAGGTCACAGTGGGCCAGAGAACTTGGCATTTCATTTTTTCAGTGGCTTTTCTTGGAGAAATCTTGCTTTCTACCCATTTTAGAAGAATGCCACATGTATTCAACATGAGGATGAAGGATGTGGGAAAACATTTTCTCTAAGCCAGTGAGGGCGTTCCCCAGCCTAGACAAGCTGAATTGTGTAGGGAGACTTCTCTGTGAGACTTGAGGCCCTGCTGCATTCCTGGCTGAGCCTTTGGCACAAAGTCCAAGTGCAAAGGCAGGGTGGGTGAGGGAGGGAAAGAGTGGGGTGTCTAGTTCATTGTGCTCCCCAAGCCTGAGATAATTAGTCCTAACTAACTGTAATTGTTAGTGACTTTGAGTTAATGATTTCTAAATAGCACTTTTAAGAGTGAAAACTGAAATGGTTTTTCCATCTGTTTGGCTGCTTAAGAAAGTGGGGTTTAGTGGCCCTAGAGGCATCTTTCTTCATATTCTCTTCAGCAGGTAGGAAGCAGCAGTTGCCAGTGTCAGAGAATAGGACGCTGTAGGCCAGGAGTATTATCAGAGCAAGTTACAACTTACGTGTTATATTCAAGGTGCTTACTGTGCACTGTTGCATTCTCACTGTACAAATAGCCCTATAAGGAGGGTGAGGCAGGTGGTGGTATCCTGGTTTTACAGAAGTAGACCTTGAGAGAATTCTGTTTTATAAATAACCTAAACCATATTCTGGACCACTTTGTATAGATATACTGTGTGTTTCTCTCTCAAGAAAATTTGTAAAGAATTCTAGTCTGTCTTCTCTCCCCAACACCTGGATAGAAAAGAGCTGAATGTTTAATGTCTTGTCTTCCAAGTTATGGATAGTTGAGTCTGGTAAAGACTATGAACAGTTTGCTTTTTCAGTATATGTTTTTAAAGGTTTGCCATAGGCCCAGGATCATATTCTGAGCTCACTTCCAATTGTGGTTGGGGTAGAAAAACTGCCTTGCATTTAGAGTAGTACATGTCTGTATGTTAGTTCCTAAAACATTTTAATAGAAACTCACATTTTATTCCCTTAGTGTCTCTGGGGTGGCGATAAGAGACAGTTAATCTTTTTATAGCTGTAGCAATTTGAAAAATCTGCTGAGTAATAGAGAGTTAAGAGGTGGTTGTACTTGAGAACAAAGAGGTTCCGAGAACATCAGCGGCCTCTTGGCTGACAGGAGTCTCTGAGAATCTTCCTGTGTGGCTTTAACTGAATCAGCACATCAGGGCATATAATTCAGACCATGCATATATATTTCTTCAACGTCTATTCTGCTGTCAGCCATTTCTTTCCCATCTGCCTTTTCCTGTCTTTCAGAACATTTCTGGGGTGTTGTTTGGGCTCAGCACTGTGGGAAGTGATTTAGCCTAGCCAGGGACTGGGCATTATCTGTCAGATTACCAAACCTTGAGTTATCTGTGGTCTACAAAAGAAAAGAAGGCTGCAGGAACCAGAGAGAGGGATGGTGGCCTGGGAACAGAGCCAAGATGGTCATGTTTTTTAACCAAAGCCTGTAGATCACCGTCAAGAAAATTTGGAGGATAGGAGTTATCTACATGTAGTGGGGGAGGCCTTGTATCTGAAGCAGATTTTTAAATTCTCTTCCTTTTTTTTTTTTTTTAAAGGACACAATGTGACATAGTATAAACAGGAAGATACTGTCGAGGGTTACATTTCTCAGGTATTCGGCAGGTGATCTGCACAGATGTGGAGAAGGAAGATGGACCTGAGCTGGTTAGGAGAGGGAAGACAGCAGTGATGAGGCCTTGTGGAGCCCAAAGCCCCACCTTCCTGGGGGTCCACTCAGCTAACACTGAGGAGGCATCTCTGTCCTCAGCTTGTGACTCTTCAGAGGCTGTGATACCAGAGAGTGCACACCTTACAGAGAATTCATGAATGAATAGATGTTGAAATTTTCTATCCCTATAATTTTTCAACCTTTTGCCCCTTACTCCTTCCCTCTTCTCCTTCCTTCCTTTTCTAAAATTAAAAATAAAAAAAATGCTCACAAAAAAGCAAATTGAAAATCCCGATGTCATTTACAAAGTAAAAAGAAAAAACTTGCTCTCATGACTCCCAAGCACTATCCTCATCCCTTAACCATTTTGATTAGTACAGGAAAGAAGGAGTTTGAATTTTATTGCTGTTTTTGGAAAAGGATTTTGTTGGTCACCCAATCCTCTGCAACAAATATGTCACTGCCTCTTGTGAGAAGCACATCTCAGCCCAGAAGGGGCTTGAGCCTGTTGTCTTACTAGGTTCATCTCACCCTCCTCATTGGACATTTCAAATGAGTTTCAGTCTTTTGGTTGCCGTGAGAGCCAGAATTGATCTTGTTTTTCTCCTCCCTACTCCTTAGCTTTCTCTATTTGACTATTAAGAATAAAGGTTAGGATTTCTATAAGTGGCCTTGCCCTGCCTTCCTATTTCCTACTTTGTCATGGTGCGTTACAAGTGACATATTAATCCAGACTGGCCAAGGCAAGTGTGGTGGGGATGAAGATCATCGTGAAGAACAGTGATACACAGACCACAGTCGCACGGCACTTTCAGCATGCACAGCATCTCCACCGTCCTTTCTTCACTGACAGTCAAGAAAGGTAGCTAGTGAGGATGCGTGGAGGATGTGACATCCTTTAGGTCAGAACTGATGTCAAAGCAACCTGCTTCTGACTCAGAATTGCCATGACTTGAGAAGTCTTTGAAGGCATAATAATACAAAGCTGCTAGGGCATTTTGAACATTAACTTCAGCCCAAAAGCCATACCTGCTCTTTGTTTTCCTCTCTTCAGGGTGCCACCCTGACTTTCCTTAATAAGAATAAGAATAGCTAACATTATTGCATGCTTACTGTGGGTCAGGCACTGTGCTAGGTGTATTATTTGTTCCTTTTCTCTCCTTTAGTCTCCACAACTCTGTGGGATAAGTGTGATTATTATCTCCACTTCCCAGGTGAGAAAATTGAGGCTTGAGGGAATAACTGGCCCAGTGTCACAGAGTTTACTGGTGGAGCCAGGGTTCTCACTCAGGCACCCTAGCATTAGATCCTATGCTCCTAAGCACCAAGCCATGGTGCTCTGTTGAGCATGTAACATTTAAAAGGCTTTGACTAAGAGTTAAGAGAAACGTGTTCTAATTGTGGTCCTGCCATTAAACACAGTGTGACTCTGACCAGTCACTTCCCTTCTCTGGGTCTCAAGCTTCCTGAAGTGCGTGATGAAGTAGAATGAGATAGCTCATCTTCAAGGTTCCTTTGTTCTGTGTGGCTCTGATGGTCTGGGTTCCCTTATGTGGACAGAGAGGAGAGGTTATGTATTAGTGTTTCCTAGAGGGACAGGACTTACAGGAGAGATATATATATGGGGGTTTATTAAGTATTAACTTACATGGTCACAAGGTCCCACAGTAGGCTGCCTGCAAGCTTGAAGAGCAAGGAAAGCCAGTCCGAATCTCAAAACTGAAGAACTTGGAGTCCGATGTTTCAGGGCAGGAAGCGTCCAGCACAGGAGAAAGATGTAGGCTGGGAGAGGTTGGTTATTGAAGGAAGTGATTTCCAAGCCCATTTTCCTAGTGTTATTGGAAAATTTCAATTTGTCAGTTTCTCAGCTTGGAAAAGTCACCTGAATGACTCCCACACCTCTACCCACTCATCTCCCTGTCTTGTGGTGGGGGTATCTGATCTCCAGTACTGGTGCCAGGAAAGGTGATAGAACAGTGGTCTTCAATTTTTATTTCATTCATATGAACTGTGGCTTAGGCATCAGATTAAGGCACATCAGGTGATTATGGTGTACAGCCAGGGTTGAGGATCACTGTCTTTGAGGAAACTTCTACACCTCTTGCTCAGTGGTTTCACCTGCAGAAGGAGGCACCTGTCCTAGACTGCTGTAGTGTTCACAACCAATGATGAATCTGCTGTGGGTGGAGAGTGCTTGTTGAGCCAAAAGCTTGCATCCTTCTTGATTCCATCTTGACCAGTCTCATATTCCTTCTTGGGCATAGCTCTTGGCAAGCAGTAAATCTTCACTCTCCCACTGCCTTAAGCCAAGTGTTCATTTTGTCCACCACAAAGATAGGTGTTTTTGGGATTTGATAAGGTTGTATGAAGGAAGCAAATAGAGCGTGAATGCAGAATCTCTGTGTTTACTTGGAAATAGCCTACTCATTGACAACACCTTTAAGGATAGATTTTCTTTTCTTTGAAAATGAATTGCTAGGTTATGAACATGCTTTAAAAAGTGAGCACCAAGGCCGGGCGCAGTGGCTCACGCCTGTAATCCCAGCACTTTGGGAGGCTGAGACCGGCGGATCACAAGGTCAGGAGTTCAGGACCAGACCATCCTGACCAAGATGGTGAAACCCCGTCTCTACTACAAAATACAAAAATTAGCCAGGCGTGGTGGCGGGCGCCTGTAGTTCCAGCTACTCGGGAGGCTGAGGCAGAAGAACTGCTTGAACCCAGGAGGCAGAGGTTGCCATGAGCCAAGATCATGCCACTGCGCTCCAGCCTGGGCAACAGAGCAAAACTCCGTCTCAAAAAAAAAAAAAAAAAAAAAAGTGAGCACCAAATAAGCAGTGTCTGTAAAGAGGTCTTATTTGTTGATTGCTTTCTTAAGTCTGTTCTGTTAACTTTATTTAATATCATCTGAAACATCCTTCCGTGGCCTGAGTTGATAGTTTCTACAGCATCTAGCCTGGCCTAGAAGCTGACCCTTTGCCCTTAGTGCCCCAGGTTGGGTAGCAGAGGGTACGAAGGAACATGTATTTGTCCTCAGCCAGAGTCCCAGACTGCCCAGATAATGAAATTGGGTCAGGTGCTGTTGGGTAACTGAGACTATTTTGGGACCCCTGTGTTGCTATTTATTAGGATACTGGAGGGATATCCATTAACCAGTGTGACTAGAATATGTAATGAACAAGTCCAGAGAATGAATGAATTCCTGAGTGGATCAGAGATCTCTTCTAAGGGTCTTTTTGTTAACTTTGTTGCTCCTACCCTTCGCTCTTGCCACTTAGTCTGTGCCCCACTAAGAGGGTAAAGGGAAGCTCAGAGTATTGTCTCTGTCTCCTTCAGGATATGAAGGTTTAGTTAGACGCTCAGACCTGCTTTTAGACCAACAAAACCTGGTTAAGCAGTCCCTTATTAAATGCCAAGCCCATAGAAGGTGAGGCACTAAAATAGGCCATTAATCAGATAATTTATCAGTATCTGACCTGATTAAACCTTATTTTTAGAGCTATAAAAAAAAGTCCTGTTTGTATCAGCAAATGGGGAGAGCACATAGTAATCAGTATCTTTGATTTCTTAGAACTAATGACAGAGTCCAAGCCTTAGCCTTTCCTTTCCCTGACTGATGTTTAAATGCTTGACCCTGAATTCCAACCATGTTCTAGATTAGTACAGAGATGTAATTTAATCCTCACAAGACCTCTGAAACAGTGATTATTACTCTCATTTTACAATACTAAAACTCAGAGTATTTGACGTGATCTGCCCTGGGTTACTCAGTTGGTGAGTAATAAAGTTGAGATCAAGTCCAGATTTCCATGTTTTCAGGTCTGAAGCTCTGCTCTTTATGCTGTACTAATACAGAATAAAATCTGACAGGTATATCAATTTTACTTTGGGTCTAAGGTGTTTTAGCACATCTACAAGTAAAGATAACTTTTGGGCTATTTGTTCTGCAGTTACCAGTAATGCATATGTGTGTGTGTGTGTGTGTGTGTGTGTGTGTGTATCTACACACATAAATATATATATTTTTAAATTTTACTTTAAGTTCTGAGATACATGTGCAGAATGTGCAGGTTTGTTACATACATGTGCCATGGTGGTTTGCTGCACCCATCAACCCATCATCTAGGTTTTAAGCCCTGCATGCATTAGGTATTTGTCCTAATGGTCTCCCTCCTCGCATGTTGTATATTTTTATTTTTGTAGACTCTGTTCTAGTTTATTTCCCCTCAGTATGTTAAAGTACAAAAAGCATGGTCTCTGGATTCAGACAACCCTGAACTTGGATTTTAGCTTTACCGTTTAAACATTAAGTTACTTTTCCAAACTTGAGTTTTCCAATTTTAAAAAGTGGGGTAATGTCTGCTTCATCAATTGGTATATTTGTATCTATTCTTATAAATATGTGTAATAAATTACCCCAAAACTTAGTGGCATAAAATGATAAGCACTTATCACCTCACAGTTTCTGTGAGTCAGTAATTAGGGAGCAGCTTAGTGGGGTGTTCTCGCTTGGGGCCTTTCCTGAGATTCCGGTCAAGCTGTTGGCTGGAGCTGCAGTCATCTGAAAGTTTGACCAGAGCTTGGAGGATCCACTCCATGTGTACAGCTCACTCACATGGCTCTGTAGTGCCCTCAGTTCCTCAGTGTGCCGGCCTCTCTGTTGGTTGGTTGAGTGTCCCCCAGTATGGCAGCCACCCTTTCCCAGAGTGTCGAATAAAGAGGGGAAGTGGTGTTCTCCTCCCACACACCAAGGCAGGAGTGAAGACTGTTTGAGCCCCTTTCCCAGTCTGGGCCTTTAAGTCTCAGTCCTTTCAGAATAGTGACTTTTCAGAGGCAGTGCAGCTGCCAACTCAACTTTTAGCATTCTAGATGGTTCTAATGTACAGTCTTGGAAATGAGTCCCCAAAGCAAAAGCTGATAGTACTGAATTCATAGTACTATTGCCAATAACTGACCCAAAGTGGGTGTCCTCTTTGGGTCAAAGGAGAGTGAAAATGGGAAAATGTACCACATATAAGCTGATATCTGAAATTTATATCTCTAACATAGAACATTTCCCTGAGCTCCAGACTTGCTATTTTACTGCCTACTTCATATTTTTACTTGGATGTTAAATAAGTATCTTTTTTTTTTTTTTGAGACAGAGTCTTACATCTGTCACCCAGGCTGGAATGCAAGGGCATGATCTTGGCTCACTGCAACCTCCACCTCCTGCGTTCAAGCGATTCTCTCGCCTCAGCCTCCCAAGTAGCTGGGATTACAGGCACCTGCCACCATGCCCAGCTAATTTTTGTATTTTTGTAGAGACGGGGTTTCACCATGTTGGCCAGGCTGGTCTCGAACTCCTGACCTTAGGTGATCTGCCCACCTCGGCCTCCCAAAGTGCTGGGATTACAGACGTGAGCCACTGCACCTAGCCGTATGTTAAATAAGTATCCTAAACTTACCATGTTCTTCTAGACCTTGACCTTCTGGTTTTTACCACCACTATTTCTGTCTTTTAACAAAACAAACTAAGATTAAGCAAACAAAAACCACTCATTCTTTTGCAAAATCTTCCTCATCTTAGTAACTGTCAACTACATTCTCCTAGTTACTCAGGTGGAAACCTTGGTGTCTCCTTGACTCCTTTTCTTCTCACAATCCACATCCAGTCCATTAGCAAATAGGTTAACTCAACCTCCAAAATATACCTGGAATCTCACCATTTCTCGTTATTTCCACTATGACTGCCCCAGTGGAAACCAGCCTATCCCTTGCCTGGGTGACTTTAATAGCCGCCTGCTTGGTCTTGCTTCCACTGCTGTCTCTACCGTTCTTGTTCACATAGTAGCCACGGGGAGCCTGTTAAAACACACCCATCATGTTATACCTGCACATAGTATTCACCAGTGGCTTCCCGGCTAACTTACTGTAACTGCCAAAGTTATGATGGTGGCCTACAAAGTCCTGCTTAATCTGGGTCCCCAGTCTCTCTGATTTCTTTTATCTCCTGCACTCTTCTCCTTGCTTACTATGTTCCAATCAAATCCTCTTTGCTGTTCCTTGTACATAACAAGCACAGTCCTACCTCAAGACCTTTGCATTTCCCTCGACCTAGAGTGTTCTTCCTACAGATATGTGTGACCTACTCCCTTCTTTTCTTTTTTGCTGGGAGACCAGAGTTTTATTACTATTTAAATCAGTCTCCCCTAGCTTTCAGGGAGCAGAGTTTCTAAGGAAACTTGGTGGGTGGGGGGATGCCAGTGAGCCAGGAGTGCTGATTGGTTAGAGATGAAATCGTAGGGAGTCAGGAGCTGTCTTCTTGTGCTCAGTCAGTTCCTGGGTGGGGGGTCACAAGATCAGATGAGCCAGTTTATTGATCTGGGTGGGGCCAGCTGATCCATCAAGTGCAGGGTCTGCAAAATATCTCAAGCACTAATCTTAGGAGCAGTTCAGGGAGGGTCAGAATCTTGTAGCCTCCAGCTGCATGATTCCTAAACCATAATTTCTAATCCTGTGGCTAATGTTAGTCCTACAAAGACAATCTAGTCCCCAGGCAAGAAGGGGGTCTATTTTGGGAAAAGGATGTTACTATCTTTGTTTAAACTATAAGTTTCTCGCAAAGTTAGTTCAGCCTGCGCCCAGGAATGAACAAGGACAGCTTGGAGATTAGAAGTAAGATGGAGTCAGTTAAGTTAGATCTCTTTCACTGTCTCAGTCATAATTTTGCAAAGATGGTTTCAGTCCCTCCCTTGGGGTTTTAAAACACCTTAATCTTAAGGTGTAGGCTCTGAAGATGGGAAAAGGCCTTTGATCACTCTGGCTTCTTCCTGCTGATAGGGGACGTAGTGGGAATGGGAGTGAACCCCAAACTGAGAAGAGCAGAACCACTTTGTAACTGTCTAAGTGTACTCATGCAGGCCTGGCTGGGATTCCAGGGCTTGTGTGGGAAAAACATTACTACTCTCATCTGTAGTTGTACTGCAGTGTTTAAGTGAACAGCCTACTATAAGGTAAATAATGAGTCCTAGGATGAGGAGCACAGTTCCCAATTTTAAAAGCAAAGATTTGAAAGCATTAGTCTGGGGACTTCTAACCCACAAAGAATTTAGAATTTCATCTAAACTGCAGGAAAAAACCTCTAGAACAGCTAACAAGAGTATACTATAGTTTTTCTTTTGAAGCATAATTTTTCTCTCTCTAGTCCCCATTTTTATTAAAAACAAATCATGATAGAACTAATTTGTTTAAAAAATAAACTTTAGTCTTACTGTACTTGGCCTGATTATTTGCATAAAGTGCAGCAAGAATAATTATTTTTCACTTAGGGTTTTAAATTGGCTTTGTCAGAACTCTGTTCCATGAAGAATCTCAGATAAGACTTTCAAAAAGTCGAGTCCAGCCATGGGTTTGTACCCTCAATTACTTATGAGTTGGGCAAATTCCTCTCCTCTTGAGGTCCCAAGATAACTTGGGGTTCCTGGCCTGTCAGAAAGTGACATTCTTAGCCAGGCATGGTGGCTTATGCCTGTAAACCCAGAACTTTGGGAGGCTGAGGTGGGTGGATCACCTGAGGTCAGGAATTCGAGACCAGCCTGGCCAACATGGTGAAACCCCATCTCTACTAAAAATACAAAAATTAGCCAGGTGTGGTGACAGATGCCTATAATCCCAGCTACTTGGGAGGCCAAGGCAGAAGAATCACTTGAAACCGGGAGGTGAAGGTTGCAGTGAACCAAGATCACACCACTGTACTCCAGCCTGGACAACACAGCGAGACTCCATTTCAAAAAAAAAAAGGTGACATTCTTTACTTACCACAGGTCAGGAACCTTGTATATACTCTCTTATTTTCTTCACGACCATGCTAAAGTTCACTTCATCACAAAAGCCTTACCCAACCAGTCTGACATATCTGGCGTGTAGTGGGTGCTCAGCAGGTGTTTGCCAGATGAATGAAGCATGGCTGGCTGGAGCAGCACATGGTAACCCTTCTGCTTCTGTCCCCATCTGGACATGCTGGGCCCTATGTGGCTATGGAGCCTGCTCCTTGGAGTGCTTGGAATTTATTGACTGAAGTAGCCATTTCATAATGGCTATAGCAGCAAAGCCCAGAATAACAAAAGAACCAACAAAACTGGAATTGGGACCAAGGCATATCGATTCTCTTTCCTATCTTGGATAACAGAGTGACATCTAGCCTGCTTTGAGTTTTACTGCTGTCAGATTACTGTAACCCAGCCAGGCGTGGTGGCTCACGCCTGTAATCCCAACACTTTGGGAGGCTGAGGCGGGCAGATCATCTGAGGTTAGGAGTTCGAGACTAGCCTGACCAACATGATGAAACCCCGTCTCTCTTAAAAATACAAAATTAGCCGGGCATGGTGGCGCATGCCTGTAATCCCAGCTGCTCAGGAGGCTGAGGTGGAAGAATCACTTGAAACCGGGAGGCAGAGGTTGCTGTGAGCTGAGATCGCACCATTGCACTCCACCCTGGGCGACAAGAGCGAAACTCTGTCTTCAAAAAATATATATATTACTGTAACTGGTGAAGCATTGGCGGGTAATACAGTTAAGATAAAAGAAAGCTAAATCCAGAGAATTAGCTTTTATCTCAGGCTTCTTTGATCCTTGAAACTTACTTAATTTTTAGACTACAGTTGCTGTTTATTTCTTCCTAAGTGATTCCTATAAATAGGGAAGAGCAACAGCCTCTAGTATGTCTTGAAAGTCCTTCTATGTTGGGTTCAGTCTAAGAATTGTTGCAAATCAGGTGTCCAAGGCAGATTCTTAAGTTGTTAATAAAAGGTCTTGGGGCCAGGTGCAGATGCAAACACCTGTAATCCGAGCACTGTGGGAGGCCAAGTTGAGAGGATCACTGAGGTCAGGAGTGCAGGACCAGCCTGGGCAATGTATCTGTACAAGAAATTTAAAAATTAACCAGGTGTGGTGGCATGTGCCTGTAGTTCTAGCTACTCGGGAGCTGAAGATCACTTAAGCCCAGGAGCTTGAGGCTACAGTGAGCAGTGATCATGCCACTATGCTCCAGCCTGGATGATAGAATAAGACCCCATCTCAGTCAATCATTCAATAAAAAAAAAAAAAATCTCTTGGGAGACTGGTTGAATTTCCTGTTCCTTCCTTTCTTCTTCCTTGCGAAGACCAGTTTCTGGATTCCCTCTTTCCTGGGAGAGCCTTGGTCATTGTTATTCATTGAGTAGCTTCTCCAAGCAGTCACTGTTTTTACATACCTTGTAATAGGACTTGATTGTAGTTGTTTTATCTCAGAATCTCATTTCCTTAAGGGAATGTGTGATATTTGACAGGATGCGTAATTGTTGTTCATGCAGGTGTTTTAAGAAAAAACTTGGGCTGATAGAAGAGTTAATAGCATTTGTTTGCATTTTTCTTTAAAGGTGGGCTTAATTGAGGGCAGTTGGGCCTGCAACCTTTTCCAGTAGGTTGGAGAATCACCTACATTAGTAGAGCCTCACATATTAGTAACCCTGGTATCTGCCTGGGCATCTTTAGTGGGTGGGAGTAGAGGATGGGATTGGTCCCTTTACCCTATTCTGACCTGAAGTGCTCTTCATCAAAGCTGAGTATGACAGTAAGCATGAAGACTGATTACATTACAAGCAGGGCTCTGAGCCAGAAGGTGGGGCCTTTGTATCCTGTTTGGAGTAGGCTTCCATGGTAACTGCGTCTAACGCTTTCTCACAGCCGCTCCTGACATCACTGGCCATAAACGGAGTGAGAACAAGAATGAAGGGCAGGATGCCACGATGTATTGCAAGTCAGTTGGCTACCCCCACCCAGACTGGATATGGCGCAAGAAGGAGAACGGGATGCCCATGGTGAGTAGGAGGCAGGCCTGGGGTCTCTGGTTGCTGGAGTTTTCCCTGCAGAGGTCCAGACATGTGGGTCAGTTACTTTACTAGTTGTATCCTCAGATGTGTGCATGGCGAGGGTCACCCTTTCTAGAGTCATGAATGGTTTACAGCATGAATCAGGAGGTCAATGATAGCCTCTTCCAGCACAAAAATCCCTGTACATGATTTGTTAAAGCTGTCCATCTGGTAAGAGATTAGATTGCTCGCTGTATTAGTCCATTCTCACATTGCTATAAATAACTTCCAGAGACTGGGTAATTTATAAAGAAAAAAGGTTTAATTGGCTCATAATTCCACTGGCTTTACAGGAAGCATTGCCGGGGAGGCCTCAGGAAACACAGGAAAGATGATCTTTCCTATCTTAGACAACAGAGTGACATCTGGCCTGCTTTGAGTTTTATTGCTTTCAGATTACTGTAACTAAAGGTGAGGCATTGACAGGTAATATAGTTAAGATAAAAGAAAGCTAAATCCAAAGAATTAGCCTCCCCCTCAGGCTTCTTTGATCCTTGAAACTTTACCTATTTTTTAGACTACAGTTGCTGTTTATTTCTTCCTAAATGATCCCTATAAGCAGAGAAACTTAGAATCATGGTGGAAGGTGGAGGGGAAGCAAGCAGGTCCTGCGTGACTGGAAAGGAGGAAGAGAGCGAAGGAGGGAGGTGCTATACACTTTTAAACAACCAGGTCTCATAGGGTCTCATGAGAATTTACTGTCACAGGAACTTGAGCAAGGGGGCTATCCGCCCCCATGAACCTGTCACCTCCCACAAGGCCCCTCCTCCAACACTGGGGATTATAATTCAACATGAAATTTGGGTGGAGACAAAATCCAATCCATATCACTTGCCTTCAGGATAGGACACTGAAAGAACTGAGCCTAATTCTCATCTGTTTATCCTGAAGAAAATACTGTTCTTGAAGTGGTCTTAGAGTACCTGCCTTGTTTTTTGGGAAACAAAGTACTGAGGGCAATTACTAGTACATTCCTGCAACACAGAACATACCGATAAGGAATCGGGACAACCTGAGCAGGCCCAAGGGCAGCCTTGGCGGCCTTAGACATTGGGAACCTGATGGTATTTGCCCCAGAAAAGGTCAAAGAGAACATCTTTTCCGATCAGTGGGATGATTCATGATGGTGTTTGGAGAGTCAGAGCTTTAGACCCTCAGCTTTCTCATTATGATTGTTGACCCGTTACCTTTTCTCTCAGAGAAGGTGTCAGCATTCCTCCTATCCTGGGGATCCTTTTTGATTATGTCTTCAGAATCCAAAAGGACCCTAAAGGTCATTAATCCAGCTTCTTTGGAAGGGTTCCATAATAGCCAAGATAAATTAGTGGCAAAACCAAGAATTCTATCTAGTTTTTTTAAAAATTTCAAGTCCATTATTCTTCCCACTTCATGACATCTCGATAATAAAATGTTGAGTTGTAATAATGACTCCAACATTAGCGATGATTTCAGAGACCCGTTAATAAGGGGGAGCAGGGTGAGGATTGGAGAGGTGAAGATGCTGAGTTGAGTCTTTTTTACAAGACACTAAACTTTCTAAGGCACTGGCGAGGAAATGTCCACTTCTCTCTGCTGGTCACTGGGAAGGAGTGCCCTTGAGCTTTTGCCAAAGCAGATTGGAATTAACTCAGTATGTGTTTTAATCTGAAAGATAAAGCTTGAGGCATCACAGACTAGCTGTTTTAAAAGCTACAAGTTCCCCATTTCAGATGTAGCTGCACTCAAATGCTGACAAGATTGTATGCTGTATCTAGAATCATTTCCAGGATAATATTCCCCTTTTTCTCTCCTATTTCTGATTGTGCTTTAGTTGTTGCAGGGTAAAGACACATGAGTCTGTTTTTTCCCTGCCGGGATCTCATGAGCTGAGTGCAGTGAGCCATCCTGCTGAGTCCCGGCCTCTGCCTGTGCACTCCTGCACCTCTGCCTTCGCACCCATGTGAATCCCTGCCTGCACTGTGCCTCCCTATTTGATCAGCTGTCCTCCTCCACAGTCTACTGCAAATGTTAGCTCATCTGTGAAGCTTTCCCTGCCTCTTTCCGGCAGTGGCCACTCACTGTGCCCTACAGCACTCTATACACACTCTGCTGGGGCTTCTTAACACACTCCTGTAATCAGTCATCCCTCTTTGGATGTCTGGTTCCCTTTTGAGGCCAAGCTCCTGATTCATTTTTAGGTCTGTCTTCTCCCTATCTCACCTTCTCCCTCCCACCTACCCTTAGTAGGATGTAAAGCATGCAACATATTTTAGTAAATATTTATTCTATTTTATTTGTTTGTTTTGTTTTGTGTTAAGACAGGGTCTTGATCTGTCTACCAGGCTGGAGTGCAGCAACCTCCTAGGCTCAAGTGATCCTCCTGCCTCAGCCTTCTGTGTAGCTGGGACCACAGGTGTACACTACTATGCTCAGCTAATTTTGTTTTTGATGTTTTGTAGAGATGGGGTCTCAGTTTGTTGCCGAGGCCAGTCTTGAACTCCTAGGCTCAAGTGATCCTCCCACCTTAGCTTCCTAAAGTACTGAGGTTATAGGCATGAGCCTCTATGCCCAGTCATAAACATCTGTTGATTGATTGACTAACATTTCCTCTTAACCCTGTAGTCCTTAAAGGAAAGTTATGAATTTCCCCCAGTCTGACTAGGAGTGAGTTCTTAGCATTATTTGTGGAGGAAGTTTAAGAAGACTTCCTCAGAACTCACCAAGCATGAAGTCAGTGTGCTGACTCTGAGGTCATCAGAGAGGTATGAGGTCCCCAGGCATGCCTGACTGTGGGGGTTGCACTCCTCCCGCCATCCTCTTTCTGCTGTGGTTTCTTACCTGGTGTTTGAGGAAGCATTTACTAGGTTGTTGGACTTTTCTGAGTCTCCAGGCAATAGGACCTGCACTCATTTCGTGGAAGTTGGGGAAGTCCGAGGACCGATGGTAAGGGAGGCTCGCCTGGCTCTGTCAGAAGTGTTGATTTGTTGTTGTTGATACTGAAGGGAAATCATTAATGAAATGCCCGTAGACACTGCTTCCTCGTTCTGGCTGCTGCCTGAAAAGAACGGAGAGCAGTGTCACCCTCTCTTGAACATGAGCTCAATTACTCACTCTCACCTTTGTGTATTATCACTTCTTTGCAGGACATTGTCAACACGTCTGGCCGCTTCTTCATCATCAACAAGGAAAATTACACTGAGTTGAACATTGTGAACCTGCAGATCACAGAAGACCCTGGCGAGTATGAATGTAACGCCACCAACGCCATTGGCTCCGCCTCTGTTGTCACTGTCCTCAGGGTGCGGAGCCACCTGGCCCCACTCTGGCCTTTCTTGGGAATTCTGGCTGAAATTATCATCCTTGTGGTGATCATTGTTGTGTATGAGAAGAGGAAGAGGCCAGATGAGGTTCCTGACGGTAAGGGCATCCCTACAAAATAGCTGTACTGTTGGGGTTGGTTCCTTCGGGTGGTTTCCAAGTACCCAAAGAGGACTATAGGGATGTTGGGATTCAATCCCTAAAGGAAAGAAGGAAAATTCTTATACCAGTTCCTAACCTACCCCCTACCCGTAAGATTTTTTTTTCTTTCTTTCTTTTTTTTTTTTTTTTTTGCATTAGCCATCTAGAGCTGTCCTTAGCTCTCTCCCTCTGTTTGGGTGTTTTCCAAACCCTAGTCCCATCTGCCTTTCAGGCCCCATGCGGTGAATGGGCAGCTGTCAGTCTCTTTGTTCAGCTCTGTCCTCCTTCAATACAGATCATCAGGCAGATTGAGCTTGAGGAGAATCCAAGTCAAGCCTAGAAGCCACCCCAAGATCGCAGGCCACCTGGCCTTTCAGGCAGATTTAAGGTACCTAACTGGTTGTCACATGGTTGCCTGGTGTAGCCCCTGTAGGTAACTGCCCCAGCCCAGTCAGACTGTTCTCAGAATAGCCATTGGAACGAGCCAGCGTTTGGTTCCTTGGTTGGTCCCTTTGATGGGTTTCCAAGGCTCTCTACTGGGTGGCTTTCCATCTGTGTCTCACAGACAAAGGAGAGTCTGATGTATCCACCCATCTAGCGTAAGACAGAGATAGCAAAGGCAGAACAAATGGAGTCCATGCCCTGAGGCTGTGCCCTCAAGCTGACCTAGGGTCAGAGAAGGGAGGAGATGGTAGCAGCAGAACCACAGCACACCATTAAGCACTGGAAAGAGCAAGAGCTGAAATCGTAGGTTATTGGATATGCCTAGAGTCAGAAAAGCCTTGGGAAATTTTTGGTGATCGATTTTTTTGTCTCTCACCCTGTGAAGGGGGAAGCTGCTGATGGAGACTTCTATCTGCAGTAGTTCAGGTTCCCAGCTGGCTCCCCATCCCCACCCTATAACATGACCAGCATAAAGAAATTAATTGGCCAATTGTTACCACTACTAGTCTGTCCCTGGCTAGACTAGACAGATGGGTGTGCCCCTGGGCTCAGTGGCAGCCAACCTGGGGTAATGGTGGGGTTGCCAGCTGTAGTCCAGCTGTTCTGGGGCCTGTGTTTGTGCACCTGTGGTGCTGTATCCTGCTCCACAGAGCTGGCTGTCCAGTGGAGAATACAAAGTGACATCTGGTGCCCCCTCAGAAAGAGTGTGGCCCCAGAGGCATGCCATTGGCTTTAGACTCTCTGGGAGGACATGTTTGAGAGCAACAGCCCCTTCCCCATCTTTTTCTTTCTTCTCAGCAGTTCTAAATCTCTCTGCCTGCAGTAAGTAGAGTGAGTGGCTGGTGAGGAGGTTTGTTGATGACACTGACAGTATCTGGTGACTCCCTCCAGGTGTGCACTCAGCAGTGAGCTGGGCAGAGGCATGGGAGGGACGTTGGCTGGGAGCAGATGGCCTCTGTAAATGAGTCTCTAGTTTCCTGCAACCTGGGAGTGTCCCCGGGAGCTTTACTTTCCTACTTTATGAAGTGAACCTGCTTTCTTTGGGATTTCATGTACTCCTAATGCTTTTTTCCTCCAGATAGTTCTCTTTCCTGCTACATATTAGGACTCCCAAGGCAAGAGTGCACCTTTGTTTAGATCTGGGAGTAAAGGGAAAGAGCTGTCTGTCTCTCGTGTGTTTTCAGCTTGGCTCTGTGGGATCAGTTATGCCTCATTCCTGAAAAGGGCCTTTTTATCCCCCCAGAATGCTTTTCCTTTGCCAGTACCACCTTCCTCAGCCTGCCCTTTGGAAAGGTTGAGAAGCTTAAAAAGTCAGGTAACAGAAGGCATAGATGGGCTTCAGAACCTGATTTGTAAATGTTAAGGCAAGGCTGGCCGCCACTGGTGAGAGTGACGCAGCAGCCTATAAGAAGTCACTGCGCTTATGAGGTTGCGATAACAGTGCATGTGGCAGGTTAGATTTGAGAAATGGTTAGGATTGTTCTGTTGGACAAGTGCAGACACCTGCCCAGGGAAACAGCTCTCTTTTTTTAAGAGTTCCTTGGTTATTGAATTCAAATGGGGGACCAGTTTGTTATAGGAGACATCTGTGGCCAGCAAATCTGAACAGCTTCCTGGAAATACCTCTTTTAAACTAAGTTATTATAGACAGTGAACGAATCCTACCCGTAAAAGAGATGACGGCAGGGTAAGTGCAAAGTAAAACCTCCTTGCTCTAGTCTCTTGGGAGAATATTGTAACGAAAGCAGCATTTACTTCGTTGTTGCATTGGGGTGAAAAATCTGAGATGCTGGAATAATCGCAATGTTTGCCTTCTCTCCTTCCCTTCCTGCCAGCCAGTTAGGGCCAGGCTCCACTCTCCATCTTCACACCCTGCCCTTGCTCCAGCATTTCCATTCTGTTTTTCTCCTCTGTCTTTCTCTCTTTCTCTCAAATTCCTCCCTGCTTCCACTCCTGCCCGCTTTTCTTCTCCTTTCCTGGAAGTAATCATTAAACAAAAGAAAAAGTTGAATGTTCTTTGGTGAGTTTTCCTTCTTCTCTGCCTTTTCCTTCTTTAGCCAGTTCCCCTCAACCCCTGTGCACTCCATAGGAAGAACAAACTTACCTGTCTGCTTTCTTCCCATGCGCTCCTCCCCAAATTTTCATTTACATATATACGTACACTCCTTTTTGGAATAAATGAAGAGGTACATTATATTTGACACAAACGTGGGAGTGTTAGAGGTGATTAAGTGTTTACCTATCAGATAACCATCTGTGGCTCTGTGTTGGATTTTTTATACCATTAGGAAAATGGGGATTTTTTTTATAGGCCTGGCATACTTCTCCTTTGCCAACTAGCACTTTATTATCAAGATACACCCATGGCTCATTTCAGACTCACTGAACTTTTTTTATGTGAATGCACAGTCTTCATATTTTGGGCATTCTGTGAGTTCTTGGTAACTCATCCCCTTACTACAAAAGCACTAAGTGAACGATACAAAAGTATAAAAGCACAAATTTCAACTTATATAGTTTAGTTTATGTTTCACTAGAAAATCAAATATTACTTTAGATTTCTCACATTGAAAATGCTTAGGATTGAGGTTTAGCTGCTTCCTTTAAAAAAAAAAAAAGAAAAGAAAAGAAAGCCCCATGTCTTTTTTCTTGATCTACTGGAGTATTCTTAGGCCATTTCCTACCTACATGAAAGTTCCCACCTGCGTCCCTTTAGTCCCCTGTATGGTCTCTTTGAGGATCAGTGCCCACTACGTTGTCTTCTAGGTGGATTAATCTACAGATCACCTTTACCTTCAGTATTTTCAGGAACAGGTGAATCATGGAGTCAAATAAGAGCTTTTTTTTTTGTTCACTTTACTCACCACTTGACTGAATTCCCTGAAAATGTTAAATGATAATTCTCTAAAAAGATCAGGTCAAGCTATCAGCCTCTAGCCTTCCATCCATGTCACAGCTGGGCACCTGCTTGGGTGTGCCTTCTGTGTTGGTGTCCTGCCGACTGCACTCCAGGAGCAGTCAGCATGTGCTCTCAAGCCTCCCCTCCCCAGGCCCTGGAGGAATGAATGGGGGAGTGAACCCACTTAGTTGCTGAGGCCTTCAGTTCTTCTGGATATTTTAGTGACCTCACAGACAGCATATTAAAACAGGAGCTGATTTAAGAAAAGTGCTGGCACCAAAAAAGAACTTTCGGTTTTTACATTGGGATAATTGTTATAAGCAAGCCAAAGGGACTCTCTTCAAGTTACTGATGGAGAAGATATTTGAGGCTTTTTGGGGGGCCATTTTTAGTGGCTCTGATATATCCAAGCTCTTTTAGACACTTTAGAATGAAGAGCTGTTCTAATGTTCCAAAATCTATTAGTTGGTCAAAACATTTGGTAGCATATGAAGCTTTATACAGGCTAGGGATATTGGAAAAGAAATGGGACTTTTAAAATGACACCTAAAACATGCATTCAGTGTCTAGTCTGTTATCTAGGGGCCATCTGTCAGTAACAAGTTACCTTATGGAGAAAATGTAATAGAACCAAACAAGGAAGGAAATAGGAAGTAACTCTTAAGTCTCTCTTGGGTTTAATGCTAACCTGCTAAGGTCAGGCAAAATTTAAGTGAATTTAGAAACCATAAAACCTTCTAGTGAGATGAATGCAGTGACAAAGGACCTTTGACCAGAGAGTCAGCTCTTCATTATTCGGACTTTAAAGCCATCTTTTTGGAGGTGATATTGTATTAGGCAGTCTGGTATTTACTAGACCTTGCAGAGCACCCCTTCTAGATGAGGCGGATATAGGGGGAGCGAGGGCTGTGGTCCATTCAGTTGGGAAGATGGAACACACAGATAAATCAGTGTGTGCTACAGCTCCACCGGGAACTTTACTCTCATAAGGTGGATTCCAGAAGCATCTTGTTTCCATTCTCCCCCAAGTCCTCTTCCTCTCATCCAGCCAGTGGCTGTAATACTGAGGTGGAGAGAACAGTCATTGTTTAAGCTGGCTATCTTTTGGCCTGAGGGTTTGGGGTATGTTGATATTTGTCGGTTACTATGACTTCTTTTTTTTCCCCCCTCAATTGCATCAAACCCTTAAAACATGGTGGTAAGTGAGCGATATGCATGCTTTTGGAGTTTGTTTAATCTCCGCTTCAGTCTATACGATGCACAGTTCATAATGTTAACACTTTTCTTCAAGTTTACTTCATTCACTTTCACAACTAATTTGGATTTCAGTTTGCTGTTTAATCCTCATTTACTTTGATTTTTGTATCTTTTTCTGTAATTCTGTTCTTTCCCTCTCCCCTGACTTCCCTGTTAGGGGTCAAGTCGTTTTTTTGTCTGACCTGTAGGGGAGAGTGGTGCTGTAGATAGTGATTCAGTCCAGGAGAGTGGGGAGACATGAGGCTCTTTTGTTTGTCAGTGTGAAAGTGGATTTGAGGAGACAGATGAAGGGGGCTCCTGGGATTTTGCCCCCTTGTGAATCTCAGCTGCTCCCACTTGCAGGCATGGCAGCTACGCCGGAGGCACTGTCGCTAAAACACCTCCATGCAACCCTTCGCATGTTACCAGCTTGTTGGGCTGGAAAGTGACATTACTAATCAGACACCAGGGAATACCCACACTCCAAAAGGAAAAACAGCCCGTGGTGTGAGGTGCTTGGGTTGGTGCCTACAGTGTCATGCTTTGAAAAGATTAGCCTGGCTATTGCGATTCTCCCTCCCCTGCTTTTTATTTTAAATTTGGGAGTAGATTGGTGTATTCTTGATTCGGCTATCTTGCATTAGAATTTTGTATTTTCGAGTGCACAGCCAGAGCACTAAAAATATTCCAAGTTTGCTCCTGTGTCTTTTCATTTAAATCCCCAAAGTGCTTAGTTCCTAGCATGTAGCTGAGCTGACTTGGCCGGGATGCTGAGCATTAGGATGTTGTGAGGGGAGAATTTAGGCTGGGCTTGTGTGTCTTAGTACCTGGTATGTCTTTGTATCTCTCCACTGCACACACAGCACACAGATGTCTTGGGTGTCCTCAAGTCTTAGTTTGTTCTCTGTACCTGTTTGATAGTGTATACCGTTGTTAGTAGTGGACTCCTGTGGACGCTAGCCTATTGTTTTGGCTGATGAGTCATTGGTTTGTGGTTAGTTCTTTTTTTTGAAATCCTTTTTTGCTCCAGTCACTGTGTGTGCTGGCGGTGGCTTTGCCTCTCCGTTGCCTCGAAGGAACAGGTGGAGCAATGTCTCCCTCTGACAGACATTACTCCCGACGTGTGCTCCTGCAGATGCCTACACTGAGACTGTAATCTCCATAACTGCTTCATGTGCACCAAGCCCCCTTGTGGAATCCTGCTGAGAGTTTTTCTAGAAGCCTTCAGTGAAATCAAACTGTTCTGAATCATTTAGTCTACCTGACTTTTGTGTAATAAAAACAAACTAAGAGCACTTACTTGTTCCCTTCCCCTTGTGGGCCTTTTTAAAACATTCTGTCTCTGAATGTATGTCTCTGCTTAAAGGGGATCAAGTTGCACTTAGTTGAAACACGAAAGACTTATAAATCAGAACCATAAAGTATCAATTTAAGAAGGCTTAAACTCATATAATGTCAGCTTTTTGATTTTAAAAAAGTTATCTCATGGCTCCCCTGGGTTTGGCTTCTGGTTTTGGCCAGGGCACAAGAGTGAGCCTGTCTTTCTGAAGTCTTTTCTAGAGGGATGTCACCACTGTTCAGCTCTCCTTGGTGTGTCACAGAACATCCTCTGGTATACATACACTTGTTGCTGGCATAGCCCAGCATGGCTGACCCAATTTAGGTTGAACTATTGTGGTTGCCTCTTCTCAATCTCATTCTCCAGACTAAAGACTCTTCTAAAGATTACAAAACAGCAAGAAAAACAGAGTGCCCTTTGGGGAAGTGAGGATGTGTGGCTAAATGTACAGATTGTACACATCCATTCACATTGCAGGATTGAGCCAAAACTGCATGCATTCACCACAAGAAAACAAACAGCAGGATTTTACAACTGAAATGTTGGTTTGTCTTCTCATCTATTTAAGAGTGAACCACTGGAACTTGGGGACAAGATGAGTATAACAATGTTGCAGCCTATCTGTCCGCTACAGTTGCAGTTTTTCATGACAAGCATTCAAAGTGTTAACTAAAACCATTGAAACAACATACCTGCCATTTAAACTTGAATCTAGAAATAATAACTCCATGAGTGTTTTGCACCTCCAGATGGAATGGCCTTTAATAAATGCTGTGAGTAGCCATGATTGCCACTTGCAGTTTGCTATTCTATTAATCCTTATGCAGAATCTAACAGTTTTCTTCTTTCTTCTCTTCTCTCTCATGGATTTTTAAAAAACTGAACACCATGTAGATGATGAACCAGCTGGACCAATGTAAGTACTTTATTGGACATTGATTGAACAGTATCTGATTGAATTATGTTATGTTTGCAGTTTAATCAAATGGAGTAGCTAAGATTGGAGGGGAGACGGTGAGTGGAAATGAAGGTTGCAGTGTTGTAGATTTCTTAGCTTGACACAGATCTGAACTTGATTCTCAGGATAGGCTATGCAGTCTTGTTTTCAGTGGCCATACAAAGTGGAATACCATGCAAAAAACATTTTTTCAAATTTTGCATATTCGATATGCTTAAAATGTGGGGGAAATGGCTAGTATATCTGAGGCTTCCTGTTTTGTCAATGTTAAAACATTTCTGATCCCAAGCATTTCAGATGAGGAATACTCAACCTGTAGCTACTTAAGGAATGTTTTTTAATGCACTCATACTGTGCCACAAAATTTCTCACTACACCAGGGATGGCAGTAAAAGAGTCCCTGTATTTCCATGTGTTACACTTTCGAAGGTTGTTATTGACCAAGTTTAACTCATGTAATGCAATTTGAGGCTGGACTGTAGCCTGGATAAACAGTCTAGCCCCATTAACAATTGCTGGTATCCAAGAGAGAGGGTACTGCAGGTATGGAATCAATCTAAGCTGGGCAGAATCTCCTAGAGTTGGACTAAAGAGTGAGAAGCAGACAAACAGCACCCACATTTGTTAAGTACCAGAGGGCCCAGCACTGCCAGCTTATGATTACCTTTTTTTTTTTTTTTTTTGAGACAGAGTCTTGCTCTGTCACCCAGGCTGGAGTGCAGTGGTGCAATCTCAGCTCACTGCAAGCTCCACCTCCTGGGTTCACGCCATTCTCCTGCCTCAGCCTCCCGAGTAGCTGGGACTACAGGCGCCCATCACCACTGCCGGCCAATCTTTTGTATTTTTAGGAGAGACGGGGTTTCACCGTGTTAGCTTGGATGGTCTCGATCTCCTGACCTCATGATCCACCCACCTCGGCCTCCCAAAGTGCTGGGACTAGAGGCGTGAGCCACCACGTCTGGCCATGATTACCTTTTATCAGTTGAGAAGGGACAGGGGTGTTGTGTTCAGTGGAGAAAAGTTTTACATATTCTCACCTGTATAGCAATTATAGTTCAGAAATCAAAGGGAAAGTACTTGTCTGCCTTGGGGGTCAAAAGGAGGATAAAATGAGGTATATCCAGGTTGAGTCTACCTACTGCCAAAATCCATAATCTGAAATGCTTCAAAATCCGAAGTTTTTTTGTGTGCTCACTTGATGCTCAAAGGAAATGCTCATTGGAGCATTTTGAATTTTGGGTTTTCAGATTAGGGATGCTGAACTGGTAAGTATAATGCAAATATTCCAAAATCTAAAAAATTCAAAATCTGAAACATTATGATCCCAAGCATTTCAGAGGAGGGATACTTCACCTGTAGCTACTTAATGTTTTTTTAATGCACTCATATTGTGCCACAAAATTTCTTACAACACCAGGGAGGGCAGTAAGTGAATTTCCATGTGTTACACTTTCAAAAGTTATTGACTGAGTTTAACTCATGTAATGCAATTTTTCCTCCAAAGGAAAACCAACTCTACCAACAATCACAAAGATAAAAACTTGCGCCAGAGAAACACAAATTAAGTACTGCTTACAATGTAAGTATGGCCTTCTTTAGCAGTTTTTAAAATTATATTCAAATGAATGTACTTCTATTGACCTTTTTACAACTTCTTCAGTAATTGGTGTTATGTTGTAAAATCTTTTAATTCATTTCAGAGCAGCTGATAATGATGAAGCCGGTTCTGTCTGCCCAGTTTAGGGACTGGAAAGGAACATTTTTCAGCTGCGTTTTTTGCTGCTGTTTGGATTTTTTAACATGGAGTCTCACTCTATTGCCCAGGCTGCAGTGCAGTGGCGTGATCTTGGCTCACTGCAACCTCCGCCTCCCGGGTTCAAGCAATCTCCTGCCCCAGCCTCCTAAGTAGCTGGGATTCCAGGTGCCCACCACCACGCCCAGCTAAATTTTGTATTTTTAGTAGAGACAGGGTTTCATCATGTTGGCCAGGGTGGTCTTGAACTCCTGACCTCAAGTGATCCGTCTGCCTCAGCCTCCCAGAAGTGCTGGGATTACAGGTGTGAGCCACTGCGGTCTGCCATCAGGTGCATTGTCACGTTTATATAAATGCCATTTCAGAAGACAAGTTTTAAAATAAATACTTTTCCACATTATATCTTTACAAAGAGGTGAAATTGTCACCTTCTTAGGTGGATTATTCCCAGAGGCCTGCTAGTCTTACCTCACATATGGGGGCAAGACAAGAATGGTGGCCAGGCAGTAGCAGGGCCAGAATGTCATCTTGTTAGGCACATGGAGATCAGAATTTCACACCACATCCTTGAGTATGCTGTTTGAACCAAAGCTTTGTGTGGCACACGGTGTAGTTGTGAGGGACAGGGCATATTCCCTTTATAATTTCCAAATACATATTTCTTTACAGATCTTTAGGTTCCTGAAACTGGTGGCAACATGACCTGCTAAATTTTCTGCTTGGACCTCTTTGGTTCTCTCCCCTTTCAAGTGAGCAACACCACAATGACTGTCTAAAGCATGCCTTATTTAGCCTCTCCTGTAAGGGTGATCTAGCCAGGTACATTTTAAACAATGCTTCAGTGTAGAAGGTGTAAACTATTTTGGGCTTGATGTGCTGTGAATGTTGCTTTTTTTCCTTTGTTAAAATATTTAAATAGAAGTGAAAAGGTCCTCTGAGGATCAGATCATGCATGCGCCATTTTTTACTTAATGCAGCTGTTAAATTGGCAAAGCTCTAAAATGCACTGCTGCCATCTAGTGATACATTTTTGTAAAGTACAGCAAAACCTACAGATATATACAGTATATAAATATATATATATATATTTATATTTTTGGGGGTGGGAGAAATCCAAAATAAAGTAAATGCTTGTTTCATTTTTAAGCTGCTGATATTCATTCCTTATTGTATGTTGTCATGAGGAAATTGTGCAGTTCTGGTACATAAAGATGAGTAATATAAACTGAAATCTATAATTTTAAGGGCTTAACCTGTGACTTTAATAAGCTGGAACAGTCCACTGAATGGGTATAATGAATTGCAGTATATACGTATGATTGCTTTTCAAGTGATTATCTTTTCTTTTGTTAAGTCATGTAAATTCATAAATCCTTTTGCACTGATGTGTTGAACCTTATTCTTGTACATTCAATCAAGGCAAACTTTTATAATTTTTCTTTTGTTTCCAATGACCTTGAAATGTTATAGCATGGTGATATTCTATGCAACTATAGTTATACTTTTTGGTTTGACACTGTATTTTTTCACATTGATTTACTGGTTGATGATAGATTTTATAACCTAACAGGGTTCTCATGCGGTGCGTAACTGTAGATGCATGTACTTGTGTTTTGTGTAATTATTGAAGTGCAATGATGTATAAAAGTGGATTCACCTGTTTTTAAAAATAAAACATTGATAAAAGGTGTTTGGAATAATGCTCTTTATTCTAATATCTTCTTTAATTTTAGGAGGAAGCATTTTTCAATACTTTGAAGTTCCTTAGTTATATATGTATACCGAGCATTAATTTCTCAACCCCGCTAGCTTTTTAAGTTCCTTTTCTACCTCTTCCACAAATGCTGGGAAATTCTGATCCATAAGGCACAAACGCAGGAAGGGGCCTAACTCTTCTGCACCCCATGCAGATTGTTCATAGACACGGGGCAGCTCCTCCGAGGCCAGAAGAGTCTGCAGGGATACCAGAAAAGTAGTTACAGATTACAGGTCAGCAATACCTGGCTAATAGAACACAGGCAAATAGTGCTCTAAGGAAAGATTAGAGAAATACACACCAAAAAAAAATTAGTATTAATTAGCTTTACAGGCTTCCTTTATGTAGTTTTACTGTTACATTTACCATTTGGTATATTAATATGTTTTCTGAATACACATAGCATGTGAGATAATCTTGTTGCCTTAAGGAAAGAATTTCAAATATACTGATGAAATGTTTGCAAAGTTGAGATTCTACTGTAATGAAGAATACTGTGCTGATAACCTGTGGATTGAAAATAAACCTGTCAATGAATGAGCTCCACTAGCTTAGTTCATCTTCCCCACAGCATAGGTGGCAGAGTGGATGTGAGCAGTCTACTATGTGCTAGCTGCATTCTGAGTATAAGAAAGAGGCCACAAACTGCCCAGAGGACATTAGTTCACACGTGTCTTTTTCTGGCCATCTATGAGTTTTGACAAATCGTCGTCTAACTATCACCACAATCAAAATACACAACATTTCTTTCACTTCCCAAAAAACTCCCTTATGTGACCCTCGTGCTAATCATTGCCGTGAAACCCTTAACCCTTAGCAGCGACTGATCTCTTCTCCATATAGTTTTGCCTTTTCCAGAATGTCATATAAACGAAACATACGTTGAATCTGGCTTCTTACACTTATCATAATGAATACATTTGAGATCAATCCATGATGTTGAGTATTTCAGTAGTTCATTTTTATTGCTGAATAAGTATTACATTGCATGAATATGCTATAGTTTGGTTATCTATTCTCCAGTTGAAGGACATTTGGGTGGTTTTATTTTTTGCAATTATGAATAAAGGTGCTATAAACATTCACTTACGGGTTTTTGTGTGAACACAGATTTTCATTTCACTTCAGTAAACACCTGGGATTGAGTCATGTGGTGAGTGTATATTTAACTTTGTAAGAAACTGCCAAACTGTCATCTATAGTGGCTGTCCCATTTACATTCCACTAGCAGTGTAGATGAGAGTTCTAGTTGCTCACCCATCCAGGGTTTGGTATGGTCAGTTTTTATTTTTAATTTAGGCATTCTAATAAGTTTGCAGGATGTCTCATTGTAGTTTTAATTGGCATTTGCCTAGTGACTAATAATGTTGAACCTCTCACATGCTTATTTGTCATCTGTATGTTTTCTTTGGTAACCTGCAGTGTTTTAAAACCAGTTGAATTAGTTGCCAACATTTAAATATTAGGAGAGTTCAAATAAAAATCTTGACAATTTGGAAGATCTGGCAACACTGGATCCACAGCCCCACATGATGATGGGCTCCAGTTCTGTGTGGTCCACTTACTTTGGTGCACTGACTCGGTCATCTTATTGATTCCTCACATTAATTCTATGAGATAGGTGGTTTTGTTATTTCTGTGGATAGCAGGGTTTAGTGTGTAAGTACATAACTGATATTTCTCTAGGAATTCTCTATAACAGAAATTTACTTGGGATATACAGCACTTGTTTTGTTTATTTTTAGAGATGGGGGTCTCACTATGATGTTAGGCCAGGCTGGTCTTGAACTCCTGGCCTTAAGTTATCCTCCTGCCTCAGCCCCCCAAAGTGCTTGAGACTACAGGTGTGAGCCACCATGTGCGGCCTACATCCCTTGTATTAATTGCATTTCTATCCCATCTATGATTATACCACACTTAGTATCCTATTAAATGAACATTTATGTTTCCAATTTCTTAACAAGCACTGAGATGAACATATGTATATTTGTGTAGTTGAAATGAAGTTATAGATAACATATTAAATTTGATATGTACTGCTAAATTGCCTTCCAAAAGGTTTTACCAACTTACATAGAATGTCATGTCCAAAAGATAAGAGCAAATAAGTAATGTATCTGAGCTCCAAGCTTCATGCTTTTTCTCATTTGTATATGGTTCTTCCATACTATGTAAATAAACTGGGTAAGGTATACCTTTTCTAGAAATTGATATTTCCTAAATAAGGACATCACACCCTGCCTTGTTTATTGTTTTATTGCAGCTCTGTGTTCGTCAGCTTATCTGATTCAGTTAGCCCCTAACTCCAATGCAAATATGGGCATTATTCAGTCAGTCCTGCTGCTGGACAAATAATTTTTTTTCATAGTTACCAGGTTATTAAAAGAAATAAACATGAATTCTTGGTTTTCCTACCTCTTGAGTTTTTTATTCTATATGATTGTCCATTTCTTTTGTTAGTGGCAAGCCAGATGGAGAACACACCTTTTTAAAAAAACTACTGATAGCACAGTTTAGTAGAGGAATTAAAAGAAAATTCGGCCGGGCACAGTGGCTCACACCTGTAATCCCAGCAATCTGGGAGTCCGAGATCGGGGAATCACTTGAGGTCTGGAGTTCAAGACCAGCCTGGCTAACATAGTGAAACCCTGTCTCTACTAAAAATACAGAAATTAGCTGGGCGTGGTGGCACATGCCTGTAATCCCAGCTACTCAGGAGGCTGAGGCAGGAGAATCGCTTGAACCCAGGAGACGGAGGTTGCAGCGAGCCAAGATTGTGCTACTGCACTCCAGCCTGGGCAACAGAGTGAGATCCTGTCTCAAAAAAAAAAAAAAAAATCATACTTGAAGATTGATGAACTCCACGCAGACTTCTGTGGAAGAAGCAGAAGCTGCTGGCTTGAACACCTGCAATGAGGAATGCAGTGAGGGGGAGACAAAGTCCTTGCAGAGCTCCCAGGAGAGTAGACATCGCACAACCATAGTTTTGAATGAAGAGGTTTTGCAGCAGGGGGCAAGGGGCTGTCTGAAAGCAAGTCTGAGGTAACAGAGTTGAATCCTCCTGGGTTTCTACACATCCTTAGCTGAGTACTGACAATCTGCCCATATAGAAACTGTTGTAGATCTGAATCCACATTCATTTTGGTATGTCTTAAAATAGTTCCCAAATTTCATTTCCATAATCACAATGGAGTCCTTCATTTATTCTTCTTTTTTGGGAAAGTGGTGATTAAATTTTCTGTCTTGGACATTCAACCACTTTTCCTCTTTTTATTTCCTTTGGAGGGTAGATCTTGACTATGTGCCTGCAGCCATCATGTCTCACCTCACAGCTTACTGTAATAAAACTTACTCTGCAAGGGGTAGATGAACATGGCCCTGTCTCTGTCTTTACCACCTTTTAGAGTAATGCTTTAGGTTTCTCTCCTAAAAGAAGTGAACAAAGGGATACAAATTCTTAGGGGTCACTGCTTTTCATGACAAGAAAATTAAACACAGAAATAAGCTCTACCTGAGCTAACTGCGTCAGTGAGGTCCTTCCGTCTGGAGCGCCTGTGCCCGCTGTTACACGCACTTGCTGTTCTGAGTGCTGGTGGGACTGGAATAAAACAACATGCAATAAGGAGACTAGCTGAATGTAATCTTACATACCACAGGACATTAAAGAAGCAGAAATACGCATTCATGTTCAAAGAAAGAAAATACCACTAAGAGTGGTTAAAATGATTGTCAGCATAGGTCTGTCTCAGTTTAAATGGAGGGTTACTTGAGTTACCACAGCAGAAGTACTGAGTATAAATTTGCAGCTCCTGACTTCTATTTGATGTTCCTCAGCCGTTGGCAGGCTGTTAGTGCTGCTTCCTGTCAGACACTGGGGCATTCTTCCGTTGTCAGAGGCCCAGCCTAGGATTCAGGACCATGCATAGGCCCTAGAGGGCTGGCCAGGTGCTGTTACCATGGCAGCCTGCATGCAGTGGACGGACCCCAGCTTCTGATCATGATTTTTCACCCTCTAAAAATTATTGCTCAAGTAATGCATGTTCATTGCAGAAATGCAAAATGGAGGGAAACCCCTATAATTTTAAGACAACTGATGTTTTCAGTAAAATGATTTTTTTAAAAAAAATCTCATTTTAGATATTCTGAAGAAATGAATTCTTCTGTAAGTAAAACTTATAGATATCTGGTTTCAACGACTGTTTATGCCTCCTACGTACTAGACACTGAGATGGTACAGGGATAGGAGCTACAAAGAACAAGCTAGAGTCCTGCCCTCTGGAAGCCCACAGCCTAGTGAGAACCTAACAAGTAAAACCATGAATGATCTTGCAACTCAGGAAGTGCTGGAGGTTCACAGAGAAGTGGGTAAACTGGAGGGCTGTATGCTAAGCAGGAAGTACAGGGATGCTCTAAGGTCCATGCTATCTGGAGAGAATCTGTGGTAATAAGTTGTTCTCAGGTAGGACGTGGGATGCTTTCCAGGGAAATAGAATGAACAAGGTACAGGAGGTCTGGAGGCATGAAGGGCCCTACCTCCGTTCCTTCCTAGCCACATGTCTGCAGGCCCCACTATGCTTTGGGTACCTGAGGCTGCTGTGGGTACCTGAGGCTGCTGCAGTGCTAATCTCCAGATGAGCAGTGGTGCTCCTGCACTAGGTATGAGCTGATGGTACAATACAGGGAGAAAACAGGGTACTCTTTGGAGGGCGCTTCTGTCCATCAGCAACAAGTCCGACTACCCGAAGGCGGGAGATGCCAAATTCTGTCTTCTGTCCTACAGAGAAGCTGATGGTTGCTAGTCAGTAGGTAGCAGAAAACCAGACCTGGAAGCACTGAACAACAACAACAACAAGGAGGTGTGGAGGTACAGTGAGGAGGGAAAGAACAAAGACAAGAAAATGAAAAATGAGCAAAATGGTGAAAGGACTCTATAATCAAGAGCCCTTAGACAATCCGCATTTCTCTCCAGTTCCTTCAGTTTTCTCCTCTGTAAACACAAGGCAGACTCTAGTGCCTAGTGTTTCTTCAGCTATCACATTTGATGCTTTCCTAGAATACGTGTCATTTCAGCTCACACAAAGAACTAAGATGTCAACCAAAATTGCCATAAACACTGTATAAAAATAGCTAAGTGGCACTGAACCACCTGAGGCTAGCGGGCTCTAGGATTAGATGGTCCACCCCTGCAACAGCATAGAGATGGAAGGGTCTGCGCACATAGTAGCTGGAGTCCCCTAGCTACTTTCTTGTGGACTTTTTGTGCTAACAGGAAAGAGTTCACATAGGAACTGCGATCCTCTTTCCTGTCTTCCCCATCCCCCTCCCCAGGGTGGGCTGGTTGCCTTTGAAGTGCTAAGGTTGAGAAATGCCTGGTTAAGCCACAATTAACCAAATTACAAGGCTAAGGAAAAGCAAAAACTAAAATATGAGCCAGGAAATGACTCAAGAACTTGAAATAGAATTCTGTTTGCAAAGAAGGAAACAACTCTTTTATACTAAAAGATTATAGGTATTACAAAAATGACACACCTGAATGTAAGAGAGCAGCAAAATGACCAGAACTTGGCCATGGCTTGTACCTCTTAAGATAGATTCTGAGAAAGAGCACATGCTACCAAAATTTGTACATCAGTAGTTAAGGGCAAACCTTATGTTTTGCCATTAGGAAAACTAGAATGTTTAGGTGGTGCCTCACAAGGTCTGTACCCTGGTGGAATTTAATCCAATGACTTTAACTTGTCATCTGCTCTGCAGCTTCATACACTGTCTTATCATGCCCTCTTTTGGCTCTGGAGGTTCTGATCCTTGCTAATTGGCCAGGATGCTGATTTGTTCATTTGCAAGGGAAGGCACATCTGAATGGGTAACATTGAGGGCAATAATAGTAATGATGGATTTTGTGATTATATTTGCCAGGCATTGTATTGGGTGCTCTCTATACAGCATTTTAATCTCACCATTTTACAGATGGAGCTAATTGGCTTCCGTGAGATCACACAGCTGCTAAGAAATAGGGCCAGGATTCTAACCTAGATCCATCTTGATACCAAAGCCTGTGGTCTTTGCACAATATCATGCTATCTTAGTCAAATCACCCAATTACAGTTCAGAAGAGTCCCTGAAAATAGAATCAAGAAAGGCATGCAAGTTTCCTAACCACTTCTCAGGTATTTCCACCTAGACATTTGGGATCAGTCTTTAACATCAGAGAGCTGGAGCCTTCATCTGGGGCTGTAACTCACAACTCAGCCTGCATTTGTTACTGCATGTTACAACTTCAATTTATTTGCCTTTGTAATACTTAGGTAATTGTGTAACCTGACAAGGTTCTAGCCTGATGTGACTTCATTACCTTTATAAGGAATTCCAGACTGAGTTCCCAAATTCTGGAACCCTTTTAGGTTTTTGTTACACTCCATGCATTGGGTATACTATACTATCATCTTAATCTCTTGGGCAGTGAAACATGAAAATCTGAAGGGAAAAGAATCATAAGCAATAAAATACCTTATAGTAACCACTCCAACCCATTTGTAGGGAGGGGATTCTTAAGAAATACAGCAGGAGCCGAATATAGACAGAGCATTATTGTTTGAAACTAGATCCAGTAAGGCCGGGCGCGGTGGCTCAAGCCTGTAATCCCAGCACTTTGGGAGGCCGAGACGGGCGGATCACGAGGTCAGGAGATCGAGACCATCCTGGCTAACGCGGTGAAACCCCGTCTCTACTAAAAAAAATACAAAAAAAAACTAGCCGGGCGTGGTGGCGGGTGCCTGTAGTCCCAGCTACTCGGGAGGCTGAGGCAGGAGAATGGCGTGAACCCGGTAGGCGGAGCTTGCAGTGAGCTGAGATCTGGCCACTGCACTCCAGCCTGGGCGACAGAGCGAGACTCCGTCTCAAAAAAAAAAAAAAAAAAAAAAAGAAACTAGATCCAGGGTTTGTGAGGCAAGCAGCTTCGGCGTTAAGACATCTTCATGAAAATCAAATGAAGGGAAAGAACTCAAACCACCAAAATCTGTTTGGCAAACTAAATATCTTCAAGAGGAAATCATGTAGCACCTGCTTAAAGAAAAAGATTTTATAATAAATAATGAAAATTTATGTTCACCTCAGACAAATTATAAATAACAGGAAACTTAGTGACAGCCGGGCCTGATGGCTCACGCCTGTAATTCCAGCACTTTGGGAGGCCGAGGTGCGTGGATCGCCTGAGGTCAGGAGTTCAAGACCAGCCTGGCCAACATAATGAAACCCCATCTCTATTAAAAATACAAAAATTAGCTGGGTGTGGTGGCAGACACCTGTAATCCCAGCTACTCGGGAGGCTGAGGCAGAGAGAATGGCTTGAACTCGGGAGGCGAGGTTGCAGTGAGCCGAGATCGTGTCATTGCATACTCCAGCCTGGGCAACAAGAGCGAAACTCTGTCTCAGGGAAAAAAAAAGAAAAAGAAACTTAGTGACAAATCAGCAAAAATGAGGTGTTTTGGTTAAGGAAAACTAACGGGATGAAGTAATGGAAAACCAGGTTTGGAAAAATGACTTCTCAAAGCAAATGCAAAACCCAGCTTGAAAGCAGAATCTCATCTCAAGAGCAGAGATAGGTGCTTATTCCAACAATATTTGAAACTATGCCAAAGAAATGCAGAACACATATTTCTGGGAGAAATCCTATAGTCATGAGTCTCAAATGTTTTTATCTCAAGACCCCTTATAAGGCCTTCAAAGAACTTTGACTTGAGTTACATTTATCTGTGTAGAAATTAACATGGAAGTTTAAAATGTTCATTAAAAATAGTAAACTCACTTTATGTTAATATTGAAAACATTTTTATGGAAAATAACTTTTCTAAAACAAAATGTCATGATTTTTGCAAATCTCTTTACTACCTAGTTTAATAGAAGGTGACTGGATTCTTACATCTGCTGCTGCACTCAGTCTGCTGTAATGTGCTGCTTTGGTTGGAGACATGAAGAAAATCTGGCCTCACACAAATTGT
Organism: Chlorocebus sabaeus; assembly: GCF_047675955.1. Lineage (NCBI taxonomy): Eukaryota > Metazoa > Chordata > Mammalia > Primates > Cercopithecidae > Chlorocebus > Chlorocebus sabaeus. Next base: position 49,353,478 of record NC_132929.1, on the reverse strand, counting down.
AGATGGAGAAGGGAGGGGTATTTTAGAATAGCCTGTTCAGATAACTGGATATTCCTTGATATAACACCAAAACTCAAAGAGTGAGTTGCTTAAAGTTGCAATATAGAATCTGAAACCATAGCAATGAACTTGTTATACTGTTATATTACACTCTTTTAGCCTATCGTACACTTTTGAATAGCTCTTTATCCACGTATAATTTTGTGGCATTCAGGCATCGGTCATTTGGACGGTACTGGTTCACTGAATATACTGTCTTTCAAATATTGACACATTTCATCAGGTAGTCACTTATAAAAAAGGAAATCACGTTTATTAATAGCACCTTTAGAAAAGCCTTCCAGGTTGGGAAGCTGTGAAGCTCATGTGGCAGATACAAGTTTTTCAAGATTCGAATTTTCACTTGGAAGTTTAAATTTTATCATTTTCAATAAATACTATCAGTTGTTTTCCTGAAGTGATAGTTCATTTCGCTGATTTTTGAAAAAATGTCTGCCAAATAACCCAAATCTGAATGACCACAGTCTATTGTTCTCTCACATGATGATGGTATTTTATGAAAAAAGAGGCTAGTTCAAAATACAAATGTCACACAGGTGCATTCCCTTGAGACAACCATGGTACTGCAGACTGCTGGGTTATTTCGTTAGTTCGTTCTTCCTGCGAATGATTGGAACGTGACGACAGTGAGCACAGTTTGGTGCCACTGCCTGATCTGTATGATGACAGCAGCCTTACTCATGATGCCTTTGTCTCATCAATTCAAATGCTGACACAGTGAAAAAGGCAAGTGATACTATTTCTTTAAATATTAAGAAAAATAATTTTGACCTTGTGGACCCCCTGGAAGGGTCCTAGGGAGGGGTTCATGGACCACACTTTGAGAGCCACTGTTCTATAGTGACACCCGGAATGCAGCCGGAACTCCTTCCTCCCTAATTTCTGAATAGGGAGCTACAGTGAGTGTCGGCCTCAATTTTAAAAAGTCGCCCAACGTTAGATGTTTTTAAACTACAAACCTAACAGACTCAACAACCTCCAGTCATTTTGGCCACTCATTGTGCACTGCATTGTCATGTTTCCTGCATAGCCGACACATCAGCCTACTTACTCCAGCCTGCCATGGGACGCTCTTTGCAGAGTCCTTCTCTTGACTTCCACTTGCCCTGGGTGGGCCAGGAATCAGCTGAAGCTCCTGGATGTTCCCATCAGGCACCTGAACGGTTATGTATTGCGCCAGCTTTTGAACACAACTGCAGCAGTGTTCCAGCGCCTGCTCCTTTGACTCTCCACTGAACTGTACTCGAAACAGGCGACTCTTGTCCTGTTTGACAAATCAAAAGACCCTCGTGAGAGACCCCTGTCATATAACTTTACCTTTATTTACTTTGGGGTCTTCCACTGAGTGGTTCCTTTGCTTGGCGGAAGAAGAGGTATAGATAAGGGAACAGTCATCTTCACTTATTGATGCAGGCATAGAAAAGCCAGTAATTCATTTTCTTCCCCCTTTTGGGAGTTGCTCATCATACTAAAATTCACTTCCCTCTGGGAAGTGACATCAGCAAAAATGGAAAAGCTCTATCATAAAGACAAGATCACTATACTGATTGCAGATCAATGTTTTATCATGCTTTGGAATAAAGATTTCATAGCTTCTAATTCCTTAAGTTAAAAATCTGAGAGGATAATAATACAGCATAGTCCTGCTCAACAAAATTTTTCTAAACTGACTAATATCAAACCAGGTAGATACCACATTAAACAAGGCAGTGAGCTTAAACAGTACTGAGGAAGAGTGACAGGCAGATGCTCAAAGCTAACAGATCTCATGCTAATGATCTGTAGTACCCTTTATCCTTAAAGAGGCCAGACTACCACACAAGTTGCATAGTGAAAGGCTGTCTTTAATTTGCTATATGAGTCACATCCCTTGGCAAATTAGCAAATGTGGGACAGATGCAATTAAAAATTTTTAAAAATCTTTCTACTACATCAAACTTATTTGATTACAAGTATAAAAACATCTGTGTAAAAACATCTAGATTGTAACAATAACATAAAATCATTTTAGAATAGTTTCCCTTTTTTCTAGTCTACTACTCTGCCTAGTTTAGAGGAGTCAACCTACATAAAAGCCTCCTGAAACAGGACTGTATATATTGTATACCTTTCATCAGTTTCCTCTGTAAAGAAATGCAGATGCTAAGCTTAGCACAGTGACAGTCCTTTTCCCCCATGAAATATATATACCATGTTGCTACCTTGAAAACACTCTTAACTACAGTTAACAAAATCCTGTAAGTTCCTATAAGCAAATAGTCCTTGATTTTCCTGTTCACAATTCACACTATTTAAATCCATCGAGTAAAGCCATATATTTAGGTCACAGAAAACTCTTGGCATGGCTAAGATAATGGTAAACTATCATGTTTAGAAGAATAGACACCACTACCCCTTTTCACTGCCACTATTTGGTTCTCTTCATATTTTAATTCATTTAGTTTTTCCCCTAAATATAAAAGTAATCCATTATCATTATCTTGTCCGACACTGGAAAAAATATGAAAATAGTCATATATATCTGTGGGTATATAAAAGAATATATGCAAACACTCATGTATAATTTCTAAAATTTTATGCACCTAGGTATATATATGAGATACATGAGATGTTTTGATACAGGCATTCAATTGGTAATAATCACATCATGGAAAATGGGGTATCCATCCCCTCAAGCACTTATCCTTTGAGTTACAAACAATCCAACTCTCCTCTTATTTTAAAATTTCCATTATTGTCATCCTGTTGTGCTATCAAATACTAGGTCCTGTTCATTCTTCCTTTTTTTGGACCCATTAACCATCCCCACTACCCCCCACTACCCTTCCCAGCCTCTGGCAACCATCTTTCTACTCTTTATCTCCATGAGTTCAATTGTTTTGATTTTTAGATCCCTCAAATAAGTGAGAATATGTGATGTTTGTCTTTCTGTGCCTGGTTTATTTCACTTAACATAATGACCCCCCAGTTCCATCCATGGTGTTGCAAGTAACAAGGTCTCATATTTTTAACTTTTATTCTAAGTTCAGGGGTCCAAGTGCAGGTTTTTTACAGGGGTAAACTTGTGTCACGGGAGTTTGTTGTACATATTATTGCATCACCTGGGTATTAAGCCTAGTACCCATTCGTTATTTTTCCTGATCCTCTACCCTCCAAAAGGCCCCAGTGTATGTTGTTCCCCTCTATATATTCATGTGTTCTCATCATTTAGCTCCCACTTGTAAGTGAGAACTTGTGGTATTTGGTTTTCTGTTCCTGTGTTAGTTTGCTAGGGATAATGGCCTCCAGCTCCACCCATGTCCCTGCAAAAAATATTTCATTGTTTTTATGACTGCATAGTACTCCATGATGTGTATGTACCACATTTTCTTTTTCCAGTCTATCATAGATGGACATTTAGGTTGATTCCATGTCTTTGCTATTGTGAATAGTGCTACAAAGAACATGCATGTGCATATGTCAGTATTACAGAATGATTTATATTCCTTTGATTATATACCAAGTAACAGGATTGCTGGGTCAGATGGTGTTTTAGGTCTTTGAGGAATTGCCACACTGTCTTCCACACTGGCTGACCTAATTTACACTCCCACCAACAGTGTATAAGCACAACCTGCCAGCATCTGTTATTTTTTTACTTTTCAGTAATAATCATTCTGACTGGTGTGAGATGGTATCTCACTGGTTTTGATTTGTATGTCTCTACTGATCAGTAATGTTGAGGTTTTTTTCATATAGTTGTTGGCTGCATGTATGTCTTACTTTTAAAAAGTGTCTATTCAGCCGGGCACAGTGGCTCACGCCTATAATCCCAGCTCTTTGGGAGGCCGAGGCAGGAGGATCACAAGGTCAAGAGATCGAGGCCATCCTGGCCAACATGGTGAAACCCTGTCTCTAGTAAAAATACAAAAATTAGCTGGGCATGGTGGCGCATGCCTGTAGTCCCAGCTATTCAGGAGGCTGAGGCAGGAGAATCACTTGAACCCGGGAGGCAGAGGTTGCAGTGAGCCAAGAGCATGCCACTGCACTCCAGCCTGGCAACAGCGAGCCTCTATCTCAAAAAAAAAAAAAAAAAAAAAAACAGAAGAAAAAAGAAAGTGTCTATTCACATCCTTTTCCCACTTTCTTATGGAGTTTTTTTCTTGTAAATTTAAGTTTCTTGTAGGTGCTGGATATTAGACCTTTGTCATATGCATAGTTTGCAAAAATGTTCTCCTCTTCTGTAGGTTTTGTGTTTACTTTGTTGATAGTTTCTTTTGCTGTGCATAGCTCTTTGGTTTAATTAAATCCTATTTGTCAACTTTTGCTTTTGTTGCACTTGCTTTTGGCGTCTTTGTCACAAAATCTTTGCCTGTGCCTGTGTCCTGGATGGTATTGCCTAGGTTGTCTTCCAGCATTTTTATAGCTTTTGGTTTTACATTTAAGTCTTTAATCCATCTTGAGTTAATTTTTGTTTATGGTATAAGGACCCTTCCAGTTTCAATTTTCTGTGTATGGCTAGCCAGTTATCCCAGCGTCTCATTCTTTTTTTATGGCTGAACAGTACTCCACTGTGTGTAAGTACCACATTTTCTTTATCCATTCATCTGTTGATGAACACTTAGGTTGCTTCCAAATCTTGGCTATAGTGAATAGTGCTGCAACAAACATGGGGGTGCAGATATCCTGATATGCTGATTTCCTTTCTTTTGGGTATATATATAGCAGTAGTATTGCTGGATCATATGGTAGCTCTATTTTTAGTTTTTTGAGGAACCTCCAAACTGTTCTCCATAATGGTTGTACTAATTTACATTCCCACCAACCATGTAAGAGGGTCCCCTTTTCGCCACATCCTCTCTTGCATTTGTTATTGCCTGTCTTTTGGATAAAAGCCATTTTAACTGGAGTGAGATGATATCTCATTGTAGTTGTGATTTGCATTTCTCTGATGATCAGTGATGTTGAGCACCTTTTCATATACCTGTTTGCCATTTGTATGTCTGATTTTTGAGAAATGTCTATTCAAATCTTTTGCCCATTTTTAAATCAGATTATTAGTTTTTTTCCCTATTGAGTTGTTTGAGCTCCTTATACATTCTGGCTATTAATCCCTTGTTACGTGGGTAGTTTGCAAATACTTTCTCCCATTCTGTGGGTTGTCTCTTCACTTGGTTGATTGTTTCCTTTGCTGTGCAGAAGCTTTTTAACTAAAGTGATCCCCTTTGTCCATTTTTGCTTCTGTTTTCTATGTTTGTAGGGTATTACTCAAGAAATTTTTGCCCAGACCAACGTCCTGGAGAGTTTCCCCAATGTATTCTTGTAGTAGTTTTCTCAGTTTGAGGTCTTTAAGTATTTAATCCATTTTTATTTCATTTTTGTATATGGTGAAAGATAGGAATCTAGTTTCATCCTTCTGCACATAGATATCAGTTTCCCAGAACTCTTTATTGACGAGACTGTCTTTTCCCTCAGGGTATGTTCTTGACACCTTTGTGGAAAATGAGTTCACTGATAAATGTATTTTTATAGGTTATATATTGTGTGTGTATGTATATAAAATTTATTACTGTTCTATAACATAATTTTTAATTTAACATCAAATAGCTAAAAATAGAAGTATATACCTCATTACTTTCAATGGCTGAAGAGTATTCCTTTATTTAACTGGCCCCCTATGGATGAACATATAGGTTATTTCCAGCCTTTGTTCCTATTATAAACCACAAAGCTTTGACAAGCACTCTTATACATACATCTTTGTGTATACATGCCTAAAAGCAGACTTGTTGGGTCAAAGGATGTGTGTAATTCATATTTTGGTACATAATGCCTAACTCCCCTGTGGCCAGACAGGTTTGATTTACTTCCACCAAGAATCTATGTGCCCATTTCCCTCCAACACTGAAGATTCTTTTTTAAAATTTTTGTCAACATGCTAGGTTAACATAGTTTTTTTAAAATTTCATTTCTTTGATAACAAGTGAGGTTGACTATCTTTCTTAGGCTTATTGGTCATTTGTATTTTTTCTTTTAGTGTGTTACCTATTCATGCCCTTAGTCATTTTCCTCTTGGATGGATAATCCCCAAATTATCAAGAGTCATTGAAAGCTAACCTTCCCTGAGGAAGGGAAAAGAACTGATAAGAGACCTATACATTCAGTCTATAATACTACTATGAATCTTCTTTTGTGAAATTAAGCTGATTTCTTATTTACAGTTGTTTAGTTGTTTCCAACAGACTCTATATGAAGACATCTATATGAAGTACCCTTATATTAGCTATTAGTATTCTGCGATTATCTAACCTTTTGACAGTGGCATCAGCAACTGTACTTCATAGCTAGCTTTAAAAAGCTGTATGCACAAGCAGACACTAAGCATACAAGCAGGGCAAAAACCTGAGACCAGTTATATCAGTCTACAGGTGTCTGTATGCGAATGTATATAAGAATCAGTTTGGATAGCTAGAGTTTTTTTGGAGTGTAACTCCAAAAAAGCAACAGAGTAGCTTACATGTCTAATAGCCTAACTGAAGTCTTGTTCCATGTTTGCTTCTGTAAAAATTTCAGAATTTAAGCTTATCATCTGAAGCCAGAAATACTACTTCAACGCATGTGGATCCAAGATAAAACCCAGGTACATCAGGAAAAATCTGAAAATTAGTTGTATCTCCATCCTATATCCTCAGTGCCATAGGTTACCGTAATGGAAAACTTTCCATTGGATTAACCAGAGGGACTGCTAACGATTGAAAGTCTTGATGAGATTTATTTTCATGCCATAATCAAAAGTCAGAAAGAGCTTCTTGCTGTGAAGTGAAAAGTTCTCAAGTATACCAACAATCACGAACTTCGCCAAATACACAGTCTCTAGTTTCTATCACCTAAGAAGATGGGCTTATAATTACTGTATCTTAAGTGGTGGCTTATATGTAAAGTATCTACCCTCCTTCAGAACACTTAATTTCAAGTTATAACAACTAATACTGACTCAAGGAAGCAAATTTAAGGATAAGTGCTCATCTCTTTTCACTTATCTACGTGTACTCACAAGAAAATCAAGGCTTCACTTTCTGGAAGGGATTAGGCCTACTAAGTGCTGGCTCACAGGTATGAATAACATCTCCATACAGAGATGCTTAGGCCACAGGCTCCACAGCAGGTGTTCCAAGGCATCATCACGCCCTGGAAGATGTGGAGCCCAGTTAACATGACAGAGAGCCAAGGAGACACTAGAGGCCTCACACAAACCCAGTGGGTTTTCCCTCTGGTTTTAGATTCATCACCCAGATCGGTATGAAATTTTCCATTACCACTAAGACTCCAAATGAAGCAGTTTTCCCCACCATTTATTATGAATTCCTCTACTATAGAAAATGTGGGAGGAAGTACAGAAAAAGGTCTTAACCAGAGAAGGTACTTCAGCATTTTATTTGATTCTTTGCTTTGAAACTAAAAGGCAATACTCAAAGCCTTGGCTAGATGAAATCATTTAAAAAACTCCTCAGTGAGTTACTGGGAGTGAGAAGTAAAGAGGACAGCGGTTGTTTGTGTTTACTTCTTTGAGCCAAAGTGCCCTTAAGATAAGGATCTACATGTCTACTGTTAGCCCATTAACCAGAACCTATTTGATCAGAATTGCTGGAAAAAGGGAAGCCTACTTATAAGTAGGCAGAATTTATTCAACCTACTTATTTCAGTTCAGAGAGAAAAGAAATATAATGCTTACTACTCACAGAATTTATTATATTAAATTGCTATAAAAGGAATGAAAATTTTACTTCTTCCATTTGTCAATAATAGTGTTTTGGCATAATACTTGAAAACTAAAAGTTATCCAAGGCACGAAGCACCAAAGATACTCTTTACCAGGTAGGGCAAAAGAAGAATCTGTTGGTTCAATGTCAGTATATTACATCAAGTCAATAGATCAAAGGAGGAAAATAACCCATGATCTTAATACTTGTAAAAAAGCATTTGATAAAATGATATGTAATCCTGATAAAGGCATTAAATAAACTATAATTGAAAGAGATCTCCCTTACATGAGAAAGAATATCTGACCATTAGCTAGGCATGGTGGCACATTCCTGTGGTCCTAATTACTCAGGAGGATGGGGCGGGAGGATTGCTTGAGCCCTGAAGGTCGAGGCTGCAGTGAGCGGAGATCACAACACTGTGCTCCAGCCTGGGTGACAGAGTGAGACTGTTCTCAAAAAAAAAAAAAAAAAAAAAAATTCCAGTTAACAGCCAGAGATGGAATTAATGTGTAAACACTACTTCCCATGCAAGTCAGGAAGATGTCAAAGATACTATAACCCTATAATTACAGTGTTCTGGGAGATCTAGATAATTCGGTAAGGTAGGAAAAGTAATAAAAAATATAAATCATTGGAAAGAAATACAATTGTAAATTATAAAAACACTTTCCTAGAAATTAAAAAAACAAACAGTTAATTAAAGTTTAGTAAGGAGGTTAAATTTAATTCAGAAAAAAATCCAATAATAACTAGCTGGAAATATATTTGGGATAAAGAATACCATTTACAGCAGGGCGTGGAGGCTCATGCCTGTAATCCCAGCACTTTGGGAGGCCGAGGCGGGCAGATCACCTGAGGTCAGGAGTTTGAGACCAGCCTGACCAACATGGAGAAACCCTGTCTCTCCTAAAAATACAAAATTAGCTGGGTGTAGTAGCGCATGCCTGTAATCCCAGCTACTCGGGAGGCTGAGGCAGGGGAATCACTTGAACCCAGGAGGCAAAGGTTGCAGTGAGCTGAGATCGTGCCATTGCACTCCAGCCTGGGCAACGAGCGAAATGCCGTCTCAAAAAAAAAAACAAAAAACAAAAAACAAAAAACACACATTCACAATAGCAGGCAAATGGTTCCTAGCTTTAAATGTCTAAAAAATCTATATATATGGTATATACACAAATATATAAAATTATGCAACTACACAAATTATACATAGTTTGAAGAAGAGAAAAACTAGGCAAAAGAAGTAGACAGGTGATTCACAGAAGAAATAGAAATGTCACATTACCATTCTCATCAGTTTTAATAAGAAATGCAAATTAAAGGAATATGCTCATTTCTGCCTGTCAAATTAGAAACTAGTTTTTGAATTTAAATTGTATCACCATGTTGGAGAGGATTTGGATAAATGAACATTCTTACACATTACCAGTACAGTAGAAGCAGGGACAACCTATTGGGAGGGCAAATTTATAAATTAAAAAAAAAAAAAGTGTATACATCTGGGACTTCTAAGTAAAGAATCCTGTAAATAAATCCTTATGAAGATCAGAACATTTTTATAATTGTGAAAAATTAGCAATGAGTTAAACCCTAGTGCATCCAAACAATAACATGCTACCAAGCCATTATGAGTGTTTTCAGAGACTAATGACTTGGTATAATGTTCCTGATAAAAAGAACAGGATACAAAGTACTACAATCCCAATTTTATAAATTATCTATATGGTTGACACTCAGTTAGCACAAGCCAATCCACAAGAGGGGCTGGAAATGTCAAACGCTCATTTTCCTAATCTTTGCAGTTCTGGACAGCCATATTACACTGGTCCATGACACATAAGCAGGCATCTTCTGGGGGTTGTGGGTGGTGGAGAGCTGTATAGGAAAGTGGATGCTTTCCTTACAAAAGGGCCAGGTGATGCTGACCTTCCTTCAATGGAAATACAGTACAGCTGCAGCAACCATTCTGCACCCAAGAGGGAGCAGCCAGGAGAGTTACAGAGATACCAACGTGGACACTGTTGAGTTGCTGGATGATGCTAGCAACTGCCTGTTTCTAGATTTTTTTTTTTTTTTTTGGAGACTGAGTCTTGCTCTGTCGCCCAGGTTGGAGTGTAGTGGTGTGATCTTGGCTCACTACAACCTCTGCCTCCTAGGTTCAAGCAATTCTCTCGTCTCAGCCTCCCAAGTAGCTGGGATTACAGGCACCTACCACCACCCCCGGCTAATTTTTGTATTTTTAGTAAAGATGGGGTTTCACCATGTTGTACAGGCTGGTCTTGAACTCCTGACCTCAGGTGATCCACCCATCTTGGCCTCCCAAAGTGCTGGGATTACAGGCATGAGCCACCATGCCCAGCCTAGATTTCCTTTTAAGTGAAAAAAAAGAAATCTGGTTTTTTAGGCCATTATAGCTGATTTTTCTCTTACATGCATCTGAACACAATCCTAACTGATACAGTATATATGCTTAGTAAAACCTTCAGAATATTAATAATTATTTTTAAGTGGTCAAATTATGGTTGATTTTTATTTTGCTCCTTGTAGTTAGTTTAAAATTTTAGTAATAATGTATATTTAGAAAAATTTAAAACTCAAATATCAAACATATAGCATGGTATAGCTTTTTCAGAGATCTATACATTCATTCAGTATGATATGGTCTGGAGCTAACTCCAAAGATCAAAAGGCAGCCGCAGCCTGGTTCTCTGATAGCTAGTCATAACCTGGGCTATTGGCCTAAGTCACTTTCCTTATATGGGAAAAAAAACAGGGGTTCTTGAACATTTTGGAGTGTGTGCTCCAGACCCCTGTGACAATCTGGTAAGCCAGTGGACTCAGAACAATGTTTTTAATCACACAAAATACACAAGTTTACAAAGAAACCAATTATACTGAATTTGTTTATTACAATATTAAGGCACTAATTTGTGAACTAATGTATATGCTTCTTTATTAACGTATTTGATAATAAAGATCTAGTAGGACTAATAAACACCTTAGTTTTCAGGTAGTGATGAACATAAACATTTGAGATGTCAGAAACAACTGAACTGTGATATGAAAGTATCTGTGATTTCCATTGGTGAGAAGTTCTAAAACTACTGTGGTCTGCTGGCCTACATTCATAGTGGAAGGAAATGATAAATTTCAATTAGAGGTCAGTGAAAATCCATGGAAGTTCATGGACCCCCTGAATTCTATGGAGACTCTGGGGTCTGTGTACCCCAGGTTAATACCCTTCCACTAGATAATCGTCTAACTCTCAGAGTCTGAGTCCCTCAAAAATTAGTATCTTTCACTTAAATTTCAATATTATCTACTCCGTGAATGTTAACAGATTGGTTTTCATAGTTATTTTTGAAGGAAAATGATCCAGGTGATTAATATGCATGTTTCTTTGATGAGGATCATTCTTTACACTTAATACAGCTAGAAAGCAAGTAAAAGAGAATTTTTTTAATATTAGAAAAAATGAAAATACATATTCACTGAATCATTTGAAAATATACACCTTTTTAAACATCCAAATAGCAAGACAAATGATGGGTCCACCTCCTCCCGATTTGTGCTTGGGGGACAGAGAATGGCTGCACAGCTCCATCAGACGCATATTGATAAATCCATTAGAGCCTGACTCTTTAGCAATGTCTTCCTGCTAATGAGGCTTCTGCCTCTCTACGGTCCTTGTTTCATGTTTTGCTCATAGTACAAACCTTTCTTAAACATTTGTATTCTTTCCAGTACGTGTCACCTACTAAGAGATGCTCTCAAACACCTCCCCAACATACACACATAGAAGATGAGAAGAGTATGATCATTAGCTTAAATCTTGCCTTTATCGTTGTTCCAAACAACAGACAATCCATGCGTCTTACAATCTTCAACCAGTCCTTGCTACCAATGAGTGAAAACCCTTCCTGAAACAAAATAATTAGGCAAAAATTAGCAACAGAAGCAAAAATATGAATAATAGCTATGGCTGCAGCTACTTCCTGTTAGAAAGTTGTATATTTATTTATTGTGTAACTCAAACATAGTAGCAATGACTCAATACAACCAGTTGCCAAAGATGACCCTTATACTAAGTCCTCAATGTCCTGGTGCTTTTCCTGCATGAGGAACATAAAAACAACTTTTTTTCTTAATCTTTTTATGTTGAAAATCAATACAATACTAAAGAGAGTTAAGTGTCCATAGTCATATTTCATATAAAATGCCTCTAGAATTTGTCAAAATATTATTTTATATCCCCCCAAATCAAGGGTTCCATTATACTGATTTATTAACTTATCTGGCACATCTCTAACTCCATAGTAAGAATTCTCTTCACAAGAATCTTATTTTCAGATTCCTAGGAATGGAAAATTTAAAGCATTTTGCTTTTGGATACTGAATGTTTACTTCATTTCCATCTGAAGAAACAAAAAAAGACAAAGAGGGCAGTAGAGGGCACACAAGTCTCAAATGAGAGACAACAGTTAGATCCATAAAGTGAAAAGATAAACTTTATCTACCATTTACTAATGAAGTCAGTGGAATGAACTATCTGATGATTATGGCAGCTCTTAAGCGCCAATTATGTTGTCAGTGCATTTCCTCAGTTAAGCAACCCACTGAGTTAGAATATGTTTAGCATACAGTAAAACCAGTCCAGGAGATTAACTTACAACACGCAAAAACTGCATGCAAACTGCTAGTCTACCCTTAAATGTTAGTCCACCATAGCTAGGGAAGGCTGCTGGAGTAATCTGAGAAATCCCCAACTCTTAAAAAACAGAAGAAAATGTAGTCCCTTGTTCATTTGAACCCTCACAAAATCCCTGTGCTTAAATCTCAGTATGGTGAAAGTTGCAACTTTCACAGAAATTTACAACCTGGGAGACAGTGAGGGTTACTTCTTTGATGCTTTAATTAAAAAATAATAATAATAAAAATTAAAAAATTAGACAGGTATGGTGGCAGGTGCCTGTAGTCCGAGCTACTCGGGAGGCTGAGGCAGGAGAATGGTATGAACCCAGGAGGCAGAGGTTGCAGTGAGCTGAGACTGTGCCACTGCACTCCAGGCTGGGCGACAGAGTGAGACTCCACCTCAGAAAAAAAAGTCAGTTCTGAAATGCTAATTCTAAGTATTTTATCAGTAGCAGGGTTTTTTTTGTTTTTTTGTTTTTTTCAAATGGAAAAAGAAGTTAGGCAAACCATTTATGATTTCTTAAAACCTTCTCAGAATTAGCAAAAAGAAATGTTGATTATTACATCCAAAAATACAGTTAATTGTAGTTTCGAGTGGCAATATATGAGGAAACTGGTACTCACACACATTGCTGGTGGGAGTGCAAATTGGTACAGTGCTTATGGAGGGCAATTTGGCAATATCAAAATTACAAATGTATTTACATTTGGACCCAGCAATCCCAATGCCAGGAATTCATTTTACAGATCAACCTGCACATGTATGAAGTGATGCATGGAGAAGGGTAAGCATTTCTGCTTTTTTTTTTTTTTCTAACAGAAGATTGGAAACAACTCAAATATGCATCAAAGGTAGATTGGTTAAGTAAATTGTGCTACTCTATACAATGGAATACTATACAGGTGTAAAAAGTAGTAAATGTTATATATTAGCACTGTCCAGAAGAAACAGAATTTGAGCTACATATGTAATTTGAAGTTTTCTAGTATCACTTTAAAAAAAGAGAAATAGGCAGAATTGGTTTTAATATTTATTTAACCAATTATATCAAAAAACATTGAATAAATTGATGACTAGATTGTAAATAATGTAAAACATTAATGAGACAGTTTGCATTTTTTTGTACTGTCTTTGAAATCCAGTGTGTGTTTTACACTTATACCACGTCTCAATTTGGATGTTGGATTTTCAATGGTTACAGTGAAATGTAGTCCTACTAAAACAATAAAGTTGAGATTAATAGGAAGATATTTTTCACTTTCATTTTTTAAACCTAAATTTAAATTAAATAAAATTTAAAATTCCATTTTTAGTTGCACCTGCCACATTTCAAGTGCTCCACAGCCACATATGACTCCTACTGACCTTCTTGGACAGTGCAGCTTTATATAAACTGAACTCTAACACATATTGTTAGGTAAAAAAGCAAGCTACATAACAATGTCCAACACATGCTACTTTTTTTTTTTAATAAGACAGAACAATGTATATTCTTTACATAAAGAACTGGAGGACTAATACACAAGAGGCCAGTAACAATTTGCAGGGAGTGAAGGCGAACAGTGCAGATGGGGCAGGGGTGGGAATAAAAGCTTTCTCTATGCCTTTTTAACATTGCTCTGATTTTTGAGCTGTGTAAGCTTCTTACGCAGGTATGTGAGAAAATCTGTGCAAACATTTGTGCTGGACAACATTATTGCTTAATGCTATGCTTAATGCTTATGTTATGCATAATGCTTAAATTTGTGCTGGACAACACTGTGCTTATAGTTAACAATACTGTACTGAACACTTCAGATGAGGGTATATTTCATGTTGCATGTTTTTTACCACAATTTTTAAAAGGCATGAAACAGCATAGCCTGTCTGGGAACCTGCAAGGAGACCACTGTCACTAGAGTTGATGGGGGATACCCACTACAATACGGCATGAACTCAAGGAAGAGGCAGAAGCAGGACCTGAGAAGGGGTGTGCCCTTCCTCCTCAGCAGCAACTCTTAGTTGAGCCGCTTTATGGCTCTTCATCAATTTGTTCAAACCATTTTGCCCTGGAGTTTCCTACATCTCTTCTCTCTGCTTCTTCCCTCTAATTTTTTTGCCTAATTAACCTCTGATCATTGTTCACTTCTTGCTTAATCTCAACTAGGTGACCTTGTTGTACTTTCCCTTAACAATCCACTTTCTCTCATAGCATTTATCATTCTGTGTGTTTGTAGTGATTTCCTTAATGTCTATTTTTTCACTAGACTATAAGCCCCATGAGGGAAGGGGCTGTTTGTTTTGCTCACTAATGAATATACAGCACCTATTATAGTGCTCAACACTAGAAGGTGCTTCAGTAAGTTTATTGAGTGAATAAATGAAACTCTTTATTAAAATTAAAAGACTGTCTACTCGGTACTATGCTCACTACCTGGGTGATGGGATCATTTGTATCCCAAACCTCAGCATCACACCATATACTCAGGTAACAAACCTGCACATGTACCCCTGAATCTAAAATGAAAGTTGAAATTATTTTTAAAAATTTATTAGACTATTTCATACCAGGACCAGTATAATTTCTTGGGAGCAGTGATGACCACAAATCGATTACCTATCCAATGATATAGAACATCTTACTTTTATTTGACTTATGCTAATCTTGTTCAAAATTCAGAAAGAGTTCTTTTCTCCTAATGCTGAGATTTAGTAAAGAAGCCTGTGAGTCTAACCACTTGCCATACATAAATTTCAATAATTGATCTGCCTTGCTGTGAAAACCCACCTATTTGAATCTCTTTAAGGCTTATCCATCTAGAAAATTCAGTTTAGCTCAACTGATAGCTTCTCTGTAGCTTTTCCTGACTTTCTCACAATTAAGTGACCTGCTCTGTGTTCTCATAGCATCCTGTGCTTACTGCCATTAAACACGCGGTTAACATCACTGAGCTCCTACCACAGCTGGCCACCGTGCTAGGGGTTAAAATATAAGACAGAATCTGTCCAAGAGGAGGGGGAAGTGTGTCAAAATCACCCAGGGAGCTTCTGCTACTGGAGCTTTGGATACTGTTCCCCCACCAGGTCAAGAATCACTGCCAAAGGAAGTTACTGTTAACTGATGAGTCTGTCATAATCCAGGAAAGTGCTGAGGTAGAAAAACTGAGGTTCAGAATTGATAGCACTGGGTGGGATGGGCAAGAGTGAAGAACTCTAGGAAATGCTAATTTACCATCAGAAAAAAGAACAAGAGCCAATACCAAGAATGAATGTCCAGGACAGAGTAATGTGGAAGCTAAGACGGGTGAGAGTTTCCAGCAGAGAAACTTGTCAACTGTGTCAGGTGATGCACAGGGTGGAGTAGAAATAAGGGCTGTCAAATCTGCATGGAATCCAGCAGCAGGAGGTGCTGTGCCCTGCAATGGCTGGCTGTTGCTTCTACCCTGTCTTCTTTTTGTAGCCCCTACACCTCACTGCAAACTTCATGAGATCAAAAACTGGGGTACATTCATCTTTGTGCCCAGCATGTCTGTTGAATGAAAGAGGGCCAATTTCTGGCACATGGTTGACACCCCCATTTCTTCCTATCACACTTTGACCCATCCCTTAATTTCCCCAGTTCTGGCACAGCCTCCCTGAGGGGCAGTGGCCAGAATGCCACATGATACCAAGGTGGGGCGCCACACTACACTTCATATAAAGAGAATCTCAAGCTTTGGTTTTCAGGCATTATAAGTTATGAAGCGCATTTCTAAATTGTGGTCATCCATGCTCTCTGTGGCCCCTGTTATCATACATAATGAAGACTTGCCATAGAGATAAAAATGAAGCCATCAAGGGAAGGGAGGCAAGTACCTAAGAAAATGGATGTAGAGATTAGATGTACACAATCGGAAGTCCAAAGATGGTGGGAAAAACTAGCTGTGCCCTTAACCCTACTGAGTCTGTTTCCCTTGCTGTTGACTCTGCCATTGAGCTAGTTCCGTTAGTACCTCAGGCACCCCTCAGTTCTGACTTCACCTACCAGTTTGGGCAAGGAAGCCAGGAGAATATCATGGGGTGTCACTGGCATTTTGCGAGGTAAATTAGCTTTAAAATCTTCCCGTTATGATTTTGTAAATGCTTTGAAGAAAACAGCATTTTATTTTTATGAAAATGAAAATTATAAATGTTCACACCTGCTATAAAAACCCTGATTCAGAGGAAAACAGCATAGGAGAATAAGGTTACAAAAATAACTTGATGACTAATCATTTGACAATCCACCTTGTCCCCAAGCCCAGAACACCAAAAGGTCTTCTTGATGAATGTGATAAGGTGTTTTGGTGCCAGGTGATTTATTTAAAAATTAGACCCTGGCTTAAGCTTCAGGGTTGTGTTTCTGACTCACTATCCTGGAGCTCAGTTTGTGAGGATCAAATTACACTGAAAACAGAAAAAAAAAAAAAAAAAAAAATCCATGATAAGAGAATTGCTAAAGATATGAAGGCAACAATGTGAAGAGGGAAAACAAAGCAAAAGACTGGGCTTTCTAAAATTACTTTTTCTTTTTTCTGGAGACAGGGTTTTGCTCTGTTGCCAAGGATGGAGTGCAGTGGTGTGATGATAGCTCACTGCAGCCTTGATCTCCTGGGCTCAAGCAATCCTCCCACCTCAGCCTCCTGAATAGCTGGGACCACCGGCATGCACCACCACGCCCAGCTAATTTTAAAATTTCTTGTAGAGATGGGGTCTCACTATGTTGTACAGGCTGATCTCAAGCAATCTTCCAGCCTGGGCCTCCCAAAGTGATGGGATTATAGGCTTAAGCCACTACACCCAGGCAAAAATTAAACTTTCAATAATCATAACCAGTTGTTAGGTTATTAAACTAATAATTAAGGTATTAAGCTAACAAAAGGGAATAATAAGGTAGATAGAAATAATTTGTAGCTGATTAGATTTTGGTCTTAGATTTGAATATGGACATTTTTGCAATATTCAGAAACATACAATATTGTGCTTGGAGAAGAAATACCTGCCTTACTTCTAAGTACCTATTCCACACTTAAACAATATCATGTCTCAGACTGAGACAGCTCAAACTAAGATGCCCATTCTATAACTTACTTTATTTTGGAGTTATATTTTTCCTGATTTATAAAAGCTATATAACCAGTTTGGTTTCATGCTGAACTATAGGCTATTTGGAAGGAGTAAAGTAAATAAAAATAAATAATGTCAAAAAAAAGGACGACTGTGTTTTAGAATTTTTATCATCTAGAAATCATGGTATGCCATGAAAAGTCACTATTTTTGTTCCAGAAGTATGTACCAGATTATGTGCTATGTCCTATAACTGACACTACAGATCAAAGTCAAATGGTCCCTGCCCTCAAGAAGCTGGGAGTCCAGGGGAAATTAAACAAATAACCACCCAATAATAATTAATCTGGTTAAGTTCCTTGATTCTACAGAAGCACAGAAAAGAGGCATTCGATTACTAGGCCCAGAGGAAATGGCCTTTGAACTGATTTTTTAAACTTATTTCTAAGTTTTCAAACATTCAAAGCTAGAGAAAATAGTAAAACAGTATGATGAGCCATCACACTACGCACCCATCTTCCAGTCACAATTTTTCATAACATGGCCAATCTTATTTTACTTACATCCACACTCAGTAACTCCCATCTCCCTGGATTATTCTGAAGCAAATCCAAGTATCTAAATATATTTCAGAATCTATCTCTAAAAAGCTAAGGAACGGCTGGGCGTGGTGGCTCATGCCTGTAATCCCAGCATTTTGGGAGGCCGAGGTGGGTGGATCACGAGGTCAGGAGATAGAGACCATCCTGGCTAATATGGTGAAACCCCATCTCTACTAAAAATACAAAAAGGAAAAAAAAAAAAAATTAGCCGGGCGGGGTGGCGGGCTCCTGTAGTCCCAGCTGCTGGGAGGCTGAGGCAGGAGAATGGCATGAACCTGGGAGGCGGAGCTTGCAGTGAGCCGAGATTGTGCCACTGTACTCCAGCCTGGGAGACAGAGGGAGACTCTGTCTCAAAAAAATAAAAATAAAACAAAAATAAAAATAAATAAAAAAATTAAAAGCTAAGGAAGGACCTCTTAAAATATAATAACAAAATCATCACACCTTTAAAAATTAACAATTCCTTAATATCATCAAGTATCTTTGTTGCTGTTCACATTTTCCTGATGATCTTGGTTTTTTAAACATTGTGTTTTGAATAGGGATCCAAATAAGGTCCACATATTGTGATACTTGATTGTCTCTTAAGTCTTACTGATTTTTCCTTTTCTTGGAATTGTTTTGTTAAAGAAGCTGGGTCATTAGTCCTCTAGATTAGGGATTGACAATTTTTTGTTGTTGTTAAGGACCAGTGGGTAAATATTTTGGCATTTTAGATTGTATAGACTCCTGCGCCTACTCAACTCTGCCCTTGCAGCATGAAAGCAGCCACAGACAATACATAAACAAATGAGCATGGCTGTGTTCCAACAAAAGTTTTTTATGAATGCTGCAATTGGAACTTCATAGAAATTTCGTATCTCACAAAATATTCTTCTGAATGTTTTCAACCATTTAAAAACGTAAAAACTATTCTTGGCTCAAAAGTCATACGAAAACAGGCAATGGGCCAGATATGTCTCATGCATTGTGTGCTAACCCCTGTCCTAAAGTCCCCTCACTAAATTTTGTTTTTGTATCTCCATGGTGTGTTTTAATATGTAACTCTGTCTTATAATTCTCAAAAAGTGGTACATCAAGAAGCTTGCAGATTCAGGCTGGATTTTTTTTTTTTTCCTCAGATTTTATAAGATTACTTCCTAAGTGACAGGTATGTGATTCCGTAGTAGGTACATAATGGTTTTTTATTCTTCTTTTTGTGATATTAGCAGCCATTGATAATCACTGCCTAGACGCCTTAATTCATCTGGGGTTGCAAAATGGTGATTTTTAAATTTTTTCATTCATTCTTTATGAGATGGAATACATCTCAAAAAAGGAATTTTGCCTTATCAACTATTTTGTTATACTAGGTAAAAATAGGAAAGGTGGGATAAGTGCTCACCTCATTTCTTATATTTGCCAGCTTTCAAAATAATGAGGTGGTTCTCTAGTATCCTCCAAAGATTACGATAAGGGGTTTTTTAAATGTCATTTGAAACCTATAAATTTAAATATAATTGCTGTTTCAATCCTTTGCAGTTATTGATCCTTACATTACCTCTCTTTAGCTATGGGGACCTTTTCAAGTTGGCTCTGTCCTTTTGATATAGCTTTAGTAATCTCAGGGTATCAGAAGCTGAACTGCCTTCCTTTTTTTTCTTTTTTTCCTGTGTAGATAACGACATCACACAGGTCTTCAAGCTGTCAGTGATTTAGCTCCATCCACTCATATTTGGAAGGTCACAGGAATGCCTAGTCATCTAGTTTTAGTTGTAGATGCTATCCATGGGTCTTTGGTTTTGCAGCCCTGTTTGACCTGTCAATTTTTATGGGGAGATGTGAGAAAATTCAAAAGCTATGATGTCATTTCTGATCAACAAGGAATAAGAGGGCCAACATTTATACTCCTATTATAAACAACTAGAAAACTAGACAAAACTATTGGAAGCAACTATTTGCAGACAGTAGAAAATAGACAGTACAGAACTGTGATATCTGATAAAAGGGAGACAAATAAAGTGAGCCCTACCATCACCCAGGCTTTCTTCCTAAAATTAATTTCCAGACTTTGGCTCAGAGAATGGAAATCCAAACAGAGCCTGCAATCCCAATGAGTTGAGAAGAAAGAGACAGAGGTCAGGTAGGCCAGGTGCTGCAGTTTTCTGGGCAGGGTACTCAAGAGAGGAAGACAATACAGAGGAAGAGTTTTAGAAACCTGCATATGCGTTCCTTGAATCTCTGGCTGAATAGCTATCTGTACATACGCAGAATGAAATACCGTAAGACTGAGCAAGAACAACTTCTGGAAAAATAAGAATCACCAGGAAGTGTAAGTCAAACAGTCCTAGAATTCCACAGGTCTGGGAACGTTTAAGTTACAACTAGCTAGAGTAGAGAGACTTCATTGAATACACAGGACATTCAGTAGAAAACGTACATGAGGGCCAGATGCGGTGGCTTACACCTATAGTCCCAGTACTTTGGAAGCCCAAGATGGCAGGATTGCTTGAGGCCAAGGGTTCATGACTAGCCTGGGCAACATAATGAGACTCTCTCTCTATTTAAAAAAAAAAAAAATGCATCAGGAGTATTGCTAAATCAGCTTTACAGTAAAGACTACTCTAGATCTACCTTAAAAGATATTAAAAATAAGCTTCAAAAGCGTTAAACTGATTATTAGTAACTTAACTACTTGCTTGAAATAAATTCTGTACTCTTTAAAGGAATACAACAAAAGTGAGCACTCAGCAATGTACAAGTCACAATATCTGACATCTGATCAAGAAGTACTAGATATATGAAAAACCAGCAACAATGACTAGTAGCCTTGAGAAAAATGAGTCAACAGAAACAAACTCAGAAATTTAAGAGATGATAAAATTAGCAGAAAAGGGTGTTTAAGAAGCTATTTCATGAATATACTCTACATGACAACAGTAGCACATTTGTCCAGGGGACAAATGGAAGTACACTATTGTTAAGTTTCCTACATTACACAGGAAGTGGCACATTTGAAGACAGACTGTGCTAAGTTAAAGACATATATTGTAAACCCTACAACAGCCATGGTGGGTGGTGACAAAGGAGGAGTAGCTAATAAACCAACTGTAAAAATGAAATGGAATCCTAAAAAACACTGAATTAACCCAAAAGTAAGGAAAAGAGAGAAAAAGAAACAAACAAACCAAAAAAATAGATGTGATAAACAGAAAACGAGATGGCAGATTTAAACTTACACAGAAAATCACATTAAATGCAAATGGTCTAAACACTAAAAAGAGGTTGTCAGGATAGATTTTAAAAGCAAGATCAGACGATATTCTATCTAGAAGAAATTCATTTTGAATGTAAAGAAACAGATAAAACAAAAAGACATAAAAAGATATGGCATTTAAACTCGAATCATAAGCAAACTGGAATGGCTATATCGATCTCAGACAAACATATGTCAGGTCGAGGATCGTTACCAGAGATAAAAAGGAACATCTCATTAGGATAAAGGGTTAAATTCATCAAGAAAACGTAATAATCCTGAATGTGCATGTACCCAATAACAGCTATTCAAAATACATGAAGCAAAAACTGACATAATTAAAAGGAGAAATAAACCTACAATTAGAATTGGAAACCTCAGAACTCCTTTTTCAGTAATGGACAGAACTTGTAGACTGAATAACATTAGGAATATGGAACACTTAACACAATCAACCAAATTAATCTGACATTCATAGAATACCTATCATCAGCAGCAGAATATACATTCTTTTCAAATGCACATAAAACATTCAAAAAGATATACCATATGCATACCTTGCATAAAGACTGAAATAATATAGAGTAGGTTTTTAAAAGAAGAATGAAATACTATAGAGTAGGCTTTCTGGTCGTAACAGAATTAAATTAGAAAAAAATTACATAAAGATAACTGGAAAATCTCCAAATATTTACAAATTAAATAACACAATGTTAAATTACCCATGGGTAAAAAAACCCACAAAATAAAACATATTTTAAACAATGAAAATGAAAATACAACATAGAAAAAAATTGGGACATATAGTGAAAATAGTACTCACAGGGAAGCTTATAATTTTAAATACTTAGAAAAAAATCAATAATATAAGCTTCCACTGTATGAAGTTAGAAAATAACAAACTAAACCAGAAATAAGTAGAAGGAAACAAATATAGAGCTTAGGCAAATGAAACAGAAAACAAAATTTAATGAAACAAAAATACAGACCTTTGAAAAAATAACAATCTCTATCTAGACTGATCAAGAATAAAAAGTGAGAAGACACAAATTCACAACAAGAATAAAAGAGAAGATGGCACAACAGATCCCACAGGCACTAAAAAGATAGTAAGAATAGTACAACTTGGCTGGGTGCAGTGGCTCATGTCTGTAATCCCTGCACTTTAGGAGGCCGAGGCAGGTGGATTACCTGAGGTCAGGAGTTCGAGACCATCTGGTCAACATGATGAAATCCCATCTCTACTAAAAATACAAAAAATTAGCTGGGTGTGGTGGTGCGTGCCTGTAATCCCAGCTATTCAGGAGGTTGAAACAGGAGAATCGCTTGAACCCAGGAGGTGAAGGTTGCAGTGAGCTGAGATTGCACCACCGCACTTCTAGCCTGGGCAACAAGAGCAAAATTCCGACTCAAAACAAACAAACAAACAAACAAAAAACCAAATAGTAACTTTATGCAAATACATTTCATAACTTAGATGAAGTAGAAAACTGTTTTGAATGACACAAAATACCAAAAGTGAATCCAAAAGAAATACATTATCTATTTAAAAATTGTAATGTGTAGTTTAAAACCTTCCAACAAAGAAAACTCCAGATTCAAATGGGTTTCACTGGTGAATTCTATCAAACATTTAAGGAAGAAATCATGCAATCCTATACTAAAACCAAAGACATAAAAAAAAAAAAAAAAGTTACAGATCAGTATTCCTAGATGCCAAAAGTCCTTAACAAATATTAAAAACCAAATCCAGCAATATGTGAAGAACATAATGTATCATAACCAAGTAGAATTTATGCCAGGAATGGAAAGTTGGTTTAATGTTTAAAAATCAATTAATTCATCATACTAATGGACTAAAATAGAAACATCATGATCATCTTAATAGATGGGGAAAAGCCTTTCACAAAATTCAACATCCACTCATGGTTTTTTAAAAATCTCACCTAACTGGGAATAGGAGACTTTCTCAACCTGCTAAAGAACTCCTATGAAAAATCTACATCTAATATCACACTTACTAGCAAAAGACTGAATGCTTTCCCTCTAACAATAGGACCAAGCAAAGAAGTCAAATCTCACCTCTTGTATTCAACACTGTAGTCAGTATAATGAGCCAAGAAAAAGAAAAGGCATACAGATTAGAGATAAACATGTACAACTATCTTTATATTCACAGAGGCATTATGGTGTACTTGGGAAAGTCTTATGAAGTGTACGAAAGGGCTAGTAGAACTAGTAAGTGAATTTAGCAGTCACAGAATACAAGGTCAATATACAAAAACCAATTCATTTTTACATACTAGCAAAGAAAAACTGGAGATCAAAGTTTTTTCAAAGCTGTTTATGATAGCATAGAAAAATACAAAACACTTAAAAATGAATTTACCAAAATATATGTAACATTTGAACACTGAAAACTACAAAACCCTATTGAGATAAATTAAATTAGAACTAAACAAGTGGAGGAACAGACCATTGCTATGAACTGAATGGTGTTCCCCAAAAAATTCATTTGTTGAAGTCCTAAACCGCACTGTGATGGTATGTGGAGATGAGAGTCTTTGGGAGTAATCAGGTTTACATGAGGTCATGAGGATGGGCCCTACAAGAAAAGAAACCAGAGAGTTTGCTTCCTGTCTCTCTCTTTACCATGTTAGGACACAGTAAGAAGGCAGCCTTCTGCAAGCCAGGAGGAGAGCCCTTACCAGGGAACCAGATTGGCCTGCACCTTCTTCCTGGACTTTCCAGAACCATGAAAAACAAATTCCTGTTGTTTAAGCCTCCAAGCCTATGGCATTTTGCTATGGCAGCACAAACTAAGACAACCATGTCCATAGATTAGATTATGATACTGTTAAGATGTCAGTTGTTCCCAAATTGATACACAGATTAAATGAAATCCCAGTTAAAATCTTGCATAAATTTGTAGAAATTAACTGACTTAAAAATTCATATGGAAATGCAAAGAACATAGAATAGCCAAAATAAGTCTGAAAAAGGATAAAGATGGGGGAGTTACACCATCAATTTCAACACAATTATAAAATTAGGGTACTCAAGACAGTATGGTTTTGACATAATAGATATATAGATACATGGGATAGAATAAAATCCAAAAATAGATGCTTACATACAAGGGGACTTAAAGATCATGGAAAAATTAAAAGATAAAAAATGTAAACTTTGCTCAATATAAGTTTCATCAAATTCAAGATATTTTTATAAGAAACAATACCAGCTATTTAGTCCATCCCTAAAGAACTGAGGACCCTGGGAAATTAAGCATGTCAATGCCATCTCTTTAACATTATGGGTACCCTTTACAGATTTCTTAATTAGGAAACAAAATGAGGTCAGAAGGAGCCAAACCAGGACTGTAAGGTGAATGCCTAGTGATTTCTCATCAAAACGCTCACAAAATTGCCCTCATTTGATGAAAACAATGAACAAGAGTGCTGTAGTAGTGAAGGACTCTCTGGTAAAGCTTTCCTCAAGTTTTTCTATATTGGCTAATTTTCTCAAAACACACTCATAATGAGCAGATGTTATCATTCTTTGGAGAAAGTCAACAAGCAAAATGCCTTGAGCATCCCAAAAAACTATTGCCATGACCTTTGCACTTGACTGATCTGCATTTGCTCTGACTGGACCACTTCCACCTCTTTCTAGCCACTGCTTTGATTGTGCTTTGTCTTTAGGATCATACTGGTAAAGCCATGTTTCATCTCCTGTTGCAGTTCTTTGAATAAATGCTTTGGGATCTAGATCCCACTTGTTAAAAATTTCCATTGAAAGCTCTGCTCTTGGGCCAGGCCCAGTGGCTCATGCCTGTATTCCCAGAACTTTGGGAGGCTGAGGCAGGTGGATCAATTGAAGCCAGGAGTTCAAGACCAGTCTGGCCAACATGGCAAAAACCCATTTCTATCAAAAATACAAAGATTAGCCTAGCATGGTGGCGCGCCTATAGTCCCAGCTACTCAGGAGGCTGAGGCACAAGAATTACTTCAAACCAGGAGGCAAAAGTTGCAGTGACCCAAGATCACGCTACTGCACACCAGCCTGGGCAACAGAGTGAGGCTGTCTCCAAAAAAAAAAAAAAAAAGAAAAAGAAAAAAAGAAAAGGAAAAAGAAAGCTCTGTTCTTGCCTGCAGTTCATCTGGACATAACAGTTTTGGTATTCATCAAGGTAAAGTTTGTTCAACTTTAATTTTTCAGTGAAAATTCTGTAAGCTGAACCAACTGATATATTTATGATGCTGGCTGTTGTTTGTACTGTTAATCATTGATCCTCTTCAATTAGGGAAAGAACAAGATTTATTTTCTCCTTGCAAACTGATGTGGATGGTCTGCCACTAGGGGCTTTATCTTCAACATTGTCTCATCCTTTCTTAAAATGAGTTATCCATTTGTAAACTGCCAATTTCTTTGAGAACATTTTCCCCATAAACTTTTCATAAAGCAGCATTGATTTAACTCTTCTTCCATCCAAGCTTCACCATAAATGTGATGTTTGTTCTTTCTTCAATTTTAGCAAAATCCATGTTGCTCTAATAGGGGTCGCTTTCAAACTGATTCTCCTCTTTCTTAGTGCCTCAAACTAGAGCTTGTTCAGACATGTTATAACAAGTTAGTAGATGTTTATTTTGGTGCAAAAAAAACGAAATCCTTGGGGCCGGGCGCGGTGGCTCACGCCTGTAATCCCAGCACTTTGGGAGGCCGATGCAGGTAGATCATGAGGTCAGGAGATTGAGATCATCCTGGCTAACACGGTGAAACCTCGTCTCTACTAAAAATACAAAAAAATTAGCCGGGCATGGTGGCGGGCGCCTGTAGTCCCAGCTACTCGGGAGGCTGAGGCAGGAGAATGGGGTGAACCCCGGAGGCGGAGCTTGCAGTGAGCCCTGATTGCGCCACTGTACTCCAGCCTGGGTGACAGAGTGAGACTCCGCCTCAAAAAAAAAAAAAAAGAAAAGAAAAGAAAAAGAAAGTTCACAATACACACTTTCTATGAACTTTTTGAAGACCCCTTGTACAAGGTCAACTGATTTCAATAAAAGTGCCACAAAAATTCAATGAAGGAAGTACAATCTCTTCAAAAAATGGTGCTGGGACAATCAAATTATCCGTAGTTGGGGAGGAGGGGACCTTGACCCTTACCTCACATTAAACACAAAGATTAACTGAAAATAAATCATAGACCTAAATGTACTCGCTGAAACTATAAAATTTCTAAAATAAAACATAGGAGAGAATCTTTGCCACCCTGGGGTAGAAACAGGACACAAAAAGTATGCACCATAAAAGAAACATTTCATAAATCAGACATCATAAAATTTCAAGTATCAGCTCTTCCAAAGGCAATGTTAAGAAAATGAAAAAGCAAGCCACAGATTAAGAAAAAATACTCACAACATATATATGTTAAAGCAAACTAAATATGGCCTCAGAGGGATTCCACACTTCTATATTTGTGTCCTTGTGGATGAACTGTAACCTAGCTTAATAGGCAGACAAAACTGAAAACCTAACTTAGTAGTATGCACCTGTAACAATAGCTAAGTCTTGGCCGATCCCAGAGACCAGACTTAAACCGTTCATTCACTGCTGAATGTTCAAACTGTGTTCAAGTAAGGCACAGGCTGAGCTGTAACCAATCCAGCTGTTCTGTACCTCATTTCTCTCTTCTTTTTTGGTCTATAAATCTTCTTCCATCATGTGACTGTGCTGGAGTCTCTGAATCTACTGTGATTCTAGGCGCTGCCTGATTCACGAATCATTCATTGCTCAATTAAACTCCTTTAAATTTAATTCGGCTGAAGTTTTTCTTTTATCACGTATCTGATGAAGGACTTGAATTCAGAATATATAAATATATATATAAATATATATAAAATCTCTTATAGACAACTCAATAGGCAAAATATTTCAACAGACACTTCACAAAGGAAGATAATACTAATGGCCAATAAACACATTAAAAAATACTCAACATAACTCATCAGAGGAACATCAATTAAAATCATGAGATACCAACAACACCCAGCAGAATGGCTAAAATTGAAGAGACTGACAATAGCAATTGTTGCCGAGGATATGAAGCAAACAGAACATTCATGCATTGCTGATTGGTGTGTACAATGGTACAACCACTTTGGAAAACAGTCTGGTGGTTTCTTACATAGTTAAGAACATACCTACAATAATACTGAGCAATTTAACTCTTACGTACTCACTTAGGGAAAATGAAAATATGTCCACACAAAACTTGAATACTAATATTTATAACAGTTTTATTCTTAATAAATAAAAACCAGAAGCAACTCTAATGTCTGTGAATATGTATTGGATAAAGAATTTGTGGTATATCCATATAGTGGCACACAACTCAGCAATTAGAGAAAATGAATTACAGATACAAGCAACAATATGGGTGAATCTCAAAAACATACTGAGTGAAAAAAGCCAGACAAAAAGTTAATACAGTTTAGACTATATGAAACCTCACAAAATATAATCTACACTAACATAAAGCAGATAGATCAATGTAGGGAATATTTACAGAGAAGGAGCACCCTTTTAAGGGTAATACAAATATTCTACATATTGATTGTGGTGGTGGTAGTCACCCAGATGCCTTTCGTTGCATGTAAATTATATCTCAATAAAAATGGAAAAATGGGGAGGAAAGACTATGCTGGCAACATCTTCCAAGAATCTTAAACTGACTTGAAGGACAAGTGTAAGTTACTGAGTAAAGAAGCATGTGAAAGCAGAGAGGCAAGAAATAAAGTGTAAGTTACTGAGTAAAGAAGCATGTGAAAGCAGAGAGGCAAGAAATAACATGCCATGGCTCAGGAAGTGCAAACCATTCCATATATGGCAGAAGGAGTGTGTGTATACATGACAGTGAAGGAAGAGGAGGGTGGAGGGACAGGCAGATTCTTTGAAAAAGGCCTTTTCCACTAAGCTAAAAATTCGTATCAGATGATCAAAATGATCATCTAATTTTTCTACTTCCTGTCAATGTGGTGAAATACATTGATTTTTAAATATTAAATTACCCTAGCATACTTTAAATAAACCCACTTCATTGTAATGTACTGTCCATTTTATGTGTTCAATTTGAGTTAGGAACTATTCCCTTTTTCTATTATCTACAAGAATCCGAAAGAATTAAACATCTGAAAGAATTCACCAGACAAGTTACATGGGCCTACGAATTTCTTTGTGGAAAGGTTTTAAATAACAGAAACAGTTTCCTTTATATACATTTTACTACTTAGATTTTCTATTCTTTCTTCTGTTAGCTTTGGTAAGTTGTATTTTTCAAGAAATTTGTGCATTTCATCCAATCAAATACATGATATAAAGATGTTAAAAACATCTTCTTTTAATGTTTGTAGGCTCTACAGGGATATCCCCCTTTTCATTCCTATATATATCTATATAGAGAAGATGTAATATCTCTATTTCAAGAAACTAGTCCTTGTAAGGGTTCATCAATTTTACTTATCTTTCCATAGTACCAATTTTGGGCTTTCTGGATTTTTTGTTATATATTCACTTATTCTGTTCTTTCTTTCTTCTTTTGTTATACATTCACTTATTTCTGTTCTTTATTTCTTCTCTTCTATTTTCCTTAGGTTTGATTTACTGTTCTTTTTCAATCTGTTTGAGATAGAAGTTTAAATCCTTGATTTTTACTCTTACGTCTTTTCTCACATGCTTGTACAACTACAGAATTTCCTCAAGCACAGCTCAGGCCAACAATTATTCAATTTTGTATGTATACTATGTATACTTGAAAATAATGTTAATTCTGTCATTTTAGGTACAGTGTTCAGTATGTCAGTTATTGTTTTGTTTTGTTTCATCTTCTATATCTTTACTGATTTTTCTCTGCTCTTCTATTTGCTATTGAGAGGGGTATGTTGAAGTCGCTCATCAGAATTGTGGATTTGTCTGTTTCTTAATATTTTTTATGTGCTAAAATAAAGTTTAACCCAGTCATTACCTCTGCTAAGACCTTCTTTATGCTCTGGCCCATCCTGAAAGAGATACTGATCCTCTATGTCCCTATAACATCTTGTGCACAACCTTTGTAACAGCACTTCCCACCCTGTCTTGTGAATCGTATCTGCCTAGTCTGTGAGATTCCTGAGAACAAAGTTTATGTCACAAACCTCTGTATCTCAAGAATGACATTCGACAGGCATGTCTGTGTGATGAACTAATGAAAAAATGAAGAACAGCAATCCCATCTATGGCACAAGAAAGTATGGGTTAATTTCTTATAAACAAATATAATGAATTGCAAACTCCTAGAAAGATTTAAAAATACTCTTTTAAAAGATAGTTACTGATAACACTAATGGACTATTTAAGAGAGAACCAGGAAAAAGAAGGTTAATCATACAAATCTATTAATACCACTGCAAAGTACAACCACCACATAGTTCAGAGGCATATCCAGGGCAAAATGGGGCAGGGAGGTTTGTGATGGGGTGCTAGGTACATCTTCTAACAAATTCAACCCCCGAAATCCCCTTGCCTTTGGATATGTGCACCAATCCTTATTAAGAAATACAATAGGCCAGGCGCAGTAGCTCACGCCTATAATCCCAGCACTTTGGGAGGCCGAGGTGGGTCACGAGGTCAGGAGTTCAAGACCAGCCTGGCCAACATGGTGAAACCCCATCTCTACTAAAAACACAAAAATTAGCCAGGCGTGGTGGCACGCACCTGTAATGCCAGCTACTCAGGAGGCTGAGGCAGAGAACGGCTTAAACCCGGAAGGTGGAGTTTGCAGTGAGCCAAGATCGCACCACTGCACTCCCCTGGGCAACAGAGATCGTCTCAAAACAAAACAAAAAAAAGAAATACATTAAGTTAGTCTGTAAGGACCATCTATTTAATTTGTTGAATCAGTCAATGTGTCATAATTTTTTTAAAATTGTGGTAAGATACACATATAAAACTATCTTAACCATGTTTAACTATACAGTTCAGTGATATTACGTATACAGTCAGTGTTGTACAACAGATCTCCAGAACTTTTTCATCTTGCAAAAAACCCTAATATTCTATACCCATTAAATAACAACTGTCCATTTCTCCTTTCCCCCAGCCCCTCGTAATGACTGTTCTACTGTTTCTATGAGTTTCACTACTTTAGATATCTCCTGTAAGAGGAATCATACAGTATTTGTCTTTTTGAGACTGGCTTATTTCACTTAGCATAATGTCCTCAAGGCTCATCATGTAGCATGACAGGACAGCCCTCCTTTGGGGATAAGGATAAATAATATTCCATTATATGTAAATACCATATTTTATTTACTCATTCACCCACTGATGGACACTTGGGTTGCTTCTACCTTTTGCCTACTGTGAATAATCTGCTATGAATGTGAGTGTACAAATATCTCTTTGAGACCCTGCTTTCCTTCTTTTGGATATAGATGCAGAAGTGGGATTATTGGATCAGATGGTAATTCTATTTTTAATTATTTGAGGAATTTCCATAGTGTTTTTCAGAGAGGTTGCACCATTTTACAATCCCATCAACAGTGTATAAGGGTTCCAGTTTCTTTATATCCTTGCCAACTGTCTTAGTCCATTCTAGCTGCTGTAACAAAAATGTCATACACTGGTGGAAATTTATTGCTCACAGCGCTGAAGGCTGAGAAGTCCAAGATCAAGGTGCTGGCAGATTCAGTGTCTGATGAGGGCTTGCTCTCTGGTTGAAAGATGACATTTTCTCATTGTGTCCTCACATGGTGGAAGGGGCTAGCTAGCTCTCTGGGGTCTCTTTTATAAGGACATCAATCCCATTCATGAAGACCAAGTCCTCAAGACCTAATCACCTCTTAAGGGTGCTTAATACTATGTAATGCTTATAATACTATTCCATTGAGGATTAGGTTTCAACATATGAATTTCAGGGGGACACAAACATTCAGACCATAGCACCAACACTTGTTACTTTCTGTTTTGTTTGTTCGTTGTTGTTGTTTTACAGCAGCCACCCTAATGGGTGTGAGGTGGTAATTCATTGTGGTTTTGATTTGCATTTCTCTAATGATTACCGATGCTGAACATTTTTCATGGGCTTGTTTTGGCCTCAATGTGTCTTTAAGATTAGTCAGGATTCAGCTCCACAAACCAGTAGCAGCACATGCAGCAAAAATAATTACAACCTTTCCTTAGTCTTAAAAATCAGACCCAGCAGCTCTTTTAAAGTTATAACAACAAATACATCCATTCATCCTTTAGGCCAAAAGATTACCTATAAAGTATATTGCAGAAGCAGTTATTCAAATATATTGGGCCAAAGGCTTCTTTTTACAGCTAAAATAGCTGTCTGTTGTTTTTGTATCCCCAGCATGCATTCTTCATTTTCCTTTGGGAGATCACCCCTCCCCCTATTCAGAGCCCATGCGATTCAGACAAGGCTACTTCTCACCTGGCCCACCTCCGGGGTGAGCAGGTGATTCAGGCCTGGGCTGTCAGCATATCTAATTGCTTCTGACCAAAGTAATTACATTATGAAAAAGGATGTGATTTATATTAGTAAAATTTAAGTAAATCCCGGGACTTCTGCTAGAACTAAGAAGGAAGAGCTTTCTTTCCATTAGGATTATTTATTGTAAGGATCAGAAAAGCCTGACGTGGCCAGGGACCACCAGAGATCCTTCCAGAGGAAAACAGAGCTGAGACAGAGGCAGAGACAGGGAGAGACACAGCTAACAATATTGGGTAAGCCCCTGGATTCAGTTGTGCTGGAGGCCACTCCTACCCTGGATATTTCAATTCCATGAAGGAATAAGTTATTTATTTTGTTTAAAAGAACCTGAGTTGGGTTTCTGTTATTTGCAACCCAAAGAGTTTAATACCCAGCTTAAGAAGTATAATAGCACTGGGCGCGGTGGCTCAAGCCTGTAATCCCAGCACTTTGGGAGGCCGAGACGGGCGAATCACGAGGTCAGGAGATCGAGACCGTCCTGGCTAACACGGTGAAACCCCCGTCTCTACTAAAAAATACAAAAAACTAGCCGGGCGAAGTGGCGGGCGCCTGTAGTCCCAGCTACTCGGGAGGCTGAGGCAGGAGAATGGCTAAACCCGGGAGGCGGAGCTTGCAGTGAGCTGAGATCCGGCCACTGCACTCCAGCCCGGGCGACAGAGCGAGACTCCGTCTCAAAAAAAAAATAAAAAAATAAAAAAATAAAAAAATAAAAAAAAAAGAAGTATAATAGCAAACATAATTCATTTAACTGCTCAATTATCCAAATTTCCCTATCTAATTGCCATGCCATTTAAAAAACTCCACATCTCTTCATTTAACATAGCAATTAACAAATTAGTTTTTTATCTTAATGTTATATCAACATCAGCAATATTCAACATAGTTAACCACCGCTTCCTTTGTGAAACACTTTTGTCTTGGCTTTTATGATCACACACTCTCCTAGTTTTCCTCCTACCCGTGGCAGTTCCTTCTTCATCTACTTTGATCTTATTTTCTTCAACCTCCTCTTTCCCTTGTTCATTCTTTTACCCTCCCCCAGGCTATGGTCACCAGATCCACAGTTACAACTGCTATTTAAATATCTATGATTCCCAAATCATATCTCTAGCACAGCCTTCTGTGACCTTGAAAGAACCAGAAGGGCTAATTGTTAAATAGTAAATGAGGACAAGTGGGACTGACATCCCTGCTACAGTGTCTCAAAAACACCTCCAATTCAAACTGTCTGACACCAGAGCGGTAGCCATCACACATGCCTGCTGCCAGGCCTGGCTCTTCTCTAAAGTCCCTAACTTCAGTAAATGAGGCTATCTTCAGTTGAGTTGCATAAGCCAGAAACTTCAAAGTTTTCCTTCACTTCTCTTTCCCCCTAACTCTCACTTCTAAAACACCACTAGTCCGATTGGTTTTTGCTCTTAAATAGCTTTTAAATAAATCTATTCCATCGTAGTCCAAGCTGTCATCTTCTTTATTTACTAAAACAGCCTCCTAAGTAGGCTTCATGTATCTTCTTGCCCACTCTTCCTCTTCTCCACAAAAACTGTGAGAGATATCTTAAAAAATTTTTTTTCTTTGTTTGAGAGATACCTTTTTTATATAAAAACAACTGGCTCTGTCACTCCCTTGCTTAGAATTCTTCAATAGCTTCCTATTTCTTTCAGGCTAAAAACTAAATCTTTTATATGACCTATAAAGAAGGGGGAAGGGTGAAGCATATAAACACTTGCATACTTAATTGCTAAATAAAAGACTTGAACATCATAAACTGACAAGAAATCATAAAGACAATCCAGGACCTGAAACCTCTTAAGACAGAGGTCTACGGACACAGAACAAGCCTGTGTCCTAGTAAGGTTCTCTCAACTCCCTCCTTACCTTCCCCAACATGCATTTTGGGAAGAATGAAATCGATGGAGTGGTTTTACAAAATACTCCAACTTTGGAGCATATAAAAATCCTTTACATGGCCAGACACAGTGGCTCATGCCTGTAATCCCAGCACTTTGGGAGGCCGAGGCCGGCGGATCACCTGAAGTCAGGAGTTCAAGACCAGCCTGGCCAACATGGTAAAATCCCATCTCTAATAAAAATAAAAAATAAGCTGGGCATGGTGGTAGAAGCCTGTAATCCCAGCTACTCGGGAGGCTGAGGCGGGAGAATTGCTTGAACCTGGGAGGCAGAGGTTGCAGACTGCTTCACTGCACTTCAGCCTGGGCGACAAGAACAAGACTCCATCTCAAAAAAAAAAAAAAAAAAAAATCCTTTATATCTTTATAGCACCTCTCTGAGTAAGACTTGGCCCAGAATGCTGTCTTACTTCATAGCATGGGTTACTGCATTCATCAATACAATCTCCAAGGTTCTGTAGACCGATCTCAATTTACTTCTCAGGACTCAGCCTAGGAACAATCTTACCTCCTTGGGAGATCTTTCTGTACTTTGGCCTTTGATTTCTACCATTTAACTCTCTGTGCAAAATTTGTTTCTCTTGTTCTAGACTTTTGAAGATCATAAAAGTTCTTGGTGGGTTATTTTCAGGCTAGTGATGAGTATCTTTCTAAAACCCCCAGATGCTTAGAACACTAACAATCAGAACCTTAATTTTATTAATAGTTAAAAGCTAGAGGCCAGGCATGGTGGCTTACACCTGTAATCCCAGCACGTTGGGAAGCCGAGGCGGGCAGATCACCTGAGGTCAGGAGTTTGAGACTAGCCTGGCCAACATGGTGGAACCCTGTCTCTACTAGAAATACAAAAATTAGCCAGGCGTGGTGGCAGGCGCTTGTAATCCCAGCTATTGGGGGGCTGTGGCAGGAGAATCGTTTGAACCTGGGAGGCGGAGGCTGCAGTGAGCCAAAGGTTTCAGTGAGCCGAGATCATGCCGTTGCACTCCTGCCTGGGTGACAAGAGCAAAACCGTCTCCAAAAAAAAAAAAAAAAGCTAGAGACTGGCCTTCATGTTCAGTTCCTTGTTAGTAAAATGGATTATGGGCAAAATATAAAAGTAGTTATTGTGTGCCTTCAACACATCCCGTATTCATAAAAGTTAGCCCATGTCTTAGTCAGTTGAAGCTGCCATAACAAAATACCAGAGACAGGGTGGCTTAAACAACAGGTATTTCATTTCTCACATTTCTGGAGGCTGGGAGTTTAGGATGCTGGCAGCTTCAATGTTTGGTAACGGCTTGCTTCCTGGCTTGTAGACAACTGCCTTCTTGCTGTGTGCTTACACATGGCCCTTCTTCAGTGCATGCACCAAGAAAAAGGAGAGAGATTTCTCTCTCTTCTTTTTCTTATAAAAGCACTAATCTCATCATAGGCTCCACTTTCATGACCTCATCTAAACTTAATTACCTCCCAAAGGCCCCCACTTGCAAACACCATCACATTGTGGGCTAGGGCTTCAACATATGAATTTGGACAGAGACACAATTCGGGCCCTAACAGCCCATAACAGTCATCTGCCAAAATACCTTGAAAATTTGTAAGCAACATCACCAATATAATAACTGCAGCAACCCAGTAAGAATATGGATATTATGTTTGCTGGAATATGTAAACATTTTTATTTAAAAAATAATCATATGATAGTTCTGCTGGAGAACTCTCCCAGACTCCTACCAAAAGATAAAAGATAATACAGTTTAAGTTATTTGGATGTATTAAAATATTTAAAGAAAAAGAAATCTGGCTAGGCGTGGTGGCTCATGCCTGTAATCCCAGCACTTTGGGAGACCAAGGTGGGAGGGTTGCTTGATGCAGGAGTTTGAGACTAGCCTGGGCAACAGAGAGACACCCAATCTCTACAAAAAATTAGCCAGGCATTGTGGTGCATGCCTATAGTCTCAGCTACTCTGTAAGCTGAGGCAGGAGAATCACTTGAGCACAGGAGGTTGAGGCTGCAGTAAGCCATGATGGCATCACTGCACTCCAGCATGGGCAACAGAGCAACAGAGTGTGTGACCTTGTCTCAAAAAAAAAAAAAAAAAAAAAAAAAATCAGAGTGTTAAAGGCAGTAGTGCCCATCAGAGCACTTTTGAGAAGGGAGTCTTAGCCACTGTACCTAAAATTATTCCAATTACAGCAAATACATATTCCTTCCTGTTTTCTCATTTTAAAGTATTTTCTTCTAGTCTTTATATTTTATTATTGTTATTAAAGTATACTTATATTCTGAATTTTGCTGTCTTCACTTAACATTATTTTAGCACAAGCATTTTTTTCAAACTGCTACCTTTTTGTTAGGATTATAATCTTTAATGCCTATCATATAGAACCAACAATTTTTAAAAACCATTACTTTAATGTTGGCCATTATGAATACTCCATTTTATCCCTATTAGGAATAACATTGTGACAGACATTTTTAGATGTATACTTTTTTTGTATCTTAAATTATCTTAAGACAGATTTGGAGAAATAGAATTGGGTCAAAGGTTAAAAACTGTGTGCTGTGGTAGAGGGTAGTCTTGATATATACTGGCAAATGATGAAAACATTTTAGAAAAACAGTGTGCTATGTCACCAGCAGTAAATGAACATACTAACTTCATTACCTTTCTATCAACACACAATATATTAACATTTAATTTCCCCTTATTAAATAAACCAAAACATTTTACTTTAATTTCTATGTCTTCGATTACTATTTATTCATTTATTCATTCAACAAACGGATGCCAGATGTGATGGCAGACTTGGAAAAAATAACAGAAGACGTAATCTCTGACCTTAGAGAGCTTGTAATTTAGAGTTGAAGACAGAAAACAACAAGAACAACCAACCAACAAAAACCACGATTAAGTGCCACAGTACAGCAAATACAAGATGCTGTAGGGATGCACCAAAAATGGCACTTACCTTGACCTTAGCATCCACCTTGTTTATACAGACAGGATTCATAAAACCCACTCATTCATGACCTTAGGTACTTGGAAATGACTTTCTGAGAAGGTTATGTCCAAGTTTCGTTCTGATTACCACTGAGATTGAACATATTTCTGTATGTCTGTTTATTCATTCTTTTTGTGAACTGTTTGTTCATTTGCTTACTTATTTATAAGTCGTGCTGCTTTTAATTTGTGTGAGCTCCTTGTCAAAACAAAAATTTGTCATTTTGTGCTCCAAAGATTGTTTCTAGGCTTTTAACATAAAAATACATAATACATATAAAACACTATATATGGGTACACACATGTACACATACATGTACCCATATATAGTGTCTATTTAATATTTAATACATATGTATGGAATCAAAAGGTAAAAAATATTTTAGAGAGTAAGTCCTCTTCTCATTTCTGTCCTCTAGCCACCCAGGTCCCTTCCCTAGGGATAACCATTGAAATCTTTTGGCTTCCCTGGGCCACCTTAGAAGAAGAATTGTCTTGGGCCACACATAAAATACACTAACATTCGATAGCTGATGAGCTTAAAAAAAAAATCTCATAATTTGAGAAAGTTTGTGAATTTGTGTTAGGCTGCCCTCAAAGCCATCCTGGCCCACATGTTGGACAATCTTGTTCTAGATGTACTCAATGCATGTGCAAGCAAAAATGTATATGTGATATATTTTTATTTAAGTTATACATACATAGTTTCCATTTCTGTGGACAGTCTGTTTATATACTTTGCCCATTTTTAATTGGGTTATAATTTATTAATTGTAGATATCCTTTATATACACAGAAAATGAACACTTAGTCTTGAGTTGATTTTTTTTGTCTTTTTAAAAAACTTCATGTATTTATTCCATGCAGAATTTTTTTTTTTTAATGTAGCAAGCTTTATCAATCTTTTCTTTTATAGATTCTGAGCATTTCTATCTTATTTAACAAGGCCTTCTCACTCCAAGACTTTAATTTTTTTTTAGTTGGCCACGGATTTTATTTGATATACCAAAGTTTTCTACCTTTACGTAGTTAATATCTGTCGATCTTTTTCCCTGGTGATTTAAAAATCCTTTCTAAGGTCAGAATGTCAGTACGAAAATTTATACAAGTACCTTCTCTCAGAGTTGTATTGCTCTTAATCTTCTAAGGGGCCTGTAGGTTTGATGGAGTTATTTGCCTCTTGAGTATAGAGATGAGACTTATAAAACTCATTCATTTACATTTATCCCCCCAAGAGATTTACAGTTATAATAATGGTTCTACAAATGATTGCATTTAGTTTTGATGAATATATATATGGCTGTATTAAACTATAATCCTTATCAAACCAAGCATATTTATATTGTTCATAGTTAACAATTTCTGATCTAATTCATGAATTATTATATATAGCACTTCTACTTGCATTCATTTCTAGTGGCACTTCAGCCATGTTTTATCAGCACCACAGGCATCTTTTTAAACTTTCAATTTTTAGATTTCACAAGTAGTAGTAATTATAACAGCACAGTGAACCAGCTGAGTTAGGTATAATGCCACCTCTTGCTATTTCAGTACAGCTTAGACAATACTAAGTGACGTTAAAAGCAGAATCAAGACAACATGACAACAGAGCTTTTAAAAAATAGAAGGGTCACAACTCAGAACCTATTTCTCAGTTCTCACTATCTTTCATTATTAGAAAATAGATGTGTTAAAAGATCAGATACAAAAATAGTAAAACTTTTATCTTCTAAGAAATAACAAAGCTTTTTTTAACCTTTCATTTATGGAGCCTATTCCATAAATAAGTAATAATTACATTTTATAGAAGCTTTCTGTATAAAATGGCTAAATCAATATGAAAACATTTGTTTACAAAAAGGAAAAAAAAGCAGTGGGGATGTCCATTCTTGTCAGTTCAGAAAGGATATACTCTGCACAGACCACACTTCTCAGGCATGCCCTCTTCCACTGCTCCATTAGTAGGAATAAAAATAAGAGAGCCTTTTCAAACTAAGAGCATGACATCACAATAGCTACAATAATCAAGGTGTAATCAGGAAATGTTCTACCAACTATAACCAGAGTAAGAAGGAGAAGTGCAGGCCTAGCGTGGTGGCTTACGCCTGTCATCTCAACACTTTGGGAGGCCGAGGCGGGAGGATCACGAGGTCTGGAGATCGAGACGAGACCATCCTGGCTAACACGGTGAAACCCCATCTCTACTAAAAAATACAAAAAATTAGCCGGGCATGGTGGCGGGCACCTGTAGTCCCAGCTACTAAGGAGGCTGAGGCAGGAGAATGGTGTGAACCCGGGAGGCGGAGCTTGCAGTGAGCCAAGATCATGCCACTGTACTCCAGTCTGGGTGACAGAGCGAGACTCCATCTCAAAAAAAAAAAAAAAAAAAAAAAAAAGGAAGGAGAAGTGCAGCTGAATGTTGGATAAGAAAAGGCCCTACACAGGGGAAAAGGCATTGGTAGAACAGAAAAGCAGCCTAACTAGCTTGTACCAAAGGGATGGGTAGAAAAATCTACATACAGGCCTACAGGACAAAAAACTGTTTTCATAAGAATCTTGGTGGATTTAGCAAATTAGGGGCAATAGGTTGAGTACACATGGTAGAGTCTGACCAGTAACAATCCACATGTGTGAAACTGGTAAATTTACACTGACCAAATGTCAAGCTAAACTACAGAAAAGGTTTAAAACTTCTATACATGAAGAATATCACAAACATAGTGAATCTAAGGTTGCACATAAACATTTACAGGGCACTGACTACATTTTAGGTGCTGTGCACCGTTAATGGGATTAAAAGATAAATAAGACATAGTGAGAGCTCACAGACTGGTAAAGAAGATAAACAGAAACATATAAGTGTTTCCCAAGCAGATAAGGAAAAAAAAAAGTCACTTGTGAGGACAGCAAATGCAAAGGTACAGAGGAATAGAGGAACATGGCATGAACAAAGAATATAATGTAATTTCGTTTGGCTAGAGAAGAGGATGCAAGTTTATTATAGAAGAAATGTAAGCAACCCAAGGTCCAGGGTTTCTTAACCCAAATTAAAACAGAATCCAATAAAATGTCTACATTTTTAAACAAAACCCATTAAAATAAAACCCACAATTTTTTTATACCACTTATAATACATGAATAGTCAAATTTTTAAATAAGTAACAAAAATAATTTAAAAGACTCATTCTAAAACAGTTCAACATATAAAATCTGTAGCCTGTGCCTGCCTGCTCCTCTCTACCCCAACCTCCACCAAGTATATTCCTGACAAAAAGTTTAAAACGACCCATTTCCAAACCTGGAAGAGAAGCAAAGCCAAAGCAGCATAAATTTATAACTACTCCTAAAGAAACCCAGAGGAGAAGCAGCAACTGCTGGTCATATGGGCAGGAAGGAGGGGCTAGGATTCCTCTTGCCAAACAAGAACATGGTCCAGGAAGGGAACCAACATCAGTAGGCAGCCCAGTGGTAAAGAACTGTAGGTTGCATTCCAAATCAGTAGGAAAGGTTAGTATAAGGACAACTGAAAATCAATATGAAAAAAATATTGAATTCCTATACAAAAAGATAAATTCCAGAAATTAGAGAAATGTGAAAAACAAAGAAATAAAAAAATATTTCAGGCCAGGCGCAGTGGCTCACGCCTGTAATCCCACCACTTTGGGAGGCTGAGGAGGGCGGATCATGAGGTTAAGAGATCAAGACCATCTGGCCAACATGGTAAAACCCCGTCTCTCCTAAAAATACAAAAATTAGCTGGGCATGGTGGTGCGCACCTGTAGTCCCAGCTGCTCGGGAGGCTGAGACAGGAGAATCGCTTGAACCTGGGAGGTGAGGGTTGCAGTTAGCCAAGATCGTGCCACTGTGCAGCCTGGTGAAAGAGCAAGATTCTGTCTTTAAAAAAAAAAAAAAAAAAAAATTCCTATGAGAGATTTTCTGACATAAGATATAAAAAGCAAAAATAAATAGGTTGATAATCCATCTACATAAAAATTTAAAACTTACATACAACAAAAGCTAACATAAACTAATTGAAAAGCCAATAACAGATTGGGAAAAAAGATTTACAACCTGTGTAACTGGCAAAGGACTGGTATCCAGAATATATAAAGGTCTAAAATCAATAAGTAAAAGCCAAACAAGCTACTAGGAAAATGGGCACAGGACAAAAACAAAAATTCATAAATGAGGAAACCCAAATTGCCAATATGAAAAGATGCTAAAACTCATTATAATCAGGAAAATAAAATTTTGAAACATGAGATCCCATTTCACATCTGCCAGATAACCTATAATTTGTTTTAATGTTGCTTATTTCAAGCATGTATGAAAGTATAGAGAAAAAATGAACATCCATGTCCCCACCCCATAATGTAACTACCATTTATTCATAATCAATCTTATTTTATCCCTACCTTTACTGCCAGACAATTTTGAAGCAAATCCCAGGTACTGTAGCTTTTTTTTTCTGTAAATATTTTAGTTACATCCTTAAAAGATGGCGAAAAAATTTGTCAGATTTGTTGAAGTATAAGTTACCTCAATAAAAACTGAGGAATAAACACACAGTAAAACTCACTCTTTTTAGTATACAGTTCTATGAGTTATGCGCCACAA
Organism: Chlorocebus sabaeus; assembly: GCF_047675955.1. NCBI lineage: Eukaryota > Metazoa > Chordata > Mammalia > Primates > Cercopithecidae > Chlorocebus > Chlorocebus sabaeus. The sequence goes on along the minus strand of NC_132929.1, from coordinate 49,312,040 downwards.
CTCAGTTGAAACACTGGGGAATGTATGAACTGGATTGTTTCCAGTTTGGGGTGATAATGAATAAAACTGCTGTAAGCATTTGTGAGCCAATTTTTGTGTGAAAGTAACTTATTTCTCTTGAATAAATACCTAAGGGCCTTTATTGCTGGGTCATACGGTAAGTACCTATTTAACTTTACAAAAAATTGCTAAATTTTTTGCCAAGTGGCGGTATCCTTTTGCATTTCCAACAGCAAAGCATGACAGCTCCATTTATTCTGCATCCTTGCAAACAGTTGTATTATAGTTTGCTTAATCTTGGCCATTCTAATAGATACTTAGTGAGTGGTATCTCATTGGGGTTTTAATCTGTGTTTCACTAATCAATGCAATCAATTCAGTAATAATTGAAGCATGCATAGAAAAATATTGCCCTTTATGCAAATAATAGTCTACAAATAAGTTTTGGAGGTAACAGGATTCTAAAGAATGTGCCAAGAATGATGGTTTCCAGCTGCATCCATGTCCCTACAAAGGACACAAACTCATCCTTTTTTATGGCTGCATAGTATTCCATGGTGTATATGTGCCACATTTTCTTAATCCAATCTGTCACTGATGGACATTTGGGTTGATTCCAAGTCTTTGCTATTGTGAATAGTGCTGCAATAAACATACGTGTGCATGTGTCCTTATAGCAGCATAATTTATAATCCTTTGGGTATATACCCAGTAATGGGATGGCTGGGTCATATGGTACATCTAGTTCTAGATCCTTGAGGAATCGCCATACTGTTTTCCATAATGGTTGAACTAGTTTACACTCCCACCAACAGTGTAAAAGTGTTCCTATTTCTCCACATCCTCTCCAGCACCTGTTGTTTCCTGACTTTTTAATGATCGCCATTCTAACTGGTGTGAGATGGTATCTCATTGTGGTTTTGATTTGCATTTCTCTGATGGCCAGTGATGATGAGCATTTTTTATCACAAGAACAGAAAACCAAACACCGCATGTTCTCACTCGTAGGTGGGAACTGAACAATGAGATCACTTAGACTCGGGAAGGGGAACATCACACACCGGGGCCTATCATGGGGAGGGGGGAGGGGGGAGGGAATGCATTGGGAGTTATACCTGATGTAAATGACGAGTTGATGGGTGCAGCACACCAACATGGCACAAGTATACATATGTAGCAAACCTGCACGTTGTGCACATGTACCCTACAACTTGAAGTTTAATAATAATAAATAAATTAAAAAAAAAAAAAAAAAAAAAAAAAAAAGAATGTGCCAGCTTCCACAAAATCAACATAAAATTTTCAAATATTTATGCTGTGAACAATTTTAGTACTAAAACTTACTTAAATGGAATCTAAAACTAATTACATGTGACCCTTCAACAACACAAGTTTGAACTGTGCAGGTCCATGTATAGGCAGATTTTCTTCTGCCTCCGCCACCCATGAGACAGCAAAACCAACCCCTCCTCTTACTCCTCCTCCTCAGCCTATTCAACATGATGATGATGACAATGAAGATCTTTATGATGATCCACTTCCACTTAATAAATAGTAAATATATTTTCTCTTCCTTATGATTCTTATTATTTTCTCTATCTTAATTTATCATAAGAATATATTATATAATACATATAGAAAATGTGTTAAAAATTATTTTACTGGTAAGGCAGTCAACAGTAGGCTATTGGATACATTTCAAGTGAGTCAAAACTTATACTTGAATTTTCAGCTGCACAAGGGGTTGGTGCCCCTAACTCCTGCATTGCTGAAGGATCAACTGTAGCGTAATAAGGTGATGTTACCATGGAAATTTAATCCTCAGCTTTTATATTTTCATTTTTTCTGTAAGATGTGTTATTTAACAATGATATGAATAATACAAAGTATACAAATGTTACCTTCTGTATCTAAAATTACCAGCACTATGTCATTTTTTCTTTTTTTTTTTTAAGAGACAGGGTCTTGTTCTGTTGCCCAGGCTGGAGTGCAGTGGTGTGGTCATAGCTCACTGCAGTCTCCAACTCCTGGACTCAAGCTATCTTCCAGCCTTGGCCTCCCAAAGTGCTGGGATCACAGGTGAGAGCCACTGTGCCCAGCTCATAACTCTTTGCGTTGCATTTTCCACAGTGGAACTCTCTTAAATCCTGAGTTTATTTTCAGAAGAGTATGATCTTAATGTCATTTCATAAGAAAATAAACTCTACTCAGGAACTGCATACATTTGAGTATTCACTGTTCTGATCGTTGCATCTTTGTATCTGTTCTCTATTTGATGAAACATTTATTCTGAAGAATCAAACATAAAATCAGCTTGCTTAAAAGTGAGTCAATTCTGTCCTTCTTTAATAATAGAACTGGTGGCCAGGCATGGTGGCTCACACCTGCAATCCCAGCACTTTGGGAGGCTGACGTGGGTGGATCAATTGAGGTCAGGAGATGGAGAGCAGCCTGGCCAACATGGCGAAAATCCAGCTCTACTAAAAATACAAAAATTAGCTGGGCATGGTGGCACATACCTGTCATTCCAGCTACTTTGGAGGCTGCGACATGAGAATCTCTTGAACCCGGGAGGCGGAGGCTGCAGTGAGCTGAGATGGCGCCACTGCACTCCAGCCTGGGAAACAGAGCAAGACCCTGCCTAAAATAATAATAATAATGTTGCTGCTGATAAAATTGGAAAAGGCTCGCAGGATAAACTCTTATCACCATTTGGAACCCTCCTATGACTTTTTATTTTTACCACCTTTCCTTCAATAGAAGAAGAATGACAAGGGATACTTAGGTAAAATGCATCTTGCCTTAAACGGTACTACACATTTCCACACTACATGTCATAAAAATTTGTTTCTTTTAAACTTCAGTTAACATTTATCCAACGAGATTAAATGGCACACCTTCACAGATGTGCTGCAATAAAATATACAGTTAGCAAAAATTGTGTTATTTTACTTAAAATATCATAACCTCATTTACATGAGTACACTTATCTAGTTACTAAAAATGGCTTAATGGATATGCCTTAAATTCTCACCTACTGTATGTTAGTGATGTGAATCACTGCCTTCCCAAACAAGGCCTTTGAGCCATGTCCCACTCACAACTCCTCTTAAGTGGGTAGTAAACCAGATGACTCCTCCCTCAACACATAAGACCATGGGGACACCTGACACAAAGTGGGCCCATCACAGGCTGGTCCGTATCCTGGGGGCAGAGGTTCTAAGGATGAATAAGAAGGGAAAGATCAAATGCTATTTATAAAATGGATTCATCAGAGTTCACAGGAGGGAGTGGGAGAAGTCTGGAAAAACTCCCAGTTTTCCGATTTGGGTAATCAAGAAAATGATGTTACCAGCAGTAGAAAAATAAAATAAAATAAAATAATTGAAGAGAACAGGTTTTAAAAAGCAAAAAGACTTTTAAAAAATGAGTTGTAACTTATATACAGCAAAGTATTATACACACATCTTTTTTTTTTTTTTTTTGAGACGGAGTCTTGCTCTGTCGCCCAGGCTGGAGTGCAGTGGTGCAATCTCGGCTCACTGCAAGCTCCGCCTCCTGGGTTCACGTCATTCTCCTGCCTCAGCCTCCGGAGTAGCTGGGACTACAGGCGCCCACCACTATGCCCGGCTAATATTTTGTATTTTTAGTAGAGATGGGGTTTCACCACATTAGCCAGGATGGTCTCGATCTCCTGACCTCGTGATCTGCCCGCCTCAGCCTCTCAAAGTGCTGGGATTACAGGCGTGAGCCACCATGCCCAGCCTATACACACATCTTAACTTTACCACTTGATACATTTTTATACACACATATATTTAACCACCATCCGGATCAAGATAGAACATTTCTAGAACCTAGAGGGCTCCTCCATGCATGATCTCTCCCCAGTCAACAATACCTCCACCTCACGTGCTGCCAAAGGTACCACTATCCTGACTTCTATCATCACAGACTAGTTTTGCCTTTCTTGAAAAAGTAAAAATAAATGCACACGTGCATACATACACACTCTTTCGTATCTGGTTTCTTTGGGGAAAAAAGTTGCTTTTTTTGTTTTGTTTTTGTTTTTTTCTATTTCTGTGAAGGAAGGAAAGGGTGATAGTAAGTGCGGATGAAGAAGATAAGAGGTTGGTTTATTACTTTCATTCATATATATTAAACACCTATTATGTGTTGGCATCTACGTTAGGCATAGAGAACAGGTGAAAATAGCTTGGTACCTACCCTTAAGGATTCACATTGTAGAAGGAGAGACAGGTAAATGAGGAATTATACTTGCAGGCATTCTAATAGCAGGATGGTCAAGGTGCTAAAGAGAACACAGGAAAAGAGTGGCTCACTTTGCTTAGAGAGGTCATGGAGGACTCCAATGAAGACTGAGTTGGAAAAAAAAATCATAGTTGAAAAATCTGCTAAATGTTGATACTCTAAAGTTGGGTGATGGATGCATGGGGTTTATTATATTATTCTATTTCTGTGTATGTTTGGACAATATCCATAATTAAAAGTTTCTAAAATTTAAATTGTGTCTTAAAGCATGGATAGGAGCTAGTCAATAAGACAATAACATGCCAGGCAGAGAAACATTACAAGCAAGGGTGAGAAGCAAAACTACAGAGTTTTCAAGGACCCACAAGTCATTTGGGGAAGTTGTAAAGAATCAGGACTGAAAAGTCAGGCCAGGACTACATCACTAAGATCCCTGAATTCCATGCTAAGAAAGCCTGGTTTTATTCTAAGGCAATTGGGAGCTTTGAAGAAACTGGAAGCAAGAAAATTATCTGACCAGACTTGTATTTTTAAATGATTATTCAGATATTAGTATAGACTTAATAAGAGACTAAAGAAAGTGATCAGTGGGAGATTACAGAAGTAACCCTGACAAGAAATAATGAGGACTAAACTGAGGTAATGGTAATAAAGATGTAGGGAACTCAAGTGTTAAAACTACTTGGTTTTAATATGATTTGTCAAAAACTACCCTGTTGATGTCTGTCAACCGAACTGAAAGATTTAGCACAAAAGGCTAATTAGACAGCAAATGATCAAACTGGATTCTGGTGAGTAAGTACTTAGTTTTGCTATTTAAAATATTCGCCATGTGACCTTGCAGCAATTAAAAATATTTTCCCATAATACTTGCCTCTTCATAACTGGTTTCAGATCAATTATGAGATTGGTGCAAAAGTAATTGCACTTTCTGCTGGCAAAATCGCAATTACTTTTGCACCAACCTAAAGGAATCGGAGTAATTCATTCAGAAGTATTAATGCCTTAAGAGGTGTTTCTTGACAGTGCCCAATGCGCTTGCAATTGTTATCTGGAGAGTTTTAAGATACTTGGTAGACCAATGACATGGGGAAGAGTTTAGCTGAGCACCATGCTGCAAACAAGTCAGTAGCCGAAGACCAACAACAACGATGAAATTCCAACCTATGACCAAAAGCTAAGCTAAAGCCACAAGTCTGAAGTTCATTCATAGCATTTGTTGATTTTAATGTCTAAGAGGATTTTACAAAACATCCATCTCCAAAATAACTGACACAAAATAGCATCCCTTAATAGCTTCAACACCTAATGTTCACTTTTATACATATACACAACAAGAAGGCAAGGCTATTTCTAATCTTTTACTGTACTAGAGAACACAGAAAGTACCTACTAAATAGCCTAAATCCATTAATATAATAATTTGCTGTGATCTTATTCTTTAATTCTGGTTTCATGCCTTTATTTGGCCATATTCATTAAAACAAAATAGAAAAAGACATAGTGGTGTAAAATCCTTCTTTAGTTACAAATGTTGAACAAAGCAGAAACTCACTTATTCTTCCCTGGATAGTTGAAGTTCAAATACTGCTATTTCTACTCCCTGTTCCCATCACTGATAACTGCTGAAGTCAGGAAATCTTATTAGAATTTGCCACCTCATGGTGCTCAGGCAGGTTGACCTACTTAGCAGTTTAGTCTACTATTTTTTGCCCAATTGTTGTGACAGGAAGAAATAAAACTCTCATCCCCAAAGACAAAATAAAACATGAAAAAGGAAACACACACATACACATACACACACACACACACACACACCCCTACCTTAAATCACAAATTTAGTATTCAACAGATTCTCCAAATACCTACAGCAAAGAGGATGGAGAAACAAATGATCTCGGGCAGTGGATATATGTATTGATTCAGAAAAATGAGAAAAAGTCACATCAAGGACTTCTGTACACAGTATTGTCATAGGTATCTGCAAAGACTCACAAAGCAAACTGGGGAATAAAACAAGAGTAATAACATTCATAACACCTTATGGTTTTGTGTGCTTCACACATCCTTAAAGTACACCAGAGGTAACATTTCCAAATCAAATAATAGCTTAAGGTACAGGAAAAATTAAGTTAATGTTGTTTTTATATGCCACATTTAATTTAAAAATATTTTGTTATGTGAAACAAGGGAGTTTTCAAAACTAATCATCAAAGAAATAGATTACTATTCCATGATATTCTAGGGAATTCAGTAAGTATTTACTGTACACAGCAGAAAGTGAAAATATATGCTGTTCTGTGTTTCTATGACTTACTTTTGACTTCCTTCTGCCTTTCATCTCCATACAACTGTTCCTCTCCACCTTGATTCTTGGGCCTCCCTACAGAAATAAGTGGACAGTCTAAAAGAATTAATTCTTAAAAGTCAGCCCCTGAAAAAAGCCCCTGTTCTCTGAATACCATTGTGGCATTTAGCAACAAAAGAATGACAATATTACTATATGTATTACATTCTATAGTTTGCAAATCTATTTACATACCGCAAGCAGATATTATTCCCATTTTATGAGAGAGGGCACTGACAGTGACAACAGTTTAATATTTTGCCTAAAGGTGAATTTCACGGCACGTAGGAAGTTACAGTAAGAACCCTGATATTCTAACTGATAACATGGTGCTAGAGACTAAATAAGAGACTAAAGAAAAGTGATCAGTGGGAGATTAGTGATAGTGATAGATACTGATAGTGATGGATAACCCACAGAACGAAGTATCTATGAGTCCATACTGATAGAATCAAATAAATATATAAATCAATAAGGGAAAAGGGACAGCCCTTTACTACAGTAAAATTCCAATTAGTACATGCAGAAGGAATCATAGAAATAGGAAACTGCCATCTGGCAAACACCAGAGCAGTAACTATTGCAGGCAAGAATCACTAACTGATGCTAAAATTAGTGGGCAAGAGTATTGTGAAAAAGAAGGTATTTTCATACTTCAAAATATCTCCCCGCAACATAGTTGTTAATTACAAAGGGAAAAGGAGTAACTACAATGGAGAAAACTGGCAGATATCACCTTAACCAAGTGATCAAGGTTAACATTACTAGTAACAAGATATATCAATATCATGTACCTCCTGAGATAACGAACTGAACATCTCTTCTGTCTTTCAGAGACACTTTACAAGATAAGTGGCTAGTACTCTTCAAAAGTGTCAAAGTTATAAAAACAATAATGACTGAGGAGCTATCCCAGATTGGAGGATCCCAAGAAGACATAAAAACTAAATGCAATGTGGAATCCTAGGTTAGATCCTGAACCAGCAAAAAACACAGTGTGACAACTTTAAATTTTGAATAAGGTCTGTAGATCAGTTAATAGTATTGTGTTAGTGTTAACTTCCTGGTTTGGATTACCATTCTATGCTAAATGTTAACATTTGGGAAAGCTGGGTGAATGGTATAAAAACCTTCCTTATACTACGTTTGCAATTTTTTTTTTGGATGGAGTCTCACTGTGTCATCCAGGATGGAGCGCAGTGGCATGATCTTCAGCTCACTGCAACCTCCACCTCCCAGATTCAAATGATTCTTCTGCCTCAGCCTCCCAAGTAGCTGGGATTATAGGTGCCCACCACCACGTCTCGCTAATTTTTGTATTTTTTATAGAAACGCGTTTTTGCCATCTTGGCCAGGGTGGTCTCCAGACCTCAAGTGATATGCCCGCCTTGGCCTCCCAAAGTGCTGGGATTACACGCTCAGCCTACTTTTGCAACTTTTTTTTTTTTTTGAGATGGAATCTCACTCTGTCACCTGGCTGAAGTGCAGTGGCACGATCTCAGCTCACTGCAACATCTGCCTCCCGGGTTCAAGCATTTCTCCTGCCTCAGTCTCCCGAATAGCTGGGACCACAGGTGTTCACCACCACACCCAACTAATTTTTGTATTTTTAGTGGAGACGGGGTTTCACCATGTTGGCCAGGATGGTCTCGATCTCTTGACCTTGTGATCTGCCCGCCTTGGCCTCCCAAAGTGCTGGGATTGGCATGAGCCACCGTGCCCGGCCAACTTTTTTATAAGTCTGAAACTATTTCTAAATAAAAAGTTTAAATAAAAAAAAGATTATGCTGCTAGAGTTTATAATCTAATCACATCTTTTGGAACTGCATTTTGTTTCAAGTGTGTAAATTTTATCTGCACAGTAAGGTCCACTGAAGGATTAAACATTCCCAAATATTAAATTAATTTAAAGATTTAAGAAAAGTTTAAGTAGTAATAGTCAAAGAAAATGTGCTCATTTCCCTTTCATTAATGATTAGTGATAGAAAAAAGTAACAATTTTTATTCAACAATAAAAAGATTTACTATTTTAAAGGAATCCAAGTAAAGCTAATCCAATTGAACCTAGTACACTTAATTGAATACTGTGAGAAAAAAATCTTAAAACCAAAGATGCGTTTTTGAAAAGACCCTAAATTCTATAGCCTCTTAATAAAAAAAGGAATCTAGAGGTCTGGCCAGGTACTATAAGTAAGCTTCTCATGCCTATAATTTGATAAGATGATAAATAGGAATATAAATTAAATCAAGACTTATTTTGTTGCAGAAAAAAAATGTTTCCTTGCTTTTTTTTTTTTTTTTTTTTTAAGACTGGCAGTGCAAAATATTTTAAGACTGTGGTATTTATGTTTTGTTTTGGGTTATGACATTGAGGATAGAATATATCAGAGATAACTAATAAGCTATATATTGATGCAAATTTTCAACATACCCAATAGGAACCAACCAGAACTTGGCCCCAAAGAGGTACTTTTTTTTTTCCAAACTACAAATCTAGTAAAGTAAACAAGAGCTCTAAAAATAAAGACAGTCTACACAATCTGGCAAATGTCTTTGACTCCAATATGTTAGGAAATGAAAAAAGAAGGGTGGGAAAGGCAGTTAGGTTTAAAGTGTCAAAATTACTTTTTGTGAGTAGTTAGTACCCTTTCAAAAGATTATTCCAAAGTTATGACTCGCTTTAGAGACAGGAGAAAAGATGAGGAGAATAAATAAAATGGTATTACTGGCTTCACATGCTTAAGATTTTCATACTAAATACAAAGCAGAAGCTCTTTTAAAAATTGTCAAGAATTAGTCCCTAATGAAAGAGAGATAAGAAATTCATATAAAAGTCACAATATAAATGCAACAAAACAAAAGTGTAATTGCAGTTTTAAAAGCAAAGCAGGCTAGATAAGCCCTTCGGGTCCCTATCAGAGCTATTACTGTATCAGTGAAGCTAGAGACATACGCTAACTTCTCATGAAACAGTATAACAAGGCTTAGGTCAAAGATCTCCATTTTAGCTACCCAATTAGAGTGCCTCATCTGTCTGATCCACTACAGAAAGTGAACTATTTACATCTACATAAATGTTCTTGATGTATACTTGGATATTCTGGCCCACTTATAGCATATCAACCAATTGCAAAAATATAACGTCATCTGAGATACCACGAACAACCAAACCTCACAGAAAGTTGCATAACTGTTTGTTATCCCATGGTGAGGAAAAGGTACATTTCTTTTTAATACTTAAAGCATTTTAGAAAAAAAGAGAAGAAAAAAGAAAAATAATCTAAAGGGTTTTAGACTTTGAGGTAAGAAAATATCTTGAACTTTTTTTTTTTTTTTTTTTTTTTGAGACAGGGTCTTACTCTGTCACCCAGGGTGGAGGGAAGTGGCATGATCTGGGCTCACTGCAACCTCCACCTCCCAGGTTCAAATGATTCTTCTGCCTCAGCCTCCCAAATAGCTGGGACTACAGGCGCATACCACCACACCTGGCTAATTTTTGTATTATTAGTAGAGACAGGTTTTCACTGTGTTGGCCAGGCTGGCCTCAAACTGCTGACCTCAGGTGATCCCCTCCGCTTCAAATATCTTGAATTTTTTTTTTTTTTTTTTGAGACGGAGTCTCACTCTGTCACCAGGCTGGAGTGCAGTAGCGAGATCTCGGCTCACTGCAACCTCTGCCTCCCGGGTGTATCTTGAACTTTTAACTCATACCTTCATCTTATCAAAACGAAAATGCCAAAACAAATATAAAATAGTAGAGAACTATATCAATACTAGAAACTAGGAATAGATGCCATTCATATGACAAAACTGTTGAAGAATTTATGCAAGACATGGTATCGTGATGGAAGAAAGATGCCAAGAGCCAACTGGTGATGCGCCTTCCTGAGAAAGGAGTTCTGTGACTCAGAGAGAAAGAGGAGAAGATACTCGCAGAAACACCATTACCAAGAGGGGCAAGAGCTACTGAATAGGGGAGCCATAGAAAAAATAAGAAACCCTTCATCTGGAATCTGTTTTACCACTTCTAATCAAGATCATCTGAAATAACTGTGCCCTAGAATGTGTACTGCAGCATACCAGATAATAATCGGAGAAATAAAAAATTTGTATGAGAAATAATAGGCAGATATGCCAGAAGGGTGGATGAATAACTACAGTATTTAACTGGCATTGTGGCTAGCAAAAAACTGATTCCTTACAGAAGAAATTAAGGATAACTTCTTTGCTAGGACAGGCTCTAAGTTCACTCCTCTCAGGATTCTGGATCAATGAACAGAAATGTAAACTTACATTAGCCAGGTCTCTTATGTAATATTTGAAAGGAAACTATTAGTTTCTAAGGACAGTGAGGTTATTGCAGATGAATCCACCCTCAGGCCTCTACATATGAGACATCTCCATGCAGGAGGATGAATAAAATAAAAAGAGAAGGAGAAGAAAAAAAAAGAAAAAATAATACAGATCTATGAAAACATTCTGCAACAAAATGGAAGGGGAAAACATAACCCTCAAGATACAGAAAAGGGCATAGTTTTGAAAATAAACAAAACTGGAAATAGAAGTAAATTTTAATTAAATTTGCACCATAAAAAAACTAAATAAATTCAGAAAAATGCAGATTCTTTGAAATAAGAGAGTAAAGATCAGATAATAAGCAACAGTCTGAGGTTTCGCTAAGAGTAAAGAACAAATAAACAAGGAGCTCGAAGAACTAAAAGAATAAGTAGCAGCCTGGGCAATATGGTGAGATCTCATGTCTACTAAAAATAAGAAATATTAGCTGGGTGTGGTGACATATGTGCCTATAGTCCCAGCTACTTGGGAGGCTGAGGCTGGAGGATTTCTTGAGCCTTGGAATTCAAGGCTGCGATCACACCACTGCACTCCAGCCAGAGTGTCAGAGTGAGACCCTGTCTCAAAAAAAAAAAAAAAAAAAATTAAGAAGAGTAAAAAAAATATAATGGCAGAAACAAAAACTATGTAAAAAAAACAACAGAAAATTGTGCAGAAGATTGCAACAGACACTTCACAAAAGAGGATATCCAGCTGGCCGATAAACATAAGGAAAAGTGTCCAAACTCACTATTAATTATGAAAATATAAATGAAAACCTACCAAAATGGCTAAAAAGAAAATATCAGGAAGGTATAGCCAAGAATGTGGAGAACTCTCATGCATTATTTGTAAGAGTATAAATTGAGCAGAAAAAATCTGGAAAACTCCAGCAATATCTACCAAAGCATACTCTATGATTTTGTCCCTCAAAGTGTGAGTCAGTATGGATCAGTATAATTGGCATCATCAAGAGTTTACTAGAAATGCAAAATTTCAGACTATACCCCAAACCTGGTGATTCACAATCAACATTTTAATAGCCCAGATAATTCATATGCACATTAATGTTTGAGAAGCGCTGCCCTATAACTCATTAATCCCGCTCCTACTTATATGCCCAACAAAAACACATACAAGTGTCCACCAAAAGATATACAAGAGTGTTCACAGAAGCACTATTTGTGTAGCTAAGAACCTGAGATTGGTCAAATACCCATCAATGGATAGACTGTTATATACTCACAAAATGAGAATGAACAATCTCATTTTGGACAAGTCCTATAAATATAACGATGAGCGAAACAAAAGAAGGCTGACAGAAGAGTCCTGTATTACTCATTTTATATAAAGCACATAAACAGGGAAACTATAGAAGTCAGATGGTGGTTAGTCTTTGGGGAGAGGGGTGTTTAGTAGTCACTGGAAGGGAATATGAGAAAGGTTTCTGGGATACTGAAAATGTTCTGTTTCTTAACGTGGCCAATAGGCACATAAAAAATGTGCTTCACTGTTCATTCAGAAAATAAGAACTAAATGACAATGACATGCCACTACACAGATACACGAATAACTTGTATAAAGATTGACAGTACCACTGTTAGCAAGATTATAGAGCAACTTGAACGGTCAAACAAAGCTGGTGGAAAAGCAAAATGGTACAATCCCTGTTTTTTGTTTTTGTTTTTTTCTCTTGAGACAGAGTTTCATTCTGTAGCCCAGGCTGGAGTGTAGTGGCGTGATCTCAGCTCACTGCAACCTCCGCCTCCCAGGTTCAAGCGATTCTCCTGCCTCAGCCTCCCGAGTAGCTGGGCTTACAGGCATGTGCCACCATACCTGGCTAATTTTTATATTTTTTTTGTAGAGACAAGGTTTCACCATGTTGGTCAGGCTGGTCTCAAACTCCTGACTTCATGTGATCCACCTGCCTCAGCCTCCCAAAGTGCTAGGATTACAGGCATGAGCCATCACATCTGGCCAATACAATCACTTCGAAAAACTGTACAGAAGTTTCTTACGAAGTTACTTCTTTCTTATAAGGACACTTACTGGGCAACCCAATAATTCTATTATAAGGTATTACCCAAAAGAAATTAAGATAATACACAAAGACTTATATAAATGTTCGTAACAGCTCTACTCATAATTTTCCCAAACCAGAAACAGCCCAAATATCTAACAGGTTAATAGATGAGCAAATTGTGGTACATCCATAAAATGAAATACAAATAAACAAAAAAAGAACATGTACAATGTACACATAACAATGTGGACAAGGCTCAAAAACGTCATGCCGAATTAAAGAAGCTAGACCCAAAAAGAGCACATATTATAATAATTGCATTTAATCAATTTCCAGCAAAAGCAAAACTCATCTGTAGTGCCAGAAAGCAGACAGAAAGTAGTTGTCTGGGGATGAAGGTGGGTGAGTATGAAAGAATTATTTTTTGGTAGGGGTGAAGGAATGAAAGAAATGTTCATATCATGATTGTGATGGTTTATATAGCTGAATACATTTATCAAAATTCAATGAACTCAATTAGTATATTATATATATACTTTTTTTTTTGAGACAAGGTCTTGCTCTGTTGCTTGGACTGGAATACAGTGGTGCGATTGGGGCTTGCTGCAGCCTCCATCTCCCAAGCAATCCTCTGAACTCGGTCTCCTGAATAGCTGGGACTACAGGTGTATTCCACCATGCCTGGCTAATTTTTTTGTAGAGATAGGGTCCCGCTATGTTGCCAGGTCTGGTCTTGAACTTCTGGGCTCAAGAGACCCCCTCCTGTCTCAGTCTTCCAAAGTGCTGGGATTACAGGCATGGGCCACTGCGCCCAGCCCCTTTATTATTATATATAAATTGTACTCTAATAAAACTCATTTTAAGAATAGTCAATGACAAACCAAGCAAAACTATTTCAACATATATTCAAAGACGTAATATTCTTATTCTATAGAGATAATGCCAATAATACAGTAACAAAACCTCAGTATCCCAACAGAAAAAGTGAAGAGCACTGTGGTTTCCAGAATGCTGAAAAACTTGGCAAAAGAATAATTTCACGGACATCTGAGCACTGACAACTTTCTATCTTTGAAAAAAATGCAGATGTAAATCCAAAGCTTGTAAACATTCTCTTAATCAGAAGCTATTAGTGAAATTCTTTTGGAATGGTGACCTAGGTCCCAAGTATATAAGGGCTACAGCCTGGCAAAAAGTGTCATCAGAAAATGGGGTTAGCAAAAGCTATCCTGAGATTCACTGTACCTATTCTAGTCATGGGTGGTCACCTCACTTCATTTACAATTAAGCAAGGAACTCTACTGTGTTTGAGTGTACTCACTCCTTCCACTACCCGGAATGCTACAGTTGGCATCAGACATGAGATTGGCACAGACAAACCACCACTGTTGTTAGAGTTTGGAAGGAGTGCTGAGAAGGCAAATAAGGGAACTGCGGCCTGAGGAAGGCTGGGTGATTAGAGAGTTGAGTGAGTTTTTTTTCTGGAGTAGCCACGTAAGAGTGCACAGACTCTTCTCCCACTATGGTTTGAATGTGTTCCCCTACATTCAAATGTTGAAACTTACATAGTAAGTTAATAACAATATAATAGAATTAAGAGGTGGGCCTTTACATAATAAGTTAATAATAATATAATAGAATTAAGACGTGGGCTTTAAGAGGTAATAAGTCATGAGGGCAGAACTCTCATGAATGGGAGTAGGCCCCTTAGGAAACGGCTCCAGGTGCCGGGCGCAGTGGCTCACGCCTGTAATCCCAACACTTTGGGAAGCCGAGGTGGGTGGATCACTTGAGGTCAAGAGTTCAAGACCAGCCTGGCCAACATGGTGAAACCCCATCTCTACTAAAAAAAATACAAAAATTGGGCCGGGCGTGGTGGCTCAAGCCTGTAATCCCAGCACTCTGGGAGGCCGAGACGGGCGGATCACGAGGTCAGGAGATCAAGACCATCCTGGCTAACACGGTGAAACCCCGTCTCTACTAAAAAATACAAAAAACTAGCCGGGCGTGGTGGTGGGCGCCTGTAGTCCCAGCTACTCGGGAGGCTGAGGCAGGAGAATGGCATGAACCCGGGAGGCGGAGCTTGCAGTGAGCTGAGATCCGGCCACTGCACTCCAGCCTGGGCGACAGAGCGAGACTCCGTCTCAAAAAAAGCAAAACAAAACAAAACAAAACAAAACAAAACAAAATACAAAAATTGGCCGGGTATAGTGGCTACCTCCTGTAATCCCAGCACTTTGGGAGGCCGAGGTGGGAGGATCACGAGGTCAGGAGATCGAGACCATTCTGGCTAACACAGTGAAACCCCATCTCTACAAAAATACAAAAAAATTATCTGGGCGTGGTTGCACCTGCCTGTAGTCCCAGCTACTCAGGAGGCTGAGGCAGGATAATTGCTTGGACCAGGAGGCAGAGGTTGCAGTGAGCTGTCATTGCAGCACTGCACTCCAGCCTGGGCAACAGAGTGAGACTCTGTTTCTGTCTCAAAAAAAAAAAAAAAAAAAAAAGGGGTGGGGGGGTTTCAGAAAATGGGTTCTGTCTCTTCAGCTCTTCCACTATGTGAAGACATAGTCTTCCTCCCCTGTGGAGGATGTAGCAGCAAGGTGCCATCTCAAAAGCAGAGAGCAGCCCTCACCAGACACCAATCCTGCTGGTGCCTTGATCTGGATTTTCCAGCCTCCAGAACTGTAAGAAATATATTTCTATTGTTTATAAATTACCTAGTCTGTGACATTTTGTTATAGCTGCACAAATGGACTAAGACAGAAATTGGTACCAAGAAAGGGGTGTTACTATAACAACTGAAAATGGGGAAGTGGCTTTGAAACTGGATAATGGGTACAGGCTGGGATAGTTTTGAAGTGAATGCTGGAAAAGGCCCATATTGCTGTGAACACAGCATTAAAGATGATTCAGGGGAGGGCTTAGAAGAGGATGGCTGTAAAGAAAGCCTCAGTCCTAGAAACCATCTAAGTGGTAGTGAATAGAATGTTGGTAGAAATATGGACAGTAAAGACCATTTGGATAAGGTCTTATACAGAAATAAGTAATATCTGATTACAAACTGGAGGCAAGGCCATTCTTGTCATACAAAGGCCAAGAACTTGGTTGAATTGTGTTCGTGTCCCACTGCTTTGAGGAAGGCAGAATGTAAGAGCAATGAAATAGAATATTTAGTAGAATAAATCTCTAAGCAAAATACTCTAGGTGCTGTATGGACTTTCTTAACTTCTTATAATAAACTGCAAGAAGAGAAATATGAATTAAAGATGGAATTTATAGTCAAGTGGAAGCAGAACATAAAGATTTGGAAAATTCTCAGCCTGGCCATGTAAATAATATAAGAGTGTTTGGAAGAAAACCCTAAAGGTATGGCCAAGCAACTATCTGATAAAAAGAATAGTATGGATGGAAGAAAGCCAGATACAATTCATTAAGACAATGGGAAAATAACCCCAAAAAGTATTTCAAAGACCTTTGAGGCTACCAGACTCATCACAGGTCCACAATGCCAGAGCCTTGGGGGCAGAACAGTTTTAAGGGAGGGACCCAGGGTGTCCGTTGACCTTGGGGCTCACTGCTCCAGGCTGCCTCAAGTCTCTGCTCCCAGAATTCTGGTACAGTGTTCCTTGGCCACCCCAGCTGTGACTAAGGTGGGCCCAAGTTCAGCTCTCCACCACTCCAGAGGGCACAAGACATAAATCTTGATAGCATCCACATGGTGCTAATTCTGCAGTTGTGTAGGGTGCACAAGTTGTGGAGGCATGGCTACCTTCACTTAGATCTCAAAGGATGCCTCAGAGAGCCTTAGGGCCCAGGTAAAAAAAAATGCCACATGGTGGGGCCACTGCAGATAGCCCCTACCAGGGCAATGCCTAGTGGAGCCATGGACACAGTGCTACTACAAGGACTTCCTGCTAGGGCAATGTCTAGTGAGGCCATGGAGCAGGGCCACTCCTGAGATCTCACAACTGTAAGGCCACCAGAGTGTGATCTCAGCCTGGAAGAGCAGCAGGTACCCAACTCCAACCCATGAGAACTGCAGTGTGGGCCATGCTCACAAAGTTCCAACAGGGGCAGGGCCTTCCAGGGCCTTGGAGCCCAGCTCCACCCCTGTGTGTACAAAAGTAGGACATGAAGTCAAAGAAGATTACTCTCAAGGCTTAATGTTTGCTTTATTAGGTTTTAGACTTACTTGGGACCTGTTATCCCTTTCTTCCTGACCATTTCTTCTCTTTTGAAATGGGAATGTCTATCCTATGCCCATCTCACCATTGTACTTTGCAAGGATATAACCTGTTTGATATCACAGGCTCACAGCTGAAGAGAAATTTACCTTAGGATGAATCTTACCCTGAGTCTCACCCACATCTGATTTAGAGATGAGACTCTGGACCTCAAAGACTTTTTTTTTTTTTTTGAGACAGAGTCTTGCTCTGTCACCCAGGCTGGAGTGCAGTGGCACAATCTCGGCTCATTGCAAGCTCCGTCTCCTGGATTCATGCCATTCTCCTGCCTCAGCCTCCTGAGTAGCTGGGATTACAGGCATGTGCCACCACACCTGGCTAATTTTGTATTTTTAGTAGAGATGGGGTTTCTCCATGTTGGTCAGGCTGGTCACGAACTCCCGACCGCAGGTGATCTGCCCACCTCAGCCTCCCAAAGTGCTGGGATTACAGGTGTGAGCCACCACGCCCAGCCGGAATAGAGTACCTCTCTTATGTTCTTCTGTATGTAAGGATACTGCAGTCCTCCCCTATGGAGGATGCAGCAACAAGGCACCATTTGGAAGTAGAGACATCTCAGACATGAATCCTGCTGGCACCTTGGACTTCCCAGCTTCTAAAACTGTAAGATATAAATTTCCATTGCTTATAAAATACCCAGTCTGTGGTATTTTGTTATAGCAGTACAAATGGACTAAGAACCCCCTGCTGACAAATTGAGCCCAACGGGTAAAAGAGGGAAAGGTAAGGTAGCTTGAGCCATTATTCCCCGGTTTTTCACATCACAGATTCCCAAAGGGAGCTGAAAAGCCAGGAAGATAAGACAGGTATGGTGGAAGATCACCTCATATTCCTCTCAGTTGAGTAATCAGCAACTTTGCAAGCAAGTATTGCATAAGAGCTGAAGTTTATTTAGATGTGGGACAGTATAAACATACAGCAGTAAAATGCTTTAACTCTTGCTAACCCAACTGTCTTTATAAGAGAAATAACGAAATGCACAAAAGTGGAATTAAATTGATCACAGTTGTTTTAAATATGGGAGGGGGTGATAAAGTTATGAAGAACTTTGTTTTCCCTCATCTTTCCTGAAAAAGTGGCTGTATTAGGCTATTCTTACATTACTATAAAGAATATCTGAGACTGGGTAACTTATAAAGAAAAGAGGTTTAATTGGATCACAGTTCTGCAGGCGGTACAGGAAGCACAGCACCAGCATCTGCTTCTGGGGAGGCCTCTGGGATCTTACAATCATGGCAAGAGGTAAAGCAGGAGATTATCACATGGCAAGAGCAGGAGCAAGATGGTGAGGAAGCGCCACACACTTTAAATAACCAGATCTCATGAGAACTCACTCAATATCTCAAGGACAGTACCAAGAGGTTAGTACTAAACCATTTATGAGATACCACCCCCATGATTCAGTCATCTTCCACTAGGCCCCACCTACAACATTGGGGATTACAATTGAACATGAGGTTTGGGTAGGACTCAGATCCAAACCGTAACAGTGGCCGAAGAATAGACAGGTTCTGATTTAAAGAGTTGGCCGGGTGCAGGGGCTCACACCTGTAATCCCAGAACTTTGGGAGGCTGAAGCAGGCAGATCATGAGGTTAAGAGATCAAGACCAGCCTGGCCAAAACAGTGAAACCCCGTCTCTACTAAAAATACAAAAATTAGCTGGGTGTAGTGGCACACGCCTGTAGTCCCAGCTACTCAGGAGGCTGAGGCAGGAGAATTGCTTGAACCTGGGAGGCAAAGGTTGCAGTGAGCAGGGATTGCGCCACTGCACTGGAGACAGAGCGAGACTCTATCTCAAAATAAACATTAAATAAAGAGTTTAATGGTGAATAACTTGACTGTA
The DNA here is from genome assembly GCF_047675955.1 of Chlorocebus sabaeus. NCBI lineage: Eukaryota > Metazoa > Chordata > Mammalia > Primates > Cercopithecidae > Chlorocebus > Chlorocebus sabaeus. The sequence goes on along the minus strand of NC_132929.1, from coordinate 49,292,971 downwards.
AAAGTTTATGCTAAATTTTTCCTTTTAGAAGATTCTGTAGTTAAGACTGATTTGGACATTTTAAAAAACTAATTGGGTTAAAATTAGTGTTTAAAGGTTTAAAGGTTTCAGAGTTCACTTAAATGGGAATATAGCATTTTCACTGGTAAACAGAAAGACAATTCCTTTTGGAAGAACATTTGGGCTGGGTGTGAAAAATAAAAAGGAAACTAAAAACAAAAATTGATGAACTCCATCATTTCTAGAATGACCCATGTTTGCCAGACAAATAGAATTAAAATTGTCTCAAAACCATTCTGTGTTTCAGGCATAATTATATTTAGGTAAAGACACTCATGCTGGACTAAACCAACAGATAAAAAGGAATGGCTGGAAACAGAGGCTAAAGTCTTGGGAAATAACTTCTCCCACTTGGATATATTTTGAACCTGGCTTGAAACTGGCTTCTGCAACTTCTGGATTGAGAAGGAAGATGCTGACAAAAGGTAGATCTTTAGAGGTTTACAATGATATGTAAGAGAATGTGTTTTTAAATTTGGAGAAATATCCTCAAAGGAGTTATGAATTCCACTTTTTTAAAGAGTGAATTTGAGATCTAGGAAAAGATGGCAGCCCGCTGAAGGATAAGTGTACCTCCTGCTAATAATCAGAAGCTCCAGTTCCAGGACAGAAGAAGCCAAGGAGGACTGAGCAGGCAGCAAAGAAGCAGGTGGCAGGAGCAACTTGATATTTAAGGGTGACTGGGGAGAGGGCACAGCATGGCACAGAGCTCTGTGCTCTAAGAAAAGCCACACTTCCTAGTCCCCACCCTAAAAAGGGCTCACAGTGCTTATCCTACACCTAATCCAAGCCGAAAGAAGAAACAAGAGTGGAGAAGATCACATGAGATCTGGCCGAAAATGTTTTTAAAAGCTACATTCACTAGGTGGGGGATGTGTGTGCATGTGTGTGTAAAGTGGAATTACTTTAAAAAACAACACTCAATTCCATAGCACAACAACAACAAAACCCCAATCAGAAAATTGAAGAGGCCTATGTAACCCAGGCCCTGCAGTGAAGGGGCTGGAGGCTGTGGCGTAGGCCCCAGGGGAGTTGGTGGGAGTCAGAAGTCACCATGCTAAGAGCCACATAGAGAGTGCCAAGTTCTATTTGGACCCAGGCAGTGACCCAGACCCCAGTCTCTGGGCTGCCAGGCTGAGGGAATGCCAGGCTTCCTTCCAACTGAAGGGGCCTGCGGTCTCCTCCTCCAGGCTGCAGCAGATATGCCATCCAGAAATCAGTCTGGCCTAGACAGGACCATGACCCACCCCTTTCCATGCTGCTCAAAGACCACCAGACCATCCCTGGAATTGAGAAGGGCAATGATACAGTGAAAAGATTCTTGTCTTTGGAAATGACCAACCAAAAGGAGAAGCTAAATATCAAGCAAGAACATCTGATGAACAAAGTCGTGGCAAACCCTAAGGACACCAACTTCCTGGAGGCTCGAATTATTTCCTTGACCAAAGCCCACAGTTATGAAGAACACGCGCAGAAACACTGAAAGAACGAAGCTCACAAATACTATTTGGTGATGAGCACTGTCCAGAGGGAAAAAATGCTCAAAAACCTTTTTTAGACCAATATGATGTCTCTGAGAAGACACAGTGGGGATTGAGGACATCTTTTTGATGGAGCCATTGCCAAGTCCTGACTGAGAAGGCTCTGTGCGTTCCAGATGTTCCAAGAGACTCAAAAGCTGAAGAAGCAAAAACAGGCTTTAAAAGTTGCAGCAGCAGCAGCTCAAAACAGGACCAAAGGAATCCAGAGAGCCCTGCCAAAGCCTGACCAGAAGTACTCAAAGAAAATAAATTGTTAAAATTTTTTTTGAAAAAGAAAACTAAATAGACATTCTCTAAACAAGATACAAAATGGACAACAAATACATAAAAGATGCTCAACCTCACTAATCATTAGAGAAACGTAAATCAAAACCATAAGGAGATACCACCTTACACCTGCTAAGATCAATACTAGTTTAAAAAGCAGAAAATAATAAGCATTGGCAAGGATGTGGAGAAACTGGAACCATTATGCACTACTGCTAGGAATGTAAAATGGTACAGCCCCTGTGGAAATGAGTATGGTGGTTCCTCAAAAAAATCAAAAATAGAATTACCATAAAGTCCAGCAATTCTACTTATGAGTACATATCTAAATTAATTGAAAGCAGGGTTTCAAAGGGATATTTCTACACTTGTGTTCATAGCAGCATTATTCACAATAGGCAAAAGGTATTAACAACCCAATGTTCATTGGCAGATAAATCAGTAAACAAAATGTGGTATATACCTAAAGTAGAATAATACTCACCTTAAAAAGGAAAGAATCTATGATATGCTATAGCATGGAGCAATCTTGATAACATTATGCTAAGTGAAACAGTCCAAAAAGACAAATACTGTATGACTCCTCTTGTATTAGGCTGTTTTTGCATTGCTATAAAGGAATACCTGAGGCTGGGCAATTTATGAAGAAAAGAGGTTCTTTCACAATTCTGCAGGCCATATAGAAAGCATGGTACCACCATCTACTCAGCTTCTGGTGAGGCCTCAGGAAGCTTCCAGTTATGGCAGAAGGCAAAGGGGAAAAAGGTGTGTCGCACGGCAAGAACAGGAACAAGAGAAGGGGGAAGTGCCACACTCTTTTAAATAACCAGATCTTGCATCAGCTCAGAGCAAGAACTCACTTATTATCATGAGGACAGCACCAAGTCATTCATGAGGGATACATCTCCTACAGGCCCCACCGCCAGCACTGGGGATTACACTTCAACACGAGATTTGGAGGGGACAAACAACCAAGCTATATCACCATTATATGAGGTACCTACAATAGTCAAATTCATTGAAACAGAAAGTAGAATGATGGTTACCAAGGGCTTGGGGGAAAAAGAATGGACAGTTGTTTAATGGGTAGTTTTTATTTTGCAAGATGAAAAGTTCTGGAGATGGATGGTGCTGATGGTAGCACAATGATATGACTGTAGTTAATGTCACTGACATGTACACTTAAAAATGGTTAAGATAGGCCAGGCATAGTGGCTCATGCCTGTAATCCCAGCACTTTGGGAGGCCGAGGTGGGAGGATCACAAGGTCAGGAGTTCGAGACCAGCCTGACTAACATGGTGAAACCCTGTCTCTACTAAAAATACAAAAATTAGCCTGGCGTGGTGGTGTGCGGCTATAATCCCAGCTACTCAGGAGGCTGAGGCAGGAGAATCGCTTGAACCCGGGAGGCAGAGGTTGCGGTGAGCCAAGATCGTGCCACTGCACTCCAGCCTGGGTGACAGAGTAAGACCCCGTCTCAAAAAAAAAAGGGGGGGGGTTAAGATGGTAAATTTTATGTTGCGTGTATTTACCACAATTAGAAAAAAAAAAAAAAAATTAAAGCCCAAAATGATCAAGGGAGAATCTATTTTAACTGCCAAGACTAGTGAGGGAAAGTCAGTTGAGCCCAAGTCCAAGGTAAACTGAGGATAGTGTCAAGATATCTCAGCCTTCTTGCCATACTAACCCTTTGACATAAATAACAATAGAACAGTCTAGTGGTAGGTCTCCATGGAGCCCTCTGGCAGTGACGTCCCCAGTTGAATGCAGGTGCTATATGAACAAGCAAGATGGAAATCTATAGTATTACTAGACACCATGCATGCAGTTTAATCTGAATCATTCAGTTCCCATGGACCTCACAGGGAGTGGCAATCAGAGACCTATGATGGTTAAGGAAAATTAAGTTTAAATAACTTCCCAGGACCAAGCAGAAAGCCCAAAACCTTGTTGACCTGTTTTGAGTTTTACATAAACACATCACACACATGAAGCTGTTACTAGGCTGTTACTATTTTTTGGAGGGGTTTTGTGGATGCAGCTTCCACACAACTTTGAAAATATAAATATATAGTATTTAGATCCATGCCAGTGATTGAATCATTGTACTAAGACAGAAATGGCTAAAACCTTCCATGGCTGTCCTGTCTCTACATTTTATGAAAAAAGTTCCAAGGCCACAACTGGTGGCTCACACCTGTAATCCCAGCACTTTGGGAGGCCGAGGTGGGTGGATCACCTGAGGTCAGGAGTTTGAGACCAGCCTGGCCAACATGGTGAAACCCCATCTCTACTAAAAATACAAAAATTTGCTAGGCATGGTGGTGGGCGCCTGTAATCCCAGCTACTCAGAAGACTGAGGCAGGAGAATCGCTTGAACCCAGGAGGTGGAGGTTGCAGTGAGCTGAGATCACCCCACTGCATCCCAGCCTGGGCAACAGAGTGAGTTCTAAAAAAAAAAAAGTTCTAAAAATGTATCATGACCCAGATTAGTATGTGAGGAGAGGGTGTGTAAATATAATGCCAACACAAAATTACATGTGTTATAAATGTGTTATAATCCAAATGTGTTTGCTCTTTTATGTGTTGGTTTTTGTGGAGGCCAAGAAAGATTACGAATAAATGGCATAAACTGATGAAAATTATTCTTTAATGTAGGGGACAAAATATATTTTAAATATGTATTCTTATTTTTATCACACATATGTACATAATTTAAAAAACCAAATACTTCTACAATAAAGGTTGATTCAGTAAGAATTGAAAAATTTTATAAAATTTAAAATTTATTTTAAATAATAAATTTATTTAAATAATTTATTTATTATTCAGCCTGGGCGACAAGAGTGAAACTCCATTTCAAAAAAAAAAATAAAAACAAAAAAATTAGCAAAGGACCTGAATAAGCATTTTCCACAGATGACATATAAATGTCCAACAGGTATAAGAAAAAGTGTTCAACATTACTAATCGTCAGGGAAATGCAAATTAATACCAAAATGACATTATCCCCTCATACTTCTTAAGATGGCTATTAATAAAGAGACAGAAGATAAGAAGTATTGGTGAAGATATGGAGAAAAAGGAATCCTTGTACAATGTTGGTGGTAACGTAAATTGGTATAGCTACTTTGGGAAAGAGTATGGAGTTTCCTCAAAAAATTATACATACAATTACCCTATGATCCAGCAATCCCACTTCTGGGTATATATTCCAAAGGAAATGAAATTAGTATTTTGAAGAGGTATCTGTACTCCACATTCACTGCAGCATTATTAACAATAGTCAAGATACAGAAATAACCTAAGTGTCCATCAGTGGGTAAGTGGATAAAAAATTGTTATGTATATATGTACATATACACACACAAATATTATTCAGCCTTAAAAAAGAAGGCATCCTACCATTTTCAACACCATAGATGAACCTGGAATACATTATACTAAGTGAAATAAGCCAGCCACAAAAAAATATTGCATGATCTTACTTATATATGAGATCTAAAATAGTAAAATTCATAGAAGCAGAGAACAGAATAGTGGTTACTAGGGGTGAGCCAGGGAAGGTGGAGGAAATGAGGAGATGTTGGTCAAAGGGTACGAAGCTTCAGTTATATAGGATGAATAAATTCTAGAGATCGAATGTATAGCATAAGTATAGATAATAGCACTATACTGTATATTTGAAATCTGCTAGATCTTAAGTATTCTCACCATACATATATAAAATGGTAATTCTGAGGTAATGATATATTAGCTTGACTACAGTCATCATTTTACAATGTATATCAAAACATTACATTGTACATGTAATGTATTATATGTATATTTAATTAATATACATATAATACATGTATGTATTATATGTATATTTATATATAATTATATGTATATTTATATATGTATATTAATTATATGTATATTTATATATATACTTTTTATTTTAAAAAAGATATATACCAGAAGCTCAAAGGGAAAAAACAAGTCCCTTAGCAAACTAGGAATAGAAGGGAACTTACTTGGTTCCATGAATTGGATCTACAAAAAAACCTACAGCTAACATTATATTTAATGGTGAAAAGATTAAATGCTTTCCCCCTAAGATGGGGAAACAAGGCAAGGACATCAACTCTCACCATTGCTATTCAACATTGAAAAGGACATCCTAGCCAGCACAAACTGTGGGAAGCGGGTGAGGCAGGCAGGGAGAGTATACAGACTGAAAGAAAGAATGTAAAACATCTTTTCTTATGGAACACCGACCATCTATGTAGAAAACCCTAAAGAATTTAGAAAAAAGCTACAGAACTAATAAATAAGTTTAGCAAGATCACAGAATACAAGGTCAATATTTAAAAATCAATTATGTTTCTACACATCAGCAACAAACTATTAGATACTGAAATTTTAAAATCCTACCTACAAGAACATAAAAAATATGAAATACTTGTGGATAAATTTAGCAAAGTATGTATAAGACCTGTATTGTGAAAACCACAAAACATTGATGAGAGAAATCAAATATATCAATAAATGGAGTTTTAAATATGCTCATTAGTTAGAAGATGGTAAAAGAAGTCAATTTTTCTCAAATCGATTTACAGATTCAAATCAGTCCCATCAAAATCCCAGTAAGCTTTTTTGTAGGAAATGTCATTCTAAAATTTACATGGAAATGCAAATGACCTATAATAGTCAAAACAACTTTGAAAACAAACATAGTTGGAAGAAGAATTAAACTACCTGATTTCAAAAATTACAACAAAGCAGAAGTAAAGACAGTGTGTTATTGCAGTAAGGATAGACATTTAGATCAACAGAACAGAAAAGGGTCCAGAAATAGACTAACACATACTCAGCAAACTAATTTTCAACAATGATACCCAGGTAATTCAATGAGGGAAAGCTAGTCTTTTCAATTAATTGTACTAAAATAATTGCTATCCACGTGCAAAAAATAAACCCAAATTCTTTTTTTTTTTGAGACTGTCACCGAGGCTGGAGTGCAGTGGCACCATGTCAACTCACTGCAACCTCCGTCTCCTGGGTTCAAGCAATTCTCCTGCCTTAGCCTCCCGAGTAGCTGGGATTACAGGCACCCACCACCACGCCAGGCTAGTTTTTATATTTTTAGTAGATATGAGGTTACACCACGTTGGCCAGGCTGGTCTCGAACTCCTGACCTCAGATGATCCACCCACCTTGGCCTCACAAAGTGCTGGGATTACAGGCATGAGCCACTGCGCCCGGCCAATAAACCCAAATTCTTAACTTTTGCCATATATTAAAATTAATTCAATGGTTCCAGAAGTAAATTGCCTAAGATCCATGATTACATTCCATAATATAGTAATTTTTATCAATACCACATTGCTTTAATTGTGGGAAAGGAGGACCACTATATGAAATAAAAATAAAAAATATTAATATTAAATACTAAAAAAATTCATAATAAACTAGAGGCCTAAATATAAGAGCTGAAACCATAAAACTTCTAGAAGAAAACATTTTTAGAAATCTTTGCAGCCAGGCACAGTGGCTCATGCCTATAATCCCAACACTTTGGGAAGCTGAGGTGAAAGGATCACCTGAGTCCAGGAGTTTGAGAACAGCCTAGGCAACATAGTGAGATCCTGTCTCTACAAAAACTGTAACAAATTAGCCAGGCACGGTGGTGTGTGCCTACAGTCCCAGCTACTCAGAAGGCTGAGATGGGAGGACTACTTGAGCCTGGGAGGTCAAGGCGGCAGTGAGCTGTGATCACACCACTGTTCTCCAGCGTAGGTAACAGAGCAAGATTCTGACTCAAAAAAAAAAAATGGCTTTGCAATCTTGGCATAGGTAAAAATTCCCTAAGTAGTATATGAAAAGGATAAACCATAAGAGAAAAAAATACTGCACTTCAAAATTTTTAACTTCTGCTCTTCAAAAGACAATAAGAAATGAAAAAATAAGCTATAAACTGGTAGAAATATTCAAAAAACATGTTTCTGATAAAAGAGCTGTAACCAGAGTAAGAATTCTTAATTCAAATATAAGAAGGCAAACAACTCAAAAATGGTTAAAAGACATGAACAGACACGGCACCAATGAGACATACAAACGGCAAATACATGAAAAGATGTTCAACAGTATTAGTCACTAAAGAAATGCAAGTTAAAACCACCATGAGATAATACTACACACTTATTAGGATAGTTAAAATTAAAAAGACTGACAATAATAAGTGTTGGTGAGGATGTGGAAGATGTGGAACCCTCATACATTATGAGAATGCAACTTGGGAAAACAGTTTTGCAGTTTCCTATAAAGTTAAACACAGACATGCCATATGACTCAGTGGTTCTTCTCTTGGACATTTAACAATGAAAAATGAAAACATGCCCAAAGGCTCGTATACAAATATTCAGTAGTGTTATTCATAACAGCTGAAAAAAATGAAAACAACCCCAGTGTTTATCAAAAGCTGAATGGATAAGCAAAATAAGTTTACCTATGCAATGGAATACTCTTCATTAATGAAAAGGCATCAACTACAGATAACATGGAACAACAGAGATGAATCTCAAATTACACTGAATGGAAGAAGCCTGACTGAAAAGACTACATATGATATGATTCCATTACATGAATTCTAGAAAAGGCAAAACTACAGTGAGGTAATGCATATTAATAATGTTAATTAGCTAGATTTAGTCATTTTACAATGTATATATACTTCAAAATAATGTTGCACACAGTGAATATATACAATTTTATCTGTCAAAAATATATATAAATAAAAATTATTAAAAAACGCAAAACTAGAGTGATAGAAAGCAGATCAATGGTTTCTAGGTGCTGAAGGTGGGCAGAGAAGCTCACTGCAAAGAGGCACAAGGAAACTGGGTTAATTGAAATGTTCTGTATCATGATTGTGGTGATGGTTACATGACTATATACATTAAACACATCAAACTGAACACTTAAAGACAGTGAATTTTATGTAAATTATACCTCAATAAAAGTAATTTGTAAAAATTTTAACAAAGATTTTAAAAAATATTACAGTATTTAAGTTAAATATGTATAGTCATATGTCACTTAACAATGGGGATACATTCTAAGAAATGTGTCATTAGGTGATCTTGTCATTGTGTGACTATCATAGAGTATACTTATGCAAACCTCGATGGTACAGCCTACTACATACCTAGGCCTATTGCTCGTGGGATAGCCTATTGCTCCCAGGCTACAAACCTGTACAACATGTTGCTGTACTGAACACTGTAGGCAACTGTAACACTAACACAATGCTAAATATGTGTATATCTAAGCATAGAGAAGGTACAGTAAAAATTACACCTGTATAGGACACTTACCATGAATGGAGCTTGAAAGGTGAAAATTGCTCTGGGTGAGTCAGTGAGTGAGTGGTGAGTGAATGTGATGGTCTAGGACATTACTGTATACTACTGTAGACTTTATAAACACTGTACACTCAATTAACTATCCTAAAAAGTATGTAGTGTTATCTCATGTCGGTTTTAATTTGCATTTCCTTAATGACTATTTTTATAAATAAATTTATTTTAAAAGTATCTTTCTTCAATCATAAATTAACCTTAGCTTACTGTAACATTTGTACTTTATAAACTTTAAAATTTTTTTAAAAACATTTGGACTGCTTTACAATAACTTAAAACATATACAATATTTTTTCTATTATTACATTGTTAAAATTGTTGTATTTTAAAAACTTTTTGTTAAAAACTAAGACACAAACATGTACATTAGCCTATGCCTACAAGGGCCAGTATCACCCAGATGTCACAGGTGACAGGAATTTTTCAGCCCCCTTATAATCTAATGGGATCACTATCATATCTGTGGTCCTCTCTTGACTGATATGTTGTAATAAGACACATGACTGTATATGTAACACGCACCAAATTGTAGTTATCCTTATATTTCTCAGTAACGAATATATTAGAATTTGACAAACTTGGTTTTGTGACTACAGTGCAAAAATCATTCTATATATGATACAAAGACATTTCTATCCATTTGTTCACAATAGTTACCACTGGGGCAAAAAGATGGAGCAGAGAGACAGTATGGGGTGGTCTCCTATGCCTGCGGAAGCCAAACTGCTTTAATGTCACCATTCAGCAAAGACCCATGATATTAACAGGGAGAACTAGCTGTGCACTAGGTATCCCTCAAGTCTACCATTTGTAGTACTCATTAGCAGCTGAAGAAAACTTATCTCCTGCACCTGATCCAGACCCTGACAGTAGCAGATAAAGCAAAATACTACAACTCATACCTCAGTTTTAAGTCACAAGGAACACAAAGATGACTTTGGTCATCTCACGTTCAATGAGAAGGCTATATTTAAGCAGAAAGATGAATCATCACAATATATACATGTGAGCTCCTACCATATTATGACAGAACATGTAAGCGATCCAAAAAAAGTAATGTCTTTTAAATGTATTTGACCTATTTGCTTATTGCTGGTTTTCCCTCACTAGAATGATGATATCCTATAATGAAAGGGATTTCTGTCTTCACTGTTCACTGCTATATCCCTCGCATCCCCTAAAATGCCTAGCATATACTAATTATTCAATAAATATTTGTTAAATTAATTATGCCCATGTAGATATTCAGTAAATATTTGTTGTATGAATTTAAGTCAATGTAGACATCATTCACAGCTAAATGATATAATAACTTTCCATTATATGTTCCTTTCTTGTACAATTTCTTTGTTTGGAAGTTACTAATTTTTTTTTTCTTTCATTGGTTTCTATGTACCAAATAAAACCTAAACTTTCAACCAAGTTGATTCTTATTTTCTTTACATATTTCTTAATTCTAAAATTTCCTAAAGTGTATATATATTTAGAATAAAGAACACATGCATCATTATAAAACTAGAGTTTTATGGAGGACTCTTATCAATTAATAATAACACTTTTTTGTTTATTTCTGCAAATCTATCCCTCTGCATATGCTGTTTTCCCTATCTGGAAAACCCTCCACACTTGTCTCTGTTAACCTAGCCTATCTTAACTCAATCTCCCTTACTACAGAATCCTTTATCATACTGGTTAATTTCAACCTTTTGATCCACTCTGACTCCTAACAAAATCCTAAACCCCTTTAGGGCAGGCAATATTCAGTATGTTTCTGTATTTCCCACTGTTACGGCACATTTGATAAATGCTTAATGTGTTGACCTTGATGAATTTCAGTGACACTGAAGAAGCTTGAGGATACAAAAATTCATGTAAAGCTAAGAAGACAAAGATATATTTCCATGTTAAACTATTATGCATAAACCTACCAGTAGTGTCTGTCCTTGGAAAATGAAGAAATGACCTGATATAACTATGGTGAGAACAAGATACCCAGATTCTTCATTGGAATCAAAAACCTTGAAAAAGAGAAAGAGAAAAATATGTAAAACATAATACATTTCTATAATAACCGATAAACTTATAATACTGATAACCAAACTATTTTCTCACATTGATCTTTCTACCCTGAGCATTCTTTCCTTTTCCATTCATTTAATCTGTAACCCTTCCCTTACAACTTCAAGTTTCTCCATATATATAGGCTAACAGCCAGACTTTAAAAAAATTAAATTAAAAGCCAATATTTTGAAACAGAAAGAATATCAGATTAAGAATCATGAGTTGTTGTGGGTCCTGAGCCAACCACTATTTAGTTACATTTTAATAAATCATTTATTCTCTCTGAGCCTCAGTATTATTTCTGTAAAATGAAGATAGTGCCTTACAGAGCTGCTGGAAGACTTCACAGTCCAATTTCTTCAGCCATGTAATCTATTTTTCTTTTTTTTTTTTTGAGACAGAGGTTCGCTCCTGTAGCCCAGGTTGGAGTGCAATGGTGTGATCTCGGCTCACAGCAACATCTGCCTTGTGTGTTCAAGCAATTCTCCTGCCTCAGCCTCCAGAGTAGCTGGGATTACAGGCATGTGCCACCATGCCTGGTTAATTTTTGTATTTTTAGTGGAGATGGGGCTTCACCATGTTGGTCATGCCGGTCTCAAACTCCTGTCTGCCCGCCTCAGTCTCCCAAAGTGCTGGGATTACAGGCATAAGCCATCGCACCTGGCCATCCATTTTTCATAACCCCTTAAACATCTGGTGCTTTCCTTTGGATGAGCTCTAGTTTGTCAGTGTCACTCTTAAAATATGGTGCCATAAACTTACCGTAATCCTCTTGGTGTAGTCTAATTATCTCCCATTACTTGCAATAGTGTTGCCTATAATCACATTAACCTTTTGAGGGGGTAGTACCACTGAAGAGTTTGATCTTAAATCTACATAACCTCCTGACACTTCATTACCTATGTTGGTAAATCATATTTCCCTTTATTTATCCTGAACCTAAACATAAAACCTTGGATTAGCCCCATTATATTTTATCTTGTTAGATTTGATCTATAGTTCCAACCTATTGAGATGTAGTGAGGAACTGAAGCAATTAAATCAAAATGTCAGGGAGGACATGACTGATAAATACAATACAGTGGGATCTGGATCTTAAGTGACTACACTATACAGGTGGCTTTGATGTCCTTAATAAACACCATAAAGTAAACCATCCTTATATAAACAATAAGATAAATTATAGACTCATCTTAATGCCCAAAGTTCAAAATAATTAGCACACACCTAATTCAACTTATATATGTTTTTATGAGGTTACTGCATTGTACTGAGAAATAATGTTCTTATAGTTTCATATGTGGGGTTTGGAGTTTTAATGCTATATTTAAATCCAAGATTTCCTACTGTGTTTTCTCTAATTCATTTTAAATTCCAAACTTAAAAAGTGAGTAACATTTTAGATGTCAAAGGGGATACGATAGACCTGCACTAATTCCTTCAGTGGTTGTAATTCTCCCTCTTTCCCAGTATTTGGAACTTGGTCAGTGGCATAACGCTCTTCCTATCACAGTTTAAATGAATTATCCTGTGTGTTTTATGACTAGTTAGAACCAGAAGCATAGCTAGGAGTCAAGTACAGCTTTCACAACTAGAGTCTGGTCAATGAATTATTTGGAAGGCAAAGTGTTAACATGATAGTTTAATGTTTTAAGAAATGTAGCATATATAACAAAGAGCATCCAAAATATAAGTGTACAGCTCAATGAACGATGACAAAGCAAACATATCACCCAAGTGAAGAAACAGAACATTACCAGATTTCCAGCAGGTCCTCTAGTGTTTGCTGTCTTGAAAGTTACTATCTGCAGACCTCTAGCAAGACTACTAAAGAAGAAAAGAGAGAAGAATCAACCAGATGCAATAAAAAATGATAAAGGGGATATCACCACCGACCCCACAGAAATACAAACTGCCATCAGCGAATACTATAAACACCTCTACGCAAATAAACTAGAAAACCTAGAAGAAATGGATGAATTCCTGGACACATACACCTTCCTGAGACTAAACCAGGAAGAAGGTGAATCCCTGGATAGACCAATAACAGGCTCTGAAATTGAGGCAATAATTAATAGCCTACCAACCAAAAAAAGTCCAGGACCAGACGGATTCACAGCCTAATTCTACCAGAGGTACAAGGAGGAGCTGGTACCATTCCTTCTGAAATGATTCCAATCAATAGAAAAAGAGGAAATCCTCCTTAACTCGTTTTATGGGGCCAACATCATCCTGATACCAAAGGCTGGCAGAGACACACACACACACACAAGAGAATTTTAGACCAATATCCCTGATGAACATCGATGCAAAAATCCTCAATAAAATACTGGCAAACCGAATCCAGCAGCACATCAAAAAGCTTATCTGCCATGATCAAGTGGGCTTCATCCCTGGGATGCAAGGCTGGTTCAACATATGCAAATCAATAAACGTAATCCAGCATATAAACAGAACCAAAGACAAAAACCACATGATTATCTCAATAGATGCAGAAAAGGCCTTTGCAAAATTCAACAGCCCTTCATGTTAAAACTCTCAATAAATTTGGTATTGATAGAATGTATCTCAAAATAATAAGAGCTATTTATGACAAACCCACAGCCAATATCATACTGAATGGGCAAAACCAGGAAGCATTCCCTTTGACACCTGGCACAAGACAGGAATGTCCTCTCTCACCACTTCTGTTCAACACAGTGTTCGAAGTTCTGGCCAGGGCAATCAGGCAGGAGAAAGAAAAAAAGGGTATTCAATTAGGAAAAGAGGAAGTCAAATTGTCCCTGTTTGCAGATGACATGATTGTATATCTAGAAAACCCCATTGTCTCAGCCCAAAATCTCCTTAAGCTGATAAGCAACTTCAGCAAACTCTCAGGATATAAAATCAATGTGCAAAATTCACAAGCATTCTTATACACCAATAACAGGCAAACAGAGAGCCAAATCATGAGTGAACTCCCATTCACAATTGCTTCAAAGAGAATAAAATGACTAGGAATACAACTTACAAAGGATGTGAAGGACCTCTTCAAGGAGAACTACAAACCACTGCTCAATGAAATAAAAGAGGACACAAACAAATGGACGAACATTCCATGCTCATGGATAGGAAGAATCAATATCGTGAAAATGGCCATACTGCCCAAGGTAATTTATAGATTCAGTGCCATCCCCATCAAGCTACCAATGACTTTCTTCACAGAATTGGAAAAAACTACTTTAAAGTTCATATAGAACCAAAAAAGAGCCTGCATTGCCAAGACAATCCTAAGCCAAAAGAACAAAGCTGGAGGCATCACACTACCTGACTTCAAACTATACTACAAGGCTACAGTAACCAAAACAGCATGGTACTGGTACCAAAACAGAGATATAGACCTATGGAACAGAACAGAGTCCTCGGAAATAATATCACACATCTACAACCATGTGATCTTTGCAAACCTGACAAAAACAAGAAATGGGGAAAGGATTCCCTATTTAATAAATGGTGCTAGGAAAACTGGCTAGCCATATATAGAAAGCTGAAACTGAATCCCTTCCATGCACCTTACACAAAAATTAATTCAAGATGGATTAGAGACTTAAATGTTAGACCTAAAACCATAAAAATCCTAGAAGAAAACCTAGGCAATACCATTCAGGACATAGGCATGGGCAAGGACTTCATATCTAAAACACCAGAAGCAATGGCAACAAAAGCCAAAATTGACAAATGGGATCTAATTAAACTAAAGAGCTGCTGCACAGCAAAAGAAACTACCATCAGAGTGAACAGGCAACCTACAGAATGGGAGAAAATTTTTGCAATCTACTCACCTGACAAAGGGCTAATATCCAGAATCTACCAAGAACTCAAACAAATTTACAAGAAAAAACAAAAAACCCCATCAAAAAGTGGGCAAAGGATATGAACAGACACTTCTCAAAAGAAGACATTTATGCAGCCAACAGACACATGAAAAAATGCTCATTGTCACTAGCCATCAGAGAAATGTAAATCAAAACCACAATGAGATACCATCTCACACCAGTTAGAATGGCAATCATTAAAAAGTCAGGAAACAACAGGTGCTGGGGAGGATGTGGAGAAATAGCAACACTTTTACACTGTTGGTGGGACTGTAAACTAGTTCAACCATTGTGGAAGACAGTGTGGCGATTCCTCAAGGATCTAGAACTAGAAATACCATTTGACCCAGCCATCCCATTACTGGGTATATACCCAAAGGATTATAAATCATGCTGCTATAAAGACACATGGACACGTATGTTTATTGTGGCACTATTCACAATAGTAAAGACTTGGAACCAACCCAGATGTCCATCAATGATAGACTGGATTAAGAAAATGTGGCACATATACATCACGGAATACTATGCAGCCATAAAAAAGGATAAGTTCGTGTCCTTGTAGGTACATGGATGCAGCTGGAAACCATCATTCTCAGCAAACTATCGCAAGGACAAAAAAACCAAACACCACATGTTCTCACTCAGAGGCAGGAATTGAACAATGAGAACACTTGGACACAGGAAGGGGAACATCACACACCAGGGCCTGTTATGGGGTGGGGGGAGGGGGGAGGGATAGCATTAGGAGATATACCTAATGTAAATAACGAGTTAATGGGTGCAGCACACCAACATGGCACATGTATACATATGTAACAAACCTGCATGTTGTGTATATGTACCCTAGAACTTAAAGTATAATTTAAAAAAATTAAAGAATGTAAAAAAAAAAAATCACTATCTGCTCCTTTTTCCCTTAAAATAATCTCCCATCCTGACTTCTAACACTATACTTTAGTTTTAATTATATGAGTGGAATCATAAAGAACTATTTGACATTTGGCTTCATCAATGTTGTTGAATGTGTATTCATTTTCATTATTCTTGAATACATTCTATGACGATACCATTTCTTTTGTTTGTTTGTTTGTTTTTTGCTGATGGGTATTTTTTCCAGTTTAGGTTCACTACAAATAATACTGTTATAAACATTCTTACATATGCGTCTTGTTGGATAGAAACACTCATTATAAATATTTCAATTTTTCCCAAATTATTTTATTTTTTTCAAATGGTGGCCAACAACTTCCAGGAGAGCCCCAGTTTAGACTACTCTCTTGCCCTCCAAAATGCTACATTTAATCACCCAATCAACACCTCCATGTAAAGGTTTAATAGTCATCTCAAAATTACCAGTCACTAACTTGAACTCCTAACCTTCTCATTCATTAATTACAAAGTACCTACCCTGTGCTAGGCTGTTGCAGCCATTTGACACCACAATATTTTCACCTCAGAAAATGATTTTTTTTCTTTTTCAGGTTTCTATACGCAACACTGAAGAAATTAATTCTTTCCTTCCATTTCTTTGGCTAAACCATGGAATCATTCTTGACTCCTTTTCTCACACCCATATCCAATCCATCAGCAAATCCTCCATGTCTATCTTCAAAATATTCATAATTCAACCACTTCTTACTAGGTCTTGTCTAAAACATCATTCTCTCTAGTTGGATTGTTATAATAATCTCCTAACTGGCGTTTCCATTTCTGTTCTTGCTTCCCTTCTCCAATACAGAGTTTACTCTCAATACAGTAGCCAGAGTGATCCTTTAAAAACATGTCAGATAATGTCATTTTCAGTTTACAGCCCTGCAACAGCTCCCTATCTCATTCAGAAGCTCCTGCAACACACCCCATGGTCTAGGCCTCCACTGCCTCTCTGCTCTTGTCCTCTAGCACCCACCCACTGTGCACTCTGATCAACCACACTGGCCTCCTTCCTGCTCCTTGAACCTACTAGGCACACTTACTATTATAAACCTCAGGGCTTTTACAAGTGCTGTTCTATCTGAAATTCTCTTCTCCTAGATATCCACATGACTCACTCCTTCATCTTCAAATCTTGGCTTAAATATCATATTTTCATGTAAGACTTTTCCTAACCATCCAACTGAAAACTCCCCCATGTTACCTAAACCACACTACTCCTATTCCCTTCTCCAGCTTTATGTTTATCCATAGCTCTTACCATTTTGTTATATTTACTTGTTACCAGTCTTCCCTGAGGTGAAATTAAGCTCCATGAAGATAGAGACTTTTTCTCCCATTTTGGACACTGTTATATTCAAATGCCTAGGATAGTACCTGGCACATAATATGCACCCAATATTTTGTTGGATGGTTAAGTAAATATGAACTTTTAAATGAAGGCACCATATTAACATGCAAAATTTTCAAAGGAAATAAAGATGTCTTCAGAAAGAATTCATCACCAGCAGATCCGCACTGAAAGAAATGTGAAAGAAAGTCCTTCAGGAAGAAGGAAAACGATACCAGATAAAAACTAAGATCTCCACAAAAGAATGAAGAGTGCTGGAAATAGCAATTACATGGGCAAATATGTAAAAATTTTATCTAAATATCTTTAAAAGATAACTGATAAATTGGATTATATTGATAAACAATATTCAATTAATCCAAACGAAGGCAGGACCAAAATTAAAAGGGAACAAAGAACAGATGGGAAAATTATAAAACAAATAGCAAGATAACAGACTTAAACCCAACCCTATCAATAATCACATTAAATGTAAATAGTACATTTAAATGTAAACACCTCAAAGGCAGAGGTTGTCAGATTGGATAAAAAGACAAAACAAGCTATATGCTGCGTACAATAAATGCACTTTAAATATAAAAACAAATAGGTTAAAAACAAAAGGACAGAAAAAATATATACCAAGCTAATGCTAGTCAGAAGAAAGTTGGAGTGAGGCCAGGCACAGCGCTCACTCCTACAATCTCAGCACTTTAAGAGTCTGAGGCTTGCTTAAGACCAGAAATTTGAGACCAGCCTGGGCAACATGGCAAGACTCGATCTCTACAGAAAATTTAAAAATTAGCCAGGCATGGCGGTACACGCCTGTAGTCCCAGCTGCTTGGGAGGCTGAGGCAGAAGGATCACTTGAGCTCAGGAGTTCAAGGCTGCTGTAAGCTATGATTGCACCACTGCACTCTGCACCCAGAGGCCTGGGTAACACAGTGAGACTCTTTCACTAAAAATAAAATAAAATAAAATAAAAAATAAAAGCTGGCGTGGTTTTATTAATATTAAACAAGAATATCAAAAGGTTATAAAAAAGGTCATTTCAAATAATAAAAGGGTCAATTAATCAAGAAAGATAATCATCTGAAACATGTATGCCTCCAATAGAGAGCTTAAAAATACACAAAGCAGTGAGAGAACTGTAAGGGGAAATAGACAAGTTCACAATTACAGCCAGATTTTAATACCCTCTCTCAATAACTGATAGAAAAAGCACATAGCAAATCAGCAAGTATATAGTAGACTTGAACAACTGTCAACCAACATGATTGATCAACATTTATTGAACACTCAATCTAACACCAACACAAAACACATTCTTCTCAAGTATACACAGAGCATTCACAAAGACCATATTCTGAGCCACAGAACAAGTTCTGGTTGATTTAAGAGAACGCTACCTGAGCACAGATGCATTAAATTAGAAATCAATAATAGAAAGGTCTCTGAAAAGAATCCCCCAAATATTCTGAAACTAACACACTTCTAAATAACCCATGGGTAAATAAGAAATTAAAAGGGAAATCAGAAATATTGTGAATTCAAAGTAATTCACCATATTAACATATTAAAAAAGAAAAACCATATGATCACCTCAATATGAGAGAACGTAGAAAAAGCATTTGACAAAATCCAACATCTATTCCTGATTTTAAAACTCAGCAAACCAGGAATAGAAGTAACTTCCTCAAGCTGATAAAGGGCATCTCTAAAAAAAAAAAAAACCCTACAGTTAACTTCATACTGAAAGCTTTCTCTCTAAGATAAGAAATAAGACAAGATATCCACTCTCACCACTTCTATTCAACACTGTTACCGGAAGTTTTTACCACTGTAATTAGAAAGGAAAAAGAATGAAAAAGCATCCAGATTGGAAAGACGTAAAACTGTCTTTATTCACAGACAACATGATCATCTATGTAGAAAATCCAATTTATTTTACTAGAACTAATCACTATTAGTTCTATTCTGTAATTTTAGAAAAGTTACAGAATAGAAGATCAATCAATAAAAATGAATTGTATTTACACACAGTAATGAAGAACTAGAACCTGAAAATTTAAAAGCATCAAAATTTACAACATCAAAAATTGTAAGGGATAAATATGACAAAAGAAGACCAGCACATTGAAAATTTGAGAGAAATTTAAGAACACTTAAATACATGGAGAGAAACATTTTGTTCACAGATAGGAAGATTTAATATTATTAAAATGCTGTAATAGGCAGAATAATGGTCCCCCTAAAGATGTCTATGTCCTAATACCCGGAACCTGTAATATGTTATCTTACATAGCAAAGGGATTTTGCATATGTGATTAAGTTAAAAGATATTGAGCTGGGGAGATAGCCCTGAATTATCCAGGTGGACCTATTGTACTCAGAAGCATTCTTACAAGGGAAAGAGGGAGGCAGAAAGAGTCAGAAGGAAATGTGACTGCTGGCATTGAGGATGGAAGATGGGTAACAAACTAAGGAATACAGGCAACCTCTATGTGTTAGAGAAGGCCAGGAAAAATAAAAGGATTCTTGAATCTCCAGAAGGAAAAGAGTCCTCCTGACACCTTGATTTTAGCTCAATAAACCCATTTCAAATTTCTGACCTCTAGAACTATAAGCTAATGTTTGCGTTACTTTAAGCTACTAAGTTTATAGCTTGTTACAGCAGCAGTAAGAAATTAGTACAGATGCTAATTCTCCAAGTTGATCTATGCAATCTCAATCAAAATTCCAAAATTTTCAAGAAATGCATGAGTCCAAAAAGACTATATGCCAAGCATTTAAGTCAGTGAGTCAACAGTAGCAAAGTATCCACTATGTACTGATCCCTCTTATAATTTGAGAAGGAAAAAGACATAGAAAGTCTCTGAACTTGAGCTTCATTCATTTCTTCATTCAACAAATATATGACTGCACTATCACTGAACAAAACACAGATCCTCATCCTAATGGAGCAAGCGTGAAATGGTGATGCAGCGCAAGGGTACAGACAATAAACAACAAATATAATTAGTGACACACCAAGGATGGGATGCTGGGAGCATTACACCGCAAGTGCTGACAATAAAGGAATGCTTGGTCTATAGAGAATGTATAAACAATTAAAAAGCTGACTAAAATCAGTTTATTACCACCATGTGCCAGTAATTCTGATCAATGTCAGTGATGAAAATACTCCTTCCTGAAAAAAACATTTTGTTGGTCTAAGTTCCAAATAATTACTGCAGTTACTGCTGAGTTTAAATAATATATATGTAAGCTTCAAATTATCAGATTTTTTATTCTTCAATTGTTGTCTACATATAAGTTCGTTGGGGAAACTCCCAGTTACAGCTAACCCCCATCCATGCAAACTCAGGCACATACATTTGTTTCAAAAGTAGTGCACCAGGCCGGGCGTGGTGGCTGACGCCTGTAATCCCAGCACTTTGGGAGGCTGAGGCGGGCGGATCAAGGAGATCAAGACCATCCTGGCTAACATGGTGAAACCCCGTCTCTACTAAAAATACAAAAGATTAGCCGGGCGCGGTGGCGGGCACCTGTAGTCCCAGCTACCTGGGAGGCTGAGGCAGAATGACGTGAACCCGGAAGGCGGAGCTTGCAGTGAGCTGAGATCACGCCACTACACTCCAGCTTGGGCGACAGTGCGAGACTCTGTTTCAAAAAAAAAAAAAAAAGTAGTGCACCATGCTTTGTTAAACCTGAAGGCTGCTTAATATGAAGTTCTTATTTCCAACCCTTTCTTAGCATGCAGTTGACTTTTCCATCCCTGTGGTACTACATTCTTGTGCATTTAAATGATAGATTCAAAATAAAACAAAGATAGCACAGTGATTGTTAAGACCAAGAAACAACTTGAGGCACTCCAATTCCATCATTTTATGGGAACTTCTGGTATTTGTGTCTAAAATTTAAAACAATGAAATACAGCGTAAATAGCAAGATGTAATTTAGTAAGTACAAATTTTAGTTCACACTCAAAATATTTTATTAAATTTCAACAATACCTTTAACATTGAAATTTATTCTCTTCAAATTAAGTGTTTTGAAACTAAAGAACATTAAGGGGGATAAAACATATCAGCAATTTTATTAACAGTTGCATAAATTATACCTTTTGGAAATGCTTAGGTTTTTGTTTTTTTTTTTTCCCTTGCCCCAGAGGGAGTCCTGCTCTGTCGCCCAGGCTGGAGTGCAGTAGCACCATCTCAGCTCACTGCAACCTCTGCCTCCCAGGTTCAAGCGATTCTCCTGCCTCAGCCTCCTGAGTAGCTGGGATTATAGGCGCCTGCCACCACACCCGGCTAATTTTTTGTATTTTTGGTAGAGATGGGGATTCACCACGTTGGCCAGGCTGGTCTCAAACTCCTGACCTCGTGATCCACCCGCCTCAGACTCCCAAAGTGCTGGGATTACAGGTGTGAGCCACTGTGCCCGGCCAGAAATGCTTAGTTTTACTTTTAAAAACTTCACTTATTAGTTAATGAACAATTACATAAAACATCAGTCTGTAACTGCAGAATCCAAGTTCAAACAATTAACTAGATATAAAAACAATTGGTTGCCAGGCACGGTGGCTCACACCTGTAATCCCAGCACTTTGGGAGGTTGAGGTGGGCGGATCGCAAGGTCAGGAGATTGACACCAGCCTGACCAACATGGTGAAACCCCATCTCTACTAAAAAAATGTAAAAATTAGGCAGGCATAGTGGCATGCACCTGTAGTCCCAGCTACTTGGGAGGCTGAGGCAGGAAAATCGCTTGAACCCAGGAGGCGGAGGTTGCAATGAGCTGAGATTGCACTACTGCACTCCAGCCTGGGTGACAGAGCGAGACTCTGTCTCGAAATAAAATAACATAAAATAACGTAACATAAAATAAAATAAAAACAATGGGCTAAATAGTTGTGGATTTTTTTCCTGCCTTATACTGTATTTATTTATTTGGCATAATTATTATAACAAAACTCAGTAAGAGAAAATGTTCACTGCATAGTAGTTTTCATTTAACTTAATGATTATTTCTGAAAATAATTTCATCATTCAGGGGAAGAAGATGTTAAAAAATATTCATTCTAGGTGTCAAATGTTGTAGGCACATCACTGAACGTAGTAAATAAAAAAAAATAGTATATGAGATAATGCTAAGAGCTAGGGAAGAAAGAGAGCAGGGTAAGTGGAATCAGAGTGCAAAGACAGGACACAGATGTTACAATATAAATAGAGAGGTTAGGGTAGACACCTGAGAAGGTGAGACTTGAGCAAAGATCAAAGGTATGAAAGTTAACCAGATATCTGGGGGAGAATTCCAGGCTTATGATTTTTCAGATGTTCGTTGCAATCCCTCATCCAAAAGGTCTATATAGTGTGCTCATATAGTTAGAAAATATCCAATTTAAGAACTTCCAAGGGGTTCAAGAAAAAGTGGTAGCTTCATTGCATCCCTGAAGTCTTCTCTTTGCAAATCCAATCCAAATGCCAATTACCTTTCCTTAACCAATTAGTAAGACCAACATCCTGCAGGGGACAGTGGTTCACACCTGTAAGCCTAGTACTTTGGGAGGCCGAAGCAGGCAGATGACATGAGGTCAGAAGTTCGAGACCAGTCTGGACAAGATGGTGAAACCCTGTCTCTATTAAAAATACAAAAATTAACCGGGCATGGTGGTAGGTGCCTGTAATCCCAGCTACTCAGGAGGCTGAGGCAGGAGAATCTCTTGAACCCAGGAGGCAGAGGTTGCAGTGAGCCGAGATTGCACCATTGCACTCCAGACTGGGCAACACAGTGAGACTCCATCTCAAGAAAAAAAAAAAACGGCTGGGCGCAGTGGCTCACGCCTGTAATCCCAGCACTTTGGGAGGCCGAGGCGGGCGGATCACGAGGTCAGAATATCAAGACCATCCTGGCTAACATGGTGAAACCCCGTCTCTACTAAAAATACAAAAAAATTAGCTGGGCATGGTGGCGGGCGCCTGTAGTCCCAGCTACTCGGGAGGCTGAGGCAGGAGAATGGCGTGAACCCAGGAGGCAGAGCTTGCAGTGAGCTGAGATCACGCCACTGCACTCCAGCCTGGGCGACAGAGTGAGACTCCGTCTCAAAATAAATAAATAAATAAATAAATAAATAAATAAATAAATAAATAAATAAAAAGCACAAGTGGGAGAAAAATAGAGCAAAACTAGGAGAAAGAAATCATGTGTAACAAAATAAGATACATAGAGCAAAGATTCAGATCCAGGAGAAAAAATGTTAGTGAGAGAGGCTAAAGGAGAGGGAGAGAAAAAGACTGAGGAAAGGAACCAATTGAAAAAATAATAGAATGAAATATTTTACAACTGCAGAAAGACGTGATACTGAAGATAGAAAGGGTATAAGTTCCAGGCATTAATGGGGATGGGGGTTAAAAAAAAAAATCAACAACTAGACATATCCTAATTAAATTCCTGAATTCCAAGGATAGAAGAAGATCTTAAAAGCTTCTAGTTAAAAGCAAAAACATCCTCCTTCAACACTGAAGGAGTCTAGGGAACCAACTTTTTTTATGCCTGTCACCCAGACTGGAGTGCAGTGGCACGATCTTGGCTCACTGAAACCTCTGTCTCATGAGTTGAAGTGATTCTCCTGCCTTATCCTCCCAAGTACCTGGGAACTACAGGCATGCACCACCACACCCAGCTAAGTTTTGTATTTTTTAGTAGAGATGGGGTTTCACTATGTTGGCCAGGCTGGTCTCAAACTCCTGACCTTAAGTGATCCACCCACCTGGGCCTCCCAAAGTGCTAGGATTACAGGCGTGAACCACAGTGCCCAGTTTAACTAATTTTTTAAGTGGTAAATGAAGAGAAAGAATCAAGAATTTATCCTAGCTCTGCTATAAAAAACCACCACTGGGTAACCTCCAATAGATATGGGGATGTTTTTCTTTACAGAAATATTCCAGATAATATATAAAGCAAATACAAGAAAATCCAACCTGAATTTGACAAAGCCTCTAGAGTCAACGACCAGTTCACAAGAAATACAGAGCACACAGGATCACATTAAACTGTACCACAGAGATGGCGGTCAGCAAAATCCAGACTGAGAAACTCTGTAGAACAACCTGATGTCTTTTTTTTTTTTTTTTTTTTAATTTATTTATTATTATTAAACTTCAAGTTGTAGGGTACATGTGCACAACGTGCAGGTTTGCTACATATGTATACTTGTGCCATGTTGGTGTGCTGCACCCATCAACTCGTCATTTACATCAGGTATAACTCCCAATGCAATCCCTCCCCCCTCCCCCCTCCCCATGATAGGCCCCGGTGTGTGATGTTCCCCTTCCTGAGTCCAAGTGATCTCATTGTTCAGTTCCCGCCTATGAGTGAGAACATGCGGTGTTTGGTTTTCTGTTCTTGTGATAGTTTGCTGAGAATGATGGTTTCCAGCTGCATCCATGTCCCTACAAAGGACACAAACTCATCCTTTTTTATGGCTGCATAGTATTCCATGGTGTATATGTGCCACATTTTCTTAATCCAATCTGTCACTGATGGACATTTGGGTTGATTCCAAGTCTTTGCTATTGTGAATAGTGTTGCAATAAACATACGTGTGCATGTGTCTTTATAGCAGCATAATTTATAATCCTTTGGGTATATACCCAGTAATGGGATGGCTGGGTCATATGGTACATCTAGTTCTAGATCCTTGAGGAATCGCCATACTGTTTTCCATAATGACAACCTGATTTCTTAAACCTCAAGGAAGAGAGGTGAGGTGAAGTCAGGGAAATATGGCAGGGAAACCTAAAAATTAAAAGATACACAATTTTTGGCCATGTTTAAAAGAATTATGACACTTAGACTACTTGAAATTGGAACACTGATAATATTACGGAATTATTAATTTTGGGGTATTATGGTTATGCTTTTTTAAAAATTTATTTATTTATTTATTATTATACTTTAAGTTCTAGGGTATATGTACACAACGTGCAGGTTTGTTACATATGTATACATGTGCCATGTTGGTATGCTGCACCCATTAACTCGTCCTTTACATTAGGTATATCTCCTAATGCTATCCCTCCCTCCTCCCCTCACACACTAGGCCCTGGTGTGTGATATTCCCCTTCCTGTGTCCAAGTGTTCTCATTGTTCAATTCCCACCTATGAGCGAGAGCATACAGTGTTTGGTATTCTGTTCTTGTGATAGTTTGCTGAGAATGATGGTTTCCAGCTGCATCCGTGTACCTACAAAGGACATGAACTCATCCTTTTTATGGCTGCATAGTATTCCATGGTGTACATGTGTCACATTTTCTTAATCCAGTCTGACACTGATGGACATTTGGGTTGGTTCCAAGTCTTTACTATTGTGAATAGTGCCACAATAAACATACGTGTGCATGTGTCTTTATAGCAGCATGATTTATAATCCTTTGGGTATATACCCAGTAATGGGATGGCTGGGTCAAATGGTATTTCTAGTTCTAGATCCTTGAGGAATCGCCACACTGTCTTCCACAATGGTTGAACTAGTTTACAGTCCCACCAACAGTGTAAAAGTGTTGCTATTTCTCCACATCCTCTCCAGCACCTGTTGTTTCCTGACTTTTTAATGATCGTCATTCTAACTGGTGTGAGATGGTATCTCATTGTGGTTTTGATTTACATTTCTCTGATGGCCAGTGACAATGAGCTTTTCTTCATGTGTCTGTTGGCTGCATAAATGTCTTCTTTTGAGAAGTGTCTGTTCACATCCTTTGCCCACTTTTTGATGGGGTTGTTTTTTTCTTGTAAATTTGTTTGGGTTCTTTGTAGATTCTGTAGCCCTTTGTCAGATGACTAGATTGCAAGAATTTTCTCCCATTTTGTAGGTTGCCTGTTCACTCTGATGGTAGTTTCTTTTGCTGTGCAGCAGCTCTTTAGCTTAATTAGATCCCATTTGTCAATTTTGGCTTTTGTTGCCATTGCTTCTGGTGTTTTAGACACGAAGTCCTTGCCCATGCCTATGTCCTGAATGGTATTGCCTAGGTTTTCTTCTAGAGTTTCTATGGTTTTAGGTCTAACATTTAAGTCTCTAATCCATCTTGAATTAATTTTTGTGTAAGGTGTAAGGAAGGGATCCAGTTTCAACTTTCTGCATATGGCTAGCCACTTTTCCCAGTACTATTTATTAAATAGGGAATCCTTTCCCCATTTCTTGTTTTTGTCAGGTTTGCCAAAGATCACATGGTTGTAGATGTGTGATATTATTTCCGAGGGCTCTGTTCTGTTCCATAGGTCTATATCTCTGTTTTGGTACCAGTACCATGCTGTTTTGGTTACTGTAGCCTTGTAGTATAGTTTGAAGTCAGGTAGTGTGATGCCTCCAGCTTTGTTCTTTTGGCTTAGGATTGTCTTGGCAATGCAGGCTCTTTTTTGGTTCCATATGAACTTTAAAGTAGTTTTTTCCAATTCTGTGAAGAAAGTCATTGGTAGCTTGATGGGGATGGCATTGCATCTATAAATTACCTTGGGCAGTATGGCCATTTTCACGATATTGATTCTTCCTATCCATGAGCATGGAATGTTCATCCATTTGTTTGTGTCCTCTTTTATTTCATTGAGCAGTGGTTTGTAGTTCGCCTTGAAGAGGTCCTTCACATCCCTTGTAAGTTGGATTCCTAGGCATTTTGTTCTCTTTGAAGCAATTGTGAATGGGAGTTCACTCATGATTTGGCTCTCTGTTTGCCTGTTATTGGTGTATAAGAATGCTTGTGATTTTTGCACATTGATTTTGTAGCCTGAGAGTTTGCTGAAGTTGCTTATCAGCTTAAGGAGACTTTGGGCTGAGATGATGGGGTTTTCTAGATATACAATCATGTCATCTGCAAACAGGGACAATTTGACTTCCTCTTTTCCTAATTGAATACCCTTTATTTCTCCTGCCTGATTGCCCTGGCCAGAACTTCCAACACTGTATTGAACAGAAGTGGTGAGAAAGGGCATTCCTGTTTTGTGCCAGGTGTCAAAGGGAATGCTTCCTGGTTTTGCCCATTCAGTATGATATTGGCTGTGGGTTTGTCATAAATAGCTCTTACTATTTTGAGATACGTCCCATCAATACCAAATTTATTGAGAGTTTTTAGCATGAAGGGCTGTTGAATTTTGTCAAAGGCCTTTTCTGCATCTATTGAGATAATCATGTGGTTTTTGTCTTTGGTTCTGTTTATATGCTGGATTACGTTTATTGATTTGCATATGTTGAACCAGCCTTGCATCCCAGGGATGAAGCCCACTTGATCATGGCAGATAAGCTTTTGATGTGCTGCTGGATTCGGTTTGCCAGTATTTTATTGAGGATTTTTGCATCGATGTTCATCAGGGATATTGGTCTAAAATTCTCTTGTGTGTGTGTGTGTGTCTCTGCCAGCCTTTGGTATCAGGATGATGTTGGCCTCATAAAACGAGTTAAGGAGGATTTCCTCTTTTTCTATTGATTGGAATCATTTCAGAAGGAATGGTACCAGCTCCTCCTTGTACCTTTGGTAGAATTAGGCTGTGAATCTGTGTGGTCCTGGACTTTTTTTGGCTGGTAGGCTATTAAGTATCCTCAATTTCAGAGCCTGTTATTGGTCTATCCAGGGATTCACCTTCTTCCTGGTTTAGTCTCAGGAAGGTGTATGTGTCCAGGAATTCATCCATTTCTTCTAGGTTTTTTAGTTTATTTGCGTAGAGGTGTTTATAGTATTCGCTGATGGCAGTTTGTATTTCTGTGGGGTCGGTGGTGATATCCCCTTTATCATTTTTTATTGCATCTATTTGATTCTTCTCTCTTTTCTTCTTTAGTAGTCTTGCTAGTGGTTTATTTTGTTGATATTTTCAAAAAAATAGCTCCTGGATTCATTGATTTTTTGAAGGGTTTTTTTTTGTCTCTATCTCCTTCAGTTCTGCTCTGAGTCTTAGTTATTTCTTGCCTTCTGCTAGCTTTTGAATGTTTGCTCTTGCTTCTCTAGTTCTTTTAATTGTGATATTAGGGTGTCAATTTTAGATCTTTCCTGCTTTCTCTTGTGGGCATTTAGTGCTATCAATTTCCCTCTACACACTGCTTTAAATGTGTCCCAGAGATTCTGGTATGTTGTATCTTTGTTTTCATTGGTTTCAAAGAACATCTTTATTTCTGCCTTCATTTCATTATGTACCCAGTAGTCATTCAGGAGCAGGTTGTTCAGTTTCCATGTAGTTGAGCAGTTTTGAGTGAGTTTCTTAATCCTGAGTTCTAGTTTGATTGCACTGTGGTCTGAGAGACAGTTTGTTATAATTTCTGTTATTTTACATTTGCTGAGGAGTGCTTTACTTCCAACTATGTGGTCAATTTTGGAACAAGTGTGATGTGGTGCTGAGAAGAATGTATATTCTGTTGATTTGGGGTGGAGAGTTCTGTAGATGTCTATCAGGTCCGCTTGGTGCAGAGCTGAGTTCAATTCCTGGATATCCTTGTTAATTTTCTGTCTTGTTGATCTGTCTAATGTTGACAGTGGGGTGTTAAAGTCTCCCATTATTATCATGTGTGAGTCTAAGTCTCTTTGTAAGTCTCTAAGGACTTGTTTTATGAATCTGGGTGCTCCTGTATTGGGTGCATATATATTTAGGATAGTTAGCTCTTGTTGAATTGATCCCTTTACCATTATGTAATGCCCTTTTCTCTTTTGATCTTTGTTGGTTTAAAGTCTGTTTTATCAGAGACTAGGATTACAACCCCTGCCTTGCTTTCCATTTACTTGGTAGATCTTCCTCCATCCCTTTATTTTGAGCCTATATGTATCTCTGCACATGAGATGGGTCTTCTGGATACAGCAAACTGATGGGTCTTGACTCTTTATCCAATTTGCCAGTCTGTGTCTTTTCATTGGAGCATTTAGCCCATTTACATTTAAGGTTAATAATGTTATGTGTGAACTTGATCCTGTTATGATGATGTTAGCTGGTTATTTTGCTCATTAGTTGATGCAGTTTCTTCCTAGCATCGCATGTCTTTACATTTTGGCATGTTTTTGCAGTGGCTGGTATCTGTTGTTCCTTTCCATGTTTAGTACTTCCTTCAGGAGATCTTGTAGGGCAGGCCTGGTGGTGACAAGATCTCTCAGCATTTGCTTGTCTGTAAAGGATTTTATTTCTCCTTTACTTATGAAACTTAGTTTGGCTGGATATGAAATTCTGGGTTGAAAATTCTTTTCTTTAAGAATGTTGAATATTCACCCCCACTCTCTTCTGGCTTGTAGAGTTTCTGCTGAGAGATCCGCTGTTAGTCTGATGGGCTTCCCTTTGTGGGTAACCTGACCATTCTCTCTGGCTGCCCTTAACATTTTTTCCTTCATTTCAACTTTGGTGAATCTGACAATTATGTGTCTTAGAATTGCTCCTCTCAAGGAGTATCTTTGTGGTGTTCTCTGCATTTTCTGAATTTGAATGTTGGCCTGCCTTGCTAGGTTGGGGAAGTTCTCCTGGATAATATCCTGAAGAGTGTTTTCCAACTTGGTTCCATTCTCCCTGTCACTTTCAGGTACACCAATCAGACATAGATTTGGTCTTTTCACATAGTTCCACATTTCTTGGATTCTTTGTTCATTTCTTTTTACTCTTTTTTCTCCAAACTTCTCTTCTCATTTCATTTCATTCATTTGATCTTCAATCACTGATACCTTTTCTTCCAGTTGATCAAATCGGTTACTGAAGCTTGTGCATTTGTCATGTAGTTCTCGTGCCATGGTTTACAGCTCTATCAGGTCATTTAAGGACTTCTCTACATTGCTTATTCTAGTTAGCCATTCATCTAATCTTTTTTCAAGGTTTTTAGCTTCTTTGCAATGGGTTCAAACTTCCTCCTTTAGCTCGGAGAAGTTTGATCGTCTGAAGCCTTCTTCTCTCAACTCATCAAAGTCATTCTCCGTCTAGCTTTGTTCCGTTGCTGGTGAGGAACTGCATTCCTTTGGAGGGGGAAAGGCGCTCTGGTTTTTAGAATTTTCTGCTTTTCTGCTCTGTTTTTTCCCCATTTTTGTGGTTTTATCTACCTTTGGTCTTTGATGATGGTGACGTACAGATGGGGTTTTGGTGTGGATGTCCTTTCTGTTTGTTAGTTTTCCTTCTAACAGTCAGGACCCTCAGCTGCAGGTCTATTGGAGTTTGCTGGAGGTCCACTCCAGACCCTGTTTGCCGGGGTATCAGCAGTGGAGGCTGCAGAAGAGTGAATATCGCTGAACAGTAAATGTTGCTGCCCGATCTTTCTTTTGGAAGCTTCGTCTCAGAGGGGTACCTGGCCGTGTGAGGTGTCAGTCTGCCCCTGCTGGGGGGGTGCCTCCCAGTTAGGCTACTCAGGGGTCAGGGACCCACTTGAGCAGGCAGTCTGTCCGTTCTGAGATCTCAAACTCCGTGCTTGGAGAACCACTACTCTCTTTAAAGCTGTCAGACATGGACATTTAAAACTGCAGAGGGTTCTGCTGCCTTTTGTTTGGCTATGCCCTGTCCCCAGAGCTGGAATCTACAGAGGCAGGCAGGTCTCCTTGAGTTAAGGTGGGCTCCACCCTGTTTGAGCTTCCTGGCCACTGTGTTTACCTACTCAAGCTTCAGCAATGGCAGGCACCTCTCCCCCAGCCTCACTGCCGCCTTGCAGTTAGATCTCAGACTGCTGTGCTAGCAATGAGGGAGGATCTGTGGGCGTGGGACCCTCCAAGCCAGGTGTGGGATATAATCTCCTGGTGTGCCGTTTGCTAAGAGCCTTGGAAAAGTGCAGTATTCAGGTGGGAGTGACCCGATTTTCCAGGTGCTGTGTGTCACAGTTTCCCTTGGCTGGGAAAGGGAATTCCCTGACCCCTTGCGCTTCCCGGGTGAAGCGATGCCTCACCCTGCTTTGGCTCTCACTCGGTGGGCTGCACCCACTGTCCAATATGCCCCAGTGAAACGAACTTGGTACCTCAGTTGGAAATGCAGAAATCACCCGTCTTCTGTGTCACTCACGCTGGAAGCTATAGCCTGGAGCTGTTCCTATTTGGCCATCTTGGAACCGCCCTCGGTTATGCTTTTTTAAAGTCCTTTCTCTTTTAGAGATATGACCTGAAATAATTACTGATAAAATCATACCGGGCGGATTTGCTTCAAAAGAACATGATGAGAAGGAAGTGGATATGGTATAGATGAAACTAGACTAGCTGTGAGTTGGTAATTTTTTTTTTTTTGAAACAGAGTCTCACTCTGTTGCCCAGGCTGGAGTGCAGTGGCATGATCTTGGCTCACTGCAAGCTCTGCCTCCTGGGTTCACACCGTTTTCCTGCCTCAGCCTCCTAAGTAGCTGGGACTACAGGCACCTGCTACCATGCCCGGCTAATTTTTTGTATTTTTAGTGGAGACGGGGTTTCACCGTGTTAGCCAGGATGGTCTTGATCTCCTGACCTCATGATCTGCCTGCCTCAGCCTCCCAAAGTGCTGGGATTACAGGCGTGAGCCACCGCACCTGGCCTGAGTTGGTAATTCTTAAAGCTAGATGATGCACACATGTATCACTATATTATTCTGTCTACCTTTGTTTATGCTTGAAATGGTTTAGAATACAAATTGTTAGAGGCTTCCATGTTCTTTGTTGACTAGGTAGAATGAAGGTTAAGAAAAGCATTCAGTTTACCACAAAGGACAACGATACTATATTTAGGATTTGAATATAATGTCCTAATTCTACAGAGACATTCCAATATCATAACACCTAACATAATCCAGGTATCTGACAGAAAAAAATTGCTTATTTCTGGCCCCTGGAAAATACCTTTAAAGACTGATAACTTTATGCTACAGGGATGTTCACATTAACACAATATGGAAAGCTTAAAGAAAAACGTTGGCTGGGCGCAATGGCTCACACCTGTAATCCCAGAATTTTGGGAGGCCAAGGTGGGTAGATCACAAGGTCAGGAGTTCAAGACCAGCCTGGCCAAGATGGTGAAACCCCATCTCTACAAAAAATACAAAAATTAGCCAGGCACAGTGGCAGGCACCTGTAATCCCAGCTACTCAGGAGGCTAAGGCAGGAGAATCGCTTGAACTCGGGCGGCAGAGGTTGCAGTGAGCCAAGATTGCACCACTGCACTCCAGCCTGGGTGACAAAATGAGGCTCTGTCTCAAAAAAAAAAAAAAAAAAAAAGAAAAAGAAAAATGTTATTTCTAATGACCAAATCATAACAGAAGGTATTAATGTCAAGGGGTCACAGAGAACATACATAAAGTTTACATCTTCTCTTCATTCCAGTTGCCAGTCTAAACGTAGCTTAACATTGACATCAACCTGACCTCTGTCTATAGCAGTATTTTGCCATCAACACAGCAGCACACACAGATTTGGAACCTCCCTATCACAAGCTTATACATCAGTTAAATAACAATAGCACAGCTTACCTATTGGTTAAAAAGAGAATCTTCTCAAAATTTACATGCATGTGTTTGTGCAAGTCAGTACTATAAGAAAAATCTAAAATGAGGTAGAAAAAAGTCAAAAGAGTATGAAAATACAGAAAAGTATTCCAAATGTACTTACCCTAAATTATATCTACATGAAAGGTGAAAATAGTATTATTATTCAGATTGTGATGAATTAAATTATGTACTAGATTAAGGGTTTTGTTTTCTGCTTTTAAAACCCCTCAAAAAGTGTCACAGCTTTATATATAAAAAAGTTGCTCAAGTTGCTATTTTATGCAGTATAAAATATGAAAAATGTACAAAATTGCTAAGTAGGCTATCAACTGCCTTCCCACTGACTCTTGGTAGCAAGAGTCTCAAATTATTTCAACAAACTTGTAGAGTATATTATGCTAATAAAAGTGGTCCTGCCAAATACCAATTACCAAACAATAAAATTCAGCATTTTTTGGTGTTTCACAGAAATACAAAGTTTTAACTGTAACAATAAAAAAAAAAATAGCAATAACACACAGACCTTCCCAGCAGCAAAAAAAGTAATCATATATATATATATATATGGAGAATTTTTTTCTTTTACAATGTACAAAAATTATCTCCTGTATCAAAGCATGAGATATAATTCCCCTACTTTTACCACATATCCCTAAGAATAAGATTATTGATTATGAAATTATCCAGTCTTTTTAAACCCAATTACAAGAATTAACTTGATCACTTCTCTCAGTAGCCCTAAATAGACTAAATTTACTCAAAACACTTTCCATGTAACAGAAGAATAAGTTCCTTATGTCTTTGAAATTACCAGTCAAGGCCACTCTGGTTTTCTATAACAAATATTCCCACATTTCTCCAACATGTTTAAAATAACCTTTAAACATTTCCCAGACTACTAAATCTGACAAAAATCACTAACTATACCAGAAAGTGGTAATTCCCATTATCAAACCTATCCTAGGTCTCTGCAACTCTCACACTCACCTTTGGTATCTTCATAGGCATGCTCTTCTATTCATTCACAAAACCCACTTAAGCTTGTACAGTTCCATTATTCAAATTATATTTCAAATTTGAGTTAAGGAAACACTTTATTTCTCAGATACAGTGCTGTCATTTGTGAAGTCAAAAACCCCCTACATTGAAATAAGCAGGTACTTGAGCTTAATTGGCTAGCTCTTTCAGTAGAGATGCTTTAACCATCTCTAAACAGAGCCTTGCATAGTGTCTGCCACATAGTGGGTAGAGAATAAATCCTAAAAATGAATGAATTTTAATACTCTCGGGCCTCATTTAACTTCTCAGACTCCTTAAACTGCTAGGTTGAAAAGAATCTTCAGCTGTTTGTCCAAATAAATTCTACCTTAAATCATGTTTCATAAACAAGCCATAGCCTCTATGAAAACTATGTCTGTCATACAACAAAATTAAGATTTTGTTTACTGAAGAAAGAGAGCAAAGACTGGTCCCAAGTTGGAAATATGTATTTATAAACTAATGCTTGGGAACAACTAATCATTTTGTCATAGAAAAAAAAAAAATGTTAGAACATCAGTTATAAGGTTCTTCCTCAAAAGCCCATGCAATCTACAATGCACATGACATAATTCAATTAAACATAACAAAAAGTAAAAAAAAAATCCATATCAGTTAGGTGTAGCTTACAGTATGCTGCAGAAACTAACAACCCCCAAAAGCAAAGGTTTATTTCTCCACTCTTATTCTACCTATCTTCATACTCTACCTCACACCGCCTATGTTTTCACTGTAGGACCCAGGCTAAGAGAGAAGCCAATATCTGCAACACTGGCAAAGAAAAAGAATAAGATGAATCATGCACTGGGTCTTAAAGCTTCTGCCCATGACATTTGGTTCTGCTCACATTTCACTGGCCAACGCCAGTCATATAACACACTTAACTTCAAGAGGCCAGGAATATACAATCTGAGCATATTTGGTGAACAGTACTCATGACTACTACTTTATAAAAGAGAATATCTGGAATTACAGCCAGGATCAAATTCCAGTTTTACCATTTAGAAGCACATTTAATTAGGGCCAGGAACGATGGCTCACGCCTGTAATCCCAATACTTTGGGAGGCCAAGGTGGGTGGATCATTTGAGGCCAGGAGCTCAAGACCAGCCTGGCCAACATGGTGAAACCGTCTGTACTGAAAAAATACAAAAATTAGTTGGGCAGTAGTGGTGGGCAACTGTAATCCCAGCTACTCAGGAGGCTGGGGCAGGATAATTGCTTGACCCTGGGAGGTGGAGATTGTGGTGAGCCAAGACTGCACCACAGTACTCCAGTCTAGGCGACAGAGTGAGACGCTGTCTCAAAAAAAAAAAAAGTACACTTAATTACCTTATCTGTAAAATGTAAAATAAAAATTGTAATACTACCTTATAGGATCATCTGAAAGATTAAATGGTATGTGAGATCAGACGCTTAGCAGACTGTATGGCCTTGATTCATTCCTTCAATCAATATTTTGGGGGCATCTGCCAAGCAGTGTTCTAGGTATTAACATACAATAATTATGCATTAAATAGTTGTTTTTGTTATTCTAACCAGGGACTTAAAGAATAAGTCTTCATTTCTTAGCAGTCTCTAGATTCAGAAGAAAACTGTGTGGCAGACTGCCAGTTGCCCTCTAATATCCATTTTTTCCTTCTTATGGATAATAGAACCCTTAGTCTTTTAGCTAGACATATGAACTTGTGGAATACAGACCACATATACCAGCTGCCTGTGCAGCTAGGATGGCCACAGGTCTAAGTTCTGGCCACTGTGTTCTAGGAAAGTGTCGTGGTGGTTTACAGGAAACTTTCTGAAGAGACAGCAAGCATACACCTTTGTCCATTTCTTTATCCCCTC
This sequence comes from Chlorocebus sabaeus, assembly GCF_047675955.1. NCBI lineage: Eukaryota > Metazoa > Chordata > Mammalia > Primates > Cercopithecidae > Chlorocebus > Chlorocebus sabaeus. The sequence goes on along the minus strand of NC_132929.1, from coordinate 49,257,201 downwards.
CTCCACAAGCTGTCTAGGATATTGATTCTATCTCAGACTGTGAGACCATGGCCATGCACAGCAGAGAACAAAGGAGCCTCAGTACCTGCCACTATAGTGCCATACCAGCTCTGGACTTTTATGTGGAAAATCATAAACTTTCATCTTATTTAATCCACTGTTATATTTTATGTCACTCAGAGCCTATCTTAATCTTAATACCAAATATTACCTGTTAACTCTTCAAAAAAAGCATGCTACATGAAAGAATAATAACTCTTGATGATACTCCTACATCTGCATAAGATAACTAATATAGTAAGTGTCAGTGAATGGCAGAAGAAGCAACGGCTTGAGGAAAACCTGAGTTTTAAAATTTGTTCTTCCATTTCCTATATTACCCTTTGGCAAACTATTTACCCTAATTAGGCCTCAGTTTCTTGTCTATAAGATGGTAATGAGACCCAGGAAGTCTTAATGTGAGAATTAAATGGAAAGAGGTTTATGAAAATACTTTGTAACTTGAAAGTTCCATATAGTATCAGTACCACTTTGTCAATTGTCCCCTCTTCACGGCCCTTTCTTCAGAATTGGGCCATGAAGACCAATTACAACTCATAAGGATCAATTAGAGAGCCACCCCAGAAGTTGATTCAATGAGCCTAGCACAGGAACCATGAAGCTGCGTTTGCAAAAAGCACCCCAAAAGACTGACGAAAGTTGTCTGCTCACCAGGAGGAATCTTGCTCCAGTGATCAAGCCCCACCTATCCTTGTAATACTGTACTAAAGTAACATAATATTTTAAGACTAAGTGAAGCACATAGTTCCATAGCGTCTCTAATGCCTAGCTGAATGTCAAGTACCTAGCAGATAATTTAATAATGCTTTGTTTGATGACCTGCAGTAGAAAAACAGAAAGTGGAACTGAATCAAAAGACTCACTATGGACTTCCTCTTCTGGCCAACAGGAATTAACAAGTACCTCCTTAACAGGTAATTTCATACCTCCTAAATGAAATAAAAAACTGAACAAATCAAAGGAAGCAACAGTTCTCAAGTCAATAGGTATCAGGTAATAAAGGACATAATTCCTGAGAAATGACAGAAAATGAAGGAAGTGAGCCCTACCACTGCCCCAGGTTACTTCTTGGAGCGAGTTTCTAGGTCAGATTGCAAGGATGATAAACCCAGGCAGAGCCTGGTGAGGTCTCATTGAGTTGAGGAGATGAAGCTTCGAGTCCTAGGAGGTCAGTGCAGCTAGAGTTTGCAGGACAAAACACCAGAGAAGAGAGACCTGTACAAAAGGGAGAACTCCAGACACTTGCAGAACCTCCTCCTCTGCTTCAGCTGAGCACTCATCAACAAATATATATGTGTCTGTGTGTGTGTGTGTGTAAGGAAACTGCTAGAGGGCAGGGAAAGGACCACCTGAAAGAATTTAAGGGAATAATCCCCAGAGCTCACACAGGACAGGGAATAGTGCCTGTTCTTAGTACAGAAAACAATTTACATTGAGTAAAATACTCTGAAGAGCTTTGCCTCAGAAGTGGGAAAAATTAGCCCTAGTCCCACCTACTCTGGTCCCAGCTGACAAAGCTTAAAAGCAAAACTTGAAAGGATCAAACTGTTTCCAAATAACTTATCTGGAAAAAAAAAAAAAAGCTCAGAAACACAGAAATACAAAAATACCCTGTACCCAACAAAGTAAAATTCACAACATTAGGCCTGCAATAAAAAATTATCAAGCATACAAAGAACTATTTTAGTATTTTTAATTTTCCTTTAAAACAAATAAAAAACTGTTATTTTTGTCATTTTTTATCCTGTGTGTTGATCTCAAAATTCTTCATCCACATAATTGAATTGCTGCACTCCATATAAAATATTAATACTTTTAAGGCAAACAGCATAGAGCTTAGAAGCACAGACTTTAGAGACAAGAAAAGGAGGGTCTAAATTCTTTCTTTTCAACTTTGTGTTCCTGGGAAAGCCACTGAACCTGAATTTCAGTTCACTTATCTATAATATGGGTATAATAATATTCGCTTCATAGGGCTCCTGTAAAAAATATACCAAAGCAAATGATAAATAATAGCTATCATTTAATAATTATCACATTATCATAAGAAAAATTACCACACCCATACATTCAAACATTTACTAAGCACCTATCATATACTTGGTATTATGTAGGCACTAGGAATACAAAAGAAAAAAAGAACACTGTTAAGAAGATCCAAAATATATCTTACGTTGAATCCACATTTAAAAGTTCATTCCAAGTACAAACTTCACATTCTATTTCTTAATTTCTAAGTAGGGCAATTATTTTAAGTTCCTCCTATAAAAAAGGATTTTTTCCCTTTGAAACGAAAAAAAAAAAAAAACCTAAGAAGTTGTCAGGTTCAACCAATTAGGGCATGTCTGAGAAATCCTTGAAATCTGAAAAACATGGTAAAACTTTAACAGCAACCTGCAATTAACAGTACCTTTCAAATTAGTCTACTTATTAGTAGACTAAATTATATTCAGACATAAGATACATAAAATGGACCAATCAGTTATTATATCTTTTCAGAAAGGCTGAGCCAACAGATGTAAGGAACTAACATTTGCTCATTCCACTTAAATGATGATAGATGGCTTAAATATTAACCCTATTAATAAAACATTTGCATAGTCATTATGAATCTGACTGCCTTACCTCATAACTCTATAAATTCATTCATTTTATCAATTTTACAATATGGCTATCATTTCATTCAAGATATTCTAAACCCCTGCCTCTCAAAGTGTGGTCCTTGAACCAACAGCACCTGTGTCACCCGGGAGCTTGTTAGAACTAGAATCTTATTCCTCATACCAGACCTATTCTGGCTGAGTCAGAATTTGCATTTTTAACAAAATCCCCAGATGATTTCTATGCACATTAAGGTCTGGGTAGCATAGCTCTAAACCATTGGGTTTTCAGTGTGTGGTGTGCGTGCGTGCGTGAGTGCGTGTGTGTGTGTGTGTGTGTATTACAAAGTTTATTTGCTTCCAAATTGTGTTTATCTCTACATAGTGTCTTTTAACAAGATTAATTCAATTCAAAGAAGTAAATCAAATCAGTATACATAATGAACTATATTTCTCTATAAATATATTAGATATTTTATATATAATATTCTTTCTGTCTCAGAATTGATCTTCCCTCTCAACTAGGACTTGGAGTCTTAGTAGTCTTGTTGTACTATTCATTTTTTCTCTTGAGTTGACATTTTTGTCTCAGCATATAGAGCCACTGTGATGAACGTTTTCTCTGTAATTAAACAACTATAGAGAACAGTACCAGGAGAACGGATTCTCCCATAATCAGAAAAAATCAAAGAACTCAAAATAAGTTCAATCAAGATTGAATTCAAAAGTTCCCTAAAGAAAAAACAACTAGAATGGCTCTATCCTCCACAATAATATATTTTTATGCTTTACCTAACCTCTTTTTTTACTGCAGGTACCACATATTTTTAAAATAAAAAATTCACATGAGACTTAGAGAGTACAGTTCTTTAGATGGCTCATCTTTTATTATTATTATTGCACAATAGTCCCAGTGCCCATAAAATAGAACAAATCTTGTTTTCTCTTTCGTTTTTTCCAAAAAAAAAAAATTGACAGACCTAGGCTGAAACTGATCACAGCAGGTAGGATGGTTCCGCACAGATTCAAAGGAAGGTACAAATGTTCAGTTTTCAAAAGCACTGCAAAAGCCAACCTCATCTCTTGTCACTGTAGCTGTGGCTTTATGCCAAACATTTGAAAACTGTTAAAAGCACTGTTCCTTATAAGCAATTATGAAGAGCTTTGCAAAGAGAAGTAAAAAAATTGGAATAACAATCAACTCCTTAGAATGGTCAAATGTCCTGGCCTCTGGGTTGCAGGATAAGAACTTAAGAATTATTCAGCTGCACCCAACACAGATGCCTCAGGAGAAAGGGTTTAAAGAGTGTTATGAGAAGGTATCAAGGAATCTGTGGAGCAGTCTCAAAAATTAAATATGTCATCAAACATTCCCAGCTTTTTATAAGATCCAATTATAGGTCAGTCATCCTTATATTTAACTCTTTCTTCACCTCATTTTGTATTTCAGCCTATATCACTTTTCAGGATACAGGGTTTCAAAACAGTACAACTAGGAATTTAATGACTTTTTATGGTCCTAGATATACTGATTTCAATCTTGAAGGAGTGCCCCTGGCTCTAATATTCTAGAATGTGGTGAATAATTCATTGTGCCCTTTCTCTAATCACATTCACAGCCAAGCATCTCAGAAGAACTGTCTGTGCACACTGGCTCCACTTCCTCACCCATCAGTCATTCTTTACCTTACTCCTATCTGGCTTCCATTCCCTTCACTCCACTTAAATTTCTCTTGGTAAAGACCAATAAGCACGTTCATGCTGCTGAACTGGATATCCCTTAGTCATCATGTTTCTTCATTTTGCAGCATCATTCAACAAAGTGAATCAATCACTCTTTCCCCTGGAAATAATTCTCTTTAGCACTGATAAACCTTCATTCTCTTGGGTGCTTCTCAGCTCTCTGTCCCTTGTCAATCTTTTATTTATTTATTTACTTTATTTATTTTTGTGTTTTCTTTTTTCAAATTATAGTTTAAGTTCTGGGGTACATGTGCAGAATATGCAGGTTTGTTACACGTGCCATGGTGGTTTGCTGCACCCATCAACCTGTCATCTACATTAGGTATTCCTCCTAATGCTATCCCTCCCCCAGCTCCCCAACCCTCCTACAGGCCCCAGTGTGTAATGCCCCACTGCCTGTGTCCATGTGTTCTCATTGTTCAACTCCCACTTATAAGTGAGAACATGCGGTGTTTGGTTTTCTGTTCTTGTGTTAGTTTGCTGAGAATGATGGTTTCCAGCTTCATCCATGTCCCTGCGTAGGACATGAACTCATTCTTTTTTATGGCTGCATAGTATTCCATGGTATATATGTGCCACATTTTCTTTATCCAGTCTATCATTGATGGGCATTTGGGTTGGTTCCAAGTCTTTGCTATTGTGAACAGTGCTGCAATAAACATACATGTACATGTGTCTTTATAGTAGAATGATTTATAATCCATTGGGTATATGCCCAGTAATGGGATTGCTGGGTCAAATGGTATTTCTAATTCTAGATCCTTGAGGAATTGCCACACTGTCTTCCATAATGGTTGAACTAATTTATACTCCTACCAACAGTGTAAAAGCGTTCCTATTTCTCCATATCCTCTCCAGAACCTGTTGTTTCCTGACTTTTTAATGATCACCATTCTAACTGGCATGAGATGGTATCTCATTGTGGTTTTGATTTGCATTTCTCTAATGACCAGTGATGATGAGCTTTTTTTATATATTTGTTGGCTGCATAAATGTCTTATTTTGAGAAGTGTCTGTACATATCCTTTGTCCACTTTTTGATGGGGTTGACTTTTTCTTATAAATTTGTTTCAGTTCTTTGTAGATTCTGGATATTAGCCCTTTGTCAGATGGATAGATTACAAAAATTTTCCCCCATACTGTAGGTTGCCTGTTCACTCTGATGATAGTTTCTTTTGCTGTGCAGAAGCTCTTTAGTTTAATGAGATCCCATTTGTCAATTTTGGCTTTTGTTGCCATTGCTTTTGGTGTTTTAGTCATGAAGTCTTTGCCCATGCCTATGTCCTGAATGGTATTGCCTAGGTTTTCTTCTAGGGTTTTCATGGTTTTAGGTCTTACATTTAAGTCTTTAATCCATCTTGAGTTGATTTTTGTATAAGATGTAAGGAAGGGATCCAGTTTCAGCTTTCTGCATATGGCTAGCCAGTTTTCCCAACACCATTTATTAAATAGGGAATCCTTTTCCCATTGCTTGTTTTTGTCAGGTTTGTCAAAGATCAGATGGTTTATAGATGTGTGGTGTTATTTCTGAGGCCTCTGTTCTGTTCCACTGGTCTATATATCTGTTTTGGTACCAGTACCATGCTGTTTTGGTTACTGTGGCCTTGTAGTATAGTTTGAAGTCAGGTAGCATGATGCCTCCAGCTTTGTTCTTTTGGCTTAGGATTGTCTTGTCTATGCGGGCTCTTTTTTGTTTCCATATGAAATTTAAAGTAGTTTTTTTCCAATTCTGTGAAGAAAGTCAATGGTAGCTTGATGGGGATAGCATTGAATTTGTAAATTACTTTGGGCAGAATGGCCATTTTCATGATATTGATTCTGCCTATCCATGAACATGGAATGTTTTCCCATATGTTTTTGTCCTCTCTTATTTCCTTGAGCAGTGGTTTGTAGTTCTCCTTGAAGACATCCTTCACATCCCTTGTAAGTTGTATTCCTAGGTATTTCATTCTCTTTGTAGCAATTGTGAATGGGAGTTCGCTCATGATTTGACTCTCTGTTTGTCTGTTATTGGTGTATAAGAATGCTTGTGATTTTTGCACGCTGATTTTGTACCCTGAGACTTTGCTGAAGTTGCTTATCAGCTTAAGGAGATTTTGGGCTGAGACGATGGGGTTTTCTAAATATACAATCATGTTATCTGCAAACAGAGGCAATTGACTTCCTCTTTTCCTATCTGAATACCCTTTATTTCTTTCTCTTGCCTGATTGCCCTGGCCAGAACTTCCAATACTATGTTGAATAGGGGTGGTGAGAGAGGGCATCCTTGTCTTGTGCCAGTTTTCAAAAGGAACGCTTCCAGTTTTTGCCCATTCAGTATGATATTGGCTGTGGGTTTGTCATAAATAGCTCTTACTATTTTGAGATACATTCTTTCAATACCGAATTTATTGAGAGTTTTTAGCATGAAGGGCTGTTGAATTTTGTCAAAGGCCTTTTCTGCATCTATTGAGATAATCAAGTGGTTTTTGTCATTGGTTCTATTTACGTGATGGATTATGTTTATTGATTTGTATATGTTGAACCAGTCTTGCATGCTAGGGATAAAGCTGACTTGATCGTGGTGGATAAGCTTTTCGATGTGCTGCTGAATTTGGTTTGCCAGCATTTTATTAAGGATTTTCGCATCAATGTTCATCAGGGATATTGGCCTGAAATTTTCTTTTTTTGTTGTGTCTCTGTCAGGTTTTGATATCAGGATGATGCTGGCTTTGTAAAATGAGTTAGGGAGGATTCCCTCTTTTTCTATTGTTTGGAATCGTTTCACAAGGAATGGTACCAGCTCCTCTTCGTACCTCTGGTAGAATTCAGCTGTGAATCTGTCTGCTCCTGGACTTTTTTTGGTTGGTAGGCTATTAATTACTGCCTCAATTTCAGAACTTATTATTGGTCTATTCAGGGATTTGACTTCATCCTGGTTTAGTCTTGGGAGGGTGTATGTGTCCAGGAATTTATCCATTTCTTCTAGATTTTATAGTTTATTTCATAGAGGTGTTTATAGTATTCTCTGATGGTAGTTTGCATTTCCATGGGATCAGTGATGATAGCCCCTTTATCATTTTTTATTGTATCTATTTAATTCTTCTCTTTTTTCTTTTTTATTAGTCTGGCTAGCAGTCTATCTATTTTGTTGATCTGGTCAAAAAACCAGCTCCCAGATTCACTGATTTTCTGAAGGGTTTTTCATGTCTCTGTCTTCTTCAGTTCTGCTCTGATCTTAGTTACTTCTTGTCTTCTGCTATTGCATTTGTTTGCTCTTGCTTCTCTAGTTCTTTTAATTGTGATGTTAGGGTGCTGACTTTAGAGCTTTCCTGCTTTCTCTTGTGGGCATTTAGTGCTATAAATTTCCCTCTACACACTGCTTTAAATGTGTCCCAGAGATTCTGGTATGCTGTGTCTTTGTTCTCATTGGTTTCAAAGAATATCTTTATTTCTGCCTTCATTTTGTTATTCACCCAGTAGTCATTCAAGGGCAGGTTGTTCAATTTCCATGTAGTTGAGCAGTTCTGAGTGAGTTTCTTAGTCCTGAGTTCTAATTTTATTGCACTGTGGTCTGAGAGACTGTTTGTTATGATTTCCATTCTTTTGCATTTGCTAAGGAGTGTTTTACTTCCAATTATGTGGTCAATTTTAGAATAAGTGTGATGTGGTGCTGAGAAGAATGTATATTCTGTTGATTTGGGGTGGAGAGTTCTGTAGATGTCTATTAGGTCCGCTTGGTCCAGAGCTGAGGTCAAGTCCTGGATATCCTTGATAATTTTCTGTCTCATTGATCTAATATTGACAGTGGGGTGTTAAAGTCTTCTACTATTATTGTGTGGGAGTCTAAGTCTCTTTGTAGGTCTCTAAGAATTTGCTTTATGAATCTGGGTGCTCCTGTATTGGGCGCATATATATTTAGGAAAGTTAGCTCTTCTTGTTGCATTGATCCCTTTACCATTATGTAATGCCCTTGTCTCTTTTTATCTTTGCTGGTTTAAAGTCTGTTTTATCAGAGACTAGGATTGCAACCCCTGCTTTTTTTTTTCTTTCGATTTGCTTGGTGAATATTCCTCCATCCCTTTATTTTGAGCCTATGTGTGTCTTTGCACATGAGATGGGTCTCCTGAATACGGCACACTGATGGGTCTTGACTCTTTATCCAATTTGCCAGTCTGTGCCTTTTAACTGGGGCATTTAGCCTGTTTACATTTAAAGTTAATATTGTTACGTGTGAATCTGATCCTGTCATTATGATGTTAGCCGGTTATTTTGCCCATTAGTTGATGCAGTTTCTTCATAGCATCAGTGGTCTTTATAATTCGGTATGTTTTTGCAGTGGCTGGTCCTGGTTCATGTTTAGTGCTTCCTTCAGGAGCTCTTGTAAGGCAGGCCTGGTGGTGACAAGATCTCTCAGCATTTGCTTGTCTGTAAAGGATTTTATTTCTCCTTTGCTTATGAAGCTTAGTTTGGCTGGATATGAAATTCTGGATTGAAAATTCTTTTCTTTAAGAATATTGAATACTGGCCCTCACTTTCTTCTGGCTTGTAGGGTTTCTGCCAAGAGATCCGCTGTTAGTCTGATGGGCTTCACTTTGTGGGTAACCCAATCTTTCTCTCTGGCTGCCCTTAACATTTTTTCCCTCATTTCAACGTTGGTGTATCTGACGATTATATGTCTTAGGGTTGCTCTTCTCGAGCAGTATCTTTCTGGTGTTCTCTGTATTTCCTGAATTTGAATGTTGGCCTGCCTTTCTAGGTTGGGGAAGTTCTCCTGGATAATATCCTGAAGAGTGTTTTCCAACTTGGTTCCATTCTCCCCATCACTTTCAGGTACACCAATCAAACGTAGATTTGGTCTTTTCACATAGTCCCATATTTCTTGGAGGCTTTGTTCATTTCTTTTCACTCTTTTTTCTCTAACCTTGTCTTCTCGTTTTATTTCTTTGAGTTGATCTTCAATCTCTGATATCCTTTTTTATGCTTGATTGATTCAGCTATTGATACTTGTGTATACTTCATGAAGTTCTCGTGCTGTGTTTTTCAGCTCCATTGGGTCATTTGTGTTCTTCTCTAAACAGGTTATTCTAGTTAGCAATTCAACTAACCTTTTTTCAAGGTTCTTAGCTTCCTTGCATTGGGTTAGAACATGCTCCTTTAGCTCGGAGGAGTTTGTTATTACCCACCTTCTGAAGCTTGCTTCTGTCAGTTTGTCAAACTTATTGTCCATCCAGTTTTGTTCCCTTGCTGGTGAGGAGTTGTGATCTTTTGGAGGTGAAGAGGTGTTCTGGTTTTTGGAATTTTCAGCCTTTTTAAGCTGGTTTCTCCACATCTTTGTAGATTTATCTACCTTCAGTCTTTGACGTTGGTGACCTTCGAGTGAGGTCTCTGAGGGGACATTCTTTTTGTTGATGTTGATACTATTCCTTTCTGTTTGTTAGTTTTCCTTCTAACAGTCAGGCCCCTCTGCTGCAGGTCTGCTGGAGGTCCACTCCAGACCCTGTTTGCCTGGGTATCACCAGCGGAGGCTGCAGAACAGGCTGCTGCCTGTTCCTTCCTCTGTAAGCTTCATCCCAGAGGGGCACCCGCCAGATGGCAGCCAGAGCTCTCCTGTATGAGGTATCTGACGGCCCCTACTGGGAGGTGTCTCCCAATAGGAGACACAAGGGTCAGGGACCCACTTTAGGAGGCAGTCTGTCCCTTATCAGAGCTCAAACACTGTGCTAGGAGATCTACTGCTCTCTTCAGAGCTGTCAGGCAGGGATGTTTAAGTCTGCTGAAGCTGCGCCCACAGCCACCCCTTCCTTCCCCCAGGTGCTCTGTCCCAGGGAGATGGGGGTTTTATTTATAAGTCCTTGACTGTGCTGCTGCCTTTTTTTCAGAGATGTCCTGCCCAAAGAGGAGGAATCTAGAGAGACAGTCTGGCTGCAGCAGCCTTGCTGAGCTGTCGTGGGCTCCACCCAGTTCAAACTTCCTGGTGGCTTTGTTTACACTGTGAAGGTAAAACCACCTACTCAAGCTTCAGCAATGGCAGACACCCCTCCCTCCACCAAGATGGAGCATCCCAGGTCAACCTCAGACTGCTGTGCTAGCAGTGAGAATTTCAAGCCAGTGGATCTTAGCTTGCTGGCTCCATGGGGGTGGGACCCCCTGAGCCATACCCCTTGGTTCCCTGGCTTAAGCCCCCTTTCCAGGGGAGTGACCAGTTCTGTCTCACTGGCTTTCCAGGTGCCACTAGCGTATGAAAAACAACAACAACAACAAAAAACACCACTCCTGCAGCTAACTCGGTGTCTGCCCAAACAGCCACCCAGTTTTGTGCTTGAAACCCAGGGCCCTTGGTGGGGTAGGCACCAGAGGGAATCTTCTCATCTGTTGGTTGTGAAGACCATGGGAAAAGTGCAGTATCTGGGCCAGAGTGCACCATTCCTCCCAGTACAGTCTCTCACAGCTTCCCTTGGCTGGGGGAGGGAGATACCCCGAACCTGTGTGCTTCCCAGGTAAGGTGATGCCCCACCCTGATTTGGCTCACCCTTCATGGGCTGCACCCCCTGTCCAACCAGTCCCAATGAGATAAACCAGGTACCTTAGTTGGAAATGCAGAAATCACCCGCCTTCTGAGTTGATCTTGCTGGGAGCTGCAGATCGGAGGTGTTCCTATTTGGCCATCTTGTTATTGTGTTTTCCTATTTATTTATTTATTTATTTATTTTGAGACGGAGTCTCACTTTGTTCGGCCATCTTGTTATTGTGTTTTCCTATTTATTTATTTATTTATTTATTTATTTTGAGACAGAGTCTCACTCTGTTGCCCAGGCTGGAGTGCAGTGGCACAATCTTGGTTCACTGCAACCTCTGTCTCCTGGGTTCAAGGGATTCTCCTGCCTCAGCCTCCCAAGTAACCTCGGGTTTCACCATGTTGGCCAGGCTGATCTGACCTCCTGACCTCAAGTGATCCACCCATCTTGGCTTCCCAAAGCACTGGGATTACAGGGATGAGCCACTGTGCCAGGCCTCTTGTCAATCTTCTCTGGGGCTCTGTCCCCTCTACCCAACTTACAAATGTTGGATTACCTTTAAGCTTGGTCCCAAATCTCACCTAATCCCATGACTATAAATATCACCTTTATGCTGATGACTCGCACCTTTACATTTCCAGCCCAGATCTTCCTTCTGAGTCTAGGCCAATATACCCAACTATCTATCCAATATCTCCACTTGGATGCTTCACAATCTTATCAAATTCAATACATCCAAAACTGAAATATTGGATTATTCTTCCCTCACTGTTCCTCCTCTAGTGTTTCCCATTCTCCAACCATCTACTCAGTTGCTTCTGCTAGAAACCCAGAAGTCCTTTACTCTTGCTACTCATATACAATCAAGCACCAAGCCTTTTCATTTTGGTCTCCAAAATATATTCCTAATATTCCTATCTCTACTGCCATGCCCTTAGTCTAAGCCATCATCATCTCTTGCCTATAACACTGCAATAGCATTCTATATGATCTTTCTGAATCCACTCATATTCCCCTCCAATTCCATCTTCACACCACAACCAGAGTGATCTTTCAAAGACGAAAATGCCTCTGCTCAAAACTCTTCGGTGGCTTCCCATTGGATTTATAATAATGTTCACAAGGCACCTGCCTACCTCTTCAGACAGGCTTATCTCAAGCTACCATTTCCCCTATTCTCTAAGCACCAGATTTGTTAGCATTCTCACTATACATTACACATGCAGAGGTTTTTCAGGTATGTTGTGGCCTCTGTACAGGTTGTGGGATTTTTATTTTATTTTATTTTATTTATTTATTTATTTTTGAGACAGAGTCTTGCTCTGTCACTCAGGTTGCAGTGCAGTGCCACGATCTCAGCTCACTGCAACCTCCACCTCCCAAGTTCAAGTGATTCTCCCATCTCAGCCTCCTGAGTAGCTGGGACTACAGGCAGGCACCACTACACCTGGGTAATTTTTGCATTTTTAGTAGAGGTGGGGTTTTGCCATGTTGGCCAGGCTGGTCTCAAACTCCTGACCTCAGGTGATCCACCCGCCTCAGCCTCCCAAAGTGCCTGGATTACAGGCCTGAGCCACCACGCCCAGCTACCTGGGACCTTTATTCTCTTTAATTCTTCTCCTGCCTAGTGCTGCCCAAAATATACAAACATGTATGCATGTGTGCACACATGTGACATACATGTATGTGTATAATCCAAAATCCCAGATTCCACATCCAATAGTCAAACCAGACAAAAGGGAACTGAATGACTGGCAACCCATGGTGTTAAAACATACCACTAGAACAAAATAATAATAATAGCAAACCCCTATATAACTTAACACATACTAGGCACTATTTTAGATGATTGATATGTATTAGCTTACTCAATGCTCAAAATAATCCTATGAAGTAGGTACAGGCACACTTCCCTTTACTGCACTTTGCTTTATTGCACTTCACAGATATTACATTTTTTACAAATTGAAGGTTTGTGGCAACCCCACATCAATCAAGTCTCTCAGTGCCATTTTTCTAACAGCATGTGTTCACTTCATGTCTCTGTATCATATTTTGGTAATTTTCACAATATTTCAAGCTTTTTCATTATTATTATATCTGATGGTGATCTGTGACCACCACTGTTACTATTGTACTGATGTTACTATTGTAGTTGTTCTGGAGTGCCACAAACCATGCCCATAGCAGATAGTGAACTTAATCAATAAATGATATATATATTCCAACTGCTCCATCCACCAGCCTTTGCTCTGTCTCTCTCCCTCTCCCTGGTCCTCACTACTCTGAGACATAACAATATTGAAATCCAGTCAATTAATAACCCTACAATGGCCTCAAAGTGTTAAGGTGAAAGGAAAAATCACACATCATTCATTTTAAATCAAAAGCTAGAAATGATTAAGCTTAGTGAGGAAGGTATGTTGAAAGCCAAGATAAGTCAAAAGCTAGACCTCTTATGCCAGTTAGGCAGGTTGTAAACGCAAAGGAAAAGTTCTTAAAGGAAATTAAAAATGCTATTCCAGTGAACACAGGAATGGTAAGTGGAACAGCCTTATTTCTGAAATGGAAAAAGTTGTAATGGTCTGCATAGAAGATCAAACCAGTCACAACATTCCCTTAAGCCAAAGTCTGATCTGATTTTTTAACATATTCAAAACAGCCTTCTCTTAGAAGAAGAGGCCATCTAGGACATTCATAGCTAAAGAGGAGAAGTCAATGCCTGGCTTCAAAGTTTCAAAGGGCAGGCTGACTCTTGCATTAGGGGCTAATCCCACTGGAGACTCTAAATTGAAGCCAATGCTCATTTACCATTCTGAAAGTCCTAGGGTCCTTAGGAACTGTGCTAAATCTACTCTGCCTGTGCTGTATAAATAGAACAACAAAGTCTGGATGATAGCACAATTGTTTATAGCATGGTTTACTGAATATTTTAAGCCCACTGTTGAGACCAACTGCTCAGAAAAAAAGATTCCTGTCAAAATATTACTGTTCATTAACAAGGCACCTGGTCACCCAAGAGCTTGGATAGAGATGTACAAAGAGATGAATGTTGTTTTCATGCCTGCTAACACAACATTCATTCTGCAACCCATGATCAAGGAGTAATTGTCAGCTTTTAAGTCTTATTATTTAAGAAATACATTTTATAAGGCTATAGCTTCTGTAGCTAGTGATTCCTCTGATGGATCTGGGCAGTTAATTGAAAACATCTGAAAAGGATTCACCATTCTAGATACCATTAAGAACACTTGTGATTCATGGGAGGAGGTCAACATATCAACATTAACAGGGATTTGGAAGAAGTTGATTCCAGCCCTCACGCATGACTTTTGAGGGGTTCAAGATTTCAGTGGAGGCAGGAACTGCAGATGTGTAGAAAGAGCAAGAGAACTAGAATTGGAAGTGAAGCCTGAAGATGGGACTGAATTGCTATAATCTTATGATAAAACTTGAAGAGATGAGGAGTTGCTTTTTATGGATGAGCAAAGAAAGTGGTTTCCTAAGATGGAATCTACTCATGGTGAAGATGGTGTGAACATTGCTGAAATGACAGTGAAGTATTTAGAATATCACATAAACTTAGTTGATAAAGCAGCAGCAAAATTTGAGAGGATTAACTCCAATTTTGAAAGAAGTTCTACTGTGGCTAAAAATGCCATTAAACAGCATTGCATGCTACAGAGCAATTTTTCCTGAAAGGAAGAGGCAATCCATGTGACGAACTGCATTGTTGTCTTATTTTAAGAAATTGTCACAGCAACCCCAACCTTGGGAAACCACCACTCTGATCAGTCAGCAGCCATCAGCATGAAGCAAGACCCTCCAGCGGCAAAAAGACTGACCTGCTGAAGGCTCAGGTGAGTGTTAACATTTTTTAGCAATAAAGTATTCTCGAATCAAGGTATATACATTTTCCTTTTAGACATAATTCTTTTAGACAAGTTAATAGACTACAGTATAGTGCAAACATAAGTTTTATATGCACTGAGAAGTCAGAAAGTTTGTAACTTGCTTTATTGTGATGATCTGGAACCGAACGCCAGTATTTCTGAGGGCCTGTACTATTATATTATTATCTCTATTTTAAGACAAAGTGAATAAGGCATAGAGAGGTTAAGTAACTAAAGCAAGGTCACAGAAATTCACTGGCAACGCGAGGATTCAAATCTAGTCCTGTGTGAGCGCTTGGTTACGGGATGACTCAGTTGTCCCTTCTGTAATTAGTTATTTGGATAAATAGTGTATCCTCCACTAAACTAAAAACATCAATAAGGGTGGGGAGCGTTTATATCTTGCTCACTGTTCCATCCCTAGCACCCCGAATAGAGTCTAGCACATACTTGACGCTCAATAAATACACATGAATATATGAATGTTTACTACTCCTTTGCATAATTATTTTGAGACTGTAAAGGTTCCAACCATGTCTCCTACTGCTATGTATGTATTTTCTATCTTAGTTGTCGGCCTGGCCATTCCCCAACATGCCTGGCAGTCGCTTGGTGTCCCTTCAGCATCGCTTCAGGGCACTGGCCCCGTATATATGTAGAGCCTCCCCTCCTCAGGGCTGTGGGCGCCTCAGGAATATTCCCGCCTTTGGGCCTCACCTTCCATGTGGGGCAAGGGGCTGTCCCAGCTTCCTGGCGTGGCCCAGGTGGGTCTCTGGTGTTTGAGGGTATGCAGCGGGCGTACCGCTGCAGAGGCCACTCTGTCGCTTCTCCTCCGGTAAGCCCGTGGCTCAAGGGTACTTTTCCTGCCTCCGCCATGTCCGCCCTCACCACACGCACAGCCGGCGGGGACCTGCCAATCTGGTATCCAACCAATCAGTAAGCGGAACGCCCCAAGGCCCACCCTCCCGTTCAGTGGAAGCCAATTGGCAGGCTCCGAAGATTCCAGCCTAGGGCATTTCCGGGCTTAGGAGGTCTCTCTTGACCTTGGGCACCGAGATGGCCACTTCTACGTTGTAGGGCGGTCGTGAATCTTATTAGTGGAAGTTGAAGTCGCGCTTGCACAGCATTCGGGCCCACACCTTCCCTCAGGCAGCCCATGTCAACTTCTGCAGCTCTGAGTCTGAGAAGTTTCCCAAACTGGCTGACTCCCTGTAACCTACACACTGGGACTAGGCTGGTAGTCGAGGCTGCCTGGACGCACGAGTTTCCCTTCCTCAGAGCAGCCTTTCAGAAGACAGTGTCCCCGCTTCACCTCACACCCACCACAACAAAGCCCCAGTTCCACACGCCGTTCAGGAGACGCGGTTACTTCCTCATCATCCATCCTGCCGCTCCCTCGACTTTCCCTGCCACCTGACAGTCAATTTTTCACCGAAAGAGAGGAGCAGATGGGTGGGGGCTGCCAGCAGCAAAAGATGTGCCTACATCCAACAGCAGATGCAATGAAATGACATTTCTGGGTGATTTATAGGCGGCAAAGCACTTACACATCTGTTATTTCCTTTATTCTCCCAACCTTGTGGTGAATTGAAGAAGCAAAACGGGGATTATTACCCCTATCTAATAGATGGAGGCAAAATAAGGTCCAGTGACCCGGCACAGTGGCTCACCCCTGTAACCCCAGCACTTTGGGACGCCGAGGCGGGTGGATTGCCTGAGCTCAGGAGTTCGAGACCACCCTGGGCAACATGGTGAACCCCGTCTCTACTAAAATAGAAAAACTTAGCCAGGCGTGGTGGCGCACGCTTGTAACTCCAGCTACTCGGTAGGCTGAGGCACAAGAATTGCTTGAGCCCCAGAGGCGGAGGTTGTAGTGAGCCGAGATTGTCCCACTGCACTCCAGCTTGGGCTGCAGAGTAAGACTCTGTCTCATAAAATAAAATAATCCAGAGAGTAGATGTGGTTTGTCCAAGGTTACACAATCAGTGAACGACAGAGCCAGAGTAGAGCTGTGGATTCCACAGTATCCATGTGTCCACCTCATTTGCAAAGAATTTAGATATTCATGCAATCTATGTCAAGTTAGAAGCAAAGTATACAGAGGGTAGAGACCATGCTAACCAAATACATAAAATAGAATTAAAACACAAACAATGTTTAAAGCTATGCATACCAAAGGATATTCAATTCATAGACAATGGTTGGATAGGTGGTAATTTATTCACTCTACAAAGCATCAATTAAATATCTACGGTGTGCAAACAGCTATGCTAGTCACCATAGGGGCTACAGAAACGGATAAGCCATGTATCTAACCTTCTGGGACCACAGGATCTAATAAGGAAGACGAACAAGGTGCAAATATACCCATGACACCTGACAGTTAATGCCACCGGAAAGGTACAAACCATGTGCTCTCAGTGTTCAAATGAAGTAAAAATCTTCCCAATAGGGAGTGGCAGTGGTATTCAAGTTAGGACTTGAAGAGTGAGAAAAACTTCCCAAGGGAAGATAGCAGGAACTGTTGTTCCATGTGAAGGAGAAGTTGAGGAGTAACGTTGTGGAAATGAGGATAATGACATGACTAGCTAGAACGCAAAGTTGTTTTTTAAGGAAAATGAGGCTACAGAGGTGAGCTGGGACAAAAGAGTATTGAACAGCAGCTAAGGAATGTGAATTTTACTTGGTAGGTGATGAGGAATATGAAAAATTTGCATAGGAGAATGGCTCCATCCTAGTAGTGGTCCAGGTAGGTTAATATCTCAGAAGCATATGGGATACATTGGATTAAAGGCAAGAGGGGTCCACTACTTATCTTTCCAGCAGTCTAGTAAAGCTTACCAAAGGGGTGGGGTTTCAGAAATAGCTTCTGAAGGTCCATAAATGACACAGCAATACTGCATTTAATATAGGAATAAATGGTTAAAAACTTGGTTTGAATCCCAGGTTTGTCAGTTCCCAGCTGTGTGACCTTGTTGAAGTCAGTTAACCTCTCTGTAAAATAGTGTTATTAAACAACTACTTTACAGGGTCATCGAGAAGATAAAATAAGAACATATGTGGGAAAACACTTGGTAAATTACAAAGTGGTACATATGTTGGTGCTTTCTATTTCCAGGGTTAAAGTGACTTTCTGTGGACTCCCTACAGGCAGGGAGGATGGGAATGGGAGCCTGACATTGGGTCTCAGAGGTACTCACCTTCCAGGTCCAGGGTTGCGGCTGCTGTCAGACACCCTTCGCAGGAGCAGATGGTGCTCACAGTTGGGACCCTGTCAGTGCCCAAGGACACCCAGGGCCCTGCTGGGTTCCCACCTGCAAGCTCCCTTCCTAGACAATGCACCTGTGCTTGAGCTTCTGGGGCCACCAGCGTCTGCCAAGAACAGATCATGTCTGCAAAGGGAGATATGATAAAGCCACAGCTCAATGCACAGAGGCTCTTACAAACTTATAATATTAACAAATATGACTTGAGCACTCAGGAGGTCCCAGGTGCTATGCTAGGTGCTGGGCATATAGTAGAGAGCAAAACAAATGGGGCTTCTGCTCTCTTGAAGCTCACAATCTAGTAGAGGGTAGAACACTGAGCAAATTACCCACTATTGTTAATGGCTAATGTATTTTCTTTTTAAAAGGTAAAGCTGTAATCTTTATTAAGGTATAGTTTTAGATAATAAAAAGCACAGATCTCACATATCCAATTAGGTGAGTTTTGACACCTATGTGTATTCATGTAACCACCATCCAAAACAAAATATAGAACACTTTCAAAACCACCAGGTTCCCTTGTGAGTGCCTCCTTTCTGTTACTCAAATCAGACCACCCTGCAAGGGCAACCACTGGTCGATTTATCACCTTAGCTCTCCTGTTCCCGGACTTTATATACACAAAATCACACAGAATATTTTCTTTTATATATGCTTATTTCATTCAGTGTAATTTTGTTTTTTTAGCTCCATCCATGTTGTTGCATGTGACAATAATTCATTCCTTTTTAGTGCTAAATAGCATTCCATTATGTGACTACTTCACAGTTTGCTTTTTTTCACCTGTTGGTGGACATTTGGGATGCTTTCTAGTTTTTTGTTTGTTTTTGCTGTTATGAACATTTTTGTACAAGCTTTTTTTCTTCTTTCTTTCTTTCTTTTTTTTTTTTTTTTGGTAGATGTGTGTTGTCATTTATCTTCAATAAGTACCTAGAGGGCCAGGCGCAGTAGCTTGTGCTTGTAATTCCAGTGCTTTGGAAGGCCAAAGCGGGTGGATCACCTGAGGTCAGGAGTTCGAGACCAGCCTGGCCAACATAGTGAAACCCTGTCTCTACTAAAAATACAAAAATTAGCTGGGCGTGGTTGTGGGCACCTGTAATCCCAGTTACTCGGGAGGCTGAGATAGGAGAATCACTTGAACCTGGGAGGCAGAGGTTGCAGTGAGCCAAGATCACACCACTGCACTCCAACCCGGGTGACAGAGCGAGACTCCATCTCAAAAAATATATAATAAATAAATAAATACCTAGAAATATAATTTCTGGGTCTTAGAGAGATGTATATTTAACTTTGTAAAAAACTGCCAAAGAGTTCTCCGTAGTGATTGTGCCACTTTGCACTCCCATCAGCAAAATATAAGAGTTCCAGTTGCTGATGTGACCACAAACTTGCTGATATTTGCCTTACTAAGTACTTAGTTTGAGCCATTCTGGTGGATGTGTAGTGGTTGCTCACTGGGATTTTAATTTACATTTTCCTGATGATGAATGATATTTGCTTATTGACCATTTGTATACATTATGTGTGAAGTGTCTGTTCAAATCATTGAACATTGTTGATTTGTAGGAGTTCTTTATATATTCTGGGCACCAGTCCTTTGTCAGATATATGGAATGAAAATATTTTCCCGTTCCATTACTAGCCTTTTCATTTTCTTAACAATGTTTTTGTAAAGAACAGATGTTTTTAATTTTGATTAAGTACTTTTTAATTAATTTTTTGGGTGTTTTTAATAGTGTTTTCCATGTCTTGTGTAAAAAAAACTTTGCTCACCCTAAGGTTGCACACTTATCCTTCCACATTTTCTTCCAGAAATTTTATGGTACTAACTTTTACAGCTAGGCATATGATCCTTCTTGCATTATATTGTTTGTGTAAAGTGAGGTAAGGATTATGGATCATTCTTTTCCATGTGGATGTACCATTAATGTTACATAGGGGCAGCCCTAAACCAATGACTAATGGAAACTGTCATATAAATACCCAACTTCCCTTACTCCTCAGGTGGGACAGTTCTGAGATGTGTGTAATACCCTGTTTCCTAAGTTTTCCAGTGGAGTTAAGTTCCACTTACCCATGATGCTAACTTGTTTAGTAATGATTCATTTTGGGCTAACTTCCCTACCCTGTCTTCCTCCCCTATCAGTGTTTCCTGGGATCGCCTCTCAAATAAATTGCTTGCACTTAAGGGTCTGCTTAACCCAGGGTCGTCTTCTGTGGAAACCCAAACCAAGACATAACAAACAAGATAGACAGTCCCTACCCTCATGTATTTAGCTTTAATATAGTTACATACAGGAAGATGGTACAACCGGCATTCAGAGGAGGGAGAAGTCATTCTCACATGCGAAGTAGACCCTCCAATACCTCGCTGACTAGAAGCAGCAGAATGACAGCATTTGAAGTTAGAACTAATAAATGACAGGTTACTATGAGCTAATACATCCCCTTCTTTTTTTTTTTATATAGAGATGGGGTTCTGCTTTGTTGCCCAAGCTGGTCTCAAACAAACCCAAACTGGCTTCAAGCAATCCTCCTGCCTCAGCCTCTCAAAGCACTGGGGTTACACGCGTGAGCCACTGCATCCCCACATGCCCCTCTTATAAGACTATTACCAGTTAGAAAAATCTAGCCCCTGAAATTTAAAAACAAGAGGAAAAGTCATTTATTTCACTGAAGAGTGTTTTCATCCCAAATCCTTTTACTGTGTAACTCTATTTTGCAGATGGCATAAATAGCACAGAGAGATGCTGTGTGAGTAAGTCAGCATCATTGTTGGAGGCAGGCTGAAGGACTGGTTTTGGAACCCTAGCATGTCTCTTTCAGAGCAGATCAGGGACCCATACATCCCTTCTGCCAAGACTATTGAGTCAGCAAAGGAAATGATGGCTTCAGTCTCCTTGGGTCCCCTAGATGACAAGATGACAGGAAGAGCTGCACCTCTGCTCTGCCTGCTGTGTCCCTCAGCAACAGCTCTGGGGACCACACAAAGTGATTGAGAACTGCAGAACAATGTTGGTGGTTGTGGGTTTCCCAGAAAAGCCCTGTGTGCATCAGTCAAGCCAGATGAACTGTCTACATTATGACAGACCTGTGTATACTGTGTAAGAAGGGGATGTTCCCCTGGTACTTTACACTCACTGCTAAAAAGCAATTATTTTCCAGTTGCTACTCTGTATCTTTCACAAGCAAAAATCAACCGCTCCTTTGCAGGTAATTGAAAGTATTTCAATGTGACTAGGCGCAGACAATCCCAACTTGTCTACAAGTTGCTGGTCATTGGCACAACATGGAGAGAGATTAACACTGATTTTCCCATGTGTTAAAAACCCAGAGAATAATAAATTACTATAAAATATTTGCCAGCTGGTAGATTTGGGAGTGCATTTTACAAAGCTGGATTAGAGTCAGAAATAAGAAGTTAAAGCAAACCCTAAAGGAAGACTATGAACTCAGACCTTAAAGAGAGGGACTATACTTTATGTTGGAATCCAGAATTGCTGGCACATAGTAGGTTCTTAATTTTTTTTAATGAAAGGACTGCAAATTTTAATATGGAAGAAAGGGACAATTTAAAAATCACTATGAGTGTATAAAGGGTTAACATGGGGGGAAATGGTTAATACCCCTTTCCCTTCCTTGCCTCCACACTGTTGGAACAAGAAGAAATCACCTTCAACCATGTCATGAAGAATTGGAGCTAACATTAAAGAATAAATTTTTGTATCTCAAGATCTTAATCTAATAGGTGATATATCTGGGGGCTTTGCAACCCTGACACCTACATATACATAGTCAAATACAGAAACATAGATCCCTAGAAATCTCTTCCAATATGATGCACCGCTCATTCCATCATTTGTTCCCTGACCCTGGAGAAGTCGTTTAGCTCACCTCTGTAGAGTGAGGCTGTGAGACTTGCAATTTACACCTCAGAGGGCAGACATCATAAAGAAACTGCTTTGTGCTGGGAGTGACTCAGCAACAGCATTTTTGTGCTTAGTTTTTGGGAATATTTTGAATAATTCAGCAACTGCAACTGCACCTCCAGCAGATGTTAGGTTAGGACTAGCTGAGGCTGGGAGGTCAAAGTTTCAGGGGGACCCTGGGAATGGTAAGAGCTGCTTGCACTGCTTCCTCACATCAAATGCTTAGCTCTGAGGACATCACAGTGTCTCCAAATGAAAATCTTTCCCTGGGGGATGATTCTAACAATAAATTGAGGGACCCAGAAAAAGAATGGCTTTTTGTGAAGTGGTCATGTCAATTCAACTAATTTGTTCATTCATTTATTCAGCAGTGTTTCTTGGATTTACTCTGTGCCAGGCACTAAGCAAAGTAACAGAGGTAAAAATCAGAATAGGTAAAATGCTTCTCTTGAAAATGTTTATTTTCTGGTAAAGGGACAGACCCAAAGACAAAAAATTCACAATATATTGTGAAAGATGTTCAATAAAGACAGGACCTGGCCTTGTGTTGGTGCAAAGGAGTGATACCTTCAAACGAGAGCAGTTAGAAGGCATGTGTTGTGCAACCATCACCACTCTCTAGTTCCAGAACATTCTCATCACCCCAAAAGGAAACCCCATACCCATTAGTCATCATCTCCATGCTCCTCTCCCCTGAGCCCCTGGAAAACACCAATCCACTCTTTGTCTCTATGAATTTATCTATTCTGTATATTTCATATAAATGAAATTATACAATATATGGCCTTTTATGTATGGCTTCTTTTACTTGGCATAATGTTTTCAAGATTCATCCATGTTACAGCATGTATGAATACTTCATTCTTTTTAATGGATGACTAATATTCCATTGTACAGCTATACCTATGTTGTTTATCCACCCATCAGTTGACAGATATTTGAGTTGTTTCCAACTGAGAGGAAACTCTTGAATACTTTATGTATTTCAACATAAAAATGGCTTTTTAATTCTCTTATAAAATAAGCAATACAGACTCCCAGGCAGCATAGTACAGTTAAATTCACTCCTCAACAAATTCTCCCATCTCCAGACACATAGCAATGACCGGTCAAATATAAGAAGAGATGACTGAAAAGGGATAGCTAGGATCAAAGAGAAGACAAGCATCTCTGGGACCATAAATCTCCAGCAGTGAGCAAGGATAAAGCCAGGGCATGCTGGGCTCCAGGTCTGGCCCTAGACAGTGGTAGCAGGGAATCAGGACCAAACAGCTCCACACAACGCACAGAATAGAGTCAGGCTTCCTGCATGAAGCCAGGAGCTGGAGTGGGATGCTGTTCCTTTGAAAGGGGCTCAAAAAGACTGCCACTCTGCTGCCTGGTGTAACTGTTTCCAGGAACGTGGGGCCCAAAGGAGGCAGGTGGACAGACACAGCCTCATGAGCAGGACCTGAGCCAAGGCTCCTGCAGACTCTGGGACTGGATATCTCCAATGTTGCAGCACATCAACATCCCTGTAAGACTTGGTTTTGGACCGGGGCCTGGGGGACCAAGGGAAGGCAGTAGCACACCACTCAATTACTAGAAAGCAAGGGAAACATGAACAAAAGCAAGAAGCTTCTTGCTTAAAATGACCCTGAAAATCAAAAGTCTAAAACATGTCAGGGAACACAATTCTAGGAAAGACGATCAACAAAATCAACACTAGGAATAAAAACTCACTTCTGACAAAACTAATTGTATAGAACAGACTGACAAAAATGCTTTAGAATGATCAATACTATTTATTACAACCTGCGACATGGATGAATAACATAATATTGAACAAAAGAAGCTAGACACAAAAGAGTACATAACACGTGCTTACATGATGTAATGTGAAAAAGCAGGCAAATCAATCTATGGTGTCAGAAGCCAGAAAAATGGTTACCCTTGGAAAAAGGCCAAAGAGGATGCTGGAAACGTTTTATTTCTTGACTCAGATGCTTGTTACATAGGTGCCTTCACTTTATGAAAAGTCATTGTGTTGTCCATACAATCCATCCTCATTTATTCACTGATTCTGTATTTGCTAATTTACCTACTCACTCAAATTTATTTGCAACCCCAAAATCAATACTTGCTGAGCTTTGTGGTTGTTTGCAGATATACACATTGAGGGGAAAAATTTGAGTCACTGGATGCACATGTTCCAAGCTGAAGTCGGACAAAGCAACTCTCTGCTTACTTGTTTCAGCTCTCATGTTAGAAGCAAGTGTCCTTTTCACAGGCTACTTAGTGCACGTTTTTCTGGGTTTTTGTGCTTTCTGATGGTGATTTTGCTGTTTAAAATGGCCTGGAAGCATACAGCTGCAGTGTTACCTAGTGTTATCATAAATCTGCGGTATGCCTTATAGATCAAATACATGTGTTAGTAAGCTTCATTCAGGTATGAGTTGCAATGCTGTTGGCAGTAAGTTCAATGTTAATGAATCAACCATATATATTAAATAAGGTGTCTTTCAATAGAAACACACACAAAACAAGATTATATATTGATTGGTTGATGAAAATGTTGTGACCAGAGGCTCACAGGAGCCTAACTCTGTATTTCCCCTGGGAGCAATGGTTCAGTATTTATTAATTCAGTGTTCGTGGTGATTTTATGGAACATAACTTTCACAAATAATGAGAATCAATTGTACATAATTTTTGTAGGTTTCTTTATTTATATTACACTTCAATTAAAAAGTTGCCCATTTAAACATTTAAACAATGAATTTTCAATGTGATAACTGAGAGTTGATACTTCTAGACACTCACTAAAATAATTATTGGAGGATGTATTTAATGGTAGCACAGAAATTGGTTTTAAATATAGAAAAACTTAATTATTGACTATCAAAAAAACTATTGACTATTTTTTAAACTCTAAAGAATAAAAAGATGGAGGGAGAGAGGTATTCAACAAGAAGTTAAATTATTACAATGTCCAAAGTTAGGATTGAAATATTTAATAACATTAGTTTTGCTAGAAAATGAGGAGTTAAGTGTGCATATGTCAAAAAATGAAAGAAACTACCAAAAATATAGAACAATCTATAGCTTCCAAATGAGTAGACTAAAAAAGAGTGTTGGGATAAAGAAAAGTCTATCAGCAGAGAGAAGGAATAAAGAAAGAATGATAAGCAGAAATCATGCATAAGCTTGTCCTAAAACTTCAAATATACTTCACATATACATATATTTACAAAAAATGTAAATAAATTGTACTCACAAATTAAAAACATAAATTATCAGATTGGACTTTTAAATCTAGCTATATGCTAGAATTAATTATGTTATTCAAAATCATAGCTAAAAACTGATCAACTAGAAGAACATCAGACTATAAAAAAAATCCTTATCATCAGACAAAAACAGCATGCACATTCCAGAAAAGTAATCACAGATTATAAAGTGAAACATTAATATAACAGAACATCAAAAAAGTATTAAAAACCAAGGAATAACTAAGAAGACAAATGTACTGTCATATTAATAAATGTAGATGACTAGAAAAAAAAGACTATGATCAAAAAGCAAGGTGAAGGAGAGATTTCAACAAGTTTCTAAGGAGGAAAAAACTACAGAAGGAAGGGTAACTGTTAGTAGAGCAGGGGAAATTGCAGCCTGGAGCATACTAGAAGGAGGATGTAAAACAGAAGAAAGCCATCATATCTGGCAGAGATGGCATGTGTCCCCAGAGGATACATGTGACTGAGACGTGAGGCTGCAAATGGATGGATTAATTGAAAGTCTGTAAGTGGAGCCGGGCGTGGTGGCTCACTCCTGTAATCCCATCACTTTGGAAGGCCAAGGCAGGCAGATCACTAGGTCAAGAGTTCAAGACCAGCCTGGCCAACATGGTGAACCCCTGTCTCTACTAAAAATACAAAAATCAGCTGGGCATGGTGGCGCATGCCTGTAGTCCCAGCTACTCGGGAGTCTGAAGCAGGAGAATCGCTTGAACCCGGGAGGCCGAGGCTGCACTGCAGTGAGCCGAGATCGCACCACTGCACTCCATCCTGGGCGACAGAGTGAGACTCCATCTAAAAAAGAAAGAGAGAGAGAGAGAAAGAGAAAGGAAGAAAGAAAAGAAAGAAAGATTGAGAGAGAGAGACAGAGAGCGAAGGGAGGGAGGGAGGGAGGGAGGACAAAAGGCCAAAGAGACAGAGCCCATGGCAGAAAACATAACAATCTGGGAGCTCCAGTGGGGTCCTACTCAGTCATTCTGACCTATGTGCAACCTGGAAACGTGAGGGAATTAACATCCCATGGGACAATCCTTGACCGCTGGAAGCTAGTAGCCTATGGATAAATGAATTAATTTTCTATCCTTGGGGGAAACAATTACAGACAATTGGTGCTCGAGCTAGGTTTCTTCTTGTCTCTGAGAGCTGGCTTCATCATCCTCCTGTTGTTGTCAATTTCAGCCCACTTTTGTTTACTTTGATGAAATGGGCCTTTTTTCACAACTAAGACAAGCTCAAACTGAAGAGGAGAAATAGAAAATTGGGAAAATAGATTCTGTTTGTGTGACATTTTTAGACCCTCCCCACCACCTACAGGCACAGTTGCCTCTCACATGTCTGCTTTCTCTACTCCCTCTGATTGGAATGTCCTTTGAAGCCGTCTCACACCTACTTCCTTGTCTACCAGGTCAACTACTGTTCGCCCCTGAATAGTTCCTCACATATTAGCTCCAGAAACATCTCCTTGACCGCCTCCTCCTCCCCAATATAGATAACTAATTCCTCCTGCTCAGTGTTATGTTTAAATGGTGTTTGGTAGCCATTTCATATGTTTATCACATATAATGAAACCTTATTTCCTTACATAATTGTCTTTTTGCCTAAAAGAGAAATTGTTGAGAGCAAGGGGAGGGACTTATTTATCTCTATAGCTCCCTACACCCAGCATAGTCCTTGGAATGGAGTAGATGCTCAATACATGCTTGCTGAATGAATGAGTGAATATAAAGTGAGTATTTCAAAATAGCAGAAAATCCCCAAACTTTTTAGCTTAGTCTTTGAAATGTAATTTTCTTCCTGCAGACCTCGTTTTCTCATTGTGTTTGGTTCAGACTGAAGCTACTTATTTTCCCATTTCATAGCTTTTGCAGTTTCTCTGAGCATATTCCAACTGACTAATGGAAGTGAGGGAATCAAAAAAGGTTCACTAAACGTGCCACCTGTAGGTAGTTAAGAACCAATGTAAACCTTTTCAAAGTGGTTTTTATGTGATTGCTTTGCCCAAACAAGGTCACAGTACTCACATCGGATAAAATGTGTAATTGAAATTTCTCTACCATCCCTAGTTTCTCAGTGCTTCCCCCTCCTTTTCTACCTTTCTGCCATTTCTAGGTCTGACAAATATACATTATGCAAAATGCCAAGATGTCTCTGCAAGAAACATTTTTTAATGCAAAGTAAAACTTCTCAATGCCTGTTAGCTCAAAAAGAGTTGTTCCTTATACCATGTATAAAAATAAATTCCAGATGTATTAAGGACCTAAGCATAAAACCAAAATGTAAAATTATGAAAGGAAAGAAGTAAATATTATCATAAAGTACCATAAAAACAAGATTTTTTAAAACAAGACATAAAAAATTACAAACAATAAAGGGAAAATATATTTAATTACATTAAAAGTAAAAACTAAGCATCATAGGCAAGATTTGAAGACAAGTAAAACTTTCAAAGAAAATATTCACAATCTATTTAACAGATAAAGGATTTGTGTCTAGGATGTATGAAGAAGTTCTATAAATCAATAACAAAAGACATATAAACCCAACAGAAAATGGGCAAAAGATGTGAATAAGCAAAATACATAAAAGGAAAACAAAATCAGCAATGAACTTATGAAGAGATGCTCAACTTCGTTAGTGGTCAAGGAGATACATATTAAAAACAATAATGAGACTCTATGTTATTGGCAAAAATTAAAACCAGACAACATTAATATTGAAGAGAATGTGGGAAAATGGGAATTTTCAACAGTGTGGACAACAATGTAAATTAGTTCTACCATATGGGAAAGCATATTAGAAAGCAATTTCTAATAAAATTGAAAATGCACACGTCGTGAAACTCAGCAGTTCTACTTTCAGATTTACACCTTAGAGAATAACTCACACACAGTCACAAGGAAACATAAAAACATAAAGCAGGATTTTTTTGTAATAGGGAAAATTTGGGAACCTTTTTTGTCTTAATTTAGATTCCCTACAAAAGCAGAGGTTAAGACAGGATCTTGCGTGCAAATAGTTTATTTGGGGAAGTGGTCTGAGGAAATAGAGGTGAGGGAACTAAAGAGTGAAAAAGAGGGCTGGGCACAGTGGCTAACGCCTGTAATCCCTGAACTTTGGGAGGCTGAGGCGGGCAGATCACTTGAGGTCAGGAGTTCGAGACCAGCCTGGTCAAAGTAGTGAAATCCCGTCTCTATTAAATATACAAAAAGTAGCTGGGTATCGTGGCATATGCCTGTAATCCCAGCTACTTGAGAAGCTGAGGCAAGAGAATCACTTGAACCTGGGAGGCGGGGATTGCAGTGAGCTCAGATTGCGCCATTGCACTCCAGCCTGGGCAACAGAGCCAGACTCAGTCACAAAAAAAAAAAAAAAAAAAAAAAGAAATGAAATGAAAAAGAGAAAGAGGAAAGCTAACCCAAGGATGTGTATTTAGCTGGTCACATTGTAGGCAACTGTAGTGGGGGTCAATCCCACCACAGATTCCTTTGGGAACCATAGGAACTGTTCTAAGTGATTCATAAATATGAATGAATCTAATCTTCAAAAGAATTCCATTAAGTGCAGCTAGTCCCACTTTATCTATAAGAAACCCAGGCACAGAGAAGTAAAGTAAAGCAATGTGCCCAAGTTGCACAGTTAGTAAGTGGCAAAGAATTTGAATGCAGGTAGGGAATTCTAGAGCCCTCAAACATGACCACCAAGCCACAGATGTTGCTGTAATAGTAGGCTGGAGGACAGATCATAAAAGACCTCGTATGCCTTGCTAAGGAGTCTACATAATCCAAAGGAGCAGTTCTGCATTTATCTGCTTTACACATTGCACTTCTGTTTGAAGACTTCATTTAGATACAAGGTTCTGCTTCTAAAATTGCTATAGGCAATGGTAATGACTGAGTAATTTTGAGCTAAAGGGTGATGTGGTCTGATTTGCCTTTTAGACAGATCATGCTGGTGGTCAGTGGTGTGGAGAATGAATTGGTAGTACCTGTGATCAGATATAAGGTCAGTGCAGTGGTCCAGATGAGGGATGAAAAAGTTTGATATAAACCAATATAGCAGTGATGGAGAGCAGAAATGGTTGTGAGATATATTTAGGAGGGGGAATCAACAAGACTGAAGAGACTGATTGAGTGTGGGAGCTGATTGAGAAGAAAGGGTCCCGGATGACTTAGGGTCTCGCATGCCTGAGCATACACAAGGGCACATCTCATACACATGTGCAGTCATAATGTGGCGTGCACACACTATGCACAGAGATGCATTATTAACTCTAGACAGGAACACACATACTCAGATTCATAAATGTATTTCCAATATCACCCATGGCCACATCTGCAAAGCTCCTTTTCTCTTCTTTTTTATTTATTTTTATTTTTTTGAGACAGGGTCTCACTCTGTCACCCAGGCTGGAGTGCAGTAGTGCGATCACAGCTCACTGCTGCTCAACCTTCCCAGCTCAAGCAATCCTCCCACCTCAGCCTCCTGAGTAACTGGGACCACAGGTGTGTGCCACTATGTCTGGCTAAATTTTGTATATTTGTATAGAGAGGGTTTTGTCATGTTGCCCAGGCTGGTCTCAAACTCCTGGGCTCAAGGGATCCACCCACCTCGCCTCCCAAAGTGCTGGAACTATAAGCATGAGCCACCGTGCCCAGCCTCCTTTTCTCTTCTTACTCTGCCAGAATCCTGTTCTGAAAAAAGAAGTTGTTCTATCTATCTATTACACATAGATTTATTATAGATCTAAAAGATCTATTTATTCTAGATATAGGTTTAAAACTGTGTGGAGGCAGTTTAGCTGTTACAATGACCTGGGCATGCTGTTGTTTAATGCTCAGGAACCACAGTTGCTAAACATCATGTAATAAAAAAAAAAAAAACTGCCCTGCCCAAAATGTCAACAGCACACCTCTAAGAAATTCTGAAAGAAATTTGTGATCTAAGAGCCCTAGATTTGAAACTCAGCTCCTCCCAGTACCAGCCTGGGCAAGTTAGTCAGCATCTTTAAGCCTTAGTTTGTTCACCTGTAAGGTGGGCATCTAACACCTGCTTCCTGGGGTTCTTGTGGGGATTCAGCAAGATAGCACAGTGGCTGACATATATGGAGTTCTTGGTAAGAATAGTTTCCTTTCCTTGTTTAGCATCACATTCCTTTTCTCAGTTTCCTTTTACGGGTCGTGAACCAGTATGCTGATTTCCAGGAAGCAAATGTTGTTCTCGCCCCGTTCAGAATCCTGGGCACATGGCAGGACTGTGCAGTCCACTTCAGGGGTAAGTGATTGACAGTAAAATGTCCCTTGAAATAACTCATGAACAGCTTGCGGAAGTTGAGCTGTCAGAAATCCCAGCTCAGGAAGAGCTGTTTCCAGCACTAGAGGCTGTCAGCCTATTATATTTATAGAGACAGGGGCAGTGTGGATGAATGGATGGTTCAAGCCCAAAATGAGGGTGAAATGATGGAGAGGCCAGTAGCTGTTTCCTTACTTCAGAAATCAGACAGCTAATCTTCCTACAAAGGCATTTGTAAACCACTCAGTTGTCTGAAGTTTTTCAACCAGCCTCTTCAGATGGTAAAAAGAGATACTTACCATTGATTAACTCCCTACTATGTGCCACGCCCTGCGTTAATGACTTTATTTACACTACCTCTACGTGTTCATAACCAATTTTGGAGGTAATTCTTGTATTACTCATTTTTGTAGATGTGAACATTGAAGCTTGGCCAGGTGGAGTAACACAGCTATAAATGATCCAGCTCATTTTGACATTGGTTTGTCTTGACTTCAATGCTGTATCTCTTCATTAAATGCAACAGAAGACTAGGGAGGCTTTTGCTGGATTTTATTTTTGTTCTCTTTAGCCCATGCTTCTGTTGGTGTTTGACAATGATAATCCTAATCTCCCTTGAAACTGTGTATCCTGCTGATGGGGATCCCTCTGTCCTGGCACAGTGTTGGCCTGGGTGTGAGTGAGAATCCCTTGGCTAGTGGGTGTCCAGCACTGGTGGCTGAAGGTAAACTGGACAGTTTTATGTCATACTCTGAGCTAATGGGGACTGCTAAGTCATAATGACTGTGATTGTGGCTGAGGTCACCAACGCAGCGGAGTGGCCGGTGACATCCTCTCCCCCATTGTTTGGGTGCCCACTCAGATTGATTGATAACTGTGCCATACTGCTTGTTAAATATTTTTAATATCACCCTTAAATTGTAGTGTCAGGTTAAAATTGATTTCAGAATGCTGGCCTCATTCTATAGAGTCTATGTAAAAGGCTCGTAAAGGTGGTTTGTTACTTTTTCTGCATAAAGAACGTTATTATTATGTTATTTATATTATATTTACAATATAATATTCTATTATAGTACATCTATAAATATTATATTAGGTATAGTATACTAGAGTATGTATTATAGAAACTTACATGATATATATTATATACAAAATATACATGTATCATATATTATAATAAATATTTATATAATACAAACTTATAACTTACATATTATATATGTTTATATTATATAAACTTATGTAATACATACTATAGTATACTATATATAATATTCTATAAAAGAGCATTTTCACACTTACGATTTTTGAACTTCCCAGAGAAATACAAATTTATTCTAAAATTTTCGAATAGGCTTAAATACATGTATTTGTTAGCTGTCCAGCCAGCATTCATTCTCCTCTCTCCCCTTCCTAACAATGCCCAGACATTTTTTCAGGTACCTTCTCCATCTTGCCTATCTGCTTAAGCTAAGATTGATCAGGATAATATGATGGGAGGGCGAAATGTGACTTAAGCATCAGTTATCTGTGGCTTATGAGAAAGAAATTTCCTCTTCTTTTGAAAGCAGCCAGGAGAGGGGTCCTTTCCCTGGGACAGCCTGGTGTGTGGGTGCACAGCCTGGGACTGCTACAGCTATTCTGGTACCACGAAGGGAGTCAGCCTTGGGGTAAAGCTGGAGCCAGAGATGGCAGGGCAGAAAGAGGGAAGGGAACGGGTTCCTGATGACAACACTAGAACCTCTGAACCAAATCAGCCCTGAAGCTCACCCCACCTCCGGCCTTTTCAGTTACATAAGCCAATAAATCCCCTTCATTTTTCAAGTCATTTCAGATTGGATTTTCCATTTCTTGCAACTGCAAGCATCCTAAGTGATACATTACTGAAATAGATTTTTTCAGAAAGGAAGAGAAAATGAAATTAATCACCCATAATTCTGCCAGGCAGTTTTATTAGTATTTTAAAATATTTTCTTAAACCTTTTCCCTCCACTGTAGTTATATATATATAATATGTAATTGTTCACAGATGAGATAAGATGGTCTATACAATCTTGTGTCTCCCTTCTCTCTAGCATTCTAGCATAAGCATTTCTCCTCACCATTAAGAATTCTTTGTTTCTCTTTTTTCCTGTGCGGTAAAAAAAACACATGACATTAAATTCACCATCTTAGCCATTATTAAGTGTCCACTTCAGTAGTGTTAAGTATATTCACATTCCTGTGGAACAGATCTCCAGAACTTTTCCATTTTGCGGAACGGAAACTCTGCACCTATTAAACAACTTCTCTTTATCTCTCTTCCCCAAGCTCCTCGTTCTAAGCATCATTTTAATGGCTGTATTATGTAACATCATTTGGCTTTATCAAAAATCATTTCTCCTTTTATTGGGTGTTTTAAGTCATGTACATTTTTTTATTTTTTCATGCACATTTGCTGAGCATTCCATGGGTATCATTTAGCCAGGGATAAATTTTACATTAATTTCTTACTTTGGGTTTCTGAACCATCAAGGAGTGTAAATTCAAACAGCAAGCCTATGTCAGGTAAAGATCTATGGTTACAAATTCTCAAAGGGGACACACACACACACACACACACACACACACACACACATACATATATTTGGCCAAGCAAGAAAAAAAGATAAGCTTTCCTGATATCTCCCTTTGTGTAAGGTGGTTAAGGTGGACAATTTTTTTTCTGGCCTACTGTCATATAAACAGTTAAGGACACACATATACCCCACCAGCATTCATCATTACCATACACATTATCTCATTGTAAGCCTGTGATTCTCTACCTGAGGGCTTTCACATGGTTCATGCCATGGGGTGAACCAAAAGTGCTGGGGAGCACAAATCCTGGGGAGTGATTCTTAGTGACGAATGGGAGGAGGAGATGTCAATGGTGAAAGCCTGCTCATTAATACAGCCTCTCTTGACCTCCTTCTACTTGTCTCTCTTCTCTAGTTTCATACCAGTGCTGTCCGGGAACACCTTCCAAATAAGCTCCTTGCATTCAAATCCTTTTCTCATCCTAAGAAGGCTGGTGCCAAAAGTGATCCTAGGAAGCAGACCCTCAAGTATGGGGTTCTGAAATTATATCATTTGCCAACCAGATGTTAGTAAAAAGTGACTGGGGTGGGCCGGGCACAGTGGTTCACGCCTGTAATCCCAGCACTTTGAGAGGCTGAGGCGGGCAGATCACAAAGTCAGGAGATTGAGACCATCCTGGCTAATGCAGTGAAACCCCATCTCTACTAA
This sequence comes from Chlorocebus sabaeus, assembly GCF_047675955.1. Classification (NCBI taxonomy): domain Eukaryota; kingdom Metazoa; phylum Chordata; class Mammalia; order Primates; family Cercopithecidae; genus Chlorocebus; species Chlorocebus sabaeus. The sequence continues at coordinate 49,223,382 of NC_132929.1, read as the reverse complement.
AAAATACAAAAAAATTAACCAGGCATGGTGGCAGACACTTGTAGTCCCAGCTACTCAGAAGGCTGAGGCAGGAGAATGATGTGAACCCAGGAGGCAGAGCTTTGCAGTGAGCCGAGATCATGCCACTGCACTCTAGCCTGGGCGACAGAGCAAGACTCCGTCTCATAAAACTTGCCTATAGATTGGGATGGAATACAGGTGGAATGGAGTGCGATGCTTATTCAATAGCTCTGGCACTTGAAAAATAAGGGGGCAATGATAATTACAGACATGGCAGAATTGGTTGGCTATTGTTAACTGCCATAAAAACCCAGAGCGGCCCACTGTGGTAGCTCATGCCTGTAATCCCAGCACTTTGGAAGACTGAGGCAGGTGGGTCACTTGAGCTCAGGAGTTGGAGACCAGCCTGGGCAACATAGTGAGAGCTTGTGTCTACAAAAAATAAAAAAATTACCCAGGCACGGTGGCATGCACCTGTAGTTTCAGCTACTCAGGAGGCTGAGGTGGGAGAATCACCTGAGCCTGGAAGGCGGAGGTTGCAGTGAGCACAGATTGCAACACTTGCACTCCAGCCTGGTGACAGAGCGAGACCCTGTCTCAAAATAAAATAAAATAAAAACTCAGCAGGGGAAAAAAACACCAAGTTCCTGGCAGCCTCCTATTAAATCCGGATACAGTGTGAAGACCACACGGCCTGGTAGCAATGTTAGTGACCTGCATCTCCTACAGCTGAAAGATGATTGTACTAAAAATCAGGACAAGGTTTATTGCAAGGATGGCGGAGTTACCCAGGAAGATGAATTAACAGCCCTAACAAGTCTCGTATGCCAAAATCACGGCACTGATGAGGTAAGGTCAGGACCCTGATACATGGGATATTTGGGTAAATGCCTTTAAGAATCCAGACCCTTCTGAGCCAGTAGGTGTGCCCCTCTCACCTCCATCACCACTTGTTAGGAGGGCAACCTCCAATTGCCACCTTCCTTGCTTCTCCATTTTCTTTTTTTTCTTTTCTTTTTTTTTTTTCTTTTGGAGGCGGAGTCTTGCTCTGTTGCCTAGGCTGAGTGCAGTGGCATGATCTTGGCTAACCATAACCTCCACATCCAGGGTTCAAGTGATTCTCCTGCCTCAGCCTCCTGAGTAGCTGGGATTACAGGGGCATGCCACCACACCTGGTTAATTTTTGTATTTTTTGTAGAGACAGGGTTTCACATTGTTGGCCAGGCTGGTCTCAAACTCCTGACCTCAAGTGATCACCTGCCTCAGCTTGCCAAAGTACTGGGATTACAGATGTGAGTCACTGCACCTGGCCACTTCTAGATTGATAAGTAGGGTCAGGTCTCAGCGTGCTTTCAGTTGAAAAGTATGATTCTTGCCATGAAGTAAAAGGGATTATTCACCAAAAGAGCTGTGGGAAAACATATGTGGGAATGGATCCCAACATTGGTAGACTAATGAGGTTGAAAGATAAGGCTGGATATGGAAGATTTAATGATATGGAGACACTCTTGTGGCTTTGGATTTAACCTCCCAATGAGGATGCCTGGAGCTGATCCTAATATGGAATGGCTCCTTGAAGCTTGGAATCAATGATAGTCTGTAGGAAAGAAAGGGGAGATGCCTTAGCAGAGTACGGAGGAGGTGGTCAAAAGCCTCAGAAAAGCCAAACACAGTGGCTCATGCCTGTAATCCCAGCACTTTGGGAGGCTGAGGTGAGAAGATCACTTGAGGCCAGGGGTTCAAGACCAGCCTGGGCAACACAGCAAGACCCCGACTCTTTAAAAAAAATTAGCTGGAAGAGGTGGCATGCACCTGTAGTCCCAACTACTCTAGAGGTTGAGGCAGGAGGATTGCTTGAGCCCAGGACTTTGAGGTTGCAGTGAGCAGTGCCACTGCACTATTGTCAAAAAAAAAAAAAGGCCTCAGAAAAATGAGCGTGTTAGAACGCATTTATTATGCAATTTTGGAGAACACTCCAGCTGACTATATTCCTCGGAAAGGCCAAAAAGACACTTTCTTCATTAAAATAATAAGGAATAAGCTAGTGAGGGGTTCAGTGGTGGCTGTCCTGTGTGGGCCAGGGTTAAAGGTAAAAGATGTGCTATGAAACTGGAGTCCCTAATATCAACGAGATGATAGGATTCAGGAATAGCACAGGCCATGGGGCAGCACTTAACCGTCAGAGACAATGCGGGTGTAATTACCATGATGAACAGCAAGGCCAGAAGAAAATCAAGAGTCCTAACCCATATGGCTTCAGAGCAATGGCTAATAAACAATGATGTTTCTAGGCACAAGATAAATGGAGGGCCAATGAGAATGTGGCTCAACTTACAAGATCAAAATAGATCAAGGGAGGATGAGCAGAAGGTTGATTGCTCCAAATGGAAAAATATCATGATCTCTCACTGTTTTCCAGACATGAGCGAGTTTTTAGAGCACTTGCTTAAAGGAGACTGTACTTCCTTGAAAAAGGACCCTATAATGTCACATCAAGTGGATGCAAGTAGGTGTTCCTCAATCCTGATCCCAAAGGGACCTGTAGTCATTTATCACAGAAACTGTGCACAGGGCTGTCCAGATCTTTTTTTTTTTTTTTTTTTTTTTTTTTTTTTTTTTTTTTTTGAGACCGAGTCTGGCTCTGTCGCCCAGGCTGGAGTGCAGTGGCCAGATCTCAGCTCACTGCAAGCTCCGCCTCCTGGGTTCCCGCCATTCTCCTGCCTCAGCCTCCCGAGTAGCTGGGACTATAGGCGCCGCCACCTCACCCGGCTAGTTTTTTGTATTTTTTAGTAGAGACGGGGTTTCACCGTGTTAGCCAGGATGGTCTCGATCTCCTGACCTCGTGATCCACCCGCCTCGGCCTCCCAAAGTCTTGGGATTACAGGCGTGAGTCACCATGCCCAGCCCAAAAAATACTTTTTATTCAGCCACAGTTGGCTGAATCCAAGGATGTGGCACCTGTGGATATGGGGAACCAACTGTATAAGTAACGCTGTTATAAATGTTTTGTACAAGTTTTTAATTCTCTTGTGTGTAATTGTTGGATCATATGATAATACTATGTTTAACTTTTTGGGCCAGGCACGGTGGCTCACGTCTATAATCTCAGCACTTTGGAAGACCAAGGGAGGTGGATTTCTTGAGCCCAAGAGTTCAAAACCAGCCTGGGCAACATGGTGAAACCCCGTCTCTACCAAAAATACAAAACTTAGCAAGGAATGGTGGCTCATGCGTGTAGCCCCTGTTACTTGCGAGACTGACGTGGGAGGATCACCCATGACCACATCACTGTGTTCCAGCCTGGGCAATAGTGCAAGACCCTGTCTCAAAAAAAAAAAAAAAGAGAGAAAAAAACCTTTTTGGAGTTTTAAAAAAATTTTTTGAGACAGAGTCTCTGTCGCCCAGGCTGAGGTCAATGGCAAGATCTTGGCTCACCGCAACTTCTGCATTCCAGATTCAAGCGATTCTCCTGCCTCAGCCTCCAAAGTAATTGGGATTACAGGTGCCTGCCACCACACTTAGCTAATTTTTGTACATTTAGTAGAGACAGGTTTTCACCATGTTGGCCGGGGTGGTCTCAAAACTCTTGACCTTAAGTGACCTGTCCACCTCGGCCTCCCAAAGTGCTAGGATTACAGGCATGAGCCATCGTGCCCGGCCTGGAGTTGTTGTTTTTTTTTTTTTTTTTAACAATTTTACATTATTACCAGTCATGTAGAAAGTTTTCCATTTCTTCACACCCTCACCAACACTGGTTATTTTCATGTTGTTGTTGTTTTTTAAAATTATTACACCAATCCTAATGGGTGTAATGTGGTATCTCATAGTGGTTTAGATTTTAATCTTCCTGGTGGCTAATGATTCACTTTTCTTTCTTGTAAGCTTAACCATGCGCTTTATTTTTAAATTTTTTTTTATTTTTTAATTTGAGACAGGGTCTTAATCTTTTGCTCAGGCTAGAGTACAGTGGTGCAAACAGGGCTTACTGCAGCCTCTACCTCCTGGGCTCAAGCAATCCTTCCAACTCAGTCTCTTGAGTAGCTGGAACTACAGGTGTGAGATACCACGCCTGGCTACTTTTTTTTTTTTTTTTTTTTTTTTTTTGTACAGATGGGGTTTCACCATGTTGCCCAGGCTGGTCTTGAACTCCTGGGCTCAAGTGATCTGCCTGCCCAGCCTCTCAAAGTGCTGGGATTACGGGTGTGAGCCACCACACCGAGCCAACCGTGCATTAAAAAAAAAAAAAAATTGGTTACATTACTAAGTGTTTGTAGTGGGCAGACCCAGAATACTTTCCCCACTACTTTCTCTGCAATCAAGGATTAATATTGAGTTTTTAAAATATTAGAATTGGCCAGGTGTGGTGACTCACACCTGTAATCCCAGCATTTTGGGAGGCCAAGGTGGGCAGATCACTTGAGGTCAGGAGTTCAAGACCAGCCTGGCCAACATGGCAAAACCCTGTCTGTACTAAAAATACAAAAATTAGCTGGGCTTGGTGGTGTGTGCCTGTAAGCCCAACTACTCAGGAGACTGGGACATGAAAGTCACTTGAACTCGGGAGGTGGAGGTTGCAGTGAGCTGAGATTGCACCACTGCACTCCAGTCCAGGCGACAGAGCGAGACTCTGTCTCAAAAAAAAAAAAAAAAAATTAGGATTAAGCATAGAAATCCATGGCTAGAGGATTTAGATTAGCTAGGATTGGTGTTAGAAGAGCATCTCATATTACAGTTTTTATCATATGGCATAACTGACATAGAAATTAGATGGCTATTAGCAAGTCATAGAGTTTGCTGAAGAGATGGGCCACCCAGTCACTGCAGAAGGTTCATTATAGGGGCATATATTGGGGGGATATGGGAATTGCTCAAGCCTAGCTTTTGTTGTATCCAGAATCTTCTCATGCTCTGGGTTCAATATATCCTAGTCCCATGATTTAAAACATGGGATTAAAACTATATCAAAGTGGCCATTCAGCCCGTCCCACTGGGTTGTCAGTATGACAGCACAGCTGCAAGTCATTCATTCATTCATGTGTTCAAGCAATAGTTATCAAGCATCAAGAGTCTAGCATTGAGAACAGTGGCCATAATTGCTCTAGGCACAGCATAGATGATCGTCAACAAGGCAAAGTGGGTCCCTGTTCTCCCAAGTCTTATATTACAGCACTGTGTGGAACTGGATAGCCTCTGAGTGTTCCTGGACCTGCTACTCTCCTGTATGCAGTTTCTAACCTCAGAAAGGACAGTAGCTTCTTCAAGGCAGCCCCCATGGCAACTTTAGAATGCAATTAGAATGATCCAGATAGACTGTCAAGTGTTCACTTTCACAAAGAGACAACCTGGGTTTAATTAGAAAGAGGATTCCGTTAACCCGTTATTCAATCAACTGAAAGGCCCTCTAACCTGAAAATTTGGAAATGCAAATGAAGGCAGACTCAGTCAGAGAGATTTTTAATATCTAAGTGTCCAAGGGTCAGATTATAGCTCACTCCACATGCATGGTTAATACTCTCCAAGCCTTTTCTCAGTAATTACTGTGAAAAGCTTTGAGATACCTTGAGCATAATCATAGTTCCAGGAAAACACATTACACAGCATATTAATTACATTGGTTGCTAAAAATATGGGGGACCAGGGGGGACAACTGCATAAGGGTTGGGGCTGTGGAACAGCCAGAATGAAATAATGCACTTACTTCAACCTGTAAAAAATGCAAACCAGGACGTCTGGGAGAAACATCACCTGGAACCCAGATGGTCAGGGGAGGAACACTGCTGATAGCCTGATGGTCAGAAGGGGATTTGGCAAAGCTGCTGAGTGTGGCACTCTGGCTGAGCCCCATAGGGAAGGCATACACCTGCCCTGCAGGAGCCTCCATTGTGATGAGGAAGAGCCATGGGCCACAAGAAAGCTTCACGAGTTTGATGACAAGCCCTGCAGAATGCTATAACTGAAAGGGCAGTGAAATAAACTGATCAAACCCTACACTCCCACATGAATGATGTGCTGTGGTCAACTTGATCACCCTCCCCAAAACTGGCCTGAAGTTTTCCATCACCGCCCATGCTGGAACATCCTCCATTCTTTTTTCATGTATCAATTTCCATTTATCACTCAAGACTCAGTACAAATGTGACCTCTTGGACCAGTTGGCCCACATTGATCTCTCCCTTCTCCAATCATCAATGACTTACAAAGTCCATGGATTGGTCACGGACTTCCTTGGATAAGGAACCAGACCTTTATTCAGCTCCACCTCTCTGGGAGTACAGTGCCTGTGCCCATATGGTTCTGGCCCTTACAGAGCTCAAACTGTGTATCTTTTAGGTAGTTCTCTTCCTGACTGAGAGGCAATAAAACATACAAATTCCAAAGAGCTGGTGACATCAGCCAGGGCTTGTAGGTCCAGAAGGGCCAGCCAGGGACTGTGGAGCAGAACAGGGAAAAAAGAACAATGCAAAGCCTCAGATGCACCCAAGCAGCTGTTGGAGGCTTCAGGGTTAACCCTCCAGTACCAGCTCCTCACACTGCCTGGGTCATCAAGGTAGGGCTGGGACTCTGGGGAAAAGGAGGCCAGGATACAGGATGATCCAGGCCACCTGGGAAATTCTTCCCTCAAAGATGTTGCTTAACTCTTTGTGAACTTAACTACTGCTGTTTGGGTTGAGAGAAATGTAAAGTAGACTGGAAAGAGTCTTTACCTGGGAGGCAGGAGGCCTGGGTTCTATTTCTGGTTTTGATTCATTACCATTGAATGGCTTCAGACAAGTCATTTAAAGCTCTCAGATTCAATTGCCTCACCTGAAAATGGGGATAAAGGACATCTGATCCGCTTGATGGAGTGGACCTAAACCAGAGGGCCTCTTGAATTTATTTCCAGATCTAATATATATTATATTTCATCTTTTTATTCTGCAATATTATAACCAGGAAAGTACATAAAACCGATGGTTCCAGATGAATGTAGAGTTTAATCCTTCTTACTGACCACCTGGGTAATCAGCACAACTCAAGAAAGAGATCAATATTATTATTTTTTTAATTTTTATTACTATTTTGAGATGGAGTCTCACGCTGTCGCCCAGGCTGAGTGCAGTGGTGTGATCTTGGCTCACTGCAACCTCCCCGTCCTGGATTCAAGCTATTCTCCTGCTTCAGCCTCCCGATTAGCTGGGACTACAGGCGCGTGCCACCATGCCAGGTTAATTTTTTTTTTTTTTTTTTTTTTTTTTTTGGTATTTTTAGTGGAGACAGGTTTTCACCATGTTAGCCAGGATGGTCTTGAACTAATGACCTCGTGATCCGCCCTCCTCGGCCTCTCAGCCTCCCGGCCTCCCAGAGTGCTGGGATTACAGGTGTGAGCCACTGTGCCCAGCCAGAAAGAGATTATTTCTAGCACCACTGAAGCACCCCCAGGTGCCTCTTCCTAGTCACAGCCCTATTCCTCCCCAAGAGGAATACACTGTGCTGACAATAATAGTAGTCACATTCTACCTAAGACTGCGAGTCTAGGCTAGGTAGTTTGGCTGCTGATTTCTTCGATATCATACACATGGAATCATGTAGTGTTTATTCTTTTGTATATGACTTCTTTGCTCAAAACTGTGTTTGTGAGATTTGTTTATGTTGCCATTTATGTAGCTGGGTTCATTTTTGTTGCCATATAATCTATTGTATGAATAAATAAACTATGGTTGATGGACATGTGGATTGTTTCTAGTTTGAGGCTATTGTGGACAATACTGCTATGAACATTCTTGCCCATGTGCATTCTTGTACAGGAATTTCTGGGTTATGGTATGAGTATGTATATCTTAAACTTTACTAACAAATGCCATTTTGCAAGATGGTTATGCCAATTTACACTCCCATCAACAGTATAAGAGAGTTCCCCTTGCACCACAATCCTAGCCAATGCCTAGTGCTGCCAGATGTTTAAGGAAAATTTCACCCATCTGATGGGTATGTAATAGAATCTTATTGTACTTTTCCTTAATTAATAAAATTGAACCACTTTCCTTAAATGTATTCAACATTTGGACTTCCCTTTTTGTGATGTGTCTGTTCAAGTACTTAACCATTATTTAAATTATGTTGTCTTTTTCTCCTTGATTTCTAGGTGCTCTTTCTTGCTGGTTATATGTGTGGAACACATCTTCCCTCATTCCATGGCTTATATTTTTACCCTCTTACTAGTATCTTTTGATGAACAAAGCTCTTAATGTAGAACAATCTTCTTTTTTATAGTTGGTACTGTTGTGCATCTTATGAAATCTTTACCTATCCTAAGGTCATGAAAATATTCCCCTATCTTCCCTTATACATTTTTTACTATTCTGTCTTTAACTTTTAGGACTCCAATGTATTAAGAATTTTCCAATCCATCTGAAATTTGATTTTTGTTGATGGTGTGGGAATAAGAGTCATTTTTTTCCACATAGATAACCACTTATTACAAAGACAATCTTTTCCCAGTGTACAGCATTTTTTGTCATATATCAAGTGTCTATCTATGCACAATTTATTTCTAGATTCTCTATTCTATTCCATCAGTTCAATGGTTTAATTTTTTATCTTTGTACAAATACCACACTGACTTAGTTACTCTAGCTTCATAGTAAATATTTTTTAATTATTATTATTATACTTTAAGTTCTAGGGTACATGTGCACAACGTGCAGGTTTGTTACATATGTATACATATGCTATGTTGGTGTGCTGCACCCACTAACTTGTCATTTACATTAGGTATATCTCCTAATGCTATCCCTCCCCCCTCACCAACTTCACAGTAAATCTTGATATCTGCTAGAACAAGTCGTCTTACCTCTTCTTTTACCTTGGATAAGCTTTACCTTTTACATTTCCATTTAAATTTTAGAATCAGCTCATTGTGTTTCATAAAAGAATCTTGTGATTTTAATTGGGACTGTATTGAGTCTATTGATCAACTTAGAGAAAATTTTACATATTTACAACATTGGCTTCTGATACATCAACATAGTATATCATTTTTTTGGCCTTCTTTAAATCTCTCAAATTTTATAATTATCTTTATCGAGATCTTGAAATTAGACCATCCACAGCAGCTACTGCCCTCAGGACCTTCTCAGTGCTTCTCTCTGGTGCCACCATTAACCCAGATCTCCCTGTCCACAATTCCACTTTCTTTTCAAGCCTACACCAATCCAGAGGGACAGAGACCTACACCTTTAACTTCCTAAGCCTGTTCACCATTTCTTTTGTTGTTGTTGTTGTTGTTATATTGAAAATAATATAGCACTGCAGAAAAAATTCAAACAGGTCCCCGACGCATTTTGAAATTCATCCCAACTGTAGGCTGAGTGACCTGCAGGGTGGACAGACTGCCGACGTCCAAAAGCTTCAGCATTTCCTTAGTGTCAGGGTCTACTTCAATTATCTCCTGATCCAGGGCTGAGACCTCAGGAACGTAATTGTCTCTCCTTTTTCTCTCCTCCTCCTGTAGCTTGACGGAGATACCTCTTACAGGGCCTCTCTGAACCCGCTTCATCAGATGGGTGACATAGCCTGCTATCTTGTTGCGGAGCTTCTTGCTGGGGATAATGGCGATCTCCTCGCACACATGCTTGTTCATGTGGAAGTCGTTGCCCAGGCACGTGTAGTACTTCTCTATGATGACCCGGGCCGCCTGCTTCACGGTTTTGGTGTGAACGCGGCCCATGTTGGCAGGTCCTTCCTGTTCACCATTTCTTTTTTAAGCTATCTCAAATGTTACTATTCACCTCTACATCAACCTAACAGTGAACACAGTTTCCTATTAACCCTGATGCTCCCAGCTGGTGCCACACAAATTACTGGCAAGTGGCCTTCATGAGTTGGTGGTTCTTGCTGTGGAAACTTCCCTTGAGTCCTCTCTTCTCACAATAGCCTGTACATCCCCATGGTAATGCTTCAGCTCTAGAAATGCTCCTAACATGTTAAGGTAGCTTTCTCAATCTCTAGGTTTAATGGTGTCAAAAACTCTATACTTCCTCAAGTCTACACTCCTTGTCCAAGACCAGGGGACATCTGTAACAGGCATTGAGGCCAAGGAGGCTCTAATGGACACTAAGGAAAAGCACCCTTTCACCTCAGTGCAATGCATAGATGCTCCACAGGACAGACTACCATATTACCTGTGGCCCACATTCCCTTATTTAACTCAGGCACATCATGTGACTTCTCTCAACCTTAGATTCCTCATCTGTAAAGCTGAGATAACACTTGCCCTGGCAGATACTGTAGATTAGATGATTTAGCATCTATTTCAACCATATTGTCTACTGCCTTACTTTTAAAAAGGCTGGCAAGTGACATGCTCACATCTCCACTCTCTTGTAGAAAAAAGTGGCCATGATACCACACAGCTCTAACTAATGAGATGCAGACAGAAGACCCCAGGGAGGCCTCCCATTCCAGAATAAAAAGTCAATGTCTGACAAGGAAGAGGCTACTGAATTTTGCTATTTTTTTTTTTTTTTTTTTTTTTTTTTTTTGAGACAGGGTCTTGCTCTGTCACCTGGGCTGGAGTGCAGTGTATGATCTTGGCTCATGGCAACCTCTGCCTCCTGGGTTAAAGCAATTTTTGTGCTCACTCAGCCTCCCACTCTCAAATAGCTGGAACTACAGACATGTGCCACCATGCCCAGTTAATTTTTGTATTTTTAGTAGAGATGGGGTTTCTCCATGTTGGCCAGGCTGGTCTCAAACTTTTGGCCTCAAGAGATCCACACACCTCAGCCTCCCAAAGTGCTGGGATTACAGGTATGAGCCACCATGCCCAGCCTGCTATTTGCTTTTTGCCTTCCTCAATCTTCTTTCTTTCTGCCTTGAACTTGGATGACATGTCTGGAGGTACAGTATCCTATTCTATTCTATTCTATTCTATTCTATTCTATTCTATTCTATTCTATTCTATTCTAGAAGTAAAAACACACGAACAATGGTAAGGCAGGTAGATGAAAGAAGCCCAGTTTCTTCATAATGGCTTCAGCAAGTCATACAGTTCTGAATTTCCTAGCTTGAACATCTGTTTATGTGAGAAAAATAAACCCCTTACTTTTTTTTTTTTTTTTTTTTTTTGAGATGGAGTCTTGCTCTGTCGCCCAGGCTGGAATGCAGTGGTGCCATCTCGGCTCACTGGAAGCTCTGCCTTCTAGGTTCATGCTGTTCTCCTGCCTCGGCCTCCCGAGTAGCTGGTACCACAGGTGCCCGCCACCATGCCTGGCTAAGTTTTTGTATTTTTAGTAGAGATGGGGTTTCACCGAGTTAGCCAGGATGGTCTCGATCCGCTGACCTTGTGATCCGCCTGCCTTGGCCTCCCAAAGTGCTGGGATTTCAGGCGTGAGCCACCACACCTGGCCTGTGATAGGGTTTTCTAATGCTTATGATCAAAAGCATTCTTGATACACATATGTACAAGGCTGTGATGAGAAAGACAGCAAATATAAAGTCCCAATAGTACCTTGGTGCTTGGTGGTTCTTCAATAAATAGTATCTATGATAACAGACCCCTTTGTGTGAGTCCATTTACCCAGACAGACTAGGAACTTCCTGAAGACAAAACTCAAGAAAATGAACAGTGGAGGTCAGTACCAACTGGGTTGAGCTGAACCAAAATGAATTCCCTCCTGGGCAAACTGTTATCTATTTAGGTGACCCAGCAGAGGATAGATGCATCAATCAGTTTACTGAAGTAAGCAGAAATCACTCTAATTATTTTATGCAGAAAGGAATGTAATACAAAACATTTCTGGAAGAAATTTGTGATGTGGAAGTCAAGGTTCTGCAACCAGGCTATCAAATACATAATTATACCACTAAAACTCTCAGGAACCCACTGCTGCTACTACCTCTGCAAACACCACAGCTGACTCTCATCCCACAAAGCAAGACACTAGACATTGGAACTCTGAGTCCAGATGCTGCCACAGCCTTTGTACTCTTTACTTTGTTTACCAGCAACAGCAGGAAAATGGCCTTCTTCTCACTTCTTACTTCCAAATGCCACCTGAGTGTTTATTTGGTAAAAGCTGCTTTGAATCCAGAAACCTAGCTGCAAAGGAATCTGACAAACCTAGTGTTTAGCTTTTCAATGCCTCTAACTAGGAGAAGGTAGAATGGAGGTTGAGAGGCCAATTTTTGCAGTAGGGACATGGAGAGGAGAGGAGATGGATAATAGAAGGGGAGGGAGGAAAAGATGGAACCTGTACGTTTCCTGTGGTTCTGTTGGGGGCAGCAGGGACAGGGAATCAACCATAGTATTTTCTGATCACTGATGGTTTTGCAAATATAAATTCTGACAGGCATGCTGACAGCTCCTGGGGAAGGAGTAAAGCAGACCACATGCTCGTATGTGTCTCATTCTCTTAGTGAAGTAGGCAGACAACAATGAGCTGAGGAAGACATACCAAGGGGAGCAGCCTCTGTGAGTTGACATGCTTAGGTCATTTTTCTTTTGTCTGGCTCCACTGCACTTTAGAGAGGGGACTAGAGAAGAGGAGGGAGGCTAGAGCTACCCTTTCATTCAGCTCTCTCATTCCAGGCTTAGTCAGGGAGACACTGTCTGTCCGAGACTTGGGTTGTAAGTCCGTGAAGCCCTCTATTCACCCAGCTTCTCTCCAACCAACACTCAGAGCCAGCATTATGGTTTCCACATCACTGTGTGACAGGCCCTGTGCTAATTGCTTTGTGTGTGGGTTCATTCGACAGTCAACAAACAATCATTTAACAAATATTGGAAAGGTACAATACTTTTTGTGTATTAGGCTGGGTTCTAGGTGAACAAAAGACCTGAAAATGTGTGCCCATATAGAGGTATGAATGACAGTCATGATCCTTCAGTTGTAGGAATTTTGCATTATCTTTGTAGGCCGAAATAGATCAGCACTGAGAGCAGTGACCCTTTAACATATAAAACAGCCCTGACCTTCCATGCCAGTGCTATGTTCCTTTTCCCCCACTGCTGAGTCATACTTAGATCCCTGGAGCCTGGTCCTTAGCCCTAGAGTCTTCTGCTAGTGTGACTGTTCCTCGGAGAAATTCTCCCATTTTTCTGAGTGACAGGGAAAATGGCTCACTGGAGAAGCAGCTGCAAAACCTAAGGACACTGCCTCACTGGGGCCTTATTGCCATCACCATGGATTCTGACTCAGCTGGATACAGAGCAAATGCACCCGGTTCTACCAGTAGGGGTGGCCACTCTGCGACAGCCTCTCTAGTTAAATCCAGCCTGCCCTACAAGTTGATGCCAAAACTCAGAAACAGCAGCACACTAAGGGAGACCTTCAGAGATGCAGAAAAAGCAGTTGATTCAATATCCATTCATAATAAAAATAAAAATAAAATACTATTAGCATCCTCCTATTCCCTTTAAAGTCCAGAATAAGACAATGGCACTTCTTTTCAATAAGCTTAGGGAGAGCCTAACCATGCTAGGGAAAAAAAGATACTAGCAAACAAACAAACAAACAAACAAACCAGCTGGGCGCGGTGGCTCACACCTGCAATCCCAGGACTTTCAGAGGCTGAGGCGGGTGGATCATCTGAGGTCAGGAGATCAAGACCAGCCTGGCCATCATAGTGAAACCCTGTCTCTACTAAAAATACAAAAATTAGCCAGGTGCGGTGAAGGGATGCCTGTAATCCCATCTACTTGGGAGGCTGAGGCAAGAGAATGGCTTGAAACTGGGAGGCAGAGGTAGCAGTGAGCCGAGACTGTGCCATTGTGCTCCAGACTGGGCGACAAGAGCAAAACTCCATCTCAAACAAATAAAACCCATACATATCTCTATTAAAGCATAAATCAGTTAGTACAAAGATGTCAAAAATATATTGGAAATAAAGTAAACCATCATTATTAGTAGAATAATGCATAGAAAAATCCAAAATAATCTACAGTACAATTATTAAAACAAAGTAGGAGAAGGTGAAAACATGAATTGCATTCATATGCAGCAACAATAAATACTTGTAAAATATAATTTAAAATACTGTCAAAATAGTAAAACAAAACAAAGCTAGAAATTCACTAAGAATAAACCTAACCAACACATCCCAGAAGAAAATTTAATGGAGAAAATTATATAACACTATTGAAAGATTTTAAAACAGATCTAAGGAAGTGTGGATTTTATATATCTCTTAGATTCATACGTGATGAAACCCAAAATTGTAACTATGGCAGTTATCTCCAAATTAATATATGAAATCAGTATAGTTTTTGGGCAATAGGGTTTTCTGTGGAAGTGAACAATTTGATCCTAACATTCATATGGAATAGTGAAGAATTAAAAACAGCCAAGACAATTTTGAAGATGATAGGAGGAGAGCCTCCCCAGCCAGATACCAAAATTTCATATAAAGCTATGGTAGCTATAGGAGTGTGTCATTGGAATAAACATTGACAAATAGAGGAACCTAATGGGTAGAGAGGCCACAAACATGTCTATGTCATGGATGTCTGATACATGATAGAGGTAGGATTTTGAGTCAGAAGTAAGAAGTGCTGAAAATATTGGTTATCCACACAAAAAATTACATCTGTAGCTCATGCCGCATACAAAATAAATTCTGGACAGATTGAAGACCTAATTATGAAAAAGCAAAACTTAAAACCTTTTAGACGAAAATATAAGAGCATATTTATATGACCTTGGAGTAGGAAAGGATGTCTTAAATTAAGAAAAAAAGCATCAACAACAATGGAAAATAAATTCAACTACATTAAAAATAAAAAGTTTGTACGGGCCGGGCACAGTGGCTCACGCCTGTAATCCTAGCACTTTGGGAGGCCAAGGTGGGCGAATCACCTGAGGTCAGGAGTTCAAGACCAACCTGGCCAACATGGCGAAACACTGTCTCTTCAAAAATACAAAAATTAGCCAGATGTGGTGGTGTGTGCTTGGCATCCCAGCCACACAGGAGGCTGAGGCAGGAGAATTGCTTGAACCCAGGAGGCAGAGGTTGCAGTGAGCTGAGATTGTGCCACTATACACCAGGCTGGGCAACAGAGTGAGACTTTGTCTCAAAAAAAAAAAAAAAAAAAAAGTTTGTACAAAAAAAATCACAATTGAGAAGTCAAGTTATTGATTGGGAGATGATCTATGCAGTGCATTAAACCTACAAAGGGTCAGAATGTAAAATATATAAAGAACTATGAAGCATTGAGGAAAAACTAACAATGCAGAGGAGAAAATATGGTCAAACAAGGAATTCACAGAAAAGTCTAAGTGGCCAATAAGAGAGAAAAACTGCACAACCTCATAAGCAGTCAGATATGCAAAATTAAGAGAATATGATATACCATTTCACACTCAACAGACTGGCAAAAATTAATAACTGTGGTGCCACATGGACTCTCATACAATCAATTTGGATAGGAGCTGCTAAATATAAGATTATATACACTAGGAATCAACAATTAATTACTACCAGCTAAACAGGAACTGTCGTACTTACACATGAGAAAATATGTACAAAATTTTCATTTCAGCGTAGTTTACAATAGAAAAATATTGGAATCAACCTAAATGTCCATCAATAAGAGAATGAATGAATAAATTGTGATATAAATAGGATCAACACAGATAAATATTCAAAAAATGTGAGTGAAAAAATAAAATTATGAGACACTTAAGTATGATACAATTTATATAAAGTTTAAAAACATGCAACACAATGCTATATATTATTGATAGATACCTACACATTTAGTTTGGGTAGGAATGATGAACACCAAATTCAAGCTAGTGGTTATCTCTGAGGGCAAAGAGAAGAGAATTGCAGATTGGTTTACAAGGGCTTCAACTGTATCTGTAATATTTTATTTCAATTTATAAATAAAAGAGTCAGAAGCTGAATGGATAAAGAAAATGTGGTACTTATACACAATGGAATACTATTCAGCCATAAAAAAGAATGAGATGCTGTTATTTGCAACAACATGGATGGAACTGGAGGTCATTATGTTAAGTGAAACAAGCCAGGCACAGAAAGACACATCACATGTTCTCACTTATTTGTAGGATCTAAAAATCAAAACAATTGAACTCATGGAGATAGAGAGTAGAAGGATGGTGGCCAGAAGGTGGGAAGGGTAGTGGGAGGATTGGGGGAAAGTGGGGATGGTTAATGGGTACCAAGAAAATAGAAAAAAATGAATAAGATCTAGTATTTGATAGCACAAAAGAGTAACTGTAGTGAATAACAAATTAATTATACACTTAAAAATAACTAAAAGAGTATAATTGCATTGTTTGTGACACAAAGGATAAATGCTTGAGGTAATAGATATCCCATTCTACATGATGCAATTATTACACATTGCATGCCTGTATCCAAACATTTCATGCACCCCATAAATATATACACCTACTTGGTACTCACAAAAATTAAAATTAAAAAAATTGTTTTTAAAGGTTGGAAGCAAAGGTAGCAAAATGCTAAGATTTGACAAGGTGAGTGATAGCTACATACGTACACTTTTTTTGTTTTTGAGACGGGGTCTCACTGTCGCCCAAGCTGGAGTGCAGTAGTGCTATCTCAACTCACTGCAACATCCACCTCCTGGGTTCCAGTGATTTTTCTGCCTCAGCCTCCCAAGTAGCTGGGATTACAGGCACACGCCACCACGCCCAGCTAATCATTGTATTTTTAGTAGACATGGGATTCTACTAATCCCATTTCACCATGTTGGCCGGGCTGGTCACATATAGCTTTCTTGTGTGTGCCTGAACTATCTCCTAAGTTTAAAAATGATATGGAAAAGAGCTACCATGGAAGTCAGCCCTCTGTCTCAAGAACTCTTTCATTATTCCAAGAATGCTTCCTTATACAAGGTTGGGGGGTTAAAACAGTCCATATCAAAATAGCCATACTGTCAGCTGGAGAAGGTTTCATTAGTCCTTTACTTCCAGTCCAAATGCTATCATTCCATTTTCATGGATCTGCTTGCTACTAAAGGTTCTTATATGTGGGCTGCAGCCCGCTTCCTGGGCATCCTGCCTTCTTCCTTGACTGTCAGAGAAAAGAATGTGGCCGCTGTCCCAGGAAGCAGGATTCTCTCCCTCATTTGTTCACTGTGCCTCCCCTTCCCCCACAATCCTCTGTCTTTTTTTCATTTCATTATTTTTAACTTCGTAGTATGAAAAAATGTAAACAAACAAAAAGTCGAGAGAGTGGCAAAATGAACTAGGTGATAGATCATCTCCCAGTTTCATGAGTTATTAATATTAATACTTGCCAATCTTATTTCGTAAATCTTCCTGATGTTTTTCCTTTTTTTGTCTGCGGTATTGTAAAGTGAATCCCAGATGTCATTTTATTTCATTCATAAATGCTTCAGTGTTAACAGATGACTTTTTAAAATTACTGGGCCAGGCACGGCAGCTCACGCCTGTAATCCCACACTTTGGGAGGCCAAGGCGGATGGATGACCTGAGGTCGGGAGTTCGAGATCAGCCTGACCAACATGGAGAAACCCCATCTCTACTAAAAATACAAAATTAGCTTGGCATGATGGTGCATGCCTGTAATCCCAGCTACTCAGGAGGCTGAAGCAGGAGAATTGCTTGAACTCAGGAGGTAGAGGTTGCGGTGAACTGAGATCGCGCCATTGCACTTCAGCCTGGGCAACAAGAACAAAACTCCAACTGGAAATAAAATAAAATAACCATAACACTATTATCACATCTAACAAAAGTAAGAGTAATCCCTCAATATCTTCCCAACACGATGATACAGTATTACTCCTAGACCTGGGCCAGACCCCATTCTTTTTATATATGTATATATATATATATATATATATATATATATATATATATGTATGTGTATGTGTGTGTGTATATATATATACACACACATATAAAAAATACAAATATATTTTAGAGACAGGGTTTTGCTATGTTGTCCAGACTAATCTTGAACTCCTGAACTCCAGCAATTCTCCCACCTCCTGAGTAGCTGGGACTATAGGGGTGCGCCATCACACCTGGCCAAGGTTCTTATATATTTCTAACATCAACAAATATATAAATACATAAGTATTAAAGAATACATCGGCACCTCTATCACCTGGATTGAGCATATAGCCCTAGCACAAATGACCCGTAGCCTAACATCTGCTCTTGTGACTCACACCAATCAGGCCTCTGGGAAGAGCTCTTGTCCCCCCATTCCCCCACAAGCCTCTAAGTAAGAGGTGCCTGCCTTCAAATACTGAGTAAGCATCAGAGCTGGGCAATTTTTGAGGTTAGAGATGGGTCCACTTCTGGGAGCCTGTGGATTTTAGTAGCAGAAGCACTTAAGCAGAGAAAGACAAATTAACTTGTCAAATCATTCCTCTTAGAGAGTGTGATGTAAATGCAGTACATTCTTGCATGATAGATGTCTGCCTCAGTAGTGCCAAGAGACCATTTCCTTGCTTCTCTTCATATTCTAGTTCAGATTCTGGGCGCACTAGTGAATTAGCAAAGAATTTGCAACAGCTATGCATGGTAACTGAGGAACATTTTGCAAAAGTAAACAATTCATACTAATTTTAAATTTGTATCTACTAGATCTAGATGCCCTGTCCCTGAAGTATAATGCTGATTCTTTACCTTAGCAATTAGATAGACAATTAATGAGGCCGGGTGTGGTGGCTCACGCCTGTAATCCTAGCACTTTGGGAGGCCAAAGCGGGTGGATCACCTGAGGTCAGAAGTTCAAGACCAGCCTGGCCAACATGGTGAAACCTGTCTCTACTAAAAATACAGAATTTAGTCAGGTGTGGTGGCATGCGCCTGTAATTCCAGCCCGTCGGGAGGCTGAGGCAGGGGAATCGCTTGAACCCGGGAGGCAAAGTTTGCAGCAAGCCGAGATCATGCCACTGCACTCCAACTTGGGTGACAGAGCAAGACTCTGTTTCAAAAAAAAAAAAAAAAAGATAGACAATAAATGCTAACATTGTGATTATTTTTAATAAAAATACTTAAGGTGTAATTAAATTTTTTTAAAAGTAAAAATTTCAGCTTTAGTCAAATAATTTGAATTTAAACTTTTGATAATCATTCCTTATGATTTGTATTTTGCCTTTTAATTCAATGGGTAATTAAGAATATTTCAAATTTTTTCTGTAAGGATCCACGTACTAAATATTTGAGGTTTTGCAGACCACGTATGGCATACAGTCTCTGCTATATTCTTTTTTGTGTTTATCTGTTTTTACAATCCTTTAAGAATGTAAATACCAACCACAATGAGATACCACTTCATAGCCACTAGGATGGTTAAAGTAAGACAGACAGACAATAACAAGTGTTGGCAAGGATGTGGAGAAATTGAAAGCATCACACATTGCTGGTGGGAGTATAGAAGGTACAGCCTCTTTGGAAAAAAAAAGGCAGTTCATCACACAGTGAAACCCACAACCCATCAATTCCACGCCTAGGTATATACCCAAGAGAATTAAGAACATGTGTTCACCCAAAACCTTGTACATGTATATTCACAGCAGCATTATTCATAATAGCCCTAAAGTGGAAACAACCTAAATGTCCGCCAACTGATGAGTGGATAAACAAAATGTGGTATATTGTGGTATAATAAAAAATGTATTTGGTCTTTGTCTGCAGTTTCTGGCCCAGAGCTCCTGAAACTCTGGGAGTTTCCTGAGTAATAGGAGCATCTAGTCATTCATTTCAAGCCACTTTGACTACACTTGAGGTTTTCCTTGTTTTGTTTTCGGTGGGGGTGTTGAGATGGGGTTTTGCTATTTTGGCTGGGGCTGGTTTCAAACTGGGTTCAAGCGATCTTCCTGCCTCATGAGGCCTCCCAAGTAGCAGAGACTACAGGTGCACACCACAGGGCCTGGCATGCATTTTATTTATTTATTTACTTATTTATTTATTTACTTATTTTTGAGACAGAGTCTTGTTCTGTCACCCAGGCTGGAGTGCCACAGCTGATCTTGGCTCACTGCAACCTCCACCTTCCAGGTTCAAGCAATTCTCCTGCCTCAGCCTCCCAGGTAGCTGGGATTACAGTCATGTGCCACCACGCCAGGCCAATTTTTGTATGTTTATTAGAGATGGGGCTTCACCATGTTGGCCAGGCTGGTCTTGAATTCCTGACCTCAGGTAATCCACCCACCTCGGTCTCCCAAAGTGCTGGGATTATAGGTGTCAGCTACCGCGCCCAGCCCTGGCATATATTTTAGTTTTGTTAAGAGATGACTTATGGCAGAGCCCCTTGATAGCTTCAGGATGGTGGCTGGTCATCAGAAAGACCCAACATGTGATTAGAGGTTGGGAACTTTCAGTGCCCTCCCCTAAGTCCTTTCCCCATCTCCAGGGAGAGCAGGGGAGATTGAGTTATAAAAACTCTTGAACAATGAGCTTCTGGAGGGTGGTGCATCCAGAGAGGGCATGGAAGCTCTGTGCCCCACCCCACAACCCTTGCCCTACACATCTCTTCCATTTGGCTATTTGTATCCTTTATGATATGCCAATAATCGTACGTAAAGCACTTTCCTGAGTTATGTGAGTTATTCTAGAGAATATTGAACCTAAGGGTCGGGGTGGGGGTGGGGTCATGAATTTGGAATCAGATGGACAGAAGTGCCCCCATTTATGGCTGGCACCTGAAGTGGGAGCAGTCCTTTGGGACTGAGCCCTTAACCTGTGGGGTCTGTGCTGACTCTGGATAGTTAGTGTTAGAACTGAATTGAATTATAGGACACCGAGTCATGTTGGAGAATTGGTTGTTGGTGTGGAAAAACAGCAGGTATTTGGTGTCAGTGAAAAAACATTTGGTGTCAGAGTGTTATCAGAAAGTACTACACATATATCCATACAATGAAATATTACTTATATACAGTATATGCTACAACATGGATAACCTTGAAAACATTACGCTAAGTAAAAAAATTCAGATATAACAGGTCATATATTATATGATTCTATTTATATGAAATGTCGAGAAAAAGCAAATTCATAGAGACAGAAAGTAGATTTGTGGTTTTGAGGGACTGGGGGCTAGGAGAACGGGAAGTGATTGCTAATGGGTCATGTTTCATTTTGGGGTGATGAAAAGTGTTCCAGGATTAGATTGTGGTGATGGTTGCACAATTCTGTGAATATTCTGAAAACCACTGAATTGTATATTTTAAAAGAGTGGGCTGGGCGTGGTGGCTCACGCTTATAATCCTAGCACTTTGGGAGGCCAAGGCGGGTGAATCACCCGAGGTCAGGAGTTTGAGACCAGCCTGGCCAACGTGGCGAAACCCCGTCTCTACTAAAAATACAAAAATTAGCTGGGTATGGTAGCGTGTGCCTGTAATTCCAGCTACTTAGGAGGCAGAGGCAGGGAGAATTGCTTGAACCTGGAAGGTGGAGGTTGCAGTGAGCAGAGATCATGCCACTGTACTCCAGCCTGGGCGACAGAGCGAGACTCCATCTCAAAAAAAAAAAAAGTAAAAACCATTTTTAGCTCAAGGGTCATAAAAAAGCCAAAGGCTGCATTTGGCTTGCAGACTGGAGTTTGCCCAACTCCTGTTTTAAGTGATAAAGCTGTTTTGGGAAACATGTGGGAGGAAAATGTAAATTTCTACTCTTAACCCAAGCTATGTTAATGCAAGGGATAGTCCCGATCTAATATCGAATCTATTTTCAAATTTCTCAGAATGTCTCTTTACACATTCACTGTCCCCTCCTCCCAGAGTTCTGTTTTCTCTTGTGTCTCTCTCCATAGCCTTTGGTCCTTCTATATCCATTGTTTCATCTGGTCCCACATTGATGGAGGAACGGGAGAAGAGGAAAAACGTTCTCACATAGCTGGATCAAATAGCTAAAACACAAGCAGACTTTTTGCACTGTGAAGATTTAAGAGCACAAATCCTGCACATTTTATATAATCAAGTAATTAAGGTGATGATGGTGAAATGTGTAATGGTGGTGGTGGGTGGTTATGGTGGAGGACAAGGTCCTATTTAGATAACAGCCATCTATAATGGAATGATTACCAAAAGATATTTGAGAATAGCCCTCTTTTTGCTAGCAATATTGCTATTTTTCTCTTATTCCTGAGTTAGCCAGGAAAATGAGTCTCTGCCAGGGTTTGGGCAAGTAGGAGTCTGCAGTAATATTTAGAGACCTATTTTGCGATTTTATGGAACTGCTGAAAAGGTCAGAAACATTTCTTTAAATGTCAATGGCCTGAGGGTCCAATTACCCAGGGGAGGACATTCTTGGAAGAGGAGCTTTAAAAGTCTGGCAGAATGGTGTGGGAAGAGCTTAGAGAATAGGGAACCGAGGATGGTCCCAGGCTTCCAAGAGAGAGGGTCCTGGGCAGAGGAAAGAGGCTTTTGCAGAAGCTGTTGATGCATTCTCCTGTGGACGGAGAAGGCCTGGTAGAGTTGCCTTCTCCAAGAGGGCTTGCTGCCTCCTCCACCCCTTCTTGTGAGACTGAGTCCATAGTGGTTGCAGGGGCCGAGGGAGCCAACTGAAAGCTGGAGGAGATGCACCCTCCTCCCAGAGTCCTCTGTGCAGATCCCTGGGACTGACACTGACCTGAGGAAGCCCAGCAACTGCATTCCAGGCCAGGCCATGTACTCAAAATCCTGAGCAGACATTTCCAACATTAGTGAACCTAGTTCTCTCCCATAAACGTATGAAAAATGTAGATTTGCACCTGAGCCCCATGTGTAGCAATTTGGAGTCAAAGATCTTACAATAAACAGTATATATTACACATATATATACATATATACACACATATATACACATATATATACACACATACATATATACACACACACACACATATGTATTTTGTTTTGTTTGTTTTGTTTTGGTTTGTTTTTTTCATGGAGTCTTGCTCTGTCGCCCAGGCTGGAGTGCAGTGGTGCGATCTCAGCTCACTGCAACCTCCGCCTCCTGGGTTTGAGCAATTCTCCTGCCTCAGCCTCCTGAGTAGCTGGGATTACAGGTGTGAGCCACTATGCCCGGGTAATTTTTGTATTTTTAGTAGAGATGGGGTTTCATCATGTTGGCCAGGCTGGTCTTGAACTCCTGGCCTCAGGTGATCCACCCACCTTGGCCTCCCAAAGTGTTGGGATTACAGGCGTGAGCCACCATGGCCAGACAGTATATTTTTTTAATAATGGGGAGGGAAGCTATTTTCATGGGAGACAGGCAGCTTGTTAAAATGCATATTCCTAGGCCCTCAACCCATTGAATCAGTATGGAGAGGAAAGGGTGCCTGAAGAGGGAGTGGAACCCAGGAAGCTGCACTTTCGGCAACTTCCTCAGGAGGTTCTAAGACTGAGCCTCTCCAGGCCTTCCTGCAAGAACCAGTGCATTTGCCTGGAGAATCTTCTGTCCCCTGTGAATCTCTTCTTAGGAAAACTGGGTCTGTTGTAGTACCCATGTGGGCAGCAGGATGATAGGGCTTTGAAATCAGATGGTGTGATCTTTAGCAAGTTACTCAACTCTTTGGGCTTCCAGTCCCTCGTGTGTAAAACAGGAATACTACTGCCCACTTCCAGGAATTGTGGAAAGGATTTAATGAAATAGTGAACTGGAAGAGGTTATCCCAGTGCCTGGCCCACGGTGAGTGCTTTGTAAATGCAGGCTCGATTACTATTATTAGACATCTGGGAGGCCTCAGGTAGGGCTTCTGATCCTGGCCATCTGTTTCCCTCTACACACAGGGCCGGCTGGTGTGTGTCTGAGTGTGCTTGCATGCATCTACCTGCATCTTGGGTCATCCTTGTTCCTTATTGTTCCCTTGCCCCTCCCTATCGCTGCTATGCCCACCAGCCTGCAGCTCAGGGTTGCCCACCCAAACAAAGGGAAGTACAGCTGAGATGTGTTTGCCAATATCCCTTGTGTCTGCCAATATCCCATACCAGTCACGGCCAGCTCCTCGGGAAGGACAGTCTGTGCAGATACACAAGGCTGATTTGGGCACAGATGCAGATGGTGGCCCTGAGGGACCCAGTGTCTGGGTTTTCCCTGTGGCCTGAAACACTTAGAAGCTGGAGTTTCCGTGGGATAGATATGCCCAGGGTCCCTTGCAGGGTCTTCCTCCCACTCTCCACTCTGCTCTTGTGATGCACTCCAGTGTATCCGACCTTTCCCCTGAAGCCACGGAGACATTTTCCCAGAAAACGGAGTGCTCCCCAGGGTTGGCCAGAAGGGATGTGTGTGAGCTTAGCTGGGGAAGGGAGACTGAGGTTTTCTCCTTCAGGCTGCAGCAGGAAGACAATCCTCACTGCCCTTCCCCCACCTGCTGCAAATAGCTCCTGCTCAAATACACGGATCTTGCTGTTTGACAAAGGAGCCGCAGAGATTCTATGTTTTGATGACGAATTTCTCAGGATGCCATTTATTGAGTGCCTACTATGTGCCAAGAGCTTATATTCCCCACCTCTCTCTCTCTCTTTTTCTGAGATGGAGTCTTGCTTTGTTGCCCAGGCTAGAGTGCAGTAGGTGCGATCACAGCTCATTGCATCCTCCACCACCCAGGTTCAAGTGATTCTCGTGCCTCTGCCTCCCGAGTAGCTGGGATTACAGGTACGCCCCACCACGCCAAGCTAGTTTTTGTATTTTTAG
Organism: Chlorocebus sabaeus; assembly: GCF_047675955.1. Classification (NCBI taxonomy): domain Eukaryota; kingdom Metazoa; phylum Chordata; class Mammalia; order Primates; family Cercopithecidae; genus Chlorocebus; species Chlorocebus sabaeus. Next base: position 49,198,762 of record NC_132929.1, on the reverse strand, counting down.
TAGAGACAGGGTTTCACCATGTTGGCCAGCTTGGTCTCACTTCCAGCCTCAAGTGATCCGCCCACCTCGGCCTCCCAAACTGCTGGGATTACAGGCGTGAGCCACTGCGTCCGGCCCCCTGTCTCTTTTAACCCTCATTACAACCATGTTGGTTAGGTACTCTTTTCTGTTTTACTAGTGAAGAAACAGGATCTCAGACAGGTCACAAATGGTAGCACTTTTAACTCAAGCCCAGGGACGCCTGACTCCAAATCCTGGGATCTTATCTTTGGGCTGTATTTCAACCACTAAGTAAAGTTGACCAAGATAAGAGAATGCAGGACGAGGCCGGTCATGGCTGCTCACACCTGTAATACCAGCACTTTGGGAGGCCAAGGCAGGCGAATCACCTGAAGTCAGGAGTTCGAGACCAGCCTGGTGATCTTGATTGGATTGGTTAGGTCTCTTGGTGGCAAGGGACAGAACCCAATTATGGGTACAAAAAAGAACTTTATTGGTAGACATAGAAGGACCAGGTTGTCCTTTTTGAGGAGCTGACCAGAGTCAGGTATGGGGTACTGGCAAATACATCCCAACTAGAAGAAGGGTTGAACAGTCAACCTAGGGAAGAGCAGGCTACCAGCCTGGTGATCTCAACATGGTGAAACCCTGTCTCTACTAAAAATACAAAAATTAGCTGGACATGGTGCTGCATACCTGTAATCCCAGCTACTCTGGAGGCTGAGGCAGGAGAATCACTTGAACCCAGGAGGCGGAGGTTGCAGTGAGCTGAGATCGCGCCATTGCACTCCACCCTGGGCAACAAGAGCAAAACTCCCTCTCAAAAGAGAGAGAATGCAGGACAAGATGGCAGGTGTGGGTCACCAGGGCCAGAGTCTGGGGTAACAGATGAGAACAGTCTCTGGGTCAGGATTGGCCAGCGGGGAGCTGGGGATGAGGAAAAGAAATACATCTAGCCATGTGTGCCCCTTGAGAGCCAGAGGTGATGAGAGTCACACTCACAAAGCTTCTCTAGTGGGACTTGCAAAAAAAGTCCCACAGTCCTCCTTGTGAGAGAGCAGATGAAATAGAGGCTTACTGATTTGTCTCTCCAGCCCGCCTCTCAAATTCTGGGGAGAGGCCCCTTTCTTCTAGTAACCCACTTCTTCCTCCTTTCCACCCACAGGGTTCCCATGGAAAGAGCCATTTTACTCTATCCTCAGTTCATCATGGACTGATCCAGGGGCAGGGCCTCTACCCAAGCTGAACCCATTGACTTCCTCCCTGGGATTTTTTTGAGCTGCTACTGAGATAGAGTCCATTTCTCATTAGGAACTGTGGCTGTGAGGGCTGAGGCTCAGGAGGCATCTGAAGCTGATCTACAGTCAGAGAGGAGCAGAGACAAGGCATATAGGTGGAAGGCGGAAGACAGGTTCCAGGCAGCATTCAAGACTTGAGTTCAACCGGGCGTGGTGGTTCATGCCTATAATTCCAGCATTTTTAGAGGCCTAGGTGGGTAGATCACTTGAGGTCAGGAGTTTGAGACCAGCCTGGCCAATATGGTGAAGCCCGTCTCTGCTAAAAATACAAAAATTAGCTAGGTGTGGTGGTGCACATCTGTAATCCCAGCTACTAGGGAGACTGAGGCAGGAGAATCACTGGAACCCAGGAGGCAGAGGTTGCAGTGAGCCAAAATCATGCCACTGCATTCCAGCCTGGGCAACAGAACGAGACTCCATCTCAAAAGAGAGAGAGAAAAAAAAAAAGACTTGAGTTCAGACGTTCCTGGGGTCCAGCAGCAGCCCTGCTCTTCCCTAGGTTGACTGTTCAACCCTTCTTCTAGTTGGGATGTATTTGCCAGTACCCCATACCTGACTCTGGCCAGCTCCTCAAAAGGGACAACCTGGTACTTCTATATCTACCAATAAAGTTCTTTTTTGTACCCATAATTGGGTTCTGTCCCTTGCCACCAAGGGACCTAATCAATCCAATCTGTCATCCATCACTGCTCCATGAGGAAGACACAACCAGCATGTTCCAGAAAGCTGGGGCAGTCAAGCCAACCAGAGGGGCCCAGGTGCCTGATGGTGACATGAGGCCAAGTATGGGGGAGGCTCAGGCCCAGAGCAGCTGGCGCCAGTTCTGGGCTGCAGAGCCCTGGTCAGAAGCCAATCGTTTGGGCCAGGCTGGCTCCTGGTACCCAAAACAGAAGCCAAAGAGGTTGGGTTTAGAGGTGGCTGCTCTAAATTTGTCATCACTCAGATGCCTGAGCCAGAAATGTTGCCTTTCCTCTGACCCTCAGGGAATCACTATAAGAACCACTGGGCTTTTCCTGGAAGTCCAGAGCCTAGTCAGATCATTCCAGAAACCGTCAGCCAGATGTCCCTCAGAGCCAACATGGATTAGGGAGGGAAGAAAAGGTGGGAGGTAGAGGGACAGGGGAAGAAGGGGAGAGGAGAGGAACAGTGAAGAGGAACCTGCAGAAAAATCCATTCTTATTTCTTTGTCAGCAGTTCCTACAAAGTGCTTCCCCCACCCTCTTTCCTTCTTCCAGCAGAGATCCGGACTTCATTCTCCTTTCAAGAAAGCTTCTCTGCTCAGCTGGAAGGAGCGGTCAGGAGTGCAGGGCGGATCAGCAAGATTCCACAAAGCTTCTGAGCAGCCCTTCTGGGTCTCAGCTACTCCCCAGGGGTGTCTCGGTCCTGGGCAAGGATCCTAGAGGATGCTCATTTTAGGGTAGAGAGAACTGGACCCTGTGACTACGCAGCTGGCCCTCCTGTCTGCAGCGGAGACACAGCTGAAGACTCTGGCCCCCGTTCACTGCCTGTGGAATGAGACAGGGGTGTAACTGAATAAAGGCCAACAGCTGCTGTGCTGGGAGTCTCCTGTTGGGAGATGGAGAAGACAGTGCCCTGCCCATCTCCCCCACACTCATTACCCTACTCCCAGTGTCCTTTCCCTCGTGTCATTTCATGGAAGGGTCATAAGTGTCCCTAGAGGAAGGCCAACGATATCCATCATCTCGGCATTCGTGGAAGGATGAGCGTCAGAGTTGGGGGCCCACCCACTGAGAGCCGCACAGCACATCCCCATAGAACTCTGTTCTGCTTACCGCACCACTCTGCCTTCCCCTGTAGCCCTGGTCCCACCTCTGTGCCTCCCTGCAGCTTGGGCTTCCTCCAGCTCTTCTAGCTTTTGTCCTGGATGAACTTTTTATACAACTTCAGCCTGTCTGACTTGGCTGTCACCTAGTTGCTGTCACCATCTCTCTGTTCCACTTACTTTCTGTCCTCTCCCTGCCACTCATTCCCCTCGAGACAGCCCCTGCCTCAGGGACAACTGGCACCCTGCAATGTCAAGGGAAATGCAGACTGACTGGTACGGTTTGCTGTGCTGTGTAAAGCTGCTTGGGCCCCCACACCCATCCCGGTCCCTCTCCCCTTCCTCTCCCAGCCTTCTGAGACACCCCTGAGGGCTCTTCAAGGCAGACCCAAAGCTGGCTAGTTCCCAGGGTGCTTGGAAGGTAGGGCGGGGAGAGGAAACTGTTCATTAAAATTCACATCAAGAGAAATAACTAATCAGAAACCATTTGTTGCTTAATTGGTTTTAAACTTCAGGAAGATTCCTCATTAGCCTAGGGGTGACCTCTGCAGAGCAGCCCAATTGGGAAAGGAAGGAAGGGGGTAGGGATGCAGAAGCCCCTTCTCCTGCCAGCCTGCCCCCGACTCTCCAGCTGGGCCATCAGAAATGCTCCTACGCTTCCTGCTGTGGGTTCTCAGAGCCAAGCTCTGGGTTTGCACTCCTCTTCTTCCTTCAAGCTCCCTTTTCCAGGAAGCCTGCTGCTAGAGTCTGAATGTTTGTCCTTCAAAATTCATGAGATGAAACCGAATCCCCAGTGTGATAGTATTAGGGTGAGGCTTTGGGAGGTGATTAGGTCACGAGGGCAGAGGGTGGGTGATCTGCCCACCTTGGTCCAAAGTGCTGGGATTACAGGCTTGAGTCACTGTGCCCAGCCCACACTGTAGGTACCTTTTGATGTATTGATTGTGCTTCCCAGCCTAAGAGCTGAAGTTTTCTCCCCATTCCTCTCATTAACTCCCGTTTCTCCCTCTTCCTCTGCCTCCCTGCTCCTCCCACTCTTCTCTCTTCTCTCCCTCCTCCTCTTTCCCCTTCTCTTCCTCCCACCCACTACCACTTCTCCTTCCTCCCAAGTCAACTCCCCTGGTGGCTAAAGGAAACACCAGATCAGTGGCCACCTCCAAGGCACACTAGAACCCCCCATCATTTTCATCAGCATTCCAGTTGATAATTCTCAAATCCGGGCCCCATTCCAACTTCCAACCAGACTGCTGCCTTCTGCCCGGGAGTCTGGGGAGGGGGCACTGGAAACCCATTGTATTCAGAGAGAGGGAAGAACTTAGCTCGGAGAAATGAAGACTGGAGAGGTTACAATGACTCTTCATATTTTGTCCTGTGCAGGCCAGAAGGACAGAGCCAGGACTGGTGCTGGAATGAATTTGAAGAAGAGTAGTGAACGACCACTTGTTTTGTTTGCCCAGGCTTCTAGAAACAGCATTCCTTTCTTTGGGGAACCTACCCTTCCACACTCCATATGGTTTCAACATGGCTACCACTTAGTGATACGGTCTCCTAGCCTCAGGTCATGGGACAACACCTGGCCAGTCATAAGCACCCATGGCCCTGTCTGTGGTGATTGGCTCAGAGATGGGCATGGGACCCAAGCCTGGCCTCTCTCAATCCTCCCTGAGAATGTACGTGTGATCACTGGGAGAAAGATTCTCTATCTTCTGGTTCCCCAAGCTGGGATGAGATATGCTGGGAATTGTTGGTGACTTCGTGCCAATCACACAGAGCAACAGAGCCAAGAGTTGCAGGGAGAGAGAAGAAAAGTCCTGACAACATTGTTTAGGTCTCTAGAGCCCTTGAGGTCACTTCTGTTGCTACCCTTCCCAATTTCTTGGGCCAATACATTCCCTATTTTGGTGAGCCAGTGAGTTGAATTTCTGTCACTTCAACTCAGAGTTCCCGACTGACGTAAGAAGTTTCTCACAGTGGGAGCTGTCCAAATGGGGCTGGGCCACCTTGGGAGGTGGCAGCTCCCAGAAAGAGCTGGGCAACCTCCGGCCAGGGACATTGGAGAGAAAATTTCTGGGTCCAATTGTGCCAGATAACAGCTAATATTTATTGAGTGCCTGGCATTTTATAGATATTACCTCAATCCTCAAAACACCCCTGTGGGGAGGCATTCACCCCATTTTATAGGTGAGGAAACAGAATCTCTGGGAGGTTCATTAACTTGTCAAGGTGGCACAGATCCAGGGTGAAGTGCAAGTCTTTTTGACTCCAGAACTCCTGCTCCTTAAGTCCAAAGATTCAGAGGCTCTTTGCCCACACCCTTCCTCAAAGCCTAGGTGCCCCTGGAGGGGCAAATGCAGTCCTGGTTTCTGCCGTCAGCTCAGCAACTCCTAAATAGGGCAGTCGATAGAGGAACGGTGCTGTGTCCAGGTGAGCAGAGAAGCACATGGCCCCAGTTGGCTCTGGGGACAGGCTGTCTGCAGAAGTGGAAGAAACCCAGAGGAGGAGAGGGGAGCCTCTCGGGAGGGGGCAGGTGAGCAGGAGGTGTGTCTTCCTCCAAAGACCTGGATGAGGGGTTCTGTACCTTTTATGTGTCATGAACACCTTTGGGAATCTGATGGAATCTGTGAGCCCTCTAGAAACAAAGACATGTGCAAATATGCAATGTATTGCACACAAGTCCAGGGGCTCCAGAGGCCTCCTGGAGCCATGCATGGAACCCCAGCAGCCCAGTTAAGAACTCATTGTCAAGAAGCATGAAAAGTGCCCAGGGGCTGCCCCAGGCCAATCAGGGGTAGCAATGAAATCTCAGAGAAGTCAGACCTACCTTAGCTGATGATTTTAACCAGCACATCCAGTGCGGAAGGAGATGGGGTTTCTTTGCCCCGTTTCTCAGGGCTTTGCCCCCCAGCACCATACTGACTCACAGCTCTCCTGTTCCATATCCTGCAGGGTTTCTGACTGATACATAGGCTCCTGTCTATGTTAGCCCAACTATTATGACTAGGATGACAGAGAGAAGGAGGAGGATCATGGTTGTTTCTCTCTCTCTCTCTACCTCTGACTCTGCCTCCGCACTTCTCTGGAAGAGATTGAGTTTCAGGAGTCATCCAATGAAGAAGGATGAAAGAAAGGACTCAGGGTGGGCTGATGAGGCAAGAGGGGTGAGTTGCCTGTGAAGCTGTCCTATCGACAGATGGGAGGAGGGAGGTGGAAAGGAGACCAGAAAGATGAGGGGTCTTCCAGAGAGGCTTTGGCCTCCAAATAAGACTGAGATTCATGGTTGAAGAGCAAAACGCAGCAGGGCTGGGAAGGGCCTGCTGAAGGGGCCTTGCAGGTCAGGCCTCTGCCTTTGAGTCCGTACCATCCCACCACATCCCCGCGATGAGCTCTTCCTTCCCAGGGCCTCCCTCTGGAGCCTGACCCCCTTCTGAGGCTCCCTCTATCTGAGCAGCCTGTCCTGCATATTTGTCACCTTGGCCTCTGAGGTGTGACTCTTATCTGCAGTGCCTGGGCCTCTGGAGCCAGGCACACCCAGGCAAGTAGGAGACAGATCAGCCAGGAATGCGGGGGTTGGGGGAGGCAGGGCGAGGGAATGCCCCTGGAAAGGCCCCCATGTGGAATGTCTGCTCTCCATCTCAAGCTTCTCCCACCTGACCCTTCACCCCAGGTCTGAGCTAGGCATTCCTTTTTTGGGCTCTCAAAGCTGCGTGTACTTTCCTTATTGAAATTGTCAGATTAATCGCCCATCTCCTTTCCTGTCGAGTCAATATCTGGTCCACCATTCTACCACCAGTATCTAGCAACTTGCTTGGCATATAATAGGTACACTGCACCCAGTAGATGCCCAATCGATATTTATTTATGAGGGAAACTGATCACACACACCCTGCACCTGGGGAAAAGGCCCCAGCTGCATTGCGGAAGTAGCATGAGGCGCAAGACCCCTGCAGGACTGAGAGGCAGGAGGCCTGCAGTTTGCTTAAATTCCACCAGCTGTGGCTTTGGACACTCCCTTCTCCTTCCAGGCCTATTTTCTTATCTGAAACTTGGACTTGGTTGGACTTGATACTCTGTGGTTCTTAGTCCCAATATAAGACTTTTTATTTTTATTTTATTTTAAAAATTTTAATGTATCTATTTTTTGAGATGGAGTCTTGCTCTGTCTCCCAGGCTAGAGTGCAGTGGCACAATCCTGGCTCACTGCAATCTCTGCCTCCCAAGTTCAAGCAATTTCCCTGCCTCAGCCTCCCAAGTAGCTAGGATTACAGGCATGTGCCACCACGCCCAACTAATTTTTGTATTTTTAGTAGAGACAGAGTTTCACCATGTTGGCCAGGTTGGTCTTGAACTCCTGACCTCAGGTGATCTGCCCACCTCAGCCTCCCAAAATGCTGGGATTACAGGCATGAGCCACCACGCCCAGCCCCAATGTACGACTTTTTAAAGTATCATGATTAATACATAAAAATTTTGACTCACAGTCAACAAACCTTGGCAACTTACCCTTTCTTTTACTCATGACCAGGCACCATGGGTATTTTTATTTATATGTCCCTGGTCTGAAAAGGGTCTGTCTCCTCATCCAGTCATGTGCGCACAAAATCAATTAATTACTTCGCTCACTCACTTGTTCATTCAACAAATATTTATAGAATGCCTGTCATGAGTCAGAGATAAACCGCGTTTCCTTTACCATCATTGTGGGAATCTTCAAGAGAGTGGTAGGTAGCAGGGATGGCGCCTCACACAGAGAATCTTCACGTAGGCATGGGGGTGGGCCAGGAGAGGCCCCTCCCTCCTCACCTGCCCTACTTCACCCCTCCTGCTGTTTGGCAAAGGCCTTGCTCCTGGAAGAGAGACAGCCCTGTGCGCTGAGCAGAGAGGTCCGGCTGGCTAACAGGCTTCCCATGGGCAGGTGGTGACATCTGATACAGGGATCTGGAAAGAGCGGAAAGGGGCTGGCGCTCAGCCCCTTCCGCATCCTCCAGTGGAGACCTGTTCACATGCCCCAGCAATTCCCTTGCACACACCCACCAAATATAGGTGGGAGGTATCATGGGCCCCTCTCAGTGACACTCAGGATGGGCCACTAGCCCCGGCCAGGACAAGTGAGCTGACTGTGCCACCTGGGTGGATGCTGTCTAGGACTCATCAAGGACTTGGCTAGAGCTGTAAGGCCTTCCCTCTAGATGTCGGGTTGTGATCTGACTTGTGCCTTTCCCCCCAACTGGCAGGCAGTGTCCTTGCCCCCTTTCCACCGGGGGTTGGAACAGCCACAGCTTTGTGCAGCACGGTGAACATGACAGGCACATAACTGGAATCACAGCCGTAGCCACCGCAGTGCATTCCTTCTGAGAACCCCTGCTTGTTTCAGCTTTCCTAAACCCTCGTGAAAGAAAATAGATCTCGAGACCCCGAACTCTCTATGCCAAAGGGAAAGTTAAGCTGGGGAACTGAGTCATACAAAAACTGCTTTCCTTTTGTTCCCAAACAGGCAGCTGTGATTTCACAACCCCGTCAGAGCCTCATTTCCTCTGCTCCCTCCTTTCAAATGTTTACTCTCTCTATGTCAAATGCAGATTTACAAAGCGCAGGATAAAGCATCATTGACTTTTTCTTCTGCTCCCTTTCACATATAAAATGTAGATTTACTGAGGTGAATCAGAGCCTCACAAGAACGTAATCATCTGCCTCAAGGCCTACCCTCACTCCCTCTTTTTTCCCTCCTGTTTGCTCTTTCCCCTTTAAATATTAAAGTTCCCAAAAACTCCCTTTGAGAAAAGCACGGGGTCACAGATGCTCCTGTGGCTTGAATTTCCCTACCCTCCCTCCCACCTCCCACCTGCAACCCCTACGGGCTGTCCTTAACCTTGGCTAAAGAAACTTCTACTTGATGGAAACCTACCTCAGTCACATTTGGTTTATACCTTCATCTCTCCCATTTGGCCTTGGGTACAGATGGGCTCAGGAGAGTTGCGTGCAGAATCAAGAAAGGGGGGAACCAGTGCCATCTGGTTTGAAGTCGCCAGCTAAGGGTGGTCTACAGAGCCCCAGGTGGGGAATGTAGGGCAGCTCCCCCTGGAAGTGTCCAATGGGCTAGATGCATTTTGCTAAATTTGGCCAAGTTGTTTTTCCCTTTGGTTTACGCAGTCATGAGCTATACCTGCTGAGTGCAGCTGGGGAGAGTAACCCGGGCTCAGGCACTGGCTTCTCAACAGATTCCCCCTCCTGGCTCAGCTGGGGTCCTGTTACCGCTTGGCAATCCTTTTAAAAAATAACTTTGTTATTTAACTTACTAAAAAGCCATATAAGCACCTTGTAGAAAATTTGGAAAATAAAGGTAAGTAAAAAGAAACATCACTCATAATTCTCACAATTCCACCACCCAGAAAAAACCACTGCTAACTTGCATATATTCTTACAGTCTTACATCTGTCTCTATATGCATATATATTACATATTCTTTTCAAAAATCAGATTATTGTGTTCATACTAGTTATTCTATGAATATTCCTGAATTCTTTTTTCATGTAATCAAACACTATTTTCCAACATATTTGAATGGCTGCATACCATTCTATTATACTGAAATTGGGTTATAAATTAGACTAATATTTCATATTAACCATTTGAGCCTGTCTGAAGTAACAAGAAATCCAGTGTCTCTCTCTTGGGGGCTTCCTCCATCCTGAATTGGAGGACTTCTTGAATCCGAAGGGCTGGTTCGTCCATCCAAAGCCAGGTGAGGAGAGCGCTGGAGCCTCCGACTCACTGTGGCTTCTGCTGCCACCCCAAGGTGTCACAGTAGAACCTGGCCCTACGCAGTCTGAGCATCCTTGCCCACCAAGACAGTGATGCTCTCACTGGTCCAGATTTCTACAGGGATTGTGATCCTTCTTCAGTGGAGGAAGACCCCAATGTGTTGAAGTGCCTAGGATGGGAGAGACTTCCAGCCCAGACACGCCAGCCAGAACCCTACCAGCTTAGAGCCCGGGCCTGGCACTGAGCTTAGACCCTGGCCAGGTCCCCACCACCAATCGCTCTCTTTCAGATCCATCTCAATCCATTAGAAGGAATCAAGCCGTGTTAATTACTGAATGAAAGGGGTTAAAGGCTTCTACTCCTTTCCTCTGGGGGCTCTTTGCTCCAAAGAGATTGCCCACCTCCTTCTCAGCAGCCATTCCTGAGAAACTATTAGTTCTCTCAAATTCCCTTTGCTGCACCTCAACTTTCATCTGTTTGCCATGCATTCTTTTATTTCCTCTCTTATCAGGAACTGTCCTCCTCTTCCAGGCTAACCCCATGTCCTCTATACACTGCTGATCTTGCCCCTGCCCTCTTGTATCTTCTCTCTTTGTTAACTATGCCTTCTATATCTCTCATCTTCTATCTCTCCCTCTTTACTAAGTCCTTACCCTTCCCCAGACAGACAAATCTCTCAAGCCTAGAAAACAGACAAGCAAATAAACCCGCCCCTTTCAACCTTGATTCCCCTCCATCTACCACTCAACTCTCTCCTTATCTTTTGGGCCAAACTTCTACAAAGCACAGTGTACCATCAGCCCACATAACCTAGGCACCTTGCCCATCCCTCCGATGAGACCGTGTTCTCAGAGGTCACCACTAACTGGGGTTACCATGTGTCTCAGTTTTCCAGGAAGAATCCTGCTTTACCCTTGTTGTCCCAGAGTCTTCTCCAGCGGTCCCAGTTTAAACACTAAATGTTATAACCACCTCATCCCTAATCAGCCACGACCAACACGACCCACAGCTCCATTGCAGTCATTCTCCGCAACCGCACTGCAACACAGCATTCTATCGACTATGCTGGTCTTGAACTCTCCTCCTCCTCCGGCTTATTTGACACCCGTCTGCTGGTGTCTCACCTCTCCCCTCTGTGTGCTTTCTCTTATCCACATTCACAGCATTCACTTTCCCCACATATGCCAATGGTTTTCCACCTTCACTTCCTCTTGTTTAGCATTTAATCTCCTTCTGAATTTCGCCCACACCCACAGCTTCACTCATCATCCCTGCCTTCACCCTCAATTCAGGGCAAATCTAAAGACTCTGGGAATCACACTGGCCAGGATGGTCTTGATCTCTTGACCTCGTGATCCACCTGCCTCAGCCTCCCAAAGTGCTGAGATTACAGGCATGAGCCACCTTACCCAGCCTATGATCTTTTAAAATATGATCAAATTATTTTAACTAGATAGTTAATCTGGTAAGAAACCCAGGAAAGAATTCTGACTGAGATAATACAGGAGAGAGACTCCTCTTATTATTTAAAGGTAATAGTATGTTACAGTAATTTGGGGGGGGGTGGCAGAGTGGTATAGGAACAAGAATAGAGAAGCAAATCAATGCAACAGAGAGAGAATCCAGAAATATATAACCGTGTATGTACAGAAATTTAGTATGTGAGGAAAGGAGACATTGCTAATTAATGGGGGAAAGATGGATTATATATGTATATAAACATTTATAGAAAGAAAATTTAAGTGAGTATTTCTTGAGATGGGGAAGAGCTCTTCAAGTGTGATATCTAAGTCAGAGATGGTAAAAGGAAAGGTTAATATATTTTACTATCAAAAGGCATTGTTTGACCGCAAAAATACTTTTTTACAGCTGGGCGCAGTGGCTTATGCCTGTAATTCCAGCACTTTGGGAGGCCGAGGGGAGCAGATCACGAGGTTAGGAGATTGAGACCATCCTGGCTAACACGGTGAAACCCCATCTCTACTAAAAATACAAAAAATTAGCCAGGTGTGGTGGCGGGCACCTGTAGTCCCAGCTACTCGGGAGGCTGAGGCAGGAGAATGGTGTGAACCCAGGAGGCGGAGCTTGCAGTGAGCTGAGATGGCACCACTGCACTCCAGCCTGAGCGACAGAGCAAGACTCTGTCGCACTCCAGCCTGGGCGACAGGGCGAGACTCCATCTCAAAAATAAATAAATAAATAAATAATACTTTTTTACTTTTAATTTTATACTTTATTGTAAAAAAGAAAACTTCTGCATGGCAAACACTGCATAACAAAAGTTAAAAGAAATAAGTAACTAGGGGACATGGGTATTTGTAGCAATATGTGATAGAGAAGGGAATACTCTCCCCAGTATAGAAAGTGCTCCTTCAACTCAATAAGATAAAGATGGAGACTGAATGAAAACAGGGAAAGGGGATGAAAGCATTTGGACATCGTTGTTCGCTTAATCAGCCACCTATGCGAAAAGGCAGTGGGGGAGTAGCCAGCTAGAGGAGCAACATCACACAAATGTTATCAGACCCTCCCAGTCTGTGGCTATAAATAAAGCTCCATTAACATCCATAACTCAAAGTTCCTGCTGTTTCTCTTCTTGCGCTTACAGGACCTCTGCCCTCTTCCTCCTCTGCCACAAGTATTTCTGGGAGTTCCAAAAAAGGGAGCACACATATGCTCAAGCATCGCTCTGTCAGCCACGATCCCCATATGGCTTCTCTAGAATCCTTCCTCTCTGCCCCAGCTCAACGCCTACTGTCAGCAAAGCCACTAGAAGTAGCCTGAGCATGTCACTCTGACAGTGACCCATGGGTGACTAGTGCTCTGAGGAGGTGTCACCTTCCAATGTTTCCAAAGCCACCATTCACTGGAACCAGAGGGTGGCAGGCCCCAAGGAGAGGTGAGGAGGACTGTCTTTCTTCTCTACCACTCAGCGTCCAGCTACGCTGCTTACCCACAGCTTAACCTGACTCAAGAGGAAGTGAGAAGTGACACCAGAGAGGGAGGGTGGAAGGGGACTGTATTAGTTTCCTATTGCTGCTGTAACAAAGTGCCACAAACTTGGCGGCATAAAAGAACACACATTTATTATCTTATAGCTCTGGAGGTCAGAAGCCTGAAATCAGTTTCACTGGGCCAAAATCAAGGTGTTGGCAGGGCCACGCTCCCTCCAGAGGCTCTAGCACAGAACCGTTTCCTTGCATCTTCCCACTTCTAGATGTGTTCCTTTGCATTCCTTGGCTCATGGCCCCTTCCTCCATCTTCAAAGTCCTCAGTGTAGCATCATGCTTTCATGGGCACTTTGTCTTCTTGTTCTAGGTCAAACCTCCCTCTGTCTCCCTCTTATAAGGACACCAGTGATTGCATTTAGGGCCTACCCAGATAATCCAGGATAATCTTCCCATCTCAGGTCCTTAATCACCTTGGCAAACTTTTATATATTTTTTTGTCAGGCAAAGTAACATTCATAGGTTCCAGGAATAAGGACCTGGTTATCTTTGGGGCCTATCATGCTGCCTACCACAGGGGCAGATCAGTGCCTTGTGATCACCCCCCAGACAGCTTATCTCCAGTCTTCCCAGCTCCCAGCTACCTTCCCCAGTTCAGGAAAGCAGCCTCCATGTATATTCATAGGGGCAAATAAATGCTGGTATTGGGGAGGGATGTTGTCTATATCAGAAGTGTCAGGGCTCCAGCCTGGCCACCAAGTGCCCTGTGTTGGGGGTCGACCATCAGCCCTGGGTGTACAGAGAAAGTTGGTGACAGGTCAGCATTTCAGAGCCAAACAGCCCCATAAGTTGATCACTGCTGAACTCAGCAGGACTTGGAACCAGCACCACCTGGCTGGACCTCCCAGTGGCTCCTCTCCTAGGGTCCCCAGGCAACTTCGTCTGTCTCCCCAATGAGTGCTACAGCAGGATCCTCATGTTTATCACCATCACTGTCCCATCACCAACATGCTGGGCTCAACTCAAGGCCAGAAAGAGATGAACGCTGGACATAGGTTCAAGCTGATAACCAAGAGTCAGTGTGGGAGCTCACCAGGGCCTCAAACAGAGGGCCCTGAAACAACCTGGGTGGAGGTGGGTCTGAGATGGGCATGCATAATTAACCTGGCAGGAAATAGGAGCAGGGAATATTTGTTGGATGACACCAGCCTCCAAAGATCGCCTTGAAAATGTGATGGGCAGTGGTTTAAAGTTACCATCATAACCTCCAACAACTAACATCTGATCGCTTCCACAGCCATGAATGACATCGCTATCATCACCACCAGCAGAAAGCCCATGAACATGCATGAGTACACAATGCAACAGTCAGGAGGGCACTGGTTAGAGGGAGGGCTGAGGGAGCAACAGCAGCCAGACCATCGAGCAGCTTATTTGCCAGTAGAGTTTGGATTTTATCCTAAGGCCAGTGATATTTATTAGGAGTTTTAAGCAGATGTGTCTAGATTTACATTTGAAAAACCACTCTGGCAGCATCGTGGATAATGGGTTATAGTAGAGCAAGGCTGGAGGCAGGGAGACCAGTTAGGAGGCTGTTGCCACAGCCTAGGCAAGATATCATCTGAAGTTGTGTCAGTGCATATGGTAAGAAGTGGACATATTTGAGAGATATTTATGAAGGAGAAATAAGACTTTTGAATTGATGGGATGTTGGGGCAGAGGAAGGAGTCAGGAATAATGCCAGTGTTTCTGGCTTCAGCCATGGGATGATGGTGGTCTCATTCATTGAGCAGGAAGAGCAGGGGTCTTTGGAGAAGAATGTGAATGTTTAGACATTTGCAGTGTGTGCTGCTTGTAAGACATCCAAGAAGTCAAATAAGCAGGTCTGGAGCCCACAGGAGAGGTCTGGGCTGAGGACATGAATGGTAACTGAAACCAAGGACCTGGTGTTCAGGGAGAGAGATCCTGTGGGGGAAAAAAAAGAAGAGCATACAATAGAATCCAGGGATATCACCCACATGTGAGGAGCCAGTAGAGGAGGATGGGACACAAAGGATCCCGAGGACCGACCAGAGACGTAAAAAGAAAATCAGAAGTGTGTGTGTCCCTGAAGTAAGGCAAGGGGGTTTCAAGAAGGGAGAGGTGGTCAGCAGCATGGCACGGTGCTCCAAGGACAATAAGGAAAGGAATAAAATGTGGACTTTGTACTCAGGAGGACATTTGTGGTCTTGCTGAAGACACCATGGGTAGCGAAGCCTGACTGCATGGGCTGATGAATGAGTGGGAGTTGAGAAAGGAAGGCAAAGGAAGCTCACCCGCTTGAGAGGTTTAGATGTGATGGAAAGGAGAGAAAGGGACAGTGAAGTTCAAGAAGGACACTTTTTTTTTTTTTTTTTTTTGGATAGCAAAGATTTGATCAGGAGGCTGAGATCTGGGGAGAAGTGTTAATTGGTTGCTATTGTTTGAATGTGTCCCCCTAAAGTTTGTGTGTTGGAAACTTAATTGCCATTGTATTAACAGGTGGGACCTTTAAGAGGTGATTAGGTCATAGGAGCTACTCCCTCACGAATGGATTAATGCCATTATTGCCGGAATGGGCTCCTGATATGTCTGGTCCCCTTCCTCTCTATTTCACATGCTTGCCTTTGCCCTCCATCCCTCCATCACAGGATGACCCTTACCAGATGCTAGTGCCATGCTCTTGGACTTCCCAGCCTCCAGAACCATGAGCCAACTAAATTTCTTTTCTTTATAAATTACCCAGTCAGTGGTATTCTGTCATAGCAACACTGTGCAGACTCAGACACTGATGTAACAGAATGAAGACATGGCAGATAAGGAAAACACAGTCAGATTGCCAGGCACAGAGGCACATCAGAGACAATGAACAAATCTGTGCGGCTATGTGATTTTCTCTGGCTGCCTCTCAGGCCTGCTGTAGCTGGTGTGCCTGCAGAGAAGGTCAGAGCTAGAGTTTCTAGGTTGACAGACAAAAAGAACCACGAGGCAAGGAAATTGAGGACACTGGCAAGATAAGCTTGTGGTGGTAGATATTGGGATCTAAACTGGGAAGGGAAGGGACTGAAGGCAGAAAGGGTGGATGCACAGAACTTGCTATTGTCAGAGGTAAACAAACCGAGACACTAGTTAAAATGGTAAGGACAGATTTTATTCAATGATAACTATTGCAAAAGGGAAAAGGGTTCTGCATGAACTGAACTCAACTTCTTCAAAACAAAGGGGAAGAGGCTTTTTTTTAAAGTGGAGTGGGCCAGGCAACAGGCACTGAAGGGCAAAAACAGGGGTTTGCCCTATATGACCAGGCAAGCTAGATTTGGTGACTGGCACTTATCAAAGTTAACTGCCTTCCCGCAGAGCCTGGGAGACAGGGGCCCTTGACTGGAACAAACAATAAATTCTTTGGCGACCTTGAGCTTTCCCAGGCAGGGACTTTAAGGGGCTGGAGTCATCATCTAGTGATGCTGCTTTGAGCTGTTAGAAACTATGCTAGTGTTTATTTAAGTCTCTGGGTGCAAGGGTTCAGATGGAGTCATTATGTGCTGAGAGTTCTTTTCCAGCTCTCACTGCCCTTGATGAGCAGGTGTAAAGGGAGGGCCCAGAGAGCAGGTGGAAGGAGCAGAGGCTGAGGTCAGCCTGAATTTTAGATTGTAGAGGTAGAGAATCTCTAGATTGAGGCCATGGGAGTGGGTGGCTGGAGGTGAGATGAAGGCCACTGAAATCAGAAGCTAAGGCCGAGGTTCACGCGGAGCCCCCTCCGTGAAGGCAGAAATTCAGTGGGAAAGATGCCTGGGTGACAGCCATGAGGGGACCAGCTGTGGGAGCCTCAGAGGAGCAGGTGGGTGAAGAGGGATTTTTGTTTGTTTGTTTTTGAGACTGAGTCTCACTCTGTCCGCCAGGCTGGAGTGCAGTGGTTGGAGTGCAGTGGCTCATTGCAACCTCCACCTCCCAGGTTCAAGCGATTTTCCTGCCTCAGCCTCCTGAGTAGCTGGGATTACAGGTGCCCACCACTGTGCCCAGCTAATTTCTGTATTTTTGTAGAGACGAGGTTTCACCATGTTGGCCAGGCTGGTCTTGAACTCCTGACCTCAGGTGATCTGCCTGCCTTGGCTTCCCAAAGTGCTGGAATTACAGGCATGAGACACTCCCTGGCTGGGTGAGGAGTTCTATGGGAAGGTAGAAGAGTGATGGTCTGGGAGGAGCCATAGGGAGTCCCACCTTACTTCCTGACCAAGGAGCATCTGGGAGAATGAGGATCCATCCTTCAAGGACAGCAGGGGGTGGGGGCCTTCTCTGCACAGCTCAAAGTGAGATCCTGACCACAAGGTACAAAAACAACCACAGTCCTTGAAATCATTACAGTTATTCTGTGCTCTCTTAGGGCAGAAAATCATATCCTGCTTATCCCCAACTTAGTGCCTCAGGCAGGGGCAGAGAGAAAATACAATTCCAGAAATGCCAGAAGTGCCCATGGACTGAAGGAACGCTCCCCTGTAGGTCCCAGCCAATTCAAGTGTGAAGACCCCTTTTTCAGTGAAAACATTTTTGACTTTGAACTTCAAATGTATCTGACACAATAGCAGTTGTGATTAAGAGAGTTGCTCATGGTGAGTGAGGATAGGAGCCCAGACTGGGTCAGACAGAAGCATGTTCAAACCCTGGCTCTTCCTCTAGCCTTGGGGACTTGGGCAACTCGGTCAGCCTCTTTTTTTTTTTTTTTTTTTTTGAGACGGAGTCTTGCTCTGTAGCCCGGGCTGGACTGCAGTGGCCGGATCTCAGCTCACTGCAAGCTCCGCCTCCCGGGTTTACGCCATTCTCCTGCCTCAGCCTTCGGAGTAGCTGGGATTACAGGCGCCCGCCACCTCGCCCGGCTAGTTTTTTGTATTTTTAGTAGAGACGGGGTTTCACCGTGTTAGCCAGGATGGTCTCAATCTCCTGACCTCGTGATCCGCCCGTCTCGGCCTCCCAAAGTGCTAGGATTACAGGCTTGAGCCACCGCGCCCGGCCCGGTCAGCCTCTTTAAGCCTC
The DNA here is from genome assembly GCF_047675955.1 of Chlorocebus sabaeus. Classification (NCBI taxonomy): domain Eukaryota; kingdom Metazoa; phylum Chordata; class Mammalia; order Primates; family Cercopithecidae; genus Chlorocebus; species Chlorocebus sabaeus. Next base: position 49,180,928 of record NC_132929.1, on the reverse strand, counting down.
AGTTTAATCATCTGTAAAATGGGGAAAATACCACTGACATAGTGGTATTTTCAGACAGAGCTCTAGCAAGCATTACATGAGCTAATCCATGCTAAGCATTTGGTGTGGTAGCTTCCACAGGGCAAGTGCTCCATAAATGTTAGTTACCATCATGACTATGAATTCTCTTACATTTAAAAAAAATGTGTGTTTCTTTCTTCACAAGAGCACTGCACACATGGGGGAGATGGTTGTTCATACGTGTGGGAGGCGCATTATGGATTCAATCAGTCGGCTGTGCCTGGGGAGACTCTGGAGATTCAGAGACCCCTGAGAGTAACTTGGGCCCCTAGTTAGTCCACGTTTGCACTTACCACACTCTAATCTGATCTGTCCCCAGGGTAAGCACTATCAAGGAAACTGAGGCCCACAGAGGGCCAGGAACCTACCCGCGGACACACAGACACCCGTGGTGGAGCTGGGTGGGCGCCAGCCTCACTCACCTCCCTCTCGCTGTCTTCCTGTGGCAGCTTCAGCCTGCTGGCGTCCCCACAAATGCCTGGGCCTGGCTGGGCCTCTGTGTTTGCTGTGTTGCTGCTGTCACCGCCAACTGCTCTGTCGACCGTGGGAGTGTGGGCCCGGGCTCCAGGAACTGTTGTCCCAACTCTGATTGTGGTTCCAGATTTAGTCACATTTCTGTCCCAGTCCCCATCGCAGTGCCTGTCCCTGTCCCTGTCAGAGTTTCTGTCCCAGCCTCTATCACAGCCTCTGTCACAGCTCCTGTCACAATTCCTGTTACAATCCCTGTCAGAGTCTCTGTCACAGCCCTTGTCCCAGCCTCTATCACAGCCTCTATCACAGCCTCTGTCCCAGCCTCTATCACAGCCTCTGTCACAGCCTCTGTCACACCCTCTATCATAGTCTCTATCACAGCCTCTATCACAGCCTCCATCACAGCCTCTATCACAGCCTCTGTCACAGCCTCTATCACAGCCTCTGTCACAGCATTCGTCATAGTCTCTGGCACAGCCTCTGGCACAGCCTCTGTCACAGCCCCTGTCACAATTCCTGTTACAGTCCCTGTCAGAGTTTCTCTCACAGCCCTTGTCACAGCCTCTGTCTCAGCCTCTGTCACACCCTCTATCATAGTCTCTATCACAGCCTCTATCACAGCCTCTGTCACAGCCTCTACCACAGCCTCTGTCCCAGCCTCTGTCACAGCCTTTATCACAGCCTCTGTCACAGCCTCTGTCACACCCTCTATCACAGCCTCTATCACAGCCTCTATCACAGCCTCTATCACAACCTCTGTCCCAGCCTCTATCACAGCCTCTGTCACAGCCTCTGTCATAGTCTCTATCACAGCCTCTGTCACAGCTTCTGTCACAGCCTCTGTCACAGCCTCTATCATAGTCTCCATCACAGCCTCCGTCATAGTCTCTGTCACAGCCTCTATCACAGCCTCTGTCCCAGGCTCTATCACAGCCTCTGTCACAGCCCCTGTCACAATTCCTGTTACAGTCCCGGTCAGAGTTTCTGTCACAGCCCTTGTCATGGCCTCTGTCACAGCCTCTATCACAGCCTCTATCATAGTCTCTGTCACAGCCTCTGTCACAGCTCCTATCAGTCTCTATCACAGCCTCTGTCACAGCCTCTGTCACAGCCCATGTCACAGCCTCCATCACAGTCTCTGTCACAGCCTCTGTCACAACCTCTGTCACAGCCTCTGTCACAGCCTCTGTCAGAGCCCATGTCACAGCCTCTATCACAGCCTCCATCACAGTCTCTGTCACAGCCTCTACCACAGCATCTGTCACAGCCTCTGTCACAGCCCTTGTCACAGCCTCTGTCACAGCACTTGTCATAGCCTCTGTCATAGCACTTGTCACAGCCTCTGTCACAGCCTCTGTCACAGCCTCTGTCATAGTCTCTATCACAGCCTCTGTCACAGCTTCTGTCACAGCCTCTGTCACAGCCTCTATCATAGTCTCTATCACAGCCTCCGTCATAGTCTCTGTCACAGCCTCTATCACAGCCTCTGTCCCAGGCTCTATCACAGCCTCTGTCACAGCCCCTGTCACAATTCCTGTTACAGTCCCGGTCAGAGTTTCTGTCACAGCCCTTGTCATGGCCTCTGTCACAGCCTCTATCACAGCCTCTATCATAGTCTCTGTCACAGCCTCTGTCACAGCTCCTATCAGTCTCTATCACAGCCTCTGTCACAGCCTCTGTCACAGCCCATGTCACAGCCTCCATCACAGTCTCTGTCACAGCCTCTACCACAGCATCTGTCACAGCCTCTGTCACAGCCCTTGTCACAGCCTCTGTCACAGCACTTGTCATAGCCTCTGTCATAGCACTTGTCACAGCCTCTGTCACAGCCTCTGTCATAGCACTTGTCACAGCCTCTGTCACAGCCCTTGTCACAGCCTCTGTCACAGCACTTGTCACAGCCTCTGTCATAGCACTTGTCACAGCCTCTGTCACAGCCCATGTCACAGCATCCGTCACAGCCTCCGTCACTGTCTCCATCACAGCCTCCATCACAGCCTCCGTCACAGCCTCTGTCACAGCCTCTATCCCAGCCTCTGTCACAGCACTTGTCACAGCCTGTCACAGCACTTGTCACAGCACTTGTCACAGCTTCTGTCACAGCCTCTGTCACAGCCCTTGTCACAGCCTCTTTTATAGCCTCTATCACAGCCTCTGTCACAGCCCTTGTCACAGCCTCTGTCACAGACCTTGTCACAGCCTCTATCACAGCCCATGTCCCAGCATCCGTCACAGCCTCTGTCACTGTCTCCGTCACAGCCTCTATCCCAGCCTCTGTCACAGCCTTTGTCACAGTCTCTATCACAGCCTCTGTCACAGCCTCTGTTACAGTCTCTATCACAGCCCCTGTCACAGTCCCTATCATAGCCTCTGTCATAGTCCCTGTCACAGTGTCTATCACAGACCTTGTCACGGTGTGTATAACAGTCCACACCGCAGTCTCTATCACAGCCTCCATGACAGCCCCTGTCACCACGTCTGTCATAGCTTATGTGGCAGTCTCCACTGCCCTCTCCTTGGCTCTGCCTCTTCTCTGGATCCTGCAGGGTGGCCTGGGGCACAGCTCTCATTACACAGTGGAGCTGTCTCTTTCTGGAAGGCATCCAGTGGAAGGCTCATGTAATAGCAGGTTACCCTGATGCATGGGGCTTGTGGGAGGGAGGCTGGGCCATGGGGCCTGTACGAAGATGTGCTTTGCAGGGAACCAGAGAGAGCAGCTCTCTCAAACTCGAGCCTGGCTATTACTCAGTCCCTGTCCCTGTAGCAGTCAGGGGTCCAGGCCCCTGCTTCTGGCAGGATGACTTGTTTCACAGCATTACTTTCATCTCTGTCACCCCACTGTGAGCTTCCAGGGGCGAGGATTGTGTCTCGTTCTTTCCTTGCTCACTCTGAGCAGAGCTGAGCACAGCGCTGGGCTCCCAGGGCACAACCCAACGTCCTCCCCAAAGTCCTGGCCTGTCTCCAGTCGCCCTCAGCATTCCCCACTGCTTCAAGAGCCACCCACCCTCGTGTCCTCGCGTTCCCCACTCCTCGACCCCCGGGACTGCGGTCTCCCAGGGCACTCACCTACTCCAGGGCAGGGGCTTCCCTTTGCCGCTCTTCTGCTCACACTGGGCCCTGCACCTGGCGTGCCCCACCTCCCTGCCTCCACTTCTACAAGTCACACCTGCTTGCTTCAAAACTACTTCAGACATGCGCGTCTCCCCTGCTCCGTCCTCATGCTTGTCCTCCTCCCCCCTCGACTCTCTAGCCTCTTGTCCACATCACATGCTCCTTGTCCCTGGCTTCCTTATGTGAAGTCTTGAGTCTTTCTTATCCTTGCCACAGCCTGGAGGTGCCTGGAGATTAGGGACTGGGTCATATAGCATCAGATAACAGGTACTCCACACGTTGAACAGAGAAATGGGATCCTGTGAAATTGGGGGAGGAAGAAAATGTGGATAAGTCAGGAGAGGACTGAGGGCATGGTAGGGAGTACTGCCTGGGCAAGGCTGGGTGGAGTGGAGGAGCCCAGTGTTAGTGGGGTACTGAGCCAAGTCCAGTCCCTGGGCCATCTCAGGGTCCCAGGTAAAGCCCCAACTCTCCAGCTGCCCACCACCTCTCTTTCTACCACCGCACCCAGCCCCATTTGCAGAGTCTCTTCCCCCCTCGCCCAGTCTAGTCTGTCTCTTCCTTCTTTCCCTTCCTGGCGCCTCCAGCCCAAGCTGTGAAACCACCCTCAGAGGCCCCTGTCTGAACCCACTTCATCCCTGATATATTGTAAATTCCAGACTTTGAAAAGTGGAGTCTGTGGTACTTATTTCTTGGCAGCTCTGCTCAGTTGGCACCTCAGGGCCTCCCCCTCCCAATGCGTCCCTCTCTGGCCTGGCTCTGAGTCCAGGTGGCCCAGACGTCCTGGAGCCCCAGAAGGACACAGAGACACAGTCCAGACCTGGCTGAGCTGTCAGCACATCTTCCTCCAGGCTCCCCGGGGTGGGAGGGGGAAGAGGTCCCACTCGGTGCCCTGGCAGAGTCCCCAGGGAACAGCCGAGCGTCCGGGATGGTGGGGAGTAGAGAGATCAAGGGCAATGCAGCTGGGGCTGGCCTGGAGATGAAAGGGCTTTGGGCTCTGCTGGGCTCCAGGTGCTCAGAGGTGGAGTCCTGCACAGAGGCAGGGGATAGAGAAGAGGACAATACAATAGCTCATGATCCTAGATCCTAAAGAAACCAGGCAGAACTGAAGAGAAAGCAGATGGCAAGCCCAATAGGAAGCTGGGACTGTAGGGGGTCTCTTGTTCACTAACACCTTAATGTGATGGGCATGTGGGCTCCCAGGGCTTTTTTATAGCAAGAGTCACCTACTGGGGTTGAGGGTGCTGGTGGGGGGGATCAGAAGGACCGAGTATAATACAGCAGGACTTTCTCTTAGGGCTAGCTTAGGGCAAAAGCTGTTGCAGGTGAATTGGACACCTGCCCCCAGCCCTATCCTTGATGACCCCACTATGAGAATGCTGCAGGCCTTATCCATGCCAGGCTACTCCATTCACTGTTTCCTCCATCATAAGCATGCATACACACACACACACACACACACACCCACTAACCACTTTCCATTTCCTCCAGGAAACCCACCTTGACTCTACTCGAGAGGATCATTGACCCGAGCTTCTGAACCACTGCCTCTGACCCTTGATTACAAACCTCTGGGATGATCTTTTGCTGCTTTGACCAGACCAGGTACCACCCAAACTAGGGCATATCTCTGCCTTCTTGGCCTTCATCCATGTGTAGCTGTGCACAGAGCTGGGCACCCAAGGGCTTGGTCAACACTGGCTGGTTGGTTTGTTTCCCAGAACATCTACATCCAGTCTGGTTGCTCCCTGCATGCCCCCTCCCCTTCCAGTTTGTTTTTCTTTTCTTTTCTTTTTTTTTCTTCCAGTTTCTTTATCAGGAAGCCTCGGGACAGAAAACCCGAGGGCATGGTGCTGATTCTAGTATTCTTTCTTAGAGGCCTTGTCTCCAGGTCGGGACTCCCAGCGGGAAGTCTATATGTTCCTGATCCCTGTCCAGCCCTACAGAGCAGACCCACCTTGGGGCAGAGCAGAAGGGCAGGACTGTATCTACACTGAGCAAAAAGATGAAGTGGCATGTATGTATGGATACCACTCCCCACCACCCCCGCCTTCTCAGAGGGTCTTGAGCACAGGGTCAAGGGTGTGGCCTCTGAGTTAGCAGCTGCCTATACAGCAGGGGTGTTCAATCTTTTGGCTTCCCTGTGCCACACCGGAGGAAGAAGAATTGTCTTGGGCCACACATAAAATATACTAACATTAACAATAGCTGATGAGCTGAAAAACAAAATATATCGCAAAAAAATCTCATAACGTTTTAAGAAAGTTTACAAGTTTGTGTTGGGCTACATTGAAAGCTGTCCTGGGCTGCATGAGGTCCATGGGCTGTGGGTTGAACAAGCTTGCTATAGAGCTTGGGGCCACAGCAAGTTCCTGTCCCAGAGAGAAGGAAGTCTATCTTCTGGAGACCCAGCCAGGGCTTGTCAGGGATGGAGAGTTCAAAGGAAAGAATCTTGTATAAAACATCCCTTTCATCCCAACAGAAAGTTTTAAGATGACGATATGACCTAAATTGGATTCCAAAGGCCAGGTGCCTTCCTCTCCACTGGGTAATGCAGGTTTCATTCTATCATTTCATCATTCAGTGTTTACTGAGAACTTACTACAAATGAGATGCTATGCTAGGTGCATTCATTTGCTCTTATAGTCTTAGCAATAACTTTTGAGGTGCATATCATTAAACCCATTTTACACACGAGGAAGATTGAGGCATACACAGGCAGTAACTGACAGAGAAGTATTTAATTCTCCAGCTTTTGTTTTTCAGTCTCATGCTCTATTGTTTACAACAGGGGTTCCCAGACTTTTGGAACTTACAGATCAATAACATTTCAAAAATGATTTTTGGGAACAAACACAGAACCCAGTGCCAACTTTTTATTTAGCCAACGACATTGAAAAAACAGCATCTTCCAGCACCATGATTTCATAAAAGGGCATTTTAACACGGAGAATGTGGCAAGGATTTAACCTTAGAATAAAGACAGCCTTCTAAGAAAGGACAGCTGGCAACCTTACCCTAAAATATCCTACATTGTTCTCTCTCTCTCGCTCTCTCTCTCTCTCTCTCTCTCTCTCTCTCTCTCTCTCTCTGTGTGTGTGTGTGTGTGTGTTTCATTTCATTTCAAGCAGAACTGGCCAAAACTTTGGCATTGCAGGCTGTGGGAGCCACTGCCCTACCCCAGAGCTGCCTCTCCAAGCAAGAACAATGTCCTCTGCCCATAAGCAAATAAGCGTCCAGAATTTCCCATCCCCCTCTGCCCATCTAGGTCCCCCACAAATAAGGTCTGAGGTTGATTTATACAATCAGCTACATTCTCCACTTCTACTCCCAGCAGGTCTTCTAACTTTCACTGATATTCAGTGTCCATTCCAGGGAAGGAAACCCATGCTCCCCAGTCCCCTTCTCTCTTGGACTCAGATGTTTTCTACGTTTGCATTCCAGGAATACCCAGGTCTGCTGTAGCCCTGCAGCAGCCCATTTGTCTCCAAAGTCCCCTAGTCCCCCACCCATGGTTAGAGCAGCAGGTCTTCTCCATATTTCAGTCCCGAGACAGGGCCTTTCCCTTGCTGGGGTCCCCAGGGCCTGGCTACCATGTTATCAAAGGAACCAGAGCAGACCCCAGGCCTTCTAGGCATTGCTGGAAAGGAGAAGGTGTGAGACCTGGGAGGAGCAATGGGGAGATTACAGAATGTGGGGGTCCTATTTATTCTCTCTCCATTCTTCACCTTCTCTCTCCTTCTCCTTCCTACACCTGTGCCTACCCCCTACCCCACCTGCATGAGCAGATGGGCAGTAGGGCACAGCCTGCCCTGTGGAGCCCTTGTTTGGAATTCCAGCTTCACCATTTTCTTGCTTTGGGGCATTTGGCAAGTCACTTAACCTCTCTGTGCTTTAGTTCTCTTGCCTGCAAATGGGAGTAAGAATGTTAGGTTGACCTATGTGAAATCGCCAACATTTGACAATATTGGGCTCACAAAAATCAAAATTTCATGTGGTTTAACAACAACAAAAAGGTGTAAACTGTAAAGTGTTGGATATACGTCTCTCATCAAGTCTGGCCCCCTCCTCCAGGAAGCCCTCCCTAGCAACTCCAAGGCCAGCAATAGCTCCCTCTGAAATCTCTTATGGTTGGGGACATGATTTAGTACACATTTCTTTGCTGTCTTCAGTTTTCCTGCTCTATTTTCATGCCCTATTCCTGAGAATGAGTCTAGCTTCCTCACAACTTGAAGCCCACTAAGGGCAAGACCTGGGGCTCTTCTTCCTCCTCTGTCCCCTGGACTGTTGGCATACCATCAATGTCCTCCATTAGAATTTCCACATAAAGGAGACAGGAGGAGCTAGACCTCATCAGGGTTTCCCAAGGGCCTGATTTATCTAATAGTCATTGCTGCACCCAAAGTTGGTCCTAGACGGTGGTGAATGGGTGCCACTAACGAAATTGAGGGTGAGTGAGGTGCTGGTGGGGAGGAATTAAGAGACCCTGACCCCTGGCCAGCCTGTGGCAGCAGTATCCCAGGAAGCAGAATCTTGGTCTTATCCTCCATCTCCTCCAAGCATCCCCTCCAATGCCATTAGCTAACTTCTAGGGTCCCTCACTCATTTGTAGAGTTGAAACTTATTGATCTGCTTTCTGTCCACCCTTGTGTTGGTGGAGAGGTCCCTGAGATAAGGTGGACCTGCTCCACCCTCAGGGCACAGACTGCACTGTGTAATCAGTGCTCAGGGTCACAGGAGCTAATGGACCATGGGAACCAAAGGCAGGGACATGACCAAGGTTTTGCTGAGTGGGAAAGGGTTCCCAGAGGAGCAGATGTCTCTACCATAGGTCACGGGGAAGGCCAGATGGGCTGACTTCCTGAGCGGGGTTAAGGCAGACTAACTCCCAGCTAGACAAAGAAGCCCAAAGAAGTGTGTTAAATGGAGGTCTTCCCTCCTGTGGCTGGTAGACCAGGGCGGGCTGGGCTCACAGCTCGTTAAGAACACTTCTTCTCAAGGAGACCCAAGGACACTCAGGGATTAGGCCTCCAGCATCTGTGCAGAGAACTGTCAGCTCAGAGCTGCTCAAAAGTAAAAATGCCAGCTACCAGTGATGTCATCACCCTAGTCATTCCTCCCACTGTGGGAGGTCCTGTGGTTCAGTGGGTAGAGCAGAAGCGTCCCTGCTAGGCTGCCCGGCCCCATCCTGCCCTCCAAATTCCTACTCTGGATGGAGGAGGGGGAAGTGGTCACATTGGGCTAAGAATGAGAGTCAAAACATCATTTGAAGAAAAGCTTGATGTGATTCCTCAGAGAGATGGCAGAGCCAGGGGACCTTTTTGCCTCCCTCCTGTGAGACTTTGCTGTGTGTCCGCTCCAGCATTAACCTCGGCTCCAGCCTTCCACGGACAACCCCCTCCCCTTAATGCCCAATCTGTCCCCCTCTCCATTTCTGAGCTAATCTGGGGTATCAGGCTGTCCAGGGTGTTGGAGAGGGGTAGGGCTATACCTTAGGCTGAGCTAGTGAAATCTGTCCATACGCCCGGACACTGTACACTGGGAGAGACTGGGAGAGAGGACACACAGCTGGATCCTTGGCGGGGGGGGGAGGGAGGGGCTGGGCTGCGGACTGGAAGGGAGTAGGGGCTGTGCAGCTGCTTGGGGGTGCAGGTAGGGCACTGGGTGGAACAGGAACTCACCCAGCGTGGGTCCACATAGGAGGTATCATAATTTGGATGGGAACACAGGGAGAAGAGGCTCCAAAGCCAGTTCCAGAGTGCCGGGGCGTCCGAGGAGCCGGCCCAACCGCTCCCCGCTGCAGCCGGCTTGTCCCTCTCTCGGAACTACCGAGGGAGAGGCGCTTGCGGAGGTCGGTGTTCGGATCTCGCATCCGTGACTGTTGCCGGCGCATTTCCTCGAAGTCTTACCTCGAAGGGCTGGGTCCCACCCGCGCGCCCTGTGAGTGTCTCCCTGTTTCCCCACGCCCTCCTTGCCTGGCTGCTGCGAGGCTTTGCAGGTGAAAGACTGGCGCGGGGTTTGCCCCCTGCCCATGTCACAGGAAAACCCTGGGAGCCTCCCCGACGCGGCGCATTTCCGGAAACCCCTCCCCAAGCGGGTTGCGGGAAGGCCGGGACTCTGCATCCAGAAAACCCGGTCGCCTCCCAAAAGGAGAGTCGGAGACCCAGCTGAGGGGCAAACATGCCAGGGAAAGGCGAGCCCAGAGCTTGGTGATGGAGAATTTGGGAAGCTACCCCGCCCCCTTCAATCTTGGGATGGGGAATTCGCAACTGAAGCCGGAGCTCTAGACTTGGGGCGCGCTTCCAGCTTGGCCCAAGAAAGAGATTTAAGGGCGCAGCAGTATGGACACCTCTCACCCCGGCTCCGAAGGTCTAGCGAGGGTCTAACCCGGGCTCCTCGCCAGGCCCGCCCCCCGCCCCCTCCCAGCCCCCGGCCCGTGCGCCGCTGCCCCTTTAAGAAGCCCAGGTAGGCAGGCCCGGCTGCGGGAGCCGCTCCTATGGCAACCCGCGAGCTGCGGCGGCTTCATGAATATTCCGGGGCGCGGGAGCCTGAGCGCGGCCGGAGGGCGCTCCGGGGGAGGCGGCCGCTGATGTAAGCCCGGCGGGTCGCTGGGCTCCGCTTGGCTGCGGCGGGAGCCCCGGGACGGGCCAGAGGGGCCGGGCCAGAGGAGGCGAGACGAGGTCGCGGGGGGCCAGCCACAAAGTCCGGGCGGCGAGACAGACGGACAGCCAGCCCTCCCGTGGGACGCACGCCCGGGACCCGCGCGGGCCGTGCGCTCTGCGCTCCGGAGCGGTTCCCCGAGCGCCGCGGCCGCAGAGCCTCTCCAGCCGGCGCCCATTGTTCCCCGCGGGGGCGGGGCGCCTGGAGCCGGGCCGCGCGCCGCGCCCCTGAACGCCAGAGGGAGGGAGGGAGGCAAGGAGGGAGCGCGGGGTCCGAGCGCCCAGCCCGGCCCGGGAGGAGGCGCAGCGCGGCGAGCCCGGGGACTCGGAGCGCAACTGGGAGCCTCCCAGCGGCGCGCAGTCTGCCCGAGTATGGGCGCCTGAGGCGGCCCCACGCCGGCGGCGAAGGACGAGTCCCCACGGGCGGACTGACCGGCGGGCGGACCTGGAGCCAGTCCGCGGCGCCGCGCCCCTACCCTCGGCCCGGTCCGGCCCCTGGCGCCATGGACAAGCTGCCACCGTCCATGCGCAAGCGGCTCTACAGCCTCCCGCAGCAGGTGGGGGCCAAGGCGTGGATCATGGACGAGGAAGAGGACGCCGAGGAGGAGGGGGCCGGGGGCCGCCAAGACCCCAGCCGCAGAAGCATCCGGCTGCGGCCACTGCCCTCGCCCTCGCCCTCGGCGGCCGCGGGTGGCACGGAGTCCCGGAGCTCGGCCCTCGGGGCAGCGGACAGCGAAGGGTCGGCCCGCGGCGCGGGCAAGTCCAGCACGAACGGCGACTGCAGGCGCTTCCGCGGGAGCCTGGCCTCGCTGGGCAGCCGGGGCGGCGGCGGCGGCGGCACGGGGAGCGGCAGCAGTCACGGACACCTGCATGACTCCGCGGAGGAGCGGCGGCTCATCGCCGAGGGCGACGCGTCCCCCGGCGAGGACAGGACGCCCCCAGGCCTGGCGGCCGAGCCCGAGCGCCCCGGCGCCTCGGCGCAGCCCGCAGCCTCGCCGCCGCCGCCCCAGCAGCCACCGCAGCCGGCCTCCTCCTCCTGCGAGCAGCCCTCGGCGGACACCGCTATCAAAGTGGAGGGAGGCGCGGCCACCGGCGACCAGATCCTTCCGGAGGCCGAGGTGCGCTTGGGCCAGTCCGGCTTCATGCAGCGCCAGTTCGGGGCCATGCTCCAACCCGGGGTCAACAAATTCTCCCTAAGGATGTTCGGCAGCCAGAAAGCCGTGGAACGCGAGCAAGAGAGGGTCAAGTCGGCCGGATTTTGGATTATCCACCCCTACAGTGACTTCAGGTAAGGGGGCCACAGCGATGATCCTGTGGGTGCCCTGCACGGTGCAGGCATGCCTCCTCCTGACCCTGCCTCCCAGCTGGAGTTAACTTTACTTCCTTGTGCTGGGAGCTCCAAGAGAAGCAGGGCGCCTCTAGGCTCCGAGACACCCCCAGGCCCCCTCCTGCACCGCGCTGAGGGAACTTTCCTCTGTGTTCCGTCACCGGTCTTCTCGGGTCTGGGCTGCATTGGAGACAGAATAAAAAGGTGTTCTGAGCCTGGCCTACCCCTGCCGGCAGCCAGGATAGGGCTCTGCCACCTTAAGCCACACATTCCTCCTCCCCCTTCAAGGCTGCAGAGTCAGGATGGCCATCCTAGAGGCAGCTCCGGGTCATTCAGCCAGCAGAGCAGGGCCATGAAGAGAGGCAGACCTCTTAGCAACGGGCCAGCTCCTCGGGTACTGACAGCAGGCATTATTATCTGCTTTCTGGTGCCCTGGCAAGCTGCGGCTGGGTCCCTGGAGGACCGAGGTCACTGGGGCCTCAGGCCGGGATGAAAACCCCCTGCATCCACCGTAACCCTGAGCTCAGCTCCTCATGCTGAGTGGTGGGCCAGGAGCAGGCACCCTGGGCAGCTGGCATCCGGACCGGCAGGGCAGAATGACCTTGCTCATAGTGATGGATGAAGATGCCTGGTGTTCTGATTGATGAGCCACTGTCCTGTACCCCATGCTTGTCTCCGTAACCCGGAGACTCAAGCTCTAGCATCTGCTTGGTCTCTCATGGGCCACTCGTGGGTCCCCAAACAAGGTATGACCGCCAGTCAGGGAGAGGGACCCTGCCCCCTTCCACATCACCTGAGTCAGATGCCACTAAACAGCAGATACCACTGGGAGCTTGTGGATATACTTGTGCAAAAAGAGGGATTGTTGGTTGTCTCTAGGGTTGGGATCAGGGGTGCCTTTACCTAAGTCAAGGTCCTGAGGTTCCCTAGTGCCCCTCTGGGCTTTCCTGATACATGAGATTGTGATGAAGGTCTGGGAAACACTTTTCAAGCTGGGTTTAATTCTCTCATTCTCTTTCTCTGGGCCCTGCCCCCTACTTATCTCCCTTCCTTGCCTACCTTGCTTGTCTGCCTATAAAAATGAGCATTTTGCCAACCCAGAGTCCTCTTTGCAAACTCCAGGGAAGCTGGGTTTGTAATGAGAGCAAAGCCATTTTCCATCCAATGAGAGAGATTTCTCGCACTGGGAATGACCAGTCAGACAACACTCGGTGGCTTAAAATAGGTAGTGAACAGAGCCCCTCCCCCCTTTTTTCCTTTGAGAGACTGCTCTTCCTAACCCTAATATCTCCAGGGTTCCCATTCCCAGAGGACTGGTGAGACCAGAGGGCAGGGTAAACAGACAGCCATAGTCATCAAATTGTATGAGTAAATGTGGGACCCTCCCATCACGAATGGTGGCTAGGTTCCCTGTGCCAGGTTCCTAAAGAGTAGACTTGCCTCTGGCCAGTACTGGACCCTGAGGATCCCGGGCTGAGCTAGAGGAGTGAGCAGGAGCTAAAAAACGAGTGTCCTGCGTTTTTTCTCCTGTCTTTCAACTCTTCAGTGGTGGTGATAGGCAGTTCCAGTACCAACCACTTGAGATTGGTGAGGGGTCCTCCTCTCCCTTGCCCAGGTCCCTGCTGTCTTTGTTGTCAGAAAGCATCTGTTCAGGGTTCTCATCACCAAGCCCTTTCCCTGGGGAGCCTACAAGAGGTCAACCCCAGGCATGCCCATCCTCCCTCAGCAGCAAACATTGGCTGGGGACCTTCTGGATGCTGGGCCTGGCCCTTCCTGTCTCCCTTACCTTGGATGGTGAAGAGTGAGGACTGGGTCGATTTAATCAGATAGAATCCTTTTCCCCTTCCTGGTCTTACCCCATTCTTGTGTGTGTGTCTGTAGTCCCCCTGCTGCAGAGTCCCCCACTAATTGCAGGCTGCCTGGGACATGGCTGCAGGAGAGGGTGTGGGGATAGGGAAGCAGGGATACAGCAGAATTGTTAAATGGGCAACAGGAAAAGGGTCAGAGTGAGCTTTGAATTTGGGTTTGTGCAACAAGCAACAGGGACTGGTAGCTGCAAGTGGCACGACCCCTTTGCACAACCTTGTAGCTGTCTGGAGCTGGGTGGGGTGTAAGGAAAGAAATCCAAGAAAGACCATCTGAGTGTGTCTGGAGGAGTGGTGGCCATGCCTTTCCTGCTTCTAGGCCAAAACAGCTAGTCTTATCCTCAGAAGGTCAAAGAGGCAAGAGCCTAGCTAAGTCTTCTAAGCTTAGAAAACCCACCAGTCAACCCCACCTAACCCACCCTACCCTGACCAGCACCCCCAGCCTCAGTCTCTAGAGTTTTAGCCACTGGTCTTGGGCCTCTGTGTAGCCACTTGCCATTGCCCACCTTAGGCTTCACAAGAGCTTCTGCAAGCATTGCTCAGGCTAGTCAAGGATTTATTCATCATTTTGACGGGCAGGAAGCATTGATCCAGCAGAATTGGTTTAATAAAGAATTGCCAGCAAACCATGATAGATTAAGTTTGCGGTTTGGAGTTCAGGGCTGGCTGTGATGGACTGCTTCCGGCATCTCCCCTTGCTGGGGAAGGAAGGCTGGGTGCCTTTTCCAGGAGAAGGGTGGGCTGTGCCTTGAGGGATCAGCATAACCTGGGCCATGGCTAATAATAGGCTTTTCTGGGCTGCCTCTGCTTCTCATTACTCTACCTGCCCTGATCCCACCTCCCAATAGAAAAGAGACCATGCCTTGGCTACCCCCATGGCTCCTCCAGGCTCCCTGGGCTTTTCTGGCTTCCCCTCCCCTCCAACTCCCCATCTGCCTTTTGAAACTTGTATTTGTGGTGTGTTAAGAGAAGAGGCCAGGATGATGCAGCTCCTCAGGACATGGCTCCCCGGGCTCCTCCCGAGGCTGGCTGTGCTCTTAGGTCCTGGATGGGTCCTTCCTTCCACACAAGCTGTGTCCTGGAGAACCTGGAACAACAACCACCACAAAAACAGTATCTGGATAATCTTGTTTTTCTAAGAGGAGAGAAAAGAAATGGAACCCCAAGTGCAGATGTAGCTGGTTGTGTTCCCGGAAGCTGGTCAGGCTCAGGGAGTCAGCCTGGGTGTGTGTATCTAGGTGTCTGTCTGAGCGGGTGTCTGGGGGCTGTGTGGGTGGATGTGGAAGCTGGTGGGGAAGTCCCTATGTGGAATGTCAGTTCCGGAATTGCTGCTGCACCCCCAAAGCTGGCTCAGCATTAATAATGAAGGCAGGCAGAAGCTTGGCCTTTCTCATCCCCCTGTCCCTACCCTCTCCTAGACTGAGCCTCCTGAAGCCATGAGGAAGGGAAAGCGAGGGTGCTTAAAGTGTCCTTTCCTTGGGGCAGAAAGAGCTGGGCTCCGAAATCTTGGAAACTGGGCCAGTGACCTAGCAGGTCCCAGGGGTGTCCTGAGCTGACTTCCTTCTGCGTGTTGGTCACTGGCACCCCGTCACTGCCATCACTCACCTCCCATCACCTCCCCAACCCTGACTGCTATGGAGCCCTCACGGGTTATGAGCCTTCTTGGAGCCCCAGTTTGCCCATTTAGAAAATGGGAATCTTGTTGCCCGTTGCCACGTCAAGCACAAATTGTACAACTATGGTCGCCCCGCTGAGGTGAGAAGCTGCAGTGAGCTGAGAGAGGAGCAGTGATGCTGTTGTGAACCACACCTCCCCTGCCCTCACAACTTCCTTTCCTTGGTTTTGGGAAGATCACATGGACCTCTGTCCTTGGCTCAGGCAAGGGTTCTGAACCTTCTTGGGGTCAGAGATTTCACTCCATCCAGAAGGATACCCAGGTATCCAGACACATAGAGTGTGGCACTTGATTTCTGGTGTCTGTGACCTCCTAGGTTGAGGACCATCTGGGGGCTCAAGGTTGTGAACCCCTCTCTAGGCCATCCCAGAAGAGAGCCTGGGTCTGGTGAGAGGCAGGCACTCACCTTCTCTGGAGCCTGGCAGTGGGGGTCCCTTTGCAGTCTGGGGCTTGGGCCTCCCATTGCCAGCAGGATGGAAACAAAAACAGGGCTCAGAGTTGGATGCCTGAGGGAGGAAAGGGGTTCTGCCTGGGCACTGGTTTCTTTTCTATTTCCTCAGTCCTACCCCCTCCCACCTCTCTCCCTTTGAGTCCTGGGAAAGACTGTTCCAGCAGGAGGTGGAAAGGAGGAAGAGGCAGCAGTCTGATTCTGGGTCTGGGGGTTCTGAGGCCCCTGCTTTCCTGGGCTTTCCTGGGGCCATTTCCCAGGAATGTTGTTAAGACTCTCAGTGTGCAAAGCCAGGCGGAAAGGAGCCGCAGGCTGTGCTAGAGGGGGAAGGGTGCCTAGTTGCAGAGGGGAATTCCAAGGTGAGCTGCCTGGGCTGTGCTTTCAGCTGGCACAGTGGGCAGCATGGCTGTCTCTGGGGATGAGATGTGTCCCACCTGACAAGGCAGGGGCTGCTGGAGCTCAGGACCGGGGTGCTCCTAGGATGCTGGGTGCACAGAAACCCGATAGAGGCAGAGAGCCAGGACCCCCATACTGCCTGGCTAGAGAGACCTTGGCTCCAGGTTCTCCCTGCTGCAAGGCTCAAGCTCCTGGTCTGGTGGCTACATGATAAGGCTGGGGGTTACCTTCGCCCCTGCTTGGCCCTGCCACACCAGTTCCCTTAGCTGCTGTGAGCTTTGAGGCTTTTGGGCTGCCAGGTAGCCGCCTGCCTCACACAGGGAGCTTCCAACTGTGCTGACCTTTCTCCCTGTCCAGCCACCCTCCTCTCCCATGCTTTAGGGCCTACTGTCCCCAGGGCCTTGTGGGATGCCCTCTCAGGCCACCCTGGCTGCCATCCATCTCTCCCTGGCTGACCACCCTGTGGCATTTGGACAGAGCTCTATGTTTGTTACAATGCAGCTTCTCCTGCTGTAATGTCATCCGACTCACCTGGAGATCTTGTTCAATACAGATTCTGAATCAGTAGGTCTGGATGGGGTCTGAGATGCTGCATTTCTCATAAGCGCCCAAAGAATGCTAATGTGGCTGGTGCCCAGACCAGGACCATGCTTGGAGTATTGAGGTTACTGTTCATGCGCTTATTCCATGCTTAGCCCAAGCTCCCGAACTGAGCTCCCTGAGGGCAGAGCTCCGTTTTATCTCTTTGGCCTCAGAGCCTGTGGCCTCTGTCCTCAAGCTCAGCATGGCAGGATGAAGTCTGTGAACTGGGCTGAGCCAAGCCACAGAGGTCTGCCTGCCAGTGTGGGGATGTGGGATTCACAGCTTGCTCTTTCTCCTTTCCTGCACTGCTGCTTGGACCCTGCTGGTCCTGCATGCTGGCTTTTGGGATGGGTGTAAACAGGAAGAAGCTGGGTGACCAGAGGACCCTCATTAATCCATCCTGTCCCACCACTTTTGCAGCTTTTCTCCCATCCAAAGGGCCAGAAGGGTGGGCCTGGCTGGGGAGAAGGGGCAGGGAGTACTGTGACTGCTGTGTTGCAATGAGATTTCTGGAAAGGAGCAGATGTCGGTATGAGCGCAGAGGTGACTGAGCAGGGGAGCCAGTGACTCTGACAGGGGCCAGCTGAGAGGAGGACAGAGGCATCCAGGCCTTCTTCCCAATCTATGTCCTCCTTCCCTGTCCCAGGCTATGCCCAGAAGCCTCCCATGAGGGCTGAGCTTGCCTGTCACTTCTCCGTGCCCCCTCCTACCCTGAAAAGCATTAGCTTCCATACAAATGGTGTGGCTGAGAAGTGTCATAGCAGCCTGAGTGGCCCTTGTGCCTGCCACAACACTGGCCACCATGGGGGAATTCACTCAGAGCAGAAGGTCCAGCCCCAGTCCCCTGGGGGCTTGTCATAGAACTGAGGAGGCAGCCGGCTCCTGCACACGCTCACTTGGCTCAAGGGCTCTTACAAAGCTGCAACTGCCAGTTGCTAATTAATAGAAGGGCTACCGAGGCTGACCAGACAGTCTTGCTTTCGCCCAGGGGATGCTGAAGAATTCACATTTCCCAGACAGAGGGCCATGGGCCGGCAGGGGCATTGTGTTGGCTTTGGAGAGGATGTTCTCTGCCAGCTAGGCTTCTTTACTGAGGAAGCATTGCCAGGGCCCTAGAAGTCTGCAGTGCCACGGGCTGGGAAGTCACTTGGAGACACTGTACCATCAGCACCCACTCGGGTCTGAGGTGGAAGGCAGCACAGAGAGGTGGTGAGCTCCCCGTCACTGTGGGTGCTCAAGATAAGACTGAGCAGTACTTCGATCAGAGGTTGCGAAGCAGCATCCCTTGCACCGAATACAGCACCCAGATGTGCTCTGTTTGGCCAGCATAGTGTGTCATAACAAATCTGAGCCAATGTTTTTAAATGGAAAGATATAACCTGAAAATATGGCTCTTGGTCTTCTCTTGAAAAACTGGAAACTCTGGCAGCCCTGGCCGCACATTCCCACTCCATAGCAGGGAGCTGAAGGAGACACTAGAGGCTGCCTCTAGAGCATCGGCTTTTGCTCTGCAGTTGCACAGGTCCCCAGCTGTCGCTAAGGCCACTGTCTTACACCCAGCCACGTCATTCATGCCATTTAGCTGCCTGACCCCTGTAGGCTTCAGAGTTTACAGCCCTAGACTCAAATCAACAGAGACTAAAAGCCAGGTGGGTTCACAGATCAGTAACCACCATTTACAAAGCATCTACCATGTGTCAGGCTGTGCTAGGAGCTCTGTATCTCCCGTTTCATGTATTCTTCACGATGGCCCCCAAATAGTTTTATATCCCCAGTTTACAGATAAGGCTCTGACAAGGAAAGGAAAGAGAGAGAGAGAGAGAGAGAGAGATCCCCCAATCATGCAGCCATGAATATCAGAACTGGAATTTGACACTCCTCCTTCTTTCATGTTAGTGTTTAAAAAATTTAATTACACGAGTAGTTCAAGAAAACATTCTCCTGAGAATTAAAACATTGAGGAGGGGCTCAGAAAGGGATAGTCAGCAGGCACAGGAAATTGATCAGGTGTCGGAATATCAGATCTGGAGAGGCCTTAGCAAGCCCCTGGCCTGGAGCCTTTGTTTCATAGATGGGGAGCAGAGGAGCCAAGAAGGGGAGCATCTGGCTCAAGGTCACAGAGTATGCCAGAAGCAAAACCAGAGACCAACTGGGTGGTGTCATGTCTGTCGGCAAAGGTCTTCAAGCTTAAGTCCACCCCCAGCTTCCCAGCCAGAGGGTTCGCAGAGAAGGCTTTCCTGAATGGTCCTGTCAGTTGGAGCTTTTTCTTGTCACTCTAGCTTCATACGTGTCTTTTTGGGATGATAGGTATTTTCAGGATCCCATCATCATTTAGGCTGCTCCCATGAGAAGGTAGTCTTCCCCTTTCTGAAGGTGCAGAGTCTGGTGACTGAGACATGCTGTCCTGACCCCAGATCTCGGGTTGCTGTTTCTGAGGATGCTGGGCTGGGATGCTGGCTCACCTCCTCTTCCTGGGAAGGTCCTGACTGCTAGAGACCTTTGGGGTTTGGGAACCATGTCCGGGTGCCATTAATGCCCCTGTTCCTGGATGGGGTGATTGGGGTTCAGAGGAGAAGGGGTAAGTGGCCAGTGGTATCTTTCTCTGATCCACTAGAGAAATGGCCACATGATCGATTCATGATATACTTCAGAAAAGTCAAGATTTGGAGTTGATCTGCGGTTTAGGATTCAGTATGTGACCAGAATCAGGGCTCATTCTGTGACCGTGGCTAGAACTCAGTCTCTGACAAAGGTTGGGGCTCAGTGTGTAACCAGGATTGGGGTTCAGTCCATGGCTGGGCTCAAGGCTAAGTCTGTGACCAAGGGAAGGGTTTGGTCTAGGGTCGGGAACTGGTATCCTTGTGCAAAACCTTTGAGCCAATTTCGGTGCCCTTCCTGAGGCACCAAGGTTTGGGGCCCTACCTTTGTGCCCTGCCCCCCTTTAGGAAGCTTTCCCTAAGTTTCCTGAGCTCCTACACCTCTTAGCATCTGAGCCAGCTGCCTCTGGTCCTCTCTGGGAGGTAAAGTACAAATTATAAATAAACAACCGTGCCACTGCTGCCGATGCCAGAGTCATCACATCTCACACGTGACAGCTCCCCACCCAACTCTGCTCTCTCATTGTTTGGGGCTGGTGTTTGGTGTTCTCAGCCAGGCAGCAAGCTCAGGCACCCTCAGGGTCAGGGCTGGACCTAGAGCCGTGCCAGCTGGATAGAGGGACTCCCTCCACCCACTGCACCCCCAGCTCTGGGCTACCACAAATTGCAGAGCGAGCAGCGGGGCCTCCAGGTCTGATCACGGCAGCTGCGGGGGCCTGATAATTGGCTGCTGATGATTTTGTGTCTGTCTAAGCATTTATCTGTGTGGGTGGATGTGTTATGTCTGCGTGAACGAGGCTTTCAGAAATTAATACATAATGGGGGCTGGCTAATACATTATCCTCTGGGCTTGGGGAGAGGCAAGCTAAGGGAGTCATGCCCTCCAGAATACTGTATCACCCATTCCAAGGCCGCTTTCACCATTAAGGGGGCTGGAGGTGGCAAAGTGGAGAGTAAGGTTCCACTTCTGGTTTATGGGAGGGCCGATGAGCAATAGATCAATGTGGGTTGATGGTCAGGGAAGGCATCCTGGAGGAAGTGACTCTGAGCTGGAGCTGAAGGAAAGAGAGAACCATTCTGTGCATTTTCTTGGAAACTTGAGCTGAGGGCCGCCTGGCTGGGGTGGGTGTTGGCAGATGCTGGGGGCTGCTTATTCAGAACCTGCCTCTTTTAACCTGCACTCCTTAGTCCCTGCCCTTCACCCTCCAGGACTCTGAGCAGGCTGCCTGTGCTGCCATCTGAGTATGTGTGGTGTGTTTGCCTGTGTGTGTGTGTGCATCCTCGTCCTAGCTGTACAGCCTTTGAGAAGACTCGCTTCTCCTGCCGTACTAGGCCCAGAAGGCAGATGTTGCCTGCAATAATGTCACTGAGCGTGTGGCCTGGAGCCCAGAAGTAATTACCCTGCAGTTCCCCGTTGGAGGCTAGAGCAGCCCCTGTTAATGATTAATGTGAGTCCCCAGCCACCGTATGCCAAAGCCAGCCACGGGCTTCTCCCACCTCCAGTATCCTCAGAGGATGTGAGGGCACTTGTTCCCTTCCCCAAAGACAGGAAAGACCCTCAGGTCCACAGGTCCCATCCATGCCATTAACACCTTTTAGAAGAAACTTAGTCCAGCAGGGGAGACTGCCTCTGGGGCCTGGCTTCCTGCAGTGTGGGGGCTGGCCCACCCCAGATCTCTGGGTCCTGCATCTTGAGCCAGCCTGGCCCAGAACTGCCCACTCCTCCCACCCTCAGTTTCCCCTCCTGAGTCTCATCCTGTTCTGCTGGGTGACCTCAGCAAGCTCTTCTCCTCTCTCAGTGTCCAGGGTTGGGGCTCAGTCTGAGGCTGAGAAGAGAGCAGAGCTAATTGACCAAATAGGTATTGAGCCCTGAATCCTGACCCCATTAGCACAAATTGAGCTAGCAGGGCAGGGACAGCGCTGCTGGCCAGTAGAGCTTTTGAGAATCTGCCTCCCTCTTTCTGGCTCTGTCACCGAGGTCCAGCCAGTCATGATCCTAGAGTTCTGCAGCCCCTGGGGGCCAGGGACACGTGGAAGATCTCTTACCTAGGGGCCAAGTTTTATGGAGGCTTTGCCGGCCCTTGTCCTGGGGAGCGGGGCTGGGGGTCTTCCTGGCATGTTGTGTCCTATTGGTGAGGCCTCTTGAAGGACCCCCTCCATTAGGTCATGGCCTCCATGGAGGGAATGCCAGGCTTTCTTTCCTTTGTTTCCGGGGCATCCTTCCCAGGAAGTGATGCAGCAGGAGCTTAATGAAAATGAACTGAAATGCCATTCTGGAAAGGGCCTCAACCATGCTCTCCTCCCAGCCTCCCCTCCTAGGGAGCAGTCCCCTCCTGGAAGCTCAGACCTGGCCTCAGAAGAGCTCAGGGTATGAGGACTCATGCAGATTGCAGGGCGCACTGGATGACTGTGGGTGGAGGGGCCCTGTGGGATGGGCCAGCAGGATCATGTACTCTGGGACTGGCAGAAGAAGGAAACAGGAAAAGCTGTTCAACGTGTCCCAGAGGTTCTGGGGCATCATCATCCCATTGGGTTGCTCTGCAGCTCCTGGGGACAGAGTGTAGGAGACAAGCCTGTGAATCCAACCAGTAGAAGACTTGGCTCTGTGCCGCCCAGCTGTGTAGACTTAACTGAGGCCTCACCTCTCTGGGTCTTGCTTTCCTCCTCTGAAAATGGGACCAGAGAGGGGTTGGGTGTTAGCAAGATCCCAAAGCCTAAATTGGCAGCTGCTGAAGAGTCACCTGGGTGCTTATGTGATCACAGATGCTCGGGCTCCCTGGGTGAGGCCGGGCAGGTACAGTTTTAGGAAGTACTCAGGTGATTCTGCTTCCATCACTTTGGGAGCCAATGAGCTGGACATCCCTAAGGCCCCCATCTGTGTTAACAGCCTGCAGTTCTTTGATTGCACTGCATTTGCCTTAGCGTACAGTGGCTCCCCAGAGCTTGGGGTAAAATCCTGCATTCTTAGCCCAACATCTAACCCCATTGGTAATAGGCCTCCCTCTCCAGGGAACTTTTACACCCTTTTTTTCCTTGTGGGTTGTGAGGAGTCAAAATCATAACATTCTGAGGCCAGGAGGGACCTCAGAGAACATGGCCCCACTCACCTTCCTCGTTAGACTGTGTTTTCCTGGATAGAAGGCAGCACAGCACGTTCCCTCTAGCTCTGTGTCCCCAGATGCCCCAGAGAATCCTTGTTATTTGCTCCCAGGCTCCATCCCATCAAAAAGGGACGGTGTAGACCCTCCCAGAGTCAGTATTTAGCTACTCTTTATAGGGAAGCCTTCCTATGGCCTCCTTGTTAGCCCCTTCCATGACCAATGCTGCCTACCTTAAGAAGTTCCGCCCCAGGCCAGGCACTGTGGCTCGCTCCTGTAATCCCAGCATTTTTGGAGGCTGAGACAGGAGCATCACTTGAGCCCAGGAGTTAAAGATCAGCCTGGGCAACATGGTGAGACCCTATCTCTACCATAAAAAAAAAAAGAAAGAAAAATTAGCTGGGCATGGTAGTGTGTGCCTGTAGTCCCAGCTACTCCAGAGGCTGAAGTAGGAGGGTGACTTGAACCCAGGGAAGTTGAGGCTGCAGTGAGCCAAGATTGCACCACCACACTCCAGCCTGGGCTACAGAGTGAGACCCTATCTCAAAAAAAAAAAAAAAAAAAAAGCCAAAAACAAAGGAGTTCTGCTCCAAATCCATTTCCAGTGCTTCATGTTGCCCCTCAAGCCTGTGTCCTCCCACCGCTGGCAGTGCCTTCCTGCGTGAGCAGGTGAGCTCTCCCACCTAATTTCCCCAGAGGGCGTGCTCCCATGCTACTCCACAACAATATTCTATTTTGGTTCCAATCTCCTGAGTGGGAGGACAGAAGGTTCCTGGGGGAGTGGTGTTGGAGCCTTCTTTGATTCTTGTAAGCTGGACTGAGAAGTTCATTTCTCCAACTGCTTGTTCCCTCCCCCATCTTCCCCGGTGGTCTTGTCCGCTGGGTGAAGCACGGAGAGGTTAGGCCCTGACCTCAGGGAGCATACATCCGGGCAACTTGGAGCACTGTGGAGCAGATGTCCCCTGCTGTGCAGTTTGGGGTTATGTGTGTGTGTGTGCACGCACGTGCATGTACATGTTCACTGGTATGTTTCTGCATGTACAAACATAGGGTCTCCCGAGGAGGAATTAGCCCATCAGATAAACAGTGGGTTTTCATCTCAAAGTATTTCTTTTGCCCAGGCCTGTCCTCACTGTGCTGTTGAGAAGGTACGGTTGCAGTCCCTTTCTCAAGGAATTCTCTTCCTCTATAACCTTCCCAGCCCCTCGTGTACCCTGGAAGAGCTCTGAGTTCTCAAGCTGGCATTCAGGATGTCTCCCACATTCTCTTCAGAGCTGGGAGCTGAGGTGTCAGGGTTCCCTGAGATGCGCGTTCTTCTGTGAGTGAGCTGTCGATCTGGCCAGCTGCCCTTGGCTGACCTCTTTAGCCTCTGCACTGCAGAGATTCATGGAACTCAGCATATCTTTGGAGATGTCTAGCTTGCTTTGTGCCAATGGGGAAACTGAGGAAAAGTCAGTGAGAGGAAGGGACTTACTCAAGGTCACACAGCAAGTTAGAGACAGGGATGGGACTAGAACTTGAGACTCTCAGGCCCCTGACCTGGACACCTTCCATCGCATAGCATGGGCCTCCTTCCTGTAACCCCTGGGCTCTAACCACAGTGCTGTCTCCCGACCAGTGGACCTACTTGGGTGCCTGCCTCCTCTTTGACGCTTTAGTACCCAACAGGGCATGCTGCCCCCTGCTCCTTTCTGGAGCAAGCCTGGCTGAATTTCTCCTCCCCCCTGGCTATCCCCAGCCTATGGGATACAGAGTCAGAGATTCTGCATCAACCTTCTTATTCCCTTCCCTTGGCTCATGGCCCCATCTGCCCATGGAGCTGGCCTGGATTTTCAGCTCCCCTGTGGGGTGTGTCTGTCCATCCTCTATACTGAGGGCTTCTTGACGTGGGACCATTTTGTGTTCCTCAGGATCCTCCTACCTCTCAGGCCAGGACCTGCATCTTAATGGACATAGAATAATGATGAGGATGATGATGATGATGATGGGGATGATGGCCCACTTGAATTGAGTATTTATGCCATAGAGCATATTGTAAATATTATCTCATTGGATCTTCCTAGACTCCTGTGAAGTGGGGATTAAGGTTCTCATCGTGCACATTAGAAAACAGGCTCAGAGAGGTTAAGTGATTTGCCCAAGGCCTCACAGCAGAGCACCTAGCCACCATACATCTACAATAGCCTGGCCACACAGAAATGTAGTCCCTGCACCAGCAGTCTCCGCATCACCTGGGGGCTTGTTAACAGTGCAGTTATTGGCCCCACCCCACAGCCGACTGAAGTCCACCAAGTCTGCAGCTCAGAAAGTCCCCAGGTGATGTGTGTGCACATTCCAGTGTGAGGGGCACTGTGCTGTATGGCTGAAGGATCACAGGCCAAGAAGAGAAGACTGGGTCAGCTGTCACTCTCGCATAGCTCACCTTCTCCTTGGGGAGAGGCTGAGGCCAGCTCTCACTGCATCACGACAGGCAGGACCTCAGCCCAGGATGAGGAGGTACCTTAGAAGAGGCAGGGGTAAAGGGTCATAATTGGGTTTTAAGAAAAACAGAACGAAACAAACTTTGTTCCTTAAATATTGATAAACATAGAAAACTTGGAAAATAAAGGTACACCCAAATCCAAACAACCCGCCTATAAACCAAGCCCCAGATGCCCTTGGCTCTAAATCGGACTGTGTCTGAGGCAGCCCTAGGCAGCCAAGGGAGCAGCTACCTGGGAGCCCTGTGATTCTGAGTCAGAGATTTTGAGGTGGGTTAAAAATAGAGCCCTAGTGGCCAGGCGGGGGTGGGAGGAAGACAGCAATTTATCTATTGTGGTGGGGAGACCCTGGGGTCAGGGAAGAATAGCGAGGGGAGGATGGGCAGGAAGGAGGCAGTGGGTGGGGGGTGTATTTCCCTCCAGAGACCTGAACTGAGCACCCAGCCTGGCTCAAGAAGGCTGTGGGAGGTGATTTCAACCCTGAGGGTACAGGGGGAGGCTAAGATGCCAGTCCCAGGACACAGGCAGGGAGGACTCCAGCTCACTCCCAGACAAAACACTCCCCCCACCACCAGAGAGGCAGCTCCTTCTAGGGTATGGGATGGTGAAAGGGGCGAGAGTGGCTCTGCCTCAGAGAATGGCAAAGAGGAGCTAGACAGGTAAGGGTATGGAGGGGGAGTAATAGGTGCTTTCAAACAGTTATCAAGGTGTGGGGAGGGGAGGCAGGAAAGGCATCCTCATGCATGTCACATGTGTGTGTCATGGGCTGGCATGCATGTGATGTTAAGCTATCCTCCCTCGCCTATTACACCTGCTCTTCAGACGACTGCCCTCTCTCCAGCTTCATCATTGATTTCCAAAACATCTTCTCATCCTGACCTCCTGGTCATGGCAGTGGCTTTGCCACGTATTTCTGCTGACCACTTAGGAGCTGGGGACCACTTAGGTCTGATCGCTTAGGAGCTGACCATTTAGGACCACTTAGGTCCGGGGACCAGGGTTGTGCTCTCCCCAACACATGTTAGAGGACCCCTCACAGCACAGGCCATTGTTTAAAGGTAGATGAATGTTTCTGATTATAAAGGTAATATCTGCCTGTTATGGGGAAGGTGGAAAAGGTAGAAAGGTGAAATGGAGAAACAGAGTCACGATATTCCCACCCTTAGAAATCATCAATGTTAATGATTTAGTGAATTCTTTCTTTGTTTTATTTTTGGCAGTCTTTTCTTCTTCTGGCAACAGTCTTCCGTCCGTCTGTCCATCTGTCCATCCATCCATCCATCCGTCCGTCCATCCATCCATCCGTCCATCCATCCATCCGTCCATCCATCCATCCATCCATCCGTCCATCCATCCATTTAACAATAAGATAACGTTACTGAGACTCCTCCCCACCCGTTGCCCAACTGTGTGTTGCCATCTTGGTAAAGGAATAGAAATCATTTCTGCCCTTAGGGAACTCACAGTAACGGGGAGCCTTAAGACTCTTCCTGGGTCTGTCTGGTTGGGGAATGGAGGGGATTCCGGGAAAGCAGTGGAGTTACCTCCTTCATCCCCTCCCCAGGGCTCCTGAGTCTCGATGCTAGGCCTATTTGGAACGAAGGGAGAACCTCTAAAATCCCCTGCGGTGGAGGTGGGGTGGAGGGGCCATAATGAGGGGGCTTATTATGGGTGGTTGGTTCTGCCCCCACTGCCTGCACAGCTCAGGCTGGAAACGCAGTCAGGGCCTTGGTTGCAGTCTTTAGCCACAAGGTCCCCCAACCAGTTCTTTCTCATCCCATCCTGTCAGAGACCCCAGGCCCCCTGTTTCTTCTGGCCCATGTCTGTCCACCTGCCTTCTCTCCCACTTTCAATGCCTCTGCTCTTTCTCTGCCACTTTTCCACCATGATCCTCAGCAGCTGGTGGGGCCACCTGCCGAGGGCTGTTGCTGTGAGTCTTGGGGGTTTGGATATACTAAGTTCTTCTCTGATCGTCAGAGGCTTGTGGAAGCCTGGTGGGAAGGAGTCTGTTTCTGAGGGCTGCCTGTGTCATGTGGCTTCTGCTGGGCTCCCTGCCACTCAGCCTTTGGCATACACTCCTGAGGCATGCATGGCATGCACGCATCTGTTCACCCATCCCCCATCCACTCATTTGTATGTTTCCACCCATTCACGTATTTATCAGGAGCTACCGTATAAAAGGTACTGTGCTGACTTCAGAGAGTCAGTGATGGCAAGTTAGACAGTCACACACACAGTTTCATTATAACATGATAAATACCATGGCAGGGCAGTGCCTGTGAGGGGCAGTTAACTGGATTTCATAAGATACAAAGAAAGCTTCCCAGGAGAAGTGATACCTCTTGTGAACCAAGGGGGATAGGTGGGCACAAGTGGGAGAAGAGTTCCAGGCAGAGATGACAGCATGTAGGAAAGCCCAGAGGCAAAGAAAGCGCTATGCGTTGGGGACACTGAAGGCTGCTGAATCTATCTGCAGCAGAGTGTGCAAGGAGAGGAATGGGGAGCATGAGGGCAGGAGAAGGAGGCAGAGTCCAGGCCAGGAAAGGCCTTGGGGATGACAGTGAGGAATCTGAATTTCACTTGGGAAGTGGTGGGAAGCGCAGAAGGATTTGGGGCTTGGCAAAGTGTGGAGAGTGGATTGGAGGAGGGTGCTGGCCCCAGCCCTGACCCTGAGGCATGTGAGGTCCTCGACCGGCTGGGAGCTCCCCTGGGAAGCTGTTGGAGTAGTCCCCATGGTGGGTTGATGGGACACGTTGGATCCAACGTGATGAAGTGTTGGAAGGCAAGGGAGATAGAAGAGTTGAGGATAACTCTGAGGTTTCTAGGATATACTTTTGGATGCCTGGTGGTACCATTTTCTGGGAGCACAAGAGTGTGGAGGAAGCTGTGAAGCTCTGTCTGAATATGGCAAGGGTGAGGTTCCCGTGGGACATCCAGTTGTAGACACGTAGTCAGCAAGTGGATGCATGGGTGTAGAGTTCAAGAGAGGGGTATGGTTTACAAGGCAGCAGAATAACAAGGCCATGGGAGTCGGTGAAGTCACCTGGAAAGAGTGCATAGAGCGGGAAGAGATGAGGGCTCCAAGGAGCAAAAACATGGAAAGGTCATGCTGAGGGAAAGGGGGCTGTTGAAGGGAAGGGAAAGGAGAGGCAGTGAGAACAGAGAAAAGCCAGTGGAGTGGGTTTTCTCCTTGGAAGCCAAAGAGGAGACTGTCTGCAGGGCAGAATGGTCTACAGGGCCAGACAATGCTAAAGGCCGGGGAGGAAATGGACTGGAAAGTGACCATTGGATTTAGCAGCAGGGTACATATTGGTGACGTGCTGAGGAGTGGAGAGCAGCATTGCTTCTTGGCCTTTGGCTAAAATCAAGTGGAGTGGAGAGGAGCGCTGGGTGAGGCACATGAAAGCGGGAGTGTGGGGACAGTGACTCCTCCTTCAAGGAGCCTGGGAAGAGATAAGACAGCAGGGGTTCAGGGAGGGATTTTTTTTTAAGTTTAGAGAGCTTAGAAGGAAAAGCTGATGGGAAAGTATCAGTGGAGAGGGAGAGATGGAAGAGATAGATGAGAGAGGGAATCTTCTGTAGATTAAGGTCCCTGGGGAGGAAAATAGGGATGGTATCAAGAGGGCAGGTAGAAGAGCCGCTGATTCCCTTGTGACTGGGAGGAGGAGATGGGATGGGGGAGATGCTGCAAGGTGGCAGAAAGAGGAAAGGGGCACTCTGGCAGCTTTTCTTTTCTCTGTGTGACGTAGAAAGTGGTATTATCTGCTGACTCTGAGAGAAAAAGTGGTGGTTTCAGAGCTTTGTGGAGACAGGAAATAATTTGAAATAGCAGCTGTGGGGAATGGGCAGGAAAGTTTACTAGGTTCTCCTGTAAGGATCAGGGGAGGGAGGTGAGGGCTGTGACTGAGGCCATGATGAGGACATTGAGGCACGAGGAGCTGAGAAACTTGGCTGTTTAGTAGGACTGGTCTGAGGTTCTGGGATTCTTTACACAGCCCCCATGTGAACATGAAAAGGGTTGATGCTGATCCTTGCCTGGGGCTGGGATTTCATGACAGTGCCAGGAAGAGGGGCACGGGAGTTAAAGGCATTGGTTTTAGAGAGGTGAATGAGCTGGACCATTGTGTCTGGGGTGGACAGTGGTTGGGAGGATATGCGAGGGTTCTGATGGGAGGATCAGAGGAGTCAGCAGACTGGATATTCCCAGTACTCTGAAAAACAGGTGCAGCGCAACTGAATAGAAGAGCTGGCAGGAAAGGAGGGCAGGTCGTACAAGAGGACTGCAGAGATGCAGTACCTGGAGGTGGTGACGTGGTCAAGGGTGCGCTTTGGAATGGACCTTGAGGTGGGATTGTTAGTCAGGGCGGCAAGCTACCAAGAGGCCAGGGTGTTGTCTGGGTCAATGATACGAAGTAGAAGTCACCCAGGACAATGGCAGGATTTGGAGTGGAACGGAAGGTTGTGAACCAGGTGCCAGCATTGCCAAAGTCCTTGAGGATGGCAGATGGATGCTGGAAGGATGGCCAGCAAGTGACAAGGATACCCAAAAGATCTTGTAGACATTTCTACCATAGGCAGTAGGGAGAGGGGAGGGTGCTGACTCACCCCTGACCCTGAGGTATGAGGGATTTGGGGGAGTGGTATCCTGAGGACACAACTAGGGTTCACTTAAGCGGGGAGGCAGTGGGGTCTGGGAGTGAAGAAGTTAAGGATGCAGGTGTCATGGAAGAGAGCACAGGAGAGAGAGCTGGGAGGGGGACAAGGAGCTTGAGGAGGCGCAGAGTTTGGGAGTAATAAAATACCACCAGCCAGATTGATATTTCTGTGGAGTGGTTAGAAAGTAGGCCTCTGGAGTCAGACTCTTTGGGTTTGAACACTTGGCTCACAATATATACCAAATCTCTCAACTCCTTGTACCTCAGTCTCTTCATCTGTAAAATGGGCATAATTATAGTATCTACCTTACAGGGCTTTTTATTAATGAGAATTAAATAAAGTAATCCAGATAAGGTACTCAGATTAGTGCCTGGCAAATGGTAAGTGCCCAAAAAGTATTGACTGCCCTCATCCTCCATTCTCACTGTGTTCAGTATCAGGATCTTTGCTGGGTCTGGAAAACCAAGGGAACGGGAAAGATAACCCAGAGGGCATATGAGTTGGAGACAAAGAGAATGGAGGCTGGAGACCAGGAAGGAGGTGGGGGCAAGGGTCCAGGTGAGAGACAGATGCAGAAGCCATCATGGAAGCAGCTTGACTAGACATGGTAACTGCTGGGGGTGTTGCTGTAGGGGTGGGTGGCAGGTAAGAGGCAGCAGTAAGGGATGGCTGGGAAGTTTTGGGCCTGGATGACTGAAATGCAGACTGTCATTCAACTTTGAGGAGGAGGATGCTGAGTTCAGCTCTGGAGTCGTTGGCTGTAGGAGACAGCAGGCCCTCTGGGTGGATGCATTTTGCAGGCAGGTGGGAATGCAGGTCTGGTGCTGGGAGTGGCACTGAGTGGGAGCTGTCTGTAAAGTTGGAGAGGGTAAGAGATATGGCACTGCGTGTGCTGTTCACCTGGGAGAAAGCATGGAGACCCACGGGCTACAGTCAGCACTGCAGGGACATGGGTGTCTGAGACAAGACCCCTGTCCTCCAGGAGCCCATGGTGTTTTAGGAGAGCTAAAACCAAGACTCAGGCTGTGCGGAGGCTTCAGTGGTCAGAGTTGAAGAGCTAGCTTGAAAGGTGGAAAATATTTTAATGACAAAACAGTGACATTTTTCTTCCAGCTGACAGGATTCCCAATGGATATCATTTGTGCCAAAATGTATGCAAGAAAGTATGCATGTGTAAAAATGGATGCATGTAGGAGGGCAAAAGACAAGAGTGTGTTTACAAAAAATGTATTCATGGTATTGCATGTGGGTGTGCATGTGTGTATACATGTTCATGTCTGTGCATGTGCACATGTGCATGCATGTATATATGTGCATATGGCCTCAAAGGCAAGCATGGGTGTGTGTGGACAAGAAGAGGTTGAAGGAGATCATCCCCAGCTGGGACCTCCACTTTTCCTACTTTCATTCTGTCACCCTTCCCATCCTCTTTGGCCTCCAGAGAAGGACAGGGCCCTTAGTCTAGTCCTTGAGGTCCCAAGTTCAGGGTCAGTCACCTCCTCGTGTCTTCCTCAGCTCCCTTGAGGCTATGAACTTCCTCTCACACCAAAACATGAAATTTCCAGATATCGGTGTAATGGGCTGCTTGACTTTTTGCTATCCCCCATTCTTTCTGCATATGGGACCTGCCCCTCCAGTGTAAGCCTATAGGCTGCCTGCCTGGGTGGACCCATTGGTCCAGGTAGGAAGTAAGGAGATAAGACAGGTCTGGGAGCCTGGGGCTGCTGGGGCTTCCAGAGCCCAGTTGGTGTCTTGCTGGCCAGGACTCCTGTCAACTTAAAGGGCACTGGGCTGGAGGAGGGTCCTCTGGATTTGGAGAGACTAGGGCCCCGAATTCACATGTGCCAACTCCAGGATATCTTAGCCTGACTGCCCTGTGCTTCCTTGTCAGGGCGTGACACCGACCACCGTGGATTCACACCCTAGATTGTGAGATTTATTCATGAGTGATTCTAGGGGTGGCCAGGTGATAAGGGAGCATTGGGCATCCAGCTTGAGGCTTTGGAAATGTTACTCTTCCTTCCTTTGTGAGCCTTCGTTTCCCCTTCTGTAGGACATGTGCAACCATGACCAAGTGACTGCTGATGGCCAAGGTGCCTTTAGCACTTGAGAGGCGTGCTACTTCCTCTACTTCAGACAGCCCTAGCATCAGGAGCATGGTATCTCCCAAATCCTCTTTGCAGTCTTCTCTTCTGTTTTGTCTCTGGGGCAGGGGCCGCACTGCTGTGGTAGGCTGCCTTTCCACTGTGATGCAAAAGTGTCAGAAAGGCGTGTCTGCCTCCCACATCCCTCTAGGGTACCCACAACCCCAAGAACTCAAACTCTGCAGTCCCAGAGACTTCTCCTAATTGCGTCTGTCTCTCACGAGCTGTGTAGTCTAGGGCAGACACTTCTCTCTGAGCCTCAAGATCATCATCTGTAAAATAACAGCAGCCACAGTGCTCGTGTGAGGGATAAATGAAGTAATGCATGGAAAACCAAAGTAAGTGCTCTATACATGTGAAGTGTTTTGGAGTCTTTATGAATAAAGACTTTTCAGTCACCAAGGAGCCCCCAATAAAAATGCTCAGAGATATTAAGGAGTCACTTGCGATGCTTCTGACCAGCAGGATTGGAAATGAAGAGGGGCCAGCAAGCTGAGGATGCAGTACAGAAGCTGTTGCCAGCTTCCCCTGGCTAAACCCACTGAAGGGGGCTGGCAGGTGGGCTGGCGCTGTCCGTGGTGCTGAGTGTCATATCTGGTTCTGGCAGGGCCTGGCTTTCGGAGATCTGTGCAAGCATCTGGCAAGGAGTAAAGAAAGGTAGTCCAGGAAGCCAAGGGCAGCTCCCAAAACCCAACCCCTCTCGCCTCCTCCAGAAGCACTTTCCTGGCCTCACCCTTCTAGGCCACCGGGATACCATTTTTATGGATACCTGGGCTCATTTGGATGGTTTCTTACACCATTGCCCAATTGCCTTCTATCCAAGCCTTGTGCTCTGACCAGACCATGAGTCTCTGGAGGTGAGGGCATCTGTGTGCTGAGGCAAATAGGTCTGTCATCTGATTGCTGGGGGCACATGTGCATGCATGTATATATGTGCATATGGCCTCAAAGGCAAGCCCTTGCCTCTTGCTACTGGCTCTCCTGGGTCTATTACAGGCTCCTCTGTGATCCCACTCCTAGCAGATGTTTTGCTCTGGCTCTTCTCTAGGAGATTTGATCTTCCTACCTCTTACCTCTTTCCTGCAAATTTATTGATTTGAATGATTTATGTACTCATTTCATAACATAGCTGGGCATAGGTCAGAGCATTTGACAGAAATCAGTTGATTTCCTCCTCATGACAGTGCTGCTAGTCAGGTACTGTGGTTATCCTCATTGAGCAGATAAGAAAACGGAGGTGTGGCATGGTAAGGTGACTTACTAGTAAACCATGGAGCAGGAATTGAACCCAGGTTGGCTGACTCCAGGGCCCATCCCTCCTCCCACCATATTATACTGTCCATCAGCTCTCTGATGTTCCAGGGTAGTGGTTTGTGGGAAAGAATGATCCAGGATCCCGACCCCAGCCCAGATCGAGTGCTGGAAATATCCCTGAGCATCTGGAAGCTCAAGATTGAAACCATTAGTCAGAGTGCGAGGAAATGGGTGTTTTTGCCTTATGCAATTTGGTTTTATGAAGACCACTAAATGCAAACATTCTCCTGTTAATTACTGTCTCAAATTTGGACTGTAATTGAGGGAACTAGAGCTGGGGAGAGTAGAAACCCATTGGAGTGGCAGACCCGCCCGAGTCAGCATTCCCAGCCGCCTTGCATCCGCTCTGTTAATTTTAGAAACTCCTCTAGCCTGGGTGTATTATTAGCTTTATGTACAGAGGGCCACATGGCCCTCAGTGGCCTTTCTATGCACAGCTAAAAAAATTTGTTTTCTTTTGTTTTTCCCAAGAGAGTAAATGAAGAGGGATGACAGCAGAGTGTATAGAGGGGTGTTTGTGCGCTGTGCATGTGAATGGGGATACCTGCGTGTGGCATCTAATGAGTGTACACAGCTGTCTTTGAGTGAGCTCCATGTGGCTGGGTAGGGCATGCATGGCTCTAGGGCACCCCATAGGTGCTGAAACCATTCTCCTGGGGCCCATGACTCATTAGCAGATGTGCTGTATTCTTTGTAGTGAAGTGTGAAGCTGAGGGTGGGTCCTCAGGCCTTAGTTGGGTTCTCTCAGCTGGCATACGGGTACTGGGGCCACAGGAGGGAGTGGTGGGTCATGGGATAGAGAGGAGCTGAAGTTGGCCTCTTGGCATCCAGCCTTATCCCCCATAAGGCCCTGTCTTAAGACTGTGAAGAGCTTGGCTTTCAAAGGAGCTGCAGAAAGCTGACTCTCTGGAAACTGCCCTTCGCCACGCAGCGTGATGTAGGACAGCCATCTCACCCACCTTCAGCGAAACAGGTCCTACCCTCTCCTTGACTCACAGCCCCATTTTGAGTCTGGCAAACAAACGAACAGTTTGCTCTGAAGTAATTTCTTTGCAACCTGGAACTCTGCAGGCAGGGGCACTTTGGTTTACAGTGAGACCCTCTGAAGACTCCAGGAAAGCTTATCGCTTTCTTTCCCACTTCCTTCCTCCCGGCTTCCCTGCAGTAAAGCATCAAAGATGGTAGGAAAGTTATTTCTCCTGGGAGAAGACATGCTTATTTCTGCGTGACTTAATACCTTTATCTGTTATTGTGTAAACGTCTAAATTAATAGCAGAGGGAGACAGCTCTGCAGTGCAAGTTTTTGGTCTTGGGGCCAGCCCTGGTATGGCTGGTACTTGGGCAGGGTCCCTGGGAACAATTGGCCATGCCTTCTGGATTGGGGTCTTGGCCACCTGTGTTGTTTCACACTCCAGAAGGCCCCCTGCTTGGTGAGTTGGAAGAAACCCAGCGCAGACCTGTGAGTTGGCATTGTGCCTCCTCCTCATGCTGCTCAACTTCTCCGAGGCTTTGCCCTGAGGCTCCCTCTACGAATGACTTGAAGGTGCCTGAGGCCTTAGGAGAAATGATTCTGGAGGCCCTGGGCTGGTCTCTTTCTATCACATTGAGTGGTACCTCACTAGTGCCTGAAATCCCCCCATTAATTCTTGTTTTGAAGCTATCTCTCCCCCTCCACACCCCCATGTTAGGATGCAAACCTCTGAGGGAAGGAATGGTCAGACATTTTTTGATTATAGAGGAGTGGACTAAAGGGAGATGCCAGAGAACCAGTGTGGGAGAGGGCCAGATCAGAGTGATAGGATTCATTACACAGTGAGGAAACTGAGGCCCAGAGTAGGGAGGCCCTATTGGATGTCACACAACATGTTGATGACAAAGCTGGGGCTGGAGCCTGGGCCTCCTGCCTCCCAGGCGCCTGAGTTGTGTCTGCACCTCCCCTGCTCTTTGGTCATGGTCTGTGGAATGTCTCCCTGACAGCCCGTCTCAAGCCACAGCTGACCCTCAGGGAGGATGGGGCAGCCTAGCCTGAGCCTGGGGTGGTGTGGGGTGAGCTGCTCCTTTTGCTGAAACAGCCTCTTGCTTCTCTCTGAGTGTCACTGATTTGCATTTCAGCCTGACTCTCACTATGGGGTGGGGATGGGAGGAGGAAGCTTGTTGTTGGGGGTTGTGGGAACTCACAGAAGGGCAGCACGGAGGGTATCCTTAGTGAATGAAGAGCCTCTTGCTGTGTCATTCCCTGT
The DNA here is from genome assembly GCF_047675955.1 of Chlorocebus sabaeus. NCBI lineage: Eukaryota > Metazoa > Chordata > Mammalia > Primates > Cercopithecidae > Chlorocebus > Chlorocebus sabaeus. Next base: position 49,145,805 of record NC_132929.1, on the reverse strand, counting down.
GCCAGTCTTCACATCTTGCCCTGGTACCCATGTGCCTATCTTCCTGTCTCAGAACCTCCCAAGACTTCTCTCTCCCAGATGCTGTCCCTCAGATCTTCCTCCCTTAGTCTGTAACTTGTCCTCTCTATCCTCCTGGCGACTGACCCCTGTGTCTCTGGGCAGATTTTACTGGGACCTGACCATGCTGCTGCTGATGGTGGGAAACCTGATCATCATTCCTGTGGGCATCACCTTCTTCAAGGATGAGAACACCACACCCTGGATTGTCTTCAATGTGGTGTCAGACACATTCTTCCTCATCGACTTGGTCCTCAACTTCCGCACAGGGATCGTGGTGGAGGACAACACAGAGATCATCCTGGACCCGCAGCGGATTAAAATGAAGTACCTGAAAAGCTGGTTCATGGTAGATTTCATTTCCTCCATCCCCGTGGACTACATCTTCCTCATTGTGGAGACACGCATCGACTCGGAGGTCTACAAGACTGCCCGGGCCCTGCGCATCGTCCGCTTCACAAAGATCCTCAGCCTCTTACGCTTGTTACGCCTCTCCCGCCTCATTCGATATATTCACCAATGGGAAGAGGTGAGTGGTCAGTGCAAACCTCTTGGGGGAAAGGCCACTCCCCACAGAGGGAGTGAGGAACTGGCAGGGAACCTCAGATAATTGAACGTGGGCTGTCAGATTGTGGCAGGCACACCTGCTCTAAGAGGACAAATACTAGTAATTTCTTGACTTCTTATGTGCTGGATACTTTACATGCAGTATCTCAGTGAAGTCTGTAACAGCTATAGAGGGAACCATATAGGTACATGTATATACTCATTTTTCACATGAAGAAACAGAGAGACAGAAAGATTAAGTGACTTATACAAGGTTGCATGATTAGTAATTTGTGAACCTGGAATGTGAACTTAAGCCGATCACCTCCAGAGCCCACATTATTAACCACTGCGTTATGTTGTAGGGTTTGTAAATCCATAAGCTTGTTGGGGACAGGCAGGGAAAAGGGATGGGGTGAAAAGGGCCAGTTGGGGAACAGTAGACAGTGTGGTGGATGAGAAGAACTAGAGAACATCTCCGTCTATATTGGATGGCCTCTATGCAGCTCCAGCTAAATTTTGTTCGAGTGGGAATGGGCCCAGGGTTGCTAGTTCTACAGCATTATGAGAAACGGAAATCTGGATTTTTGTACAAGTTTTGTTGGCAACTATCTTAGTTTGGGTTCTTCCTGAGCAGACCCTGAGACAAAGATTTGCATGAAAGTGATGTTTTTGGGATGCATTCCCAGGAAAATCTGGTAAGGGGGTGGGGGAGAGGGACAGGGAAAGGCAGAAAGCCAAGCAGTAGTTGGACATTGGAGGGTGTTCTGTGGAGGGCTGTTTGCCTCAGCCCTGTGGGATCCGAGGATAGTGTGCGCCACACCTTGGAGTTGTCCCAGTCAGGGCAAGGGAGTTGGAATGTTTATATCCCCTTACCTGTCAGTCACTGGTTCAAGGCACTGCTAGCCCTCAGCACTTGCAGCCAAAGCAGTTTCCAGCAGCCCGGGCAGGCCTCTGACAAAAGGTGCAGCCACTGGCTGTAGAGAGTGAAATCACGCAGGCAGGCTAGAGTCTTGTGTTCAGATACTGTAAAGGGATCCTAGGGGCTGTGAACCCTGGCTACAGGAGGAAAATAAAACATTGAAAAAGAACTGGGTGGGCCAACTCCGTTCTGAACAAACTTCACTCATCCATGGGCTGAAGCAGTCGTCTGCAGCAGAGGAGCTAAGGGCTTTGCTGGGAGGAAGAGCAGCTGACCTTGCCAACTGCTTCAGTCTCTGTCTGCCACCCACCCAGGTTACATGACTTGGCAGCAGGGGCAGGCAGGCCAGCCTGGAGGGCCCACTGTCTGTGAGATAGCCCACCTTGGGGCTGGGCAGTCTGTGGGTGGAACAAGCTTCCATGGAGGGCCATTTCCTGCTCCATCCCTGTGCCGTGTGGCTGACTTCCCAGCCTCCAGGACCCCTGCTTGCCTGGGCAGAAGTTCCCATGCTCAGGACATGAAGCCCCCCACCCTCACCCCCAACAGCAGCCTGGGCCTCGGCTGGCAGCCCCCGTGGCTGATGGTAGAGGCACGGGCAGATTCAGGTCAGAGGCGTCATGAACACATGTGCCACGGGAGAAGTGTGTGCACCAGTTTGGCAGCGTCGCTCCATGGCAGAAATTCTCTTTGGCTTGGCAAATTTGCATTACTGATGCTGACAGATAGGGGCCGTGACTCTCCCAACGTCATGCAGTTAGACCTCTGGTAGAACTGGGGCAGAATCCAGCTAGCTGTCTTGGCCCCCAGCACATAGTGTGGGCTGTCCCACCCCGGTGTAGTGGAATGGCACGTTTAAGACCCAAGTTAAAATCTGGCTCCACGCTGCCTAGCATGTAGCTTTGGGTCCACTTTGCCTCTCTGTGCCTCAGTCTCTTTATCTGCAAAATGGGTGTAAGTTGTACCTGATGTTTATAAAGCCTTAGCATGAAGCCTGCTGCAGAAGAACTATTTAATACGTGTCCCTCCTGGCCAGGCGTGGTGGCTCACGCCTATAATCCTAGCACTTTTGGAGGCCAAGATGGGTAGATTGCTTGAGGCCAGGAGCTCAAAACCAACCTGGCCGACATGGTGAAACTGTGTCTGTACTAAAAATACAAAAAAATTAGCTGGGTGTGGTGGTAGGCGCCTGTATATTTATGATATATATATACACACACACACACAGACACACACACATACACACACACATACACACACACACCTCCCTCCCCACCAAGTTGTCTTAGTAACATTTCTTTGGTTTGTCACACCTAGCTGGCAAGAGAAACAGGGCGAAATTTATGATCCTCATATGTCAAGTGAGGAAACGGAAGATCCGAAAGGCCAGCCGCCCCAGTAGTAGGGCTTTTGGCCTAGGCCTCCTGTCTCCCGGTTCCATGCACTTCCCGCTTTCTCAGATGGAAAGAGAATGAGTTTGATTCTATGATTGTTTCCTTTCATGGCTGGGGTGCCTCCACGGGGGACTGGACTTCATTCAGTCCTGCAAGTGCTTGCCGGGCACCCACCTGTGCTGTCCTTGGTGGGGGCTGGGATCAAAGGACTGGGATGACCACTAGCAGAGAGTGGGAGGGCAGCGGCAGGGGAGGAGGTCTGTGCAACAGGTCGAGTTGGAGGTGCCTGTGGGACAGAGATGTGCAGAGATGTGGCAGATGGTCTGAGCTGAGGGCTAAGAGGGGACAGTGACTCTGGAGGGTGGCGGCCAGGTCCACGCTGAGGGACTGTGAAGGAAGGATGGAGGCGTGTTTCCCCTTATGCCCTGACACACTTGTCTCCTGGTTTCTGTCCCAGGTGGAAATGTAGGACAGGTTGGCTCCCTCAGACCCTGAGAAACCCCCAACCTTCTGCATGTCTTGGACCCACAGCTAGACTGCCAGGAAAAGCAGAGACATGCCACCTCTTTCCCTCCACTGGCATCCATTTGTGTCTCCGGGCCTCAGCCTCCCAGGGGCCAACCTTACTCCTCCAGGGCCTGGGGGCTGTGGTCTTTTGTAGGAGTTGGCAGAGATGCCAGAGGCTGGACAGGGTGAGTCCTGGGTTGGAGCTGAGCTTGTCTTTCATGCATCCTGGGAGGTCAGGCCCAGGGCTCCTGTCCCCACTGCCACCCTGGCCTAGCCACCCTCTTGGGCACCCAGAACTGGTCAGGTGCTGGTCCTGGCCTTTCTCTGGGGCAGGCAGAGGCCCCAGGACACCTTGGGTCAGGCCTCTGAACTAGACATGCCGCCCCATCTCATGGGCAGGAAGGAGATCCCAGGAGGCCAGATGGATGACTCTCAACCTTCCACACACAAACCCTTCTCTCTCCTACCAGCTGGGGAGAAAATTGCTTTGAACTAGTTTCTGCCGGGCACACCGCCCAGCCTAGGGCTCTCACTGGACCCCTGAGATTGGACTGGAGTTTCCCAGCTGGCCCCAGGAACCCTGTCTCCAGGACCATAGCCGGCCACTCCCGCCCAGGGGCATCTCTCACCTCCGCTTGGCCCAGAGGCAGCAGCAGAAAGACCATTTGAAGCCCTAGGTCCGAGTGAGAGCTGAGGAGAGGCGTATTTAGCACAGAAAACCCTGCCCTAATCTCCTCTTTCAAGTCCGTCTATGAATCTCTTTCCTCCTTTGGGCCTCAGTTTCCCCACTTGTCAGGTACATGCTGATGTTCTCTGAAGCTGTGGCTCCCTGGGGCCCAGTCTCCAGCTCCCATCTGCCTTGGCAAGATTCATGTTAGCTGATCCTGAAGACCTTGTTGTAGCTCACAGGATGCAAAGGAGGATCCCTGCGGTGGGGCTGGGGAGCTTGCCTCCCACAGACTGGGGAAAGCTTGCCCCAGGTTGCCTGGTGAAGCTGCAAGAAGCTAGACTTCTGACCCCAGGCTTCAACTGCCTCCCCCAGCGGGGCCCAGAACAGGCACCCAGGAGATCTCCTAAGTGTTGGTGGCAGTCAGGCAGTCTTGCGAGTCAGCGTGGGTGGAGTGGTCTAGGGCAGGTATGGACCGCCACCTTGGAGGATGTCAGCCTCTTGCCTCCATCCTGGGTGATCTGGGTCAGCAGACTCCCTCCTGAGCCTCTCCAGCCACGCCTCTTCCCTCCCTCCCTCCCTCCCTCCGAGGTGTGAGTTTATTCCAGGCATGGAGGCTATTGTTAGAAACCATGGTTATCCCTCTTTGGATGTTACCCTGCAAGGCCCAGCACTCCAGTGACCCATCCCAGAAGCCTCTCCTCTTCCTCAGCAACCTGAAGTGGCCAAAGAGGGGCTGGAGGCAGGAGGCCAGCTGGGGCTGCTGTGTGGCCTCTGATGAGTCCCCTCGTCCTGTGGGCCTTGATTGCCTCATCTCAGAATCAGGTGCTTGGCATCTGCGAGAAGTGATGACATGAGGAGAGGTCCTGGGGCGTGGGTACTGGCCCTGTCTCCTGCACCCAGGAAGGGACCTGGCATGACCCTCAGTGCAGCTGCCTTCAGGCTGCACCCGGGATGCATATGCAGCAGCCTGTTCTGCCAGGCCTGGGGTTGTTGTCTTCAATGCAGACACTTGTTCTTGAGACACAGGTGGAAGTTGTTCTTCCATGAGGAGAAAGCGAATCCAGAGGAGGGGATTCAATCAGGCCCCAGGAAGAGGCCTTGGTGGAAACAGAGCAGCCTGACCTCTCATTTCTGGTCTCCCCTGGGAACTGAGAAATCAACTCTTTGTTTGGAGGGCTGGGAAAGAGAGGGAAGGAAAGGAACCAACATGTCCTGAGTGCCCACCATGTGCCAGTGGTGGCTATGATCTCACCTGACCCCGTGATAGCCCTGAGAGCTGGCAATTACTGACCCATTCCACAGATGAGGAAACTGAGGCTCGGGGTGGAAAAGGCAGTTTCCACCCAAGGTGAAAGATGTGTGGCTCTGTCCTTGCACTGCAGTTGAGAAAGTACAGAAAGTGTGAGAGCAGGGCTTCCCCAAGTTCCATGTGTGGCAGAGTGAGCTGCCTGGACCACCTGACTGGCAAGGCTTGCAGTGGCCTGGAAATGAAGGTGCTCAACCCCTGCGGTCAGAACCAACATCGTAAGAGGGAGTTCTAATGAAATATAAAGAGCAAGGTAAATATTTGCCTGGTGCAACTGACTCTCAGGTGGCCTGTGGCCCCAGCCAACAGTGGGGACACACCAGTGTTTAGCAGCCTCTCCCAGCAACGTCCAGCCTTGTTCTCAGCAACCACATCCTGGGTGCTGGAGAGTGGTGCAGGTGAGGTGAGTGTCCTCAAATCTAGGCTACCCCCTAACCTGAACGGATTTGCCCCCACCAGCTCTTCCCAGGCAGCTCAGACTGTGCATTGTTGGTGCTTCAGCTTTGTGGTGTCTAAAAACCATCTGAAACAAGCCTCTCCAGCCCTCCCACCTGCACCCACCACCCCAGCGCCCACACCGCTCCTCACCGCAGTCCCAGGCTTCACCACCACCATGCTCAGTAGGACGTGGAAGTCTGTGTCCCCTGCAGGAGAAGGCACCTTGGTTATTCCCACAGGGACAAGGGCAGGTTCCCTGTGGGCTGCATCTGCCCAGAGCGGGTACCTTTTTGTTCTTCCACTGTCTACACTAGCAGGAGCCCTGCTGACCACCATCATTCTCGTCACTGTCACCATCGCCTTCACCTTCATCGCGAAGCCCTTCTCAGTTCCTGAAACCTTACCACGTGCTCTGTGCCATGTTCATTGCTGAGATCACGATAAAGGCAAAATTAGACAAGGACCTGATCTTAGAAGAAAAGGAGTAATGAAAAGAAAAAGGTAATACAGAAGGAAAGGAAGTCATTGAAGGAAAACGTGCCACCCTCGATGCTCTGTCTTTAAGGCCCAGCATGATCTGTCCAAAGCAGCAGTTACTGTGGCCTGTGACAGTCTGGGACTCTTTCTAGCCATGCCTGGAGACTTCCTTGAGCTCCCATATGGTACCCACTCATTCATTTAGATGTACTCACATTTATTCAGGCAATCAGCAGACATTTTTGATGCCTGTTTGTGCTAAGCATGGAGGAACACAGAAGTGAGAAATAGAGAAGAGCCCTGCCTCATGCAGCAGCATGCAAGTCCGTGACTGTCATTTCAGATGGTGAGAACTCCGGGAAGAAAATATATCAGGGCGAAGAGTCACGGTGAGAAAGGGAAGGGAGGGCCCTTGGCTGTGTCACACACAGAGATCCAGTGTCCTTCCTTTCCATGGAAGTGGCTTTTGAGCCAAGACAGGATGACAAGAAGGAGCTGGAGGCAGCACGCAGGCAGATGGAAGAGCAAGCCCAGTACTGAGGGCCTGGGGCAAGCGTGAACTGGCCTGGGGCGTTCAAGGACACCTCTGTGGCCAGAGATGGCCTTGGGCAGAGTCGGGGAGGCTGGTAGTTGGGAGCCAGGATGCTGAGGGCCACAGTCGGCAGTTGGAGTGTATTCACGGCTGCAGTGGGAAGTCATTGGAAGGTTTATGGTAAGAGGGTGACATGTTCTGATTTATGTCTCCAAGAGGTCTTTCTAGCTGCTTGGTGGAGAATGGCTTGGAGGGGTGGGGAGCCTCATCAAGAGATGGGGGCCGTCATCTTGGGGGTGTTTAGATTGGGGTCATATTGGGATTGGAGGGAAGTAAATGGCTTTGAGATGTCCACTTTGGCAGTAGAGCCAAAACCACCTGGATTGCTGGTGGATGGGATGTGGGGAGGGGTGAGACACTCACTCACAGCTGGCTGGTGGGTTTTTGTTGCTCAGCGTCACGAACAGAGGCACCAGTTGTGAGATGGAAACAGGTTTTGGACGTGTCATGTGGAGATAGACCGAGACAGCTAGACATATGAGCCAATAAGAGTCCACCTGTGTGTCTCAGGCATGACAGAAGCAAGGAACTGGGGTATCCCAGGGCTTGAAAGAGGAGCACAGGGAAGGTTGCCTCCGGCAGAGGAGGAGCACTGCCGACCTCCACAGCCCCTTGTGATGGGGCAACACAGTTGCATCCTGGGGAGCCCTTTAGCCAGGGGGACCCCACTCAGGGTGCTTCCAGAGATGCCCTAGACTTTGATACCCTCCGCAACTAAAGAGACTTTCAGCAGAATTCCTGCTGCCTTAACAAGCCAGGGGTGGGAGGAGAATGGCATGCTTGTGGCTGTGGGCTCTGCTACCAGCTGTGCTGTCCAGCCCCACAGCAACATCTGGGCTGCTCAGAGCCTGAACCAGCCTCTCTACTGACCTCCCCATTGTGCCCTGCTTGCTTTGCTCTGTTGCTGGGTTTCTATATACATGTTCCCAAGTCCCTTTCCTGGGTGTGGCTTCCTTCCCCAGCCAGACTGTGAGCTCTGGGCAAGCAAGGGCAAGACTTTTCTCCCTGGCCCCATAGGGAGGGGGCTTTCTTGGGCACTGACACAGGCTGATTTCCAGGGGACATGGCATAGACATTTGGGTCTCCCTGAGGGTACTGCCCGGAAAGAAGGGAAGAAAGGCCCCACTGGCCCACACTCCAGAGGGCTCCTCTTCTCACAGTGAGGAGTCTGGGGGCTCTTTGCAGCTCTTTCTTGACCACACTTGAGTACCCAGCATTCCTGGCACAGACAACTTTAAGCTTGCTGCCAGGGCCTGTGCAGGGGCCTTCCCAGGCTGTGTCCTGAGGGGACCATCCTGCCTCTATGCCCACCCCTTGACCCACTTACAAGTGACTGTTCACAGGAGTGGCATGGATGTGGCTTGGCTGTGGGCCAGGGTCCCCTGCTGGGGGGCACAGTCAGGGAAGAGAAGGGAGGTGGGCTGTGCTCTGGAGTGGTTTTCTAAGAGCTCTCATTTCAAGCCTGACCCTCCAGGGCGTTATGATGGTGCCTTCTGTCAAGGTAGGAGAACAGAATATATCTTCCTTTGTTGGCTTGACTTACGACTTTATCCAAATCTGTGGCTTGTGGAACTTGATTGGCACCTTGTCCTGGACTCTCCAACCCTGAGGCAGGCCTGCCTCATTACCCCAGCTCAGCACTAGGCCATGTGCCTCGGGGAGGCTGCCGTTCTGCCCCCATGGGCCCCCATCTCTGCCTGCAGTGCCCTTGGCCTCCTGCACAGCTTTCCTGTCTGTGGCAGAGGACTGGGTTCTGAAGGCTGGTGTCTCAGTCAGCTCAGGCTGTGACAACATAAACACCAGAGGCTGGGGGACTGAAATAACAAACACTGCTTCCCACAGCTCTGGAGGCTGGAAGTCTGGGTTGAGAGTGCCAGCACGGGGGCTTCTGGTGAGGCCTTTTTTTTTTTTTTTTGACTTGTAGACGGCTGCCTTCTCCCTGTGCCCTCACAGGACAAAGAGAGATCATCTCTAGTCTCTTTTTATAAGGGCACTCATCCCACTCATGAGGGTGCTAACTTCATGACCTGATGACCCTCCGAAGACCTCATCTCCAAATGCCATCACATCGAGGGCTAGGAATTCAACATAGGAATGTGGGAGGGACACAAAAGTGCAGTCCTTAGCAACTAGGAAGTGAAGGAGCTTAATAATAATGACCCCACCCTTACATCTATGATGGGTGTGCAGAGAGCACTTTGTTAGCTAGTTTAATTCACAAGCAGCCTTGCAAAGCAGGGGGCAGATGTCTAGCTTGTTTGCAGGGGAGGCTGAGTTGTGGTGGTGGGGAGGCAGGTGTGGAGGATGGCCGGCTCTGAGACTGTGAATGGTGCTGTGCCACTCGCCCTCCCCAAGCCCCTGGTGTCTTAGCTCAGACACCAGGGAGTTGGGTGAGCTGGGGAGCTAGTGGCATCCTGGACAACCAAGACTTAGAAAGGTTAGGATTTGCCCAAGGTCATAGACATGTCACAATATTCACCTAAGTGTTAAGGAGGCAAAAGTGGGATCTTCCCCCCAGCTGGTGCTGGGGGCTCTGGTGCTCAGGGACCTGCAGGGGAGAGCCTCACGGTCTCAGGATACAGGTGCCTGAGCACGACCAGCCGCAGAGAATGGACCAGAGACACTAGCTTCATAATCAGATCTGGTCTGTGTCACAGACCCCGGCTCCAGCCCAGCCACAGACCGGCCTGCTCTCTAGGGCCCACCATTCCTTCCAGGCCATGGCAAATGCTGGACAGTGTCAGCTTAGCCAGGAGCTCAAACGCTGACAGCCCCAGAGCTGGTCTGTGCCCCAGTGGTGCTGGGCTGCAGGGCACACAGCACCGTCTACACTATCGCACTGTTTGCAGGGCCTGGGGAGGCGAGAAGCTGCGAAGTCCCGCCTGGCCTCGGACCCAGCTTGCTGTGTGAATCTGGACACGTCATTCAGCCACTTTGGGTTTGAGTTGTTTTATCCACAAAATGGAACTACTGAGAGTTACCCTTTCCTCACTAGGTCAATCTAACAATCTAATATGGTGGCTGCAGGCCTCAGAATCGGGCAGACCTGGCTACAACATCTGGCCTTTTCACTGCCACTGTGATCTCGGGCAAGTTCCTTTACTTCTCTGGGCCTTGGTATAAAACAGATGAACAATATCTTCAGCAAAGGATTTTTGTGAGTTTGAATAGAAGGTGGCTGTGGAATTTCATGTCCATGGTCAGGTGTGGCACTATTGTCCCCTCTGTCACCAGGGCCATGGGGAAATGGTGGGGCAAGCTTAAGCTACCAGATCCCGGAAGCTTTCGCTGTCCACTTCATCCTGGAAACACTCCCAGCTTTGCAGCTGGAACCTTCAGGGTCATGCCCTTGATGGGGGCCACAGGTGGGGGTGACTGCAGGTGATGAACTGTGGACAAAAAGTATTCATCTTTGGTCACTAGCATCAGAACATCCTGCCACTAGCTACAGGGCCGTAGCTGGAAGACCAGTAGACAGGGGCTGACATATCTAGGCTCTGTCTCTTTGGGCCTAGTTTCCACATCTGAAATGGGCTTAAACTAGGTCTCTGTGACATTTGACCCAACCCCCCTTCAAGAGGGGTGTCTTTGCCTGGGAATAGTATGGAGGGATGAGAATGGGGGCTGGGTGGCTAGACCCACTCCAGAGTCTCCCAGGCCACAGAAGCAAGGCCAGAGCTTCCAGAGACTTCCCTCTAGACTTGCCTCCACCTCTCCATCCCTCACTGCCCTGTCACCAAGGGGACCCCAGCATGGTAGCTTTGGGGGAGGGGGGCCAGGATATGCCCACCTTGGCCCTGTCCAGCTACACTGCAGCCGCCCACTCGGAGCTGCAGGAGTGGAGAGGGGCTGGTGGCAGTGGGCTGGGGTGAAGGGTGCTGTAAAGGAGAGCATTACCCCAAATACACATTAGCCAATCAGGAAGATTAATTATTAATAACAACTTATCAATTAATAATGGTTTGTAATTTATTGAACACTCCTCTACCCATTACTAAGCACTTTATATGTATAATTTAGTCCTTTTGACAACCCACTCACATAAGAATTTTTATCACCATTTTCCAGATGAGAAAACATGATCAGAGAGGTTCAAGGTTACACAGCTAGGAACTGGGTAGGACCTGGGCTTGGGATCAAGGTCTGCCTGAACTTGGGGCCTGTGAGCCTGTGCCGCTTCCGTGCACTTCTGTGGCTGCCCTGTGTGGGTCTTGAGAATTTAGTGATAGGTTTAGGGAAACACACGCCTGGCATGTCTATAGACCTTCGTTCCCTGAGGAGCCTCAGGCTGGCAGGCTTTTCTCCCTGGCGTCCTCACACCACAGGCAAGCTGAGAAAGCGGCTTCTCTGCCCACTTCTGGGCTGCATGGGGCTCTAGGTGTCCTTCCACATGTCCCGAAGTCTAGACCTTTCAGGAGGAGCCCCCATCTGTACAGATGCCAGGAGATGTCCCTCTGGGACCCTGCAGCCTGCAGTCTTCCTCTTCCGAGGCCTGGACCGATGCCTTCCCACCCCACCCCCAGCCTGGACTTGCACCAGGTGGGCGCCCTGCAGAGTCCGTGCAGAGCAGTGCCCACCACCTGCTCCAGGGCAGAGAAAGGGGCCGCTGGTCCTCCTGGCTGCTCACCTATCCCAGGCAATTTCTCCTCCTCTGCTGGCAGATCTTCCACATGACCTACGACCTGGCCAGTGCCGTGGTGCGCATCGTGAACCTCATCGGCATGATGCTTCTGCTCTGCCACTGGGATGGCTGCCTGCAGTTCCTGGTCCCCATGCTGCAGGACTTTCCTGATGACTGCTGGGTGTCCATCAACAACATGGTGGTGAGTGCGCCCAGCCCGGTTCTCTCTCTAAGCCATAGGCGGGCTCTCCAGAGGTAGGGAGGCGAGATGTGGACTTCCAGCGTGTAGGACCCTGAGTGCCGCCCAGAGCTGAGGGGCATGTAGCTCTACCCAGTACAGGCCCAATGGCTTGCTTCCAGCCCAGGAATCCATTCACAGCTCTGGGTTGGGAGCTGGTACCTCCACCTTCTCACAGCCTCCATTGCAACTGGGAGCCTCAGTATTTCATCTTAGTTTTACCAGGGACACTAAGACCTGGGTGGCCTCGGGTTGTATCAGGTGTGGCAATGCTGGGCTGGCAGCTCCTGGCCTCCTGCCTCTGCCCCTTAGAAGCCAAGTCCTTAAAAGCTGAGCCTGAGGCTGGGTGCAGTGGCTCATACCAGTAATCCCAGGGCTTTAGGAAGCCAAGGCAGGAGGATCGCTTCAGCCCAGGAATTGTAAACCAGCCCGAGCAACATAGGGAGACCCCTGACTACAAAAAATAAATAAAATTTATTTTTAAAAGATTAGCCGGGTGTGGTGGCAAGCACATGTGTCCCGGCTATACAGGAGGATCCCTTGAGCTCACTTGCACTTCAGCCTGGGTAACAGAGCAAGATCTTGTCTCAAAATGAATAAATTAATAAAAATAAGAAAACAAAAAGCTGAGCCCAAGAAAACAGACGCCTTCGAGGGTAATATACTATTTGCAACCCATGCAGACTCCCAGGTCATGTGTGGTCACTTTCTACTCCAACAGCAGAGCTGGGCTGCCCCCACCCCCAACATGTCCTGGTCCGAGGTGGGGTCCCGATGGGGAGGGCAGGCAGGATGGAGGCTGACCCCACCCTATCCCTCCAACCTTGCGAGTGGGTCAGTGTAGATGGGGGAAGTTGAACTTGGGGCCTTGGAAGCCATAGGGCAGAGTCTTCAGTCCCCTTGTGGATAAGGTGGGCTCCAGGCAGGACAGAAGACACCCTGGATCTATGAGCCCTTCTGGTCACTGCCTCCCCCAGGCTCCCTCCCAGTCAGTTTGGTTTGGTCTGAAGGCAAATTCCCAGGGCCCCAGGGGAGGAAAAATCGGCTTTGAAAGAGGTGAAAGAGACCCAGAGGCATCTTTCAGCATCAAACAGGCCTTTACAAAACAGCCTTTTGATGAGCTAAGTGTAAATGAATCGGCCATATGGATTGAATTCCCTGTTCCCAGAGGCTTAGCAGTAAAGGCCGGAAACCCTGACTGGAGGCCACTGGGGGCCTGCTCCTGTTCCCCAAGGCTGGGAACCCAGGCCCCTTCCACTCCTGGGGATCAGCCCTGCTGGTCCCCACTCCAGTCTAGACTGAGCCACCAGACCCAAGGAGCCAGCTCAGCTGTTTGGGGCGGTCTGGCTGATCTTGAATATGGCTCGAGGCTCACAGCTCCCACGCCTTCCCATGGGGGCTGTGCCTCCGGCAGGTGCTCTGCGGGCCTGGGTAGGTTTCTACACTGTGGCTCATGCCTCTGCCCTGTGAGCAGAAGGATACCAGGGAGGTGGCCGATGCTGGCATTCATCTGGTTCAGCTGGCCCTCATCTGGGGCAGTGTCCTCTCTGTGTGAGGGTGGCAGGCCCACACATGCACCAAATTCAAGAGATGGCCCTTCCGATCCCAGTGTTCCCACGCTGAGCCTTCCTTGAGACACCGACTGGCTTTGTAGACAAAAATAGCCAAGAGCTTCCCTCCTCCTGTCCCCACGCCTTGTGTGTTCCGGAGAATCTGCCTTGGGGGTAGTGGGAGGAGAACTGGTGGCCGCAGCCCTGGCAGAGGCGGGCAGGGTTCATGCAGGAGGCCAGTTAGCTCACAGCTTTAACTTTTGCTCACCCAAAATGAGGGCAGTGTTTTTCGGCTCAGTCTGCCAGAGCTTGTACCCCCAGGGGAAGCATATCTGGTTTTATAATTGAGGTCAGTGGGGAAATGGGCTTCACTTGGCAGCTGTTTAGGGGGTAGGGGGTGGAGTTGTTTTAGCAAGGGAAGGACAGCAGGGTGGCTCAGCCCAGGGCCTTTGCCACCCAGCCAGGAGGCTCCAAGCTGCCCCATGGGGGCTGGGCCATGCTGGCTCCCATACCTTTACTGGGGCTTCCAGGTCTGATCCCTGCCTCCATTGCAAGAGGAAGGTGCAAGAGGGGGACTCACTGGCAGCACAGACCGCCTCTGTGGGCCTCCTGCCCCTCACCCAAGGCTTTCGGCCAACAGCAGGGTTGGGGAGCCCTGGGCCCAGCCACTGAGAAGGTTAGGTTGAGGTGAGGAGGTGGCAGGGACTTTTCTTGCTAGTGAGAAGGGCCTTCCCTCTCATCCATTGCCCCCACCCATCCGTCTGTCCACAGAACAACTCCTGGGGGAAGCAGTACTCCTACGCGCTCTTCAAGGCCATGAGCCACATGCTGTGCATCGGCTACGGACGGCAGGCACCCGTGGGCATGTCCGACGTCTGGCTCACCATGCTCAGCATGATCGTGGGCGCCACCTGCTACGCCATGTTCATAGGCCATGCCACTGCCCTCATCCAGTCCCTGGACTCCTCCCGGCGCCAATACCAGGAAAAGGTAGGTCCACCCAGGGAGGACCTCCACGTTGGTCCCTCCCAAGAGGGAGCACAGGCCACCAGCCAGTGGGGCCCCAGCAGGAACCGCCCTGTTCCCACCCCCTGGGATCGGGACTCCCAGTGTGAGGGAAGAGCAGGAGGAGGGGGACACCTCTGAGATGTGAAGAGTTTCAGCTCCCTGGCTTGGCACCTCCACATGTCTTTTTATCTGTGCCCACCTTCCCCATCTCCGGTGTCACTGGGGCCTGTGGCTCTTGGCTGAGGCCTTGTGCCCTCCGTGCTGCTCTGGTAGGCATTTGACAGTCACCACGCCCTTCCTGGCCACTCAGTCGTTCTGCAGGACCACACTCTCGCGGTGTTCCTCCTGCCCCTCTGGCCACTCCCCCATCCCCCTTTGCTGGCTTCTCTTCCCAGTCACTGCCACTGGAGTCCCCAGCGGCTCAGGACTCGCCCCTGACTCTCCCTGTGTCTGGGGCCCCAGTGCTACAGTTTCACCACCCAGGCCCGCAGGCTCTGTGCCCATCCTCGCACAGTGGGGCCTGTACAGCATCAGCAGCCCCAGCTCATCTCTCAGCTCCAGGTGGTTTATTTCATCCCTCTCTGGACACGTCATGCCCCTCTTGTTTGTAATGAGAAGTCCGCCCTGTCCTCTCTACTCCACCCTCTGCTCTTCCCAGACCCCAGGCCAGAGACTAGGAGCCATCCGTGACCTCTCTCTGTCATCAGTGCCTACCTCAAAGCCACAGCTCCTTCTCTGCATCCCAGCCACCCTCCCCCATCACCAGCTTCATCTCTCCCTGGGGTCTCAACAGCAGCCCCCTCACCATGGAGAATGAGTCCTGTGGCTTGGAGTCAGGCCCCCTGGGTCCTGCCCCAGCTTCTCTGCTGCCGAGCTCTGTTGGAGTGTGGGCCTGCGCCTCCGCGGCGTGGGGCCTCGTTTCCTCATCTGCAGGGCGGGGGTGGTACTGGGCATCAGCCCATGGGGGTTGCAAGTAAGCTCCCCTGTGTTTATCAGCTAAGGAAGTTCTGCCCTGGCTGCTTCCACTGCACGCCTCACACAGCAGTTGGAGTGGCATCTAAAACGCATCAGCTCGATCCTCTCCTTAAAACTCTTCGGGGACTTCACGTTGCTCTGAAGACATATATTCACTCCTAAGCATGTTTTCCCAGCCCAGCATTTGAGGGGCAAAACCAGGTCTCTGCCCTCGTGCTCAGCTCCTGCCCTGGGCCCTGCACCCTCTATTTCAGCCTGGCCAGATGTCTCTCCCCATGCCCGCTCCTGCCATGGGGCCCAGACACAGGCTTTCACCCTCGACTATCCTCCCTGCTCTCCACCTGACACCCTCTTCGCATCCAACCTCACCTCTTGGAGAAGCCTTCTGTGACCCAGCCAGCTCCTCACCCGTCATGTGACCCCATGGCACCCTCTCCTCCTTCACCACACTCGGCACTCTGGTGATGATGTTATTAACTATAGGCAGCCATCTGTTTAACGTCCACCTTCCCTCTCCAGGCCACAGCTCCATGAGGGGAGGACCCAGTATGTCGTTCTCCATTTTATGCCCCATGCCTGGCATATAGTAGGGTCAGCATTTGTGGATTCATTGCCTACCTGCCTGCCCCAGGCACTGTCCTTTGGTGGGATGACTGACAGGCGGTGTGGAGGTCCAGGTCCTATGATGCCAAGAAGAGAGCTCAGGAGAGCCTGCAGAGCCGGGAGGGCAGGAGCGCTCACCCTGAGGAGGCAGAGGAAGGAGAAGGTGGAAGAGAATTCTAGGCCAGGCATCAGAATGAGCACGAGCATAGGTGTGGTGGCAGAGAAATTAGCCTGGCTAGAACACAGGGTCCTGGGTTAGAAGGGAGCAGACGGGAAGGGAGGTAAAGAAGGCATTGAGCTACAAAGATCAGGGCTTAGCCCAGGCCCAGGTGAGGGATCGTTCTGGAGCCAGCACCAAGGCCCAGCCTGTGACTGGGGTGGGGCTCAGCATGTGAGTGGGGTCAGGGCTCAGTGTGTGACCAAGGCTAGGGTTTAGTCTGGGGTCAGGATCAGGGATTAGTATAGAAAAAGTGTCTGGGGCCAGGTGTGGTGGCTCACACCTATAATCGCAGCACTTTGGGAGGCCGAGGCAGGCAGATCACCTGAGGTCAAGAGTCCATGACCAGCCTGGCCAACGTGGTGAAACTTCATCTCTACTAAAAGTAAAAAAAAAAAATAGCTAGGCGTGGCAGTACACACCTGTAGTCCCAGCTATTTAGGGAGGCTGAGGCAGGAGAATCGCTTGAACCCAGGAGGCAGAGGTTGCAGTGAGCCAAGATTGCGCCACTGCACTCCAGCCTGGGTGACAGAGGGAGACTCCGTCGCAAAAAATAAAAAAATAAAAAAAAAATAAAGACAAAAAGAAAAAGCATCTGGGAGGCTGGGCATGATGGCTCATGCCTGTAATCCCAGCACTTTGAGAGGCTGAGGCAAGCTGATTTCTTGAGCCCAGAAGTTCAAGACCAGCCTGGGCAACATGGCAAAACCCTGTCTATACTAAAAATACAAAAATTAGCCAGGCTTGGTGGCGTGTGCCTATAGTGCCAGCTACTTAGGAGGCTGAGGTGGGAGAATCACTTGAGCCCAGGAGGTTGAAGCTGCAGTGAGCTGTGTTCACATCACTGCACTCCAGTCTAGGTGACACAGCAAGACCCTGTCTTAACAACAAAAAACCAATAAATAAATAAATAAATAAATAAATAAATAAATAAATAAATAAAAATAAAAGAAAATGCATTAGAGTTTATTTTAGGGCCAGAGTCAAGGTGTCTGTGGCTTTTGATTTGAGACTTTTATTAAAATGTTTTTCCTTTGGCTAATATCCAAGTCTGCCCGATAAATTTCTCTTAGATGTCTTCCCTCTCCTCCATCCCCGTGTCTGTCTCTCACCTGGACCACTTCAACCTTTTAACTCCTGCCCCGTGTCTAGACCTTGCCTCCCCACCCCTACCTGTTCTCTGGGGATCAGGGTAGGGATTCTCTAAAACACAGCTCCAAGTCTTCCAGCTGCCTCCGCCCCCATAACCAGCCGGGAAGTCACTGTCCCCTGGGACTTTGCATAACTTGGAGCAATCAGAGGCCAGGGTGACTGGGCAAAGTTTAGGAAATGTCATTTCTCAGCCCTCATTTGCCTGTGGGTATTTCTGTGCAGCAGTTCTGTGTCCCCACCTCTTAGGAGCACACATAGATGCAAACAGGCTGCTCCATTTCTGATTGCTGCTGGGGTTATAGGGACTTCCTCTGCTTCCCATCCAGGAGGAGTCTGTGTTGTTGCCTAATCAATACCTCCCATCCCTCGTTCTGCTCTTGAGAGTCCCACTGTCCCCCCACAATCTACAATGGTGGAAGCAACATCCACTGGTCTCAGCAAGGGTGGGCAGGATCGTTTCTTATTTGAGCCCCAGGGTCTGAGGCTCACAAATCTTTTGTACCTGAGCCTATATTTGCAGGTTGCCTCAAATTAGTCTACCCTGCTTTTCCCTTGCTTGGAGTTGCTCTCAATGAAATGACCCGGGGTCTCAGCTGAGGCCACGTTTGGATTCATAGTGTAGAGCAGCCAGGCATCCTTGCTTCTGCCTCTGAGCGCTCTGAGCCGTTGTAGCCTTGCCTCCTGACTGTGCCAGTTGTCACTGCTGGGAGGAAACAGCTTCTTTCCCCACAGTCGGTGAGGCCTCCCTGTCCCCAGTGTAAACATTCCAAGGAAACGTGATCGACCTCCCTGGCGACACAGTTGGTGTCCTGTCACTGGGCTTTGGACATTCCCTGCTGCCCCCACCCGCCTCCTTAGTATTAAACACAGGACCAGATGCTGGTGGGGCCGCTTCCTCCATGCCAAGCAGCTGGGAGCCCGGGCAGTTGTTTGAAGCACAGTGAGGTCATTTCAACACTGTAGAGCTCAGATCTCAAGGAACCAAGTTTAGCCAAGAATTCCCCCAGGGTGGGTGCCCGGATGTGGTACCTGGTGAGGCGGTGGGGCTGGCTGCACGGAGATGACGCCCCCTTCTCCCGGCCTCAGTATAAGCAGGTGGAGCAGTACATGTCCTTCCACAAGCTCCCGCCCGACACCCGGCAGCGCATCCACGACTACTACGAGCACCGCTACCAGGGCAAGATGTTCGATGAGGAGAGCATCCTGGGCGAGCTGAGCGAGCCCCTGCGAGAGGTGAGCTGTGTGGCGGCCCGGCGGGGAGGGGAGCCAGGCCTTCCTGGAAGCCAGCTCCCCTCACCTCCTCCTTCCCGTGTCCCAATCCACCCCGTCCGGCAGGAGATCATCAACTTTAACTGCCGGAAGCTGGTGGCCTCCATGCCACTGTTTGCCAATGCGGACCCCAACTTCGTGACATCCATGCTGACCAAGCTGCGTTTCGAGGTCTTCCAGCCCGGGGACTACATCATCCGGGAAGGCACCATCGGCAAGAAGATGTACTTCATCCAGCACGGCGTGGTCAGCGTGCTCACCAAGGGCAACAAGGAGACCAAGCTGGCCGACGGCTCCTACTTTGGAGGTGAGGCAGCCCCGGGCCCTGGGGGACAGGACAGCTGCTCCCAGGGGATGGGCTGGGGAGACACTAAGGGGACAGAGGCAGTGAGCACCCTTCGTGGCCACAGCCTGGAGGGAAGTGTTTGTGAGCCCGGGTTAGGGGTCACTTTTGTAACAAAAGTGCCGCAGACTGGGTGGCTTGTAAACCACAGGAATGTATGTCTCATGGTTCTGGAGGCTGACCATCTGAGCTGAGGGGGCCAGCATGGTTGGGGCTAGTGAGGGCCCTCTTCTGGGCTGCACTGCTGACTTCACACCGTGTCCTCACGTGGCAGAAGGAGGATGAGCCAGCTCCCTGGCCGCCTCCTAAAAGGGCACTAATTCCATCCACGAGGGCTCCACCCTCATGATCTAATTAGCTCCCTAGGCCCCACCTCCAAATACCATCATGCTGGAATTAGGGGTTCAACATATAAATTTGGTGGGAGGACATTCAGTCCAGAGCAGAGGGTATGTGCCAAAGATGGGAAAGACTGTCCAGCCCCCATTTGGTGGGGAAGAGGCATCCAGTGTGGCCACAGTCTGGGGACAGGGCCTTGTGAGCCTACCAAGGTTTCTGTGCCAGGTAGTCAGGGCCAAGGTCAGGGTGGGCAGTCCCCGTGGCTTGGGCAGGCTGTGCATGCCTCACCCTGAGTCCTGATGCTCTGGCAGAGATCTGCCTGCTGACACGGGGCCGGCGCACAGCTAGCGTGAGGGCCGACACCTACTGCCGCCTCTACTCGCTGAGCGTGGACAACTTCAATGAGGTGCTGGAGGAGTACCCCATGATGCGAAGGGCCTTTGAGACTGTGGCGCTGGACCGCCTGGACCGCATCGGTGAGGGGGATGGGCCACAGGCGGGGCAGGCGGGGGGCGGGAGGGGCAGGAGGGCAGGGCTTCTCTATGCCTAAGCTGGGTCTGCACCTGATCTCCTTCCCTGCTCTGCCCTGAGTGCTTGCTCTTGTTCCGTGGCCCAGGCAAGAAGAACTCCATCCTCCTCCACAAAGTCCAGCACGACCTCAACTCGGGCGTCTTCAACTACCAGGAGAACGAGATCATCCAGCAGATTGTGCAGCATGACCGGGAGATGGCGCACTGCGCACACCGCGTCCAGGCCGCCGCCTCTGCCACCCCGACCCCCACGCCTGTCATCTGGACCCCGCTGATCCAGGCACCACTGCAGGCTGCCGCGGCCACCACTTCTGTGGCCATAGCCCTCACCCACCACCCTCGCCTGCCTGCTGCCATCTTCCGCCCTCCCCCAGGATCTGGGCTGGGCAACCTCGGCGCCGGGCAGACGCCAAGGCACCTGAAACGGCTGCAGTCCCTGATCCCTTCTGCGCTGGGCTCCGCCTCGCCTGCCAGCAGCCCATCCCAGGTAGACACGCCGTCTTCATCCTCCTTCCACATCCAACAGCTGGCTGGATTCTCTGCCCCCGCCGGACTGAGCCCACTCCTGCCCTCATCCAGCTCCTCCCCACCCCCCGGGGCCTGCGGCTCCCCCTCGGCTCCCACACCATCAGCTGGCACAGCCGCCACCACCACAGCCGGGTTTGGCCACTTCCACAAGGCGCTGGGTGGCTCCCTGTCCTCCTCCGACTCTCCCTTGCTCACCCCGCTGCAGCCAGGCGCCCGCTCCCCGCAGGCTGCCCAGCCACCTCCGGCACCACCTGGGGCCCGGGGAGGCCTGGGACTCCCGGAGCACTTCTTGCCACCCCCACCCTCATCCAGATCCCCATCATCTAGCCCTGGGCAGCTGGGCCAGCCTCCCGGGGAGTTGTCCCTAGGTCTGGCTGCTGGCCCACCGAGCACGCCAGAGACACCCCCACGGCAGCCTGAGCCGCCATCCCTTGTGGCAGGGGCCTCTGGGGGGGCTTCCCCTGTAGGCTTTACTCCCCGAGGAGGTCTCAGCCCTCCTGGCCACAGCCCAGGCCCCCCAAGAACCTTCCCAAGTGCCCCACCCCGGGCCTCTGGCTCCCATGGATCCTTGCTTCTGCCACCTGCATCCAGCCCCCCACCACCCCAGGTCCCCCAGCGCCGGGGCACGCCCCCCCTCACCCCCGGCCGCCTCACCCAGGACCTCAAGCTCATCTCTGCATCTCAGCCAGCCCTGCCTCAGGACGGGGCACAGACTCTCCGCAGAGCCTCCCCGCACTCCTCAGGGGAGTCCATGGCTGCCTTCCCGCTCTTCCCCAGGGCTGGGGGTGGCAGTGGGGGCAGTGGGAGCAGCGGGGGCCTTGGTCCCCCTGGGAGGCCCTATGGTGCCATCCCCGGCCAGCACGTCACTCTGCCTCGGAAGACATCCTCAGGTTCTTTGCCACCCCCTCTGTCTTTGTTTGGGGCAAGAGCCACCTCTTCTGGGGGGCCCCCTCTGACTGCTGGACCCCAGAGGGAACCTGGGGCCAGGCCTGAGCCAGTGCGCTCCAAACTGCCGTCCAATCTATGAGCTGGGCCCTTCCCTCTTCTTTCTTCTTTTCTCTCCCTTCTTCCTTCAGGTTTAACTGTGATTAGGAGATATACCAATAACAGTAATAATTATTTAAAAAACCACACACACCAGAAAATCAAAAGACAGCAGAAAATAACCAGGTATTCTTAGAGCTATAGATTTTTGGTCACTTGCTTTTATAGACTATTTTAATACTCAGCACTAGAGGGAGGGAGGGGGAGGAAGGAGGGAGCAGGCAGGTCCCAAATGCAAAAGCCAGAGAAAGGCAGATGGGGTCTTGGGGCTGGGCAGGGGTCAGGGTGGCCAGTGTTGGGGCTTCTTAGAGCAGATGTGTCATTGTGTTCATTTAGAGAAACAGCTGCCATCAGCCCCTTAGCTGTAAGTTGGAGCTCCACTCTGCCCCCAGGAAGGGGCTGCCCCGGGGCATGCCCTGGGGAGCCTCAGATGCCTGCGACCTTGGGAGAAAAGGGCCAGGGCCCTGAGGGCCTAGCATTTTTTTCTACTGTAAACGTAGCAAGATCTGTATATGAATATATGTATATGTATGTAAGATGTGTATATGTATAGCTATGTAGCGCTCTGTAGAGCTATGTAGATAGCCACTCACATGTGCGCACACGTGTGCGGTCTAGTTTATTCCCATGTTGCCAGGATGCCCGGGTCACCTTAACACCCAGCAACCCACCTTGGCCCGCAGGCTGTGCACTGCATGGTCTAGGGATGTTCTCTCTCCAGTCCTCAGTGAAGAGGACCCCAGGACTTCGCAGCAGGCCCCCTCTCTCGTCTCAGATCCAGTCCCAGCCTGACCTCTCACCACACGGAAGTGGAAGACTCTCCTTTCCTAGGGCCTCAGGCATACCCCGCCACCTCTGGGGCCATCAGTTTGGCCATCTGTACAGCGGGAGGTGAGGGGAACTTCTGTGTGTTGAGTCTGCTCTGTGCCAAGCACTGGTTTCGCACTTTACACACGTTCACTCCTTCAGTTTCACAAAGACCATGGGGTGGCCACTTTCATTCTCCCCATTTAGCAGATGAAGAAACAGTTCTGGGTAATTTCTCCATCATGTAACTCGGAGTGGCAGAGTGGGGACTGATTTGAGGTTCAAATCCACGCCTGCTTGAGGCCCAAGTCTGTGTTCCTTCCATCAGAAAACTGTTGAGGGGGGCTGAGGTAGATGGTCCCCAAGCATGGTGCAGAAGGAAGACACCAGATTTTGGCAGCAGTCAGGCCTGGGTTTGAATCCCAGCCCTGCCACTTCTTAGCTGTATGATCTTGGGCAAGTTATCTGACTTTTCTGTCACCTCATTTGTAAAATGGGAGTCATTATGGTACCGCCTCACAAGGACCTATGAGGACCGGATGAGAAAAATCTATATGTGAAATGCCCAGCCCAGCGCCTGGCACATACCATGGTAGGTGCTCAATAAATCACATTTCTTCTGCCCCTCATATGCCCAGCCTATTGCTCCAGCAAACTATGTGAGAGCCCAGGGAGCTTTGGCTGAGGGCTCCAAGACTTAAAATCTCAGGACTCAGGAGGTGGCTGGGCCTCCCTGAGGGCCCAAGGAAGGTGTGTGGCCAGAGGTGGGTGGGAGCCAGGCCTTGAGATGTGGGAAGACTTCAACAGGGAGAGAGGGAGGGAATGGTGGGTGGGATGGAGTATATAGCCGGGAGATTCCTGAGGTGGATGTGGAGTGGTGGATTAGGGCTTTGGGAGGGAATCCGCAGGCTGAGGGGTCAGAGGGATGGCCTTGGGTGATAGGCTAAGGGCTTGACTGGGCTTGGTCCTGGCAACTAGGAGCCATAAGCAAGTTCCAGATGGCAGGAACGAGAAAGCAGCTCAGATGCCTTTGGAGGCACCATCCTCCCTCCTCCCAGATGGGATCCTGCCAGAGGCAAAGTCAGGGGTCTGCCCCTGCCTATAGGGCCAGAGCAGGTATAGCTGCAATCCCCAAATGAGATGGGCTGGCCCCACATTATCCATCCAGAACATTCCATGCTTCAAGCCAGAATGTTGGCAAGATCGGGTTTTGCCTTGAGCTATCCTGGGATGTGGGAAAAACCGATTTCTCCATAGATGGGCTGCAGGGAGTGGGAGGCAGTACTCCAGGAGAGAAGTGGGTGAAGGTTCCTGGGATCTTAGGTAAAGACTAGATGCCGCCTGGTACTGGTCTGTACTGTGCTGGCTCAGGAGTTCTGAGAACTGGAAGGACTTAGCCTCAACCTGAGTTCTGCACACACCCCTTCCCCTTAAGGAAGGCAGCTCTGAGAGGCAGCAGGACTTGATCCAACCCCACAGTCTTGTCCTGGAGGCAGCAGGGGTGAAGATGGAGGGTCCAGGGCCGTGAGGAGGCTGCTTGCCATCAGAGCCTGGCCTGACCACCCTCTTCTCTACTTACACACACATGTATTTTATAACAGCCCTGACCCAACCTGGCCACTCTGCAGAGACTGGGACAGCCAGGTGCAGGCAGGGGGCCCTCCCACACCCAGTCACCTACAAGGAATTTTCAAATCTTCCACTTTTAAAACAGAAACCGGTAAATGCGCCGTATTGTATATTTTATTTAAATAAAAAAAATTCCAGCAGATGCTGCCTTCTTCTAGGGGCCAGGGATGGGGGTGGGGGTGAGGTCATTGGGGAATCCTGGAGTCCTGGGAACTGGGGTGTGGAAGGCAGGGGACATGGCCCAGAGGGCACATGTGGGCCCTTGTGTATGTGCAAACCTATCCCTGCAAGAGCATGGAGCTGTGTTCTGTGCATAGAGGTGTGCATGGGGGATGTGCAAGGCCTGGCTAGGGACACAGGTGTGCACGCGATTATGGACTGGTGAGAATCATTAAGGAGGAGGATGAGAGTGAGTGGGCATGTGTCCTTTGCTAGTGGAGGGGAGAAACGCAGGAGTTGGGGAGGTGTGAGACCCTTGCCACTCCCTACTGCCAGGGCTGGCTGAGGAGGAGGAGGGTGGTGAATGTGCACCTGGGCGCCATCCAGCTAGATGCTGAAGAGGGGTTTGCCAGCTTAGTGTGATCAGGTAAGCTCTCAGAAGTGGGAGGATGGCTGGAGACAGAAGGTGACTGGGCAAGGGGGAGGGCATCAGAGGGGTGACCGAGGGGTGGGGGCACAGCGCTGGGCTTCTCTGTGGGTTGGTGGGGGCTTGAGGGCAGAAGCAGCATCTGGGGCCTCTGGAAGGAGGCAGGGCACGGACTCCCCACTGCTGTGCCTGCTCAAGAGGCTAGGCCTGGTCCCCGGGTGGCCCCTTTCCCCACCTCTGTCTCTAGAGGGTTCCTCCAGGCCTTGGGACTTCGCGGGGTCAGGCAGAGGCCTCCTGCCGGGCCGGCGACGTGCGACTGGAAAACCAAGTCCCCGCGGCTCCCGCCGGCATAGGGAGTGCCGTGTCTCCCGCCCCAGGAGGGGAAAGTCCTCGGAAAAGGGCAGGAAACCCGGCAGCCGTTCCCCATCACTGCTTGCCAGGGGATGCTGTTTCCATGGCAACTGGCCGGGGAGTCCCGTTGCTAAGGAGGCGGCTCAGCGGGCCCCGGCGTCCCCATGACAACTGCCCCGTGCGGCCAGGCGGCGGTGCTGCCTTGGGGACCCCGGGGGCGGCAGAGGCAGGGCGCGGCCCTGGGCTGCGATCACCTCCCTGGAGTCTGAATGGCTCAGGCCTGGCTTCTGGGGCTGTGGGGAAGCAGTGGGTACAGGTCCCGCTGAGAGGAAGCCTGCGTGGGTGGGGCATTCGCTGCGGGGCCCTCAGTCACTGTCTCCTCTGTTCCCTGATGCGGGAAGGACACCTAGTAAGTACCTCCTGGGCGCTAGGCCCTGGGTCTTTCCTCTGCTGTCATCCGCCCAACCACCCCAGAGGTCAGAATTTCCCTCAGTTACAGTGAGCTAAAGGGAAAGGGTCTCAGAGAGGTAGGAATTCGCCAGCCCTGTCAGCTAGAAGGAAGGAGTGGGGCTGCAAACCCAGGTGCTGGGGACTCAATCTGTCTCTTCCCACTAGAGCCCTGGTACAGGCAACAAAGGGTGCGCTGACTGTAGAGAATTTTTTAAAAGACGGTAAAAGGGACTAAATGTCAGTTTGCTTCCTCTGATCACCATGTACCAGCAATTCAGACAGTGTCAGTGAGAGAATGCTCCCCGCACAGGGGCAGACGGCTCCTCCACCCCCACCGCGAGCACCCGATGCGTCAGCCCCAAGGGACACCTGCTGTGCTCTTGCTGCTGGCGCTGTGGGAAGGCCTGAAGGCACCTTTTCTCCCTAGTGGGACTAAACCAGACTGGGATTTTAAAGAGACAATTGAAGACAGGGCGCGGTGGCTCACGCTTGTCATCCCAGCACTTTGGGAGGCCGAGGCGGGCAGATCACGAGGTTAGGAGATCGACACCATCCTGTCTAACATGGTGAAACCCCGTCTCTACTAAAAATACAAAAAAATTAGCCGGGCGTGGTGGTGGGCGCCTGTAGTCCCAGCTACTCGAGAGGCTGAGGCGGGAGAATGGCGTAAACCCGGGAGGCGGAGCTTGCAGTGAGTCGAGATCGCACCATTGCACTCCAGCCGGGGCGGCAGAGCGAGACTCCGTCTCAAAAAAAAAAAAAAAAAAAAAAAAGATAATTGAAAGAGATGCATAAGAGCCCTGCCTGGACTCCACGTCTCTTCCCAGCCGCTACTCCTCACTCTTCCCACCGGAGAGCTGTGTCCCCTCCCTGTCCTCATTTCCTCCTCCACCACATCCCTCTGACAATTTCTGATGAATTCACCTGCCCACATTGTGAAATCCAGGGCCTCCTTCCCAGCCCGTGTTCTGCTCTCCTCTTAGCAGGGTGTGACCTCCTCCACCAGGCGCTCCTCAGTGCATGGTACCCCATCCTCTGCTCACTGCTTCACTTTTCTCAAGCTCAGCCTCAGCTTGAAGGGCTCTTCTTTCTCCCAAAACGTTGGTGCTCCCTGGGCCTCTGGCTTTGGCCCCCGTCTACTCACTCCAGATTCACTTCCTGGGGTTAACCTCACCCAGGCCTGTGGCTTCCCCAGCCTGAAGGCAAAAGCTTCCCAGAGTTCCCCTACACCAGTTCAGGCCCCCGCATGCCCTGAGCCTCAGCCTGGGCTGCCGCTCCAGGGTCCCTCATTCTCTTCCGCCCGACCACGGCCATTTTATTATTTCTTGGGTTTGCAGCTTCCAGTGCACTACAAAGCATGCCTTCTCCTCCATCTGCCCCCCTTATTGATTTTCCTGCTTTAATTTTCTTTCTCTTGAGGATGGAATATTTCATACATACTGAAGAGATGCATTATGTAAATCAGATATAAAAAATAATATCAACAGCCATGTCTCAATCACTCAGTTTAAGGAATGGAACATAAGGAATGGAGCATAAGGAATACTTTGAAGGCATCTGTGCTGTTGCCCAAGTGTGTCCCTCTCCCTCCCTCCAAGGAAAACCTCTCACCTGAATTTTGTCATTACTTTTCATGATACTCTTTCTATAGAAATAAATAAGAATGTATTCAGCTGCACACCAAGGTGGGGAGTGGAGATTGGAAGTAGCTGACTTTGTGGCAAGAATTTTTATCAATAATATTGTCCAGAATTGATGATGTATGGTGACAATAAAAATCAGATTTTGGTCAGTTTTATTATTACTTTCTTTACAAGCAATGGGCCTTTTTATTACCTGCATTAGGGGTGGGCCATACTCACCATCTTCATACACCACTGAATATATTTGTAATTTTAAGACTTTGCGTAAATGGTATACTGCATGCATCTTTTTAATAATCTGGGTTTTCTTCATTCAGTACTGTAATTTTGAGATCCCACTGAAGAATGGATAATTCATTTTCATTGCTGTATAGCATTCCAGTATATGAATAGCCCACCATTTACATACGTGTTCTTCTGAAGACAGACATTTCAGTCAGTTCTCATTCTTGTGATTAATAGCCTGCTGCTACAAATGTTCTTGTTTGTGGCTCCTGAAAAAGATGGGTAAGAGGATCTCTAGGCTCTATATCTAGGAGTGGAATAACTGACTCACAGAGTAAATTAATCTTCACTTTACAAGATAATGCCAAGCTGTTTTAAGTAGTTCTAACAATTTCCACTCCCACCTGCAGAGTATGAGAACTGCTCTTGCTTCACATTCCTGCCAATAATTGGAATCATCAGGCCTTCTTATTTTTCCCAATCTAGTCATATCTAATTGTGTTTTAATGTGCAAATCCCCAATTAACAGTAAGATTGGATGCTTGTTCGTATATTCATTTGCTGTGTTTCCTCTTCAAAATATTCACATATTTTGACCAATTTTCTGTTGCCTTTTTATTGATTTGTAGGAATTTCACACATGTTTTTGAAAAACTAAATCCTTTGTCCACTATATTTATTGCAAATATCTGTTTATGGTTTGTATTTTCGCTTAGTTTGGAGGGGCGTTTTTGATAAACAGAAGCTTTACACTTTAATGAGGTCAATTTTGGCTATATATATATATATACACACACACACACATATATATTTGTCTAGTACTTCCTTAGTGCCTTTTTTGTTTAAGAAACCTATCTTACCCTGATGTTATAAAGATATGTTCTATATTCTTTCTAGAACTGTGAAGTTTTGCCTTTCACAGTTAAGTCCTTACTCTACTTGACTTTGGTGTGGTGTGAAGGTGTAGTTCAATTTTTTTTTTTGTCCTATATGGATAACCAATTGTTCTTACATTGTTTCTTGAATGAGGCTTGATTAATATGCAATGCCATGTTACACCTCTATCACATCTGGGTCTGTGTCGAGGCTCTCTATTCTGTACTATTAGCTTATTTGTCTATCCTCATTCAAACAGTCAATTGTCTTAGTTACATTAGTGTTATAAAGTGTGTTGATATTGAGTAGAGTAAGTCCCTTCTTTTTTTTTTTTTTTAGATGGGATCTTGCTCTTGTCACCCAGGCTGGAGTGCAATGGCATGATCTCGGCTCACTGCAACCTCCACCTCCCAGGTTTAAGCGATTCTCCTACCTCAGCCTCCCGATTAGCTGGGATTACAGGTACCCACCACCATGCCTGGCTACTTTTTTTGTATTTTTAGTAGAGAAGGGGTTTCACCATGTTGACCAGGCTGGTCTTGAGCTCCTGACCTCAGGTGATCCACCTGCCTCGGCCTCCAAAAGTACAGGGATTACAGGCATGAACCACCATGCCCGGCCCCCCAGCTTCTTCTTAAGGAATATCTTGGCTACTCCAGTCTCTTTGCGCTACCACAGACATTTTAGAATCTGTCGAGGCACATGAAGAGTCCAGTGGGCTTCTGATTGAAATTACATTGACATTGTTGTGGAAATGTGTATTCCCATGGATGAACAGGGTACAACTGTTGCCACATTTAGGTCTTCTTTAATGTCTTTGTATTAATGAGCACAAACAGCCCCAACAGAAAAAGCCACAAATTTCAAGGTTTAAGACAATAAAGGTTTATTCCAGCTCAGGTAAAGTTCTGTGCAGCCCAGGTAGCATTTTCCTCGCTGATACCAACTTGAACTGAATCCGCATCTCCAAGATCATTGTGGGAGGAGAAGAGACAACTAGATGAGATTCCTGCATCTGACCGACGTCTCTCAGCAGTGAACATCACTTGCTCTTATATTCCATTGTCACAAGGCCACAGCGTCACTGCAGAGGAGGCTGTGCTGCGTGGGAGATCATTTGCAATCTTTGCTGGGCATTAACTGTCCCTGCCAATTCTTTCAACACAGTCTTACCATTTTCTTCATGAAGGTTTTTGCATTTCATTACATTAATTCCTAGTACCTTATATTTTTGTAGCTAGTGCTAATTCTATTTTCTTTTCTTTCTTTCTTTTTTTTTTTTAGATGGAGTCTTACTCTGTTGCCCAGGCTGGAGGGGGCAGTGGTGTGATCTCAACTCACTGCAACCTCTGCCTCCTGGGTTCCAGCGATTCTCCTGTCTCAGCCTCCCAAGTAGCTGGGACTACAGGTGTGTGCCACCATTCCCAGCTAATTTTTGCATTTTTTAGTAGAGATGGGGTTTCACCATATTGGTCAGGCTTGTCTCGAACTCCTGACCTCGTGATCCACCTGCCTCAGCCTCCCAAAGTGCTGGGATTACAGGCGTGAGCCACTGAGCCCAGCCTCTATTTTCTTTATTGAGGTATAACTTATACGTATCATATTCACCAATTTTAAGCGCACAGCTCAATGATTTTGACAGATGGTACTACAACCACCTAAACAAGTAAGTTATAGACTCTTTCCATCACTCCCCAGATTACTGCATGACTCTTTGCGGTCAATCCCCTCCTCCCACTCCTGAATCCTGCCAGTCTGCCTTCTGTCACTAAAGTTTTGACTTTTCTAGAATTTCATATAAGTATCATCATAAAGCGTATGGTCTGTGTCTGATTTCTCTCCTTTAGCCTAATGTTTCTGTTGGCTATGCCACAGTTGGTTTATTACTCACCCATTTATAAACATGGAGTTGTTTCCAGTTTTGGCCTATTAAGAATAAAGCTCCTATGAACATTTATGGTCAATTCTTTATCTGGGCGTGGATTTTCTTTTTAAGTAATTATTTAAATTGACAAAGAAAAATTGTGTGAATTTATCATGTTCAACATGTTTTGAAATATGTACACATTGTGGAATGACTACGTTGAAATAACTAACCTGACATACTTATCACATTACCTCACATACTTTTCATTTTTTGTGGTGAGGACACTTAAAATCTACTTCTCTCATTTTCAAGAGGGATGTACATTTTTGTTTATCTTAACACTCAAGGAATGGCAGGAATGGCATTGCTGGGCTATTTTTTTTATATATATATATATATTTTTTTTTCCTTTTTTTTCTGTTTCTTTGAGATGGAGTCTCACTCTGTTGCTCAGGCTGGAGTGCAGTGCCTTGATCTCGGCTCACTGGAGCCTCTGCTTTTAGTAGAGACAGGGTTTTGCTATGTTGGCCAGGCTGGTCTTGAACTCTTGACCTCAAGTGATCCACTTGCCTCAGCCTCCCAAAGTGCTGAAATTACAGGGGTGAGCCACCATGCCCGGCCCGATAAATATATTTTTAACTTTCTAAGAAACTTCCCAAGATTCTTTTCCAAAGTTGGAATACTCTTTTGCATTTCTCCCCACAATCATATGAGAGTTTCAGTTATTTCACATTCACGCAGGACTTTATGTTGTCAGTCTTGATTTTTACCATTCAAGAGAGTGTATAATATTAACTCCTGGATTTAACTTGCATTTGCATGATGACTAAAGATACCGAGCATCTTTTCAGGTATTTACTTGCCAACTGTATATGTTCTTTGGTAAAGTGACTGTTCCAATATTCACTCATTTGTTTTTGCTGAGTCATTTGTTTTCTTATTATTGAATTGTAAGTAATATATTTAGGATATAAGTCCTTTATAAGATATACGTTTTGCAATTATTTTCTCCTAGTTTTTGGTTTGCCTTTTCAATTTTTAACCATGACTTTCAGAGAGTAAACATTTTTAATTTTGATGATATCCAACTTACCAAATTTTTTCTTTCATGATTCATGCTTTTTGACAAGGGAATTAAAATGGTACACTAGAAAATATCTACTTAACAAAAAGAAAGCAGTTATAGAGTAATAGAGTGACAAAACAGACATAAGACATGGTCAGTGCAGTGGCTCATGCCTGTAATCCCAGCTTTTTGGGAGGCGGGAGGATCACCTGAGGTCAGGAATTCATGACCAGCCTGGCCTATGTGGTGAAACCCCATCTCTACTAAAAATACAAAAAATTAGCTGGGCATGGTGGCAGGTGCCTGTAATTCCAGATATTCAGGAGTCTGAGGCAGGAGAATCGGTTGAATCCAGGAGGTGGAGGTTGCTGAGATCGCGCCACTGCACTCCAGCCTGGGAGACAGAGGGAGACTGCATCTCAAAAAAAAAAAAAAAAAAAAAAAAAAAGAAGGCATAAGACATATAGAAAACAAATAGGTAAATGGCAGATGTAAATCCTACCTTATCAGCAATTACATTAAATGTAAGTGGATTAAACACTCAGATTAGAGGCAGAAATCGGCAGAATGGATATAAAACCATGAACCAACTATATACTGTCTACAACAGACAGTTTTGTGTTCAACGACGCATATAGATTGAGAGTAAAAGGGTGCAAAAAGACATACCAAGCAAACATTAGCTGAAGAAGAGCTGGAGTGGCTATACTATTTAATAATATCAAAGTAGACTTTAAGACAAAAATTATTACTAAAGACAAGGAACATTTTATAATGAGGAAAAGGTCAATCCATCAAAAGACTGAACAATTATATGTGTATACCTAACAACAGAGCTCCCAAACTCCTAAGCCCCCCTGGCGGTGCATGCTTATAGTTCCAGCTACTCAGGAGAGTGAGGTGGCAGGATCACTCAAGCCCAGGAGTTTGAGTCCAGCCTGGACAATACAGCCAGATCCTGTCTCTCTCTCTCTCTCTAGAAAAAAATTATATATATATAGTTAGGAAGAGTTTGTGAAGGATTGTTATTAATTTTTTCTAAAGCTTTGGTCAAATTCACCAGTGAAGTCATTGGGTCTTGGGCCTTTCTTTGTGGGAAGTGAAGTGTTCTTTATTACTAATGTAATCTGTCACCTATGGATCTATTTGGATTATACACACACACACGCGCGTGCGCGCGCACATACACATACACATATACTCATGAAGTAAACCTGACATAATGGAAGGGAGGATAAACAATTCAACAGTTATAATTGCAGACTTCAATACTCCACTTTCAGTAACTGATAGAACAACTAGACAAAAGATCAGCCAGGAAATAGAAGATTTGAACAATACAAACCAAAGAGAGCTTAGAGGGATCTCTGGAACACTCCATCCAACAACAGGAGAATATGCATTCTTCTCAAGGGCACGTGGAACATTCTACAGGACAGACTATCTGTTAGACCACAAACCAAGTCTCAATAAATTTAAGAGGATTGAAATCATATGAAATATATTCTCTGACCATAATAGAACATTTAGAAATTAGTAACAGATATTTGAAAAATTCACAAATATATACAAATTAAACATATATGTAAATAATCATTGAATCAAAGCAGAAATCACAAAGGATATTAGAAAATAAGTTGAGGCTGGATGCAGTGGCTCACGCCTGTAATTCCAGCACTTTGGGAGGCCAAAGCAGGTGGAACCCTTGAGGTCAGGAGTTTGAGACCAGCCTGGCCAACATGGCGAAAACCCGTCTCTACTAAAAATACAAAAGATTAGCCAGGCCTGGTGGTGGGCGCCTGTAGTCCCAGCTACATGGGAGGCTGAGGCAGGAGAATCATTTGAACCCAGGAGGCAGAGGTTGCAGTGAGCTGAGATCACACCACTGCACTCCAGCCTGTGCGACAGAGCGAGACTCCATCTCAAAAACAAACAACAACAACAACAACAACAACAATCCTGAAAAAAACAAGTTGAGATGAATGAAAACAAAAAGATAACGTACCATTCCAAAAACACGGGATGCAGCAGAAACAGTGCTTACAGGGAAACATAGAGTAGTATGCTCTGATACCTAAAAAAATATCCAATCAATAACCTAAACCTTCACCTGAAGAAACTAGGAAAAGAAGAGCAAACTAAACTCAAAGCAAACAGAGGAAAGGAAATAATAAAGATGAAAGCAGAAAAAAATGGAATAGAGAACAGAAAACCAATACAAAAAATCAGCAAAACCAAAAGTTAGTTCTTTGAAAAGATCAACAAAATTGACAGCCATTAGCCAGTCTGACAGAGAGAGAGAGAGAGAAGAGAGACTTGCTAACATCAGGAGTCAAATAAAATATATTACCACCAGTCTTAAAGAAATAAAAAGGATTATAAGAGAACACTATAAAAGTTGTATGCCAACAAATTAGATAACATAGATAAAATGGACAAATTAGAAACAAATTACCAAAAGTGACTCAAGAATAAATACAGAATCCGAATAGATCTATAACAAGTAGACAGATTACATTAGTAATAAAGAATGCTTCCCACAAAGAAAGGCCCAGACCCCAATGACTTTATTGGTGAATTCGACCAAAGCTTTAGAGAACTATCAATAGCAATCCTTTACAAACTCTTCCAAAAAATAGACAAGGAGGGAACACTTCCCTTATTCTATGAGGCTAGAATTAAACTGATACCAAAGCCAGATCCCTCTACCCAAAATACAACCCCGGCCACCCTGGCAAAAACAAACAAACAAACAAAACTACAGACCAATATCCCTTATGAATATAGACACAAAATTCTCAACAAGTTCTCAGGGAAGATGATGATCACTCATTTACTTATGTTTTGAACATACAGTGCCAGTCAGGCTTCCCTCTGGTTCTTAGTATTAGGCTTTTCCCTGAGGAAATCTCAACCTCTATTTTCATCTACCACCTGGGTTATGGACATCCCTTACTGTCTTTGGAGCAAATCACTGAAAAGCACTTTTGGTTGTAATTTACCCACTATTGGAATTTTTCCTGCTTTTCAGATTAGTTCAAGCAATGCTGGAAGAAACTCCTTTCTTTGGTGAATTCGTCATCATTCTCAGTGTCACCTTCTTCGTGACACGCAACTCTCCAGTGAGGGTTGGAAATTCCTTCTTTACTTTACCAGATCACTTTGTTTGGGTCTCTTAGCACTTTTCATGGTAATTTCTTTCTGTTGAATATCTGTGAACACATCAGCAATGGAGACTGTCGTACTCATTTTGCATCCTCGGTGCCTGGCATATAGTGGGCCTTCAGAAGTATCTTTGGAAACAATTGAAGATTTCCAGCTTTTTGGGTGAGTAAGACCCTTTTCTGACTGGCCCCAAATATTCCTTCTCTCATCCCACTAGCCCACACTGAGATCCCTCTGGCTTCGGTTACAGTCAATTTCTCTTCTGTGTGTTAGTCTAGAATGTTCATTGGCTGGTTCTCCTTACATATTCTGGGCAACTTTGTCTGCAGGAGCCTGATCCATAATTTTGCCTTCAAAAGTAAACCCCAGCTCTTTCCAGAAAGCCATGAGCTGCCCAGAATTCTCGGCAAGACCTGGGTTTTGAGTTTACAAAAGGAACCACTTTATTCTTGTCTCACTAGAACTGACCCCAAGCTGTGGTATCTGGCCAGCCAGACTTAGCTTGACTGGGCCCAGTATTGCCCTTGCAGTGTTCCAGGAATCTGGGGGACCAGCTCCCTCTCTCCACTGATGGCCAGCTAGCCAGACCTGTGCACCCTTCATAGACTTTGCACTGGCCTGCTGGGGCCTCTGCACTGAATCCAGTGAC
Source organism: Chlorocebus sabaeus (assembly GCF_047675955.1). NCBI lineage: Eukaryota > Metazoa > Chordata > Mammalia > Primates > Cercopithecidae > Chlorocebus > Chlorocebus sabaeus. Next base: position 49,111,168 of record NC_132929.1, on the reverse strand, counting down.
AGGAGGCTGAGCACAGGAGTGACACGGGATGGCTGGGATCTGTACTGGTGGCAACATGAAGCAGGCAGCTCCCCAGCTCTGCAGTGGCCTCCTCCTTCCTCCAGATAGATAAGCCTCACATTATACCCTAGACTCAGCTCAAGCTTAGTTCCTCTGCAAAACCTTAAGTATATGCTCCTAGGAAGAATTAGGGCTTTGTTAAATTCCCTCAGCACGGGGCCATGATGTATTAGTTACCTGATTTCAAGTTCATCTGTCTCATGAGGCAAGTTCATTTAGTGAAGACCTATGGTGTGTTGGGTGCTCAGGTGGAGAATCTAAGCACAACTGCTTTCCTTAACGAGGTCATAGTGTATTGGTGGAGACAGAAACATGAACAGGAATGATCAGGGGACTGGACGGTTAGCCTGGACCTTTAAAGATGAATAGACATGACCAGACAGAGAAAGCCAATGGTCAGCGTAGGGGATAGGGAGAAAATGAGGCAGAGGAAACAGTAGAGGCCAGACATCATGGCTTATTCTGCAAGTGTAAATTGCTCTCTGTGGTTAGGGCCAAATTCAGGTGAAGGGGCAGCTTAGTGGGAAATAAAAGGGATGAGGCAGACAGGGTCACACTGGAGTCTTTACTGTAGGGCAGGTGCTGAAGCTCTCATCGCATGGTGCTGAGCAGCAGGGAGGCATCAGATTTGCGTTAGAAGCAGCACCTGAACACTTGTGTGGGGGATCACTACCTGATTGCTGGTGAGACTCAGGCAGGGGGCTTAATTAGTAGTTTGCCTACCAGACAGCAAAGAGCTGCTCTGGGGGACATCTGAGAGGTAGAGCTGGGAGGATTTGCTGAGCAATGTGCTGTGGCGTTGAGGGAAGAATTTAGAATGGCTCCCAGATTTCTCCTTTGTGTGACCGGGTCCATAGAAGGCAGACCCCATTAGCAAGGGGCTGACACCTAGTAACAGGGTGATGAGGCTTTGCTCCAGGACCCTGAGAGGGAGAAATTGTAAACGGATGGCAACCCAGACACAAGCTGAGGTCAGTCTGCCTCTTAAAATCTGGATTAGGCTGATTGGAACCCACTTTTCTTGACCTGTGTCCCCCTCTGCCCCCTGGACTTCTGAGAGTTCTCAGGTTTAGATTCTTATGGTCACTTTCGGCTCTCAGCTCCTGCTTCTAGCAAACCAGTTCCACTCATGGGTTACCCTTGCCGTGCCAGACTCATGGCCTGCCCACCGCCATGTTGGCCCAGATGCTGTTTTCTTCACTGGGGGAGTATCCAGTAACTCATTCAAGGCCATGTGCACACAGCAGATGTTACATGAGATTTGGGGAGCTGGAAGGGGTTCACTCCATAGAAGTGCAAATAGCATGAAATTGCCTCTAAGATCTTCTCATTTGGCCAGGTGCGGTGGCCCACGCTTGTAATCCCAGCACTTTGGGAGGCTGAGACAGGTGGATCATGAGGTCAGGAATTCAAGACCAGCCTGTACAATATGGTGAAACCCTGTCTCTACTAAAAAATACAAAAATTAGCTGGGCGTGGTGGCAGGCGCCTGTAGTCCCAGCTACTCGGGAGGCTGAGGCAGGAGAATCGCTTGAACCCAGGAGGTGGAGGTTGCAGTGAGCTGACATCATGCCATTGCACTCCAGCCTGGGCGTAAGAATGAGACTCTGACTCAAAACGAAACGAAATGAAACAAAACGAAACGAAACCAAACCAAACCAAACCAAACCAAACCAAACAAAAAGATCTTCCCGTTTAAGAAAGGTCTTTGAACACCTTGAGGCCAGCCAGTTTCCACTGGAGTGCTTTCCCACAGAGCCCTTCAATCTTGCACCATCTTGTTGATTATACTGGTTGCCAGTGTCCCCTCCACCCCTAATTATTTCAGGAAATCCCGAATTGTTCTTGCGCTACAGTGCAGCAAGTGTTCCCGCCAACCTTTTGTGAGTTCAGCTCTAGGTCCCTTTCATTTTTCAAGCCAAGTTCCTAATTTAGGAAAAGGACGTCTTGAGATGAATATCATCCACCATGCTTAGAGGGTAGTTTTAGTTTTAAGTAGCACTTTTCCAACATTATGTACATTAAAAAGATTATTAAAAACAAGTATTATTTTCTTGCAACTACTGTCTCCTACCTCTTCCTCCTGTGCCCCTGGTAAACTCCCTCCTTTGGTAGCTGGGAACCCTAGATTAGGAGTTGGGTACCTGCTACCTGGGGTTCTTCTGTCTGTGGTTAGGGGTGGTTCCTCTTGGCTCCCTGGTTCTCCAATCCCTGCCCATGGTCCTGTCATCATCAATTTGATGGCTTATTGCTGGTCTCTAGTCTCTCCTGATGGTTCTCCCCACTTCTGGCAGGAAGGTGGTTGTAACTGGGAGGGGTTGATGGATGGGGCGGGAATGGGGTGGGGGAAGAGATATTTCTTCTTCTTATAGAGGCTTGTTCATAATGCTCATCTTAGAACAAATCCGCAAGACATTCTTGTCTTAGTTCCCAGCTTGAAGTTGGTCATGAGGTCATGAGGCATCAGCATTGTTTCTTATCGTTCTTTTTTTTTTTTGAGATGGAGTTGCACTCTTGTTCCCCAGGCTGGAGTGCAATGGCATGGTCTCCGCTCACTGCAACCTCCGTCTCCCAGGTTCAAACTATTCTCCTGCCTCAGCCTCCCAAGTAGCTAGGATTACAGGCACCCGCCACCATGCCTGGCTAATTTTTGTATTTTTAGTAGAGACAGGGTTTCACTATGTTGGCCAGGCTGGTCACAAACTCCTGACCTCAGGCGATCCACCTGCCTCTGCCTCCCAAAGTGCTGGGATTCCAGGCATAAGCCATTGGGCCAAGTTCATCATCGTTTATAACTGTCATCTTTCATCTTTCACGTTTACCCCAGGAGGCCAAAGGGCCATGGCTCCTGAAATGGGGGCGTCCTAGCACCAGAATACTGCGGACTTACCAGGATCCCTGCCAGGAGGGGGCTTCTTGTGTGTGCCTGAGTGTGAAGCCTTTCAACACACTCCAGGGCATAAGTCCTCGTGACTGTTTGTCTATCCATCCAAGAGACAAGCATCTGCTATTGTCAGAAACTGTCCCTGGCATTAGACATTCAGAAAGGAGTGAGAAATAATCTTGTCCCCACTGAGCCCACAGGGCCCAGGAAGACTCAAACAAGTCACAGCAAAACATGCCAAGAGCTCCACCTAGGGACGCACTGGAGGGATAGCAGCAGCAGACGCCCGGCACTTAGAACAGAATGGCAGTAAGGAGGACACTCCACGCAGACTGAGAATGGCCTCACTGGTAGCTTTCTGTGGCCACAGCCCCAGTGCACAAGGCGACATGAGTCTGGACCTGGAGGCTGTGGCAGACCAACCTCCAGCTATGGGAGTATGGAGTTCATCCTGAGCCCAATGGAGAGTGGCTAATGAGAAGGACGGGATTTGGGCTTCCTAAAGTACACTCCGGCCGCAGAGTGAGGGAGCAGTGAGGACACTGTGCTCTGTGTTCAGCCCTCACTCTATTATTGCAAGCTCAGGCCTCTGGCTGCTGAGGTTACTTATTCCCTGGCCCAGACTCTGGGATACCACGAGGCATCTTATATAGTGAAGACAGTGAGATGAGGCAGCCTGGGGCAAGCAGGCCTCCCAGGAGACATCTGCTCTGGCTTTAGGTCCCTGTGAGTGGTGGGGCTGGGAGTGGGGAGGCCGGGCCCCACGTGGGCACTCAGTCTGCCCTAACAGAATGCACTGCCGCAGCAGGGACATGGCCTGCACTCCATTCAGGGACGGCTGCCAGGGGCCCCCTGATTCCTCAGGCTGCTTAGTCCCTGCGGGGCAGCAACAGGGGGATGAGAACAGGGACAAGATTCATTTTTGGTGCTGGTGGACAGTCCAAACACCTCCTGCAGCCTCCTGGCTCACCTGCCACCCTTCCCTTCCCTGAGTCTCCTCGTAGACTACTGGCTTTATAGTTGTGAAGGCAACAGCAAAGTCAATTAGAGAGGCTGGGAAGCAGGGGCCCCGAAGGTTTTTGTTTTAGTTTTTTTTTAAGGACAAGGAAAAATAACTCTTTAACCAGACCAGAGTTTGATTGGATTAAAAAAGTGTATTGGATTTCCAATACTAAATAAAAACATGAAATCATTTTTAAAAAGCCATAGAGTTTACAGCATCAACTACAGAAAAGGCCAAACAAGTGTGTACAGACGCCAGTCCCAGCAGCCCTCTGCGCCCCTCCCGCAGGCAGTGCGGCGACAGACACAGGCGTTCCACATCCCCCGAGGAAGCCGCTGAGCAGCAGCTCAACTAGGACACTACAGACACGCAATGGTTTAGTTTCAAAAATCACAGGAAAACGTAAGAAAATGTATTAAATTGTGAAAAGGTGCAATACAGAATAGCTTTCCTTTTTCTTAATTTTTAAAAAAACCCTCAACTTTGAACAGTTATTTTATTTAAAAATAGGCCCCTCCCCCACCCGCCCCAATTCTGTGGCAGTATCCAGGTACCAAGGCCCTGAGGTAACAGAAGGTCAGGGTTCGTGGGACAAAATGCCCCAAATACTGAGCATGTTCTTTGGGCACAAGGTAGTTTCTGGGGAACCTGGCCCTCCTGGTGGCCAGAGTGCTTGGACAGCTCTCTTCAAGATCAGTTTAAGTGCACTGGTTTTCCAGAATCCCGCCTGGCACCCCCACGTGACCAGCTAGCTCGGCAGCAGGAGCTCCCGCATTGCACCTTTCATTGCCCTCCAAATCATAAATACAAAGAGTTCATCTTGTGAAAAAGCAAGTATGTGGTAAGATCCCAAAGTGGGAAATCCCCAAGTTCAAAGGCAGGTGACCTGGGGTACCCAGTGGTGGTTTCAGCAGCTGATCTCTTCTTGGCTATAGAACTGAAGCCCAATTTACTGTCTACACTGCCTTCCACACTGTCTTCTGGAGATCTGTTGGGGAGTAGAGGAAGATGCCTGAGCATCAGTCCTGTGTTTTCCATGACACATTCTTAATATTAAAAAACCACACACCTCAGCTCCTTACCTTTTTAGGAAAAAGAACCCAAGAACTATGTGCAAAGGCAATGGCTTCCAAGTGTGGCTGAGCCGTTGGGTTCACCTCAGGAAACTCCTGTGGCTTCATTCTCATCAGGGCTTAGCTGAGCTGCTGGGACAGGGGAGCGGGCAGCTGCTTCCGCTGTCTCTGTCCCTTGTTACTTGAAAAATAATATTCAGAAAGATGTGTGGAAGCCTCAGGGGGCACTGCAGCTCCGCCTTGTCTCATTCCTCCTGCTAATGCTTTCTCTGAAGGGGTCTGAAGTGTGGAAGAGAGCGCTGGACTGGTTGAAGACTGGAACTAGAGAGGAGGAGGAGTCTTACGTGGAAACAAAGTTCCTTCCTTAACCTCCAACTTCCTCAAAGAGAGCCAATAATAGCAGCAGGAAAGGTCTCCATCCTTGCTTTCTGATTTACAGAATAGGGTCAGGCTCTTACCCTATTCTGTGTGACTCAGGCAACTAGAAATACAACACCTGTCTCCTCAGCATGGACATTCTTACCAGGCTATGACCAAGACATCAGGGCCGCTAAATCCTCAAACCCACCTATTGCACAGAAGAATTTTAAAACCAGATCCAAATCAAACTCCAGTTGCAATGTAGTGACAATAAGGATGGACATGCCAGGAAACGACAATAAAGAAGATGCTTCCATTCTCTGCAGGCTTCTGGAAGAAAGTACAATGACGGAAACATTCACAGGACCTCAGCAGCCCCTCCATTTCCTATTACCAACCCTCAGCCCCCCACCCCGCCCCAATACTGAAACTGCACAGAAAGCAACAAACAAGTCTTTTCAATGTTACATTTCATTCAATTCAAATAGATCTGTAATCTCACAGTGATGAGAGGAAAAGAGTCAGGCCTTTAATAATTATAATAAAAAAATAATAAAAAAGCTTACAAACAGCAATGCAACATTTCCTCCCCCTCAGAGTGATGGATTAACAGCTGGTAGAGGATGCAATGACTCAGAATTAAAAAATAAAAACAAAACCAAAAAACAAGCCAACCCCAGGAACAACCCACACTGTCAATGACTTTCCATACATAATTGGAACAAGCGGTCAAATGTCAACCACTTGTGGAGAACACCACGGACTTCCTCGGTTTTGGATGGCGTTTTTGTTTTTGAAGGTAAAATAAAATAAGACACAAATAAAATTGTACATAAATGCCAATGTCTACACTCCATAAAGGTGATGCAGTCGCAGCACGAAGACACAGCCTGACCACAAAGTGAAATGCAGGTTGCACTTCTCGCTTCTTCCCTGGACACAAAATTTTGGCCCATGGTGCCCAGTCCTGCAGAATATCAGCAGGCAAAGGAAGCTGCCTCAACACCGGCTTCTTCCAGGCTGACCAGGGGAAGGCAGGTGGCCATGCCTGGAGCCAGCCCTACACAGAGGCGCTGGCCAGTCTGCTGGCTCATTCTGTGTTCTCAAGTGCTGTCCTCTCGTACTCTGTACAATTCCTTGTTTTCAAGGGTAAGTAGTTCCAAGACTTCCAGACTCAGGTTTGAAGTCATGTCCTGGTGAAGGTCGTCATGCTGTCGTGATAGCGTTTAGGTCCTTCATTAGTCCTTCCAGGTGGGCCATCTCTTTGGTCAGCTCATCTGGTTCATAGCTCTATGGAAAAGAAAACACTGTTACTGGGCCAGATCCAGGGAGCAACCCAGAAAGGAGAGCCCAGAGAGAGGCCAAAGCATCATGTGGTCAGTAGTCACATGGTCCCAGAAAATGGGCTACTAACACGCAGGGTGGCTCAAAAGAGTGGAAAGTAGCAGGAGAGACCCAAGGTCACTGGGATCCCGTTTCCTGATAATGCACAATGCCTTTCTCCCAAAACACACTCCCCAGGGTCACAATGACCTCACAAGCCAGAAGGCCTGCTGCTTGCCCCTTCTAGGTCTCTGCCCCAGTCAGCACAGTCGGTATGTCCCTGGATCTCTGGGCCCCAAGCTTTCCGCTTAGAGAATCCTATACCTGGAAATTCAGAGGCAAAACATTTTTACTGGAGTTTGAGAGTGAAAGATCAAAGAGAGACCCTGGTGATTTTTGTTTTGACAGCAACCACTCAAGCACCTTCTCCTCCAGTATCTTGCTCAGGAAAGGTCACAGAGTAGAATTGAGGGAACGTATGAATGGTTCAAACCAAGAAAAGAAGAACAATGAGAGAAGGGACAGAAGTAAAAGGCAGGCAGGAAGTGGGGGGAGGGGCCATTAGCTGGGCTGTGTGAAAAGCTAATTTAAGACGTTCAAGAGTAGATATGGGGGCCGGGTGCGGTGGCTCACGCCTGTCATCGCAGCACTCTGGGAGGCCAAGGCAGGTGAATCACCTGAGGTCGGGAATTTAAGACCAGCCTGGCCGACATAGTGAAACGCCGTCTGTACTAAAAATACAAAAAAATAGCCGGGCGTGGTGGCGGGCGCCTGTAGTTCCAGCTACTCAGGGGACTGAGGCAGGAGAATCCCTTGAACCCGGGAGACAGAGGTTGCAGTGAGCCGAGATCGTGCCACTGTATTCCAGCCCAGGCGACAGAGCAAGACCCTCTCTCAAACAAAAAACAAAAAAACGAAAAAACAACAGTGGTTATGGGAAAGAAAGTAGACCAAATCCTCAGCACAGTTCCTGGCTCAGAAAAGATGCTCAACACTGTTTCTACTGAATGAATGAGTGCATCTGCTTCATAGTTCTGGGTGGCGAGCCTAGTATGTACAGAATATCAGCTTGACCAGCAGTCTCAGGCCCTGGGGCATGTTCCCAGACAATCTGGCTGGACTGATGGCCCCATGAACTTACACTCTCGGAGTCTTCCAACATCCTTGTGGTCTCCTGCACTTCAGGGGCACTGGGAACAACCACTGGCATAGGAGGCCGGCTCCTTCCTAGAGTCCCGATGGAGGCCGTCTTCACTGAGTGAATGTGATGGTTCAGAGCTGAGGGGAAAGGGCACCGTCAGGTATGTGGCCAAGCCTGCCTCCCCTAGACCTCATGAAGGCCCTAAGGTCCAAGTGCTGCTTCAGGGTGAGAGACACACACAGACCCAGTGCGCGGATATTGCTCTGAAAAGTTACTGGAACAAGAGGGAAGGAGGGAGATAGCAGGGCATTCATGAGGCCAGAGAAAATATTCCATTGGCTCTAGAAAACCAATATCCTAGTCCAGTGGTTCTCTAAGTGTGGTGGTCCACGAACCCTTGCAGGATATCTGGGAGGCCAAAGCTCTCCGCATAATAAGACATTATTTGCCTTTCCACTGTGTTTGCCTTTGCACTGAGGATACAAAGGCAATAGTGGGTGAGCTGCTGGAGGCTTAGTACAAATTAAGGCAGTGGTGCCAAACTGTAAAGCCATTCACTGACATGCACTTGCAGTTTAAAAAAGCCAGTTTCACTAAGAACCATTTGTTAATAAAGGAGTAAATATATATTTTTTTACTACATCTTGACCTTACTGTATGTGACAAAATGGAAAGTATGCATGAAGTACTTCAGCTGTGTACAAAGTATGACAGCTATCTTTTTTTTTTGAGACGCAGTATCTCCTTATTGCCCAGGCTGGAGGGCAGTGGAGCGACCTTGGCTCACTGCAACCTCTGCCTCCTGGGTTCAAGTGATTCTCCTGCCTCAGCCTCCCGAGCAGCTGGGATTACAGGTGTCTGCTACCACGCCCGCTAATTTTTTGTATTTTTAGTAGAGAAGGGGTTTCACCATGGTGGCCATGCTGGTCTTGAACTCCTGACCTCAGGTGATCCACCTGCCTCAGCCTCCCGAAGTGCTGGGATTACAAGCGTGAGCCACTGCGCCCGGCCAACAGCTGTCTTAAATAAAGGCACTTGTGAGAGTTTGAGTTTTGAGTTGAATGTTTTTATCATGGAATATCACTGTTAGTTCAAAGCCAGACAAACTGGTTCTTGAGACATCTTTTAGAAAATGAACAAAGTGAGCCTGTCAATTCAAGGCACACAATGGATAGTGTTTCCTGCCAATGATAAAATTTAAGTTTTAAGTAAAAATGAACATTTTGGAAAACTTGCATCTGCCACCATGGTCTTGAGAACTTAATACTTACACATTTTGGTGATATTAATGAATATGTTTTTAGATACTGAATGAAATGTATCACTATTTGCAGAATTTGTATAATGCAGTGAACCAATATTTTCTAAATGACTGACATGTGATGTTTTATTATGGTGCATTAAATGCAAGACAGATGCATGAATTTTAATGGAATAAAGTATAAATAGTTCATAGATAAGGTTTCAGATTTCACTTTACAAACAAACCTTTAAAAAACTACAACTTGTTGAGTTTTGCTGTAGTATCAAAAAAGAATATCCACAATTATCTGAAAAGGTTATAAAAATACTCTTTCCTTTTCCAATTACATATCTGTTAGACCAGATTTTCTTCTTATATTTCAACCAAAACACCATATTGCAACAGATTGAATGCAGAAGCAGATAGGAAAATCCAGCTGTCTTTTATTAAGCCAGACATTAAAGAGATTTGCAAAAAATAAAACGACTCTTCTCACTATATTTTTGTTTTGAAAATAGTTGCTTTTCAGCCGGGCATGGTGGCTCATGCCTGCATTCCCAGCACTTTGGGAGGCCGAGGCAGGTGGATCATGAGGTTAGGAGATCAAGACCATCCTGGCTAAGGCAGTGAAACCCCGTCTCTACTAAATACACAAAAAATTAGCTGGGCATGGTGGTGGGCACCTGTAGTCTCAGCTGCTTGCGAGGCTGAGGCAGAAGAATGGCGTGAACCCGGGAGGTGGAGCTTGCAGTGGGCCGAGATTGCACCACTGCACTCCAGCCTGGGTGACAGAGTGAGACTCCGTCCCAAATAAAAAAAAAAAAAAAAAGGAAAATAGTTTTTCATAAAAATATGCTGGTTATCCTAACGTGATAGATTGCTTTTTTAAATGAATAAAATACTTCAACAATTTCTTAGCTTTAATTTGAATACGGTAAATAGTGATAGATATAACCCACATGAAGAAAAGCTCTTCTATATGCTCAATAGCTTTTAAGCTATAAAGGGGTACTGAGACCAGAAATTTTGAAAATCACTGACTTATTCTAAAACAAATGAATAGGTAACAATTAAGTGCAGAAAGCAAGCATGCCTTTGAGGTCAGGGGACTGTTACTGAGCTGTGTGGATTTGGGTAAATGACTTTCCCTTTACAGGGTTCCTTTCCCTATCCTGAGGTTCCCTCTGCTTTCACCACCCTATGAGTCTAAGCCTTGGCCTCCCTGATCCCTTCTCTAGTTTGCAGGGACCTTATGAAGTGAGGTGATCCCAGGGGGCTGAGCAGACTAGATCTGCTATCCATTCCCATGCCATTGGACTTACCACCAAAGGTGCTGCACATCAAACCCAATTCAAAAGGTCAGCCCACAAACTTCTTGGGTGGCGCAGTGGCACACTGCTACTCTAACTGAATTGCTGGGATAGGCTTGGAGGATATTTGCTTTGCTGTACTTCAAGGAAGGGTGACTTTATCCAAGCCTGAGTCAAAGGGTCCCTCCAGGTATGCTGCCATCCTCACTCACCTTGCTGGGATAGTAATGGTGTGCTTGGCAATGCAGGATCATAGGTGGGAGGTCCTGGAGGCGGGACTGCCGGCACAGCGAAGCTCTTCAATGGGTGGGAAGGGCGAACATGGGCAGTGGGAAGACTCTGGCCTGAATCTTCCTCTTGGGAGCTGGCCAAGTAAGAGGAGCTGGTAGCACCTTCAGGGTCCTGGTGATCAGTGCAGCATGTTTGAGATGAGGAGGCTGGCATGGTGTCAGTGCTGGGGGTATTTCGAACGGATTCTACAGCAAGAAAGTCTAAGTGTTAGTATTTCTTTTGCCATTAAATATGTGAAAGTCCCAGAGTTTGGCTACTTCTAGGGGTTCCCTAAACCAACTCAATAGCACTTGTGATCAGTGCTAGTCCAAGAGAACATGGATTAGCACCACTGCCAGGGATAAGAATGGAGTCTCGAACAATTTTGTACTCAACCAGCTATTCCAGTTTTTCACCTCACAGCTAAGTGGTCACAATTTTATAGATTTAAAGTTCTTCTCATTATTTACTATGGAGCACATGTAAAGGTTCCTGAGATGACTAAGATATTAAGATATAAATAAGTATAAAAGAAAATTAAAAACTTCACTCACTGGAATCTTAAGAGAGTGGCCTTTCATAGACAACCATGGCTAATCACCAAGGCTGGCTGGGTACCTGACAGTAGCCAGCTCTACTGACAAGGCCTGGTGGTCACTGCAGGAGAGGCCAATGCCACAGGCCTTCATGCCTCCAGGGGCTGTGCATGGCCTCATCACAGCAAAAACCCCATAGCTCAAGTGAGAACCGGGCAACGAACAGAGCAGCCCAGAGGTCTCCACACAGCTTTCAGATCATGCCAAATGAAGGGCATTTTTGATGCAGAGAAAGAAATGGGGATAGATTAGCCTGGAGAAGGGAAGGCTCAGGAAGAACATGATAACAATCTCAAAATATAAGAAGGGGCAGTTTTTCTGGAAGGCAGCACAGCAGGGTAGAAAAGCACGGACTCTGGAATCAGACAGATCTGGACTGTAATCTTTGCATACTAGCTCGGTGAATTTGACAAAGTCACTGAGTATATCTGAGTCTCAGTTTCTTCATCTACAAAAGAGGGAGAATAACACATAATTCTTTGAGGATTAAATGAGATGTATGAAAAGTGCTGAACACGGTGCTTGAATATCTGAAAATATTCTTTTCTTTGTAAATTACTGGGTGCTTACTTTAAGCCAGGCACTATGCTAGCTGCTTTACATTCATTAGCTTACTCGATCCTCAAAGTAACTCAGAAGGCACTAGGAGGTTAAGCAAATTGCCCACTTGCACAGTTAGAACTAGCAGGGTGGAATCTGAATCCCTGCCTTCCAACTTCCACACACATGCTCTGGATCACCACACACCTTTCCATACACAGAGTACCACCTGCCCCTACCCTGTGGGGCAGAAGCAGCACCAAGGCCCGGGGAGATCACATGAGGAAGACCCTTCCAACAGCGTGAGCTGGTGACCACCTTCCCCACCCGCGAGGAGAGGCACGGAGGACACAGCTCAGGACAATGAACTGTACCAGGTAGCCTGAAGGCCTCTTCTGACTTCTGGAGTTCTCAACCTTAGCAAGTACAGTAGTCCCCCTTATCCACGCTTTTGCTTTCAATGGTTTCAATTATCTGTGGCCAACTGCTGTCCAAAAATTTAAATGAAAAATTCCAGAAATAAATAATTCATAAGCTTTACATTGTGCACCATTCTGAGTAGTATGATGAAATCTTGCGCCATTCCACTGGGGATGTGCATTATCCCTTAGTCCAGCCTCTCCAGACTGCGTATGCTACCTGCCCTTGAGTCACTTAGCAGTTGTCTCAGTTATCAGATAGAGAAAGCAGATATAAAGGGTTCAGTACTACATGTGATTTCAGGCCTCCACTGGGGGGTGGGGGAGGGCGGATCTTGAAATGTATCCCCACAGATGGGGATACTGTAAAGCATGAGCAATCTGCAGAAATCCAACACATTTCCCTGTCTTTGTTGCTGAGGTAGCAGTGAATCTGTGCCCTCGGGCTCTGAGAAGTCAGGCCACACCAGTCATGAGTGGCACCTCTGATCTTGGGTCCACGAATGAGGGACTCATACACCCTCCCAAGTGTGCCTGACTGTGTTGGCCCTACCAGGCTTAGGCCACTCCTCATCCCTTAAAGGGGTGTGCTGAGGATCTCTTCTTAGGCTTGCTCAAGTTAGCCATCCCCACGGTGGGGGAGCTGGTGGTCCCCCTGTGATCCTGGGTGGGATAGAAGCTGGGCAGGGTAGAAGCTGGCTAGGAAGGGTAGCAGGGAGGAGGAGAGAGAAGAGTAAACTCACGTCCAGACCATGTCAGTCTGTATTGGCAGATATGTTAGATCAGCTCTGGGCAAACAGGCCTCTCCTGACTGCCTCAATGGTCTGTAACTAGATATATAAGCTTCTGAGGGCCAAAGAGATGGTGCAAAAGGTGAAAAAGGAAAATGGGGTTGCCTATATGAGTCAGCACCCTGGCCTGCTACCACAGACCAGGGCTGCCTTTTACAACTCCAGGAGCCCCAGGCATGTTGCTTTCTACACGAAGGGTGCTCCCTGACACTGTGCAAAATCACTGGCCTGCTCAGAATCCATGCTGTAAGTAAAATTCCTGCTTTGGCAAGGGGCCTACTTCCTGACTGACTTGCCTCTTAAAGAGTTAAGACACACAGAGTTCACATTGGCCAAGTGATTGGACAAGAGGAAAGTGCTTTTCCACCGTCAAGTGGTGGTGACACAGTGAATGTTCCTTAGAGCAGAGACTGGCCCTGCCTAGCCCACATATACCAAGCTGTGGCAACACTCTGAGCTCCAGGGACACAAAAGCTTAAAAAAGTGCAATAGTGAAAAAGAACTTTGATCATTTCTGGATACTTGCTCTACATTTCAAACCAGTCTTCAGCGAGTCTATCACTTTAGTTTTACCTTCCTTTACGCAACTGGTCATCAAAGCATGGACTCTCTTAGTAATGCAAATTATTCTTTCCCCCGCTCTTCACTTTCTGCCTACATTCATAGAGAAGGGAATGCTTACCAACACTAAATCACAAGGGAGAGGGCTGGGTAGGAGCTGCCATGCTCCTCTCCAATCCCCAAACCCAGCAGGAAGGAGGAGGGCCTGATTTGATTGGAAGGTGCCTGCCATCCACTCAAGCCGGACCACATCCTAGCGTGTGAGATTCCCTGGCCTTAAAAATGGAGAAACAGGGTTGGGCACAAAACCTCCTTTCTAAGAGCGGTGTGGAGGCTGCTTTCTGGTCCTCTGTTCTATCTGAGACTATGTCTGTAAGGCAGACTTTGGCTCTCCATGCAGCTGGCTGGAGTAACTGTCTATCTTGTAAACCATCTTTCCTAAATGCGGGACTTCAAATTGGGATTTGGAAGGAGATAGTAGAAAGGTTATATATATATATATATATATATATATATATATATATATATATATAATATTTAATATTTAGTAGAGACGGGGTCTTGCCTTGTTGCCCAGGCTGGTCATGGACTCAAGCGATCCTCCTGCCTCGGTTGCCCAAAGTGCTAGAATTACAGGCATAAGCCACAGTGCTCAGCCTGGAAGGCCAAATTTAGATGTGAATTCAAGCAGCATTCTCCAAATCAGGTAATAGCTTTGGGAGTAGATAATGTCAGGAATTATTACACACCCCTTAATAAAGCTTCATTTGATGTTTTGGGTATGTTTATGATTGATAAAAACTTGAAAGAATGGGGACCGGGTGTGGCGGCTCATGTCTGTAATTTCAGCACTTTGGGAGGCCAAGGCAGGCGGATCACTTGAGGTCAGGAGTTTGAGACCAGTCTGGCCAACATGGGGAAACCTCGTCTGTACTAAGAATACAAAAATCAACCAGGCGTGGTGGCGTGTGTCTGTAATCCCAGCTGGTTGGGAGGTTGAGGCAGGAGAACTGCTTGAACCCAGGAGGTGGAGGTTGCAGTGAGCCGAGATTGCGCCACTGCACTCCAGCCTGGGCGACAGAGTGAGACTCTGTCTCAAAAACAAACAAAAAAACCAAAGAGAAACAAAAAACTTAAAAAAATGGGGATATTACTAGGAACCCAAACTTCTAGCATAAAGTTTTGAGGTTCTTTTAAAATGGAACTCACTTGAAATTCCCTTATTCCCCAGAGCAGCAAAACTCAGTTCTATCAGTAACATAATAACTATTAATAGGCAAGTTTCAAATGGTGGAAAAATAATACGTTGAATATATGGGAAGTTGCTAGGCTTGCCGTTTAAAACTGAGGATGAAAATTAATTTTCAATTAATGAAGAATAATACTTACATCACTTGCTGTCCCCACACCTTCACTATTTCCTCCTTAAAACTTTGATAATGCGGTTTTCTAAGATTTCCAAACTGGGACTTGTTTGTCTAGCAACATGTTTCTTTAAATACATTGCAGATTGTTATGCTAATTTCCTGTTTCTGCAGAGAGGATCTATTCCTGCGCATCCCTTCCTAATTTTAATAATCCTGAGGTTTACATCAGGCACCCTGTGGTCTACAATACACACAACTCCATGTGGCTGGTGGCCCCACTGCCCCTTGGATGTTGTTTGCACTTTGGTCCACGGTGGAAGTAAACTGTATGTAACAGTTAACCTTTGGACCTACCCAACGTTAGGGTGACTGCCAGGCAAAGGCAACCACAAGTGTCTGAAATCACCCAGGATGAGTTTTCCTTTCAAATTAGAGGATTAAAAGAAATAAAGAAATTGGAAAAAAGGACTGAGTTAAAGTGTAATTTTATGGAACAAGGGATGCTTATGTGATTAGAGATACTGTTTTTACTAAAAGGAGACTTTGCACTGAATGTTTAAAACTTAAGTAGAAATATAGGGTGAATTTTACAGAAACAAATTTGAGTCAGTCACAGAAATGTTATGCTAAGTAAATAAAATAGAAAAATTCCAAATCCCTCTTCTAAGTAGGGCAAGCCCTTCCCCATTTCCGCTTGCTGACTCCTTTGGAATGGTTTCCATCTGGGCTTGATCCTCATCTCTCACCTGTGGAATTGGCCCTGTCTGAAAGGGACATGGATGTGCCAATGGGCCATGGGCTGCCCGGGTGGTAGAGATGACTGCGAGCTGGAGAAGCGAGGCTGCTGGAGTGGAAATGATGGTGAGGGTGATCGAGGGAATGGATGGGATGGGCACTAATCACAGCTGTGAATGAACACAAGACAGAGAAATGCTTAACACGCTTGCACAAACACACACAAATCACAGTTCAAGAGCAAAGTCACCCCCTTCCCACCTCCCATACAGTCCAACCACTCCCTTGGGTTTTTGGTGGCAGCTGACTAGATCTGGTCAATTAGCCATTGATTTTTACATTTGTTTTTTAAAAATGAACATACTCTTTTGCATATGTCTACATATGTATAGAAAAAAATGTCTGAGGAATACATACTAAAATGTTAACAGTGATTATCTTGCAGGGAAGAGTGGTCAGGATTAAAATAATATTTTTCTTTTGGCTTATCTGTATTTTCCAATTCTACTATAATAAACATGGATTACATGAGTTATTACAAATATCTATTTGAATATGTCACAAAATATAAATCCATAAGCCAATACATAAATTGAGTTTCTATTTTGTCCTGCTAAAAAGGATAGAAAGAAGTCCCTTCTTTTTCGAGTATATTCCTAATTCATTCTGCCTTTGTTAAACCTGCTGTATTAAGCATTTAATGGGTATTCAGGCCAAATAAATAAGTAGCTGCTTAATCAGCTTTCATGTCTTAAAATAAATGCAAATGGAATTGAACTCTGATGGTCCCATCTAGTACTAAAAGCATGAATCACTGGCCAATGGCACCATCTTTTACTGCTTCCAGTCTGGGGACTCAGCCATACCCATCTGCATTTAGGAGAATAAATGGCTCTTTCCTTCTCACACTGGTTAAGGATTCAATTAACTGTGTTTAGCTAAAGAATCTGAAATTTCCACACAGATTTCACATACTACTTTCTATGAAGACAGAGATTCCATGTACAACTTTCTACGAGGCTTCATTATCCATCTGAGACGAAAACAGATAAAATTAGAAGACCAGAGTCTTGGAATAAACTTTTCTGAGGAACTCCCTTGGAGTGGTTGTAGAAATGGTGCTTTTAAGGTCAAGATAACCAGCTCTACCCCCACCAAACAGGTAAATAGGCCAAAGCTTACTAGCAATATAGGGAATCTTTTTTTCTCTAAACAAAGGCCTCATGAACTTAATAATACAACTTACTTAACACTTAGTGGCCTATTGAAATGTCTTCTGTCCCCAGGGATCTCCCTAAAGTCTTTGTGGGGCTATTCAACATTACTCTGCTGAAGAGAAATCCTGGTCAACAAAACGGATGCCTTTACTTTCCAGCTATCCCTTGTCCTGGCCACACGCAAGCAAGCAGGTGGCATGACTGGGACCCCTGAGCACTGCTGCCCGTTCCTTCCCTCTCAAGGCCTGAGGAACAGAAAAGGGGCTTTTCCTCAGGTGCTGCTCTTGGGGACCAGAGGCTCCAGGTTGTGCCTGGGAATAAAACACAACACAGGAAAGCTGCCTGAGGAGGGCTCTTGGGGTAACTGGGGAGTCGGCAACTCCTCTAGGGGAAGACAGGTAGTTTTTAGAAGTGGGTGCTTCAGACTCAGTGTTTTCCAGAATTCAGGCTGGGGTAGGGGGAATAAACCTGATTTTTACCTAGGAAAGGACAATTTGAGAGCATTTTAGGACTCTCACAAAGGAAAAACAAAATTGACTTTTTTCCCTTTATAAGGCATTTCCAGTCTTTCCAGGTAAGTAAAAAAAATAAAGCAGTGTGAAAGTGCTTGCCTAGGATATAGTAGGAAATCAGCAGCTGTTAGCTGACTCTGAACTTGATACTTTGGTGCATGGCCCTGGATGGAGCCATGTCCCGGCACCAGCAAGCCCTTCCTGGCACTGCTCAGTCATTTAAGACCAGGGTAGGTGGGTGGTGGGTACATGGCTCCCGCAGCATTCCAGGGTCTAGAGCTCAGGGAATACCAGCTTGTGAAACAGAACTGTAGTCATGTGGGTTTTAAAAACAGTATCTGAAAACCTAAACACCATAAGTGGATCTTACGGTTGCAGGTTTTTGAAAGATTCCACTTACCCACCCAACTGTTAAGGCACAAATTAAATAATATTGTATATCGGTGCAAACTCCTTCCCCAACATCAAAAAAAAGAAGAATGGTATCAACTGGACAACAGATCTTTTTTACTTAACATATTTAAAAGTAAAATACATCTAGAAATAAAGATAGCAAAATTTTAAAAGTTTTCAAAATAAGCCAGTTCAGGTAGGAACTGAAGTCTTATACATAACAAACAAATAAGCAGTAGTGCTAGCATCTTCTTGATCAATCAGAAGCAACTAGAATGGATTAATTTACTCTTCTTGGGCATTTGTATCTTTAAACCTGGGAACCCCATCCAGGGCACCTCTTATAAGAGGGAAACCAGGTTTTCCCCCGCATGCTTCCAAGTCCAGGCCTTTCTTTCCATCAAGGACCACAAGCATAAGCTACTCTGAGCTGAAATTACCTATTAACAAATAAGGTGTTACTCTTTCAAAGACGATCTTTGTAATAATCTTACACGTTTGTGTATAGTGTTTGTGGGAGAGGGAATGGGTGTGCAGACATCCACATGCTTGGAGCTTCCACCAAGAGGTTGGGGATTTGAGGAACTTTTCCAAGTGCACGATGTCATTGTGCACCTCGCTGCATGTATGACATTCACGGCTATTAAATCTCATCATTTGTTGACAGATGGCTGAGAATTCCCTCAACTGCAAGCCCCACTGTTCTAGCTAGTCTGAAAGGCTTCATTTCCTTGAAAACAGTGACAAGAGAGAGGACACAGTAGTTTGAAAGAATTGGTTTGTCCCACTGCTTTCTGGTTTAATCATGATATTTAACTTATTTTGAATTTCAACTATTATTAAAAGAGGCTCAGAAACCTTTATGCTTATCAAAGTGAGGCACGAATCAAGAATGAAAAATGTTGTTTAAAAAATTCCGGCTGGGTGGGCATGGTGGCTCATGCCTGTAATCCCAGCACTTTGGGTGGCTGAGTTGGGTGGATCACCTGAGGTCAGGAGTTTGAGACCAGACTGGCCAACACGGTGAAACCCTGTCTCTACAAAAAACTAGCCAGGTGTGGTGGTGAGTGCCTGTAATCACAGCTACTTGGGCGGCTTAAGCTGGAGAATTGCTTGAACCCGGGAGGCAGAGGCTGCAACGAGCTGAAATCGTGCCACTGCACTCCAGCCTTGGCGACAGAGCAAGACTCTGACTCTGTCTCAAAAAAAAAAAAAAAAAAAAAAATCCATACAATAAAACCTAAAGCTATTCTAAAATATAAAGTCTAATAATTTTATTTTTAAATTTTATTACTTTAACTAATTTAGAGACTGGCTCCTGGCTCTGTTGCCCAAGCTGGAGTGCAAAGGTGCAAAATCGTAGCTCACTGCAACCTTAAACCCTGGGTTCAAGAAATCCTTCCATCTCAGCCTCCTGGGTAGCTGGGACTACAGGTTGTGTGCCATGATGCCTGGCTTTTTTTTTTTTTTAATTTTTTTTTTTGAGACCGAGTCTCACTCTGTCACCCTGGCTGGAGTGCAGCAGCACGACCTTGGCTCACTGCAACCTCTGCTTCCCAGGTTCAGGAGATTCTCGTGCCTCAGCCACTTGAATAGCTGGGATTACAGACTTGCACCACCACACCTGGCTAATTTTTGTCATGGCTAATTTTTATTTTTATTTTTTTTGGTAAAGATGGGGTCCCACTACAACATTGCCCGGGCTGGTCTAGAACTCCTGGCCTCCAGCAACCCTCCCACCTTGGTCTCCCAAAACACTAGGATTATAGGTGTGGGCCACCTTGCTTGGCCTTCAAATCTATTAATTAAAAAAATAAATTCCATAGGTGCTCATTAGCACTGGTATCAGGAAGCACAACGAAAACTTGTAACATCGGGCTATCCTTAGCCCTAGTCTGGAGGGAAGCTTTCCCATCTCTCCTATAGAGATACGATGCACTTTTAGGGAGACCTCCCTATTCCCGGGGATCTGGAGACATTGGCTTTTCAGCTTATTTACCATAAACGTAACGACGCTAGCCTCAAGAATAATGTTTGTTGCAAAATATGGCAAGTGTTTGGTACTTCCTCCTTCAAGGTGTCAAAGCTTTGGTAGATTATCTTTGTGTTAGAATCCAGTGAAGTCAAAAAGATCATTCACAGTTGTTCCCCTACATGACTGAACAGATTGGTAGCACTGAGGAAAAGAGAAGCTTCTACTTACGCTGGGGTGGCTGGGAGTCAAAGGGCATCATCATTTTTGGTCTCATTCCCCGCCTTCCAGCCAGTGTAGACATGCTGTCCTCTGACTCATGCCCTAGATGTTAAATGTGGAGGTTAGTTACCAGCATGTGCCCTATGCCACTGAGCAGCCTCAACAGTGAAACATTTCTAGTAGGGGATTCAGAATTCACAAACAACACAATGGGGACAAGACATTTCTGCAAGAAGTGAAATAAAGAGGAAAATGATCATGAGAGCATCACAAGAGTTCCTGCTGAATCAATGTGGACGTCACAATGCTGCCCGCCACACTTCACAGAGTGTCTGAAAGGGCCTCCAGACGAAGAACGTTCTGAATACCACAATGCTAGCTGCAAGCCAGCTGAAGACACTGAATGAAATGCACAGACATGGGCTAGCTAGCAGCCTCAAATGCTTAAATATCACACTGCCGAAGCCTGATGAGAGACCTAAAAGATCTGCAAGATTGTCTCGTATGGGTGTGTACCTATACGAGTACCTCTCTCCCATAAGAAGCTAGCTATTCTTTATCATATGTTCCCAAATCTTATAACACACATTTCTCTAAATCTGATGTCATATAGGAATTACCAAATGAAGGCAACCTCAGGGGGAAAATGATTTAAATGAAAACAGTCTCCTAACATTTGAGGAAAAAACCTACACTTAAAATGGTACCTCTGTATGAATTTCGCCTTTGATGGATATTGCTGTCCATGGAGTTGTCAACTGGTGTGATATCCTGAGAGTTGCGAGGAATTGGAGTATCAGTCATGATGGGGTTTGGGTCTGGAGACTTATCAATGGGTTTCAGCTCCAGTCTCTCATGATGGATCCAGAGATCTGGAGGTTTCACATCTTTGGAATTCCCTTTGTACTTATGAGAGCCATTCACTGATTTGCAGGCAGCTCGCTTCCTAGGCACGAAGTTAAGAGAAGTTTCTTAACTCATTTGAACATATTCGTCAAAAGGCTTGAGTGATTAAAACTGCCTTTTCTGAGAGATGTTTCAAGCAAAGGCAAAAACTAAAAACATACCTCCTGCCCCCAACAATAACAACAACAACAACAAAAAGCTTGCTCCTGGGGAGAGTAAATGTATCTCTATTTTGTCCACACATATTTAGACACTTACCAGGGTTTTATGTTTGAATCCTGCCTTGTGACTACTTTTTTTTGACTGTTAAAAGATTAAGATAGCATTTTTCATTACATAATCTCTAAACCAGAAGGTTCATCCACAAGTTTCCAATTAGAGCAATGTAGAAACATAACAACGGAGTAGAAGGAAAGTCTATGGCTTATAAAGGAGGGCGGCAACAACCTTTTTTTTTTTTTTTTTTTTTTTTGAGATGGAGTTTTGCTCTTGTTGCCTAGGTTGGAGTGCAATGGTGCGATCTTGGCTCACTGCAACCTGGCCTCCTGGGTTCAAGCGATTCTCCTGCCGCAGCTTCCCGAGTAGCTGGGATTACAGGCATCTGCCACCACGCCCAGCTAATTTTTGTGTTTTTAGTAGAGACAGGGTTTCACCATGTTGGCCAGGCTGTTCTCGAACTCCTGAACTCAGGTGATCCACCGCCTCGGTCTCCCAAAGTGCTGGGATTACAGGCGTGAGCTACTGCGCCTGGCCGGAACAACTTCGAAGACTGCTAAACTAGGACTACAAACTAGATGGAGTCAAGAATGGGGACAACAATGTCTACTCCTCTGTGTTTTAGCTTCTCCATTCACTCTCTTACTTACCCCTAATGAGGACATACTGGGTACCCAGTGTATGCCAGATCCTGTGCTAGACTGCTATGCCCTCAGAATTTTTGATGAAGTGAGGAATACAGATGTTGAACTATTATTTTAAAATGTTCTGAGCTCACTGAAATGCCAAATGTTAGAGTAACTTCTTAAAAGTTGGACTTAAGCTGAACAGGAAAAACCTAGAGGAGGAAGCGTCATTTAAACTAAGACCTAAAGGGAATAGAAAGTGCATTCCAGGTGGTGAAATCAGCTTATGTCAAAACCCTAAAGCAGACAGCAATGCCCTGGTGGTATATTAGAAGGATTTTAAGAAATCCTGAGTAGTGGGCACATAGTGAACCCTGCAGAGAATGATGTGAAATAATACTAGAAAGGTAGTCAGGGACCAGATCATACAGAGCCTTTAGGACAATGCTAAGAGTCTGAACTTCCCTTTGTGAGTAATGAGAAACCATTAAATGGTTTTAAGCAAGAGAGTAAAGAGATCACTTCTGAGTTAAAACTTTATACCAGCTGTGATGTGAGGAATGGCCCTGTGGGGTTGGGGATAGAAGAGGAGACCAGCTAGGATGCTACTGCAATCTCAGCCATAACTGATGGCATGGGACAGTGGGAGTAGAGGCAAGAGGCAGATTTGAAAGTTATTTGGGAGGCAGATATGACAGGTCTTGGTAAATAAATGGATGTAGGGTGAGGTGGGAGTAAAGAAGAAAGAAGAGTACAGGATGATGTTAAGGTTTCTGGTTTAAGTCACTTAACATTGGGTTTAAAGCAGCAGAAGCGGGTTTGCCTAAAAAAATGATGAATTCTGCTCGGGGTGTGCTGAATTTGAAGTGTCTCTGAGACATTCAAGAAGAAATGTAGAAGAGAAAACTGGGTGTGCAAGTCTGATACTCAGAGGAGGGAAGCCTTGGCTGGAGACAGAAATACAAGAGTAGCTGGAATGCTGAAGCCATGGGAGCAGATGAGATCACTTGGGGAGAACACAGAAGGAGAAGAGAGTAAGTCCAGGCCCAGGCCCTGAGGAATGTCTGTATTTGATGGCTAGGTAGACAGGAGGGCCTATGAAAAAAAACAAAAACAATACAAAACATGCTGTTATGGATACAAAAGAAGAACACGTTTCCAGAAGGAAGGAACAGCTGACTGTGTGAAATGTTGTTGAGAGACTAAGATGAGAACTGAAAAATGTTCTGTGGCTTTAGCAATATGGCAGTCACTGGTGACCTCCACAAAAGCAATTCTGGTGAAGTGGTAGGGGCAGAATAAAGATTAGAAAGGACTGATGCATGGGTAGGGAGTGAACAGACATAAGAGTGTAAGCAAGTAATCAAGGAAATCTGTGGTGGACAAGGCAGGTTTGTAAGCAGCTGGTGATAAGGACCATACAGGGGGTGGGGGTAGGGGTAAGGTTGTAATTATAATTATTCCTTAATTATAATTAAGAAGAAGTTAGAGAACACTTAAATACTGAAGAGGTGGCCAATAATGAGTAAGAGGTCAGCTATGCTGGAGAGAGGAATAATAGCAGGTAAAAAGTCTTAGAAAAATGGAAGACAATGAGATTCAGGGGGTAAAGGGTGGAAGTGGCTTCAAACAGGGGAAGTACACTTAGGAGGGAAGAGGAAACAATGATCACCAGTGTAGAAAGGTGTCAGATTTGATGGCGGTGTGCTGAGGTCGTTCTCATCTGACAGTTTCTGCCTTCTTCATGAAGGAGAAGCCCAGCTTATCTGTTGTCAGTCAAGGGCTAAGGCGGAATGTGCTGAGAACCAACGAGGGTTTAGATTCTCTAAGTGCTCTGTCAATTTTGAGGTTGTAAGACTCTCTAAGCAGCTACCATCTAAATGAACCTCAGGTATTACAGAGGAAGAAAAGTAGCCAGAAAAGCTCACTTATATTTTTCAACAGTCAATGGAATACTTGCAAAGCAGATACCCGGGGAAGTGGGGGAGGGGAAAACCCTGTGAAGATCTGATACGATGACTTTCGACAAAGGGACCCAAATCTGTAGGATGTGCCAATACACAGAATAGAGCCTATTACCAACTCATCTTCTTACTTTCAATCTGAAGACTGAGTACCTTATTAAGGAGGCGCAGGCGGGCAGATCACCTGAGGTTAGGAGTTCGACACCAGCCTGGCCAACATGGTGAAACTCCGTCTCTACTAAAAATACAAAAATTAGCCGGGCATGGTGGTGCATGCCTGTAATCTCAGCTACTTGGGAGGCTGAGGCAGGAGAATCACTTGAATCCGGGAGGTGGCAGTTGCAGTGAGCTGAGATTGTTCCACTGCACTCCAGCCTGGGTGACAGACTGAAATCCTGTCTAAAAAAAAAAATTTACTTTGAAGTCCTCCAAAGCACTAAGGAATTGTCATTTTGGTTTTCAAATTCTTTTAATAAAAGAACAATAAATAAAGATCCCAATATTTCTAAAACTAGATATAAAATCAAGTTCATAAAGACAGATAAATATGAAATGTCAAATAAAGAGGCTTGAAGAAAAGTTCTAGAGTAGAAAAATAAATGTAGTCTTTGAGGCTTTAAAAATAATAGTTTTCCACTACTAAAAGTAGATGGAGCCAGGTGCAGTGGCTCACGCCTGTAATCCCAGCACTTTGGGAGGCTGAGGCAGGTGGATCATTTGAGGTCGGGAATTCGACACCAGCCTGGCCAACATGGTGAAACCCCATCTCTACTTAAAAAATACAAAAGTTAGCCGGGGATGGTGGTGAGTGCCTGTAATCCCAGCTACTTGGGAGGTTGAGGCAGGAGAATTGCTTGAATCCAGGAGGCAAAGGTTGCAGTGAGCCGAGAACGTGCCACTGCACTCCAGCCTGGGCAACGAGAGACACCAGTTGTAAGAGGCAGTGGTCAGAAAGATTATAAAAGAAGCCTCCATTTTCTTGGAAAAATGATACAGTACAAGCTATGGAAAGCTATTTCATTTGGGCAAAAGAAAGAGAGATTTAAAATATCACATAACCTACAAAAAATGACATAAAGTCATTACCAGTAGCAGTTACAGGGTAGACTGTACTTGCCCTGTACAGGTACAGTGAAAATGAACAAATTTATGATTATTAAATACATGCATCCTTGTCTTGGGCAGATTAAGTCTGCATGGATAATCACATAAACATGAATTTCTCTTTCTCTAGTGGAGCAACACCCCCATCTTATGATCTTTCAAGATATTGCAACTAAAGTCATTTTATTATCTATATTATGGTATTGCTATTAGGAATAACTCAGGAATCTCCTTTTTTTTCTATCTGTCTTGCCAACCAGATATTTGAGTTGAATGTAATTTAGGATCAAGGCTTCTTGCAAGTGTAGGAGTGTATGGTATCAGCAAGCGTTACATAACTAAGCCCCTTGCTATCTGCACTTAGACCATTACCCACAACCCTCAAAATCCCAGAGGAGTTCACGGCTAGCAGACATCTAGTCTCTCTGAGAAACGGATAAATTAATTATCAATGATCCTTTCCTGTTCATTAAAGCAACCCCACTCCCACCCCCACCCTCCACACTTGGTAGCACTTCTTTAAAAATATTCTTAAACTTAGATTTAGAATGACAGGCCTACGGTCTTCTTCCACCTAGGCTGGCATTTGTGCTGTGATACAGCCTGTGAGAATGCCCACAGACTCCTGGACATCGGGTTCACCATGGGCATGTACAGACAGTGCTCCAAAGGGGTGGCCAGCAACGCCAGACACTTTCCACTTTCCTCACCACATCTATTCTCTAGTTGGCTCTGTGACCTGAGAGGTTGAGCTACATTAACTACATCTACTTGGCAATCCTGCTGGGTTTCCTGGCTTCTAGCTGGGTACAGCTAATACTAGGCACTGGCAAGAGGCTGGAGGGTAGGTGTTTCTTCTCCTGCCACTGTCCGCTGGGAGGAGGCTGGCAACGGCTGCATGCCTCTAGCACCCACCTTGCTCTTGTCAGGAAGCCCTCTCCTACTGCTTCAGATCTCTGAAAACAGCTCTCTCCTCTTGCCCTTTCAGGCCCAAGGATGATGGTGTCTTATCATAGCTGCTAGCCTCTGAATATCCCTGCCTAGTTTTCCCTAACCCCACCTATGACTTTGTAAATCACCTCTTTTGAAATACTTTTAAATGTGCCACGTCTTTTCTGCCAGGACACTGACTGATACATGTAAGAGGAACCACTTCCCATTTTCTTTTAAAATATCTGAAATTCCTTTTCATGTATTTTTGTGCCTTAACTTTGTGTACCACTCCATATACAGAAGTCACATGGAAGCAAAAGATAAGATGCCAAAAATCTAAGGGGTGCATTTGGGGCTTCTTACTTTTTCTGGTGAGAGGTGGTACGACGGGTGCAAAAAACAGCGATAATCACAACCACCACGATGGTGATGACGCCAACAGAAACAATTATGACCAGCAGCATATTACTGTCCAGAGGAGAGGTGGGGCTCCCATGAGGGCTGTTACTGCCTGCAGAGAGAGAAACGGTATATGTGTTAGTGTTAGAGAATTTAAAACTTGCATACTATCAAGCTACAGAACCATTAATATCTCACTTGAACTTCTTGATCATTGCTTTGCCTCATATAAAAGTGCTGCGTGAACATGGCTCTCTCCTCTAGATGATGAGCTCCTAGACAGCTAAGAGTCTGTCCTGTGAACAGTGCTCAGGACAGAGCCTGCTCAAAGACAGTGCTTAATTAAAGCTTCTCAAATTGTACTGAACATTCAAGAGCTTTCAAAGGTTAAGATATACTTAGACAGATAAAGAGTCTTGCCTCTCTGGTGTCTCATGTGATACATAAACTCGTCTTGTAAAGCACCACTTATAAATCATTTAGTTTTCTGGTTTTCAAAACCATTTAAAAATGTTCATTCATACAAAGCAAAAGTTTTCCCCAGCAGACAGATATCTGAGATTATAGAAATTACATGAAAAGTAAAGTCTGTTTTTATAGATACACAGCTTATGCAGAGTTAATTCTCTTGTTCAACTTCAAGAAACAGTAGGTCTGAAGTATGCCTTAATTTGACAAATACTGAATGGTTACTATGTGTCAGTCATTGCTCTAGGTACTAAGGGTGCAATGGTGAACAACAAAGATGTGAATGTTTGGTGGGGGAATGGGACAAACGATAAATATGAAATTATTAGTTAATAACGAATGGTGTGAAAAAAAGAAAATGAGGGGATATGATACAGAGTGTCTGGGTAGCTAATTTAGATTGAGTGGTTAGAAAAAGCTTCTCTGAGAAGATGGCATTTAGTCGAGATCTGAATAAGAAAGATCCTATCATACAAGGGGAGGACCGTGAGGCAGGAACAAGCTTTTATCAAGGAAGAGAAATGCAGCCAGTGTTTAAGCAAAGAGATGCAAGTCAGAAGGAAGTGAGGAGGAAAAAGGGGATGAGGCTGGAAAAGTTGCAGAGGCAGGACCATTTAGGACCCCCTTTTTTTTTTTGAGATAGAATCTCACTCTGTCACCCAGATTTCCTGAAGAAGGAAATTGAGATTTTCTTTTCCTTTTCCTATTATTGTTATTGCTGAAAGGATGAGGTCTAGGCTTTGTAATCTAGCTCTAAGTCTTGCTGTCTTCCATTTCTTGAAGCACGTTTCTTTGCTTCCCTACTCATTATTTAAGCTATATATGCTCATATTATGAAATGTGGCAAATCCCACTACACATGTCTAACCACCAGAGAGAAATTCCTACCATCAAAGTATGGCCTGGAATATGTGTTCAAAAAAAAAAAAATCTCTTGGCTGGGCGTGGTGGCTCACGCCTGTAATCCCAGCACTCTGGGAGGCCGAGGTGGGTGGATCACGAGGTCAGGAGATAGAGACCATCTTGGCTAACACGGTGAAACCCCGTCTCTACTAAAATATACAAAAACTTAGCCAGGCATGGCGGCGGGCGCCTGTAGTCCCAGCTACTCAGGAGGCTGAGGCAGGAGAATGGTGTGAACCCGGGAGGCGGACCTTACAGTAAGCCAAGATCACACCACTGCACTCCAGCCTGGGTGACAGAGTGAGACTCTGTCTAGGTGGAAAACAAAAACAAACAAACAAACAAAAATAAATCTCCTGAAGTGGTTCTCCTAACAACCTGGCTTATACATTTATGTTCTAATCCAAACTTACACTCACTGTGGGAATCCCTTCCACAACGCTGGATTAACTGACCCTCCAACTTTGCTTCTTTGATTTTATAGACTATATCTAAGTACAGTGCTAAATCTGGGGCTGACTTAGAAGGGATTAAGAGCTTATTCTACATTTGGCTAAATCACTTTTATCTTTCATTTATGAGAAAAAGGTAAACAGACAGACAATTTAAACTGTACATACTGACCTTCAATAAAATAACATTTTTATATTTGGGAAAGACCATGATGGTACTGGGGCCACTAAAATGGACCATACTGTTCATATTAGAGTAGGGCTTTCCATAACACTGTCATTAACAGCAGTGCTGAACTACAGGGTTGGGTATTTGGTAGGGCAGGCATTGCAAATTAGAGGCTGGGGAGCTGAAGTATGGGAGGCAGGCAGAGGCGGAGGTGTTTCTTGCCTGCATTTAACTGACAAATTCTCATTTACTCACATCTGACCTCTAACGTGTGAGCTGGACAAAAGCTTTCTTCTAAGATACAGCAAGAGTAAGCTGCCAAAGAACAGTCCTACCAGGGACAATATATATGCCATTTCTTTATGCCTCATCTGGACTACTGTTTTTTTTCTTTCTTTCTTTTTTTTTTTTTTTTTTTTGGGACGGAATCTTACTGTGTCGCCCAGGCTGGAGTGCAGTGGCACAACCACAACCTCAGCTCACTGCAACCTCCGCCTCCTGGGTTCAAGTGATTCTCCTGCCTCAGCCTCCTGAGCATCTGGGGTTACAGGTGCAAGCCACCACGCCTGGCCTGTAACAGCTTCCTAACCCCTCTTCCCTGACTTTATACTCTTAGCCCCCAACTTATTCTTCACTGTTATCAGAGTAGTAATAGTTGACAATAAAACATGGATGTTATAGGGTACCAGTCACGTCAGATATTTCACATGTTATTTTTAGGATAAAGCTCTTATTTCTTAACACTGGTACTTGAGTTTTTGACAGGCTGATTCTAACCTGCACTTTCAAGTCAATCTCTACCCTCTCTATGCAGTGTGACTCCTGGAGAGAGCAGGCTGTTTTATTAGCGTATTGCCATGCCCCTGCACATGCTGATATTGCTTCCTGGAATGTTCATTCCCTTTCTTGACATTTAGCAATCTTCTAGCATCCTTGAAGATCCGGGTTAGACGGCACCTCTTCTTGGAAGCTTTCCCTTTATCAGGTAGTTTGTTACTCACTCCTCTTGCTCCCACAGCTTGTCACATACAGCCTGCATCTTTAAAAACGTGCATGCGGGCCCTGGGCGTGGTGGCTCCTGCCTATAATCTCAGCACTTTGGGAGGCCGAGGTGGGCGGATCACCTGAGATCAGGAGATCAAGACTAGCCTGGCCAACATGGTGAAAACCCATCTCTACTAAAAACACAAAAATCAGCGGGGCATGGTGGCGGGTGCCTGTAATCCCAGCTACTCGGGGGGCTGAGGCAGGAGAATCACTTGAACCTGGGAGGCGGAGGTTGCAGTGAACCAAGATCATGCCACTGCACTCCAGCCTAGGCAACAGAGCAAGACTCCATCTCAAAAAAAACAAAAACTAAAAAAACCAAAAAAAAAACATGCCATGCATGAGTGAATACATAAACGAAAGAAAGACAAAGGAGTAATTACTTTCCCCACAGCCTTAAAAATTACACGGTGGATACAATATAAATGTCACATATGCACGGAGAAGAAGAAACTCATAAACAGAGTCCTGGAACCTGGAACATAATTATTTCTGGAAGGATATACATTTGTCTGGTTCTTTTAAGGCTGATTTCATTAAAGTCTGGGCAGTTCCACTTTTGATGTAAGTAGATAGCTGGAGACTAAGACATCATTGTATTCCTACAATTACAATCCAAGTTACTAGAAGACAGGCGTTTTTCTCATATGTCTCTTTCTTCCATATGTGAAGAGACAGTAAGAGTCATTCCTAGTAGGTTTCCACATCTGGTATAGGACCCACTGCTTTTTTAGGTTGAATGCGACAGTGGGAAAAGCACAACCTGAAATGAGAAGCCCTGGGTTTCGATCCTAGGACTGCCATAATTAGCGGGTGGCCTCAGGCACATTACTTCTCCACTGAGTTTCTGCATGTATTAAATGGGAATAATGGTATCTGTTCTCCCCGCTTCACTGTGTTGTAAGAATCAATTGTGACTTCATGTGTGAAAGCAGTTTATACATGTTGAAGTTCCGTAAAGATGGGGGTGTCATCATCAAATTAGAAGACACCAGCTCTCAGGATGGCTAGGAGAGTGGAAGAATTTTCTAGAATTACTAAACTAAAAATATTGCAGTAAGTAGTAGTGTTGCAAAAACTCAGTGATTCTAAAAGCATTTGTTTGGTTTGTTTTGGATGGTGGGTAATCCTACTAGAGGGCTTATTTTTGAAAGCAAAATTCTAACTCTTTTCTAGAGGCAGTAGGCAACAGGATGAACAAATTGTTTAGGAATTAATCTTAAGTTGGATAACTGGGGAAACAATTTTATTTATGGGTCCTACAACGCACGGGCTTGGAGTGATTTGGCAAACACTTAGATCTAGTAATAAAAGAAAACAGGTTAATATGCTACAACCCACCATACATGAGCTATAAAAGACATTTCAAAAATTTAAGCAAAACTGCTTCATGTCCATAGTAAGGAAAAAACATCATGGGAAGGGCTTTACCACTCATTGGAGGTTTGTAGTCGGATCCTAGGTCTGGCAGCCGGCTTCCTTTCCCTCCAGACCCTGAGGCTAAAGGAGAAGAAATCATGTCAATAATGACCCCACACATTTGGCGTGACAGTCCACTTCATAGCTAGTGAGTGTTTTAAACAAAAAACATAATTTTTAGTCTATTCTGTCCATGAGAAAATAAAGTAGCACATAAATCACGGGACTCTATAGTCTATGTGTGGAAAGCAAACTAAGGTAGAGCTTTCTATGCAATGAGGCATCTGAAAGACTGACACCCTTGTCTCACAGCTGTGAGCTCAGTCACTGCTGTTTAGAAGCTAGGACAGCAGGTGTTATTTCTTTAGCTTGGGAAACAGTTCCCAAAGGACTGCTCAGAGGACTTACAGCAAAAGTAGCTTCTCCTAGAAAAGGAACCAAGGGGACTAATTAGGTCAATGTCTACATTAAAGAACTATACTCTTCCAAGGGACCTGGCTATGTGGATACCTAGCAGGTATTAGTATTGTTTAGATTCTTTTCTCAAATTACAAAGTTGTCCTTCTGAATATAAAGTTACCCTAAGCAGGAGCAGGAAGGTAAATGGAAGTTCAAATCAGGTTCTCAGTTCCTGCTCAGTCACCTACATTCAGGAGTGAAAAAAACAGTCTTCCTCCTAGTTGCTCAAAAAGACACTGTCTCCTAATCCATCATCAGGGAACATACTAAGTGAGGCTGCTGACCTCAGGCATAGGACCACCCTAGAAGCAGGCCTCAGAAAGGGCAAATATCAGTTTTTAAAAAAATGTTTATACTTGGTCTTGAATTTTGCTCTTCACATTTATAGGAAAAGCTGCTTGGGAAAAGCAAATACAAGGACCTTTTTCCAATAAAGCTCTAAGGTTTATACCCAGAAAGCAGTATCATACTTCTTCTGAAAAGAGGTCTGAAAGAATTGCAAAGTAAAAGCTGCTTTACGAAGTTAACTAAGAGGCTAATACAGCACATTGTTTAATAGACTGACTGCACTTGCATATTGCCTCCATCATATGCAACTGTTTGACTTTGGGCAACTTGTTTATTCTTTTTGGGCCTCAGTTTTCTCATTGTAACAGAGGGATAATAATGGTATCCACTTCACAAAGCTGTTGTGAGGATTAAATGGAAATTGAATCCCATAAAATATTTTTAATACTGCCTGACACATAGTAAATGTTCCATAAATGTTAACTACTCCTATTACAAGCATAAAAAATCTTCAGGAAAGAGTATAATCTTCCCTTTACAGAGGCAGAGAGCATGAAGCTTCAAAAAACACTTATAAATGAGAGTTATTTCTACAAATAAAGCCTTACTAGAATGTATAAACTAGGTGTTTCTGCGAAACATTAGAGCTAATGTCAAGTACTTCCATAAATTATCGGGAGATATATATATATATATATAATGTATTTGATGAAATGAAAAAAATTAAAATCTGAAGTTTGTGTATGCAGTTCATCTAAGAGAATAAATCGAGTGACTAAAACAATGCTACGCTTCCAGAAGCTGAAAACCTACCAAAAGAAGGTAACAGGAGTTCTTTTGGTAGGTTTTCAGTTTCTGGAAGCATAACATTGTTCTACGCTATGGGCATATTCTAGAATTTACTCCCAGTCCCTGGCCCTTTTACCATTGTCCACACATATTACTTTATCTCCTTACTTCTAATGCCATCATTTCTCCCAAATGACACACACCATATATTAAGAGTCCCGTTGTTCCTCATATGCTTTTCACTATGACAAAGTCTAGCTGGTGGAGATGGCCTAGCACCTGCAAGGCTCTTCAGGTTTAAGTGTACTTAGCTGACTGACAGGCTACATTTAAGCCAAACTATCCAGAGCATTGTATTATGTACATAATTGTCAAAGAACACACATTGCTAACAAACTGGATGGTTTATATTCCTGTATTTCCTAACATTGTTTCTCTTGAATGTAAACTATGAACAAGAAATTCCAAGGATGAACCGAGCACCAAAAACATCAATGAGTAAAGAATTTTAAATACCAGAGGTGTCATGCAGCTAAGAATGGCACTCTGGCTATGGAGTCAAGTGAGAAAACAATGAGCCCATTTATATTCTGTGCATATACATATTATGGGTATTTTTATATTCCTGCACTTTCACACAACAGAAAGTATGTTTGCAGTTTCTCCAACATACAGCAAAAGACTCACTGAATGCAAACACGTTTCCAAAGTGTTTTGGAAAACTCGATAGTGCAAGTTCTGACTCTTCCTTGCCATTAGCCAAGATCCAAATACCCTGCATTTCTAATAACTACTCTTAAACCAATAGAGCAATCATTAAATTTACTTTTAATGTTCATTCTCAGTATGGAAAACATACTAGCATTAGCTGACTTCCTAAACATAAAAATCACAAAGTATAGTTATCCCTCCACCATGGCAATTACAGTGGAAAGACAACTGACAGATGGTTTCAAGAATGGTGACATGGAGGCCCTTGTTTCCTAAGTCCGCATTTCAATTATTACTATTATTTTATTTACTTTTTTTGAGACAGGGTCTCACTCTGTTGCCTAGTGCAGTGGTGTGATCATGACTCACTGCAGCCTCTACCTCCCAGGCTCAGACAATCCTTCTACCTCAGCCTCCGGAGTAGCTGGGACTATAAGTGCACACCACCATGCTTGGCTAACTTTTTTTTCCCTATTTTTTGTAGAGAGGGGGTCTCACTTTGTTGCCCAGGCTAGTCTTGAACTCCTGGGTTCAAATGATCCTCCCACCTTGGCCTCCCAAAGTGCTGGGATTACAGGCGTGAGCCACTGTACCCGGCCTAAGTTTTCATTTCAAATAGTTTCGGTCCTCTTTTAATATGATAAGACATATTTAAGGGGAGAAATGAAAAAAGAGCTCTGAATTAAGTTTATGGTAACAGAATAAACAAAGCAGTAATTTAATCACAGAGAATCATAACATTTAGTGAGGTAAACCTGTGGGTTCTTTGTGGGAAGAGGAAAATAGGGTATTCACTGAATGTGATACAACTTTCCACTTAAAGACACTAATAAAATTCCAGATGCTACAAATATGAACAATTGGTATGATCGGTCTAATCATGACTCAAATGCCTATCGTTGTTACAGAACTTAGCACAAAAGATGATCTCATTCACACTTAAGACCAATCTCCTACAGCTGCAGGACCCAGTTTATTGACTCAGTTTTCTTCTGCCTGCCTAGTTAGCTTCTACACAAATTCCCCAGCTTTTCAGAACATGGACTCAACTCTACTTTGGCCAATAAATGTGTGGCTTTTAATACATGGTGCTGATTTTTCAGGAAAAACAAAAAACAAAAAACAAAAAAAAGCTAATAATAGGTCATAAAAGAAAGGAAAGAAAAGAGAGGCCATCTACTCATTTACCTTGATCATTAGGCATTTTATCAGAGGAGTCCGCTAACAGGCCAAGCACAGGGGAAGAAAAAACAAGAGCAAGGATCACAAGCTTTGAAGATGGGACAGGCAGAACTTTTTAAAGGAAAAAAATTAAAACCCCCACAAACTTCCAAACAAACTGAATCTTGACTTTAGTACTAACAGAAATTAAATTCACACAGGGCTTCCATAATTCCTTAGATTCAGTCCCCAGTTAAATTTTATTAGCCTAAGCTCACTTGGTTCAATGCTTTTATCTTCATTTTCTTCTCTAGGGTTTTATTTAAAAGGCCCTTTCTAGTCTCTTTTTCTCTATAAGGTTCACAAATAAGTCTTTCAGGTTAACAGCCTGCATGAGTTGAACCATCCATCACAAGAACACACTATTATTTCTCTATATGGGAACCAAAAGAATCACATCTGATCTGATTGGTAAAAACTTTTAGATCACTGCAATTCATCTGCCCCAAATAGCCTGGAGCCAATGTCCTCTTTTATATGATATGTTTAGGCTGGTAACCTGGGGAACACTGATTTGGTGGTCAAAGAATAGGTGAGGAATCATTCTGGGATAAATCTTCATACCATGGCTCACAAACTCATCATTAAGACTTCATATGTTATCCACAGACTCTATATGCTCAAGTGATAGTGTCAGCATAGCCCCACTAAAGAGACACACAACAAAACCCTCAGCCTGGGGAGCATTACCTTTAGGTGTTCTGAATTGGACAGCTTCAGACATGGGTCCCATGCCCTTTGAGTTCCGTGCCTGGATTTTGAAGTAGTATGGTGTGTCAAGAGTTAATTCTTGTATCTGGTGAGTCAGTCTGTTTCCCACAACAGGCTCTATAACCCAGTCATGTATCTCTGCATTCACATCTGTACTGTAATATATGATGTAACCTGTCCAAAGGAGTTAATGGGAAAAGAAATCTCATTCCTGCTTTTCCTTTTGCATTCAGTAAATCAATAAGCACCTATTACATCAAATGCATATTATAGCATAATATTTGAATAGTGAACCCTCAAGGGTCTACAATTAAAATAATGCAGTTTTGAAAACCAGGAATTGCCTGACAGGCTGTTTTAGCTCTCACCAATGTGATCTCCTAGAAACTCCTCGGCAGAGTCACAATGAACTGTCACCTGATACTTCCACCAGGTGGCACTTAATCCCCACATTGAGAAGGGAAGCGTCACAACCATGAGTCTATCTTACCCACAGCAAAAGGGCACTGCGTTGTTGCTGGTTTTAAAAGACAAAGTAAAATGTGATCCAAGTCAAGTCATGATTCATTCTTTCACAAAAGAGGCAAAGTCAAAACCTAAAAAATGACATAAAAGACCAGGGTGTACAGAAAGAGATTCCTACTGAAAGCAAGAAGCAGGGCAGTGCTAAGAAACACTTTCCATTTCCTTAGGCCACCTATTCATACAAAGGAACTTTAGGGCACACCCCAGTTCCTCAGCACACACCTACATGGGGCAGAGGCACCAAAGGAAGTAGGAGCAGCTGAACCCCATCAGGCTTCCCTCCCTGATAAGGCTGAGGAAAGGAGAGTGTCCCCTCTAATGTGGAAGGCTTTCCTCTGCAAGTACAAGGAAAAAATTCCAGGTCCCTACAAAGGCCTAGGCCAGTTCACACTTTTAATTCTAATTATAAGAGCACAGGTACCTGAAGTAGCAGGTCTTGGGGGGTGGGGAAAAGGAATTAAATATCTAATTTTTTTTTTTTTTTTTGTGGCTTCAGGGTATAAGAGCAGAATCTCTGTTTATTGGGTATTACTCTATAGAACCAGGGAGGGGGTATATAATTCTGAAGCTGTCCATCTAGGCAGAGACAGAGTTCCTGAGGAAAATTAATGTCTACGAAGTCCCACTATAGCCAAAGGCTTCTTGTGCCTCCCATCCCCAACTGCAGTCAGAACCACCAACATGCGACCCATTTTATGCCGCTATGGGTAACCAGCACGGCCTCGCCCCAATTTCAAGGACCATCGTGACTCACACCTTCCCATAAAATGACCAAGCCAGCTTTCAGACTCCCGCTTCTTCCAGCAACACTGTACTCTCCTGGAATAATCCTGTCAGGCAGGAAGAGGGCACAAAGAAATGCACACTGGATTGCATCTTACCTGTAATTTTGCCATTGGCTTCGGAGGGAGGCTGCCAATTCACAATTATGGTCTTAGGTTTCCCCTCTTTACTCACAACAGTCACATCCTTGGGTGGAGAAGTTGGAACTACAAAATAACAATATTTTTAATAATTTCTGTCCATTTCAAATTAGTTCACTATTTCTTCAACCTTTTCCACTTGTAAGGCATAATAAAGGGCACAAGGCAATAAAGATAAAGCTTCCGGCTTCAAAGAAATCAGTCTATCAAAAGTTGCAATAAAAAGAAGAATATGCAGAGTACCAAAGAGGAAACACCATACTATGAAGATACAGAATTGGCATCTTGGCTGGGAGTCAGGGATAAACAGGATAATTAGGTAGGAAGTCAAGTGGCATTTGTACCAAGTACCTACTGTATACCGGGTAACGTACACATAGTATATCACTTAATATTTGTAGAAAATCTGAAAGGCAGTTATCACTATCTCTGCTTTATGGATCAGGACACCAAAAAATTAGAGAAGTTATGTAATTTGTTCAAGATGACTTTTTCCCTGTCACACTGGATTATTCTGTTAGAATATTTTAAATTGTATAACAGTTTTCTCTCTCATTTATAGTTGGCTCTCCAAACCAAATATAACTTTTTTTCTTTTTGAGATGGAGTCTTGCTCTGTCATTCAGGCTGGAGTGCAGTGGCACAATCTTGGCTCACTGCAACCTTCACCTCCTGGGTTCGAGTGATTCTTGTGCCTCAGCCTACCAAGTAGTTGGGATTACAGGTGCACACCACCACATCCGGCTAATTTTTGTATTTTTAGTAGAGACGGGGTTTTGCCATGTTGGCCAGGCTGGTTTCGAACTCTTGGCCTCAGGTGATCTGCCTGCCACAGCCTCCCATAGCACTGGGATTACAGGTGCAAGCCACCACTCCCGGCCCCAAATATAACTTTTAAAAGCCCTATTTCTTCAAAGAATAGATGATTTACAGATATTTTTCATTATGAGTTTATTCTGCAAACATACTGCCAACTATTGAGGTTACAGTTCTAAAATGAAGCCATTTGTTTATACAACAGGACAATATGTTTCTTGTGTTTCCATGTGATAGCTGAAAACTTTTAACATACTAGTAGGAAAATGAGCAAAGTAAGTACATCCTTAAATTTACTCAACTCTTCCTAAAATACTAGAATTCTCCTAGTATAAAATGTAAGGAAGCCTGGTGAAATGCAAATATCCTAAGGGAAAATACAATCTCATTTGTTAGCTAATGGGTTGGGAGTGAAGTAAAAACATTTTCTTAAAATGGTTGGCAAAGAAAGCAAACTCAAGGTCTGTTTAAACTTTGATGCACTGTATTTCTAACTCTTCAAATCCAACCCTTTTCTCTGTACGAAGTCCAAAGAACTGTGCAGAAGACAAAAAGACACTGAGGCCAAGCCCAGTTTGTGGATTTATAACTCTATTTTTTCGTTATTTATATAGGAGAGAAAGAAATAGGAGGCCAAACTAGACAGAGATTTGAAATGGTTATGCATATCCCTAGACTAGGAAAGCCCAGGGGGTAGCAGAAAGGCATGTCTAGAAGTCAGCAAAAACCAAACAGACTCTCAAACCCAGATAGCCTGTTCTCTCTTTAATTTGCTTAGTCATCTTTTCTCTCTCATCTCCACTTACAAAGACCTTAAGGATTATTTCAGTGGAAGATTTTATAAGACACTAATTTGCTTGCAAGCAAACTGCAGAGGCAGCTTTGGGGTCACCTAGCAAAGTGTTCAGGCTCCAAGCAAGCATGGCATTGGAACTGTTTGGTCAAGGGCAGGTCACTTCATCTTCTCTATCTCAGTTTACCAGTAAAGCAGGATTAATGGCAATAATCCCTTACATCTACCCAGTGCTTTGTAATTTATCTGTTTTCCCTGTAGAATCCTGTTATTTGCTAATGTTCTTGCTCAGTAATTAAAAAAAAATAACTCATCAGCTGAAATAGCAAACACTGAATTCCAAATGTAGTTGCTCACCGTGTTTTGTAAATATGTCAATTCATGCACTCAATTCTTTCCTTGGGAAGTAAAAGCAGCCATGTGACATGGCTTCTGACAACACATACCTAATTCAAAGGTGGTCCCATGCGCTGTCATACTCCATGTGCTTGATCTTCGACCTTTGGTCACCATCACAGAGAATTCATAGAGTGTATTCGGTTTTAAACCAGTCACCAAATAACTCAAAGTGGTTGCATTTGCATTCTGGAAAAAACATGAATTGAGAACTTTAAAATTAGAAAACATCAATGATTAGCTTTTTTCGGCCAAGGCAAATGTGTCAGTACCTTGTACTTGGTGTTTGCTGGGATGTTGGTTTTCCATCGGACGGTGTAGTATCGGGAGTCTGTAATCTTCTGGTGCTTGGGCAGTGAGTTGTCTGCCCACGTAATCCTTATGGTGTCATGACTCAGAATGGAAGCCTGAACTCCCACTGGTGGCATCATGGGAGTGGGATCTGGCACTGGAGTGTATGGAGCATTAATAACAAATAAATCAACTTCAGAAGTGTCTGAGCAGAAAATAATTTAAAAAGGGAAGTGGCATTTTAATGTAAACAAAAATAAAATAAAAGGGAAATGCAGGGTAATATAATGGAATGAAAAGGTGAGAAATGGAGAAAAAAGAAAGAAAATTCGGAGTTAATAGATAACCACCATTCATTTAAAAGACTATTTCCACTTGTGTTCTTTCAGGAAAAAAATTACAGAAAAATGTTAAGAGAAGCAGTAATAAACTATATTCTCTACTGCATTCTATAGGCATATTAAAATGTTATAATCCAGTGATTATATTAATGTATTCATGCTTGAATTTTCTTAAAATAACTTGAAAATTCTACCTCCTGTTCAAAAAGGCTCATGAGGCTGGATGCGGCAGCTCATGCCTGTAATCCCAGCACTTTGGGAGGCTGTGGCGGGCAGATCACCTGAGGTCCGGAGTTCAAGACCAGCCTAGCCAACATGGTGAAACCCTGTCTCTATTAAAAATACAAAAATTAGCTGGGCATGGTGGTGGGTGCCTGGGGTCCCAGCTACTCGGGAGGCTGAGGCACAAGAATCACTTGAATCTGGGAGGTGGGGAGGTTGCAGTGAGCTGAGATTGTGTCACTGTACTCCATTATGGGTGACAGAGCAAGACTCTGTCTCAAAAAACAAACAAACAAACAAACAAAGAAACAAACCCCCCCAAAACCAAAAAGGCTCACGAAGACAAAAACTGCTTTTAAAATCAGGGGTACAATTTCTAAACAAGCAATACAAAGCTCATGGTTTGAGATTTCAGTGAATGTGGCTGAATTTTTGGGACAAGAGTTATCTGTGTATATCACTATTCATGTAAGGGTCCAACTCTCAAAACCTGAGTATTGAATATCAGCCCTGGGTATTGAGGGTATCTGATATCCACAAAGGGTCAAGTTCAGACCTCCTGATGTCCTGGGTCTAAAGACAGTACAGTGACATAGCTGACACCATGCTGGACTATCTAATACAGTTTCTTCTATAGAGTCAGAGAACAACCCAGGGATGAATCCCCATCAGTTAAGGGAAATGCCATGGTTATCACAGTTCCAAGTAACAAACTTCACAATCTTTAGAAATCAGAGTACTATACAGTACTTATTTGATGGAAAGTCTATCCTCATGGAGCTGTCCTGTGCCATATACAACAGAAACCTTCTCTGAGGCCAGAATGAGCACAAAAGCACCATGCACCATGCAGCAATACAGCAGAATCCATATGGGCCTTCCCAATTCATGCTTAGGTTTTCTAAGTATACACATACTGATTTAAGTTCACGGTTTACAACAGGTTTCTCACATAGCCATGGTGACTAGCCCTTATTACTCAAAATGTGGAATGGCATAGACCCTGTTTATGAATAATTGCTAAGCTAAAGTAATAGTCTCCATTTGTGTATTTCCTGCACAATGAGGACTAAAAATAACAGAGGAGCAGCATACATTATATAACCAAGAGCTTTGTTCAAAGTTTGGCAGGACACATACTAATTAGTTACAGAAAATGCACCTTCGAGTGTAGAAGTCATTAGAATTCCTGGAGAATTTTTTTTTCTTGTATGTAGCAACCCTTAGAAAACATATCTAGATGCCACATAAAAGAAAGTAATTTCAAACTTTTTATTATTAAAGCCTGATTTTAGAAAGTAGCAGACCACTTATTTAAATATTATTTTTCACTGAATTTTTTTCTCCTCTCTGTAATACTAAAGCTATTTCTAAAAGAAATTATAAACTGTAAGCATATAGAAGACAGAACAGAACTACCAAACACGTAGTAGTCTTAAATAGAAGCTTAAAAAAAAGGACAGAGATTATTAGACCCCCTGATGTTCTGGGTCTAACGGCAGTATAGTGACATAGCTTACACCCAAATAAAGCAAAAGGAACTCAAGGGTGTACTCTTCCTTCAGGAAAGGTAAGCCTTCCTTAAGAATGTTACCAAATCTGTACAATTATGCTACATATCCAGCAGGTATCACTGGACAATACAGAATCAAAATTTGGGGAAATAAATGAAAAAGAACATTTCCAAAAATAAATTCTTTGGTTTCCAGTGCCTTTTAAAAAAATTTATAACTCTAACATATTTACTTTAATAAACTTTCTCTTTCAGATCTAAATTAGATGTCATATATATCTATAGAAAAATTTACATGACATGTATATTACTTTATTTTAGAGATGTATTTTTTTGTTTGTTTTGTTTTTTGAGACAGAGTCTCGCTCTGTTGCCTAGGCTGGAGTGCAGTGGCACGATCTCGGCTCACTGCAAGCTCCGCCTCCCAGGTTCATGCCATTCTCCTTCCTCAGCTTCCTTAGTCGCTGGGACTACAGGTGCCTACCACACACTAATTTTTTGTATTTTTAGTAGAGATGGGGTTTCAGCGTGTTAGCCAGGATGGTCTTGATCTCCTGACCTCGTGATCTACCCGCCTTGGCCCCCCAAAGTGCTGGGATTACAGGCGTGAGCCACTGTGCATGGCCTTTAGAGATATTTTAAGTAGATAATTCAAAGAAAAACAATGAATATTTGGTCTTGCTTGTAATAAATGTATAACTGATGAAATGGCTAGTACCTCTGACCTTACACTCAAGCTTATGAAAGGCACACAGAAAAATACTTTCCTAACCAACTCAAGTGGCTAGTAATGCAAATGCTGGGTTCACGAATCACATGCATTTATTGCCGCAGTCAGTAACATGCATTTTTTTTGACTCACTTTAGTTTCAACTCACATGCCCAAAAGATGGAAAATCACTTTTAATTATCTAAAAACTCTGCTTTCCACATCCTAACAAATTAAGAACATGTGTATATATCTACACAGAATGGCTTACGTGGCAGAATTAGAATCTTCCAAAAAATGCAAAACAGGAATTAACAGAACTTTCCATGCTGAAAGCCCACTTTCCATTTGAAGTCAGCACCCGAAACTGCCATACGCTTTTTCTTCACTAACACCTACGGGATAGGCCTCATGCCAATATTCTGCCTAAGCTGTTGGGAAAAGTGCTGGAGACTAGGAAAGATAGGATTCCTTACCTGTGTGAGGCCTGGTCACAGCACTCTCGTACAGCGGGATGCCTTCACCCACATTATTAAATGCTTTCAGGGTAATCACATAGTGAGAGCTGGGATCTGAAGAAAAGGAACACACATAAAAAATGCTCACTACAGAATTTTAAAAATTCAAGGGTGGCTGTGCATAATCTTAACCACAGAAGAATTCAAGAAAGATAACTTTACAATTTTTTACGGGGGATTATTTCAGGGTGTGGGGAGATGTGGAGATGGAAGCACATACAGTACAGAAAAACTGGCCGGGACCAACTTCCTGGATTTAGTCTCAGTAGAGGAGGTGGGCTGTGCTTGAATTCTCTCTTGGCTTCTCCTATGGTTTAGTGATGTTCAGGGTATGATGTAGGGCTTGGCTGAGACTGAAGAGATAAGATTTAATGTGCTGAAGCCTACAGATGGAGCTTGGAATTAAATAAACTCCTTTCATTCCCGGAAGCACAGCGATGACAACAGACAAGGTAGAGAAGTAGGAGACAAACTGTGAAGTCAGTAAGTGCTCAATGTCCTTGACTCTCCAAGTGGCCTCCAAATCCAGAAATGGCCAAACCTCATCTAGCCATCATGCCTCATGAGCCATGTCTCATGTGGCATGTGTTACTTCAAAAGCTTCAAACAGCTGCTTTTTTGGCGGCCCACCTACTTCCTAGATTGCCACTAGAGGGCAACAAATAGAGGCAGGTCTTCCTGTGTCAGAAATGACAACAAATGGAATCAGTAAGACTTACTTCTTGACTGGCAAGGAAAAAGGGTTTTGGGCAACATAATAGATAGTAATGTCATTCACTGAGATTGGGAAAAGGGGCAAGAACAATCACGATACACATGTGCAAGGCTTGATTCTAGGTCCTCTTCTATTCCCACTCTTTGCTCTCACTCTATGCACTTTCGTTCATTTCCTTAGCTTTGATTAGCATGTATGTGTCATCAATTACAAATACAGATCTCTAGTCTGGATGTTTCTTATGAGTACCAGACCTTTATGTTCAATTGTCTGTTTGGCATTTCCTCTTGGGTGTCTCAAATCTGTCCCTCCCCACCCTGCCTCCAGCTTCAGACCAGCTCCGGTGTCTCCTAGTTTAGTAAACGACACTACCACCAATCCTGCTGCTCAAGCCAGAAACCTGGGAGTTATTAAGACCTCCTTTTCCCTCATCCCCTCCAGACAAACAATCAAGTTTTGTTGAATCTACTACTTGTCTTCTCCCACCACTCTTTGCCTAGTTCTCTGTGCTCCATCACTACCGGCCACTTCTCAGTTCACTGAGCACTGTGTTCTCTCCAACACGGGGCCTTCTTGCTTGCAGCTGCTCCCTATGCTGGGGACACATCCCACTCTTCCTGTTTACCTAGGTAAGCCTATTCATCTGAAAGGGCTCAGTTCACACTGGACTAACCTCTCTAGTTACAAAACCCATTTCTTTCCTCAGCACTGTGAACAATTTCAATTATTTTTGAATTGTATTATTTCTAATAATTGTAAGCACATCTGTCTCATTCTCTGCTCTATTTCTAGCACAGTGTCCGGGATATTGTTAAGTGTTCATTAAATATTTGCTGATCAATCAACAGGTTTGAGGAAGAATGCATTAACTTTAACTTTGGGCCAGATGGAATATGAGATAT
This sequence comes from Chlorocebus sabaeus, assembly GCF_047675955.1. Taxonomy (NCBI): domain Eukaryota; kingdom Metazoa; phylum Chordata; class Mammalia; order Primates; family Cercopithecidae; genus Chlorocebus; species Chlorocebus sabaeus. Next base: position 49,067,727 of record NC_132929.1, on the reverse strand, counting down.
ATGATGTTTATATGGATCTGAAGCTCAGGGGAGAGTTCCAGGCTGATGAATAGATGAATTGCTAACTATTTCTCCACCTCTCACTTGCTTCTTTAACTCAACATCATATGCATCTTAGATCTATCTAGGTCAATAATTATAGCTCAAGCTTATTTTACTTTATGCCACATTAATTTTTTTGCTACTCTGTAATATGTACTCCATTTTCTAATACATTCTGTTTACTCTCTTCTGCACATACAGCACTCCTCTCATCTCTCTGTTTCAAATGCTATTTTGATTCTATCTTTCGAGCTCAGGTGTTTCTTCCCTGACTGCTCTACTGTGTCTTGCTAGCTCTCCCTTCTCTGAACAAAATTCACTTCAACTCACTTCATTGTTTCTTTTCTTTTTGTTCTGTTAGACTGAAAGCACCTGAAAATCAAGGACCATGTCCTGTCAATACTGCAAAGGAGTTTCACGTCAGTAGTTGCATAAAGGAAACAGTATGAGGCTGGTCACTACAGGGACATTTTTTTTTTTCTTTTCAGACAAGGTCTCGCTCTGTCACCCAGCTGGAGTACAGTAGTATAATCGACTCACTGCAGCCCTGACGTCCAGGGATCAAGCGATCCTCCCACCTCAGCCTCCCGAGTAGCTGGGACTACAGGCACATGCCACCATGCCTGGCTAATTTTAAATTTTTTGTAGAGATGAGGTCTCAATATGTCGCCCAAGTTGGTCTTGAACTTCTGGGCTCAAGCGATCCTCCTGCCTTAGCCTCCCAAAGTGCTGGGATTACAGATGTGAGCCACTGTGCCTGGCATTTTTATTCTACCAGCAAAGTTTTCCTTTTGCTCTCTAACAATTGTCTTAAAAGATGTTCATGTGGGGATACATTTCCTAGGTTAACTGTACTGTTTCTTCCTTGTAAGGAAAAGATAAAGGCTGCTTTTTTTTTGAATAAAGATTTAAATCCCAGCTTGTTTTCTAACAGGATGAATATAACTCATCTGTTAGGCACTTGAAGTTGTTCTTAGGAAAGATGTTTACAAAGAAACAATTTGAATGAAAATTTGGTCAGGGCAGATTTTAACTTTAAAAACGAGTGTTTCAAAAAAGATCTATAATGATAATCCAATTTGGAAAAGTAATTATACCTGACAAAATAAAATATTTATTATAAAATATAAATATTTCTTGAATTCTTTTGCTTTTAAAATCAACAATGAGGCCGGGCGCGGTGGCTCATGCTGGTAATCCTAGCACTTTGGAAGGCCAAGGTGGATGGATCATCTGAGGTCAGGAGTTCGAGACCAGCCTGGGGCAACATAGTGAAACCTCATCTCTACCAAAAACACAAAAATTAGCTGGATGTGGTGGCGCATGCCTATAATCCCAGCTACTCTGGAGGTTGAGACAGGAGAATCATTTGAACCCAGGAGGTAGACTCATGCCACTGCTCTCCAGCCTAGGCGACAGAGTGAGATGCTGTCTCAAAAAAAAAAAAAAAAAAAAAAAAAAAAAAAAATCAACTATGAGGTATAATTAGCATACAATAAAATGTATCAAGTGTACATTTACAGTTTTGACAAATATATATATCTTGCATAATAACCACCAAAATCAAGATATAGAACATTTCCAAATCTCCAAGAAGCTCCCTGGTTCCCTTGTAGTTGATTCCTACCACCCCTGGTTCCAGGCAACCACTGATCTTGCTTTGTCACTATAGACAAATTCTGCCTGTTTTGTAATTCACAAAATGTAACAGCATAGTATGTAGGGGCTTGTGTTTGACTTCTTTGCTCAGCATGTTTGTGAAATTAATTCCTGTTGTGTCTTGATAGCCTATTAATTGATGAGTAGTACTCCATGGATATATCATGATTTACCACTTACCTGTTGATGAAAATTTGTTATTTCCCCTTGTTCACAAAGTTACTATGAACATTGTATATAAGTTTTTACGCAGACATGTATTTTTATTTCTTTTAATTAATTATCTACGTGTGGGATTTTACTGGGTTATATGCTTAACTTTACAAGAAACTGCTAAACTGTTTTCCAAAGTGGCTGTACTATCAAACATTCCCACCAGCTACTATGAACATTCCAGTTCTGTGTCCTTGTTGATATTTGTTATTGCCAGTTTATTAATGTTTAGCAATTCTAGCGAGTGTGCAATAATATTTCATTGTGGGTTTAATTTGCAGTTTCTGATGATTACTGTTGCTGAGCATCTTTTCATATGGTTATTGTCCACTCAGGTATTTTCTTTGGTATAGTGTCTGTTCAAATCTCCTGCCCACTTTTTATTGGGCTGCCTTCTTATTACTGAGTTGTAAGAGTTTTATATATTTTAGACTCAAACTCTGTGTTAGATATTTAAATGGTGGGTATTTTCTCCAAGTCTGTGGCTTGCTTTTTCATTTTATTGGTATCTTTATAAAAGTAGAAGTTTTAAAATTTTGATGAAATCCAATTTATCAATTTTTAAATTTTATGATTTGTGCTGTTTTACAACCTGAGAGGTCCTTGCTTATCCCAAAGTCATAAAGATTTTTTCCTATGCTTTCCTTCTAGAATTGTTGTCCCAAAGTCATTTGCGTCTTGCATTTAGGTCTGTTTTTGCATATAGTGTGAGACAACAGTTAAAGTTCTTTTTCTTTCTGATATGGATGATATCCAGGTATTCCCACACCTTTTGTTAAAAAGGCTATCTTCTCCCCACTAAATTACCTAAGCAGCTTTTCCAAAAACCAACTGACTATATACATATGGATCTATTTCTGGACTCTATTCTGTTCCATTGATCTATAACATCTACCTTTACAATACCACCACTATGTCTCAATTATAAGAAGACATGAAATCAGGTAGTATGGGTCTTCTAATTTTACTCTTTAAAAAAACTGGCTATTCTAGTTCCTTTGATTTTTCATAAAAATTATTAGAATCAGCTTATCAATTTCTACAAAAAAGCCTATTGGGACTTTTCTTGGACTGCATTGGGGGGAACTGTCACCTTAGTAATATCATGGCTTCCAACCAATGAACATGGTATCTTCATTTAAGTATTCTTTAATTTCTCTCAGCAACAATTTTCTATCTTCAGTGTACAGTTATTACATACATTTTGTAAGTCTGCTCCTAAGTACTTCATATTTTCTGATGCTATTCTAAGTGGTACTGTTATTTTAATTCCAATTTCCAACGGCTTATTATTAGTATATGGAGATACAACTGTTTTTGTATATTCACTTTGTATCTTGTGGCCTTGCTAAATTCACTTAAGAGTTTTAGTGGCCTTTTTGTAGATTCCTTAAGATTTTTTACCCCAGTTACAATCAACAGACATAGTGCCCATATATTGGTTTCCAAAATCATTTTTCATAAAATAAACTGGGGTTCCTTAGAGAAATGGCTGGTTCCAGGGCTGAGGCTAGGGAAATACTAGATGAGCCAGGAACATCTTACCATGTTGTCAAAAAGGAAGAAGGTGCTCAAAGAAAGATGGAAGATGTCAAATGGACACAGGAACCAGTTATAAAGAGACTCCCGTTGGCCATTCTCTTCATGGGGGTGAAAGAAAATTCTTCCTTATCATAGGATGTTAACATTTGTAGAGGAAATATGGAATTAGGAAATCACCACCAGGGAAACAACTTTCTAATAACTGTTACTACAGATGCTGAAACTAGTGAGTGAAAGTATAATGGGAAACAAGATACTTATAAAGATTCAAAGTATCTCTTCCACAAGACACTTTTAATTACAAAGGAAAAAATAACAATTTTATAGCAGGAAAATGTGGCAGATGCCATTTTAGCCAACTGATTAAAGTGAAAATCATTATCAATATAGGCTGTAATGTGCCTCCTGATATGATGCACTGACAGGAACCTAACACTTCTACCCTATTCCTTCCAAAAATGCATAACCTGAATGTAATGAGGAAATATTAAGCCAAGTCTCAATTGAGGAGCATTCTGCAAAATACAGATGTAAATGTGGTTAAATGTTAACATTTGGGGAATTCAGGTGAATAACATACAGAAATTATTTGTACTATTTTTTGCAATTTTCTTGTAAAAATAAAAATATTACATAAAAGGTTATAAAGAAAGGAATCACCTACACAATTAACTTTCTCTACTTAGCAAACATACCCAGATTTTCAATGGTGTAATAGCGCTGCTTATAGTCCACTTTGATGGTCTGGGCATGAGGGCTGCCAATGCCATAACCAATGGCATAACCTCTGACCACAATGTTCTGATTCTCCGGAGGAGTCCAGCTCACTACGATGCTAGTGACGAGCGGGCGTACGTGAAGAGAGCTAGGCACTTCAGGAACACGAGTTTCTGGGAAAGAAAAGTGGAAAAGCAAGATGAGATATACTGTCCTTTAAAATATCTCACCATCCTTGGGGAATGGTGTTTAGCCTCCTGCCACACTATTTGGGGCTAAGTTTTTTACATTATGCCCAAGAGTTCAAAGAGAAACTGTATGTATAGTAAAATATAGCCCAAGATTTTACTGCATTCTAAGAAAAAAAAAAAACAAACCTAAACAGCTTTAAATACAAGACACTGCAATATTAATTTGGAAGGGAAAACAGATACAAGAACCTCTTCTGCCCCAAAGGAGAAAAATAAATTGCCTTTCAATAGTTACCATCTCTCTTGGTCCCACATCCCATTCCCAAACTCTACCAGGTGGAATGAGAAAGGCATAAACTGAGTAATTGGAAGCCTGTTGTTAACAGGTGTTTAAGCATCACATTATAGCAATAGTACTAACTCCCCTAAGTAGTATGATAAATCAGAAAACATGAAATTTTAGAGCCACAGTTGATTCAGTTGGTGAGAGACTAAGAGGCTTACAAAGGAGGAAATTTACATGCTCTTTCACATACACTGTTTTCAGGGCATAAATTACGACCTTAATTAAAAAATTAGTAAACTGAGGCCAGGCATGGTGGCTCATGTCTGTAATCCCAGCACTCTACAAGGCCAAGGAGAAAGACTCACCTGAGCCCAGGAGTTCAAGACCAGCCTGGGCAACATAGTAAGACCCTATCTCTAAAAAAAATAGCTAAGTGCGTTGGCACACACCTGCGGTCTCAGCTACTCAGGAGGCTGAGGTGGGAGGATCTTGCTTGAGCATGGGAGGTCGAGGCTGCAGTGAACCATGACTGCACTCTAGACTGGGTGAGTTTGTTAGACCCCTTTTCAAAAAAAAAAAAAAAAATTAGTAAAATGAGACTCAGAACAAGAACTCAGGTCTTTTGCCTCCCAAGTCCAGCACCTATCACTGATAAAGGTGCTACCTATACACATGCCTTTGGAAGTACTCACTGAATGAACAGGTGAGAAAAAGGGCAAGGTGTCCAGGACTAAAAGAAAAGGGAAACTGCCGTTGAAATAAAGGCATGATTTATGTGGCTCAACCTTAAATTTTACATCATCCATCTACTTAATGGCCTTGGTAAAAAAAAATCCAACTTATAGCACATACACATTTTTATTTGCTCTAGTTCTGCTCGAAAGGACAGTTCGCTACAAGGCACTACAAAAAATCCATTCCAGCAGCCTGGTGCAATACAGGAATGACAGCAGTGTGATACACTAAAGTTCAGACTTGAGCCATATCCAACCCACGTCTGTGGCTTTCCAGTTTGACTCATTTGACTACAGTTAGTATTTATTGTGTGTTAGTCTTGCCAACTGTTATTCTTACCATCTAGGTCACTTTCAAAAGTTTCAGCAGACAGCCAGTCAGTTGCCGGGCCTGTACCATTGATTGTTAGAGCAGCCACTCGGAAATTATACTCAGTCCCCCGATCAAGACCTGAGACCAAATGACAAAAAAGACAACTGAAACCAGAGCTTTGGAAAAACAAAAGATTAATAATCCCTCATTAAGGCAAGTATCTCAGTCACCAACTCAGTATATAGCTTGACAAAGTTTCAGTTAAAGTTAATACAGTGTAGGCAAAACGCAAATACAACATAGAGTAGTTTCCATCTCCAAATAAAGCAAAGGCTGAAGCCCACACAATCTAAGAGGAAAACAGAAATGACTGAAGCTCCCAGGAGATTACAGACTTTTGTTTAAAAGCTTGAAGGTACCTGAGAGATCATTCAATGCAATCCCTTTATTGTGTTACAAAGAAAGCTAAGGCCAAAAAGAGGCCAAGAACAATGAAAGAGTTACAACAAAAGAACAAAGGTATCTGGTCTTAGAAGGCACCAAAACCTAAGGAGGAAAGAATGCAAAGATGTAAATCCTATTGAGTTACCTCTGTTCTCCGAGCCACTTCATAACCATGGCAGAAAAATTTTAAGCACCAAATATGGTCTCAAAATCTATTCCTTAACAACTAATTGCTCATAGATTATATAGTAAGTAAAAGTGGAAATTGACCCAACCCTTTGTTACGCAACTTTTAATTTATTACCAGCTAATAAAGTACGTGATCTACCAATGTATCAAAGGCAACAAAGATGCACACAGAAAAGTCTGTTCTACAAATCAGGGCAACAGTACTGAGAATGTAACTTGGCCAGGACACGAGAAAAGCCCTGGTTTGGTTAACTAATCCTGTCCCGTGGTGGGGAGAAGAGTTGGTAGGTTCTATCTCAACAGGCCTTCCTGACAATCTGTGTGCCCCACAAAGCAAGGAGCAAGACAAAAGGGAGGAGCAAAATGCCTGGACCCAAGTCAATTTATCTCCTTGAACTCAATGAACCAAAGTACTAGACTGTTTGTTGACAGATAATCATCTGGACTACTAGCAAACACTGCTCAGTGAAGCTCCTGAAAGAATCCAACCAATCATTCCCTGTCTTTTGGGGACAATTAGGATGTAAGAGAGAGCAAGCAAAAATGAGGTACCATGCAAAGAGGCTGAGTTTCCTCTCCCTCTAAGTACCCTATAGAGTTTATAGGCTACAACTAAGGTATACAATACATATCATAAAGATATGGCAAGATCTGTTTAGTGCTGTAACAACAATTACTTCTGCCTAAAATTTAATCATATAATGTGTTGTTGGTAAAGGATCTTGGTGATCCATATTGCTCCCTAATACTTATCAGGCTTCAAGTTAATGCTTTAAGAGTGCAAACATCTCCATTTTTGTTCACCACTGTATACTCAGTGCCAGAACATGCCAACAAAAGTTCAATGAAATCTATTAAATGAATAAATCCAGATATGATTTTAAAACGTAAGAATTTTCTTGATAAATATAAAGCCATTTTTACCATAAAAATTCTATTTTGCTTACACATCAAATGTTTCATTGAGAAAATGAATAATCTCCTTATGGGCAAGGACCATATTCTTTTTTAAACAGCAACAGGAATGGTGCCTAGTATATAATAAATACAACTAAATATTCAAAATGAAAAGCCTTATGAATGGCAAATGTTATTTATCTGAATGTAGAGTAAAATATGAAACTGACTTTTTTTTTTTTTTTTTTGGAGAGACAGAGTCTCCCTCTGTTGCCCAGGCTATAGTGCAGTGGCACAATCACGGCTCACTTCAACCTCTACTTCCTGGGTTCAAATGATCCTTCCACCTCAGCCTCTCAAGTAGCTGGGACCACAGGCGAGCACCACCACACCTGGTTAATTTTTATACTTTTTTTTTTTTTCAGTCTCTGCTTATCCATTAAAATTTTTGTATTTTTTGTAGAGACACAGTTTCACCATGTTGCCCAGGCTGGTCTCAAACTCTTGAGCTCAAGGAATCCGCCTGCCTCAGCCTCTCAAAGTGCTGGGATTACAGGAGTGAGCCATCATGCTCAGCTGAAACTGACTTTGAGAACATCTGTGGCCAGTGCTCCCTTAGGGATATTTCTCAGCACCATCTACTGCAGTCATGATATGGACTGCAGCTAAGAGATGTGGGGTTCTTGTGAAGAAGCTGGAAGACTGAAAGATATGCCCCTGGAGACAAACATTCACCTTCTCCTATTTTGAAGGAAGTCAATCCCATTTGTGAGGTGAGGAGTGAGAAGCTTGCTGATAACTAGAGCACAGTTTTTCACTGTCAATGGCTCTCTCAATTTTTAGAAACTTATACCCATAAACAAGGGAAAACATTATGCTTTTTTTCTGAGACAGTCTTACTCTGTTGCCCAGGCTGGAGTGCAGTGGCACGATCTCAGTTCACTGCAGCCTCTGCCTCCCCAGTTCAAGAGTTTCTCATGCTGCAGCCTCCTGAGTAGCTGGGATCACAGGTGCGTGCCACCATGCCCAACTAATTTTTGTATTTTTAGTAGAGATGGGGTTTCACCATATTGGCCAGGCTGGTCTTGAACTCCTGACCTCAGGTGATCCACCTGCCTTAGCCTCCCAAAGTGCTGGGATTATAGGCATCAGCCACTGCACCTGCCTGGAAAACATAACACTTTCTGGCCCCAGATCTTGGTTCTCTCAAGAACCTGGTCCCTGGGGTCCCAGGAAAGTGGGTGATGCCAAGCTTCTGTAATCCTTTCAATGTCTACCCAGGAGAGATAAAATACAAATTTAAAGTTTCCAAAGGGTGATGAAATTAATTCTTGGGCTTAGATAATAATGACAATATCGCCCATTCTTATAGTTCTTGTCTACCAGCATGCTTTGGAGTTTCCTAGCAAAAAAATTACCCAAGTCAGAGCTTTTGTCCCAAGATTAAACATGCCCTGTGACTACACTGTTACAGCTACAGATAACTCACACCTTCTGGTTGTAAATGTACTAGACTCAAATTCATCTGTTTGCTTGCAAAACAGATGGGCTCTATTGAGTGACAAAACTAAGCTGATGCAGCTGAGGCAATACTCCGACAGGCCCAGCCCATGTGAGTTTACTCCCAGGACAGAGGTAGGGTGATGGTGCCAAAGCGGAGGCATGTGTAACTGAGCAGGACAGAGTCTTGGCACTGCTAAACTAATAAAGGAGTGGGCAGGATGGGGTCTGCTCAGACTACAGTAGATTCTGCAGCCATATTAAGCATCTATGAAAACCCAATGGAACAAGGACAGCTTGGGGCATCTGTCTCAATTCTTTGTAGGCATGATCCCAATATTCACAGGGTGAAAGCACTTAATCTGGCTTCCATGTTTCTCCTGTAAAAGAACCTTACCCTTGCTTAGCCAACTCTACTTCCCCTACTTGAGGAAGACGGGGGATTCTCTGTGATCTCCAGGGTGAACCCATATTAGATACACATTTGGATCTATTTTTACCAGGTATGCCACTTATTCTGTTGCATATGAAGGGAAAACTATACAGAAGGAGCTATGCCTGATAGTGTTTTCTAAAATGTTATCGTGTCCATAGTCGCATGTATGATCATTGCAATGAGGCAGCTATTCACAAATACTGTTTCAGGCCACGTACACACGAGTGGTGGTCGGTATTACAAAAACCATTTTGTAGACCTCAGTTACCAACTAGACTGAGTGGAGTAGTTTCTATACTTATATAACTTTGTTTAATCATTTTTCAGATTACAAAAAAAAAAATACATACAGGCAAAAATGAAAACGTGGAGAATGCAGAAAACACAAGAAAGGAAAAATCAAACTCAATCTCACCACTCAGAGATAGCAGAACCTTTAAGAGTGTTTTCCACTAATCTCTATCAAGTCAGAACTGGACTGAACCATTAAAAATTTTCTGAACCATTTTAAAATTGTATAAGTCGACAGCTCAGAGCAGTCATTAGATTAGCATAATTCAATATCTGAGAAAGACACAGTCTACCTTTTGCCTATGTGCAAGGTAGCTTACCTTCAATCAGCTGAGACAGCTGTGTCCCGCTTACCAAGGTCTCAGTGACATCACTCTTTCGGGAGGCCTTTCGGTAGCGAATCTTGTAGCCAGTAATCTGCCCATTTTGTGTGGCTGGAGCAGGTGGCTGCCAGTGAATCATAATACTCTGCACAAGACAGGATTATAGAAAAAAGGCTGAATATATCAAAAGCTTGGTCCTGTTTTACATATTTTTATCCTGATTTCACAGTGTAAAGAGAAGAAGCATAGAGGCAGCAAGGTACTCAGAGTTTTACAAAGTTATTTAACAATCACTCAAAAATACCTTTAAATTCTAAAACCCTCAAGGATCAAATGGGAAGATTATACATTCAAGCAGTACCCTCTGGACCCCTGATCTCCTGGCTGTTTTGCCAGAAAGATGATGTTGGCTAAAAGTCTCAGAAAAGTTTTCAGAAGGAAAGTATAAGAAGGCCAGAAGCCCATGGATTAGGGAAGTAAACTATTATTAGGTATAAATATTCTTTCCCGTGTCAAGTGCAGAAGAGCTGAAATCTTCATCTAAAACTCTTTAAAAAGGGGATGATTAATTAACAGCTGGATGCCTCTTAAAAGAAAAAAAGGAGTCCTATAGTACTTTCTTACTTTTTTAGAATAGGGGGTCTCACTCTGTCACTCAGGCTATAGTGTAGTTGCATAATCATGGCTCACTCACTGCAGCCTTGAACTCACGGGCTCAAGTGATCCTCTCACCTCAGCCTCCGAGCCATTGCATTTGGCTCTCTATAGTACTTCTCGAAAGGACTGAATATCTCAGTTGTCTGTGTAGTCCAGAAGGGCTCTGAGCCTCTGAGAGGCATACATGGCCCTAAGAACACAGCAAACTTGGCTAGGAGGGACAGTTTGAGGAGATACAACCAATCTGACAGAGGTCTGCCTTTGATTCACATGGGTTCATCTCACAGCACTAAGGAACCATGTTATAAACAACTTATTTCCTTCTGCCGTACCACTAAGGTTCGGAACAGTTAACATCTAGAATGTAATGTTTTACAGAAAAAGAGCAATTTATTTGCAGAAACGCTAAAGCAGTTTTGGCATCAGAGAAAGGAAGCAAAATTAAGGAGAATAAATGAGTTGGTTTTTAAGCCCAGCTTTAATGCAAGTGTAATATCTATGTCTCTTTATTTCTTTGCTTGTGATTTTTTTCAGTTAGGCTCTAATTTATAGGTTTAGTATTTTCAAATGCAGACTATTACAACACTGCCATTCATTTATTTTGATGCTTTCCCACAGAATCTCCCTTTCTATAAGCCCCTGTGAGGCACAATAGTATACCAGTAAAAATGAACAGCAGCGTCATAAAGTTTTACCTTTGAATTTCTCACTTCCAAGGACAGATTCTGAGGAGCAGCACTGGGAACTAGAGAAGCAAACAAAAAAAATTTTTTTTTTTTTTTTTAAATCACCCACACATCACCCATCATGTGATCATCTTGGCTGGACTTTAAACAAATGCAAATCTCAAACACTGATTACATGACCTGATCTAAACTAGCTGCCAATGCCCTCATGTTGACAATACTATGTGGATGACATATGGCCATGCCTGGTTCAATTTTTAACATAAGACACTTTCATATGGGAAAGCATCCACACCCAGGCCAGGTTGTACCTTTGGGAAGTCAGATATTTATTTCAAGGATGTATAGTGGCTCTGAACTCTTCTAAAAACTCTCAACTTTTCTAGACCTCGTATGTACTCAGAACCTTAAATGCATTCTTTTGAGTATTACTGATGATGGTTTATCTTTTTTTTTTTTTTTTTTTTTTTTTTTTTTGAGACTAAGTTTCACCCTTGTTGCCTAGGCTGGAGCACAATGGTGCAATCTTGGCTCACAGCAACCTCTGCCTCCTGGGTTCAAGTGATTCTCCTGCCTCAGCCTCCTGAGTAGCTGGGATTACAGATGCCTGCTACCAAGCCTGGCTAATTTTTGCATTTTTAGTAGAGATGGGGTTTCACCATGTTGGCCAGGCTGGTCTTGAACTCCTGACCTCAGGTGATCCACCTGCCTCGGCCTCCCAAAGTGCTGGATTACAGGCATGAGCCACCGCATCTGGCCCTGGTCTATCTTTATCTAGGCAGACAACCATGTTTTTCTGGAATATGGCAAGTGACTGAATGGGGTAATGACATTATGGATCAAAATGAAATGTACATACATCAGTAAGCCTGGCTTTTCTTGTGGAGTTTCTAAGCTGATTTTGAAGGCAGTTCCCAAGGAGAGCAAAGATATTTAAGCAATGACAACTGGTAGAGTGAACCATCTGGCTTCCTGAGGCAACCAGATACCAGAAAATACTCATTTAGATGTGAGAAGTTTGGGACTGTTGGTTAAACAAACAGCCACATAACTTTAGTTCCTCACTTTATTTTTTTATTTATTTATTTATTTTGAGATGGAGTCTCGCTTTGTTGCCCAGGCTGGAGTGCAGTGGCGCGATCTCGGCTCACTGCAAGCTCTGCCTCCCGGGTCCACGCCATTCTCCTGCCTCAGCCTCCTGAATAGCTGGGACTACAGGCGCCCACCACCACGCCCGGCTAATTTTTTTTTTGTATTTTTAGTAGAGATGGGGTTTCACTGTGTTAGCCAGGATGGTCTCGATCTCCTGACCTTGTGATCCGTCCGCCTCGGCCTCCCAAAGTGCTGTGATTACAGGCGTGAGCCACCACGCCCGGCCTAGTTCCTCACTTTAGAACATAACTCAGGGTTATCTCAAAGTGTGTGGCCCACACGTTCTCTAATATCTCCCTTCATATTGGTGAGAGCAAGCAAAGTAAACCGAATTTGTTTTCTCTGCACTCACAAATTGCTGACTTTAGCCCTTCTCTCCTAATCCACTCATGGAAACCTCTCCCTTTCTGTCTCTAACATTTGGTGACCAGGTATACAACTAAGTGCCCACTGTACTATAGCTTATGGAAGACAAAATAATGTGTCTTGCTAATTTCTGTAATTTGTGCCCAGCAAAGTGCCTTAAGCCTACACTCAGAGATTCAGGTAATGAGGGTCTAGCGTAGGACCTAGGCACATGGTGTTTTGAAAAAAGTACATTAATGATCCAGTCATCTCCATGTTAAGAAGTGACTGAGTTGCAGAGGCATCCAACATAGCTGTCATCATTGTCTTCATTATCATCATTAAAGATTTGCTGCATGGTCATTACATGGCAGGCACTTATTCCTTATAATAATCTCAGGACAGAGTTTCTATTATCATTTCCATTTTGTAGATCAGAAAACTACAGAAGAGGTAGAGGGAAGTTAACTTGTTCAAGATATTTGTTTTACCTGGTATCGAAACCAAGATTTGCGTTATTCCAAAGTGCTTCCCCTAGCCACCATGCTGAGATGTGTTCAGTTCCCACAGATACTATAGTCAACATGCCAACACACTTAATGCAGTTAAAATTTGCCTCATGTGTAGATTTAAGAGCCTACAGTAAACTTTTTTTTCCCTTAACTTTTCCCCAATATCTTGACTAACTGGCTTATGTAGTTCAGTAGCCAAGGTATAATCACCTACAGTTTATTTGTTTTCTTTTTCCCAACTTTTTTTTTTTTTTTTAGATAGCATCTCACTCTGTCACCCAGGCTGGAGTGCAGTGGTGCAATCACAGCTCACTGAAGCCTTGACCTCCCTGGGCTCAGGTGATCCTCCCACCTCAGTCTCCTGAGTACTAGGATTAAACATGTGTGCCACTCATGCCCAGCTATTTTTTTTTTTTTAAAGTAGAGATGGGTTTTTGCCATGTTGTCCAGGCTGGTCTTGAACTCTTGGGCTCAAGTGAGCTGCCCGACTTGGCCTCCCAAAGTGCTGAGATTACAGGTGTGAGCCACTGCACCAGACTTCCCAACTTTTTAATCCTGAAAACTGTCAAGCCCATGGAAAACAGTGGCAAGAATAGTACAATGAATGGCTATTATTTTCAGATTCACAATGATTAATATTCTGCAACCTCTGCTTTATTTATCTTACTCCCTGTATATGTATACAGATTTATCCCTCTACATATTGTTTCTGAATCATCTGAGAGATGACTGTAGTCATCATACTTCACTCCAAAATTCTGCAGTGCGTATCGCCACGTATCTCCTATGAACAAGGACATCCTCCAACAAAACGCACAATATGAAAATCACACTCAGAAATTTTAACACAAAAATACTATCTAATATAGCTAATAACATCTAATATTTACTATTGCCTAATATTGTAAGTATCTAACATGAAGTAATTATACCAATAGTGTCCTTTATGGCTGTTTTTTTTTTTTTTACGTCCAGATGCAGGATCCAAAGATCATACATATTTTATTTCATATGTCTTTACTCTTCTTTAATCTAGATTCTAGAATGATTCCTCAACCTTTTTTTTCTTTCACAAAACTAATATATTTTGAGAATCCAAGTCAGTTAAAATAAAAATTTTTTTTGCAGAACTTCCCTCAATTGGGATGTGTCTCATTGTTTCATCATGATCAGATTCAAGTTAAATATTTTTGGGACTAATACAACAGAAGTAATATTGTGTCTTCCTCCACATATCACATAAGGAGGCACGTGACGTCAGCCTGTTCTTTTATTGGTGATGTTAAGTTTGACTATTTTCTTAAGGGAGTTAAACTATAGCTTCTAAAGCATGTGTGTTTATATAAGAGCTACATACACATAAATAAATTTAAAAAAAATACATTTTTCTAAAACATTAGATTTAGCTGAGTTTCATGAAACAACATATACCCTTACTAAGTGCAATGAACTCTAATCTTTTCTGTTCTATTTTAAAAATATACATATTTTTAAATGCTGGTTTTGACCTACTTAATCTCTCTGGCAAGCTGTAGTTCAAAAAACACTGCTGTAGGTCATGGGTATGTATATAACTTAATTTAGAAATTGTCACAGGTGAGAAATAAAACAGTCACAAATATGGAGGAACTAGAAAGACTAATTTGGCATGCAAATATGATTGCTAAGTAGAACAAGGCTAGTCTTCCAAAAGCCCTGGAATGGTCTGTGTTATGAACAAGCAAGGGTATTTACTTATATAAATGCTGAGAGCCTACTCAGTAAGAGGCACTTTATGTTCTATGTTTTCTCACTGAATCTTTACAGCAACTCAATGAAGTTGGTATTATCTACATTTTACATGTAAAGAAAGGTGTTCAGACTTTACTAAAGTCGTATTACCAGAAAGAGGTAGAACTGGGATCTGAACTGAATCTTCTAGACATCAAAGCCCATGATCTTACAACTAAACCACTAGGGGCACCAAGCGTGGTATATTGTTCCAGAGGAAGAAAGACTCACCATCTGACAAT
The DNA here is from genome assembly GCF_047675955.1 of Chlorocebus sabaeus. Classification (NCBI taxonomy): domain Eukaryota; kingdom Metazoa; phylum Chordata; class Mammalia; order Primates; family Cercopithecidae; genus Chlorocebus; species Chlorocebus sabaeus. Next base: position 49,052,586 of record NC_132929.1, on the reverse strand, counting down.
GTTCGAACAGCAACATCTTGTGTGGAGACTCCAGGACCATGTTTATTGTAGGCCACCACTCGGAAATTATACTCTGTATATTTTTTCAACCCATTAATGGTGAAAGAGTGACTTGAAACATCAACATCCTTGAATAAAATAAAACATTTTATACATACACAACTCAAGCCAAAAGAAAAGTTGAAAATTAAAGAATTAGCTATACAAATTCTATATTCTACATGAAACAGATTTTATCCCTTTTACATAAGGTTCTTTAACAGTCAAAGCAGATTAATCATAAACTGACAATTTACTTAGAAATACTGCTTGATGTTCAGTGACCACTGCTGGTAAAAACTACACAATAAAACTTGGTACAAAGAAATAGAATCTGTCAACTTTTCATTTCCTATGTATCTTTTTCTCCCTCAAATTTCCAGTCAAGCAACTACTGAGTTTTGGAAATATATTTCGACTTTACTATTCCAATCAATGGTTTGAAAAGTTGCTTCACTTCATACCTGTTCTTTATCTGTCCCCTTTTCCATGTAGTACAATTTATAATTCTGAATTTCCCCATTGCCAGACACTGGTGTTTCCCACGTAACAGTGATGGAGGTAGGCGAGGTTGCATATGCACGAATGTTAGGTGCTGGGCCAGGGAGCTGAACTAGAAAGAAAAGTTTGAGACAGCAAGATATAAATGAAATGCTACATTCCTCAATAACCGTTCTTGGCAATATTGTCATATTGGCCATGTTTTAAAAATAATAGAAGCTAAGAAAACAATGGATTTGATTGAAGTGGTTTTAGAATAATATATAAACACATTTTCCTTTTTATGATTCAAATCAAAGCCAGAAATTACACTGAAAAACTTTCCTTGTGGTTTATAAAATCCCAGTTTTGCAGTGGGCCTACACAAGACATAAAAGGCAACCAACACAGAAAGAGATCCTTCTTTTGCCGGGCACTGGGGTAGGCACTAGGGATACAGTGATGAAGAGACTCCTGCCCACAAAGAACTCCCAGTCTAGCAGGAAAGTCAGACACATAAACAGTTACAAAAAATGTCTTAAGTGCTAACAGATTTGGGTAATGGCTATAACAAAAACAGAAAGATGAGAGAGCACACAATTCTGCTTTGGGAGGGGTTTGGGAGGGAAAAGAAGGATTGGTGAAGAATTCTTGGAGTCAAGCAAAATGAACACTTTCCCTGAGGAAAGTGTTACCAAGGGGAAAATCATTCCAGTCAATGGGGTCAATAGGGAGAACATACAAAAAGACAGTGATAAGTGGTTCAGCCTGGTTGAAACAGAGTGGATATGGGAGACAGAATGTTGAAAACAATGACCGATCAGATAGTGAAGAACCCTCTAATGTCTTGCTATTGAAGCTTATATTTTCTCTAGTAGTGTTAGGTAACTACTGAAAAATTATGAGCAGGAGCATGACACGATCAGATCTGTGTTTAGCAAGGACATGTGAACACATGTATGGAAGAAAACAGTAAAGGAACAAGAGTAGATAAAAGAATAATAATTGTAAAACAGCTACCATTTATTGAATGGTTACAGTCAGTCAAGCACTAAATACTTGACATGTATTTTCTCATATAATCTTTGCACTAAACCAAATGAGATGAATATTATCATCCTCATTTACAGGTGAGGTTATGAAGTTAACAATCTTTCCCAAGTGATGGGAAAGTTAGCTCGTGGTGGACCCAGGAGTCGAGTACTTGCTGATTCTAAAACATGGGCTCAAGAGGACCCTTCAGGAGATGATTACAATATCCATGACAGGATGCACGTGACTGGAGGACTGGATCACTGGCTGACTGCTTAAGTGTCTAGCTGGCTCTGTCTCCTACAATGGCTCACATACCTACCCTTTTACTATATTCTTTTTGTCTGATTGACAGGTTCCAGTTCCAATTTATACACAAATCCTGTGTAGCTGTCTATGCCTACACTTTGGTAGACATCTATATTTGAAAACAATTTCTCTGGCACTAGTGTTTCTGTAATTCATTGGATTTAAAAACTGGGAAGGGAAAAAAAACTAACAAAATGTAAAACAAACTGGCTTTCCTGAATAACAGCACCATAGCTTAAGATTAATTTTGCTACCAAAGTGGAGAAATCTGAATATGGTTACTCTAACAGTTGTTTGCTTTAGTTATGAATCATGTTACTCACTTAGTTAAGGGCGCATTTTGTGCAGCCTGACAGGTGGGGTTTGCCACACTTCTGCTGCTATGGGAAACTTTCCTCTAACTTATTAAAGGAGAAGAAAAACAAAACAGTCCCTAAATTCTCTTGAAATCATTTTCAATATATTCATTGGCCAAGTGTAGGCAAATATGATCCTAAAAAAGGTGCTAATGAATTCTTTCATTTCAGCTGTACAGTGGCATAATAAATGGAAAACATGTTAAGTTGGTTTGTGAAACTAAATATGTAAGATATTTTCCAAGGGCTGGTTCCAACATTTATGCCTCCCCCACACAAGCTGAACACCTCCAGATGAAATGCAAATCTCTCTTCAGAAACTGCTTCTCTTTTGCCAAAACATGTTAGTCTCTTCTCCATCCCTAAAATACCCTCACCAGAACCTGTTGCCCCTTCTACCTATATTCTTATAACTATTTTCTTTTAGCCAAACTCCTTGAATAAATGGTTGTGCTTCCTACTTTCCTTAAGGTGATAACACATCACACTGTTGTCTATGGTACCAGACGATAAACTCCTTGTGGACAGAAGTCAAGTCTTACTCATCTTTACATCCTGACTGCCTAACACAGTGGCTGACACATGGTGGGCACTCTTCTTCACCCCTTTTCTTTCATCTCTAAATTTGACAATGACCCTCCCAGTGGCTCTCAACAATTTGACATATGAACTGAAATAATGAAAACTACAGATTCTTTCCAAGGGAAATGTGAGTATGTACAGACACAAAGATTTATTTTCATGTAGTTTCAGAAGGTTTACAGCCTCAGGATAGGACCCTTGCATTTCCTTCATTTTCATCATGACTTACCTTGCATGTGCACTGTTAGATTCTATTTCTGGGATTTGGGTCATGCAAATTCCTTCCCACAATATGCTTGCTCTAAGTCAAATGCCTCAAGGCCAGCCTCAGGTCTCATCTTTCCCTAGGATCCTGCCTTGACTTTTCTATCTTTTACAGTAAGTTTTCTCTATTCTGTATCCTAGTATCTCTCACGAATGATGCTTCTATATGAAAGCTGATGAAAGGTAACTGAGCTTGAAACCTAAGAGTACTCCTGCTCTTGTCTGAACATAGATAACTGTAAAATTCAACATCCTGCCTGTAATGAGAACACACTCTTCCCTTAAATCAACCCCCTGACTCTGTGATGGCCCTCTTGTTCTTGCCTGGGTTTGATTCCTATCTTCAATCTCTGTCACTGAGATGATGAAAGGTCTCCTATCTTGCCTGCTCCTTCTTTAAGGGAAGAAGACCTAGCTTGTTCATCCCTGCATCTCCAGTATCTTGCACATTACCTGGTATAGGGGATACTCAATAAGTATTTGACAGGTGAGTGATTTGCCATGGCATTAGAAAGTGAAGTTCTACAGCTTCTTGACTTATTCTACCCGTCAGGTAAAGTTCTTAAATTATTTCTATAGTTCCACTGGTAAAGTCATTTAATCTGTTTAGTTGCCTGGTCAGTAGCTCTACAAATGTATCTAAAATACTCTCTACTTAAAGTAAAATATTTTATTATTACTGGAGGTTTTTAATACAGAAAAACTAATGCTGTTAATAATAAAAGTAGACTGAAGAATACACTGAGGAAAAACAACTTGTGCTAAAAGAAGGCAAAAGTCTAGACAAAAACCTCAAGTAGGAAAAGCATTCATTAAGATTCGGCTGCTTGTAATTTTGGGCCTATAGTTTACAACCCACACGTAAGATATACAACACATTTATACTATAAATAAACCCGATTGACACTCAAGTCACAGAAAATCTTAGAAATGTAATTAGAAGTAACCCTATGTAGCACAAAAGACCACAGGTCCAAAATAAAGCCTCAAGGAGATTCTAAAGAGCATGGTATGCCTAAAGACAGACAATCCAGTTAAGATCAATCATTAAATACCTACTTCACGTGCAAGGCATGACATTAGACACTGTGGGAAATGTAAAGATGACAAAGGCTCCGTCTTTGCTACAAAGTCAGCAAGATAAGTTCATAATCATAACTGAAGGAAGAATGTAATAAATACTTTAGAACTGTGGAGATAACAATATTAGAGGAAAGATTCTAGAAGGCATCTGAGCTAAGTCTTAAAGGGTCAGTAAAATATGAACATGTAGAAAAGCATCAACAGAAGTATATTGTCTCATACTATTTGCTTCTTTTTTTTTTTTTTTTTTTTTTTTTTTTAAAGACGGAGTCTCACTCTGTCACCCAGGCTGGAGTGCAGTTTTGCGATCTCGGCTCACTGCAACCTCCGCCTCCTGGGCTCAGGTGATTCTCCTGCCTCAGCTATTTCCCCGAGTAGCTGGGATTACAGGCACTCACTACCATGCCCAGTTAATTTTTGTATTTTTAGTAGAAACGGGGTTTCACCATGTTGGCCAGGCTGGTCTAGAAAACCTGACCTCAGGGGATCCGCTTGCCTCGGCCTCCTAAAGTGCTTGGATTACAGGCATGAGCCACCATGCCCGACCCTATTTGCTGTTTTTGGATGTAAATTAATTTTGCCTCCAATAATTGATAAGGGCCCTGAAGGTAAGGAATTGTTATCTTCTGCTCCCCTATGGTGTGCGAGGCTAAACAAAGGTAGAACTTCAGAAGAGTCTACCTCTAGGGGGTGCTGACAGACAGGTGGAAGACTTACCCTCAGGTTGCGTTTCTACTCGCAGTGGAGCTGAACTCTCTCCGGAGCCATGCTTATTTTGAGCCATAACTCTAAAGATGTACACAGTCGCTGGCATTAGGTTTTGAATGGTTACCTGCATCTCTCCTGGGCGACTGGTATTCTCAACACGTTCCCTTTAGACAAAGAAGGATTTGCAGAGAAATAGCATCAATTAGGAATACTTCTAGAATGTACAGTGTCATTTTCCACTCTACATAAAAATCTATCAGTTTTAAGTCAAATTAGCTCTCAGACAATGAAGCTTCTGGGGGTAGGACAGTGCAAAGAAGATGGGGACTGGCAAAAGAGCAAGGGCATACGTATCTGACAAGTTGGTGATGTTCTTGCTGAAATGTTACTGATATTGCTGACCATAATCACAACTTCCTTTCAGAGAAGACACAGGGCTCTTCTCAATGCCATTTCAAATGGGGCAGCTAGTCATCAACTTTCTAGGCTTTAGAAATCACTGAGTTTTAGGGAAATTGATGGAAGGTGGATATTGATATGACCTAATGATATTTCACAGAAAATATCAAAGAATGCTGTGTATATTTTGGATAAGAGACTCTCAATAAAAAGAGTGCTGGAAGTTATCACTTTTTAAAATTGGAAATAAAAATGTTAAACATTTAAATAAATCCTAAGTGTAACCCAGTCTATAAAATAAGCTGATTATAATACTGATTTTTATAATTTATTCTTTAAAATTAACACTACTTCAATGATTTTGAAGCTGATACGAAATGATATGAAATGTCTGACAAATTTTATCACAAACAACTCAAATCCAGTGGTCTAGTATTAGATATCATGAGATGAAAACTTAAAACCAGTTATCTAGGTTCTTCACCAAAGGTGGCTTCCACATTCTGTCTTGGGGTCTGTGTGACCAACACAGGTCCACAAACATGCTCAGTCTACTGTACTCACTAGAATGAAAACCAGATTGTATAATCAAGAGTTTTCAACAAATAGTGTGAAGGAATTTGTTTTAGACAAACAGTTGGCTTTTAGGAACTATCATTCATGTGAGGAAAGAGCTATACCTGTCTTGAGAAAGTAATTAAAGAGCCTCAAACTACTCCATAGAAGAAATTATTCTAATTTATTGAATTAAAATTCTTACTTTAAAATACTGATAATTTGTCTTGAAATTGCAGATTAAAATTTGTTTAGGTCTACATGACCATATGCCAATTTGTCTGATTGTGAACATTTGCATTGCAGAGAAGTGCTTTTCAGTAATTTTCTATAGTTCTTTAAGTTACTTTATTTTAACTAAAAAATCCAACAATAGTACCCACATAATATTTACAGAGGACTTTTTTTCTCTATAATCAGCTAGGTCCCCGGAAAAGAATACTGTGGTAACAGAAATTACCTTTCAGAGATACTTGAATACCTAAAAATACTATTTTATCTTCAGCTAAATCTCTCAATCACAAGATTTACAAGGAAGGATCAACCGATTTCTTACAATTTAAGGTTTCTGACACTTGGTCTGATCACAGATGATCCCTGTCTTAAAGGGAAGTACAGCTGATGCTGAACAACACAGGTTTGAACTGTGCAGGTCCACTTACAAGCGGATATTTTTCAACAGAAGTTACACCGAGTATGCCTGCCTTTCCTGCCCTGCTTCCATTTCCTCCACCTCTTCCGCCTCTACTACTCCTGAGACAATAGGACTGACCCCTTTTCTTCTTCCTCCTCCTCTTCAGCCTACTCAACCTGAAAGTGAAGAACTTTAGGATGATCTACTTTCACTTAATGTACAATAAATATTTTCCCTTAAGATTTTTTGTTTGTTTGTTTTGAGAGAGGGTCTCACTCTGTCACCCAGGCTGGAGTGCTCTGGTGTGATCTCGGCTCACTGAAGCCTCCACCTCCTGGGTTCAAGGGATTCTCGTGCCCTGGCCTCCAGGATAGCTGGGACTATAGGTGCGCACCACCACACCCGGCTAAGTTTTGTATTTTTAGTAGAGACAAAGTTTTGCCATATTGGCTAAGCTGGTCTCAAACTCCTGGCCTCAGGTGATCCACCCGCCTCAGCCTCCCAAAGTGCTGGGACTACAAGCATGAACCACCGCACCTGGTCCCTTATGATTTTTTAAATAACATTTTTTTCCCTAGCTTACTTTACTGCAAGAATACAGTATATAATACATATAACATAAAAATATGTACTAATAGACTGTTGATGTTATTGGCAAGGCTTCCAGTCAACAGTAGGCTACTAGTAATTAAGTTCTGGGGAGTCAACCGTATTGTATTTTACACTAAACTAAAGGCTCTCTGAGAGAGTACAGATCAGGTCTCTTTTGTTAACCCTATACAGAAAAGTTGAAACAAGTTTTCTTCTAGAAAGACACAGGAGGGGGACTACTTTACTTTAAACTGAAGTAAAAGACTGTCTCATTCATGTTTGTGTACCATAGAAGCACCTGGCAGAATGGTCACACAGGGAAGCTGCATCACAAATATACACTGAATGAATATAGGAAAATCTGCCTTCTGATATGTAAATCTCGTGTAGTAATATCATATATATAATTTTTGTTTGTTTCTATGTGAAAGGGAAAAAAATGGGAGAAATAGGTGAAGTTTACTAATACCTAAATCAAATTTCTAAAGAAGTATTACCGTTAAAAAAAAAAAGTCAGTCATAGGTGATCTGACACCATTGGTCTGAGGTCCCAGAACCAAGTTAATATGCAGGAAAAAACCCTTGGTTTTGGGATAAGATTCAAGAAGCACTTGAAACAACAATTCTCATAAGTGTGTGGGGTTACAGTGGGACTCAGCTTAGAATGGGAAAGCTAAGAGTCAAAAGGGAAAGAAAAAGGTACACTTTATAGAAAGAAAGCATTGGGCTGGAAGTTAGGAGATGCAATTCTAGTTCTAGCAACGCTACTAGCTTACGAGGATCCTTCCTTCCTTCCTTCCTTCCTTCCTTCCTTCCTTCCTTCCTTCCTTCCTTCCTTCCTTCCTTCCTTCCCTCCCTCCCTCCCTCCCTCCCTCCTTCCCTTCCTCCCTCCCTCCTTCCTTCCTTCCTTCCTTCCTTTGAGTGGAGTCTCACTCTGTCACCCAGGCTGGAGTGCAGTGGCACAATCTCGGCTCATTGCAAAATTCTCCTGCCTTAGCCTCCCGAGTAGCTGGGACTTACAGGCACCCACCACCACGCCCGGCTAACTTTTTGTATTTTTAATAGAGACGGGGTTTCACCGTGTTGGTCAGGATGGTCTCGATCTCCTGACCTCATGATCCGCCCACCTCGGCCTCCCAAAGTGCTGGGATTACAGGTGTGAGCCAGGCGCCCAACCTGGTCCTCACTTTCTTTATGTATTAAATGAAAAAATGAGACAGGGTGGGCAAACTTTTTCTTTAAGGGCCCAGTAGTAAATATTTATAGGGCAAGAGGCAAAATGGAGGATATTATAGAGCTACCGATGTAATATTTCAAATGTAACTATTTAAAAATGTGAAAACTATTCTTAGCTCTGGGGCCATAAAAATAAATAACTGCTCCAATTTGGCACAGGGTCCATGGTTTGCTAACCCCTTGACTAGACTAACAGATCTCTAAGGCTTCAATCCATCTTTAAAGTGCTATAAATAGCAGGAATATCTTACTTTCCACTTCTCACTTAATGGTTAATATAGAAAAGTACTGCTTTTTTAAGAAAGATGAAATTTTCATAGCTGAAAAGGCAGAGAGGAAGGACCCTCTGAAATCTCTGGCAACTTAGGTACCCAAAAGAATTACAGCTCATGACCAAGATATATGGTGCCACCTGGTGGCTAAACTTTCAAATGCAGGAAGTGGGTGAATTTGTAAATACAGGTAGTGGCATACATTCTCACATTTAATTCTTACCACACATCTGGGAAGTAAATATATTACCCTTGTTTTTTAGATAAGAAAATTTAAGCTGATAAAGGTTAATAAGAAAGTTTTGTTTATATAACAATTAGCCAGGTTATAGTCTTATGACTTAAAAGAATTAACTTCTCCTTCATTGCCTCTATTGAGAAATCACAAAGTAATGAAGCAACAAAAAACTATTATGGTCTCCCAAATCTTCCTTTTAGATATTTCCCAAATTCGTCCTATCCACTTCAAGTCGCTGCTTTCACCTTCATCCAAGCCAACAACTAGCACTTATCCAGGCTAACATAATTACTACCCAGTTTTGTCTCCCTGACTCTATTGTTTCTCTCCTTTAATCTTGGGTAGTGTTCCCAAAGTACTGTTTAGTAAAATCACAGTGTACAACTTTCTTAACAGTCTAAAATGGTCTCATCTTATCTGATTATGTCCAAATTCTCACTGGCATTCCTGCATCTGGCTCCAGACGTCCACTTTATTCTAATCTCTTACTAATTTCTGCCAAAACCTTTGGGCCAGTTTGGCCAGCTTTCTTGCCTTTGCATCCTTCTCACAGCATACACACAGATGGCCTTACCGTGCACTTCCTCTTCCTTTACATACACTCGTCATGCCCACCTGCCTCTACCAATTCAACTTCTATATCTCTTCCAACTACAAATTCATTTACTAATCATTCCTGCTTACTCCAACCCATAATCTATCATAAAATTTAAACAGGTGAGTTTCATTAAAAACATTTAAATATAAAAGTACATATAGTTAAAAAAAAAAAAACAAGTCTCAGTTCTCTTTTGTCAAAACCTGTCCTGCCCTGAGAGCTGACTGTGGCACATATTGACACATATCTCACCAGACAGTCTCCATGCCAGGGTTTCTCACCCTTGGCACTACTGAGACATTGGGCAGGATAATTCTTTGTGGTGGGACTGTCCTCTGTGTGGCAGGATGTTCATTAGCATCCCTGGCCTCTACCCACTAGATGTCAGTAAGTACTTCCCTGATCCCAGTTATGACAACCAAAAAAAAAAAAAAAAAGCTGCCAGGCATTGCCAAATATCCCCTGACAGATGAAGGGACAAAACTGTCGCTGGTTGAGGATCACTGCTTTACACATTTACATAGACATCAAAATATACAGACAGGTCATTTAAAAAAACTGCTGCACCATACTTATGGGTATACATACAGTCATGTACCGCTTAACAACGGGGACATGTTCTGACAAATGCATCACGTGATTTTATCATGTGAACATCACAGAATGCACTTACGCAAACCTTGATGGTATAGCTCAGAGTATATCCCACACACCTAGGCTGTACAGGACAGCCTATTGCTCCCAGGCTACGAACCTGCACGTTACTGTACTGAATGTTACTGTATTGAACACTGTAGGCAATGGGAACACAATGGCAACTGTCTATGTGTCTAAACACAGAAAAGGTACAGTAAAAAGACAGTGGTATAATCTTATGGGATCACCATTGTATACGCAGTCTGTCTGACTGAAGCATTGTTATGTGATGCACGACTGTATATTATGTGACCATTCTTCTACCAGTGGATATTTACATAGTCTCCTTTAATAATCTTGCAAACAATGCTATAAATAAATGTGTTTGTATGAGGGTCCAATGCATACATATATCTGTATGTCTTACAGGACAGTTACCTAGAAGTGTGATGGAAGGCTATGTATATTTAAAATATGTTAAAATTCTGCCAAATCACCTTCCCTAGACTATTCTAATTTATACTGCCACCAATAACCTAGAGTGGTTTCCTCCTAGCTGTCAACTCATTGAACATTGGATATTATCAACTTAAAATTTTTGCTAGCTTTATAGATGAAAAATGATAACTTGGCCAGGCGCAGTGGCTCATGCCTGTAATTCCAGCACTTTGAGAGGCCGAGGTGGATCACCTGAGGTCAGGAGTCCAATACCAGCCTGGCCAATGTGGTGAAACCCCGTCTCTACTAAAAATACAAAAATTAGCTGGGCGTGGTGGCAGGCACCTGTAATCCCAGCTACTTGGGAGGCTAAGGCAGGAGAATTGCTGGAACCCGAGAAGGGGAGGCTGCAGTGTGCCAAGATCGTGCCACTGTACTCCAGCCTGGGTGACCCAGTGAAACTTTGTCTCAAACAAACAAAAAACCCTCATCATTTTGCTTCCAAGATTGCCTGTGACGGTGAAAACCTTTTTTTTTTTTTTTTTTTTTTTTTTAACTCTAATGGGCTTTCCAGTACTATGAATCATCTGCTTGTATTATCTGTCTCTTGGGATATCTTTTACTTATAATTTGTAGCTTTGTTACTGTTTCCTGTTACGGCTTCCCAATTTGCTGTCTCCCTTTAAAAGCCCTTTCCTGTTCTCCAAATGATAAAAATCATTTCTGTATTTTCTTCTGTTTATAGATTTTAAAAATATTTATCTCTTAATCCGTCTATAATTTAAGACAGAGATATAACTTTTATTTTTCCCACCAAATGGTTAATCAATCTCAACATGATTACTTGATTTATTATTTCTCCACTGATTGAAATTAATGTATTTACTTAATAAATATTTACTGAGTGTTACTAAATGCCAGTGTTACTAAATGTCCCAGGTGCTGGAGAACACTATTGGACAAGACAGACAGAATAAATAAGCTAATAAAAGAGAAAATTTCAGAGAGTAATAAGTGCTCTCAAAAAAAAAAAAAAAAACCCAAAATAAAAAGCAAAACAAAAAAATACCACACACATACCAAAAAATGGGTGATGTGACAGCAGTGGTGTTCCGGTGAATGTTTAACAACTGGCTCTGGTTTGTAGCATTTGTCACTGTAAATACTCCCACCGTGCCCAATTTCAAGCTGCCAAGTCATGTCATTAGGTTTGCAAAATTTCCCGAGCATTTACCAATTAGCTTGGGAACAAGCTGGCTCTGATACCCCACTGTGTGACAGTCACCAAGGGGCTAAGTTTGGGTTGGTATTCAGGGAAGGCCTGAGGAGATGTCATCTAAGGATGACAGATAAGCCAGATGTAATTAATGTGAGGAAAATGCATTTCTGGCAGAAGGCACAATAAGAGCAAAACACCTATTGTAGAAATAAAGTTTATTACACAGAATTACTAAATGGCTTCTTTCCTCTGTGACAGCTTATGAGATTTGCAATGAGATTTCAAAATCTATTGAAGATATTTTAATGGTGATATTGAAACTTGCTGTTCGGTGGGAATGTCTTACCTTTTTTATGTATACAACTATGTTTTCCTACCCTTGTAAAACTCAAAACATACAGTACAGCATTCAGGTAACTCCATCTATTGGTCTTCAATTATGTCACTCAGACTTCTTGAGAGTATTAAAGAAAGGGTCCTGCACTTGCTGAACTTGCCAGTCTGGTATTAACTAAAATATACATCAACTATAAGCATGCTAATGGAAATGTAAGCTTTAGTTGATGTGTTAGCGCTCCTACTAAAACAGATATCTTAGCTTTCTTATTCTGGTTGGAAGAGCACAGTGAAGGAATTTACTCAGCAATGTGTGAACAGTCAGCATGTGCCATGGTTCCTTCCAAAGAAAGGAAAGGTTGGGAAAACAGCACAAATACATGTAACATAATTGAATAACAGCTTAAGGTAGTAAAAGATCACATACTACCACAATCAAGTGCCAATATTAGGGATACAAACACACATACAAGGGAAACACTCTATGTGCTGAAAAGGTGGGGAAAGCTTTTTGAGAACTTAATGGGGCTTAACTTGGGCCAAGAAGGATTAACTGAATTTACCTTTAGCTTAGAAAGGGGCAAGGGGAAGTGACTGAAGAGAAAATACTGGAAAAAAAGGCTATCGTGATTAGACTGGTTTCACTAGAAAGTCAGCTACATTGGGAAAAAAGGAAAAGCAAGTTGGACATATAAAGTGAAGCCAGCCTGTGGCATAAAGCAGCCTGGACATTATGGATCTTCTCCTCTGAGCAATGTGAGCTCCTGAGGGGGTGGAAATGAAGAGGAATGTAATGAAAATGCTATTTTAGGTAAAGTCATCACTAACTACTCTTGCTTCATCAAGGAGAACCCCTGGAGCTCCGCAACTCACACCACATAAGGGTGTGGCAAATATTCATTTAAGATTACTTTAATAAATTAAGTCTACCTTAATCTCTAGAATTTATACTGACTAAATCTTATGAAAAAAGGGCAGTCCTAGTTACATTTAAATACTTCCACCTCAATAGCTGTATGTGTCCTCTCCCTAAGTCATCCCAGAAAAGGAGAGACTACCAGGACTTTAGTCTGTTTGGGAGATTATTTAATGACCTAAAATTAGGGAAGATACATCTCTGTGATCTTATTTTCTGGACTAAAAATTGGTACAGATACCAAGAGCCAGGGTGAGCGTGACAAGGCTGCCGTGACCAAACTGGCTGCAGACACACAGGCACTTACCTAGCAATCCCTTCCTTGGTGTAGAACACAGAGTAGGTAAGGTTGTCTCCATGAGGATCTGATGCAGGTGTCCGCCATGTCAATTTGATGAAGCGGGTAGAGACCAGGGAGGCCACGACATCCCGAGGAGCTGAAGGCAATGGTCCCGTTGTGGCTGGTGCTAGATGGTCAGTAGTGGCACTGGTCAGTGAAGTGGGAGGTAATGTTGGGATGGCAACATCTTGTCATGTGCAAACATTGGGGAATATGAAGGGCAAACCACGACGGTTTTAAAAAAGAGAACAGAAAAAACAAAAAACAAAAAAGAAATAAACAAAACCACGATGGGAAATAAAATAAAATGAATGAACATAAAAAAGGCCATTAAACTGAAGGCTAACATGCAGGCCAGGGTAACTACTGAAAACTAATGGGCACTATTCAAAACACATCACTGGAGGGCAAGCAGACTTTCTGGCCACTATAATGGTTATGGGCAAGGGACAAGGAGGGTGACAGCTGAGAATAAAACATCTCACAGAGGGCACAGCAGTGCCCATGTAATTTTCTTAATCCTGAATGCAGCATGCAACATCTGTCAAATTTTACATAAAAGTCTCACAAATGACTTCACTATTTTCTTCTACTTTAACATATGGAATAGTATGGATGACCCTAGCTGCACTCAGAGGCCCATGGCTATCGTGACTTCACTGCAGAGCTCTTTTGCAGGAGAATTGAGGGCCACATCTTCAACTTTAGTCTAATATTAAACCCTGCACCTCTGTATTTGGTAATCCTGTGGGAAAAGGTTGATAAACTTCTTCATTATACTTTGCTGTTTTGTCAATTCATTTAGCTATGACAGTATAAAATCCTGAACCAAAAATTCCAAAGCAAAAAAAATGCAAGTCAGGTAGCTAATCTGTTTATTAAACTCTTCACTGCGATGTATACTGAAACGGCTTGCAGACTTCAGGGACTGGATCGGAGAAAGGAAGCAGTGGCAAGCCAAAGCTGCTAGTCAAAAGCCACTTTTGTATAGAGGTAGCCATGGGTAATTTTATGACTTCCAAGGCAGCCCATTCTACTCATGGACAGTCCTGATGGTAGAAATGTATTCCTAATATTGAACCTAAAATCTCTTTTACTTTGGAGTCAGAGAGTACAAGTTTAATCTCACAGTTTTTAACTCAAAGAGTTCATCAGAATCATGTTCGAACCGTAAAAGGGAAATTAGTAGGAGAGACGTAGAGAGTAAAACATGAAAACTGTGAACCTAGTTTTGAATGAAGTGGTGGAGCAATAACCTCCTGGAAATGTTTGTGAACTGTGAGAGTGTAATGTGATGCAGTCTAAATAAATATGCCACATAAAATAAATTATCTATCTCAGGGAATTGGCAAAGGAGGACCAACCTAAAATCTCTAGATAGGTGGAGAGGGAGAAGAGTAATCCAATAGCTACCACTTATTGAATACCTTATATATGGCACTCTGGCTGTCTATACAGATCATTCAATCCTTACAGCAGCTCTATAAAATAGGTACAATCATTATCTCTAACTTATATGTAGAGACTGACACTGCTAAATCACTGGCCCTAGGTCACAGAGAATGAGTGGTGGAGTGGTATTAATAAAATCAACTTTGGTTTTCAGTTTAAAAGACCTCTGGATATAGTCAAGCAGAGTCTGAAAACTTGACTTCCAGTTCTCGTGCAAATCACACAAGAGAGCCTTGTTCTCTCTCCCTTTTTTCTCCTCCCTTGGTAGTGCTTTTAAGAGTGCAGATTGCCATAAGAATGTTAAGATTATGCAGTTTCAGCCCTGACGTTAAGTACACGCTTCACTAAATCAAGTGTCAATACTACAAAACATTAACTCTGAATGGTTGCTGAGGCCTTGTAGTACTGTACACATCAACAGATGCACTGTCTTAGAGGAAATAAATACCTCTCATTCACAGCTTTCAGAGTTTTTCTTTATATATTTTGTCAGTTTACTTACACAATAACCCTATGAGGTAGGCTGGAAATGATAGGATTAGATGCTGAGATAAAGGTTAGGAAGGAGTCAAAGACTTCCAAGTTACTAGCTTAGAAGACTGCGGAGCTGGAGGTATCATTACTAGAGAAAGGAAATGTTAAGAGACAACAGACTGAGGGGGAGATGATGAATAATTTGGTTTTGAACATGTTTTGTTTAACAATTCAACACCTATGAAATGAGATGCAAATGAAAATATGGATCTCTGATTATTGTAAAATTAAGTCATTAAAAACCCTTATTGGGAAATGATTCAAAAAGTAGCCTGAACAGTCTTGCTTTGCTGCCTCATTTGTGTGTTCATCTAGAAACACACTAAACTGCCTCCAATTCTGACCCAACTTATCAAACTTAATTCTTCTCAACTATCTACTGGCTAGAGGAGAGAGTTTCCTGGGTGAGAGGCAGCAGAGCATACTGAAAAGAGCCCAGGATTTCGAGTACAAAGACCTATGTTCAAAACTTGACTCTTCTAAATGCGAGGTTGGGCAAGTCACTCTGATGTCAGTTTCCTTACCTGTAAATTAGGAATAATAATGCTCCCTACCTAAACCCCAAGCTGATATGACCCAGACAAATAGCAAACAAGAAAAGTGCCCGTGGAAGCTCTGCATACATGTTACTTACTATGACTAGCTTGAATGAGTAACAACATAAGGATTTCAGTAGGAAAGCAGCTGGGGAGGGAATGCAAGCAGGGAGGATGAGGGGATGGGAGTAATGAGTGATATAATAGAATCACTTAGATAGGGAAAACTCAATTACCCTACTGAACTTCCATAGCACAGATCTGTAACTCTTT
This sequence comes from Chlorocebus sabaeus, assembly GCF_047675955.1. Taxonomy (NCBI): domain Eukaryota; kingdom Metazoa; phylum Chordata; class Mammalia; order Primates; family Cercopithecidae; genus Chlorocebus; species Chlorocebus sabaeus. Next base: position 49,036,530 of record NC_132929.1, on the reverse strand, counting down.
AATGGCATCCAGCACGTCCTATTTCCATTTTTCATGTTTACATTGTATTACTTCCACTAATCTATAAGCTCCTTAAGGACAAAATACGTATCAGCTTCATCTTGGAATCACTGAACATGCCTCTGTATACTTTAGATAACCAAGTATATATTTATCGAATTAATAAATGGAAGGAAATTCAGGGAGAAATGAGTACAATGAAGACAATGTTTCTAGAATCTCATTACAAAAGGCAATATTTTAATCTCTGGTTGATACAAAGTGTATATAAATAACATTTATATAATGATATACCATTTGTAAAGCAAATATATTTTATTAGTTATACAGGAAATAAAAGCATAAACAATGCCTGATCATTGTAAATCATTCCTAATTAACCATGGGAAAAATCCATGCCCACTATGGTCCCAGTGTTCTATATCAACTTTCCCCAGGTTGATTCTATTGCTGCTGTTCCATATCCTAGCTGAGCAGGTAAGAGAAAGCAACTTATGTGATCACAGAGAATCAAACAGGCAGTTAAGTTACACCAGCATCAATGGCAAGATGATGTAGATTGGGACTTTAGATTCCTGGCATGATGGTTTGAGACTGACAAATCCTCTTCCCCCAAAGCAACTATAAAGCGGAAAAAAACTGTCAAAAACTGGAAATTGACCAAAGACATATAACAAGCTGAGAAGCATCTGTTCATGAAAATTACCACACTTCACACACAAACAAGTATCTGAACCATTCCCTCACAGCTCTGTTAGAGTGATTGTTCAACCAGGCTACAGCAGGCCCTACAAACCAGTGGCTTTGCTGCTGTTGCCAGAGAAGCTCATTTGATATGGAGTGTTGTCAATTAGAGGAGCAATCCTGGTGGCAAGTGAATAGGAAGGGCCAGTGTCCTGCTAGCCTGAGGTTGTGTCTTACTGAGGTAAGCAATGGATGGTAGACTAGCCATTGAACAAGGTATTCTATGAGGTGAGAAAGTGGTGAGAAGGCTTGATAACCTCTGCACACATCCTAGGTTGACTGAAGGCCATGTGTATGTGCCCTAGGGACTGCAGCAGGCCCGAGCCACTCACATACCCCTGGCAGATGAAACCTGTGTGTGTGTGTTCACAAGGCAACTGAGACAGCCTGGTAGAAAGCAAAGGCTGGGAAAAGTAAAAAATAATCCAGATTTTGAAAGCACTCACCAAACCACACAAAGACCCATCAGCTCAAAGTGGTAGGCTTTTTGGCTTGAGGTATTTGAGCATAACTTCTGGCCAATCTTTGGTTCAACACTAATCTATGCAGACACAGGGCAAAATCTAAACAGAGACATTTAGAAAACACAAATAAAAAGATAATCAAAACTAAACACTAAACAGAAACATCTGTGGTTGTATACTCTGGGAGAGGCGGAAATCACAGATTTAGTACAGGCAAGTTATTAAACAAACGAAACAAGAACAACTGCTAGGGGGTGGGAGAAAGAGTCAGAATCCATGGTTGCTACAATTTACTATCCAAAATATCCAAGATTCAACAAAAATGAAGAAACATGCAAAGAAATAAAGTGTGACTCATACTCAGGGGGTAAAAAAGGCAGTCATTACAAAATGTCTTTCTTAGAATGTCCTCAGATACTGGATTTAACAAAGACTTCAAAGTGGCTATTTAAGTATATTCTAAGAACTAAAGAAACTGTCAGGAACCAAGCAGGATCTAAGAGTCTACCTTATTGATAAGCTAACAAGTTAGCTTATTACTGTTTCATGGGTGCTGGCATATGATACAAGTGCTGCATCAGAGACAAAGAACTTTATTACTCATGGCAGTGGAGGCAGCTAGAGTTTCTCGTTTGTGTTTGTCAGTTTCCCATGCCCCAAAGTCCCATGAAGGCAATGTGGAGGGGCCGGAATGGATGCCTGCATATGCAGGGTTTTGCTCTATCACCCAGGCTGGAGTGCAGTGGCACGATCATGGCTCACTGCAGCCTCTACCTCCCAGGCTCAAGCAATCGTCCCATCTCGGCCTTCTCAGCAGCTAGGACCACAGACATGCGCATTCACGCCTGGCTAATTTTTTGTACTTTTAGTAGAGATGGGGTTTCGCCATGTTGCCCAGGTTGGTCTTAAACTCCTGAGCTCATGTGATCCACTCGCTTTGGCCTCCCAAAGTGCTGGGATTACAGGCAGGAGCCACCACACCTGACCTGTTTACTACTTTTATAGCAAGAGGAAGCAGGCCCCAGACAAACAGCAGGCTTACTGTGGATATCTAATTTAATTTTGTTGTGGTCAGAGAACACACTCTATATGATTTTGGTCTTTTAAAATGTATTAAGACTTGTTTTGTATCCTAGCATGTGGTCTATCCTGGAGGCTGTTCCATGTGTGCCTGAAAAGAAATCTGTATCATCTGTATCTGCAGTTTCTTATAAAGAAGATTATGAAGATTCATAATGTCAGTTTGGTCAAATTGGTTGACAGAGTTACTTAAATATTCTATATCCTTTCTAACTTTGTCTAATTGTTTTAGCAGTTTTTGACAGTAGAATATTGAAATCTGCTACTATTATTGAATGATGTTATTTCTTCTTTGAGTATAACAATTATAAATGCACACACATCTAACAAAAAAGCCCCAAGATATGAAAGCAAAAAATGACAGAATTAAAAAAAATCTGAGAAAACCCCAAATATTTGAAAATTAAACATGCTCTTAAACTATCCTAGGGTCAAAGAAGAAATCATAAGAAAAATTTAAAAATATTTTTTTAACAGGTCAGGCATGGTGGCTCATGCCTATATAAACCCAGCACTTTGGGAGGCTGAAGTGGTGGATCACTTGAGCCCAGAAATTTAAGACCAGCCTGGGCAACATACTGAGACCCTATCTCTACAAAAGATACAAAAAATTATCCAGGCATGGTGGTGTGCACCTGTAGTCCCAGCTACTTGGGAGGCTGGGGCAGGAGGATCACTTGAACCCAGGAGGTCGAGGCTGCTGTGGGTCATAATTGTGTCACTGCACTCCAGCCTGGGTGATCGTGAGATTCTGCCTCAAAAACACAACTTTTTTAACACTATAAAAATAAAAACACAATGTATTAAAAATTACAGGATGCAGCTAAAGTGGTACTTTAAGGGAAATGTAGTGCTTTACCTACATCAGAAAGAAGAGAGGTCTCAAATGAATTACTTAAGCTTCTATCTCAGGTAGAAGACTAGGAAACTAAGAGAAGACACAAGTTACTCAAATCAAGAATAAAAGAAGGGACTTCTTTATCATGGTACAATACTACCAACCCTACAGATGCTACAAAAGCTTTAAGGGAATATCTTGGGGGAAAAAATTGCCAACAAATCAGACATCTTAAGAGGAAGAGGACAAATTCTTAGAAGAACATAAACTGCCAAATTATCAAGAAGAAACATGAAGTCTGAACAGACCTATAATAGAGAAATTGAATTAGAAAGTAAAAATCTTCCTACACAAAGAAAATTCTAAGCCCAAATGGCTTTACTGCTGGATGTTATCAAATATTTGAAAATAATACTAATCTTTCACAAACTTTTTCAGGAAATAGAGAAAGAGAAACATTTCCCAATTTATTCCTGTGAGTTCAGTATTACTCCGTTATCAAAGCCCGACAAAGAAAAGAAAGAAACATGACACATGAAAAGAAAGCAACAGACAGTATCCCTTATGATCACAGTATAAACTTCCTTACCAAAATGCTAGCAAGCCACATTTGGTAACACATTAAAAAATTTACATGCCATGACCAAGTAGAAATTATCATAGGAATTCAAGACAGTTTAACGTTCCAAAATCAATTCAACACATCACATTAAGAGAAAAAAAGAAAAACCACTAGTCATCTCACTAGACACAGAAAAAGCATTTGACAAAATGAAACACCCATTCATGATAAAAACTCTCAACAAACTAGAAAAAGTAAAATTCCTCAACCTGAAAAGCCTACAGTGAGCACTGTATGTAATGGTGAAAGATTAAATGCTTTTTCCCTAAGATTAGAAACAAGACAAGGATATTAGTTTCTCACTCCTTAGTACTAGAAGTCCTAGCCAATGCAAAAAGGTCAGAAAAAGAGAAAGGAATACCGATGGGAAAGGAAGAAGTAACACTATTTCATTTGTGAATGACATAATTATCTATGCAGAAAACCCTCATGAGTTTACTGGAAAAAAAAAAAAAAAAACAACTACTAAAACTAATAAATAAGGCTAGCAAGGTCAGAAAATATGAAAACCAACTGTATTTCTATATTTTAGGAACAATCAAAAAATGAAATTAAGAAATCAATTCAATTCACAAATTCCACTCATAATAGCAACAAAAAGAACTAAAATACTTAGAAATAAATTAAACAAAAATAGTAATAAATTTTAAGATACTCAAGAATAAACTTAAAAGGAGTGTAAGGATTTGTACAGGGAAAAAACTACAACACATCGCAGAGAGAAATTAAAGAAGATCTAAGTACATAGATATTCCATGTTCATGAACTGAACAACTCCAAGTTGTTAATAAGGCAACTATTAACATGCTAGAAGAAATGCAAAAGACCTAGAATAGCCAAAACAATTATGAAAAAGAATGAAAAAATGTTGGAGGATTTACATTACCTAACTTCAAAATTTACTGTAAAGCTACAGTAATCAAGACATATGAATAGGCACATTGATCAATGAGATAATTTAGAGTCCAGAAATAAACCCTTATATTTGTAGTCAATTGATTTTTGGTCAAGGTGTCAAGAAATTTCAATGTGAGAAGAATAGACTTTTCAACAACTGGTGCTGAGACAACAGTATATCCACGTGCAAAGTAATGAACTCACACCATATACAAAAATTAACAAAACATCTCATAGTCTTAATCTAAGAACTAAACTTCTAGAAGACTTCATGTCTTGAGCAAAGAATTTTTAGATGCTACACCAAATGCACAAGACATAAAAGAAAGTATGCCCTGATAAATTAGATTCTATTAAAAACAAATACTTCTGCACTAAAAAGAAAACAAAACAAGAAACAAAAACAACAACAACAAAAAACAACCCACAACTAAGTAAATGAAAAGCAACAGACTGGCAGACAGTATTTCCAAATCATATATCTGATAAAAAAAAAACTTATACCCCAAATATATAATGAACTCTTACAACTCAATAAGAACACAACAAAAGTTAAAAAAAAAAAAAAAGGGCAAAAGCTTTGAATAGTCATTTCATCAAAGAAAACATAGAATAAACACATGAAAATGACATTATTAGTCATTAGGGAAATGTAAATTAAGAGCGCAATGAGATAACCACTCTGGTGGCAGAAGGGAAAGCAATCAACCTGACTCTAAGAAACAAAGGATTTTACTACATGTGGCCTAGAGAGCTGTATTTTTCATGTTTGCTTTGGGCCCCTGATGACTGGTTGGCATTTATAAAAGTCTTTGAGAATTTCTGGACGCTTTAACTTTATGAAGACTTTAGATAGACTGATTTTAAGCTCAGGTGTTTTGAGCAACAGAAATGTCCTAGGACTGTGTAACTATTGCTGTTTTACACTAGGAAAAAAAGAATGTTTAATAGTTTCAACTATCCAGTCTTTCTTTCCTTTTAACAGCTTTACTGAAGTATGATTTACATAACATAAAGTTCATCCATTATAAGTACACCAAACAGCCTCCAGAATAAGTCTAAACATCTCAGCATAGTGTTCAAAGCCCTCCAGACTGGTCCCATCCTCGCTTTCCAGGCTTATTTCCTAAACAGGATGTGCTCTCAATTTGCTTGGTTACTGAACAAGAAGGAACTTTATAGCTTGTATACCTTTGTTCATACTGCTACTATATTTAGAACGGTATGTAAACACCATGTAACTCTGCATCAAGCCAAAGGCAGCTGGGAAATCTTTTTGAGAAAAGGTATTACATTTTCAAATGTGAACACTGCTGTCCACTCTGACCTGCTGCTCTAACGCTTGGCAGCAGCTTCACACTGACACGGTCACTGAAACCTAAGGGCCTGCACAAGGCTGTAAGTAGCAGAATCTGAATTGTTCCGTGGAAGTTCCTAAAGAATGATGATGTTTCTCCTGATCTGGCTTTTTTGTTTGTTCGTTTTTGAGATGGAGTCTGTTGCCCAGGCTGGAGTGCAGTGGTGTGATCTCGGCTCACTGTAGCCTCTGCCTCCTGGGTTCAAGCAATTCTCCTGCATCAGCCTCCTGAGTAGCTGGGATTATAGGCATGTGCCACCACGCCTGGCTAATTTTTGTATTTTTAGCAGAGATGGGGTTTCACCATGTTGGCCAGGCTGGTCTCAAACTCCTGACCTCAAGTGATGTGCCCGTCTTGGCCTCTCAAAGTGCTGGGTTTACAGGTATGAGCCACGGCGCCCGGCCAGACCTGGCTTTATATTCAGTAAGTCATCAGAGCTACTCCTAATATTTCTGAGAATTAACTTTCAAAATCTAGCTACGCTGTGGTTGATGGCTCCAGTTTTAATACACTAGATTTGTGACTGATAAAGTGTCACTTAGTAACAGTTTATAATTGTTAGTTTAACCAATACATGAAAGTTTCTGAAGGTGGAGATCATTAAATTCTGCACTAGGCGTGTTGCACCCTTGGTTAAGCAGATCCCCAATTATCCTAATTTGACGCCCACTCACACCAACTACAGCTGTGAGTTGGTACATTTACATTTTCTTTTTCGAATCCAAATTTTGTTCATTTTTCATAACATTTCTTTGAAAATAGATTAGCTTTGAAATTTCTTTCAAAATTTCTAAGCTCATTTGAAAGGTAAAGTATCATAGAAAATATTCTTTCTCTCCGGCCCTTCATTAGGAATCTACTAAATTGTTATTTCCCAGGAATGTTAATTCTAACATTATTCAGAATTCATTATTCAGAACGGAGTCAGATTTACATGGTGCTTATTACTCCAAACATAGTAACAGTATGAACAAAAGTACAGTTCCACAGAATATTACTTTTGGGAAATGTTAACACGTATACTGTAAAATAAGAAAGAGAACAACAATCAAATTTGGGAGATTGTAGAGATTTGCCACACATATTAGTATGTTAAAGACTCCTAGCACCTGTTCTGTTTGTTAACCTAGCATTTCTCATTCTTATTTGGTCATGAAATCCCTATTTCCTCAAACAGTAATCCAGTCTGAGGATCCATTCCCGAATTAAATGCTTCCTGTGGTACTGTCTAGCAGAGAGCATTCTTTGGATCATTATGGCAGACGGGAGGCAGGACTAGACTGCAGCTCCGACTTGGATGGACAGAGCAGTGTGCAGAGGCTTGCATTGTGACTTTAAGCTCCAGGCTGACTGCAAGAACAAACCAGCAATCCTGAGAGGACCCATAGGAAGTGGATTTCTGAAGGCAGTGGATTGCTCATGCAGGACCTGGGAGACACCCCAAACACTGTGAGTGCCCCAAATGCCCCAGCTGTGGAAGTGGGAAAGGGAGATTCTCCTCTCCTGAACACACATCCCCACTGGAGAAACTGAAGGTTGTTTGAGGGAGAAGTTTCCGACCTTACCTGGAGTTGAGTCTATTTAGAGAGCCAAGCAAAATACAGGGGTAGAGGAAGCAGCGAGAAAGGCGCTGCGAGCTCACTAGGTCCCCAGGCAGGCCATTCCAGCCTGGCACCACAAGGATCCTTTGGGAGGGCAATCACAGGAGTGTGGGGGAAAACACCACAGGGAGAAGGAAATCTCCAACTGAAACTCTGTAACAATTTGAAGCCGGGGAGAAACCTCTCGGCCAGAACTCTGGAAACGGTGCGAATCAGGTGTGCAGACTCCACAGGCTGGGGAAGAATCAAGTCCTTTTCTTTCACAGCTGGGAGTCAAGCAGCCTGGGGCAAGTTCTCAAGCCTGGCTCACCCACCGCCTGCAAACATACTCAGGGCTGTTCCGCAGGGCTCGGTGGGAGTGAGACTGGCCCTTTGGTTTGCGTGGGAGCTGGGTGAAGTCTGTGACTGCGGCTTTCTACCACTTCCCTGACAACCTGCATGACTCAGCAGAGGCAGCCATAATCCTCCTAGGTACACAACTCCATTAACCTGGTAAACTCACCCCCATCCCCCACAGCAGCCACAGGGAGACCTGCCCACAAAGAGTCTGAGCTTGGACACCGTGTAGCTCCGCCCCTTCCTGACGGTCGTTCCCTACTCACTCTGGTAGCTGAAGACAAAGGGCATATAATCTTGGAAGTTCTAGGACCCCGCCCACCTCTGGTGCCTCTCTACACTACCACAGCTGATGTTCTCTGGAAAGTACAACCTCCCGGCAGGAGGCCAACCAGCACAAAAATAGAGCATTAAACCACCAAAGCTAAGAGCCCTCACAGAGTCCACTTCACCCCCCTGCCACCTCCACTGGAACAGATGCTGGTATCTGCGGCTGGGAAACCCACAGACGGTTCACATCACAGGACTCTGTGCAGACAACCCCCATACCAGCCTAGAGCTGGGCAGACTTGCTGGGTGGCCAGACTCAGAAGAAAGACAACAATCACTGCAGTTTGGCTCACAGGAGCCAGAGAATACTACATCAAGGGAACAACCCACGGGACAAAAGAACCTGAACCACAACTTTCAGCCCTAGATGTTCCCTCTGACAAAGCCTACCCAAATGAGATGGAAACAGAAAACCAACTCTGGTAATATGACAAAACAAGGCTCTGTAATACCCCCACCAAAATCACACTAGTTCACCAGCAATGGACCCAAACCAAGAAGAAATCCCTGATTTACCTGAAAAAGAATGCAGGAGGTTAATTAAGCTAATCAGGGATGAACCAGAGAAAGGCGAAGCTCAATGCAAGGAAATCCAAAAAATGATACAAGAAGTGAAGGGAGAAATATTCAAGGAAATCAATAGCAAAAGAAAAAACAATAAAAAATTCTGGAAACACTGGACACACTTACAGAAATGCAAAATGCTCTGGAAAGTTTCAGCAATAGAATAAAAAACAAGTAGAAGACAGAAATTCAGAGCTCAAAGACAAGGTCTTCCAATTAACCCAATCCAAAAAAGACAAAGAAAAAAGAATAAGAAAATACGAACAAAGATTCCAAGAAGTCTGGATTATGTTAAATGACCAAACCTAAGAATAACTGGTATTCCTGAGGAAGAAGAGAAATCTAAAAGTTTGGAAAATATATTTGGGGAATGATCAAGGGAAACTCCTTCAGCCTTACTAGAGACCTAGACATCCAAATACAAGAAGCACAAAGAACACCTGGGAAATGCGTCACAAAAAGATCATCATCTAAGCACACTGTCATCAGGTTATCTAAAGTTAAGACTAAGGAAGGAATCTTAAGAGCTGTGAGACAGAAGCACTAGGTAACCTACAAAGGAAAACCTATCAGATTAACAGAAGATTTCTCAGCAGAAACCCTACAAGCTAGAAGAGATTGGGGTCCTATCTTCAGCCTCCTCAAACACAACAATTATCAGCCAAGAATTTTGTATCCAGTGAAACTAAGCCTCATATATGAAGGAAAGATACAGTCTTTTCCAGACAAGCAAATGCTGAGAGACCTCACCACTAACAAGCCACCTCTACAAGACTGCTAAAAGGAGCTCTAAATCTTGAATCAAATCCTGGAAACACATCAAAACAGAACCTCTTTAAAGCATAAATCACACAGGATCTATAAAACAAAAATAGAAGTTAAAACGCAAAAACAAAAAACAAAAAAAGGTACACAGGCAACAAATAGCACGATGCATGTAATGGTACCTCACATCTCAATACGAACACTGAATGTAAATGGCCTAAATGCTCCACTTAAAAGATACAGAACTGCAGAATGGATAAGAACTCACCAACCAACTATCTGCTGCCTTCAGGAGACTCACCTAACACATCAGGACTCATATGAACTTAAAGTAAAGGGGTGGGAAAAGGCATTTCAGGCAAATGGACACCAAAAGTGAGCAGGGGTAGCTATTCTTATATCAGACAAAACAAACTTTAAAGCAACAGCAGTTAAAAGAAACAAAGAGGACATTATATAATGGTAAAAGGCCTTGTCTAACAGGAAAACATCACAATCCTAAACATATATGCACCTAACACTGGAGCTCCCAAATTTATAAAACAATTACTAACAGACCTAAGAAATGAGATAGACAGCAACACAATAATAGTAGGGGACTTTGATACTCCACTGACAGCACTAGATGGGGCATCAAGACAGAAAGTCAATGAAGAAACAATAGATTTAAACTATACCTTGGAACAAATGGACTTAACAGATACATACAGAACATTTCATCCAACAAGCACAGAATACACATTCTATTCAACAGGGCATGGAACTTTCTCCACGACTAGGCCATGAAGTGAGCCTCAATAAATCTAAGAAAACTGAAATTATATCAAGCGCTCTCTCAGACCACAGTGGAATAAAACTGGAAATCAATTTCAAAAGGAACCTTCAAAGCCATGCAAATACATGGAAATTAAATAACCTGCTCCTGAAAGAGCAGGTTCAAAACCTGCTTTCGTTCAAAAATGAAATCAAGATGGAAATTTTAAAATTCTTCAAAATGAACAACAATAATGACACAATCTAACAGGACCTCTGGGATACAGCAAAAGGGGTGCTAAAAGGAAAGTTCATAGCCCTAAACGCCTACATCAAAGAGACTGAAAGAGCACAAACTGACATTCTAAGGTCACACCTCAAGGAACTAGAGAAACAAGAACAAACCAAACCCAAACCCAGTGGAAGTAAGGAAATTACCAAGATCAGAGCAGAACTAAATGAAACTGAAACAAACAAACAAAAAAATACAAAAGATAAATTAAACAAAATTTATTTTGGTTTACATCAAAGAATCATTAATTTGTGGTTCTTTGGAAAGATAAATAAAACCGATAGACCATTAGCAGGATTAACCAAGAAAACAGAGAAAATCCAAATAATCTCATTAAGAAATAAAACAGGAGATATTAAAACTGACACCACTGAAATACAAAAGATCATTCAAGACTACTATGAACACCTTTACACACATAAACTAGAAAACCTAGAAGGGAGGGATAAATTCCTGGAAAAATATAACCCTCCTAGCTTTAATCAGGAGTTAGATACCCTGAATAGACCAGTAACAAGCAGCGAGACTGAAATGGTAATTTAAAAATTACCGACAACAAAAAGTCCAGGACAAGACAGATTCACAGCAGAATTCTATCAGACATTCAAAGAAGAATTGGTACCAATCCTTTTGACACTATTCCACAATACAGAGAAAGAGGAAACCCTCCCTAATTCATTCTATGAAACCAACATCACCCTAATTCCAAAGCCAGGAAAGGACATAACCAAAAAAGAAAACTACAGACTAATATCTTTGACGAGCACAGATGCTAAAATCCTTAACAAAATACTAGCTAACCAAATCCAACAATATATCAAAAAGATAATCCACCATGATCAAGCGTATTTCATACTAGGGATGCAGAGATGGTTTAACATATGCAAGTCAATTAAATGTGATAAACCACATAAACAGATTTAAAAACAAAAATTATGTGATCATCTCAAATAGATGCAGAGAAAGCATTTGACAAAATCCAGTATCCTTTTATGATTAAAACTCTCAGCAGCAAATCAGCATACAAGGGACATACTTCAATGTAATAAAAGCCATCTGTGACAAACCCACAGCCAATATAATACTGAATGGGGAAAAGCTGAAAGCATTCCCTCTGAGAACACGACAAGAATGCCCACTCTCACCACTTCTCTTCAACATAGTACTGGAAGTCCTAGCCAGAGAAATCAGACAAGAGAAAGACATAAAGGGCATCCAAATAGGTAAAGAGGAAGTCAAACTGTCACTGTTTGCTGATGATCGTTTACCTTGAAAACCCTGAAGACTCCTCCAGAAAGCTCCTAGAATTGGTAAAAGAATTCAGTAAAGTTTCTGGATACAAGATTTTTTTTTTTTTTTTTTTTTTTTTTTTTTGAGATGGAGTCTTGCTCTGTCTCCCAGGCTGGAGTGCAGTGGCGTAATCTTGGCTCACTGCAAGCTCCACCTCCCAGGTTCATGCCATTCTCCTTGCCTCAGCCTCCCGAGTAGCTGGGACTATAAGCACCCACCACCACACTTGGCTAATTTTTTTTATTTTTTATTTTTTAGTAGAGACAGGGTTTCACCATGTTAGCCAGGATGGTCTCGATCTCCTGACCTTGTGATCCACCCGCCTCGGTCTCCCAAAGTGCTGGGATTACAGGTGTGAGCCACTGCGCCTGGCTGCGGATACAAGATTAATGTACACAAATCAATAGCTCTTCTATACATCAACAGCAACCAAGCGGAGAATCAAATCAAGAACTCAACCCCTTTTACAATAGCTGCAAAAAAACCTCAAAATACTTTGGAATTTACCTAACCAAGGAAGTGAAAGACCTCTACATGGAAAACTGCAAAACACTGCTGAAATAAATCACAGACAACACAAACAAATGGAAACACAGCCCATGCTCATGGATGGGTAGAATCAATATTGTGAAAATGATCATACTGCCAAAAGCAATCTACAAATTCGGTGCAATCTCCATCAAAATACCACCATCATTCTTCACAGAATTAGAAAAAAAACTTCTAAAATTCATATGAAACAAACAAGCCCACATGGCCAAAGCAAGACTAAGCAAAAAGAACAAATCTGGAGACATCACACTACCTGATTTCAAACTATACTATAAGGCCATAGTCACCAAAACAGCATGGTACTGGTATAAAAATAGGCACACAGACCAATGGAACAGAACAGAGAACCTGGAAACAAACCCAAATACTTACAGCCAACTGATCTCTGACAAAGCAAACAAAAACATAAAGTGGGGAAAAGACACTCTTTTCAACAAATGGTGCTGGGATAATTGGCTAGCCACATATAGAAGAATGAAACTGGATCCTCATCTCTCACCTTATGTGAAAATCAACTCAAGATGGATTAAGGACTTAAATCTAAGACTTGAAACTATAAAAATTCTAGAAGATAACATTGGAAAAACTCTCCTAGACATTGGCTTAGGCAAGGATTTCATGACCAAGAACCCAAATGCAAATGAAATAAAAACAAAAATAAATAGTTGGAACTTAACTAAAGAGCTTTTGCACAGCAAAAGTAACAGTCAGCAGAGTAAACAGACAACCCACAGAGTGGGAGAAAAGCTTCACAATCTATACATCTGACAAAAGATTAATATTCAGAATCTACAACGAACTCAAACAAATCAGTAAGAAAACAAAAACAATCCCATCAAAAACTGGGCTAAGGATATGAATACACAATTCTCAAATGAAGATATACAAATGGCCAAAAAACATACGAAAAAATGCTCAACATCACTAATGATCAGGGAAATGCAAATCAAAACCACAATGTGCTACCACCTTACTCCTGCAAGAATGGCCATAATCAAAAAATCAAAAAACAGTAGATGTTGTGATGGATGCGGCGAACAGGGAACATTTCTATACTGCTGGTGGGAATGTAAACTAGTACAACCACTATGGAAAACAGTATGGAGATTCCTTGAAGAATTAAAAGTAGAACTACCATTTGATCCAGCAATCCCACTACTGGGTATCTACCCAGAGGAAAATAAGTCATTATAAGAAAAAGATACTTTCACGTGCACGTCTATAGCAGCACAATTTGCAACTGTAAAACTGTGGAACCAACCCAAATGCCTATCACTCAATGAGTGGATACAGAAACTATGGTATATTTATACTATGGAATACTACTCAGCTATAGAAAGGAATGCATTAACAGCATTTGCAGCGACCTGGATGAGACTGGAGACTATTATTCTAAGTGAAGTAACTTAGGAATGGAAAACGAAACATCAAATGTTCTCACCGATATGTGGGAGCTAAGCTATGAGGACGCAAAGGCATGAGAATGATATGGACATTGGGGATTTGGGGAGAATGGTGGGAAGGGGGAAAGGGACAAAGGACTATAAATATGTATGGTGCATTGTATACTGCTCAGGTGATGGGTGAACCAAAATCTCACAGATAACCACTAAAGAACTTATGTAACCAAATACCACCAGTACCCTAATAACTTATGGAAAAATGAAAATAAATAAATGCTACAGAGAAATCCAATGAATGACCAATGCAGGAATGCCATTCAAGTTCAACCAAAAAAAAAAAAAAAAAAAAAAAGAGCCCGTGCCTGAAAACCTCCAGTGGCTGCTCAACTACTGCTGTAGGTAGTCTATTTCATCTTTTCACTGAAAAATCAAAATGCAATTTGCTTGTTATAAAAATAATACATAGGGTACAGAAGTATACAAAGTTTAAGAAGTATACAAAGATTACAGTTTCCCTTTTCATCACCTCCAAAACACTGCTGTTAATAGTTTGGTGCACATTCTTTCAAGTATTTTTCATTTCAATGACACATTTATATATACACATACATATGGGAATGAAATGATACCAAACATGTTGCTTTATAAACTGCTATATGATGTAATGTCTTTAGGAGGTTCCCATATCAGTACATAAAGACAAACCTCATTATTCCTAATTGCTGAATAGTATTCCACAATATAGATATACCACAATTTATTTAATCATTCCCTTATTGTTCCTTTCTTTGGGCTGTTTCCATTACTTTTTTTGCTACTATAAGCAATGTTTCTATAAACTTTCCTATACATGTTATCTTTGGGTCCATGTGTAAATATTCTATAAGACAAATTGCTAGAAGTGGAAATGCTGAGTCAAAAGTTTGCATTTGAATGCTTGAGAAATGATGCCAAATACTGTCTTCTGAAAAAGCTATTTTTAGCTTCGGTTTTAGGATGGAAGGTCAAATACATTTCTGGGTCCACCACTTCATAAGTACTCCCAAACAACAAACAGGATAAGAAATAGGACCACAAATTCCATTTCTGATAAAACTGAGAGATATTTTGGGTTGTAATCCTAATCCATAATATATGAAAGAAGGTGGTGGATAGAAGCAAAGTAAATTATCTCATGGGAAAGAGTCAATCTAAGTACCTCCAAAGGGACAGACAGGTGAGACTCAAGCCAACTGACCTTCAGGAATCAGTGGCACTTCAGGAGGAAAGGATGATATGGGGGATGGAGGAATTATTTGAAAGCTCCTGTAAGAGGAGCTTCAAATCTCCAAATCCCTCACCCTTGGCAATAGGAGATTTACACTCAGGAGAAACTAAATCAGAGAGGCTCTGGGCTCAGAGACGACTGCAGGGAGAAGAAGACTGGCAAAAACCACCTTAACCACATGATCAGTGTTAACATTACCAAATAACGGGACATGCTGATACCATGTACCCCTGATATGAATATACCGAAAAGGGTACATCACTTCTGTGGTATTCCTCAAAAAAAAAAAAAAAAAAAAATTCCATAACCTCAATGTAATCACAAAAAAGTACAGACAAATCCATACTAAGAACACTGTACAAAATACCTGACCAATACTTTTCAAAAGTGTCAAGGGTATGGCAGACAGGGAAAGACTGAAGAACTATCGCAAACTGAAGGAGACTAAACGCAATATGAGACCCCAAAGACTCAAGGGGAACCCTATACAGCTTTCTTGAACAGCTTCTCTGCATATTTCTCTTCTCCCCAGTAGCCTGCTGGACAAATTCTACCTACTTTTACTTTCTTTTTCTTTTTTGAGATGGAGTCTGGCTCTGTCGCCAGACTGGAGTGCAGTGGTGTGATCTTGGCTCACTGCAGCCTCTGACTCCCTGGTTCAAGCAATTCTCCTGCCTCAACCTCCCGAGTATCTGGGAATACAGGCATGCACCACCACGTCTGGCTAATTTTTGTATTTTTAGTAGAGACGGGGTTTCACCATGTTGGCCAGGATGGTCTTGATCTCTTGACCTTGTTATCCGCCGGCCTCAGCCTCCCAAAGTGCTGGGATTACAGGCGTGAGCCACCGTGTCCGGCCCCACCTACTTTTCTAGACCTAAACTCTGATCTCAGTCTCACTGAGACTGCTGGGCTGTCTGCTCCCCTCTGCCTGTTCATAAATGGGGCATCCTATGCTACAGAAAAGTGGCTCCAGGCAGAAAGCTGGGAGGGCAATTATGGGGCTCATCCCAATTGTTTTCCTGAGTCGTAGGGATCATGGTTCTGCACGTTTTCAAATGTCTACAAACATGTATTTCATATACTTTGTCTAATTTTCTAGCTGTTTACAGCAAGAGGGCTAGTCTAGTACTAGTTACTCTGTCATGGCCAGAAGTAAGGTCCAAGTGCTTTCAAGATATTACAATAATTATCAGACAACCTCTTTCAAAGAAGTACCACTGTAATTTTAAAAAATGCTGTCTTTAAAGTATTTCTAAGCTCTGGTCATGGTAAAAAATGTTCATGTATTTTTATGTTATTATATTCATTTTAAATATTCGTTTAGAAACTAATATTACTATACATCCAATAAATGTTTCTTCAATGACTAAATAAAAACTAACAGAACACTTACAAACAAAAATGTTAATTTTGGGGATATGGAGAACCTTAAAACATGAGCTTATATAGTGCATAAATAAATCTTCTGGGGCTGACTTTCTAAACAGAACTTACTTAGTTTACATGAAAATAAAGACTTGACTATACAGAACTAGACAGCTGTAATTCCTCTGAAACAATCTAAGAGCCAGTAAAAGTAATACTCTTATTAACCAAAAAGACCAGAATGTTTGTGAGTATATAATATAAATGCACGTTATGCTACATATTCAAGGCTACACCTAACAAGCTATTAAACTTCCAAATAAATCCTAAATTATTTTGCTCTAATTTGTAGAAGTTCCACCCAAGTTATTTGCTTTTTCAAATAAAAGTTTATGCATTCAACACTCAGTTTCACAAGATAAGCCTTCAAGCTTTCTTATCAGTGGCTTTGAATTCATATAAAGTTCTTAATTTCCAATTTGACAATTTAGTTGGACCCTGGTTAGGGCCAATGAAGTCCTTGATAATTGGTGCCAATGAGGCCCAACTTGCCTTCTGGATTCTTGAACAAAAGGAAAATTGTTCTATGGCAACAGGAAACACTTCTAATCACAGCCAGGCTCCTGGAAGTAAATGTAGAAATGACTAGGCTAAAGGGTATCACCACTTCAAGGTCAAAAGTAACAAAAAGAGCTGTCCTCTTGGTAAGTGGGCACCATATTCTTGTAAAACCTCAGTTCACAATTTGTCAACTTTTCAACAGTCCTTTTGTCTCCACCTCTAGTCTTGTCTTATACTTTAACTCTGATTTGCAAACAACAACAACAGAAAGACTTATTGAAAGCACATGGCACTTCAGATAGCATCTACATGGCAATGTCATCACAATACCAGTGGGCCAGACATAGGCTACTTTTTTTTTTTTTAGACAGAGTTTTGCTCTTGTGGCCCAGGCTGGAGTGCAATGGCGCAATCTCAGCTCCCTGTAACCTCGGCCTCCTGGGTTCATGCGATTCTCTTGCCTCAACCTCCCAAATAGCTGGGAGGTGCCCGCCACCCACACCTGGCTAATTTTTGTATATTTTTTTAGTAGTGACGGGGTTTCACCATGTTGGCCAGGCTGGTCTTGAATTTCTGACCTCAGAAGATCCCCCTGCCTTGGCCTCCCAAAGTGTGGAATTACTGGCATGAGCAACCACGTCTCACCAAGCTACTTTTATAATTGCCACTGGACAGTCAATCAAAATTGCTAATGAGTGTTTCTACCATTCTGAAATTATAAAAATGTATGTATTGAATGTTCAAATATCTCAGTATTCATCCTCAAAATTTTTCTACTGAGTCCTACTCCATGATTCTGATAGAGTCCATTTTCCCCATTGCAAAGAGCTCAAAGAAAGCAATCAAAAAACCTTGAGAAGCACAGAAAAATAACAAGAGTCCAATAAAACAACTGTTCCTTCAGATTAAAGACATTCAGATGAAGCATTTACACTCAGTGGGGAAACAACAATAACACTAGGCTATTAATCATAGCACTTTATTAAAAATAAAAACACTAACAAAATGTGAGAAGAGCTGCATATTATTTGCTCCTGAGAGTAATCTGTCATCTAAAGGAGCCACTGAAAAATATGTGGCAGATACAATGAGTTCAGGCTGTAACACAGGTTGTTCCCAATGGTGTCTCTCAACAGATTAGTCATATTTCCTGAAGCTCATAAGTGAGAAGTATAAGAAAAGACATATTCTTCCCTTCCCAAACTAAAACAATTCATCACTTTTTCCAAATTTAAAATACAATGATAATGAATAAAAGAAAACTAAAGCAGAGCAACACTACTACACATTGGTGATGATTAAGAATTAGCATCCACTTATCCAGTCACAATCTAGTTTATAAACATCTGCTCTCACGAGACTCAGAGAAAGAACTACACCCCATTCCCTATGCCCTATCCCATTATGCTTCACAACTGCTGTCATGGGAGTTAGCATGAAAATCTAAAGGTTTTTTGTTTTTGTTTTTATTTTATTTTTGAGACAGGGTCTGACTCTTTCACCCAGGCTGGAGTGCGGTGGTGCGATCACAGCTCACTGCAGCCTTGACCTCCTGGGCTTGGGTGATCCTCCCACCTCAGCCTCCTGAGTAGCTGGCACTACAGGTGCATGCCACAATGTCCGACTAATTTTTGTTTTTTGTATAGACGGCATTTCACCATGTTGCCCAGGTTGGTCTCGAACTCCTGGGCTCAAGTGATCTACCTGCCTCCGCTTCCCAAAGTGCTGGGATTACAGACGTGAGTCACCACACTCAGCCAATCTTAAGATTTTTATAGATTCTGTAAGTTCAAGGCATAGGTAAGAAATAAGCTTTAGAAAACAGGAAGACTTTAAAATAAAGAACAGTTTTTTTAAAAAAGTACACTTCTACTAAACAGTAGAATGGGATGTCTTATAAGAAAAAATACCCTTTCACTAAAAAATGGTAAGGATTACTGTAAAGATAGCCACTGTACAGGTAAAATTTGTAATTCAAAAATTCTGTAATTTTCTAAAACAGAATAAAATGGTCTTGCTAATAAATCTCAGGGACTCCATGTCTGACATGTCACTTATTTGAAATGGCACAAACTTCTTTGCTACGTACTATTTAAAAGAAAGATACCGTATAATCAATTGCTTTGTGAAATTCTGACATGAATTTTAAGATTTGACAGATATGCTATTTTCCTTCAAGGTTTATGTGACAAAAGCAATGATTTATTTGATGCCTACTTTTAATTTGGGAATCACCTTCCATATTATAATCCATGTTATTTAACTTCTAGAAGGAAAAATCAAAATGTTTACTTAGTATGGAAATGGCTCCCAAATATCCTGAATCTCCTTGAAATTTTCATACATATTCAGATATCTTTATTGATGTAAGTATAATGAGAAGCCTCTACCTAATTAGTTCTAAAACTATTTGCCATTTCCTGGATATTCATAAATATTAATCCCAAAGGCAGGTTTAAAACAAATATGCCCAAGATCCCTTAATCATATTTAAATAAAATTCATGCAAATATTTATAATGAGCCAATAAGGATGCATTTATAAATTAAAGTCAGAAGTTAAACTAAATAAATATACTTATAATTACTTAATAATATTTATTAAAATGGTACATGCTGGGGAATGCTGGGAATTGTAAAAATAAGTGACACAAAGGACATTGAGAAAAGACACAAATCCTTTTCCTAGTGATCTCATTGTGCAGTAGGGATGAAACTATGTGTCAAATGACTGTATTATATATAAAGTAGAAAGTGCTAGACAAGAAGTCAAATAAATGTAAAATTAAATTAAAAGTTAAGAGTTTTCTTTCTACTGGAATATTGCCCAGAGCACTGCTGCTGAGGTGGTATTTAAAACTGGGCCTTGAATGATACACAGGATTTGGCCTGGTAGAAGGGAGGCATCTTATGAGCAAATCAACTTGAGGGATGAAGTTTAAGGTGAGTGAGGAATTGAGGTTAATTGAGTTTGCTGGGATAAATCTGGGTTCATATCCCAGCTCCAACAGATATATTAGCTGTGTGGTGCTGTGTAGATTATTTAATGTTAAGTTTCCATTTTCTTAAACATATATACAAATAGTAACAACATCTACTTTACTGTGTTGATGTAATGATTAAAATATATTTAAAGGATTTATGATGTTTCCTGGCATAAAGTAAATGCTCAATTAATATTAACTTACCACTATTAACAGTAACACATCTATTCATTAATTGAAAGTGAATGTGATTGGATCAAGCTGGATTGAGCCATACTTGTCTACCTTCCTTTCCAACCAAAATCTCTTAAAATTACAGAAACAACTACTTGTACAACAAGGGATGTCACTGGGTGTGGTGGTGTGCACTTGTAGTTCCACCTACTCAGGAAGCTGAGATGGGGGGATCGTTGCTTGATCCCAGGAATTCAAAGCTGCAACGAGTTATGATCACTTCACTACACTCCAGCCTGGGCAACAAAGTGAAACCCTGTCTCTTTAAACACACACACACACACACACACACACACACACACACACACGGAGGCATGCATGCAAACACACACACACACAAACACACGAAAAAGAAAAAAGAAAGTGCCATTCTTAAAATTAAAAAGTTGAAGAATTCTTAAATGATAGGAAGTGGTTTGGCGAATACATGAGTAATTAAAACAAAAACAAAAACAAAACTACCTTTGGATAGTCTGAGCCAGAGACGTTTCTTCTGCTCCTATTGAGCCACGTTACCCTAGTTTTATTCTTGGGACAAAACCTTAAACCTCCTTCCCCAAAAAGAGTGCTTATGACAAACTTTTATGAATAAACTTGTGATAGGTCAACAACCTATCAACAACCTAAATAGGGATAATCAAAGGCAAATATGTACAGAAAGCTAAACAATCTAGAATTAACACAATAAAAGAGAGGTATACAATTCAACAAGAGAAATAATAAAGGAAACAGCAAATAAGGAAACAGGAGAAAACTTTAATGTTTACAGGCCAGGTGGGATGGCTCATGCCTATAATCCCAGCACTTTGGGTGGCTGAGGTGGGCAGATCGTCTGAGCTCAGGAGTTCAAGACCACTCTGGGCAACATGGTGAAACCCTGTCTCTACTAAAATACAAAAAATTAGCTGGGCGTTGTGGCACACGCCCGTAGCCCAGCTACTCGAGAGGCTGAGGCATGAGAATCGCTTGAGCCCGGGAGGCAGAGGTTGCAGTGAGCCGAGACTGCACCACTGCACTCCAGCTTGGGCTACAGAATAAGGCTCTGATTAAAAAAAAAAAAGTTTACAGATCTTGAAAATTAAAAATACAGGCAGAAGAGATGTCCAGTTTCAATTGTGGCATGTAAATAGCTTGAAAATCATCATTTTCATTCTTACAACAAGAAAAAGCTGGACAAATTGAAAATGAATGACTTTTCTTGGACTCACTAGAGAAATGAGATTGCAGGGCAAATCCCCACCCCAAACTGTAGAGACAGGTGCATTCAGAGACATACAGCAACCAAGATTTGCTTACAGGAAGCGGAAGCCATGGGAGACACAAACTGGTAGGAACACTTAAAAGGTAATCTTGATAAATTGCTGGAGGTTGAGTGTGGACTAGCATAAGAATGAGAAAATCCTGGGGGCCACAGTCTTAGGGGTGACAATATTTCTGTGGGGATTCCCTCCAGGAATTCTACCAGGTTGTCATCACGAGGATTCCAGAAGATTCCCTCCTGTCTCTGGCAGGGGAAGAGGAAGAGTAACCATCATGAAACATGCCCAGAACCTGCTCCAGAGAATAACTGTGAAAGCTTATCCCAGCTAGAAGAAAGAAATTCCTTGCCCCTCCAATTTTCTTC
This sequence comes from Chlorocebus sabaeus, assembly GCF_047675955.1. NCBI lineage: Eukaryota > Metazoa > Chordata > Mammalia > Primates > Cercopithecidae > Chlorocebus > Chlorocebus sabaeus. The sequence goes on along the minus strand of NC_132929.1, from coordinate 49,014,604 downwards.
AGCTTTCCTGTTTGACCTAGGTGGGGGTTAGAAGAGAATACAACAACCCATAGCTAACAGAGGACAGGGACTTCAGGAAATAGATTGGGAACACTACAGACGGGAAAGGGAATAGGGAACAGCAGGCAGAAAGCTGTACCACTGGAGAAACACTTGTGAAGGTCACAACCATAAGACAAGCCCCCTGAAAACCTGAGACTTAAAGATCATAGCATGTCCTTCTCCCCCACATCTTAACGCTATACAAACAGCACTCAAGAATAATGGTGGAAACAACTATTAGCTGAAAGAACTGCAAGAAAAAGGCTCTCTCTGAGGAGTAATACTTAGGAAAGTTCTGAAGTCAAGAGTAGAGACAAAAAATCAAGTACACTAAAGAAGCTTCAAGTCTCTGATACCTATAGCTACAACAAACACTAAACACACAACCCAACTTCTAGCTGGATTAACATAAATCCTCACACTAAAGGCCTATTTATCTCAGTTATTATTATTGCATACAAGATACCAAGTTTTCAACAAGAAATTACAATATTTTCATGCCCCAAACAAGAAAAACCCCAGTCTGAAGAAACTAAACAACCGTCAGAAAAAAATCAAAGATGTTGGAATTATCACCAGGGTATTTGAAATAACTATGACTGGAAGGCTAAGGGCTGTAATGAAAATAAGTAGGTAACATGCAAGAAGAGACTAGTAAGCACAGAGACAGAACCGTAAAAAAGAATCAAAAGGAATTCTACAAAGAAAAAATGAAGCACGCCTTTGATGGGCTCTTCAGTAGATTCAACGTGGGTGTGGAAAGAATGAGTCAATTGAGGACAGCCAGTAGAAACTTCCTACGCTAAAATGAAAAGAGAAAAAAGGATGAAAAAACAGAATATCCAAAACCATGGGGCATTATCAAAAAGTGGAATATACATCGAATTGGAATATCAGAGAAGAGAGAATAACGTGAGAATTTTCCAAAATTAATGACAAACACCTAACCACAGATCCAAGAAGTTGAGAGGATAACAAGCACAATAAGTATTTTAAAAATCTACATACACCTAAGCACATCATACCCAAACTGCACAGAGCCAAAGACAAAGCGAAAAAAAAGTAAAAAAACCACCCTACCTGCAAAGTAATAATGATAAGAATTACAGTGGAGAGCATGTCAAAAGCCATGTAAGTATAGTGAAATATTCAAAAAGTGCTGAAAAAAAAAAAAACCCACCGACCTTAAATTCTATGTCCAGCAAAACTGCACTTCAAAGGTTAATGGGAAATAAAGACTTTCTCAGACAAACAAAAATGAGAATTAATCACCAGATAATTTGCCCTGCAAGAAATGTTAAAAGAAGTTCTTCAAGCAGAAGGAAAATTATATAGGTCAGAAACCTGGATTTGGTCAGAAACCTGGATTTACAAAGAAAGGAAGAGTGTTGGAGAAGGAAAAAATAAAGGTAAAATAAAATCTTTTATTTTTCTTATTCATAATTGACCTAAAAGGTAGTGATTTGTTTAAAGCAATAGTAGTAACAATATATTGGGTAGCTACAGCATATGGATAAGTGAAATAAAGGACAGCACTATCACAAGGGATGGGAGGGAAAAAATGGGAATACTCTGTGATAAAATACCTGTAGTACAAATGGAACAGTATAGTGCTGTCTGAAGAACTTAGGTTAGTTAGAAATATATATTGTAAAACCGAGGGCAACCACTAAAAATTTTTAAAAGAAGTGTAATCAAACTTTTGAGAGAAGAGATAAGGTGAGATTATATAAAGTACTCCAAACTGACGAAGGCAGAAAAAGAGGGAGAAAAGAAACCAATAACCAATGCAATGAATAGGAAGAAAACAGTTGGAAACATGGTAGATATTAATCTGATTACAGCAACAATCACTTTAAATGTAACTGGCCTAAATATACCTATTAAATGACAGGGATTGTCAGAATAAATTAAAAAACATGACAAAACTATGTGTTGTCTACAAGAAAATTCACTTTAAATATAAAGATTCAGATAGAGTAAAAGTAAACGGATGACTACTTTATATCCATTAGGATGGCCACTATAAAAACACCCCCCAAAATGAAAGTAATAAGTTTCGGGGACGATACTGAAAACCTGGAACTCTTTTGCAGCATTGGTGGGCACGTAAAATGGTACAGCCACTGTGAAAACAGTGTAAAAGTTCCTCACAAAGGAAAGAATAGAATTATCATATGATCCAGCAATTCCACTCTGAGAATACACTAGAGAATTGAAAGCAGGGTCTCAAAGAAATCTTTGTACACCCATGTTCATTGCAGCATTATTCAGAATATCTGAAATGTGGAAACAATCCAAATGTCTAATGATGGATGAACAGATAATCAGAATGTGGTATATAGATGTAACAAAATATGATTCAGAATTAAAAAGGAAGGAAATTCTAACATATGTTACAATATGGATGTACCTTGAGGATATTATGGTAAGTGAAATAAGCCAGTCACAAACAGATAAATACTGTATGATTCTACTCATATAAGGCTAGAGTAGTCCCGATCATAGAAACAGAAGGTAAAAGGGAAGAGGGAATAACGAGGAGCCTTTGCTGAATGGGTACAGAGTTTCAGTTTTGCAAGATGGAAATAGTTCTGGAGGTGGATGGCAGTGACAGCTGCGCAACAGAACGAATGCACTTAATGCCAATGAAATACACACAATAGTTAAGATAGTTAATTTTGGGGCTATGTACATTTTACCATAATTTTTACAAATGGGGAAAAATATTAGCAGGAGAAGAAAGTAAGTCAGAGAGGAGGAGGTAGAAAACAAAGATAGCTAGAATGAAAGAACCATGAACACAGGCAATTCTGGGTAAGGTAACTTGTAAAGGGACAAAGGGGCAATGGAGTGAAAGCAGGTAACAGATGCTCCTCTTATGCCCCATCCAAGGAGGCTCAGCTGAGTTCAAAACAGCTCTTTGTTACAGATTAAAACAATGACTTCAAAATTCTGAATAGGAGGACTCTATCATATAATTTTTTGAAGATCTTCATGTGTGATTATGGTTTAAATATCCTTTCATTAAAAAGCCACATGACTAAAAGTTACAAAAAAAGTAAAGGGAGGCCAGGCACAGTGGCTCACACCTGTAACCCCAGCAATTTGGGAGGCCCCGAGGCGGTTGGATCACCTGACATCAGGAGTTCGAGACCAGTCTGACCAACATGGAGAAACCCTGTCTCTACTAAAAATACAAAAATAGACGGGTGTGGTGGTGCATGCCTGTAATCCCAGCTACTTATGAGGCTGAGGCAAAAGAATAGCTTTAACCCAGGAGTTGGAGGTTGTGGTGAGCTGAGATCGCGCCATTGCACTCCAGCCTGTGCAACAAGAGCAAAACTCCATCTCAAAAAAAAAAAGAAAAAAAAAAAAGAGAGAGAATGATATAGCTTACCATCATTAACCAAAAGAAAGATGGAATACCTTTATTACATTGTTATATTAATATATTAATTAGCTATATTAATACTAGACAAAGCAGACTTCAGAACAAGGAAGATTATCGGGAAAAAGGAGGGTACTACGTAATGATAAAGCTGTCAATTTTCCAAGAAGACATAACAATCCTAAATATGTATGCACCCAACGAAAGAGTGCCAGAATATATAAGGCAAAACTGACAGAACTACAAGAGGACAGGCAAAATTCACTATAATTGGAGAATTTAAATACCCTTCTGTCAGTAATTGATAAATCAAGAAGGAAAAAAATTACTAAGTCTATAGATGATCTGAACAGTCATCTATATCAATTGATCCAATAGACATTTATAGCATATTCTTTCCAACAATGACAAAATGCACATTGTTCTTAAGCTTGCGTGGAAATTCACCAAGACAGACAACATCTGGGACATAAAATATACTTTAATGCATTTAAATGAACAGAAATCATCCAAAGTATGTTTTCAGACAATAGCATTAAATTAGAAATACATAACAAAAATATAGCTGGAAAACTCCAAATATTCAGAAATAAATATATATCTGAATAACTCATGGGCCAAAGAGGCAGCTAGATAGTAAATCAGAAAATATTTTGAACTGAATAAAAATAAATGAAACTTAGATTATACCTTAGGAAACTAGAGAAAGAAGAGAAAATTAAGCCTAAAGCAATCAGAAGAAGGGGAATAATAAAAATTAGAGCAGAAATAAATGAAATTGAAAACAGAAAAATAGAGAAAATAAAATGAAACTAAAAGTTAATTATTTATAACGATCAACAGACTGATAAACCTGTAGCCAGGCACCAAGGGAAAAAGAAAGAGAAGCCACAAATTACTAATATCAGATATGAAAGACGGGTTAACACTACTCGTTTCATGGGCATTAAAAGGGTAAGGGAAGCATGCCTGTAAACCCAAAACTTTGAGAGGCCAAGGCCGGCAGATCACTTGAGCCCAGGAGTTTGAGACCAGCCTGGGCAACATGGCAAAACTGTCTCTACCAAATATACAAAAATTAGCCGGGCATGGTGGCACACACCTGTGTTTCCAGCTACTTGAGGGGCTGAGCCCAGGAAATCAAGGCTGCAGTGAGCCCTGATCATGATACTGCACTCCAGCCTGGGTAACAGAGTGAGACTCTGTCTCAAAAACAAAACAAAACAAAACAAACAAACAAACAAAAAGGAACACTATAAACAACTCTATGTCCACTTAGATGAGACTCCCTTTCCCTTTTCCCTTTCATTCCTCTCTCTCTCCAGAGACTCCCTTTCCCTTTTCCCTTTCCTTTCCCCTTCCCTTTCCATCTCCCTCTCCCTCTCCCTGTCTCCTTCCCCCCAGCCTTCCACCTCCCCCTCTCCCGCTCCCTCTTCCTCTCCCTTTCCCTCTCTCTCTCTTAACTTTATTTTTGGTAGAGACAGGAGTTTGCTCTGTTGCTCAGGCTGGTCTTGAACTCCTAAGCTCAGGCGATCTGCCCACCTCAGCCTCCCAAAGTGCTGTGATTACAGGTGTAAGTGACTGCTCCAGGCCAACCAATTTCTTAAAAGACGCAAATCACAAAAATTCATACAAGAATAAATAGATAACCTGAATAGCTCTGTCTATTAAACAAATTTAATCAATAATTAAAGATCTTCAAAAAAAGAACGTACTAGGCCTAGATTGTTTCACTGGTGAATTCTACCAAACCCTAAAAGGATAAATAATACCAACGGTCTACAATCTTTTTGAGAAAACAGAAACAGAGAGAACATTTTCTCATTCTATAAAGCCAGTGCTATGATCTGAATGACAGTGTTCCCTCCAAAATTCATGCTGGAACTTAATCCTCAGTGTAGCAGTACGAAGAGCTGTGGCCTTTGGGAGGTGATTAAGTCATGAGGGCTCTGTCTCATAAATCAGATTAGCATCCCTATAAAAGGGTTTGAGGTTGAAGGGTCCCCCTTTTGCCAAGGAAGACACAGTGTTCCTCCCTAATATAGGCTGGAGCAGTAAGGCACTGTCTTGGAAACAAGGACTTAAGACTTTTACAGAGTGCGGTAAACAGGCTCTTACCAGATACCAAATCTGCTGGCACCTTGATCTTAGACTCCCAACCTCCAGAACTGTGAGAAATAAATTTCTGTCTTTTTAAAATCACCCAGTCTAGTATTTTGTTATAGCAGCACAAATATACCAAGAAAGCCAACATTATCCTAATACCAAAACCAGATAAAGACATTACCAAAAAACTCAGACCAATCTATCTCATGAATATAGACGTAACAATCCTTAAGAAAATATTAGCAAATTATTGAATAAATAAGTAAATGGGGAAGGATGGACAATTCTGTGTAGAATACCAAACAGTCTATGTAAATACTTAGCCCACAAGGAGGTAGAGGGTAAGTCTCCAATCCTTAAATGTAGACTGTGTATAATGATTTTTTTCCCAATGTACAGAGTATGGAAAGGGTAAAAAAAAAAAAAAAAGGAGTAACTTTATGGTGTTACTCTTTAAAAGTCTGATAAACACTACCTTAGCTACGTGATCAGGGATGGCATCTACAGTGATAAGTCATGTTGATAGCATATGCCCTCAATGTGATGTGATGAGAACACTATTTTACTTCTGTGGTCTTCCTCTCAAAAACCATATCCCAGTCTAATCATAAGAAAATATCAGGCAAATTCTAATTGAGCAATATTCTACAAAATACCTCACCAGTGCTCCTCAAAACTGATAAGTTGATCAAAAACAAGGATAAGTCTGAGAAACTGTCATAGTCAAGAGGAATCTAATGAAACACGATGACTAAATGTAATATGGCATCCTAGACAGGATCCTGGAACAGAAAAAAGATAAAAGCTAAGAGTATCTGAATAAAGTCTGAACTTTTGTAAGTGGAAAATGTACCAATATTGGTTATTTGTGACAAATCTATCATATTAAGATGTTAAATGTAGGGGAAAATGGTGTAGGATATATGAGAACTCTCTGTATTATCTTCATAATTTCTCTATGAATCTAATATAATCCTAAGATAAAGTTTCTTAACAATATAGACAGAAAAGTACATTGAACTCAAAAAGAAAAAAAAAGAGGAAATTCTAGAAGTAATTCTAAGGACTTTCCCAGGATATAACACTTAAGGGCAGCCGATGACATGAAAAGCAAAAATCTAAAAGGAGCTAACAGAGTAAGTAGCAAGAACAATAATCAAACAGATACGTCGTAAGATTTTTCTGGACCTAAACAGACACAAATCTTTAAAGAAACCACTCAAGCTGGACAATATGAAACTGGGGGTTTATTCCTTAAATTCAAATTAAAAAAAAGCTTTGAGAGAATAAACTAAGCCATCTAAACTCAAGACATGAATGAGAAACTGAATTCCTAACATTATGCTAAAAGATGATGAAACTGTATATAAGGGCAAATAATATATTTTCAGACAGACAAAGTTTTGAATATTTACTTCTCACTGTTTCTGAGAATTTTATCATAAAATATAATCAAGTGAAATAAAGAATGATGAATCCAAGAAAGCAGAAATTATAGCCCAGAGAATATAGTTTAGGACAATGTACAGCATATGAGAAACAGGGCAGTGAAAGGATGAAGTTCTTTTTAATTGTTTGGTGAGGGAAAAGGGATCATGATGAATCCTGAGTGCTGCTAGAAAAAAAAAAAATGGCTAAATATGTTGAATTTTTAAAGGCAGCCATTTGATAAACAAAAAGAAAAAAATCAAGATGACAGAACTTATAAGGACAGTAAATATAAAGTGGTCTACAGTTGATAACCTTAAAACAAAAGGACACCAAAAGTTTGAAAATGAAAGAATAGAAAACATATTTCAGTCAATCCTATTATAAAAGCATAGACAGGCATGGTGGCTCACGCCTGTAATCCCAGTATTTAGGGAGGCTGAAGCAGGTGGGTCACTTGAGGTCAGGAGTTCAACATCAGCCTGACCAACACTGTAAAACCCTGTCTCTACTAAAAATACAAAAATTAGCCGGGCATGGTGGTGGGTGCATGTAATCCCAGCTACTTGGGAGGCTGAGGCAGGAGAATCACTTGAACCTAGGAGGCAGAGGCTGCAGTGAGCCAAAATTGCGCCACTGCACTCCAGCCTGGGTGACAGAATGAGAGTCCGTCTCAAAAAAAAAAGAGGCGGGTATAATAATGTCAATATCAGACAAAACAAAGTTGAAAGCAATAAGAATTAACTAGGACAACACACATGTTTCCTGCTGATAAAACAAATACCATGTTTTCTTGATCCTTTTCCATATTTTAACATCTCTGCAATCAGGTTGTATCTTACAATGCATGGTATCTTAGATTTGATGAAATGGAGTAATTGACCAGGAATATAAGTCATAATTCCTAATGCATTAACAACATAGCTTCTGAATATATAAAGCAATAATAGAAATAAAAAATTGAACAAATCTGCAATCATACTTTCTTAGAAATATATTTTTTTCTTTTTGAGATGGAGTCTCACTCTGTCACCCAGGCTGGAGTGCAGTGGCACAATCTCAGCTAACTACAAACTCCACCTCCCAGGTTCAAGTGATTTCCCTGCCTTAGCCTCCCCAGCAGCTGGGACTACAGGAACGTGCTACCACACCTGGCTAATTTTTGTATTTTTACAGAGATGAGGTTTCACCATGTTGCCCAGGCTGGTCTCGAACTCCTGAGCCCAAGCGTTGCCCAGGCTGGTCTCGAACTCCTGAGCCCAAGCGATCCGCCCACCTTGGCCTCCCAAAGTGCTGGGATTACAGGTGTGAGCCACTGTACCTGGCCCCTCAGAAACATATTTTCTTAGAAACTGACAGATAAGGTAGACAAAAATTAGGTACGGGTTTAACGAATTTTAAGAACACAATTAAGTTTAATCCAATAGATGTTTATAAACTATAATATGCAGCAAACTTAACACCCATGGAACTGTCACCAAAAAAACTGACCATGCATGAGATCACAAAAAGATCTTAAATTCCAATGAATGGGAAATGTGGGATCATCTACCGAAGTAAGAGAATTATAGGCTTGAGGGGCAAGGTTTCAAATATTGACATACAGTGACAGGAGAGGAAGTAGACTAGGGAAACCTAATAGGATTTGCCAGCAGCCTCAGCCTAACTGAAGTTGGTGCTTATGAATTTGGTACGCAGTCTCCCTGATGATGAGAGAATAACGTATTTCAAAATGAAATTATTCAAAGCTACTCTAATACCTGAAATGTCCATGAGCATGGTTGAATAGCTAGGAGACTGGTTAGGGCCAAAATGCAATGTGAACATAAACTCACAAAAATAGCCAAGGCCTCATATTTTGAGTATTCAAACAATTTCACTGCAAGGGAATAAAGTGCATGTGAATAATCTCAGACACTGGAGTTTCTCCTTTAAGGAACCAAGTCTCAAAGGCAGAGAAGTACTACTCTGATAGGAACACACTACTGGGGAGTTTTAAATATGTGTTATGTTCTGACAAGCAGCTCTTGCAGTGAACTGCTGATTTCAACAAATGACTTATATAAACAATTGAAGGAAGTTATAAAATAAAATGAACACAAAATACTCCTCCCATTCTTGTGTGCAAGAGAGATGTTTTAATTTTAAGGAAGTCATCTGACTTTTCCCTGACATCAAAAGCACTCATTAAAACAGGTGTGACAGATGTTAATGACGCACCTACCACAGCAGTGGGCCCAGAGAAAAGATAGCCTTCTCTCCTTTCATCCTAAACCAAATGCTGCCTCCTCAGTATGATTCCCACATCCCAGAGGAAAGGAGGAAGACAAAAAGCAGAAAGCTATCTCTGTTCATTACCCATTTAGTCCAATAAAAAAGAAAAACTGACTTTCAATGAGCTTAGTGATTTACATTACATCTAATCATAACCAATTTTCTAGGATGTAGTTGAGAGAAAAAAGAGCATTAGCAGTTTTTAAGATACAGAAGTCCAAATTAAAGCAGTTTTTATTTCCTGAGATTATTTTAAAAAGTAGTCCCTAATTGAGATTTTTAACAAAACTATTCTAAAATAAACTACAACTACTCAAATTTGTAAAAGAGTGTAAAATGAAAAGGAACTCTAAAATTAGGAGAAAATCATCACCAAACCAGAATCTAGCCAAAAAATCTCTTAAGTTTATTTTATCATTTGGGGTCTACAATGCTCAGGTATATGCTATATAAGGGGAAACTCAGGCAGTAATTCTGGTAGTAAATAAAGGTGTTTATGAGAAATACTCATACAGCTAAAATATTAAGACAATATTATAGCAGTTATGAAGCAGTAGTAACATTTAAAATGTTAATACCAAAGAAAAACATTTCTCTAAATGTATATCAAATTATATTATACTTTTTATTTCTGGTAGTCTCTTAAGTATGCATCAGTTGGGAGATATTCTCATTGCCAACAACACTATAACCTAAAAAGAAAAACACACAGATCCAGCATGGAAACTATATGAAAGCTAGTCTATAACAGCCAGATTGTCAGTGATATCTTTCAGACTCAAATGATATTTTGCCAACTATGACATTATTGTATAATTCAGCATCTTTTAAACATAACTACCAATTAAAAGATATTCAGACATACTATCTTCCTTCTGGCGTTTTAGCACTGCATAATAGATTCTTTCTTTGTAACAAAATAATAGCATCAAATTCAAATTCAAGTTTGCTCTTTGATAATTCTAAATTCAAATTTGTGTCCAGAAAGGTCATCTGCAGGACTTTTATTTAACACCAAAAATTATCACTGAGGCATTAAATTATTATTTGCACCTCAGAAATTCTGGTCTTAAAGTCCATGACCTCTGGCAAAGAGAAATTAATGTTTAACATCAAACAAACTATTCATACTTTAATTATATGTCTACCTCTTCAAAGCTATCTAAAAACATAGCATTCATTATAGCACAACTCAAAATTAATGGAGACAAACCTCCTTAACCTAAGTAGAACAAAGATCATATCCTCAGATTTATACAGAGAACCCCTCTACTTTTAATTAGTGTAAAACTCCAACGTTTTCTTCTTATTCTAAATATCCAATAAATCATAAATCTTTTGCCGTCTTCTTTTGTAGAAACATCTATGTAATAAATATGTACCATGTATAAGCCTGATATCGTTTGGATGTTTGTCCCCTCCAAATCTCATGTTGAAATTTGATCTCCAATTTGGAGGTGCAGCCTAGTGGGGAGTGTTTGTGTCATGAATGGCCTGATGTCTTTCTTGCACTGAGTGGGTTCTCACTCGATTAGTTTCCTTGAGAACTGGTTGTTTAAAAGAGCCTGGAACCTCTTCCTCTCTCACCATGCGACATGCCTGCTCCCACTTTGCCTTCTGCCATGATTACAAAGCTTCCTGAGGCCCTCATTGGAAGGAGATGCTGGTGCCATGCTTTTTGTACAGCCTGCAGAACCAGAAGCCAAATAAATCTCTTTTCTTTATAAATTACCCATCCTTAGGTATTCTTTTATAGCAATGCAAATTAACTAATATAAAGCCATTAGGTAATAAAAAGAAAGCCTCTCTCTCTCCATTGCCATAAACTACTGCAGGGCCTTAAACATCACATTTTATTTGGTACAAAATCCTCCTAAATGGTAGGACAGATTCCATATTTTCCTCTCTAAAGCCACTCAACACATCTTCCATAAATTAATCCTCATAAAGTGCTACATAACTGAAAATTGCTGGAGTCCTCCAACTGCTCAACAAATTCCAACCCTTTGACTTGGTATTAAATAATCTGGTCTATGCACACCTTCCCAGAAGTATATTCCTGCACTCATATTTCTCTCAACACTGGTAAACTGAGATGCTTGCTATTCTCTAAATGCACTTTGAGCCGCCTTGCATATACACCTCTTCCCATCTTCATGTAACCTGACTAATCTATAATCCCATCCATCCTTCTAGGCTTGGCTCAAATGCCACGTTCTTCAATCAGCCTCCCTTGCCTGTCAAACCTGGCAGAAATTATTTCTTCCAATTTAGAATGACAGTAGCACTTTGGCATTCATCACAGCTTGCATTATAATTATTTAGATTCATAATCCAAAATCTTTACCCTGGCACTGTGTAGAATCTTTCAGATTCAATAACTTGGCAACAATTGGGGTGACCATGGAATATGCTGTCCACAACCAGATACTACTGAAAGTGAAAGGAGACAATTTTTGGTAATTATGCTGGGGGACTGTCTCAGGCACACTAGATGTATGGTCGTCCTAGCAAAATGATACATCTGACCAACCTTGTCAGTAACTAATTACACTTATTTATACTGACTTAAAAGATTGAACTTGAAATTAAGAGAATATAAGCAGAAAAAAAGAACGTAACTTTTGTCTTGAAAACACTAAACTTCCTAAAGTGGTACAGTGAATTTTGAAATTGAAAACCAAGCTATCAGTCCTGACTCTGATGCCAACTAGTTATTTTATGGCAAGTCACTTAACTGAGTTTCCAGATCAGCTAAATTAAATACTCAGATCTCTAAGGTCTATTCTAGTTAGACTTATAATTTTATATTATTTCCCCTAATAGCCTATATAATAGGGTCTCTGCTAGATAACTGTGAATCTCTATTTACACAGCACATGTACTCAATAAAGTACTTGGTTAACAAAACAAATTAGTTTTTAATATTTTAATAAGGTATACTTAACCACCTCAGCATTTAGATGACATGATTCATCTTCTAGGAAAAAAATGCTATATTAACTAACATTTGCAGACAGTTGTCAAATACTTTTAAACTATTTTTTCTCCTATAGCATTTTGTTTCAAGAAATAAAAACTCAAAAAGTTTATAACTACCTTGAACAAGTTAGAAATCACTAGGTATAGATTTAAATATTCTAAGTTTAATTTCTAATTGATGTTTTTATTTGGCTTTCCAAAAATTTCAAATGTATTATTTTTCCTTTCCTCCTCATCTTCAGGTTTTTCCAATCCCATTCCTCAGATATAACCATCATTAACAGATTGCTGTGTAGACTTGCAAAACTTTCTTACACATACAAGGATATATACATTTATATCTTTCCTTCTCCTTTCCACAAATGAAATCAGAGTATACATACTTTTCTGCAACTTGTTTTTATTAATAATATAAATTACATATTTTTCCATACATCTTATTCTTATTAGCAGCCTCCTAGTATTCCACTCTATTCTGTATTTAACTAGTCCGTTATCGGTTGGATCAATTAGGTTACTTAGAGATTTATTCTAGTCTAACGTATGAATCTTTAAATACTTAGTAACTATATCTGCAAGATAATTATAAATAGGATTGTTCGATGAAAGGGGTGTGAATTTTAAATGATTCTTAAATTGCATCTCAAAAAAATTTACATTGTTTCAAGAACTCAAAAACATGTTTCCTCATACTCTAGTCTGACAAGTATAGATCAGTTTAAAAAAAATAAAAAAAGATAAACCTATAAGGACCACCATGTCCATAAGATACTGTTTTCTAAAGTCACAGAAAAATATGATTTCACTTCTGCAAATAAAAAGTTTATATATGAATATGTGTATATGTATGCGTAAGTGTAAAACACACAAGCATAGGCTCCTTCTAACCCTCAGGTCTCAACTTAAATATCACCACTTCAGAAAGGCCCTCTTTGTCTAACCTATTTAAAATAACTCCCACTTTACCCCCAATAATTCTTTATCAGAGCAGTATTTTTATTTACTTTAAGTAGACAGTAAAAGGTATAATTATTCATTTACTTGCTTATTATCTGTCTCTACTAACAGGCAGAGGGCAGAGAATCATGTCTGCTTGTTAGCTGTTTCATCCTTACCACTTAGCACAATGAATACAGAATTGTATATGCCATATAGAATTTCGCTTAACAAATTACTTACTGGATGCACAAATACATAGAATGCTTGTTAACGAGTAGAAAGTAAGATTAAGGGAAGGGTTAAAAAGTAAATTTACTTTTATTTCAGTCAATTATGTATTCTTATTCTTGACAATGAACATGTGTTACGTTTGCTTTAAAATATTTTAGTGCAAATTTAGTTTTAACCAGATCATTACAGATGCCTTACAATCTGGTCATATAAAGAAGATTTTCTAATTTTGCAAATTTAAATGATCTAACTGAATATTATGTGGATTTTTGTTGTCTATTTTGAAAAAACCTTGAAACTTTGCTTCATAAAGTTAAGCTTTTATCTTCACTTTTAATCTCCTTTAATGCTGACTACTGAATTCTCATCGGTGCTCTGCCTTTGTATGTTCTTTCAAATTACTATTACCCTAAAGTTACAGAGTACTTACAATTTACAAAATGCTTTACATATATTATTCCGTTTGCCCCTCAAAGGTGTGCTGGGCAGAGATGACTGTTTAAGAGTTACAGGTAAGAAAACTGATGCGCAGGGAGGTTAATCACCTCATCCACAGTGGGACTGACACATTAACGCAAAATGTCAGACTTTTAGCACGAGGTTTGTTTCATTATACAAGTTATGACAGTTTACATAAAATTATTAACTAGAAATGCCTCAGTCTGTCTGCAAACAACATATCTATTTCAATATACCTATACAGTTGTTTGTAAAACAACTGCATTTAACGGAGTATTTGGAGTGAAACGGGGCCTAAGAGATCATTAAATTTAATTCGTTTATTTTATAGAAAATAAAAAATCACAGAATTACAATATGTAATCCAGTCATTAACAGCAGACATGAACTAGAACCCAAGCAGTGACAGTAGATATATATTCAGGCTTTAGAGAGTTCCTAGACATGAAATTCATGATTAAGAAGTCAAATTACACCAGTTACCTTGAATAAAACTTTCACTAAAGTTATAATTACCATTACAAAAAAGCAAAATAACTGATTAGAACTTATCCTTTAATTAACACCAACCAACTACTGTACATCCTAGTGCTTTGAAATTAAAATATTCCACTAATGAGTAATAATTTCCTGCTATCTAGCCAATTTTTAATCATGCCAGGCCATTAGTCACTTATTCCAGAACCTCTATTACTCAATACTAACCTCAGATACTATATGGAATTTTTTACAAACATTTCTGTCAAAAAAAAAAAAAAGGGTGGGGGATGCTCAGTGTGTATTCTTATCTATCATGGCCATAATATCCCAGCAGTCATTTAAGGAGCTGGTAAAGTGTAAGTTTCCTTTACTAAAAACAAGTTCATGTTACTCCCTTTTCATCAATCCTTCTTCCTTTACTAGAACTAACATTTGCCAATTATCAGACGTGGTATGAAAGGACAGAAAAAGAAAGTGTATTTCTGTGTTTTCACATTCCAGTCTCACATGATAATTTTGGAATCTATTTTTAAATTCAACTGACAGGAAGAAAGGTCAATAAAAAATTAATGGACAAAAGATACAGACATTTTACCTTAATTCCTACTACTCTTAATGGACCAGTAATAATTTAAATAATAATAACAATGTGCCTGCCAATGCTTTTTTTGAAAATATGATTCAACAGATAATTATAAAAAACAAAGGATTTTAGTATAAAATGACTGGCAATGTTAATCCAAAATGGCAGCAAATAAAAATAATGCTGTTTTATATTCAGTTAAATATTTTTAAAAGATATAAGATCTTCTAAAATCAAGAGTTGCTGTTACTGAAAATGTATAAAAGTAGAGTTAAATATTAAAAGTTGTATTTTAAATATTTTGATTAAGAAAGCATGTTGGGAACAAAAGTCAAATTCTACTTCACAATTTGCTCAGAAATTCTGTTTTCCAGTAATAATGCACAAATGTTTTATATATTTTAACTATAATTATTAAGTTTCATTTAATGTTTAAAGCTGATAATTAACCTAATAGTCATGTTAAGTATACCACAGGCCTACTATGGACACTCCAAAGCAGCTTCTTGCAGCCAAGCACTAGCCAGCTGGCTGATGGCCAGTATATATAGCCACACACTTCAGGTGGGAATCAGAAAACTCTCCCTACAGAAATAAAACCATCAAAGATGCACAATACTTTCAACATTATTTTTAAAGAAGGTTTGTGAAGATAAGCACCATCACAAGAGATGTGTTTCCTTTTTCAATAACTAACAGAAGAATACAACTCACAGAAGAGCAAACATAGACTACAGTGGATCCTTGAACAACCCGGTTTTGAACTGCATGGTTCCACTTACATGGTGATTTTTATTTCCAACCAAATGCAACAGAAAATACGGTATTTGCGGGATGCAAAACCTGACGATACAGGCAGCCTAGTTTTCACATACTCAGGTCTTACAGAGGTGACTACAGTACTTGAATATGCACAGATCTGGGCATATGTGGGGGTCCTGGAACCAATCTCCCATGTATACCAAGGAATAACTGTGTTTCTGAACATACGACAAATATTCCACTTCACAATCAAAGATATAAAATTCAATGAGTAAAATGTCATTTCTGCCTAACAATGAAGTTTATTTTTGCATGGGTAGGGCAGTGGTCTTGCTCTGTTGCCCAGGCTAGAGTGCAGTGGTATAATCATGGCTCACTGAAGCCTCGACCTGTCAGGCTCAAGCAATCCTCCCACCTCAGCCTCTTTAGTACCTGGGACCAAAGGTGTGTGCCACCACACCTGACCAATTTTTTTTTAAACTTTTTTTGTGAGGATGGGGTCTCACTATATTGCCCAGGCCAGTCTTGAACTTTTGGGCTAAAGTAATCCTCCTGCCTCAGCTCCCAAAATGCTGAGATTACAGGGGTGAGCCACCGCACCCAGCCTAAATTTTGTATTTTTAAATGAACATTACTTTGTAATAGTTGGCTAAAGTGTGATTAGGTTTGTATCCTTTCTTCACTCTTAGTAAAAATGTAAATTGTTACATCATTTACTGAAACCATTTTGACAATTACATAAATTACTGACTCAAACCATTAATTGTTCTTTTAGGAATTTTTCCTAAGGAAAGAATCAGAGATTTAGACAAAGACTAATAATATGAGCATTAGTAATTAAAAAGGAAAAATAGACAGGGATACAGAAAGGAAGAATAGGAAATGACTTAAATGTCCCAAAATAGAGGAAGTAGTTAAAATAATTATAGTACAACCTTATGATGGAAAAGTTTTTTGGCCATTAAAAACCATGCCTTTGAACGCCTTTAACAATATCAGGAAGATCTCAGGATATAATAACAAGTAGAAAAACAAGATACAAAACAATATATACCAAATAATCTGAATTTAATTTTTAAAAGTGTATGTACATATTTAGACATTTCCATACCAAAATGTTAACACTGTTTATCTTTGGGCAGTGATATTTTTCTCAGTGTTCTAAAATAATCATATATTACTTTTATATAATTAGTAAAGTCTTTTTTTTTTTTTTTTAAATACTAAACTCATCTTTTAATCAGTGGTAAAATTTAGAAAAGGCACCAGATAAAACATTGATGACTTTCTGCCAAAAACATGACAGACAGAAGTTAAGAGTCTACAAACAATTCTTTTCACAGGAGAATTGGGTTGTCTTGCAAGAAGTAAATACAGCAAATTCCGACAGACCTCACTGGTATGTCTTGATTCGGTAGGAGAAAGGCAGATGCTTGGGCAGCCTGAAGGAGAAATGATGAAAACTGACCCACCTTGAGCCTCTTCCCATTTGTGTTCATTAGCACTGTGAATTTCCAACAGTGGAATACAGTGTTTATATATAGCAGTCCCCAAATCTGTTGGACTGTGGAGCATCCTTTTTGTTTGTTTGTTTGCTTTTCAGTAGACCCATTAATACATCTTAAAGGGCACAGTTTGGGAAACAGTGATGTAAAGATATTCAAGGGAAGATGGACTACATTGAGATTTGCAAACTGTAGCCCACAGGCCAAATCCAGTGCACTTCCTGCTTTTGTATATAAAGTTTTACAGGAACACAGCCACACATATTTGTTACAGATTGTCTGTATTCTGTCTGTGGTGGTTTTCCCACTTATAATAGCAGAGGTGAGTAGTGTAAACAGAGACCAAATGTCAAGTAAAGCCTAAAGTATCTATTCTTTGGTCCTTTAACAGAAAGTTTGCCAACCACTGTACTACATGATACATCTCTTTCAGCCCTGATAGTTTGTGATTCTAAGTTATTTCTCGTCAGGGGGATGCCTGTTTCACTTAAAATTTTTTTAATAAAAAAGGGGAAGGGAGTGGGAGGACAAAAGACAAACACTGAGCAAGAGGATGAAGAATATAAGGATAAGAGAAGAAACTTGGTGTACGAATAATGAGGAAATGTGCCCTAGTGACTGCAAAAAGGAACTGTTAAAGGGAGAACTACAAACTACACACAGTTTACTAACTTATCTTTGTGATCACTATCTTAGCTTAACTAGAAAAATAATGGAGTGAATTCTTGAAAAAGGAAATATTTTGTGATAGTTCTTATCTTCGTGAGTCTTGTTTAAAAATAACATTCAAAGTATCTGAGCATCTTTGACACACAGCATTGTTGTGTGCTGTAAGAATCTTACAATAGTTTATTTTCAATTCTACCCTACGCATCGGACTACACTACATATACCATTCTGTTACACTTTTAAATTTTATATGTTATAAACTATTTCTGTGTTAGACCAGAATCAGCATATTAGGACTTGCTACCTGTTTTTGTAAACAAAGTTTCACGGGAACAGCGAAGGCTGTTTGATCTATATGGTGGCTTTTGTGCTACAATGGTCGAGTTAAGTAGCTGTGACAGAGACTGACCCATTAAGCCTAAAATATTTACTATCTGGCCCTTTACAGAAAATTCTGTCGCACGTTACCCTATTGCTGCCTGCCCTATTCCCCTCACCTCTCTATCACTGGCACCCATTTGCTTTTAAAATCCACTTTTATCTTGAATCATGTAAGACAAATATATACTGATAAGACTATTTAATTCATGGTGCCTTGCATAATGGCCAGAGGTGCATGAGTTTGTGAAGGTGGAAATAAACTACTTAGAGAGTGAAAAAGAGAGAGAAAAAATATTTGTGGGTCCCTGTTTAGACAGTCAATTATCTCTTAAAGCAATTAAATAATTTAAAAAATATATTTTTATATTTACTCTAAAAAAGAAAATACTCTAGCCCACTTTGTTTTTTTCCTTTCACATTTCTTGTAGCATGGGTATGTCAGCAACAAACTCTCAGTTTCTGTTCTGAAAAGGTCTTTATTTCACTTTAATTTTTGAAAGATATTTTTGCTGGGTATAGTTTTGGTTGCCTTTTTTTAAGGACTTAAAAATTATTGCTCTGAGCTAACTTGGGCAGCACAGATACTAGTACTAAAATTGGAACAATACAGTGAAGATTAGCACGGCCCCTTAATTACTTTTTTTAAACTAAAAAATATTGCTCAGTGTCTTCTAGCTCACATTTTTTTCTGGCAAAAGTCTGCTGCACTTCTTATCTTTGTTCCTCTGTATGGAATGTGTCCTTTTACTTTTAAAATTTCCTATTGCCTTCAAGATTTTTTCATGTTTGGTTTCCAGAAGTTTGACTATGATGTGTACAGGCATATTTTCTTTTTATTATTATTATTATCATCACGGTATTTAGTTTGCTTGGGCGTTGTCTGAGCTTCTTTTTGGTTGTGTGGTTTGCTCTCATTCATTTTTTAAAATTCTTGGCCATTATCTATTCAAACATTTGTTTCTCCCTGTCCTTGTTCTGTTTTCCTTGTGAGACTCCCATTTACTTTTAATTTACTTATGTTACAGCCTCTGATATTGTCCCATCTTAGATGCTCTGTTCAATGAATGATGCTCCATTGTATAAATGTATCACATTTTGTTTATCCATTCAGATACTGAAGGACATTTTGGTTGCTTCCAAGTTTTGGCAATAATGAGTAAAATTCTTATGAACATTTCTGTGTAAGTTTTGTGTGAACATAAATTTTCAACTCATGTGGGTAAATATCAAGGAGCACAATTGTTAAATCTTATGATAAAAATGTTTAATTTTCTAAGAAACTGCCAAACTGTCTTCGAAAATGGCTGTACCATTTTGCATTCCCAGCAACAATGAATAAGAGTTCCTGTTGTTCTGCATCCTTGTGAGAGTTTGGTGGTGTTGTATTTTAGATTTTAACTATCCTAAGACGTGTGTAGAACAGTTTTAGATTTACTGCAAAATTGAGCATAAGGTATCAAAATTTCCTCTGCCCTACACATGCATAGTTTCCCACATTATCAACATCCCCCACTAGAGTGGTACATTTATTGCAACTGAATAACCTGTATTGAGACATCATTATCACCCAAAGTCCATAGTTTATATTAGTGTTCACTCTTGATGTTGCAAATTCTATGGGCTTGGACAAACTTATGACACGTATCCTCCATTATAGTATCATACAGAGTAGTCTCACTGTCATAAAAATCTGTGCTCTGCTTGTTCATCGCCCTCTCCTCCCAAACCCTGCAACCACTAATCTTTTTACTAACACCATAGTTTTGCCTTTTCTGGAATGTCATGTGGTTGGAATCATACGGTTTTTCGCCCTTTCAAATTGGCTTCTTTCACTTGGTAATTTGCATTTATAATTCCTCCAGTGCATTATGGTTTGACAGCTCATTCCTTTTTTCTTTTCTTTCTTTCTTTCTTTTGAGACAGAGTCTCACTCTGTCACCCAGGCCGGAGTACAGTGGTACAATCTTGGCTCACTGCAACCTCCACCTCCTGGGTTCAAGTGATTCTCATGCCTCAGTCTCCTGAGTAGCTGGGATTACAGGCATGCACCACTACACCCAGCTAATTTTTGTATTTTTGGTAGACACGGGGTTTCGCCATGTTGGCCAAGCTGGTCTCGGACTCCTGCCCTCAAGTGATCTGCCCACCTCCACCTCCCAAAGTGCTCGGATTACAGGCATGAGCCACGGCACTTGGCCTGGTGGCTCACTTCTTTTTGGTAATGAATAATATTCCACTGTCTAGATGTACAACAGTTTATTCTTTCACCTACTGAAGGACATCTTGATAACAAGGAATAAAGATGCTACAAACACATTTGCGTGGTTTTGTGTGGACATAACTTTTCAACTAATTCAGGTAAATACCAAGAAGTGCAATTGCTGGATCAGATGTTAAAGAGTGTGTGTTGTTTCTGAGTTATTGGTTTGACTCATCTGGTAGTCTGTAGGAGTATACCTCAAGTAATTTTTAAAATAAAGGTATATATGAAACCCCGTCTCTACCAAAAATACAAAAGTTAGCCAGGCGTGGTGGCATGCACCTGTAATCCCAGCTACTCAGGAAGCTGAGGCAGGAGAATCATTTGAAGGCAGGAGAATCGTTTGAACCCAGGAGGTGGAAGTTGCAGTGAGCTGAGATTGCGCCACTGCACGACAGCCTGGGTGACAAGAGTGAAACTCTGTCTCAAAAAAAATAATAATAATAATAATTAATTTTTTAAAAAAGGTATATAAAGAATGAAATGTGAATGGTATATTTTCTAAAAATATCTTTCTATTGGGTAGAAGTCACAAAGGCTGAAAATAGTTCTATTGATTAGTTTCTCTCTCAATAGTAGATGGGCTCATTAAAGTCTATTAATTTTTTGCATGAATGCTGAACATGGTATGCAGAACAGCAGTATTATTTACACCTGAAAAATGGTATGCTTATTTTTCTGTCATGCCAGATTAACTAAATCTAGTCAGGAATGGATTTTATTGCTACAGTTACCTTAAGTATACTGTAGGTTTCAAATTCCTCTACTGGGAGACTACCATTGTCCTGTGCTTAGGAGCCAGACAGTTTCTGTTTTTTTTTTTCCCCTTTCCTCTGAGTTTTCAACCACTCCAGCATACCAATACCCTGCTCTTGACCCTTCCCAAACAGTAGAAAGCTCATGGTTGGGGCAGCTACGATTCTCCACTGTTCTGGTCCAGCCTCAGTCTTAGGTAGGCCCTGTGGCTCTTCTTCTTGTGGCAGTCAAAATCTGCTTTGCATTTGTATTGGTCTTAGGTGGAAGTTTCCTACTCTTCCTCTGGTAGTAAAAGACCTCTCCTTGGTATCAGTGTAGAATCCTGAGGCCCAGAATGGTTTCTGCGCCTCTTTCAGAAATAAAGGTTTTTCTCTTCTACCCTTTCCCCAGCATCAGTGAGTCTCTGCCTGCATCCTGGGGACAGAAGCGTTCCTCCTCTAAGAAGCACAGGTGTTTGACTTCTAATCTCCCTTCAGAAACTTATGAAATCAGAAGGTTTTCCGCCCCTCCCCCACTGGTTTGAGGCTTAAAGGGGAAGGGTCTGAGTGAATGGGAAGGCCTTTGTCCTGTCTCCCAGGCACAAAGGCCGCTCTACATCACTCTCTCTCTCTGCAGTTGCAGGTCATCACGTCCTTCATCCCTATACCACAGAGATGGCTTTCTGTAGTCTCCTGCTTTTGCCTCCTCTTAATTGGGAGTACTCTGTGGAGCCCCAAGGAAAAGTGCTTGCAAGAAAGTATAAACTCCCTTTCTGTCCGAGGCCCCCATGCATTCCAAACTAGGCCATAGTTGGCCTTGTAGTTAAAGGCCTTTTAATTACAACTCTAAGAGTTTTCCTCTTACTCACTTTTATGGTAAATGTCTCTTTCTCTTGTGTTCTGCCAAAAGTGAAACAATGCATACGAGCGATGCCTTTGAGGGGGTTGTGTGGGGAGGGTTGTCCTTTTTGGAATTTAGGCTATTTGGTTGCTGATACAGTTTGGCTGTGTTCCCACCCAAAACCTCACCTTGAATTGTAGCTCCCATAATTCCCAAGAGTTGTGGAAGGGACCTAGTGGGAGATAAATGAATCATGGGGGCGGTTCCCCCCATACTGTTCTTGCAGTAGTGAGTCTCATAATATGATTTTTATAAGGGGTTTCCCCTTTCACTTGACTCCCATTCTCTCTTGCCTGCCACCATGTAACATGTGCCTTTTGCCTTCTGCATGATTGTGAGGCCTCCCCAGCCATGTGGAACTGTGAGTCCATTAAACCTGTTTTCCTTTATAAATTACCCAGTCTCAGGTATGTCTTTATCAGCAGTGTGAAAATGGACTAATACATTTCCTTTGCATGCTCAGCTCTCTGCTGGGCTCAAGAAAACTTATGACGTTGTAGCTTACTAAGCTCTTCTTGTGGTGAGAGTGGGATTTTCTTTATGCACTTCTTTATATCCTAAACAGAAGTGGAAATCTCCTTCCACTTTGATCTGCTTTCCTTTTCTATTTGTGTAAAAGTGTCACCATTCTTCTAGTGATATGGTTTGGCTGTGTCCCCACCCAAATCTTATCTTAATTTGTAACTCCCACAATTCCCGTTCCACCTCCCAGTGGAATCACCCAGTGGGAGGTGATTGAATTACAGGGGTGGGTTTTTCCTGTGCTGTTCTTGTGATAGTGAATGAGTCTCATGAGATCTGATGGTTTGGAAAATGGGAGTTTCCCTGCACAAGCTCTCTCTTTGCCTGCTGCCATCCATGTAAGATGTGACTTGCTCCTCCTTGCCTTCCACCATGATTGTGAGACTTCCCCAGCCATGTGGAACTGTAAGTCCCATTAAATCTCTTTCTTTTGTAAATTGCCCTGTTTCAGGCATGTCTTTATCAGCAGTGTAAAAACGGACTAATACACCTAGTTACCCAAAACTTGGGTAAACCTTGAAAGTATGTCTGACTTCTCTATAACAATGTTTAATGTTCAATCAGAAGTCTCAATCAGATAAATCATTAATACCTCTGATACGGTTTGGATATTTGTCCCTGCCCAAATCTCATGTGAAAAGGTAATCCCCAACGTTGGAGGTGGAACCAGGTGGGAAGTGTTTGGGTCATGGGGGAAGATCCCTCATGGCGTGGTGCTGTCCTTGAGATAGTGAGTTCTCACAAGATCTGGTTACAAGTGTGTGGCACCCCCCACCTCACTCTCTTGATCCTGGTCTTGCCATGTGAGATGCCTGCTCCCCCCTTGCCTTCCACCATGATTGGAAGCTTCCTGAGGCCTCCCCAGAAGCCAACCAGATGCCAGCACCATGCTTTCTGTACAGCCTGCAGAACTGTGAGCCAACTAAACCTCTTTTCTTTATAAATTACCTAGCTTCAGGTATTTATTTATAGCAACGCAAGAACAGACTAACACAATCTCCTTAGTAGGATCCTTTTCCACTGATTTCTCTACTATAAGTACTTATCATCTCACAATGGCCTCTTACAACAATTTTCCTTCAACCAGCTTGTACTCTGTCTTCCTCTAAACCTGACTTCACCATCATACTCATTACACATGGCATTGTTTTTATTATTTACAATCATGCAATCTGATCCTATTCTGCTGTTAAAGGCTACCTTCCTACAGGAACAGGTCTTCTATTGTATTTCCATACTGATCCAGGTCTTCCTTTGAATCAACATCTAGAAATCTTATAATTCAAGGCCTATTACAAAGGGGACATCTTACATGAAAAAATTCCCTGATCACACAGACAGAATTCCTCTCTTCTGAACTGTATGCTGCTTTATTTATGCATCTGGACTGGTATTCAAGTTGTATATATCTCTTACATCCCTTATTAAATTGTAAACTTTAAAAAAGCAGAACTCAGATCTAATAAGTTACTGTATTCCTTCTTTTAGCTTTCCTGCATAAATATTTATCTTGCAAATTAAAACAGCAAAATAGAAAACACAATAACATGACACTGTCCTTCTTATAATCTATGCATCTTTAATGCATGCCCAATAACGACACTAAAAAATTTCATCAGTTCATAAAACACTATTATCAAAAAGAGAGAAGCAAATACACTATGACTACAATTTTTACACTATCCAAATATTTTCAGAGGAAAGCCCAATTAGGATTAGTTTAGGAACTTCCTGGCATACTTACCATTTCTACTATTAAAGTTAGATTTGTAACAGTAATCTCAAACACAAATATACTGAAGTGCCTTTGCTTAGTACCATGTAAATAAATATATCCCAAATAGCCATGAGGTTTACTAAGAAAAGTCACTGCCGCAAGTAAAAAGAAATAAGCCTATCTACTTCACTAATTTGGCTAGTGCCTTATTCGGTAATTGTACTCAGGCATTTCACCAAGATGGAAAAATGGCATGCTTCTACTAAAATCATTTCCAATGAACAGGGGAGGGTATACACAAACATAAGAAGAAAAAAACAGCAGTTCTAATATTTTATGCTTTTCTGTAACAGCACTCTCAAGTATAGTTTTCAAAAAACAGGACATAAAAATCCCACATATATGCCATGTTAGTGAAAAGCCAGAGTAGGGGCCATCTTTGCCAATTAGCTTCCCTGGCCAAACTACAATCATCAGAGAAATTCTTCCAGGAGGAACACCAATACCTGATTGTATTCGACTTGAATAAAAGATCAGATGTCTAAAGTGGCATCTTTTTCATGTATTTTTGAGAAATGCTCAAAATGAAAAATGTTTTAGTTGCTAAAACAAATAATGCACCCAACAGATACTCTTATCAATTTAACACAGAACTGTTATCCAATAATTCAACTTCTAGTAATTTAGTATAATAATCACATAAAAAGTTCAATACATCATTGTTTATAGTAGGAAAAAACAGGCGACAATCTAAATGTTAACCGATATAAAATCTGTTATATAAAACAGAGTGTGTGTGTGTGTATATATATATATATACTATTTAATAATAAACAATATTGATGCAGATCAACTGTTGACATAGAAAGATGTATACAGCAATGCTGTTGCAAGAAAACAGGAAATTATAAAACCATACACAGTATATCCAGGTGGTAGGATCTGAAGTGTGTACCAGTTATCACTTTACTGCCTCTCAACTCCAAATTCTGATTTCATTGCCTATGCTGCAGAAACAGAGCCATGTCCTTTATATACTTTTCCTTTGCCAGCTGGCATATGTATTAAACTTTATCAATAAGAAGGCAATGGAGATACGGTACAGAAGAAAGGCGTTTCCTTCCTGGTTCTAGTGTACTACCCTGGCAGGCTCCTATAGCCAGCAGCTTCCCCTTACACCTGATCCACTGGGTGGTTTTGCAGCAGAATGCCTCCAGTGAGACACCTCTCTGTGAGCAGCTTTCCCTAACCCTCCAGAAAGGAGATTTTGAGCAAGTTTAGAGAGCAAAACACCACATCAACTTCTCTGCCATCCAGTAAGTTACACCATCTCCAACAGGGTCTGGATCTCAACCTCAAAAAGAGGGGCCTCTTCCTGAGGGCTCTATGTCAGACCTAGGGGTTCTAGTTGCTCCTGACAGTTGCCATTCTTACATTGTCTAGAGTTCTCTTTACTTCTTACTAGTCAAACTTTTGTTACTCCAAACCCAATATCAACGTTAATTCCTTCTATTAAACCTCTGCTCAAATTACAGTGTGGGTTCCCTAATTTGAGATACAGGATGGATTTTTTTTCTTTATACTTTTCATTGTTATCTGAATTTTTAAATAATAAACTTGGTTTTTTGGTGGTAATCAGAAAAGGTAAATTAATTGTATTCTGGAAAAACTAAAAATTTCAATGCAAAATAAATACTAAGTTTTTCTAAGAAATGTGGATCTGATAAACTTGTGTCTATGATTTTAACTTATGTTTGATATATAGTAGTCAGGGTTTTATGAGTGTTGGCTATTTTGTGCCAACAGCCCAGAATTGTCACTTCTATGTAAGCAGAAAACGAGCTCTGCTTCCAAAGTTAGTTTCCTCAGTGTTTGAATGTTATTTTTTGTAAGTGTGTTAATAAAAGTGCATAGAATTGGGGAAAAAAAGAAGTTTTTCCTTATAGGACAGAAATACATTTGTGAGATTAAGATGACTAAATTCTTTAAAAAATTAATTTATTAACACTATAATATTCAGTTTTTCTTTTCTTAGTAAAAATTTCTTTTCAACATTATCCAAAATTGTGCTTCTAGGTAATTTTATGTAATATAAATGATTCAGACTGCTATTCTTTTTCTCTCAGTTATGCCACTTATTGGCCTTTACTAGTGGGTCATCAATCATGAGTTATTTGGACTGATGGGTGCTCGTTCATCAAGCACACAGCCTCTATCATCTGACTACTTCAGCCCCTCTTACCATGTTCAAGGATTATCAGTTGGGCTCCAGCTTGTGCATTTCCAACATCATTTTCAGCAATGCACTGATAGAACCCTTCATCTGATTTCACCAGACCCAAAACTTGAAGATTATGTTCCTTCTGAAGAAGAAAAGCATAAATAAAATTTCATGATTTAATTGAGAAATACCAGATCAAAATCTCAAAAATATGCTTTTTGGAGAGGAAAAAAAAAAGTAAAGTTTTTATGATTCAATTATTACATATTATCCATCTAAGTACCTGTTAACTCAATCTCATACTAAAGCATTGACAAGGTACCAATTTAACTGAATAGAAGAGTACGTACTGTCATTCACAATGAAGAACTTAACGCATGGAAAGTCATACTCTCACTGTTTGCAAACTTACATCTTTGCTTGGAAAAAGATCTGGCACGCAATACCATCTGACCATAGTTAAGTCCAATTTGTGAATTTAAGGTATTATTTTTTCCTAAGACTATAATATCAATAGTTCTAACAGATTAGACTACAGTAAATTCAATGAAGCCATGTGATCTTTCCTTAAATGAAAAAGTACTATATGAATGTCAACTATTATTATTGGTCCAGGAGCAGTGGCTCACATCTATAATCCCAGCACTTTGGGAGGCCAAGGCAGGAGGATCACTTGAGCCCAGGAGCTGAAGACCAGACTGAGCAACACAGTGAGACTCCATCTCTATAAAAAATACAAAAGTGGCTGGTCATGGTACTGCGTGCCTGTAGTTCCAGCTACTCAGGTTGGCAGGAAGATTGCTTAAGCCCAGGAGTTTGAGGCTGCAGTGAGCTATGATCACACCACTGCGTTCCAGCCAGGGTGACAGAGTGAGACCCTATCTTAAAAAAAAAAAAAAAAAAAAAAAAAAAAAAAAAAATTTAACTATTGTTATTGGTATAATAAATATGGTTTAAAAATTTTCTAAAGTTTCCAAATATTGATTTTTAAAAGACTATTTTAGCTATAACAGATTGCTTTGTAATGTTAAATACTTGTGAATTACTTTTTGTAACAGGAGATCATGCATTTCAAAAACAGAAAGCATATTTCTAAGAATGAATTACTTGTATGACAAATTTGTAATGAGATATTATGTCTTTAACAACTACAGTTCTGATCATTTTTATGAATGTCATGTATAGATCTCAAGGTATGTCATTAATCTTTATTACTAAAGCTGGATAATTCTATTACTAAAATATTAGATATTGATGATAGTATTAGTAGGTAACATCTACCAAGCATTTGCTATATATAAAGTATAGCAAAAAGCAATTATGGCTGAGTGTTCTTAAATACATTTGACACTTTTTAAATGCATTTTAAAAAAAGAATCTTTGTAACTATTGCCACAACAATTGTCTGACACTGGGTCATCCTTATTTTGAAGGGTCTGGCATCAGTATATGATTTAAGGTTAAGCTTTGTATAGTCAGTTCCCACACTTCAAGGGGAAGTGTGGAAAGATTTCTGCTTCTTGAACAGAGAGCTGTGGAGACAACTGGGGACACACATACACACACACATGTGTATGCTAATCATCTGCCAGAAAATGGTGACAGCTGTGTTTCAGAGTGCCAGAGTGTTCAAGTAAGAGTCTAGACTCTAGGCTTAGGTAAGCCACTGACTTGCTACGTGATCTTACATAAGCTACCAAAATATTTCTGGGCTCAGCTTTCTCATCAGCCAATGAAGATATTATATTCTATGTGAATTTTTCTATTTCACTTGCAGTACATAAACTAGTATATATAATATAACTGATCTCTTGGTGACTACATTTAAAAATATCTAAAGGTTACAGAAATAAACATACTTCTTTGAAAAATACTTACTACAATCTTAAAGTAATCACTTGGGATAACCATATCCCCATTTTTGACCCACTTCACAGTTGGAGTTGGTTTTCCAGTCACTTCACATTCAAATACAATATCCACAGATTCGTGAGCATATATATTAGTAGGTTGCTTCAGGAACTCAGGTTGAGCTTTAAAATAAAAAAGGAAATTAAGACATTAATAAAAATAGAACTAGGCAGCTATTCATATTTCAACCAACTTTTTAAGTCATAAAATTCACAGGATTTTTACTCATTATTTGAAACTTCCACATATTTTTGGAAAAGCATAACATACATATATAATAAAAATACGTATTAGGAATATAATTATCTCTAAAAAATGATTTGCTGGTACAACTAACTGTTTTAAAAGATAACTTCTGAGTTTCCTTATTTGGAACTATTTACTAAACTGACTATATTGGAGAAATTAAAAATGTCTAAAAATAAATATTAAAGACTACTTCCCTAAGATTGATACAATTTTCTAAGAGCTATAATTAGAATTCAAAGGTTGAAAAGATTGATAAAACTTTCTTTTTCAGTCAGCTTGATAAGAACAACAACAAAAAAAAGTAAAACAAACGCCACATTAGAGTCCTTAAACAGCTCACTCGTGCAACACACTCCTATTACTAAGACCCCTCATTATATGCAATGGTTTTCCAGGGTGATGGAGAAAGGATAATTATATTTGAAAAAGTCTGAATATTCCAGTAGCTCTCTTTCCACATACCCCACAGTTGTAAATTGCTAACTTACAAATAATATATCACAATAATTTTAATTAGAAGGGTTGAAGTAGATCATCTAGTCCAGCATCCTACTGAATGATGTAATTTCCTATATGACATCCTTGACAAAGGGTCTTAGTGATTCGTGTTTGAAAAGTGTGAATGACAGGAACTCCCTACATCACAAAGCAGCAAGCTCCATTGCAGGCTACTTCTATGAAATAACAACAACAATGGCAACGACAGCAGCTTTATTTACAGTTGACCTAAAATCTGCCCAGCCTGCTGGAATTTTGATTGGGATTGTGTTGAATTTGTGGCAACCTGACAACTTAAAAATACTGTCTTCTTTTCCCTGAACACAGGTTTATCTCTCTATTTAAGTCTGATTTCTTTCATAAATGTTTTACAGATTTCAGTAAGCAAATCTCATTCATGCTTTGTTAGATAAATACCTACGTATTTCAAATATTTTTGATGCTATTCTAAGTGGTACTTTAAATTTTTAAAAATTTCCAGTTGTTCTCTGCTAGTATGTAGGAATGAAATTGATTTACGTGTATTAACCTTTTATCCTGTGGCCATCCTAAATTCTCTCATTATGAGTTGTATCAGCTTCTGTAAATACAGTTTTGGGATTATCTACATAGACAATCATGCTTGTCTGTGAGTAGAGACAGTTTTATTTACGCCTTTCCAATCTCCCTTTCCTTTTTTAAAAAAACTTTTTTAGCCCATTGCACTGTCTAGAGCAGGCCCTGGAGAGAAATCTAAACTAGCTATATAACTTAGGTAAATGAAGAACAACAGTACAGAGAGGAAGTAGAACCCCAGGCAAGCAGAACCTCCCACAAGGAGGGAAATCATGTATAATCTTAAGAAACAACATACATTCACAGTGATGGAAGATCCAGAAAACATAAATCTGTACAAGAAGATGAAATCAGGGAAATCTATTAATAGCAAATTTGACTTGATTCTTTCAAACAATGACAAGCCATTTATATTTATTCTTTTGTGAATTATGTATACAAATATGCTGCCGTTTTTCCAATTAGAGTAGTTATAATTTTCTTATCTATATATAAGAGCTTTTTGCATAATGAGAGTTATTATTTCAAGGCTCTCAGCTCCAAATCTGTCCTTCTTTGCAGTAGTGGATGTGGACTTTTGTCAGCTGGTGCTTTGCTAACAGCATTGGGGAAACACTGCACAGCAAAGCAGAGTGATGGGCTTAATTTTCAGATTGGAGGATGCTCTTCTTTTTGCTCCTATGGTGAGGCTGATTGTGAAAGACCCAATAATGATCACCCTCCTGTAAGTTTCTCTAGCTTACTCCAGCAAGTGGCTTTCTGTGCACCAGCTCTGACACACTGCATCCCATTGGATAGGGTCCTGTACACCAGCTCCAACTCATGTCATCCCAGTGGGCAACATTCTGCTTATCATCTGTCCAGCCCACAGCACCCCAGCAGGTGTCTTCTGCACACCAGCTCTGAGGTCTCCCAGCAGGGAATTTCCTGTGCCCCAGCTTTGGCCCATAGCTATGTCTTTTGGCAGCAGCTACACTGTCTCCAACAAGGTCTGAACAACTGTCTTCCTGATTTTCGGATTCTCTCCCTCAGCTCAAGAGGTAGTCATAGCTAATCCCTATATTTACTATTTTTGTATTCTTTAGTGTCCTATTTTGCCCCCTTTTAGTAAGCAGATTTTAATAGTTAATAATTCCTTTTTTTTTTTTTTTTTAGATGGAGTCTCGCTCTATTGCCTAGGCTGGAGTGCAATGGTATGATCCTGGCTCACTGCAATCTCCACCTCCCAGGTTCAAACGATTCTCCTGCCTCAGCCTCCCAAGTAGTTGGGATTACAGACATGCACCACGCCTGGCTCATTTTTGTATTTTTAGTAGAGATGGGGTTTCACCATGTTGGCCAGGCTGGTCTTGAACCCCTGACCTCAGGTGATCCACCTGCCTCGGCCTCCCAAATTGCTGGGATTACAGGTGTGAGCCACCATGACTGGCCATTGATAATTCTTTATATTAAATTTTCTCTGTTCAAAAATGCCTAGTATAGTTTCTGGCTCCTAACTGGGCCATGACTAATACAGTAAGCTATGAACCCCTTGTCTTCATGCTGCCAATATTTGTTTCCTCTTCCGTCTTTAACTTAAGGCATCTATTGTAACAAAGTTTTATGTTTTCATATGGTAAAATGTGTAAGTCTTCTCCATTTTAGCATCTGTATTTCACTATTTTTACTCCAAAAGCTTTCCCTTCTTCTGTACTATAACAATATTCACTTGTATTTTCTTCTACTATTTCTACAAAACAATCTAGACTTACTAAGTATCCAGCTTTACACGTATTTAAGTGGCAAGATTAGTCATTCCAAAAAGAATGACTGATTTGAAAGATTTAATACTAAAATCTGTGTACTCTTGGGGGTTTATTTCAGGACACTTAATTGGTTCCATCCATCTGTTTATTCCTGGGCCAGAACCATAAAATTATTATAACTCTGCAATATGTTATAATATATGGTGGAACAAATATTCTTCCTTTATTTCCTCAAAATTTTTCTAACATGTTTGTTTAGTGTTCCACCCCCCAGATAAATTTAGACTCATCTTAAGTTTGTCTGTTCCTTCTCAAAGTAAACAGACAAACAAGAACTTGGAGTTTTCATCTGAACTGCAATACATTTTAGATGCAGGAAAACTGAACATGTTTGCAATTGTGAGTCTTTCTACTTAGAACAAGGTTACTTAAGCTTACTTGTGTTAAATAAAATTTACGGGAGGCTACTAATATGGACTGAGCTTCTACTCTACAGATCAAACCAAACAGACTGAACCGAAGTGAAGTCACTCGTGCTAAAGTTGCACATCACCAAACTGAACCTCAGTTATTTATCTGACCGTCTGAGAAATCAGGAGAGTGTGTGTGTCAAACCCCCAAATGGGACAGTTTTAGCCATCATAAGAAAGTCTCTTGTGCTTTGACCCTTACAATGAAAGTAATCCGAAGCAACTGATGTTAACCAATCCACTTTGTTTCTTTGTTCCTCCTCAAGTTACCCTGCGAAAACTAACTGTTCTGCCTGCCCAGTGTAGTGTTTATCTCTGTTCTTTAGACGAGATGCTGCCTGACTCATGAATTACCATTGAAAGTCAATATATCATTTAACTAAATTTGTAAAACTTTTGTTTTTTGATTCTTGGATATTCTTTGATGATGATTTACTGTAAAGCAGTTGTAAAGGCTAGAAGTCAAGAGACATAAAGTTGAGTTCTGGTCTACCACTGGACATTTTCCTGAATGTGGGTTTCAAACCCCTGGGTTACTAAATAAGGAATTCAACTAGACTATTCCTAAGTACACTAAGATCTTCAGCCAATGATTTATAACTTTAACATATATCTTTGATGTGTGATAATTAACACAGCAAAACTAACATTCATAAGTGCTTTCCACTTATAACCATTTAGTTCCCATAACAATTCTATTATGTAGTTATTATTATATTATTTCCATTTTATAGACAAGGACACTAATACACAGAGAAGCTAAGTAACTCCACAGCATAAGGCTTAGTTAGTGACAGATCTGGATTTTGAACCTAGGCAGTCTGACTCCAAAACCTATATTCTCTTAAAAAACTTTTATTCAAGAGAATAGAATAAATCCCACGTACCTATTATGTTGATTCAACAATTATCAAGTCATGGTCAATACTGACTCATCTATGCCTTAATCCATTCCATTCCCAACCTCTACCCTACACACATTATTTTGAAAGCAAACTCCAGGTATTACATTATTTCACATATAAATATTTGAGTACCTCTATAAGCCAAGAACTCTCATTTCTAAACATAACCACGATACCATTATCAGGCTGGTATCTAAAATAATTTACTGGCCGGGTGCGATGGCTCACACCTGTAATCCTGGCACTTAGTGGGGCTGAGGCGGGCGATCACCTGAGGTCAGGAGTTCAAGACTAGCCTGGCCAACTTGGCAAAACCCTGTCTCTATTAAAAATACAAAAATTAGCCAGGCGTAGTGGCTGATGCCTGTAGTCCCAGCTACTCGGGAGGCTGAGGCAGGATAATCGCTTGAATCCAGGAGGCAGAGGTTGTAGCGAGCCAGGATTATGCCATTGCACTCCAGCCTGGGTGACAGAGCAAGACTCTGTCTCAAATAATAACAACAATAACAATAATTTCTTAATATCACCTATTACCCAGTTGGTATTCACATTTCACTAATTGGCCAATGTTCTCACTCTGTTGCCCAGACTGGAGTGCAGTGGTGTGATCATGGCTCACTGCAGCCAAGACTTCCTAGACTCAAGTAATCCTCCTGTCTCAGCCGCTCAAGTAGCTGAAACTACAGGAACACACTACCACACCCAGCTAATTTTTTGATTTTTTTGTACAGAAGAGGTCTCACTATGTTGCCCAGGCTAGTCTCAAACTCCTGGGCTCAAGTGATCCTCCTACCTCAGCCTCCCAAAGTGCTAGGATTACAGGCATGAGTTACTGTGTCTGGCCTCTGTGTTCTCAAAAATGATCTACTTTATTCAAATTGGGCAAACAAGATGCATTCACTGGTGTTAATTTGTTTCTTATGGGTTTTTTTGTTTGTTTGTTTGTTTTTTGCATCTGCAGATTCCTCTTTATCTTTTATTTGAAATTTGTTTAAGAAACCAAGTCATTTGTAATATAAGGTTTCCCTGCAATCTGTCTTTGGTGACTACATTGCCATAGTGGTATTTAACATGTTACTTCTGAAAGCTCACAGTTAAATGTAGAATCTTGATTGGAGTCAGGCTAGTTTCCCCCCTCCCCGCTCCCGAGACTACTTCATAGGCAGTTCCATGTGCATCTATCAGGAGGTTCATCATGTGTGTCTATCTGTCTTTTGGTGACGTTAACAGCCTTTGGTTATCACTGCCCATCAGGCAGTGCAAAACAGTAATACTCTTATTCTATCACTCATTCTATAAAGAGAAATATCCCTTACATTACTTACTATTATATCCCCTCAATTATTAGGATAACCCCACAATTATTCCGTTATCCTAAAGTACGGTTCTTTGAAAAGGGGCAGAATAAATGCTTGATTTTTTTCCCTTCACTTATGTTTTCAAAACAGTGAGCTGGTTTTCTAATATCCTCTCCCAAAGGTGATTGCTGAGGATTTTTCGTTTAAGTATTAAGTGCCCTTAGTTTAAGATATATTTGGTTAGTTTCAATTTACTGAAGTTACTATTCTTTTGATTCTTAAACTATCCCATATTTGACCAATGGAGGAAACTTGAACACAGTGAAAGCTCCTGAGTCCTTTTTCACATGACTCTACTGGTCTTCAGTTTATGGTCATTGCTCTGAGGCCCTTTTTGTGGACAAAGTCAGCAATTCTGTATTTTTTAAGTATAAACTTCATCATGATTTTCTACTAATATTTCCAATTAAGTCTAAGACTGTAGGTTTTAGCTGAATCTTCTTAATTTTACATCTGTATTTTTCTCTCAAGCCAAAAATCTCTGTTCTCAATGACACTAACATAATTACTCATTTACTTTATCCTACACCCATGGTCTCAGAATAAACATTTGTACCAACAATACGATAACAGAAAACAACTGAAGATTTTTTGCAGTTGTATCCTTAGAGTAAATCCCACTAGGTACAGTATAGTCCAATTACAATTTTAAATTTATATGGAATTATAATTCCACATACTTAGAATTTACTTAGAATTGTAACGTTCTGTGTGGCTATATTACCAACTGGATATACCTTTGGAGTCACCTGTTTCATTTTACTTTCCATTTTCAGGAACTACTTTGTAAATGTTTAAATCTATAAAAAACAAGGTATATTCAAACAAACCTACATACCTTCTAACCCTGTTTCTCTCATCCTATTTCCTCCTTTACCCTATGGGTAAATTTATAGTTTATTATTCCATTATGAAAATTATAAGCACATACCCACACCCACAATTTGTCCCCACTCCTCTTATTTAGATTATAAATGATAGCATACTAATTTTTTTCTATCTTCAAAGCCTATACTCTTAACTACTAAGGTACCATGTTTCCAAGGAATTAACATATTCCTTGAGTCTAAAGAACTGAAAGAACTGAGGCTCCTCCTAGGGCAGAGTAAGTAATTACTCTGGAAAACACAGCAAAATCCTCTTCAAAAAAAAAAAAAAAAGGTGGGGGGGGGATAATTTCAGTATGTATTTTTAGTAAACAGACTTTCACAGACTATTAGAAAAAAAACCATCATAAGCGATGTTCAATTAATCATTACTTTCCCTTTCATTAATTATAAAATAATGCCCTTAAAATGTTCTCTGGATTTTAACTACTCTGTAGATAGTATTCACACCAATTAAACACAATGTAAGAGCAGATGTTTGTGGTTGGGAAGTTAAATTGATAACCAGAGAACAAATGAGTCAATTACCATAAGAAAATAAGTGTTGTAATGGAAGATTATGCATTTTGTTACCAAAGAGATAATTAAGCTTCAAATCCTCTTTGACAGCTCCCTATCCTTTCAAATGCCATCATCATTTCAAGAATAATTTTAATTGCTAAATGTACAAGTAGAATTTAATACTCAAATATATTATACTTGCAAAATTCTTTTACTAGAAACATCACTTAATTCCATCACTGTTACATAATGCTGAAAATTGCCACTTAATTAAAATAGAAAACAATATAGGGCCAACGCCAATGTTTCAAGGTTACTTTATTATGCTATGATTTGGAAGATAACCATTTTCATTTACATTAGCTCTGAATTGTTGGAGTTTCTATTGTTTCATTTTAAAGGTTTATGGATTGAGATTCTTATTAAGCTCTGTAAGCAGAGAAAGAAATAAATTTTGTCCATTTTATGTTAAAACTGCTTTTCTGTAATTCACAAATTTACATCTACATTGTTAAAAACAAAAACAAAAACAAAAAACCCCAACAAATAAAAACCAAGCATATAACAGTGTGAAATCCCTTCAGGAATTTTGTTTGACAGTCTAATCACAAATTTGCTATTGGTACTGACTCAACTAACAAAGCAAGAATATATTTGAATCCTCTGACATTTCTTGAGAAAGCTTCCCATTCCAATGAAGGTGAATAGGCTTCTCCTTAACCTCCAGGAGAAATAGGTGACATCATAACTGAAGTAATATTATAACAAAGTTTCCACTTGACTATGAAATTATATTTCTCTCCTTTCATCCCAACCCTGCCCCTAGTCTCATTGTTTTTTCCTTACCCTAACCCTCAATTTAGTTAACAGGCACTCATCCATCTGATCCTAATTAAAAGTACTTCTTGGTCAGCACAGTGGCTCATGCCTGTAGTCCTAGCACTTTGGGAGGCCAAGTCAGGTGGATCACTGGAGGTCAGGAGTTCAAGACCAACCTAGCCAACATGGTGACACCCCATCTCTACTAAAACTACAAAAATTAGGTGGGTGCTGTGGTGCATGCCTATAATCCCAGTTACTTGGGAGGCTGAGGCAGGAGAATCAACTGGGAGGCAAAGGATGCAGTGAGCCGAGACTGTGCCACTGCACTGCAGCCTGGGCACTAGAGGGAGACTCCATCTCAAAAAAAAAAAAAAAAAGTGTTAAGCATTTCCTGACACACAGTCCCTCACTTTTCCCTGTTTCTAGCCCTTGACTGTCCTATTTACGATCGAAATCCCAGTGGCCATAATAGGTGCTAAGGCATATTAGAATTTTTTTCAAGGATTCTCAAGTTTCTTAAGGATTCGATGTTTTGTGTTGTTTCTCCTAAGTCCACTCTTGAGTGTCTGACTTTCTGCATGAATTTTAAATTTTGCTTTTAAATGTTTATGATGACGTAAAATTTTTATGAACATGAAATTTCAGCACTAACATTTGTGCTCATGTTTACATGTTAGCTCTGTGATCACATGATTTAATTCTAATGCAATATTCCTCAAACTTGGAGTCTTAGGGTCTAAAGCTCTTAACTTTGAAAAACTGTACTCTATATATTAATTTTATTTTGAAAATTTCACAAAAACCTTTATTAAATATAGGCTCCACTTCTTTAACAAGGTTAAACATACTTAATCTTTGCTTGATGTCTCAACATTGTATGTATACACAACATCTAACTTATCCATTCATTCATCATCGTACACTTGGGTTGTTTCCATGTTTCAGTTATTGTGAATAATGTAGCTGTGAATACGGGTGTAGAAATATATTTCTGAGACCCTACTTTCAATTCTTTTGAACATGCACCTGAGATGGAGCACCCTTGAGGAGCCTATGGGCCTCCCCTGCCCCCAGCACGGAAATAAAGGAAAATCTTGAGTTCCTTCAAGAGAAGTTCCAGGCACCTAGCTGGCCCTGAGAAGCAAATGAGCAACTTGATAAGCAAAAGGGTAATAGCAGCTTAAAACAATAGCCAAGGAAGTTAGAGTGGTGGGATGTTTGGTTCCCTACAGAAACTAAAGGTAACATCTTAATACATGTCCCTGGCTTGTTTTTCAGAAACCTGAACCCCACCAAATGGATCCGTTGGCATGTAAACCTCAGATAAGGGGGAACTGAGGACTGAACATCTTTGTCCTAAAGTTCTTCCTGAGGGACTTGGGAAAAGTCAAACCCATGAGCCAGAGCTAATATTCTTTTCTGCTGACCCTCAAATTTTAAAACAAAACTTCTCTCCCTTAATGAACTGCAAATCAGAAAATCTACATATGACCTGTAAATCCCACTTCAAGATTTCCTGCCTTTTTAGGCCAAACCAACGTATAACCTCCATGTATTGCCTTATGATTTTGCCTGTAACTTCTACATTCCTGAAAATTTCCCCTGCTTTTGTAAAGCCTTGCTTGCAAGCCATTGGAGAGTTCAGGTCTTAAGCATGAGCTACCCGATTCTCCTTGTTTGGTGCCCTGCAATAAACATCTCCGTTTCTCTTGCTGCAATCCCAATGTCAGTGTTTAGCTTTGCTGCACTGGGCGGGCAGATCAAAGTTCAGTTTGGTAACATGCCCAGAAGCGGAACAGTTAGTTCAAATGCTAATTCTAGTTTTTCATTTTTCATTTTTTTTTTTTTTTTTTTTTTTTGAGGCGGAGTCTCGCTCTGTCGCCCAGGCTGGAGTGCAGTGGCGCGATCTCGGCTCACTGCAAGCTCCGCCTCCCGAGGTTTACGCCATTCTCCTGCCTCAGCCTCCCGAGTAGCTGGGACTACAGGCGCCCGGCACCATGTCCGGCTAATTTTTTGTATTTTTTAGTAGAGACGGGGTTTCACCGTGTTAGCCAGGATGGTCTCGATCTCCTGACCTCGTGATCCACCCCTCTAGGCCTCCCAAAGTGCTGGCATTACAGGCTTAAGCCACTGCGCCCGGCTCTAGTTTTTCATTTTTTAAGAAGCCACCATACTTTTTACCAGCGACTATGCTTTCTGCTGTACCAAAAGTGCAGAAGGGTTCCAATTTCTTCATATCCTTACCAACACTTGGCTATTTTCTTTTTTCTTTTCTTTTTTTTTTTTTTTGAGTCCGAATCTCGCTCTGTCGCCCAGGCTGCAGTGCAGTGGCGCGATCTCGGCTCACTGCAAGCTCCGCCTCCCAGGTTCGCGCCATTCTCCTGCCTCAGCCTCCCGAGTAGCTGGGACTACAGACGCCCGCCACCACGCCCGGCTAATTTTTTGTATTTTTAGTAGAGACGTGGTTTCACCGTGTTAGCCAAGATGGTCTGGATCTCCTGACCTCATGATCCGTCCACCTCGGCCTCGGCCTCACAAAGTGCTGGGATTACAGGCGTGAGCCACCGCGCACGGCCGCTATTTTCTGTTTTTAGAGAGGAGCCATCATAGCAGGTATGGGGGTGGTATCACAGTACTGAGAGAGGATAAAGGAATAAACCAGTAAGGTAGGCAGTTAGGGTGGGTCCTCAGTTGAATTATTTCAAACAGAACCACCTGAAAAATCAAGCTGCAGGCACAGATAAGGGAACTTGCATAGGAGGGCTTGCCTAAGGCATGTCCGCAGCCCACAGGTAAGAAAGGCTACACAGGTGACTTGCCCAGACATGCCCACAATGGAAAATCCCGTCTCCTGACACATGTGCAGCAAGGGGAACAAAGCAATGTGCAATAACTCAAGCTAAGGGCCTGCATGTGCATGAGGAGGACGCGGTGGAGCTGTCAGAAATTTGCACCTTATGTAAATGGGATGCCCAGCTCTCAGCGGTTTCTTATAAAAAGCCTTTGCATTCAACTGTAAGAACGGCAACCCTCTTCTGGGTCCCCTCTCTGCTGCGGAGAGCTTTCTTCTTTCACTTATTAAAACTTTTGCTCCAACCTCACCCTTTGTGTCCATGCCCCTTAATTCTCTTGGTCACTGAGACAAACAACTCTGAACTCCAGGTGATACCTCACAAGACACTGCTACGTTATAGTGCATTGGCAAGACTCTAACAATACCATATATGTTTTTGTACCATTTGATTGTTTACCATGCTTGTTGACTATTTAAGAAAATTACTGACTACAGGATGGTTTGAATTTACCTGCTCTCTGATTCTCCCTACTGTTCTATAGTTGGTATTTTTCTGTTAACTGGCAGTATCGTCTTCTTTCTTTTCTCCATCTCTCTACTTTCCTTTTTATCATTTTCAAATTTAAGGTGGTGAAAATTACTCAGTATAAAAGGTGTACAGAACATAAAAAACATAAAGCCTCCCCTTTATCAAGCTTCAAACCACCTGTCAATACCAGTACCCTCCTTAGAGAGAAATACTATTCATATTTTTGGTGTGTGAACTGTCCAAACATTTTTCTATGTATTTAAAACACATCACACATACACACACACATACTTGTTTTTAAAATATAGACTGTAGTCTAGGCAACATAGTGAGACCCCCCCATCTCTACAAAAAATAAAAATAAGAAAATAAAAAATTGGCCAGGCATGTGGAACATGCCTACAGTTTCAGTCACTCAGGAGGTGAAGGCAGGAGACTGCTTGAGCCCAGGAGTTCGAAGCTGCTGTGAACTATGATTATACCACTGCACTACAATCTGGCCAACTTAGCAAGACCCCCACCTCTAAAAAATAAAATAAAATATAGACTGAGTCAACCAATAACTAATTTTCTGCAACTTGTATTTCTCTTTTAATAATATTGCATATTAGTATACATGTGGCCACATATATAGCATAGTAGATCAATGGTATGACCATATCCCAATGTAATTATTCTCCTGTTAATGCACACTTAAGGTTACTTTTCATTTTTCTACTACAGGTAAATGCTGCAATATGCATCCTTGTACATATCTTTGTAGGCATGTGCAAGGATTTTAGAACAGATTCTCAAAGGGAATAAGTAAGTCAAAGTGTTTTTGTATTTTAGATTTTGATAAATATTACCAAAGGCTGTACCAATTTCATATTCCTGTCAGACAGTAACTATCAATGAAGCTATTCAACATTCTACTGCACGTCCTAGCTAATTTAATGAAATAAGAAAAAGAGGTTGGGCGTGGTGGCTCATGCCTGTAATTCCAGCATTTTGGGAGGCTGAGGCGGGTAGATTACTTGAGGTTAGGAGTTCAAGACCACCCTGGCCAACAAAGTGAAATCCCGTCTTTACCAAAAATACAAAAAATTACCCGAGTGTGGTGGCATGTGCCTGTAATCCCAGCTACTTGGGAGGCTGAGACAGAAGAATCGACTGAACCCAGGAAGTGGAGGTTGCAATGGACCAAGATCGATCGTGCCATTGCACTCCAACCTGGGTGACAGAGCGAGACTTTGTCTCAAAAAAAAAAAAAAACCCACAAACCAATAATAATAATAATTAGCTGGATGTGGTGGTGGGTGCCTGTAATCACAGCTACTTGGGAGGCTGAGGCGGGAGAATCGCTTGAACATGGGACGTGGAGGTTGCAGTGAGCTGGGATTGCACCACTGCACTCCAGCAGCCTGGGCAACAGAGTGAGACTCTGTCTCAAAAAAAAATAATAATAATAAATAAAAAAAGAAAAGAAATAAGAAAAAGAAACAAAACACAAATACAGGAAAAGGGTTGGAGAAATCCACCCCCGCCCCTACCACACACATCATGGCAATGACTGTCTACTTAAAACATTCAAGAAAATCTCTCTCACCTGGAGAAATTCCAATGTGCATTACTGTACTATCTGTAGTGGGGAGGGACTCCAATGATTTCACGAACAGGAATAATAATTACACAAACTACAACAGGTCTAAAGCATATGTTACAGCCTTCCCACTCAAAGTGTAGTACAGGACCAACAGTACTGGCATCATCTGGGAGCTTATTAGAAATACAGAATCTGTTTCCCCACCCCAAACCCTCTGAATCGGTTTCAGCATTTTAACAAAATCTCCAGGTGGTTTGCAGGTACATTAAAGTTTGATAAACATCGCTTTTGGGCATTTAAATACTGATTATAGTCCTGTATGTACAAACAGAGAGAAATTTAAATACAATAATGTCAAAAGGCAATTTGCAGAGCAAACTAGATGATACAATAACTGCTAATGAAAAAATTATTTTTAGATGTACATGTATGTAAATGCTTTTTGAAGACACCTGTAAGTATACACACTAAACTACTAACAGTTATCCTCTGAGGAAAGGGGTGGGAATGGGGAAGGCGCAATAAAGGAGGAGGGTTACTTTGTTGATATGGTTTGATTCTTTAATAATGTTACTGCATTACTTAAATAATGTTACTGCATTACTTAAATAATTTTTAAAAGAAAAATAAAAGCCAAAAGAATAAGCTGAAAAACTATTAGAATGAAATATAAATCTCTAGTAAACTAGCAGAATAAATGATTAATATGTTTTTGTTGTCACATTCTTACGTAACAAAAAAAATTAGAAAATGTAAATCTAAAAACCTAATTCATAGCTACAAAAACAATAAAATAGTTAAGATATATACCTAACAAGTAAAGTATAAAACCTTTAGGATGAAAACTATGTAATTTTATTAAGGAAACAAAATATTAAAGAATGGCTTGGTTTGATTCCATCTTGCGTGGCTGTTCTCTCAAGCAATAGTTGTTCATTTCCATCTGCTTTCTCCACCTAAGTGTGTGCCACCACCCCATGGAAGATTCAATGGACATGAACATGAGCCCCCGAGGCCTGAGGACCATGTTTCTCATTGTGAACCAAAGGCTGACAAAGATTACCACCTTAAGGTGGCTAATGATGAAAATGAGCATCGGTTATCTTTAAGAATGGTCAGTTAAGAGGCTGGTGCAACTGATGAACTGCAGATTGTTGACACAGAGACGATGAATTATGAAGGCAGTCGAATTAAAATAATACTGGCAACTGGCCGGGCATGATGACTCACGCCTGTAATCCCAGCACTTTGGGAGGCCAAGGTGGGTGGATCACTTGAGGTCAGGGGTTCGAGACCAGCCTGGCCAACATATTAAACCCAGTCTACTAGAAATACAAAAACTCAAAAATTAGCTGGGCATGGTGATGCACACCTATAATCCCAGCTACTCGGGAGGCATGAGAACCGCTTGAATCCAGGACGTGGAGGTTGCAGTGAGCTGAGATCACACCACTGCACTCCAGCCTGGGCAACAGAGCAAGACTCTGTCTCAAAAAAATAATAATAACAAAATAAAAAATAAAGTAATAGTGGCAACTTTGAACAGCCAATGATTTCCCTTGGGGGCTTTGAAATACCACCACCCGTGGCCTTAATTGTTGAAGTGTGGATCAGGGCCCATGCATATCAGAGGACAGCACTTAGTAGCTGGGGAGGAAGGTGGAGAGGCTTAGAAGATCAAGAAGAGGAGGACATGCAACTCTTAGGTACATCTGGAGAGCAATCTGCCCCTGGAGCTGGTAGCAAGGTTACCCGGGTTGTGGAGAGGGAAGAGGAGACAAGAATAAGCTCCAGTGAAGAAATCTGTATGCGACACTCCAGCCAAAAATGCACAAAAATCAAACCAAAATGGAAAAGATTAAAAACCATCAACACCAAGATCAAAGGATCAAGAATCCTTCAAAAAACAGGAGAAAAAAATAAAAATAAAAAAAAACCTCCAAAAACACCAAGAGGACCTAGTTCTGTAGAAGACATTAAAGCAAAAACGCAAGCAAGTACAGAAAAAGTTGGTTCTCTTCCCAAAGTGGAAACCAAGTTCGTCAATTATATAAAGAATTGCTTCTGGATGACTGACCAGGAGGTAATTCAAGATCTCTGGCAGTGGAGAAAGTCTCTTTAAGAACATACATTAAACAGTTTTTAAAAATTTTCCATCTTATTTCACTTATGTAACAGTTGATATACAGTTGTCCTTTTTAAAATGTAGAGTGAGAATTTTCCCTAATATGTCTGATAAATGTTGTCCAAGTTCCATTGCCAAAAATGTGTTGTCCAAAATGCCTGTTTAGTTTTTAAAGATGGAAATCCACCATTTGCTTGGATTTAAGCATATATGGAATGTTATGATAGGACACAGTAGTAGCAATGGTCAGACATGGAAATGGTGGGGAGACAAGAATGTACATATGAAATAACCTTGGCATTTTAATAAGTAGCACTGTTTCTATTCAAAAAAATAATGGAGGCACAATTATAGATACAAATATGTATGAAAATTCTCATACGATTGAAGTGACATATTAAATCAGGGAAAAGATACATAACTCAAGAAAAAATCTTAGAAACTGTAATCACTTGGAAAGAATAATGTTGGATTTATATCTCATTTCTTATACCAAAATAAATTTCATATGTATCAAAAATTTAATGATTAAAACCAAATGCTGCCATAAAAGCACTAGAAGAAGACATGAGATTTTTTAAAAATATAATCTTGGAGGGAGTATGACACAAACTCAGAAGCCACAAAAGAAAATTTAAACATATTGGCTTGTGATACTGTGAAATCTGTCTTTGGACTTCATCCTGGTTTCCTGACACAGAGCCTATAAATCTCCTGGAATTTCCTGGGTGACAGGAGCAACTTTTGTTCTATAATAAGACAAGTCTTGATGGGGTACTTGATAGCCTCTGGATGAGGGCTAATCAACAGCGGAACCAACCATGAGAGGGTTGGAATTTTCAGCTCCGTTCCCCAAACTCCAGAAGGGGAGATGAGCTCAAGGTTCAATTGATCACCAGTGGCCAATGATGTAATCAGTCATGCCTACATAATGAAACCTCCATAGAAACTTATAAGGACAGGGTTCAGGAGAGCTTCTAGGTAACTGAACACATGCAGGTTCCTGCAGGGTGGTTCCCAGAGAGGACATGGAAAGTCCATGCCCCTTCTCACATATACCTTGCCCTGTGCTATTTAACACTTTGTAATATCCTTTATAATAAATGGCTACATTTAAGTAAGCATTTCCCTGAGCCCTGTAAGCCACTCTAGCAAATTAATAAAACCCAACAAGGGTATCGTGGGAACCCCAATCTGTAGCTAGTCAGTCAGAAGTTCTGGAGGCCCAGACTTGAGACTACCACCTGAAGAGAGATGGTAGTCTGGTGGTCCTGAGCTCTCAACCTATGAGATATGACACTCTCTCCAGTGCCATATCTCCACATGGAAATGGTGAGGAGGCAAGAATATACCTATGAAATAAACTCAGTATTTAGTAAGTAGT
Source organism: Chlorocebus sabaeus (assembly GCF_047675955.1). NCBI lineage: Eukaryota > Metazoa > Chordata > Mammalia > Primates > Cercopithecidae > Chlorocebus > Chlorocebus sabaeus. The sequence goes on along the minus strand of NC_132929.1, from coordinate 48,969,699 downwards.
ACTGTTTCTATTAGAAAAATAGAAAGGTAGGTAATGTCAGAACTGAACTGAATTACAGGACACACAGCTGGTGTCCACTGAAGTACTGCTTGGTGTATGGGGAAATAACCCCCACATTCTGGGGTCACAAAGGTTTTCTGTGTTAAGTAAAAAGTGGAGAATAGGAAAAACAAGAGTTTGGTGTTTTGGGGTTTTTGTATATTCAAGAGGACTACATAGAAAAATAAAAAGTATACATAATTAAAACTATCATGAAGTAAAAAGACAATGAACGGGGGAAAACAGATAACGGAACTAATTTCCCTAATATATACAAGTTTCAACAAATTAATAAGAAAATAATTACCAATAAAAACTGAGTAAAAGATATAGACCATGCACAAAATGAAAATACACAGAATTTCCTAATATATGAGAAAAGATGTTGAACCTCACTTATGGAAGTAATATGCAAATAGCACATGTATGAGAAACGGACAGTCTTATATATCTTGGTGATGATATAAATTGATACAATCTTTTACAGGGTAATTTAGTAATATCTATAAAAATCTAAATTGTATAAACTCTTTGATACAGCAATTTCACCTCAAGAGATTCATCTATCAGAAACACTTGCACATTTGCATAAAGACATAAGGATATTCCATGAATACTGAAGCAGCAAAAGATTAGGAATCACCAAAGAGTAAGCTATTTTAACCACATTCCATCAAGACTGCTGCTGCTTCCATGCTGACTTGACCTTATGCCAGGTCACGGTGGAGTGGCTGAAGTCATTTTTGTAATTAAGAGAAGTCAAGAGGAAATTGAGCTACGTATACCATTAGTGGGTTTAGTGGGATATATTTATGAGGTTTTTGCCAAAACTTTTGTGTATACCTAAACTGTCTCAGTATAGGACAACTTCCAGGAATACTCCTTCTGCCCACTGTACTAATAGGACCCAACACTGAGACACAAAGGTGTCGAGTCATATTCAAATAACTATATCTTAAACACTGGAGGAAAAGACCAAATTAGCCTCCTATTTACATAGAAAATGACTTACAAAATCACTGACATATGAGGAGACAATGAAATAAAATGCAGCAAAAACAATTATTACAACACATAAGTGTATAAGGTAATATTTTTAAAGTGTTTTTTTCTGGACTTTTTGTAATGTTTGTAGTGTTTATCAGCTTTGAAAAACTAATTTATCGTGCTTTCTTTTCTCGTTCTAAATATCTACTCATTTTGTACATAATTTGGTATTCACTATCTTTTTAAAAAATTTTTTGAGACAGAATATGGCTATAGTTGCCCAGGCAGAACTCAAACTCCTGGGCTCAAGCAATCCTCCTGCCTCAGCTTCCTGAATAGCTAGGATTCCAGGTGTGTGTTACCACACCTCGCTACTCACTGTCTTATACAAGGCCCCCAAAGTAGTTTTCACTGCAGACCTCAAAAAAGCTGGACCTGCTCCTGATGATGACAACCTCTAAGATTGCTTGTTACATCTATTATGTATTTTTACACACCTCTTTGCTTGAACAGGCATAGAATATCTCTAGAAGGATAAGAAAAAAATAATGATAATGGTTGCTTCTGTGGAGGAGGGTTGGGACATTGCAGTAATATTTCACCATATATCCTTTCTAGAACATCTTCATATGTTATCTATTAAAAATATTTAATTAAAAATAAAAGTGAGGCCAGGTGTGATGGCTCATGCCTGTAATCCCAGAATTTTGGGAGGCCAAAGCAGAAGGAATGCTTGAGGACAGGATTTCAAGACCAGCCTGGGTAACAAAGTGAGATTGCCATCTCTACAAAAAAAATACAAAAATTAGCTGGGTGTCATAGTGGTAGTGGTCCCACCTACACAGGAAGCTGAAGCAGCACAATTGCTTGAGCCCAGGAAGTCAAGGCTGCAGTGAGCCGTGATCACATACTGCATTCCAGTCTGGGCAACAGAGTGAGACCCTGTCTCAAAATAATGGTAATAATAATATAATAATAATAGTAGAGATATACACATACCTGACTACAAAGACTTAATATTGTAAATATATCAATCACAATTCTTTTGAAACGAATCTATAAGTTCAGTGAAATGCCATTTACTATCCCAAGATAAATTTTATCAAAATTTAACAAGCTGAATCTGCAGGCCATCTAGAAGAAAAAATTAAAAAAAAATTTTTTTTTTTTAGAGTCTCACTCTTTCTCCCAGGCTGGAGTGCAGTGGGGTGATCTCGGCTCACTGCAACCTCTGCCTCCCAGGTTCAAGCAATTTTCCTGTCTCAGCCTCATGAGTAGCTGGAACTACAGTCATGCACTACCACACCCAGCTAAGTTTTGTATTTTTAGTAGAGACAGGGTTTCACCATATTGGCCAGGCTGGTCTCGAACTCCTGACCTCAACTTGCCTCAGCCTCCCAGAATGCTGGGATTACAGGTGTGAGCCACCACATCTGGCCAAACATATTTATTTTTGAAAAGAACAATGAGAAGGGATCCTTTTAACAAAATATCAACAACTGAAACAGTATAGTATTGATGTAGGAATTTATAAAGTTTTCTATAAAACAAGAGTTTAGGATAAGATCCACAGAATTTCAGAAATTTCAAGGTTTTCTCCAAGATGGCTGACTAGAAGCATTTCCAGCATATCTCATCCACTTAGAAGAATCAAAATAGTGTGTAGACAATTACACTTTAAATATATTATCCAAGAGGGAGCATGGAGTTCAAGAGAAAAGCAAAAGGAAACTTCAACGTCTGGGAAGGAGAACGAAAACAGGTAACCCGTGTGGCCGGGACTGGTTAAAAATCGGAAATGAATCCCCAATAGGGGAGAGGGTGAGTGGGTGTGCCTCTGCAGTCCATGTTCCCACAGGGGAATCGTATAATCCAGGCTGTGGGAGAGCACCTTGGCCCTCCTGAGTCCTGGATCTCACCTGGGGAGTAACCAGAGAAGGAACTGCTCCAGGGACGTACCACACATTCCATCAGATATAGGCAGCTACAGTAATCTCAATCCCAGCTCTTAACAAGCTGTGGGTGGTCCTGGGAACTAGTGGCAGTGCCAGGCTTTGGTGTCAGAGATTTGGGCCAGGGCTTGAAGAACTGGGACTCAAGCAGGAGACTGGACTCCTGCAACCAGAACTGAGAAACTGGTATGGGCAGCTGATACTGAGACTGGGGTATCCCCCTACCCGCTTGGGACCTGAGCAGGAGGAGAGTTGCCATGTTTGGGATTAAGCTGGGTTGTATCTCCTAAGGCCCCAGATTGAGTTACAGAACACGGCCATGACTGAACAGGCTGATCTGCTGCCACAGTTAAGAGCGGGAGGGAACTCTGCCAGGACTGGGGTATGAGAGGGAAGCAAGTCCCACTTACACAAGCCAAATCTGTAGCTGCTCGGACTGCCCCTCCCTCCCCATGTTAAGACCTCAGCATAGAAACAGTCATCCCTCACCCAAGAATTTCACCAGGGGCCTGAGAACTGCCCTGCCACCCCCGTCAAGGAAGGCAAATGCACCCACTATTGGGAGGCCTGAGTACAAGCTTGCCTTCTCCAACTCAACTTGGGCCCCGCTCCGCAGAGGTGGGTGGAGGTTAGGGGGATCCAGGTTCCTGAGAATTCTGCAACTCAATTCACCATCTGGGACACCTGTGCAAGCACTTCTCCTCAGAAACAGAGGTTGGCATAAAACCAACTGTTGTCAATGCAGCTGGCTGTTACCTGCAAATGCCACCTACTGGCCTGGAGGATGACATGTACAGCCCATTGCAACAACTGATAAAACAAGGACACAACACTTGTGAATGGGAAGAGGTTCTCACTACTACTGCTATCTGCATTGCCCATACCACCCTGGCTTCCCAGGAAGTCAAGAGCCTACTCACCTGCATGGTCTACCTCTACTACAACAGGCATTTGAGAGAGTCACCCAGGGGCCAAAGAATCGGCCTACCTGGAACTACGAACGTGGATGCCAGCATATACCACACCAGGTCACAATGATAGACACATTTAGCCCACCACCACTACCACTGAAGGACCCATCAGGCATTCCAGTCCCCAGCAAAACCTCATCATAGACTCCACCAATAACTGCACACTAACACATAGAAAAATCCACAGATAACATTAAGGCTATCTGTAGCCAAGGAAATCATATGGAATCCTTAAAGCCACTGCACATATCCAGAAGGAAAGCCAAAATGTCCTATCCAATCAACATCATAGACATATCTTCAATAAAAATCTCTCCACCCAATGAAAGCAAATTCAAAAATAAGAAGTAGTGACTGTTACTCCAGATGCACAGAAACCAATGTAAAGATATAGGAAGTATGAAAAAGCAACATATTATGACACATTCAAAGGAACACAATAATTCTCCAACAATAGGTCCTAACCAAAAAGAAATTCTTGAACTTCTAGATAAAGAATTAAAAATACTGATTTTAAAGAACCTCAATGAGATAGCAAGAGAAATCTAAAAACCAGTACAAAGCAGTAAGAACATCAATTTAGGATACCAATGAGAAATTTATCGAGATAGATATCTTCAAATTCTAGAACTGAAAAATTCACTGAAGGAATTACAAAATACATTTGAAAGCTTCAACAATAGACAAGCCTGAACAGAAGAAAGAATCTCAGAACTTGAAGACAGGTCTTTTGAAATAATCCAGTCTGACAAAAACTTAAAAAGAATAAAAAGACACAAAGACTTCAAGATGTTTGTGACTACATAAAGTGACTGGACTTGTGAATTATGGGTATTCCTGAGGGGGAACAAAAATCAAAAAGTTTATAAAACCTATTTAAGGAAACAACTGATGAAAACTTCCCAAGTCTAGCAAGAGATTCAGACATTTAGATACAGGAGGCCTAGAGATCTTGAGGAAAATACATTCCAAAAAGGACTTGGAATAGGCACCACAGCATATTATAATCAGACTGTCTGAGGTCAAAGTAAAAGAAAGAATTTTAAAATTAGCAGGAAAAAAAGCATCTAGTTACCTATAAAGAAAACCCCATCAGACTAACAGTGGACTTCTCAGCAGAATCCTTAGAGGCCAGAAGAGAATGGACTGGCATTTTCAAAGTGCAGTAAGGAAAACAACCACCACCACCACTACCACCACGACCATACACCAGACAAGAATTTTATATCCAGCAAGATTAAGCTTCATAAATGGAGAAATTAAGTCTTTCCCCGAGAAAATTTATGACCACCAAACCAGCCCTATAAGAAATGCTCAAAGGAGACCTAAACGTGGAAATGAAAGGTTGACATTCACCATGACAACACAAGAAAGAAAGAAAGAAAAAAAAACCTCACAAAAAAAGAAGAAAAAGAAAGGAATCAAATGGCAACACAACATAATTCCATCAAGCTAAAAGACAAAGAAAAAGAAACAAATTTGTAAAACAACTAGAAAACAATTCACAATGTAACAGGATCAAAACCTCACATATCAATGTTAACGCTGAACATAAATGGATTAAGAGCTCCACTTAAAAGATACAGATTGGTGGAATGAATTTTAAAAACATTGTTCAACAATATGCTGCTTGCAATAAACTCACCTGTAAAGACACGTAGACCGAAAGTAAAAGATATTTCACACCAACAGAAACTGAAAGTGAGCAGGACTAGCTATGCTCATATCATATAAAACAGACTTTAAATCAAAAATATCTTAAAAAGACTAAGAAAGTCATCATCATAAAATTATAAGGGGACCAATTCAGTAAGAGAATATAGCAATTCTAAATATATATGTACCCAATACCAGAGCACTCAGATTCATAAAACAATTATTATTAGACCTAAAGAGATAGACAGCAATACAATAATACTGGAGGATTTCAACGCTTCACTCACAGCATTAAACAGATCAAGACAGAAAATCAACAGAGAAATATTGGACTTTATACCAAATGGACCTAACAGACTTTTACAGAATATTCTACCCAACGACTGCAGAATATACATTCTTCTCATCAGCACATGGAAAATTCTCTAAGACAGGTCATATGTTAGGCCACAAAACAAGTCTTGACAAATTTTTAATAACTGAAAACATGTCAAGTATTTTCTCAGACTCCAGTGTAATCAAACTAGAAGTCAATACCAAGATGGCTTCAGATACCATACAAATACATGGAAACTAAACAACATGCTCCTGAGTGATCACTGGGTCAACAAATAAATTAAAATAAAATTGTTTTTAAATGTTGAAATACATGAAAATGGAAACACAACACATCAAACCTGTGGGATTCAGCAAAAGCAGTGATAACAGGGAAGTTTAAAGCATTAAATGCCTACATAGAAAAAGTAAACAACCTAACATCACACTTCAATAAAACAGGAAAGCAAGAAAAACCAAACTCAAAGTTTGCAGAAGAGGAGAAATACAAAGAGCAGAACTAAATGAAAAGAGATAAGAAAATAATACAAATGATAAATGATAAATAAAACAAAGAGTTGGTTCTTTGAAAAAAATAAAGAAAATTGATAAACTACTAGGCTAGACTAACCAAGAAGAGATCCAAATAAATACAATCAGAAATGAAAAAAAGAGACATTACAAGTGATACAAGAGAAACACAAAAGATCAAAGATTATTATAAACAACTATATACTCACAATCTAGAAAACACTGAGGAAATGGATATAAATTCCCAGAAAAATACAACCTCCCAAGATGAAACCAGAAAAAAATAGAAAACCTAAACAGACCAGTAAGTGGTGAGACTCAATCAGTAGTAAAAAACCTCCCACAAAAGAAAAGCCCAGGACCAGGTGGATTCACACCCAAATTCTACCAAACATACAAAGAACTAAAGCAATCCTCCTGAAACTGTTCCCAAAAATCAGGGAAGAAGAAATTCTCCCTAATTCAATCTACAAGGCCAGTATCATCCATACCAAAACCAGACAAGGACACAACAACAAAAATCTACAGACCAATATCCCTGATGAACACAGACACAAAAATCCTAAACAAATTATCAGCAAATTGAATCCAACAGCACATCAAAAGATAATATACCAGGATCAAATGAGTTTTATACCAGGGACACAAGGATGTTTCAACATACACAAATCAATAAATGTGACACAACAACAAAATGAAGGGCAAAAAACAGATGATCATCTCAACAGACATAGAAAAAGCATTTGATAAAATTCAGCATCCCTTCATGATAAAAACTCTGAACAAAGTAGGCAGAGAAGGAACACACCTCAAAATAGTAAAGGCCATATATAACAAACTCAAAGCCAATATCATGCTAACTAGAGAAAATTTGAAAGTGTTCTTTATAAGAACTGGAATAAGACAAGGATGTCCACTTTCACCACTCCTTTTAAATATAGTACCGGAAGTCCTAGCCAGAGCTATCAGGCAAGAGAAATAAATAAAAGGTATCCAAACTGGAAAAAAGGAAGTCAAATTATTCCTGTTTGCTGATGATATGATCTTTTATCTAGAAAATCCTAAAGAATCCACAAAAAACCTCTTGGATTTGATAAATAATTCAGTAAAGTTTCTGGATACAAAAGTAATGTACAAAAATCAGTAATGTTTCTATAAACCAATAGCAACCTAGCTGAGAACCAAACCAAGAAGACAATACCATTTAAAAATAGGTACAAAAAATATCTGTGAATATATTTAACCAAGGACATGAGAGATTTCTACAAGGAAACTACAAAATTCTGAGGAAACAAGTTGAAGATGACACAAATAAATGGAAAAACATCCCATGCTCATGAATTGAAAGATGTAATATCATGAAAATTACCATATTGCTCAAAGCAGTCTCCAGATTAAATGCAATTGCTATCAAAATACCAGCATCATTTTTCACAGAATTAGCTAAAACAACCCTAAAATTCACACAGAACCAAAAAAGAGCCCAAATAGCCAAAGCAATCCTGAGCCAAAAGACCAAAGCTGTAGGCATTGCATTATCTGACTTCAAATTATACAAGGTTATCTAGTAACCAAAGAGCATGGATGGTCCTATCAGAGGTATGTGAACCAGAGCAACTGTATCTTAAATAGGAGCTAGGTAAAACGAGGCTGAGATCTACTGGGCTGCATTCCCAGACAGTAAAGGCATTCTAGGCCACAGGATGATATAGGAGGTTGGCACAAGATATAGGTCATAAAGACCTTGCTGATAAAACAGGTTGCTGTAAAGAAGCTGGCCAAAATCCACCAAAACCCAAGATGGCCACAAGAGTGACCTCCTGCCCGTCCTCACTGCTACACTCCTACCAGCACCAATGACAGTTTACAAATGCCATGGTAACATCACGAAGTTACCCCATATGGTCTAAAAAGGGGAGGCATGAATAATCCACCCCTTCTTTAGCCCTTTATCAAGAAATAACCATAAAAATGAGCAACCAGCAGCCCCTGGGACTGCTCTATGGAGTAGCCACTCTTTTATTCCTTTACTTTCTTAATAACCTTGCTTTCACTTCACTTGATGGATTCTCCCTGAATTCCTTCTTGTGCGAGATCCAAGAATCCTCTCTGGAGGTCTGGATCAGAACCCCTTTCCTGTGACAGTACTGGAATAAAGATAGACACATCAATGCAAAAGAATACAGAACAAAGAAATAAAGCCACATATTTATAGCTAACTGATCTTTGTCAACTCACACTGGTGAAAGGATACTCTTCTCAATAAATGGTGCTGGGAAAATTGGATTGCCATATGCAGAAGAATGAAACTGGACCCCTATCTCTCCACATATATAAAAATCAATTCAAGATGAGACCTGAAACAAAAATACTAGAAGAAAATCTAGGGGAAACTTCTGTACATTGGTCTGGACAAAGAATTCATGACTAAGAGCTTGGAGCACAGGCAACAAAAACAAAAATAGACCAATGAGACTTATTTCAACTAAAGGCTTCTGCATAGCAAAAGAAATAACAGAGTAAACAGACAATCTGTGGAATGTGAGAAAATATTGAGAATTGTACATATGAGAAGGGACTAATAACCGGAATTTACAAAGAACTCAAATAACAACAAATAATCCCATTTAAAAGCAGACAAAGGATATGAATACACATATCTCAAGACATAAAAATGGCCAACAGGCATATGAAGAAACGCTCAACATCACTAATCATCAAAGCTATGCAAATTAAAACCACAATGAGATATCATCTTACACAAAAGAAACAGAACAGCTATTATTAAAAAGACAAGGCTGAGCGCAGTGGCCCACGCCTGTAATCCCAGCACTTTGTGAGGCTGAGGCAGGTGGATCACGAGGTCAGGAAATCGAGACCATCCTGGCTAACATGGTGAAACCTCGTCTCTTCTAAAAATACAAAAAATTAGCCGGGTGTGGTGACAGGCGCCTGTAGTCCCAGCTACTCAGGAGGCTGAGGCAGGAGAATGGCGTGAATTTGGGAGGCGGAGCTTGCAGTGAGCCGAGATCGCGCCACTGTACTCCAGTCTTGGTGACAGAGCGAGACTCCATTTCAAAAAAAAAAAAAAAAAAAGACATGAAACACTTGAATACATTATTTGCAATTCATATGCCAAAGAACTGATATTTAGGATATATAAAAAAATCCTACATGTCAAAAAAGACAAAAAACAATTACAGAAAATCTAAAAAAATAAAAATCTGAAGAGATGCTAGACCTCAATAATAAATAAAGAAATGTAAATTAAAAGCAAAATAAGATATATTTTTCCCATTCCATTTGCACAAATGACAAAACTTAATGATATGGGAGATTATGGGGAAATCAGTATTGTCCTACTATCAGTGTGTAAGAAAAGTGATACCACTTTTCTGGTGGGCAACTAAGATATATCAATATTTAATAAATGAATACCTTTTACTTAACTCTAAGAGTTATAAAAAGATAACTAATAAAGTGCATACGTGTATATGTACAATGATATTTGTAACAGTTAAAATAAAAACCACAAAATACTAATTAGGGACCTGGATAAGCAAATGAAAACACTGGAACACTAAATAGCAGGGATCAGCAAATTATGGTCCCATTTTGTAAGTAAAATCTTACTGGAATGTAGCTACGCACATTAGGTACAGTCTGTGGCTGGTTTTCTGCTACAACGGCAGAGTTGTAACAGGGACAGCAAGCATGGCCCACAAGACTAAAATATTTAAGAAAAAGTTTGCCGACTCTGCTATACTGCCAATATATATATAATGTAAATTTGTATGTCATGATATAGAAAGATGTGACCATAATATACGACAGAATAAAACATGCAAAACAAAGGGAATGGTATCATTTCATGTTTATAAAAATATGATCTTGTATATGAAAAGTTTGAAATATATAAACTATAAGGTTAACGGCGTTATTTCTGGGTGGTGAGATCTTTATGCCTTCTGGTCTTCTTTTGGGGGAGGAATATAAAATATGAATTATTCTTATAATAAAGTAATAAAATTATAATTTTTGTAATATTTATTTACAGTCTAGAGAAATAATTTTGTAATCTCATTACAAAATCTTAAATGAGTACATATAATTCCCTAAACAATAATCCAGTCAAAACCAGTAAATCATCATGAAGCTCCTTCTGAACTATCTAATTCCTCATTTCCAAAGGTGAAAAGCTTGTTCTTAAACATGTTCTTCATTTATCAAACTGCCAATAGCATATTTATTTTTCACTCCTTACCACTCATGATAATTCTCCAAGTTGGCCTAGCACAGAAAAATCTTTGTACACTTTTCAATATGCAAATTAAAGTACATATTTTTTAATTTCCACATAGCAGCTGAAAAGGAGCATTTTAGCTCTTAGAAGTTCAATAAATCATTGGATTTGCTTTTCAATACAAGCTTCAGCAGTTCAATACAAAGCAGAATATTTGTTTTTCAAGTTGCTGACCCACTGGCATACCAACGGTAGTCCAGTGGGTATGGCCAGTTCTGATGCAGGTACTGAAGGGGTTCACTGTCTGTGGAATTTAAAAATAGTAATTAAACTGGCTTAAAGTTGGTCTACTTTTTATTCTCATGATTTGCCAGCAATTCTAAACCACGTCAGTGATAAACCAACCAGAGCAGACTATTCTCAACCTCTTGTCAGTTGACCTATAAATGTTTCATGAAATCAGTTTTGTAAAATATGGAACAGAAAGAGATGGGATAGGGGAGGACAGAAAATGGTGTACCTCACATAGCCTGGGTATGTACTGCTTTATAAAACTTTTGTTTCAGAGACAGATATACGAACAGATACACACACACACACACACACAGAGAGAGAGAGAGAGAGAGAGAGAGAGAGGGGATCATAGCATAAAATGCCTTTCTTACTGTTTTTAGTAGTTTAAAATGCTTAAAAGCCACTGGGAGAGAATAAGGATCTTAATGAAGAGGTATAACACTGTATAAAGAGTACTAGACTAGGAATCATCACCCCAGTTAAAAATGGCTTTTATCCAAAAGACATTCAAAAACAAATGCTGGCAAGGATGTGAAGAAAAGGGAACCCTCATACACTATTGGATGTAAATTAGTACAACCATTAGAGAGAACAGTTTGAAGGTTCCTCAAAAAACTAAAAATAGAACTATCACACAATCCAGCAATCCTACTGCTAGGTATATACCCCCAAAGAAAGGAAATCAGTATGTCATGTTTGCTGCAGTACTACTCACAACAGCCAAGATTTGGAAGCAACCTAAGTGTCCATCAACAAGCAAATGGGTAAAGAAAATGTGGTATATATACACAATGCAGTACTATTCAACCATAAAAACAGATTGAGATCCTGACATATGCAACAACACGGATGGAACTGGAGGTCATTAATGTTAAGTGAAATAAGCCAGGCACAGGAAGACAAGCTTCAGATGTTCTCATTTATTTGTGGGAGCTAAAAATGAAAATGATTGAACTCATGGAGATAAAGAGTAGAATGATGGTTACCAGAGGCTGGGAAGGGTAGTGGACGGGTGGTGATGGTGAATGGGCACAAAAACACAATTAGAATGAATAAGATCTAGTATTTGATGGTGCAACAAGGTGACTACAGTCAACAATAATTTATTGTACATTTTAAAATAATTAAGAGAGTATGACTGGACTGTAACACAAAGGATAAATGCTTGGGTGATGGATACCCCATTTACCCTGATGTGATTACTAAGCATTGTATGCCAGCATCAAAATATCTCAGGTACCTGATAAATATATGCACCAAGTATTACAATTTTTTTTTTAAAGAATACTACACTAGGAATCAGAAGTTCTGAGCTTTTAATCCGGGCTTTGCCTCCAAATGTGTTTTGTGATCTTGGGGAAATCTATTTTCCTTAAAAGGATATAAGATCTAATATATGCAAAAATACTTTCTTGTTAATATGAAAGATATTTTTAAAATTTGCCAGGTATATCCATATAATGTAAATGTGACACAGTATAAATTATACTTTGGAAATAAAATAAAAATTGCTTGATATTTTTTCTACTATAATTAAATTTCTTGTCAAGTCCAAATGCCTCATAATTCTACTACCCTAACTCTTGCAGTATTTTAAAATGCAACAACTATTTTTGATAAGGTTTATAGAGGAAGATATAATTTGGAGGCTTTCGGAAGCTTTATCAATCAGTGGACTAATAACAACACCTCTATATAGGGTTTTACAAGAGAAAAGAGAACTAAACTCTGTTCAGTATCAGATGTAAGTCAGGTGTTGTAACGCGCACTTTATCTATTAAATCTCTTCAAAGCCTCAATAATATAAAACATTATTTACATTTAAAGTATAATTATATTACATAATCATTGGAAATCAACCATTACAATCATTACAGTGTAAGGGGCTGACAATAATAACTTTTGCCCATATAACTTGCTTACATTATTTTTTCACTTTAACACACTGGTGTGATATGCTCTAGATCTGTAGTTCCCTCTGACCCAGACTTCAGGCAGGGCCAATGCTTCACAAATAATTTACACCTCATAAGCTTGGGAAGCAACATTTCTCCAGGGTTTTGGGGAGAAATGGTGTTTTGCCAATGCAGTGATTAGATTTTGTAATTAGATTTTTAAACTATTTGTAATTAGATGAAGACTAGTATACTATGTGTGATGGTAAATTTTATGTGTCAACCTGACTAGGCCATGGCATGCCTAGATATCTGGTTACTCATTATTTCTATGCCTCTCTGTGAGGGTGTTTCCAGAAGAGAAAAGCATTTGAATCGGTGGGCTGAGTTAAAGCAGATGGTTCTCAATGTGTGCCAGCATCATCCAATCCGACGAGAAACAAAAAGGCTGAAACTGTTTTCTGCCTGTTCCAGTTAGGACACTGATCTTCTCCTACCTCAGCGCTCCTGGTTCTCAGGCCTTCAGACTCACAATAGGATTTAAACCACTGACTCTCCAGCTCTCAGGCCTTCAAACTATACTGCTGGCTTTCTCAGGTCTCCAGAAACAGCAGAACATGGGACTTCTCAGCTTCCATAATCATGTGAACCCATACTTTATAATAACAGTCTCTTCTCTCCTTCTCTAAACATACACACACACAGTTTCAAAAAAAAAAAAAACCTTCCCAAGCTGCATTTTTTTCTCTACTCTCACACCACCACAATCATCAACACAGAAGAAGGCTTCTGTGACCACATTCTGTGGGAGTTTCCCCCCCCACACACCTAGCAGTGTACACCAGCTGGGTACTCTCGAATTCAATTCCAACACTATCTACCTGCAGATAGCATTAGATCCCACAGGATGAGGGCTCACTTCCCAGGATTCCCTCCACCCCCAACCAGTTACAAGCCTAGTCCTCCAGAACCCCTGACCAATGTGTTTCAAGTGGAGGTTCCCCGGACTCTCTCTCTGGGTTCGATGAATTTGCTGGAGTGGCTCACAGAACTCAGAGAAACACTTTCTTAACATTTGCCGGCTTAATATAAAGGATATTGATACAATGAGGAGATGTATAGGGTGAGGAATGGGGAAGGGGCACAGAGCTTCCATGTCCTCCCTGGGGCACCACCCTCTAGGAGCCTCCATGTGTTCAGCTATCCAGCTCTCTGAACCCAGTCCCTGTGAGTTTTTATGAAAGCTTCATGATGTCAGTATTCTTTCCTCCAGTATATGGGGTGGGCCCCTCTTTGGAAAGGGTCCTAAAACCCACGATCAGAAAGGCTGGGGAAGATTAGAGCCTTGGGGCAGGTGAAAGGAGGGCAGGAGAAGGTCAGAGATTCTGTTTCCTGAGGCCTGCCCCTGAGGTCTAACATACCCAACATATAAGAGAAGACTGTAACAAAGGCTATGGGAGATACGCGCCAGGAACTGGGGATGAAAACCAATATATGTATACATATTTCATAACACCACACACACACACACACACACACACACATATATATTTATATTTATATGGAAAACTTACGCTTCCTATTGGCTCTGTTTCTTTGGCTAACCCTGACTAATATAATAGGCAAATTCAATTATTTACTATAGGTACAGATATTATGAATCAGTAGTTTATGTAGGCAAAAATATTTAGAATCCATTTGTAAATAACAGACATTTCACAGCACATGAAATTGTTCTTTTGCTTCTTCAAGAGAATTTCAAATGGTTACACGGAGAAAATGTTCAAATCCCAAAATAATCAAAATAGAAGTTGACATGGTTTGGCTGTGTCCCTACCCAAATCTCATCTTGACTTATAGTTCCCATAATCCCCACATGTCATGGAAGAGACCCTGCGGGAGGTAACTGAATCATGGGGCGGTGGTTACTTCCATGCTGTTCTCACGATAGTGAGTTCTCATGAGATCTGATGGTTTTACAAGGGTTTGCTTGGCACTTCTCCTTCCTGTCACCATGTGAAGAAGGATGTGTTTGCTTCCCCTTCCACTATGATTCTAAATTTCCCGAGGCCTCCCTAGCCCTGCAGAACTGTGAGTCAATTAAATCTCTTTCCTTTATAAATTATCCAGTCTTGGGTATTCCTTCATAGCAATGTGAGAACAAACTAATAAAGAAATAATAGCTAAAATCAACTATTTCCAAAGACATGTAAAACAGCTTGAAATTATATCAATGTTTTTTCTATTGTCCACTATTTTCAGGTACCAATAAGTAGACAGTTTCCTGACAGAACACTTTTAAGAATTAGTTTTAATATGTCTAGAGCATGTACCATCTACCCAGGAAATCAACACTGTTTAGAAAATACCTCACAAAGGAAGATGCCAAAACAGTCAATATGCAAATATAAAGTATTCAACATCACTAATCATCAGGGAAATGCCTATTAAAACCATATAGAGATGCTACCATATACACCTACCAGGATGACTAAAGTTAAAATGATTGACACCACTAAATGCGGGTCAGAATGTGGAGCAACCAGAACTCACATACACCGTTGGTAGGAATGTGAATTGGTACGACCACTCTGGAAAAAGGCCTGGCATACACTACTCAGAAATACTATTCATCAATGAAGAGGAACAGGCTTCTAATACAAGCACCAATGCGGATGGACCTAAATATGTTATGCTTTGTGAAAGAAGCCTTAAACAAACAAACACAGATAACATGATTACTTTTATAAGAAGCTTTAAGACAGACAAAACTAATTTATAGTGGGGGGAAAAAAAACAAAAGGATAGATCCTCTGGGGTAGTAAGCAGAGGATTTACTGAGAAGAGGCATGTGGAAACTTTCTGCAGTGGTGGTAATATTCTATATGTTAATATGGGTTTTGGTTGAATAGTAATGTATATTTGTTGGAACACATAAACAGCACACCTAAGATTTGTACATTACACTGTATATAAATTTTACCTCAAAAGAGGAAAAAAAACTGTGAACAAAATATTAAACCTTAGCTAATGATATGAATGCTTAAGGATCTGGGTATGTCTGCAACTTACTCTGAAATGTAACAAAAAATTTAGAATGATGAATATAATGATAGATATTTGATACAGTATTACAGTAAAATGTCAACTGAACACTGAAGGTGGTAGGTATTGGCTGTAAAATTTCTTCAGCTTTTTATCATGAAAAATGTCTAACACAAAAAAATGTTGAAAACAATTATAAAATATTTTTTCCTTGGGAAAAAGTATTCTTTACTACCTCTACTTTCTTATTAGGAAATTACTATGATTAAGATTTTTTAAAAAGGAGAAAGCTCTGTATTCTGAAAAATAGTTTTTAAAAATATACTATGTAAAACATGATTTAATAAGGATGGCGGACATCAGGATCTTGCAAAATGATTTGGTTTTGAAAATGGCACAGAACAACCATCTGACCCATTTCTCAGGATTTCAAAGTTCACAAGTCAAATTCAATCCATGTAAATTCTGCTTTGAAACTACAGAACTATTTAGGTCTGTGATCATTCCTGAATTAGATCTTTCACAGGTTCCAGGGGCTGGGAAGGGTGGTGTGCTGGGCAAGAGATCAAGGTAAGAGGGGATTAAAAAGGTTGGTAAATGGGTACAAATCTACAGTTGATAGAAGAAATAAGTTTCTGTGTTTGATAGCAACAATATGATGACTATAATTAACAATAACATACTATATATTTCAAAATAACTAGAAGATTTGAAATGTTCCCAACACGAGGAAATGATCAACGTTTGAGATGAAGAAATCCCAAATATCCTGATTTTTATCATTAAATATTGAATGCATGTATCAAAATATCACATGTATCCCACAAATATGTACAAATATGTAGTAATTTAAAAATTTATTCCTTAAATATTTTAAAAATGTTTAGATGTACTATCATTTCTAATTCATAATGTGATGTCAAGAATTCAAGGAATAAATTTATTGTTAAAAATATCGTAACTTCTTTTTCCTCCTACTTTCTGTATAAGAATCACTGAAATCACCCAGACAAGAAGAACTCAAGTCTCAGAGACATAGTTGACACGTAATATTATAGTTTTCATTATCCTGGGATAGAAATGTCTAACTACTTCTCTGTATCACCTACTGTATCCTTGAAGATGAGAATGTGCTCTATATGTCATTGTATCTCCAGTGATACTGGATTCTGCCTTCTGCCTATTTGCGGTAGATATGGAATAAACAGTGTTTGAAAAGTATCTTTCCTGTTACTTTTAACATGGTCACTGAAACTGTTTTTTTTTTTTTTTTTTTTTTTTTTTTTTTTTTTTTTTTTTGAGACAGAGTCTCACTCTGTCCCTAGGCTGGAGTGTAGTGACATGATCTCCTCTCACTGCAACCTCCACCTCCAGGGTTCAAACGATTCTCCTGCCTCAGTCTCCCGAGTAGCTGGGACTACAGGCACCTGTCACCATGCCCAGCTAATTTTTGTATTTTTAGTAGAGACAGGGTTTCACC
The DNA here is from genome assembly GCF_047675955.1 of Chlorocebus sabaeus. Classification (NCBI taxonomy): domain Eukaryota; kingdom Metazoa; phylum Chordata; class Mammalia; order Primates; family Cercopithecidae; genus Chlorocebus; species Chlorocebus sabaeus. Next base: position 48,952,291 of record NC_132929.1, on the reverse strand, counting down.
ATGTTGGCCAGAAAGGTCTCGATCTCTTGACCTCGTAATTCGCCTGCCTCAGCCTCACAAAGTGCTGGGATTACAGGCATGAGCTATGGCCCCCGGACAAAACCCTGTATTCGAAATCATCAACAAGAAAAAATCTAAATAAGGAACAGGGGGTCTGGGTGTGGCAACTACTCCTACCCTGCCCTGCTTCCATCTGAGTAGTTCCATGTTTATCTATTTTAAATATCTCACTTCCAATTATGATTTTGCTTGAGTTCCCTGGCCAAAACAAAACAAAACAAAACACTGTTTGAAAACCACTGATATGATTTCAGCCTATGAGATTTCTCTGGCCAAAAAAGATCAAAGAAATCTTGGTTATCATTACAACAGGGACTGGGAAAAACTAGTATAATTTAGATTCATTTAGCTTTTCATCAGTTATTCTCAGAATTTAAATCATCATTCAATGCATGAACTTTCAGATAAATTGAGGGTAACTATGCTGTCCTGAGATAAAATGTTCCTGTTGGGACCTGACGGGGTAAGACCCCATTCCTGTATGTAAACTGGGTTTCTATGAAAGTGCCATCAACAACCCTTAACAGTAAGGGGTGGAAATAGGTAGGGGGAAAGAAATACAAAATGAAGATACCTGTTCTAGATATTCTTTTCACTAGGACATTATCTTTCCACTGCCCACTTTGCAGCTCTTTAGTTTGATTTTTAGCAAGAAAGGGGGCATTTAAAAAATTTATAATAAAACTGTTCCACTTTTCCTGCTGTTCCTAATTATATCATTTCTTTAATGAAGAAATACAAAATTAGCCAGGCATAGTGGCGGGCGCCTGTAATCCCAGCTACTCGGGAGGCTGAGGCAGGAGAATCCCTTGAACCCAGGAGGTGGAGGTTGCAGCGGGCTGAGATCGCGCCACTGCACTCCAGCCTGGGCAACAGAGCAAGACTTTGTCTCAAAAAAGAAAAAAAAAAAAGACATTCCACCAATAAAGCTGAATATATACAAGAAAAGATAGCTAAACTTAATAAATAAGAGACCCAGAGTGGGCTAATTATTAAGGAATGCTTGAAATTCTGAGATCAAGACAGATAACCTAAGAAGCAGAGTAATGCCAACAATGACAGTCAAATCTTTTCACTTATTTCTGGGCTGGAAGGGACATCACTTTGTCCTCGTATTGTCAATTGTTATGCTCTTTAAATAAAGAATGAAGAATATTTACTAATACTTTGTCATGCTGTTCTAGATAGGCAGGAGCCCAGCAAGCGCAGACTTAGGTGAGAGAGCCTAAGAAGCTAGACTGGGCATGAGTAATGGGGTGTGGCTGGCTTGGCACAAAGACCACAAAACATGGTGCCATCTGACAGATGGCTGGTGGCATGGAACAAAAGCAAACAGAAAGTTATCTAAGATGTCAATCTGAATAATGTAAGGAGGAAGCAGAATCCTTTAGAAGGCAAAAAAGAAATCAAAAACAAGAGAATCAAGTGAAGAAGGCTTAGATAGAAAGCAAAGATTCTTTGAGCCCTGGGGATATTAGCAGAGGTACATTTACTGAATGCCTATAATGCACCAGGCACTGCATCAAGGATCTTCCTCATAACACCACCACAAAGAAGGACTCTTATCCCTATTTTACAAATAGGAAGAATGAGGTTCAAGTAAATTAATTAATTTGCCAAGATCACATTGCCAGAGGCTGGGAATCAGAGATACGCTTCCAAAAAACATACCTCTTTTCATGAGACCACATTCCTTTTGTGAAGTACAATGTTAATTTCTTAGTGGCACCACAAATCCAGTTCTGCACCATGACTTCTGCTTATTTGTCCCACAAAGCTTTCCCATTGGGGTCATTTTAGTAACAAAAATCACAATGCAGCTGAGTTTTTCTTAGGTTGCATTTTGCCTAATGCACAAACAGCAAACAGGCAGAATCTTCAGGCCTGTGAATGGCTCTTCTATCTGCAACATTTTCAGGGTCAGAAATCATGCATCTGTATTCCACATAAATCTGAGTTCTAACTTTATATTATTTCATTTTATTTCGCATGGATATTTCTGGTCTTTTCTAGAATATCTGAAAGTTCTCTTCTGAAGGTGGTTAGTAACCATGGAAATGAGGCTATTGTGGTTCAGAATAAATTTACATAACTATTAGGAAATTATTTCAAGCTTGTAAAATGTGGAATTTATCTCAAAGCTAACATGACCACTGATGCAATAAAAATCTAAGAAGAACTGCAAATCAATCCAAAATGATTCAGGCCCCAATAAAGGATTATAAAGCAACTGTAAAGAATTTTCTTACAATAATACTTTAACAAATGCAAAGTTTGTAAAGTGAAATTCTGAAATATTCTGAATACAGATAGCATAGTATAAAAGAATGGATTATAATCTACGGTCGGATATCTTATCCAGAAGTACGGAGTACAGAGTATTCAGTACTTAAGAAGTACTTAAGAAGTACAGAGTAAGGTACTTATAGAGTACAGTACTTAAGAAGTACAGAGTACAGTATCAAGTACTACTGCATTACGTGCTAAGGATCTAAAGATTGACAAGATCCAGTCCTGAACTCATGTAACTCAGTCCAGTAGGGTAGAAACTAGATACAAAAACAGGGGGGAAAATGTAAATGTGATAGGTAAAACAAGACAGATAATGTACAAAACATATGTGCACACTTAATGCACAGCTACTGGAAGGAGGTGGGGAGAAGGGTACAAGGGATAGGAATAGGCAGGAGTCAGAGTTTCAGAGGTTTCTGAGGAAAGCCATGCAAGGGAGTGGAAGAACGAACATTCTAGGTAGAAGTGACAGTACAAGCAAAAGAACTGCATGGTGTTTTTAAGTAGCTAGTGGTTGCCCTTCAAATTAACTTGAGAAGCAATGGCAAACATGCACTCATCAGACTCAGAATCCAGTTCTCTCTCTGTTAGGAGCTTAGAAGAAAAATGACCCCTTCAAGATAAGTAAACATCCAGTACTCTGAAAATTACAGGGAGAAGGCCTCAAGAGGAAGATATAAATTGGTATGAGGCTAATTTTTAAAAGAAAGGATCTGATCCAATTTACAACATAACTTTGTGGCACAAATCATACTTCTTACATGTTGCTTTGGGATCTTACTTTTCTTCATTTAACATAACCAAAGTATTTTATCTTGCCATTTAAGAGACTTCTAAAACATGATTTTTGTAGGAAGCATTGTATTCTGATATATAGATAGGCTATTTCATGTAACCAATCACCTATTTTTTGGCATTTAAGTGGTTTATAATTTTTGCCACTAAATATACATCATTGCATGGATATTTCCATGCATAAATCTTCACATACATCCTTGATTATTTCATCAAAACAAATTATCAGACATGGAACTGAACTGCTGGTCAATGAATGTGTGAGTTTTAAAGCTTTTGATAAGATTACTAAACTGCCCTCCAAGAAGGTTACATCAATTTGCACCACTACCAGCAGTGTGTGAGAATCCCCATATTACCACAATTTTGCCAAGAGTGGGTTATTATTTTTAAATTCAATCAGTAGGCAAAATGGGCTACTTTAATCTGTATTTCTTATACAATTAGTGGGGTTGAACTCTTTTCAGGTCAGCTGGCCATTTTCATCTCATTTCGTAAGCAAACTATGTTTTCCACTCCCCTCATTTTTTTTTTAACAGATATTAATCTTGTTCTTATTAATAAGTACCATTTATATCATTGCAATCATTTTTCCAAGTTTTTAATGAAAGAATTTTAATCACGTTTGCCACTCTGTGAAAAGTGCTTTTGAGGACAGACCAGGTTAGAACTAGAGAAATCAGTTAGGATGCTACTGCAGTAATATACGTAAGAGATGACTTGGACTTGAATCAGGGGAGTGAAAGCAAGGAGAAAGAGAACCTAATGAACTGGATGTGGAAAGAAATAAAAAAGACTGAAATCATCAAGAATGATTTGCATGTTTCTAGCACAGGTAAAAAGGTAGGCAGTGACACCACCAAGATACAGAAAATCAAAGAAGAAAAAGATTATGAGAGAAGAACGTTAAGTTCAATTTTGGACGTGTGATTTCTGAGGTACCTGTGGGACATCCAATTGGAAATGTCTGAAGCTTGACAAGGGGTCTGGTCTGGGAATCTGGGCATTACTATATGTAAATTATACCTGAAACCAGAAGCAGGTAGAGTGTGAAGAGTAGTAGGCTGACAACAGAACTCTGTGGAACACTAATAGTTTAATCAACAAGTGGAAGAAAAGATGCCCATGAAGGCAAAACAAAGAGAATGGGCAAAGAAATAAAAATAGAAACAGCATAACACAGTGGTGTTGAGTCAAAGTAGTGGAGCGTCTCATGGAGTTGGGATTAATGACATCAATGCACTAAGCCTTGAATCATGACAGTAATAAATGTGTAAGAGTTTTTAAAGCAGAGATGGCAGCCGAGTGGAGGAAAGTTCACCTTTAATGGCTTCAGTTATTTTTTTTTAATATTATGTTGGCTTATGGAAGGCATCAAAAGGTCAAAAATGGGAATGAATATAACTGATGAATTGCTTGTAAACATGTATGCATGTGAAGATGGCAATTATGACCTCGATTATATAAGTAGAGGTAATGGTTCATCTTCCTCCAGAATAACCTTTCAGAAGATTTTTCTTTTAATCCCATTTCTTTTACATTAGAAGTCTATGAAAAACAAAGTACAAAGGAAAACATGAATAGTAAAGTAACCACAAACATCAAATCATTCCGGTGCCACATTTAACAATTTCCATTTAAAGTTTCATTCATTCATTTCATTCGTTAATAATCTACTATGATTTTTAAAAATGAGTAAGATCAGTTCCTGTCGATAAGAACTCCAGTCTAGTAGGAGTTGAAGAGGACACATAAACAAATCAGTAAGAAATACTACTGGTAAAAAGAGAACTATTTTAAGAAACCAATTATGAAGGGACAGTTAAGAAAAGCTTCACAGAGGGGTCAAGTAAACTAATCTTGAAGGTCTATCAGGAAATTGTAGTTGGAAGTAAGGGGACACAGACGAACATTGCTATCTATCAAACAGTATGTTCAGAAAACTAATTTGGTAAAGAGGACTCCATCTCCATTCCAGATTTAGGAGGAAAGTGCTAAGAATTTAATCCTGGTGGAGGATGGGGCATAAGGGGGTGCCCATGTGTGCAGACGATGGACAGCAGGGACAAGGCAGAGCTGGAGAACTACTGACCGGTCCCTCTCAGTCCACACTGCCTGCCCACCCGTCATCCGCGATGCCCTGGGAGCTAAGGTGGAGATCATCTCCCCAGGAGTCAGGTACCTTCCAGAAACTGGTATGCTTTAAGATGGAAAGAAATTTGATTCCTCCCGGGACAGAAACAAACCCTTTAAGTCTGTGCTAGGCAAGCAGGAGGTGACCCGGGAGTGGGAGGTAGGGGTTGCCCAGATGAGTGTGGATCACAGAGCCAAACTGAGTATATCTCTAGACTATGTCTTCAGTGCCACTGGGCACCCAAGCATCATCCCACCACATGCCACTCTTGTCTTCAACATGGAGCTTCTAAGACTGGGATGGCAAGAATGGCCTCCTCCCTTGGCTTCCTGTTCTTACATCTGCCATGGAGGGATCTGGTGCCTCCAGACATATGCACATGAATCCATATGGAGGTTTTCCATATGTAGATCCACTACAACCTGTATAACATCTACCCTGACTGAATGCGTTCTGTCACTCAGCTTTGCTTCTGGCACCTCCATTTCCTCTTCCCCTTTCTTCCCATTTTACCTAAACTTAAGTTACTCAGCTTATTTTATTTTCACTTTGGAGTGAAGATTCAGTTTCAGTCTTTTCGATCTAGTTTCCAAGTAAGTCTATGGTCAAGTATTAACAGAAAAGTGACTGGTTAACTTTAGAACAGGATTTAGTGTTGGGGAGGTTATAAGAATCTTTAATTTAAATTTTTTTGGAAGAAATTTTTATCTATTATATACTAAACATTCTTGCTGCTGCGTGCAAAGCCATAGCAGATCTGAGGCACTCTTGAGGGCTGAATTATTCTCAAAGTTGAAAGATGTCCTTGGGCTAAATTAAAAGTCCTACCACAAACTGAGGTGGCGATGGGGAGCCTTTGTCTCCACCAGTTCCACTCTACTCTCCCCTGAAATCCTCTGCCTTTTGAAAGCAGATCATTTTCGCTATGACATTGGATGCTACAGGTGTCTGTCCCTGGGCCAGCAGAAGCCTTCTTGGTGGCCTGGCTTATTTCCCCCGCCCCATTCTGTGGCTTTTCTAATGGACTTTCAGAAATTTTGTAATCTCATAACTTTCTAAGCTCCACCACTTCCTTAAAGAACTTTAATTGAAAGTATAAATTAAAGGTGTTGCTTGTAGACTTAACCACCCAATGAAAGCCCAGCTATCATTGCTGACTGTTAAGTAAATGATGCTGGTCATCTGAGCTTCAACACCTGTTTTCTGCCGCTTGACTCTCTCTGCTGATCTCAGAGTTTCCTGGTTTTTCCTCCCTCAGCCCCTTGTCACCCCTTTGACGTCCTGTGTAGTGAACTGGTGACAGAAATTGTTGTTGCCCTTCTCCCCACAACATCACATACGAGTTTCCAATTTTATTACTACAAGAAAAGTGCTTTATGCTGGTTCTTCTAAAAAGAAAAGAGTTTAATCCTTATAACAACCCATTCAACTGATAAAAGAAACAAAGACACAGGTAAATTAATTAACTTGGCCAAGTTCACAAAGCTAAGTGACAGAGCTGAGACTGGAATCCAGGCTCACTGGGGCAAGACTGCTCTCAGTCACTCCTCTGTGTTAACTCCAGTTAACGCTGAAAAAGCCAACTATGAAGGGTCTGGATGTACTCTGTATGCATGACATAAAGAATTTGCTTTTTATCCCGAAGCCAAGTGAACTGAGAGTTCGAATGAATGACAGCAGAATATTGTAATTGATCATGAAGTAAAGGGAAGTGAAATCACAAAGACTGAGAGAAAAGGGGAGATCAATGTCTTAATGTGGCCAGAGATAAGAGTAGAGCAGAAGAGTCAAAGAAGTAGAGTGACATAGGCTGTGGCTTAAGGAAAGACAGCGAGGTTTAAAACTTAAGTGGTAGATTAGTTATAGGTATTTACAATGTCAATGGGGTAGCCAATTTAGAATATATCCATTTGTTCCAGAAAAATACAAATGGAAAAATTTCTTTATGGTGACGGGGGAGAGAACATGTGTATCACAGTCTGTTGTAACTGTTTTAAGAAAAAAAGGAAAAGTTTCTGTTTTAAAAAACCCTCATGACCCATTTTAAGTGTTATCAACAATCTGAGATGACAGGAAATACATGATGGGCTAATTCACGTCACTGCATGTGTAGAAACTCCAGAAGTTAATGATAAGACAATAAATCTGAAACATTTAACAGATGAAAAATGAACTTACAACCTTTTCTACATTAGCACTCACTATGGCATTTCCTATAGCTATAACTTCTTAAAAAAATAACAGAAGTCAGACAGGTATGACTGTATTTATATATAAATCTCCAGTTATTTCTCAAAATCTACTCTCCCTATCTAAAAAATAAATGCTTTCAGTTATGGGACAGGGCTCAAAACAAAATTTTCCAAATATGTTTTTGCACATTATGAGTTCTAATCCGTAAACAGTAAAAAAAAGAAAAGAGATGATCTCACATGGCACACATGAACGATACAGCTTGAATTGTAACTACCACCCAGATTAAGAAACAGAACATAAACACACCAGAAGCCGGGCTGTGCAACATTCAGTAACTACTCTGCCCTTCTCCAAAAGTAATCACTATTCTGACTTCTAAAACCACAGATCAGTTTTGTCTGTTTTTGAACTTTACACAAATGGAATTATATATAATAATATAATTATACATATAGTAGGTATTCTTTTGTGTCTGGCCTTTTTAAGGGTGTTTCTGATTTATCCACATTGTTGAATGCAGCAGTGATCTGTCAATTTTCATTGCTGATAATTTGCCATTATATGACTGGAACACTACTCTACATTTGTATTTTGATGGACATTTGAATTATTCCTAGTAAGAACATTATTGTCCATGGTTTTGGGGGCATATAATTATACATTTCTGGTAAGTATACTCCTAGGAATACACCTACTGTATCATAGGGTGTTTCTGTGTACAGTTTTTTTTTTTAAGTTTTTATTTTTTAGAGATGGTCTTGCTTTGTCACCCAGACTGGAATGCAGTGGCATGATCGTAGTTCACTATAACCTCAAATTCTTTGGCTCAAGCAATCCTCCTGCTTCAGTCTCCCGAGTAGCTGGAACTACAGGTGCATGCCACCATGCCTACCTAATTTTTTCATTTTTTGTAGAAACAGGGTCTCACTATGCTGCCCAGGCTGGTCTTCAAATCCTAGCCTCAAGTGATTCTCCTGCCTCAGCCTCTCAAAGTGCTGGGATTACTGGCATGAGCTGCTGTGCCTAGCCAGTATACAGTTTTTAATAGATTCTGCCAAACAGAATTTTAAAGTGATTGTGTCAGTGTACACTCCTGTCAACGGTACATTAGAGTTCCCAGTGTTTTTCATTCTAACCAATGCCTGGTATTTGTTAAGCTTTTCAATTTTAGCCATTCTACTGGAATATAGTGATATCCCACTGTGGTTTTTATTTGCATTTCTCTGAAGACTAATGATGACAACCACTTTTTCAAATATTAATAGCTAGATGGACATCTTCTTCCAGGTCGATGTTCAAGTCTTTTGCCCATTTTCTATTGGTTTCTCTGTCTTCGTTTATCTTACTGATCTGTAGTTCTTTGTAGAACCTACATCAGGGATTGGCAAACTTTTTCTCTAAAGAGCCAGACAGTAAATATTTTAGGATCTGTGAGCCATATGGTCTCTGTCACAACTACTCAACTCCTGTGTAGTGGCATGAAAGCAGTCATAGGCAATACATAAATGAATGAGTGTGGCAGTATGCCAGTAAGACTGCATGAACAATAAATTTTGAAATCTCGTAAAATTTTCATGTATCACAAAATATTATTCTTCTGATATTTTTCAACTATTTAAAAATGTATAAACTATTTTTAGCTCACAAGCTGTACAAAAACAAGCAGTCAGGAAGATTTAGCCCACAAGCAGTACTCTGACAACCCAGGGTCTAGATAAAGATCTCTGTCAAGTTATGTATGTCTTCTCTGGGATTTATCAATATTGTTATGCATTACAAAGAACCAACTTTTGGCTTTGCTGACATTCTCTGTTTTGAATGTTTTTTTTAAAATTTCATTAATTTTTGCTCTTGTCATCATTTCCTTCTTCTGTTTTCATTGGTTTGCAAATATTTAATCCCATTCCATAGGTTGTTTCTTCACTGCTGACTGTTTCCATTACTGGCAGGAGCATCTCAGTTCAATGCAATCTATTTTTGCTTTTGTCGCCTGTGTTTTCTGGGGTCACATCCAAAAAACCTTTGCCAAGACCAATGTCAATAAGCTTTTCCCCTCTTTTCTTTTAGTAGTTTTACAGTTCAGGTGTTATGTTTAAGTGTTTAATCCATTTTGAGTTGATTTTTGTGTGTGGCGTATATAAGAGATAAGGGTCTGATTTCATTCTCCCACATGTGGCTATCCAGTTTTTCCAGCACCATCTACTGAAGAGACTATGCTTTCCCCATTGTACATTCTTAGCATCAAGAGAGCCAGGAAAAAACTGCACTGCCTTCTCTTTTTAAAGAAATTCTCTCCAAGTATGACAACCAACGTACAGCTTTTTAAAAGCCTCAGAAGTCACATATGACTTCTGCCATACTCTATTGATCCAAATAGCTCCAAGCCCGCCCAGATTCAAGAGCAAGGGACATAAACTCCACCACTCTCAGAAGGATAGTCAAAGAATCTGGAATCTGGGAGCTGTTTTAGAACTCCCCCTTTGTTTTAAAAGGCTCTTGCAGTATTTCCCAGATATATCTTTTATTGAGTATTTATTCCAAAAGTGTTTTCAATGTATGTTTGTGTAGCAAACCTTCAGAGGTCTTATGTGATAATTTTTATTATGCCTCACATTCTGGATACATATAGATTGTGTGTATTCAATGTCCTTTAACACCTTAAAAAGATTACTCTATTGTTCTCTTGATACCAGATTTCTCAAATCAACACTTAGGTTCAATCCAATTCTTTTCCTTTTGTAGGTGATCTGCTCTTTGTCACTGGATGCTTTTAGAATTTTTTTGTCTTTGATATTATATGTTACTGTATATATAATTATATATTATTGTATGTTACTGTAAATGGACCTCAAGGTGGGTTTTTCCTTCTTTCACCTATTTAACAGTCTGTAACTGGATTAAGAAAATGTGGCACATATACACCATGGAATACTATGCAGTCATAAAAAGGGATGAGTTTGTGTCCTTTGTAGGGACATGGATGCAGCTGGAAACCATCATTCTTAGCAAACTATCACAAGAACAGAAAACCAAACACCGCATGTTCTCACTCATAGGTGGGAACTGAACAATGAGATCACTTGGACTCGGGAAGGGGAACATTACACACCGGGGCCTATCATAGGGAGGGGGGAGGAGGGAGGGATTGCATTGGGAGTTATACCTGATGTAAATGACGAGTTGATGGGTGCTGACGAGTTGATGGGTGCAGCACACCAACATGGCACAAGTATACATATGTAACAAACCTGCACATTACGCACATGTACCCTAGAACTTAAAGTATAATAATAAAAAATAAATTTAAAAAAAAAAGTCTGTAAGTCCTTTTAGTCTAAGGTGTTCTACAAGTCTAATTCTGAAAAATGTATCTTAATTATTTCGTCAAATATTTGCCTTTTCCTTTCTCTCCTCTAAGACATGTATTTATCTAGATAGTCCTTCTACATGAACCTATCATATCTCTTAGCTTTTACTCCATGTGTTATCTTTCTTTATCATTTAATGCTGCATTCTCAGAGAATTACTCAATGTAATCTTCCAATTCATGAGTTTGCTCATCAATGGTATACCTTTCTCTGGCCAGGCACAGTGGCTCATGCCTGTAATCCCAGCACTTTGGGAGGCCCAGGCAGGTGGATCGTTTGAGCCCAGGAGTTCGACACCAGCCTGGGCAACATGATGAAACCCCATCTCTACCAAAAACACAAAAACTAACTGGGCATGGCGGCACATGCGTGTAGTCTCAACTACTTGTGGGGCTGAGGCATGATGATTGCTTGAACCCAGGAGGTCGAGGCTGCAGGGAGCAGAGACTGTGCCACTCCACTCCAGCCTGGGTGACAGAGGGAGAGGCTGCAGTGAGCAGAGACTACAGTGAGTGAAACAGCACTCCTAACTCTTAGGGAGAAACAGCACTGGGAGCAGTCTTTCTAGATTGAAAGCCACCAATCTGGGAGTTCCGAGGGGGTGGGAAGAAGAGGTGGAAAAGTGACCTCTGGTCATTTTAGTCACCTCTAGCCAGTACTTGAGGGTACATTTCCATATGGAGGAACGGCAAAGGAGATGGGGATAAAGACAAGACTACGTATACGTGACATCTTTATTTTCTGACGTCTGAATCAGAGAACCTACAAGGGGAAAAGGGAAGAGTATGGAGAAAAAGGAAGTACAACTACCCTTGCAGTAATTATCAGAAGTATGAACAGAGGAAAATAAACACCAAATCATCAAACCAAGCTATATTGAGAGGCACAGTATGCTCCTTCCTGGGTGATCTGTTTACCCAAAAGAAAAGGACACCAACACAGAGGAGAGACATAATTCGGGGTCACAGAACAGAGACATCTTCATCAGAAAACATCCTGAGAGAAGAAAAGTGAATCTTCCAGATGCCCCAGATCATACCCTTCCTGTCACTACTACTACTACTACTAAAAATAATAACAATAACTAACATTGAGCTTTTACAATATTCTAGTCACTATTCCAGGGGTTTTACAAGTATTAGCTCTTTTAACCCTCAAACAATCCCAATAAGGTAAATACTGTTATTATTTCCATTTTACAGCTGAGGAAAATGAGGTTCAGAGAAATTAAATAAGTTTCCTATAGTCATATATCTAGGAAACATAAGATTTAGAATTTAAACCCAAGCAGTCTGGTCTAGGAGTTATGCTTTTGTTTTGTTGTATTGCCTCAACCATGTTAGTATTTTTTAAAAATTAGCAGACCCAGAAAGTACACAGGATTTTAAAATTATACAGTAAATATTTACATACCTTGTACTGTAAGCTCTGCTTGAGCTTCAATTGTCTCATTTCCATTATCAGCTATACAAAAATAAGTCCCAGCATCATCCTCAGTAACATCACTGATCTCCAGGCTACCACCTGCCAGCAATACCAATCTTTCAGAACTGTGTTAAAAAGAAAGAAAGAAAAAAAAACATACATTTCAGTACTAGGAAAATAATACCTGAGAAACTCTCCACATAAAATAAACACTTAAACAGTATTATTATTTATATAGCTATAGATGAACAAAGACTAACATAAAATTATCAGAATTTAATTTAGTCCGATTTGCTTTGCTCATATTTTACATGCATAAGTATCACAAATACAAATCAAATGTTACAATGAATTATCCCTGACACTTCTATTTATTCCCAAAGGGGTATCACTCTTAGAACCAATTTCAGTTCCTTCAGCCCATCCCTGTCTCCCTATTCTGGCCAGTTTTTTTCCAAATTATGTAATTTTGAAGTCTGGAATCAATCTGAGAGTTAGTTACACCACCACAGCTATGCTACACTGAGATTAGTAACAGAAAGAAAACACAAAGAGGGCAAAATGTTAGATCCAAAACATTAAGTCAAGGGGTCACAGTGCCTACTGAAAGTTTCCCTATGGTAGCTTATCTAGGAGAGGGAGGAAAAAAGGAAGGGAAGAGAGAGAGAATGGTTGCCAGAGAGCAGCTCCCTGGGTGTGGTAACTGGGCACAAATCAGTCACCGTCATGCCATTATCAATCAGGATGTTAATGAATACTGGCCAACTCTACAGAGTTATTTAAGCTGATTTAAAGAGAAACTAAAATAATCCTATAACACTGAGGAACAATCAATATTCTGATCAAATTTGTATAAAGTGAACAAATTTAGTTAATTTGGAGAGTTATTAACCAAATCAGACATATAAAGGTACTTGACATAGGGCAAGAGATGCAGTTAATTCTAGAGACAAGTACCTAATTAAAGCTGCTACTTTAAAAGTCACTTTCATAGATGACATAAATTCAAAATACAGTACCAAACACAAAAATAAATGTATACATATATTTTTATTTTGAAGTTCCACATCCAAACTGGTTTCCACAGGTTAGACTTTTCTTCCAAATCTGAATACTGTTAAAAAGTTCTGATTATAATTTGGCTTTTCATACAGAATTCCTTATAGGCTGGCCTCAAACTCCTGAACTCAGGTGATCCACCCGCCTCGGCCTCCCAAAGTGCTGGGATTACAGGAGAAACCCCGTCTCTACTAAAAATACAAAAATTAGCCAGGTGTGGTGGTGCATGCCTGTAATCCCAGCTACTCAGAGGTTGAGGCAGGAGAACTGCTTGAACCCGGGAAGCGGAGGTTGCAGTAAGCCAAGATCATGCCACTGCACTCCAGCCTGGGTGACACAGCGAGACGCCATCTCAAAAAAACAAAAAAAAATATTTCCTTATGAGGGTAATAAAAATCAGAGGAAATGACTATACAGTCTTGGCCACATTCATAATTCTCATTCTAGGTAAACGAAGTGCTAGTCTGGCTTAAATTTCATTACATTGTAAAGTCTAGGTAATTAGTCTTCCTGAATCTGATAAACATGATTAAGTTTCTCAACATAGAAAGCCGAAAGCCAGAATCAGATTTGGTGACTTCTCCAAGAAATATGACCCTGCAAGGTCATGACTAACCTTTATCAAGCAACCTTCCTATCAGAAATGTCTTAATTACACCCTTAAATCCCAGGTTTACCTGATGAAACAGAGAAGCAAGATATTATATAATGGAATAGAGCAGCAATGACTGGGATGAAATAAATGGAGAGATAAGACAGGTCTTTGATGCCTCACAAAATAAGAAAAATTTACAAAAATTAAAATCCTACACTTTATACCTGGATAAAATTTACTAAGTTTCAGAAACAAAAAACTTAGTGTTCATGAAATGAAAAATCAGCAATGTATACATGATACCCAGCTGAGATGAACAAAATTTGAAACACTAGTTATTTTTGAAAGCGAGATATAGTAATTTATATCTAATAATTATACTAAAAAATATTGTTGATATTTGATATGCCTGATATTTGGTATATCAGTAGCGTAGCAGCCAGTCTTTCTTAATGGGATTGATTTTACTCCCTTTAAAAAAAGCCTGGAAGAATTAATGTCCATTTGCTTGGCAGAATTAATTCATTCAACTAGTTCATGGCTCACAGTAAAAAGACCATCAAGCCTTTGGAAGTCCAAAATTTAAAGATGCAAAGAAAAAAACCAATGTGAAAAAATATATACAGCCAATGGACTCAAGTAAACTCAGTGTTCCTGCACATAAGGTATCCCTGAGTAGTCTAGGGTCAGTCTGGAAGAGGCTGGTGTGCTAAGCAGAACTTTCCTTTTTTGACCAAGGGGAAAGGCTTTGAAAAAAATTATTTCAATAGGTTTTTGGGGAACAGGTTGTGTTTGGTTGCACGAAAAAGTTCTTTAGTGGTGATTTCTGAGATTTTGGTGCACCCATCACCCAAGCAGTGTACACTGCACCCAACGTGTAGCCTTTTATCCCTCAGCACCCCCCTACCCTTTCCCCCGAATCCCCAAAGTACACTGTATCATTCTTATGCCTTTGCATCTTCATAGCTTAGCTCCCACTTATGAGTGAGAACACTGGATGTTTGGTTTTCCATTCCTGAGTTACTTCACTTAAAATAATGGTCTCCCATTCAATCCAGGTTGCTGTGAATGGTGTTATTTCATTCAATTTTATGGCTGAGTAGTATATATTTATACCACAATTTCTTTATTCACGCATCAATTGATGGGCATTTGGGCTGGTTCCATATTTTTGCAATTGCAAATTGTGCTGCTATAACATGCATGTGCAGTATCTTTTTTGTATAATGACTTCTATTCCTCATTATAGATACAGGAAGGGGATTGCTGGATCAAATTATAGATCTACTTGTAGTTCTTTACAGAATCTCCACACTGTTTTCCACAGTGGTTGTACTAGCTTACATTCCCGCCAGCAGTGTGAAAGTGTTCCCTTTTCACCACATC
Source organism: Chlorocebus sabaeus (assembly GCF_047675955.1). Classification (NCBI taxonomy): domain Eukaryota; kingdom Metazoa; phylum Chordata; class Mammalia; order Primates; family Cercopithecidae; genus Chlorocebus; species Chlorocebus sabaeus. The sequence goes on along the minus strand of NC_132929.1, from coordinate 48,936,981 downwards.
CATGTCAAGATCTATTACTTTTTGATTTTTTGATTATGGCCATTCTTGCAGGAGGAAGGCGGTTTCGCACTGCGGCTTTGATTTGCATTTCCCTCATCACTAATGATGTTGAGCATTTTTTCATGTTTGTTGGCCATTTGTATATCTTCTTTTGAGAACTGTCTATTCATGTCCTCAGCCCACTGTTTGATGGCATTGCTTGTTTTTTTCTCACTGATTTGTTTGAGTTCTTGTAGCTTCTGGATATTAGTCCTTTGTCGGATGTATAGATTGTGAAGCTTTTCTCCCACTCTGTGGGTTGTCTGTTTACTAATTACTTCTTTTGCTGTGCGGAAGCTTTTTAAATTAAGTACCATCTATTTATCTTTCTTTTTCTTGTGTTTGTTTTTGCGTTCAGGGTCATGAAGTCTTTGCCTAAGCCAATGTCTAGAACGGTTTTTTGAATGTTATCTTCTAGAATTTTTATGGTTTCAGGTCTTAGGGAAAGGCTTTTGAGCAGAGTAATGACACAATCAGACTTTTGTGAAGAAACAAAAGGAAGTGGGAAAACACTGAAGCAGAAGTTTGATTATATAATTACATGGTCCAGAATTAAAGAGCAAAAGACTACCTATGGCTGTAACAATAGGGACAAAAAGAAAGCAAAAAAGTATTGACTACTCTTAAAAAGTTGGATAAAGAAGGTAAGGAGAGAGATTTACTCATTCATTTAACAAATATTTATTGGTGTGTCCATATGTGTCAGGTAGCAGCTGGGGATATAGCACTGAGCAAAAACACAATCATTGCTGTAATGCATCTCAAGTGGGAAACACAGACACAGAAGATAACTCTACAAAACGGTATAGCAAAAGAACCTGCCAGGAAATTAGGGACGAGGAGAGATTTTCCTGACAAAGTAACCCTTAAGCTAAGATCTAAAGAACGAGTAGAAGCTAACTAAAATGAGGTGGGGAAAGTATTTCAGAAAGACAGACTAGCACATGCAAATTAATTGTGGCAGAAAGGATCACAGTGGTTTGGGGATCTAAAAGAAATCAGTGTGGCAAAGTGTAAGAAAAGAGAGGAGGATGAGGATGGAGCCAGACTGCATAAGGCTTTGAAAACCGTTTTAAGAATTTGGGTCCTTAACCTAAGAACAATAGAAATCCATTAAACATTTTAAAAAGTGGGTAGGGGGTTGAGAGTGCTGTGGTAAAATGAGAGCTTTGAAAAGACTGCTCTGGCAGGAGTGTGAAGGTGTATCTGGAATGAGGCCAGAGTACAAGTGGGAAGAACAATTAGGAGGCCACTGCAGAGACTGTAACTTAGAATAAGGCACGTGATTAATTCATGGATGGATCCCAGAGTCATGTAGGAGGTAAAATCTTGCAGATACATTAGATAAAGAAACTGAGAAGAAAACAGATGTTAAAGACAACTTCTTTAGGGTGGTAAGAATGAAGAGAAAACCAAAAAAGAGAACTGTTTAATTTAGTTTTTTGTTTGTTGTTATTTGAAAGAGAGTCAACTTTTTCAAATCTGCATTGAGGAGACCTTTTTCTTCACTGAGATTTCTATTTTTCCATTTGCTTCAAATGTGTTTATAATTGTTCACTGAAGCGATTCTTTGATGACTGCTTTACAATCTTTGTCAGATAATTCTAAAATCTCTGTCACTGTCTCTTCTCCTTTCAGCTGAGGTTTTCCTGGTTCTTGGTATGATGTATTACGTTCAACTGAAACCTGGATATTTCAGGTATTATGTTATGACACTCTGGATCTTATTTAATCCTTCTGTTTTAGCTCTCTTCTTCTAACACCACACTAGCAGAGAAAGTGGGTGGGGGGTGGGAGTGCTGTCTCATTACTGTCAGTTCAGGTTTCCCACTCAGCCTCCACTAACATGTGAGTGGGGAGGGGTTTCCTCATTGCTTCTCAGCAGGGTTGGGAGTTCCAGCACCCCCCTAGGCCTCCGCTGATGCCTCCCTGGGTAGAAGGGGTAGGACTGTCTCATTATTGTTCCCCTACATGGTCACATGGTGTTGACACCACGGAGGGGGCCTTGCTACTACATGATGGTAAAGCCTTGACCCTCCACTGGGCCTCCTTTGATACCACTCCAGTGTGAAGGGAAGGGTTGCCTCTTATGGCTGGATGGGGTGAAAGCTGAGGCTCTCCATGTGTTCTCTACTGACATGGGAGGGGCCTCATTACTGCCTGGCTAGGATAAAAGTCTTGGCTCCCTACTCCAACTTTGACACCACTTAGCAAGGAGGTTGAGATGCCTCACTACAACCTGGGTGAAAATCTAGGCTCCTGGCATGGTCTTTGACTGGCATGGTAGGGTGGGGCCACAGTTTCTTCTGTGGTGTTTGACTGGGGTAGGAGTAAGTACAGTCTAACAGCTTTTGTCTTGGTGAGATGCCCTTTTCCTGCCCCTTTGGCTAGAGAGCTCCTCCTGTTAAGGCTTTTTTTGTTTGTGCCTATTAGGGTTTCCAGGTTGCTGGGTTCTTTAGCTCCAAGTCTGGCACATATGAGGCAAAACACAGCCCAGGTTCCTGACAGGGTCTTGTGGGGCGGGGGGGGGACCTGAGCCCACAGAACTAACCACCAAGTTGGCTGGGCGCAGTAACACACATATGTAATCCCAGCATTTTGGGAGGCCAAGATGGGTGGATCATTTGAGGCCAGGAGTTCGAGACCAGCCTGGCCAACATGGTGAAACCCTGTCTCTACTAAAAATACAAAAATTAGCTGGCAGTGGTGACACATGCCTATAATCCCACCTACTCATTTGATCCTGGGAATCGGAGGCTGCAGTGAGCCAAAAGCACACCACCACACTCCAGCCTGGGCAATAGAGCAAGACTCTGTCGCAAGAAATATAAAAAAGAACTAACAATCATGCTGTTCCTTGGGTCTCAAGCTCCCTAGCCACTCAATCTCAATTTTTCTCTCTCTACCTTTCAGAGTCTTCTTATGTTTGTTTCACACGTAACATCCTGGGTTTTTGGGTGTATTTAGCAAAAGGAATAGGGAAAAATATATCTACTCAATTTTCCTAGAAGTCTTTCATTTGTTTTTTAAATAACCTTATTTTTCTACTACTGTCAATTGTAATAATATCAAGCATTTTAACCTGTTCCTTTGCAGTGGGGTTCAGATCTATCATTCCATTAAAAGATAACATTATTTGACTACTAAATTACATTTTTCTGTCAATCATCTTGAACATTAGCATTTATATTTTCCGGATTCTCGCCCTTTAAATTAAAACTACTTAGTGAATGGGATCCATTTCGACCCCCCTCTTTCATTAACTATGATTATTGTAAATCTGAACAAATTTGATCAAAGGTTAAATATATAGATCAATTCTTGGACATTTATAAAAGTCATAGAAATGTTTTTAAGTTCACTTTCAAAGAAGTCTTAAGATTAGTAATAAAAAAGGACGTTTAGTTATTTAAGATCTTTTTTTTACTACAGCCAGCCCAACACTGTCTGAATTTCTAGCCACTTTTTTCTTTCAACTTCTAATCCTCTAATTTGGGGTCTAGATCATTTATTGGCTAAGGCCTATCTACATATCTCATAAGGCTCTAGCAGAAACAAAGATATTTTGAGTAATTACATACATCCAACCAAAAGCACTCCTGTGCTTCATTCACTTACTTATATTTTCCTACATTACTTTGGGTTATTCAAGCTAAATATATTGGCCACCACTTCCCCTCCCCAGTTATGTGTCAGGCACTGTGCTAGAGTCTGGACAGACCAATGTGAACACCACCAACACTGTCCTGCTCTTATTTTCTTCTGAAACTTCTTGAGACAGTGACACACCAAAGCAGTACTTCTCAGACTTTTCAGCCACCTAACCTGGGTATTCAGGAGCCTACAGAACTAAAGGCAGAAATAAGTCAACACAATCTTCAAAGTCTACCGCTTTATCCTTAAAATTCAGAGGAATATTACTAACCACGACATATTCACTAAAAATCATCTGCTCCCAAGGATATCTCTGAATAAAACTGGATGTTTCAGGAAGATATGAAACTTTTCTATCATGATGTGCATACCCTGGCCCACTCAGAACCCAGTCTGAGAATCATTCTACTAAAAGAACAATTCTCTAACACGTTGTATAAAATAGCAATCCTATCTGTATTTCTCTTGGCACTCCTGATATAATTTGTCTTAATCTTCTTCATGGCACTTACCATAACCTGACATTTTTTATTTTTACTTATTATCTGACTCTTTCCCACTAGAATATGAGCTCTATGAGATCAAGAACTCCATCTGCTTCACTACTCTGCTCCCAGCACCTGGAACATGCATGACATAGTCAGCATTTGATAAATATTTGTTGAGTAATTACTGAACAAATGAGAATCATAGAAAGCCTCACATTTATTTCTGACATAAAAAATCATTATATATGTTTTATATCTTCAGAATATCTCTTCATGACAAAATATGTTTTAAAATAACATATTTCAGCCTTCCTACTCCTGATAAAGATTTTGTTCTAACATACAGCCAATTAAAATTTCTACTGTAAGAACTTCACATGTTTATCCCTATTTTAAGGTTCCCTATGTTTCAGTTGGCAAAAAAAAAAAAAAAAAATTTTTTTGAAGTCATAAATTCTTTGCTTATATAGTTTTTAGCTGGAAAGAGGAGTAGAAAGGAAGCAAAATGTAGAAAGGAGTAGGGAGGAAGCAAAATGTGGAGAGAGGAAGTTGGTGAGTGGATGGATGATGAGAAAGAAATCAGGTGATGTTGGGGAGAATGCCATGTTTTGCTAATGGAGCATGTGGGGAACAATCTGACTGTATTCCATCATCCCCAGTGATCATTGTAGGCTGATCACCCAGGTAACTAGACAGATACCCATTTCTACATCTTGGTTACTGAACTATACAAATTAAAACTGTCTGTTCACTTTTGATTACACAACTGAGAAACTCTAGACCTGCCCTGTCCAAATCAATAGCCACTAGCCACATCTGGCTACCTGAAATGTGGCCTGTATAACTACAGAACTCAATTTCTGAAATTTTAAAATAAATATACAAGCTAAAGCTGTGTCCCACTAAACACAAACTTTGTTGTTTTGGTAGAACTATATTTCATGTTAACTGGTACATCACATAAAATATTACTATTATATTTATTATTGTACGTGTACTTCTTACTTTTTAAAAACATGGCTATAAGACATTTTTAAATTACATGTGTGGCTTGCGTTATACTTCAATTGAACAGCACTGCTGTAGAACAATGGTCCTCAACTGGGGGCAATTTTGCTTCCCAAGGACTATCTCACAGTATCTAGGGACATTTTTGGTTGTCACAATTTGGAAATGCTACGGCCGCCTATGGGTAGAAGGCAGGGATGCCAGTAAACATCCTACAGTGCACAAGATAACATTTTGGAAGCAAAAACATACCTACCTACCACCACCCCACATCTCTTATGAGAATACATCTGAGAAAAGCACCCATTGCATAAGGGAGTAATGAGAGGAGACAGGAAGGAGAGTAAGGTGGTTGGTATTTTGTGAAAGATGAAGAATTTATGATTTCTGACAGGATTTCAAAAGGCAAAAACAAGAGGATGAGGAATACAGTTTCTTTTCCTTTTTTTTTTTTGAGACGGAGTTTTGTTTTTGTTGCCCAGGCTGGAGTGCAGTGGCGCGATCTCGGGTCACTGCAACCTCCACCTCCTGGGTTCAAGTGATTCTCCCATCTCAGCCTCCCGAGTAGCTGGGACTACAGGCGCATGCCACAACGCCCGGCTAATTTTTTGTATTTTTAGTAGAGACAGGGTTTCATTGTGTTAGCCAGGATGGTCTCGATTTCCCGACCTCGTGATCTGCCCGCCTCAGCCTCCCAAAGTGCTGGGATTACAGGCGTGAGCCACCGCGCCCAATTTCTCATACTGATTGTGCAATGGAAAAACTACTGTCAACGAAATGCATATGAGAATGAGTAAGAAGACTCAAGCTACTCAGGACCAAAGCTCTCGCAAAAATTTAGGGAAGAAAATCCTGAAGCCTTAAGCTGAGTACACTGCGGCTTCAACAGGAACAAAGGGAATAATTAATTATCTCTTAATATTTTGAAATTATCTTTTTCTTTAAATATCCTAATCATATATATCATATAAACATATTTCAAGGATGACATATGAGCATTATGATGTGTTTAAATAAAGTTGATAATCTTTTAAAATTAGTCAATAGTCCCAAATGGGATTAGACAAAGTCTTAAGCTAAGGCTGAAAAAGGCTTTTAGGCAGACAACACTTACCTCTCTGTGTCAAGTGCCTCCTCATTTTTCATCCATTTAATGGTTGGAATAGGAAGTCCTGAAGCAACACATGGCAACACTACATCCTGACCAATGACTCTGACTAAGGGAGAAGGCTGTTTCAAAAACACCAAGTCTGATGTCACCTCAGTATCTAAAAAAAAAAAAACAAAAACCAAAACAAAACAACAAATTAACAAAAGACAATAATTAAATAAAGGACAAAACAAGCCGGGCATGGTGGCTCACACCTGTAATCCCATCACTTTGGGAGACTGAGGAGGGAGGACTGCTTGAGCCCAGGAGTTTGAGACTAGCGTAGGCAATATAGCAAGACCCCATCATTACCTCCCCCCACCCCACACACAAAAGACAAAGCACTTTACTGCTTTAATCTTGAGGAATGACTAGTTCTTATTCAGTCTGTGTGGCTTTATATGACAAAATATTTCAAGCAAAAATGATATAAAGATTTCCATTCAAATTAGCAAACATTTCTCAAACAAATTCTATGTGCAAAGCATTGTGCTAGGCTCTTTAGGGGTCTTAAGGACGTATAATGTACTGTTCCTGCCTTCAGGGTACGTACTTGTCAATCAATTGAGGGATATTTGACATGAATCCCCTTCACGTTGAAAGATAAGATAAAAGCCATAGGAGTGGTACAAACAATGGAGACTGAGTAAGCTCAGGATCCTTGGCATCTTCCTCCTTGGTATCCTTATCCATACTCACAGGGATAAGAGGTTTCCTTTCTTTCCCTGTATCTGTATATTATTTCTGAAAAGCGTTCAGAGTTTCATCTCTTTAACTTGCTCACTTAGTCTGTCAATCCCTTGATTTTGTAATTGAGCAACCATCTAGCTACTGCTATATTTGTATATTTCTTATTCAGACATTAGAATTAATGTGTTCACTTTATAGAGCTGTCCTCTTGTGGAAACATGAAAAGGCCACACTCTTGTGGGCAGAAGACAGAGTTCTCTCCTCAATAGGGTAATACTAACTTAACATTGAGTTTTGACAAAAACGGTCTCAGGCCGAAGAGATGTGACTCTTCTGCTCACATGCTTTGGAAAAGATGTTCTACAGCCATGATAACAACCTCCAGGACTAGCCTTAAACTTGTCTAACCTATTAGTGACAGTCCTGTGGCCATGGTAACCAGGAAACATTGCCTAATCGATTACTGACAACTCACAAGGGTGAATGTGCCTTTGAAAGCCAAACAAGCTCAGGCTTTGAAAGTCAGCCAACTAATGGTAGAGTCATTTGCTTTTAAGGTTGACGTTAACTTGCTCCCACCTCCGTAATCAACCACAAAATATGTTTCTATGACTGACATTAATCCACCTCCATCTCTTAACCAGTACAACCCAAAACAATGTCTTCTGAAAAACTCTATAGGAGATCAGGACTTAGCTTTACTCAAGAAAACTATGTTTGACGAGCACAACTCTCCCTTACTTAAGTAAGCAAAACATTCCACGTTATGTTTTTGTTTCAGATGTTGAGTAGTGATCTCATCCTTTGACACTACAAACCTTGTTTTCTTGGATCACATTTTGAGGATTTGCTTAAATGCTACCCTAGGTGTTGAGAAGTTCTTACTTCTGTCACGTAAAAGCAAGTGAGCAAGCAGGCTGAACGATATTGGTATATGGCAATAGTTCTTTTTTAAAATTCACCTTGAATTACTTAGGTATATTTTAATCAAATTTTGATAAGAATCAATTAAACAAATTCATAGCAAATATTACTGGCTTCTATGTGCCAGAAAGTGTTTTTGGCAGCAGACAAAATTCCCTGCTCTGGTTGAGCTTACATACTAATGAGGGAGAGAGACAAGTAAGATAGAATATGTCAGATGGTGATACGTTCTGAAGTAAAATGAAGGTACAAGGAGAAAACACTGGAGGTGGAAATCAAAGATTGTTGTTTTAAACACAGTGTTCAAGAAAGGCTTCACTGATAAAGTGATATTGGAGCAGAGAGGTAAGAGAGTGACCCAGGCAGGTATCTGAGGAAAGAGGATTCCAGGCAGAGAAAATGACCAAGAGCATATCTGGAATATTGTAGAAACATGAAGTGATCACAATCTTCGAGTGAGGGAGAGAAGAGCAGGAGATGGGATAGGGGAGAAAGGAAGAAAGTGGTATTAAGATTATATATCTTTACAGGCCAGAACTTTAACTCTGAATGACACAGAAAACCATTAGGGAGTTTTGAGCAAAGGTGTGACAAGATCTAATAATATACACCTTACACTGGCCACTGTGGCTCACACCTGTAAGCCTAGCACTTTGGGAGGCCAAGGTGGGAGAATCACTTGAGCCCAGGAGTTCAAGGCCAACTTGGGCAATACAGCAAAATCCCATCTCTACAAAAAATACAAAAAAATTAGCTGGATGTGGTGGTGTGAACCATTAGCCCCAGCTACTCGGGAGGCTGAGGTAGGAGGAACACTTGAGTCCAGGAGGTCAAGGCTACAGTGAACCAGGATCACACCACTGCACTCTAGCCCGGGTTACAGGGCAAGACCCTGTCTCAAGACACACACACACACACACGCACACACACACACTTTAAAAGATACTGTCCTTGCTGAGAATATACTAAGACAGAACTGACGAGGGATAACGACAAAAAAAGAACCCGGATTTTTAAAAAGATCAGTTGAAGGGCTATTAGGAACACCCTCAAGAGTCGCAGCTCACAGTCCTGCTTTGCAAACCCATCCATAGGTTAAAAATAAGCCTATTTAACAGACATAGAACTCTTCTCAAATAATGTACGAATGGTTCAATTATATTCAGAAACTCAAATTTGAGATGAGAAATATGGAGGGGACACCTAGCAGTAAGAACAGAAGGTAAACAGTCATGAAACACCAAAAGGCTAGAGCTACAAGTGGGAGGAAGTTATGAGTAAGCAGAAGTTATACAATGAGAAAAGATATACAGAATTGATTATGAGGAATGCCAGAAGGGGCAGGAACTGAGAAGACACACAAAAAGAAAGACTCAAATAGGAGCTGAGTTTACACTAAAATGGGGAGTATAAAGATCCAAGGACTCTTGCCTGCCATTGCCTCTAGAGCCACCATGTTAACACTTACCACCCAACCCATCCCTTATATGAACTAGCCTGGATGGGTATCTGATTTGCATAAGTGAAAAGATCTAACAGTAAAAGTATCCTATTGTTGGGGAGAAGGCTTGACAAAAGACACAGAGCTAATATTTTTTTGACCAAGAATACCATTAGATAGTGAATATATTTTATTGCTTGGTAAATTTTTAATAATGCATTCCCTAAAGAGTGGATCTTCTGGTACATTTTCTTCTTTTCACTCCTGTAAGAAACTGAGACTCCTTATGCTGAGAGTAAAATGTCATACCACATATTAACATTCGTTTTTTGTTTTTTTTTTTTTTTTTTTTTTTTTTGAGATGGAGTCTTGCTCTATCACCCAGGTTGTAGTGCAGTGGCACAATCTTGGCTCACTGTACCCTCCACCTTCCAGGTTCAAGCAATTTTCCTGCCTCAGCCTCCAGAGTAGCTGGGGTTTCAGGCACCCGCCACCACGCCTGGCTAATTTTTGTATTTTTAGTAAAGACAGGGTTTTAACATGTTGGCCAGGCTGGACCTCAGGTGATCCACCACTTCAACCTCCCAAAGTGCTGGGATTACAGGCATGAGCCACTGTGCCCGGCCAACATTCATTATTTTTAAAAATTCTAACAGAACAATGTTTACCCATTCATAAACACAAAACCATCAGTCCTGATAATGAGTTAATACCTGGAAGAACCTTCAATTCAACTTCATCACTATACTTTGGTGGCCCACCACTTTCCACTATGCAGCGATAAAGCCCGCCATCTCCTTCAGTTGCATTGCTGATAACCAGCATTCCACTTGGAAGTTTGATAACTCTATCATCCAGAAGAAGGGGGTGTCTGTTCTGTTCCCACCTCACAAACGGGACCAAATCTGCATTAACTTCACAATTCAGAATTGCGCTGTTCCCAGCATAAACTGAGGAAGGTTCTGGTTGGCTGGTAAATCTTGGAAGACCTGGACAATAAAGGAAAAGAAGAAATAAAATTTAATTAAATATTACTTTAAAATTTTGTCTTGGGGGCCAGGAGCAAGTCAGCCCACATGGCTACAACATATGGCAGAACCAGGGTTGAGAAAAAGGTCCACAGAAATTAGCTAAATATAGGAATACTGGGCAAATAAGTAAATGCATTAAGGATAACTGGAATCAGATTCCTCACAGTTGGAGAAGCAAGGTACAAACATTGAAAAGGAGATGGGTAGAATAAGTCCTATGGTACTGGTCTAGAATGGAGTTACCAGTGTAAACGTCATGGTTTTATATAATTATAGAAATAAAAATATATATGGGTGTCTATATAAATATATGTGTGAAATATTTATACATTTTGTCTAGTTATTACATATTCATTGCTATACCTATATACATATATACACCTATATACTTCCTAGCCCTGTCCACAGAGAAGGTCCAGCATCGATATCACTTCAGTAGCAATGGTACATATGCTGTCTCTACCTTTTCTAAATAACATTCTTAGAGAAATGCCCAATTCTAAGAGTGCAGATGGAGAGAAAGTACAAGATGAACCTGGAACATCTTACAACATAAAGAAAGAAAAGTGTCCAAAGAACAACGAAGATGTATCAAAAGGGCACAGAAGTCAGACTGAAGGGAGCTTCCTCTGGTTAAATCTGGGATAATGGTATTAACACGCATTATAACCCACTGAATAAAACAAGAATCTGTGGGTTCATGTAAATGTAAACAAGTAAGTGGAAGAGAAAGAAAAGCTCTACCGTATAGAAATGATGGAACTAGAAAAATCACCATTTGATAGTAATAACTGATTCAGGCATGAATCTCAATGGATACTAAAACTAGTAAACAAAAATGTGATGAGGAACAGTATATTTACAAAGTATCAAAGTATCTCTTCCCAAAATACTCATTACTAATTAACAAAAGTACAAAGCTTTACAATGGAGAAACACTGCACAGACCATCTTAAGTAGTAAAAGTTAACATCACCAGCAACAGAACAAAATATCACATGCTTCTTGGCATGATGCACAGAGAACACAGCATTACTTCTGTGGTAGTTCTCCCAAAACTGCGAAATCTGAATCTATTCATGGGAGAAATGGAACAAACACAAAATGAGGCAAGGAAAAACCAAGTTATGAAAGAGTTTGAAGAGACACAACTACTAAGTGAAATATGTAATCTTGGGCCAGAAAGAAGAGTATGTGTGGGAGGAGGACAGGGGGGTCCTCTGCTTTTGGTTTTTACTATAAAGAACATTATTGAGATAATCAGTGAAATCTAAATTAAATGGTAGTGTTGTATTACAGTTAATTTCCTAATTTTGATGGATATCTGTGGTTATCTAGGAGAATGTCCTTGTTTCAAAGAACTATACACGTAGGTATTTAGGTGGCAGTTACAGGAAAACCTGTCTGCAATTTACTCTTAATGTCTCAGAAAAAATATGTATTTGGATGTATGCATAATTGGGGGATAAGGCAGATATGATAAGATGTTACCAATCAGGTAATCTAGGTGAAGTTACATGAGATTTCTTGGTTCTATTATTGTACCTACTCCCTAAGTTTGAAATGATCTCAAAATAAAATGTGAACCAAAAATGTCATCATAAATATAGATGCCACAGGATGTAGTAGCTAAGAGCATCAGTTTTCAAGTCATATATCTGAATCTGAATCCCCACACCACCACTTCATGGGTGTATGAAGCTTGCAAGTTATTTAACCACTCCCTAAGACTCAGTTTCTTCACAAGTAAAATGAGAATAACGGGCCTCACAGGATTGTTAAAAGAAAAAAAAGCACTTAAAATAAATAATTTATATATAGTATATTGCATAAACACTTAACTATTATAATTAATATCTAAAAAGTGAATGCTATGCTCAGAATGAAACAAAATGTTTCTTCAAGGAAGAACAAACAAATCATGAGAAATGATTACAGGTTTTCTAGTTTTATGATGGTGAATTAGTCCAAACATAAATCACACAGGTTTTACAGCCCTGCAATAAGCTTTTTCTTTTTCTTTTTTTCTTTTTTTTTCATTTCAAGGGGATTTTTGCAGGAAAAAAAATAAAGATAAAATTATCCAAAAAATCTGCTTTTTTTCCTTGAGCTCCCATGATTTGATCAAAAATCCACTTTTAAGAAACCAGAATATCAGAAGAAAGGAATTAACAAAGAGAAACACAGAAACTAATAAAGTTGGGGAAAGGAGGAAATCTTAATCAATAAAACCAAAATATGGTTCTATTTTAATTTAATTTTTTTTTTTTTTTTTTTTTTTTTTGGAGACAGAGTCTCACTCTGTCGCCCATGCTGGAGTACAGTGGCACAATCTTGGCTCGCTGCAACCTTTGCTTCCAGGGTTGAAACGATTCTCCTGCCTCAGCCTCCCAAGTAGCTGGGGTTACAGGCGTGCACTAGCATACTGGCTAATGTGTGTATTTTTAATAGAGATGGGGTTTCACCATGTTGGCCAGGCTGGTCTCAAACTCCTGACCTCAGGTGATTCGCCCATCTCGGCCTCCTATAGTGCTGGGATTACAGGCATGAGCCACTGCGCCCAGCTCAGTTGTATTTTTAAGAGTCAAAAAATTCTTCCTCCTAAGGTCTCATGAAAATTAGTAAATTTTAAAATGTAAGCTCACAAAAACATATGGAGAATTGGCAGACAAGAGATTTCAAAAAATTTCTGAGTAGGGAAAGCAGATGGAGGACTAGTAACTGACATATCAAGGCAGGGAACGCTGCAGCTTCCTGCGCTCCCAAGAAGGAAGCCAGTTGTCCTGCTGCCTCTGGAGAACTGCAGGACAAAAAGGAGAGTGGGAGTAAGACCTGGAGTTGACAAGAGGGTATTAACAATGTCTGTATATAGAGCACCCTATTACCCCACCTCTGGGCACAAAATACCCACAGCCAGCATACTGCTCAGGCAAAAAAACAGAAATTTTGGTTGTGGAGAAATGAGACAGCTCAGGGAAAAAGACCTCTCATACTTAATTCTATGAGGTACCTATTTACTGATCTTTTAAAAACTTCCCTTCTTGCTTGACTTGGCTACGATCAGTACTACTGCTTGCAACCAAAAAACTCTAAGAGTCTTTTAGAATGGCAATTTGGCAGAATTTTAAGTTTTATTGAGATATAATTTATATACCATAAAGTTCACTATCTAAAGTACATAATTTAATATTTTTTAGTATATGAATAAAGTTGGGTAATCATCACCATAATCTAGTTTCAGAACCTTTTCATCATCCCAGAAAGAAATCTTGTACTCACTTGCAGTCATTCCGCATAACCCCATAGCTACCCCACAATGCCTAGGAGTGGAATTGCTGGGTCATATGGTAACACCATGGTTAACATTTTGAGGAACTGACAAACTAGTTCCTTTTAATTGCGCACACACACAAGTGTATCTTATGATCCAGGAATCCCAATTCCAGTAATCTATTTTATAGAAATAAAGATTTGCAGAAGGCAGTTCACTATAGTATTGCCTATAATATCCAACAATTTAATCCATTTAACTGTTCATCAACAAAGAAATCTTCAAATAAATCACAGTAAGTATATCTAGACAATGTATACTATGCAACTATTTAAAAGAACTTTTATTTAATCACTAAGCTTGGATACTATTTACTCCTGATACCTAGGGCCAAGAGTGGGTTAAATAACTTTCCTACAGAACCCTGTATGCAGTCACCGCAGAATGTATCACCTTTTATGGTGCTGCTTGCTTAGATACTGGGTCAAAAAATGCTTCCTGAAGGTATCAAAGCTAAGAGAAAGAATGGACAAACTTAGCAGAGGAGAAGAAAGTGAGGAAAAGGTGGAGGATAAAATTAACAGGCAGTGGGGATGCCATGAGCAAAGGGTGGAAGGCAGAGAATAAATGAAAGGAAAAAAACACTCAGTACTGCCAGTGCTTATAACTGTGGTGAGGGTGATGGTGGAGGTAGGGGACAGGAGTGGGGATAGAGGCAGGGTGAAATGTTAAGAAATAAGGTTGGAGAAGTGGACAGCTCATAAAAGGAATCAACAGGCCTGTTATTTGAGAGTTTAGATGTTACCTTGATGGTGTTACTGGAGGATCACTGAAGGATGAGAAAGAGTACTCTAGCCAGGTTGGAGACTGGACTGGAGGAGGGGAAGAGTAAGGTAGCAGGCAGATGCTTACAAGGCTGTGCTGAGGGAACACTGGAAGTTGCCTCGGGAAGGAGAAAGTGGATTAAGTACAGAGAAATTAAGAAGCAGAATTCACTGGATTTGATGATAGTATGTGGGGGGACAGCTGAGAGGAAGGAGCCCATGAATAACGCCCAGATAAGAGACATTTAAGAACTTAAATTATAAACACTGACCTCATTACGTAGAGGCAGTCATTATACTAATTTATTTAAGAAACATGTTGGAGAAAGCCTGGCAAATAGATTATTTAAGGGAGAGAGAAGAAAGAAAAGAAAAGAAAAGAAAAGAAAAGGGAAATGAAAAGAGAAAGAAAAGAAAAGGAAGAAAAATATAAAGAGAAAAGAAGGAAGAAAGGAAAGAAGGGAGGGCAGAAGGGAGGGAGGGAGGGAGAGAAGGAAAGAAAAGGGAAATTTTCTATCCTCAGTCTATGACTACGGAATAATTACAGAAACTTTTTGCCACACCCAAATTCAACTTTGAGTATTTGTCCCCAAAGAGAAAAAAAAATCAGCCATTATGCTCTGAAAGTATGAGCAAATATACTCTGGAGTGAGCCTGAGATGGGAAACCATAATCCTGGAGTAGGAATGAGATGGGAGACTACTATCTCTGAGGTCCTGTCTCACACGTGGGCATCTCACCAAGGTGAGAGTAAATACAGGACTTAACGATAACATTTTTGTATAACATGACCCTTCACAAAAACTATTTCCTCTGGTACTCAAGTAAAGAAACACTATCTCAGGAATGCTAGTATCTACTATAAAACAGACATGACTTACTTAGAAACCACATCTTATTCTTCTAGATCCCTAATTTTTCTTACATTTTCCACCATTCTTCAAATAAGTAAACTCTGAAAAGGAGGCAAAGTTCCTCTCTTTATAACTTTCTGCTCTCCATCTTAATATACACTGTCTAGATTTTAAAACAATTAATCCAATTGAATGTCATTTCCTTGGTTAAGGCATCAAGGAACCAGGATTCTGACTTTACTTCAAGTTTTACAAAACTATACTAAATGGTTATGCTGGGTAAGATAGAAGTTGGCCATCAAAGTGATTTAATTTTCCTATACCACTTCCTCTGCCACTTCCACGTTTAAAAGGAGAAAAGAACTGCTCAGTACTTCTGATAGCAATATTAAGCCATCGAGCAAGTGGAAACACGCTACAGTTTATTCTCTACGGCACTGAGCAAACCCTATAGCAAGGTCCCATACACAGAGTATATGCACAGTTGATATCTGTTAAATGAGTACATTTGTTGCTACTAATTAAATGAAAACTCCAAGAGAATAGTGCTTTTATCAAGACGTACGTGTTACAAATATTTGAAAATGCAAAAAAAAAAAAAAAATCACTTAAAACTTACCTGCTACTGTGAGCTTGGCTGTTCTACTGACAATAGTTCCAAGACTCTCAACAGTGGCCACACACTGATAATAACCTTCATCAGGTTTATTGTGTTTGGAATGCACCACGTTGCTGATAAATAAAGATCCATCTGGGAGAAGCCGGCGTCGATCATCTGATGCTAAGTTTAAAAAAGTTCCATCTTTTTTCCATTCAATTTTTGGAGAAGGCTCAGAATATGCTGAACAGTTTAATATAACAGAAGAGCCTCTAACTGAGAGTGTATCCACCGGCTCCACCAGAAAATAAAATGGAGTGAACATTCGAATGCTGGCTCCTACAAAAATAAAGAAAAAGAACAAAGTTAGGCAAACCTTTCTTCTACTATTTCTGTCGAAAATATATTACTAACGAGTCCAAAAACTATTAACTGTTGTTCTTTGGATATGACACATAAATATAGTAATCTCACTATAAATGTCTAATAAATAAGATTTACTTTCAAATAGGAAATCAAACTTTGACAAATTTAGAAGAACATTAGTGGGAAAAAAAAACCTTCTACCTGAGGTAAACAAGCCTTGTTAAACAACATGACTATCTAATAAAAGTTTTATTTCAAACCCTAGAATTAGATTTATAAATACTTTAAGTTACTGCATTCAAAGTGAAATTCTCTACTGAACATAAAGGAGGCAGAAAATTAAAATGATTCTTCATTAAGAGGTATCTTTTTATGTTTATTAGTTATTTGTATTTCTTTCATAAATATACTATACACACACATTGTCCATTTTTCTAGTGAATGTATTCATCTGACTGAATTAAAAAGCAATCTGCTATCATATTTTACAAATATTTTTTCCATTGACCTTGTAATATTTGTTATAAGAATAAATTTAAAGCTACACAAAACTAAAAGTTATACTTAGGTCTTTTTTATCCCAAGATTATAAAAAATTTCAGCCTTGTTCTATTATTTTGTGATTTTCTACATTTAATCTTCATCTAGAATTCATTTTAGTGTAAAGAGCACGGGAGGAATTAGCTTAATTTTTCTAAGTCCCTGTCAGTTCTTTGAACATGGGAAGAACAAAATTTAAAGAAAAATATTTGCTATAAACCTTATATTCTCAGCCTGTTGGAAAGCTTTCCAACTTGAAGCTTTATCACTTTTCTTCAAGAAAACTTCTGATCAATTCCCTTGTAAATAACTCAAGTTGTCATCAGCTTTCTTCATGTGAAAAATCAGAGAAACCTAATCCAGTAAATGAAACTAAGACTGTTTTTCGAATATATCTACACCTCTTTATAATTTATTTACATTATGAATTTAAGGATGACACAAATTATATATTATATAATGATCAAATAGCTCTAAAGAAATACAAAACACACTGGCAGAGGGAAGGAAATCACATTCAATTGTTTTAAAAGTTTTCCAACACTTCAATGATAAACAAATTCTAATTCTAATCAGACTACCCTTTCCCAAACACCACAGGCAGGTATTAGAAAAGAGATGGCTGGGCGCAGTGGCTCACACCTATAATCCCAGCACTTTGGGAGGCCAGGGCGGGTAGATCATGAGGTCAGGAGTTCGAGAACAGCCTGGCCAACATGGTGAAACACCACCTCAACTAAAAATACAAAAATTAGCTGGGCATGGAGGCACGTGCCTATAGTCCCAGTTAGTCGGGAGGCTGAGACAGGAGAATCACTTGAACGCAGGAGGTGGAGGTTGAGTGAGCCGAGATCACACCACTGCACTTCAGCCTGGCAACAGCGAGATTCCGTCTCAAAAAAAAAAAAAAAAAAAGAAGAGTTTCAGGTCTCCATGCCCATTTAATGACTATAAAATTTATTTTATTTTTCAAGTCTTAAAATTCCTGAAAATAAGCTTAGAAATTTTTCAAAAGTAACCTGCAATTAGTTTATTATTGCTACCAAAATGTTTATGTTGCATTAGTTTACTGGAATCATAGTAGAATAAACATATAAACAAAAAGGAAGTATAAAAAGATAGCTAAACTAAGAGAAATTACTTTTATATCTTTACGTAGTAACTATTAAATCTCTATTATACCCCCCAAACTTAACTCAGAAACTTAAAAGATAAATGTGTTAGATTGGTGGTTAAAATATGCAAATTAAACATCTGAAATACTGTATTACTGATAATAAAATACATTTTATTTCAAAATTACAACACAATTTTTGCCATTTGAAAAAATACCCCCCCAAATTACAATTTAAATGTTTTGCAGTTTAACACTGCCTTTTTTTTTTTTTTTCATTTTTAAAATTGAGCCAGGTTGAACACAAAAAAAGTATACGTGTTTGAAAAATTAAGAGCGAATTACACTCATAGGAAAGCTTATAAATGCCTTTCAAAATCAAGGCACTTCAAAATGTTTACAAAAAATATTCACTCTAAATTATTGAGAACACAGTGTTACTTAAATATTTCTGTATATCATTCTGTATTTTGTTCCCTCAGTAGGAGGGCAGTGACCTAAGATACCCTCTCTTCACTTAAAAACCCTCAAAGGCTTGCTGCTGCCTTTTGCAAAGAAAACTGAAGAAACTCCTTTAGTCGACTGCCCCGTCAATCACCACCTGATCTAGCTTCTGCCTATCTCCAGCCCCACTGCATTGTTCTCTCAGTCAGCTCCCCACAGCTCCTGTCTCTTCACACAAGCTATTTCCCACCACCACTCCTTTTCAGTCAGTTCCCAGTCTTCCCTCAAGCTCAGCTTAAATACCATTTGCTCATAAATGCTGTCTGTCCCACGTGCCCAGGCAATGTTAGTTTTGCCTGTTCTAAGCAAGCATGGTGTATGCGCTACCTACAGAGCACTCCAAAGGTTCTTAATCTTTGAATATTTGTAATAACTTGTTAAAGTAGAGAGATCCCCAAACTTGCTTGGCTCCTGGTACCCTTATTTTCTCTGTAATTTCTTTTAAGAATTCCATAGGTCAAAAGAAACAGCTAACCATTCTATCTTTTTTTAACAGGTTCAAACAAATGAGTATCTATGTCCCAACAAATTAGCACCGTTTTGAAAAAATAATACATGCAAACTGAAATATATATATGTATTTATATATACACATATATATTTTTATCTATATTTCATTTTAAAATAACCACAATTAGTTACTATGGGATGTTTGCACCTATAGGGCCCCGCACAACTTCTAAAACTTAGATGCTGTGCAACTAAATACTGCCACCCACATTTCCTGTCCCACACTGATTTTTGCATAGTACTTGCTTTTTAAAACAGTAACCACCAGAAGTTCAACTTCGCAAAGATATCACAGCTACAAAATGAAGATGGCACAATCAGATGTTGAAACTGTGAACTACCTTGAGCTAGAAGTTCACAT
This sequence comes from Chlorocebus sabaeus, assembly GCF_047675955.1. Taxonomy (NCBI): domain Eukaryota; kingdom Metazoa; phylum Chordata; class Mammalia; order Primates; family Cercopithecidae; genus Chlorocebus; species Chlorocebus sabaeus. Next base: position 48,917,614 of record NC_132929.1, on the reverse strand, counting down.
GGTGTCCAACAGATGTGGCCATGTTTCCCTACAAGTTTGAAATGACCCTGGGAGTTCTCTGAAGTGCCTTTGGGTATCTCAGGGTATAGTTCAGGAACTGCAGGCTTATGATCTATCTTTCTACAGTTTTCATTTGTTATATTCCCAGTACCCACCTAGCATGGTGGACCAATCTTTAGATTATATAACCAGATAACTTCTAAAAACTTCCAATGGTTAAAGTATTAATGAGAGACTGCAGGTTCCATTCTAATCATGGCCACTTATTATCACTCCCTTCCATGCTAAGACTTAATAACAAATAGTTTTTGTAAATTCTGATGAGTGTTTACAAAACTATATGGAAGAGCAAAAAAAAGCCAATAAGAGCCAAAGTAATTCTGCAAAACAAAGTAAAGGGACTCCACTCATTAGTTACCAGTATGTATAAAGCTACAGTAATTAAACCACTGTGGCTCTGGAGCAGGGGATAAAGACACATAACAGGCTATAAAGCCCCCAAACAGAGCTATATATATTTGGAAACTTAATATTTAGTAGAGATGACATTTTAAATCGATTGAGGAAAAGGATAAACTAACTACTCAATAAATGTTACTAGGACAACTGGTTATCCATATGGGAAAAAAATGAGATGCCTACTCACACCCTGTAATAATAGTAAAAGCACTTACGTACCAGATAATGTTCTAAGTATTTTCTACATATTAACCACTCATTTAAGCTTGTCTTACGAAACAGGTACAAGAATCAGCCCCATTTTAGAGAGGAAAACAAAAAACACAAAAATGTTAAGGACCTTGTCAAAGGTCACACAGGTAGTAAATCACTACCTGTGACCTTATACTACATTATTGTTAGCTATTTGTTCATTATCTGTGATCTTATATTACATTATACTACAATGCCACTCAATACAGACGTAAAAATGTATTCAAGGCCTATAAAAATGCAAGTGATAAAAAACTTAGAAGAAATTTTAGGAAAATACAAGGATAATCCTGGAGTTAGGCAACCTTTTAAATCAAAATAGGAAACTCAAAGCTAGAAGAGGCATGTTTTACTTTACTGCATTAAAAAAACAAACAAACAAACAAACAAACAAAAACTCTTTATGGTAAAATACCGTAACAAAGCAAAAGACAAACAATGGATTGGGGGGAAAATTGTGCCACATATAACAAACAAAGAATTTAAAAGGTTAAACTGCTCAATATAAAAATGGGTGAAGCTGTGTTCCAGTAAAACTTTATTTATACAAATAGGTGGCTAGATGGATTTGATCCATTTATTGCAGTTTGCTGATCCTTGCCTTAGAATATTATCCAGCAAAAAAATGAGCGGGCTACATTTCAGTGATGTAGAATGAGTTCTGTGAAAAATGAATAATGCAGATGAGTGTAAATTATATAATTTCATATGTATATGATTATATGGGCATTGAGAAAGGTAGGAAAAATGTACACCAGGTTGTTACTACTGGTTACTGGGAGGGGAAAGATAGGAGAAAGGGAGTGGAAGATAGATAAAATAGTTCCATGATAAAAATCATCTTGTATGTATAATCCATTTTACAAATACTACACTGGCTGGGCGCTGTGGCTCACCCCTGTAATCTCAGCACTTTGAGGGGCCAAGGCGGGCGGACTGCTTGAGCCCAGGAGTTCAAGACCAGCCTGGGCATCTCCACCAAAAAACAAAACAAAACAAAACAAAAATTAGCCAGGAGTGGTGACTTTTACCAGTAGTCCCAGCTACTCAGGAGGCTGAGGTAGGACAATCACTGGAACACGGGAGGCAGAGGACACAGGGAGCCAAGATTACAGCACTACACTCCAGTCTGGGTGACTGAGGGAGACCTAGTCTGGGTGACTGAGAGAAACCTTGTCTCAAAATAAATAAATAAATAAATACACACACACACACATATATATATTGTATCTTCATATGTGGCAGGTGTGATGTATGTTCACACTCGTGTAAACACCTAAAGAAAAACATTTTTTTAAATGGTCGCCAAAACAGGGATTATCTCAAGGATTTCAGTTGATTTTTAGTTTTTTCTTTCACCTTTGGTATTGTCTAAATATTTTACATAAAAATAGTATTACTTAAGCAGAAATATAGCTATCTTCATTCATAAACTCATACACACATACAGTCTTCACAGCAGAGGAACATTATGAAAAGTCTGGGATACATTTGTATGCTGAGATTAAAAGAGTGTCAAGATACATAAATAAAAAATTTACGTTCAAAATATGTAGAGTATGACTCTTCTGATACTAAAATATGTACACATGTACAGACGCTTGTATGCCCATATTTAAATGCAAATACAAAGAGAAAAGAATAGAATAACAAACACTGAACAGTTAACATTGTTTTCCCCCTGGGGAGAGTAGTGGGTTTGAGCTGCCAACGGAGAGCGTACAGGGAGAACACTTTTTACTCCACGTATTTCTATATTGCTACATATATATATATATATATATATATATATGAACAATTGCATACACATTCTTCTTTTTTTTTTTTCAACAACAAAAATTTTGTTGGTGGTAGTGGTGAACAACCCTTTGCTGGGAACAGGAGATTATTTTCTAAAAGATCTATCACCATTTTCTTTACCCACTTTTTGTTACAATAAAAGGGTTATCAAACACTCACTCCTTAGCTGACTTTGTATAAAAACTGTCCTATACTTCTCCCCAGGGACCTGACTCCCAGCCACTTATATTTGCTTAATGTTGGTTTAGTATGGCCAGAGTCACTGGATTCCATTTTGAAATAGGTTTAATGATCCTATCTAACATCTTCTACATTTCCAAGTCTCTTCTAATTTCTCACTTCTTAATGGAATAGCTCTCACTTCTTGATAGACTATTCCTCACATTCTGATAGAATACTTCACACTTCTTGATAGAATACTTCACACTTCTTGATAGAATTCCATCTTATGGAAAGAAAATATCCACAGGGAACTTCTTTCCGTTGTAATTCCCACCAATATCAACAAATCATATCATGCGGTGCATGTCTTAATTGTGTGACCAGTAATAATTCTAAACTTTATTGTACCCAGAGTAAAACATTAACATATGGTATTTGAATACTTGCAGAAATAAAATGAAATCTATCTGTCTTATTGCCAAAAAAGGTTCAACGTTTACTAGTAGCAGAAATGCAGGGCAGAAGGATAAGCAGCATTTTTATATACCTACAAACGTCAGCATTCTGTATAATGCTCATCGTAAGAAAAGTATCACTTTATCATAAGAAGCTAAGAGACTACTGTCAAAGGACTTTCTTTTTTTTTTTTTACTACTTGTTAATGTTTCTTTCAACCATCCCATCCCTTCTCGTCAGTCTTCAAATCCTACATTTCATCCATCCTGATCCTTTAGGGTCCACTATCACTATGCATTTCAGACTATCTTGCTTCAAGTTCTCAACTACCTTAGAAAATTAGAAAATTAAAATAATTTAACATTCAACGATCTCAACAACATTCATGTTACCAACTAACAACAGGCAACACTTAAGAGTTAAACATTTTCTACACTGTTTTGCTACGTAACAGTTACTGTTCCTGGTTCCAGAGCTCAAGCTCTCTCTGCCCTGCACAGCTAATTTCTCCAAAGACTGATCTACCTCAGACACATCACCTTCCCTATATTTCAACTTTACAGAACCCACTCCTAGGGAAAACATGTAATTAATTGTTAAAATTATACAGATCATTTTAATTGTCTGATAAACATATATGCTTTTAAAACTTCATGACATACAAGTGTACCATAAAAACAGTGAATGTCAATGTTTAATCAAAGCTAGATCTGAAATTCTTGTTCAGGAACATAATGTTCTATAGGGAAATTCTAGAGAGATTCAATTTCTATACAGTAACGTACTTTGATACATTTTTCTAATTTATAGCAACTACTTTCCCAATCACTCCCCCAAATTAAAAAACAATCTAAATTCCTTTATTCCACAAACATTTATGATAATAAGAGTGCTTTCCTTTTCTTCAATTTTCAGCCTTGTTCTTCTCCCCCATCTCCCTCCCTGCAAAAAGACACTAAAAAAACCATGGGACGGTAAAGTCAGGCAGATATGTTTTTGAATCCTAGCCCTTCTGTGCTAGTTGCTTAATTTCACTCTGTATCTAAAATTTCCTCCCCCATCAAACAGGAAAAAATTATGCCTCCTTTCAAGGAAATTTCTGTGAAGATGAGAGAGAATCTATGTAAAATACTTCACTGCTTGGCAGGTAACAGGTCCTCAGTAAATAGTAACTATTCACAGTTCAAAAACCTACAATATCTCCCCCAAAATCGCCAACAATCTAGGACCTCAGTTTTCACAATCACATTTTAGAAACTGTTACGTATAAAACAATATGGACTGTATTTTGACTCATATTTTAACTATTATGTGTAAAATAATATTAAGTGATCTTAAAACCAAATTTGATCATCTTTCTTCCCTAATCTTTCAAGAACTCCCCAATACAGCTAAAATAAAATCCAAGTACATTACGATGGCCTACCTACAGGATCTGGTTCCTGCCGCTTTCCAACCTAATCTCGTACCACACTTCCTCTCACTTCTCTCAATCGGCTGTGAATAAGCCACATTATTCAGTCTCTCGAACAAGCCATATCCTTTCCCACACTGGGGCCTCCCCATGTGCTATCCTCTCTGCCTGAACACTTGCTCTGTACCCACTCTCTGTCACATGACTAGCTTCTTCCTTCATGTTTTAACCAAACTGTCCCTTCTACAGAGGCCTTCTCTAACAACTATTTCTGAAGAGATGCTAGTCCTCTATCCTTCTACCCTATGTGTAATCGTCACAGCAATTTTACCTGTTTGCTTTTTCCTTTTTTCTAAGGTCTATCTTCCCATGAGCAGGCTGGACTATCAGAGAATATTAAAATGACCCCTGACTTGCCATGGCTATTTGCACCTTGGTTTTTGTTTGTTGTTTTGTTTTATTCTTTTTCAGGATCCTATAGGTAGGAAAGGTGCCTGGGCCAAGATGGAATCAAGTATTAGCGATTCTTAATGACTGAGGATAACATCAAATCTCCATTGCTTTTTCTAAGATCAGCCTTAGTCTCCAAAATTTGATCTCGAGATGACTTGAAGTCTGTCCTTTGTAAAAATGTTTTATGTAACCTTCTTAAAAGTACCATAAATAACTAAAGTCAATATTCTAGATAATTTCTTCATGATGTGCAAGAAGACAAGGGGCAACGTGATAACCTGCAGACAGTACCATTAACGTTCTAACCAGTCACCTGGAAATTCTCCAAAACAATTCTCAGGAAAAGTCCATTAATAATAAACAATCTTAGCAATATTTAGCTCATATTTAGCTATACTTTAGCTCAAAACTTGGGGGAAAATCTGAATGGGTCATTTTTCATTCTGCTAGATGAGAAAAATATAAGAATTTTCACATTAATTACAGAACATTCATGAAAGCTTTTGGGGTTCGGTGTTGTTGTCTTTTTGGTACAGACAGGGCCTCACCATGTTGCCCAGGCTGGTCTCAAACTCCTGGCTTCAAGTCATCCTCCCACCTTAGCCTCCCAAAGTGCTGGGAATACAAGCATGAGCCACTGTACTCAGCCTGGAAATACCTTATAAGCCACTTTTTAATACTGGTGGCCAGAAGATTCTCCTGAGAGTAAGACCTAATACAGATGTGCATTCACCCAATACTGTTGCAAAGTCTTTTAAATTTCTGAAACAAGTATTTTTTCAGTTCCACATTTATTATACTGATGAAAATGTGGCTGCAATGATAATACAACGTAAAAATTAACTCGGAGGTACAATCCAATCCCCTGAATCATGGCATTGTTTTACACTGTAATATTCAATTACCACCATTTCATTTTAGCAACATCGTCTTTAGGAATGTTGATTCAGTGAATGCTTACAAAGGCTTCAACTAACTGATACTTCTTTGCTTAATGATGTTTTATTTTTCTACAATGATCAATGATACTTTAGTATTCTAGGTACCAAATGTTATATCACAGTAAACTGTCAAGCTATTTTTAAACAGGACATCTCCTCTGCAAAACTTCATTAAATACTCCCTTCTCTATCTTCTGCAGTTATTATGACCTAATATAAGACTGGATAATCAACAAATCTGGAAGCATCCTAAATAACTCTGAACTAGATACAACTACACTTCATCAATCTTCAAGATCACCTTAATTTTGAACGTGAATCTGTTTTACCTTACTGCTACAATTACATAGGTTTCTGCAGGACAGAGGTATTTATTTTACAAAGAAAAAGCAACCCAATATACTATAGCTCTCAATCTTTTGTGAGCTTAAAAAATCATAATTATAAATCTCTCATTAACTCATTGCCATTTGCAGAGGTGCTGGGTTTTCCCATTCATTTCAATAAATTATGTTAACAAGGGGAGAGAATGCTTGAAATTAAAACTCTCCTAAAAAATCTAGTTCATCTTATCGGTTTAGAAAGTCACTACAGAAGAGTTTATAAAGCAAGGGACTGAGGGTAAAACCAGCAAGATATAAAACAGAAGACAAGGGATTCAATATCTAGTCCTAGCTTCCCTAACACAATATAAGGACACTTCTAAGACAGAATGGGAACTATTGGACGAAGTCTAAAGGCATAATGATAGGAGTTAACATTTACTAAGCATTTACTATGTGCCAGAGACAGATTCAGTGCTTTTCCTATATTAATTATTTCAATTCCGCATCCCTAGTAGTAATAACTATTATCATCTCCATTTTACAATGAGAACACTACGCCACAAAGAGAATAAAGAATTTGCCCAAAGTCATGATGCTAGTGGGTGAAGAAGGCAAGATCTGAACCAAGTTAGTCTGGTTCCTCTGTGCCCAAGATTGTAACCACCAGATATGCACTATCCAATAGGGATAGTGATGTGTGACATGTGGTTATTGATAACTTAACATAGCTCATCTAAATTAAGATTTTAAGTAGTATAAAATACACACCAGATTTAGATGACTTAGTGCACACACACAGAATGTAGAATATTCATACTAACTACATGTTAAAATATTTTGGATATATTCATGTAAATAAAATATATTATTAAAATTAGTTCCATCTGTTTCTTTTTACTTTTCTAATGTGGTATCTAGATTTCAAATTATGTATTTGGCTTGTACTATATTTCCATTGTACAGCACTGCACTGGCCTATGTTACCCTTCATTGACATGTTTTAAAATAATCAAGTTCTCTAATAAAAAAAAAAACATGTATTATTTCTGGAAAGGGTAAAAGATTAACATGAATCATGAAAATAATTGTGAGGAATCAAAGCAAAGCTCTTTCCCAGCTGTCTAATATAACTGTTCTGACATCTAAACAGTAAAAATGAAAGGATTTTTAAGTGACTACCAGTACCCTTTCTTTAATGTCTAATCACAAATGTATATTTAGAAAGGAAACTTTTTAGAAACTTTTCATTAAAAGCTCAGTAATAACTGATTCATTACTGATGAATGCTCAAACCACTGGATAAAAGAAGTCATACAATTTGACTGTCATCCACAAATCAATTAGGAAGGGGGAAATGTACCTCCACAATGGACAGATTTGGTAGACACCATCTCAACTAAGTGATCAAATTCACTATTAACAGTAGTGGGACAACCCAGCTTCATAAACATCCTGATGAGATGCAATAAGCAGCATGTAGTATTCTTGCCAAAAGTGTCTAACCTAAATCTATGCATGAAAAAATAATTACGCAAATCCAAAATGTGAAACATTATACAAGACAACTACCCTGGACTCTTCAAGTAAACAAAAGTGAATGTCATAAAAAACAAAGGCAATAAGAAGACTGTCCTACATGAACTAATGAGACTAATGAGAAACAAGCAAATGCAATGAGTGAAACTTTATTGGATCCTGGGCAACAAAAAACATTTGGAGAATATCCAGATGACTTTAAATGTTGAGTATATTAGATAGCATTACTGAGTTAATTTTAATTTTCTTAGATGTGATTAATGATATTGTTATTTAGGAAAATGTCCTTATACTTTTACAATATTAAGACATCGAGAGAAAACATTGCATTGGGTTGTTGTCTAAGCAATTACAATATACCAGAAACTACGCAACACACAGCAGGTGCTCTTAGGCATATAGACTCAAGAAACTCAATGCCTTGCCCAGAAGAGTAATCATTTGCAGAAAAGTAATTCCTCTGGCCCAATTGAAACAGTGGACATTTGTTTGGTTCTTTATCTTTTCTGTTTATCCTTTAAGCAACCCCATATCATCCTAACAAATTCCCTTTGTACTTAAAGTTAGTTAATGTTTCTGATGCTTATAATAAAAACACTTCACTGATACTCTGGGTAGATAGGATTTTTCAAGAAATGTAATACAATATTTTCATATAATTAGAGTTCAAAATTAATAAAGAGACCACATTTTTCGAGAGTTGCTCTAAATATTCTGCCTATGATACGGTTTGGTCTGTGTCCCCGCCCAAATCTCATGTTGAATTATAATCTCCAGTGCTGGAGGTGAGGCCTGGTGGCAGGTGACTGGATCATGGGGGCGCATTTCCCCTTGCTGTTCTGGTGATACTGAGTGAGCTCTCATGAAACCTGGTTGTTTAAAAGTGTGTAGCACCTTCCCCTCCACACTCTCTCCTGCTCTTCCATGTGAAGATGTTCCCTGCTTCCCCTTCACCTTCCACCATTATTGTAAGTTTTGTGAGGTCTCCCCAGCCATGCTTCCTGTACAGCCTGCAGGACTGACAATCAATTACACCTCTTTTCTTCATAAATTACCCAGTCTCAGGTAGTTTCTTATAGCAGTGTGAGAACAAACTATTTCATCTGTTGATTATCAAATCAATATTTCAGCTATTTGATGAGAAACTTTTTCTAATTTTAGGATCTAGGGCTTGAACTTTATATACAATGAATAAAACATATCATTTCTTAATAAAAACAATTACACCATACAACACCTATTATTTTACTTTTCTATTTTCAAAGTTAACCATGACTTCTCACTGCAATTTCTAAAGTATACCTCCACTAGTCCTTGATTACCACAGTTCTGTTCAGGGAAACAAGAAAACAAAAAAACTAAGAATCAGATTTGAAGGGTTTGAACAATAACCTAATTACCACAGAACACTAGGTCCAGAAAGGTATATTACATTTTTAGATAGCTGAGTTTCAAGAACTTAAGTCAGTAATGTCAGTAACATCCAAGATTTCTGCACTTGAAGGGCTCTTTAAAATAATAATTTGGCCCAGTCACAGTGGCTCACACCTGTAATCCCAGTACTTTGGGAAGCCAAGGAAAGATGATTACTTGAGCCTAGGAGTTTGAGACCAGCCTGAGCAAAACAGTGAGACCTCCATCTCTACAAAAAATACATTTAAAAAAATTAGCCTGGCACAGGGCATGTGCCTGTAGTCCCAGCTACTTGGGAGGCTGCGGCGGGAGGATTGCTTGAGTTCAGGAGATCAAGGACATAGTGAGCCATGATCATGCCACTGCGTTCCAGGCTGGACTACAGAGTGAGACCCTATCTCAAAACAATAATAATAATTTATACATTCTTTCAAAAATATTACTAAGGATCTACTATGTGTAAGAATAAAATTATTTTTCTTTTGTTGCTTTTGTTTCTTGCACCCTAACCCACCTCCATCCCCACAATACACTATTAGCTCAATGAGAGCAGGAACCCTGCCTGGTATAGAGTGGGTGCCACATGCTAAGCACCTAGGTTAAGGGAACAAGATACTTACTATCTGCCCTTAGAGTGCTTATAGTGGAGGACATACGCAATGAAATAATCATAGCCACAAATACAACCACAGAACAGTGTGATAGGAGCCATGACAGGATATGTACAAAGTACATATGTACACGAAGAGAATCTAACCGGCCTAGACAGTCAAGGAGGACATTCCTGCAAAATGACATGAAACCTCAGGAACCAGCCAGTGAAGAGCAGAAGACACTCTGTCAAAGGAACAGTGGGTGCAAAGGCCTGGAAACAAGCTGGCAGTGGAAGTGGCAAAGTACTCAAAGAAATTCACAACTGGGAAGGCAGCGACCAGATAGCGATGATTTCATACACGAAGCCAGTAAGGTTGGAAGTTAAGGAGAGTTGGCAAGGGTCTTGAAGGGCTTTAAGATGGTAGGTAAAGATCACATTTACTTACTATTAAAAGGATCATTCTTACTGCAAAACGGAGATTAGTTTAAAGGCAACAAGACTGGAGATAGGGAAGCCACTGTGGTAATCTCAGTTGAAACCTGCTGAAGTCCTGTTTAGGAAAGTAGAAATAGTGACCAAAAAAAAAAAAAGCAGACATGATGAATTTTTACAGTGGAATTAACACATCTTAAGACTGAATAAATGTGAAAGTAAGGTGAGTAAAGGAGGCGAAAGGATGATGGAGTAGTTGAAGATGAATGAGAAGTTTCTAGCTTGGATGATGGCTAAATGGTGGTACCAGTCACTGAGGAGGAGGACATGATGAAGGAGATCATGTGTCCACGGTAACATGGAGAGTTTAAGGTGCTTATGTGGAGGACATATAATCCTGGAACTCAGGAGAGGTTCAGAATGAAGAATACATGCTGAAACTGGAGTTACAGGAAAAGATGAGACAGGCAGAGAAATGTAAAATCTGAAGAAAGCTGGGGACCAAATTCTGTAGAACGCCAACATTTAAGAGACAGGCAGAGAAAGAAAAGCCTGAAAAGGCCACAGAGGTCAGAGGACAAGAGAATAGTACATCTGAAAAGCCAAAGGAATGTATCAGAAAGGAAAATGAACTGCTGAGAGTAAAACGCAGCCATTCATTGGATAGAGAGACACCCATTCATTAGATATACATTGAGAAAGTCACTGATGATCCAGGCAAGAACGGCTCTAATGCAGTACTATAAACAGATGACAGACTACAACACACTAAGGAACAAGATGAAAAGTGAAGAAGGAAAATGTAGACAGTGTTTCTCAAATTATAGTGTACATTCTAATTACCTTGTTAAACCTTATTAAAAATTCAGATTCTTTTTTTGAGACAGAATCTCGCTCTATAGCCCAGGCTGGAGTGCAGTGGTGCAATCTTGGCTCACTGCAACCTCCACCTCCCGGGTTCAAGCATTCTTCTGCCTCAGCCTCCCGAGTAGCTATGACTGTAGGCATGTGCCACCACGCCCAGCTAATTTTTGTATTTTAAGTAGAGATGGGGTTTCACCATATGGGTCAGGCTGGTCTTGAACTCCTGACCTCGTGATCCGCCTGCCTCAGCCTCTAAAGTGCTGGGATTACAGGCATGAACCACCACGCCTGGCCTAAAATTCAGATTCTGATTCAGTAGTTCTAGGATGGGGCCTGAGATGTTACGTTTCTAATGAGTTATTAGATGACAAAGATGCTATCAGTCCACAAACAATATTTTTGAGTAGCAAGGATAGAGATAATTTTCAAAAAGTTTGGCTGTAAAAGGTAGAGGAGAGATAGGTTGGTAAATAAAGATGACATGAGCTTGGTTTTCTTTTATATTCTTTGTAATACAGGAGAGACTTGAGCATGTTGAAAAGTTGATGGAAAGAACCAGTAGAAAGACTGAAATAGGTATGGGCAATTACAGGGTAAGATGACGCAGGCTTCTGACCACACTGCAGTATCAAGGATGGGACTTACCCTCCTTGCCCTGGACAACTAAAAACTGGACAAAATTGATGAGACAATGCTTTTCAGACACTGGACAACAGATTTAGCACAGGACTATGACCCTTGAGAGAGAGGTAAACAAAGTAAGTCCTAAAATGACACCATCTTACAGCCTGTAGACCATTTCCAGGCCTCAGCACACGGTGGAGGAAACCAAAGACAGCTTTGCAGTCTCACAGAGTTGAAGAGGCAGAGATCGTGACTGGGGAGGCCAAGGTGGCTGCAATTTGCAGATCAGGGTACAAACAGAAAAGAGCTGCAGAGAGAGAGAGGGAGAGAGAGCATGTGTGCATGAGAGAGAGAGAGAGAGAGAGAGAGAGCACGCTCCAGAATTTGGCAGAAGAATTCCCTTGACTACTAATGTGCACATAACAGGATTGAAATTGTACAAAGTATGTTTCCTAACCACAATGGAATTAAACTGCAAATCAATAACAGAAACCTGGAAAATCCTAAGATATTTGGAAATTAAGCAACACACTTATAAAGTAACCCACAGATCAAAGAAGAAATCATATGAGAAATTACAAAATATTTTGAATTTAATGAAAATGAAAATACAGCATGTCTAACGTGGGCAATGCAACTAAAGTAATGCTTAGAGGGAAATTTAAAGCATTAAAATGCTTACATGAGAAAAGATGTGTAGAAGGATTAATTTTGGATTGAAGGAAAGCTGCCTCTCTCACTGAAACAAGAAGGAAGATTGAACATATGAGTAGGCCTGGTAGTAGTTACACGAATCATTAACGGCTTGAATAGCCTCTAAAATATGAGATGAGTTCATCTGCTGATGATGAGAGAAGGCTGGTGGTGTTGGGAAGGACCAGAATTTGCAGGTAGTGGAAAACATCTGAAATAGCTATGGCAAGCATGGAAGAGAGCACTAAAGAGGGAAAACAGGATTACTGGGCTACACTGAGAGCCCAGTTGACGTTGGTAACTGTATTTAAAGAAGTTCAAATATGAGAATGTGATTTTTTAAAAAAGGAAGGAAAGTAGACATTTGAAATTAAATTTTTCTAGGCAGATGAGTTGAAAGTGACAATAAAGAGGGTTCAAGATATCAAAGTGGGCAGGGGGGCACCCAAGACGGCCGAATAGGAACAGCTCCAGCCTCCAGCTCCCAAGCGTGAGCGACACAGAAGATGGGTGATTTCTGCATTTTCAACTGAGGTACCGGGTTCATCTCACTGGCCCGTGTCAGACAGTTGGTGCTGGTCAGTGTGTGCAGCCCAACTAGTGAGAGCGGAAGCAGGGCGAGGCACTGCCTCACCTGGGAAGGGCAAGGGGGAAGAGAATTCCTTTTCCTAGTCAAGGGAAACTGAGACACATAACACCTGGGAAACTGGGTAACTCCCACCCTAATACTGCACTCTGCCAAGGGTCTTAGCAAATGGCACACCGGGAGATTATATCCCATGCCTGGCCCGGAGGGTCCCATGCCCACAGAGTCTCCCTCATTGCTACCACAGCAGTCTGAGATCTAACTGCAAGGCAGCAGCGAGGCTGGGGGAGGGGCGCCCGCCATTGCTGAGGCTTAAGTAGGTAAACAAAGCCACCTGGAAGCTCGAACTTGGTGGAGCCTTTTGCCTGCCTCTGTAGACTCCACCTCTGGGGACAGGGCATAGCTAAACAAAAAGCAGCAGAAACCTCTGCAGATGTAAATCTCCCTGTCTGACAGCTTTGAAGAGAGCAGTGGTTCTCCCAGCACAGAGCTTGAGATCTGAGAACGGACAGACTGCCTGCTCAAGTGGGTCCCTGACCCCTGAGTAGCCTAACTGGGAGACATCCCCCACTAGGTGCAGACCGACACCTCACACCTCACATGGCTGGGTATACCTCTGAGACGAAGCTTCCAGAGCAAGAATCAGACAGCAACACTCGCTGTTCAGCAATATTCTATCTTCTGCAGCCTCCGCTGCTGATACCCAGGCAAACAGGGCCTGGAGTGGACCTCAAGCAAACTCCAACAGATCCGCAGTTGAGGGTCCTGACTGTTAGAAGGAAAACTAACAAACAGAAAGGACACCCACACCAAAACCCCATCAGTAAGTCACCATCATCAAAGACCAAAGGCAGATAAAATCACAGAGATGGGGAAAAAGCAGTGGAGAAAAGCTGGAAATTCAAAAAATCAGAGTGCATCTCCCCCTCCAAAGGAATGCAGCTCATTACCAGCAACAGAACAAAGCTGGATGGAGAATGACTTTGACGAGTTGAGAGAAGAAGGCTGCAGTCCATCAAACTTTTCAGAGCTAAAGGAGGAACTATGTACCCAGTGCAAAGAAACTAAAGACCTTGAAAAAAGAATGGAAGAATGGATAACTAGAATAACCAATGCAGAGAAGTCCATAAACGAACTGACAGAGATGAAAACCATGACACGAGAACTACGTGACAAATGCACAAGCTTCAGTAACCGACTCGATCAACTGGAAGAAAGAATATCAGTGATTGAAGATCAAATGAACGAAATGAAGCGAGAAGTGTAGAGAAAAAGGAGTAAAAAAGAAACGAACAAAGCCTCCAAGAAATATGGATTATGTGAAAAGACCAATCTACAACTGATTGGTGTACCTGAAAGTGATGGGGAGAATGGAACCAAGTTGGAAAACACTCTGCAGGATATTATCCAGGACAATTTCCCCAACCTAGCAAGGCAGGCCAACATTCAAATTCAGGAAATACAGAGAACTCCACAAAGGTACTCCTTGAGAAGAGCAACTCCAAGACACATAATTGTTAGATTCACCAAAGTTGAAATGAAGGAAAAAATGTTAAGGGCAGCCAGAGAGAAATGTCAGGTTACCCACAAAGGGAAGCCCATCAGACTAACAGCAGATCTCTTGGCAGAAACTCTACAAGCCAGAAGAGAGTGGGGGCCAATATTCAACATTCTTAAAGAAAAGAATTTTCAACCCAGAATTTCATATCCAGTCAAACTAAGTTTCATAAGTGAAGGAGAAATAAAATCCTTTATAGACAAGCAAATGCTTAGAGATTTTGTCACCACCAGGCCTGCCCTACAAAAGATCCTGCAGGAAGCACTAAACATGGAAAGGAACAACCAGTACCAGCCACGGCAAAAACATGCCAAAATGTAAAGACCATCAATGCTAGGAAGAAACTGCTTCAACTAACAAGCAAAATAACCAGCTAATATCATAATGACAGGATCAAGTTCACTCATAACAATATTAACCTTAAATGTAAATGGACTAAATGCTCCAATTAAAAGACACAGACTGGCAAATTGGATAAAGAGTCAAGACCCATCAGTTTGCTGTATTCAGGAGACCCATCTCACATGCAGACGCACACATAGGCTCAAAATAAAGGGATGGAAGAAGATCTACCAAGCAAATGAAAAAAAAAAAAAAGCGGGGGTTGCAATACTAGTCTCTGATAAAACAGACTTTAAACCAACAAAGATCAAAAGAGACCAAGAAGGCCATTACATAATGGGAAAGGGATCAATTCCTCAGGAAGAGCTAACTATCCTAAATATACTTGCACCCAATACAGGAGCACCCAGATTCATAAAGCAAGTCCTTAGAGACTTACAAAGAGACTTAGACTCCCATACAATAATAATGGGAGACTTTAACACCCCACTGTCAACATTAGACAGATCAACAAGACAGAAAGTTAACAAGGATATCCAGGAATTGAACTCAACTCTGCATCAAGCGGACCTGATAGACATCTACAGAACTCTCCACCCCAAATCAACAGAATATACATTCTTCTCAGCACCACATCCCACTTATTCCAAAACTGACCACATAGTTGGAAGTAAAGCACTCCTCAGCAAATGTAAAAGAACAGAAATTATAACAAACTGTCTCTCAGACCACAGTGCAATCAAACTAGATCTCAGGACTAAGAAACTCAATCAAAACCGCTCAACTACATGAAAACTGAACAACCTGCTCCTGAATGACTACTGGGTGTATAATGAAATGAAGGCAGAAATAAGGATGTTCTTTGAGACCAATGAGAACAAAGATATAACATACCAGAATCTCTGGGACACATTTAAAGCACTGTGTAGAGGGAAATTTATAGCACTAAATGCCCACAAGAGAAAGCAGGAAAGATCTAAAATTGACACCCTAACATCACAATGAAAAGAACTACAGAAGCAAGAGCAAACACATTCAAAAGCTAGCAGAAGGCAAGAAATAACTAAGATCAGAGCAGAACTGAAGGAGATAGAGACACAAAAAAACCCTTCAAAAAAATCAATGAATCCAGGAGCTGGTTTTTTGAAAAGATCAATAAAATTGATAGACTGCTAGCAATACTAAAAAAGAAGAAAAGAGAGAAGAATCAAATCGACGCAATTAAAAATGATAAAGGGGATATCACCACCGATCCCACAGAAATACAAACTACCATCAGTGAATACTATAAACACCTCTATGCAAATAAACTAGAAAACCTAGAAGAAATGGATAAATTCCTGAACATATACACTCTCCTGAGACTACACCAGGAAGAAGTTGAATCCCTGAATAGACCAATAGCAGGCTCTGAAATTGAGGCAATAATTAATAGCCTACCAACCAAAAAAAGTCCAGGACCAGATGGATTCACAGCTGAATTCTACCAGAGGTACAAGGAGGAGCTGGTACCATTCCTTCTGAAACTATTCCCATCAAAAGAAAAAGAAGGAATCCTCCCTAACTCATTTTATGAGGCCAACATCATCCTGATACCAAAGCCTGGCAGAGACACAACAAAAAAGGAGAATATTAGACCAATATCCCTGATGAACATAATGCAAAAATCCTCAATAAAATACTGGCAAACCAAATCCAGCAGCACATCAAAAGGCTTATTCACCATGATCAAGTGGGCTTCATCCCTAGGATGCAAGCCTGGTTCAACATACGCAAATCAATAAACGTAATCCAGCATAGAAACAGAACCAAAGACAAAAACCACATGATTATCTCAACAGATGCAGAAAAGGCCCTTGACAAAATTCAACAGCCCTTCATGCTAAAAACTCTCAATAAATTTGGTATTGATGGAATGTATCTCAAAATAATAAGAGCTATTTATGACAAACCCACAGCCAATATCATATTGAATGGGCAAAAACTGGAAGCATTCCCTTTGAAAACTGGCACAAGACAGGGATGCCCTCTCTCACCACTCCTATTCAACATAGTGTTGGAAGTTCTGGCTAGGGCAATCAGGCAAGAGAAAGAAATAAAGGGTATTCAATTAGGAAAAGAAGTAGTCAAATTGTCCCTGTTTGCAGATGACATGATTGTCTACTTAGAAAACCCCATCATCTCAGCCCAAAATCTCCTTAAGCTGATAAGCAACTTCAGCAAACTCTCAGGATACAAAATCAATGTGCAAAAATCACAAGCATTCTTATACACCAGTAACACACAAACAGAGAGTCAAATCATGAATGAATTCCTCTTCACAATTGCTTCAAAGAGAATAAAATACCTAGGAATCCAACTTATAAGGGATGTGAAGGACCTCTTCACATCTACAAACCACTGCTCAGTGAAATAAAAGAGGACACAAACAAATGGAAGAACATACCATGCTCATGGATAGGAAGAATCAATATTGTGAAATGGCCATACTGCCCAAGGTAATTTATAGATTCAATGCCATCCCCATTAAGCTACCAATGAGTTTCTTCACATATTTGGAAAAAACTGCTTTAAAGTTCATATGGAACCAAAAAAGAGCCTGCATTGTCAAGACAATCCTAAGTCAAAAGAACAAAGCTGGAGGCATCACGCTACCTGACTTCAAACTATACTACAAGGCTACAGTAACCAAAACAGCATGGTACTGGCACCAAAACAGAGATATAGACCAATGGAACAGAACAGGGCCCTCAGAAATAATACCACACATCTACAGCCATCTGATTTTTGACTAACCTGACAAAAACAAGAAATGGGGAAAAGATTCCCTATTTAATAAATGGTGCTGGCAAAATTGGCTAGCCATATGTAGAAAGCTGAAACTGGATCCTTTCCTTACTCCTTATACGAAAATTAATTCAAGATGGATTAGAGACTTAAATATTAGACCTAAAGCCATGAAAACCCTAGAAGAAAACCTAGGTAATACCATTCAGGACATAGGCATGGGCAAGGACTTCATGTCTAAAACACCAAAAGCAATGGCAACAAAAGCCAAAAATGATAAATGGGATCTAATTAAACTAAAGAGCTTCTGCACAGCAAAAGAAACTACCATCAGAGTGAACAGGCAACCTACAGAATGGGAGAAAATTTCTGCAATCTACTCATCTGACAAAGGGCTAATATCCAGAACCTACAAAGAGCTCAAACAAATTTACAAAAAAAACCCAAACAACCCCATCAAAAAGTGGGCAAAGGATATGAATAGACACTTCTCAAAAGAAGACATTTATACAGCCAACAGACACATGAAAAAATGCTCATCATCACTCGCCATCAGAGAAATGCAAATCAAAACCACAATGAGATACCATCTCACATCAGTTAGAATGGCAATCATTAAAAAGTCAGGAAACAACAGGTGCTGGAGAGGATGTGGAGAAATAGGAACACTTTTACACTGTTGGTGGGACTGTAAACTAGTTCAACCATTGTGGAAGACAGTGTGGCGATTCCTCAAGGATCTAGAACTAGAAATACCATTTGACCCAGCCATCCCATTACTGGGGATATACCCAAAGGATTCTAAATCATGCTGCTACAAAGACACATGCACACGTATGTTTATTGCAGCACTATTCACAATAGCAAAGGCTTGGAATCAACCCAAATGTCGATCAGTGACAGACTGGATTAAGAAAGTGTGGCACATATACACCATGGAATACTATGCAGCCATAAAAAAGAATGAGTTCGTGTCCTTTGTACAGACATGGATGCAGCTGGAAACCATCATTCTCAGCAAACTATCGCAAGAACAGAAAACCAAATACCACATGTTGTCACTCATAGGTGGGAACTGAACAATGAGATCACTTGGACACAGGAAGGGGAACATCACACACTGGGTCCTATTGTGGGGAGTGGGGAGGGGGGAGGGATAACATTAGGAGATATACCTAATGTAAATGACGAGTTAATGGGTGCAGCACACCAACATGACACATGTATACGTATGTAGCAAACCTGCACGTGGTGCACATGTAACCAAAAACTTAAAGTATAATGAAAAACAAAAAAAAATAATAAAAAAAAGATATTAAAGTGGCTGGGTACAGTGGCTCATGCCTGCAATCCCAGCACTTTGGTAGGCTGAGGTGTGTGGATCACCTGAGGTCAGGAGTTTGAGACTAGCCTGGCCAACATACTGAAACCTCATCTCTACTAAAAAATACAAAAATTAGCTGAGCAAGGTGGCACACACCTGTAATCCCTGCTACTTAAGAGGCTGAGGCAGGAGAATCACTTGAACCTGGGAGGCAGAGGTTGCAGTGAGCCGAGATTACACCATTGCACTCCAGCCTGGGCAACATAGTCAGACTCCCTCTCAAAAAAAAAAAGAGAGATCAAAATGGTTGTCTAGGGAATCTAAGGCAGGGAAGGAAATAAATAGTACTGAGTTGAGATGGATAAAAATAGCACAGCTATAATGTGAGGAACCTGGAACGACTGGAGACTATGTGAGACTGGGGTATTATTTTAATATTTTAGTTCTGCTGAGTGATGACAAGGGATAGGGCACATTTATAGACGCTGGTGTTTGAAGTGGCATGGAAGAGAAGTGACTGGAGATAACAAGATTAAAGAACTGAAAATGCTATTGAGAAAGCAAGTCAAGTAGACACAAACTATCAAGAACAATGGTAGATTTGGAATGGAAAGAAAGACTGTAAAATAACATCTGAGGTTTTCAATAAATGAAAGTGAATAGTAAGTATACAAATGATAGTGAATAAGAGAAGTAGAAAATGATATAATTCAGCGGCTCACATCTTGAAAAAGCAACAGTTTCATAAGAGTAACTATTTCGCATTTTAAAGCAATTTTTCCATGATTCCTCAGTAATCAGCTATGTTCTAGAGAGCTGATGTTGCTCTAAATATTGCTAAGAGTGCTTTCCTCATATGGAAAACAAGTATTACAGATTTTGTTCAAGTACCCATATGTCTACAAATCGTTACCAAATTCAGTTAAAAAAAAAATTCTAAAGTTGCATTAATTCATGAACACAGAAAACAAATAGCACATGAATAATTTATTGAAAGCTTCTGCTGTCAGCAGCTTTACTAACAGAAGTAATATTTATGAAATTCCATAGGACAATCTAACAATTTAAACATATGCAAAAGAAAAGAACACAAGATTAAAAATCCTTAATAATGAATCTCATATGATCAAAGCTAGTTTCTGCAAAGAATCCTATGCATGCACAAGCTTTCAACACAAAATAAACAGATGTGTTAGAAAAATCCTGTCATAGTCTCACAAGGTCTGTAAATCAGGTTCTAGAATTCTTCTATTCAGTTGTGCATTTACTGATGAAGATAAACTAAATTCAAAAGCTTCTTAACTCAGTCCTGCATTGGTAAGCTGTCGCACTGTCACAGACAGATTTCATTCATTCCTTGAGCTCTTAATAGTTTGATAACACACTTGTGATACAAAATAATCTTGCAGAAAAGAGGGGACACCTCTAAAATCTAAGAAAGATGTTAACAGCATCAGAAGAATAGGACACCAACCCCAAAGTATCCACAATGAAGTCATATATATAAACCAAAAGCAGTTGTAAATGCATCTCCGGGAGTAAAATAAGACTATCCACACTGCTGCATATCATTTTCATACAGATGTAGAATTAGTTATTGAAATGGAATGCAAATGGTCCTTAATCATTTTAAAAGATGCTCAACTTCATAATAAAAGAAATGTAAATTAAAACTACAGTGAAATACAATTGCTCACCTATCATACTGGCAAAAATCCAAATGTTTGATGACATACTCTGTAGCCAAAGTATAGGAAAATAGGCTGATGGAAATGCAAAATGGTGCATTCACTATAGAGGAAAATCTGCAAAATCTAGCATAATTATATATGCATTTACCCTTTTACCTAGCAATCCCATGTCTATGAATCTCTCCCAAAGACACCCTGGCCAAAATATAAAAACAGGTAGGTACAAGCAAGGCTATTCACTGTACCACTACTTGTAGTAACAACCTGGAAACAACTTTGATGTCCCTCAGTAAGGGACATGTTGAATAAACTATCACACACTGACACAAGGAGGTACTATGCAGTTGTACACAGGACTGCAAAATAACTTTATTTTCTACTATGGAGTGGTTTCTATAATAAATTAAGTGAAAAAAAGTAAGTTTGGAGAAAAATGAGTATATTTTTATCCTAAGGTAGGATATTAACACATACACATACAGACATAACTTGTAATACACACAGGGAGAAGAAACATGGCGAAAGAGACAGGGATTGAGGCTAAGTCTCTTCACAGAACTTGTTCATAGATTTGACTCTGAGGTTATGCAAACATTTTACATAATTAAAAAACAAAATTAGATTTTAAAAATCTCTAAAATTGAAAGAAATTAGACAAACCTAATTCACCAGCTGTCATTAAAATCACACAGAGAACTAGTTCAAGAGAATTTAAGAACACAGTAACCTAACTATACATAGTAGGATATACTCTAAGGACCAAAAGAACCACAAAAAAAATTTAAGCTGTTTTAATGACCTTTTTATTGCAGTTAGCATTTGTATTGTTATTCTGAGGGTGTGTATATGTGTGGGGGTGTGTGTGTGTGTGTGTGTGTGTGTGTGTTGTGGGATAAAGCAAATGAGTAACTTTACTGATATCATGGAGAACATGACATTCTTGGTGTGGAAGAAAAACACTATAGATGTAAAAATCAGTAACATTAAGTACAATCTTCTAGCTTTCAATTTTAAGTACTAATATAAACTCATTTGTTAAAAAAAAAAAAAACAGGTATTTCCCAGCTCACTTCACTTAAAAGGCCTAGTAATGATGACCAACCCAGTAGCAGTGAGCACTTTCCATACTCGGGTTTTGGTCTCTACACATCATTTTCCACTCAAAAAAAACCTTACAAAAAAAAAAAAAAACGGCTAGTTCCAGGTCTGGGATTAGACAATGAGATGAATATGAAACATCTCATCATAACAGAAAATAAAACTATCAATGACCACTAAGGTCATCTCAAAGACTCAAAAGAGGCTCTGGGCTGGGCGTAGTGGCTCATGCCTGTAATCACAGCATTATGGGAGGCTGAGGCAGGTGGATCACCTGAGGTCAGGAGCTCCAGACCAGCCTGGCCAAAATGGTAAAACCCTGTCTCTACTAAAAATACAAAAATTAGCCAGGGATGGTGGTGCACACCTGTGATCCCAGCTACTCGGGAGGCTGAGTCAGCAGAATTGCTTGAACCTGGGAGGCAGAGGTTGCAGTGAGCCAAGACTGCACCACTGCGCTCCAGCCTGGGTGATGGGAGTAAGACTGGGTCTTCAAAAAAAAAAGAGGCTCTGACTGGCCAAATACAAGAGGACTTCAAAAAGTTTGTGGAAAAATGAAATTAAAAGATAAAATTTTTAAATATCAACTTTATTTCTCAACACAAGCTCCCCATCAAGGTCAGAACACTTTTGTAAGCAATGATACCAACCATTTAGTCCATCCCTAAAGAACTCAGTCCTAAGAATTTAGTCATCTCAGTGCAGTCTTTTTTACATTTTATTTGATTTTTTGAGACAGGGTCTTGCTCTGTAGTCCAGGCTAGAGTGCAAGTGGCATGATCACAACTCACTGCAGCCTTGACCTCCTGGGCTCAAGTGATCCTTCTGCCTCAACATCCTGAGTAGCTGGGACTACAGGCACATGTTACCACGTCCAGCTAATTTTTTTTTTTTTTTTTTTTTAAGAGACAGGGTCTCACCATGTTGCCCAGGTTAGTCATGAACTCCTGGACTCAAGCAATCCTCCAACCTCAGCCTCCCAAAGTGCTGGAATTACAGGTGTAACCACTGCACCCAGCCTTACATCGTTAAGTAAAAAAAATTGAGTGCCCTTTGAAGATTTTTTAAGATTAGGAAACAAAAAGAAGTCAGAAGATGCCAAATTGGGACTTTAAGGTGGATGCCTAATGATTTCCCATCAAAACTCTCACAAAGTTGCCCTTGTTTGATGAAAAGAACGACCAGGAGTATTGCCCTGGGGAGAAGGACTCTGTGGTGAAGCTTTCCTGCGCGTTTTTCTGCTAGAACTTTGGCTTTCTCAAAACATTCTCATATTTTCTGACAGAGAAATATTCTCATATTCTCAGATGTTACCATTCTTTGGCCCTCCAAAAAGTCAGTAAGCAATATGCCTTGGCCATCCCAAAAAACTATTGCCATGATCTTTGCTCTTGACTGGTCTGCATTTGCTTTGACTGCACCACTTCCACCTCTTGGTAGCCAAAGCTTTGATTGTGCTTTGTCTTCAACATTGTACGGGTAAAATCACATTTCATCTCCCATTGCAATTGTTCAAATGCTTCAGGATCTTGAGTAAACTTGTCTAAAATTTCCATGCAGAGTTCTGCTTTTGTTTGCAGTTGATCTGGGCACAATGATTTTGATATCCATCAAGTGAAAGGTTTGCTCAACTTTTCAGTCAGAATTGTGTAAGCCAAACCAACTGAGATATCTATTGTGTTTGCTATGAGATATCTATTGTTTGCTATTGTTTGTGCTGTTAATTAGGACATGAACAAGATGAATTTTTTCCTTGCAAATGGATGTAGATGATCTGCTGCTGTGGGTTTCATCTTCAACGCTGTTTTGTACCTTTTTAAAATGAGTTATCTATTTGTAAACTGCTGATTTCTTTGGGGACACTGTCCCCATAAACTTTTTGTAAGCATCGATATTTTAGCACTCTTCCACCCAGGTTCACCATAAATTTGATGTTTGTTCTTGCTTCAATTTTAGCAGAATTCATATTGCTCTGATGGGGCTCTTCTCAAAACGATGTTTTATCCCTGGTACCACCTCAAACTAGATCCTATTCAGGCACCTTATAACAAGTTAGAACAAGTTTATTTTGATACAAAGAAATTTTGAAATCCATGCATAGTTTTTTCATATATGCATCTTCCATGAACTTTCTGAAGACCCACGAGACATTTAAGCATCAATAATGATAATAAAACAATAAACTGAAATGGTCAAATCTGTTGAATTCCATTACTTTACAATAATCTCAAAAAAAAAAAAAACTACTTGGTCATCTTTGGTAAATGCTATAGAACCAAATCATCTTGAAAACTTTCCAAAAGGAAGAGGAAAAAAATCAAACATCTTTCCCCATCAAACTGTTCCTGGTGGCAATAAAATTGTTGGTGAAAGTTTCTGTTTATAGAAGTATTCTACCAAATAAATGAAAAAATGATAGATTATCACTATTTTGCAACCCCTAATGAACTAACAGCTCTAGGCAATAGAAAGTCAATGGTGCAGAAGTCAGCAAACATTTTCTGTAAAGGGCCAGACTGAAAATACGTTAGACTTTTCAGGCTACACATAGTTGCTGTTGCAAATTCTCCGTTGCTTATTTTTTTTATTCTTCTTTAAAAACATTTTCAAAACGTAAAAATCAACATTAGTTTATGAATTATACAACAACAAGCCAGAGAAAACTGACCATTAGCTGTACATTTTTTTTTTTTTTTTCAGATGGAGTCTCACTCTGTCGCCAGGCTACAGTGCAGTGGTGCCATCTCGGCTCACTGCAACCTCTGCCTCCTGGGTTCAAGCAATTCTCCTGCCTTAGGGTCCCAAGTAGCTGGAACTACAGGTGTGCACCACCATGCCTGGCTAATTTTTGTATTTTCAGTAGAGATGGGGTTTCACCATGTTGGCCAGGATGGTCTCGATCTCTTGACCTCATGATCCACCCACCTTGGCCTCCCAAAGTGCTGGGAGTATAGGCGTGAGCCACCGTGCCCAGCCTAGCTATGGTTTTCTAAACCCTGGTAGCTAATAGCAACAGAGAAACAGACCCAAATAGACATTGTACACCTCTTGATGAAAGAATAAATTACCATCACCTATGTGGCAGTCCAATAAAACCCTGAAATGATCAAATCTCTAGATCCAACTAACAAGAAACAAAAATAAAAATAAAAAAGACAGAGGAAGATAGTAAGAAACACCATGGGGGAAGCAACCAGCAATATCCCAACCGCGTGGAAATCCTTCTCAACAAATGACTAAGAAGAAGATAGGGAAGTGAAGAAGGGACAATTATCACTTAAAAGAAACTTAAAACATATACCAATAATTGTGGAGATTCTAATTCAGATTCAAACAACAAAACCTTTAGAAAGGCTATTGTATACAGTATACATTGCAGCATTATTCATAATAGCCAAAAGGTATAAACATGAAAATAAACCAATGTCCTTCAACTAATGATTACATAACATATATTAAATCCAGACAATGAAGTTATTATTTGGTCATAAAAAGGAATGAAATACTGATACAAGCTACAACATGGACGAACCTTGAAAACATTATGCTAAGGAAAAGCTGCCAGGCAGAAAAGATCACATATTATATGACTTCATTTACATGAAATATCCTGAATAGGTAAATCAAAAGAGTGTTATCCAGGACCGGGGAACATGAGAAATGGACAGTAGACTGCATATGGGGTATAAGATTTCTTTTGGGGTGAGAAAATGTTCTAAAATTGATTGCGGCAATGGCTGCACATCTGTGAATATATCAAAAGCTACCGAGTTGTACATTTTAAACAGGTGAATTATAGTAAGTGAGTTATATCGCAATTTTAAAAAATAATAGTTATTGAAGGAGCCAGGGCTCCCTGAAGGAATGGTTAATTCTAAAATTAGGCAAGAAATATAAATGATGAGTCTGGAGCATCTTATAGTGCCCAAAGGTAAGGAAGTGCTAAAAACAAAACAAAACAAAAAGTACAATGATGGAGGTATGTCAAAGAGACACCAGGGCCAAATTAAGGAGCTTCCAGCCAGGCACAGTGGCTCGTGCCTATAATCCCAGCACTCTGGGAGGCCAAGGTAGGTGGATTGCTTGAGCTTAGGAGTTCGAGACCAGCCAGGAAAACATGGTGAAACCCCATCTCTACAAAAAATACAGAAATTCGCCAGACGTGGTTGGTGGTGCATGCCTGTGGTCCCAGCTACTTGGGAGGCTGAGGTGGAAGGATCACCTGAGCCTGGGAGGCAGAGGTTGCAGTGAGCCATGAGCATGTCACTGCACTCAAGCCTGGGTGACAGAGCACGACCCTGTATCAAAAAAAAAAAAGGAACTTCCAATGGTCAAAACTGAAACAATTTAAGCAACAAAATAAATAAAGGATTACCGGATTATAACCCAAGGTACAAAATAAATATCCATGAGTTCATACTGATATATACGGTTGAAAGATTTTAAAATGGAGAAAAAGACAAATACCCCATGCAGAAGAATTCCAAATAATTCACATAGAAACACCACTCTCTATGAGGGAGAACATAACTCCCAGCTCCTGAAGTGCAGGCTGCCCATAGTGACTTTCTTCTCAAAAGAGTACAGTATGGAAAAAGGTAAGTAACTTTACCAGGGATAACTTGACAACCACAACCTCACCCAGGTGATCAAGATCAGTGTTAATAGTGATACATCATGTTGATAGTATGTACCCCTGAAATGATGTGATGGCACTTTACCTCTGTGGTCATCCTTCCAAAACCATAAGCCCCAGTCTAATCCCGAGAAAAACATCAGACAAATCCCAACAGAGAAACATTCTATAAAATACCTGACCAGTACTCCTCAAAAAACTGTCAAGGTCATCAAAAATAAGAAAAGTCTGAGAAACTATCACAGCCAAGAGGGCCCAAGAAGACATAACAATCAAATGTAATAGGGTATGCTAGATGGGATTCTGGAACAGAAAAAAAGGACATTAGGTTAAAAACTAAGAAAATCTGAAAAAAGTATAGACTTCAGTTAATATATCAATCTAGGTTTACTAATTGTAACAAATGGTTTTGTAACAAATATAGGTAACAAATTGTAACAAATATAGGTTTACTAATTGTACATTTACTAAATGTAACATTTTAATATAAGATGTTAACAATGGGAGATACTGGTTATGGAGTATATGGGAACTCTGCACTAACTGTAATTTTCTGTAAATCTAAAACTGATCGAAAAATAAAGCTTATTAAAAAGCAATAATTATGACATAAAATAATTTAAAATTCTAAAGCTGGGTACTTTATGGTATTTTATCATTTCAATTTCAAAACAGTAATGTTATTTATGTGTGAAAATCTTTATGACTGACTTGAAATATAAACATAAGAACACTGAAAAAGACCAGGTACAGAAGTTACACTGAGTAACCAAACACCAACTACATTCAATATCAATTTAAAAATGAACATTTTCAATGAAACTCATCAACTAAATGCTGTATTTAATACAAAATTTTAATAGAAGGATCAGCAAATCAAAAACTAATGCCATAAGTAAAGTGAATTCTAAGTTATTTGTTAGATAACCATGTGTTTTGCTCTTATTTTAACAGCGATCTAGATATTCAGCAGGTGAGCTTTATTTTAAGCTCCTAATTATCCCCCTTAACCAACTACAGCAGCTAACACTTGTCTAGTACTTAGGTTCCTCTATTAAATTGATATCTCTAGCTCACAAACACAAAAGAGTAGTGACTAATCCAGGGAACAGAAGTAGTTAGAACGCTATCTAATAAATCATCCTGAGTTACAAATGTGACTCCTCTGTATGAACCCTGAAGTTGTAATTTTACCTTATTTCAATATAAGCATAAATGACTATTCTAAAGGTAAACAAAAGATTTGGAGATTACCCATGCAATTTCTCCATTTGACAGACAGCTCAATTTTATGTACTTTTATTCGGTAATCACAAATCCTGGCATGCGTTTATTTAAGTAATTTTTCTTGCAACTATCACATGAAAGATACAGCTCACAAGCCAAGCATGGTGGCTTATGCCTTAACCCCAGCACTTTGGGAGGCTGAGGTGGCAGGATCACTTGAGTCCAGGAATTTGAGAACAGCCTGGGCAACATAGCGAGACCTCAACTGGGAAAGATTCCCAGTCTTTCCCACAATATCCTACAGAATCCATTGTCTCTGCAAAAAAAAAAAAAAAAAAAAGTGTAAAATTAGCCAGGTGTGGTGGTGTATGCCTGCAGTTCCAGCTCCATAGGAGGCTGTGGTGGGAAGATCACCTGAGCCCAGGAAGGTCGAGGCTGCAGCAAGTAGTGATCATGCCACTGCACTCCACCCTGGGACACAGAGTGAGACCCTGTCTCAGAAAAACAAACAAACAAACAAACAACAACAACAACAAAATGAAAGCAGTTCACTACGCACAAAAGTAGAACCCTTAAAGGCACCAAACAGTGCAGAGCTCACTGCTAATTTTTATTAAATACTTTCTAATTTTTAAGTATTTGTTTTTCTGGAATAATGCATATTTAAAATAATGAAAGCCGATCAGAAAAAAAAGTTTGTATAAACAAATTTTCACGTCAAATGTATATGGCTTTTCAGGAATGTAATACATAAGGCAAGGTCAAACAATACTAGACCATAACTGCATATGTGTACCAATGTCCACAGTACCTCAAATAGGTTCCTGCACATAGTAGGCATCAGCTTGTTTAATAAAAACTTTTGAGGTTCAGATTTTAAAGTCTACGAACTAAATATACAAACAGGAAAATGGCTAAGTAAATGATGGTACATTGTTATTACACAGTCATTAAAAGTACAGGGAGGCAGTAATAGTAGTGGATAAGAGCATGGGTTTAAGAGTCACGCTGCCTGAGTTCAAATCCCAGTTCTGCCATTTGCTGTGTGGCCTTGGGCAAATAACCTATTCTCAGTTTACTCATCTATAAGATTGAGGATAACAGTCACTGCCTCAATAACGCAATTGGGAGGATTAAGTCTATTACACATGCAAATCATTTAACACAGTACTTAGCACATATAAAACATTTTAAAATGCTAGATATTATATTGTAACAAAAAAAAGCTATAGAGTGTAATTTAAAATAATATGATACTATATGCTCCGATTATAATGATGTAAGAATTATGTACATAAAGATATGAGGAACAGGAGGTAACATGTAAAATGATTGGTAATAGTGGAATGATAGTGATAATTTTAAAATTTTCCATTAGTAATATTCTTTTTAATGTAACAGTTATTTATACAAGACAGAGTACAATACTTATAATTTTACGCTAAGAATTATAATAGTTGTTTATTAATGCTCTCTGGTTAAAAATTATAGCATCTGCTGGCAATCAACAGTTCCCACCTTTTTATTATTGCTGCTTTTGTATTTTAAAGAATTCAATGTATGCCTATTCATTAGGCTGCTGTCTTTAGGCTGAGATTATCATATTAAGAAATTAGTATGAATCCTTCCAGACATTTTTAACTCCTGTCTCTCATTCTCTCTCACTCACATGCAGAGAGCTTAGAGGTTTTACTTTTTTAAATGAATGGAGTAATAGGCATGGCGGCATGCGCCTGTAGTCCCAGCTACTCAGGAGGCTGAGGCAGGAGAATCGCATGAACCTGGGAGGCAGAGGCTGCAGTGAGCCGAGATGGCGCTACTGCATTCCAACCTGAGCGACAGAGCAAGACTCCATCTTAAATAAATAAAAATAAAATAAAAGGAATAATATACATTGTTCTGCAACTTGTTTCTCTCACATAACAATGTATCTTGAATATATTTCTATATCAATACCTATAGTTCTATCTCATTATTTTGAACAGCTACATAGTTCCCCATGCTATTCGTGTGAACATAAACCAAACACGTAAATTATCTTTCAAACCAGGACACATCTGAGAGTAAAATAAAATGCTCTAAATAATGATGCTGGTGTAAACTGGGTCTGTCCCAAGCAAATTTGGACATATGGTCATCCTATGTAGGAGGGCTATACCCAACGGTCAGTGTTTAAGTCATTTCCAATTTGTTGCTATTATAAACAATGCTTCAGTGAACATCTCTGTGCCCATAACTTTTTGCACACTTGAGAGGTATCTGTAGGATAGATTTCTAGAAGCAGAATTACTAAGTAAAAAATAATGCATATTTTGAATTTTGATAAATACCACCACCTACAAAAAAGGCTGTATCAATTTATATTCCCTTCAATAGTATATGAGAAAGACATTTTCCCTTTTCTCTGCCAACACTGGGAAGCCTTTAAATGTTGACCTAAGGAGCAAAAAAAAAAAAAAAATGGTATAAGTTGTTTTAACTTGTACTTCCCTCAATATGGGCAACAATATCTTTTTAACGCATTTGTTATTTTCCATGCATTGCATATTTTTATTTGACTGCTTGCTAAAGTCTTCATTCCGTTTTCTACACGGTGAGGTGGATGCTCAAGAGAAGTTACTGGTTCACTACTCCTATATCGTATGTCAAAACATTTTCATGTATATGCAGAAAAAAAATATTGCCTAGGAGATATTTTTTCTCTAAGATACCAAAAACAATTATTAGAATACTTTATCAGGTACATACAAATCATTGAACTAATTAATTCTAATCTATCCTCCCATTCTTATTCTTTACTACATATACTTATGTCCAGTCTTAAAAAGAAGTAAAATTTTCCACTTCTGAAAAGGAGGTAGGGAGACAAAAATAAATTGCTTCTAATCAAACATAAAAATCTAATGTTCACTCATCATTATAATCAGGAGACGGAAAGATAAGTGGTTTGAAAATATCTGACATTATTGAATTACTAACCAATAAAAATAAAATGACCTTTTGTCTGTATTTGTTTCCTCATAGAGTGAAATTCATTCTCAGAACCGCAACTATCAACCATAATGATGGTGCACAAATCTGAATCTCTTCCTTCAAGTCAACTCAAGCTCAACAAATTAAAATCTAACACTTCTCCCTCCTTACTCTTTCTGAATCTTCTTAGGAAGCATCTTCCTTCTTAGGAGTTTTTCTAGCCTCAAGACTTTACTCTCTCTTACTTCATCTACTCTATTTCAGGCCCAATTCATTTATCAAAATTAACTGGAATGCTCTATTTTGAATGTCCCCATCCTCTTCAGTTCTTTCCCTCTCCTTTAATCCTAGCCTTCATTTTGTGTTGAGACTACTGCCCCTTAACTCATCTTTGTCTGTGACTATAACTGCACATTCCCCACAGTATTTATACAAAACTTTTTCACTCTTTTTACCCTGATCCCATTCTATTAAGATAGCCTTGCCTCTTATTTGAGAAAATGCAATCCCTTTTCTATAAATTGAATTTCTCTTCTTTGCACTTCAAAATTTCTTTTGCATCTTTCCTCTTTACTTTCCATCACAAGTATCAGGTAAAAGTAGTTGAAACGACATGTTTTCAGGTAAAAACTGGTCAAATACCAGCTATTTCATGTCTCAACCTAAAAGATGCACCATTCCTTTGTTCCCTGCATTTCTCTCCTTGATACCATTTTTCCCTACATTTTCATTCAGACCATATTTCATCATTTCAAACAACTCTCTGCACCCTTGCCCCTGGTTCAATATCTTCCTTGCCACTGAATCTTTGCCCTGATCTACAAAAATGCCTCATAGAAAAATTTCTTTAGTCTTTCCCTTAATCTTGCTAACCCCTTGATACATATTCTCTTCACTTCCACTCCTTCCCTTAAAAAAAATAAAATATGAATATGCAGTCAGATACATATTATTATACATTTTATATGTCTTTACATATTTGAAGATATAAATACACTTTTTAAAGTATCTATTTTAGAGTAAAAACTTACATATACTTTCTAGAAAGCAATCTGGTAACGTGTGAGAGCAGCCTTACATATGTCAAATTCTTTATTTCTAGAAATAAGTCAAGTAAATTATCAGAAAAAAACACATAAAGACATTTACCACACTTAAATGTTCAACATTAGAAGAATGTTTATGTAAAATTATGGCATATCCATACAACAAAATTAGAAACCATACTGGGCCCAGAAATAAAATGGTATTTGCAGTATAATCACAAATTTTGTTTTAAATACACACCCATACTTACATGTAATTCAAAAATATACAATTAATGTATACAGAGGAAAAAACTAGAAAAAGAATTCCAAAATACTAATAATCATCTGAATTGTGAGACATGATATTCTCATTATTCATTTCTATAGTTTGTATAAGTTTCTACAATCACATTATTCTGATTATAAAAGTAAATTTTTTATCTTGTACAAGACTCATTTCCTCTCAGCATTAAATTCTACCAAACATTTAAAGAAGAAATAACACTCTACATGATCTTTTCCAGAAAATAAAAAAGGAAGGAACATGTCACAACTCACTTTGTGACTCTAGCATTACTCTGACACTAAAACCAGACAAAGACAGTACAAGAAAACTACAGACCAATATTCCTCATGAACAAAGATGGCATGATCTTCAATGCAGTATTAGCAAATCAAATCTGGCAACGTATATTAAATAAAAGGTGTATTAAGCCACTACCAAGTTGGGGTTTATCCTAAGAATATAAGATTGCTCAACATTCAGAAACCACTCACTGTAAGTCACCATAGTGATAGACTATAAAAGAAATCCACATGATCTTATCAACAGATGCAGAAATGTATTTGACAAAATTCAACTACCATTCATGATTTTAAAAAACTAGGAATAGAATGAAAGTTTAACTCAATAAAGAGCATCTACAAAAAAACTAAAGTTAACACCCTACTTAATGGTAAAAGACGGAGTGCTTTCCCCCTAAAATCAGAAACAAGGCAAAGATGTCCACACTCACCACTATTTTTCACTATACTGAAAATCCTATCCAGTGTAACAAGGCAAAGAAAATTAACAGAAGACATATATATCAAAAGGAACAAATAAAACTGTTTCTGGCTGGGCGCGGTGGCTCATGTGTGTAATCCCAGCATTTGGGGAGGTCAAGGCACGTGAATCACGTGAGATCAGGAGTTCGAGACCAGCATGGTCAACATTGTGAAACCCCATCTTTACTAAAAATACAAAAATTAGCCGGGCATGGTGGCGTGTGCCTGTAATCCCAGCTACTCAGGAGGCTGAGGCAGGAGAATCGTGTGAACCTGGGAGGTGGAGGCTGCAGCAAGCTAAGATCGCACAACTGCACTCCAGCCTGGGCAATGGAGTGAGGCTCCAACTCAAAAAAAAAAGAAGGAAATCTAGAAACAGGCAGTTAGAACTTAGAATGCAGAGGTTGCAGTGAGCAGAGATTGTGCCACTGCTGCACTCCAGCCTGGGGGACAGAGCGAGACTCAGTCTCAAAAAAAAAAAAAAAAGAAAAAAACCTGGCTGGCGGGTGGTGGCTCACACCTGTAATCCCAGCACTTTGGGAGGCAAAGATGGGTAGATCACGAGGTCAGGAGTTTGAGACTAGCCTGGCCAAAACCCCGCCTCTACTAAAAATACAAAAATCAGCCAGGTGTGGTGGCACGTGCCTGTAGTCCCAGCTACTCTGGAGGCTGAGACAGGAGAGTTGCTTGAACCCGGGAGGTGGAGGTTGCAGTGAGCCAAGATCATGCCACTGCACTCCAGCCTGGGTGACAGAGCAAGACTCTGCCTCAAAAAAGAAACAAACAAACAAAAAACTTGTTTCTATTTCCAGATAACATGATTGCCTACTTTGAAAATCACAGGAATCTACAAAATAGCTTCTACAACTAGTAAGTGAGTGAAGCAAGCTTGCAGGGTACAAAGTCAACATACAAAAATCAATCATCTGTCTATATACCGGCAAGCAACAACTGGAAATCAAGATTTAAAAACAAAACCATTTACAACAGCTCCAAAAACATAAAATACTTGGGTATCTGAAAACTATTAATATAAAATACTGATAAAAGAAATCAAAGGCAACATAAATATATAAAAAGACATACTATATTCATGGATTGAAAGACTCATCATAGCTAAGATGCTCATACTTCCTAAATTAGTCTATGAACTTAATAAAATTCCAATTATAATCTCAACCAAAATTTTCATAAAGTTGACAAATTTATAGGAAAAGGAAATAAGGTAGAATAGTTAAACAATTTCAGAAAAGAAAACCAAAGTTGAAGAATTCAAAATACCCAACTTTAAAACTTACTATAAAGCTACAGCAATCAAGACAACATGGGATAAGCAAAAAGACAGATATAGAGATCAATGGAACCAAACAGAGAACACAGAAGTAGACCCACACAACTATGGTCAACTGACTTCTGACATAAGTGCTAATGCAATTCACTGGAAAAAGGATAGTCTTTTCAACAAACAGGGTTGGAACAACTGGATATCCACATGCAGAGGAAAATCTTGACTTTATGTAAAAATTAACTCAATATGGATCGTAAGTCTAAATGTCAAATGTAAAACTATAAAATTCCCAGAAGAAATCAAAGGAGAAAAGTCTTTGTAAACCTGGCTTAGACATAGAGTTCTTAGAGATAACCCTAAAAACATAATTCATAAAAGAAAAAAATTGGCAAGTTGAACCTCACTAAATTTTAAACTTTTGCTGTGAAAGACATTGAAAGTATAAAAAGACAGACTGGGAGAAAATATATGCAAAATTATTAACAAAATAAATTGTATAAAAAATACATAAAGAACTCAAAACTCAACAACAAGAAAACAACCCCAATTTTCTTAGTGGGCACAAGATTTGCATAGACACTTCACCAAAAACGGCAAGTAGCACTGAAAAAGATGCTCAACATCATCAGTCATTAGGGAAATGCAATTTAAAACTATGAGACATCACTACACACCTAATAGAACGGCTAAAACAAAACAAAACTGACAATACCAAATACTGGTGAGGATGCCAATCAACTATAACTCCCATACACTGTTAGTGGGAATTTTTAAAGTTATAGCCATTCTGAGGAACAGTTCAGCATTTTCTCATAAAGTTGAATACTTACCATATGACCCAACAATCTTACTCTGAGATATCTGCCCTAGAGAAATGAAAACATGTTGACACAAAAACCTAATGTTATAAACCCAAATGTTTATAGCTGCCTTATTCACAATCCCCACGAACTGCTAGCAACCCAGTTGTCATTCACCAGGTGAATGGATAAGCTGTGGTACATTCATACAATGGAATACTACTCAGCAATGAAAAGGAATAAACTTTCAAACAACCTTGAGATTCATCTATGTTGTTGTGTGACAAAGGCATTATGCTTGCTGAAAGAAGCCAGCCCCAAAAGATTATATATTTTATGCCTGGAAAACGCAGAGAGATGGTGAATAGATTAGTGAACGCCAAGGGTTAGGAGTGGAGGGAGGGTTTAACTACAAAAAGCTGGCATGAGGGCACTCTGTAGTTTAAAAAAAAACTTTTTTAACTGAACTAATGATCTTTACTCTATCCAACGCCCACTTCTGTCCCAAATTTTCTCATCATCCATATTTCCTAGATCACTACCACTATCCATCCAGTTGCTTTGTTTCTCCATGGGGTCAGCTAAGGCCCCGGTATATCTGGTTCATGGTTTTACATCCAATGCCTAGAACAAGGCAGTTGTTCAATAAATATTTATTACCTAAAGATGAAACCTAAAACTATTAAAGAAGAAACTGTAGAAGACCTGGGGCCACTAAACAGACACACACACACACATATTACACACACACACACACACACACACACACACACACACAAAGAAAAAGGTAAAATTAAAACATAAATGGACAGTATAGCCATTGTGGAAAACAATATGGAAGTTTCCCAAAAAATGAAAAATAAAACTTCCATATGATCCAGCAATCCCACCACTGGGAAATTTCCAAAGGAAATGAAATAAGTATATCAAAGAGATATCTTCACCCCCATACTCACTACAGCATTATTCACAATAGCCAAGACATGGAATCTACCCAGTGTCCACCAACAGATGAATGGATAAAGGAAAAAATGGCATATATACACAATGGAAAACTATTAAGCCTTTAAAAAGGAGGAAATCTTCTCATTTGTGACAATAGAGATGAACCTGGAGGACACTTTAAGTACAATAAGCAAGGTATAGAGAGACAAATACTGCATGATCTCACTTAAATGTGTAATCTAAAAACGTAGAATTCATAAACGCAGACAGCAGAATGGTGGTTCCCAGAGGTTGAAGGGTAGGGATTTGGGTGATGTCAGCAAAAGGATAAAAAACTTCAGGTAGATAGGAGGAATAATTTCAGGAGGTCTATTGTACAATAAGGTTACTGTAGTTAATATTATAACAATGTATTATATTCTTGAAAATCGCTGATTTTTTTTATTATACTTTAAGTTCTAGGGTAGATTTTAACCGTTCTCACTACAGAAAAATGTAAGCATATGAGGCAATGCATATGTTAATTAGCTCAATTTAGCCATTCCACAATCCCTATATATTTTAAAACATTATATTGTCCATAATAAATATATTCAATTTTTATTTGTCAATGAAAATAAATAAAATAAAAAATAAATGAAAAACAGGCCAGGCATAGTGGCTCATGCCTGTAATACCAGTGTTTTGGGAGGCTAAGGCAGGAGGATCCCTTGAGGCAGACACCTGAATATTTGTTGGGAGGATTTAAAAACTTTATCTATAATCTAAGTACTGTTAATACTATTGTTATCCTCACTTCACAGATGAGGAAATGGAAAAATCATTACATAACTTGTCTATGGCCATATAGCTAGTACTAAGGAACATAAGGCAGAATAAGGAAGAAAATAACATGTACAGTACAGTATCACAAGTTAAAAACACACAAAACAACATTTCATATTTCATGTATTTTAATGCATATGCAAAAGCATATATAAAGCATATTAAAGTAGAAGCCTAAAGAGACAAGGGAAATGGGAATGAGTGTGGCAGATAAAGGTAGAGTAAAAAACACAAAATAAGAGATATCTTGCACTGTACAATGCTAATGTACTATGAACTGAACGCTGGGGTTACTTGCTTTCTATCTTTAAGGACCAAACCATGCCATATATATATATATATATATATATATATGTTTTATATTTATATATTTATTGAATGTATGAATGCCAGAAACTTGGAGCCATCCTTGGCATCTCCCTCTACCTCTCCCCCTTCCATCACATTCAATCACCAAGTCTTGTCTATTCTACCTCAAATATATTTGAAATATGGCAGCCTCTCATGATGCCCATTTACACTCTCTAGTCCAAGCCAGAACTACCACAATTGCTTTCTAACCAACTGCCTGACCTCTTTCAGTTTTGCCCTGCTCCAATTCATTTCTCATTAATCTGATCTGACACTGCTTAACTACACAATTCAACAGCTTTCCATCACTCTCATGAGGAAGTCCAAAGTCCTTGATACACATCCAATAGGGCCCTGACTTATTTGCTCCTACCCTCTCTTTCCTGTTTTCATTCACACCACAATCCCTTCTCTCACTACATTCCAGGCACTCTGTTATTTTCAATTCCTCATACTTGCCATTCTCCTTCCCACTTCAAAGGGATACAGACACACATTTTAGCCAGGGTCTGTATCTGTCAGATCTCAGCTGCAACATCACTTCCTTAGGGAAGCTTTCCCTAATACATTAGCCAGGATGAACTCTCCCTATTATGCACTTGTCCTTTATGGCACTTAACATTATGTTAGATTACAGAGTCTAGCTAGATTATAAACTCTAGGAGGACAAGAGACACTTGTTTTCACTATTTTATCATGTATACCTAACACAGTGCCCACATATAAAATACTGACATGTATTAATAATTCATTTGAGGGTGATAAAACACTGTTAGCCTATTCGCTAAAAATAGTTTTAATATGCCTACTAACATTTTTAAGTGAATAAACAAAATGCTTTCCCTTTTCAAAAAAAAAAAAATCCTTTGTTCTGTGAACTCCATATTACAGTTTTTTCTGTGAGTCAATGACTATCCACATTAAAATTTTAGAAAAATTTACAGCAATCTTCTCAAAAGTTCATCTTCAAATTTAAGGAGAGTACATTCTCAAAGTGTGCAGAATTTATTTCAGCTCAGTAATTCTATAAAAGTCATCTTATATTATGATGCAGTAGACAGAAACACATCAGTCAAAATTTCCCTACTTCTGTCGCATTTAAGTAACATTTTCTCAGTGAAAAAAACTTAGGGGAGGAAAATGTTACATATCTAAAGAGCTTACGAAGACTCGAATCTAAGTATTATGGCTACAAAGGCAAGAATCCATTATTAAATTCTTATCAGGTATTTAGGCTGGGTGTGGTGGCTCATGCCTGTAATCCCAGCACTTTGGGAGGCCGAGTTGGGCAGATCACCTGAAGTCAGGAGTTTGAGACCAGCCCGGTCAACGTGGCAAAACCCCATCTCTACCAAAAATAAAAGAATTAGCTGTACATAGTGGCGCATGCCTGTAGTCCCAGCTACTCAGGAGGCTGAGGCAGGAGAATTGCTTGAGCCCAGAGCGGGGGTGGGGCGGGGGGCAGGGGGGCAGAGGTTGCAGTGAGCCAAAGTTGGGCCACTGCACTCAAAGCTGGGTGACAGAGTAAGACTTCATCTCAAAAAAAATACATACATAAATAAAACAAAACTAGTATTTAGCTGGGTGTGATGGCTCATACCTGTAATCCCAGTACTTTGGGAGGCTGAGGCAGGTGGATCACCTGAGCCCAGGAGTTTGAGACCAGCCTGGGCAACATAGTGAGACCCTATCTCTATAAAAACGTTAAAAATTAGCCAGGTGTGGTGGCATGCACCTATGGTCCCAGCTACTCTGGAGCTAAGGTGGGAAGATCGCTTGAGTCCAGGAGTTTGAGGCTACAGTGAGCTGTGATGGTGCTACTGCACTCCAGTCTGGGTGACAGTGAGTCCTTGTCTCAGAAAAAAAAAGAAAAGAAAAGAAAAAAAAACAAAAAACACTTAGTACTTACTGTAATATTTCACCACCAGGTGGCAGATCCATACAACTTTGTGGAAATGCTTTTATCAATCCTGGTAAGTTAGTCCAATTAGAAGGAATTTTAGGAAAAGTAAAATAATTTTAACTGTATTTGAACCTGAGCCAGTTAACCACAGGGTAGTTACAATTGGCCCTCAGAACATTATACTTCTATTTAACTGTAAATTTGTCTCTAGGCCATGCAGAGTACCTAATTTTCTTTAAAGAGAACAGAATATTAAAATGCAATTTTAAAATGTGATTATCCATAGTCCAGTCATTCAAAATCCTCAAGTCTAAGAGGAGTTTGAATCCCAAAGTAAAGGGAACATGAAATGAAAAGGTAGAAAAAAATATAGGTGAGACAATGAGAAAAAGGGGAGACAGCAGAAACATCTGCCAAACCAAGAAGCTAGTAAAACCCAAGTTACAGCAACGCCCTCCAAAAATGAACGTGTCTGTGTTTTATGTGTTCAGCAATATATTCTAATTAATAACACAAAGATTTTAATCTCAAATCTATCAGTTAATTACAAAATTGACTTTTCAAATTTTTCAATAAAATAATTCTAAAATTCTTAAAATGTATTATTATCAAGATGAAATATATTATCTTGAAATGACTATTCAGTTATTTTAAAATGCTATTGAAAACGCTATTTGCAAATGCATCCTTGAAATCTAAGAAAAACATCTTAATTTGTTCACCACCTTGGCTGCAGCACACCTTTCCCTCCACCATCCTTCTTCCAGTCCTAACGAACTTCTCCCGCCTCTTTCTGGCCCTTGTTTGCATGAGAAGTCATGACCCCTGACACTCAGAAAGAGATCCCTGGCCACTATACACACTAGTCAATGGTTCAGCTTCCTCACCAATGCTTCCTTCCTCATGTCCTTTAATCCACTCACCCAATCCACCTCGGCCACAATTAGAAATCAACAGCCAACCTCCACCACGAACCAAGGCTGACCTGGGTTTTGTGAGATTTGAAGCATATATAATTTGAGGGCCTTTTTGAAGAAAAAAAATAGGAAAAAAAATTTTCCATTTTGCAAATGTTACAAAAATATGTAACTAACGAACACGCTAGACTGCTAGAGTCTCTCCCAGATCCTAGAAGAGGCCTATGCAAGTGAGGGGATCCAGGACTCATCAACTTAAGGGTAAACTGTCTCTGCCATGAAGACATGTTGAGGAAAAAACAAGCCTATAAACTCTGTGTGTTAAATAAAACAACTAGTATACCAATTCCATTCAATAAAAGAAAAGCACTGGCTAGAGAGTTACAGTGTTCACAGTTACTTTAGAACAAAGTGGCTAAAATTAAGGACAGAAACTGTCTAATGGCAACAAGAGAGCAAAGCACAAAGCAGAAAAAATGTGAGTGGAATCAATGGGGGAAAGGCATACTCATCCACTTCTTTCATGCTCCTGAAGCATACTGCCATCAATTACTTGTAGGTCTCCCCCAGGAACAGTTTTCCCTACTGGGTTCTTATTTACATAACCTAATCTCACTTTTCTTCCCTGATAAAGAGAGAGAGAGAAAACAATTCTCAAACGACTTCGCTTTGAGAATTTTTCTTTCATTTACGCATCATATATTCCATCATTCTATCGTCCAAGGTCCCTATCACTATTAGAAGAAAGTTGCCAAATCTCTCATTCCTTCCTCTAATACAATCTGCTTTGATATACGCAAAGGTCTCAGAAGCTTATCTGACTGAACGAGAACACAAGTTTTCATTTCCTAATAACTTCCTGAATATTTTATTATCATTTCCGCCCAGGAAATTTATTCACTCTATGTAGCTCCAACACAAACAGTTCATTTCTGAAGGGAAACTATTCAAATATAGCAGAAACTCATATAAAAGATTACTTCCAACAGGCTATTGTTAAACTATGTATCTGAGCAAAAAAAAAATGAGTTGAAAATACGTATGAATTTAGAAATACACAAAAAATAAAGGGAGACATTTATTTAAAATAAAAATATTTTCCCATAATAATTGATTAAATACAAAGAAAACCCACTGGCATATTTGACTGAATAGTACAAATAGCAAAATTGATTGAATAGCACACTTAAGATACATTTCAACCATACCTACATTTCAACTATAACTCAGTAAAAATATGTTCTAAAAGTCCAAAAGTAAGATTGCGTAATTCTGGCCATTAACGAGAAAAAATATTGGTACTCTTTTCATGGGAAAAAGATTTCTAGAAATTACCTTAAATGTCTTAACATAATTTGTATTCCTAGGGCCACAGTTTTGGGCCTATTGTATGACATAATAGCCTACAATACACGCCAAACTTCACAGTAAATCCTCCACGCTCTTTGGAGCTAAGGATGTGGGGCAGTAAACAACCAGTAACAATAAGATTCCAAAACAAAATCTATTTGGGCATTCTCTCTGCCATACACAACTCTGAACAATTAAAAAAGAGCTTCTTTCCTTTCTCTTTGAAATAGAGGAAGTAGTCTGACTAAACAAACGGTGTAAGAGATAATGCACTGTAGAGAGGAAGGGAATTCCAGGAGGGAAAACCACATTGTTTAGTATTTCGTAATGCAGCAAGCTGGTTAAGAGCCTGGTCTGAGTTCAAATTCCTGCTTGTCATTTACTAGGTATACAACCACAGATTAAATGACTTATTATATAAACATACTTTTT
Source organism: Chlorocebus sabaeus (assembly GCF_047675955.1). Classification (NCBI taxonomy): domain Eukaryota; kingdom Metazoa; phylum Chordata; class Mammalia; order Primates; family Cercopithecidae; genus Chlorocebus; species Chlorocebus sabaeus. Next base: position 48,876,086 of record NC_132929.1, on the reverse strand, counting down.
TTTTTTTTTTTTTTTTTTTTTGAGACGGAGTCTGGCTCTGTCGCCCAGGTTGGAGTGCAGTGGCCGGATCTCAGCTCACTGCAAGCTCCGCCTCCCGGGTTTACGCCATTCTCCTGCCTCAGCCTCCCGAGTAGCTGGGACTACAGGCACCCGCCACCTCGCCCGGCTAGTTTTTTGTATTTTTTTAGTAGAGACGGGGTTTCACCGTGTTAGCCAGGATGGTCTCGATCTCCTGACCTCGTGATCCACCCGTCTCGGCCTCCCAAAGTGCTGGGATTACAGGCTTGAGCCACCGCGCCCGGCCATAAACATACTTTTTAAAAGTCTCCAGCACATAGTGCTTTACACATGAGAAAACTAAAGCACAGAGAGGTTAACCAACTTGCCTAAGGTCCCCAAGACCCAGCGCTGCTAGTGAGGAGGCATGAAGAAGAAATCTGCAGAAAGATACAAGGAAAATACAGCCAACTGTATGTTAACTCAATAGAAACACAGAGTATCTACTGTATCTGTGCAACAAACGGATTCCCGGATGCCCGTGCCACACCCTATACCTCAGTGTCCCTAAAACCTTTCAATAACACTTTACTTACTGTGTGTCAGACCTCTTATTTAGCAGGACGGTAGGACACACTGCCATTTTTTTAGGTAAATAGAGAGCCGTTTGTAGACTGGGGTTGGGAAACGAAACTAGACCAGTCACCTATACTGCTCCTCCTGAATCATCCTTGAAGACATCAGCATGAAAACTGCAACAAATTTCAGGGGATAAAAGTCTACAGAACACTCAAACATCCACTGTGTTTAATACGGCAACACAATTGAATACAGTGTATCACAGAAAACATTCTACAAAGTCAATATCCTTCTCCCTGCTTCTCCTGCAGGGATTCTCTAGCTTATCTGAACAGGGAACACTTTCTCCTTCCCCAATATAAAACTATTATTCTACCAATTAGAAGAAAAATGGTCCATGAAACACCAACTTGGGTAAACAGCCTAGACTGAACCCACTCTTCGAATTCATAGTATACACCATTGTTAGATCAAGGACACTTCTTTTCTATCCCTTTCTTGTGCCACTTCACATCACCACCCTAAACCTCCAAGTAAATTACTTTCTGTTGCCCATATCACCAATGCTTTCCTACTTCTAGATGTTTGCTCATTATACTTCCTCTCCCGCTTCCCATCGCCATAGGTCTATATCCACTGCTAAGCCAGGGCCAACATCCTGCACAACGGAGAGGAACCATGTACCCAGCCTTCAAGATCTATCAAATTCTATCATCCCACAAAGCTTACACTGAGTTACTTCATGGAAGTAACCTTCTCAATTTTAGAAAACCCAAAGCACTCTGCACCCCTTTTACAGCCTATATCACCTTCTACTCAGCAGTATTATTTTTACATATGATATGCCATTTGTTAGACTGATAACTTATTTCTCCCATTACCTAGCACAGTGCCTCACACATAGCTGCTCAATAAATGCTTGTTGAATGAATAAATGAGTCTGAGAATCTATTTCCCATCAGAGAATCATAATTAGTTTTTGCTAAACACCGTTAAATAGACTGGACTTCTCCTTCAGAGAACACAAACTATTTGAAATTGCCAAGAGCTACATCTTAAATCAGAGAAAGTCACTGAGCTGTACAGCAGAACTTCATTCACACAAGCTTCCTTGTACTTACTTGTTTATGTGTTCTCTGTGAAACAGGCCTTTATACTGCCAAAACTGAGGAGGGTGGAGAACATAACTAGTTTAATTTGTGTTTAAAAATATGCAGCCAATTAGAATGCAGTTATGACAACCTGAAAATGTAGCTCAAAAATTGCTATGTTAGGCCGGGCACGGTGGCTCACGCCTGTAATCCCAGCACTCTGGGAGGCCGAGGCCAGTGGATCACCTGAGGCCAGGAGTTCAAGACCAGCCTGGCCAACACGGCAAAACCCCATCTCTACTAGAAATACAAAAATCAGCTGGGCACGGTGGCGGGTGTCTGTAATCCCAGCTACTCAGGAGGCTGAGGCAGGAGAATCACTAGAACCTGGGAGGCAGAGGTTGCAGTGAGCTGAGATCATATTACTACACTCCAGCCTGGACGACAGAGAGAGACTCTGTCTCAAAATAAATAAATAAGTAAATTATTTTTAAAAAACTGCTATGCTATTATAAGGTATCACCTATCCTACAGCTTTCCTCTTAATAATCACAGAATATGTTTCTGAACTTTTTCTGATAACTCAGTTCTTCCACAGAAAGTGCCTTACCTCCTACAATAATCCCTGGAGAGAAGACAGACCTAAGAAACATAGTTGTCTTATAAACCAAAACACGATCCTTCTAAATCCTTGAAGAGGAACAGCAATGTTGTGAGAAAGAGGAAAGGTAGAGATAAGAAAAGAAGGTAGCCTGAGCAGTAGCAAAATAAATGTGAGAAAGATCAGGCTTGCTTCCAAAGAAAAAAATCAGTTAACGAAAGAAGAGGGACTGCTTTGGGGTGTGAGGAGGTGGGCAGGGAGAACATGCTGAGGTCAGGGGAGTTGGAAATATTAGAATGAAGTTACATAAGCTTTGCACTGCACAAGATCCCAGGCCTTCTCCAAATGCCACACCACTCAGAGGTCCTCCCATGCTTACTGTCAGTACCTTCTCTTTATCTATACAACTAATACTTACTGAAAATCAGCTATGGGCCTGGCACTCTTATAGAAACTGGGAAAACAGTAAGTAGCATCCATTTAGCAGAAAGAACAGAGATATGACATTGTTACTTAACTTACTTAGGTCCTTCAATCTCCAATCAGATTGTAAACCTTTTGAAGGTAGTACCTCTCAACTAGATTACAAACACCTTAAGGGCAGGGTAAAAATTATATACTAAATGTCATTGTCTTCACAGCCTCTGTGTATCTAAAAATATCACAGAATCTATTCATGCCCCCATATTGCTATTAATAAAAATGAAAATATTCATCGTGGCTGTCTGCAGGCAATGTCATACCATCACAAACCAAAAGTAGACAAAAGGGAGATCTGAGCTGTGCCTTAATTCTTGGTCCTTTGTACTTCCACTAATTCCACTGGAAACATTATTTCACCATCTCCCTCCCCTTATTTCTATTCTCTCCTTCCATGCTCAACTGTTCCCTAAATTATTGCAGATATGAGACATTCATTCAATACCTGGTGAACTTTGTGCTAAAGCTTAGCAAAAAAAGGAAATTCAAAACAGATAAAAATTGGTTACAACTTACAAAAGAACGTGGCATATTCCTAGTCACAGCTCAAGTAAAGTGTAACCTCTCTGGAAAACAGAGGAAGAAAGGGGTTGAAGCAGATGATCTTGGGGGTCCTCTTCCAGTTAAAACAATTCTAGTATTCACAAATTCTGACAAGTACACAGATAAAACATAATAGGACAGCACTATTCGACTCAACTAATTGGGCAGAATGCCCTAGTTAGTGACATGGCATCCTATGATACAAAAGAAACCATTAACAGGCTCAATCTTCACATGGCCAGTGTTTACACTGACACCCTTCCAGTGTCTCTACCAAATGGACAATAATTATCAACTTGTACTTCCAGACGCAGAGTTCCCCCAAGTCCAATCTGTTCCCACTTTCAGAATAGCAACTGAAAGTGCATGTCTGCCTCATGACAGATCATTAGCATTTTTTCATTTTATAAAGTTGGCATATATATAAGTGCACCGCTCATCTGGCATTTAATCATATACTGCTTTGAGATATACTGATTCTTATTATGTTGTCTCAGGTTACATTAGACAAGTTCCTTAAAGGCAAAAGCTATGCATTATGCAACTCTGTACCTGCCATAACACAGTATCAAGCAAATACAGGCACCAAAAGCAAAACAAAGCATACCATCACATCCTCCCCTCTGTCCCTTTCCCACCCCCACAAAAATTCCTGCTAGATAAAAGGCTGCTGGACATTCTATTTAACTTGGGACTCCTAGAAGGCTGGAATTGTATATCATATTCACTTACCTCTTTGTATAGTCTAAAGCATAATTGGTCATGTCAGAGGAACGTAAATAGTTGCTATGAATCTAAGCCTCACTTTTTTCATCTATAAAAGCAGAAAGATAAACTAAATGATTCCCCCTATGACTCTATAATTTTGAAATAGTCTTTAATTCAAAAACAAAATATTTCTGGAGACATATTATATGCCGGGCACTGTGTTATGTCCTAAGGATACAGAGATAAAAGTACGGCCACTACCTAGAGGAACATTTTCTCATGATCATAATTTGAATTTCTCCATCTGGCTCCTGCACCCCGACCCTGGCCATAGTCTACCCTGGTCAGGGTGCCAGTATTTCATATGCTTGCAAAGCAAACAGTGTCAAGGAGAGGAAGGAGGCCAGGGACTCCTGGGGTAAGACTGACAGAAAGGGGAGAGTCATGCTGGAGAGGGGTGTGAAAACTGGGCACACAGAGAAGACCTGCCCCCCTCCCATAAAGGGCCATGTGCCTATACTACTTCAGACATGAGAAAATAATTCTGTCTGGAATTGTTAATTGTGTCCATAATCTAAATAACATGAGGGTATCCTCACACATCAAAAACCCATTTTATTACATTATATGATATTATATGAAGTCACTTCTGACAGCTCCGAATAAGCCACAGAAATAAAGCATAAGAAAATGAAACATGCAAAGGAACACATCAGTTTAGCCATTAATTTATGTACATTCTGTTTTTCTTCTCCTTATCTTACTCATGAGTTTAGAGTAACAAAATGGCCAGAGAGATAAGAAAGGAGTGAAAAACAAGGTGACTGCCTAATCTTGATAAATAAACTAGATAATTAGCCTCTGAATAATGAGAAATTGGTTATTAAGGCCTCCATTTTCAGACAGAGCACGTTTTTAGAAATGGATGTCTAAAACTGAATTACCCTGCAGAACAATTTGGATTTCATTTACAATGTACCTGAACTATGCCTGAGCTGATACCTTTATCTGTTTAGACATGACTGGAGTCCTCAAATGAGTAAAATCTGCTGTGTAAATCAGTACTTAATTAAAGAACAAGTTTAGTAGGCTGCAGGGAGAGATTTGTTGAAATGGTGAATTAAACACTGTTATCGTAAGAGACCCCCTTCACTTATTAATTCTATCATTAGTCCACAAAATTCAAGTTAGACAAGAGTAGCTACTGTTTACGCATTTTTCATTTAAGATTCTAGAGTAAATACTTACTGGGAATCTACAGTCTCCAATGGGCTCACTGACGCCTGGCAGATGAGGGGGAAAAAGCACAGAAAATACTATTCCCATATAATTTACAATCCTGTTAAATCTCCTAGTATGGTACATTCTTACATTAGTTCTGGTAATAGTAATCCTACCTATCTGGTCAACCAATTCCCCAACACTCCTGAAAACCATTTCCTGCTTATCACACACAGCACAAGGCCTCACTGTGTCATAAACAATAATATTCATCTGTTCTTAGTTCCTTCCCTCTTGTTAAAGGAGAGTTCTCTTTCCTACAATGAGTCGAATGCAAATCTTTCTACTTGTGCTCAAAACGCCGTGTTCTCCCAACCTTCCCAGGAAACTTAACACTGTCAGTTATCCCATTTTCCTTGCATACTTAAACTATCCCTCTCAAATAGAGCCTTCCATTTTTAAATATGCTCCAGAATCTCATCCATTAAACATAGACACACACACACCCAACTCATGAGACCTCAACCACTACATTCAGTCATCTCCATCATGGCTAAATTTCTGGAACTTTTCAGTCTTCATTTCCTCCCTTCCCACTTGTCCCTCAACTTGCTTCCAAATTCCATCTACAGCTGTCAGCAAGGTCAACAGAGACTGACAGGTAAATGCAAAAGACTCTCCAATCCTCACCATACTTAATTCTGCCAGCAGAATCAGATACTCTCCTCCTTGGTTCCTATGATACAACTTTTTCCTGGTTTTCCTCCTACTTCTCCACTCACTTCTGTCTTATAATACCCCATCTTTCTCAATTCGACCACATTCTAAGCAAAAGACTCACAAATCTATAGCCCATGTCTTTCATCACACTCCAGACTGTAACTACTGCCCCTGGACATCACAAAGGCGTATCAAATTCATAATGTCCAAAATTAAACGCATGCTCTTCTTGCCCCCCAAACTTAGTTCTTTCCCAGTAAAAGATATCATCACCCATCATCCTGCTATGCAAATCCTAAAGAACCTTAGGAATCATCTTTGACATGTCCCTCTCCCTCACCACCATATCCAATCCATCACCAAATTCTACTTTATCACCTAAATATCTTTCTATTCCATGCACTTCTCTACACCACCATCATGCTAATCTAATTTATCTCTGTAAACTACCTAGGCTACTACAACAGCCGAAGTGTGAAGCATCACCATCACCACCACGACCCTACCTCCACGCACACGCGCACACACACACTTTTTCTTCATGTATTATGCTGGTCAGTTTATTTAATAACCTTTTAAATTCATTGAAGTTAGGCAAAGCACAAATGGCTTGTTCACATGTATTCCTTCCCCATCTCATTCCCACAAGAGTGTGAACTTTACCAGGACAGGATGTAAGTTTTAATCATCCTCATGGTCCCAACATAGAGCCTGGCATGCAACATGTACTCAATAAAGGTTTACTGAACTTGTCTAAAATTCACCTTGTTTTGGAGAGTTAGAAAAAGCTTATATACATGAGACTTTCAGATGACCTTTCCATTTATGTTCCTGCTTCCAACAGTTGAGTCAGTTAATAAAGCAAAACTAAAACTTCTAAAAATTATAACTCTGAATCTTTCAGTTATTACATATAATCCAAATTCTAATGACATTTCACAGTTAAAAAAAAAAATTAAAAGCAGCTGGGCATGGTGGCTTACGCCTGTAATCCCAGCACTTTGGGAGGCAGGCAGATCACCTGAGATCAGGAGTTCAACATCAGCCTGTCCAACATGGTGAAATCCTGTCTCTACTAAAAACACAAAAATTAGCTGAATGTGGTGGCACATGCCTGTAATCCCAACTACTTAGGAGGCTGAGGCAGGAGAATTGGTTGAACCCGGGAGGCAGAGGTTGCAGTGGGCCAAGATCGGACCAACTGCACTTCAGCCTGGGCCACGAGAGCAAAACTCCATCTCAAAACTAATAATAATAATTAAATTAAAAGCCATCAGACACCGTATGATCATTTCCATGGAAAAACAACTAAAAGACTTTCAGAGAAATGGCAATTCTTTTCAATAGTCAGTTATAAAGATATTTCTTAAAACAAAAGTGGGCCAGGTGTGGTGGCTTACACCTGTAATCCCAGCACTCTGGGAAGCCACAGTGGGCCGATCATTTGAGCCCAGAAGTTTGAGCCCAGCCTAGGCAACATGGCAAAACCCTGTCTCTACAAATAAATACAAAAAATTAGCCAAGCATGGTAGTCGCAGCCACTGAGAGGTTGAGGTGGAAGATCACCTCAGCCTACAAGGTCGTGGCTGCAGTGAGCTGTGATGGCAGCACTGCACTCCAGCCTGGGTGACGGAGTGAGACCCTGTCTCAAAACAAAAACAACAACAACAACAAAAAACAACCCAAGTGAATAAATAGCAACTACCCTATCATACGTAAATTACATTTTTCCTTGGAGGAGAAGTTCATTCTCAAACACCGTTTCTTTTAAATTATGAAGCAATATCCTGTCTTTTTAATCAGCATTTAAAAAATGTTTCTCAAACTTTGTGAATACAAAATCCACCAGATGCTTCTCAAAATTCAGATTTCCAGGCCCCAGAACCACAAATTTTCTCTCAGTAGATGTGTAATGATGACCTGAGAGTAGTAACTACACGTAAAGAATCGCTTAGGGCCAGGCACAGTGGTTCATGCCTGGAATCCCAGCACTGTGGGAGGCCAAGGCAGGAAGATCTCTTGAGGTCAGGAGTTCCAGACAGCCTGGGCAACATAGCAAGACTCAGCTTCTATAAAAAATTTTAAAATTAGCCAGATGTGGTAGCATCCACCTGTAGTCCAAGCTACTCACTAGGCTGAGGTGGGAAGATTCCTTGAGCCCAGGAGTTCAAGGCTACAGTGAGCTATGATCATGCCACTGCACTCCAGCCTGGGTGACAGAGTGAGATCCTGTCTCTAAAAAAAGTTTTTTTTAAATTTTTTCAAAAAGAATCACTTAAGTACCCTGCCAATGGCTAAGGCAACCAGCTCCTACTGAAGATATAATCTTAAAAGATATTACAGCAGTCCCTCCTTATCCACAGTTTTGCTTTCCATGGTTTCACTTTCTACAGTTTCAGTTACCCATAGTCAGCCATGATATGAAAATATTTAGATAATCTGTGAGACAAGAGAGACAGAACATTCACATAACTTTTATGACAATATAATGTCATAACTGTTCTAGTTTATTATTAATATCTTACTGTACCTAATTTATAAATTAAACTTTGTCATATGTATGTACAGGGAAAAAAACTGGTATAGATAGAGTTGATAATTTCCATGGTTTCAGGCATCTACTAGGATACTGGAATGTATCTCCCGTAGATAAGGGGAGACTACTGTATATACCATCGATAGGCTTTTTAAAAATCTCTTTTCTATTTTCTTCTAGCTATTCCATGATTCCCTTTCATCATAAAATTAGGCATTTTATGATACATAACAAATGCTCCTTAAATATTTCTATTGAGTTACATTCACATGAGTTATATGTACAGCTAGTAAAACTATACTTCATTTGTTTCATGTAATTAAAATACAGTTCATGATTATCTCTCATAGTATACCACTACTTCCAGATGTTCTAACACCTGAACAAGTGTGAAAGCCACTGCATTAAAAACTGAAAATCTGGCATCAAGTGTATTTTTTATATCAACTTTATAATATTACAAATAAAATACATGACCTAGGATGAACAACATATGAGGGAAACTAACCTACATCATGACAAAGCATTAGTCCAAAAGGTTCAATTTAATAACTTTCCCTAAATTGTACTATTCTTGTTGGATATAAAAAGAAGACAACCAACTCTCTGTACAGAGTATTTTATGCCTCTAACAGATATAACCTTGTTTTCCCCATGACTACATATTGAAGCTAGCCATTTTCCTTTACAATCTACTCTTTGGCCCCAGTTGCCTGCTTTTTCCCAATTCCTTATACCATATTCAATCTGTCAAACCACTTCCAAAGCATTATTTCCTGACTAGCAAACTCTAGATTTAAGGTGGAAGCAGACTGCTAACTCTTCTTCAAGTAAAATTGAATATATAATGCCTCTCCTTTTCTGTCATATGTCCTACCTACCTTACTAAACTCTGAATCCCTTATTTAATAAATTAAAAAATAAAAAGGCCATAAAATCCATACTATCCTACTTTCCAAATACGTGTAACATGGGTAATTTATATATGTGTGTGTGTGTGTGTATATGTGTGTGTGTATATATAAAACATAAACCCTTAATTGATATAATCATCTAGTCACAGAATAAACTGAAATTTACTATAAAAAATTAGTAATTCAACTGAAATTACAGATAAGATTTTAACTAGAATATTTTCTATAGACACAAAAACTATTATCAAGGTTTATATATTCATTTATATTCAACAATCTAACTAATGGGTTAAAAAACAAAAATTCTGAACAGACACTGGTTCTCTCTCTTTAAAAAAAAACAAAACAAAACGTCTCTTGGCCTCAGAGAAAGGTATCTCTGCCTCAATAATAGGTATGTAAGATCAAAGAACTTGCCGACATCTGTACTCCCAAAATCTGGTACTGCCTCAAAACACAGTTGGCAATCATGAAAATGTCTGTTGAACAAAAAATGCCCCTACTCGGCTGTGCTCAGCGGCTCAAGCCTATAATCCCAGCACTTTGGGAGGCCAAGACGGGAGGATCGCTTCAGCCCAGGAGTTTAAGACCAGCTGGGCAACATAGCAAAATCCTGTCTCTACAAAAAAAATATAAAAATTAGCCCATGGTGACACATGACTGTAGTCCCAGCTACTTGGGAGGCTGAGGGGGGAGGATCACTCGAACCCAAGAGGTCGAGGCTGCAGTAAGCTGTGATTACCACACTGTACTCCAGCCTAGGTGAGAGTGAGACCCTGTCTCAAAAACAAACAAACAAAAAACCAAAAAGCCCCACTCTATCAAAGGGTTTCCATCGGTCGGGAGTTAACTAGCCTAGCACAGTCCTTCAGTGATTGCAGAATTTTAATCTAAATGTACATAGAAGTTAAAAAAAAAAAACTATTCTTTTTAATTGGATCAGATATCAAACTAAACCAAATGAGAACAAAAAAAAATACCCAGGGTAGATTCTCAGTTCAAGGTGGCAAAACTAAGCTCATGCATTTAACCAATGCCCACCAATACCTCAGCTTAATATCCACTAAAATAACTAAACAAATTTTTTTAAAATTAATAAATAAAAACACCAGGGGGAAAATCTGTACCTCCACTGGAAATCACAGAATAGTGACAAGCATTATGTGGATGGACCCATGATAGCTCCAAGAAAAAAGGCTAGCAAAGTATCTGGTTCAGCACTCATGTTGAGGATTAGAGATAAGGGACAGAAACAGACCAGGTGCAGTGGCTCACACCTGTAATACCAGTACTTTGCGAGGCCAAGGCAGGTGGATCACTTGAGGTCAGGAGTTTGAGACCAAGCTGGCCCATGCGGCAAAACCCCATCTCTACTAAAAATACAAAAATTAGCCAGGTGTGGTGGTACACACTTGTAATCCCAGCTATTTGGGAGGCTATGGCACGAGAATCACTTGAACCCAAGAGGCAGAGGTTGCAGTGAGCCAAGAACGCACCAATGCACTCCAGCCTGGGTGTAGTGAGACTCTGTCTCAAAAAAAAAGCAGGGGCAAGGGGACAAAAACGAATAGGGGAGGCTGCCACAGCTAGCTCCACAATTGATTACCAGCCCTGAATGTTCAGTTTTTGAATTTCAGCATTGCAAACAATGCGTTAGCAGTAAACCTCCCTGTCTCACAGTTACCTGGCTATATCTTGCCCCTACTCCCTGCAAACCACCAGACCAATGATAAAGGAACGTAGATCATTCTGTTAAACCAATAATCTAGGAATGTCAATCAAACTGTTAAATGGTAGCAAATCTAAAAATTTCTCTTCTTTCATCTATACCTGAAATATTAGAAGAGGAACCCACACAAGCTTGAAAAGCATCCATTTCAACCAGCAATACTGAATATATATAGACATCATCATATCATCATGGTCACCACAGACACTTGAAAAGACCTAGAAGCTAAAAGAATGATTGTTCTATCAACTGGAGCAAAAATTTCCCCTGGAAAATTTACAGAGAAAAACAAATTTTAGAATATCATTAGAATTCCCAACTGCAGAAATCCCTATTATAGAAATCCTAAAGAAACTTAAAAGAATACTGTGTATATGAAAAGAGAACAATCTGAAATCAGGGAGATTGCTTTCGGCTACAAAACTACTCAATAATTTTCCAAAGAAATACAATTGGGACAACAAACAGCAGATTGCACATGATGAGAAAACCAGACAAACTTGAAAATTTATCATAAAACACAAATAACAGAAATTATGAAAGAGGCATTGAGAGAATTCAGCTTTCAGTAATGATACAGTAGATGGTTTAGACCAATTCTCCCACTGAGAATAACTAAAGAAACTAGACAAAACACAAAATATCTGTGTAAAGGCAATCAAGGCAATGAGGAATTGAGGAACCAAAATCCAAAAAGAAAGAAAAACCAAAGGGACAAATCTGGTATGTGGGGCTCCTTTTGGCCTAGAGCTATCAGCAGATTCTAAAGGCTACTGCTGAAGAGGCTGAGATGAGCACAGCTTTTGACAGACTCAAGCCCAAAGGGGACAAAAACTGGAGTGAGGGCCTGCCAAGAGGGAGGGCAGACCCCTTAAACTGTGGATCAGAACCTCAAAGGGCTACATCCAAGAACTAAAGGTATATCTAAACTATTTCAACTTATAGAGTCTAAAGCCTAATTTTAAATCACCTCAATCCCTGCGTAATGTGGTATGGGACTGTTAGTACCTCCAGCATAACCACCCACCGGAAGCAAAGGTAAATCCTTTGTGGGAGAAGGCAGTATCATCCAGATAATCTAGATAATTTTTCATACACAACACCTGGCATTCAATCACAAATAAGAACATGAAAAACAACCCTCCCAAATCAGGTGATACAACAGACATAAAAGCAAAACTCCTATGGGAACACACATGATGGAGTAGGTTAAAGGAATAAAAATACAAGATGGAGAACTTCAGCAGAGACCTGCAAACTATTTAAAAAAAAAAAAAAAGGAAATTACAGAACTGAAAAAGCCACTAAATGAAATTAAGAATTCAATATAGAGAGTGCTGCCTCGAATCAGAATGTAAACTTATCAGAGACTATTACTGTTTTCCTAACAACCAAAACAGGGCAGACAAGCTACAAATCTAAAGTTTTTCTGAACCCATCAGAGAGATAAGGATGTAATGGAGTCTAAGTGAAGTAAATTCCAATAGAATTTAATTCAGAAAAAAAAATTTGAAGGGATAACAGCCAAGCCAAGAACTCTTCAAAAGTGATGAAAGTGATCAGCCCACACATACAACAAGCTCAATAAGCAGGATAAATACAAAGAAAACCGTAACTAGGCATATCATAGTGACATTTCTGACAACCATAACTAAAGAACAAATCTTAAAAGTGGCCAAAGGTGGGAGGTAAGCACATTACTCACAAAAGAAGAAAAATAAGACAGCTGACTTCTTACTAGAAAAGATAAGAGTTCAGCGGACAATGGAATAACATATTTAAAGTGCTGAAAGGATACACTGTTTACCTAGAATTCTACATTCAGCACCCTCTTCTCAAAAATCCAAAAATGAAGGTGAAATACAAATGTTTTCAGACAGACAAAAGCTGAGAAAATTCATCTCTATCAAATCTAACTAAATGCTAAATTATATTCTCCAGGCAGAAAGAAATGATCCCAGATGAAAGATCAGAGATGCAGAAAAATAAATGAAGAGCAACTGAGAAAGGAAATTTGTGGGTAAATCTAAATGAATAACTTAATGAATTTAAATAATTAGATCTAAATGAATAGTGAGTATGAAATAACATCTGATGGATCTTAAATATGCAGAGAACCAAAATACACAACAATAACATAACATAAAAACAAAAGAGAAGGACAAATGGAATTAAGGTGTTATAGAGGCCTTGCACTGTCCATGAAATCATACAAACAAGTTAAAGAAACATTCAGGAAACACTAAATGAATAGTAAAAGAAATTATAACTCGCAAGCTAAAAGAGAGGGAAATACAGAATAACTTAAAATACGGCAGGAAAAGAGAGACAGGGGAATACAGAATAAGCAGTGCAAGCAGAAACAAATAATAAAATGGGAGGTTTAAAGCCAAATATATGAACTGTTACATTAAATAGACATGATTTAGTAAAAAGACAAAAACTGTCAGGCAAAAGAAAACAAAACCTAACCACATGCTACAAACATAAATATATGACTACAGGGCCAAATGCAGTGGCTCACATCTGTAATCCCAGCACTCTGGGGAGCCAAGGCAGGAGAATTACTTGAGCCCAGGAGTTCAAAACAAGCCTGGGCAATATAGTAAGACCTTGTCTCCAAAAAAAAATTAAAAAACTAGCTGGGCATGGTGGTGTGCATCTGTAGTCCCAGCTACTTGGGAGGCTGAGGCAGGAGGATCACTTGAGCCCAGAGACAGAGGTTACAGTGAGCTGAGATCACACCACTGCACTCCAGCCTGGGCAACAGAGTGAGACTCTGTCTCTAAATTAATTAATTAATTTTAATAAAAGTACATAAAGTACAGAGAAGTCATATCACACACACATTTAAGTTAAAATAATTCAACTATGAGAGTGAGAGAGACAAAGAGAGAGAGAATATGAACTAATAAGAACAAGCCATTCTACCTGCCATTCATATGAGCACAAATATGAACTTCCACCAGCTGAGCTCAGCTCCAGAATGTCTTAGTATGAGAATCTCATCACACTGCAATCCCAGAGTTTAGAAAAATAAAATAAAATAAAGTTTCTGTACAATAATACAAGTTTTTCTCTTCATTTGGTAGTTAACAAAAGAAATTATCTCTTCCAACATAGTGGAAAAACTGTCGATGACCAACTTATTGAGAGAGAAAATATCAGCCTCCAACTTGGGGTTTTCTTAAGGTATGCTAAAAGAGAATTACAACAACATGCAATTTTCACTTCACTCGCTGAATTTAAAGATAATGCCAAACTAAAATACAACGTCAATGTACCACTTTTTTTTAAAAAAAATGAATAATCCCCCACCTAGTCATATTCTGGTGAAATTTCTAAATCCCTAATCATATACTCACATACAAAAATCTACAGATTTCTTTTGAAATCAAGTACCTAGTACCTAGTACATAATTACATGACATGCAGCATTAAATGCAGGAAGGAGAACTGCCCAGCAAGCTGTGAAAGAAAAAGATCGTGATACAGGAATTTTATATCAAGGTCAAGCTACTACGCAAATACAGAGGCAAATCTAAAATCTTAAGTGTGAACAAAGTGGAACTGCCAAGTATCACAATGTCTACATTTCTAACCCCAAAATTTCAATGACTGACAAGGCTGACTCTGAAACAGAAATGCCTCTACTTAACTGTAACTACTCTGAAGAAGAAATAAATTCACTTTTCCACAAAGCTTACAGAGTTTTTTTAAAAGTATTCTTCAGAAAGTGGCAAACACTAATTCCTTAGAACCTCCTAATACACACAATCCTGAAGCTTACTTCTCTGGCTTTGAACAAACTCCAGAGAAATCACTGATTCATAAAATAAGCCCACAATATCTAACAGGAAATAAATGAAGTCTTAAAAAGCAAATACGTAATGATAAAGTTAATTTTCATTAAAAATTGGAACATGCACTATCTCCACCTTCCTTCCTACCATGACAGATTATCTTGCTATGATTTCATCATCATCACCCCTCTGCTACATGACAAATTATTAACTCCAGAATAAAAATGAACCTTACAAGAAATAGTTCACGGAACATTTCTGTTGCTTTTGCCTTTACTTTGCCTCATAATGCTCCGTATTTTACACTCCTGGCCAAAAAACAAACAAACAAACAAAACGCCTGCCCATCTAAAAACCCTACTTACGGCTTCAAAATCAGCTCAAGTCCTAAGAAACTCAGCTGAATATCCCAAAGTAAACAAATCTTTATCCTCTTCAACACAAGCTGACTCATTTAACAATCTATTTACACATAGCCACCAAAAAAATCACGTTACCTAATTTTCATGTCTTTTTAGCTAGCCTCTCCACCTAGTATACAATAATAAAAACAACAATAATAACAGTTTACATTCCATGAATAAGCCAGGCTTTGTTCTAAGCAGGGACACATATTAAGTCATTCATTGTTCATTTCAGCCCAGTAGAGTGGGTGGCTATGATATATGTCACTTAAAGAATTGTTCAGAATTGGCTCTGTATGCCTTCGTTCTCCCTGCCTACTGTTCTAATCTGGGGCCATGACATGCCTGCAGGGGTAAGGGAAATAAGTGGCATTACTTTAGCACTAGCTCATTTATTCACACAGGTGTTTCTCAATAAGCCTCCATAGGCAAAATGAAATTTATCATTTTATATACTTCTTACTTACCTAGCTTTAATAGTGGTATCTTCTTCTGTAAACAGAGGAACATTTCCTCCCTTTGGAAACCCAACTACAGGTGTATGCCTAAGTCTTTGCCCCAGGCTTTCTTTTTCCTTCCTAAGTATCATGAACTACACTTATGGCTTGAACTATCATCTCTATCAGATAATCTGTGAGCCTAGCTTCTAGCCTAGACTTCTCAACTGAGCCCTAATTCTGCAATCCTTCCTTTTACAGGGATGTTCTGCTGACACCTCAGGCTCAAGGTGTCCAACATGGCACCAATATCCATTGTTTCCAAACTTATTTCTTCTGCCGAATTCTTAATCCACTTTCCACTTTAAATCACCATAGTACCTTGGGCCAAACTGGCATTCAAATATTTGACTAAATGAACTTAATCACTCCAAACCAAAATTGTTATTTCTGTCTTAAACGAGGTAACAGCATGTTTCAATTCCTATTTGTTACTCAAATCAATGAATAAAATATTTAATTTTTTTCCTCAAAACAGAAAAGTTTTAAAGCTTATGAGTCAACATCAGGTTAGCATGAGCAGTGGTTAGCAGGAGTCAGATAACTAACCCAATTACTCATTTGCTTATCACTAAGTTAAGAACCACAAGCAGCCATGGACGTTTTGACAAATTATAAAGTTTTAAATTACTCCTATTCTTAATTACATATTAGCTATATTTATAAATGAACCAATGATTCAAGAAAAGATACAGAAATATGAATAAAACACATGAATATGAAATTCTCAAAAACAATATAAACCATCAACAAAAATCTAAAAAGATGCTCAACTCCATTAATAATTTTAAAATATAAAATTTACAGAGTTTTTTTTTTCTTCTATCAAATTGGCGAAAAGACTAAAAAGTCTGAAAATAACCAATATGTTGGCAAGGATGTGTGGAAACAGACACTCTCATGTGCTGCTCAAAGGAGTGTAAATCAGCTGTTTAGTAAACAATCTGGAAATAATGTGAATGCACATGCCCTCTTGCCCTACAATTCCATGTCCACAAACTTATTTTATGGTTTACCTGCACATGTGCACAAATAGGGACATTTATAAACATGGGTTCACGGCATCATTTGTTTGCAATCAAAAACTTGAGAGCATCAAAAAGAAATTGGTTAAATAAATTATGATATATCAGAAAATACAATTTCATATGGCTATCAAAACAACGCTGACAAATTTATACACACTCACATGGAAAGATGTCCTAAAACAAGTTAAAAATCAGTATGCACAGCAAAATCCAACTTTTTTTGTTATATATGTACTGTATATTTTAAGTATATAATTGTATATATAAAATAGACCAGAGTTATTAAAAGTGATTTCTCTGGGAACAAGGGTTGAAGTGTATGATTTCACATTTTATTTTACATAGTATGAAATGTTACATTTTTAACAATAAAAATTCAACAATTAACTCTACCCCCAAATTAAAAATCCACATACATGTTTCAACAATCAGGTTTAGTAACGCTGTTAATAAAGATAAACGTCATGGCCAGAGGGGTAGGAACCATACCTTACCACCTCACCTCCCCTCCTGGTCACATTTCCTTTCTTCCTACCTCAGGCATCAAACTGAACCCTTACTAATTTGAGAGGAGATTAAGACTCAAGAGATTTCTGAGGGAAGATCTATCTCCCAGACAGCAACTATATCTACAGTAGGAGGGAATAAAAGGAAAGGCCAGGGGTAGGCAATATCCATTAGTAGTAATGGAAAGGGAAAGAAATTTTCCTCAACTTGGCTGAGACAGTAACTTCTGTTTATGGGAAGATCTCTGTATTCTTACACTTATTTTAAGTATCTTTCCTTGAAACTGTCACAACCTTCCTCTGCACGGGGCATTTCCCAAGATAGTCCTTCTACCTACTTCTGATCAGCTATGAGGCTTAGAAATTAGATTACACTGTTTGTTAGAATTGCCTATGAATTAAAGATAGGCTCTGAACAAAGTCCTTTGGGACTCTGAGATATGTATTTTCTTTGAAAATTATTTCTCTTATTCCCTAGTCTTCAGTTATATTCCAGAGGTAGGTGGCATAATGGTTGAGTTCTATGTAGGTGAGATACAACTAATAAACAGGTTAAGCCGGTGCAGTGTCACATTTGTAATCCCAGCACTTCGGGAGGCTGAGGCGGGCGGATTGCTTGAGTCCAGGAGTTTGAGACCGGCCTGGGCAATATGGTGAAACCCTGTCTCTACGAAAATACCCAAAAAAATTAGCTGGGCATGGTGTGGCACGACTGTAGTCCCAGCTACTTGGGAGGCTGAGGTTGGGGATCACCTGAGCCTGGAAGGTTGAGGCTGCAGTAAGCTGTGATCACGCCACTGCACCCCAGCCTGGGTGACACAGTGAGAGTCCATCTCAAAATAAATAAATAAATAAAACGGTTATCACCACAAGAATTTCTGCACACAATCCCTTGAATATACAACACTATATAAATTTAAAACAACTAGTTGCCCGGGTACGGCAGTAGCTCACGCCTGTAATCCCAACACTGGGAGGCCGAGGCAGGCAGATCATTTGAGGTCAGGAGTTTGAGACCAGCCTGGCCAATATGGTGAAACCCTGTTTCTACTAAAAATACAAAAAAAAAAAAAAAAAAATGAGCAGGGTGTGGTGGTGAATGCCTGCAGTCCCAGCTACTTGGGAGGCTGAGGCAGGAGAATGGCTTGAACCTGGAAGGCAGAGGTTGTAGTGAGCCAAGATCACGCCATTACACTCCAGCCTGGGCAACAGAGTGAGACTCAGTCCGAAAACAAAATAAAACAAAACAAAAAACTAGTAATCCCACCTCCAACTTCAAAAGTTTTCAACAATTAACCAAAAAGATCTTCAAATTTTACTTGTTATATTTAAAGTTATGCTGTGAATTAAAAAACTATAAATGAAACATAATTTGTTATTATTCTATTCCTAAATTTGTAAATAATAATGCTATTATCTTAACTAGACCTCATAAAGACACATTTTGGTGATTTTATTTTTTTAACCACTAAAGCAGAAAAACAGAAATATTCTGTTTTCAATTTCCACACAGTATCACTACAAAAATTCACTCTGCTTAGGACTCCTCAGTAAGTTTTACTATTACTGACCAATAATCAATTCTGAAAATCAGTATGCTCAATCTCCAGATTTCCAAAAAACATGGGAGTAGCTGCACCCCCAGATGGCTCAATTATGAGCATTCTCATACATTCAAACACTGCAGTAATCACTTAGAGGAAATTATATGTAACTCCTTCTTGAGAATTCTAGTCTACTGGCTTTATAAAACTAAGTTAGGACTACTCTAAAGATACTGAACCAAAATTATGAGGGAAAGCAGCACTATTCCTTGATCAACAGTAACACAATGATTCCAGAATGTATTTTTCTACCTACAGCAGTAATGGCACTTTCTCTCACCAAATCAAGTTATGTAATATCTACCTCACCTCCACCATTAGACCAAATGCTTCCAGAGGACAGAAAGCACGTCCAATTCATCTTTATTTCCACAGTGCAGTTTTGTGCATAATTAGCCCACAAAGAGAGACATTTGCAACCAGCCAAAATTACTGCAACTCTTAGCTTTGCCTATAGAACTGACTTAATAAAAAGTTAAATGTAAGGATTCTTGCTATGAAATAATTTTAAAGAAGGTTATTTCTAAGGATTCTTTAAAAAAGGAAAAGCAGAGACACGCAATCTGAACTGTAGACCACCAATCTACTAACTCCTCAGAATTCAAGAACTGACTTCATTCAGTAAAATAAAACATATATAACCAGCATGCCTCTCTGCCTTTTCTTTATGTAAAGGAGTCAAACAGGGAATCAAAACCTGTTTACATAAGCCAGCTCTGTAAGCTGGTCAATTTACTTTACATCCCTCCCAAGCCTAAGAAAAAGCATCTAAATTTCCGGTAATACTGTCTCTTAAAATACCTCACAATTACTTAACACTGAAGCAATATAACTCAGCACTAAAGCTATTTTTACACATATAAAATAAAATCATATACAATCATTTGCAAGTAACATAGAAGATTTTCCAATCATATCCTACTTCCCACTATAAAAAAATAAATAAATAAAGACGTACAATAACTCGGGCTTTAGGGGATGAAAAAAGGTGACTTTTGCATCCGAAAACCAGAAATGACCAGTGTTAGAACACAATAACTGAACAGAAGTTATTAAGCTGAAATAAATCCACTGTTCCATATTATGAACTTCAGAGTAAGAGAAACTTGAAGGTAGAAGGGACCTTTGAAATTACTTATTAATTAGCTCAACCTTTCAGTTAACAGACGAATCTGCATTTTAAAATATGGCCTTAAGTACCCAAAGTTCACAATTAAAAGTGGTAAAACCTTGAAAAAGTTATAAAAGTACTAGTCAATGGTATAACTCTTAATATCATTACTTTTTTATAATAAATGGAACCCTGACTCCCACATACACACACAAGTTAACTTTTCACCAGCAATCCTATATGTGAGAATCCAAAATATAGAAAGACCATAAGAAAGAATATGTTCATCACAGCATTCTTTATCACAGAAAAATAGTAAAAATAACTTCAATATCCATAACAGGAGAATACACAATGAGCAGCAGAAAGCAGAGGAATAAAGAACATAGGCTTTGAAGTTGCAAAGACCTGGATTCCAATGCCAACTTTTCCACATGACAGGCTGTGAGACCTTTGGCAAGGCACTTAATATCTGAGACTCAATTTCCTCGAAGAAATTGTCATTTTCCTCACAGGACTGTGTAAAAGATTAAATACATGTGAAAGAGCATAGCACAATGCCTGGAACTCAGGGAGTGTTCTATAAATACTACTTTAATTAGCCACTATTATTATATTTGCTCCCTGGAATATTACATACACATTTTAAATAATGGTTATAGGAAAATCTGTATATACTGGCATGGAAGAATCTCCAACACACTAAGTGAAAAAGCAAGTCGAAAAAACAATAGGTAGTATGATCCTGCTTATCTGTAAAAAAATAAAACTATACACACATATGCACATGCAAGGGAAGATATTAAAAGGGGTTACTTATGGGTTTAAAAAATGGAATTTGTGGGTAGGAGTGATAAAATGTTTTATTCTATGTATTTTTATATTGTTTGACTGCAAACAAACATATATTTATGTATTTTTAAATAAGTTTTTAAAACAAAATGATTTAAAGATAATGTGACAACAAAGAAAAATGGTATGTCAAGGGAAAACATTTCAAGTTATACATACACCATAATTACAATGTAAAAAGATAACATGCCATATAGGCAGTAACTAGAAAGAAATATACCAAAATTATACCAGTGGGTCTAAATGACTTTTTTTGTCACTATTTACAAAATTTTTGAATCAAAAAAACTCTCTTCATTCTAAATGAATCCAAAATTTGGGCTCTGTTTTAAAATCATCTTTCACTAGCTTGTGTTCACGACAAAGCTGATTTTTCAAAATCTTAAACACAAAACTTTTCCTCACTTCACTTACCTCTCCGGTCAATATGATCTTACCTACAGTTATTTCCTCTAACTGTTCGCCAATTATTGACGCAACCTTACCCAGAAGCCTAAACACTTACCAATGATATGGTAAATAGTTCCCAATCACATGGAAGTCACTTATAAAATAAAGTGTTTGGAAAAAAGACTATTAAATAGAGCCTCCATATAATGAGATTTATTAAAGTTACCCCAATATTTTAATTGAGGTAGAGAAAAACTCATAAGAAACCAGCAATGATTAAGCCAAAAGAAAAAAAAATCTACACTTCCAAATAATTTAATAGAATTATAGTATATTTTTAGAGTTCACAAAGAAACAGTAAAGTCATTCTACACAGGTATGGTACTTTATAGTTTATGAACAATTTTACATTTTATTTTTCTGACAATCCAGTTAGGTAGGTAAGGTATTATTCTTGCCTGCCTGTATCTCCCAACTTACAGATGTATGTGAAGTTGTAGAACCATAAGTCATACTCCATATCCTCTGCCTTCATATATATCTTTTCATTATCCCACATCATGTATTAATTTTCATACAGTTTACAAAAATCAGTCACATTTCTTATCTTCTTTGAGCATTCATCCCAGAATTCTACGCTCTCTTTTGTGCCTCATTCTGACAGGCGGAGCAATGCCATCAGTCTTTTCTTTTAGATGACTCAGCAAGATCAAAGATCTTTCCAAAGATGACAAAACTAAAAAACACGAAAACTATGCCATATCCAGGAGGATGACCAAGCTCACAAAAGATCTGAAAACTAAGTAATGCGAAGAGTGGCCGAAGGAATTAAGGATGGTTAACCTAGAGAGGATAAGGGGGAAGGGCAGGGGGGCCCACACACACATGCAAATGTGCACACATGAAATGTGATTAGACATGTGAAGGGCCACCATATAAAGGAATCAGATTTGTGCTGTATGGCCCTAGGGGTTAAAAACAAAGGCAATTCAACATTCAGTCAACAAACATTTACTGGTTATCTTCTCTACGCTACATGCTAGTGCTACATTAGGGAAACAAAAGTGAGTAAGACAACCCAGCCAACCCTTCAGAGGTTGAGACTAGCAGAAGAGACAAGAAAATAAGTAACACAAGATGAAAAGTACTCAGGAAGCTATGGGAACACAGAACAGTGACCATAACTCTCTTTGGAAGAGAGGGCTGGTGGAGAAAAATTCATTGACTAGATAAGGAGTTTCAGAAGTGGACAAGGTGAGAAGTGACAGCAAGAACAGAATGTGCAAAGGCACGGAGATCTCGAGCTGCGTCGTTAATCTGGAGTGGTGCAATGCAAGGTGCATGTTAGGGGTGACAAGAGATGAGGCTTTATTGGGTTTGGGAGAACAGAGGTAAAGAATACAAAGGGCCTCACAATCTCCATGCCAAAGAGTTCTACCACCCAAGCTACAGAACACTAGTAAGAGATTTTAAGTAGGAGAGTGGCATGCTCAGGAAAATATTTCAGAAAGCTCATCCTAGCAGGACAGACTTCTGGAGGGTAACAGTACAGACAAAGAGATTAATTATGGAGTCACTACTGTTAGCCCACGTGGGGATGAAGGTGAAAAGATACCGATTCAGAGTCAAGAAATAGCTGAGAGGTAAAAAGCAAAAAGAACTATCAGCTATGGGAACGGGAAGAGGAGGTCTTCTTGATCTCAGCTTGGGCAAGAGGGTAACAGTGATGACCAAGGCAGGCAACACAAGAAGACAAATCCATGCAATCATTCCAACATGAGAGACAGGGGCCAGTAGCTGGTTTGTTCTTGTTTAAAGAACGGGGATGAAGGAAGCACGAGGGAAGATGACACAGAGTTTAACTTCGAACTTGAGTAACCTAAGATGTCTATTTAGTGAGGTTAGCAAGTGGCACGTGAGAAAGCATGAATTAAGAGAGTCCTCGGCTCACAGGTGGCAACTGAGGGCAAACAGAGTATGTGAAATGAGATAAGCTTTAGATACTAATATTTAATGAGTTAAAGAAAAGTCAGAAAGACAAATGAAGAATTAATCAGAGAAGAGATTAACCTGAAGATAGTGTAATGCTGAAAAAGGTGAGCAAAGAGGAAAAAATGTAAGAAGGGTGGGGAGGGTGAAAACTACAGTGAAATGTATTGTATAAAGCAAAATTTTCTAACAGATGTTATTCAACACAGAAATGGACTACCCTGTAAGGCAATGAATCACATGAAATAAATGGTTCAGGCAGAAGCTATAGAGTCCTCGGTGAAGAATGTTCACTCTAAATGGAGAAGAGCTGCATTGCACAGGCTGCTGTCATGTCATGTTCCCCAAGGTCCCTATGTATCTTTTCAGTAATCTGCCCTTCTTCACAATACAAGATTATGTTCCTACTCAATTCCAACTCTCCTCCCTTGCTGACCATTTTCTATCACCCGTCCTTTACTTTTTACTTTTTCCTCCACCTCCGTATGTCTATGTCTAACTTCAGACAGAACAACACCTTCCATTTATCCTACTGTCCCACATCTCTATTTGTCTCCACCTTTTACTACTGAACATATCTACTCTCCTACCATCTATTCACTATAATCCCCTACAAAAAGATTTCTGAGTCTATCACTCTACAAAAATAAAAAAAAATAAAACTACTGACAAAGGACATCTGATCTGTGGACAGCTCGTTCCAGTTGCTGCTTACTCAGTTCTCCAGTCTCTTGATCTCTTCCGCAGTTTTATGGCAGAACTGACCAATCCCTCCTTATTGCAGTTATTCCTTTCACTTTTGTTTTTTGTTTTTTTTTTTGAGACCGAGTCTTGCTCAGTCGCCCAGGCTGGAGTGCGGTGGCGCGATTTCGGCTCACTGCAAGCTCCGCCTCCCGGGTTCTCGCCATTCTCCTGCCTCAGCCTCCCAAGTAGCTGGGACTACAGGCGCCTGCCACTACGCCCGGCTAGTTTTTTGTATTTTTAGTAGACACGGGGTTTCACCGTGTTAGCCAGGATGGTCTCGATCTGCTGACCTCGTGATCCGCCCGTCTCGGCCTCCCAAAGTGCTGGGATTACAGGCGTGAGCCACCGCGCCCGGCTCCTTTCACTTTTGTAATGAAGCAGAGCGGTTTACAGGAAACACTCGAGACCGAGAACCAGAAGATCTATGTTATAGACCCAACTACACCACTAATTACCTGTGAGCCTCCCCACCTCCACTCCTACTCACTCCTCAGATCTCAGTTCTTGTGAGGCACCCTAACACCCAGACTAGGTTATGTCACTCCAGTACCCACTTTCTCAAACCTATTCTCCTTTGTAGTGCTTATCACAATTCCTTAATTATATAGTTAGTAGCTGGATGGCTATGGCTATCTTTCCTACCCACATACCAGACTGTAAACTCCATGAAGGCAGAGAGCACATGCCTTGCACCTCATCTGTGCAAAATAAAACCTGTCAATTGAGTTAATGTTGAAACAGATGTTAAGACCACTTCCTAAGAGACTGCTTACATTATTTTTATTATCCTAAGTAATAAAATTACTAGCATTTTAGTTACTTACAAAATTATCGACAAAGCTTCAAACAAAAACTCCATCTATTAACTTGAAATTTGATGAACTACATATGAACTTCCATATAAAATAGATCACGAGTAACAGGAACTTGTTTTCTAAACATTTCAGCACCAAAATGTGTTCTAAACCACATATGGACTGAAAGTATAAATGTACATCATGACATAAGCGATGTTTAATTTGACATTAAAACACTATTGTTTACATAGCTGTTTAGAAAATACCCACTGGTACTTTAGGTTTAAAGCTGTTCTTTACCATTGGCAAAAGCCATGAGCTACATACACAGCGAGGAAATGAAAAGTTTATCAGTTAAGTTACCTTGCAGTGTGATTTTAAATATTATTTCATATAAATCAAGGAAAAACAAGTACTGGTTCAGCGGTAAGATTGCTTTCAAATGTAAAAATATATCTCACGCGAGTGAAAGTTTCGTCAAGTTTTACGGTACCCCACCTTGGTCAAACAATTTTAACAGATTACATGCTAATTTGACTTTCAACTGCTGAGTGTATCCTGCTCAACAATACCGTGAGGTCCTTCCTGGAAGGCTTGGCATTTTTGTTCGTTGGTCCCCTTAAGTAAATAGGAATGCAGGTGGTTTCAGTAATCTATAATATTCCAAAACAGAACTGAAAATGGCTTTTGAGGTTCAATATTTTTATACAATGCCATCTCAAAACATCGTACAAGTACTTAAAATCCGATGCTCTGACAATTCCCTTGGTTAAGAGTGGTTAACAGGCTGTAAATATAGTTGTAATCCCCAGGAAAGAGGAGGCATTCCATAACGGAAACACTAACAGATACGATCACTCCGAGCCGCTCTCCAAGGCGTCCTCATCGTTAAATCAACACCAGGGGTTGTGAGCGGGCAATTGTGCCCCTCTGACACCCCCGCTCTTCCGCAGACTTCGGGCTCCAATCCCCGCGCGAGGAGTCCCTCGAGACCAGCCAGCGCTTCCCCGAGACTTCGGAAGCTGGGAAATCCCTGGCCAGCGAACCAGGAGTTCAAGCCCCCTCCCCTTTCCTTTCCTGAAAATTAATGAATTGGCCATCCGATTGTTTATTTAATGAGGTGTGTAGTGGCCTCTACTGGTGCTAGTGTGAGCACAAGAATGTCCCACTCTTACAAGTGGGATGAACCTGGGGGAGGGGAGAGAGGCGAGGGGTGAACCTGCCTCCAGGTACAAAGCTCGGAACTAGACCTCGGCGCCCCCGACCTGCCCCCCGGCAGCCGCCCCTCCACCGGCGGCGCCCCCTTTCGCCCTTCCCCTCCCCACCACGCACGATCCCCTTTCTCTACGGCAACCGGAGCCGAGGCAGAGAAGTTCCTGCACGTTTCCTCCTGGATCCTAAACAAAAACACCGCAGCCCGCCGCCGCCTGAGCCGGTGCCGCGCCCCCGCGCACCCCCGGGCCCGCGCCCGCCGCTTACCTGCGGACTGCGGCGCGGAGCCGCTCCTGGCGGCCGCGGCGCCCGGCGTCCGGCGCCCGAGCAGCAGCAGGCAGTAGAGCCAGAAGGAGGAGGTGCTGAGCAGTCGCCGGGCTCCCCGCTCCGCCGCCATCTCTTCCCCGAGAGTGAGCGGCGGCGGCGGCGACAGCGCCGCGGAGCCCTTGCCTTCTTCCCTCCCGCGCGTCTCAGCCGGTCCCTCGCTGCAGGCTCGGCTCCCGCGGCCGCCGCTGCTCCAGCCCGGCCCGGCCCGGCCCGGCCCGCGCGGCCCCTCTCGCGGGAGGGGAGACTCAGGGGCGCCTCCCTCCTGCAGCGGGGCGGGGAGGGGAGGAGAGCGGAGAGGGGGAGTCAGTACATTCCGGGGCGGGGGGGTGGGTCGGTCTCCAGGTTCCAGGCGCCGCCACCCGCCGCCGACTCCGGCTCCACACACCAGCGCGAGGGGGGCGGAGACCGAGGACGGCGGGGGCGGGGGGCGGGAGTCCCGGGCGCGCGCACGCGCACGCGCACGCGCGCGCCTCCCTCGCCTGCACCCCCTGGGCTCCGCGCGCGGCCCGCCCCCGCGCCAATCCCGGCTGCCGCCTCGCGGGCCGAGACGGGCCCGCTCCCCTCCCCCTTCTCCCCGGAGCCGCTGACTGGTGCGGGGCGCGCGCACCGGGCGCTGCTGCTGGCGTCAGGGAAACCCCGGAGAAGCGGATCCTCCTCCTCCTCCCGCCCGCTAGCTGCAGCCCCTCGGCTCCCGGGGACAGATTTCCCCCCTCACCTCCCCAGACGCCTCTGGCTGCAGAGACCTGAGAGCGAGAGGCGCTCCGAGCTCAGGCTGGTCCGGGAGGCCGGCGTGGGCGCGCACCTCTGCACAGTCCGGGCCTGGAGCGTCTATATAGGGCCTCAGAGGAAACCGAATGGCCTCCGGGAGGAAACCTGGGTGCGCAGTGGGTCGGCGCGGGGATTTATGTGCTCGCCAAAAACAATAGCGATCCCGCCCGGCTCTTGCTGGGCCCTGGCGTGGCTCCCGTGGGAGGGGGCTGGCCGCGCAGCCGCTGACCTCCGGCTTCCAGGCCGGGCCGCCCTCGCCGCGCGCTTCCCCCGGGCAGCGCCGGGACCCGCCCGAACCGCGCCCCCACCCGCGTCGCTCGGCCCAGGTCCAGGGAAGTAGGCACAGACAAAGGTGCCCGCTGTCCACTTCCTCAGCTCGTGCGGGGGCCCCGACCGAGCCCTGGGACTCCCGGGGGCCAGTCCTCTCGCAGTAACTGCTACGTTTTACCTGTACCTTTGCGGGACACTTTGCGTTTTCCTACCTGGGAATCACGTCTTTCGCTGATAAACCAAGGAGCAAGTGGGATATGATTTTAAACCACTTAGTAATCGTGAGGCATCACCCAGGCTACCCAAAGTTAGGAGAAAGCAGTTTGTAGTTCCACTGCTGATGAGATTATTGATCATTTTGTACACTGCACCCATGGAAATTTTTTAAAGAAAATTTCTTTGTATGATTACGCAATCAGAGTCATGTTTGGTGGTTAATAGGAGTTGGGTTTTATTCATTCTTCTGTACAGTCGATAACCGAAATGTCTTGCTTCCCACAAGAAAATGGCTATTTCACTAACATATCCCTCTGTGCTTTCTCATAGTTACTTTCTAAAGATATTTTATTCTAAAGCGCCAAAATGAACAATATAAGACATGGATTAACATCGGGAGGGAACAGCTAAGAATCTTCCTAGAAGCTCTTAAATCATCAAAATGTGAAATTAGGAATTCTCATCCCAGTTCTTTGAAACAATTGACCTAATAGAGGAAACACACGCTTATGGTTTTTCACTAGGGAAACCATTTAAATACCTTTTTGTTTTGGTTAGACTTGTTAACCAGCAAAAATATTTCCTAAATACCCGTGATTGACCTGTTAAATTAGAAATAGATTACCTCCCAATTACTTCACAAGTATTTGCTTAATTAACCTTTAATAATCACATCATTCAGTTTTCTGGGATAATTAATGAGAAAAGCTCTTTGAAAACTGTAAATTGCCTTGCAAATGTTAATTTCCTGATATCTTTTCTAAGTCTGGAAAGATTTCGTTATATTAAACATATAACGTGTAATATGACTTCTGAGATGAAGCTTACATCTGTCTCCAAGTTTTGAAAAATACATGAGTTGTGGTTAGTGACAGACTGGTTTTCATATATGACTTCTATGAACTGTCTCAGTAATTTATCAGCTCACTGTGTATATCAGTTTTATATCAAAAAGTTTAAAGCAGTTGTATATTTCTGGCTTGTGATTAAATCACAATTTTAATAAAACCCACTCTATTATACCACTAATAGATGGAGCCCCAGGTTAAAGCTACAGATCCTAAATCAGTTCAAGATAGTTAAATAACTCAGGCACACACTTGAATTCAGCTCCTTTGTTTCAAAGTCACTGACACTGTCGACATGCCCTTTAAAAATCATCATTGAGTAATTAACCTGTTCTTTGTTTAGTAAAGCATATCTGAGAAAAGATTTTCTTAGGCATCTCTTTTATCATTCTTATTCTCCCAACAAGATTTTCAACAAATACTTCAGCCTGCACCTGTACTGCCAATCAACACTTTTATATTGTCTAAACTATCAATCTATGAAGAGATATTAAACCACTCATGAAATTAACAGTTTTTTCATCTACGTAAAGTTAGAACATGAGGCCCATGTTCAAGGAATAAGTGCACAAAGAAACTTTAGAGCAAAGAAAACAGAGTGGCCATTGTATGTCAGTAAAAGTTATCGAAATGCAGGCCAAAAATAACTAGACTGATATCTTGTGAAATTTATGCTAATGTATTTTGATGTAAAAATTAAATGAAATATTAAAGCCTACGAATATAAAACTTGGTAGGAATCTTATTCTCTATAGTAAAAGGATTTTTTTTTTCAACATTAGAAAGGACGTACAATTCAGTGTTTAACTGCTGGCAGTAATGAGATTCTGCAGCTGAGTCCCTGGCTGGATCCCAGTATCCGAGGTAGAGAAGAAGAAAGCTAGTCCACTGACTAGCAAGATCTCAGGATAGAACACAGCAGACTTCAACTAGAGGTTGCCCCAGTCTTAAGAAAGTGATTTTCTTCTGCACAGAGATTGTTATTTTTATATTTGTCCTTTACTTTCCACTAGGTAAGAATTTTTTTTCTCCTGTTCGCCTTCAAAAGCCACCTGTTCTAGGGAGCCATCTCTGATTAAGCGTAATTAGAAAGGATGTGTGCTCCTTTTAAAGTACAAGGCCTGCTCAATATTAATTTTGCTTGTCACATGTTGCTTAATTACATATCTTTAGTTCAACAACAATCTATTAATTCAGCAAAAATTATTGAGGACCTGTTTTCACCAAGTATTGTGCTGGATGCTGGGATAACAACATTATTGGTTCATTCATTTAATATTTATAAAGTACATCCTGTGTCTCTGGTCCTGGCTTGTGTTAAGGGAAGACAGTGATGAGCCAGATAAACAAAGTTCCCAGTCTAGCAGAAAGGGTAAACAATTATAACAAAGAAGTGTAAAGACTGTTATGGTAAGGAAAGATAAGGAGTGTGGGAAAACTTAGAGCGTCTAACTTGACTAAATTGTGTGTGGGGGTGGGGGAAGGAGAATTAGAGAAGCACTGGCCTCTAAACAGAGACCTGAAGGTAGATAGGAGTCAGCCACGCCTACAGGTGGGATTTGACCCAGATTTGCATTTTAGAAGGAACACTCAGGCTGCTTCTTGGAGTGTAGTTTGGAAGAAGTCAAGACCCAAAACAAAAACAAAAACAAAACAGTTCAGATTTTGTTACAGTAGTCTAGGGAGGAGATGATGGTTGCCTGGAATAAAGCAGAGAGGATTAAGAAAAGTGAACAGATAAGAGAGAGATTTAGGAGATAGATAGAAACAGCAGGGGTGTGTGGGAGAGATAGGAGATGTGGGTAACTCAGGTTTCAACTTGGGCAGCTGAATGAAGGTGATGGCATTCGCTGAGGGGGGAACGAGAAAGAGGAGCAGTTGGGAGACAATGTTAGTTTAACTTTGGACGAGCAAATTTAAAGTACCTATGCATACATAGGTAGTTTAAATACATCTGAGTAGAAATATCAGTAAGCCGTTCATTACTTAGATCTGGAGTTTAGCAGGGAGATAGGACTGGAGAAGTGAGTCATCAGCAAATACTACATATGCCTGAGTATAGGGTGCCTCTGAGCATAAGGTGAGCCTCTATTTTTCCAATTAAAATCCACCCCACTCCCCCAGGCCCCTCAGCGGCTCACACCGGTAATCCCAGCACTTTGGGAGGCCGAGGCAGGCAGATAGCTTGAGCTCAGGAATTCAAGACCAGAGTAGGCAACAGGGCAAAACCGGGTCTCTACATTAAAAAAAAAAAAAAAAAAAAAAAAAAAATTAGCTAGGTGTGGTGGTGTGTGCCTGTAGTCCCAGCTACTCGGGAGGGAGGATCACCAGCCTGGGTGGTCGACGCTGCAAAGATACGTTATTGTGCCATTGCACTCTAGCCTGAGTAACAGAGCAAGACCATGCCTCAAAAAATAAAAACAAAAACAATCTCCCCCCATAAAACTTTGTGGCCAACTTGAACATACGAACTTTCAGAGATACAGATGAAATAATCAGGGCTCTGCAGCTATAAAAAAGAATGAGATCATGCCTTTTGCAGGAACATGGATGGAGCTAGAGGCCATTATCCTCAGCAAACTAGCACAGGAACAGAAAACCAAATACCGCATGTTCTCGCTTATAAGTGGGAGCTAAATGACAAGAACTTACGATCACAAAGAAGGAGACAGCATACACAGGGGTCTGCTTTAGGGTAGAGGGTCGGAGGAGGGACAGGAGCAGAAAAAAATAACTTTTGGATACTGGGCTTAATTCCAGGGTGATGAAATAATCTGTACAGCAAACTCCCGTGACATGAGTTTACCTGTGTAACAAACCCTTCACATGTACCCCCAAACCTAAAATAAGTTAAAAAAATTAAGAAGAAAATGTTGGGAAAAAAGAAATAATCAGGGTTCTATTTATAATATTTAATATATTAATTTAATTATGCTTACTTTAAATTACATATTATATAAATATAATCTTTAAAATAATTTCATTGAAATTCTTCATAGTGCCTTTATCATCACAAGTGTCGCATTTTGAGTCTCTAACATATTTCCCAGGACATACCATGTTCACTTCTACCCAAGTTTTTAACTCTATATATAATGCTGTCACTGGGAATTTTATTCCAAGCCACAAGTATCTAATCACGCTACATCATTCATCCTGTAATTATATTCACGTACCATATTGCTTTTTATAGTGACTTTTAAAGACTTGTTTACAAGGACATCCAACACTTCCAAGTGTGAAGATATTTCCCTAGAAGTAATTTTAAAGTCTGTGTTCAATTTGTTTCCTTTCTTTTCAATTCTGTCAGGTGGCTTTGTATGAGCATTGAATGAGATCATTTCATGCTAATATATATTTCCCCAAAAAGCATTTTGTTGTTCAAAATAATTGAGAGCATCCAGTAACATGAAGGACTTTTTTTTTTTTTTTTTTTTTGAGACAAAGTCTCTGCTGCCCAGGCTAGAGTGCAGTGGCACAATCACAGCTCACGCAGCCTCAACTTTCCAGGCTCAAGCAATTCTCCCACCTCAGCCTCCCAAGTAGCTGGGACTACAGGTGCATGCCACCATACCCGGCTAATTGTTTGGGTTTTTTGCATAGACAAGGGCTCACTATGTTGCCTAAGCTGGTCTTGAACTCCTGGGCTCAAGCAATCTTCCTGCCTTGGCCTTCCAAAGTGTTGGGATTATAGGTGTGAGCCACCATGACTGGCCATGAAGGACTTTTAAGGGTCAGAATATAAAGTGACTCCCTGTTTTCTGATTTTGGTGGGAGAAAGAGGGCTCTGTCTTATATTTGGGTATGTACAGTAATGCCAATAGAGTGGTTGAGATTGCCCCAGGAGAGTTTAGGATGGAACCAGGATTGAGGATTGAGGACTGGGACCAAACTGGAAGAACACCGACACATGGAAGGCATAGCGCAAAAAAAAAAAAAAAGAAACTTGCAAAGAAATAAGCAGATATGTAACAAGAAAACCAGGAGCATGTGGTATCACAGAAGCCAAGAAAAAGTGTTTCAGGAATGCTGAAGTGGTCAATAGTGTCACACACTCCTGAAAGATCAAATAAGGTAAGACCTGGAAACCATTCGTTGTATTTAGTGATAAGGTAGGTAGGCAACTGCAACCTTAGTAAGAGAGTTGCAGCAGAGAGTAAGGCCACCTACTTGCTATGGCTTGTCACTGAGTATGAACTACTTCTTCAAGAAGTTTACCTGTAACAGGAAGGAAAAATTGGTAACTCTAGAATAGATTTTAAGAGGGCAGTAGATTTAAATGCTGATGTAAGGAGCCAACAGAGAGGGAAGTGTTGAAAATTTAAGAGAGAAAGGGGATAATTGATAGCTTTAGAAACGGTGCAGTAGATAATTTGGCAGCCGTTATTCCGCAAAGCCCATGATTATCTGACCTCAGTAGTCTCAGGCAACTGGCAGAAGGCAAAAGAACTTCACAGAACAGAGGCACACCCTGGCCCTGTGGTTCCCAGGCAGGCTTCAGCTGTATTTGAGCATGTTTAGTTCTTGTAGTATCTTAATTAATGCTGAAAATAAGAGGCAACATCCTGACATTTGCTACCTAGTCCCCTAGAATTCTATCCTCAGAAGACACATGGCTGGGTCCCAACAGACAGCAATTATAAAACAAGGCAGACCAGCTTTCCAGCAAAAATGGTAGGATCTTGCTTTTTGGTTACAAATAACAGAAACCCAATACAAAATACTATCTTTTTTTTTTTACTTTTTTATTTTTAAATTTAATTTAATTATTTTTTTTTTTGAGACGGAGTCTCGCTCTGTCGCCCAGGTTGGAGTGCAGTAGCGTGATCTCAGCTCACTGCAAGCTCCACCTCCCAGATTCACACCATTCTTCTGCTTCAGTCTTTGGAGTAGCTGGGACTACAGGTGCCCACCACCACGCCTGGGCTAATTTTTTTTGTATTTTTAGTAGAGACGGGGTTTCACTGTGTTAGCCAGGATGGTCTCCATCTCCTGACCTCATGATCCGCCTGCCTCGGCCTCCCAAAGTGCTGGGATTACAGGCGTGAGCCACTGTGCCCAGCCACAAAATACTATCTTAAGCAGAAAGAAAGTTTATTAGAAGGACCCTGGCATTTTATGACAGGGGTGCATCTGTTCCTTGGGAATGGAACTGGAGACTGGAGCACCTTAAAAAAAACCCAGAAAATTCTCTTTTGGAAAACCTCTTGTCTCTTCACCATTCTCTGAATCTGTCTCAGCTCTACTCTCACTGCAGAATGGCTCTCTCTTTGTCTTAGTCCACATGGCAGTAAATGGCTACTACCAACTTCCAAATTACCCTGTTACAGTCTGATTCTGACTGCCAGTTCCAATTACAAATTTCCCAGTGAATGGATTGATTGCCAGTCTTGGTTTAGGTGCCCACTTCAAACTACTCAGGGAGGCCAGTGGGTGAGAGTTGTCATATGGAAGCTTCCAGGGCAACCAACCAGTAAATAAAGGCAGAGTGTGCAATTCACAGAAAAGGGGTGCCATCAAGCAATTCAACAAGCATCTTTTGCAGCTGGGTTCTATTTGTCACTTTATCCCAGTAGCCCAGCCTGGTACCTGCTGCTTAATAAATATTTGTCTAAAGAATAAATATTTAGGCCGGGCACAGTGGCTCACGCCTGTAGTCCCAGCACTTTGGGAGGCCGAGGTGGGCGGATCACGAGGTCAAGAGGTCAAGACCATCAGATCGAGACCATCCTGGCCAACATGGTGAAACCCCGTCTCTACTAAAAATACAAAAATTAGCTGGATATGGTGGGGCGTGCCTGTAGTCCCATCTACTCAGGTGGCTGAGGCAGGAGAATCTCTTGAACCCCGGAGGCAGAGGTTGCAGTCAGCCACAATCGCACCACTGCACTCCAGCCTGGTGACAGAGCAAGACTCTATCACAAAAAAAGATAAAAGAATAAATATTTAGTATTGAAATAAAGATTATTTAAATTGTGGAAGGGAAGGAATTTAGATATCAGGTCAAAGGATTTGTTTGGATGGGAGGAGCCAGGAAGGAAGGAGGCAGAAATGGATATGTGAGAGGATACAAAGTTCATTCTTGAGGGTCTTGATATCCTTCCTCCATTAAGTAGGCAGCAAAGTCATCTGCTGCTAGATGGTAGAGTGTTTAAGAAGAGTGGTAAAATCCTGGAAGAGTCACACAGGGGATTAAGAGAGGGAATAATTTAGGGGCCTGGCTGAAATTAATAATAATACATTTGTGATTCTTCTCTTTGTGGTACTCATGAGGCAATAAATGGTAAGAGAAGAGAAGGTGGATAGTTGGATTAGCCTACAGTTGGGGATTTCTAGGCATGGGCAAAGAAGTAAAAAAACAAGAATGGAAGGACTCAAGGATGCCGAAAAGTGACTTATTGTAGTGACAAGTGACATGGTTTAGGCTATATAGGGAAGGAGATAAATCCAGAATGGGCGGAATGACTAAGGAGAAATGAGGGTGCCTGGGAATTGGAGCACTTAAGAAGATCAGAGTAGATTTTCTATGTATAAGTAAGAAGTAAGAACATAAAGATAGAAGGTTATGTATTTCAGACTAGAATATTGAAGGAGAGTCAAGGAAGCCAAGAAAGTTTTAGGTAATGGTATTTGGTACATCATTTGCTTTTTGGTGTGTTACTTGTATGTTTTGGAAATGTTCAGGATTTCCTTTTTACTGCTCTGGACTCGGCTCTATCCGGTTGCCTGTCACTGAGCTGCTATGTATCACGCACACACACACACAAACACACACACACACAAACACACACACACACACACACACACACACAGAGACATGCATATGGCAAGCTGCTTTCCACAAAGGATTTGAGGCAGCCAGGAAAAGAGATTACCAGAGGACAACCAGACTCCTTATTCCAAGTTACGACTCCTCCCCATCTCCCCACGATCTGCTCTCCAACACTAGAGTGCTGAACTAGACAACATAAAAACCTCAAGAATCTCATTTAAGCATTTAGCTTATGTCCTTTATAAGGGCTCCCTGTGTTTTGGTCCCTTTCCCTTATCCCTGCTGGGCCATGCTCACTGAGAAATTCTCAAGCAAAAGGCACCCTCAACTTTAGTACTGATTGGGAAACAAAAAAGAGAGTTTCCTCTCTCCAGGTTTTCTCCTGGAGAAGGAGTCAATGAGAATGTTATTTGGTATTGGCCTTTTCCTGCCCTCTGTGTTGCCATGCAATCTCCTCCTAGGTGTTGAAGGTGGTGGGGAGAGAGAGAAGGCAGAGAGCAGGGACAGTGTGGCTAAAAGATGTGTGGTCCTTAGGCCAATGAAATCATCTAGGATGGCAGGACATGAAGTGGTGGAGAGAAAGAGTGTAAGCCATTGTACCCTTAAGATTCTTGAGGAGAGGGTCAGAAGTCAGCCATGAAATGGAAAAAAAAAAAAAAAAAAAAAGACACTGAGTTGGACGTCATGTGATATGCTCTGAATATTTGTATTTCTCCAAAATTCATATGTTGAAACCTAATCACCAAGATGCTCGTTTTAGGAGGTGGGGTCTTTCGGATGTGATTGGATCGGGGGATTAGTGCCCTTATAAAAGAGGCCACAGAGAGATGCCTTGCCCCTCTCACCATGTGAGGACACAAGGAGAGGCCGCCATCTATGAGAAAGTGGGCCTTGGCAAGACACTGAATCTGCTTTGAGAAATAGATTTCTGTTATTTGTAAGCCATACAGTTTATGGCATTTTTTTATAGAAGCTCAAATGGACTAAGACAACACGATTATCAGAATCAGAGAGAATTCTTGTTTTGTTTGAGTTTGGTTTGCTTGGTTTTGTTTCTTTGTTTTTGACCAAGAATGTAAGTGAAATGATGGAGAAATGGCAGGGAGGGGACAATCAGGGATTATTAACAACACCTACTGGTCACTTGAAATCTGAACAAATGAGGTCTGCAGAAGTGGCCTCGGGAGAGAGTCAGATTTCAAATAAAGAAAGAGTGCCTGTGTGAGGACCATGGACGTGGAGGCGTCTGTTTACAATCCAATGGGACTTCCGGGGGGAACGAAGGAAATGGTTGGGACAGAGGCTCAGCACTGACAGCTTGTAACGCTGGGGGGAAGCACAGAACATTATAAAACAAGCCCACTGGACAGTGGCCACCAGGATGAGGGGTTCTGACTCCATGGTGACACTAAGCCAATGTGTTGCATTGAGTACTTTAGACTGTGAAGAGCCCAGCCCGGCTTAACACAGCCTCTGGTGTCTGGGTCAGTAGGTGGAGGCCCAAGGGGCAGAGGAAGGCCAGTCCATTGGTTCCTCGAACTAGGGCTCTAGATTCTCTCCCCCACACACCCTCAGCTGGACACCCAAGAACTGCAGTGGCTGGGGCAACACTGGAGGAGGAGTAGTGACCCAAGGGCAGATATGAGAGAGCTTCTTCCACTCAGGAGTTCAGGGTTTTTCTCCCAGGAGGGAGAGCCTCCCTACCACTTATCCCAGGCATTCCCAAACACAGACTCATCCAGGGACTACTTTTAAAACACACACAGATTCCTGGGCGTTACCTAGTCCTCTTGAATTAGAAATTCCTGAGAATGAACACCAGGAATCTGCATTTTTGAGAGTCACCTGTTAGTTTCAGAATTTCTATATAGGAGGAACTTAAGGGTAGTAATGTGGTTGAATAACAGAAGTAAGCAAAATAGACTATGTTTTTGTCTAGTGACTCAAAGGATAATCAGCTTTATATATTTTCTTATATATAAACTTATCTAATTATACTAAAATAAACAAAAACATTAACTTATAATTTCCACTTTTAGCACTTTTGCTGTTCTCAACCTTTTTCCTACTTGTCATTATTTTAATTTGAAATCATATCCTCTTATCATGGGTGATTTTTAAAAATCTTCCCTTGTTTGCTGGGCGCAGTGGTTCACGCCTGTAATCCCAGTACTTTGGGAGGCTCAGGCAGGTGGATCAGCTAAGGTCAGGAGTTCGAGACCAGCCTGACCAACATGGAGAAACCCTGTCTCTACTAAAAATACAAAATTAGCTGGGTGTGGTGGTGCATGCCTGTAATCCCAGCTACTCAGGAGGCAGAGGCAGGAGAATTGCTTTAACCTGGGAGGCGGAGGTTACAGTGAGCCAAGATCGCACCGTTGCACTCCAGCCTGGGCAACAAGACCAAACTCCGTTTCAAAACAAAACAAAAAAATCTTCCCTTGTTATATACTGCATTTATCAAGTTGTCCAATATTTTAAAAATGCATGTTGTGGAACACCTAGGAAATGCCCAAAACTAGATAGAAGAGGAAAATTACCTGTATTCTCTTTTTCCCACCATTCTTAATGTTTGGTGTTAGCTCCTTCCATTTCTATTTCTCTCCACAGAGTTTCTTTTTCTGTATTTGTTATCATAATATATGTGTAAAACTATATTCTTCTTAAACATTTCATTATAAATACTTCTCCATGTTGTTATTCCTATAAGTAAATCTAATTGCTTCATAATATTATATTGAATAGATAAATCATAATTGTCTAAACTATTTCTTTATTGTGAGATGTTCGAAATTGTTTCTTCATTCCACAACTATTTATCAACTTCCTAGGGTATGTTAGGCAGGGTTCTGAGGCTTGGAAATATAGTAGTGAACAAAGTAGTCCAATTCTCATGGGGCTTACATTTTAGTGGTTGGGGAGGGACTGTTAATAAACAAATGTCAGGTAATAAATAATGCCATGAAAAGAAAAACAGGAAAACAGGGTTAGAGAACAACAGGGTTACTATTTTATACAGTAATGTGGCAATGACTATATATGTAGTGATGAGTAGATTGGTCCACAATACATTTCAGTTTTTCAAATTATCTTGTCAAGATGGTTTACCAAAGAAAAAATTATTGAACCAAGGAATGTGAATATTTTTTATATTTTTGAAATGTATTGCTTATTAAATTACAAAGGGTTGTACCAATTATATCCACCTTTGAGGTAGGATCGTTGAGTCTTTATACGGTTTTATAAACACTGCTTATTGGAATTTCTCATTGATTTGAATGAGCTTTCAGTGAGTCAAAAATGAACTTTTATCATATTTGCCACAAATAACTTGACCAGATTCCTGGTTGATTCTTAACTGTAGTAATGTGCCTCTCTCTTTTTACATAACCACTGGTTGTCCCAATACTCTGTGCTGAATAATAGTTTCTCATACTTTCGTTTGTGCAGTTTTATCACATATTCATATATGAAGTATATCAGGATCAATTACAAGATTATTTATTTTGTTCATTTATTTGTTTATTTTTGCATCAATACTACACTGCTTTAATTGTAATATCTGGCAGGGCTAATTACTTCTCATTATTCTTGCCTTTAACATATATGTCCGTGTGTGCATATATGTTATTAGTATTATTATTATTTTTGAGAGACAGCATCTCACTCTATCACCCAGGCCAGAGTTCAGTGGTATGATCTTGGCTCACTGCAACCTCCACTTCCTGGGTTAAAGTGATTCTTGTGCCTCAGCCTCCCAAGTAGCTAGAATTACAGTCATGTGCCACTACACCCAGCTAATTTTTGTAATTTTAGTATAGACAGGGTTTCTCCAGTTGGCCAGGCTGGTCTTGAATCCTGGCCTCAAGCAATCCACCTGGCTTGGCCTCCCAAAGTGCTGGGATTAGAGATGTAAGCCACCGTGCCCAGCCTGTGTTATTCTTTATGTTTTATTCTTTTAAATAAATTTTATACTAATTTAATCAAATATTCATTCCAGTCTACTCCCTACCATTATTATATTTTCGATGCTACTAAGAATAGGATTTCCTTTTCACCACATTTCTAATACATTATTGCTGTTATATGGGCTAGCTATTGATTTTTGTGTATTTATCTCATCCCGCCATTTTATTGAACTTGGTTTTTATCAATTCAAATAGCTTTTTAATGGAATATCTTTGGTTTTATAGATACACAGTTCATTTCCTCTTATATCGTTCATAGGTTTTACTATGTTTTGGATAATATGTTACTTGATTTCGTAGAACTTATTGACATAATCTTTTTACTTTGAAATATACTTATCAAAATAAAATTACTCTCTTTAATAAATGGCTTTGACCTTGGATTTGACTTTATATTTATTTGTGCCTAAATATATCTTTGCTTTTCTGTTTTTTAAGAATTTTTTTCCTTTTTTTTTTTTTTAGCTATGTGTAATGGACACCGGAGGGTATGCCTGTCATTCATTCCTCCTCCAAGCATGTGGTTATGACTAGAGCTACCATATTATTATAGTGCGACCTCCATCTCTTGGCGACAGTTAATTGAGCTTGGTGTAGACATCTGACCCAAGCTTGGCTAATCACAGTACCCTGATCTACTGTCTGTAGTTGACTGGTTCATTGATAGGTGATGACCTAAATAAAACCCATAATGCTTTAACTTGAAGTACTGAGAGAGTGAGACCAGTAGTTTAAGGTCTAAAATTTAAAAACCAGTAACTGTCTGAGGCCATGTTTTTCAACATGTGGCGAAAACAAGTGTCCAACAAAAGATAATGAAGCTGACATACAGAATCTTAGCCATGATGAGTGACACAACATTTGAATGTCATTAATGTCCCAGTTTCTGGTGTTCCTGAGGGCCAGCTGCATCTCTGCACCTATAGTCCATTCAATTATACTTTCAATTTTGTGAAATTCCTCAGTCTTCGTCCAATGAACCCTCCCCTTTTTTGTAACCAGCTTAGATTTACCCTTGAGACAGGAATGCCAGGCAGGTTGCTTTCTAATTCCTAGAGGTGAAAAATAATTATTTTGTATGTTACACTGGTCAGATCAGTTCAGCAGGGAGTTAAGAAAGGGAAGGATATAATACAGTGGTTTAGGTTATCTTGGTCCCGTTCTCTTCACCTCTCACTTAGATGATGCAAGCCACGCTTCTCCTGCTGGTTTGAGGTCCTAAGTAGCCCCAGTCACAATATGACTACGTTTTCTCAAAGTACGTATCTGAGCATCAGAAAGTTAGTTTCATGGCCTCTGGATGAAGTGAGGGGGAAAAGAGACCAGACTGATAGGCTTTGACAATAATATTCTCCTTTTCTAAAACATGCCCTGCAGTGCTGTCTTCAGGGCTGTCAGCCTCTACCTTTTGCCACTAAAGACAGTTAAAGAAGTAAAAGGATCACTTCAGGGAACTGACTTTCCAAAAGGAACATCCATCCTGTCACCTCACAGCACTCTCCAGGAACTGATGGTCAAAATCAGAGTTCCCAGGCATGTGACATTGAGGGGCACTAATCCCAGATGAAGACAGTATCAAAGATCACCACATTTCCCTGACAGCTATGCCGCCAAGAATGTTAAGATCTGTACGTCTGCTTTCAGGACATGGATTTACCATTTTGGATAGTTTTTAGTCTCTTACTGACACCTTAGAAATCAAATTACTCTGCTAGTGCCAGAGGCCCTAGCTCACTGATGGAGCTACTAAATCAGACTAATTGAGCTAACAAATATGCTTGAATAGTGCTTCCTTGAGAAAATGCAACCTTCAGAAGACTTGACATTTACTTCTGACTTGGCCAGACTTATTGACAATTTTCTGAGACTGCTTTTGATTTATATTGATTTAAAGAAATAGGGAATGAATTTTAAGATTTCAAATAAACCTTTTCCCTGATTCAAACACCAACAGAAACACCAAATGGAAATTTGTAAGTAGAACATGAGTCTAGCCCAAGTCAGTAACAATCAAAAGCTTTTATTGCCTGACAGCAGCTTTCAGACCTATAGGAAATGCTTGGAGGGGTTTGGTGCAGTTCATAATGGGCCAAGTGTCAACGTCGCAGATGCCTTCCAAAAGTTATTACAGTTGTTTGGCTACTGTGTTGGCAGTATCAGCAGGACAACTAAGAAGTATAATGTTACCAACAGCACACATTTCTTTCTTAGTCCTAGATGTGGTGCTTTGAAGACAGAAATGAGGTTGAGGAAAAATAACTTCTACTATTTCTGCCAACTTGATGGATAACGTCAAAACTGTTAATTTAGCTATTTTAATCACAGTGAAACAAATATTAAGGAAAAAATCAGAATATGCCTTTAATAATTGGATTGTAACTTTTTGTCTTTAAGGTTTTTTGTTTGTTTATTGTTTGTTCTGAGACAGGAGCTCACTCTGTTGTCCAGGTTGGAGTGCAGTGATGTAATCACACCTCGTTGCAGCCTCTACCTCCCGGGGTCAAGTGATCCTCCCACCTCAGCCTCTTAAGTGTCTAGGACTACAGGTGTGTGCCACTATGCCCCACTAATTTTTTACTTTTTGTAGAGATGAAGTCTCTCCATGTTGCCCAGGCTGGTCTCAAGCTCCTGGGCTCAAGCGATCCTCCTGCCCCAGCCTCCCTAATTGCTAGGATTACAGGCCCGAGCCACCACACCCAACCAGATTGTAAAGTTAATGGCAAGAAGGAAATATTTTAACATAATGCAGTGTGATACAATACAACAAATCCACCAGAACTGCGAAACAGCCCAGAGAGAGAAAGAATTTTCCTGAAGACTGACAGGCAGCATGCTGGTATGCGAAACAGACTGATATTTTAATCAATGCCCTAAAATGAGGACCCTAAAATAAGCTCAAAAGATATTGAGATTTCCTTTTAAATGAATTATTCATAGGCCAAATAGCAAATTAAAAATAACATTATTGGCCAAAAACTCTGAAAGAAAAAGCAAGCATGGTTAGTACAGTCAGCTGTAACTCAGAAGAACTGGACTCTTCTTTTTTGTTCCTAGCTTTATCACTCACTCACTAGTTTCCTTCATAGTTTTTCCAAAAACCCCTGTGTCTATATGTATCAGATTACAGAGATACTTTATCAACTATGAATAATGATATGGAGCTAATCAACATGGAAAATAACCTGCGAGCCACACGATTCATTTTTCTTCTTCTGACTTTGATAGAATAAGAGAACATGATTATCTTCTAGGAGGTCAGCCCTGAATATCCCCAGCTTCTTTGATTAGCTTTTATAAACTATGAATTTTCCTGTGCCCCGAGAGAGTAATTCTCCTGAAGCACAGCTTCAAGAGGCAGCATGGTTAGATTAGGAGGGAAAAACCTTGTAACTGGAGTTTGGATTCCAGATCTACCCTGGTTGAGCTTATTTATTACTACTTCATTCATTTCCAATGTAGATAGACTCTGAGTACTATTGAGGCACAAGGGGCAGCTCCATTGAGTTACAGGTGGAGCTGAGCTACTGATTCCCTCGAGCCTTGCCCTGGCTGAGTGGAGTCTGGGATAGCTGGAGTCCCCAGGCCTCTTGGCCACAAGCAGACTCCATACTATGCTTGACCCCTAATATGCTATTAAAAATAATATTAGTTTCTATGAGATCCATGATATTGAAAACACTAAGCTGTCTCACATTGGCATTTCCCAGTCTGGAAATACAAAGGCTGAAATAGGATCAAAGCTTTAAAAAGCCTGGTGAACACAGTGACAACTTGCCATTATTGGGTTTTCTATACCGTTCTCACTTTCCTCCTGTATGCATCATAGTTCTCCTCATTGCCATCACAGAAATGATTCTAAACACATGCCCTCCTGAAATCCCACCAGTGATGCCTATTGTCTACAGAGAAATGTCTAAACAGGGCCTATGAGGTTTGTCTTTCTGTAGTTTGCACCTATTTCTCTGGGCTCATCTCCTATCACTGCCACTCAAACTCCCGCAGCAAGATCACATGGCTTCTAGTTCCTTGGATACCCTGTGCTTTTTCATGCCTCCATGCTTTGCTCAAGCTGTCCCTTCTGATTAGAATGCACATGCCTGGTAAATTGCAATCTTTCTTTCATATTTCAACTGCTCCCTCCTTTTTGATGACCTGTCCACCTTGAACATAATTCTGTGATTTCACTTATTGAGGTATTATGATTTGCAAGTCTGACTCCCCCACCAGGACAGGGACCATGCCTTATTTGTCTCAGTAACTCTGAGGGCTGGCACCATAGGCAGTGGTGTAACGTTTGCTGGGCAGATGGACACACTGACAGATGGTTGAATGGATGGATGAATTCAAGTTACTGTGGTCTTGTTCCCCAAATCTCAAAACTCTGGCACAAGAGCTTTGTGAATAAAAAGATGAACGATTTTACATAATGCACACTTGTCTGGTACTTGGCATGCCACAATTTATCCTTTTATGTGAATCTCCTGTTCCTCTAAGAATATCATAAATTATCAATACACATACCAGTGAGGTGTGCTATAGTTGGTGCAAGACTTGATTCTTCTCAGACTTTGTATTGTGAATATCTGGTCTCTAAAACAAGTCCAGCCACCTATTGCACCAGGGTTCCT
This sequence comes from Chlorocebus sabaeus, assembly GCF_047675955.1. NCBI lineage: Eukaryota > Metazoa > Chordata > Mammalia > Primates > Cercopithecidae > Chlorocebus > Chlorocebus sabaeus. Next base: position 48,832,233 of record NC_132929.1, on the reverse strand, counting down.
CTTGGTAACAGCATTTTAAAAATAGGTGGCTGGTTATAACTCTGTGGAGATTAAGAATTGTTAGCAAGGCCAAAGGACTGCCCTCCTGTAACTTCTGGGGCATTCACATGAATTAGCAAGAACTTTCTCTTATCTTTACTTCTGAATGCAGAGTTTGGCTGAGCACAGTAAATAGAGGGACACTCAAATGGCTCAGTTTCCTCCCTAATTCAAAGCCTCATCTCTGGATAAAATAATGAAGTTTAATTTAAGTATTTAGATTTTTTAAAGTGATTGCCAAAAGAAAAGTGGTTGTTACACAGAAGAAAATTATCAGAACAAAACAGCCTTCTCAAACTGAGCCAGACTTCTCTTTCTTCTTTCTTCTTTTCCTCCCAACACTGGGATACAAGAACTATGGTGTTTATGATAGTCTTTTTCTACTGCCATTCTTTCCATCTGAATCAGAGGCACGAAATCATAAAAATACAATTAGCTAGTGAAACAAAGGCATGTGACACCCTCATCAGGAAGCCCCCAGCTTTTTAGCCTTCATCAACTCAGCCCTTGCAATGTCATGTTTTGGGAAATATGGGACTCTTCTAAGCCTATGGGGTTCTTGCTTTCAGTAGGCGCTTTTTTTTCCTGCATAACTAGAGGAGTGTCTTTTTGAGTTTGGACTTTCTAACCTTGAGAAGGAGTTGACGTGCTTCTTCACTGAGTGTGAAATGAGCAGATGGTGTTGTTTCACTCCAATTTGTTTTGCATGGACTGAGGAGAAGGCTGTGGGGGAAGGGATAAATGTGTTCTATTCCTGACTGCTAAACACAACTTATTGGCACAAAAAAGTCACTTCACTAACATTGGATCATCTACTTATTAATAAGGACTGGAGCTTCACTTATTCTACTTCAGGCTAGAAGTTAATATCACCATATTTTTCTTTTTGTCCACAAGGAACTATATTCTCATTACAGCACAAAACAATGTGTTTTGACTGTTTGCCCAAGCTAATAATTGAAGGAGTCTATAGTGGGCCCTTAAGGTAATGAAAGTCATCCAACACACACTCTTTTTAAAAAGCCAGTTGCCCCTCTGCAGGCAGGTTCACCACATTTTTAGCTCTACATTCAGCTCACCTACACCAGACTCCACACCCCAAAGACGTTCCTGGGGAACCAAGATAAGAGCTTAACTATTCTCATGGAAAAGTTGCTAAATTCCCAGTGATTACCTAGTTAGCTCTCTATCTGGACTGCTAAGGGAAATACGGGCTAGAAAAGTGGTTGCAAGATTTCACCTTCCGCCTTGTGCTAGGAAGCATGCGGAACTTCTACCAGGTAAGCAGGTGGAGACCTTTGTTCAATCTCATCCAGGGAAGGAGGCACCCAGGTCTAAGAGGGGGCTATCTGATCTGTCAGCAGTCAGCCGAAGGTGGTGTGTGCTCAGTTTCTACCACACAACACCTTGATGCAGCTACAGCGCCTTTTTTATTTTTACTTTTTTGAGATGGAGGCTTGCTCTGTCACCCAGACTGGAGTGCAGTGGTGCTATCTTGGCTCACTGCAACCTCTGTCTCCCGGGTTCAAGCTGTTCTCATGCCTTAACCTCCCAAGTAGCTGGGATTACAGGTGCCCACCACCACACCTGGTTAATTTTTGTATTTTTAGTAGAGACGGGGTTTTGCCATGTTGGGCAGGCTGTTCTCAAATTCCTGACCTCGAGTGATCCTCCCACCTCAACCTCCCAAAGTGCTGGGATTACAGGCATGAGCCACCACACCCAGCCTACAGCACCTTTTTATGTCCCACCTTTTCATCCACTGGCACAAAGGCATCAGTAATTAAGATGGAATTTGCTGAAGATTTCTTTGGGGAGAGGGGAGGAATGGAAGAGAAAATTAACATCCATACCACAGGGAAACACTCTCAGTCATCATCATCTAGATGAGTATTGTGTCTCTCTCTTTAGCAGTTCTCCACTATGTTTCATCCACACTGCTCTAAATTCAGCTTGGCCCCCAAATTTCTAGAGTCCCCTCAGTAAAAGCTTTGTGGTTATTTATTATTATTATTTTATTATTATTTATTTATTTATTTTTGAGACAGAGACTCACTCTGTCGCCCAGGCTGGAGTACAGTGGTGCAATCTCGGCTCACTGCAAGCTCCACCTCCTGGGTTCACGCCATTCTCCTGCCTCAGCCTCCCGAGTAGCTGGGACTACAAGTGCCGGCCACCACGCCCGGCTAATTTTTAGTAGAGATGGGGTTTCACCATGTTAGCCAGGATGGTCTCGATCTCCTGACCTCGTGATCCACCCACCTCAGCCTCCCAAAGTGTTGGGATTACAGGCGTGAGCCACCGTGTCAGGCAAACTTTGTGGTTATTGAACCTCTCACCCTCCTTAGAAGGCAAATTAATAGACTCTGTATTATTATGTATGGCCATCCTCTTCAAGTCTCACCTCCACCCCAAGGGACAGTGAACGATATCCAATATTCTCCCCAATAGATAATCTTGTTAATACCATCTTCTTTACCTCCCTGTACCAGTTCTGGCTTAGTCTCCAGAATTCACTGAGTCTAATTCCTAGTTTGCTTATTTAAATTGCTGCTCCCTTGTCTTGCAACCTCCCCTGCCCCTACACCTGGCCCTTCCTTGCTCTGGCAGCCTGCTTGGGATGCCCTTCTTCCACCAGGTTCAGCCATCCCTCTAGGACAAGGACCCCGACACTGCTGCTTCTTTAAGGGGAGAAATCCTCCTGCTTCTCCATCCTGCCTGGACCACTCTCTCGGAGTGTTGGGTCAGGTAACACCAAATTGCTGTCCTTAAATGAGATCCTAACATAACACTTAAGGAATTTACAAATATGTTCATCCTTCATCAACACCGTTAACTCTTAGAGACAGGCCACTAGTGGCCTCAGAGACAGACGGTAATTGTAAGACTGCACATCACAGGCCAGCTCTGGAATTCCTCATGGTCTGGGCCCCACTTTTCCCCTGTTGCATTTACTGCTTATGACGGTCTTACTAGTTTGATGGCTATCCATTTGGGTCTGGCTCTGCCTTTGGGATGCTGTCCTTCAGAACTAGGGCCCAGCCTGTGGGTGTCTTCTACCTCACCCAGTCACCTAGGTGGCACAAAACAAACTCAAGGTTTCAAGGGAAAGAGCAACATGAACTTATAGCATCAAACTAGGTGTGCCAAGTACCTGGCATTGAGCCAGACAATATGCTCTTTTAACTTCCTGTATAGCTTGAAACAAATTTTTAAGGGAGCACATATTTTTGAATAGTTACCATAAGGTAAAATAACTATTTCTAAAATATTATACATATACACACAAATGATAAATAGGAAACTTTTAAAATAAGCAGATAAAGTATTTAAATCAGTTTTTGTGTATCCAACCCCCATGCAGGTCTGGTGCCTAAATTATTATTGCTGAATGCTGAACCTCCTTCCTTTTTAATTCAAAAATGGACAGTAACTAGATCTACAATTTCCAAGACAACAAAATCTGTAAGTTGGGGAGATATAGAGAGAGCAGAACTGTGTATTCAACCATTTAAAACTATTTGCAAAAGGTTGTTTTTCAAGAGAATACAAAATATGGTCTTGCTGGAATTTTTCTCCTAATCTTTTTTTTTTTTTCTTTTTGAGACAGGGTCTTACTTTGTCACTGGGGCTGGAGCACAGTACCATGATCTCAGCTCACTGCAGGCTCAATCTCCAGGTTCAAGTGATCCTCCCACCTCAGCCTCCAGAGTGGCTAGGACTAGAGGCACCCACTACCAAGTCCAGCTAATTTTTGTATTTTTTTGTAGAGATGGGTTTTTGCCATGTTGGCCAGGCTGGTCTCGAAATCCTGGGCTCAAGCAATGTTCCTACTTCGGCCTTCCAAAGTGCTGGGATTACAGGCATGCACCACTGTGCCCAGCCTTGTCACCTAATCTTAAAAATAAGCATGGGTTTCAAAGGACACTTAATTATGATTTTTATTCCTTTCAACCTAACAATATACTTTAAAAGCACTACTTGATATCTACGAATACCTCATGAATTCTTTTAATAATGTCCTCATTTTTGACTAAGAAGAATTTTTGCCAAAAAGAGCTGGGAATGAGAAAACTTTGGTACTGCATTAAACTGTATTAGTCTTTCATTTTTTGAAAGCTTTCCAGAATATTGTCTTTTCTGGTTCATAATTTTTCCCTCACCTACTAGTTGAATAACAGTTAAAAGGTCACATCTTTCTCATCCCGTCACCAAAGTAAACATTTCTCCAATTACCCATAAAGGGCAAATGCTTCCAAGGAATTATTTATTGTTTATTAACAAAAGGCAAAGGCTATAAGAGAAGGCTCTGTGTCACACATGTGAATACTTGGCAGTAACATTTAAGTATCCCTAAGCCTAAACAAAAAATAGAAATCATACCACATTTACTATATTTCTAAGAATTTGTTAGCCAACTGCCTGCTAAAGTGTATCTAGAGTGGTTCTGAAGAGCTACTTCTTGGAAGTATCACCTTCACAATTCATTTGTTTTACAAACGTCTATTGCCTAGCTCTATTACAGACACCAGAAATATAGCAGTAAACAAAAGAGACAAAAATCCCTGTACTTTACAGCTGGGAAAAGAAAATCTCAGTTTCTTTAGCAGCTCCAGCTTATTAGAAGTAAATACAGTACATAAATGACTACTTGACTCCAAAGAAATCCAGGCTTTTGCAGTCAGACTGTAAACTCTCCGACCAGTACCCTTCTGGAAGGAAGGGCTGAGAGGCATCCTCTCCAAACTCTTCCTCTGCCCAGATCAGTGTTCGTTAAACTCTTCAATATTTTGTTGTAACTGTTGATGGCCCATTTCTGGACAAACACCCTCTGGGTCCCTGGAATTATTTTCTTATATACAGCACTTTTTCAGGTTTACCTGATTGTCCACATGCAACAACCATTCTTCAAGCTTCTCTGATACAAGAAAAAGTCATTTTAACTAATTGAAATTGTACCAAGTTAAGTAAGGAAATATTCTGGCTTTGTTGTACCTAGGTTGGTCATGTAAGTACAATGCTATGGAATGGCTAGATTAGGGAGTAAACTGGGGGAAGCCCAGGTAGTCCTGTCTATCCAGACTCCCCTCTTCTTTCCCCTCAATTTATCTCTTCCACTCAGATGCCTCACCGCAAGAGACAAATCCACCATAGGACTGGTTATTACTCTGCACAGAATTGCCTTCTCCAGGTATCATTTTTCATATATGTAGACAACTCTTAGAGGGATATCAGACTCTGCTAACAGTCACTGCATCTGAAAGATTGAAGGGAACTAACACGGAAGAGTTCAAATTGTGTAGTAGGCACTTTACATGTCACTCTGGTTAATTCCTACAACAATCTCTACGAGTAGGTTTTCTCATCTTGTAGACGAGCAATCCAGGATTCAGAGAGGCTCAATGATAAGCCCCCAGATCACACACCCTTCCAGGGCTGCAGCCAATAGTCAAATGTAGCCTTTTTCTCCCTTAGTCTGAACATGTTTATCAAATTCCTTACCTCTGTGGCACACAAAACCTAAAGATAGCCTTGAGAGTGATGACTGCCTGGCAAGGAGGTTGAAAATGGGGGAAAGAACAGAGACATGAAATGAGAGATGAAAAGGAAGCAACTTGCTGACATTACAGTTTTCTCTGAGGTCGGATCCAGCGCAGAGCTACATTCTCACTGCTTTGATAAAATTCCTAATTCTCAGAAATACTGACTCGGCAGGACCTTAGAGGTCATGTAGCCCAACCCACCATTAAAAGCTTTATTCAGTCATTAACTCACTTTATTGCCGTTGGTGATCTGGGAAGTAGTGTCACTGACTTGGCAAGTGAGCACATTTCTCTGAACCACAGTTTTCCACTATCTCATCGTGGTCTTGTCTAGAGAGATTTGACTTTAAATAATAAGAATTCTTTACATCTATTTTGCTTTTCACAGTTGTCAAAATGCTTTCGTTCATACACCCTATGCCCTTTAAATTCTCGTTTCTGAGATAAAGAGGGGCGAGTGCATTTTATGGTGGGAAAAGCTGGGAGCTAGACCAGACTGATCTGGATTCAAACTTCCACTTTGCAATATACCAGCCATGTGAACTTGGGCAGACCATTTACTCTCTATAAGCTTCCTTAGGAAGGTTGCCTTTTTCTTTAAGCCTCCAAGTTCTCATCTGTAAACTGGGGGGCAATAATACTTCCCACGCGTGGTTGGACTAAGGATTAAGAGAGGTTACATATGTAACGTGTGTGCACAGGGAAGGTGCTCGGGGTTGGTTGTTTTTCTCTTTCCTTTTCTTTTTACAGCTGAGAAACTAGAGAAGAGGTAAAGCAATGCTTCCCGGGTAAAACTGCTAGTGATTGGTGAACTGAGGCCGAGCCTTTTTACTGCGACTCTAGGGCTCTTTGTACTACATCATCCTGTCTGGAATAACTTTCTTTTCCTTCTTTAGTCTTTTGATTTGTACACGCCTTACCCTTTTTAGCTAACTTCATTGTAGTGCAAACTCTTCACTCCCTTTCTCTACTCTAGGCCTTCTGCTTTGCTGTTTCTTCTTCTCGTGGTGCTGTCCTCCTGCTAGTTTCTGTGCATATTGCCTCTTGATAGTTTCCTGTGTGTTTTATGTGCTTGTTGGAAGTTTAAGACAAATGAACAAGATGCTTTCATCCATGTTCCTCAAATGTAAAATCTGGTTCTCATATGGAAGACCGAGCAGCTGTGGTGGCATCCAGGCAGATGGGCTCTGAGTTCCCTGGCTTCTGGTGCCTGGGTGTGACGTGCTGCAGCTGCCTTCTGGATTTTGATGACTGCTCCCCTGGCCCTGCAGCTTCCCCAACACTCCTCTAACAAACTCTGATTTAAACAGCCCTACATTCAGCCTTTCACATACCCCTGTAACGCACAGAACTGGTGCAGCCCATGGGGAGCTCAAATGAATCACTGCCGAAGGAATCGGTGTTGTTAAAGAGGTCATTCTTCCAAGGCTATACAGAAATACATGCAACTCTTCTAAAACTATCTTTATTTAGGTCATTCAAAATGCATGGTCACAATGTCAGACTAGAGTGAAAAATAAATATGGAGGCGAGCAGACTTATAATACAGCATGCACACATATTTATGCAGAACACATAATAAAAAGAGACTTGTCACTCATTTCCTTTATCATACATTCAAGTGGTACAATTGGAATATTACCCAGCCCAGAGAAAATATAGTATCACAGATCTGAGAAAATTCTCAAGAGATCATCTTGTCAACCTACCTATTTCTCTCTAAGCAGAGGAAATGTCTAAACTAATCAGAATTGAGAGTTAATGTTCTCTTATTGAAAATTCCTATTCTCCTGTGAAGCCTATTTACATATCTGAAATTGTTTTCTTACCACCATACGATAATCTCTTGGGAAGTCCCACAAATAAGTGGGATCATATTTGTTTTCCTTCCTGAGGAAGTCTCTAGGGATACGATCTTGCAAGCTTATCAAGAAACCCTACGTCACATCCCTATTCTGTCTGTTGCAGGCTGCCCCCCTCCTTGCCCTAGTGGGTGTTCAGGTTCTCACCCAACCAACTCTGTTGGTGCAAGGCTGAGCCCATACTAACACCTCTTGTCTGCAGGACCACTGGCAATTTCTAAGGATCCTAGTTTTCTGGGAGGGCAGAACAAAAATAAATCTAGCAGGCTGGATACAGTGGCTCACACCTGCTATCCCAGTACTTTGGGAAGCTGAGGCAAGAGGCTTCCTTGAGCTCAGGAGTTTGAGACCAGCCTGGGCAACATGGCAAAACCCCATCTCTACGAACAAATACAAAAATTTTCCAGGTATGGTGGTGCACACCTGTAGTCCCAGCTACTCGGGAGGCTGATGTGGGAGGATTGTTTTAGCCAGGGAGGTTGAGGCTGCAGTGAGCTGTGATAGCGCTACTGCACTCCAGCCTGGGTGACAGAGAGACCCCATCTCAAAAAATAAGTAAGTAAATAGATAAATCTGGCTGTTGGCAAGGGTTCTGTGCTTCTGCTGGGCTGCTATGAGAGCTAGGACTCTCACAGCCCATTGTAAACCAACTTCACTCTTACCCTTTGACCCCTCCTCCCCAAAGCCCTGGCCAAGCCCTCAAGCAATGCAAGAAGGGAAAGGACAAACTCCCCATTGAGCAATAGAGCCAGTCCCCTGGATCCCACTGCTTTCAGGACATGTGCCTCTCCCACACCCCCTCCCCTTCCTCATGCTGGCCTCTTCTCAGCTGAGCAAGGCAAGACCATCAAATCAAGTCACATCAAATCAAATCAAAGAGAAGAAGGCAATACTGCAGACCACGTGTTGGAGAGTGAGAACACAAGGAGCCTCTTCTGTGCCCTGCATGACCACCTGCCATGCTCTTAACTTCTTTACACAGTTGCCAGGACTTATTTGAAAGCGTGGCTCGAGTTTATCTCCTTTCCCTGGATTCCCATCTCTCCAGAAAAACCAGAGTGGCAGTAACATAAACTTTGTGGAGAAACAAAATATCAATATTCTCAAACACTTTTAAAATATGCTTATCAACAATATTGCAGAATAACAGTCTGCTTAAATACCTGGCTTAATCATTTTTTTAGCCAATTTTGGAAAAAGAAATCTAATTTTACTTTTTTTGAGAACAAAAAGGAAGCCATTAGGTAATATTCAGCCTTAAGAACTGGAATCTGGTGTGGGCACGGTGGCTCATACCTGTAATCCCAGCACTTTGGGAGGCCAAGGTGGGAGGATGACTTGAGCCCAGGAATTGGTGACCAGCCTGAGCAACATGGCAAAACCCCATCTCTACTAAAAATACAAAAATTAGCCGGGCGTGGTGGTGCATGCCTGTAGCCCTAGTTACTCTGGAGGCTGAGGTGGGAGGATCACTTCAGCCCAGGGGGCAGAGGTTGCAGTCAGCAGAATGCACCACTGTACTCTAGCCCGGGCAACAGAGCAAGCCCCTTTCTCAAAAATAAATAAATAAATAAATAAATAAATAAATAATAATAAATAATAAAAATAAAAAAGAATTGGAATCTACAACATCACCGGGGCAAGCCTTGTCCTCACCAGGAACTATTTACCTCACACCAATATAGGAATTACACCCGAGGGATACTTCCAGGGCCCCAGCCTCCCCCACCCCCAGGATGACATCCACTCTCTGTGGACCCTCCACTTGACATGATTGCTTGCTCCTAGTCTGTAAATCTAGTTAGAGCCCATTAATATTTTGATGTTTCTCATAAACACAAATACACATTTTTATTCTTTCGCTTTCTCTTGTTTCTCACTGATAAAGTGCCTCATCTTCCCCACCAGGGCCTGGGATTTTGTGACCCAGGCTCTGGGTGACAAAACCATTTAGTTCTCTTGGCTTCTGCCCGGCCCAGCCCAGCCCAGGTGCACACCCAAGGCTCATTACCTGCATTCTTGGTCTTGCTTCTCGGGAACTTCCTGTGTGTTAACCTGGCTCCATAAGGTTTTGACCAAGAGGTGATGAGGCTCTCTAAGGATGAGGATGGATTTCCAGGATAGTTAAGAGTGCAGGGTCGTGTGGGACATTATCCCTCAGTTGGACTCTGTCTAGATTCCAGTCCTTCCAAGGAGACTATGAGTGATCCTAACCTCATACTTAACTCCCCTAAAAAGAGAAATGAATTGGATGCATAGTAGTCTGCTAGGGTTATCATAACAAAATGCCACATATGGTTAAAATATGCTTATCAACAACATTGCAGGAAAGAGGGAATAATAGTCTGCCTAAATACCTGGCTTAATCATTTTGTGAGCCAATTTTGGAAAAATAAATCTAATTTTACTTTTTTTGAGAACAGAAAGGAAGCCATTAGGTAATATTCAGCCTTAAGAATTGGAATCTGGGGTGGGCACAGTGGCTCATGCCTGTAATCGCAGCACTTTGGGAGGCCAAGGTGGTTTAAACAACAGAAATTTATTTTCTTAACAGGTCTGGAGGGGAGAAGTCCAAGATCAAGGTGACTGCAGGTGTGGTTTCTTCTGAAGCCTCCCTCCTTGGCTTACCTTCTTTCATGGCATTTCCTCATATAGCATTTCCTATGTGTGCACACACCCCTGGTGTCTCCTGTGTGCATCCAAATGTTCTCTTTTTATAAGGACACTAATCAGATTGGATTAGGGCCCAATGTAATGGCCTCATTTTTTTTTTTTTTTTTTTGAGACACAGTTTCACTCTTGTTGCCTAGGCTGGAGTGCAATGGTGCAGTCTTGGCTCACTGCAACCTCTGCCCCCCGGGTTCAAGCGATTCTCCTGTCTCAGCCTCCTGAGTGGCTGGAATTACAGGTGCCCGCCACCACTCCCGGCTAATTTGTGTATTTTTAGTAGAGACGGGGTTTCATCATATTGGTCAGGCTGGTCTTGAACTCCTGACCTCAGGTGATCTGCCTGCCTTGGCCTCCCAAAGTTCTGGGATTATAGGCGTGAGCCACCGCGCCCAGTAATGGCCTCATTTTTAATGTAATCACCCCGTTAAAGGCCCCATCTCCAAATATAGTCATATTCTGAGATACTGGAGGCTTCACATATTCACTCCATAATAGGTGAGTTTGCTGCCTTCTGATGTGAAGGGCTCTTATGGAGCAGATTTTATGCTACACTGCCTCAGATGCAGTTGTCATGTCTGGTTCCTAGGTGACTGCCTTTGGCTTGGCATTCATGTCTGGTGAAGCCAGTTATGGTGAGGACACCAAGTTGGTTTCCCTCAAAACATAGTAAGCAATAGCAACTGACACAAGAAAGAACTGGTTTGGGCCACTCTCCTTAAAAGGGAGCTTCAGGCGTGGCGGGTATTCCTGGATTCCTGCAGTACAAGCTGAGAATCCACGTGGCTGCCAGTTGCTGGAAGCAGAGCTGGTGCTCCTTTTCTCTCCACCTGCCCAGGTCTCAGCCTCTGGGATGTGAAAGCAGGACTGCATCTTCCCCACCCAACCTCAACTAGGCCCTTTCCAGGCCTGGCACCTCTTCACCTGTTGGGGGTTAGTAAGGGCCATGCTGGGAAGGGGGAGAGGGACCAACAAATGAGACTCTTCCCAGAAGCACCTCTGGCGGCTGGTCAGATGGCCAGGTTATGCCTAGCTTGAGAGACTTGAGGCAGAAAGACTTAAGACTGCTGCCATGATGAACTGCACCTGGGCCAGCAGCTGCCTTCTCTCCTGGGTTCCTTTTGGACTGCTTCTCTCCTGATGCTCACATAACCAGCAATCGTACACGCTGCCCCGCAGGGGAGCAGAAAGCCAGGGAGCTGCCCCTTCGTTGACTCTCAATGAGAGTCTTACCCCAGCCCTAGCCCCAGCCCCTGGTGCCTTCCTGCCTAAACTCAACTGCTCCTGTTGGGGTCCTCGTGTTGTTTGAAAGGGCAAAAGATCCCCCATAAATTTATCCAAAATAAAAAAACAAATGAGCTGAGGCCCCACCTGCTAACCAGGCCTGAATGCAGCATTTGTTGAGAGCTGGTACCTGCTTTTACTTATTCATCTGGTGTTTCCAAAGCTGAATCTTTGAGGTGAGGAACCAGGCCTACAGAATCACATTCATTCATACAGGAAGAAGGAGAAGGGGTCTTTCAGAGTATCTTAACCCTATGGGTTCCAATGCCTGGCAAATGGCATTAAGTTTGCCCTTTAGAACCCAGGGGCAGTGGGGATATTTAAATATGTAGGTGGCCACCCTGGCTATGAGAAACCATCTGATGACAAGTCCCCGTTTCCCCTCTTAGGAGATGCAGACAATACTGCCAGGTGATCCAAATGCTAGAGTGATGCTTCTTTGAAATTGCCAAGCTACCACCACTTTATCACAAACTTCTGAAGAAGTAGTTTTGCCTCGTGTTCAATTTAAGTTCAAAAATTCCTTTCAAGCTGTTTTGTTTGGATCATGTTTTTGTCTGCCAGGCATCTCTCCTTTTGGAGAAATGCCACTTCCTCACAATCTGTGAAGTGGCATTTCTCCAAAAGAGAAGGCTATGAATAATGGGGCCCTACCCCTTCAATCACAGTCCCCAATCAGACCACCCTCACTCCCAGGTATCTGAATCTAGAGTGGGTACACAGAGGGTAAGAAGGCAGGTGGGGCTGGGCTGTCTCACAAAACTGTTGCACTGGAGGAAGGCATCACAGGCATTACCACCTTGTGTTACAGATGAGAAAATGGAGACTCAGAAAATTAAATGTCTTCTCCAAAGTCCCACACTGTTCAAGGTCCCTGGCAGAGCCAGGATTTGAACCCAGGTCTTTGTGATCCCAAAGTTCACGATCGTTCAACTCACCAAAAGAGTCTCCACGTCCAAAGTGATTATTAGGGGGAAACAGCTTTAGAGCTTGCCCACTTCACTCAGTGAATTAGATGCAGAGGCATATGTGAGATTCAGTTATTTCTCATTTACATGCACAGGATCATGGTATTTCATCTCCCCACCTTGCTGCAATTCCCTGCATCCGCTCACCATTGTGGTCCTCACATGCCCTACCGTTTGCCAATGAAGGGATTTTAGTTTTTCTCAAGACATTTTTCTCTGTTTTCAGGTCTGCCTTCATCTTCATCTTCATGAGACAGGCACTAGACTATGCGTGTCCTCTGTTTTCCTGAGTTGTTCTTTTTTCAACCAATTACTGCATCCCCCTGGAGTCCCCCCACCCCCACCTCCAATTGCCTATAAAAGCAGGCTACAAGCCAGGGTGTCCCTGTAAATACTGAAATTGTTCTTCCATTTTGCCATTAGACATTATGCTTTAACCAAATAAAGCATGTCTGCTGAGGGCACTGGAGCCTCTTCCGAGGTAGTTTATTTTCCTATGACCTGCGAGCTTCTTTCTGCCTGATGAATCAGCACCACCGCTTTGCTCTCGATGCTGCAGCAGTAGCAAGGCACAAAGACTGTCAAGCCTCAGCCCATAAATGACTCTAAATGCACCTATTATTCCACTATTTTTCCAGCTGATTCCTCCTGAGTTCAATACTGTGTTCTAGGCAGTTGTAAGTGTCAGTATATCTTGCTGAGTGCTCAGGGGGTTCGAAAAAGCATTTGATTTCTTGGGTGTACTGCATGCTTTGGGAAAACAAAACCAAACAAATAATTCTTATTTGAAAATCACATTTTCATAATCCTCAAAGAGAAAAACTTAAATGCAGTGTCAACCTCATCCAATTAGCCCAGAAGCGCATGTCAGGCTGTGTCTGTGAAGATAAACTCCAGAGGAAAAGACCTGCTTGACACACCTCTTGTGGGCTTGAAAAAACACGTTTCAGTTCTATCCAGCCACCTGCCTTGATGTACTCAGAAGCTGTGGAAGGCACACTGTAATTTAACATAGATTGAGCACAATTATTTCCTCTTTGGGGGTCTAAGGGTCATGATCAGTGTGATCAGTTGTGCTTGGGTTAATTCTCACTGTCACTTCTCTGCTTCTGCTACAGACTCCATCAACTCCTCTTTTTTTTTTTTTTTTTGTTTCATTTTGTTTTAAGCGCCTGCCTTTTCTGGGCACTGTGGGAGGGAGACACAAGAAACGGCCAGATAGATCCCTTTCAAGGGCCTCTCAATACCAGTAATGTAAGCAGATTGTATCACTGGTGGCTGGACCCTGAAGAGAATTTCAATTCTAGCAGAAGCAGACGGAAATAGGCTTTTAAAATCCTTCCTCGCCGGATTCTAACCTGCTTGGGAACTGGCTGCCCACTTTTGCTGGTCTCCTAGCAACCAAGCCCCTTCCTCCGCAGGCCCTGCTGCTGTCCACCGGGCCAGGCTTGGGAGAGTCAGTCTTTCTCTGCCCTCCCCAGCACAGGGCAAGGATGTCACCGAGGGAACGGGAGTAAGCACTTGGAGAAATTGCTAAATGGTCTGTAAATGCACGGTAAAGATGACAATCCAAATGGGGGCACCTTTCACACATTTTTCAGGGGATCTTGGGATTTAAATTCATCCTTCTGCTTCCTTCCAATAATAGCTGGCATGCATGGAATGCTTTGTATTTTACAAAACACTTTTGCATCCATTACCTCATGCGATTCCCAACAAGAGTCTTGAGAGACCTCTATAGTGGGGAAAAGCATGGGGAAATTTTGTGAGTTCACTTTCAGATGCATTTAAAGGACTCAAGAAGAAACTCCAGGTCGTTCCATTAGTAGTGTCTTAAAAAGGGGGGAGAAATTCTAAACACCAATTTTTTCCATCATCGTCATTGGTAATTTTAAGTTCTGACCAGCCAAGCTTTGCCTTTGTGGGAGGGAGTTGAGTGGCACCTAGGAAAGGTGATGTATCTCTTTCTCTCTCCTGCCCTATCACTCTCCTTGTTGCTTACACAGCAGCCACTTTGGGATTAAAACTGATGGAGGCTCTTTGTTGATAATAGCTTTGTTCAGAATTTTGCCTATAATATTCTTCCCTTCTTGTAATAAAAGGACAAGCAGAAGGGAGAAAAGCTGTCTGAGTCTGCTTGAGCCACCATAACAAATGACCATAGACTGGCTTAAACAATAGAAATTTCTTTCTCACAGTTGCGGAGTCTAAAAGTCCCAGATCAAGGTCCCGCCGGGTCTGTTTCTGGTGCAGCCTCTCTTCCTGGCTTGTAGACAGCTGCCTTCTCTCTGTGTCCTTACGTGGTGGAGAGAAGACTCAGGTGTGTTCTTCCTTTTCTTATAAGGGCAACAGTTTTGTGGGATCAGGGGTCTACCCCTATGGCTTCACTGACTTAACCTGAACCACCTCTGCACCACCTCTGCAAAGTCTCCATCTTCAATATAGTCACATGGAGAGGTAGGGCTTTAACATATGACTATGGTCCTGAAGGATGGAGGGAAGAGAAACAAAATCTTTCCACCGACTCAAAAATTCTGCAAAGTCTCCCTTAGCTGGAGATAGAAGCACGTCTTTGAACTGTGGGTCAGAAAATTTGGCTCAGTGATAAAAATCTTTTTGTTTCCCTTGCTCCTTGTGGATTGGAATCCTTTGAAAGAAGTTATTGATTCTCCGTGGTTTACAGCATCTTTATCATTTTAACAGTGTTCACACAACTTGTATGATTGTTCCAAGAGAGTCTGCTAAAAACAACAGGATCTAAAAATGCAGTTGTGGAGATGCTTCTGTCATCTTGAGGAATAATACAGGGTAGTTGCAGGAGAGTAAAAAATTCCATTCCAGGCAGCAATTTCACGTGACTAGCAAAAGGAAACTGATGAAATAGCTGCAGAGGGTATGGGCTGATAAGGCCCTGAAAAAACAGGGTGTGGACCAAGCTGGCTAAGACCACCTGGATTCAACGTGGCACTGGATTTGACTTAGGTTTCACTTAGGACCTCATTATATGCTCATTAACATATAAATCACACACCCACCAGCACCATGACAGTTCCAAGAACACCCATATTTGGTGTAAAAATGGGTGGCACCACAGTCTGAGAAATCTCCACTTTTTCCAGGAATTTTCATGAATATTCCACCCCTTGCTTAAAGAAACCTATAAATGTAGCAGGCCCAAACCCCCTTGTGCTCGACTCTCTCTTGAGTATACCTGCACTCCCTTTTCTTGCGTATGTACTTTCCTCTTTGCAATAAATCTCTACTTTCACTATTTGACGACTCATCCTTAAATGAATTCTTGTGACAGTGTGAAGAGGTCCCGAGCTGTGGTCGAGGTCCCACCAGCGTTTGGGGATTTCCCCCAGCCCATTGGTGTGAATCTTGCTCATCATGGTGCAGTTATCAGCAGTCTGTGCTATTGAGAGAGATGGCAGCAGCTGGAGGTCTTGGAGTGACCCCTTTCATCACCACCTTCAAAAACAGCAGCTGTGACTATGGTGGCACCCTAGTAGCCACAGAGCGCAGATACAGCGGTCTTCTGCGAACACACTCCCTCCCTCTTGCTCTGTTGGTGCTGGCCTCTTGCCTTTTTGTTTTCTGGTTGTCAAACGGAGGGGAGAAGGGAGAACTCTGTTTTGCAGCAGCGATAGCAGGTTTTTCATCATATGTAAAGCTCTGGATAAAGAAAATCAGTCTAAACAAAGCCCTAACTTCATTGGTTCACAATCTTGAAAAGAGAAAATGCAAATGTAAATTTTAAAAATAAACTTGTTTTATTTTGGAATCCTTTTAGATTTACAGAAGAGCCGCCAAGACGGTACAGAGAAGTCTGTGTATCCCTTCATCCAGTGTGTGTCCCGTGTTACCTCACATTACCAAGGCACCTTTGTCAAATTATAAAACCAGCATGGATATGTGACTAATGCTATTCAGAGCTCACCAGTTTTTCAACTAATGTCCTTTTTCTGCTCCAGGATCCAATTTTGGGTCCCATATGGCGTTTAGTCACTGTGTCTCCTTTGTCTATTCTAATCTGTTGCAATTTGTTAGTCTTTCTCTGACTTTCATTCCCTGAACATTTTTGAAGAACACTGGTCAGGTATTTTGTAGACTGTCTATCTATGTGGGTTTGTCTGATGCATTTTCTCATTATAGGAAGACCATATACAGTGGTCTTCTGGGAACACACTCCCTCCCTCTTGGGAGGGGTTAGGGATTTTTTGGGGGTAGAAGAATACATTGAAGTTATGCTCCCTTCTGCTATCACATCCGGGGGTAACTGACAGCCCCATGGCACCACTGATGATGTTAGTGTTGATCATTTGGTTAAGGGGGTGTTTGCCAGATTTCTGCACTGCAATGTTACCACGTTTCCCTTTTCATACTTTTATTTTTGGAAGTGAGTCACTAGCTACAGCTCATGCTGGGTGGCTGGAGGTGAAAGATGAAGATATCTATACATACTATTTGGGAAGATTTGTCTCTTCTCCCTATTTATTTATGAAATGTGAATTTTTTAAAAATCACAACACAGACTCGGGATGAAACAAAGTCAAATACTGTCAAACAAGGGTACCAAGAGAATCAAACAGTAGAACGCTAATCTAAATAAAACTTTTCCAAATCATGGAATTTTGAAATTGATGAGATTCTTTTATTTTTAAAAAACACTTTAAAAAACAGTTACCTACAGAAGAACAATTTATTTAACCATTGTGTAATACAGCTTCATTGTTAGAAAGGATATCGAATTACAAGATGTCCATTACAACAGGCCTTATTAAGAACTGGAGATTGCTTCTGAATTAAGGCCATAGAGAGGGAACTTTTCAGGGCATGTGAAATGTGAATGCCAGTTTTCAGAACTAAAAAGGAAAAGGGAAGGGAGGATATAGACTCCTTCATGAAACAGAATGCAGAATTCCTACAGGGTATTGCAGGCTAGAGATACCCCTATTCCTGTCTGGAAATGCAGGAAAAAATGTAGCATTTGATAACAGATGGCCTAGAGCAGGGGTATCCAATCTTTTGGCTTCCCTAGGCCACATTGGAAGACAAAGAATTGTACTGGGCCACACATAAAATACACCAACACTAACAATAGCCAATATGCTAAAAAAAATTACAGGAAAATCTCATACCGTTTTAAGAAAGTTTATGACTTTGTGTTAGGCCACATTTGAAGCTGTTCAGGGCTGCATGTGGCTTGTGGGCCATGGGTTAGACAAAGTTGGGCTAGAGGGTTTCTTAAGTGTTTCTTTCTAGCTTCGGGTCGGAAGAGAGAACTTGACTGAGTTTGTAGAGGCCAATTGTCTTTTGCGAAAGTTTAACAAAGCAAAAACACCAAGCAACAAGGAACCAGAGGCTCCCAGGTTAGAGCAGTGCCAGTAAAGAGGCCTAAGCCTAACATTCATCCTAAAACCAAGGCAAAAACAACAACCAAACAAAACAAAACCAGGAAACACTTTGAAAAAGATCAGTTTTCCAAACTGTAAAATAATAAAAGCATATAGCACAAATCAATACAGTCAACAGAATATTCAATGAAAAGAAAGTCTTCTTATCCCAAGCCCACTCTTGAAAGGCAACCTCTGTTAATAGTTCCTTGTATTTCCAGAGGCAAAGATGCCCACTACAGCCTTATTTGCAATAACAAAAAAGCTGGAAGCCAGCAAAGTGTATGTTCAAAGTGTATGAACAAAGTTCATCAGTAATGAACTAGTAAAATTAATCATGGCTCATCCATACAATGGGATGTTATGTAGATATTACAAAGAATGAATTCATTACACGTGCTTACATGGAAAGTTCTGGAAAACATATCATTAAGCAAAAAAATAGCAAGGTATGTAAAGCATGATTTGTCTTTCTGATTTAAGCCATATACGCCTCATTCAAAGGTAACCATCCCAGCATTACCACTAGGGTTGGTCTCATCAGAAAATGCCTATCTATAAAGAAGTCACAGACTTGGCAACAGGATGTTGGAGAAGATTGTTCCTACTAAAATGATGTTACCACTGCATTGTCTTGAATCTTAAATGGCCGTAGGAATTCTGCCCTTGGCATTCACATGGCACTTCCTGTTATAACTCAGGAATACTGTGCTTATTGGTTCTAAAACACTCTTTTTTTCTGGTCACATTTTAACATCTAAAATCGGGATGTGTCTTAAACTCTGTCGGCTAGGTTGTGGTTGGTGATGGGACTGTCACTGTTTGCACATGTGCAGCAAAACTTGCAGAAGAGTGCTCAGTGGCTGGGGAAAAGAAACAGGAGATATTAATAAAGAACTCATTTAAAAAAAGTCACATCCTCAAAGATGGTAGAGTGTGTGTGTGTGTGTGTGTGTGTGTGTGTGTGTGTGTGTAAGGAGGGAAAGGAGCAGTTTTCAATAATGCTAATTCAAAAAATAATTTAGAAGAGCCAAATTTGAACATGAAGAAGTTTAAGAATATGGCAACCAATTTATTTTGTTTATATTTTCTTTTTTTAAGATACATGTCAGAGTAATTTATGATAAAAATCTGTCTCTAAATAATCTTAAAGAGTTCTTTAAATAACTATGCAAACTCTAAGTGATAAAGAAGCATGATACTAGAGTTTAATTGTCAGCCTTTATTATATCCTAACAAAATATAACATGTTGTGTCTTACAAGTGATGGAGTTTTAGATTCAATGAAATATGAGGGGTATTTCTTATTTAAAGGACCATCTTTTGAAGGATTCAGAATGCACAGCTCATATCTCTGATAGGCCTTTCTCTTAAATAAATTGGCTAGCTTTCAGGCACTCCTTTAGATCTATGAAGGATAAGGCTTGGATCTGAAAAACATTATTTAAGAAAGGCCAAGCGAGTGTTTTGTGAAAGTGAAAGTATTCCTTATTTACCTTCACATTGGCTTTTTCATTGTAAGAAGCATGTTAGTCATTCCCTTGCTAATTCATTTCTTTCTCTGTAGCCTAGGTTCCCTAATGCCATTCCAGCTTGTAATTATATATGAGGTCACTTTGATGATGGGACCTTGGATTTCACTAATTTCCCCCGATGGCAATCACAGCACCCAACTGCAAAGTTCCCCTCCAATTAGCGAGCATTTCTGGGATTACCTGGAGTGTGTCTCATGTATTCTGAGTAAGTTAGGTTCACTGTATGAGGATATTTTTTCTTCCCCTTTGTCAGATCTCCTTCCATCAGGAGGACTCAGGTCCACCAGGCACTGCAGCTTAGTTAGACGCTGCTGCTGCCTCCTCTGGCAGCTGCTGCTGGTGCACAAGAGTCTCCCTGTTCAGGCCAGGTGCGGTGGCTCACGCCTGTAGTCCCAGCACTTTGGAAGGCCAAGGCGGGTGGATCACCGGAGATCAGGAGTTTGAGACCAGCTAGGCTGACCAACATATTGAAACCCCGTCTCTAGTAAAAATACAAAATAAGCCAGGTGTGGTGGTTCATACCTGTAATCCCAGCTACTCAGGAGGTTGAGGCAGGAGAATCGCTTCAACCTGGGAGGCAGAGGTTGCAGTGAGCCAAGATTGCACCACTGCACTCCAGCCTGGGCAACAAGAGCCAGACTCCATCTCAAAAAAAAAAAAAAAAAAAAAAAAAGAGTCCCCTTGTTCTACTGCAAAGTGTGTGGCGAATATCTCTCTTTGTGGCTTACACTGTTGCCATGTTTTAGTCTTCCTTACTGGCTAAAAATGGGTAATTGAGCTAAACTGAGCCAGTCAGGGCTCTTCCCTGGAATGTTTGAACTCAAGTAGTTCTAATCTCTAGAGTGGTAAATCTAGTAGATGTAAACTTGGGAGTTGCTGGGAACTAAATGTCTACAACTGGTTTGAGACAAGGAATCCAGCTTGCAGAGAGAAGCACAGACCTGATTTCAGACCCAGTTTACCCTGCCCTGCCTATGGTTTGTAGAAAATGAGTCACGTTTGCTCAAGCTAATTTAATATGGAGTGCTGTACTTGTAAAGCAAAGTATACTCACCACACTGTGACACTCCTCTTTCGGCATTTATACCCACTCCTCTGAAAAGCTGAGTCCACGGTGGGTTGAGATGGGAGACAAACTCAGGCAATAGACTCCACACTGCACCCTCACTCACCATCTCCATTGACAAAAGCTTTGGTCTTGGGCTAAGATGCCTTGTGATTCCTTCCTTCAATATCTGCCTGACCTTCATCCCTGTATAGCTCAGTACATGGTCTCCCTTACTTGAACTGTACTTTTCTCCTCTTCCTCTCAACCCTCTTCTCTTTCACTTCAGAGTTCTCATTCCATAATTACTAAATACCTGTCTATCTTCAACATTTTCATGGAATACTTCCCCTATCTTCAGTTTTAACTGGTACCAAGGACATCACTTCTGCTGACCTCCTGAACACAGGCTGCTCATTTTTGTATGTTTCATGTATTTCAGGCTCGGAAGTTGGCATCTTGTCCTCCTTGCTCCAAAATACCACTTCTAGACCATTATCTCCTTACTCTTCTGTGAAACTAAAAAGCCCCTTTTTAAGCTCCATCACCCTCTCCTCACCTCTATGCCCCCTTTTTACAGCCCTCCTTGTATCCTCTTTGCATTCACTGGTGACATTTGTGCCTGACTCACAGCCTCCATCACTATCAAATGCATGCCATCATCCTGGGGGACTTCACAGTCCACCATAACAGCCGTCCAAAAATCTCAGACTCTTGGTTGCTGACTTCCTCGTTGTCAAAGGCTTTGCCTTGCAAACCACCCCAGCCATCTCCTCTCACCCTCTCAACTCGGAACCTGTTGTTTTTCAGAAACGATGCCAATGTCCATGCCACTAATTTCAACATCCTGCTATCCAACCACAGCCTCTTATTTTTCCAGCTTACTCATTTAATGACTCCCATGAAATCTGCCCTTCAACAGTATTGGGGCTACATTGCAGCTACTCCCGTGAATTTCCTGCTTTTTCCTTGCCTATAAGCTCCTTCAGCTGAAAGAGCACTCAGTTTCCAGGAACATTAGTGTCACAAGAGCTGTCTAGCACTAGAGGTGGCATGGTGCCTTGTCCAGCAGAGATGGCAGCAGAGCTATATTTGATTTCCACTCATCTTTGACACCACTGAGAAGGCTTTCTAGGCTTTGCCAACATAATAAATCTCTCTACTGGTTGTTTGATTGATTTATTTATTTTTTATTTTTACTTTTTATTTTTTTAGAGACAGGGTCTTACTCTGTCTCCCAGGCTTGAAGTTCAGTGGCGTGATCATAGCTCACTGTAACCTCAAACTCCTGGACTCAAAAGATCCTCCTGCCTCAGCTTTGAGAGTTTGTTTTTGTAGAAACCAGGTCTTGCTATGTTACCCAGACTGGTCTCATATTCATTCTGTATATCTGATTACTAGTAAGGCTAAACATATTTTTGTATCGCTATTGGTCATTTATGTTCTCTTGTGAATTGTCTGTTAATGTCCTTTGCCAATATTCATATTTGGGTGCTCATCTTTCCTTATCAATTCATAGAACTCTTTATATTAAGGATATTAGTTCCTTGTCATATGTGTTGTAAACACATATTTGCCTTTTAACTTTGATTATGGAGTGCTTTCCCTTTTCAAAAAATTTTAATTTTAATAATCTACCCTAGCAGTCTCTTATTTATGGTTTTTGTCTTTGATGGCAAGCTTCAAAAAGAACTTCCTCATCTTTTCTTCAGATATTTTTATGGTTCAAGTTTTCGCATTCTTTTTTTTTTTTTTTTTTTTTTGAGACGGAGTCTTGCTCTGTCGCCCAGGCTGGAGTGCAGTGGCCAGATCTCGGCTCACTGCAAGCTCCGCCTCCCGGGTTCACGCCATTCTCCTGCCTCAGCCTCCGAGTAGCTGGGACTACAGGCACCCGCCACCTCGCCCGGCTAGTTTTTTGTAATATTTAGTAGAGACGGGGTTTCACCGTGTTAGCCAGGATGGTCTCGATCTCCTGACCTCGTGATCCACCCGTCTCTGCCTCCCAAAGTGCTGGGATTACAGGCTTGAGCCACCGCGCCCGGCCAAGTTTTCGCATTCTTAATTTGTAATCTCTCAGGAATTTAACATCAACAAGTACAATACGGGTCTAGCCCCTTTTTCCCCTCTGAAAATAGCCATCAAGCCAGGCATGATGGCGGGCACCTGTAATCCCCACTCTCTGGAGGCTGAGGCAGGAGAATTACTTGAACCTGGGAGGCAGAAGTTGCAGCGCCACTGCACTGCACTCCAGCCTGGGCGACAGAGGGAGAGACTGTCTGGGAGAGGAGAGAGGAGGTGAGGGAGGGAGGGAAAGAAAGAGGGAGACAGCAAGTCTTCTCAACATTGTTTATTGACTGTCATCTGATTTCCATTAATCTGAATTCGATTCCACTGATCTGTCTTTCTTTATGCCAGTACAATGCTGTTTACCCACCACACCCAGCTAATGTTTGTATTTTTTGTAGAGACAGAGTTTTGCCATGTTGCCCAGGCTGGTCTTGAATTTCTGAGGTCAAGTGATTTCTGCCTCGGCCTCTCAAAGTGCTGGGATTACAGGCGTGAGCCACCATGTCTGGCCTCTGTTTTAATTTCTATAGCTTTGTAAAATGTTTTAATATCTCTTAGCAAGACTCCGTCTCTAAAATAAATAAATAAATAAAATAAAGTTTCTCTCATCACCAAGATAGTATGGTTCTCCATTAGGCATGTGTTTTCTCACACACCCTGAGTAAAGTTTTTGTTTTCTTCACAAAAATTAAGAGTATAAATTTATTTATGTCAGCCAGGCATGGTGACTCATGCCTGTAATCCCAGCTTTTTTGGAGGCCGAGGTGGGTGGATCACTTGAGGGCAGGAGTTCAAGACCAGCCTGGCCAACATGGTAAAATCCATCTCTACTAAAAATACAAAAATTAGCCCGGTGTGGTGGTGCACGCCTGTAATCCCAGCTATCCTGGAGGCTAAGGCAGGAGAATCACTTGAACTCTGGAGGCAGAAACTGCAGTGAGCTGAGATCATGCCATTGCACTCCAGCTTGGGTGACAGAGTGACTCTGCCTCAAAAAAAAAAAAAAAAAAAATTACTTATGTCTTTTATGAAAGAGGTTGTCTTTCTTGACTTATTTTATGATTTCTTCTTTTTGTATTGTCTAGCTATTTCCTTTGTTTTCTATATTTCACTCTATATTCTGTGTTGTGTTAAAATAATGTTTTATTTGCTTGAATTTTCTGCGGTAATTTAGAATTCAGAAATTCTATTTTCAGTTACTCTACTAGTGTCTTTAGGCTTGGAAAATTATCCTTAAACTTTGTTTCTTTTCTTTTCTTTTCTTTTCTTTTTTTTTTTTTGGAGAAGGAGTCTCACTCTGTCGCCTGGGCTGGAATACGGTGGCATGATCTCAGCTCATTGCAACCTCCACCTCCCAGGTTCAAGTAATTCTCCCTGCCTCAGCCTCCCAAGTATCTGGGATTACAGGCACCTGCCACCATAACTGGCTAATTTTTGTATTTTTAGTAGAGACGGGGTTTCGCCATGTTGGCCAGGCTGGTCTCGAACTCCTGACCTCAGGTGACCCACTGTTTATTAATGGCAAGAACATAAAGCTTTTCATAAACCTCACTTTTAAAACATGTGTAATCATCTATGAATGAAGTAAATAGATCCAGACTCAGGGTTTTCCAACAGACAAGGTGTGTGGCATTTTCTTGACCCTTTCAACTCCCAAAGATTGGGCTGATAAAGGAGCCCTTTGCAGACATTTGTTGTATCTCTGCAAGCCCCAGAAATGCATTCCAATCAACCTGCGACCCATGCCAGCTTGTACATTTTCTAACCAAGAAAGTCAGATGCAGTGGGCAGTTTCCTCTAAACAGTGTCTGACATGAAGGTCACACACCTCCAGCACACTTCTTTCCATCCTGCTCTCAAGGGAGAGGGGACTCCCTATGCAGGATGGGGGGCTTCTCTGCTCCTGCTGCTTCCTGTTCCATGGCATGCTGGCAGTTAACAATCTCCAGATAAGTGTGGCATGATGCTGATGCGGAGATAGAGAGTTGAGCCCAGCCCATGCAGAACATGACTCCTGTACAGTTAGGAAATTGCTATTTGTTTTTCTAGATTGTCAGGTCTGCACCTGAATTATGTATAGACACTGAAGGAAGAATCTAAATAATGCCTTCCTTCTCTAGGGCCATCTGCCAGGTTCTCCTTCAAAAGGCAGAGCATGCAGGAGGCAAATCAAACAGCATGCTTCCTGTTCCTTCTTCTTGGTGGGCCCCACTGCAGGCCAACAGCACTGTCTCATTTATAGTTCCCAGTGCTGTCGTCAGTTTTGTATTTTGGTCTATCCTCATGGCATTTTAATGGGAAGGCAGGAGAAACTGTATCAAGAACAGCCTTCTGCTGCCATGCTAATCCAGAAGCCATATCTCTATATTTTTTTCAAAGTATATGATGTAACTTAAAACCTCCCCCATGTCAGGAAATGCAAAATTTGCAGTTCTTGGGGGAACATTATATCATCATCTTTGCATTCACTTAAGGTATTTTACTTAAGAGGCAAAGTAGTAATCTAAGATACTTCCTATTTTACATGTATTAATGCAATAGTCAGAGGTTAATATTTCATTAGGGTTGAACTAAGTATTTACAGATGTGCATTCGAAGGGTGAGTAACCTAAAATTTACCAGCTGGGGGAGGGAACAAATCCATCCATTTCAAAATGATTCATGCTAACCGTAATGGTGTCTCATGTTGAGAAAGTATAGTATTGTAATTGTATGCTTCTCCTAGTGGAACATTGGTAACCACTTTTTAAAGGACTCTTGCATAGTGCCTACACATGTGAAGGACGTTTAAAAGCTGGAGTGGAGTTAGGGGGATCAGGTAAGATATTGAGACACCAAAGAGAAAACAAAAGGACTAAACAAAATCTAGTGGTTTTTTTTTTTTTTTTTTTCCTGGGCTTTTTTTCTTTTTGAGCTATTGTTTCTTTGCTGTGGAGTGCAGTAGCTCTATGCTTTGTTATTTTAGCACTTGTTTTTATACTGCCTCTACTAACTGTACGAGCCTGGGCAAGTCCCGCGTCTGAGTTCCATCAGCTGAGGCAGGGATATGTGGGGAGAAAGGAAGTGGATTGCATGACAGCATCCATATCCAATCTTTTCTTGGCAGGTGTAGCTAAGGGCTCAAGTTGGAAGCTTCAGAGAACCATGCGGTCTTGGGAATAGAGTGTGGAGCACACATTTATTAACCTCTGTTAATAGACTCTGGCATAAGAAACCTGTGATCCAGATCCTGCTAGACTCAGTGCTAAGGGACTACAACTGGGGCATGGTGCTCACATCCAGACACCTCTTTTGCTTTTCTTTTTGAGACAGGGTCTTGCTCTGTCACCCCGGCTAGAGTGTAGTGGCACAATCACAGCTCACTGCAGCCTCCCCCGGGCACCTCAGCTTACCCTCCCGAGTAGCTGGGGCTACAGGCTCAGGCTACCACACCCACAGGCACCTCATTTTAAGAGAAACACTACAAGAGAGAATGGAATGTGCCTGGGAAGGAGTATCCAGGTGGCAGAAATTAAAAAGAAAGAAACACACATATACCATGAATTGGAGAAAAAGAGATTGAGGAAGAGGCAGAATATTATGAGATATTAAATCGGAGAAAGAAGTTACAGTTTGCCTCTATAGCTCCAGGGGGCAGGACTAGAAACAACGTCTGGAAGTGGGAGGGGGAGGATTTGACTCATTGTAAGGAGGAATTTTCTCACAACAGAGGTTGTTTAGCTGTGAGAGGGTGTCTGCTGAGTCCTTGCGTTCCTTAGTATAGTATTTAGTTTATGTAGGAAGTCAGAGGGATAGAGAGATACAAATCAGGGTTCCTATTTGGAGGGAACAAATAATTAGAGGACCCCTAATGTTCCTTCTAAGATTTACCTCCCAGTTTGCTATTCGTGTATGGGATTTATAACTGAAATATTATAATATTCAAATCTTGGTACTACTTTTACGTCCAATCAGACCATGCTGCAGTAGAAACGTGTATCACGGGGTCGCCAGAATCACAAGATATCTCCTCAAAAGACTTACTCTTTGCTCCAGAATTTCAGAGCAAAGGTTTTTTTAAATTTTTTTCTATCTTTTGATAGCTTAAAAAAATCATAGTTCTTTTTCAATGTATAACAGTATTTTCAAAATACCTCTCAACTGAGGTTAATTTACTGTTAACCCTCTCTGTCCTTCTCTTGCCCTCCACACGTGCTATTCAGGCTTAGCCATGAGGCTGAGTAAACAAGGAGGGAGAAATTGGACAGAGGAAGGGGACAGCTCAACGCCCACCTCTTCCAGCACAGGTTACTTACAGTAAATCCTGGGCAGAAGGAAAGGATGCAAAAGAAACACTCCATCTTCTGGACTAGGCGACTATAAGTACAAAGAAGGGAGAGTATGCTGATTAATTTCATGTGCCGACTTGACTGGATGGAGGTATGCCTGGATGGCTGCTGAAGCATTATTTCTGGCTGTCAGGTCTGGGAAGGTGTTGCTAAAGGAAATTGGAGTGTAAGTTGGTGCACAGAGTAGGGAGGATCCACCCTCAACGTGGGCAGGCACTAACCAGTCTGCTGGGGGCCCAGATAGAACAAAAAGGCAGAAGAAGGGCTTTGTCTCTCCCCTGTTTCATCCCCGCTCCCCTTGCCCTCTCCCCTTCTCCTCCTCTCCTCTTTCCCCACCCCCTCTCGATTCTGGAGTAGGATGCCCTTCTTCTCCTGCCCTTGGGCATCAGAATTCCAGGTTCTTTAGAACTTTGGACTCTGGGACTTGCACCTGGCCTCTCAGGGCTCTCAGGCCTTTGGTCTCAGATTGAGAGTTATATCAATTGGCCTCCTTGGCTCTCGGACCTTCCAACTTGGACTGAGACATGCTCATGGTTCTCCAGCTTGCAGACAGCCTATCATGGGACCTCTCAGCCTCCATAATTGTGTGTGCCAAGTCCTCTAATAAATCTCTTCTCATCTATCCATATCGATCTACCTATCCCATTGGTTCTGTCTCTCTGGAGAACCCTGATTAATACAGAGAGGAAAGCAGGAGAATATGATAGTGTGCCCAGAACTCTTCCTTGAGGCCTTAGCTCAGGGGTAGTGAGGAATGTTAGACAGGTTATGGGGAATACTAGCGGGAGGCGGATGTTTGCTTCACATTTGGGACTCTGGAAGGAGCTCATCTCAAAGGCTGTGCTGCCCTCGCCTGTGGGGCCACATCAGAGTAGCTTCGTGGGGCAGCATGATTTGCCAAAGGAGAGCTAGAGTTGCTTCAACTGAGGAGCTGTTGGTATTGATGTGGCGTGGGTAGGGCCCAGAAGACCCCGCATACCCCCAAGTAGGTGGGTGTTTAGGAACTAGCTGAGTTGAGAGCTGATGGGCATGTAATGGGCCTGTGATGGTGAGGGGCAAAGAGTTAGACTGGTCCAGGGAGTGAATGGAAGACAGGCAGAGCTCAGAGGGGTCTGTGATGCCCACAGGAGTTGAGGGGCCAGTCAGCCAGGGAGCACCACTGTAGCTTCATCAGGCTGAGAGACCAGATCACAGACAATGGCAGAGGAGGTTTACAGAGCAAATGGAGATGAGTCGCACAAAAGATACCATTGCCACAAAGGCCACTGAGGACTCAGAGAGCCACGTAGGAGCACAGACAAGGCCTTCTTTCCTCCAGCCAAGGTCACTGAACCACACCCCATCCTCATACACCTAGCCACCATCTTGCAGAGGATATGAGAGAGGCAAGCATCTTTAGCTAAAGGGATTGAGCATTTTCTTAAGGAGAGTGTTTAAATGGTTGCACCACACCAGGTTTTAAGACTAGACTAAAATTTAGGAGTTATTTTCTGGCATCCTTTTAGGTGAGGGGCAGGGGGGTGTCTGTTGTGGACAACCTAAAGAAGGAACATTATCTTTACACATCTGAGTTGGAGTATGAATAATTTTTTTTTATTTCATTACAAATGCCAACAGCATAAAAACTGTGGCGTTGACCTCGTGGACAGACACTTGTATGTCCAGGGCCTAGGGTGGTGCCTAGGACAAAGAATGTGCCAAATAATTATTTGCTAAGTTAATTAATAGCAATTTTCAGTAATAAGATGGAAGAACATTTTTACAAACTCAGATATATTATTGTAGAAATATCAGTCACTTCCTTGGTTCGATGCAGGCTCTCTAGGGAATCCATACAATTCAGTCTCCATCTGAAATAGGACCAGCAAGATAAGGTATCTCATCAGGGAGAAATTTAAAAGATGAAATGGAGTAGGAGGGACTAGCATCAGAAAGGACTATGTAATAAAGGTCACTGAGAGAAGATGAAAGAAAAAATCAATGAAGAGCTGCAAAAGACGGAAAAAACATTTGTAATAGCTGAAGTTAATTTAAAGCAATGACAAGTGGAGTTGGTTTGGATTATGTGTATGAGGCCTAGTATAGTCCATTTTATTTTTATGCAGTATCCTTAAAACTTCATGTCATAAAGCACTTAACATAAAACACTCAATAAGAGAATCAATTATAGACTGAAAATGACATAAAGATAATTTAAAATTTTTTTCACATTGCATTTTCATGCCAATTAATTTCAAAATGAGTTGCTGGTTTGTTGATTTGCAATTTTGCTATCGAACACAACTCTCTTCTTTGCATCAGCACAGCCTGATACATTCACGACATACAATCAAAGCCCCTGGAAATAATGCTTTCATAGTACACGCTATGATAGAATTTCTGCAAAGCTAAAGATGTTCTGCTCATCCTAAACACCCTTTTCTTTCTCATCCACCTTTTCTGATTCTTTTTATTTTACCAATGCAACGTATCTCATATTTGCTACAGCTCGGACTCTCAACACCTCTTGCCTAAACCAGGGATAGAAGATACGGGTGCCTCTCACAAGACCCAGACTTCTCCACTGAATGCTAAGCTACCTACTGAACATCTGCATTGGATACCTAATAAGCATCTCAACCTTAGATTTTCAAAACCCAGTTCCTAGTTTGTCCCCAAATCTGTTCCTCAGGGAGCCTCCCCCAAGCTCAGTAAATGGCAATTCCATTTTTTTCTGACTGTTCAAGCCAAAAACCTTGGAGGTTTTTTTTGGCTCTTTTCATTCTTTCACATATCAGGCCCATTCCTTCATCAAATTCTGAAAGCTCTACCTTCAAAACACAGCCCAAATCTGATCGCTTTGTGTCACCTCTCCAGCTCCCACCCTGGGCAATGTCACCATCATCTTTCATCTGGATTATTGCAATACCTTTACAACTGGTCTCTCCTGGCCTCCCTAGAATAGCCAGGATGATCTCTTTAGATTGTATCACTCCTCTGCTCGAAGTCCTTCAATAGCCCTCCATTTACTCTGAACAGAAGCCAAGTCTTCCCTGTGGCCCGCAAGGCCTTCTATAATCTGGCCTTCCCCTCACTTCACTCACTTTATCTCCTCCACTTTCCCCATCTCACTTTATTCCAGACACACTGATCCCCATGCTGCTCAGAAAAGAAGTTAGGCATGCTCTTGCCTTTGGGCCTCCGCCCTAGCTGTTCCCACTGGCGGGAACATTCTTGCCCAGAAAGAAGCACGGCTCACTCCCTCACCTCCTTCAGGTTTCTGCACAGGAGGCACTTCCTCAAGGAAGGCCTTCCCTGGTCACCTTCATTAAAATAGCAGTTCTCTGATTCTCCTTTCCTGCTCCCTCCCCAACCCCCTTAACCTGCTCTATTTTTTCCCATAATCCTTATCTCCATCTGACCTACTATATTACTTTTTGTCACTGCTCGTCTGAAATCCCTGAAGCTCCTCCTTCCCTCAGAGAATGTAATTTTCTTGAGTTCCACCTGGGATTTGTTTGTTGCTTTATTCTCACATTGTAAAACAGTGCCTAGCATATGGTAGGCAATAAATAGATATGTGTTGAATGGATTGAACAACTATGCCGGTGACTTAGCCACCCTTAGCTACCCCACGGAACTCACATTTGTTCCAGGAAGGGTCTGTGAAGGTAAAAGACAGGCAAAAGTGGTTTGCCAAGTTGGCCTGGATGAACCGCTCTAGGAGGGACCCTGGAACTTGGCAGTTCCAGTTAGGGGACCAGACATCGTGGGTCCACAACTTGTTTATACCACTTCTATGGTTGTCTTTCTTAGCCTTTCTAGCTTTCATTTTCCCTCCTTTCCTCTCCCTACCATCATCATCACAGTGGTCAAAAAGTCTTTATGATGGTTTTATGAAATACTTCCTAGTTCTAGGGCATTGTGTAAGCAGCTGCAGGGATCCAGGGTGTGGGCTGCCTGATATTTTTAGGCAAAGAGACTGTTCAGCAATGGTCTCACCCACATGAATTGGAACAGAGTGGGATCGAACCACCTGTCCCCATTACTGCTGTGTGACTGGTGCCTCCAGGCCTGATCCCAGGCTTGATCCAATTAGTCCTTGTAGTTGAAGGCCAAGTGCAATTAGCTCTAGGTTAAGAGTATGGACTTTGATAGACCTGAGTTCAAGCTCTACCACTTGGTAACTCTGGGACTGAGGGAAAGCCACCTAAATTCATCAAGGTTTCGATTTCCTTATTCTCAAAATGGAAAAAATAATACTACTTTCTTCAGACAGCTGCTGTTAGTTATTAAATAAAAACTCAACTCAAACACATGGCACCGTGTTTGGCCCATAGCAAGGACTTAACTAGTAATAGATGCTGTCGCTATGGTGGCTATTTCCACTCAAATTGAATAACCAACCACCACGAGAGGCTCCTGAGAAGAGGAAAGTCATTTAACTCTTATCCTGCCCTCAAATGCTTAATGTGGATCATTGGGACTCTGACTTTTCAGTGGCTCTGTTGTGTCCTTGAAGTTGCTGAGTGGTTAAAACTGTGGAGAGTCCATGAGACAGAGCCAGAGGGATTTAGAAACAAAGTAAATGTTTACCTGCATTTTATGTGCTCGGTCTGTTAAATAGCTCTGTTTTCATTGACTTGGTCCACATTGATCAGTGATTCACAGGAGACCTTAACTATGCACTTCTATATATAAAGTTGATGTAACTGGGGTTTCTTTAAACCACTTTTGTATTTTTGTATGTTTAGAGTATACTTTATCATTATCATCAACTGAAAAGCAACGTGCTCAGCTCACATATGGATTTCCAATCACATGGCCATTACTGAAGGAAATGTGACCCAACGTGTTGAGGATATCATCTAGCTTCTCTTTTGCTTGATGTATGTCTGCGTAGTTTTTGTATATATGTTAAACTGCAAACACTTTGAGGTGAAAACTGGGGTATCGTGGCCGGGTGTGGTGGTGCACACTTGTAATCCCAGCATTTTGGGAAGCCGAGGTGGGTGGATCACCTGAGGTTAGGAGTTTGAGACCAGCCTGGCCGACATGGTGAAACTCCATCTCTACTAGAAATACAAGTTATCCAGGTGTGGTGGCACATGCCTGTAATCCCAGCTACTTGGGAGGCCGAGGCAGGAGAATTGCTTGAACCCGGGAGGTGGAGGTTGCAGTGAGCCAAGATCGAGCCATTGCACTCCAGCCTGGGTGACAAGAGCGAAACTCTGTCTCAAAAAAGGAAAATAAAAATACAAAACAAAACAAAACAATAAAACTGGGGTATCACTTTCTTTTACTGTTCTCCACAAAACCTACTTGTGGTCTGCACAATGAGAAATGTTGAACACGGGTAGATAGCTGAAAGCCTGAACATTGAGTGACACTGGGTTTCTAACTCACATTTGCATTCTGAGACTGCAGGGCTTTTTGGAATTGCAA
The DNA here is from genome assembly GCF_047675955.1 of Chlorocebus sabaeus. NCBI lineage: Eukaryota > Metazoa > Chordata > Mammalia > Primates > Cercopithecidae > Chlorocebus > Chlorocebus sabaeus. The sequence goes on along the minus strand of NC_132929.1, from coordinate 48,800,075 downwards.
ATGGCCTCTCTCTTCAATCCCTCAGGACTCATTCCTTCACATTCTTAGATCCACAGGTCTCTGATAATACACATTTGTTTATCTGTGTGTATAAGAGTCGTGTGTGTGTGTGTGTGTGTGTGTGAGAGAGAGAGAGAGAGAGAGAGAGAGAGATTGAGAGAGACCTGTCCTATGTTTCAGATGAGATTCAAACCTGTCTAGGAATGTCTGATGAGCTGAAGGACAGATCCACAATGAGGAGTTGATTTATATGAAGGTTTAGTATGAAAGAAAAGGGAAGGCATTTGTTGGAGCTTATGAAGGGGGAGCCTGATGTCAGCCTGGGAACTTATTCTACAGCCCCTCCCCCAAGGACTTGGGCCTGAGGTCTCCAGAGAGGCACTGGAGGACAGAACCATTTCCACAGGAGCTTGGAATGTACAGAGGTTGCTGGGCATCTCTCATAAGGTAGGGAACTCTGCTGGTACAGTCATGCTTCAGCCACTTCAGGAGCATAAGGAGAGGACTTGTGGTACAAACAGCAGCATCCTTACAGAGGTCCTGCATAAAGGGACATGGATGAGGCACTCCCTCCAGCAGCTGGAAAACATACCAACATTATGGTCCTCATTGTTGACATTGTTTGAGTGTGCCCCTGTGCCAGGCTTAACGCAAGGCACATTTAATCCCATTTTACAGGTTGGAAAAGCTGATAAATTATTCCAGGTCACACATGCTTTGATTTTGCAAAAATTTTGTTTTAGGTTGGGTGCTGTGGCTCACGCCCATAATCCCAGCACTTTGGGAGGCCAAGGTGGGGGATCACTTGAGGTCAGGAGTTCAAGAGCAGCCTGGCTAACACGGTGAAACCCTATCTCTACTAAAATACAAAAATTAGTCGGGTGTAGTGGCACATGCCTGCAATCCCGGCTACTCAGGAGACTGAGGCAGGAGAATCACTTGAACCTGGGAGGTGGAGGTTGCAGTGAGCTGTCATCACTGCACTTCAGTCTGGGCGACAGAGCGAGACTCTATTTCAAAAAAAAATATTTTAGAGATGAGGTTTCACTATGTTGCCCAGGCTAGAGTGCAGTGGTTATTGACAAGTGTTATCATAGTGCACAATAGCCTCAAACTCCTGGTCTCAAGTAGCCTGGTCCTGCCTTAGCTTCCCAAGTAGCCGGGACTGCAGATGCATGCTACCATGCTGGCATGTTTGGAGTCAAATTACCTGGAATAAAATAATCTGGGTAAGTTGATTCCAAGCCTTATGTTCTTAATCACCCTTTGTTATAGCTCCAAGGTTGTATGAAACAGAATAGGCAATCCGGACATAGACTGAAATATATATCATATAAAGTATATATTTTAAATCAGGGCAGGTAAAGATGGATTTATAAATAAATGTATTTGGGCAAGTGTACAGCCCTCTGGAAAAAGGTAAATTTGGATCCCTACCTCATACTGTATACTAGAACAAACTCCATATGGATCAAGTATATATGCTTTAATATAAACATAAAATCATATAAATGCTAAATGAAAACATGGACAAATATAACATTGGAGCAACTGCTATAACATTGGAGTAGGAAAAACTTTTCTAATGGCTCAAACCCCAAAAGTTCACAAATAAAAACTATGATAAATAAATTTATATAAAAAGTCAAAAGACAAATGACAAATATAGAAAAAAAGAGCTCATCAGAAAAAGGACTAATCTTTATATAAAGAGGCCTAAAAATTGATAAAATAAAGACCAATGACTTAATAGATAATTGGCAAAGGACATGGGCTATTCAGAGAAAAAAAATGCAAATGATCCTTAAATATATGAAAAGATCTCATCCTAACTCATAATAGGAGTAATGTAATAAGATGCCATTTGAAATGATATTAAGGTATCAATTTTTACATATCTGACTGGCAAAAATCCAAACAATTGATAACATACTCTGTTGGTGTATGGGAAAACAGGCATTCCCCTATACATATATGCTAGGGGAAGTCCACGATGCCACAGCTCTGTGGAGAGCAATTTGATAATATCTATTAAAATACAAGGCATTGATCTTCTACCCCAATAAGCCTATTTCTGGTAATTCATCCTACAGATCTACCCACACAGGTACAAAATGACAGATGCCTAAGTTAAGCTATTGCTGCATTGTTTATCTTGGCAAAGATTGAAAACAGCCCAAGTGTCTATCATTTGGAATCTGATTGACCCAGTAAATACACACTATGGAATATTATGCATTTGTAAAATGCAAGGAAAATTACATAAGGATCTCTCTATATATTTTATGTATATTTTGTTTGTTAAAATATACAAGTGTATCCCCAAGTAGAAAAAGCAAAGGTGCAGAACAAGGTATATGGTTTGTTACCTTTTGGGTGAGAAGGGGAGAAAATAGAAATATATATTTATATGGGCATAAAGAAAAGTGGAGGGAAATGTGAAATAGTAAAATGGAGATTGTGTCTTGGGGGAAAGATGTAGAGAACAAGATGGATGGGGGATGGGAGAGAAAACTTTCACTCACTTTTTATATATTTTAAAAATATTTTTAACCATGAGAACATATTATCTAATACAAGTAACTCAAAGAACTTTATTGTCTTTATGTTTGTCGACTGCTTTCCTCAACATCGTGTGCTGATTTTAGCCTTGGATAAGAGCCTGACCTAGTTTTGGTCTATCTTCAAAACAGTGAACAGATCCCAGAGTTATCAGCTGTGCAAATTAGAACGAGGTCAGCTGTATTTGGTCCAAGAGTGTTAGCATCGGAGGCTGAGCAGGATGATTTCCTAAAGATTTTGGAAGAACTTTACAGCTGAGCATTATTGGGCACAAGAATGACAATAATCTAATTTAAAGTTATGAGTGGCCTGTCCCAAGAGAAATGAAGTCCTCAAGACTATTCTAGAAGGGAGATTCATATCAGAGCCAACATGGGGCTTCACTGTCAGCTCTGGTGTTTGGGAGCCCTCCGCATGTCTAACCTATCTGACAATGAGGAGGAAGTAGGTCTCAGAGCTCTGAGTTCTTGGAGGCATGGCCAAGGATAAGGGGGGCTGAAACATACCTTCAACCTCCACCATTCTTTGAAAGACAATAGAGGGAGTTGAAATGGAAGAAAAACATAACTGGACAAAAAGAGTAAAAGACCTGAATCAAAAGGTTAAATAGGGGATAAAATGAAGGAGAAAGGAGCTAACGTGTTTTGAGTGTCCGTTTGTCAGTATTTTGTTGTTAAATCCTCCCAATAGCCCTGTGAAGTAGGTTTTATTATTCACATTTTTAAAGACAAGGAAACTGAGGCTCAAATGGGTTAACCAAGCCAAGCACGGGAAGGTAGGAAGCAATGAAGTCAGATTTCTCTGATGTCACAGTCCGTGCTTTCTGTACTGTAACTTTCAAGTTCAGATTTAGCAACAGGTACTTCTAGAAGTCGTCATCCTTTTCCAAATAGCTCTTGGTTCTACTGGTGTCCCCAGCCCCAGCTTCCACCAACACGGGAAGATTTGAAACATTCCCGGAACTGCTCTTGGACCTCCAGAGCTTCCTGTGTCCCATCCCACATAATCCTGCATTTTTCCTGCTAGTCACGATCTCTCCGTGCCCTGGCCCAGGCCTCACATCTAGTTAGTGTTATAACTCTTGTAGATGCCTCTTGAAAGGACAACCATCTTCTCTCAGGGCTTTTGTTTGTTTTTAGAGCTTTTTCTCCTAAGAAACCTGCTCTAGGACTGGTTCATTCCCAGTTCGAGTGGTACCATTTATGTCAAAATCCAAGCTGTCCTTTCCTGCCTAGCATCCCAGGTATTAGAAGCCCAGGCATCTGCATTTCCCCGACTTCTGACGTGTCTCTCACTGACTGCTTCAGGAAACTCTCTGATGTGTTAGGAAGAAGGCTATGCCTTCCCTCTGACCTGAGAGGCTGTATTTTGGAGGAGAGGGTCTTTCTGACGTCATCTCCTTTTTTCTGAATTAGGGGTCTTGCGGTCAACCTGTGAGGGGGCAGGTTGTACAGTCAGATTTGCCTCCACATCTTTGGAATTGCCATATTCAGGCGAGCCAGCAGCCGTATTTCATCTGGCTTATCGTATTTGGGTGGTGGCTAATTCAAGTATTTCTCTCCACGCCCAACATTTCCCAGTCACCCAGAGACAGCACATCCTTCTCTCATTTGCAGCCTACAGACTCCTTTCTGCTTGCCCAGTCTCTTTTCATATGCTGCCTCTTCTGGAATCAATAAAATTTCAAATACACTTAATCACTTAAATACCAGTTTTGTGGTGCTCTTCATCTGACTGAGATATAGACATACGTGTATATGCATGCAGAAGACACGTGGTACGCTGCTGTTTACCCAAGTCAAGATGCTGCCATCCTGAGGTGTCTTGCACCATTTCTTTTCCTCACCGAGTCTCTCAGTGACAGCCCAGTGACCTTTTGTCTGAAACAAGGCCATATCTGTGAAGTTAACGTCCACGGCTGCACACATTTCGGCTTGTAAGCCATAAAGGGACATCCACAAGTCCTGACTCTTTATAGATAAATTTAACACATACATATGTATCATCCCCGGGTGCCTCAGATAAGAGGTCTGTGGAAGAACACGGTGTTCATTTATATTCTTCTCATAGCTGGAAGCCGCATTAAGCAGTTACTTTTTGTTGATGAACCTAGAGCCCTCAGGCCTGAGTCCTGGTCACTCCTCTGGCCAGCCTCTTCTGGGTATGAAAGCTATTTCCCAACCTGGAAGAGCTAGGAACCCAGTATACGAAGCATCTCGAAGAGATGGCACTGGCAGTTGCAGTCCCTGCTTGAACTCGGGGAAACAAACCGCCCACTTTCCACACTGTTGCAATTTACTACAAGTCTTAGCACGAACAGTCCCTGTTTCAGCCTGGCACCCAAATGTCTGGGGTTTGGAAATTTATAATTGGAACTTGAAAGAGCCACCAGTACTGTCTTGGGGAAAAAAAAAAAAAAAAAAGGTTGAAAGACTTTCTTGCAAACATTGTTACTTACACATGCCAGGTAATTTACAAGGTTAGTCCTCAAGCCTCTGTTACCTGGGTAAGAGTGAGTAGTGTTTCTGGGGAGGACATCTGTGCCTCTCTTCAGCGTGATGTCACAGCCAGCTTTTTAATGGCTTTGATTCTCTCTGCTCTGAAAATTGCGGAGGAATACTGGAGATTCAGGTGGGAATGTTCAGCAGGTACAAATGAATTCTGCCAACCATAGCTCACATTCCTGTTTGCATACAAATATCCCCTAAGATTTAAAAATGTCGAAGTGAGGAGTGTAAGTCGACTGATTTCCTACCTTCTTCACGAAGGTTTAGTGTCAGAAACTGACGGGAGAAGGTTCTCAGCTCAGGAAGGTGACCCAAGCATGTTTAAATATACGCTCATATCTTTATTTTAAAATTTTAAACCTTTAATTTTAAATGTTAAATAAACTCACTTTTTATATTATGAAAATGATAAGATATGGCTGTAAAATTTTTGAAAAGCTTGAAGTAAAAAGAAGAGGGAAAAATCCCACTCATCCCCCTACCATCCAAAATCAAGTGTTATAATATTTTGGCATATTTTCTTCTGGGCTTTTTAAAGCTCTGGTTTATAAGATTTTGCTCTTCTTCTTAAAAACAAAACAAAACAAAAACCAAATCGATTTCTTTGCCAATATTTGCCTCACCAAATGCAAAGCAAACCTTTTAAGACCACTCAAAGGAGTGTGTCAAAGGAAAATACCTTTTTCTTCATCACCACTGGGCTGTGTAGACAGGCCTGGGAGCCTCTTTCTCTCCCAGAACCCTTTTTAGAGAAGGGTCTGAACCTTTTCACAGCTCAGGAAGTAACCTTCCCCTCTCTCCTTCCAGAATCTGAAAATTAAGGTTTTAGAGAGTGGACACTGGCTTCCCCTTATGTAATTCCCTGGTGTTTTGGCAAACAGGTTCCATCTCCCCTCCCTTGGGACATGGCTTAATCAAACATTCCGCCCTGGAAGTGTTAGTTACACTTGAAGGAAGGAGTTCCAGAAGTGCTACCCCAAAATATGCCACTTTGCTGTGCTGATTATTTTGAACAGGGGGCACTTGGGGAACAGTGAATGCAGGTGGAGGTTTTCCCTGAGACCCTTATCTGCCTAAAGATGGATCCTCCAAAGAAAAATTCCATTATCATGAATCTGCTCCCTGGGAATCTTATCAACATCGGAAGATTAACTCCAATCACAGGAGAGAAGAATGGACATCACACCAAGACAGACAATCATCTCTTCTCCTGAGAACTGCTCCAGACAACTTTTTGTTTGTTTGTTAGTTTCATTTTGTTTTTTTTTGAGACAGTCTTGCTCTGTTGCCCAGGCTGGAGTTCAGTGGTATAATCTCGGCTCACTGCAACCTCCGCTTCCTGGGTTCAAGTGATTCTCATGCCTCAGCCTCCCCAGTAGCTAGGATTACAGGTGTGCACCACCGTGCCCAACTAATTTCTTTGTTTTTAGTAGAGATAAGGTTTCACCATGTTGGGCAGGCTGGTCTCAAACTCCTGGCCTCAAGTGATCCACCCACCTTGACCTCCCAAAGTGTTGGGATTACAGACGTGAGCCACCGTGCCCAGCCCAGACAACTTTTTACTAAGGGAGAGACTTTTTATCTGCCTAGCAAGACAACCGTATTCACTGTATAATTTTTATTCACCATATAATTTCTCCCTCACCCTCCCATAACTTGTGTTGCCACCACCCCCAGAAGCCCCAAGCCCCTATTTCCTTCTGTAGCTCAGGCTGCTATACAGGCTTCAGTCATCTCACCCTTCTTTGAGTCTCATATTTTGTGGGACTCCCATGTGTACACAATTAAATGTGGCTTTCCTCCTGTTAATCTGTCTTATGTCAATTTAAATCATAGCCCAGCCAAGGAACCTAGAAGGGTGTGGGGGAAGTCATTTTTCACTCTTCTACACACTCTTGGTCTGTCTTCTAAACTCAATCCCTGAGAATTAGCAGTTTCCCTCTATGGGAGAAAGATACTCCTTTAGCAGCCCCCTCAATAAGCAGGATACCCTGAGAAACGGGACAGGCCTGAAGAGCCCAGTGCCAGGAGGTTTTGGGGGTCAGTTCTATTTCAGAAGAGCTGGGCCGAAACTTGACAAGATTAATAGGCATGTTAAAGAAATCTAAACATAGACTGGAGGAGTGCCACAAAAGTCATTAGCACATGAACACACATACAAACTCTGCTCTTTCCCCTCTCGCTCTGTGCCATCAGATTCTGGATGGACTTCCATTTGTTTATGCTCAAAGTTGGATGAGAATTTCACAGAAAAATAGGTTCTAGGGCACATGCAGAAAATGCTACATAACTGTGGGGCCTAGTACACAAAGAAAATGCAGAATCCCTTGTTCAAAACTATTAAGAATGTCAAGGTGGTGATAGGAGGACATTAAACCAAGCACAGGGTCCTTCTGAGCATGGGATCCTGTGCGACTGTGCCCAGAACCTGCATGCACAAGTATACCCTTGCATACGTGTATTTGTGTGCCAGTTCTGGTTTAGGGATCTTCTTTGTGTGTAGAATACTCAGCTTTCTTGAAAAGAGAGCAGTAGAGATGGCCTACAGTGGAAGAAACCTAAGAGGATACTCGTGGACCCCTGCCTCTAATAAACTCAGCTATCAATGATTAATTAAGGGTCAAGAATTAAACTAGCAAATGACTACAAGAGAGAAAATATTGACAATTGGTATGTTGTTGGTTAAGAAAAGATGAGTAGCTTTATTTCTTCCCATTATGTTCCAATTACACTCTTTTCCCATATGAAGAGACACTTACTATGAGAAATCCCTGGGAGAAAGGTCTATTTAGGTTTCACTTCTAACTCCTCCAAGGCACTTAGCACCATGCTTGGCACTCAACTGTCATTGTTGAATGAAACAATTCAGAAACTGCCAGAATGTCAGGCTTGGGAGAATGAAGGGACAAATGGATACCTAATGCCTCTATTTCTTAAAAAAATAATAAAGCTGAAAATACAGGAAATGTTTCTTTGCTGTGCTCAGGCAGAGCAAAAAGAAAGACACAATTGAACCACGTTCAAGCTTCGGTGGAGAAGAGTAAACAAGGGAGAGATTATACATAATTATACCTAATCATGTTTCAGGGGATAAACAGCAATCAAAGGCAAGGAGGTGCCGAAGCCTGGCCCCTTTCCAGCCGCAGCCCAGGAACCAGCAGGGAAAGCAGGCCCTGGGCAGGAAACACTCCCCAAAGAACTGTTTTCAGTTTGTTAGGGAATGGCCTGTTACGCTGTTTTGTGTGGTGATTTTACTTTTTCTGCCCAGGGGTGGGGTGGGCAGTTCTGGAGTTCCTTTGGCTTTCCTTTTGCACTTTGGAGTTGATTTTTTTCCTTTGGTAATGGCTGAGGCTAACCCCCACCCCTCCAAAACAAAACAAAAAAACAACAAAAAAATCAGCTTTCCAAAGGAACACTGAAGCCAAAGCCAAATCATTTGAAATGCTTGGCTAGTACAAAGGAAAAAAAGAATTTCTGAACCAAAGTCTCTCCATTCGTTTAATACATCATAGCATAGCACATTAAAATGTATTCTCCGCAAAAACAGACACATACTTACAGACCCCATTTCTACACGAGTCAAAGGAAGAGACCAATGAGATTTTGACAACTCAGACTTTAAACATATATTTTGGGGAAAAATTATATTTTATTTGCACATTTTGTGGTCAAATTACCCAAATAATTATATCTCGATCTCTGCTGGTTATTAACCTAAACACTTGACTATCTTTTTTTCTGAGGTTAGGCAAACTACATTAACGCTTCAGTGGATACTATCAAGACTGACTTGGGGATCAGGAAAGCCCAAATCTTGAACATTCTACTGGCCTCAGATGGTTATGGCATAGGTCTAGGAGGAAACAGCTCCAAGCTCTGCTCAGAATCTGCTCTGCATACCCTACGGCCTCAGAGTCATCAGGGTAATCTTTCCCCTTGTGCTTAAATTAAATGTGTATTTCACACATAATTATAGGGTTCTATGGGACATCCAAGATGGTATCCACCTGAGTTAATCGTGTTAAGCTTCTACACAGGTAATTAACCTGGTAGAAATAGCCTGGGGCATCGAAATAACCAAAACTGCTTCAATGTTGGGACACTGAAACATTCTCAGAGGCCTCACAAGGCGGAGGTGCCAGAGACAGCCATTCTTAAACGTTTGGCTATACATTAGCATCACCTGGGAAACTTGTTAAAAATGTACAATCTGCGGCTTCGCCTTCTGGGAGTCTGATGGGGTGGCCTAGGAAGGAGTCCGCAAATCTGCACACTATAAAGCCACATAGTTTTGATGAAGGGCCTCAGAGACTCATGCTTAGAGAAGTATGCTGTGCAAACTTGAGCAAGCATTCACATCACCGGGAGGTTAAAACACAGATGCTGGGCTCCACTCCCTGAGTTTCTGATTCAGAAGGTCTGGGATCAGTCCGGAGAACTGAACTTCTAACAAGCACCCAGGTGACATTGCTGCTGCTGGTCCAGACAACACACTTTGAGACCCACAGTTATAGACCCTTAATATTCAAAGAACGGAACTGAGGGCGGCAGCATTGGCGTCACGTGGAAGCTTGTTAGAGATGCAGAATCTGAAGCTCCATGTCACATGTTATGAATCAGGATCTGCGTTTTACTAAGATCCCCAGGTGATTCACGTCACATGAACTTCTGAGAAGGGTTGATTTAGATTAGCAGTTTGCCACCTTGAATACACATTGAAATCACCTGGGAAGCTTTGGGCAGGTACTGATGCCTGAGACCTGGTTTCGTTGCTCCGTCCAGGTATTGGAAGTTTTAAGAGCTTCCCAGATAATTTTAATATACAGCCAAGGTAGAAAACCGCTACCTTAGGAGATGTCGGATAAGTACTTGTTGGGTTCCTGTTGATGGAAATTTCCAGCCATGCTGAGGCGATAGCTTCACTTTGGCGCCAGTCTTCACCCTGCCAAGTGGCCTCCCTGTGTACGGAGGCTCTGCCATGCTGACAGCACAGCCCAAGGAAGAGAAGTCTCAGAATGTGAGTACTCCGAGCACACACCGAAAATAATGCAGACCAAAAAAATCTTTTAAAAAATCCTCTGATTAGTATTCTCAGTGAGATTTGAGAGGACATTGCAGTGATAAAACAGGAAAAAAAACTGTTAGGAAAAAGAGCAGTCTGAGAACAACGTAGAGTTCTTAGAGATGAAACACACTGTTCAAATAAAATTCTCAAGAGAGCAGGAAATAGCAGGATGGCTATCACAGAACAAGGAATTACTGAGTTATAAAAGCTGTTTCCAAATGCCAAACTAGCTGAATTAAAGTCACCAATCATCCAGAGTACTGTATTAAAAAGTCTCTGGGCCCTACCCTTGGCTTGCAGAATCAGAATCCTCAGGTGGTGGCTAAGGACCCACAGCGTTAACAAACGCCTGGAAGTATTTTGATGGGTTACTCAGATTTTGGAACCACTCGATTAGAAGACAGGCCTAAGGGATTCTCCCAAGCTCCTAAGAAAGAGACAGGGAAGTTGTGAGAAACGACAAACAATGAAGGGCTCAGAAAGAGCCATGGTGATGCAAAACTCCATTGGGGCCAGGAGTTGGGTCCGGGTGGGTTGCCAGAACACCTTTTACCGTATATGAATGGTGACTTCCAGGTTGGCCTTGAATGGAGGAGAGGGCTTGGAAGTATGTTTATTATATGCAACAGAAGTTCTAGAGGTAGATACAGGAGCAGGTACAGACGAAGTTATCAAATAATAGAAGATTGTCTTCAGATCAAAAGGTAAATAAAATAAGGCTAGGTTTATTTTTTGAGCGGCTTTGTTAAGATATATCATGTAATTTACACACTTAAAGTGTACAATTCCTTGGTTTTAGTATGTTCAGAGTTGCACAGCTCTTCCTGAGATCTGATTACAGAACACTTTCATCACTCCAAAAAGAAACCCTATTACTCTTTTTGGAGACGGAGTCTGGCTCTGTCACCCAGGCTGGAGTGCAGTGGTGAGATCTCGGCTCACTGCAAGCTCCGCCTCCCGGGTTCAAGTGATTCTCCTGCCTCAGCCTCCCAAGTAGCTGGGATTATAGGTGCCCACCACCACGCCTGGCTAATTTTTGTATTTTTAGTAGAGAGGGGGTTTCACTATCTTGGCCAGGCTGGTCTCGAATTCCTGACCTCAAATGACTGCCCCCTCCCCGCCTGCCTCGGCCTCCCAACTGCTGGGATTACAGGTGTAAGCCACTGCGCCCTACCCCCATTACTCATTAGAAGTCATTTCCTGGCCGGGCACGGTGGCTCACGCTTGTAATCCCAGCACTTTGGGAGGCCGAGGCAGGCGGATCACGAGGTCAGGAGATCAAGACCATCCTGGCTAACACTGTGAAACCCCGTCTCTACTAAAAATACAAAAAATTAGCCGGGCGAGGTGGCGGGCGCCTGTAGTCCCAGCTACTCCGGAGGCTGAGGCAGGAGAATGGCGTGAACCCAGGAGGTGGAGCTTGCAGTGAGCCGAGATCGCACCACTGCTGTCCAGTCTGGGCGACAGAGCGAGACTCCGTCTCAAAAAAAAAAAAAAGTCATTTCCTATTCTCCACCTCCCATTCCACCCCCTGCCCTAGACAACCACTAATCTTTCTCTCTATATTTGCCTGTTCTGAACCTTTAATATAAATGAAACCATACCATATTGGTCTTTTGTGACTGGCTTCTTTCATTTAGCATAATGTTTTCAACGTTCGTGCATGCTGTACCAGGTATCAGTGCTTTGTTTCTGTTTATGGCTGAATAACATTCGTTTCATTTTACAGTTATACCACATTTTGTTTATCCGTTCATTATTTGATGGACATTTCAGTTGTTTTCACTTTTTTGTCTGTTATGAATAATGCTGCTAGAAACATTTGGATACAAGTTTGTGCGTGGGCATATGTTTTCTTTTTTTTTTTTAGTTTTTTAAAAGTTTTTCTTTTACATGTTTTCATTTCTCTTGGGTATATACCTAGTTGTGGAATTGCTGGGTCATATGGTAACTCTATGTCTAGCATTTTGAGAAAGTGCAAAACTGTTTTTCAAAGTAGCTGCATCATTTTCCAATCCCAACAGCAATCTATGAGTGTTTCAGTTTCTCCACATGCTCACCAACACTCACCAGTGACTGTCTTTTTATTTTAACCATCTTAGTGGGTGTGAAGTGATAACTCATGTTTTGATTTGTATTTCCTTGAAGACTAATGATGTTCAGCATCTTTCCATGTGCTTATTGGCCACGCATATCTTCTTTGGAGAAATGTTTAAGTCCTCTGCCCATTTTTTAATTGGGTTGTCTTTTCAAGTTGTATTAAGTTCCTTGTGTATGTATTCTGAATAGTAGGCCCTTCTCAGATATATGATTTGCAAATATTTTTTCCCATTCTGTAGTTGTCTTTAAACCTTCTTAATAATGTCATTTGAAGGATCAAAGTTTTAACCTGGAAGTCCAACTTACCTAGTTTTCGTTTTGTCATTTGTGCTTTTAGTATCATAACTAAGAAGGCTTTGTCTAACCCATGGTTACGACGATTTATGTTTTCTTCAAAGAGTTGTATAGTTTTACCTCTTTCATTTAGGCCTATTTTTCACTTAGACTTAACGTTTGTGTATCTGGTGTCAGGTAGGAATTTAACTTTACTGTCTTGTATGTGAATATCCTACCGACAAGGGAGTCTCAGAAATGTAGTTTTTACTTGGGCACACCGATTCCCTAAACAAAAATGGGGTTCTAGTAGGATACTGGGTAGGCTAATAGCAATCTCTGCCACAGATTATTAAACCTACAGAAAGTGAGTCTAGAGCAGCTGGTAGCCATTTCACAGAGCATATGGGGAGAGCCTACTGTAGGCTGGAGAGACAGAAGTCTGACATCCTTTGATTCCCTGTTTCAGCTGTGCCTGAGCCTCCCAGTTATTAAAGCCAATATATTTCCTTGTTTCTTATAAGTTGGTTTTAAGGTGAGTTTTTGTCATTTGCAAAAGAAAGAGTTCTGACTAATGCAAGGATAATCAGAAAAGGACTGGTTAAACTATGGTACATCTAAATAAATAAATCCAAGGTACACCCTTATAATAAAGTTTACACAGTATTACAACTAAATGTACATACCTATGTACAGTAGTCCCCCATTATCCTCAAGGGATACATTCCAAGACCCCCAGTGAATACCTGAAACCATGGATTGTAGCAAACCCTATATATGTATATGTGTGTGTGTGTATATACACACATATATATACTATGTTTATTCTTGTACATACATACCTATGAGAAAGTTTAGTTTATAAATTAGCTACAGTAAGAGACTGATAATAAAACAGAACAATTACACTATAATGAAAGTTACATGTGGTCTCTCAAAAAGTGAATGTGGTCTCTCTAAAAATATCTTATTGTGTTATATTTACCTATTTTCAGACTGTGATCATGAGCAACTGAAACTGTGGAAAGTGAAAGCGCAGATGAAGGGTTACTACTGCAGTTATATTTATTCCTATCCCTATATCTCAAACTTCCAAGATATACCAAAGTGTTAGTGATGATTTCTCTCTGAGTGATGGGGCTTCCAATAACATTTACTTTCTTCTGCCTTTTCTGAATGCTGCATAGTGAACATGTATTCTTTGTTTCTTTTTGTCTTATTTTATATTTTTTTATCTAAAAGAACTTTAAATCTTTCCAAGCTCTCTTATTAGCAAATGTTTGGGCCCACCAGAATTCTCTGCCATGCTGCCTGGGTAGAGACGATCTCAGCTTGTGGGATTGTTAGGGAGCTGCTGCTGGCTGACTGCTCCTCAGATAAAGGTCACTGTTCTGGATCTAATAATGTTAAGAACTCTGTTGCTGGGGCTCATCAAGATAGTTGCAAAACACAAACCCCAGAAGATGTCTGATCCAACTGAGTGCATGAGTTATGTAAGGTTGACTGTTGACAGGAGTAGATTCAACTTCATTTTTTCAGAAGTAAATAGTGGTGAGCTGTATCGTTAGACAGAGCATTAAATTCCCCTTCCCCTGCCCCATGCTACTGCAGCGTGCTGGAGAAGACATGCATCCCTAATCATGGTTTCGATGTGTTTAAATTAAAAAACCAAATCTTATATATTTCTCTGCAAAATAAGAGAAGGAAAAAAATGTTAAAGAAATGATGCTAGGCTAGGCACGGTGACTCACACCTGTAATCCCAGTGGTTTGGGAGGCTGAGGCAGGCGGATCACTTGAGGTCAGGAGTTCGAGACTAGCCTGGCTAACACGGTGAAATCCCGTCTCTACTAAAAATACAAAAATTACCTGGACATGGTGGCGAGTGCCTGTAATCCCAAATACTCGGGAGGTTGAGGCAGGAGAATCACTTGAACCTGGGGCATGGAGGTTACGGTGAGCTGAGATCATGCCACTGCACTCCAGCCTGGGGCAAGAGAGTGAGACTCCTAAGACTCCGTCTCAAAAAAAAAAAAAATGATTTAGGATTGCACCTGCCTGCATTCACTTGCCAGGGCTGCCATAATGAAGACTACAGGCTGGGTGGTTTAAACAACAGAAATTTATTTTCTCACAATTCTGGAGGCTAGAGGCTAGAAGTCAGAGGTCAAGATGTCGGCAGGGTTGTTTAGAAGAAACATAGCCTCCCTCCTTCCCTGTAGTTTTTAAGGTATAATTGACAAATAAAAATGGAGAATATTTAAGGTATACAATGTGATATTTTGATGTATGTGTACATTGTGGAGGATTAAATCAAGCTAATTAATGTGTTCATTACCTCACATATTTTGTGGTGAGAACACTTAAGAGCTACTCTCTTAGCAATATTCAGGTATAAAATACATTGTTATTAACTATAGCCACCATGCTGTACAATAGATATTCAGAACTCATCCTGTCTGACTGAAACTTTGTACCTTTCACCAATATCTCCTTTTTTCTCTGCCACCCCCCACCCCAACCCCGGGCAACCATCATTCTTCCCTCTGCTTCTATGAGTTCAACTTCTTTAGATTCCATATATAAGTCAGATCATGCAAGGCTTGTCTTTTTGTGTCTGGCTTATTTCACTTATAATATTCTCCAGATCTATCCAAGTTGTCCCAAATGATAGGATATCCTCCCTTTTAAAGGCTAAGTAGTATTCTACTGTGTGTGTATATATACCACATTTTCTTTATCCATTCATCTGTCAATGGACAATTAGGTGTATTCCACATCTTGGCTGTTGTGAATAATACTGCAATGAATGTGGGAATGCAAATATATCTTCAACACAATGATTTTATTTCCTTTGGATAGATACCCAGAAGAGGGATTGTTGAATTATATAGTCATTCTGTTTTTAATTTTTTGAGGCACCTTCATACTGTTTTCCATAATAGCTATCTCAATTTACCTCCCATCACCAGTATACAACATTCCCTTTTCTCTACATCCTCACCAATGCTTATTATCCTTTCTCTTTCTGATAACAGTCATCCTAACAGGTGTGAGATATCTCGTTGTGGCTTACATTTCTATTTCCCTGATGGTTAGTGATATTGAGCATTTTTCCACATACCTATTGGCCATTGCCATCTTCTTTTGAGAATGTCTATTCAGGTCCTTTGCTCATTTAATCAGATTATTCATTTTATTGTTGTTGAGTTATTTGAGTCCCTTGTATATTTTGAATATCAACCCCTTATCAGATGTAGGGCTTTCCAATATTTTTCCCCATTCTCTTCACTCTGTTGTCTCTTCACTCTGCGTATTGTTTCCTTTTTGCTATGCAGAAGATTTTCAGTTTGTTGCAATTCCATTTGTCTCTTTTTGCTTTTGTTGCCTGTGCTGTTAGAGTCATATCCAAAAGATCATTGCTTAGAACATTGTCAAGAAGCTTTTCCACTATGTATTCTTCTAGTAGTTTTACAGTTTTAGTTCTTATGCTTAAGTCTTTAATCCATTTTGAGTTGATTTTTGTATATGGTGTGAGATCAGGGTCCAATTTTATTCTGCAGGTGGCCATCTAGTTTAGCCAACACCACGTGTTAAAGAAACTGTCCTTTCTCTATTGTGTATTCTTGGCACCTTTGCAAATGTGTGGATTTTGGGGCTCTCTATTCCATCCCATTGCTCTACATGTCTTTTTTATGCCTATACTATGCTCTTTGATTACAACAGCCTTGTAGTATATGTTGAAATCAGGTGGTGTAATGCCTCTAGCTTTGTTTTTGCTTCAAATATGCTTTAGCTATTCAGGTGTCTTATGGTTTTATATGAATTTTAGGATATTTTTCTGTTCCTATGAAAAATTATATGGGGAATTTTGCTAGAAATTATATTAATCTGTAGCTCACTTTGGGTAGTATAAACATTTTTAACAATATTAATTCATCCATGAATTGGGATATCTTTCTATTTATTTGAATTGTCTTCAGTTTTTCCTCAGTTTGTTTCCAGTGTGCAGATGTTTTACTTCTTTAGTTAAATTTATTCCTAAGTATTTTTTAAATACTATAGTAAAAGGGATTCTTTTCTAGATTTCTTTTTCAGATGGTTGGTTGGTGTGTAGAAATGCTATTGACTTTTGTATATTGATTTTTGTATCCTACAGCTTTACTGAATTCATTGGTTCTAACAGTTTTTTTGGTAGAGACTTTAGGGTTTCTGTATATAAGATCATGTCATCTGCAAACACTGACAAATTTACTTCTTCCTTTTCAATTTGGATGTATTTTTTTCTTGCCTAATTTCTCTGACTAGGACCTTCAGTAATATATTGAATAAAGTGGGGAGAGTGGGCATCCTTGTTCTTGATCTTAGAGGAACAGTTTTTAACTGTTTTTCCTTGAGTATGATGGCAGCTGTGGGCCTACTACATATGGCCCTTATTATGTTGAGCTACAATCCTTTTATACCTAATTTGTTGAGAGTTTTTATCATGAAAGCATGTTGAATTTTGTCAAATGCTTTTTCTGCATTTATTGAGATGATCATATAATTTTTATCCTTCATTCTGTCAATGTAGTCTAACACATTTATTTATCTGCATATGTTGAATCATCCTTATATCCAGGGATAATGATCATGGTGTGTGATCCTCCTAATGTGTTGTTTAATTTGGTTTGCTAGTATTTTGTTGAGGATTTTGGCATCTATGTTCATCAGAGATATTGGCCTGTAATTTTCGTTTATTGTGGTGTCCTTGTCTAATTTTGGTGTCAGGGAAATGGCTGGCCTCATAAAATGAGTTTGGAAGTTGAACATGTATTTTTAAATAAAAAATGTATAGATACTTTATTTTATAAAGATTATTTACAAAACATATAATATCATTTTTAAGTATGAGTGAGTTTGTTCAAGTGTGTGTATGAGAGTGTGTGTGCAGGAGTTTGTGCACAAGTGAGTGTTGCATCAGTGTGACCTGGATGTGAGACATAAAGTCAAAGGAGATCATTTCAGAGGTTTAAGATTTGACTGCTGTGCTGAATTTTGGACTTGCATGGGGGCTACAGGTCCCCCATTTTGGCTGGTTTCTCCCATTTGGAACAAGTGTAATTACCCAATGCCTGTACCCCCATTGTATCTAGGAAGTAACTAACTTGCTTTTGATTTTACAGGCTCCTAGGCGGAAGGGACTTGCCTTGTCTCAGATGAGACTTTGGAGTTGGACTTTTGGGTTAATGCTGGAATGAATTAAGACTTCAGGGGACTGTTGGGATGGCATGATTGGTTTTGAAATGTGAAAGGGACATGAGATTTGGGAGGGACCGGGGCAGAATGACATGGTTAGGCTTTGTGCCACCATTCAAATCTTATCTTTAATTGTAATCCCCATAATCCCCTGGTGTCAAGGGAGAGACCAGGTGGAGGTAATTGAATCATGCAGGGCAGTTTCCTCCATGCTGTCGTTGTGATAGTGAGTGAGTTCTCACGAGATCTGATGGTTTTATGAGGGGTTCCTCCTCCTTTGCTTGGCATGTCTTCCTGCTGGCTTGTTAAGGAGATACCTTGCTTTCCCTTCACCTTCCACCCTAATGGTAAGCTTCCTGAGGCCGTCCCAACCATGCTGAACGGTGAGTCAATTAAACCTCTTTCCTTTATAAATTCCCTAGTCTCAGGCAGTTCTTTACAGCAGTGTGAAAACGGACTAATACAAGTGTGTATTTGTATTTGAATAGAATAAAGCCCAAAAGGATATTCACAGAGGTTAGCAGTAGCGTCTCTGGATGGTAGGTCTCCTGATAGTTTTTATTAAATGATTTTATATTTCTGGATTGTCTGACTTTTAACCATTTATTTGCTCTGTGTGATGGTCAGTTTTATCTGTCAACTTGGCTAGGCCATAGTCCCCAGTTATCTAATCAACCACTAATGTAGGTGTTGCTGTTAAGGTGTTTTGTATATGTGATTGATATCTATAATCATTTGTCTTTTTAAGTAAAAGAGATTATACTTGATAGTCTGGGTGGGCCTGATTCAATCAGTTAAAAGGCCTTAAGGGGAAAACTAAGGTTTCCCTAAAGAAAAAGAAATTCTACTTGTGGACTGAAGCTTCATCTTGTGCCCAAGAATTCTAGACTGCCCTTCCTGATGGCCTGCCCTATGGATTTCAGACTTGCCTAGTCAGTTCCCACAATTACGTAAGATACTTCCTTGCACTAAATGTGTGTGTGCGTGTGTGTGCACGTGCCTGTGTTTTACTGGTTGTTTCTCTGGTACATCCCTGACTGATCCAGAATTTGGTACCTAGAGGTGGGGTGCTGCTGTAACAAATATTTAAAAATGTGAAAGTGGCATTGGAATTGGATAATGGTTAGAGTCTGGTAGAATTTGAGGCACATGATAGAAAAAACTGAGATTGCCTTGAACAGGCTGTGAGTTGAAGTATGGATATTAAAGACTGTCAGTGAGGGCTCAAGAGGAAGTGAGAAGCATGGTGTAGAGCACGCCTGTATCATCTTATAATATACACATATCATAAGTAGAATGTTGGTAGAAATATGTTAAAGGTGCTACTGGCAAAGGCTCAGAAGGAAATGAGGAACATGTTGTTGGAAACTGGAGGAAAGGAGATCCTTGTTATATAGTGGCAGAAAGCCTTGCTGAATTATTTCTATGCTTGGTAGAAAGCAGAACTTGTAAGCAATGAACTTGGCTAGTTAACTGAGGCGATTTCCAAGCAAAGTGTTGAAGGTACTGCCTGGATTTTTACTGCTTATATAAAATTTTAGAGGAAAGACACAAATTAAGGAAAGAACTGTTAAGCAGAAAAGAGCTAGAACTTGATTTGGGAAATTCTCAGTTATACACATTGCAAAAAAAAAATACTAATATTAAGAGATTCACTATTAGGAAATTGTGCCCTGGAGACAGGGTCAAGGGTGTGGCTGGATAACCTTTTGCTAGAACTGAAGAGAGTAAAGGTACGACTCATGGACCCACTCAATCATCTCAACAGAAGGTAGGAATCAAAGTGGTATTATCCAGGACTATCTTGGAGGAGACTTTTGTCTAATGGCTTTTATCTCTGTGAAATATGTGGAAGACCAACAAGGTTTTTAACACTACCAACTTGTACTGAAAGGGACAGGGAGAGGGTAAAATAAAGGAAAGCAGTCAGGCTTCTAAAATTCTACAGGCAGGGAGGAGGCTAATAAAACAACCCAGTTGCAAACCTGCATTGCCTTTCAGGAAAAAGGAAAGATAACTCAGAGGGCATAGCCTTGAGCCTGAAGGGTAGAGCTGTGGAAGCAGAGCCAGAAAGCAGAGCTGTAGGCCCAGAGAGCAGAATCTTGAGCCACAAAGGGGTTTGAAATCTAATGGATTTGCACTGCTATATTTTAAAATTTCTTAAAATCAGTGACCCTTTTATTCTTTCCATTTTTCTCCCATTTGGAATGGGATTATCTATAACTATTGTACTATGCCTATTTCACCATTGTATTTTGGGAACAGATGACTTGTTTTCCAGTTTCATAGGTGCATGGATAGAGAGGAATTTTACCCCAATATGAATTATACCCAGAGTCCCACTCACACCTGATTTAGAGGATGAGACTTTGGATTTTTTTGACCTAATGAGATTTTAGACTCAAATTGTTGTTGTAAGGAGTTGAAACACTGGGGGTGTTGGGATGGAATGAATGTATTTTTCAGATGGGATGGACATGAATATTTGGCGATTAAAGGGCAGACTATGGTAGGCTGAAAAATATGTCCCACAAAAGATATTCATATCTTAATAAGTAATGTTACTTTATATGGCAAAACTGTATTTGTAAATGTGATTGAATTAATGATCTTGAGATGGGTAGATTACCTCAGATTATTCAGCTGGACCCTAAATGCAATCACATGTGTCCTTACTTATGC
The DNA here is from genome assembly GCF_047675955.1 of Chlorocebus sabaeus. Taxonomy (NCBI): domain Eukaryota; kingdom Metazoa; phylum Chordata; class Mammalia; order Primates; family Cercopithecidae; genus Chlorocebus; species Chlorocebus sabaeus. Next base: position 48,779,649 of record NC_132929.1, on the reverse strand, counting down.
AAGGGAAGCAGAGGGAGTGAGATTTAACACAGAGAAAAGGCAATGTGATGACCTCAGTAAAGAGAGTTATTTGAAGACGCTTTTGGCTTTGAAGATGGAGAAAAGGGGCCATGAGCCAAGGAATACAGATGGAAAGTAGAAGCTAAAAAAGGCAAGGAATGCAGTTCTAGAAATTGGAAAAGGTAGGAAAATGTACTCTCCCTTAGAGGCTTCAGAAGTGCATCCCTACTGACACCTTGATTTTTTTCCCCCAGTATAACTAATTTCAGATTTCTGGCCTCCCAAACTGTAAGATAATAAATTTGTGTGTTTTTAAGCCGCCACCACGTTTGTGGTACTTTGTTATAGCAGAAATAGGAAACTAATGTACTACATAATCAGAAACATAATAAAGCAATATTAATTTGATACATACATAAATACCAATAAAGTTGAGTACTAGTATTTTATTTGGAAAGTTTATGTCTGTATTTCTAAGAGGGTTAGTCTATACTTTTCTTTCTTGTACTATCTTTGTTGAGTTTTGCTGTCAGGAATGTGCTAGTTTTCCAAAAAGAAATGAGATGCCTTTCTTCTTTTTCTAGGTTCTAAAGAAGCTTAAATAGCAATGAAAGCAGCAAAATTATTTGCTTCCCATGTTCTGATGAGGGATAGCTCTTTGATCACATGCCTTATTGCTTCCATGGGCTTTAAAGATTTTAATATTCACACTAGTGCATCAGATATGCTGTTTACATATATCTATTTAAATCCCCACAATATTCCTATGAGGTAGCTTTTTTTGTGTATGTGTGCCATTTTACAGGTAAGGAAACTTACCTGTGAATGAGGTTGAGATAAGTTAATTAGATAAAGTCATGCAGTTACCAAGAGGAACAGCTCATACCTGAACTAAATGAGGAGTGTCTGCCTCAAAAATCCATACTTTAATTTTTTTATTTTTAGGGGGTATCTCGCTCAATTACACAGGCTGGAGTGCGGTGGCACCATCACAGATCACTGCAGCCTTGAACACTGGGCTCAAGCGATCCTCCCACCTCAGCCTCCTGAGTAGCTGGGACCACAGGCATGTGCTACCACGCCCGGCTAATTTTTTGTTTTTCATTATTTGTAGAGAAGAGGTCTCACTATGTTGCTCTCTGCTGGTCTCAAACTCCTGGGCTCAAGTAATTCTCCTGCCTGGGTCTCTCAAAATATTGGGATTACAGGTGTGAGTCATAACCTTTGCTTAAATAATGTCTCCTGGCTTTATACTTTTTGTACACTTTTGGTAATTTATATTTTCTTAGAAAATCCCTCATTTCATTTAGATTATCCAATGTATATAGCATAATATAAAGTATTAATTTGTAATTCTTTAAAATTTGTGTGTGTAGCTGCATCTCCTTTTCTGAATTTTATGTGGTTATATATGCTGTTTTTCTTGAATTGACTACTTAGCAGATAATCTATTTTATTGCCCCCCCTTCCTATTCAGCTGTCTTAATTTTTCTGTTTTCAAACTTAGAAACATTTTAAAACATTTTTCTTTATCTTATTTTCCTTAAATTTGTTTTATTGTTTTTCTCTAATTGCTTTACTCACTAAATGTTTATTGATTGCTTAATACACACCAGACATATTTAATTGATTACTCAATTCATTGCTCATTTTCATCTTTTCTTATTTGATAATTGAGGTGTTTAAGTCTATACACTTCCTTCCAAGTACAACTTTGGCTACATCTTATCATTCTCAACATGTAGTATTCACAATATTAAAATTCACTGAACATTCTGTAATTGCAGTTTTTAATTCCAAGCAGTTAGAAGTTTTTGGTTATCCTCGCATTATCTATTTATAGTAGCATTGAATTATCAGAGAATGTAGTTTATTCTATTTGTACATTTCAGAACATCTCATAGACTAAAATGTCATTTTTGTAAATAGTCCATGGACATGAAAAGAATACATTCTCTAGGTACTGAATATAGAAATCAATATATTCATATTAATATTAAATCATCTTTATTTTTTAAATTATTTGGCTCCTTTGGATTTCTCTATTTTTGCGTATTTAACTGATGGTGACTGAAAAACGATATGCTAAATACGGATGAATTTTTATTCAATAGAACTTGTTGTACACATGTCAGTTTAACAGTGATGTTATAGGCAGGCTGTCAGCCAGGACATAAAAAGAGTTCAGCAGTATCATGATACTCGCATACCCTGCTGAATGTCTCTTTGGTTTGTTTTTTCCCAGTAGAATCCCCCTGGGTTTTAATACCCGAGCTTTATTGAACATATGTATTTGTCAATATACTTTTTGGCTGATGTGTTTACATAGGAAAAAATAATATTTATATACTCAAACCTCAGTTCAACATTTTAACAAAACAACATGCAGGAAAGTCTTCACTTCCTTTCTAAATACAAATGCTAGAATGTCAGAATCACATGTGGATGTTTTGAAGAGTGTGCTGAGCCTCCTCAAGGGTCATGGAGCTGCACATGCTACGACACCAAAGTAACTGGGTTTTGTTTGTTTTGTGGCTGTTGCTTATTAAGATGTAATTTACCTTCAGTAAAATTTGCCCTTTAAAAAAGTGCAAAGTTCTGCAAGTTTTGACAGCCACATAATCGCCACCGTGGTCAAGATGTAGACTATTTCTGTCACTCCAAAAATTCCCGTGTCCCTCTGTAGTCATCTCCTCCCCGCACCTTCACCCCCTGGCAGTTTTCTGTTCTGTGTTTTGATCTGTTTTCTGCTCCCATAGTTTTACTTTTTCAGGATGATACGCCCATGAAATCAGATAGTAGGAAGCCTTTTAGACCTGGGATCTTTCACTTAGCACAACCCATTTGAGAATCATTCATGTTTATTTGTCTGTCATAGTTTGTCTCCTTTTATTGCCAATAACATTCTAATATACAGATAGGCCACAGTCCGTTTATCCATTCCCCAGCTGAGGAACATTTGAGTTTATTCCAGACTTTGATTCTTATGAATAAAGTCACTATAAATATTTATATACAGGTTTTTGTGTGAACATAAATTTTCACTTCTTTTGGATAACTAGGAGAGAATTGCTGGATCACGTGATTATTGTCTGTTTATGAGACTGCCAAACTGCCTTCCAAAGTGGCTGTGCCATTTTACATTCCCACAGGCGATGAACAAGAATTCCTGTTGCTCCCTCTTCCCATCAGTATTTGGTATTGTCAGCTTTAAAAAAAAAAAAGTTAGCAGGTGCCTGTAATCCCAGCTACTCGAGAGGCTGAGGCAGGGGGAGGCTGAGGCAGGGGGAGGCTGAGGCAGGGGGAGGCTGAGGCAGGGGGAGGCTGAGGCAGGGGAATGGCTTGAACCCGGGAGGTGGAGGTTGCAGTGAGCTGAGATCCTACCACTGCACTCCAGCCTGGGCGACAAGAGCAAAACTCAAAAAAAAAAAAAAAGTTATTCTAATACATAACATCTAATACATAACAAGAGCATCTCCCCAGTGACTAACGATGATAACTATCTTTTTATGTGCTTATTTGTTATGCATATGTATTCTTTGATCAAGTCTGTTTAACCCTTTTGCCTATTTTCATTAGATTATTTTTTAATCTCGAATTTTGAAAGTTCTCTGTATATTGCTGATTCATGTCCTTTATCAGATATATAATTTGCAAATATTTTCTCCCAGTTTATGATTTTTCATTCTCTTAACAGTATCTTTGAAAGAGCTGAAGTTTTAAATTTTGATGAAATCCAATTTAGCAAGTTTTTTCTTTTATAGGTTGAATATTTTGGGTATCATTGCTAAGAAATTGTTCCTTAAGTCAAAGTCACAAATATTTTTTTCTGTGTTTTCTTCCAGAACTTCTATAAGTTTAAGTTTCTCATTTACATGTTAGATCAATTTTTATTTAAACTTTGATTAGAAAGCGCTTTAAGCATTTCACATGCGAGGTTGATAGTTGTTACATATATAGGCGTTTTGCCATGTTTCAATTATGTTTTGGGAAATTATCTTAGAGTTTTGGGTCATCATGAAATACATTATTCTGACTTAAAATAATGATCAGTGTTTAGGGGTAGAACTTCTGTTTTTCAGGAACAGATTATAGACTTTAAGTGAGATATGCTTATTTTTGTTAAAATGGGATTTTACCTCTTATCAATTTTTTTTTTTTTCCCCAAGACAGGGTCTCACTCCGTCACCCAGGCTGTAGTGCAGTGGCACGATCTTAACTCACTGCAGCCTTGACCTCCCAGGCTCGGGTGATCCTCCTACCTCAGCCTCCCAGGTAGCTGGGACTACAGGCATGTTCCACCATGCCTGGCTAATTTTTGTATTTTTTATAGAGATGGGATGTTGCCATGTTGCCCAGGCTGGTCTCGAACTCCTGAACTGAAATGATCTGCCTGCCTCGACCTCCCAAAGTGCTGGGTCTACAAGAGTAAGCCACCATGCCTGGCCCCAAAATACTGTTTAATGGCAGCACAAACTGTAACTCTTCTCATAATTATTATTCAGTGGCAGAGCTGGAATAAATATGAATGAATCAAACTTTATTTGAGTCACAAAGATATGCATTTGTATGCTTCATTCTAGTCCCACTGAACATCCTTGCTTACAAAATCATGCTACTTTTCTAACAAATGAGTGAAATTTGAATAAGCTGGAGGAAGCAGGTGCCCAGGGGAGGACAGATCTGTTGCACTGTCAGAAACCCCCCTCTGCAAGCACACACACAAAGAAAACATGCACGGCAGAAGGAATCAAAAGAATCAGCCAACTAAGGGGAATCATACAGATTGTGTTTGCACCTGACAAAACTGCGAGTGGGCAAAGCACTAAATCCGTTTTTTGTATCTGCTTGCTATTTTGTTTTAATTTTTTGCTGTGTATAACTCAGTTTGGTGTGTTTCTTGCTGGAGATTTTCAACAGATCATCCAGAGCTACATATATTATCAGACAATTCCTCATGGCATTTATTCACTCATTCATATTTACCTAATTACTGGTGTCTACTACATGCTTTAAATGGAATAGTCAATAAGGAAGACACACAGTGCATTGGTTCAAGAACTCTAACGATTTGAGAGTGATGGACAATGGACAGAAGATTCAAACATGGAGGATAAAGAAGAATCTCTACCAAACTCACTGCAGGAATCAGAGTCTATTGATAGGCCACATTGTCAGAGTACAGTTGTTGAGGGTTTCAGGGGGCTCCAGTAAGTGCATGTTGCCCTCTGGTAAGTTTGGTTGATGGTCACAATGGTATCCTGAAAGTGTTCAGTAACAGGAGCGGGTTTTCTCTTGTGTATCAGTTTCCTATTGTTGCTGTAACAATTTATGATAAATTTAATGGCTTAAAAAAATACAGATCTATTATCTTACAATTCTGGAGGTCAGACGTCTGAAATGGGTCTCACTGGGCTAAAACCAAGGCGTTGGCAGGGCTGCATTCCTTTTGAGGGCTCTAAGGGAGAATCTGTTTCCTTGGCTTTTCCAGTTTCTAGAAGCCACCTGCATTCCTTGGCACATAGTACCTTTTCTCCATCTTCAAAGCCAGCAGCATAGCATTTTTCAACTCTTTTTTCTGACTCTGGCATTCCTGCTTCCCTCTTTCACCCAAATCCAGGATAATCGCCCCGTCTTAAGAGTCTTAATCACGTCTCTAAAGACCTTTTTGCCACATATGGTAACACATTCACAGATCCTGGGGATTAGGACATGGACATCTTTGGTGGGAAGGAGGACATTATTTTGCCTATCATATGTTGGGCTTCCTAGATCTACGACTGACCTTGGCTCATGCTCTAAGAGTATGAAGCGCATCATGAGGGATTCAAGGCCTCAGAAATATCTGGAGGGAGCCAGGCCAGGGAGTCTATGAATGTGTCATTAAGGTGGATAATTGCTCCAGATCCAAGAGATCATACAGAAGAGCCTATATCAGACCCTGGAACTTCAAGAAGGCTGTATAGTTTCAAGGTCATCCTAAACAGCTGCTTTGTCCTAAGCATGTCTGATCTGTTGAACCAGTCAGTATAGCTTAGGTTGTACTGTGGTAACAAATGATCCCCAGATCTTGGCCGCTTATAACAAACTAGGTTTATTCGGTAATGCTACTCATTCAGCATGGGTCAGAAGGGCTCAGCTCTGTGCTCCTTATTCTGAGACCCAGGCTGACAGAGTAGCAGCCATTTCAAACATTACCAGTTGTCATGTCAAAGGGACAGAGAGAGATCATGGTCAGCAGAGGTGTGTCTTGCCCAGCAATTAAATACTTGGGCTTAGAAATAACATCTGTCACTTCTACTCACAATTCATTGGTCAAAGTCAGCAGATGGCTCCACCCAAACCCAATGGGATCAGGAAAGGCAATTTTACCATGAGCCTGGAGAACCAAGAATATTTAGTGAATAGCACTAATAATCATGCACTTACTGTTTTCTACTAATTCCTGATATGAATGAGACTGTGTGCCCACCAAGGCCACTTTTGTGTATCCTAGGAATGATCTGAGCTGATTCAAATGCTGGTGTCAGGTAGAAGCAAATGGCAGCCCTGCATCATCACCACGCTGGCCCCTGACAGACCTGGTTCAGCCTGAGCTGCTCACTGTAAAGAAAGTCCCCAGGAAATGGCAAGGATCTGATATGCCTTTGAACTCCTGCAAACCTGGGTATGAGCCTCTGGAAATCAGTCTTACACTTGGCAAGATCTGTTCCAGTACAGCTCAAAGGTTGCAAATGTGCTTGGTTCCTATCCAGGTGGGCTATGAGGGTATTTGCATGGTCTATTGATACCAAGACACTGAAGTGAAGCTGGCAGGGCCATCGGACTCATGCCAGCTACATCTAATTATCAGCAGGAAATAAAAACATGAACATAAGGTGAGCAACAATAGCAAGCTCTCACGTGTGCCTCCCCTCCAACCCTTGCCACCCGCCTCAAACTCCACAGGTAAGACGCCAAGCATCCTATAGGTGAAACGTTCCACCAGCACTCCCCATTACACTGCTGCTGTTGCTGTTGTGGGTGCTTGGCACATACAGTCACCTGGACTAAGACCAGTTTGAAGCAGGTGGTTTATTGGGCCTGTTGAACCAGAGTCAGTCTCACAAATTTGGAATGGGATGGATTTTAACCAAAATCTCCTTGCATTTTGGTGAGAAGCCAGAAACACTCTCTGGCTCAGAGAGGAAGTGGAGGTGGTAGGTAAAAGGCTCTAGTACAGCTGGTTAATTCTTCTCCCCATGTTTCTTATAGGTGGACACAAGGCCCACCTGACTGGGTCCCCAAGTGCCATGTTTCATGATGGCATTCAAAGGTGGGTTGTGCCCATGTCTGTACCCCTTCTTGCATTCTCTCAGCAGTTGCCTGGTTGGGCCGAAAAGTAAGGAAGCTGCTATACTCCTGCCACTGCTTCTCCTCATACCCCTGGTAAGGCAACCTGGTCCCAGCTTGGGCTGGATAGCAGATGCAGCCAATAGCCACTGATGCTTTTGAGCGTGTGGCTGCAGTACTGGTCAGTTTACTGCGGCTCACTTGTCAAATGCTTTTGATGCAGGTGGCTGGTCTGTCCCTGTCCCAGAGCCCTTGGAGCTTGATATTATCTGCTTGGGTGGGTCTCCCTCATTCCTGACAACTCTTGAGTAGACTACTGACAGCTTGCGTGAGAAGATCCACCTCTGCTCCCCCATCAGGCGTGGAAAGCAAGTTGTGAAACCACCCAGCTGCAGCCTACAATTCTCCACAGTTGTGAGGAATCCTGGGTAGCAGGACTGTTGTTCCAGGGCAGGTGTGAGCAGCAGGGGTGCTGCAACTAGAGCTGTCATGGTCAGTGGGCAAGGCTGGTGGCACAAGGTGAGCAGCTGGGCTCTGGCCTCACCACTGTCCTTAGCTGGTGAAAACCTCTCTGCATGGAGGATTCTCTGCTTTCTTCCTCCTCAGGATCAAGACTGAGTACCTTCAAAAGTGAGGATAGATCTTCCTTATCATGCAACCAGTAGGTCAGCCCTGGAAGTGTTGCCATGTAGATAGGCTGCACTACACCGGTGTGAGGTGCAGCTCTGGACTCTGCATGGGTGGCTTCTAAAACAACTGAATGGAAATGTTTTCTGAGTTACTCAAATTAATCTAGATTTTCCCATTGGTAAATGCAAAATCTATATTGCATTGAAGCAGAGCCAATATCTGGGCTGGCAAATGGATTTTAAAATATCTTTGAAGAAATGAACACAGAGGGCCCAGGGAGGGTTGAGGGGTAACTCCGTTTCCTCCTGTAGAATCTACCTTGAGGTCTGAGGGACACTGGCCACAAAGCAGTTTCATATTCTGGCTGTGCGGCCTAAGATTTCCCAGGGATAAGTGATGTAAAGGTGACCAATTGATCAATGGAGGAAATTTCTCTTTATATAAGCATTCTAGCTAATAAACAAAGAGAATGATAGAATGTCACTATTTTATAACACTTAATGATATACATGAAATAGATTTAGACAATGACACTCAAAGCCTGGTAATATCACACACACAAAATTGACATTATATGCTCTCTGATGGAAGAACACACCACCACCTATAAAGCATTGTTGTAAAAAAAAAACAAAAACAAAAACAAAAAAAAAAAACTCAAACCTGAATTCAACAAAGCTCTTCATCTAACTACCAATTAAAAAACAGGGACAGAGGAATGTGTTAAAAAAAAAAATACCACAGGGACTGGTGATCAGCAAAATTCAGGCTATGGGAAACTATAGCTCAATAACTTAGTTTCTTTAATAAATTTTGAAAGCAAGAGAAAACCTATATGAAGAAAAGACTTAAAGCTACATAAACTGATTATAATGTATAGACATTATTTGGATCCTGACTGGAACTAATGTAAAAATAAATGGAGACATTGAGGACATTTTAACACTGACCAGATATTTGGAGACATTAGGAATTCTTATTGTTAAGTATAATAATGGAATTGTTATATCCAAAAGAGTCCTTGTCTTTTGGAGCTATATGCTAAACTAATTACAGATTATATGATACCTGAAATTTGCTTCAAGATCATCCAGGTGGAGTGAGAGGTGAGGAGTGAAGGTAAAAGCAGCTGGGCATATAATTGAAATAAGTCTATTTGGGAGGCCAAAGCGGGTAGATCACCTGAGGTCAGCAGTTCGAGACCAACCTGGCCAACATGGTGAAATGCCATCTCTACTAAAATACAAAAATTAGCCAGGTGTGGTGGTGCGTGCCTGTAATCCCAGCTACTCAGGAGGCTGAGGCAGGAGAATCGTTTGAACCTGGGAGGTGGAGGTTGCAGTGAGCTGAGATCACACCACTGCACTCCAGCCTGTGTGACAGAGCGAGACTTCATCTCAAAAAAAAGTCTGGCCGTGAGTTGACCATTGCTGGAGTTGGGTGATGGGTAAAGGAGCATCATGTTATTATTCTCTCTACTTCTGTATATGGTTGAAATTTTCCAGAAGAAGAAGAGGAAGAAGTGGGTGGAGAGAGAGAGAGAAAGAGAATATAAATCAGATTGTAAGGCAGGTAGTCAGGCAAAGGAAACTGGCAACAGGGGTGGAGTAGAGGGCTGTGAATCAAGGGGGGTCAGACTCCAGGTGTCAATGTCTGGGGCCTTCCATGCATAAGACTCACCTGATTGGAAGTTCTCCTCTCACCTTCTCCTGGACTGCACCCCAAAACCAATATGTCTCAGAGTCTGAATAGTAAGAGGCTGCCACCAGCACTTCTGATTCAAAATAAGCATAGCTAACTGCCTGTCCCCCTGGAAATTACCAGCATGCTTCTCCTTCGCAGGTGGGGAATGTCTGGTTCTTCCTTTGACCAAGGACAGAATTCCTAGTACTGTGTTCTCAGAAGAATCAGTCACAGGCCAGGCATGGTGTCTGACGCCTGTAATCCCAACACTTTCGGAGGCTGAGGCAGGTGGATCACCTGAGGTCACGAGTTCGAGACCAGCCTGGCCAACTTGCCAAAACCCCATCTCTACTAAAAATACAAAAATAAGCCAGGTGTGTGCCTGTAATCCCAACTACTTGGAAGGCTGAGGCAGGAGAATCACTTGGACCCAGGAGGTGGGTCTTGCAGTGAGCTGAGATCACACCACTGTACTCCAGCCTGGGTGACAGAGCGAGCCTCTGTCTCAAAAAAAAAAAAAAAAAAAAAATTAGTCATATATCCAGAAAGATTCTTAGTAAGACTGAGGGCAGCTCAGGCCCCTTAATAAAAACTATTTGAAATGCAGGGAATTGTGAGAAGGAAAATCAAAGCCTGAGACTGAACCAGCAATTAGATCAGCTCCTGGAATATATTTAAGTCAAATCAATCCATGAGGGAATTTCCATCACGGCTCACTTTCTCTCCCACAGCCCATGGCTGGAATCATAGCCTTTCAATCAGTGCTCACCAGAAATATAGCAATATCCATCTTCTAAAAATGCTTCATCATAGTTTTGCAAAGTCCAGGTACATCCCCTCTGCTCTTGTGGATTTATTTACATATTGATTTATTTATTCCTCTCTCTACAGCAGGCTAGCCTCTTGAGATCACAGCATTTTATTTACAAAGCCACCGGGGTCATGCATCTGGACAATGAAGTCAAGGGGAAGGCTGTCCTTGGATGTGCTGAGCTGCACAGATCAGACTTGTCAGAAACAAGTGTGGGAAGGAGGTGCGAAGAGGCAGCCTCAGGCCTGGCACTCCCTTAGTCATCTTACCACCAAAAGAGAGGGCTGGCTTACACTGAAGGGAAGAAAACAGCATGGGAGGTGATAGAAAAAGCAGCAAGGAAGCCCTGGGTGTGACCTCTATGAATCCCACAAGTTGAGGAGTGGGGTCTCCCTACTGCAATCCCAAATGGTGCAGTGTCCCTATCAGCAGGCAGTTAGCTTCATCTCTTTCCAGGGCCTGCGCAATACAGACCCCTCTGGCTCCCCACAGATTACTTCTCAGCCGGAGAAGGCTCAGCTAAGAGAGAAGAGAAAGAAGAAGAAAGAAAAAAATGCACAGGAAAAAGGTCTGGAAGAAACTGAGTTGAGGGAGAGAAATCTGTTCCCTGGCAAAGGCCCCAGGCTGCAAGAAAAGCCTTCCAACACTTTTTATAGATGACTGTTTTTTTTTTTTTTTTTTTTTTTTTTTGCTAGCAAAGCTAAAAGCTGGAAAACTCCCTTCATTCTGATTAGCATTCTTATCACTCTGAGTTTTCTCCCTTTTCTTCCAGTCTCATGAGTGCTTTCCTTTTTAAGGGAAGGATTCGCTGAGACACAGAGATGACATCTTCCGAGTGATCATAAAAGAATTCTCACTGGCATTGTGTCGGGCATACCCCGGTTGTCAAGGGAGGTGCCACTTCTTACTAGGTTACTGGTCAGACTACAGAAGCCGAGGGTGCCCGGAACTTGACTTTCAACTTCCTTTTCAGGGAGGAGGCTTTGAGACTTCGATCTTTAAAAGGATATGTTTGTGTTGCGTGGGATGAATATGTGGATGACAAGCTGGTAGGAGAAAGTCAACAGCAAGGCTGGGCAGCTTTCTGGGCAGGACATGTGTGTTCGTCTTGTGGCTTGAATTTCCAACTGAGGTTTGGAGTTGGAACCAGAGTCTGTCCACTTCTTAAAGGGGCAGTACCTGGAGGAAAAGTATGATTAACTCAACCGTCCTGGCTGAAGCCTCCTAGACCAAAAGCTTCCCCCTGAAGACTGCATTCTTGAAACTGTCACCTCAAGGTTCTGAAGAAAAAGTAGCAAAACGAGCTTCATCTGGGAAAAGTTCAAGATAATATGTCTTGGCAAACATAATGAAAAACACAGACAGTTGCTTTAAGAGAGGGACTCAGAAAGAGGTCAGGTTCTGCTGAGAGAGGCAGAGCAGCAATTAGATGGGAGCTTATGTTGCAGCATGGAGGCAAAGGGGTCAAAGAGAGGGTAGAATACTCTGCATCTGATTTCAGGAAGGGAGCACACATTGCAGCCGTGCTGAGCTCAGTTATTGGGGAGGAAATGTAGAGGTACAGGGAATCTGAGGGCAGTGAGAGGAGCTGGATTTATGAGGACATATTAAAGAGCTCGGAGCAGTGTATGCTGCTCGGCTGGGTGGAGAGTTGAGGTTTTATGCTAGCAGTGGGCCCAGCCACGTGTAAACGGTGTAGTCAGTGGGAAGGAGTGGAGTTATTTACTCTGATTTGAGGTTTCAGAATTAAGAGTTCTCATTGGAATGCTTAAAATTTGCAGTCAAACAGAGAAATACACGACACTGAATTCCATCAGTTTATGGAATAAATACTCTTCCTAGGGAAGCATTGGAAAAATTGTGTAATGAGATACTTCCAATGACAGAGGAAAGATCAGCACCAAATTTATAAATCATATAGCTAGGATCTGCTGAGAAACCGTACCTTTTAATCTTGGACTTCGGATTAGCTAACTTGAGAAGGAATCTGAGTGATAGAGGGGGTGAAATGGGAGGTGTGATTTCTTTCCACTAAGCAGAATGGGAAGTAATCTCATACTCCTGCCCCCAAATCCTTTCCCAGGCTCGTGCTAAAACAATTATTGGAGCCAGAGGAGAGAGAAAAACGCTTTTACCCCAGGATTTAAAATGTGCTATTTACCAATAACTTATTTTGAAAATGGGTTATGCAGGCTGGGCGCAGTGGCTCGTGCCTATAATCCCAGCACTTTGGGAGGCTGACGCAGGTGGATCATGAGGTCAGGAGATCGAGACCATTCTGGCTAACACGGTGAAACCCTGTCTCTACTAAAAATATAAAAAATTAGCCAGGACTGGTGGCAGGGGCCTGTAGTCCCAGCTACTCGGGAGGCTGAGGCAGGAGAATTGCGTGAACTCGGGAGGCGGAGATTGCAGTGAGCCAAGATCACGCCTCTGCACTCCAGCCTGGGCGACAGAATGAGACTCCATCTCAAAACAAAAAAACAAAAAACAAACAGAAAATAGGTTATGCAGGGAAAAGAGTTACGAGTGCATAACCTGTCTTTTCACTAGGAGCTATATATTTCAAGGTAACTAAATAGCCCAGTTGATGAAGGAAAGCTCTTTTACAGAAGAGTGCATGCTAATAAGGAATGATGGGATTGGAAAATCACCATTCTGCGACCCCTGTGGGATGATTGATTCAGGCAAAGACCATCAGTGGATGTAAAATCAGCTGGTGAGAGGTTGATGGTGAGCTGCATATTTTCAGGGTGTCAATTACCACTCCAGTTTATTTGCTAGTTCCAAGAGGGGAAAACCCTTAACTTTGCAATAAAGGGATCAGGCAAGCCATCAGCATTTTAACCCAGTGATCAAGCTTAGTGTCACTGATAATAGGCCAACTTGACATGACATCCCTCCTTGTGTGATACAGTGCTAAGTACATAGCATCATCTATGAGGTTTTCCGGATAAAAAGGTTTTACTTGAATCACATCAAGACTATAGAATTAATTTCTATCTCATGGGAAATACAGGGGAGACAGGAATTGGTTAGGTGTCACCTCAGTGGTGAATCAATCAGGCAAATCGAAAAAGTGGAACATTCTACAGTACGGTCGGTTTTCTGTATCTCTGGATTCCACCAACTCTCCATCAGAAATACTAAAAATAAAAACAATACTGCAAATTAAAAAGCAATACAATAACTATTTATACAGCATTTACATTGTATTAAGTACTATAAGTAACCTAGAAATGATTTGAAGTACATATATGGGAGGATATGTGTAGGGTATATGCAAATACTACACCATTTGATATAAGGGACTTGAGCATCCTCGGATTTTGTTATCCTCAGGCATCCTAGAACCAATCACCCATGGATACTGAGGGACAGCTGTATCTTCAGTAAGTCAATATCATAGAAAGCGAAAAGGAGTGGAGGTGCTATTTTTAGATCAAAGGAGATTTAGAAGACCTAATCACCGAATGTAATTTTGATCCTTTATTTGGTCAAGGAATAAAGCTGGTATAAGGAAATGAGCTGTAATGGATATTTTGGGGGAACTACTGAAGAACTGAATACAGTGTAGGTGTTACATATTTATCAATTATTAATTTTGGATATGATATTGTGAAGAAAATGTCCTTATTTTTTAGAGACACAGTGAAATATTTAAGGATGAAATGTCATGATGTCTATAATTATAAACCACTTGAGCAAAAAATGACAGAGATAGATGCAGAAAAACACTTTGTCACCGACCAGAGGAAAAAAATGAGAACAAGCAGATTGTCCCCTACAAATATTTGTTAAATCCCTGCCATATGCCAGGTTTACTACCGTTGAGTAAATGAGATGAACACATGGGTCCCACCCTCTGGAAACTTAGAGGAAAAGGTTAGAACACATTTCTATTAATGATAACCATAATTAGCATTTATTATGTGCCAGTGTAAGAGTGCTTAAATGCATGATCTTATTTAACCCTCCCAATGGCTTAATGGAACAGGTACTCTTATGCTTCGGTGATTAAAGCTCCAGGAAGAATGTTTCTGGTCCCAAGTCACAGAGCTGGTGAGTGGCCCAACCAGGTCTTAAATCTTAGATTTGTGTGGTGGTCCTGGCTGGGCTCTTCCCCGGGTGTGTTGACAGGAGGAACGTGTGACTCCATACTGTTTCAGCATGGATTAACATGGCTTCATTCTCATTTCTCCTCTTTTCCCTTGTAATCACTGTAAAATGACGCCCAACTTGGCTGCCAGCCAAAAGAAAGTGCTGTTTATATAAAGGACATGAAAAGTAAAATAACGTAGCGTCACTCATCTTTAAACTCCTTGAAACTGCCTAGATTCTGCCTTAGTCTTTACTGCAGTCTACATTCTCATCTTTCTCTAGTTAAATCTGTTTTCTTCTCCATAAACAGATTTAGATAAATATAGTTGAGACTAATTATTCAATTATTTAATCCTGTGGATAGTCGTCTTTTAGTTGCTGGTATTAAACAAAATTGTTTCCTATATTGAAAAATATGCAGCTTGCAGCTACATTTTGTTCAAATGCTTCTAAGGGCTAGAACTGGACCTTGGCCTCCACTTAGCCATCACTGGTCATCAAATATTTATTGAGCGTCTACTATGTGCCATGTCTGTACTACATTTAGAACATGGTTGGTTTTTCTGGTACTTCAGGTTCCTCATGATGCTTTACAAACAAGATTTAGGATCTGGCTTATTTGCAAACTCGGAAAGGCCTGAATACTGACCATATATTCCCTTAGGGCTGGCATTTGGTATCCACAGGGAAGTGAGGTTTTATGAGCCTGTCACCACTTCTGATGCACAGCCCAGGGCAGAGAGCTTTATGGCATTGTGGTAACTAGTTCCTGTCTTATTGGAGGAGCAGTGGTGGGCCCCAGGCAGCTCTATTTGCCTGCAGAAAGCTCAGCTGTTCCCTGGGTGCCTACAGCAGTGTTACAATGAGAGGAGTATGAAACGAGACCCTGGGCAGACTCTCCGCCAAGGGTGTTGGCAGTTCAGTTGGAGGCAGCTGTGTAATGTCCCTGTTGCACTGGCCTGGGCTTCTATCTAAAGCCATCTTATTTGTAGTGTTTATTTTCTTCCACTTTTGCCCTTAGGTGCCCTATTGATGTTAGTGGATTTCCGTATCAGAGAGGGACTTGAAGAGCTCAAAGAGGTTAATCAACTTGTTCCTTGTTACCAGGGAAGTGTGGGGTAGAACGAGAAAAGCAGAGCTTAGCACTCCTGCCGCCCATTAAGATCTGTCTTAGTTACAGCCAGAGAACTTACAAGTTCCCATGTGTCATTAAAGGAAATACACTGTGGGACCTACACAGGCTTTGGCATGTGTGAAATTTCACACCTCACAGATAGCGCTTCTGTCTGTGTCCAGGCTGCTTTCTTGCATGTTAGGTTTTTTTGAAAGTGTGAGTTATTCTATACCAAGAACTTCGTCATAAATTATTTAATTTTTTTCCAGAAAAACATTTCCCCCATTTTGTTAATCACCTAGTCACAGAAGCAATTCCTGGGTTTTTTTCAAAAAATACATTTTTCTCCTTGGTTACAAAAGTATTACATGTTTATTGTTAAAAAAATAAATAAAACAGAAAAGCATAGGGAAAAAAGTTTAAACGTCCTATAATTCTATCACTCTGACATAACTACTGTTAACATTTTGTGGAATGTGTTTTTAGTCTTTTCTCGGTACATATATAATTTTTAAACAAAATTTGGATCATACTACCTATAATTGGTGCAGTTTGTATTCTGTTTTATTTACAGAGAACATCAATGTGTAAGCATGCTCTTGAAAACAGTTTTCAAAAATGTTATTTTTTTAATGGTTTCATAATGTTTCAGCAAGTGAATTAACCATAATCTATTTAACCAAGCTCTATTTGAACATTTAGTCGTTTCCAGCATTTTGCTTTGTTGAGCATCCTTGATATGAATTTTTGCCCTACCCAGGATTATTTTCTTAGAATAAATTTCTAGTGGTGGAATTCCTGAATGAAAGGGAGTGAACTCTTAACAGTTCTTTATCTTCCAGAAGACTTGGCCAAGTCTCCCGTCTGTCAGAAATGTCTGAACGTTCATTTGGTGGGCATTGGGCCATTTTACAAATATTTTTAAAAGCTCTCCCGATTTGATAGGCAAAAAATGGTATCTTAGTCTTATTTTAAGATTGTTTAATCATTGATAAATTTGATTATGGTATGCCTTATTATACCATAAGTTTTGGATGGGAAAAACAATCCTTGCAAATTTGGTTCTGTTTTATGGTTAAGATTTCTTCTAAAGTTTGACTATTCAGAAGTTCCCTGTTATGAAAATAAGAAACTTGTTCAGTAGCTATTGCTTACAAAGCACTAATTGTGGAGGGTTTTTGGTTGTTGCTAGTTATCATAGATATGGTTAATTTTTATTCAGCAACAGTTTTCATAGGTAGGGAAAATGCCCACAATATTTTTGCCAAGACTATTATGGTTTGGTTTTGAAAAAACTCCCCTCGAAGTCTCCATGGCCTATTTCATTTCCTGTGTCTCAAACACAGCTTTCACTAACATTCTGTATACAGTCTTCTGCTCCTATTTTTGGAATTACATTTAAATCAACAATCCAGATCTACCTGCTACTTTGCGCTCCACCAAAACAGAGCAAGACCTGGGTCTTGACTTACAGAAGCTTACAACTGAGTCAGATGGCTACGTGTATAAGCAGATGAAGATGCCTGTAGTGCTAAACATTGTCATAGGGTGTAAAATCCTGGAAGGCCACTGAAGGGTGGGAGTTATACCAAGCATGAGGATTTGGGGTGGCTTCTTGTATTGAGTTTTGGAAGAGAAGACAGATTTTCCCAGAATGAATAAAAAAAAATTTCCAGTGCCACATGCCCTTATAGAAACTTTCCACTCACCCATCCAAAGGTAGAATCTATATCCTCACCCCTTGAACCTGGGGGAGCTTTTATGATTGCCTCTCTGAAGAGTAAAATGTGGCAGAAGTAATGCTGCCTGACTTCTGAGGCTAGGTCATAAAAGGAGATATAGCTTCCTCCTTGCTGTAGCTCACTTGTGACATGTGTTTGGAGCCTCCATGTGAGAAGTCTGGCTACCCTGACCTCCTGAGCCACCATGCTGGAGAAACAGGACAGAGGAAGAGAGATTGAGATTATTTCAGCCGTAAGAACTTGACTGGTGATAGTCACTTGAGACATTCTGAGCAAGAACCACCCTACTAAGCCCAGTCAACCCTCAAAGCCATGAAAGTTTACAATAAAATAATTGTTGTTTGAAGTCACTAAGTTTTGGGATTGTCATGCAACAATGCATACCTGGAGCAGCAGGTGTGAGAAGAAAGGGCATTCCAGGCAGAGGGGATAACCTGAGAATGTTTTCTTTGCAGCTTTCATTCTGTTTTATGTTTAAGTGTTCTCTCTACGTAGATAATGTCTGTAGCTATAACTGTGATCCTCCCCTCTCTCAAATTGATGCCCAGTATTCCTCTTTGCTTCCTAGAGTGCTATATCTGGAGATCCTACTCAAACTCAATAGATCACAAAATGAGCTCAAAATGATCCCCTAGGCTGGGTATGCTGGCTCAAGCCTGCAATCTCAGCATTTTAGGAGGCCTGGGTGGGTGGATCACCTGAGATCAGGAGTTTGAGACCAGCCTGGCCAACATGGTGAAACCCAGTCTGTACTAAAAGTACAAAAAATTATCCGGGCATGGTGGTGCCCACCTGCAATCCCAGCTACTTGGGAGGTTGAGGCAGGAGAATCGCTTGAACCTGGGAGGTGAAGTTTGTAGTGAGCCAAGATTGTGCCATTGCCCTCCAGTCTGGGCAACAAGAGTGAAACTCCATCTCAAAAAACAAACAAAAAAAACCCCTAGAAACACATATTACTTGTGTTCAGTGTTTTGTTAATGTCACCACCACAGTCCTGATTATCCAAGCTGTTAATCTGAGTGTTTTCACAGATTCTTCCCTCTCCACAAATTTCACATCCAATTCCTCTTACCTCTAGCAGTTCTCCTTCCACAATATTTTGCACCTGTTTTACCATCGATGTCCCCATGTTGTCATACCCTACTTCTATTCAACTTTAGATCCCTCACTTGACCTAGATGAGTAACCTCAAACTGGTCTTCAGCTTCCTCCATCCTCACATAGTTTTACCATAGAGCAACTCTGATCATGTCATCTTTTGCTCAAAAACCTCCAAGAGCCAACTCTCCTCACCAATTTCTTACCAAAACTATGCGTAAAGTAAGATGAGAAAAACACACAAGGAGGCCATATGACTTCCAATCTGAGCAGATGATGAAATTATACTCAGGTGGAGAACAGGGAAAGTAGATTAAAAAGTAGAAGGCTTTGTGTATTTTCTGTGAGTCTCCACTACCCCAGTATTGTGTCAATAAGTGTCCTACAGTCCTGGGATTCATTCCCTGCCTAGTCACCCAGCTGTATAGCCCAAATCAGAGTAGAACTGGAGAAGCGGTAGGGAGAGCAGGGAACCAGCCTTGAATGGTGGCTGAAAGCCAGGGACTGGGAAATGGTTAGCTATGTGTACCCATGGGCCTGGCCCAGTCCTTGGAATAAGATCAGTGCCAAGGAAGTAGCCTAGGGTGGAGCAGGGAGATGGAGGGGGCCAGGGAGTCAATGAAATTTCATGAAGCAATGAGATTGAGTAAGAGTTATTGCCTAGTGGGTCAAGCTTAGTAGGGAATTTTAAAAAGCTCTTCCCCTTCTTTTATAAAGTGAACTATACAAAGCACCTAATTCCATTCTTATTCCTTCTCGGATGAAAGGACTAAGTGATCAGCATCAGTGGAGCAGACAGAGGTCGAGACAAGAGGAAGGGCAGCAAAGTACCAGGAGGAGATCTGACTGGCAGGCTGGCTGAGCATTCCAACCTCTAAGATCAATCATTAGTCCTAAAGTTCTGGTATCTTCAACAATGTGATAAAATAAAAGAGATCTGCCTGCCTAGGTTGAATAGGTCCTAGAGAGTTCCAATATGAAAGCTCAGTATGACTGGATCAAATAGTGTGAGACAGGGAGAGCTTGCAAAAGACCCTCTGTCAGACCATGACAAAGGCTGTCCTAAAAAGTGCCAAGCCTGGGGAGCTCGAGGTTGGCAAGGCCTACCCAGATGCTATGAAGGCTTCCCAAAGGCCTTTGGCTATGATGACTACTGGCTCCCTCCAGGGGCTCTTATGCCTACATTGCCAGCCAGGTTCAGCTGTAGGAGAAACATGCTGTGGGAGCTGAAGCCACAGTGGAACAAGCAGCCATGGTGTTCATGTACAAATGCCAGCCTGTGCCAGGAACCCAGCCTGGGACTGGGTGGGGTAGGATAGCTATTTCAATCATTTAGCGTCCACCAGCAGCCACTAGCTAAGTCCCTACTGTGTGACATCCTACACTAGGCTAGGGAAAAATTGGAGAAAAAGCAGTCCCTGTCTTCGAGGAATTCACAATTTATTAGGGGAGACAGTGTTGGGAACAGGCCCCCAAATCTGGCCATAAACTGGCCTCAAAACTGGCCATCAACAAAATATCTACAGCACTGTGACACGTTTGTGATGGCCATGATGCCCACGCTGAAGATTGTGGGTTTACTGGAATGAGGGCAAGGAACACCTGGTTCACCCAGGTTGGAAAAGCACTTAAAGGCATTCTTAAACTATAAACAATAGTATGAATGATCTGTGCCTTAAGGACATGTTCCTGCTGCAGATAACCAGCCAGACCCATCCCTTTATTTCCTGTAAGGAATACTTTTAGTTAATCTATAATCTATAGAAACAAGGCTTATCACTGGCTTGCTGTCCATAAATATGTGGGTAAATCTCTGTTCGAGGCTCTCAGCTCTGAAGGCTGTGAGAACCCTGATTTCCCACTCTATACTCTATATTTCTGCATGTGTGTCTTAATTCCTCTAGTGCTGCTGGGTTAGGGTCTCCACAACCGAGCTGGTCTCGGCAAGATAGACCAATAGAAGGTGATTTCAGTGCAGTATGGGGCAGGCAGGAAAGCACCAGGTAGGACATCAAACTCTGACCTGGGCATCAGTGAAAACTTCCTGGAGAGAATCTTGATAATTCATTGAACATGGGAAACTGTCTGCATTCCCCAAATCCAAGCCAGAAAGATCTCTGTACAGAAATTTGGTGCAAAACAGTCTGCCTGGTCTTTTGAATCTCAGGAGTTTAGGATATCTTTGGCATTTCAGGGAGCAGCTCACCCCAGCATTGCAGACCAGAAGGTCTCAGAGCGGCTACACCATTGCATGTCTCTGGTTAAATGGCCTTCTCTGGGTGATATATTCCTCTACTGGTGGCCATGATCAGCTATATCTCACAGTCGCTGGGCATCTGTTTATCAAGATGCCTGGCTCACAAGCACGTGGGTCAATAGTACTCTCATCGTCCAACCCCAGAAACCTAGGGGCAGCCACTGGGTTGAGATCAGAAGCAGACGGAGGCAGACACTACTGTCCGTTCTACACACACCAGCACAGCCTCTTTCTAACTCCTTCCCAGCTCCCCTCCCTGCCCAAAGGAAGAACAGGTGCTAATCTTACAGGTCAGAGTCCAGAATATTCACTGGGCCACATTTTATTGGTAAACCGCCAGGTCACTGTACATTAAAGGCAACACCTTTTCTCCTCTGTCCTGCTTTGGTCCTAGGAAGGTCTCGGTCTTTGGGGCCTCCTGTGCTTTTGCTTCCTTCCTGTATGTGGTGAGCAGACCCAGGTTGTGCTGCCACCTCAGCGTGGGTCTGGCCATGCCTCTCTGTTCCTGGATATGTAGTCAATAAGTTCAGTTGGGGCCTGCTCTCTCCTTAGCATGTGTACTTGTGTGTGCTGCCACCAGATTTAGATTCAAGAGGAGGGGAAGTAGGGAAGCAGCCACCTGATACAGTCATTCTTTCTCCAGCTTTTGCATTGACGCGTCAGCTACCAATAAGGCTAGCAAAAAAAAAAAAAAAAAAATGTAATTCACATCCTGTTATTCCTCCTTATATGAGAGGCCAAGGGGCACTGAATGATTGGCAGGACAATATTTTAGCCTTCCTGGGTCCCTAGCGGTAAAGCCATTTTACTATTTATAATTCCGCTGAAACCCTAACCCAAGCCTCTAACTGTCTCCTGCAAAGGGAAAGCAGAACCTTCTTCTTATGGGCATGTTGGACTGAAGCCCAAAATCCTTGGGATCCTCCGAGGCATATTGGCTGAGCTTCAGGAAACAGCAGTGAGCAGACAGGCCACTCAGGGCTTGGGGTGAAAGTACCAGCCTTGTACCAGCTCTCCAGAGGGAGTCGGCTGTGCCAGGTGCTCAGCCTCGCCTTGATAGTGATGCATTGTGGCATGAGTCTGGTGAAGTATTCAGCTGGGAGGTCTGGCCAACTGGTTCCCAGGGATGGGTGTGTTGTGGGAGGGGGATGGAGGAGAGGAAATCATGTGGGTCTTCCTTGGAATTATCTTTAAGGGACTCATATTCCTGGATGAATCTTGGCCAAAAGGGCCATGGTAGCTGAATAATGGCCCCCGAAGATGTCCTTGCCTCATCCCTGGAACCTGTGAATATATTAAATTTGCATGGCAAGAGGGATTTTACAGATGCAATTGAGGTTATAGATCATAAGATGGGCCAGGCACAGTGGCTCATGTCTGTAATCCCAGCACTTTGGGAGGCCAAGGCCAGCGGATTACTTGAGGCCAGGAGTTCAAGACCAGGCTGGCCAATATGGCGAAATCCCACCTCTACTAAAACTATAAAAATTAGTGGGGTGTGGTTGTGGGTGCCTGTAATCCCAGTTACTCTGGAGGCTGAGGCATGAGAATCACTTGAATCCGGGAGGTGGAGGTTGCAGTGAGCTGAGATCCCGCCACTGTACCCCAGCCTGGGTGACAGAGTGAGACTCTGTCTCCAAAAAAAAAAAAAAAAAAAAAAAAGATGGGAAGATTATCCTGGATTAGCCAGGTAGGATGAGTGTAATCACATGAACCATTAAAAGTGAAATAATTGGCCAGGCACGGTGGCTCCTGCCTGTAATCCCAGCACTTTGGGAGGTCAATGCAGGCAGATTACTGAGGCCAGGAGTTCAAGACCAGCCTGGCCAATATGGTGAAAACCCATCTCTACTAACAATACAAAAATTAGTGGGGGGTGGTTGTGGGCACCTGTAATCCCAGCTAATCAGAAGGCAGAGGCAAGGAGAATCACTTGAACCTGGGAGGTGCACGTTGCAGTGAGCCAAGATTGAAATCGCGCCACTGTACTCCAGCCTGAACGATAGAGCAAGACTCTGTCTCAAAAAAAAAAAAAGTAGAAGACTCTTTCCTAGTTGAAGAGTGAGAGATGCAGCAAAAGAGAAGACAGGAAAGGTAAGGCATGAGAAGGACTTGACCCTTTATTGCTGGCTTCAAAGATGAAGGAGAAGCGAAGGAATGTGGATGGCTTCTAAAAGCTGAGAATGACCCCTGGCCAACAGCCACCAAGGAAATAAGGACCCCAGTGCTACAACCACATGCAACTGGACCCTACCAGCAACCTTCATGAACCTGTAAGTGACCCTCCTCCAGTAAGGAACACAGTTCTGCTGACACCTTGTAGTCTGGTGAGACCTATGTCAAACTCCAGACCTGCAAACTGTGAAATAATAAATGGGTGGTTTTTTTTTTTGAGCCCTCACATTTGTGGGAATTTGTCATGGCAGCAATAACAAATTCATACAGAGGTGGAAAGCCAAGAGGTATTACTGAATCCATCAGTGACCTTGGTCTTGGGGTGCACTTGTCCATCTGTATTTTCTTAAGTGGCTGGTAGGTGAGATTTTTAAAACAAACTGTGATTCTCACAGGAGTGTCCTGCCAGTTTCTTGGGGCTCTGATTCTGAACAGGAAACTAACTCTGCTTCTTGCCCACCTACCGTGGTCATGGATGATATCCTCTGACAGTCCTGGTCCTATTACCTCTAGATGGCTTTCTCAGGAGACCCCACAGTTGCCCTGAGTCTTTCTAAGAAGAAAGAGTAGCCCATGGGCAGGGAATAACTATGTCTGGTGCAATCAGGGATGGCATGCTCTGTGTCCCAAAGGAGAGGATTGTGGAAATCAGGGGTACCATCTCATCTTTGACGGTGTGGTTCTAGACGTTAGGACAGAGCTATTAGCTGAGAAGTCTTTGAGTCCTCCTGGAGACTGGGTCAGATAGAATTATGTCAACCCTAAGCTGTGGGATTAGCCAAGGACAGGCCTGACACTTCCTGAGGGGCCAGCTGGGGACATTGCTTGGGAAATAGCTATGTAGAAGATAGGCCTTCCCAGGTAGGATCCAATTAGCTAGGAGCATATTGGTGTCGCTGGGTTTTTGCCTGTGTTTGTCTCAGTTGGCTCACTCTCTTTTTAAAAGAAGCAGATTCACTCTAGGAACCACCTGACATCGCTCACTCACCTCCCATTAGCCTACCCAGAAGAAGGGAAACAAGGCAAAACCCAGACTTCTCCAACTTGACCAAGTTGTCCAGATGGCAGAAAAGGCAACAATTCAGGAGAGAAATCAAGGCTCTCTGCCTTCACCAAGTCTTTCTGGCAAATAAACAGGGGAAAATCATAATTAGATTCTAGCCTTGCAACTTAAATGCTAAGTGAAGATTCAAATAGAAGATTCAAAACCAAATCAACAGGAAAAGGAGTCAAGGAGATTTCATGCATAGCATTTTCAAGCAAATGGTAAACCCTAAGAGAACTGCTCTCCGTTAAAGATAGGCAGAAAAATACTCAGCATGAAACCTATGCAAAAAAGCATCTGCAAAAAAGAACATAGTAGACAAAAGATGGATGAAGAGAATCCTTCTGAAGTTTTTCTCTAGGAAACAGAAGAATGACAAGATCTCGGACTGGTGAGGGGCTGGAGCCCGGCCCTTTTATGCTCTGCTGGTGGTGACATAAATTGGCCCAGCCTTTCTGCAGTCCAGTGGGCTGGCAGGAATGAACATTTTAAATGAGTGTACCTTTGACCCTGTGATCTCACTTCTTGTAATTTACCCCTGGACAATCATTGCCGAAACAAATGGAGATCTAAAGACAAGTCTTTCCCTCTCAGCCTTGTTTATAATAGTTAAAAGTGGATGGCTGAATCATTGGTTTAAAAAATATAAAGAAATTATGGTACTTCCATATAGACAATATATAAATGATGATGTAGATCTTCATTTGATGATATGAAAATTTGCCTATCACATGTATAATTGAGTGCAAAAAAGAGATAACAGAACAGCATGATCCCATTTGTATAATATTTTAATAGGTGCACATGGAGGGATGTCTGAAAGGATGTTCACCCTAATAGTTGAATTTTACTTTATTCTTTGTACATTTCTGTATGATCACAATATTTATAATAAGCCTAAATCTTTAAAAGAATAAAGCTACTTTCAAAATAAGAAGGATATAATAGAAGTCTGCTCAATCTACCAGTTGTGATAGGATCTATAGTTGACAAGTTGGAAATTGCCAGTTACTGTGAGGTATTATAAAGAATGACATAAGCATGTGTTAAATATTTTAACTTAAAATATATAAATGAATACCCATTCACTATCTTTTGATATAGGGATATTTTCTTTTTATGCTTCATAAACCTAATCTGAATGCAGAAGCCTTCTAGATTTTTCCCCATAATACCTGCCTATATTTAATCTGATACCGATTATTTTTAACTAAAAAAATTTTTTTAGAGACGAGGCCTTACTCTGTCACCCAGGCTGGCATGCTGTGGTGCAATCATATCTCACTGCAGCCTTAAACTTCTGGGGTCAAGGATCCTCCTACCTTGGCCTCCCTAATTGCTGGGATTATAGGCATGAGCCACCACGCCCAGCCCTAATCTGAAACTGACTTTTTAATCACCTTTGTCAAGTCAATACTCAGTCTGAACACTCCCTCCTCCTTGCTTGCTCCTAGATTAAGAGTGGAAAAGTTGGCTGGGTGCAGTGGCTGATGCCTGTAATCCCAGCATTTTGGGAGGCTGAGGAAGTTAGATCACGAGGTCAGGAGTTCGAGACCAGCCTGGCCAATATGGTGAAACACCGTCTCTACTAAAAATACAAAAATAACTGGGAGTGGTGGCAGGCACCTGTAATCCCAGCTACTCAGGAGGCTGAGGCAGAAGAATTGTTTGAACCCAGGAGGCAGAGGTTGCAGTGAGCAGAGACCGTGCCATTGCACTCCAGCCTGGGCAACAGAGCGAGACTCCGTATTAAAAAAAAAAAAAAAAAAGGAAAAGTTGCTTTTCCAACCTTCTCTTTAGCAGGAATGACCAGGTGGTAAAATTCTTAACAAGGCATTAGCCATCTACTAAAGGTTTCTGGGGTAGCTTTAGCTTGCAGCTTTCCATTCAGCCATCCAGTCAGCTACTAACATTTTGTTCCTTCCCTTCTATCCTAATTTCTCTTCTCCTGTCCTTCTAACACTGAACCTGCCTTTCCACTGAGCATTGGCCTTTGCCGGACATCACTGCAGATTTGTGGGACTCTTCCACTCCTCTGCATTAATTAGAAGTTGTCGCTGCATCTGCTGTAGCTCACATGCATGACTGCTGCTACTCCTGGACGCTGCCACCTCTGCCATGCCTTGTTGTCACCATCATCCACGCCAGTGCCAATAGTGTCAAAGTGGTATAGTGGTCTATAGAAAAATGAGCAAGGGTTACAGTATCTGTACTCATTGAAATGTTATGCTCTATTGGAAGAACCCCAAGTGAGAGTTGTGTATACCCCTTTGTGTCCCTGAATTTTCAGTGAAAGAGCCCTTTCCGTTTTAATTCACACTCTCTTGCTGTGCCCTGAGCCACAGGAGACTGGCTGGAGCAGGTCTGAGGGATGGACACTCAGCTATATATGGAATTATACCTCACCTGAAAACCAAGGTTCCATCAGTGGACCAGCTTGGTATCTGGACTCTTGCGCTGAGTGAGTTTTCTACTAGCAGGTTCCTACCCCCTCGTGCCAACAGATCCCTCCAAGTTCTCTAGACATGGTTACATTTTATTGGTGAACACACTTGAACTCCAACTGAGTCTTCCACTGCACACTTTTTGGGAAAGGAGAAGGAAGCAGGGAAATATTCTTAAATATGTTTACTTTTAAACAAATCTTATGATTATAAAATTAATACATACTTTTATAAAAAATATATAAAGTACATAGAGAAAAAAGACCCAGTGAAGAAAATAAAATTCACCTGCAATCCTACTACTTAGAAAGAATCACAAATAGGCTGGGCATGGTGGCTCACACCTATAATCTTAGCATTTTGGGAGGTCAAGGCAGGCAGATCACTTGAGGCTAGGTGTTCAACACTAGCCTGGCCAACATGGTGAAGCCCCATCTTTACTAAAAATACAAAAATAAGCCAGGTGTGGGGGCATGCACCTGTCATCCCAGCTACTCTGGAGGCTGAGGAACGAGAATTGTTTGAGCCTGGGAGGTGGAGGTGTCAGTCAGCTGAGATCACACCACTGCACTCCAGCCTGGGCAGAGAGCAAGACCCTGTTGCAAAAAAGAAATAAATAATCACAAATAATGTTTTGATGGTTTTTAACTCCTCCATTGTTTTATATTGTTAAGATTACATTTAATATAATTTTATAGCTTGCTTTTTAATGACCTATCATGATGTCAGAAGCCATTTCCCTTGATACTAAAAATTATTTATAAGCCAATTTTTATTTTATTTAGATACGGTCTCGTTCTATCACCCAGGCTGGAGTGCAGTGGTATCACAGCTCACTGCAGCCTCAACCTCCCTGACTCAAGTGATCCTCCCACCTCAGCTTCCTGAGTAGCTGGGACTACTCCCGAAGTGCTGGATTATAGGCATAAGCCACCATACCTAGGCCTATATGCAAACTTTTAACGATTATCTAATGCCCAATGTTATGTGTATTAGGAGTGTTTTGGTAGAAAATCACAAAAATCCACTCAAGTGAGTATAAATTTTTTTTAAATGAAGGAAATTTGTTATGGGATCAGGGATGTTTCCTGGAAATGAAAGGAAGAGACACAGCCAGACCTCAGATCTAGATTATGGACAGATACTAGAAAAGGGGGTAGGAAGCCCACAGCACCCCTTCCCTCCAACTTGCATCTGTTTCCCTCTGTACTTCTCTATTTTTGTAAATGGTCTTTTGCAGAAAACATGGCCATTGACCATTCCTGAGTTTGCACGTCCAGGAACTCCAGGGAGAAGCTGAACTCTTTTAGTTCTAGTTTCAAGTATTTGGGAAGATGTCTTAATTGATTGACCCAGTTTTGATCAGGTGCTGATCCATTCAACAGTGGGCAAGATGACCACAGTCATTCAGTAGGAACATGTAAGCAGTGGCAGTATGAGGGGTTAAAGGAAAGGGAGCTCCCAGAACACTGGGAATCAGTGGAATATGGTCAGGCAAACTATGTGTTATCCCAGAGCTTACTAAACTATTTCCCAATCATTTTGATCAGTGCTTGCAAGTAGATACTGGGTTGGGGGTGAGAGTTGATATGTTGCCTCACCCTGCTATCCATGAGCATACAGGTCCCAGCTCCTACCCAGCCAAGGTACCAACTTGTACTTACAGATGGGTATTAATGGAACCAACAGAGAACTCTTCTGGGTTATCAAAGACTGTTGCTGGACGTCTCTAGAACTGAGCAGGGAACTTTCCATATGCAGCTCTCCCCTCAGGAAAAAGCTTCAACGTGTCCATAATATGAGAAACCTCTCATTCAGTAGAATTAATGACTGCGAAATTTTAACAAAGGAAAGGAAATACTTCTTTCTATCCTGAATAACCCAGTCTGTGGCAGGGGGTAATTTGTATCGGAAATAAGGCTTGGATTTCTGAAGGAGTTGGATGGTTTTATGATCGTTAGTAACATTCACAGTTATGCATGTGTGGATTTCGAATTTCATGGTATGAGCTGATTGCCTGGAGGGGTCAGGAAGGCATATTTTCCAGAATTATATGAGTGGGTAGGTCCATTATCAGAGACCGTTATCTTCTTCTAAAGCATTAATTGTTGGTCATTGACTCGGTGAAAATATCAGAAATGAAACAAAACCAAGCCCTGTGTATTTACGAGCTTCTACAGCTTGTTTCTGAGGTCTCACCGGCTTACAAATGAGCCTTGGGGGATGCTGTGGTTCAGTGGTCCTAGCCCAAGGCTGGGAGGAGGCAGGAACCGGTATGGGTTCCATACTGATTTGCATAGATTAAGATGTAGGGGAGTTTCCTGCCTCACACAGGAAGGAATCTTTCCCAGACACCTCCCGTCAGAACTCCCTTCAGGCTCCAGTGCAAGGAGTGGATCATGCGTCCCTGTCCTTGTACATGGGAGGTTGGCAAACGCAGCTTTCAGGTCCCCTCCTCAACACCCTCCTGTAGTAGAGGCTGGATTGGTCAGCAAGAAAGCCTTGCTGTTGGGTGGGCAGCCGTGAGTGTCTGTCTACCACCCCACTGTGCACAGAGCACTGGTGCTTGGCATCGTCATGGGACACAAAACAAGTATAAGTCAGTTTCCACCCTCAAGGAGCTCAGTATCTTTAAGTACAACTGAAATAATGGTACTGACGGAGTCAGAAAAGAAACAAAAGGATGAAGAGGCCAGTATGTGCTGGAATAGTCTAAACAGACTTTTGGCAGAGGTAGGGACGGAGCAGGAACCTTGAATGGATGATGACATTTTTGTTTATTTGTTTATTTTTCATTTAATTTTTGTGTGTTATTTTTTAGATAGATTCACTTTTGTTGCCCAGGCTGGAGTGCAATGGTGCAATCTCGGCTCACTGCAACCACCACCTCCCAGGTTTAAGAGATTCTCCTGCCTCAGCCACCTGAGTAGCTGGGACTACAGGCATGTGCCACCATGCCCAACTAATTTTTGTATTTTTAGTAGAGACAGGATTTTGCCATGTTGGCCAGGCTTGTCTCGAACTCCTGACCTCAGGTAATCCTCCCGCCTCGGCCTCCCAAAGTGCTAGGATTACAGGCATGAGCCACTGTGCCTGGCTGGATGATGGAATTTTTAAAATGGAGGGAGAGAGGGGAGGACATTCCAAGCTGGGGAAGCACACACAGGCTAAGACAATGAAGCAGATAGACAAGACTGCTGCACTGCGGGATGGGGGTCACCTAGATGCACAGAAGGGGCTCCCTAAACCAGGAGGCTCTAGGCCTCTGGGCCCCAAATGATTGGCAGAGAAGTTGAACTGAGTGCAGAGGTCTTCATATCCCATTGAAGGTTTTTGAGCAAAAGTGCCAGCTGGCCCAAGGCAGGACTGTTTTAGGGAGATGAATCTGTAGTATGGTATAGGGGGTAGAAGAAAGAGAGCCTTAAGGAAGCAGGTTAGGAGGCTGTTGAAGAGAATCAGTTATGAGGGGGACAAGAAAGGCCTGTGTTATCGCCAGGGTTCCAAATGAGAAAAGTGTTCTGGTTAGAGAAAGCGGTAGGAAACTCAGCGAAGGACCAATAGGGCTGGTTATTCAGGAGGCCTGAGCCTGGGAGGATCAGCCTTTGGGAGGAGACAAGCAGAATCCCAATCTGCATCCTCAAACTTATAACAGTCCTGTGAGTCCAGAGAAATCTGTAGCTCAGCAGAGCTGCCCTGAGATCCTGGACCTTGGGGACAGCCTTAAGCTGGCAACAGAGGGTGACTCCTCTGCTGCTCAAAACCCAGGGTCCTTGAGGAGGATTCCACACCACACCTCCCTGGAGTGTGAGTGATGAGGCCATTTAAATCCTGCAGGACCTGAGGTGAGGCTGAGCTTCCTGGAGGAAGGATCACCAGGGACTCAGGTGAGGGAAGTGAATCAGGACTGGATGACCATCAGACAGGGCTGTGACCTTGGAATCTGAAAGGAAAGGACAGGTCCAGGAGGCAACTTGAAATTCTATCTTCCAGTCACATACTGGGGCAGAGCACAGATGTGCAGCTTCTCCAGGGGAAATCATTCATCAGGAATCATGTAGACCCTGCAGCAGCATCCGGAAGAGACCGTAAGAGTGAGCTGATTCAACTGCTTCATTATATAGAACGGAAACTGCCCAGAGAGTAGGAAGGACTTGCCAGAGATCAAAGAGTGAGTCCTACTGCCCACCCTAGTGCTTTACCAGCAGGGAGATTCTGGGCAAAACACCTAGAAAGCAATACGTCTCCCTACTGTCTTTCCAGTTTTCAGCCTGCAGTGTGGATTCTGGAAGACTGAGCCTGTGTTTATCAGCTCAGATCTCCCTTTGCCAAGAGACTTGTTGGCCCCAGTAGGGTAAGCAATTGACCTCTCTTCTGCAGATGAATCCCATGTTGCTCTGGGTAGCATTTCCCCCTCTCCCCCAGGGGACACCACCTCCTCCTCCCACTTGGCATCTACCAGGGCTTTACCCTGGGGCAGCTGGCATCAGGCTTCCCTGGGCCCACAGAGGGCTACAGCTGTGCTGAAAGGGTAGTGACCAGGTCCCTGACCTATGATCCCTCTGGAATATCTTCCCTTGGTTTCCCTTGAGGAACCAAGACAGGTTCTCGGCACTGAGGGGATCTGTGACTCTATAGAGACTGCCCTTGGAGGCACAGGCGGCCTGTCCTTGCTGACCATTGGAGAGCTGGGGCTCAGATACACCCCTCGGATACCATGGCTCACAACAGCACCCAGAACTGCTGTGCTGGACCTTAGCATAATGTATTCATAAACCATGGGTTTTAATAATAAAGACCAGGAAATTGGAGCACTGGCTTTCAACCCTGGCTGCATGTTATAAATTACCTAAATTTTTAAAAATTTGTATTTATTTTTATTAATACATAATAGTTTTACATATTTATGGGATACATGTGATATTTTGTTACATGCATAGAATGTGTAATGATCAAGTCAGGGTATTAAGGATATCCACCACTTCAACCATTTATCATTTCTATGTGTTGGGAACATTTCAAGTCTTCGCTTTCAGCTATTTTGAAATATGTAATACATTGTTGTTAACTACAGTCACCCTATTCTACTATCAAACTTTAGAACTTACTCCTTTTTTTCTGTTAAGAAATTCACAGTCTAAGTACTTATTCCTTCTATCTAACTGTATATTCGTATCTGTTAGCAAACCTCTCTTCATCTCCCACATCCACATCCTTCCCAGCCTCTAGTAACTATCATTCTACTCTCTTCCGCCATACGATCAACCTATTTTTTTTTAGCTCTCACATATGAGTGATTATACGTGATATTTGTCTTACTGTGTGACAAATATCACTTAACATAATGATCTCCAGTTCCATCCATGTTGCTATAAGTTACACGGCCTCATTCTTTTTTTTTTTTTTTTTTTTTTTTTTTTTTTTTTTTTTTTTGAGATGGAGTCTCACTCTGTCACCCAGACTGGAGTGCAATGCCACCATCTTGGCTCACTGCAACCTCCGCCTCCTGGGTTCAAGTGATTCTCCTGCCTCAGCCTCTGGAGTAGCTGGGATTGCAGGGGCCCGCCACCACGCCTGGCTAATTTTTGTATTTTTAGTAGAGACAGCGTTTCACCACATTGGCCAGGCTGGTCTTGAACTCCTGACCTCAGGTGATCCACTCACCTTGGCCTCCCAAAATGCTGGGATTACAGGCATGAGCCATGGCGCCCAGCTGGCTTCATTCTTTTGTATGGCCAAATAGTATTTAATTGTGGATCTCCTTGTGTCAGATCCAAATTCTTAGAGGAAGGGCTTTTGGCTTTTTCGCATTCAGCATGATGTTAGCTGTGGGTTTGTCATATATGGCCTTTATTGTGTTGAGGTATGTTCCTTCTATGCCTAGTTTGTTGAGGGTTTTTATCATGAACAGATGTTGAATTTCATCAAATATTTTTTCTGCATCCACTGAGAAGGCCATATGGTTTTTGTCTTTTATTCTGCTGATGTGATGTATCACATTTATTGATGTGTATGCTGGACCATTGTTTTATCCCTGGGATAAATCCCACTTGATCATGGTGCATTACCTTTTCCTGTGCTG
The DNA here is from genome assembly GCF_047675955.1 of Chlorocebus sabaeus. Classification (NCBI taxonomy): domain Eukaryota; kingdom Metazoa; phylum Chordata; class Mammalia; order Primates; family Cercopithecidae; genus Chlorocebus; species Chlorocebus sabaeus. The sequence goes on along the minus strand of NC_132929.1, from coordinate 48,747,138 downwards.
TTGGATTTGTTTTGCCAGTATTTTCTTGAGAATTTTTGCATCTATGTTCATCAGGAATATGGGCCTCTAGTTTTCTTTTTTCAATGTGTCATTATCTGGTTTTGGTATCAGGGTAATGCAGGCCTTAATAAATGAGTTGGAATTTCCTTCTCATTTTTTGGCAATACTTCAAGGAGATTGGTGCTAATTCTTTCAGTTTGGTGGAATTTGGTGGTGAAACCATGATGTCCTGGGCTTTTCTTTGTTGAGAGACTTTTTATTACTGATTCAATGTTGTTACTCATTATGGGTCTGTTCAGATTTTCTATTTCTTCCTTACTCAGTCTTGGTAAATTGTACGTATCCAGGAATTTATCCATTTCCTCTAGGTTTTTCAGTTTGTTAACATATAGTTGTTCATAGTAGTCTTTGATGATCTTTTATATTTCTGTGGTATAGTTGTGATGTCTCCTCTTTCATTTTTTATTTTGTTTATTTGGGTCTTCATTTTTTTCTTGGTTAGTTTAACTAGCAGTTTATCAATTTTATCTTTTTTAAAAAACAACTTTGTGTTTGTTTGTTTCTTGACCCTTGGTATTTTTTTAGTCTTTCTTTAGTTCTGCTCTGATCTTTGTCATTTCCTTACTTCTACTAATTTTGGTCTTGATTTATTCTTGCTTTTCTAGTTCCTTGAGGTGCATCTTTTGGTTATTTGAAATCTTTCTCCTTTTTGGATATAGGCATTTATTGCTATAAACTTCCCTCATAGCACTACTTTCGTTGTATCTCATTGGTTTTGGTGTGTTGTGTTTCAATGTTCATTTGTTTCTAGACATTTTTAAATTTCCTTCTTAAGTTCTTCATTGACCCCATGGTCATTCAGGAGCATGTTGTTTAATTTCCATTTATTTGTACAGTTTCCCAACTTCCTCTTGTTATTGATTTCTAGTTTTATTCCAGTGTGGACTGAGAGGATACTTGATACGATTTCAATTTTTAAAAATGCATTGGCACTTGTTTTGTGGCCTAATATATGATCTGTCCTGGAGAATGTTCCGTGTAGTACTGATAAGAATGTGTATTCTGTAGCTCCTGAATGAAATGTTCTGCGAAGGTCTGTTAGGTCTATTTTGTTTAAAGTGCAGTTTAAATCCAATGTTGCTTTGTTGCTCTTCTTTCTAGATGCTCTATCTACTGCTAAGAGTGGGGTGTTGATGTCCCCAACTATGATTGTTTTGGAGTCTGTCTTTCCCTGTAGATCTAATAATATTTGTTTCATATAGCTGAGTGCTCTGCAGTGGACACATATACATTTAAAATTGTTATAGCCTATGGCTGAATTGATCCCTTTATCATTAAATAATGACATTCTTTGTCTTTTTTTTTTAACAACTCTTTTTGACTTAAAGCCTGTTTTATCTGATGTAAGTATAGCTATTCCTTCTTGATTTTGGCTTCTGTTTGCATAGAATATTTTCCCCTATCCATTTACTTTCAGTGTATATGTAGCTTTACAGGTAAAGTGAGTTTCTTGTAGGCAACATATAATAGGATTATGTTTTTTAATCCATTCAGCTAGTCTAAACCTTTTACGTGGAAAATTAGTCCCTTTACATTCAAGGTTATTATTGATATGTGAGGGCTTATTCTTGTCATTATGTTAATTGTTTCCTTGTTGTTTTACATATCCTTTTCTTTATTTTTCTTCTTTTATTACTTATCATTGGTTTGGTGGTTTTCTACAGTAGTAACATTTGAGTCCTTTCTCCTTCTCACTTGTGTTTGCTCTACTTGTGAGCTTTATACTTGTGTGATTTTATGATGGTAGATATTGTGGTTTCGCTTTCAGGTGTAGAATTCCCTTAAGCATTTCTTGTAGGACTTATTTTTGTGGTGATGAATTTCCTCAGTTTTTGCTTGCTGGGTAAGTCTCAGTTTCTCCTTTATTTATGAAGGATAACTGTTGGGTATAATATTTTTGGCTGATAGTTTTTTCTCTTCTTTCAGTACTTTGAATATATCATCCCATTCTCCCATGGCCTATAAGGTTTCTGCTGAGAAATCCACTGTTGGTTTGAGGAGGGTTCTCTTATATGTCACTAGATGCTTTTCTCTTGCTGCTTTTAGAATTCTCTTTGTCTTTGCCTTTTTTTTTTTTTTTTTTTAAGATAAGGTCTCACTCTGGCATCCAGGCTGGAGCGCAATGGCATGATCACCACTCCTTGTAACCTTGACCTCCCTGGGCTCAAGTGATCCTCTTACCTCAGCTTCCTGAGTAGCTGGTACTACAGGCATGTGCCACCATGCCTGGTTAATTTTTCATATATTTTGTGGGATGGGAGATGGTATTCCCTCATGTTGCCCAGGCCGGTCTCAAACTCTTGGGCTCAAGCAATCTGCCCACCTTGACTTCCCAAAGTGCTACAAGTACAGGCATGAGCCACTGCACCTGGCCTGTCTTTTACTTTTGACAGACTATAATGTGCCTAAGAGACCTTTTTGGGTTATATCTATTTGGGGATAACTGAGCTTCCTGTGTCTGGATGTCTAAATCTCTTACTACATTTGGGATGTTTTCAGCTATTATTTTGTTAAACAGATTTTCTGTGCTATTAAACTTCTCTTCACCTTTTCAAACACCCAAAATTAGAATATTTGGTCATTTTATGATGTCCCATGTGTCATGTAGGTGTTCTTAATTTTTTTTGTTCTTAATTTTTTTCTTGTCTGGCTGACATATTTCAAAAGGCATGTCTTCAAGTTACGAAATTCTTTCTTGTGCTTGATTCTAGTCTATTACTGAAGCTCTTGATTGTATTTTTTATTTCATTCATTGAATCTTCCATTTCCAGGATTTGTCTTGGCTCCTTTTTGTATCTCTCTTTCCAGTGAATTTCTCATTCATACCCTGAATTGTTTTTCTTATTTTTTATATTATATATCTGTGCTTTCTTATATTTCACTGAGCTTCTTTAATATCATTACCTTGAATTATTTTCCAGGCATTTCATAAATTTATTTTCATTGGAACCTATTGCTGGAGAATTACTGTGCTCCTTTTGAAGTGTCATATTCCCTTTTTCTTATTTATTTGTGTCCTTTTATTGATATCTGTACATGTGGTATAACAGTGACTTCTTTCAGTTTTTTGGATTTTCTCTTTTCTTTTCCCTTTTCTTTTCTTTCTTTCTTTTTTTTTTTTTAATTTTTTTTTTTTTTTTTTTTGAGATGGAGTCTCACTCTGTCACCCAGGCTGGAGAGCAGTGGCACAATCTCAGCTCACTACAGACTCCGCCTCCTGGGTTCAAGCGATTCTCCAGCCTTAGCCTCCCAAGTAGCTGGGACTACAAGCATGTGCCACCATGTCTGGCTGATTTTCGTGTTTTTAGTAGAGACTGGATTTCACCATGTTAGCCAGACTGGTCTCAAATTCCTGACCTCAGGTGATCCACCCACCTCTGCCTCCCAAAGTGCTGGTTTACAGGCATGAACCACCATACCCAGCCTTGGATTGGTTTTTTTAGGGGAAGACTTTTTAACAGGAAAAAGCCCTCCCCTACGGTGTTAGTTGAGTAATGTACTTTGGCTTTGATTCTGGGTGTGTGCAGTAGTATAGTCTGTGTACGATATCTTTGGTTGCAAACATTATCAGTGGTATCTGTGATTTTCTTAGTGACTTAGGCTATGGCTGCTGGTGGTGGCTGTGGTGAAGTTTTGCTGGGGACAGAACACCAGATGGGCCAGTCCTCAAGCTCTAATGGTGGCAGCAGTGGCCTGAGAAGGTCTGTCGTTGGGCCGCCAGGTGGCGTACATGAACACTGGTATTAGCAGGTCCAGGCAGGCTCACTCTTGGTCCTCCAGGAGGTTTGCTTGGGTGCTGGTAGTGTCGGTGGTGGACTGGGTAGGTGGGAGAGTCCTTAAGCCCCTGGGCCACATGCTTGGTGTGGGTAATGATAGTAGTGATGGTGGAACAGTCCTTGGGCTCCCATATGTCATTCACTGGTGTTAATTGTGGCTGGGAGGGCCAGTCCCCAGGCCCCTAGGTGGCATGTGTGGGTGGGTGTCAGCATCCTCAAGGCTCCCAGAAGGAGTGTCCAGATGCCAGCAGTGGTGGACCAAATGGCATGCCTGGGGGCTGGTGGCAGGTTTTCTGGGCCTGTTGTTAGGCCTACTGGTGGTACGCATGCGCTCTGAGAGCAACTGATAGGGTGGGGCAATACTCTGGCTCCTGGGCAGCATGCTCAGGGATTGGGGAAGCAGTGCCAGGCAGGCCTGTTCCCAGGTCCCCTCAACGTTGTACATGGGCAAAGGCTTTGGTGGGCAGGACAGGGTGAGCCCCAGGCTCTGGGCAGTGTGCTCAGGTGGTAGTGGCAGCAGCAGTAGTGGGCAGGGAAAGCCTGTCCTCAGGGCACATGTAAGTCCTTGGGGGCCCTGCTGCTAGGGAGGGGAGACAGAGTTGCTGTCTGTGGTAGCTACCCCAGCCAGGTGGCTCTCAGGCTCTGGGGAGTGTGTACGTTCTGAGTCCCTGCGTGTGGTGGCTGGCTGAGAGAGGCTATCCTCAGGGCACATGTAAGTGTGCTGTTGTTCAGCCACTGGTGGGGTAAGGTTGCTGTCAGTGACGGTGGCCCCAGGCAGACAGGTTTCAAGCTCTAGGGCATGCACACTTCAGCTCCCTTTGTCTGGGGGACAGCCTCCTCAGTGCACTGCTCTGCCCTTTCCCCAGCATACAGGACACAGAGTAGGCTAGAGTGCTGGGAACCCTGCTGTTCCACGGGGTCCACCTGCATCACACCACTGTAGCCCTCTGGGTGGATGCAGGGGGATGTCAGTGGGGGTCCAGGGATATGGAGAGGCAGAGGCTGTTGGTCCCTGGGGAAGGGGATACAGTCTGGTAGGGGCTGAGTTCTCAAAATGGTACCATTCTGCAGCTGCTTGGGTCTTGGGGGGGTGATATGGTTTGGCTCTGTGTCCCTACCTAAAGCTCAACTTGAATTGTAATCTCCATGTGTCAAGGGAGAGACCCGTAATCCCTACGTTTCAAGGAAAGGAGAGATTAGATTAGAGGGGTGGTTACCCCCATGCTGTTCTTATGATAGTGAATTCTCACGAGATCTGATAGTTTTATAAATGGTAGTTTTTCCCTGTACTCACACACATATACACTGTCTCCTGTTACCTTGTGAAGAAAAGTGCCTGCTTCTCCTTCCGCCATGACTGTAAGTTTCCTGAGGCTTCCCCACCCATGTGGAACTATGAGTCAATTAAACCTCTTTTCTTTATAAATTACGCAGTCTCAGATAGCATTTTTATAGTAGTGTGAAAATGGATGAATACAGGTGTGTGGGACCCAATGCGTACTTCCTGTCTGCAGCAATGTTGTCATGTGGACTCCAGGGAGCTCCTTATACCAGTCTCAGGGCCCACAGGTTGAAGGACTCTCCTATGGCTAGTACTGTAGGAGTCCACAGTAGGAATGTGGACCACTGGAGATCTCTCATGTACTCTTCTTCCACACTGGAGAGTTTCTGCAGGTTCCTGGCTGATCCCAGTCAGGCCGTCTGCCTCACTTCCTTTTCCTTAGACACCTCAGCTGTTTCCTGTCACTTCTATGCTGAATTCTAGAGTTCTCTCTTAGATGTTCTGTTCAAAGTGTTATTATCTAGTCATTATTTTGTTGGTTCTTTGTGGAGAAGAAGGGATGTTCAGTGCCTCTAGTCAGGCATCTTGAAGCTCCTCCTCACTTAAAATTTTTTTAAAATTTGGATGCCTAGGACCCTCCTCCCAGAGATTCTGGTTTTCTGAGTCTGGGATGTGGCCTAAGCTTCAGGATTTTTAAGACTGATATGCAGCCAAAAGCAAGAATCCCTGAATTAGAGAAATTGAGATAAATTCATTTTATATTACAGGGAATCAAAGTATGTCCTGTCATCATTTCATTTTGTATAGGTGCATCCAGATTCATCTGCTGATTTTGATTTACTTTCTGGTTGCTTTTGTTAGGGGCATCCTTCCCATTTCTATTCACTCTCTCCCAATTCCCCCTAAATTCTGGGGTAAGTACATGGTCCATATGGATTCAGCAAGGCTCAATGAGCCAATGAGTTCTGAAAAGAAATTGTTGTTGACACTTGTTAAAGATGGTAAGGCAGACTTTAGTCAGGACCATTATGATAGGTGTAAGAACCACTGCAATAGGATTTTGCAATGGAGAGAGATTGGGCTCAACTCTGAATACAAGGAAGAGTGGGAATGTATAGCCAAGGAGCAAGGTGGGGATCAGTGGATAGAAAATTATTTAGCAGAAACATCAGCGATAAAGAGAATCCTGGCTAAACTGACCAGACAGAATTCATGCTGAAGGCAACCACGGTGATCCTACATCACCGGGGGGATGGTGGAGTATGAAGAACCTCTGTAGATATGATTAGATTAGGGAAACTGACCTAGCAGGATTCTTACCAAAATTGGACACTGCAGTGGTAAACACGGAAGCCCAAATGTCAGAGCTCAGTTGAGAAGAGAGTTCAGGGCAGCCTGCAGAGAGTTTGTTCAAGGAGAGAATCTTTGTTGGAGTCGCAACCCTTGGATTTTCTCTGAAGCTATGGGAAAAGAGAAGCCCTCTTTCTTCTGAATTGGAACTGGTAGCCTGTGGCACTGGAGTTTCGGGGACCACCATGGAGAGAGGATGAGCTTGAAAATGAAGCCACCATAGGGAGAGCAGGAAGAAGAAAAGGCACAGCAATGAGGACATCACCTGACCACCTGGGTCTTGGCATACATGAAACCAGGTACTCCTGGATTTCACTGTTATTGAGCCAAAAAATTGCAGATTTTGTTTAATCCATTTGATTTTGAGTTTGTTGTTTGCATCTATAAGAGTTCTATCCATGATAAGAAAGTTTCTCAAAACCTTACAGATAAGTGCTTAGGTATGTAAAGTTTTCTTCTTTCCCTTGCGTTCTGCCTACATAGGTTGGCATGAGCAATTTAATGACCAGAGCAAGGCAATATTTTAGATTTAGATAGAGCTGGCTCTATGATACCAATCTCAGAGGTTTGCTGTGAGGATCACATGAGATAAATCTTGTAATGGATGGTCCAACAGGCTTTGGTACAAAAATGTTGTCTTGCCGTTATTATATTTTGTTGGTTGGTTAGTTTTAGAATAGCTGACAACACCATCTCTGTCTGGGTTGGGGCAGGGACAACCTCATGCTATCCTTGTTATATAAATGGTCAGGCCAACAGACTACCCACTTCTGGGGAAAAGGAAAGGTATAATAGAACTTTTATTTAAGATGGCAAAGACAGATAATCACTTAGGTGTCCAGAACTTTAGACAGTGGGAGAATCAATTTGCAGAAAGCACCCAGAGTCCCTCTTGGGAAGAATGGACTGAGAGCCTAACTCCTTCTCTCCGAGACCTAGGGCTGGTACCTGTGAAGGCCCAGTGCCAGAGAAGGGTGAGAACAATCTTGAAACAAAGGTATCTTGAGAGCAGAAACAAAACAACAGGCAGCTCAGTACAGAGTAGTAAAGGATAAATGGGAGAGAATAGTTCTAGGTTTAGGACACAAGGCATCCTGGAGCCTGTCATAACCACTCTTTGTAGTGAAGACCTCCACCTTGCACAAGCAACTATATGCGAAATAACCACTCACTCTATCCCCTAGTAGCAACCACATAACTGCAGTAACAGCAGCAGCAGCAGCAGCAGTGGCAGTAGTAGTAGCAGGAGCAGCAATAGCTAATGGTTATTCAAGCGCTATGCTAAGCACATTTACATCTACATCTCCTTTAATAATCTCAGCAATCCTATGAGCTTGATATCATTATTATCGTTAGTAACAGAAGGTGCTTACTCTTTTCTACAGCTGGGGGTAGAAAAGATTAAGCACTTTGCCCAAGGAACTCTGACTCCAGAGCTCACAAACTCTACCACTCCTTGGTCATCACCCTGCAGACAGTCTGACAAGTGCTTCCTGCCCGCTGCCTGTGCCCCTCCATGGCAGGAATCCTTATGGGAACAGATTCTTACCCAAACCAAAGCTGGGGAAAGAAATAAGCAGCACTAGGACTTTGGGGGCCTCGGGTTGGAGCCATAATGCTAGAGAAGTGGAATCACCTATACCCCTGCTACAGTTTGAATGTGTCCCCCAAAAGTATTGCTGGAAACCTAATCCCCAGTGCAACAGTGTTGACAGGTAGGGCCTAATGGAAAGTATTTAGGTCATGAGGGCTCCACCTTCATGAATGGGTTAATGCCTTAATCCCTTTATTATAGATCTCTTGCTCTTCTGCTCTGTCACTTAAATGCGCTCTCTTGTCCTTCAACTTTCTGCCATGGGATGATGGAGCAAGAAAGCCCTTACCAGACGCAGCCTCTTGATCTTGGCCTCACCAGCCTCCAAAACTGTGAAACAAATAAACTTCTATTGTTTATAAATGTCCCAGTCTGTAATGTGCTGTTACAGCAGTACAAAATGGCCTAAGACAGCTTCAAAGGGCCTGCTACTCAGGCAGTCATTCCATGGAAGAAATCAGAGAGGATGAGTTACTCTGCTTGGGAAGAGCTCCACTGTACCAGGCAGCTTGTCCACGCTGGGGAGCTTCTCAACACCAGGCAGTTAGAGCCCCTCCCATGCCAGGACAACACAGTAGATCATGGAAGAGACCAAGTCTTTTCTCCCTGTATCCCTTCTCTCTCTCTCTTACTTTCTGTAACAGAAATGCACCACCAGCTGTTAGCAGGGCACATTAGCCCAGCTAGAGACTACATCTCCCAGCCTTTCTCATAAGTAGATATGTTCATGTGACTATGTTTTTGTCCAGTGAGATGTGAGCAGAAGCTGTAGGATGTGTTCCACTTTGGGGTCTTAACTAAAAAGAATTGGGTCCCTTCTCCCAGCCCCTTTTCTTTTCCTTTCTGGTTAGGAAAGAGTAACAAATGGGTCCTATGCCTTGGACCCAGAGATGGAAGCCATGCATTGAGGATGTACCTTGCCAGCTATTGTTGACATCTGAACTTTTATGTTTAAGAAAAATAAGAGTCTAAAATTTTCATTTTATAATCACCATATATTTTGGTTTATTTGTCTATAGCCTAACTACTATAATGTTCAAGCTGACTGGAATGTCCACCTCCCTAAGCAAAACTAACCAAAAAGGCTTGAAGCACATGGCGATTCCTAGGCAACTAAAGCTTTTGATGGGGGAGAGGAGGCTTACGGGAGGAATACAGAATTTCCTGATAATAACAGTATATGTTTGGCCATTCATGGCAAGGCAAGTTGTTAGTTAGGATAGAGTAGATTATGCTGTATTGACAAGCAACAACAAAATTCTGTGGCTTAACATGTAAATACTTATTTCTTACTCATGCAAAACCCACCACGGATCCAGTTGACTCTTGAGGGCAACCAGCCTCCATATATGGTAACCCAGTGACTTGAGCTCTTCAGTCTTTTGTCCATGCCACCTATACACAAGGCCTTCTCCAAGATTGTTGCAATAGGAAAGGAGAGCATTGGGAAGTCTCACGCTATCAATTAAATGCTTCAGTCTAGTATGGACACATGCTACTTCCATTCACAACCCAACAACCAGAGCCAGTCATATGGCTCTGCCTGACTGCTGGAAGACAGAGAAAGAAACATTGTCCTTTTCATGCCAAAAGAAGAGCACAGCTGGGTATGGGCATGCACTGGAAGTCTCCCCAATAAGGGCGCCTCCAATTACACGTAAGGTACTCAGTAAGGGGCTTAAGTGCTCAATAAATTGGGCAAAGTGGGGAGGTGGGGCAAAAAACCCAGAGAGAGGAAAGAGAGAAGAGAGGAAGAAGCATGAAGAAAATTTGCAAAAAGAAATTAGATCCAGAACCCAAAGCGAGAAGGCCCCAGGGCCCAGCCAGTGGTTGCTGGAGCCAGCTCATGTACTAGCTCATAAGCATCAGTTGCTAAATTTTCAGGAACGGAGGCCAGTTATTAAGCAGAACGATGATTAAAAATTAAATTATATACACTTAAAATCTTATCGAAGACAGAGGTAATAAATACACAGATACATCACATCCTAATTCTCTGACTACATTTTACTATTAGCTGTGTTCTTGAGGTTATTTCCATTGATTACCGCATGGTGAACCCCACTTCCCAACTCCATGCCCAGCGACATGGCTTGGTAGCCTGTGGGAGTATTTACTCCTTGGGAATCAGGAAATGCTGCAAATCAGGGCTTTTATTCCCTAGAGAGCTGGTGAAACATTTATCAGCCAGGGAGTGGCCTTCCTTCCCCTGTGCATCTAAACTGAGAGTTGCAGTGAAGCTGATAAGTGTGTCTTGACTTCTCCAGAGCAGTGCTGGGGCAGGACATTTCCATTTGTCACCAGCAACTGGTTGGGAGCAGGTAGTTTAGGGAGTGCTGATGGGTGAGCATTTCCATTTGGAGTTCCTATGGGAATGGACTACAGGGTTAGCAACCCTAAGTCATAGCATTTTGCAAACAGATATTCCCTTCCAAGTCTACAAAGCATGGCCCTCGCTCAGAAGCCTACATCATTGTTATGTTCCAAGGAACCAGAGGCTGGTGCTGAATAGTAATCATCACCTGCCAGGAGCCCATTGACAGGAGGACTGCCTGCTGCCTGTAACTCCTGGTAACAGGGAGGCCCTTCTGGGAGCTATCTTTACACTGGCTCCTCAATGAGATGGTGATGTCTTTCTCTCTCTCAAAGTATTTTTACTGGGTCTCTAAGACAGTAGCCACCAGAACCAGTGCCAAGGCTGACAGTGTGAACTGTGAGAGGCCTGAGTTTATTTGGCCAACTCAGAATCTAAATGTGTGAGCATGGGACTTCTTTTTATAGCCACTGTAAAAATTCTCCTTATACTCACTACTTCACTTTTCCCTTAAGCCCAACCCTCTCCCCACCCTGTCCGTACCCAGCTCAGCCATTACTGGCCACTTACCCTCCAGTGTGCAGGACCTCTTTTAAAGCACTATTAGATGTCTGGATGGTTTATGGATCTCCGGGCTTCTGACTCCATGTACTGCATTACTTTAAAAGCTAGACCATAAGATGCAATTGCAAAGGGGAAAGTTGGAGGGGGCAGTACGTGAGTTTACTATTTAATGAGTGAATGTATTACACCAAATGGATGGAAACGCTATGCTAGCACTTTTTACTTCTTTATAGGTTTCTGATTTTTTTTTTAATCAATTGGCATGTTTTTACTTATATTAACTCACATAGCCTCAGGATCTTCAGTCTTTTGGAGTTCCTCTCTTCAAGTGGTCAATTAAACATGCTGAAGCCCTCATCCCATGTACCACAGAAAAGCTACTGCCCTTCTCAGGATTTCCGAGGGACCCCCAGGGGTTTCACAATCCCTTGGTTACATCACCTTGAATTTCTGCTCCCTTTGAGTTCTTGATCTTCTTTTGTCACCTGGCCTTAGAGTGATCATTTCACATTCTCCTTTGTTTCCTAAAGCTCCACTCAAATAAGGTTTTCCATGCAGCAGACCTTTTTCTAAGAGTTTGGAGATTACTAAGGGGACTATAGGGCAATTCTGAGCAGGAAACAACCCACTGTAGAATTTCTGCCATCCTGGATATTATAGGCTTGAGCCACACACCATAGGAAAGCCTCAGTGGCCGTTGTTTCCCTTGGGCCCCAGCATCTGCCATTCTTTGGGCCTGTTCTCTCTCTTGTCTAGACTGTTTCCCCATTCCAGGGTCCCTCTCTCTGCCTGGTTGCCAGCACAAAACTGGTGGCCTTTTCAGAGTAAGCTAGCTCTCTTTGGTTTCAACCCTCTTTCATTTAGACTATCTCATAACCAAAGAGCCTGTTATGAAATGTCCTAACCAACAGAGCCATCCACCCCATTCAGCCATCCTGGGCTACACCTCCAGCAACATGAAGAACAGATAGATGTGTGGAAGTTTTAAAAACGTACCTAAGATATACCTGAAAACATACTTGCTGAAAAAAAAACAAACCACACAGACAAACCGCACTTTCCTCCAACGCTTCTCCATACTTTCTGCAACCCTAGTCCTCCCCGAGAGAGGACCCCTGTCGTCAGTCCACACTGTGGCCTTCCAAGACTTGTTTTAGGCATTTACATACATTTGGAAATACATATCATTTTGATTTGCATGAGACATTTATTTTATACCAATAAATCCCGGATGACGGTCTGCTTTTTCATTGATAACCTGCCCTTTAGATGCATTCATGCCACATTGTTTGGAAACAGCAACGCTCAGTTAGGACACCAATGACATGACCAGTGGTAGGCAATGGTTAAATGCTGTTCCTTAAATGCCTTGAACCGTCGTGCAGATAGATGTCGCTGCTTAGCCAGTGGCTAGGACTAAAATGAGGCAAGTAAGAGCAGGTGTCAGGACCCACTTCCCCTACCCTGGCTTTCTATGCTTGGCCCCAGCATCCTTTCTCTTCCACAGGTTGCAGGACTCCTGCCTTGTCTCCTCGACTCCTCCCACCACCCACTCTGGCCTAGCTCTGGAGTGAAGTACAGAATACTCTGCTTCCTCCTTCTTCACTGATCCTCAAAACAAGCCCATGAGCCCTTTGGATTTAAGGATTTCATTGTTGCTTGCTCTGGAGACCCCGGTTCCCAGCATGGACAAACGCTAACGGTCCCTGGTCTGCAGCTCCCAACTTCCTCTGAGATGGCAGCTTCTGAGAGGGGTACGTCCACCCTGGCTATGAAGTTTCTGTTTGTAATCAGGCTCTGTGGTCAGCAAAAATATTCAAGTGGACACTTTGTGTTCCTGTAGCCTACAGGACTAAGCCATCCTAGGTCCTTCAGCCGAGCCATGGAATGGCTACTTTGGGAATGTTTTCTCAGGGTCCGCTGAGCTCCAATACTGTGGGCCAGGTTTACTGCTGGTGTGAAAGCTGACAGGACAGTCGGTAGGGAAGAGGAGCAGGAGCCCAGGGGGTGACTGGACTTGGCTGGGAGGCCTGGGTTTGTTCTAGACGCAGGGAGGCCTATCCAGCTGTCTCCATTGTGCTTAGGAAACACCCAGCAAGATTACGGAGGAGAGTGCAGCTCCAGGAGGGTGGAGACACCCAGAGCAGGCCAAATTTACAGGTGTACTCACACACGGTAGCCTAACCTATCGCTGAACCAGAGTAATTGTCAAGTAGAGCCAAGATATTTACTGCAAAGTGCTACAAATGGTCAAGTCTGAGGTAGGCTGACAGTGAGCAAGAGTGAACCAGCTCCCCCAGCAGCCTCCTGCACAACCTTGCCGCCCCTCCCTTCTGGGCTTGGGTTTCTGCTGGGCCCTTGCTTCATCTGTCCCTGAGCTCATCACACTGCATTATACTGTCAATTGGCCAAGTCTTGCCATCTTCCCTCGCCGGACCATAGTAAGAGGGTAGGGAAGCGTGGCTCAGCGCCATGGCTGTGCATGGTCAGCAGTGCTGCTCTTTCTGTGAGGGCTGCAGGGGATGGGGCTCAGAGAAGCATACACAGCTGATGGAACCCCCTGGATGTCAGAGTTGAGGGCCCTGATGCCCAGCTCAGACCTCATTCTAGAGCATGGCGTTGGGTAACCTGCAACATGTCAGTGGCATCAGACTATAGCTGAGGGACCTAGGGATAGCAGGGATGCAGGGTGAAAACCATGCTGCTTGGTCTTCCTCTTCTACTTGGCTTCCTGGCAGCAGACCCAGACTCCTGAACACTCCCTTGCTTTATGCCTGACCGATGACCTCTCAAGACTGGCTATACGTTACCTTGAGGTTATATACGTGTCATCATGGAGGTCCCAGCCCAAACATCACTTTCTCAGACTTTTCCTAATCACTCTAAAAATCAGTTACCCATCTTCTATCTATCCTACATTAACTTTTTTTTTCATGTTACTTAGAACCATCTAAAGTGACTGATTGATGTAGTCAGTGTGTCTTCCTAACCAGGAGACAATCCCCATGAGGGCGGCGGGTTGTCTTATTCCCTCTTGCAACCCCAGTGCCTGATGTGTACTCTGTGGGTGAGAAGGTAGTGGGGAATGAATGTGGAGTAGAGGGGGCAAGCAATTAATGCCCATTCCATACCTGAATGTGGAAATTAACCTTCACCAGAGAGTTCTGGGAGTATCCTGACCAGGACCACCCACAAGGGTCTTTTTAAAGAGCAATCTCAACTGCCAGAGCTCCCAGTACACACACCCAAAGGGAGGGAGAGAGCTGGGAAGAGAAGGATAGGCCATCATGATGAGTCAGAATTTGCATTATTCTTCACATACGCATAAAAATTTTATCAAATTTTGAAATCTGGTATTTGTAATAATCCCATTCTCCACCTGACTGGCAGTGGCATTGGTGATATCAGTCTCAGCTCTGACTGGAAGCAGAAGAACCCCAGATGGGGTTGGCCTGATAGGTGAGTTCCCAAATTCAATGGAAGGAAGAGGTTGAGGGTGGAGGGGAACCTTGAGATCTTCCCTCAGACTCTTAGATATTCTTGAAAAATAGAAACAGTCACCAAAATAACTAAAGAAATCCACTAAGCCTTTGTCCTTCCTCAAATTCCCAAGAGAACATAACCTTTTTCACGTCTCTCCCTGCCATGGTATAAGGTGCCCAGCAGGGCAGTCTGGAAGACACAGGAAGTGCCCCAGGAATGCAGATACCCTCTGTTAATGGAGGGGAATTTCAGCTCTTCTCCTTGGATTTTACCAGGCCTTCCTTTCCAGGGGAAATCCCCTTCCAGGGGCTGTCTTAGGGGTCTGCTCTGTAAAAAGGAAGGTTCTGTTTCTGTTTCTAATTGAAGGCTGGCATTCAAGCCAAGGAAGGAGATATTAATCACCACAAATGGATGGAGATTGCCCCTCAGAGCTTTGTAAATTCCACACCACCTCTTGTTTCGTGGCTGTGGGCCTCAGTTTACGGTATGCCCTGCCAGAAATGAAAACCTTTCATCAGTGCAGAAGCAGGGCCTTACTGCTGCTGTGTTTGGGCTACAGAACTGAGGTGGAACGTGTTATTTTAGGGTGTTGCCAAGAGTTAGAGCTCTGATTCGAACAGCAAACTCAATTACCCTCACCTTTTCAGTTTTTAAAAATAAGAAATAACATTTTAGGTCATAATTTATCTTGTTGGTATCGTATTTATTTATTTAGGTCAAGAGAGGTAATTTAAGTTAAATTCATTCAACGGACTTTCAGTTATGGGAAGAGGGAAAATAAACTTTCTGTTACCAGAGGGATTTTGCGTGCAAACACACACGAACTTGCGCATGCTCGCACAAACAGATGTAAACACACACAGAACTATAGCACGCAAGTCAAACAGAAATCTGTCATTTAGGATAGAAATGTACCCTGTAAGCTACAAGAGAATGTTATTTAAAAATAGTAGAGATAGAATCAATTTAAATGTAAGTTTTCAAACATTTTCCCACAGGATAAAATCAAAATAGAACAGAGTGGTACTCTATATGGCTAGAACATCTGGAAACTCAGCCTTTTAGACAACACATTGTTTATGAGGCTCCACTGTGTGCACTATTAGGCACTATTTCTACTGAGAGGTGAAAAGCTTGGATCCATGCTAGCCCGCATGAAATCCTAGGGACATGACAAGGAACTACATTGTATATTATATAAGAGGTTGGCAATAGAAGAAAAATGAAATAAGGAGACATTTACAGGGAGAATGAGCAGAAGCTTCTGGGACAAATGAAGAAAGAAAAATGGAAGCCAATAAGGAATCATCAGCTGATGAGAAGGAGTAAAATATTAAAAACATTTGTTGGATGAATGAACAAAGCGCCTGATCATAAGGTGGTAGAATGGGAAACCCCTCTAGTGACTTGGCCTGCTGGGACATGCCACTTTCTGAGACAAATCACATGACGTCTCAGAAAGATCCCATGCAGACCCATGACTCCGGGGCATTTCTATAACTACTCATAAACGTGTTCTTCTAACTATTAAATAGAGAAAATTTGGGAGGAAAAAAGAAATATAGATACCTGAGCTTAGAAATCTTTTGGATAAAGGAATCATAAATGTAAATTGAAAGTCACAGCTGAGCCAACTGTATGCCACATCCTCTTTACATAAGAAAAACCATATTTCAGAAAGCAAAGCTGTGGCCAGCCAGTTCTGGCAAGGTCTGAGTTGTAGGAATTCATTTCCTGCATCCATTGCATGCTTTCGGCTTGAGTTATGTGGGCAGCCTCATCTGATCTGACAACCCAGACTTCTACCATCTGAAGGCAACAACTTGGCATGTGGAAGTTTTGTGACTTATTATTATCCAGTCTTTTCTCTTCTGTGTTTTCTGCTCATGATGAGCTGGCAAACTAGGGATGCAGTATTAGCTTCCTGTGACTGCTTATAACTAATGATCACAAACTCGTTGGCTTTAAAAAAATGTATTTTCTCATAGTTCTGGAGTCCCGAAATCTGAAATCAAGGTGTCATCAGGGCCATGCTCCCTCTAGAGGCTCTAGGAAGAGTCCATTCCTGGCCTCTGGTAACTTCTGGTGGCTTCCCAGCAGTCTTTGGTGTTCCTTGGCTTGTAGCCCCATCACTCCAATCTCTGTCTTCTCATCACCTGCTCCTCTTCTGTCACTCTCCTCTATGCATGTTATAAGGATACTTGTCATTGGACTTAGTTCTCACCTGGATAATGCAGAACCTTCTCATCTCAAGATACTAAACTTAATCATATCTGCAAAGAGCCTTTTTCTAAAGAAGGTAACATTCGCAGGTTCCAGGGATCAGGACGTGGACATATCTGGGGACCCCCATTCAACCCACTACAGATGCCATCACAGAATTGTCCATGGTGCTGGTATACCTTTCAAAGAGGCTGACCTTGAGGAGATGCTCTGAAAACTTAGAGGGAAGGTAATGCAGCATAGCTCCTCTTCAGATGGTAAGAAAGACAATGGTTCCAAATTTGAGCAGCAGGACAGGGGCCACATTTTAAAGTGCATTTGAGCTTCTCTCTCACACTTCCTCCATGGCTTTCTTAACCTTTCAAGTGTCTGTCTGCTAAATAAAATCAGAACTATCTCAGCTAAATTGAAACCCACAGTCACTTGGTTATGAAATCATTTTGCCTGCCCAAACTTTCCTCCCTCCCTCCCTCCCCATTCCCATTCCATAGAAGGAAAGATTTAGCAGCTTGTGGGCCTTTGAAATGTCAGAGGCTTCGTTATTTTCAAGACTAGGTGTATAGTTGGGGGTGAGTGAAGACGCTTCATGCTGCATTAGGCTTAGTTCACTAAAGAGAAGCTGATAGGAGAAGAATTAATTACAGTTTAACAGTAATAATAAAAAGCAAAACAAGAGATGGAGATAAAATAGCCAAGGGAACAAATGGTATTCCAAGAAGAATGGTGTCTATTCACCGTGGAAAATTTATATGTAGAATAAATGCTGGGAATTGGGACACAGAAGAAGCAATCAAAGGCCCGAGAAGGCTCCAGCAAGCAGGGGCTGCTTTTCATTGAATTGTCTTATTAGCTGGCTGGAGGTATAAATAAATTCCTCCAGTGTCTTTGTTGTCTGACAAGATGGAAAGCAGAATGAGTCCTGACGGGGCAGGGGGTGGGGGATTTGAGGAGAGGGAGGATGACCCTGACAGCCCCTGGAACCAGGGCTGGGAGGGAATCTGCCAGTGGGAAAAGAATAGCCAGTGAGGAAGGTGTCGGCTTCCTTTCATGGCAGAGGCAACTGGGTGTGGGCTGCACTGAGGGCCAGGGAGGGGCTGGGATTCCCAGGGCTGAGAGGCTTTGTCCTGAGGCCAAAAGCATGGCTTTATCGTGGCAAATCCTACTCTATGTCACCACAGCATGTACTGGGAGCAACAGTCGGGAGCCACAAAGCCTACCTCAGGGTGCACTCAGCCACCAGCTTTCAATCACAGCACCCTTGATAGACTGCCATGTGTGACTGTTTGCAAGGCATTTTACACAAGACTTGTTACAATGAATGGAAGTACCAACATTTGTGAATAATTAATATTTTTAGAATAAGGAGATTCTGGGAAGATGACAGTTGTGACAATATAGCTGCATTTTTAAAAATCAGCTTTATTGAGGTGTATAATTCACATACTATACAATGGAATGGTATTTAGTATATCCATAGAGTTGTGCAAGCATCATCACAATCAATTTAGGTCATTTTCATCACCCCTATAAAGAAATCCCATTCCAACAGCAGTGACTCCCCATCCTGCCCCCCACAGCCACACCTTCAGCCCTAGGTAATCACTAATCGACTTTCTGTCTCTATAGATTTGTCTCTTCTGGACTTTTCATATAAGTGGGTCATATAATAGTTGTTCTTTTGTGTTTAGCTTATTACACTTAGCATAATGTTTTCAAGGTTCATCCATATTATAGCATGGGTCAGAATTTCATTCCTTTTTAAGGCTGCATAATATCCCATTGTATGTATATGGTACACTGTATGTATATGGTACATCATCCATTCGTGGGCATTTGGGTTGTTGCCACTCTTTGGCTATTATGAATAATGCCTCTATAAACATTTGTGTGCAAGCTTTCATGTGGGCCATTCTTATGATACTGATTATAAAGTCTGAGAACCACTGATCTACAACATAAAAAGATGACAAGGTATGGTAACAACTCCAAAATATTAATAGGTGGGTATAAGCTACTGACAACTGCAAGAATCATGTGATTTTGGAAACTGTGTGGGAAGAAAGGAGAGAAAAGGACTCTAGTATCCCTGAAAGCCAACCCACAAATTGCCTTGGAAATCTTGGTGGCTTAATCTGAGAACATCAACCAAAAGTTAGAGGAAGTTTCTTAGGATCCCATTTGCATGTGAGTGCCAAGGGATCTCTGGAAGGTGGAAAATGTTGGAATACTCTGGACTCTCTGAGTTTTTTAAACTAACACATCAAATTTTGTTACAGGATAAACTGCACTGAAAAGTATTCGCTGGGAACAGAATTTAAATGAAGCATCACGGGGATGGGGGGAGCAGAAAGAAGGAGGGAATAAAAGTGAGAGACAATAGCAATGGTGACTCAGCTTAGAAAATATTTGGCCATATTTTTTTAAAAATCACTTTGTGGGCTGGGTGCGGTGGCTCACACCTGTAATCCCAGCACTTTGGGAGGCCGAGGCAGGTGGATCACCTGAGGTCAGGAGTTCAAGGCCAGCCTGACCAATGTAATGAAACCCCATCTCCACTAAAAATACAAAAATTAGCCAGGCATGGTGGTGTGCTCCTGTAGTCCCAGCTACTCAGGAGGCTGAGACAGGAGAATCGCTTGAACCTGGGAGGCGAATGTTACAATGACCCGAGATGGCGCCACTGCACTCCAGCCTGGGTGACAGAGTAAGACTCCAACTCAAAAAAAAAAAAAAAAAACTACTTTGTGAAAGTGAACTTCCAGGACAGTAAATCTAGGAAGATTATACCAGCCTACCTTTTTTTCCTGAAAGTACAAAAAAATTCCCTCATTAAAAATGAGAAAATTGAGACATATTTTTTTTAAAAAAAAAATCTAGAAACAAATGACATACCAAAACCTGTGGGATACAGCAAAAGCAGTGCTAGGAGGAAGATTTACAGCATTAAATGCCTACATCAAAGAACTAAAAGGTCACAAATTAATAACCTAATATTATATCTTAAGGAACTTAGAAAAAGAAGAAGACAGGTAGCAGAAGAAAAGAAACAACAAAGATTAGAGCAGAACTAAATAAAATAGAAAGCAAAAAAAAAAAAATACATAGGATAAGCAAAATTAAAAATTGGTTCTTTGAAAAGATGAACAAAATTAATAAACCACTAGCTAGACTAACCAAGAACAGAAGAAAGAAGATCCAAGTAAACACTATCAGAAATTAAAAAGGAGACGTTACAACTGATACCACAGAATCAAAAAAAATCATCTGAGACTGTTATAAACAACTATACACTTACAAAGAAGAATATCTAGAGGATATGGGTAAATTTCTGGAAACATACAACCTCCTGAGATTGAACCAGGAAGAAATAGAATTGAACAGACCAATAATGAGTGGTGAGATTGGATTAGTAATAAAAAAAACTTCCCCTCCCCAAAAAGCCCATGATTAGATGGATTCACAGCTGATTCCTACCAAAGATACAAAGAAGAACTAACACAAATCCTTCTGAAACTATTCCATAAAATCAAGGAGGAGGGAATTCTCCCTAATTCATTCTACAAGGCCAGTATCACCTGATACCAAAATCAGAAAAGGACACAACAAAAAAAGAAAATTACAGATGGATATCCCTGATGAACATAGACACAAAAATCCTCAACAAAATACTAGCAAATTGAATCCAATAGCACATCAAAAAGATAATACACCATAATCAGGTGAGATTCATCCCAGAGATGCAAGGATGTTTCAACATATGTGAATCAATAAATGTGATACATCACATAAACAGAGTTAAGGACAAAACCATGTGATTATCTCAATAGACACAAAAAAAACTTTGATAAACTTCAGCATCCCTCAACAAACTAGGCATAGAAGGAATATGTTCTATTCCTTAGAAGGAATAATATGCTTAGGAATAAGTATGCTTAAACATAAGGCCATATGTGACAAACCCACAGCCACCATACTTAACAGGGAAAAGTTAAAAGCATTCCCTGTAAGACCTGGAAATAGACAAGGATGCCCACTTCACTGCTCTTATTCAACATAATACTAAAAGTCCTCACCGGAGCAATCAAGCAAGAGAAAGAAAGAAAAGGCATCCAAATTTGAAAAGAGGAAGTCAGATTATTCCTATTTGCTATTGTATGATCTTATATCTGGAACACCCTGAAGACTCCACCAAAAAATTATTACATTTTATTAATTCAGGAGTTTCAGAATGCAATATTAACATATAGAAATCAATAGCATTTGTATACACCAATAACTGTCTAGCTGAGGACTGAAAAAAGAAGGCAATCCCATTTATAATAGCTGCAAAAAAAGTAAATACCTAGGAATATATTTAACAAAAAAAAGGGAAAGATATCTATAACGAGAACTATAAAACACTTATGAAAGAAATCATAGATGACATAAACAAGTGGAAATACATCCCACGGTAGTGAATTGGAAGAATTGATATTGTTAAAATAATCATACTACTTAAAGCAATCTACAGATTCAACATAATCCCTATCAAATTACCAATGTCAACTTTTACAGAATTAGAAAAGACAATCCTAGAATTCATATGGAACCAAAAAAGAGCCTGAATGGCTGAAGCAATTCTAAGAAAAAAGAACAAAGCTGGAAGCATCACATTACCTGACTTCAAATTTTACAAGTCTATCATGACTAAAACAGCATGGTACTGGTATAAAAATAGAGACATGGATCAATGAAACAGAATATAACCTAGAAATAAAGCCACATCCCTGCAACCAACTGATCCTCAACAAGTCAACATATACTGGGGAAAGGACACCCTGTTCAATAAATGGTGATGGGAAAACTAGATATCCCATATGCAGGAGAATGAAACTAGACCTATACCTCTCACCATATACAATAATTAACTCAAGATGTACTAAAGGCCTAAATGTAAGACCAGAAACTATAGAAATCCCAGAAGAAAACCCAGAAAAAACTCTTGTGAACATTGGCCTAGGCAAAGAATTTATGACCAAGCCCTCAAAAGCAAATGCAACAATAACAGAAATAGATAAATGGGACTTAATTAAACTAAAAAGCTTTTGCACTTTTTTTTTTGTCAGTAAACAAGACAACCTACAGAATGGGAAAAAGTATTTGCAAACTATGCTGCAACAAAGGGCTAATCCAGAATCTACAACAAACTCAAACCATTCAACAAGAAAAAACAACCCCATTAAAAAGTGGGCAAAGGATGTGAACATTTTTCAAAAGAAGACATCCAAGCAGCCAGGAAACATATGAAAAAATGCTGAACATCACTAATCATCATAGAGGTGAAAATCAAAACCACAATAAGATACCATCTTATACAGTCAGAATGGCTATTACTAAAAAGTTAAAATACAACAGATGTTGGTGAGGATGCAAAGAAAGGGAACATTTATACACTGTTGGTGGGAATGTAAATTAGTAAAAACCTTTATGGAAAACAGTATGCATATTTCTGAAAGAACTAAAATAAGACTACCATTTGCTCTGGCAATCCCACTACTGGGTATCTACCCAAAGGAAAATAAGTCATTATACGAAAAAAGATACTTGCACTCATATGTTTATTGCAGCACTATTCACAATAGCAAAGAGAATCAACCTAAGTGTCCATCAGCAGGCGACTGGATAAAGAAAATGTGGTGTGTATATATATATATTTTTTTTCCATGGAATACTACTCAGCCATAAAAAAGAATAAAATTATGTCTTTTGCAGCAACATGAGTGGAACTGGAGGCCATTATCCTCAGTGAAATAACTCAGATTCTGGGCTTAATATCTAGGTGATGGGTTGACAGGTGCAGCAAATTGCCATGGCACACGTTTATCTATGTAACAAACCTGCACATCCTGCACATGTACCCTGGAACTTAAAATAAATAACTGAACTGATTAAAGAAACAACTCAGAAACAGAAAGTCAAATACCACATGTTCTCACTTATAAAGTGAAAGCTAAACAATGGATACACATGGGCATACAGAGTAAAGTAACAGACACTGGAGGCTACAAAAGATGAGGGGGTGGGAAGGGTGTGAGGGTTGAAAAGTTACCTATTGGATACAGAGTTCACTATTTGGGTGATGTGTACACTAAAAGCCCAGACTTCACCACTGTACAAAAGATGCAGGTAAGAAATTTGTACTTGTACACCCTAAACATATACAAATTTAAAAAATGAAACAGAAACAAAATACCTAAAAATGAAAGAGATGAGCAACAGAAAATGATCATGAACAAATTCCATACAAAGTCACATAAGAGAAAGGAAAATAAGGGATAGAATGTCGTGACAGATAATGAAGTCATGTTAGAAAGACGTGCTTATAAAACAGGTAAAACTTGTAACCTAATATATTAAATGAACCAAAAGAAATTAAGAAAAATGATAAGCATATGATATAATAGTGTAATCAGGTTAGAAAAATTTAGAAGGGAAATAATTTGAGAAAAGGAAGATTTGAAAAGAGAAATGACAACTCCAGAAAGAAAAAGAAATAAAAAACAGTTTCATAAATGAAGATTAAAATGGAAGGGACATGTTTTAATTTTCTACTGCTACATAATTTATTACCCCAGAATTTAGTGGAATGCACCAACAGCAATTGTATCATGCTCATGGATTCTAGGCTTAATTGGGACAACTTGAATGGTCAGGGGCTGGGACAGCTGGGATTAGATTTAGATCTACTTCCAAGATGGCTTCTTTAATTACCTATCTGGCACTTGGGGTAGGATGGCTGGAGCAGAGGTTCAGCTAGGACTGGCCATTGGAGTGCCGACAGGTGGCCCTTCCAGCATGATGTTCTTGAGGTAGTTGGGCTTTATACATGTTGACTCAAGTTTCTAAGAGTAAGGGTTCCAAAGACCAAGGCAGACCAACTTAGTCCTTCATGACCTAGCCTTGAAAGTCTCATAGCATCACTTGCACTGTAGTCTATTAGTCAAAGCAGTCACAGGCCCACCCAGATTTAAAGAGAGGAAACATAGACTCCACTTCTTGGTGGAGGAGTATCAAAGAATTTTTGTCTATTTTTCTCAGTTTTGTTAAAATATAATTTGCATACAATAAAACAAATCCATTATAATTGTGTAGTTTGATCACTTTTGGTAGTTATATACAAGTTTGTAACCACTAACAGTCAAGATATAGAACAATTTTATCATCTTAAAATGTTTCCTCATGCCTCTTTCTAGCCATATTTCAGACGACCACAGAACCCAAATATGAATGAACACTAGCTGTAAAGAAGAGAAGTTTTAAAATCAAAGACAAATGAAGAAGACCAAAAATATGTGGAATAAAAATCCTGAAGATGAAAATCAAACCAATAGAATAAAACAAATACAAACATATTTAGAGTAAGAAAACTTTCATGAAATAAAACAGACTTGAAACTTTACAGTGAAAGGTGTATTTTTGTATCTGGGAAAATCAACCTAAAACAGCCAATATTCTAGTGGAACTACTGACTTCAAAGTAAAAGAAAAAAAAATTCTTAAAAGACATTGGCAAAAAGACCAAGTCATTAATAAGAGAAAGAAAATTAGATTGCCATTAGACTTTGGACACAACCCTTTTTTGCTAGAAGACCATGAAGCAACATATTTAAAATACTCCAGGAAATAAACTGTGAAGCAAGGATTTTATAGCAAACAAGCTGATCTTCAAATATAAAGACAGACACACTGTTATGAAACGCAAAAAACTCAGGGAATGTTGTTTTTATGAATCCGTCCTGAGGAATCCACTAGAGAATGTACTTCAAAAGACCAAAATGACTGGAGAAGTACCAGCACAAAGACTGCTGATAAGCATGAAAGACATGGTTTCCTGTAGAATTAAGACTAAATGATGGTTCTTAGCAAGAAAGAATAGTATGAACAGCTTTATGTCCTGACAATATAAATAGAGTACAATTATTAAAAATGGGAGAAGAATGGAGAAAGTACATAAGAAGTTCAATAAGCTTGAAAACTGCCTTGTAGAGTATAGCAGGGAAATTATAGTTAATAACAATTTATCATATATTTGAAAATAGCCAGAAGAAAAGAATTGTAATGTCCTTAACACAAAAAGAAAAGACAAATGTTTGAGGTGATGAATACTCTAATTGTCCTGATTTGATCATTGCACATTGCATACAGGTATCAAAGTATCACATATACCCCCAAAATATATATAATTACATATATCAATTTTGAAAAAGAAAATCTTCCTTGTAGGTTTTAATGGGGAGTAAAAGGATATTATTGCAACCTAGATTTGGAGAAGACATGGAGAAAGAGAAAGTTACTAGGTAACTTCAATATCACTCATGGGGAAAGGGGGATCAATCAATAGACAAGAGCATGAAAAACAGGAGGTTAGGAGTAAATGTTTTAGAATTGTTATAAAGGTAACAATCAGAACCAAAATATAAATTTGCCTACATTTAAAAGATATGCCCTCCCTGATAAAAAAGAGACAATAAAGGCAAATATTATTTCCATAAGATATACTTCCAATATAAAACAAGATGACAAAATTTTAGAGGTCAACCTATCAATAACGTCAGTGTACTCAAATGGTCTTAACCTAAAACAAAATGATTTTCAGCTAGCCAAGCAAAATTCATTACCATATGGTACAGAGGAAATAACAGATTTATACAGGTTAAAATAAACATTTGGACAAATACATATCCAGCAAATGCAAATTTTTTTTAAAATAGAGGTCGTAATCTAAGTAAAGGACAAGATAAAATTCAGACCAAAATCATTAGAAGAGACAAAGAAGGACACAAGTGCTAAAGGATACAATTCACAAAGAAGAAATATTGGTTATTAATATTTATGCACCCAAGACACAGCATCAACTTATGTAAAATTTAAACTAGAGGACATGCAAGGAGAACTAGACATATACATACTAAAACAGAAGAACTTAACACATTTCGCTCAATCCAAGATTAAGCAGGCAAAACTTAGATATACATCCAACTCGACCCTGATGCTAGAGAATACACCTTCTTTTCCTTTTTATTTATTTTTTTAAGAACAGTATTTCACTCTGTCACCTAGGCTGGAGTGTAATGGTGCAATCATGGGTTACTACAGCCTCAACCTTCTGTGTTCAAGCGATCCTCCCACCTCAGCCTCCCAAGTAGCTGGGACTATATGTGCGCACCAAGACACCCAGATAATTTTTTATTTTTTTGTTCAGACACAGTCTCACTATGTTGCCTATGCTGGTCTCAACTCCAGGCCTCAAGTAACCCTCCTGCCTTAGCCTCCCAAAGTGCGGGCATTATAGGCATGAGCCATCTTGCGTCCAGCCTATGTCTTTTTAAATGCCAACATAGAGCATTCATGAACATTGACCAATACATTTCAAAGGACATAGCAAATATAAAGCAAATTCTTTATCCATAATGCAATAAAACTAGAAAGTAATAACAGGAAAAGCAAAAAAGCCCTTCTTTCTAGAAATTTTTATATTTTATAAAAGAACTCTTCAGTCAAAGAGAAAGTAAAAAATGAAATTTCAAAATGTCTTAACAACTATTATAATGAAAACATATCAGAATTTATGAGATATAGCTAAGGCAGTTCATTGGTTGAAAATGTATAGCATTAAATAAAATAGCTAGAAGAAGAGAATTGCAATAAAAATTATAATTTAAAAAAATGAA
The DNA here is from genome assembly GCF_047675955.1 of Chlorocebus sabaeus. Classification (NCBI taxonomy): domain Eukaryota; kingdom Metazoa; phylum Chordata; class Mammalia; order Primates; family Cercopithecidae; genus Chlorocebus; species Chlorocebus sabaeus. The sequence goes on along the minus strand of NC_132929.1, from coordinate 48,720,783 downwards.
AATACCTAACTCAAAAAGCTAAAAAATAATAATGAAACACAGGGAACAAATATAAGAGATAAAAAATTAATAAACATTTTTAAGTGTTAATGAGTTAGAAAATAGAAAGGCAGTACAAATAAGTTTTTTAATCCAAGTCAACTTCTTAAAAAAAGCAACATATAGCAATTTGCTAACTTAATTAAGTAAAAAAAGAAAGCACAAATGTACAAAAATAACTATAAAACAGTGTGTTACCGAATGCAGGTTCAGCCGGTTACAAAACCAATTAGCAAGATCGAGATACGGTAGAAGGAGAGTGACTTTATTATAAACCAAGCTAGCAGTGGGGAAAACAGTCCAGGCTCTTGCCTTAATGGAACCACTTCAAATTTCCAAGCAAAATACAAGGGCTAAAGAAGGGGAAGCCTTGGCATGGAGGACACACAGGGGGCGAGGCAGTGCAGGTCTACGTGACTTGTTGCGATGACTCGTCTTGAGTTATGGATCCCTCTGGTGAATGGGGTGGCATTATCTTGGGCTCAGTTGGGTTGTAAATTAACTCTATCCTTGAAGCAATCTCCTGGTCAGGGAGATTTCCACAGGTGCCTGTATTGTTTCAACATTTAGTCTCTGGAACTATTGTGTAAAAGTGAGTTGTTGAGTGAGAGACAAGAAAAAGCACTTTTGCGTAAAAAAACATAGAATTAGAGGCACTAGCAATGTGAGGGGGTGCCTAGTGATAAAGTGAACACAAAGAAAAAAAAATTAAAAATAGGGTACTCAGTTACAAAAGGAAAATTTAACAATCGTGAGAAGTTACTTTGCCCTAACTCTGTGAAAATAACTTTGAAAACCTAGATGAAATGATACATTTCTAGAAAAAGTTATCAAGATTGATCCCTATATAGAAAATTCTAATAAACCAGTGTTTGGAAAATTCAAAGTAAAAAGATTACATAAAAACACCATAAAAACCATCAGGTCCAAATGATTTCACTTGGAAATTCTATCAAATATTTTTAAATTCGATAATCCATTGTTTAAAGTTAGGCAATCCAGTATAATATAAAATGGCAAATTCCAAGTTTAATTTGTGAACCAGGTATAACATTAATCTCAAAACCTCACTGAGATTAAATCAAAAAACCATATATATCATTTATGGATTTTACTGCAAAAACTATAAATTATTTCTTTTTGCAGACAATATCACAGATCTCCAAAACCCAAATGGAAAAGGTGCTACAGATGAGAAGAAAATTTTGTAAAGCAGTAAATTATAAAATCAACATATAAAAATCTATAGCATTCATATATACAAACCAAACCAGTTTAAAAAGCTAATGGAAGAGAATATTCCATCTATGACACCACAAAGAAAACAAAATACCTAGGCATAAACTTAACAATAAATATCCAAAATGTACATGAGAAAAACAACATTCCTGAAAGACTCCAAGTGGACCTAAAAAAAAAAAAAGGAAAACAGATCATGTCCTTGGATAAGAAGACTTGGACCTAAAAAAAAAAAAAAAAAAAAAAAAAAGATAAAACAGATCATGTCCTTGGATAAGAAGAATACAATAAAGATGGCAACTTTTCCCAAGGTAATTTATAAATTTAATGTAATACTTCTAAAATACCACCAGGCTTTCTTCTGGAGCTACATAAATGGATGATAAGTTTCATTGTGAAGAAAAAAAGCTGCTTGAGCTAAAAAAACTCTTAAACAGAAGACACAATGAGGGTTACTGGTCCTAGCAAATGTTAAAACATACTTAATTAAAACAGCATGATGTTAATATATGTGATAATGTGAGATCTGTATTTGGTTTTCTACCCATTTCCAGGCTCACAACTCCTAAAATCCTTGAAATCTCACAAGTGATGTCTTTTTGTATGCTAATAATGATTGACTGGTGGCTGGCAGCCCCTAGGTAGCTTCAGAATGGGGGCTGATCACCAGTAAGACCAAGGCAGGATTAGAGAGTTGGGACTTGCCGCCCCACCCCAGGACCTCCTAGGAGGGGAGAGGGGCTGAAGGTTAGGTTGATCACCAATGACCAATTGTTTAATCAATCATGCCTCTGTAATGAAGCCTCCATAAAAACTGAAAAGGGTGGGTTTAGAGAGCTTCCATAGGTGAACATGTGGAGGTTCCTGGAGGGTGGTGCACCCAGGGAGAGCATGGAAGCTCTGTGCCCCTTCTCGCATGCCTTGCCCTATGCATCTCTTCGTCTGTATCCTTCATGACATCCTTTATAATACACTGGTAGTTGTTAAGCTTTTCCCTGAGTTCTGTGAGCTGCTCTAGCACATTAATTGAACTCAAGGAGGGAGTTACGGCATGGGACCCAATTTGTAGCCAGTCAGTAAGCAGCACAGGTAAAAACAACGTGGAGCTTGTGATTGGCATCTGAAGGTGGGGGCCAGTTTTAGAGACTGAACCCTTAACCTGTGGGATCTGATACTATCTCCAGGTACATAATGTCAAAACTGAACTGAATTAGAGGACATCCAGCTGATGTTTGCTGCAGAATCGATTGCTTGCTTGGTGAGCAAGGAAATACCCTACACACAGCTGGTCATAGAGGTCTCTGTATTGATTGTTGTTGAGTGAGAGACAAGAAAAAGCACTTTGAGTTTGTGTTTTTCTACACACATGTATAATAAAATAAACTATGGAACAGAATAGAAATACAGAAGTTGGTTCAATTGCAAATGGAAATTTCGAATATGAAAAAAATTAGTGGCAAAAAGATGGCATTTCTAATTTACATTGGGATATCTAGATAGCTGTATGAAAAGATAACATTAGTTTCATTTATTATATCATATACCAGAATATTTTCTAAATGGGTCAGAGATTTAAATATTTTTAAATGAACTAATACAAATTGGTCTTTATAACCCAGGAGTTGGAAAATATGTCCTAATTATAATACAAAATCTAGAAATCATAAGGAAAAAGATAAATTTTATTACATCAAATTTTTATGACCAAAAAAGTGCCACAAGCAAAGTAAAAAGACAACCACAAAAATTTGCATCTTTTATTACAAAAGGACTAATATTACAAATATGTAAAAAATTTCTAAAAATAAACAAGAGAAAAAACTTATAGAAAAATAGGTTAGAGACAAGGACAGTCAATCAGAAAAATAAATGCAAATGTCTCTTAACCATGTGAAAAGATGTTCAACCTCTCTCATAAGAGAAATGCAAATTAAAACACTCCGAGATAACATTTCACACATGGAATTGGCAAAAATTCATGTTGGATTATGTCAGGGTACTTCAGAGAAACAGAACCAATTGAACATACATAGAGAGAAAGAGAAAATAGATTTATAAGGAATTGGTTTACATGATCATGGAGGCTAAAAAGCCCCCAAGACCTGCAGGCAGCAAGCTGGAGACCCAGGAGAGCCAATGATATACTTCTAGTCCAAGTCCAAGGGCCTGAGAATCTGAAAAATCAGTGGTATAAAGTCCAGCCTGAGTTTGGGTCTGAGACTGAAGGCAGGAGAAGACCAATATTCCACCTTGAAGAAAGGTAGAGGGAGAGAATTACCTTATTGAGCCTTTTTGTTCTATTCAGGCCTTCAGTGAATTCAATGAGGCCCATCCACATTGGGGAGGGCAATCTTCTTTACTCAAACTACTGGCCCAAATGTTAATCTCTCCCTGGTGGTCTAGTGGTTAGGATTCAGTGCTCTCAAATGTTAATCTCATCCAGACACACCCCCAAAGACACACCCAGAAAAAAGTTTAAGCAAATATCTGGGCACTCCTATGACCCAGTCAAACTGACACATAAAATTAACCATCAAAGACTTACGTGGAAAAACATGTTCTAATTCATTGCTGGTAGGAATGCAAATTTTTATAACCACTATGAAAGAGAATTTGGTAATATCTAACAAAATTACATATGTAGTTATCCTTTGACCCAGAAATTACACTTTTAGGAATAAATCTTAAAGATACGGTGGCAAAAATATGAAAAGATGCAAGCACAATGCTATTCATTACAGCACTATTTGTAATAGTAAAACACCAGAAACAATCCAAAAGTTCACCAATAAGGGACTAGTTGAATACACTATGATACAATCATATATAATGTGGTTCCATGTAATTGAAGACAAGGAATGAGAAATTTCTCCACATACCATTGTTTAGTGATCTTGAGAATATTGTGTTAACTGAGAAAAGAAAATACAGTTAAAAAGATGTAAAATATTCTACCATTTATCTAAGAAAAGAGAGCTACATATATATTAAATATATTTGTATATATTATGTGCATATGTATTTACGTGTATTAAAAACAATAGAATGATTTAAAAATCTTTCGAATTCTTATGGGGGAAGAAAAGGAAAAGGGCAGAGAAAACAGGTTAGGAGCTAGACTTCTTGAAATACATCTTGTTTTATAGATTAGACTTTGGAACCAATAAATAATTATAATTACAAAACAAATTATTTGGGTTAATGCTGTTACTAAAACTGAAAACCAAATGAAACAAGGAACTCTCACAGCATATCCAGTTTGTGGCTAACCTGACAGAAAGAAATTTTTCCAAGTGACTTTAAAAGCCAGTAATTGACATTATAATACAGCAGTCTATGTATCCTTATACATCCTTAATGGGATATATCCTAAGGACAAAAAGAATAGAAAAAAATACCTAAACTGTTTCTAGTAATGATATTCTTTTTAGTAGTGATGTTGTCATTCTGTCAAACACAGACTGTGGCTTGTGTATTAAGGGATAAATCAAGTGGGTAGTTAAGTTGGTGTCAATGGAAACTGAGATTTTCAACAAGATCAAAAGAGATACAGATGTTAACATTTTGTTGGAGTTAAATAAGAAAGCTATAGTTTTGACTTTGAATTGGAATTACCATCATAAATTCATAATGTATTTTATATATATTCTGTCAATATAAAGCACCTTGAAACAATGATAAACCCCATAGCAATAACCACTTCTAGTCCCAGATTGTGTATCTAAATACCATTTCCCATTAAAAAGAGTCAGGGTTTCTTTAAGGCTCCAAATCTGGAACAGATATGTACAGAGTGAGCCTGAAATATCTTTTCAAACTATCAGAAGCAAGGAAGCAATCACAGACTATTACGATCATATTAAAAAGACTCCTGAGCTGGCTTGAAGGCTCACACTGGCCAATATGGGACCATTTTAGCATTGTGTTCCTCCAGAAACTGACCCCAAGACAAGTATTTGAATGTAAAGAGTTTATCTGGGAAGTACAAGAACCACTGGTAGGGGAACAGGGAAGAGAGAGAGAGAAGGGAAGGCAGCCTATAAAAGGTGTATTATCAAACTAGGTACCACAGTGGTGACTGGAGCTTAATCCTGTGGGGGAATTCTGGGAAATAGTGTAAGGTACATTTTTCAGTGTTATTCCATTCAAGGATGTGAGCAAGTGGAGTAGTTACACACTGACTCCTGGCAGTAGCTTATTGAGGCCTATCATGGGGTAGGTGTTAACTCTCCAGCCCTTCTTGATTTTGTATGTAACCAATTTGTAATTTTCTGGTAATTGCCGTCAAAAAAATAAAAAGAAATGACAAAATTATTTTTAATAATAACTTTTATTTGACCCATCACATCCAAAATATTCTCACTTCAACATGTAATCAATATAAAAATTAATGAGATATTTTACATTCTTTTTCCAAACTAAATCCTCAAAATCAGTGTATATTTCACACTTAAAGCACATCTCAGTTTGAACGCTAAATTTTCATCAGAAATACTTAAGCTGTATTTATATTTCATAAAATTTATGGTTGAAAAAGCAGATTCACATACCCAAGCTGTTTCAAACTTCAGTTTTCCAATAACTGAATCAAGTATCATTTTTAAATTTAAATGTGTATTAATTTAAATTAAATACAATTTAAAATGTAGTCCTTCAGTCACACTAGCCACTTCCCAAATGCTCACTAGTCAAATGTGGTTAGTGGCTATTGTGTTGGATAGTGTACCATTACAGGATAAACTTGCTTTCTTCAACCAAAAAACTATAAAAGAAAAACAAAACTATGTAGTGAGAACATGCAGATTAAAGAAACTTCGGAGACATATCAATTCATCATTTTGTATGAATCTTACTTGAATTCTGAATCAAACAAACAAAAAAATAATTAGGAAAAGATCAGCTTCCAAAAATTCAGGTAGAGAATAGTACTTGGGGTACCAATTGGCCTTCTATTGAAAATTGTTGAAGTCATACACGGGGATCCTTACACTATTCACTCTACTTTTGTTTATGTTTGAAATTTTCTGTAGTAAAAGATAAATATGTATGTGTGTGTATATATATATTTATGTATGTCTGTATATATATATTTGTTATATATATATAATAAAATAGAGTTGATTCAAAGTTCTCCATAATAGCCTTCAGATCTGTTTTCTTGCGTAAAAAAAGAAAGTGTTCCCAAGATAGCGTATGACGTCGCCATGCCATGCATCTGAATGCCATCTGTTGCATTTGAGATCCCTGTTCTTTCCCCACTTAATATACTGGGAATGTATTTTTATTTGTGTACATAGAGATCTACCTCATAATTATAATGGCTCTATACCCTTCCACTGTGTGGATGTGTCATAATTATTTTAACGATTCCACTATTGATTGCTATTTGGGTTGCTTCCAAACATTCATTAATATAAACAAGGGTTGTGATGAGCATTCTTCCTCATACATCGTTTCACATCATGTGGTTATTTCCTTAGGATTCATTCCAAGAAGTGGAACTGCTGGGCAAAACAGTCATTAACAATTTTAAGAGCAGATCTTTGAAAAGATGAGGCCCACAGCAGCAGAACTGGCCTACTGCCAAAGAGTTCGGTGGTTGCTCTAGGCCCCAGGAATTTGGTCCTGTGGCCACAGGGCGCTGAGCTCCCTCTCTCAGGGCAGAGAATATCCTACTCCAGATTCTTACTCAGGAGGTCTGCACTGGTGTCCAGGAACATGAATCTTTAAATAGAGGTCCAGCCGATGCTGATGCAGATGGTCCAGGATCACTTCGGTAAATGAATACTTGTCGACCCTGTCTTCTCATCAGTGTCTCCTGAGAAGCTCTGAAAAATACTCAGGCCTGGGTGTGGCCCTGGGAAATTTCTTTTTCAGTGGCTCTGAGGTAGGGCTGGTATATGAATATACTGACTATGTGAATGCAAACATGAGAGCATATCATAATGCATGCTGCCTTCTCCTTAATGCAGTCTTATTTTGCTCCCTTTTCTATTTTTGCTTGCCTCCTTTCTCTTCCTCTCCTCCCCATCTTCACCTCACCACCCTCCCAGGCAACCTGTGTTAACAACCTAGTTGTTAAACTGAATTGTGAATATGGTATGATTTTCTCCACGCCAATGTAACATATGCAAAAACACTATGCATTAAATATATGTATCAGCCAGGGTTCTTAGGAAGCAGCAGAAACCAACTCTGGCTGGTTTAAACAGAAAAGCAGTGCCTTAAAAAGATACTGAGTAATTCACAAATGCTCTGTGTGGGTTGGAGAAGCAGCCAAGAAGGCCACTGATGGCCTTTTCTGAACCGCGCAGGAGTGTAGGTAGCAGAGCAGAGATAAGAAGGGATTGGGAGGTGCTGAGAGGCAGACTTCATGAAGGAAATTTCAGGTAGCCACAATTAGAAGAGGAAAATCTTGGCAGGAGAAGACATTTCATTTTGTTTCTTAGACCACTTGGGGGTCATCTGGAATAATTCCTGGGGAGGGGTATTTCTATGGAAAGAATGTGTAATGAGTAAGTCCAGGCTTCTTACAGTATGTTCAGGAACACAGAGGTATCTCGTTAGGTCCTCCAGAAGGCAGACATCAAGATAGAGTTAGTGGTGCCGTCCTGTGCTGCCACTTAACAAAATAGATGTGTTTGGGGAAATGCTTCCGTAGGCACAGTTTCTTCTCGGACCCGCCGTAGAGTGTACTTACGAACCTAGATGGTCTAACCTACCACACACCTAGGCTATATGTACAGCCAGTTGCTCCCAGGCTACAAACCTGTACAGCATGTGCCTGTGTTGAATGCAATAGGCAACTGTAACACAATGCTAAGCATTTGTGCATCTAAACATAGAAAAGGCACAGTAAAAATATAGTATAAAATATAAAAACGAGGCTGGGCGTGGTGGCTCATGTCTGTAATCCCAGCTCTTTGGGAGGCTGGATCACTTGAGGTCAGGAGTCTGAGACCAGCCTGGCCATTATGGTGAAACCCCGTCCCTACTAAAAATACAAAACTTAGCCGGGCATGGTGGAGCATACCTGTAGTCCCACCTACTTGGGAGACTGAGGCAGGAGAATCGCTTGAACCTGGGAGGCAGAGTTGCAGTGAGCTGAGACCGTGCCACTGTACTCCAGCCTGGGTGACAGAGCAAGACTCTGCCTCAAAAAAAAAAAAAAAAAAAAATATATATATATATATATATACACACACACACACATACACACACACACACATATACACACATATGTACACATATATGCACATATACACATAAAGTCTCTGGCAGTCCAGTGGGAAGCTCCAGGACAAAGAGTGCCCAAGAAGACCTCCAAGTGGGGCAGAAGGTGGAAAGTAGCATCTCTCCGTGCCCAGCTATTGGCTGGGGGCTGCCCAGGAAGAGACTGAGCTTACAGTGGGTCTCCAAGGCACTGTAGTTGGAGGCTGTCAGCTAACCCAACTCCCATAGCTGATGTCAAGTTCTTTCTTGAAGGTGAGATCCAAGTGGCATGCCTCCATGACTGCCACAACAGGTTTTAGCCACATTTCCACTGACATACGGTATAATTTTTTTTTTTTTTTTTTTTTTTGAGACAGAGTCTTGCTCTGTTGCCCATGCTGGAATACAGTGGCCTGATCTCAGCTCACTGCAGCCTCTGCCTCCCAGGTTCAAGTGATTCTCCTGCCTCAGCCTCCCTAGTAGCTGGTACTACAGGCACGTACCACCAGGCCTGGTTAATTTTTTGTATTTTTAGTAGAGACAGAGTCTCACCACGTTGGCCAGGCTGGTCTCGAACTCCTAACCTCGGGTGATCCACTTGCCTCGGCCTCCCAAAGTGCTGGAATTACAGGCATGAGCTACCACACCTGGCCAACAAAGATTATAATTTTTAAAACTCAAAGTGTGATGGTTAATACTGAGTGTCAACTTGATTAGATTGAAGGATAAAAAGTATTGATCCCAGGTGTGTCTGTGAGGGTGTTGCCAAAAGAGATTAACATTTGAGTCAATGGACTGGGGAAAGCAGATCCACCCTTAATCTGGTGGGCACCATCTAATCAGCTGCCAGCGAATATAAAGCAGGCAGAAAAATGTGAAAAAGCGAGACTGGCCCAGCCTCCCAGCCTACATCTGTCTCCTGTGCTGGATGCTTCCTATCCTCGAACATCTGACTCTAAGTTCTTCAGTTTTGGGACTCGGACTGGCTCTCCTTGCTCCTCAGCTTGCAGACAGCCTATTGTGGGACCTTGTAATTGTGTAAGTTAGTACTTAATAAACTCCCCTTCACATATATATATATATAATTTATTTATATATACATTTATATATATATATATCGCCTATTAGTACTGTCCCTCTAGAGAACCCTGACTAATACACAAAGCAACAAGTCATTATGTCAAAGATCATTTGAAACATGATGTAGAGAAACATATGTAGAGAAACATGTCAAAATAATTTGAAACATGTAGGGAAATATAAAGAAATGAAGACTGCTGTTATCCCACTAGAGATTTCCTATATATAATATGTACAAATAAATATACATTTATTTAAAATAAGATCATGTGCTACATGCTATTTTAAGCCTTTTTTACTTAAAATATATTATGAACACATTCATATTCCCTTTTAATTTATAGAAATCTAATTTTTCTAATGAGTGCATAGTGTTCCTTGGTATGACTATCCCAGCATCTGTTTAAGTGGTCCCCTATGGCTCACCAGTTTGGATGTTTCAAATTGTTTGTGACTATAGCCATCACTGCAATGCCAATCCTAGTACGTGTGTCCTGTTCTTGGTCTTGGCCTTGGCCTCTAGGGATTCCAGAGCCTGCCTCTGTGACTCTCTGATGCTGCACTGTCTTGACAGTTAAGATGTTGCCCTACCCGGGAGCTCCCCTGAAATGTTGCCAAGGATGCAGAGGTACAAAAGGAATGACCCCAAGAGAAAGCCATCTGTGCCAGGTGGCTCTGAAGATCCTTTTGAAACAAAGAGCCAGGCCTGGTGTCATGGCTTAGGGAAACCGGAACCCTTTCTTACTGGTACATCCCTACCAAGACTCATGGCCCTATTGGGATATTTGTTTGTTTGTTTGTTTTTATATCATCTGCTGCTTGCAGAGATTTAATCCCCCAATTCCAGTGAGGAGAATTAAGGGAAGCAAATCTTCAGAAACTGAGGGCCATTGGTAGAATTATTACATCATTGTAAGAGTAACTTTTCTCAGCCTTCGCCTGGGAACCACCTGCCTCTAAGACCAGCATGGACAATCACTGTATCTTCAGTTTCCATGGTGATTTGTAGGGCTAGCTCCCATGGAGCGCCCAAAGAATGTAGTCCATCCCCTCAGACCCTCTCAGGTACCCGGACTGAACTCAACTGAGCCACTGGAAAAGGCTGGTGGTGGGGTGCACCCGAAGTTGGGAATCAGAGGCCAAAGGAGCTGGAAAGAGAACACAAACTAGACTACAGTGTTCTTTGTTTTCCTACCAATGAAACTGATTTCTCTATCAAGTGCATTCTACTGTGTTATGATTTTTATTTCAGCTTTAGGGGTTCCCCCCACCCTTTTCCCTGGAGTTGGAACCAAGTTCTCAGGGCTTATGTAGTGTCAAGCGGGAGAGTTCTTACCGCCCTCAGCCTTTGCTGTATGTCTCCTGACATCTGCTGAGCTGAACATGATCCCTGCTGACCCCACACAGATGTCCACCGAGGCGTGCACTCCCCATCTGCCAGGCAGGCTGCCATACGTGCTGGTCACTCTGCAGCCTTCCTTTCCTGCTTTCCTAAGTTGTCTACATTTCCACTTTAAACATGTACCACTTTTGAAATCAGAAAAAAAGTTACTTAACTATTGTCATTAGAATATGGCGTTAGTATTGCTGTACGTTGTGTTTCTGTCTTAAAAATATGGTAAGGCAGAACCCAGATGGGGTGGGAAATGGGCAGATTTGGAACATGCTCTGGACGAATGTCATCACTTGAGAGCAAAATAGGACACTTCAACCTGTAATAGATGCAAAACAAACCCATCTGAAAATGTGTTTATCAATTTGTGGCTACAGATTCTTGAAGGAGCCACCTAGATTTAAGTGCAGGGAGGTGACTGGGGTGTGGCTGAGAGAAAACAAAGCTGCCCTGCCCTTTGGCTTTATGATTAAGGTAAGGCTGTGTTACAGGGCAATGAACCAGATACAGGCTGGATCGGAGGAGGCTACCACCTTCCAGGAGAACCCTGATGACACATGTGCAGAGAGACAAATGGAGTTTCCCCTTTCACTCCCTTGAAACAGATACCCGGATTGGAGAATACGGCTACTGTAGCCAAAAGCCACTTTTGTCCTGTGTCTCTGACATTTTTCTGGTTCTCTTGGCTGGCTCTGGTGTGGAGATGGAGTCTTGGACTGATTGAGTTTGATGACAATGTCCATTAAGATACATCAATCTGTTAACAATTCTTTCTAGAAAGCAAAGTGGCAGCTTGTATTAAGAGCTTTAAAAAGTCCATACCTTTGATCCAGTAACTCCCCTTCTAATAATCATCAGAAATTCAAACACACATGTGTGCACAATAGTTTATGTTGTGGTGTTATTCAAAATGGTAAAAAAAAAAAAAAAAAAAAAAAAGGAAACAACGTTAATGTTCAGTAACAAGGAAAAGAGATTAATAAATCATGGTGTCCCCATACATTGGCCTAGTATGGAGCCATTGAAAATGGTTTTCCAAGAGTTTTATTGGTAGTAGGAAATATTCACAGTATAGCAAGTTTAAGAACTAGGATTCAGAATTGTGTAAAGAGTATTTCAATTAGGTAAAATTATTACATGGAGAATCCTAAGTAAAATATTAAAAAGAAATGTATCAATTATTTAGGTGTTTATGGTTGATAATTTTTATTTTCTTCTTTGTACTTCCCACTAGAGAGGAGGCTTGCTTGTTTGTTTGGTGTAAAGTCGTCCATTCCGGTTTTTATAAAGATAATTGAATATATTTGCTATTTTACCACATTGTCACATCGTATAGAATTTTCTTTTTTAAAAGGCCGAGTAATAGTCCCTGTATCATGTACTGCATTTCCTTTGCCCACTCCTATTTTAATTTCCATTAGGAAATAATGCATGAATATGAGTGTTTATGGCCATCATATTATTCATTATAAATTAATAAAATGGCCTGACAGTTGTGGTTTTTAAAAGCTTGTTTCACAAGTAAGGAAAACCCCTGCGCTGGAAGAAGCTGGTATGTAATGAAAGGAGGTTTTAGAGAGAATACAAACATTCTCAACTGTTTCACCTGTCTCCCTATCAAGAAGAAATGCCATCAAACAAGAATGAAGGAAATGGAAGGCCAAGATAAGAGATCAGATGGTGGAAAAGTACTTTAACCAAATACACAGATTGGACCCTCTCCCTTTTGGCTGTAATATATAAAGAAAATATGAAGAAGCCACTGTTCAAATATTTCATAAGTGTCTTTGAATGGATTGAATTTCTTTTGAACCCCTTAAAACCACAAGAGGTTTAAGGGTCAGGGGGTGGAGAAGGGAGAGGATTTGAGAGGAAGAGTTATTTGGAGAGAATGGTTTATATCGTGTCAGGTATTTCCCCTTCATCTCAAGTTAAGTGGGAGAGAGGTTTCAAAGGAGAGCAGGTATGGGAAATGGGGAGAGGGTGGGATGCAGTAAATTGGGATCTGATTCTTGCCTGAAAAAAATCGAAAGATGAAGAATGCTTGAAACACTTACTAGTCTCAGAAAGTGAAGAGCCATTTTACAAAAGTGCCAAAGAAGGGCTTTCCTACTCCTCAGCCTCTCAGCACCGCCCCACCCTAGAGGAGTTGAAATTCCAGGTTTATAAGCTGAGGTAGGAGAAGAGGTTTTTTAAAAAAAGAAGAAACCAGATGCACACCGTTTCCAGCTATAAGCTGCCTGCCTGCAGCAGACTCAAACTGAAGAGGAGGATTTCACCTTAAACAAAGTGTACAGTTTTGCTTGTTATATAAAAGCAGATTTCTAATATCTAAATAAAGACTGTATTTAGTGACTTAAGGTGATTATAGTACATTTATTTATCATGAGTGATATGATCAGAAAAGTTACAGGACTGATAAATTTTTATCCATAGACAGGGGAAGGATATGCCTTACTGAATAAATTTTAAGGGACAATGGGAGACAAAATAAAGTTGCTTTCTGCTTATACCCGGGGATCCATTTATCCCATGGCACTAGCTAGCTTGCTTCAATGAGTTTACGCCAGCTGGTGCAGACAGATGACCTCCCAGATGATGGCAAGGGTTACCTGTAACATCTTTGATAGAACCTGGAAAATCAGAGAGAGTAGCCAAAACAGTGAAAATGGAAAATGGTGTCCTGATTTTTAAATGGGGTGATAAATGAAATTTACAATTTGATTGACGAGTACCCCCAGTGCCAACAAAAATCTAGAAGGGATTATTAAACAGATGGTTTTCTGAGTACTTGAAAAAGGAAGCAACGTTTGCCAGGAACTAGTGTGGACTCACTAAGAACAAGTCTAACCTCCTTTCTTTTTCTCTTTCTTTGTAAGTGATTAAATTAGTGGATTGGGGTATTTCATAGACTCTGTGCCTTGATTTCTGTGATGACTTTTCCTAAATCTCTCATGATTCTCTTGTGCAAAGGTGGAAACATGTCAATGGGGACTACAAGGTGAATTTATAGTTGGCTGAATAGTCCTTCTCAGAGAGTGCTGATTAATGAATCACCAGCACCCTGGAGGGGAGTCTCTGGCATTCCAGCAGGCTTTATTCTGGCTTTGTCCAGTTTAATATTTTTTATTAATAACTCAGGAGATGACATAGAAGCCAATTTTATCAAAAGTGTGGAAGACACGAAGAAAAGATAGTGAACACATTTGGATGACTATAAATTTTTTAAAATTTGCAATCGCGGCTGGGTGCAGTGGCTCATGCCTGTAATCCCAGCACTTTGGGAGGCCAAGGCAGGTGGATCACCTGAGGTCACGAGTTCGAGACCAGCCTGATAAAACATGGTGAAACCTCGTCTCTACTAAAAATAAAAAAATCGGTCAGGCTTTGTGGTGCGTGCCTGTAATCCCAGCTACTTGGGAGGCTGAGACAGGAGAATTCGCTTGAACCCAGGAGGTGGAGGTTGGAGTGAGCTGAGATTGCACCACTGCACTCCAGCCTGGGCAATAGAGCAAGACTCCATCTTAATAAAAAACATAAATGTGCAATCACATGTGCTGATGCATTTTTTAAATGAAGGTTTAAAATATCTGCAACCAGGACAAACACTGTGTAGGGTTGATTCAATAACAGTTTTCTTTCCTCTCAGACAAACGCTAACTTGCACAGCCCACTGACACTGTGGGCCCTCTCAGTTATGTAGTTCTCCATGCCACTATCCCCAGAGGCAACCTCTGCCTTATTCTCCTCATTCATTGTAAGGACACCCCAGCTCCTCCCCACAAACTGGTCCCAACATTGCCAGGCAGGCCCCACTGAGCCAAATAAGCCCCTTCAGGACCTTCTCCTGCTTAGGCCCCTGCCCTGGCTCAGCAAGGTTTTAAGTCCTTGGACATCCTGCCAGCTCATGGCCCATTGTCAGTCTCCCCAGAGTTCTGTGAGCAGGGCCGGGAATTCCTTTCCCTCGTTCCACCAAGTGTCTACTTGTTCCAACATCCTAATCCCATATATCCCTGTGCATAAATATCCATATACTTCCTACTGGTATGAAATCTACAGGGATGAATGTCAAGTCTGCATTGTTTAAAAATTCAATTACACCAGTAGAGAATGGGGGAAACCTGTCTTGACAAGAATCTATGTTGAGCTTTTGGGCCAATTTGCCTAAGACCTATTTGCCTAAAGTCAACTTGCTTAAAGTCCCAACCGCTGAAAATGTATATCCTCAGAGAACATTTGTAGCATTTTATATAACATAAAATTACTTTATAAAACATTTTGAATCTTAGATGATTCTTCCTATTTTACCAATTTTTTAAAAATATTTTATCAATAATGAAGCAAAAATTTTTAAAGTTCTTTTGTTTCACATGTCTGTAAGTTATTTCTAAACTTACTGTATGTCACTTGGTAGTTTCTAATAAAGCTCTACTCCTAAGTATATACCCTAGAGAAACCAGTGTATTTTAAAACAAAAAGACTTCTGTAACAAGCATGAACAAAAAAACTCATATTCAGTTTTTATTTTTATTTTTTTAAGTGTTTTTTTGAGACAAAGTGTGGCTCTATCATGCAGGCTGGAGTGCACTGGCATGATCTTGGGTCACTGCAATCTCCACCTCCCAGGTTCAGGCCATCCTCCCACCTCAGCTTCCTGAGTAGCTGGGACTACAGGCACACACCACTACACCCAGCTAATGTTTTGTATTTTTGGTAGAGGCAGGGTTTCGCCATATTGGCCGAGCTGGTCTTTTGTTTTGTTTTTGAAATGGAGTCTCGCTCTGTCGCACAGAAGAGTGCAGTGGTGTGATCATGGCTCACTGCAACCTTGGCCTTCCAGGTTCAAGCCATTCTCCTGCCTCAGCCTCCTGAGTAGCTGGGATTACAGGTGCCCACCACCATGCCCAGCTAATTTTTTGTATTTTTAGTAGAGACGGGGTTTCACTATGGCAGCCAAGCTGGTCTCAAACTCCTGACCTTGTGATCCGCCCTTCTCGGCCTCCCAAAGTGCTGGGATTACAGGAGTGAGCCACTGTGCCTGGCCTAAAAAAATATTTTTTAGAGACAGGGTCTTGCTATGTCAGCCAGGCTGGAGTGCAGTGATATGATCATGGTTTACTATAACCTTGAACACCTGGGCTCATGTGATCCTCCTGCCTCAGTCTCCCAAGTAGGCAGGACTATAGATGCACATCACTGTACCTGGCTAATTTTTAAAATATTTTGTAGAGATGAAGTCTTGCTATGTTGCCCAGGCTGGTATCAAACTCCGGGCCTCAAGTGATCCTCTTGCCTCTGCCTCCCAAAGTGTTGGGATTACAGGTATGAGCCACTGTGCCCAGCCTCAGTTTTATTCTTAATAACCAAACACTGGAAAGAAAACAAATGTCCATCAACAGGTAAATAGATAAACAAATTCAGCTATATTCATACGATGGATTATTACTCAGCAATAGAAAGAAATTAACTACTGATATTCTCAGCAACATGAATTAATCTCCAAAACATTACATTGAGCAAAAGCTGCCAGGGAATTGATAAGTACAATTCCATTTATATGAAGTTCAAGGACAGGCACAAATTAAAGTGTGCTGAAAGAACTGGTACAGTTCTTACCTGGTGGTGGAGAAGCACTGGGAAAGAGTAGGAGGGAGTTTTCTGGAGTGTGGAAAGGTTCTATCTGTTCATCTGGGAAGTGGCCACATATGCAAAAAGTCATATGTGACACAAAAAGTCACAGAGCTCTACTCTTAAGATTTGTGCATTTTACTTATGTAAATTAATACTAAATTACTGTTTTTAAATTTTTACATTTCATATGTTTCCATTAAAAACACACGAAGTTTTAGTATTTTTACCTCTAGTTTGCTGTTTAATTCAGTTTTTAAAAACTTTTTTGGAAAATGCAGATTTTTAGAGAAAATTAGCCACATATTCAGGTTAAGACTTATTTAGTGAGCAGATGTCATTTGAACAGCAGAAGTGAGATAAATCTCTCAGAGCACATTCAGCTCCTTTACAGTTTAAGTTTCACAACACCTAATTGGTAAATTTATGCTGGGTGATAAAACTGAAACACACACAACTTCAGAACACAGCGTCCTGAGTTCAGGTAATTGTGGATATTTGCAGCTGGGCTTCAGCCACATGCAACGTTTTCTAGACTTTCCTCAGTCTCCATGGCCTCCATGGGCTCTCATCCCCCCACAGCCAGTGTTGATCCTGATGGATGGTTGGCAGGCACCAGTTAGCATCCTGCTTCCATAGTCTCATCCATCTGGATCAGTCCCAACCTACTGGGCATGCTTTGAGTAACCATAAATTCCCTGAGGTTGCCAGAGTACTGTAGAGGTTGAAACTTTTGCATCATCTCTCAGGTTGGCTTGGTGTGGCCAGGGAGTAGGCTCTACAGGGCCCACCTGGCTGTCCATTCAGATTACCCACCTTCTCCCAGGATGGTGGAACCTTGTGTATGGAACAGCCCATTCCCCTAAGTCCATCTGCCTTAACCAGCATGCCAGATGCAACCCACATGTAAGTAAAATCCGAATATTTCTCTGTGAATATTCACTTGAGGCTTTATTAATACATGCTTAGTGTTGCTGTGGGCCTGGTAAAATCCCCAACTGGAACCCAGTCCCACAGTTCTAGCCGTGTAATATTTTCTTCCTTCTTGGAAGACGGGAAGGTGTTAATAGATAGGATTATTGTTCTTGAGCAAGGTAGGCTAAGTCGTAGTGCTCTTTTTTGTAAGGAATCTGTCTGGTGACACTGAGCACAATGAGTGTAATTCAGTAATCCCTTGGTTAGAGACCCTCTTGTTAAGGAATCCTTCCTTCCTTCCTTTCCTCCCTCCCTCCCTCTGTCCCTCCCTCCCTCCCTCCCTCCCTCCCTCCCTCCCTCCCTCCCTCCCTCCCTCCTTCCTTCCTTCCTTCCTTCCTTCCTTCCTTCCTTCCTTCCTTCCTTCCTTCCTTCCTTCCTTCCTTCCTTCCTTCCTTTTTCTGAGACAGTTTCACTCTTTTTGCCCAGGCTGGAGTGCAATGGAATGATCTCGGCCCATGGCAACCTCTGCCTCCCGGTTCAAGTGATTCTCCTGCCTCAGCCTCCCAAGTAGCTGGGATTACAGGTGCCCGCCACCATGCCCAGCTAATTTTGTATTTTTAGTAGAGACAGGGTTTCACCACGTTGGCCAGGTAGGTCTCAAACTCCTGACCTCAAGTGATCTGCCTGGCTCGGCCTCCCAAAGTGCTGGGATTACAGGTGTGAGCCACCATACCCAGCCAGAATCCTCTTTTCTTAGTTCCATAAATAGATTAGGGAGAACGCTGCTCCTTTGTGTACCAAATAGGTCAAGAAGAAGTTGTAAAGAGACTGCATCATGGGCCATATGACTGTTCTGGCAAGAAGAATGAGAGAAATAAGGACTTCTCTCTTTATTTGAAGAGTTGCTCAGATCAGACAGTGGGTGGAAAACAGTATGAATAATGCTGTTATTGATTTTTTTTACCTTAGTTTATTATTTTTTTGATGCTGAATTGGATAGCAGTTAAATGGCTTAGCCTGGACAACAGAGGGAGACCCCATCTCTACAAAATATAACAATAAATTAGCCAGACATAATGGCATGTGCCTGTGGTCCCAGCTTCTTGGGAGACTGAGATGGGAGGATCACTTGAGCTCAGCAGGTTGAGGCTGCAGTGAGCAGTGAGCCGAGATCACGCCACTGCACTCTAGCCTAGGTGAGAGAGCGAGTCCCTGTCTCAAAATAACTTTTTTTTGTGCAGGGGGGTGAGACAGAGACTTGCTCTATCACCCAGGCTGGAGTGCAGTGACGTAATCTCAGCTCACCGCAACCTCCACCTCCCGGGCTCAAGCAATTCTCCTGCCTCAGTCTCCCAAGTAGCTGGGGCTACAGGCGCACACTACCACACCTGGCTAATTTTTGTATTTTAGTAGAGATGGGGTTTCACCATGTTGGCCAGGCTGGTCTCAAACTTCTGACCTAGGTGATCCTCCTGCCTTGGCCTCCCAAAGTGCTGAGATTACAGTTGTGAGCCACTGCACCCGGCCAAATAAAAATTTTTTGAAAAGAAAGAAGAGAGCTTTGGCCAGCCTCTCAAAGCTCAGCCTGGCTCCTGGGAAAGTGGTTACCAGGTGTGGAAGGCCCTGAATCAGATGTCAGGGTGTCAGGCTGTGGGTGAGGGAGACAGCATATCATAAGGTTTAGAAGCACAATCTCTGGAGTCAGGCTGACCAAAGGCTCAACCCTGGCAAGCCGTTTTACCTCTTTAAGCCTCAGTTTCCTCCTCTGTAAACTGGAGTTAAAAACTACTTCACCAGCTCATCATGAAAGTTTAAATGAGATAATAAGTATAAAGTGCCTCGTACATAATGAGTCTTAATGTTACTGTTCTCTCATGACAAGAACAAGAACACACAGGAAGTACTGGGTCCCTTTCTGAGATTTTGGAGAATTAGGAGCAAATGTAAAGTGGAAAATAGTCAATATCAAAATGGAAGGCCTTCCTGATCATTGAAGGGGCCTTAGAAATCTTGAAATATGAGGAATAATTGAGGAAACTGAGGGTGTTTTACTTGGAAGAGAAAGAATTATCAAATAATTGAAGAGCTACCTTATATTCAAATAGGGGCTAAAAAGCCCTTTGCTGGCTGGTATCAGCAGCTCTCAGTGAAATTCAGATCCCCAAAGCATCCTGTCCCGAAACTAGCAGAGATTGGAGGGCAAAGGCCCAGGCTCAAGGTTGGCAGCCGATGATATCCAGGGACTTGGATTGGAGGACGCTGAGCAGATACTAGGTTGGCCCTCTGGCTGGGGCGGAAGGATCTGGAACCCAGAACAGCCCAAGGAGAGGGGTGGATAGTGGTTTATCACAGCTGGACCATAGCAGCCTTTTAGAGAAATACTAATGCTATTCCTAGTACTTTGTCTACATTTGAGAGAGGCCATTTCAGGTCACAGGAGCATTCCTCCTGGGTGGAGTAGAGTTTGTTTCCTTGTGGTCTGGCCAGGAAACGCCAAGCCGGGTGGCCGAGAGGCTGGCTGTCTGGGCTGGAAGGCGAAATGCTTGGCCAACTGGTCTGTCTCCAGAGAGCAGACTGGCCCGCCTCGACTGGCTGGTCCTCAGGCCACTCTTGCTGCCTGCAGAGCATCCGCCACCAGTCAGTGGATTTTCTCATTGCTAGATTTGTAAGTGGCGTGATTTATGACTCTGCTCATCCATGCTGGCCCCTGGGTATACACGCTTTTGCTTCCAGGCTGGGAAGTGAATAATGAATTAATCACCCTGCCTCGGGTTCAATACGGAGCTGAGTGTTTGCAGATCTTTATTGTACTGTGCAAGCCAAGTCGAACTGCTCAATTTACACTTCTAATTCATTTGAGTTTGTGCAAGTCTGCCTGTTCCAGGGGAGCTGTAGCCTCGCGGCTGCTTAGTCTCTGAGGAAGCCTCACTTCCCCAATTCCTGGCCATTCCCTCCCTCTAAGAGTGAATGAATGTCCAAGACTTCAGGGTGCTCAGAGAAGCCAACCCACTTCCCCAGAGACTGCTCCCTTGGATGTCTCTTGTGGTGTTGTTTATGACAGTTCTCAGCGCAAAAGAGATAGGTGCACTGATGCCAGCCTGTGTGCATGGCATAGAGAAGGCATACAGGAAATGTTTGTTGAATGAATAGCCCTGGCGCCACAACACAGATGTTTATCAAAACTAATGGCTTGCAGCTGGAGTCGGTCCTCTTTTCCTTAGTTCTAGTTCTCTAGGACTTGGGGAGAAGAGTTTTTATTAGGTCTCAGAGCTGATGAGATCTGAGTGATGAGATAGGGCAAATTCTCAAGTTCACTCAGAAGCAGTGGGAGGCAAAGTCTGCATTTGAAGATTTGGGACTTCCCAGCTTTGGCCATTTTTCTTCACCTCCCAAAGACATATGCAGGTACTTTTCACTCAGTGCTTGAATGTGAAAAGCAGGTGCACAGAGTAAGGCTGACCCAGGCTGTATCCTGATGGGCTCTAAGAAGGGGGCACATCTATTCTGGGGATCTATTCTTCCTGACCGAGTGCGGCTGAGATGCTGCCTCGTCCATCTCACCATTGTGCATCTCCCCACAATGCACACATCTGATCCTGCAGTCCAGAGGGACCACCACACCCCCAGTGTCTTTCTTGGGGCTTTTGTTCACCTTGTTCTATTCTCCTACTCCTTGCCTCTTTCCTTGCTACTTAAGATTCCTCCTCCTCCATTCCTCAAGACCTGCCTCTAAAGCTATCCTGTCTCAAACCTTTCCAAGCTGCTTCAAATCCATGTGGTTTCCTTTCCCTTTTGGCCTCAGCCACATGCTGCTTGTCCTTCTTTTAGCCCTTCTCTGACTCTGACCCATGTCCTCATCTCCTGACTGACTGGGCATGGCTTCTGCATTCTCACTCTAATTACTGGTAAAAATATGAGGACAAGAAAGAGCCGAGGGCAGCCCAATGCCCACCATCAGGAACTTCCTTACAGATTAGCTACAACTACCATCTTCCATTCATCAGACACAAACATTTATAGAGCCCCTACTCCACCCAAGCACTGGGGTTGCAACAGTGAACATGACTTTACCTCTTCTTGTTTCTCCCCTCCAAGCTCCAAACACATCAACTTTCTACAATGCCCTCAAACCCACCATGTCCTCCTGCCTCAGGGCCTTGGTATATGATCTATGCCTGAAAAATCCTAACTCTCCTTCTCTTCTTATTTATTCATTCTGATCTTTTAGAGCTCAACTCAAACACCAATTATTCAGGGAAAGCTATGCTGGAACCACCATCAACACCACTGCTCCTTGGTCTGGATGTTTTCTCTGAACCCCTAATCACAACTGTAACTACAGTCATTAATTATGTTGTCAGTTGTTTCCCATTCATCCCCACCCAAACCCAGGATGGAAGCTCCCTGAGGGCAGGGCCATGCCTTTCTTGCTCACTGCTCTATTTTTGTTGCCTACAACAGGACCCTACATAAAGGAAGTGCTCAATAAATATATTTTAAAGAAATAAAATGTATCATTAAAGACATTTTAAAAATATCATCTTGTATTCTAGTCTAGGAGACTTATCAATGGGAGAAGTGTGGTCAGTGGGCATGAGAGCCAGGCACTGGTGATTTCCATTTCACATGCCATTCTAATTTGTAGAAAACACCAGAACAGGACAGAGGGGAAGAAAGATGCTGGTGAAGGTGCTTTACTCTTGCAACACACTGCTCCCACAGAACGCTGCAGGCAGAGTCTGAGATAGGAGGAGTCCTGGTAATGACACATGTTGCAGATTGAAATTTTTGGTGTGCTCCATCATAGAAGACCCAGGGGGTGTACCTTATGAGATTCAGCTAGCCATGAGCTGAGCTCTGCAAGTTTGCCTGCTGTCAACTGAAACCAAATGGGTTGTAGAGTAGGGCCTTTGTAGAACTTACAAAAACATAAGATTAGCAGAATATTATTCACAATCGCAATCAGAAAAAAAAAAAAAAAAAAAAATCCCTGGTGTGATTCCATCCTGCACGGCTCTCCTCAGGAGTAGTCATTTATCTCTATCCACCTTCTCTCCCACCTAAGAGTGTGCCACTATCCCCAGGAAGATTCAATGGCCAGGGACATGAGCTCCCTGAGGCCCCAGAGCTATCTTTTTGGTTGTGAACTAAAGGCCAATCAAGATAATCACTTTAAGGTGGATAATAATGAAAATGAACACCAGTTGTCTTTAGGAACAGTCCATTTAGGGGCTGGTGCAAAGGATGAATTGCACATTGTTGAAGCAGAGACAATGAATTACGAAGACAGTTCAATTAAAGTAACACTGGCAACTTTGAAAATGTCTGTACAGTCAACGGTTTCCCTTGGGGGCTTTGAAATAACACCACCAGTGGTCTTATGGTTGAAGCTTGGTTCAGGGCCAGTGCATATTAGTGGACAGCATTTAGTAGCTGTGGAAGAAGATGCAGAGTCAGAAGATGAAGAGGAGGAGGATGGCCGGGCGCAGTGGCTCACCCCGGAATCCCAGCACTTTGGGAGGTCGAGGAGGACAGATCACGTGGTCAGGAGATCGAGAGCATCCTGGCTAACACGGTGAAACCCTGTCTCCACTAAAAATACAAAAAATTAGCCAGGCATGGTGGTGGGCGCCTGTAGTCCCAGTTACTCGGGAGGCTGAGGCAGGAGAATGGCCTGAATCTGGGAGGCGGAGCTTGCAGTGAGCCAAGATCGCACCACTGCACTCCAGCCTGGGAGACAGAGCCAGACTCTGTCTTAAAAATAAAAAATTAAAAAAAAAAAAAAAAAAGAGGAGGATGTGAAACTCTTAAGTATATCTGGAAAGTGATCTGCTCCTGGAGGTGGTGCAAGCTTCTACAGAAAAAAAGTAACACTTGCTGCTGAGGAAGAAGAATAAGAAGGAGAAGGAAGAAGAAGAAGGAAGAAGATTTTGATGAGGAAACTGAAGAAAAAGCACCAGTGAAGAAATCTATACAAGACACTCCAGCCAAAAATGCACAGAAGTCAAATCAGAATGGAAAAGACTCAAAACCATCAACACCAAGATCAAAAGGACAAGAATCCTTCAAAAAACAGGGAAAGAAAAAAACTCCTAAAACACCAAAAGGACCTAGTTCCATAGAAGATATTAAAGCAAAAATGTAAGCAAGTACAGAAAAAGGTGGTTCTCTTCCCAAAGTGGCAACCAAATTCATCAATTATGTAAAGAATTGTTTCTGGATGACTGACCAGGAGACTATTCAAGATCTCTGGCAGTGCAGGAAGTCTCTTTAAGAAAATAGTTTAAACAGTTTGTTAAAAATTTTCCATCTTACTTCATTTCTCTAACAGTTGCTATTTGGCTGTCCTTTTATAATACAGACCGAGAACTTTCCCTACCATGTTTGAAAAATGTTGTCCAGGTTCCATTGCCAAGAATGTGTTGTCCAAAATTCCTGTTTAGTTTTTAAAGATGGAAATCCACCCTTTGCTTGGTTTTAAGTATGTATGGAATGTTATGACAGGACATAGTAGTAGCAGTGGTCAGACATGGAAATGGTGGGGAGACAAAAATATACATGAAATAAAACTCAGTATTTTAATAAAAAAAGAAATCAGAAAAAAATAGAAAGTCAATTGGCATCCTTAATTAAGGGATGCGAGAAGACATCCCATTTCTGCTCTCTAAAGCTAGAGCAGAAAGTCATATGCAAAGGAAGCACTAAAATTTTTAAGAAATGCAATGACCTGTGTGTGAATTCAAATTGGAGATAGTAAAAAAGAACCCTGAGAAACCCAAATAGTGATGTCAAGGACAAAAAGAAAAAAATATATATATAAGAAACTTTTTAAAAGAGGAAAAGTCATGAAAATGGTAAAGATACACAGGGAGGATTTTTAAAAATTAGGAATCTGGCTGGGCAGGCTGGCTCACACCTGTAATCCCAGCACTTTGGGATGCTAAGGCAGGTGGGTCATTTGAGGTCAGGAGTTTGAGACCAGCCTGGCCAACATGGTGAAAATCCATCTCTACTAAAAATACCCAAAAAAAAAAAAAAAAATTAACCGGGCGTGGTGGCGGGCACCTGTAGTCCCAGCTACTCAGGAGGCTGAGGCAGGAGAACCGCTTGAACCCAGGAGGAGGGGGCTGCAGTGAGCCAAGATCGTACCACTGCACTCCAGCCTGGGTGACAGAGTCTCACTATATATATATATATGTGTATGTATATATGAATATATATAATGAAACTCTCATATATAATATATATATGTATATAGATTAGGAATATATATTTTTAAATATATATTAGAAATATATATTTATAATACATATTATTTATAATTATATATATATTATATATATATTAGGAATCTGCCTTAAGTAAATTAGATGTTTTCAGGGCAACAATCAGAACATTTGAAATAAGCAATAATTGAAGACCCACTAAAAAGATTTCCCTAAGTGGTAAAATGTTCTGAGTCTGCATATTAGAAAATTTTACTACATTCAAAAGGTAACACAGAAAATCAGCATCTAGGCACATCCTGATAACACTCTTGAAGTCTACTAACAGAGAAGATTCCTTTAAGGATGTAGGCACACAAAATCAGTTATCTACAGGGACAAAATTAGGTTGACCTCAGACTCAACAACATTAAATGCCAGAGAACATGACAGTAATATCTACAAATATTTGAGAGGAAAGCTTTGTGACATAACATGGTTAAGTGTGGCCACCGTGACTTCTGTGGATAAAGGCCATGGAAAGATATTTTTAGAAAATATACCACCAACATCGCCTTCTTCACATATCCTTCTTTTAAAAATTACTTGTAGATGTGCTCCTGCAGACTTCAAGATAAACCAAATCGAGAACTCAAAAACAAATGGGGGAAGAAGATAGTTTGGCAGCTTCTTACAAAACTGTACATAAACCAGCAATTGCACTCTTTGTTCTTTACCTGAGTGAGTTGAAAGCTTATGTCCCTATAAAGCATACAAATGTTTGCAGTGGCTTTACTCAAAATTAGGAAGCAACCAAGATGCCCTTGAATAGGTGCGTGGATAAATAAACTGTGGGACATCCAGACAATAGAGTATTATTCAGTACTAAAATGAAAGGAGCTATCAAGCCATGAAAAGACTCACAGGAATGTTAAATGCATATTACTAAGTGAAAGAAACCAATCTAAAAAGGCTACATACTGACTGATTCCAACTATATGACATTCTGGAAAAGGTGAAACTATGGAGACAGTGGTTGCCAGGAGATTGGGAAGAGGGAGGGAGAGAAGGGTGAATAGGTGCTACACAGGGAATTTTTAAGGTAGTGAAGCTACTCTGTATGATATGCAGTGATGGATACATGGTTGTTATGCATTTGTCAAAGTCTATAGAATGTACAACATCAAGAAGGAACCCTAAAGTAAACTATAGACTTTAGTTAATAATAATGTATCACTATTGGCTCATCAACTGTAACAAATGTATCACACTAATGCAAGATGTTCATAATACAAGAAATTGGGGTGGGGATGATGGGATATATATGAATGAGGAGATCTCTGTTTACTCTCCTCTCAATTTTTTTTTTGTAAATCTGAAACTACTCCAAAAAATCTATTGATTTAAGTGGAAGTAATGATATCAAAGGACTGGCAAGTCTTCTTAGATTAGATCCCAAATTCGGTTGAACTGCATGTATTCAGTGGTCTTCAGCAGCCTGAGGGCAAAGCTAGACCCCCCAAGGTCCTTCCCTTGGTGGTTTTCTGCTGTTTTCTTCAAGCTCTGCCATGTCAGAACTCTGTTTGCCATTTTTCTTGCCCTATTTGATGGCTCTTGAGCAACCCCAATTCTCTTCTGGTCCACTTCTTACTAACAGAGGTCACATCCTTTATATTGTTGGTATTCTATGCTAGGAGAATCACTAAACATTTTTATCTTTCCCTTTACAACAGTGGAGCTGCACATAATGACATAGCAACCATTTTCACAATCAAGGAAGCTGAATAGCTGAAAAACTAGTCAGTTTACACTATCCAAAGCCCAAAGGCTCAGAAACAGGCAGCACTAGACACCTTGGGAAGAAGGAGTAAAAGTTGATCTGAAAAGAGAAAGGTGGGTGAAAGTCTGTTAAAGCAGCACATATCCCCATGCCCTCATCCACTCAGCTCAGCTAGGGAGCAGTCCCTCTCTCACTCTGTAGAAAACTGTAGGGTTATTCTCTGGAGAGTACAAAACAAGTTCTCTAGGCTAAAAAATACCAGACACAATTGAAGGCAAGGATGAGATAATGGAAGCTGATGCCTCTAGCTTTCTTCTCACACCTGGATTTCAGAATTCTAGAAACCATATACACTTCTAAAAGGAAATTGGGAGAAACTTCTACGGGACTTTAACTAGTCTCTAAAAGAAAAATAAAAACAAAGAAATTAATAACAGGATTCTCCGCAAAATGACCCAGGAGGACTATTATATTGTGAAACCCTCAGCTGACAAGGCTTTTCCACTGGCCTGAATGTCTAATCAGCTTTTCAGTGCCCTACTCCTTTAAGTAGACAGTACATGAAAAAACGACATCATTAATTATCAAGGAAATGCAAATCAGAACCATAATGAGGTAACAATATGCACCCTCTAGGATGTCTAAAATTAAAAAACTGACAGTACCAAGTGTTGATGAAAATGCAGAGCAATTAGAATGCTCACATTGCTGATGAGAGTGTACAACTGGTACAACCACTTTGGAAAATAGTTCGACAGTTTCTTATAAAGTTATGAATACCCTTGCCATAAAACACAGTAATTTCACAACTTGGCATTTAGCCAAGAGAAACAGAAATGGTTTTCCATATAAAGAGTTGTACATGAATGTTCATAACAGATTTACGCTCCAAACTGAAAGCAAGCCAAATGTCCACCAATAAATGAATGAAGGAACAAAGTGTGGTGTATTAATATAATATAATTAATAGAATAGAATAAAAAGGAAAGTAAACCACAGATTCACACATGATCGATGAATTTCAAAAACATTAGATATGCTACATTCCTCTGAAATTCTAGAGTCAGTTAACTAATATATAATGGCATAAAGCAAATCAGGGGTCCCTGAGGCTGGAGGGGGGCAGTGGGAGGGGGACTGTAAAGCGGCACCAAGGGTAATGGAAGTGTTTCATGTCTTGATTGTGGTGGGGGTCACATTTTATTTTTCACATGCCTGCCAATGTATGTCACATATGTGCCAATACATGTCAAAATGTAGTGAACTTTACATTAAAATTGGAACATTTGTTGTATGTCAATTATACCAATGGAATGAAAATACAAATTATATCTCAGTGAGGTTGACTGGAAAATAATTCATGACACAACCAAGAATCACTGAACATTTAAGGAAAGCATGTAATATGGAAGGCAGAGGCCTGGGGAAAACACATGGAAGAGGCAAGATGAAGAAAACAGACCTTTTATGGACAAGAAAACATTAAAAAATAGAATCTCACCATTAATCTTCAGAGATATTTTCTTCAAAAATGATACATCTACAAAACAAGAAAGGTTGCTATAGGAAAAGAATATTCAGAGAACAAAAAAGAACTTTTGTAAATTAAAAATACAATAGTAAAAACGTTTTAAACTGAAAAAGGTAAATTGGAAAACTGTAAGAAAATCTTCCAGAAAGTAGAAGGAGAAAACTAAATGGATGAAAATAAAAAATAAAATTAGGGCCCAATTTAGGTCCAAGATGTGAATTACAGGAGTTCCACAAAGAGAAAAGAAAGAAAACAGGAAAAAAAATCATCGAAGAAATAATTCAAGAAAGTTTTCCAGAACCGGAGACTAAGTGTTTCCAGATTGAAAGAGCCCATTGAATATCTAGTGGATTAAAACAGACTAACTCACATCATGACAAAATTTCAGAAACTAAAGACAAAGAGGAGAGGCTTCCAGAAAGGGGGAATAGTCAAGAACCAGAATTGCTTTAGGCGTCTTGGTTACAGCATTAGAAGCTAGAAGACAGGGACTCTTTCAAAACTTCTGAGGGAGAATTCTAACTGACGTAGAATTTTAAATCTAGCCAAATCATCAATTATTGATGAGAGTATAATAAATTTTTAGACATGGAGGGTCTCAAAAATGTACTTCTTATATATTGTTTTTAGAATACTAGTAGTTAGGAAACTACTAGAGACTGTGATTCATCAAAACAAAAGATTAAATGTAGAAAGAGATGGGGGCTGGGTGCAGTGGCTCAGCCTATAATCCCAGCACTTTGGGAAGCTGAAGTGGGTGGATTCCTTGAGGTCAGGAGTTCAAGATCAACCAGGACAACATGGGGAAACCCCACCTCCGCAAAAAATTCAAAAATTAGCTGGGCCTGGTGGTGTGTGCCTGTAGTCCCATCTACTCAGGAGGCTGAGGCGGGAGGATCACTTGAGCCCAGGAGATGGAGGTTGCAGTGAGCTGAGATTATGCCACTGCCCTCTAACCTGGGTGACAGAGGGAAACACTGCCTCAAAAAAAAAAAAAAAAAAAGTGGGAATCGGAGACTGGAGTATCTAGGAAGGAAATGAGGGAACTCCCCAGATGATGGTGAGGGGGAACCCGAGATAACATCTGTATCACAGCCAGCTCAAACTAGAGCAGGTCAGAGGGCTACAAGGGCAGGTACTTCAAGAAAATGAACTTGAATAAATTGCTGATGCATCTGGAGATATCATGAGCAGATCTGGGGAAGCAACTGAGAATTTGGGCTTGAGTTGGTGACAATAATGCCCAAAAACCTAAGCAAATAGAAAAATTAAGACAGGTCATTCCAGGGCAAATAAAACCTTATTCAGGAAAGGAAAAGTAGTCTTAATTACAGGACACTCATAGTTCAGCTATGAAAAATGCTTACATCATCAAAATATTGTAAATATTGAATACTGATGTAACCAAATTGATGATGTAAATGAATTGAGAGCATAAGGAGATGGAAAATATGCGTGCTTGTGAAAAATCTTGAAGCAGCAGTAGAAGCATGTTATTTAATAATTCAGAGGAAAATGGAATCAGCTAAAGAGTTGAATGTGGTTGCTCCTGGGAAGCAAGAAATTAAGGGAAAGGGTAATGACTGTAATTTTTGTAACAAGTTTTGCAGACCTCTTAAAACCCAGCATGTGATACCTAGCTCCTTCGAGAAATGGCTGATGCCAGGGCTAGGACAGGATGAGTACAAGATGAGCCTAGAGCAGATCTTTGTGCCAGAAAGTAACAAAGTGCTCAAAGAAAGCTGGAAGCAGGTCACAAGGACATGAGCCAGCTTGAAGGGCTCCCTCTGGCCATCTCTGGGACACCGTGAACACCAAAATACTTAAATACAATAATGTGATATGAACAGGCTGTTGTGAAAAAAATAATAATTAGCTTATACTGAAAATGATAAATAACAAATAATAAACACATAAATGGGGGAGAAGGGAGGACTCTTGAAGAAGGCCAGAAGTCCACTAGCAAATGTGGAAGGAGTACTGGAGTTAGAAAACCATCATTTTGTAATCATCATGCTAAAGATTGGATCAGGCAAGATCATCAGTAGATACTAATTCTAGAGGAAATTTTGATGAGAAACAGAATATTTATATGGTCTTAAAGTGTCTATCCAAAGGCCACTTATTAGTTGCAATGAAGAAAAAAAGGAAACTAATTCTATAGTGGGAGAAATAGGATGACACCTTGACAGGGTGATCAAAATTCAGCACAGCTCTGAGGGATCAGTGAACATTCTGTGCTTCCAAATGTGACACCCTGAAAAGGACACAGTATCTCCAATACAGTATTCTGGCCATGAAGGCATAGCCATAATTTAATCTAAATGAAACATTTATATAAATGAGTAACATCCTAGTTTAAAAGGTAGGTGGGAGGGACTGCAGTCTTGAAAGAAAAGTCATTGTCATAAAAGTCAAAAAAAGGCTGTGAAAATGTTCCAGATTGTGACAACTTATCACAATGCTTGACCCTAGACTAGATTCTGTGCTGAAGGACAGAGACGCCATTACAGACATTATCAGAGCAACTGACAAAACTGGAATATGGACAGTAGATTAGATTAAATTATTGTATCAATGCAAGTCATAAATGTATGAAATTAATAACTGTACCATGGTTATGTGAGAAAATATCTCCATTCTTTGGAAATACCAAAGTATTTAGGGGTAAATGACCACGATCTATAACTTACCTTCAAATGTTTCCCAAAAAAATATTCTGAAAGAGAGAGAGGAGAGAGAGAGAGAGAGAGGAGAGAGAAGGAGAGAGAGAAAACAGGATAAAGCAAATGAGTTTAAAATGTTATCAATAAATAAATTAAGATATATGAGTGTTCCTTATTCTATTTTTATTCTATTTTTATTTTTTGTAAGTTTGAAATTATTGTCAGATTAAAAGTTTAAAAGAAACTAAGCACATTTTAATAACGCCAAAATTTTAATTACAAAAATTTAATTATAAAAGTAATAATACTAAAAAAAAGAGTAATAATACAAGAAACACTGTGTTTCTTGTATTATTAAGAATAGCATCTTAAGTCCTGAGGGCGTAACTCCACACTGTGTTTCTTGTATTACTAAGAACCTTATAAGTCTTAAGAAATAAAATATTACTGAAGGATTTGAAAAAAAAATCACATTAAGCAACCTGAGTATTGAATATGTTATTTGGGAAAGGCTAATAAACCACAGATGTCATAGATACAGATATAGATCAGTTATAGATTAGATAGATAGATTTCCATGTCCTGCTTCATGTTTTTGTTCCATCTAGAAACTGTTAATATGTACTCACAATGCTTAAAGTTCAGCATATACTGTACGGTCTCAGTAATTTGAAAAATGCTAAAGTATAACTACAAAAATTATTTAAGAAAATATGTACAACTGAATTTCATTTTCTGCTTCATAAATTTATGTATTTTCCAAACTTTCTCTAATAAGCATATATTACATTTATCAATATGGATGCAATTTTTAAAATCAGCCATATAATTTTACATGTATTATATGATCACAATCATGTAAAACTACAGACAATAAAAAAGAAAAGGTAATGTATAAAAATGATTATTTCTGGGTGGTGAGAACATGAGTTTTTTTCTTCTTTCTGTCTTTCCATATTTTCCTAATTACTGCTATTATGATAAATCATTTTCTTTTTTATCAACAAGAGAGTTACAGATTATTTTTAAAGTGAGGTCCTCACCTCACTCTATGCACCAAAGTTAATTCCAGTGATTTTAGAGAATTAATTGTACAAATTTTAGCAAACTAGGAGAACATAAAATCAAATACGAATCAAACCTCTTGAAGGGAGTGGTTTTCAAAACTTAGGAATGCTAAGAGAAATCACAAAGAAAAATATTTGCTATATAAAAATTCTGTAATATTGTCTTCAGAATAGCATCTTAAGTCCTGAGGGCGTAACTCCACACGTTGAAAGATATGCTGACATAAGGCTCCTAACCATTCAACCCACTGGCCTTAATCTCCCTCCAGTCTCCTCGCCTTCCTGGCTCAGGTTGGCCCTGGTCATTCCCTTCACTCCCACCTCTCCTGCAAGACAACCTGAGGGGTTCTGGTGCACAGGCACCCTTCTTGACCTTGACATGAAGCAATTACAATTCTTGACACTCTCCATTCCTCTCTTTGCTTCCTGACTCTACAAAGGATGAAAACTACAGAAAGCCAGCATCCCTTTTTTTTTTTTTTTTTTTTTAATCCCACTTCCTGCCAGAAGGCTCTCTTCCCAGCTTGGCCAAGGACTCCTGCAGAAGGGCCAGCGCGGCATCCTCCTCTCTCCAGGACGCATCTTTGTCTCGATCGTGGTGCTGTCTCCGGCAGTGAGGCACACCATCTGCTCTTGCCTCCCACCAGCTGCCGTCTCATCTTAGCTCTCTGTCTCCCCTGAGAACTCCCTGACTTTCAGGTCCATGGTATTCTCTCCTGCCCTTGCTCAGGAGGGGGCCTTATCTTCTGGGAGCTTTCATAATCTCTCCCCGTCACTTAGCATTGCCCTGGTTTCCCCGTGAGGCCTGAGATCTGAAGCCTTCCCCAATGAGTCCCCTACTGTCATCTACACCATCACACGGGGAGATAGCAGAGGGCGTGCATCTTGGGAAATGCTTGAGAGAGCTCACAGGGGACTTACAGCTTCCTCCAGGAAGAAAACAGATCCTGGGGCTCCAAGTCCCAGGGGATCTTAGTTTCAATTCCCATATGGAGTCTCAAACTTGTGAATCATATCCAAAGTTGAAATTTTACTTTGGTATCTATGTAGGGAACACTCTCTTCACACCATGTCTTTCTGTGCTCTCACACCACCACAGCAACAGTCACCCACACAGAAGGCTTCTGTGACCGAAAGTTTCCCCCCCAACACCAACCAGTGGACCGCAGCTGTGTGTCCTCCAATTCAATTCTGATGCTATCCACCTGGAGAGTGTCTCAGATCCCACAGGCTGCAGGCTCAGTGCCCAAGACTGCCCCCACATATCCACAGACACCAGTTGCAAGTCTAGGCCTCTGGAACTTCTGATCACCCGGCTTCAAGTTGGGGTCTCCATGATCCCCTCTTTAGGTTCAATTAATTTGCTGAAGCGGCTCACGGAACTCACATTTGCTGATTTGTTATAAAGGATATTACAAAGGAGGAGATGTGTAGGGTGAGGTATGGGGGAGGGGGCACGGAGCTTCCGTGCCCTCCCTAGGTGCCACCCTCCAGGAGCCTCCATGTGTTCTGCTATCTGGAAGCTCTCTGACCCCAGTCCCCTTGAGATTTTATGGAAGCTTCGTGATGTCAGTGTCCCTTCCCCCAGTGTATAGGGTGGGACCCTCCCTGGACAAGGCTCCTAAGGCTCTAAGGCCCACCATCAGAAAGGTGGGGGAAGATCACAGTCCTGCCTTGAAGCAGATGAAAGGAGGACAGGAGAAGGTTGGAGAGAAGAGCACATCCATTTAGCTCAGACTCTTTTCTACCTAGAATGCTCTCCCCGACACGTCTCCACATTTTTAAGTCAGGCACATCCGTCAGACCCGGAAGAAATGCTGTCTTCTTCGGGAAGTCTTCTCTGCTCTTCCAGATGAATGTCATCATTCCTGCTTCTCAAATTCCCTAGTCCTGTATTCAGACATCCCCTAGGAAGAATGTATGCCATCCATGCCCTGCTACAATGCCTGTCCCCTCCCTTTCTCAGCCTGCTTCTGAGGCCTCAGCAGCTGCAAGGCCCAGCTTGGTCAAGTTACAATATCAACTGAATTGACTGAGACAAGGTGCTTGCAGATCCAGACCTATCACGGTACTCATTCTCAGACATGAAATTCCTACCCAGACCATAGAGCAATGTGTGCATGGCTCTCTCGTGTCCTGCAACCCTGCAGTCTTCATCATTACCTGATCTGTGCCCGGCTCAGGACACATGAGCCCAGGAGGGTTCTCATAACACAAATGGGTTACTGATGGCTCATTTTCTTCTTCCCCTCATTATGGGTCAGGTCCCTAGAAGCAGAGTCAAAGATGGAGATTTTTAGGCAAGTGATGTTTTGAGGGAGTGCTCTCAGGAGAAACCTATAGGGGAGTGAGAGGAGCAGGAGAAGGTAGGGGAAGGAACTCAGTGAGAATGTCAGGGGAAATCCAGCCACAGCTTGATCCCCTAGGGAGCCCTGGAGCACAAAGTGTACTACCAAGGTCATCCTGCCCAGAGGCAACAGGGCTGGGCTGGTAGACCCCCCATTTATCAGCTATTGGCCACAATGCCTCCAGAGTAGGGTAAGAGGGGACTAGTAACCTCCCACACCTCCAGCCTCCAGGGAAGGGTACAGGTGTGTGCAATTAGCAGCCAACACCACAGCTCAGAGATGGGGCACTCTCTCGGTAAAGGGTATCTAAGTGAGACACCAACAATATCTATTGTACCTCCTTACTTTATCTCAGTCACACATATTTTGACATGTCTGTCACCAGCTTACTCTTATTTTTTTTTTAATCTTCATAGACATGAACACAACCGACTAATTCCAATCTTGATCAGTAATACTGAAGCCCCAGACTCCTTGCTTCCATGGACTAGACAAGCGTTCATTTGGAATTGTTACCACAGAATTTTAGACACCATCTAGTGTTGTTTCTCCATTTCATAGATGAAGAAATCAAGGCACAGAGAGATATGCTTTACCTTGTCCAGCAAATTTTGTGGCAGAACCGAGGCAGAGGCTGCCTAAGTGTCAGGCAAGAGCTATTCCACCATACCTCTATTTCTGCTTATAGCATTGCATTAGGACTATTTTGCTAAGATTTTCCAATCAATCATTATTGGAAATGACTATTAGATAGAATGTTTGGGAAAAAGTTACATGCCAGGAATAGTATTCCCTCCTGTGGTTTATGTCTTAGATGAGGACATGGAGTTAAGCCAGATATAGAACCCACTTTAAACCTTACAGAGTTTTTAAACCAAACTTGAACCTTCTGGAGTTCATTTATTTATTCTTGGCAACTTTCAGCTTCCTGATTCTTGGAAAGTTGCTGGCTCATTTAGAAGAAAAACTCATGAGACTTCTTGTGCATTGAGTAGCTCTTACAAAACAATCTTTTGAAGTGTAAAGTGTAAATGAATAAGAAGCAGAAGACAGAAGTTCTCCTAAAATACACATGGATGTAATCATTAAGGCAACAGGCACTCTAGCAAAATGCATAATTGTTTCTTGGGCCTGAAACACTGTGGAAATAGTCTTGCGCTCAGCAAATCCCAATCATGGTAGAGTATTTCCTTTGTCTGAGACTCTCTTTAACTATGTGAGTGACATAGGTTGATGCCAAAGGGCAGCAGAGGGGGCATGACCAGGCCTAGATTCACTCCACATTGTCTCCCAAGCATTTCTCTTACAATAATATCCTCTATCAATTGAGCTTCTTTCTGCTTCCTAATTCAAATTGGTCAGAATCATATGATGCCTAATTAAAACAACTGCTTTTCTGCATTTAAAAGCCTAATACTCCGAAGGTTGAATGCCATGGAAGAAAGGTCCCCTCAGAACACAGATAATTTCTTTTGATACATATAAAAGTTTTTTGCTTCTTATTTGGCCTTTAAGAGACCAACTGGTCTTAGTCCTGCTTCACACTTTGGGTTTCTTCTAGTCCAAGTTCAGTTCAAGTTTCATTAAGAGTTCCTTTTTTTGCGAGGTGGGAGTGGGGACATATGGTTTTGCTCTGTCACCCAGGCTGGAGTGCAATGGTGCAGTCATGGCTTACTGCAGCCTTAACCTCCCAGGCTCAAGCAGTCCTCATACCTCAGCCCATGCCACTACCAAACCCAACTAATTTTTTTTCATTTTTTGTAGAGATGGGGTTTCACCATGTTGCCCAGGCTGGTCTCAAACTTCTGGGCTCAACTGATCCACGTGCATTGGCCTCCCAAAGTGAGATTACAGGCATGAGTCAATGCACCTATCCCAATTTCTTAAACAGTTCCATTCTGTTGTCTGTTATAGAAGATGGCTTTCTTCCTTAATAGCCGGTCTATCTGTTGAGGCAAAGAGCAAAATAAGCAATTGTCTAGTGTCCGGAAACTCATTTTGGTTGTTCTAGACAATTGGTTCCCAGTTCACCACCCACATTACTCCTCTTCAGCATGATCCAGGGAGAGTATTGTAAATTCTCCCTCCACTGCACAGTTAACACGGACCATCACCACTCCTACACAACTGCAAAAAATGTTCAAGGCCAGTTTTAATTATGTTCATGAGCTATTAAACATTCCAGATCTCCCTACTATTTTGAAAGATGGCAGAAACAGCATAGCTGAGTAGATGGGGCACAGGGTTTGGAGTCAACTGATCCAGGTTTAAATCCTGGTTTTCCTCCTCATTAGCTCTGTGGCTTTGGGTAAGAGACTTGACATTTCTGAACCTAAGCTTCCTCATCTGTATACTAGAGGTAACATTGCTTAGCTTGCAGGGTAGTCGTGAGGGTCTAATAAGTTAATGTTCAAAGATGACCAGCCCATAGTAGGTGCTCAAAAACTGGGAGTAGTTACTATTATTCTTGTTTTGGTGACATCTGTCCTTCACTGCAGATTGTACAAGGGTACCCAAATCTTAAAGACCTCTGCCGGCATCTGGGGCCAAACTCTGAACCATTGCTGTGAGCTAGTACCACCAGCCACTTACTGTGCTTTTTCTCTTCCTGCCCCCTCAACCCAGCCACAGTGAGGAGAGTGTAGACTCATGAAGGGCTGAAATGACTTGCTCAAGATTTCTCAAATGCAGTAGGCCCTCCTGAGTAAGGGAATCTCAGAATTATAATGCCTTGTTATTTCTTGAGCTTTTCAATGGAGATGGGGAAATATTTTAAAGCATCAGCTCTTTTCCTTCTGATTTACGTCTACTTCTGACTTTAAAAAAAAAAAAAAAAAAAAATTCAGCCATTGGCTGCTGTGTACTCTTGCTCCCACCAGAGCTGGCCAAATTTCCTGGTATTTCCAACTACATATCAGGTGCCTGGAAATGTTGGCCTGGAGTTTGGAAAAGGGGTAGAAGATGGATACTTGGATTTTGACATCCTCTAACTGAGATGTTAGCTGAGCTTCTGGGTGGTGAGTGCAGTCTCATATGCTAAGAGATCATGTGTGATATGTAATATGATCTATTATGTAATAGCCAAGAAAATTTTGATAAAGAAAAATAATGAGAGAAGAGCTCACCCCACAGGATGTGAACACATATATAAAGCTAGTTTGAAAGTAAAAAAGTGGTACAGTGCCTGATAGAACAAGATAAGCAGTCAGACCACAGTATACACATAACAACTTAATATGTGATCAGTAAATGCCTCTGGGTCATGTAATTGTTGATTCGTTATTTGAAAAATCCAGTTAAGTCTTGAGGAAGAGACAGACAGTGCTTACCAAATATTCTATGCGATCCCCCCAGCTGGAAACAAAAGACTTTGAGATGGTAGAGTTGCAGGTAGAAGCAGCCTGGGTCCCTGAGTCACTGCCTGGAAGAGCACCAAACAAGGAATGCCATCCGAACATCATTGGGCTTGATGTAAGTGAAACCTAAGGCTTTGTTGTGTTAAGGCATTAGATTTCAGGGTTTGGCCATCGTAGCAGCTGGCATTAATTATCTCAAATACCAGCACCTTTGCACCTTATACCACATATTAAAATCAAAATAAATTCTAGGTAGAATAAGAAATAAAATGTTGAAAACAGAAAATAAAGGTGCATGTTTATTCAGTCATTGGAAGGGATTTTCCTAGGCCTGAAAGCAGTAGAAGAAATTAGAAAAGGGAAGATCCATAGTCTAACTACACACAAATTTTAAAATTCTGTTTGAGACAGATTTGAATTTCAAAACAGAATTGAACAACACTTGGGGAAAGTGTCTTTGCAGCAAATATGATGAAGGGTTAATATCTTCAATATTTACCAAGCTCATAAATATGGAGGCCAAGGGAGAGAGGATTATCTGAAGCAAAGTTTTAATCATAGCTGGCTTGTCCTGTTACCTGAAATGTTTCTGAGTTCCCTGTTGCTGCCAGTTGGTTTGCGTTCTGTACATGCAAACTGTATTTAACATTGGCTCAAACCCAACATAATTAGTAAAGTCAATCTGCCGCAAAGAAAAGATCATTATAATGCTTCGTGCAGCCAAATGTCCATGATGTGCTGCATGTGTTATTGGAAGTTCTCCACATGACTGCTCCCCTCTGTTGGTGCAAGAAATTTAGGGCTGGTCATACGCCACTTTCCAGGAGCTTAAGAGGAATGGTGGGATTGTCACCAGGAACAGAGGTAGGAGCAGACAATGGAGAAATTTGAAGCAGTTTTAAAAATACATCCTGCTTGTACTCATTGAATTATATTATGGATGCCATTATGTAGTGCTACTTACTTTCTATGCATTACCTCATTTAACCCTCACAACAGCCCTATAGCTAGGTATCATTTTCTCTTTTTCAAATAAGGAAACTGAGGCTCAAGTTGATGAAGTAATTTGGCCAAGGCTACACAGGAACTGGCAGAGCTGAGATTTGAAACCCAGTATGTATGACTCCAGGGACATGTAACCAGTCGCTGCCCATATTACCTGCTGCTGAAATATAGAAAGGTTCTAAATAAATGACATTTCTTGGCAATAGCAGGGTTTGAGAGGCATAGGAGGATGTGGGAGAATGGGTAAAGAGGGAGGCAAGGGTACAGCTTCTGTTGCCAGCTACCTTCTGACCTGAAACAACTAAGGAAATTCCAGACAAAATATATTAAACAGCGGTTTCCAAGATACTGGATACCAGTAAGAGAAGAACAGTGATCCTTAGGAGATGGAAAACAAATATATGAGTCCCACGATTGCCCCACCTATCTGCCAGGCCATGTTGCAAGAAGGGGGAACCCGGGCAGAACCCAGAAGTCTCCTTGAGATGAGGAGATGGAGGTGGGATGCCAAGACAACTAGAATTCACACGCCAGAGAATGAAAAATAGAAGGCTACACAGGCAGAAAGCTCCAGCAATCTATAGAGAGTCCTCTTTGAGTCTTCAGCTACTTCTCATCAGTTCACATAAGTGAGGAAACAACCCAAGACCAGGGGGAGAATAAAGATCAGGGGGGAAATTCCTGGAGCTCACACAAGGCTGCAAATGGTTCTTGCTTTCAACAGCCAGATTGGGAAACCTCAAGATTTATGAGGCATTGGGTAAGAGACTCAAAAGGATTTTACCTAATTCGTGGGGGCAAAATTAGTCCTAGAATAAATTCTTCTCTGGTTTGAAACAAAACTTGAAAGCAAGACCTGGCCGGGCGTGGTGGCTCACACCTGTAATCCCAGCACTTCGGGAGGCTGAGGCGGGCGGATCACGATGTCAGGAAATCCAGACCATCCTGGCTAACACGGTGAAACCCCGTCTCTACTAAAAATACAAAAAAATTAGCCGGGCGTGGCGGCGGGCGCCTGTAGTCCCAGCTACTCGGAGGCTGAAGCAGGAGAATGGCGTGAACTCGGGAGGCGGAGCTTGCGTGAGCTGAGATCGCGCCACTACACTCCAGCCTGGGCGACAGTGAGACTCCATTTCAAAAATAAAATGTAAAAAAAGCAAGACCTAAAAAGATCAAACTGTTTCCAAGCAACTTAACTGAATCCCAGAATAAATCTCAAGGATCTTATGAGAACAAGAAGTATATATTCAGTACCCAACAAGTCAGATTCACAATGTCTGATATCTAATAAAAAATTAGATATGAAAACAAGTTGGACAATAAGATGCACAATAAGGAGAAAATCAATAAATTGAAACTGATGCAGAAATGACACAGATGATATAATTAATAGATGGGGGAATTAAAACTTATTATAGCTGCATTCCATGGGTTCAAGAAGCCAAAGGAAAAGAAAGATTGAGCATGTTTAGTAGAGATGTGGCAGTAGAAAAAAAAACTAAAGCAATGTCTAGATATGAAAAACTACAATGTATGAGACAAAACATAAACTGGATAGAATTAAACACCACAGAGAAAAGAACACTGAATTTGAAGATATAACAATAGAAACTATCTAAAATAAAACACTGAGAGAAAAAAAGACTGAAAAACAAACAGAGCATTAGTGAGCTGTGGGACAACTTCAAGAAGCCCAATACACAGGCAGTTGAAGATCCCAAAGGAGGAGAAGGCAAAATAAAAAAAGTAGGAAAAAAATAATGCCTGGAAATTTTCCAAACTTGATGAAAACTATATAATCACATATTCAAGAAGCTCAACAAACTCAATCACAAGGAACATGAAGAAAACTACACCATATATTATAAGCAGTTGCTTAAAACCTGTGAGAAAGAGGAAATCTTTAAAGTATCTGAAGTAAAATACCCCTATGTACAGAGGAACAAAGATAATAAGCATGGCAGGAGACTAATCAGAAACAATGTGAGCCATAGAGTGAAACCACATTTTAAAAATACAGAAAAAAAGTTAACCTAGACTTTTATACCCAGCAAAAATATATTTCAAAAGTGAAGATGAAATGAAGACTTTTAAAATCATACAAATGCTGAACGAATTTATCACAAGCAGGCTACAGGAACATTAAAGCAAGTGCTTCAGGCAGAAGGAAAATGATACCAGATACAAATGTGGCCCTACCCAAAGGAATGAAGAGCACTGAAGAGGATATAACTATGAGTCTAAATAGACTGTTTTCTTGTTTAATCTCTGTAAAGCATGGCTGACTCTTTTTTTTTTTTTTTTTTTTTTTTTTTGAGATGGATTTTCGTTGTTGTCCCCCAGGCTGGAGTGCTGTAGTATGATCTCGGCTCACTGCAACGTCCGTCTCCCAGGTTCAAGTGATTCTCCCGCCTCAGCCTCCCTCAGTAGCTGAGATTACAGGCACCTAATTTTTATATTTTTAGCAGAGACAGTGTTTCGCCATGTTAGCCAAGCTGGTCTCGAACTCCTGACCTCAGGTGATCCACCTGCCTCAGCCTCCCAAAGTGCTGGGATTACAGGCATGAGCCACCATGCCCAGCCAGCTGACTCTTTATAGCAAAAATGATAGCAAGGTATTTGGGAGGCAAAAACGGAAGTATATTGTTGTAAGGTTCTTATACTTATATGAAATGGTATAATATCATTTGAAGGTGGAATGTGATTTTTAAAATGTATACTATACACCTTGAAGCAGCCCTGAGAAAAGGATAACTGGTAACTCTACTAAGGACATAAAAAGAAATCATTAAAAATATGTAATTAATTCAAAAGAAGACTTAAAAAGAATACAGAAGACAGCGAGTTATTAGAGTTTAAAAGTTCTTTAAATGTATATGGTCTGAGAGTCCCAGAAACGGCAAAAATTATCAAATTGGATAAATAAAGCAAGCTACAACCATAGGCTGCCAACAAGAATCTCACTTTAAATATAAAGACACAAATAGGTTAAAAGGAAAGGGATGATGTGATGGTTAATTTCAGGTATCAGTTTGATTGGATTAAGGGGTGTACAGATGGCTGGTAAAGCATTATTTCTGGGTGTGTCTGTGAGGGTGTTTCCAGAAGAGACTGCCATCAGAATCCATGGACTGGGTAAGGAAGACCCGTCCTCACTCAGTGTGGGCCCACACTATCCCATCAGCTGAGGCCAAGATAGAATTAAAAAGCAGAGGAAATGCAAAGGTGAGTTCACTTTCTCTCTCTCTCTTCTGGGCCTGACACCCTTCTTCACTGGCTCTTGGATATCAGAACTCCAAACTCTCCAACCACTGGGCCCCAGGACTTGCACTAGCAGCCCCCTGGGTTCTTGGGCATTCAGCCTTGGACTCAGTTACACTGTTCATTCCTGTGGTCCTCAGGCCTTTGGACTTAGGCTGAGCTAAGTATCCCTGGTTCTCCAGCTTGCAGTCTTCTGCAAGACTTCTCAACCTCCATAACCATATGAGCCAATTCCCCTAATAAATCTCTCCTCTCCTCTCTCCTCTACTGTCTCCTCTCCTCTCCTCTCCTCTCCTCTACTGTCTCCTTTCCTCTCCTCTCCTCCCCTCCCCCTCCCCTCCCCTGTCTCTGCCCTCCCTTACCCTCCCCTCTCTCTCCCCTTCACTCCCTTATCCTCTTTTCTTCCTCTCTTCTCTCACTCTCCTCTCCTCGACTCCCCTCCCCTCCTTTCCCCTTCCCTCCCCTCTTCTCTTCCTCTCTTCTCTCTTCTCTCCCCTCATCTCCTCTCCCCTCCCCTCTCCTCTTCTCTTCCTCTCTTCTCTCCCTTTCCTCTCTTCTCCTCTCCTCTCCCTTCCCTCCTCTCCCCTCCCCTCTCCTTTCCTCTCTCTCTCTCTCTCTGCCACACCTCCCTGCCCCTGTCTCTCTCTCTCTCTCTTTCTGCATCTCTGGAGACAGAATGGTAATACCATTAGTAAGAGATACACCATGTCCTATTAGATTCCTAGGGCTAACATAACAAATTACCACAAACTTAGTGCCTGAAAAGAACATAAATTGTTTCTCTCACAGTTCTGGAGGCCTCAA
The DNA here is from genome assembly GCF_047675955.1 of Chlorocebus sabaeus. Taxonomy (NCBI): domain Eukaryota; kingdom Metazoa; phylum Chordata; class Mammalia; order Primates; family Cercopithecidae; genus Chlorocebus; species Chlorocebus sabaeus. The sequence goes on along the minus strand of NC_132929.1, from coordinate 48,678,254 downwards.
GTCTGAAATCAAGGTGTTGACAGGGCCATAATTCCTCTAAAGGCTCTAAGAAGAATTCTTCCTTGCCTCTTCCAGTTTCTGGTGTCTCCTGGCATTCCTCGGCTAGAGGCAGCACAACTTCAATATCCCGTTCATTCTTCACATGGCCTTCTCCCTGCTTCTCTGATGTCCTTTTCTGTCTCTTATAAAGATACTCTTATTGGATTTAGGGCCCACTAAATTCAGTATGATCACATCTCCATTCTTACCTTAATTACACCTGCAAAGACCCTATTTCCAAAAAAAAGGTTACATTCTGAGATTCCAGATAAACATGAATTTTGGAGGGACATTTTTCAACCCACTAAACCTGCTAACACTAAGCAAAAGAAATCTGGGGTGACTATGTTAATACTAGATGAAGTAGATTTCAGAGCAGCAAATATTTCCGGGGATAACAAATGTCATTTTATATTGGTAAAAGCATCAATTAATCAAGAAATATCAAAATTCTAAACATTTATGCACTTAATAACAACTTCAAAGTACATGAAGCAAAAATGGATAGAATTGGAAAGATAGACAAATTCACAATTACAGCTGGAGATTTCAACACTCTGTCTAAATTGATAGAATGAGTAGAAAGATAATCTGCAGAACATAGAAAACATGAAAAGCACTATAAACTGACAACTTAATTGTCATTTATAGAACATTCCACATAGCAGCAGCATGTACATTCTTCTCAAGTGCACAGAGAATATTCACAAAGATAGACTATATTCTGTGCTATAAAATAACTCTCAGTAACTTTAAAAGGAGTCAATTCAGCTGAGTGCAGTGGCTCACACCTGTAATCCCAGCACTTTGGGAGGCCAAGACAAGTGGATCACTTGAGGTCAGGAGTTCGAGACCAGCCTGGCCAACATGGGGAAACCCCGTCTCTACTCAAAATACAAAAATTAGCCAGGCATGGTGGTGCGCGCCTGTAGTCTTAGCTACTAGGGAGGCAGAGGCAGGAGAATAGCTTGAACCTGGGAGGCAGAGGTTGCAGCGAGCCGAGATTGTGCCACTGCACCCCAGCCTCGGTGACAAAGTAAGATAAGACTCTGTCTCAAAAAAAAAAAAAAAAAAAAGGAGTCAATTCATACAAAATATATTCTCACACCACAGTGAAATAAGATTAGAGATCAATAACAAATATCCCTAGAAAACTTCCAAATATTTGGAAACTAAATGATACACTTCTAAATAGCCCATAAGCCAAAGAAAAAAATCAAAGGGAATTAGAAAGTATTTTGAACTGAATAAAAATAAAAACACAATGTATCAGAATTTATGAGATATAATTAAAGCAATACTTAGAGGGAAATTTATAACATTAACTGTCTATATTAGAAAAGAAAGATCTCAAGTCATTGAACTAAGCCTCCACTTTATAGAAACTAAGAAAAAAAGAGCAAGGTAAGCCCAAGGTAAACAGAAATCAAATTGATATCAGAGAAACAATAGAGAAAAATTAATAAAACCAAAAGGTCGATATTTATTGAAAAGATCAATAAAATTGATAAATCTATAGCCAGAAAGAAAACAGAATACACAAACTGCCATATTAGGAATGAAAGAGATAAATCAGAGATTCTAGAAAAGGATAAGAGAACATTAATCTAGATAACCATATATATATTAAAGAAATTTAATTTGTAGTTAAAAACATTCCCACATGCACAAAACAAATTCCAAGTCTAGATGGCTTTACTGATTAATTGTATCAAATCTTAAAACGGAAGTAATTCCAATCCTACACAAACTTTTCTAGGGTATTGAAAATGAGGGAATACTTCCCAAGTTATTCAGTGATGAAGGCATTATTACACTGACACCAGTCAGACAGACATTAGAAAAACAGAGGTGAGAACGGATAATTACCAATCTACATCTCTAGTAACTGTCAATTAAAAACAAAATGTCAATTAAAAACAAAACAAAAACAAAATTATAGAAAATCGAATCCAGCAATATATTAAAAGGAAATGGCTATGTTCTTAATGTTTGTATCCGAAATTCATATGTTGAAGTCCTAACTACTGAAATGATAGCATTAAGAGCCGGGGTCTTTGGGAGGTGATTAGGTCATGAGGATAGAGCCCTCCACCCTTCCTCCATGTGAGGATACAGCAAAAAGACCCTGTATGAACCAGGAAGTGGACCCTCACAAGATACTGAAACTGCTGGCACCTTGATCTTGAACTTCTCAGCCTCTAGACCTGTGAGAGATAAACTTCTGTTGTTTCTTGGCCACCTAGTCCATAGTATTTTGTTATAGCAGCCCAAACAGGTTAAAACAATAATATATCCCAATGAGGTGGGTTTATTCCTGTAATGTAATATTGGTTGAACATTGAAAATTATTGAATAAGTTGGGTGCAGTGGCTTGCATCTGTAATCCCAGCATTTTGAGAGGCTGAAGTGGGAGAATCACTTGAGCCCAGGCGTTTGAGACCAGTCTGGGCAATACAGGGAGACCCTATCTCAAAAAAAAAAAAAAAAAGTTACCCGGGCATGGGGGCACGTGCCTGTGGTCTCAGCAACTCAGGAAGCTGAGGTGGGAGGATTGCTTGAGCCTAGGAGGTCAAGGCTGCAGTGAGCCATGATTTCACCCATGCACGTCACCCTGGGTGACAAAGTGAGACCCGGTCTCAAAAAAAATACATTGACTAAAATATGGTCATCTCTATAAATGCAGAAAGAAAACATTTGGCAGAATCTTACATCCATTCGTGATTTTTTTTAAAGAAAAGAACTCTTCCAGAAAACTAGGAATAGAAGTTTCATTACCTAATAAAGGAGATCAAACCAAAGTCTACAAAATCCTAAGCACATCATGTTTAGTGGTGAAAGACTGAATTCTTTCCTCCTAAAATCAGAAAAACCTAGGATATCCACTCTCATAACTTCTGTTCAACACTGTAGTGGAGATTCTAGCCAGTGAAATAACGCAATGAAAAAAAAATGAAAGACATACAGATTAAAAAGGAAGAGACAAAACTGTTTCTGTTTATGGACAACATTATTACCTTATACAAAATCTTATGCAATCTTCAAAAGTTACCAGGATAAACAAACTTAACAATGTTGAAGGACAAAATAAGTAAAGAAAAATCCATCTGTTTATACCAGAAATGAAGAATCCAAAGTTTAAATTTAAAAACCTACACCATTCTCAATAGCATTAACAAATATTAATAAAATGCTTAGGAGTAAATCTGATTTTAAAAAGGTATGCAAGGACTGCACACTGAAAATTATAAAACACCTGTGAAAGAAATTAAAGGTAAACTAAATGAAGACATATACCGTGTTCATGGTTTGGATAATTTAATATTGATATCAATTCTTCTTAAATGGATTTGTAGATTCAATACACTGTCAATCACAAGCCCAGGACAGTTTGTAGAAATTGGCGTGCTTATTTTAAAATTCATGTAAGTCAAAAAGAGGACCTAGAATAGCTAAAAACAACCTTTAAAAAGAAGAACAAAGTAGGAGGATTTACACTACTGTTACTGGTGGAGGCTTTCCAGGTTCTTGGCGAATTGGACAAAATGCACAAACAAAGAAAGGAAAGAAAAGCACAGATTTATTTCAACAAAAGTACACTCCACAGACTAGGAGCATACTTGAGCAAGCAGATCAAGAGCTCTGCTTACAGAATTTTCTGGGGTTTAAATACCCTCTAGAGGTTTCCCATTGATTACTTGGTTTATACCCTATGTAAATGAAGTAGTGGCCTGCAACCAGTCTGATAGGTTGTGGAAGATGACTAATCAGAGACTGAAGTGAAGTTACAAAGTTACACATGAAGACTTGGCCTGTGACCAGTCTGATTGGTTGCAGGAGGGGACAAATCAGAGGTACTTTCATTTTTCATCTGCAATGCAGAAAACTGAAGGGGTTGCAAAGGGAATAGCCTCTGATCCTTTTGTTACATGGATATGGAGAGGTGAGGGTTTTTCTTTTGATTCAGTTCTAGGAAGCAGCATGAATTGGCCTTAGGTTCCCTGCCTCTAGACCCTATTCTCTTGCCTCACTACTGATTTCAAGACTTCTAAAGTTATGGTATTCAAGAAGGCATGGTATTGGTATAAAGACAGACAAATAAATCAATGGAACAAAATAGAGTCCTGAAGTAGACCCAAAACAGATAGGCCGATAGATTTTAAAGAAAGATGCAAAGGCAATTAAGTGTGGAAATGATAACCTTTTAAACAAATGATGCTCAAGTTTGGCCTATTAAATATTCATAGACCAAAAAAATCCCCTCCAATCTTCACCGCATACTATCTACAAGAATAAACTCAAAATGGATCATAAAGCTAAATGTAAACTTAAAACTATAAAACTTCTAGAATAAAATCCAGGAGAAAAATCTTTGTAAAGCTGATTTAGGCAAAGATTTCTTAAATGCAACAAAAAGTATAATCCATAAGTGTCTATAAAATTGATAAATTGGACATCAGCAAAATTAAGAACTTCTATTCCTTGATAGACATTACTAGGAGAGTCAAAAGACAAGCCACAGACTTAGAGATAATATTTTCAAAGAAGCATATCTGTTAAGGACTTATAAACACAATATATAAAGAACTCTCAAAACTCAGTAATAAGACATACAACCCAATTTTTAAAATAGGTAAAAGATTTTAAAGAGACACTTCACCAAAGAAGATATATATGGATGGCACAAGAAAACATTCTCAACATCATTAATCATCAGAGAACTGCGAATTATAACCACTACATCCCATTTGAATGTTTAAAATCAAACAGACAGATCATCTCAAGCATCAGCAACAAAGTGAAGCCATCACTGTAAGTCTCATACACTGCTGGTGGAAATGTAAATCATGCAACCACTTTGGAAAACAGTCTGGCAGTTTCTTAAAACATTAAACTTACACCTACCGTATAACCTGTCTGTTCCACTCCTATATGTTTATCCAAGAAAATGAAAGTGTATATTCATAAAAAGACTTGTATATGAATGTCCATAGCAGCTTTGTTCAAACTAACCAAAAACTGGAAACAACCCAAAATGTCCATCAACAGGTGAATGCATATGTAAATGCAGTAGACTAGTTCTCAGAAATAAAAAGGAATGAACCATTGATACATGCTACAATGTAGATGAATCTCAACATAATTACGTTCAATGAAATAAATGACAGACAATAGGCCAGGCACGATGGCTCATATCTGTAATCTCAACACTTTGGGAGGCTGAGGCAGGAGGATTTCTTGAGCCCAGGAGTTCAAGACCAGCTTGGGCAACAAATGGACAAGTCATCTCTACAAAACATTTAGAAATTAGCCAAGCATGCTGGTGTATGCCTATAGGCCCAGTTACTCAGGAGGCTGAGGTGGGAGGATTGCTTGAACCCAGGAGGCCGAGGCTGCGGTGAGCTGTGATTGCATCACTGCCCTCCATCCAGCCTGTGTGACGGACCAAGAACTTGTTTCAAAAGAAAAAAAAAAACCAATAACAGAGTACATACTCTATGATTCCATTTACATAAAATTCTACAAAATCCAAACTATTCTGACAGAAAATAAGTCAGTAGTTGTTTGAGGACTAGGGACAGGAAGTGTAGGCAGGGAGGAGTGGGAAGGAAAGACTACAAAAGAGAATTTGGGGGTATGATGGATATTTTCATTATCTTGATTGTAGTAATGGTGTCCAGAGTGTACACATACATCAAAACATACACACCATGCATGTTAAGATGCAGTTCATTGGATGTCTATATCTCAATAAAACTGTTAGAAATAGACACAGAACACTAGGACAGGAGGGTCTAAGATGTTTGGAGAATATCACTGGAGAGAATGTTGAGATTCATGACTCTGGAAGGTGAAGGATCCAACAGGTAATGAGCGAAATAATAATTGTTATTATAGCTAATGATTATTGTCTGCCTACTATTTTATCGTTTCACCCAAGGGAAGGAACATGAAGCCCAGAGAAGCTAAGCAACGAGCACAAGGTCACAGAGCTGGTGAGAGGTGGAACAGGGATTTGGATCCCACACAGTTAACCAGATCACTGGGGAGTTTCTGGAACAGACTGCAGGGAGCCCTGGGTTTCCTACAGCACTGGAGAGGTATTAGCGTAAGTTCAGTTGCAGTGACCCCCAGCCCTCCTGAATCTGCTGGGCCCTGCCCAGTCTCCACAAGTTCTTCTCCTCCTGTTTCTGCCACTGGGCCATGCAGGCAGAGCCATGGCTGACAAGTGCAGATTTTGGCAGCACCATTCTCATGAATTCCAAGCCAGGAGGCTGGGAGCCAGTGTTCCGAGAGATATTTGAGAAGATGAAGACAAAAGCTGTCGGGAAAAGTGATGCATGAGGGCATGCCTGAAATATCTGCAGGTTCGACTACTTCTCCAAATCATCCCAGAGCAGGCACGTGGCCCGGTCATGACAGGTGCTCCAGCATGTCTCAGGAGGCCTGGGAGAGCTTGCAAGAACCAGAAGAGAAAGAAGTAGACACAGGGAAGCCTCAAAGATCCTTTGCAGGAGGAACCAGACACCATGTAGGGGCTGAAGGTTTCATTAGGTCAGCATGGCTGGCATGGGTGTACCCTCCTGCAGAGCCAGCTGTCCTGGGCAGTGAGAGGAGACTCCCATGCATCCTTGTACTCCACGGCCACAAGTCAGAATGTGGCCATTCCCAGCCTAGAACCCCATGGGGCTTTGCTACAGTCAGAAAGTCTGAGCTGGTTCCACTTCAGGGAAGGAAGGGAGGGGGTCCTGCCAGTTTTCTTGGCAGTAGAATTGTGTTCCAGAGATTGTTATCACCAATCTCCTTCTGCAACTGACGGTAGCTCAGGCCAGTATTTCATCAACAGTTCCCATTAGGGTAGCCTCGTTGGAAACACCAAAAGGAATTCCTACCACCAATTCCCTCTCCAATCTCCTTCTTCTCCCCTATATTAGTTTCCTATCCAATTACCACAAACTTAGAGGCTTAAAACAACATGAATGTATTATCTTACAGTTCTGAGGTCAGACGTCTGAAATGGGCTTCCCTGGGCTAGAACCAAAGCATTGGCTGGGCTGCTTTTCTTGCTGCAGGCTTTGAGTATAAACCCATTTTCTTGCCTTTTCCAGCCTCTAGAGACTATCTGCATCCTTGGCTCATGCCCCCTCCCATCTTCAAAGGCAACCATGTCTGGTTGAAGCATCTTTCTCATATCACCTCCCTCTCTGTCTTACAAAAACCCATGTGATTTCATCTAGCCCACCTGGATAATCCATGATAATCTTATTTTAAGGGCAGCTGATTGGCAAATTTAATTCCATCTGCAACATTAATTCTCCTCTACCATATGACCTAACACACTAAGACAGGGATTAGGACAGAGATGTCTTTGGGGAGTCATTATTCTCCCTACTACAAACCTGCCAAAAGAACAATATGTCTGGCTAATTAAAAGCATTAAACAAATCTTATGTTTCTAAAAAGCTTTTTTTGAAAGGTGCATCATGAGAGCCTCCCCCAGATTTGCTTTGGGCAAGGAGGTTGGTGAACAGGAGAAATTTTGCTTTCATTCTTGGCAGAAAACGTCACCAATGACAAACCATTACCCTCTCCCTGCCGAAAAGAGCCTGGGAGCCACCAGGGAAATGCTTGACTTTATAAACATACTTGCGGGCTTCAAATCCAAGCAGGAAGTAAAGTCAAATCCCCCAGGGAAAATTTTTCTAAAATGTCAAGAAGACTGCCATTTCTCAATCCTGAAAAGGCTGTCCACTTTGGGCAGCCAACTGGTTGCCTGTTTACAAAGACCCCTCTCTGTTTATTGTAGCCATGGTTTCCTCTGTGTTAAGCAGCCAAAGGGGAAGACCTGGCATCCCATGCTCAGGAAAGCCCTTCTTTGGATTCTAGTCTTGAGAGTTGCTGGTCACAGAGCCATGCTGGATCTGGGCTGAGCACTGAGGATATGTTTTAGTTACCTGTGGCTTCCATAACAATTTATCACGAGCTGAGTGGCTTAAAACAACAGAAATTTATTTTCTCACAGTTCTGGAGGCCAGAAAACTAAAAATCAAGGTGTCAGCAAAGCTGGCAAGGCTCCGCACAGCACCGTCCGGAGACTCTGAGGGAGAAACCATTCCCTGCTTCTCTTCTAGCCTCTAGTGGCTGTTGGCAATCCTCAGTGATCCGAGACTTGTAGCTGCATCACCCCAACCTCTGCCTCCTCCTTCACATGGTCTTCTCTGGGCTTTCTTCCGTTGTCTTTGTCTTCTCCTCTTCTTATAAGGACATTTGTCATTGGATTTGGGCCCATCCAGTTAATCCAGGATGATCTCATTTTAAAGAACCCTTAACTCAATTACATCTGCAAAGACCCTTCTTTTCAAATAAGGTGACATTCACAGGTACTGTAAGTTAGGACTTGGACATTTTGGTTGCGGGGGCACAATCCAACCCCTACAGGGAGAGATCTGGCTCCCGAATGGCATTGGGTGGAGTCCTGCCACTGAGTTTAAACCCCATCCCTCCAGGTGCAGCGAATTATTTGAGGCCACCCTGCAGCATCACCACATGGTCCTTTCTAGGCAAAAATACTCTCTCCTCTGCCTGGAAAACTGGTTGCCCTTCAAAATTCACCTGAAGCATCACCTTCTGTATAAGGTCCTCCCTGGCCCAACCCCATAAGTGATACTGATCAAACAATCTTTGTGTTTTGATTTCCCCAACAAATCAAATCTTGTCTGTTCCTCTATTGTAGCACCTATTACTATGGTTACTTCACACGTCTGTTTCTCCCACTAGGATGTGACAGCCTGAGAATTCAGAAATCCACATGTTCACATGCATCTATTCATTCAGCAAATACTTACAGAGAGCCTGCTGTGCATTAGGCACATAAGAATGGCTCAAACTATTCTTTAAAAAAGGCATAGGCCAGGCGCAGTGGCTCATGCCTGTAATCCCAGGACTTTGGGAGGCCAAGGTGGGTGGATCACGAGGTCAAGAGATCGAGATCATCCTGGCCAACATGGTGAAACCCTGTCTCCGCTAAAAATACAAAAATTAGCTTGGCGTGGTGGTGTGCACCTGTAGTCCCAGCTACTCAGGAGGCTGAGGCAGCAGAATCACTTGAACCCAGGAGGCAGAGGTTGCAGTCAACCGAGATCATGCTACTGCACTCCAGCCTGGTGACAGAGCAAGACTCTGTCTCAAAAAAAAAAAAAAGAAAAAAAAGAAAGAAAAAGAAAAAGGCATAAAACTAAGAGATCTTATGATGTGGGAGTGCAACCTAACCCAGGTCTGGGAGACCAGAGAAATCTTTCCCGAGGTGTCCTTTGAGCTGAAGCCTGAAGAATAAGTAGAAATGAACTAGAAAAAGGAGGGAGGAACATTCTAGGCAGAGGGACTAGCATGGACAAAGACTCAGGGGTGAGAGGAAGCTTAGCAAGTTCAAGGACCTGGGCTGGTGCAGGGCTAGGAGTTCCTGTCATGGCAAAATAACACTTGGGGTGCAGGTCAGGGTCAGAGCACACAGGGCCTGAAGATCTCGTAAAGGCATCTGGTCATTATTCATCTTTATGTCTGATATGGTTTGGCTCTGTGTCCCCACCCAAATCTCATGTTGAATTGTGATCTCAAGTGTTGGAGGTAGGGCCTGGTGGGAGGTGATTGGATCATGGTGATGGTTTCTAACGGTTTAGCACCATCCCCCTAGTGCTGTCTTATGATTGAGTTCTCACGAGATCTGGTTGTTTAAAAGCATATAGCACTTTCCCCTTTGCTTGTTCTCTTTTGCTGACCATGTGAAGATGTGCTTGCTTCCCCTTTGCCTTCCTCCTGATTGTAAGTTTCCTGAGGCCTCCCCAGTCATGCTTTCTGTACAGCCTGTAGAACTGTGAGCCAATTAAATCTCTTTTCTTTATAAATTACCCAGTGTCAGGTAGTTCTTTATAGCACTGTGAGAATGGACAAATACAACGTCCCAGCTTAATCAGTGTTGAATGAATGAATGTAAATTGACCATTGTCTGTTGAGAGACAACAGAGTACTTCCTCTTTTACCATGTTTGTGAAAACAAATAAAAAAAGTTTATCCTTTCAAAATGAATTTGCATCCACTAGTGACTATTCAGATTCAGAGTTGAAAGGCTAGTTTCAAGCAAAAATGACTTTTGATATTTTAAAAGTATTTATTTAAAATTACCAGTGTAAGTGTTTATTTAAAATTGCCAGTGTACTAAGATCTATATCAAATACTGAACTGGCCTTGGTTCAAATCAAAGGTATTTCTAACCTATAAAGGAAAGAGACTAGAACAAAGTGCTTATAAAACAGCTTAAAAATACCCATCCCCAAAAGGTCAGGCTGCAGCACTGATTGATCATGCAGGTCACAGACAGTGAGCTGCATCAGTCAATAGTTAAAAATATAGCTTGTTAAAAATAGGGTAGTTCAGACCCCACCCCAGACCCAGATCAAAATGTCCAGGGGTGGGGCTCAGGCCACTACCAGATTGCTATTAAGCAACCCTTCTGCAAAACAAAGTTTAAGGATCCCTAATATAGTGACTTTTTTATTATGGCAAAATATCTAGGTTTTTTTGTGGCATGTTAGTGGTGTTATTTATAATGGAGCTAGAAAGAGGATCAGAACTAGGACAAGCAAGGTGGGGATAGCGATGGATATCAGCAAGGTTGAGAATAGAAAAGGGAATTGAGTAGGGAGGTGAAGGTTAGTCTTCTGAAATAAGTAACCCAGAAAGTACTGATTAGTCTTTCTTATCACCCGACCTCCCCTGGTGGTAGGGAAGATGTTTAGGTTTCTGAGATAATTTGAGGTCTTATTCCCTAGCCGTGTACCCAACAAGGCACCACCTTGACATTTCTCCTTCTTGCTCACAAAGTGTAATCACACCACTGAGAGTCTGAGAGGTGATGACACACCCCACGCAGTGGGAACCCAAGAGCCAGAGGAGGAGGCCATCCCAGAAGCCAGAGCTGCCCTGGCTCCCCATATAGCTGGGGTAGAAGTAGCAGTCGGTCCTATGGGACAAACACCAATCTTCCTGGGGGCAGATGGTGTCTATGGCTAGGGATTTGGTCCTTAACAGTGTCCACAGATTGACTGCTTTGCATCCTACAGGTTTGCTACCTGGGAGACTGATAGACCCTTCCGGAGAGCAGGAGGTCAAGGGGCCCAGATGCTGAGCAGGCATGAAGGGGAAGGTACACAGAAGCAGCCCATGGACCAGTTCCTGCAGAGTCCCCTGGCTCTCAGCAAACCCCTGGTGAAAATATTTCATATTTCCAAACAGCTCCCCAAATTGTATTTTTTAGCATATGAAAATCTTTAATACATATAAATGCTTTCCTAGAGCCTGGTTGTCTGGCCTGGGCTCCCCAGCAAAGGAGGAGAGTTCATAGTCTACTTGAAGCTACAGACTAGGCAGAGGAGTCTACCGAATATTCACACATCAATGTTTGTTTCTGTGTTGCTGGTAAACGGAGAAGGCTTTGGATAAAGGCTGAGGTCAGTTAGAACCTCAGTTCTTCCTCACTTTTTCCTACTTTCAACACCCCTAGTGGGATTCCAGCTCTCAAACCAGCCTCCCTTTGGACAAATTGTGCAGACAACTTCAACTAAGGGCAACCTTCACCTGTAAGTCAAGAAGAGACCTGGCTTTTCTCTTGAGTCCTGGGTTTCTTCCTCACCCTGAGGTTAAAGGACCAGAATTTGTGAGGGGGAGGGAAGAGGATGCAGAGATGAAGCTCTTGATCATACCGTATGGCAGGCCAAATACTGGCCTCCAAAGATATCTACACTCCAATCCCCAGAACCTATGATATGTTATGTTACATGGCAAAAGGACTTTGCAGGTGTGATTAAGGTTACCGATCTTGAGACAGAAGGATTGGTAAACTTAATCACACCTGCAAAGTCAAGTGTGAAAGTTCAGCAGAGAAAGGCTCCCAGCTTTTAAAAGCGCAGGCGATTAGACTGGGGCCACCCAGGTGACTGGGAGCCTTTCCCTGCTTAACTCAGAGAGATGCAACGAAAGAAAAGGCAGGAGAAATGTAAACTGTGAGAGGACTCTACCCACCATTGGTGGCTTGGAAGATGGAGGAAGGGGACCACCAATCAAGGAATGCTGGCAACCTGTAGAAGCTAAATGTGACCCTGTGACCCTTAGATGGCAGCCAACAAAGAACCCTCAGTCCTACAACCTCATGGAGCTGAATTCTGCCAACAACTTGAATGAGCAAAAGCATGGATCCTCCCTTGAGCCTCCAGCAAGGAATGCAGCCTGCACACACCTCAGTTTTGGCCCAGAGAGACCCATATTGGACTTCTGCCCAGCAAAATTAAAAGCTAAGAAGCAGATGTCATTTTAAGCTGCTGAATGTGTGATCATTTATTACAGCAACAATAGAAAAATTAATACACCCCTAACACACTCTTATCCCTACCAGAGATCAGGAGGCCAATGGGTGCTGGGAACCAAGCAGGAATCAGTCTGGGCTTTGTGGGTTCATACCTGACTGAAGTAGGTTGGGTGAAAATCTATACCCATGAAGGGGTTGGCTTCCTAGACTCCAGAAAGTGGGGATTTAGGCAAGATGAGAGTAGAATCAAAAGATGATCACCACCTTTACTTTCTATCCTTCTATCCAAATAGAGGGTGAAAGGGGTTCAGGAATGCTCCCTGATTCCATGGATGGTCAAGTGGTCTTTCTCCTCCTCACTGGTTTGAGTGCATCCTTTAGGGCTGCAGTGATCCCAACTACACAGCTTCTCTCTCAGCTCTGGAAGCAGCCCTTGCTGAGATGGGGGATTAAGATTCATGATCCACTGAAGAAGCAGGAAGGCTTGGAAAGGGTGCACCCCAGAATCCTTCCCCAGGCTCAGCATTCCTCCCATCCGCTCCAGGCAGGGAAGTTTTGATCCACCCCCAGAGATGAGAAAGGTTCTCACTCACTTGTTTCCAAGGGTGGGGGTAGGGTGGGCAGGAGAGGGAATCCCACAATGGGACTGTGACTAAGACTAAATACAGATCAAAGCTCAATTTATGTCTCCAGGCTGAGCACAAACAGTACTGAGTGCCAAGATGGTGCAGAAAGAGCATCTTGGGCCCATGGGAGCAGCTGCAAAGCACCTTGGGAAGCTCCTTCTCCCCAGCCATGGCTGGGAGAAGCCAGAGGTCTGCTTCAGCCAGGTCTGCTGACGGCAGTTCTCTCCCTCATTGAGTGTGTGCTAATGGCCTAAGCAAGAAGGGCTGTTCCCAGGAGACACCAGGGGTCAAGCTCTCAGAAGACAGTGAGTCCATGAGCCAGGGGCAACCCTGTGGCCTAGAGTGCACGCTCTCCCAGAGCCAGCGTAGGCTCCCATGACTCCTCCAGAGTGGCCAGTACTGGGCAGTTGCTTATTAAGCAGGGTGAAGGTGCTGTACGGTCACCTGAGATCAGGTGGGGATGTCCGTGAGAGGACAGTCAGGACTTCTCCATCCTTTCCTCAGCTCCCAGAAAGTTGCACATTCAAGAACTTTCTCGCCCTTGCCCCAACCTCCCTCCTGGCCACTCCTTTGCCACGCTTGATTACTTCTGCCAATGTACCGTGAACACTAGGCCTCTCTGACTCCGCTTATGCCAGACCTTGTATAGAATGCCTTCCCTGTCTTGCCAAAATAAATGTGGTCTTCAAAGTCCAGTCCAACCATCACCCTCCCTGGGGAGCTTTCTCCAACTTCTCCTCATTTCCTACTCCAATTTAAGTAGAATTATTTCTTTGCTATTAAGAGTATTTATATTACTTGGCACAGACTTTATGGGTACATTTGTAGCAGACTAAGATTTTGAAATATTAACCAATTAATTCTACCCCTCTCCCCATATTTTCCTTCAGCCTGGATTTCTCTCCTGGTCCAAACCAGGTGAGTCATCACTCATTGCCTTAGGCAAAGGTTGACACAGCAGAAGATGAAATCAATTCTCAGCCTTTGAGCTTCAAAAGCCTTGTCATAAAGAATTATGGAAACAATTTGGTTGCTAGAGGGATTTGGGAGAATGCACAATTCACAGAATTCAAAGCTTTCTGCCTTTCCCTTCACTCCCTTCGGAGACTAGACCAGAGGCTGAACCAGGGCCACAGCTTAACCATGTCACAGTCTATGACAATGGTGCCTCCTAGAATTGTGCAACACACAACCTACATGACTATACACAGTGACCTTAGAACCAGGCCCTTATTTCCACCCATTCTCCTTAGCATCAAGTCCTTTATCACTGATCATTGATCATTCTTGCAGCCACATAGTTGCGGGACAGCTGTTGTACCCATTGGCTTTACACTCCTGTTCCTGGTGGAAAGGAGAGAGAAAGGCAGAGAGCCCTTAGTGAGGACTTTTATTCAGGAAAGGATGCCTTCTCTAGGGACTTCTGCCTTGATCTCATTGGCCACAGCTGTGTGTCCTCTACAAGGAAACCTGAGTCTTCGTTTTCCAATCTCTATAATAGGAAGGCAAGGGAGAAGATTATGAGCTGTCAGTTTGCTTTGTCTACACAAGAGGAGAACATTCCAGGCAGGAGGTAGAGCGTGAGCAAAGGCTGGAGAGCAAGAGCATCACTGCTGGGATTGCAGTGCCTGCCACTGCAGGGCATAGCAGGCACTCACCAGACACTAGCTGGAGGAGTGAACAGATAGATAAAATGAGATCATAGCATGGTACAAAGGCTACAAAAAGTTTAGCCTGGCTGTATTGTAGCACTTAAGACAAGAAGTGGCAAGACAAGAGGCAAGGTATTACATGGCAGCCAGAGCACCAGGGGCCTTGTGTTTGGGTCTTTATACAAAGAACAACAAAGAGCCTTGGAAGAAATGTCTATAGGGTATAACTTGATTAGATTGTGTTTGGGAAGATCATGCTGCCTTTAGGGAGGGGTACATTTTGGAGGTGAATGAGACAAAAGGTAAGGAGTGTATCTGGAGCCTATTGCAATATCCAAGGTAGGAAAGAAGACAGCCTGGAAGAATATGTGGTAATGGGTACAGAAAGTGGTCAGAGTCAAGAGATATTTTGGAGGCAGAACTGACTGCATTTGGCAAAGGATTGAACATAGGAGAAAAGAGAAAAGTCAAGGACAACTCTGAATTTCTGGCTCAAGTTACTGAGTCTCTGGTGCTATCAATCATTGAATCAGGAAGCACAGAAATAGCAGGTTTGTGTTTGGAGTAGAGGGATGACGAATGCACTTTGGATGTTATACTAGGCCTTGTTATATACACACCCCAAGATTTGCTCATCTCCATCTACCCCACAGGTCTTAATCACTGGTCAATAAGGATCTCCAGCTGCAATCACGAGTGTACCCTCATCTCATCCCATGTCAAGCTGAACTTGGAGCAGTGCCATTTGGCTATTTGAACTGCTTATTGTGCGGCCATAACAAGGACACTGCTTCTTATGTAGTAGACAGGAGGTGGACTTGGGTAGCAATGCCACCAGCACATTCTCCACATGTTCCATGGGCAGCTGCCACAAATGCTTACTTCTTTTCCAGCCCAGGTCCTGCAGCTCATCCACCAGGTTCCTAGGCAAAGCTGCATCTCTAGTTCTTTGTATACCATGATGTACTACAGCTTTTCTGCCTCATCCCACTCTGTCTGCATCAACAGCTCTTTCAAGCTCCAGTCGTCCCTGGGCTTGGCTGAACCCATTGGAGACTACGGTTTCTCTGATCACTTTTTGGTTCAACTGAAGCACCAGACTGAAAGCTTGCGGTCTGGTTTCTCCAGTGGATCCCTGGAGGGGCCAATTAACACAACCCAGAAATGGGTGGGAGTTAACTGTGAAGCAGACCTGGCCTATATGTACAGAAAGAAGCCACCAGATAAATCTTTTTCTCTCTACCCGCAACCCCAAAGAAGTGTTCCAAGGCATGGTTCTTCTGTTAGTCCTGTTTATAAAACATTCCACGTGACAAAGCAACAGGCCGCATTTTTATTTATTTTTATTTTTTGAGACAGGGTCTCACTATGTTGCCCAGGCTGGAATGCAGTGGTGTGATCATGGCTCACTGCAGCCTCAAACTCCTGGGATCAAATGATCTTCCAACCTCAGCCTCCAGCCTCCAAAGTAGCTGGGACTACAAGCAAGCACCACCATGCCCTGCTAATTTTTTTTCTTTTTTCTTTTTTCTTTTTGTAGAGATGGAGATCTCACTATGTTGCCCAAGCTGGTCTTGAACTCCTGTCCTCAAGTAGTCCTCCCACCTCAGCCTCCCAAAGTTGCCTGCATTTTTAATGAAGTTGTGGCTAGCTTGGTGCAGTCACTTCCTAGCACTGCCATAACGAAGTACCACAAACTGGGTAGCTTTAAACAACAGAAATTTATTCTTTCACAGTTCTGGAGGCCAGAAGTCGGAAATCAAGATGCTGGCAGGGCCATGCTACTTCCGAGGGCTCTAGGGGAGAAACCTTTCTTGCCTCTTACAGCATATGGGGGCCCCCGGGTGTTCCTTGGCTTATGGTAGCTTTACTCCATCTCTGCCTCTGTCTTCAGATGGCCTCCTCCCCTCTGCATGCCCTTTTCTCTTCTTATAAGGACACCAGTTCTATCCCATCTAATCCAGGTAGCCTTCCTCTTAATGTAATTAACCACATCTTCAAAGACCCTATTTCTAAATAAGGGCACATTTGCAGTGCTAGGAGTTAGTACTTCAACATATCTTTCTGAGGACACAATTCAACCCCAAACACTCGGTAACACACCATCTCATGTTTGCTTCCCTCCTTCTCTGCCCCATGTGCCTACTTCTCTTACACTTTGCTGCCCTGAATTTGTACCACCCAGTATGGCCTTATCATAGGCATTTTGTCTAGGGATTTATTTTCTAGGAAATGTGTGTAAAGAAAGACTTGCTGAGTTTGCAACATCCAAATGAAGATATCTATAATTCTGAAATGCAGGGTAAAGGTCTGGACAGGAAAACATAAATAGGAGCTTTTATGGTAAATATCTGCTTTGTGCATCCTGTATTCCTCTCCCTTCTTCTGGCAGTAGTACTTTTTTTCCTTTAGGGATCTGTTCTTCCACAATTCCATGTGGTCCGGGGGGGCTGGCAATTCTTACTACCGCAAATTCATTCAGCTCCTTTGAGTCAGCATGTAATTCCAGTTGAATCAACCACTGTCCTTTCCCAGGAATTGGGAGTTCTGTCTTTCCTCCAGAGTAGTTATCTAGGATGCTAAAAGCCCTGAGTCATTTATGATCACTCCTGCGCCCTCCTCCAACTCCATGAGGAATCCTGTGCAATAGAAGAGAATGAGGCCAAGACAATGATAGAGACAGGGCTAGAGATGGAAATGGTGGGAGAGTGATATGTTTTGGCTATCCCCCCGCCCCCCCCCCCGCCGCAAATATCACCTTGAATTGTAATAATCCCCACATGTCAAGGGCGGGCCCAGGTGGAGATAATTGAATCATGGTGGTGGTTTCCCCCATACTGTTCTCATGGTAGTGAATAAGTCTCACAATATCTGATGGTTTTACAAATGAGAGTTCCCTTGCACAAGCTATCTTGCCTGCTGCCATGTAAGATGTGACTTTACTCCTCATTCGCCTTCTGCCATGATTGTGAGTCCTTGTCAGCTATGTGGAACTGTGAGTCAATTAAACCTCTTTCCTTTATAAATTACCCACTCTAGGGTATGTCTTTATTAGCAGCGCGAGAACAAACTAATACAGAGAGAAAGAGGCCTGACGACATCATTTGAATCCTTAGATCCAGGCATGCGAGTTTCACTCTACTTCTGAACTAGCCTATTATGCTAGCCAAACATTTCTCTTTAGTTTTGCTTGAGCTAGTGTGAATTGGGTTGCTGTCATTTGCAACACAAAGTCCTGACTATATAGATGTCATCGTGGTTAGATGCTGACAGAGCCTGGTCAAAGTATGAAGGCTGACAAGAGCAGAGGGCCTAAGGAAGAATCCCAAAGGGCAGGAACATTCAAGCAACATTCAGCAAAAGCATTAAAGGAGACGAAAAATTAGTGACCAGAGAGATGGGAAGAAAACAGGGAGAGTGATAGAAGACAAAGGAGGTGAGACTCGGAAGAAGGGAATTATCCACAGTGCCAAGTGCAGCTGGTGGGTCACACAAACAGGAAATGGAAATGCCCATTGGATATAGCAGCAGCATATCCTAGTGATTTTGAGGAAATCAATCTCAATGGACAGGAGGGGACAGAAATTTAATGACCAAGTATTGAAGTACTCCTGGAAGGAAGTGAGACCGTGAGGGCAGAAAACACTCAAGAAATGTGGTTGCAAAAGAAAGAAAGGAGATGACAAAGGGGGAAAGATGGAAAGTAAAGGAGAAAACCTGAGGGTTTTTCTTAAGATAATAAAGACTTGAACACATTGAAATGTTGATGGGAAGAGACCAGTAGAGAGGTAAAGCTTACAGATACAAGCAAGGGAGGGAAGAGTGGTCCCTGAAAAATGAGAGAAGGGCTCAGATTTATCCATGGTGTCAGGAGAGAGGAGGAAAATAAAGGTGCAAGTTCAGAGAGGTTTAGGTTTGATGGCAGGAAGTTGGGGGATTTGCAAGGTTATTGCTGACAGTGACAAGGGCTGCAGGGTAGCAGGCAGGGGAATGGCGGGGTTGGAGTGTGAGAGAAGGAATGGCCTGTGTGAAGAACAGGAAACAGAGGTCATTAGAGACATAGAAAGATTACTAGTCATGGAGGGAACTGTTGGAGACCATGAAGTTACAATGGCTCCAATGCACATGGCCATGGGAGGCTTCGGGGTAGTGTTCAGCTGTGCCAATATAGGCACAAAGACAGCAAATGGCTGGAGTATGACAGAACTGCAGGACAAGGAGTAGAGGCTCTTGGAAAGCTGAGTAAAGATGGAAGGGAAGACAGAAGGCAGCCCAGAGAAGCTCGAAGTAGAAGGTCTAGGACTCGAATAAAAGAGGGGACTCATACCTGATAAGTCCCCATATTTTGCCTGGGATGCTGAAGAACAGGTGAGAAGGGCATGTGTCTGGGCTCAGATCACTCATGCAGACCCTGTCTGACATGGACCAGAGACTCACTGCCTGTCCCACTGCCGCCCGCACTGAGTCTGTCTTCACAATCTGTCCCTGATTTCACAACTTCTCCCCCCACACTCTGCATATGATCAGCTGTCTCCTTCCCTCCTCAGCCTACATTCCTCATCCTTACTGACTTTGGGCCCTTCCTCATGGCCTCTCCATCCCAGCCCCCTGTATAATTTCTCCATACACACAAACACACACATACTTTTTGCCCATTCAAATTCCCTCCTTACCCTCCAAGGCCCCGATCAATACTCTCTCCTTAATGAAGCTTTTATCAGCTATTCTGACTTCCTTTTCTGAATCCCTGGGGCATTTATAAACGGTATCTCAGCATAACTTCATAACAGTCTCATGGTATCTATTAATTGTCTCGTTTGTGATTTTGGTCTTTGTAACTAGATTATGAGTTCCTTGATATACTGAGCTACTTGGCCATTGAAGATAGATGATGGATGGATGGATGGATAGATAGATAGATAGATAGATAGATAGATAGATAGATAGATAGATAGATAGATAGATAGATAGATTGACTGATTTTTATTAGGGATTAGATAGGTAGATAGATGACAGATGATTTGCCTTACGGAAAATTTTCAATTTCTTTACCTATGGGGGGAATTGCCAGGTAGGAGTCCCCACTTTTATCGCCTTTATAGATGGGCCCCAACTTATGATGGTTGGACCTGAGATTTTTTGACCTTAGATAGGTTTATCAGGGTATTAAATGCATTTTCAACTTACAATATTTTTGAATTACAATGGGGTTGATAGGAACATGACCGCATCATAAGTCAAGGAGCGTCTGTACACACAAACACACATAGACAAGTGGACATACAATGCGCTAGGTACAGGGCTCAGGGACGCAGAGACAGAGGCCATGTGAGGATTCAGCCCTGATTATTCTAAAGCCATCCCAACTCTGCTTTTCAAACAAGACTCCAGCCCCACCTGGTCCCCTCCCCAGTGAATGTCTGTGACTGCTAGTGCCAATAAGAACTTTCCAGACCTGCTCCCTGAGCTCTTGGGATGGAAGCAGTGGCTCCACAGAGGTGACAGGCAATGAACGACAGCCTTGGACCTGCCTATGGGAAGTGTCCGAGAGACAGTCTTTCTAGATGACTGGCCTGTGCTGCTCATTTCCACAAAGGAGGGTCATGGGGCCTGATGGAAGAGCACCAATCTTCCCCATATTTTGCCTACAGAGAGCAGATTTAAGAGAACAAGGTCTGAGAAAGCAAGCTGTCCCTCAATTGTCCTTCCCAGGGAAGCCAGCCCTGGACTCCGAATAGCTTCACTAGGCCCAGGGCAAGGCAGGCCCTCTGGGTCAATGATAGGGAGAGAGGAGAAGAAATGCAGACTTTCTGGACTTTGACTTGTCAACGCCCTTCACTCCCCTCCCCACCCCTCAATAAAGGATACTGTGCTGCTGCTGGCAAATCTGCCTGGCTTACAGTCTCTAAAAATCAGCCAGTCTCCACACCAGAAATGTGAGCCTCTTCTGTTATAGTTTAAGTGGTGGTCCTACTTATAGAAACAACCCCCAGAGAGCCTGTGAGCCCTGGGCCAGCAGAGGCTCCCCTCCAGAGCCTGGGGAGGCTGGGACAGGGCAAGTGAGGCAACAGGGGAGGGGTGTGCACTGCCACTGCCCAGTGCTGCCCTAGTGGAAGCTCCAGGCCGAGAACAGTTCTCTTTTATTTCCTCCACGCTGGCCAGGCCAGGCCTGCAGCTGACAGCAGGAGAGGGGCTGAGCCACAGAAGCACAGGCGGTCTTGTGTGGGGCAGACCTGGGCGGCTGGGGGGTGCTCGAGGGACAACTTCCCCTGCAATTGCCCACTCCTTGCTGCAGCTCCTTAGCCTTGACACTGAGTCTCTGTGATGAGATAACTGCACAGTTGGTAACTCTGGCCTCAGTGGTGACACAGAAATGGACAGGAGGGTCCATGAGGATGATGGGCTCAGTGAGAGGCCAGGGGGTGGTTTCCAAGTGGGCCTGGCACTCTGGCCTGACACAGTGAGGTTTTTGGGTGATATCTACCTGAGTGGGGTAGTAAGGTAGCAAAAATAGAGAAAGGGAGAGCACCTTTCAGAATGTGTGTGTGTGTGTGTGTGTGTGTGTGTGTGTGTGTGTGTGTGTGTATTGCTCTTGTATGCTTAAATGGTCGAGCTGTGTGGAGGGGCAGATCTGAATGTATTCAGTTACATGATGATGACAGGCTTCAGTGCATGATGGGCTGTTGGTGGTTGTGTTTCTCAGTCATCCATTTGTTGTAATAGTCATCTATTGCTGCATAACAAATGGCCCCAATTTAGTGGCTTAAATGAACAACAGTTATCATTTTGTAGTGTCTGTGGGTCAGGAATCTGGCACAACTTGCGTGGTCCTCTGGCTCTGATCCTCTCACAAAGCTCCAATCAAGGGGCTGGCCTGGTCTGCAGTCATCTCAAAGTTTGACTCATGGGTCATTTCATGAGTTCCTCATGGGTTAGTGGACGGAGGGTCTCAGTTCCTTACTGGCTGTCACCTGGAGGCTACTCCCAGTTCCTTGCCACACAGGCCTCTCCATAGAGCAGTTTACACATGGAAGCCAGCTGCATCAGGGCAAGCAACTTGAGGAGAGAGAGAGAGAGGACAGCATGGGAACCTGATCGTAGAGGCAACACTTATCCCCATTTGTCTTAGTCCATTTAGGCTGCTGTTGCAAAGTACCAGAGACTGAGTGACTTATAAACAATAGAAACTTACTTCTCACAGTTCTGGAGACTGGAAACCTGAGATCAGGGTGCCAGCATGGTCAGGTTCTGGTGAGGGTTCTCTTCTGGGTTGCAGACTGTCATCTTCTCATATCCTATATGGCAGAGAGGGCAAGAGAGCTCTCTGGGGTTCCTTTTATAAGGACCCTAATTCCATTCATGAGGACCCTACCCTTATGACCTAATCACCTCCCCAGGGTCCCACCTCCCAATACCACCCCAGCAGGAGTTAGGGTTTCAATATATAAATGTTTGGGGGGAACATTCCATCCACTGTACCTTTGCTGTCTTCCATTCATTAGAAATGAGTCATTCAAGGGAAGGGGATTACATAAGGGCATGAATGTCAGGAGGCAAAGAGCACTGAGTGCTGTTTTAGAAGTTGTCTATCACATCCATTAATTCATTTGGCAATTATTTCACGAGGACCTGCTATGTACAAGACAACATGCTAAAGGTGGAAGATAGAACAAAACTGTCCTTGTCACTTGTAGGTTACGACCTGGGAGGTGAGGCATGTATCAATTAAATATACAAATAAATGTCAAATTCCAAATACAGAAAATGCCTCAAAAGAGGGAGGCACACGGTGCCATGAGAGCCTTTAACCAGGGGACTGGGCCCCGGGGGCTCCCTGAGGATGATGATTGAGAAGTGTGCCAAGGCATGAGAGAAGACCAGGAGGTAGCCGGGCAGTATGGAGGGGAGGGGACAGAGAGGCAGCACTCCTGGCCCAAAGAACAGCATCATAGGTATATGATGGCGATGGGTGACAGCCCAGAGCACGTGTGCATGTTCGTGTGCCTTCTGTGTCTGGGTGAACTTGTGTGTTTACACCGTGTGAGTGAATTTCTTAGTCACACAACACTACTGGTGCACTTAAGGACTCTAGAAAAGGAAGGTGGCAGAGAGAACCAAACCTGAGCAGCCTCTCTGCACTTTCAGAATCATGTTCCTTCACTCTGCTTTCCACTCTCCCACTTTCCCGATCCCCTCTCTATTAAGGTTTCTTTGGGGAGTCATATATGTCCTCATAAAAAGCAAAAATCTGCTGCTGCCACCTAATGTAATATCCGGAAAGGCAGAGCTGTCTGCAAGGGCTGGCTCTGCACCCAGCCCAGCTTCGGAGGCTCCATTCTACAAACCAGCATCTCCCTGGTTAAAAAGATGGTCTATTGATTGAGGCTAAAGTGACTTTTTATGGGGCCTTCAGTCCAGAGACAGGAAAGAGACTGGGAGGAGACTGCAAGGCAGGAGCCCCTGGTGGAAGGAGGTGGGGAGAAGCCCTACAGCCAATGGGAAGGGCAGAGGGGGGCAGGAAGGGAGCTGGAAAAGCCCCTAGCCAGGACAGGACCCCTCTAGGTGTTAAGGGAGCCAAGTTTTGAGAGGGCTGAGGCTGGACACAGTGTGACATGTGGCCCAGCCCCATACACGTGTGTCTGAGGCTGACGAATCCCATGCAAGACCCAGTCATGTACAGACAAGCCCAGACCTGCTCAAATCAGCAAACATGTGTGGGTCGTGTCTTCAAGGCACCCAAGGAGGGGGCTTTCCTCCTTCCAGTAGCACCTTGATGAACTATGCAAGCCGACCCAGGACCTGGGATTCTAGCTCCACTCAGCCAATGACTAACGGCATGACTCCCACTCATTCCTCTCTTTGTTTATTAAAATAATTATCCATGCCCCTGTGCCAGGCACTGCATTAGCCTCTGGGGGCACAGGCATGGTCCTAGCACTCATGGGCCTAACAGTTTAGATAGAAAAGAATCATTGAGCAATATTCACATCACCATAGGATGACAGTTATGAGAGTTACATGAAGGGAAAACACAGATCTAACATGGTTCGGAAGACATTATGGAGCCAGCGGATGCTGAGCGCTGTAGAGGTGACTAGGCCTGTCTGAGTGTCAGCCTTGGCTCCCGCCTCCATTCCAGCAACAGTGTCCATTGCTGCATTTTCTCAGCAGATTAAGTGCATGATGGGCTACTTTCCTCTGACCCACCACCCAGTTTTGCAGTCATGGACCTAGTCAGTCCTCTGAGACTCAGCCTGTCTCTATCCTGCACGGGCCTGGAGCTGTCCCTCCCACTGTCTCTTGGGTTCCCTTGCCCCACAACACAGTGGGCCCCAATATCAGCCACTTGTGTGACCCCTCCCTGGTGCCCAGGAACATTTTCTCATTCCCTTCACACACTGCTGCAAGGGAAAGGGCCTCAGGGTGAGATGGACTGAGAGGATGCTTCAGGTCCTCCCTGCTCCAGTGTTCCCCCATTGATATTCACGGATTCTGGACAAAATGAGACAGCCTCCTCCGCCTTTACATCCCAGCCCACCCCTAGTCTGAACCATGCCATGGGGACTGAGGTGCCAGCCTCCTCCGTGTCCTCACCGGTCCTCATCTCTTGCCACCCAGCAGTACTTGTATCTCCATCTGTGTCATGCTCTGCTTTCTTCCCTTTTCAGACACCCATCTAAGGCCAGTCATCTAAACTTAGGATGTTCAGAGCCCGCACATGCTTTTTTCCACCCCGACAAAGCCTGGCTTTTACAAATCAAAGTCTTGCTTTTCTGACCATTGTCATTTCTCTCACTTTAAAGCAGTGGTTCTTAACCTTGGCTTAACTTTTGTAGGGACCTGAAAAATTTCCATTCCCAGAATTTCTGATTTAACTGATCAATTGATCTTAAAGTTCAATGGACTTAATTGATTATTAAATCAATTTTAATTGATGATTAAATTTGATGATTTAATTTATGATTCCAAGGTGGAATTGATGATTCCACCTTGCAGCCAGGGCCGAGAACCACTGCTTTAAAGAGTTTCATTTAAGAAGAGCAATGACTTCTTTGTTGCTGCAGATCCTGCCTTCCCTCCCCATGAAGGAAGCGAAGCCTCAGCAGGATGCACTGATTCAACACATATTAGTTGAGCCCCTTCTATGTGCCAGGCACTGTTCTAGGTGCTTGGGACACAGCAGTGAACAAAACAGACAAAAATCTCTGCCCTTACAGAGCTGTCATTCTAGCCAGGAGAGAGACAGGAAATGAGCAATAACAATAGCAAATCATAACTTTCACAGTATTATTTATAGGTGATATGCGCAAAAGGGAAGATTTTTTAAACAGTGTAATGGGTATCAGGTTGTCATTTAAAAAAGGGTGGTCAGTCAGACGAGACCTTGTGTAGAAGGTGACATTTGAGAAAAGACTTGAAGGAGACGAGAGGGCGAGACCACTCAAAATTCCCAGAATAAAAACCGTAGCAGGGCTGGGCGCAGTGACTCATGCCTGTAATCCCAGCACTTTAGGAGGCTGAGGTGGGTGGATTACCTGAGGTCAGGAGTTCGAGACCAGCCTGGCCAATATGGTGAAACCTCATCTCTACTAAAAATACAAAAAATTAGCCAGGGTGGCGGGCGCCTGTAATCCCAGCTACTCCGGAGGCTGAGGCGGGAGAATCACTTGAACCCAGGAGGTGGAGGTTGCAGTGAACCAAGGTAGCACCACCGCACTCCTGCCTGGGTGACACGAGTGAAACTGTCTCAAAAAGAAAAAAAACCATAGCAGATAGTTCACAATATTATCCTGCTACACTTATTTAGGGGGGAGAATCAATAGGACTTGGTGATTGGAAGTTGAGACCAGGGAGGGATGAGAAAAAAGGCTCCATCAAGGGTGACTCTTGGTTTCTTGCACAGCAGCTATGAGTATTAAAGGGTCTTTGATGTAGCTGTGGACACTGAAATCTGGAGGTGTAAGTCCAGGGTGACATTTTGGCCATGCTGGCGTGCGACGTCTACGAAACATCCCAGTGAACTGACACACAGATGAAGGGACAACAAACTACAGCCTGTGGGTCACTTCTGGCTTGTCATCTGGTTTTTACATTTTTAAATTATTGAAAATAATCAAAAGGAGGATCACATGAAATTTATGTAAAATTCTAATTTCAATGTCCGTAAACAAATTTCTTTGGAGCACAGCCGTGCTCATTTGTTCTTTTAGTGTCTACGGTTGAGTTTGCTCTAGAATGGCAGAGTTGAATAGTTGCAGAAGACACCATTTAGCATAAAATATTTACTATCTGGTCTATTACAGAAAAAAATTTGCCAATCCCTCTGTCGACAGTTGGATACATGGATCTGGAGCTCAGGGGGATCATGCAGGCTGGAGACATAAATGTGGAGGCATGTAAGCCATGGAAATGGGTAGGATTGGAAAGCAAGTATGGAATGAGAAGGGAAGAGGTTCAGGCCAGGCCCTGAAAAACTTGGACATCTGAAGCTTGGATGGAGGAGACAGAGCCCAAAAATAAGATGGAGAAAGAGTAGGCAAGAGGATGGAGGAAAATCCAAAGAGTATGTTGTCACGTTGTCAAGAAAGAAAAGGAAAATAAGTTATCACGAGGGACCGAGAGGTTAACAGGTCAATGCTGCTGAGAAATCAAATACTGTGAGAATGGAAAGTGTCTAATGAATTCAACAATGAAAGGGTAATTAGTGGCCTTGGTGGGGCAGTTGCAGTAGAGCAGTGAGAGAGGAAGCCAGTTTGGAATGGGATGAAGAGAGGATGGGGAGGAAGTGGAGATGAGACATTAGGACAACTTTTTTCGAGTAGCTCAACTGAGAATAGGAGTTCATCAGCCCATAAAGAGAAAATGATTGTTAGAAGTAGACGAAGGTCAAGGAGGTTTCATTTTTGTCATTGTTGTTTGTTTTAGCTTCAGAATGATTGGAGGGTGTTTGATTGGAAAAGGGAAAGAATGAAGAGGTAGGAGACAGAATAGCCAGCAAAGCAACCTGACCCTGTGAAAGCTCACTGACAGAAGCCCAAGAGCTCCTAGTTCCTGTGTGGCCCTTCCTCCACTGCTGTGAGCCCTTAGAAGTTGGGGAAAGCAGTTGGGGCATGGTGGCTCACACCTGTAATCCCAGCACTTTGGGAGGCCAAGGCAGGCAGATCTCCTGAGGTCAGGAGTTCGAGACCAGCCTGGCCAACATGGTGAAAACTGTCTCTACTAAAAATACAAAAATTAGCCAGGCAGGGTGGTGCTTGCTTGTAATCCCAGCTATTTTGGGGGGCTGAGGCAGGAGAATCGCTTGAACCCGGGAGACAGAGGTTGCAGTGAGCCAAGATAGTGCCACCGCACTCCATCCTGGGCAACAAGAGCAAAACTCTGTCTCAAAAAAAAAAAAAAAAAAAAAAAAAAAGAAGAGGAAGAAGTGGAAGAGGAGGAAGAGGAAGAGGAGGAAAATAAGCAGAGGAAGAGGAGGAAGAGGAAGCAGAGGAAGAGGAGGAAGAGGAAGAATAGGAAGAGGAGGAAGAGGAAGAAGAGGATGACAAGAGGGAGAAGAAAGAAGAGGAGGAGGAAGAAGAGGAGAAAGAAGAGGAAGATGAAGAAGAAGAGGAGGAAGAAGAGGAGGAGGAAGAAGAGGAAGAGGAGGAGGAAGAAGAAGAGGAGGAAGAAGAAGAAAATGAAAAAGAAGGAGAAGAAGGAGAAAGCCAACCCAGCCAGAGAAGCCTGCACCTTACCTTTCTCCTGTGGCAGGTGTGGTGGAAAAAGGCGACCCTCTGGAGCCAAACAATGCAGCTTAAAAATCCTGTCTCTGCCTCTTTCTGCCTCAAAGTGATCTTTGCAAGTGACTATCTCCAGAGTCTCAGTGTCCTTATCTGTGAAGTGGGGGACAAGCCTCTCTTGTTCACAAGACTTGTGAGGATCAGACGCAATGACCTTCACACACCAGCCACAATGTCTAACACATCAGAGACACTCAACTAATGTTAGATTTCCTCCTCCTTGTCCCAAACCATCCCCAGCCCAGCTACTTCCAGACTTTGTCTTGGAAAAAGAGAAAAGAATCTCAGATAAAAACTTGACCTACATTTAGTGCCAAGTCTCTTGTCTTTCAGGAAGGGAAGAGCTGCAATTCCAAGGATGCATTCAGCCAGCTGGCCTGGACTTGGCCAGATGCATTGCTTTGGAAACTCCCTGCTAAGGAAGGACTCTGAGATTCCTTCTTCCAATCAGATCTTGGCACGACCCCTCTGGCTATCTGAACTCTGGAAGCTTTTGTCAAAACAAGAATTTCTGGCCTGTTTTGCCAGGGTTCTAGTTTTATAGAAGGTTCTGTAGCATTATAGTGTTTGGAGCTTGTCTGGAATTGTCACCAGGCCACCAAACTTTCACCTCAGGAGATGATGTTTCTTTGTTTGTTTGTTTTGAGACAGAGTCTTGCTCTGTCCCCCAGGCTGGAGTGCAGTGGTGCGATCTTGGCTCACTGCAACCTCTACCTCCTGGGTTCAAGCAATTCTCGTGCCTTAGCCCCCGAGTAGCTGGTATTACAGGTGTGCACCACCATGCTTGGCTAATTTTTGTATTTTTAGTAGAGACTGGGTTTTACCATGTTGGCAAGGGTGGTCTCAAACTCCTGACCTCAAGTGATCTGCCCACCTGGGCCTTCCAAAGTGTGGGGATTACAGGCGTGAGCCACCACACCCTGCCTAGGAGATGGTTTTTCTTTCAACTCCTGACAGCCCACAGAGATCAACGGTTCCCAGCACAAAGGAGGGTGTGGCCAAGATCAGGAGACATGGCCAGTGTAGGGTGAGGGACAGTGTGGGGTAGTGTCCACTGTTACCATGCTTGTGGGGGTCATCTGCACAGAGCACCTGCCTCCTGCAGTCAACCTCTCAGGCTGCAACCCAGAGCATCCTGTTCTAAGCCTCATCTTCCCAACCTGTTGTTTAGAAAACATAAAATGGATAGATTTTCCTGGCATTTCCTTGTCAAGCCTGGCAACATGACTTCGGCCTTGGCTTTACACTCAGTCAGGAAAGTGTTTCATCATTTTCTAGGACAAAAATCCTGTGAAGGGGACAAACCAGGTTGGTCTTTCATCATAAGAGATCAACTCAGCAGGCCAGGGAGGGAGAGAAGCCATTTGTTCTGGGAAGCAAATCAAAGTATCAAAGATGCCTCCTGCAAGTATTTAAATTAAATATTATGTTTCATTGAATGTAAGATATATAATTAATAAAGGTTCCCCACCTTCTTTATAGTCTTACTGAGCTGCAGAGAGATCATTACCAAACAAACCTCTCCACAGTGCCCAGAATGATGGGTGTGTACGTATGTTTGCAGGTGTGAGTGACAATGTGTGCCTGAGTATTTCTGACAACTTGTGCCTCAGGAGTCATTTGACTACAGAAAGCCCACCCAAGCCAACTTATGTAAAAGAGAATTTGTTATAAGGAATTGGGAACATCTCACTCTAACAGACAAGTTGGGTAATGCTCCTACTCTGTCAGCGTCTATACTTTCTGATGGGACCAAACCGCTCTCCTCACCAACACCCACAGCTCACTGGACCGGGACGTCCAAACCATGCTGCCTCAGTTGGCTTCTGACTCCCAGAAATTTGAAACTGAGACCCAGACGTTCAAATTAGTTGGTGGTGCTGTGACTAGGAGGGCGTGTCTCAAAGGTGCGTGTCAATGTTTGAATTATGTGCCTTCTTAGCACAGTGGTTCTCAGACTTCTGCATGTCAAAGGAGCACCTAGGGCATTTGTTAAAAATGGAGTTTCTTTGGCTCCATCCCCAGAGATTCAGGGCTCTAAATTTTTAATAAACGCTTCTAGTGATTTGAATGTAGGTATTTCAGCAAGACAGAAGAGAGAAAGAAAAAAGAGAAGCAGATGACTGATGGAAAACCTTGCTGCCCCAGAATGCTTTTAAAAAAAAGAGAGAGAGAGAGAGAGAAACTAACTACCTCGGTTGAAGGTGGCTTCCAGTTTTCAGTTAAAGTCCCTCGTAAGACCCTTCCATCATTTCTGCCCTTGTGTTCTCTGGATACCTCTGATTCCTAAGAAACTCTAAGTTGGTTTCTGTTTCCTACCACCAAAGAACTCCTAAAAGCACTGGTGTTTATGGAACCAAGGGCAAGTAACCATCTGGTCCAATTAGAGGTGGCCGGTGGGAGCAGAGGCAGGACCGCCTTCTATAAACACAGCTACTTCCTCTGCCTCTCTCACAGGTACAGTGGCAGGTCCTCGAATTTACTACAGTGGACGTTTCGGAGCGTGTAAGGGCCCCTGAGTGTTTGTGTGCCTGTGTGTGCGTGCAGGTGCACAACTCTGGCTGGGTCTGCTGCCTGGGAGGTACCTGGGTATGGTGTTTTCTCAGAAAACAAGATTATAATTGTGAGTGGGTGTGTGTTACTGAATCTGTCTGTGCACATGAGTGGGAGAGAACCAAGCCAAGCTGCATTCTAGGTTATAATTGTCTACATTAGAGACTCATTAACTGTATCGCTGCATCTACCCATAATATGCCAGGATTATATTTCGAAATTAGCTTCTTAAAGAGAGAGAGCAGAGAGCCCCGTGTTATATGGGAGAGGGGAGTTCCAGACCATTTGGAAAAGGAAAGGTGACCAGTGTTGCACTCAGAATGACCTGGGGACTAGGCAGAGACAGACACCAAAGGTCTGCAGGGTCAACCCCAGACAGCCTGAGAAGGCACCAGGTTCCGTTGCCATGGTGTGGGAAGCAAAGTTAGAGCAGAGGGAACATGGCCCCAGAGCCAGGAGACAACAAGGACACAACGTGCCTGGGCCAAAGTCCCCAGGGCATTAAGAACCCAGTCAGTGATCAGAGGAAGCGATTTCCTCCCACCTCAGCCTCCCAAGTAACTGGGACTACAGGCACACACCACCACATGCAGCTACTTTTTTGTATTTTTTTTTTTTTTTTTTTTTGTAGAGGTGGGGTTTCACCAGGTTGCCCAGGCTGGCCTCTAACTCCTAGGTTCAAGCGATCTGCCTGCCTTGGCCTCCCAGAGTGCTAGGATTATAGGTGTGAGCCACCATGCCTGACCTTGTACAGCATCTTAAGGGCACTTCTACATCTATGACAGTCACTACAGCAAAATTCTCATCACAAACCAGAGCGGAGAAGCAAGCTCTCTTTCCCATACAGCACCCCCACCTGTGGCACTTTATCTGTCTCTCTCTGAGATCGTGTATTGCCTCCTGCCTCCCGCTTTATCGTGTGCTGTATGGGAAGGAGAGGTTGCTTCTCCGCTCTGGTTTGTGATGAGAATTTTGCTGTAGTGACTGTCATAGATGTAGAAGTGCCCTTAAGATGCCCTCCTTGCCTTGTGTGTCTGTGCTCGGCCCATTCTCCTTCATCTTTCTTCTGCTCTGCAGGGCTGCATTTCTCAGGTTTCTCTATCATCTGGTTTTTT
Source organism: Chlorocebus sabaeus (assembly GCF_047675955.1). Lineage (NCBI taxonomy): Eukaryota > Metazoa > Chordata > Mammalia > Primates > Cercopithecidae > Chlorocebus > Chlorocebus sabaeus. The sequence goes on along the minus strand of NC_132929.1, from coordinate 48,647,132 downwards.
ATTATGTTTGGCCACTGGGGAGCATTGGCAGGAAATTGGGTGCCGGGCTCTTTCTCACTCTGCCTCTGCATTAAGAGGATCTCGGACAGTTGCTGTATGTTTTCCATTCCTACAGATGCTGCCAGACAAGCCCACTGTGGTTCCAGCTCTTGCTGGGTGACCCTGCAGCCTGGGGGAGCCAGTGCTTCCTGCTGCTATTACTTTGAATTGTCTCACTGTCCTCTGTTTAACTTCTCAGCTGGGCTCATTGTTCACATCTATTACCTGGCTATTACCTGTTTAACAAATTCCCTGCATTAAAGTCCCTCTGTTTTAAATATTCAAGAGGTTTCTATTTCCTGGTGAGACCCTAACTGATCCACCTCAGAATAAGAAAGGACTTTGTGGTGGGATGAAGAAGACCGGGGGTCAGGGGAGAGTTCTGGAGGAGAGACACAGGTTAGAGAATCACTGACGTAGAGGTGGAGGATAAAACCAGACAGCAGTGAAGGATAAAGCCGTGGGAGTGGCAAGACTGATCACACAGAGGGTAGGAAGCTCACTAACTCACAAAGCAACCCATCCCGAATTAGTAAAACTACTGTTTAAAATGAATTGGAATCCGCCTCACTGTAAGGTGCACCAACTGTTGCTGCAGATCAAATCTGATTTTTTTCCACATGCCAGTCCTTCGGGTTTTCAGTGAAGCATATCTTGCTCTCTTCCACATCTTTGCTAAGATGACATCTCTGAATCTTCAGGCATTTCCTGGCAAGGCAGGGTTCCTGAGGTCCTTGCTCCCCTGCCCTGGTGACTCGCCTCTGGACATGATCCCATTTAGCAGTGCTCCTTACAAATAAGCTCCTACGGGGAAACACTGGTCTCTAGATGTCATCTCAACTTCCTTGTTTCAGAAGGAAGACACGAAACCTCTACAGAGGCATCCAAGGCTGAATTCCAGCCAGGCACAGTGGCTCACGCCTGTAATCCCAGCACTTTGAGAGGCCGAGGCAGGAGGGTTGCTTGAGTCCAGAAGTTCATGAGCAGCCTGGGCAACATGGCAAAACCCAGTCTCTCCAAGAAAAAAAAAAAAAAAAAAAAAAAGCAAAAATTAACCGGGCATGGTGGCATGTACCTGTGGTCCCAGCTACTCAGGAGGCTGAGGCAGGAGGATCTCCACCCCAGGATGTAGAGGCTGCAGTAAACTGTGATCACGCCCCAGCCTGGGCAACAGAGTGAGACCCCATCTCGAAAACAAACCAACAAACTGAATTCCATTTTGGAGTTGTAATCCCAACTACCGGTTTCCTGTGGATTTGCAGACAGGTCACAGAATGGGAAAAAAGATAGGTCTTCTATTTAAGGTAAACTCGCCCCCTCCTGTCTGTGGTAGTTGGTTGGATAACTCAACATGCATTCTAATCTCCTTTGCCCGCCTCCACACCAGAGACTGGGAAGATGAAATACTTTCTTTCCCAGCTTTCCCTGAAGCTGGGGGTGACAGGCCTATAACATAGTTCTGGCCAATTAAATCTGAATGCAAATCTGTTGGGGCTCCTGAGAAAGTTTTGCCTTCCTAATAAGAGACAAGTATCTCTGCAACCATCCCATCCTGGTCCTTCCTGCCTTTGACATAGTCATAATGTGACTGTGAGGGAAATGCCTGGAGAATCGCAGAAAAGCTGGCCCTGACACAGGGGACCCTGGAGCCAGTGTGGACGGTCCCCACCTCTGGACTTCTTGCATTAGGGAAAAAATCTGAACCAACACACTGAGGAAAAATAGTTTCAACTTCTATTACAAGGAGTTAATATTCCCGATATTTTAACAAAGTTCCTAAAATAGAAAAGACCTCAACTAGATAGAAAAATAGACAAGGCAGATGAACAGACCATTAACGGAAAAGAAATGCAAATCTCTCTTGACCATACGGGATGCTCTTAATAAGAGAAATGTAAATGAAAACTGAGATCTCATACTCACCTATTACTGGTAAAAATTCAAAGCTTTGACAACATAATTCTGTTACTGCAGCTCTGGAGAATAGACACTCTCATACTTTGGGGGCAGGAATGCAAAATTGTTATACAATCACCACGGAAATAATTTGGCAAAATTATCTGTTTTCACTCTTTGTCTCAGCAATCTCACTTCTAGAAATATCTCCCAAATATGACCAAAAAAAAAAAAACCAAAAAAACAAAAAAAAAAACGCAACACATGTGCAAGCTTATTCATTACAGAGTTATTTGTAAATGCAAAAGCCGCCCACACTGACCCACCCAATGATGGGGATTGTTGAATAAACTATGGTACATCAAAATCCAAAATGCTCCAAAATTCAAAACATTTTGAGCATGAACATGACACCACAAGTGGAAAATTCCACACATGACCTCATATGACAGATGCAGTCAAAAGCAGTCAAAACTTAGTTTCATGTGCAAAATTATTACAAATATTATAGAAACTTACTTTTAGTCTCTGTGTTTAAGGTGTATATGAAACAAATGAATTTCATACTCAGATTTGGGTTCCATCCCCAAGATATCTCGTTATATATATGCAAATATTCCAAACCACCGCGCAACCCCCCACCCCCTGCCAAAAAAATCCAAAATCTAAAACACTTCTGGTCCCAAGCATCTTGGAAAAGGGACACTCAGCTTATATATCTATATGATGGAATTATATGCAGCTGTAAAATGGAATGAGAACCATTTCTGTACATGACTAAAGAGGAGTTTCCAACACATGTAAGTACATAAAGTAAGATGGCAAATGTGTGTATAGTATGCTACCACTTACCCAAAAAGGGGTAGGATACAATTATATTTTTCATGGAAGGTTTTTTTATTATTAAAACATGGCTTCTAAAGAGGCAAGAAAGAGACCAGGCGCAGTGGCTCATGCCTGTAATCCCAGCACCCTGGGAGGCCATGGCAGGCAGATTACTTGAGGTCAGGAGTTAGAGACCAGTCTGGCCAACATGATGAAACCCCAACGCTACTAAAAATACAAAAAACAAAACAAAACAAAACAAAAATTAGCCCGGTGTGGTAGCGCATGCCTGAAATCCCAGCTACTTGGGAGGTTGAGGCAGGAGAATCGCTTGAAAGCAGAAGGTGGAGGTGGCAGTGAGCCGAGATCGCGCCACTGCACTCCAGCCTGGGTGACAGAGTAAGTTGTGAGCTCAAAAAAAAAAAAAAAAAAAAAAGAAAGAAAGAAAGAAAGAAAAAAGGGCAGGAAAGAAAGAAAAATAGTGGCAAGGGCAGGGACAGAGCTGGACTTCTTAGACTGCCCCTGGTTTTATAGATTTGACTTTGGAACCATGTAAACATACTCCATAATGATAAAATTTAATGTTAAAAATGATATCTAAAAATCAAAACTAAAATGAAACAAGTAAAACAAAAATGAATCTCTATTTCAGTAAGAAAAATTCTAATATTAAGTCAATCTTGCATTCCTAGGATAAATCTGATTTGATCATGATGTATTATCTTTTTTACCAGTGTGGAATCCTATTTACTGCTGTTTCATCTGGGATTTCCACTTTGTTACCCACTCGAAATTACCCTATAATTTTCCTTTCTCATACTGTCCTGTTTTTTTTTTTTAATCAAGCCTGCACAAGTCTCCTAAAAGTTGTTTAAGGGTATGCTATCGTGTTCTATATGCTGGCAGAATTTACATGGCATTGAAATTATTGTTCTTTCACTGTTTGGTAGAATTTAGCCACATGAGGCCGGGCGTTGTGGCTTACGCCTGTAATCCGAGCACTTGGGAGGCCAAGACAGGTGGATCACTTGAGGTCAAGAGTTGGAGATCAGCCTGGCCAACATGGTGAAACCCTGTCTTTACTAAAAATACAAAAATTAGCTGGGTGTGGTGGCAGGCGCCTGTAGTCCCAGCTACTAAGGAGGCTGAGGCAAGAGAATCGCTTGATCCCGGGAGGTGGAGGTTACAGTGAGTTGAGATGGTGCCACTGCACTGCCAGCCTGGGTGACAGAGAGAGACTCTGTCTCAAAAAACAAAAAAGAATTCAGCAACATGAAACAACCATATGAAACAATGGTTTTCAAGGCACTGGATATCAAGCAATGAAAGACAGGTCTCTCTCAGAGACAGGAAATAAATAAGGTCAGCCATCCTCTTACCCCAGCTTCCTGCTGCAAGGGAATTTCCAGACTCAAAACAGGGATAGGTCTCAGGCAGAGGCTAATAGACACCCCAGCTGGAGGAGATGGAGATGATAGTCCAAGAACATCAAAAGTCTTTTGAACTGAATGAGAATGAAAACATATCAACATACCAAAATTTGTGGCTACAGCTAAAGCAGTACTTAGAGAGAAATTTAAGCAGTAAACACTTATATTAGAAAAGAAAGGTTGACATAGAACTGTAGTTTTGAGAAAAAAAAAAAAGAAATGATTACAGCTTCCACCTTAAGACACTAGAAAAAGAAGAACATATAAAACGCAAAGTAAGCCAAAAGACATGAAAAAATGCTCATCAACACTGGCCATCAGAGAAATGCAAATCAAAACTACAATGCGATACCATCTCATGTCAGTTAGAATGGCAATCATTAAAAAGTCAGGAAACAACAGATGCTGGAGAGGATGTGAAGAAATAGGAATGCTTTTACACTGTTGGTAGGAGTGTAAATTAGTTCAACCATTGTGGAAGACAGTGTGGCGATTCCTCAAGGATCTAGAACTAGAAATACAATTTGACCCAGTGATCCCATTACTGGGTATATACCCAAAGGATTATAAATTATGTTATTTAAGGACACATGCACATATATGTTTATTGCGGCACTATTCACAATAGCAAAGACTTTGAACCCACCCAAATGTCCATCAATGATAGACTGGATTAAAAAATGTGGCACATATACACCATGGAATACTATGGAGTCATAAAAAAGGATGAGTTCATGTCCTTTGTAGGGACATGGATGCAGCTGGAAACCATCATTCTCAGCAAACTGTCACAAGGACAGAAAACCAAACACCGCATGTTCTCACTCATAGGTGAGAATTGAACAATGAGAATACTTGGACACATGGCGGGGAACATCACACACCAGGGCCTGGCGGGGGCCGGAGGCTAGGGGAAGGATAGCATTAGGAGAAATACCTAATGTAAATGACCAGTTGATGGGTGCAGCAAACTAACATGGCACGTGTATACCTGTGTAACAAACCTGCACATTGTGCACCTGTACCCTAGAACTTAAAGTGTAATAATTTTTTTTAAATGCAAAGTAAGCAGAAGAAAGAAAAAAATAAAAATCAGAAGACCAATGGATGAAACGGAAAACAATAGAAAAAAAAATCAATGAAAGCAAAAGCGATTTTTTTAAGATAATAAAACTGATAAACCTCTAGCTGGGCTTCTAAGGAAAAAAAGAAAAAAGATAAAAATTACCAATATCAGGAATGAGAGATATGATATCACTACAGATTCTATAGATAAAGCAAGGATAATAAGAGAGTATTATAACAAACTAATATTATGACACCTTAGATAAAAATGAAAAAATTATTTAAAAGACACTAATTACCAAAACTCCCTCAAGAAGAATAATCTGAATAGCCATACGTCTATTAAAGACATTTAATTTGTTAATTAAAAATTCACACACAGAGGCTGACAACAGCAGCTCATGTCTGTAATCCCAGCACTTTGGGAGGTCGAGGTAAGAAGATTGCTTAAGACCAGGAGTTTGAGACCTGCCTGGGCAACATAGCAAGACCCCTTCTCTACAAAAAATTTAAAAATTAGCCAGTTGTGGTGGCATGTACCTGTAGTCCTAGCTACTCAAGAGGCTGAGGCAGGAGGATCACTTGAGCCCAGGAGTTAGGATTCAACGTCACCGTGAGCTATGATTGCACCACTGCACTCCACCCTAGGTGACAGAGCAATACCTTGTCTCTGAAAAAATCAAATTTAACTAAAAAATTTAAAAGTCACACAAAGAAAACTCCAGCCCAGGTGGTTTCACCAAATATTATAGGAGGAAAATTTCCTTCAAACATTATGCCACAGATTAAGGAGAAAAATTATCAATTCTGCAGAAATTCTTTCAAAACATTGAAGAGCAGGGCGTATTTCCCAACTTATTCCATGAGACTAGCATTACCCTGATACCAAAACCAGACAAAGACATCAGAGGAAAAAAAAAATAGTAGACCAATATTCTTCATGAATATAAACATGTAAGTTCTAAACAAAATTTTAGCAAATCGAATTCAACAATATGTAAGAAAGGATAATACATCATGACCAAGTGGAGTTTATCCAAGGAAAAGAAAAAAAGGCACCAGTCTTTATTGGCAGGTGACATGACCCCCTATGTAGAAAATGTGATGGAATTTACAAAAATAGCTACTACAATTCATAAGTAAGTTAGCGTAGTTGCAGGACACAAGATCAATATATAAAAATCAATTCTACTTCTAAATACCAGCAATGAACAATCAGAAGTTGAAATTTCTAAAGCACCATTTACAATAGCATAAATAAATATGAAATACTTGGGAGAAAGATATGAAAGATCTGAACACTGAAAAATATAAAATATTGCTGAGAAAAACTAATGACAACCTAAATAAATGGAGATATATCATGTTCATGGGTTGAAAGACTCAAGATGTTTGTCCTCCCCAAATTTATGTATAGATTCCAATGAAAATTCCAGCAGGCTTTTTTGGTAGAAATTGACAAGCTAATTCTAAAATTTGTGTTGAAACACAAAAGACCTAGAAAAGCAAAACAACTCTTTGTAAAAGAGCAAAGTTGGAGGACTAACACAGTCCGATCTTAATAATTATTTTAAACCTACAATTATCAATATAATTATTGCTGTAAAGACAAAAAAATAGATCAGTGAAACAAAAAATAGAATTTAGAAATAGATACACAACTGATTTTCAGCAATGGTGCAAAGGAAATTCAATGGAGAAGAGATAATATTTTCAGCAAATGATGTAGGAACAACTGGACCATCCACAGCCAGGAAAATGAACTTCAATCCGACAACTTGCACCTTTTACAAAAATTAACTAAAAATGATCCTAGATTTAAATGTAAACACTAAAATTATAAAAAACTTTAGAAAAAAGTATAGAAGAAAATCTCTGTGACCTTGACTGAGGCAAGGATTTCTTAGGTATGACACCAAAAGTACAATCTGTAAAAGAAAAATTGATAAATTGAACTTCATCAAAATTGAAACATACGTTCTTTGAAAGACACCATTAGAGAATAAAAAACAAGCTACAGACCAAAAGAAAATGGTTATAAACTGTATGCCTGCCAAAGGACATGTATCCAGAATATACAAAGAATTTTCAAAACCGAAATAACCTGTTAAAAATGGTCTAAAGATAGACACTTTACCAAAGAAGATATGTGAATAGCAAATAAGCATGGAAAGATTTTTAACATCATTAATCATTGAGGAAATGCAGATTAAAACTACAACAAAATAGAGCTACACAGCCACAAGAATGGCTAAAATAAAAAAGCCTGACTATATCAAGTGTTAACAAGGAAATAGAGAAACTGAATCTCTCATGCACTGCCTGTGGGAATGTAAAATGGTTCAGTCACTTTGGAAAACGGTTTGTCAGTTTATTAAAAAGGTAAATATATACCTACCGTATGCTCTAGCCTTTCCACTTCTAAACATTTGGCTGGGCGCAGTGGCTCAAGCCTGTAATCCCAGCACTTTGGGAGGCCGAGACGGGCGGATCACGAGGTCAGGAGATCGAGACCATCCTGGCTAACACGGTGAAACCCCATCTCTACTAAAAAATACAAAAAAAAAAAGCTAGCCGGGCGAGGTGGCGGGCGCCTGTAGTCCCAGCTACTCGGGAGGCTGAGGCAGGAGAATGGCGTGAACCCGGGAGGCGGAGCTTGCAGTGAGCTGAGATCCAGCCACTGCACTCTAGCCTGGGCGACAGAGCGAGACTCCCTCTCAAAAAAAAAACAAAAACAAAAACAAAAAACTAAATATTTACACAAGAAAAATGAAAGCATATGTCCATACAAAGACTTGTAGATGGATGTCCACAGTAGATTTATTTGTAATAGCCCAAAACTATTAATAAATGGCTCAAATGTCCATCAACAGGTGAATGAATAAACAAATCCTGGTGTAGCCATACAAATACTATTCAGCAATAGAAAGAATGAACTCTTGATAAATGCAACAGCATAAATGAATCTCAAAATAATTATGCTGAGCCTAAGAAGATAGACAAAAAAGACTACATACTGTATGATTCCACTTATGTAAAACTCAAAAAATGCAAACTAATCTATAGTAACAGAAAGCAGATCAATAGTTGCCTATTGTGGTGGGCAACCTCTAAAACGTCTCCCTGCGATACCCACCCCCTGGCACTCACACCCTCGTGTAACTCCTTCCCCTTGAGAGCGGGCAGGACCTTGCGACCCACTTCTAATGAACAGAATATGGCAAAAATGATGAGATGTTGCTTTTGAGATTAGGTTTCAAAGAGGTGGTGACTTCTGTCTTGCCTATAAAATGAAATCACAGCCCTGGCGGATCCTAGGGTTACAACCTTGGGAGAGACCCTGAGGCAGAGTCACCCAGGTAAGTTGTGCCCCACACTCCTGGCCCACAGAAGATGAGAGATGATGAACATTTGCAGTTTTCAGCTGATACATTTTGGGGTTATTTGTTATACAGCAATAGATAAGTAATACATCTGTAGACTGGGTATTACTATTAATTACTATTACTATTAATAGTAATTAATAATATATAATACTTATATAATAAGTAGATTATATTATATGGATTGCATATAATAAAAATATAAATTATATATCATAAATAGATCCAATTTTATAAATAGATAAGTAATACATCTGTAGATTAATATTATTAATTACTACTACTATTAGGTATTGCTATTAATACTCAGGTGAGATAATTGGGGGGAACACAGGTGTGAGAGGCAGAAGAGAGGGGTTGCAAATGGGCATGAAGGAAGTTTTGGAGATAAAGGATAGAGTCATTACGTTGATGACCATGATGGTTTCATGAGTGTATGCATATGTCAAAACTTACTAATTTCTACACTTTAAATATGTGTAGTTTGTTACATGTAAATGATGTCTCAAAAAAGTTGGTTTTAGAAAGGTGCTGTGAGGTCCAAGAGAGAACTAAGAATTTATCAATGGGCCACGCACGGTGGTTCATACCTGTAATGCCAGCACTTTAGGAGGCTGAAGTGGAAAGATCACTTGAACCCAGGAGTTTGAGACCAGCCTGGGTAACATAGGGAAACTCCAGCTCTACAAAAAATAAAAAATTACCCGTGTGCAGTGTCATGTGCCTATAATCCCCACTACTCAGTAGGCTGAGGTGGAAGAATCACTTGAGTCCGGGAGGCAGAGGTTGCAATGAGCCGAGATCATGCCACCGCACTGCAGCCTAGGTGACAGGGTGAGACCCTGTCTCATATATATATATTTATCAATGGATGCAGCAATGTGGAGGTCATTGATCTAGGGTGACCTCCAGTCTGGATTTGCCCAGGACTGTGGTGGTTCCTGGAACACAAGAGTGTCCATTTTAAAGCCTGGAAATGTCCCAGGCAATCAGGGATGAGCTGGTTATTCTGCTGCTGATGCTGACGGGATGAGAGGGGCATCTGTCGTGGAAGTCAGTGGCAAACTTGACAAAGTTTGGTGGGACTCTGTTTCGGTGGGACTCTGAGGACAAAAACCTTTTGGAATAGTTCAAGACAGAATGGGAGAAGAATTGGGGATGCTGAATATAGACAACTCTTTCGAGAATTTTTGTTGCAGCAGCAAGGAGAGAATTGTGGTAGTAACTGGGCAGGCGGGGTGGATACGGTGTCCAGCAAGTTAAGTTTTAAGACGGGCGTGATTACAGCTTGTGTGTGTGCAAATGGAAATAATCCAGTGGGGAGAAAGTTTTTGATAATGCTGCACCATACAGACAGAGATCACTGCAGGAGAAAAGCCTCCAGCAGCCGACCTAGTTGTCAAAGCAGAGTTCCCACATGTGGTCTGTAGCTCCCTGCCAAGCCACAGGAGCTCCCACAGTGGGTCACAGTGACCCCTCAAGTCGCTTCTTCACTTCTTACAGGCAAGTGACTTCTGCTTCTATAGACACTCATAGTTTTGGCTTAGAAGGGTTACTTACTAGTAACCTAATAAGTGAGTCATGAAAAGTTACTGAAATGTGCTATCCATACACTGAAATTACCTAGGACTCTGGCTGTGTCCTTTGCTAAAAAACCTGGCTGCCACACAACACTTGGCAACATTGCCAAGCTCCTGCTCCAGCACACTTGCAGATGGTTAGAATTTCACAACTTTCCGGAAGGGCTCATGGCTACGGCTTCATCAGTGTTGCCCACTGGCTGTGGTTTTGTTTCGTTACCGATGGCCTTGCTATTTTTGTTATAAAAGCTTCTTTTAGTTTAGCTTTAATGTTACCATTCACCTTTTTGTGGGTTGCTAGGTTTATTTCACAGTCTACAAAAATCCACATTGGCATCGATAATACTTAACCTGCAGTTTTCCTATATTTCATCAAGGCCATCTAAGTTTGGTGTCCAACCCTTAATCACTCATATCCCTATGATGGGCTATTTGCAAATATCAGCTACTTTCATAAGTAAAACGAAACTATTGAGAGTTATTTTTAAGTTTTTAGGAAATTGTTTTATAGTACAAAAATGCTTTAGTATGTTCATATTCTTTTTTTCTTTCTTTCTTTTTTTTTTTTTTTAGATTGCCCAGGCTGGAGTGCAGTGGCACGAGCTTGGCTCAATGCAACCTCCACCTCCCAGGTTCAAGCAATTCTCCTGCCTCAGCCTCCTGAGTAGCTGGGATTGCAGGTGCCTGCCATCACGCCCAGCTAATTTTTTGTAATTTTAGTAGAGACAGGGTTTCACCATGTTGGCCAGGTTGGTCTCGAACTCCTGACCTCAAATGATCCACCCACCTTGGTCTTCCAAAGTGCTGGGATTACAAGTGTGAGCCACCGTGCCCAGCCTAATATGTTCATATTCTAAAGAAACTACTAAGTGAATCATTTATATATTGCTAGCAGCATGACAAATCCAATCTGTTTTATTTTTTTCCATTCGTTATAATCCTTGAGTTTTTTCCTGAGTGGAAATTCGAGGAGAGGGGAGAGCACGAAGTCTTATACCCTGCCTATGAGTGCCACAATCAAAAGGTTCAGGGGCCCCAATTCTACAATTCTAAAAGGAGTTTTAGGGCTTTTCAGGACAGACCTTCGTGCCAGCGCAGGCAGAGTCTATAGCTCTCCAAATCCTGTGAGCAGCAGTTTTCCTAACTCCAGCCTGGCTCCCACAAGTGCCCACAGCCATTCCTTCCTTCTTCTTAAGAGCCAGCCCAGAGTAGGCTGTGGCTGTGCATGACAGGGAATAACATCCCATTTTTCTGGGCTGCATCTTTCATTTTTTTCTTGTCTCTTTTGGCTTCTCTCTTCTCTTTGCTGCAAGATTTAGACTTACTGCTCTAAATATAGCTTCCAACAGGTGTGCAGCCAGGGCGGGGAGGCTGTGGTCCAGCTGTCCCCAGACACGTGGATTCTCTCCAACCGCCTTGCTGGGTCACGGCATTGGGAGGGACAAAAGGAGGCACAGCTTCTCATTCCCAGAGCAAAGCTAAGCCCAAGGGAGTGTGCAAGCTACCTCCCGACTAGGGAGAACTACTCCGGGTCAGCACGGAATCAGGAATTAGGTCCTATGTTCCCATTCGTGGCAGACACTGCCTGATGTCTACTCAATATCCGCGTCCTCCTTTCTTGTTAGTATAAACCCCATTTGGCAGGAAGATGGGAGTAGAGAAAGGGATCAACAGAACTAAGAGTCCCAGCTAAAGACAAAACGAAATTAAACAGGCCAAGCACAGTGGCTCATGCCTGTAATCCCAGCACTTTGGTAGGCTGAAGCGGGCAGATCACTTGAGGTCAAGAGTTCAAGACCAGCGTGGCCCACATGGTGAAACCCTGTCCGGATGTGGTGGCGTGTGCCTGTAATCCCAGCTACTTGGGAGGCTGAGGCAGGAGGATTGCTTGAACCCAGGAGGTGGAGGTTGCAGTGAGCAGAAATTGCACCATTGTACTCCAGCCTGGGCAACAGAACAAGACTCCATCTCAAAAAAAAAAAAAAAAAAAGGCTAAATTTAACATTATATTTTCTAGCCTAGCTCTGGCCAATAAGACATACATACATTAAAGGTTTCTGAGAAAGACTTGCTTTCCTCTCTTCCTGCCCATGTCCTGATAACTGGAGCTGCAGCAGCCATCTTGTGACCATGAGGAAAAGGCCAAGAGAAACAGAGACTGCAGACCCAAATCTTTGAACCGCTAAAACACCACCACTACTTATCTATCTTTCTTGTTGTGTGGGGTAAAAAAATAATAATAATAAATCATTAAAGTTTAAATTCCAACTCTCGACCGAATGCAAGTCCTAATGGATAAACCATCTGATATGGTATGATCTGGCTCTGTGGCCCCACCCAAATCTCATCTTGAATTGTAATCCCCAGGGAGGGACCTGGTGGGAAGTGATTGAATCATGGACACGGTGAGGGAGTTCTTATGAGATCCCATCGTTTACAAGCATGGCATGTCCTCCATGTGCTCTCTCTCCTGCCACCTTGTGAAGAAAGTGCCTGCTTCCCCTTCGCTTTCCACCATGATCGTAAGTTTCCTGAGGCCTCCCCAGCCATGTGGAACTGTGAGTCAATTAAACCTCTTTTCTTTATAAAGTACCAGTCTCAGGTAGTATCTTTATAGCAGTGTGAACATGGACTAATGCACTATCTTTCACCCAGGGCATGGGGCTGGGCAGGTAACTGAGGACACACCTGTTTGATATCATCCTTCCTTCCTCCCCTGCTCCTTTTCCCCCTCCTCCCATATCTCCTCCCTTTCCCCCTTCCCCACTGAGTCTGTACTCTGCACCAAGCTCTGGGCCATGCCCTGAGAGAAAGTAGTGAAGCTTCAGGTAGCCCTGGGGAGAGCCTGCCACCTGCTCTACAGGGCTGATCTTATCCCGAGATAAGCTTGGGTCTCCTAGGTGATTTCTATGGCTTCTCCCTCTGCATATGGTTTCTTTCTCTTCTTAGGGGGGCAGGTGGTAGAGAGGGAAGAGCATAAATCTCTGTGTCACAGCCCTGTGTTTGAATCCCAGCTCTGCCCCCTGTTGGCTCTGAGATCCAGGTAGTTTAAGGGTGAGCTCCTCTGAAAAATGAACTGCCCTCAGGATTAAATGACACAGCAAGAGTTTACCCTTAGTGGGTGCCTACTCTGGGCCAGATGACTTTTAGACATGATTTTTGATCTTCAGAGCCAGTGCTTTTTAAATTTGAATGTGCAAAGAATCACAAGGATCATAGGGAATCTGCAAGGATCTTGTTTAAAGGCAAATTTGATTCAGGAGGCCTAGGGTGAGGCCTGAGATTCTGTACTTCTAACAAGCTCTTAGAATGCAGCTGGTCTACAGACCACTCTCTGAGTATCCAGGCTTATGTATAAATACATGAGGCAGGTCAGAGGTCACAAACTCAAATATCTCCAGGGGGCCAGCAGCAAAACTCACTCTGAGCAAGAGGTGCTGGTGGGACCATGGCAAACTGAAGCAGGGATGGCTTGTCTGAAGGAGGTAGCCCTCTGCAACCTCCAAGAAGGTGGGCTCAGCACTGCCAAATATCTCCCTTATTTTCCCCCAAAGAAACCAACATTCCAGCGTTCCTGATTGTAAACAACATCAACAAATTCAACTTTTAACAGCTTCATTGAGGTATAACTGACATACAACACACTCCAGATATTTGAAGTTTACAAGTTGGTAAGTTTTGATATTTGTAAACACCCACGAATAAACTCAATTTTTTCAAAAAACCACTCCAGTCAGCTGACTAAATATAGTTGCAGATTAGATACAGGCTATAAACCTCCAATTGCATCCTCTGAAATAGGACTAGTACTTCCACTTTAAGATGTGATCATTGAGGACCAGAAAGGTGAGGTGACCATCGTAAGGTCACACAGCCTGCATGGAAGGTGTCAAGGTTCAATCCTGGATCTGACTCCACAGTTCATGCCCTCCTCCTTCATCCTCTGCCACCAAGGAAAGTCTCTCATGTCACCTGTCTCTGGGACTATAACAAATGAAGGATGACTCCCTGCCCCCTTCTCCACTTCTCATGCTCACGAAATGATCTCTAAAGTACAAAGGCTCAGCTCACACATGTAACCCCAGGAGAAATAATAAAATAGGTTCTGCTGAAATCATGAACCCTCCTAGAAAATGGATCCAACTCCAGAAGTCTCTGCTCTGACTCCCAAAGCACAGCTCTGGGGGCTCTCTGCAGCCTAACGACTCCTGTGGGAGAGCCCAGGTCCCCAGAACACACACAGAGGGCAGGAACTGACCAAAGCACTCAGGGAGCAGATTCCAAATCAAGGAGAATATTACTTCAGCTACAAGTAATAGAACGCCTCAACTCAAAGTATCTTAGCATGTAAGGGGGTTATTACCTGATAGATCAAGAAACCCAGAGTTGGGAAGACAGGATTCCAGACAGGCTACTTCAGCAATCAGACTCTCTTCTCAGTGGTTTTCTGAGAGTTGCCCCACTCTGGGTATTGACTGGAAGCAAGGTGGCCACAGAAGTTCGCAGGCATCACAGCTGGATAAAGAAGAAAAACCATCTTTTCTTGAGCTATTTATTAGAAGCGAGGAAACCTTTCTTAAAAGTCCCCTGCAGACTTCCCCTCATGTCTCCTGTAGTCTTTCCATGGTCTGAGCTTCCTCACACCATGGAGATTAGGTTCCAAGGGCAAGCACTGAGAGGGAGAGAGAATAAATATGCAAGTGGGACAGACGTCGCATCTCCTTTCATGACCTAGCCTCAAAGTCATGCAGCGTCTCTTGCGCCACATTCAGTTCATCAAGGCAGTCACAAAGGGCCACCCAGCTTCAAGGAGAGGAGACACAGAATGCACATCTTGATGGAGCAGTGGCAAGTTCTCAAAAAACAGGAAACAGATTGTGGCCACTTTGGGAAAATATAATCTTCCACATAAAGCGATCTCATCCCTGTTTGCACAGCCGCCCTCACACAGCTCACTCCCATATCCAAGTCTTACTGGGCAGGATGGAGACCATCTGCAGAACCCTCCTGCAGGGGTTCCCTTGTCAACACCCACATTTCCCTGGAATGAATGGCTGGTTTCCCTCAGGACTAAAGTTCCAACCACAGCTGATGTTGAGAAATTCTTACGTGTAAATCTCCTGAAACAAGGGGCTAATATTGACCATGGCACTGGAATTTAACACTTCTGTCTTGAACTAGACTCTGTTGTCTACTCTTCTCAGTCTCTGTATTGTACCTGGGAATGAACTTTCTCATCTCAGAGGCCAGAGTCTCCAATTTGCTTCGTTTAGTGCCAAGTTTGTCCAGATACTGTTGATACCAGTCTGTTTCAGAATTTTACACTTATTTTAGCATTTACTTACTTTTACTAATCTCTACTGCTAAACTCTGAGCAGTTAATACTCTACGTAATATCAAGGTACCAAGGTGAGCTTTGTCTTGTAATGATTACAGAGGATTTATGAAAGAAGGCTTTTCCTCTCTAGCTGGCTAACAAGATATATATGTGCGAAGGGGAAGTATAAAACACACTGCTTCTTTTTCAAAGTCCTTATCACAGTTGTAAATAATTATTTGGGATAATTATGTGTTTAAGACAGTCGTGCATAGATTCTAAAATCCCTATCTGTCTCGTTCAAGTCTAGTTTGGCTGGAACATGGAAGGTGTTCAATAGATGTTTGCTGAATATCACAGGATAGAATGAAGCAGTAGAAATTAGGAAGGTAGCAGACCCTGTTGGTCACTTCCCTGTCAGTTATTCCTTCTTTCTTAGCTGTGGCAGGCACTGTAAGCCTGTGTGGGATAACCACACAGGGCTCCATCAGTAGCTAAAGCAAGTGCTGCGTTGATGACATTGTAATATACATTAACTCATATGTTATTTCCTCAATTAATAGAACGAAGGTAGGGGAATAAACAGCACAGCCTCACACCCATTCTCTTCCTCTCTGATGTTTCCTTCTTAAGAAACAAACACATGGCTTCATTACCAACAAGCTCAGGATAAATTAATAGGAGCTGAAATCCGTGAAATTAGATTCACTTTTCTAATTAGCTGGAGAGTTCACAGATACCAGGGCGGTCTTTATCACGGGCTGTCTTCTTGGGATGGGGATAGCCATTTGTGATCTCAGAAAATTAAACCCTCCCCTCTTACATTCTACAAAAAAATATCTGATTGAAGTGTAAATGTGAATTTCCTTTGGCCACCTGGAAGATCATTTTGAAGTTGTGACTCTTGAGCAAATTGCTCATTAATTCCACCCTGTGGTTGGGAGATTGTGTGATACAGCAATTTCCATTTTCAAAGGAATTGTCTTTTACTAATAATGTCCTCAGATTAGTTGGCACCCTTCATGGAGTTCAAAGTGATTTTGAGACTTTTTGTCTTTAATTCCCACATGCCAAAGAGAGAAAACAGGGGGCCAGGAGAGAAAGTAACTGCTTTCCAGATAGCCAAGTGAAGGAGGCTGAGGTCAGAGAGCCAGGGGCCAGGAAAGACAGAACAAAGTTGTCAAGATGACCCAGTGGGTCAGCGGCAGCCCCAGAGAATCCCAACTCTTATTGTATTTCCTCCTCCAGCCAACCAACCACCCCAATTATTTCCTAAGATTCTGAAACTGTCCAACAGACCCATAAGGCTCAAAGCAAGGACTCTGGAGGCCTTGCTCTGCCTCTTTTAAGGATTCACTAAATGACTTAAAATGGCAAAATTTGCCCAGTGAAAGAAGGGGCTCCCTATCCACAACAGCTAGATGCCCAGTTTCCAGGAGTTCTTTCATTCACACTTGCATTCAGTTATATGACGACTTTTTATTGAGCACCTACTATGTGCCAGACACTGTTCTGAGTGCTGAGAATATAGAAGTGAATACATGAACAAAAATCCTTACCCTCCCAGAGGTTATCCCAGTGGGGAAGGCAAACAATGAACAAAAGAAATAAGTAAAATATAAGTTTTGTTAATAGTGATAAATGCTAGAAAGAAAATAAAGCAAGGACAAGGGACTTAGTGTCAATCCCAATAAGGGTACCAGAGAGGTTGAAATTTTAGTTGGGGTAACCAGGGAGCACTACACTGAAAAAGTCCAGGAAGAGAAGAAAGGTCACAATGAATATTATGGAGGGTATCACAGCCTTGGGCCAAACGTGGAACCAGGTGTTTCCTACAGTCTCTTTTGAAATAAATGCATTCCTCTGTCATGCATCTGTGCAAGTATTCTTCAGAGGGTTGTAGGAGTTAAGAAATTAATTAATGTTTGTACAGGGTTGAATAGTGTTCCCCCTCCAAAAAAAATGCATATCAACCCCAGGACCTCAGAAGGTGGTTTGGGAATAAGGTCTTTGCAAATGTAATTTGCTAAAATGACATTATATAGGATTAGGGTGGACCTTCTGGTATCCTTCTAAGAAGGCCATAAAGTGACACAGAGGACAAACATGAGGAAGACAGTCATGTAAAGATGGAGACAGACATTGGAGTGATGCAACTACAAGACATGAAATGCCAAAGGTTGCCAGTAACCACCAGAAGCCAGGGAGATGCATGGACTGTATTCTCCGTCACAACATCCAGAAGGATCCAACCCTGCTGACAGCTTATTCTTGGATTTTCTGGCCTCCTGAACTGTGAGACAATAAACTTCTATTGGTCTAAGCCACCTAGTTGATGGTGATTTGTTACCACAGCTCTAGAAAGCGGATACAGATTTTGGTACCAAGAAGTGCTGCTGCCTAAAACGTACAAGGGCTTTGGAATTGGGTAATGGGTAGAGGCTGGAGGAATGTTAAGCCTAGATTGTTGAAAGAGATTATCAGTACAAATATAGTCATTAAAGTATATTCTGGTGAGGGCTCAGAAGGAAGTGAAGAGCACAGCAGAGAAAGCCCCTATCATCTTAGAGAAAATGTATATTGTCATGAACAGAATATTGGTTGACATATGAACATTAAAGATGTCTTTGGTGATATCTGAGATGGAAATAAGGAGCTTATCATTGGAAACTGGAGGAAAGAGTGGCAAAGAACTTGGCTGAGTTGTGTGCTAGTGTTGGGTGGAAAATAGAAGTTGTAAGTGATGAACTTGGATTTCTAGCTGAGGAGATTTCCAAGCAAAATATGGAAGGTGCAGTCTGGTTTCTCCCTGCTGTTTTTAGTAAAATGCAAGGGGAAAGAGATAAATTGAGAAGGAGCTACTAAGCAAAAAGGAACCAGAACTTGATTTTTGGAATATTCTCAATTCATCCATATTGTAAAAGATGCTAAGGCATACTCTGCAGAGAACACCAAGGGTGTGGCTGAGCAATCTTCTGCTGGAGCCATTATATGTACAAATCATGGATCCAACCAACCATCTCAGCAGGAGCTGGGAATAGAGATGGGGCTACCGAGGAAGGATCTGTAAAGAACTCTGTGTCTAACGAAGTGGATCCTCTTAATATACACAGGAGACCCACAAGGATTTTGAGAATGTCATGCCACCAACAACACTACCAGCTTGCACTAAATGGAACAGAGACAGGAAAAAATGAAAGAAAGCTGCCATTATTCTGGGATTCTATAGGCAGGAAACCAGCCAATAGAGTGATTCAGCTGTGAACATGTATTATCCTTCAAAAAAGGAGAAGATGACTGGCGGAACCCATCAGGGCTGCCTGTGCTTCCCCTATAGAAAGTGTCACCCAAGATATTAGGGCTCCTGTACAGCAATTCTTGTTCCCTACATATAGCCCAGAAGCAGGGGAACATCAGCAAACCACAGAAGCAGAGACTGATGGGGGTCCTTAGGTGTAGTTCCGTGGGTAGAGCTTATGTTAATCCAAAGACTTAGGAATTAAAAAGACAAGTTATTTGACCTTGACACACTTACCATAACGAGATGGGGATAGGATATCCCCAAGAGAAACCCCCATCTAAAAGCAGGGGTAGGCTAGGCACAGTGACTCATGCCTGCAATCCCAGTATTTTGAGAGACTGAGGTGGGAGGATCACTTGAGGCCAGGAGTTCAAGATCAGCCTGGGCAACACAGCAAGATACTGTCTCTACAAAAAATAAAATAAAATAATAAAAAATAAATTATCCAGTCATGGTGGCGTGTGACTATAGTCCCAGTTAGGAGGATCACTTGAGCCCAAGAGTTCAAGGCTTCAGTGAGCTATGATCCAGCCACTGCACTCCAGCCTGGGTGACAGAGCCAGGCCCTGTCTCTAAAGTAATTAATTAATTAATTTAACAAAGGAGAGGGGCAAGTGGGAGGTACATATATTCACTATTCCATAGTGATTTTCAAATCTAGCTGGGCAGATGTCATCAGTTGCCTCAACTCTGAAGGCAAGGCGTTTTCTTTGACTAGGACCTATTTTCTGCTTCCTGGGTGTGATTTCCTGATCTATTGTTCTCTTTGGTTCTTGGCTTCATACTCTAGGTTCCACCATCTGAGACATCTTTCCTTTTCAAAAATGAATAGATCCGATTTACAGCTGGATCTCCGTTTTCTGTCTGTAAAAAGTTGGAAGCCTGGAGATCTTTTTTCATTTTGTTGTTTCTGTCTTTCTATGTTTATTTTTTGAGACAGAGTCTTTCTTTGTCACCCAGGCTGGAGTGTTGGAGTGTAGCGGCGTGATCATAGCTCACTGCAGCCTCGAACTCCTGGACTCAAGCAATCCTTCCACCTCATCCTCCCAAGTAACTGGGACTACAGGTGCATGCAACCACAGCTGGCTAATTTTTTTTAAAAAAAATTTTTTTTAGTAGAGACAGGTTCTTGCTATGTTGCCCAGGCTGCTGGTCTCAAACTCCTGAGCTCAGGCCATCCTCCCACCCCAGCCTACCAAAGTGCTGGGACTACAAGCATGAACCACCACACTCAGCCTCTGTTCTTTTTAATCCAAGTTAGTATTTTTTTTTCCAAGACAATTCTCTTTCTTATTGTGGATTTCCCATGAATCTGGCTGGGAGCAACTCCATTCTTCAAAAGCCACATTTATAATACTTTCCAAGCTACATCTCTTTCTACTTTGGGTTAGTGTCCGGATTGTTTTAGAAGCTATTTTGTCTAGCTAAGAGGATCTACGAGGTACTGGCTTAAATCTTTCTGAGGTCTAAACAGAGTCCTATAGCCACAATATTGATTTGTTCTTTACCCTGGGACCATTTCTTATTTTGAGTATCTTTTGCTGGAGAGACTGTCCTGGACTGTCTATATTGCCTCTAGATTTTGCTTGAAAATGGAACGGCTCCTTCTTGAATTCTTCTCTCCCTTATACTACCTTGTCTTATGCTGCTAAAAGAAGCCAATAGGTCCTTTCAATATTCTCACTGGAAATCTCCTTGGCGAGATCCACAGGTTTATTAGCTACATTTTCTATCCTCCAAATAACACTAATTGTATTATATAACACAGGTTGCCTTTTCTCCAGCCTCCAATAACAGCTTCCTCACTGTTCCCCCATTGTCCACTAACAGTTTCTCTGTCATCCTTCCATCCTCCAGCTGCCACGAAGTCCCAAAGTCTATCCGTGTATTTTATTCTTATTTTATTTATTTACTTACTTATTTTTAGAGACAGAGTCTTGTTCTGTTACCCAGGCTGGACTGCAGTGGCAGGATCACAGCCCACTGCACCCTCAAACTTCTGGGCTCAAGTAATCCTCTTGCTTCAGTCTTCCAAGTATCTGGGACAATAGGGATGAGCCACCAAACTCAGCTAATTTTTTTTTATTTTTTTAGAGTTGAGGTCTTGCTATGTTTCCCAAGCTGGTCTCGAACTCTTAGCCTTAAGTGT
The DNA here is from genome assembly GCF_047675955.1 of Chlorocebus sabaeus. Taxonomy (NCBI): domain Eukaryota; kingdom Metazoa; phylum Chordata; class Mammalia; order Primates; family Cercopithecidae; genus Chlorocebus; species Chlorocebus sabaeus. The sequence goes on along the minus strand of NC_132929.1, from coordinate 48,626,147 downwards.
TCCTCCTGCCTCAGCCTCCCAAAAGGCTGGGATAGCAGGCTTGAGCCAGTGTGCCCAGCTGCCATGTTTTAAATTTTTGCTACAGTAGCACCTCTACTCCTATTTCGAAGTTCTATTTCAGTTAGCCTCTGCTACATGAAAAAAAAAAAAAAAAAAAAACTATTCCAAAACTTAGTGGCCTAAAATTAGCAATCTAGGCTGTGCTCAACTGAGCAACTTGTCTCTGCAACAGACGGTTTCAGCTGACTCACTCATGCACTTGCAGCCAGCTGGTACCTCAACTGGAGGTGGAGGAACCAAGACGGCCTCACTCACCTGCCTAGGCCCAGCTGGGATGACTGATGGCTGAGAGTGGGCTGGGCCTCACTCTCTTTCCATAGGGCTTCCTATCTTCAAGGATGTTAGCATGGGCTCCTTTACAGGGAGTCCTAGGGCAACATGAGACTGAAAGCAGAGGCTATAAGGCTCCATCATGCCTCAGAACTTGCACGATGTCCATTTTGCTGCATTCTGTTGCCCAGGCAAGCCACAAGACTGGCCTGGAATCAATAAGGAGAGAACTACAGAAGGGCAGCAATTCAGGACCTTCATTTCTCAATATTCCAGAAGCCTCAAAGATTGAACATAGTCTGGGTTCCTCTGGGCCAAAGGAGAGTCTCTAGCCCAGAGTAAGGGCTCAGTCAACATTAGACGAACAAGCCAAATAAACATGTGCAATGTGCTCTCCTCACTGGCTGAAGAGTCACTTGTACCAGGAGGGAGGCGTCCTCTAGCCCCGCCCTTGTGGCATCCTCATCCCCTCAACGTGAGCCCTAGCATGTGGCTCCCTCCTCTACCCGCTCACCCCCGGATGTAGGACCAAGCCCAGATGGATCATCTAGGTAACCACAGGTTCCTGCCCACTCGCTTCTGGGGTGTCATGAGGCTGGACTATCCCGATAGGAAGGGACTCTTCTGCAAGGCCCACCAGCACAGCAGCCTCACTCTTGTGGGGCAAATCACAGAAAGGGGGAGGAGGGGAAGAGTATGCACAGGGGTGTCCCCACTCCTCCTGCTCCCAGAAAGTCCTTACTGGCCCTAGGATCATAAATGAGCAGACCAGGAAGGGCCCTATCCACTGCACAGGAGGAAATAGAGGCACAGAGAGAAGAGCTTCTGGTCAGAGGTCAGTGGCAGAGTCACACCCCAGGATCGGGGACTAATCTCAAAGTTCATCAGTTTTCTCAGGCAGTCACACAGCAGACACCCACCCAGATGGGAAGACCTGCACGGATTGCCCGAGACACTGAGGAGACAGTGCAGGGGAAAGGTAAGGAAATAGAGAGGATTTGTCGCTTCCCCAGGGTAACCCCCAAACAGACCCTTTCCCCACCCAGGGCCTTCTGACAGCAGGGCCTGGCAAGTAGGATCAGGGCTGGGAGTGTCTCTAGGTACTGAGCGTGCCACATTCCTCCTCCTGGCCCATCAATAAGGAATGGGGCCCCAGCCCACCCTCAAGGCTCACCCATCATCCCCAGACTCTTGCCCCAGCTGCCAACTGAGGCAGCTCCAGCACAACCTCCACCAGGCCAGTTCCCTCAACCCTCACCTCTCCTGATCCTCCCACCTCTTCCAGGCTGCAGCCCACCCCCACCAGGCTGCCTGCCTGTGTCAGCCCCCAGGGTGCACAGCCTGCCAGGCCCTGAGCTCATCTGTCACTTACTCTACTTGGTGCTGGGCCCAGGAGACAGCGATGACTCAGGTCCAGCCTGCCCTCGGGTCCTTCCAGACAAGGGCAAATGGCCATTTTCCCTTTGACAAGCAGATTGATGCTTTTCTCTCAGGAGAAGCTCTTAAAGCCTGGGAAATGTTGTCACCTCTGGCTCCAGAGAAGCTCTGAGGCCAACGCAACAATAGCTGAGAGTCTCCCTCCCCAGCCACCACCTCCACCCTGGAATTTTCCAGAAATCCTTGGGTAAAAAGGATTAAGAAGAGAGAGAGGACTAGAGAGAGGTGCACACTCTCAGGCATCCTCATGCACACATAGGCACAAGCCCCACACACGTCCCACTGGGACATGGGCACACACACACCACGAGTGTGCACACACACAGAGACACAGGCACACAAACACCATGAGCATGCGTCACCCATAGACATACACATGCACACAGGCACACATGTACCATGAACATGCATACACAAATGCACATGCCATAAGCATGCACACACACAGTGAACGTGCACACACAGGCATACAAGCACACAAACGAGCATGCATGCACACAGGCACACCCATGATGAGCATGCACACAGACACATGCCATAGCATGCACACACACAGATACACACGCACACAAACACCGTGAGCATGCATGCACACAGCAATGCAAACACCAGACACACAACCACAGATACAAACACACCAGCATACACACAGACACACATGCATACTTAGACACACGAACACCTCCATGAAGTCACACCCAAGTGAACATGCATGCATAAACACACATAGAAGCCCACGAGCACCCACCTCATCACACAGGATCATGTGCAAACACAAACATGACATGGAGGCCCACACATGCTGCAGCCACGACACACAGACACACGCAGGCATTCACATGCAGGCAAGTTCGCATGAGGTCCCCAAAGTCTCATGATCATGATATGAGGTGAGTGCATCACATTGGCTCCAGTCCACTTTGCTCCACCTGGGGCTGGGTGGTGCCCCTGCCTACAGTCTGGGGTTTTGCTGCCGTCCCTACCTGGATGGGCTGCAGCCTACTGACAGGAGGATTAATGGAGATCTGGGGGCATCTTTGAGAGGAGGAGAATGCCCTCTGAGGGAGTCCTCAGCCAAGCTGGGGCAAATTCAGTGGCCCTGGGTGGGCTTCAAGGGTGGGCTTCAAGAGTGTCAGATGTCATTACAAGCCAAGCTAGCCACACTTCCCCAGTTGCAGATCAGGAAACTCCAACACAGGACCCAAACCACGAGGCTGCTCCCTGGAGAGGTGGGGAGGCTTCAGCATCCCTCCACTTGCCTCTGCTGAGAGGGAGGGAACAAAAGCCACCCCAGCCCCTGCCCTGCCCATGCCCTTCCAGCTAGGAATCCCAGACAGACTTGCTGCTCCAGCAGATTTCCAGAGATAGAAGTAGGGGAATCGATGATGCTCAGAGCATTTATAGCCAGTGGGAAAATCGCCCTGGGCCTCCCTGACACCAGAAATAAATGATTCCGCGAACAGAAAACCACTCAGACGCGGACGAATGACCCACTGGAGAGTGCTTTCACCTTGAGAAATTGCAGGCACTGGCGGCAGCCAGGGCTATGAGCTGGGTGGTCTGTGCAGCACAGGGTCAGATCACATTGCATCCAGGCCCCAAGACCCCAACAGCCCAAGCCACAGCCACCAACAGTTCTGCCAGGCAGCCTCTCATCTCTGGGGTACATGTGAGGCAGGAACCTACAGGCCCAGCCCTTCTACAGAGCAGCTGCTTAGAAGGATCCGTCTGTGGACAAAAATGGGGTTCTGTTTTCTTCAACAGAAAACCTGGTTTCTTTTTCTTCTCATGTCATTCCAAGGCTGCTGACAAGCAAATCCCCCCCATCCAAAGTGTTTCTGGGAGTACCGGCAGGTGTCCCACATGTGTTCATGGACATGGCTGGTCAGTTGCTATATGACAGCTGATGTATTTCTCTTCTGCTGGGAACTGTGTCCACCTGACACTGGCGCTTCTGCTGGGTACCGCTGGGTCCCCCTGGCACCACTGTGGGGCCAGGGCCCATTCCTCCAGATGCAAAGCTGCGCCCCCAGCACTTGAAAGCAGAGCAGAACCTCCCTCCTCCCACGCCACTCTATCAAAGGGATCTGGAGCAGGGCTGTTTGTGCCTCACTGCCTCACAGAATTTTAGGAAAATGACTTTTGCAATTCCAACCATGCCACCCATCTGCTCTCCCATACCTTAGCATCCAGACATGAGTCCATGGAAGTCATTGATAGAGACAGAGGCAAGGCTAGACCCAGAACTTTTCTGTCCCCTAATGACCTCTGCTGAGCAAACCTATTGGCCTGGCCGCCTATTCCCCTAGGTGAGGACTCTTCCCAAAGGACCATAATCCACACAAAAGAGGATCCTGTCCCACTGGTTGCCAGAGATATCTAGCCTTACCTGAATTCAAGAGATGGACACTGGTTTGGCTCAACAGAACCCTGTTACACCCAAACATATGTTCAACCTGCAAAAGCAATGACGACACCCTAACAATGATGGGGCAAGAGCCGGGCTTGGGACTGTTTACCACCAATTCCACCTGCAATGGCTCAAAAGGCAAGAATATTGTCCACAGTGGGCAGATGCTTGTGCTCTGCTGAGGGCTAAAATGGGACCATGACCTCCCAAGGTCTTGGTGTTTCCCACTCCCACGATCCTCACCCCACTTGCTGCTTTTCCATAGAAAGTGAAGACTACTGGTGTGGAAGAAGGGAGGGAATACTAACAGCTATGGTCTCAATGTTTGTTTTCCCCCCAAAATTCATATGTTGATATCCTAATCTCCAAGGTGATGGTATTAGGAGGCGGGGCCTTTGGGAAGTGATTAGGTCATGGGAGTAGAGCCCTCGTGAATGAGATTAGTGCCCATATAAAAGATGCCCCGGGCTCGGTGCAGAGGCTCATATCTGTAATCCCAGTACTTTGGGAGGCCAAGGCAGGTGGATTGCTTGAGCCCAGGAGTTCAAGACCAGCTTGAGCAACATGGCAAAACCCTATCTCTACAAACAATAAAAAAAATTAACTGGGCGTGATGTGTGCCTGTAGTCCCAGCTACTCAGGAGGCTGAGGTGAGAGGATCACTTGTGCCCAGGAGGTCACATCTTCTGTGAGCTGTGATCCTACCGCTACACTCCAGCCTGGGTGACAGACCAAGACCCCATCTCAAAAAAAAAAAGGCAAAAAAGCAAAATATAAAAGATGTCCTGGAGAGACCCTTCCTTCTTCCACCAAGTCAGGACACAACAGGAAGTACATCTAGGAGGAAGCAGTCCCTCATCAGACATCGAATCTGCCAGCACCTTGGTCTTGGACTTCCCACCTTCTGGAACTGTGAGAAAAACGTTTCTGTTGTTTATAAACCATCCTGTTTATGATATTCTGTTACAGCCTGAAAAGACTAAGACACTGATCCATGCTAGAAAACAACATTCTTCCTCCCCAAGCTTCCAGCTCCAGCCTTCAGGACACTTGCTGAGTCTTCCCAGCCCCTGCACTGCTTCTCAGAGACAGGCCATGAGGACTAAGGACCCTGCGGTTTTGGGAACTGACCTCCCCAGGGGACTCTGCTTACACTCCAACCTCATTTCCCCTTCAGACTGGTCTGGAGTGATTCTGTTCTGAAAGGCTTAACCCTGTTACCTTTGGTTTCTGCATTTACTGGGAAGTTCCAATACAGAGCCACAGGACATCACCCAAATATCTACACTCTTCTTGAATATGATGCTAACAACATCCTCAGTGGTGTCCTTCTCAGGCTCGAGCAGCCTGACGAGGCTTCCTAGGAGAGAAGAGGCCTCTGGAAGAGTAGAATTGTGTGGCAGCCAGCACAAAGAGAGAGGAAGGCCTCACAGTCAGCGGATCTCCACCTCTGAGGACATGGAGACAGCCCAGGGCTATGATCCCCCAGCCTTGAACCAACTGAGGACCATGATCCCCAAACCCTGAGCACCATGGGGACCAGTCCAGGGATATGATACCCCAACCCTGAGAACCATGGGGCCAGCTCAGGGCTATGACCCTCCAACTGCCCTGAGGAGCAGACTGTGGAGACCAGCTTGAGCTTAACTTGGTTAATCTCTGAGACTAGCACTACAAGGGACATGGAAAGTGCCCTAAATATGAGGAAACAACACCCAGGGTAGGGCCCTCCACTGTAGCCTGTGCTGAGGCAGTAGCCTGCCTTTGGGTCAGCCCAGAAGGGGAACTAGGAAAGGCTTCCAAAAGGCAAAGCCCAAAAGGGGAAACACGAACCAGGAGGGTCATGGAGAACAGGGACAGCAGGTCCCATGTAAACTGCGCAGAAAGACAGGCACTTGGCTGTGGCCTCGAGGAGATTCATGCATGAAGGTGAAGGCAGGAGTCCGGAGCAGCAGCAGACCAAGAGCTCTTCCAGACCTGAAGGGGAGACATCTCTCATCCTGAGGTGGAAGCACCAGACATTCCGTCTACCTGACTCCACATTCAGTCTCTACCTACAGACACAGAGAAACTGCTGGCCACACACGCCTTCCTGGAGTCATGCATTCTAGTAAATCAACCCAGCAGCTTCTGGTTACAACCTGTTCCACCTGTACCTCAACCACAGGGAAGAGATGCCTGATGTTTCTCTCTCTCAATCTCTCTCTCTCTCTTTCTCTCTCTCATTCTGATTGTGTGTGTGTGTGTGTGTGTGTGTGTGTATTTTTAAATCTCACTGCAGTTGGAGATGGTTGTCCTAAGAGGATGATAGAAATCCTCTGAGGAAGAAAACTGCTCCTTTGTTTGGGAAAACACCTTAATGGATCTTTTAATTATGCAAAGAGAGGCCCCAGGGCTCGTTTGGACTGGAGAGGATGAGACAAAGAGGAAGCTAAATCGCACTGCATAATAAACTCGCAGAAATTTTGGAACTATCCCAGGAGGTAGCCTGAAGAAAGGGGCCCCCAACAAGAGGAAAACTCAGGGGCCTAAGGAAAAAGGTGGCCAGTGAGGAGCACAGGCTTCCCCCACCACCCTGTTCCCTGCCGATGGCACCGCTGCGGGCAGCACTGGTTTTCCCACAGCAGGCTGGCATCCTTTACCTAGATGTTGGTGGAAAGGGCACCCTAGGAAGCTGGAAGGCTGAGATGTTTGGATTACAGATTTCAACTATTCACTCTTGGGTCTGCCCATTTTTATGAACAGCAATAAACTGATGTTCCGGCACCCACCTCAACCTTTCTGGGAGGCAGCATGGGGAATGATGAGCTGGAGATGAGGTAACTGGAGATGAGGTCACCACGGAGAAGTTCACAGTCACGGTGCGGGGGGTTCACTTTAGTTCTGTTTTATGGTTTACAAGGCCACTGTCTACCCCATGGCTTCACCAAATCATCAGTGAAATCTACATTACTTGCTAATGATTTGCGGAATCCTGTTTGACTTTTGGGGGATGTGATCAAATGTCAAATCCTGCTCCAGCGTGGATGTGGGAAATAACAGACTCAGTCAGTTACACCTGGGTCCCACTTAAAGCTAAATGTGGTCCATTCAAGGGCTGTCCTTTATCTTAGATTATGCCTTTCCTATTTTTATGAAATGATGGAATGATGTATTTTTCATGTCCTTAGTTGGCAAAATAAAAATTTTCAACCTAGTATTACCTCCCTTTTTAAAAACATTTTTTACTTGTTTTTGAAATCCCAAAGTCTGACATTGTTAGCAGTGGTAGATCCAAACAGGTCTGCAGCAGCCTCAATTCTTGCCTTCTCAGAAGAACAAATTCAACCAAGGGGCCTAAAGGAAGAGAAACCGAGGCAAGTTTAAGAGCAAGAGTAAAAGCTTTAGGTCCAGCATGGAAAGAAGTAAAGTATACTTGGAAGAGGCCAAGCGGGCAACTTGAGAGAGTCAAGTGCTCTGTTTGAGCTTTGACTTGGGGTTTTATACATTGGCATACTTCTGGGGTCCTATGTCTCCCTTCTCTCCTGATTCTCTTCTTGGGGTGGGCTGTCCACGTGCACAGTGGCCTGCCGGCACTTGGGAGGGGCCGCATGTGCAGTGTTTTCACTGGAGTTGTATGCATGCTCACCTGAGGTGTTCTTCTGTTCCTAGAAGGTCATACACCAGTTAAACTCCGCCATGTTGCCTCTTGGTGCACATGCTTGAACCCACTGGCCCAATTCCTGAGATCTTATTGGGAAGCTGCTGATCACCAGTTTCTGTCTATTAGGAGACTGCTTTTCCCTGGAGCTTGCTATGACCAACTATTATTTTAGAGAGACAGTTAACCACCACCTGACCATCACCTGATGGTCGCCTGACATTCTTGGTTTGTGGGGAGCCCTCTCCTGCCCTGCTCGTGTCTGACTAACTCCCTACCGTAACAACTTGAAGCCACACTCCTGAAGGCTCTGCCTTGCCCAAATCTTACCCAGGTGGGAAATGCAGAGACCCCTTCCAATGAGAGAGGCTCTCCCTTTCCTAAAGATTTCTGCAGTGTCTGTGTCAGCACACAGCTGTATTACTCACTATGGCATCAGGAAGGCAAGCACAATCTTTTGATTAAAGAAACCCGACCTTACAGGCAACAAACAAGGTTTTATAGACACTTTATGTCCTTGGGCAAACTTCTTGAGTTTTTCCTCAATAAGCATCAGACTTAGAGGCACATGGATTTTAGTTTGGTGCTCAGTTCCATGATCGTAGAGTTTTTCATGTCTTTGATCATGCTTAAATGCTTCCTAGTCTTTATTATACTTCATGGTGGGGAAAGCCTTTTCATGGCCTCTTTTATTTATTTATTTTTTTCGTCTTTGTCATGAAGTGCAGTGGCCTTTGCTTGCCTCTCATGTTACATATCTCTACCTCCCCAGGCACCCGTAACTCAGCTAGCTCCCTGCATCTCCATCCGGACCTCTTGCATTCAAACTGTCTGGGCAGCCTATTGAGTGCCTGGCTGCCTCCTGCAGGACTCAGAACCAGCTAGCTGAGAACCAGCTAGAGCCAGAGATAGAAGGGACCTAACAGATCCATCTGGTCCGACAGAGCCTTAGTGGGTGACCACTTGCAGCAGGACTCCTGGTGGCACATTTATCCCCATCACATCTTTTGAGAAATCTTCTCACAGCCAAGTTATCTAGTGCCCTTTTCTCTCCTCCACAATCAGCAAGAGCCTGTCTGCAGTGTTGCACGGGATCTTTGCAGCTTTTAGGTGCAGGACAGTTCTCCAAGTGTCCAGGTGGCCTTGGATTGAGCCAGTTCTCCCCCCTTTTTTGCTTAAAATTTTCATATTAACTGTAGAGGCCAGATGCAGTGGTTCAAGCCTGTAATCTCAGCACTTTTGGAGGCTGAGGCAGGCAGATCACTTGAGGCCAGGAGTTCAAGACCAGCCTGGCCAACATGGTGAAACCCTGTCTCTACTAAAAATACAAAAATTAGCTGGACATGGTGGCAGGCACCTGTAATCCCAGCTACTCAGGAGGCTGAGGCAGGAGACTCGCTTGAACTAGGGAGGCAGAGGTTGCAGTGAGCCAAGATTGTGTCACTGCACTCCAGCCTGGATGACAGAGCAAGACTCCGTCTAAAAAAAAAAAAAAAGAATTAAAAAAAGATTAACTGTAGAATGTCCTGGGAATGCAACATTCTGAGATAGGGAGGAAGTGGCTGTAACAGTTCTGGCTCTGTTTTTCTCCCTCGTAGAACAGGATATCCTTTAACACTTTATCCCAGCAAGTCATGTTACCATTGGGTAGAAAACCCAGAGCAGGCTGCTTTCAGGGGTCCCTTAGCTGCGGTGCGAGTAGAGCACACTTAGACAAGACTCCATCCAATTTTGCTTCTTTCCTGAGCCATGGGGATTGGCTCACCATGAATCCTAGGCTTCTGTTGTCCCTTGCTGCCTATCTGTAAGTAATAACCTACTCCATGTAACTTGTTATGTGAGAGTGTCCTGTCTCACTGGACTCAAGTAAGTGATGGAAATTGGCCAAGGTGCAGTAGACAATGTGATTGATACTGGTGCATAGTGTTATCTGCCTTGCCTTAGGTATTTAAGTCCACGGTCCAGCAGGCAGTTTCTCAGCTGCTTGACTCTGCCCAGAGTCTCTTGAGAGGTACAAGATCAAAAAGACCAGTCCAGCCCCAGAGTTAGCCCCCACCCACAAGACAGCTTCCATTGGCCAGATTTGTAGTCCCCTCACCTCCAGCCCAACCCTGAGACACGCTGCTTCCTGGACCATCTCATTCACATGCACTTAGGAGAATAGCCCCAAGCCAGGGTAAGGGTAGTGCAAGACCTGGAAACTCTGTGACCAAGATGCTACAACATCAGGAAGCAATAGTCTGAAAGGGGTCTTCCTGGGAGGAGACAGGCCAATTCTAGAGTTTTATTTAGCTCTGTCAGAAAAGACAAGAGAAGTCCAGGAGACACTGGGCTGGGAGTGGAGGGAGTTTGGAACCAAGGGTTCCGGTTTCTTGTCCCTGCTCAGGCCTCTGGCCTCTGGAATGAGATAAATTTTCAAATATTTACCTCCCTGCAGAACACAGGCTCTGGGTTCTCTCAGAAGTGAAGGCAGGATTGGACCACCATGAATGAAGCCTCCACACCAAGAAGGATGGAGGACTGTGTGGCCTTTCACATTTAACCCAGAACCACTCCCTCCACTTTGGGAACACACGCAACATGCATGGGGCATATGAACATGTTGGGGCTCAGGAAATGATGCCCCAAAGTGAAGACCTCAGAAGCAGCCTCAGAAGCAAAGTTTCTCTGTGACATTCCCCTGCCCTCCTGTCTCTTGCCCCTCATTCTCTCCTGAGGCCAGCCATAGAAACTAGAAGTCCTCTTCCCCCAAGTGGATCATTGAAGAAACCAGAACCCCCTTACCCCAAAGCCAGCCATAAAACCTAAAACTATGACTCTTACCTTCCCCCCACCTTTCGATGTAACAGCTGGCCATAAAGAAATTCTCTGACCTACTTCGTTTGGGAGTCATAAGATCCCTATTCCAGAAAGGGTCCTATCCTATAACTGGGAGAGGGGATGCTGCACAGAGAGACCCAACAAGAATCTGGACAGACAGGCCCTGCTGGGTTTCCCCATTCAGTCTATTAGCATGAGATCATACCCTTTTTGTGCAATCCTATTTCTACATGGCTGTCCCAGCTTCATCAAACCTAAGCATAAAAATAGATCATTTTCCCTGTATTTTGAAGTTTTCATTTCTGAAGTCTCCCATGTCACATAAAACTTTGATTAAACGAATCTGTTGTGCTTTTCTCTTGTTAACCTGTCTTTTGTTACAGAAGTGTCAGCTGTGAGCCTTATGATGGTAAAGGAAAGATTTCACATCTTTTCTGTTCATACATGTGTATAGCCATGTGTGTTGTGGGGGCATATGCTGCTTTATTGCGATGTTGGTGTGTATCTACGAACTTACATAGCATGTATGTGTGTCTCATAATGTGAAAGTGATTGTAGGAACATGGCCGTGCACAAGCATGTGTAGGTGTGTGCAACTCACATGCCACCATGTGATAAATGAAGAATATGGAGAGCTCATAAGGAAAGAAGGAAAAGGAGTTAAAGTTGTGTTTTCCCCTTCTCCTCTTCCATGATTCCTTCTCTGACTTTTAACACATGGTGACTCAGAAAAGCTCTGAAAATCTCAAGGTTGGAATGAACCATCTAATGCTGGAAACATTTCTGCAACCTCCCCAACAAGTCACTGTCTGTCTTCTCTTTAAGCACCCCTGTTGCTGTTTCTGGTGCTCACTGCTGCTCCAGAGAGTAGACCCTATCATCAGTGGCTCTAATCACTGGAAATACCTTCCTTATATTGCTTGAAATCAGCACCCCTGTAAATTTCGCTTACTGATACAGCTCCTCCTTGATGCATTTCATAAACCCAGGGTCTCTTCTCTGTCCCAGACTCATTGATCATGGCCTCTTAAGATATGAACCTCAGGCCGGGCACAGTGGCTCACGCCTGTAATCCCAGCACTTTGGGAGGCCGAGGCGGGTGGATCACAAGGTCAGGAGATCGAGACCACGGTGAAACCCCGTCTCTACTAAAAATACAAAAAATTAGCCGGGCACAGTGGCGGGCGCCTGTAGTTCCAGCTACTCAGGAGGCTGAGGCAGGAGAATGGCGTGAACCCGGGAGGCGGAGCTTGCAGTGAGCCGAGATCGTGCCACTGCACTCCAGCCTGGGAGACAGAGCGAGACTCTGTCTCAAAAAAAAAAAAAAAAAAGATATGAACCTCAGAACTCAATACAGTTCTCAGACTAGACAAATCAGAGTAAGCAGGACCATTGAAAAGTATTTGCCTTGTCCAAAACCAGGTAGAGATAGGGACTGACATCTAGGAAATTCTAAGAACTCCTGAAAATTAACACAAAAAGACAAGCATCTCAATAGAACAATGAGCAAAGGGTAATTACCAGACAATTTATGGAGTAGAGAACCATAAAGTAAAGGCTCAGTAGCATTTGAAAATATGCTCAGGCGAGGAGCAATGACTCACTCCTGTAATCCCTACACTTTGGGAGGCTGGGGTGGGGGAATCACTTAAGCTCAGGAGTTTGAGACCAGCCTGGACAACATAGGGAAAACCCGTTTTTAATAAAAATTTAAAAATGTGCAAACCACATCGGTAATCCAAGAAATGCAAATGAAAACAACAGTGAAATATGACTACACCTGTTACACTGGCAAAAACAGAAGCTGAGTACCAAGTATTGGCAGCAGGGTGTGGGAACAATGGAACTCTACCACTTGTGAGAGTGTTGAATAGTGCACCCAGCTGGGACAACCACCTAGCACTGTCCAGGTACAATAAGGATGGACTAGCCTCTGTTCCAGCAGATCCTCACCTGAGCATATATCTCAATTCCATTCTCATTCAGATTCATAAGGCACATGTATAAGGATGTTCATCACAATTGTTTGTGGTTGCAGGAAATTGAAAGCAATCTGGATGTCCATCACCAGGGGCATGGATAGGTAAAACATGGGGGGATTCAGCATTTAGAAGCAATGAAGTTGGTATACTCATGGCAACATAAGTGGAAATTTAACGACAAAATGCTGGATGAGAAAAATAAGAAATAGAATGTGCTCCTTGACACCACACCATTCACACAAATTCAAAACAACAGCAATACAAACTTTGTAAGCATAGCAAGGCATACAGACAAAAAGAATGTATTCCATATGGGAATGGAATGGAGATAAAAGGAACACACAAACAAACAAAACAGGAAAGGGATAGTGTATGGACTAATGATGGTGGTGTGCCAAGCATCAGAGTTTAAACAGTAAAGAGATAGGGAGAAACAGTATATTTCCATTAATGTGGCCCAAGGTTATCTTAGCATTTTTAGGTAGCCACATAAAGACAACTAAGCATCTTTTCCGGATACTCCTACCACCCCTACCCTATACCCAAACAAATGCTTTTTAGACTTCAATATCAGGCTCCACAGTTAGTTCTATTTCAGTTCATCTTGACAGATTTGGTCCATTTTTCCAGGCTACTGAGCTCTTTATAGATTCTCATTCGGTTATCCATGATCCTGGCTATTCTTCCTACCTTGATGACACGCAGGATTTGGGCCCATGTGACATCCACATTCTCCTTATAACTTCCCTCATTCAACACTTAATAGGGACCCACTCTAGGCCAGACCCTGTACCAGATACAGGCAATACTGAAATGTAAAGAGAGAGTCCCTGTCTTCAAGGAGCTCACAGTCTAGAAGGGAAAGTCATGAAAGCCCCAAGTTACAATGTAGCAGCATCACTGATGCAAAGCAAAGGACCCTGGGAACAGCAGGAGGAGGGGCCTCCAGGTCTCTGGGGAGCTAGGGAAGGAGGCCCCAAGGAGGCAGCACAGAGGCTACAACTTGACAGAGGAGTCAGTCAGTGGGGAGAGCTGGAAAGAGAGCTGGCAGGAGGGGCAGTCCTGCAAGAAAGGAGGGTTCGGTGCTCACCTGTGTTGGCTAGCCCATTCTCCATTCCAACCGCTCCTAGAGTCACTTCTCCATTGTTTCTGGGGAAAGCTGCCCTGCCCCACTCTTATTCTACGTGCTTTGGGAAAAGCTGATTCCAACCCCTGCTCTGGGGACGAGCATATGATTCAGACCTGGAAAACCAGAGCATCGCCTTCCTCTGAACACTGTGATTGTTTAAGGGATGGGCACCTGACCCAAGGCAAGCCGATCAGGTCCAGGCAAAGGTAATCCTGGTACTTGGTTTGAGCAGCAATGGGAGAGGGATACTCTTTCTGCTGGATTTGTTCCTGTGAGGAGGTAGCAGTCTAGAGCTGCTGGCAGCTATCTCACCACAACATGAAAAGAAGCCTGCCAGAGAATGGAGCTAACAAAGCAAAAAGCAGAGCTGAGAGATGGAAACAGCTTTCTGATGACATTGCTTGAGCCCTTGGATCCAGTCATGCCTGAAACTGAGCCAGATCTATCCCTGGATGTTCAGTTGTGTGAACCAATATACTTCCTTTTTGCTTAAGTCAATTTGAGTTGGATTTTCTCTTCCTTGCAATGTTGAGTCTTAACTGGTTCAAAGTGACAGAAAATGAAGTTAGACAAGTCAGCAGGCACCAGATGGGCATTTAGATGATATCCAATTGAAGAGATATTGTGGAAAGTGGAGAATCCAGAGCAAGGAGTATAATTTTGTGATCTGTATGGTTCACATCAGATATCACTACGCTGACCAGGATGAGGGGTAAGACTAGAGGCGGTAAGACCAGTTAAGACACCAATACAGTAATTCAAGCAAGTGAGGATGGCATCCCAGGCCAGGGAGAGGAAGAAAAGGGAAGAAAGGATCTGAGAGAGATTAAAGAAGTGGGATCTATTGGATTCAGGAACAGAGTAGAATGGAAGGAGATGTGAGGGTAAAGGAGAGGGAGGATTCTAAAGTAACCCTTGGGTTTCTGGTTCTGGTGACTAGTCTGCTGTATTTAGAAGGATAACCCCATAGTGCCCTGCCTGGAAACACAGAGCATGGAAGAAGAAGCAGGTTCAGAGGAGAAGAGAGGGAAGGGATGAAGGTAGAAGGGAGAGGGCAATGATGCATTTGGTTTGGGACATGCTGAATTTGAGGTTCCTGTGAAACATCCAATGAAATGTCTGATATTAATGAGTGCACAGGTCTGGAGCCCCAGAGACGAATCCATGACTGTGGATATCGACACGGGGTCAGAGAAGACTTCCAAAAGGGAGCTGCAGTTGAGCTAAGAACCCAAGCATGACTTAAACAGAGCCTGGTGGCCGGGCGCGGTGGCTTATGCCTGTAATCCCAGCACTTTGAGAGGCTGAGGCAGGCGGATTACCTAAGGTCAGGAGTTCGAGACCAGCCTGGTCAACATGGCAAAGCCCCGTCTCTACTAAAAACACACAAAAAATTAGTTGGGTGTGGTGGTGCATGCCTGTAATCCCTGCTACTCAGGAGGCTGAGGTAAGAGAATCACTTGAACCTGGGAGGCAGAGGTTGCAGTGAGCCGAGATCGCACCATTGCCCTCCAGCCTGGGCGACACAGCGAGACTCCATCTCAAAAATAATAATAAAATAAAATAAAGTAAAAAGAGTCTGGTAAGAGGAAGGAGAGAGGGTATTTTAGGTAAAGTCACTAGGTATGCAGAGGCACTGGGTACACAGAGGCCCAAAGGCCCAGGAAGGCTTGGCCTCTACTCTGATAGTCTGGCCATCCTTTTGAAGATAATGAAGAGAATGGAAACTCCTGGAAAATGCAGTACATTCACCTTTGCACATATCTGCTGCTAGTCCCTAGGAGGGTTGGTAGAGAGAGCACAGCTGGTATATAAGAAACCAGCCATGGGAGCTAACAAGCAGAGGTATTTTCTTTCCAACCTTGAGCAGCAAGGTGACAGACATAAGCAAAAAATAGTTGAAGCTGTTGCAAGAATGACATTCCTTTGAAACATCACAAATGAAAAACAAAATCCTCTTAACCTATTAACAGTTCCCAGTGGAATAAAACCTTTTCTCTGAAATTACCTCCAAATTAGGAAAACCATGATTAGGATTACTAAATGAATAGATCAGAATTCCATAGAGAAAATATTTACTCCGGCTAAACCTCCCCAGTTCAATAGCTCTTTCAGTGAATTTTTTCTAAAGTTTTGTATTTCCATTGACTAATCTGCTGTATTTAGAAGGACTTGTAAGCCACTTGCCAAGTAGTTAAAAGGTCTAAAATGTCTTTGCCAGGAAGCTCTTTGGGAACCTTAGCAAGAACATACAGAGAGGCAGTGGATTGTCCGAAATGCATCCCTGCAGCCAACAGGACACCACTTTCCCCAGTGCCAATCCATCTGCCACTGCGGTATGCCTTATGAACCATCCAGAGCAGCCTAGGATTGCCCAGTGCCATGGCCAGTTCCTAAGATGGTGGTTGCCCCTGCAGGTGGGAGCCTTCTTACCCATAGAACTGAGGGTTCCATTTGGAAGAAGCTAATGGATTATAAGAGACAATATGCATTGCACAATGAAGGTGAATTGTGTTGCTTTGAATGTGTTACTGAATCAAGCCTGGGCCACATGGTGCATTGAGGTGTATTTGGACTACCCTAAGATTTTGAGTGGTAGGTCAGCTGAGAGGACCTCTGATGTGGAAGATAAGCAAGGCCCTACCTGGAGTCCTAACCTACGGTTATGAGCGGAATGTTTGTGTCCCCGCAAAATTCATATGTTGAAACCCTACCCCCCAGTGTCATAGTATTTGGAGGTGGGGGCCTTTGAGAGGTAATTAGGATTAGGTGACTTCAAGAGGGTGGAGCTCTCAAGAACGGGACTAGTGCCCTTATAAGAATCCCGAGAGAGCTTGCTTCTCTCTGCTCTCCACCGTATGAGACTACAACTAGAAGTCAGCAGTCTGCAACCAGAAGTGGGCCCACCACAGGAATTCAGCCACCAACCACGCTGGCACCCTGACCTTGGATTCACAGACTCCAGAACCATAAGAAACAAATTTCTGTTGTTTATAAGCCACTCAGTGTATGGTGCTTTGTTACAGCAGCCTGGATGTACTAATTCATCTATTAACACCATCTTCTGCCTCTGTTCCTCACCCCATTTCTCAACAGACTCACACACATTCCCCACCTGCTCTGGTCTCTCCCTCCCTCTCCAAACTCACCTTTTTCTCTGGTCGTGCCCTCTACCTGAAATGTTCTTTTCCTTAAAGAAGGGAATGGCTAGACTGGAGAGCATAGCATGGAGGTACCTTGTGCTTCATGTAACCCTGAACCCAGTCCTGGCAGCTTCCACTGGGAGCCTCTGATCCACCCCTCACCAATGTCGAAGCAAGATTCAGCGTTTCTCTTTGTTCCTTCAAAGAAAACCCACTCCACAATGCATTAGAGTAAGAAACTGATAGTGTTCTGAAGTGTCAACAGGAGAGATGTAGTAAAGGATCACATCGCATAGCACACAGCAAACTCCAACTTTTTTTGTAACTCTCCCTGCAAAGTTTCTCCCCAGCCATGTGCATTCCCCTCCCAACTGGTCCTCCTCCACAAAGCTTCAGCCTCTACTTCCCACCCCTCCCCATACATATCCCTCTCCTTCTGCAGAGCAATTTAACCCTTCCCCACATCGCTTCCAATTTTGTATTCTCCCTTCCATGACCTTCAACAAATAGTCTTGGGGCTTCATTTTCGTTAGAAGGCAATGAGGGGTTATAAATAACAAATATTCTATTTCTACATCACACCTTTTCCATGGTGAACAAGCTCTGGGAGGAGCACAGTACATGGCCTGGGCTGAGGATGAGTGAACAGCTTGAGTGGTCACTCTGGCCACCAGGCCTTCCAGAAGCCACCTAGGCATTTCTGTCCTGGCAGCCCAAGACAGACATGAGGCTGCCCAAAGTTCCTTCTGAAGACCTCAGCAGAGACAGCTCTACCAAAAGTGTTCTCAGGCCCCACATGTACAGAAGTCTCACTAGACCACAAGAGCAGAGTCCCAGACAAAAGCAAGAAAGTAGAATAATCCATTTTTACAGGAAAACACGTTCGTGTTTCAGTCATCTGAGGGCAGTTCTGTAAACGAAAATAAGTCATAAGACATGCTGGCTGGTTAGCAGTTGGCTTCCCACAGACTGTGGAAAAAGGCACTAACCACACCCTTCCCCTCCTCTTCAAGCCTACCCATCCATTTCTGTGTGAGTAAGCTGGGGTTGCCATGCGGATCCGAGTCAGGTAACACACTCCCTCCAATATGTCTGTTTCCACAGGGGTGGGCCTGAGAGCTGCTGGCAGTAGAATTAAGCTGAGCCTTTAGTATCTAGCCTTTAGTGTAGTTTGCACCACACACTGCTATGGGACAAGCACAATTATCATTCTTGCCCCTTTGAGGACAGAAAAATATGTCTTATGGACTGGGGCAGCCCCAGACAGAGCCTCATTTCGGGAAGAGACAACAGTACTCCTAGGAGGGGCTCACTTTAATGCCACCTGAACTGAGGGCTGTGAGTTAGAGCTCCCGGGGCCTGGGGAGAGAGTAGGCAGCAGTAGCTTGGAGTCCAGGCTAGTGGGGAGTAGCTGAGTCTCTGCCCCACCAGCAGAATGCAGATAGCTGTCAAGTGTCATTTTCTCCAGAGCCATCAGGATCATTCTGAGACCTGATGGCTGAAATTTGCCTGAAATTTCACCCTTACTTGACTTCCTCCCCTTCCCTGTCCTGCTCCCCTGCTTCCTTCCCGTTTCTCTGGGGAGCACTTCCATAACAAATTGCTTGCATAAGAATCCTCATCTCAGGGTCTGCAACAGGGAACATTTCAACTACACATCCTAGTCTCACAGGGAGCAGACTTCAGTGAATGTATTAGAACAGATGGGATTGAGTAGGAGAAAACAGGGTGGAAAGGGAGACCCTGGGGACAGACAGCTCTTTTGAGGGGTTTTGCTATAGAGGGGCTAAAAACTGACAGTCATTGGAGAGAAATGAAAGTTGTATTATATTGCTATGTAACACGGAACCTCCAAAATTTAGCAGCTTAAATTTATTTGTTATCTCATAGTTTCTGAGGGTTATGAATGCCTCAGAGCAGTCCTGACTCAGTTTCTCATGAGGTTGCCATCAAGACGCCAGCAAGGGCTGCTCTCTCATCTGAAGGCCTAGCGGGGGCTGGAGGACGTGCTTCCAAATACTCACATGGTGGCCGGCCAGAGTCTTCAATTCCTCTCCACTTGGGCCTCTCCACAGGGCTGCTCATGATCCTGCTCCCCCAGTTTCAGTGATAAGAGAGATAGGTGTTTTGAAATGTGTAGGCAAGAACTGGGAAGGACACACTGTTAATAGTTGCTAAAAGTCCTTAACTCATGGAAGTGGGATTGAGGAGCACAGGGCTTAAGTGAATTGGCAGTAGTTGGTAATGAGTACAGCTACATCTACTGGAAAAATATCAATGAGAAGGAGAGATAAGGGCAGGAAATTGGAATTGGGTCATTAAAAATGTGGGTGACAAAAAAGATACATGGATGATTTTAGAAATATGTACGATTTCCTGGGAGCACGTGGTAAGCTCTGGAACTGCTGCTGACCCCTGGCGGAGTGTGAGTGGGAGTTCCTATCTCTGCTAAGAAATCCCAAGGCCTTCTGGGCAGCTGCCTCATCCTTTCTGTTTCCCCACTGCAGGAAGGCATCAGCTCTATGTGGACTCTCTGGTGCTGACAGCTAAGCCCAGGAGAGGTCCTGGCTGGGTGCAAGGCCACATCACATTCTCAGAGTTGAACCCCGGCTCAGAAGCTTCCTCTCTCGGCACGGCATTCAAGGCCCTTCATCATACACTGATATGGGGCCACTCAGGAAGGAGCAGGAGCTGCAAGGCTGGTGGAAATGGAGGGGCCATAGGGAGCTCCACTTGCATCGGGACAGTAAGAGTACGTGGTATGAAATGAGAGCCACATGGCACAGGCGAAAGTGCTCACACAGAGACTGAAAAATATTGTGGGGCGGGATTCAGCCTCGTAGTTACTGGTACCACTCTTAGACAGAGGCAAGAGGGGTCCCTACCCTGAATCTGGCGACTCCAGTGACTCAAAGCAGTCCTCCACAAAGAAGTGTGGTCGGTGGACCTGTGCCAGTGCACACGTGGCCTGTTACTTGTTCTTGATGAGTTATACACAGAAACTGACAGTAAAGTTATTATCTGTTGAATCTTTAAACTTTGGGGCTTGTAACTTGTATAGATTTTTTTTTTTTTTTTTGAGACAGAGTCTCACTCTATCGCCCAGGCTGGAGGGCAGTGGCATGATCTTGGCTCACTGCAGCAGCCTCCTGGGTTCAAGTGTTTCTCCTGCCTCAGCCTCCCGAATAGCTGGGATTACAGGCACCCACTACCACGCCTGGCTAATTTGTATTTTTAGCAGAGATGGGGTTTCACCATGGTGGCCAGGCTGGTCTCAAACTCCCGACCTCAAATCATCCACCCACCTCAGCCTCCCAAAGTACTGGGATTACAGGCATGAGCCACCCCATGGGTCCTCATATAGATTTTTTTCAATTTCATTTTTCTAGTGAATTATTTCTATTGAATCAAAGGATTGATCTGTATTGGGTTGGGAAATTAAAAAAAAATAATTAGAAACTGAGAAGCCCTACTTGAAAAGGTTGCATATATCACAAACACCCATAAAATGTATTGGTTATGGAGCCCATGGGATCGAGTGCTCAGCGCTGGCATGGCACTGCCGGCAACAGAAACGTCGGTTCCAATGACACCACCGGTCAGGTCCCAGGGAAATGCGGCTCCTCACCTTTTGTCCTGTGTCCTCAAAACAGAAAGCAACTATGTCTGAATGTCACGAAGGTTTCTGGGTTGTGCTTCTGCCAATATTGGAGACAGACACTGCTTCAGAGAACAGGGAGGATTTGAGTGGCGGAAGCACTTAGGTAAGGGAAAAGACAAATTCATTAGCTTGTCAAATCCTTTATCTCTGATAACAAGAATGCAATCATTTCTTGCACAGTGAAATACCATTTCCCAGTAGGGCCACACGTCCATTTTCATGTTTCTCTTTGTGCTCCAGTTCGTGTTCAGGAGGTCTCATGAATTAGTGTGGTATTGACGGTTGCATGGTGGCTGAGGAACATGTT
Source organism: Chlorocebus sabaeus (assembly GCF_047675955.1). Classification (NCBI taxonomy): domain Eukaryota; kingdom Metazoa; phylum Chordata; class Mammalia; order Primates; family Cercopithecidae; genus Chlorocebus; species Chlorocebus sabaeus. Next base: position 48,605,288 of record NC_132929.1, on the reverse strand, counting down.
TGCAAAATGAAACTTTATTTTACCTTCAAATCAGTAGAGGTGTGAGTGTAGATGTAATATGTATTAAGCTAATTCTTCATGTTACTGCATAAACTATTACCTTAAAAGATAGCAAAATTGCAGTATGAAAGGAATTTCTATTATGAAATCAAAATATTTTACAGTATTTTCTACAATAATTACAGTTTACCTAACACAATTCCACTAAAGCATTTGAACAGGATATGTAAAATTCATGGTTCATTTCCAAATGTAAACATCACTTTAAGATTTTAAGGAAAATTCCATTTATTACTGAAACTTTCTCCAAATTGAAATTAATTTTTTTAATTATCTAAGAATTATAATTCAAAAAAGGTAGTCTAATTTGGTGTCATCATCAATAAAACACAAATTGTGCAAAAATCTTGATTATAAAAACATAATTAGGTAATTTTGCAATAAGGAAGGTGAGGAAAACAAATTTAATGAAAAGATATATAATAATTTGAATGATTTATAATATGAATTAGGTATATGTTGATTTTATAGCTTACCAAAACATCACCAGCTCATCAACAGAATATCCAAATAGGTGCACAAATAATTAAATTCTGTCATCTTTACTATTTTACCAACTTTTGTTCATATAAAAATCATAGGGCTATACTTCTAAAAAATTTTGATCTTAAGACGGCATATTTTTCAAGACAGAAAGATGGAACTTTTTATCTAATAGTTTATTGGCCTAGTTTATGGTTTTAAATATTTATACATGTGCTATGGGGGCCTTCACTTAGTGTTAAAGGCCTGCTTAGGGTTACCTTCCTAAGCTAGGCCAGGGCTGTCCAACAACTGACCAGATGTTAGGGAACTGACTCTATATTTTAATTCACCTAAGGGAGAGAGAATTTTAGGTAGATGGAGATGTGACAAACACAAACTTCAGAAGAGAGGCATGATTTTTAGAAATAATTATTTGCAATTGATTCCATGTCTCCTTTATTCTTCAGTTAGTAGAGATGTTTGCCCGCCTTTGGCTTAAGAAAGCCATTTTAAATGAGACCTGTAGTGGATGTCGATAAGAGCCACCTCTGTGATCCTTTGTTGATGTCACTTCTTTGATCCTGGAGGGATAGGAACTGAGTCCCGCCAAGAGGGGACATGGGAATATCCGAGCTCTAAATAGTCACTTCTCCAAAGCCTGCTCTGGAATCCATGCTACTGGTTCAGGCTAGGAGGAAGAGGGCTTCTTATCATCCATGACTCTGCCCACCCCACTCCCAGACCACCCGTTCCAGAGGTGAAGACCTCCTGTGAACCGGCAAGAGTTTACCCCAGCCCTCTGGACTGTGAGCCTCAAGGGAAAGTACTGCCATTTATACCATTTCCCTGCTGAGAGGCACAGGCTTTGTTTTCTGTGTGTGTGCGTGTGTGTGCATGCATGCATGCACACCATGAATGCACCTCTGCAATCAATGCTGCAATAACCACCCCTGTATATGGACCCTTAGGTGAATTCTTCTATTTCTGTGGAATAGATTCCCAGGAGTGGGATCACTAGGTCAAAGGATATATGTATTTTTAATTCTAATGGATTTTTCCAGACTGATTTGCAAAAAGGCTGTAATAATTTACATCTCTACCAGCAATGCTGGTATGATGAGCATGCTCCTCACAACCTCACACGCAATAGGTGTAGAAACTCTTTTTAATTTTGCCAGCCGGAAGAGTGTAAATGAGTATCTTGTAACACTTTAATTTGCATTCAACTGAATTCTAATGAATTTGAGAATCTTTCCATCAGTTGGATATTTTTCTTCCTTGAATTACCTACTCATATCATTTTGCCTATTTCTTTATTGGGTTGTCTTTTTGCATCCATTTATAATAGTTTTTTGCATACTGTAGCTATTAGCCTTTGTCTATCATCTGCATTACATTTTTTCCAAGTCTTCTACTTGTCTTTTGACATTGCTTACAGTATCTTTTCCCACAAAAATGCTACATATATGTGTATATATGTATATACATGCAAAAATACCTATCTTTTTCATCTGCTAGGTTTCCAACCTTGGTTGAGAAAGTATTCTAATCCTTAGATTATATGATGCCTCCTTGCCAAAATTTTTATTGAGATATATGTATGAAATAATGCACATCTTTTTATGGATCAGTAAATTCTCACGAGGTGAACACACTCATGTAGCCAGGACCAAAATCAGGAAACAGAATCTTACCAGTACCCTAGACATTCCTTCACTTCATGCCCCCTTGCCAATCACAACCCTCCTCAAAGATTAACCTGTACCCTGACTTCTAACATCATAGGTTAGTGTTTCAATGTTATTTATTTATTTATTTATTTATTTATTTTATTATACTTTAAGTTCTAGGGCACATGTGCACAACATGCAAGTTTGTTACATATGTATACATGTGCCATGTTGGTGTGCTGCACCCATTAACTTGTCATTTACATTAGGTATATCTCCTAATGCTATCCCTCCCCCCACCCCCTCCCCATAATAGGACCCAGTGTGTGATGCTCCCCTTCCTGTGTCCAAGTGATCTCATTGTTCAATTCCCACCTATGAGTGAGAACATGTGGTATTTGGTTTTCTGTTCTTGCGATAGTTTGCTGAGAATGATAGTTTCCAGCTGCATCCATGTCCCTACAAAGGACACAATCTCATCCTTTTTTATGGCTGCATAGTATTCCATGGTGTATATGTGCCACATTTTCTTAATCCAGTCTGTCACTGATGCACATTTGGGTTGATTCCAAGTCTTTGCTATTGTGAATAGTGCTGCAATAAACATACATGTGCATGTGTCTTTATAGCAGCATGATTTATAATCCTTTGGGTATATCCCCAGTAATGGGATGGCTGGGTCAAATGGTATTTCTAACTCTAGATCCTTGAGGAATCACCACACTATTTTCCACAATGGTTGAACTAGTTTACAGTCCCACCAACAGTGTAAAAGTGTTCCTATTTCTCTACATCCTCTCCAGCACCTGTTGTTTCCTGATTTTTTAATGATCGCCATTCTAACTGATGTGAGATGGTATCTCATTGTGGTTTTGATTTGCATTTCTCTGATGGCGAGTGATGATGAGCATTTTTTCACGTGTCTGTTGGCTGTATGAATGTCTTCTTTTGAGAAGTGTCTGTTCATATCCTTTGCCCACTTTTTGATGGGGTTGTTTTTTTCTTGTAAATTTGTTTGAGTTCTTTATAGGTTCTGGATATTAGCCCTTTGTCAGATGAGTAGATTGCAAAAATTTTCTCCCATTCTGTAGGTTGCCTGTTCACTCTGATGGTAGTTTCTTTTGCTGTGCAGAAGCTCTTTAGTTTAATTAGATTCCATTTGTCAATTTTGGCTTTTGTTGCCATTGCTTTTGGTGTTTTAGACATGAAGTCCTTGCCCATGCCTATGTCCTGAATGGTATTGCCTAGGTTGTCTACTAGGGTTTTTATGGTTTTAGTTCGAACATTTAAGTCTCTAATCCATCTTGAATTAATTTTCGTATAAGGAGTAAGGAAAGGATCCAGTTTCAGCTTTCTACTTATGGCTAGCCAATTTTCCCAGCACCATTTATTAAATAGGGAATCCTTTCCCCATTTCTTGGTTTTGTCATTGAATGTTATTTAAATGAAATATCCATGTGTACTCTTTTGTATCTAGCTTCTTTGACTCAACATTATGTTTGTGAGATTAATTCATGTAGTTCATTCATTCTTATTGCTGTGCAGCAGTCCTGTATGTAACACACCACATTGTATCTGTTTTACTGTGATAGACATTTGGGTTGCTTCCAATTTGGGGCTATAACAAATAGTGCTGCTATGAACATTCTTGCACATGTTCTTCAGTGAATTTATGTCTGCATTTCTGTTGAGTATTTACCCAACGGTGTAATTTTTGGGTCATGAAGAATGTGTATGTTCAGCTTTTGTGGATATTGCCGGTCATCCAAAGTGGCTGTACAAATTACATGCTCACCAGTAATGTCAGAGACTTCTAGTTGCTCTACATCCACCCCAATAGTTTATATCATCTGACGTTTGCATTTTAGCTATTCTGGCAGGTATGCGCTACTGTTGCATTGTGGCTTCTCTTGACAGATAGTTAACATTTTGTTTTTTACATTTTTAAGCCATTAATCCCTCTGGAATTTTATCTTTGTATATGGTTAGAGATAGGGGTCCACTTTGATTCTCTTCCAGGCAAACAGCCAGATGTGTTAGACTAAATACTGTGTGTTTTGTCCTGATAAGTTTTGAGGTATAAGTGAGCATTTGCCAGGTGCAGTGGAGTGGGAGAGAACATTCCAGGCTGCAAAAGCTGCATGAGCAAAGGTACGGAGGCATGAAATTCACGATATGTGTGGAGATTGCATGAGTGTGGGGAAAATTAAAAGCATGTGACCATGAGTAGCACAGGACGGCAGGCAGGATTGGACTTTGCCGTTCTCACAGTAGTACACAGGCACAAGGCTGCTGTTGAATGGACACACTAAAGGAAAAAAGGCTCCCTCCTCCTCTAATGTTTGGGGATGTTCTTTGAGATCCTCATTTTGAAAAGGTGTGATTATCAAAACGTCACTCTTAGGAGAGGGAACTTACGTGTTGACTGAGACGTTTATTAAGATCCATGATACACATTGTTTAGTTTACTTCTCACAATGACTTCATGATGTGGGCATTGTTTCCCTTGATTTACAGATAAGGGAATGAGGTACAGAAAAATCAAGTGGCCCTTGGACACATAGCCAGTAAGTGACAGAACTGAGGACGGAACGGCCTGTTCCTCTTCCTGTGTTCCCGCTCTTTCCCCTAGATGCACTGCCAGTAGATGCATGAATTGAACTTCCAGCCACTTCCCAAATAATGCACACGCGATGAAGCAGAGATTTACAATCCTTGCATCAGCCCCTGCCAGCAGACCTCTTAATGTCTGTTTCCTTTTCCACAGTCGCACAGAGAGGTTGATCCCTTGGGAAAGTGAGTGACTGTTGCAGGCAGCAATTGTTCCTTCAGCTGAAAGGCATGCAGAGTCAGACCAGGGTGACTGGTTTCAGCCCATGGGCACGTTTATGGGTCCACAGAGAGAAAGCAACCTCTGTCCTCTATCCCTTTCCCATATGCAGTTCTTGGTTACAGAAAATTCCAGTTGCTCTTCTTTTCCCAACTGGGAGAGATCTCTGTCTCCTAAAATAAACTTCTCGGTAACCTGCGCTCTCCTGAGTAGGTCTCTGATCCTCAAGGAAGGGAGAGGTAAACACTCACTAACATGAACATGCTGGCAGTCAGACACACATCACACACACAGAGGTGGCACACAAGCTACACACTGACACAGAGCGGAGACAAACACACACTTGCAGAGAACCTGCCTCTTGGAACATGAGAGCCCAGGGAATCTGTTGAGATCAAGGGTTTTCGAACTATGCCACTTGAGTTCTTCTGCAAAGGGAAGTCACAGAAAATAATGAAGCAATTTCCTACCAAAGGGAATATTGTAACAGCTAGAGATAATTGTAGAAAAGTACACTGAAATTATGAGGTATAATTTTCCCTCTATCAGACTGGCTAAGATTTAAAAGTTTGATAATACACAATGTAGGCGGGGGTGTAAAGATACAGCATGTAGCAGAAAAAGTAAATGATTGCAATTCTGGGGAAGAGAGCTCAGCAAGGTATATCAAAATGTTAAACACAGCTACCGTTAAACCTAATGATTCCACTCCTAAAAAGTTTACACAAACACACACACACACGATACTGATTAAGGAAGTTCATTATAGCATTTCTTTATATTACTGTAAAATCAGAAACAACTAAAAAAATCTATTAATAGAAGTATAGTCAAATAAGTTAAGGGACAGCCATACCATGGAATACTCTTAATCATTTAAAATGCTGAGGTGAACCTCTATATTCTGACATCAGAAGATATCCAGAATGTATTTTATCCTGTTTGTGTTTTTAAAAATAGATGTTTGCGGCTGGGCGTGGTGGCTCATGCCTGTAATCCCAGCACTTTGGGAGACCAAGGTGGGTGGATCACTTGAGGTCAGGAGTTTGAGATCAGCCTGGTCAATATGGTGAAACCCCATCTCTACTAAAAATACAGAAAATTAGCCGGGCGTGGTGGTGGGCACCTGTAATCTCAGCTACTCGGGAGGCTGAGGCAGGAGAATTGCTTGAACCTGGGAAGCAGGGATGGCAGTGAGCCGAGATCATGCCATTGCACTCTAGCCTGGGCGACAGAGTGAGACTCCATCTCAAATATATATATGTTTGCTAGGTGCAGCGGCTCACACCTGTAATCTCATCACTTTGGGAGGATCACTTGAGCCCAGGAGTTCCAGACCAGCCTGGGCAACATGGTGAAACCCCATCTCTACAAAAATTAGCCCGGTGTGGTGGTGTGCAACTGTAATCCCAACTACTTGGGAGGCTGAGGTGGAAGGATAGCTTGAGCCTGGGAGGTAGAGGTTGCAGTGAGTGGAGATTGGGCCACTACCCTCCAGCCTGGGTGACAGAGCCAGACCCTGTCTCAAAAATTATACGTATATATGTTTGTATATATCTGTAGAGTGTCTATCAGATACATAAGAAACTGTTATAGTAGGTGGTTCTGGAGAATGAGAAGGGGACACGGAGAAAGGGGAAGAGAAGGGAAACGAATGTTTTACTTAACTTTCTGTACTATTTGACATCTTTATGGTAAGCATATATTAACTGTATAACACATTATTTTAACCCTCCGAGATGGTAAAAAAAATATATATATATATATTCGGGTCAAGTGCAGTGGCTTATGCCTGTAATTCCAGCACTTTGGGAGGCCAAGGTGGGCATTATTGTATCTGTCACCCAGGTTGAAGTGCAGTGGCATGATCTCAGCTCACTGCAGCCTTGACCTCCCCAAACTCAGATGATCCTCCCACCTTAGCCTCCCAGGTAGCTGGGAGTACAGGTGCATGGCACCACACCCAGAAATAATTTTTGTATTTTTTGTGGAGATGGCGTTTCGCCATGTGGCCTAGACTGGCCTAGAACTCCTGAGTTCAAGCTATCTGCCCACCTTGGCCTCCCAAAGTGCTGGAATTACAGGCGTCAGCCACTGCGCTTGACCCGAATATATATATATATATTTTTTTTACCATCTCCGAGGGTTTCTATTAGATAGATAGATAGATAGATAGATAGATAGATAGATAAATAAATAGATAGATAGATAGATAGATAGAAGGGTTTGCTGTTACATTTCACTTAGAAAAAGAGTTCCACCACTAAAATGTTTGAAAAATCTTTATGCAACTCAAGCCTGTTATATAAGCGGCCAGAAAAAATTGTGAAAGACTTTTGAAATAGGGAGAAAATGTATCCTATAGAATGCAGGGCTGGTGTGCCCTTCTAGGTTATCTCATTCTATGGTAGTCTCCATTTTTCATTGTCTTTGAATCTGTAAACTGTAGAAAACTGAAAGTAATACAAATTATTATTGTCCACGGCAACGCGAACAAGTTTAGTCAGGTGGAGATGCAAGTGATCTCCACCACCGCCAAACACACACACACACACACACACACACACACACACACAGTGGATGAAGCCAGTTTTGTATCAATTAACAAACTTATTTCATTACATCTGATGCCAATGTGTGTATCTGGCCTTTGTGTTGTCCTTTGAATCAGTTTTTAACTTAATTAATGACTTAAATAAAATCTTTGACACTCTTTATTTTATATATGTATGACAGGCATGATCTCTCCCTTTAAAAATAATCATTTAGTGGTATGTGCCCGTGATCCAAGCTACTGGAGAGGCTGAGGTGGGAGGATCGCTTGAGCCCGGTAGGTGAGGCTGCAGTGAGTGGTGATTGCGCCACTGCACTCCACCCTGGGTGATAAAGTGAGACCCTGTCTGGCGCGGGGGGGGGGAGGCGAGGGGCGGGGGGGAGGAAGGATCATTTAACAAACCAGGAAAACAAACAAACAAGAGACAACAAAGACTGTGAGGAAGAGATTTCCCCAAGGTTAGACGCCTGTTGTAACAAACACAGCACCAATCCCTAACCCTCAAATGTCAGCTTCTGCACTGAATTCCTTGGCTATTGTATATACGCCATCAAGTAACAAGTATTGAAATCACTTTCTATTTGACTTGACTATTTACCCCACACAGATATATTCTTAATTTAGAAGATGCTTTCCCACAAATATATACACATACAGACTTACACATGCACAAACACAAACACCTGCGGGCATCCACAGGCCCCCGCTGACACGCTGCACAAACTCCCACGCAGATCCAGAGCTCCCCTCCCTGCCACTGGGACAGCCGCCCTCCCCGCGCCAAGCCTGCTCTTGGTTCCTCCATCTCAGCGGAGCTTAAGATTGGGGATGAAGCAAGGTCCCTTCCTGCGGACCCTCGCCTGTGCCACGCAGGGTGAAGAGGTGGCTCCCTCACTTATAATAATTGGCCAGGGGTCAGAGTGGCTCTGGGGTGCGACGTTGAAGGATTCAAGGGGATGGAGGCCAAGCCCCATCCTCAAAGACTGCCCATCGTGGAAGAGGCCCGCACAAGGGCGGAACCAAGCCAGCCGGGGAGCCACGCCCCCGAGTCCTGGGGTAGTCCGGGAAGGCTGCCCGGAGGTGGTCACCTCAGCGCTGAGGTTTGAAAGCGTGAGGGAAAGACTGGGAGCCTGGGAGCAGCACAGCCGCGGCTGGGCCGAGGTGTTTGGGTGGAAGAACTGAGCCAGGGCCTCCTAGCACGGATCTGTTAAGTGGATGACGTTTTTGATTTTGCGGAAAAAGAAATCCCGCGGAATTCAAGGACCTCCCAGGCGCCAGACTTGACTCTCGGGTCGGGAGTAGCGCGGCTCGCACCCCGCTCCGCGGTAGCCCATGCGGCCCCGCCCCGCGCCGCGGCCGCTCTCGCGGTGGGCTCGCGGCGCCCCCTGCAGGCTCCGACCCACTCTCCCCGCACTGCCACCACGGGGAGGCGCCGGCGGGAAGAGGCGGGCCGGCTGCGGCTGCGCCCAGCCTGCGGGCCAGGAGGTCCAGTCTTCCGTCCCCACCAGCCCCGGAGGTCGCTCCTGCAGGACGGCCTTGGTTCTGTGCACCCCCGAGGGCGCCGCGTCCACACATCCCCATTACCGTGAGATCCCATCCTCATTGCGCAGATGGGGAAACCGAGGTTCAGAGTCGGAGCCTGATGCATCCACGGCATGAAGAGGAGGAGTCTCTGGGATCCCGAGGCCCATCCTCAACCGTGCTTGTCTCTCTCCGCCTAGGTGTGGCCACAGACTCAATGGCTTGCGGTGCACCCCACGCACCCTCTCCTCTGGTTCTCTCTGGGCCACAGCATCGCCTGGTTTGGCCTTTCAAGAGCTGTATGGACAGGAGTGCGTGTGGGTTGGGGTTACTCATCCACTTTACAGAAGGGAAATCTGACAACCGCAGGGGAGCGCCTTGGGACCTGATAGTTTCACTTGCGTGGTCTGTACTAAGGAGACAATTCAGAAACTCAGCAGATTTTGCTGTGTGAGTGCTTCTCCCTAGTTGTTCATAATAGCGAAACTTGTGAATAGTCAACTCTCTACTGCTTGGTTAAATAAATGGTATTCTACGCAGCTATGAAAAATCATTCTGGGTAAAAAGTTTGGATATATTAAAGATGCCATTCTATTGTTAAGCAAATAAGTAGGTTACAATGCAGCATACATAATAACAAAGTTCCATTTCTGTGAAGATGCATGCGTGGGCACACATTTTTTTAAAACTCTGCAAAGGTATACACCAACAACTTGAATATGAAAATTAAAGGTGATTATAAAATAAGTATTTGTACCTTTCTGTATTTTCTAAATAATATTATACAGTGAATATGTATGTTTTGTATTTGTTTTGTTTTGTTTTGACAAGGCCTCACTCTTGTCACCCAGGCTGATGAAGTGCAGTGGTGTGATCAAGCTCACTGCAGCCTTGACCTCCCTCACTCAAATGATCCTCCCACCTCAGCCTCCTAAGTAGCTGGGACAGCTAATTTTTGTATTTTTGTAGAAATGAGGTTTTGCCATGTTGCCCAGTTTGGTCTCGAACTCCTGAGTTTAAGCAATCCTCCCACTTTGGGATTAGAAAGGTGGAAGGGATTAAAAGTGCTGGGATTACAGGCGTGAGCCACAATGCCCAGCCAGGTTTTTGTTTTTGTTTTCATTTTTTCCTTACACAGAAAAGCTCCAATATTCACTTACATACTGCAGAAGGAAAAGAGGCTGAAAGGATTGGATCAAGGAGGTAGGAAAGGAAATTTCTGGGGCATTTCCTTTCCCCTAATCCCAGAATAGCCAGAGAAATCATGGTCACCAAGAGCTGCTGCTTCTGAATAACATGACAGTGACGGTAAATTTTCCAAAAGGTTGATTGTAACAGAGTTTGCAACATGACCAAACTGGTGGATCACAAAGTGGACAGACATCAGGAGCTCTGGAAGAAAAATTGCTACTCGGTATCTACTCAAGTTGTAATGGAGAGAGAAATGGACTGATATGCCGGGATTTTTGTTGCAGAGAGCTGGCAAATTTGCAGTAAGTAACTAGCTCCATTCAAACTGACTGAAGCACATAGATGGAGCCCTGAAATCCATAGCTCCATTGAAGAGGCAGCAGAATTTATCTACTCCGACTCAAGTTTGCGGAATTTATCTACTCCTATCCAGGTGCTAGGCCGCTTGTGGTAGGGAGTGAAGACATCATGCTGATGGATTTGGTGGTGACAAAGCAGGCTGTCAAGAAGGAGTAGGTCCCCCAGATTCTCCCAGGCAAGGGGACAACACTGGAAACTACATGTTAGGCTTTTCCTTCTGAAACTTGGCAAAGTAGAATTTGCTGAAAAGTAAGTAGTACCGCTTGTTTTTAATTTCGTTTCTCAAGAAAACCCGGCTCTCATCATGACTGTTTACTCTTGTTTCTTTTGGGAAATTAAGTTCTTAATATAACTTTGACTAAAGATATGTAGATTTGTGGTATGAAAAGAAAATCTATTTGTTGGATGATGTTCCCAGTGAAGTACTATCCGTTTGTTATTTTAAAAGTTATTCTCTATTGTTCTAAACAGTAAATAGTGCCAAAACTAAGAAAAACATGTATTATAGTTTCAACATCAGGCTGACTTGCTTACAGATCTGTTCACAATAAACTGTAATGCCTCTTTAAAGAAAGATTTAGAAATACATTATTAAAAGTATTAATTCATTTAAAAAAATGTTAAGCATGAATGGGGACAAGGTGGGGAGAATGATTTGTCTGCTCTTTCTGGGAGGCCGGGGAGAAACATCCACGAGAAACCTGCAGGCCTTGCCACTGCTGCTGAGAGCCAGTGACCCCAAGGGCTGACCACTTGGGATGTTAGCTGCCCCTAGCCCAGGCACTGTGGTCTGGGTCTGTGGTATAAAGAAGGGCTATTGCCATAAAAGGAAATAGACACAACCAGCTTCAGTCTATCCTGCTTCCTGTCTCAGAATTATTATTATTATTATTATTATTATTATTATTATTATTTTGAGATGGAGTTTTGCTCATTGCCTAGGATGGAGTGCAATGGCGCGATTTCGGCTCACTGCAACCTCCACCTCCCAGGTTCAAGCAATTCTCCTGCCTCAACCTCCCAAGTAGCTGGGATTACAGGCACCTGCCACCACGCCCGGCTAATTTTTCTATTTTTAGTAGAGACAGGGTTTCACCATGTTGGCCAGGCTGGTCTCAAACTCCTGACCTCGTGATCCACCCACCTTGGCCTCCCAACAAAATTTTTTTAAAAAGAAATTATGGTATGTCTTTGGAAATCTGAGATTCAAATCTTAGCACCCTATATCCCCACCACCACTACCAGTTTGGAGCAAGTCACTTAATCTTTTCCAGCCCAGTTCCCATTTGTAGAATGGAAAGAATGACATCCATATAATGTGGTTGCTGAAAGATTCATTATTTTATTATTCAACAATTATTTATTGAGTGCCAGGCATTAATCTAGTCACTAAGACAGACAAGGTCCATGTTCTCATGGAATTCATATTCTAACAGGGTAAGGTCACAACAAATAAATAATAAATGAAAAATATCAGATATTGATAAGTTTTAGACAGAAAATAAAATAGGGAGCTGGGAATGGTGGCTCACACCTGTAATCCCAGCTACCCAGGAGGCTGAGGTAGGAGATTGCTTGAGGCCAGGGGTTCAAGACTAGTGTGGACAACATAGTGAAACCCCCTTCTATAAAAACAAATTAAAAAAAAAAAAAACATTAGCCAGTGAAGGTGGCATGCACCTGTAGTCTCAGCTACTCAGGAGTCTGAGGAGGGAGGATTGCTTGAGCCCAAGTGTTTGGAGTTTGAGGCTGCAGTGAGCTATGATCATGCCACTGCACTCCAGCCTGGCTAACAGAGTGAGACCTCATCTCTAAAAATAAACAAATAAATAGGAAGAAGCAATAGAGACCTATAGGCTTATTATATTGATTGGTCAGTATAGCCCTTTTTGAGGAAATTGTATTTGAGCAGAGATATGAATGACATAAAGCAGCCAGGCATGCACAGATCAAGTCACAGAGTATTCCAGATGAAAGTAAGAGCCAGAGCAAAGACTCTTAGGAAGGGTAGGCCGGGCACGATGGCTTACGCCTGTAATCCCAACACTTTGGGAGGCTGAGGCAGGCAGATCACAAGGTCAGGAGTTCAAGACCAGTCTAGTCAACATAGTGAAACCCCGTCTCTACTGAAAATACAAAAAATTAGCCAGTGTGGTGGTACGCATCTGTAATCTCAGCTACTCAGGAGGCTGAGGCAGGAGAATCGCGTGAACCCAGGAGGCGGAGGGTGCAGTGAGACAAGATCGCGCCATTGCACTCCAGCCTGGGCAACAGTGCGAGACTCCATCTCAAAAAAAAAAAAAAGGATATCAGGTAGCTTTTGTTCAATAATAAACCACTTCAAAATTCAGTTACATAAAAATAATAACCATTTATTTATTATTATTTTGTGGGTCAGTAATTTGGGCTGAGCTCAGCTGGGCTGTCTTCTGGTCTCAGATGATCTTACTTTTGTGTCAGTGGTCAGCTACTAATCGGCTAGGTGACTTTGCTTCTTAGAGTTGGCTGGCTATCAGCTGGAGTGATGGGAGCAAGCGGGCCATATATCATTCATCTAGTAGGCTATCCAAGGCTTGTTGATAAGTCTTGTTGATATGTGGCAGTGCAGGGTTGCAAGAGAGAGTGGGAACATGCAAGGCCTCCTCAGGCTTTGACTCAGAACCAGAACAATGTCACTTCTGCCATATTCTATTGGCAAGGCCAGCCCAGATTCAAATGGAGAAAGAGACCACTCCTTGATGGGAGACTGAGAGACATGGTCACAGAGAAAAGAATTATGATATTTGTAACACACCCTAAGCAAGAATGAAAAATTCCAACATGTCCAGAGCAATTGTTGGGGAGTGTTATGGGCTGAAGTCCTAATCCCTAGTACCTTGAATGTTACTGTATAGTATTTGAAGATAGGGTCTTTAAAAAGGTAACTAAGGTTAAATGAGGTCAGTAGGGTGGCCTCTAATCCAATATGACAGGTAAGGGAATGGAAAGACAGACAAGAAAATATTTCCAAATCACATGTCTAATAAAGGACTTGCATCTAGAGTACTTTTTTAATTCGGTAATAAGAAAAAAATCAATCTAATAAAAATAGGCAAAAGATATGAACAGATACTTGACCAATGAAGATATGAAAAGATGCTCAACATCATTAATCATTAGGAAAATAAAAATTAAGACAATAGATATATCTACATATTTATTATAATGACTAAATTTAAAAGACTTACCATACGAAGTCTTGGCAAGCACACAGAAGAACTAGAACTCTAATAGAATGCTGGTAGGTATATAAAATGGTACAACCACTTTGGAAAACAATTTGGTAGTTTGTTAAAAAGTGAAACATACATCTATTACATGATTTGGGTATTCCATTCCTAGATATTTCCCAAGAGAAATTAAAGCCTACAAAAAGACCTGTACACAAATGCTCATAGCAACTTTATTTGTAATAGTCAAAAACTAGACAGAACCCAATGTCTATCAACAAATGATTAGATAAATAACGCTATATCCATACAGTGGAATACTATTCAGCAACAAAAAGCAATAAACTAGCACAATCTATAGAAGAAAAAATAACACATTTAAAAACTTTTATTCTGTGAAAGACTCCATTAAGAGGATGAAAAGACTGGAAGAAAATATTTCCATACCATGTATCTGGCAAAGGACTTTTATCTAGACTATATGATATATATTCTCAAAATTCAATAACAAAAAACAAACCATTCAATTAGAAAATGAGCAAAAGGCTCAAAGAGACGGCCGGTGGTAGTAGCTCATGCCTATAATCCCAGCACTTTGGGAGGCTGAGGCAGGCGGATCACTTGAGGTCAGAAGTTTGAGACCAGACTGGCCAACATGATGAAACCCCATTTCTACTTAAAAATATAAAAATTAGCTGGGTGTGGTGGTGCGCACAGGTAGTCCAAGCTACTTGGAAGGCTGAGGCTGGGGAATCACTTGAACCCAGGAGACAGAGGTTGCAGTGAGCCAAGATCGTGCCACCACACTCCAGCCTGGGCAACAGGGCAAGACTTTGTCTCAAAAAAGAAAAAAAAAAAAAACCTGAAAAGACATTTCACTGAGGAAGATGTATGGATAACAAATAAATACATGAAAAGATGCTCAACACTACTGGTCATTAGGGCGATGCAAACTAAGACCACAAACAGATGTCACTATCCACCCATTAGAAAAAACCTAAATTAGTGACAATATCAAGTGCTGGTGAGGATGTGAAGAAACTGGATCTCTTATATGCTGCCTATGGGGATGCAAAAAAAATACATACGACCCAGCAATTGTATTCCTGGGTGTTTATCTCAGAGATATGAAATATGTGCACTCAATACTCTGTACATGATTGTTATTGCAGCTTTATTTGCAACTGCCCAAAACTGGAAACAATCAAAATGTCCTTCAATGAGTGAATGACTAAGCTAACTGTGACACTTCCATACTACAGAATATTACTCAGTCAAAAAATAAAAATAAATAACAAAAATGAACTATTGACACAGGCAACAGCGTGGATGCATCTCAAGGGTATTATGCTGTCAAAAGATCACATACTGTATGCTTCCATTTATAACATTCTCAGAATGACAAAATCAGAGTGATGCAAAGCAGATTGGTGGATGCCAGGGTCTAGAAATGGTAGAGGATGGGGGTTGGGTGTGACTCTAAAGAGATAGCATGAGGGAGATCTTAGTGGTGATGGAACAGTTCTTGCACCTTGATTGAGTGGTGATTACCCAAATCTCCACATATAATAAAACGGCACAAAACTATACACATACCTTGCAGCAATGCCTGTTTACTGGTTTTGATGCTGCACTATAATTATGTAAGATATATCCATTGAGAGAAACTGGGTGAAGGGTACACAGACCTTACCATTTTGGCAACTTCCTGTGAGTATATAACTGTTTTGAAATTAAAAGTTTTTTAAAGAGCAATTAACAATTGATATTCGCTACAACCTAGATAAATCTCAAAATAATTATGCTGTATGAAAAAAGCCACATCAAAAAGATTATGTACTGTATGATCCCAGTTATATAAAATTCTGCAAAGTATAAACTGAACTATAGTGACAGAAAGCAGATTGCCTAGGTACAGGGAGTGGGGGGATGTACGGGCAGGAAGGAGTAAGAGGGAAGGGTTACAAAGGGCCATGAGGAAACATTTGGGGTGATGGATATGTTTACTATATTACTATATTACCTTGATTGTAGTGATGGTTTTGTCAGAGGCATTCGAACCAGAGAGACTCCATTTTGAGTGAGGGCTAGGAAAATGAGGCTGAGAGTTGCTGGACTGAATTCCCAGAAAGTTAGGCATTCCTAGCCTCTAGATGTTTACTGCTAAGGGCACAAATTATTAATGTTTACTAAAAGGGACCCAGACTTGGGAGTGTCCAGATATCTCAATATCTGGGGAACAAAGGCATTCCTAATTTTGCTTTAAAGATAATGATATTGATTCTTGCCAAATATCATAATTAAGAAAATTAATAGTTTATCACAAACCCTTGTAGCAGAGCGCATCTCTCCATATATACAAGCATTGTATCTAGGGTGGATGCGTTCCTCCTCTTAGTTTCGGGAACGTCCTGCTCTGTCTATGGAGTAGCCATCCTTTCACCACTTTGCTTTCTTAATAAACTAGCTTTCGCTTTGCACTACAGACTCGCTCTGAATCCTTTTTTGCACGAGATCCAAGAACCCTCTCTTGGGGTCTGGATCGGGATCCCTTTCCTGTAACAGTTTCAGGGTGTATACATATGTTAAACTTATTAATTTGCATACTTTAAATATTATGCACTTAATGCATATCAATTTCACTTCAATAAGCATACCAAAGATATTAAGTGCCTAGTAATAAAACTTACTAAAGACGTATAAATTCTCCACAAAAAGTCTAATATGCCATTGGGAGACATTTAGGTAGATCTAAATAAATGAAGGGATCTACCATAGTCCTAGAATGATAAAAATCCTAATTGGGCTTTTTTGGGAGGGAGGGCAACAAGTTGATTCAAAAATGTATATGGAAATTTTATTTTATTTTATTTTATTTTATTTTATTTTATTTTATTTTATTTTTGTATATGGGAATTTTAAAAGGCCAAAGATAGCCAAGACAGAAGAGTAAGGCAAAAGAATTTACATTAACAGATATCAAGACAGTGAGATGCTGATAAACAAATACACCAATGGAACAGATTGAAGAGCCCCAAAACAGATCCACACATACATAGACACGTGGTATTGGACAGAGGTGGGAATGCAGAGTCATTGAGAAATGACCAGTAAAAGGCACTGGGTAAATTGGGTATCTATAAGCATTCTTCTCACAACACACAAAAATCAATTCCAAGGTAGATTAAATACCTAAACATGAAATGTGAAAGCTTATAGCTCTTAGAAGGTTGTACAGGAAAATACCAGCATGATCCTGAGTACAGGAAGATTTTTTAAATAAGTAACAAAAAGCACCAATGATAAGGGGAAAGTAGTAATAAAAAAAAGAACAAAATGTTAACTATATAAAAAACTAAGAACTTTAAGGCTGCGCATGGTAGCTCACAATCATAATCCCAGCACTTTGGGAGGCCAAGGCAGGAGGATCTCTCGAGGCCAGGAGTTCAAAACCACCCTGGGCAACATAGAGAGATCCTATCTCTACAAAAATACATAAATAAGAATAATTTTTCATAGAACTCTACTCACTAAAGACATTATAAAGAGAATGAATAATGACTGGGAGGGAGGCAATATACTTGCAACTAACCAACAAATAGAAACGTCAAAACCACAGTAAGATACCACTACACACCCTACAAAACGACAAAGCTTTAAGAATCTGTTGGAGTGTATGTAGCTGGAGCAACAGAAATTCTCATCTGCTGCCAGTGAGAAGATAAACTGGCATACTACTTTGGAAAGATGTCAAACATTATATAGTAAAGTTCAAGACAGGCATATTATTGACCCAGAAATGTTATTTAGTTTCTACCCTGAAGAAATGGCTATACACATGTAACACAGCATGTACACAGCCACACTGTAATAGTAAAAAACTGGGAAAACTCCAAATGGTCTATTCATAGTACAATAGATAAATTTTAGTATTTTCATTCAGTGGGATATTATATAGATGCTGAGCAGCCAAAAAATAGAAAAGGCTACTGCATAGTGACCTATGCAGAAATGGCTGTCTTCCTTATAGTAAGAGAGTGACAGACCAGCAAGAAAGACTAAGAAGAAAATTAAATATAGCTCTCAGAACCAACCATAGCAACAGCAGGGAGTGTTTTGAATTCCAACATGTAGCAGACACTGTGCTAGACTGTCTTAAGATAACTCTACCTCCCACAACCATTCTGCAAAGTAGGAATTATTTTGCAGATAAGGAAACTGAAGAACAGAAAAGTTAAGTGACTTACCTGAGGACACACAGATAGCAGGTGACAGAGTGAAGATTTGCAACAAGGAATCAAATCCCACCTTCTTTCCGTTGAAGTATGAACTGTTGATTGCTTGCAACAACCATTCACCACCTCTCCCTTCTTCCAGAACCCGATTTTGTTAAGATGTACTGCCTCTTCTGTGCTGTCCTAGGGATGGCAGAGCAAAAGACAGGACAAGCCTGGGTCCCTGAGGACTCTCTCTGGCAATGCTGCCAGGCCATACCAGTTAGGTGTTTTTGCTACCTTTTATTTATTTTTCCTTTATTTTAGCTTTAGGCCCAGTGGTTGTAGAACTGCTAGGGTTCTTGAATCAAAAAGAAAATGTAGTTAGAAGGCAAACTTCCCATTTCCTTCCAAACCATTGCAAGTAATACCAAAACCCAAACCAGATCACTGTAGCAGATGCTACAAGGTCTACAACAGGACTGGTTTATGGAGCCTGCAGAAGAGAATGCAAGCAGGAAGGCCTGTGAGTGTTAAGGGCTCCAGCAAGCAGCCTGGTAGCAGTGTTCCAGGAAGCCTGAGATGGCTAAGAGAGCACTGTAAGGGTGGAGGCCTATGCTTTATCCTGCCCCCTGATTCATTTCCCTATGAAGCTCATAGGTCCTGGCCAGACAGAAGCCCACACAGTCCCGTGCCTCCTGCCTTTCTAGGCTCAGCGCTTCTTCCTGGTCCAAAGCAGTTAATTCCAAAGTGAAAATTCCAGGCCACTATGTTGTCACATCCCCTCAAGCTACAACCTGGTTCCCAGTCTGTGTAGGAAGTTCTAGTACTATCAAGAAACTCTCATGTTCTTCTTACTGCTTTGCTGTTGACGTTCCTCTCATCTGGCTCCTGTGCCTCAACACCCCTGTCTCTCCCCTGCACTGGCCAGAGGCAGTCCATCCTCTGAGCACTTCTAGTCCCCTCCTGACCTCACATGAGTGAGGAGGATGTCTGATTGCCAAGGGCTATGGTTATAGACACAAAGCTTTCTCTTTTCGGGTGCTGGGATCCTTTATTCCATCTCTTTAATTTCTTTGGAGTTTTCTGTAACCTTCAAAATTGTGCTCTGACTCTGGCCTTTGGGTATGGCCTGTGGTGGGCTATGTCCCTGGCATCAACAAAGGCTTTGACACAGTGTGGCCTTCAAAGAGCAGCTTGGATGAAACCGCAGAGGCCTGGAGCTGCAAGGAAAGTGGGTTAGCCCAGCTTTCACAGGGACTGTTTGGGCCCACTTTAGTTTTTGCTACATGTGGGAACAAATGTGCCCCTTCAGGCCTTTCAGATCGTGGGGGTGGGTGTTTTTGTTAAAGCCAAAAACTTCAGCTAATTTGGAAGCTGACAGGATTCTGCTAAGTCTTTGTGTTAATACAGTATCTGCTCCCTGGCCTTCCAGGTCAGGATCTTGGGTGGGACACCTGGAGCCTCCATTTGCCTCTGAATTTTCTAGAACAAAATTGCTTTTTGTCTCTCATTTCAAGGTCCTAGGAGAAAGAACCAATAGCAAAGGCCATGTCTGGAAGCCATTTGGGTGGGGGCAGGGGGTGTCTTGAGGTCTGCCCAGCCCAGCCCTTTCCTCTTTGTTCAACCTAGGCAATGAAGCCACAGCTGCCCACTCAGAGCTGTTTTAATTGTCCCCAGAAACCTAACTTCCAGAAAAACAATTGGCTTGCAAAGGATTCCAGACTCTCTGAACAGACAGATGATCAGAATCTTTTCTGATTTTCATTAAGGAAATATTTCAAGAGGGACTGTGGCACCAAGACAGTGAATGCCTGCCCCTGAGCCCCTGATGAGAAGGAATTAAGGGCCCTGTGACTATGTATGTGACCAGAAGCCACATCAGGCTCCACCAGGCCTGGCAACTGTCCCTGATGGTCTGTTCTTCGCCTCCTGTGGCTCCTGACTCTTCAGTTCTCAGTTGGAATTGAGGTCAGCCCTCTCGTTTCCTTGTCTGGCCCCTTCACCACCCACAATGCAAACCCATACTGAGGGACCAACCAGCAAGAGGCCCAGAGCAGCCCCCATAGCAACCAGAGGAGGCCAAGCTTGCTGCCACAGCCCACAACATGCCAACACCCCATTTAGACTTTTACATGAGAAATAAACATCCACTTGGTTCAACTGCTATTGTTTCGTCTCTGTGACTAAATCAAAAGTCCTCCTAGAGGACTAGGACTAGATCTACTGTCTGTTCTATGGCCTTCCCACAGTTCAGCTTCCTGTGCTCCCCAAAACTTCACCTTGGAAACATATTTAACTGGTTCTGACCTTCAGCCTTGTGTGACTGTGGGTCCACAGCCAATATCAAATAACTGCAGACACCAGACACTTGGTTAAAATTCTCAATAGAGGAAAATGGTCGCTGGACAGTCAGCAGACTCGCTGTTTTCAGGTCAGCTGCTGGCTCAGTCCCCTCTGGGTGCCAGGGAAACCTGACAGCTGAGGGTTGTGATAAGGAGCAGTTTCTCTAGGAACTGACTGACATGTCTCCCTGAGGAGAGAGAAGTGACAGGCAACTCTAGGGAAGATGGCTTTCATGGCTTCACAAATATCTCACTGGCTCTTTGGCTTCTTCTCCAAGGTAGCCCAGATCTCTTCCTGTGTGAATATCTTTGTCGAAAGGGATGGCATGGTCAGGTAGGCCAGGTAGGATCAACTGAGGGAAGGTAGATGACCAGGATGGAGAAAAGCTGATGAGGTGGGGCTGAGGAGAATGAAGACTAATGCCCAAGATCAAAGTTAGGGAAATAAAGTGTCGCTGCCAACTCCAAACGTCAGGGTCACACTGGAAAACTGGACACAAAGCCAACATCAGGAGCCAACAGAGCTGGAAAAGTGGAAACAGGCCAGGGAACAAGACTAGGCCGGGCATGATGGCTGCTGAGAATGAGCTGGTACCAAGCCTAGCTTCATTGTCTCTCAACCTAGCCTCATCCACAGAAAAGTCATATCAACGAAGAGAGAGCTGGGTTTAAGTGATGTCACCAAGGGGGAACAAAAGAAAACAACGTTCCTTAACCCAGGTCCGTAACTCTCGTGTTGTGCACAAGATTGTGTACATTTTCCAGTTTGTTAAAGGGAACAGCGCCCCCAAAAGGGTTATTTTAAGGTTTGATTGTGGACTCTGGTTATCCAGAAGAGGACGATCTCTGCCGATCTCTGCGGGCTCTCCTGTCTCGACGAAGTCCTTTAGTGCCTGAGGGTCTCGGCCACCTTCCAAAGGGGCGGAATCCCCCTGCCTCGCGTACCCCAGGGGTCTCGGTAGCGCTGTTGTTCTGTGAGCCTACTCCTCTCAGAAGCGCCGAGCACCAGGCCTGGAAGAGGACGAGTCTAGTAAATGAGGGGACACGGGGCGGACGGAGGGATTAAAAGATGAGGGTGTGATCTGTGCCAATGGGTACACTGGTTCGAATATTAACGCGAGGTTTGTCCGCTTCTTCACAATCTGTCCGTTTCGTTTTACTGGGAAAGCAAATGTGTTCCCATCCCTCTATCTGGGGATACGGTTAGAGTTCCGGGAAGGGGGTGCAGCGCCCGGACTGGCACAACTGCCGTTGTCGCACCTCCTCCGGGGTCGCAACACCGCAGTGCCGGGACTCGGACTGAGCCGAGGGCTCCCCACCCGCTACGTCGTGGCACCGCCCGTCGCCCCTCCCGTTGGGGAGCCCGTGGCGCGCCCTTTTGACGTAGTACTTGTGTCAACATCAGCGCGCGCCGAGCCCGGAAGAGGCGCGGACTAGGAAAGGCGTCGGTTCGCGCAGCTGCGGCGCCTTGGTCCCCATGGCACTGTGGCGCGGCTCCGCGTACGCGGGCTTCCTGGCGCTGGCCGTGGGCTGCGTCTTCCTGCTGGAGCCAGAGCTGCCAGGCTCGGCGCTGCGCTCTCTGTGGAGCTCGCTGTGTCTGGGGCCCGCGCCGGCGCCCCCAGGACCCGTCTCCCCTGAGGGCCGGTTGGCGGCAGCCTGGGACGCCCTTATCGTGCGGCCAGTCCGGCGCTGGCGCCGCGTGGCAGTGGGGTGAGTGCCAGCGGGGCCTGGGTCTCTGAACCTCCGAGGTCCGCCTTGGAGGTCGGGCGGAGCCGCCCAGAAACAGGGCTTCCCAGAGGTCCCCGGGAGGCGCTGCTGTCCGCGCTGGCCCCTTGGCGAGAAGCGTCGGACGTCTGAGTGGAACCCGGTTCGTCACCGCTGCTCTTTCCACTCGGCTGGCCTCTGCACCTTTCTCTGATCCCGGTAGGACCAGCCCTAACAGCTTCTTGCTAATCCCTCTTTGTCTGACACCTTTCTCCGAGCCTTGTTCCTCGTTCCAACTTTTAGCCCCTTCTCTTCTGGCGACTGTTGTTTTGCAGTCAAAGATACTTGACCTTACCCACTTTGACAACACTCGTCTTCCTCTTTCTTCTGAACTTCTTGAAGACGAGTGATTTCTACCTTTACCCACTTGCTTTCGTAACGCCGTGTAGTCTAGAAACCACACGACTGTACTGCAGCTCCTCTCTGATTTGCCTTTTTGAGTCTTCATTATCTGCTCTCTGCAGCCTTCCATGCATTGAACACGTCCTTCTTCGTGAAACTCTTTTCTTCCCCTGACTTCAGTGACATTGCATATTTAAGGTTCTTCCAAATCACAGTGCCTCCTTTCTTTGTACTTTTCCTTGGGAATGTAATTATTCCCTTTATAGTGTTGATATTGTAAACACTAACTTTAGTCTCTGTCTCAGTTCAATTTGACTTTCTTGCCATGACCTCAGAGTTATGTATAACCACCACATAAAAGCAGGCCCTCTACCATGTAGACTACTACTTTCTGTGGAGTGTTGGGACTGGGAGGGGTAAAGTAGAGCAAACTTGTCCTAAAGATTAAATAACATAATTCATGTAATCTCTCTAGCATGGTGCTTGCTTTAAAAAGCATTCGATATTAGCTATAATTTTTTTTGTTTTATTTTTTTGGACACAGGGTCTCTCTCTGTCGCCTAGGCTGGAGTGCAGTGGCGCAATCACTGCTCACTGCAGCCTCGACCTCCCAAGCTCAAGAGATCCTTCTGCCTCAGCCTCTGGAGTAGCTGGGACAACAGGCAAGCACCACCACGCCCAACCAATTTTTTATTTATTTTATTTTTTTTAGTAGAGTCGAGGTCTTGCTATATTGCCTAGGCTGGTCTCGAACTCCTGAGCTCAAGCGAACCTCCCACCTTGGCCTCCCAAAGTGCTGGGATTAAATTGTCCTTCCTTGCTTTATGTGCGTTCATTCAGCAGATATTCAGCAGCTACATGGTTAGTGTCAGGTCTGTTCTAGGTTCTTAAGATACAGAGATGGGTGAAGCAAGGTCCCCGCCTCACTTATTGGAAAAACACGTATTATTGTTATCAGTGTACTTGGACTGCTAGAACAGAATACCACAAATTAGGTGGATTAAACAACAGAAATCTGTTTTATCACGGATCTGGAGGCTGATAGTCCGAGATCAAGGTACTGGCAGGATTGGTTTTTGATGTTGCCTCCCTTCCTAGCTTGCAGCCAGCTGACTTTTCACTGTTAGGCTGCGCATGCACGCTCATGGTGCCTCTCACTCCTCTTATATGGACACTAGGTCCTTTTGGAACAAGGCTCACCCTTGTGACCTTATTTAACCTTAATTACTTCCTTAAAGGCCCCATGTCCAAATATAGTCACATTGGGAATTAGGGTTTCAGCATATGAATTGGTGGGGGGTGGACAGTTCAGTCTATAACAATTATGGTTAGAAGAGGAACATCCCACGAGGACCAGGCAGACGCCTTAATGCCTTTTACGACCTAATCTTAGAAGCACATAGGAACTCTTCTACCAGAGTCACAGGTGCACCTGGTTTTAAGGGAGGGGACATAGAACAAACCTTGATGGGAGGAGCATCCGTGTCACGTTGTGAAAAGAACATGTGGAATGGGACATCTTATTGCGACCATCTTGGAAAATATATTTTACTACGGTGACTTTCATAGGACAGACACTAAAGAAGAAATGAGATTTCTCCAAGCCAAAGTGGGAACAGGTCCACCTAGGCAAGAGAACCAAATGTGAAAAAGTACATGGTTGGTTTGGGAACAGGTCAGCCTTGTTTTTGAGCAAGAATCTTATGGTAGAGGGTTGTAAAGAGATGATGCTGAGAACGAAGGGTTGGACCAGATTGTGAAGGGCTTTTTATGGGGAAGCCATGAAGGCTTATAAGCAGTTAACTGATGACAAGTTCTTTGTTGAGAATTGGTGGGAATGTGAAGGGTGGATTTTGAGCAGTGGTTCTAACCTGTTTCACTGCTTCTCATCATTTATTTCCCAAAGAGGATTTTTTTTTTTTTTTGAGATGGAGTCTGGCTGTGTCGCCCAGGCTGGAGTGCAGTGGCACAATCTCGGCTCACTACAAGCTCTGCCTCCCGGGTTCATGCCATTCTCCTGCCTCAGCCTCCCGAGTAGCTGGGACTACAGGTGCCCGCCACCATGCCCAGCTGATTTTTTGTATTTTTAGTAGAGACGGGGTTTCACCGTGTTAGCCAGGATGGTCTCGATCTCCTGACCTCGTGGTCTGCCCGCCTGGGCCTCCCAAAGTGCTGGGATTACAGGTGTGAGCCACTGCGCCCGGCCCCAAAGAGGATTTTTAGCCCAAAGATAGGGGGATTTAGGAGGGATGAGGGGAAGCAGGTGCAGTACTTGTATCAGAATCTCATTTTGAGGTTGTAGTTTGACTTCTCTAGAGACACACACGTATTCACACACTCACACAGACACACTCAAAATGCAATTTAATGTGATTCATAAGGAGGAATATCTTGAGACTCTGACACTGGTATAAGAGGCCGTTGTAGGGTTTGTGTAAAGGGAGAAAGGAGCCTGAACCAGACTTGGCAATGATGTAGAAGAGGTGAGATTTGAGAGATAACCTGAATAATAGGTTGGATGTGGTGGAGTAAAGAAAGGCAGTCAAAAACGACAGGTTTTTAGTATTGGATATCTTGTTTAGTTTTTGTTTTCTGTTTGAGACAGCATCTTGCTCTGTCACCCAGACTGGAGTGTGCAGTTTCATGATCAAGCTCACTATGGCCTTCACCTGTCATGCTCAGTGTCCCAAGTAGCTGGAACTACAGGCATGTACCACCATGCGCAGCTAATTTTTGTATTTTTGGTAGGGACAGGATTTGCCAAGTTGCTCAGGCTGGTCTTGAACTACTGAGCTCAGGCCTTGCCTCCCATCTTGGCCTCTGAAAGTGCTGGAATTACAGCTGTAAACCACCTCACCCAGCCCAGTATTAAATGTAACAACTAATATGATTAGGCTTTGTGTCCCCACCCAAATCTCATCTTGAATTGTAATCCCCATAAGCTAATCAAAGGAGAGACCAGGTGGAGGTAATTGAATCACGGGGGCGGTTCCCCCGTTCTGTTCTGATAGTGAGTGAGTTCTCATGAGATCCTTTGGTTTTATAAGGGGCTCTTCCCTGCTATTCGCTCGGCACGTCTCCTTCCTGACACCTGAAGAATAGGGTGCCTTGTTTCCCCTTCCCCTTCTACCATGAGTAAGCTTCCTGAGGCCTCCCCAGCCATGCTGAACTGTGAGTCAATTAAACCCCTGGCCTTTATACATTACTCAGCCCCAGGCAATCATTATACCATTATGAAAATTGACCAGTGCAACAACTTTATGAGGCAGGCAGATAACAGACATTATCACCAAGTCTTCACACATTGATTTATTTGCCCAAGATCTTGCAGCTATCAAGTGCCAGAGGAGCAATTGAAGCCTGGTCTTTCCCATTTCTGGTTCCTGGTTGATGCCATGTTATTGCCATTAAGAGAGATTTAAGAACAACAAGTTTAAAAAGATAAATTGGATTTCAGAGGAGAAATATACATACATTGTTATGGGATTTCAGATGAAGCTTCTCTGTCAGCTACTGAAAATGAGAAGCTGGTTTTTAGGAATATATTGAGAAACAGGATTGCAAATTTTGGAGACACTGGTACTTAGGTTGAAGCCAGAGACTGTATAGGATCACCCAGGAAGAGAAGAAGAGAAGGTAAAAATGGTAAAGGTGGAATTCTGGAAGGCACTTAAGGGGCTGGTGGAAAGGGGTCAAAGAAGTAAAGGATAGGAGTTTTAAGGTGTTTAAGGTGTTTCTAGGAAACTTCCCCTGCTTCTAAATCAGACTCTGGTACCTGTTGTTCATTGGTTTAAAAATGATGAAACCCAGCAGGCATGGTGGCTCACGCCTGTAATCCCAGCACTTTGGGAGGCTGAGGTGGGCAGATCACCTGAGGTCAGGAGTTCGAGACCAGCCTGACCAACATGGAGAAACCCCCATCTCTACTAAAAATACAAAATTAGCCGGGCGTGATGGTGCATGCCTGTGATCCCAGCTACTCGGGAGGCTGAGGCAGGACAATCGCTTGAACCCGGGAGATGGAGGCTGTGGTGAGCCGAGATCGTGTCACTGCACTCCAGCCTGGGCAATAAGAGTGAAACTCCGTCTCAAAAAACAAAACACCCTTATGCTAATTATTGCCTCTGGAACTGGCTTCACCCCTACCCTTGAAACATATCTTGGTCTTCTCCCCTGTATGAATTCTCCATTGTAGCTAGATCATTCTTTATTGTATCCAAACACAAGGTTAATCCCTTTGTGAACAATTTTGCTTGTGTGTACTTCCTACGTGGGCTTCAGTATCAGATAAATCTGGGTTTGAATTTCAGATCCGCCTGTCTGTGGCTTTTGAAATGTTAGTTAATCCACAACTTCACTTTTCTTAGCTAAAAGCAGTGATGACTACTTAGCAATCTTACAGCATTTTGCAAATAGGTTTAATCTATCTGAAAATGCCTGCCTAGCATGGAGTGCTTCTTAAAGATCAGCCGCCTTTCTCTGTCTAGATGCAGGAGCTAGGGTTCAGCCCAGGGACCACTGCCTTTTTTTTTTCCCGTCTCTTTACAGTTCTGTGTCTTAACGATTATGATTAGCTCTTATAACAGCTGATGCACATAATGTAAAACTAGCGAAAACCTTAGAAAAATGTCCGGACGCGGTGGCTCACGCCTGTAATCCCAGCACTTTGGGAGGCCAAGGCAGGTGGATCACGAGGTCAGGAGATCGAGATCATCCTGGCTAACATGGTGAAACCCCGTCTCTACTAAAAATACAAAAAATTAGACGGGCGTGGTGGTGGGCGTCTGTAGTTCCAGCTACTCGGGAAACTGAGGCAGGAGAAAGGTGTGAACTCAGGAGGCAGAGCTTGCAGTGAGCCGAGATCGCGCCACTGCACTTCAGCCTGGGCGATAGAGCGAGACTCCGTCTCAAAAAAAAGAAAACCTTAGAAAACATTTTACAGGTGATGAAACAGAAGGGAGGAGATAGGAAACATCATCTTTACCTTAGAGGCACTTAAGGTCTAGACGGGAGAACTATGCCCTCTTTCCCAGCCCCCCCAGCCCATTTTGACATTCAGCATCTATTGTCTTGACCTATTTTCCAGTTGTTTCGTCTGTGTTTTCTCCAAAATCACACTGTCATCTAATACACATTTTTTACTGATGTGTGAGATTCTGCTTGCATGTCAGATGAGCATAATTTTGTTTTCTGATTCTTTAACTGTGTCTCCCTTTATTTCCCCTTGATAATACAACATCTTAGGTAATAATGCTTTTTACATTTTGGGATGCTATTGAGTTGAGAAAGTGCAGAGAAAGATTCTTATTCTGGTTAAAGTATTATAAAACAGAACAAGAAAGTACATGTAAAGTACTCGTTTGGCATCTAGCATGTAGTAGATGTTCAGTGTTTTTTTGAGAAAGGGTCCTGCTCTCTCGCCCAGGCTGAAGAACAGTGGTACCATCTTGGTTCACTGCAACCTCTGCCTCCCAGGCTCAGGTGATCCTCCTGCCTCAGCTTCCTGAGTAGCTGGGGCTGCAGGTGTGCACCACCACACCTGGGTAATTTTTGTATTTTTTGTAGAGATGGGGTCTTGCTATATTGCTCAGGCTGGTCTGGAACTCCTAGGCTCAGGTGATCTACCTGCCTTGGCCTCCCAAAGTGCTGGGGTTACAAGTGTGAGCCACTGTGCTCAGCCTGGTTTTTTTAATTATAAAAAGTTATCAAGTAAACCATGAACCAGTCTGAGAAACTGGTTATTTTCCCTCAGTATTCCTGATGTGATTAGGTGAGGGATGGAAAATGTTCCATGATAGTGATATTTTGTAACTCAAAATTAGTTCTGTTGGGTTTTGCCTTGTGTCACAAAATATACTGAACAGCTTTCCCCATTCTCATCTTTGAGGAGTCAGACTGTTTAAAATCTCAGCAGTACTAGATATGGAGAGTGGAGTGTTTATAGTTTTTGTTTGTTTGTTTGTTTTTTGAGACAGTCTCACTCTGTCACCCAGGCTGGAGTACCGTGGCACAGTCTCAGCCCACTGCAACCTCCACCTCCCGGGTTCAAGCGATTCTCCTGCGTCAGCCTCCCAAGTAGCTGGGATTACAGGTGCCCACCACCATGCCCAGCTAATTTTTGTATTTTCAGTAGAGACGGGGTTTCACCATCTTGGCCGGGCTGGTCTCGAACTCCTGACCTCATGATCCACCCGCCTCAGCCTCCCAAAGTGCTGGGATTACAGGCTTGAGGGTGTTTATAGTTTTTGAAGTAGTTATTTTCAAAGGCAGATTTCCCTCCATTTCTGAACCTTCACTCTTCAGACTCGGGACCCAAATCCATTTGGATACAATTTTTAGACTGGGCTGTCTGGAGGAAATGGTATCCCTCCTTACTCAAGCCCTCATTGTCTGAAACTTAGGAACCTACTGGCATCTGAAAGCCAGAGATACTTGTATTCCTATTGATTCTACCTACCAATCTAATGCTGCATTCATTAGAAATAAAGGGCACCATGTCTGAGGTAAAACTGAGACAGTTTGCAAGGTGTGTTTGGTTTCTTTACATTGAAGGCTGTGAAAGGAAAGATTTTAAACATATTTTTAAGCAACTGCCACGTGCGTGTCCAGAATAGCCCCTTCTGTGTGTGTCATGGAGAAGTTCTGGCTTATATTTTCAGTGTTTCTTTGCTATAAATCATCCCTCTTTTAAAGAGAAGATCCAAATAATTAGAGTAGCTAGATGTTTTATGCACTGAAAGGCATAGTAACTCTTAGGTTATGCTTCTCCAGTTGACCAGAGTCATTATGTATGTCGAACAAGAAACTGTGAGTATTTAAATGCTATTTGATAGGCAAAACTCCTTTCAAAACATGAATCCCTAGGGGAAGAATTAATAAAAAGGACCCTTATAATGAAGATGCAGTCTGGTTGTGTCTTGGGGGAGGATTTCTCTTCCTTGCCCTTGTAAATCTTCCTTAAGTGATGTAAATAATATCTAGTCTGCATACAAACCTTTTTAAAGTTATGTCATTTTAAAAATTATAAAAGGAACACATGCATGTTAAAAGTAGGAATATACCTGGTAAAATTCCTCTTCATCCCAGTCTCATTCCTCTTCATTTTTGAAAGAGACTAAAAGGGAAATATAACTATGCATTTTACACCAAAATTTCATCCATTGGGACATTTTTATTAGTGAGTTTACCTTGTGGTTTCAGAGCTGGTCAGAATTAACTCTGAAGCCCAGTCACCCGTATCATTAGGGGCCGTCTCAGTTGGCCGGTTGGAAGCTGTCTGTATGGTAATCCAACCTCACTGACCAGAATGACATCCCAATAGGCAGAGGCAGGAATAAAGATTACCATGATAGGGGTAGGGGCAGGAAGACCTCATCTAACTACCTTAATTATATAAACGTTCTCTTTAAAAGAGGGATGACTTAGCAAAGAAACCCTGAAAATATAAGACAGACCTTCTCCATACACACATAGGAGAGGCCATGCCAGACAACCTTAGTACAAGTTGAGCATCCAAAATGCTCTGAAATCCAAAACTTTGGGGCACTGACATGATGCTGCTGATGTATATTAAATATTTATATGTGAAAATTCCACCCACACATAAGGAATACAAACTTTATTTCATGGACAAAAGTATTTAAAACACTGTATAAAGTTACTTTCAGGCTATATGTATGAAGTATATGTGAAATGGATTTGTGTTTGGACGTGAGTCGCATTCCCAGGATATCTCATGTATATGTAAATATTCCAAAATCAGAAACACTTCTGATCTCAAGCTCTTCAGATAAGGGATTCAACCTGTACTTTATAATTTCCACCGAGACAACCAAGAGTGGCAGGTCTTTAACGTTCATGGGTCAGTCCTGTGAACACTGGCCAAAGGGTGAGTTCTTACAGTGCCGCAGGTGTGCCTAAGTCTGTAAACCACCACTAAAGTCTAAGAGGCAGGGTTTCAGCTGGGAGTACTCGGCATTTAGTAATTTATTGTATCTTGCCACCATCCTCATTTGTCTTTGGAGGGAAGATGCCTGATACTTAGCCTTTGACTGAAACACGTATTTTGCTTACTCTGCCAATTGCTGTTCCTAAGTATACATTCACATATTTAATCTTAACCATAGCTCTATGAGTTAAATGCTCATATTATTGCCATTTTGTGGATGAGGAAACCAAGGCACAGAGAAATTAGTGACTTGCCCAAGTCACACAGCCAGCATGAATCCAGTTTGGCTCTGCCAGCGTTTTCTCAGAAATGTTACATTTTTGTTACAGTAGCTTTGTTCTGAAATGCTAAGCACCTGTCTTCTCACTGTGTAACTAGTGTAAATGTTTGCCAAACTATTGAGGAGTCCTGTGTTCTGATCCTAATACATACATCCAGTTAATGTAATTTTTCTCCTGCCATGTGCTACTTCCTCTCCCAGGTTTCAGATCTACTTCCCCTGTTTTTCTGTTGAATAAGGTTCTGAGAAACATTTTCCTTTTGTTAAATGCAAAACGGTTACTTGGTGCTTCTGCTGCTTTCACACAGTTTTTTTCCTCCTTCCAGAGTCAATGCATGTGTTGATGTGGTGCTCTCAGGGGTGAAGCTCTTGCAGGCACTTGGCCTTAGTCCTGGGAATGGGAAAGATCACAGCGTTCTGCATTCAAGGAATGATCTGGAAGAAGCCTTCATTCACTTCATGGGGAAGGGAGCAGCTGCTGAGCGCTTCTTCAGTGATAAGGAAACTTTTCACGACATTGCCCAGGTTGCATCAGAGTTCCCAGGAGCCCAGGTCTGTTTGGTTCAGCAGTAGTAAATTAAGGGTGGGAAAAGATGCCTTCTTCATATGGTTCCTAGAAGCAAGCAAGCAACTTTTCATTCCAGTTTGAAGAGGAGGGGAGCAAAATCACCCCTGGTTGAAAACTGGGTCTAGGTTGATGGTTCTCAGACTTGAGCATGTGTCAGAATCATTTGGAGAGGCTGTTGAAACACAGATTTCTGGGCCTACTACCAGAGTTCTGATTCAATAGATGTGGGATGAGACCCAATAATTTACCTTTCCAATGAGTTTCTTGGTTGATCGTGTAGGTCTGAGAATCTCGTTTTGAGAACCACTGGTCTGCAGGGTAGAACCTGTCAGAGTTAGAACCTTAGTGGTTTCCAAGCTCACCTGGTGAATATATACAAAGCCTGCATGGTCCAGGCACTTCCTGGAGGTTCACGTGGAATAAGAGGCAGTGCTGAGGCTGGAGACCGAACCATGGCTCTTCCTACCTCACCCCAGTATGCCTGCTCCTGCATGTACCCTCATGCCTCCTGAGGCTAAGTTTTGGTTGTTTGGTTATCTCCCGTGTCTTGCCCTCACCCCATTCTTCCTCCTCATTTAAACCTTCTTTTGGCTGGGCACCCAGTCTAGGTTGGTAGTTCTAGCCAGGGACGCTCTTAATGCCATTTTTAATTGGCACCTTTCACAGGCAAACCTTTGTTTGCTTTTTTTGATGACTTAAGATTTTAGGCCGGGCATAGTGGCTCATGCCTGTAATCCCAGCACTTGGGAGGCTGAGGCAGGTGGATTGCTTGAGCCCAGGAGTTTGAGACCAGCCTGGGCAACATGGTGAAACCCTTCTCTACAAAAAATAGAAAAACTTAGCTGGGCATGGTGGCATGTGCCTGTGGGAGGATCATCTGAGCCCAGGAGGTCAAGGCTGCAGTGAACCGTGATCGTGCCACTGGACTCCAGTCTGGGCAACAGGGTGCAACCCTATCTCAAAAAGTTTTAGAAAATAATAAGTTTTTTGTCTTTGAAGCTGCCTATTTGAACATTAGAAATGGACATAGGCATTACCCAGCTGAGTTTCTAAAGGAGACAGCAAGTTAAGATTTCAGTTATTATCATTTTGACAGCTGAGATCAGTAGTGAGATTCTTATCTCTTATGAGAGAATCTTGATAGTTCTAACATGAGGAGTCCACTGCTCAAAAGTCTTTATGATTATGGAATTTAAACCACCAGTTTGATTTCTCTTCTCTCTTGATTCTGCCTTTATTTCGTGATGAAAAATTTTTTTACAGCAACTTTATCTAGCTTTGTGATGGTCCAAGTTATTTCGTAACATTATAAAACCCCCTTTCACTAGGGGAGTGCCTTTTTAAGGCAGGTTGATAAACATTATATGAAAATTCTGAAATCTACTTTGTAGATATCTTACTATTTTCCCAATATTTTTTTTTAGCAAATTCTAGCCATCGTGGTTAAATAAAACATTAAGGCTGACATGTTAAAGGGCCAAATTTCAGCCTACATATCACAGAAAGTTTCAAATTTATCTCTAAAAAGCTATTACTGTCCCACCTGAATTCAGAGGTTAGTCAGCACAAAATTGGCGTAAGAGTGATGTCTACCATCTGAATTGTTTACTCCAAACTTGTCCAGTCTGCAGCCCAGGACGGCTTTGAATGTGGCCTAACACAAATCATAAACTTTCTTAAAATATTATGAGATTTAACCCCCTGCCCCCTCTTCTTTTTAACAGCTCATCAGCTGCTGTTATTGTTAGTGTATTTTATGTGTGACCTAAGACAGTTCTTCCAGTGTGACCCAGGGCAGCCAAAAGATTGGACACCCCTGGTTTAGTCTATGCCTCTGTGTGGGCTGAGGACTAGAAAGCTGGGATTGTAGCATTCCACCCAGGTAACACTATTAGGCTTTTCACCTTTTGTAATAGAACAGCAACCTTAGCTGTTATGTGTCAGATTTCCAAGGCGCATGGATCCATCCTTAGCAACATGGAACACCAACCTTGAATTATTTTTGTTCTCTGGGTCCTCAGCTGAGAGATGTGGTGTTTAAGAGAAAGTACTGTCCTATATTAGGGGCCTATTATCTTTAGAATTTACTCCCAGGAAAACCTTTATATTTCCCAACACATCAGTGTGTTTCTTCATTTCTCAAAATTTAGCAACAAACATTTACTGAACACTTATAAGAAGAAGACAGTCCCTGCCCCAAAGGACCTAGTTGTGTACCCAGATGATAGCAGCCCAAGTGGACAAGAGCCGCATTAGAGGTTTGTTCAGGTTATAGGGGTAGGAAGAGATCTGTAATCCTATCTGGTGAGGGTGGTTGTGAAGGCTGAAATGTCATTGAGGTAAGGGGAACAGAGAAGGCATTACAGAAAAGGTGACACTGCAGCTGATTCTTGGAAAGTGATCAGGGTTTTGCCTAGTATATGAGAAGGGGAGGGTGTCCTAATGGAAGGAAACAGCATGTGCCAAAGGCACAGAGACAGGAAGGCTGACTTGGAGAGCTGTAAGCAGGGTGTGGAAGGGAAGGGCAGGAGATGAAGGTGGTAAGGAAAGCATGGGTTAGATAAAGGCCATATGTGCCTCACTCAAGAGTTAGATTTTAGTTCATTATAGTATCTACTCAATGATTTTCCACAGGATAGTGAAGTTTTTCATTTTAGAAGGACTACAATGTAGAAGATAAGCCCTGTCCACACTTTTTCTCTTTCCTGTGTCTCTTCTGGCTGGCTGTAAGCTCAGAGCTGAATTTGATCAACAGTTAAAAGCAATCAGACTCATTTTCATGGTTGTCCTATTTATTTTCTTCACCTTATTACTCACTTTCTGTTTCTCTGTTGCATTAACTTCATCTGTGTGTCCTTTGATGTAAAATCACCTCAAAATGTCTTTGGGAAAATGGACTATAAATTAATTTTTAAAATAAAAAATGATTAAACTTGGGTGATACAGTTGTATTAAAATACAGTCTAAAAGCCTTGAACTCTCTTACAGCACTATGTAGGAGGAAATGCAGCTTTAATTGGACAGAAATTTGCAGCCAACTCAGATTTAAAGGTAGGTCAAAATTTTAGATTAAAACCTGTGCCTGTCACTAGTGTTTCAATAATTTTAGGAGCAAGAATGAGTATCTATTCCTTGATTCAACTTATGGATCACCTAGTATGTAGCAGACCCTGGGTCTTTTGTTATGAAGCAGTAATAGTAGGAGATCAGTAGTAACTAATACTTTCTGAGTGTTTATTCTGTGCCTAACATTGTCTTTAGTGCTTTGCATAGATTATCTAATCCTTGCAACGACCCTGTAAGGCTAGTCAGTACTGCCATTGTTCTTCCTTTCTACATGAGGAAACTTGAGGCAGACAGAGGTTCACAACTGATAGGTAATGGAATGACGAATTTAACCCAGGCAGTCTGACCCAATAACCCATGTTCTTAGGCACCATATCATGTAATAGGAGCATGTGGGCCTTGAGACTGAGGATTATACAAGTAATGAGAGAAAACACAGGTGGCCATGTTGGTGAGCCTGGATCCAGAGTGCCAAAAAATAAAAGCCACTAGACGAGAGTCAGTAGGGGAGTGTCTTCAAGACTTAAATTGTTTGGTTTAAGTAGAATTAAAAATTGTTGCCATGTTCACAATAACACCTGAGTAAGAAGTTTCTGTTGCTATGAGTAGAACAGGCGTGAAGGGGGAGGCCAGCAAGAAAGTTATCACTGTTGTCCTGTAAACTGATTAAGGTTTGGATTAGAGCAGCCAGAGAGGAGAAACATATATCTAAAACCTACTACAATACATGGGGAACGAAGAAGAGATTTAACAAAGATGATTCTGGAGTAAATAACCTTGATCAGTGCAGAATGGTTGTGGCTGCTAACACTAGAGAACAGATAGTGAACAGTCTTCTAGTTTTGGGGGACCAGCCTAAAAATAGAAATATGGGTCAGAGTGGTGAAACCAGAAGCCAGAGATGAACTCAGAAATATGGATAGGTCATCAGCAGTTTCAGGGAAAAATTCATATGGAGCCACATTGTACACCGGGAGGTAGGGGTAGATGTGCTTTCAATTTAGAGAGGATATTAAAATGTGAACATTCATATTTTAATAGGAATCAAAGTTCTCATGAAATATTAGGATAGAAAATACTTTTCAGAAAGAAAATAAAAAGAAAATACAGACTTTTGCAGTCATGTTTATAAATTGTAATTAACTCCCAAATAGAGAAGATTAGAAATTCCAGGACTGACCTTTGGAAATATTACCAGCTAATGGGTAGAAGAAAAGGAGATTGATCATAAGCCCTTTAGAGAGATCCCAGGCCATTCCCATCAGAATCCCAGGAGTTTTCATGGATTCCTAAGAGGCCACCCTCCTGATACTGACAAATAATTCTGGCCTCTGGGAAGACAATACCCTGGACAGTCATGGGCTGAGTACAAGATTGACCTTTCAGTATTGACCTCCCCTGGGACCAGCATTTGCTCCTGGTCTCTGGAGTAGCTGGTCCTGGGACCAGTCTGATTGGAAGGCATTCTAGTAAAACAAGTCTGGTTTTGGTAGGAGATTGAGGAAAGAAAAGCAATCTGTTACTCAATCCTCACAACAATCTTAGGATTTCAAAGATAGAGGTCTAGAGAGGCTAAGTAAGGTGCCCAGGGCCACTTGGCTAGTAAATGATGCAGCCAGGATTCAAGTGTCAGGCTCTGCCTTTACTTCACCCTGTATGCACTCTCAAAGAGATTCAGTTTAACTTGCTGAAATGCTTCTCAACGTGGACTGAGAGATCATCTGAGAACTACAGAGGTTAAGAACTACGTATTTTCCAGAGGTGGTAATCATAGCTAGCATTTCCTTCTATAGTTTTTTACCATACACCAGGCACTGTTTTAAGTTAGGTGCTTTAAATGTGTATGAACCTATTTAAATCTTCATAGGGCCACCACACCTAGCTTCTCTTCCATTTTTATTTTTTTTTTTAAGATAGGGTCTCACTCTGCCCAGACTGGAGTGCAGTGGTGCGATCTCAGCTCACTGCAATGTCCGTCTCTCAGGTTCAAGTGATTCTCGTGCCTCAGCCTCCCAAGTAGCTGAGAATACAGGTGTGCGCCACCATGCCCAGCTAATTTTTGTATTTTTTAGTAGAGAGGGAGTTTCACTCTGCTGGCCAGGCTGGTCTCCAACTTCTGATCTCAAGTAATCCACCTGCCTCAGCCTTCCATAGTGCTGGGATTCATCCACCACACCTGGCCCTTTCTTCAATTTTTAAAACAGAGTTTGTGTCGAATTGGTATCGTACCTTCCTTAAATGTTTATAGAATTTAAGCCTTCTGGTGAAGCCTTCTAGGCCCAGGGTTTTCTATGTAGGAAGGTTTTAAATAACTGATTTCTTTAATAGATATGGGGAAATCCAGAGTTTCCTTTTTTTTTTTTTTTTTTAAATGAACTTTAGTAGTTTGTATCTTTCAAGGAATTTGTCTGTTTCATCTAAGTTGTTGGATTTATTGGCATAAAGTTAATTATGGTATTCTATTATTCCTTTAAGATCTCTACAATTTGTAATGATGTTTTCCTTCTCATTCCTGATATTGGTCATTTGTATCTTCTTTTTTTTTTTTAAATTATACTTTAAGTTCTAGGGTACATGTGCACAACATGCAGGTTTGTTACATATGTATACATGTGCCATGTTGGTGTGCTGCACCCATTAACTCATCATTTACATTAGGTATCTCTCCTAATGCTATCCTTCCCCCTCCCCCCTCCCCACAATAGGCCCCGGTGTGTGATGTTCCACTTCCTGTGTCCAAGTGATCTCATTGTTCAATTCCCACCTATGAGTGAGAACATGCGGTGTTTGGTTTTCTGTTCTTGGGATAGTTTGCTGAGAATGATGGTTTCCAGCTGCATCCATGTCCCTACAAAGGACACGAACTCATCGTTTTTTATGGCTGCATAGTATTCCGTGGTGTATATGTGCCACATTTTCTTAATCCAGTCTGTCACTGATGGACATCTGGGTTGATTCCAAATCTTTGCTATTGTGGATAGTGCTGCAATAAACATACGTGTGCATGTGTCTTTATAGCAGCATGATTTATAATCCTTTGGGTATATCCCCAGCAATGGGATGGCTGGGTCAAATGGTATTTCTAGTTCTGGATCCTTGAGGAATCACCACACTGTCTTCCACAATGGTTGAACTAGTTTATAGTCCCACCAACAGTGTAAAAGTGTTCCTATTTCTCCACATCCTCTCCAGCACCTGTTGTTTCCTGATTTTTTAATGATTGCCATTCTAACTGGTGTGAGATGGTATCTCATTGTGGTTTTGATTTGCATTTCTCAGATGGCGAGTGATGATGAGCATTTTTTCATGTATCTATTGGCTGTATGAATGTCTTCTTTCGAGAAGTGTCTGTTCATATCCTTTGCCCACTTTTTGATGGGGTTGTTTTTTTCTTGTAAATTTGAGTTCTTTGTAGTTTCTGGATATTAGCCCTTTGTCAGATGAGCAGATTGCAAAAATTTTCTCCCATTCTGTAGGTTGCCTGTTCACTCTGATGGTAGTTTCTTTTGCTGTGCAGAAGCTCTTTAGTTTAATTAGATCCCATTTGTCAATTTTGGCTTTTGTTGCCATTGCTTTTGGTGTTTTAGACATGAAGTCCTTGCCCATGCCTATGTCCTGAATGGTATTGCCTAGGTTGTCTAGTAGGGTTTTTATGGTTTTAGGTCTAACATTTAAGTCTCTAATCCATCTTGAATTAATTTTCGTATAAGGAGTAAGGAAAGGATCCAGTTTCAGCTTTCTACTTATGGCTAGCCAATTTTCCCAGCACCATTTATTAAATAGGGAATCCTTTCCCCATTTCTTGTTTTTGTCAGGTTTGTCAAAGTTCAGATGGCTGTAGATGTGTGGTATTATTTCTGAGGGCTCTGTTCTGTTACTTTGGTCTGTATCTCTGTTTTGGTACCAGTACCATGCTGTTTTGGTTACTGTAGCCTTGTAGTATAGTTTGAAGTCAGGTAGCGTGATGCCTCCAGCTTTGTTCTTTTGGCTTAGGATTGTCTTGGCAATGCAGGGTCTTTTTGGTTCCATGTGAACTTTAAAGCGTTTTTTTCCAATTCTGTGAAGAAACTCATTGGTAGCTTAATGGGGATGGCATTGAATCTATAAATTACCTTGGGCAGTATGGCCATTTTCACAATATTGATTCTTTCTATCCATGAGCATGGCATGTTCTTCCATTTGTTTGTGTCCTCTTTTATTTCACTGAGCAGTGATTTGTAGTTCTCCTTGAAGAGGTCCTTTACATCCCTTGTAAGTTGGATTCCTAGGTATTTTATTCTCTTTGAAGCTATTTTGAATGGGAATTCATTCATGATTTGGCTCTCTGTCTGTTACTGGTGTATAAGAATGCTTGTGATTTCTGCACATTGATTTTGTATCCTGAGACTTTGCTGAAGTTGCTTATCAGCTTAAGGAGATTTTGGGCAGAGACGATGGGGTTTTCTAAATAGACAATCATGTCATCTGCAAACAGGGACAATTTGACTTCTTCTTTTCCTAACTGAATACTCTTTATTTCTTTCTCTTGCCTGATTGCCCTAGCCAGAACTTCGAACACTGTGTTGAATAGGAGTGGTGAGAGAGGGCATTCCTGTCTTGTGCCAGATTTCAAAGGGAATACTTCCAGGTTTTGCCCATTCAGTATGATATTGGCTGTGGGTTTGTCATAAATAGCTCTTATTATTTTGAGATACGTTCCATCAATACCGAATTTATTGAGAGTTTTTAGCATGAAGGGCTGTTGAATTTTGTCAAAGGCCTTTTCTGCATCTATTGAGATAATCATGTGGTTTTTGTCTTTGGTTCTGTTTATATGCTGGATTACGTTGATTGATTTGCCTGTGTTGAACCAACCTTGCATCCCAGGGATGAAGCCCACTTGATCAGGATGGATAAGCTTTTTGATGTGCTGCTGGATTCGGTTTGCCAGTATTTTATTGGGGATTTTTGCATTGATGTTCATCAGGGATATTGGTCTAAAATTCTCTTTTTTTGTTGTGTCTCTGTCAGGCTTTGGTATCAGGATGATGTTGGCCTCATAAAATGACTTAGGAAGGATTCCCTCTTTTTCTATTGATTGGAATAGTTTCAGAAGGAATGGTACCAGCTCCTCCTTGTACCTCTGGTAGAATTTGGCTGTGAATCCGTCTGGTCCTGGACTTTTTTTGGTTGGTAGACTATTAATTATTGCCTCAATTTCAGAGCCTGCTATTGGTCCATTCAGGGATTCAACTTCTTCTTTGTTTAGTCTTGGGAGAGTGTAAGTGTCCAGGAAAGTATCCATTTCTTCTAGGTTTTCTAGTTTATTTGCGTAGAGGTGTTTATAGTATTCTCTGATGGTAGTTTGTATTTCTGTGGGGTCGGTGGTGTGATATCCCCTTTATCGTTTTTTATTACGTCTATTTGATTCTTCTCTCTTTTCTTCTTTAGTAGTCTTGCTAGCGGTCTATCAATTTTGTTGATCTTTTCAAAAAACGAGCTCCTGGATTCATTGATTTTTTTGGAGGGTTTTTTGTGTCTCTATCTCCTTCAGTTCTGCTCTGATCTTAGTTATTTCTTGCCTTCTGCTAGCTTTTGAATGTGTTTGCTCTTGCTTCTCTAGTTCTTTTCATTGTGATGTTAGGGTGTCAATTTTAGATCTTTCCTGCTTTCTCTTGTGGGCATTTAGTGCTATAAGTTTCCCTCTACACACTGCTTTAAATGTGTCCCAGAGATTCTGGTATGTTGTATCTTTGTTCTCATTGGTTTCAAAGAACATCTTTATTTCTGCCTTCATTTCGTTATGTACCCAGCAGTCATTCAGGAGCAGGTTGTTCAGTTTCCATGTAGTTGAGCAAGTTTGACTGAGTTTCTTAGCACTGAGTTCTAGTTTGATTGCACTGTGGTCTGAGAGACAGTTTGTTATAATTTCTGTTCTTTTACATTTGCTGAGGAGTGCTTTACTTCCAACTATGTGGTCAGTTTTGGAATAAGTGCGATGTGGTGCTGAGAAGAATGTATATTCTGTTGATTTGAGGTGGAGAGTTCTGTAGATGTCTATTAGGTCCGCTTGGTGCAGAGTTGAGTTCAGTTCCTGGATATCCTTGTTAACTTTTTGTCTCGTTGATCTGTCTAATGTTGACAGTGGGGTGTTAAAGTCTCCCATTATTATTATATGGGAGTCTAAGTCTCTTTGTAAGTCTCTAAGGACTTGCTTTATGAATCTGGGTGCTCCTGTATTGGGTGCATATATATTTAGGATAGTTAGCTCTTCCTGATGAATTGATCCCTTTACCATTATGTAATGGCCTCCTTTGTCTCTTTTGATCTTTGATGGTTTGAAGTCTGTTTTATCAGAGACTAGGATTGCAACTCCTGCTTTTTTTTGTTTTCCATTTGCTTGGTAGATCTTCCTCCATCCCTTTATTTTGAGCCTGTGTGTCTCTCTGCATGTGAGATGGGTCTCCTGAATATAGCAAACGGATGGGTCATGACTCTGTATCCAATTTGTCAGTCTGTGTCTTTTAATTGGACCATTTAGTCCATTTACATTTAAGGTTAATATTGTTAATGTGTGAACTTGATCTTGTCATTATGATATTAGCTGGTTGTTTTGCTCGTTAGTTGATGCATTTTCTTCCTAGCATCGATGGACTTTACATTTTGGCATGTTTTTGCAATGGCTGGTACCAGTTGTTCCTTTCCATGTTTAGTGCTTCCTTCAGGATCTCTTGAAGGGCAGGCCCGGTGGTGACAAAATCTCTGAGCATTTGCTTGTCTGTAAAGGATTTTATTTCTCCTTCACTTATGAAACTTAATTTGACTGGATGTGAAATTCTGGGTTGAAAATTCT
The DNA here is from genome assembly GCF_047675955.1 of Chlorocebus sabaeus. Classification (NCBI taxonomy): domain Eukaryota; kingdom Metazoa; phylum Chordata; class Mammalia; order Primates; family Cercopithecidae; genus Chlorocebus; species Chlorocebus sabaeus. The sequence continues at coordinate 48,564,069 of NC_132929.1, read as the reverse complement.
TTTCTTTAAGAATGTTGAATGTTGTCTCCTACTCTCTTCTGGCTTTTAGAGTTTCTGCCGAGAGATCTGCTGTTGGTCTGATGGGCTTCCCTTTGTGGGTAACCCGACCTTTCTCTCTGGCTGCCTTTAACATTTCTTCCTTCATTTCAACTTTGGTGAATCTGACAATTATGTATCTTGGAGTTGCTCCTCTCGAGGATTATCTTTGTGGCGTTCTCTGTATATCCTGAATTTGAATGTTGGCCTGCCTTACTGGGTTGGGGAAGTTCTCCTGGATGATCCCCTGTAGAGTGTTTTCCAAGTTGGTTCCATTTTCCCTGTCACTTTCAGGCACACCAATCAGACATAGATTTGGTCTTTTCACATAATCCCGTATTTCTTGGAGGCTTTGTTCATTTCTTTTTACTCTTTTTTCTCTACACTTCTCTTCTCGCTTCATTTCATTCATTTGATCTTCAATCGCTGATACTCTTTCTTCTAGTTGATCGAGTCGGTTACTGAAGCTTGTGCATTTGTCACGTAGTTCTCGTGTTATGATTTTCATCTCTATCAGTTCTTTTATGGTCTTCTCTGCATTGATTATTCTAGTTATCCATTCATCCATTCTTTTTTCAAGGTTTTTAGTTTCTTTGCACTGGGTACGTAGTTCCTCCTTTAGCTCTGAGAAGTTCAATCGACTGAAGCCTTCTTCTCTCAACTCGTCAAAGTTATTCTCCATCTAGCTTTGTTCCGTTGCTGGCGATGAGCTGCGTTCCTTTGGAGTGGGAGATGTTCTCTGATTTTTTGAATTTCCAGCTTTTCTGCACTACTTTTTCCCCATCTTTGTGGATTTATCTGCCTTTGGTCTTTGATGATGGTGACGTACTGATGTGGTTTTGGTGTGGGTGTCCTTTCTGTTAGTTAGTTTTCCTTCTAACAGTCAGGACCCTCAGCTGCAGGTCTGTTGGAGTTTGCTTGAGGTCCACTCCAGGCCCTGTTTGCCTGGGTATCAGCAGCGGAGGCTGCAGAAGATAGAATATTGCTGAACAGCGAGTGTTGCTGTCTGATTCTTGCTCTGGAAGCTTCGTGTGAGAGGTGTGGCCAGCTGTGTGAGGTGTGAGTTTCTGCACCTAGTGGGGGATGTCTCCCAGTTAGGCTACTCAGGGGTCAGGGACCCACTTGAGCAGGCAGTCTGTCCATTCTCAGATCTCAACCTCCGTGCTGGGAGAACCACTGCTCTCTTCAAAGCTGTCAGACCTGTATCTTCTTTTTTTTCTGATCAGTTTGGCTAGAGGTTTATAAATTTTATTGCTCTTATTAATAAGTAATTAGCTTTTGGTTAATTGATTTTTCTCTATTTTTCTATTTTCCTTGGATTTTGCTTGCTTCAGATTTAACTTGCTCTTCTTTTTCTAGTTTCCTAATGTGAGAAGCTACAGTCATTGATTTGAGACCTTTCCTGTTTTCTCATATAGGGGTTTAGTGATATCAGTACTCCCCTAAGTACTGCTTTAGCTACATCCCAAAGATTTGGATATGTTATTTTTATTTTCATTCAATTCAAAATACTAATATCCCTTTGATTTATTGAGATGTGCCATTTAATAGCCCATTCATGGACTACTTAGAGGTATGTTATTTAGTTTCTAAATATTTGGGAATTTTCCAGATGTCTTTCTGTTATTGATTTCTATTTCAATTTCAGTATGGTCGGAAAATATGCTTTCTATGACCTGAATCCTACTAAGTTTTAGATACGTTTTTATGGCACAGAATATGGTCTATCTTGGTGAGGTTCTGTGTGTACTTGAAAGTTTCAAGAATGTACATAAGCCTTTCTGTTGTTGGGTCGAGTGTTCTGTAAATGTCAATTAGGTGAGGTTGATTGATAGTGTTCAAGTCTTTTATATTCTTACTTTTTTTTTTTTTTTTTTGGTCTATTTGATCTATCAGTTATTAAGAGGGATGTTGACATCTCCAACTGTAATTTTGGATACTTGTCTATTTCCTTTATAGTTCTGTAACATTTTACTTTATGTATTTTGAAACTCTTATTAGGTACATAAATGTTTAGGATTGTTATATCCCTTTCATGAATTAGTTCCTTTATTATTACTAGGGATAAATAAAATCATTTCATAATTTTCTTTGCTCTGAAATCTATTTTGATTGAAATAGCCATTCCAGCTTTCATTTGATTAGTATTGGCATGGTATATCTTTTTCCATCCTTGTGCTTTTAATCTGTTTGCATCTTTTTACTTTAAAGTGTATTTTTTAATAGACAGCATATAGTTGGGACTTGCTTTTTAACCCACTTTGACAGTCTCTGCCTTTTAATCGGAGTGTTTAGACTGTTTACATCTAGTGTGATTATTGATATATCAGGTTAGGTTTAAATCTGACATCTTGCTCTTTGTTTGCTATTTGTCCCATCTCTATCTTTTTCCCTCTTTTTCTGTACTCTTTTGGATTATTTTCTATGATTTCATTTTATCTTCTTTAACTTACTAGGTATAATTCTTTTTTTCTTAGTGGTTGCATTAGAGTTTATACTGTACATCTTTAGCCTATCACAGTCTACTTTCAAGTGATAACAGGCATACCTCAGGATACTGCATGTTTGGTTCTAGACCACTGCAGTAAAACAAATACTGCAATAGAATGAATCGCATGAATTTTGTTTCACGGTGCATTAAAAGTTATGTTTACACTGTACTGTAGTCAAGTAAGTGTGCAGTACCATTATGTCTAAAAAAAAAGTGTACACAATTTTAGAGTACTTCGTTACCCATAAATGTTAACAATTATCTGAGCTTTCAGACAGTCATAATCTTTTTGCTGGCAGTACTTTGCCTTGATATTGATGGCTGCTTGCTGATCAGGGTGGTGGCTGCAGGTTGGGGTGGCTGTGGCAATTTCTTAAAATAAAACAATGACATTTGCCACATCAGTTAACTCTTCCTTTCGCAAAAGATTTCTCTGTAGCATGTGATGCTGTTTGATAGCACTTTACCCACAGTGGAACTTCATTCAAAATTGGAATCAGGCGAGGTACAGTGGCTCACACCTGTAATCCCAGCACTTTGGGAGAATAAGGCAGGAGGATCACTTGAGCCTGGGCAACATAGTGAGACCCCATCTCTAAAAAAAAAGTTTTTTAATTAGCTGGGCATGGTGGCACGTGCTTATCATCTCAGCTACTTGGGAAGCTGAGGCAGGAAGATCTCGTAAGCCTAGGAGTTTGAGGCTACTGTGAGCTATGATTGTGCCACTGCACTCTAGGTTGGGTGATAGAGCAAATTCCTGTCTCTAAAAATGAAAAATTAAAAAACTTTAAAAAATTGGAGGCAGTCCTCTCAAACCTTCCTGCTATTTGCCATTATCAACTAAGTGTATGTAATACTCTAAATCTTTTGTTGTCATTTCAACAATATTCACAGCATCTTTACTAGGAGTAGATTCCATCTCAGAAAACCACTGTCTTTGCTCATCCATAAGAAGCAACTCTATCTGTTCAAGTTTTATCATGAAGAATACAGTAATTCAGTCACATCTTCAGGCCCCACTGCTCATTCTAGTTCTCTTGCTATTTTCACCTCATCTGCAGTTACTTCCTTTACTGAAGTCTTGAATCTCAAAGGTGTCCAAGAGGGTTAGAATCAACTTCTTTGAAACTCCTGTTAATGTTGATATGCTGCCTTCCTCCTATAAATCATAAATGTTCTTAATGGCATTTAGAATGGTAAATTCTTTCCAGAGGTTTTCAGTTTATTTGCCCAGATCCATCAGAGGAGTTATTATCCATGGCAGCTATAGCCTTATGAAATGTATTTCTTAAATAATAGACTTGAAAGTCAAAATTCTAGCCAGGTGCAGTGGCTCATGCCTGTAATCCTAGCACTTTGAGAGGCTAAGGTGGGCAGATCACTTGAGGCCGGGAGTTTGAGACCAGTCTGGCCAACATGGTGAAACCCCATCTCTACTAAAAATACAAAAACTAGCCAGGTGTGGTAGTGCACGCCTGCAGTCCCAGCTACTCAGGAGGCTCAGGCACAAGAATCACTTGAAGGAGATTGCAGTGGACTGAGATCAGGCTACTATACTCCAGCCTGGGTGACAGATCCAGACTCTGTCTCAAGAAAAAAAGTCAAAATGACTTCTTAGTTTATGGGTTGCAGAATGGATGTTGCGTTAGCGGGCATGAAAACATCATCCTTCTCCCTATACATTTCCAGCAGAGCTCTTGGGCGACTAGGTATACTGTCAATGAGCAGTGATACTTTAAACAAATTTTTTTTTTTTTTTTTTTTTTTTTGGTGAGCAGTAGTTCTGAACAGTGGGCTTAAAATGCCTATTAAACTGTAAACAGGTATGCTGTCATTCAGGCTTTATTGTTCCATTTATAGAACACAGGCAGAGTAGATTTAGCATCATACTTAGGGATCCTAGAATTTTTCAGAATGGTCAGTGAGCATTGGCTTCAGTTTAGTCACCAGCTATGTTAGCCCCAACAAGAGAGTCAGTTTGTTCTTTGAAGCTTTGAAGGTAGGCATTGACTTCTGCTCTCCAGCTCTGAAAGTCCTAGATGGCACCTTCTTAAAATTATCTTACGTACTTATCCAGCATTACCCTACAACAGAAGGCTGTTTTGTGTACATCAAACCTGTTGTTTAGTACAGCCATGTTCATCAGTGATCTTAGCTAGATCTTTTGGATAAGTTGCTGCAGCTTCTACATCAGCACTTGCTGCTTCACCTTGCATTTTTATGTTGCGGAGACAGCTTCTTTCCTTAAACCTCATGAACCAACCTCTGCTAGCTTCCAACTTTTCTTTTGCAGCTTCCTCACCTCTCTCAGCCTTCATGGAATTGGAGAGAGTAGGGCATTGCTCTGGATTAGGCTTTGGCTTAAGGGAATGTTGTAGCTTGTTTGATCTGCTATCCAGACCATTCAAACTTTCTCATATCAGCAATAGGGCTGTTTTGCTTTCTTTTTGTTGTTGTTTTTTGGTTTTGTTTTGTTTTGTTTTGCTTTCTTATATTCGTATGTTCACTAAAGTAGCACTTTTAATTTCCTTCAAGGACTTTTTGCATTCCCAACTTGGCTAACAGCATAAAAGGCTTTTCTCAGCTTTCTACATGCCTTCTTTGCTAAGTTTAATCATTTCTAGCTTTTGATTTAAAGTTAGAGATGTGCAATTCTTCCATTCACTTGAACACACAGAGGCCATTGTAGGGTTATTAACTGGCCTAATTTCAATATTGTTATGTCTCAGGAAATTTTAGTGAGGCCCAAGGAGAGGGCGAGACACGGGAACAGCCGGTCCATGGAGCGGTCAGAACACATAAATTATTTATCGATTAAGTTCACTGTCTTATGTGGGAATGATCTGTGGTGTCCCAAAACAGTTATAATAGTAGCATCCTTCAAAGATCACTGATCACCATAACAGACATAATAATGAAAACCTTCAAAATGTGAGAACTACCAGAATGTGACAGAGACACGAAGTGATTACATGCTGTTGGAAAAGTGGTGCCCAGAGGGGACCACAGGGTTGCCACAAACTGTCAATTTGTAAAAACTGCAGTATCTGCAGAGCACAGTAAAGTGAAGCACAATAAAATGAGGTATGCCTGTACTTCTCTCCCTCCAATCTTTATATGATCATTGTGAAATACTTGACTTCTGCATGTTACAAACCTCACACTACATTTGTTAGTACTTTTCTTCAGTTATCTCTTAAAGAGATTTAAATAATAAGAAAAATAATCTTATGTACTTATCTAGCATTACCATTTCTGTTGTTCTTCATTTCTTTGTTTAGATCCGTATTTCTGGCTGGGCACGGTGGCTCATGCCTGTAATTGCAGCACTTTGGAAGGCCAAGATGGGCAGATCACTTGAGGTCAGGAGTTCAAGACCAGCCTGGCACGGTCAGGTTTTTTCACCCAACATGGTGAAACCCCATCTCTACTAAAAATACAAAAAAAAAAAAAAAAAAAATTAGCCAAGCGTGGTGGTGCGTGTCCATAATCCCAGTTACTTGGGAGGCTGAGGCGGGAGAATCACTTAAACGCAAGAGGTGGAGGTTACAGTGAACCGAGATCACACCACTGTACTCCAGCCTGAACGACTCTGTCTCAAAAAAATACAAAAACATATTTCCATCTCGTGTCATTCTCCCTTCTGCCAGAAGGACTTCTTTTAACATTGCTTGTGGTGGGAGTCTGCTAGTGATAAATTCTTTCAGGTTCCGTATACCTGGAAATTCTTTTACAGTAATATACTGAGATGTTTGTAGGGCTTACTAAATTTATTCCTGTTTCTTTTTTTTTTTTTTTTTTTTTTGGAGACAAGAGTGTTGCTTTGTCGCCCATGCTAAAGTGCAGTGGCATGATCTTGGCTCTCTACCTCCCAGGTTCAAGTGATTCTTCTGCCTCAGCCTCCTGAGTAGCTGGGATTACAGGTGTACGCCACCACGCCTAGCTAAATTTTTTGTATTTTTGGTAGAGATAGGGTTTCACCATGTTGGCCAGGCTGGTCTTGAACTCCTGACCTCAAGTGATCTGCCTGTCTCAGCCTCCCAAAGTGCTGGGCTTACAGGCATGAGCCACCGTGCCTGGCCAGTTTATTCCTGTTTTTTAGGGATCGTCCTTTATTGTCTGATGTTCACACAATGTTTTGAAAACCATTGTTTCATACATTTTGTCTTTTTTGTTGTTTCAGGCAGGAGGGTAAATATGGCCTGTGGCCCTCGTTGTCTCATCTTGGAAGTGGAGCACTAGCCAAGAATTAGAGAGAGGAAGTAAAGTGGTTGGGGCAAAACTTTCAGAATTGGCAAGTAAAGGGCATGTGTCAAGGCAGAAAAGGGAGAGGAGTATATTTTTATCCAGAAGCTGGGATTTCTTAGATAACACAAAAGTACCTCTGTACAAAGCAGTCTATATAAGCAGTTAATTATCAAGTTAATGCCTTTTGAAGCTTCTGGGTGGGACATATTAAATCTGAAATGGGCCGAGTGTGTTGGCTCATGCCTGTAATCCTAGCAATTTGGGAGGCTGAGATCTCTTGAGCTCAGGAGTTCGAGACTAGCCTGGGCAACATAGTGAGGCCTTGTCTCTATTAAAAATAAAAATAAAAAGTTAGCCAGGCCCGGTGACTCATGCCTGTAGTCCCAGCTACTCTGGAGGCTGAGGCAGGAGGATCGCTTGAGCCTGGGAGGTCAAGGCTGTGGTGAGCTATGGTTGCACCACTGCACTCCAGCCCGGGCAACAGAGCAAAACTCTGTCTCAAAAAAAAAAAGAAAAGAAAATGTGAAGCAGCGTTGACAGTCTCTGGGGACTTTCCTTTAAATCTCAGTGCAGTCTTCATTGTTCAGTGGTTTTGAGTCTGCTAGCCTGGCCTTGAATGGTGTGGCAAAAACAACGGCTTATTGGAGTTGAGGAACAAGAACAGATAAGAAATGGCTTCTAGAAAGAATAGCCAGAGGGAGGCCCTGGTTGGAGTTGAAGAAAAAGGTTTTGGAAAAGCTGCAGAGCCCCTTCCCCTGAAGTCTCTCAGTTGGGATGCTCTTTAATTCTCATATGGAAAAGGCTGTCCTATTCACGTAACAGTTCAGTAATGGGAGAGAATTTTATTCCACAAATGAGGTCACCCGGTTGAGGATATGGTGATCCAGAAACTGTTTTTATACCGTATAAAAACTCAAACAGTTTTCATCTGGCAGCTTTGTTGCAGACAACATCCCATGTCTCTTTGCCTGCACAAGGTGTGAGTGAGTAAAGAAAGTGGGGGTAGGGTCTTCTTTGGCTGTCATAGTAGCAAAATACCATAAACTTAGGGTCTCAAGCAACAGAAGTTTATTTTCTCACAGTGGAGACTGGAAAGCCCCAGATCAAGGTTCCAGCAAGGTGTGGCTTCTGGTGAGAAGTCTCTTCTTGGCTTGCAGGTGGCCACTTTCTCAGTGTGTTCCCACATGTCCTGTCCTTGGTGCACGCGGTTGCGGGAGAGAGATTGATCTCTCTCTCTTTTCTTATCAGGCCACCAGTTCTATCTGATTAGGACCTCAACTCACCATTATGACCTCATTTCATATTAATTACCTTCCAAAAGCCCTATCTCCAAATAAGCCACATGGGGGTTTGGGCTTCACCATCTAAATTTGGGGAGGTGACACAAACATGCAGTCCTCAGCAGAGGGAATGAGATGCAGCCGCTGCATAGGTGCCTGATGGCTGTGACACAGTTCTTTTGTCAGCCTCTCAGTTCTGGGTACATTATGGTCATACCCTCCAGAGGCCTTAGCCCTGGTGACATGCCTTCTGCTGCACACCTCCAAACCAACAGCTTTCAAAATTGGATTTGGATTCCAATATTTTGTTGAAATGATTAGAATCAGCCTGAATGTACTGTCCTGGGGTACTGTTGAGGTTCTGTGGGGCAAGGAACGGGGCTCCTGATAGACTTCGTGTTGCTTGTCTCCAGGTTCTTCTTTGCGGTCCAGTTGGTCCAAAGCTACATGAGCTTCTTGATGACAATGTTTTTGTTCCACCAGAGTCATTGCAGGAAGTGGATGAGTTCCACCTCATTTTAGAGTATCAAGCAGGTAAGGAAATGAGTAAGTAATGGTGGCAAGACCAGTCAGGGGACTGTGTATTGTCAGATTGGGGTGTGACTGTGCCAGAAATTTATCTTGGTAAATCAGCAGGATCCTGTTTTTGCCATACTGAACGTTTCCTGACCTATTGGTTCTACTGAGCTGATACTGGCCATTGTCTCAAGGGAGACTGATAGAGTATTACAACATGGAAGAAAATTTCCAGGTCTACAAACAGAATTGCTCTGAAGCCAAGATAAATCAGACTGTAGGAAAGCAGGCATCTCAAATAAAAATGAAAATGTGTTAAACACACATATATAAAGTTTTCCTTTATGACTAAGAGAAGAGAAAGGCAGGTAGCATCCATTCAGCTCTGTGCTGGATTCTGCCCTAGGCCTTTCTGACTGACTCTTCCTAGCTGCTTGGGGTTGATTCCAAGCTACTGGCAAGTTTCTCTGGAGCATTTTATTTTTCCTTGGGTGTGTGAGTGGAAGTGTTGTATTTAACATCACTATATTGTTTCCCATCAAATGTTCTAATGTTAATAAATCCACATCCACTGCATCCCATCCCCTCTTCCCTGCAGATTTTATATGTTACATAGATTAGGCATCTGGTTTCTGAGAAAATCTTAAATACTTGGACGTACTTTGATCCTGTGTATTTCCTGCTGTATTTTCCCCTCTGCTCAGAACTCAAGACTCTTGAGTTTCTGATTCAACACATTGTTAATTCATATTTAAGACTCAAGCATCTAAACAGACTAATTGGTACCTTGAAGCAGCACTTAATACTCTTTAGTGAACTACTTCCAAGTCAATTAAGAGAATCTTCTCTACTAGAGTAATTAACTTTAACACAAGATATGAACTATGTTGTTTCTTGAAAATTATGCCTTTCTCCAGGTAGAAAAAGAGTTGTAACATGTTCTGGTTCTCTTTCGGGTCTTTACTAGAATCAGCTGGGAAGTAGGGAAGGATAGGGTCTGAAAATTAGGGAAACACTGTTGACGTAGGCAATTCATACTTAATGCTACACGAGTTTTTGAGTTTCTCAGCTTTAGTTTTCCCAAGTGGGAAGTAAGAGTGATAGTTTTTGCCGCCTGATCATTGTGGTAAGGATTAAGAGATTGGTTGGTGTGTGGAAACACTGTGAGCAGCCTGGATGAAAAGATGACCTGGCTGCGCGCAGTGGCTCACACCTGTAATGCCAGTACTTTGTGAGGCTGAAGCGGGTGGATCACAAGGTCAGGAGTTCAAGATCAGCTTGGCCAAGATGGTAAAACCCCTTCTCTACTAAAAATACAAAAATTAGCCAGGTGTGGTAGCGGGCACCTGTAATCCCAGCTACTCGGTAGGCTGAGGCAGAGAATTGCTTGAGCCTGGGAGGTGGAGGTTGCAGTGAACCGAGATTGCACCACTGCACTCCAGCCTGGGTGACAGAACGAGACTCCATCTAAAAAAAAATAAAAATAAAATAAAAGAATGCCCTGACTGTGGACTGGAAGGGTCTGGAATTGCTAAAGATGAGCCTCTGAGGTATTGCTGCCATGAGTTCCAGATTCATGTCACTTTTTTTTTGGCACCCACAGCATGAACTGGGGAGCTTTGTGATTCCTGGTTTGTCATTTTCCCTGGTGACTACAGAGTGGAGAGTCTTATGTCTTCAGCAAGACTTTGATGATGTATTGGACAGCTGTGCCTTGTATGTAGTTAAGGAGACAGCACAACTCACCTCACAAAGAATGTCTCCATCCTTGGGTTTATAAGTGTCACACTTCAGTTTTTCTTTCCTATGCCTTTTCTGCGTACAAAGCAGTGGACTTCCATTAAACTTTGTGAGGTGACATTTTCCTAGGTCCAAGGAGGGAGCCTAGACTGGTGGCAGCAGTCCTGGGCTCAGCTCTCTCAACAGAAATCCATCCCCAGTTTCTCTCTGACATCAGTAGGGACATTCCAAGGGATGTGTCCACTTTTTTTTTCACATTCTTTCTTACCAAACCTCCCCAGAGAAGCCCATCGTCAGGCTTGGGCTGGGAATCCAGTGAGTCACTATGTAGAGGTTTTGCTTACTTACTAGCTGAGGGCAGGATGATACATTGAGAAGAGATTGCTTGCAGAAATGAATACAACACTTTGTGAGGAAAGAGGGGCGCTAACTACCATTACAGGCAGAATTCGATCCATTTGCTTCTCGGGCCACCCCTCTGCCCTGCGTCCCGTGGAAACAGCAAGCAGCTCTGCATGGTTCTTCTCGTCCTTGCCTTGCAGAAGCCTGTTTGTTTTTGCCTCTGTCACTTCCTGAAGCAGTGTATTTTGAACACGGTGTGGCTCCTTTTTCCTAGATTCAATCAGGTCGTGTTTCCTGGCAGTGTCACTATTTAAGGGTTGAGTTCATGTCTTGCTCTCTGGAGAATATCAATGTAATGTATTTTTCTCATTGTACAGAGTCTTTGTTGATTTGCAAAATGTTGGATTTGGAGTTCATAACCATATTTTTTGTTGTCATGGGCATTTAGGTCATCAGTCTGTTCTCTTATTTGCTTGTTCTTTTAATTCATTCCCATGGCTATATGCCAGACGCAGCGTGACGCAGAAGGAATATGATAGAGGATGACACAGGCCCTGCCCTCAGCTCACAGTTTACTGCCAGAGATAGACACTTGGAAAAAGTAATTACAGGCTGGGCGTGGTGGCTCAGACGCCTGTAATCCCAGCACTTTGGAAGGCCGAGGCAGGCAGATCACCTGAGGTCAGGAGTTTTAAGACCAGTCTGGCCAACATGGTGAAATTCCATCTCTACTAAAAATACAAAAATTAGCCATGTGTGGTGGTGGGTACCTGTAATCCCAGCTACTTGGGAGGCTGAGGCAGGAGAATCACTTGAACCTGGGAGGCAGTGGTTGCAGTGAGCTGAGATCGCACCATTGCACTTCAACCTCGGCAACAGAGCAAAACTCCATCTCAAAAAAAAAGAAAGAAAAAAAGAAAAAGTAATTGCAAAATCATGTGCCTCAGTCCTGTATTAGGGTACAGTGGTGGCTCCAGAAGGGAGGTAATCAAGTCTGCTTAGGGGTGGTAGCGTTAGGAAAGGCTTCATATTAAGGGAGGAACTAGCACTTAAACTTTGTCTTAAACAGTCATTCCTCCAAAGCAACTCACATAGAAGCAACTGGAGCAGCCAGATAGTCTGACCCTTTGGATCAGGTGCCCAGAAAACACTGATGGGCAGCAGAGAAGAGGAGATGCAGTGAGCTTGGCTGTTGGGAAGGAATTCAGCCTGCTTAAGTTCCAACTGAATGAAAGATGCTCAGGGCAGTGCTGTGAGGAAGAATGTGCTTTAAACAATGACAGCCGGTACTGTCTGCAGGGCGTGCGTTCTGTGCACTGTATGCTGGTATTTGGAAGTCATGCTGCTGTTCTGTACTGTCTCTCCTGTGTTTGAGAGCTCAGTGGATGGTAGGGCTCTCCTGGGACTCGGGGAGCTAATTACCCTGAAAAAGGCATATAGCAGCCATACTATGTTTCTGTTTCTTGGTTGGGTTTGGGTTTAGGTTTTTGGTTTGTTTCTTGCAGTGCCATGCTGACCTTAGACCATTGTTGCCAGGGTCTCCTCAGCCAGAAACCAGCCTGCTTGGAGCCAAGGCTCCAAGCCTGTGAGGTGGCTGAAAGTGCCCCCACAGCTAGGAGACCTAAAGCCTCTTCCTTTTCTTCCCATTATGTTGACTGGGTTTTTCCAGGGGAGGAGTGGGGCCAGTTAAAAGCTCCCCATGCCAACCGATTCATCTTCTCTCACGACCTCTCCAACGGGGCCATGAATATGCTGGAGGTGTTTGTGTCTAGCCTGGAGGAGTTTCAGCCAGACCTGGTGGTCCTCTCTGGATTGCACATGATGGAGGGACAAAGCAAGGAGCTCCAGAGGAAGAGACTCTTGGAGGTAATGGCACTGTTACAGAATTTCACAGATCTCAGCTGGTGGTTTTCTTCAGGTTCCAGCCTCTCTTGGCATCTGCTGCCTTGCCTTAGGTCCTGGCCTCGCAGGGACATAATCTTGGCAGCTGGCTGTGGAGCTTGCCTCCTGCTGCAGTGAGGCACCTCACTGTATCCCTACAAACGTGAGCAGCAACTTGAGTAGGACAGGTCAGAACATCTTCTTGCCTGAGCCTCTGCATCCTGTGCTAAACTGACCGTGGTTGCAAGCTGCAGGGTTTGTAGTTTGTGTCCTTTGTGTTATTTGTATCGTCTCACTTCACATCAGCTATGCTGCAACTCCTACAGATTCGTACAGCAGTCGAAGTGAACTGCTCCGTTTAGGTCCCAGGAATAGGCTGGCCACATGCATATACAGGGACACTTCTTTGTCATCTCTGATTCTGTATCCCTGATGGCTCTGCACAGCCTAGTCTTCCCTGGTGGGAAAAGTGTCCCTTGTCCACAGAGGCGGTGGGGGACCCACATTGCTTGTAGCTCTTGTGAGCATGCAAAGAAGGCCATTACCAGGAGGAACCGCCTCTCAGGATCTGATCTATTTTCCCCCTTTCTTTACTTCCTTCTATTTCTAATGGCAGTGCTTATCTTCTTCTCTTTGCAGGTTGTAACCTCCATTTCTGACATCCCCACGGGTATTCCAGTTCACCTAGAGCTGGCCAGTATGACCAACAGGGAGCTCATGAGCAGCATTGTGCATCAGGTAACCACATGGGACCATTGTTTGGCCCTGATCCTCGTAGAGCCTTGCAGAGAAGCTTTTTTGTGCAGTGGGACCATCTGTTTGGGCTCAGGGACTGGCTCACTGACATGTAGGTTTGTGTCACTCAGAATCAAGTCCATGGAGATCCAAATAAGGATCCAGGACTGTTCTGAAACAGTAGTGTCTCCTACTAGGTTAAAGTTACGTAACTGACAGATTTGTCGATATTTCTCCTCTGGAATGGGAAAGTTGAAAGTGAGTGGAGAAAACTGAAAGCCCAGCTCAGCTGTTTTCAGTTGAATTTCAAAAAGCTCAAAGCAAAGAAACTTTGGGGGAACCTCCCTCCTTCCTCAGGCATCTGGGTGTCCGGCGCCTGCCTCTGGGCAGCAGCAGTGATTAGTATAAATCTGAGCAGGTGAGGCTTCAGAACACAAGCTTTGGAGACCTGGGTTAGCATGCCAGCCTTGCACTCCCCAGCTTCATGAACTCAGGCAAGTTATCTCACCTGGCAATCTATTGTTACCTAATCTTCTTAATTGGTTATGTATTCATTTGGTTAAAAAATACTCCAAAACTATGAAAAGATATGCAATGAAGTCTCCCTCCTACTTCCTCCCCTTCCCTACTTGTAACCTTCATCAGTTTATTTCCAGAGTTCTTTTGTACAAGAATAAGAAAATACGGAAATATATCCTGATTTTCCTTTTCCATCCCCTTTTCCCCAAAAAGATAGCATAGCCTACTGAATACACTGTTCTTCACTTTGCTCTTTTTTTCACTAAATATATCTTGGAGATCTTCCTGCATCATTAACATGGAGAGTATCCTCTGTCTTTTCACAGCCACATGGTTAAAATGAATGTGTAGATGTACCTCTGTTTACTTAACCTGAACCTTCTTGATGGACATATTGGTTATTTACTGCCCTTTGCTGTTACACACAGTGCTGCAGTGAACGACTTTATACATGATTTTATTTTGCGTGTGAGCAAGTCCATATGTATGAGAAATTTTCAGAAGAACAGCTGGATTGGAGCATAAGAAAGCATTTGTAATTTTGAGATTGCCAGCTTGCCCTCCATGAGAATTATACCAGTTTACTTCCCACTGGCATTATTTACAAATGCTTGTTCCCTCATATCCTTGCTACCAGAATGTTAAAATTTGCATTTATATCAGTCTGACAGATGAAAAACTGGTATTTCAGTATACAGTCATCCCTCGTCGTCAGCAGTGTGTGGGCCAGGGGGTGGGGAGAGTATTCCAGAACCCTTCCCAGATACCAGAATCTGCAGATGTTTACATCCTGCAGTTGGCCCCATGGAATCTGTGGATTAGACAAGTTGGCCCTCCCTATCTGCAGGTTCCACATCCTCGAATACTCTGTTTTCCATTTGAAGTTGGTTGAACCCACGGATATGGAGGGCTGACTGTTGTTGTTTTTTTGTTTTTTTTTTTTTTTTAATAGACTTCATTTTTTTTTTTACAGTAATAATTAGGTGCACAGCAAAATACAGCAGAATCCAAGAGAGTTCCCATATATTCCCAGTCCCCTCACACACACAGCCTCCCCCACTACCAGCAGCCTGCACCAGAGTGGCACATTTATTATAACTAGTGAGCCTACACAGGCACATCATCAGCACCCAAAGTCCATAGTTTACAGTTGGGCTCACTCTTGGTGTTTCTCAGTATAGCTTTTGTTTGGGTTTTTCTTCTCACCTTTAAAAAAAAATGAGCCATTTCTATTTCATTTTCATTTAGTAACTGGCTATGTCATGGGACATCTTAGGAGCCAGGTTATCTCCATCAGAAAGAGACCTGTCATTGTTTTTGTTAGCAGGTCTTTCCTGCGGTGACTTCTCTTGGGCTGAATGAGCAGGAGCTGTTATTTCTCACCCAGTCGGCATCTGGACCTCACTCTTCTCTCTCTTCGTGGAACGGTGTTCCTGATGTGGGCATGGTCAGTGACATCCTCTTCTGGATCTTGAAAGAACACGGGAGGAGTAAAAGCAGAGCCTCGGATCTCACCAGGATCCATTTCCACACACTGGTCTACCACATCCTGGCAACTGTGGATGGACACTGGGCCAACCAGCTGGCAGCCGTGGCTGCAGGAGCTCGTGTGGCTGGGACACAGGCCTGCGCCACAGAAACCATAGACACTAGCCGAGTGTCTCTGAGGGCACCCCAAGAGTTCATGACTTCCCATTCGGAGGCAGGCTCCAGGATTGTATTAAACCCAAACAAGCCAGTAGTAGAATGGCACAGAGAGGGAATATCCTTCCACTTCACACCAGTGTTGGTGTGTAAAGACCCCATTCGAACTGTAGGCCTTGGAGATGCCATTTCAGCCGAAGGACTCTTCTATTCAGAAGTACACCCTCACTATTAGGAAGATTGTTAGGGGTAATTTTTCTGAGGAAGGAGAACTAGCCAACTTAAGAATTACAGGAAGAAAGTGGTTTGGAAAATAGGATTGAGAGGGTCAGAACTGTTCGTAGATCTAGTTGGAAGACAGCCAAAGAAATAAAAGCAGATTAAACTGTATCAGATACATTCCAGCCTGTTGGCAACTCCATAAAAACATTTCAGGTTTTAATCAGAATTTAGCTAATGAGACTGGATTTTTGTTTATGTTGTGTGTCACAGAGCTAAAAACTCAGTTCCTAAATCCCCAGTTTATGCGGCGCCATCTAGTATTTTAAGCCAAACTTCTTCACCCCTGAGAGCATGTCAGCTGGAGAAAAGCACTCCTTCCTTGCCCACTTGAGAAGTGCACGCCCACTCACCCAACATCCTGGTCTCTAGGAAAGCCTCATGTGAGGTTCCTCTCTCTCTCAGCTCAGTGCCCATGGGCAAGGATCATGATTTCCATTCAGTGTTACAATGACAATATTTAATGAGTATAACCTTCTCAGTCTCCTGCTCTCAAATTTAGGACAGAGCCGCTAAGGACAAAACAGTCCCTCCTGTGCTTTATGATGGCAACAGGGGCTGGGGAGCCTCTGAGGGACTCGTTCATTCTGCAGTTGTCTAGAAGCCTGGGTGGCGTCGTGAGCTGAAGGATCGTGCTTTCCTGTCCTGGCTCCGTAGGTTATAGGCTGGCTGGTGAAAGGTTCACATGGCCCGAGCTGAACTTCATTGCCTAGCTTTGGATGTGCTTTCTGCCATGAAGACTGATTTTTGTTCGTTCTGAGCCTTCGAGGAATTTGCTTTTTACAACTGGAATATGCTCCTGTGTGTATAACAGATCATGTATGTTTTATGTTTTCATTGATCATTAAAGAGTTTGACCTCAGAGCTCCAGGATCATCAATAAATTTGTCATGTTATATATTTATTTTTTTATAAATCAAGACTTCTGTGTGCTCTTAAATATATTAAAAACAATTTACATTTCAGGATTTCTGTCTGTAGTTGATTTTTGTCTCCATCACCACTCTGAAACCAGATAAGATAAAAATCATTCTGGTGTTCATTTATGATGTACATGTTACTTTGCTCTTGAGGTACCTGCAGTCCCTCATGCTGAGCCTGGGCTATAGGCCTGTCCTGTGGGGTTGAAACCGACACAAAGTACTAGTATGAAGTAGCCCAGTTAAAGCTGAATTGGAGCATAGCAGTTTGAGAGCATGGTGAACCTTTTCAGCTTGTTCGGAGGGCAGTATGAACATGGCAGTTGGTGGTGGGCCTGCCTAGTTCATCGGGTTTTCATTTCCCCCGGGCCCACAACAGCTTCTGGAATCTCAAAGCTACCTCAAGCTCTTCATTTGTGACCTCCCTTTCCCTGCTTTGGGTAAGAAAGCTTGATTACTCCTTCAAAGAAAATTTAAGCCTAGAATGCAGCTTGTAACTCACAGCTGCATAGGCTTAAATTAAGGAAATATCTGGCTGCTGTCTCATCCTTCTGTTTACCAGGTAAGTTAAAAATAACCACCAACCTTCTAGCCTATTTTTATTAGAAAGGCTTACATGAGATTTTTATTTTCTCAAGAATTGAAATATTTATATTCTAAACCTAAGAAGACTTTATTAGGAGTTGTGAAGTGTTCTCCACATGATCTTTTCTAAGTTGACTAAGCCCCCGGTCCTGAGTATATATTCTTAACAGGTTCTCCATTTTTTGATTGGTGCTGCCAATAAAGACTAGTTCAGGGAGTATAGACCGCACATACCCTATAGCAGTGTTTTTCAAATAATGGATCTTGAACTAATAGCCACTAAATCCATTTGGTTATCACAAAAAGTATAAAAACACATCATACATTATAAGGGTAAGTATAAGTAAGCATTGTTTTGTAAAGTGTCAGTGACTGTCTGAGTGTATATAGATTTGAACATACATCCCCCTGCAGAATGTCCCATCTTTTTTGTGAAGTAGCTAAGCAATAGAAGTGATGGGTATTTATCACACCGGACAGATTATGCAGAGGTGAGTTGGAAGGGTAGGATAAGCTGAACAAGTAGGGGCTTCAAGTTTCTCAACCCTTTGCTTTGGTGTTTTACAAAGGTATTTTACATATGATTTTATATGAAAAAATGTCTGAAAATCCATTGGCCTAAAAAGGATGCCCAATGAAGAGTGAGTCTTCCTGAAAACTGTTGATACACTCTGGCTTTCATTTGAAACTGATTTAAAATGCAAGGAAAAGAAAAGCTGCAGCATACAAAGCACCACCAAGAAGTAAGAGTACAGCCAAGAATCTGTCATCCTTATCATGCAGGTACAGTTTGCATTGTATTGTCTCCTAACAAGTTTGAGAAAAAATCCAAATTCTACACAAGGTTTTGCGATGGTGAGTACTGAATGATGTTAGACAAGTTACCCTTACTGAGCCTTACTTTGCTCATCTGTAAAATGGGGTTAATGATGGTACCTACCTTCATAGGGCTGTTGATTAAAGGAGACTGCCATGTGGAATATTTAGCACAGTATGGGGTGCATATTTAAGAGTTAAATAATTGTCAGTTATAACTAAGCTGAACAGACAATTTCCTGGGTCTCTTTAGAACTATTTTAAATCACTGAAAAGCTACTTGTAATAATTTAACATTTTGTTTTCTGGTCTTTTAAGGTAAAAATGTTTATATAGTGAAACTGCACAAATTTTAAGTGTGCCATTTGGTAAGTTTGTCTTTTTGTTTTTGTTTTTGAGACAGTCTTACTCTATCACCCAGGCTGGAGTGCAGTGGTGCAATCCCAGCTCATTGCAACCTCCGCCTCCTGGGTTCAAGTGATTCTGCTGCCTCAGCTTCCCAATTAGCGGGGATTACAGGCACCCACCACCACGCCCAGCTAAGTTTTTTGTATTTTTAATAGAGACGGGTTACCCAGGCTGGTCTCGAACTCCTGACCTCAGGTGATCCACCCACCTCGGCCTCCCGAAGTGCTGGGATTACAGGCATGAGCCACCATGCCTGGCCTTTGTTTTTGTTTTTGAGACAGTGTCGCTCTGTTGCCCAGGCTGGAGTGCAGTGGCTCAGTCTCAGCTCACTCTAACTTCCACCTCCCGGGTTCAAGCGATTCTTCTGCCTCAGCCGCCCAAGTAGCTGGGATTACAGGTGCCTGCCACTACACTAGGCTACTTTTTGTATTTTTAGTAGAGATAGGGCTTCACCATGTTGGCCAGGCTGGTCTTGAACTCCTGACCTCAGGTGATCTGACCACCTTGACCTCCCCAAGTGTTGGGATTACAGGTGTGAGCCACCACACCCAGCCAGGTAAGTTTTGACAAATGCATATACTCACCTAACCCAAGTGGCTATCAAGATTCAGAATGGGCCAGGTGCGGTCTCTACTAAAAATACAAAAATTAGCAGGGTGTGGTGGTGGGCGCCTGTAATCCCAGCTACTGGGGAGGCTGAGACAACAGAACTGCTTGAGCCCTTGGGGCGGAGGTTGGAGTGAGCCAAGATCATGCTGCTGCGCTTCTGCCTGGGCAACACAGCAAACTCTGTCTCAAAAAAAGATTCAGATGGACAGCCCCAAGCACATTGCCTGAGTTAGTCTTGATCTACAAGGAGCAGCAAAAATAAAAAGTCCCCATCACCCTAGATAGTTCCTTCACACCACTTCCAAGTCATCCCCACCCCATATCTCAAGCCCCAGAACAACCAGTTACTTTTTTTCCCCATAAATTAGTTTTGCCTGTTTTCAGAATGCAACTTAAAAATGGAGTCATTCAGTATTTAGTCCTTTGTATAAAGCTGCTTGCATTTAGCATAGTATTTTTTAGAGTAATCCATGTTGCATGTAGTTGGTTGCTTTTTATAGCTAGATAGTATTCCACTGTGAGTACACAGCATTGTGTATAATGGCCTTCTGTTTCACACAAGTGCTTTTGCCGTTTTCAGAGTAGAGGTCTTAACGTGTAGTCAGTTAAATTCCTAAGTATTTCATATCAATAGCATTTGACACTTTTGTGATTTTTAAAAAATTTTATTTTCAAAATTGTTCCTTGCTTGTATATAAAAATACAATTGATTTTTGTACATTGACATTGTATCTTGTGACCTTGCCAAATCCACTTAGGTGTAGTCACTGTATTTTCATAATTTATTTTTAGGATTCCTTAGGATCTTCTACATAATCATGTCATCTCTAAAGAGTTTTATTTCTTCCTTTCTAATCTTTATGCCTTTTTATTTCTTGCCTTATTGCACTGGCCAGAACTCTAGTCCAGTATAATGCTGAATAGAAGTGGTAAGAGTAAACATCTTTGCCTTGGTCCTAATCTTAGGGACAAAGTAGTCAATATTTCACTAAATATGATGATATCCATTGCATTTTTTTTCTCATGGATGCCCTTCATCAGGTTGAAGATGTTCCCATCTATTCTCGATTTGCTGAGAATTTTTATGATTTTGTTTTGTTTTGTTTTTTACTTTCTCAGGGGCTGAAAAGGGTATTGAAGTTTTAGGTTCATAGCAAACTTGAGAGGAAATATAGACACTTGCCATATGTCAGCTGCCCCAACACATGCATAGCCTCCTCCCTCCCTATCAACATCTCCCATGAGAGTGGTACATTGGTTACAACTGATGAATGTATACGGACACATCTTTATCACCCAAAGTCCATAATTTACTTTAGGCTTCAGTCTTGTACATTCTGTGGCTTTGGATAGAGTCTCACTCACTTTGTCACCCAGACTGGAGTGCGGTGTTGCGATCTTGACTCACTGCAACCTCCACCTCCTGGGATCAAGCCATTCTCCTGCCTCAGCCCCTTGAGTAACTGGGATTACAGGCATGCGCCACTATGCCGGGCTAATTTTTGTACTTTTAGTAGAAATGGGGTTTTGCCATATTGGCCAGGCTGGTCTCAAACCCCTGACCTCAGGTGATCTGCCCACCTCAGCCTCCCAAAGTGTTGGGATTACAGGAGTGAGACACCACACCTGGCCTGGACAAATATATTAATATAACAATATGCATCCACCACTATGGTATACAGGGTATTTTCACTGCCCTAACAGCCCTCTGTGCTCTGTTAATCCTTCCCTCCCCACTAACCCCTGGCAACCACTGATCTGTTTGCTGTCTCTCTAGTTTTGCCTTTTCCAGAAGGCTGTATTATTGGAATCATTTGGGATGCAGCCATTTCAAATTGATTCCTTTCTATAGTAATATACGCTTCAGTTTCTTACATGTCTTTTCATGGCTCATTTCTTTTTTCTTTTTTTTTTTTTTAATTTAAGTTCTAGGGTACATGTGCACAACATGCAGGTTTGTTACATATGTATACATGTGGCATGTTGGTGTGCTGCACCCATTAACTCATCATTTACATTAGGTATCTCTCCTAATGCTATCCTTCCCCCCTCCCCCCTCCCCCCCTCCCCCCTCCCCACAATAGGCCCCCAGTGTGTGATATTCCCCTTCCTGTGTCCAAGTGATCTCATTGTTAAATTCACACCTATGAGTGAGAACATGTGGTGTTTGGTTTTCTATTCTCGTGATAGTTTGCTGAGAATGATGGTTTCCAGCTGCATCCATGTCCCCACAAAGGACATGAATTCTTCCTTTTTTATGGCTGCATAGTATTCCATGGTATATATGTGCCACATTTTCATAATCTAGTCTGTCACTGATGGACATTTGGGTTGATTCCAAGTCTTTGCTATTGTGGATAGTGCTGCAATAAACATACGTGTGCATGTGTCTTTATAGCAGCATGATTTATAATCCTTTGGGTATATCCCCAGTAATGGGATGGCTGGGTCAAATGGTATTTCTAGTTATAGATCCTTGAGGAATCGCCACACTGTTTTCCACAATGGTTGAACTAGTTTACAGTCCCACCAACAGTGTAAAAGTGTTCCTATTTCTCTACATCCTCTCCAGCACCTGTTGTTTCCTGATTTTTTTTAATGATTGCCATTCTAACTGGTGTGAGATGGTATCTCATTGTGGTTTTGATTTGCATTTCTCTGATGACCAGTGATGATGAGCATTTTTTCATGTGTCTGTTGGCTGTATGTCTTCTTTCGAAGAGTGTCTGTTCATACCCTTTGCCCACTTTTTGATGGGGTTCTTTTATTCTTGTAAATTTGTTTGAATTCTTTGTAGGTTCTGGATATTAGCCCTTCGTCAGATAAGTAGATTGCAAAAATGTTCTCCCATTCTGTAGGTTGCCTGTTCACTCTGATGGTAGTTTCTTTTGCTGTGCAGAAGCTCTTTAGTTTAATTAGATCCCATTTGTCAATTTTGGCTTTTGTTGCCATTACTTTTGGTGTTTTAGACATGAAGTCCTTGCCCATGCCTATGTCCTGAATGGTATTGCCTAGGTTTTCTTCTAGAGTTTTTATGGTTTTAGGTCTAACATTTAAGTCTCTAATCCCTCTTGAATTAATTTTCATATAAGGGAGTAAGGAAAGGATCTAGTTTCAGCTTTCTACTTATGGCTAGCCAATTTTCCCAGCACCATTTATTAAATAGGGAATCCTTTCCCCATTTCTTGTTTTTGTCAGGTTTATCAAAGATCAGATGGCTGTAGATGTGTGGTATTATTTCTGAGGGCTCTGTTCTGTTACTTTGGTCTGTATCTCTGTTTTGGTACCAGTACCATGCTGTTTTGGTTACTGTAGCCTTGTAGTATAGTTTGAAGTCAGGTAGCGTGATGCCTCCAGCTTTGTTCTTTTGGCTTAGGATTGTCTTGGCAATGTGGGGTCTTTTTTGGTTCCATATGAACTTTAAAGCAGTTTTTTCCAATTCTGTGAAGAAACTCATTGGTAGCTTAATGGGGATGGCATTGAATCTATAAATTACCTTGGGCAGTATAGCCATTTTCACAATATTGATTCTTCCTATCCATGAGCATGGTATGTTCTTCTATTTGTTTGTGTCCTCTTTTATTTCACTGAGCAGTGGTTTGTAGTTCTCCTTGAAGAAGTCCTTTACATCCCTTGTAAGTTGGATTCCTAGGTATTTTATTCTCTTTGAAGCTATTTTGAATGGGAGTTCATTCATGATTTGGCTCTCTGTCTGTTACTGGTGTATAAGAATGCTTGTGATTTTTGCACATTGATTTTGTATCCTGAGACTTTGCTGAAGTTGCTTATCAGCTTAAGGAGATTTTGGGCAGAGAGACCATGGGGTTTTCTAAATAGACAATCATGTCATCTGCAAACAGGGACAATTTGACTTCTTCTTTCCCTAACTGAATACCCTTTATTTCTTTCTCTTGCCTGATTGCCCTAGCCAGAACTTCGAACACTGTGTTGAATAGGAGTGGTGAGAGAGGGCATTCCTGTCTTGTGCCAGATTTCAAAGGGAATACTTCCAGGTTTTGCCCATTCCGTATGATATTGGCTGTGGGTTTGTCATAAATAGCTCTTATTATTTTGAGATACGTTCCATCAATACCGAATTTATTGAGAGTTTTTAGCATGAAGGGCTGTTGAATTTTGTCAAAGGCCTTTTCTGCATCTATTGAGATAATCATGTGGTTTTTGTCTTTGGTTCTGTTTATATGCTGGATTACGTTGATTGATTTGCCTGTGTTGAACCAGCCTTGCATCCCAGGGATGAAGCCCACTTGATCATGGTGGATAAGCTTTTTGATGTGCTGCTGGATTCGGTTTGCCAGTATTTTATTGAGGATTTTTGCATCGATGTTCATCAGCGATATTGATCTAAAATTCTCTTTTTTTGTTGTATCTCTGTCAGGCTTTGGTATCAAGATGATTTTGGCCTTGTAAAATGAGTTAGGGAGGATTCCCTCTTTTTCTATTGATTGGAATAGTTTCAGAAGGAATGGTACCAACTCCTCCTTGTACCTCTGGTAGAATTCGGCTGTGAATCCGTCTGGTCCTGGACTTTTTTTGGTTGGTAGACTATTAATTATTGCCTCAATTTCAGAGCCTGCTATTAGTCTATTCAGGGATTCAACTTCTTCCTGGTTTAGTCTTGGGAGAGTGTAAGTGTCCAGGAAAGTATCCATTTCTTCTAGGTTTTCTTTGCGTAGAGGTGTTTATAGTATTCTCTGATGGTAGTTTGTATTTCTGTGGGGTCGGTGGTGATATCCCCTTTATCATTTTTTATTCCGTCTATTTGATTCTTCTTTCTTTTCTTCTTTATTAGTCTTGCTAGTAGTCTATCAATTTTGTTGATCTTTTCCAAAAACCAGCTCCTGGATTCATTGATTTTTTGGAGGGTTTTTTGTGTCTCTGTCTCCTTCAGTTCTGCTCTGATCTTAGTTATTTCTTGCCTTCTGCTAGCTTTTGAATGTGTTTGCTCTTGCTTCTCTAGTTCTTTTCATTGTGATGTTAAAGCATCAATTTTAGATCTTTCCTGCTTTCTCTTGTGGGTATTTATTGCTATAAATTTCCCTCTACACATTGCTTTAAATGTGTCCCAGAGATTCTGGTATGTTGTATCTTTGTTCTCATTGGTTTCAAAGAACATCTTTATTTCTGCCTTCATTTCGTTATGTACCCAGTAGTCATTCAGGAGCAGGTTGTTCAGTTTCCATGTAGTTGAACGATTTTGACTGAGTTTCTTAGTCCTGAGTTCTAGTTTGATTGCACTGTGGTCTGAGAGACAGTTTGTTATAATTTCTGTTCTTTTACATTTGCTGAGGAGTGCTTTACTTCCAACTATGTGGTCAGTTTTGGAATAAGTGGGATGTGGTGCTGAGAAGAATGTATATTCTGTTGATTTGGGGTGGAGAGTTCTGTAGATGTCTCTTAGGTCCACTTGGTGCAGAGTTGAGTTCAATTCCTGGATATCCTTGTTAACTTTTTGTCTTGTTGATCTGTCTAATGTTGACAGTGGGGTGTTAAAATCTCCCATTATTATCGTATGGGAGTCTAAGTCTCTTTGTGAGTCTCTGAGGACTTGCTTTATGAATCTGGGTGCTCCTGTATTGGGTGCATATATATTTAGGATAGTTAGCTCTTCCTGATGAATTGATCCCTTTACCATTATGTAATGGCCTCCTTTGTTTCTGTTGATCTTTGATGGTTTAAAGTCTGTTTTATCAGAGACTAGGATTGCAACTCCTGCTTTTTTTTGTTTTCCATTGCTTGGTAGATCTTCCTCCATCCCTTTATTTTGAGCCTGTGTGTGTGTCTGCATGTGAGATGGGTCTCCTGAATACAGCAAACGGATGGGTCTTAACTCTGTATCCAATTTGCCAGTCTGTGTCTTTTAATTGGACCATTTAGTCCATTTACATTTAAGGTTAATATTGTTAATGTGTGAACTTGATCTTGTCATTATGATATTAGCTGGTTATTTTGCTCATTAGTTGATACAGTTTCTTCCTAGCATCGATGGACTTTACATTTTGGCATGTTTTTGCAATGGCTGGTACCAGTTGTTCCTTTCCACGTTTAGTGCTTCCTTCAGGATCTCTTGTAGGGCAGGCCCGGTGGTGACAAAATCTCTGAGCATTTGCTTGTCTGTAAAGGATTTTATTTCTCCTTCACTTATGAAACTTAGTTTGGCTGGATATGAAATTCTGGGTTGAAAATTCTTTTCTTTAAGAATGTTGAATATTGGCCCCCACTCTCTTCTGGCTTGTAGAGTTTCTGCCAAGAGATCTGCTGTTAGTCTGATGGGCTTCCCTTTGTGGGTAACCCGACTTTTCTCTCTGGCTGCCCTTAACATTTCTTCCTTCATTTCAACTTTGGTGAACCTGACAATTATGTGTCTTGGAGTTGCTCCTCTCGAGGAGTATCTTTGTGGCATTCTCTGTATTTCCTGAATTTGAATGTTGGCCTGCCTTACTAGGTTAGGGAAGTTCTCCTGGATGATATCCTGCAAAGTGTTTTCCAAGTTGGTTCCATTTTCCCTGTCACTTTCAAGCACACCAATCAAACATAGATTTGGTCTTTTCACATAATCCCATATTTCTTGAAGGCTTTGTTCATTTCTTTTTACTCTTTTTTTCTCTACACTTCTCTTCTTGCTTCATTTCATTCATTTGATCTTCAATCGCTGATACTCTTTCTTCTAGTTGATCGAGTTGGTTACTGAAGCTTGTGCATTTGTCACGTAGTTCTCATGTTATGGTTTTCATCTCTATCAGTTATTTTAAGGACTTCTCTACATTGGTTATTCTAGTTAGCCATTCGTCAAATCTTTTTTCAAGGTTTTTAGTTTCTTTGCGCTGGGTACGTAGTTCCTCCTTTAGCTCTGAGAAGTTTGATCGACTGAAGCCTTCTTCTCTCAGCTCGTCAAAGTCATTCTCCGTCCAGCTTTGTTCTGTTGCTGACGATGAGCTGTGTTCCTTTGGAGGGGCAGATGTTCTCTGATTTTTTGAATTTCCTGCTATTCTGCACTGCTTTTTCCCCATCTTTGTGGATTTATCTGCCTTTGGTCTTTGATGATGGTGACGTACTGATGTGGTTTTGGTGTGGGTGTCCTTTCTGTTTGTTAGTTTTCCTTCTAACAGTCAGGACCCTCAGCTGCAGGTCTGTTGGAGTTTGCTTGAGGTCCACTCCAGGCCCTGTTTGCCCGGGTATCAGCAGCGGAGGCTGCAGAAGATAGAATATTGCTGAACAGCAAGTGTTGCTGTCTGATTCTTGCTCTGGAAGCTTCGTGTCAGAGGTGTGCCCAGCCGTGTGAGGTGTGAGGTGTCGGTCTGCACCTAGTGGGGGATGTCTCCCAGTTAGGCTACTCAGGGGTCAGGGACCCACTTGAGCAGGCAGTCTGTCCGTTCTCAGATCTCAACCTCCATACTGGGCGAACCACTGCTCTCTTCAAAGCTGTCAGACAGCAACATTTACATCTGCAGAGGTTTCTGCTGCTTTTTGTTTAGCTATGCCCTGTCCCCAGAGGTGCAGTCTACAGAGGCAGGCAGGCCTCCTTGAGCTGCAGTGGGCTCCACCCAGTTCGAGCTTCCTGGTGGATTTGTTTACCTACTTAAGCCTCAGCAATGGCAGGCGCCCCTCCCCCAGCTTTGCTGCCTCCTTGCAGTTAGATCTCAGACTGCTGTGCTAGCAATGAGGGAGGCTCTGTGGGCGTGGGACCCTTCAGGCCAGGTGTGGGATATAATCTCCTGGTGTGCTGTTTGCTAAGACCCTTCGTAGAGCACAGTATTAGGGTGGGAGTTACCTGATTTTCCAGGTGTTGTGTGTCTCAGTTTCCCTTGCCTAGGAAAAGGAATTCCCTTCCCCCTTGTGCTTCCCAGGTGAGGCGATGCCTCACCCTGCTTCAGCTCTTGCTGGTCGGGCTGCACCCACTGACCAGCACCGACTGTCCGACATGCCCCAGTAAGATGAACCCGGTACCTCAGTTGAAAATGCAGAAATCACCCATCTTCTGTGTCACTCACGCTGGGAGCTGGATGCTGGAGCTGTTCCTATTCGGCCATCTTGGGTGCCCCCCCGTCTTGTTTCTTTTTAGAATTGAGTAGTAGTCTTTTGTCTGGATGTACCACAGTTTATTCATTTATTCACCTATTGAAGGACATTTTGGTTGCCTCCAGGTTTTGGCAACTGTGAATAAAGCTGCTGTCAACATCCATGTGCAGGTTTTTGTGTGTACATACATTTCTAATTCCTTCGGGTAAATAGGAGTGTGACTGCTGAGTTCTAACATTAAAAGTATGTTTAGTTTTGTAAGAAGCTGCCAAACTGTCTTCCAAAGTGGTTTTACTAGTTTGCATTCACAACATCAATGAATGACAGTCCATTGTTCAATATCCTCACCAGCATCTGGTGGTGTCAGTGTTCTGGATTTGGGCATTCTAATAGGTATGTAGTGGTATGTCTTTTTAATTTGCATTTCTCTGATGACATATGGAGCATTTTAAAATCTGTTTATTTGCCATCTGTGTGTATTTTTGCTGAGGTGAGGGGTTTTGGCCCATTTTCTAATCAGGTGGTTGTTTTGCTTTTGAGTCAGTTTTGCTGTTGCCCAGACTAGAGTGTAGTGGTGCAATCTCTGCTCACTGCAACCTCTGCCTCCCAGGTTCCAGCGATTCTTCTGCCTCAGCCTCCCAAGTAGCTGGGATTACAGGCACACACCACCATGCCTGGCTAATTTTTGTATTTTTAGTAGAGATGTGGTTTCACCATGTTGGCCAGGCTGGTCTCCAACTCCTGACCTCAAGTGATCCGCCCGCCTCAGCCTCCCAAAGTGCTGGACTGCAGATGTGAGCCATTGTGTCCAGCCTCAGGTTGTATTCTTAATGTAGAGTTTTTGAAGTTATTTGTATATTTTATGTAACAGTCCTTTATCAGTTAAGTCACATGATGGGTTTTGTGTGTGTGTGTTTTAAGACAGGCTCTTGCTCCATCATCCAGGCTAGAGTGCAGTGACATGATCACAGATCATGACTCAGTGCAGCCTCAAATTCTTAGGCTCATGTGATCATCCTGCCTTAGCCTCTCAAGTAACTAGGACCACAGGATGCACCACCACACCCAGCTAATTTTTCTTTTAAAGTTTTTTTGTAGGGATGGGGTCTCACCATGTTGCCTGGGCTGGTTTTGAACTCCTGGCTTCAAGTGATTCTTCTGCCTCCACCCCTCAAAGTGCTGGGAATACAGGTGTGAGCCACCAGGCCTAGCTATGCTGGCTTTTTAAAAATTTATTTTTTCCTAGCTTGAGCAACAAAGTGAGACCCTCATCTCTTAAACAAAATTAGCTGGGTATGGTGGCACATGCCTGTGGTCCCAGCTACTTGGGAGTCTGAGGCAGGAGGAACACTTGAGCCCAGGAGTTCAAGGGTGCAGTGAGCTGTTTGAACCACTGCACTCCAGCCTGGGCAACAGTGAGACCTTATCTAAAAAAAGAAAAATAAAAAAAAATGCTTATCAGCTGTGGTGGCTCATGCCTGTAATCCCAGCACTTTGGGAGGCCAAGGTGGGTGAATCACTTGAAGCCAGGAATTCGAGACCAGCCTAGCAAACATGCCAAACATGGCAAACCCCCCCCCCCACCCCCGCCTCCCCAGAAAAAATACAGAAATTAACTAGGCCTGGTGGCTCACACCTGTAGTCCCAGCTACTCAGGACGCTGAGGTGGGAGAATCACTTGAACCCAGGAGGCAAAACAAAGGTTGCAGTGAGCTGAGGTTGTGCCACTGCACGCTGGCCTGGGCAACAGAGCAAGATTCTATCTCAAAAAAAAATTTTGCTTTTTTTCTGTATCTACTAAAATCATATGACTTTTTCTCTTTTGTTAATGCATGTGAGTACTTTGGTTTTCAATACTGAACCAAGCTTAGGGTCCTGGGATAACTCCAACTTGGTCATGATTTACATATTTGCCTTTTTATGTATTGCTGGATTGCTTTCCTAATATTTTGTTGAGGATTTTTGTACCTATGTTCATACAGGGTAATAGTCTATAGTTTTGTTGTTCTGTAATGTCTTTGGTCCAGTTTTGACATCATACAAACAAGTTCTTGCTCCTATTTTCTGAAAATTTTTGTAAGATTGAATTTATTTTGCCCCATAAATGTTTGACAGAATTTACCAGTATAATCATCTGAGCCAGGAGTTTGCTTTCAAGGATAACTTTTGAGTTACAAAATCGGTTTCTTTAGTAGGACCTTAAGATTTTACATTGCATCTTGTTTCATGTCTGCAGAATCTGTAATGTTATACCCGCTTTCATTCCTGATACTGGTAATTTGTCTTTTTCTTGATCAATTTAGCTGGGGATTTTTTTCTTTTTTCTTTTTTTTTTTTCTTTCCCAAGAGAGAGGGTCTCGCTCCATCGCCCAGGCTGGAGTGCAATAGCACAATCGTGGCTCATTGCAGCCTCAATCTCCATGGCTCAAGCAATCCTCCCACCTCAGTCTCCCAACTAGCTGGGACCACAGGTATGTGACACTGTGCCCTGCTAATTTATTCTTTATTTTTTAAATTATTTTGTAGAGATGTAGGTCTCACTATGTTACCCGGGCTGGTCTCAAACTCTTGGGCTCAAGCAGTACTCCCCCTCTCAAAGTGCTGGGATTACAGGCATGAGCTACCCACTGCACTCTGCTCTTGGTGGGGATTTATCATACATTTTTTTCCCATAGAATTTGGGGCTTCTCAAATTTTTAATACTTGTTTGTTTGTTCCTTCTACTTACTTTGGGTTTTTCTCTGCTTTTTCTAGCTTAAGGTGGAAACTGATTTTCTCCTGTCTTCTGATAGAAGCATTTACAATTCTAAGTTTTCCTCTAAGCATTGCTTTTAGCTGAATCCTACACATTTTGTTTTCATTATCATTTAGTTCAAAGTATTTTTTCTTTTTTTCCCTTGATTTATGAGCTGCTGTGTGTACGTGTGTTATGTGTGTAAGAGACAAGGCCTCCCTCTGTTGTTCAGGTTGGAGTGCAGTGGTACCATCATAGCTCACTGCAGCCTCAAACTCCTGGGCTCAAGCAATCCTGTTGCCTCAGCCTCCTGACTTGCTGGGGCTACAGGCATGTGTCTGGCTAATTTTTGTATTTTTAGTAGAGATAGGGTTTCACCATGTTTGCCAGGGTGGTCTCAAACTCCTGGCCTCAAGTGATCTGCCTGTCTTGGCCTCCCAAAGTGCTGGGACTGCAGGAATGAGCCACAATTTCTTTACCCACTCGTCAATTGATGGGCACTTGGGATGGTTCCGTATTTTTGCAATTGCAAATTGTGCTGCTATAAACAAGCATGTGCAAGTATCTTTTTCGTATAATGACTTCTTTTCCTCTGGGTAAAATATCCAGGAGTGGTATTGCTGAATCTAGTGATAGAACTACTTTTAGTTCTTTAAGGAATCTCCACACTGTTTTCCATAGTGGTTATACTAGTTTACTTTCCCACCAACAGTATAAAAGTGTTTTCTTTTCACCACATCCATGCCAACATCTATATTTTGATTTTTTGACTATGGCCATTCTTGTGGCAGTAAGGTAGTATCACACTGTGGTTATGATTTGCATTTCCCTGATCTTTAAGCAATGTTGAACATTTTTTCACATTTGCTGGCCATTTGTATATCTTGTTTTGAGAATTGTCTGTTCATGTCCTTAGCCCGCTTTCTGATGGGATTTTTTTTTTCTTGCTGATTTGAGTTCCTTGTAGATTCTGGATATTAGTCCTTCATCAGATGTATGGATTGCAGAAATTTTCTCCTACTCTGTGGGTCGTCTGTTTACTCTGCTGATTATTTCTTTTGTTGTACAGAAGCTTTTTAGTTTAAGTCCCACCTATTTGTTTTTGTTTCATTTCCTTTTGGGTTGTTTAGTCACGAAGTCTTTTCCTAAGCCAATGTCGAGAAGTATTTTTTTCAATGTTCTAGAATTTTATGGCTTCAGGTCTTAGATTTAAGTCTTTGATCCATCTTGAGTTGATTTTTGTATAAGATGAGAGATGAGGATCCAGTTTCATTCTTCTACTTGTGGCTTGCCAATTATCCCAGCACCACTTGTTGAATAGGGTGTCTTTTCCCCACTTTTTTGTTTGCTTGCCGAAGATCAGTTGACTGTAAGTATTGGTTTTATTTATGGGTTCTCTCTTCTGTTCCATTGGTCTGTATGCCTGATTTTATACCAGCACCACACTGTTTTGGTGACTATGGCCTTGTAGTATAGTTCAAAGTCAGATAATGTGATGCCTCCAGATTTGCTCTTTTTACTTAGTCTTGCTTTGGCTTATGTGAGTCCTTTTTTGGTTTCATATGAATTTTAAGATTGTTTTTTCTAATTCTGTGAAGAATGATTTTGGTATTTTGATGGGAACTGCACTGAATCTGTAGATTGCTTTTGGCAGTATGGCCATTTTCACAATATTGATTCTACCCATACGTGAGCATGGGATGTATTTTCCATTTGTGTCATCTACGATTTCTTTAGGCAATGTTTTGTAGTTTTCCTTGTAGAGCTCTTTTACCTCCTTGGTTCAGTATATTCCTAAGTTTTTGTTTTTGTTTTGTTTTTTTGCAGCTATTGTAAAAGGGGTTAGGTTCTTGATTTCTCAGCTTGGTTGCTGTTGGTATATAGCAGGGCTACTGATTTATGTACTTTAATTTTGTATCCTGAAACTTTGCTGAATTGATTTACCATTCTAGGAGCTTTTTGGATGAGTCTTTAAGGTTTTCTAGGTATATGATCATGTCATCAGCAAACAGTGACAGTTTGACTTCCTTTTTACCGATCTGGATGCCCTTTATTTCTCTCTGTTGTCTGACTGCTCTGGCAAGGACCATGTTCAACTTTTCACAAACTATTTAGGATTCGTTTTGTGTCCCACTACATAAAATATTAAAACCTTGCAACCATATATGCTTTATAGTTGTCATGTTATTTATGTATGTGCAGCCTCGGAATACACTGTAATATTTTTTCTTTGAACAGTCATATGTATTTTTTAAAAGTTAAACCAAGAGAATATATTTACCCACTTGTTTACATTTGTTGTTTGTGGAAGGACTGGTCCAACATGAGGTACTCAGCCATTATAATAATGATTTTTCCTTGAAAACAAAATAATCATTGTAGTGACACACTCCAAAGTTGTTTGCTGTCTTTGGAATGCACAGTTTTGCCCAATATTATTCAGCAAGAAGGGTACTTTTTTCTCATTGCTAGTTCATACTTCTGCTTTCTTGCCTCTCTTTTTCAGTTATCATCTAAAACCACATCCGTAGCTGTGATTATGTTCTTGGTTTCATTTTCCTAATTCTGATGACATGAACACCCAACCCCCATACTAGAAGTTAGAATAGTTCCTATCTCACCAGTGAATGAAAAATTGCACATTCACATGCCCAAAAGACTGACCCTGCACACCCTAGTAGAGTTTATTTTTAAAAGAAAATCTAAGCCAAATTAATGTGGAAAGCATTGCTTCTTAACTGCTATCCCTGGAAGCAAAGCGCCATCTTGCCTCCAAAGAATATGGAAAAACTCAAAAGCCCTGCTCTTGCATTCTGTTTCCACCATGCTATACTTTACTTTAAAAAGACCACCTTTTTACCCTTCTCTCCCCAGATATTAAAAGTTTCTCAGATCAGAGTAATGAATACAGTTCTGTCCTCTGAAAACCTCTTCCCTCTACATCAAAGCTTTCTGAAATAAAAGTAGTCCAATATCTACTCAGTCTTCAAGTCCTTAAGTTTCTATTGCCACTACTGCTTCATCAAAGATACATCACTGCTTGATTACTGATGATTAAAAGCAAGAGCTCTGCATCGAGTCCTGGATTTAAATCCTGGTCCTGCCACTTAGCTTGGAAAATTTGGTTTGTCTCTCCCAACCTCAGCTTTCTCTTCTGTAAAATGGGGATAACAGTACCTCTCTGTTGGAAGGGTTCAATGAGGCTGACCATTCCCTTCCCAAACCTTTCTTTGTTGGCTTCCCATAATACCACTACTCTCCTGGGTTTTCTCTTGTATCATATGCTGCTTTTTTGTGGGCTCTTCTGCTTCGCCCTTTAAATACTTATTTTCCTTCTTTGGTTGCCTGTCATCATATTCCTAGCTTTCCGTGGATGACTCCTTTCAAATCTATGGTTTTGATGAGCCCCCAAATCTAAATTACTCCTGAATCTTAAAGAAATATTTTTCTTTTTTTGAGATGGGGGTCTTGCTTTGTTTCTCAGGCTGGAGGGCAGTGGCATGATCATAGCTTACTGCCACCTCAAATTCCTAGGCTCAAGTGATCCTCTTGCCTCAGTCTCCCAAATAGCTGAAACTACAGGTGCGCACCACCACGCCTGGCTAACTTTTTAATTTTTTGTAGATATGAGATCTGAGCCATCTTGCCCAGGCTGGTCTCCAACTCCTGGGTTCAAGTGATCCTCTGGCTTTGGACTCCCAAAGTGCTAGGATTACATGTATGTGCCACCATACCTGGCCTACTCCTGAATCTTTATCTTCAAACCAGGTTTCATTCCTGAAATCCAGCTATTCAGGTGTCTGATGGATATCATCATTTGGATATCTTAAAAACATCTAAAACTAGGCCGGGCACAGTGGCTCACGCCTGTAATCCCAGCACTTTGGGAGGCTGAGGTGGATGGATCACGAGGTCAGGAGATCGAGACCATCCTGGCTAACACAGTGAAACCCTGTCTCCACTGAAAATACAAAAAAGCCGAGATCGCGCCACTGCACTCCAACCTGGGCGACAGAGCGAGACTCAGTCTCAAAACAAACAAACAAAAAATCTAAAACTAGATTCCACAACCAACCCTTGACCCTAGTCCAATATTCCTTTAGTTTCCCTGGTTATCTAAGCCCCGAAATGGGTACCCAATTCTTAACCTGCCACATCCAATCAATCCCTAATTTCTGTTGATATTAGCTCCTAAATCTCTTATATTTCTCTCCTCCTCTCCATCTCATTTTTCACTAAGACCTTTCCAGTTTCAGAAAGTAACTAGACCATTTCATTCTAATATACTAGACTCCATGCTGATGTAGAAGTGTTCTCAATTGTTCAGGGTACAAATTCAGCTTTGCCACGTACTACCAGCTGAATGACAAGGGCATCACTTCTGATACTTTTTGAGATACAAGAAATGAAGGGGCTCTGGCTCAGTTAGCTGTTGCTTCAATGTCAAAACAGACCCTGTAATAAAATAACTCCAGACAGTTTGGTTTGGTAGTAAGTTTTCTATCTTTAAATTATGGTGATTAAAGGGCACTTTCAGTGCAAAATGGGGACTGGCCCTCAGTAAGCAAATTGCTGGCTTACCATGCCCGTACCAAGCAGGAACTTGGCCTTGAGGTTCCTCCTCCAATTTCAAAATAGGTTTAGACACAGATAAGGGAAGACTGTGATCACAGGTTCAAGTTTTTATTGTGATCTCGTTTTTATACCTGAATAACAATTTTCTCCAAAGGAATGATGATACATAATCTTTATTCTAAAAAGGACACATAGTGTATTGACAGCATCTGGTCAGTGGTTATCACTGACTGTCTTCAGTAACAATTACTCATCTAAGAAACTCTTCCTTTTTAAAAAAAAAAAATCCTTGGTGCTGAGCCAGACAACCCTGGGCTGCTGCTCCTCATACTGATAGGATCTGGCTTCTAGACTGACCCCTCTCAAGAACAAAATACAGGGAGGGACTTGTTCTGGATTCCCTTTGGGCAAATGCAGCTGCAGTACTCACCAGGCTAGGCCTCAACTTACAGGACTTTTATTTTTTTTCTTTTAAATGTATACTATTAAAGTTGGATTATTCATCTAATATTTATGTTTGCCTTGAGGACTAATAAACCTCACAACCTGAGGATCACCCCAGTTAAACCAAGGCTTTGTCATCACAGGGCTACTCAACAGATGTCTTAGTTTCTTGTAAGGAAGAGGTCAGTCAGCTAGGAGAGAAAAGTCCTTTTGAAAGACAGCATCATGTACCTTGCTGACTCTGCTGCATACATACAGCCTCCAGCCTTGTTGCCGGTTCTTAAAGGAACTGTGCTGTCTTTTCACTTTTCCTGGTTTGTGGGGCAATAGAGGGTTTCCTACCTCAAATGCCAATACCAGGTAGGTAGAAGGATCTTAGGCTCAACTGCTGGCTCCTCGTAATCATAACACACACTCTGTTCTGTGGTGGGTGCCACTCTGCCTGTGCCATGTCACCTTTCCTAATCCAGCACATCCTCACCCAAGAAAACCCTACTTTGGGGTCATTCATTCTATTCTTATTTCTCTCTTATTTGTTCTGATGTTTCAGTTGGACTTGATTCCATGGCAGGTTCTGGCTCCAGAGGAAGAGATGGGGGCTTTGTGAACTGGGATGTTCCTCCAGCACCTAGTAACAAAATAAAAACTTGAATCCTCATGTTCCACAATTTCAGAAGAAATCATTCTTTTTTGCTGTTAGAGTTCAAGAGGAAACCTCATATTTTCTGGAACCAATGGGACTGACCCATTAGCTATGAGGGAAGACTATAACTGAGAAATAAAGCAACAGTCAAGTTTGCCTTCAATGAGTCACTGAAAAATATTTAATTACATGTCAACTTCTGATAAAGCAGTAAAACTTAAACACTGCATAACAGGATATACTTAATAACGTATTGCTAAAATTGGAAAGACCAGTGTATTGACCATCCAACTAACTCTGAGTAGCTGTTACCTACTACATGGCTTGCCTTAAGGAAACAAGTGCCAATTTAGCCACCCTGTGGTTTTTCTGTCCCCTTGTGGCCAGTACTACATTGGACATGTTATGAGTCTGAAGAGAACCTCACTGAAAGCTATGATCTCTTTGCTGACACATGTGGCTTGTACCTGCTAGGTCTTCGTGGAGCTCTGTATGGTCCTACCTGAGGGAAGTGTCCTGTATGCAGCTGCTGAAGACATTGCCTGTCCTAGAGCTTGATTAGAGCCCAGAGGCTGCTGGAAACTGGCAGGTTTGCTGGTTGAAGTGGTCCGGTGCTTTGATTTGGGATCTTTAACTGGTTTAGTCCAGACCAGTGCCTCCCCAACCTGGAGAGCAGCTCCCAACTTCTGAGCCATCTCCACCATCTTGTGTCCACAAAGG
The DNA here is from genome assembly GCF_047675955.1 of Chlorocebus sabaeus. NCBI lineage: Eukaryota > Metazoa > Chordata > Mammalia > Primates > Cercopithecidae > Chlorocebus > Chlorocebus sabaeus. The sequence goes on along the minus strand of NC_132929.1, from coordinate 48,527,867 downwards.
AAGTAAAAGAACGAAAAGCATGACTGTCAGAGACAACCCAACCCACTTCTTTGGTCTTCCAGCTGGGGTTTTAGCTGAAATAGTGTCTAGTTGTACTAGCAGTTGAGGCAGGAAGTACTTACAAAACAGCAAAGAATACAGATTGCCTTTAATGGATGGCACAGTGGTTCACACAGGATCTCAAAACCCAAAAATTCAAGCCTAGTGCATTACTGGGCTAAACTGCATTTCCTACAAGAAGCGAAATAGGGCTGGGCACATGGATCACAAGGTCAAGAGATTGAGACCATCCTGGCCAACATGGTAAAACCCCGTCTCTACTAAAAATAGAAAAATTAGCTGGGCCTGGTGGCACACACCTGTAATCCTAGCTACATGGGAGGCTGAGGCAGGAGAATTGCTTGAACCCGGGTGACGGAGGTTGTAGTGAACAGAGATTGCGCCACTGCACTCCAGCCTGGGCAACAGAGCAAGATTCCATCTCAAAAAAAAAAAAAAAAAAGGTGAAATAGAAGGAAGCTACAGACAGACACATACCTCAACTTTGATGAGCTGAATTAGCAATAACAACTCAGTAAGCCTGAATTTCCTTTTATTATTATTCTAGGAAAGTTCTTCACAGGCTGTTATTAATTGATGAACTCATGCTGCTGGGAACATCAAAGCCAGAAGAGCCATGAATGTATAATACCTTGGATTTGGATTATTTGGGCTTGATTTTTGAAAGTCTCCTGAGAGCTTACTTATGACTCTTGGGAGCTAATAAAAGACATACCTCAGAGTCAAATTCCACAGAGCTATTGTCCTTGAGTAGGTTGACTTTCTTCTCCATCTCCTGATATTGGGCCAGGGCGTTCTTCTTCTCACCCTGGTTGTACAGCAGCACAGCATAGTTCAGGTTTACTAAAGGGTTACACCTATGGCAGACAGACAGGGATTCGATGGAGCTGGGGGCTCTGTAACCAATGGTCATTTAGAGATCCTTCTCATTACACAAAAACAAAACAAAACTGGTTAAGTAGAGATTTCTCCATTATGCAGCAAGGTAGGAACATATATGCTAAGCAGACCTGTTGAGAAGAATCCAGAAATCAATCAATGGCCTAACGAGCAAAGCTGGTATTGGGACCAAGTCTGGCATGTCAGCCCTCAACAGCGACTACCTAGGCCAGGGTTGAAAAAGGGGTCTCTACCCTGCTGTCTGGAAGATGCCAGTGGAGTAAATCCTGGAAGAGTCAAGTTTATCTTCAATTAAACAGCCCAGAGTCCCATCTGATATTCCAGCTAGCCCATAGCTATCAGCAACCCAAGCCCACTGCTGGTTCGGACTTTCTCTAGTCTCCTGATTACTCAGTTTGGGACTGGAAACAATTTCTCAATTCCTGCTGAGCCAATACATACTTAGGAGACACATCCCTCCACACTAAGGTCTGCTGTGTACTAATGCCATAGAGGAACAGCTGGGCTGACTCAGGCAGCACCGATGCTATGGTACCACCTCATGGCTTTGGAGAGTCCGACACCCCCAGTACCATTCTCAACAAAGCGCATACTTATCCAGGTGGACTGCTTCTGCGTAGGCTCTCTTGGCATTCTCTATATCTTCCAGATTGGTCAGAGCCACTGCAACAAAGAAAGCATTGCAGCTGGAAAGCTCAGCTTAGAAGACAAAAGGAGTATTAAAGACTGCCCCCAAAGTAAACTTCACCCACTCAGCTCACGGCACCAGAGTTTACTAAGTCAGCTTAGATACCTGGTGCTATCTTCAACAATCCCTTCTACAGTCAAATCGGTTGCCAGGTTCTGTGCATCCTTTTTTGCAGTTTCTTTTCTGACACTGCCCTTATTCAGGCCCAAGTAGTTTCAGGCTTTCCATTTATCCCCCAGTGTCAATGTCCCCACCTGCCTCCATTCCACTTTCCACAGTTCTGCCAGGTATCTCACTGACTTATAAATCTGACCACATTACCATCCTACTTAGGAATCCTCACTGTCTCCCTACATCTACAACTATGATCTTTACCCTTTCATTTAGCAATAAAACACTCCCCCGACTTTTTAAAATCAGTATTTCCTTGACACCTCATATGTAAAACAAAAACAGCTGCTCTGGAAGCCCTGCCCATTCCACCTCCCCACCAGCTATGCATTCACTCCTACCAAGCACCTAAAAGGAGATCTAGGAATACAGCTGGACAAACATGGCCTCTAAGATAAAGTCCTTGCACTGTATGCATGACTTCCATAATCTGACCCCAGAATATCTTTCCTGACTCATCTCCTATCATATTCTCTAACACTACCACCCACTAACAGCAAGGGACACTGCAATTTCATGGCTGCATGCCTTTGTTCACGTGGCTCCTCAGCCATTCTGTGCTATTCCATTCTAGCTTGTTGTTCAGGATCCAGTTTGAATGCCATCTCTACTTTGTAAAGTTAGCATTGCTGCTGTGCCTTACATCATGGCTGTTTACATTTCTATGTCCCATTAGAACCCAGCTATCCAAAAGAAACTGTCAACACAGTAAACAGACAACCTACAAAGTGGGAGAAAATATTTGCAAACCATGCAGGTCTAATATCCAGGATCTATACGGAACTTAAGCAAATTTACAAGAAAAACACAATCCCATTAAAGTGGGCAAAGGACATAAACAGACACTGTTCAAAAGAAGACATACATGCAGCCAACAAGCATACGAAAAAAAGCTCAGTATCACTGATTAGAGAAATGCAAATCAAAACCACAATGAGATAACCATTTCACACCAGTCAGAATGGCTATTATTAAAAACTCAAAAGGTAACATCCTGGTGAGGCTGCAGAGAAAAGGGAATGCTTATACACTGTTGATGGGAGTGTAAATTAGTTCAACCATTGTGGAAAGCAGTGTGGCAATTCCCCCAAGAGCTAAAAACAGAACTACCATTCAACCCAGCAATCCCATTACTGGGTATATGCCCAAAGAAATATAAATCATTCTGCCGTAAAGACACATGCATTTGTGTGTTCAATGCAGCACTATTCACAATAGCAAAGAGGTAAAATCAACCTAAATGCCCATTCTGGATAAACAAAATGTAAATGTACACCATGGAATACTACACAGTCATACAAAAGAACAAGATCATGTCCTTTGCAGCAACATAGATGGAGCTGGAGGCCATCATCCTTAGTTTAACTAATGCAGGACAGAAAACCAAATCCTGTTCTCACTGTAAGAGCTAAATGATGAGAACACATGGAAACAGAGAGGGAAACAGACACTGGAGCTTATTAGAGGAGCAGGGAGGGCCAGAAAAAAAATAACTATCGGGTATGGGGATTTCTACCCATGAAAACTATAATAAAGAATCGTGCCCACATTTACCCCTTGCTCCCTCCACCTTCTGACTGACATGGTGCTTCCCCATGTGGCCCTGCATGGTGTGGCATGCCCTCCTTCTCAGGAATTGTAACAGACTATCTTTCCAGTGGCAGATGTCTTCTGATCTGTTGCCCATACCATATCTGAATAATAATAATAATAAAACCTATGTTGCTGTTTTTTTAAAGCAGTTACCTTTGTATTCCGGCAACCCTCAAATAACCATGACTCAATTGCTTTTGCAAGCTTTCTCTTTTGAATAAGAACCCCACAATAATAAACAAAAAGCCACTGGAAGACCACTGCCAAATGAGGACATAGAAATCTGCTTTGGGTCTTACATTTAGTAAGTAAATGTATATGGAGAAAAAATTTTCCAGGAAGACTATTTAGTCAGAACTTTAAAATTAAAATGATTGTGCATAATTTTTAGTTTGATTAATTTTAACTTATTTTTATGATAATTCTAGTATTTGCATGGCATAAAATGGAGTTTCAGGAAGAGAACAGCATTCTATATAACATGTTCAGAAGAGATAAGGGTTTAAACATAAGGTAGCTTGACTTAGAAGTACCACCTAGGGGCCAATTATAGTAACAACAATATTGATAATAATAGACCAATTATATAACCACAGTAAAACCAACAGTTTTCAAAAATCAGTATTTCAACAAAACCAGTATTATTAATTGAGTGCTTAATCATGCAATCCTCACATCAGCCCTAGGTACATATAATAAGTAGTAGAGGCAGGACCCCACCTAGACCCCAAGCTCTTAAGATTTCCTATCTAGAACTTAGTTGGACTCAATATATATATATAAATGAATTGTCAAGGCAAGAGGAAAAAATTGGTAAAAGGTGAACTAGGGATGATCTTTATTTAACCTGTTGGTCTCTGAGTGAAACTCCCCCAAGTGAGAAACAACCAAGTTCCTTTGTCATCTTTTATCTATTTCTTCAAGCTCCAGGACAGTAATCCAGATTCCTATAGGATCTCTAAGGGAATGGCTCCTATGAGACAGCCACTGATCTTCCATGATTCTAATCCATTTTTCCCTCATTACAGATGGCAGAGAGAGTTTTCCACATAAATGTTTCTTACCTGCCAAGAGCATGTAGAGCTCCCCCATCTTTGGCTGGAAGTTGATGGCTGCACTGAGAAAATGAAAAGCTGATGCATACTGCTGCATGGTCAGATGGACAAGGCCCAAATTATACAGAATCTTCCAATCGAAGGGTGCCAAGTAGTTGGCTCGTTTCAGGCAGCTGATGGCCTATGAGAGAGAAGGGGCACTCAATGAGTGGGGCAAGCTAAACAGACCAATAACCACATATATGAATGCAAACAAAGAACATGATGAGGGGACACTCACCGCCACATATTTCTTCTTGCCAAAGAAACACATTCCAATGTTATTCCAGAGTGGAGGACTTTCTGGAACAGCACAAGCCACAACTCTGTATTTGGTGAGGGCAACATCAAAGTCCCCGTGGGTCTGCATCATGCTGCCTGCTGCCAAGATGGCCTGAAAACATGGCACATAGAAAGTAATTCAGTCATTCCCAAAAGGCTGCAGCAGTGAGGCAGCCTTCCTGAGTCTATACTCAGCAGGCCCATCAGCACAGATGGGACTGAAAAATTTCTTCCAGGGACATAAATAATATATCCAAGCTATTGGGACAAATGTTCCTGAGGAATGCCCTTGCACCCTACACCGTGGCTCGCTCTGGCACAGCACAAAAAAAAAAAAGATAAAATTTTACTTGCTTTACCCATCTGTTTCCTACTTCTAGCCAGGAAAGTCAGTATTTCAGAATGAATACCAGAACCCTTTGATTAATTTTAACTTCCTTTAATCTGTTCTCTGCAGCCCGGTACACCAAGTGTTCTAGACACCTGAAATACACCTGTACGTGGCTACTTAAGGTACATTTCTTTCTACCATAGAACAGAGGGTGAGTCAGCTTTAGGCTTCGTCGGCCCAGCCCTTTCATTTCTCTAAGGAAAGGTATCAAGGTGGGAGCTGAGAGGCTAATATTACTTCCTAAATCAGAACTCAGTTTATATCCTTCTATAAACAGCTTGTCTTGCTGCATCTCCTCAATGATACTCATCCATTTGATGCTATTCCTTCTCATTCCCCAAGTCACATCTAGACAAAAGTTGTAATATCAAATCATTAAGATTCTAGAAGTCATTTCAACATGATTATTGTTGCCTTTTAGAGACAGGGTCTCACTCTGTCACGAAGGCTGGAGTACAGTGGTGCCATCATAGCCTACTGTAGCCTCAAACTCCTGGGCTCAAGTGATCTTCCCTCTTCCAACTTCCAAGTATCTAGGACTACAGGTGTGTGCCACCATGCCTGAATAATAATTTTTTTTTGTAGAGATGGGGGTCTCACTACGTTGCCCAGCCTGGTCTTGAACTCCTGGCCTCAAGCGATCCTCCTGCCTCAGCATTCCAAAGTGCTGGGATTACAGGCATAAGCCACCATGCCCAGCAGATTTATTTTTGACAATAGTTGTGGAGGCATTGCTAATTTCCTAACACAAGCTTTACTAGCACTATGATTCTGCTTTCTGCAGGGGTTACACGTCTATTGTAACAAATGAGCACTTTTAGACGATAAGTAGAGCATACTTGACAATACTTTCAAATAAGAAGAACCACCTTATATTTATATTTTTTCTATTTCTCAGGTATCCAAATTTAAGAAGCTATTCCTTTGCTTTCCAGGGTCAGATCACCTCTAGGAGCAGTGGGACCATCTATCTGAAGGCCAGAGCCTTCACAGTCTGTAATACCTTGTAGTTGGTAGGGTCATAAGTCAGTGCATTGCCAAGATGTTCAAATGCCTTCTGGTAAATGCCAAGCTTGGAAAAAAAAGGAAACAAGACAATTTACATCAGCAAGGAGATGGCAGTTAAGAGTCTGGCCAGAACAGGCGTGGTGGCTCAAGCCTATAATCCCAGCACTTTGGGAGGCTGAGGTGGGTGGATCACTTGAGGTCAGGAGTTCGAGACCAGCCTGACCAACATGGAGAAACCCTATCTCTATTAAAAATACAAAATTACCTGGGCATGGTGACACATGCCTGTAATCCCAGCTACTCAGGAAGCTGAGGCAGGAGAATCGCTTGAACCCAGGAGGCAGAGGTTGCAGTGAGCTGAAATCATGCCATTGCACTCCAGCCTAGGCAAAGAGTGAAACTCCGTCTCAAAAAAAAAAAAAAAAAAAAAAAAAAAAAAAAAACCACGGTGGCCAACCTCACCCAGAACAGAAATGCTCTGGCTTCTTTTTTGAGTTCTCCTGACGAAAAAGAAAAAAAAAAAAAGCAGCTACAGTTACCAGATAATAAAGAAAGAAAACTAAAATCCCCACAGTCTTGGTTTTCCTTCTATTTGTGTTCATCTGTCCCCTGATAAGGTCAAAGTATCTATTTGATAAGAACCATTTCTGCCACACTAGTACTGTTCCACATTAATGCCTCTTGGTAGGAAATGAGCTGGGTATCCTCATCTCCTGTGGAGCCTACCTCCCAAGCCAAAGCCCAGGAAGACCCAGGGTTAAGCTCCTGATTCCTTTTAGAGAAAAATGAAATAGACATAAAGGCCACCATAGAGGCAGGGCTGGAGGCAGAATCAGCTGAACAAAGAACTTGGCAAACGTGTGTATTGGGGAAGGGGGAAAAGCCCTTTGGATACCTGGGCCCTGGGTCCTCAGTCAGAGAATCAATGGAGCTAAAAGAATCCCATTCACATTCAGGAATGTGGAGGGGACAGAAAACTTCTTATTCTAGATAAAGTATACTTTGCCTTCTCTCTTTCCAGTAAGACCCTGGCTGGGAAGAAAGATCAAAAGAAATGGCTTTGCCCCAAAGCCCTAAGAAGTGCTCACTTGTATCCGTTTCTCTCCTCACAACAAAATAACAGCCTCCAAGACCAGAGTTATTTCTCATATATGCTCTTTCCTGGATGGCATAAGAATTTGAGACAGGATCTGGCTCTGTCACCCAGGCTGGAGTGCAGTGGCTCAATCTCAGCTCACTGCAACCTCTGCCTTCTGAGTTCAAGCAATCTTTCCATCGCAGCCTCCCAAGTAGCTGGGACTAGAGACGCATGCCACCATGCCTGGCTAATTTTTGTATTTTTTTGTAGAGACAGGGTCTCACTGGCTGGTCTCCAACTCCTGGGCTCAATTGATCCACCAGCCTCAGCCTCCCAAAGTGCTGGTATTACAGGCATGAGACCACACCCAGCCTATATAAGAACTGTAATTGAACTAGGCTAAAATAGAATTGCTTCCAATTTAAATGCAGAAAATTAATTCCTTTAGCAAAAAGTATCAAATAGAGAGAGTGTAGTTCATGAACTTTATATGACCTTTAGTAAAATAAATATCAGAATGCAGGAAAACCACCATACACACAAACCCAAAAGCATTTCTAATATCAATGCATGAATGAGTAAAGAGTTTTCATTACCTGTAAGTAGAGTAATCCTAAAGTTGTAAGAAGCTCTGTATTTTCTGGTGAGAACCTGCAACATAGAGATGCTCAGAGGGAAACAAGATGTAGATGAGAAACATGGAGACACATGCATGGTAATATGCCCTCGTGCAATACTTAACAGACCCCACTGAGCCTCTTCCTCCCCAAGGAAATACCTGAAGGCAGTTTGGGAACTGCCATCAAAAGTAGGTCATCTCAACCCTGGTGATAGGGAAAACTGCTCAGCAAGAAAAATGGGGCTTAGAATTCAGATTCCTTTCTTAGGGTAAAAGTCCTAAGAAAGAACCTGTGGAATGTTCTGCATGACTGTCTCGGTCACACTGATAAAATTAAAGAACAATGCTTTATAAACCAAGTCAGTCTAGAACACACATAGTTTCACCAGTCCTTTCTTGTGGGATTTTTTTTTTCTATTCTCATTGTGCTCACAATGCCAGGCAGCATAATTTTCTATGTAATTTGGGATCCCAAGGCCCCTAATGCTGTTCTCTCCACTTAAACAAAGATATACCAAGTAGCCAAACTAAACCAAAGAAGGACGATACATACCAATCCTAGGAAAGGTGCTACTGACCTTTGGGAGTAAACACTGATGTACGTAAAGTATTATCTGCTCAATCCCTCACTAATATTTGTCTTTGTCACAAAACCAAGGCAACACTGAGTTGAGATGATCTGACTAAAGGATCATCAGACAGTTTCAAGAGTAAAACACCAAAGGGCTATGAACAATGTCTTCTGCTTCTAAGGAATGACAAAGGGCACTGGTTACCTATAGGAAGACCTGAACCAGAAGATGCAAAGCTCCAGCCAGGGGAGGCCTGAGCTGACCAAACAGAGCTTTCTCAATTCAACTGGGAATCTGCCTTTCACTTTCTGCCATAATACACATTCATTTTGATCACTTCCCTCCCCAAAGCCAGGTAGCTTCTGTAATTTTAGCAATATCGGCTTTCCCACTACAACATGACTACTCTCTCTTCAAAGCTGTAGGTCATGAACTATGGTCTCTATCTTCTCAGTAAGGCTTCAAATTTTAGCTGTCCAATTTCTCCCTTGGGAAATTTAGTGACTGAAGTCCTTGATCGGTTACTGGAAGAATGTTTCCCTTGGGATTTATGTATGCTAATCTCAAAGAGCCAACCCCTAGAAGGCAGGAGTCAGGGATCAGTGCTACTACCTAGCACCACAGAGGCACTTAACATGTTACATGGCTCCTTACTACTTGCCCATATATATAACCTCTTGATGACAAAAGTCTCTTCTGTAGCTTAACAAACCAAGTGATTTTACTGTTTTAGACACAAAATATGGTCAAAGAAAATTCAGAAAGCAGTGTTGTGACTCACATAATCAGGAAATTTACTACCATGGTAGAAGATAAAGATGATTAATAAATTAACAGAAATCTAAGTTTAGTTCAGAATCTAATTATTGGGAATAATAAGCCTTGAACCACAGACCAGACATTCTATTAAGTGACCAAACAAATGAGACAAAGCATTTTGCTACAGCTATTCCATTTAAAGAAACAACACAAGGCCGGGCACAGTGGCTCATGCCTGCAATCCCAGCACTATGGGAGGCCAAGGTAGGCAGATCACTTGAGGCCAGGAGTTCAAGACCAGCCCAACCAACATGGTGAAACCCTGTCTCTGCTAAAAATGCAAAAATTAGCTGGGCGTGGTGGTGCGCTCCTGTAGTCCCAGCTACTCAGGAGGCTGAGGCATGAGAATCGCTTGAACCCAGGAGGCAGAGGTTGCAGTGAGCCAAGATCGCACCATTGCACTCAAGCCTGGGTGACAGAGTGAAACTATGTTGAAATAGAGAGGAGGGGAGGAGAGAGGAGGGGAGGGGAGGGGAGGAGAGAGGAAGGGAGGACAGAGGAGAGAGGAGGGGAGGAGAGAGGAGGGGAGGGGAGGAGAGAGGAGGGGAGGGGAGGGGAGGAGAGAGGAGGGGAGGGGAGAGGAGAGGAAGGGAGGGGAGAGGAGAGGAGAGGAGGGGAGGGGAGAGGAGAGGAGAGGAGGGGAGGGGAGGGGAGGGGAGAGGAGGGGAGAGGAGGGGAGGGGAGGGGAGAGGAGGGGAGGGGAGGGGAGGGGAGGGGAGAGGAGGGGAGGGGAGGGGAGGGAAGGGAGGGGAGGGGAGGGAGGGGAGGGAGGGGAGGGGGAAAGAAAAGAAAGAAGAGGAAAGGGAAGGAGGGAAAAGAAGAAAAGAAAAAAGAAAGGAAAAGAGAAAAGTAGGGAGGGAGGGAGAAAAAGGGGGAAGGGAAAAGGGGGAAGGGAAAAAGGGGAGAAGGGAAAAAGGGGGAAGGGAAAAAAGGGAGAAAGGGAAGGGAAAAGGGGGAAGGGGAAGAGAAAAGGGGGAAGGGGAAGGGAAAAGGGCGAAGGGGAAGGGAAAAGGGCAAAGGGGAAGGGAAAAGGGCAAAGGGGAAGGGAAAATGGGGAAGGGGAAGGGAAAAGGGGAAAGGGAAAAGGGGGAAGGGAAAAGGGAGAAGGGAACAGGGGGAAGGGGGGAAAAGATACCGGTCTCATGCTAATAAGGCTAAATGTTTCTTTTCTTTTTTTTTTAATCAATCAGGAGATTTCTGTCCCTAATAATATATCTGAAAACAGAAGACCTGTTGTTAACATATGATACCAAAATGGCAGACTGTCAGCCAACTCCTAAATCTGTTATTTCCTTCTTCTTGAGTATATGTCTGCCCACTTCCCTTGCAACTATCTCCTAGTTTTGAACCATGGAATGTAAGCAGGAACGATGTGTGCAATTTCTGGGTCATTTAAAACTTATTACCAAGGACAGGTGCAGTGGCTCACACCTGTAATCCCAGCACTTTGGAAGGCTGAGAGGCAAGAGGAGCGCTCGATCCCAGAAGTTTAAGACCAGCCTGGGCAACTTAGCGAGACCTTGTCAACACAAAAAAAGTTTTTTAAAAATTAGCTGGGCATGGTGGCACATGCCTGTAGTCCCAACTACTTGGGAGGCTGAGATAGGAAGATCACTTGAGCCCAAGAGGTTGAGGCTGCAGTGAGCTGTATTCTCCACTGCACTCCAGCCTGAGTGACGGAGTAAGATCCTGTCTCAAAATATATATATATTGCCAGATGCTTATTCCATACTTAGCTTCCCATACCATCTCCTTCCACCACGGCCTGGATGTGGATGTTACATTCAGCAACAACCATGCAGGTAAAGACAACAATCTAAGGAATGGTGAGTTAATAAGGAAGAAACCTGGATCCCTGGCTGACCTTATAGAACAGAGCTGCCCAGCTAACCTAAAGTAGCAGCCATCCTTAAAGGTAAGAAAGAAACAGTCTACCTTATTGAAGCCATTGGGAGCTCTTAAACTTCAGCTTAACCTTTAACTCATACAATAAGTAATTAATCAAACACATTCACTCTTTTAGGCTTGGGAGTTCACATATCCACTCAATTTTTTTTTTTTTTTAGCTTCTCATTTCTAAAGGAAACAGATACACTTACTTCACTGCTTTCTTGTAGATTTCAATGGCCTTGTCCAAGTCTCCCTCCAGCAAGTGGATCTTCCCCAGCATTATATAAGTCAGATCATGCCTATTAAGATTCAGGGCATTGTGCAACCGGTCTTGTGCCTGACAAGTTTGACAAAGTAAAGAAACCAAATCACTACCACTGAATGAACTCTATCTTTATATGGTTAATGTAAAGATAGTTTCTGCTGCATTGACATAGGAACATCACATTTCAGCAAACAGCCCCCACTACCCAAAGACCAAAACATACCAAAACTGTCCTTATTGAAAAGACAGCTGGCGACATGGGATATCTGCTTCTGGAGCCACTTGGAAGAATTTATACAAGATGATTAACCTTTCTGAATGTTTTCTGCCTGATATTCACACCTATGACTCATACTTCATAAGTCAAAAGGGCCATCACAGTACAGTGTAGAGTACTACACTAAACTAAATCCCAGCTGTAACACTGACCAAGTACACAACCTTCCCTATGGTGGGCCCCGATTTCCCCACTAATGTGATGATAAGTGAATAAATAGATTGTTCTCATTTATTCACCCAACTGCTTGCTGTTCTAGATACTAGATATATTTGAGTTAATAAAACCAACTCCTTGCTCTGGAGGAGCTTACCTTCTCCTAGTAAACAAAAGGGCTTTGTTTAGTCATTCACTGATTCAACAAGTATTTATATAAGTGCCAGGTACTGTATTTGCCTAGCCTGTTAGCTGTACAGTAAAATCTAAATATACTTCTTCTCAGCACAGATCCAACCAAAGACTAATCCTTCTTCTCCCCTGACTCAGAATAATCCTGTGAATAGAAATGTGCCTGTTTGAAATCATCTCTGAAGAGAAAAATCTCCTAACCAAGTATATAAAACTATAGATCCATCTACAAAACCTAAGGGGCCCACTAAATGTATTTTATGTACATATATTATCATCTCAGGAGAAAAGTTACAAATGCTAATGTGCATATTTTTTTTCACACCAGTGTGGGATACAGGTTACACCAGTCTGCAAATTGACACAAACTAAACATTGTCAAATGGGTACTAACCAATTCAGATTCTCAGTCCTGGTGGCATTGAAGAAAGGAGAATAAAACTTCACAATCACTGTGAGCTCTATGAAGGAAACTACCCAAAGCTCTCATCACTAAGTTTTAGAGCTCTCAATAGTTTTGTCTACTCCTAATGATATATACTTTTTCTTACCTGAGTATCAAATTTGAGGTAAGCTCAAATTGTCTTCTCTGATATAGGAGCCTATAGCTTAATCACAGTGAAATATAAATTCTCATCATGGAAAATAACTAAAAAAAACCTGAAAACTCAGAAATCAGATCCACTTAAAATTTAAAATTTATTTTCAATGACCCTAAAAACTAAGTTGCTGTCAGGGCATGGAGATAGCTCACATGGTCATGATTACACCTTTAAGACTTAAGGGTCCATTTTTTGATATTTATGTTTTATTAAGCATCTGTTTCTAAACTGGGAAATTTAACTGGAGGTAGAGAAAAACAAGAAAGGAGAAAAACTGTCTTTCCCTCACATTTCTAGAACTTTCCATGTTCTTATTAAAAGCAGAAAACAACAGATGAATAATGACAAGTGAGAATTAAAACAGAAAAAAATGTATAAAGGTACTTTCAATTTTCAGTTCCAAAAACCTCTGCAAGCACTAGGGATAATACAAAATGAGCAAGGTAACAACTTCTGCAGCAACAAGTGCACCCTCAGTGAAATCCATCACCACTTCTGTAAATTACCTTGTTGAACTGCTTCAGGTAAATGTAGCAAACTCCTAGGTTATGGCTGATCTCCTAGGCACATAAAAAAAAGGAAAACAACTCAGGTGCAATTCCACAGTAAGTATTAGAGTGAAACAACAGACATCTAGAGATTGTTATTGCTCGACAAGGTTTAAACTTTAAACCATGCATTACAGTCAGCTTTTTATTAGAGTTCATACTCAAATATATTTGATTGTCAAAAATGAGTTCCTCAATATAAAAAAATACAGATTATAAGAAATAAAAGCAGAATAAACAGGTGATCTTCCTGGATCTATGGGGCACCCTGGGGCACATACCGAGGCCATCCCCATACCTTTTATCTCTAAGAGTTGCCCATCACCCATACCCTTGGCTCCTCCTTCTCCAAAGAGACTACCCACAGCCCCTGCTGAGAGGGCTGCTAGCCACACATTTCCACCCTTAAGTCAGCACAGGTGGATAGTGACACCTGACTCAACTGAAGTCCTTTCCCCTAGGAATCTGGAATTGGAAGAGAGATAGTTACAAGTACTAAATTTACCAGGTGATGTGGACTTGAGGACTGAGCGCCACCTGGAGTCTGCTATAATGGAATACATGTAATTGGAGCCATCTGCAGAATTCTAGAGCTGACATGGGAAAACTATGGTCCATGGGCCAAATGCATTCCCTGCCCTTTCTTATAAAGTACAGATTCATTGGAACACAGTCACAACTATTGTTTTTGTATGGCTCTTTTGCATTAGAACTGCGGAGTTAAGTCATTGCAACAGAGTCTGTATGAAGCTATACAAATTAAAATATTTATTAGCTGGCCCTTTACAAAAAGTTTGCCAACCTTTGATCTACAGAAAGAGAAGATGAAGCAGAAAAGGCAGAGTAGCCACCTTGGTTGCTGAAGCATTCCAGTTCTGCTTCACTAAAAGACCAACCTACATCTCTTGATACTGTTTTATGGACTCTCAAATTCCTTTATAATAAATCTCCCTTTATTTAAGGTAGCTTTGGAGAAGGAGAAAGCAGGGGTAAGGAAAATGCTCTTGGGAAACATAGTAAGAACTACCCTATTAGTAGTGGAGATGTGTCCCTGTCTGAGGAAACATGGACCCCAGGCTCAGAGATAACAACTGATTTAAGGTTTTCCAAGTCTCCTAAAACAGTAACAGCAACAAAACAGCAACCATTGGTTGAGCACCTACTAAAGTCAGGCTTTATGCCAGATATTTTCACATATGTTACTTTAATTTTCAGCAAGCCTGCAACATAGTTATAATTTTTCCAATTTTACAGATAAGGAAATTGAAGCTCAGAGATGTTGAGTAGATTACCTAATAACACAGAGAGTACCAACAGTGGGATTTTTTTCTTGTTTAGTTCTATATACTAGGGAGAATTTCAATCATATATAAGTGCAGACAGAATCACATACTCATCATCCTGTCCCAACAACCACCCAATCCACACTCCATCTACTCCCACAACTTTTGTAAGCAAATAACAGATAGCCCAACGTTTTATCCACAAATGTTTCTGTATGCATTTCTAAAAGATAAGGCCTTTTTATAAACCTACCCACATCGTCATACTCAAAAAAAATTACTGACTGCTTGATATTAGATATTCAATTAGGTTAAAATTTCAAATTATCTCACAAATGCCTCACATTTAAAAAATTTTTTTATTCAATCACAAATCATGTCCATATTATAGAACACTAGGATTTGAACTCAGGCCTGCCTCCAAAACTTGTATACTTCCATCTTTGTCATGCTATAAGAATGCATACCTGGAGAGAGACAAGGCAGAAATAAAGCCTTTCTTGTCCTTTAAATGTCCTGCTCTGCAGTAGGAATTGTCAAGGCAAGTAAGTAAACAAATAGATGTCCTGAAGGCTAACCTCTGACCTTTTAAAATCTTTGACATAGATAGTTGAGAAGGCAGCAATATACCTTTAACAAACTGCAAAAGAAATTTGGAAAGGGTAACAGAACAAATCAGAGTCAAATCCTATCTTTCAGGAGGTAAGGGAATCCAGCAGACATCCTGCAAAGGCAGTTGGTACACTGGAAAGATCATAGTCTTAAGACGAAGAATCTTACATCATCCTAGATACAGGTCTGAATTCCAGTTCTGGCTTAGCAACTACCTCACTGTAGCAACTTCCTACCCTTCAGCAAGACATTCCATCTTCCAAAGCCTTAGCTTCCTCACTTGTCAATGGGGGAAATTCTCCCTACTTAACAGAGCTGTTCCAAAAGTCAAATAAGATAATGGCAGAAAGAATTACTGTTTCCCTGTTGCAGCAAGACTGTGGAACACCCTGATGAGTCCAAGAAAGTAGGGCTACAAGGTTTTTTTTGTTTTGTTTTGTTTTTTGAGACAGGGTCTCGCTCTGCTTCCCATGCTGAAGTGCAGTGATACAATCACAGTTCACTGCATCACTGCAGCCTCAATCTCCTGGGCTAACGTGATCCTACTACCTCAGCCTCTAGAATAGCCAGGACTACAGGTGCACACGACCACTCATTTTTATTTTATTTTATTATTATTTTTTTCTAGAGACTGGGTCTTTATGTTGCCCAGACTGGTCTCAGACTCCTGGACTCAAGTGATCCTCCCTGCTCAGCATCCCAAAGTGCTGTTATTACAGGTATGAGCCACCATGTTCCAGCTACTATAAGGTTTTCTACAGGTATTTATGAAATATGTAGGGTAGAGAAGGGCTGTTAATAAAAATAAAATTAAAAATCATTAAAATATTCTAAAAAGAAAAGAAAAAGGCCATGATGGGGAAAATTTTAAACAAAAATTTAAAAGTGTCAAAAAAAAAAAAAAAAAGAGACAGTGGCTCACACCTGTAATCCCAGCATTTAGGGAGGCTGAGGTGGGCAGATCATGATGTCAGGAGTTCAAGACCAGCCTGACCAACATGGTGAAACCCCATCTCTATAAAAATCCAAAATTAGCTGGGCATGGTGGCGGGTGCCTATAAATCCCAGCCACTCAGGAGGCTGAGGGAAGAGAATCACTTGAACCCAGGAGGCAGTGGTTGCAATGAGCCAAGATTGAGCCACTGCACTCTAGTCTGGGTGACAGAATGAGACTCCATCTCAAAAAAAAAAAAAAAAAAAAAGATAGCTAAACAGAAAGCAGCAGAAACCTCGGCAGAGGTAAATGCCCCCATCCGACAGCTTTGAATAGAGCAGTGGATCTCCAGGCACAGAGGTTGAGATCTGAGAATGGACAGACTGCCTGCTCAAGTGGGTCCCTGACCC
The DNA here is from genome assembly GCF_047675955.1 of Chlorocebus sabaeus. Classification (NCBI taxonomy): domain Eukaryota; kingdom Metazoa; phylum Chordata; class Mammalia; order Primates; family Cercopithecidae; genus Chlorocebus; species Chlorocebus sabaeus. The sequence goes on along the minus strand of NC_132929.1, from coordinate 48,511,423 downwards.
CTGAGTAGCCTAACTGGGAGACATCCCCCACTAGGTGCAGACTGACACCTCACACCTCACAAGGTAGGGTACACCCCTGTGACGAAACTTCCAGAGCAACAATCAGACAGCAACACTCGCTGTTCAGCAATATTCTATCTTCTGCAGCCTCCACTGCTGATACCCAGGCAAACAGGGTCTGGAGTGGACCTCAAGCAAACTCCAACAGACCTGCAGCTGAGGATCCTGACTGTTAGAAGGAAAACTAACAAACAGAAAGGACACCCACACCAAAACCCCATCAGTATGTCACCATCATCAAAGACCAAAGGCAGATAAAACAACAAAGATGGGGAAAAAGCAGTGCAGAAAAGTTGGAAATTCAAAAAATCAGAGCGCATCTCCCCCTCCAAAGGAATGCAGCTCATCGCCAGCAATGGAACAAAGCTGGACTGAGAATGACTTTGACGTGTTGAGAGAAGAAGGCTTCAGTCGATCAAACTTCTCAGAGATAAAGGAGGAACTACGAACCCAGCGCAAAGAAACTAAAAACCTTGAAAAAAGATTTGACGAATGGCTAACTAGAATAACCAATGTAGAGAAGACCTTAAAAGAACTGATAGAGATGAAAACCGTAACACGAGAACTACGTGACAAATGCATAAGATTCAGTAACCGACTCGATCAACTGGAAGAAAGAGTATCAGCGATTGAAGATCAAATGAATGAAACAAAGCGAGAAGAGAAGTGTAGAGAGAAAAGACTAAAAAGAAATGAACAAAGCCTCCAAGAAATATGGGATTATGTGAAAAGACCAAATCTATGTATGATTGGTGTGCCTGAAAGTGACAGGGAAAATGGAACAAACTTGGAAAACACTTTGCAGGATATCATCTGGGAGAACTTCTCAACCTAGTAAGGCAGGCCAACATTCAAATTCAGGAAATACAGAGAACTCCACAAAGATACTCCTCAAGAAGAGCAACTCCAAGACACATAATTGTCAGATTCACCAAAGTTGAAATGAAGGAAAAAATGTTAAGGGCAGCCAGAGAGAAAGGTCAGGTTACACACAAAGGGAAGCCCATCAGACTAACAGAAGATCTCTTGGCAGAAACTGTACAGGCCAGAAGAGAGTGGGGGCCAATATTCAACATTCTTAAAGAAAAGAATTTTCAACCCAGAATTTCATATCCAGCCAAACTAAGTTTCATAAGTGAAGGAGAAATAAAATCCTTTACAGACAAGCAAATGCTCAGAGATTTTCTCACCACTGGGCCTGCCCTTCAAGAGATCCTGAAGGAAGCACTAAACGTGGAAAGGAACAACCGGTACCAGCCGTTGCAAAAACATGCCAAAATGTAAAGTCCATCGATGCTAGGAAGAAAATGCATCAACTAACGAGCAAAATAACCAGCTAATATCATAATGACAGGATCAAGTTCACACATAACAATATTAACCTTAAATGTAAATGGACTAAATGGTCCAATTAAAAGACACAGACTGGCAAATTGGATAAAGAGTTCAAGACCCATCCGTTTGCTATATTCAGGAGACCCACCTCACATGCAGAGACACACATAGGCTCAAAATAAAGGGATGGAGGAAGATCTACCAAGCAAATGGAAAACAAAAAAAAAGCAGGGGTTGCAATCCTAATCTCTAATAAAAGACTTTAAACCATCAAAGATCAAAAGAGACAAAGAAGGCCATTACATAATGGTAAAGGTATCAATTCATCAGGAAGAGCTAACTATCCTAAATATATATGCACCCAATACAGGAGCACCCAGATTCATAAAGCAAGTCCTTAGAGACTTACAAAGAGACTTAGACTCCCATACAATAATAATGGGAGACTTTAACACCCCACTGTCAACATTAGACAGATCAACGAGACAGAAAGTTAACAAGGATATCCAGGAATTGAACTCAACTCTGCACCAAGCAGACCTAATAGACATCTACAGAACTCTCCACCCCAAATCAACAGAATATACATTCTTCTCAGCACCACATCCCACTTATTCCAAAACTGACCACATAGTTGGAAGTAAAGCACTCCTCAGCAAATGTAAAAGAACAGAAATTATAACAAACTGTCTCTCAGACCACAGTGCAATCAAACTAGAACTCAGGACTAAGAAACTCAGTCAAAATCGTTCAACTACATGGAAACTGAACAACCTGCTCCTGAATGACTACTGGGTACATAACGAAATGAAGGCAGAAATAAAGATGTTCTTTGAAACCAATAAGAACAAAGATACAACATACCAGAATCTCTGGGACACATTTAAAGAGTGTGTAGAGGGAAATTTATAGCACTAAATGCCTACAAGAGAAAGCAGGAAGGATCTAAAATTGAAGCCCTAACATTACAATTAAAAGAACTAGAGAAGCAAGAGCAAACACATTCTTATACACCAGTAACAGACAAACAGAGAGCCAAATCATGAATGAACTCCCATTCAAAATAGCTTCAAAGAGAATAAAATACCTAGGAATCCAACTTACAAGGGATGTAAAGGACCTCTTCAAGGAGAACTACAAACCACTGCTCAGTGAAATAAGAGGACACAAACAAATGGAAGAACATACCATGCTCATGGATAGGAAGAATCAATATTGTGAAAATGGCCATACTGCCCAAGGTAATTTATAGATTCAATGTCGTCCCCATTAAGCTACCAATGAGTTTCTTCACAGAATTGGAAAAAACTGCTTTAAAGTTCATATGGAACCAAAAAAGATCCCACATTGCCAAGACAATCCTAAGCCAAAAGAACAAAGCTGGAGGCATCACGCTACCTGACTTCAAACTATACTACAAGGCTACAGTAACCAAAACAGCATGGTACTGGTACCAAAACAGAGATACAGACCAATGGAACACAACAGAGCCCTCAGAAATAATACCACACATCTACAGCCATCTGATCTTTGACAAACCTGACAAAAACAAGAAATGGGGAAAGGATTCCCTATTTAATAAATGGGGCTGGGAAAATTGGCTAGCCATGAGTAGAAAGCTGAAACTGGATCCTTTCCTTACTCCTTATACGAAAATTAATTCAAGATGGATTAGAGACTTAAATGTTAGACCTAAAACCATAAAAACCCTAGAAGAAAACCTAGGTAATACCATTCAGGACACAGGCATGGGCAAGGACTTCATGTCTAAAACACCAAAAGCAACAGCAACAAAAGCCAAAATTGACAAATGGGATCTAATTAAACTAAAGAGCTTCTGCACAGCAAAAGAAACTACCATCAGAGTGAACAGGTAACCTTCAGAATGGGAGAAAATTTTTGCAAACTACTCATCTGACAAAGGGCTAATATCCAGAACCTATAAAGAACTCAATCAAATTTACAAGAAAAAAACAACCCCATCAAAAAGTGGGCAAAGGATATGAACAGACACTTCTCAAAAGAAGACATTCATACAGCCAACAGACACATGAAAACAACGCTCATCATCACTCGCCATCAGAGAAATGCAAATCAAAACCACAAGGAGATACCATCTCACACCAGTTAGAATGGCAATCATTAAAAATTCAGGAAACAACAGGTGCTGGAGAGGATGTGGAGAAATAGGAACACTTTTACACTGTTGGTGGGACTGTAAACTAGTTCAACCATTGAGGAAAACAGTGTGGCAATTCCTCAAGGATCTAGAACTAGAAATACCATTCGACCCAGCCATCCCATTACTGGGGATATACCCAAAGGATTATAAATCATGCTGCTATAAAGACACATGCACACGTATGTTTATTGCGGCACTATTCACAATAGCAAAGACTTGGAATCAACCTAAATGTCCAACAGTGACAGACTGGATTAAGAAAATGTGGCACATATACACCATGGAATACTATGCAGCCATAAAAAACGATGAGTTCATGTCCTTTGTAGGGACATGGATGCAGCTGGAAACCATCATTCTCAGCAAACTATCACAAGAATAGAAAACCAAACACCACATGTTCTCACTAGGTGGGAATTGAACAATGAGATCACTTGGACACAGGAAAGGGAACATCACACACCGGGGCCTATTGTGGGGAGGGGGGAGAGAGGAAGGATAGCATTAGGAGATATACCTAATGTAAATGACGAGTTAATGGGTGCAGCACACCAACATGGCACATGTATACATATGTAAGAAAACTGCACGTTGTGCACATGTACCCTAGAACTCAAAGTATAATTTAAAAAATTCAAAAAAGAATGGCTGTTTTGTGAACGACCACATCTACTAGTAACAATGGTATAGTTATCCCAAGTGAGTCAGTAATACCAAATGAGCTCTTTCAACCAACTGGATAGATTAAGAAACACATTCCATTCCCCCTGTGACCCTGAGCTCTCCTGTTTTACCTCTTCCCTGTCTCCCTCTATGGGTTCTCTTCTTCTGCTCAGTCCTTCAAAATTGCTTTTTCATGGCTCACACCTGTAATCCCAGCACTCTGGGAAGCTGAAGCAGGAGGGTCACTTGAGGCCAGGAGCTTGAGACCACCCTGGGCAACATAATGAGACTTAATTTCCACAAAATAAATTTAGCCAGGCATGGTGGCATGCACCTGTAGTCCCAGCTACTCAGGAGGCAGAGGCAGGAGGATCACTTGAGTCCAGGAGTTGGAGGTTACAGTAAGATATGATCACCCCACTGTACTCCAGCCTAGGTAACCTTGTCTCTTTAAAAAAAAAAAAGTAAAAAACTCTTTTTTCCAGGATTCCATCCTCAGCTCATTGCAGGGTAATGTCAACCAATCTAATGGCTTCAATTACCACCTTTATGTTGTTGACGCCAGAATGTACATCTCTACTCCAAAACACTTGAGTTTCAGATTTCTATATCCAACCACACTGGACACATCTCAATTTAGATATCCCCTCAGAACGTAAAACTTATTATATCCAAAATCCTCTGAAAGACAGGATTTAACTCTGATTTCTCACCATCACCTTCTTCCAAAACTTGCTCCTCTTCCTTCCTGTATTTCCTATTCTAGTTGATTATCTTATAATCCACCAGTCCATCGTTGCATCTCCAGGACATAGACCAGTGCTTGGCATATAGCAGATATATTCATTTTTTGAAAAACCAACTGAATGAAAAAGTACATGAATTTTTCTTTATCTGCAGCTTCACTCTGGCTGTTAGCTATTACAAACTCCACGGCATAAAGACTCAACTCAATTCTCTGACGTACAGAAGAAAAGCGACTGACAAATTGAACACACTTCAAAAATAATAGTGCCCCATAAGAACTGCAAAGGAAATCCATCCTAATTCTCTGTACTAATAAATCTAGTCCTTCACTCAAAGATATGAACGTCTCCCCGAGAATCATCAAATACTTGAAAAATACCAACAGCATAAAATAGAAGAACCAAAATGCAGAGTTAGAAAAAGATAATTCTGAGAAGCAGAACAGAACTTTAAGAATCAGAGACACTGAAGACAAGATTTATGGAAATTAAAGATACAGTAAAAGGAAATGAAATAAAAAATATTAGATGGATATGGTATATAACAGAATACAAATAGCTAAAAACAAAAATTATGATACAGAAGATAAGACTGAATACGTGTCCTGAACATACAATAAAAGGACAAGGAGGGTCAGGCGTTGTGGCTCGCACCTATAATCCCAGCACTTTGGGAGGCCAAGGCAGGTGAATCACCTGAGGTCAGGAGTTGCAGACCAGACTGGCCAACACGGTAAAACCCCATCTCTACTAAAAATACAAAAATTAGCCGGGCATAGTGGCAGGCGCTTGTAATCCCAGCTACTCAGGAGGCTGAGGCAGGAGAATCACTAGAACCTGGGAGAGAGAGGTTGCAGTGAGCCAAGATCACGCCACTGCACTCCAGCCTGGGCGACACAGTAAGCCTCTGTCCCAAAAAAAAAAAAAAAGGACACGGAGGTAGAAAATGAGAGGCAAGTTAAGAGTTGTTGTAGAGAATAGTTAGAGAACATGTCTCATAGAGAATGGAAAACAGTGTGGCAGATGCTGCTAGTTATCTGTCTGCCTACCTGCTACCTACTCTTCTCTTTTTCCTTACTAATAGAACCCTATTTTTGTTTAGAGTGGCAATGTGACCAGATTAAAAACTACATTTAGCCAGCCTTCCTTCTAGAAGGAGAGCTGACATGACATAAGTGGAAGTCTGTGGGGGCTTTTGGGAAAGTTGTGCTTTCCCAATATAGGCTCTGTCCTTTTCTCCTTGTTGCTTTCTCTTTCTCCCTCCCTAGAATGCAGATGTGATGTCAGATGCAGCAGTCTTCTTGTAACCATGAGGAAAAACTCTCGGCCTTGACATCCGAGGACTGCCAAATCAATGCCAGCAACTATTTATGTGGACATCTTGTTTCAAGAGAATTAAAAAAATAACCCCCTAATTTGTAAAGCCAATATTTAGTTGCATTTACACACAATCCCCAATTGACACAAAGAGAAGGGGAGGGGAAAAATAAAGAACTACTCCAAGGCCCTGACCCAAAGAAAGGCAAGGGTCTTCAGAATGAGTCAACTGAGTGTCACACCGATGGGGATGGGAAAAAGAGATGAAACACAACTAGATGCCTATTGCTGATATTGTGGAATTCCAATGATGAAAAAAATACCCAAAGCTTCTAGGGGTCATCAACAAGAATCAGACTGGTAAGAGATTGCTCATCAGCAAACTGTTAGAAAATCATGCAGCAACACCTGCAAAGTTATGAGGAAACATGGGTTTTTGATCCTATACTTAGACAAATCATGAATTCAGTATAAGGATAAAATCAAGATATTTTTGGAACGTAAGAATTCATAAATAAGACAGCCATATGATAAATGGAACCATTAGCATGTTTACTAATAAGAAGGAACTGAAAGTTCTCTACTTACCCAATCTTTCTGGTTGAGTTTAGCTGCTTCATTATATACTTCAATGGCAGCTTTATGTTTTCCCAAAAGAAATCTGTAAAAGATACATTTTCCATAATTATTACCTGAAAATTCTTAGAAGACTAACTCTACTAGTCCCACATTTTACTCATATTTCATCCAGCAGAGAATTCTAGAAGCCTTTTCTCCATGAGCTGGTTGTGCTGGTTTGGTCAGTGAAGCTGCTATACACTAACAGCAGAAGCTCTCTTAGTAGGGATTGCATTGGCAGCTGTTCCAAGGTCTTGGTCTCATTCTATACCAATTTTAGTGAGAGTCTTGTGGAATTTTTCTCCTACAATGTACTATAAATGTAGACCAAAAAAGAAATAAGCCAAATGATATGCCATGTTAAGCAGTAACTATCATTATTTATCATCACCCATTAGGGACATGTCCTTTCCTTCCAAGACTAAGTCTCTTTCCTTGATATTGGATCCTGACTTTAGAGAGAAACAGGGAAAACTAAGCTTTATGCAAAAACAACGCAGGTATGAATGGCAACGTGGCTAAGAAAGGGGAGATGGGAACTCCATGGAACAAAGGACTGAAAAGGGAATACCTAGTAGTTTATAAAGACCTTTGAGATTCTTTCCACCTAGGAATCTTTAGGACATTCACTCAACAAATACAGATGCTCCCCAACTTATGATGGGGTTACATCCCAATAAACCCACTGTAAATTGAAAATACTGTAATTCAAAAATGCACGTAATACATCTACTCTACCAAACATCATAGACAGCCTAGCCTATCTTAAGCATGCTCAGAACACTTACTCTGTTCCATGGAGTTCCTATCTCCACTTTCTTAACTACGTTTGCTGACAGTTGGGCAAAATCATCTAACAAAATGCCACTTTTATAATAAAATGCGGAATATCTCATGTAATTTACTGAATACTATACTGAAAATGAAAAACAGAATGGCTGTATGGATACTTGAAGTACAGTTTCTACTGAATACATAACAATTTTACATCATTGTAAAGTTGAAAAATTATATAAGTTGAACCATCAGAAGTCAGGAACTCTCTGTCCTTACTCAAAACTTACTGTGTGATAGATATTCAGTGTTAGAAGAGTAGACGAGAAAAATTCCAAGGATTGCCAATAAGTTTAGAAGACTTTAGGGTATAAGGTGTCTCTATTTACATGAAAAACAATATCAGTTCCCCCATCAAACTAGAATGCACAGTGTTTAAAACACTTAGTTCCTTAACACTAGTTATCTCATTTTCTCAAATTTCAAATTTAATCCATGCTCTTTAGAGTAAATCCCATTATACCTATTAAACCATTCCCCACTTGTGTATCAGGCTGATGTGGCTGCCAGCAGCAAGCTGTACCTAAGAATGCATTTTACACTGTTCTCTGTGAGTGCCCTAGGGCCTCCAGGTTGCCAATACTCACAAAGATCTCGCCACCTGCTTGAGGTTATCAGCACTCTGAGGGCTTAGAACTGCACATGTCTGGAAGAGTTCTAGGGATTCTTGGATATTTCCTTCCAGGCGAAATATCAATGCTGCCAAGAAACAGAAAATACAAAAAAAAGTAAAACCATGTTCTGGGAAGAATGGAGCCTGGGGTCAGAAAAATTGGAGAAAAGAAAACTGGGAAACCACATCAAGTAAATCCTTTGGACAACTGTATCCTTAATACAATCAGATATTACTTCAGACAGGCTGAAACAATGACCAAAACTGTTGACAAGCTAAACTCTCTTTTAGTAAGGTAACTCAACCCTACCTACTTCTCTCTCTACTCCCACGATCCATCACACAGATAATCAGTTCCTCTGCAAATTATCACACAAACTCTTCACATTAAGAGCATTTTGGGGCTTCCCCATCAGATGCTTCATTTATCATAATTGACTTCCAACTGATAGTTTTCAGACTGAACCCCCAAATGGGGCAAATGGAATCAATACCTCAAATTCAGCACAGAGATTCTGACAAAGAATACAGTAACACTTCAGACTTCGGTTGTCAGTATAACAACCAGTTAGAACCAGAGGTTTTTCCTAGGCCTATGTTTTCAGAAGAATTTATCAGACATTGAAAGTCTGATACTTGTGACACTGGGAATAAGAGCATTTTTTGCCATGATGTCCTAAATTTGTCAATATCTTACCAATTATGTCAGAAAATTATAGGTTAATCTGAAGACTACAAATGCAATGAATGGTAAACAAAACCATTCATTCACACCCAAGAGCCAAAAAGAAAGTTCCTGGAAAAACTAAGAATGCTACTTATGCCACTAAAGAGGAAAATTTAAGTCAGTGGGATGGGTGCAGTGGTTCATGCCTGTAATCCCAGCACTTCGGGAGGCCAAGGCAGGCAGATCACCTGAGGTCAGGCATTTGAGACCAACCTGGCCAACATGACAAACTCTTGTCTCTACTAAAAATGCAAAAACTAGCCAGACGTGGTGGCATGTGCCTGTAATCCTAGCTATTAGTAGGGCTGAGGCAGGAGGATTGCATGAACCTGGGAGGCAGAGGTTGCAGTGAGCTGAGATCATGCCACTGCACTCCAGCCTGGGCAACAGAGCGAGACTCCGTCTTTTTAAAAAAAAAAAAAAAAAAAAAAAGTTAAGTGAGTGGTCCTTAGGTTTCTGATGAGCTGAATTTACACTCTGCTTTATCTTGTTTATTTCTAGGCTTCTTCCCCTCATCCTGATTAACCTTACAAAAATCCTCAAGCTCTTCTTCATCTCTTTTAGCATGATTACAAGGAATCCTTCCAAAAGCATCTTCTGGCCCTGAAATCACTGTATCAGGCAGAAATCCTAAGCATCCATTCCAAAAAACACTAGCCAGAAACTAAAATATGGGTAACGATAGCAATTTTTTAACATTACTAGTCATTTCCGAAGTCAAATCCAACACAGTAATTATATTCAGATTCCATAAAAAGATTAATACGGAATAAAACCTTTCTGGAACATTTACGCTCATGCACCTGTAATGACATTTTGGTCGACAGCTGTATAAATGATGATGATCCCTTAAGATTATCTTGAAGAGGAAAAATTCCTATTGCCCAGTGATGTCATAGCAATCAAAACAGTGCAATGCATTACTCACCTACCTGTAGTGATGCTGGTATAAACAAACCTACTGTGCTGCCAGTCACATAAAAGTACAGCACATACAATTATGTATATATAGAACTTAATACTTCATAATGATAATAAATGACTACAGGCCGGGCGCGGTGGCTCAAGCCTGTAATCCCAGCACTTTGGGAGGCCGAGACGGGCGGATCACGAGGTCAGGAGATTGAAACCATCCTTGCTAACCCGGTGAAACCCCGTCTCTACTAAAAAATACAAAAAAAAAAACTAGCCGGGCGAGGTGGCGGGCGCCTGTAGTCCCAGCTGCTCAGGAGGCTGAGGCAGGAGAATGGCGTGAACCCGGGAGGCGGAGCTTGCAGTGAGCTGAGATCGCACCACTGCACTCCAGCCTGGGCGACAGAGCGAGACGCCGTCTCAAAAAAAGATAATAAATGACTACATTACTGGTTTATGTATTTACTATGCCATACATTTTAATCTTTATATTAGAGTGTACTCCTTCCACTTACTAAAAAAAAAGTATAACTGCCTCAGGCAGGTCCTTCAGGAGGTATTCCAGAAGGTATTCCTATTGCTAAAGGAGATGATAGCTCCATGCATGTTACTGCCACTGAAGACCTTCCATAAGGAGATGGAAGACAGTGATGTTTATAATCTTGACTCTGTGTAGGCCTAGATCAGCGTGTGCGCGCACTGGCACGCGTGTGTGGGTGTGTCACAAAGACCTTAGATGTGTCACAAAGCACTGAATGCCAAAAAAGACAACAAGGATACATTCTGCATGTTAGTACTACCATTATAGTAGTGTGTGTGTCTTAGTTTTTAACAAAAAAGTTTAAAAGTAAAAAAAAATAAAAATACAAAGTTTTAAGAATAGCATAAAGAGCCGGGTGTCGTGGCTCATGCCTACAATCCCAGCACTTTGAGAGGCTTAGGCAGGAGGACTGCTTGAGCCCAAGAGTTCAAGACCAGCTTGGGCAACATAGTGAGACTCTGTCTCTACCAAAAAAAAAAAAAAAAAAGAAAAAAGAAAAATTAAAAACCTTATAGAATAAGGACATAAAGAAACTATTTTTGTACAGATCTACAATGTTGTTGTGTGTTTTAAGTATCACCCCAAAAGAGCCAAAAAGTTTTAAAGTTTATAAAGTAAAAAGTTACAGCAAGTGAGTTTATCATTGTAGAAAAAATATTTTTAAATAAATTTAGTGTAAGCTAAGTGTACAGTGTTTATGAAGTCTATAGTAGTATACAATAATGTCCTAGGCATTCACATTCACTCACCACTAACTCACCCAGAGCAACTTCCAGTCCATCCACAGTAAGTACTCTATACAGGTGTACTAGCACTATTTTTTATCTTTTATACCGTATTTTTACAGTACCTTTTCTATGTTTAGATATACTTACTACTGTTTTACAACTGCCTACAGTATTCAGTACACCTGCTCATACAGGTTTGTAGCCTGGGAGCAACCGACTACATCATATAGCCTATGTGTGTAGTACACTATATCATCCATCTATGTTTGTGTAAGTACACTCTATGTAATGGTCACACAATGACAAAACTGCCTAACAACACATTTCTTAGAACATATCTCCATTGTTAAGCGGTGCATGACTGTACTTGAACTTGTTTCTTAAACTGCCTGCTCTTTTTCAAGAACCTAGGAAAAGTGTATTTCTCTAGCAAGAAGACAAGTGTCTTACCTTGGACATAGATAGCATATTCACACAATCCCTGAGTCTCCTGAAGCTGTTCTTTGATAATAGCCTGAAAGAGAAAGAAAAATGCTTCTGAGCAGTGGTTAAGTTTCTTCAGGTGTCTTTAAGAAAAAGACATGGACAGGCCAGGTGCAGTGGCTCATGCCTGCAATCCCAGAACTTTGGGAGACCAAGGAGGGCAGATTACAAGGTCAGGAGTTCAAGATCAGCCTAACCAATATGGTGAAACCCCGTCTCTACTAAAAATACAAAAGGTCAGGCACAGTGGCTCACGCCTGTAATCCCAGCACTTTGGGAGGCCGAGATGGGCGGATCATGAGGTCAGGAGATCGAGACCATCCTGGCTAACACGGTGAAACCCCGTCTCTACTAAAAATACAAAAATTGCTCCCGCAACGCTTGACCCCAGGATTCCCCTGGCTCGTCTGCCCACCATGGCTGACAAGGAAGCAGCGTTCGACGACGCAGTAGAAGAACGAGTGATCGACGAGGAATACAAAATATGGAAAAAGAACACCCGTTTTCTTTATGATTTGGTGATGACCCATGCTCTGGAGTGGCCCAGCCTAACTGCCCAGTGGCTTCCAGATGTAACCAGACCAGAAGGGAAAGATTTCAGCATTCATCGATTTGTCCTGGGGATACACACATCGGATGAACAAAACCATCTTGTTATAGCCAGTGTGCAACTCCCTAATGATGATGCTCAGTTTGATGCGTCACACGACGACAGTGAGAAAGGAGAATGTGGAGGTTTTGGTTCAGTTAGTGGAAAAATTGAAATAGAAATCAAGATCAACCACGAAGGAGAAGTAAACAGGGCCCGTTATATGCCCCAGAACCCTTGTATCATCACAACAAAGACTCCTTCCAGTGATGTTCCTGTCTTCGACTATACAAAACATCCTTCTAAACCAGATCCTTCTGGAGAGTGCAACCCAGACTTGCATCTCCGTGGACATCAAAAGGAGGCTATGGACTTTCTTGGAACCCAAATCTCAGTGGGCACTTACTTAGTGCTTCAGATGACCACATCATCTGCCTGTGGGACATCAGTGCCGTTCCAAAGGAGGGAAAAGTGGTGGATGCGAAGACCGTCTTTACAGGGCATACCGCAGTAGTAGATGTTTCCTGGCATCTGCTCCATGAGTCTCTGTTTGAGTCAGTTGCTGATGATCAGAAACTTATGATTTGGGATACTCATTCAAACAATACTTCCAAACCAAGCCACTCAGTTGACGCTCACACTGCTGAAGTGAACTGCCTTTCTTTCAATCCTTACAGTGAGTTCATTCTTGCCACAGGATCAGCTGACAAGACTGTTACCTTGTGGGATCTGAGAAATCTGAAACTTAAGTTGCATTCCTTTGAGTCACATAAGGATGAAATATTCCAGGTTCAGTGGTCACCTCACAATGAGACTATTTTGGCTTCCAGTGGTACTGATCGCAGACTGAATGTCTGGGATTTAAGTAAAATTGGAGAGGAACAATCCCCAGAAGATGCAGAAGATGGGCCACCAGAGTTGCTGTTTATTCATGGTGGTCACACTGCCAAGATATCTGATTTCTCCTGGAATCCCAATGAACCTTGGGTGATTTGTTCTGTATCAGAAGACAATATCATCCAAGTGTGGCAAATGGCAGAGAACATTTATAATGATGAAGACCCTGAAGGAAGCGTGGATCCAGAAGGACAAGGGTCCTAGATATGTCTTTACTTCTTGTGATTTTAGACTCCTCTTTTTTCTTCTCAACCCTGAGTGTGATTTAACACTGGTTTTGAGACAGACTTTGTTCAGCTATCCCTCTATATAATAGGTACCACCAATAATGCTATTAGCCCAAACAGTGGGTGTTTCCTAAATATTAATAGGGGGGCTTGATTCAGCAAAGCCACAGACTTACGTTGAAATTTCTTCAGGAATTTTCTAGTAACCCAGGTCTAAAGTAGCTACAGAAGGGGGAATATTATGTGTGATTATTTTTCTTCTTATGCTATATATCCCCAAGTTTTTCAGACTCATTTAAGTAAAGGCTAGAGTGAGTAAGGAAGAGAGCCAAATGAGGTAGGTGTCTGAGCCATGAAGTATAAATACTAAAAGATGTCACTTTTATTCAGGAAATAGGGGAGATTCAAATCATATAGATTCCTACTCCAAAATCTTGACACCTGACTTTCCAGGATGCACATTTTCATATGCAGACCAGTTTCCTCTTAGTTTCCTCAGTTAAGTCAAAAGTACATGTTCCTGTTTCCCCATATATTCATATATTTTTGCTCGTTAAGTGTATTTCTTGAGCTGTTTTCATGTTGTTTCCTTCCTGTCTGTGAAATAGTGTGTTTTTTGTTGTTGTTGTTGTTTTTAACTTGGGACCACCAAGTTGTAAAGATGTATGTTTTTACCTGACAGTTACATCACAGGCAGACTGTCAAGTTGAGAAGAGTGAATCAATAACTTGTATTTGTTTTAAAAATTAAATTTAAATTTTTAATCCTTGATAAGAGTTGCTTTTTTTTTTTTTAGGAGTTAGTCCTTGACCACTAGTTTGATGCCATCTCCATTTTGGGTGACCTGTTTCACCAGCAGGCCTGTTACTCTCCATGACTAACTGTGTAAGAGCTTAAAATGGAATAAATTGCTTTTCTACATTAAAAAAAAAAAAAGATACAAAAATTAGCCAGGTGCGGTGGCGGGCACCTGTAGTCCCAGCTACATGGGAGACTGAGGCAGGAGAATGGCGTGAACCTGGGAGGCGGAGCTTGCAGTGAGTGGAGATCGCACCACTGCGCTCCAGCCTGGGCAACAGAGCAAGACTCCGTCTCAAAAAAATAAAAAATTAGCAGAGCAGTAGTGGTGCATGCCTGTAATCCTAGCTACTCAGGAGGCTGAGGCAGGAGAATCACTTGAACCCAGGAGGCTTCAATAAGTATGATTACCTATTCTAGAACAGGGGTTTGCAAACTATGGGGCTTACAGGCCCTGTATATTTTTGTACAGCTCTCAAGCTAAGAGTGGTTTTTATATATCTAAAGGGTTATTAAAAATAAGATAACAAACATGATGTAGAGACTGTATGTGACCTACAAACCCTAAAATATTGTTGGCCCATTACAGAAAGTTTACCAACCCCTGCCTAAAATCTAACTAGGCAAGCTAAGAAAAGTATGAAAAAATTTCCAAGTATTATCACAGATGAAAAAGAAAGAGAACATTTCAAGATTCATACTGGTGGCCAGGTGCAGTGTCTCACGCATGTAATCCCAGCACTTTGGGTGGCCAAGGCGGGCAGATCACCTGAGGTCGGGAGTTCAAGACCAGCCTGACCAACATGGAAAAACCCCATCTCTACTAAAAACACAAAAAATTAGCCAGGTGTGGTGGCACATGCCTGTAATCCCAGCTACTCAGGAGGCTGAGGCAGGAGAATCGCTTGAACCCGGGAGGCGGAGGTTGTGGTGAGCCGAGGTCACGGCATTGCACTCTAGCCTGGGTGACAAGAGCAAAACTTCGCCTCAAAAAAAAAAAAAAAGATTCATACTGGTATCTGCCTTCGGGTCAGTGGTGTCAAAAAATACTGGTATGGGCCAGGTGTGGTGGCTCACACCTGTAATCCCAGCACTTTGGGAGGCCAAGGCGGGTGGATCATGAGGTCAGCAGTTCCAGACCAGCCTGACCAATATGGTGAAACCCCATCTCTACTGAAAATACAGAAAAAAAATTAGCTGGGCGTGGTGGTGGGCGCCTGTCATCCCAGCGACTTGAGAGGCTGAGGCAGGAGAATTGCTTGAAACCAGAAGGCAGAAGTTGCAGTGAGCCAAGATTGCACCACTGCGCTCTAGCCTGGGCAATAAGAGCACAACTCCATCTTAAAAAAAAAAAAAACTAAAAAAACTGGTGTGAATCTTTGTCATACCAGTATGATTTAGTTCTGTGCATTGCCATAGGTATAAACGCCATAGGTATAAACTGAAAACCTTAGATGGATTACAAACCTCTGGATGCCAAAAAAGATGACACCAAGGATGCACTCTGCATGTCAGTACTGCCACTGTCTGCCTGTAAGTTTGTAACACATATGGTATGTCACCAAAGATATAGAGAAAGAGAAATACAAATGGTTTTTAAATATACACATGCCGGGCGCGGTGGCTCAAGCCTGTAATCCCAGCACTTTGGGAGGCCGAGACGGGCGGATCACGAGGTCAGGAGATCGAGACCATCCTGGCTAACACGGTGAAACCCCGTCTCTACTAAAAACAATACAAAAAACTAGCCAGGCGAGGTGGCGGGCGCCTGTAGCCCCAGCTACTCGGGAGGCTGAGGCAGGAGAATGGCATAAACCCAGGAGGCGGAGCTTGCAGTGAGCAGAGATCCGGCCACCGCACTCCAGCCTGGGTGACAGAGCGAGACTCCGTCTCAAAAAAAAAAAATAAAATAAATAAATAAATAAATAAATATACACATGATGATCAACCTTGCAATAAGAGGAAAATTAAAAAATAAAACTCAGGGCCGGATGCGGTGGCTCACGCCTGTAATCCCAGCACTGCGGGAGGCCAAGGCGGGCAGATCACGAGGTCAAGAGTTCAAGTCCAGTCTGGCAATATGGTGAAACCCCATCTCTACTAAAAATACAAAAAATTAGTCAGGCGTGGTGACGCTCATCTGTAGTCCCACCTACTCGGGAGGCTGAGGCAGAAGAATCGCTTGAACCTGGGAGGCAGAGGCTGCAATGAGCCAAGATCATGCCACTGCACTCCAGCCTAGGTGACAGAGTGAGACTCCACCTCAAAAAAAAAAAAAAAAAGAACTCGACAAAATACCATTTTTCATCTATCCAAAGATTAAAAAGTTAATATGTTGAGTTGAACACCTGCCTCCACCAGAAGACCAACATGTCCCCAGAGACTTGCTCTTGACATGAGAAGACACATGGAACACACCTGAACCTGACCCACAGCCTGCAGTCAAACCCAGCCACCCATAGCTGATCTGAAAGCCCATGAGCACTTAATAAATATCTGTTTGTTGGGGGCCACTGAAATTTTGAGGTTGTATGTTAAACATCACTATCATAGCAAAAGATAACCAGTGTATGAAGTGTGGGGAAAAAGGAATTCGTATTTTATCACTGAGATATAAACTGCCACACTTTGTTCAGTAAGCACTGTTAGTTGCCTACCCAACATCCCCCTGCCTCTCATTTTTATTATCATGGCAATCTCTTACCTTGCAGGCTTCATAATCTTTCCGGATATAATGAAGATGAATCAACCAGTTCTGCTTCTCCAAAATAGGAAACTCTGGAGCTAGGTAGCATATTTTGACAAAACAAACAACACAGTCATTAGATTTTCTCCTTTATCACTGTACTCATGTCTAACCATAAACGTACTGCAATAACTAATTAAAATTTTCATGCTACTGTCTACAAGAATATATTATAATGCATCAAAAATGTATAGACTATTAAACTGAGAGATACTTGTCCTATTACTATATGTTGAATACATATCTTGAGTTTTTGAAGCTTGTATATCAGTTTCTCATCAAATAATGACTTAGACTGAAAAACATAAAATCATCCTTTGTCTCTTCTCCTCAATCTCTCCTTCCCTGGTTATAGAAAGTGAATAGAAAGACTTTCTAAAGGAGATTGCAGGAATATCACTAAGGAAATATATCAGGGGAACTCACCCCCAATATTTCAACATAGGTTCTATTTTCCATAAGTGTCAGCCGGTTGAGAAATAAAGAGAGAGTACAAAGAGAGGAATTTTACAGCTGGGCCTCCGGGGGTGACATCACATATCGGTAGGACTGTGATGCCCACCTGAGCTGCAAAACCAGCAAGTTTGTATTAAGTATTTCAAAAGGGGAGGGGGTGTAAGAACAGGGAGTAGGTCATAAAGATCACATGCTTCAAAGGGCAAAAAGGAGAACAAAGATCACATGCTTCTGAGGAAAGAGGACAAGGGCAGAAAGAGGACAAAATCAGAACTTTTGATAAGGGTCCAACAAAGATCACAAGGCAAAGGGCAAAAACAAAATTACTGATAAGGGTCTATGTTCAGTGGTGCAGGTACTGTCTTGATAAACATCTTAAACAACAGAAAACAGGGTTCGAGAGCAGAGAACTGGTCTGACCTCAAATGTATCAGGGTGGGGTTTTTTCCCCACCCAAATAAGCCTGAGGGTACAGCACGAGACCAGGGCATATTTCAGTCCTTATCTCAGCCGCCTAAGACAGACACTCCAAGAGCAGCCGTTTATAGACCTCCCTCCAGGAATGCATTCCTGCCCCAGGGTATTAATTATTAATATTCCTTGCTAGGAAAAGAATTTAGCAATATCTTCCCTACTTGCACATCTGTTTATAGGCTCTCTGCAAGAGAAAAATATGGCTCTATTTTGCCTGACCCCACAGGCAGTCAGACCTTATGGCTGTCTTCCCTTGCTCCCTAAAATCGCTGTTACTCTGTTCTTTTTCAAGGTGCACTGATTTCATATTGTTCAAACACACATGTTTTACAATCAATTTGTACAGTTAACACAATTATCATAGTGGCCTTGAGATGATGTACATCCTCAGCTTACAAAGATAACCAGATTAAGAGATTAATGTAAGAGAAGCGTAAGAAATTATAAGAGTATTATTTGGGAACTGATAAATGTCCAAGAAAGCTTCACAATTTATGTTCCTCTGCCGCGGCTCCAGCCATCCCTCTGTTTAGGGTCCCTGACTTCCTGCAACAGAAATATATATATAAGATACTGAATATCATATCTGGCCAGGTACAGTGGTTCACACCTGTAATCCCAGCACTTTGGGAGGCCAAGGTGGGTGGATCACAAAGTCAGGAGATAGAGACCATCCTGGCTAACATGGTGAAACCCCGTCTCTACTAAAAATACAAAAAATTAGCTGGGCATGGTGGCACGCATCTGTAGTCCCAGCTACTCAGGTGGCTGAGGCAGGAGAATTGATTGAAACTGGGAGAAGGAGGTTACAGTGAGCCGAGGTCATACTGCACTCCAGCCTGGCGACAGAGCGAGACTCCATTTCAAACAAAAAAAAAAATCACATCTGATGATGAGACTACCAAAAATATTTTAAATAGTTAAACACAATCTTCAGAAATGGCTCAAATGAGAACATTATGCTGTTGCCCAGAAATGAGGAGTCAACAATGAAAACAATCTAGTTGAGTCATTGAAAATGGCTCACGATACAGAAACTATAAAATGAGTTACCTGCCCACTGAAATCAGAAGTTTAAAATATGGTCAAATTCATTAAGAAATTACTCTTCTGTGGTAACAAGGAGTAGAAAGATCCAAATTAACCTCAGAATAGTGAAGATCTCAAGGAAGGAAGAGGGAAGAACAGAATTATGAAAAGATAGAAAGGAGACTTCAATCTTTAATGCTTATTTCTCAAAAAAAAAAAAAAAGCTTTAAAGTAAACATGACTAAATGTTTTTTATTAAGTCTAGCCAGTGAGTACATGTGTGTTTATATTATTTTTTGTTAACTTTAATATGTTGGAGACAGTCCTTGATTTTTAAAAATGGAAAAGAGGCCTGACATGGTGGCTCATGCCTATAATCCCAGCACTTTGGGAGACCGATGAGGGGTAGATCATTTGAGTCCAGGAGTTTGAGGTCAGCCTGGGCAACATGGTAAAATCCCATCTCTACAAAAAAAATACAAAAATTATCAGGGTGTGGTGGCGCATGCCTGTCATCCCAGCTACTAGGGAGGCTGAGGCACCAGAGTCACGTGAACCTGGGGGGTGGAGGTTGCAGTGAGCTGAGATCATGACACTGTACTCCAGCCTGGGCCACGGAGCAACGTTCTGTCTCCAAAAAAAAAAAAAAGAAAGAAAAGAAAAGGCCAGGCGCGGTGGCTCACGCCTGTAATCCCAGCACTTTAGGAGGCCGAGACGGGCGGATCACGAGGTCAGGAGATCCAGACCATCCTGGCTAACACGGTGAAACCCCGTCTCTACTAAAAATACGAAAATTAACTGGGCGCGGTGGCGGGTGCCTGTAGTCCCAGCTACATGGGAGGCTGAGGCAGGAGAATGGCGTGAACCCGGGAGGCGGAGCTTGCAGTGAGTGGAGATCGCGCCACTGCACTCCAGCCTGGGCGACAGAGAGAGACTCCGTCTAAAAAAAAAAAAAAAAAGGAGGCTGAGGCGGGTGGATCACGAGGTCAGGAGATCGAGACCATACTGGCTAACATGGTGAAACCCCGTCTCTACTAAAAATACAAAAAAAATTAGCCGGGCGTGGTGGCAGGCGCCTGTAGTCCCAGCTACTCGGGAGGCTGAGGCAGGAGAATGGTGTGAACCCGGGAGGGGGAGCTTGCAGTGAGCTGAGATGCGCCACTGCACTCCAGTCTGGGCAACAGAGTGAGACTCTGTCTCAAAATAAATAAATAAATAAAATAAAATAAAGGAAAAGAAAGGGAAGAGCATGGAGAAGAGAGGAAAATGACTGTAACCCATTTCTTGATGTTCTGGAACCTAAGGAGAAACAACCTAAAGAAAATCAAAAAACTTCTACGTCCATAATATGACAGGCAGGGAAAAAAATCTTACTGTGACTCAGAGTTAATGTTGACTGAACACAAAAATTAAAAGGTATAACTAGGCACGTTGGCTCACAACTGTAATCCCAGCACTTTGGGAGGCTGAGGCAGGAGGATCCGTTGAGCCCAGAAATTTGATACCAGCCTGGGCTATATAATATAGCAGGACCCCCATTTCAATAAAAAATTTAAATTTTTTAAAAAAATAAAAAAGAAGTAATGCTGCTCATTGCTATCCAAGAATAGGGATTATCAATGGAATTTGTAAGAAGAAATTATAACACAAAGTATGGATATGACCTTACATGCCAGGAACAAGAAAAAAAGTAAAATTTTAAGCAACTGACTCTTCACTTTCTGACTACACACATTCTCTTAGTAGAACCGTCCTTGTAGTCATCAGGGCCTATTTGAAATTCTGAGACTTTTGTTTCCTTTCTTCTCTTCCCCTAGGCCTCACCAATAACCAGACCTCGGCCATTCACATTCTACTTAACCACTTCCAGAATCAAATTTACTTTGAAAAAGCCACACGAGTCACCAAGCTTAAAGACGTGTGAGTGTGTTAAGTGCATAAAGTGTACTGTCATAAACAGTTCTAGGGTCCAGGCGCAGTGACTCACGCCTGTAATCCTAGCGTTTTGGGAGGTCCAGGAAGGTGGATCATGAGGTCAGGAAATCGAGACCATCCTGGCTAACACAATGAAACCAAGTCTCTACTAAAAATACAAAAAATTAGCCAGGCGTGGTGGCATGCACCTATAATCCCAGTTACTCGACAGGCTAAGGCAGGAGAATCGCTTGAACCCAGGAGGCGGGGGTTGCAGTGAGCCGAGATCATGCCACTGCACTCCAACCTGGGCGACAGAGCAAGACTCCTTCTCAAAAATAAGTAAATAAATAAATATTCTGGGACAAGTGGCTTACTGAGTAATCTTGGACCAAGTCGCAACTGCATGACCTAGTCCTCTGTCACCTACCTACTAAAGGGAAAGAGTAAAAGAGAATGAGGCACTGAACCCTTCTGAGTTTATACTAAGTATTGCAAACCTTAGATACTTAGTATAATATCACTTAGTAGTCTAAAAGAAAATTTATAAAATGTTAATTTTCAAGTCTTAGCTGTTATTAAAATTTCACAATAAAAGACAAGTCAGGGCTAGCCACAGTGGCTCATGCCTGTAACTCCAGCACTTTGGGAGGCCCGGGTAGACGGATCACTTCAGTCCAGGAGTTCGAGGCCAGCCTGGACAAACCCCATTTCTACAAAAAATACAAAAAAATTAGCCAGGAGTAGTGGCACAACCTTGTATTCCCAGCTACTCGGGAGGCTGAGTTGGGAGGATTGCTTGAGCCTAGAAGGCAGAGGTTGCAATGAACCATGATTGTGCACTTGCACTCCAACCTGGGTGACAGAGTGAGACCCAGTCTCAAAAAAACAAACAAACAAAAAGGACAAGCTACATTTTGTGTTTCCTGAGTGAAAGCTGGAGAAAAAAGTGTTCAATTTGGAAGGCAGCTCAAGAGCCCAAAGGCTCATTAAATGGAACTCTAGGGATTAGAAAAAGGAAAATCCACCAAATCCAGTGCTGAAGGTCATTTCACGCTCCTGGAGATGTAGCTGCCCAAAAGCTAAAATAATTTTAGTTCCGTCAAAGATTTTAGAGAACATTTCAGTGTACATAACTGTCCTATTACCAAATGTATGACCTGGGAAATTTATAGTTTCCTCATCTGTAAAACCAAGACGCATTCATTCAACCAATATTCACTAGGCACCTACCACATTCCAGGCACTGTTCTAGGCACTGGGAATACAGTAGTGAACAAAACTGACTCCCTGATTTCATGGAGCTTATAATTGAGAGAAGGGGCTGCTACCACACAGGATAGATAATAAAGTATGTTATACTTATGAGTGATATTTTTCTATAAAGAAAAATAAAGCAGGAAAGAGAAACAGTGCCAGGTGGGGGCGTTTTACTTTTAAATAGAAGGGTCAGGAAATAAAATACTGATCTTACAGAGTTGTGAGGATCAAATTATCTAATATATAAAGAAGTTCAAATACTGCCTGGTACATAGTAAGCCTTAAAGAAATGTTACCTATTATTGTTGCTGGGTTTTTTGCGTGTTTTTCTGTTTTGTGTGTGTGTGTGTTTTTTAGATGGAGTTCTGTCATAAAGGTCTGAGTGCAGGGGCGCGATCTTAGCTCACTGCAATCCCCACCTCCCAGATTCAAATGATTCTTATGATTCAGCCTACTGAGTAGCTGGGATTACAGGCACACGCCACAGTACTCAGCTAATTTTTGTATTTTTTATAGAAATGGGGTTTTCCCATGTTGGCCAGCCTGGTCTTGAACTCCTGACCTCAAGTGATCCACCTGCCTCAGTCTCCCAAAGTGCTGGGATTACAGGTGTGGGCCACTGTGCTGGGCCTGTTGCTGTTATTTTTATTACCATTATTATCTACTTATTGTCAAAGATGAAGGAATTCTGGATACCTCAGAAATTCCTAGAGTCTATGAATCCTGAATTTACAATTAGAATTTTACCTGCAAATGTATAAGTTGAATTTCTGGTATTCCAAATCATTGCTCGCTCCAACTCCCCCTAAAAATGGGAATACTGGTTCTTATATGCTTTCGCAGGTATTGTAAGAACTACTAGTTGAAAGATCCTCCAAAAAATATAAGTATGCAAATGCAGAGCAGAATCTCCCCTATTTTGCAATAAAGCAGAGTGATCATCTCCAATGCTACATTTCAGGAGCCTATGTTACCACAGAGGTCAGGTAACAGCTGACAGGTGCCAGCTGATGAGATGAAGACAAGGGAATGGCTTTTAGTGAGTTATAAAAAAGACCTCATTCATATCCCAGCTCCCACACTACCCCTCCACCATCACCAAGACAGTGGGGGCAGAAGGCTGCCAACCTAGCAACAATACTTTCTTGCCACTTCTCTTGCCCCATTCTACTCTTTTGTAACATCTCTTCCCCTTCTTTCTCCCTTTAAGGATGCACCTGACATATTTTAAACAATTCCAGAAGTGAATAAACATGACACCTCAAGAATTCTCCCCTATAATTTGCCCTAGGTGCTAAATTCTCTTTGAAGAATTTCAAATTCTGCTTAGGCTCAAAAATCAAACCTTTACATGACACTTTGATTAACGCTAGGGTTAGTATGCTAGCTATATAAGTGCTAAGCAGAAAACTATTATGGTTCAGACTTTTAGTTGAAAAATTTACTAAATAACTAAGGCTTTTGTAAATACATTGTAAGTAAAGCCTTCTTTAAAGAATAATACTCATCAAAGAAAGGATTTCTTCCAGGACTAGCAGACATGTAGCACATAAAAGTTTTCACATGTAGAATTTCAATCTCGATTCAATACCAGCCTTCTATGGGACCTAGGGCAAGTTATTTCACTTCTCTGGGCCTCCATTTATCCCCGCTATAATTTTCACCCAAAAATCCAAAGAATCTGAAAATGGTCATTCAATAAATGTTAATTTCCTCATGCCAAACAGGAATCATAACACTTTTCTACCTCAATAGGATATCTGGGGCATCAAAAGAGACAACAAATCTTGAAAAGAATATAAATGTAAGACATTTTCATTACTATCATTTTGAACCCTGTATCAGTCAGAGCCTAAGAAAAAAACACTTGAGGACTTGAAACACAAGGACTTTAATGCAGAGAACAGGCAATGGAAGAAACGAGAGGCCCAACAGGGAATGCTGAGACAAATCAGAAGTCTGCATGAGCAAAAAGCCACTACTACTCTGAGGCCTGAAGGCCAGGGAGGGAAGTCCTGGCTTCTCCTTCCTCTTGCCTTCTAATCTCCTGCCAGTTCCTCCACTTGCTAATCCTGCCAGAAACTGCTGACACAGAAGCCTAGGAAGAAAAGGAGCCTGCAAGAGTCAGTTCCTCACTATACCAAAAAGAGAAGAGAAGGCAAGGAATGCATCTGAGGGCAAACAGGACCAGGATCAAGAGGAACATCTACTCTGTTCAGGGACATAAATGATTAAGGAAGAGGAAGAGACTGGGCTGAATCAGTATTGACTCAACG
The DNA here is from genome assembly GCF_047675955.1 of Chlorocebus sabaeus. Lineage (NCBI taxonomy): Eukaryota > Metazoa > Chordata > Mammalia > Primates > Cercopithecidae > Chlorocebus > Chlorocebus sabaeus. The sequence continues at coordinate 48,486,998 of NC_132929.1, read as the reverse complement.
GTATATGCTAGAAGCTGGCCTTTAAGTTTTAAATTATATTGCTGCTATCCAGTTTGTTTGCTTCTCATTAGCTTAACAGGAAATGAGGAAGAAAAAAAGTCATATAAAAGATTAGCTAATTCTGGTTTTATGTTATAGCTTAGATTATTTAAAATTATTTTACTTCCTCAAAACTTAACAATTATTTCCTTAAGGGTGTGTGTGTGCGTATATGTATCTCAAAGTGTTTTCTCTTCTATTATTCCAATGAATATTCATATAAGGCCAGTGAGTTATGCAATTCAGAGAATATTCCCACATTACAAAAGAGGAAATTAAGGCCCTAAAGGTTAAGTAAATTGTCCACATTCAACAAGTAGTTAAGGGAAGAGGCAGGACTATAACCTAGGTCTCCAAGGTTACCCATTAAACTACAACAAGTTTCTTCCCAATCATAAAGGATTTTCTAATATTAAAATGTAAATGTTTGGGCTGTCAATTAGACATAACTGAGCAACACAACATTAATGATTTTAAAGCGGCCAGACGCGGTGGCTCATGCCTGTCATCCCAGCACTTTGGGAGGCCTAGGCGGGCAGATCACGAGGTCAGGAGGTCAAGACCATCCTAGCCAACATGATGAAACCCCATCTCTACTAAAAATACAAAAAAAAAAAAAAAAAAAAAAAAAAATTAGCTGGGCCTGGCGGCACACACCTGTAGTCCCAGCTACCTGGGAGGCTGAGACAGGTGAATTGCTTGAATCCAGGAGGCAGACGTTGAGATGAGCGGAGATTGTGCCACTGGCCTCCAGCCTGGTGACAGAGCAAGACTCCATCTCAGAAAAATAACAACGATTTAAAAATGATTTTAAAGCTTTTCTATTTTTTTTTTTAAAGCAGTGCTTCAATTTTTTTTTTTTTTTTTTTTTTTTTTGAGAGGGAGACTCGCTCTGTCTCCCAGGCTGGAGTGCTGTGGCGCGATCTCGGCTCACTGCAAGCTCCGCCTCCCGGGTTCACGCCATTTCGTGACTCAGCCTCCTGAGTAGCTAGACTACAGGCGCCCGCCACCACGCCCAGCTAATCTTTTGTATTTTTAGTGGAGACGGGGTTTCACTGTTAGCCAGGATGGTCCCGATCTCCTGACCTCATGATCCACCCGCCTCGGCCTCCCAAAGTACTGGGATTACAGGCGTGAGCCACCGTGCACGGCCAGTAGTACTTTCAATATACCAAAGTAGGAAGACTTTCAAATGATTTTTAAAAATCACTAGTTGGTCCGCGGGGCGCGGTGGCTCACGCTTGTAATCCCGGCACTTTGGGAGGCCAAGGTGGGTGGATCACGAGGTCAGGAGATCGAGACCATCCTGGCTAACATGGAGAAACCCCATCCCTACTAAAAATACAAAAAAAAAAATTAGCTGGTCGTGGTGGCAGGGGCCTGTAGTCCCAGCTATACTCGGGAGGCTGAGGCAGGAGAATGGCCTGAACCGGGGAGGCGGAGCTTGCAGTGAGCCAAGATCGCGCCACAGCACTCCAGCCTGGGTGACAGAGCCAGACTCCGCCTCAAAAAAATAAAAATTTAAAAAAAAATAAAATAAAATAAAATAAACTAGTTGGTTTTCTTAAAAATACATACTTACAGGAAAACAAAATTCAAAGGGCACATAGGATACTAAACAAAAGACCCACTCCATTCCTATCCCTCACCAGAGGGGAAGAATTTCTTGAGTATTTTCAAGGAATTTCTATGTACATATAAGCATACGAGCAAGTGTGTGTGTGTGTTCGTACACCTTTATTTTACACATGGGGATTATATTAACCACATTCCGAAAACTGCTTGCTAATATTTACTGAGCCTAAATATATCCTTGGTGACCCTGAAAATCCTACTCCTAAGTATGTATGTGTACACGATCTTCATGGTGGCATTATTCATAATACATCAAAATATCTCAAATGTTCATCAAGTATAAAATGAATAGACTTAGGTAGAGCCCCATAATGGAATATACGCAACAAGGAAGAAAACAACCAACCACTACTACATGCAACAACATACATGAATCTCACAAATGTAATTCTGAACAAAGAAGCCAGATATTAAAAAATACATACTGCATGATTCCATTTACATTAAATTCAAAAGCAGGCAAAACTGATCTAGAAGACAGAAGTTAAATACAAGTTACTACCTTTGGGAGGGGTGGTTAATGACTGGTAGGGAATAAGAAGGCAGCCTGGAGGGCACTGATAATATTCTATACCTTAATCTAGATGGCGATTACACGCGTACGTTTACTTTGTAAAAATTCACTGCACAGTACAATTATGATTTATATATGTACTTTTCTCAATATGTATTTCAATAGAAAGGTATCCAAAATTACTGATTGAGCCAAATTAGACATTTTCTAAAACCAAAAAATTAGTTTCTGCGATATTAATGCAGAAGAGGGAGGAGACACACAACTCAGCCTGGGGTAAGGATCAAGATTTCCCAGACAAGACACAGAAGGCATTCATCACAAAAGAAAAATAATAGTAAATCGGCCTTCATCAAAATTAAAACTTCTGATCATCGAAAGACACATTAACAAAATGAAGGTAGGCTGAGGGGAAATATTGACCACACATATAACAGACAAAGGACTTACATTCAGAATATATAAAGAAGTCTCACAAATCAATAAGGAAAAAAGAAATTTAAAAATAGGCAAAAAACTTGAGCAGGCACTACACAAAAGATATGACCAATAACTACATGAAAAGGTGTTCAACACCACTAGTCATTAGGGTAATGCAAATTAAAATCACAATAAAACACAATACAAACCACCTGCAAGTCTAATATGAAAAAGCCACTGATAGTAACAAACGTTGGCAAGAAAGTAGGCAAATAGAATCCTCACACGTTGCTGGTGGTAGGATAAAATTGTACAACCACTTTGAAAAATACTTTGGCAATTTATTAACTTAAAACGAACAGTTCACATATGACCCAGCAATTCCACTCCCTAGGTACTTAATCAAGTGAAAACACATGCCACATGCACATACAAAAAAAGACCAGTAAATAAATGTTCAGGCCAGGCGCGGTGGCTCATGCCTGTAATCCCAGCACTTTGGGAGGCTGAGGCGGGCGGATCATGAGGTCAGGAATTCGAGACCAGCCTGGCCAATATGGTGAAACCCTGTCTCTACGAAAAATACAAAAATTAGCCGGGCATGCTGGCACACGCCTGTAGTCGCAGCTACTCAGGAGGTTGAAGCTGAAGAATTGATTGAACCCGGGAGACGGAGGTTGCAGTGAGCTAAGATTGCACCACTGCACTCCAGCCTGGGCAACAAAGCAAGACTCCATCAATAAATAAATAAATAAATACTCATAGGAACTTTCACAGTACTCAAAAACTAGAAACGCTGCAAATGTTCATTAACAGGAGAATGGACAAACAGTGGTATATGCATGCAACTGAATATTAGACAGCATTTTTAAATAAAAGAACTACTGATACATATAACAGCATGGATGAATCTCCAAAACAACATGTTGTATAAAAGTTGCCAAAAGCTAAATAGTAGATACTGTATGGCTCTCTTTGTGTGAAGTTCAAGCACAACTTATAGGACACTTCAAAATCAATTTATAGGGGCAAAAATCAGAATGATGGTTGCATCTGGGGAAGTGAAGCAGAAGACTTACTGGAAAAAGGCATGAGGAAACTTTCTAGGTGATAAAAATGTTTAATTTGATCTCATGATTACAGGAATATAAATATGTACATGAGTATACATATCTGTCAAAATCCAAGTGTGTACTTCAGATTTAAAGATTTACTAGCATTGAAATTAAAAATAATAGGGAAAAATTAGATATATACTACCTTCCATTTAAATTAGAAGTTAACACTGTTCCTCAAAAATTAAACAGAATTGGGCTAGGCGCGGTGGCTCACACCTGTAATCCCAGCACTTTGGGAGGCCGAGGCGAGTGGATCATGAGGTCAGCAGTTCGAGACCAGTCTGACCAACACAGTGAGACCCCGTCTCTACTAAAAATACAAAAAATTAGCCAGGTGTGGTGGTGAGCGCCTGTAATACCAGCTACTCGGGAAGCTGAGGCAAGAGAATCACTTGAACCTGGGAGGCAGAAGTTGCAGTGAGGAAAAAAAAAAAAACAACAATGCTTACCTCATCAATTTACTCAGCGGAGTGGTAGAGCAAAAGCCAGATTACAATAGACAAATAGACTCAGAGGTGAGGATACCAAGACAAGTAAGATAAACTATTCTTTCAAAAAGCTAATCAATGAAAGTCATTCACTATCACAGTAGAAATAGTGAGATTCGGTAACTACTTATCAAAGACTCTGTGAGAGTGGTTTCATGTAGACTTCAGGGTGAATTAGATAACAACTAAATTACCTTGTAACTCTACAATTCTGTATACACAAGGACCAAAATTAGCAAAAGGAAAAGATTAATGAGGTCAAGAGCATGTATAGCATCTACAAAATCACTTATGAGAACCAAATATATACATAGTAATTAGTCTGTAGAATACATCATTATATATAGCACAGAAAATGACATATTTCTAGAACATCTACAAAGTTCCTACTTTCTACAACCTTTAAATTCGTTAGGAATTACTGACATATAAAGACTCTAAGGAAAACAATCCCAATGCCCATCAACAGACAGATAAACAAAATGGGATATATACATAAACTAGAATATTTTTCAGCCTTAAAAAGGAATGAAATTCTGATACATGCTACAACATGAATGAACCTTGAAAATGCTGAGTCAAATAAGCCAGACAGAAAAGGACAAATATGGTATGATTCACCTTATATGAAAAACCTAGAATAGTCAAATTCATAGATACAGAAAATAGAATGGAGATTACCAGGATCTGGGGAGGCAAGAGGATGTGGAGATTTATTGCTTAATGGGTACAGTGCTTCTCTTTGGAATGATGAAACACTTGTAGAAATGGACAGTGGTGACGGTTACACAACTTTGTAAATGTACTTAATGCCACTGACTTACACACTTAAAAATGGTAAATTTCATGTATATTTTACCATAATAAATTATTCTATTAAAAATTACTCTAAAACCAGATATCAAACTGAGATCAAGCTTCTCACATAGTGAGTATATCGGCTCAGGTTGTTGACAAAACTCATCCTCAGCTATGGCCGCCCCAAAATAGGTCAAGTTTTCAATGAAGACTCCTTTAAGGAAGGAAATAGACTTAAGCAGTAAATCAGTTCACTCACCTCAGTGATGGCTAAGATCTTCAACTGAAAGCCAGAAGTCACCTAAGGTCACATCATGGAGCAAAAGGAAGAGGACTTCAGTAGCCTCATGTAGGATATTATTTTCTCAGAACCATCAAGTAGTTCTGATCAACAATTTCATTGCCTGTTCTTGAAAAAGTCCTGATATATTTGGACAAAAATACCAAACAGAAATCTCTTTACCCCTTCCACAGTTGGCAGTCATCACCCTCAAAACTAAAGAGTCAAACTAGGATATGGACCTCTCAAGCTGAGGAGGAAAGGGGGAGGGGGAGGGACAACATCCATTCTCAGTCAAAATGCCTCCAGTTGCTACTTGTTCAAATCAAGTCTCTCAGCTTGCTAACCCAACTGCTGTATGAATTCTTTACACACTTACCAACTTCCTGCCTTCTATTTCCAAGTATTATACTACTCAACCAGAGCAGTGGTTCTCAAGTGGAAACAATTTTGCCCCAGAAGGAATAACTGGCAAATCTGGAGACACTTTTGGTTGTTACAATTAACTGCTACTGTCATCTACTAGGTAGAAGCCAGGGATGTTGTTAACCATCCTACAATATACAGGACAACTCTCCCAACAAAGATTGATCTTGCTCAAAATATCATTCATGCCAAAGCTGAAAAAACCTGAACTAGAGGTTTAAAAAAAGTCTAAGGATTTCACAGTAAAATGTGACAGCTTTTTATTCAAAGTACTACTTTGATTTTTAATTTGTTAATTAAAGTCCATTAATCCTTAAGGATGACATTTCTCCTGTTTTTGTAATACTTCCCTATATTGTGCTGGATGCAGTGGCTTATGCCTGTAATCCCAGTACTTTGGGGGGCCAAAGCAGGTGGATCACTTGAGGTCAGGAGTTCAAGACCAGCCTGGCCAACATGGTGAAACCCTATCTATACTAAAAATTAAAAAATGAGCCAGACATGGTGGTGCATGCTTGTAATCCCAGCTACTTGGGAGGCTGAGACAGTAGAATCGCTTAAACCCAGGAGGTAGAGGTTGCAGTGAGCCGAGATCGCACCACTGCACTCCAGCCTGGGCAACACAGCAAGTCTCCGTCTCAAAAACAAACAAACAAACATTGTATGAGGTTTAAAAAGCCACTGAAAAGTTTACATACCCCAGGTGCAATAGCTCATGCCTGTAATTCCAGTACCTCAGGAGGCGGAAGATGCACTATCACTTGAAGCCAGGAGTTCAAAACCAGCCTGGGCAACAGAGCCAGAACCCCGTGTTTCTAGGAAAAATTTTTAAAATTAGCCAGGCATGGTGGCATGCACCTATAGACCCAGGTACTAGGGAAGACCGCTTGAACCCAGGAGTTTGAGGCTGCAGTGAGCTATAATCACACCACTGTACTCTAGCTTGGGTGACAGAGCAAGACCCTCTCTCTCAAAATAATAATGTATGAGTCCATTTATTTGGCATTCTGAGAAAGGCAAAACTAGGAAGAAAGAAACAGATTAATGGCTCCCAGCAATTGGGAATGGAAGAAGTGGTTTACTACAAAGTAAAGGTGAATTTTGGGGGAGTAATTAAACTTTTAAAACTTGATTATGGTGCCAGTAGTGATCACACGGCTAGTTTCATTTGTCGAAACTCAGAATTTGTACTAAAAAAAGGGAATTTTACTCTACGAAAATTATACGTTGATACCATTCAAAGACTGGCCACAACAAAACTAAAATAGCTAAATAAATAACTAAAACTCAAATATTATCAAAGTAGACTTCAAACAAGGAATATTATCAGAAATTGAAGAGGAATATTACATAATGACAAACGCGTCAATTTACCAAGAAATCAGACAATCCTAAATGTATATGCATCCAACAACAGATCTTCAAAATACACAAATCAAAAATTGATAGAACTGAAAGTAGAAACAAATCCACAAGTACATTTGCACACTTCAACACTCTTCTATCACCCTTCCAATCAGTAACTACATCAGTAAGAATATGAATATCTGTAAGCGTATACAGAACACTATCAACCAACTTGACCTAACTGACATTTACAGAATGCTACCTCCAACAAGAGCAGAATACATATTCTTTCCAAGTGCACGTGGAACATTCACCAACAAAGGCCACGCTGTGGGCCATAAAACAAACCATATAAAGAATGTTCTCTATCCACAATAAAATTAAACTAGAAACCAATAAAGCAAAAAGATATCTCAAACTTCAGAGTGGTTTTTCCAGAAGCAGAAAATTAGTACACACTTACTTAATAATCAAACCCCATTTAAATAATTTCCAAGTCAAACCAACCTCCTAATATCTAATAACTCTATTAAATAAAAGCTAGATGTGACAGAACATTTAGACTATTACTTCTTTTCCCAACACTCATTTTGAAATCATATAGAATAGAAAAGAGAATCGACAAGAGAGAGAAACCTGGCTGGGTGCGGTGGCTCATGCCTGTAATCCCAACGCTTTGGGAGCTGAGGTGGGTGGATCATCTGAGGTCAGGAGTTCAAGACCAGCCTGGCAAACACGGTGAAACCTCATCTCTACTAAAACACAAAAGTTAGCCAGGTGTGGTGGCAAGTGCCTGTAATCCCAGCTACTCGAGAGGCTGAGGCAGGAGAACTGCTTCAGCCCCAGAGGCAAAGGTTGTAGTGAGTTGAGACTGTGCCACTGTACTCCAGCCTGGGCGACAGTGAGACTCTGTCTCCAAAAAAAAAAAAAAAAGAGAGAGAGAGAGAGAGAAACCTGTGCAAATATACACATACAATGAAATTGCATACAGACCTTTTTTCTGCTGGGGTTTTTGAGACTCAGAAGATGCAGGAAATTGAGTTCTCTGAAATGAAATAAGTAGTCTATATTGAAGGACCACAATATAAAGTTGCTAACTTAAAGAAGCATCCAAATAACAAGAATAATCAGTAGCTCACCAATTATGCAATTTAATCCATTAAATCCATATTCTAATACAAAGAGTTATTTTGAATATGGTTTAAAAAACAAATGTCAAGTCATACTTTTGGTATCCAAACAATTAACAATGTATTACGCATATTTATATTTACAATGTGATTTTTAATGTATAATTATAGTATATAGTAAAATGTGCATAAGAAATATACTAAGTTCTTAAACACCTCATATTAGTATTATACTTGATGCCATACATCTCAGCAGCCAAACCAAAAAAGTGATCACTGTTTGATAAAAGGAAGCTTATGAGGTCATCTACACAGAAACTGTCTAGCACTCAATTCTAAAACGGAGATAGTTATTTTACACTATAACCTCGTAGAAAACCATCAAATTAATTTTTCTTTTATCATCTTCCTATGACATACCACAATATAAGCAAAAATAATGGCTGAAATTTTTCCAGATGTAATGAGAAACACCAATCCTTAGTTTCTGGATACTCAACAAATCCTGACCAGGTTAAATGAAAATAAATACATACTTAGATACATCATAATGAACAGCACCAGAGACAAGACGCAGCTCTTAAAAGCAGCCAAACAATAAAATATATCACCAGATTACCAACAAAGAAAGGACAGTTATTTGGGAGGCCGAGGGGAGAGGATCACTTGAGGTCAGGAGTTCAAGACCAGCCTGACCAACATGGTGAAACCCCATCTCTACTAAAAATACAAAAATTAGCCAGGCATGGTGGCACGTGCCTATAGTCCCAGCTACTTGGAAAGCTGAGGCAGGAGAATGGCTTGAACTTGGGAGGCAGAGGTTACAGTGAGCCAAGATCATGCCATTGCCCCCAAGTCTGGGGGACAGAGGGAGACTCCGTCTTAAAAAAAATAATAAAGAAAGGCCAGACGCCGTGCCTCGCACCTGTAACCGCAGCACTTTGGGAGGCCAAGGCAGGTGGATCACCTGAGGTCAGGAGTTCAACACCAGCCTGGCCAATATGGTAAAACCCCATCTCTACTAAAAATACAAAAATTATCTGGGTATGGTGGCGGGCACCTGTAATCCCAGCTACTTGGGAGGCCAAGGCAGGAAAATCACTTGAACCCAGGAGACAGAGGCTGCAGTGGGCCAAGAGCACGCCACTGCACTCCAGCCTGGGTGATAAGAGCAAATCTCCATTTCAAAAAAAAAAAAAAAAAAAGAGGAAAAGAAAAACAAATAAGACAGACTGACAGTTGGCTCTTCAACAATTAAAAATGGAAGACAATATCGCAAGAAGACATCATCAGAAGAATTACTCCAGTGTCAGGTACTAAGTAAAATGAATGTTAATTTAGACCAGAGGTCAGCTAGGTACGGCCCACAGGTCAAATCCATCCTGTTTTTTATTTGGTCCACAGCTAAGAATGATTTTTACATTTTTCAATGGTTGAAAAAATTCAAAAAATATTTTAACACATGAAAATTCTGAGTCAAATTTCAGTGTCTATAAACAAAATTTTGTTGGAACATACCCACACTCATGTTTATAGAATGTCTATGGTTGCTTTTGTCCTACAACACCATTGTTGAGTAGTTATCACAGAGACTACATGGCCTACAAAGCCCACGATATTTACTATCTGGCTCTTTGCAAAAAAAAAGTTTGCCAACACTTGATCTAGATTCTCACATCCATCAAAACTAATTTTCAACAACAAAGGCAAATTTTTAAAACGTTCAAAATTTGAGAGTTTTTAGATTCTCACCAAGTAAACTTTTAATGAAAATATATTAAGAAAAAGAAAAATAATCCTAGGACGAAGGAGTTGAATGAGCAAAGGAATTGGTAAGATAAGTCAGTATTCTAAGCATCTAATGACTGAATAAAACCAAAAAAAAAAAGCATAATTTGTGTTTAATTAAAATACATTAGGAATTACAAAACTAAACAACAATGGCATACATTTGCAGATGGCAACAGATGGTAGTAAAGCATTTGATGGTCCCTGTATTAGCAACATTTAAGCTTGGACTTACAGTAAACACATATTTTTTAATTTCTTTGGTACTCATTAAAGGAAGGCAAAGTATAACTTCCAAGGAATGAAGAGGAGCAGAAAGGGAGGGGGAACAGATGGAAATTCAGTTTTTTAAAAAAAAAAGCAAGAAAGGAGGTAGAAAAAAATGAAATTCTCTAGTTTAAGACAGACAGATCAGCCAGGTGTGGTGGCTCACACCTATAATTCCAGCATTTTGGGAGGCTGAGGCAGGAGGATCACATGAGCCTAGAAATTTGAGACCAGCCTGGGCAAAATAGCGAGACCCTGCCTCTATTAAAAAAACTTTAGGAATTAGTCAGGCATAGTGGCACGTGCCCGTAGTCCTAGCTACTCAGGAGGCTGAGGTGGGAGGATCTCTTAAGCCCAGGAGGCCAAGTTGCAGCAAGCCATGATCGAACCACTGCACTCCAGCCTGAGGAACAGGCTCAAAACAAACAGCCAGGTGTGGTGGCTCATGCCTGTAATCCCAGCACTTCGGTATGCCAAGGCAGGTTGTTGAGTTCAGGACTTTAAGACCAGCCTGGGCAACATGGCAAAACTCTATCTCTACAAAATATACAAAAATTAGCCAAGCGTGGCCTGCACCTGTAGTCCCAGCTACTTGGGAGGCTGAGATGGAAGGATAACTTGAGCCCAGGAGGCGGAGGTTGCAGTGAGCCAAGATCACACCACTGCACTCCAGCCTGGGTGATAGAGCAAGACTCTGTCTCAAGAAAAACAAAAACAAAAAAACAAAAAAACAAAAAACAGGGCAATGTAAATTATCACATTAAGACATAATTTCATATCCACCATAATGACTGATGGTAGAAGCATAAATTGTTACAATCACCATATAGTTTCCTGTAAGTAATACTCTATTACCTAGCAATCTATTTCTAGGTATACCTTAGAGAAACTCTTAGACATTACATCAGAACACCTACATAATAATGCTCAGGGCTAGGACGAAAGTGAGGCATGTGAGGTACCCAGGGTACAAACCTTGAGGGGGTACTTACTCCATAAAATGTGAACCCTAAGCACCTCACTTACCTTTCCTTAGTCCTGGCCCTATTTTTAACAGCTTTTTTTTTTCCCCCCCGAGACGAAGTCTCACTCTGCCAAGCTGAAGTGCAGCGGCACCATCTCGGCTCACTGCAACCTTCGCCTCCTGGGTTCAAGCGATTCTCCTGCCTCAGCCTCCCGAGTAGCAGGGACTACAGACGTGCACCACCATATCCAGCTAATTTTTGTATCTTTAGTAGAGACGGGGTTTCACCAAGTTGGCCAGGATTGTCTCCATCTCTTGACCTCGTGATCCACTGCCTCGGCCTCCCAAAGTGCTGGGATTACAGGTGTGAGCCACCGCACCCAGCAGCAGCATTGTTTTTAATAACTAAAAACCAGAAATAATCCCAATCTCCATCTAGAGGAATGGATAAGTTAACTGACATACTTTACTACAATAGGATACTACACAGTGTTGAAAAAATGAATAAACTGAAGGTTAATAAATTTTAAAAACTAATATATTGTTTAAGGATATATATAAAAATATATATGGTAAAACTATAAAAATACAAAATATTAATATAAAATTGAAGAAACACTACATCTGATGTGGAGGAAGGAAAACACAGGAGAGAGGCGTTTAGGAGGTTTCAAAGTTATTAATGACCCATTTCCTAACCCGCACAGTAGGAACAAAAGTTTCCATTATATTATCCTTTAAAGCATACATACAACATTTTAACCACTCTTTTAGAGGTATATTAGGTATATATTTCACAACAACAAAAATTAATCCTCAAAATAAAAAAGAATACTTATTTGTTTTGGTTAAAGATCTTGATTTTAAAATGCACAAAAATTTATAGAGATATTTCACCAAAGAGATATGCGTGGAAAATAAACATATACAAATTCTTCAATATCATTATTCATGAAGGAAATACAAATTAAAACCACCATATGCCATCACTACCCATCCACTAGAATGGCTAAATAAAAACAAACTGACAAACCAAGTGTTGACAGAGATGGGGAAAAATCACAACCCTCATGCATTGTTCATGGAAATGTTAACTGGTATATAGTCTGCAGAAGTTAGGCAGATTTGTTTCTCTTTTTTTAAACAAATACTTAAACAATACAACCCAGCATTCCACTGACACAAGGAACCCTTTTGGAATGACGGACATGTTCTAAAAGTAGCCTCTGATGACAGCTGTGCAACTATATAAATTTACTAAAACTGATCAAACGATGTACTTAAATAGGGTAAATTTTATGGTATGTGTATTATACCTCAATAAAACTGTTTTTTAAATGTTAAAGAACTATTTTTTAAAATCTAACTAGAAATTTTTAACTTTGGGGAATATATTAGTAAAGAATGTTAAAGACTCAAAAAGCACCTTCAAAAGTTAGCAATCCTTCTTTCGGCACAAAGTAGAATTATTTTTTGATAAGTCTTTTACTCAAGACTTTCCAGAACATTCTGAGATGGAAAGGATTCTACTAATCCACTCAATCTCATTCATGGGATGTATACAGAATTATTTTTTCTGTTATTTCTTCATTTTTATATAGTTTTATGATCATTTATTCATCCAACAAATATTCATGGAGCACCTGATACACAGGCACTATATCTGAGCTAGATCAACTAGTGTGCTAATTTCTGTTTTCTGCTCTTATTAGTTTAATCCTTTAATTTACAGGATGACAGGTATTTATCCAAATACATCAAATAATGGGAATCAGGGCATTATAAAAAATTTTATAAGCACAAATCATGAAAGCCAGAGCTAGTTGCTCATTCATTTTGAGTTTTTGTACTTTTCAGACAAGGTCTCACTCTGTCCCTGCTGGAGTACAGAGGCATGATCATGGCTCACTGGAGCCTCAACTTCCCCCAGGCTCAGATGATCCTCCCGAGCAGCTGGGACTACAGGTACATGCCGCCACGTCTGGATAATTTTTGTGTTTTTTGTAGAAATGGGGCTCCAACATGTTGCCCAGGCTGGTCTCAAATCTCTGGACTCAAGCTATCCTCCCACCTCGGTTTCCCCAAGTGCTAGCATTACAGGCATAAGCCACCAAGTACAGCCCATCTGTTCATTTTTTAAGAATTCTAAACTATTATATACACTGAAAATACAAATATCAGTCCTCAGTTTTCCCTTCTAGGAACTGGTAGCAATCCATAAGTAATTTTGGTAGCATATTAGAATTTCTGTGTCCCACACTGGGCTAGTTTTACTCAGTTTTGATGGGATGTCTTCTGGCCTCAAGTCCTTGACTGTAGCCTTCTTAGATTTTTACCTATACATTTCTTCAAAAATTCTCTGTGAGTTTTTAGTCTTTTCCTTTTCTCTACTCCATATCCATATATCCTTATCTACAGATCTATATATGTCTTCCTTTGTGTTATGAAATTAAGATCACATAATACATCCCACTTCAAAACTACCTTTTATTTAAATGTACACAATGGAAGTCCCCCCAAGTCAAGAGTCGTAACACTTTTTTTTTTTTTTTCCTGAGTTTAGGAGCTGAGGTTTAATAGGCAGAAGAAAAGAAAGGAGAACAGCTTTCTCTAGTAAGAGAGAGGGGCTTCTGAGAGGAAAAGCAATTAGTTATAACATTCTTTTTAATGACTGCATAATATTCCACAGTATGGAAATATCTGAAGTCATCAATTACCCTATTAATGGGCATTTAATTTGCTTCCAGCGGTTTGACACTACAGACAGTACAACAATGAATGCCCTAGTACTACACGCTCATGTTTAACTTTTTTTTCTATGGGACACAGGTCTAGGAGTAGGATTACTGGGTCCTTTTAATTGTATTAAAAGATAAGGCCGGGGGCAATGGCTCACGCTTGTAATCCCAACACTTTGGGAGGCCGAGGCGGGCAGATCACGAGGTCAGGAGTTCCAGACCAGCCTGGCCAACATGGTGAAACCCGTCTCTGCACAAATACAAAAATTAGCTGGGCGTGGTGGTGAGGGCCTGTAATCCCAGCTACTCCGGAGGCTGAGGCAGAAAAATCGCTTGAACCCGGGAGGCGGAGGTTCCACTGAGCAGAGATCGCATGACCGCACTGCAGCCAGGGCAACAGATTGAGACTCCGTCTCCAAAAAAAATAAATAAATAAAAATAAAGATAAATAAATAAAAGACCACTTTTCCAAAAAGGGCAGAAATTCAAATTTCCATGCATTGCTAACTTGAAAAGATGAAAATTACTATAAACGTAACACTAGCAATAAATCTGACAACAATGAAAATAGTTAACTTCAGGCTTAATTGCTAAAGTCACATCAAAACAAAAACTATTCTCTTTAAAACAGTATTAGACATTCAAATGTACAGGACAATTCTGCCGTCACAGACTCAAGTTCATATTCTGTTACACAAACACCTGTGATGAGCACTAAAGGATAAGCTATATTTGTAGCAATGTTATGTTACCCGTTATCTTTTACACTTTAAGATTGTGGAGAAGTATTTTCTTTCCTATGTTTTTAATATTTAAAACCCAGTAACATTAACCATGCTTTTTTTTTTTTTTTTTTTTTTTTTGAGACGGAGTCTCGCTCTTGTTGCCCAGGCTGCAGTGAAATGATACGATCTCGGCTCACTGCAACCTCTGCCTCCTGGGTTCAAGCGATTCTCCTGCCTCAGCCTCCCTAGCAGCTGGGATTACGGGAGCCCGCCACTATTTCCAGCTAATTTTTTGTATTTTTTTTAGTAGAGACGGGGTTTCACTACGTTGCCCAGGCGGGTCTCCAACTCCTGACCTCAGGCGATCCACCCACCTCAGCCTCCCAAAGTGCTGGAATTGCAGGCGTGAGCCACCACGCCTGGTCTATTTAATTATTTAAAAATATTTGTTTCTTTGGCGGGGGCGGGGACGGAGTCTGTCTCTGTCGCCCAGGCTAGAGTGCAGTGGCATGGTCTCGGCTCACTGCAACCTGCGCCTCCGGGGTTCAAGTGATCCTCCTGCCTCAGCCTTCCGGGTACCTGGGATTAGAGGCGTGATGCACCGCGTCCGGCCCAGTTATTTTAAATTTCTTAGCTTAATAAAAATGTTTCGGCCGGGCGTGGTGGCAGGCGCCTGTATTCTCAGCTAATCGGGAGACGGAGGTTGCAGTGAGCCCAGATAGCGCCATTGCACTCCAGCCAGGGACCACAACAGCGATACTCCGTCTCAAAAAAAAAAAAAAAAAAGTTTGTCTTCAGAGTTTTCTAATTACACTAGAATAATATGACAACTCTGCAAATGAGAGGAGAAAACAAACAAAAGGCCCTCTAGCAATAACACTAACCTTGCTGCTTAGCCAAAACTAAGTTGTAAAACAGTCAAAGGCTGCTATCGTACTGTTTTCCAAGGCGTTTTTCGAAAGACAATAAATTCCGAATGCCTAAAATCATTCTAACAAACGGACAGAACAGGCTTTCAAACCCAACACTAAAGCAAGGTAAACAAGTCTTCATACCTGGCACTTCACCGAAATTACATCCAATTATGGATATATGCCTCAAAACAATAGCGACTAGGTCACCCTGAATTCATCGGGTTCCTCTATATTAGCAGTTCTGTGGAGTTAACGCTCAACTCAACCTTCAGCTGAATTCCAAAACCGTACTTTCCTAAACTTAATCACCACAGAAAAAACATAGCCCTGCTCCACTGGCAGGAGGCAGTGACGCTGCAAGCTTCCAGGCTGTCGTTCATGTTAAATTCCCAATTCACGGGATTAACAGAAACTGTCTACACAAGTGCTAGTTATTACCTTCCAAACCCCCGAGAGAAAAAAGCTAGGACTAGGGTAAGAGCCATTACAGGTGAGAAGTCTCCCTTCTCCGTCCAGGGCACCCCAAGAGGGACCACAGTCCTAGAACAGGACCTGTGCTGCTAAGTATCCAGACTTGCCCCAGGCGACCAGTTCCCGGGACAGTAGGAAGGGAACCGTGTCGCCCCGCCCACCCTGAGCCGCTCGGCACCCAGCTCCGCCTCTCTCCAGGAACCGCTGCATGGGACAGAGGCCACCCGCCAGCCTGCCTTGCCCTGGCCCGGCAACTAAAGAGAATCTCGGCGCTTACCGTCGCAACTCTCTCCTCAGCCATCTTGGCTCAGCCCACCACTGCGCGACCGGAAGTCGGCGGATTCCCAGACAACGAGGCAAGCGGAAGTTGTAGGACTGTGGAGGACGCTGAGGAGCCCGGGAAGGAAGCAAATAGCCGAGTGACCTAAGGAATCGGGGGAGAGTTAGGGTCTGCTCCACAGAAGGCTTACCTCTGAAAGAGTAGGGGAGGGAATGCGCAGCCACTCGCTGCCTTTATCCCGAGAAGCCCCTAACCCCTCTCGTCGTGGTCTGTACATGGTCTGTACCTCCGGCCGCGCTGGCTGGATAGGCCAGCCACCTGGGATGTCAGCCTGTTTCTCCCGCCACCTGGCCGTACCCTGACTCTAATCTGCATTTAATTCAGTCCTCCTTCCGGGACCCTCGGGCGGAGAATCTCATTCTTGCCTTTGGTACAAAACTCCCCGTTTCTTGGCTATCCCTATGGAATTGAGGTACTCACCTTATCAGCTTCCCACTCTTGTTTACTCCAGAATTTGCAAACACGCTCCCGGTGGGCTCCGTTTGAGCAGCAGTCTTTTGATCGGAAATATTTAAAAGTTAGGAGATTTCGCAAGAAATCGGCCATGGGATAAAGAGACGACAGTCGCCCTGCGTTTCTGCAAGGCAGTGAAATCGATCTGAATGGCGGCTGCGACTGTAAATAAACATTTCTTGGCCTTTTTACCACAGTCTTCCCTTCCTAACATACTTCAGGCGTTTTCCAGTGCCTGTCTGGCCCCAGGTGCGGTGAATTAAATGTTTAGTGTTTCTAAACCAGGAAAACGTGTGGGCTTTGGAATCAAACATGAGTTCTGGATTTGATTACTGCGTGACCTAAGCCCGTCGTTTCTTTGAGCCTCATTTATTAAAGTGCCGGGAGCTGTGTGATGAACAAAACAGGATCCCTGCACCTGAGCACTGACTTTAGTCCCAATTCATACTTTTAAGTCTCGCTCTTGTAATGTAGACATAAAATCTGCGTCTCCCAATTCGTGAATTGGGAAAGCATTTAAGACAAGTTTCTCCAGGCCTTTAAGAGAAGGAGAACCCCACTGACTAATAATTACAGTTACGTAGAAGAAACAAGTACGGTAATCTATCTAAATACAAGGGGAAAAGACAGCAATAAAATGACAGCTCTAAGTATTTCAGTAACACTCTCTTAATCTTTATAACAATCCCATGAGACTGTTAGTCTCCCACTTTTTTCAGATAAATACTCTGCTTTTCATTTATTTAAAAAAATTTTTTTTGCAGTTTGGCCAGCATGATGAAACCCCGTCTCTACTAAAAATACAAAAAATTAGTCGGGCGTGGTAGTGGGCACCTGTAATCGCAGCTACTCGGGAGGAGGCTGAGTCAGGAGAATCACTTGAACCCAGGAGGCGGAAGTTGCAGTGAGCCGAGATCGCACTACGGCTCTCCAGCCTGGGCGATAGAAGGAGACTACGTCTAAAAAAAAAAAAAAAAAAAAAAAAAAAAAAAAAAAAAAAAAAAAATTGCTGGGCTCAGTGGCTCATTACGCCTGTAATCCCAGGACTTTGTGAGGCTGAGGTGAGCACATCAGCTGAGGTCAGGAGTTCGAGACCAGCCTGGCAAACATGGTGTAACCCCGTCTGTACTAAAAATACAAAAAATTAGCGGGGCGTGGTGGCTGGCTCCTGTAATCCCAGCTACTCGGGAGGCTGAGGCAGGAGAAGTGCTTGAATCCAAGAGGCAGAGGTTGCAGTGAGCCGAGATCGTGCCATTGTACTCCAGCCTGAGCAACAAGAGAAAAACTGTCTCAAAACATTTTTTTCAGAGACAGAGGTCTCACTGTGATGTCCAGACTGGACTTGAACTCCTAGGCTCAAGCAATCCTCCTGAGGCAGGAAAATAGGGTCTGGAGGCAGGGAACATAAGGCTGATTCACACTGCAGCTGTAACAGGAAATGTTCTGTGCATAGGGCATAGGTCGTAAATGTCTTTGTAACTTTACTTCATCTTCTCCATTTACATAAGGCATACCCGAAGTAACCATGGAATCCTCTGGTGGTATTTAAACTCCCCAAAATTCTGTAACAGAGCCCTTGAACTTCTAAGCTCAGGCCCACTGCCACACTGTGGAGTGTACTTTCATGTTTAATAAATTCCTTTGTCCCTTCCTTGCTTTGTTTGTGCATTTTGTCCAATTATTTTTTCAAGACACCAATAATCTGGACACTCTCCACCTTTAACACTTCCACCTCATCCTCTCAAGTAGCTAGGATTACAGGCACCAGTCACCATGCCTGGTGCTAAATTCTCCACTTTTCAGAGATTAAAAACTTTGCCTAAGTGAGCCGAGATCTTGCCACTGCACTCCAGCCTGGGAGACAGAGCAAGACTCTGTCTCTAAATAAATAAATAAATAAATAAATAAATAAATATTCATTTCTAATCCCCAGTGCTTAGTTTTCTTGTTTTTGGGACAGGATCTTGCTCTGTTGCCCAAGTTCAGTGGGACAATCACAGCTCACTGCAGTCTCCACCTCCCAAGCTCAAGTGATCCTCCCACCTCAGCCTCCCAAGTAGCTGGGACTACAACTTCATGCCACCACACCCAGCTAATTTTTGTATCTTTTGTACAGATAGGGTTTCGTCATGTTACCTAGGCTAGTCTCAAGCTCCTAAGCTCAAGCAATCCAGCCACCTTGACCTCCCAAAGTGCTGGAATTACAGGCGTGAGCCACCCGGCCCAACACACAGCGCTTAGTTTCATGCAGTTTTTCAGTATTGCAGTCCTCTTCATGGGCGGGGCTACTATGCAACACTGGCAGTCCAGGAAGAAATCATTCCCAAGGAATCAAAAACATGAAATAAAAAGAGGAATTGAATCTAATGTCTTCTACCCTATTCTTTTTATCTTCTACCCTATTCTATCTTCTACCCTATTCTTTTTACACATAGTCTTTTTGCCACTTTCAAAAGACTGATTCTCAATTTGACATGTCACTCCCTGTTCTCTTCAGTTACCCGTTAGTGCTACCGATTTGGGGAATTCCCAGCACTCCTCTACAGAGAATACACAACATCTAGAACAAAATTTTCCAAAGGCCTCTTCACTAAAGTGTAAGAAACTACTTTCACCTTTTCCTTCAAAGATGCAACCATTTATTTCAGGGCCTAAATATCCAAGGTCCCTTTAACCAGCAGATCCAAAACCATTCTAGAGAAACTCCTCTATTATTTCCACAAAACAAGAAATAGAAAGAAGAAGCCATTATGTCTCTTTTTTCAGAGCAAAGAACTACAGACTCAGGCCTAGTCCATTTGCATGACTGTCTGGGGGTACCTGCTGCAGTCAGGAGGACCCGGGGGCAGTTTAGTCATCAGTGAATAGCGAATAGACTGCAGCATTCTCCTTATAAAGGATTTACCTCTCAATTCCAAACCTTTCCTCAAGG
The DNA here is from genome assembly GCF_047675955.1 of Chlorocebus sabaeus. Taxonomy (NCBI): domain Eukaryota; kingdom Metazoa; phylum Chordata; class Mammalia; order Primates; family Cercopithecidae; genus Chlorocebus; species Chlorocebus sabaeus. Next base: position 48,467,211 of record NC_132929.1, on the reverse strand, counting down.
GATTCACTGAAAAGCCAGTAAAGGGTGAAACTTAAGTGGGGAATGGATTACAAAGGCTAACTGGTATCTGTAGATGGCTATATCAACATGTAACTTGCAAATACAGAAGAATACATAATACATGTTGTCTAGACATCTGGATGAAGTTTTCATTTTGTTTCATTTTATCTCATTTTGAGACAGAGTCTGGCTCTATCACCCAGGCTGGAGTGCAGTGGTGCGATCTCGGCTCACTGCAACCTCCGGGTTTAAGTGATTCTTGTACCTCGGCCTCCAGAGTAGCTGGGATTACAAGCCCCAGCCACCATTCCTGGCTAATTGTTGTATCTTTAGTAGAGACAGGATTTCACCATGTTGGCCAGGCTGGTCTCAAACTCCTGACCTCAAGTGATCTGCCTGCCTTGGCCTCCCAAAATGCCAGGATTATAGACATGAGCCACCATGCCCAGTGTGGATGAAGTTTTAATAAGATATAACAATGTCCTTTATATCAGAGGTGTGGTAGAAGGGGAAGAGGATGGGGAAATGAGAGAAGAGCATCTTTTCTGGGGGATTTTTAAAATATATATTTCTACACAATAAAGATTTGTTTTTCAAATAAATAAATTACTTTATAGCACCCTTATATACTGTCAGTTCAATAAGTTGTTAACATCTTTTGGAAGGCATCTGGCATTATAAATCCTTAAAAATGTGCATACCCTTTGATCAGTTCTATTTCTGAAATTATATGCTAAGGAAGCAATCAAGAAAACAAAGATTTATAAAAAGAGTATTTACTACACATTTATTTTGGATAATTAAAAATAATACTTTAAAACTGGAAAAAAAAGCCGGGCCCAGTGACTCGCATCTATAATCCCAAGGCCCAGTGACTTACGTCTATAATCAAGGTGGCGCCACTACACTCCTGCCTGGGCAACAGAGGGAAACTCTGTCTCAATAATAATAATAATAATAATAATTTTAAAGGAGGCCAAGCGCGGTGGCTCATGCCTGTAATCCCAGCACTTTAGGAGGCCGAGGCAGATGGATGGATCTCTTGAGGTCCAGAGTTTGAGACCAGCCTGGCCAACATGGCAAAACCTCATCTCTACTAAAAATACAAAAATTGGCCAGGCGTGGTGGCAGGTGCCTGTAATCCCAGCTACTCAGGGGACTGAGGCAGGAGAGTCACTTGAACCCGGGAGGTGGAGGTTGCAGCGAGACGAGATTGTGCCACTGCACTCCAGCCTGGGTGACAGAGCAAGACTCTGTCTCAAAAAGAAAAAAAAAAAAAAAACCATTTTGGTTCAATGTAACACAGGAAAACAAGATTTTCTATTCACTGGGGAGAATGTTTTACTTGGAGAAAAAAGTTCACGTTTATTTAGCTTATATGCTCCCTCTGGATAATAAGGAGTCACTGAGGGTTTTTAGGAAAGGAACAAATATCATAAAACCTAAGTTTTAATTATGTTTAGCTGTGCGGTCATCTTGTGGGATCTAATACTCACTGAAGAAAGCAAGATGTGGCCACCTCCATGGATCCTACCATGCCTACAAGAGAGTTCTGACTCTAAGCCTCCAAAGGAGGAAGACCAATACTGGATTTTCTGGAAAAGGAGCCTCTGATTTATTCTCCTGAGCTATAGAATTTATAAGCGGCCGGGCGCGGTGGCTCAAGCCTGTAATCCCAGCACTTTGGGAGGCCGAGACGGGCGGAGCATGAGGTCAGGAGATCGAGACCATCCTGGCTAACACGGTGAAACCCCGTCTCTACTAAAAAAATACAAAAAATTAGCCGGGTGTGGTGGCGGGCGCCTGTAGTCCCAGCTACTCGGGAGGCTGAGGCAGGAGAATGGCTCGAACCCGGGAGGCGGAGCTTGCAGTGAGCAGAGTCCGCGCCACTGCACTCCAGTCTGGGTGACAGAGCGAGACTCCGTCTCAAAAAAAAAAAAAAATAAAAAATAAAAAAAAAAAATAGAATTTATAAGCAACCATATACTGGAAATTATACCTGAAGGCCAGTCACAGGGAAGAAGAGCTAAGAAGTCTACACTTCTGCTTGGAGAGTACAGGGCCACTGAGACTACTGGTCCCCACTCCCTGGCAACTTCTCCTTTTCAGAATAATGCTGTCTGTGTGGTTTAGATGTGTCTCCCCCTGAGCATCAACAGCAGAAGCTAAGTACCATCAAAGTCACATAAACAAGGCAGTAACAAGTGAACCAGACAGGCACCCGCACCTCAGACAGTCCCTTAGCTATTCCCATCCTGTCAGTCCACAGTGTGACTCAAGTTGTACATCGCTGTCTCTCACTATCTCAGGTCTCAGTCCTCAATATAGCACTTTTTTTTTTTTTTTTTTTTTTTTTTTTTGAGACAGAGTTTCACTCTGTCATCCAGGCTGGAGTGCACGATCTCACTGCAGCCTCCACCACCTGAGTTCAAGTGATTCTCGTGCCTCAGGCTCACCCTCCTGAGTAGCTGGAATTACAGGCACCCGCAACCACACCCAGCTAAGTTTTCATATTTTTAGTAGAGACGGGTTTTCACCATGTTTGCCTGGCTGGTCTTGAACTCCTGAGCTCAGGTATCTGCCTGCCTAGGCCTACCCTTCCTTCTGGAATTACAGGTGTGAGCCACTATGCCAAGCCCTGCATCTTTATATCTTGTGTGCATCTGGGTATCTCCTTTTTTTTGACCTCATTTGTCATAGTGCACATCAGATTATATTTATTGGTTGGTAAATACATAGATGAATTAGTACATGAAAAAATAAATGATTATACATACACAGATATTAGATTGAATGAAAAGTTATGAAAGATAAATTTTTTTAATGTTCAGTTTATTCATGATCTCATTTTTCCTTCGAGTTTTATTAGCAGAACTTTTCTAAGAGGCATATATGTATGCTGATGTGTGATATGTGTAGGATATCTGTTGAGATGAGAAGTCAGATTAATTTTCAATCCATAAAGCTTACTGTAGACAAGAACTTAAGTGTGTTATTTTTAAAGGTAAATCAGCTTCTAACTTCTTTGTTTAACCATTTCTAACTTCTTTATTTTGTTTAACCACGTTTCCTCTAGCTACTGAGGTCAAACCTGAATTAGGCTGTAGACTCCTCCGGCTGGGTAAGAATGGGAGAAGAGCAGAAAACCTAAACTTTGATTGATGGACTATTTTGCCCAGGCCAAAGCAGGGAATCTATGAGGCATATGAAGACATTCGCCGGGAGAACTCTGTTGGCACTTTCCACTGTTCCATGTAAGTAGGAAAGATGTCGGCCAGCAGCTGGTTACCCGGATGCTTCTGGCGGGCTCTGGCAACAGCTCCTTCCACCCTTCACTTGCTTAACAGAGACCCTTCCTTGTGTTAGCCAACATCACTCCCACATAAATGATGGTTTCTCGCATGCAGAAAGAGGTACTTTCTCCTTTGGTGCTTCTTACCAACATCCTATGCTCTGAAATTTCTGAAGGTCTTTGGTACCAACAGGATAACCCTGTTGGACATGTTTTTTGATATTTTCCCAAAATGCCAGTGTTTTTTTAAAAGGTAGGCTCAAAATAGTCTACTTCCTATTCCTGTTCTCAGTGTGAGCGCTGGTCTGTTCATTTGGGCAGTTTCTCCCCATAGCATTTATGGTATAACATTACATCTTGAGGAGGGGTATCTGGTGCATTTAAAATAATCCATAGTTAGTAAGAGAGAAGAGTTGCCTCTTAGGAATTTAACCTCTTGAGATTTTCATTCTACCCAAATTCCATCACAAAACCATCTGGCTAGTTTATAACTCTGGCTCATAATTACGTAATAACTATATCTTTCCCTCCCTTCCTTCTTTCCTCTTCCTCCCTCCCTCTTTCTTTCTTCTTTCTCCCTCTCTCTCTCTCTTTTTTTTTTTTTTTTGAGATGGAGTTTTGCTCTTGTTGCCCAGGCTGGAATGCAATGGTGTAATCTCAGCTCACTGCAACCTCTGCCTCCTTGGTTCAAATGATTCTCCTGCCTCAGCCTCCCTAGTAGCTGGGACTACAGGCGTGTGCCACCACGCCCGGTTAATTTTCTGTATTTTTAGTAAAGACGAGGTTTCACTGTGTTAGCGAGGCTGCTCTCAAACTCCTGATCTTAGGTGATCTGCCCGCCTCGGCCTCCCAAAGTGCTGGGATTACAGGCATGAGCCACTGAGCCCGGCTGCCCTCTTTCTTTCCTTCTCTTTTCTTTTTCTTTTTTCCTCTTCCTTTCTTTCTTTTCTTTTTCTTTTTCTTTCTTTTCTTTCTGTTTTTGAGACAGAGTCTCTTGCTCTGTCACCCAGGCTGAAATGCAGTGGCACAATCAGGGCTCATTGCAGCCTCAAATTCCTAGGCTCAAGAGAGCCTCCTACCTCAGCTTCCTGAGTAGCTGGGACTACAGGCATGCACCACCATGCTCAGCTAATTTTTTATTTTTTGTAGAGATGGAGTTTTGCCATATTGCCCAGGCTGGTCTCAAACTCTGAGGCTCAAGTGATCCTCCTGCCTTGACCTCCCCAAATGTTAGCATTACAGGCACAAACCACTACAACTGGTTAGATTATTTCTCTTACCATGTTGCTCTAATTTCTCTATGTTTTAATTGATTGCCCCCAAAACCTCTTTCTCTCTAACTAGTGAGCTCTGTCTGTTGAAAATTACAGAAACTAGGGCTAGGCGCAGTGGCTCACGCCTCTAATCCCAGCACTTTGGGAGCACAAGGTAGGAGGACCACTTGAGCCCAGGAGTTTGAGACCAGATGGGGAACATATCCAGACCCCATCTCTACAAAATTAAAATACAAAAAATATTAGCCAGGCATGGTGGCACACTCCTGCAGTCCTAGCTACGTGGGATGCTAAGGCAGGAGGATCACTTGAGCCTGGGACGTCAAGACCACAGTGAGTTTTGATCATGCCACCAAACTCCAGCCTGAGTGATGAGTGAGAACCTGTCTAAAAAAAAAGAAAATTAGGGAAGCTGTCCTAGCGGGTCCCAGGTTCATATAACAACTTTCCAAAAATTCCCTCTGTGAGTGACACAAGTTATTTCCCTTCTCAGCACTTCGGTTTTCCTCTGTGTAATATGTGACTATTGGACTCTGATATTCACCTACGTTTCTAGCTTAAGTGTTTCAAAAATCCAGGATTCTGTGAGTACCTCTTCCCCCTTGTAACTCCTGCCCAGTGTAGTCAGTGTGCTCTGAATAAGATGCAGGGATAGAGTGTTTTAGCAAAGCAAAGAGGGAAAATCATGAGACAGGGAAAGTCAGAGAGAAGAGGCACTTGGGAAGGAAGTCAATCAGAGCAAGAATGCAAAAGAAAATAAGAGGAGAAAAAGGGGATACAGACCACATATCAACAAGGGAAAGTATTCTTTTCTCCCATACAGCTCTGTTTCTTCCCTACCAGCTCCAGACCCCTATTTTTAATTTTCATTTACTTTTATATATTCTATTTATTCTTTTCTTTTATTTTTTTAATTTTTAGCGACACAGTCTTGCCCTATTGCCCAGGCTGGAGTGCAGTGGCATGATTATGGCTCGCCGTAGCCTCAACTTCTGGATGCTCAATTGATCCTCTTGCCTCAGCCTCTTAAGTAGTTGGACCACAGACATGCATTACCGTGCCCAGCTAATTTTTTTCATTTTTTATAGATACAGAATCTCGCTATATTGCTCAGGCTGGTCTCGAACTCCTAGGTTCAAGTGATCCTCTTGCCTCAGTTTTCCAAGGTGTTGGGATTATAGGTGTGAGCTACCACGCCCAGCTACCAGACCCCCTATTTACATCCAATCTCTTTCCCAAACAGAACATTATTCCCTTGCAGTCTTGTTGTTGTTGAGACAGAGTCTCAACTCCATCACCCAGGCTGGAGTGCAGTGGTGTGATCTTGGCTCGCTGCAACCTCCGCCTCCTGGGTTCAAGCGATTCTCTTGCCTCAGCCTCCTGAGTAGTTCCTGAGTAGTGTGCCACCAAACCTGGCTAATTTTTGTATTTTTAGTAGAGATGGACTTTCACCATGTTGGCCAGGCTGGTCTCAAACTCCTGGCCTCAAGTGATCTGCTTGCCTCGGCCTCCTAAAGTGCTGGGATTACAGGTGTGAGCCACCACGCCCTTTATCTTATGAGATAATTGTAGATTCACCTGCAGTCGTAAGACATAATAGACAGATCACATGTACCCTTTCTATAGTTATCCCATGGTAACATCTTCCAAAACTACTGTGTAATGTCACAGCCAGAATGTTAACATTGATACAATCAACCAATCTGATTTAGACTTCCCCACTTGTACTTCATTTGTGTGTATTTAGTTCTGTGCAGTTTTGTCACACGTGTAGGTTTTGTGTATCTGTCACCATAGTCAAGATATGAAGAGTTCCAACACCACAAGCCTCCCTCTCATTACCCTTTAATAAACATATACCTCCTTCCCACCACTTCCCCATTCCTAACCCCTGCAGCCACTAATCTATTCTCCATTTTTATAATTTTGTCCTTTCCAAGTTGTTACATCAAATAACATTATATAAAACATGTAGGCTGGGCGCGGTGGCTCACGCCTCTAATCCCAGTACTTTAGCAGGCCGAGGTGGGCGGATCATGAGGTCAGGAGTTCGAGACCAGCCTGGCCAACATGGTGAAACCCCTCTCTAGTAAAACTACAAATACAAAAATTAGCCTGGCATGGTGGCACGTTCCTATAATCCCAGCTACTCAGGAGGCTGAAGCAGGAGAATTGCTTGAACTGGGACCAGGGAGGCAGAGGTTTCAGTAAGCTAAGGTTGCACCACTGCACTCCAGCCTGGGCTACAGAGCGAGACTCCGTCTCAAAAAAAAAAAAAAAAAAAAAAAAGGATTTTCTCCTGCAGCTGTGGCCGGGGCATGGCGACTTCAGGCTCTGTGACTCTGGAGGCCCCCTTTGAATCATCGAAGCCTCCCGTCATTGAGGGGTTTAGCCCACTGTTTACAGCAATCCAGAGGGTTTCAAGGAAAAGTTCCTTTGCAAGACGTGCCAGAATACAGTGGTACCCATAGGTTGCCTGGGCACGGCGGCCGCCCTCACCAAAGGCCTCTACTGCTTCCACCAGGGCAACAGCCACTGCTGACAGCTCAAGATGCGTGTCCGGATCGCCGCCCAGGGCTTCACCGTCGCAGCCATCTTGCTGGGTCTAGCTGCCCCACTATGAAGTCTCGACCCTGAGCCCAGGGTCTTGAAACCTCTGCAGAAATCATTCCCAAATCCAGGAGCAACCAGTGGCCCTACCATGGGACTTACTCCCTCCTCTCCTTTGAGAGGTCCCTGTGTCGTTGGGGGAGGAAGTGACCCTTTGTGTAACCGTAACTGAAAGATTTTTTCAAAAATCCCAGATTTTATTGTTTGAATGTTACATACTTCTATTTGTGCCACATCTCCCGCCGCTCCCCTGCTTAATAAACTCTAAAAAAAAAAAAAAGTAAAAAATTGCATACATACTGTATGTAATCTTTTAGGATTGCTTTTATTAACTAGGCATATTTGTATGGGATGGGGGATTTTTTTTTTCTTTTTTGAGGTGGAGTCTCCCCCTGTCGTCCAGGCTGAAGTGCAATGGCAAAATGTAGGCTCACTGCAACCTCTGCCTCCCGGATTCAAGCAATTCTCCTGCCTCAGTCTCCCAAGAAGCTGGGATTACAGACACGCAGCATCACCCCCGGCTAATTTTTTGTATCTTTAGTAGAGATTAGATTTCACCACGTTGGCCAGGCTGATCTCGAACTCCTGACCTCATGATCCACCCACCTCAGCCTGCCAAAGTGCTAGGATTACAGGCATGAACCACCGCGCCTGGCCAGGAAGGTTTTTAAGATACAGAAAAGTACAAAGCATGATATTACAAACAAATATGTTCCTACCACAGAATCAACACTGACTATTGTTAATATTTTGTTATATTTGCTTCACTTTTTTTTTTAAAGAGAGACCACCCAGGCTGGAGTGCAGGTGCAGTGGCACTGTCATAGCTCACTGCAGCCTCGACCTCCTGGGCTCACATGATTTTCTTGTCTTAGCCTCCCTAGTAACTGGGACTAGAGGCACAGGCTACCATACCTGGCTAATTGTTTTAAAGTTTTTGTAGAGATGGAGTCTTGCTCTGTGGCCCAGGCTGGTCTCGAATTCCTGGGCTCAAATGATCCTCCCACCTCAGCCTCCCAAAGCACTAGGTTTACAGACATGAGATACTGTGCCTGGTTGTCTTTATTATTATTATATAAAAGAAAGAATGTATTATAAAGTTGGAATCCCTTCTAATCCTCGTCCTTACTTCTATTAGTCATAAGCAGCTACTAGTATGAATATGATCTCCCTTCCTTCCTTCCTTCCTTCCTTCCGCCTTTCTTTCTCTTCCTTCCTTCCCTCTTTCTCTTCCTTCCTTCCCTCCCTCTTTCTTTCTCTTCCTTCCTTCCCTCCTTCCCTTTCTTTCTCTTCCTTCCTTCCTTCCCTCTTTCTCTTCCTTCCTTCCCTCTTTCTCTTCCTTCCTTCCTTCCCTCTTTCTTTCTCTTCCTTCCTTCCTTCCCTCCCTCTTTCTTTCTCTTCCTTCCTTCCCTCCCTCCCTTTCTTTCTCTTCCTTCCTTTCCTCCCTCCCTTTCTTTCTCTTCCTCCCTTCCTTCCTTCCCTCCCTCCCTCTTTCTTTTCCTTCCTTCCTTCCTTCCTTCCTTCCTTCCTTCCTTCCTTCCTTCTTTCCTTCCTTCCTCTTTTCTTTTTTCGACAGAGTTTTGTTCTTGTTGCCCAGGCTGGAGTGCAATGGCATGATCTCAGCTCACTGCAATCTCCACCTCCCAGGTTCAAGCTATTCTCCTGCCTCAGCCTCCCAAGTAGCTGGGATTACAGTCACCCACCACCATGCCCAGCTGATTTTTGTATTTTTAGTAGAGACAGGGTTGCACCATGTTGACCAGGCTGATCTCGAACTCCTGACCTCAGGTAATCCACCTGCCTTGGCCTCCCAAAGTGCTGGGATTACAGGCATGAGCCACTGCGTCCCACCTGTCTGTGGTATATTATAATCTATACACTTTTATTTATATTATTATTATTGGTTGTTTTTTTTTTTTTTTTTGAGATGGAGTTTACTTTTTTTGCCCAGGCTGGAGTGCAGTGGTGTGATCTCGGCTCATCGCAACCTACGCCTCCTGGGTTCAAGCAATTCTCCTGCTTCAGCCTCCTGAGTAGATGGGATTACAGGCATGAGCCACCACGGCTGGCTAATTTTGCATTTTTGGTAGAAATAGGGTTTTTCCATGTGGATCAGGCTCGAACTGCCAACCTCAGGTGATCTGCCCACCTCAGCCTACGAAAGTGCTGGGATTACAGGTGTGAGCCACTGCACCTGGCCTGATTTCTATTATTTTGCATAATTTTCACAATAAATCTGTAAAACAAGGTTTCCATTTACAGATCAGGCAACTAATAGCCTTGAAATGATTTTCTCAGCGGTAGGTGGTAGTGGTAGGTTAGAACTGGGAAAGCAAGCTTACAGTTTGATGTTTACCCACTAGGACTACCTCCTTCAAAGCTGATCACAAATCATGATAGTGAAAGAAGCTTTGAAACTATGGATCTATAACCCCCTTTTATAGGACTGGAAGGGACCTTAATTAAGACCCTTCTATTTACAGAGGAGGAAACTGAAACCCAGAGATACCAAGATTTGGAGCAGGTCACACCTTGGTGATTGTGGAAGGACTAAGAGAACAAACCTGGGTCTGACTCCCCGCCCTTTCTCCATCCCACCTCCTGCTGCCCCAGCCAGGAGGCTAGATCTCAGAATGCAGTCAGAAAAATCCCTTACTGAGAAATATTAAGACTAGAATGCTAAGAAGAAATATTAACAGTTCCACAGAAAATGACAAAAGTATGCATATATAATTTATGAAAAAAGAGAACAAAGTGTTTTTGGAAAGTTTGACTTAACCATTGCCAGGTAAGAACTGCAAATTAAAGGAAAAACCGTTTGAACTCAGTTCACAATCACTTTTTTTTAGCTAATACTCATTGTTTTGAGGTGTGGGCTTTGCTGAATGACTGAAAGACACTCTTGAGGCTTGTGGAAGTAAAACTACTACACTCTTTCCAGAAAGCAATTGAGTATTGTGTATTTAAAACCTTAAAAATATTTAAGGCTTTGATCTAACAATCTGAATTCTAGGGAAGTTTTCAAAGATAATCAGGTATGTGGCCAAAGAATATTACATGCAACATTATTTATAATATTGAAAAATTGATCATCTTGTTATATCTCAAGTAGAATATGGTTTAATAAATCAGTGTAAATTTATGTGATGTGATGTTATTCAACTGTTAAAATCATAGCTTGGAATATTATTTGATAACCTGGGAAAAGGCTTGTGATATGTTAGGTGAAAAGGAGATTTCAAAACTAAAGAATCTGATTTTAAAATTATTAGTAGTAGTGCACTGAGAAACAGGTTGGAAAGGAATCAGTTAGAGGCTATCACTTCTGGATACTCAGTCTTGGAACATATCCTGCTCTTAATAAGGTGTACACTTTTATTTGTTGCTTGAATAAGCAAATGAATAAATTGTGGGATTATGGATAATTTAAATTTTCTTTTCCATAGGTTTTGGAATTTCCCAAATTTTATGAGAATATTTTTAGTATCACAGAAATTAACCGGGCAAGGTGCAGTGGCTCACGCCTGTAATCCTAGCACTTTGGGAGGCTGAGGTGGGTGGATTGCCTGAACTCAGGAGTTCAAGACCAGCCTGGGCAACAGAGTCAAACCCCGTCTCCACTAAAATACAAAAAAAAATTAGCAAGGCGTGGTAGCATGTGCCTGTAGTCCCAGCTACTCGGGAGGCTGAGGCAGGAGAATTTCTTGAACCTGGGAGGCAGAGGTTGCAGTGAGCCGAGATCGCATCACTGCACACCAGCCTGGGCGACAGATCAAGACTCTGTCTAAAAAAAAAAAAAAAAAAAAAAAAAAAAGGCCAGGTGCGGTGGCTAATGCCTGAAATCCCAGAACTTTGGGGGGCAGGTGGATCACCTGGGGTTGGGCGTTCAAGACCAGCCTGACCAACATGGACATGGAGAAACCCTGTCTCTATTTAAAAAATACAAAGATAGACAGGCATGATGGTGCATGCCTGTAATCCCAGCTACTCAGGAGGTTGAGGCAGGAGAATCGCTTGAACCCAGGAGGTGGAGGTTGCAGTGAGCTGAGATCACACCCTTGCACTCCAGCCTGGGCAACAAGAGTGAAACTCCGTCTCAAACAAACAAACAAACAAACAAAATTATGAAAACTTATAGCATGTTGACACTAACTGAACAAGATAGAAAAAAAACTAGTATTTTTGTTCAATATCCTTCATTTATACCACTCTCCAAAAGTTTGGAATACTGAAACTCAACTTTGGCTCATTTCCTTTTCGTGGAAGGGCTGGATGGATTCTTTAAAGCTGCCAAGTCTTTTGTCATCTCTGGACTTCAGTTCCCTCCTTTGTAAATAGAAGGAATTTAATTAAGGTTTCTTCTGGCCTTAAAAAAGGTAGTTATAAATTCATTCCTACTCAGTGATCCTGGTTCATAGAATTCTTCCTTTATCAAAAGCCTCTGCTAAAGAGCACCCTCAAAGTTAAAATCATTGTAAAAAAAACTCTCCCCAGTTTTGCAGAAACATTGTTGTTTTGCTGCATGACTTTCAGACAAGCACTAGACTTAAGTCATTTCCATATGAACAGATGTACGGAGGGCAGGATGTACTTAGGGTTGTGTCTGTGCTACTGTGTCTCTGCATAACCCAACAGGCTTACATGAGAATAGGACTTTTCATCTCATTTCTATTGGTTTCATACATTAAGCAAGTCAATTCACATGTGCTACAGGTCACAGTGGGAACTCTCCGTGTAAGGCTATAGATGGCTCAGCTCAACCCATTTCTTATTTCTGAAAACAATTTGAAGCATGCAGCCTACGACTGGAGGGCAATTGAGTTATATTCATAGAAAGGCAGCTTGATCTCTTTCCATGATATCCTGTCTTCAGATAGTAAAAAATAAGTTGCTATGTGTTATCATCGGGTATAGGCAACTAGATGCAGAAATTTTGAAGAGATCTCTTTACTGAGACCCATATCTGTCCCCTGACATCGCCCGTCCAAAGTGCACCACCTCCAGTGAATCTCCCTGTCATGCCTGGCCAGTGGCATTCCTCCAGCCCTCCCATGGCCAAGCATAGAGGTGTTGTGCTGGCAGCCTGTGGCCTGACATCTCTACCAGTCCTCCTGTCCCTCGGATGACAGGGAATGTGTCCTCTGCTGGCTGTGTTCTCTATGGAGCTCAGGGGAGGGAAAAGGCCAAGCCATTTCTAAGGTGCTGTTGGGAGCAGTGTAAAGGCCATACCCTTTTCAAGGGACACTTTTCCTGGAAAGCCCCTGGAGCTTAGCTGGCTGTTATCCTGTGAAGCTGGCTCTGGCCACTAGGGGGCAGGGCCATGAACTCGGCCTGGAGGAGCCTGAGGGGCAGCAGGCACTCTGCAGAAACAGACAGAACAGGCCACCAGGTGCCCTGGAGGGACAGACAGAACAGGCCACCAGGTGCAGACAGGCGAGGGAGGCAGGGGGACAGAACGGAAGAAGCCTGGGGTGGATGGAAGTCAGTACCCTTGGGTGCTGGTATCTGTCTTGCCAGCCACCGCCAGATGAGGCTTCCGAGCCTGTTGGCTGTCCGGGCTGGACTGTGCCCCATAGGCGCCATGGCAGTCCCCGTGAAATCCACCAGGTGTCACCAGGCAGCATACAGGTAACAGGCCTGGAAGGTCCCCAACAGCCCAGCTGGACATGCCCAGACACTCTGGGCTCCTCGTTCAGTGGCACAAACTCCAGGACCCAGTGAGGGAAATGGGAACACACCAGGCCGAGCAGTATGGCTAAATCCATGTATTCCAAAATGAAAAGCAAAATAAACAGGAGTTGCATCACCAGGGAGCCACAACCTCATCCCTGCCTCCTTCCTCTGTCCTATGCTATCAATAAGTCTCCCAACCACAAACAATGATTAGAACCTCCTCCCCATATGCCAGCTCCAACCTCCACTAGGTACGATACAGGGGGTAGCCCTACCCCCGGAATATACAAAATGTTACACAGATACTATATGTACACTGGGGAAGGGGGGCCACCCCAGCAGCCTGTGCCCTCGCCTGCTCTACACTTAGCCCCACTGTCCCGCCTCAGCTGCCTCTCTCAACAAGATGGGAGCCCCCTGAGGGAAAAGTCGCTTTGGTGAGAGTAGGGAGGCCATCAGGCCTCCTCCAAACAAACCAACTCCACCAGCCTCTGGATCTTCAATAACAATCATCATCATCCGGAGATTTAAGGACTCAGCCCTGGTCAAGGGTCTGTTTGTTTCCCCCCATTAGACAGGGGTTTTGTCTTGCTACCCTAATGGTAAAGGGGTGACAGGGACAGGGTGGTAGGGACATGGTGGGGGCAGAGACTCCAGCCCCACTTCTCCAGGCTTATGCTGACAGGGGCCTGCTTTTATTTATTTTTATCAAACATAATAACGGAACACAAGTGATTTTTATCTGAATTTTGTAATGAATATATATGCTGCAATAACATTTTAAAAAGCATGGCAGCCTATTCCAAACCATTAAGAATAGTTTTGTGCAAATAGTGGGTCTTTGTGTGTTTGAACTCCCACCACCTGAGGGCAAACTCGATATGCACGCTAAAGACCTACAATTATCAAAGTAAAAACAAAAATGCTAAAGGAGGCCACAGTGAGCATTAAAGAAAGATCCTTCTCCCTTAACTTTTTACAAATAAATTTAAACTGTAAATTAGAAACACAAATAAACATGAGGGGCTGTAACATTCAAATGAAGTAAATGAATTGTGCAGGGGATTAACCCCATCACTTTTTGTTGTTGTTTTTTTTTCAATTTCTTGACCAGCTCTCAGATGATGATGATGTTGATCTCCCTGTTCTCCGCTGCCCGGTAAAAGAATGGGACGCAGGGTTTGCTGGCCAAGCCTGGGTGCTCCTGGGTGTCCTGCATTACGGGAAGCAGCTGCACGATCTTCTCTGCGGTGGGGTTGCCACGGGGAGAACCCTCCCTGGCCTCTCCCACTGCAGGCTCCACGCTGTCGGCCAGGCTCACCTCACAAAGATCTTCGGAGAGAGGGAGGCGGGGGTCTGAGCACAGTGCGAGCCTCCCCTGCCCCTGCCTGCCCACCCTGCCTGAGGGCTCTACTCACCACCCTGTTCCTCCGCAGCCCCAAGCTCCTGGGGGGCTGGGGCCCCCGGAGCGGGCTCATCGCCACGGTTCTGGGCAGTGGGGGGGAGTTTGTCATGCCCCTCGTGGTCGCCCACAAGTGGCAACACCAGCTCCTGCAGCTCCAGCAGCTTCACCTGCAGGGAGGGGTGCTCAGCTGCCACGCCTGAGCTGGCTTCACCTCCCACGCCCACCCCCACCCCCGCAGAGACGTTGCACGCCCTCTACCTTCATCTCCTCATTCTGAGCCAGACTGATGACGCCCTCCTTCTCCTGGTGCCGACTGTTTGACACTGCCCCCTGGCTCTCATATTCGGTGATGTACTCTCCTGCGAGAGGACAGGGCTCAGACACTGGGGCCCCTCCGACGGCCCTGCAGCTCCCCCTGCCATGCCCTGGCCTCCTGCTCACTCATGCCCTCTGTCGCTCCAGAGAGCTGGATGAATCCAAGCTCTAGTCTTTCCACCTGCTCCTTCCTGTCCGCCTTCTCCTTCGGGAGGTCCGTAAAGCTGCTCTGGAGCCAAAATAATGGGGTCACATCTCGGGAGTGACCTGTCCTGCCCCGCCCCCACTTTTCTTGGCTCATGCCGGGACTCACTCATCTTCAGCTTCTCCATGGCCCCCTGCAGGGCCCGGTAGCTCTCCCCATACACAGACTCATCCCCAGTCCCTGGGGCGGGGCCCATGCCTCTGGCTCCTTCCAGGGACCACAGAGGAAGGTGGCAAAGTGGGGCAGGGAAAGTCAGACTCACCATGGCCTCCTGGCACTCCAGGTCCTCTGGGATGTTTGGCATGGGCCGAGGTGCCTCCTTCTCCTCACTGTCTACGTGTCCTCCTTCATCTCCTGTGGGGAGGTGGCCAGAGGGGTCCTCAGACAACCCAACAAGGGAGGTACTGTGGGCCTACCTCTCCCCACCCTCACTGTGGAACCCTGAGACAGCCCCTCCCCAGAGGGGAAGGAGCTGCTATTCTTTATTTTTCCTTTTAAGAACCAAGATCTTGCTATATTGCCCAGGCACAGTCCTGCTACCAGTCGGTGCGGGAGTTCTGAACTGCTCCCTTTCTGATCTGGGCCAGTTCACTCATCCTTAGGCAACCTGGTGGCCCCCTGCTCCCAGGAGGTCACCATATTCATGCCGAGCTTAGTGCAGACACCCGGTTGGCATAATGACCAGCTCTTCTAAAGGTCTCTTCCAACCCCTCAATCCTGTGCTGCTGACAGTCCCCCCTTCCTCCTGGGGCTCTCTCCTCTTCCCCTGAGTGGTCTCCTGTACCTTCTCCAGGGAGAGCCATGAGGCTCAAGTGGGCCTCTAGCTGTTGGTTCCACTGGCTGGCAGCTTCTAGGTGCTCCTAAGGGGACGGGAAACAGAGTGAGAAGGCACGGAGGTTGCCAGGTTGTCCCCCTCGGGGCCCTGTCCTCAGCAACTCCCTCCCCTGGGTCTCCTGCAGGTTTGGTGGGCCATCTCAGCCACCGCTTTGCCCCGAGCTTCCTGCTGCCGCAGCTGGTCCATGAGCTGGGTCTGCAGCAGTAACTCCCTGTGCAGCGCCTCCTTCTCGGAGGTCAGCTGCTGATAGGTGGCCACGTACTGCTGCGGGTGACCCAGGTAGTAGTCTCGCTGCTGCTGCAGACTCTGAGACTCTTGGCTCTTTAGCTCCAGCTGCAGCAAGGCCCTGGGCATGAGGGCACGTGGTGGCTGGTTTCCAGATTCTGGAACCATTAATAGGGTAGTGAGAGCACTGTGGGGCTCTGTCACCTGCCTGGGCCCCTGGCCCCCTTGCTCCAGGCCTAAGAAACTTCCTCCCTTGCCTAGAACCCCATGCCTCCTTCCCCAGCCTCAAATCTCATGTCCTCCTTCCCACCATTTAAACTGTGGGCCACAGACTGGTGGAAAAGCAGAGGGAGCCAACCACCATCTGCTAAGTGTGCTACAAGCCTAATGCTTTCCATGTATTCTCTCATTTAATCCTCAGCACCTCTGCAAGAAAAATGCTAACTTCCTTTTGAAGTTAAAGAAACAGAGACTCAGAGATGAAAAATAGCTGAATGGTGACCAGTGGAACTGAGGCCAGAATCCAGGTTGAATCTAAGGAGGCTTTTTTGTTTTGTTTTGGGACAGAGTGTCACTCTGTGGCCAAGGCTGGAGTGCAGTGGTGCAATTTCAGCTCACTGCAACCTCCACCTCCCGCGCTCAAGTGATTCTCATGCCTCAGCCTCCTCAGTAGCTGGGATTACAAGCATGCGCCACCATGTGTAGCTAACTTTTTTGGTTGTAATTTTAGTAGAGATGAGGTTTCGCCATGTTGGCCAGGCTGTTCTCAAACTCCTGACCTCAAGCGTTTCTCCTGCCCCAGCCTCCCAAAGTGCTGGGATTACAGGCGTGAGCTACTGCCCCGGGCATAAGGAACCTCTTATGTCAGTCTCTTCCCCTATGATTGGGGGGTTCCATGCCTCTAGCTGGGATTAGAATGTCCAGACCTGGGAGGAGCCCAGGGCTACCCACCTCTAAAAGTCAGAGGGCAGGAAGCAAGAAACAGTTATAGGGCTGCTCTGGAGGGGGCTGGGGTCACCTTCCCTCCAGCTAGAGCTGCCTTTGGCCTGGCACTTCCCCTCCCCAGAGGCTGGTGCCCGCCTCCCAGCCCTTCTTGGATGGGGCAGAGGTTACCATCTCCTTCACCTCACTCAGCTTCTCCTGCAGCTCCTTTACTCGCTGCTCCAACTGCAGAGCGCTCTTGTTCTCGTTGTTCTGGACAGAGAGAAGCAATCAGTGGCCATCCACTGCAGCTGGAGAACCCTGACCTTGGTGTCTGTCTCCCAGGTCACCGGGAAGGGTGGAGGCAGGTTAGAAAAATCATCCCCTCCCCCACAGCCATCAGAGCAGGGCCTGATGAGCTCTGGCTCACAGGTGCCTTTAGAAGTACCATCTCATGTGAGGGCTACACTGCCCCATTTTACAGGTGGGGAAACAAAGGCCTGGAGGGCTAGGGATGAGGGCAGCCTCCCCAGGTGGGGCAACCCACCAGATCCTCGAAGCCGCACTGTGGCTCTGCCAGCTGCTTGTCGAGCTTGTGGTTCTGGGAAAGCGTGAGCCTCTCCTCCTGCTTTCGCAGTCTCTCTTCCTGCTTTTCCAGCCTCTCCTCCTGCTTTCGTAGCCTCTCCTCCTGCTTTCTCAGTCTCTCTTCCTGCTTTTGCAGCCTCTCACCCTGATCCCTAAGCCTCTCCTTTTCCTCACGCAGACTCTCCTGCTCCTGCAGCCTCCTCTCCTCCTGCTCCCGGAGCCTCTCCTCCTGCTCCTGGAGCCTCTCCTTTTGCTCCTTGCTCAGGATACTCAAGGCCTGGTTGTTTTCCACCTGGAATTGCAGTTTTTCCACCAAACTCTCCACCTCCTTCCTCAGGTGTTTGGCCTCATCTTGTAGCTGCTCCACCTCAGAGGGCCCTGCTGGGGGTGCCGAGGATGAGGGCTCAGCTGAGAAAGGAAGCAGACAATAAGGGCCTCTGGATTCCTCTTCCCACCCCCTCCCCCCTGAAAAAAAAAAAAGAAACAACCCTCCTCTTGATTCACAGCTCCTCTCAGGCTTCCCAAGCTTGACCTCACTGCTAATGATTCCTCGCACCCGATGGTGCCCATTTCCAAGCCACTTTCAGATAGAGAGCACTGTGGGTGGCTGACAACGGGCACTCCTCCCTCTTTGCTGATGGGGACCCTGAGCTCATGGAGATGACAAGACTTGCTGACTCCTGGCACAGACCACTTTCCCACTGCCTCAAAGCCCTTCCATCCACCCACCTCCCTGGGGCATCCTAAGCCACCCCACAGCCCTCTGATGCCAGTCCTGCTCCCAGGTCACACCAGCCCCACCTTACCTATCTGGTGTTTGAGTTCGGACACGGTCCTCTCCAGCTCCTGTATCCGATATATGTCACGCATCTTCTCCTCCTTCAATGTGCGAGCCTGCCCAAAGCACAGGGGGAAGGGGCCCTGGAGAGGGGGCTGGTGGCTGGACAGGCTACCATCTTCCTCTCTGCCCCCACCTCCACAAAGCCCAGACCCATGACCACCTCTGGCTGTACTAGTCCCATTTTACAGATGCCCAGAAAGACCCAGTGACACATCTAAGGTGGGGGCTGAAGGGTCAGGTCTCACCTCCACCGACATTTTCCGCATCCTCTCCTGCCACCGGGCCCTCTCTCCTTTTATATGTTGAGCACACTCGTCTCTTTGCAGCTGGACTTGTTTCAATGACTCTGTTACCTGCAAGAATGGGCACAGAAATGAGGAAGGGCTGTCACCGGTCCTCACCTGCTCCTGGTCACCTGGGGTCATCTTCCTTCTACATCCCTCCCTCTGCAAAGCCTCACTTGTGTCACGTGTGCGTTCAGCAGCGCCCGCTCCTTTCTGGTCTGCCGTAACTGCCGCTGGAGGACTGCTTCACTGCGGCTCGAGGACTGGATGAAGAGTGAGAAGTTTTGATGTGGGGAGCCCGGGCAGTGCCCCTCAAAAGGGTTATCGCTGGGCTCAATATACAACTCAGTCAGTAAAGATCAAGGCATTTCCAAGCCCGTGGTCTGGTTTTTAGAAGAACTCAGTAAAGTTGGAAGGGACAGGGAAAGAGATCGAATTTACTGCTGGCTAACGGAGGCCCAGAGAGATCAGATCATATTACAATTGTTATTACTGTTATTACTACCACTGTTTGAACCTTAATGGAGTGCTTCATCAGGTACCATGCTAACAATCCCATTTAATCCTCACAACCACCATATGAGACATTTACTAGGGTAACCTCTATTGCGTCCTTGAAAAACATGGAGTATTCGAGGTTAAGTGCTTGCCTAAGATCACTTAGACAGAGCTGGGATTTGAACACCCAGGTCTATCCGATTCTCTAAGCCCATTTTTTTCTTGCTAGGTGTGGGAGCACAGATAGAAAGGGGAAAATTAATCTTTTGTTCACTTTTTGAAAGGATGATACATTCGCATCGTCCAAAACTCAGAAGGTACAGAAGGGAAGTGTCTCCCAGACACCCTGTTACTCTCTCCTGAGTTTTTTATGAACACTTGCAGACATGTTTTATGTATAATAGTACGTACACACACACACACACACACATACACACACACACACACACATCTTTCCTCTCTCTACAGAAATGGTGACATAGTAAAGGTCCTCTTCTGTACCTTCAAAGTACAGGTACCCGATACCCCACCTAGGACTTGGCCAAGTCCACAGCCAGGTAAGGGCAGGGCAGGCACTTGGCCTCTGAGCTCTGTGTCCAGTGTTTGCTCCCCACAGTGCCCCCAACTCACCCACAGCAGCTGACTCAGCCCCAGGCTGCCTCTAACAACCATACACAAAGCAGCGAGAAATGAGCATGCTGCCTTCTGGGCAGGACACTGCATCCTGCAGAAGGGACCTTTAGGCTCACTCCTCCATCTGGGAAGCCAGGCTGCTGGGGGACAGGGCAGCTGGTTGGACTCACCCTGTCCTCTTCGCGCTGCTGTGCACACACAGCAGAGAGAGCCCGCTCCAATTCTTGAATACGCTGTAAGGAGGATTGCAGGCGGCCGGCCAGATCCTTGGACTCTTCTGTAACGAAAGAGGTTGAGATGGGGCCCAAAGGACTCCCCCTAAGGACCTGTCAAAGTGCCAGGTTGAAGGATGATGGGGTGCCCACGTTCCCACCTTCGAAGTGTCTGGCGGCACGTTTAGTATGGTAAAGGGTGGTCTTCAAGTCTGCCTTTTCCAATGTGAGGATGTTGATTGTCTGGAATTGAACGTTTGGGAGAAAAGCCAAGCAAGTGCTGAAAGAGACGGAAAGAAACATTCTCTGGAGGACAGGAGAAAACTCCCCACCCTCCACTCACCTCTAACTGTTCCGTTTGTGCTTTGTGTATTTCATTGTTTGCTTTCTTTTCCTGTAGGAAGAGGAAGACAGAGCTCTTACCCGGGGGAGGCAGAAATGGCACAACAAGAGACATGCCCCCGACATGCCACCAATGCCCCAGGACAGGCACACCCATGGGACCAGGTTTTCAGGGACCCTGTGGGTATGGGGTGGAATCTGAGGGGTGAGCCTTCTTCCCCAGGCTGGGAGTGGGTGAGACGAGACTGGCGCCTCTACATCTGAGTGCCCCCCAAACCCAGCAGTCATGTTGTGTGCAAACAAAGAAATCGCGTTACTTCTTCCAGCTGATGTTCCACTTGTTTCTTCTGTTGTTTCTGTGGGGAGAGTCAAATTCAGGTGACTGAGGGGGGGCCCCCTCAACTCTATTCCCCAGACCAGGAAGCAGTACACAAGGGCCAGGAATGGATTTTAAAGGCAAAGTTCTCAGACCCAGTGGCAACATGAACTGGTCAACTCTCCTCAAGCTCCCAAAGACAGAGGATTTGGGTCTTTGTTGGTTTTTGCCCACAGCCACAGAACTCAAAGTCCAATCTGGATTCTCTCAAAAGGACAGTAACATAAACCTCTAGAGTCGGAGTCTGAGAAAGGCCCACCGTTCTGCCAGCTTGTGATTTAGAAAGATGCGTTCATTCAACCAACATTTACTGAGCACATACGGACCAGGTACGGGTCTTCACAGCACAGATACAGGACAGAAAAGGACAGACGAGAGCCCTTGGCCCTGAGGTTTCCATTCTAGGGGCTTTTTTTTTTTTTTTTTGAGACGGAGTCTCGCTCTGTCGCCCAGGCTGGAGTGCAGTGGCGCTATCTCTGCTCACTGCAAGGTCTGCCTCCTGGGTTTACGCCATTCTCCTGCTTCAGCCTCCCCAGTAGCTGGGACTACAGACGCCCGCCACCTCGCCCGGCTAGTTTTTTGTATTTTTCAGTAGAGACGGGGTTTCACCGTGTTAGCCAGGATGGTCTCGATCTCCTGACCTCGTGATCCACCCGTCTCGGCCTCCCAAAGTGCTGGGATTACAGGCTTGAGCCACCGCACCTGGCCCATTCTAGGGGCCTTTAACTCTCGAACTCTCAGAGCTAACAGAGACCTTTGATACTCTACCTCCTCTGGAAACACAAGCCCAAGGAGGAGAGCTGGCTAGTCCAGACTCAAAAAGCAAATTAGGGACTGAGTCAGGGCAGAAATACGGAGCCCCTAACAACCCTCACTTCCCTGAGAGGCGAGAACTCCAGGGTGTGTGTGGTAAGGACTGGAGCAGGGGTGTCTGAAGAAGAGAGTCAGCAAACAGGACAGTGACGGAAGAGCCATGCTGCATGCTCCTTGCTCTGGGGCCCCCCAGGTGAAGCCCAGGCACTCCAGCTCCCCATTAACCCTTGGCACCAGGGGCCCTAGCCCCTTTCTTCAGGGCCCCAAGGGGAAACTGGAGTCCAGGATTGGCAACATGGAATCAGGAGACCCCACTGGACTCTTACCAATGATTCTATGTTTTCATTGAGTTGATTGATTGTTGCGGAGCTTGAGTCCAGGGCTACTTCCAGTTCTTGGTACCGGCTCTGAGGCGCACGCAGAGAGGAGGAGTTGGAGGAGGGTTGCGGGGAGAGGTAGAGAGAACAATCATTAGGGCTGGGGTGTGTGTGGGCTGTCTCAGCTGGTAGAGGGGCACCCAGCTCCCGCTGTGAGAAGAGGTTGGAGGGCTGGCATGAAATGTCACTGCACTTCGGCCCAGGGCCTCTTACCTCTAGATCCTTCAGGGTAGCAGATGATGCAGGGTTAATAAAAATGAGAAACGAAAAAAAAAAATGCTTTTATGGGAAACAGTTATGGATATAAAGTATAAAAACACTAAGGGACTGGGCACAGTGGCTCACGCATGTAATCCCAGAAATTTGGGAGGCTGAGGCGGGTGGATCACTTGAGGTCAGGAGTTTGAGACCAGCCTGGCCAACATGGTGAAACCCTGTCTCTACTAAAAATACAAAGATTAGCCGGGCACCCTGGCAGGTGCCTGTAATCCCAGCTACTCAGGAGGCTAAGGCAAGAGAATCGCTTGAACCCAGGAGGCAGAGGTTGTAGTGAGCCGAGATCGCACCACTGCACTCCAGTCTGGGTGACAGAGAGACTCTGTCTCAAAAAAAAAAAAAAAAAAAAAAAAAAAAAAAAGCCCCAAATCCCACATGCCTGCTCTGTACATTATTCCCAAATTACTTTTAAACTTTAAGATATGTCTCACCATTTCCAAGATGATAAAAGATGTGGGGAAGGGAAAAATTCAATCAATCAAGCAGGTGAAGAAGCAGACATAAACAGGCTGAAGGTGAATGGCAGCAGCATAAAAATAAACCTGAAGCAAAGTATCCCCCAAACCAGAGAAGCCTCAGGGGCATGCACAGCTGCAGACAGCAAGCCAGAGAGGGGTCCTGGCACTGCCTCGCCTTCCACTTTTTCAATGGGGTAGCACTACCCCATTGGAATGGTTAAGGTTGGACACCAGCACCTTCAGAATGTCCTGAATCTACAGGAGGTGACAAGGGAAAAACAAGGGCAGGGGGAGAAAGACAGAAGTGGTTTAGAAAGAAGCAAGAAAGTCAGGGTAGGAGGAACACGTGGGTTCAGGAAAAAGAAATGCTGAGGAAGAGCAGAGGAGATTAAAACCATGGCCTGTGCCATTCTTCCAAATGGCCACCTGCGGCCTTGCCAGGGGCAGGAACAAATAGATGGAAATGTTCCCTGAGCGATGCAGTCACAGGGTAGAGTCACCTGACCAATGCAGCTCTTAATATGCTCACTGGACCCCTCTCCTCAGGCCCAGGATGTGGGTGATGAATCTGGTAATGCTCCAGACCTCCACCTCCATTAATAAAACCAGACTTCTGAGTAAGGGTTCAGTTGAACTAAGGGGGCTCCAGCTAAAAAACAAGTTTCAAAGACACTGATCTTGTCCAGTATCATCTTACAGAGGAGGAAACTGAGGCCCAGGAGAAGAAGTGATTTTTCTGTGGTCACCCAGCAAGCTGGTGGCAAGTTAGATCTTCTCTTACTCCTAGTGCCTGGGGCTTTCCTCACCACACGCTGGAGCCCCCTTCGGTGACTCCTAAAGGGACAGCCTGATGGCAAGTGACTGTACTCATTGGCCCAGGTTCCCCTTGAGACTGGGGATGAGGAAAATCAAACAGCAATGACCATTTCCTGGGTGTCCTGGGTGTTTACAGCAGGCCATGTACTAGGGATTCACATAAAAACAACAACAATATGAAATCTCATTTAAACTTCACAAATGGAAGTCAAACCACACTACCCCTATTTTACAGATGTGAAAAGACAGGCCCAAGGAGCTCAAGCAGCTGACACAAATCAGATCCCTAGCAGATGGAGAGGCAGGATTCAAACCGAGAATTCTTAACAAGTACCCAGCAATCTCAACAATTACCCTCTACTGCCCCTCGGGCCCCCTGTCCCCAGGAGACTGGCCAGCCAAGACTCACATCCCCAGGTGAGTGGCAACCACCAGAAGTGGTTGTCTCAGGGCTACTGCCAGTAGTTTTCTTTTTTGTCTTCACTCCTGCCGGAACACCAGGGCTGTTCCTCTGCTGATATTCTTTTAGCTGTGGGAAAGAAGAGCAGTCATACTCATGAGAACTACCAGCCGCTACAGCCACATCCTCCTTTACAGTTTTTGCAAAGTACTCTTATACACCATCTGATTTAATGCCACCAAGAACTGTACATGGTGTTGCCACAATCACTTAGTGACTGAGAGGGATTGATATTATGGCTAAAAATGAAAGGCAGGGGGCCAATAATGGAACTTAAACTCAGTCTTCTGACTCCAAGCTCTGGGATTTTACCATGAATCAGCAGCTGCCAGGGACCAAAACCAGAGGCAGTGGCAGAAAAGTCAGCATTAAGTAGGCAGGAACTGTACGCTGTGTGGTTTGGAGTCATACATCCTCACACGTCTGTAAGTGTGAAGAAGTGCACCAGGACCTCTCAAACTTTTATATCAATGTGTCCTAATGGCAGAAGGCAGCTTTTTTGTTAAATCTGGGAATTTATCAGAAAGAGGACAACCAAGCCTCATTTCAGAGAGAAGTCTGGTATACTCTTAGAAACCTATGTGACTGTCATCCCTGAGTACATTAATGTTTTTCCTCTCTCAAGAGAATCAAGGGAAACTGATGCTTTAGAAAGATCTCCCACATTTATCCTGTGGCACTCAAAGTGCCCAGGTTGAGATGATATGAGGAAGATTCAAGGTGTCAAGTTCAGTTTCCAAAGATCTATTCCACAGAAGATGAGCAAATCTCACTTCAGAGACCAGTGATTGAAGCTCTATCTGGTCCCAGAACCGTGGAGAATTAGAATGTGAGTTGGAGAACTCAGAAAAAAATGTTAAATTCTCTTTGGAGAGTAGAAGGCTGGGAGAAAACCAAACCAAACTGGTTCTCCCATTGCCACCCAGGGATACTGTCAACATTTTGAGCTCACGGGGGAAGTATAGGCTTTTCACACTGCCAATGTCTATGTGAAGGGAGTAAGGCAGCCTGAAACCTCTTGCCCCTAGGTCCCATAGTCCCCATTTCCCTTCCAGCTGGAAATTTGTGCTGTGACCCAAGGAACCAGAAATGGGGTGAGAATGCTTAGGGGGACTGGGTCGTAAGACCAATGGCTGGTCTTGCAGCAGTAATGACAGTTCACAGGGGGACTGTGACATCACTACATTCCACTCCTCCTGGGGGTGGGGGAAACCACATCAGTGCGATGGCTGAGTCACCGATCCATGATGGTGGAGGAGGACATAGAGCTGGGATCCAGGTCCTTGGAGACACCAGTCCAAAGAGCCCAGGGAGGTCGGGCTTGGGTCAGCAGGACGGGAGAGTGGAATCTGCAGCAGGGAACCCCAGGAATCACCAGTTCAAAGTCACCCAGGGATGAATGGCAATGGGGGGCCTGGGGCTGGGAGACCCAGATCCTTGGAGAGGTGAGCCCAAAGAACCCAGGGAGGTTGGGCTTGGGGTGGCAGGATGTGAGGGCTGAGTATGGAGTGGGGAGCCCCAGGAGTCACCCACCCAAAGTCACCCTGGAGTGATTGGTGAGGGCAGGGGCTGGGCTGCTTGCTGAAGGAGTGGGACTGACTGTCAGGACTTTGGTGGGGTGAGCCCAGAGGTGCCAGGGTTGGGGGCCCCAGCCCCGTGTGCCTCAGGAGTGGTATGGACTCTGGCAGTGGTCCTGCCATTGGAGGGGATCTCTGGCTGGATTGGGGGGCCACGACCTGGTGCTTTTTACCTTTTTCTTGGCTGCTGCCAATTTGCTCTCTCGAGTTTCTTCTAACATCGCGGGGTGGGGAGGGAGGCAGGGTTGGGGCCACATCAGGGAACACGTCCAGTCACCTACCAGTCAGCTGTGTGACTGAGCCAGAGGAGGCGTAACCAGGGCACCAATAGAACACAGAAAAGGGGTGTGGCCTTAATGCTCCAAGCCCATTGGTCAGTGAGAAAGATGAAAGGGAAAGGAGGCGTGGCCAGGCAGCAGTGTGTCCAGAGGAACCTGTGGCATCACAAAGGAAGCTGCCCATGTAACTGCTGTCCCCGCCCACTTGGGGTGAGGGGCAGGGCCTGCTTACTCGGGGAGAGGGGAGGGGCCGGCTTTTGCTTTAAAACTTTAAAAATAAACTTTAAAATATATATGTGTTTATACTTTATATATATGTGTGTCAGTGTGTGTGTGTCTACATGTTCCTCCAGAGCTATCTTCATAATCCAGCTTCTATGCATGGTCTATGATTTTGGCCTACATTTTTCATCTTCAGATGGAGTATAAGAATTACCAGTATTACCTCAATTGAAACACAAATCCTATAAAAATGGAAAACCTATAGCATGTTTGATGATTAATGAAGCAGACTATATTATCCAACATTCCAATAAGGTAAAATAATCACAAGGATTTCTCTTGGAAAAACATTTCTCTTATTCTCCTACATTATTAAGACTTTTTAAAAACAAGAAACATGTCTAATATCTTTAAAAACACAAAGCTTTTGGGCTGGGTGCGGTGGCTCCCCTTAGGTCAGGAGTTCCAGATCAGCCTGGCCAACATGATGAAACCCCGTCTCTGCTAAAAATACAAAAACTATCCAGGTGTGGTGGTGGGTACCTGTAATCCCAGTTATTCAGGAGGCTGAGGCAGGAGAATAACTTGAACCCAGGAGGCAGAAGTTGCAGTGAGCCAAGATCACATCACTGCACTCCAGCTTGGGCGACAGAGTGAGATTCCATCTCAAAAAATAAAATAAAATAAAATAAAATAAAATAAAATAAAATAAAAAATAAATAAATAAATAAATAAATAAATAAAATAAAATAAATAAAATAAAATAAAATAAAATAATAAAATAAAATAAAATAAAATAAAATAAAGAAAAACACAGAACTTTCCATTTAATAAGCACTCAAACCTCTTTACTGGTTTAAAGCAATTACAAGGCCTATTTTTCTAGAATCATCTGGCCTCTCTAAGCCTTGCAAATGAAACTGAATTTCTCACTTGATACTTGGCTATCACTTGCAATCATGAACATCAAGAATTGTGTTATGTCACTGAGTATTGCTTGTTACCTGAATTAGACACTAGACTGGGATCAAGACTCGAATCTTTCATGATTTACTCCATAACCTGTGAGATTCTTATCCCACACCAAACTAAGCTTTTTTCTAGAGTTCTACAATTTACGATTAGTAGACAAGAGGGTTCTCAGCAATGTAGTCTCTGGACTAGCAGCACCAGCAGAACCTGAGAACTTTTTATAAATGCAGATTCTCAGGCCCCACCCTGGACTTGGTGAATCAGAAACTCTGGAGTAAGGTTCAGCAATCTGTGCTGCAGTAACCCCTCCAGGTGTTCAAGAACCTCTGGCATACAACAGGTAGAAAAATGTGTTTCCTTCTGTAGGCCCAAAGCCAAGGACACCATATGTTCTTGATATAAAACAATGACATGCAATTAAAAGACATAAATCTCCTTCCTCCTCTCACCCTTCATCCAATGTGTTCTATTTCTATGAGTTAAATAAGAAAACAAGATCAGAGATTCAGTCTAAAAAGTATATTTACAAGTGTCAGTTCTCATCCAGCCTGATCTCATACAACACCATTTACACCCTCTTACCTCTCAAGTTTTAAAAACATATCTTCACAATGTAAGTCGCAGGCACGCTAGCAGTTCTATAATAAAACACCAAATAGATGGGAATGTCCAAACTTACTAAAGTGGAATCATTGGCTATATTTTCAAATTGCATTCAACAGGAAATGTAATTCTTTTCATTTTCATACTTCCAAGTTAATACAATTAAACCAGAAGACTCCATTCTTTCAAAGCCTCTAGCCAGGCAAAGTTTTACTGTATTATTTCTTGCTTTCAATGGATATAAAGCAGAGTCCTGGTAGGCACATTTTGTATACTTGCAAAGATGCAGAACTAAACAGTTCCATCTGTTCAATATTAAAACAAAAGTCCTGTAAACCCCGGATGGTGAATGTAATACTTCAGCACTAGCAACAAAGCCTCAAATATGAAAAGATGCCAACAAACAAAGTAAGCTCTTGGCCGGGAGCAGAACTTCACGCCTACAATCCCAGCACTTTGGCAAGTCAAGGTGGGACGATTACTTGAAGTCAGGTGTTCAAGACCAGCCTGGGCAGCATAGCGAATTCACATCTCTCTAAAAATTTTAAAAAAATTAGCTGGGCATGGTGGCACACACCTGTAGTCCTACCTACTTGGGAGGCTGAGGTAGGAAAATTGCTTCAGCTCAGGAGTATGAGGCTGAAGTAGCTATGATCATGCCACTGCACTCCAGCCTGGGTGACAGGGCAAGACCTAGATAATTACAGTCTGTCCTGCACCTATGAACATTAAAATCACTAAGTTAAAATGCTTTCAATCAGCAGGATAAAAATTAAGTGAAATATGACTTTGGAGGTTGGCCAGAAAATAGGCAACGGAGAAACAGGCACTTCCCACGAGAGTAAAAATCACCAATAAACATATAAAAAGGATTCAAGGCAGGCCCGGTGGCTCACACCTGTAATCCCAGCACTTTAGGAGGCCAAGGCAGGTGGATCACCTGAGGTCAAGAGTTTGAGACCGGCCTGACCAACATGGTGAAACCCCGTCTCTACTAAAAAATACAAAAATTAGCCAGGCATGGAGGTGGGCACCTGTAATTTCACCTACTCAGGAGGCTGAGGCAGGAGAATTGCTTGAACCCAGGAGGCGGAGATTGCAGTGAGCCGAGGTTGCACTGTTGCACACCAGCCTGGGTGATGGAGCAAAAAAATAAGATTCAAAAGCACTAGAAACCAAAGAAATGTAATGAAAACAATGAGATTTTCTGCTTAAATACCAGCAAAGAGGGCAAATGAAAGGGGGAAACCGGAGCTCTGCCCCTGTTGGTGGTAGAATAAACTGAACCAATTTTTCTGCAGAATAATTTGAAAATTTCTACTAAATATCCTCAAATTGTTTTATGCTATTGTCCTCCAGAAATTCTGCTTCTATAAATTCAGTCCAAAAATGCTTGCTTGAGTCCATTAAAAAATATATATAAGAACATTTACTTCAGGGGTGGAAATGATTAGCTTAGTACACATCAAGCTTTTAAAAATGATGATGCCAAGGATATATTTACTGCCATAGAAATATGCCCAAAACACAGTGACAAAAGACTATATATTATGATTCTACTTTTTAAAATATTTATATGCATACAAAAGTATAAAAGGCAGCAAACCAGAATGTTTTGAGTGGCAAAATTAAAGACTTCTTCATATTTTGTCTTCCGAATTATTACAAGAAGAATGTGATTTTCTGTATAACAAGGGAGAAGCATTATTTTCATTTATTTATATTTAAGTTTCTTTTCTTTTCCTTATTTTTTCTCATGGATGTATCACCTGTAATCTAGAGAGCTTGAGTCGCTGCCTCTTGAGGTAAATCAGCCCACTTCTGTCTCTATCAGTTTGCCTTTTTTGGACATTTCAAGTCAATGGAATTATACAATATGTGGTCTCGTGTCTGGCTTTTTTACTTAGCTAATATTTTTGAGGAAGGTCCATGACATATAACAGGTCCCACAGCACCCTCTGGGCCCAGATTCTGCTATCTCAGAAGTCTGGGAGGCAGGGACCCGCCTGGCCATAGCCTTCTTGCTCTGCTCTAGGCACTCCTAGCCCCAAAGCCCCCAGCCCGCTGGACACCTCCATCCCCGGCTATGCCATGGCTCTCTTCATTCTAGGCCTCCTGCTCGTCACATTCACCCTTGTCCTGGTGAGTATCTGGCTGGGTGCGGGCTCCTTTCTGAGGGGCAGGCTGAGCCTTTGACACCTTGAGCCTTTGAGCCAAGTTGAGGGGTGAACAGGCCCCTTTACACCCCCAATTCCCCAACCCAAGCCCAGCACCTCCTCACCCTCCAGCTGGGGTTGCAGGTTTGGGGCCAGGGGGCTGGGCCTGATCCCAGTGTCCCTGCCCTTCTTGTCAAGGTGCTAAAGTGGAGGGCCTCCCTCGGGGTGTTCAGCCTGGGAGCGTAGACATGCACAGTGTGGTACAGAGGTTCCTCCAGACAGGTAAGTGGAGGGCTGTTCTCCCTGACTCCACCCCAGGTGTTCGTTCTGGGTGGGGTCCACCCCCACCGCCCACCAAGGCCTTCTGCAAACACTCCCTGGGGGCTGTTACTGGCAGCGCCTGGGTGGTGCAGTCAGTGTGCCAGAAAAGCTCCCCACTACTGTGGGCAGTGGCCCAGGCAGTCAAGCAGACTCCCCCAAGCAGGCCGGACCTACCCCTAGCCTGTTCCCAGCTGCCTCCCACCAACCCTAGAAATGATGCTGGGGGCCGATAGAGACTGAACTTAGGTGCACAGGGGGACAGGAGACCTGGGACAGAGAACAGGAGGTGTGGGGAGGGAATCTTCCTTCCCCCACTTCCCACTGCCTGAGGGCCAGACAGTGGCACCTCCAGGTCCTGGAAGGACATGTGTGGACCCAACTCAGTTTCCCCTTTGTCTCGTAGCCTTTCTTCTCCCTTCCCTGGGGCCAGGTGGATGTGGGAGGAGATGCAGCAGCATCCTGGGTGCACTCAGACTCATTCCTCACTCCTGGCCTTCACTCCCTTTCCTCCACACACAGGTGACCCCTCACGCTGCTGATCCCTCTGCTGAAACCCAAACTCCAAGTCTCTCCTCTCCCCACCTTCACCTTACCCCACGGCTTCTACAGACAGTGCTTCAACGCTGAGGAGCGAATCCAGAGTTCCAACACCACTGACTTTCCCAGGAACTCAGAGCCAGAGAGGGCCAGGGTCCATCCTGAGGCCACACAGCCAGGGGCTTCTTTCCTCCTACACCCCCAAGGACCGGACTTGCAGGTCTGGGACAGAGGTGGGGTGGGGGAAAGCAATGCCTTGTCAACCCACGCAGAGAGCCCCGCTCCCATCCCCAAGGTGCATAAAGTCTAGGAACACCCCTGCTCCCACGTCCATGCTCACTCAGGGCCCTGCTCCAAGTGCTTGGCACTCACACCAGCCTCCCGCCCTCCATGCCACAGGTATGGGTCTCCTTTACAGAGAAGGAAATGGTGGCCAAGAGCCCCCCTCAGCACACACAGCTAGACCAGAGGACTTAGGCGTAGCTGGGGCTGCCCCTCCTGCCACCGAAGCGTGGTCCTGCTGCCAGGTCACAGGAAGGTGATGGAAGCCCTCCTCAAAGAGGGCTGGGACAGGGACACCCTTACGCCTGCCTCATCCAGCCTAGTAGGGCTGGAGAGACTGTCAGTCCTAAGAGAAACACTGGCCCTTTGGGGGTATGGAAAATTCAGGAAGCAATCCAAAGTTGGTATTTAAAATATTGATTTCTAGATATTTAGACCGTCATCTGGTGTGAGGACCTGGAAGGATCCCAGGGTAGAGCCCAAAAGAGGAGGAAGACTGAAAAGGGGTCAGAGTGGGAATGGGGGCTGCTGAGAGCAAGGCCCACCCCCCTCCCTGACTCCCTGAACCCAGCCACAGAGCCAGTGAGCCTCAGGCCAGAGGGTGTGAGTAACGGGGGCCCTGGCTGCTCTACAGTGGATCAGAGCCACTGGGTGTGGGGCTGTCAGGGCAAGGTAAGGCAGGCTCCCAGGGCAGAGACTGAGGCCAGCTTCTGCAGACCCACTGTAGCGGGGAACACAGAGATAGGCAAGGGTCTTAGTCTAGAAAGCCCCAGCAGCTCCTGCGCCCATCAGGGCACCATTGAGGCCTGGTGGTGGTGAAACCCAGGAATGGTCTTTGAACCCATGACCTGGAAAGGAGAGCCAAGGATACTCCTAGCCCGAAGGCTCCCCTACCTGCAAGGAGTGGGCAGGCCCAGTGAGGGGACCCCAGGAGCCCAGACCATGAGCTTACCTGTCCAAAGACAGCAGCCAGCTCCAAGACATCAAAGAGGGTGGGCAGAAAGATCATCACATCGGGGTTGACTGCGGCTGGCACCAGGTTTCTTTGCACTTCTGGAACACACAGGCCTCTCCTTCCTATCCCTGAAGCACTCCTGCCCCTACCTCAGCACCCCGAAGACCAGCCTAAAATAGGCATTCATCCTGGGTCAGTCCCACTCTCCAAGCAACTGCAATTTCTGACTAGAGAGCCAGGGCAGGGCAGGGTAGGAGGGGTCCCTGGAAGATGCCCCCCACAATGCCCTGTGCCTAAAACGCTCCCCATTGGGCCTTCTCAGGGAGGGAGGGTAATGGCAGCCTTGTTCTCTCCAGCCACCTCCATGACCACAGGAGCCCTTACAGGCGTCTCAGGAAACAACTGGCTCACTGGAGCCAGGACCAGCATGGACACAGTCCTGGGGCTGAGGCTGACCGAGTGGGCTCTGGGAGACTGTCACTCTCTCTTCAAGCTTTGGTCTCCTGGCCCTCTACGAGCCAGGCTGCTTCAGGCTTTGCATGAGGCCTTGCACAGAGACAGAGTTCAAACACAGTTGGTGAACACAGCAGGCTTTAGGGAGATGGCATATACCTGGGGTTGGGGGATGAGTACTAGGGAAGGGAGGCCCTGGGGCTAGCATGGCCTGTCTGGAGGTGGTGCAATGGGACCTGAACCACGTGAGGAGAGAGGGTCCACCTGGAAGAGTGGATCAGCCAGATGGCCACCAAGCTGGATGGGAGAGGGGTTCAGCCTCCGATGCACCTGCAGCAAGGTGAGACAGGCACAGGTGGGCACCCTGCTTCCAACCAGCCTCAGGTGGGCAGGAAGCAGATCTCCTGCCTGACCTTCCTCTCCTGCCTCCCCCATGCAGAGAAGGGGCAGCCGCCCATCAGGCCGTTGCCCAGATTGAAGCCGCTGAAGCTAGGTCCCAACAGGTAAGTGTGACCCCTGACTATCCCAGGCCCGGCCCAAGGCAGTCCTGTCTTTGGTGAAGACCTGGTAGACAGGAGACGTGATGTCCCCACGTGGCTCTATAAACCTCTGATTGAGGATAATCAAGGAAAAGGGCAAGACCATCACGCTCAGGCAAGAACATGAGGAGGACCAGGGGCAGGCAAAAGTCAGTTTGGGCCCAGGCCTGGTCCCTGGAAGGATGGTGGACGAGGGGCCAGCCACGGTGAAGGGGAATGGATGGCCACGGGCTGGGTGGTCAGGGCTGTCAGCTCCTGCAGCCCCTGTGGAACATCTGCCCAGGCCTGGCTCTGCACTCAGCCTTCTGCCTGGAGCCACAGGTGCCTGGACACCAGCCTCCAGTAGGGATGAGGTAGGAAAGGCACTTGTGGCCACATGTGGGCGCCTAAGCATGGGACAGAGGGGTATCATGCCCCAAAGAGACCACAGAGGCCAAGAACTTAAGCAGATGTGACACCATCAATAAACCCCCTTGTCCTGGGTCACATCAATTAAGTCAGAGCCTACTCTGACCCTGAAGCTGTGGCTCAGTCTGGTTGAGACTCACAAAGAGATGTTAGTGCTGGGCAGGGGGCCTGGCCCAGCCTGTGACGTCCAGCAAAGCTGTGGGCTGGACAAGAAACTCTGAAGATTAGTCCAGGACAAGGACAGCTGTGCCTGGGCAAGGAGTGGGGGCAATGCCCAGGGGGCAGGAGGCCTGAAGATCTTTAACTAGGTAGGGTGCCAGGTCAGGACATGCAGAAGAAAAGGTGACATGGCAGCATCCTGCCCGAGGCCAGACTATAAACCTAGGGGCCGCCTGGTCTAGCCTAAACAATGCTGTCGCCCAGATACTATCCTTCAAATGTGAGGCAGGGCTGGGAGAGTCCCCAGACCTTTCATCCCTCCCTCCCCAGGCTGGTTCCCATCCCTCACCAGAAGGAAAGCGAACTCTTCTATGGGGCACAGCCTGCCAGGTTCTCTATCACCTGGTGGAAGGGACAGCAGGGAGGGGGAGCTGCAGCTGGGTGAGAAAGACCGCAGGTCCCACTCTGTCCCTACCAGACAGGTGACCTCAGGCAAGCTGCTTTCTTTGCCTAGAGCCAAGGATAGTCACAGGGGAAGGTCCACATTAAGAGGGCTCCACCCTGGAGCCCAGAGCTACCCAGAGAGAAAACCCCCATCCTCCCGATTCTGCTCCCAGCTCATGCTGCTGGGATATCATCCTCCCCATCAGAGAGGCCGTGGGAGGCAAAGGCTGACCCTTGCTCCAGGCACCTCAGCGGGTTTCGGTCCACCTTCATCATGATCAGGGAGTGGGTCCCTGGGATCACAAATGTGAGGGGTACCTTCTTGGGCTCCAGGTGCTCCAAGATAGACCCTGCAGGGCTCCAGAGCTAGAAGAGTGTTGGGGAGGCCAGGCACGGTGGCTCACACCTGTAATCTCAATATTTTGAAGGGCTGAGGTGGGTGGATCACGAGGTCAGATCGAGACCATCCTGGTTAACACAGTGAAACCCCGGCTCTAAAACTGCAAAAAATTACCTGGGCGTGGTGGCATGTGCCTGTAGTCCCAGCTACTCAGGAGGCTGAGGCAGGAGAATCACTTGAACCTGGGAGGTGGAGGTTGAACAGGGCCAGGACTTGAGTTCTGCCTAGCCATGGTGACTCTGAGCCAGGTAACCCTATGTTAGTCTCAGTATGTAACTTCGTCTCATGGGGAATGTCAGCATTACTTCTGGAGTCCAAAGTAGGTAAGCCAGGGTAACCAGAGTTCCCAGTAGGGACCAAGATCAAAGGATGCAGGGGTCGGGCCTGTCCCAGAAAGACAGGCTGGATGAGGGGCTCTGGGAAGCTGGGGCAGGCGAGGGCCTACCCTTCAGGTTACAGGCATCTGGGTCCTGGTCTAGACCCTCATATGCCATCCAGAGACCCAACCCTAGGGACATTTCCTCCCAGGCTGGTAGCAGAGAGTTGATCCTTGTATTCATGCCACCAAAAGCTCTGAAATGAGCGGGCCTGTGGGTGGGGGGAAAGACTCTTCAGGAAAAGGTTCTCAGGGGCAGGGAAGGTTTGAGCTGGGCCTTAGGGCAGCCAGAGAGGTAGGTGACAGGCCCTCTCACAAAGCCCGCCAGAGAATGCAGGAGGGACACAGGTGTGGTGGTGGGAATGTTCTGGAAGACAACAGGCAGTCTCCCACTCACCGATGGGGCCGACTGAGGTCAGGTCCACACACCAGGAGAAGCTGGTATCCACACGCTGGTGCACTTTGTTTCTTGTTTTAGAGACAGGGTCTTGCTCCATTGCCCAGGCTGTAGTGCGGTGGCACAATCATAGCTCACTGCAGCCTTGACCTCCTGGATTCATGCGATCTTCCCACCTCAGCCTCCTGAGTAGCTGGGACTACAGGTGCAGGCCACCATGCCTAATTTTATTGTTTGTAGAGGCAGGGTCTGGCTATGTTGCCCAGGCTGGTCTCAAGCAATCTTTCTACCTCAGTCTCCCAAAACACTGGGATTATAGGGACAAGACAGCACTCCTGGCCATGCTGGTGCAATTTGGCTGCCATGGTACACAGGAGGTATGAGCTGGGGGGCAGAATCTGATGCTGGACCTCTACCCAGGCCTGCACCCAGACTGCCCGTTGGGCTGCAGGGAGCAGGTGTAAAGACAATGCAGTGAGCAGAGCGGGCTAGCCAGTGATGGAGACCCAGGCTGGGACTACGAGAGACAGGGCTCCAAACCTCGGCCTAGTGGCCCTGCCCAACCCCTTGGGGCCAAGATGACTTTCCAGGAAGCCAGGCATGGAGGTCAGCATGCACCTGAACTGAGGACAGAAGACTCTGATGAGAGGCAGGGGGAGGACTCTGACATAGTTTGGATACTTGTCCCATCCACGTCCCGTGTTGAAATGTGATCCCCAATGCCGGAGGTGGGGGCTACAGTGTGAGGTGTTTGGGTCATGGTGGGGGATCCCTCATGAATGGATTAGTGCCCTCCCCGTGGTAATGAGCGGATTCTCTTTCTTTCTTTTTTTTGAGACAGTCTCGCTCACAGCCCAGGCTGGAGTGCAGTTGTGCGATCTTGGCTCACTACAACCTCTACCTCCCGGGTTCAACCTCTACCTCCCGGGTTCACGTGAGTCAGTGAGTGAGTTTTCGGTTAGCTTATGGGAGAGCTGGTTGTTTAAAAGAGTCTGATGCCTCCCATCTCTTGCTTCTTCTCTCACCATGCAACATGTCTGCTCCCTCTTTGCCTCCCGCCAGGAGTAAAAGCTTCCTGAGGCTTCACCAGAAGCCTAGCAGATGCTTGTACAGCCTGCAGAACTGTGAGGCAAAGAAACCTCTTTTATAAGTTAACCAGTCTCAGGGCCGGAAGCAGTGGCTCATGCCTGTAATCACAACACTTTGGGAGGCTGAGGTGGGTGAATCACTTGAGGTCAGCAGTTTGAGACCAGCCTGGCCAACCTGGTGAACCCCTGTCTCTACTAAAAGTACCAAATTAGCCAGGCATGGTGGTGCATGCCTGTAATTCCAGCTACTTGGGAGGTTGAGGCATGAAAATTGCTTGAACCTGGGAGTCAGAGGTTGCAGTGAGCCGAGATCACGCCATTACACTCTAGTCTGGGCCACAAGAGCGAAACTCAACCATCTTAAAACCCTATCTCTACTAAAGACACAAAAAATCAGTCAGACAAGGTGGTGTATGGCTGTATTTGCAGCTACTCGGGAGGCTGAGGCAGAATAGCCTGAACCCAGGAGGCAGAGGTTGCAGCAACCTGAGATCATGTCACTGTACTCCAGCCTGGGCGACAGAGCTACACTTCATCTCAAAAATAAATGAATAACCCAGTCTCGGGTAATTCTCTAGAGCAACGCAAAACAGACTAATACAGCCTCCATGCTTGGTGTCCACTGGACCTGACACTCAGGGAAGGACTGGTCTTGACTCTGCCATTAACAGGCAGACTATGACAGAGTTGTTCCCCTGCTCTGCCTCAGTTTGTCCTCTCAGCTGAGCAGAGCAGGGATAATTGCTTCTCATGTGGGCCACAGGGCAAAACAAAGTCCTGAGTACCACAGGAAGGTAGGTGGGCTATATCCAAGGGCAGACAGAACTGGGACAGTATTTTATGTCCCTGGGGTGGCACAGGGACATGGAGAAGATTCCTCCTTTGTGGGCAAGGGAGAAGGTTTAAGATAAGCAGAGAGGCGCCAGACACCTGCCTCACCCCCACCTTCCCCACCCCACACCAGGCCCATTCCCACTTAGCCCCCAACTCAGGCTGCACCGTTCTCCTTATGGTCAGCATGACTTCCCGGCCAAGCTGACGGAAGCTGACAGCTTGGATTCATTAGGGACAGCACGTAGTGTAGGTGATGTGCAGGACGGAAGTGGGAGAGGACACGGGAACCGTGGTGTCAGGTCTGGGCCTGCCCTGGCTGTGGGCAGACCATGCTGCTCCACCTTGCCAGATGTGGCCTCTAATTCTAAGGTCTCTGAGTTCCAGGCCAGGACTGGAGCCATACTTCCCGTGGGGACAGGGGACACAGTCCACATAGACATCACTTGTGCTTTGGGCAAAGCCAGCTGGACAAGTGAAGGGGAGGGGCCCTGCTGGAGGGTAAAACTGGGCCTGGACTACTCAGACCTACCTCTGTGACAGCATGGTCCCATCCTTCCAATCAGACGCCTGAGCTGCAAGCCCACACAGTCAGGGAGTGGGGAAGGGGAGGCCTGCAGTCTCCCTTGAGTCTATAGCCCTTACCACCAAAGGAAGCTCCATAAAAAAAGATGCAGAAACACCGAGTGCTCCTCCCAGCTGCTGGCTGCTTCCTGGCGTGGCCTCCAGGACCCTGGATGAGTCAAGATGGGGCTGCCAGCAGCTGGGCGCAGGGGTAAAGCTGGGTCCCCAGGATAGATCCCTAGTAGGAACATGCAGGCGTGGCGAGTGATGGGCCCCCAGGGCCGAGCCCCTTCTGCCCAGGGGGCCTTGGTCACACACCTGCTGCTGAGCTCAGCCCAAGGAGTCAGGGCCTGGTGCCGAGTACCCTCTCTGCTTGTGAAGACAGTCCTGGG
This sequence comes from Chlorocebus sabaeus, assembly GCF_047675955.1. Classification (NCBI taxonomy): domain Eukaryota; kingdom Metazoa; phylum Chordata; class Mammalia; order Primates; family Cercopithecidae; genus Chlorocebus; species Chlorocebus sabaeus. The sequence continues at coordinate 48,429,531 of NC_132929.1, read as the reverse complement.
ATCATTACCCCTCTGCCCATGGCTCAAGTATCCAGGCTGTGGAAGGGCCAGCAGTCAGAAAGAAGGAGGCCATGGGTGTGGGTCTCTGAGCAGTCAGGGGCCTTGGTGGACAAAACCCCTATGAGGCAGATGACAGGTAAGGGAGACTGAGCTGTACCCCCCCACCGTGAGATCTGTGGTAACAGGTTCCAGAAGGGGCCCTGGAGGAGACCAGCATGACAGGAATCGCTACAGATGCCTTTGGGCTCCTACTCTGCACGGCTGGGCCAGCGGGAGGCTTAGGGCCCACATCAGGGAGGTGGGCCGGGTGCTACAAAGAATGAGGCTTCGTTTGGTAGAGCTGTGACCCTCTTCATCATCTCCTGACCCCCCAGCTGATCCTTGTCCTCAGACCTCTGTAGAACTTTGACTAAGTGGTGGTAGAGGAATTCCAGTGCCTCCAGGGTGGCCCTGGGTGACCCAGGGCTCAGATCAGAGTTCTGGGGTTAGGGCAGGAGGCTGGAAGAGATGACCTGCCCTAGTCCCCCAAGGCTGCCTAGGCCCCTGAAATCTGTGATGAACCTCCTACCAGACCACACCCACTGACCACCAGAATGGGTGCCACCTTCTTCAGGGCAGCACCAGCCCAGGCCCTCATGTGGGACTGTGCGCGCCAGGGTCTGCACACCCTGGGTGAGGCAGAGGGCCTCTTGGTAGACACAGTCATTCCAGACCTCGGTCAGTACCTCCTTCCCTCTGTAGGCCCCCTTCCTCTGTCCATCTGCTTCCTCCTTTGGGCTTGCTGCCTTCCCTCCTCGTGGAGCTCTCCAAGGTGCTCCTAGCCCCAGCTCTTTGTTCCCGCAGCACCTTCTGGGTGCAGATTCTGCCTTCTGAGAAGTCTGAGGCAGGGCCTTGCCTGGTCATAGCCTTCTTGCTCTGCTCTAGGCTCTCCTAGCCCCAAAGCCTCCAGCCCGCTGGATGCCTTCATCTCCAGCTATGCCATGGCTCTCCGCATCCTGGGCCTCCTGCTCCTTACAGTCGCCCTTGTGCTGGTGAGTGTCTGGCTGGGCCGAGGCTCCTTCCTGAGGGGCAGGCTGAGCTTTTGATGCCTTGAGCCTTTAAGCCAAACTGGGGGTGAGCAGGCCCCTTTACATTCCTGATTCCCCCATCCAAGCCCAGCATCTCCTCATCCTCCAGCTGGGGCCGTGGGGTTTGGACCAGATGGGTGGGCCTGATCCCAGTGTCCCCACCCTTCTTGTCAAGGCGCTAAACTGGAGGGCATGTCTTGAGTGCTGACTTTCCCAGGAATTCAGAGCCAGAGAGGGCCAGGCACCAGCCCAAGGTCACACAGCCAGGCGCTTCTTCCCTCCTAGACCCCCAAGGACTGACTTGCAGGGCTGGGACAGAGGTGGGGTGGGGAAAAGCAATGCCTTGTCAACCCACGCAGGGAGCCCCGCTCCCATCCCCAAGGTGCATAAAGTCGAGAACACGCCTGCTCCCATGTCCATGCTCACTCAGGGCCCTGCTCCAAGTGCACGGAACTCACACTGGCCTCCCACCCTCCATGCCACATATATCGGTCTCATTTACAAAGGGGGAAATGGTGGCCAAAAGCCTCCCCCAGCACACACAGCTAGACCACACAGAGGTCTTAGGTGCAGCTGAGGGGTCCACGGTCTCTGCTGCCCCTTCTGCCACTCGTGCTGCAAGAGACCACGCTTTGGAGAGGGAGGAACGAGAGTGAGCTAGGTGCTCACACATGGGACATGGGGGGCTAGGAAAGGGTCAGCTAGGAGGGAAGGGCAACGTCTGATCCTGTACGTACATACCACAGACTCCGTGGATTCAGGAGACCCAGGGCCAGGTCCCAGCTCTGCAGCTGCTCGGTATGTGACTGTGGTTAAGTCGTCTCCCTGGACTCTCCATGCACTTTGCATGCTACGTGAACCTTCTGGAATGAGCCTGGACCCTGGCTGGCCTCATACTTGCTGCGTAGGTTGCAGACCCCAAGTGCTTCTACAAGGTGCTTTGTTTCTTCTCAGAACAGGGGCACAGGCTGGCCACGTGCTCTGGGGGTAGAATGGAGTAGCTCTGGAGGTAGCAGTTGGGAGCTGGCCTTGGGTTCCTGGTCGACAGGGCAGGGTACACCATAGGGTCACAGGGCCTGGCCCCCTCTCTAGCAGCCATTGGCCCACAGGCTGCCCAGCTGCCCACCTACAACCCGTACCTTTGGGGAGCCCCAGTTGCTGCAGTTCACTGGACAAGGATTCGCCATCAACACTGTGCTTGGCCGCACTGGAGAGGACGAAACTCAGCACTGCCACTGTGGCCCTCACATCGCCTAACTGCGAAGGACCCGTGGGTGGGACATGGGGTGTCACTGTGGGCCCAGCCACCTCCCTGTTGCCCTCTTAACTTCAGCTCAAAGCTCCCATGCACCCTGGAGACACAGGCACGGCTACTGCTACACCAGGAGCTGGCAGAGAACAGGAAGGTGGGACTGTCAATGTCTTTCTTTCCCTCATGCTGCTCCACTAGGGAAGGTAAGAAGGATGCTGCTGGGAGGGGTGGGGGGACCTCCGTACCAGGCACCAGGCCGAGGTCCCAGGGTTGCCTGGGGCCTGTGGACTCAGAAGAGTACTCACCAAACTTGGCATCAGCCGTGAGCTTCAGGATCTTTTCACACTGTGGAGAAAGGAGACCTTTAGGGGGTGTCAGGCCCCTGTTCACCAGCCCCTCATCCACAGCCTGGATCCTGTGATAAGGAACAGACAGCCTGGAAAGAACTATGGGAGGTGCCCAGAGAGGTTGAGAGGCTGATTCACCCATCTCCCTGGGCCTAGTGCAGAGTTTCAGGGCACTGGGGGTCATAAGGTCATGGGACAATGGAGTGCTGGGTCTTGTACTCATATCAATCCCCCATCACAGCAGCTCCTTTAGTTCCTGGCTGCAGAGCAACCACAACTTCACAGAGGACTGCAAGGGAAGTCCTTACATCAGCCAGGCTGGCAAACCTCACCCCTCCTTCCTGGGGGCTGGCTCAGAGCAGGCCAGCCACTGATCAAGGTCACAAAGCATGGTAGCACAGGCTGAGAGCACTGAGGCCCTAACCCCAGAGAAACCTCACCATCCTCTACACCCACAATCCCCAGCCCAGCGCCCCTCCTCCACCCAGAGTAGACCCTGTGCACTCAACCATCTTGGCCAGCTGCTGATCTCAGCCAGGACCCAGTCGTGACGGTCCGGATCACCACAGAACTGGAAACTCTGCGAGGGAGGGAGGCAGGCAGTCAGGCTGGAGGGAGGGCTGAGGTGTGGCCAGGATCCGTGTGTCTCCCACACTGCTGCCCAGCAGGGACCCCTGGTCCCCGTCATAGATGGATACCCTCTGGCCTCTTGTTCTCCCCTAGCACCAGGCTGTTGAGTGAACTCTCTCCTGACCCACCCTGCCACCAAACCCTGCTCTGAGGTCTACTCCAGGCATTCGTCTGCTCAGCAAACATCAATTGAGTGCCTTCTCTGTGCTAGTTCCCACTCTAAGTGCTGGGGGTAAAGCAGGGGACAAAACAAAAGTCCTGGGCCTCACAGAGATAAGTGACCTCTCACCTCTTCCCCATACTCACACAACTCCAGCCACTCTGGCTTCCTTGCTGCTGCCCAAAGATGCCAGCCTTGCTCCTGCCTCCACGCCTGCTGCACTCTGTGTGGCTTGCTATCCTTTATTTCATTCCACTCTCTGCTCAAGTGACACCTCATCAGACCAGTCCCCACCCCCCACACTTTTTGTTTTTAAAGACAGAGTCTCCCTCTGTTGCACAGGCTGGAGTGTAATGGTGCAATCTTGACTCACTTCAACCTCCGCCTCCCAGGTTCAAGCAATTCTCCTGCCTCAGTCTCCCAAGTAGCTGGGACTACAGGCATGTGCCATCATTCCTGGCTTTTTTTATTTTTAGTAGAGACAGGGTTTCACCACGTTGGCCATGCTGATCTTCAACTCCTGACCTCAGGTCATCTGCACACCTTAGCCTCCCAAAGTGCTGGGATTACGGGCGTGAGCCATTGCACCCTGGAAGGCCGGCCCTTCTTGATCATACTTCCTAAAATAGACCCTCACACAAGAAAATTTTGGGGGCCAGTGCAACGCTCATTATCTTGATTGTGGTGATTCAAGAGCCAGGAAGATTTGGTCTTTACTTGTGCAGCTTCATCTTTCCCTAACCTCCAGATGATACTCTCCCAGTTATGGGAAATGCATTCATTCCTGGGGAGCCACGCTCTCTCTCACCTGAATTCTCTGCACATGCTGTTCCCTGTCTGAAGACACAGGCCTCCCACCCTTGCCTCCCAACCCCCGGTACACAAACTGAACTTCAGCCAGCCAGCTTCTCCATCCGTCTTTAAGGTTGATGGCATCCTTAGGAAACCCCCTTAGCACTACACACAAGGCGCAATTAGGTCTCTGCCCCTGGAGCCTTAACTATGACTGCCAATTCAGGCCTCCGATTTCCCCTTCCCTAGGCAGTTCAAGTCCTCCCAGTGCCCTTCATGGTATAGACTTGGCGCTTACAACGTAAGGATGGATGGATTTGATGAATGGATAGGTAAGTCTCAACCCCAAAACTACTACTTTCTGGGTCTGGAAAAAGCGGAGGGTCTTCCTAACAGTGTGGAAGAGGGAGCCTGATTGTAAGCACGTTCTTGTACAAGCCCCACAGCAGGGCTGGGGAAGAGGGTGTCCTTGGGAGGTCCTCTTGGGGCTGGGGAAGACCTGAAAGAACTCCCAGCTCCAGACAAGCCCCATTTCCTGCCCCGGGAGGCAGGGGCCCTTTCTTCCACCAGGGAAGCACGGGGACTCTAGGCCGGCGGCCTGCTCTGTCTTACTTGCCACCCACCCCCGCCTCCGCCTCGGGGCCGGGTGGCAGTGGACTTTTCTCTACCAGATCCACAGCCCTCACACCGGCACACACTGTGTTTGCGGAGAGGCCAGTGCAGACAACCTCCCCACCGTTTGCCGAGCCACTGGCCCCTCTCATTCCCACTCCAGCATCCCCTGCCTCGCTTCACTCCGATGCCTCAACCTCGCGGGGGAAGCCAGAGCCCGGAAATTTCTTTTACCGGTTCCGCAGGGTCAGCTGAGTCCAGGATCAGGTGACTGAGACTACCGGCCTCTGGGAGGGCGGGGCCTGCTCCAGTGAGGCTGGGAGCCACTGCCGCCCACGGGAAGTGCCGGAAGTGCCGGGAAGGATATGCTGGCCTCCCCTCCTCCATCTCCCAGAATCCGTCCCTGGAGAAAAACCAGCGCCAACCGCCCCTTTAACTGACAGTGGAAGTTACTTCATTTGTTTAACTTAAGGGGGTAGGATCCCGGGAGCCAGGGAGACTGTTAAGCGAATAGCATTATACACAGCTGCGGACTGTGGCAAAAGACATTTTAAAAACCACTGAACTATACTACACATGCAGAAAATTGTACCTATTAGAAATATAAAGCTTAAGCTTTCATCAACTGTAGACCTCACATAACCAGTACCCAGATAAGGAAATAAACCAGATAACTTCTTTAAGTGCGTGGGGATTTCATTTCATTTTGATGAATCGTCTACGTGCCTAGCAACAAGGGCTGTCATAATTAACATGCTCAGGAAAACTCCCTACAGATGTAACATGGATAGATGCTTATCTTAATTCTTGCCAATCTGATGGGGAAAAAAAATCGGTTGCTTAGATTGCAGTGGTGGTCTGCTTACTGGTAGCTTTGAGCTAATGGGTAGTTTAGAACAACTAAGTTTCCGACATTGATTTGAAGAGGCAAAAACAAAAAGACAAATCAACAACAAAAATACATTAGAGAATAGACTAATAACCAAAGAAGAGCTTGAATACAGTCGTCCCTTAGTAACCTCAGGATATTGGTTCCAGGACCCCAGAGATACCAAAATTCACAGACGCTCAAATCGCTGATAGAATATAGCCTAGTATTTGCATATAACCTATGCACATCCTGCCGTATACTTTAAATCATCTCTAGATTACTATAACCTAATACAATGTAAATGCTTTGTAAATACCTGTTACAAAGTATTTGTAAATTTTTGTTTTTTATTGTTTTACTTTTTCCAAATATTTTTGATGCACAGTTGGTTAAATCCAAGGATCCAGAACCTGAGGATACAGAGGGCTGACCGTAGTTTGAGCTCTCTCCTCAATTCCATGCCCATCCCATGCACCAGGTGCAGCTGGTTTGATTGTTGCAGGCTTTCACGTTTTCAAAAGACAGACAGAGCTCATGACAAGTAAACTGCTCTATAGAATAGAAAGAGATGGAAAGTGTCCCAATTCATGGTAAAATTGAGCTCATTTCTGAAGAGTTCTTTTACAAATCATAAGCGCTAGCCAGTTGAAAACAAAAGTATGTTAAGTTACTAGACTATCCTTCATCATATCAAAGAAAAATTTTAAGAACATAAGACCTGGAATCATAGCACTTTGGGAGGCCAAAGCCAGTGGATCACTTGAGCCCAGCATTTCTGGACCAGCTTGGGCAACATAGGGAGACCCCAGTCTCTACAAAAAAATTAGCCACTTGTGGCCGGGTGCGGTGGCTCATGTCTGTAATCCCAGCACTTTGGGAGGCCGAGGCGGGCGGATCACGAAGTCAGGAGATTGAGATCATCCTGGCTAACACGGTGAAACCCTGTCTCCACTAAAAATACAAAAAATTTGCCGGGCATGTGAACCTGCGAGGTGGAGCTTGCAGTGAGCCGAGATAACGAGATAACGCCACTGCAGTCCGGCCTGGGCAAAAGAGTGAGACTCCATCTCAAAAAGAAAAAAAAAAGAAATTAGCCACTTGTGCTGGTGCACACATGTCATTCCCAGTTACCTAAGAGGCTGAGGTCAGAGGATCTCTTGAGCCTGGGAGGTGGAAGCTGCAGTGAGCCATGATGGCACCACTATACTCCATCCAGCCTGAGCAACAGAAGGTGACCATCTCAGAAAATAAAAGAAAAAGAAAAAAAAATGCTGGGTGCAGTGGCTCAAGCCAGTAATCCCAGCACTTTGTGAGGCCAAGGCAGGCAGATCACCTGAGGTCAGCTGTTGGAGACCAGCATGGTCAACATGGCAAAACCTGTCTCCACTAAAAAAAAAAAAAAAAATGTACCAAGGCGTGGTGCTGGGTACCTGTAATCCCAGCTACTCGGGAAGCTAAGGCACAGGAATCGCTGGAACCTGGGAGGTGGAGGTTGCAGTGAGCCGAGATTGCACCACTGCATTCCAGCCTGGGCGACAGAGTGAGACTCTGTCTCAAAAAAAAAAGATGTAAGAATGGCTCAACTTTTGTTCCAGGCTATCAGTAGCTTAAAGAAGAGAAAAATGGATAGATCCGGAAAACCATTTATTTAAAAAGAAAATTAGGAAGATGTATTTGAAGTGTATTTGAAAACCAAAACAGCAAATTTAACATCACACAGACAAAATATTTAAATTCAGAAATGATGTTAAAAGGTGGGTGGCGTGCTGGGCCCCACACCAGAGTTTCTAACTCAACAGGTCTGAGGTGGGGCCTGAGCCTTGCATGTCTGTGTTCCCAGATGATGCTGATGCTTCCAACTTGAGACTATGCTTTCAAAACCACTAATGTAGGGAAATATACCAGAGAATATATTATGAATATACTTAAGAATATGTATATATGTTAACTTACAGATTTCTGTCCAGTAGAAAAGATAACTCCCAAAGAGGACAGTTTTATTCCCTATTTGACTTTTTTTTTTTTTTTGAGTCAGAATCTTGCTCTGTCGCCTAGGCTGGAGTGCAGTGACATGATCTTGGCTCACTGTAGCCTCTGCCTCCCGGGTTCAAGCGATTCTACTGCCTCAGCCTCTTGAGTAGCTGGGACTACAGGCGCCCACCACCATGCCTGGATAATTTTTGTATTTTTAGTAGAGACAGGGTTTCACCATATTGGCCAGGCTGATCTTGAACTCCTGAACACCTGCCTCAGCCTCCCAAAGTTCTGGGATTACAGGTGTGAGCCACCATGCCCAGCCTCCCTTTAGGATATTAACAAGTTTTGTCTCTATCTCAGAAGGTATTTTGGAATGCCCTTCCTGGAGCACTACAGACACTGTCTCTCAAAACACTCCTTGAACTAGCTTCACCATGTTGCTGACTCCCTTGTAAATTAAAGAAAATATCTTATACATATTCCTTCATGATTTGTATGAAAGTCAAGCCTTTCACATTGTGAAAATTATACTTCAGGCTGGGTGCAGTGGCTCATGCATGTAATCCCAGCACTTTGGAAGGCCGAAGTGGCAGGATCACTTGAGGCCAGGAGTTTGACACCAGCCTGGCCAACATGTCGAACCCCATGTGTACTAAAAAAAAAAAAAAAAAAAAAATTAAAATTAGCTGGGTGTAGCTCCAGCTACTTGGGAGGCTGAGGCACAAGAATTCCTTGAACCCAGGAGGTGGAGGTTGCCATGAGCTGAGATCATGCCACTGTACTCCAGCCAGAGCCAGAGCAAGACTCTGTCTCAAACAACAACAAAAAAAGAACAAAGAAAATTATGCAGGCCGGGCGCGGTGGCTGAAGCCTGTAATCCCAGTACTTTGGGAGGCCGAGACGGGCGGATCACGAGGTCAGGAGATCGAGACCATCCTGGCTAACACGGTGAAACCCCGTCTCTACTAAAAAGTACAAAAAACTAGCCGGGCGAGGTGGCGGGCGCCTGTAGTCCCAGCTACTCCGGAGGCTGAGGCAGGAGAATGGCGTAAACCCGGGAGGAGGAGCTTGCGGTGAGCAGACATCTGGCCACTGCACTCCAGCCTGGGTGACAGAGCAAGACTCCGTCTCAAAAAAAAAAAAAAAAAAAAAAAAGAAAAAGAAAATTATGCTTTGATACAGTATGCTAATATAAAGGGTATGATATGGTTTAGCTCTGTCCCCATCCAAATCTCACCTTGAGATGCAATAATCCCCACGTGTCAAGGGCAGGACCAGGTAGAGATAATTGATTCATGGGAGCAGTTTCTCCCATGCTGTTCTCACGATAGGGAGTGAGTTCTCACGAGACCTGATGGTTTTATAACAGGTTTTCCCCTTTGCTCGGCTCTCCTCCTCTCTCCTGCTGCCCTGTGAGGAGGTGTCTTCTGCTGTAATTGTAAGTTTCCTGAGGCATCCCCAACCATACAGAACTGTGAGTCAACTTAAACATTTTTTCTTTATAAATTACCCAGTTTTGGGTATTTCTTCACAGCAGCATGAGAATGGACTAATACAGTGTGCTGATCACAGCCCAGACAGTATATACAGGGACTACTATACTTTGATGCTAGAGGTATTCCCATTAAGCTCAGGAGCAGTATGTGTTATCATTACCATGATCTAACATTGTTCCAGAGGTTTTTAGGTCAGCAGTTGTCAACTGGAGGTGATTTTGCCTCCCAGGGGATATTTGACAATATCTGGAATCATTTTGGCTGTCACACTGAGGAGTGCTACTGGCATGTAGCAGGCGGAGGCTGGGGATGCTGCTAAATATCCTGCGAGGCACAAACAGCTCCATAACAAAGAATTATCCAGCCCAAAACACCAATAGTGCCGCTGTTGAGAAACCCTAGTCTAGACAAATAAAACATGGGAAATCCATTAACATAAATGTGGGAAAATAATAAACTAGTATTTGCCAATGGCAGTCTAGCTAGGAGGTCCAAAAGAGGCGCCTGAAGAACAGTTAGATTTTGCAGGGGCTGCATGGCGGTTCATGCCTGTAACCCCAGTGCATTGTGAGGTCGCATTGGGAGGATCTCTTGAGGCCAGGAGTTCAAGACCAGCCTGGGCAACGTAGTGAGACTGCATCTCTACCAAAAATTAAAACATCAGCCAGATGTGGTGGTGTGCTCTGAGAGTCCCAGCTGCTATGGTGGGAGTATCACTTGAGCCCAGGAGTTGGAGGCCATGGTGAGCTGTGATCATGCCACTATACTCAAAAATAATTATTTTGAGACAGGGTTTTTCTCTCTTGCATATGGGGGTCTTGCTATGTTGCCCAGGTTGGTCTCGATCTCCTAGCCTCAAGCAGTCTTCCTGCCTCAACCTCTGAAAGTGTTAAGATTACAAGCATGAGCCACTCCCTTGGTCTTAGAAAATAAAAATAAATAAATTACAAGGTGTTATGTGGCCAGTTGAAAGATGTCAGAAAACAGTTGTGCATGTGACTCCACTGTAACCAGTTATAAAAGTATCAGGATTAAGAAATTTACTGTGTCTGACTTTTCCAAGTTTAGGTTCCTGATGAAAGAATGAGATGGACCTTTTCTTCCTCCACTCCTCACCTCATTGCAAGAACCAGGACTGTGCATTTTGACGGGCAGGCTCTTACCTCTGGCAGGCCATGGGGGGCATGCAGAGCCTTTCTGAGTGTGTTTTCTAGGCACTCAGATAAAGACCCCCTTTCCAAGCCTTTGTTTAGGATATTTGGCCCATGGAGGAATGAGGCCGGAATCATTTGGGAAGGATAGAGGCTTCGACTGGAAGGAGGCGTGACCTGAACTGCAGGTTCTGGGCCTGCACTTTGTTTCCATGCAGCACCCTGTTCGTGGTGAATAGGGCCTGAAAGTCAGGGGCCTTTGGTGGCCAAGTGTTGGCTGGACAGGAGGAGCTGAGGGAGGTGAGGGCCATCTCTCCAAAACTGCCCCCAGCTTGTCCCCAAATCAATGTCCTCTGACGGCTCAGACACAGCCCCGGCCAGCAGCAGTGCGGGTCAGGAAGGACAAATGCACTCAGCACGGATCTGCTCCACAGTCTCCGCCTCACTTCATCTCGGGTTGGAGGGAGTGAGTCCCCGCAGCACTGATGATATGCTGTCAGCTGAGAACATTCAGCTTGATTTAGAAAGATAAGGTGGGACATCTCTTGGGCATGGCACGTGGAGCAGTGCCATCCCTCTGTGGCAGCGAGCCTAGCAATAAACCAGAATGTGCAAAACCTGCATCCCAGAATCACCATTCCTAGAGGGAAAGCCTGTATTGTCAAGATGCCCACAATTAAATTAATCCAGACATTTCACCCAGCCTCGAAACACCAGTAAAACTTCGACATTAATACACTAACCCTCAGGTCTATATAGAAACGTGTAAGAATAGCCACATACTGTAACGTACGGTCATTGAGAGGGAAGAACCCATCAGAACAAATGGAACCAAGTCCAGAAACATGTCTGTCTGGGCACAAGATGCCAGCCTATGTGTCAGTCAGGGAAGCAGACCAGGGGGAGATATTTATTAAGATTTAAAACCGGGCTCCATAGCTCAGGCCTCTAATTTCAGCACTTTGGGAGGCTGAGGTGGGAGGATCACTTGAGCCCAGGAGTTTGAGGCAGCAGTAAGCTATGACTGTGCCACTGCATTCCAGCCTGGATGACAGAGCGAGGCTCCATCTCAAACAGAAAAAAATAATAATAATAAAAAGGAACATGCACAACTTGGATGGATCTCAAAGGGCATTTGCTGAGTAGGAAAAAAAAAAAAAAGCCAGTCTCAAAAGGCCACCTACTCTGTGATTCCATTTATTTAATGTTCTTTTTTTCTTTGTTTGGTTTTGCTTTATTTTGTTTTTCAGATGAACTCTCACTCTGTGGCCCAGATTGGAATGCAGTGACATGATCTTGGCTCACTGCAGCCTCCGCCTCCCAAGTTCGAGTGATTCTTGTGCCTCAGCCTCCCAAGTAGCTGGGAGTATAGGTGCACACCATCATGTCTGGCTAATTTTTGTATTTTTAGTAGAGACAGGGTTTTGTCATGTTGGTCAGGCTGGTCCCAAACTCCAGGCATCAACAGTTCCAACTGCTTCAGCCTCCCAAAGCACTGGGATTATAGCTGTGACCCACCATGCCAGGCCTTCATTCATTCTTTCATTGAGAGTCTCACCCTGTCTCTCAGGCTGGACTGTAATGGCAGGATCATTGTAGCCTCCACCTCCCAGGTTCAAGTGATTCTTCTGCCTTAGCCTCCCACGTAGCTGGAACTACAAGCTGGTGCCACCATGCCTGGATAAATTTTGCATTTTATAATGTTCTTGAAGTGAGAAGATTATAAAGACAGAAAGCAGATTCGTGGTTGCCAGGAGTAGGAATACTGGAGGGAAAGAGCCTGGAATGAGTGTAGAGGAATAGCAGGAGGGGAATTTTTGTGGTGGTGGAACAGTTCTGTATCTTGATTGCAGCGGTGGTTAAAGGAGTCTACATATGTGATAAAATGGCATAGACCTAGACACATGACATTGTTAGACACTGTCCTACATTTATACAAAATAGAACCTTTGGAGAAAACTGAGTGAGGAGTCCATGAAACTTCTTTGTACCATCTTTGAAATTTCCTCTGAATCTGTATTTCCAAATAAAGGGTTAAAATTTTTCAAGTTGCTTTAGACAAAAATATTAAATAAAAATAATGTTGATTGTATGCAGATCTGGCAAACCTTTGGCACACTGAATGACTGGCATCTCTAACCCATCCAATGCCCAATTGCCCCTGGCCAGGCCCTGTCCTAGGCTAGGTTGCCTGCTGGAAGATAGGACTCTGCCTCTCTCCTGCTTGCCTTTGGGATAGAGATGCCAGATAAAATATAGGATGCCCCGTTAAATTTAGATTTCTGATAAAAAAATAAACTATTTTTTAGTAAGTATGTACCACGCATATTTAGGACACATTTATACTGAAACTTATTTTCTCGATTCTTTTTTCACCAGCTTCACAGGTGTTGATATTTCTCTAATTTTTTTTTTTTTTTTTTTTTTTGAGATGGAGTCTCACTCTGTCGCCCAGGCTGGAGTGCAGTGGCCAGATCTCAGCTCACTGCAAGCTCCGCCTCCTGGGTCTACGTCATTCTCCTGCCTCAGCCTCCTGAGTAGCTGGGACTACAGGAGTCCACCACCTTGCCTGGCTAGTTTTTTGTATTTCTTTTTTAGTAGAGACAGGGTTTCACTGTGTTAGCCAGGATGGTCTCGATCTCCTGACCTCGTGATCCACCTGACTCGGTCTCCCAAAGTGCTGGGATTACAGGCTTGAGCCACCACGCCCGGCCCTCTCTAAATTCTTAAATGTATGTATGTAGTTACTTTAAAGCTCTTGCCTGCTAATTTCAATATGTGAGCCATTCATGGCTTTTTTGTTTTGTTTTGTTTTGTTTTTTGAGATGGAGTTTCACTCTTGTAGCCCAGGCTGGAGTAATGGTGCCATCTTGGCTCACTGCAACCTCCACTTCGTGTGGCTGGTCTTGAATTTCTGACCTCAGGTGATCTGCCGGCCTCAGCCTCCCAAAGTGCTGGGACTACAGGTGTAAGCCACCATGCCCGGCCCTTCTGTTTGTTTCTTTGAGATAAGATCTCACTCTGTTGTCCAGGCTGGAGTGCAGTGGCATAATCTCAACTTACTGCAACCTCCACCTCCCAGGCTCAAGCCATCCTTTCACCTCAGCCTTCCAACTAGCTGGGACCACAGGGACAAGCCGCCAGCAGTCCTGACTGGTTTTGTGGAAGACAATTTTTCCACAGACGGGGTTGGGGGCGGTGTTTATGGTATGAAACTGTTCCACTTCAGATCATCAGGCATTAGGTTCTCATAAAGAGTGTGAAACCTAGAGCCCTCGCATGTGCAGTTCACATTAGGGTTCATGCTCCTGTGAGAATCTAATGCCTGCTGATCTGATGGGGGGCGGAGCTCAGGCAGTAAAGCTCACTGCCCGCCACTCACCTCCTGCTGTGCAGCCTGGTTCCTAACAGGTCATCGACTGGTACAGTCCACAGCCTGGGGGTTACGGACCCCTGCACACCCCCACACCCAACTCATTTTTGAAGTTTTAGTAGAGATGGGGTTTTGCCATATTGCCCCGGCTGGTCTCAAAGTCTTGAGGTGATCTACCTGCCTTGGCCTCCCAAAGTGCTGGGATTACAGGCATGAGCCTCCATGCACGGTGGGTCCGTTTGTATTGACTGGTTTTCTCTTAATTTTAGGATACATTTTCTCTCTTTTTCACACATGTAGTCAGTATTTCTTGAGCAGTTGGATGTTGTGAACCTTCATTGTAGAGATGTGGATTATGTTACCCTGCTCTAGTGTTGAGTTTTATTTTGGCAGGGAATTAAATTACTGATGGGTTAACTTGATCATGTGTGTCAGGCTACATTTTAGGTTTTGTTAGGGTGAGCTGCTGTTCAGTTTTGCCCTTATTCCTGGGGTATCTTCCTTAATCCCGAGGCATGGCCTTCTAGGCCCTCCTGGGAGTATCTGGGATATTCATCGAGGCCTGAGATTCCAAGAGTGGAGACTCTGGCTGAACCAGAATTCAGATGTGTCTCCAGCACTCTGTGACCCCGGAAATTGCTGTTTAGCTTTCAGCTCCCCATTGGCTGTTCTGTGCTGGGCCTTGCAGAGTCTCAATCCACACATTCATAGTGTGCGATTTGGCCAAGGACCTGCAGCAACCTCTATAAGATTTCTGGGGCTCCTTCTCTGCAACTCCGTCCTTTCTGATACTCTGCCACACACATTTTAGCTGCCATGAGCAGCAGTCTCTGTTTCCTCCACCAAACAGCACTGATCCTCCTTGCCTGGACTCTGCTTCCTCATGCTGTCATTGAGGGTTTGGAAACTTTCCCCACCAGAAAAACGTAGCAGTCACTTCATGTGATTCCCTTCTTTCAGATTGTACCTGGAACTGCCTATTGCCCAATGCCTGAAGACAATTTCTTCATGTACTTTGCGCAGCTTTGTAGTTGTTTATGCTGGGAGACTATCATCAATACAGGTACTCCATCATGGCCACAAATTGAAGTACTATTAATATCATATTCATTCTATTCTAAAAGTAGAGAAGACAAAGACCAACAATTCTAAGAAAAATGGAAAGTTCAAACGGGAAAAATAAAGTTCAAAGAAAAAGAAATGCAAATGCTGCTGACACACAGGATAAAATGTTTAACTTCCCTGTTAATAAGAAAGATACAATTTTAGGCTGGGTGCAGTGGCTCACACCTGTAATCCCAGCACTTTGGGAAGCTGAGGTGGAAGGATCTCTTCAGGCCATGAAGTGGAGGTGGCAGTGAGCTAAGATAGTGCCACTTGGGGTTACAGAGCGAGATCCTGTCTCAAAAAAAAAAAAAAAAAAATACAGATGTAAACAACATCCTGCAACCTCTACATGTGGCCCTGATTGCTAACAGGGACCAGATTTGCCTCCCACCTTTCATAACTAGAAAAATGGAACAAAATATATAAAACAATAGTTTTCAGACATTGGAGAACGGTCGAACAGAAGTATAATCCCTAAAAGAAGGTGAACCCTACAGTGTTCACCCTCGGAAGCAATTACAGGCTCCAGCACAGGGAGGGGAATCCAAAGTCCAGCGGTCGTGGTGGATTGAAGAGACAGAGATCAGAGCTTGGGAAGGTCTTCAAGGCCGGTAGAATTTGTGAGGTAGAGTACCGGGGAGGAGGTGGGAGAAGAGAGCACGTGTGCTCTGGAGAGCTATGGAAGATGCCCTCAAGCCTTTGGCAAAGGGCTGATATGGACATATGTGAGAAGAAAGGACCCAGGGAAACAACCGCCAGAAAGCAACCGCCAGAAAGCAGACCGAAGAATTCCCAGAGCTCACAACAGGCTAGGGTATTGCCTTAAGAGTGGGGCTAAATGAGCACTGCAGTAAAGCCTTCTCTGAAACTGTCCGAACAAAGATTGAAAGCAAACCTTGATAGATCCAACTTATTTCAAGTAACTAGTGCTGGAACAGAGTCCCACACTATTTAAAGGAAAACAAAATCCAACAATCACAACACAAAAACACAACGTCTACCAGTCAATAAAAAATCACCAGGCAATGGCCAGGCACAGTGGCTCATGCCTGTAATCCCAGCACTTTGGAGGCCGAGGGGTGCAGATTGCCTGAGGCCAGGAGTTCAAAGCCAGCCCGGCCAACATGGCTAAATCCTGTCTCCACTAACAATACAAAAATTAGCTGGGAGTGGTGGTACCCAACTGTAGTCCCGGCTACTTGGGAGGCTGAGACATGAGAATCACTTGAACCCAAGGAGACAGAGATTGCAGCGAGGTGAGGTCACACCACTGCACTCCAGCCTGGGTGACAGAGTAAGACCCTATCAAAAAAAAAAAAAAAAAAAAAGGCAAACTAGAGTCTATAGCCAGGAGAGAAATAAATCAATGGAAATAGGCCCCAGAGATGATGTAATTAGTAGATACGGATGTTAAAAAATATATTATAAATATGTTCCATATGTTCAAGAAGGCTAGAAAAATCTGAACATGATGAGAAGAGAGAAATGGAACATATATTTAAAAAAAAACCAAAAAACTCACAGGCTGGGTGTGGTAGCTCACACCTGTAATCCCAGCACTTTGGGAGGCTTAGATATAAGGATTCCTTGAGCCCAGGAGTTCAAGACCAGCCTGGGCAATGTAAGGAGACCTATCTCTATAAGTAATTTAAAAATTAGCCAGGCATGGTGGCATGAACCTGTAGTCCCACTTACTCAGGAGGCTGAGGCAGAAGGATCACCTGAACACAGGAGGTCGAGGTTGCAATAAGCTGATTGCGCCACTGTACTCCAGCCTGGGCAACACGGTGAGACCTTGTCTCAAAATAAAACAAAAAAGTATTACTAGAGATGAAAAAGTCAACTGTGTAGATATGGGATTAAAAGCAGTTAAAGTCAGTGAGGCCAAGTGTGGTGGCTCATGCCTGTAATCACCCCAGCACTTTGGGAGGCTGAGGCAGGAGGATTGTCTGAGGCCAGGAGTTTGAGACCAGCCTGGGCAATATAGTGAGGCCTCATCTCTAGACAAAAAAAAAAAAGAAAAGAAAAGAAAAGAAAAGAAAGAAAAGAAAAAGTTTTCAAAACCTTTAATGAAGACAAGATAAAGACTTTTTCACACAAAAGCCAGGCTGATCACCGGCAGGCCTACACTCTGAGAAGTGTTAAAAGCAGCTCTTTGGTCAGAAGAAAAAGGACACTAGATAGAAATTTGGATCTACACAAAGGAATGGAGACCACTGACATCATAAATACATGGATAAATCGAAAAGATCCTATTTTCTCATTTTTTGATGTCTAGAAATAATTGAAGCAAAACTAGTAACATACTGTGGGGTTTATAACATGTGGAAGTAAAATGATGACAAGAATAGCACAAGGGACAGGTGGGAAAATGTAAGAATACTACCATAAGGTGGCGGTCACAGTTGAGGGAGGTGATAAATCTCTGTGATTCCACCTGGAACTCTGCGTTGCTCCTGGAAGTGGGAAGAGGGAGTTTCAGAGACTTCCCCTGGGCTCTTCCTACTATAGGGGCTCATACCCACAGGTCAGGGAGTAAAGTGAGAGCTCTGTTAGCTTCTAAGCATACTCATATCAGTTGCATATTTAGTGACAGAGAAATGACAACCAGATGGGGCTGCGGCCTCTTCATCCAGGGTTCCATTTATTACCAAGCCTTCATGTGTCCTCAGTCTTGTTGGGGAGGGGACATGGTGGCATTGTGGATCTTACGGTGTCACGGTCAGCTCTAATACTATATAAATGACCCTCAGTATGGGTGTTCCCTTTTCATCAATTACTGTTACTCTTATCAATGACCCCAGATCCTTCTGGATAATAATTAATGAATACCATGTGGTAATGTTGCAGGATCTTTTTCCACGAATACCCAGCCTCCCCTACAGTCCATGAACTGTAGGTCTCAATTGTCTCAGTCTGAAAACTGGCTAGGAAATTGCAATTTTGTGTTGCAGCCTTCTGCGGGCCAGATCTCGTTGTTGTTGTTTCCTGCCACCACCTGGCATCTGTTGCTCTCCCCTCCCACCATTCCCACTGACACCATGAAGCCTGGTCTCATGGCAGCATCTCCTCTTGTCAATCCTGGCCTACAAAGGATAGTGCCACTGAGTCTCTGAAAGATTCAGGTGCCCTTCTCACTAGTGCCTTCCTTGTTAGCCTAGAGAGAGGAGTTCCTGTGAGGCCTCCAAGGGCACATAGGCAAGTGGTGGATTCTGAATCTGCTGGCATATAATGAAGCATTCCAACACTCCTACCTCCCTGTACTTTCCAGCTTCTCTGATGCTTTACCAATGAAGTTCTATAATCTACACCTAATTCACGGCAGCAACTGTTCCATCCACATTTCAAGGAGCCACTCCAGCAGTGTGTTAGAACCCGAGGTGTCCTTGCCAAGTCATTAAATCCTGAGAGTGCTCCCAGGTCAGTGTATTCTCGTGTATACAGCCTTTAGTCTCCCACCCATGTGGGACAGCCTAGAGTAAAGATCCTGAAAGTAGCAGAACAGCAATTGATCAAGTGAACCCAAGATATGACTAAAACTATCTCTGATGGCAAAGCCTATGATGACAAGAGTCTGGCTCATAGAAAGATAGCCCCGAGCATGGCACCTCTGACCAAATCCCTCGCTCTGACCTACTGAGCATATGTGCCCAGCCTTGCTCACAGTTGGGGTTGGAGGAACACCTCACGGAGTCCATGCAATAACTGCACTTCCTGGTTGCCTGTCACTGCTGATTCCACCCACACCATCCTCTGCCCCAGCCAGCCCAGCCTTGCCATGCCCTGCCATTGCAGTCAGGCCTCTTTGCAGGTGAGTGACAGAAAATTCACTTGAGTTGGCTTAGGCAAGAGGGGAAGCTCATTGGTCAGTAAGTTAGCCACGGGCAGAACAGGGAACAGTTGGGGCTCAGGAATACCTGGACTCAGAGTCACCAGCACTGTTAGGATTTGCAGGCTCCTTCCCTTGTGTCCGTCTCCACCTCAGTCTGCAGATCAGTTTTGTGATCTCAGAGCAACTTTCCCCACAAGGTTGGAATCAGACTGCTGGCAATACGAGGCTTCCATCATCCTGGTTTTGACCCCAAGAAAGGATGGGACTCCCCTCCATTAGTTCCGATTCAGAAAATTCCAGAAAAAAGTTTCTGCTTGGTCTGGTCTGGGTTGGCTGGGTAGCCGGGACACAAACTGCCAAGCCCTCCAGTGTCATGTGTTTGAAGTAGGGTGGGGAGATGTATTAGTTCAGTGTGCCATGCCAAAATACCACACACTGGGTGGCTTAAACCACAAACATTTATTTCTCACAGTTCTGGAGGCTGGGGAATCCAAGAACAAAGTACCAGCAAGGTAGGTTTCATTCTGAGGCCTCTTCTCTTGTCCCGTAGGTGGCTGCCATATTGTGCGCTCACGTGACCTCTTCTTTGTATTTGTGCAGAGAGTGAGTGAGTGCACTCTCTGATGTCTCGACTTATAAGGACACTAATTCTACTGAATCAGAGCCCCACCTTAGGACCTCATTTAACCTGAATGACTTCCTAGAGGTCTCATCTCCAAATACAGCCATGCAGAGGGTTAGGGCTTCAACATATGGATTTGGAGGAGACAGAGACTTTCAGTCCATGATGGGAAGAAAAACTATTCATGAGAAAAGGGGTGCAGTGGCCAGAAAAGGGGGCAGACAAAATGTTCCCTCCATTTTCCCAATATGCAGCACACACACACACACACACAGCCCTACCTTTGCCCCTTCCCCACAAGGCCACTCCACATCCTATGATTATTTATCTACCTCCTATCCTGCCCTCTGGAGCTGCCACCTCCCCTAAGTTGTCCTGTGGCTCACTGAATGCTGCATACAGGTAGGTGCATGTAAATGTAACCTGGGGCCTCCTGGACCATGTGTGTCCTGAGCCCAACCATGGGACTGGGCAGGAAGTGGGCCTCACCCATGTCTATTGTCCTCAGGCAGAACCTAGCCCTGGGACATGAGCTCAGTGGGTGCTGCAGCTTTGTTGGATTCACCTCAGGCCCCCTTTCCCCACATCCATTTATAAGGTTCCCAGTGCCTTGATACCTCTGTCCTTGGAAGAAAAGAAAGCAATTACCCAGCTTACATGAACCTGCTGGTGGCTTCCCACAATAGAAGCACATAATTTTCTAGTTCAAGAGTCTACCAAGTGACTAGCACAGTGAACGAAGAAAGACCTACAACAAGGCACATCATTGGGAAATTCCAAGAACCCAAAGAGAAAATCCTAAAATCTTCCGGAGAGAAAAGACACGTCATATGTAAAGAGCCAAGACTCTGCATGACACCAACTTCTTCCCAACAACACTGGGAACTAGAAAGTAATAGAGCAATATTTCCCAATGTGAGGAGAAGTTACATTTAAATTACAGCATTACATCCAGTCAAACTACTAATCAGGAGTTGCGGTAGACAATGACATTCTAAAATTCATGAGGGTCAGAAAGCTTGGCTTCCATTCATTCATTCTCTGGAAGCCACTGGAAGCTGTGCTGCAACACAATGAGAGGATAAACCAAGGAAAAAGATCTGGGGCCAGGGAACAGGAGATGCACACAGAAGTAAGCAGGTAGAGTTGATCTACTACCTGCTTGAAAAAACTAATTAAAAATCCCTAACCCAAAGAAGGCTAGAGCTCTCATGAATCTGATCTAACATATTTCAAAGTCAAAGCTGAGGGCATTTGAAATCAAAGCCTGGCTAGACAGAGATGAGGCTCCTGGGAGGGAACAGGTGCAGTCCTGCTCAGGCTGCAGTGTCCCTGGGCTGCAGCTGGATAAGGGCTCCCTGTGGGCCACAGCTTCTAGGGACAGAGTTTGGGGTAGTTTGACTGTCTGATTTGTAGGACTCTGGTGATGAGCTCAGCTGGGAAACTGTGTGGTAATGGGAAGGGAATGGTTTTGCTTTTCCAAATCGTCTACCCACTGCATGCTTGGATCCACATTGGAACTCAGTGTGGAAACTGCCTTTAAACAGCCTAAGCCTGAACTCTGGGCCATATGTCCAGTTTCCCGGCCTCCAGCTTTGTTTATTCTTTACCCCCAGCCATCACTGATGCCAGATCCATCCTCCCAAATATCCTTTCATCATGTTACCCTCCCCACCACCTCATGGCACCTTCTACACAACAGGAAATGCCTTCCACTTCAGCCTGGCATTCAAGGTTCTTTTGATGTGGCCCACCTCTGACCAGCCCACCTCTCACCACTCCACCACATCTCCCTGTGGGCCCTGCTAAATCGGATCAATTTTTTCTATCCATGAGCTGAACTTTCCCACCTCCATACTGTTGCTTACACTGTGAACTTCCTGTTAATGTTCTCTCTCTCTCTCTCCCCTCAAGTCCAAATGCTATAAACTAAATTGTGTCTCCCCAAAATTCATACTTGCAGCCCTAACACCCAATGTGATTGTATTGGGAAACAGGCTCTTAGGAAGTAAAGTTAAGTGAGGGAAGAGGGGCACAGTAAGATGGCTGATAGTAGTCTCTACCAATCCTTCCCCCTGCAAGAAAATCAAATGTAACAACTGTCTCCACCAGAAAACCATCTTCATAAGAACCAAAAATCAGGCAAGGACTCACAGTACGTGGGTGGTTTAACTTCATGTCGCTGAAGGAGGCACTGAGGAGGGTAGGAGAGACAGTCTTGAAACACCAATGTCACCCCTCCCCCTCCCCCAGCAGTCACCGCCGTGGGGCTGAGAGAGAATCTATGCATCTAGGGGAGGGAGAATGCAGCAACTGTGGGACTTTGCCTTGGACTCAGTGCTGCCCTGTCACAGTAGAAAACAAAACCAGGTGGAACTCACGTGACACCTGCCCATGGAGGGAGCATTTAGGCCAGTCCTACCCAGAGGGCTTCACCCATCCCAGTAGTTAGAAGGCTTGAGGCTTGGGTTTTGACAAGCCTTGGCATGGCAGGCTATTATGCTCTGGGGCCCTAAATAAACTTGAAAGGCAGTCTAGACCATAAGGACTTCAACTCCTAGGGAAGTCCTAATGCCATGCTGGGCTCAGAGCCAGTGGACTCAGGGGACACAAGACCTAGAGAGACACCAGCCAGGGCAGCCAAGGGAGTGTTTGCACAAACCCTCCCCCAACCCCAGGCAACGCAGCTTGCACTAACTCAAGTGACTCCCTTTTGCTTGAAGAGAGGAAGGGGAAGAGTAAAGAGGACTTTGTCTTACATCTTGGACAGCAGCTCAGCCACAGTAGGACAGTGCACCTGTCAGAGTTGAGAGGCCCCCATTCCAGGACCTAGCTCCTGAATTACCTTTCTAGATACACCCTGGGCCAGAAGGGTGCATCTTTTGCCTTAAAGGAAAGATTCTAGACCTGGCAGGATTTATCACCTGCCGACTCAAGAGCCCTTGGGCCCTGAATAGCCAACGGTGATACCCAGGTAGTATGCGATGGGCCTGGAGTAAGGCTCTGAGACATGCTGGCTTCAGGGGAGACCCAGCACAATCCCAGCTATGGTGGCTGTGGTGAGAGACTTCTTCTACTTAAGAAAAGTAGAGGGAAAGGTAAAAGGGACTTTGTTTTGCAACTTAGGTGCCTGCCTGGCCACAATGGGGTAGAGAGCACCAAATGGCCTCTTATGGTCACTGATTTTAGGCCTTGGCTCTTAAACAGCATTTCTGGGCCTGCCATAGGCCAGAGGGGAGCCCACTGCCCTGAAGGGTGAGTCCCAGGCCTGGAGCCCTTGGGCCCTAAGTAAACATCCACAGTAGCCTGGCAGCACTCCCTGTGGGCCTGTGGTGGTGGCCACAGGGTGAGGGTCCTCTGCCTGTGGAAAGGGAAAGGCAGAGTGGGAAGGACTTTGTCTCATGGTTTCAGTGTCAGCTCAGCCGCCTTAGAATAAAGCACCAGGTAAGTTTCTAAGGGTTTTGACTCTAGTACCTGGCTTCCAGACAGCATCTCCGGACCCGCCGGGGCCTGAGGGAACTTGTTGCTCTGAAGGGAAAGACACCAGCCTGGCTGGCTTTCCCATCTGCTGACTGTAGGGCCCCAGGGCCTCGAGTGAACATAGGCAATGGCCAGGTAGTGTTGACAGTGGGCCTTGAGTGAGATCTAGTGCTTTGCTGGCTTTAGCTCTGACCCAGTGCAGTCCCAGTGGTGATGGCCATAGGGATGTTGTGTCAGTCCACCCCCAGCTCCAAGTGGCTCAGCAGAGAGAAGGGGGGGGGGGGGAGAGAGAGTGAGAGACTGTTTTTTGGAGAGAAATTACAGTTACGGCTAGAGAATAAGGATCTCTACTGCCTGGTAGCCCAGAGAATTCTTCCAGATCTTATCCGAGACCAACAAGGCAGTTCCTCTATGAATCTGCAAGAACTATAGCATAATTGGGCTTGGAGGTTATCTAATAAAGATACAATTTAGATCACAACACCCACATCCTTTCAAATACTTGGAAAGCCTTCCCAAGGGTAGGTACAAACAAGCCCAGGCTGAGAAGACGGTGACAGCTTGAAATCAGCCGTGGAACATCTGCACCACCAAAAATGGCAAACACTACAGAACAGACTCTGTTCCCTCCCCGACAGAGAGCCCCTTGTGTAACAACAGCACACCACTGCCCCATCCCTGAGCAGAGCGCTGTGTGCTGCAGCAGAGTGGGGACGGGTGTCTTCTCCCTTGGGCTACAGAATACATATTTCTTTCCTCAGCATATGGATCATTCTCAAGGATAGACCATATCTTAGGTCAAATGACAAGTCTTGAAACGTTTTTAAAAATTGAAATAATATCAAACATCTTCTCTGATCACAATGGAATAAAACTAGAAGTTAGTAACAAGAGAAATGTTGGAAACTATACAAACACATGGAGATTAAATAATATGCTTTGGAATGACCAGTGGGGTCAATGAAGAAATTAAGAAGGAAATTGAAACATTTCTTAGATGATAATGGAAACACAACATGTCAGAACCTACAGGATACGACAAAAGCAGTACTAAGAGGAATTTTATGGCTCTAAACACCCACTTTTAAAAGGTAGAAAAGCATCAAATAAACAACGTAGCAATGCACCTTAAAGAAATAGAAAAGCAAGAGCAAAGCAAACCCAAAATTATTAGAAGAAAAGAAATAATAAAGATCAGAACAGAAATAAATGAAATTGAAATGAAAAAAACAAAGCATTAATGAAAGACAATAGTTGGGTTTTGGAAAAGATAAACAACACTGACAAACTTTTAGTCTAACTAAGACTAAGACAAAAAGAAGACCCACGTGAATAAAATCAAAGATGAAAAAGGAAACATTACAACTGATACCGCAAAAATTCACAGGATCACTAGTGGCTATTATAAGCAACTAAATACAAAGAAATAGGAAAACCAACTAAAAATGGATCAATTTCTAGACACATCCAGCCTATCAAGATTGAACCATGATGAAATCCAAAACCTGAACAGTAGCAAATAATGAGATCGAAATGGTAATAAAAAGTCTCCCAGCAAAGTCTGAGACCTGGTGCTTCACTGCTGAATTTTACCAAACATTTAAAGAAAAACTCATACCAACCTTACCCAAACTATTCCAAAACTAGAGAACTTACCCAACTATTCCAAACTCATTCTACAAGGCTAGCATTACTCTGATACCAAAACCAAAGATACATCCAAAACAGAGAACTACAGGTTAATATCACTGATGAATACTGATGCAAAAGTCCTCCACTAAATATTAGCAAATTGAATTCAAAAATACATTAAAGATGGGGTGCAGTGTCCCAGGTTCCATCAACCCTTCCCCTTTTCTTGTGTGTGTCTACTTTGGCTGTGCTCCTCGGGGGCAGCAGTGGTGACAATGTTGGTGTGTGGGCCTCCCAGGACAAGGGGAAAGCGAGTGTGCCCTTCTCGCCTCCTTCCAGGTGTCTGTAGCCTGGCACCAACTCTGGCCAGGTCTTCAAGCAAGGGACCTGGAGATGTTCTTTTCCAATTTCTGGACTGGGAAATAGAGGCAAATTCTGGGTACTAGAGTCAGAACTAAGATGAGGCTGAATCAGGGGAGTCTGGGGTCCTGAGAGGCAGAGATCAGAAACCTTCTAGAGCGTGTGGGGAGCTGGGTGTGTGTTCTGGCCACTTGCTGTTCCCTCTGCCTCAATGTTCCAGGTACCCTTGGAACCTGGCTGCATGGACTGGCCACCCTGATGCCCTTCTTGTAGGGACATTCACAGAACAAACGGGGCAGGGAGGTGGAGTGCAGCCCCTTCCCTTGGGGCCTCAGAGCGTGTACCTCTTGGTCACAGGTGAAATGGTGTCTGACCACTGGCTCCTGGAAGGGGTAAGAAATCAGAAGGTGGGGAAACCAAGAGCATAAGGGAGTCTGGGAGGGACCACAGAGGAAGGTGGCAAAGGAGGTGCAGGGGGAGTCAGCTCACTATGGCCTCCTGGCTCTCCAGGCCCTCCAGGATGCTTGGCATGGGCTGAGGCACCTCCTCCTCCTCAGTGTCCAGATGTCCTCCTTCATCTCCTGTGGGGAGGTAGCCAGAGGGTTCCTCAGACAACCCAACTAGGGAGGTACTGTGGGCCCACCTCTCCCCACCCTCACTGTGTAACCCTGACCCAACCCCTCCCCACAGGGGAATGAGCTGCTGTTCTTTATTTTTCCTTTTAAGCACCAAGATCTTGCTATATTTCCCAGGCACAGTCCTGCTACCAGTTGGTGTGGCAGTTCTGACCTGTTCCCTTTCTGATCTGGGCCAGTCCACCCATCCTTAGGCTACCTGGTGGCCCCCCAATCCCAGGAGGTCACCATATTGATGCCTAACTTAGTGCAGACACCCGGTCGGCATAATGACCAGCTGTTCCAAAGGTCTCTTCCAGCTTCTCAATCCTATGCTGCTGACAGTCCCCCCCTTCCTCCTGGGGCTGTCTCCTCTTTCTCTGAGTGGTCTCCTGTACCTTCTCCAGGGAGAGCCATGAGGCTCAACTGGGTCTCTAGCTGCTATTTCTGCTGGCTGGCAGCTTCTAGGCACTCCTAAGGGGACGGGAAACAGAGTGAGAAGGCATGGAAGATGCCAGGTCGTCCCTCTTGGGGCCCTGTCCTCAGCAACTCCCTCCCCTGGGTCTCCTGCAGTTTTGGCAGGCCATCTCAGCCACTGGTTTTCCCCAAGCTTCCTGCTGCTGCAGCAGGTCCACGAGCTGGGTCTGCGGTAACTGCCTGTGCAGCGCCTCCTTCTCAGAGGTCAGCGGCTGATAGGTGGCCACATACTGCTGCGGGTGACCCAGGTACTAGACTTGCTGCTGCTCCACCACCAGGAAGACCCTGGGCATGAGGGCACGTGGTGACTGGCTTCCAGATTCTGGGCCCATTAATAGGGTAGCGAGAGCACTGTGGGGCTCTGTCACCTGCCCAGGTCCCTGGCCCATTGCTCCAGGCCTTAGAGAATTCCTCCCTTGCCTAGAACCCCATGCCTCCTTCCCCAGCCTCAAATCTCACCTCCTTCTTCCTACCATTTAAACTGTAGGCCACAGACTGGTGGAAAAGCAGAGGGAGCCAACCACCATCTGCTAAGTGTGCTACAAGCCTAATGCTTTCCATGTATTCTCTCATTTAATCCTCAGCACCTCTGCAAGCAAAATGCTAACTTCCTTTTGAAGTTAAAGAAACAGAGACTTAGAGATGCAAAGTACTTGAATGGTGACCAGTGGAACCCAGGCCGGAATCCAGTTTGAATCTCAGGAGGCTTTTTTGTTCTGTTTTGTTTTGAGACAAGAGTGTCACTCTGTGGCCCAGGCTGGAGTGCAGTGGTACAATCTCAGCTCACTGCAACCTCCATCTCCCAGGCTCAAGCGATTCTCGTGCCTCAGCCTCCTAAGTAGCTGTGATTAAAGGCATGTGCCACCATGCCTGGCTAATTTTTTTTTTTTTTTTGTAATTTTAGTAGAGATGAGATTTCACAATGTTGGCCAGGCTGGTCTCAAACTCCTGACCTCAAGTGATTCTCCTGCTTCAGCCTCCCAAAGTGCTGGGATTATAGGCGTGAGCCACCAGCCCCGGTATAAGGAGCCTCTTATACCACTGTCTCTTCCCCTCTGATTGGGAGGCTCCATGCCTCTAGCTGAGATTATAATGTCCAGACATGGGAGGAACCCAGGGCTACCCACCTCTAAAAGTCAGAGGGCAGGAAGCAAGAAACAGTCACAGGACTGCCCTGAAGGGTGCTGGCATCGCCTGCCCCCAGGCTGGAGCTGCCTTTGGCCTCACACCTCCCTTCCCCAGAGGCTGGTGCCCGCCTCCCAGCCCTTCTTGGATGGGGCGGAGGTTACCATCTCCTTCACCTCGCCCAGCTTCTTCTCCTGCAGCTCCTTTACTTGCTGCTTCAACTGCAGTGCGCTCTTGTTCTCACTGTTCTGGACAAAGAGAAGCAATCAGCAGCCACCCACTGCAGCTGGAGACCCCAGAACTTGATGTCTGCCTCCCATGTCACAGGAAAGGGTGGAGGCAGGTTAGAAAAATCATCCCCTCTCTCTCATAGTCTCATAGCCCCTTTTAAGGGGCACTGTGTGGAATGGCCTGGGCTCCCCACATCGAAACTTCTCATCTTCACCATCCAGTCCTCGAGCTGCTGTGTGGTCTCCGAGCTCTGCGTCTAGTGCTCGCTCCCCACGGTGCCCCCAGCTCACCCACAGCAGCTGACTCAGCCCCAGGCTGCCTCTAACAACCATACACAAAAGCAGCGAGAAATGAGCATGCTGCCTTCTGGGCAGGACACTGCATGCTGCAGAAGGGATCTTCAGGCTCACTCCTGCATCTGGGAAGCCAGGTTGCCAGGGGACGGGACAGCTCATTGGACTCACCCTGTCCTCTTCCTGCTGCTGCATGGAGACAGCAGAGGGAGCCTGCTCCAACTCTCCAATACGCTGCAAGGAATATTGCAGGTGGCTGGTCAGATCCTTGGATTCTCCTGTAATGAAGGAGGTTGAGATGGGGCCCAAAGGACTCCCCCTAAAGACCTGTCAAAGTGCTAGGTTGAAGGATAACAGGGTGCCAGATTCTCACCCTCGAAGGGAGTAGCGGCATGTTTAGTATGGTAAACTGTGGCCTTTTCCAACATGAGGATGTTGATTGTCTGGAATTGAACATTTGGGAGAAAAGCCAAGCAAGTGCTGAAAGAGAAGGAAAGAAATTCTTGGGAGGACAGGAGAAAACTCCACACCTTCCACTCACCCCTAACTGCTCTGTTTGTGCTTTGTGTATTTCCATAGCTTGCTTTCTTTTCCTATAGGAAGAGGAAGACAGA
Source organism: Chlorocebus sabaeus (assembly GCF_047675955.1). Lineage (NCBI taxonomy): Eukaryota > Metazoa > Chordata > Mammalia > Primates > Cercopithecidae > Chlorocebus > Chlorocebus sabaeus. The sequence continues at coordinate 48,401,416 of NC_132929.1, read as the reverse complement.
GCTCTTACCCGAGGGAGACAGAGATGGCACAGCAAGAGACATGCCCCCAGCATGCCACCAATGCCCCAGGACAGGCCCACCCATGGGACCAGGTTACCAGGGGATAACCTGGAAGGATGAGGTAGAATCTGAGGGGTGAGCCTTCTTCCCCAGGCTGGGAATGGGCCACATGAGACTGGCACCTCTACATTTGAGTGCCTCCCAAACGCAGCAGTCATGAACTCCCCCCAAACCCAGCATTTATATCGTGAGCAAAAAAACAAACAAACAAACAAACAAAAAAAACATGTTACTTCTTCCAGCTGATGTTCCACTTGTTTATTCTGTTGTTTCTGTGGAGAGAGTTAAATTCAGGTGACTGACGGGGCTCTATTCCCCAGACCAGGATGTGGTAGGTGGGGGCCAGGAATGGATTTTAAAGGCAAAGTTCTCAGGCCCAGTGGCAACACGAACTGGTCAACTCTCCTCAAGCTCCCAAAGACAGAGGATTTGGGTCTTTGTTGGTTTTCGCCAATAGCCACAGAACTCAAAATCTGAATCTGGATTCTCTCGAAAGGACAGTAACATAAACCTCTAGAGACGGAGTCTGAGAAAGGCCTACCCTTCTGCCAGCTTGTGATTTAGAAAGGTGCATTCATTCAACAAACATTTACTGAGCACATACAAGCCAGGTACGGGTCTTCACAGCAGAGATACAGGACAGAAAAGGACAGACGAGAGCCCTTGGACCTGAGGTTTCCATTCTAGGGTCCCAAATCTCGGACTCTCAGAGCTAACAGAGACCTTTGATACTCTCTACCTCCTCTGGAAACATGAGCCCAAGGAGGAGAGTTGGCTTGTCCAGACTCAAGGGCAAATTAGAGACTGAGTCAGGGCAGAAATACGGGGCCCCTAACAACCAGTCAGACTAGTGCTTCCCTGAGAGGTGACAACCCCAGGGTGTGTGTGGCAAGGACTGGAGCAGGGGTGCCTGAAGAAGAGAGAGTTGGCAAAGAAGGGAGTGACAGAAGAGCCATGCTGCATGCTCCTTGCTCTAGGGTCCCCCCAGGTGAGGCCTGGGTGCCCCAGCTCCCCATTCGCCCTTGGCACCAGGGTCCCTCAGCCCCTTTCTTCAGAGCCCCAAGGGGAAACTAAGGCCCAAGATTGGCAGCGTGGAATCAGGAGACCCTACTGGACTCTTACCAATGATTCTATGTTTTCATTGAGTTGATTGATTGTTGCGGAGCTTGAGTCCAGGGCTACTTCCAGTTCTTGGTACCGGCTCTGAGGCGCACGCAGAGAGGAGGAGTTGGAGGAGGATTGCGGGGAGAGGTAGAGAGAACAATCATTAGGGCTGAGGTGTGTGTGGGCTGTCTCAGCTGGTAGAGGGGCACCCAGGTCCCACTGTGAGAGGAGGTTGGAGGGCTGGCCTGCAGGGTCACTGCACCCTGGCCCAGGGCCTCTTACCTCCAGATCCTCCAGGGTAGCAGATGATGCAGGGGTAATAAAAATGAGAAATTCAAAGAAACAAAAACTTACATGGGAAACATCTCTATATGGATATAGAGAAAGTATAAAAACAGCAAGAGACCATGCACGGTGGCTCACGCATGTAATCCCAGCACTTTGGGAGGCTGAGGTGGGTGGATCACTTGAGATCAGGAGTTCAAGACCAGTCTGTCCAACATGGTGAAACTGTGTCTCTACTAAAAATACAAAGATTAGCTGGGCGTGGTGGCAGGTGCCTGTAATCCCAGCTACTCAGGAGGCTAACGCAAGAGAATCGCTTGAACCCGGGAGGCAGAGGTTGCATTGAGCCAGGATTGCACCACACCACTGCACTCCAGTCTGGGTGACAGAGTGAGACTCTGTCTCAAAAACAAAACAAAACAAAAGCCCCAAATCCCACATGCCTGCTCTGTACATTATTCCCAAATTACTTTTAAATTTTAAGATATGACTCGCCATTTCCAAGATGATAAAAGATGCTGGGAAGGAAAAAACCCAATCAATCAAGCAGGTGAAGAAGCAGACATAAACAGGCTGAAGGTTAATGCAGCAACATAAAATAAGCCAGAGGCAAAGTATCCCCCAAACCAGAGAAGTCTCAGAAACATGCATGGCTGGAGACAGCAAGCCAGAGAGGGGTCCGGGCACTGTCTCACCTTCCACTGGTGCAATGGGGAGCACTACGCCACTGGAATGGTTAAGGTTGGACACCAGCCCTTTCAGAATGTCCTGAATCTACAGGAGGTGACAAGAGAAAAACAAGAGCAGGGAAAGAAAGACAGAAGTAGCTTAGAGAGAAGCAAGAAAGTCAGGGTAGGAGGAAGATGTGGGTTCAGGAAAAAGAAATGCTGAAAAAGAGCACAGGAGATTGAAACCACGGCCTGTGCCATTCTTCCAAATGGCCACCTGCTGCCTTGCCAGGGGCAAGAACAAATAGATATGTCACAGAGTGGAGTCACCTGACCAATGCAGCTCTTAATACGCTCACTGGACCCCTTTCCTCAGACCCAGGACATGGGCGATGAATCTGGTAGAGCTCCAGACCTCCACCTCCATTAAAAAAAAAAAACCAGACTTCTGAGTAAGGGTTCACTTGAACTAAGGGGACTCCAGCTGAAAAACAAGTTTGAAAGACACTGATCTTATCCAGTATCATGTAATAGAGGAGAAAACTGAGACCCAGGGGAAATAGTGATTTTTCTGTGGTCACCCAGCAAGTTGGCGGTAAGTAAGATCTTCTTACTCCTAGTGCCTGGGGCTCTCCTCACCACATGCTGGGGCCCTTTCAGTGACTCCTAAAGGGACAACCTGATGGCAAGTGGCTGTTCTCATTGGTCTGGCTTCCCTTTGAGACTGGGGATGAGGAAAATCAAACAGCAATGACCACTTCCTGGGTGTCCTGTGTGTTTGCAGCAGGCCATGTACTAGGGATTCACATAAAACAACAATAACAAATTTCATTTAAACTTCACAAATGGAAGTCAAACAATACCACTTTTATTATACAGATATGAAAAGAGAGGCCCAAAGAGCTCAAGTAACTTGCACTAAATCATATCCCTAGCAGACGGAGAGGCAGGATTCAAACCCAGAATTCTTTACCAGTACCCAGCAATCTTAACAATTGCTCTCTACTGCCCCTTGGGCCCCTTGTCCCCAGGAACCTGGCCAGCCAAAACTCACATCCCCAGGTGAGTGGCAACCACCAGAAGTGGTTGTCTCAGTCCTTGGAGATGCAAGCCCAAAGAGCCCAGGTATGTCAGGCTTGCGGGGACAGGAGGTAAGGGCCGAGTCTTGAGCAGGGAGCCCCAGGGGTCACCTGCCCAAGGCTACCCTGGGGTGACTGTCGAGGATAGGGGCTGGGCTGCTGAGGGGAAAGGGCTGGCTAACAATATTTTGGTGGGGAGAGTGCAGAGGCACCAGGGGGGCCCAACCCAGTGTGTCTCAGGAGTGGCACGGACTCTGGCAGTAGTCCTGCTGTCAGAGGATGTCGGCAGGTGGGTTGGGGGCTACGACCTGGTGGTTTTTACCTTTTTCTTGGCCGCAGTCAATTTGCTCTGTCAAGTTTCTTCCTGCATGGTGGAGTGGGGAGGGAGGTGGGGTTGGGGCCACATCAGCGCAATCTAAACTGCTAAACACCTCCAGTCACCTACCAGGTAGCTGTGCGACTAAGCCGGAGGAGGGATAACCAGGACTGCACTAGAACACAGAATAGGGGCATGGCCTCAATGCTCCCAAGCCCATTGGTTGATGAGAAAGATGAAAGGGAAAGGAGGTGTGGCCAGGCAGCAGCGTGTCCAGAGGACCTGTGGCATCACAAGGAAAGCTGCCCATGCAACCGCTGGCCCCTCCCTTCTCCCAGAGTGGGAGGGGCCTGCTTTCGCTGGGTGTCTGCTTAGCTTTCCGCGAGACTATTCACACTGGTGGTCAGAGTTCCTTTCCAAGAAGACCTGAGAGGCCACTTTTCTGTCTCCTGCCCTGGACCCTCCTGTGCCACTGAACCCTCTTTCCTGAGGGTCTCAGACCCCAGGGTTCAGGAGGTGGGTGAGGAGTGGACTTCACAGTTTCTTTCCTGACTCCTCACAGCCCTGCCCCAGACTTCCCCTTCCCAGAAATCACCTCCAGTGCTCCCCACAACCTCCCTCTCAGAACACCCCCTTCCTAGAGGATCCCTACCCTGATCCTGGGGACATATCTGCCCCCTTTCCAGTTGGATCCAGCCCCAGGCACTCCTACTTCCCAGCTGCTCTTCCTCCTGCACCCACACAATACCCCTTTCTCTCAGAGTGGGCCATGGGTCTAATCAGCCTTTCCCCTTGGATTCCTCTCCTTGACTGAACCAGGACTTACACAAAGTTGCCACGGGGCCTTCTGATCCCCTGCGAGTATGTCTTTCCCGCCTCCCATCCACGCCCCCCCACTGCCCCAGTCCCCATCCCCGACCCTCCTTCCGTTTGAGTCATTGCCTCTCCTGGCCCTCCTCTCCATCCCAACAGCAGCTGATCCCGCCTCTTCCAGGTCTTCTCCCAGCTGACTGAGGACCTCCAGCTCATTTCTCAATCCCTCCCCTTCCTTTCCTCCTGCCCACCAGTCTTCAAATAAGTGCTGTCCTGTCCTGTCCTAGGCCAAATCCTCTCCTTCCCCATCCTGTCTCCTGCCTCTACAGATGCCTTTCACTCCAGTCCAGCACTAGCCATCTCTCCTGCTCACTGGTTTCACCCCTTACTCAGCCCTACCTTTAAACAAACCCACAGCTCCCCAGTCAGGAAAATGCTTGGGGTTTACCCTGGCCACTTCTTTAGCTGCTAATAGTCTCTCCTCTTCTTTTACAACCCACCTCCAAAACTCAGCCTCCACCTTCTCTCATCCCCCAGATGGAGTTGCCACTACCACTACCTCCACTGTCAAGTTGCATTGTGAAAGACTTGGTATTTGTTCATTAATTTAGCAACTGCTGGGATGCAGGTTTGTGCCACATGGCCCCTGCCCTCCAGGAGGCTCAGGCAAAAAGCCAGTTCCAGGACAAGTATGCACATGGTTCTGAGAGGGGGAGCCCAGGCTTGGGCTTGCAAAGAAGCCTCCCCAGAGATGGCAAGGTCAGAGGCAAGGCCAGAAGGGCAAGCCACAGTGAGCCCGGATGATGATGACAGGGAGGCAACCAGTTTGCCAAAAGCATTGGGCTGATTTTGCTTCGCTCTGAGAATGAGTTGGTATCTGCTAACTTTGACCATGGGTGACTGACAGCAGATCATGCCTTTCTCATTCATGCTAATTCATTCCTTCCTTTTTTTTCTTTTTTTTGAGACAGGGTCTCACTCTGCCACCCAGGCTGGAGTGCAATGGCACAAACTGGGTTCACAGCAACCTCTGTCTCCCAGGTTCAAGCCATCCTCCCACCGCAGCCTCCCCAGTAGCTGGGACCATAGGTGTGCGCCACCACACCTGGCTAATTTTTTCATAAAATTACCCTGGTACAGATGGGGTTTCGCTGTGTTGCCCAGGCAGGTCTCGAACTCGTGAGCTCAAAGCAATCTGCCTGCCTCAGCCTCCGAAACTGCTGGGATTACAAGCATAAGCCACTGTGCCCGGCCTGGAAAAAAAAAATATCCACTTCTAATCTAGCAAATTTTGTGTTCTTGTTTACTATTTTAGCATTTATAACACCAAGTGACTTACATTCTCCTCATGAGCTGTATGCTAGGAATAAAAGCTTGCCACGGTGGAATTATCTAAACTAGAAGAAATCAATACCAGGGATCCCAACAAAAATCACCAGAAGGGGCCACATGTTCATTTTATTTGATATATTTCTGGAAAAAAAGGTTTGCCATAGCAAAGTGGAGAGGGGGGAGCCAAGCAGCAAAATACATCTGTAGTGAGGTAGAGAAAACAGTATCCACTAGAAATCTTTTCAGGAAGGTGCCATTTTGGGTTGGAGAAACTCCTTGAAAGTTAATTTGGGGGAGAAGGAGAGTCCTTGAGGGACCAGGGTAAAGTCAGAACGTTTCCTGGGAGAAAGGGGAACATTTCTCTGGCTAATAAGGGCACACTGCTGGACAGGGTGAAGAAGAAAAAGTCAGTCAAGAGTGGTACATTTCAGAACATGAAAGGCCTCACACTGCATAAAATGGACTACACCTTAAGACTTCCAATTTTCAGTAAGACTCTTAGGCCCATATAAAATTCAGGGGCCTGTGGATTTTTTGGTGTAGAAACCACTGAAGAGGAAGATTGTACGTCTAAATTTCAAGGGCGAGACTTCAGTATAAATTGGGAACTTACAGTGTAGCAAATTAGTCAGACATTAGATAATAAGTAAGCAAAGTTTATGAACAGTTCACCAAGAAATACAAATGGCTCTTTAACATATGAAAATATAACTGTGCAAGGAAAAAAAAAACATGCAAATTAGTTTCCAAGAGATACTTTCCATTTCTTGCATTGGCAAAGAACAAAAATTTCACTGACGTAATTGTGAGGACAAATGCATTCACTAGTGGGAACTGGTAAAACTTCCATTGAGAGCAGTTTGGCAGTAACTATCAAAATTAAAAATGCACATAATCTTTAACTTAATTATTTCAATTCTAGTAATTTATTCTATAGGCATAGACACGGGAAATGACTTTACATACAAAGATATTCAATGCAGCATTATTTGTAATAACCAATGCCTAAAACCAACCTAGAGAGAGGTTAAATAAAAGTCCATACTATATGGCGCATGAAAAAGAAAGGCAACTATTTACATATTAATATAGAATAATTGCCAAGATACATTATTAACAGATAAAGTGCAGAAAATGCATATAGTATATGTATTAATAAAAGGCAAAAATAAAGAGGAATATTATATACATAATTGCTTGTATACTTAGAAAATATTTTGGGAAGGATATTCAAAATGCTAAAAGTGGTTCTAAAGAGGAGAACTGGGTAGCAGGGGGACAGGGAAGAGAAGACCTTTTACTCTATACCTTTAATACACTTTGAATTTTGTACTACACGGATGTATTACCTACTCCAATAATAGAGACTGAGAAAATGAAAAGGACAACATATCAAGAATTGTGATAAATGCTAAGAAGGAGAAATATAGAACAGTTAGAACAAACAAAGGGGAACCAATCTAGACTTGTTTGGACAGGGAAACTTTTCCTGGGTAAGAGATGTTTAAAATGAGACCTAAAGGGTAAGGCATTAGCTTAGGGAAAGGGGATGAAGAGGTGTGCAGGCCAGGAAAGAATTCTAAGGCAAAGGAAGAACTTGTGCAAAAGGCCCTGAGGATGGAAGAAACTCAGCCAGTTTGCAGCACAGAATGAAGAACAGTGTGAAAAGAGAAAAAGGTAACAGGGTTGGTTGCAATAGGAGAAGAGGTAGAGTGCAGATCCACAAAGGCCATATGAGGAATTTTATTGTAATAAAATTATTGGGAAGGCACTAGAGAATTTTGAGCCAGGAATGGCATGGTCAGAATGAACACTTTATAAACTCATGTTAGCTCATGAGTAGAGACTGAATTGGGAGGGGGACAAAAATTGATAATCTAATGTAAACTAAAGGATACTGCAAACGAGACGATGAAATGCTTCACTTGGACTAGTGTGATGGCAAAGGAGATGGAGAAAAAGTAAATGGATTCTCAAGTTTAGAGGTGGGAAAACCTCCAATACAGAGAATTGGATATGGGGGAATGAGGGAAAGGGAAATGGATGTTAAAGGAAGATTGCCACGTTTCTAACTTTGAAAGCTGCTGGATGAGTGAGTGGTACAGCCAATTGCTGAAATGGGAAGACTTAAGGACAAAGATGTTTGTAGAAAGCTCATGAGGCTGTTTCCCAATATATAAAATGCCCCTGAAAGGGGTCCTGTGAGGAGCAAATGACATTCTTTATTCAGTAACCAGAAGCCATTGCTATAATGTTTCAAAATCTCTCCTTTGACCCCAGATCTTGTGAGGAAGATAGAGCACTTTCTGTACAAGGGCCTTTTTAATAAGAAAGGACATTGGTTTCTCAAATTGCAATCACTAAACTTAAGGTGCTTTAATTATATACATAATTAGAAAAATCTCTTTTTAAAAAACATAATAGGTTGGATACTGTGGTTCACACCTGTAATCCCAACACTTTGGGAGGCTGAGGCAGGAGGAGTTGAGCCCAGGAGTTCAATACCAGGAGTTCAATACCAGCCTCGGCAACATAGTGAGACCCGTCTCTATAAAAAATTTTAAAATGAGCCAGGCATGGTGGCATGTGCCTGTAGTCCTAGCTACTTGGGAGACTGAGGAGAGAGGATCTCCTGAGCCCAGGAGTTCAAGGTTACAGTGAGCTATGATTGCACTCCTGAACTCCAGCCTGTGTGACAGAGTGAGATCCACTGTAAAACAAACAAACAAAAAGTATCTTCACACGAAAATCCCAGAAATCACATAAAACATGTTTCTTGTGTCACAGATGGATCTTTATTTCCCTTAGCAAATCTCCTCAAATGTGACCCTGCTCAACAAGATCGTTCAAATCATATAGCTGTGCTGGGCATACAAAAAAAAAAAAAAGGCATTTATCTATTTTTATGGTGGGGGCTGAGGACATAGAAGAGGAATCAGGTATCGGTAATTTTTCAGCATCCCCAATATATGCATAAATAAGGAGCTACAATTGAGTTTTTACATTTGTAATGTTTTATCATTTGTACTGACAAGGTCCGTAGCCAGCTTTGTTCTGATGCCACCTGCTGGGCAAGTCTGTAGCACCTTATGCCTCTTTGGAAGTGTCCAGGCCTCCTGAACCCTATACCACAAACTCTTGAGAGTCCAGCCAACACTTTGGGAAATATCACTTCAAAATAATATGAAGCTTCAGTGGACTTCATGAAGCATTTTCAGTATGCCCATTCTTGATACTACAGATATACTCAATAGCAATCAATGGTGAATGTGGGCAAAGGCATAATACTGCATTGTTTGTGAGGAAAAAATACTGGAAATATGGAAATGTCCATCACCAGTAACTGTTTAAATAAACTAAGATACATCTATACTAAGACATACTATGCAGCCTCTAAAAGTCCTCAGGTTGTTAAAATAAGTTACATGAAAGAAGTGTAGAAAATATAGTATGCTTCCATTCAGGTTTTAAAAAACACTAAGGGGGAGGCCAGGTGCAGTAGCTCATGCCAGAACTGTGGGAAACCAAGGTAGGAGGCCAGGAGTTTGAGACCAGTCTAGGCAACACAGTGAGACCCCCCTGTCTCTACAAAAAATAAAAAAATAAAGGAAAAGATATTGACACATTTTAGAAATACAATTTGGAAAAGAAAACAAACTGCTAAGATATTTGTCTCTGTGGAGGGAGTAGAGGCACTAGGGGAGTTAAGATGGGAAGGTGTTGCTTTTCTTTATGATTCTACAAAATTTATAGGTACTTTTAATTTTAAAAACAGTTAATGAGGCCAGGCGTGATGGCTCACACCTGTAATCCCAGCACTTTGGGAGGCTGAGGTGGCTGCATCAGCTGAGGTCCGGAGTTTGAGAACAGCCTGGCCAACATGGTGAAACCCTGTCTCTACTAAAAATACAAAAATTAGCTGGGTGTAGCAGCGGGTGCCTGTAATCCCAGCTACTCGGGAGGCTGAGGCATGAGAATCACTTGAAGCCAAGAGGCAGAGGTTACAATTAGCCTAGATTGTGCCATTGCACTCCAGCCTGGGCAACAGGGCCAGACTCTGTCTCAAAAAAGGAAAAAAATACTAGCTAATGAAATGTGCAAATAAAACCATTGTTTAAACTCCCATTCCTAACCGGGTGTGGTGGCTCATGCCTTTAATCCCAGCACTTTGGGAAACCAAGGCAGAAGGATCACAGGCAACACAGCGAGACCTCAACCCTACCAAAAAAAAAAAATTAGCCAGGCATGGTGGCACATGCCTGTGGTCGCAGCTACTCAAAAGGCTGAGGCAGGAGGATCACTTGAGCCCAGAAGGTCAAGCCAGCAGTGAGCTATGATCATGTCATGGCACTCCAGCCAGGGTGGGGTGAGACCTGTTTCAAAAAAAAAAATTTTATTTATTTATTTTTTTTTTTTGAGAGGGAGTCTTGCTCTGTCACCCAGGTTGGAGTGCAGTGGCACAATCTCGGCTCACTGCAACCTCCGCCTCCCAGGTTCAAGCGATTCTCCTGACTCAGCCTCCCAAGTAGCTGGGATTACAGGCACCTACCACCACACCCAGCTAATTTTAGTATTTTTAATAGAGTTGGGGTTTCACTACGTTGGCCAGGCTGGTCTCAAACTCCTGATCTCAGGTGATCCACCTGCCTTGGCCTCCCAAAGTGCTGGGATTAAAGGCGTGAGACACTGCGCCCGACCTAAAAAATTTTTTTATTAAAATAATTAACTATTTCTGAAATTCACTACTGATATGAAGAAAGTCACAAGGGAATATACCTCCCACTCTAGCAAACAACAACAAAAGGCCAGATTAGCTAGAAAATAAAAAATATGTTTAACTCATCAGAAAGCTAAGGACACAAAGAAATCTAGGTTGGGTACAGTGGTTTATGCCTGTAACCCCAGGACTTTGGGGCACCGAGGCAGGCAGATCGCTTAAGCTCAGAAGTTGGCGATCAGCCTGGGCAACATGGCAAAACCCTGTCTCGACAAAAAATACAAAAATTAGCCGAGTGTGGTGGTACACGCCTGTAGTCCCAGCTGCTCAGGAGTCTGAGGTAGGAGGATCCATTGAGCCAGGCAGGCAGAGGTTGTAGTGAGCTGAGATCACTACAGGCTGTACTCCAAGCTGGGTAAGAGTGAGACCCTGTCTCAAAACAAAAACAAAAACCAAAGAAACCTAAATGATCCAAACTCCAGAAAGTGCCAACTCCTTCATAGGAGAGAACAGACCCCCTAGCTGTTGTGCTTCCTAGTTGAACTACGGTAGGAAGAGGAATACTATAGGGGGAGAAAAGAGAAACCTGTTGAAATTTAACAAAACTTTCACAACGCCTTGGAGGCTGGTTTGACATTAGAACCTAGAGGACCCAAATCCATAGAGGAAGGCTTCCCACCAATCTTACCCCTTAGATGATAACCAGGTACAGGAGGGTGTAGTACACTAAAGTTGTGGATAACAGAAGGAAAGCTGAGAGAGCTTGACTTCTCCCAAGGGCAAAATACCCTTTAAAGATGAAAGGGGAGGCAGGATTGTTGTGAAATCCAACAGAGGCACTCTTGGAGGCTAAGTGGGGTCAGAAATGCTAAGAAACCCGTCCCCTAGGTGGGTTTGATTGGATTGTAGTGTACAATCCTCTACAAAAGGGCAGGGCACGCATGAGAGCTGAGAAAAATATCCTCCTGTCCCCAGCTCATTGATAAAAAAAAGTCCTGGCAGCAAGGTTGTAAAGCAGGGAAAGATCTCCCACGTTGATAAAAGCTGGTGGCTTAGCTATAAAGCAAAGTAAGATCTCTGGAATCTTGCCAATGCCCCAAACTCAGACCCTGGTGATATGAGAGTTCTGATTCTACCTTCATTCAAAATATTTGAAGCTAGAGGTAAACTGAATTAAACTAAACTAAAACTGCAATGGAGCCCCAATCTAGAATTCATATACATCACATTGAGCCACCATTCAAGTGACCTGAAAAAAAATACAAAGGGCATGCCCTGTTTTGGAAGTAAATATTTGCTTCAATTTCTCTCTCTCTCTTTTTTTTTTCCCAACATAAAACGTTCATCATCCAATCAAATATACAAGTCATTCAAAAGCAAGAAAATAAGATTCATGGTAAGGGAGAGGAAGGGCTCAACAGAAGCAGAACTAGAAAAGACCCGGATGTTGAATTATCAGTTTGGATCTTTAAAATAACTGATACAAGGGAAAAAAACAACAAAATAACTGATTAAAATGCTAAAAAGTAGAGTGGAAAATGTGGAAAACATGCATGAAGAAATAGGAAATTTCAGCAGAAAATGGTAATTATACAAATACAATGAAATGCTAGAAATAAAAATATTAGAAAAAAATTAAAAATAATTCAGTGCAACTATGTATTCATAAATAAGTAAAACCAAAAAATTTTAAATGGAGAATTCAATAAACAAGTTTAACAGGTTAACATTGGAAAGCATCAAAAAACTTAAAGATGGTTAAATGGAAAGTATCCAAACTGAAAACAAAAAGAAAACAGGGCAGGGGAAAAATCATCTGAGATCTGTAGGTTTATATCAAATCATCTAATATACATGTAACTAGAATCTCCAAAGAGGAGAAGCAAGAAAGTATGAGACAAGAGAAAAATGTAAACAGATAATGGCCAAGAAAGAACCAATATTAATGAAAGACATCAACACAGATCCAAGAAGTTCAGTAAACTCTACACAAAGAAAAACATACCTAGACATATCCTAGTCAATCTGCTGAAAAGTAAATATAATGCCCAGATGCAGCCATTGAGAACAACCACACATTATGGAAAGGAAAATAAAAATTAAAATGATGAATGACTTCTCACCAGAAACAAATGAGGCCTGAGTACAATAAAATAACTTCTTTGAAGTACTGAAAGAAGAAAGAAAAGGTCAACATAGAATCCTATATCCAACTAAAATACCCCTTAAAAATAAAAGGAAGGACATTCTCTAATAGACAAAAGCTGAGAGAACTCATCTCTAATAAAAACTGCAATAGGGCCAGGCACAATGGCTCACACCTGTAATCCCAGCACTTTGGGAGGCCAAGGTGGGCAGATCACCTGAGGTCAGGAGTTCAAGACCACCCTGGCCAATATGGTGAAACCCTGTTTCTACTAAATATAAGTTAGCTGGGCTTGGTGACATGTGCCTATAATCCCACCTACTTGGGAGGCTGAGGCAATAGAATCGCTTAAACTTGGGAGGCGGAGGTTGCAGATCGCACCACTGCACCCTAGCCTGGGCGACAGAGCAAGACTCAGTCTCCAAAAAACAAAAAGACAAAAAAACAAAAAAAACCAAAAAACACTGCAATAGGCTGGGCACTGTGTCTCATCCCTGTAATGCCAACACTTTGGGAGGGCAAGGCAGGAGGATCACTTGAGCCTAGGAGTTCCAGATCAATCTGGGCAACATATCAAAATTCCATGTCTTCAAAAAGTAAAAAGAAAAATTAGCCAGGTGTGGTGGCGCACCTGTGGTCCCAGCTACTCAGGAGGCTGAGGCAGGATGATCGCTGGAGCCAAGAACGTTCAGGCTGCAGTGAGCCACATTCATGCCACCACACTCCAGCCTGGGTGACAGAGACCCTGTCTCAAAAACAAAAACAGTCCATGGGAGCCAAGTGTGCTGGCTCACACCTCTAATCTCAGCACTCTGAGAGGCCAAGGCAGGAGGAGTTCTTGAGGCCAGGAGTTTGAGGCCATCATGGGCAACACGGCAAGACCTACAAAAAATTTCTTAAATTGGCCTGGTGTGGTGACATGCACCTGTAGTCCTAGTTACTCAGGAGGCTGAGGCAGGAGGATTGCTTGAGTCCAGGAGCTCAAGGCTGCAGTGAGCTATGATCATGTCATTGCGCTCCAGCCTGGCAGCCTGAGCAACAGAGTAAGACTGTCTCTAAAACAACAACAAAGCTGTCCATGGGCTGGATTGGGCCCATGGGCCACTGTTTGCCGACCCCTATAACATACCATCTTAACAAAATAAAAAAGAGAAATACGTAATAATCTTATTAGAAGCTAAAAACGCATCTCACAAAATTAACAACCCTTCCTAATAAAAATTCTCAATAAATTAGAAATAGAAAAGAACTTCTTTGGGCTGTTCTGTGAAAAACTTACAGTTAACATTATACTTAGTGATGAAATGTTAAAATCTGTATCCCTAAGATTGAGAGAACAAGGCAAGGTGTCTGCTCTCACCACACGTTAAACATTGCACTAGATATTGTAGCCAGTGCAGAAAGGCATTATTTGCAAACTACACTGTTGTGTATATATTTAATATAAAACTATATGGAATCTACAAGAACTATTTCTAGAATAAATGAATTTAGCAAGGTGGCACGATTCAAGATCAGCATACAAAAATCAGCCAGGTGCATTGGCACATGCCTAAAGTCCCAGCTACTTGGGTGGCTGAGGCATGAGAATTCCTTGAGCTCAGGAGTTTGAGACCAACCTGGGCAACATAGTGAGACCCATCTCTAAACAAACAAACAAAAAATCAATTGTATTTCTAGATACTAGCAACAAACAACCTAAAAATGAAAATTAGCCAGGCGTGGTGGCCAACAAGAGCAAAACTCCATCTCAAAAAAGAAAAAAAAAAATTTAAATAATTTAAAAACCAAATGCTTAAGAAAAAGTCTAATGTAAGATATGCAAGTCTACAAAACATCGCTGAGCAAAAAATTTAATACCTAAATAAATGACAAGACCTAATATGTTCATGGATTAGCTGACTCAATACTATTAAAATGTTCATTCTAAATTGACCTATAGACTCAACAAAACCCCATATCAAGATTCTAGCAGTTATTCATATATTTGTTTATTTATTTATTTTTTTGAGACGGAGTCTCGCTCTGTAGCCCAGGCTGGAGTGCAGTGGCCGGATCTCAGCTCACTGCAAGCTCTGCCTCCCGGGTTCCCGCCATTCTCCTGCCTCAGCCTCCCGAGTAGCTGGGACTACAGGCGCCGCCACCACGCCCGGCTAGATTTTTGTATTTTTTAGTAGAGACGGGGTTTCACCGTGTTAGCCAGGATGGTCTCGATCTCTTGACCTCGTGATCCGCCCGTCTCGGCCTCCCAAAGTGCTGGGATTGCAGGCTTGAGCCACCGCGCCCGGCCTATTTATTTATTTTTTTGAGACGGAGTCTCGCTCTGTCGCACAGGCTGGCGTGCAGTGGCCGGATCTCAGCTTACTGCAAGCTCCGCCTCCCGGGTTCACGCCATTCTCCTGCCTCAGACTCCCCAGTAGCTGGGACTACAGGCGCCCCCCACCTCGCCCGGCTTTTTTTTTTTTTTTTTTTTTAAGTAGAGACTGGGTTTCACCGTGTTAGCCAGGATACTCTCGATCTCCTGACCTCGTGATCCGCCCATCTCGGCCTCCCAAAGTGCTGGGATTACAGGCTTGAGCCACTGCGCCTGGTCTATTTATTTATTTTTTAAGACAGGGTCTTGCTGTCACCCAAGCTGGAATGCAGTGGCATGAACACAGCTCACCCAGCACAGCTAAGTTTGAAAAACAAGATGAGCTCATTCTAAAACTTTTATGACAATCCAAAGAATCAAGAATAACCAAAGCAATCTTGAAAAATAAAAAACAGAAAGATTTACTAATTTAAAGACTTACTAGAAAGCTTCAATAATCCAAAGTGTGGTACTGATGTAAGGATACACAAATAGATTAATGGACCAGAACAGAAAATGTAGAAATACACATACACGTGATCAATTTTTAACCAAGGTACCAAGTCAATCTCATGGGTAAAGAAAAGTCTTTTTAAGTAAATGTTGCTGGAACAACTGTATATCCATGTTGGAAAAAAATCAAACCTCATTCTGTTCACAAAAATTAATTTGAGATGGATCACAGACCTAAACATAAAATTCCAAACTATAAAACTTCTAGAAGAAAATAGGTTCTTTGTGACTTTGAGGTCATAAAACCATAAAATAAAAAAACTGATAAAGTGGATTTTATCAAAAAAATTTGTTCATCAAAAGATCCCAATAAGTGAATACAGTCTTTAAAAACAAATCATAGCATATCTATCCATCAAAGGATTTATATCCAAAATACAAATAATACCTACAATAAAAAGACATTCAACTTTAAAATGAGAAAAGACATGAAAGATACACAAATTTGTGTATCTTCATGAAAGATACACAAATGAAAAATAAGCATATGAAAAAGTGCTCAACATCATTAATCATCTGGGAAATGTAAATTAAAATCAGTTATTTAATATATGCTGAAATGGCTAATATTAAAAAACCTGACAACGTAAATGTTGACAGACATGTGAAGCAACTGTAACTCTCATACATGACTGATGGGAGTACAAAATGGTAAAACCACTTTGGAGAACAAGAGGGCAGTTTCTTATAAACATGCACTTACCATATGAACCAGTAATTTTCTACTCTTATTTATCCAAGAGAAATGAAAACGTATATCCACAAAAAACAAAAACAAAAGGCTGTGTAAGAATATCGATAGCATCCTTATTCATAATTGCCCCAAACTGGAAACAACCTAAAAGTCCTTCACTAGGAGAATGAATAAACAAATTGTGGTATATTTATAGAATGAAATACTACTCAGCAATAGAGAACAATGTCCTGATACATACAATATGGATGTCTTTCAAGCATTATCAGTGAAACAAGCCAGATGCAAAGGAGTACATTATATGATTCCACTTATATGTAATCCAAAAGCAGGTAAAACAAATCTTCAGTGATAAAAATCAGGAAGTGATCACTGGAGAGGAGAGGCGCTCAGGGGTGATTTAAAGGTATTTGAGAACTTTCTGGGTTAAGTGTAATGTTTTATGTTTTCTTTTGGTAATTATTACACAGATGTATACAATTGTCAAAACATCAAACTGAACACTTAAGATGCGTGCATTTTGTAATATTAATTTCTACATATCAGTTTAAAATAAAGGTGAGCAGTGGATTCCTATTCCAGGAGTGTTTGTCTCCGACTCTTTACTGGCCTACTATCAGTTTGCTTCAGTGAGATTTTGGGGCTCCAATCTATTCAGGACCAGGCCCTTGATTATGGAATTTATCTTAAAGGGCACACAATCCAGTGTCCCAGAGATAGCATTTAGAATCTGTAAAGCAATTTTGTGGAAACAACTGTCATTTATTTCCATCGGTTAGTGAGCAACCATTTGACCATTGTAAGGCACTGGCTTGTACATGGACTTCCTTAAAGTACAGCACTTAACCTACTTTATTGCAAGCTAGTCAAAATGGAGTAAAAATTAATTATTCAAAGACATGGAGAACATTATCACCTTTCATTAATCCCATTCTCTAGCATTTGCTGCCCTGACCTTTACAACACTCCAAATTAGTACTAGGACTTTTGGATACAAAATCATTTCCTATCCACAGCAGACATCTTTTCCAAAGCAGGTAGACGCTCAGATCATTCTTCCTTATTAGAAAACTCTTTAGTGCTTTCCCTAGTTAGATAGAAATAAACCACAAGTCTGGGTATGTGGTAGGAATTTATTAACAAGCAAACATCTTTGTTCATACCAGGAAGACCAGCAATTGGATTATAAATGACTTGAGAGCAAGTGCAAGAACTTAACAATTTTAGAGCATTCCATGAGAATGTCTATTTGCCCAAGAAGGCCCACAAGAAGTGCTCTACAAATGCTGGTTATTATTTTATGCTGTACTTCCTCTGAGAAAATGATGTGACATACAGAGGTGGGAGTACACATAGCAAAGAAGTCTCCCTGTAAAAGGAAGCTGGGAAATTCAAGTAATGGTGTTTTTGGATAAGATCCCTAAGAAAACTTAGGACAAAATCCTGCTGTGTGTGTGTTTGCTCAGTCCTCAGGAATCCCACTTGACCAACTGACTCCAGAGAGCTACAGCCTCACTGCACATGCCTCAGATTCATAATTCTAAGAACAGCCATTTAATGTGCACTGAACTGGCTTACAGGGCACTACTCTGCTGTTATACGAAACAAATCTTAGCTATCAGAGGGAAACCTGAAATCTATAGAAACGTTTTCAGTCTCAAAAAGCTTTCTGGGGGATAAACTGTCTACCATAAAGAGTTGGTTTTGTATTATTTTATTTTTTTTGAGACAGTCTCTCTGTCGCCCAGGCTGGAGTGCAGTGGCGTGATCTTAGTTCACGGTAACCTCCACCTCCCAGGTGCAAGCGATTCTCCTGCCTCAGCCTCCTGAGTAGCTGGGATTACAGGCGTGCGCCACCATGCCCGGCTAATTTTTGTATTTTTAGTAGAAATGGGGTTTCACTATATTGGTCAGGCTGGTCTCGAACTCCTGACCTTGTGATCCACCTGCCTCGGCCTCCCAAAGTGCTGGGATTACAACGTGTGAGCCACCACGCCCGGCCTGGTTTTATATTTCTATAATCACCCTCCAAATTCTCATTCTGAAAGAAACTTGAATACTCCATGGCTAAAGGCAGGTAGGTGACTTGGAGTAAATACCAAACTTTAAACAGGCATAATCAGTGAAGAGGGTTTTACAAGTGCCAAATAAGACATAAATTGTTGCTGAGGAAATATTATGTATATAAAGTCAATGTCAGCTGGACACGGTGGCTTGCACCTATAGTCCCAGGTACTCAGGAGGCTGTGGCAGGAAGATGGCTTGAGTCCTGGAGTTCACAGCAATAGTGCCCCCGAATTGTGCCTGTGAATAGCCATTATACTCCAGCCTGGGCAACATAGTGAGACCCCACCTCTAAAAAAATAGTAATTTTTTTAAAAGCCCATGTCATCAGATCCAAGTAAGTAAGGTTGAACTTCTGGAAAGGGTTTGGAAATGCAGGGCTGGCTTGCTTAATTCATTAAAATGCTAGGGTGACTCTCAAATGTGAGGAGAAAAAAGGAATACATTGAGTATTTCTGAACAGTGTATCTGAGATCACCAACAAAAGAGGCATTTGTTTTGAAGAGATGAGCCAAGATAAGAATTAAGTTTCCAGGGCAATGTTAGGTTGGAAGTCCCCTAATCAGTCTATATATGATTTTAGCAGGTGCTTTTGGTGACTGAGAAGCAGATACAGTGTGGTGAAAATAATACACTGGTCAAATAGCAGAGCTGGCTCTGATCTTAACTGGTTGAGTGGCCTTGGGGAATCCACTGAATCTATGCAGAATCAAGGTTGAGAGCTTTAGACAAACCAACAGACCTTTTGTTCACTGCTGGCACCTTTTGTTCACTGCTGTACTGCCAGTGCCTGGCACTGTGGGTGGCGACCAATAAAACCTAGGTTTGTAACTTCATTCTGCCACTTACTAACAGGATGACCTCAGGGAAACTACCCATCTTCTTTGAGCTTCTATTTTCTTATTTATAAAATGAAAATAGTAACTACATCATAAGATTGAGATGGAAGAGCTAGAAGCAGTGGCACATGCCTATGATCCCAGCTACTCAGGAGGCTGAGGCAGAAGGGTTGGTTGAGCCCAGGAGTTCAAGTACAGCCTGGGCAACACAGCAAGACTGTCTCTTAAAAAAAATAAAAATAAAAATAAACAAGATGGAAACAAACCATTTGGTAAATACTAAGTAGCCACAACAAACCATTTGGTAAATTAAAACTTAAGGGCATTTCAGTTTTGTCAATTTCCATGATGTGAACCCAGCTAACTATGATCTCCAAGTTTTCCTTCCTGATTAAGCTCTCAACATCCACGCTTGTATTGATGATCCTGCCCCATGGATCTGATTGGTTCTCTCTACATGTGTCTGGAACAGTTAACATGGTAATACCCGGAGCTATGGGGTAACTGACAGGAAAAGCAGCAGTAAGAGCCGCAAGAGAATGATGTACAGATGGCAGACAATACCATTTTAGGGGTCCAAAATGGTTTTCTAGTTCCCAGTCCAATCTCATCCTGCCTTTGGCAATCTCTGAGACAGCTCTGTATCCTTATCTTTTGCCCAAGTTAGCACTGGTGTGCTTATTACTGTAACTAGGTTTTGTTTTCACATGTTCTTTGATCCTCACAATACTCCTATGTAACAGACAACAGCATAACAGAATGAACATATGGAATCAGACAAGCATGGCCCTGTTAAACACTCAATGTGTAACTTTGGAGTAAGTTAGTAGTGTATGAGTGTCTTTCCTCATAAAAATAGGGTAACAATGCCCATTTTGCTTTAGGGCTGCTTGGAAGATACAGACAAAAGTAAGGCATCTGGCAAGAAGCACTCAACAAATTACAGTTCCTATTAGTATTTCCATTTTACAAAAGGGAAATCTATGGCTGAGAAGTGTCAATATTCTTACTACTATACCACACTTGAAATAAAAATACAAGATTATCAAAAGAATGAAAGATAGAAGTAGGAAACTTGTGAACTCTAAATGCTCATGGAATTGTGCAGACTTGATGCAAATAGCTCTAATGACAGTTTTGCTTATAACCAGTCAACTTCCTTTGCTCAGACTCTGTATTATTTTCCCTAGATTTCTCCCCTTTGGCAAGAGAATGTACTGCCAATCAACATGGCTGCTTGTCAGTTCTACTTCTTGGTAAGACTTTTAATTTTGTGATTTTCTCCAAGGTGGACCATTTACCAGAAAACCGACAAAACACCAAATCAGGCGCTGCACACCAGACCCTTGGGAGGCACCATTCCACAAAACCCACTCAACTAGGGCCTCCAGTGAGGCCCTATTCTGAGCCCATCAATTTGCCTTGAATCATTTTGTCCCTTATGATCTGGAGTTGCTCACCTATATTCTCTTTTTGCAACTATGGAAGGCAATCCAGATCACGGATCTCAACCTAGTCTGCACGTGAGAATCACTGATTGGAATTAGGGGGTGAGAATGCAGAAAGGGTTTTACAAAAAATACTGATGCCTACCCAAAGCTATTAAATCATAATCTCCATAAGGTAAGACTCAGGCACTAATAATTCTTTAAAGCTTCTCAGTGATTCCAATTCGCAGACAAATTTAAGTATCACTGGTCTAGGTAATGCCAGATGGACAGTGGCATTGTTGCAAGCCAAGACTAATAGAAGCTGGAAAATAAACTGCCCATGGCCAGTTTTTCTTTGGCCCACATTTAATTAAGATAATTCACATGAAGAAGATTTCACAGGCTCTTCTCAGAGCCCATATAGTCCAGGGTAGTCTATTTCTAAAATATTTACTTGGCTCTTGTTGACATTTCAGTTTGAGACTCCTGGATTACTTGAGACCCCTGAATTACTATGGTAATAAGGTTGTTGTGGCATTGATAGGGCTGCTACATATCAATGTGTGACTGATTTACAAATTCTAACTGGCTCCTACCTGGAAAATCGTCCTAAATAAGCACATCTGTGGCCCTAAATGATAGCCTGAAAACTGCTTTTCACACATATCTCATATTATTTTTTTCCATCCTAAACGCTACTGCCTAGAGAAAGGTCAACAATAGTTGCCCTAAAAATTGGACTTAACTCCACACAAAAGCAAAAACTAAAAACCCAAAAGTTGTCTGTTTACTCCACTGGTAGGCACTATTTGATATCCAATTGAGTATTTCTGAGTTGGCTATTTGATCTTGGGTAACTACAGAAGCAAAATCCTTAAAACAAACCAGATATAACCAACTTTATCCCCAAAGATATATGAAAAATCTGAGGGACCCACACATTTTCCTGTTTCTGAAGGAGCCAAAATTTTCTCATAAAACTCACTGCTTATCATCTTTTAAAAGCCTCAAAAGCTGAGATCCAATGGATATGGATATTCTGTGCATTTTGTTATCAGTTACAAAACAAATCCTGTAACAATTTCCCACAGACTATCCAAAATTCTTTACAATGGAAATTCATTTGAATAACTAAACCAACTGCAAATTACTTGGGCACTATTTAGCAAATCATACTAAACCATTTATTCTTAACTACCGTGACAGTCTTCACATGAGGACTGCCTACCTTAATCTGCAAGATGAAAAGGGCTACTCTTCTATCCATGGATGGTTTCTAACAATTAGGCAAAACACAGGGCCACATTAGTTGCAAACTGCAACAACGAATGAAAGATCAGAGATAGTATAGAGCAACCTCTAACAGTAGCAATGATAGGCATTTATAATAGTCTTTAATGCGGTTTAAAAGTACAACAATATAGTTAAGAACTACCTTCCCTGGCACAGAATACTGTCATTCTGAGACCAGAATAACAAAATATGATATAAAGAGGTAGTATGATGTTAAGTTTCAGGTAGAAGGAAATGAAAAATTGGGTGAGTTATTTAACCTCAGTGAGCCTTATCTTCTTACTCCTTTAAAAAAAGGGCAATTTCTTTTCCACTTGTTTTAGACAGTAAGTTGAAGTGCTTTGAAGAGGAAAAGTGATAAACTCCCATAATTACAGATTCAAGTAAGAGTAAATTAAATTGTCCTAAAACCTGGACTTGGCCAGAGTATGAACGACAAACTATCTTCAACTTTGGGACCTGGTTTAAGAAAACTCTCCCTTCATCCCTACGTAACAGTACCACCTTTAAGAGTGAGCTAAAATCAAAGTAATGCGAAGGAGTTTTGAGGTTAGCTAAGAATGACTCAAAGTATTTTCTTTAAAAAAGTGGCAAAGAGCTATTGAGCATTTTTGTATCACTGTTACAATACGAACAACTTAAATTCAATATTTGAGACGCAGAAATTGGAAAGCGTTCAGAACATGCTCTGAAAGCTTATTAACCAAGTTAAATGTTGGGGGAATGGGCTCATTCACAGTTCCCAAAGAAACTGAACCAAATTCAGACATTTTATATTAAGTGGGAACAGTGAATAAGGCACATAATACAGGTGGCTATTAGCCCCCTTTAGTCATTTTTTAACTATAAAAATAAACATAAGTAACTAATGGAATAACAAAATAAAAGTTTATTTTATTAGAATTAGGAATGTTCTTTCCCTCTGGGCAACCTGAACAGTCCAGTTACAATGAAATCTAAGAACAGTTATTTCCACAGCACAGGGTGCTCTATGCACAAAATTACAGGGTTAGGAGCATTTAATCAATTTACCAATCTGATTGTCTCACCAACCCACCCCATCCCATCCCCCAAGTGCTCTATTACCAGGGTTTGTAGCTAAAAGAATTTGTTACATTAACTCCTTTTCTCTCTTCTACTAAATTTCAGTTCCTAATCCTGGTTGAACCACTTTATTACACTGCAGATTCAACCATTTCAAATGAAGTCAGCCAGGCTTGGATCTGTTGTATATGTGTGTATGTATACACATGTGTATCTAATATATTTATTTAAACACACATAAAACACATACAATCTGGGTTGTGGAAAATTACAGATAATTTAGTCTGATGATATTATATGCTACTCAATTTTACCACTGTGGTTTTTGTGTCCTGAGCTTTGGATCAAAATTTTATTTTAAATCACTGAAAGTCATCTGCTGCTGATTGTTCAAATGAAGCATGCACTTTTCAAAAGAATGAAACTGACCTCAAGACATGGAGACCTTGGTGCTTACTGTGAATAAAGCCCTCAGACAAGACGACTTATGTAGGTGAAACAGGGAAGCTGTCATAATACGGCTTGCCTATCCCAGCTGGGTGCACTGAATCTACTAACAACATAAGCAATTCACTATGGAAATTCCATCAAATATGGTGGTATCTGTTGAAAGCTTGGAAGTAGAAAAGGGCCAGTTCATCTTGATCATACAAATTAGGGAATGCACCCACAACTGCAATACCCTCAGGTAGTATGCCAACACTGAAACTAGAAAGCATCTCTAAAAAGCACTGTTCCTCCACGGGTGAAGACTGGTATTATGAAGTGCACACACAATTTTGGGGTATTTGTTGCAACAGGAACACGTGGATTTATGACACTCAAACCTAGATACTGCAAAGTTAACTGGTAAGACTTTTTTTTAAAAAAAAAAACACCACAAATACACAAAGCATTTTAAAGGAGCCACATACATCTATCTAGCAACTCTGACTGCTTTTCAAAGTTACCAGGGAAAGGAACTTAGGCTTTCTTTAAAAAAATCTCCTTAGTTTTAATGTATGTCTTTTTAAGATTGATAATGTCATTTGAAGTAGAATAATGTCATATGAATAATGTCATATGGAAGAGGGGAGGGAGACGAGAATATGGAAGCAGCAGACACTGAATTCAGATTTGCACCTGAGGTGGCAAGGGAGGAAAGGAGAAAAGGTACAGCAAAAGTTGATCCTAAAGCGACAAGTGGTTTAAGGAAGCAGCATTTATACTCAGCAAACATTCACTGATTTTTCATGGGAAAAGAACAGTTGCCAGTACATCTCCTGTAACAACCTTTTCTAAAAGGAAAAGTAGGGTTGATTCAGCAAAGCCTAACTTAGGCAAAAGGCCAGAGGAAAGTGAACCTACTTCCCAATGGAGTAATAGGATGTACAATGTAAGAGCAGACAAAGCTGCCTCACAAATGGTAAACACTCCCTAGGCACAAGACATTTAAAGGAAGACGAAGAGGTCCTCAGCCTCAACTGGTATTTCATATTTAGACCTCTTAATCTAGTTGCCTAGTTCACTCTGTACTCCTGTATAAAACTGACAGATTTACGGATGCTGACCTATTGAAAAATACCACAGCCAGAATGGCCTAAACATGTATATAGTTAATAAAACCACCACCATCCTTTACTTTTAACATAGCTCTTAGTAGAAATTTCATAAAAATGGACATCACAGCTAAAATGCATTATTAATTCTCCTATGTGCTGACAATAAAAAAAGCAGCAAACTCAAGTGATTTCTATTTAAATGCACTAGATGGGAATATCATGTTCTAGGGGTGTTTGCCTTCAAATCGAACCCACAGCAACACACACAAGCAATTTCAGTATCCGCCATTTTAAATTCACAATCTGAGACTAAATGAATGGCTATTTATATTTAAAGCAAAACATTTTGTTTGACACCCTAATGTAGAGAAGGGGTGACAGACGAGCCATAACTAAAATCTGAAAAGGCTCAAAGCAGCAATCAAGGGAAAACCGAAAAGTAAAAGAAATTTTTAAATGCTTCCATTGGATGTGACAGGGAACTTAAGCCTACAGCTGTGTGCGTAACACAGGCACACAAAGGCTTGGGTAGAGGCATGATGCCATGGAGGGGGATTAGGTTGGGAACAGGTTAATTCATGAACTATAGCAACAAAACTCGCTGCTGTAGCCCTTAATCAGGTCATGGCATTTATTCAGAGCTTGACCTCCCTTGTCCCTGATCAAGAGCAGGAATTCAAGGCATGAGGCCCATGGTCAGCAACAGACACACCAACACCAGAAAGGGCGAAGTAACCTCAGGAAAGTGAAAGAGCTCTAGATAGGTCTTCCAGAGGTGCTCAACCAACACACCTTCATCCCAACCCCAACCCGGGAAAGATAAGCAAACTGAAAGAAAATGCACAGCAAATAGACATAATCTTGAAGATTTTTAAAGAATAAATATTTTTTTTTTGTAATTAAACATTATGCAAACACGTGCCACGCTTGCTTTGTCCATGCATATGCGCTATATACAATTTTGAAAAATACTGTGTTGTCCTCTTGTTTTAAAAGTCATATACAAAGTTTTTATGTTTTTTGTTTGTTGAATCCTCTTGCTGCCTACCCCTTCCCCATCCCAAGATTTTCTTTACAAGGAACTTAAGCATCATTCACTCATGACCTTGGGGTATGAGAGAAGGAGAGTCAGTCTGTGTGTGGGTGTATCTGTATGTGTAGGGGAGGAAGGGGAAGAGGTCCTTTACCAAAGTACAACAAAATGGCTGGTTTGAACATGAAAAGCAGTGTCAAGGAGCTGTTTAAAATTTTAACTGTACTACACTCAGGAAAAGGAAAAAGAAAAAGAAAAAAGGAGTCAGCTTTGAGAATGAAGCTACGTTACAAGTTAAAGTTGGAGGGCTTTTAGTGTGTCTGTCACACTTTTGTTGGCGGCCTAGAATACTGTTGTACAATGGTTTATCTACCTTTTTTATTACAATATAATTTACTTAAACTTTCCGTTAACAAAACAATTCTGGTACTACAGACCAGTGGTGTCAGAATAGGCTTAGTGCCTCCTTGTTTGTGTTTGTTTTGTTTTAATTGCATGAGCACTCTAGATGGTAAAGTTTTCAGAGTTCATTTTATGCAGGGCCATTCTCAGTCCTCAATGTACTCCCACAGATCTTTTTCATAGCCTTCATGCACATGCTGTAACAAAACCCTTCGTCGACTCTCACAGTATCTGTAATCAAAGAGAAAAAAAAAACTTGTTGTCAGCCTCTAATAATAAAAAAAGAGGCATTTACTTATTTTTAAGGCATCCCTATAGTTTATCCAGACTCGGAACCAAGCACCTATTTTTAATTTTAATAGATACATGTTCAGGTCTAGATGTACAGACACATCAAACTGCTTCTAATATTAAAATAGTATTTTCTGAAAGTCATTATTCCATGGGAATTAATTTTAAAGCAATGAAGTGTTACAAGTTCTGATGGACCTTAGAAATAATTCAGTCCCACAGTTCTGCAGATAAACAGGTTCAGAAATAATTTCATGGGTTCTTTATTCACGTCCTTAAAAATCTTTGTTAACTGTAAAAGTACTATGAACACATTATAGTAGTTAAAATTGGCTAAGGGAAGGGAAGATATTGGTTAGGACTAAATCTCCAAGTCTTCCAAACTCCCCAAGCTTCCTACTACTTTCAAAAGACACTAGCATTTGTCACTTTGGGAGAAAGAGCTTCATGTTAAGAAATCAAACATTTTGCATCTCTATCTTAAGAGATGGCACATCTTGAAAAGTCAACTCCTAGAACAAGTATCTCCTTAGATACACACACACACACACACACACACACACACACACACACACCCCTAATAAAAACTCTAAAAAGTAAGTCTCCATAGCTCATTTGTGAACAGCCATGACCCATACACAGGATTCCAGGCTAAGACCAACATCCAATTCTCACTCTCATCCTAAAAGCCACTTGGCCTTTCTGGGTTCTTTCTTCCTTGCAAGGTAGCAACTAAATAATTGAACAGAAGCAGAATTAGCCAGTAGAATAAATGGTTGAATTCCTCCTCTATGTATGGTTCACCAGTACTACTACCTGCAATTTAGTGCCCAACAGACAGAAGCAATCTGTGAGAAACATGGCAGCAGCTCAGCTGGTGGATATGCTAAACCTAGTTTCACTATCACTGAACTTGACCACTAAGGCATACTAGATCATCACCGGCAGAAAGTTTTATTCAACAGCTTAAAAAAAAAATTACCTGTACTTGTCTTGTACTTTCTGCTTTATATCCTGCAGAGAATCTTGGGAAATATCTCGTTCAAGGTAGCCCGAGAGCACCTCTGTGGCATTCTCTAGATCTGCTTGGTTATTCTGTAAGAAGAATAAACGTAAATTATGGCTTCAAAATAAAGCTAAAAGATAAACCATTTTCACTGTTTTGTTGACTACAGACTGCTCTCAACACTGATTCCATAACTTTCATAGGTGGTTTAACTGCACCTGTAAAGCTCAATGGCATTCATCTCTAATAACTTGTTTGTTCTTTTCCAGAACAATTTTTTAAATGTTAAAAGAATTAAAGATTTCACCCATTACTTTTGGAAGAATACTGAAGACCATTTGAAAGGATTTAAAATGTCTCTTGGAATTTTCTCGTTCTGAGAGCTGCTCTTTGCTAAAAACTCAAAGGGAAACGAGAAAAAATAGAAACCTATTATTGCTTACATCTGGCTATACTTCTTATAAGAGAACACTGTACAGAAGATTCAAATTGTATCATCCTTTACTATGATGGCTAGTTCCGTACTGGTTACCCAAATGAAGTCCCATCTGCTAGTCAGGCTTATTGTCTAGTCATAAATAGATATCCATGTTTTATGCATCAATTTTAAAAGAGCATCTTTACTTGAGAAAACCTTACTGCTAAAAGCTGGCTTTTTAGTCATTACTTCTCCACTAAAGACAACCATAACCATACCACATTAATTTCTAATATTGCAGGGTTAGTTTAGCCTGAATAAAGGTTTTTATTGAGAACTTATGATGTTCCAGGTGCTATATAGCAATTAACACAAATTCTCTCACTTAAACACAAATTGTCTCACTTAAACCTCATAACAACCTAGAAAGGTATTATCCTCACTTTAAAATGGAGAAATAAGAGGTTAAGTAATTTGCTCCAAATTAACAGAGCTAAAATACAATAAAGTAAAGATTAATATCTAGGGCTGACTCCAGAATCTGCATACCTAATCACTAGCTGGCTAAACAACATTGATCTGAATATAATTTAGGACAGAAATAGAATTTTCTTGTATCTTTGTAATAAATACATTCATCTATCTACATTTTCTGAATAAACAAGAACCCTGAAAACGCTATATCTTATATATGAAAGATCAGGTAGTCCTATGATACAAAGTGGGCTTTTTCCTCACCCAGAACTACTCCTACCTCAAAGATAATGGACTGGTTATTCTTTTTGAGGTAGAAAGCGAAGACATAAGTGTACATGAGTGTGGCACGACACTGGCAGAGGACATCAACTGCTTTCTTCAGGAACTGCACCTCAATCCAGGACATGTTGTGCTGTTGCATCTCCTCCATTTTCTGTTTCACCTGAGCATATAGTTTGTGCTCAAAGCGCAGACTCTGCATGTGGTTCATATAGCGATTACAGTAGAACAGGTACCTCTGCAGGGCTGCCCTAGATCGCTGTCCCATTAAGAAAAATTGGGTGATATAATTATAACACGTAAACTGTACACAAAAGCTGATAATCAAATTAAAACCACAATGAGGTATCACTTCACACCTGTTAGAATGGTTTTTTTTTTTTTTTGGAGACGGAGTCTTGCTCTGTCGCCCAGGCTGGAGTGCAGTGGCCGGATCTCAGCTCACTGCAAGCTCCGCCTCCCGGGTTCAGGCCATTCTCCTGTCTCAGCCTCCCGAGTAGCTGGGACTACAGGCGCCCGCCACCTCGCCCGGCTAGTTTTTTGTATTTTTTTCGTAGAGACGGGGTTTCACCGTGTTAGCCAGGATGGTCTCGATCTCCTGACCTCGTGATCCGCCCGTCTCGGCCTCCCAAAGTGCTGGGATTACAGGCTTGAGCCACCGCGCCCGGCCTAGAATGGTTTTTATCAAAAAGATGAAAGGTAAGTCTTGGCAAAGATAAAGAAAGAAGCAAACTCTTGATACGTTGTTGATGGAAATGTAACTTAGTATAGCCATTATGGAAAATGGTATGGGGAGGTTCCTCAAAAAACTGAAAACAAAACTACCACAGAATCCAGCAATACCACTACTGTGTATATATGAAAAGGAACTGAAATCAATATGTCAAAGGGATCTCTGTACTCTCACATTCACTGCAGCATTATTCACAATAGCCAACACATGGAATCCACCTAAGTGTCCATCAATGGATGAAGAGAGAAAGAAAACGTCATATATGTACACACACACAGGAGTACTCAGCCTCAAAAAAGGAATTCTGTTATTTGTGACAACATGGATGAATCCGGAGGACATTACATTAAGTGAAATAAGTCAGGCATAGAAAAGAAATACTACATGATCTCACTTATATGTAGAAACTAAAAAAGTTGAACTCATAGACATACAGAGTATAATGATGCTTACCAGAGGTTTTGGGGGATAAAGGGGTAGGAAGGGAGGGAATGGGGAGTTGGTGACCAAACAGTTTCAGATAGACTGGATGAATAAGTTTTGAGATTTATTGCATAGCAGGGTGAATACAGTCAATAATAATAAATATTTCAAAATAAGTATTTCAAATGTCTCACCATAAAAATGCTAAGGCCAGGCAATACAATAATTAGTTTGATTTAATCATTCCATTGTTTACATATTTCAAAACATTCCACTGTACTCCATAGATATGTATAATTACGATTTGTCCATTAAAAATAATAATTTAAAAAGCTGATTTACTGATGAAACAGTACTGTGATCTAGGCTAAAATCAGGAATAGACGGGCCGGGCGCGGTGGCTCAAGCCTGTAATCCCAGCACTTTGGGAGGCCGAGACGGGCGGATCATGAGGTCAGGAGATCGAGACCATCCTGGCTAACACGGTGAAACCCCGTCTCCACTAAAAAATACAAAAAAAAACTAGCCGGGCGAGGTGGCGGGCGCCTGTAGTTCCAGCTACTCGGGAGGCTGAGGCAGGAGAATGGCGTGAACCCGGGAGGCAGAACTTGCAGTGAGCCGAGATCCGGCCACTGCACTCCAGCCTGGGTGACACAGCGAGACTCCGTCTCAAAAAAAAAAAAAAAAAAAAAAAAAAAAAAAAAAAAAAAAAAAAAAAAAAAAAAAAAATCAGGAATAGACATCTATTGCTACTTTCGTTATTTCATACTCTTGAAAAATGTCCTATTAATTGTACTTTCTAATTCCAGTAGCCACAAGCCACACGTGACTACTTAAAATTCAATTTAAGAAACTAAAAATTCAGTTCCTCATTGCTCAATAATCACATGTGGTTAGTGACTACCAAATTAGACACTGGTGATAAAGAATATTTACATCATTACAAAAATGTTCTATTGGATGGCACTGTTCTACAGTATGCAACAAGATGTAAAACAAGCAAAAAGCAGAGATATTTTTAAGTAGAAAACCACAGAGGCAACTAGATACCATGTAACTCCTGATACAATAGAAAATATAATCAATTAAGTATTCTGGGTTCCCCCCAACCACGGAATCTGAATTTGATCAAGTTTCTTGAATTAATCACCAGTTGCAGAAAATGCAGGGATAGAAGAACCTATTAAATGATACCATGCAGTTGCAACCAGCAAAATCCATAATGGAGGAAACTCTACAGGACAACATGATCTAGTTTCTTCAACAAAGAAAAAAAAGCAAGGAGGGGGGAAGAGAAGGAACAACAGGTAGAGGAGACTCAGGAGATATCAATTAAATCCAATCTGTGGACCTATGTGGATCCCAATTTGAACCACTATAAAAGAAAATTTAAGAAAGGCCAGGTGCAGTGGCTCAAGGTTGTCATCCAGCACTTTGGGAGGCTGAGGCAGGTGGACTGCCTAAACTCAGGAGTTTGAGCCAGCCTGGGCAACAACACGGTGAAACCCTGTATCTACTAAAGTACAAAAAATTAGCCGGGCGTGGTGGCAAGTGCCTGTAATCCCAGCTACTTGGGAGGTTGAGGCCAGAAAATTGCTAGAACCCGGGAGGTGGAGGCGGCAATGAGCCGAGATCACGCCACTGCACTCCAGCCTCGGTGACAGAACGAGACTTTGCCTCTTTTTAAAAAAAAAAAAAAAAACACGCAAAATTTAAGATAATTGGGGATATCTGAACAATAGATAGTTGATACCAACAGAGTATTGCTTTAAAACATAAACAGTTGAACATTGAACAATACAGGATTAAACTGTGAGTCCACTTATATGTGGATTTTTTTCAATAAATATATTGAATTTTTTTGGAGGTTTGCAACAATTTGAAAACACTTGTGGACAAACCAAAATTAAGAAAAGAGTTGTCATGAATGCATAAAACATATGTAGTCTATCTTATCATTTACTACCATAAAATATACATAAATCTATTAATAAAAAGTTGAGATTTATCAAAACTTATGCACACAAACTCTTACAGATTGTATATGGTACCATTCACAGTTGAGAGAAATGTAAACAAACGTAAAGATGCACATGGTACTCTGGAAAGGACTGTCAATGCTATCAAAGAGAACCTCGACAGAACATCATGGAAGTCTGGAAGGAGTGCACCACTGAAGACGTCATCGTTGTTATAGAAAAAACTATGGTATCATCAAGCCTGAAACAATAAACTCCTGGTAGAGAAAACTGTGTCCAGATGTTGCCCATGACTTCACAGGATCTACAACAAAGGCAATCAAGGAAATCATGATGGGAGGTGAGGGGTTAGCTAACAGACACCACACCACAGGAATTAAAAGACCACATGATGGAGATGAGCTGCTTCCAAACCAGTGCCAGATAATGAGGAAGACGACGCTAAAGAAGCAGTGTCAGGAAATAAATTGACATTAGACCATTTGGCAGAAGGGTTCTGATTACTTAAGACTGCTTTGGATTTCTTTTATGAATGGACCCTTCTATTATACCAACACTGAAACTAAAGCAAATGGAAGGAGGATTGTTACCATACAGAAACATTTTTAGAGAAACGAAAATGCAAAACAGATAAGGTTTTTCTGCAAAGTTACACCAAGTGTGCCTGCATCTCCTGAATCCCGTTCGACTTCCTCTACCTCTGCCACTTGAGCTAGCAAAACCAAGCCCTCCCGTATTTTCCTCCTCAGCCTACTCAACATGAAGACCTCTATGATGATCCACTTTATTTTTTTTCTGAGATGGAGTCTCGCTCTGTCGCCCAGGCTAGAGTGCAACAGCGTGATCTCGGTTCACTGCAACCTCCGCCTCCTGGGTTCAAGCAATTCTCCTGCCTCAGCTTCCCGAGTAGCTGGTATTACAGGCGCCTGCTACCACGCCCAGCTAAGTTTTGTATTTTGAGTAGAGATAGGGTTTCACCATGTTGGCCAGGCTGGTCTCAAACTGCCGACCTCAGGCGATCTGCCAGACTCAGCCTCCCAAAGTGTTCCGATTACAGGCGTGAGCCACCGGGCCCAGCTGATCCACTTCTACTTAATAAAAGTAAACATTTTCTCTTCTTCACAATATTTTAAAATAAGTTTTTCCTAGCATACTTCATTGTTAAGAACACAGTCTAGGCCAGGCACAGTGGCTCACGCCTGTAAACCCAGCACTTTGGGAGGCCGAGGAGGGTGGATCACCTGAGGTCAGGAGTTCGAGACCAGCCTGACCAACACAGTGAAACCCCGTCTCTACTAAAAATACAAAAAAATTAGCCAGGCGTGGTGGCGCATGCCTGTAATCCCAGCTACTCAGGAGGCTGAGGCAGGAGAAGCGCTTGAACCCGGGAGGTAGAGGTTGCAGTGAGCCAAGATCTGCCACTGCACTCCAGCCTGAGTAACAAGAGTGAAGCTCCAGCTCCAAGAACAAAAAAAGCACACAGTATAATAAAACATGTAACATACAAAACAGTGTTAATTGACTGTTATCGGTAAGGCTTCTGGTCAACAGTAGGCTATTAAAACAGGTAAGTTTTGGGAAAATCAAAAGTCGTATGTAGATTTTCCATTGTGGGGGTAGGATGGGTTAGTGTCCCTAACCCCTGCCTGCATTGTTCAAGAGTCAACTGTAATGGTATTACAGTTATGTAAAAACAGTCTGTCTTTAGAGATACATAAAATATATTGTTATCAAAGCAACAATGTATCCAGTTTAGATTTTGTATTATTACATTGTAAAAATTATTCATATAAGGCCTCTACCATTATACCATAAATCTCTAGAAGGAATAGACTTTTAAAAAGGTAAAGTATTTCCAATACCTGATTTGCAGAAAACGATTAATAAATGCTTACTAAATGCAACCACTATCGAAGGGGTTCTTAACACACACACGTTCTTTTCCTTTATCCTTACCTCCTCCTTCTCTCCCATGTTTTAAAGCCTATGTAACAGATACTACTTGGCCCTGTGGTTGGTCCCTTGCTTAGATATACTAATTCTGAGCCACAGAATTAGCTAAACACATGATCCAGCATTATACAACAACAAAACACTTCAAGAAACCAACGCAAGTTGTGGGTGGTGGTGCACACCTCAAGTTGCCTCTAGTTCCTGCTAATGGGGAGGATCACTTGGGCCCAGGAGTTCAAGGCTACAGTGAGCTATGATTATGCCAACACACTCCAGGCTGAGTTACAGAGCGAGACCCTCACCTCAAGGAAAAAACAAAACAAAACCACAGCCATGTTATTTCAAGAGTCAGGTAGGTATCAAACCAATGCTCATGAACAGGAAAATTATGCCAATCTGAAAATATGTGGAAAATCTGCTTGGCATTTTATCTTCCCCTAAAGTACTAATATTTTCAAGCCTGTCAAATTCCCCAAATGAAATGAAAACCCTCTCTTACCATATTGACATGTATGATGCTATGGGACTTGATTTAATCTAAGAATTCTGAAACTGCTTCTCACTAAAATTCAACAAGAAAAAAGAAAACCCATACACCACTGCTAATAAGATTTTTTTTTTGGAGACAGGGTCTTGCTCTGTTGCTCGGGCTAGAGTGCAGTGGCACAACCATGGCACACTGAAGTCTTAACTTCCCAGGCTCAAGTGATCCTCCCACCTCAGCCAGCATGTACTACCATACCTGGCTAAGTTTTAATAAATTTTTTGTAGAGACAGGGTCTCAGTTGTTGCCCAGTCTGATCTCAAACTCCCGCGCTCAATCCTCTCGCCTCAGCATCCCAAAGTGCTAGGACTGCAGGCGTGAGCCAGTGAGCCTGATCAACACAAATTCTCCAATCAAATGCCAGAATCTGGAATGAGAAATGCAATCAGTGACCTGAAAACAGTCGGGGGGGCAGGGAAAAGCCTACAAACTTGACTGCTTAGAATAGGGGTATGTGAACTCTGGCCTGCATGACAAATCCAGCTGCCACCTGTCTTTGTAAATAAAACTAGTTTGCTTTCTTTGTTGTTTTTTGTTCTGAGATAGGGTCTCTGTCATCCAGGCTGAAGAGTGGTGGCCTGATCATGGCTCACTGCAGCCTGGAACTCCTGAGCTCAAGCAATCCTCCCACCTCAGCTCCCAAATAGCTGAGGCATACACCAGCATGCATGGCTAATTTAAAAACTCTTTTTTATTTTATGAAGATGAGGGGGTCTCAATATGTTGCTCAGGCTGGTCTTGAACTCCTGGCCTCAAGTGATCCTTGGCCTCGGCCTCCCAAAGCACTAAGATTACAGGTTTCAGCCATCATGCCCAGCCAGTAAATAAAATTTACTCGGAACAGTTATACCTATTCATTTAAGTCTATGACTGCTTTAGCATTATAAGGGCAGAGGGAGAGTTGAGCAGTCACAACAGAGATTATGTAGTATGGAAAGCTAAAAATATATACCATCTGATTCTTCACAGACAAAGTTCGCTGACCCTAGTCTAGAGGATAAGAAGATTCAAATATCCACCACTGTCAGCACTGCGGTGCAATATAATGAATCAACAGTTTTCTATAACACAGGTACATCTTTTGCAGGGCAGTCAAGGTACCATGGAGGATCTTTTGAATATGTGTCAACCTTCTACTAATTTTTCAGACTACAACTACCAGTAAATGCTAGGCCAGAGCCTGGGAGTAGGGAAAGATGAGGAGGCCAGATAGCCATGCAATGGTGTGATCCTTTCAGGGAGGCGTGGCTCCCAATCAGTTAGTCAATTAACCAACCAACCAATGGAGTGATAGGACATCTTTTCTTGTACTACCACAGTTATAGAAGATTCTAGTTTAGTCCAACAGATGTGAATAGAAAAATAATCCATTTTACTATCTAGAATCTAAACATTAAAGACTTGGCTCAAAAGCTATGCACATAACCCACCCTCCCTATAGATCTCAGAAAGGGATGATTCTACCGGCATCCAAATAAAGATCAGGTGAGGTTAAGGATAACCCACATATATTTTCTTTCTTGATAAACAGCACATCTGTCTAGATAACTT
Organism: Chlorocebus sabaeus; assembly: GCF_047675955.1. Classification (NCBI taxonomy): domain Eukaryota; kingdom Metazoa; phylum Chordata; class Mammalia; order Primates; family Cercopithecidae; genus Chlorocebus; species Chlorocebus sabaeus. Next base: position 48,366,036 of record NC_132929.1, on the reverse strand, counting down.
TATCAGGTTAATGGAGGAAAAAAAGGTGATAAGAACATATATCCATAATACATTCTGGGCAAATCAAGTAATGCATCATAAAAATTAATGTTGGAAATATAGAAATATATAGAAAGTTAGTGGGATATGACTTAAGAGACACCATTTAAGAAAGAAAAGAAAATTGGTGGGAGAACAAGTTATCTCATGATATTTAACAGTACAGTAATAATACATTTTTAAAACCCCAACAACAGTATCTACCAAATTAACATTTACTTCAGTTTCACTGATTTTGTGGCTCTTGGTTTGGCTGTAGAGCTGTGCAAGAGCATAAGAGTTTATAGCTGGTTCTTGTTTATATATATTTAAATAATATCATAATAAATATCATGTAAACCAATATTGGAATTTGTAGGGAGTTTTTCCCCTGTAAATGGACCTAAACATTGTGAAGGTCTGTGAAACATCATTTATAATTACAAAATACAATTTCCCAGTCATTTTATTATTTATTTATTTATTTAGAGATAGAGTCTCACTCTGGAGTACAGTGGCAAAATCTTGGCTCACCGCAACCTCCACCTCCTGGGTTCAAGTGATTCTGGCCTCAGCCTCCTGAGTAGCTGGGATTACAAGTGCAAGCCACCATGCCCAGCTAATTTTTGCATTTTTAGTAGAGACAGGGTTTCACCATGTTGGCCAGGCTGGTCTGGAACTCCTGACCTCAGGTGATCCGCCTGCCTCGGCCTCCCAAAGTATGGGGATTACAGGTGTGAGCCACCAAGCCCAGCTGAATTTCCCAGTCTTTTTAAAAAGAGAGAGACGGCCGGGCGCAGTGGCTCAAGCCTGTAATCCCAGCACTTTGGGAGGCCGAGACTGGCAGATCATGAGGTCAGGAGATCGAGACCATCCTGGCTAACACGGTGAAACCCCGTCTCTACTAAAAAATACAGAAAACTAGCCGGGGGAGGTGGTGGGCGCCTGTAGTCCCAGCTACTCGGGAGGCTGAGGCAGGAGCATGGCATAAACCCGGGAGGCGGAGCTTGCAGTGAGCTGAGATCCGGCCACTGTACTCCAGCCTGGGTGACAGAGCAAGACTCTGTCTCAAAAAAAAAAAAAAAAAAAAAAAAGGGAAAGACAAAACTTTCACTTCTAACAATATGACAGACTAGGTTACATATATATTCACTTCTATATATGATATTTTTATTAGAAATACATTTTGAAGATATGTTAACAAGTAAAACAATAAAAAACAAACCATGTTTTAGATTGTATCCTGGTTAGGAAAACCATTTGAAAAGAATATTTCTGGGACAACTGGGGAATTTCAATATGGAATGGGTGAATGTAGGAACTATTAAATTCCAGGGTTCTACAATTATGATAAAATCACCAGACTGAAAGGAATGAAAAGTGCTTTAGAATCTAATCCACACCTAGTGTTTGGATTCCTTCTATAATAGTGGCTCATTTCCCTAATCTAGCAATAGGGAACTTCTCAGCTCCTGAGACACTCCATTCCAAATCAGCTCACCAGAGCTTCTTGATGAACAAAAAGGTTTAAAAAAACCTTAAGTAAGATATTGCCTATAACTAGCACCAGGGTCATTTAACAAATGCTGTTCACTACTGTTCTTCTTGGGGTAGGAGGGATCTTTGAGCAAGACTCTACCTAAAGCTAAAATGTACTATGTGACTACATTAATGAAAAGAAAATAAACTTACTCTAAGTAAGAATGTTCTTAATAAATATTTTGGATAAGATTCCCTTTCTAAATGTAAATAGATATCCAATATTTACTGGAATATCTAATATTTACTGGAATGTCTTTCAGAATTGAAAACTTCTACTCAATTATTTCCTGGGCCAGGCGCAGTGGCTCAAGTCTGCAATCTTAGCACTTCGGGAGGCCGAGGCCAGTGGATCACGAGGTCAGGAGTTCGAGACTAGCCTGACTACTAAAAATACAAAAATTAGCAGGGTCTGGTGGCAAGTGCCTATAATCCTAGCTACTCAGGAGGCTGAGGCAGGAGAATCACTTGAACCCAGGAGGTGAAGGTTGCAGTGAGCTGAGGTCGCGCCACTACACTCCAGCCTGGGCAACAGAGCGAGACACCGTCTCAAAAAAAAAAAAAAAAAAATTTATTCTCTAATGAATATGAATATACAATGTGCATTCTTAGTCAACTATTATCCTGTAATACATATACTTACCTCCTGTGCATCTCTTGCTGCCTTTGCATCATCCTCATTATAGCGGTTACAGTTGTACCTTCAAGTAAATAAAGAGGATTCCATAAAGAAAAAAAAAAATCAATGAAAAGAAAAAAAAAAAAAATCCCAGAATTTTAACCTGGATTTACAGATTATCTAACACCAACGTTGTCTTTTATAACAGAGAAACTGAGATGTTAAAACACCCAGACTATTCTACTGCTATGACAGAATTAGCAGGCTGAAAGGAACTGTTCGAACCCTGTCTAGTGTTTGAATCCTCTATAATAAATTACTTCTTTATCCAGTGATAGGAAATTCCCCACCTCCTGAGGCAGTCCATTTCAAATAAACTCACCTATCATTATTAGAAAACACTATCCTTCCTTCTAGAACCGTTGACTCTTGTCTGAATTCCTAACTCAACTTTTTGAGAAAGAGACAAACTTTTCTCTTAGGCCATCTGTTACTTAAGTCAAATATTTCTAATTTTCCAGGATTATTCACCTTATCTGCTCTTTTATAAACCACAGAGAACCAACAGTTGACAACCTACCAGGTAATAGATGCTGTGCTATGTGCTTTGCTATTACAGTTTTTCAGAGTCATTTAAAACTGCATGATATACAGAACGGTGCGAACGGGGAAACATACCCAGAGAGGTCAGCTCAGAGCGTAGATGAGTAACACTTGCACTTCCCCTGAAGTGGGTACTATACCCCAGTTATGGAAGCAGCTATTTCTTGAGTGCTTACTATATACCATGCACTTGGCTAAGGACTTTAAATATACTAACATATTTAATCCCTTAAACATTTTATGAAATACGCATTATTTTCTTCATTGAGAAGATGAAGAATAGAATTTAGAGAGGATGGGAAACATACTTAAGAGTATGACAGAGTTTCGGAGCTTAAACTTTTGCCTGTCACCCAATGGAGGCTTATGCCCTTAACCAGTGAGAAAACTGCTCATATGCTGTGTAAGATTATTTTTTTTGAAACAGAGTTTCGCTCTTGTTGCCCAGGCTAGAGTCCAATGGGGCGATCTTGGCTCATTGCAACCTCCACTTCCTGAGTTCAAGCGATTCTCCTGCCTCAGCCTCCCAAGTAGCTGGGATTACAGGCATGTGCCACCACGCCTGGCTAATTTTGTATTTTTAATAGAGACGGGGTTTCTCCATGTTGGTCAGGCTGGTCTCGAACTCCCGACCTCAGGTGGTCCACCCACCTTGGCCTCCCAAAGTGCTGGAATTACAGGTGTGAGCCACCGCGCCTGGCCCAAGATTCTTATATTAGTTCAAGTAAGCCATCAATAAAATGAGGAAAGCAGTATGTTTCTGTGTGTGTGTGTGTGTGTGTGTATGTCTGCATATACTTATAACATTAATCACATACTATGTATTTATTTAGCTTGCAAGTTAGATGGTGATATCTATGAGGTAAAAATGTTATTCATAATACATGGTACATACCTATGTAAATACATTCTTCCCTTAATTTCCCCAACCTACCAGGCAGATCCATGTGGTTCCCATGGGCCAAGACACACCCAGCAAAACTCTGCTTTACAATTCTGGTTACGACAGACCATGTGATTACAACCACCATCCTTCTCAATTGTGACATGGCATTTGGGACATTCCTATGAAAAGAAACTATAAAGTTGGTGTCAACGCTACACTAGGTTGCATTACTAACATTAAAGAAAAGCCAGTTCTAGATTTGGTTTTTAAACATCTTATTTATTGCGGTTAATACACATAAAGCACTTAGAACAGTGTTGAACACTTAAGCACTATTTAAAGTGAGCTGTTATCATTATTACCACTGGCTTTTAAGACGTACAATTTAAGGACTTGGTTTTTTAAACTCAGAGTCTCACTACGTTGCCCAGGTTGTAGTGCAGTGGCTATTCAGAGGCCCAATCATAGCTCACTAAAGTCCTGAACTTCTGGAGTCAAGTGATCTTCCCACCTCAGCCTTCCTAGGATTTCTTTTTAAGCAGAGTTGAGAGACAAAAACATTGTAAGTATTTAGTAATAATAGTATTATGGTAGATAAAAAGCATTCTATTCATATAAATACACTATACTCTCTAGTGTCATCTAGAAATAATGGAGTACTTCCCATATCCCATGCACTGTTGTCAATGTTTTATATGTATCAACTAATAATTTCTTAGAGTGGTGCTATTCCTATTTCCATTTGTCAGATTAATAAACTAAGGGAGAAAGAAATTATAAAGAAGCTAGTCCAAGGTCACGTAAGTAAAGTCAGGATCCAAATCCAAGCAATCTGACTTCAATGTCAGGTAACTAGGAAATCAGACCTTGATTGGTAAATTCATTTTGTGACTACTGGATTTTCCAAGTTTCTCCTGCCAAATACCCAGATTTTAAATTCTTTTCATTGTACTCCTTTTAACAAGTATGCTACAGAGATCATGTTAGATTATTTTTTTCCAAGTCCAAATCATTTTCTTTTTCTTTTTGAGACAGGGCCTCACTGTTGCCCAGGCTGGAGTGCAGAAGTGCAATCACAGCTCACTGTAGGTTTGACCTCAAGGGCTCAAGTCATCCTCCCACCTCAGTCTCCCAAGTAATGCGACTACAGGCACATGCCACCATGCTCGGCTAATTTTTGAATTTTTTGTTGAGTTGGGGTTTCACCATGTTGCCCAGGTTGGTCTCAATCTCTCTCAGGCTCAAGCAATCTGCCCACCTTGGCCTCCCAAAGTGTTAGGATTACAGGTGTGAGCCACTGACCTGGCCTCATATCATGTTCTTGGTTGCTAGTAAGCCAAAATTACCTCTCTGTAGGCCTATGGTTTTTTTGTTCTTGCATTTGTGATTGAGGTTTGTAACTCCCCCAAGGAGGGAACGTCACTCACTATATTAGTATTTGCACAATTTGGCCTTCTTTGTGGAACTGACTATGCTGTCCATCAACGATAGCAATTATTTCAAATCAAATTTTTGAAATCATCAAGAAATTTTACATTTTTCCAAACAAGCAAATTTCAGGCATAAAATGTTTCCTTCTAAATTTCTTGGTTATAATTAACCAAATAGTATTAAACTTCCAAAATGTTAGGATATCACTGACAATATGCAAATCTGTTTAGGGAGCTAATAATCTCAAAAGCTTCTAAAACCTCAAAAGAAAAACTCTTCGGTTTTCTCCCAAAAATACTGAGCAGCTAAATTTGCTTTACAAATTGCCATTCTTCCTTGATAATCTATAATCTAAACTAAGCCAAACATATTCAAGCCTGTACTCCCTATTTTAAACATCTTCGGGGCTTACGAGTAGGAATTTCTCTAAATGTAGAAAAAAGGCGACCATTTAAACAATTTAGTGAAAATATAATTGCCATTCTAAATATAAGTTTTTCAGAGCATATTAAAGAATTCTGGGACTTTAAGGAACATTTCTTGCGGGAAAATCTTCGATTTTCAAAAAAAGAATGCTTGGTTAAGAATTTTTTTTAATAACAAAAGAAGTAACCACTTTCTGATATTACAGTATATTTACAGTAAGGTTTTCTTTGATTGATGTGAGTTATGCTTATCGTGATGGTTTTGGAGGGAACAAAGAAATATTTCTACCATATATTCCTTAAAGAATTAGGCATTTGTTTTATGTGGCAAGATTCACTGTTTCACTACTTTCTGGGAGATAGAAACGTATATTCATTTTTATCTGTAAGTATGTAAGATGTATACTTAAACACACACAGATAACCTGTGTTGGCCTTCACTGTTTACGCACTTCTTACTCTCATTGTCCTGTGATGAGTGAGTGAACAGTTCAAAGATAACTTTATATACTATGGGTCGAACAACTTGGCATTCTTTAAAGCATCATCTTTACATGTACAAAATAATACTAAAAATGAATAGCCCATGAACCATCCTACCATTCATTACCCAAGTCACTCACTATGTGGACAGGATAGGACTGAATTACATAAAGGATGGATAATACAACTTTGTATTGAAAGACTAGCTGGGTACACAGCTGGCATTGAAATGCTTGCTTATTATATTAGTGATTAAGGAGAAGGGTACTCAAGACTTAAACACTTGTAAGACATTTGTCTGGGGTTAAGAAAGTGGCTTGTGATCATAAAGAGACTGAATTTTGAAACTAGTATCAAGAGCAATATACTTCAAAAAAAAATTAGGAACAAAAATGTAAATCAGCCTAATAGAACCAAGCTAGGCGGAGTAAACTCCAATACATTCATATACTAAACGGCAGCCAAGCACAAATCCCACACTTGAAAAATTATCAGCTTTTTCCTCTATAGAACACTAATTTTTTTCCAGTAGAAGCAACCTAAGGCAGAGAACTGTGGATACTGTAGTACAGTACTCAATACTCTAAAATAAACTCAAAGACAAAAAGGAAATAACAGGCAAGCATTCTAGAAAAAAAAAAAAAAAAAGACTCAATGGAGAAAAAGATGAAACGAAGCCTGTAAGTAGCTCACCTTATTGCTTTTGCTAATGCCAAAACACCAACCCTTATCATTTTCATTACCAAGAATTACTGAAGGAAAACACTAACCTTTGTGTTGGCTGCAATCCAATTGGAGGTTTCACTGTCATCATCGCACTTTTTAATCCATTTCTTTAACCACTGTTTGAAAACAACAATTGTTAGAATACAACAAAAGACTTTAAAAAAGAGCAAATTACTTTAGCACTTAACTATAGTCAAGCTTAAATGTAAAAGCCAATGAAAAAGATTATCACTAGGCTCACATCATCTTAAGCCAGGGAAATCCCATAACTATAATGTCCAGTATATATAAAATCAACCAAAGTAGGATTTTCTTTGGCAGAAGCTGAGTGGGGAACCTACAGCTTGAAAAGAAGCCCAACTACAAGGTGTGTATTCCCCTAATTACAAAGCCTGACAAAGACGTGCCTTAGCCATGGTTATTCTAGTAATAATCAGGAACTGACTTGACTTATACTAAGGAATTACCTCTGAATACATGCAATAATCATCCGAAATTAAAAGGGTAAAAAAAAAAAAAACCTACCAATAGATAGATAAAATCATCAGCTACGATTTTCAGTCACTAAGTCTTAGAAGTGTGTCATTACATTATTTAAAAATGGAAATATCAAACTCACCTTACATTTAACAGGATCATGCCAATTTTCTCCACAGTTAAAGCTGTTAAGTGATACAAAGAGTTAATAGAATTAAGGCCTACCTACAGTAAGTAAGTAAATAAGCCAATCATTTCATGCCTTATAGTTCCACAGTCACTAGTTTCTAGTGACTGGCAAATACAAGGAGAGAATCCATGTCTGCTTTACGGTTAATTACCTAGAATTTAGTATTAGAACTAAAACATAGTGGGTACTCAATATGTGTGAAATGAAGAATGACTATAAGCATGAAGACACGCTTTGATGACAATTTCATAATAATTGTTGCTAAGGTGCCTCAGACTATATTGAGAAGTTTCAACTCATGTTTCATCAGTGTATTTTTAATCTTTTACTTAACACCCTAAATGAAGAATAAAAGGCTGACTTTGTAGGTTACTTATATAATTTAGTACTAATACACAGTAGACAATATATGGGAAGCAAATAGGTCACATCTTTGCATTATTTAAACAAAAGAACCTCAGCCCTGTAGAGGGAAATGGTACTGGGCAAGGTATAAAAAAAAAAAAAGACTAACTACTTACTAAACATGTATTAATCGGTAATTCACTTTTGTTTTCTAAGCTCATGACATATACATTTGTAAAAGAAGGATAATTAACAAACACAAATGCTTAAGAAAAAAATAATAAAACGACAGATTAGCTAATTAAGTAATTTACGAATGGCAAAAAATCCTTTGCTAAAGAGAGAAACAAACTACTACTGATTTAAATCAGGTTAAGATAAATGGTTATTTCTGAAAAGAAAGATGGGGAATGGGAAGGAACATGGAACCAAGGAGCTTCAAATATACGTGTCATGTTTTATCTCTTAATGAAGAAAAACAAAATACTAATTTCGCTTTAGCTGGATTGTAGCTACATAGGGTATTCACTGTTGTATTCTCTATACTTTGTTTGACATGTGTCATGCTAAAAATACATTGGAAAGTAGGTATTATCCACCTTTTCTCTAAAATAACAATGCATATTTAATCTTTATCATAACAGTATGTATTTTACACATATTCAATCTCTGTGAGCTTACCTGCTCTTTTTGGAAATATTTATTATTAATGATGTGTTAAAGTGTAATTCTATAGATGTTTGGAGGAAAAAAAGAAAGGTATGGCATACCAATAAAATATCTACCCCCCATCCCCCAAAAAATATCTGGTTGGCCATGGTGCTTCTTGCCAGTAATCCCAGCATTCACGGAGGGCCAAGGCAGGTGGATCACTTGAGGCCAGGAGTTCAAGACCAGCCTGGCCAACATGGTGAAATGCTGTCTCTAAAATAAATAAATAAATAAACAAACATATAAGCAAGCCTGGCGTGGTGGCACACGCCTGTAATCCCAGCTACTCGGGAGGCACAAGAATCGCTTGAACCTGGGAAGCAAAGGTTACAGTGCAAGATCGTGCCACGTACTCCAGCCTGGGTGATGGAGTAAGACCCTCTCTCAAAACAAAACAAAACAAAAAATCTATTTGCTGGGTCTAGAGCGCCTTGGCTTGACGGGCTTCTTACTCCTCAAGACCCTCAAAGGAACAGAAAATCATCTTAAACTTCTAGCAGGATATAAATGTTAGTGTCCCACTAAAATGTGTATGTTAAACTTAATAACCAATGTGACAGCATTAGGATGTGGAGCCTCTAGGAGGTGAATGGAATTGGCATCCTTTAAAAAAAAAAAAGGGCCCAGAGAGCTGCCTTGTCCTTTCCACCATATGCGGACCCAGCAAGTAGGCACCATCTATGAACCAGAAAAGCGGGCCCTCACCAGACAACAAATCTTCTGGCACCTTGATCTTGGACTTCTCACCCTTAAGAATTGTAAGAAATAAATTTATGTTGTTTAGAAGCCACCCAGTTTATGGTCTTTTGTTATAACAGCCTGAACATGAAGACAGAAAACGGTACCAAGAAGTGAGGGTGCTGTTTTAACAAAACCAAAAATGTGAAAGCCGATTTGAAACTAGGTAATAAGTAGAGGCTAGACTAAGAGCTTGGAAGTGCAAGCTAGAAAAAGCCTAGATCACTGTGAATGAACTGAACTGTTAAGGGTAATTCTGGTGAGGATTCAGAAAGACAGAAGTGTGGGGAATGCCTCAATCATAGAGAAAACCTAAATAAATGGCCATGAACAGAATGTTGTTAGAAATAATGGACATTAAAGGCCATTATGATGAGGTCTCAGATGAAAATGAGGAACATGCTGTTAGAAACTAGAAGAAAGGCCATCCTTGCTATAAAGTGGCAAAGAAGTTGGCTGAATCGTTTTGGGGTAGGTAGAGATATGAATCTGAATATCTGGTTGAGGAAATTACCAAGTAAAGTGTTGAAAATGCAGCTTAGCTTCTCTTCAATGTTTATAGAAAATGCAAGAAGAGATGAATGACCTAGAGATAAACTGTTAATCAAAAGGAAATAAGTCAAAAATTTGAAAAATTTTCAGCCTATCCACTTCAGAAAAAACGAGAACAACTGTAAAGGAGCCTGAACTGATTAAGACATCCCCTAATATGTGGCACTGGAAACTTCCTGGCAGTTCAAATCTAGAATTCAGAGGCTGAAGAGCATACTATAGAACTCCAAAAGCCCAATTTACCAAGAAAGCTGGGCAAGAAGGGCCACAGGAAAAAAGTTAAAAAAGAGACTATCAGCCGAATTAACCTGCACATTTCCTTTGCATAAGTAAGGTTAAAACTTGGCAAAGTAAAGGAAAACGTATAGTCCCAAATCTACAAGTTTGCTTCCCTTAAGTTACAGTGCAGCATACAGGAAGATATGATTAGAGTTGTATATTTTCTCCATAAAAAAAAAATTCAAAAAAGTTAGATCAAGGAAAGAGGAAAAATTTTTTAAGACGTGACCTTTTCATACAATTCTCAAAGAGATATATACTATTTTAAACCAGTATCAAACATCTCCCTGCCGAAGGGAAACATTCTTTTTCCTTCTATTTTACTACCAAGAATAAACAGGAGAAATAAAAACGCTTTGTGCACTATTTTAGTTTAGGAAATCACTTGCTTACCAAAATTGGCGCCCACATTTGCAGCGAACAGGTTTAGCATCAGGATATTGGACTTTAACAACATGGTGGCAATCTGGGGCAGGACACCACTTTAACAGTCGATTGCACTGAAATACAAGTTAGAAAATAAAAAATGACAGCTGGTTGGGCACAGTGGCTCACACCTATAATCCCAGAACTTAGGGAGGCCAAGGCGGGAGGACTGTTTGAGGTCAAGCACTCAAGATCAGCCCGGGTAACATAGCAAGACCTTGTCTCTACCTACAAACAAAAAAAAAAAAAAAAAAAAAAAAAAAGAATTTAGCCAGTCATGGTAGTATGTGCCTATAGTCCCGACTACACAGGAGGCTGAGGCAAGAGAATCACTTGAGCCCAGAAGGTAGAGACTGCAGAGAGCTGTGATCATCTGCTGCACTCCAGCCTGGGTGTCAGAATGAGGCCTTGCCTCAAAAAAGGCAGCAAATTAAACTAGGTCATGATGCAAGATTTAACAGTACATCAAGCAATTATTTATATTGCTTCTCTGGTACAAGGGGCAAATGGGGGATGATGACACAAGCTTATGAAAACTTGCTGTGGTCTTCTATAGCAACACTTTCAGATGTACTGTTTTTTTTGTTGTTTTTGTTTTTTTTTTAAGATGACTGATCCTTGAAGACTCGGTTTTATAAAATACATGAATTATCTCTTGTTCTATGTTCTTTTAATCCCACTGAAACTTTAATAAAATATTATGCATGTGATCATTAAAAAGCACTAATTTATTTATGGTTCTATTTCAGGACAATTTTCAAAAGACACAAGAAAATCAGATATACTCTTTATCAAGGAAGGTGCTTAGATGCTACAGAATAGTTCAAGATAGGCTAAAGGATATACATACAACTTCTCCCATAAAAAGCTCTTGTAAGAAAAAAAAAACAACAACCCAGTTCCTAAACCACAGGCAAAGAGTGCATTTTAGTTCCTCAAAAGGAAATATAACTTTTATAGTATTTTTATTATGAAACAAAACACTCCACCAGAATTCAGAAGTCCTTTGACCATTTCAAATAATACACTATTTCTAAAATAGGCTGTTTCCAGGTTTAATCTCTAACAGAAATAATTACTTTTTAGAATTAGAAGACCAAGTTACACTGATGTTGTCATACAGGATCTGGTTAACTCCTCTGTAAAGAGCCAAGAGGGTAAAGAATTTTGGTTTTGCAGGCCAGAACAGCCTCCGTAGCAACTACTCAACTCTGCCACTGTAGCACAAAAGGAGTCATAGAACAAATGGGCAAAGGCATGGTCCAATAAAGTATAGCATTCTTTATTAACAAGATTTACTGGTAATGAAACCTAAAACGAGCAGAGAAATAGCAGGGTTAGAATCTCATGGTTAAACATGACATGATTAGTAATCTACTACAATTCTCTGCTATGGTAAAGAAAAATAAAGAATACACTAAAAATGATTTTATTATCCAAGGTCGAGATATATGGAGAGATCTACTGACTGGTTTCTCATACTCTTTTATTTTATTTTACTTTTTATTAAGAGGGAGTCTCGCTCTGACATCCAGGCTGGAGTGCAGTGGCACGATCTCGGCTCACTGCAACCTCCGCCTCCGAGGTTCAGGCGATTCTCCTGCCTCAGCCTCCCAAGTAGCTGGAATTACAGGCTTGTGCCACTGTGCCCAGCTAATTTTTGTATTTTTAGAAGAGACGGGGTTTCACCATGTTGGCCAGGCTGGTCTTGAACTCCTGATCTCAGATGATCCACCCACCTCGGCCTCCCTTAGTGCTGGGATTACAGGCGTGAGCCACCGCACCTGGCCTGTCATACTCTTTTGAGAATAAAGGTATTTTGGCATGCTTCGAAATATGGTAAAGATGTTTTTTTACTGTCAATAAATTATAATTTTTAAAAATAGTATTTCTATTAATAAACAGAATTCCTTCCTACAAGAAGGAAAACAAATCACTTACCTCTACAAAGCTATTTGTTATTAAATGCTGATACTTTAATTTAACTTTTGAATCTGTGATCAGGCGCCTGAAACCAAGAATAAAAATAGATTACAAAGTTTCCAGTCAAGAGTATTTTCCACATTTATAAAGCATAGTTTCCAAAGCTGTTTATGCTAATGGCTACAACATGTTTATGCCCTAAGCTGTAAATACTGAAATGCACACAGGCTATCAACAAATGTAATTGTACTGATCAAAACAATAATTTCAAAGTCTGTATAGTTTTATTTTCATAGACATTTTTTTCCATGGTTCTTATTTTTTAAATATTCTACTTTTACCCAGTTTTTATTACACCCTAATGACTTACCAACTAGTGCCAAGTTTAGGCGCATTTCAGGGTCTTTTGACTCTGATATCATGCCTTAAAAAACAGCAATTCTCAGCCACCTTACTTCAGATACCCCACCCAAATCAGTATGTGAAATGAGACAGATACTGTTGACAGAAATGTTAAGAAATGGATCCAGGTTTTGTGACACCCAAAGCTCATATAATTTTAAGAGCCTTCTTCCTCTGAGAGCTCTTGGAAATTAACCAGAAATGCTCACTGATTGCATCCTGGCCTCTTCTGAACACTCTATAATTCACAAGAATTTCCAGAACTCACAGGAGCCCACGTAGTGAGGAACCCTGAAGCTTAAGTTTCACTAATTCTGTGGTAAATACTCTTGAGTGTATTACAAGAAAAAGAATTCCCACTGAGAAAGACAGGAAGAACATGCATGTAGCTCAACCCCATTAAAATATTTTAAATGAACCAGACAATCTGGCCTCATCTGACTCTTCTGAGCTTCACAGGCCTCTCTCCTTCCACAAGATCCCACCCTGTCCTGTGCCACTTTCAGTGCACTTCTATCACATTCGTGTGCTTGTATTTCCTTCAAAACAGTAAGTACCACCCTTCATCAGAGGTTTTGCATAAGGCTGCCTCCCTTGGAAAGACAAGAATACTATAATGGAGCTCTAAGATGGGAGAGCCTAGGTTTGAATGCTGGCCTCACCACTCACTAGCTATGAATTGAAGGTAAATTCTTTGAACTTTCCATTCCTCAGGTTACTAATCTGTAAAATAGATATCAGAAATATGGTTGTGAGACTAGAATAGTGCCTGGCAGATAGTAAGCACTCAAAAAATATTAGACGCTATTACTATATTACCTCACTCAGTTACAATAAAATATTACTCAAGGAAGCCTTTCCTGAGTTTCTACACTTGTTTGGATATAGATCCCCTCTCAATTCTCATGGTACCTTAAACATCTCCTTTATAGAAATTATCATAATTTTAATTAGACAGTTATCTGTATAATCATTGTCTTTCTCCTCCCAACCCCAAGAAAGGATACCCAGGTGTCCGGTACAGTGCCTGGCCTATAGAAAGTGTTCAATTAATATTTTTTAAATGAGTAAATCTCCATATTTCACAGAAGTAGAACCTGTGGTCTAAAAATAATTCATGTGGTTCCTCAAAAAGTTAAACATAGCGGGCCGGGCGCGGTGGCTCACGCCTGTAATCCCAGCACTTTGGGAGGCTGAGACGGGCGGATCACAAGGTCAGGAGATCGAGACCACCCTAACTAACACGGTGAAACCCCATCTCTACTAAAAATACGAAAAAAAAAAATTAGCCGGGCATGGTGGCAGCGCCTGTAGTCCCACCTACTGGGGAGGCTGAGGCAGGAGAATGGCGCGAACCTGGGAGGCAGAGCTTACAGTGAGCCGAGACTGCGCCACTGCACTACAGCCTGGGCGACAGAGCAAGACTCCACCTCAAAAAAAAAAAAGTTAAACATAGCATTACCACACGACCCAGCAATTCTCCTTTGAGGTATATATACACTTAAGAGATTAAAAACAGGTGTTTACGCAAGGTCAGGAGATCGAGACCATGGTGAAACCCCGTCTCTACTAAAAAATAGAAAAAAATTAGCCGGGCGCAGTGGCGGGCGCCTGTAGTCCCAGCTACTGGGGAGGCTGAGGTAGGAGAATGGCGTGAACCCGGGAGGCGGAGCTTGCAGTGAGCCGAGATTGCGCCACTGCACTCCAGCCTGGGCGACAGAGCGAGACTCCGTCTCAAAAAAAAAAAAAAAAAAAAAAACAGGTGTTTACGGCCGGGCGCAGTGGCTCACATCTGTAATCCCAACACTTTGGGAGGCCGAGACAGGCGGATCACGAGGTCAGGAGATCGAGACCATCCTGGCTAACACAGTGAAACCCCGTCTCTACTAAAAATACAAACATTAGCCAGGCATGGTGGCGGGCGCCCGTAGTCTCAGCTACACGGGAGGCTGAGGCAGGAGAATGGCGTGAACCCAGGAGGCGGAGCTTGCAGTGAGTGGCGATCACGCCACTGCACTCCAGCCTGGGCGACAGAGCCAGACTCCGTCTCAAAAAAAACAAAAAAAACAAAAAAAAAACAGGTGTTCAATGAAAAACTCGTACACAAATGTTCATATGTTCACATAACACATTTCCGTAAAAAATGGAAATGTTCATATAATGGAACCATTATTCAGCAATGAAAAGGAATAAAGTGTTGATTCATAATACAACATGGATGAATCTTGAAAACATTACAGAAGCCAATCACGAAAGGCAACATATTATATGATTCCATTTATATGAAATGTCCAGAGAGGGAGAAAGGAGTAGCGAATGACTGCTTAATAGATATAAGGTGATCAAAATAGTCTGCAATTAGGTAATGTTTCTAGAATAATATTATGTATATACTAAAAGCCACTGGATTACATACTTAAAAATACAGTTGCTGGCCAGGAGCAATTGCTCATGCCTGTAATCCTAGCACTTTGGGAGGCAGAAGTGGGCGGATCACTTGGGGTCAGGAGTTCAAAACCAGCCTGGCCAACATGGTGAAACCTCATCTCTACTAAAAATACAAAAAAATTAGCTGAGCATGGTGGCGGGCACCTGTAATCCCAGCTACTCAGGAGGCTGAGGCAGGACAATCACCTGAACCTAGGAGGCGGAGGTTGCAGTGAGCCGAGATCATGCCACTACTGCACTCCAGTCTGGGCAACAGAGAGAGATTCCATCTCAAAGAAACAAAAAACAAAAAAAACCCATTGCTTCTTAAACAACACAGGTTTGAACTGCATGGGTCCACTTACACATGAATATTTTTCAATCAAATGTGGATCGAAAATAGTTATTTGTCGGATGTGAAACCTGCATATATGGATGGTCGAATTTTTGTATACATGGGTTCTGCTGGGCTGACATGAGCATGTGCAGATTGGTATATTCAGGGTGTAGGGTGTGGATCCTGGAACCAATCCCCAGTACACTAAGCATGACTGTAATTAAAATGAGTTTTATGTTACAGATTTTATATCAATAAATAATAATAAGGAATGTTATCAGGCCAAAAGTCAGATGCCCTGCTTGCCAAACAAACGCACCTTAGTTACACATGTATTACCCATAATGCTTTTCGGGTATGACAAATCCTAATGATTTCTGATAGTTGACCTTAGCCTAAAAAATTATCTAAACCCGGCATGGACCACCAGGACTGGTGACAGCAAACGTCAGCCAATAGTTATTAGGACAAGGTTCTGCCCTTAGTTTATCCGATATTGATAAGGAAGTAAAAGAAAGTGAGCATCCATCTTCGAGACTAGGCATTCTCAAGAAGGTGGCAGCAAGTGTCACTCTGGTCATTTATAAGACAATTCTCTTGACAAAGATTTGTTGTCATCACAAACTGAAAATAGTTATTGGCCGGGTGCGGTGGCTCACGCCTGTAATCCTAGCACTTTGGAAGGCTAAGGCAGGCGGATCACCTGAGGTCAGGAGTTCGAGACCAGCCTGGCCAACATGACAAAACTCTGTCTCTACTAAAAATACAAAACTTAGTTGGACACAGTGGTGTACACCTGTAATCTCACCTACTCGGGAGGCTGAGGCAGGAGAACTGCTTGAATCCAGGAGGCAGAGGTTGCAGTGAGCCGATATGGCACCACTCTACTCCAGCATGGGCAAACCAATAAATTAATTCACCACAAAAACAAAATTAAAAACCATTGTCATCTCCTCAAATGACACAGAGAAAGCTTTCAATAAAGTCCAACATCTCTTCATGATAAAAACCATCAACAAACTAGGCTTTGAAGGAACATACCTCAAAATAATAAGAGCCATCTATGACAAACCCACAGCCAACATCATACTGAAAACAGGCAAAGGCTCAAAGCATTCCACTTAGGAAAGGGATGCCCATACTCACCACTCCCATTCAACATAGTACTGGAAGTCCTAGCCAGAGCAATCAGGCAAGTGAAAGAAATAAAACGTATCCGAATAGGAAAAGAAGTCAAATTATCAATCTTCACTGATGATGATTCTATACCTAGAAATAACCCTAAAGACATTGCCAAAAGGCTCCAAGAGCTGACAAAGTCAGTAAAGTTTCAGCATACAAAATAAATGTACAAAATTCAGTAGCATTTAATATATACCAATAACATTCAAGGTGAGAGCCAAATAAATAATGCAATCCTATCGATAATAGTCACACACACATAAATGGTTTTTAGGCTAACTAGCTAGCCACATGCAGAAGAATGAAACTTAACCCCTGTATCTTTAGCCATATACAAAAATTAACTAAAGGATTAAATACTTGAATGTAAGAGCTCAATCTACAAACATCTTAGAAGAAAATCCAGGAAATACCATTCTAGACATCAGCCTTAGCAAAGAATTTATGACAAAGTCCCCAAACGCAACTGCAACAAAAGCAAAAATTGACAAGTGGGACTTAATTAAACTTATGAGCTTCTGTACAGCTAAAGAAACTATTAAAACAGAGTAAACAGACAACCTACAGAATGGGAGAAAATATTCAAATTATACACCCAAAAAAGGTCTCATATCCAGAATCTAAAAAGGTACTTAAACAAGCAAAAAACAAATAATCCCATTTAAAAATAAGCAAGCTACTTTGTCAATGAAGAAATTTGCTTTCACTTAAAAAAAGAAAAAAAAAGGGCAAAGTACATGAATAGACACTTCTCAAGAAGACATACACGCAGCCAACAGATACAAAAAAAGTTAAACAACACTAATCATTAGAGAAATGCAAATCAAAACCATAATGATGTACCATATCATCTCATACCAGTCATAAGGAATATTATTTAAAAGTAAAAAAAATTAAAACAAAAAATAATTTTAAAAAGTAAAAAAATAACAGATGTTGGTGAGATCACAGGGAAAATAAATCACTCTACCAAAAAGACACATTCACTAGTATGTTCACTGTGGCATTATTCACAATAGCAAACACATGAAATCAATCTAGATGCCCATCAACAGTGGACTGGATAAAGAAAATGTGGCACATGTACCCCATGAAACACTACACAGTCATAAAAAAGACAGCACAATCATGTCCTTTGCAGCAATACAAATGCAGCTAGAGGTCATCATTCTAAATGAATTAACACAGAAATACTCAATACCACATGTTCTCATTTTTAAGTGGGAGCTAAACGGTGAATACACGTGAAGATGAGAATAAAAGACAGTGGGGACTATTAGAAGAGTGAGTAGGGTGGGACGGCAAGAGTTGAAAAACTATCAGGTATTGTGCTCACTACCTGGGTGATGTGATCATTTGTACACCAAACCTTACGGACAAGGAATTTACCCATGTAACAAACCTGCACATGTACACCTGAACCTAAAATAAAAGTTGAAAGAAAAAAAAGAAAGAACCTTTCACAAGAAGAGTTGTTAGCTGAAAGCCTCCAGCTTGCCTCCAGCTGTAGTGTATCTGAAATCAGTAGCAGTGTTTCAGCAAAGACCATGATTCCCTGGGTAGTCTCCGTCAATGATTGAGCATATCAAGCGTACTGGGCCCAGCTCTTTCTACTTATTAAGGTATCCCTCTATAGGCAATCTATGCACAGAAGTTCCCCCACAGGGCTGCTAAAGACTCTCATAGCTGTATCATCTGAAGTCTCTTCCTGTTGAATCTTCCTTCTTTCTTGTCTTTAACAGATGTCAGGCCTACATCAATGTCTGTCTGCTCCTGCTGTTTACCTTACACACATGCTATTCCACAATGGGTCAGTTTCACTTTTTATTCTATCTTGGGATCTGCTTCCAAGAGCACCTCAACTAACACATATGCACATTCTAATCTCCAATCCCAAGGTTTATCAAAATCTAGCTACCGTGCATTTCTAAGTTGGTAAGAATAGTGATCAGGCGTTTAACCAAGTCACAAATGGACTTTTGTACTGCTACTAAGGAATGGAATGTAGATCTAAAAGTTTCTTCAGACTTGGAGAAGTTTCACTTCCTTTGAGGCGCTAAGTAAAAATTAATTTGGTTTAACCAACTAACCAATATTCACATGCAGAATCTATCAAAAATACTTACATAACTGTGTTGTCATCCACTAAGATATCACAACCATGAGCAGGACACGAAATAGTCTGAAAAAGATTGAAATTTAAACTGTCTTCATTCAACAAATATTTAATGAATGCTTACCATTGCCAGGCACTTTGCTAGGTTCTGGGAATACCTTAATGTTTATAGGATCTCAATCCTTCCCTTTCTCCTTAAAGGAAATGTGTGTGAGAGTATATTTATCACCATAAAGCAACTAGACTTGCTAACCTGAGTGATTGGTTTTTAAACACACAACTTTAAAGGCAGAAGCAAGATAATCTTACAAAACTGTGCAACAAGTTTCAGTATTGGTATTCAGTTATACCAATACTGATGCCGGCTGAGAAAACATTACCTAGAGTGGCTCTTTAACTGGAATGCCACATTACTTTAGGAAAAAGCCTATTACCTTTAGTTGTTTGAATCTAGAAAAATGTTCCCCATGCGATTCATGATACACAAAGCTTCACCTGTTTTTATTTGTGCAAATTTGTGCAAGGGTCTGAACACTATAGGAAATTCAACAAAAAAGTGAGAAACAACTTGGTATCTTTACCTGACCCATGCCTTCTTCCATTATTTTGGTAGTTAAATATTCACTCCAGCATTGCATACAAAACTTATGTCCACATTCAAGGCCAGTGAAATACTGTAAGAAAAATAAAACATGAACTTAACAAAGACATGATCAGAAAAATCACTATAAACAGTGACTCAATAGGGCTTGATAAGGTCACATTTCTTACAGTGGCTAAAATGTCCAGTTTGACAATAGATGGGCTCCTAAAATGAACTTTTCATGGTGAAATCTGGACATGCAAATACACTGACCACACATACATTTTAGGAATGGCGGGCAACAACATCTGTATTAAATATAAAAAGACAGACAAATAAGCATATGAAAGAATGCTCAGTATCATTCAGCATCATGGAAATGCAAATCAAAACCACCAGGAAGGCTGGGCAACATGGCAAAACCCTGTCTCTACAAAAAATACAAAAATTAGTCAGCCATGATGACGCATGCCTGTAGTCCCAGCTACTTGGGAGGCTGAGGTGGAAGCACTGCCTGAGCCTGGGAGGCAGAGGTTGTAGTGAGCTGAGATCACACACCACTGCACTCCAGCCTGGCCAAAAGAACGAGACCCTGTCTCAAACAAAACAAAGCAACACCACTTCACACTCACTAGAACAGCTATAATTAGAAAGACAGAGAAAGCAGGGCACACTGGCTCATATCTGTAATCCCAGCACTTTGGGCGGCTGAGAGGGGAGGATTACTTGAGGCAAGGAGTTCAAGACCAGCCTGGGCAACATAGTGAGACTCTGTCTCCACAAAAAATTAAGAAATTAGCCAGGTGTGGCAGCACATGCCTGGAATCCCAGCTACTCAGGGGGGCTGAGGTGGGAAGATCACTTGAGCCTGAGAGGTCAAGGCTACAGTGAGCTGTCATCATGCCACTCCACTCCACACTGGGCAACAAAGTGAGGCTCTATTCAGAAAAAAAAAAAAGACAGATAATATTAATAACGAGTGTTGGTGGGGATGTAGAAAAACCGGAGCCTTCGTACACTGTTGATAAAGATGTAAAATGGCACAGCAACTTTGGAAACAATCAGGCAGTTCCTCAAAATATTAAACATAGGGTTACCATATGACCCAGCAATTCCAATCCTAGGTATATACTTGAAAGAAATGAAAACATACATCCATACAAAAACTAGTACACAAGTGTTCATTATAGCATTATTCATAACAGCCAAAAAATGAAAACAATCCAGATATCCATCAACTGAAGAAAAAAAGTATTTTTTCCATATAATTTCCACAGATAAAATATTATTCAGCCATAAAAGGAAATAAAGTACTGATACATGGCCACAATATAGATGAACCTTGTCTTCAAGGTTCTTCTCCTATCACTTGCATAGTGAAATTTCTTGTAAAAGACTGAAAATAAGCCAGTCATAAAAGATCACATACTGATTTTTTTTTTTTTGAGACTGAGTCTTGCTCTGTCACCTAGGCTGGAGTGCAGTGGCGCCATCTCGGCTCACTGCAACCTTCGCCTCCTGGGTTCAAGCAATTCTTCTGCCTCAGCCTCCCAAGTAGCTGGGACTACAGGAGCATGCCACCAAACCCAGCTAATTTTTGTATTTTTAGTAGAGACAGGGTTTCACCATATTGCCAGGCTGGTCTCCAACTCCTGACCTCGTGATTCACCCACCTCGGCCTCCCAAAGTGCTGAGATTACAGGCGTGAGCTGCCATGTCAAGCCTTGTTTGATTCTGTTACATGAAATGTCCAGAATAGGTATATCCATTGACAAAGAAAACAGATGAGCAGCTGCCTATGGGCTGGGGGACTTGGGAGGAATTAGGGGGTGAATTTAAAAAGGTATCTCCTGGGGGGTTATCAAGTGTTTTTAAAATTGTGGTGATGGCACGTAACTCTGTAGAATATACTAAAACCACTTTAAATGGGTGAACTGGATAGTATATAAATTATATCTCAATAAACCTGTTATGAAAAGACTTATTCAGAATAGCTAAGGAAAATAGTAACTAACACTTTGTTCTAAAATGTTAGAGTTAAGGGATCCTTAAATGAAGCTGTATCCTGTAATGGGACATTAAGTAAACACTTTAAATAATATTAGATGATCTGGAGGATTATGTCTTTTAAAAAGATTCAAACAATGGTTATCTTATTTTAAAGAACATTTTGCAATAATTTACCACTAAATTATTTTTAATTAAGTTATATAGGCTTATGATTAAAAACAAATTTTTTTAACAGTACAAGTTCAGAGTTTATGCTGAAAAATAAGCCTCCCTAGGCCAGGCACAGTGGCTCACACCTGTAATCCCAGCACTACCGGAGGCAGACGTGGGCGGATAACTAACAGTCAGAGTTCAAGACCAGCCTGGCCAATGTGGCGAAACCTGTCTCTACTAAAAATACAAAAATTAGACAAGTGTGGCGTTGAGGCAGGTGTATCACTTGAGATCAGGAGCTCAAGATCAGCCTGGTCAAAATGGCGAAACCCTGTCTCTACTATAAACACAAAAATTAGCCAGGTGTGGGGGCAGGCACCTGGAGTCCCAGCTACTTGGGAGGCTGAGGCGGGAGAATCGCTTGAACCTAGGAGGCGGAGGTTGCAGTAAGTCAAGATCGGGCCACTGCACTCCAGCTTGGGTGACAGAGTGAGAATGTCTCAATAAAAAAAAAAAGGCCTCCGTCATTCCCATCCCTGTTGTTTGTTTCCTCTACCCGGACGCAACTGCTATTTCCAGTTCCTTACATATTCTTCCAGAGGTGTTCTAATGTACACACTTACACACACACTGTAACAGTACCACAAATTCTCTTCTGCACCTTGTTTTTTGTTGTTGTTGTTTAAAAAAATCCAATAGGGCTGGGCAAGGTGGCTCACGCCTGTAATCCCAGCACTTTGGGAGGCCAAGGCGGGCGGATCATTTGAGGTCAGGAGTTCGAGACCAGTCAAGCCAACATGGCGAAACCCTGCGTCTACTAAAAATACAAAAAACTAGCCAGGTGTGGTACTGTATGCCTGTAATCCCAGCTATTCAGGAGACTGAGGCAGCAGAATTCCCTCAACCCAGGAGGCGGAGGTTGCAGTGAGCCAAGATCGCACCCTTGCACTCCAGCCTGGGTGACAGAGCAAGACTCCGTCTTAAAAAAACAAAAAAACAAAATCCAATGGATTTCTCATGTGGTATCACACTGGTGCAAGTTTGCCTCTTTATAGAAAGGTACCACAATTTTATTTACAGTCTACTATTAATGAACCTTTATACTGCCCTTTTTTCCCCTACTACATTACTGCATTGACTATATATATATCTTTGTGATCTTATGAATATATCTTATGACAAATCTGTAGAGGTGACATTATAATAAATATATACATTTACAACCTAATAGCTATCATCAGGCTCCCCTGCAAAGAGGTTGTCGTCATTTATACTGTGCAAGAGTACTTGGTTTCTCATGCCCATGACAATGTAGTATATGATCCAGCTCCTTGATCTTTGCCAATCTAATAGGTGAAAAATGCACTAACTTCTTTAGTTTTGATTTGAATTTCTTTTATTATAAATGAAGTTATAATATTTCAAAAAATTTTTTACATAGTATATTTCCTTTTCTGTATAGTCTCTTCATATATTTTGCCAACTTTGCTGTGAGTTTTTTCACTTATTTACGGGGGCTTTTTACTTATGTAGGAAATAGGCCATTTATAAGTAGGGGAAATCTTTTCCCCCACTTTAATTCTTAGTGTTCATATTTTGTTGCCATACAAAAAAAAAAAAAGAAGCTCCTTATTCATACACAGTGAAACTCATCACTGTTTAATTTATGACTTGCGAATTCATTAACTTTTATTTATGAAGTTAGGTAGGAATCTTAAGTTTCTATTCCTTATGGCTACCAAGTTGCTCCAACACCATGTATCAAATAATCAACCTTATTTAAAATGCCTCCCCTATAAACACTAAATTCTCCTTATGCATATTTGACTCTATCCTATTCCACTGCTACCATGTATCAAATAATCCACCCTATTTGAAATGCCTCCTCGATAATACACTAAACTCTTCTCATATATACTTGACTCTATCCTGTTCCACTGCTCTGCCTATTCTTGTATCTAGTAGGACTAGTCCTCACTCAACTCTCCCCTGTCAATCTAATCTTCTTTTTCAAGATTTTCCTATTTCTTCTATCTCAAATATTCAAGTCATCCTTTTATCTTAGTATTTGAAGTTTTCTTCAAAGTGATCTTTCGTATTTCTTATCAAGTTTATTCCTAGCTCTT
The DNA here is from genome assembly GCF_047675955.1 of Chlorocebus sabaeus. Classification (NCBI taxonomy): domain Eukaryota; kingdom Metazoa; phylum Chordata; class Mammalia; order Primates; family Cercopithecidae; genus Chlorocebus; species Chlorocebus sabaeus. The sequence goes on along the minus strand of NC_132929.1, from coordinate 48,342,329 downwards.
TTATTCTTTTTGTGGCTCTTATAAAGGGTATTTTAAAATTCCCTTAGGGTATTTTAAAATTCCCTTAGACTTTTTATTTAGCCATTATGTGACATGTGCCTATAAAATTCCTGATGCTACTTATGATATTAGATACAAATATCTGGTTAGGATAGAAATTCTATATATAGCATATCAACTATATTTTTTAAATACATAGACAAAGACATGAAAAGAAATGTACGAGAGGGCTGGGTACGATGGCTCATGCCTGTAATCCCAGCACTTTGGGAGGCTGAGGCAGGTGGATCACGTGAAGTCGGGAGTTCGAGACCAACCTGGCCAACATGGTGAAACCCCGTCTCTACTAAAAATACAAAAGTTAGCTGGGTGTGGTGGCGCACCTGTAATACCAGCTACTCAGGAAGCTGAGGCAGGAGAATCGCTTGAAACCGGGAGGCAGAGGTTGCAGTACGCCGAGATCACACCACTGCACTCCAGCCTGGGCAACAGAGTGAGACTTCATCTCATTTAAAAAAAAAATAATTTTATATATATATATGAAGTGTATCAGTCCTGCAATTAGGTTTACTGAAAGAATGACATGTAAAATATATATCAAGCTTAAAGGGAGTCTATTATCATTACTCCCCATCAGAGAAGGAGATCTAACTTGTTACCACATCACTAATGGACTCTGATTTTTAAGGCTATTAAAGGAAGGGGTATTCTGTAAAAGACAAATACAGTAAATATATCAGCAACTCTAAAATGTTTTATTCAAAACTTAAAAACATATATAAACGCTTATATGTGCTTCATTCTTTTTTCAAGAAGAATCCTTAAGAGAGATCAATGGTCCCAATGGCTACCAAGTAATCACTTTTTAAGTCTCAACCTTTTTGACTTCTAGTCTAGAGCTCATTTTAAGATAAAAAGATAGAAAGAAAGATAAAAAGATAGTTCATAAATGTAATCATTGGGTTTTCACACACATGTGAGATGTACCTCTTTCAACCTTGTTACAACTTCAGCACATAGACAAAAGCTTTTTATTCTTTTAAATAACTTTTCTAATCAGATACCAAGATTAAACAAGTTAGGAAAATAAATCATACATGTATGTCAAAAGAGCAAAAAAATAAAAATACCAAAAACCAAAAACAAATCTGTGGTCTAAAGATACATATTCATTGTGCTTTAGAGGAACGTTATTATTATCACAGATATCTTCCTGTCTATCTCACTTTCCTTTCCTTCTCCGTCCTCTGATATATTCTCCGTCCTCTGATATATTCGTTTCCTCATAACCTTGAGCTGGGTTCACCTACATGGCTCCCTGGGCTTTCCCCTAACCCAGGGGATCATATTATCTATTCCCTAAATTTATCCCTGTTTATATCACAAATACATCCGATCAAGAGAGTACATGAAAAATACATGAAATATCTACAAAAGAAATCAATGGACTTAAAGAAACTAAAGAATACACTCTTAAAGGTTTCATTTATCTGCATCACTTTACATACACAGCAACTAAACCCCTTTGTTTATAAAAATTGAACAAATGACCTAGGGTCATTATACCTAGGTATTTATACACCAGTTCCCTTGTGTATAAAACGTAATGTGTTAAAAGGAATATAGGGCAGGACCTACATATTTTCAAGCAGTGTTTCCAGCAACACCAAGATTCCACAGAGGGGCATCAAGGATGGGGTATGGGAGGGTGGACCACCCTTCCTCACAATTTCAACTCCGCCTTTACCTACTTCACATATGTTCTTCTTAAAATATACAAATAATTTTTTTTTTTTTTTTTTTTTTGAGACGGAGTCTCGCTCTGTCGCCCAGGCTGGAGTGCAGTGGCCGGATCTCAGCTCACTGCAAGCTCCGCCTCCCAGGTTTATGCCATTCTCCTGCCTCAGCCTCCCAAGTAGCTGGGACTACAGGCGCCCACCACCTCGCCTGGCTAGTTTTTTTGTATTTTTTTTTTAGTAGAGATGGGGTTTCACCGTGTTAACCAGGATGGTCTCGATCTCCTGACCTCATGATCCGCCTGTCTCGGCCTCCCAAAGTGCTGGGATTACAGGCTTGAGCCACCGCGCCCGGCCAAAATATACAAATTATTTACTTCATAAAAATGAGACACTGGCCGGGCGTGGTGGCTCACTCCTGTAATCCCAGCACTTTGGGTGGCCGAGTCAGGAGTTGGAGACCAGCCTGGACAACATGGTGAAACCTCATCTCTACTAAAATTACAAAAATTAGCCGGGTGTGGTGGCGGGCGGCTGTAATCCCAGCTACCTGGGAGGCTGACACAGGAATCACTTGAAACCAGGAGGTGGAGGTTGCAGTAAGCCGAGAACATGCCACTGCACTCCAGCCTGGGCGACAGAGCAAGACTCCGTTTAAAAAAAAAAATAGAGAGATACTGTAGTCGAAGCTACATTTCCCAGTACAGTGGTGGGCCAGGACAGCTATTATCTTAACTACTTTAACCTAAAACATTAAGTTGCTAGGGTTAAAAAAATTAGCTACAACACACTTGGGAAGGACTGGGGTGGAGAGTGGAATCTATGAATTTACAAAGTGCTCCAATGTCTCAGGACATTGTTTTTAAAGCAGCAGCCACTCAGGACAGTTAACTCCAAAGGGTTGTAAACTAAGCTATCAAAAGTACTTATTTTAAAATGTGCATGTGACGCTGCATAAAGCAAAAATTGCTTTCTGGAAGGATAAAGATACTGAAGATATATATAATAAAAAAGTACAAATGCTTGGAGAGTAGTAAAATGTGGGAGTTATACAAGGTAAGTAAAGAACTCACTCAACCAATAATAAAGCTTCATGAAGAATTTCAGGTGACATTTACTTTCAAAACTCTAGAGGTTCAACTTATCTTTCTATATTTGTCTAAAAATTATGAGGAAAGGACATCCTAGTTTTGTCATGATACTTTTCGGAACACTTAGCAGTTTCCATAGTGCTTTTAACTTACTTGCCAACCCATGCTGTTCCTTTTGCTATCTTGTCCTATCACTTGCATGGGAAAATTTCTTGTCAAAGAGTAATTTATTTACATTTATTGCTTCCATTTCCTTTCCCACCTTCAAGTCAATGATTCTTTAGCCCATGAAGTTTGGTTTCTCATCCTACCTCACTCCTTCACTTCATTTCAAATTAACTTTTTAAATCTTTTCTCTGAACCTTTTAGTACTATTTATTTATTTTTTATTTTTTTTTTTTTTTTGGAGACAGAGTCTTGCTCTGTCGCCCAGGCTGGAGTGCAGTGGCGCGATCTCGGCTCACTGCAAGCTCCGCCTCCCGGGTTCACGCCCTTCTCCTGCCTCAGCCTCCTGAGCATCTGGGACTACAGGTGCCCGCCACCGCGCCTGGCTAATTTTTTGTATTTTTAGTAGAGATGGGGTTTCACCGTGGTCTCGATCTCCTGACCTTGTGATCCGCCCGCCTCGGCCTCCCAAAGTGCTGGGATTACAGGCGTGAGCCACCGCGCCCGGCCCTTTTAGTACTACTTACCATCCCCCAGTTCTTGAAAGTACATTCTCTCCTCCTTTGGATTCTGTATTGCTACATTTTCCTGGTTAGCCTAACTACCACGCCTTCAGACGTTAGTTCCAATTTCTGTGAATTTCTGTGTTGAGTCCTCCCTGATCAAAAACTGGGTTAGGTATCCCTCCGACACGTTCCCACAGTATCGTATCTTATATTTGCCCTGCCAAAGCACTTACCATTCTTTCTGATATGTCACCTTACTACTTATCTACGCAACTAACCCATAAATTATTTGAAGTTAGGAATTATGTATTTATTCTCCATTGTTTCTTAGAATAGTGCCTAGTGTGTTCAATGAATAGGTTCTCCATCATCAGTTACAAGTACAAAACAAAAATTTACACTGTAAATCTCAAGTCATGATTTTGAATTCTAGTTTGTTGAGACTGTTAGACAATACCAACAACAGTGAGAAAGTTATAGTGGATATTTGTAAGCAGCTAGCTTCAGTACTCAAATCGGAGTTAGGATTTAAATTAAGAAGGAACTGGCTATGATAGAACAGGAGGAAAAACACCAAGAAGTAAGGAAACCTTGTAAAACCTGGGTCTTAGTATTACCTCACGGAAGCATTTAACTGTAAGCACTATGTAAAACTCAATTGGCAAAGAGAATCTGTTAAAGACAATAAAATAGTCAAAATATGAATTTAATATATTGTAATAGTAGTACTTTTTTTAAATATTCAAATTAGAATTGTGATTTAAGGTAAGAGAAATGATACAGTTTTCAGGGTGGAAGAAAATTGAAAGAATATCTTATTCAACTCAGAAAGAAAAAGAAACTGCTGGGTGCGGTGGCTTAAACCTGTAATCCCAGCTCTGTGGGAGGCTAAGGTGGGTGGATCACCTGAGGTCAGGAGTTCAAGACCAGCCTGGCCAATATGGTGAAACCCCAACTCTACTAAAAATAAAAAATTAGCCAGGTGTGGCAGCGGGCGCCTGTAGCCCCAGCTACTCGGGAGGCTGAGGCAGGAGAATCACTTGAACCTGGGAGGCAGAGGCTGCAGTGAGCCAAGACTAACACTGCACTCCAGTCTGGGCAACAAGAGCAAAACTCATGCCAAAAAAAACAAAGAAAGAAAAGAAAAGAAGAGGCCAGGTGCGGTGGCTCACGCCTGTAATCCCAGCACTTTGGGAGGCTGAGGCAGGCGGAACACGACGTCAGGAGATCAAGACCATCCTGGCTAACATGGTGAAACCCCGTCTCTACTAAAAATACAAAAAATTAGCCGGGCTTGATGGCAGGCGCCTGTAGTCCCAACTACATAGGAGGCTAAGGCAGGAGAATGGCGTGAACCCGGGAGGCGAAGCTTGCAGTGAGCCTAGATTGCACCACTGCACTTCAGTCTGGGTGACACAGCGAGACTCCCTCTCAAAAAAAAAAAAAAAAAAATCTGGAGGAGCACGGTGGCTAACACCTATAATGCCAGCACTTTCAGAGGCCAGGTGGGCAGATTGCTTGAGCTCAGAGAAGTTCCAGACCAGCCTGGGCAACACGGTAAAACCCTGTCTCTACAAAAAACAAAACAAAACAAAACACACACAGACACACACACACAGACACACACACACCCCCCCCCCCAGAAAAATCAGCCAGACATGGTGGCATGCGCCTGTGGTCCCAGAGTTTGAGGCTGCAGTGATCACATCACTGCACTCCAGCCTGGACAACAGAGCAAGGTCATCTCGAAAGAATGAAAAGAAAAAAGAAAAATCCAGTGACATTAAATGGCTTACCTCCCCCTAAAGCCAAAAATTTCATGTTAGAATTATGATCAGAATTTGAGAATTTGAAAATTCAGTTCACCACTTTACCTACTAAATAACTCACTGATCATTCTATTTCTCTAACAGTACTTAATTTTCTTTTTAAACTTTTCTCATCACTTGTACATGTGAACAAGTTAACTTCCCGCAAATGGACCCCATTAGAGATACACATATACAACTCTAAGATAAACAATAAAAATCCTTCAATATAAATATTAGCCAGGCTTGATGGTGCATGTCTGTAATTCCAGCTACTTGGGAGGCTGAGGGAGGAGGAACACTTGAACTTAAGAGTCTGATAAAGGCTGTAGTACACTATGACTGTGCCTGTGAATAGCCATAACACTCCAGCCTGGGTGGCATAGTGAGACCCCATTAACAGATTAATTGTGAAAATAACAGTGTCTAAGACTTGGTATACAGTAATTATTAGAAAGAGCTGTTTAACAATTAAAGCAGAGAACATGAACAAGACAGTTGTAATTATCATGGAATTAAGTTATCTCTTAGGTATCTTAAGACATCTTAAGACTAAACTTCCTTAGTAAACACTCAAGTAAAGCATCAAGTAAGTAAATCATCTCAGTTCAGTAAATTTTATTTTATATTTTGAGATGGAGTCTCACTCTGTCACCCAAGCTGGAATACAGTGGCACGATGTTAGCTCACTGCAGCCTCTGACTTCCAGGCAGCAATTCTCACGCCTCAGCCTCCCAAGTAGCTGGGATTATAGACACGCACCATCACGGCAGGGTAATTTTTTTGTATTTTTAGTTGAGACAGGTTTTCACCATGTTGGCCAGGACGGTCTCAAACTCCTGGCCTCAAGTGATCTGCCTGCCTTGGCCTCCCCAAGTGCTGGGATTATAGGCATGAGCCACCGAGCCCAGCTTCAGTTCAATAAATGTTTAGGAAGGATATTTGTACTTAAAGGATTAACATCAGTTATTTGGTTGTCTTTCTTATCGCTGGTTCTGTTCCAACTCTGTCCCCACATACCATATTTAACAATCTCCATTTGAATGGATTTGATTAAGTGAAAATTTTATCTTTTGAAGAATTCTGAGAGTTCCCTAGCAAATAGTATTAACAATATTTATGAGTGTTTCTGGATATTTAAAAAACACAGTTTGAATCTATTTTAATTTGGATGAGAAACAATTCTACTCACTGCCTACCTATTACACAATTCTCCCTGTGGTGATAAAATAAACTCCAGAAAGATTTAGGTCTATAAATGACAACTTGGATAAGTTGTTGCTGCTTTAAAAAACAAATAGGGGTTGGAGGGAAAAGGAACCAAGCTCTTACTCTTTTCCTTCCTTTCCTCACACTGAATACATTGATAGGTTATGGCTTAGAGGCTACTACTCAAAGTCCCACAGATTTTCCTTTGTCTAAATAATGGAAGTTGATTTACCCTCCGAAATACAAAGTCAGCACTAGCCTTAAACTACCAGATACTCACCGAGTTAGGGTAGTTCAAGTAGCAGATCTGACAAGGCATATCCTGTGCTGATGACCTGGTATTCATCTGGCGTGTTCGAGACTTTTTACTTGGATTAATTACATGACACTCAGCAAAGAGCTTCTCCAGGTTTCCATCAAAGTACCTGCATTATTTAAACAGAAAGGATAAGAGCCCAGCAACTGCACACTGTTAGAGCTCTCCAAAAACCTGATTTTCTATAGGGAAAAGCAAGAAGCTGAATTAAAATAAAACAAGATAATAACCTTTTTACTCAGAGGAAATAAAAGCTATATGGTACAAATTATAGCAAATTAAGGTGTGTGTATATATGTGCATATATATATATATATTGCAAGCAGCACAAAAAGCAGCAAAAATTCAGTCTACTCTCATATATATGAGTATATGTATGTGTGTGTATATGTGTGTGTGTGGGTGTGTATATATATGTAAACTAGTAGACTGAGTTTTTGCTATTTTTTTTTCTAAATTTTGTTTTTAAATAATTGAATCTTAGGAAGTTAAGCTATTAGTATTTTAACAGTACTGCAACTAAAACTTAAGGATTAAATATTACTCTATGAAGAATATTTTACATGGGTAGGTTATATTTTATACAAATGAACTCATTTTATTAATAATTTTAGTTAAAGCAATTTAAACATATTAGCTTTAGTAAACAATTTATCTTACCACACAAATCATCTTAAAAATAAAATTATTACATGTGTCTCATTCTACATAATAGACTTGCTTTCTAAACATTCTTTTGAAATATTTTTAATTTACTGAGAAAGGAGAAGAAATAGAACAAAAAAGTGTAACTTCAAACATTTTATATAAAATAAATTACATATTAGCTTTTCATAAAATATGTATCTAAATACAGAGGTGTTCCATATCTAATACATCAAGAGTATATGCCAAGTACTACCTAGAGTTTTAACTAAATAGCAAACCTCTCTGGACAGAAGATAGTAGAGCAGACCTTAAGCGGGAGTAGGCGGGGAAGATGGTGGTAAATACTTAGCACAATGTTTCCAATTAATTCAGATAAGACATGTTCCCTGGCCTCCTGAAATAGCTTACTATTCAAAAGGGAAAAGCAACAGATTCGAAAAAATTAAAAAAAAAACTTTTCAATTTGCAAAACCAATATAACCAGCAAAAATATTAATGCATAATCTGGTCAATTACTCTTTAGGTTGTAAAGCCCAGGTTACAATAACTACAATGCTCTTTATATACAAACAGGAGATTTTCAATTTTAAAAGTAATTCAATATTCCAAAGGAATTTCCAATATTTTAAATTAAGGTCTTATTTAGGCTTTGTGTCAAAGGTTACTATATCTTACTGTACCTCCAGAAAAATCATTCAAATGAAACAAACCATATCACTTCTCCTAAGACTAATAAATATCTTTTTTATAGATACTTTGACTACAGCACATTTCAATGAAAACATATTATCAATTGAAATGCCAACACATTACAAAAAGGAGGATTATCAGAAAGTTAAAGTTGTCAGGAACTCATACAAATAGAAAATTAATGTCTCTGATGATTCAGATAATCAGAATATATCTACAGCAGAAAATCAAATGCTTTCCTACAATTTTGAGACACAGTCCCACTCTGTTGCCCAGACTGAAAAGTGGTGCTATCTCGGCTCACAGCAAACTTTGCCACCCAAGTTCAAGCGATTCTCCTGCCTCAGCCTCCCAAGTAGCTAGAATTGCAGGCCTGCCACCATGCCCCGCTAATTTTTGTTTTAGTACCCAGGCGCGGTGGCTCACACCTGCAATCCCAGCACTTTGGGATGCCAAGGCGGGTGGGTCACTTGAGGTCAGCAGTTCAAGACCAGCCTGGCCAACATGGTGAAACCCCATCTCTACTAAAAATACAAAAAAATTAGCCGGGCACAGTGGCGGGTACCTGTAATCCCAGCTACCCGGGAGGTCAAGGCATGAGAACTGCTTGAACCCAGGAGGCAAGCTTGCAGTGAGCCAAGATGGTGCCACTGCACTGCACTCTAGCCTGGGTGACAGAGCGAGACTGTCTCAATTTATTAAAAAAAGATAATATAAAATACCAACTTTTACCTGAAAAACTGAAAGCATAAGAGACTAACACTAAATATTAACTCATAAACCAGCTAAACACCTTGTTTTAAAAAATATTCACGCTCACAAGACAAACTTCTGTCATCCAAAATTTGACAACATGGAACTAATGACTCTCACACTCTGGTTAACATTCTAGACACTAGTCTATGAGTATACAACCACACGGACATGTGTCTCTAGTTTCATATAAATAACACCCTAGTCCACATTTCTAACCTGCTTTCTTCACTAGACAATATCTAACAGACATCTTTGTCATTAAATGTCTACATTTTTCATTTTTGCACAATATTCCACTATAGTTATTTACTATAATATATCTAACCAATGTTATTCTGAAGGACATTTAAATGTGCCACATAAAAACAATCCTTGATTAAAATCTTAGCCCATCAGATAGGGAAAAATATCTAGACTTAACTTGTATTTCTTTATTAGTGAAGGTAAACACATTTTTCTGTGGTGATCTTATTCCTTATTAAGTTCAGTGTGTAAAGAGGAAGAGTAAATCTTTGTTTCATGGGTTGCTTTCTTTCTCCCATTTCTTTCTTGTCTTTCAGCCTTCTTTAAAGGTGTTTAATTATCACTTTAAAATTTTTATGTAAGCACATTTATCATGCTACCCCACTCTGATTTCTGCAGTTTATACTACACTTTAAAAGACTTCTATACCCAAAGATTTTTTTTTTAATGGAAATTCATTAATGATTTAGATCTCACCTTTAAACTGTTTCTATTAAAACTGTTATTTTTGCGTACTAAGGAGCGCGGGATTCCATTTCATTTCAATCCATTTATTGAAGGGTTTTCTCATCTATTGGAAACACTTTTTCCCACCTTTAGGTTCCAGCTTACACCTGACTTCCTCAAATAAGTGATCTCTGACACCTCCTCACTTCCAGCCCCATTAGATAAGGTTCCCTTGAATTACATCCCATTGTTACTCCTAGTCCTTTGCAGCACTTAACAACATTACTAAGTGTAATCACTCTTTATGTTTGCTCTGCTAGAAGGTAAACCCCAGGAGGACTACTTTATTATTCCTGGAGCCCTAATGTCTACAGGCATGTTACAAGCACTTAGTTTCTTCTTAAAGAGTAACTGACTAATCTCTCTGCACTGACCTGTTTACCATATACCAAAAGTTCCTATTTAGACGAGTTTATTCCTGGACTCTCCATTCTATTCCACTAATTTGTCTGCTCTTGTAGTTGATAAATTCTCAATATTTGCCAAAGATCCCTTTATCATTCCTCTTACAGAATTTTCTCTCCTATTCTTCCACATTTGTTTTTTCAAGTTAAGTATAATCATTGTTAATTTTTTTTAATCCTGTGGAACTTTTACTACAATTATATCAAGTAAACTGAAAGAACTGACTCTATAATATTGTCTTCCTAGCCAAGAAGAACAAAGTATCTTTCAATTTACTTAAATTCCAATTCCTATTCAGTCCTCTCAACAGTTTTATAACTTTTTTTTCACTATGTGGATCCTGCACATATTCCAGTGACTTTATTCTCAGGTATTTCAAGTTCTTTTTGTTGGGAGAAAAGCTGAGTGTTGGGAAGAGAAGCTGAGGCAGGGTTTGCATGTCTGCTAGACTTGCTGGCTGTTTACTTCTAGCACTCCCATGATCTCAAGTAGCCACATGTTTCAAAGAAAATGCTAAACCCTCACAGCTGTAAGCTCATTCGCTTGATACACCGCTTCCTTTCAACCCCCACATCCTCACCACCTGTTTCTTTGTTTGATCACTAATAAACAGCGTGGGCTCCCACAGCTCCAGGGTTCGCAGCCCCCATACTAGCGTTGGCTCCCTGGTCCCACTTTCTCTTGTCTTTTCTCATTCCTTTGACTCTGCTAGACATCGTCGCCCCAACAGTCTGGTGTTGGGTCTAATCAACCCAATACTTTTACTGTCAATCTGAATACCTCTGCTTTAGATAGCTTTAGTACTGGAGTTTGTAACATTTTTTAAAATAGCGTATATTGAAGTTAATAGCTTCTTTAAAAAAAAAATAAGAGAGTCAGACTATGTTGCCCAGGCTGGTGCACAGCAGCTTTTCACAGATGCAATAATAGCATACAGCCTTGAACTTTTGGCCTCAAGTGATCCTCCTGCCTCAGCTTCTTGAGTATGTGGGACTATAGGTGCACACCACTACATGTGGCTTGGAGTTTATAGCTTTTTGATCCATTCTAGAAGCCACCAAATGAACTTTCAAATACTGCTAAGTATTTTAAATGAAGCTAAGCTAAGAATCCACTCATATTCTTGAGGGTAGTAGGCCTAGAAATCTTCTTTTATCAAAGTTTCATGTATTTGTTCTGATCTGTATTCACTATATGGTCCGTTCACCCCTGACTCCACAATCTTTATTTGGAAATTACTAAAATCTAATTTAGTTTTACTAGGAGTTGCCTGTGTAATTAATACTTAAATACATTTCTTATAAAAGTTAAATAATACATTGATCATCCTTTTGGTTTTGGTTGCAACTTCCTAAAGCTCTTCCCAGTTGATTATAGTTTTATATAATGTTTTCACTACTTACATTCTTTTTTCTTTTTTTCTTTTCTTTTTTTTTTTTTTTTAAGACAAAGTCTCGCTCTTGTCACCCAGGCTGGAGTACAATGGTGCAATCTCGGCTCACTGCAACCTCCGCCTCCCGTGTTCAACCGATTATCCTGCCTCAGTCTGCCTGCCACCACGCCTAATTTTTGTATTTTTAGTGGAGACATGGTTTCACCATATTGGCCAGGCTGGTCTCAAACTCCTGACCTTGTGATCTGCCCGCCTCAGCCTCCCAAAGTGCTGGGATTACAGGCATGAGCCACCACACCCGGCCCATTGTTTTATTATGTAGCCTTTCTTTCAAGAATGATAACTGCTTTTTGTCTCATAAACTTGATCACCTCCAATTACTCAGACATAATTCTAATGTTTAAATGTGTTCAACTGCTCACTTTGGACAAAATCCTTTCCCTCCTCAATATTCATATAGACATAGTGTTCTATTTTCTTGCTACCTGTTGCTACTGAGGAAGTCTGTGGCCAAAATAATTTTCTCATTTTACTCTTTCTTTATTCTTGAACTTTAGCAGTTCCACCAGGCTTTATTCTAAGCATTTAACTTTCTCTTTTGAAATGTCATTTGGATATTAATTACCTCAAGATCCTATAATTGTTAAGAATGTGTTTGATTTGCATCCAGTCTCTTAAGTTGTCCTCCATGTCTACCATTTGCTATTTACTTGTCCTTTTCCTGTCTTCCAGACCTATTTTCTGTAATGCCTGCTCTATTTTTTTCTATCAATGTGGTTTCAAGTTCTGCAAGATCATTATTTATCCTTTCTTTTTTTTTTCTGTTCTGTCAAGTTTCCTTTTCTCCTTCTTCTGTTTTCAGTTTAACTTTGATCCCTCATCTCAGAGTCTATGTTTAATTTCCTAAAACAAAGCTGATTTCTTCTAATTATGATTGTTTTATTTAAGACTACTGTGCCTGGATAGTAGTCCAGGCATAGAATAGGCTGGATTCTTAACTAACCACACTGTTTACCTGGGTACTTATCTGGAAGTTGCTCTGATTTGCTGGCTTCTATGTAAATCATTGCTTCTGAAAATCAGACCAAAAAAAAAAAAAAAGGAACTGACTCAGGGTGAAGCAGTGTAGTTGAGGTATCTTTAATGAGTTAACCAAACACTTCTCTCTGTTTCATTGACTTGAAAGAGCTGCAAAGCTTATCCTAGGACTATGCTTCCCTCCTTGCCTGTAACCCTGCCCATCCTTTTCGGGAAATCATGTTGATCAAAACAAAAAAAAACAAGTAGCAGTGTGGTTTCTCCTTCAGTCCAGCCTCTCCTTAGTGAAGAAAGGGCACGAGCAGGGTATCACCCATTCCTATGGCCTATATTTGTCTACATTAAGATTTTCATATAGACAATTATCTGTCAATTTAAAGAATATTAGATTTAAGCAGTTTCTCAGTAGATTGTAAATTCTCTTCTCTCCAGGATCATTTCTGCACATTGAGTATATTTACAGAAATACAGTTTAGCAACCTGGCAATCAGACAACTTTTCAGAATATTTGGATCTTAATTTTTCATTTTACTTGCCTGCTATATAGAAATATACCAAATAATATGAATTAAATTTCAAGGCAGGAAAGTTACAGCCTAAGAGCTCTTATGTCTAGTTGAGGAGAGAGGAAATGGGGCTGGTAGGGATCACCACTGGCTAGTGTTTCTTCTTGAATCCTCAGTGACTGTGGCATCACTGTTTGCCATTCTAATATTTATCTTCAAAGCTACTAAGTCTTCATACCTCATGAAGACCAACCACTACTGGAGAAGTACTAATTCTCACAACAGAATCAGAAAAACAAAATGTTAATTAAACCAACTTAAAGATATAAAAGTAGGTTTTTCTATGCTGTATTCTTTTTTTTTTTTTTTTTTGGAGACAAAGTCTCTGTCACCCAGGCTGGAGTGCAGGCTGACTTCATCTCAGCTCACTGCAACTTCCACCTCCCAGGTTCAAACATTTCTTGTGCCTCAGCCTCTGGAGTAGCTGGGATTATGGATGTGCGCCACCACGCCTGGCTAATTTTTTTGTGATTTTAGTAGAGATGGGGTTTCGCCATGTTGGCCAGGCTGGTCTCAAACTCCTGGGCTCAAATGATCTGCCCACCTCAGCCTCCCAAAGTGCTGGGATTACATGCCCAGCCTCTACACTTATTCTTAAAACTATCAGAGTTCAATCCTCCTATCCAGTCTTTTAATGCTTCCATTATACATTTGCAAGTCAACTAGCTATTGCTATAAGCCTGAGAGTAAAAATAAACACACATAAGAAAATTTATTAAAAAACACATTATACATTATATGTATCTATGTATGAAAATGTATATACATGTAACGTTTACTTCTAAATGACCAAAAACATTTGTTTTAACACTCACATGTGGCAGTTTATGGGGATCAGATTGCAATTTCAAAATACTACAAGTCGCAATTATTCTATACCTTATAGTTCTGACAAAGAACAAAAATCCATGATGCCAAAACCCTTCAAGAACTGCCATTTCAACCCCCACCCCTCCGCCGCCAGCCACATTAACCTGTTAATGATATAGTTTTTTTCTACTTTTAGAATATGTACATTTAAGAGAAAATGTCAAAGGAGCAAAGAAATATCTTAAACTCATTTAAATCACACAAATGAATAAGAACTGCCGTCACATAAAAAGCAAAAGTAACACGAGGTATGAAGATGACTGCCTTAAAACAGCAATACGGAATAATAAGTCATAAAAAATACTAAAATAGTTCTTTCTCTTGTGGGGAATGGGATCAGAGCTGAGGGTTTGGAGCAGTATGTTTCATTTATAACTTGGGAAACTATAGGACTTTTAAAACATCATGATCGTGTTACTTTGATAAAAAAATTTAAAAAGGGTTCCTGAGGCAGAATATAAGTTTTCAAACAAATTGAAAGATACTAGTGCATCCTTTGTGGTTTTTAAAGTTATTCTTACAAAAGAACGTAAGATGACTGGCATAACTATGTACCTCTACTAGGTAAGTTCAGAATTCCCAAGAACCAAAACCATCTAAAGTAGTTAAGGAAAGAAAACCTTTCTATCCTAAGGAAAGCTTTTAGACCTCATGTTACCGAAAAAAAAAAAAAAAAAAAAATCAAATGAGAACTCGCACAAATCTGTAACAGCTTGCTTTAAAAGATTTAGGTTTCTTTTTTTTTTTTTTTGAGACGGAGTCTCGCTCTGTCGCCCAGGCTGGAGTGCAGTGGCCGGATCTCAGCTCACTGCAAGCTCTGCCTCCCAGGTTTACGCCATTCTCCTGCCTCAGCCTCCTGAGTAGCTGGGACTACAGGCGCCCGCCACCTCGCCCGGCTATTTTTTTGTATTTTTTAGTAGAGACGGGGTTTCACCATGTTAGCCAGGATGGTCTCGATCTCCTGACCTTGTGATCCGCCCGTCTCGGCCTCCCAAAGTGCTGGGATTATAGGCTTGAGCCACCGCGCCCGGCCAAGATTTAGGTTTCTTAAGCTAATCTCTAAAAAAAATGTGTATTCTATGTAGTTTTTATAGCTAAATAAACTTACTGCTCATATATTTTTCAGAAAAAGTAGAATACTTTTTGAGGCTGTAAGATTTTTCTTATTAGCCTAGTTTTTTTTAAAAAAAGCATTATAATAAAATAGAACCTAAAAAAACAGCA
This sequence comes from Chlorocebus sabaeus, assembly GCF_047675955.1. Taxonomy (NCBI): domain Eukaryota; kingdom Metazoa; phylum Chordata; class Mammalia; order Primates; family Cercopithecidae; genus Chlorocebus; species Chlorocebus sabaeus. The sequence continues at coordinate 48,327,158 of NC_132929.1, read as the reverse complement.
TTGTAATAAAATCTCCTGAGTTTGCTTACTGCTAAGCAAAATAATGCTTGACAGAGCAGCTACTAATGAACACTACTTCCAAGTGGCAGCACAAAAATCTGACTGCATACTTTATCCTTTCTACTTCTGGGCCAGGATGAAGGCAGGTGGATTAAGGAACTAACCACAGTGAAACAGATGTTAACATAACTCTTTCTAGGCTCGAATTTGCAAAATCATAACAGAAACACAATAAACTATGCCGTCTTCCAAAGGGATCTAATACCCATTTAATACAGAAAAACCTAAATACCCAAAAGCCAAGTGAACAGTAAATTGACCTCTTACTTCCCCCATCCAGCTTTTACGATAAAAAATTTTGCTAATCAAAAAGCTTTTTTAAATAATACATTATTGCTCCTCATGAGTTTTAAAGGTAGATGTAAAACCATGAAGGTAAATAAAATTTCAAAAGAAAAAAAAGGCTACGTGCAGTAGCTAGTGAGCCTATATCCCAGCACTGTGGGAGGTCAAGCTGGGAGGATCGCTCAAGCCCAGGAGCTTGGAACCAGCCTGAACAATATAGCAAGACTCTATCTCTATTAGAAATAAAATTTAAAAGATAAAAATAAAAGTATGGAGGACATTTACAAAAGAAGTTAATGACTATTCTTTTTCTAACACAGAATGGAGAACATCTCTACAATAGAGGCTTTAGAAGACACAGACACTGGTTTTCACAGTATGTTCCAGCCACACTTACAAACACGTGTCATCTTTACTGGTGGTTGTCTATGACTTCTGGCTTGTGATTATTTCAATTGTACCAAGTTCATCAAACACATACATTTGGAATTGGAGGTCCCTGGCATTTAAACAACTGTGCAGAAGACAAACGTTATAACTTATTTACAAATGTTCTCTGCCCCCACCCCACCCCCGCACTCCCAGAAGGTTCAAGATTGTATTACTTTTTCAAGAGAGACTACAGTCCCCAAAATAACAAAAAAAAGAATTTTTAAAATATTAAACATTTAAAAAAATATATTTTTAAAAAACTATTTTTACTTCAAAGAAAACAAAGACAGTAGCTTTTTGTGTCCTCTTTCCAAATATGTGCATTAAAGGAAATCTACACCCTCTGCTTAATCGTCTTTTGCTCATATTATACATTTTTATCTAGAAAATAAAACTACTTGTGAATCATGCAACAGTGGATCTGATTCCAACTGAAGAGAAATATCATTTCTTCAAGTATATAAAAAGAAATGTCTTTTTATTGTTTTGATAATGATTTTTCAATGTATCTAATGGAAATCCTCAGGTTGTAAAAGTTGAAAGCCTATGAATCAAACAAGTATGTTTAAAATTTAGCTATGTTAAAACAAATCCATCAAAACACAAGCTAGTAACATAATTAAGTTCCATTTAACATAGTTCCCTCACCTATTCAGCAACTATATGTAGGAATTATGCTAGTTAGTTGTAATGACAATTGTTTTGAAGGAAAGAGATGAACACCTGTTTGTAGTATGATATGCTACTTAGCACGCAAGAATGGGAGAAGAATCCTAGAGAAGCACAGAAAACTAACTTCAAGAAGTTGAAACAAGCTGGTAAATGTGGTTAGAATATAGAGAAGATGATACAAGAGGCATCAATTTGTGATGTACAGAATTGTACATGATGTCTACAAGCATAACCCCAGAATGAAGTATTCTTGATACGCTCTGATTCTGTACAAAGCTACAGCTCTTAAGATTGAGGCCTAAATAGGAGAGGGCATCCCAAGGAATACACAGTTATAAGCACAGACATACAGAATGGAATGAATGTACACAAGGTTTTCAAACCCCAAATCCGGGGAGTATAGCTTTGATGTGGCAGAAACCACAAGGGTAGCAGAGGTTGCTCAAATAAGTTAACACATCTAAGTTAAATTTAGGATGGATTTGATATACTAGAGCCTATGAGAGCAGTGAGAAAAGCTGTCTTGGCAAAATGATAGGTTTACTTGTAGGTACAAAGAAACTATTAATCCTACATGTCCAGGAAAAAAAGCTGGACCTTTCCTTTAAGATTGATCCTTTTCCTATGTCTGTGTACGTGTTTTAAAATGATTTTTATTTTGCAATAACACAATTCTAGAGAAGTACATAAACACGAAGCTTACAAACTGTTATTAAAAAAACACCAGTATCCAACCACCACCCAGGACAAGAAATAGAACACTGCTAGTACTCTACAAGCCCCTCCAAAAGTATAATCACTACCCTGGTTTTTAAAATAATTACACCACCTAAATATGCATCCTTAAACAATGTAAACTTAGTTTCAACTGTTTTAATCACTGCCCTGTTTTTTTAAAATAGCTACACCACCTAAATACGCATCAAACAATATAAACTTAGTTTCAACTGTTTTTATATTTTATATAAGAAGAACCATATAATAGATAGGTATTACTTTGGGTCCCTTTTTTTTTTCCACTATGTTTTTAAGATTTATCTATGCTGTGGCTTGCAGCTTTTGCTCATTTATTTTGCACTGCTGAATAGTCACTATGTCAATATACCATAATTATCTATCTAGTGTAATAGTGATAAACATATGGGTTGTTTATAGGTTGAAGTATGAACAAATACTGCTATGAACATGCTTATATATGACTTTTTCTTTTTTTGAGACAGGGTCTTACTCTGTCACCCAGGTTGTGGTGCAGTGACATAAAAACGGCTCACAGTAGCCTTGACCTCCTAGGCTCCAGCAATCCTCCCACCTCAGCCTCCTGAGTAGCTGGGACTACAAACGGATGCCACCATGCATAGCTAATTGCTTAATTTTTTGTAAATACGGGGTCTCACTATGTTGCCCAACCTGATCTGTAACTAATGGCCTCAAGCGATTCTCCCATGTTGCTGAGTTCACAGGCATGAGCCACCACCAGTCTTATACATGATTTTCGATGTAGATGTGCACATATTTCTTTCTATTGGATATATACTTGAGAGTGGAATTACTGGGTCAAAGAAAAAAACAAATTTTTCATATTTCTTTCTAAAGACATTTATTCTAACAATTTACCTCTAGACTCTGATTTTTCCACATATACAATCACATTGTTTGTGAATACACAATCACATTGTCAGTGAATATTAACAGGGGCCGGGCCCAGTGGCTCATGCCTATAATACCAGCACTTTTGAAAACAGGCGGATTACTTGAGCTCAGGAGTTCAAGACCAGACTGACCAACATGGTGAAACCCCATCTCTACTAAAACTACAAAAATCAGCTGGGCTTGGGGGCATGCTCCTGTAGTCCTAGCTACTTGGGAGGCTGAGACAGGAGAATTGCTTGAACCTGGGAGGTAGGAGGTTGCAGTGAGCTGTGATCTCACCACTGCACCCCAGCCTGGGAGACAGAACAAGACTCCATCTCAAAAAAAACAAAAACCCCAAAAAACACAGGCATTTGTCTTACATTATATTTTGTTTTCATTTTTTGTTGTTCTACTGGCTAGAATCATTTCTAGAACAATGCTGAATTGAACTGGAGATACGATATCCACATCTTGAACTCCCAACTAAAAGGAAAATCTTTCTAACATTTTGGTGTATAAACCATGATTATCTCCTACAAATGTTTCTATAAGATTTATGAGGTTAACAAAGATCTAGATTGCTAATAGCTTCTTTTTAAAATCATGAAGCAAATGCTCCTTGGCATCTCTGAAATGTTTTTCTCATTAATTTGTTCAAGTGACCAATCATACTGAATTGTTTCAGGTTAAACCAACCTAGCATTCCCAGGATTCAGCTCAGGTGGCCAGGCTGGGTTCCCCTCCTTTTTATATATGTACTGCTAAATTCAATTTGCTAATATTCTGAGGTGTTTCTGTTGCTCCAGTTTTTGTTTTGTGCGCGTGTATGTGTGTATGGTTTTTTTCTATCTATGTACATGAGACAAACTGGTGTATAGTCTTTCCTTGGGTTTTGGTATAAAGGTTATGACACCCTTATGAAGGCAGAAGATCCTAGTTTTCTGTTCTTTAGAAGAATATAAGGTTGAAGTTACTGTCATATTAAATGTTACGGTAGAACTTTCCAGTATAACCATTTGAACTTCAACTTTTCTTTATAAAAACATTTTAAATTATGGATTTCATTTCCTGATAATTAATAAGGATACAGGTTTACTATTTCTTATGTCAGTTTTGGGAAATTGCCTATTTCAAGGAATCTACCCATTTCAGCTATCAAGTTTGAATAGCTGTCCATAATTTTAAGAATTTTGTTTTTTAAGCCATCCACAAGATTTAGTGATATTCTTTTTTCATTCCTGATATTGGTTATTTAGGCTCTCTCTTTCTCCTAACCTCATCAAAGTGTCAACGTTATCAGTCTTAAAAAAAAAAAAAAATCTTACGACCCTTCTACTGCATGTTTTCTATTTTATTAAATTCTGCTCTTTCTTTCCTTGTATTTTCCCTATATTTATTTTGTCGTTCTTGTCCTAACTTGAGACCTCTAGCTCATTACTTGAGACTTTTAAGATGAATGCTTAGCTCGTTATGCATTTAAGATTATAAATCCCAAAGTACAACATTCTGCAAGATTTTTCTCTTTAACAGACAAATAGTTGCTTAAATAACAATTATGAGTATTTGAAACTTCAATCCACACTGGCAGAATAAAATGTTGGTTGGCTTAAAAAAAGATACAAAAATAGGTACAACATAAAACCATTTATATTAATTAAAACATACTGTTTATGAATGTATTTTCCATGAATATCATATTCTAGGTAAGGTTTATTTTCTTTCAATAGATTGAGGTATCATCTTGCTATCACTTTCATTGTTGCTGTTGAGCTGTGCTCTAGAATATTATTATACCTATACTTTCACTCTTTTGAAAGCAGCCATTCTTGTATCTCATTGCTTTAGATTTTCTCTTTATTTTTGCTGATTTTGTAGTTTTACTAAGATGTTTTCAAATGTGGATTTCTGGCCAGGCATGGTGGCTCATGCCTATAATCCCAGCACTTTGGGAGGCTGAGGCAGGCAGATCACCTGAGGTCAGGAGTTTGAGACCAGCCTGGCCAACATGGCGAAACTCCGTCTCTACTAAAAATACTAAAATTAACCAGGCCTGGTGGCTCGTGCCTGTAATCCCAGGTACTCAGAAGGCTGAGCACTAGAATCCCTCGAACCCAGGAGGCAAAAGCTGCATTGAGCAGAGACTGCGCCACTGCACTCCAGCCTGGACAACAGAATGAAACTGTCTCTCAAAAAATAAATAAATAAATAAATAATAAATTTCTAAAAATGTAGATTTTTTACCATATTTCATAAAATCTAAAATGCTTTTGTGCTGAAATTTCATGATCTTTAACAGAAGTTGACATGGAAAATTTTTCACGACTCAAAATTTCAATCTTGTTGGACTGTAAGGTGCTATTAATTGAAAGATGCATCCAGATTTCAGACATTACAATGTTAAAAACTGTGTATCTTAGGATCAATGAAACAAGTAGCTATCATACATGGGAACTGTTATGTTTCTCAAATCTCTGACATTTGGGTCTTTTACCAATCTGGAAAATTCTCAGCATTTTTATCTTCAAATATTGCCTCTGCCACCTTCTCTCCTCTCTTTCTAAAACTCAATGAGACCTTCTAATTATATCCTCTGTATTTCTTAACCTCTTTGTATTTTCCATCATTTAATGGGTATACTTAATTCTGGATCACTGTTTGATTTTCAGATACACTAAACTCTCTTTAGCTTTGTCCAGTCTGCTGTTACACTATCTCACCAAACTAATTTTGCTTATTTTGTTTAGTTATAAAAACTCTGATTTTTTTCCAAATCTGAATGACAGCTCTCTGATGATAGCATACTCATTTTGGTCTAGGTCTGACAATTCCAGTATCTTAAGTTCCAGGTTGTTACGTTTTAATAAGAAAAATAATTTGAGAAGATAGTTTAAGGTCTTAAATAATGTTATTTCCCTAGAGAAGATTTATATTTGTTTCTGCTATATATGGGGGCTATCTTAACCCAAGTTCAAGGTTTAAGGTTTTCTGGACTACCCAAAAGACATGAAGATCATCTTCAGTCTTTAAGGAGCTAGTGTATTCAATTCTCGCTCTTAGTAGACCTAATATTCCAACTTCCCTCTCTACTAACCAAAGGGCAAACAAAACTCACAGCTCAGTCTCTGAGCTACCTCTTCTGGATCAGCATATACTGCTAGGGCAACAAGGACTGGAAGCTTGTTTCTCTAAATTTCTCTTGATTCCCAAACTCTCAACCTTGAAACTCTATTTCCTATCTTACTAATTATTTGATAATCTTACTTTTCAAACATGTTTCAATATTTCACCTAGCCTCTTCTAGTGTATTTAGTGAAAGGAATGGTCAAAATTACCAGAAGTTTTCCCAGAGTCTCCTATATTTTCTGTCTCAGTTAAAACTTATTTTACTTCTCTTCCATCTACCCTCTGCTATCAATTTAGCTGTTACTATTGTAAGTCATGACAATATTTTCCTTTTACCTGGATAGCTAAAACAGCTCATTTATTACTAGATTGTTTTCTGAAATAATGCTTTTCCATCATTATTTCTCCATAAAACAACATTCAAGGGCTTCTCAATAAACAGAAAAATTCCAAATTCACTTACTTAAAATTCAAAGCCCTTATAATGTGCATTAAACACTTCCAAACATTTCCCCTCTATTCTTCACATACTCCAGACATTCAATCTCATAATTGTTCAACATATATTCCTTAAACTTTGTGCCCCACTTGGTTTTCTTTTCTGAACCTTAAATATCCAGGTTCCCATATCACTTCTGCCCTTCCTTGTCCAATCAAATGCCACACCTCATTACTAAATCCTTTCCCACCTAAGTCAAAATTAAAAATTTATCTCTAAGTACCATGGAGCCATAAAAACTCATCTCTACGTACCATGGGGGTCTATTGTATGATACACTGTTGTATGTAACTCATCACCAAGCTCCTGCTCAATGTCTTAAACATAGCTGGTATTTAAAAAATTCTTGGCAGGGTACAGTGGCTCAGGCCAAGAAAGGAGGACTGCTTGAGTCCAGGAGTTCCAGACCAGTGTGGTCAACAAAGTAAGGTCCCATTTCTACAAAAAATTTGCTAAGTGTTGTGGTGCACAGTCCCACCCACTAGGGAGGCTGAGGCAAGAGGATCAGCTTGAGCCCAGGAGTTTGAGGATGCAGTCAGCTGTGATCATGCCACTGCACTCCAGTCTAGGTGAGATAGTGAAATAGGGGGAGCAAGGATTCCATGTTCTTAATCACTGTACTATAATGAGATAGTACATTTGCGCTTTTTTTGTTTTTGTTTTTGTTTTTTTTTTTTTTTGAGACAGAGTCTCGCTCTGTCGCCCAGGCTGGAATGTGGTAGCGCGATCTCAGCTCACTGCAAGCTCCACCTCCTGGGTTCACGCCATTCTCCTGCCTCAGCCTCCCGAGTAGCTGGGACTACAGGCACCTGCCACCACACCTGACTGTTTTTTTCTGTTTTTAGTAGAGAGAGGGTTTCACCATGTTAGCCAGGATGGTCTTGATCTCCTGACCTCATGATCCGCCCGCCTCGGCCTCCCAAAGTGTTGGCATTACAGGCGTGAGCCACCACGCCCACCCGTACATTTGCCTCTTGCCCTTCACTACTCTCCTCAATCACATATGAATTGTTTTTTGTTTTTTTTCTGAGACAGGGTCTCACTTGGTCACTCAGGCTGGAGTGGAGTGACATGATCACAGATCACACCTCCACCCTCCTGGGCTCCAGCAATCCTCCTGCCTCAGACTCCTGGACTATAGGTGTGCACCACCACACCCAGCTAATTTTTTATTTTTTTGTAGAGATGGGGTCTCCCTACATTGTCCAGGCTAGTCTCCAACTCCTAAGCTCAAGTAATCTTCCTGCCACAGTCAGCTAAAGTTCTGGGATCACAGGCATGAGCCACTGTGCCCGGCCCTGGATTGTTTAAACTGGAAAAATTTCACTATATTATAGAACAGTGACAAATGTCATCAAAAAGTCAAGGTTTCTGAAAAACCAAATTTACTTTCACCATCCCAGAGGCTAATTATGAAATTATATATTATTAATAATGTGGCTACCAAATGTTCCATGTAATAATCACATCCAAATGGGTATTAATGCTTCAGAATGAAAAGTGAAAAGTTATTTGTAACAGAGTCCAGGAAAGACTGAAATCCTTCTTCAGGATTCTTTAATTATACATGTCTAGGTATAATTTAAGTTTTATAGGCGGTTAAGTTTTCAACCACCTACATTTCATCCCACCTCAAACACACCAGTTAATTCATTAGCATTTACCTTATATATTACCATACTATCAACTGAAATGAGTTTTTAAATGTTATTATAATAGATCTTCAAGAAATCTGAGGTGTAGGAAAGATACTTTTTTTTTTTTACTTGTTACCAACTTTAAAGGAGCTCCACTCTTGACGCTGCATTTCTAAAAGCTCCCAAAATGAAATCTGATTTACATTCATGTCATAATTTCAATAAAATTCTATTATAGAAAAGAAAACCTATAAATGGCTGGATTTAATTAAAAGACTTAGTAAACAATGGCTACATATTAGGAACTGCATTATGTGTAGGAATACAAGATTAAGTAGGATAGTTTCTACACAAAGAACCTCAAATACAAGTGATAAAATACTAAATCAAATAAACAATACAGTGCAAAGCAGGTAGATCTTCAGAAATAAGAAAAGCTGTCTCAGAAGAAAAGGTTAACTTGAGTTTTTAAGGAAAATTAGGAAAAAAGACAGTAAGAAAGGCAAGTAAGGCCTAGGCCAATGACAGTACAATTCCAAAGATGCTCCCTAGAGCTGCACAGTAAACAGAAGCCCCGGGTCAAAACACATTCGCAAAGCTGAGGCAGTAGAAAAATGAATTTGGTGACTATCACAAAGCTTTTGTACTACTAAAGTGTAATATGAGAACAGACATAAGGATACAGAGATAAAAGAAGCTAGCAAGGTAGACAGAGGTCACAATTCACTTTCCCATCTCTTCAACTGAGAATTCCTCCCAGGCAGGAGCAGGGAGACAAACAGTTTATCAAAAACTTAGTACTCAAAGAAGGTTCAATGAGGTAATCTATCAAAGGAGTAAGGAGATATCCAGCTTTCAGAGGTTTCAGAGGTATTAGTTTTGGTGTCATATGCCTAATATTGATGTTACCAGCAGTGATACCTGTGTCCAATGGCAGCAGCAACAGTGCCTGCGCTAAAATAGTTTGACATTGTGATTTTGGCATTTTCCTGACTGCACAGCCTTCACACCTAAGATTCTCAATCTTTAATGTCTATTTCACTTTTAACCTCTTAAAGTTTGCTTATAATGAAAAATCCTGACTGATATACCAGGAAAGGAGGAAAAGGTTCAAGATATGACAGAGGAAATAATGGAAGCAATATCCCACAAAAATCATCGTAGTATCAAAACCAGATGCAAGATTTGACAGATACAGTTGTTGCTATATTTCTGACTTTCTGCATTGTTTTACCTGGAGAGGCATGGAAAGAAATTAGTAATTACAGAAAACTCTATTTAGTTTGTAAAACAGAAGAGAAATTAATCTGCAGAGATTAAAAAAAAAAAAAAAAAGCATTAGACTAGAAAAGAATAAATATATCAAAATAAATCTCTGCAGATTAATTATTAATCCATTATAGCAGATTTATAATGGATAAAAGAAAGACCATAAAGTTAAAGGTGTCCTTTCTCCACGAGCTCCGACCTTTGCCCAAAATTTATCTTATTTAATTGTTTAAGAGTCAGGGTCTTCCTCTGTCGCCCAGGCTGGAGCACAGTGGTAAGATCAGGGTTCACTGCAGTCTCAAACTTTGCAGTGAACTGAAGTGAGACTCCCAACTTGGCCTCCCTGGTAGGCAGCACTGCAGGCACACACTACCATGCCCAGCTAAGTTTCCTACTTCTTTTTAAAGGCGAGTCTCACTGTGTTGCCCAGGCTGGTCTGGAACTCCAAGTGATCCTCCCACCTAAGCCTCCTGAGTCACTAGAATTACAGGGCTGAACAACTGTACCTGCCCCAAAATTTAAAAAGAATAAATCACATTCATTTTTGGGGTCAGTACAAATTTGTTTAACCTACACACTAAGAGGAATGGGGAAATAAGAGGAATAACTGGCAAGGATCTATTTATACCTCTATGCCCTCAGGGGACCATGAGCTCTTCGCTCCAGGGCAGGGACCATGGCTTACTAATGAATAAAATAAAAAAAAAAAATCATATGTCTGGCATATGGAAATGACAAAGGAAAATTTTAAAATATTTCACAATTTTAACTAGGATAAGATTTATCTTTAAATATATCAAAATAAGCATAAATGATACTTCAATACATTCACTGTTATCCATCAGGAAGCAAGATTTTAAAAAAATACTACATTACAAACCTTATGGGCTACATGTAGACTAAAGGTAGGTATATTGCCTACCTTTTCTTATGATTCCTAGGACACTAAATACCTACAGGATTACCATATGGGTAACCTCAATTTTTACATGCAAACAATGCAGAGACTGAACGTGGTGGCTCACACCTGTAATCCCAGCACTCTGTGGGGCTGAGGTGAGAGGATCGCTTGTGTCTAGGAGTTTGAGATCAGCCTGGACAACATAGTGAGACCTTGCTTCTACAATAAAATTGAGAGAAAAAAAAAAAGAATGTGGAGGAACACAGGGGTCACTGAAGCTATGACTACTTACATTCCACGTTTCTTTTCATTTTCCAAGGGAACTGGAGGAGGAAGTAATGGAAAGGGACTGGGCACTGTGATTGTTTGAACTTCTCAGGTGATTTTAATGGGCAATCACTTTAATAGTTTATCAGTCAATTCTTCTGGGTTTCCTAGATTATATACTTTACATATAATTTATCTTCCTTTCTAGTTTTTACGTCACTTATTTAATTTTCCATGTATTATGTTATTTATCAGAACCTCCAGAACCTTTCCATGTATTACGTTATTTATCAGAACCTCCTTCAAATGGTGGTAACAGTCATAATTCTTGTTTGATTAAACAGGCATGCTTCTGATGCTTCAACATTAAGTATAATTTTATTGCAGATTTCAGTTGATACCTTTAATCAATCTGAGAAATCACTTTCTCAGTTTGCCAAGAATTTAGTTTTCACTAAATCATGAGTTAACGCATACTTTTATTAAAATGCACAACTGACATTTATTATGAATATCCTTTGGTTTATCTTCATTAATCTGTCAATGTTATAAATGTTATAAATAAAAAAATTTTCCCCCCATGATGATCTACTCTTGCTTTCTTAGGAGAAATCCTACTAAATTGGCCAGGCACTGGCGGCTCATGCCTATAATCCCAGCACTTTGGGAGGCTGAGGTGGGCAGATCACTTGAGGTCAGGAGTTTGAGACCAGCCTGGTCAACATGGTGAAACCCCATCTCCACTAAGAATAAAGAAAAAAAGTAGCCAGATAGGGTGGCACGCACCTGTAGTTCCAGACACTTGGGAGGCTAAGGTGGGAGAATCATTTGAACCTGGGAGGTGGAGGTTGCAGTGAGCCAAGATCACGCCACCGCACTCCAGCCTGGATGACAGAGCAAGACCCTGTCTCAAAAAAAAAATCCTGCTAAGAGTCATTGATTCAATTAAGTATTATTTTATTTACAAATTCAATAGCTATGTTCATAAGTATCATTTTCTCACACCGTCTTTGTCAAATTTTGGAACCGGGTTATTCTGATCTGGCTAACATGAATTAATGATGTCCTACCATTTTCAATGTTTGGAGATAATTTTCTACAGGAACTGGCAGTTCCTTGAACATGTTTTAGAACTTACCCATAAAATCATCCAGTACTTTTTGGGGAAGGAGTGGAATCTTTTACTTTATTATATGGCTCACACAGCACTTTGGAAGGCCAAGGTGGGTGGATCACTTGAGGTCAGAGTTCCAGACCAGCCTGGCCAACATGGCAAAACCCCATCTCTACCAAAAAAAATACAAAAATTAGCTAGGCATGGTGGCGCACACCTGTAATCCAAGCTACTCTGGAGGCTGAGGTGAGAGAATCACTTGAACCAGGAGGCAGAGGTTGCAATGAGCGGAGATTGCACCATTGCACTCCAGCCTGGGCGACAGAGCAAGACTCCATCTCAAAAAAAAAAAAAAAAAAAAAAAGTATGTAAAAGTAGTACACAGTATTTTTCCTACCTCTAATTATGCTTTATTATTCTCAATATTGTGTCTTCTCCCCCTCCCCCAACACATTTGCCAATGGTTTATTCCCCCCTTTAAAAGAAAAAAAAAACTACTTTATTTATTTTAGAGCAGTTTAAGGTTCACAGTAAACATGCACAGAAGCTACAGCTTCCATAAAACCCTGCCCCAACACACACACATAGCCTCCCTATCAACATCCCACACAGAGTGGTATATTCGATGAACCTACATTGACACACCATTGTCACCCAAAGTCTGTAGTTTACATGAGGGTTCATATTTGATGTTGTACATTCTATGGGTCAGGACAAATGCATAATGATATGTATCTACCATTACAGTATCATACAAAATAGTTTAGCCACCCCCCCATGCCCCCCAAAAAAAAACTGTGCTGTTGACTATTCATCCCTCCCTCTTCACTAACCCCTGGCAATCACTGATTTTTTTTTTTTTTTTAAATACTTTAACTTCTAGGGTACATGTGCACAACATGCAGGTTTGTTACATATGTATACATGTGGCATGTTGGTGTGCTGCACCCATTAACTCGTCATTTACATTAGGTATATCTCCTAATGCTATCCCTCCCCGCTACCACCTCCCCACAATAGGCCTCGGTGTGTGATGTTCCCCTTCCTGTGTGCAAGTGATCTCACTGTTCAATTCCCACCTATGAGTGAGAACATCCGGTATTTGGTTTTCTGTTCTTGCGATAGTTTGCTGAGAAAGATGGTTTCCAGCTGCATCTGTGTCCCTACAAAGGACACAAACTCATCCTTTTTTATGGCTGCACAGTATTCCATGGTGTATATGTGCCACATTTTCTTAATCCAGTCTGTCACTGATGGACATCTGGGTTGATTCCAAGTCTTTGCTATTGTGAATAGTGCCACAATAAACATACGTGTGCATTTGTCTTTATAGCAGCATGACTTAAAATCCTTTGGGTATATCCCCAGTAATGGGATGGCTGGGTCAAATGGTATTTCTAGTTCTAGATCCTTGAGGAAATGCCACACACCACTGATCTTTTCATTGTCTTCATAGTTTTGCCTTTTCCAGAGTGTCACATAGGTGGAATCATACAGTATACAGTCTTTGCAGATTGGCTTATTTCATTTAATAATATGCATTTAAAGTCCCTCCATGGTTTTTCATCGTTTGATAGCTCATTTCGTTCGCACGGAATAATACCACACCTCTGGATGTACCACAGTTTACTAATCCTTTCATCTACTGAAAGACAACTTGGCTGCTTCCAAGTTTTGGCAATTACGAATAAAGCGGCTATGAACATCCATGTGCAGGTTTTTGTGTGGACAGTCTTCAACTCATTAGGGTAATTATAAAGAAGTGTTGATTGCTGAGTTACATAGTAAGAGTACATCTTGTCTTGTAAGAATCTGCCACACTGTCTTCCATTCTGTGGCAGTACCATTTTGCATTCCCACGAGAAATGAATGAGAGTTCCTACTGCTCCACATCCTAGTCCACATTTGGTAGTCAGTATTTTGATTCTGGCCATTCTAATAGGTATGTACTGGTATCTCAATGTTGTTTTAATTTGCATTTCCCCTAGGACATGGAGCATCTTTTCATTTATTTATTTGCAATCTGTATAACTTCTTTGGTCAGTTGCCTGTTAAGCTCTTTGACCTATTTTTTAATCAGACTGTTTCCTTACTGTTGAGTTTAAGAGTTCTTTGTATATTTCGGACAATAGTCCTTTGTTACATGTGTCTTTTGCAAATATTTTCTCCCAGTCTGTCGCTTATCTTCCAGAAAATTCATGTCAAAGATCTTTATCTTTTTTTGTTGTTGTTGCTCTCTAGTTCATTAATATATAATTTTATCTTAAATACCTTTTCTACTTTCTTTGGGTTTATTTTTCTAACTTCCTGTTTCAAAGACTTGGTCCTTTTTTTTTTTTTTTTACCTCATTCTCTTGTTTCTATTTTTCTTTTTTTTTTTGAGACAGAGTCTCACTCTGTTGCCCAGGCTGGAGTGCAATGGCACAATCTCAGCTCACCGCAACCTCCGCTTCCCAGGTTCAAGCCATTCTCATGCCTCAGCTTCCACCTCCCGCACAGCTGGAATAACAGGTGTCCATCACCATGCCTGGCTATCTTTTGTGTTTTTAGTAAAGATAGGGTTTCACCACGTAGGCCAGGCTGGTCTCAAACTCCTGGCCTCATGTGAGCCGCCTGCCCTGGCCTCACAATGTGCTGGGATTACAGGTGTGAGCTACGGTGCACAGCCCAGTTTTTTACCTCATTTTCTTTTTCTAATAAAAACCCTTAAGACTGTAAATTTCAGCCACATCTCGTATTTGTATTCTCATTATTAATTCTAATTATTTTAATGTAAGAATAAACAGAGAGATAAAGCAAAAATTATACCCACAAAACAAGAATAAAGTTATTAAAAGGAGTAAGATGGACACTGTTGAATAAACAATTCAATACGGCTATAAAGCAGAATGGATGCAGGAAGAAAAGCAAGATAAACTGAGGAATTTTCACAGAACAAAGTCAAAAACAAAGATGAATACAGTCACTGGCACTTGCCCAAGGGTTGGGGGTGGGGAGATGAATACAGAAGTTATTTTTTAGAAAGTTAGAAGACATGCTGGGTGCAATGACGCACGCCTATAACCCCAGCACTTTGGGAGGTGGAGAGGGGCAGATGACCTGAGGTCAGGAGTTTGAGACCAGCCTGGCCAACATGGTAAAACCCCCTCACTACTAAAAATAAAAACATTAGCCGGGCGTGGTGGCAGCTGCCTATAATCCCAGCTACTTAGGAGGCTAAGAGAGGAGGATCCCTTGAACTCACAATGCAGAGGTTGCAGTGAGCCGAGATGGCACCACTTGCATACACTCCAGCCTGGCTGAGGCGAGACTCCATCTTAAAAAAAAAAAAAAAAAGTTAGAAGACATGGAAAGAGATCCAGAAGTTTCAACATGGATCCAGGAATTCCAGAAAGCATCAAGAGAATGGAGAAAAGATATGCTGAACAAGTAACAGCTAAGAATTTCCAAAACCAAAAATATGAATTGTCCGACTTAAAGGGCCCAACTGTTTATGTTTTCAAAACTCACATCCAGAAATACTACAGTAAGTTTCAGTATATTAAGAGTTTCTCTTAGAGGACTCAAAGTTTGTCACATATGAAACAATTTATATTACAGGATATATTCTAGAGGAAAAACAGAGTATTTACAAAAAAAATAGTGGTATGCAAAAAGCGAGTTAGCCAGAAAAGGGGAGGAGGGGTATTATATACATAGATAGTAAAAACGCTTACAATCGAATAAAAAATTCAAATATCGACTGGGCACAGTGGCTCATGTCTGTAAGTCCAGCATTTTGGGAGGTCAAGGTGAAAGGATTGCTTGGGTCCAGGAGTTTGACACCAGCCTGGGCAACATGGTAAAACCCTATCTCTACAAAAAATACAAAAACTAGCTAGGTATGGTGGTGTGTGTCTGTGGTCCCAGCTACTGGGGTTGCTGAAATGGAAAGATTGCTTGAACCCAGGAGGTCAAGGCTGTAATGAGCAGTGATCTCACCACTGCACTCCACCCTGGGTGACAAAGTGAGACCCTGTCTCAAAAAGAAAAGAAAAGGGAAAAAAAAAAAAAAATCAAACCTCAACTTATCAAGGTGATAAGGAAAAGGAAAGGACAAAGAAAAAAATTATGCTACACTTTTTGTCTTACACAGAGGATGGATTAAAACTTCAAGTAAATATTATTATAAACTTTTACACAGTTTTAAGTATGCACATACAAATTGTCAAAGTGACTAGAAAAGCTGAAATAGAATACATATATAAATTTGAAATTATTCAAGAAAAAGGAAAATCTGATGAAGCCAACAGAATAAGCGAGCAGAAAACATAAAGCACAACTTAAAATGACAGTAATTTAATCTAAACATTAATTATAAAACATAAATATGTTAATCTCGGATATTAAAAGATAATAGTTTTTCCATTCAGATTCTTTTAAACATCACCTACATAGTACTTACAAAAGATACTCCTAAAACCAAATAACCCAGAAAGGTTGAATATTTAAAAAATGGAAGAGATACATCAGTCAAATGTTTTTTAAAAAAAAAAAAAAGTGTAGCAGTGCTAATAGCAGACAACACAAAATATAATGTGAAAATCATTAAATGAGACAAAAAGATATTGCATATTGATTTCAAAGACACTGTTTAAAGACTGAATTAAATCTTTTAGGTACCAATAGCTTATCTACAGAAACTACAAGGAGAAACTGAAACATTCACATACTCAGAAGTTTCCCAGATACCTCCTTTTAATTTTAAATTCACACTTACCACCTACTTTTTGTAGAGCAGTTTAAGGTTCCCAGAAAAACTGAGCAGAAGCTACACTTCCCATATTAAGTACAAAATTTAGTACATTAAGTACAATAGTACATAAATATTAAGTACAATATTTAATGGAAAAATATTTTCAGCAATGTTATAAGACAAAATTCAGAACGTCTTGGAGATACATTAACATGAGAGAAACTTGGGTAAATCAGTGTTAATTCATTAGCGTTTCAGAAGTAAACGATAAAAACTCTTTCTCCTAATAGAGGTGTCATAAAATAAAAAAAACCTGAAAGTAAATGTCACCAAAATTAAGAAACACCACTGACGACAAAAAATATGGTCAGGGCTGGGCGCAGTGGCTCACACCTGTAATCCCAGCACTTTGGGAGGCTGAGGCGGGCAGATCACCTGAGGTTGGGAGTTCGAGACCAGCCTGACCAACATGGAGAAACCCCATTTCTAATAAAAATACAAAAATTAGCCAGGCGTGGTGGAGGGCGCCTGTAATCCCAGCCACTTGGGAGGCTGAGGCAGGAGAATCACTTAAACCCAGGAGGTAGAGGTTGCGGTGAGCTGAGGTCATGGCATTGCACTTCAGCCTGGGCAACAAAAGCAAAATTCCATCTCAAAAAAATTCAAAAGAAAACAAACAAACAAAAATATGGTCAGAATGCATAAAAAGAAACATCAAACTAGTTGAACACATTATCCTTCATGAACCATGGGAAAGCTTTATACAGTATGTGCTTGTTTTGTTTTGAGATGGAGTCTCGCTCTGTTGCCAGGTTGGAACGCAGTGGCGCGATTTCGGCTCACTGTAACCTCTGCCTCCCGGGTTCAGGCAATTCTCCTGCCTCAGCCTCCCAAGGAGCTGGGACTACAGGAACGCACCACCATGCCCAGGTAATTTTTGTATTTTTAGTAGACACAGGGTTTCACCATGTTGCCAGGATGGTCTCAATCTCTTGAACTTGTGATCCACCCGCCTCAGCCTCCCAAAGTGCTTGGATTACAAGCGTGAGCCACCATGCCCAGCCTACAGCATATGTTTAAGACGTAAGTTTTGAAGTCCAACAAACCTGTGTTTGAGTGCTAAC
Source organism: Chlorocebus sabaeus (assembly GCF_047675955.1). Taxonomy (NCBI): domain Eukaryota; kingdom Metazoa; phylum Chordata; class Mammalia; order Primates; family Cercopithecidae; genus Chlorocebus; species Chlorocebus sabaeus. The sequence goes on along the minus strand of NC_132929.1, from coordinate 48,309,408 downwards.
ACCTTGTGTACAAAACTTAGATAAAAAAATTGAAGCTTCCAACCTTAGTTTCCACATTAAATGGGGATAATAGTTTCTAGCCTCATAAAGCTATCAGGAGGATAAAATAAAATGCTTGATAGAGGGCCCAAAAATTGATAGTTATTATTGTTACTATTAAATTGTAATTTATAGTAACAATAGATTTTATTATTAACAATGTAATTTAATAGATGCAAGGTGCATGAAATGGGGTATTATTTAATATGTTTTATAAAGTATTCTCTGAATTTTAAAATCAAATGAGAAATACTTTCCATTTATTTATATAATATATGGATTCTCAGTTCCCAACATCTAGTTTTAATATTTTATTAAATTTAGAATTGATAATGAAATAAATGTAAGTTGTCAACCTACCACCATTAACAAGTGTCCCAAATTTCCAATCTAAAGAGCAGAACAAGATTAAGAATGACATTAATACAGTCATTCTCCAGTCCCACTAATTTCTTCTCTTTTAGAACTATAAAGATTTTCAGAAAGAAAGTATTTTTTAAAACCCAATGGAACAGAATCCTGCCCCAAAACCAGAGAACTAGTCCAAGCACCTGGTCTGGTGGCCAGAAAAGCCTAAGCAACTTTTCAATTTTGTTTGTATTGAATAAATGTTACTAATGTGCCTGACATCTTTTTTTTTTTTGAGATGGAGTCTCACTCTGTTGCCAGGCTGGAGTATAGTAGCACGATCTCTCCTCACTACCTCTGCCTCCCTGGTTCAAGTGATTCTCCTGCCTCAACCTCCTGAGTAGCTGGAACTACAGGCACACACCACCACACCCAGCTAATTTTTATATTTTTAGTAGAGATGGGTTTCAGCATGTTGGCCAGGGTGGTCTCAATCTCTTGACCTCATTATCCGCCCGCCTCGGACTCCCAAAGTGCTGGGATTACAGGCGTGAGCTACCACGCCCGGCTGAGCGAGAAATCTTTTTAAGTAATTAAAGGAGGATCTTACTCATGTACTCCAACAATGTTATCAGGTGCTTTTTTTCTCTACCTGCTTTTAGTTCTTGGTACTCAAAAGGATATATGTAGAAGATACTGAAGCACCACCCCCAAACACACATACTCCCAAATAAAAAGAAATATTAAGCCTGGATTCCCTAATATTAAATTTACTGCAAACTTTACAAAACGGGTATACAAGAAATTAAAGCAGTCACTAGTTGCATACATGAATCAATTCCCTTACTTGATTCTTATAAATTCGGTTCAACAGGCTTTCTGTGTTATTTCTAAGCACAAAGCTGACAATACGGTTCCTTACCTTTCCATTAGCTTCTCTTTATCCCAATTGAAGTGGCTAAGGAGTATTCTTGTGATAGTTGCTGGATTCTAAAGAAGGAGGGGAAAAAAAGTCATTTTAAGGAAATAACACTTCATTGACATTTAGTGAACTCCTAGGTTGAAGTTAAATTTCCAGAATACTCTACCCAAATTTCCATCCCTAGGGTATTTCTTTATTCCTCTAAGGAAATATATTTTAATGATAAGATCAAGACTATTTAAACATAGTCTGCCACACTACTATGTCACGTTTCTTTAGGATTCAAAATAAGCCAAAAAGAAATTACACAGAAAGTAAGTTAGGCGCTGTCTTAATCGCAAAAAAAATAATTTCAACAGACCACCACATGAGCACACTAAATGTAATCAAGACAATTTTTAAAAGAAAATTTCCAACACTCAGACACGATCGCATGTGCCTATAGTCCTAGCCACTTGGGAGGCTGAGGCAGGAGGATCTCAGGCCCCAGAGTTCGAGTCCAGCCTGGGCAACATAGTTAGACCCAGTCTCTTAAAAAAAAAAAAAAAAAAATCATTTAATACCTTATGCACTGAATAGTTCAAATGCATTCAAATCACTTTTAAGTTAGAAGGATACTTCACAGATATTTAAGCAAAATTAAAAATACTGTACCACATAGTAGTTTACAAGGTAAACTTTTAGGCTGCTATTTCAAGAAGGAAAAGTTACCACTATGAAATAAAACAAAACCAAAGTTTACTGCCTTATCATTCAATGCTGTCACAGATATCTCCATTTCCCATAAAACTAGTGAGCTTATTATTTGTGTACAAATTTTAACTCAAAATGCAATGGGGCCTAAGAAATTAGCAAGGCCTGACTCAAAGATATGAGAGCTAGTTACAATAGCAGAAGTGGAACCCAAACATGGGTCTGCTTATTTGTGTCTCATATATAATTTTACTACATCAAATAACCTTCCAAAAAAGATCTCTGTGGACTAAAACCACTTTACTTCACCACAGGCAGGCCACAGCTACAGATTTAAAGTAAACTTGTATAAAAATACTGCCATGAAAGAAATATATGTCAATTGTTTTCAACAGTACCATTTGTTACAGAAAAATTTACACACATGCATATTCCCCTCCAAAAGCCAAAGATACGGATACTCACTCACTCACCTTAGTACATTTTGCTAATCTATCTAGGTACTCCTTACTTCTTTGGACTCACACTCCCCTAAGAATCTGTCTTTAACAGAGCACTGCAGATAGACGCCACCCATCTATAAGAGTTAAGATGTGAAAAGAAATATTTTAACTGATCCTAAGTTATACATATATTTGTAGAGAATACAGAGACACTGTCATCTCCAGCTTTCTTAGAAATGTGATCTAAAACTTTTTTTTTATAGAACTGAGTTCAGTAAGTTTTAACAAGAGGATTTGCCTACAACTGAAATAAAGTCACTAATTAAGATTTAGCTATATGTAAAATAAGAGCAATAATCCATCAATCGAGAGACTTAAGTCTCCTGTCATTAACTAAAATTGCATGACTACAACTTTGTGGCATCCAGTACACTATATTTTCTACCACCGGATAGGGTGTTTGGGGTAAAATATTTCAGGAATTGTTAAGAGCCTCAACTTGCAAAAAGGGAAAAAAGAGAGGGGAGGGAGTATAACTTGATGTTGCTAGTGCCAAATATTGGTTCTATCCACAAGTTCCCAAACCTGTTATTGGTTTATCAAAAGTAACTATGGTAAGTTTTATTAAAACAGATTCCTAGTTTCCACCAACATACTTTTATTTAACACGGTTAGGGCAAACGCTCCCTAAATGTGCTCACTGCCATGTGAGGCATGACAGGTAGGAGACTCAAACTATAATTCCATGCTTCCGGCTAGGGGAATAAAGAAGGCCCCTGGGAGCTGAAGAATATGGATGAAATCACTGATGATAAGAGACAGAAAAGTAGATCCCTAAGTCTGTGGGCCCAGCTGCAAGCCATCTATATATACCCGGAACAGATCCAAAGAAGTGTAAGGTAGGCTTTCACAATAGAACTAGGATATAAATCACTGCTCAAATGCTAGATCAACCAAAGTGGGAATGGGAGGGGCAAATGCAAACAACACGGCAGAGACTTTGAAAACTGAACAGATAATGGAACCACTGCCTATATAAGAAAGAATCTGCAGGTATAAACTAATTACGTTGATTTTTCGACTAAAACAAACAAATCTTCAACTTTCTCTACAGCATTTCAACGGGACTCAGAATCTCACAATATTCAAAATGTCTGGGATAGAATCTAAACTACCAAACACAGCAAATACAAACACAAAAAACTGACCAATTCTTAAAGCAGAAGATAATCAACAGATGCTGACTTCTATCTAGATGACCCACATATCATAATTATCAGAGACTTTTAAAGCAGTTATTTTATTTTTTATTTTTCGAGATGGAGTTTTGCTCTTGTTGACCAGGCTGGAGTGCAATGGCACAATCTTGGCTCCCACAACCTCCGCCTCTCGGGTTCAAGCAGTTCTCCTGCCTCAGCCTCCCAAGTAGCTGGAATTACAGGCATGTGCCACCATTCCCGGCTAAATTTTTTGTATTTTTAGTAGAGATAGGGTTTTCTCTATGTTGGTCAGGCTGGTCTCGAACTCCTGACCTCAGGTGATCTGCCTGCCTCGGCCTCCCAAAGTGCTGGGATTACAGACCAGCAGTTATTAAAACCATGATCCATTAGGTAAAAAATGAACACCTTAAAACAAATATGAAATTATCTTTTCTGTTGTTTTTTTGATGGAGTCTTGTTCTGTCATTTAGGCTGGAATGCAGTGGTGCGATCTAGGCTCACTGCACCCTCCGCCTCCCCGGTTCAAGCAATTCTCCTGCCTCAGCCTACCAAGTGGCTGGGATTACAGGTGCATACCACCACGCCCAGCTAATTTTTTTTTTATTTTTAGTAGAGGCTGAAACCCCCTTTACTGGTCTCAAACTCCTGACCTCAAATGATCCACCCACCTTGGCCTCCTAAAGTGCTGGAATTACAAGCATGAGCCATTGTGCCTGGCCAAAATTCTCCTGTTTTTTTGTTTGTTTTTTTTTTGTTTTTTGAGACAAGGTCTTGCTTTGTTGTCCAGGATGGAGTGCACTGGTGCAATCTCAGCTCACTGCAGCCTCAACCTCTTGGTTCAGGTGATTCTACCAACTCAGCCTCCTGAGTAGGTGAACTACAGGCAAGCGCCACCATGCCCAGCTAGTATTTTGTATTTTAGTAGAGACAGGGTTTTGCTATGTTGCCCAAGCTGGTCTCGAACTCCTAGACTCAAATGATCCTTCCACCTTGGCCTCCCAAAGTGCTGGGATTACAGGCATAAGCCACAGAGCCCGGTCTGAAATTCTCAAAAAAGAAAGAGTTGACTATTTTTTTAAAAAATGGAAATTTTAGAACTCACTCACTGGTCTGGCTCACTATCAGAAAGAAGATGACAGAAGAGCCAGTGAACTTGAAGACATGGCAACAGAAATTATCCAATCTTAACAAAAGAGAGAAGAAATATTTTTTAAAAAATGAACAATCTCTCAGGGCCTATAGGATATCAAAAGGTATCAAGCTAGAATTCTATATTCACTACAAGTATAGTTCACAAATGAAGACAAAGACATTATCAGACAAAAAAGCAAAAAACAGGTTAGGTGCAGTGGCTCACACCTCTAATTTCAGTGCTTTGGGACACTGAGGCAGGAGGATCACTTGAGCCCAGGAGTTTGAGACCAGCCTGAGCAACATGGTAAGACCCCGTCTCTACAAAAACTACAAAAAATTAGCTGGGTGTGGTGGCATAAGCCTGTAGTCCCACTAGCTGAGGAGGCTGAGGCGGGAGGATCATTTGAACCCGGGAGGTTGAGGCTGCAATGAGCTGTGATCATACCACTGCACGCCAGCCTGAGCAACAAGGCAAGACTCTGTCTTAGAGACAGACAGACAGAGAGACACAGAGATGAGAGAGAGAGAGAGAGAGAAAAGAGAGATTGAAACCTGCTCTAAAAGAAAAGCTGTAAGAAATTCTTGAAACCTGCTCTAAAAGAAAAGCTGTAAGAAATTCTTTGGGTGGAAGGGAAATGATATGGATGTAAGCAGAATATTTTAAAAATTTCAAATAATCCAAAAGGCAGAAAAAGGAGGAACAAAGAGAAAAGTAATTTTAAAAGGCCTAAATCTAACCACGTAAATAATTACATCAAGTGTAAATGTTCAAAACAAACCATTTAAAAGAAAGGGCAACCACTCAGATTTTTTTTCAGGAAAGGGCAAAACTATATGCTGTCCATAACAGCTCAGTTTTCAATGTAAGGATTGATATATACAGATTAAAAGTAAAAAGATGGGAAAAGATGTATCATGCAAACACTAATCACATGAAGGCTACAGTGGCTATATTTCTACCAGGCAAAGCAAACTCCAGAACAAGGAAAATTAGCAGTAATAACTTCAAAATAAAGAAAAAACTGATAGAAATCAAATAGATGATTCCACAGTTATACTTAAAGAGATTTCAACACTCCTCTCTCAGTAATCCACTGAATACTATGTAGACAGCCTACTTCCAAATTAAACCATCTTTTGTTAAATCCAAGCTTGAAAGAGGAAATCTCAAAGAAAATTAGAACATATGTCGAACTAGACAAAAATGAAAATACAACATATCAAAGTTGTGGGACATAACAGTGGTTACAAGAAAATTTATCACATTAAATGCTTATATAAGAAAATCAGAAAGATCTCAAACACTTCAGGAAGAAAAAGAAAAACACAAAGCAAGCAGAAGAAAGGGAATAAAGAGAAGTCAATGAAAAAAAAAAAAACCACAACGAGAAACAAAACCAAAAGCTAGTACTAAAGATCAACGAAACTAATAAAACTCTACCTAGGACGATAAGCAAATACTACAAACTCTTTGCCCATTAAATTCATCAATTCAATGAAACAGACCAACTTCTCAAAGACACAAACTACTAAACCTCACTAAACAAGAAACAGGTAACACAAATGCTCTTATTACTGATTAAGCAAACTGAATATGTAATTAACTCTCTTTAACAAAGAAAACTCATGGACCAAAAATGGTATCACTGGTAAATTCCACTAATCATTCAAGGAAGAAAAAACAAATTCTACACAACTCTTTCAAAAACCAGCAGAGGGACCACTTCCCAATTCCTATAAGATCACACTGACATCAAAATCCAAAAGAGACATTTCAAGAAAATTACTGTATGAACAAAGATGTAAAAATCCTCAGCAAAATATTAGGAAATGCAATCTAGCAATATATAAAAAGGATAATTACACTACAACCAAGTGGGGTTCATCCCAGGATTGCAGGGATAATTTTAAACATTCAAACTTCAGTTTAATTACCACACTAAAAGCCTAATGAAGAAAAGTCATAGGATAGGATATAAAGCATTCGATAAAATTCAACATCCACTATCATAAAAATCTCTCAGCAAACTAGGAATAGAAGAGGCACTTCTAGGCCAGGTGCTGAGTCACTCTTAGTCAACTCTGTACTGGAGTCTTACAAATACAATATGGCAAGAAGAAGAAATAAAAGAAATTGGAAAGGAAAAAAGCTGTTTCTAGTCAGATGACTATGTATGTGGCTATGCAGAAAATCCCATTAATGTACAAAAAATTCCTAGAAGAAATGAGTTTAGCAAAGTCCAAGGCCAATTTAAAAAGATTAGCTGGGCCGGGCACGGTGGTTCATGCCTGTAATCCTAGCACTTTCAGAGGACAAGGTGTGTGGATCACCTGAGCTCAGGAGTTCAAGACCAGCCTGGCCAACATGATGAAACTGCATTTCTTCTAAAAATACAAATAATTAGCTGGGCATGGTGGTGGACACCTGTAATCCCAGCTACTCGGGAGGCTGAGGCAGGAGAATCACTTGAACCCGGGAGGCAGAGGTTACAGTGAGCCGAGGTGGCGCCACTGCACTCCAGCCTGGGCAACAAGAGCAAAACTCCATCTCAAAAAGAAAAAAAAGAAAGAAAGAAAAGATCAGCTATATTTTTACATACTAGCAATGAATAACTGAAGATCAAAAAAATTCAAAGTGCCACTTACAATAGCACCAAAACCTCAAATACGTAGGTATAAATTTAGTATGTGAAGAACGTGTACACTGAAAACTGCAAAATACTGATGAAAGAAATTTTAATAAGACCTAAATAATGGAGAGAGATGCCATCCGATTGGAAAACAACATAGTTAAAATGTTAATTCTTCCCAAACTGACCTATAGATTCTACTCAATGCCAATCAAACTCCAAATATTTTTTGATAAATATCAAAGTGATTCTAAATTTTATATGGAATACCAAGGAAACTAGGATGGCCAAATTTGAAAATTTTGAAAAATTGTAAAACACAACACCTGATTTCAAAACATAACTATGAGATTACAGTACCGGCAAAAAGATATACAGATCAAAAGAATGGAATGGAGACCAGAAATAGACCCATATAAATAGAGCAAAACTGATCTTTTACAAAAGTGATAAAACAATTCAACAGAGAAAAGGTCTTTTTTTTTTTGGAGTCGGAGTCTCACTCTGTCAGCCAGGTTGGAGTGCAGCGGTGCGATCTCGGTTCACTGCAAGCTGTGCCTCCCGGGTTCACATCATTCTGCTGCCTCAGCCTCCCTAGTAGCTGGAACTACCACGCCCGGCTAATTTTTTTTTTTTTTTTTTTTTGAGACGGAGTCTCACTCTGTCACCCAGGCTGGAGTGTAGGGACGCAATTTCGGCTCACTGTAAGCTCCGCCTCCCGGGTTCATGCCATTCTCCTGCCTCAGCCTCTGGAGTAGCTGGGACCACAGGCGCCGGCCATCACGTCCGGCTAATTTTTTGTATTTTTTCTAGTAGAGATGGGGTTTCACCATGTTAGCCAGGATGGTCTCGATCTCCTGACCTCATGATCTGCCCCGCTTGGCCTCCCAAAGCGCTGGGCAGTACTGGAATAATTAAGATGTACATACTTCTAAAATGTACTTTAGCTCATATCTAATACAAAATTAATAATGGATCAGACCCAAATGTAAATCAGACCATAAAACAGAGAAAATGTTTGTGACCTTGAGTTACATAAATAGTTCATATATACATCAAAAGCACAATCCCTAAGAGAAAACGGATACACTGAAATCCATCAAAAGTAAAAGATACTGTTAAGAGAATACAAGATATACCACAGACTAGAAGATATCTGCAAATTACATTTCTGATGAAAAATTTGTACCTAGAATAATTTTTAAAAAATCTAAAAACCTAACAATAAGAAAATAAAAGCCCATTTTAAAAATGGATTTACGATTCCATTTAAATGACACAGTGGAAAAGGCAAAATTACAGGGCTCAGGCCAGAAGAGGTGGGAGATGCCTGTAGTCCCATCTACTCAGGAGGCTGAGGCAGGAGGATCACTTGAGCTAAGGAGTTCAAAGATATAGTGTGCTAGGATCCCATCTGTGAATAGTCACTGCGCTCTAGCCTGGACAACGTAGTGAGGCCCCATCTCTCTTTAAAAAAAAAAAAAAAAAAAAGGGTGGGGCTGGGGTGGGGGATTGGTGTCACACCTGTAATCCCAACACTTTGGGAGGCCACGGCAGGAGGACTGCTTGAGCTGAAGAGTTTCAGACTAGCCTGGGCAACAAAGCAAGACCTCTACTAAAATTTTTTTTAAAATGATCCAGGCATGATGACACACATGCCTATAGTCCCAGCTACTCTAGAGACTGAGGTGAATAGGATCCCTTGAGCCCAGGAGCGCAAGGCTGTGGTGACCTATGATCACATCACTGCATTTCAGCCTGGGCGAAAGAGGAAGACCCTGTCTTAAATGAATAAGTGAAAATAAATAGAAATAAGGATAGGGTACAAATCCAGAGCTGCCACATATTAAGGGTGGGAGAGGGTCTGACTAAACAATGGGGTAGGAAGAAATCTGAGGGGTGATGGTGAGGGAAAACTGTAAGTTAACTAACTTATACAACTTGAGGCATTTATCAAAACTCAGAGAACTGTATGCTCCAGTGTAAATTTTATTGTATGAAACTTAAAACATAAAGTATTCAACTACAAAAGTAATCTAGCCTGCATTGGAGCACCTGTAGTGAAGTTCTTTTAAAAAGAACAATGTGGGCCAGGCGTGGTAGCTCACGCCTGTAATCCCAGCACTTTGGGAGGCTGAGGCAGGTGATCACCTGAAGGCTGACCAACATGATGAAAACTTGTCTCTACTAAAAATACTAACATTAGCCGGGAGTGGGGATCCACGCCTGTGGTCCCAGCCACTTGGGAGGCTGAGGCATGAGAATCACCTGAACCTGGGAAGCGGAGGTTGCAGTGAGCTGAGATCAGGCCACTGCATTCCAACCTGGGCGACAGAGCAAGACTCAGTCTCAAAAAAAAAAAAGAGGAGTCGGGGGTGGGGAGGCCAAGCACAGTGGCTCACATCTGTAATCCCAGCACTTTGGGAGGCCGAGGCGGGTGGATCACCTAAAGTCAGGAGTTTGAGACCAGCCTGACCAATATGGTGAAACCTCATCTCTACTAAAAATAAAAAAATTAGCCAAGTATGGTGGCGTGTGCCTGTAGTCCCAGCTACTCGGGAGGCTGAGACAGGAGAATTCCTTGAACCCGGGATGCCGAGGTTGCAGTTAGCCAAGATCGCACCACTACACTCCAGCCTGGGAGACAGAGACTCCGTCTCCAAAAAAAAAAAAAAAAAAAAAAAAAAAAAGAACAATGAAAGTAAAAGGGAATGCTGAACAGGAGAACACAGATTTGAAATTACTTAGTGCCAAGCACAACGCTAGATACTTTAGATATGTTTCATTTAATCCTCACATCAATATTTTATGCAAGTTAGATATGATTTACATTTTACAGATGAGGTTACAGAGGTTAAGTGTCTTGGTCCAAGATAAAATAGGCTAGTAGGATTTGAATATATGGAGAGATTATTTTTTAATTTGTGATTATAGCACCACTCCCTGCAAGGACTTGTCAAAGGAGAGAAATTCACTTCGGCGTGCCACCAAAACTGATAGTTTAGTGAAAAGTCAGTTCAAGCTCTTGGCTGAAATAAAGAACTCTTCATCCTTTTTAGAGGATATAAACAAACCAAACAATAGTTTGGGTAAAATCACTACAATCAGAAAACTAGTACTATTACTAGCAGCAGTACATTTTAACTTTTAGGACAATAAAACAATCTAAAACCTTATATCTTGTCTAGTTACAACTCTAAATCAGTACCACCTACCCCTGTCCATTCTGGTTACATATAAGAATCTCCTGAGGAATTTTAAAAATAACATGAATTGGGTTTTGCCCCCCAGCAATTCTGATTCAATTGTCAGGGGTAGAATATGAGTATATATATTTTCATCCAACATTTTTATCTTAAGGTCCCCAGATGATCCTAACATGCAGCCAGAACTGGGAACTACTGCTCTAAACAATTTCCCGCTACAGAAGCTATAAAAAAGTACATCTGTAGATGAATGTGGCAGTATAGTATTTTAGTAATCTGAAGAAAATAACATTCCAGGCTCAGAGCAGCTGTATTTACTTTGAAGTTTTGCATTTTGAAAAAGTTGATTAGTAAGTCTGATTATGTCAACTGTCCCAGCTAAAGTTTTAACATCAATTGCACCATCATCCCCTATCCTTTGATCAAGTGGTTCTCAATTTTAGTAGCACATAAGAATCAATTTTAGTAGCACACAAGAAGCTCTTGTTATTTATTTATTTATTTTTATTTAAAGACAGGATCTTGCTATGTTGCCCAGGCTGATCTCAAATTCCTGGGCTCAAGCAATCCTCCAGCTTCAGCCTCCCAAAGCACTGGGATTACAGAATGAGCCACTGTGCACAGCCACCTAGGAAGCTTTTAAACAAGCCACACACCCCAGGCCAAATATATCAGAATATGGGAGGAGTGAGGACGAAGGCTGAAGGGGAGACCTGGGCATTACCATTTTCAAAAACTCCCAAGAGATTCCAACAAGCAGTCAAAGTGGAGAACCACAATCTGGATACACACGTGTGTGCAGACAGGCCCACATTCAAGAGTATGACAAACTCTCCAGGTAGAATCACAACCAAAGGCAGGCATGGTGGCTCACGCCTGTAATCCCAGCACTTTGGGAGGCCAAGGCAAGAGGGTCAGAGTTTGAGACCAGCCTGGCCAACATGGCAAAACCCCATCTCTACTAAAAATATGCAAATATTAGCCAGGCATGGTGGTGTGTGCCTGTAGTCCCAGCTACTTGGGAGGCTGAGGCAAGAGAAACACTTGAACCCAGGAGGCAGAGGTTGCAGTGAGCTGACATCATGCCACTGCACTCCAGCCTGGGTGACAGAGCAAGACTTCATTTCAAAAAATACATACATACATACATACATACATACAGAATCACAACCAAATTGCTGAATGACATTCCTATATTTAGCAGAGTGGGAGGCAACTACTTTTTCAAAAATCTCAAGAGACAACTTTCTTATTTTAGGATACAGTAAAAAAAAAACAAAACTTTTTTTTATTCCAATTTACATACACAGAGCACCTCCAAAACCCACCTTTTTATTATTTTAGAATTTGATCTGAAAGAGAATTAAATAGGTTAGCAGTACCACCTTAAAACTCAGTTTTAAGATTTTACTACAGAAGCATGGGCTCATGTTGTCACAAAATCTACAAGTTCCTCAAATGAGCTGCTTATGGGTCCAAATTAAAGAGTATTTTTTAACACTTTTTAAACAATATTAGAAACTCAGAAGGCACAAAGTATAAAAACATCTGTATTCTAAGGAATATTTATAAACTCTACAACAAAAATAAGCAAGCATACCCACCCATAAAAAAAAATAATCCAACAAAAATGGACAGTTCATCAATTCGCGTATTACAATTGGTTGAAAAACACGAAAATATCCAATCTCCTTAATACAATGAATGCTTTAAATCTTCCACAATGACTAAATTCTTAAAAACTGATACTATCGGCTGTGCACGGTGGCTCACACCTGTAATACCAGTACTTTGGAAGGCCAAGAAGGGCAGATCATGAGGTCAGGAGTTCAAGACCAGCCTGGCTAACATGGTGAACCCCATCTCTACTAAAAACACAAAAATTACCCAGCATGGTGGCACGAGCCTGTAATCCCAGCTACTTGGGAGGCTGAGGAAGGAGAACTGCTTGAACTTGGGAGGTGGAGAGTGCAGTGAGCCAAGATCACGCCATTGCACTCCAGCTCTGGACAACAGAGCAAGACCCCGTCTCAGGGTTTAAAAAAAAAAAAAAAAAAGACACTATCTAGTGACAAAGGTAAGAGAAACAGGTCATAATTTGTTGGTGAGATGGCAAATCTGGTCAAACCTTTTCTGAGGGTAGTTTGGCAGAAGATCAAAATTTTAAATGCCCATGAACTAGGACCTAGAGATACCCATTCTAGGAACCTACTCAACAGAAATACCAAGTATAGAAGTATAAGAATTTTCACATCCACATTACTTGGGAAAGCATTTTCCCATTTATACATTTTTTCAAGAGGAGACTGCCTATAAATTATGCTATATTCATACTTGAAATATTATGCAGCCATTAAAAAATTAAACTGAGCTGTATGCACTCCCATGGAAGGTTATTCATGAGATGCCACTGAGCGGAAAAAAAAACAAGCCACTGAGTAGTGCACAATATTCCATTTTTGTGTTAAAAAAGTAAATTTCTATGATATAGTAGTATTCAAAAAGAAAGTTCATATAAATAGAAATTTAAACTATTACCTATATTTATGATAACTATAAACACTACAGGCTTTGCTACTCAAAGTGTGGTTCACAAAATTACAATCACCTGAGTTTGTTAGAAATGTAGAATCCTAGGTCCCAACCACCATCTACTGAATCTTCACTTCAAACAGACCCTCAAGTGTTCCAGAGGTGATCTGTATGCATGTTAAAGTTTGAGGAGCACTGATATAAGCTACAAGAAGTAATGCTCTTGAGAGTTGGTTAAATTGCAACTGTAAATGGTTTCATTTCCAAATTCTCCTCAGATATGATTAAAAACTTAATGCCTTCTGAGAAATTATCATGTGTAATTCAAGTATAGTTTTTCTTCCCTTTAAAGGTATAGGTTTGTTTGAGGGCTTTATATTTAGAGTCACTAAAAGGGTCAATACAATCAATGCTTACTCAATGACATCATAGAATAACTTCTTCATATATATGAAGTTCAACGACAGAGGCAGGAAGCAGAGACATTCTAGGCAGACAGGGGCAGGTCCCCAGTGACACCCCAACTTCGAACCAAAAAGCCTGAAACCCACAGCCCAAAGTGAGAACTTCTATCTGCTGATTCTCTCTCAATTGGTTCTTTCCGAATAATGTCTTTCTACCAATCAAATGTTGCCTTTTCCGAAACTACTGATGGCCACCCCACCCCTCATCCTGTGCAGATAAAGACGAAGGAGAGAAGCGGCTTGACTGGAGAGAGTCCCTGGATTTCAGGAAAGATTACCTACCCATCCTGTCCCCTCTCTAGCTCCCCTCCCTCCTGAGAGCCATTTTCATCGCTAAAGAAAATTCTCCGCCTCCACCATCCTTCAAGCATCTGGCAGGACCTCATTCTTCTTGGACACCAGACAAAAGCTTGGGACCCACCAAGTGCAGGTACCCAAAAAAGGCTGTCTGGCTGGGTGCAGTGACTCACGCCTGTAATCCCAGCACTTTGGGAGGCCGAGGCGGGCAGATTAACCTGAGGTCAGGAGTTTGAGTCCAGTCTGGTCAACATGACAAAACCCCATCTCTACTAAAAACACAAAAATTAGTGGGGCGTGGTGGCGGGTACCTGTAATCCCAGCTATTTGGGAGACTGAGGCAGGAGAATTGCTTGAACCCAGGAGACAGAGGTTGCAGTGAGCCAAGATCGTGCCATTGCACTGCAGCCTGGGTGACAAGGGTGAAACTCCATCTAAACAAACAAACAAAAAAGGCTGTCACACTGGCCCTTTGCCCTCACTAGTGGAGGGCAGCCACCCCACACAACAAGGCAAGGAGCCTACTGAGCTGATAACACACCACTGTTTACAGACAGTGGAGCTAAGACAGCATTGTAACATGCCCTCTGGGGCTTCAGGGGTTGCAGACACCCCAATTTGGGTGCCATCACAGGGCCCACATGAAACTTCCTCCTGCCAGCACCCAAAGCAGCCAGACAGAACCTGCACTCACTTGCTCATGTGCTCCCTCCCACAAGGGGTTGAGGGCTGTGGGCAGAGTTAACGGGGCACCCCCATTACAAGTCCAAAGAAGGGGTCAAGAAAAATCCTGCATCACTTACAGTACCATCTACTAAATGTAAGAGTAGCATTTTGTCACCAAAGGATGCTCTTGACTTTGATCAATCAGTATTTGGTGGAGGGAATAGAAACCACTAGATATTTTGAGCAAAGGGGGAGTAAAAAGGAATTGGATGCTTAGTTATGGGAAAGAATGGAGGAATGGGGCCATAGAAATATGTCTCCAGGAGAGACTACCAGAATACTACAGAACTGAAATCATAAGAAGCCATCAACGGAACCATTAAATCCAAGAACATATGGCAGATAACTGTGATCCAAAGACTGGAGAGCTTGAATCAGGAAGTTGCCACTGTCACAACTGCCTCTAAATACCCAGGAAGCTAGCGGATGTACACAATAAAATAGTCTAGCTGCTGCCTTAACCACAAAAGCCTCTGCTGCCTTAACCACAAAAGCCTCTGAAAACTCAAGATGCTGGAGAATAAATAATGCTATGCTGCATTTCTGCTACTGTTGGCAAAATCTCACTTCTTCATGACCCAGACCAGAAAAACGAAAAAATAAAGTCCCTTCAAATCTCCCACATATACATTCTAATTGTCATCAACTATTTTATATCTAGAACCCTAAATGCAAAATAGTCTGAGAAATAGTTTTTGGCCTTCTAGACTACCTAGGACAAAGAACTTAGTGGGGCTGAGGGAGACAACCCACACAATCTTGAGATGGCTTAAAAGTATGCGCATTTTAAAAGAATTTACAACTGAATACTAATCATCAAACTTCCCAGTTTTGAGTATTTACTTCTAAGCTACCTCAGGAGAAGGTAAAAGAGAAAGTAAAAACGTTGAGGATAATATTCTTGAGAGAACTCCCCTTTAAAGATGCTCCCCAGATTACTTCAGCAGGAATGTCATACCTTCATCACTCTTTTTTTTGAGACAGGGTCTGGCTCTGTTGCTCAGGCTGGAGTACAGTGGCGAGATCTTGGCTCACCGCAACTTCTGCCTCCCTGGCTCAAGCAATCCTTTCACCTCAGCCTCCCAAGTAGCTGGGACAACAGGCACGTGCCACAATGCCAGGCTAATTTTTTTAATTTTTTTGTAGAGACAGGGTTTCACCATGTTGCCCTGGCTGGTCTGAAACTCTTGGGCTGAAGCAATCGGCCTGCCTCAGCCTCCCAAAGTGCTAGGATTACACTCATGAGTGAGTGCCCAACCACTCATTACTCTTGGAAATTATTTAAAGCAAAATTTAACAATGACAAGTTTCAATTAACTATTGGCAATCCTATAAATACATGACAATTTGAAATTTTGCTGAGATATGCATTTGATTTAAATATGTAATCCTGATGCACCCAAACTTGTTAATAAATGTGCCTAGCCAATGACACATCTGGGCTTTGCTGTTCTTTGCACATTTATTTTATGAGGAAAATTACTTCCTTCTATGTCATCCCAAATATATCATAAAGATTTCACCTCTAGAAAACATCAAGAGTTTAATCAGTGTTTAATACAATGTCTCTATAAATAGAAGAAAGGATGTTACCACTTTGTATAATCATTTGATGTTTTCCAAAAAAATTCAACTGCAAACCAAAGAGGGGAGAGATAATGGAAGGATATATTTATATAAAAAACAGAAACAATAGGTAAGGTATCATTCAATATTATATCAAAAAAACAAACTCAAGACTTAAAATAGCAGTCTATGACTTTGCATCAAGAGACAAGTCGCTTCTAACATGTAACACCCTAGTTTTCAAACTTTTATCATTACTTGAAACCCCACTCAGGCAAGATTTTCTTGAGTTGCAGTCTCTTAACTGGCTATTCCTTATAGGGGCAAAAAAGCATTATTGATAAAAAGGGTACAAACTAAAGGTAGGGCCAAGAACCAGGTAACTTAAATTCCAAACTGCCCTGGCACAATGGGGCTAATGTAAACCATAAACATAGACCACCTCATGCTACTTTATTATTTTTGTGGTGATTCAGAATTGTGAAATGATTGAAGGTGTTTTGTAACCTTTCAGTTATTTGTTCACATTCTCACTACTGGGTTCCAACTGTTAAGCCCTAAGTATCAGCATTCCACATATCTATTGTGGCACATACTAAAATGTTCCACCAAACACACACACAAAACATTTGTGTGACTTCAATGTAACTCCACTTCTTTAACACAACCACTAGGTGGTCAACAAACCATCTAGAGACAGCATACAAAAATTTGATTTTTAACAGCATTTGAACCAGTACTTTCTCAAACCGTGCAACTCAAAACACTTACTGATAAGTGGTGGGATTCTGATTAGCAATTCACTGCTTCTTACTCATCCATACTACACATATGTATATACAGTAAATAAAATTTTGTTCAATAACATAAGATTATTTGAAAACCATTCTTCTAACTGTATTTTAAAAGAGTGGGGATTTAAATAAATTTGTCTCTTAAAAAGTGTTTTCTAACAAAAATTCTATTTTTGAAAAAAGCCATTGTAGGCTTCTTCAAAGCTAATGAAAGTCTTAAATCCAAATGATCTTGAATTAGACAAAAATATACCCCTGTATCCTTTAAGTTTTAAAACCAAGCAATTACAGGCCATGTAAATCTCCAGTACATTCTCTGTCAATTATTCTCAGAATACACAGCTCAAAAATTACGAACTGTGACAAAGGAATACATAGTGTGCACCTCCTCCTATGAAGGCTGATAGTGAATATTTGGTCTAAGAACACGTCTACATAAACTTCCTGACGATATTTTAAAGAATGAAGGTATCATTAAATATAGACCTTAGAGATTACATTAAATCACTTTTAAATTATTTTATTTAATATACACACATAGTTTTGAAAGTTAATGGGTACTGCAAGATTCAACGGCCTTCTTTGCCATACCTCAGTGACTACTCAGTCACATATCTCAGTCATTCACCCAATCCTCTGAGGTAAGCATTTTAAACTCTTTTAGCTCTGTCTTCTAGTATTTATTTATCCTAAATAAGCTTATGTTCAAGGAGTTATTATTTTTCTATTTTAGATATTATCTGTAACCTTCCTGACGTGAAAGATGAGGATTTAGCACTGCTACATGCACCCCTCAATCTTTCTTCCATAACTTATCATTATTTTAAGTTATAGCCATTGTTTTTAACATTCAACTAATAGGAATTCCAAAAAAAGAGGAGAGGGAAGGAAATTAGCAAAGCAGTAATAAAAGTTAATTCCCCAAAGCTTTATAAGGACACAAGTCTTCCAGCTGAAAGGGTACACTAAAGATCCATTGCAATGGATCAGAAGATTCACACTTACACATCTCTTCAGAATGCCACAGAAAAGGCTGAAATCTTTTTTTTTTTTTTTTTTTTTTTTTGAGACAGAGTCTCGCTCTGTCACCCAGGCTGGAGTGCGCAAGCTCCACCTCCCGGGTTTACACCATTCTCCTGCCTCAGCCTCCCGAGTAGCTGGGACTACAGGCGACCGCCACCTCGCCCAGCTAGTTTTTTGTATTTTTTAGTAGAGACGGTGTTTCACTGTGTTAGCCAGGATGGTCTCGATCTCCCCACCTCGTGATCCGCCCGTCTCGGCCTCCCAAAGTGCTGGGATTACAGGCTTGAGCCACTACGCCTGGCCAAGGCTGAAATCTTTAAAAGAAAAAAGTCATAAAGTGGCTCACACCTGTAATCCTAGCACTTTGGGAGGCTGAGGCGGGCGGATCACAAGGCCAACAGATCGACATCATTCTGGCCAACACAGTGAAACCCCATGTTTATTAAAAATACAAAATAAGCTGGGCATGGAGGTGCACACCTGTAGTCCCAGCTACTTAGGTGGCTGAGGCAGGAGAATCCCTTGAACATAGGAGGCGGAGGTTGCAGTGAGCCGAGATTGCACCACTGCACTCCAGCCTGGCAACAGAGCAAAACTCTATCTCAAAAAAAAAAAAAAAAAAAAAAAAGGAAATGACAACCAAACTACTATCAGTCTTATCACCAACAGTGAATGCAGAAGGCAATGTCTTGCATAAACATTCCAATCTAGAGTTTCCAACCTAGCCAATCTAGCAATCAAGTTTGAAGGAAAATTAAGCACATTATCAGAGCCACAGTAAGTAACAGCCTAAGAAAGTGTTATGTATCTAAGAATCAGAGGCTCCAACACAGGAGAAGAGTGATGCAAAGTCCATGGTTGAGAGCTATATGTAAAAGGCTTAGAGGGAAAGCCATCCTGATCACAAGAGCAGAATGAAGGGCTCCAAGGAGTATAAATAAACCCTAACCATCTTGCCACCAGAGTACTGTTCTTTGGAAGGTTCACAGCATTTGAAATTAGACCTGTTAAAAACAAAAAGTAACAGTAATCTTAACAAACTACTTGGAAGGTCACTGATATTTATAAACCATAAAAATAAGCATTCAATAGTGTCACTTCAAAAATCAAGCTATAAGCAAATTAATAAGATTTGGCTATAATCACAAGACAAAAGTATTTTGATAACATAACTACAGCAGGCATAAAGTGGGGTTCTCCAGGATGGAGGAAAAAAAGGAAAGAGATAATGTCAAAAGGAAGCGACATATTAAAGCTATAAATGTTATCATTATAAGACATAACATTTATATTTGCTACCACATGCATGTACTGCTTTTTCTTTCAAATAACAGACTGGAGAAAGAGCTACAATAATTATATACATTAAATACCATTACTTAGCTGGGCACAGTGGCTCACACCAACACTTTGGGAGGCCGAGGCAGGTGGATCACTTGAGATCAGAAGTTCGAGGCCAGCCTGACCAATATGGTGAAACCCCATCTCTACTAAAAATACAAAAATTAGCCAAGTATGGTGGCATGCGCCTCCCAGCTACTCAGGAGGCTGAGGCGGGAGAATGGCTTGAACCTGGGAGACAGAGGTCACAGTGAGCCAAGATCACACCACTGCACTCTAGCCTGGGTGACAGAGCGAGACTTCGTCTCAAAAAACAAAAAAAAAAATTATGAAAAGGTGCAAAGGATATAAAAAGGCAATTCAGAAAAACGTAAATTAAAACAACTAATATTTTCTTTACCTGATTAATACAAATTTGAAGAATTCTTTATGTTTTTTTTTTGAGACGGAGTCTCACTCTTGTTGCCCAGGCTGGATGGAGTACAGTGGCACGATCTTGGCTCCCAACAACCTCCGCCTCCTGGGTTCAAGCCATTCTCCTGCCTCAGCTTCCCAGGTAGCTGGGATTTACAGGCTTGTGCCACCACACCTGGCTAATTTTGTATTTTTAGTAGAGATAGAGTTTCGTCATGTTGGTCAGGCTGGTCTCGAACTCCTGACCTCGGATGATCCACCGCCTCAGCCTCCCAAAGTGCGGGGATTACAAGTGTGAGCCACCATGCCAGACCAAGATTCTTAATTGTTGTCAGCAAGGGTATACAGAAAATGGTAGTTCACACACATGTAAACATAAACTTATAACTTTTGAAAACATTCAGCCTTCCTTACAAAAACTCTCTAAGGGAAGGGAAGACACAAATATGAAGTGAATTAGATGTCCAACAATAGGAAAACTGATAAACTGATATGGTTATCTTAGAAAATACCATACAATTTTTAAATCTATAGATTTAAAATTTCCTACTGCTGAAGAAAAAAATAGCAACTTGCAGAATAAGGTGGAATTGGAGCAGAAGTGAAAAAGCACAAATGTGCCTCATTTTTATTTTAAAACAAAACATTTTGGTTGCAGATTAAAGTCTATTGACATAAGAAAGCACCATTTTAAAAAGTCAAATCTTTCTGAGCAGTGATTTAGATCTAGTCAAGAAGTTCACATCTTCACCTCCTTAAGACTCCCCTTTTGTGATCTATTTAGTGGAGCATTAAATACCTAAATACATTTGGGAGAAGGTGCTAAATACCTTCAGTAGACTCAAAAACAGATAACTGAAAAAGTTTCCAAGACCAGCTGGAAAAAAATCTTAAAAAATTCAAAACATTTTAACACTATTGATTTGAAACATTCCTACCATGGTATATTATGAAGCTTCACTTCCACATTCAAGAAACTAGATCTCCTCAATATAGTATATGGAATTTATAAAAGTATTAACTAACATCAGCATTTGAGTCAGAATTTAGGCTGTGGTAAGATCTTAGGTTTTACAGCTAAGATTGCTGATTTGAAAACCCAGCAATCTTCACTGGAAGAACAAATACACATTTTTATCTGACTTCATTTGGGAAGCCTTGAGAAGCACTCTACTAACCCATTCAGGAAAACACAGCCTCTTCAGAAGCATAACAGCACAGAAAATGATGCAAATATGTGCATCATTCCACTATACCTACAGCACTCGCTTTTCAGCCAATACTAAAATGACACATGCAACCTAACACTCAACCTTATAGGCCTTCCATTTCATCTTCAAGTGTTTGCAATGTATGATGATTAAGTCTTAAAACTTGCCTGTAACTGATGTTTTAGGATTCAGTGTAAAAATGCTACTGCCCTTTCATCCTAACCCTGTTATTTTTTTTAAGCCAGAAATTGCTATTATAACTGCTATCATTTAGCAAGTAAATTGATACAAATACTTAAGTAAATGATACAAATATTTAAATAGAATTTCTTAATCATCCTCATGGAAGTAAGCAAAATAACTGGAAGATTTAGATTATTTTCATCAAAATATTACAGAATCAGGAATATAAACATTAACACATTAATATACACACATAGCTCAATCTATCTTCTCTGTTTCTCCTCCCAGTTTACAAAATAGGATCCTTTATCATAGTTTCTGAAAATCAGCCAGCTCCATGAATCAAATTAATACCATTTATTTCCTTCATTTAATTATCTCTTGTATTATTCCGCATCTTAAAGACAGCGGCAAATGCCATTTACTTTGTTGCCTAAGTGCCAAGTAGGCTTGTGGTTTAAAACATAATAATAAAATTGTGCCCTTTACAAGTACGTCACATTTGTCATGTCAGAACAAGCTTTCCCATAAAGATTTATAGGATAAATGATGTGCCCTTAAATAATGAGGTACTGGTTGCCAATGTCTGTGTGTATGTGTGTTTAATGGTCCTTTAATGACTTGTCTTTGGAATGGTTCTGTCCTACCTTTGCTGCTGCAGCCCGCCTGTCCTTTGCATCACTGAATTCATACTTCTGGAAGTACCCAATATGCACTGTAACAGACAGATGGACAGATCAATGGGCCACAGCGGCAAAGGCCAAAGAGACACACTTGATAAAAATTAAAATCAAGGTATATAAAGGGGTGGGGAAAACCAGAAGAAAACACATCTATCTATATTCTATAGTAAAATACCTGAACTTGGTATTTGCAACCATCTCATGCACATATCCAAATAAGTTATTCTTGATTATCACAACAGGCAAAATAAATCAGTATTTTTAATACCAGTGACAGTTACAGATACAGCAGACACTTCTGTAACCAGGCCACACAGTTTCTTCAAATAGAGATTGCTCTTTGGTATATAAACTATCACATCCATAGAAGGCTTTCTGCACCAAAATTAAAATGTTAATTATTGCAAACAGGAAGTTTCTACTGTGACACTAAGGTCCGTGTGCTTTTATGTTTGTATTTCAGCATTTTGCCATTCTATACTCCTGCCTTTATAAAAACAGTTGCTAGCACCACATCTAGGTAAGACAATTTTGGGGGCTTAAAACAATATGTAACAGTATATTATTTAGGTCAATTACCAAGCTATAACAGTAAGACATTTATATACAAAACTGCACAGTGGCTCAAGCTTTTAATCCCAACACTTTGGTAGGCTGAGGTGGGAGGATTGCTTGAAGCCAGGAGTTTGAGACCAGCCTAGGCAACAGATCCCATCTCTAAAAAAAATTTTTTTTTAATTAGGTGGGGTGGTGTGTGCCTGTAGTCCCAGCTGCTCAGGAGGCTGAGGCGGAAGGATTGCTCGAGCCTAGGAGTTGAAGGCTGCAGTGAGCTGCGATCACACCACTGCACTCCAGCCTGGGTGACAGAAAAACAGTGTCTCTTTAGGAAAAAAATTGTAGGATATATTTTTGTATAATATACATATTTGTATATCATAGTTTATATATTATATATAGTTACATCTCAAGAAGCTTCTAAAAGCTATTTTTAAAAAACAAACCTTAAAACAATGTCTCAAAATTCTAGCTCAAGCCAGTATAAATATTGTGCTTTGACACAGAATTTTTTAACTGACATTAACCCAAATACCCTGTCTGATCTGCCTTCACCAAGAGCTTACAATCATGAAAGAGCAAATTTAATTTAATCAAATGTTTTATTTTGCATGCATCTGAAATAAACTAGATCCATGCTACACATTTAAGGAAGTTTCAGGAAACTTTTGTTTATAGGCGATCTAACCATTCGTATATTCTTTTGTGTATAGGAGATCTAACCATCTGTATATTCTTTACTATTTTAACCCATCAAGAACATGGGCAAATAAAGAGACATAATAACCAGATGCAATCCATGATAGACATATTGGACAAATGGGGAAAATTGAATTAGATTTTTTTTCTGTGACAACTTGAGATATACCATGAAACTAACTCTTAAAAGTAGTTCAGTGGTTTTGATTATATTCACAGAGTTGTGACATAGTTGTGTCAACCATTAATTTTAGAACATTTCATCACCCCAAGAAGAAACCCTATACTCATTAGCAGTCACTCCCCATTTCTCCTACTCAGCCTCTGACAACCACTGATCTACTTTCTATCTCTATAGATTTGCCAATTCAGGACATTTTGTATAAATGATATCACACAGTATGAGAGCTATCGTGACTGGTTAATTTTGCCACTTAGGCCTACAAGCTGAGAGCCTGTCATGAACACTGCCTAGGTCTGTTTTACTAAGTAAATGGAGAGCAACTATTAACTATTCACCAAGTTAGTTAAATGAAAGTTGCTTAAAGCTTTAACTATACAATCACAATACTCACAGATGATGAAACAGAACTTATTAAAATCATATTACATACGAAGTCACAGAGCCGGTAAAAGGCAAAGCTGGAACTGAATATGGTTCTAAATGATACCAAAGACTTAATCACCAAGTTTTTTTTTCTCCTAATAATTCATCATTCCTCACTTGTATCTTGAATGCCTTCCCTCCTCCATTCCAGCCTTGCTAAGCCATTTCTTTCACAAGTTATTCTAATGGATTACTCACTACTACTCTCCCAGTTTCCTAATCTCACCCTGTTCTCATTTATTTCCTATAGTACCAACAGAGCGGCCTTTTAAACTCTAATCCCTTATTAATTTAAAAGTTTAAAGTTGTTTCTATAGTCCTAGTGAATTAAGTCCATCGCAATAGCACTCACTATGCTAAAGGCTTTCATAAACTGATCACACTGCCTGTCTAGCATCAGCTCCTACCACTCTACTTCCCAGTAATTTCAGCAATATTCAATTCCTTATTGTTCATTCAACATACCAGAACTTCTTCCATTCCTCTTCCTCCTTTGTCTGGAATGCCACCTCTAACCACATCTGCCTAGTAAGCTACTATTCGTTTTTCAAGATTCAGCTTCCTTCCATTCCTACCAGCAAGTCGGTCCTCCCAGAGAACAGCATTAAATACTCCTTCTCGACCTTATGCTTCTACTGTGAAACATATCATCACATTGTACTTTATTTATAGATTATTTCTTAAAGAGTTGTCCATTATCTGTATTCCCCCAGCAGTGTGGCAGCTAAAGAAATCTCAACTGACAAAAATAAATCAAGTACTCAATTTACAAATGGTTCCCAATTAAACTGAAGCATTATTTTTAGGGACCCACTAACCTCAGAAATTTATAAAGTAACTATAATATATTTAGGATCTTATAAGAAATATAAAAATCAGGTTGGGGAAGGGTTCTGCATGTACGAGAAAAGCATTAAGACATCAACAATACTGTGAGGGAAGGAACCAGGTAGTTGAGGTATAAAGGCAGATGTATGGGTTTTTTAAATCTTTTGTGCTTTTTGAATTTGAGCCAAGAAAATACATGTATGCATAGTCAAACAATAAAAAAATTTAAAATCCTTTTAAAAAGTTTATGAACAGTCACTCTTAGCACACTAAGACTGTTTTAACTTTTTTAAAAAAAAAATCTGAGGTTATAGAGAAGAGCTCAGTATATAACTTATTTCTATATTTTGTTTTGTACATAGAATGAAGAAAAACCTGATTCACAAAGGTAAGTTTGCAACGTAATTTCAATATTCTTTGCTTAAAATGACCTAGAATCTTTAAAAAGGTACTACAAAACATTTTATTCAGAACTAACTAGTTAACTGTCTAGAAAGTGCTTTTATTTTTATAAATTCTGAGTTGGAGGAAATATACAGAACTCAAAACTATTAATAAAATAGTAACATCAAGATGAATTACTTGGCCGGGTGCGGTGGCTCACGCCTGTAATCCCAGCACTTTGGGAGGCTGAGACAGGCGCATCACGAGGTCAGGAGATCGAGATTACCCTGGCTAACATGGTGAAACCCCATCTCTACTAAAAATACAAAAAAAAATTAGCCGAGCGCGGTGGCGGGCGCCTGTAGTCCCAGCTACTCGGGAGGCTGAGGCAGGAGAATGGCATAAACCCGGGAGGCGGAGCGTGTAATGAGTTGAGATCGTGCCACTGCACTCCAGCCTGGGCGACAGAGCGAGACTCCGTCTCAAAAAAAAAAAAAAAAAAAAAAAAGATGAATTACTTATTAATTTGTTACTGCAAAACCCACCAACCCTTCAATATCTACAATGAGGGTATGAACAGATCTGCCTGGTATTTATTTAATTGAACAGGGTGTACATGTGCTGCTGTAGTCTTCTACCTTATGTAACTTTGCCTGAACAGACATGCACAGGCCTCACTCCAAAATACCAGTGAAGAATAACCTTTCTAATCAACAATCCCTAAGAAGTAAACCCAGAATAAGCAGCAGCTTTATTCTGGGTTCTGACCCCCCAAAAAAAATGTTAGTCTGGATTAGGTTACTGCATTGCTAGTCTCCAATATGTTCAATAAATCTTTAAAATTATAGAATGGCTATCATGAGAAGGATTAGAACCAGATAGGTTCAGGTAAAAAGCTACAGGAAGACAAAATCAGAGTATGAAAGAACTCTAAATCAGAGCTGTTCAAATATTAAGTGCGCTCACTTCTGGAAGTGGCTGTGAAGCTTTAGCCAGAGTAGACACTTAAGAATAGTCTATAGGACAACTTACCAAGGAGGTAGTACTTGATATGTGGTTGGCTAGGATAACTGTTAGGATCCTTCCAACCTTGTTAATTTGACTCTATGTGAATCAAAAACTGTGTTTACTGTGGTATGAATCAAAGATTAGGCAAACTTACTGTTTCCTTAAATCTTCAAATATTGCTTAATATTATACTTTCATTCCCAAGGGTGACTAGAAAACTTCTGTATATTTAAAAGTCCTATTTTCACCACTTTGGCTTTATAGCTGGGTAGAATGCAACATTATAATCAAGCTTCATACATTATCATATATCCTAAGGACCCAGCTATTATATTAATGCAATACGATTAGAGATTATTATTAAAACCAGACATTTTTAGGGCCAATGAAATATAATTATTACATTTAAAAATTCTGTAACAAAACAGTGACTAAAATTTTGTACATACGTTCTTTTCAAAGGAACATTTCCAAATTAAATAACTAGTAATTTGGGCCTCACTCCCTAAGTTTTCCCCTTCATAAGAGGTGGTGAAGAGTAGGTTAAAAAGTAAACATATTTTCCCACATTTGAAGTTAAATGGCATTAGTAATAAGCTCACCTGAGAACTTTACTAAAGAACTCTTTTCTTATTACTGAGCAAAATAAACTGGCTGTTCTCCCTTTAAAACAAGCATTTGTTATCTAGTGCACCTCCATAACAGTTTCACGGTGCTATCCTTCCAGAATCTCTTGGTACTTCTTTCAGAAGAATGCTGGGTTTTGTGGACCACTAGTCTAAGTTTGTAACTTCACACATAAGTCATGAACAAATTTTATGTAATATATATGTATTCTATTACTTTGGTCGAGTAGAATTATTTATTATTAAACTTTGTGTTTTTAAATGCTAGAGTAGAAAACAGTAAATGTTGTAACAGCAATTTTGACTTGATATTTTCTTGAGGATGGTACATATGTAAGCTGTAAAGTCTTAAATGGGGTATGTAGTAGACTTCTGACTCTATTCCACTCTTTTTATCATTTATTTGGATTCAAGAGGCCACAGCAATGAAGTCACAGTCAGAGCCCACTGACTCAGCCTGTATAAGTCTGTCTTCTGGAGCACAGCAGGATGGAAAATGATAGAAGAGTTCCGCAGAGGCAAACAGAAAATACCCAGCACACACAACAGTAACATTCACACGTTTGTGTATATTTAATGATATAAAATACTGAGTTCCAACTCCAGCTATGAAAAGCTGGTTATTTAATTCCTCTATACCTCTAATTCCTTAATCACAAAATAGTAAAAATGTCACCTATTTCACTTAACAGTTTTGGTAACTAAAGTTCCATAAGATAACTGGTTAAGAGCAAAGAGTAGCTATGTTAGAGAATAAGGGAAGTATTAATTCAGTGAATTCGTTAGAAGAGAAATGTGAACAATTCACAAAGGAAAAAAACAGGGATAGTACCAAGAATTATTTTTATCAATAATAAAATCAATCAGAAAATCCATTCATATATGACTTTTCAATGTCTATCAGCTATGTTCCAGGAACTTTGTGGGTACAATGGAAATACCAAAATTAATATACTGATCAAATCACCAAGAATTTCAGAGTCTATTTAGTAAGTGAATAAATGAGATAAGAGCTTTTTATTATAAAAGTATATACAAAATTCTGAGGCTCACAGGGAAAGATTCGAAGAAGAAACAATGTTTACAGTGGGTCGTTAAGTATGAATGGGTTTATGGGGGGGTAGGGGGAAAGCATTTGAAGCAAAGGAAAAAAACCTTACAAAAGCATACAGAAAATTTCCACAGGGAATATGATTATTATGCTATAATACAAGTAAGCATAAGGAAATGGCAGCTAAGGTACATAGGGGCAAATTATGAAAAGCCTGATCTATCATGCTAATCTTTTCTTTTTTATCTTTTTCGAGACAAGAGTCTTGCTGTCATCCATGTCATCCAGGCTGGAGTACAGTGGCATGATCTCGGCTCACTGCAACCTCCGCCTCCCAGGTTCAAGCAATTCTCCTGCCTCAGCTTCCCGAGTAACTAGGATTACAGGAGCCCGCCACCACACCTGGCTAATTTTTGTACTTTTAGTAGAGACGAGGTTTCACCATGTTGGCCAGGCAGGTCTTGAACTCCTGACCTCAAGATCCACCTACCTCGGCCTCCCAAAGTGCTGGGATTACAGGTGTGAACAAATCTTTTATCCTAATCCGCACTGTTTAGTTATTGGGACTCAAAGGCTCAAAACATGTTTGGCTAAGTAGGTTCCTTTTAAGTTTCCTATCCTATTGGCTGCCCACATAACCACTCCTATCCCTGCTTCCTCTCCCACCCCTGCTTGTCATGAATGATAAAGATTTGATATGCTTCCTCAGACTATAGATTTAGGCCAAATATGAACATTTTTGAGACTACAGTACAGTGGTCCCCAACTTTTTGGCACTAGGGGACTGGTTTCATGGAAGACAATTTTTCCATGAAAAGGAGGGGGAGGGGAGTGGAGACGGACAATGACAACAATGAATATTCCACCTCAGATTATCAGGCATTAGATTCTCATAAGAAGTGCCAACCTAGATCCCTCGAATGCATAATTTACAATAGGGTTTGCACTTCTACGAGAATCTAACGCTGTTGCCAATCTGACAGGAGGCAGAGCTCCGGTGGTAATGCTCACTGGCTGCTTGCCTACTGTTGTGCAGCCCAGTTCCTAACCAGGCCACAGCCTGGGGATTGGGAACCCCTGCTATAATAAACTGAGTAAGGTGACTAACTTGTAAAAGGAGGAGTCTTTTTTTTTTTTTTTTTTTTTAGGAGGAGATATTTCAGCATTCCCTGAAAAACATTTTTTTTTTTTTTTTTGGCTAGAGACAGGGTCTCACTATGTTGCCCAGGCTCGTCTCAAACTCCTTGGTTCAATCAATCCTCCTGCCTCAGTCTCCCAAAGTGCTGGGATTACAGGTGTGAGCCACCATACCTAGTCTCCCTGAAAAATCTGTAGTGACTATACGTATTACATTCACAAGGCTACAAAGCCCTCTTTTCCATTATTATCATCCTTTTCAGAGCTCTTTTGATTTTTCTGATTTTTTCCAAAGACAGCTTTCTAATAGCTTTTAACAAGACTCTACTTATCCACAAACATCAATATTTTCCTTTCCTAAAAACCAACTGGTTGCTTTAGAGGGCAAAGCTTTCCATAACCCACAGAGGTGCCAACATGTAACAAAAGTGAACCATACATACTAGCTAGGATTGACATCTTATAAAAATAAGATTTCAAAAGACAAACTGGTAGTGTGTGGAATTTTAAGGTAACAACAATACGCTAAGATTCTCAACTGTGGAAACCTGCCCAGGGTAGGTCCAGAAACGAAATAAGTTCACAAGTCAAAAGCACACACAAATGTTTTTATTTTGAGATGACCACCATACTTCAGTATGCAGAAGAGCTTTATGCATACCTCCCGTTTTGTCACACAAGCAATTAAGATGTGTCCTTAAGGAATAAGACTTAGAAAACTAGTAACTTTTACTTCTTCATTTAGAATTAAGTGAAACGTATTTTTTTACTCTGAGTCAGTGATAGTGAAGAACACAGTGACTACTAGTATAGTTTGGTGCCACTGATATCTTTTGTACTAAGGTGCCAGTGGTTTCACCTTCTCATTGCCCTGCAACATTAACACAAATGCCAGAACATTTTAAAAGGCAATTAGTGTCTTTCAGTTATTACTAAATAGTTTTGTTCTTATGGACCATACTTTGAAACTACTGTATTAAACTAATTCAACTGTCTTTTTTTTTTTTGAGACATGGTCTCACCCTGTTTCCTAGGGCTAGAGTGCAGTAGCACAATCTCGGCTTACTACAGCCTTGATTGACCTCCCGAGCTCAGCAATCCTCTTCTCCCACTTCAGCCTCCCAAGTAAATGACTACAGGCACATGCCACCAAGCCCAGCTAATTTTATTTATTTTTTGTAAAGAAAAGGTCTATGTTGCCCAGGCTGGTCTCAAACTCCTGGGCTCAAGCAATCCTCCCGCCTCAACCTCCCAAAGTGCTGGGATTGCCGGCGTGCGCCACTGCACCTGGGTGATTCAGCTGTCTTTAACATCATCACTGTGTCAGTTTACATAAAGTGCCAGGGAACTATATGCAAATAATAAAGCTTCACCTAAAAGGCTGAATATTCAGGGGCCTTAAGAAGCTTGTCCTCTTGGAATTTAAACATTTCTTCTTTGCCATCTTCTTACACTATCACTTTGGCATTATCTAGAAATCATAAAATAATTTGTTAATGCCAGAAGAAAATCTTGTCTGGATCCCTTTGGTTTACCACAAGGAAAAACTGAGAAAGCAACCATTTACCAGGCAAGGACAAACTTCAACAAATATTTACTGAGTTTCTTCTGTCAGAGACTCAGTGCACTATCTGCTATGGACACAAAGATGAAGGAGTTTTAGTTTTCACCTTCAAAACCCTCATATATAGCTAGAGGCTTGGGTATAGGGATGGCTGTAT
Organism: Chlorocebus sabaeus; assembly: GCF_047675955.1. NCBI lineage: Eukaryota > Metazoa > Chordata > Mammalia > Primates > Cercopithecidae > Chlorocebus > Chlorocebus sabaeus. The sequence goes on along the minus strand of NC_132929.1, from coordinate 48,278,923 downwards.
CATAACCTCTTAGAGGCTATACCAAATATCCACATGAAGCACTATCCAAACATAGATAAGGAAAGCACAGGAAAGGCAGAGGAGAAGAACCTGAAAAGAGATGAGCCACCATGGCCAGCCTGAGCAGATTCTCAGTAGGAATATATCAGGCAGTTAAGAAGAGAAAGACAGCTGGGCACGGTGGCTCATGCCTGTAATCCCAACGCTTTGGGAGGCTGAGGTGGGAAAATTGTTTGAGTCCAGGAGGTCGAGATCAGTCTGGGCAACATGGCAAAAAATTCTCTCTCTACCAAAAACAAAACAAACAAAAAATAAATGTAAAAATAACACAAAAAATTAGCCAGATGTGGTGGCAAGCAACTGTAGTCCCAGCTACTTAGGAGGCTGAGGTGGGAGGATCACTTAGGCCCAGGAGTTCGAGGCTGTAGTGAACCATGATCATGCCACTGCACTCCAGCCTGAGCGATAGAGCAAAATCCCTGTCTCAAGAAAAAAGTGAGAGAAATAAAAGGTATCAAAAGGGACGAGCATGAACAAAAGCATGAAAACACAAATACGTGTTACACAGTAAGGAATTACAAACAGTGTAACTGGGGGTAATAAGGGATGAGGAACAACAGCAGATGAGATTGAAAAAAATTAGCTATTATTAAGATGGGGAAGACATGAATGCCACAGTAAGGAATCTAGGATAGACTTTTGACAGGAAGTCTCTTTTTAGCAGGACTACTACATTTGTGTTTGGTAACAGAATGATACATTGGAAGCCTAGAGACAAGGAGGCAAAATAAAAAGGTCCTAAACTAGGATTAGTTAGTAAAAAGGATAGTAACAACACGAAACAAATTTCAGAGGTAACTTGATCAGGGATAATTGGATGTGGAAAATGAAGGAAAAAAAATTCAAGGATGACTCAAAACCCAAGAATGGTTCTCAGATAAGCCAATCAAAGCGGGAAAAGCCTCAAAGAGAGAAAGTATTAAATTTGAGTTTCAAGCAAGTTTCAGATAAATGCCTATACCAATGTCACAAATTCCAAGATAAATGTCCACATTAGTGGCTTTTACTTACAAATACAAGCTAAGAATCAGGTAATACTTCTCGGTTTCTAGTTTACACTTTATCCCTAAAAACACTGTACAACTGTGATTAGGAGAGAGGACATATTACCATGTAATTAGAGTCAGTTAATATCTTGAGTTATAAGTATGACAATTTCAAAGGCAATGGCAAAGCAAGCCTGGGGATAAGTGTCTAGGATGATAGTTATTCTTAGCATTGTCTAAGCAAATGTCTCAGTAACAAGAAAATGTTACCTAATACTTCATTACCTGCTCTGTTTTTTGCCAAAATGTATTGTAAGGGCACTTCTGACACTTTTAAGTGGAACAGAGCAAAAAAGGAAAGAACAATACTACAGAAAAGTATTTACATACAAAAAAAAAAATAACAGGAGAAAATTCCTGAATATTTGGCATTTTTCATTTAAATCTTCAAACTTTTGGCCTTAAAACCAAAATTGTCAGGCTGGACACAGTGGTTCATGCCTGTAATCTCAGCACTTTGGGAGGCTGAGGAGGGCGGATCACCTGAAGTCAGGAGTTCGAGACCAGTCTGGCCAACACGGTGAAACCCGGTCTCTACCAAAAAAGACAAAAATTAGCCAGGTGTGGTGATGCATGCCTGTAATCTCAGCTACTTGGGAGGCTGAGGCACGAGAATCACTTGAACCCAGGAGGCAGAGGTTGCAGTGAGCCAAGATCATGCCACTGCACTCCAGCCTGGGCAACAGACTCTGTCTCAAAAAAAAAAAGTGATTTTTAAAAATGAAAACAAAAAAAAAAAAAAATTGGGCTCTGGAAAGCTGATTTGTCAGAGCAGATGTTAGAGCAATAAGAATTTTTTAAGCCACCTTCTGAGATAGCATACTGTCCATCAACTAATTGGGCATCAACTACACCCCAAGCTGTATCAAATGAGACACTACAGCAGTCTCCTTCATCCTCAGGGAACATGTCCCAAGACCCTCAGTGGAAACTTGGAAGTGCAGATAATACCGAACTTATACATGCTATGTTTTTTCAATCTGATAACAGTTAAGTGACCAGCTGAGGCCAGTAGAAGCAGGTAGGTAGTCTATATACTGCTATATACTGGATAAAGGGATGATTCATGTCCTGGGTGGGATGGTGAGCGATTTCATCACACTACTCAGAATGGTGTACAATTTAAAACTTACAAATTGTTTCTTTCTGAAATTTTCTATTTAATATTTTCAGACTGCTGCACACCTAACTGAAACCTTGAAAATTGAAACTGCAGATAAGGGGAAACCAGATGACCACCTATCACCAGGTGAATGACAATTTAGGAAAAAAAAAAAATTAAAAATTTAGGAAGAAACTTAAATAATAAGTGATTATAGAAATCTACTGACTCTATAAAAGTTGCTCGACAGCTTTTTAAAAAAATATACATGAGGCGGGGGCCAGGAACGGTGGCTCACACCTGTAATCCCAGCACTTTCGGAGGCCAAGGAGGGTGGATCACAAGGTAAGGAGATCCAGACCATCCTGGCTAACACAGTGAAACCCCGTCTCTACTAAAAATACAAAACAATTAGCCAGGCTTGGTGGTGGGTGCCTGCAGTCCCAGCTACTCGGGAGGCTGAGGCAGGAGAATGGTGTGAACCCAGGAGGCGGAGCTTGCAGTGAGCTGAGAACGCACCACTGCACTCCAGCCTGGGCAACTGAGCAAGACTCGGTCTCAAAACAAACAAACAACAAAAACAAAAACAAAAACATGAGGCTTTTTAAAACACAGAAAATAATGCAAGGACCACCACTACTACCATCTCCGTGGGCCCCAAAGGATCCAGTCACTCCAGGTTTAGAAGCAGCCTGATTACTACCTTGCCCAGTAATGTCAGCCTAAATAAATTCTCATTCTTCTATTTATCCCATCATTTAATGAAAACAATTAAGCTATTTATACAAAGTTATATAGTAATATAGTGTCAAGATCAAAGGATGAGTTGTGTATATAGTCAATAATTTAGCAAAGTTATGGCCTACGATACTATGCCTATTATAAGAAAGACAGGAATTACCTAAAAGGAATGACTGAGGAAAGGGGAGGTGATTACCCTTAGGAAAAAAAAATTTTTCCTTCAGGATTCCAAAATGATAGTTATATAAAAAACAAAACCATTCAGGGTGCTACCAGTACTAAGAACAATGAGTGAAAGCAATATGGAAGTAGATTTTATTTCCATTAAAAAAAAAAATCAATAGGCAAACACTGGATTGAGATGCATCACAAAATAGCTCACTGTTATTTACTTGTAGTTAAGCAGAGATGGCAGTGTTTTAGAAAGATTTCTTACAAAAACAGGAGCTCTCAACCCTGGCTGTGCATTAAAACAATCCAGGAAAGATTCTTGTTTAATGGCAATGCCTGGCCCAAACCCCCCAGAGACCCACTTACTTGGTATGTGGTAGGGCCTGGGTGCCTGCATTTTTAAAAATCCCCAGGTAAGAAAATCTGAGTAAGATCACTAGATCACATCAATGTCATTATCCTCATTGTGATACTGTGCAAGATGTTTTGCAAGACACTGTTTTTATAAGATGTTACTATTGCAGAAAAATCGGTAAAGAATATGTGGGATTCAATGCAATACCACTTTAGTCCCACCAAGAATGGTCATAATCAAAAAATTAAAAAATAATAGATGTTGTCATGGATGTGGTGAAAATGGAACACTTCTACACTGCTGGTGGGAATGTAAACTAGTACAATCACTATGGAAAACAGTGTGGAGATGCCTTAAAGAACTAAAAGTAGAACTACTATTTAATTCAGCAATCACACTACTGGGTATCTACCCAGAGGAAAAGTCATTATACAAAAAAGATACTTGCACATGCCGTTTAGAGCAGTACAATTCGCAACTGCAAAAAATGGGGAACCAGCCCAAATGCCCATCAATCAACAAGTGGATAAAGAAACTGGTGTGTGTGTGTATGTGTGTGTGTGTGTGTATATATATGAGATGGAATACTACTCAGCCATAAAAGGGAATGAGCTAATGGCATTTGCAGCAACCTGGATGGGATTGGAGACTACTACTCTAAGAGAAGTAAATCAAGAACAGAAAACCAAACACTGTATGTTCTCACTCCTAAGTGGGAGCTAAGCTATCAGGATGCAAAGGCGTAAGATTGATATAATGAACTCTGGGGACTCGGGGGGAAAAGGTGAGAAGCGGGTGAGAAATAAAACACTACAAACTGGGTTCAGTGTATATTGCTCAGATGATGGGTACACCAAAATCTCACAAATCACCACTAAAGAATTTACTCATATAATCAAATACCACCTCTTCCCAAATAACCTAGGGAAACAAAATTTTTTTTGGAAAAAAGAATATGTGGGATTTTTGCATTATTTCTTGCAACTGCATGTGAATCTACAATTTTTTTTTTTTTTTTTTTTGTGATGGAGTTTTGCTCTTGATGCCCAGGCTGGAGTGCAATGGCACAATTTCAGCTCATTGCAACCTCTGCCTCCTGGGTTCAAGTGATTGAACCTCCCGACTAGCTGGGATTACAGGCACCCACCACCATGCCCGGCTAATTTTTGTATTTTTTTTAGTAGAGACAGGGTTTCACCATGTTGGCCAGGCTGGTCTCGAACTCCTGACTTCAGGTGACCCTCCTGCCTCGGTCTCCCAAAGTGTTAAGATTACAGGCATAAGCCACCGTGCCCGGTCGTGAATCTACAATTTTCTATTTAAAAAAGAGTAATGAAAAAAATCCCCAGGTGATTCCATTATGTAGCTAGAGTTTAAAAAAAAAAAATTTCAGTAAACTGGAGACTCTCAAATTCCTACCAATTCTGAGACTACAAGCTATTTTAAACTTAAGCCACTGAAAGGTTATTAGGAATGTTTATCATTTACAGATATAGTTTGCAAAGACAAATGTAAATAGTTTATAGTTAACCCAAAATAAAAAATCCAACACACTATGTTCTCGCAATAGTATATAAAAAGATTGGATAGAAAGGCATTATACAATAGCTGTAATTTACCTCTTAACAGAGAGAGAGAGAGAGAAACAAACAGCCAGCCTCTAAGATGGCCCCCAAAGACCCCTGCCTCCTGGTCTTCACATCTTTGTATAATCCCCTCCACTTGCATATGGGCTGGATTTAATTATTCACTTATAGTAAATAAAATATTGCAAAGTGATGCGACGTTACTTCTGAGATTAAGTTATAAAAAGACTGTGGCTTCCATTATATGGGCCTTCTCTCTCAGATCCCTCACTCTGGAGGAAACAAGCTACTGTGTTGTCAGCCACTTTATGCAGAGGCCCACATGGCAAGGAACTAGTATCTCTGGGCAACAACCAGCCAGTGAAAATCTGGCCTGGTCACAGCCAAATGAGTGAGCTTGGAAGGGGAAGCTTCCCCAGTCAAGCCTTGAGAACTGCTACCTAGGTCAGATACGGTGGCTCATGCCTGTAATCCTAGTATTTCAGGAGGCTAAGGCAGGCAGATACCTTGAACTAAGGTGTTCAAGAGCAGCCTCAGTGACATAGCAAAACAAAAAAATACCCGTCTCTACCAAAAAAAACCCACACACACAAAAAAATAAGCTGGGGCGTGGTGGTGCACACCTGTAGTCCCAGTTACTCACGAGGCTGAGGTAAGAGATCACTTGGACTCAACAGGTGAGGGTTGCAATGAGCTGAGATTATGCCATTGCACTCCAGCCTGGGCACCAGAGCAAGCCTCTGTCCTCAAAAAAAAAAAAAAAAAAAAAAAAGAAAAGAAAAAAAGAGAGAGAGATAGAGAGAGAGAACTGCTACCCAGCTGTCAACTTGGCTGCAGCCTTGTAAGAGACCATAAGCCAGAGGCCCCCAGGTAGGCTGCATCCAGAATTGTAACTCACAGAAACTATGATATAATAGATCCTTGTTGTTTTAAGCCGTTAAGTTTTGGGGTAACATAAGGCAAAAGATAACTAATCTATATAGTTACCACAGGTCAACCCCAAAAGAAAGGAAACTAATCTGATGACTTCTGCTTACCTTTCATCATAGTCTTTAATCTCCCAGGTTCTACATTATTATCCAGCATTTTAAAACTCCATTCTACTTTAGCTGACTTCATTACTCAAAAACTCTCCTCATTCTCACCTCATTCAATTCCTTAGAATGACTTCCACTTTTTTATCCACCCAAATCCTAGCCATCTTTGACAACACCTACAGGTGTCTCTTCCATGAATACCTATTACTATCCACTTACTTAAATTACTCACTAACCTAACAGCTTGGTTTTAACTCTAAGAGACTGTCAACTCCTTAAGAATAAGTCTTCTCATATTCCTTTAAACAGGACTTTATATCTATCCAGGACTTTATATCTCTTCCAGCATACTAATAAATTAGAAAACTCAATGTTCTACATTAAAAAAAATCTAGGAGTGGAAGGGAAATCAAGAACTCCAATCGGCTGGGCGCAGTGGCTCAAGCCTGTAATCCTAGCACTTTGGGAGGCCGAGACAGGTGGATCATGAGGTCAGGAGATCCAGACCATCCTGGCTAACCCGGTGAAACCCCGTCTCTACTAAAAAATACAAAAAACTAGCCGGGCAAGGTGGCGGGTGCCTGTAGTCCCAGCTGCTCGGGAGGCTGAGGCAGGAGAATGGTGTAAACCCGGGAGGTGGAGTTTGCAGTGAGCTGAAATCCGGCCACTGCACTCCAGCCTGGGCGACAGAGCAAGACTCCGTCTTAAAAAAAAAAAAAAAAAAGAACTCCAATCTAGAATGTCAGATGTCACCAGTTTGGTTTGTATATTTGCAAATACTGGCCGGGCACAGTGGCTCATGCCTGTAATCCCAGCACTTTGGGAGGCCCAGGCAGGTGGATCACCTGAGGTCAGGAGTTCAAGACCAGCCTGGCCAACATGGTGAAACCCCGTCTTTACTAAACATACAAAATTAGCCAGGCATAGTGGTGGGTGCCTGTAATCCCAGCTACTTGGGAGGCTGAGGCAGGAGAATCACTTGAACCCAGGAGGCGGAAGGTGCAGTGAGCTGAAATGGCACCACTGCACTCCAGCCTGGGCGAGAGAGAGAGACTGTCTCCCAAAAAAAAAAAGGAAAGGAAAGGAAAGGGAAAATACTGAATAAACACCACCTTAGCTGAAGGACAGCAACTACGATGACAAACACCTTCCAACCTTACCGATTAGCCTAGTGTTCCCGAGGTTCTGGAAATTTTCTCATTACTGTTTTTTGTTTTTGTTTTTGTTTTGAAGCAGTCTCCCTCTATCACCCAGGCTGGAGTACAGTGGCGCGATCTCAGCTCACTGCAGCCTCCACTTCCCAGGTTCAAGCAATTCTCCTGTCTCAGTCTCCCAAGCAGCTGGGATTACAGGCACGCACCACCACACCCAGCTAGGGTATCACCATATTGGCCAGGCTGGTCTCAACCTCCTAACCTCAAGTGATCTGCGTGGCTCAGCCTCCCAAAGGGCTGGGATTATAGGCATGAGCCACCGTGCCTGTCCCCCTATTATTAGTTTCTTAAACAATTTACCTTGCCTCATTAACCCACCTCTGTAGTAATCTATCACTACACATAACACACAGAGAAACACTACTGTTAAATTTCAACTACATCAGCAGTTCTCAAACTTTAGCTTGCATCACCATCACCTAGAAGACTTGTTAAAACAGCCAGACCCCATCCCCAGAGTTTGATTCATAGGACTACTGCCATAGCAATTCAACAAGTCAGTGTAATTTAAACTTACAGCTCAAGGAGATAAGCTGGGAAAATATAGTACAAGAGGAATAAATCTAAACCGTACCAAACACTTCAGTAACTTCAAAACACGTGTGCCTGCACACAACCATGCACAGGCTTGTACATCCTCTTCCTCCTCTCCCAATTAATGAATTTAACTACGATATGCACACCTGAATTCAATTTCTTGGAAAAAATGAACATCTCCAATTAACTGAAGTTTTTAAAATGTTAAACAAACAAAACACTTAATGTAAAAAAGGACCAATCCAGTAATTCAACTCCCTCATTTTCAGTCCCAGATTAAAAACAAAACAACGCCGGGCAGCGTGGCTCACTGTGATGCCAGCACTTTGGGAGGTCGAGGCGGGCAGATCACCCGAGGTCGGGAGTTTGAGACCAGCCTGACCAACATGGAGAAACCCCATCTCTACTAAAAATACAAAATTAGCTGGGTGTGGTGACATATGCCTGTAATCCTAGCTACTCAGGAGGCTGAGGCAGGAGAATCGCTTGAACCTGGGAGGCAGAGGTGAGCTGAGATTGCGCCATTGCACTCCAGCCTGAGCAACAAGGCAGAAACTCCATCTTAATATATTAAAAAAAAAAAAAAAAAGTTTGGCTGGGCACCATGGCTCACGCCTGTAAGCCCAACACTTTGGGAGGCCAAGGTGGGTGGATCATTTGAGGTCAGGAGTTCGACATCAGCCTGGCCAACATGGTGAAACCTTGTCTAAAATACAAAAATTAGCTTGGTGTGGTGGTGAGTGCCTGTAATCCTAGTTACTTGAGAGGCTGAAGCAGGAGAATCGCTTGAACCCTGGAAGTGGAGGTTGCAGTGAGCCGAGATTGGGCCACTGCACTCCAGCCTGGGTGACATAGCGAGACTCATATCAAAAAAAAAAAAAAAAAAAAAAAAATTGAAGGTTCTGAGATACTAACTAGACAGAGAAAAAACCAGGGCTATAACTGACTCCCCAACCAGTAAATAATATGCTAGAATAGTACACTGTCTTCCTTAGTTTAGGCTTGCAATCTCAACTTTGAGGTTCTTTAATTAAATCTCTTAAATAGGTGAAATAAATCTTTCAAACCAACAGCCAACAGAAAATTTCTTCAGTAAGACTTAAATATTTTAATGAGTTACTTGGCTGGGCACGGTGGCTCACACCTGTAATCCCAGCACTTTGGGAGGCCAAGGCAGGCAGATCATGAGGTCAAGAGATTGAGACCATCTGGCCAACATGGTGAAACCCAGTCTCTACTAAAAATACAAAAATTAGCTGGGCGTGGTGGCATGTGCCTGTAGTCCCAGTTTCTCGGGAGGCTGAGACAGGAGAATCACTTGAACCCGGGAGGCACAGGTTGCACTGAGCCAACGTCGCATCACCACTGCTCTCCAGCCTGGCAACAGAGCAAAACTCTGTCTCAAAAAAAAAAAAGTTATTTAGCACAACAGATCTTATAAAAGCAAGATACCTATCCACTGTTTTTTATACCTCCTCTCTGACCACTCACATTCAACAGTCCCAGGTCCATATTCCTCTCGGCACACACTCTAAATATGGTACAGGTTGATTATCACAAGTTTCTCAGATTTGGAATATTTAATTATACTTACAATCAGCATCCCTAATCTGACAATCCGAAATCCGAAATGCTGCAATGAGAATTTCCTTTGAACATCACATCAGTGCTCAAAAAGTTTTGGATTTCCAGGCCTACCACTTTGAGAAGCTGAGGTTCGAGGAGCGCTTGAGGCCAGGAGTTTGAGACTGGCCTGGGCAACAAAACAAGACCCTGTGTCTCTACAAAAAAGAAAAAAATTAGCCAGGTGTGGTGCCACACACCTATAGTCCTAGCTACTCAGGAGGCTGAGGCGGGAGAAATCACTTTAGCTCAGGAGTTGGAGGTTGCAGTGAGCTATGATCTTGCCATTGCACTTCAGCCTGGGCAACAAAACAAAGTGATTTCAGAGCATTTCGGATTTTTTGATTAGGTATACCCAATCTGTGCTCCTAAGAGCTGCTGCTCTTCTCACTCACTCTGAGTCAAAATCGTGACAGTGGATTAACTATCACTATTTCAGTGGTTTAGAACTATCACTAGAAGTCTAAAATACAGAGATGCTCACGTTCCACCCCAGACTTCATTTATGAGTAGGAATCTCTGGAAGTGGAGTCCAAGGACCTCCATATTTCCTATCCCTATATGCTCCTTAGGCAAGAAGCATATCCTCTGCTTAACATAGTGCCTGGCATACTTAGAAAGCACAATCAACATCTGCTGGACACTGTTGTGGAAATACAAAATGGCAAGTTTAAATACTCCCAACTGCAGAATTGAACAGGGTTAATTTAATAATTTACCTAGCTACTTATACAGTTACATTAGAAAACCACTTTTTAGGCTGGGCACGGTGGCTCACGACTGTAATCCCAGCACTTTGGGAGGCCGAGTTGTGTGGATAACCTGGAGTCAGGAGTTCAAGACCGGCCTGGGCAACATGATGAAACCCCCTCTCTACTAAAAAATACAAAAATTGGGTGGGTGTGGTGGTGCACACCTGTAATCCCAGCTACTCGGGAGGCTGAGGCAGGAGAATTGCTCGAACCCAAGAGGCAGAGGTTGTAGTGAGCCAAGATCACGCCACTGCACTCCAGCCTGGGCAGCAGAGTGAAACTCTGTCTCCAAAAAAAAAAAAAAAAAACCCTAGCCAGGCATGGTGGCTCACACCTGTAATCCCAGCACTTTGGGAGGCCAAGAAGGACAGATCACTTGAGGCCAGGAGTTCGGGACCAGCATGACCAACATGGCGAAACCTCGTAACACAAAAATCAGCTGGGCCTGGCGGCAGGTGCCTGTAATCCCAGATACCAGGGTGGGAGGCGGCTGGGGCGGGGAAGACTGAGGCAAGGGTAATCTCTTGAACCTGAGAGGTGGAGGTTGCAGTAAGCTGAGATCAGGCCACTGCACTCCAGCCTGGGTGACAGAGCAAGACTGTCTCCAAACAAAACAAAACAAAACAAAAAACTCAGATTTTTTTTTTTTTCCTTAAAAGCTGAAAAGGCAAGCTAGGTAGCCACAAAGGATTTAAATAAAAGACTAAATTAAATATATTTGGTCTTTTATTTAAATGTTAATCGGGAAAGTATAGAAAGCCAGAAAACCAAGAGCTTTCTGAAAGAAAAATAAAGTTGACTTATTTGAAGACCAAACCTAACCTGTAGATAGCCACAAATAACAGTATTTATGCTGTTGCCCAGAACTCCCCTCCCAGAAAAAGTAATCAAATTCCCAAGGAAACACTAAATTAATTTGGTGATCTTTTTACATTTCAAACTTTTTCACCTGCCAATGTATCTTACCTGATTTCATACTGAAAATTAGAATTGGAAACAGGGAATTTAAATTTTTAAAAATTAACAGTAAGCTCTCTAATGCAAACTAAGTAAAATTCAGTGTTTATCAAACCAACATTAAAAACCTAGATAACTGCTATTTCCAACCTCTATTAATAGAAAGAAGTCTTACAAACCAGTAAGAGATAAATATCCCAAAGAGGGGCAATGGGCAAGAGAGGATAAAATGAGCAAAAAGCAAGGGGCAATTTAAAAAAGAAATACCAAGCCCAATAAACGAAAGTTCAATTTCACCAGGTTTTTTTTGCCCATCAAACACTGGTTGGGAAAACTAGCATAACTTTTCCAAAAGCAATGTGGTAGTATGTATCAAACGTATTGAAAATGAGCAAATTCTTTTGACTCAGCAATTCACCTTATCCCAAGAAAGTAAGAACAAAGACTGACCTATAATAATATTTTAAATGATGTTTATAAAAGCCAGAAACTAGAAAATAAAAAGGCAGGCAAATCACAGACTGATTAAATAAATCAGTTTGGATCGATAATCATGTAAGTTCTCAAAAGACTTACTTGACAGAAGGTTGTTCAGAGGATTTTTGTAATAATGTTTTTCCACTAAAAACACAGAACATACAGTACGGTTTCACTGTTATTAATGTGGAACCATATTAGTAGCTACCCAAAGGTCTAGAAAAATAACTACAGTTGACATTTTGGTGTAGGTCTCTGGGTGGCAGGCTCGTTTTGTCTTTTTATTTTTTCTTACCTAATCAGATTTATCTTACACGTGCATCTTCTACAGGCCGGGCGCGGTGGCTGACGCCTGTAATCCAGCACTTTGCGAGGACGAGGCGGGCGGATCACGAGGTCAGGAGTTCGAGAACAGCCTGGCCAGCATGGTGAAACCCGTCTCTACTAAAAATACAAAAAATTAGCTGAGCATGGTGGCGCACGCCTGTAGTACCAGCTACCGGGGAAGCTGAGGCAGGAGAACTGCATGAATCCGGCAGGCAGAGGTTGCAGTGAGCTGAGACTGCACCATTGAACTCCAGCCTGGGAGACACAGCGAGACTCTGTCTGTCTCAAACAAAAAAAAATTATCTTCTACAATCCTCAACTTCCTTCTTAGACTGCGTTCTCTATATTAAAAAATTAAGACTTCCACTATTTAGTAATGGCACTAGGTATCAGACATTTTTCTATTATGCAAAACGCTGTATTCAAACAGTGCCTGAATGATTCAATTTTTAAAACTGTTACTTATACTATAAAAATCTGTTAATAATAGAAAGTCAACGAGTTGACAGTGACATACTTCTAATTTGTCAATGAATATTTAGCCAACCAATTTATGTTAAAAAAGAAATGATGACTGACAAGCAAGCGGCAATAGTAAGTAACTTGCTGCTCATATATGTTTCCTTCCAGGTTTTCTAAAAGTTGCACTAAATCAAGCTTCATTTTTATTCTTCGGCCATATCCCTGATTCCTCAGGACAAGTGAGGTTTTTTTCCCCCAAACAAATGAAGATTTTTGATTTTCTAAAGCTCAAAAATGCAAAATCTGACGCATATGGTTCACTGAGATGTGGTTATCAACTTACACCAAGCCTAACTTACCACAAAATAGAAAATATCAGAGAAAGGAGTTCACAAGCAGAAAGTCTCTTCTTTCTCACAATAGAGTCTTGTCCAATATTAGACAACACTGCGTTTTGTTGCCGTTTTAGCTACAAGGATGGGTGTGCAGTATGCAGTAACTATTCCAACAGTTTCAAGCAAGTCATGTGCTATGACTAGAAAACGTAGCAGTTAGGTCCCAAACAGCAAAAATGTAAAAAAGATGTAAGCAGAAGCCTCACCATCTGAAAAGGCCCATCAGCACCTCTTCCGAGAAACAGTTCCCTTCCCCCACCCTTTAAGTAGGCACTTGAGACTGCCAAGATCCATTTCTTTATTAACTGGTGCCCACTTGGGGCAACTGTACACCAAGCTGCTCTAAGGCCTACTCTAATCCCTTCCAAAAGTGCTCGAATGAGGGTAAGGCCGGGATAACCCTCGTCGGGGCCCAATTCTTCCTGACTCCTCTTCCCCACCCCACCTCCTCCGCCCCGCCCCAGTAGGCGCTCGCCCAGCCAGAGAAAGGACACCGGGGCCAGGGACTGGCAGAAATTGCCCGCAAGAGAAGGCTTAGGCGGCCGAAGGCCTCCGCCATAGCAGGACTTGGGAAGCACCGCCCCCAGTGTACCTCCCCACACCCGGCTAATCGGCGAACCTCTGCTTTCGACACCCTCTATCCCCAGCAGAGGCAGCGGAGAAGACAAGGCCGGGAGGCACCGGGCTGGGCTGCGCACCAGGCCCAGGCCTGTCCCTTGGGACCGCGCGTGCAGCCTGAATCCGCTCCCCGGTTGAGCCCGGTCCAGCTGGCGCGGCGGCCACCCTCACCTGGATGACCTCGTTGACCTCCCGGATACATTCCACCATGTGTTGTAGAATCTGCTCGGCCGTGAGCACCTCGTAGCGGTAATCCTCTTCCTGCTCGTGCCCCGGCCCGCCACCACCGCCGCCGCCGCCGCCGCCGCCGCCACCGCCGGGCCCCAGAGCGCTGCCGCCGCCACCGCCCGTCTCCCCGCACAGCAGTCCGTCCCGCTCCCCGCCGACGCCCAGGCCGGGCTCCACCAGCTCCACCTCGCCCAGATCCAGGGTATCATCGTCCGGCTCGTCGTCGTCTTCGTCCTCCTCCTCCTCGGCGCCGCTGTCCTCCTCACTGCACTCCTCGTCCTCGTCGAACTCGTAGTTGTAGCCCTCGTCCGAGTCCATGGCGCGACGCGCGGGGGCCCGGCGGACGCTGGCCGAGGCGGGGAGAGGGCGGGGACGCCGAGGCCCCGGCTCTCGCTCCGGCTCCGGCTGATGTCCGGACGCAGGCCTGGCTCCGGCCCCGCGGGCCGCGGCTCCTACCCAGGAGCGGCGGTTGGCGTTTGACTGCTGGTGGCGGCGGGGAGGGCGCGGAGGAGGGAGGGAGGGAGCGAGGGGGCCGCTTGCTGCCCGCCTCAGTCAGACGCGGCTCCGCTCCGGCCTCCGAGAGAAAACAGTCCCCAGCGCCACCTCCACGGCCGCTGCTATCGCTACTGAGCCAACAAAGGGGCGTGCGTCACCGCGTCGCGTTGCGTCGTCGCGTCACTCCTCTTTGCGTCACTGCGCCCCGCCCCGCCGCCCCTGCGTGGAGCCCGGGGAGACCCCACGGACCGGCCTACCTGGGGCTAGGACCTGAGCTGGAATTGCCTTCTCGGTTCGGTGCGCTGCCGCTGTGAGGGCCGAGCGGAAACCCGTAGAGCTTTTATGTGAAGAGATTGCGGCCTCCTGGTCACCAGTCACCGAGAGAGGGACCCCTGGACCGCCTAGGTGGTGGTGTTTGCCGTAGGCCATAGGGATCCAGCCCCCTCCGGCAGTCCCATGGGGACGCGGCCTTCCCACCCGGGCGGAAAGGCGCTTCCCGCCCGCCCTGCGGTAATCCCGGAAGCCGTGATCTGTTAATCTAAAATTTCTGTTGCTTTGGCTACTGATGGAAAACTGTTGTAAGTGGAACCTCTAAACTGCATGACAGGCGAACCCACTTTAGGTAGCTGTGTGATTCTGTTCACTTGTACAGACATGCTGTGGTTTTTAAGTCTCCTATCATGACGTCATTTTAAAGAGGCATTTCCTCAACCCCGCTGATTAGAGCGCCTCTTGAGGGCCCTAAACAATGTAAACAGCGATGGTTTTCATGAATTGAGCACTGTGTAAGGGCTTTACATATATTCTGTTTCATCTTCATGGAGCCATGGTACCCATTTTATACCTGAGGAACCTGAAGCTCAGAAAGGAAAAGGGACCTGGCCAAGACCACGTAACCCTTGCCCTATTTTAGCCACTGGATGCCCCAAAACATGAATCATAAAAATGCATTGTAATGCGTATGTATTATATACTTTATAGTACATAAAAGACATGAATGCTTCAACAAAATACAGGCAATAATAGAAATATCTACAAGGGCCAAATGTAGCAAGAGAGATAATGCTTGAATCTCATCTGAAAGTGTGCTATGTGAGCTGAGTGTTGTTGAATGGCTAGGAGTTCAACAAGAGAAGGCAGGGAAGATGGTCTGGCCACAGAGAACAAGCAAAAGCGCAGAAGGTGTAAAGTAATTAATAGTTTGGGAGCTTAAACTGCATGCAGGGTAGATGGCAAAATATTAGGCAAGTTAGTCAGGGGTCATGTCAGTAAGAGCATTTTATGCCTTTTTAAGAGTGGGCTTAAATCTTTGTAAACAGGACATGAGAGCCAGACAAGTGTTATGAAGGAAGAGGAGGCATAAGAAGGCTCCCTCTTGAGATAATCTGAAGAATTGGCCAGATTGAAAACCTTTTAAAGTCTAAATCCCTGCTTTGTTGATAAATCTTACTGTTCAACCTATAGGTTCCCTTTGGAAATTGATTTTGAAAAGTGAAAAATTCCATTATAATGTTAAAAAGCCTCTACCAATTTGTCCATTTTGTAAGTTTCGAAATACTGATAATTTCTTTTTTTTTTATTTATTATTATTATACTTTAAGTTGTAGGGTACATGTGCATAACGTGCAGGTTTGTTACATATGTATACTTGTGCCATGTTGGTGTGCTGCACCCATCAACTCGTCATTTACATCAGGTGTAACTCCCGATGCAATCCCTCCCCCCCCCCCCTCCCCGCCATGATAGGCCCCGGTGTGTGATGTTCCCCTTCCTGAGTCCAAGTGATCTCATTGTTCAGTTCCCACCTATGAGTGAGAACATGCGGTGTTTGGTTTTCTGTTCTTGTGATAGTTTGCTAAGAATGATGGTGGGATTGTAAACTAGTTCAACCATTATGGAAAACAGTATGGCGATTCCTCAAGGATCTAGAAATAGATGTACTGATAATTTCTTAACCTCAGGATTTAAAAAGTAAAGCTTTTAACCTCTACTGGTAGGTCTAGGTTCTTTTTTGTTCTTTTTTTTTTTTTTGAGACGGAGTCTTGCTCGGTTGCCCAGGCTGGAGTGCAGTGGCGCAATCTCGGCTCACTGCAAGCCCTGCCTCCTGGGTTCACGCCATTCTCCTGCCTCAGCCTCCCAAGTAGCTGGGACTACAGGCGCCCACCACCACGCTTGGCTAATTTTTTTTTGTATTTTTAGTAGAGACGGGGTTTCACCGTGTTAGCCAGGATGGTCTCGATCTCCTGACCTCGTGATCCACTCGCCTCAGCCTCCCAAAGTGTTGGGATTACAGGCGTGAGCCACCACACCCGGCCCTTTTTTTTTTTTTTTTTTTTTTTTGTTTGAGACAGAGTCTCACTGTGTTGCCCAGGCTGGAGTGCAGTAGCGATCTCAGCTCACTGCAACCTCCACCTCCCAGGTTCAAGCAATTCTCCTGTTTCAGCCTCCTGAGTAGCTGGGACTATAGGCGCATGCCACCACCCCAGGCTAATTTTTGTATTTTTAGTACAGACAGGGTTTCACCATATTGGCCGGGCTGGTCTCGAACTCCTGACCTCAGGTGATCCAGCTGCCTCGGCCTCCCAAAGTGCTGGCATTACAGGTGTAAGCCATGGTGCCCACCCAGGTCTAGGTTCTTTGATTCAGTGTTCCTATTTAGCAATTCTAGATTGCTGCCACAACTAAGGCAAGCCATAGACACAAGCAACACTTCTCTCCACCCAGTCTCCATTGTGATATTACCTACAGAAAAATTCAGTAGGTACCTAGTCAGTACTCTAAACTCCTTTGCCTCACCTTTTCATCGTATCCCTACCTTGAATGAACCCTACCATCCATATTCTCCCCTTTGATAATGGAACAGCTGACCACTATTAGATAAATGTGCATAGCCATCTGTATTCTATTACTAAATTTCTTTTTTTTTTTTTTTGGAGGCACTCTTGCTCTGGCACCCAGGCTGGAATGCGGTGGTGTGATCACTACTGCAGCCTCAACGTCCCGAGCTCAAGTGATCCTCCCACTTCAGCCTCCTGAGTTGCTGGAACTACAGGTGCACACCACCATGCCTGGCTAATTTTTTAATTTTTTTGTGTATATACATCTCACTATGTTGCTCAGACTGGTCTGGAACTCCTGGCCTCAAGCAGTCCTCCCACCATGGCCTCCCAAAGTGCTAGGATTATAGGCGTGAGCCACTACACCCAGCCTACTTAATTTCAATCACCAAGCATAACTCAACCCTCAATACTTCCCAGCAATCCTATTAAATTTTTCCGGATTGTTCTCCCTCTCTCAGCAACTCTTTCACACCTTTGCCAATTTCCTAAAACTTCCAACCCTGCCCTTTCACATCTTCTCAAAACACATGACTTTTTAAGTCACAGAGGAATTTGAAAATATCAGGACCAATATGACTTGAGACATGCTGAGCAAAGAAGAGGGTGTTAAGGGATAAAGTCAAATAAAGCAGATCAAGGTAGGGGCCAGTAGGGGCCTTGTAGGTCATCTTAAGAAGTTTACATTATTGCAGTGGCAATTATTAAAGGGTTTTAAGCAGAAGAGTGAAACTATATGATCTGTGTTTTTGAAAGATAACTGGGCCGGGTGCAGTGGCTCAAGCCTGTAATCCCAGCACTTTGGGAGGCCGAGACGGGTGGATCACGAGGTCAGGAGATGGAGACCATCCTGGCTAACACGGTGAAACCCCGTCTCTACTAAAAAAATACAAAAAAACTAGCCAGGTGAGGTGGCGGGCGCCTGTAGTCCCAGCTACTCGGGAGGCTGAGGCAGGAGAATGGCGTAAACCCAGGAGACGGAGCTTGCAGTGAGCTGAGAGCCAGCCACTGCACTCCAGCCTGGGCGACAGAGTGAGACTCTGTCTCAAATAAAATAAAATAAAATAAAATAAAATAAAATAAAATAAAATAAAATAAAATAAAATAAATAAAATGACTGCTTTATGGAGAATGGACTATGAAAACAAAGCAATTATGAGGCTATCTCAGTAGTCCAACTAAGTAGTGATAATAGCCTGAACTAGGGTTGTGGCAGTGGAGGTGATAAGAAGCGGTTCAGATTGAGATAGAATTTGAAAGCAGAGACAAAATATTTGCTGATGGCTTGACAGTGGGTTTGATGCAGGAAACAAGGATGCCTACTATATTTGGAGCTTGAGCGACTGGGTGAATGGTGGCATCACTTACTGAAACATGTTATTTGAGGTGGTCATTAGACATCAGGGTAGAGGTGTTGAGAGGCACTTTCATAAACTAAAGTACAAGACTGAAGGTCAGGAAAAATTAGAGCTGGAGATAGAATTTTACCAGAGTTTACACCAGCAATATTGAGAAGTGGCATAGGATAAAGGTGAAGAGAATAAAAATTATTGAAGCAGATGGACCTGAATTTGCCTCTGCCCCTCTTGTTGCTGTCTGTAACCTTAAGCAAATTACTAAGCCTCTTTTAGAGGTTTACTTTAGAGGATCATAATTCCTGTTCTCATAGGATTATTTGTATCAGATAAAATTATATATTTAAAGCACTTACAGTACCTGGCACATAGTTAAGTACTCACAAAATCAGAGCTTTTAAAAAGTGTCATAAGTCACCTTTATAATCTTTTAATCAGTTTTTGTTTGTTTGAGATGGAGTCTTGCTCTGTCACCCAGGCTGGAGTGCAGTGGCATGATCTCAGCTCACTGCAAGCTCCGCCTCCCGGGTTCAGGCAATTCTCCTGCCTCAACCTCCTGAGTAGCTGGGACTACAGGCACACACCACCAAGCCTGGCTAATTTTTGTATTTTTAGTAGAGACAGGGTTTTACCATGTTGGTCAGGCTGGTCTCGAACTCTTGACCTCATGATCCTACCGCCTCGGCCTCCCAAAGTGCTGGGATTACTGTCATGAACCACCACGCCAGGCCTAATCAGTTTTATTTTAATTATGCTTATATGTACACAGCCTGTGTCATCCCCATTTTCTAGGGAAGACAATTGGTCTGATTTTTTTCCTCAGAAACCTTTTCCATGATCTCATGACTTCATTTTTTATTAATATCATGAAAATTATTACAGTGCTTCTGAATTTTTGGGTCTCCTATCCATGGATAAACCATGATAACCATGGTTTGATGGTTAATTAACTTTCGTTCTATACATATTTTTATAGAACTAATTAGTTAACATTCATTCTATACATATTTTGGAAACCATCTTAGATTCAGGTTAGGTTATGGTGCTATTTAAGGAAAACCAGTAGAACAACTTCTCTCTGGCCCCAGATTGGCCAAGGGATGACCCACATACATTATTTTGTTTTGTTTTTTAATGACTTGTTCTTAAAGGTATTGCATGTGTTATTGTTTTCCCAGCTATGGTGATTACTAGCTAGAAGCACAGTAGTCTCTAAACAACAACAGGAAAAGGTTCTTGAAAAAGAAAATACACAAATTAATTCCTTTTTGGTGCCGAGATAATCATTGTTGGTAATTTGACACTCACCTTGTCCGCAAGTCCTAGTAAGGTAAAAAAATATTGGTATACGTTTATAAAATATCTATTCATGGGGCAAAATTCCATAAATATTTATATGCTAACCAAATGATTATGTACTGAATACCAACAGGAAGACTATGCAGGTGCTTTTCAGATAAATATAAATTACAATAGCACTGTAATTTTTCTAAGGGCAGATAATAGAAGTGTAAGCTATGGAAAAGCCAACTGTACCAACTGTTCCAGTTGGCTCAGGACAGGGGTTTCCTGGGACACTGAATTTTCAGTACCCACCCTGGGAAGTCCCAGACAAGCTGGGATGGTTTGGTCACCCTACAGGGCCTTTGACCAAAAATTCTTGTATATAAGCAACTGTCTCTAAAATCAAGTGAGAAGAAATTGCTTTTTGTCATTTTGTTTATAAAATTACTGTTAATGCAGCAGTTTTTGTTTTTGTTTTGTTTTGTCCTTTTTTGGGGGTTGGGGGCGGAAACGAAGTCTCACTCTGTCGCCCAGGTTGGAGTGCAATGACATGATCTCGGCTCACTGCAACCTCTGCCTCCTGGTTCAAGTGATTCTTCTGTCTCAGCCTCCCGCGTAGCTGGGATTACAGGCATGCGCCACTACGCCTGGCTAATTTTTTGTATTTTTAATAGAGACGGGGTTTCGCCATGTTGGCCAGGCTGGTCTCAAACTCCTGACCTCAGGTGATCCACCTGCCTTGGCCTCCCAAAGTGCTGGGATTACAGGCGTGAGCCACTGCGCCCGGCCTGTTTTTTGTTTTTTAATGTTTTAGGTGTTCCTGTGTTTTACCAGGAAGGAGGTAAAGAAATTAAAATTAAATTTTATTGCAAATTTAATATTAAATTTTAATCAAAGCACAAAAAGAGACACTGATAAGCTGAGTACTTTGCATTTCTGTAAAAACATCTATGTATTTCAAATTGTGTTATAGATACCAATCGAGTGTTACAGCATTATTGAGAGATCATATCACACCAGTTCTAAGTGTTAATAATAAGGTATAGAGAAACCGAAGTTACATGCCACATTAGAAGTCTGGTAGAGATAGTGACAACCAAAAGCAGAACCCAAGATTCTTAACTGCAGCCATTTCTTTACAATCTCCCCATCCTGGTACAGTGACTCATGCCTGTAATCCCAGCACTTTGGAAGACCAAGGTGGGACAATTACTTGAGGCTGGGAGTTTTAGACCAGCCTGGGCAACATAGTGACACCCTGCCTCTACAAAAAAAATAAAAAGTAAGCAAATTAGTGAGGGCTGAGTGCAGTGGCTCATGCCTGTTATCCTAGCACTTTGGGAGGCCGAGATGGAAGACTCACTTGAGCGCAGGACTTCAAGGCCAACCTGGGCAACATAGCAAGACCCTATCTCAAAAAAAAAAAGAAAATATTAGCCAAGCATGGTGGTGCATGCATGTACTCCCAGCTACTCAGGAAGCTAAGACAGAAGGATCCATTGAGCCTCCAGGAATTTGAAGCTGCAGTGAGCTATGATCACGCCACCGTATTCCAGCCTGGATGACAGAGTAAGGCCCTGTTTCTAAAAATAAAAATAAAAGATATTCTCTACCTTACCTTTCTTACAGAAACACAGTTGTCCCCTTGATATCTGCAGGCGATTGGTTCCAGGACCCCAACAGATAAGAAAATCCATGGTTGCTCAAGTCCCTTATGTAAAATGGCATGCTATTTGCATATAACCTATATACATCCTCTCAAGCACTTTAAATCATCTCTAGATTACTTGTAACACCTAGCGCAATATAAATGCTTTGTAAATAGTGGTTATATTGTATTGTTACATTTGATTTTTTTGATTGCTGTATTCTTACTTTTTATGTTTTTTGTTTTTTTTTAACATGTTTTCAGTCCATGGTTGGTTGAATCTGTGGATGTGGAACCTGCAGATACAAAGGGGCCTATTGTACAGGGTCTATAGACTTTATTATTGAGCCTGAGCTTTTATACAAGTAATTGTCTAATGTGTGATAAGATAATGCTGGAACTAGAGGCAAGGCATGCTGGCTCATGTCTGTAATCCTAGCACTTTGGGTGGCCAAAGTGGGCAGACTTTGGCCTCAGGAGACAGAGCTCTTAAGGTCAGGAGTTCGAAACCAGCCTGACCAACATGGTGAAACCCCGTCTCTACTAAAAATACCAAAAAATTAGTCAGGCGTTGTGGTGGACACCTGTAATCCCAGCTACTCAGGAGGCTGAGGCAGGAGAATTGCTTGAACCCAGGAGGTGGAGGTTGCAGTGAGCCAAGATCATGCCACTGCACTCCAGCCTGGGCGACAGAGCAAGACTCCATCTCAAAAAAGAAAAAAAAAGAAGATAATGCTGAAACTAGAAATAGAGTATGTACTATCATACAATTGTACAAAACCATAATGTCTGTTGCCCCATGACTGCAATATACATTTATTCGGCCTTAAATGTGTGCTTACACTACAACAAAAAGTAACATATGATGACCTTCCAAAAAGTGAACATATATTTATCCTAATGACTTAAGGACTTGAAGGAAAAGTTTTTTGTCACTAAAGTTTGCAAAAGAAACATTTCTCTGTAGTTCATGATATCTCTATTTTGTTGTTTTATGGATGTATTTAAATGGATGAATGGGCAAAAAGTGAGCAAATATATTATTGCGTCTATACTAGATGCCACACTAGATGCATATGCATTTTTTTTTTTTGAGACAGAGTCTCACTCTGTTGCCCAGGCTGGAGTACAGTGGCAAGATCTCTGCTCACCGCAAGCTCCGCCTCCCGGGTTCACGCCATTCTCCTGACAGCCTCCCGAGTAGCCGGGACTACAGGCGCCACCACCATGCCTGGCTAATTTTTTGTATTTTTAGTAGAGATGGGGTTTCACCGTGTTAGCCAGGATGGTCTCAATATCCTGACCTCGTGATCCACCCGCCTCGGCCTCCCAAAGTGTTGGGATTACAGGCGTGAGCCACTGCACCCGGCTACATATGCATTTTTAATTTATTCTTTATGATCTTGTGAAGTTGGAAGTCTTAACTTCATTTTATAGATGAGAAAAAAGCTCAAAGGTGAAAGTAATTTACCAAAGTACACAACAGGTGGCAGAACCTTGATTCAGATCCAAGTTTTCAGAGTTCAAGTCCAGTTTTTTTTCATATAATTCTCAGTGATTATAATAAGATCTTATTCTAAAATTTGTCTTTGTATTTTTATAAGGGAGTAATTGCTATCAATCCTACTGCTTTCTGGATTGGCAGCCATAAACATTGACCGTATGTAGTATTTGTTCCTCCTGGAACTAGGTAATAAAAGTGGCATAGTGAATAGACATGTTATCTTCTGCTCACAACGTTCTACTTTATTCTTATAAATATAATCTTAGCATTCTTTGTTGTTGTTGTTGTTGTTGTTGTTGTTGTTTGAGACGGTCTCGCCCTGTCGCGCAGGCTGGAACGCAATGGCGCAATCTCGGCTTAATGCAACCTCCACTTCTCAGGTTCAAGCAATTCTCCTGCCTCAGCCTCCCAAGTAGCTGGAATTACAGGTGCCCGCCACCACACCCCACTAATTTTATGTACTTTTTATGTATTTTTAGTAGTCACGGGGTTTCACCATGTTGGCCAGGCTGCTCTCAAACTCTCGACCTCAGGTGATCCACCTTGGCCTCCCAAAGTGTCGGGATTACAGGTGTGAGCCACTGCACCTGGCTTAATGTTAGCATTCTTAATGAAGACTTAAAGTACATGAGCCATGATTTTTTTGGTCAACCAATCAATAGTTATTTATTAGTGTCTACTCAGTGCAAAGCACCTTTCTAGGGATTCTGGAGAAATAAAGAGAGATTATAATTTAGGGAAGGAGATAAATTAAAAGGTTAATTCTAAAAATGATAACTGCACAGTTGAAGAGATGTCACAAGCCAAGAACAATGGCACAAATGGTATTGTAAAGAAGTGCTAAAGAAGTTCTTGGTCATGGTGCCACGTGCCTGTAACCCCAGTTACTTGAGAGGCTGTGGCAAGAGGGTTGTTTGAACCAAGGTGTTCAAGACTAGCCTGAGCAACATAGCAAGTCTCCATCTCAAAAAAAAAAAAAGTTACAGAAAAAAAATAGATTCAAATTCTAGCTAGGAAAAAAAAGGAGATAGAAGTCAGTAGACTGGCATATTGTACAAAAGCATAATATGCTAGACTTTCTTATGCCTCCTGCCTTTGTACCTGCTGTTGCCTCTGCCTGACCTCCTTCCCACCTACTCTTTCCCACAAACTAATTCACACGTTTCAAAACTACTGTCTTTTTCATATCATTTCTAACATGGTGCTTGATGCCTAGAACATGTAGTCATCTATGTATTGCCCATTCCCAACAAACTTCCAAGCTTTTGTTAATGCTGTAATGAATGTAAACCTAAAGTTTATGAATTAGTATAAACCTAAATGTCTGAAAATAATAGACATTTATTGTATTCTTACCTCAAAATATGTTGAATCTTGCCAACATTAAATCAACACTGGTGTTCTTGCCTGTTAATTCTTCTAGGTGTTCATGAAAACTTGAAGGTTGTGTGGAGCAGAAGGAAGAGGGGGTCTGATATGCATGTTCTCCATGGCCCTCTTTATCTAGAATTTCTCTAAGGCAAATGCTTATTTTACCTCCCACATCCCCAGTGGTACTTCAGCCTTTAATACTTCATGGCAAGATAGGATTGATGTTGGAATCCAACTAAATTGGACACAAATGATACAATGCAGCTTGGTTATGAATGAATAAAGGACTGTAACAGGAAGAAAAAATCTTTAGGACTTGAAGATTGTAGTAATAGTAAACTCAGAAATAGCAGCACCCATCAGGACCACACAGCCCCAAAGTTTTCAGAAATGAAAAAGCTTTGTTTTTTTGTCTTTTTGTTTTCTCTCTTGGTTTTTTGGTTCTTTTGGTTTGTTTAATTTGAGACAATACCATGATTTAGTAGGCATAGTCACCTCTTCCACTCCAGGAACCAAATGCCACTCCTTACAGTTATTTTGCAATGTGGCAAGAACCGGTTTTTCAGTTACATCTTTCTAGCTGTACCCTCACAGACATCTTTAGTAAAGTAATAATGGAGAAATTGTGATACATGACAAGAAGTCTTGATAAGGCACTTCACATTTTGCTTTCCGGAAAAGATAATTTAACGTTGGATACGTGGATTGACACATTTAAATTGCTGAAGCAGTATACCAAGTTCCTTTTTTTAAATTATTTTGAGGTGGAGTTTCAGTTTCGCTTTTGCCCAGGCTGGAGTGTAATGGCGCGATCTCGGCTCACCACAACCTCTGCCTCCCAGGTTCAAGCAGTTCTGCCTCAGCCTCCCAAGTAGCTGAAATTACAGGTATGCGCCACCATGCCCGGCTAATTTTGTATTTTTAGTAGAGATGGGATTTCTCCATGTTAGTCAGGCTAGTCTCAAACTCCTGACCTCAGGTGATCCGCCTGCCTTGTCTTCCCAAAGTGCTGGAATTACAGGCGTGAGCCACAGCACTGGGCCTCAAGTTCCCATTTTAAAGAATTTGATAGGACAATAAAGTAATTAAAATCATTACATTGTATCTACATGTTATTAAAACAGAATAGTCCTGGAGGTTTATACCATATTGATTACTATATTTGTTTACATTAAACAAAGCCGAGTATGTACGGACACATTTTTTTTTTCTGGATCACAAGCTGCATGTATGAGCCATGAGCCTTTGTTTCTCCTAAGTGAGTGTATATGGGAGGTTGAAAGTGGAGAGGATCAGACAGAGGGATGAGATATTGTGCAAAAGTGAGTATTGTTACTCAGCTGACTTTGAGAGGCACAATAGTGTGGTAGTTAGCACCATACGTGCCAGAGCTAGAAACCCTACTTATTAAATACGTGACCTTAGGCAAATTGGTTTACCTCTTACAAGCCTATTTCCTCATCTGAGAACAAAAAAAGAGGAAAAATAATACGGTTTTCTTCATTGGATTGTAATGATGAAATGAGTTGGTGTAAAGGACTTACATTATTATTATTTGACACAGGAAGTGTACAGAGCTTTGTTTTAGGTCTGACTATAAACAAAGATGATTATTCAATTTTAAAGTGGTGGCCCTTTGAAGAAAACAAAGCAATATTCATTTGTCAAATTGTTGAAAATGCTACTGTGCTCTTCTTGTATGCCTGTATTTTTATTAGTTAATTCAACAAGTCAGTTGTTCACTAACATGTCAGGCACTGTGCTAGATGTTGAGGTTAAGAAGATAAATAGGCCAGATGCGGTGGCTCACGCCTGTCTGTAATTCCAGCACTTTGGGAGGCGGAGGCTAGTGGACTGCCTGAGGTCGGGAGTTTTGAGACCAGCCTGGCCAGACGGTGAAATCCCATCTCTACTAAAAATGCAAAAAAAAACAAAAACAAAAAATTAGCCAGGTATGGTGGCAGGGAGGCAGAGGTTGCAGTGAGCCGAGATCCCGCCATTGCACTCCAGCCTGGGCAACAGAACGAGACTCCATCTCAAAAAAAAAGAAAAGATAAAAAGAACCATTTCAGCTCTCAAGAAGTTCTCAGACTAGTAAAAGAAGCAGACATGTAAACCATTAATTATAACATAAGTACTATAGTAGAAGTATGATCTGAATGTTAGAGAAGCAGGAATATATGTATCTAACTCAGTGTAGAAGGCACACAAGGGTGTAATGGAAGGATTCCTAGAGAAAGTATGGCCTGAGCTGGCTGGAGGTAGTGACTTATGCCTGTAATCCCAGCACTTTGGGAGGCTAAGGCAGGCGGATCACGAGGTCAGGAGATCGAGACCATCCTGGCTAAGACGGTGAAACCCCGTCTCTACTAAAAATACAAAAAAAAAAAATTAGCCAGGCATGGTGGCGGGCGCCTGTAGTCCCAGCTACTCTAGAGACTGAAGCAGGAGAATGGCGTGAACCCGGGAGGCGGAGCTTGCAGTGAGCCGGGACCGCGCCACTGCACTGCAGCCTGGGCGACACAGCAAGACTCCGTCTCAAAAAAAAAAAAAAAAAAAATAGCGGGGTGTGGTAGTTTACGCCTGTAATCCCAGCACGTTGGGAGGCAGAGGCAGGTGGAGCACGAGGTCAGGACATCGAGACCATCCTGGCTAACACGATGAAACTCCATCTCTACGAAAGATATTTTTTTAAAAAATTAGCCGGGCGTGGCGGCAGGCGCCTGTAGTCCCACCTACTCGGGAGACTGAGGCAGGAGAACGGCATGGATTCTGGAGGCAGAGCTTGCAGTGAGCCAGGATTGTGCTACTGCACTCCAGGCTGGGCGACAGAGTAAGACTCCGTCTCAAAAAAAAAAGTGTGGCCTGAGCTGCACATTGGAGGACAAATAAATGATGTTCTGGGAAGAGGAATGTGAATGTACATATAAAATATATTAAGTGTGAAAAACGGCATATTTGAGCCATGCCCTATTGGGGGAACTGCCAGAAATTAAGCATGCCTGAAATTTTGGGTGTATATAAGACCGTTACGGCCTGGCACGGTGGCTCATGCTTGTAATCCCAGCACTTTGGGAGCCGAGGCAGGCGGATCACATGAGGCTAGGAGTTTGAGACCAGCCCGGCCAACATGGGGAAACCCTGTCTCTACTGAAAATACAAAAAAATAGCCAAAGGTAGTGGCACTTGCCTGTAATCACAGTTACTCAGGGGAGGGCTGAGGCACAAGAATCGCTTGAACCGGGGAGGCAGAGGTTGCAATGAGCCAAGATTGCACCACTGCACTCCAGCCTGGAGACAGAGGAAGACCCTGTCTCAAAACAAAACAAAAACCTGCTGGAAATGCCATTGTTCCTTCTTGTGCCCTTCCCCTAGAAAGGTCCCTTTTTTATTTTTTTTATCCTCTTTCACTTTCTCTTTATATAACCTGGCTCAAGGCTCTTCAGCTTGCAAATGATAAGAGGTGGAAATCAAAGCCCTGATTCATCTCCCTGTCTCTAGTCTGTTCTCCTTCTCTTATGCTACTTTGAAGATTTTCCATTCTTTGAATAAAATTTGTCATTATTTTACTAGGATTTTTGTGAGGGAGACTGTGCTAGGTTGTGCTTTACTGGACTAATTTTGATCATTTAGATTTTATAGAGCTAATAGGATGAGTGCAAGTAGGGGAAGATGTATTCCATATTAATTCAATTAAATATACATATACTGAATGCAGTTGGACGTAACCATTGTGTTAGCTGTTACTGAAAATACGAATCAGGTTACATTTTCTGTCCTTAAGAAGCTTATATTCTAATACAGGAAATCATACAGGAAAAAATCTAATGCCAGATGGTTCGTCAAACAGCTGTCTGTTAAGCTTAGCACTAGGGCTATGTTTCTCAACTTTTGTTTTCATTATTATCCCCCTTATGGAACCTTTTTAGACCTGTTTTTCCTATTCAGCACCCCACTATAAAATTTTAACACCATGGATATACCGTATATGCTTTAATGGACTGTATGTGTATCTATGCTTTGCATAAAAAACATACTTTTTTTCATACCCTCCCAAAAAAACAATTTTTTCCCCTTGGTGAATAATACTGCCCATGTTGAAAGCGTGTACACTAAACTAGAGTTACCATTTCTGAGGTCTAAGATTGGGAGTAAAATTCTAGTTTCAGGATTTTAATAAATATCTAACTATATATTATAATTTAGAAATTAAATTTTCTGAGTTCAGATAAAACGCACAGCACTGTCAGCATCAGATCAAAAAATAAAATAATTGCATATGCACATACTTGTGTGGCTAAGCCCAGGGTTGTCACATTGTGTAACTTCAGGAGAGTATATTTACAGTATAGTCTGTGATGGGAAGGAAAAGAGGGAATGAAAAATAATTTGAAATTATAACCGTGATATGATTAAAATACAAAATCAACTTAAAGTTTTCTTGACATTCTTATCTTGTACAGAATTATGTGTTTGTCTTTTGCAATATATAATTAATTCTCTGTGAATGTTTAAGTCACCCACATATTAATTTACATACAGGCCAAAAATGTATTCCAACCAGAATATTCACAGAATATACACACTTATTTTATTCTTGAATATAGAGCTAAGAATATGAATGCTGTGCTAATTTTTACTCTATAAAGACATTATAAATCAGTTTTATCAAAGCTTAAGTACCCACCCTAGGACAAAAATAAATTATTCTGACCTATATGCCAAGGAACTAAAGGAGATCTCTAGCCACCAAAAAACCTGTGAGGAACTGCATTCCTACCAGATAACTGAAAGCCTTGGCTTAACAGCCTATGAGGATCTTCATTCTGCCAACAACCATGTAAGCAAACTTGGAAGTGAATCTTCCTGCAAACAAGATTGCAGCCCTGGGCAAGACTTTTGTTTGCATCTCTTGAGAGATCCTGAAACACAGAACCCAGCTAAGCCACACCCACATTCTGACCCATGGATACTCTGAAATAATAAATGTTCACTGTTGTTTTTTGTTTGGTTAGTTTTGTGTGTGATTGGTTGAGTTTTTTGGGTGTTCCCCCTCCCCCGAGATGAGGTCTGGCTATGCTGCCCAAGCTGGTCTCTAACTCCTGGGCTTAAGCAGTACTTCTACCTCAGCCTCCTGAGTAGCTACGATTACAAACGTGCACCATTGTGCCCTGTTGTTGTTTTTTAATTGAATTCCCCTTCACTTCCACCAAACCATCTCCTTTTAAAGATCGACTGTTCAATAAGTACCTGAACAGTTGATAGATTCCACATACTATACACTACCATAGAACTTAGCACTTCTTTATAGCATTTATCAAATTTGCACTTAAACAGTATGTTATCTCTCTGAATTGGTAAATTACATAAGGATGAGAACATTCCTGTTGTGTTTATTACTACAAACCATATATATAACAGTTTTTGATATTTAGAAGACATGCAATAAATAAGGTAAAAATTTATCTCCCCATTCGCTTTACCAAGTTATATCCTTGTCCTATGTTATATATAAAAATAAAATCTAGATAAAGGTCTAAAGAAAGAAAACATAAAATTAGTAGAAGAAATATTGTTTAATATGTAAATATTTGGGAGTGGGGAAGGTCTTATCAAGGATAGTACCAAAGGCAATATCTATAAAGCAAAAGATTGATAGGTATGATCATACAATTTGATACTTTCTTCTGCAAAAACAACATAAATAAAAGATACAAACTGGAAAAATACTTACAAAATATATGACATGAGGTTATTTATCCTTAATGTATAAAAGTCTTATATGAATTAATAAGAAACACATGTACACATATTAGTGTTTTGGAGAGATGGACAGAGAACATAAACTGAAATACAAATGTCTAATAAATGGCCAAAAGTTAAACTTTATTAGTAATTGAAATGGAAATTGATAACAAGCTATCATTTCTACCTGTCAGAATAATAGAGACTTTATAAAAAACTAACACTGAGTTTCGATGGGAGAAATGCAAGGACAGAATGACTACTTATAGGAGTACAAATTGGTAGTTTTTTTAGAGGGCAATTTGTAAGAAAAACCTTTAAATGAGCATGCCCGATGATCTAGCAATAATTCTTTTAGCAATTTAACCTAAAAAAATTTGTACCAAACTTTAGCTGCAAAAATATTCAGGGAATCAATTGGTTAAACAAATTGTGGCCGAGCGTGGTGGCTCACGCCTGTAATCCCAACACTTTGGGCGGCCAAGGAGGGTGGATCATGAGGTCAGAAGATCGAGACCATCCTGGCTCACACAGTGAAACCCCGCCTCTACTGAAAATACAAAAAATTAGCAGGGAGTGGTAGTGGGCGCCTGTAGTCCCAGCTACTCAATAGGCTGAGGCAGGAGAATCACTTGAACCTGGGAGGCAGAGGTTGCAGTGAGCTGAGATCGCACCACTGCACTCCAGCCTGGGCGACAGAGCGAGACTCCGTCTCCAAAAAAAAAAAAAAAATTCAAACAAAAAAATTGTATACAGAATATAAAATCAAAAACTATGTCCCCATTTAAAATGATATCGTGGAATATGAATTGACCTGGAAAGATGGTCATCGTATGTGGTTGAACAAAGAAAAAAGAGGCAAATTCATCCATTTTAAGTATATGATTCAATGAGTTTTAATACATTTATAGCATTTACAGAGTTGTACAGCCATCACATTCCAATTAAAATGATCTTTCTTTTCTTGCTTACCTATATTTTCTTCTGCTTCTATGCTAGGTATGTATAACTGGCCATTTTAAAAGTTAAATTCCCCCTTCAATACTGACTCCTCCAAAAAAAAAAAAAAAAGGCAAATTTAAAATGTCAAAATAATAGTAACGGTAGCTAAAACGTTTTTCAAAGAATGAAAAAGATAACAAGCAAATACACTTTAATTTTTGTAGAGAGATTAAACACTTGCAGAGAGGTTGGAGGACCTGCTTTCAGTCTGTGTAAGTGTTCTTATTTGCAAAAGGGCTTTACTCTTATCCCCACCTACCCTCTCTTTCTCTGACCTTGCTGATCCTCCCAATGTATTTTGGCTTTAAAAGGATAAGGAGTTTTAGTATGGGATTTATTAAAAGTCCTAATTCAGCCTTAATTCCTAAAAGTAAAAGAAACTAGGCTTGATAAACATAAGGAAACATGAATTCAAGGAATAGATAAGAACACAAAAACACAATAGAAAATGTTAGTGGGGCACGATGGTTCACACTGTAATCCCAGCACTTTGGGAGGCTGAGCCCAGGAGTTTGAGACCACCAGCCTGGTCAATATATTGAGACCCCATCTCTACAAAAGATTTAAAAAGTGGTGCTCACTGTGGTCCCAGCTATTCAAGAGGCTGAGGTGGGAGAATCACTTGAGCCTGGGAGATTGAGGGTACAGTGAGCTATGATCACACCACTGTACTACAGCCTGGGTGACAGAGCAAGACCCTGTTAAAAAACTGCTACTGAAATACATTGCTTTTTCAAAGATCAATATATAATAACCAATTGTTATAGCTGTGAAAATTATACATTATATACAAAATAAAAAGCACTGATTTACCACGTTGGGCAAAACCACAATAATTTTCCAACTCTAAGCCACTTCTGCCATCATCAAGATATCAGATCCAAAAGTACCAGAAAAATAGGGATGAGACTTGAAATTTTCTAAAAATGTTATGCTACTCAGATACATTTTGCTTTATAGAAATAGAAGGAGAGCACACATAAAATGCATATTTACCTGTGTGTCACTGTTAGAATGTAAGCTAGTGCTAGAATAAATATGAAAATATAGGAGAAGGGGTTGAAATGCCAAAGTCCTTTCATATGAGGAGACAAAAGATCAAAAGATACACTTTTCGCATAACAGAATCACAGAGTGTTATGACACAGTAGTTGTTTCTACTTCAACTTATTTATGAATGAGAAAATCAGAACAAGTATGACCTGTCCATAGTGATATATTAGCTAGTTACCATAAAAAAAAAACACACAAAACTCTCATCTCTTTCATCATAGTCTAGCACATTTTTCTTTTTCTTTCTTTCTTTCTTTCTTTTTTTTTTTTTTTTTTTTTTTTTTGAGATGGAGTTTCACTCTGTCGCCAGGTTAGAATGCAGTGGCGCAATCTCGGCTCACTGCAACCTCCGCCTCCCGGGTTCAAGTGATTCTCCTGCCTCAGCCTCCCAAGTAGCTGGGACTACAGACGCCCACCACCGTGTCCAGCTAATTTTTGTATTTTTAGTAGAAACAGGGTTTCATCATGTTGGCCAGGATGGTCTTGATCTCTTGACCTTTTGATCCACCCGCCTCGGCCTCCCAAAGTGCTGGAATTACAAGTGTGAGCCACCACGCCCAGCCTATTTTTCTTTAATCCTTGCTTTTATAGGATACAGAGTAGAAGCTCTGGAGTCTAAATGCTTGATTTCAAATCCTGTGTCACCACCTAACTAGCTATGTAATTTTGGCCAAGTTACTCAATATTTTTTTTTTTTTTTTTTTTTTGAGACGGAGTCTCGCTCTGTCGCCCAGGCTGGAGTGCAGTGGCCAGATCTCAGCTCACTGCAAGCTCCGCCTCCCGGGTTCACGCCATTCTCCTGCCTCAGCCTCCCGAGTAGCTGGGACTACAGGCGCCCGCCACCACGCCCGGCTAATTTTTTTTTGTATTTTTAGTAGAGATGGGGTTTCACCGTGTTAGCCAGGATGGTCCCGATCTCCTGACCTCGTGATCCGCCTGTCTTGGCCTCCCAAAGTGCTGGGATTACAGGCGTGAGCCACCGCGCCCGGCCCCAAGTTACTCAATATTTTTGGATCTTATCTGTATAGTGGAGGATCTAATAGTACTCAAAATAAAAGTACAACAATTGATATATTGTATGTAAAATGCTTAATACAGTGCCTGGCACATGGTAAGCATTCAATAAACACTAGCTATTTGTTACTCAGTGTAAATAAAGTTTTTTTTTTTGTTTTTTTTTTTTGTTTTTAGAGGAGTCTCGCTCCATCGCCCAGGCTGGAGTGCGATGGCGTGATCCGGCTCACTGCAACTTCTGCCTCCTGGGTTCAAGCAATCTCCTGCCTCAGCCTCCTGAGTAGCTGGGATTACAGGAGCCCACCACCATGCCCGACTAATTTTTGTATTTTTAGTAGAGACAGGATTTCACCATGTTGGCCGGGCTGGTTTTGAACCCCTGACCTCAGGTGATCCGTGCACCTCGGACTTCCAAAGTGCTGGGATTACAGGTGTGAGTAACCGCACCCAGTCTAAATAAAGTTTTTAAATGATAACATCACAGGCAAGAGTGTGACTAAAAATATGTAAAACAAGGGGTTAAAGAAGTTGAATTTGGCCGGGCGCGGTGGCTCAAGCCTGTAATCCCAGCACTTTGGGAGGCCGAGACGGGCGGATCACGAGGTCAAGAGATCGAGACCATCCTGGCTAACACAGTGAAACCCCGTCTCTACTAAAAAATACAAAAAACTAGCCGGGCGAGGTGGCGGCGCCTGTAGTCCCAGCTACTCGGGAGGCTGAGGCGGGAGAATGGCGCAAACCCGGGAGGCGGAGCTTGCAGTGAGCTGAGATCCGGCCACTGCACTCCAGTCTGGGCGACAGCGCGAGACTCCCTCTCAAAAAAAAAAAAAAAAAAAAGAAGTTGAATTTGTGTGTGGAAGCAGAGAAGAGAGAAAAGGGCATGGTGTGGAGAGGGAAATTATGAGTCAGGAAACAAACTAGATTTAATTACAGCAAGATAATGAGAAGAAAACTGGACCATAGGATAATTTTATTTTGTTTTATCTATTTATTTTTTGAAACACGGCCTCACTCTGCCTCCTAGGGTGGAGTGCAGCGGTGTGATCATGGTTCATTGCAGCCTCAAACTCACGGGCTCAAGTGATCCTCCCACCTCAGCTTCCTGAGTAGCTGGGACTACCGGCGCACGCCACTACACCCAGCTAACTTTTCAAAATTTTTTATAGGGACAGGGTCTCACTATATTGCCCAGAATGGTCTCGAACTCCTGAACTCAAGTGATCCTCTGATCCTGTTCTCCCAAAGTGCTGGGATTATAGGCATGAACCACCCTGCCCAGGCTAAGGCAAATCTTACCATAATAATTAGTTCTTTTTTTTTTTTTTTTTTTTTGAGACGGAGACTCTCCCTCAGTCGCCCAGGCTGGAGTGCAGTGGCGCGATCTCGGCTCATTGCAAGCTCCGCCTCCCGGGTTCACGCCATTCTCCTGCCTCAGCCTCCGAAGTAGCTGGAACTACAGGCGCCCGCCGTGTTAGCCAGGATGGTCTCGATCTCCTGACCTCGTGATCCGCCCGCCTCAGTCTCCCAAAGTGCTGGGATTACAGGCGTGAGCCACAGTACCCGGCCAACAATTAGTTCTTAACAAACCAACCAACAAACTACATCCGGGCATTGTGGCTCACGCCTATAATCCCAGCACTTTGGGAGACTGAGGCGAGGGGGATCACTTGATGTCAGAAGTTCCAGACCAGTCTAACATGGTGAAACCCCATCTCTACTAAAAATACAAAAATTAGTCGGGTGTGGTGGTGGGCACCTGTAATCCCAGCTACTCAAGAGACTGAGGCAGGATAATTGCTTGAACCCAGGAGGCAGAGGTTGCAGTGAGCCGAGATTGTGCCATTGCACTCCAGCCTGGGCAACAAGAGCTAAACTCCATATCAAAAAATATATATATATATATATTTTTCTAAATATATATATATATTCTTTTTTTTTTTTTTTTTTTTTTTTTTTTTTTTTTTTGAGACGGAGTCTGGCTCTGTCACCTAGGCTGGAGTGCAGTGGCCGGATCTCTGCTCACCACAAGCTCCTCCTCCTGGGTTTACGCCATTCTCCTGCCTCAGCCTCCGGAGTAGCTGGGACTACAGGCGCCCGCCACCTCGCCCGGCTAGTTTTTTGTACTTTTTAGTAGAGACGGGGTTTCACCGTGTTAGCCAGGATGGTCTCGATCTCCTGACCTCGTGATCCGCCCGTCTCGGCCTCCCAAAGTGCTGGGATTACAGGCTTGAGCCACCGCGCCCGGCCAATATATATATATATTCTAAAAGCTGGATCATGTATGCTGTATAAAGTGAATTGTATCACCCTACCAAACAGTAAAAGGCCAGAAAGTTTGGTTCCGGAGTCAGAGCCAAAACTGTTTCAGGTGGTAGCTACAGGCATACCCATTAACCAATGGTAACACAAAGAGACTTTTGTCCACATATTTATAGAATTTTGTCCCCAGTTTTTATAGGGAAATTTGTTCAAGTTTACCAAAACAATGATAGCACTCTTAAGAGTTCTATGGAC
This sequence comes from Chlorocebus sabaeus, assembly GCF_047675955.1. NCBI lineage: Eukaryota > Metazoa > Chordata > Mammalia > Primates > Cercopithecidae > Chlorocebus > Chlorocebus sabaeus. The sequence goes on along the minus strand of NC_132929.1, from coordinate 48,243,413 downwards.
CCCATCTTGAACCTTTCTTCTAAGATGGCAGTGTCCATGTAAGCTCTTTATGTGCCCTTAAAAACAGCTAGAGGTGTTAGAAATTAGAATCTTTGTAATCAATTCTTGGTTCCTCAGAATGCCCAAACAAGTAAAATTGACTGGGTTTGCAGCTGGAAGGGACTTTAGACATCCCTAATTTTACAGAAGGGAAAACTGAGGCTCCACAGGGTGAACTAACTTGCCTATCATCAAAGTAGCCAATAGCAGAGCTGGCACTAGAATTTCAGTCACCTAATTTCTAGTGCAGTACTATTTCCACTGTCAGAAGTTATTAAAATTATATATTTAAACGAGTCTTTTAAAAAAGTCAGTCCAGAGATTCCTAAATAATTACCCAGGAGTTTGTCCTGGATCAGCTGTAAAAAATTATTAGTAGTGCTTCTTAGAGATACATACCTTTGGCTCCATCTTCAGAGATTCTGATTCAGTATTGTCAGGATATGGAATCTGTATTGTTTAAAACTTTCGAGTTAATTCTCTTGATCAGCTAGGCCTGGGAAGCATTCTCTGGACCAGTCATTTATCAGATGTACCAGTACCATCGATAACATTAGTACAGCTTCTACTTGAATACCTTCAATATAAAATCTATTACATAAACAAGTCCTTGATAGTATGATACCTAAGCAAAGGAGGATGAGGACGAGGTTTAAATTCTATTTTAAACTTTAGAAACCTCTACTCAAGTTTAGGCAAAGAAGTAGGATTTCTCCGGCAGGGCACCACAGCTCATGCCTGCAATCCCAGCACTTTGGAAGGCCGAGGTGGGCAGATCACCTGAGGTCAGGAGTTCGAGACCAGCCTGGCCAACATGGTGAAACCCCGTCTCTACTAAAAATACAAGAATTAGCTGGGCATGGTGGCATGCACCTGTAATCCCAGCTACTCAGGAGGCTGAGGCAGAAGAATCATTTGAATCTGGGAGGTGGACGTTGCAGTGAGCCAAGATTGCACCATTGCATTCCAGCCTGGGCAACAGAGCAAGACTCTGACTCAAAAAAAAAAAAAGTAGAATTTCTCCATGTCTTAATAAATTGGGCATATGTGTCAGTTTTCACATAATTTGGGTCTGTGTTAATGGAACCATGGAAATAGGCAGAATATCTGTTGAGTTCAATGGTAAAACTCAGGAAGCTGGATGTAATGGTACTTTAGACTGTGTCTAAATGGTATTAAGACTGTATCTTAATTTATGAATTATGTGTTCATGCTTCTTGGCACTTGTAATTAAGGTTTCACTTTCAAATACATCAGTGTACATCTCACTCTGAAGCTAGCTATATAGAGAACAAGCAATAAATTATAAAAGCTATTATACAATTACTATTAGCATAGTAATATAACTTAGTTAATTTCAGAATTTATTTTCCCCTTCTCCTTCCTAAAGAACTTTGCTTTTGTTCAACATTTCCCCTCTCTTCCATGAATTCTACATAATTCTTTGAATCTCACCTTATCTCTAGCCCTAGCTGTTTTATTAGGACTAGTGAAAACATGGTATTCCTACTTCCATGCCCATGTTTGTTACTTGCTCCAGAACTAGGCTTAAGGCAATCAGCACATAGCATTCTTATGGTGACTATCACTGGTCTGGGGGAGAATATACATTGACCAATCAAACTGAAGGGAAAGACTTACATTCAACAGTAGGTGAGAGGTTTCCTTTCTCTCCACTTATACTTGAATAAGGGTACCTGTTACCACTACTGCTGCTGGCAACCATCATGTGGCCAAGAGGAAAGCCATTTAAGGATGAACCCTACACTCTGAGGAAGGCAGAGCTGGGAGAATAGCATAGAAATGGAGCCAGAGCATGGCTCTCTAGACACCCTAACCACTGGACTTTGTTTTGCGAGATAACAAAATTCCATATTGTTTTAGCTGGTGTGAATTAGGTTTCATTATATACAGCTGAAAATATCATAACTATTCATGCATAAAATATATTGTGAGGTGGGCAGGGGATATGTTGGAAATCTCTGTCCTCTTAATTTTGATGCTCCAAAACTGCTCTAAAAAATAAAGTCTTCTAAAAAATACATATTGCAAGGTTCAGCCCAACAAATACTTTAGTATAATGTGACCTGCTCTAATCCTCAGACTATGGCAAAATTATATTTGATCTAACCAATGAGTATTTGACTTGGAGTCTCTGAGTGTCTGGCTGCATCACCAAGACTTCATTCGTAAGGCTATTGTCCTACCTACAAAATATGTAAACTCTTATTGAGGGACACAGTATGAGAAAGGCTCTCTAGAACCATTCAGGAGCTGTGCCATGGTGTTTGCATCAGTATATATTATACTTAGTAATAGGCAATGAGTCTGCATAAAGATTTACTTACTTATTAAGCACATGCAAAGACTGAAAGGTGAGGACATTGAGGTACAAGCAGAAGTAGGGGACTGTAATGTCAAGGAAGCAGAAGGAAAAAATGTTTTGAGAAGGAAAGGATGATCAGCTGTTCAAGTGCTGCTAGAAGCTTTCTTGGAATTTCAAATGCAAGTGAGTAGGCAAGGTATTCACACATTATCAAACAAAGTTGCATATAGTAAATGTGATGTGAATTCAAAGGTTGTACATTCTAGCTCTTTCCTACTCAAAAGTAGCATCACTTAGGAGTTGTTACAATTGCAGAACCAGCCAAGCATAGTGGCTCACACCTGTAATCCATAAGAGGCCCTAGGCAGGAGAATCACCTGAGCTCAAGAGTTCAAGACTAGCCTGAGCAATATGGTGAAAGAAACTCCATCTCTACCAAAAAAATACAAAACATAGCTGAGTGTGGGGGCACGTGCCTATAATCCCAGCTACCCCAGAGACTGAGGTGGGAGGGTAGGTTGAGGTCGCAGTGAGGTGTGATTGCACCACTATGTTCTTCAGCCTGAGCAACAGAGCAAGACTGCCTCCAAAAAAAAAAAAAGGAAGCACAGAACCTCAGATGCCAGTCCCACCAATCTCACCCAGAATCTATGAAATCAAAATTTTACTTTTTTTTTTTTTTTTTTTTTTTTTGAGATGGAGTCTCACTCTGTCGCCCAGGCTGGAGTGCAGTGGCGTGATCTCGGCTCACTGCAAGCTCCGCCTCCAGGGTTCATGCCATTCTCCTGCCTCAGCCTTTCGAGTAGCTGGGACTACAGGCACCCGCCACCACACCTGGCTAATTTTTTGTATTTTTAGTAGAGGCGGGGTTTCACCATGTTAGCCAGGATGGTCTTCATCTCCTGACCTCGTGATCCACCTGCCTCAGCCTCCCAAAGTGCTGGGATTATAGGTGTGAGCCACCGCGCCCAGCCACAATTTTACGTTTTAACAACAAACTGATGAAGGCTGGCATTTTAGGAATTTAACCAAGTGATACACAGTATGAAGTGAAGAGAAGCAGTCTAGAAGTAAGGGGATAGGCTTGGTTTTTGTATTTTTTTTAAACCACTTTTGTCTTCCTTTTAATCGAAATTTTATATTTTACATATTTACATATATGCATATATAAGTATATATACATATACAATTCATTTTCACCTATAAATGTATATATACATATAAAATGTATGTATATATGTACAATTCTTTTTTACCTTTAAAAACGTGTGGTGTATGGCTGGGCGCTGAGGGTCACACCTGTAATCCCAGCACTTTGGGAGGCCGAGGTGGGTGGATCACGAGGTCAGGAGATCCAGACCATCCTGGCTAACACGGTGAAACCCCGTCTCTACTAAATATACAAAAAATTAGCCGGGCAAGGTGGTGGGCACCTGTAGTCCCAGCTACTCGGGAGGCTGAGGCAGGAGAATGGCGTGAACCTGGGAGGCGGAGCTTGCAGTGAGCCAAGATTGTGCCACTGCACTCCAGCCTGGGCGACAGAGCAAGACTCCATCTCAAAAAAAAAAAAAAAAGTGTGTATATATGTATATGTTTGTGTGTACATAAATGTTATATATATATATATTTTTTTTTTTTTTTGGTGAAGGACGACCTTACGGAGCAGCAGCCTCCTTTTGGCTCATCCTGGACGACGTCTCCTCGACACATCTGACCTTCGGGAAGGAGTTCACAGAAGCAGTGGAAGCCAAACACGTGGCTCAGCAGGAAGCAGAGAGGGCCAGATTTGTGGTGCAAAAGGCTGGGCAGCAGAAAAAGGCAGCCATGATATCTGCTGAGGGCTACTCCAAGGCAGCCGAGCTGATCACCACCTCACTGGCCACCGCGGGGACTGGCCTGATGGAGCCGGGCCAGCCGGAAGCCACCGGGGATACCGCGGGCCAGCTCTCACGCGCCTGAGGCGGGGAAGTACCTGCTCCTTCCGCTGCACCAGTGAGGGCCCACCCTGCCTGCATCTGTGCAGACCACCTGCACCTGGAGACCACCTCTCTCTGGGTGATTGCTTCTGCAGCCTCAAAGCGAGCCACCACCTGCTTAAGGATGTCTGTAGTGATGTATGGCAGCACAGGCTCATCACAGCTCTCTCCGATGCTGGTGAAGATGCAAGGAAGCTGGCTAGGGACAGGCAGGAAGAGGATGCACAGTGGGGTATTGACATTCTGTAAGTCTTTGCTACCAGTGATGACTGGCACCTTATGTGGTCGAGAATGCCAAAGGTAATTGGTTTCTGTATCCATGGGAGGAGAAAGTGAGTTCGTTCCCCTACCATAATGTCCTGTACCCCAGAATCGGTCAAAGATGACAGCTCTGTGCCCAGCATCCACATTATATAAGGCAAGAGTTCACCATGCCTCCTGCAACAGCTAAGGCCAGGCCAAACTTGCCAATGGACTCAAACACTCTGGCAGCCATGTTTCCTTCTGCTGGACCCTCTCACACTTGCTTCCACTGACCTCCACATGAATTCCTCAGCCACGCATACAAAATCTTTTTTTTTTTTTTTTTAATTAGCTGGGCATGGTGGTGCACACCTGTCATCTTAGTTACTCAGGAGACTGAGGAGGGAGAATTGCTTGAGCCCAGGAGTGGGCAGCTGCAGTGAGCTATGATTGGGCCACTGCACTCTGGCCTCCGTGACAGAGCAGGACACTGCCACTAAAATTAAAAAATTTTAAACTTTAAAATTTTAAAAATAAAAAATATATAATACATATAATTCTTTTTTCACCTTAATTTTTTTTTTCTGTAACACCTCCTTACTGATTCATAAAACGCTTCCTTGGCCAGGTGCCATGGCTCATGCCTATAATCCCAGAACTTTGGGAGGCCAAGGCAGGTGGGTCATCTGAGGTCAGGAGTTTGAGACCAGCCTGGCCAACATGGTGAAAACCCATCTTTACTAAAAATACAAAAAAGTTAGCCAGGCATGGTGGCAGGAGTCTATAATCCCAGCTACTTGGGAGGCTGAGGCAGGAGAATCACTTGAACCGAGGAGATGGAGATTGCAGTGAGCCGAGACCACACCATTGAACCCCAGCCTGGGCAATAAGAATGAAACTCCATCTCACAAAATAAAAAATAAAAAAATAAAAAAATAAAAAGCTTCCTTTTCTCAACAGTTTAACGGTATTCTATTGACTGAATAAATAATAATTTATTTTTCAGTCTCCTATGATAGACTAAGTTGTTTACAGATTTACCAATAATCCTGAAGTGAATGACTGCAAATGCGAATCACTTTCCATATGTATGAATTTATCTACAGGATTAAATTCCTAGGAATTGAAGAGTACATTTTAAACATTTAAACATTCCTGTTGTTGCTGTTAAATTTCCCTCTATAGAGGCAGTACCAATTTATGTTCCCCACTCTAAGATTGTCTTATCAAAAAAAATTTTTCTTTTTGACTGGCGCGGTGGCTCATGCCTGTAATCCCAGAACTTTGGGAGGCCAAAGCAGGTGGATCCCTTGAGGTCAGGAATTCAAGAGCAGCCTGGCCAACATGGCAAAACCCAGTCTCTATTAAAAATACAAAAATTAGTCGGGCATGGTGGCACACACGTGTAATCTCAGCTACTCAGGAGGCTGAGGCAGGAGAATCACTTGAACCCAGGAGGCAGAGGTTGCAGTAAGCAGAAATCGTGCCCCTGCACTTCAGTCCATGCAACAGAACAAGACTTCATCTAAACAAACAAACAAACAAAAGAAATTCTTAATCTTAATGAAGTCCAAAGTACCAAATGATCTTTCATGGTTACTGTTATTTTTATGTGTTGGTCCTGTTTAAGAAATCTTTGCTTACCCTGATGTCATGGAGATAACTGTTTTCTTCTAGAAGTTTAATTGAATTTAATTCTATGTAGTTTGATTACATGTAGTTTTGTGTATCCACAACCACAGTGAAGATACAGAACAGTTCCATCAACACAAGAATCTCCTCTTGTTCTTTAATAACCACAACTTCCTTTCATCCTTCTCCCATCCCTCAATTCTTAACCCTTGACAACTACACATTCTTTCTTTATCTCTGGTATTTTGTAATTTCAAGTCTGTTTTTTAAATGGAATCCTAAATATAAAACCTTTAAGGTTGGCCTTTTCACTCAACATAATTTCCTTGAGATCCATCGAAGTTGTGTGTATCAGTAGTTTGTTCCTTTTATTGCTGAGTAGTATTCCATGGTATCATGTACCACAGTTTAACCATTCACCCATTGAAGGACATTTACAGTGTTTCCAGTTTGGGGCTATTAGGAACAAAACTGCTATGACCATTGATGTACATGTTTTTGTGTGTGTGAATATAAGTTTTCTCTTCTCTGGGATAAGAGAAGAGTTCAATTGCTGGGTTATATAGTAGTTGCATGTTTAGTTTATAAGAGACCGCCAAACTGTTTTCTAGAGTGGCTGTACTATTTAACATTCTCACCAGTAATATATGTATGATCTGGTTTCTCTGTATCCTTCAAAGCATTTGGTGGTATCGCTAGTTTTTATTTTAGCCATTCTAATAGACATGTAGTGATGTCTCACTGTGATTTTAATTTGCATTTTTCTAATGTCTATTGATGTTGAATATCTTTTCATGTGTTTATTTGCCATCTGTGTATCCTCTTTGGTGAGATGCCTGTTCAGGTATTTGCGAATTCTCATTGGATTGTTTCCTTTGTGTGCTTTTTTAATTGCTGGGGTTTGAGAGTTCTTTTTATATCCTAGTCCTTTGTCAGATGTGGTTTGCAAATATTTCCTTCCACTCTGTAGCTTGTTCTTCCTCTTCTTAATGGGGCCTTTCACAGAACAGAAGTTTTTCATTTTCATGAAATGCAATTTGTCAATTTTTCCTTTTAGATATACTTTTTTTTTTTTTTTTTTTTTTTTTTTAGAGATAGGTCCTATGTTGCTCCAAGCTGGTCTCGAACTCCCGGCCTCACACAATTCTCCCACCTCAGCCTCCCAGTGTGTTGGGATTACAGGTATGATCCACTGCTCCCAGCCTACTAGGTAATATTAAGTATTCACTTTTTTTAATTTTTAATTTTTAGATTTCTTTTTCTTTTTTGAGACAGGGTCTTGTACTGTCACCCAGGCTAAAGTTCAATGGCACGATCTCGGCTCACTGCAACCTCTACCTCCCGGATTTAAGCAATTTTCCTGCCTCAGCCTCCTAAGTAGCTGGGACTACAGACATGTGCCACCATGCCTGGCTAATTTTTGTATTTTTAGTAGAGATGGGGTTTCACTATGTTGGCCAGACTGGTCTCGAACTCTTGACCTCATGTGATTTGCCCACCTCAGCCTCCCAAAGTGCTGGGAACACAGACACGAGCCACTGTGCCCAGCCTAAAAATGTTTTTAAATTTTTTTATGGGCAGCCTTTATAGCCAGAGAAGGCTTAGAGAGACCCCCAAGTATTCACATTTATTTACACAAATTGTATTTGGTTTGGAATATATCATATTATTGGGATATGCTTTTCGCATCTATAGCCTTACTTATTTTCAAAATGTGATCTGTGTTTCCTTTCCTTTATTTTTGTTTGTATTTATTCCAATAATATAGAATGTTTATTTTTTTCTATTGAATGCATTTATAATAACTTTATATATGCCCTAATGATCATTTTCTTTAGATTGATCTAATGACTGTTATAAGAAAGATGTAATTGATAATGGAATCTTTCCTATTCTTTCCCTTTATTCTTTTTGTCTTCCATCATCTGATTTTATTTTTATTTTTTAAGAAATTGGGTCTTATTGTTTATCAGCCTTTTGGCTAAGATCAAGTGTGGAGATGGGGTCTTGCTATGTTGCCCAGGCTGGATTTGAATTCCTGGGCTCAAGTAGTCTTCCCACCTCAGCCTCCTGAGTTATTGGCATGTGCCACTGCACCTGGTTGATATTAGACTTATTGTCTTTTGTAGTATTTACACTTTCCTAGAAAAGTATGTAGCTCCCTGTAATAGACAATCCAACTAATACTGGCTTTGAAAATATGGCTTTAGTTTTCTCACATAACAAGAATTCTGGAAATAGGTAGTTCTTGGCAGTTTCCCCTGCTCAACACTGTCATTGACAACTTAAGGTTTTTCTGTATTTCTGCTCTTCCATCCTCAGTATGTTGGCTCTTGACTTCATGCTTTTTGCTTCATATATCCAGGATGACTGTTGCAGCTCTGGCCATCACAATAGCATTTAAGACTAGAGGATGCTGGGTACAGTGGTTCACACCTGTAATCACAGTATTTGGGAGGCTGAGGCAGGAGAATCACTTGACCCTAGGAATTTAAGACCAGCTTGGATAGCATAGCGAGACCCTGTCTCTACAAAAAATAATTTAAAAATTAGCAGGCAAGCCGGGCATGATGGCTCACGCCTATAATCCCAGCACTTTGGGAGGCCGAGATGGGTGGATCACCTGAGGTTGGGAGTTTGAGACCAGCCTGACCAACATGGAGAAACCCCGTCTCTACTAAAAATACAAAATTAGCCGGGCGTGGTGGCACATATCTGTAATACCAGCTACTCGGGAGGCTGAGGCAGGAGAATCACTTGAACCCAGGAGGCGGAGGTTGCAATGAGCCAAAATCGCACCACTGCACTCCGGCTTGGGTAACGAGAGAGCCTCTGTCTAAAAAAAAAAAAGAAAAAAAAAAAAAAAAAAGCCAGGCATCATGACATGTACCTGAAGTCCCAGCTAATCAGGAGGCTGAGACAGGAGCATTGCTTGAACCAAGGAGGTTGAGGCTGCAGTGAGCCATGATCAAGTGCCACTGCACTCTAGCCTGGGTGACAGAACGAGACCATCTCAAAACGAAAAGGAAAAGCTGAGAGCAGCACTATTAGTGTTTGCAAAGCAAATACATGTTTACTCTATTGTCTTATTGGACAGAAATATATCATATAGTTATCTCTAGCTATACAGGAGGAAAGAAAGTGATTATGTGGTATGCCACTATTGAAATCAGTCTTTTGTTATGTCCTGTAGGAAAGTTTTAAAGTTTTCTTCATATATATCTTCTACAGTTATTTTCATTCTTGGGTGTTTTATTCTTTACTATTTTGAATATATTTTGTTGTTACATTTTCTAATTGGTTATATGGCTAATGTTTAAATTAGTTTCTGATTTTTGAGTGTTGATTATTTTGTTCATCCATATAAGTAAAGTTTCTTCTTAGTTCTGATGGTAAGTTAGGGCAGTGAGGTGGAAGAGGGAGATGTAACAACCGACACCCTGGAAGTACTGTTTCTTCCATAGATCTTACTGCATATGCTGCCCCTTTGAACTAGCTTAGCTACCCAGCAAGGCCTAGCACAAATCCAAAAGCACAGCTTAAAGAGAGCAGTGGAGCTAATACCTCTCTAAAGGCAGAAAAGCTATAGTCATTTCCCAGTACAGAAAGATGAGCAAGAAAATTACCACAATTAATAATGTGTTTGGTCTTTTTTCAGTCTACTCTTAGAAAAAAAAAATTGTGCAGCAGCTTTGCAAAACACTGCAAAGACAAAATGTAATAACAAAATAAACCCCTCCTCTAATGCTAGGGTATGGATCTTTTCTAATGACCAGAGTTTTAAACACAAGGTTTTCAAATAATTACCTGAGCTCTTGAATCTCCATAGCCCCAGAGCTGATTTTGGGGTAAGGACTAGAGAAACATGAATTGCTATGTGTAAAAAAATGCAAGGAAATAGGATTTTGTTCCATCAAAGAACGGGGCACCAAAAAGTAAAAGAGGACGAGAAAAGAAGGGAGATAGTAAAACTAAGCATATATGACAAGAGGCTAGAGTCGAAGAAATATAAATGGCTGAGGAAATTTCATTTTTGTTTTTATTTTTTAAGAATATTTATTTAAATATGATGCATGGGAATGCAGGTATGAATAAAAGAAAATGCAAGTTACAGGTTTTCAAGCCAGTCAAATATCCAATACCTCCATGGTTTTAGACAAAATTATAAGGGAGGTAAAGTTTGTCATTAGCAATCTCCTTCATGCTTTTCAGTATCCCTATCCTCCAGGTAATTAGCCCCTTCATCCTGCCTGAAAGCTCTCAAAATTCTTTCCCTATCTAGACCTTCCCTTTGCAAAGTTTATTCTTCCTTCTCTTAACTATCAAAGCATCTGCTTAGTAATATTTAGATATATCACTATATGATTGATTTGAATAATCTGATTTAAGATATGACTAAAATTTTAACTATCCTCTTAGAGAATTCATACTTTAAAACTGGTCTCTGTTAATTCATAGTTACTAAGAGGCATGTCTTTTAATGCTTCTTGTCTTGTCTATCCTCTATTGTCTCCTTGTTTCCTTTCTTTCCTTTTTTTTTTTTTTTTTCTTTTTTTGAGTCGGAGTCTTGCTCTGTCGCCCAGGCTGGAGTGTAGTGGTGCGATCTCGGCTCACTGTAAGCTCCACCTTCCAGGTTCACACCATTCTCCTGCCTCAGCCTCCTAAGTAGCTGGGACTACAGGCCCCTGCCACCATGCCCAGCTAATTTTGTGTGTTTTTAATAGAGATGGGGTTTCACCATGTTGGCCAGGCTGGCCTCAGGTGATCCACCCTCCTCAGCCTCCCAAAGTGCTGGGATTACAGGCATGAGCCATCACACCTGGTGAAAATTCGCTACAAAAAATCCAAAAATTATCCAGGTGTGGTGGCATGCACCTACAGTCCCAGCTCCTCAGGAGGTATCACCTGAGCCCAGGAGGTCGAGGCTGCAGTGAGCCATGATCATGCCACTGAATTCCAGCCTGAGCAATAAAGTGAGGCCCCATCTCAAAAGAAAAAAAAAAAATCTTTCAGCAAAATAGGAACAGAGGAGAATGTCTTCAACTTGATAAAGAACATCTACAGAAAGCCTGACACTAACAACATACTTAGGGTAAGAAACTGGAAGCTTTCTTGCTCAGATCAGGAGCAAGGCCCGAATGTTCCCTTTCACCACTCCTTTTCAGTGTTGTACTAGAACTCTTAGCTAATGAAATAAGAAAAAGAAATAAAAGTTATATAGATTTGGACAGAAGAAATAAAAACTGTCTTTGTTCACAGAAGACGCGATTTTGTATGTAAAAATCCAAAAGAAGTGACAAAAAATAAAACCTTCTGGAACTAATAAACAATTATAGCAAGATACAAAGTTAATATAAAAATTTCAATCACTATCCTATATGCCAGCTAAATATACCAGCAATAAACTAATAGAATGTGAAATTAAAAGCATTGTACCATTTACGTTAGCACCACCAAAAATGAAATACTTAGATATAAATCTAATAAAATACACATATAATCTATGTGAGGGAAAATACAAAACTCTGATGGAAGAAATCAAACAGAACTAAATAAATCAAGAGATATTTCTTGTTCTCGAATAGGAAGACTTAATATTATTAAGATGTCAGTTCTTCCTGACTTCATAGATTCAATACATTCCCAATTAAAATCCCAGCTACTTGATACAGGATTCTGGGAAGATGACAAAGTAGAAGGCACCAGGAATCTGTCTCCCCACCTGACAACCATAGCACTGGCAGAATTTGTCTGATGAAACTATTTTGAAACTCTAGAGTCTACTGAAGGCTTGCAACATCCAGGAGAAGTCTTGGATGCTAAAGTGAGTTTAAATTTGGTCAAATTCAGCTCCTGAATACAATAGCAGGTAACCATCCTCCACCCCTGAGCCACTTGGCAGGCAGTTTGTGCAAGTGTTCCTAGAGCACCTTGCAAACATCTTGTGGGAACCCAGGTGGGGAAAAAGGTCCCTGTCCTTCAAATATTAGGCATCTAAGCCGTGATTGCTGATTACTGATGCTGATCATAGAGGTGCAGACAAAGAGGTTGGCTGCCATTGTTGTAGTCTGGAAAGTATTGAGTCTGAGGAACAGAAATAATAAAGATTGAAGAAAAGTGAGCCAAAGGGACCTGTGGGACACAATCAAGTGAACGAAAGTGTGTGTTATGGTAATTTCAGAAAGAGGAGAGAGAGAGAGTTGGGGCAGAGAGAATATTTGAAGAAATAATGGCTGAAAACTTCCCAAATTAAATGAAAGACATGTGTATAAACATCCAAGAAGCTCAAAAAACTCTAAGATGAACTCAGAGATACACACTGAGACACATTATAATTAAAGTTTTGGAAACCAAAAACAATGACAGAATATTTAAAGAAGCAAGAGAAAAGTGACTCATCACATGTAAGGGATCCTCAATAAGATTATTAGAAGATTTCTCATCAGGACCTTTGAAGGTCAGAAGGCAGTGGGCCATTATATTCAAAGTGCTAAAAGGCAGGTGGGGGAAAGTCTGTCAACTAAGAATCCTATATTCAGAAAAACTGTCCTTCAAAAGTGAGGCAGAAATGAAGACCTTTCCAGGTGAATAAAAACTGAGGGAGCCTGTTACCACTGGACTTGCCCTGCAAGAAATGTTCTAAGTATCACTAGTGAGACAAAATAAGAAAAACACACTCAAGGGAGTCCTGCAGGATGAAATGATAGGACATTCAACAGTAACTCAAAACCATGTGAACAAATACAGATCTAAATAAAGGTACATTTATGGGCAATTATAAAAGTTAGTATTATTATAACAATGATTTGTTTTCTACATTCTTTAAAAGACTAACCCTTTTTAGTATTATTGTAACTTTGGTTTACAACCCCATATTGTATTTTCTACACAATTTAAGAGAGTAGTGCATTTAAAAGAATTATTCATTTATGGTCAGGCATGGTGGCTCATGCCTGTAATCCCAGCACTTTGGGAAGCCATGGTGGGAAAATCACTTAAGATCAGGAGTTTGAGACCAGCCTGGCCAATGTGGTGAAACCCCATCTCTACTAAAAATACAAAAATTAGGCAAGTGTGGTGGTAGGCACCTGTAATCCCAGCTACATGGGAGGCTGAGGTGGGAGAATCACTTGAACTCGGGAGGCAGAGGTTGCAGTGAGCTGAGATTGCACCACTGCACTCCGGCCTGGGTGACAGAGTGAGACTCCATTAAAAAAAAAAAAAAAAAAGACTTGTTAGTTTATATAGTTTATACACATCTGTAAAATGTAATTTTATGACATCATCAACCAAAGGGTAGAGACAGAGCTGTAAAGGAGCAGAGTTTTTGAATGTTATTGAAGTTAAGCTGATATAATTCAAATTAGAGTGTTATAACTTGTCATAATTCTCAGAGATTAGAGTGTTATGAGCATTTTTGTTAGTCTGTTTTGTGTTGCAGTAAAGGAATACCTGAGACTAGGCAATTTATAAAGAAAGAGGTTTATTTTGGCTTATGGTTCTGCAGGTGAAGAAGAAGAATGGTGCCAATATCTGTCTCTGGTGAGGCCTTAGGAAGGCAAAGGGGGAGCTGGTGTATCACATGGTGAGAGAGGGAGTTAGAGAGGAGGAGGAGCCAGGATCCTTTAAACAACTAAATAAAAAATTCTGGAGAATAAACGGTCTGAGTAAAAAAATTAAATAAACAAAAAAATAAACACTCAGCTCTCATGTAAACTAACTGAGTGAGAACTCACTCATCACCAAGGGAATAGTGCTCAGCCCCACCTCCAACACTGGGGATCACATTTCAACATGAGATTTGAAGGAGGACACACATCCAAACCATATCAGCATTGATATAAAAATCCTCAACAAAATACTAGCAAATTGAATTTAGTAACATATAAAAAAGGATTATACACCATGGCCATGTGGTTTTTTTCCTGGAATGCAATGATGGTTCCATATATGAAAATCAATCAATGGAATACACCACATTAACAGAACGAATGAAAAAAGCACATGATCATCTTGATTGATGTAGAAAAAGCATTTGACAAGCTCCAACACCCTTTCATGATAAAAACACTCAACAAAATAGGAATAGAAGGAAATTAAAATATCAGCCTAGTAGAGCATCCAGAAAATTAGGGGGAAATCCTGAAAAAGAGTGGGCTGCAGAGGAGATAAGCTTTAAGATCTGCATATAAAATTAGACTAAATTCTTGGCTTATGACTAAACTACACATCCATGGAGGTGACTCCGCAGAGCCTTATGGAAAAGCAGTATGTGGAAGCTTAAAGGACTGTGTGAGATTTTACCTGTTGCCTACTGTATAGGAGACAACATTTGGAGTATGAGATCAGGCAAGTTAGCTGTCTTTTAGAGCAAACTCATCTTCCTCAGAAGATGGGAAAGTGTAGAGGTTGTTACAATGTATCAAATATAATGTACAGTAGTCAATAAAAAAATCACTAAACCTGTGAAGAAACAGGAAAATAAAATCCATAAGTAAAAGACTTTGAAACAGCCATTATCATTTTTATAATAACTTAGAAGATAAATGAATAATGAATGAACAGTTACAGCCTCTTAACATGGATATGGAAAGTATAAAACAAACTAAATAGAAATTCTGGAATTGAAAAATGCAATAAGCAAAATTTTAAAATTGGCCTATGAATTAACCCTGCTCCACAAGGAGCAGTAAAAAAAAAATTTAGAAATGAAATGAAATGAAAAATTCTCTATATGTTCTCAACAGCAGGTTGGAGGCAGTGAGGAAAAAAGTGTCAGTGAACTTGGAAATAAGTTAATAGAAATGGACCAATCTGAAGAATGCAGAGGAAAAAAAGATTGAAGAAAAACAAACAGCATCAGAGCCCTATTGAGTAACAACAACAAGCAGAACAGGAGTCCTAGAATGAGTAGGATTGAGGCAGAAAAAAATACTTGAAAAAATAATGGCTGAAAACTGATCAAATTTTATAAAAAGATGTTGACATACAGATCCAAAAAGCTCAAAGAATTCAAAATAGGATGAATACAAAGAAAACCACACCTAAGCACACTATAATCAAACTGCTGAAACCAAAGATAAAGTCTTGAAAGCAGCCAGAGGAAAGCCACATGTGACAGAGGAACAATTGTGTGTGTGTGTGTGTGTGTAAATCAGCTGACTTCTCAATGGAAATAATGGAGCCTAGAAAACAATGGAATGACATCATTAAAATGTCGAAAGACAAAATACTGTCAACTCAGAATTCTACATCCAGTGAAATTATCTTTCAACAATTAAAGTGAAATAAAGCCATTCTGACACATAAGAACAGAAAATTCATTGCCAGCAGACCTCCACCACAAGAAATGTTAAAAGAAGTTATTCAATCTGATGAGATGTGCCATCAAGTAGTAACTCAGATCTACAGTGATGAATGCACGTAACTGGAAACTGATATAGTTAATATAATTTTAAAAACTTCTGGTCATTAACAGACACTATTAAGAAAATGAATAGGCAAGCCACAAGTTGGGAGAAAAGATTTGTAAAACATATCTGACAAAGAGCTTGTATTCAAAATACATAAAGAACTTCTACAATTAATAATAAAATATAACCTAAATTTAAAAATAAGAAGACAAATTAAAGACACAAAGGAATTTATACAAATGGGTGTGGAAAAGGTGCTCAAAATCGTTAAACACCAGGGAAATGCAAATTAAAACTTAATGAGGTGCCATTTTATATTCACTAGAATGGCTAAATTTAAAAGGATTAACAACCACAAATGTTGGCAAAAATGTAGCATAGCAAAAATTGATGTTATCTTCTGGCACCCTAATCCTCCAAAATCTTGTCCTTGTCTGCTCTTCACATCCTTCCAGCCTCATCTTTGCCACTGTTGTCTGTGACTACTGCTCTCAAGCCACACTGGCTTTCTTTTAGTATCAGGAACATCCTAAACTCCTTCTTGCAAATGCTATTCTTCAACTGTTCCTTCTTCTCCTGGCCAAACTCTACTCTTCAAATGTTAGATTAAATATTCCTCAGTGAAGGCCTCCCTGACATTACACTTCAGCATGGATTGAGTAATCTCTGTATTACACACTCATAGTATTCTATACTTGTCTTCTTAGCATTTAACATAATTGTAACTAGGTAATTGTTTGTGGTATAATCTGCCTCCTCCACTAAATTACAAGTTCCAGAACACAGGGCATGAGTCTGTCTTGTTTATCTCAGATCCATTGTAAGTACTCAAAAAATATTTGTTAAATTAATGAATGACAAGGAAATGAGATCAAAATAAAACAAGCCAGGGCCAATTTCTGGGTGGTAAACATGATGTCAACATCGTATATAGATTGGTAGATCTGTATCAATGGTCCAAGAATGAGACCAGCTCCCTCCTCCTTCAATGAAGTAGCAAAGATTTCCTAGACTTGCCTGGTATGATTTTCTTAGTGATTACTCAGGTAGGAGGCAGTTTCTCATTTTTCTGGTTCATCTCTTTCCCAGCATATCACTGATGGAAGCTGGACTTAATGCTCTAAATGGCATCAATATTTTCTCTTTTTTGAGACAGGGTCTCGCTCTGTCACCCAGGCTGGAGTGCAGTGGCAGAATCTTGGCTCACTGCAGGCTTCACCTCCCAGGTTCAAGTGATTCTCCCACCTCAGCCTCCCAAGTAGCCAGGATTACAGGCATGCGCCACCACACCTGGCTAATTTTTGTATTTTTAGTAGAGATGGGACTTTACCACATTGACCAGGCTGCTGTCAAACTCCTGGCCTCAAGTGATCTGCCCACCTCAGCCTCTGAAAGTGCTGGGATTACAGGTGTGAGCCACCACATCCAGCCGGCATTCATACTTTCTCCCATTTCACACTCTTGTTCTTCATCTCAGAATAACAGGACTGAACACAATATGAGAAAAAGGAGTATTTGGGGCCATGTATTGTATAATGTGTTAGAAAACAGGATAAATCTTCATGTATAAAGTAGTTACAGATGGAATCTCAATGTCCTAAGTAATAGCATTCTAGTTTCAACTAAGGTAGATGATGTCTATTTGTCAAGAGGAGAGCTATATAGCATCTTTTTTTTTTTTTTTTTTTTTGAGACAGAGTCTCGCTCCGTCACCCAGGCTGGAGTGCAGTGGCGCATCTCAGCTCACTGCAAGCTCTGCCTCCCAGGTTCATGCCATTCTCCTGCCTCAGCCTCCCGAGTAGCTGGGACTACAGGTGCCTGCCACCATGCCCAGCTAATTTTTTGTATTTTTAGTAGAGGTGGGGTTTCACCGTGTTAGCCAAGATGGTCTCGGTCTTCTGACCTCGTGATCCGCCCAGCTCAGCCTCCCTATATAGCATCTTTAATTTGAGTT
This sequence comes from Chlorocebus sabaeus, assembly GCF_047675955.1. Taxonomy (NCBI): domain Eukaryota; kingdom Metazoa; phylum Chordata; class Mammalia; order Primates; family Cercopithecidae; genus Chlorocebus; species Chlorocebus sabaeus. The sequence continues at coordinate 48,225,830 of NC_132929.1, read as the reverse complement.
TCCTTTCTGGGCCCTAGTGCTAATTAGTACCTTTAATCACCAGTGTATGTCCTGTAGACCTTCTTAGACCTAGTAGTAGATGCTTTCAGTGCTCTACCTATATCCTTCGGGCCTTAACACTTGAGTGTTTCCTGGCAGACTTCTAGTAGCCAACATCTGCATCTGTTTTCCTAAAGACTTCCACTGGCGCCGGGAAAGGATTCTCTCCCTAAGCTGGCCCAGATGTTCTAGAGAATTAATATCTGGCTCTGAGTAGCCCTCAACCAGATCCCTGCCCCTGTGTGTGGGAGGTATAACTCGGAAGCATGGATTTTATGTTGCTCCCATTATCTCTGCAGGATTAAGCTCTTATTGACCATAGTGGAAGCAAGCTTGATAATGCATCCTTTATTGGTTGCCTTCTCTTCCCTTTTTCACTTCCTCACTTCCCCTCTCCTCTTTCCCACCTTACGTTCAGCTTAGCATCCTGAGGTGGAGATCAAAATATGAAAAGGAAAAACTATTGATGATGCTAGTTGGGGCATCAGTTCCTCACAGCATTCCATTTGCAGCTTTCAAACAACCTACATGTACTTCAGTCTTTGTCTAGGATTGATCTGGACATTGGACACTCAGCTAAAGAGGCAGAATCTACTACTTGCTCAAAACTGTTGTGGTTCTTAATCACAACACCTAAGGGAGACGATAAACTTCCAAGAGAAACAGTATGATAGTTCCTCAACATACCTCCAGTTATGTCAAAGGACAGCGTAAAGAACATACAAACAGCAAACAGGAGGCGGTCATTCTGGTGGGAAGCAATCTGCCTATAGTCATTCTGGCAATATATGTTCCATTGTCCCACATAAAAACTAGACAATTGCTACTTAAGTCATTCAAGACCACAAAAGTTCTCATGTTCAGGATTAGTCATATTTGGTTTCTTTCTGGAAATACTGGAACAAACCATTTCTTTTCTTTTCTTTTTCCTTTTTTTTTTTTTGAGACTGAGTCTCACTCTGTCTCCCAGGCTGGAGTGCAGGGGTGTGATCTCAGTTCACTGCAACCTCTGCCTCCCAGATTCAAGCGATTCTCCTGTCTCAGCCTCCGGAGTAGCTGGAATTACAGGCATGCTCCACCACACCTGGCTAATTTTTGTATTTTCAGTAGAGACGGGGTTTCGGCATGTTGGCAAGGCTGGTCTTGAACTCCTGACCTCAGGTGATTCACCCACCTGTGCCTTCCAAAGTGCTGTGATTACAGGCCTGAGTCACCCGCGCCCAGCCACCATTTCTTTTTTTCTTTTCTTTTTTTTTTTTTTTTTTTGAGACAGAGTCTCACTCTGTCACCCAGGCTGGAGTGCAGTGGTGCAATCTTGGTTCACTGCAGGTCTCTGACCTCCCAGGTTCAAGTGATTCCTCTGCCTCGGCCTCCTGAGGAGCTGGGATTACAGGCGCCTGCCACCACGCCCGGCTAGTTGTTTGCATTTTTTTTCATAGAGACAGGGTTTCACTGTATTAGCCATGACGGTCTCAACCTCCTGACCTCATGATCCGCCTGCCTCGGCCTCCCAAAGTGCTGGGATTACAGGTGTGAGTCACCACTCCCAGCCCACCATTTCTTACTTGTTACAAAAACTTAGGAAATAATTTCATACTTAGAGAAAAGTTATAATAGTTCAAAAACACCTAAACTCACTTTTTCCCTATATACTTTAACATTTGCTCTCTTATTTATCTATATATGTTGGGCTCTTTTACAAGGCCTCCATGACTTCTATTTTTGCCACCAGACAGCTCATGGATGATTATAGCCCATTTCATTTATTCTGTGGGACACTGAGCTGATACACATCTATTTTTGAATAGTCTCCAATTCAGAGGTGATGGTAATATTTGAGTAAATATCTATTTTATTGAAATTCTACTGGGACCTTCTATTTCTGATCCTCTTATCAACTATTCTTTGGTTTCATATGTATCTATTGCCAGTTTAAGCTGCTTGTTCATTTGATTGCAGGAGGCATTCACTATACATTGGTGCTAGCTTCTGACGGATTATATTTATAACAGAGCTAATTATATCTGTTTCTTTGCACACTTGAACTCTTGCCTTGTCCTTTGGGATTATGAGTTTAATGGCCTTAGCACAAATGCATTAATTCAACAATTGTTTATTAAACACCCATGCATACTAGACACTGTTCTACTCACTGAGCACATACCATTGAACAAAACTGTAAAAACCTTGCTGTCCTGAAGTTTACATTCCAGAGGGGTATATACTAGTCAGCTGCATTGCTGCAACAATGCTGCACAATAAATACTTCGAATGTTCTCAGTGGCATACAATAACAGACATTTATTTTTCTCACTCTCAGGTCTGAAGATCAGACAAAGTTTGGCTGATCTTGGCTACGTTTGTCTATGTTTGGCTGGGCTAGGCTGGACTCCAATCTTCAGGTCAAGTTTACGTCTGCTTCACATGTCTTCATCATTCTAGAACCAGTTGCCTGCCTGAGAGACGTTCTTCCCACAGTGGGTGACAGAAGTATAAGAGAGGTGAGTAGAAACACGTAATGCCTTTTAAGGTCTCATCTCAGGATTGTCATGGTCACTTCTGCTTACATTCCATTAGCCAAACCATGCCATGCTATGCCTAACATCAAGGGAGCAGAGAAATATATTCCATCAATGACAGTGGGAGGTTTTGCAAAGTCACATAGTGATAGGCATGATTGGATAATTCTAATATTGAGATGCGGCAATAACAAATTAAGAACAATGGGCCAGGTGTGGTGGCTCACGCCTGTAATCCCAGCATTTTGGTAAGCCAAGGTGGGACGACTGCTTGAGCTCAGGAGTTCAAGACCAGCCTGGGCAAAAAAGCGAGACACCATCTCAATCAAAAAAACTTTTTTAATAATTGAAAAACAATGATCCAATCTACCTTCAGGAAGGGTGGGAGACAGAAAGTAAATTAATATATATCAAATACATAAAGCAAGTTGAGGGCATAGAGAATGAGTAATCTTTAAGATGGAGTAATCTTTAAGATAGGGTAGGTCAGGAAAGCTTTTCCAAAAAGGTGACACTTAAGCAGAGTCCTGAAGAAAGTAAAGAATCAAGATTAATGGAGAGAACAGTGAATGAAAAAGCCCTAAGAAGGGCACTTGCTTGAAAGGATCAAGGAACCACAAGGAAGCCAATGTGGCCGAAGCAGAATGAGGAAGAGGGAGAACAGCAGGAAATAAAGCTATCTAGAGATATAATTGCTGAGTCATAAGATATGCGCAGCTCCTAGATTACTAAGTATTAAGAAATTAATTTCTAAATTTTTTGTTTTGTTTTGTTTTGTTTTTGAGACAGCGTGTTACTCTGTTACCCAGGATGGAGTACAGTGGAGCGATCCAACTCCTAGGCTCAAGCAACCCACCTGCTTCAGCCTCCCAAGTTAGCTGGGAATACAGGTGTGCACCACCATGCCCAGTTAACTTTTTTCTTTTTAGTAGAGACGAGGTCTCACTGTGTTGCCCAGGCTGGTCTTGAACTCCCAAACTCAAGTGACCCTCCTGCCTCAGCCTCCCAAAGTGCTGTGATTACAGGCATGAGCCAGTGTGCCTGACCTAAAATGTTTTTTAACCAGTTTGTACTCCTGACAGCAGTGTATAAAAATTCTATTTTATCAGAAGGGAAGAAAAAAAAGTCTGATAATGTGAGCCTTTTAAATGTAATAATAATTTTATTATGTATTTACACATTTTACTATAACATTATATTAATAATCTCATAATATGTATTATAATTTTATTAAACATTTTGTTTTGTTTTTTATTTCCCTAATTACTAGTAAAATTGAACAAACATCTTTCTTGTGTTATTAGCCATTTGGATTTCCTTTTGTAAATTAATTATGCAGATCTTTTGCCAATCTTTCTTTTTTTCTCTCTCTCTTTTTTTTAGAGTTGGGGTCTCACTCTGTTACCCAGGCTGGAGTGCAGTGGTGTGATCATAGCTCACTGCAGCCTTGACCTCCTAGGCTCAAGCAGTCCTCCCACTTTGGCCTCCTGAGTAGCTGAGACTACAGGCATGTACCAACACATCTGGCTAATTTTTTTTTTTTTTTTTTTTTTTTTTTTTTACTTTTTGTAGAGACGAGTTCTCAATATATTTTCCAGGCTGGTCTCACACTCCTGTGCTCAAGCAATCCTCCTGCCTTGGCCTCCCAAACTGCCTTGATTACAGGCAAGAGCCACCATGCCTGACCCCTTTACCAATTTTTCTATTGGGTAATTTGGCCCCATCCCTCCTTTTTCTTTGCACAGAATTTATTTATATATTCTAGATACTGATCCTTTGTTTGTTATATATAGTAAATATCTTCTTACAGGTGAGCTTATCTCTTTGACTGCTTTATATCTTGTACAGAATTTTTAGGTTTTTGTGTTTTGTTCTATTTCGTTTGTTTTGTTTTGATACGGAGTCTCCCTCTGTTACCCAGGTTGGAGTACAGTGGCATAATCCCGGCTCGGTGCAACTTCCGCCTCCTCGGTTCAAGAATTCTCCTGTCTCAGCCTCCCAAGTAGCTGGGACTACAGGCATGCACCACCACGCCCGGCTAATTTTTGTAGTTTTAGTAGAGACACGGTTTCACCACATTCATCAGGCTGATCTCGAACTTACCTCAGGTGATCCACCCGCCTGGGCCTCCAAAAGTGTTGGGATTACAGGCGTGAGCCACCACATCCCGCCTGGGCCTCCCAAAGTGTTGGGATTACAGGCGTGAGCCACCACATCCAGCCAAAGTTTTAAAACAGTAAAATTTGTCAAGACTTTTTGTTGTGGTTTGTAACAGTTGTTTCTCTTAAGAACACCTAAATTCATAAAACTGTTTTATTATTATTCGCTAACTTTTTACCTTCAAAAATATTCTTGTTTATTTTGCAGAATTTCAAACCCAGAGAAAAGTTGAACAGTAAAATGAATACTGTTATACCTCTTACCTATATTTATCAACTATTAACATCTTGACACATTCGCTGTCTCTATCTCTCTGTCTCTATGTGTATTTTTTCCCTTTTAACAAACCATCTGAAAGTGAGTGTAGGCATTGTGATATTTTACCTCTAAATATTTCAGCTTGTCTCGGCCGGGTGCAGTAGCTTACGCCTGTAATTCCCAATACTTTGGGAAGCTGTCTTGGGCAGATCACTTGAAGTCAAGAGTTTGACACCAGCCTGGCCAACATGGTGAAATCACGTCTCTACTAAAAATACAAAAATTAGCTGGTATGGTGGTGCGTGCCTGTAATTCCAGTTCCTTGGGAGTCTGAGGCGCAAGAATCGCTTGAACCCAGGAGGCACAAGTTGCAGTGCGCCAAACTCATGCCACTGCACTCCAACCTGGGCGACAGAGTGACACAGTGTCTCAAAAAAAGAAAAAAAAAGATAAATATTTCACCATATTTTCCAGAAAACAATGACATTCTCCTACATATCCAGAGCATCATTACCACACCTGAGGAAAAAAATTGTTAATTCAACACAACTTCCAACATTCTTTTCATACTCAAACTTCCTAAATTGTCAAAGAAAAAGGTTTATACTTTTTTTTTTTTTTTTTTTTTTTTTTTTTGAGATGGAGTTTTGCTCTTATTGCCAGGCTAGAGTGCAATGGTACAATCTCGGTTCACTGCAACCTCCGCCTTCCAGTTTCAAGCGAGTCTCCTACCTCAGCCTCCCAAGTCGCTGGGATTACAGGCGCCTGCACCACGCCCAGCTAATTTTTTTCTATTTTTAGTAGAGACGGGGTTGCACCATGTTGGTCAGGCTGGTCTTGAACTGCTGACCTCGTGATCCACCCACCTCGGCCTCCCAAAGTGCTGGGATTACAGGCATGAGCCACTGCCCGAGACCCAGTTTATACATTTTTCAAAAGTCCAGATTCAATGGATTTCATCTGTTATATGCCTGTAGTCTCTTTCAGTTTAAACAATACTATTACCTCCTTCTGCTCCTCATAATATTAAATCCTTAAATAGTGGCCAGTTATCTCGTAGACTGTCTCATATTCTGGATTTTTGTTTGACTATTTATCATTAGATTCAGGTCAGACATTTCTAACAAAACACCACACAAGTGATGGTGTATACCTCCTACTGTATCATATCTAAAGGCACATGATAGGCTAGGTGTGGTGGCTTACACCTGCAATCCCAGCACTTTGGCAGGCCAAGGCAGGAAGATGACTTGAGGCCAGGAGTTCAAGGCTACAGTGAGCTATGACTGCATCACTGCACACCATCCTGGGCAACAGAGCAAGACCCTATCTCAAAAGAAAAAAAAAAAAAAATGCACATGGTGACCACTTAGTTAAGATTGTGATTGCCAAATATTTGCATTGTAGAGGTACATTTCCCCTTTGGAACTAATAAATATTTAGTGAAGTGATAATTTGATGTCATGTTTCCAAATAACCACTTAATGATGACTTATCAGGGATCCTTGCCTTAATTATGTTGGGGATTATAAAATAATGATTTTCAATTTCTATCATTCCTTCTATATTTATTAGCTGACATTCTTCTACACAAAAAAAAATCTACCTCTACTTTTTCCCTTTTTCACTGATTCTATCTTCTGTTGAGTGTCACTATGGACTCATGGATTTTTTTAAAAATTCAAAGTGTTAATAATCTATTATTTCCATTATTCTTTTTGATGCTTAGATTTCCTTCAAATTGGCCAGTGAAGGTCCCTAAAGTTTGCTTTTCACATATAGGCCTTTGATCTTTTGGAACTTAAAAACAGAAAGATCACAAAGCAGGGATGAAGTTTTAAGTTTTTTTCCCTACTTAACCAGTTGTATCAGCCCCATTAGGTGGACTGTCCATAGTTCCCTCATTATGTATTTTTTAATGTTTCTTCTGTATTTCTAGGGTTTCTATTCTGTTCTGTTTATGTAATCGTGTACCAATACATTATCTTTTTTTTTTTTTTTTTTTTTTTTGAGAAGGAGGGAGAAACAGGGTGTCACTGTGTTGTTCAGGCTGGTTTTGAACTCCTGTCCTCAAGTGATCCTCCCATCTCAACCTCCCAAGTAGTGGGGATTATAGGTGTGAGCCACTGCACCTAACTTCCACAGTCTTAATTACAATAGTTTGATAAGTCATCTTCGCATCAGGTAGTGTAAATGTCCCCATCCTTTTATTTTTCACAATTATCTTGGCCCTTTTGGACCCTTTGCAAAGAGGACAGAATGAGCTGTCCTGAATTTGGACCTGACTCTTGTTCATTTTCCACAGAAAAAAAAAATCTGTGAGATTTTTGTTGTTGTGAATTGCATTGAATCCACAGGTTAATTTGGATATTTACCATCTTACAGATTCAAAATATTAAGCAGACATTGATAGTATTACAAGGAAAAAATTTAAAACGTGAAGCCATCATGGGAGACTTAACACAGAAAAACATAAAACAAAGAGTAGTAAAGGTGGTAGGGTATGGTGGCTCAGGCCTGTAACCCCAGCACTTTGGGAGGCCGAGGCAGGCGGATCACTTGAGGTCAGGAGTTCAAGAGCAGCTTGGCCAACATGGTGAAACCCCATCTCTACGAAAAATACAAAAATTAGCCAGGCGTGATGGTGAGTGCCTGTAATCCCAGCTACTCGGGAGGCTGAGGCAGGAGAATCACTTGAACCCGGGAGGCAGAGGCTGCAGTGAGCCGAGATCGAGCCACTGCACTCCAGCCTGGGAGACAGAGCAAGACTCCATCTCAAAACAAACAAACAAAAAACACCAAAGAGTAGTAAAGAAACAGAAGATTTAAATAATAAAATATGCTCGAGTAATGTAAATATGTGTACCTACATATATACTTTAGTTACGTCCTTTTCATGCTTTCTTTTTTTTTTTTTTTTTTTTGCTTAATTAGGTTTACTTGTAGTTTGCCTTTCATTTAATTTTTGTCAAAAGAACTAGATTTTAGTCTATCATTTGAACCTAAGGTTTTTTTTCATATTTTTACAAAGTTTAGTTTTAAAATTTTCTTCCTTCTTTTGGCTTTTCTAGTTATTCTTTTACAGGTTCATGAATTGAACACATAACTCATTTATTTTAAACTATTTTTGTCGGTTGTTTTATTTTAATGCATCTATGGGTTTTGGTTATAGTAATTCTTTCATGGTTGTTTAGTTCTAAATATTTTATCATTTCTGTTGTGATTTCCTTTTTACCCAATTTTTTTAGGGAGCATCATTTTGTCCTAAAAGATGTAGAGCTTTGTTTTTGTTTTTGTTTTGTTTTGTTTTAAACAGTCTCGTTCTGTTACCCAGGCTGGAGTGCAGAGACATGATCTCAGCTCACTGCAAACTCTTCCTCCCAGGCTCAAGCAATTCTTGTGCCTCAACCTCCCAAGTAACTGGGACTACAGGCATCTGCCATTGCACCCAGCTATTTATTTATTTTTTTAAGTAGAGATGGGTTTCACCATGTTAGCCAGGCTGATCTCAAACTCATGGCCTCAAGTGATCCATCTGCCTCCGCCTCCCAAAGTGTTGGGATTACAGGCATGAGCCACCATGTCTGGACAAGTATTTTTTTTAATAACTCATATTATTGAGTTCTAATTTAATTTCATTATGGTCAGGATCCATGGACTGATATATCCTTTGACATTTATTGAAACTATATAGTATTTGGTCAATTTTTGTAAATGTTCTATATAGATCTAAAAATAAAATAGTTCTCTTTCTGTTGCTTGTGCTATCTAGATTTTATCCTATTGGATTTTTTATTCCAATTAGTACTTTTTCATTTTAATTATTTATAGTTGGTTCTTTCTTATTTAAACCTGTTCTTGTTTTATTTCTACCTATTTTGTTTCACGGTTTTGGGTCTTTTTTAAAAATTTATGATTCTGTCATATATCTGTGCATCCTAAGAATACTTAGTCTTTATCACATTATACCCCAAATTAATCCAGAATGAATTCATATTCTGATTGTTGACTTTGTTACTTTTTTTCTGAACTTTTTTTTTTTTCCAGACAGAGTCTTGCTCTGTCGCCCAGGTTGGAGTGCAGTGGTGTGACCATGGTCACTGGTGCCCCGACCTCCCAGGCTCGAGGATTCAGAAACTACAGGACTCCCCAAGCTCCTAGTACTACAGGAGTGTGCCGCCACACCCAGCTAATTTTTTAAGTTTTTGTACAGATAGGGTCTCACTATGTTGTCAGGGCTGGTCTCAAACTAGTGGGCTCAAGCAATCCTCTTGCCTTGGCCTCCCAAAGTGCTGGAATTACAGGCATGAGCCACCACGCCTGACTGAACATTTCTTTACATGTCTGGAATTCCTATTTGTAGGCACAAACATTTGGTTTATTTGTTTTTGTTTCTTTCTCCCTCTATGCTTATTCTGTCATACCTAGTAGTTTTGGGGTTTCCTTACATTGGCCAAAGGCCTCAGTCAAGAATCAGGTCTGATAATGTGGTACTTTAGATTTTCTGTTCTGTTATGCTACCAAGGAATATCACAGACACAGTAAATGAACCCACAGGCTGCTTAGTTTAGCAAGGTTACATTTGTGTCCTTCTCCCTCTTTAGGTCTGCAGTTCCAAATAAGCTAGTTAGTGCTGGCAGCAGTTTTTGTTTAGCTTCTTTTTTTTTTTTTTTTTTTTAAAACTTGCTATCTTTGATTTATTCACTCTTCTAAACAATGTTAAATATCACCTTCTGATATTTCAAAGTTTATTCTGGGAAGAAAATTTAACTAATACTATGAATGCATATACATCAGGTATGACAATGGCCAAAGATGAGGTTTCCTAAGAAATGGAGGATTGAATCTAATAATTCACTTTTAAGTGGGAGATCCCCAGTACCCTTCTACCACACAACTCCAAGAACACTGGAAGCCATTCATGCAGCATGTAGATAAATGTTTTGTTTTGTTTTGTTTTCTGTAATAATTTAAAGTATCTGAAAAAAGACCTGTTAGCACTGAAGACCAATAATATCTCCAATGAGGCAAAGAGTTTCCTACGAAAGTACTCATCTTTCCAATTGATCTTCACATATCACTCAGAGCTTTGAAACAACTTTCTAAACCTGACCAAGTTTGAACTAGTACTCAAGGCTTATCAGTCATTTGACAAATAGTTTCCAAATAAAAGATAAAGTATGAAAATAAAGACTGAAACTTAGAAGTTACTGAAATATAGAGAGCAGAATAAACATATTTATCTAAATAAATATCCATTAATTTACCTTGACTCATTATGCTATAAATATAATGACATATCATCATGTGGATTAAGATGAACATTTCTACCAGCTCGATACCAATACTACCTTTACTGTAGATTCTATCATTTGAACCCACAATATAGTTTACATTTTCTATGTCATTATAGTATTCTTTAATATTGAAAATATTGACAGGAAGAAATAATGAATAGCATATATTTGGTAAGAACAGATTATAAACTTTTTTTGTTTTAAAATACATTGTTGATATTCACAGGCATTTTTTCAATGTTTTTATCTCAAACTCTGGGACATGTTGTGTGCTTTGTTTCCTTTTTTAAAAAAAAAAAAAATCTGTGCTGCTCATTGTAGTGTGGCTGAGTGGACTGCTCTAAGACCAGAAATATTTGCAAGTAGAGAGAAGTTACTTGAAACCATAACCAATTGGATTTAAAGGACAATATGATTTCTAAAATATTTTACTGTCTTTTATCATGCAGCTGGAAACCATCATTCTCAGCAAACTATCGCAAGAACAGAAAACCAAACACTGCATGTTCTCACTCATAGGTGGGAACTGAACAATGAGATCATTTGGACTCGGGAAGGGAAACATCACACACCGGGGCCTATTATGGGGAGGGGGAGAGGGGAAGGATAGCATTGGGAGTTATACCTGATGTAAATGACGAGTTGATGGGTGCAGCACACCAACATGGCACAAGTATACATATGTAACAAACCTGCACGTTATGCACATGTACCCTAGAACTTAAAGTATAATTAAAAAAAGAGAGTTGACTGCTTAAATGAATCGATAAGGAGAAACAAGTAATAATTCAATATTTTTCAAATATTTGTGATAATTTGGTATATACTAGTCAAATATTTATCAAAATACATTAGAAGGATGATAGATTAGATGCTACAATAGGCAACATCCAGAAATAATGAAGCAATATAGCATGAATGTATCAATAATAGCACTCTTCAGTGACCTCTTCTTGTGTCATCAGAACATCTTAGAGTTATACAGGAATGAATAGAAATTAATGAATAGAATGAATAGACATTAAGAGAGATTGGGAGTCTTCAATATTTTCATATTTACACTTACATATATTGTGAAAAAAGAACTGTGGTAGGTGGTGCATTCTATATCTTAACTCACGTATAACCAATTTTAGTCATATGCAAAACCCTATAAATGCAGGCCCTATTTTTTTCCACTTTCCCATAACTGAGGAATAAAACATTAGAAGAAATAAAGACTTTTTCATGATTTTCTATTTATTTAGCCACGGAAGCAGGACAAGTTGAAAATGATCTGATATCACAGCCTTAGTTCTTAAGTTTTGCTTTGGTAATGACTTCATTTCCTTAGACATTTATTGTATAGACTCAGAAGTATTTACACATTGAGACTTTTCATGTAAAAGATTATATTGTAGAATATATGGAAAATAACTAGAAGTAGTTCTTTTTTAGTTCTTCATATATTCACATACTTGAAAATATGGGAAGTACTAGAATATATCATTTAATTTCATTTTCATTGAAATCTATGGTAGTATACACATTTTATAGTGAGAAGATTGAGATACAAAGTGTTTAGCTTCTTTTCTAGAGCTCCTCTTTCATGTAGGGTTGCGAAGCTGGCTTTAGTCCATGTCTTGAGAAGCACTTTTAGTCCCTTTCACCATATAGGAGCTGTCTCCCTGTTCACTTATGCTTTCTTTGGGACTTACAGCCTATGAAGTCTAGGGCTTAGCTTGAATCATAGCATTGCTTTTTTTCTTTTTTCCAGTCTATGAAAATGTTTATCTATTTTAACTGGACTATTCTTCTCTCTCTCCGTCTCTCTCTTCCCACTTAACCTATTACAAAATATATATGGAACAAAGGGTGTGTACAAAAGGGTAATTTATGAGCTATCTGACTGAAAATCCACTTAAGCTTCTTTTTTTATTTTATTTTATTTTATTTTTTTGAGACAGGGTCTTGCTGTGTCGCCCAGGCTGGAGTGCAGTGACTCAATCCCAGCTCACTACAACCTCAGCCTCCCAGGTTCAAGCAATTCTTCTGCCTCAGCCTCCCAAGTAGCTGGGATTACAGGCGCGTGCCACCATGCCTGGCTAATTTTTGTGTTTTTAGTAGAGACGGGGGTCTCACCATGTTGGCCAGGCTGGTCTCGAACTCCTGACCTCAAGTGATCCACCCGCCTTGGCCTCCCAAAGTGCTGGGATTACAGGCGTGAACCGCCGTACCTGGCATTACTTTCTTATTATCTCGCTTCTTCCACCTTCACTCAGACTTACTTTCTTCTCTTCACCCCATTTAGAACTTTTGTTTCTTGAAGAGTCATCAGTGTTCAGTATCCTGTCAATTTAGTCATATAATTAAAGTATTCAAACTAAATTACAAATAAAGATTGTGAACCCAGTGAGTACTTAACCAGTTCATGTATAGGTTAGAGTTTGTGTGAGTGGTAATGTGAGGAGGGAGAGTTGACTTTGACTACATGTCTGTTCTTACAACCAGACAAAGGCCCAGGAATAGTCTGAAGAGCCTCTGAACTAAGGCCACTTGAAGTAAGGAGGCACAAGTAATTCTGCCATAATGAAACTCGCCTGGTCGGAAGAGGGGCATGAAGAAAGGGTTTTCTACGGCAGGATCAAAATGTGTATATATGTCTGTGTATCTGTGTGTGGGTGCATACATTTGTGTGCTGTATGTAAGCTCCAACCCACAGGAATAAAAGCATAAGTATTAACTTAAAGGGCTTCCAGTTACCATCTGGAAATGTTTGGGAATTACTGATCAGGACCAGGATTATAAAAATTATATAATTGCTCAATGTCTATTATTTTTGTTTTCTGCAAAGGTTACTAGTGAATCTCTAAATTAAACCAAAAGGATCCAAGGGCTTATCTTTACACACAACAAGAGTGAAGCTGGACATTATAGTCCATTTCATTGCCAGCTTTGGGGAGAAAAATGGATCTCAACCAATAGTGGCAGCAACTAAGGGTATGAAAGACAAAATGAGTATCAGGGACCTTGTGTGTGAAATCTAGTCTGAGTGTGAAAGAGATCTTTAGCCATCAAAAGACCTACATGATTGTCTGAAAATACCACCTCCTCCCTCCGTACTTAGCTTTACAGGATATATATAAAACATGGAAAATCTTTCAGCTTGTATAGATATAGATGTAGATGTATTATAGATATAGATAGGCCTATCTATCGATCTATCATCTATCTATCTATCTATCTATCTATCTATCTATCTATCTATCTGTCTATCTATCTGTACATCTGCTGAAGAAGCCCTTTAGTCCCATTTGGCTCAGTAAAACATAATCGATGCTTAAGGAATCAAAGAGGTCACAGGCCTGTCAAGAATTTGATGGAGTTTACTTGAAACTATCTTCCGGGGGCGGGGCAGGGGGAAGGAAGAATCTGATGGAATCTCTGGCCCTCTTCACAGAAGAATACATATACAAGTTTTGTATAGAATTTCAGGGAGTTTGTGGATGCCTGGTTAAGGTATCTCCCTGCCTAGGGAGAAGCAGTGGTTTTACGTAACAGACCGTAAAGGTTTCAAATTATCAGTCCTCACAGTAAGTGGGACCTCATGGATTCCCTAGAATCTACCCAGCACCTCTCAGTTCCTTTGAGTAGTAGGTCTTATATCCATTGATATTTACTCCATTTCTGGTAACGCTATCAAGTTCAGATTCAACAGTATTTGTCCAAGTGCTTTCCATCCGGAGTATACCCAAAGCCACACATAATAAAGAAAATTCTAAATAGAAGTAATTAACGTTCTTCTCCATGGGCCTTTCTGGTCCATGAGATCCCTCATACCCAAAGAAGTCTCTGGTCTACACACTGCATCTTTCACTAGTTTCTTTCATTCATGACTCTAAACATTGTTGTTTTCTTTTAGAAATGTTTTTCTTAAGTGAGTTATTACTTACTTTATTGCTATCATACCTATTTTGGATCCAATGCACGCAAAAGACATTTCATCAGGTTTAATGTTGTCTCCTCCAGTAATATGGACATGATATTAGGAGGGTTTCCAAGAATTTATGCGATCATTCCCAACTCAGCTTCTCCCCTGCTTTTAAGACAAGCTATAGTTAGGTTTTCCTATCACCATCACAGTCCTGCCTCTGGTAAATTTTTCTCTCTCACATTTAGAGATTCCATCTCAGACCTTGGCTCTTCTTCATCTTTAGCAGGTGATACTGTAGTCACTGGACCAACCCCCAGCCTTGATCTCTCTGTTGGAATCACAGTGACATTTTCATCACGGGCAGGAGATCTGGAAGTTAAGTAGTTGAGAAGAGAGATGATGCCTAGGGGAAGGGAATAATTTGAGGTGAGGTTCAATAGGCAATGGTCTTTTGGCTTTTAAAATTCTTACTCCTCCTTTAATAACCAGTTCAAAAGACATCTTTTTAGTGAACCCCTCTCTCTCCCAGCAGAGTTACTTTACCCTCTTGTGCTCTAATTGCATTATAATATTTCTCAGACTGGTTAGGACAAAGCTTGAACCTCCTGGATTCAAATCATAGTTCCACTATTTTCTGTGTGGCCTTGGGCAAGTTACTCAACTCGTCCATGCCTCACTTTGTGATAGAACAAGTTACTAATGCTAGGTTTTCAGACTCTAAAATCCACCCTTTCTTCATTATGCCACACTAACTCTCCAAGTATCAATGTTCTGAAAAGAAAGTCAGTGCTTCTACTTCTCCTATATTATACCTCCCTTTCCAGAAGCGATTTCCCTATCCATCCTTCTAGCATAGAGCAGGGGAGTGACTCACCAGCAAACACGTAAAAGATGTCACTGCACCAGTTAAGATAATAGGTCCATAGGAGATCTGAATCCATGGCATCCCTAGTATGCCAGTGAACCTGTGCCACAAACAGGTTGAGGCAGAGGAGCAAGCAGGTAGCTAGGACCGGAAGAAAAGATGTCACAACCCATCAGCATCTTCAGTCTGCCTTCCCCGCCACCCCCAGCTCCTCAGCCTCCAGAGGCCATATGTATAGCAAGGATCAAAAAGATAAAAACTTGGGGATTGACCAAGATGAGAGAACACGATCTATACCCTGGTAAAGTCGGCGAAGGTGTGTTCTATATAATTAGATAAGGCAGATAGCTGGCAAGTTGGTGTGATACTGAAGAAGAGCAAAGACATAAGAAAAAGAGTATAAGAGTCTCACAGAGAAAATTCGTTACCTTGATTATCACCATGGTAAAATACCCTGCCGATCTAGGTCTGTACCTGAGATGAAGCTGAGTATGGATACCTTCAGATCCAAATTGGTGGTCATGCTTCCTCGACTAGGGAGCCAAGAGCTGAAGAGCCAGCTAAGGCCAATGAGTATGGTAAAGACAGAGATGAGAAAGAAGGCCCTGGAATATTGGAGATAATCTGCATGAAGAAGAGGAAAGGAAGAGCGTGGTTAGTTCAGTGAGGGAACTTCCCTTAAAAAGGCCAGACAGAGTCTTAGAGAAGGATGTAAGAACAAAGGATGATGGAGCAGAGCTTGCTACATGACATCCTTTTTGCTTGGAATTTCTTTACTATGATTGTTAAACTAAAGATAATATACAAATACTTCTGCATGCATTGATTTAGATATAAACTAGCTTATAAGAGGTGTTACCAATGACAAAACAGATTAAACTTTTTTCTTGTTTCGAATTCTAATTCTAAAAATAATAAGTAATATGCATCCAACATAAGCATTCAAAAGACTACGAAAGAACAAAGAAGCAGGAAAAAAATCAGCCACAATTTCACTACCTAGAGGCAACCATTGTTAATATTTTATTTTTCTACCCTCTGTGCATAGTAGATATGATACTAGATATCATGTGGGTTTTTTCCTCAAGAATATACGATGTGATTTTCCCCAGGTATCTGTTGTAAATATTATTTTCAGTGGCTACAAAATATTCTATCATATCAATATACTTTGCTTAATGATTTACCCATTGTTTAGTTCCATTTGTTTTTCACTTTCAGCTGTATCTGGCATGTACAGGCCTTGTCAGCCTACGACTACAAAATGAAGTCACATTTACTTTATTTATTTATTTATTTATTTATTTATTTATTTATTTTATTATTATTTTTTTGAGACAGACTCTCACTCTGTCGCCCAGGCTGGAGTGCAGTGGTGCAATCTTGGTTCACTGCAGCATCTGCCTCCCGGGTTCAAGCAATTTTTCTGCCTCAGCTTCCCAAGTAGCTGAGATTACAGGCACACGCCACCATGCCCAGCTAATTTTTTGTATTTTTTTAGTAAAGACAGGTTTTCACCATGTTGTCCAGGCTGGTCCTGAATGCCTGACCTCAGGTGATCTGCCTGCCTTGGCCTCTCAAAAGTGCTGGGATTAAAGACTTGAGCCACCTCGCCCAGCCTCATTTACTTTAATTCCCATATTATGATGATTTCAAGCCCCAATTTACCAAACTGCAGGAACCTATCACAAAGTGTTTCCCCCACTTTTTTTTTTTTTTATTCTGAGAGTCTCCCAAAGTCCTATCTCATATTTGTTCAAGTTGTTCTTATCCAAGTGCCACACCTCTCCTTCTTCCATCTTTGGCTCTAGGTGTCTTCTCTTTGGCTCTGCCACTGTGGACCGGATGTTGGTAAGAGCAGCAGGGATATGCTCAACCTTACTTTCTGCTACCACATCCCTAAGATGCAACAGGTTCTTCGACTTCCCCATCCATATTTTACTGAAGATTTAGAAGGTAACTTATAATTACAAGTAGCTGTAGCTTTTCTGAGCTACCAGACACCCAGGAATATCTTCAGTATCCTTTATAAGGTGCCTCCTTATTTAGCTTCTTTTTCTGTCCCAATGTAGTAGGGACCAGCTCACCCCACCCCAGTGGTTAGAAAGTTCTCTAACCACTTATATGCCTAAGAATCCAAGTCCAGCTTCTGAGTAACTCAGAGAGCAGAAATTATGTATCAAGTTTATCCAGTCTAATATCTGCCTCCTTGTTTCATTTTGTTCTCCAGAACCTGCCACTTACTAATATGATGAATTGCAGGAATTTCCATTCAAAGAAACCACACCCCTATCCACAGAGGTTAAGTTGCTCTGTAGCCGCAACAAGTGAGCCACATTAAAACATAGTAATTCACAAGCTGCACATTTTCTGAATACTGGGTTATTCAGAATTAGCAGTGTATGTAGCCAGCCAGAACATAAGCCCAGACTGAGCTGTATGAAGCCCAGGGTAACAGGCATGCTTTGTGGTATTTAGTCCACAATCCTCTATGAGCTCTAGCAGCCCTTGTCTATAGCCCTGGACTATTGTCTTTATAGCCTTCTGACTATAGCTAACTGGACTAAGCATGGGAACCTGACCCATCCTGGGACAATTTTATTCTTATGCTTGGAAATTGGATTTCCTCTTTTGCTTGCTTGAACTGAGAAGATGTAAAGTTTGACCGGGGTATCACCTTTTAGGCACTTACACACTAATAAACAGGAAAAACTGAGCTGTAGAGATAAAACAAAGTATAAACAAAGATGAGTGACAAAGTGACTGTAGAAAATCTGAGTGCCTGGCTGGCTTGATTTTCTTTATCTGAGATCCCAGCATCCCCTGGAATCCCCTAAGGTCCAGCGAACTTCCTGCCTTGGGAGTCTATGTTATTCCTCTGAGCCCCATTTTTTTTCCTTTATCTTTTTCTTTGAGATGGGGTCTCAGTCTATAACCCAGGCTGGAGTGCAGTAGCATGATCTCTACTCACTGCAGCCTCCAACTCCCAAACTCAAGCAATCCTCCCACCTCAGCCTCCTGAATAGCTGGGACCACAGATGCACACAATCACACCCGGCTAATTTTTTGTATTTTTGGTGGAGGTGGGGTTTCACCATGCTGCCCGGGCTGGTCTCAAATTCCTAAGCTCAAGCGATCTGCCCACCTCAGCCTCCCAAAGTGCCGAGATTACAGACTTGAGCCACCACACCTGGCCGATTCTTCTGAATCTTTACAAATAAGTTCACTGGTTAGCTTACACTAATTCAAATGATTTTAATATTCAGAACACCAAGGAGCACTGTCGAGGATATTTCCTGTCCAACTCCAGCCTAACATATAAAGTCCAGTTCCTCTTCTACCATTAGGAGAAGACTGCAACTTTATGTATTTCTTACAAATCTCTCTGTGTTATCTTCTCATCTCCTGAAAACTACCTAAACAAGATCCTCACAACTCCAAAGGAACAATTTAAAGATTTACAGCATAGAAGAGTCTAACCTTCCCAAAGTAACCAAGTCTATTAGGAATAATCATATACAACAAATTATATAAACAAACTAAACACTTAGATTCAGAGTCTAAGACATCTGCATTTGGTTAACTTTATAGTTTTTTTATTCATATTACTATAAATAAATAAATGTCCAAAAGCTGATTTCAAGCCTCTATCTCTTGTAACACCAAAGCTGATTTCAGCTTTTAAACAACAGTTTTTACAACAGCTTACTCATCAAAGTTTCAAAAATCTTAGGATCTTAATTACAAAAGGCCCTGCTTGTATGTTTCAGTAAGAAGCCTTGGTCCAGAAAAAGGGGTGCCTGAGATAAAATGAACACCCCTGTGTCACCTGTCTGGGTCAACTGTATCCAAACATTTCTGAAGTTTTCCTTACTGATATACTTTGATGCGGTTAAACTTAAGTTACAAGAATACCAAGGCACCTCTCCCAGCTTACTGAAGCTAATACCTTGGGAAGAGAAAGGATGTCACTTTCAATTTGAGGAGGAAGTACAAATCATCTGAAAAACTTGGTAAGATTTTTGTAGATGTTCTCAGGATCAGCCTAGCGTCAGTGAGCAATGCTACACTTCAGAGTACCATCAGGTAAGATGTAAAACCCCTACCAAGATTGGAGGGGGCACCACCCAACCAGAAAGCAGTAGTGTTCTGTGGCATCCCCTCAGATCTCAGTGAAATGAGAACATTCACCATTTGGTAGTTTGTAAATAATGGGTGGGATCTCCTTCTACTGTTGTGGAAGTAAAACTTGGCCAGGGAGCTTTTGGAAAGTGGTGCTGCTGGAGACAAGCTGGGGAATCAGCTCACTTATTTAGCCAAATATGAACTTCCACGCTGCTGCCATTGTGACCGCTTTCAAGGCACAGAAGGCAATACACAACTTTTCCAGGCTCAGATGAGGTGCCCCAAGTGGGTGGTTTTGGAATGGAAACGATCCTGGGTGGAGACTTAGGACCCTGAAGAGGTATCTGTGAAATCTGCTTAGTATTTAGGTCCCCTTGTAACCCAGCTGGAGTGCCAGAATAAAGCATCCCTACACAGCCTGGCAACGTGTACTGTATGGTGGTTCCTAAGTTCCTAACTCTAGGGTGCCCAGTGACTTGACAAAAAGGCTTATCCTTTCTTTCCCACGCTCTGCAAAACAGTTCAAACTACTCTCTGTGCAATATATCCTTCACATTTCAGCCTGATCTCACCAGTGCTAGGGGAAAATAACAGAAGGGTCTGTTCTACACTTGAGACTTGCAATAAAAGTGAAGGATACTGTCCTTTCCTCCCCATCCCTTCTTCATCCCATTAGCAACAGCCACACCAGAGAGGCTATCAGTCATCTAGATCCGGGTGAAGTCAGAGACAGAAGCACAACACCCTGAAGTGAGCCCAGGGAATAGGAATATGAGCATGCACATTCTTAAACACACCTGAGATAGCCCCTGTGAAACTTACGAAAATGACTAAGGAAACTGTCAGGGAGGGGAATGAAATTCTTGCAATCCAGTAGGTAAAAGTTTGAAGTCATTGAATTGGAAAGTAATTATTAAACAATAATGTATTCGGAGGCCAGGTGCAGTGGCTCATGCCTGTAATCCGAGCACTGTGGGAGGCTGAGGCAGGCAGATCACCTGAGGTCAGGAGTTCAAGACCAGCCTAGTAGGCCAGGTGCGGTGGCTCACACCTGTAATCCCAGCACTTGAGGAGGCTGAGGGGGGCAGATCACGAGGTCAGGAGATCAAGACCATCCTGGCTACCATGGTGAAACCCCATCTCTACTAAAAATATAAAAAAATTAGCTGGGCGCGGTGGTGGGTGCCTGTAGTCCCAACTACTCAGGAGGTTGAGGCAGGAGAATGGCGTGAACCTGGGAGGCAGAGCTTGCAGTGAGCCAAGATGACGCCACTGCACTCCAGCCTGGGCAACAGAGCAAGACTCCATCTCAAAAAAAAAAAAGATCGGCCTAGCTAACATGGTGAAACCCCATCTCTACTCAAAACACAAAAATTAGCTGGGCGCACTGATGCACACCTGTAATCCCAGCTACTTGGGAGGCTGAGGCAGGAGAATCGCTTGAACCCGGGAGGCAGAGGTTGCAGTGAGCCAAGATCACGCCACTGCACTCCAGCCTGGGCGACAGAATGAGATTCCATCTCAAAAATAAATAAATAAGTAAATAATAATGTATTCGGGCAATAATAACATTATATTGTTGTCACAGGGAGATAAGGCCTGGAAATTTTGATTACATTTTAGGGAATTTCTTATAAGATCTGTATTGCAGCCTAATTACTGACTCTTGAATTAGAACTAGTTATAATAACATGGAAAAATAGGGTGGATACTTGATTTATACTTGTGTACCTTAAGGATTCAGTTGACTTTAAATAATCACAGTCTGTAGAGATAAAACAAAGCATAAACAAAGATGAGTGACAAAGTGACTCTATAAAATCTGAGTGATTGGCTGGCTTGATTTCCTTGATTTTCTTTATCTGCATAAAGGTGAATCCAGGGCTTCAAGAAATAAACTATTCACTGCTTAAGTGACATAATTTCGGGATTCTAATGAATTAATTTTTTTTTTTTTTTTTTTTTTTTTTTTTTGAGACAGGGTCTCACTCTGTCATCTAGGCTGGAGTACAGTAGCTCAATCTCAGCTCACGACAACCTCTGCCTCCCAGGATCAAGCAATTCTCCCACTTCGGCCTCCCAAATAGCTGGGATTGCAGGTGCCCACTACCATGCCCAGCTAATTTTTGTATTTTTTGTAGAGACAGGGTTTCGCCTTGTTGCTCAGGCTGGTCTCAAACTCCTAAACTCAAGCGATCCCCCACCTCAGCCTTCCAAAGTGCTGATGTCAGAGGTGTTTGAACCGGAGCAACTTTATCTTGAATAGGGGCTGGTTAAAGTAAGGCTGAAACCTACTGGGCTACATTCCCGGGAGGTTAAGGCATTCTTAGTCACTGAATGATAGGAGGTCAGCGCAAAATACAGGTCATAAAGACCTTGCTGATAAAACAGGCTGTGGTAAAGAAGCCAGCCAAAACCCACTAAAACCAAGATGGCAACAAAAGTGACCTCTGATCGTCCTCACTGCTTATTATATGTGAATTATAATGCATTAGCATACTAAAAGACACTCCCACCAGTGCCATGACAGTTTACAAATGCCATGGCAATGTCAGGAATTTACGCTATATGGTCTAAAAAGAGGAGTAACCTTAGTTCCGGGAATTGCCCACCTCTTTCCCCGAAAACTTACGAATATAACTCACCCCTTGTTTAGCATATAATAAAGAAATAGCCATAAAAATGGGCAACCAGCAGCCCTGGCGGCTCCTTTTCCTATGGAGTAGCCATTCTTTTATTTCTTTACTTTCCTAAATTTGCTTTCACTTTACTCTATGGACTCATCTCGAATTCTTTCTTGCCCAAGATCCAAGAACCCTCTCCTGGGGTCTGGATCAGGACCCCTTTCTGGTAACACTGGGATTACAGGCTTGAGCCACCACACCCAGCCCTAATTTATTAAAGATTTAAATAATAATCTTAAGGCCGAAATTTTAACGTGGGCACCCAGTTACATAAATATAACTGCAGTTTTATCTTTTTGCCTAAATCTTTTAATCCATTTCTAGTTATTTCCTTGGAATTAATTTCTAGAAATGGAATTATTTACTCAAAGGAGATGAACATTTTTAAGTCTCTGGATGCATCTAATCATATTGCTTTGATTATACCAATTTGCATGGTATGTACAGGAATGTGTATGGGAGTGTATAGTAGTTGCATCATCATTTAAAAATCTGTTAATATGGTGGTTGAAAAGTTACATCTTGTTATTCATTTACCTTTCTTTAATGATTGATTGAGGTTAAATTATTTTTCCTATGTTTATTAGATAGTTATAGTTCTTCTTCTGTGCATGTCTATTGAAAAAGAACTTATTTGAGTTTGTGTCTTTAATACTTTGTGTATCCTTTTACTATATTAAGGCCATTAACCTTTATCTTTCATAATTGTTGCAAATATTTTCTCTAGTTTTCATTTTATGCAGTTGAATTGTCTGCCTGCCTTTGATTTTAGTTTCTTCTCAAGATCATGCAGGAAACTGTCCCTTAATTTCAAATGTCGCAGCCCATGGCCAAATAACGGATGCTCTACCTCAGAGTTGGGCACAGGTGCTCCCCTCCTGCTTATGTGAGGAGAATAGATGGGATCCCTGCTTATGTGAGAATAGATGCTTTACTCACACATGTTTTCTTTCACAATACCCCTTTCACTGTGTAAATTTATGTCTTGTGGGTGATGGGAAAACTGTCAGTGTAATGATATCTTTCCTCTAAGTTTTTGGTTTGATTGAAAAACTCATGCATATAATATTTTTAGCCCCCAAAACTTATATTAAAATATTTTGTGTTGCACTTTCAGATTTATTTAAATTCACATAAAATTTGACATAAATAATATTATCTTCATAGCTGGCATTTGTTATACCACATATCTAACGTACATTTAAATTCTATTCCACTGCTAGGAGAAGAACAAGCTGACCTTGAAAGTTAAATCTAATAGAGGTTAAGATACTTGCTTTATCTTCCAGCTATGATCAATCACTTCTCTTCTAATTCTGCAAGCCACATTAGAATACCAATCACATTGCTTAGCAGTAACACCTTGTAAATGAGTTATTCCTAGGGCAGGTATGGTAGCTCACACCTATAGTCCCAGTACTTTGGGAGGAACACTTGAGGCCAGGACTTTGAGACCAGCCCAGGCCATATAATGAGAACTTTCTCTCCAGAAAATAAATAAATAAATAAAAATTAGCCAGGAGTGGTGGCACATGTCTGTAGTTTCACCTACTCAGGAGGTTGAGTGGGAAGATTGCTTGAGCCCTGGAGGTGGAGGCTGTAGTGAGCAATGATAGTGCTATTGTGCTTTGGCTAGGTGATAGAGCAAGAGCCTGTCTCTAAAAACAAACAAAACAAAACAAAACAAAACAAAACAGTTCTTCCCATCAAGTGAAAAGAGTATAACCCATTATTCAGGACAGAAAACGACCTGGAATAGAAGGGAGAAAGGGCACACTGAGGATACCAAAGAAAGATCCATCCTGCACTTGGAGAGGTGAAAGCCAAAAGATCTTGGAGGAAGAAAGATGAAGGGCCAATCTATGTGAGCAGAAATCTCTGCAATTGTGTGGGGCCTGTGGCATTTAATTCAGTGGCACTCACAGGGTGGCTTGGGTGTGTGGTTCCAGCACAGCTCATGGTTGCATAAGGTCCAGAGTCCTGCGTAGAGCTCAAGGCCATTCTTGATCACCAGGAACTGTACCCAGTTCAGTGGGGACATGGCGATCAGCATTAGAAGGCTAAAACTACAGAGGCTGCCACAGAGTATTCGGATGTAGATGTGTGCCTGATCCATAAGCTGCTGCTGCCTTTGGGATGACATCGAGGCACTTGGATGTTTCTTGGCAGGGAGGGTAGGCTACAAGGATGAGGGAAATATTGCCTACCCGAAAGGATAACCCCTGATCCCCAGGGTCACCTGCTTTTCTCTACCTCAAGCATTCCCATGTGTCTTTGATTTAAGGATATCTTTCCCTACTCCAAAAAAAAAAAAAAAAAAAAAAAAAGCCACAATTTTCAGGGTGATCTTTTCTGTCTTTAGGATGCTGTATGTAGCCCCGCCTTTAAGTAAGTCCTCTTCTTCCCATCTGACTTCCAATTAGATACCTCCTCACCCTTTGGTATTTCCGGTTCCCCTTTATCTTGGGAACCTCAGGACTGTGGAAAGTCAAGGTTAAATGTTCCCTTCGCTCCATCTTGGCAGTCGGTTCTCTTTCTAACTGCCACGGAATTTGTCTCTGCATCTCCTCACACATACTGGCAGAAGCAAAAAAGGGCCAGGACCCATGGCACAGATCCTGTTTCTGTTTTATTTATATTTTTGGTCTGGTCAGCTCAGGAAGAAATCATCATATTTTAAGCATGTGCATGTATGTGTGATGCTCCCCAGCCTCCATTCTCCACCTACTCCCAACTCTTTTATTAAATAAATCCACAAATATTTTGTTAGCAGTGGCTGTGTGTCAGGCTTTGTGCTAGCTTCTGGGACACAAAAATAAATAAGACACAGTTCCCTCATAGCGTATAAAAAAAGGGGAACTCATATGCTTGTTGGCCACATGTATTTCTTCTTTTGAGGAAGTGTCTGTTCATGTCCTTTGCCCACTTTTTAATGGGGTTATTTGTCTTTTTCTTGTACATTTATTTAAGTTCCTTACAGATGCTGGATATTAGACCTTTGTCAGATGCATAGTTTGCAAAACAATTTTCCCTTTCTGTAAGTTTTCTGTTTACACTATTGATAGTTTCTTTTGCTATGCATAAGCTCTTTAGTTTAATTAGATCCCATTTGTCAATTTTTGCTTTTGTTGCAATTGCTTTTGGCATCTTCATAATGAAATCTTTGCTGGTTCCTATGTTCAGATCATTAGAGAAATTAAAACCACAATGAGATACCATCTCACACCAGTCAGAATGGCTATTACAAAAAGTCAAAATAATAACAGATTGTGGCGAGGTTGTGGAGAAAAAGGAACACATACACTGTTGATGGGAGGGTAAATTATTAATTCAAACATTGTGGAAAGCAGTGTGATGATTCCTCAAAGATGTAAAGACAGAAAGAACTACCATTTGACCCAGAAATTCCATTTTTGGGTATATGCCCAAAGGGACAGAAATCATTCTATCATAGAGACACATGCACATGTATGTTCACTGAAGCACTATTTGCAACAGCAAAGACATGGAATCAACATAAATGCCCATCAATCATAGACTGGATAAAGAAAATGTGGTACACATCCACCATGGAATACTATGCAGCTATAAAAAAGAACAAGATCATGTGCTTTGCAAGAAGATGGATGGAGCTGGAGGCCATTATCCTTAGCAAACTAATGCAGCAACAGAAAACCAAATACTGCATGTTCCTGCTTATAAGTGGAAACATGGACACATAGAGGGGAACAACAGACATTGGGGCCTATCGGAGGGTGGGGGGTGGGAGGAGAGAGAGAGTCAGGACAAATAACTAATGAGTACTAGGCTTAACACCTGGGTGATGAAATAATCTATACAACAAACCCCCATGACATGGGTTTATCTATATAACAAATCTGCACATGTACCCCTGAACTTAAAATAAAAATTTTAAAAGCGTGCAACTCAGATGTCTCCAGAACTCTATTGGTTGTGGCTATAATTTAAAATTATATCCCTATTAGTAGCCAGTAGCCTGGAGTTCATGCCAGGGTTGTCTCAATAGGCTCATGAACCAGTCTGTCAGTCATGGTCCTTCATACAGCATCCATCTTTTTCTTCCGTTTTTGCTCTGGTTCCCTCTTTTCAATGTCCTCTACTCATGAAGCCATTTAAGGGCGCGGCTATACC
This sequence comes from Chlorocebus sabaeus, assembly GCF_047675955.1. Classification (NCBI taxonomy): domain Eukaryota; kingdom Metazoa; phylum Chordata; class Mammalia; order Primates; family Cercopithecidae; genus Chlorocebus; species Chlorocebus sabaeus. The sequence continues at coordinate 48,199,818 of NC_132929.1, read as the reverse complement.
ACTGCCACTGCTGATAGGGCCCACTATGAATATGCCAGTATCTATAGCCCAGAACACTATAAGCCAATGTGCTAAAAGCCACTGGTCTTCAAGATACCCTAGCAGTGCTGGGTTCAAAATGTTCCATACGGCCCCCAAAGGACATGTATCAGTGTGCTCACAGCAGCACTCCATAATAGCCCCAAGTTCAAAACTACCCAAATGCCCATCAACAGAAGAATGGAAGATTGTGGTCTATTTATACAATGAAATACTATACAGCAATACGAGTAATCTACAACCACCTGAGTAAAGAGGGATGAATATTATCTACATAATGCTGAGCAAAAGAATCCAAACACAAAAGAGTACATATGTATGATTCTATTCATATGAAGTGCAAAACAGGCAAAACTAATCTGTGTTGTTAGAAGTCAGAAACACTCTGGGGAGGAAGATGGCTAGGTATTGGAAGGAGACATGCAAAGGGCTCTTGGGGTGCTGTAAAGGTTCTTTCTTGATCTGTGCACTGATGACCAGCTTTCTGTATGCACAATTTTTCTATACGCATGGTTTTTGTTTTGTTTTTCTTTTTTGAGGCAGAGTCTTGCTCTGTCACCTAGGCTGGAGAGTTGTGGTGTGATCTCGGCTCACTGCAACCTCTGCCTCCCAGGTTGAAGCAATTCTCCTGCCTCAGCCTCCCAAGTAGCTGGAACTACAGGTGCCCACCACCATGCCCGGCTAATTTTTGTATTTTTAGTAGAGACGAGAGTTCACTCTGTTGGCCAGGCTGGGCTTGAACTCCTGACCTCAAGTGATCTGCCTGCCTCAGCCTCCCAAAGTATCTATATGCATGTTACACTTCAACTAAAAGTTAAAAGAGGCCGGGTGTGGTGGCTCATGCCTGTAATCCCAGCACTCTGGGAGGCCAAGGCAGGCAGATCACTTGAGGTCAGGAATTTGAGACCAGCCTGATCAATGTGGCAAAACCCCGTCTCTACTAAAAATACAAAAATTAGCTGGGCGTGGTGGCAGGTGCCTGTAATTCCAGCTACTTGGGAGGCTGAGGCAGGAGAATTGCTGGATCCGGAGGTTGCAGTGAGGTGGAGGTTGCAGTGAGCTGAGATCACGCCATTGCACTCCAGTCTGGGCAACAAAAGCGAAACTCTGTCTCAAAAAAAAAAAAAAAAAAAAAAAAAAATAATAATTTGAGTATATGAATCAAGAAGCTTAAACATGGTTGTATATTTTATCTCAGTAATTTCATTCCTAAAATCTATAAAATCAATAACTAAGATTATTACAGCTTATTTCTATAACCTCCCATCTACCAGGAACTGTGCTAGGTGCTTTATATACATTAACCTACTTGCTTTCTGAATCACATTTTTTCACTTTATTTTCTGATTTGTTATTGCTAATGAATAAATTATTTTTTCAATGTATTTACCTTTAATCTGGTCATTTGACTGAATTATTTAAATTCTAATCATTCTGTTGGCCAATTTCTCTTAGATTTTCTAGGTAAACATCCTATCATCTGCAAATGATGATCATTCTGTTTCTCTCTTTACAAAATATGTCATATTGCACTGGCCTGGCATGGTGGCTCACGCCTGTAATGCAACACTTTCGGAGGCCTCGGCGGGTGGATCACTTGAGGTCAGGCATTCGAGACCAGGCTGGCCAACATGGTGAAACCCCATCTCTACTAAAAATACAAAAAAATTAGCTGGGTGTGGTGGCACACACCTGCAATCCCAGCTACTCGGGAGGCTGAAGCAGGAGAAATGCTTGAACCTGGGAGGCAGAGGTTGTAGTGAGCCAAGACTACACCACTGCACTCCAGCCCAGGCAACAAAGAGAGACTCCATCTCAAAAAAAATAGTCATATTGCATTGATTAGACCCTTTAGAATAGTCTTCATGAAGTATTAAGGGTGATGGGCATCATTATCTTACTCTTGACTTTAATGGAACTGGCTTTACTGGTCTTTATTTGTATATTCATTTTTGTGTTAAAGAAGTTCCATTCCATTTCTATTTTATTAAGATTTAAAAATTTAGAATGGCTGTATCAAATTCCCTCTTAGCCTCTAGAATATGGCTTTTCTTCTTTAATCTATTTAGTGTAAAAATTGCATTGATACATTTCTTAACATTTATCTAATTTTACATTCCTGTAATAAAGTATTTATGAACATAGTACATTATTCTTTAATATAGTGCTAGGAGTATTTGTTTATATACTCAAGCCAAGAATTATCTAGAATTTAAAAAATATATCCACATGTCTAGTTTTTTTTTTTTTTTTTTTTTTTTTTTAGTTTTAATATATTACGGTCAAATAACATGCCCTACAAGAACTCCTTTCCTTTTGGAATTTAGTAACATTTGTCATTTAGCCAGTTTTCCTAAATGTCCTTTAGGCATTTAAAAACCATGTGTAACGTACAAAGTTTTAAATATATTTGTGTAGAATGTAAGATTCTAAATCTATCACATTAAAAGTATCAATAATAATATGCGGGTTGTTCCTATTGTTAGTTTTTTCTCCACTTGATAAAATAAAAAATAGGCTGGGCACCGTGGCTCACGCCTATAATTCCAGCACTTTGGGAGGCTGGAGGGGGGCAAGAATTCTGGGCTTAAGCCCAGAATTTCGAGACCAGCCTGGGCAACATGGTGAAACCCCATCTCTACAAAAAAACACAAAAATTAGTCAGGTGTGGTGGCGCATGTCTGAGGTCCCAGCTACTCGGGGGACTGAGGTGGGAAGATTGCTTGGGCCAGGGAGGTCGAGGATTCAGTAAGCCGTGTTTATGCCACTACACTCCAGCCTGGGTGACGGAGTGAGATCCTGTCTCAAAGAGATAAATAATAAAAATGGAATAAAAATAGACTATTAGCTCTTTATAGGTGCACATGAAAAGATGCCCCTAATATATTATCAATTGAAAAATTTATAAAATAGTGGTTACATCATGCCCTGATTTTTTTGTTTTGAAGTATTATAAATGTGTGTATATAGAAAACAGCCGGGCTGGGCTGGGCGCGGTGGCTCATGTTTGTAATCCCAGCAATTTGGGAGGCTGAGGTGGGCAGATCACCTAAGGTCGGGAGTTTGAGACCAGCCTGACCAACACGGAGAAACCCTCTCTCTACTAAAAATACAAAATTGGCTGGACATGGTGGCACATGCCTGTAATTCCAGCTACTCAGGAGGCTGAAGCAGGAGAATCACTTGAACCCAGGAGGCGGAGTTTGCAGCGAGCCAAGATTGTGCCATTGCACTCCAGCCTGGGCAACAAGAGGGAAACTCTGTCTCAAAAAAAAAAACCAAACAAACACACACACACACACACACACACACACACACAAAGAGAGAAAGAAAATAGGCTGGGTGCCATGGCTCATGTCTATAAGCCCAACACTTTGTGGGGCCAAGGCAAGCAGATCTCTTGAACACAGAAATTCAAGACCAGCCTGTGCAACATAGCAAAATTCTGTCTCTGCTAAAAATACAAAAATTAGCCAGGTATAGTCTCAGCCACTTGGGAGGCTGAGGTGGGAGGATCACTTGAGCCTGGGATGTCGAGGCTGCAGTGAGCAGTGATTGCGCCACTGCACTCCAGCCTGGGTGACAGGGCAAGACCCTGTCTCAAATAAAAAGAAAGAAAAGAAGAAAGAAAAGAAAATGATGGTCACACATAGAAATAACCAGCCAGGCGTGGTGGCTCACGCCTGTAATCCTACCGCTTCAGGAGGCCAAGGTGGGTGGATCACAAGGTCAGGAGTTCAAGACCAGCTTGGCCAACATGGTGAAACCCCATCTCTACTAAAAATACAAAAATTAACCAAGCGTGGTGGCGGGTGCCTGTAATCCCAGCTATTCGGGAGACTGAGGCTTGAATCCAGGAGGCGGAGGTTGCAGTGAGCCAAGATCGCGCCACTGCATGGGGGCCTAGCAGACAGAGCGAGACTCCATCTCAAAAGAAAAAAAAAAAGAAAGAAAGAACCATACATATTATATCATACATACATAAACAGAAATATGTGTTAAAGGCCGGCGCGGTGGCTCACGCCTGTAATCCCAGCACTTTGGGAGGCCGAGACGGGCAGATCACGAGGTCAGGAGATTGAGACCATCCTGGCTAACACGGTGAAACCCTGTCTCTACTAAAAATACAAAAATTAGCTGGGCACGGTGGCGGGCGCCCGTAGTCCCAGCTATATGGGAGGCTGAGGCAGGAGAATGGCGTGAACCCGGGAGGCAGAGCTTGCAGTGAGTGGAGATTGCGCCACTGCACTCCAGCCTGGGTGACAGAGCGAGACTCTGTCTCAAAAAAAAAAAAAAAAGAAAGAAATATGTGCTAAAGTTATGGTAGTCTTTATCTCTCAGGCTTCTATATGGCCTCTTGGCACCATAAAGGGCTCAAGAGTGTGAAATAAGCCCCAGGAAAGGCGTAAACATCAGGAAGGACTGTGGTGACATTTCCTTGTAGCCCAGCAGATTGGGGAATTGGGTCATGAAATTAGAAATTAATTTGTTGTAGAAAACACTTATAATTTCTATATAGCTGAGTTGGTGAACTGAGAGTCATACTTTCTACACATAATATTTGGTGTTTAAATTTTTCAAAATAAGTGTGTGTTGCTTTTACAATAAAGAAATGACAGTCATTGCCTCTCCCATATCCTTTTCTAAGTGAATCTGTTCCCCTCCCTAGCACCTGCTCAAAGACAGAGCTTTGATCATCTGTGGCTTAGATGAAACTACCATCCTTATCTGTAGTATGTGTCTTTAACTTTTTTTTTTTTTTTGAGACAGAGTCTTGCTCTGTTGCCCAGGTTGGAATGCAACAGATGGTGTGATCTGGGCTCACTGCAACCTCTGCCTTTCCAGTTCAAGCAATTCTCCTGCCTCAGCCTCCAGAGTAGCTACAGGAGCTACAGGCACACACTACCATATCTGGCTAATTTTTGTATTTTTTTTAAGTACAGATGGGGTTTCACCACATTGGCCAAGCCGGTTTCAAACTCCTGACCTCAAGCGATCCACCCGCCTCGGCCTCCCAAGGTGATGGGATTATAGGCGTGAGCCACCACACCCGGACTATAGTATGCATCTTTAATGTCTGGCTCAAGAATGACATCTCTTCCTAGCTGGGCCAATCACATTTTCTCTTTTGGAACACTGGAACACTAAGAGAATGAATTGGAAATAACAGGAGAATGAAGCAGATGCAGGAAAAGGGATGAGAGAAGGGTGGGTCCTGAGAGACCAAGGGGTAGCTTTGGTTCCTAATAAGGCATTCTCGCCCATTTGACCATGGCTATACTTAGTTTACTTCTAGATGCTTGTAAAGATGATAAACTCCTCACTCTTGAGCTAGTTGGAGTTCTCTTCCTTGCAACTAAAACATCTCTGACAAGAACATCAAGTATTTAACCTTTTGCACCTAGAATGCAAAGAATCTTTTTCATTTTTGGAACATTCTTATATTACATAACATCGTTTATCATAATGGGAAGAATCACTATGTCTTTGACCTTTGTCTTCATGGTTAGAGCTATAATTACTTCATAGTTACTTGTATGTTCACTTATTGGCTCTGAACAATGCTTTGTCCTTCCCCTGGCCTCCTGCCACTGTCTGGCTAATGTAAACTCAAGGAAGGTTAATGGATTTTTAATACTCTCCTAAGCAAACTTTCTTTAGGAAAATAAGTCAGTCAGCTACTATCAGGTAGGAATAGCACTGGCCAAACACAGTGACTCTTGGATTATTCGCATCATTACTTCTTTCTAGTTCTAGGGTTAATTGAAAGTTGGCCATGCAAATTCAAATCCAATTATCATTCCTTTCTAGGATAAGGCAGTGGGCTAAGAAAAGGATGTAGGCACAGAAATCTCCATTATTAAACTGCATTCAACGTCAAGGGGGCCAGCATGGGCAACATAGTGAGACCTCATCTCTACTAAAAATTAAAAAAAAAAAATTAGCTGGGTGTGGTGGTGTGCACCTTTGGTCCCAGTTATTTGGGAGGCCTAGATGGGAGGATCACTTGAGCCCAGGAGATTGAGGCTGCAGTGAGCTGTGATTGTGCCACTGCACTGCAGCCTGGGCAACATGGCATTGCAGTGAGCCAAGATCACGCCACTGCACTCCAGCCTGGGCGACAGAGCAAGACTCCATCAAAAAAAAAAAAAACCCAAACGAAGGGGGCATGATTGTAGGCATTTCCAGAGGCACAGGCACAGTTCCAGTGTGGTAATGAGAGCCCTTTTCAGGATGGCCACACATCTGTGGTCTGTTTCCAGCCCTGCCACCCTTTGGCTGCATTCGACCTTGGTCAAATAATTTCAATTTAAAAATGTATTGGCATGCAAAGCAGTATACTATGTACAATAAGGAATAAATTTTTACATTTGACAAATATTTATTGAGCACCCACTAGGCACCTGGCACTGTGCTAGGTGCTGGAAGTATCACAATGAATAGGATTCTATCCTTACTCTTGAGGAACAGCACTTCACCTCGCTAGTTCTCAGTTTCCTCACCTGAGGTTGGGAGTTCGAGACCAGTCTGGCCAACATGGCGAAACCCCAACTCTACTAAAAATACAAAAACTAGCCAGGCTTGGTGGCATGTGCCTGTAATTCCAGCTACTCGGGAGGTTGAGGCACAAGAATCACTTGAACCCAGGATGCGGAGGCTGCAATGACTCAAGATCATGCACTCTAGCCTGGACAACAGAGTGAAACTCCAACTCCAAAAAAATAAAAAGGAATCTAAGAGAAAGATCCAAAGGGCACTCCAAACAGAGGTAAGACATTTAGACTGTGCTCTTACCACCGAAGAGTCCACTCCTAGCATCAGCGAATTGTGTTTTGGAAACCTGTATCACAGTAATATGTCACTAACATTTTATGAAGCCAAATGTTAGTGGTCGGCCACAGGACAGAAATGTTACAGGGATCTGTGCTCTGGGGTTCCTGGAGGGTATAGCTTGGCTATTAGTCAAGGAAGGAAAATAAGATATAGAGGACTCAAGCAAGAAGAGAATGGGAAGAAGGCAAGGAGTGAGCAAAGCCCACTGGGAAATTCCAGTGCAGAATAACATAAGACCTGAATTGCTTTCTGTAAAGGATTTATACACTCCATTTCATCATTGTCCCACCTCCCTTCAGGGGATTTCAGATTATTTTTGTGGATTTGGTCAACATGAGCAGCTGTGCCATAAAATGTATCACCATCAACTCTTTAGGAATGAGGCCTAAGGGGCCAGGTTAGACTCAAGATAATCCTAGTCCGATGCAGCTCTCAGGATGCCTGGGGCAGGCAGATGTAGTCTAGGCAGAAGGAGTCCCCACTGAACGGGCCTTAAACCATAGCTATCATATCCCTATAAATTTGTCCAATTTTGATCTAAAAATCCCAATATCGGAGGCCCTGGACTATTGGTCTAACCCTGGATAGGACTTCTGATGTTTTTCCATGAGTTTAACCAACCTTGATATAAGCTTAAAGTGGGAAGAGCCCTAATCAAACAGCTCCCATGGTAAAGGAGATATTAACAATACATTCCTCGTGGCATTATTGTAAGAATTAAAGGAAATGGGCCGGGCGCGGTGGCTCAAGCCTGTAATCCCAGCACTTTGGGAGGCCGAGACGGGCGGATCACGAGGTCAGGAGATCGAGACCATCCTGGCGAACAAGGTGAAACCCCGTCTCTACTAAAAATACAAAAAACTAGCCGGGCGAGGTGGCGGGCGCCTGTAGTCCCAGCTACTCCGGAGGCTGAGGCAGGAGAATGGCGTAAACCCGGGAGGCGGAGCTTGCAGTGAGCTGAGATCAGGCCACTGCACTCCAGCCTGGGCGACAGAGCCAGACTCCGTCTCAAAAAAAAAAAAAAAAAAAAAAAAAAAAAAAAAAAAAAAAAGAATTAAAGGAAATGACACAGACTTTTTAAAAAAACTAAAAAATGTTATAGGGGGAACATATTTACATGGTACAAAATACAAAACACACAAAAGGATATACAGGGAATCACCCTGCCATCCTATGCCTTACCCACCCAATATCCCTCTCCAGAGGCACTGGTTTCATATATGTGCTCTGAGACACAGTCTATGCTAATACAGATGAAAACACATACCACATATTTTCCTTCTTTTAGTAGCATTTCCTTCTTTATAACGCCAGATAGAAATCTTGTAATTCCTTATTGTTATTGTTAGTGCCTTGCTCAGCACTGTGCCCAACTGATGCCTACTCAGTGCATTTTCACAAAGATGCTGAGGACAGCCAGTTGCAGTGACTCATGTCTGTAATCCCAGCACTTTGAGAGGCCGAGGAAGAGGGATCACTTGAGGCGAGGAGTTTGAGACCAGCCTGACCAACATAGTGAAAGACTGTCTCTGTTAAAAATACAAAAATTAGCTGGGCATGGTGGTACAGACCTACAGTCCCAGCTACTGGCAGGGTGAGATGGCAGGATTGCTTGAGTCCAGGAGGTGGAGGTCGCAGTGAGCCAAGACTGTCCCACTGCACTCCAACCTGGGCAAAAGAGCAAGACTCTGCCTCAAAAAACAATTGCTGAAGACATCACCCAGTGTGGCCTAGCACTAGCAAGGTTTCCAAGGTATATCTTGAGTCACTTTCTATCTTGAGTGGAACTTTGTGTCCCTAAAATGGGTCCAATCCTGTTGTCCCTTATTTGTAAAAGGTCTAAAACCCTCAAGTGTTAGGAGTTACATACAAGTCGTTAGTTTTGTTCTTCCTGTTCTACCGGCCTGTAATGGAGAGATGGATACAAATATCCCTAAAGTTTCATTAGGGGAAAAATATATTGAAGACAGAATGAAGGGCAGTTGCTATTTCATTTTATATCTGTAGATCTGTAATGCTCTCAGTCTAGTACACTATAGAAATATAATAGTTTAAATCTTATTTTTAAAATGTGACTGCTGAAGGTGTGTTAATTTTTTCTAACAAAATAAAATCATGGAGTTGGAAGAAGTTTTATATACATTTTAATCAACACCATCATCACACAGATTAAAAAACAGCCTTTTAAGAGATATGATGTGTAAATTCATGGGAATAGTTTATAATTAGCAAACTGCATATATATATACACATACACACACATATATGTGTGTGTGTATACCATTACAGTGATATGATAAAGTCAGTTAAAAGAGCTAAGATATGGCCAGGCGCAGTGGCTCATGCCTATAATCCCAGCACTTTGGGAGGCCTAGGCAGGTGGATCACCTAAGGTCAGGAGTACGAGGCCAGCCTGACTAACATGGTGAAACCCTGTCTCTATTAAAAATACAAAAATTAGCCTGGTGTAGTAGTGGGCACCTGTAATCTGAGCTACTCGGGAGGCTGAGGCAGGAGAATCGCTTGAACCCAGGAGGTGGAGGTTGCAGTAAGCCAATATGGTGCCGCTGCACTCCAGCCTGGGTGACACAGCAAGACTTCATCTCAAAAAACAAAAACAAAAGAGCTAAGATATGGCATGTGCCTTCCAAGATACATGGGAGTGTTGAACATGCATAAATAATCATAACATGAGTTTGGATGTGGTAAGAGCTGTACTTGTGGAACCCAGACTATGGAATTACAATGGAGGGGTTAACTCTGACTGGGAGAATCAGAACAATCTTGATTTGCACAGAGCTTTGGAGGACAGTAGGATCACCACTGGCATAGACGGGAGAATGAGAGGGTCCTAGAGCTCGAACATTAGATGGAGTAGGGCTGAGGTAGCCATTACGTGTCTTGTGCAACACTCCAGTCAGGAGGAAATAGAGGTTATAAGGCAGCTGAAGTAGCTGACAAACAAAGAGGAAAACTGATCAGACATTCTGAGAGGAGTAGAAGAAAACTAAGAAAGAGAGGGAGATGAGAGAGTAGCCAGGCCCTTGATTTCTGCTCTTTTTGAAATTTGGTTTTGTGCTTTTCTGGGTTTGCTCTGTATATCCCTTTCATAGACTTTTGTTTTTCTGAAATAACATAAGTCTCTATCCCTTGCAAGCAAAAGGCCCTGATCATAACAGTGGATTTAATCCTGATAGCATTCCATAGCCATTAAAAGTTCTGGAGAAGGAAGATGACTTGATCAGAAATACAATTTAGACAAATAAAACTCTAACAGTAGTGTAGAGCAGCGGTCCCCAACTTTCTTGGTACCAGAAACTGGTTTTGTGGAAGACAGTTTTTCGTGGAATGGGTGGGGGGGTGGTGGGGAGGGGGAGAATGAGTTGGGATGGTTTCGGGATGACACCGTTCCACCAGATCATCAGGCATTAGATTCTCATAAGGAGTGTGCAACCTAGATCCCTCACATATGCAGTTCACAATAGGATTCCTACTCCCATGAGAATCTAATGCTGCTTCTGATCTGACAGGAGGTGGAGCTCAAGCAGTAATGCCCGCTGGTCCTCTGATCACCTCCTGCTGTGAGGCTCAGTTCCTAACAGACCACAGACCAGTACCAGTCTGTGGCCTGGGGACCCCTGATGTAGAGGCTGAATTGAGGAGACCTTGAAAAGGTCCTTTCTTGCCTTTCTCCTCATCAACATCACCTCTGATCTGAGTCTACTCTACTAGCCACTAGCAAATCAAGATTGTTCTGATTCTCCCACTCAGAGTTAATCCCTCCATTGTAATTCCAGTCTGGGTTCCACAAGTAAAGACGAGACAAACCTCTCTCGTCTTTACCTCTAATTTTTAGCTATCTTTCCCTTTTCCCGTTTTCCCTTGACTCATGCATTTTCATGATTTCAACTGTTATCTCTGGGCAGATGACTCTTAAAGCTCTTTGGTGAGCCACCAGTCTCAGCTCTGCTGGACATCCTAATTGTCTGTTAAAATCCCTCAAAACAGGTTGGAGGCAGTGGCTCACACCTGCAAGCCCAGCACCTTGGGAGGCCAAGGCAGGTGGATCACCTGAGATCAGGAGTTCGAGACCAGCTCGGCCAATGTGGTGAAACCCCACCTCTACTAAAAATACAAAAATTAGCCAGGCGTGGTGGCATGCACCTGTAATCCCGGCTACTTGGGAGGCTGAGACAGGAGAATCGCTTGAACCTGAGAGGTGGAGGTTGCAGTGAGCCAAGGTTGTGCCACTGCACTCCAGCTTGGGCGACAGAGCAAGACTCTGTCTCCAAAAAAAAAAAAAAAATCCCTCACAACAGCATGTCGCGGAGCTCATCCTCTTTTCCCAGTATCTGCTCTTCCATTTGTACTGAGCCAGTGTATCATCATTCCCTGGGGAAATGTAGTGAGCTGTGATGGTGCCACTGCACACTCCAGTCAGGGCAACAAAGATCCTGTCTCAAAAAAAAAAAAAAAGAAAGAAAGGAAAGAAAAAAGAAATACTCGTTAAATGAATAACTAAAGTCATGCTCTTTTCCTTTCCAAGCTGGTACACCCTCACATCTTTTCCTCTTCCCTTTCCTTTGTCCGCATTCCCACAGCACCCAGTTAGCTGCTGAGTTCCATTATTCCGTGTCTGAAATATTATTGCATTTGTCCCACAGCTTCCTTTCCACTGTCACTCCTTTAGCTCAGATCCGTCAAAAGTTCCCCTGGGGCTCTAGTTTTTCTAGTTTTATGACACACAAAAAAAACCTTTGTAAAAAATTCAGGCCATAAATAAAAGTCTGGCTGGGTGTGGCGGCTCACAATAGTCATCCCAGCACTTTGGGAGGCCAAGAGGGAGGATTGCTTGAGGCTAGGAGTTCAAGACCAGTCTGGGCAATATAGCAAGATCTTTAAAAAGTACAGCAAGTCTCTACAAACAAGAAAAGAAAAGAAAGGTCTATTTATAGCCTCAGATTGGATGGATATAGGACAAAGTCAGTTATTACAAGGGGTGTATGTCTAGTTTTAGGAAAGTCAGCTAAGACTTAGTGAGTAAACCTGAATAACTGGGATAATTATAAGACTAGAAGACAGGAGGGGATTGGGCTAAAAAAGAAACTGGACACAACATTTTCTTTTGGGTAGAGATAGAGATGGGGTCTCCCTGTGTTGCCCAGGTTGGTCTCGAACTCCTGGGCTCAAGTAATCCCCCTGCCTCGGCCTCCCAAAGTGCTGGGATTACAGGCATAAGCCACCACACTGGGCCCTGGACACATTTTTAGAAACCCTACATAAAATTGTATATGTTCAGTACTGATAAATTGCATAGAGTTTTGCAAATTTAGAGATAGGAAGGAAAGAGCTTGGAGGCAACAGGGTAAAGCAGAGGCAGAGGCATGTGAAATGGAATGGGTTTAAAGAGTGTCAGGATGGCTGGGCCAGTGGCGTTACCTATAATTGCAGCACTTTGGAAGCCTGAGGCAGGAGGATCGCTTGAGCCCAAGAGTTTGAGACCAGCCTGGGCAACATAGGGAGACCCATCTCTATAAAAACTTTAAAAATTAGCTTGGCATGGTAGCATGTGCCTGTAGTCCCACCTACTTGGGAGGCTGATATGGGAGGATCCCTTGAGCCCAAGAGTTTGAGATTGCAGGAGCTTTTACTGTAGTGGAACAGACAGACAAATGGACAAACAATAACAATAGAGCCATACCCCAATATACTCAAGGGATTGGTTCCAGGACCCGCCTCCCCCATGTCCCCAACCTTCCAAGAATACCAAAATCTGCATATACTCTGCATATACTCAAGTCCTGCAGATGGTCCTCCATACCCATGGGGTTTGCATCCCAAGAACACTGTGTTTTCCATCTGCCTTTGGCTACATAGTATCTGTGTATAGATGGACCAGGGCAGTTCAAACCCATGTTGTTCAAGGGTCAACTGTACTTTGAGATACGTGAGATTAACTCAGAGAGTTATGGGATCACAGAGGGGGATCTTATCCAGATTTGAGAAGTCAGAGATTTCCAGGATGGTAAAATATAAGTTTAGACCTTCAAGTAGGCAGAGGGATTGGGAAGTGGGAAAGGCATTGCAGAGAGAAGAGAGTATGGTAGAGGACCAGGAAGTGAGGTAATCGTGGCACATTTTCTTTTGCTAGCCCCATAAACCCTTCGTTCAATACGTCATCCTCTTTCACACCTCTGTGCTTTGCCTATGCTCCCCTTCCCTGCCTGGCTAACTCATGCTTTGGGAGTCAATTCAAAGTTCACCTCCATTGTAAAAGACTTCCTGAGGCAAATTATTTATTTCCTGCTTTCTGATCCCCTAATTTATAAGCCAAAAACCTGGGCACATTGTCTGACAGTGAATTATTTTTCTGATCTGTAAATTAATTTTATTAGAAGATATAGATATGAAAATTAAATGTTTTTATTCATTTAACAAGCTGCCTTTAATAAAGAAAAAATAATCAAATATTATATAATTTATTACATATTTTCGATATTCATTTACTGTCAAAATTGATGGCAATGTTGTATATATATTAATTTAAATAATTCATATTGTTAAAAACTGTTTATTCATTTTTAAAATTTATATTTAATTTTTTTTTGAGATAGAACCTCCACCCAGGCTGGAGTGCAGCAGCGTGATCTTGGCTCACTGCAACCTCCACCTCCTGGGTTCAAGTGACCCTCCTGCCTCAGCCTCCCAAGTAGCTGGGATTACAGGTGCCTGCCACCGTGCTAATTTTTGTATTTTTAGTAGAGATGGGGTTTGACCGTGTTGGCCAGGCTGGTCTCAAACTTCTGACCTCAAGTGATTCACCCGCCTCAGCCTCCCAAAGTGCTGGGATTACAGGCATGAGCTACCATGCCCAGTCTAATTTTAATTTTAAGTTTCTGTGGTACATAGTAGGTGCATATATTTATGGGGTACATGAGATGTTTTGATATAGGCGTCCAATGTGAAACAAGCACATCATGGAGAATGGGGTTATCCATACTCTCAATCATTTATCCTTTGAGTTGTAAACAATCCAGTTATATTCTTTTAAGTTCTTTTAAAATATACAGCTATTATTGACTATAGTCACCCTGTTGTGCTCTCGAATAGTACGTCTTATTCAGTCTACGTTTTTTTGTACCCATTAACCACCCCCATCTCAAAAAAAAAAAAAAAAAGAGAAATGAAGTTTCCTTGTATTATCCATGCTGGTCTTGAACTCCTGGGCTCAAGTGATCCTCCCATCTTGGCCTCCTACAGTGCTGGAATTGCAGGTGTGAGCCACCATCCCCAGCCTGTGATCCATTTTTAATTAAGTTTGCGTATGCTGTGAGGTAGGGGATCATTGTTCATTTTCCCCACATAGGGGTATCTATTTTCTTTTTTTTTTTTTTTTTTTTTTTTTTTTTTGCATGAGTATGGTTATTTTCTTTTTTTTTTTTTTTTTTTAATTTATTTATTATTATTAAACTTCAAGTTGTAGGGTACATGTGCACAACGTGCAGGTTTGCTACATATGTATACTTGTGCCATGTTGGTGTGCTGCACCCATCAACTCATCATTTACATCAGGTATAACTCCCAATGCAATCCCTCCCCCCTCCCCCCTCCCCATGATAGGCCCCGGTGTGTGATGTTCCCCTTCCCGAGTCCAAGTGATCTCATTGTTCAGTTCCCACCTACGAGTGAGAACATGCGGTGTTTGGTTTTCTGTTCTTGTGATAGTTTGCTAAGAATGATGGTTTCCAGCTGCATCCATGTCCCTACAAAGGACACAAACTCATCCTTTTTTATGGCTGCATAGTATTCCATGGTGTATATGTGCCACATTTTCTTAATCCAATCTGTCACTGATGGACATTTGGGTTGATTCCAAGTCTTTGCTATTGTGAATAGTGCTGCAATAAACATACGTGTGCATGTGTCCTTATAGCAGCATAATTTATAATCCTTTGGGTATATACCCAGTAATGGGATGGCTGGGTCATATGGTACATCTAGTTCTAGATCCTTGAGGAATCGCCATACTGTTTTCCATAATGGTTGCCAAATCAGGAATGAACTTCCATTCACAATTGCTTCAAAGAGAATAAAATACCTAGGAATCCAACTTACAAGGGATGTAAAGGACCTCTTCAAGGAGAACTACAAATCACTGCTCAGTGAAATCAAAGAGGACACAAACAAATGGAAGAACATACCATGCTCATGGATAGGAAGAATCAATATCGTGAAAATGGCCATACTGCCCAAGGTAATTTATAGATTCAATGCCATCCCCATCAAGCTACCAATGAGCTTCTTCACAGAATTGGAAAAAACTGCTTTAAAGTTCATATGGAACCAAAAAAGAGCCCGCATCTCCAAGACAATCCTAAGTCAAAAGAACAAAGCTGGAGGCATCACGCTACCTGACTTCAAACTATACTACAAGGCTACAGTAACCAAAACAGCATGGTACTGGTACCAAAACAGAGATATAGACCAATGGAACAGAACAGAGTCCTCAGAAATAATACCACACATCTACAGCCATCTGATCTTTGACAAACCTGAGAGAAACAAGAAATGGGGAAAGGATTCCCTATTTAATAAATGGTGCTGGGAAAACTGGCTAGCCATAAGTAGAAAGCTGAAACTGGATCCTTTCCTTACTCCTTATACGAAAATTAATTCAAGATGGATTAGAGACTTAAATGTTAGACCTAATACCATAAAAATCCTAGAGGAAAACCTAGGTAGTACCATTCAGGACATAGGCATGGGCAAAGACTTCATGTCTAAAACACCAAAAGCAACGGCAACAAAAGCCAAAATTGACAAATGGGATCTCATCAAACTAAAGAGCTTCTGCACAGCAAAAGAAACTACCATCAGAGTGAGCAGGCAACCTACAGAATGGGAGAAAATTTTTGCAATCTACTCATCTGACAAAGGGCTAATATCCAGAACCTACAAAGAACTCAAACAAATTTACAAGAAAAAAACAAACAACCCCATCCAAAAGTGGGCAAAGGATATGAACAGACATTTCTCAAAAGAAGACATTCATACAGCCAATAGACACATGAAAAAATGCTCATCATCACTGGCCATCAGAGAAATGCAAATCAAAACCACAATGAGATACCATCTCACACCAGTTAGAATGGCGATCATTCAAAAGTCAGGAAACAACAGGTGCTGGAGAGGATGTGGAGAAATAGGAACACTTTTACACTGTTGGTGGGAGGGGTATCTATTTTCTTTATCACCTTTTATTGAAAATAACTTGCTTTCCCCACTAAATTAAATTGGTGTCTTTGTTGAAATCGAGTAATAATCAAATGGCTCTTTTCCTGGACCCTCTATTCCATTCCATCTATTTGTCTGCCGTTATGCCAAAACCCCACTCTAGTGTATAGTAAGAGGGGATATTTTGGAAGATCAACAAATTTATCTTGTGTAACTTACTTTTATGTATGCATAAGAATATTTGATTTAAAAATCTGGTTAAGTCTAAAAGAACTCTTTCAGTAATAATTAAATAACTGAATCCTTGTAATCCACCATGCTCGGCCCCATTAGTAATTTTTATAATGTCTTTATTTGGATCTAGCTCTTTCATCTTGTGTAACTCTTTTAAATGACTCCTCCCTTCTGGTACAGGTTGAATATCACATAAAAGGGTGCCTTGGCATATGCTCAGTCCTGAAATTCTACTTTGATCTACTGCTGTCATCCTTGAAACTGCTCTGAACACTCCCCCAAATTATTGATCCTGTGGGTCTGATTATGAACGTGGCTCTTCTGACAATACTTTTCAAATCCTTTTCCTTTGTACCTTTGGTAACATCTCTCCTGACGGGCAGAGTACCCAGACACTTACTAATGCTGATGAAAATTAAGATTTGAGCAAAGAAGAAATTAGTGTAAGAATGCATGCCTTAGAATCTGAACCTGATGACTATGGGATCTAATTTCTGCTTTTTTTGCTACAAGCTCTGTTCTTGAATAATCAACTGTCAAAGACAAATTGCTTGATGAATTTCTGTATTGTCAGAATGTTTCTTTGATTTCCCATCAAAGCCATGTATGCATAACTAGCAATTAGGTATCTACGAGCTGAACATAAATTATCATGATTTCAATTTCAGTAGCCCTTTATTTGTTTTTGAGAAAGGGTTTCACTATATTGCCCAGGCTAAACTTGAACTCCTTGGTTCAAGTGATCCTCCCACCTTAGCCTCCTGAATAGCTGGGAGTAGCTGGGACTACAGGGATGTGTTATCATGCCCAGTGAAAGCCCTTAATTTTAAAAGTTCATTTTCCTGATCTTTACATGTATTTTAATACTAAAATTAAATTTTAAAATTTTAAAAAGTACCTACTAACTAAATAATGCCACCCAATAACAATAGCATTATTTGCATTATGTTCTGGTAATATAGTGGTGAACAAGGAAGACAGGGTCTCTGATAACTGTGGAATTCTCCTTGATCACTTCTCAAGCCTCTCTTCTGGATACCCACTATTTCTTGGATCTACAGTGCTCTTCCTTCCCGACTTCTGTAGTTCAGTCTCTCCTTATTCTCTACCTCCAATAAAAAGGGGCCTCCTAACTGGTTTTTTATGCAACTATTCAACATGATATTTCTAAAATGCTGATCTTTCGGGATGATTTTCAATTCCTCAGAGAATAAATTCCTCGACTTCCTATGTAAGACCCTGCAGGACCAGGCCCCTGTCATTATCTCTGAGCACTCCCCATCTTGCACCCAAAGGCCCAGCAATATCTTACTGCTTTCAGTAAATACACGCCGGGGTACGTGGGGTTTTGTCTGGGGAAAGGGGATGTGAGTTGCTAACTAAGAGATTTATAGTCAATCTTGAAGGGAAGAGCTCATATCGGAGGCAATGGAATGCCTCGAGCTGGCTCTGAAAGTACACATTTTTTCCAGTCATAAGTAGATCACATTTTTGTGATCTTGTGATCCCCTCTCTAGCAGAGCCGTGCAGACTACCCACTTCCGGCCCTTTCTTGCCCCACGAAATTTCACATCACAACGACTTGTGGTTTTAATCCTCCGTTTTTCTGCTGCTGAACTTACTTCAGCCTGGGAAGTCCTTTACCTCCCAGTAGGCCTGGCGAGCTCCATCACAACATTCAAGATTCACCCTGGAGCCATCTGGGAAACTTTCTTTTCCAGCTCGCCCTGCGTCCTTGCCTCCCCACCCCGTGCTTCTCGAGTCGGGTGAGCTGTCTAGTTCCATCAGAGGCTGCACGGCCGCAGGGGTGGCGGGTTATTTACGGTTCTACTGGGCCCGAAAGGCGTCTGGGGAGCCGAGCAGTTGCCGACCCCGGCACTACCCGCTGCATGCAGCAGGAGCCTCACGTCCAGGCCGGAAGTGAAAGGGCAGGGAGTGGGTCCTCCCGGGGTCGCAGGCGCAGAGCCGCCTCTGGTCACGTGATTCGCCGATAGTCACGCGGGCGCCGCTCACCTGACCAGGGTCTCACGTGGCCAGGCCTCTCCGAGAGGGGAGACCGGCGGGCCATGGCAAGCTCCAGGCTTAGTTTTTCGCTGCTGCTGGCGGCAGCGTTCGCAGGACGGGCGACCGCCCTCTGGCCCTGGCCTCAGAACATCCAAACCTCCGACCAGCGCTACGTCCTTTACCCGAACAACTTTCAATTCCAGTACGATATCAGCTCCGCCGCGCAGCCTGGCTGCTCAGTCCTCGACGAGGCCTTCCAGCGCTATCGTGACCTGCTTTTCGGTTCCGGGTCTTGGCCCCGTCCTTACCGCACAGGTCAGTCGAACTTGTCCCGCCCTGTTCCCGGGCCCTGAGAGAGCCTGCCTGGGGACAGCTCCCCCAGGGCTACAGAGACGCCCTCTGGACTTTTGCCCAGCCCTCTGATCACAAGCACTCCACTTCCTTCTCGAGCTGTATTAGGTTTACATCCAAAGATAACTACTATAGGACTACGGTTCAATCAGGAGATTAATTTATGGAAAATACTGTGCCAGCAAAAATCTTAGGTGATCCTTCTGACCGTGTTCAAGCTGTCCAGGGTCCTAGTGAGGCTGTGGCCAAGGGCTGGGTAGAGGAGACCAGAGAAAACACTCAAAATTGGGGAGACATAATACAAGAACTATGCAAGGTTACATACAAGTGTCTAGCACATAGACTGTTTGGCGGACGGATCACGAGGTCAGGAGTTCGAGACCAGCCTGACCAACACCGTGAAACCACGTCTCTACCAAAAATACAAAAAATTAGCCGGGCGTGGTGGTGCGCGCCTGTAGTCCCAGCTACTCGGGGTGCTAAGGCGGGAGAATCGCTTGAACCCAGGAGGTGGAGGTTGTCGTGAGCCGAGATCGCGCCACTGCACTCCAGCCTGGGCAGCAGAGGGAGACTCCGTCTCAAAAAAACAACCCCCCCAAAACAAAACAAGTATAAACTGTGAAAGAAGTCATAGAACATAAGGAAGTGAGTTTCCAGCGGCTACTTGGAATGGGGTGGTAGATGTAATTAGCCGGGACTGAAAAGAAGGTATTCCAGACAGGAAGAAGGGCTTGAGCAGAGGCACAAAGAGTTATGATTGAGCTCAAATTTCAGGTCTAGTGGATGTGATGAGTGGGTTCTGGGGATTGAGGAGGGATGAGGGTGGGGAAAATGTGGGGTTGAAGAGTCAAGAGCACTTTAGACGTTGGTTTGATATAAAATGGAAGGGGCTAACAGTTTTCTTTTAGGCAGCTATGTAATCAGTAGTGAAAATTGCATTTGAGGACAATTATTCCACAGCACATATATAAGTCGAGTCAACAATGTAAAGGAATACAATTCTGCTGCATGGGTTCAAAATTTAGAAGTTTCTTGATAATCTCCTGGAATCTAGCTCTTTGGTTATATTGTATAGATGTTATGGGGGTGGGAGCCACATTTACAGTTGAGTCATATAGTCATATTCTATATGATGTTTCAAGTGTGTTTAAATTACTTTCACAAAAGTTATTTGATATATGGAATTAAAAGCATTTAATTAAACACATGACATTTGATTTAGGGAAAGAAGTACCATCTCAGCATCAGAGTAGTCCTTAACTGGTAAAATGCATTAAGCTGGAGAGGATAAGAGGCCTGCTTTTGAGTGTGGTAGATCACATTTTCCTCTGAATCCTGCATGACAAATAATAGAGTGCCTTACACAAGATTGGCACTCAGAATATGTTGATTTGGGTTATAGAAGAGTTTGAGCCTGGTTTATGGTGGGGGGAAAAAAGATCCTTCTAACTGGTATGTGTCAGTCCCAGTGCTGGGCACTCTGAAGGTTACGAGAAAAGTCTTAAGACCTAGCCCTAGATTCTATAGTTCAATTACAGAAATATGAAAATATGAAACAGTGGTACACAGTGGATTATAAGATGCTCAAAAGCTTTGTAGGTTGTTTACTAGTACTGTATACATGAGAATAATTCCTTTCCTTTTTTTTTTTTTTTTTTTTTTGAGACGGAGTCTCGCTCTGTTGCCCAGGCTGGAGTGCAGTGGCCAGATCTCACCCAGCTAGTTTTTTTGTATTTTTTTAGTAGAGACGGGGTTTCACCATGTTAGCCAGGATGGTCTCGATCTCCTGACCTTGTGATCCGCCCGTCTCGGCCTCCCAAAGTGCTGGGATTACAGGCTTGAGCCACCGCGCCCGGCCTTTTTTTTTTTTTTGAGATGGAGTCTTGCTTTATCACTCAGCATATACTGAGGCTGAGTGCAGTGATATGATCTCAGCTCACTGCAACCTCCGCCTCCTGGGTTCAAGCGATTCTCCTGCGTCAGCCCCCTGTGTAGCAGGGACTACAGGTGTTTGCCACCACGCCCAGCTAATTTTTCTATTTTTAGTAGAGATGGGGTTTCACCATGTTGGCCAGGCTGGTCTCGAACTCCTGGCCTCAAGTGATCCACCCACCTTGGCCTCTCAAAGTGCTGGGATTATGGGCATGAGCCACCATGCCTTGCCTAATTCCTATACTTCTAAATTAGGCCTTCACCTCCATTGCTATAGTACCATAGTTTAATCAAGTAGATAGAAATCGAGAGATTGTGAGACAATGAAATACTATAAATTCCCTAACGAAAGAGATTTAGAGCCAGATGAATTCAATAAGATGTTTATTTCCATATATTACCTTCCTGTAAGTTCATTTGCTTTATTAGTTGAGGGTTCTTGTCCTTTGAGAGAAAATGAAGACTGGGTTGGGTGAACATTACTAAAGACTTAAAAGTAACTTCTTTCTCTATTGTTCTCCCCATGGAGTTTTCCCTTTGGAACATAGTTTCCTGTGGAGGCTTTTAGGTGACTTTAAGCTAAAATCCTAGTTCTGCAGAAACAAGGATGAAGCAATAGCATGGGAAGCAAATAGAGGGAAAGCAGTACCAACAAGACTGAAGCCAGAATACATTCCTTTGTGAGTCTGATTTTAGTTAAGAAGGCAACATATGCAGGTTAAATCTTAACTAATAGATTTCCATCCTCTTCCTCCAAACAACTTAATTGGAGGTTCTGGGCCAGTGGGTTTTGTTTGTTTGTTTGTTTGTTTTTGTTTTTTTGAGACAGTCTTGCTTAGTCACCCAGGCTGGAGTGCAGTGACACAATCTTGGCTCACTGCAACCTCTGCCTCCTGGTCTCAAGCGATCCTCCCACCTCAGCCCCTTGAGTAGCTGGGACCACAGGAGCATGCCACCACACCTGGCTAATTTTTGTATTTTTTGTAGACGAGGTTTCACCATGTTGCCCAAGCTGGTCTCCAATTCCTGAGCTCAAGTGATCCCCTTGCCTTGGCCTACCAAAGTCCTGGGATTACAGGGTGGAATGAGCCCCCCTGGCTGACCCAGTGTTTTTCATTAAGCAATACAACTTCTGGTTTTGATCTAAACCTGAAACTAAGAATTCATACTCTCTTTTCTGAAAAACAAGTCTGGCATTGAGGTTCAGTTCTATTTTGAATTCACCTTCAAGGGTTAGTCCCACCAGTTGCTAAATGGTCTGTGAAGGTGTTTAGTATTTGCCACCTTTCTTTGTCATTGAGAGGTGTTTCTACCAGTTGGAGGGTGTGTGTTGCATGTTGTTGAACCTGTTAAATAGACTCATTTTAGGAACTAGATACTTGAATGAATCTAGTTCCCTGTGTGATTATTAAGCCACATCCTGTTTGCAAAGCAAAGATGTGATCATTTGGAATTTGGAATGGCACCCATCTAATGTTACTCCAGACACTGAATAAGCATGGTGTGGAGCATGGTGCTTGATGGAGCTGATAAAGCCCAGATTTTTCTAAGTAAAGTGGCTAAGTCTGATTCTGCCATTTGACTGCATTTTTTTTTTTTTTTTTTGAGATGGAGTCTTGCTCTGTTGCCCAGGCTGGAATGCAGTGGCGTGATTTTGACTCACTGCAACCTCCACCTCCTGGGTTCAAGCGATTATCCTGCCTCAGCCTCCCAAGTAGCTGGGATTACAAGCGCCCACCACCATGCCTGGCTAATTTTTTGTGTTTTAGTAGAGATGGGGTTTAGTAGTGACGGGGTTTCACCACGTTGGCCAGGCTGCTCTTGAACTTCTGGCCTCATGTGATCTGCCCACTTCAGGATTACAGGTGTGAGCCACTGCAACTGGCCATTCTTCTTTGCTTTTCCTGAAACTGGTTGATAGAAGCCATAGTATATCATAGATATTATAAGGTTTCCATCCTGGTCTGATGTTCACCTGCACATCTCTATGAGTTGCTGAGGATGCCATTGTCCTTGAACAGAATAATCCTCCCTCCCTTCTCCAGCCCTTTTATTCTGGAATGGAAGATGATTGTATGAGAATCTGTATCCTTCTACAGCTTTTATCAGTATTTGATTTGCTCATCTTCAGAGATGAGAGAAGTGACTGGGTTAATAAGTAGCATAGTTCAGTATAATCTGGCTCTCCTAAAATACCTTCTTTGGCCTTTTCTTCTATATCTGGAACGTTGTAGATATGTAGTTATTATTTGTAAAATATATTAACGTTAAAGAGCTACTTTGTGTAAATATTTGTAAGAAGGCTTTATGGGTTTGGGTTTTGTTTTCTTTCTTTTCTTTTTTTCTTTTAGAGACAGGGCCTTGTTTTGTCACCCAGGCTGGAGTGCAGTGGCACAAACACAGCCCACTGCAGCCTCGACCTCTGAGGCTCAAGCTGTTCTCCCATCTCAGTCTCCTGTGTAGCTTGGACTCCAGGTGCACAGCTAATTTTTGTAGAGATGGAGTCCCACCGTGTTGCCCCAGCTGATCTCAAACCCCTGGGCTCACCCAGTCTGCCTGCTTCAGTCACCCGAAGTGTTGGGATTACAGGTCTGAGAAGATCATCAGAAAGATATGATTTGCAGTTTTTCATTGAGGATTGCCTTTCCTTTCAGGTTTCCAATTTGAAGTGTAAGTGTGTGATTCTGTGCAAAGGATAATCACACTGTGCTGCTTATTGTGTGATCCCAACTTGTGCTGCTCTTAACTCAGCACACAGTGGGAGATGCATTGGGATTGCATGTAGGAGGGAGACAGACAAGGTCAGGCAGCTGGGCTGGGGAGAAAGAATAATGCTGGTTAGTTCTCTCCACTTTAATTAGGCTAGTGGCTAAGTAGACTTTAACCTTTCCCACGGTGAAGACAAGGCATATTCCTGCCAAAGGCATGGTTGCCACTAAGTTTATTGTTTTGAAAGCAAAGAGGAAGAAAACAACATGGGAAGAAGGTTCTGTAGTAGAATTACTTTTCTTGTGAAGGGGCATGTGGAGAACAGAGGGATACATAGGAGAAATACAGTGATGAATAAATTCTCTTTAGAAAGAAGGTGATAGCAGAAGCACAGTTTTTAGTTGAAGGGCAAAATAAGTGTCATATTTGATTTTGAATCCCAGGGCCTAGATTAGCTTGGCCTGTAGTCTTCCACCAGCCTCCCTTCTCACAGCCCTGCTTTTTCTTTTCTTTTCTTTCTTTCTTTTTTTTTTTTTTTTTAAGAAACAGGTCTTTCTCTGTCATTCAGACTAGAGTGCAGTGGCGTGATCATGGCTTACTGCAACCTCGAACTCCAGGACTCAAGCAATCTTCCCGCCTCACTCATGAGTAGCTAGGAATACAGGTGCGTGCCACTGCACCCAGCTAATTTTTTTATTTTTTACATTTTGTAGAGATGGGGGTCTTAGTATATTGTCCAGGCTGGTCTTGAACCCCCCTGGCTTCAAGCGATCCTCTTGCCTCGGCCTCCCAGAGTGCTGAGATTACAGGTGTGAGCCACCATTTATTACCTGAAGCATGATATTTTTCCAGTATCCCTGGATAGTACTGAGTCCAAGAAGCTAAACTTGATCAAGGTGTATGTGGGTAGCCTAGACCTGGTTTATAAAAAAATTCGAGTTTTATTTCCATGAGCTGTAGGTATTTCCCTGCCTTGGATATTCTGTTTGAACACATATACGTTGGAGGACTCAGGGTCTGGAACATGATTTATTCAGGAGTCAGCCAAGAAAGTGTTTATTAACCCCGTAACTATGTGCCTTCAGACTAATTGCCTAATTTCCAAGCTGTTGCTGCTACTTCCTTCTTTTTTTTTTTTTAAACTCTGCCTACCTTCCAGACATTTCTAAGGATAACAAGAAAATAGTTATGTTTTTTCAGTCTTTGAAGGAGGGTATAATAGTGGGAAGAACTTGGTGATTTTAAAAATAAAACAATAAAAATTAAAAGTCCGAGCCCCAGAGACGCCCTTCCTCCCATTTCCTTCTGCCCCAGTTCCTTACCTCCAAACAGAAGCAAGAAGCATAGCATTGGAAGGTTTTTGACAGTGGATACCTGTTGTTTTGTTGTTGTTTGTTTGTTTTTAACAAGCTCATGCTAGAGCATGTTGTCTGTTTCTTAGCCTGTTAAAGGCATAAGCCTCAATCCCTTTCCTGTTGATTATATAGAGGGAAAGGAGTTTTACTGCCTTACCAGTACTTCTTTTAAGAAATAAAACTGGGCATGGTGTCTCATGCCTGTAGTCCCAGCTACTCCGGAGGCTGAGGTAGGAGGATGGCTTGAGCTCAGGAGGTGGAGGTTGCAGTTAGCCGAGATCATGTCATTGCACTCCAGCCTGGACAACAGAGCCACACCTTGTCTCAAAAAAAGCAAACAAACAAATAAACAAACAAAAACCCAGAAACAAAAACAAAAGAAAGGGGTCACTCTTATGTTTCTGCAGTTTCCTACATTTCTTCTCCTGGCCCTGAAAATAAGTGATAAAATAGAATCAATTTGCATCATCCTCAGGAGGTTCCACAATCTTTGTGGAGCCAGTGACAACAAAGTCAGCGGAAGAAAGGAGGTTGGGTCTGTAGGGGTCAGAGAGGTGTATGTTTGAAGAGTTTTCTGTGGTGTGAGCTGTCTCAAGGTTTACATGTTCACAGTCTATTGTAATACCAAAATGAATTCTATTTTCTTCTCTATTCCTGGTTGTAATGAATAAAACCCATTATTGGGTCAGGAACTTCAGTCTTCTCTCTTCTTGTCCTTTGTTCCTGTTTTAAGCTATGGCATTTGCTTAAGCTTCCTGGTCACACACTCAGCCCTGATCCCCAGCCAACTTTGGTATGCTATTGTTGTGTCCACATCTTGAAGCTGGTTAGGCTTGGGTGTGGTGTGGAGCTCCTTCCTGTGGAAGTGTATACTCAAATGCAGGACGTATGGGTGCCTGTCAGCTTGTCACCTGTTAAGCAGCCTTCCCCTTCTTTTGTAAAACTCTTCGGATTGAGGGGGTAAGGGGGATGACTTACCAGATACACTGTGTTATACATGAACAGTTTAACTACTGTACTGTTTGTTCAACCTTGTCCTTGTTGTAACTAGGATTCCACATTAGTGGCTTTGTTGTTTTGCCTGGAGCTGCAGTCCTAGGTTGGGGGAGATTCAGAGTTCTAAGGCTATGTCGCTTTTGTATGTTGAAGTGTCAGCCTGTTCACATACAGAATGGCATCTCACAATAGTGAAGCCTTCAGTCTCCTATAAGAGGCTCATGAAAAACCCTTCAGGGAAGTGGCTTCTAGAGTGTGACTTTGCCATAGGAGACCCTACCCCAGGACTCCTCTGGCCAAATGAGAGAATCGAGGTTTGCTGGGGCAAAACTGTCTTATTGGGAAAAGGGAAGTAGAACACAGAAGGAAACTAGCATTTATTGTCTGGCACTTGATGTATGTTATTGCCCTTTCATCTTCATAACAGCTCTGTGAGGTCAGTGTTATCCCAATCTTTGAGAATGAAGACATAGAAGCTAAGAAACATGCCCAGGGTTACACAGTTTGTAGGGGTGGAGCAGAAATTCCAGTATGCATAAATTTTGCTCCTGTCACTGTACAGTCTTACGGCATACTCATACACGCCTTTGTCAATCCAGTTAGCAATTTGGAAAACTACTGGCCTCTGGCAGGATTAAGCTGTAATCATATCTTAGCATTAATTACTTCAAATAGGTAGTAACTTCTAACATCTAGTTACTCAGTAGCACTCAGGTTATGAATATTTTGATCCCTGGCCCATTGTTACCAGATTCCAGTAGCATTTCTTCTTTCTTCGTATCTATTCTTAGTACAAGTAGTATTTATTAAGTAACTTTAATTGTCAATAGTACTAGGTCCAAGGAATATTAAATTGAATGCCCTGTCCTTAAAGTATTTATAGTTCCTGGAAGTGGGGATACAGACAGACAGAGTGTGATATTTTTCTATAATAACTGAAGCACAAAGTACTTTGGGAGTGCAGAAGAGGAACACCCGACCTAAGTGTGTGTGGGGGCGGGGGGGAGGAGAAGGTACATATTGAAAAGGCTTTCCTAGAGAGCTGTTGAAGGAGGTCTAAAAGTAGAAGTTGGTGGAGGTGAAGATAGTATTCCACATAGAAGGAACTGCACATGGAAAAGGCCTACAGGTGAGAAGCCTTCATGCCATATTCAAGGAACTCAAGGTGTCTAGGTGAAATACACAACTCTAGGATGGATCAGCAAGTTCTGAAGCTAAAGAGGAGATAGATGGAAAGGTCATGAAATGGCCTAATAAACCCTGGTAAGGAATGGAGCTTTATCCTAAGGTCAAAGAAGGCCAGTAAAGTGCAGTCAACAGGATAAGTGATGTGACTAAACTCTGGCTACATTGGGGCTTGCTGTAGAGTGGGATTAGAGGCAGGAAACCCAGTTAAAAGACTGCCAACAGTGATCTAAATAAGAGAGAATAGTGGCTGAAGTTGGGTTGATGACTGTAAGGACAGAGAAAACTAGAAAGACTGAAGAGAGATTTAGGAGATGGCTGCTTGGAAGTGGGAGTTAGGTTGGAGGGAAAGGGTGCTGAGGATGACTCCCAGATTTCTGACTTAGCGGTTTGAATGTTGGCTCTTGTTCACTTGTGCCGCCATTAACAAAGATAGGGAAAATAGTAGGAGAGGAAGGGAAGGAGTAAAAAGAGAGCTAAATTGGCCAGTCGTGGTGGCTCATGCCTGTAATTCCAGCACTTTGGGAGGCTGAGGCGGGCGGATCACCTGAGGTCGGGAGTTCAAGACCAGTCTGACCAACGTGGAGAAACCCTATCTCTACTAAAAATACAAAATTAGCTGGACATGGTGGCACATGCCTGTAATCCCAGCTACTCCGGAGGCTGAGGCAGGAGAATCGCTTGAATCCAGGAGGCAGAGGTTGTGGTGAGCCGAGATTGTGCCACTGCACTCCAGCCTGGGCAACAGGAGCAAAACTCCATCTCAAAAAAAAAAAAAAAAAAAAAAAAAGAAAAGAAAAGCGAAATTGCTGAAGAGGTTGAGAGGTAGAGTGAGAATCATGAAAAGTAAATTTGATTTTTTTTTTTTTTTTTTTTTTTTTGGAGACAGAGTCTTGCTCTGTCGCCCAGGCTGGAGTGCAGTGGCCGGATCTCAGCTCACTGCAAGCTCCGCCTCCCGGGTCTACGCCATTCTCCTGCCTCAGCCTCCCGAGTAGCTGGGACTACAGGCGCCAGCCACCTCGCCCGGCTAGTTTTTTGTATTTTTTAGTAGAGACGGAGTTTCACCGTATTAGCCAGGATAGTCTCGATCTCCTGACCTCGTGATCCGCCCGTCTCGGCCTCCCAAAGTGCTGGGATTACAGGCTTGAGCCACCGCGCCCGGCGTAAATTTGATTTTGACGTGTTGACTATGAGGTATCTAGCAAGCAGTTAGCTATGTAGTACTAGAGCTTGGGAGAATGAGTTTGAACACTTCCCGAGGAGCAGAAGGTCCAAAAGGCAACCATAGGAGGGTGGTTGAGGAAGAGGAGGATGTTGTTGGATGACTGCTAAGCCAGAACATGGGTTAGTTCTTCCTCTTGGGTGTTAAAATCATCTAGGATAATAGCCAGCTTTGGGGTGGAGAGGAATACTGGGCACCAGGATCCAAAGTATTAAGTAAATAAGGTCAGGTGCAGTGGCTCACACCTGTAATCCCAGCACTTTGGGAGGCTGAGGCAGTTGGATCACTTGAGGTCAGGAGTTTGAGACCAGCTTGGCTAATGTGGTGAAACCCCGTCTAATTTGTAAACATACAAAAATTAGCCGGGTGTGGTGGTGCACACCTGTAATCCCAGCTATTTAGGAGGCTGAGGTAGAAGGATCACTTGAGCCTGGGAGGTGGAGATTGCAGTGAGCCGAGATCGTGCCACTGCACCCCAGCCTGGGCAATGGAGTAGGACTCTATCTCAAAAAAAAAAAAAAAAAAAAAGTGAATAAAGAAGTGATCAGGAAGCTGCAGAGGGTTGTAACAAGGAGAGCTGGAAATTTAACAGCTGGGTGACATGAACCACAGAAGAAACGTGTTTTATTACTTGGTGGCGGTGGAATGGATGACCCAGAAGCAGCCCTATATCTCAACCCTGTGATGTGGGAGGTGGCTGCCTCTCAGAGCATGTTGTAGGGGAAGTGGTCTGTGGTATTCCTGGGGAGAGCCAGGCTTCGGTTAGGGAGGAAGTAGAAGAAGCTGAGTAATTAAATAGCTACACAATGAGATCTCAGAGGGTTTACAAGGTGAATGATATTTAGTACAGGTGGTCTGGTAGAGAAGAGGAAGCCACATGTATAAGAATAGAAGTACAGGACCAGAAGTGAGCAAAGGGGGTTATATATTGGGCAAAGTGACAAAATATGGTAGAGATATGACATGGTGGATTTCCCTGGCAATAAGATTGCCAAGAAAATAGATTCCAGAGGCAAGCAAGCATGTGTATGTATGTGGGAATTTAATATATGATCAAAGAAGTATTTCCAATCAAAAGTGAAAAAATGTATTAGTCAATAAATACGTGAAGATAACTGGTTATCCAATTGGGAAAAAAAAATTTACCTCATATCAAACTCAAAAGTAAATTCCAGGTATTAAAGATCTAAAGATGAAAGACCAAGTGTTAGGCAGAAATGAAGGAAACTATTATTAAAATTTTAGGGGTAGAGGAGGCCTTTCTAAGTGAGCAAACAAAGAGACCATAAAGGAAAAGAGTCATAGCTTTGACTGCATAAAAATTAAAGCAAAAGAAAGCATAAGGTTAAAAAATAAAGGATAAAATGAGGCAGATATTTGTAACAAGTCAATAAAAGAAAAATAACTTTTTTCTTCCCCCCCCCCCCCCGAGACGGATTCTCACTCTGTCGCCCAGGCTGGAGTGCGATGGTGCGATCTCAGCTCACTGCAAGCTCCGCCTCTCAGGTTCACACCATTCTCCTGCCTCAGCCTCCCGAGTAGCTGGGACTACAGTCACCCGCCACCAAGCCCGGCTAATTTTTTTTTGTATTAGTAGAGACAGGGTTTCACCATGTTAGCCGGGATGGTCTCAATCTCCTGACCTTGTGATCCGCCCACCTTGGCCTCCCAAAGTGCTGGGATTACAGGTGTGAGCCACTGCGCCTGACCAAGAAAAATAACTTTAAAAAGTAAAGAATTTGGCTAGTAGGTGCAAAGAAAGACTTGAGGCCAGGAGTTCAAGACCAGCCTGGGCAGCATAGAGAGACCCTGTCTCTACAAAAAAATAAAAATAAAAATTAGCCTGACGTGCTGGTACATGCCTGTAGTCTTAGCTGTCTGGGAGGCTGAGGCAGGAGGATCACTTGAGCCTAGGAGATTGAGGCTGCAGTGAGCTATAATGGTGCCATTGCACTCCAGCCTGGGTGACAGAGCAAGGCGCTGTCTCAAAAAAAATAAATAAAAATAAAACAAAACTTAAAATTAAAAAAATACAAATTGAAATTGAAACAATTTTTTTTTGTCTTTTGTCTTTTTGTGTGTTTGTTTTTTTGAGACGGAGTCTTGCTCAGTCACCCGGGCTGGAGTGCAGTGGCGCGATCTCAGCTCACTGCAAGCTCTGCCTCCTGGGTTCATGCCATTCTCCTGCCTCAGCTTCCCAGGTAGCTGGGACTACAGGCACCCGCCACCAAGCCCAGGTAATTTTTTTGTGTATTTTTAGTAGAGACAGGGTTTCACCATGTTAGCCAGGATGGTCTCGATCTCTTGACCTCATGATCCGCCCGTCTTGGCCTCCCAAAGTGCTGGGATTACAGGTGTGAGCCACCGCGCCCAGCCTGTGTTTGTTTTTTCAAATCCAGCTGGCAACGGTGAAAAAGAATTGAGATGGTCTAGTGTTGGAAAGATGTGGAGCAATGGGCCCATATATGTGGATTTGGGTATAAGTCAGTACAGTAACTTGGAAGAGGAATTTGGCAGTATCAAAACCGAAACTTTCGTATCTGTGGCCTAGCAGTTCCACCTCCAAGAATTTATCCTACAGATATCTTTCACAATTGCTTATATACATATATATGAATATTTGTTTACTAGAGCATTGTTTATAATACTAAAAACTTAGAATAAATGTCCATAAACAGAAGAGAAGTTAGGTAAGTTAATGTATATCTCATCATTGGAATTCTATTCAACATTTATAAATAAGGATGTAGATCTATATGTATATTGACATTAACAGATCTACAGCTCATCTTGGTAAGGGGAAAAAAGTTACAAACTAATAGTATTAGGATCCCATTTTTGTTTTTGGTTTTTGTTTTTGGGTTTTTTTGAGACAGTCTTGCTCTATCACCCAGGCTGGAGTGCAGTGGCATGATCGCTCGGCTCACTGCAACTGCCACCTCCCAGGTTCAAGTAATTCTCCTGCCTCAGCCTCCCAAGTAACTGGGATTACAGGCGCCTGCCACCATGCCTAGCTAATTTTTGTATTTTTAGTAGAGACAAGTTTTCGCCATGTTGACCAGGCTGGGCTCAAACGCTTGAACTCAAGTGATCCACCTGCCTCAGCTTCCCAAAGTGCTGGGGTTACAAGTGTGAATCACCGTGCCCAGGCCCATTCTTATTTTAAAAATTAATAAATTTATGTATTTACAAAAAATTGGAAAATTGTGCAAACTGTTATAACTAAAGTTATCTCTTGAGATCTAGAATTTTAGGGAGATGTTCTCTTTCCAGTGGGGATAGGATTGGGAGGGGCAGATCAGTTTTAAAAGTAGGGGGAAATAGAAAATTTTTAACTACAACTTTTCCCCAAAAAAAAAAAAAATGGGTGCAACTTTTACCCAAAAAATATGGATGGGAATGAGAGGAACGAAGAACATTCAGGATTCACCTGTGGGCTGGAAAGAGTGATACTTCCAAGTAGGTATTAGTAGTCTGTGGAGGGTGAAGAATCTTGGGACTTGCAGGAGGAGGTACCATGTTCTAGACTGAATTCAGCAGCACTAAGGAGAAGGCCCCAGCTCAGGGCAGCTGGCTTCACAGACTCCCACTTTGTTGGGATAAGAAGTTTGACAAGGTTGGCCTTGACTTCTCTCCTAGCCACACCAATTCACTTCCCAGGCTTGGAATACCTTTTCTCCTCCTGGTAGCTTGGTGAATACCGATTCAGGGTTCAAGATCCCACTCAGAGGTCCCCTTCAATGTCAAGCCGTCCACCTTTGCTGGACGTAGCTATTAAATCTACCATAGCCCTTATCACAATGTTTGTAATTATTGTTTGTGTTTATCTCTCCTGCTAGACTGTGATCTCCTCAAGGGCAGGGACCAGGGCTTGTTTTTCTTTTTAACTGCCCCAGCACCTTGCACAGTTCCTAATGCACATTAAATGCTCAATATACCTTGGTTGGAATGAAGAAATGAGTGGGAAATGAATGATATAATGGGCTTTTATTAGGCTGAATATGGGGAAGATGAAACCTGGATATGATATTTATAAAGGTGGGAGGGGGAAGAGAACAAAGTGGGCATGGGAACAAACTTCAGCACCAGCCTAGGAGGGTACCAGGGAGTATGGGGGCAGAATAGACATTAAAGAGTGGGAAGGTGGCCAAGGCTGGGTTGCGTTTCTTAGTTTCCAATCCAGAAGCAAAATCAAGTACCACTTTATAACTGAAACCAATGTGTTTTTTTTTTTACATACTGCTAGGATTCTGTGAATCAAACACATTGATACGATAGAACTGTTTTGATTCAGGAGGGAATGGGGTAGTGGAGGGAAAGGCTATTTTGCACTGAGGTAAAGATTGATAGTTTCCAGGTTACCCTAATAGTTATTAGTTACCCTAATACAGCAATGGGTTCTTCCTTTCAGAGAAGTGGAAAGACCTAAATCTTGGAATTTATGGATCCAGAGGTCTTCAGAGCAGTGTCTGAAAAGGCAGTTTGTGTAAATCTGGGTGTCTTAGCATCGCCCACCCCAGTCTCAGGATTTCAGAAATACTAGGTTTGAGGATATAAAAGTAATCTCTACATTAACTACTTGCTATATATGCCTGATTATCACATAGCATAATCATAACATTAAATATGCATTTTGTAAATTCCAACATCATTCGTTTTTTCAGCAAACATGTATTGAATGACTGCCGTGTGTCAGGCACTGGGAATACAAAGACACTGAGATTGGTCCCTCCTGTTGAGGAACTCACAGCCTAGGTGAGGAGATAGACAAACAGCATATCTTAAGATAAGTGTTTTGAAAAGTGTATGTATATATTGCTGCATGATTGCATAGGAGGGTCTCTTAGGAAAGGGCAGGGAAATAACAGAAAAGTTTCCTAAAAGGAAAACAGAGCTGTTTCTTAATTGGGAGAGATGTGGAGGGAAGGCAAAGTTTGTTTCAATTGGAGGAAGCAATATGTGCAAAGAAAAATATGGAGAAAATATGGCATTTTCAGGACAGAGTTCATTGTTCATTGTGAGAGTTCCTGCACAGGAGCAGAAAAAGACAAGGCGTTTTCTGATGATTACCCAGTGAATTCTGGACTTTATTCTGAAAGCTATGGGAGCCATTGGAAGATTTTAAGCAGAGATTGTCATGCTCCTATCTTCATATTCTAATATCCCTGAGGATAGTAGATTGACATGGGTATTCCTGGAGGCAGGGGAAGACCGCCTGGGAGATTTTTTTTATAGGCATCCAGGTGAGAAATTACAAGAGGCCGAATTAAGGCCCAGTGGGGTTGGGAAAATGGCGATGTGTTGAGAGATTATAAGTATTGTGTAATTGTAAGACTTTTAGGAAGTCTTTTTACTGTTGTAATCTGAGTGCTTAACACAATGTTTGAGCTAGCAGACAGTCTGTGAATGTTATTTTGAGTTAATGAACTTGTGATCTACTCAGTGAGATGGAAGGTGTAGAAGGAGGAGATTTCTGGTGTAGGTAAATAGATGGGGCTGTTATCAAAGTGAGAGAGAGGATCAGCCAGGAGGAGGAATGAAGAGTTAGGTTAGTTTTATGTTGAAGATTCAAGTGGCGTTTGAGACATTTGCGTGGAGGCACACAAGTCTAGAGCTCCAGAACAAGAGCTGGCTTGGAAAGATAGATTTGGGAGTCATTGGCCTGCTGTGGGAGTGGATGGCATTGTCTAGGGAGAGTGTAAGGGAAGGGAAAAAGAGAAGTTTGGAGCCTTGGACGCCCTGGGTAACACTAGCACATTGGGGTTGGTGAAGGAGAAGTAGAATGAAGAAGCATGTTCAAGGAGTTAGAAGGAAAACCAAGAGAGCACTGTCCCCTAAGCTAAGGGAGTTTAGTTTCAAGAAGGTCAGGGATGTCCGATGCTGTCAAGAGGTCCCAGAAGGAGTGAGTGGTTTCTATGAGCTCTCTGACAGCAGGGATTTTTGTCTGTTTTGACCACTGCTGTATCCCCAGCACTTACTATGTGTCCCCTGGCACATAGTAAGCATTCAGTAAATTAATGTCGAATGAATGAATGAATTGAAAAGAGTCCCTTGAATTTGGTTACAGAACCACAGGACTTTGGTGAAGCCATTTTGAGAGAAGTGGTGGTGAAGGAAGCCAGATTATAGTGGATTGAGGAATAGATAGGTTGTAAGGAAGCAGCTACGAAGAGAATACTAAGCATAACCAACATCATGAGCACTTACCATGTGCCAGGCCCTGAGCTAAGCACTTTACATGTGTTAACTCATTTAACCTTCCCAGCAGCCCAATTATATAGGTATTATGACCCCCATTTTACAGTTGAGGAAACTGCAGCTTAGAGAGGGTAAATAACTTGCCTAGGGAAGGCCTGCAGCTAGAAAGTGTTAGAACCAAGATTTGGATCCAGATCTGTCTTCCTTTGGAGTTCAGGTCCTTAGCTGCCTAGGCTACATTTCCTCTAGAGTGTCTTTGTGGCAGGAAGGCAAAAGAAACAGTGAGTGTTTGAAAGTGACATGCAATTGAGACCAGGAAGATTACAAACATTTTAATGCTGATGAGAGTTGAAAGAAATAATCTGAAGGCTTTGGGAAAAGGAGAAATAATTTGTATGAGAGGAGTCTGAGAAGAGCGCCAGAGCACAGGGAAAAGGAAACCCCTTCCATCAAGGTGGAGGTCTGGGAAAGGGTACAGGCGGGCGTGTGTGTTGCAGACATTTTTGTCAGCAGGGAGAGGGGAAGAGGGTAGGGATAGTTGAAAGTTCTCTTCTGATTGTCTGCTGAGCATAAGGGAGGTGGTGATCAAGTAGACTTGAGGAAGGTGTAGAAAATAGAATGAAGCAAAGGTGGAGATAGAAGATTTTCAGCGTAGCATCACAGGCCCAGCCAAGATAGAGACCATGATTTTTGCAGTGGTCCAATCCTGCTCTTTTGTGACTTTTCTCCCTTCCCTCCAGTAGGGTACAGTAGCCAGGGTCAGGGGCACAGCAGGCAGATATTAGATTGATCCAGGGTTGAAAGTTTTGCCCATTGGTTGTGACAGCAGAAAAGAGACAGATCGCTGAGAATATTGGCTAGATTGTGTTTGAGGTGATGGATCACTACACATAGGCCAGCAGGGAAGGAAGCAAGGATGAGAGAGGACTGAGAACAGAAGGGAAATAGAGGGGTCATAGTACTGGAGTCTGGAGAAGGTTCAACAGTAGGACTTTGGTGGTAGGAGTGTCCTTGTTCTGAGAATTCCATGTCGAGATGACCTGTCTTTGATGAATAAGGCTAAGGCAAAATTATACTACAAGGTACTACAGGGGTAGAAAACTACCAGTGATGTTTATCTCTTTACTGAGGGGACTAAGGAAGGGTGCCAAAGATACTTTTTTTTTTTAAATTGTAAACATTTTCTACTGTTTGGTAGTACTGTTTGATTTTTTTTTTTTTTTTTTTTTTTTTTTTTGAGACAGAGTCTCAGTCTGTTGCCCAGGCTGGAGTGCAGTGGTGCAGTCTCTGCTCACTGCAGCCTCTGGTCTCTTGGGTTCAAGTGATTCTCCTACCTCAGCCTCCTGAGTAGCCAGGATTACAGGGGACACCACCATGCCCAGCTAATTTGTTTGTATTTTTAGTAGAGACCAAGTTTCACTGTGTTGGCCAGGCTGGTCTCTTAACTCCTGACCTTAAGTGATCCGCTCTCCTCAGCCTCCCAAAGTGCTGAGATTATGGACCTGAGCCACCACACCAGGCCTGTACTACTGTTTTGATTTTTTAAAAAGAGACAAAGTTTTCAATGTACCCAAAGAGAAGAGTAGGTCTATGTGAAAGCAGGGAGATGAGTGAGCTGCAGAGGTAGGAGGCTGTGGTCCTGGAATGGGACCCTGGAGTGTATTATCTGTCTGTGGAATCACAAGGTCTTAGATTTGAAGAGAAGTAGCTGGAATCTGGTCCCACCCTGCCATTGTTTACAGGGGAGGAAACGGGAGCCCTGAGACTTGCTCAGCTTGGCAGCAGCAAAACCAGAACCAGAAGCAGCCTGTCCTGATTTCCCAGCCCTCTGGTCTGTTTTTCATGCTGCCT
Organism: Chlorocebus sabaeus; assembly: GCF_047675955.1. Classification (NCBI taxonomy): domain Eukaryota; kingdom Metazoa; phylum Chordata; class Mammalia; order Primates; family Cercopithecidae; genus Chlorocebus; species Chlorocebus sabaeus. Next base: position 48,163,674 of record NC_132929.1, on the reverse strand, counting down.
CCTAAGCTCTGGAGGCTTCTCAATTTCCTGCTGTCCCAGCTGGGCTCATAGCACATGTGCTCATGACATTGCTGGCTGACCGGGCTGTTTGCCATACCGTGCTTCCCACACATCAGTGCTTCTCAGTGTTCAGGTTGTGGGCGGGTGTGTGTGGACGCGGCTGTACTACTGTCCCCTGCCTATTTCCTGCCCTCTTCATAGCCAGGCAGAGTAGCAACTTGGAGGCGGAAAACCACAGTGGTGATACCCTATTTACATCATTTTCAGTGACCTAGTGTCCCTGCTGTTTTGCCAGCTCTCGTGTTGCTGCCTCCCCCAAACATCCCTCTCATAATTTGTTTAAACAGCAGCCATGCCCCTGTATATACGTCTTTCAGCCCAAACCCAGATGAGTCACTGAGAGAACTTCGGACAGGGATTCTTCACCATGAGATTGATGGCGGGCACTGGAAGAATTGTAATTCTGGAGAAACAGCCCTTAAATTAGGGGCATTGTTCTAGGGAATAAAAGTGCTTTCTTATTCAGCAGATCTGCGAGGGAGTCTGTGACTCTCCAAAAGACTACAGATTAGGGAGTGCAGTACAGGTGTGTTTTAGAAAAATAAATTTAAAAAAAACGAAAGATTAGGTATTTTTCTGTCTTCCAAGTAATAGTTCAGATAAACCTGGTGTTCGTGCAGCCTCTCTTGTTTTGTCATGAGGGCGGCGAGCCACGGTAGTTGCATATGGATTAGTTGTGATTTCTCCTTATGTGGCATGCTGAGCCCCAGTGGATTAGAACTAAAGCTCAGGACTTTGGCTGTCTTTTGGATGGCTGCCGGGGTAGATATGCAGATGAGCTCTCCACACAATGATATTGGGGCTCCATGATGTCGTGGGGTTGGGAGTGGGGACAAGAAGGCAGAGGATGGGGTATAGTTTTTCCTCACCCTTGCTCCTAGGTTAAGTCCTCATTGGTCTCCCTGTAGAGTCTCCTGTGGAGATGCGTTCGTAGCCTGTCTGCTTGGATGGCCCTACAGACTCTGCCTTGAGTGTGGTCTTCACCTTGAAGGTCTGCTTGTCCTTTGTGTTGTAACAATGTAATTTTAGGGTTTGAGAATGGAGTTGTGAATTGACCTGGCCCAGAGTTGCTTCAGATTCCCTCCTCTTTGCAGAATGAAGGCAGGTATTGGTGTGGGGATCCACGGTATTTACTGATAAAGGAAAGAATGTGTTTATTCATGATGGTAAGAAAGGACCCCTTATTGGCTTGCTTCTTGGCAGACCTAAGAGCTGAGATACAGCCCTGTGGTAGTGCTCAAGAGGTCTGAGCAGGCTTCCTTGAGATGATCTGAGTGCTTGGATTCCCTCTGCCTGGAGATGGGTAATGTTTGAGATTCCAATTTGGTTCTGAATTCTCTCTCGTTGCCTTCTGCCAGGCCATCCTATCTCTGACATTGTAGTGCCATAAAAAGTCATGGATGTTGTGTTGCCAGTGGGATGAATGTTTCTCCAGGAAAGAATAGAATAGAGAGGGGTTCATTAAGTTAAGGCTTGGGGCTATAACATCAGAGCCATCCTGAAAATCACAGGGAAGAACCAGTAGGAGGGTGAAAAGAGACAGTGTATTCATATTTTGACTTGGCATTTTTTCTGCATAGGCAAGGGTCTGTAAAGCTATATTAGGTACTATGTTGGCTCGTACTGGATGACCGTTCACTGTTAGGGAAAAATCTACCTTGGACAGAGAACCTGTTTGGGAAGAGGAAGGAAGGAAGCAAAATGGACTGGTGACCCTGACCTTCTCTGAGGTATCAGCTGCATCATTTCAGGCCTCCTCTGCATGTGAGATCCTTCTGTCATCTACTCCATTAGCTCCTAGGCTTTTGCAAAACTGGAAACCCTTCATCTGGAGCCCTCAAGAGCAGTACTACTTAATATGCCAATCTGCAGTGAGATAAGAAGCATATGTACCAGAATGTAAAACTGATCTCTTCTTCGAGAAAATCTTGGCTGGGCGCGGTGGCTCAAGCCTGTAATCCCAGCACTTTGGGAGGCGGAGACGGGCGGATCACAAGGTCAGGAGATTGAGACCATCCTGGCTAACACGGTGAAACCCCATCTCTACTAAAAAATACAAAAAACTAGCTGGGCGAGGTGGCGGGCGCCTGTAGTCCAGCTACTCGGGAGGTTGAGGCAGGAGAATGGCGTAAACCCGGGAGGCGGAGCTTGTAGTAAACTGAGATCTGGCCACTGCACTCCAGCCTGGGCAACAGAGCGAGACTCCATCTCTCAAAAAAAAAAAAAGAAAATCTTGTATGAAAAAATGTTAGAACTAGACAGTGTGTTCACTCTGACATAATTGATTTACATTCAGGCTTCATGTAAGTTTTCTATATAGTGACCAACCAGTAACACAGTTTGCAAATTGGCAGCTAATCTGTAGACCACACTGAGAGTAGCATGCTCTAGAGCTGCTTCTCAGTCAGAAGCAGTTGTTGAGGTCATGGAATTGTTTGTTTGGTACAGGCCAAGGGCAGCCAGAAATATAGAGCCCTGGTTAAGAAGAGCTGTCACCCAGAGCATTCAGACATGGGTCAGGGCGTCTACTGAGGAGAAGAGGGGCACAACTAGAATGAAACAGCTGAACAGATGATCAGGCAGTACCTACACCAAGGGTAAATGCCATGTCCTCCCTTTACCACAGGCGTATGAGCTGGGGTACTAGAGCTAGGGCCTTGGTTTTGCTTGTTGCTTCTAATGGCAGGTTGGCCACACCAAGCTTACCCTGTCTTCCCAGGAAAACGGCATACACCTGAGAAGAATGTGTTGATTGTCTCTGTAGTCACACCTGGATGTAACCAGCTTCCTACTTTGGAGTCGGTAGAGAATTGTAAGTATCATCCTGTTCCCTGTCTTAGAAGAGCAAGCACTTGCCTGAAGCTGTAACTCTGGATGGCCTGGCCTAAACTGCTGATGCTCGGCCTGGAGTCTCCCTTGACCATGGGGACCGAGGGTCACCAAGTGCTGAGAGCCATGGAAGATGAGTTTTTCCTATGCAGAAACTGAACCAGTGCTAAAGGTTGGCTGTGGAACATCGCACTGGCTCTTCACTGAGTCCCACAGGACACCTACCTGCTGGACAGAATACATTTCTATTTTAGGAAAGTGTATACTTTTTTAGTTTTCTCTAATAGACTGTTCATTGGGGAAACAAGGGGTTCTGGTCACTTACACTGAGATGAAGTTAAGTCATTAGTCCAGTGACTGCCTCCTGTCTTCCCTGAGCAACATTTGGGGACTTCTCAGTCTCCAAAGTGAACATTTGAGTTTTGGCTTCTTCCTCACATTCTTGGAGGAAGTAGCTGAAGCACAGAGGAAAGGGAAAGGAGGGTGATTACAAAGGCATTGGGAGCATTGCATGCTGCACTCCCCCCTGCAGGCATCCCTGTTCCCTTTGCCAGGAGAAGACTTCCTTCATCTTTCTGCTGTGGAAACTGACCCATGAGGTAGGTGGTGCTTTGTACAGAACTCCGCTCCAGCCTGACTCTTGCTGTACGTCATCATGCAGGGTCTACAGAATCACTGTGGTGACCACCCTGCCGCTCTGGCCCCAGACCAGCCCATCCTATAGCTATCTTGCTCTGAGGACATCTCCTCATTGAAAGATTTTTTAAAATATATGTTCTTCCTGTTTTTTTTTTTTTAATCCAATGATTTATAGAATATCTGGTCTATAATCTGAGAATAGAAAACCTTAACCAACTAAATGAGTTCATTTCTGTCATTTCAGATACCCTGACCATAAATGATGACCAGTGTTTACTCCTCTCTGAGACTGTCTGGGGAGCTCTCCGAGGTAACAAATTAAAAGAGAGAGAGAAAGGATGATGTGGGAAGGTTGATGTTGGTGGAGTTCAGTAGCCCAGTCCCTGCTCACTGCAACCTCTGCCTCCTAGGCTTAAGCAATCTTCCTTCTTTAGCCTCCCAAGTAGTGGGATTATAAGTGCCTGCCACCACGCCCAGCTAATTCTTATATTTTTAGTAGAGATGGGATTTCACCATATTACCCAGGCCAGTTTTGAACTCCTGAGTTCAAGTGATCCACCCATCTCAGCCTCCCAAAGTTCTGGGATTACAGGTGTGTACCACCTCGCCCAGCCAGGAAGCTTTCTTTATGGGAACAGTTGGCGTGTTTTCCCATCTCTGTGGAGCTGTCCCTGGAGGTTGACAGGTTTTACCCTGTGCAGCATCAGCAGCTGCTGCTGCTGCCCTAGTCAGGGGCTCTGGGAAGCAGTGGGAGAGTCTGCAGGCTGATGCTCTAGGTGCCAGCAGGGGACAGGTAGCTGGGGGACAGGGGGAATGATGCTACCATAGACATTGCCCGTCCAGCTCTTGCTAAAGACATGTAATTGGAAAGGTATTTTTTAAAAGGAAAACTATAACAAAAGAAATAAATACATGCAAGAGAAAAGATAAATAGTAGTGAAATATTTAGAACTACATTATTTCTGGAGAAAATGAGTTTACTGGCTAAACTGTCAGCCCTTGCCCTTCCTCTGGGTTTACTGAGAAGGTATTTAGTGCTTAGATACAGACTTAGCCAAGTACCTCTCCCACTTTTGGTAAACCCTCTGCTGGTGAATGATGAGGGAAATTCTCTCAGAATTCCACACCTTGCTTTGGTTTGTCTTCCTTCCCTTTCCCCACTTGTATGCTTGGAACAACAGCATGCTGCCTCCCCTTCCTGCCCTCTTGTACCTTTGGTGCAGGTGCCGATGGTAAGGGAGGACCTCGGACTCCAGAATGCTGGGTGTCAGAGTCAGAGTGGGGAGAAGCCAAAACAATACACTAGCAGTCTGCTCAAACCAGGTGCTGAGTGACTGCTGAAGTCTCATGGATTCTTTCACTTTGAAACTGGGGACTCTGATAATTTTTCATGGGGTTTCTGCAGGGTTTCCAGAAGAGGGTCCCCAGCTGTTGAGAACATACAATGCTCCGGATTCAACATAACCTGTGTGTGGGCCTTGCTAGACTCTAGAAGACAGTGTCAGTGGACTAGGGGAGTCCTTCTGAGGCAGTTGCTGTCCACCACACCTCAGCTCCCTATAGCTGGGTCTCTTCTCAGTCTCTGAAGACAAAGAGTGGATGATTTTTTTTTTTATTTTCTAGGTCCAGCCATGAACGCAGGCTCCTTGGAAACCCAAGCTTATGATCACTTTCTCACAATTTATTCTGGGACCCCTTTTCTCAGCTCTGTCAGCTCCTGATAGGGGTTATCTATGGAAAGCCTTGCAGGCTGTCTTGTCCCTGTGTCTGTCCTCATGAGTATATGTCTTGGCCTCTCTTCTCAATATTCTTGAGGAAATATAGATGAGAGGTATGTGGGTTTTGAAAGTTAGTGTGTAGTAAGAAGGGGCACTAAAACCCTTACTCTGACATCTCCCAAAATGAAATACAGAGTAAAGATGGATACTGGCTTCCTAATATCCCCTTTTCATCAGTGTTAAAAATCGTCAAGCCTACACTACATTCATTTTTACTGTGTACCCAAACGTTACACTCTGCTACATTGAGAACCTTCCAAATAGATACACCTCTTTATCCACTCCCTGAGTCTTTACTCTGCCTCTCTACTTCTTCCTAGGTCTGGAGACTTTTAGCCAGCTTGTTTGGAAATCTGCTGAGGGCACAGTAAGTGTGGACCCTCAAAAAGGGCTCCTTTTTCATCTCCGGGGTTTGATCCCAATGTTGAGAATCCTAGAAAAATCTTATTTTGCCTTAGGATCCTGGTGACTTGAGATAGCCCCAGTAGAAATGGAAGAGGAGATGTGGGTGGAAAACTGGTTTGGTAGATTTGGTCTGTTTGGAATCACTGTAATTTGGTTCCCTGAGTCATCATTTAGTCATTTAGTCATCATTTAGACCTTGAGGCCACACTGCTTTGAAGAAAATAAACTGTGTTAACAGGAAAATCCAGAATTTTTAGGCTGAGTGGTGTATGGGACAGTTGTATTAGGCCGGCGTTGGACAATTGCTCTATGGGAAGGTGGCTGCTCATGGTCATTTATAGAGGTGGGGGGCATTTGGGGAGACAGTGACCCTGAGAACAGTCAAAGATTGGCTTTTTAAGAATCCTGGGAGAGGTATCTTCATCTCCCTGTGCCCCTGTAGTAAGCTTCCTTTGAATCTGACATGTTCAATGTTTGTTCTGCACAGTTCTTTATCAACAAGACTGAGATCGAGGACTTTCCCCGCTTTCCTCACCGGGGCTTGCTGTTGGATACATCTCGCCATTACCTACCACTCTCTAGCATCCTGGACACTCTGGTACCCAGGCCTGAAGGCCTTCTTCACACTTAAGAGTTCTGGGGTGATGGAGCAACGGACAGACCAAGTTCCAAATTCTTAAAGAGTTAGAGAGAGAATGTATGGACTGGGCGTGGTGGCTCACGCCTGTAATCCCAACACTTTGGCAGGCCGAGGTGGGCAGATCACCTGAGGTCAGAAGTTCGAGGCCGGCCTGGCCAACATGGTGAAACTCCGTCTCTACTAAAAATACAAAAATTAGCTGGACATGGTGGCGCATGCTTGTAATCCCAGCTACCTGAGAGACTGAGGCAGGAGAATCGCTTGAACCTGAGAGGTAGAGGTTGCAGGCTGAGGCATGAGAAGCCCTTGAACCTGGGAGGTGGAGGTTACAGTGAGCTGAGATTGCACCACTGCACTCCAGTGTGGGTGACAGAGCAAGACTATGTCTCAAAAAAAAAAAAAAGCCTTACCTAGGAGGTTCCTAACTCTCTTGAGTTTTAATGTGCAGTCTTATCTGACAGTTCCCGATCCAGTTCTTGTGTCTGCCTTTTCCTTTGCTCCTGTGACGGAACCAAAGGAGGCGACACATCTGCCAGCCTTGGCCTCTGAGATTATGAGTTAAAAGACTACTAAGTTCCCAGGAGGTCTCACAGTTGTGATTAACATCAGTCAGACAACACAAATGGCAAGAGGAAATGTTGCTTTTCAGGCTTTTGGAAGATTCCAGGGTACCACAGTAGCTGCAGCCCTCCTCTTAATGTGGCCAGAATTTATTTCAAAAAGAGGAAAGACCACCTCTATCATCCCATCTTTGGATGTGTTCTGGGAAAAGTAGAAGTGTGCGGGGCCTTCCCTCCATGCCATCCCTCTCTGATGGGAAGGTTTGATAGAGAGACCCCATAGACACTTAATTGAGAGCTGAGGCAGGTCAAGCCTGTAGGGGTGTGTGGAGCGGCCTGAGAGCTTGCCCAACATTGCAAGTTTGAGGCTGAAACGGGAGAGACTGTGATGGGTTCACAGTGTGCACTTTAACCTACAGGATGTCATGGCGTACAATAAATTGAACGTGTTCCACTGGCATCTGGTAGATGATCCTTCCTTCCCATATGAGAGCTTCACTTTTCCAGAGCTCATGAGAAAGGTATGTCCCCATTTCACTCAGACCAAGTTTATGGGTCAGTGTCTGAATCTGGCTGTGGCCCTCCTGGCAAGAACAGGGTCTCTCATCCTAACCAGTCGGTTTTAGACCAATATAGGGGAAGGACACTGGATTTGGAGTCAGAAGACTTGAGTTCAAGTCCAAAACTTTGCCAGTAATTTTCCTTGTGACCTTCAGGAGAGAATCTCTTCTGGCCTTATTCCCTTTCTATTTATTTATATTCTGTTAAATGGACATAATATTAATACCTACCATGATTATCTCACTGGCAACATGATACTCAGATAAAACAGATGTGATAACTTCTGGGAAATTATGATCAAGTTTTTTGAAGATAGTCCCTGACACCAAAAGACTATGGGCAGGTTTTCTGATGTCTGGGGAGTCTTGTGGGCATTTTGAGTATCTTCTACTCTGCTAGCTTTCAGGAAATGTGAACCTGAAGGGTGTCTTGTGCCTTTCAGGGGTCCTACAACCCTGTCACCCACATTTACACAGCACAGGATGTGAAGGAGGTCATTGAATATGCACGGCTTCGGGGTATCCGCGTGCTTGCAGAGTTTGACACTCCTGGCCACACTTTGTCTTGGGGACCAGGTAAGAATGATGTCTGCGGCCAGAGGGACTCTGCTCATTATGCTCAGAGTGAAGCTTCAGGGCACTGGCTCATGGAAGTGGCATATTCCAGCCTTGGTCCTTGGAAGAATGTTTTCCATCGACTTCTTCCACCTGGGAATTTAGATAGGAAGAACTCACTTCGGGCAGTGGAGGCCACTTCTTACTATTAAAATATGTACTGTTAGACTATGTAAGGGCACATTTTTCTCAGATGCCGTTGCAGGTAGTTGTGCCTAGAGTGGATGCTGAGGAATCTGACCACCAGGGTAGAATCTGAAAGAAAGAAGCCCAAGGGCAGCCTGCGGAGGTCAGAGTCAGTCACTACCCCTGCTCCATTTCTTCTGTATACCCTCCGCCCTCCAGTGTGAGTCCCCAACACAGGTTAAATGACGGTTGAAAAGGGCTACTGGCCTGATAGAAAACTGAAGATATTGGCCGGGTGTGGTAGCTCATGCCTGTAATCCCACCACTTTGGGAGGCCAAGGTGGGTGGATCGTCTGAGGTGAGGAGTTCAAAACCAGCCCGGCCAACATGGTGAAACTCCATCTCTACTAAAATTACAAAAATTAGCCAGTTATGGTGGCAGGCGCCTGTAATCCCAGCTACTCGGGAGGCTGAGGCAGGAGAATCGCTTGAACCCAGGAGCCAGAGGTTGCGGTGAGCGAAGATCGTGCCACTGCGTTCCAGCCTGGGTGACAGAGCAAGACTCTGTCTCAAAAACAAACAAACAGCAACAACAAAACCCTGAAGATATCTTGTGACCTCAGGAGCAGGAAGTAGTCTCTGGGCCGAGGGAGATACTCCTTAGGAAATGTAAAAAGATTCTGGGTGATGGTTGACCCCACCTACAGGAGGAGATAGAGGAGAAAGATTTTGCCAGTTTGGCTGAATTAGACTCTCCCTCTGCCTAAAGGCCTGTGAGGAGAGCAGCGTTGGGAGCAAGGGTGGTGCCTGCTAGAAGCAGTGTGTCAAGGCAAGAGTGTGTGCACTGACAGTTGTCTGGCTGATACTCAGCCTCTGCCTGTCTATGATTGTGAATATATTTGTATCTTTTTACTGCGACTAAATGGTGGTGACTACCAGTGTCTGTGAGTGCCTGAATGTGCCTACCTAAATGTGTGTGATGTTTATGAATACACTTGTCTTACTTTGTGTGACTTGTGTCCTTACGTGTAGGACTGTGCTTGGGGGTTTATGTATTTGTGACACTCGTATGGGGTTTTCTGTTGGCTTAGGTATCCCTGGATTACTGACTCCTTGCTACTCTGGGTCTGAGCCCTCTGGCACCTTTGGACCAGTGAATCCCAGTCTCAACAATACCTATGAGTTCATGAGCACATTCTTCTTGGAGATCAGCTCTGTCTTCCCAGATTTTTATCTTCATCTTGGAGGAGATGAGGTTGATTTCACCTGCTGGTATGAGCCCTTTGATCTTCCCTTTGTGGCCTGATCAGTTGCTTACTCAGAATAGATGTTAGTCCCCGAGGGGCCACTTAGCTCAGCTGCTGCTTTCAGTGGTCTGTATGGACTCACATTGCTCAGGTCTTAGGCCTTCCTCTGCCCATCTACATAGAGATCCTACCTGATTTGGGCAAGGTGTTCACTGTGAACCTCTTCCTTCCTACTCTCATATCCTTGAGGTATTGATAGAAAAACCAGCCCTGGACACAGAATTGTCTTGGAAAAGTTCAGGATAGAGAAAAATAATCCCTGTTTATGAAGGCTTAAAATTGTCTGGTTGAAGAGTCAAGACACAGAATTCAAGACTAATAGATGACAGTGTCTAATTAGTGTTCAGTTGTAAAGTCCAAACCCTTGGTTCTGGTGAGCTTAAAAGAGGCTAAGGGGCTTCTTTGAGAAGAGGGTGCCAGAGCTGAATCTGGGGAAATGATTTGGCTTTTTGGAGATGTGAACAGGGGAGAATATTCCAGAAGGAGAACAATGTGAGCAAAATGTGGACGTTGTAACGCAAGGGATCTGCAGCAGTTAATAGACAGCAAGGCTTGTCATCCAACTGGAAGAGCAGATAGGAAAGCCGGAATCCAGTGTGCTGCAGCTCTTAAGTTAAGACCTTGGATCCTCATGTTGCAGTCCGGAGAGGATTAACATGTTTTCTCTTTGGGAGTTTGAACTTAAAACTCTTCAGGTCCAGACTCAGCCTTTCTCAGCCTGTGTCAACAGCCCACCTGCTTCACATAACTTTGCTTGGCCACACTTTCTACATGTAGGGCTTCTGAGATCCTTGCTTATTTGATTTTTCAGGTGAAAAGAGGAAGTTATAGGGGGCCAGGTGACTAATCCCCAGGCATTAGGCTTTCAGGATGTTGAAATATTAATCTTCATTTTCTCTTGGGATTCAGGAAGTCCAACCCAGATATCCAAGACTTTATGAGGAAGAAAGGCTTCGGTGAGGACTTCAAGCAGCTGGAGTCCTTCTACATCCAGACGTGAGGAGGGAAGGAGGGCGGGTGGGGTCCCTTGGGGGTCCTCCTGTGGGGTCCTCCCTTTCCATACCAGAGTCAGGCCCTGCTTGGCCACTGTCTGGCCCCTGCAGGGTTCCCTTGTCCTTGGTCCCATCCTTTCAGGTTTGGAGTGGTCAGCTTCCCACCCTGGGGAAAGACACTGCTTAATGAGGAATAGGCCCCTGGCCAGGCTTAACCCCTAGAGCGCTGGCACAAAAAGTCTAGAGCCCGTCTGAGCTAAGCAGACACTTACGAGACACTCCTCTCCTCTCCAGGCTGCTGGACATCGTCTCTTCTTATGGCAAGGGCTATGTGGTGTGGCAGGAGGTGTTTGATAATAAAGTAAAGGTGAGCCGGGGCAGAGAAGAGAAGAAGCCACTGGTGGTGCCTCCCTCTGGTCTCCCCAGCTCCTCCCTGCCTCTACAGAGACTGAACCTCCTGGTTTGGATTGGGCTTTAATGGTCAGAGCACTCTCCTTTTCTCTCTAGAAAGGCCACAGAGTGCTGGGTGCAGTGGCTCACGCCTGTAATCCAAGCACTTTGGTAGGCCAAGGCGGGTGGATTGCTTGAGCCTAGGAGTTCAAGACCAGCCTGGCCAACATAACGAAACCCTTGTCTCTACAAAAAATACAAAAATCAAGAGACTGAGGTGGGGGTACTGCTTGAGCCCAGGAGGCACAGGTTGCTGTGAGCCCAGATGTGCCACTGCACTCCACCCCTGGGCAACAGAGTGAGACCCTGTCTCAAACCAAAGGCCGCTGTGGTATGAGCCCTGGGTTTATGTGTCAGAGTTTCTATCTTCCCTCACTACAAACCTGATTAAGAACTATTTCTGGGCTGGGTGTGGTGGCTCATGCCTATTATCCCACCACTTTGGGAGGCCGAGGCGGGCGGATCACGAGGTCAGGAGATCGAGACCATCCTGGCTAACATGGTGAAACCTCGTCTCTACTGAAAAAAATACAAAAAATTAGCTGGGCGTGGTGGCGGGCGCCTGTAGTCCCAGCTACTCGGGAGGCTGAGGCAGGAGAATGGTGTGAACCCAGGAGGCAGAGCTTGCAGTGAGTGGAGATCGTGCCATTGCACTCCAGCTTGGGTGACAGAGCAAGACTCCATCCCCCAAAAAAAAAAAATATTTCTGCTGCTAGGTTACTTGGATAGGCTGGATTTTTCTTCCTAAATCATAGATTAGGGTCTTCTGGGTCTGTGGGACCAAGGCTACCTTCTCCTTTATTGTTGATCAGTAAGATCCCACTCCTGTCACATGCAAGGACTCTTCAGGAGCCTTGTCCCATTCCCAGAATCATCTGGAGACTTTTGGACATGGCAGATCCTGAGTCCCCCTGCTTGCCTCCCTCAGCTCACAACTGGTATTACTGTGTGGACAGGGAGGTTGCAGAGGGACGGAGAGGAGAGCTGCAGGGAGGCCTCTTAGGGCCCTGGGTTCCTTGGCGTCTGTCCTGAGGTGTGAGCTCAATGGTCAGGAGTCACAGAGACATACTTTGCTGCTGGGGAACAGAGGGAGCACACACCTGTTGTCCTACGTTGCCTGTGTATGAATAAGGCCCAGGAATCTCCTCAGCTTTGTGTCCTTACTGCCATTTGACCTTTTATAACAGATTCGGCCAGACACAATCATACAGGTGTGGCGAGAAGAGATTCCAGTGAACTATATGAAGGAGCTGGAACTGGTCACCAAGGCCGGCTTCCGGGCCCTTCTTTCTGCCCCCTGGTACCTGAACCGTATATCCTACGGCCCTGACTGGAAGGATTTCTACATAGTGGAACCCCTGGCATTTGAAGGTGAAAGCAGGGAGCTCTCCTTGCTGACCAAAGGAGGCTGGGCTGGGGCACAGGATGGGAGGCAGGAAGGTCTGGGCCAGACATTTCCGATTAGTAAATGAAACAACTTAGCTGGAGTGAGGGCCACGTTGTGAAGGTGGTTGAGACGGACCCTAGAGTTACCCCACCATCACCAGACTGTTGTTGCTTGTTTTCCCTCAGGTACCCCTGAGCAGAAGGCGCTCGTGATTGGTGGAGAGGCTTGTATGTGGGGAGAATATGTGGACAACACAAACCTGGTCCCCAGGCTCTGGTAAGGGTTTTCGGGGGAAGGTGGAGGGTTGGACCTGAGAGCAGGGGTTCTCCCTTACAGACCCAATCCCATCTAGCCACCTCTGGCCTAGTACCCTCCTTTCAGGCCTGAGAGAGAGCAGGCCGTGCGACGAGCCTTCTGAAGATTTGTGTGCAATATTCACTCTCCACATGACTTCCATCTATATCCCTCCAGCCACCCGTTAGGTATGTGGGATAGGGATTGTTAACCTCACTTCCCAGAGAGATAATGAGGCCTGGAGAACATCGGTGACTTGCTCAGGATCCAGCACAAGCATCCATGATTCCTGTAATAAGCCTTCTCTCTGCTCTTTTCACTGCAGCCTTACCAAGTGTGGTTGGTTGTGCAGAGTTTACATTTTAAAGACATCTGCTGCTGTCACTGTCATTGTGGTTAATGATGCCTTTAAGGTTTATTCTTATTCCCGTATCTTTGAGAGAGGAAGAGAGTGGGATTGCTACCGACATTTTAATGAAGGTGTAGCTGAGCCCTAGAACTTTCAGGGAGCCATCCAACCTGACTGTAGCTCATAACAAGGTATTGATCACTTCCTTTGGCCTGAGCTAGTCCAGGGCACTTAGACAAGAGGTAGCAGCCTATGGATGTCCAGCACCTTTGCAGGGAATACAGAACCCAGTCTGGCACATGCCCCCTTTCCTCCAGGCCCAGAGCAGGGGCTGTTGCCGAAAGGCTGTGGAGCAACAAGTTGACATCTGACCTGACATTTGCCTATGAACGTTTGTCACACTTCCGCTGTGAGTTGCTGAGGTAAGAAAGCTGTGGGGCCTTCGTAAGGCAGGGTAGGGCAGATCCAGGGCTGGGGAACCCCTTAGAGAGAGGAAGAGAATAATAATAATAGCTAACACAGAGGCTTATAGTCGGCCCTCATCCATGGATTCCACCAACTGCGATAAAAAGTATTCAGAAAAAAAAATACAACAACAAAAAAATACAAATAAAAAATACTGTATAACAACTATTTACATAGCATTTATATGTATTAGGCATATGTAATCCAAGATCATTTCAAGTATATGGGAAGTTGTACATTGGTTATATGCAAAAATACTATGTCATTTTTATATAAGGGACTTGAGCATCCTTGGATTTTGGTATCCACGGGGGTCCTGAAACAAATCCCCTGTGGATACTGAGGGACAACTGTATTTTGTGGCAAACACTGTGCTAAATTTGTTACACATATTGTCTCATTTAGTCTTCACCACAACCCTGTAAGATAGGTGCATTTTTGTCCCCACATTTTGAGATAGACACTGAAGCACAGAAGTTCAGTACCTTCCCCAAAGTCACTAAGAAGCAGGATTTGAACTAGGCTGACTTACAGGATCTCATGACACCTTTGCCTCTGTCAGGATGTACCTGTGTGAGATAGTCATTTCCCTGATTCCTTCGTTGGCTAGGTCTTGAGAACTTGGGGGACATAGCCTAATGCAGAGCAGAGTCCTGGGCTGAGAGTCAAGCATGGTGACGTCTAAGCCTCAACTATGTCATTCACTGGGTAACTTCCAGCTGGTTCTCTAAGCATGTTGCTTACTTGGATAATAAGGGAAGCATGCCTAGATGTCCCCTAAGGAGATTGGTCAGGTTATAGTCTGAGACCCAAGGACAGGAGCTCACGTCCATATTCATGGACAGGACAGCACCTAAGTCCCCCAATGCCACCACATTTACGGCGTTTTAGAATCAGGAACAGAGGGCTAAGTAGGCCAGGAGCGTTGGCTGCTTTTCAGACATCTACCTATTTTCCAAAGGGATTGAGTTATTTGGGGTTAGGGTACAGAGATAGGCAGGATAGAAATAGATGTTGCCAACATTTCTGGATCTCCAAGACCTGTATCAAAATCACATGAGACACCTGTTCAGCTTGCAGATTCTTGCCCATACTTTGCCCCACCCCAAGTGAGAATCTGTGGAATTGAGATCCCCAGGTACATCTGGTGTACAGTGACAGTTTGAGAGTCACCGAAATGGGGAAGGAGAGACTGTTGACGGGTGTGAAAAGTGTTGCTGGGGCCCCTTCTGAGGGGCTTATCTTGCCATTTCTTCATGTCCTCCTGCAGGCGAGGTGTCCAGGCCCAACCCCTCCATGTAGGCTACTGTGAGCAGGAGTTTGAACAGACCTGAGCCCCAGGCACCGCGGAGGGTGCTGACTGTAGGAGAATGGTAGTGGAGCCAGGCTTCCACTGCATCCCGGCCGGGGCACGGAGCCCCTTGCCTGCGTGCCCCTTGCCTGCGTGCCCCTGTGCTTGGAGAGAAAGGGGCTGGTGCTGGCGCTCACATCCAATAAAGAGTAATGTGGCATTTTTCTATAATAAACATGGATTACCTGTGTTTTTAAAAAAAAAAAAAAAAAAAAAAATGTGAATGTCCTTAGGGTAAGGGCACAGCCAGGCTGGAGTCAGTATCTGCCCCTGAGGTCTTTTAAGTTGAGGACTGGGAATGAAACCTGTAGCCTTTGTGCTACTCTGCTTAGCCTGTGAGCTATGTCACTCCTCTCCCACTCCTGAACATATTCCAGACACCTGCCCTAATCCTCAGCCTGCTCACTTTACTTCTGCATTACATCTCCAAGGCGTTGGTATATGGAAAAACATGAAGGGGCTTGGAGGCGTTCTGGTCAGTGAGGAGGGCTCCAGACCCAACCTGGTCATAGAATAGCCTCTCTCCCATGCATACTCATCCACTTCTCTCCCCTAGAGCTATTCTCCTTTGGGTTTCTTGCTGCTTCAATTTCATACAACCATTATTTAAATATTATTAAACACATATTGTTCTCTAGGCACTGTGGTAGTGAGTTTTTTTTATGTTTTTGTTTTTGAGACAGAGTCTCACCCTATCACCCAGGCTGACAGTGTAGTGGCACAATCTTGGCTCACTGCAGCCTCTGCTTCCTGGGTTCGAGCGATTCTCATCCATCAGCCTCCTGAGTAACTGGAATTACAGGCACGCACCACCACGTCCAATTCACTATATTGGTCAGGCAGGTCTTGAACTCATGACCTCAGATGATTGCTTGCCTTGGCCTCCCAAAGTGCTGGGATTAGAGGCGTGAGCCGCCGCACTCGAGCCTGTGGTAAATTGTTGGATTTGAAGGACTCAAGAGGCCCTGGTCAATTCCAAAATAACGCAGACGACTTCCATCGCCTTCCTCCCAACCACTTTCAGCCCAAAGCATATTCGCAGGGAATGGATGGTGGTGTGGAGGGTGTGGAGGTGGGCTGTGGCTCTGGAGAGGGTCTTTGCAGGTGTGATTTTCTCTAGAAGGAAATGTCTCCTCGTGGACCCAGACTGCCCCCTGGTGGTTTCAAGTGCAGAAGTGACACTGTAGGCCAGAGGCGGCAGCAGTAATGCATCGCAGCCATTTTAGGTGAGGATTTCCTTGACTGTTATTTGTTAAGTTCTTTGGCTGGGCCCTGGCCTGGGGGTACAATGGACAGGTTTCAGGTATTTTTTTCAGAAAGCTTCCAGTGTAGTGGATACAGAAACTTGGGGAAGGCAGGGCTGAGAAGGATCTGAGTAAAACTCGGTCCTTCAACACCATCCTTCAGACCCTGGGTCATGTTCCTTCGAGGTCCTGGTGGGAGGTAGACCAGCCTAGCCTTGTGCTGTTCCTGTAAGGATAGGATGGGCATTTTCTACCAATAGAATTCTTGGAATTTTCACACAGCCCAGCCTAGCCAAGTCCAGGGCTATAGCCCAGATATACATAAGTTAAGGTCCCAGCACTGGCACCCACCACAGGAGCCCCCTTACCTCTATTACTCAGAAGCTTGTAGGAGGGGTGGTCCCCAGACAAGGACCCTGCAGAGGTGCAACCCTGCTTCCATCCTGGTCATAACTTTCACGTTACTATTGCTTGGGATAATGTTAAATAAAAATAGCAGACACTGAGTTTTAAGTCTCAAGTGAATGAAGGCAGAGATTGTGATACACTTGAGTTAAAGCAGTAAAGTTCTGTCATTTTCTATTCCTGTTGTAAACATTTTCTTTAATGTTATTATTTTTACCACTAAATTAACGTGGCCTGGTCACGACCTTCATTGGTAGAGTGCTGTTCCTCAACTCCACTGTTGCTCCTTTGGTCCATTGATCATGAGAGCATTTACCTGAAGGTCATCAGACCTCGAATGCCAACAGGTCAGAGGCAGTGGCCTGCAGTTACCACCCAGACTGTTCCAATGCACAGAATCGCTGTTTCCCCAACTCATCTCCCTTCACCTAGGCTGCAAATTAGAGAGTCCCACCCCTGAGCGGAACACAGGCAGCCTTGTGTGCTGTGCACCGCCAGGGGGTGGGGAAGTTCCCAGATTGACTTCCTGGCTCCAGTCATCCTAGGAAAAGAGTTCTCCAGTCGCTCCCCACTCCCACCCCTTCCCATTCCAGGAGTCTATTAAGGAGGCAAAGCAGACCTAACGGGTATCAAAGCAAAGGAGTGAATGGAGACTGGGAGAATCTTCAACCTCCCCTCTCGGTAGGAGCTGAGGCTGCATACCAGGTACTGTTCCTTCTAGGAATCCATTAAGTTACATCACTGGTGTTTTCAGGTGCATCTCAAAGGATTACCGTAGGGATAGGATATCAGGATGTGGGAGCACAGGTGCCACCACAGCACTAGTGATGGAGAGTCATTACCCCTAGACTTCTGGAACTGTGAGGAAAGCTGAAAGATACTGGGAAAGGGTGAAAGAAAGGATGTAGGTGGAATTTATTTAGTACTAATGTAGGTACACATGCCTTATGGCAACTTTCCTAGCACTCTAAAATCTAGATTTGTATAGTTTTTGTCGATATCTTTTGTAAGCTTAATCAATACAGGGCATGACAAGTATGTGTCACATACTTTTTTCCCACAAAGAAAAAAACATAAGTAGGAATTGGGTGCTTTGTTTATCAAAATTATTCTGTATTTCCTTTATAAATAAATAAACTTTGAAATAAAGGTTGAAAATTAGTATCTTTTCTAGCCCAGCCACTGTTGTTTTTAAAAATCCTCTTTGAAGCAGGTGTGTGTGTGTGTGTGTGTGTGTGTGTGTGTGTGTGTGAGACTACGTTTTTCAACAAAATTTTTAAAAATCGCAATGTCAGGGCCATGTGCAGTGGCTCATGCCTCTAATCCCAGCACTTTGGGAGGCCGATGTGGGAGGATTGCCTGGGCTCAGGAGTTAAAGACCATCCTGGGCAACATGGTGAGACCTCATTTCTACTAAAAATTAAAAAGATTAGCTGAGAATGGTGGTGTGTGGTTATAGTCCCAGCTACTCAGGAGGCTGAGAAAGAAGGATCACTTCAGCCTGGAATATTGAGGCTGCAATGAGTCATGATCGCACCACTGCACGCCAGCCTTGGCAACAGGGTGAGGCCATGTTTCAAAAAAAAGAAAAAATTGTAAATGTCCAGGAACCTTGCTTTTTTCACAGTAATTACTGTACTCTAACCACACCCATGTTTAGTCTAAACTACCCCAGTAAATACTCCTATTTTTTGCTGATTTCAAATGTTTCAAGCAACAGAAAAGTCTGGAAACTAGTAAACAGTGTAACCACCCAGCTTTGTTGCATCTCAATAGTCATATTTGCTTCAGATTTGTTTTTTTAAAACAAAAAAGATGAAACATTAAATTATTAATATCGCCCTTCCCTATGCTATTCCCTTCTCCAAAAACAACTATTTTCCAGAATTTCTTTTTAATCTCATTTCCTCTGGAGAATCTGACACTTAACTGTGATTTTTTTCATCATTGTTAATAAATTCTTTATGGCTCACTCTTTATAGCAAATTAGAGAGAGATGTTTTGGAAGCCACTCCAAAAAGGGAGTGTGTGTGGGAAAGGAGGAAGAGCAGCTGGCAGGCAGACACGGGTAGGAAGGGGTGCCATGCTCGCTGGTGCGCTGCAGTGAGTGAGTGAGAGCGTGTGGCTGGGTGTCTGGATGATCTATTACGAAAGAGGATATTTGAACATAGGAACTCAGAGAGAACTGCTGGTATTTATCTAGACTCACATGAGTCAGAAATCTGAATGAAGATAGATGTGGAGATCCAGCTAGGAGAACAAAAGTGCTTCGTCATTTTTATGTGCTTGCTGTGTCAGGCACTTCTTTTTTTTTTTTTTTTTTTTTGAGACAGAGTCTTGCTCTTGTCACCCAGGCTCGAGTGCAGTGGTACAATCTGGGCTCACTACAACCTCCACCTCCCGAGTTCAAGCAATTCTCCTGCCTCAGCGTCCCAAGTAGCTGGGACCACAGGCATGTGCCACCACACCTGGCTAATTTTTGTATTTTTAGTAGAGACGGGGTTTTACCATATTGGTCAGGCTGATCTCAAACTCCTGACCTCAGGTGATCTGCCCACCTCGGCCTCCCAAAGTGCTGGGATTACAGGCGTGAGCCACGACGCCCGACCTGTCAGGCACTACTATAAGCACTTTACTGGATGTTAATGTATTTAATCCTCATCCCAACCAATGTTGTGTCAATATTATCCTCATTTGACAGATAAGGAAACAAACATAGGAAGGTTAAGTGACATATGGTTACACAGCTACGCTGAGTCCCGATTTGCACTGGGGGGTTGCAGGGGATATGATTCGTAGCTCAGCTACCTAACTCTAGCCCCTACTGCCGTCAACCACTGTCCTGGGCTGCCCCACGTCAGACATCTTCCTCCTCTTGGACACCAAATACAGACATACAGATAAAGCTGGCAACTCAACTATTTCTGGGCTCAAATCCATTTCTTCTCCTATGTTTAAACTAAATTGAAACCTCTCGTTCCTGCTTTTATGAGTCAAGTTGCGTGGAACAATTGCCAAGTTTGTCTGTTTCACCACTTTCCATTCAGGCCTCATGATCCTGCAGTTGGGCTGTAATCCTCATAAGGGCTGCTTCCACTAAGGCCAACAATAACCTACATGTTGCCAAATCAAGGGACATTTCTCAATAATAAGGAAAACAATTACTTGATCTTTTCTCAGATTTTATCCCTCCCTCTTTGAAATTCTTTCTTCGCAGGCTTTTGTGACACCATTCTTTCCTGAGTTTCTCAATGTCTATCACTGACTCCTTCAGTAAACTCCCAGCCCATAACCAAGGTTTTGTCTCCTATTTTTTTTTTTTTTTCCTCTTTGAGACAGAGTCTCGCTATCTCGCTCTATTGCCCAGGCCGGAGTGCAGTGGTGCAATTTCGGCTCACTACAACCTCCGCCTCCCAGGCTCAAGCGATTCTCCTGCCTCAGCGTCCCGAGTAGCTGGAACTACAGGTGTGCGCCACCACACTAGGCTAATTTTTTTGTGTTTTTGTAGAGACAGGGTTTCGCCATGTTGGCCAGGCTGGTCTCAAACTCCTGAACTCAGGTGATCAGCACACCTCAGCCTCCCAAAGTGCTGGGATTACAGGCGTGAGCCACTGCACCTGGCCTTTCCTCTTATGCTTTCTTCTTAGTTATCTCATTTACAGTTAGACAGTCTTAGTGTACAGCCTTATACCTGGACAGCCATAAGTAGGTAGGTAGGTAGGTAAGTAGATAG
This sequence comes from Chlorocebus sabaeus, assembly GCF_047675955.1. NCBI lineage: Eukaryota > Metazoa > Chordata > Mammalia > Primates > Cercopithecidae > Chlorocebus > Chlorocebus sabaeus. The sequence continues at coordinate 48,143,485 of NC_132929.1, read as the reverse complement.
ATTAGATAGATTAGACTAGATAGATAGATAGATAGATAGATAGATAGATAGATAGATAGATAGACATATACATAATATATGTATGTGTATTTCCTCTGGGCTCCAAGCTGAGGTAGCCAACGTCTTCATATCATCTGAATGTCCATTACATACTTAAAGCTCATGTCCCAGGCAGAATTCATCTCTTCATAGCTCCCTACTCTATTCCTCCTGTACGACTATTCTGCTGGTCATTAGAGCCGAAGTCTGGGAATCATCTTTAACTCCTTCCTTCCTATCATAATTGTCACCACGACATCCCTACTCTGTATAAATAACTCTTAGATTCATGTATTCCTCTCTATCTACACTGCCACCATCTTTATTTAGGATCCTAATGAATGCATCTGCCTCAGTTCTTCCAGTCGTCTTTTTAAACTGCAAGTCAGTTTGTGTGTTTCCTGCTTTGCCCCATTGTCCAATTCACTCAGAAGTATACGCCAGTCTTCCTCTTCAAGATGATGCCTTTGACCACTCAATAATCATTTTCTGACACTCCACCTATATTAGTTACAAGGAAATAGCTCAAACTGGATTATGCAAAAAAAGATATAACATTGTGTCATGTTATACATCTCCACATACACATTCAAAATTCTGACTTATGTCAGCCTAGATAAACATTAACAGAAGTACATAATTATGAGACCCCAGGGATAAATCTATTAAAAGACATAAGGACTTTGCGGAGAAAATTACTAAATTTTGGAAAGACACAGAAGATAGAGATGTAGAGATAGAACATGTTCATGAAAGAGAAGACTCAATATTCATAAGGATTTTAAATTTATCTGTGGGTTCAATGTGGTTCCTATTAAAATGCAATTTTCTTTTTATTTTGGAACTTGAAGCTGATTTTAAAGTAAGTGCAAATCTTTTTTGGAGTAGGGGAAACTTGAAGCTGCTTTTAAAGTAAGTACAAGAATACCTAAGAATAATGAAAAAGTCAATTTTTAAGAAGAGAAAAATAAGCTGGGCGCAGTGACTCACGCCTGTAATCCCAGCACTTTAGAAGGCCGAGGCGGGTGGATCACTTGAGGCCAGGAGTTCGAGACCAACCTGGCCAACATGGCGAAACCCTTTCTCTACTAAAAATACAAAAATTAGCCAGTCGTGGTGGCACATGCCTGTAATCCCAGCTACTCAGGAGGCTGAGGCAGGAGAATTGCTTGAACCCGGGAGGCGGAGGTTGCAGTGAGTCGAGATTGCACCACTGCATTCTGGCTTGGGAGACAGAGCAAGACTGTGTCTCAAAATAATAATAATAATAATAATAATGAGAGAAAAATGTACAACATGGAATAGAGTTGATATCCAGCCAGTATACACTTTGAGTGATCTCATTTACACTCAGATGTAATGTGAGTTACACTACAGCCTGAGTTCAGGACTGCAGTGATCTATGATTGCAGCATTGCACTGGAGCCTGGCCAACAGAGTGAGACCCTATCTCTTAAAAATTAAAAAATAAAAATAAGTCATTATAAAAGTGTAATTATCAAAACAGTTGGTATTGGTGCAGAAATAGACAAAAAGCCCATAAAACAGAATGCAGAATCCAAAAAGAGGCTTATCCATATACAGAAACCTGAAAATGTGCAGAGGTTATGTAACAAATTGGGAGACTTCAGATTCTTGTAGGAACATGGTAGAAACCTGGTTTTTAATCTTCCAACTTCTGTAAAAACCATAAAGAGCAACAAGGTACATTTAAAAACAAAAAGGCACACACTAGTGAAACAAGAAGGGAGAGCCTAAAGACTCCAAACTACCTGAATTTAATGCTAATCACTGGTTCAGGAAAATTCACTTTATTCAAATTTTCTTACATTTATTCAAATATAAGTAAAAATACTACAGATATACATACAAGAAAAAGATAAAAATTTCAAAAATTAAGGCTGGCTGGGTGCAGTGGCTCACGCCTGTAAACCCAGCACTTTGGGAGGCCAAGGTGGGTGGGTCACCTGAGGTCAGGAGTTTGAGACCAGCCTGGCCAACATAGTGAAACCCCAGCTCTACTAAATATACAAAAATTAGGTGGGCATGGTGGTGCACGCCTATAATCCCAGCTACTCAGGAGGCTGAGGCAAGAGAATCACTTGAACTCGGGAGGTGGAGGTTGCAGTGAGCCGAGATGCACCACTGCACTCCAGCCTGGGTAACAGAGTGAGACTCTGTCTCAGAAAATAAAATAAAAAGTATAGGCCGGACACGGTGGCTCACGCCTGTAATCCCAGCACTTTGGGAGGCCAAGGCAGGCGGATCACGAGGTCAGGAGATCGAGACTATCCTGGCTAACAAGGTGAAAACCTGTCTCCACTAAAAATACAAAAATTAGCCGGGCATGGTGGCGGGCGCCAGTGGTCCCAGCTACTCGGGAGGCTGAGGCAGGAGAATGGTGTGAACCCAGGAGGCAGAGCTTGCAGTGAGCTGAGATTGCACCACTGCGCTCTAGCCTGGTCTAACCTAGAGCTAGACTCTGTCTCAAAAAAAAGAAAAAAAGAAAAATACACACACACACACATATATATGAAGGCTACTTTCTCATAGTGGTTGACTAGATAATTTGGAACAATCTTACCACTGGAAACAATTAGAAAAGCTTGAAGGCATTGGAATGGTAAAATAATATGAAACATTACTTGGATGAGATGTAAGAAAGACTAAAACCCTGAACAGTAAACCTAGCATTTGGGGGCATGTCTCTTCTGGGTCCAACTGCCAATTCCAAATAAGGCTGATAAAATGCTCTGAAGCACTTTTGACAACCTCACAGGGTTGGGGATTAAAAGTTGTAGTCCATTCCTTGTAATTCCAGGAGGTAGGAAAAAATAATTAAATAAAATGAAAAAGTTTTAATCCAGGGCCCACAAAAAGGACCCTGGAAAACTCCACTTTCTGGGTTGAGACCTCAAAAGACCAAACTCTACAAGATAAACTGAAAACAGACCATTCATTGCAGAAACTGCTCAGATTTGAATCATCTCAATCACTAAAATTAGTTTGATTATCTCAGATTGCTAGAGCCCCTAGATGCCTTCCAGAAACAAATGTATATCCGTTCTGTAGAAGGAAAATGTACCCCTAGACCTCCAATTATTTCTAAAAATATTTTTCAAACACAGTGCCTATCATATGATCAGAAATAACCAGGCACATGAAGAGAATATTAAGGGCGTAATAACAATCAAGAATTTTACAAAATTAATGACAGGCAACAAACCACAGATCCAAGAGTCTCAGATAGCACCAAGCAGGATAAATGCCAAGTAATAATCTACATCTATACATTATTATATTCAAACTGCAGAAAATCAAAGACAAAATATTGAGAGGAGTCAGAGAAAAATAACCCCTGCCTATAGGGGAACAAGGATAAGGATTACATTGGCCTTCTCTTCAGAAAACATGCAAGCAAGAAGAGAGTGAAGTGAAATATGTAAGAAAGAAAAAAAGGGGGGATAAACCCAGCAGCCTAGAATTCTGTTTCTGGCAAAATTATCCATCAGAAGTGAAGAAGAAATAGATTTTCTCAGACAAAGAAGACTTGAGAAAATTTATCACCAGTAGATCTCCCTTGCAAAAAAATTAAAGAAGTTATTTAAAGAGAGAGAAAATGATCTAGGGGCTATATGAAAAAACTTGGGGCTATAGGAAGAAAGGAGGAGCATTAGAGAAAGAGTAAATGAAGATAAAATAAAACATTTTATTTTTCTTAATCTGAAGTGATCTAACAAATAGCAGTTTGTTTGAAATAATAATACCAGCAATGTATTCAGTGATTACCTTACGAATAAGTGAAATACATGACAGCAATGTTATAAAGAATGAGGCTGGGCACGGTGGCTTATGCCTATAATCCCAGCACTTTGGGAGGCTGAGGTGGGCGGATCACAAGGTCAGGAGTTTGAAACCAGCCTGGCCAACATGGTGAAACCCTATCTCTACTAAAAATACAAAAATTAGCTGGGCATGGGGGCATGCACCTGTAATCCCAGCTACTCGGGAGGCTGAGGCAGGAGAATCACTTGAACCCAGGAGGCAGAGGTTGCAGTGAGCCGAGATCACACCATTGCACTCCAGCCTGGGTGACCTTGTCAAAAAAAAAAGAAAAGAAAAGAAAAAAGAAAAAAAAAAAAAAGAATGGGAGAGAGGAATTTGTAATCTTAATGCTTTGGAAGAACAAGATGGGGAGGATTGCTTGAGGCCAAGAGTTCAAGACCAGCCTGGGCAACATAGCAAGACCCATATTCTCTATAGAAAATAAAAATTAGCCCAGCTACTCAGGAGGCTGAGGCAGGAGGATTGTTTGAGCCTGGGAGGTAAGGCTGCAGTGAGCTATGAATGCACCAGTGCACTTTAGCCTGGGTGATAGAGAAAGACCCTGTCTCGAAAGAAAGAAAGAGAGAGAGGGATGAGAGAGAGAAAAGAAAAGTAAGAAAGAAGAATGAAAGAGAGAAAGAAAAAAGAAAAGAGGACTTGGATTACTTATAAATGTATATTGTGAAATTTAGGGCAGCAACTAAAAATTTTTTTTAAGGAGAAGGATTGAGTGTGGTGGCTCACACCTGTAATCCCAGCACTTTGGGAAGCCAGGACAGGAGAATCACTTGAATCCAGGAGTTTGAGAGCAACCAGGGCAACATAGTGAGACCCCGTCTCTACAAAAAAAAGAAATTTAAAAATTAGCCAGGCATGGTGGTGCAGACTTGTAGTCCCAACTACTTAAGAGACAAAGTGGGGAGAATCAATTGAGCCTGGGAGGTTGAGGCTACGGTGAGCCATGATTATGCCAGTGTACTCCAGCCTGAGGGACAGAGTGAGACCCTGTGCCCCCAAAAAAGTATAACCACTATATTAAGAGAAAAGAGAAAATGGAATTATATTAAATGATCAGTTAAAACCGAAGAAGACAAAAAAAGAAAGAGAAATGAAAGAAATAGCAAGGGCAACTTTATCAATGGTCTAAACACATGAACTTTTTAAAAGGGCCAGGCACAGTGGCTTGTGCCTGTAATTCCAGCACTTTGGGAGGCCGAGGTGGGCAGACTGCTTGAGCCCAGGAGTTCAAGACCAGCCTGGGCAACATGGCAAAACCCCATCTCTATAAAAAGTACAAAAAGCCAGTGTGGTGGCACGTGCTTGTAGTCCCAGCTACTCTGGAGGCTGAGGCAGAGGCTGAGGCAGAGGCAGGAAGATCACCAGACCCCAGGAGGTCGAGGCTGCAGTGAGTTGTGATTGCGCCACTGAACTGCAGCCTGGGCAACAGAGAGACCCTGACTCTAATAATAATAATAATAATAATAATAGTAATTTAAAAACAAGACCTAACTTCTGTTGTCTATAAGAAATCAACTTTAAATATGGACACAGATGGGTTAAAAGTAAAGGAATGGAGAAAGACGCATCATGCTAACACTAATCAAAAGAAGGCTGGAGGCTGAGCATGGTAGCCCATCTCTTTGGGAGGTCAAGGCAGGAGGATCACTTAAGGCCAGGAGTTTGAGACTAGCCTGGGCAGTATAGTGAGACCCCCATCTCTATGAAAGAAAAAAGAAAGCTGTATTAGTTTCAGATGGAGTCAGCTTCAGAGTAAGGAAAATTATCAAGGATAAAGAGGGCCAGGTGCGATGGTTCATGCCTGTAACCTCTGCACTTTAGGAGGCTGAGGCAGGAGGATCACTTGAGACCAGCCTGGGCAACATGGTAAAATGCCATCTCTACAAAAAATACAAAAGTTAGCCAGGCGTGGTGGTATGTGCCTGTAGTCCCAGCTACTCAGAAGGGTGAGGCGAGAGGATCACTTGAACCTGAGAGTTCAAGGCTGCAGTGAGCCATGATTGCAACAACAGCGCACTTCAGCCTTGTTGACAGAGCAAGACCCTGTCTCAAAAAAAAAAAAAAAAAAAAAAAAAATAGGGCTATTACACAATGATAAAGAGATCAGTTCTTCAAGAAGACATAATCCTTTATGTGTATGCCCTAGTATCAAAATACATAGGAGAGAAAAAAAACTGATAGAACTGCAAAAAGAAATACACAAATCTGCTCTTACAGTTGGAGTCTTTGACAGCCCTGTATTAGGAGTTAACAGATCCAGGAGAAAGACTGGTAGTGACATAGTTGAAGTGAACAGCAACGTGAGTCAACTGGGTTTAAACATTCATTTCAAGTTCACATGGAATATTCACCAAGATAGACCACATTTTTGGGCATAAAACACTCCTTAACATATTTAAAGAGCTTGAAATCATACAGTATATGCCCCCAAATCACAAAAAATAATTAAGCAGAATTCAATAACAGAAATATAGCTTGAAAATACCCAAATATTTGAAGATTAACCACTACACCTTTTTTTTTTTTTTTTTGTATTTTTTTTTTAGTAGAGACAGGGTTTCACCATATTGGCCAGGCTGGTCTTGAACTCCTGACCTTGTGATCCGCCCGCCTTGGCCTCCCAAAGTGCTGGGATTACAGGCGTGAGCCACTGCACCCGGGCATTTTTCTTTTTCTTCTTTTCTTCTTTTCTTTTTTTTTTTTTGGAGATGGAGTCTCACGCTGTCGCACAGGCTGGAGTGCAGTGGTGCGATCTTGGCTCACTGCAACCTCCACCTCCCATGTTCAAGCGATTCTCCTGCCTCAGCCTCTGGAGTAGCTTATTAACCAATACACTTCTGAATAAGACATAGGCCAAAGAAAAGACTCAAAACTAGCCTGGGCAACATAGTGATACCCCATTTCTAAAAAATAAATAAATAATAATAATAAATTAGCTGGGTGTGGCACACACTTGTGGTCCCAGCTACTCTGGAAGCTGAGGTGGGAGGATCACTTGAGCCCAGGCAGTCAAGGCTGCATTGAGCTACTGTGATGGTTAATATCGAGTGTCAACTTGATTGGATTGAAGGATGCAAAGTATTGTTCCTCTGCATGTCTGTGAGGATGTTGCCAAAGGAGATTAAGTCAGACCCATCCTCATTCCAGTGGTCACAATCTAATCAGCTGCCAGTGCAGCTGGAATAAAGCAGGCAGAAGAAAGTGGAAGGACAGACTGGCTAAGTCTTCTGGTCTTCATCTTTCTTCTGTGCTGGATGCTTCCTGCCTTCAAACATCGGACTCCAAGTTCTTCAGCTTTTGGACTCTTGGACTTAAGTGGTTTGCGAGGGACTCTCTGGCCATCGGCCACAGACTGAAGGCTGCACTGTCAGTTTCCCTCTTTTGAGGTTTTGGGACTCAGACTGGCTCCTTGCTCCTCAGGTTGCAGACGAGCTATTGTAGGACTTCATCTTGCGATCGTGTGAATCAATACTCCTTAATAAACTCCCTTTCATATATACATCTGTCCTATTAGTCCTGGCCCTCTAGAGAACTCTAACTAATACAGCGATGATCATGCCACCGCACTCTAGCCTGGGTAACAGAGTGAGACCCCACCTCAAAAAAGAAAAAAGAAAAGAAAAAGACTCGAGAAATTTTGAAAATATTTTAAACTAAATGAAAACGATACAACTTATTAAAATTTGTGGGATGTAGTAAAAGCAATGCTCCAAGAGAAACCTGTAGCATTGAATGTATATATTCCAAAGGGAGAAATACTCTTTATTTTCTGTTTTCAATTTCATTGATTTCTGTTCTAATTTTTAAAGTTCTGGAGATATTGGAGTGGTCTGAACTTTATAAGATCTTGAGGCTAACAAATCAACACTTCCTACCAAGACAAAGCCCAAATAGAGGAGAAACTGCTGGCAGTAGAATCCAAATAGAACTTGGCAGAGACAATAAGGGAAGAAAAAAAAGAGAAGGTCCAGATAGAAGTAGGTGGAGTAGTAGAGGATGCCTGTCTCAGGAGTCAAAGATCATATTTGTATCACCTATTTTAAGAAAGGTAAAGAAAACTCTAAAGCTTTGAAGCTAGAAAAGCTATTCTTGGCTGGGCGTGGTGGCTCATGCCTGAAATCCCAGCACATTGGGAGGCCAAAGCGGGCAGATCACTTAAGGTCAGGAGTTCGAGACCAGCCTGGTCAACATGGTCAAAAAAGAAAAATTAGCTGAGTGTGGTGGCGGGCGCCTGTAATCCCAGCTACTCAACAGGCTGAGGCAGGAGAACCGCTTGAACCTAGGAGATGGAGGTTACAGTGAGCCGAGATCGCGCCACTGCACTCCAGCCTGGGTGACAGAGCGAGACTCCATCACAAAAAAAAAAAAAAAAGAAAAGAAAAGGCTATTCTTCCTATTGCTCTTTCTAAACAGAACAACTCATTGCACTTAAAAATGACCAATTAGGTCAGGCGTGGTGGCTCACCCCTGTAATCCCAGCACTTCGGGAGGCCAAGGCAGGTGGATCACCTGAGGTCAGGAGTTCAAGACCAGCTTTTCCAACATGGCAAAATCCCATCTCCACTAAGAATACAAAATTAGCCAGGTGTATAGTAGCGTGCGCCTGTAATCCCAGCTACTTGGGGGGCTGAGGCAGGAGAATCGCTTGAACCTGGGAGGCGGAGGTTGCAGTGAGCCGAGGTCATGCCACTACACTCCAGAGCGAAACGCTATCTCAAAAAAAAAAAAAAAAAGCAATTAAAACTACTCAATTGAAGTCCATACATAAAAAAGGAGGATAGGGAATAATACCATAATGTCCCTATTGACAATGAAAACATGACAGAAAGATTTACCCTTAAAACAAAAGAAAACCATTAAGAAAAGAAAAGGGACTATGAAAAATAAATATAAGAATTAGAAAAATTTGGCCGGGCGCGGTGGCTCAAGCCTGTAATCCCAGCACTTTGGGAGGCCGAGATGGGCGGATCACGAGGTCAGGAGATCGAGACCATCCTGGCTAACACGGTGAAACCCCGTCTCTACTAAAAAATACAAAAAACTAGCCGGGCGAGGTGGCGGGCGCCTGTAGTCCCAGCTTCTCGGGAGGGTGAGGCAGGAGAATGGCGTGAACCCAGGAGGCGAAGCTTGCGTGAGCTGAGATCCGGCCACTGCACTCCAGCCTGGGCGACAGAGCGAGACTCTGTCTCAAAAAAAAAAAAAAAAAAAAAAAAGAATTAGAAAAATTCAAAAATGTGATGATTAGAAAAAATAAGATGTTTAAAAGTGAGGTTATAGAACTCAGGAGGGAATTAGAATAAATGAAAAGTTATTTCAGAAATAAAGTCTATTCTAGAAGTTTCACAACTCTAGAAAAAAATCCAAAAATGACAACGAATAATACCTTCAGACAAACAGAAGATTAAATGACGGTGATCTGCCCTCTTTGGCCTCCCAAAATGTTGGGATTACAAGTGTGAGCCACCGCACCCGGCCATGGAGGATTTAAAAAAAAAAAAAATTAAAGAAGAAAGAGATAAAAAAGGATTTGGGAGAAAGTGATTAAAAAAAAAACAACAACAAAACAAAACAAGATAGGCAGAAGATCTAACATATGTATGATAGGATTTCCTGAAGAGGAAAGGGAAAGCAACAGAACAGAACATATACTAAAACTATACTTTCATACTTTTTTTTTTTTTGAGAGGGAGTCTTGTAGTCTTGTTCTGCCTCCAGGCTGGAGGGCAGTGGCGTAATCTTGGCTCACTACAACCTCTGCCTCCTGCATTAAAGCGATTCTCCTACCTCAGCCTCCCAAGTAGCTGGGATTACAGGCGCCCACCACCATGCCTGGCTAATTTTTGTATTTTTAGTGGAGATGGCGTTTCATCATATTGGCCAGGCTGGTCTTGAACTCCTGACCTCAAGTGATCCACCCGCCATGGCCTCCCAAAGAGCTGGGATTACAGGCAAGAGCCACCGTGCCCGGCCTAACAGTTTTGTTTTGTTTTTTTCTTGAAATAAAAAGGCTTCAAACTACGGGTTGAATAGAAACACATGTACCTGGGGAGAACAAACCCAGAATGGCCAACACCTGAAGAGATGACAACATGTTCAGTGCCAGTGCTGGGGCCATGTTATGCAAATGAACCAAAGATGACCTCTGTATATTGGCCCTATGTTGTTTACTTCTTCAGAGCAGGCTGATACTCATTAGCTCAAAAGCCCATTGGCACCAAACTCAAATTTTTACATATCCAACTATTTTAAATTTAGCCCAACTAGAATGGCCTTCAGCATTGTTGTGATTTAGGCTGAGATAGCTAGACCTTTATAATCCTGTATTAATCAGTCATTGAATTTGGACTGCCCTGGGAAGGGGCATGACCTTGAGGCAAACTCTGAAGGGGACAGCACTCCCCTAAACTATAACAACACATTGTTCACTGAAGGGTTGGGGGAAGGGAGGTCCTGACCATCACATCACAATGGCAGCACATCACACCACATGAGAGAGAGAAAATAACTGAGGAAACAATGTCTGACAATCCTCTAGAATTGAGGGAAAACATAAATGTGCAGATTTAGAAAGCACAAGATTTTTTAAGCAATTAAACACATCCTTGTAAAAGTGAAGATTGCCAAAAGAAATCAAAAGATCTTAAGAGCAGTCAGGGAAACACTAAGTACCTGCAAATTGACTGCCAGTTGATGTCTCATAAGCAAAAATGGAAACCAAAGTATGGTGAAATAATATCTTCAAAGTAAAAGTAAGAGAAAATAATTGTAATTATATATTTACTAAGTTATTATTCAAGAAGTGACTCGAAATAAAGAATTTCCAGATAAGCAAAGCAGAGCTTATCACCAACAGTCTCTTGACTAAAGGAAGTTCTAGAGCAGTAATTCTTAACCTTGCTTCCACACACATTGGATTCAACAAGGGAGCTTTAAAACATGCTGATGCCTGAGTCCTACCCCAGCAATTCTGATTCAACTAGTCTAGGCTATGGATGTAACAAGGCCCCTTCTCCCACCTGCCATCAAAGTGTCATCAGAGAATGTCAAACGAGGAACTAGGACTTGTATACCCACCCAGCATTAACAGATACGCCCCTTATGGGTTCAGTGGAGACCACATGGGACTCTTCTCCCTTCTTGATAGAGTAACATCATAGGAGTCTTTAATTGGAAGCTTTCACTCCCGCCCAGCAGTAATGAGGCCACCTTCCCTTTCATTCGAGGTGGTTTCAGCAGAGACCTAGTAGGAAACCTTAACTTCCACCCTTATCTCACAATAACAAGGTAGTGTTCTTGTTTCCTCACTAGTTGGGGGTCAAAGAAGGCCTGCTAAACATATTTAAATTAGATATAACATTTAAATAAGATCCAGAGTCTCATAATAAAATACCCAAAATGTTCAGGAATCAATTGAAAATCTCTCATTATACTAAGAATCGAGAAACTCTCAACTTTAACGAGAAAAGTCAATCAATAGGCATCAACACTGAGATGACACACATATTAGAATTATCTGTCAAGAATTTTTAAGCAGTCATCATGAAATGCATCATAAGCAATTGCAAACACACTTGAAACAAATGGAAAAATAGAAAGTCTTAGAAAAAAATAGAAAATGTAAATGAAGACCACATGGAAATTTGTTTTTTTCAGAGTCTCGCTCTGTTGCCCAGATGGGAGTGCAGTAGTATGATCTTGGCCGTTGCAACCTCCACCTCCTGGTTCAAGCTATTCTCCTGCCTCAGTCCCCCAAGTAGCTGGGACTACAGGCACATGCTGCCACACCCAGCTAATTTTTATATTTTTAATAGAGACAGGGTTTCATCATGTTGACCAGGCTGGTCTCGAACTCCTGACCTCACGTAATCTGCCTGCCTCAGCCTCCCAAAGTGCTGGGATTATAGGTGTGAGCCACCAAACCTGGCCCACAAGGAAATTTTAGAATTAAAAAATACAACCAAAATGAAAAACTCAATGGATTCAATGCCAGAATAGAGAATGATAGAGGAAAGCATCAGTGAACTTGAAGATAGAACAATAGAACTTACCCAATCTGAACAACAGAGAGAAAATAGACTTAAAAGAAAATAGATAGAATCTCAGGGACCTATGGGATTATAACAAAAGATCTAACACTCCTGTCATGGAGAGAGAGGAGAGGGGAGACGGGCTTAAAAAGTACTTGAAGAAATAGTGGCTGAAAACTATTCTAATTTAGCAAAAGATGTAAAGCTACAGATTAAAGAAACAAAGTGAGCCCCAAACAGGATAAAGCCAAAGAAATCCATATCAGGACACATCATAATCAAACTTCTGAAAGTTAAAGACAAACATAGAATTGAGAAAGAGATGATAATATCTTATGTATAAGAGAAAAACAGGATCTCTCATCAGAAACCACAAAGGCCAGAAAGAAGTGGCACATTTTTCAAGCGATGAAAGAAAAGAACTGTCAAACCAAAATTCAATATCCAGCAAAAGTATCCTTCAGAAATGGAGGGGGAGATCAAGACATTCTCAGATGAAGGAACACTTAGAGAATCTGTCACCAACATAACTACTCTAAAAGAATGGCTAAAGGAAGTTCTTAAAATGTAAAGGAAATGATAAAAGAAGGAATCTTGAACTATCAGAAAGGAAGAAAAAACAACTGAAAGAAGGAAAATATGGGTAAATGCCATAGACTTTAATGCTTCTGGAGTTTTTTATAAATGGTGATTGGATAACATTGTCTAAAGTGGTTCTGAAATATATAGAGGAAGTACTTAAGATAATTATAAATGGGGGAGGATAAAGGGACTTAACAGTAGGTAAGATTTCTATACTTCACTCAAACTGGCAAAATGTCAATACCAGTAGACTGTGATAAGCTATGTATGTATAGAATAAGAAACACTTTATCCACAAGAGCACAAGAAAAACAAAACAGAAATGAACCAGGTGTAGTGGCTCAAGCCTGTAATCATAGCTACTTGGGAGGCTAAGGTGGAAAGATTGAGGCCAGGAGTTTGAGACCATTATGGGCAACATAGCAAGACCCCATCTCTAAAAACAAGAAGAAAGATAAAGCAAAGAGAAATGAAGAACAGAGGCAACAAAAAGAAAACAAAAAATTAAGTGACAGTCTTAAGCCCTAACATACCAATAATTACATTAAATGTAAATGTTAATTAAATGTAAATGTAAATTACAGACTCATACCTGTAATGCCAATAATTACATTAAATGTAAATGGTCTAAATATGTCAACTAAGACAAAGATTGGTAGCATGGACTTTAAAAAAATGATCCAATTATATGCTGTCTAAAATCAACTCACTTAAATACAACTATATAGGTAGCTTGAAAGTAAAAGGATAGAAAAAGGTTTATTTTGCAAAGATTAATCAAAAGAAAACATAAATGGCTATATTAATATCAAAGTAACTCTCCATGCAAAAAGTTTACCAAGAACAGAGTGACATTACATAATAATAAAAGTATCAATTCACCAAGGCATCACAGTTTTTAATGTTTATGCCCCAAATGACAGAGCTACAGAATCTGTGAGGCAAAAACTAATGCAACTGAAAGGAGAAATAGACAAATCCACAATTACAATTGAAGCCTTCAACACCTTTCTCTCAACAATTGATAACAACTATTAGACAAAATCAGCAAGCATATAGGGCCGGGCACAGTGGCTCTCACTTGTAATCCCAGCACTTTGGGAGGCTGAGGTAGGCAGATCACTTGAGGTCAGGAGGTCAAGACCAGCCTGGTCAACATGGTGAAACTGCATCTCTACTAAAAATAGAAGGCTGGGCCGGGCGCGGTGGCTCAAGCCTGTAATCCCAGTACTTTGGGAGGCTGAGACGGGTGGATCACGAGGTCAGGAGATCAAGACCATCCTGGCTAACATGGTGAGGCAGGAGAATGGCGTAAACCTGGGAGGCGGAGCTTGCAGTGAGCTGAGATTGGGCCACTGCACTCCAGCCTGGGCGACACAGCAAGACTCCGTCTCAAAAAAATAAAATAAAATTACATAGGACTGAATGAAAATGAAATGTTCCAGTAACCCATTTCATGGTCAACTTATTACAAAGAGTAACTTTCTATTAAAGGAGAAAAATAATTTATTTTATTTTATTTATTCATTTAGTAAAAATGGGGTTTTGCCATGTTGGCCAGGCTGGTCTCAAACTCCTGATCTCAAGCAATCCACCCACCTCGGCCTCCTGAAGTGCTGGGATTACAGGTGTGAGCCACCACATCCTGCCAGAAAAATAATTTTTGAAAATCACAATTTGCTGCTGCATTTTTTTTTTTTTTTTTTTTTTTTTTTTTTTTTTTTTTTTTTTGAGATGGAGTCTCACTCTTATCACCCAGGCTGGAGTGCAGTGACACGATCCCGGCTCATTGCAACCTCCACCTCCTGGGTTCAAGCGATTCTCCTGCCTCAGCCTCCAGAGTAGCAGGATCCGGCCACCAATCCTGGCTAATTTTTGTATTTTTAGTAGAGATGGGATATTGTCATGTTGGCCAGACTGGTCTCGAACTCCTGACCTCAAGTGATCTACGCGCCTTGGCCTCCCAAAGTGCTGGGATTACAGGTGTCAGTCACCACGCTCAGCCAGAAAAATAAATGATTTAAAAATCATGATTTGCTTCTGAATTGAGTATTGTTTTAAGAACTTTTTGATGGTTCCAGTTGCTACTGCTGGTCTCACGCAGTTTCTTAGAATAGTCGATGGACACAAGTTATGTTAAAATCTCTATTAAGCCAGGTGCAGTGGCACACTCTTGTAATCCCAGCACTCTGGGGCACCAAGGTGAGTGGATCACTTGAGCTCAGGAGTTCTAGACAAGCCTGGGCAGAATGGTGAAACCCCAGTCTCTAGCAAAAAAAAAAAAAAAGTTAGCCAGGCATGGTAGCGTGCACCTGTCATCCCAGCTATTCGGGAGACTTAGGTGGGAGGATCACTTGAACTCAGGAGGTTGAGGTTGCAGTGATCTTAGATCGCACTACAGCACTCCAGCCTGGATGACAGAATGAGAACCTATCAAAAAAAAAAAAAAAAAGGAAATCTCTATTAAAATAATTAGCAATTTTACTGAAAGAGGCATGAAAAATACATTATGGAATAAATATATAATTTATGAAGTATGCATCTTCCTCCAAACATTGTTTTTGTTTTTTTTTTTTTTTTTTGAGACGGAGTCTCGCTCTGTCGCCCAGGCTGGAGTACAGTGGCGCGATCTCGGCTCACTGCAAGCTCCGCCTCCCGGGTTTACGTCATTCTCCTGCCTCAGCCTCCCGAGTAGCTGGGACTACAGGCGCCCGCCACCACGCCCGGCTAGTTTTTTGTATTTTTTAGTAGAGACGGGGTTTCACCATGTTAGCCAGGATGGTCTCGATCTCCTGACCTCGTGATCCGCCCGTCTCGGCCTCCCAAAGTGCTGGGATTACAGGCTTGAGCCACCGCGCCCGGCCCAAACATTGTTTTACTACTTTGTGCAAACATCACTGATTCATGAAGAGAATACCTAGACATGTGCAAGAGTAATAAAATTCCGTCAGCTCTGATATTTTGCCAACTTTCAGTCATATAAAAAGCGTACCTGTATGTGTGTCTTTCGTTTTCGTAATTCTGAACCGTATTTGTGAAAATAAGAGGGGAACATATTTAACAAATTGTAATTTGATTTGTTTCTTTTAAATATGTAGACACACAGTATGTCGATTTCCATTTCTTCTTTTGCGCTGGGCCCAACAAATGTTGGGGTGGGCCTTGCCTAACCTGCTCGACCCTCAGAACCTCAGCTTCCTTTTCCGGAAAAAGAGAACACTCCTGCACTCACCGAACTGGGATGGACCCGGCACCTGGTGCATAACGGGTTCTGAGTAAGTACGGCTAAGTTCCCTCCCTCTCCTAAGGAGGAATCCGTGTTCAAGGAGTGTTTAAGGGGTTTTTATTTTATTCTTTCTGTCTTTTTAAGGCTGCAAGGGAGACGAACGTGTTTGAGGCTCAGGGGTAAGAAAGTGGTTAAAGACACCAAAGACAGAGATGTGTGATGGGGCGGGGTGGGATTGGCTCCGAGGGACTGGCTTGATAGTGGGAATGGAGAAGAGGAATCCCCATCCACCCCCGCAGGAAACGCTCCAGCCTTTGGAGGTGTGTGTGCTTGCGTGTGCCTGTGTGTGCCAGTGTGTGCAGTGGGGATTAGCTCCAACTCTGGCAGACACCATCACGCATGACGAAGCTGCTTCCCCTCACGCGGCCCAAGGCGCACACGCGCGATCCACGGCCACGCCCGCACACACTCGACACACACAGGGCATTCGAGGGTCCGGTTGCCATGGCAAGCAGGAGCGCGTGAGCCCAGCCGCCCCTCCCGCCCCCGGCGAGCCCAGTCAACTCCCACTCTGATTGGCCGTGCTTCCTTATTATGCAAATCATTTGCGTAGACTCGGCGGCCAGCTGTCTGACGTCACCAAGCACGGGGGCTGGGGCTCGGGGCTCGGCTCCGGGAGAGCTCGGGCGGGAGCCCAGAGAGAGCCGCACGGGGACCTCAAGCCAGACCCCAGCGTCCCGCCGCCACCTCGGCCCGGGCCCGCCCCGCCCCGGCCCCGCCCCTTTCCAGCCCGCCCCACCCCCTCTACGCCCCTCCACCCGGACCCCGCCCCCTGGGCAGCCCCCCCGCCCTCTCCGCCCGGGCCCCGCCCCCTTCCCCTGGCCCTCGCCACTGGTCCAGGGAGGGGACGGCGGGACAGGCGGGACCGGTGGGACCAGCGGGAGGGCGGACAGGGCGGGGACATGGCCGCGGCGCCGGGAGGGTCAGCGCAGCCCGCTGGCCCCGGCCCGCGCCTGGGTTTCAGCACCGCGGACAGCGGCGTCGGCATGAGCGGGCTACATCCCGGCCCCGCTGTGCCCATGAAGGACCACGACGCCATCAAGCTCTTCGTGGGGCAGATCCCGCGGGGCTTGGACGAGCAGGACCTCAAGCCGCTGTTCGAGGAGTTCGGCCGCATCTACGAGCTGACGGTGCTGAAGGACCGGCTCACCGGCCTCCACAAAGGTGCGCGGGGTCAGCCCAGCCCAGCCCAACCCCAGTCCGATTAGAGTGTGGCCCGACCCCAGCCCTGCCCCAGCCCTAGCCCTGCCGAGAGCCAGTACAACACCAGTCCAACATCAGCCCCAGCTCAGCCCAGCCCCTTCCCAGATCACAGAATTTTCTCTCTGACATCCTCCCTCTGATTATCACTGTGGTCCCCTAACATGTTCTCCACTCTAACCTCCAAATTCCTGGCCTCCACCTCTCACATCCCAGCAGTCCCTGCCTTTCAGCTGGACCTCTCCTCCACCTCATCAGACCTAAAATTCCAGAATTTGAAAACTTACTCCACCTTCTAGATCTCGAATACCCTCAATTTCCCAAACCCTGAACCCAACCATTCCTGACTCCTCCAACTGGTGGTGCCTCACTCAGGCCTAACCACTCACATGCATATCTTGGACTTGCACCCCTCCTTCTGGCCTCCTAGTCCAGCCATTCCCCTCAAGAGCCTTCTTTTGACTCTCAGACTGCCAACCTAAAACACTGGAGACCCAAACCCTCCCCTTCTTCAGAACCCAGACCTGTCTAACACAAAATCCAATTCAGTTCCCAGGAGGCTCTCAGTTCCAAATACCCACTCATGTTCAACAACAGCCCAATCTTTCCTGCCCTTCACCAGAATCCCAATGCTCTCCACCTCTTCTGATTCCAGGTCAGAACCCTGACCTCAGCTGGGAACTCCTGCCACCCTGTGTCCCTTTCCTCTTGGATTTCCCTCAGCTGAATCCACACTTCTCTCCTTCTCTAATCCCCCCACTCCTGTGCCTCTTCTTTGCTCCTCCCCAATCCTCTTTATGGCCTCCTTCTTTCCCTTCCTCACAGGCTGGTCACAATCCAGACCCATTCTCAGGGTGAGTCAGGCTGAAGAGACAGAAGGAGATCTTCTCCCTGCCCTTTCTAGAGAGACACAGGCACCACGGTTCGGCCACACCCCTTTCTTCCTGTAGAGAGAGGGAGGAGGCTTGTTTACATGCAGAAAAGTCTGTCCAGGCAGGGCTGGAGTAAGAGAGCCAGAGACACATGTCATACATGGGCAGGAGAAGGGGAGATGATTTGAGAAGAAACCCTCTTATATCCTCCCCCCGCACCACCACCATGCTGTGGTTTCACATTTTTGCAGGGAAAGAGTCACCAACTATCCTCCACGATCTTCCTAAGAGAGGAGTGGTGGGCCTTGGGTAACAGCTAAAGGTACATTCCTAAGGACTGAGAGCTGGAATCAGACTGCCACCTCTTCAACTGGGAGGCCTTGTGGGGTTCCTCAGCACACTAATGTAGGCACTTCGAGAAAATGCCAATAGAAGGGCTAGGACCATCCGGCTAGGAGTACAGCTTCCACCCTTTGGGGTGGGGTTGTGTTAATGGGTGTGTGAAAGAACAATACCATACCATCTAGATTCCTTCTAATGTACTCCCACTACCTGCCTGTCTGTCCATCCCTCTATAGCAACTCATTTTCTTATTTTTAGACATTGATTTCAGTATGTAAGTACAAAGCTAATCTTTGTAGGCCATCTGTACAATAAGGGAAGTGTATAGAATACCCTTAAATCTCACTCTTCTCACTATCAAGAGTCTCTGAACTGTTCCCTCATCCTCTCTCTTTTCATTTAGCTCTAATTCTGCCTGTTACTTTCATTCATCTGTCTCTCAAACCATGCTTCTCTGTCTTTTCTTCCCCTCATTCTTCCACCCTCCATCCTGGCTAGTCCACATGGGGCTTCTTTAGGCAGCAACTGGGCCCCTGAGCCTTTCAGACAGGCAACCCTGCCCGATTTGGATGTCGGGTGATATGGGTTGGTGGCAAAAGACACAGCAGGGATGTAAGTGGAATCAGGTGTTTGGTGATTTATTTCCAAACTAAATCAAAACTCTCCAAGGCAAGTGTTGCCTTCCAAGATGATTGTGGAGGGTCTCCAAGTCAACATCTTCCTCATCCTCCCCCCAGCAACAGTGACTCATTTTCCTTTTGATGGCTGGATACCGAGGCAGGCAGCCACTTGTTACCCAAGTGCTTTGAACACAACCCCAGTTTGGGAGTTAAGACATTCCAAATCCTGCCCTGCCACTGACCCACTCTCTGGGCTTCAGTTTCCCTGTTGATATGGTAAGAGTTTTGCTCAGTTCTCTAAGTTCCCTTTACCTCAATGAATGGCCGACAATAAACCCATCTGAAGGGGGCAGCACTGTACAAGAGGCCAGAAAAAAAAATGATTCCATTTGCCTTTCTAATCTGCTGAGGTCTAAGTGGAAATCTGCCCCAAGTTCCTAATGGCTCACCATATCCACTTTCTCCTCCTTCAGTCGTTCTCCCTCCTACACTCAGAAGGCTCCTTTTGAAAACAGATCTTATCTCACAGATCTGCTTAAAACCCTTTAAAGTGGCTCTCCATTGCTCTTAGGAAAAAGTTCAAAATCTGACTGAGGCCCACAAGGCTACATATGACTTGATTCCTGCATACCTCACTAGCCACTCTGCCCCCATGCACCAGCCTCCAGCCACACTAACCTTCTATCCATTTCCCCAACACACCAAATTCTTGATTCAGCCTTCATATATTCTTCTCCCTCTGTCTGAAATAATCACGTCCCTTTCATCACCTGATTGTTAAGGACTCAGTGTTCTTGTTCTTGAGGACTCAATGCCTTCTTTGAGACATTACTCAACCCTTTGGACTCGTTTAGGGGCCCTTCATGATTTGTCTAATCCCCATGAGGGCAGGGAATGTGTCTGTCTTGTTGCCACTCTATCCCCAAGCTCATCAAAAGGCCCCACCATAATAAGTAAGTGTTCAATAAATATTTTCTGAATGAATGAGTGCTCTGTGGCTGTTGGAAAGGAGGAGAGTGCTGCTTCAGTGCTTCCTAGCAGGCTACAGGTCCTGAGGCTGAACAAAGAGAGGGCTGAACTTGACACTTTGGCTCAGCCTAGACCTCTTCACTGCCCCATATCTGCTGGCCCTTTTAGAGGAGCCAGATTTGGGGCACAATAACTCTTTAAGAAGCCCTACCTCAAAGCCCTAGGAGGGTTGACAGATCAAGATCCTTGAACAGGATTAGGGGGTCCCTGGAAACTACCACCTATGGGAAGCCCTTAAACCAATCCCATCTTCTAAGTCTCAAATCAATCCATTCCCCAGCTTCAAACTTAGGGAAGGGAGATATGGAAAAGAGCTGGGAGGTGCTGGGGTTGGCCCCCAATCCTTCTTTTACTCTTTTGCCTCCTATCTGAAACTGAGTTGGGAAGGAATTGAGGCTGATCCTGGGAGACTCCATGAGTCTGAACCCAAAAAGGAAGGGGAAGTCTGGGTTAAAGATGATGATAAAGCTGCTTAGGGAGGTTTAACCCCAACAGGACTTATGACTGGAGTGGGGAGGGGAGATGTGGGATTGTATGCACATGTGACTGGGTGTGGGTGCATATGTTCTCTGGGCAGGATACCAGGAGCAAATGAAAGTGAGCCTGGGACACTGGTCCCCAGGCACATGAAGCCCCTCTCTCCAGAGGTGGGAGGCAGAGAAGGCTTCTCAGAAAGCAGAGTTCTTGTTTAAAGGAGAGTGGCCTTAAGTTTGTCAACTTAGTGGGGTATTTCAAAGCAGAATAGTTGGGGGTTTCAGGAAACCCCCTGAGCCAGCCTCTTCCTCCTCAGGCTGTGCCTTCCTCACCTACTGCGCCCGGGACTCTGCTCTCAAGGCCCAGAGTGCACTGCACGAGCAGAAGACCCTGCCAGGGGTAAGTTCTCCAGGTTGGGGGGTGGGAATCACCTCAGGCTGGGGACAGTGCCCTGTGTGCATGCCAAAGCAGCGTGTGGTGGCTGGGTTGGGACCAAGAACTAGAAGCAGAATCATCTTTCTAGAAGAGGGCTTCCTATACCCTGAACAGCAACAAATTCTTTGTTACATCCAATCTTCTCACTCAAAAAAGGGCTCAAGATCCTTGGGCCAGGCGCTCCACCCATATTTAGGAGAGGCATCAGTGTTGTGGGCTAAGCTAGAATTTATTCACCTTGGCTAAAATTATGGCTTTGGGTGTCACTTGTCACTGGTGTGAGCAGGTATTCAGATAGATGGGGTAGAGGTTCTGCTGGACTGGTATCCCTTTTTCTCTAGGGTCTTTGCTGGCACTTCTCTCTAGTCCTTTTCCTGTAATGTTTTTTTTTTTTGGTGCCTTGACTCACTAAGATTGTCTTCCCTCCCTCCACACTGCAAACACTTGGCTAAAGTTAGGGGAGACCTGATTCTACAGGCAGCTAGGCTTGTAGGCACCAATGGTACCTGGTCTGGTCTTGGCTAATGCATAATCACTCAACGGGAGGCAAGTTGGGACCTACTGACCATGTGGTAGAATGAAGGGGTGATCGTTAGTAATTAGCATGGGTTTACCAAGAGCAAGTCATGCTGTACAGCCTTGTTTTCTCTTGTCCAAGAAGTGGTGTGTCTAGAACAGAGCACTATTTAAATGCCATTAACAGGCCAAACTTGGGACTATGTCCAGTTCTGGGCCTCAGATTTAAGAGAGTCATTTGCCTACAAGAACAAGATGAGGATAAAGTTGGCCAGGCGTGGTGGCTCTTGCCTGTAATCTCAGCACTTTGGGAGGCCAAGGCGGGTGGATCACCAGATCAGGAGATCGAGACCATCCTGGCTAACACAGTGAAACCCTGTCTCTACTAAAAACATACAAAAAAATTAGCCGGGTGTGGTGGTAGGCACCTGTAGTCCCAGCTACTCGGGAGGCTGAGGCAGAAGAATGGCATGAACCTAGGAGGCAGAGCTTGCAGTGAGCCTAGATCGTGCCACTGCACTCCAGCCTGGGCGACAGAGTGAGACTCCATCTCAAAAAAAAAAAAAAAAAAAAAGGAGAGATGAGGATGAAGTAAAGGCACAAGATATATCTGGAATAATAGTTTGGAGGAGTTGGGATGATTTAACTAGAGAAGATAGGGCTTAGAGGGACTTTAAAAAGGAGGCATCATAAGCTAATAATTAAAAATACTGGTTTTTGAGGCTGATTGTGGTGGCTCACACCTGTAATCCTAGCACTTTGGGAGGCCAAGGCGGGCAGATCACCTGAGATCAGGAGTTCGAGACCAGCCTGGCCTCCATGGCGAAACCCCGTCTCTACTAAAAATACAAAAACTAGCTGGACATGGCAGATGCCTGTAGTTCCAGCTACTTGGGAGGCTGAGGCAGGAGAATCGCTTGAACATGGGAGGCGGAGATTGCAGTGAGCCAACATCATGCCACTGCACTCCAGCTTGGGCAACAGAGTGAGACTCAGTCTCAAAAACAAATACACACACACACACACACACACACACACACAACCCACTGGATTTGAATCCCAGCTCTGCCATTTGTCAGTTCTGTGTCTCTGGGCACGTTCCTTGGACTCCTGAGCTTCAGTTTCTTTAGATATGAGGAGTGGGTTATACTAACACCTAGCTCACTTGGCTGTAGTGAGGATTACTTGAGGCTTAGCAAGTGCCTGGCACAGAGTAAGATCTCAATAAGTACTACTGTTGGGGTTGGGGTAACTACCTTCAGATTCTAGAAGAGGGGTTTAGTTTTCTATGAGTGGCCCCAGAAGGCAAGATTCGGATCAGTTAATATAAGAAACAGACACTGATTTCAGCTCAGTATAAAGAAGTCACTTCTTTGAATTGGAGCTGCCAAGCAATGGAGCAAGCTTCACCAAGAGCTAATCAAGCTGTTAATGGGGTGACAGCTCCTAGAACCAATCACAGTAACTGAAGCACCTTGAGCCTCACTTTTGGGGACTAAGTGCCAAGTAACACCAACTTGTCACCATCACTGATCCTCTGTATGCAAGCTCCTGAGTCAGAGAGACCTGCCTGTGGATCCAGGTCCCACCACTCACTAGCTTTGTGACTTTGGGCAAGTCTTTACTGCTAAGTCTAAATTTCCTCATCTGTAAAGTTAAACGCATAGGGTTGTTGTCGTGGTTAAATGAGCTAAGTCATTAAGTGAACTAAAGTACTCAATGCTGTTCTCTGCAGAAAATAAGCACTTAATACGAGTTAGCTGGTGGTAGTAGTGATAGTAACAGTAATAGTAACAGCAGCATTAGTGGGAGTAGGAGTAGAACTCATCATTCATCTAACCATGGGAGCAAATGACTTCTGCTGCTAGAACTGAGAGTCAATGAGACAAGCTGTAACATTCTATGTGGGAAACAGCATGGTAAAGGTGCAGACACAGATGGAACAGGTGGGTGCGAAATGCAGCTGGCACTGTGGGGGAGGCCCACATGAGCATGGAGGGAAGCTGGAGGGAAGATCTACAGAGGGCAGCAGTTGAAGATGAAACTCTGAATGCCGGGCTTTACCCTTAAAGGAAATGAGAGGCCCCCCCAAAAAATTAAGATAAACTTGGGGAGGGAAAACATCTCTCTTCCACAAGACACAGGGCTCTGCTAGATAAGGGGTACCTGGAGAGCTCCATGAGGCCAAGGGTACCTGAGATAAGGGCTGTGACGCCCTTAGAGTGCTGTGAGAATTTCTGGGGGTGAAAAGCAAATAATATTAATGAGCATTTATTGATACTAGTCTTTCTGCCACTTTACACGGTATAAGTCATTTAATCCTCCATAAAGAAGGTTGTTTGTTTGTATTTGAGACAGAGTCTCGTGATGTTGCCTAGGCTGCAGTGCAGTGCCGTGACCTTGACTCACTGCAACCTCCACCTCCCGGGTTTAAGCAATTCTCCTGCCTCAGCCTCCTGAGTAGCTGGGATTACAGGTGTACACCACCGTGCCCAACTAATTTTTGTAATTTTAGTAGAGATGAGGTTTCACCATGTTGGCCAGGCTAGTCTTGAACTTCTGGCCTCAAGTGATCCATCCACCTTGGCTTCCCAAAGTGCTGGGATTACAGGCATGAGCCACTGTGCCAGGCCTAAATAAGGTATTGTTATTGGCATTCCCATTTTACAGGTGAGAAAACTAAGTCATAAGAATCAAGTGACTTGCCCAAGGTCATATAGTTAATAATGGGAATATCTAGACTTTGGGCCCAGTTAATCTGGCCCTAGAACTCATTCACTTAACCACTGTACTGTGACCTGAGACAACTAGGTAACAGACAGGCGTCTTAGGTTCTGGAGAGAATGGTGACTGGGGACATCTTCCCCCTCTCACTGTTCCATCTGCAGGTCTCCAACATGGCCCAGCTTCCTCTGATACTGTCAGCATTGGCTTTATTCGCCCTCTCCAGCTTAACAAAGTGAAAATTAATATTTAATTATTCTCCTAAATGAAAATCAATGGCTGCGTTGGCCAGCCCCAGCAATGCCTGTGCCATCAATCTTTCCTCTGGGCCTGCCAGGGACAGCAGCAACTTTAGTCACCTGGCCTTAGGCCCACCAGCATGGAGGGAGGAGTGCCCAGCTCTCTGCTGCCACTGGGTCCTGAGCACAGCTGCCACCTGCTGGAGAAGCAGGGACAAGACTTTAATCTGAATTCCTGCTGGCATCAGGCAGGACTGTCACCATGGGACCAGAAAAGGCTGGATCAGCCCCCAGAGAGAAAAGTCTGAAACCCCAGGGGAAATTTCATAGTTTGTTTGTTTTTTTGTTTTTTGGGTTTTTTTGAGACACAGTCTCATTCTGTCGCCCAGGCTGCAGTGCAGTGGTGCCATCTCAGCTCACTGCAACCTCCTTCTCCAGGGTTCAAGTGATTCTCCTGCTTCAGCCTCCCAAGTAGCTGGGATTACAGGCACCCACCACCACGCCTGGCTAATTTTTTTTGTATTTTTAGTACAGACGGGGTTTCACCATGTTGGTCAGGCTGGTTTTGAACTCCTGACCTCAAGTGATCTGCCCGCCTCAGCCTCTCAAAGTGTTAGGATTACAGGCGTGAGCCACCACTCCTGGCCAAGAATGTCATGGATTCTGATGGACTGACACCTTCTCTTGCTTGGCTCCTCTCCCTTTGTCTCCCTTTGTCCCCTGACACGTTCTGTCCCTGTGAAAGCTTGCCTCACTATTTGAGAACTCCTTCAAACCTCAGTTGATCTGTCCCACCTGGCTCCCACCTCCTGCAGCCTCTTCCTGATGAAGCCAGAATTCCTTCTTTTAGCCTCACTTTATGCTCCAGAATCCACCTGAAGAGGGCAAGGCCTAGCCTCAGCCCCATTTCTGGGATGCAGAAGCTGCCTCCCTATTTGTTTATCTCCCTGTTCCTGACTTCCCTTCCTTTGGGAAGCCATCCCTTCAAACACCGTGAAGGAGGCAGATGTTACTGTGTAGGGGAGTGCATTTGGTTTTGCAAGTTGTGCCCTGCACAAAACAGCTTGGGTGCAGAGGGCAGATGGGGGCAAAAATCCAGCCATGCTCTATTGACCAAGTCATGCTCATTATTTCAAGGCTTTGTCAGCCCAGAGGAAAGAGCACATTTTTTCTCATTCATCCCAGGGCTGGGGAGTGCCTTTTTATAATTTACAGAAAGGCACTGCGTGTGCTAGCAACCACTTCATGAATGAGTCTGAGTCTTTGCCCTCAAGATGCTTCTTAAAAATGAGCCTCATTGCGTCTCACTCAGGCATACATCTGGGCAAGTAAAAGAGAGATTTTACTTGGGGAGGGAGTCCCAGAGTCAAACCATAAAGGAAAAGGCTGGGTGCGATGGTTCACACCTGTAATCCCAGCACTTTGGGAGGCCCAGGTGGGCACATCACTTGAGGTCAGGAGTTTGAGACCAGCCTGGCCACCATGGTGAAACCCCATCTCAACTAAAAATACAAAAATAAAAAATAAAAATAAGTAAATAAGTGAAAAAAGAATAAAAAGAAATGGGGAGGGAGTAGATGCTTTGCAGAGGAGATGTTATCTGAGCTGAATCATGATCATATTTTATCATATTTGAGGATCTAGAAACCTAAAAGACAAGAAATTCTGGGGACAGTGTGAACACTGGCAGGGAAGGTGTCTAGCAAAGATGGCTAAGGCTCCACATGAGTAGAGAGAATCGTGCATGTTGGGCAGCAGTGGAAGCAAGACTCACAAGTTTTGACAGCCAGTCTTAGAATCTTAGGCTTTAACAGGAGGCTTGCAATGGGGGAACAGAGGTGGATTTTAAGCAGAGAAGAGTAAGAGACTAGTTTCAAAAGATTACTCTGGGCCAGGCATAGTGGCTCATGCCTGTAATCTCAGCACTTTGGGAGGCTGAGGCTGGAGGATCGCTGAGCCCAGAAGTTTGAGGCCAGCCTGGACAACATAGTGAGACTCCGTCTCTACAAAAATCTTTCAAAACTTAGCCAGGTGTGGTGGTGTGCACCTGTAATCCCAGCTACTTGGGAGGCTGAAGTGGGAGGGTTGCTTGAGCCCTGGAGGTTGAGGCTGTAGTGAGCTAACTGCACTACAGCCAGAATGAGATCCTGTCTCAAAAAAAAAAAAAGAAAAAAAAAAGATTACTCTGGCTATGGTGTGAAGAAGGTTGGGCTGGAAAGGAAGCAACACTGAGTGCAGATGAATTGTGATGCTGGCCTAGAGCTGGAGACAGGCCAGGAAAGGAGAGGAGAGGTTAGACTTCAGAGCTGTTTAGGATATCCACATAGATTCTAGAACCAATGGGACTTGACGGTGGGTTGAATTAGAGGAGGGGGTGAGGTAAAACAAAGTACTAAAAATGGTGAAGTTTGACTTTTTTCTGTCCCACTCTGCCCTGCACCTCCTGACACCTTTCCCAGACCTACCCGTATTCCCTTCCTCAAGAAAATTCTAATAAACAGTCTTCCCATGGAATGGGGAGTGCTGAGGGTGTGAGTGCTGAGTGAAAAGAATAGTTGGCATCAGGGCAGAAGAGTCTGAAAAGGGCGATGCTGAGCCCAAATGGAGGAATTTTAGACAAGTCAGGGCAGAGAGTTAGGTAGGGTCTTGCTCTCCCTTCTGCTCACTGGGGCAGAAGGTCCAGGGCCCTGTGCGTGTCTGTGCTGCCTCTAACTTTCCCCACTCCATTGCCTGGAATAGGTTGTTCTCTCTGACATTCTATCCCTTGAATTCCCCTCCAGGGCTGGGCTCTGAAGCAGACATGGGCCTGGACTCCATCTGGGAAATTCTTAAGGGAACAGGTGCTCAGTCAGGGCAAGAGCTCACCTGAAGTCCCAGGACGTTTTTGGCCCAGGAGGCAATGTCCTCTTTTCCTCAAGGGGGACTCCTGATTACCTCATCCCACTGCCATGTCCCTCTTCTGTCCATGGCAGGAACAAGGTATATATAATCGGTTGCCCAGGAAGCTCATGGGGGCAGCTTTCTTTCTCCTCCAGCCACACATAACATACCTAAATCCCAGGTGTCCTCCATCACCACTGCTCTGTGGGGACTGAAGGCTCAGAGCCCTGCTCTCCCCGACTCTGTTCTTATTCTCTTGGGTTCCTCCTCTGGGAAGGAGGAACCCAAGAGGTTCATCCTTGTACCCCCAAACTCCCAAACTCCCACCTTCCCCAACTCCCAAGCTATGAATCTGAGAGTCAGCCAATATGCCCTCTTCTTCCCAGGTCCACATATCCAGTAGAACTATAGTCCAGTTAATTCTTCCTATACATCTGTTAAATCTGTTCATTTCTTTCTATCCAGGTCACACTCACCTCTCACCTGTGCCTCTGATCTTCTTTCCTCTAATCACTCATTTTCCAATCCTTTCTCCACATAGTGACAGCTTGTGGGATCCTTCATATGACAAAACTAACTAGATGATTTCCCTACTTAAAACTCTTTCCTGGCTGGTCATAGCGGCTCACACCTGTAATCCCAGCACTTTGAAAGGATGAGGTCCAAGGATCTCTTGAGCCCAGGAGTTCGAGACCAGCCTGAGAAACATAGTGAGACCCAGTCTCTACAAAAAATTTAAAAATTAGCTGGGCATAGTGGCACGTACCTGTATTCCCAGCTATTTGGGAGGCTGAAGTGGAATAATCGCTTAGCCCAAGATTTGGAGTTTGTATTGAGCTATGATGGCACCATGTACTCCAGCCTGGGCAGCAGAGTAAGACCACAGGTCAGGAGTTTGAGACCAGCCTGGCCAACATGGTGAAACCCTGTCTCTACTAAAAATACAAAAATTAGCTGGGCGTGGTGGCAGGTGTCTGTAATCCCAGCTACTCAGGAGGCTGAGGCAGGAGAATTGCTTGAACCTGGGAGGCGGAGATTGCAGTGAGCTGAGATGGCACCACTTCACTCCAGCCTGAGTGACAGAGTGAGACTCAGTCTCTAAAATAAATAAATAAATAAATATGTTCAAAAAAATTTTTTAAATCCTTCCCTTCCCTGGATCCTCATTGCCTTTGAAACACAACAAAGTCAAAGTCAAAATTCCTTCATGCGGTTTTCACAGCCTTCCCTAATCTGGCCCTTGCCTACCTCTCAGTTTCTTATCCTTAACAACAATAACAACAACAACAACAACAACAAAAAACCCAGCCACGTGCGGTGGCTCACTCCTGTAACCCCAGCACTTTGGGAGGCCACGGCAGGCGGATCACCTGAGGTCGGGAGTTCAAGTCCAACCTGACCAATACTGAGAAACCCTGTCTTTACTAAAAATACAAAATTAGCTGGGCATGGTGGCGCATGCCTGTAATCCCAGCTACTCAGGAGGCTGAGGCAGGAGACTTGCTTGAATTTGGAGGCAGAGGTTTCAGTGAGGCGAGATTATGCCATTGCACTCCAGCCTGGGCAACAAGAGTGAAACTCTGTCTCAAAAAAAAAATAACTTTTTATATCTGAGGTATCTACTGAGATCTAGCAATTGTCATTGTCGTCACAACTCTGCAAGGTAAGATCATGATTCCCCCTTCACTAATGTGGATATTGAGGCTCAGAGATCTTAGAGAAGCAAGTGATAGAGCCAGGATTGAAATCCACATCTCTCTGCTAGGAAGCAATTTGCTCTCCCCTGGCTACTGCCGTGCCAGGTGCTCACCAGAAACTTTGCTCTTTCAGACTTGCAGCTCCCTGTCCATACCCTACCCATTCAGCGTGCTCAGCTACCACTCCTACCTCTCCTATTATCTCTACGTGGCCAATGACTCCAGTCCTGCAAGGCTCAGGTCAAACATTGCCACTTCTATGCAGCTTTCCTGAGTCAAATTCTTTAGCTGGAGTCTGCCTCTTCCACAGCACTTGACCTTGCACTCCCTTGAGGCCCTGGTCCCTCTGTGCCTCACTATTTGTGTTCATGCCTTAAGAATGGAGTTGAGCAGCACTCCAATGCAAAAATCATGGGCTTCAGCCTCAGACAGACCTGGGGATAAATCCCAGCTCAACCACTTACCCACCATGTGATGTTAGACAAGTGATTTCACCTCCCTCAGCCTCAGCTTTCTCATCTATGATATGGGGACACTCGTATTCCCTTGCAGAGTGGTTGGAAGGATTTAGAGACAATGAAGAGTCCCAGGAAGGGCCTGGCACAGAGTGGGCTCTCAGGAAACGGTGACATTATCTTCCCCTCTGCGGGCCTATGACGAGAGAATCCCCATACAGATCATCACCGTCTCCCATGAAGAGATGCCTGGGGCTCGTCACAGAGTACAGGAAATGCTGGCAGCATGCCTGAGTGGTGGAAGGTCTAGGTCAGGTCCAGGGGAGAACATGTGTGTACCACCCGATGCCCACTCTCTGTTGAAGGGTGGTGAAGTGGGTGGGAGGAGAGAAGGGGGCGTCCCCCCGAGCACCATCTCCCAGGAAACCCAGCCAGGGAGGAAGCTGCCATGGAAACTGCTGCTGTCACGTGTGCTCGTCACTCTAGGTTCCAGAGAGAAATTCTCAGGATCTATTTAAGAACTAATAAAATAATGATGGTTTTGCTCACCCTCACTGCCCCCCACCCCATGCTTCTACTCTTCTGGCCTTCTTCCCTACCAGGCTCCTCCCTGCCTCTCCTGCACTTGCTTCCTGACCCTTCATCTCCTCTTTTCCTTCCCCTCTCCTCCAGTAACTCTCTTTCCTTGCCCCTTTCTAGGACTGTCTTTCTCTCACATCATTTCTGTCTGCCGGTGTTTCTTCATCTCTCCCTGTGTCTCTGCTCTCCATGGCTCTGTGACGGGTCCTGTCCTCCTGGTCCCTGGTCCAGGCCAGTCCAGACCTGTCAAGTTCGCCCTGATCTGCTTGGATTGATCTGTCATCCCCTCTAGACTGCAACCTGAGTCCTGTCGGTGTCTCGGCCCCCACCCACAGCCTGGTACACTGCAGGTGCTCCACCACCAGCGGGTGGGTGTGTCAGAGCCCTGGGTGGGAGGGGAGTTGCACTGGTTCAGGCTTGGCCTGTTTTCCTGTCCTTTTTTTTTTTTTTTTTTTTTTTTTTGTAAGCCCTCCCTGCCCCTCCCACCCCCAAATTTGATCCAAAGGAAATTGCTCAACTGTGACTGCCAGGGCGTTACCATGGTTACTGGGTAGCACTTGTGGCTATGGTAACAGGAAGCTGCCTGTTGTCTCGGCAACGAGCATATTGGTGAGGGATGGAGTGGCCCCTGATTGGTGCAGAAGCAGAGCATTTCCTGAGGGGAGGGGGTCAGATCATCACCTTCTCAGGCCAGATGGGCATCAGTACCCCTTCCTCCATGAACGGGAAGGCCGCTGTTTTTTCCTCCCGGCACTCAGCTGCCTGCCCCCCAACAATAATTCCTCACCTCCCACGCACCCAGCTCTTGGCAGTTTACAAAGACCTTTTGCGTGCCCATTACCTCATGTGATCCCCACAACACCCATGAGAGGAAGGTGAGATGGGGATTCAATCATGAATTCACTCAGGGTGGTTGGGGGATGGGAATGTGGGGGGGATATATTGAAATCACCTAGGAACGTTTTCAAATTATACAATCCCCCAACTTAAGAGCCTCATCTGGTTCCTTGGTGATTTTTATCTACACCTCATCAGGAACCCCTAAATTGAAAGGTGAAATTGGTGGGAGCGGGGAAGGGATGGAAGGAGAAGTCAAGCTGCTTTCCAGGCTTATAACTTGGGCGACTGGGAAGATCAGGTTGGGGCAAAAAAAAAAATCAGCTCTTGTTTGGTGTGTTGAGTGAAGGCGCCCATGGGACTTTCTAGTGGGGATGTCCAGCAGGCAGCTGGTAACATGGCTCTGAAGCTCAGAAGAGAATGCAGGCTGGAGACACAGAGCTCTAAGTCAACCCTGTGTGGAGAGGAGCTGAGGCTGTGGGTGTGGACAAGACTATCCAAGAAAAGTAGGAAGAGCCAGACAAAAAGGGCTGAGAATGGCGCCTTGGAAAACTCCAGCATCCTCAGGGAAGGGGACCCCAGGGAGGGGATGAAGCGGGTGAGTGTGGAGACTCTGGTGATACAGCAGCTTGGGGAATGTTTTCCTCATTCGAAAAATTGAATCTGGCCGGGCGCAGTGGCTCACGCCTGTAATCCCAGCACTTTGGGAGGCCGAGGCAGGTGAATCACTTGAGGTCAGGAGTTCGAAACTAACTTGGCCAACATGGAGAAACCCTGTCTCTACTAAAAATACAAAAATCAGCCGGGCCTGGTGGCAGGTGCCTGTAATTTCAGCTACACAGGAGAAAAAGAAAAATTGAATCTGAGAAAGGATGGCTTACTTAGAGTCACACAACTATTAAATGACAAGTTGAAGGCAGATAGCACTGAGTCTGATTCCCAGACTCTTTCATCTAAATGACACATAGCGTGATAGTCTCCATTTTAGACATAAAACACAAATCTGCAGTATCGGTTCTACCCTCCTTCCCAATTCTCTCATGCAAAGCCTTTAAGTAAGTCCAGAAGCCAAAGGGACAGGCCTCACATAGCCCCTGCCCAGAGCCCCAGGCAGAAAAGTCTCTTTAGACGCTTCATTCCATCTTGTGCTTACCACTAAGTTCCTGTCACCTATCCCTACCAGTTTCAGCACCTTCTAAATTCCTGGGTTTAAAGAAGGAATCTTGGAGAAAATCTGTAATCCCAGTGTGGAAGTGATGGAGTGCAGAGTTCAAAGGGGCTAGAGCTCAGATCCTGAGGAGTCCAGGGGTCGAGAAGCTGGGGGCTCCAGGACCAGGCAGTCACGCTGAATGGGTGTGTTGGTCCGATGTCTTTCAGATGAATCGTCCGATCCAAGTGAAGCCAGCTGCCAGTGAGGGCCGAGGAGGTAACTTCCCCGTCTGACCAACCTCAGGCTGCGACCCGTGTAAGGGAGGGTGGCCCCACACCTGGAGTCAGTCCTACCCATGGCTTAGTCTGAGAGCTTCCCTGGGTCAAGGGGACAGGTGGGGCTCAGAGTTGCTGAGCCCCTGAAATAGCTCAGCCTTCCCTACTCAGACTGAGCAGGGCTGGGGTTCTGAGGAGCCCAGACCCAGAAGAGGCAAGAAGGGCCTAAACAGATGCCAGTGATAGATAAAGGGAGTTCTTGCCACTTACCCTTGGAGAGAGATCATTCCTGTTTTGCCACATGGAACTTTCAGGATTTCGTTGTTGTTGTTTTTAAGAATCAGGTGGGGGTTATTCTCCTTTTCTAGATCCTTCTGATATCAGAGAACACAGTCTACTCCGGATTGAGGCCATTCCTTCATTGTAATGGCCTGGTTGTTCATGGTAAAAGATAAGGCTGGTACAACAGACTTTATGAGCCATAGTAAGTCCTCTATGCTGAGGACCATGTAAAGCTCTGATAGCTACACTGTTTCCTGGTAGAGAAAAACCAGAGCTCCTTAAGAACAGGAGGTGGGCTGGACACGGTGGCTCACACCTGTAATCCTAGCACTTTGGGAGGCTGAGGTGGGTAGATCATTTGAGGCCAGGAGTTTGAGACCAGCCTGGGCAACATGGTGAAACCCCGTCTCTACTATGAATAGAAAAATTGGCCAAGTGTGGTAATGGATGCCTGTAATCCCAGCTACTCAGGAGGCTGAGGCAGGAGAATCGCTTGAACCTGGGAGGTGGAGGTTGTAGTGAGCCAAGATCATGCCACTGCACTCCAGCCTGGGCAACAGAGCGCAACTCTGTATCAAAACAAAAACAAAACCACATAGGACAGGTAGAGAGCCTGTGCTTTCTTCCAACCAGCTGGGTTCTGGTCAGCTTCCATGCTGTAAAGGCAATGCTGGCTTCTGGTGACAGTTCTTGGTGTTTTTCTCACCCTTGGATCTTAGATCCTTCCAGTGTATCAGCCTATAGCCCTCCCTGATGTCTGCTGACTCTTTCTCTTGGGTAAGACTCTCTTCCTGTCTTACCCAAGATCAGCCATGGCTTTGCTAGCTGAAAGAAACTGCCCAAGTTCAGGAACAGAATGGAACCCAAATGATATAAACATGTATTGAGTCCTACTAGTTCTGTACCCCTCTCAGACTTCATGCTCAGTCTGAGAACCCACACACAGTTCTGGTGACTTTGCGGTTCCATTGTGAAGTTTGTTCCTCCAAGAACAAACACGACCTAATGCTTTAGAAAGTCACAACCTAACACAACCTAATGCTTTAGAAAGTCAACTTTTTGGCCGGGTGCGGTGGTTCATGCCTGTAATCCCAGCACTTTGGGAGGCCAAGGTGGGAGGATCATGAAGTCAGGAGGTCGAGACCATCCTGGTTAACACGGTGAAACCCCGTCTCTACTAAAAACACAATAATTAGCCGGATGTGGTGGTGGGCACCTGTAGTCTCATCTACTTGGGAGGCTGAGGCGGGAGAACACCTTGAACCCGGGAGGCAGAGCTTGCAGTAAGCCAAGATCGCATCACTGCACTCCAGCCTGGGCAACAGAGTGAGACTCCATCTCAAAACAAAACAAAACAAAACAAAACAGAGAAAATCAACTTTTTAAAATGGCATTGAATTTTGCTTTTAAAATGTAACATTTGGCAACAATGTGGAACAGCCTGTCCCATTTAAGTTTTATATCTGTGACCTCAAACATTCTATAAACCTTCAGAATCAATGGTCACACCTGACCAGATATATTTACACCAGTGAGCCTGTGTTTTCTAAAATTATTCCTGAAATCAAATCCCTTAGTTTACCATTGGTTAATAATGGCTTCTTTATCTGATAAGAGTACTGATGTCAATGAAAACAATCTAAGGGATATCAAGGCCAACATACTCTTCCAAAACCTTCTACTTTCTTCTGGAAGGGATTATTGCATGATTTTTCTTCCCATCAAGTAGGGATCATCAGCTCAAATACTACAGGAGCCCAGGTAGGTAACCTTAAATGGGTGAGACTCCCATGATTTAATAAAGTAATTTAGAGCTGGGCATGCAAGCTGATGCCTGTAATCCCAGCACTTTAGGAGGCCAAGGTGGGAGGATGACTTGAGTTCACAAATTTGAGACTAGCCTGGGCAACATGGCAAAACCCTGCCTCTGCAAAAAATACACAAAAATAAGCTGGTGTGGTGGCATACATCTTTAGTCCCAGCTACTTGGGAGGCTGAAGCAGGAGGATTACTTGAGCCCAGGAGTTAGAGGCTGCAGTGAGCTAAGATGGCGCCACTACACTCCAGCCTAGGTGACAGAATGAGACCCTGTCTAAAAAAAAAAAAAAAAAGTTCATTTTAATTATATTAAATGTTGGCAACTAATTCAATTTTTAAAAATAGACCAGCACTGTGAGAGCCTACTCAACCTATAATTGCTTCTTTTTCCATCTGCCATAAAGGAGGATTGCACTGTGCACACATGAGCTTTTTTTTTTTTTTTTTTTGAGATGCAGTTTCTCTGTCGCCCAGGCTGGAGTGCAGTGGCGCCCTCTCCACTCAACGCAACCTCCACCTTCTGGGTTCAAGCAATTCTCCTGCCTCAGCCTCCTGAATAGCTGGGATTACAGGTGCCCACTAGCACGCCTGGCTAATTTTTGTATTTTTAGTAGAGACGAAGATTCACCATGTTGGCCAGGCTGGTCTTGAACTCCTGACCACAAGTGCTCTGTCTGCTTTTGGCTCCCAAAGTGCTGGAATTACAGGTGCGAGCCACCACACCCAGCCTAGCTTTTTAACAAAAAAAGCTACTTTATCTTCTGTCACTTGACTTTTGATGTAACAGTGTAGTAGTATAGTAGTCTTACTTTTAATCAATAAACATGAGGTTTGTGGTTGAAATAACCAACATACATATTGTATATTTTATGTTTTTATTTATTTACTGATTTGTCTGTTTATTTATTTTTTTATTTTTTTAGAGACAGTGTCTCACTCTATTGCCGAGGCTAGAAGGCAGTGGCACCATCATAGCTCACTGCAGCCTTGAACCCCCAGGCTCAAGTGATCCCCCTGCTTCAGCCCCCCGAGTCGCTGGGACTACAGGTGCATGCCACTACGGCCAGCTAATTTTTTGTATTTTTATTTTTTCTGGGACAGGGTCTCACTTTGTTGCCCTGGCTGGTCTCAAACTCTTGGCTTCAAATGATCCTCCCACCTTGACCTCCCAAAACGCTGGGATTACAAGCAAGAACTACCAAGCCTGGCCCCTGTTGTATCAATTTTAATAGTTATTGGTAACACTTGTTAATTCTATGCCTACAATACAATTAATATTAGTAATACATCAGGATCTGTCTGATGGAAGATGCCAAGGTCCTTTTCTGTCATGGCCATCCCCTGCAGCCTTGGCGACACTTTTCTCAGAGTACCAGAGGTGCATCTGGGTCTTTGTGGAATATATTATAGCAGCCTTTTAATGCATTCCAGTGAGTTTGCATAAATTCTGTAGCTAAGTTCCACACTGTTCCTATACTCCACACTCCAGGCCTATATTTTACATACTGTGGCAGCTACACATTGAGCAGTACACTATTAAAGGAAAATGCATCCAACTTTCTAAAATGAAACTATCTCCTAACATACATTAAATACACATAGTGTCAAAAACTTTTCCCTCAGGTCTGGGCGCGGTGGCTCACACCTGTAATCCTAGCATTTTGGGAGACCGAGGCGGGTGGATTGGCTGAGCTCAGGAGTTCGAGACCAGCCTGGGCAACACAGTGAAACCCTGTCTCTACTAAAATACAAAAAAATAAAGAAATTTATGATACTAGAAAAAATAAAAATAAAAATAAAATAAAATACAAAAAAATTAGCTGGGCTTGGCGGTGTGTGCCTGTAATCCTGGCTACTTGGGAGGCTAAGGCAGGAGAATCGCTTGAATCCAGGAGGCGGAGGTTGCAGTGGGCAGAGATCATGCTACTGCACTCCAGCCTGAACAGAGTGAGACTCCATCTCAAAAAAAAAAAAAAAAAACTTCCCTCAGCATTTAGTGTATTTGAACATGAACATTAAAATGTTTGTATGGGTAAAAATTCAAGGTTCATGTATCTTTGTTGTTGTTTTGTTTTGTTTTGTTTTTGAGACGGGTCTCACTCTGTTGCTCAGGCTGGAGTGCAGTGGCATGATCTCGGCTCACTGCAAGGTACAACTCGACTCACTGCAAGGTACAACTCCACCTCCTGGGTTCAAGAGATTCTCCTGCCTCACCCTCCTGAGTAGCTGGAACTACAGGCGCCTGCCACTGCACCAGGCTAATTTTTGCATTTGTAGTAGAAATGGAGTTTCACCATGTTGCCCAGGCTGGTCTTGAACTCCTGACCTCAAGTGATTCACCGGCCTCAGCCTCCCAAAGTGCTGGGATTACAGGCATGATCCACTGCGCCCGGCCTAGGTTCACGTATTTTTAAAATGTTAACCACAAATTATAGAGGTCAGAAATAAGGATCCCCACATCCCTTAGACAATGGTAACTAAATAAGTCTGTTATATTTGCTGTTTAGCATAGGGACTGTAGCTGATTTTTCCTCACTTACATTTTTTCTAGTTTGGAAACACCAATAAGTTAAACTGTAAGTACCGTTCTTATAGGAAAAGTATTTTTTAGTCTTAAGCAAAATATTAAAAATGATTGAATTGTATATTCTTTCCTCTTTCAAATGTCATAGCATAGAATCAATACATAAATCACAGTGGTGATTGCTCTGCTTGTTCCACTTCTCAACTTGGCTGTATCCTTTACTCAGCAAATATTTATGTATCCAAGATGCCTAAGGTACAGAAATAGGTTAGGTAATCAATCCATGCACTCTTTTGGCTTTAGTTATTTTCTTTTAACGTTCAAACTTAAAACATGCTCTGAGGATTTTAAAATATATTTTGAGGCATCTCGTTTTTTAATCCTGCAATTTGGTTCAATTCAAAAGCCAATTATCTGTTATCCAATTAACCCTCCTATCACTATCTTATAATTGCTTAAATAATTTCTGCCTGACTTTGCAAGGGTTTGGTTAGATGTCAGCCTGGATTTTGAGTATAACCATATATGCATATATGACTATCTCACTAGCAGAGCCATTTTTCTTGGATTTCGCGGTAGAATTTTCAGAATTTCATAGTCCTGGGACATATTCTCTGGCCTAAATCAGAAATAGACCTTAGCAACAACTGTTCTGTCACAGTCAGTTGACAGTCATATCTGTTATTGGTCCTTAGACGAATTTAATTCTAAAAAGTATTTTCCAACTAAGATTGGATAGGTTTCACCTGTGCTACTTGACACTTTCCTCACGTTAACTCTTCACTTCCTGAAATGCATTCTACCCCCAAAGGTAATGAGAGGCGCTTTCCTTAGGCTTGACTCAGAGCAGATCACCCAAAGCTGGTTGTCAGAACACTTTCAGGTGTACAGTTGCTAGAGCTAAGTACATTCACATTGTGTAACCCATCCTCAGAACTTTTTCTTCTTGCAAAAACGGAAACTCTGTATCCATTAAATGATTCTATATTTCCACCTTTCCTTCAGCCTGGCAACCATCATTCTATTGATTTCTGTGAGTTTGACTACTCTAGATACCTTATATAAGTGGAATCATACAGTATTTGTCCTTTTGTGACTGGCTTATTTCACTTAGCCTATCTTCAAGGTTCATTCATGTTATAGGATGTGTCAGAATTTCCTTCTTTTTAAGGCAGAATAATACTTCTTTGTATGTATATACCACATTTTGTTTATCCATTCATCTGTTGGATATTTGGGTACCTTCAACCTTTTGGCTTTTGTAACTAATGTTGTTATGAATATAGGTGTACAAAATATTTCTTCAAGATCTTGTTTTCCCAGGCACAGAAAGACAAACACTGCATTATCTCACTTACGTGTGGAACCTGAAAAAGTGGGGCTCAGAGAAGCAGAGAGTAGGATGGTGGTTGGCAGAAGTTAGGGGCATCATGGGGGGTTACAGTATGGAGAAAGGGGAGATGTTAGTCAAAGGACAGAAAGTTAAACAGCAGGATGTAGTTTAACAGAAGGATGAAATTTTAGTGATTTATTGCATAGCATGGAGACTGTAGTTAATAATAATGCAATATGCATTTCAAAATTGCTAATAGAGTTAAATCATTTTCACCATAAAGAAGTGATAAGTACGCAAGATGAAGAATATGTTAATTAGCTCCATGTAATCATTTCACAATGTCTACATATATCAAAGCATCACATTGTACCCCATAAATATATACAATTATTATTGGTCAATTGAAATAAAATTATAGATTAATTTTTGAAAAGACCCTGCTTTCAATGTTTTTGGATATATTCCCAGAAAACGTATTGCTAGATCATATGGTAATTCTATATTTAATTTTTTGAGGAACTGCCATACTGTTTTCCATAGCAGCGACACTATTTTACATTCCTATCAACAGTGTGCAAGAGTTCCAATTTCTCCACATCCTCGCCAACGCTGTGATTTTCTGTTTCTTTGATAGCAGTCATCCTAATCGGTGTGAGGTGGGTGATATCTCATTGTAGTTTTGATTTGCATTTCCTTAACAATTAGTCATTTTGAGCATCTTTTCTTTTGTTTGTTGCCCATTTGCATTTCTTCTTTGCAGAAACGTCTATACGAATCCTTTGCCCATTATTAAATAGAAGGTTTGGTGTTTGTTGTTGTTGTTACTATTTAGTTGTACGAGTTCTTTTTTTTCTTTTCTTTTCTTTTTTTTTTTTTTTTTTTTTTTTTGAGGCAGAGTCTCACTCTGTCGCCCAGGCTGGAGTGCAGTGGCATGATCTCAGCTCACTGCAAGCTCCGCCTCCCGGGTTCACACCATTCTCCTGCCTCAGCCTCCGGAATAGCTGGGACTACAGGAGTCCGCCACTGCGCCCGGCTAATTTTTTGTATTTTTTTTTTAGTACAGACGGGGTTTCACGGTGTTAGCCAGGATGGTCTCGATCTCCTGACCTCGTGATCCGCCCGCCTCGGCCTCCCAAAGTGCAGGGATTACAGGCGTGAGCCACCGCGCCCGGCCACAAGTTCTTTATATATTCTGGATGTTAACCTCTCATCTTGATATGTTGTTTGCAAATATGTTCTCCCATTCCAGAGGTTGCTTTTTCATTCTGTGGGTTGTGTCCTTTGATGGACAGAAGTTTTTTAGTTTTTTGTTTTTGCCCTCCAATATATCCTTGTTAAAGTTTATAATTTTGATGTAGTCAGTCCAATTTATTTATTTTTACTTTTGTTGCCTGTGCTTTTGGTGTCATATCCAAGAAATCATTGCCAAATCCAGTCATGAAGTCTTTTTCCCCTCAGTTTTCTAAGACATCTATTGTTTTAGCTCTTACATTTAGGACTCATCCATTTTCATTTAATCTTGTGTTTATGGTGAAAGGTAAGAGTCTAACTTCATTCTTTTACATGTAGATATCCATTTTTCCCAGCCCCATTTGTTGAAAAGACTGTCCTTTCCTTATTGAATGATCTTGTCTTCCTTGTTAAAAATCATTTGACCATATATAAGAGGGTTTATTTCTGGGATTTGTGTTCTATTCCTTTGGTCTATATATTTATCTTTATGCCAGTACTATAGTGCTGATTACTATAGCTGTGTAATATGTTTTGAAAACAGGGAGTTCTTCTTCTTCTTCAAGATTGGTGGGTATTTGGAGTCCCTTGAGATTCCATATGAATTTTAGGATGGATTTTTCTATTTCTGCAAAAAATGCCATTGGGAGTTTATAGAGATTACATTAAATCTCTAGATCACTTGGAGTAGCATTGACATCTTAGCAATAGTAAGTCTTCTAATCCATGAATACAGGTTGTCTTTTCATTTATTTGTGTCTTCTTTTTTTATTATTATTTTTAAGACAGAGTCTCATACTATCACCCGAGCTGGAGTGCAGTGGCTTGATCGCGGCTCACTGCAACCTCTGCCTCCTGGGTTCAAGCAATTCTGCCTCAGCCTCCTGAGTAGCTGGGATTACACGCACCCACCACCATGCCCGGCTAAATTTTTGGATTTTTAGTAGAGATGGGGTTTCACTATGTTGGCCAGGCTAGTCTCAAACTCCCAACCTCGTGATCTGCCCGCCTCGGCCTCCCAAAGTGCTGGGATTACAGGTGTGAGCCACTGCGCCTGACCTCTTAATTACTTTTAGCAACATTTTGTAGTTTTCAGTGTATGAGTCTTTTTTTTTTTTTTTTTTTGAGACGGAGTCTGGCTCTGTCGCCCAGGCTGGAGTGCAGTGGCCGGATCTCGGCTACTGCAAACTCCGCCTCCCGGGTTTATGCTATTTTCCTGCCTCAGCCTCCGGAGTAGCTGGGACTACAGGCACCCGCCACCTCGCCCAGCTAGTTTTTTTGTATTTTTTAGTAGAAACAGGGTTTCACCGTGTTAGCCAGGATGGTCTCAATCTCCTGACCTCGTGATCTGCCCGTCTCGGCCTCCCAAAGTGCTGGGATTACAGGCTTGAGCCACCGCGCCCAGCCCAGTGTATGAGTCTTTCACCTCCTGGGTTAAGTTTATTCCCAAGGATTTTATTTTATCTTATCATTTATTTATGTATTTTGAGACTGTCTTACTCTGTCACCCAGGCTGGAGTGCAGTGGCTCAATCTCGGCTCACTGCAAACCTCCACCTCCCAGGTTCAAGGGATTCTCCTGCCTCAGCCCCCTAAGTAGCTGGGATTACAGGTGCTTGCCACCTACACACGGTTAATTTTTGTATTTTTAGTAGAGACAGGATTTCACCATGTTGGCCAAGCTGGTCTCAAACTCCTGACCTCAGGTGATCCGCCCACCTCAGCCTCCCAAAATGCTGGGTTTACAGGCATGAGCCACCATGCCCAGCCTCCAGGTATTTTATTCTTTTCAATGCTATTGCAAATAGAATTGTTTGCTTTCATCTCTCTCTCTCTCTCTCTTTTTTTTTTTTTTTTTTTGAGACGGAGTTCACTGTTGTCGCCCAGGCTGGAATGCAACGGCACGATCTCGGCTCACCGCAACCTCCACCTCCCGGGTTCAAGTGCTTCTCCTGCCTCAGCCTCCCAAGTAGCTGGGATTATAGGCATGTGCCACCACGCTGGCTAATTTTGTATTTTTAGTAGAGACGAGGTTTCTCCATGTTGGTCAGGCTGGTCTCAAACTCCCGACCTCAGGTGATCCGCCCACCTTGACCTCCCAAAGTGCTGGGATTACAGACATGAGCCACCGCGCCCAGGCTTTTTTTTTTTTTTTTTTTTTTTTTTTTTTTGAGATAGAGTCTCGCTCTATCTCCCAGGCTGGAGTGCAGTGGTGCAATCTCAGGTCACTGCAACCTCCACCTCCCAGGTTCAAGAGATTCTCCTGCCTCAGCCTTGTGAGTTGCTGGGACTACAGGCACATGCCACCATGCCTGGCTCATTTTTGCATTTTTAGTAGAGACAGGGTTTCACCATGTTGGCCAGGCTGGTCTCGAACTCCTGACTTCATGTGATCCGCCCGCCTTGGTCTCCCAAAGTGCTGGGATTACAGGCGTGAGCCACTGTGACTGGCTTTTGCTTTCACTTCATTTCATTTTCAGATTTTTCATTGCTAGTGTATAGAAACGCAACTGATTTTTGTGTGTCGATTTTATTTCTTGCAACTTTGCTGAATTGGGTTATTTGTTCTAACAGTTTTTTGTGTGCATGGAATTTAAGTCCCTCCTGATGCCTGTCACATCTGGCCAGGAGACTGCTCATCCTGGCTACTTCCTTCCGTCACTTTCCCCGTGGCTTCTTATGCTGCAGTCGTCACTAAGAGTAACAGGAGAGAGTTGCTTTGCTATAATACAACTACTGCCACCAGCAAGACTTTCTGGGTTGGCATTTAAACCGAGAAATGGACCAGTATTTTTAGGATGTGTCTGGTAGTTGGTACCCCAAGGCTGGACCTTTCCCTACACTGTCCCTACAATCATTACATTTCACCAACATGGAGGTG
The DNA here is from genome assembly GCF_047675955.1 of Chlorocebus sabaeus. Lineage (NCBI taxonomy): Eukaryota > Metazoa > Chordata > Mammalia > Primates > Cercopithecidae > Chlorocebus > Chlorocebus sabaeus. Next base: position 48,101,314 of record NC_132929.1, on the reverse strand, counting down.
ATTTGGTGTGAGTGGCCTAGAAACCAGAAACTTGAACACCTCAGGAATTTCTTTGGAGCAACTTGAGGCAGAGGCTCCTTCCTTGAACAGCATCCTGGTGCCCTTTCTGAAGAAGGAGTCTGGACTGATTCTGCTATGATTATTGGGATGTCAACCCCCTCATTTGCCGCATTCGAATCCCTGACCTATATGACCAGCTGCACGAGGCAGCTTCATGGAGATGGGCCTCTGGGAGCCTAAGCCACTTGTTTTGGATTCAAAAAGCTTTTGAGGCCGGGCGTGGTGGCTCATGCATGTAATCCCAGCACTTTGGGAGGCCTAGGCGGGTGGATCACCTGAGGTCAGGAGATTGAGACCAGCATGGCCAACATGGTGAAACCCTGTTTCTACTAAAAAATACAAAAATTAGCCGGGCATAGTGGCGTGTGACTATAATCCAGCTACTCAGGAGGCTGAGGCAGGAGAATCGCTTGAACCCGGGAGGAGGAGGTTGCAGTGAGCTGAGATCGCACCATTGTTCTCCAGCCTGGGTGACAGAGCAAGACTCAGTCTCAAAAAAAGAAAAACAAAAAGCATTTGATAGAAGATCAAGCAGTACACATCAGTTGCCAACAGGAAAATGCAGTTATACCATTCAACCATATGGCTTTCCAACTATGTCTCAACTCTATACTGATGCTGCTTTCTAATTCCTTCCAATCCAGGATGGTTGAGCCTCCATGTTTGATATTCCCATCTTTCTAGGATCCTACCCACCACTAATAGGATACTTTTATTCAGACATTTCTGATTTGCCTCTTGTAGCATCCACTTTTTACCAAAATGATAGAATTTGACCTAGAGGAAATTGAATTATTTGGGCTATATCCCATCATCATCTCTCTCTGGAGGCAATGATCAGCCATCAGAACCTTCAGATCTGTGGGTTTGGGGGGCTACTCTTAGGGGTCCAGCATGTACTTCTCTTTGACTGGGTCTCTTACGAAACTTATCCCACCATTTCTGGGTCACCTGAGGCTCATGACCACTGTGACCCAGCTTATCCTCCTGTCAAACACAATCAAGGTCCCTGTAAAGTGGCAAAGACAATACCAGGATTTAAGGTGATACCTGGGAAACAGGAGCCTAGAGCCCACCCCATGGTAGGTACTCATTTCCATTCCAAACTCCATACATCCCAGTAGTCCAGAACCATAGGGTCAGTACCCTGAAAGAGAAAAGGAAAAAAAATTTTTTTTAGATGGAGTCTCACTCTGTCACTCAGGCTGGAGTACAGTGGTATAATCTCGGCTCACTGCAACCTCCGCCTCCCGGGTTCAAGCCATTTTCCCACCTCAGTCTCCTGAATAACTGGGATTACAGGCATGTGCCACCATGACCGGCTATTTTTATATTTTTAGTAGAGATGGGGTTTTACCATGTTGGCCAGGCTGGTCTCAAACCCCTGACCTCAAGTGATCAGCCCACCTTGGCCTCACAAAGCGCTGGGATTATGGGCGTGAGCCACTGTGCCCTGTTGAAAATTCTTAACTTGTGAGATTCTCACTGGAAAAGACGATCGGAAAATTTCATGGGTCATGACATGAGTTTGAACTGACCACCATCAGCAGAAAAAGCAACAAGAGGCAGAGCAGATGAAGGATCAGATCACCACTGTCAGTACAAACCTCTTTTCTGTCTTATGGGCTCTATCTCAGCCTGTGATGTCTCTCTTCCTACACAGGGCTACCTGGATTCTGGTCCATGTGGTATGACATCTTATCTGGGTGCCATCACCAGTTTTCAGACCTTACCCAATGACACAGCTCCACTACAAATTAGGGCATTGTGAAGCCCCCCTTGGAACTATGAAGGCCCTAGACTCTTCTCCAGCCTCTCCCAGGCCTTCTGCAGCCCAAAATAACTTAGAACAATGGCATGATCTTTTGGGATTTCATTCTCTGGCCAAATGAGCCCATTTTCCAATGTCAAGGCAAAACCATCAGGTTGGTCAAGAGACTCATGAAAGACCTTTCCTGTCTTCTCAGGCTCCTGAACAGGATGATCTCAGATCCCCCCTCATACACCAGCTGGAACTCTGTACTCTATCTTCTAGGTCAGTAATTTCGAAGGGCTTTCCTTGGAGCCCCTCTAGGGAGTATTAGGGGAGGATCAAGCAAGACGAACTCCACTCCTCCTTTTCTGGCTTCAGTCACAGCAGTTTCTACTTTTCTCTTACATTTTGAGCTTCATCCTAATATTTATGTTAGAATAATGTATTCCACTGATTTTTCAAAAGGTTGGGAAACCAGTGGTCTGTTCCAAGGGCACTATTCTATGGTTGACACCCCCAGAAGCAAAGCACACCCACTGGGTTGTACTCTCACCACCAAAGGTCAGTGCTGAGACCTTCTTTCCTCCATCAGAATTCCAGCCACAAGTCCATTATCCATCCCCTCCCCAAGGATCACCAGGTAGTACCTCTCTGGACAGAGGGCAGAATTTTGCTAAAACACATTCTGCCTGCCTCTTATGAACTGCAGCCCCTGCCCTCCACACAGACATAGCATCGTCAGACAGACAGACACCTCAGGATCCCCCGGGCAGCCTAGGCCAAACCCACCCACTTAGGCCACCCACACCACCTGGGTGACATACGGACACACATATAGTCTTGTTGGAGATTTCTTCCCTGCTAACTTCAGTCAGTTCTGAACAGTCTGTTCTTCCTTTGCTGTCACCCAGGCTTCAGTCTACGACCCCCCCCCACTTGCCTTGTTTCCCCTGCACTCAGAATCCAAGGACCCCCAACTGCCTAGTCAAGCTGGTCAAGGAGTAGAACCATTTAGGATGGGTTTTCCTGCACTCCAAGCTCTTGAAGATAAAGCCTGAAACCAGTTTCCTATCCACTCCTTCTCTCCCAACTTGTATTGTCCCCTACATGGTCAAGCCCCATCCCAAATTCAGAGATTTACCTTGGTGCAGAGAAAAAAGCCAGACTTTAACAGCAGGCTGAACCGCTCTACCCCAGGCTCCCAGAGAGTGTTCCTGAGGCCTAACTTGCTGGATGTGCAACAAAACCCTAGTTTCCAGCCCCAGCTCTCCAGTTTTCTTCGAGGTACACAGGCCCAGCATGCCTTTCCTGCATTTCTGCCACTCCCATAGAAAGGGTGGACACAGGGAGGAATCAGACTGGTTCTCTGATGGCAATCCAAGTCTACAGGCAGAACTTTTTCTCTAATAGCATGAACATTTTGGAAGGCATTAAGGGCAAGAGGACAGGGGAATCAGAGGGAAGGATACAGAGACGGCACTAGAAGCTTGCTGAAGGGACAGGGTGGTGGAGGTGGGAGTTAAAGAAAGGGGTCAGAGGTTCAGCAACTGTAGTAGGGAAAATGCTAATGTTGGAGGCTCAGGAAACCAAGGTCCTGCTCTCTGTAGGCCCTTGGGAGGGGCATCCAGGTTGGATGTGGTGCAGAGGCTAAGGATTCATCATGCCAGTGCTCAGTGCCTAAAGATGAGGCAGTAGGATGAGAGGACTGTTTTGTGTGCTGTTTCTAAATCCAGAACCCTCCTTGATATGAGCAGGAAGGGGCATTGATTCTAGCCAGCACTATCAGGCTGACCAGCAAGGATGTACTTCTCTTCTCTGGACCCAGTCTGAATAGAAAGGCTTTCTCTGAGCACCCTCTTCCTTAATACTACAGAAATGGTCCGAAACAGCGTTTCCTAAACTCTAAGAACAGAAAGGTCAAACATGTAAAACCATGCATATAGGGCTCTACCCAGTCAAAGATATCAAGACTGCATCACTCCCTACAAGAGCAGCCCTGAGACTCTCTGGGTTTCCCCAGGACCCAGGTTTTCCTGAGGGAAAGCTGAGCTGAGCTCCCTTCTCCAGATCCTTTCCCCAGATCCTGCCCCTCAATGAAAACCACCCCTGGAAGCCCAGGGCCTTCTCCCTCTCTCTGCTTCCCAGAGTGAGACTGGTGAGCTACCTTCCTAAGTTCTTCGGGCTACTCTTGGGGGATCTAGGAAGACTTGGGGTCCCCAGGTCATTCCTGGCTTTGTCCCCAGAGGACCGAAAGCTGTTTGTGGGGATGCTGGGCAAGCAGCAGGGTGAGGAGGACGTCAGACGCCTGTTCCAGCCCTTTGGCCACATCGAGGAGTGCACGGTCCTGCGGAGTCCTGACGGCACCAGTAAAGGTGACCTGAGCTGACCCCGGGATTTCCTGGTGACCCTTCCTCACTCTGGGCCACATGTCTCTTTGGCCTCTGTGGCCTGAGCCACCCGCTCCCTCTATCCTGTCCCAGGCTGTGCCTTTGTGAAGTTCGGGAGTCAAGGGGAAGCTCAGGCGGCCATCCAGGGTCTGCACGGCAGCCGGACCATGGCGGTGAGGGCGGATTCCCCGGGCTGAGGGTGAGACCAGTGGGGTGGGGACGGGCTTCTCCTCCCCGAGTGTGCTCGGTGCCCCGCGAAAGGACCTGATGGGGAAGGCGCTCAGCCCCGGGCCGGGGCCAGGGTCAGAACCGGTCACCACGGCCTCCCCTGCCCTGCCCAGGGCGCCTCGTCCAGCCTCGTGGTCAAGCTGGCGGACACTGACCGGGAGCGCGCGCTGCGGCGGATGCAGCAGATGGCCGGCCAACTGGGCGCCTTCCACCCCGCGCCACTGCCGCTAGGGGCCTGCGGCGCCTACACCACAGCGGTAGGTACCGTGCAAGGGCGCGCAGGTGGGTGGGCCAGGCCTGGGGCTGGGAGCACGGGCAGCTGACTGCCCCTTGGCCCCCCACTCTCGCCCATCTTTCCTCCCAAAGATCCTGCAGCACCAGGCGGCCCTGCTGGCCGCGGCACAAGGCCCAGGCCTAGGCCCGGTGGCGGCGGTGGCAGCCCAGATGCAGCACGTGGCGGCCTTTAGCCTGGTGGCTGCTCCTCTGTTGCCCGCGGCAGGTACGGCCCCAAGGACTGGGGCGCGCCTGGGAGGGGCCGGGCAGGACCGGGCGGCGTACTGACTCTCTGACCTCTTCCGCCATCAGCAGCCAACTCCCCGCCCGGCAGCGGCCCTGGCACTCTCCCAGGTCTTCCGGCGCCCATCGGGGTCAATGGATTCGGCCCTCTGACCCCCCAGACCAACGGCCAGCCGGGCTCCGATACGCTCTACAATAACGGGCTCTCCCCTTACCCAGGTGGGCCCCCCGCTCCGCCCAAATCCCCCCGAAATGGAGTGGGGAGCGGGGGGGTGGGGGGTAGGGCCTGGCTTCCCTGGGAAGAGATCTCCCTCCTTCCCTGCTGCCTCTCACAACCACTGTCCACCTCCCACACTCCCTGAGCTTCTCACCCACTCCGCTCGCCCGCTTGCCTTCACCGTGGGCCTTGCGCCCCTCTCTCCCCAGCCCAGAGCCCCGGCGTGGCTGACCCCCTGCAGCAGGCCTACGCTGGGATGCACCACTACGCAGGTTTCACTTGGCGCTACGCGGCCTGGGGGAGGTTGAAGGGCCCCAGAAAGAAATAGGGAGAGTTGTGGGGGATTTAGGCTCTGTTCCAAGGAGTTGATCCTCCCATCCCCTCCTACTCCCAGAACGACCTCTCTTGGGGTGAGGGTTATGGTGGACTGGGCTGAATTGGTCAAAAGCGCCAGGCACTTGGGGCCCTGCTTGGGGAAGGGCTCCTGGGGATCACTGCCCACTCCCACCTCTGTCTCCAGCAGCCTATCCGTCGGCCTATGCCCCAGTGAGCACAGCTTTTCCCCAGCAGCCTTCAGCCCTGCCCCAGCAGCAGAGAGAAGGTGAGGGACTGGGGGCTGGAGAGCAGAGCCTGGTGGGGCTGGACTCAGGGTCCCTCCCCTGAACCAGCCTGCTACTGTTCCTGCAGGCCCCGAAGGCTGTAACCTCTTCATCTATCACCTGCCTCAGGAGTTTGGTGATGCGGAACTCATACAGACATTCCTGCCCTTTGGAGCGGTTGTCTCTGCTAAAGTCTTTGTGGATCGAGCCACCAACCAGAGCAAGTGTTTTGGTGAGCTGAGAACCTACCCCTACGCCTCTCCCACCTCTAACTATAAAGGATTCCCTACAGACCCTACGATTGTCCTTCCATAATGCAGTGATTTCCTGAGATTGAATATATGGCACAAAATGGGGTCACAAACCAGTGATGGGGCTAAGCTTAGGCTAAGAACAAGCCTTGGTCAGGCACGGTGACTCATGCCTGTAATCCCAGCACTTTGGGAGGCCAAGGCAGGTGAATCACTTGAGGTCAGGAGTTTGAAACTAGCCTGGCCAATATGGCAAAACCCCATCTCTACTAAAAATACAAAAATTAGCTGGGCGTGGTGATGGGTGTCTGTAATCCCAGCTACTCAGGAGGCTGAGGCAGGAGAATTTCTTGAATCCGGGAGGGAGAGTTTGCAGTGAGCTGTGATGGCACCACTGCACTACAGCCTGGGTGCCAGAGCAAGACTCCATCTCAAAAAAAAAAAAAAAGAACAAGCTTTATTTCAGGTTTACCTAGGACGACGATCAGGTGTCCACCGGGAATGTGGCCAGCTAGGTCAGAGCTTTGGAGTCTGGCCAGGGCAGAAGGAGTTTGGTTCTGAGACCAAAGATCCCCTCCAACTCCAACTATGTTCTGAGGACCAGAATGGGAGCTGTGGAGGGAGACAGCCAACCCATGCCAGGAAAAACACGGAAACATCCCAATCAACACACTGACCCTGCACACACACTCAGAGTTGCCTCCTATCCTTCCAAGAATCACACCTTTAGGAATCTCAGGCCGTCTGCCTGTGACTCTATATCCATGTGTGTACGCAAACAGTGGAAGGGTATGCGTTTGATGGAACTGGCCGGAGGGGGCTGGGTCAGAGGCCCTGCCAGGCAGAGTTCCCAGCTAACCTCTTTGCCCACACCCTCCAGGGTTTGTTAGTTTTGACAATCCAACTAGTGCCCAGACTGCTATTCAGGCAATGAATGGCTTTCAAATTGGCATGAAGAGGCTCAAGGTCCAGCTAAAGCGGCCCAAGGATGCCAACCGGCCTTACTGACCTGCTTTCACCGACCAGCCACAGAAAGGTGAGTCCCTGATGGACCCCAGGTAGATGAGGCCTGAGTGATGAGGCCCTCCCAGCTTTGATGGTCCTCCTTTTGGGACCTTGGAGGGACCCACCTCTGAGAAAGTCTGGGATAGAGAGAAGAGCCAGGAGCTAGGAGGAATCCTCAGATGGTGACTTTGCTTTTCCTTCAATCCAAGGAGATCAATTAGACAACATTCCTGCCCCGTAGTCTAGGAGAGACAATCAGAGTCTTTTCTGCCTGGGGAAGCAGTTCTACTCCAGAGATACCCAATGAGAGTAGAGAACCTGTATGTAGGGAGGGTCCGGGAGGCTGGAAAATGAGACTAGAAAAGTCGCTCTGGGCCAGTTTTCAAGAGTCTTCAGGCCATGAGTTTCTTTTTTTTTTTTTTTTTTTTTTTGAGAAGGAGTCTCGCTCTGCCGCCCAGGCTGGAGTACAGTGGCCGGATCTCAGCTCACTGCAAGCTCTGCCTCCTGGGTTCACGCCATTCTCCTGCCTCAGCCTCCCGAGTAGCTGGGACTACAGGCGCCCACCACCGCGCCCGGCTAATTTTTTGTATTTTCAGTAGAGACGGGGTTTCACCATGATAGCCAGGATGGTCTCGATCTCCTGACCTCGTGATCTGCCCGTCTCGGCCTCCCAAAGTGCTGGGATTACAGGCTTGAGCCACCGCGCCCGGCAGGCCATGAGTTTCGACTTTATCCTGAAGATGAGAAAGAACCGTTGAGGAGCTTAAGCAGAGAAAGGACTAGAAGTAAGGGCTGAGATAATGGCAGTGAACATGGAGATGGAGGAAGAGAAGCAAACATGCTTCAGAGGTGGAATCTGCAGGGCCTGGTGGGTGATGGAGAGAGAGATGGGCCAAGTTCTTCTACATTTTTGGCAAGGTCATGGGTCCATAGGATGCTGCCTGCAACTTTTAGAGATTTTCTGTCTCAGAAGGCCCACATGGCCCTGCCTCACTTTGAGCTACCCCAGGAGCCTTCTGGAGGGGATGTGGGGTTGGGGTCTTTTGCTCAGGACTCAAGTCTGGCTTCAGTGGACTGGGCTGCTGCCTGGATCCTGCTGCAGCCCTGCTCCTCAGGAAGAGAGGTCCAGCCACTCACCCGAGATGTCACTGATGGGGGCAAGCTGCTCTTCTGGTCTTGCCCTCCAAGGTGATTTTTGCCTTTTTTCTTCTCTCTCTCTTTATCAATTAATACACAACAGAAACGGAAGAGTGAGAAGAAAGGAGAGGAAAAGCACAGAAACGCTTGAGCAGCCCTTCCCAAAGGAGCAGCTGCGGACAGACGGAGGTGGATCGGACCCAAGGCTGGTGCCTGGGGCTAAGGCCACTCTAAAGATTGTTTTTATCAAGTGGGTTGTTCTGTGCCTGCAGCATAGAGCGCAGGCTGGCAGAGCAACTAGGGCTGGTGAAGAGTGACTGTCCAGGGGAACCAGCAGAGGGCGTTGGGGGTGCCAAGGGCTTCTCCGCAAGGGAAGCCCAGATTCACTTCTTTCAAAATCATATCATTCCTTAGAGTTTAGGGACCAAAGGACTATTGCTTTTTTAAGAATATATATATCTATATAAATTAAAACAAAGAAAGAAACAAACAAACAAAAAGACAAACAACAACAAAAAAAGACAGTATAGAGTCTCATAAAAGCTGCCTTTAAATATCCCTAGGAGACAGGGTGAAGGAGACCCTTGACAGCTCCAGCCTAGGCAGAGGGAGGCTGTGGAAAGATTGTTCTGTGTCTCATTCCCTCTGAAGCCACTCCCCGACCCTTCCCTTTTAAAAATAATTAAGGATTTGAGGTCTAGGCTCATATGCAGGTAATGAGAAAGTTATAGAAGCAGTGAACCCACAATCCACAATCCTCAAACTCAGAGTGCATCCCGGAAGAGGCCCCAGGCGGAGCTCAGGTCCGCCCTGGCCTTTGCCATCCCAGGAGGCCCCCTAGCCAGCAGGAGTGGGACTGCCTTTCCTGTGGAACCACTGCTTCCCCAGGCAGGAAGAAAGAGGGAGTTCTGGCCACCTGAGCCTTTCCCTTGCCAATCCAGGTAGACAGAGGCCCTGCCTTTGGCTGAGCTGAGACACCTCTTGTTTCCCTTCCCCTTGAACCAGTCCCAATGTCCCCTTGCTCCAGGCTACCTTCTGTCTCTTAGTCTAAGTTTGCCCACCTGTAAGGTAGATTCAGGATATCTATAGAGGGCTGTGACAACAGACTTGGAAGGTTTGCTACTGTATATACTGCCATTGAGAAGGGGAAATTTTTCAACATGTAGAAGCTTCAGAATTAGAGGTCCCTCTTTACCCTGGACCTGAGAGGGAAGTAGATGTTTTGTCAAAATACTTCTTCATTCCTTTAAAAAGTACATCTTTCCTATGCAAGAGTGTCTCACATGTGCTTAACCGAGGTGCTTCTAGTTGGTGAGCAGTGTTGAGCTTAGAAGTGGTGTGTGCTCTGTCTGTCTGTCTTTGTCTGTCTGTTGTATACAGTGGGTGCCATATAAAGCTGATCAATGGTGGTGCTTCCTGCCTGCTTCTGTGAGATGGGCAAAAGATTCAGCTTAGAACACCATGACTCACCTTGCCTTGGTCAGCCTTTCCTGGGCCTGTAGGGCCTTGCACATATTTTTCCCAGGAGGATTTCCCCTCCACCCCACAGACATGGATCAGCTTAGTCTAAGGCCCCAGCTGTGTGGGGTCACTCTAATCCCCAGATGTTGCTGAGGCTGAAGGCCTCTGATCTGATAACATGTCATATAGTAAAAGATGTGGGGGTGGGGTTGGAGGACTCCTCCTTCATAACAGTTTCTAAGAAAACTTGTTCCCACCTGTTCTTCTGTCTTCGACTCATTTTTGGAGGGAATGGGAATGAAACATAGATCTGGCAGTAATATTACCAGGTAAGGTGCGATGGACATCCACAAATATTTTCCAACTGAGAGAAGAACCAGAGGGTATATGTACACCAGCACAATGCTGACACCTAGAGTGACCATCCTGGACACAAACAGAGACACACAGTACCTGCACCCTCAAACTGATATTCACATGGAGGCACAGAGTCCTCTCAGGCTAGGTGCTAAGCACTATGCTACATGTTGGGGCTCAGGCATGTTCCAAGTACTCAGAGTTAAGGGGAAAGAGAGACAAATAATCCAGTTACAATGGAGGGCCATAGAAAGTCTGTGCTAACAAGAAGGAGAGTACCTAATTCAGACTTTATTGGTAGGGGAGATCTGTGAAATACTTTCTGAAGGAGATTAAGAAGGGGAAAAGTCTTCAAGGATGAACTGAGACATTTGGACAAAGCCATTTAGACAGCTCCATCATTTTGAAAAAGTATCTTTATTACCAAGAAATAATAGTAATTACCATTTATTCAGTACCTGTTGCATGGCAGATAATGGGCACAAGATAAGACCCTTTTCCCATTCCTAACGCTACCCTGAACCTTACCATTACTGAGTCATGTCAAGACACTTGAACCAAAATGATATTTAAAATATCTTGCTTCATACTCTACAGTATGGGCTAGGGACTGGCAGACTGTGTGGTTACAAAGCTTCAGGGTTGACATGGTCTAGATTAGGGGTTGGCAAACAATGGCTTGTGGGCCAAATCTGGTCTGTGGCCTATTTTTATATGAACTACCAAACTAAGAAATTTCTTTTACATTTTTGAAGGGTCGTCAAAACGAAACAAGAAAGTGAAACAGAGACCATATATGGCCCACACAGCCTAAAATATCTATCTTGTTCTTTAGACAAAAAGTTTGCTGAGCCCAGTAAGATCATGGAAGACTTACATAATGTCTGATGAGTTTGAACAATATGGTGTTTGTGTCTCTCTGTGTGCATGTATTAGTCTGGACCTTTTCAGTTGCAAGTGTCAAAAACCCAACTCAAACATGTTTAGGCCAATTGGAATTAATTGGTTTACATAACTGATAAATCAAAGGATGTATCTGCCTTGAATCATGGCTGGATCTAGGGGTTCAAAAGATGATGCCTCCATCTCTTGGCTCCGCTTCCTCCCATATGTTGGCCTCATTAGCTCTAGTTCTAAAATCCCAGGGAGGACTTTGACCAGCTTTGGACACATGCCCACCACTAGGATGGAAGAGTAGGCCACCATAATTGACAACTTCATCAGGACTGTGTGGAGGGGGAGAAATGGGTCCTGAAGGAAGAGATGATGAGCAGATAAATAATATGCATCCACTATATCCCACCCTTTATTGCATCCACCTATACTTTTCTTGACAGACATACAATTTCAAAAATGTGCCTGCCTGACAATGCAATAATCATAGACCAAACAAAAACCACATTCACCTATTTCCCAATGGGAGATAAAACAGAATCACATCCAGTTGCTTTATTGAGTCCTCAGTCCAGGGTCCCTTGGTGAGGGGCAATTCTTGCTCAGGTCTGGATATGACTTCTTAAGATTTTGCCATCTATGGGTAAAAGATAAACTTAGCTACCCCATACTTGTCCTATAACCAAGGTAAAATAATGGAGAGAAAGAGGATAACAATTTGTTTTAAAGAGATGGGGTCTTGCTAATGTTGTCCAGGCTGGACCTGAACTGCTGGGTTAAGCAATTCTCCTGCTTCAGCCTCCTGAGAAGCTGGGACTACAGATACACATGACTGAAAAATTTTTAATTCTTTTTTTTAAATTAAGATGGAGACTTGCTATGTTGCCCAGGCTAGATTTGAACTCCTAGGCTCAAGTGATCCTCTCACCTTGGCCTTCTGACTAGCTGGGACTATAGGTGCATGTCACTGCACCTTGCTATAACAGTTATTTTAAAACCTTCCATTTGGAATAGGGGAGAGGAGAATACAATGGTCGCTAATCTACAGCATATAACACATCCTTCTGGACAGTGGAGTGAATTTCTTGGTCAACAAAACCTATTGTTTTTGGTCCTTTCCACTGGGAAATGTCTCCTTTGTCCGTTGTTCTTTATGCACATCCCTGAGAGGATGGACCTTTGGAACTGAAGCATCCCACTTCCCTTTTGACATGGTTTTGAGTTATTTATTGAGACAGTCTTCCTCTGTCGCCCAGGCTGGAGTGCAGTGGTGCGATCTCAGCTCACTACAACCTCTACCTCCTGGGTTCAAGTGATTCTCATGCCTCAGCCTCCTGAGTAGCTGGGATTATAGGTGCCCACCACCACACCTGGCTAATTTTTATATTTTTAGTAGAGATGGGGTTTTGCCATGTTGTTCAGGCTAGTCTTGAACTCCTAGCCTCAAGTGATAACACCTCCCTTGACCTCTCAAAGTGCTGGGATTACAGATGTGAGCCACTATGCCCAGCCAGTTTTGGGTTTAAAGGTTGCTGTAGAGATCAAGCATTCCCAGATCCTTGTTTGTCAGTTGTGAGGATTCTGTGATTCATGGCTTTTTTTTTTGAGCTGGTAACCATCATGAGGGATCCTTGATAATGTCCTGCTCCGTGAGTCTCAATCTAGCTCATGTGGTTTCTGCGTCTTAGCACCAGATCACACTTTGGCCATTCCCCTACCCCTCAGTTTCATGGTTTCCATAATGGTCTGTCCAAGGTGATAAGTCAACCTTAATCTGCTCACTACCCCCAAAGAGAGATTGCCCGTTCAACACTTGGCCAACTCACGCTCCAGTGAGCTTGGTCTTGGCCAGATAGTCAAAATCCCTGAGCAGTACCGGCTTCTAGGCCTCAAGCCCCAAGGAGATGCATAGGACAGGATGGAAGCAACCAGTCAAGTACTCTTGGGCCAGCAACCTGCAGCTTGCTCTACTCCTCCAACTCTGGCCATGGCCCATTATTACCCTGAGGCCACATTGTTGAAAGACTGCTCAGGGGAGTCTATCAGTTGACACTGAATTTTGGGGGCCCTCTGAGAACCTCTAGAACTTGGCGGCTCTGGGCAGAGTCTTCAGCCTCCAGCAGAGCCCCTATAATGAATTTCTTTCGCTGGATGCAACCTGGGTGTCTTGGATGTAGGGAGAAAAGTCCTCTGGTCTGAGATAGGACTGGTGACCTCTGACCTTGAAGCAGCTCTGGTTCTGCTATGTCCTCTGACCAGAACTGGGGGCTCACCCTGGCCTCAGTGGAGCAGAACATGCATATAATACCTTCCAAAGGAGGGTGCTGTGATGTGGAGATCACAGAATCTCACTTGATCCTTTCCAGCTTGGGCTGTAATCTTTCAGCAACCACTGTCCTGATTGTACTTGCCTCCATCATGACATAGCCAAACCCAGCATGGACTCACAGGCTGTTTCTGGCCTCTGGGCCTCATCCATGGCTAGTATATTTGCACAATTATGTTACACAGCCCTGTATTATCTGGAAGAAACCTCATGAGTTCAGGGAGCTAAGAACCAATGTGGACCATTCTGCTGCCCTTCCAGCCTGCAGCCTGAGCCAGCTGGGATCTGCAAAGAGGTGGCCAAGTCTATGCCAAGTGCAAAGTAAGGAGGGGCAGAGGGCACACTTTTTCTCCCTAGCCCCAACTCCAGACACAGCTATTATGGCAACCTCTGCCCTCTAGAAGCCTGGGCTGACCAAACCCTTTAGCTGACCACCTGTAGAAGGGACTTTGAACTTCCAGACTCTGACCTCCTGCCCTCTAGTTGCCTAAAAGAATAGAAACTCAGAAGACAGAACAGGCCACAAGCTTTTGGCCTGGCTTTTCCCAAGGGATATCTTAGGTGCTCAGCAGAAAATGCAAGAGAGTAAAAAGAAAGCCTGTGGAATGGGCCTCAGCCTCCTGGGGAGTAGTCTCAAGATGGCCTGATCCAGTGACCTGACACTGGATTCCCGAGAGGAAGCCAGCAGTCTGGGCTGGATTCCCTGCATTTGAGTAGGAAAACTCAGCTACGTCCTCAGGTCCTTTATGTTACCCCACTGTTGGGACTTCGTGTAGAGATGGGGGCTTTGATTTTGTCTCCGTATCTTAACCCAAGTACTCTAGAAAGCAGACTCTGAGGCAAGTGCTGACATTTTGCAGGGAGGTGGAAGTCCAGGATGGTGAAAGGGAGAAGAGACGAAGGCAATGCAAGATGATGCAGTACTGTGCCGGCCGCCACTTCATATGAGCCATTAGGAGAGAGCAGGTCCCTTGTCGGGCTTGTTTGCCAAGCACATGGTGTTTGCAAGGAGAAATGGCACCTTGGGTCAGTTCACCAAGGGGAGATTTGAGAAGGAATTAATGCTTCTGTTCCCCTCTTTTCTCCTGTTTTCTGTTGGCCAAGATTGTACCCCACAAGGAGCTAACTCCCCTGCACTTCTCAGTTGCATCATTTGCTCCCTGGGTGGCTGTTGGGAAGTCAGCTCCCATGGTCTGCTGTGTGGCATTTCTACTATAGACGTGGAAGTAGAAGGGCTACTTAGCACAGGCAGGGTGCCAACCAAGAGAGAGAAAGAAGGAGGTGGCTTAGGGAATCCAAGAAGGTGCATGAAGTGCGTGCCCAATACATCCCATTCTCTCCCACAGGATTCACAGCCAGGGTCCCCAGGCACCAGAACCCCCAACACTGTCTGAATTCCAAGCCAAATACATCTTATTTAATTTGGGGGTGTGGAAAGGGAAGCATTCAGGTATAGCCTGGAGGATCAGAATTCTCCCTTTTTTTTCTGGAACTTCCCAGACCCTAAACTCACTCCAATATCTCCTACTGGATTTTCCACCTCTAGGCCTTTGTTCTTACTCACTTTAGTTTGGGGCAAAGGATTTGGCCTTTATAGTCTATAAGATGCATGATTATATGACCTTTAGCACCCTGGATTGCTGGTCAAAAGCAGAAAAGGCAGCGGGGCGCGTGGCTCATGCCTGTAATCCCATCACTTTGGGAGGCCAAGGTGGGCGGATCACCTGAGGTCAGGAGTTTGAGACCAGTCTGACCAACATGGTGAAACCCTGTCTCTACTAAAAATACAAAAATTAGCCAGGCGTGGTGGCGCGTGCCTATAATCCCAGCTACTCATGAGGCTGAGGCAGGAGAATCGCTTTATCCCAGGAGGCAGAGGTTGCAGTGAGTCAAGATCATGCCATTGCACTCCAGCCTGGGTGACAGAGAGAGACTCTGTCTCAGAGGAAGAAAAAAAAAAAAAAAAAAGGCAGAAAAGTCAACTCTAAATAAAGCTGTATACTGTTCTGATTCTGCCAGCATGGAGGAAAGTCAAACTGGAGGACCTTATTGAAAATCTCAAGAAGAGGTCAACATACTCCAACATCCAAGCTTTTTTTTTTTTTTTTTTTTTTTCCAGTGCATGCTGGAAATCTCCACTTGGATGGATACATGACTTGAATCTCAAGATAAAATAGACGATCATTTAACCAGCTGGTTTGATACCAAATAGCAGGGATTTCCAGTTCCCCAGCCAAGTGGGGATCTCCACTGCTTCAACTTCACTTCAGTGCCATCAATTCCATACTTCATTCCATTTCTGTATTAGGTCTGATTTAATAGCAAGTTATAGGAACCAAGGCAAACCAAGACAAACTTAAGCAAGATGAGAATTGAGAAATGTGGTGGTATTACTGACCTCAGGCAAGGCTGATCTCAGGGGCTCAAACAATGTCATCAGGTCTCTCTCATTCCACTTCTCAGAGCTCTGCTTCTCTTTATGCCTTGGCCCCATTCTCTGTCCTATGGCAGGGAGAGCTGGGTGTCGGCAGCTTCAATCTCATATCCTCTTAGTACATTAACCTCAAAAGCAAGAGAGCTTTGAGCAGAAGATTATGGTTGGCTTTGCTTAGGTCACAAACCCACACCTGAACTAATCACTTTGGCCAGGATGATGGAGTCCTCTGCCTGACCTGATGGGTCATGCATCCATTTGTGTGGAGTAGATGGGGCAGGAGGTAGCATTGTGATTGTCAGCCCCACTAAGTACCAATACTTACAAAGTATAAAAGTATGCGTCCGGGCGCGGTAGCTCACACCTGTAATTGCAGCACTTTGGGATTGCTGAGGCGGACGGATCACCTGAGGTCGGGGGTTCGAGACCAGCCTGACCAACATGGAGAAACCCTGTCTCCAATAAAAATACAAAATTAGCTGGGCGTGGTGGCTCATGCCTGTAATCCCAGCTACTTGAGAGGCTGAGGCAAGAGAATCACTTGAACCCAGGAGGTAGAGGTTGCAGTGAGCCGAGATCACACCATTGCACTCCAGCCTGGGCAACAAGAGCAAAACTCCATCTCAAACAAAACAAAACAAAACAAAGCAAAAACAAAAACAAAAACAAAAAAGTATGTCCTGCATGGCCTATAAGAATGTATAATCTGGCCAGGCTGGAGTGTAGGATGCATGTGAGGGGGTGGTAAGAGTCCAATAGGGTCATATCTATAGAAAGGGTATATTTATCCTGAGAGTAGTAGAGAGACATTGAAGGGTTTTATTTTTATTTTATTTTATTTTTTGAGACGGAGTCTCACTCTTTCGCCCAGGCTGAAGTGCAATGGCTCGATCTCGGCTCACTGCAACCTCCGCTTTCCAGGTTCAAGTGGTTCTCCTGCCTTAGCCTCTGGAGTAGCTGGGATTACAGGCGTTTGCCACCACGCCCAGCTAATTTTTGTATTTTTAGTAAAGACGGGGTTTCATGATGTTGGCCAGGCTGGTCTCGAACTCCTGACCTCAAGTGATCCACCCGCCTTGGCCTCCCAAAGTGCTGGGATTACAGGCATAAGCCACCAGGCCCGACCCATTGAAGGGTTTAATAGAGGAGTGACGTGATCAGATTTGAGTTTTAGAAAGATCCCCTAAGCAGCTAAGTGGAGAATAGATTGGAGGAATAGATATTGGATAAGGAGTCTATTAGGAGGCAAATGCAATAGTTCTGGTAGGGAGGAACAGGAATATAAAGGAGGGATTGATTTAAGATGTATTAATTTGCCAGGCATGGTGGCTCAAGCCTGTAATCCCAGCACTTTGGGAGGCCGAGACGGGCGGATCACGAGGTCAGGATATCGAGACCATCCTGGCTAACACGGTGAAACCCCGTCTCTACTAAAAAATACAAAAAACTAGCTGGGCGAGGTGGCGGGCGCCTGTAGTCCCAGCTACTAGGCAGGCTGAGGCAGGAGAATGGCGGGAACCCGGGAGGCAGAGCTTGCAGTGAGCTGAGATCCGGCCACTGCACTCCAGCCTGGGCGACAGAGCGAGACTCCGTCTCAAAAAAAAAAAAAAAAAAAGTATTAATTTGCTCACACTTGTAATTCTAGCACTTTGGGGGGTCGAGGTGGGACGATAACTTTAGGCCAGGAGTTTGAGACCAGCCTGGGCCACATAGTGAGACTCTGTCTACTACTCCCCAGGAGGCTGAGGCCCATTCCACAGACTTTCTTTTTAGTCTCTTGCATTTTCTGCTGAGCACCTAAGATATCCCTTGGGAAAAGCTAGACCCAGGCTTGTGACCCAGGCTTGTGCCTTCGGAGTCTCTGTGCTTTTAGGCAGCTAGAGGGCAGGAGGTCAGAGTTTGGAAAAAAAGAAAAAGAAGAAGAAGATGTATTAAGATGTAAAATTTAGAATGTTTATGAGGTAAAATTGGTTCCATTTAAATGAGGCTGGGAGAAGTCTAAGATGCTTTCTTCTCAGGGTTCAGTCTGAATAAGTCATAGGTGAGATTTACTAAGTTAGGAACATGAAAGAAATACAGTGAGAAGATGTTTGCCTATGTGACATCCAAGTGAAGTTGTCCAAAAGACAACTTGACCAAAGTCAACTTGAAACTCAAGAAGTACAGGATGGAGGCCGGGCATGGTGGCTCACGCCTGTAATCCCAACACTTTGGGAGGCCGAGGCGGGTGGATCACAAGGTCAAGAGATTGAGACCATTCTAGCCAACATGGTGAAATCCCGTCTCTACTAAAAATACAAAAATTAGCCAGGTGTGGTGGCGTGCGTCTATAGTCCCAGCTACTCAGGAGGCTGAGGCAGGAGAATTGCTTTAACCTGGGAGGCGGAGGTTGCAGTGAGCAGAGATCACACCACCGCACTCCAGCCTGGCAACAGAGTGAGACTCTGTCAAAAAAAAAAAAAAAAGAAGAAAAGAGGAGGAGGAGGAGAAGAAGAGGAAGAAGAAGAAGAAGGAGGAGGAGGAGCAGGAGGAGGAGAAGGAGAAGGAGGAGAAGAAGAGAAGCAGCAGCAGCAGAAGCAGTAGTACAGGATGGAAATATAGACTTGGTAGTTCCAGTCTGTAACCGTGTGTCACTCAGGTGGATTTAAACGAGCCATTTGTTGAAAGGGCACTAGGTGAGTCACGGGATTGCCAGGCAAAAGACCCAAGCTTGGAAAATAGGCAGGAACAATGAGAGGCCAGTCCACCAGAGCACAGGCCAAATTCAGAAGCCAGAACCAGTCCCACAAGACCACTGCTGCTGTCATCATTATTGGACACGGGATGTCACCACTACCAGTACCCACACCACGAGAGTCCCTGGGCATGGGGTAAAGCTGACCCTGCTCTCCTGTCACCACTGCCACTGGCATGAATTCTCCATGATTCTATTTCTCTGAATCACTCCAGAATCTACATTTCTGGAAGATGCTTGGCCAGGCCGAGGCCACATGCCTCTGTCTTAGCTAGAGAGCTGGGAAAGCAAAGATCCAAACTTTATACTGTCTGTCATGAAAGATGGGCTCTGCTTACTTCTAAGACTTGTAACATAAGAAGGAGATTCTGTTTCTGGGCAACTCCGAATTACCAAGATCTCATTCAAGTGGCCACGGAGGCCACCAGGAAGAGTAACAGGAGAAATGGGCATGGGCTGAGCTGCTTTTATACTTAAGTAGGGAATGAAGGAAAGGGAGTATAATAAGGATACTACAAAGGAGTCATGTGAGGTGTAGCAAGAAACTGGAAGAGTGTAGCCCATAAGAGCCAACAGAGGAAAGGGTTGCAGGGGCAGGATGATCAGCGATGCCAAATGATACCATGCGGTCGATTGCAGGAGCAAGACGATTGACAATGCCAAATGACACTGTGTGGTCATATAAATTAAGCCTGAAAATTCCCAATGGATTTGTCCATTTGTAAGTCCTGTGTCACTTTGGTGAAAGTATTTTCAGTAGAAATTTTGGGGAGAGGTCAGATGACACCAGATTTAAGGAACAACTGAAGACAAGGAAGTGGAGAGGGAGAGTATAGCCTACTCCTAGAAGCTTGGTTGGAGGCAAGAAAAATCAGTAGCATGGCATATAGGATTCAAATTGGATTTTCTTTTTAAGGTTGGGCTAGTTGATCAAGTTTATATACTGAGATCAAAGAGTAAGGGAGAGGAAAAAGTTGAATATAAATGAAAGAAAGAGATAAGTGAAGGAGCAGATTTCCCAAAGAGGCAAAAAGGAATGAAATACAGATCACAGTGAAAGGATTAACTTTGTATTTGAAGACAGACCTTGCCACTTCTGAAACAGAAAGGATGGGAGAGATTCAAATGTTTGGAGGGGACAGAAAATTGAGGCAGTTCCCCCATGGCCTTTTATTTTTTTAAAAGAGATGGGGAGTCTCTCGTTCCATTGCTGAGGCTGGAGTGCAGTGCCATAACCACAGTTCACTGTAGCCTTGAACTCCTGGGCTCCAGAGATCCTCCTGCCTCAGCCACCCAAGTAGCTGGCACCCATAGCCTTTATTTTTTCTGTGAAGCAGAATGAGGGGTGGTGGGAGAGGCTGACATGTGGAAGGGTTGCTGGGTATACTGAGGGCTCTGCTGAGGAGACAGTGAATTTATAGGAGCTCTGTACTGAGAAGGGGTGGCCTGCCCCTCCACACCTGTGGGTGTTTCTCGTAAGGTGGAACGAGAGGCTTGAGAAAAGAAATAAGACACAGAGACAAAGTATAGAGAAAGAGAAGCGGGGGCCCAGGGGACCGGCGCTCAGCTTACAGAGGACCCACGCCTCCGTTCCCTTAGTATTTATTGATAATTATCTTTACCATCTTAAAGACAGGGGAGTGGCAGGACAATAGGATCAAAGAAAAAGAGGAAATCGGCAGTAAGACATATGAACAAAAATCTCTGTGACATGAATAAGTTTAAAGGAAAATGTTGTGCCTTGAGATGCATATGCAAACATCTCCATAAACCATTTAGCAGCATTGTTTCAGTCTATCACATGGGGAGAAACCTTAGACAACACCTAGCTTTCTTAGGCAGAGGTCCCTGCGACCTTTGGCCGTGTACGTGTCCTTGGGTAGTTGAAATTAAGAGAATGGTGATGACTTTTACCCAGCAAGCTGCCTTCAGGCACTTGTTTAACAAAGACACATCCTGCACAGCCCAAAATCCATTCAACCTTGAGTCACCGCAGCACATGTCTCTTGCAAGGACAAGGTTGGGGGTAGGGTCACAGATGAACAGTATCTCAAATACAGAACAAAATGGAGTCTCTTATGTCTACTTCTTTCTATATAGACACAGTAACAGGCTGATCTCTCTTTCTTTTCCCCACATACTGAGCGCATATTAAGTTAGCTTAAGCCATTTATTCTAGATAAAAACTGACTCCTAGTCCCCCAAGATCAGAGGGCCTCAGAAAGTGCCTGGGGTAGGGTGTGGTGGCTCACACCTGTAATCCCAGCACTTTGGGAGGACAAGATGAAGGACTGCTTGGGTTCAGGAGTTCAAGATCAACCTCTGCAACACAGGGAGACCCCATCTCCACACACACACACACAAAATTAATTAGCCAGATATGTTAGTGCATACTTGAGCCTTGGAGGCTGCAGTAAGCTATGATGACACCACTGTACTCAAGCCTGAGTAACAGAGTGGGTGACACCCTGACAAAAAAAAAAAAAAAAGAAGAAGAAACGGGGGTGGGGGGGCCTGGGAAGCTGCCAGGAAGCAGGCAGTAGTCTCACCATTTCTGGTCTCTGCCTCTCCATGCTTCATTCTGTGTCCCCAGATGGTCTTTTTTCCTTTTCTCATTCATCATAGTAGGTGGGAGGTACCATAGCTCCTAAGTCTATGTCTCTTTTGCTTAAGAAACCAGTCCAGTTAGAATCATAATCTGTTAGCTCTAATCCCAGATTTTCAGGAGAACATCTGCTTCACACAGCTTAGATCAGGAATCCACTCACAGTTCAATAAACTGCAGCTAGAGTGCTAGGGGTCACATAAGATGAACATGGCCCTGGGGCCTGTGGATCCATAGTGTGGGTGTGGAAACTATAATTCCCACAGAATAGGGTTCATGGGCTAAACTAACCTAGATGGTGTCCACTTAAGTGTGCAGGATTCGGTGACGTCCTTTATCCTGGTTTAGGATGGGAGAGTAGAGAAGGTAGATAGCTGGCATGACCAGGGGTGTGATTTTTACAGAGTCAGTGCAAGCATATTAACAAAAATGTGATTAAAAGTGACTGACCAAGGATCTGGACTAAGTAGGAAAACAGGTGAAGCCTGGAAGATACTGATAAACTATGAGGTGGCTGAGATTCATGATATAGAAGAGCTGGTGGTATGCTGGGAATGGGGAATTCTAAAGGTTATTGAATACTGGAGTTGGACTTGTCACTCATGGGCACACTGCTTATGTTCCAACACTCCCATACACACTTGGTTCTCAAAAGCTATTATGGGGCCCTTGATGGTGAGTTGTTTTAGAGAGCAAGCCCGACTCCTTCCCCTACTACTCTGAACTTCTGCACTCTGAAACCGAGGCTATACTGATCCCTCACTTTTTTCAGTTACTATAAGCAATAGGTGTAACAAACTCATACCGAGACAGTGTTGTGGCCCAGGCTGAGTGGCAAGGTGAGCAGAGGGGACATCAAAAGGGTAAGGAGTTAGAAAGGAGAGGCTGAGAATGTGCAAATGTAAATCAACCAACAACAAAAAGTTAACTGGGAAACTTCTGAGACCAGCTTAGGAGGGATAGACATGACATGTTTATATCATTCAGAGCCAAAGCCTTCTTTGTGTGTACTGTGTCCAGCTACAAAGAGGGAGTGAGGAAACAGAGTAGGTCTAAGATAAGCCTTTTCCCATTAGTGCTGATGGAAAAGAGGGTCACGTGGAAGCCCCAAGACTGATAAGGATGAAGGAGGTCTGGCCATGTCTAGGGTTAATAACATAATAACCACAATTACAGCTTCCATGTATGGACTACTTCCTAGTCCCAGGTACTCTGCTGGTTACTTGACATGGCTTAGTTGGAATCGTATGAAATTGAAGGTATTGGACTGTTTAGAAACTACAAAAATAGCAATTTCATACGATTCAACCTAACACTATCTCAGTTCATCCTTACCACAACGGCTCCAAGAAACACGTATTACTGTCTCCACCTCAAAGAGGAGAAATCATACTCACAAAGTGAAAGTCATTGTTTAAGGCTGCACCATCAATAAGTGCCAAACCTAAGCTTCAGACCCAGATTGACTAGAAGGCTAGGGTGCTTTCCATCACGCTGCAGCTACCGGGGAACAAATAAGTTAAATGTCAGAATTTTTAAAAGCCCGAGGTGTTCGACTTCCACTATCGAACCAGAGAATCCAGCAGTCAGCAGAGCCTCAGGACTTCCCTCAGTCTCTACCTGCCAGCCCCAGCCTCCAGCGAGGGGACTCCCAGCCTACAAGCAATCTGGGTTACCCTCCCTGCTCGTTCCTCCCAACCACACGGGGCGCTAAATGCAAGCATTCTCCTTTGGGCGTTCCCCGCACGCCCCCAGAGTCCCTCTTCCTTCTCCACTGCCTCCCCGACCCACGGCGCAGGCGCCACCCCCGATCCGCACCCCTTCCCGACTAGCGACCGTCGCGCAGGCGTCCCAGGGCTGGCGTCGGCGGCTGAGGCGCGCCCAGGAGCGGGCAGTCAGGCTGTTGGTTAGGAGCGGGCCACGTGCCATGGTGTCACCGCGCGAGCGTGCGCAGAGTGGCTGAGCGCGCCCGTGACGGAACGACGAGGCGTGGGGTGTGCGACCTCGCCCGCCAGGCCCGGCCCCCGCCCCTTGGTCTGCCGCTCCGCCCCCGCGGGGCGTCCCGGGCCGCTCGTCCCGTCGGCTGCGGCCGCGCGCGGCCCGGGGTCGCCGTGAGTACTCGCGAGGCTGGCCTGTGGGGCCGCCACCACGGGCACGGGGCGGTGCGACCGGGCCGCGGGAAGGGTGCGGGGTTCGCCCCGCCTCCGCAGGGGTGGACGAAGTGAGGGGCTTGGACCGGGAGGTTCCGAGGGTCCCTCCTAGGCTGGACGGGCTTCTCAGGCCCGGCGACCGAGCGGCATAGATCGGGCACAGAGCGTCTTCCCTGGGGAGGCAGGTGTTGAGTGTTTTTGGGGTCTTCAGGGGAGCCCCGGAGAACCGGTGTAACTGCTTCCCCGGGAGAGGCCTCAGGGCCTGTCCTGGAAGCACCGGTGCCAGAGAGTGTTTTCAGGGGGTGGGGGCAGCCCTGTCCTCTCTCCCTACTGGGTGCCCGAGATAGCGCTGACTTGCGGTAATCGCCCCTCAGTGATTCTTCGTAGTAGTCTTTGTTTAGTGGCCTAGTCTTGAGAAGGGAGCACACGGGATGGAGTGGGGTAACCTCTTCCAGGACCACAAAGCCCGGAGCCCAACCCCCATTTTTAACGTTGAGCTCTGAAGCTGCTTTGACTAGACGTGAAGTTGTCACACCCAGAGAAGCGCCCATGGCCTAGGGAAAGACGTTTGTGATCCAGACTTGCTCGTTTACGTTTGACTTATTCCCGTGGAAATTCATAAAGCGTTCTATATTAGTTGCTGAGTTTAACACCTTCTCTGGACACTCATCATATAGTCTTATTTTTGGCCCAACTTCTTTTGTAAGGTCCCATTCTTTACCTCATTTAGATAAATCAGATAGGTCTTTCTTGCTTAATTCATGAACAACTAAATTATAAGCACACCACGTGAAGATTAGATTTAATTAGGACCTGTCCAATGTCTTTACATCCCAGTCCTTCTGTACTCCTAACCTTAAGCAAATTGCTCAACCTCTATAGGTCTAAGTATTCTGTGTGTAATATGAAAGCTTTGAATTAGGCCACCTTTCCGGCTTGTTTTTTAAAACGTGTCTGTGATTCTGTGAATTCCATGACCCATCACCTTCCTTTTCCAACTCTTCACCTTTTAAATCCACTTTCCATCTCTCCAGAGGAAAGGGCATTGAGAGGAGAGGGAGCAAGTCCCTTTCACTAAAGCAGCCTGGTTTGAAAAAGCTGGTAATCTCTGAACTGTCTCTTCCTTGAACGAGACGATCTCCCTCTCAACTACCTTTTTCTCCTTGTGATAGCAACAGAAACCAAGCAGCAACAGCCCTTGGAAAGAGGCTAAATTTTTCTTGACTTCTGCAGCGACAAAGACCGTGAAAAGTTGGCACTTCTGGCCTAACGCTGCCATCATCCTACCCCTCACGCCAGGGCAACCCAGGCTGGACATTTAGTGCCTCCCTCTTTACTTCTCTCTGATCATCCAGATCAGCACTTGACTGTTTATTTTCAAATCTCACGAACCTCACCCCAAGATCTTCACATTCTGGTTCTCAGCTACTCTTGAAGGTGAATGAAGTTTTGGTTTTTAAAATCATTTTTTGTGTGATTTTTGTCTATGTGTAGAAACATGTAGGTTATTGTATATATCTCCCATTAGACTTAAGTATCCAGCAGAGGGTTCATTCATTCATTCACTCATTCAAGAAATGTTTTAAGGGACTAATAATGTAGACTGAAAACAGTCAAAGCCTCTGCCACCAGAGTGTATATTCTGATAAACATTTCATGTGTTAGAACATGGTAAGTGGAAAAAAATAAAGCTGGGAAGGGAAATAGAGAGTGGTAGTATGTGGGTGTTGAGTTGTTGCTGTTTCAATAAATAGGATGGTCAAGGTGGCCTTTGAGCAGAGATCTGGAAGAGTGAAGGAACAAGCCATGTGGATATATGGGTGGAAAGCATTCCGAGAAAGGGAAACAGCAGGGACAAAGGCCCTGTGGTGGGAATATGCTTGGGAATATGATGGGAATATGCTTGGTGAGTTTGAAGAACAGCAAACAGCAAAATGAGGCAATTGTAGAGCCTTGGTTAATCTTCCTTTTAACATTTAGAGTTGACTCTGAGGAGAGTCCATTAGAGTAGCTTCTGATTTTTTTAACTTTTTATTTTGAAACTTTTCAACTTTACATGAAAGTAGGGAGGTAGGGATTACCAGAAAACCCTCATGTACGTCACTTAGCTTCATCGGTAATCAACATTTTGCTATTTGCTATATTTATTTCATCTATTATCCTCCCTCCTTTTTTTATGTGTGTGTGCCAGGGTAGTATTTTAAAACAAATCTCAGTGATCAGGTCATTCCATCTCTAAGAACTTCAGTTATACTTTCCTTTTGCATGTTGTGTCTGAGAGATCAGGCAACACTATCGGCTGGAAGACTCCTATGCTGGCTCTGCTCTGGCATTGTGCCTTTTGTTCCCATCCTGGCTTAGTTACCAGTTTTAAGTTGGTATTTAAGGAATGAACCACAGGTCCTTAGAACACACAAGGATCTAGAACTGGAACAGTGGTTCTCAAATTTTATGCATCAGAACAACTTGGAGGGTGTGTTAAAACACAGATTACTGGGTCCAGTTTCTGGAATTTCTTTCTTTTTTGCGCAGTTTCGGCTTGCTGCAACCTCTGCCTCCTCGGGTCAAACGATTCTCCTGCTTCAGCCTCCCGAGTAGCTGGGAATACAGGTGTGCACCACTATGCCCGGCCAATTTTTTTATTTTTAGTAGAGACAGGGTTTCACCATGTTGTCCATGCTGGTCTCGAACTCCTGACCTCAGGTGACCTGCCCACCTGGGCCTCCCAAAGTGCTAGGATTGCAGGCATGAGCCTCAGTGCCTGGCCATTTCTGTAGTTTCTAATTCAGTAGGTCTTAGGAGGAGTCTGAGAATTTGCATTTCTAACAAGTTCCTAGATGATACTGATGCTACAGGTCCACCAACCCCAGTCAGAGAATCACTAATCTGGAAACGTGACATTCAGTAGAACTTTATTAGAGACCACCCAGGCACAGTGGCTCACGCCTGTAATCCCAACACTTTGGGAGGCCAAGGTGGGTGGATCACCTGAGGTCAGGAGTTGGAGACCAGCCTGGCTAACCTGGTGAAACCCCTGTCTCTACTAAAAATACAAAAATTAGCTGGGCGTGGTGGTGGGCACCTGTAATCCCAGCTACTTGGGAGGCCGAGACAGAATTGCTTGAAGCCGGGAGGCGGAGGTTGCAGTGAGCCAAGATCACGCCATTGCTCTCCAGCTTGGGCAACATAGCAAAACTCTGTCAGAAAACAAAAAGAAGAAGAAGAAGAAGAACTGTATTAGAGACCAAGAACACCTCTGTTTGAGGTTGGAGTGTTTTCAACTGAGATACATGCAGAGCTCGTGACTTGCTGGTCTAGAGATCAGCAGAAAGCTTTTTTAGCCTGCTCTTAGGATAACTTTGCCATCTTCAGCCATTAAAGCCTTCATAATTTCACAGATGAGTTTTTTGTTTTGTTTTGTTTTTCTGCTATATGTGGAGGCTTTAGTGGGGCTAAAAGTTGCTGGTATAGGATTAGGAGTCTGTGAGATTAGAAGCAAGCAGGGAACTGTATATGAAAGGGCTCTGGATTAAGTGTTTTTCTAAGCATTTTTTGGGATAATTATTGCATTTTTATTTGGGAAGCAGGTTCCAAGCTGACTCTAGGGCATTATTTTGGCAATGACAACTGAGATCATAACTGGCAAAAGATGTTCAGTGTTGTTGTTGAGGACTTTTTGTTTTGAGACAAGAGTGTTTGCTCTTGTTGCCCAGGCTGGAGTGCAATGGTGCGATCTTGGCTCACTGCAACCTCTGCCTCCTGGATTCAAGCGATTCTCCTGCCTCAGCCTCCTGAGTCCTATATTTTTAGTAGAGACAGGGTTTCACCACATTGGTCAGGCTGGTCTTGAACTCCTGACCTCAGGTGATCCGCCCACCTTGGCCTCCCAAAGCGTTGGGATTACAGGCGTGAGCCACTGCACCCGGCCATTGAGGACTTTTTAAGTTAGCTATCATTGCCATATAATAGCTAGTAATACTGATGTTTAAAGAGAGATAATGGCTCAACATGGAGAAATAACTAAAAATAAAGAGTCTAGAAATAATCCGATTCTGAATCTTAACTCTGGTGTGAGTTGGTACTCTGAAGAATTAACTGACAGAGTAAACATAAGCATCTTGTCCTGCCACCATCACTTTTGGCTTTAGGAGTTGTAACATTATGAGCTAGAGCAAGGTCTTGCTTTCCAGTTAAACTGGAAAGCTTGCCCAGCTTTCCAGTTTAAGTAGAATAGCAATATCTTGTATATAGTGCTTTTGTGTTTCATTACCTATAAAGAACTACATGTGCAAGTGTGCATGTATATGCATACAAGCATGTCTTTTTATATGCAAGTATCTGTATGTATAATTTTTTTTTTTTTTTTTTTTTTTTTTTTAGACGGAGTCTCGCTGTGTCGCCCAGGCTGGAGTGCAGTGGCGCGATCTCGGCTCACTGCAAGCTCCGCCTCCCGGGTTCACGCCATTCTCCCGCCTCAGCCTCCGAGTAGCTGGGACTACAGGCGCCCGCCACCACGCCCGGCTAGTTTTTTTTGTATTTTTAGTAGAGACGGGGTTTCACCATGTTAGCCAGGATGGTCTCGATCTCCTGACCTCGTGATCCACCCGCCTCGGCCTCCCAAAGTGCTGGGATTACAGGCTTGAGCCACCGCGCCCGGCCTGTATGTATAATAAAAGTGTATTAATGGCCGGATGTAATGGTCCACGCCTGTATTCCCAGCAATTTGGAAGGCCGAGGCCGGTAGATCAGATGAGGTCAGGAGTTCGAGACCAGCCTGGCCAACATGGTGAAACCCCATCTCTACTGAAAATATTAAAATTAGCTGTGCATGGCGGTGGGCACCCGTAATCCTAGCTACTTGGGAGACTGAGGCATGAGAATTGCTTGAACACTGGAGGTGAAGGTTGCAGTGACCCAAAATCACGCCATTGCACTCCAGCCTGGGTGACAAGAGTGAAACTCCGTCTCAAAAGAAAAGCATATTCATAAATATGTGTGCCTGTATATATACCACCCAGCTATTAAATGGTGATGAAACCCATTGTTTTCTACTTTCCACAGGACAGTGACTTGTTACCACCACAGCAGCAGAGCCTGCCATCCCCAACAGATCTCCAGTTGTCCCTGACATCGTGCCCTACTTTCCCTCCTTTTGTGGTCTCCTAAATGCCGATTTCGTTGACCTTGGTTCGGCTGGTGGTATGGAGGGGTGCTGCCTAGCACTGACCTGAGAGTGTGTGTGACCCACTGACCCAATGGTGAGAACTGACTGCCCGCCTCTCCAACTGATTGTTCAAAGGGTGGAGGAGACAAAGTGCAGATCTCACCCTTTCTTGGTATTTTCCCTTCTACCCTTGTGGAAGATAGAGTGGCTATTTGAAGTTAAAGGAAAGGGAAGGGGCACAGAAACAGTATTACTTGATGTGTTTGTGTAGGTGGGTTTTCTTGGGGAGAGAGAGGAGAGTTAAGTACTTTAAAGGACAGAAAGAAAATAATGAGACGAGAGCTTAGGTATGCTTGGGAACTGTCTTAGATAATGATCCTGGAAGAGGCCAGCTTGTACTGGAACTGAGATATGCTTAGGAATCAACCTTGACATTGAAGTCATTTGCATTTCTCTCCTACTGGCTACCAG
This sequence comes from Chlorocebus sabaeus, assembly GCF_047675955.1. Lineage (NCBI taxonomy): Eukaryota > Metazoa > Chordata > Mammalia > Primates > Cercopithecidae > Chlorocebus > Chlorocebus sabaeus. Next base: position 48,072,565 of record NC_132929.1, on the reverse strand, counting down.
AGCCTCTCAATCATCATGCTGAGACTTCAGAAGGCCCAAATTCCCTAGATGTTTTCCTCTGTCCCACTAAGAGCTAGTCTATGGATATGATCATATCAGGAAGAGACTGAGACTCTCCCAAAGGGTGAGGTGAAAGGTGTAAAGGGATCAGGGCTTCAGTTATTCTGTCTTTTCCCAATCTTTGTGGGAATCTGTTTCCCATCATATCATCCCACCTGCTTCCATGGGATAATAGGGACCTAACAAAGCATGATATCCTTATTTCTCATCACTAGGACATCAAAGGCCAGTTCTGGAATGATGACGACTCGGAGGGAGATAATGAATCAGAGGAATTTCTCTATGGAGTTCAGGTGAGGTTCCATCTCCCAAGACCCCCATGTTGGATGGTCTAGATGTGTGCTGCTCTTTGGATACATCAGGAGTGAAAGAGGTTCTGGAGCACAGATGAGATGAGGTTATAATGTTGGTGTGGTCTGAGCATGGTCTTGTCAGAGCTGATCCCATGCCCTTGCTCTTCCTTTGGAATCATACTTGTTCCACTAGAGTAAACTACATCCTCTGTATGTGGAGACTACCCATATGTTCTTAATTAGACATAATTATTTTCTGACTCTTAACACTAGCCAGTGGGGGTAGTTTCATTCATTAGGGTCACATCTTAAAAGATTACTCTGCCAGCGATTGCTTAATGCCATCACTACCCAGGCACAGCCCTGAGCAGAAATACCCAGACTCTCAGAATACTCTTCATATAGAACCAATCTTAGGAAACATGTAACTTCAGCCTGTGCTGAGTTGTCATAGAAGGTATCCTGGTCAAGGTCTGAGAGGAAAAGCTGGAGATTTAAGGAAGTGAACTCCAAGCAAAAGCCTACATTTGGTATGCTGAACCTTTTTAAAGTCGTGATGAAATGCAGACCTCTGTTAATGAAATCCCTTGGTAGGGTCACCACTGAGAACCCCTTCACATAAGTGGCTTTCACTTACCTTATATTACTGTCTGATTTCTCCTGTTCCTGGTGTCTCTTCATATTCTTTTTATTATCATCTCTCTCTTTCCCTCGTCTTTTTCCACCTCTCTCCACCACCATTTTTGCTGCTATCTCAGGGGAGCTGTGCAGCTGACCTGTATCGACACCCACAGCTTGATGCAGACATTGAAGCCGTGAAGGAGATCTACAGTGAGAACTCTGTATCCATCAGGTGGGACTCTGCTTCAGGGGTGGCAGGGGAGCAAGTCACTTCTTTCTGAGTTGTTAGAAGTCTAGAGGTTTTTCTTTTTATCATATGATAGTGGGATAAATTATGAACTTAATGATAGAAAATGCTCAGAATAAATGAGCTTGGCTGACAGTAGAGAGTAGAGAAGTAAGGCCACTTTTCTTAGGAATTCCCTCTTATCCTAGACCCCTCTGGGCCAGTAGTCTCACCTTTCAGGTAAGAAATGCTTTTGGCCTGGGAGAAGACACTGATCATGTAAGTGGTGTAAGGCTGTAGCTAAGACCCTAGGTACAAAACTGTTGTCCACTTTTCCCTTTCTCCTGTCCCCAGGCTAAGTTCTCTTTCCACCTCAGTTTCTATTCCCTTTCTCCCTTAATGAGTCTCACCTGTTGTCACCTGTATCTCTATAGAGAATATGGAACTATCGATGACGTGGACATTGACCTCCACATCAACATCAGCTTCCTCGATGTAAGTGGGGCTAGTACCTGCCAACAACATGTCTAGCTGGACTGTGGAATTTGTCATGTAGGCCAGGAGTCTTGTTCCTGAGTGCTGTATTTGGAGCATATATTCTTCATCTTTGTCTTTCCTAAACCATCAGCAGACAGTGGTGTGTACTGTCATGTGCATGTGTGTGTCATATAGGGGAAATTTCAGGTCCATTCCTGTATGTTGCTAAACTGGAAACTATTTCCCGTCTTCTTTTAGGAGGAAGTCTCTACAGCCTGGAAGGTCCTCCGGACAGAACCTATTGTGTTGAGGCTGCGATTTTCTCTCTCCCAGTACCTAGATGGACCAGGTAAAGGCAGTGACTTTGGGCAAGTGGGTGATCTGAGTGTGGTCTAATCCAAAGCCCTAAGTTAACTAAGGTAGAAAAAAATTAGGAACAAGGTCCTTGGGCTCAATCTGCAGGCTATCGGTAGGGGCTTTTTAGTCCCGTGTAATTGGTGTCTTCATCCCCTGTCACCTGATAACCATTCCCTAAAGGCCTTCTTGCCTAATGACATTGTTTTCTCTGGTTCCAAGATAAAATTTCTTTCTCCTTCTTTTCTCAACATCCTACTGAGGATATTTCAGATTCATATGAGAGCTTCTAGAATCTGCCTTCTGCTTCAGATGTTTTTTTTCTTCCACCATTACTGTTTAGAGTACCCAGCAGCTATGATCTTTAGAATTTACAGAAGCTCTGCCACTGAGCTTTGGACTCCAGGAAGTCAAGAGATACATACTTACTAGTAGCCTTCTCTTCTCTTTGCAGAACCATCAATTGAGGTTTTCCAGCCATCAAATAAGGAAGGATTTGGGCTGGGTCTTCAGTTGAAAAAGTAAGAACTTTGGTCTTTTCTGGTCATGGACATGTGAAGGAAGGAAAGAGAGATGGAAATGTATGGATGGACAGGCAGAGCCTTGGATGGAATACCTCCTTCCAAAAATGTCTTTCTGAAATATGCCCAGTAAAAGCTAAAATAAATTTAGGGAGCCAGATTTAAGGTTGTGGAGAGAGAGTGTATGGTTCTTGGGTGTCAGAACCTGAGACTTTCTAGAGGTAAAAGAGGCTCATCACTACTTAGCATTTTTACTACCCTGGAATCTTTCTTCAGAGTAAGTCTCTAGGGATTTAATTTTAGTTTATTGAATGTGTTGAGCATTAAGCTAACTATATGGTATACAAAGAAATGAAGCATATTTTCCACTCTCAGTGAAGTTTCAAATAGAGTCCACTGGATACATATTCTAATACAGGTGAATATGTAAGGTTTAGAAAGGACCCTGAAGAGAGACTCTGTCTGTTGAAAGGGTGATGATTAATAATTTCCTTTTTTTTTTTTTTTGAGACAGAGTCTTGCTTTCACCCAGGCTGGAGTGCGGTGGCATGATCTTGGCTTACTACAACTTCTGCCTCCTGAGTTCAAGTGATTCTTGTGCCTCAGCCTCTTAAGTATCTGGGATTACAGGCACCCATCACCATGCCTCGCTAAGTTTTGTATTTTTAGTAGAGATGGGGTTTCTCTATGTTGGCCAGGTTGGTCCTGAACTCCTGGCTTCAAGTGATCCACCTGCCTCAGCCTCCCCAAGTGCTGGGATTATAGGTGTGAGTCACTGCACCCAGCCAATCATTAGTAATTTTCAAAGATGGGTAAGAGTTGTCCATGTAGACAGATTCCGAGGGTGCATAACATTTGCAGGGGCTTAGTCACATAAAGCAGTATGTGTGTAGGGAGCTTCAGGTAGTTAAATATTGCTGGTAAAATACAAGCTGGGGGTGTAGGAGCCAAAGCCAGAGAATAGGGAAGGGTTCAAGTTAGAGAGGGTCTTGGACTTTTATCCTGTAGGCAGTGTGAACATTGAGGGGTTTAGGCAAAGAAATGACGTGGTCAGATTAATTTTTAAAAACCATTCTGGTAGCATTGTACAAAATGGGTAGGAGGGGATGAGACAAGAGACCAAAACTAGTGTAATAGGTTGCTTTTGTAAAAGTCAAGACAAGAGATGCTAAAGGCCTGAGCTAAAGTGTGATTATAGGTGAGAATGGAGATGAGAGACAGATTAGAAAGATTTGTGAGGTATAAAATCAATAAGACTTGAAGACTGATTTACATGTATTGAATATAGCCATAAGGGCCAAAGAATAGTGGAAAATACATGTAGGTTTCCAACCTAGATGTATGGGTAAATTGTGATACCACCAATGTAAATAGGGATATGAGAATGGAGCAGTTTTGTAGGATGAGGATAGGTAATTAGTTCCATTTTTGGCGTGTTATTTAAAAGTAACTTTCGGATATGCTGGTGGAGATGCTTATCTGAAATGTCAATTTGCTACTTACCGGAGAAGTTAGGGTTGAAGATATGCATCAGTGCGTGTGGGAAGAAATTACAGCCAGTGAATATGAGATTGCCAAAGGAGGGCACGATAATGGGAAAAGAAGATAGGATCAAGGACAAAATACCCTTAAACAGTCAGACAAAATCCCGAAGAAACCAGCACGGTAGGCAGAGGAAGAAGTAACACTGCAGGTAGGTCAGAGTAATGTAGGAAGAGAAAGGTGGCACAGAAGACAAAGGAGGGCAGGTTCTGCAAGGAGGGCCAGATGCCAGAGAAGATAAGGGAAGAACCTGGGAGTTTCCATTGGATTTAGCATCAGGACGAGAACAATTTTAGTGATGAAGGTAGGAACCAGAATACAGAAATTTGAGAGGTGAGTGGTTGGCAACAACATAGAAACATTGAGTATGGGTTGAGAAATTTGGGTGGGGATGGGAAAGCAACAGGGAGAGGTTAACTAGACTAAGGTGCAGAAAGTTGCCATTTTCTGTTGACTTTTGGAAAGGAACTGAGAAGAAAGGGGAATGATTGACACATCAAGCTCCCTAAAAAGGCAAGTCAGGGCTGAGATCTAGAGCACAAATCGAAGGACTGATCTTAGGTAGAAGGGTCACCTTACCTCCAGAAAATGGAGGGATCGAGGTAGGGTAGAAATATAAATAGATGTTATAGTAGGGTTGGAAAATTAAGGGAACTGATACCTGATGGCTTAAGAAAGAAGAGAGGTTATTGGTTGTAGATGAAGTTAGTAACTTAAAGAAGGTAATAAGGATTTAGAACAATACCTTAGAGTAATGCTAGAGAGAACTGATCAAGGACAAGTGAAAGGATTGACAAATCTAGCTAAGGGCGTAGCTCAAATTGGAAACCATAAATTTGGGAATATAATTTTTCAATGTCAGTACCCCTTATGTCCCTACTCCCTTTCTTCATGACTCACAAGGAGCAAAGTGGTACTCACCTCCATCCTACCACTTCTGTTTCCCTGTCAACAGTATTGGGCCGGGCGCGGTGGCTCACGCCTGTAATCCCAGCACTTTGGGAGGCCGAGGCGGGCGGATCACAAGGTCAGGAGATCGAGACCATGGTGAAAGCCCGTCTCTACTAAAAATACAAAAAAGTAGCCGGGCGCGGTAGTGGGCGCCTGTAGTCCCAGCTACTCAGGAGGCTGAGGCAGGAGAATGGCGTGAACCCGGGAGGCGAAGCTCGCAGTGAGCCGAGATCGCGCCACTGCACTCCAGCCTGGGGGACACAGCCAGACTCCGTCTCAAAAAAAAAAAAAAAACAGTATAGTCATTCTTGGCAATAGATTTCAAGGTTTGCAGCCTTTGAAGACTCACCTTTGAAATCTGCCTCTAAAGGCAAAGCATCTCAGAATTTTTCTGGTCCATTAGGATAGGTACCCTCTAGGGTAAAGGGGTGCTCTGGGGTGGTGATTTTTTTATTTACTAAGATCATTTTAAGGGGTCTTCATATACACATTTCCCTGCCACAACTAGTTTTGTAGTCCCTGGGTCTGAATTTTAGATTATTTGCCTCTCTTAGTCCTTACTTCTTGACCCTGCCTCATCTTGCCTAAGCTCATTCTTTTTGATCCCTCAGGATCCTGGGTATGTTTACATCTCAACAATGGAAACATCTGAGCAACGATTTCTTGAAGACCCAGCAGGAGAAGAGGCACAGTTGGTTCAAGGCAAGTGGTACTATCAAGAAGTTCCGAGCTGGCCTCAGCATCTTTTCACCCATCCCCAAGTAAGTGCTCCCTAAAGCTGATCATCTGTAAACAGCTTGTGATAGCCCCCACCCCCCACCTTCTTGATTACATAAACTTTTCTGTCCCCTCTCTTCCCTGAATTCTGTCTGTTTAACTACTGACACCACTCACATGGTCCTGTTCCCCATGTGTCCTTACCTTTCTACTCCTTACCCAATGTTAATACCTAATCCTTTATGTAAAACAGAATACCTAGCTTTTGATATGTATTTGGAGAAATGTAGGTTGAATCTTCCATCTTTCTTTTCTTTTGCCCTGGTCCGTTTCCCCATCCTAAGAGGAAAGTGTCAGAGAACAGGCAGTAATTCCTTGCTAGCTTCTGGAAATAAATATTGCTCCATTCTTTGACCCCAGGTCTACATTTTCCTAAGGCAGACACAAACCCAGATTTGTAGCTTCCCAGGAATCATTGTTGACAGTCAGATAGTCAGTATTAGGCCCTTTGGGATGCAGCTACTTTTTGCCTAGGACAGTGTTTAACACTTAATCTCTCTCTCTTTCTCTGTTTTTCTGTCTCTCTCAGTAAGAAAAACAGGCAGCCTTTCCAAGGGATTATTCCATACTTGGCTTAGAAACATAATAACCTATGCTCTGCATCTGCCCACCCTCAGTGTCCCAATGTGAAGAACCCACAGATGATGACATAAAAATTTAAATTCATATGTGTGATCTACTTGTTTTAATAGTGTTTAAGATACAATGCAACTTTCCTCAGATATGAGTTTGTCTTTCTTTGGTTTAGAACTTTTGGCTTAGGGCTCACTTATCTCTAGTACCCTGTAGGGCTCCTATGAAATCCCCAGTTTTATCACTTCTCTTTGCTCTCTCTCTCCAGGTCTCCCAGTTTCCCCATCATACAGGACTCCATGCTGAAAGGCAAACTAGGTGTACCAGAGCTTCGGGTTGGGCGTCTCATGAACCGTTCCATCTCCTGTACCATGAAGAACCCCAAAGTGGAGGTGTTTGGCTACCCTCCCAGCCCCCAGGCAGGTCTCCTGTGCCCTCAGCACGTGGGCCTCCCTCCCCCAGCACGGACCTCTCCTTTGGTACATGGGCTGGGGAGGGTTTGACTTGGCTATCAGGAGGGTGGGAGTGGAAATGTGGGAGTGTAGTTTCTTAAAATGGGGTGGGGGTATGGTTGTCTAGGCATCATAAATCAAACCTAGGTAGGTACCATGAGTGAGTAGAATGGAACACTTCTTTTTTCTTGAGACAGGGTCTCACTCTGTCATCCAGGCTGGAGGGCAATGGTAATCTCTGCTCACTGCAGTATCTGCCTCCCAGTCTCAAATGATCCTCCTACCTCAGCCTGTTGAGTAGCTGGGACTATAGTCGCATGCCACAACTGGCTAATTTTTCATATTTTTGTCGAGATGGGCTTTTGCCATGTTGGCCAGGGTAATCTTGAACTCCTGAGCTCAAGTGATCCACCTGCCTTCGCTTCCCAAAGTGCTGGGATTACAGGCATGAGCCACCACTCCCAGCTGGAACACATTTTTTAACAATAGAAAACTTACGTCTAAACTGTCTGGCAAGCTTCTCTGATAGACCATGAAGCAGAGAGTCTGGAGATGGGAATCTCAAGGAGAAGTCATGTATGATTTTATTAGTTTGTGAGTAGGACTGTAGTTAACTGTAGCTGCTGTACTAACCTATTCCACCTACTTTGAAGGAGGGTTAAGGAATAGGTAAGCCCTTTTCCATCACCTTTGGCAAAAATGTCTAAAAGTCTCCTTTCCAGCTTTGGGATTCTGAGCTAAGGTTTAGCTGCTTTAGGAGAGTCCTAGGTGATGGGCAAGAGTCAGGTCTGTCTAGGCCCCAGCTTCATAGGAGGTTCATGGGGTCTGTCTTTTTACTCTTACCAGGTCAGTGGTCACTGCAAGAACATTCCCACTCTGGAGTATGGATTCCTCGTTCAGGTAATCAAGTCAAAATCGTCACTCCAAAGCCCTTTCCTGTTGTCTGACCCATTTGGTCTCCTAACACCTCCCAGCTCCTCAGTCAAATACTTCCTGAATTGCTTTTCTTCCAAAACTAATGGTAGAAAGAAAGAAGGCATAGTTCCCATCTTCAGGAAACTGACAACATTACTAGAAAGACACTTACCACTTATGATCAAGTGCCAATGAGGCACTGCCAGTTTTAAGTGTGTGGGTGTCGAGACTCATATGACATGAGATGAGAGTGAGATTGACACTCATTTCCCTAATGATTCCCAATAGCCCTTGCTCAAGTGATTTTTAGTATTCTTCACAGACCCCTTTCACTGCTCAGCTACTACTGGTCATTTGCTTTTTAAAATCTCTTTATTCCCTGGGCATGCTTTCACTTTTGCATCTCTGTTACCTTTGTTCATGTCATTCCTTATATCTTCCTATTGCCATGAAGAGTCAGATGGCACCTTTTTCATAAAATTGCCATTACTCCAATGCATTAACTAGAAGTGATGTCTCCCCTCACTAAACTGTTAAGATTTTTGTTTGTTTGTTTCATATGGCACCTGTGTGTCACATACTATGGGCTGCCTTGAATTGTTATTTATTTATAAACATGCCACATCTCTCCTATTGAAGCTTAGCTTCTGAGAAAACAACCTTTATTTCATAATCAAGAAGACGTTTCACAGAGCTGGGTACATAATGGGCATTCGGTAAATCTGCATTAAATGAATAAAGTCTCTTGCATGTCCCATTACCAGCCTAAAATCATGTGAAATGGGAACAACTTGATTTATGCACAAAAGCTATGTTAAGACAGGGTGTCACAAAACACACACATAAAAAAACACTTCAGGATATTGTTGCATTAGCTCTGGATTTTGCTATCTTCCCAGTACAGAATTGTCTGTAGTTTTGACTACCAGTGGACTGGCTAATTGTTCTAGGTAGTTGAAATGGCTTCTCAGGACCTTCTGCCATCTAATCATGGAATGAATGCTCTCCTGTCCCAGAGGGACAGCCTATAATTACAAGTACTTTTCATAGTTTGATTAGCACCCATTTTATATTTTTAAAATGCTTTCATGGACATCATCTCATTTCTTGCAATACCCCTATGAGGTGAATAACGCTCTGCTGTATAAACGAAGAAACCAAGGCTCAGGTTAACTGACTTGCTTAAAGTTATATATGCCATTAAGTATTAGAAGTAGGAAGTTAACCCAGGTCTTCTCAATCAAACATCATGGTCTTATTTTTACTATACCATACAGTCATCAGTTTAAGTACACAGCCTAAGAATATATCCTACCTTAGGCATGGGGCTGGGAGGATGGAGGGTAGCTGGAAAAAAAAGCTGAAATTATTTCCCATATCTGTGTGTGCCAATACTTCCAAAAGACTTAGAATCTGTTCTCTTCCCAGATCATGAAGTATGCAGAGCAGAGGATTCCAACATTGAATGAGTACTGTGTAGTGTGTGATGAGCAGCATGTCTTCCAAAATGGATCTATGCTGAAGGTATAGGTCCCTACTCTATGACCCTCTTCCTTAACCAGGTCCCCTTCACTCCTCTCCTTTATTTCCTTCTTGCTTGGTCTGTGGTCAAGGTAAAATTCTGTCTGTACACCCTGATACTCTAGAAATCGTTGATTTTTCTTAGAAAACAAATCTCAGCAGTACTGTTTAGAGAGATGAGGATATGAGAATATTTAGGATAGAGTCCACCTGACATTTAAAAATGGGGATCAGATATTAACCAAGATGATTGGATATGATGCTGTCCTCAAGGACTCTAAGTCCAGATGGGAGACAGACAAATCACAGTGTATGTTAAGTTTATAGAAGAGATATTAGCATTGTTAAAAATCAGGTGAGAGAGCATCTGACATCACAGGAAGATCAGGGAAGGCTTTATAGCGGAGACCGTGTTACCCCAAACTTACTGGTAAGGCATTCTGATTAAGACTTTATTGGTAGTTTTCTCCTGATATAGAGGGCCTCAAATTCCTACCCTGTTGTAGAGTTGTCTAAGGGCAGGACTGTCCGTCTCTGCCTACACCTTATTGCACACCCCATCCCACCACCATCTGTTTAATATATCCTTTCAGCCAGCTGTCTGTACTCGTGAACTATGTGTCTTCTCCTTCTACACACTGGGCGTCATGTCCGGAGCTGCAGAGGAGGTAGCCACTGGAGCAGAGGTATGGGGGAGGGAAACGTGGTTGGGGAATTGGGATCAAGAAAGACAGAGGAACCCAACTATTTCATTCTTGGAATTTAACTTCCAAAAATGCTTTTGTGTATAAGATACCCACTGTCGTATTGTTTGTAAAATAAAAAATGGATACAACCCCATCTGTACGGGTACCAGTTAAAGAAATTATGGGATGTCCTTAGAGTAGACATACTATATAGGTATTATTTATGTACAGAAAATTTTAACATAGTTATACAAAAAAGCAAATACAACAGTATACGTAGTAAAACTTTCCATGTAAGAAAATAATGGGCCGAGCACAGTAGCTCACACCTGTAATCCCAGTGCTTTGGGAGGCTGAGATGGGAGGATGGCTTGAGCTTAGGAGGTGGAGGCTGCAGTGGGCCATAATCACGCCACTGCACTCCAGCCTGGGTAACAGAGTGAGCCCGTCTCTTTAAAAAAGAATGAGAGAGAAGGAAAAGAAAATATTTCCATAGGAAAATTATCTGGAAGGATATACATCAAACTCACTAGTACTTACCTGTGAGGAATGAGATTAGCTTAAGGGCAGGAAGATGGTTTTTTTAATGTTTCTTTAGTTACTTTGGTATTACTTGAATTTTTATGAGCTTGTATTTTCTATTTTAAAAGGCTTAAACATATTTGCTTTTTAAAAGAACATCAGAGAGAAATACTAGATACTCTGTGACTCCCAGTACTGGGAAATCATTTAGCTTCTGCCCCCTTTTTTTCCTTTCCTCTAAGGTGGTGGATCTGCTGGTGGCCATGTGTAGGGCAGCTTTAGAGTCCCCTAGAAAGAGCATCATCTTTGAGCCTTATCCCTCTGTCGTGGACCCCACTGATCCCAAGACTCTGGCCTTTAACCCTAAGGTATGTTACTTGAGAAAGTCAAGGCTAAGGAATAGAAATGGTAAAAGATAGTGGGAGACTATAGGCTGACATTCTGGTATATACAGGGCTTGGAATAAGGGACAGAACTCTTAAACTCTGTGGTTTAGCTGTTTCAGTAAATAGCCACGTTTGACACAGAAAGAGGAGAAGAATTAATATTAGTTACATTATGATAGGGAAGAAGGGCTTTCGGAGCCAGACAGACCTGGATTCCATTTGAGGTTCTGCTAGTCCCCAGTTGAAGGGTATTAGGCAAGTCACTTAACCTTTCTAAACTTCAATCTCCTTATCTTGTAAAAAGGGATAATATTTATTTTGCAGATCATTATAAAAATGAGAAGTAATATATGTAAAGTGCTGTTTTAGGGTTTTCCAGAGAAACGGAGCCAATAGGAGATACATAGAGAGAGAGGAGAAAGAGATTTATTATAATGAATTGCCTCACATGATTATGGAGGCTGAGAAGTCCCAACATCTACAGTTAGCAGGCTGCAGACCCAGGAGAGCCAGTGGTACAGTTCTAATCCCAGTCCCAAGGCTTGAAAATCAGAGAGCGGGCTGGGCACAGTGGCTTCTGCCTATAATCCTAGCACTTCGGGAGGCCAAGGCGGGCGGATCACTTGAGTGAAGAGTTAAAGACCAGCCTGGCCAACAAGGTGAAACCCGGTCTCTACTGCAAATACAAAAAATTAGCCAAGCATGTTGGTAGGCGCCTGTAATCTCAGTGACTTGGGAGGCCGAGGCATGAGAATCACTTGAACCTGGGAGGCAGAGGTTGCAGTGAGCCAAGATCGCACCACTGCACTCCAGCCTGGGCGAGACTCTGCCTCAAACAAACAAACAAACAAAACAAAACTGAAAAATCAGAGCCAATGGTGTATGTTCCAGTCTGAAAGCCTGAAGGCTCAACATCCAAGAAGAGCCAATTTTTTTTTAGTTCAAACCCAAAGACTGGAAAAGACTGATAATCCAACTCAAGCAATCAGGCAGGAGGAGTAACTACAAACTCTACAAACTCATGGCGGGGTGGGGCGGAAGAGTCAGCCTTTTTGTTCTATTCAGGTCATCGACTGTTTGGATAAAGCCTTTCCACATTAGGGAGGACAATTTGCTTTACTCAGTCTGCTGATTCAAATATTAATCTCAACCAGAAACACCCTCACAAACACACCCAGAAATAATGGTTGACCAGATGAGTGGGTACCTCATGGCCCAGTCAAGTTGACACACGAAATTAACCATCGGAAGTACCCAGCATAGTACCTCACTATTACTGTCATTACTATACAGAGTTCTTTATGTATGTTATTTAATCCTCAGAACATCTTTATGGGGGTGATAGTTGTTATCTTCATTTGCATAAAGGGATGTTAAAGATTCCAAGAGGCCAAATAACTTACCCTATTACTCCCAGCTGGTAAACATGTGACCCCAGAACTGTCTGACCATTAATGCTCTTTCTATGACATACTGTTGTTTCCTTGGGCCTAGACATTTTTTGTACATCTAGCCCCTTTTCATCACATCTTACTTTCCTCTACTTTTCTTTATCTGATTCTTCTCTTCCCATTGATTCCCCACAGAAGAAGAATTATGAGCGGCTTCAGAAAGCTCTGGATAGTGTGATGTCCATTCGGGAGATGACCCAGGTATTCTGCCTTCTCTCTGTCCCCTTTCTTCTGCCTGCCCAGTTCAAGTGTCCTATTCTGTTTGTAATTTGTGGGAGTGGGATGAAGATTTAGAGATGCTACTCACTGTATTATTTTTTTTTAGTCTTTCCTCTTTAACCTTCCCAATTCTTGTTCTCTGTTTTGTTAGCTCTGTTACTCCTCTTTATTCTCTTTAGTCTTTGTGTCTCAATCTTTACCTTTGCTGTTAATTCCTTTACAAGTTGTTCATTATGTTTTAATGAACATAATGTTTATTAAATTTAATGTTTTGCCGTAATTCTTAGGGAGTTAAGAAGTGAAGGAAAGGCCGGGCACGGTGGCTCAAGCCTGTAATCCCAGCACTTTGGGAGGCCGAGACGGGCGAATCACGAGATCAGGAGATCGAGACCATCCTGGCTAACATGGTGAAACCCCGTCTCTACCAAAAAATACAAAAAACTAGCCAGGCGAGGTGGCGGGCGCCTGTAGTCCCAGCTACTCCGGAGGCTGAGGCAGGAGAATGGCGTAAACCCGGGAGGCGGAGCTTGCAGTGAGCTGAGATCTGGCCACTGCACTCCAGCCTGGAGGACAGAGCCAGACTCCGTCTCAAAAAAAAAAAAAAAAGAAGTGAAGGAAAGACCTCTGCCCAGGGTTGGGAGGGTGAGGAGGAGGGGGGCTTGGAGGTAAAGAACTAGACACAGGGGCCTACATCTTCTATCCTTCTAGGGGTGGGGCAGCCACATGGAGCGGTGACCATCCTTTGACTCAAGGCTGTCCCTCACCAGACTTCCCCACCCCTCGTCTGCAGTCTCTGCATGAATAGACATTCATTTGTACTCATTTACAGGTGGGCCTCTTCTCAGCAAATCCTGTATATCACAGTTGAGATTTACACATAAGATACACCTAGGAGGAATGATTTACTTGTCAGGAGGACGCTTTGCTTTATTTAAAGATTTACTACAGGATTCCTTAGCCTAATCTTCCTGGGACATTGATTTTATTTATTTTTTGATTTACAATCAACTTTTTAGGGCTGTAGGAATTGCATAAAATGAGGGAGACCCACCTGCATGTTGTTTTGTAAGCATCTTCAGTCATTTTCATATTTATTTATGAGTCTTCCCAGCCTGACTAGGGCTCCTTGAGGGTGGGAACCCTATTTCCTTTTTCCTCTATGTGGCCTTTGTTGCCTACCTTGCCCTGGATCCTAATAGTCACTCTGTGAAAAGCAGAAAGCAGGTAGGCTCCCACCTCTCGGGGAGATAATGTTATGGCCATTGTCTTACAGGGCTCATATTTGGAAATCAAGAAACAGATGGACAAGTTGGATCCCCTGGCCCATCCTCTCCTGCAGTGGTATGGATAGAATGGCTTATCCTTCTTGGGTTACAGGGAGGGAGGGAGTTATTGGACATGGAACCTGTACCTTCTTTTAGTGGTGATTTCAACATCCTGCCCAAGGTTATAGGCAATAATGGCTGCTTTTTCTTGGAATTTGTTGATATACCTTGCCTTGAAAATAACACATCCTACAAAAAGCCCACAAATTCTGACATGATTTTTCTTTTAAAAAAATTATTTTTAATCTTATTTTAATTTTTTTTTTTTTTTTCTTTTTTTGAGATAGGGTCTCACTCTGTTGCCCAGGCTAGAGTGCAGTGGTGCGATCACGGTTCACTGTAGCCTTGCCCTTCAGTGCTCAAGTGATCACCTCAGCCTCCCCAGTAGCTGGGACCACAGGCATGGGCCACCACACCCAGCTAATTTTTTTTTTTTAATAGAGATGGAGTCTCCCTATGTTGCCCAAGCCAGTCTTGAACTCTTGGGCTCAAGTGATCCTCCCGATTGACTTCCCAAAGTAGCTGGGATTATAGCCATGAGCCACAATGTGCTGCTAACATGATTTTTCAAGTTCTCTTTAGGTGTTCCATGTTTCGCAATAGGTTTTGTTGTTTGTTTTCCTTTTTGGTTTGTAATTTATTTTTTAAATTGACATATAGAAATTACAGGGCCGGGCGCAGTGCTCACACCTGTGATCCCAACACTTTGGGAGGCCAAGGCAGGCAGATCACCTGAGGTTGGAAGTTCGAGACCAACCTGACCAAGATAGAGAAACCCCGTCTACTAAAAATACAAAATTAGCCAGGCATGGCGGCCCATGCCTGTAGTCCCAGCTACTTGGGAGGCTGAGACAGGAGAATTGCTTGAACCCGGGAGGCGGAGGTTGCTGTGAGCCGAGATTGTGTCATTACACTCCAGCCTGGGCAACAAAAGCGAAACTCCATCTCAAAAAAAAAAAAAGAAAAGAAAATTACATATATTGTGTATAACATGTTTTGAAGTGTGTATACATTGCAAAGTGGTTCAGTAGAGCTAATAAGTGTATGCCTTATCTCACATATATATTTTTTGTGGTGAGAACACTTAAAATCTACCGCAGTGATTTTCTAGAATATGACACATTGTTACTAACTATAGTCGCCATCAGTAGGTTTTTGTGTCCTTTGCATGTAGGAATTAACACTGTTAATTTCAACTAAGTTTTCTATGCATCCAGAGAGGTCTGTCTCCTCCTGCTATCCCCTTGCCCTGTCTCTGGGCCTCCTTGATGATATAGAATGTCCAGAGCCTTGAGGCACTATTGCTGTGCTCTTCTCCTATCCAAGATTTTGACGGTCCCTGCTGCCTTCCCTTCCTGATCTCGATTTCTGTTGTTTTCCTGACATAGCTTTCCCTTTCTAGTTTGCCTTCCTCTTCCTAATCAGCCTTCAGTACTTCCTCAGTGCTACAGCTTTCGCCCTCTTAGCCTGAGGAATAACTAGGCATAGACCATCTGGGGTGGCATCCCAAGTACATAGATGAGGCACAAAAAACAAAGACAACAACAAACTGTATCCACCTGGGAGATAACGCTCTCTTGCTGAACCCTCAATGTTTTATGTCTGTTCTCTTCTGTCTTCTGTGTTCAGCCTGTATAGAGCTTAGTTTGTCCTTGACTCCTAAAGAAGTTCATTCTAGTTTGTTCTGTTTCTTTTTCCAGCCTAGGCAGTAACTTTTTCTCCATATCTCCCCATTCCTGAGAGCTTTCAGGTTTTCTCTTGAGCTCAGGAAGGATGGCTGAATCTGAGTCTAAATCCCGGGTATAAGTTGTCACCATTCTAATTCAGACCTCTTCTTTCTGTTTTTTCTTTTCTTTTTTTGTAGGTGACCTCTGTGCTCTTTCTTTTGTTCTACCCTTTTTACTCTCTACTTGTAGCAGCCCTCCTCCCACCCCTTTATTTTTTTCATCCATTGTTTAACTCCCCAGTAATTAGCTCGTGTCTGGTTAGTAGCTTCCTTTTTACTTTTTTATTCACAAGCGTTATCACCCACAGGAATATCTAGATAGTGACCTTGACATTTCACACAATTTGGACAGCCCAGGAATCCTTACTCTCCAGAGGGCAGAGGAAGACTACTTGTTCAGGAAGGATAGCTTAAATACATAATTATTCTATCCTTTTTATTTTTTTCTCCGTTGCTTCCCAGGATCATCTCTAGCAACAGGTCACACATTGTCAAACTACCTCTCAGCAGGGTAAGTGACCATTCTCCCTCTAAATGCTTTAAATTTCTGGCGAGGGGCAGGGAGGGGCTGTAAGCCAGCTAATCATATTGGTCCTAGATCTGCCTACCTTGCTCTGTCCATCAACTTAGTCTTTGGGCCTTAGCATATTTCCCTTGTGTGGGGTTAATGCAAGCCTGATTTTTTTCCCTATCCCCAACCCTTCCCTCCCTGATCTCGATTTCTGCTCTGTTTTCCTGATTCCACCCCCACCCTGGGCAGCAGCTGAAGTTCATGCACACCTCACACCAGTTTCTCCTGCTGAGCAGCCCTCCTGCCAAGGAGGCTCGGTTCCGGACCGCCAAGAAGCTCTATGGCAGCACCTTTGCCTTCCAGTGAGGAGGCTGGGGGCTGGGCAGTGGGGGTGGTAAGGGGGCGGGGATAAGTGAGAAGGATGCCCTTGAGATATGGGTTTGTGTTACATGTGTCCATCAACCAGTCAGCAGATACTTATTAAATGCTATTGTGGTAGGTGCTATAGAGGACAAAAAGGTACATATAACGTGATCTTTATTCTCAAACTATGATGTAGCTGAGGAAAAATGACATTTACATGTGAAAAGATGTGGCTGAAGAAATAGATTGGAGAGAATAGATCTGAAAGCTACTTTGATGGAAAAATCCACAATTTATATCTAATTGTGAGAGGAGGGAAAGAGAAAGAAAGAGAGGTATTAAAGGGAACTTATAGGGAGTGGTAGTACCCTTTTCTTAAAATAGAACATGAAGTCAGAACTGGAAGCCATATTTGGGGTCAGCAATAAATTTGTTGATTTTCAGATGAATTTATTGAATTGGAAGTGTCGGGAGAATAGGCAAATGAAAATACTGAACTAGCAGCTGAGGATTTAGGATGGGAGTAGCTGAAGCACAGAAGAGAGGATGGGACTGGAAATAGAGACGTAGAGTTTAACCAAACACATACATCTTGCATGCCTGTGATCGTATCCATGTGTATGTCCATCACTAGGTGTACCTGTCCATCTTCATGTCCTGTGTGGGTGAGAATGGGTGGGCATGGCAGTCTTGGGAGTGTTCCTGAGAACCTCATATCATAAGGAGACATGTATTCTACCCTGCCTTGCAGTGGGTCCCACATTGAGAACTGGCATTCGATCCTGCGCAATGGGCTGGTCAATGCATCCTACACCAAACTGCAGGTGAGGCTGTGCCCCTTTCCCATTTATTTCTGCCTGCTCCCTTCCCTACTCAGTTTTGTGGAAGGCTGCTGTAGAGTGAGCTGTTCTTGCCTCAGTGTCCTCAAGCCTAACCTGTCTTGTGGATTTCCCTAGAGAGGAAGTTAGAACTGTGTGAATAGAGAACGTGGCTGTTGTGTATTTGACCTCAGGCTGCGTTTTTTTGGTGGCTTGGAGAATGGGAATGTACCTGTAAGCAGGAATGTGGAATTGCTGATTGTAGCCACTGTGATGAATTAATATATTAGAGCTTTTCAATTTATATGGCTATTCATTCAAGGAGTAGATATGGGAGACTTGTTTCTATGCCCAGAGAGACTCCAGGGAGTGTGTATTGGCTCTCCTTCTGCCTCCCTGTTCTGTAGTTCTTCTTTTTTGGAATCTGCATATGTACCAAGGCCTGGAGACAGGAAAATGAATGCTGAGGGACTGACTCAGTGGTTCTACCATTTCCCACTCTCCAATGCATCAGTATGTGGTATTTCATAGGCAAGCGGGTTAACCTGCATCCACTTTTCAGCCAGTTGGCTTTCCGAGAATAGGTGCTTAGGGTTACTTGAATGAGAAGGTAGAAGGAGGGACAGAGGGCTGGATAAGCCTTGCAGCTGCCTAATAAATAGCCATGGGAGGGCCCAGGCTCATATTACTCATCCTGGTGTTTCCCTGCAAGCTGCATGGAGCAGCCTATGGCAAAGGCATCTACCTGAGCCCCATCTCCAGTATTTCCTTTGGATACTCAGGTAAGAATACTCTCTGGCCACCTTGACTCTATTTACATTGCATCCATTTGTGAGTACATGATTTGTCCTGTCTGTTCCTCTGTCATTATGGATACTTGGTCTGTGTCAGCTCTCTTCCCGATCATGGATACATATTGTCTCTCCCTCTCTCTACATTTTGTTATTAGAAATTTAGATTCTTTACAAGGTGAGGCCAGTTACTGTTAAAAATGATAGTTTTATTCATGGCAGGGGCTTGGCTCTGGGAATGGGTGGAGGAATAACAGGGACATAACAAGGTTTTTTGTAGAACACATGTTTGGTATTGGCAATTATAGATTGTGTTTGTGTATACTTGTGCATGTAAATTTACATGTGAAAACATCCAAAGGCCTGAAGGCTTGAGTCCTTTCCATTGGCTTATATTTCTAGAGACATTGTTCTTCTCTCTCTCAACCATCTTTTAAAATTTAAACTGTCTATAATCATACACGTATTAGTCACATTGAATGCAAGATAAAGCATTTTATTCTAAAAATGAAGTCCAGATTCTAATCAGGAGATCAGTCCAGCTCAGAAAAGGAATCTGATTTAGAGTTCTCTCAGTCTTCCTGGCTCATGTCTTAGTTCCTTTTTAGTCTGCTTTTGTGCTTTTTTGATATAGTCTCTGTACAAGGTATAGCCACCATGTAGTTGCATGTTCACCACATGAAGGGGATTGTGCTAGATTCTTTATAGATTATTACTTGATATCCTCTAGTAATTTGTAACTGTTACAAAGATCAGAAAATGTAGCGCCGTCAGGAGGCTGAGGCAGGAGAATCGCTTGAACCCGGGAGGTGGAGGTTGCAGTGAGCTGAGATCACGCCACTGCACACCAGCCTAGTTGACAGAGGGAGACCCCATCGCGAAAAAAAAAAGAAAAAAGAAAGTGCCAAAATCAGAGGCCTGAAAACATTTCTAACAACAGAATAAACCAAACAAAATAGAAGAAAGGAGATAATACAGGTAAGAACTAATACCTGTGAAATAAAAATAGTTACAATAGATAGTACCAAAGAAGTCCAAGGATGATTTCAAAGAACTAACCAAACAGATAAACCCTGGTTAGATGAGAATAAAAAGGACACAATTAAATAATATAATGACCAAGAAAAGCAGTACAACTGTAGATACAGCAGAATTTAAAAAGGTAATAAAGCGGGGCACGGTGTCTTCACGCCTGTAATCCCAGTACTTTGGGAGGCTGACGTGGGCAGATCAGTTGAGATCAGGAGTTCAAGACCAGCCTGGCCAACATGGTGAAATCCTGTCTCTACTAAAAATACAAAAATTAGCCAGGCCTGGTGGCATGGGCCTATAATATAATCCCAGCTACTCGAGAGGCTGAGGCAGGAGAATCGCTTGAACCCAGGAGGCAGGCTGTAGTCGGCCAACATCAAACCGGTGCACTCCAGCCTAGGCAACAACGCAAGACTGCCTAAAAAAATAAATAAAAAAAAAGGTAATAAGAGAGTTCTCTACACTATGCTAATAATTTTAAAACTTTGATAAAATGGATAAATTCCTAGAAAAAGATAACAAATCTGACAAGAAATAGCCTGTATAGTCATAATACTATAAGAGAAATAGAAATTGTTTAAAAATTTCCACACACACAAAAAACCTCACCAAGCCCAGATAATTTTACAAATTAATTTTAAACTTTCAAGTAACAAATTATTTTAGTTTTATCCAAAGTCTTCCAGAGAATAGAAAAAATGGAATTACAAATCATAAAAGATTGGCGAATTTGACTATATTAAAATTTAAAACTTCTGGCGGGGTGCAGTGGCTCACACATGGAATCCCAACACTTTGAGAGGCTGACGTGGGAGGATTGCTTGACCTCAGGAGTTCAAGACCAGCCTGGGCAACATGGCAATACCCCATCTCTGCAAAAAATAAAAATAACCAGGTCTGGCGGCACGTGCCTGTAAGTTCTAGCTAGTCAGGAGGCTGAGGAAGGAAGATCACTGAGCCCAGGAGGTTGAGGCTGCAGTGAGCCGTGATCATGCCACTGCACTCTAGCTTGGGCAGTAGAGTGAGACCCTGTCTCAAAAAAGAAAAAAATTTAAAACTTACAGTCTTCAGAAGACACCCTAAAGAAGGTGAAAAGACAGGCTACAAACTGACAGAAGACATTTGCAGCACATATAACCACAAAAGATTAGTAATAAAAATGTATTTTTTGGCTGGGCACGGTGGTTCACGCCTGTAATCCCAGCACTTTGGGAGGCCAGTATGGGCAGATCACCTGAGGTCAGGAGTCTGAGACCATCCTGACCAACATGGAGAAACCCCATCTATAATAAAAATACAAAAAAAAAAAAAAAAAAAATTAGCCAGGCATGGTGGCGCATGCCTGTAATCCCAGCTACTTGGGAGGCTGAGGCAGGAGAATTGTTTGAACCCGGGAGGCGGAGGTTGCAGTAAGGTGAGATCGCGTCGCACCATTGCACTCCAGCCTGGGTGACAGAGCAAGACTCCATCTCCAAAAAAAAAAAAAAAAGTTCAATAAAAAGAGGGAAGTCCCAGAAGACAGAGTGAGACTGTGATGCCTTTTTTATATTGTTCAAAAGCAAACAAAATAAACATTGTTTAGGCATATATATGTGTATTGTGTGTGTGTGTGTGAGAAAACTAAAGGAAAAAAAAACAAAATAATAACTCAAATTGCAGGATAGTGATTACCTCCAAAGGGAGGCAGATAGTTAGATGTAGGTCACTGGTAATGTTTTAGATTTAGAATTTAGTTCTTTGATTGGGTCTCTGGGTATTCATTGTCTTATTAAAAAATAATAATGAGGCCGGGCATGGTGGCTCACCCCTGTAATCCCAGCACTTTGGGAGGCCAAGGCAGGCAGATCACGAGGTCAGGAGTTCGAGACCAGCCTGACCAACATGGTGAAACCCTGTCTCTACTAAAAATACAAAAATTAGCTGGGTGTGGTGGCACACACCTGTAGTCCAAGCTACTTGGGAGGCTGAGGCAGAAGAATCACTTGAACCTGGGAGGCGAAGGTTGCAGTGAGCTGAGATCGTGCCACTGCACTCCAACCTGGGCGACAGAGCAAGACTCCGTCTCAAAAAAACAAAACCAACAATGTGTCATGAAACAAAGGTTATGATTAATCCACACAGGGCAGGTGACCAACACATATTTATTGAATATGTGAGTGAATCTTACTCTCTGTGCCTGGCATCCAAAGTGGGGTTAGGGTTGGGATAGTCTTTTTGATTTGTCTAGATTCTTCACTTTTTATCTTTGTCTCAGCCTAAGCATCCTTCTGATTAAGTTCTTTTGTCTTTCTGAGTAGTGAGATTCTCATGGTTCTTGGTGCCCATTGAGATTCTTTCCCGTTTTCTCCCTATCCCCTCCCTTTCTTTCTCTTTTCTCCCCCTGGCCTTTGTTTACTATCAAGTGCCTGAATACCTTTAGTTACCAGATGAAGTCAGAAATCTCTGTTGACCTCTTGTCTTTCTTCATCACTTAACCGATTACATAAAGATATCATAGACACCTTTCATCTCCCTCTCTCAAAGGGTAATTGATTATAGATACAAAATACAATAGAATTTTACTATTGGAGTTATAGATCATCTAATTTAATCCCTTATTACTTTACAGATAAGAAAGCTGATATACAGAAAAATTAAATGGTTTTCTCATGGTTACATAGCTATGAGTAGCAGAGATAGGGCTGCAATCCAGGTCTCCTAATTTCTAGGCCATTGTTGTTATCACTATATGATACAGTTTGGCTGTGTCTCCACCCAGATCTCATCTTGAATTCCCATGTATTGTGGAAGGGACCCAGTGGGAGGTAATTGAATCATGGGGGCAGGGTTTTTTTTAGATGGAGTCTCTCTCTGTCGCCCAGGCTGGAGTGCAGTGGCGTGGTCTCAGCTCACTGCAAGCTCCACCTCCCGGGTTCACGCCATTCTCCTGCCTTAGGCTCCCGAGTAGCTGGGACTACAGGTGCCCACCATCACGCTCTGGCTGATTTTTTTTGTCTTTTTGGTAGAGACAGGGTTTCACTGTGCTAGCCAGGATGGTCTCGATCTCCTGACCTCATGATCTGCCTGCCTTGGCCTCCTGAAGTGCTGGGATTACAGGCGTGAGCCACTGCGCCCGGCCCATGGGGGCAGGTTTTTCCAGTGCTGTTCTTGTAATAGTGAATAAGTCTCATGAGATCTGATAGTTCTATAAGGGGGAGTTTTGCTGCACAAGCTCTCTCTTTGGCTGCCACCATCCATTTAAGATGTGACTTGCTCCTCCTTGCCTTCCACCATGATTTTGAGGTCTCCTGAGCCATGTGGAACTGTAAGTCCATTAAACCCTTTTTTCTATATAAATTAGCAAGTCCTGGGTATGTCTTTATCAGCAGTGCGAAAATGGACTAATACATTATTTTAGACTGAAAGAGTAGGCCTTGCTTGAATGACGGGTCTCTGAGGGCCCTATAGATATGTGAGTATGTATAATGGGATGTTTGGGGAAATGTGTGCAAATGTTCCACTTACTGTAGTTACTCCAGCATTTAACCAGCTGTCTTGTATGTTTTCTTCTATGCTATTCTGCTCTGGTTTTCTGTTTTTTCTTTCTCACACTATCTTTAGTCTAATGGCATTGGGTGCCCTCTGGAAGTGGGGGTTGGTGTAAATAGTGTTCATATATCTAGTAGAGGTTCCAGTGACTTGGCTATAAAGTTCAGGTTGAAATAGGGGACAGTGAAAAAGGAGGTGATATACTCCATCTGTTTGTTTAGTCTTGTTTAGGGACTTCTGATAAGTGCATAATCTGGACACAAAACATCTAGGGATTATTCTAGCCACCATGATCTCAGGGTCTGGGCTCAGGAAATGGACAATCATTGGATCAGTATGGAAAGGACAGTGTACAACAGGATTGAGGTGGGACAAGATTTGGGTTCTATCATAAGGGCCATCTTTAAGACCTTCCAGAGGAATCAGATTGTTCTTTATTATCTTCTTTTCTGCCTCCTCTGGAGTATAACCTGAATGGGAATTTTACTTCTTGTCACTGACATACCCAATTTGAGAGAAGGTCATGGTATTTGGATGGAGAGCTGAATCTAGTTAAGGCTAATGGGGAAGGTGAAAACAAAGGGGTTATGAGTATCTGTCCTGTAAAAGGAAGAAATTGGCAATTCAAGCCTTGAGGCTCTTGGTGTCCTGAGTTCTGTTCTGGCCCTACCTAAATCTGTCCTGAGACTTGAATGTGAATGCATGATGAATTGACAGCCTGAGCAGTGAAGAATGTCAGTTCAACAGCTGTCACTCTATTTCTACACCATGAGTATCAGAAAACCAAGAACTAATCAGAGTAGAATTAATAATATTAGAAAGTTCCAGGGCAGAATGATCAGAGTGCTTATGACCTATAATGATAGCATCATCTCCATCTTCATCTCTCTCCCTGGTGGACATACACACAGGCACCTATGTCCACACATGCATACACACTTTTATCCCTATCTGTGGTAAGATTGGGCCTATGATAAAGCTGAGTACAGAGATTTAACGTCCTATCCTCAAACCAGAAAAAGTGAGGAGTGGGAGCACACAAGCACATTTTCATATCTAAATAAGAAAAGTCGAAGTTGAGTCTATAAATGTTATAAACAGGGGTAAGGAAGGTAGAGAGTTTATGGATTCAGATAATGTGGAAACTGGAAGAAATGGGCACTTCTTTCTCAAGCCTAGGAAAACTTTTTGAAGTAAGATTCTTCAAGGTAGTTGCCATTGTGATTTCCTGTACAAAATTATTCATCACTTAACTGCTGATGAGTGCTTTTCTCTTGAATTACTGGTCAGATTTTTAATGTAACTTTGAGACTAGAGCAAATCTGACTTGCTCTGCTCGTCAGATTCATTTCACTCATCCAGGCACTTGACACCAAGGTATTGATGTCTCACTCTCCTGGGCCCCTCATTCCTGGATGATTTCATGTGCTACTCCCCTATCTTAGAACCCTGCAGTGGTTCCCTAATGTTCTGAGGATAGACTTTAGTTGCCTTAACATGGCCTGCAAAGCCTGCTTGATCTGATCCTAGCTTGCCTCTTCTACATCATTTCTCACCACTCCTGTGCAATTGACTATTCTTTATGTGACTAACACGCACTATCTTATCTTTCCTTCAGGCCTTCTGTATCCTGTTACTTCTGTCCAGATACTTCCTCCCTGTTTATTTAATTAACTCTTCCTGATCCTGCAGTTCTTAGTCTAGCTCTACCACATGACTTCTTTAAACCCTTAGGCTAGGCTGGTTGCCCTCCTCTGGGCTCACACCATGCTCTATAATCTGCATCACAGCCCCTTACCATACCGTGTTATAATTACTTGTTCTTGCCTATAATTTCCAGCAGACTAAATTCTGTGGGGGAAAATATCTTGTTTGTTTTATTTTCTGCTGTTTTGATGAGCATCTAGCTCAGTGCTGGGATGAGCATCTAGCTCAGGCCCTTTAGTAAATTTTTGATAAATGAACTGGGTGTATTGTTCTGTGACAGGAATGGGAAAAGGACAGCACAGGATGCCCTCCAAGGATGAGCTGGTCCAGAGATATAACAGGATGAATACCATCCCCCAGGTATTGGAACTGTTCTAATGAGGCAGGACCTTTTCCTGGGGCTAATTTAGGCTCCAGAGCTGGACAGGGAAACAGTGGGGTGAGAATGGGTTGGGGAGTGATTTGAAGATCATTTAAAGGAATCAGGTATGTTCTAAAGTGAACACATGTCTGGAGTCATATGTAGCCAAAGTCATGAGTATAAAAGCAGAGGCTGAGTTTAGATGAAAATGTAAAGATGGAAGCTGTCACCCTATCCAGACTGATTATGGGACAGCAGAATTTTGGCAGGGGTTGCTGGGAGCCCAGGATATCTCTGATCCCCACTTCCAGTCATCAGCTAACTAGCCTGTCTGGGGAAAGCCGTACCCTGGCTCTGGTCTCCTTTGCCTCCTTCTCTTCCAGACCCGATCCATTCAGTCAAGGTTCCTGCAGAGTCGGAATCTAAACTGTATAGCACTTTGTGAAGGTAGGTAGCTTGCCCATGTCTTATTTTTCTGGGTCTCTAACCTTTGTTTCTGATGTAATTTTGGCACATGATCTGGCCAAGAGTGATGTTAAAGCGGTATGGCTTCCTTCTCTTGCCTGGACTCCATGCCTTAAGCATTGTATCTATGATTTCTGGCCCTCTTTCTCCCAGTGATTACATCTAAGGACCTCCAGAAGCATGGGAACATCTGGGTGTGCCCTGTATCCGACCATGTCTGCACAAGGTTCTTCTTTGTGTAAGTCTCAGAGGGACTCTGGGGATTCCTCGAGGAGTGAGGTTGGGGGTGTAATGGTGTGTGGTTACTGGGAAAAGTGTATTTCTGTTATTTGAGACATGTCCTTGGCTAGCTGAGTGGAGCTGGCACTGGGACTTTACCACTGGAGGATGGGAATGGGTATAGATTGTTGGGATCTATCTAGAGGAAACCAGATAAGCTGAATCTCTTCCACTATGAAGAGTAGTGAGAAAGGGCTTTGACTTCTGGGATGGGATGGCCATACCTTCAAATACAGTTTCACTGATTGATGTTATTCTGGTATTGTTCTCCCTCTTACGCTCACACTTGCCCTATCTTTGGCAGATATGAGGATGGTCAGGTGGGCGATGCCAACATTAATACTCAGGACCCCAAGATACAGAAGGAAATCATGCGTGTGATCGGAACTCAGGTTTACACAAACTGAGGGGGCCCCAGCCCTCGTACCACCCCTGTTACCCCAGGATCCATCTGCCCTTATAAAAGTGTTCAGGTACAGCAACTGAGGCTGCCCTGAGGAATCAAGGGGCCATTACCAAGGGGCAGGAAAAGGATATGTAAGAGGTGGCCTTCATGGTGGAGCTTGACCAAGAACTACTCCACATTTGGATGGCCCAGACTGGCTTCAACCCCTGACTTTCCCTTTGACTTCACCCTGTTTGTAAATAAAACAATAAAATGGAAGGTGCTGTGGACTGGATATGATCACTGTGGTCTGACTAGCTTTGGAGCAGCACCTGCCCCAAGCCCTCACAAGGGGCAGGGGGGTGGGGAGAATGGAATATCCTGTGGGTTGGGACTGTTTATGTTGCATGGTATCAAAGTTGTGTCCATTTATTGTAGTATACTACAGATCTGTCAGCTTTTTGATCAGTGTATTAAAGGGAAACTTACCAGTTGTGCAGATGAAACAAACCGAGAATATGGAATACCAATAATGACTATTAGTCAAAATTTAAAAGGGCCATTGAGGCCAGAGCAGCTAAGATTTACTGCCTTTAGGGCCTATTGCTTTCTGCACAAACCTGCCCAGTCTCCCTTGCTCTATATCTCAAGAACTGAGCCCCTACTCTCTTTCTCCTCCATCCTATTTCTTTGGGGTAAGTGAGGTTAGGGGAGAACTGGTGGGAGCAGGAAGTGGGGTTTATCTCTCAGTCGAAATCTATAAAGACATCCTAAGGGAATGCAGCTTCACTTAATGAAACAGCCCCAATTTCGCCAAGGTTAGCAAGGTGGTAAAGGAAGGCAGCTCTTTCTAGGAAACCTCATTGTTTTAGTGAATTTTTTCTTCTCCCTGTTGAAATTCCCATTTCAGCTTTTTGCTGTCCTTTTCAGGCTGTGCTTCATGTACCCCAAATCCTTAGTTATAAGCATAGATGGCTGAGTCGGACATTTCCAAATATTTTATGAAATTTTTTTTTTTTTTGGAGACACGGTCTTACTCTGTTGCCTTGACCTACCAAGCTCAGGTGATCCTCCCACCTCAGCCTCCCAAGTAGCTGGGACCACAGGCAGGTGCCACCACGCATGGATAATTTCCATACTCTTTGGAGAGAGAGCATTTCACCATGTTGCCCAGGCTGGTCTCCAACTCCTGGGCTCAAGCCATCCGCCTCTGTCGGCCTCTCAAAGTGCTGGGATTACAGACTTTATGAAATACTAATGAAGAAAAATGGTCAGGCGCGGTGATTCACGTCTGTAATCCCAGCACTTTGGGAGGCCGAGGAGGGTGGATCACGAGGTCAGGAGATCGAGACCATCCTGGCTAACTATAAGATGTGAAACCCCATCTCTACTAAAAATACAAAAGTTAGCTGGGTGTGATGGTCCAGCCTTCAGCTACTCGGGAGGCTGAGGCAGGAGAATGGCCTGAACCTGGGAGGCAGAGCTTGCAGTGAGTGGAGATCGCACCACTGCACTGCAGCCTAGGTGACAGAGCAAGACTCCATCTCAAAAAAAAAAAAAAAAAACCAAAAGAAAAGAAAAACAGGAATATAAGCACAGAGAATACAAAAAGCATTAAATAAGCCTGGCATTTCAAGGATAGGTTTTTCTTTTTCTTTTTTTTTTTTTTTGAGACGGAGTCTCGCTCTGTCACCCGGCTGGAGTGCAGTGGCCGGATCTTAGCTCACTGCAAGCTCCGCCTCCCGGGTTCACGCCATTCTCCTGCCTCAGCCTCCCGAGTAGCTGGGACTACAGGCGCCCGCCACCTCGCCCAGCTAGTTTTTTGTATTTTTTAGTAGAGACGGGGTTTCACCGGGTTAGCCAGGATGGTCTCGATCTCCTGACCTCGTGATCCACCCGTCTCGGCCTCCCAAAGTGCTGGGATTACAGGCTTGAGCCACCGCGCCCGGCCGGATAGGGTTTTCTTAATCTGTTGTAGTTTAATTTACAAAGCCCACTCTAGATTACCTGTTGTCTTTCGTTACGTTCACCGTACTTTAGAGGTACCTTCTTGCCTGGGTACCTTACCCTGGTTTTTAGTTCTGACCTGCTTTAACATGCAAGTACCATTCTTAAGGTCCATCCCTCTAGAAGCTATTTCTTAAACTTTGCTCATTCTTGATCAACACTAATACGTTCTAATTTACAAGTCTCCTAAGCCCTCTTCTCCTTTTCTGATTTCAGGTCTAGGAAATAACATCTTCACCAAGTAAATGACCTCATCACTGAGCCCACTCTAACTGAAATACCTGCCTCCTGAGAGGACTTTGTGCCCATCTCTGTAGTAGTAGAGATAGCTGACATTTTCTTTAGTTTTTACTAAGAAGGTGCTGACATTATGCTGAGCACTTTAATAATTTGTTAACACTTTGGGTTACTTACTGTGTGCTCGGTATTAAAAGTTTTCTTTTCTTTTTTTTTTTTTTTTTTGAGATGGAGCTTCACTCTTTTTGTCCAGGCTGGAGTGCAGTGGTGCCATCTCAGCTCACTACAACCTCCGCCTCCCCAGTTCAAGTGATTCTCCTTCCTTAGCCTCCTGAGTAACTGGAATTACAGGCATGCACCACCACGTCCAGCTAATTTTTTGTATTTTTGGTAGAGACGGGGTTTCACCATGTTGGTCAGGCTGGTCTCGAACTCCTGACCTCAGGTGATCCACCTGCCTTGGCCTCCCAAAGTGCTGGGATTACAGGGGTGAGCCACCGCGCCCAGCCAATATTGTAAGTTTTCTACATATATTGAGTCATAATTCTCAGAACAAGCCTGTGAAGTAGGTGTGATTATTCCTATTTTGTAGATGAGAAAGCAGAGACACAGAGCATAAGTAACTTATGTTCCACAGCTAGTGACAGGCTGCCTGACTCCAGACTGCTGTTCTGGTTCTATGCTGTAAAGTGTTCAAACTTTACAAATATTTTTTCATTTAATCCTGACCACAAAGCTGGAAGGTAAGTTTTCTTTAGAGATCTTAAATAATGTATCTAAGGCCCCACAGCTGGTTAGTGGCAATGTTAAGTTTTGCTTTTTGGTTTTTTATGAGACTTGGTCTCAGTCTCACCTAGGCTGGAGTGCAGTGGTGTGATCATAGCTCATGTAACTTTGAACTCCTGAGTTCAAGTGATCCTCCTGCCTCAGCCTCTCAAGTAACTATTACTACAGGCATGTGGCACCGTGCCTGGCTAATTTCAAAAAAATTTTTGTAGAAATGGGATCTTGCTATGTTGCCCAGACTGGTCTTGAACCGCTAGCCTCAAGCAGTCCTCTCAAAGTGCTGGGATTACAGGCATGAGCTACCGTGCGCAACCAGTGCTGTTTTTAACTAGATCTGCCCAACTCCAGAACCTGAGTTCTTTTAACCACTCTGTTATCCTAGACCTTCTCCAGGTGTTCTCACTGATGTTCCAGCAACTGAACTTTGGTGTGTGGCTACTCAAATGGTGTAACAACATTTCTGTTCAATTTCAAAGATTGTTAATAGATTTTTCTCAGTTGTAAACATTTCTTACAGTTTCTCTGTATCACTGACATCCAATATAGCAGTACTAGCAAATGATGGAATGAGAAGGAACAGATGGTGTATATTACCAGAAAAACTCAAATAGCTGAGCTAACCTATGGGTGTCACTTAACAAAAAAAAAGCATCTGTATAATAATCTTTTTATGCCAATAAAATTGTAATAAAATTAAATACATCATTTCATGGTACCACAGAAAAGCAATAGGACTTTTTGGATCTAAGAAGTTTAGAAGCTACAGATGATATCTTAACGTATATGAGGTAAAACAAATATAATTAAAACCCCACAAATACAAGAATGCCTTCATTGTAGGGAAACTTGGGTGGGACCCTGAGTTTCTGGAGAGGAATCCTCCCACAGCCTGGAGGGGGAATTGAGGTAAAGTTGCCCCTTTTCTCTGCCCAGGTCTGGTTCTTCTGGAAGTGGGGAAGCTGGAGCCTGTGAAACCCAGGTGTGAGCAACAAGGCATTATCCTTCACAGGGCCAAGCCTATTGCAAATACCATAAATACAGGTTGACAGGGGTCTACCTTTCACATAGTCCTCAGCTCAAGCAGTCTCACTTCATAGACCTGGACATGCTTGGTTAGGACTAGGGTCAGGAAAAGAACTATTTTCTTCATTAGTTCCAGGTACAGAGTAGATGGCTATTTTTATTTTTTATTTTTGTGGGTACATAAATAGGTATATATATTTATGGGTTACTTGAGTTATTTTGATACAGGTATGGAATGCACAAATCACATCAGGGTAAGTGGGATATCCATCACCTCAAACATTTATCTGATTCTTAGGTTGAGAAATTACAAACCCCTGGAGTTTAACCTTCTGTTTCCCTCCTCCTGGTAATTTTCCATCAGGCAGGGTGTGACCATGACTCAGTTTGTGGTGAGGATGTGGCCATCCATTGGGGAGGAGCCTGCTTGATTCTGCGTTTCATTCTGGCTGGTGGGCAGAGGGGAGAAGAGTCTGGTGCTGAGTCATTACTGGGTTTCTTAACGGGCTTCTCACAGAATGGATTCTGAGATGGAGGTTTGAGGGATGCCACAACTTCTGGGACCAATTCAGGAGTGGTGTAGAGGAAGCTCTGTGGGTCATGTAATTCCTCTTAGAGCCCTCCTCCCCCAGGAGAAGTGGGAATAAGGTAGGCTGCAGTTCATTTGAAGATTCATTGGCTCCTTTGAGCACAGGACTTGCCACAAATGCATCAGACCTCTCCTCCTCTCACAGTGAGCCAGAGATGCCACTATAAGTTAAAAATTATTTTGCTGGCTGGGCATGGTGGCTCATGCCTGTAATCCCAGCACTTTGAGAGGCCAAGGTGGGTGGATCACGAGGTCAGGAGATCGAGACCATCCTGGCTAACACAGTGAAACCCTGTCTCTACTAAAAATACAAAAAAAATTTAGCCGGGTGTGGTGGTGGGCGCCTGTAGTCCCAGCTACTCAGGAAGCTGAGGTAGGAGAATGGCGTGAACCCGGGAGACAGAGCTTGCAGTGAGCCAAGATGGCGCCACTGCACTCCAGCCTTGGCAACAGAGCAAGACTCCGTCTCAAAAAAAAAAAAAAAAATTATTTTGTTTAGGAGAACACCCAAAGTCTTCTCAGTCCTAGCTGTCCTTCCTGGGATAAATGGGTCAGATTAGCTGGCAGCCAATGAGCAAGGGCAGACACAGGTGAAGAGTGGAAGTGTGTTAGGGAAAAAGCAGACTGGTAGAACTAAAGCCAGAGGACCCCTGGGGAGGGAGCCACTTGTTCAGGGCTTCACTGATGCCTTCTTATTCTAAGTGCCAAAGTATACCTAGGCAGATTACTTTTGGGGGATAGGGTCTGTTTATAGTGCCACTTGCATCTTTGGGGGCCTGAGCTCTGGCTACATTTACAGGGAAAAAAAAAAGCACAGGGCCTCCAAGGGAGTTGCTTGGTGAATAGGATTAGATCACTCTAAGGAGGCTTTGTCCAGTGAACCCAGCATTTCTGGGCTGGAGAAAGATTGCTGGAGGTCACATTGGCCTCCAGGGTAACCTTGGCTAAGATTATACTTCCATCAGAGTGACCAAAGACTCCTTAAGCTTCAACCCTTCCATTCTAAGCACTGATGAGGTTGCAGGAGCCTGGGGAAACCTAGATACACAGTTGCATTCAGAAAACATTCAGTATTTGTTTACTGTCCCTCCCACAGCCTCCCCCCACAACATGGCCTTCCCATACCCATCTCTAATCAATTTTCCATGCTTAGCTTGAATGTCTCCTCCATGAAGCATGCCCTTTCCACACAGCCTGTTCTCTCTTTATCTCTAACTCCGAAGGCTAACTTTATCTTCCAGGATTTGTCTGGGGAAACTGATATGCCACCCTCATAGGCCTGGAGAAATTGGAGGAGTTTGAAGGAAGAGGTAGAATAAAAGTTGAGGCCAGGCGCAGCGGTTCATGCTTGTAATCCCAGCACTTTGGGAGGCCGAGACAGATGGATCACCTGAGAACAGAAGTTCAAGACCAGCCTGACCAACATGGCGAAACCCCGTCTGTACCAAAAATAGAAAAATTAGCTGGGCATGGTGGCGGGTGCATGTAATCCCAGCTACTCAGGAGGCTGAGGCAGGAGAATCACTTGAACCTGGGGGGTGGAAGTTGCAGTGAGCTGAGATCACACCATTGCACTCCAGCTTGGGCAACAGAGCAAGACTCTGTCTCAAAAAAAAAAAAAAAAAAAAAAGTTCACCTGGGCTCGGTGCAGTGACCCACACCTGTAATCCCAGCACTTTGGGAGGCTGAGGCAAGCAGATCACTTGAGCCTAGGAGTTTGAGATCAGTCTGGGCAACAGTGAGACCCCATCTCTACATTTTATTTATTTATTTATTTATTTATTTTTTTTTTTTTTTGAGACGGAGTCTCACTCTGTCGCCCGGGCTGGAGTGCGGTGGCCAGATCTCAGCTCACTGCAAGCTCCGCCTCCCGGGTTCCCGCCATTCTCCTGCCTCAGCCTCCCGAGTAGCTGGGACTACAGGCGCCCGCCACCTCGCCCGGCTAGATTTTTGTATTTTTTAGTAGAGACGGGGTTTCACCGTGTTTGCCAGGATGGTCTCAATCTCTTGACCTCGTGATCCGCCTGTCTCGGCCTCCCAAAGTGCTGGGATTACAGGCTTGAGCCACCGCGCCCGGCCTCTACATTTTATTTATTTAGAGACGGAGTCTCCCTCTTGTCGCCCTGCCTGGAGTGCAATGGCACAATCTCAGCCCACTGCAACCTCCGCCTTCTGGGTTTAAGCGATTCTTCTGCCTTAGCCTCCTGAGTAGCTGGGATTACAGGTGGCCGCCACCACGCCTGGCTAATTTTTTCTATTTCTAGTAGAGACGGGGTTTCGCCATGTTGTCCAGGTTGGTCTCGAACTCCTGACCTCAGTTGATCTGCCCTCCTCGGCCTCCCAAAGTGCTGGGTTTACAGGCGTGAGCCACCAAGCCTGGCCCTGGCTAATTTTTAAATTTCATGTAGAGGCTGGGCGTGGTAGGCTGCCCTGGAAATTGAATTGTCCTGAGAGAACACTGCCATTTCAGAGAGAGGCTAAGATGTCACATAATTGATGTAAGGCTTGTAATCTCACCCTCTTCATCAGGGCCAAAGCTTGTCTTTAGGCTCCAGGATTAGGTTCATTATGGTTTGTTGACACACCTACCACCCCTTCTCCAGGGACTCCAAATGATTTTAGAGAGTTAAACCATTAAACTGTAGATTCTGTGGTCAAGAATCCAAACAGAAAACATACCAATTTCCACCTTTACTCACACCAAAATCCAGTGAACCTAGCAGTTTCCCCTCCCATCCTGGTCAAGTCCAGGAACACAGTGGAAGAGCTGGCTCTAGGGGGAGAACCCTGTGTCCTCCTTGAGCAATCCCAGTTTCCTGTAGTCCTGACCTGCTACTGGGTCAAAGGAGTGATGGCCCAGAGAAGGGCAAGCTTAAATTCAGGAAGACATTCTCGCTCTGGTCAGAAGGTGTTTGTGGAAAAAAACAACTCAGACTGTAGTTTTCCTCTGTTCTCACACCACCACTACAACAGTCAACACAGACTTCTGTGACCAAGTATGTGGGGGGTTTTCCCTCACACCAAGCAGGCAATCAGTTCTGCTGTGGGCATCATCTGGGTGTCCTCCAATTCAATTCTGGCACTGTACCTAGCGATAATGTCAGATCCCACAGGTTGAGGTCCCAGTCCCCAAGACTGCCCCTGGTTTGGACATCAGTAGTTAGTATGGGTCTCCAGAACTTCTGTCTGACCAACTTCAATTTGGGATTCCCATGATCCCCTTTTTGGGTTCAATTAATTTGCTACAGAGGCTCACAGAACTCAGGGAAACACATTTACTGGTTTATTACAAGGGATATTATAATGAATACAGATGAAGAGATGCACAGGGCCAGGTATGGGGGAAGGGGCATGGAAGCTCCATGCCCTCCCTGGGAGTGATACCCTCCAGGAACCTCCTATCTGAAAGCCCTCCAAATCCTGTCCTCCTAGGCCTTTTATGGAGACTTCCCCTTTTATGGAGACTTCCTTGGATAGGCATGATTGATAATCATGTAGAAATGTGCTTGGACCAAAAGATATGATCTCATACTGATAGTCTAGACTGAGTGAGGGAACCCAGCAAGGCCTGTCGAGATTTGTCTTGGCCTCTGTGCAGCATTCCTTCCTCCAAGGTACAAGGGCAGGACCCCTTCTGAAATGGGGGTCTTACAACCTACAATCAGAAAAGGTATGACAAATAACTTATTTATAGCCAGATCCAAGACACCAACTTGGGGGAAGATTTCTGCCTTGGGGGAAAAGGAACAGGTCAAAGGAAGGCAGAAGAAGGTCAGAGAGGGAGAGAGAGAATTCTGTTCTCTGAGGCCTGCTTCTGAGCCTAAAGTGCCCCCAACATTATAAACAAAAGACTAACAAGAGCTGTGGGAGTTTAAGCAAGGAACTTTGGATGTAAACGTGTGTATGTGTGTGTGTATCACACAAGGACAGCCCCCCAGGACTAGTCAATTCCCAAAGAAAGAGGATGCCTATTGGGCAGTGTTGGACTCATTCACATACATCATCAAACCCCATCATAAAAGTAAATTGTCCTCAATTTACTTTTGAGGAACTGGACTTCTACACATTAAAAATTACAATATTTGGTCATAGGGCTAGTGGGTGGAACTGGAACTAAGGTATGATGGAACCGAAGCTTGATTTTTTTTTTTTTTGAGACAGAGTCTTGCTGTTAGCCAGGCTGGAGTGCAGTGGCGCAATCTTGGCTCACTGCAACCTCCGCCTCTTGGGTTCAAGCGATTCTCTTGCCTCAGCCTCCCGAGTAGCTGGGACTATAGGTGCATGCCACCACGCCTGGCTAATTTTTTGTATTTTTAGTAGAGATGGGGTTTCACTGTGTTAGCCAGGATGGTCTCGATCTCCTGACCTTGTGATCCGCCCACCTCGGCCTCCCAAAGTGCTAGGATTACAGGCGTGAGCCATGGCACCTGGCCTCCAAGTTTGATCTTCTATACTTATCAGCAAAAGGAAAATTGCCTTAAATTCAGTGTGACAAATTTTTACTATGCACTTATTTATTTTTTGAGATGGAGTCTCGCTCTGTTGCCAAGGCTGGAGTGCAGTGGCGCCATCTCAGCTCACTGCAACCTCTGCCTCCTGGGTTCAAGCGATTCTCCTGCCTCAGCCTCTTGAGTAGCTGGGACTACAGGCACCTGCCACCACGCCAGGCTAATTTTTGTATTTTTAGTAGAGACGGGGTTTCACCATGTTGGCCAGGATGGTCTCAATCTCCTGACCTTGTGATCTGCCCGCCTCGGCCTCCAAGTGCTGGGATTACAGGCGTGAGCCACCGCACATGGCCTACTATGCATCTAATGTGAGCAACGATTCGCTGGATTTGTCTCTGCCAGAGGCTTATGGACAGCATTTCTAGAACTGTCAGATCAAAATCTGCAACTGAGGAGTAACAGTTTGCCATCAATTCTACATGTGCATTTCAGTCTTGGGAACATATCTAGATTTGGAACTTTTTTGTTGTTTTTGAGACAGGGTCTGTCTGTCACCGAGGCTGGAGTGCAGTGGAGCGATCTCTGCTCACTGCAACCTCCACCTCTCGGATTCAAGCCATTCTGCCTCAGTTTCCCGAGTAGCTGGGATTACAGACGTGCACCACCACGCCCAGCTAGTTTTTGTATTTTTAGTAAAGATGGGATTTCGCCACGTTGGCCAGGATGGTCTCAACTCCTGGCCTCATGTGATTTGCCCGCCTCAGCTTCCCAAGGTGTTGGGATTACAGGCATGAGCCACCGCACCCAATTTAGAACTTTAAAATACAACATGGTCCAGCATCGGCCAGATCCTTGCCATCCCAGTGCTGTCCATCACTGTTCTTAGTCCTCAGCTCAGGGGCCAAAGAGGGCCTTTTATGCCATCCCTCTTTCTCTGACAGGGAGCAATCTAACTCTCCCTAGGGGGGTATGTCTTTTTTTCTTCTCAACAACTTCATGTTCTTTCACCACCTTAATAATCAAGCATTTCCTTCTCAACAACAGCTAAAGGGACCAGGAAAGGCTTACAGAAGAAAGTGAAATTTTTTTTTTTTTTTTTTTTTTTTTTTTTTTGAGACGGAGTCTCGCTCTGCAGCCCAGGCTGGAGTACAGTGGCCGGATCTCAGCTCACTGCAAGCTCCGCCTCCCGGGTTCACGCCATTCTCCTGCCTCAGCCTCCCGAGTAGCTGGGACTACAGGCGTCCGCCACCTCGCCCGGCTAGTTTTTTCTGTATTTTTTAGTAGAGACGGGTTTCACCGTGTTAGCCAGGATGGTCTCGATCTCCTGACCTCATGATCCGCCCGTCTCGGCCTCCCAAAGTGCTGAGATTACAGGCTTGAGCCACCGCGCCCGGCCGAAAAATTTTTATCTCACTTCAAACAGAAATTTACTTTTAGGCTGTCACTGTCTCATCCCAGCTTATCTGAGCTAACAGGAAGCGAATGAAGGCCTGTGATTCAGCTGCAGGCAGCGGGTAAGCCTGAGCAGGTCACACTCATTTGGTCTCTTTTGCCAGGAAAAGAAAAAAGAACCTAAGAGAACGGTCTTCGCATTTTGAATGCGCAACATTGTATCTGTGAATGAAGGCAAGAGTTAACAGCTGTTTAATTGATAACTGCTCACATCATTGGTTGCTGGCTAACAATTGGGAAATCGGAAAATGTCTTGTAGAAAAATGTAAGAAAAGTTCCAACAATATTGATTTAAATTCATAACAAGGGTGAAAACAGAAATGCTGACTCCTGCATAGGTTATCGGCTCTAATGTTCTGACTTGATATTTCCAGATGCCCAGCTCTGCGCTAATATCAACACCGTCTATTTGCTTTTTACTCTCAGGCATTCGCTCTGCAGGATTCCAGACCCTACTAAATTATTCACATGGCCCCAACCTGTCCTTCCTTGTTCCGCGGTTCTAAGACAACAAATGGTCCTAAGAGGAAAAGGGCCTCGCGCTCCCGCTCCAGGTTCACGTCGCAGTCCCTAGTTCTCCCTACTGCCGCTCCAGTGCCAGAGCCCCTCCGAAGGCGGTCGGGACCTCCAACCACGCACAAGTCTGCAGCTCTCCTCAACTTCCCGTTCAGCTCAGTCTCCGAGGGTGCGCCAGGGCAGACACCCAGAGGAGTGGAGAGTGGCAGGGCGGGGCCGGGAGAATGCTGCCCCGGAACCCATAAATC
Organism: Chlorocebus sabaeus; assembly: GCF_047675955.1. Lineage (NCBI taxonomy): Eukaryota > Metazoa > Chordata > Mammalia > Primates > Cercopithecidae > Chlorocebus > Chlorocebus sabaeus. The sequence goes on along the minus strand of NC_132929.1, from coordinate 48,035,421 downwards.
TGGGCCCTGCCCAGGTAGGCCGGGACAGTTGGGGTGGCCTGGGCCGAGAGCCAAGAAAAGAGACCCCATCCGGCAGCCCAACTTGGCGGCAACAGGTGGCCCGGCGCCCGGGGGTCTAGGAGGGAAGTCGCTCTAGGGGCGGGCTCCGCTGCCCCGCCGCGTTCCCATTGGCCGTCAGGTTTCTTAAACTGTGACCCTGAATCTGTGTCCTTCCGCCGCAGAATTTAGTTCCCCCGAAAGGGCAACCTGCCCGCGCGTTCCGCCGCCGCCACCGCGCTTCCTCCTGAAGGTGACTGCGCCCGCGAAGACGCAGGGGGCGGGGTCCGGGTAGCCGGGAGCCGGGATTGGACAGAGGGCGGGGCGGCGGAGGGATTGCGGCGGCCCGCAGCGGGATAACCTTGAGGCTGAGGACCCTGCTACTCGCACTGCAGCTGCACGTCCCTGGGATCCACATCTGTTCCAGTTTGCAGCGTAGCCCGAGTCGGTCAGCGCCGGAGGTGAGCGGTGCAAGAGGCTGCGCCATCTGTCCTCACCAAGGGCCCGTGCACCCGGCTAGTGCGGAATCCCGGCGTGCCGGCGGGCCCGCGCAGGATCCGGGGCGTCTGGGACGCGGTGGAGCTCAGAGACGGGAGAATGGCTCCTCAGAAGTCCCCAGCGCCGTTCCTTCCAGATCAGGCGGGTCCGCCGGCTCCTTTCCCGTCCCAGCCCTACCCCCTCATTCTGGTCCCATCCTCCTGCCCCAATCCTCAATGCGCCTCCATCCTTGCCTGCCTTCTCTCGGTCCCTCGTGATTGATTCCACCCTTGCCTCCCCTTTCTCCGCGCCCTCTGCTCCGTGCTCGTTTGTTCCACTTCCTCCTTAAGTCCTGTCCTTCCACCCACTCCTCTTAAACCTGTGCGTGCCCCTTCATTCTAATGGCTTCCGTGTAACTTACTGAAACTCCGTTCTTGTTCCCCTCCCAGGTCCATCCTCCATTCATGCGCGACCGCCCTTCCCGCGCCCCAGTCCCCTCTTGTCGCCCCTCCCCCTGCTTGCTGGTCACGTCCGCTCTCCCGCATCCCCCTCCTCGCCTGGCATGTCGCCTCCCTCCCTCTCTGCTCTGGTCGCGCCCGCCCACTTGCTCCGGTCTCCGAGCGCGGTCCCGCGCCCCTTTTCCATCACCGCCTCCCAGCTCCCAGCAGGCTCGGGCGGTGCTGGGGCCCCGTGTCCGGGGCAGGCGGGCGGAGGGCTGGGCTGGGTGCCCCGCGCGGCGGGCGGGCTGCGGCGGCCCGGGAGCAGCTGGAGGCTTACGTAACGTTGGCCTGCCCCGCTGCCGGGAGGCAGGGCGGCTGCCCCTGCGGCGCGGTGCTGTCCCATGCGACCGGGATTAGATGGGTGGCCCGCGAGGGCCTGGGAATGGCTCGGGACCCGCGAGCTCACCCGGCCCTTGCCGGGTGGCCACCAGGGACCACGCTCCATCTCGCCGCGGCCGGGCTGCACGTAGCGGCCGCGCCCAGGGTCCACCCCGCTTCACCGGGCGGTGGCCTTGGGCCGCGTAACGGGCCGTGGAAACGTCTGCAGGCTTCGCTGGGGCCTGCCGGCCCTCGCCCGCTCCGCGCCTCTCCGGCACGTTTTTTTTTTTTTCTTTTCGTTTTTTCTTTTTTTTTTTTTATTATCCAGCACGTTTTTTTAACAAATGCGCCCTGATTGTGGAACGCGGAGGCCGCGGGGTGGGGTGGGGGTGGGCTCTGGTTACGGAGGGGGCAGGAAATCTGTGGCGTTCACTCAACGCAAACGGTGTGGGTCAAGGGCTGTTTGGGGGTCGGAGTTAGAGACCAGAATGACTGGACGAGTCATAGCCCACCGAGCTCACAATCTTAAAATGTATACCCCGTAATGCTGGGAGTGGGGCACGAGCTTCCTGCTGTGGGAGGGAGGGGGACAGGAAGCCTCGTAAGGTCTCACCAGGTGGCAAGCACACTGGATTAGAAGATGCAGGAAAGCACCTTCCAGTCTGAAGGTCATTTAAAGACTAGTCAAGGAAAGGCATCCCTGGGCTTCTTAATCTGCATACTCCAGACCCAGGGCTTGGACCTTTGCTGGTACGGGTTAAAGTGAGGCCTACAGTGAAGGTCCACGTGGAGAGAGACATCGGGAAGTTGTCAGAAAGGCTTTTAGAATCAGGTTTGACTCATTAATTTCCTGAGACTGATTGAAGGAGTTCAGCTGCTACACCTCAGTTTCCCCTGGGAAAACTGGGAGTAACATTTTCCTCATGATGGTTGAAAGGGTTCATGCCTACGTGGATGTTGCACACTCAGTTAAGTGTCTAATCTCTGGCGAAATACCCAGAAGAAAAGCCTGTGAATGAATATATTATTTTCGAGCACAATTACTTAGTCCAGAATTGAGCATAAGGGCCTTGATTCATTATCTTACTGCTGTCTGCAAACGCCTGCAGCTAATCGTGGGGAATCAGGCTCTCTAACCACGTGTCTCCTGGAAACCAGTCCCCCCAGGGATCTGGTTTAATATTGACAAAGTCACTGATGATGTAACTTTCCAACTCTCTGCTTGGAGCAGATGCTCTTTGATCATCTGAGATTGGGACCTCTAGAGGGGCTGAGTTAAGCCTTCGGTGTTCCCCTGTAAGTGGAATACCTCTTAACAGGGGAACATTCCAGCCCTTGATTTGCTCTGCCTGCTGGTGAGATTAGGATTGGAGCCTGGATCAGTAACCCCCAGTTGGCCATCTTGAGGGCGTGGCTACTCCCGAGGCCACAGAGGAGATAAAGGTCAGGACTCCCTGGCTGCAGCATTGTTAGCAAATAATTTGCCCTTTGGTGGCCTGAGGTGCTGTGGGGGCAGGAGTGGGCTGTCTTGTGGGGAAGGGAAATGTAACGCATCACCAAATCTGTGGGGGAGTGGGGCTCTGTGGGGAAGATGACTCAACCTGTCAATTATTCTGCTTTTGAGAGAATTATCTTCGCTGGGTGAGTGGGGAAACTACGTAGTGGTTCTTGCAGGCTTAAAAAGTCCCTTCTCCCCTTTCAGTGAGTCAAATAATGAAGCATGCATTTCCCCTAATTAAAAATGCCTCAGCTTCGGAGCTTGCGGTGAGCCGAGATCGCGCCACTGCACTCCAGCCTGGGCGACAGAGCTAGGTTCCGTCTCAAAAAAAAAAAAAAAAGTGCCTCAACTAAGTGAAAAATGATTGGTTCGGGTCACCTGGTTCTCTGTACTGCCTTAAGAACTTAGGTGCAGAGTGGCAGAGCCCGGTGCCCAGCTAATGCAGTCTGTGCAGCTTCATTCCTGGCCCTTTTGTAGCGGGCACAGCAGCCTCTCCTGGGACATGATTAATGATGACTTAAAGAAAGTTCTTTTTTTTTTTTTTTTTTTTGAGATGGAGTCTCGCTCTGTCACCCGGGCGGGAGTGCAGTGGCCAGATCTCGGCTCACTGCAAGCTCCGCCTCCCGGATTCACGCCATTCTCCTGCCTCAGCCTCCCGTGTAGCTGGGACTACAGGCGCCCGCCACTTCGCCCGGCTATTTTTTTGTATTTTTTAGTAGAGACGGGGTTTCACCGTGTTAGCCAGGATGGTCTTGATCTCCTGACCTCGTGATCCGCCCGTCTCGGCCTCCCAAAGTGCTGGGATTACAGGCTTGAGCCACCGCGCCCGGCCTTAAAGAAAGTTCTTGAACTCATTTCTCAGTTACTGACTTGAGCCAAAATGTATGGATGTTGGTCTCCTGTCTAGCACAGCTGCTTTCATTGTAAGCATTGCGTTAGAAATAATGTATTCATATTTTAGCAAAGAGCATCATTAGCTCTTTAAGAACTGTACCCCCAGTGACTTAGCAAATTTGGTTGCTGTGACTCTAAACAGCTAGCACTTTATGGTAGTTGCTTCTGTGCCTTGAATGTTGTGACACTGATGTGGGGTCACAGGAAAAACCATTTTATTTCTTAAAGCTGTTTCTTAATATTGAAGCAATGGAAGAAATGAGGAAATGGCCATGGGCAGGAAGATAGAAAAAAATGCAGCACTTACATTACAAACTCACTTTACTTGGGTTTTAGTTTATTTTAAAGCTTCAGGGTTTTTTTTTTTTTTTTTTTTTTTTTTTTTTGAGACAGTTTTGCTGTTGTTACTCAGTCTGGAGTGCAATGGTACGATCTTGGCTCACTGCAACCTCCGCCTCCTGGGTTCAAGCGATTCTCCTGCCTCAACCTCCTGAAGTAGCTGGAATTACAGGCACCTGCCACCACGCCCAGCTAATATTTTTGTATTTTTAGTAGAGATGGGGTTTCACCATGTTGGCCAGGCTGGTCTTGAACTCCTGACTTAGGTGATCCACTGGCCTGAGCCTCCCAAAGTGCTGGGATTACCGGCATGAGCCACCACGCCTGGCCTGCTTCAGCTTTTATGAAGGCAAATCCGGATGTGTTATCTTGGCCAAGAGCTAAGACTGAGACCAGAGTACAGGAAAATGACTCATTTGACATTACCCTTCTTTCTGAATCACTCCAAAAGCCCACAGTCAAATCCCAATTTAACTGGTATACCACAAGAATGCGTTGCCCCTGTGAGCAGAGTTTTATTGCAACTTCGAGGGTCTTTGTGAGATTGGTTTATTTGGTATGAGGTCTTAAGGATTTTAAGTTGTCCCTTTAAGCATCAGTTCTGATACAGATGGGAATAGAACTAGACAACCAGATATATGAAGACCATTTGTGATACCACCTTACTTTTGGGGAGCTTGCATTTTTTTTACCAAGGGGCAGACTGAATAATTGAGTAATTTGAATACTTGGGGCATTGTTAAAGAAGCTGTTGGGGGAAGGTGAGCCTGGGTGAGTGGTGGAGGGTGGCGTGCAGCATCTGCTGGGCTTTCCGGCCTCTTGGTATGACTGCTCAGCTCAGGAGTTGGGGGCTTTAGGGCCCCCACCACCCAGTGTGGCGAAGCCCCGCCCCTGCAGTGGTTTGTGCTTGTCTGCACGTAGAAGGGAGCAAGCCCGCTGCAGTACCTTCGGTGGCCTCTGAGACTCACCTCCCCCACTTCTGTCCATAGACAAAGCTCCTGGGGAGCTCTAAGCCTCTTTCCTCATGCCAGCAAGCAGTCTTGGAAGCAGGCTGGGGCTGCGGTGGGAGAGATGCCAAGACCAGTTATTCAAGGGCAGTGAGGTTGCCAGTCCTAGCATTTCAGACTGTGGACCAGCACAGCTGCCGGCTGAACACTGCAGTCAAGATTCTCTGAAGGGAGTCCTATCCCTTCCAAACATCTTCAGTTTACTTACAGATAATGTTTCTTCATATTTTATTTTATTTTTTTGAGATAGAGTCTTGCACTGTAACCCAGGGTAGAGTGCAGTGGCACGATCTCAGCTCACTGCAAGCTCTGCCTCCCGGGTTCACGCCATTCTCCTGCCTCAGCCTCCTGAGTAGCTGGGACTATAGGCGCCCACCACCATGCCAGGCTAATTTTTTTGTATTTTTTAGTAGAGACAGGGTTTCACCATGTTAGCCAGGATGGTCTCGGTCTGCTGACCTTGTGATCCGCCTGTCTTGGCCTCCCAAAGTGCTGGGATTACAGGCTTGAGCCACCGTATCCGGCCTTGTTTCTTCAGTTTTAAACAACTGATATCTCCCTTGGCAATGAATGAAAAAGAACTACTCATCGGTGGAATCAGTCAGGGCACATAAGACCCACTGTGTCCACCATGCCATTTCAGGGGAGATTCGATTGAGTTAAGCAGGGAAATAGAGATGTCGTAAACGTTGAAACTATCTCGGTATCCCTCTTTGGTTATTAACATTAGATGAGCAGAAAAACAAATGTCACCCATCAGATGGGCAAACATTTAAAAAGTCTGGCAGTACCAAGTGTGGAAAAAGGTGTGGAATGCAGCAACTCAACGTTGACTGATACAGCCACTTTGGAGAGCAATTCAGCCATATTTAGTAAAAATAGAAATAAACATACCCCATGACCTAAGACTTCAATTTCTGGATATATAGAAACTCATACAGTACAGGGAGACATGTACTACAAGAGTAGAGTGTTGATTAATGAGGAAAACTAGTTTAATGGGGAGGGGGAGTGGCTACCAGTAAGGGAGTCCATAAATAAAATTGTCTGTTGTACAGTGGACTAGTGTAACAGTTCAAATGAATTAGCTAGATCCATATACCCACTGGATGGATCTTGAATGTGCTGCTGAGTGAAAAACAAGTTACTCAGTGATATATACAGTGTACCACTTAGGGCATTAAGAAAACCACAATATTTATAGGGTTTCAGTATAGATATAGATACACTGTACATAGACTTAAGTGAACTGGAAGGATACGGAGTTCATGACAGTGATTGGGTGTCAAAATGCATGATGTGGCTGGGTGCAGTGGCTCACGCCTGTAATCCCAGCACTTTGGGAGGCTGATGCAGGAGGATCACTTGAGGCCAGGAGATCGAGACCAGCCTGGGCAACATCACAAGATTCCCATCTCTATTTAAATAAATAAAATAGAAAAAAAAGTTCATGATGGAGGTGGAAAGGGTTGGAGGAGCTTGGGGATGGAGAAAAAATGAACTGTATAAAAATATAATTTTTTTTATTTTTAGAAAGTAAAGAGGGCCAGGCGCAGTGGCTGACGCCTGTAATCCCAGCACTTTGGGAGGCTGAGGCGGGCAGATCACGAGGTCAGGAGATTGAGACCATCCTGGCTAACACGGTGAAACTCCGTCTTTACTAAAAATACACACATACACACAAAAATTAGCCAGGCATGGTGGCAGGCACCTGTAGTTCCAGCTACTTGAGAGGCTGAGGCAGGAGAATGGCATGAACCTGGGAGGTGGAGCTTGCAGCGAGCTGAGGTCATGCCACTGCACTCCAGCCTGGGCAACAGAGTGAGACTCCATCTCAACAACAACAACAAAAAGGAGCAGAAGAAAGTAAAGAAAATACAGCTCAGCCTTTATTATTTGTGGGTTTTTTTTTTTTCCTTTTTTTTTCTGAGACAGAGTTTTTCACTCTGTTGCACAGGCTGGAGTGCGGTGGTGCGATCTCTGTTCACTGCAATCTGCACTTCTTGGATTCAAGCAACTCTGTGCCTCAGCCACCCAAGTAGCTGGGATTACAGGTGCGCGCCAGGCTAATTTTTTTATGTTTAGTAGTGACAGTGTTTTGCCATATTAGCCAGGCTGGTCTCGAACTCCTAGTCCCAAGTGATCTGCCCACCTCAGCCTTTCAAACTGTTGGGATTACAGGCGTGAGCCACCACAGCCGGCCATGGCTTAGTGTTAATGGTCAGTTCTGGGTGGTAGAGATGCAGATGTTAAAACTTTTTTTTTTCTTTAATTCATAACAAAATAGAAGGAAACCTATAAAGGCTATTGTAGGAAGACCAGTCATACTAACTAGTTCAGTGCTCTTGGAGAGTTGGCACTGCCTTTCCTCCTTTATTGCCCCAACTAGAATGCAGGACAGCCCTTCCATTAAATGCTGAGCCAGTGCCTCACTTTGCTGAGGCCATAACCCACCTTAGTTGCACTTAAGGGGACCCTAAATCAGGATTCCTGGTTCTAGAGTGTGGATATCATACCCAGAAACACCACCCTACTTTTAATCCTAGTAAGGAGGCACCATGTCCCAAGGCAACTAACGCTTCCCCCAAACCACCTCCTTCAGGCTGAAACCAGTTGTCTGCACTGAGCAGCTGGGATAGAGCCAGGAAATACTCGGCATCTGAGGATACTGAGGGTTCTCTGACTTAGGACTTCTTCACCTGAAGTTGAGTGGTCTTTTGGGGAAGTAGGCCCATTTAGCATCAGCTGCTCTTCCCTATTCCACACTGTAGCTGGAAATAGGACCTTAGGTTCCTGTTGACAAGTCATTTACTTTTAGCCCTGAAGAAATAAAAGAGCCAAGTGTTTTTGTTTGTTTGTTTGTTTGTTTTTTAAAGCAAGGGAATTTTACTAGAACCTGTAAGTGGGCTCATTTTGTTCTGTGTAGCTTGGTAACACCATACTGCTTTCTGCTTTGGGGCCTGCTGGGGTTAAAGTGTGGGCTTCAGACCCAGGTCTCTTAGCTAGAAGATATCTCATCCTCTGTATCCTGCACCCATATGCAAATATGCTATTGTCATTACCCTTAACTGTATATGAAGACAGACAGTGCCTACCCCAGACCTTACTAGGTTCTGCTGGCCCATCACCCATTTTGATCATGTTGCTGGCCTAGTTTGATTAGGGCAAATCTTAGAAATTCCATTTCCGTTGTTGAGGAAGACAGCTAGAGAGCAGGCTGACCCGAATGCCAGAATATCATGATGCAAACTTTCTAATGGATGCTGGTGTTCTAAAGAGTTGAGGATTGAAAGGCCTTCATGATGGCTTGAAGATGTAGGTAGCAAACTGATGTCACAGCAAGGAACGCAATCTTGTGTACTTACTGGCAACGTTGGAGAGAGAAAGTGAGCATCAGGTGCCACTATTTTACAGTTGATCTGTGTGAGGTTGGTACCGGAGCATAATTGGTACAAAGTAAAAATGACTTAGGCAGATGCAGACTCACGGGCCAGGCTGGTTTATTAGGGCAGAATGATTTGGTCCTTTGTGAAAGAATTGGTGGAGTGAAGCGTGAATCTTTCCCAGCGCAACCCAACAACAGTCCTGGCCCTAAGAAGTGGAGCATGGGAGCTGGGTGTGGTTCATGCCTGTAGTCCCAGCTACTTGGGATGCTGAGGCTGGAGGATCATTTGAGGGTGCAGTGAGCTATAAAATATACTATACTATACTATACTATACTATACTATACTATACTATAATCATACCACTGCACTCCAGCCTGGGTGACAGAGTGAAAGCCTGTCTCAAAAAAAAAAAAGGTTGGAGTGGGGAGTGTTGGGTATTTTTTATGATTTTTGTCTCCTAGTTTCTGAAGAATGGCCGAAAAATTGTGTCTGATACAAAGGAAACTAATACAAAGAGCCAGGAGCTGTCTGAGATGAGAAAGGAAAGGGAGAATAGGGCACCTGGAGCTGAGCTGTGATTGTGCCTGTTCCAACCTGTAACTCCAGACTAAGGCCTCTTAGAGATGGTGTCTCCTTTCTCACAGAGGAGACATGGCTCTGAGGAAGATCTTACTGCAGGGGCTCGGGCTCAAGAATAAGGCTCCTGGACCTGGGCACGGTGTGTGCTGCTATCAGTGGATACGCCAGGCTTCCACTGCTGGCTGGAGGTTGGCTCTGCATGTCTGTGCCTTCCTAGGAGGAGGATGCAATAGTGAGTCAGACTGGCATGGGTGGGGCCACATGTCCTGGCAGGCACTGTCCGGGCAACTGGCATGAGGGAGAGGAGTCTTTCCCAGAAGCCCGCCCTGAGAAACCAAGACTGGGCTGCTTTCCTGGATCCAAGGGAGAGTCCAGTGAGTGTTTTACATACAACTCTAGGTAGGTGGTTGGTGGGATTGGCAGCTTGTGCTGGGAAGAGGATTTTGGAGAGAGCAGGAGAGCTCTGGCCCTCCCTGCAAGGGAGGCTTCAGGTCAGAGCCTGAGGAAAGACCTGAGCTTGAGGTATGGGGTCTCTGGCTCAAAGAGAGCATTAAGGATGCATGAGATCTGAAGTCTGGATGAACTTGCTGACAGGCAAGCTTTTTTTTTTGACTGCTAGTGTGTAAATCCACTATAGAAATTTTCATTTGTCATTCTTGTACTTATTGGCAAAAAATTAGAGCTTATAGGCATCAGATTTAATTTGAGATAGTTGAAATAGGGTTTGTGTTTGAGGCCAATATAATTTTATCTGCTAATGGCATCTTCTGGACTTGGAGGCAGCCCTTCTGTACCAGAACATTGTCACAAAGCTTTTACTGTAAAGCTTGAGAACAGACTAGTTTGCTGGATTTGGGCATGTAACTAACAGATTTGAGGCATGGAATTATCCTATGGACTTTTTTGTTTTTTTGCTTTGAGGTTCTGAATATATTAAGGTTGACCACCTTAAGCCATTGAAACTCTCCTATAATACATTTGTGATGTAGGGCTTAAGACATGTTTGTTTGGTTTTTTTTTTTTTTGACACGTGTATCTTTGCTACCTTTTAAAAGCAGATTATTCTTGAAGTGCATAGAGCAGCAACTGATTAATGGAATTGGTATCTTCACATTTCATTTACTTCCAACAATTTTATAGGATGCATATAAATATTTCCAAAAAAGGTATACATAATTTCTTACTATAAAAGTATTTTTATTTTATATCAGTAAATTTGTTAATAAAGAGGAATTTTTGTTGTTGTTGTTGTAATCCTACCACCCCAATGACATCCTATTAAAATTTTAGTATATATCCTCCCAGGTCTTTTAGGTATGTTTAATTTGGTGTCCCTTCCCCACTCCCAAAAGGGGAGGGACCAGGTTCTTGTATAGAATAGTGGAATGTTAGTAAATCATGTGTTTAAAGAGACATAACAGCTGAATCTGTAGAGCATCTGCCACCTGGATACCTGGTAATTAAGGTAATTTTTCCATTACCCCAAAGAGCTTTAGTTACACTCAGCTTTTACCTTAATCCTTGTACAGCTCTCCAGGGCACACTTTATTCAGCTCTGAGCGGTCTTTGCAAGTGAGGCCAAGGAGCCAACCTGAGCCAAAAGGAGAGCATTATGTCACCGGAAGCCCAAGCCCAGAGAACCAAAGGTATGACCTGATATTCAGTGGCCCCAGCCAGGTCTTTACAAGAAGACCCTGATATCTCAGGTCTAAGAAGAGCCAGCTGATGGTTTTTAAAAAGAGTGGAATTAGTTACTCTGACCCACTTATTCAGATCTTATTTTGTTCACAATGTAGTCCCCAGATTGTAGGCCCATTGGAGGCCACAGCAAGGCCTTTGTGTTCCAATTGGCCTGCTGTGCCATCTCTCAGTAATGTTCCCTTAACAGCCAGACTTCCCTAAGCCCAGCTGGGAGCTCTGAAGGTATGCGAGCCCTCCCTAAACCATGAGTGTAGGGAGAGGGACCAGGGCGCCCCAGGCTTTCCTGTCAGTAATGCAGAAGTTTCTCAGATTGAGGGACGGGGGAGCAGAGGCATAACTTTGATTCTGACAAAGAGGCATTCAGAGAGACTGAAAGGTCATTTAACAAACACTAGAATGCTTCCACTTACTAGGTGCTAGGAAATACAAAACCATATAGGTCCTGGAAGAGAGGATACATAGTAGATATTAGAGGCTTAGGAAATACAATTGAAGAATGGATTTGCCACGTTGAATAGTTAGTTGGTATCTTATTTCCCCATTTTAAAAGTTTTAGAATCTGTGGTTGAGGACTTGTGGCCATCAGTTTTCTGTAGCCGACAGACTGTTCACTATTGCCTTCAGAGCTCTTTGGACCTTAACAGGCCTTCTTTGGAGATGGCAGAGATGGGTTTAGATGCATACTCTGCTGGAGTCACCCAGAGAGCCCACAAAGTCAGGGATGGAACAGGGTAAAGGAGTAAGGGTCATATGTGTGAGATGCCTTGATTTGGAACTTTGAGATTTAGGAAGAGATGGGGAAGGGCTAAAGAGGGACTTGTTTCTGAGCCTTGCTTGGCTGAAGCATTTAGGCTAAAGCGTTTTAGAAAGAGTAGCCCTTGGTCTGAGAACTCAAGGAAACAACTTTCTGATGAGAAATGTAGCAAGCTTCTGGTTCACATCCTTACCTGATAGTTCTTCAAACACTGCCTGGAAGCTTCCCCTGAGTCTTTGTCTCTAATCAGCTAACTAAGAGGCTGAGCGAGTTTAGTTGTAAGTCATTAATGAAGAAAGCAAAGGTCGGGGCCATTGTCAGGATTGTGACCTGGGCTAGTTAATTACCTGGAACTGATGGTCTGTGTTACAGAGTGGTGGTATACTTGTCAGGCTTAGAAAAGAAAACAGGATGTGTATCAAAAATCTTTTGGGGAAAAGATTTGACCAGCAACTTTAATTTCTCTATGTTGCAGCTATGCTGTTAATGTAGTTGTGATAATTTTAGAATTATACCAGTGCCCTTATGTTATCCTTGCTTTGCAAATTGCAAATTGCTTTACATGTCCTAACGTCCTTCTGGCCAACGGTAGATGTGGTTTTAGGTTTAGACTCCTGGGATGGAAGCTTTCGCATTCAGGGGAATGACTTTGGGTTGGGTGAGGATTGTAAAGAGGCAATGTGGGTGCCCCACGACAAAGCAGCTATTTGTAGCTTTGTGACAACTTGACATACAGAGATCTAGGTTTATCTAGGCACTAAGCTAGGAGTCAGTTGTTTGTATCACTGGAAGATTGGTTATAACTTCCTTCGTTGGAAGCTCCTTCATTGCATGTTAAATGATGTTATTTATAGATAGGGTGGTGGGAAAGCTGTCTAAGTAGATGTCAGCCCAGTGTAAGAGAGACCTGCTTACTGTGGGTGCTTGGGACTATCAGCAGTAGGTGGGAGGTTTTAACTTGTTCAGTAAGGTCCATTTCCATTGTTCACCATCTTGTGAACCCTTTGTCTAACATGAGGAGCAACCACATAACCACAGCATGTCTGGCTTCCCTGTGGCTTGTGTACAAAGCATACTTATTGAGTTAATGTATAAGCAGGAGACACCCTCCTGTGATAAATGGTATATTAACCACTTATCAGTCTTACCACTCTCTTTCAATTTTTCTGGACCCAGGACCTCAGCAGCCATGTCGAAGCCCCATAGTGAAGCCGGGACTGCCTTCATTCAGACCCAGCAGCTGCATGCAGCCATGGCTGACACATTCCTGGAGCACATGTGCCGCCTGGACATTGACTCACCACCCATCACAGCCCGGAACACTGGCATCATCTGTACCATTGGTGAGTGAGTGTGCCCCTTCCCCAAAAAAAGGGCTTCATAGAAAGTGACCCTTTCTCTCCTGAAAAGACTTAACTAAATGTCCTAACAAACCTAGGTGCTACATGGGATGCTACACAGATTCTTATAAAAGGACTCAGGTCATAGGAAGTTGCAGTAAAGAATTAGTATGTGCACAGGATGGCAAATACAGTTAATAAGAGAGTATTAGACATTTCACAATTGCTAAGATGGCCAGGTATGGTGGCTCCTAGCACTTTGTGAGGCCAAGGTGGGAGGATTGTCTGAGGCTAGAAATTTGAGACCAGCCTGAGCAACTTAGACCCTCTCTCTCCAAAAAGTAAAAACAAAAGAAAAAAAAGAATTAGTTGGGCATGGTGGCATGCACCTGTAGTTCTGACTACATGGGAGGCTGAGAAAAAGATCACCTGAGTCCAGGAGATTGAAGTTGCAGTGAGCCATGATCACACCACTGCACTCCAGTCTGGGAAACAGAGCGAGATCCTGTCTTAGGAAAAAAAAAATTGGGTGTGGTGGCACATGCCTGTAATCCCAGCACTTTGGGAGGCTGAGGTGGGCGGATCACCTGAGGTCAGGAGAACCAGCCTGACCAACATAGTGAAATCCCGTCTCTACTAAAAATAAAAAAAAAATAGCCGGGCGTGGTGGCGGGTGTCTGTTATCCCAGCTACTTGGGAGGCTGAGGCAGGAGAATTGCTTGAACCTGGGAGGTGGAGGTTACAGTGAACCGAGACCTGACCATTGCACTCCAGCCTTGGCAACAAGAACGAAACTCTGTCTCAAAAAAAAAGAAAGAAAGATAAAAGAAAAAAACATTGCTAAGAGTAAATTTCAAATGTTCTCACCACAAAAATGTTAAGTACTTGAAGTCATGGATATGTTAACTAACCTGATTTAATTATTCCACATTGTATCCAAACTGTATGTATTGGATTACATAACTTTGTAACCCAAATTATAAATTACCAGTTTATAATAAAAAACAATTTGTTGCAAAAAGAATCCATATGCTTTAGGTTTTATGCTATAGGCAAAATCTAGAGGGTGTTTTCCTTAGCAGGTCTTTGTAGGAGCAACTTACAGACCTAGGAAAGATCTTTTTAATATGTTCTGTGCAACCAAGATTCTGTGGTTGGATATCTGGCTGGGTTTCAGTGAGGGCGGAGAAGGCTGGCCAAGTCTTAACCTAGGCTTTTCTGATACAGTGGGAGCCTGCAGAATTTGAAGGAAATGGTCGAAGTGTCCCAGTAAATCAAAAAAGTAAGCTGGCACAGTGGTAGCCTTCCATACACTTTTTAAAGACTTTTGAGCTATTTGGGAGAGGAAAAGTTTTCAGGGAAAAAAATTATTTAAACTTAAGCAAACTTAAATGTTTTTCCTTCTTTGAATAATTAATACTTGTGGCTTTAAAACTTTTCCTAATAGGCCCAGCTTCCCGATCAGTGGAGACGTTGAAGGAGATGATTAAGTCTGGAATGAATGTGGCTCGTCTGAACTTCTCTCATGGAACTCATGAGGTGAGCTGTAGCTGGACCCTTTAGGAAACAGGGAGTGGGTGCAGTGTTCATTTAGCCACAACGGATTAGGCAAGGATGAGTCTGAGTTTCACAGCCAATGTGAAGTTTGTCTTTACTAGCCCATCCCTACTCTCCTTCCCTCTTGTCATGGCGAAGAAACTGGCTAAGTCTCTTTTAGCAAAGAAGACCCCTTTTGTCGCTGGCCATGTTTCTCTCATACACCTCTCCTACCATTAGCTTTCACAAAGGAAGATGTGGAAAGGTTCTCCTGGAAAACCCTCTAAGCCTTAGATGTCCTGGCCACAGCGCTTGACTCTCCTGTCCCCGGGTTTCTGCTACAGCCTGTATTGCCATGGTAAAACCATCTAGCAGATCGATTCTGGCCTATCTTAGAACCAAAATAACTGGGCAGGTCCATGAGAAGAGTTTCCATTATTCTAAGTTTTGAATGACTGAGCCTAATGCACAAGCACTCGCTGGCGTATAATACCCCTCTTCCTCAGCACTATATTCCCAGCCTGTGCCTTCCCAGGAGTTCTGTACATTAAAATAACACCAGTTAGCACTCTTCCTCAGGAGCCTAGTAGGACTGTATTTGTGATGGGCTCTTTATTACCTGGCTTTACCTATGGACAGAGGCCTTGCCCAGGAGCCGGGTAGCAGCTGTCAGGATGGCTCCATTCCTGCCTCTGTTGCCAGATTTAGAATAAACCCATTCTGAGGAGTTTGGGGTTCCCTGAGGTTCCATGACTTATTTATTTTTTTATTTTATAAGACAAAATTTTGCTCTGTCATCCAGGCTGGACTACAGTGGTATGATCATGGCTCACTGGATCCTTGACCTCCCAGGTTCATGTGATCCTCTTGCCTCAGCCTCCCAAGTAACTGGTAATACAGGCATCCACCACCGTACCTGGCTAATTAAAAAAAATTTTTTTGTGTAAATGAGGTCTTACTATATTGCCTAGGCTGGTCTCAAACTCCTGGGCTCAAGTGATTCTCTCAAATGTTGGAATTAGAGGAATGAGCTACTACCCCCAGCCTGGGATTGTGCCTTTTTAAAACCTTCAGACTTAACCATAGATTTCCCATAGATCATGGGATTTCGTAATGGCATTGATAAGAGGAATCACAGAAGAGGCAGACTTTGTCCCTGTCTTGGCTTCTGTATTTCCTGTTGAGAGTAAAGAAAATGCTACCCTGTAAGGCCAAGTGCCTTATAGTGGTTGCCCTCTGGCATTTGGAAGTTGGTATTAAGTTTGGACTAAAAATAAAGCCTCAGGAAATGCAGTCCAAGAGTGAATTCCTCCTTTTGGGAAACTTGAGACTCTTCATCATAGATTCCCTAACCTGTGTTCATAAACAGCCTATGGCCTGGCTAGTGGCTGGCCCCTAAATGTCATGGGGACCTGACCAAGTCCAGCAGACATACCACGCAGGTTAAGACATGTCCCTGTACCTTTTGGAAAATTCTGTAGTTTTCCAAAAGCAAGGGGTCCTTAGTAGGAGTCACCGAGAATTACTACAAGTGTTAGCTTAGCTTAAAGAGAGAGAGCTGAAGACAATGGTGGAGGTCTGTTCACTGTTGATCCCTGCTGCTGTAGTCTGCCGTGGGCTCCTGCGTTCAGGGAAAGGAGCAGAAATAGATTTTTAAGAAGTTGACCTTTCAGTAGGCTTTGTGGTTCCTTCATCCAGTAAAATAACACCACATAGCTCTTACATGGCAAGGGGGAGTGATATCTGCTGCACCTGCTGCATGAGAGCTGGCTCCGATTTTGGTTTTTTAAACTTTAAGAGGCTTTTTGGAGATTATCTCTGCTTTCACTCCTACTCCCAGCTTATAATTAAGATTTTTTAAAAATTTTTTTATTTATTTTTTAAAGATGTCCCTCTTGTGGGTTTATTTTGAAGTTTTAGACCAAGATGAGGTTGTCTCTGGGCTCAATTTGGAAACTGATTTGAAGTTATTCTAATTTGTATAATGTAAGGTAAACAGTTTCAACCTTACCGTTTGTCAGGGCTGTTGTTTCATATGCACCTTTGACTAGGGGCTGGGATGTACTTTTCTAGTTTCTGACTATTTTAAATGCTCTTCTGAGCAGAACGTTGAGATTACTGTCTTCCCTCTTACTCTGACAGAGGAACATCAAATGTCTGCATCTGATCTTTTAACAGCTTTCTTTTTTTGAGACAGAGTCTTGCTCTGTTGCCTAGGCTGGAGTGCACTGGCACGATCTCGGCTCACCACAACCTCTGCCTCCCAGGTTCAAGCAATTCTCATGCTTCAGCCTCCTGAATAGCTGGGATTACAGACCTGTGCCACCATGCCCAGCTAATTTTTAAATATTTTTAGTAGAGACAGGGTTTCGCCATGTTGGCCAGGCTGGTCTTGAACTCGTGACATCGGGTGATCCAACTGCCTTGGCCCCCCAAAGTACTGGGATTACAGGCGTGAGCCACACGCCCAGCTCTCTTTTGACAGCTTTGGCAACTAGTCTTCAGCCCTTACTTTTGGCAGTTCACATGGGCAAGATGCATTCTTGCTGAACATGTGGTTCCATATGCCGTGTTTTCCAGATTTATTTATTTATTTAGAGAGGCAGTCTTGCTGTGTCACCCAGGCTGGAGTGCAGTGGCACGATCTTGGCTCACTGCAACCTCCACCTCCTGGGTTCAAGAGATTCTTCTGTCTCAGCCTCCTAAGCAGCTGAGATTACAGGCATCTGCTACCATGCCCGGCTAATTTTTGTATTTTAGTAGAGATGGGGTTTCACCTTGTTGGCCAGGCTGATCTCGAATTCCTGACCTCAAGTGATATGTCTACCTTGGCCTCCCAAAGTGCTAGGATTACAGGTGTGAGCCACTGTGCCTGGCCTAGAAAAAATGACTTTCAAACAACCTAAATGTAGAGCCTTCCACAGGACAGCATTGATGGATGAAACTCTTTACCATGTAACATCCCAACAAAGCCACAGCTGTAGTAGAAGACTCAGTACACCTCCCAGAAATGCTCTAAGAGATTATAATATATAACATAGATTTGAATAATACACCTAATAATTGGTATGTTTATAATATATAGTTTTACATCCCCAAGACCAAAAATGTATGTTTGTGTGAAACACTCATGGTTACAAATATATATTAGGCCACCAAAAAAAACCCCAAGTTTCATAAAGTAGAAATTATACAGACACATTCTCTGATAAAAAATTTTTTAATGCAAATTAAGAACAAAGTCAAGAAAACTGAAGTGTGCTTACTTTAGAAAGCAAAGATCTCAAGGTAGATGGAATAAATATTTAACTCAGAACACTAGGGGAGGAAAACCCTAAAAAGGGTGAAGAAAAATAATTTTGTAAGATTATAGCTCAATGAAATGAAAATAAATTTGACAAATTAAGCTAAGAGCTGATTATTTGTGGGTAAAAAATAGTAAAATAGAAAGTTCTGGGAAGCCAGGTGAAGAATGCAAGGATGTACAAATAAGAGTATGAATAGAAAAGGGAATATTTTCTACACATTGGAGATTTTAAAAGTCAAGAAAGACTTATAACTTAATTCCTATAGAGAGAGATGACACTGGCTATTTTCCAAGAAAAGATTAAATAGCCAAAAAGATAGAAAATATGAATAGACCAGTGGCCATAAGAAGTTGAAAAAGTGGGCTGGGCTCACACCTGCAATCTCAGCACTTTGGGAGGCCAAGGCGGAGGGATCACTTGAGGTCAGGAGTTCGAGACCAGCCAACATGGTGAAACCCTGTCTCTACTAAAAATACAAAACTGGCGGGGCATGGTGGCACATGCCTGCAGTCCCAGCTACTCAGGAGCCTGAGGCAGGAGAATCGCTAGAACCTGGAGAGGTGGAGGCTGCAGTGAACTGAGATTGTACCACTGCACTCCAGCCAAAAAGTTGAAAAAGTGGCTAAGATCTGGTTCACCTCAGAACATTTAAGTCCAAATGATTTTAGTGGCCGAATTGTCTCCCCTTCAAAATTCAGTTACATTGTTAAACTGTTCCAGAGCCTAGAGAAATACAGAAATCTTCCCACTGTGTTCTTTGAAACCAACATACTCTGATACTGAGATCAGACAAGGACAGTACCAAAACCAGGCAGGTACTAACAGCATGTTAGACCAGTCTCACTTAGATGCAGAAAACAAATAAAATTTAATAATCCAAATCCAGTAGTGATTGAAAGGAATGTCTTGATCCATGACCAAGTAGAGTTTATTCTAGGAGCACAAAATTCTACATTAAGATTAAGTAGAGTTAAGGTTGACTTTTTTTTTTTTTTTTTAAAGACGGAGTGTCACTCTGTCAACCAGGCTGGAATGCAGTGGCACGATCTCGGCTCACTGCAAGCTGTGCCTCCCGGGTTCACACCATTCTCTGCCTCAGGCTCCCGAGTAGCTGGGACTACAGGCGCCTGCCACCAACGCCTAGCTAATTTTGTTTTTGTATTTTTAGTAGAGATTGGGTTTCACCATGTTAGCCAGGATGGTCTCGATCTCCTGACCTTGTGATCCCCCCTACCTCGGCCTCCCAAAGTGCTGGGATTATAGGCGTGAGCCACTGCGCCTGGCCTGAGTTAAGGATGACTTTTAAACAACCTAAATGTAGCTAAATATAGAGCCTTCTGCAGGACAGCATTGATGGGTGGAACTCTTTACCACATGATAACATCCCAACAAAGCCACAGCTATGGTGGAACTCAGTCCACCTGAGTCTTACCGTTATAAGATAATAATAGGTAACATTTATTAAATAATTACCATGTACTTTGTCCTAATACTTAATATATTCTTTTACTGCTCACATCAACTCTGAAGGAAAGGTACCACATCCCCTTAAAAGAAAACAACTATTTCTATTCTATTCTTTTATTTTTTTTTAGAGACAGAATCTCACTCTGTCTTCCAGGCTGGAGTGCAGTGGCACGATCTCGGCTCACTGCAACTTCTGCCTCCTAGGTTCAAGTGGTTCTCTTGCCTCAGCCTCCCGAGTAGCTGGGTCTACAGGTGCACGCCACCATTCCCAGCTAATTTTTGTATTTTAAGTCAAGATGGGGTTTCACCATATTGGCCTGGATGGTCTCGATCTCTTGATGTCGTGATCCGCCCGCCTCAGCCTCCCGAAGTGTTGGGATTACAGGCGTGAGCCACCGCGCCCAGCCTCTATTCAATTCTATTTTGTTCTATTTCTATTACAAGCCAGTAAGCAAGAAAATATCATAATTTATAAGGAACCCTATAAAAAACAAACAAGCCAACGGTCCCTCATTAGGGAGTATGTCTGAATAAGAAGCTGAAGATTTTCAGATACAGGCTTCAGG
Organism: Chlorocebus sabaeus; assembly: GCF_047675955.1. NCBI lineage: Eukaryota > Metazoa > Chordata > Mammalia > Primates > Cercopithecidae > Chlorocebus > Chlorocebus sabaeus. The sequence continues at coordinate 48,015,715 of NC_132929.1, read as the reverse complement.
CAACATTGTCTTTAGAGGCTAAGCTCTGTCTCCAGCTCCCTCCAGCATCCTGTGAATAACCGGCAGACTTACTTGCAGGTGCCGCTTTCCTGGACAGTGGTGGTTAAAGGACAAGGCCCAGAAAGTGCTGAATTAGGTGCCCTTGTTATCAGCAATGTCATATTGATCATGCTGTCTTAGAGCTCTTTTGACATCTTGGCTCTGCATCTTTTTTTTTTTTTTTTTTTTTTTTTTTTTTTAAATCTTTTTTCTTGAGATAGGGTGTTGCTTTGGATAGTAGGGTATCTAGGCCAGAGTGCAGTGGTATGATCATGGCTCACTGTAGCCTTGACCTCCTAGACAAAAGTGATCCTCCCACCTCAGCCTCACAAGTAGCTGGGACCCCATGCACACACCATCATGCACAGTTAATTTTTGTGTTTTTTGTAGAGATGGGGTTTCGCCATGTTGCCCAGGCTCATCTCAAACTCCTGGGCCCAAGCTATCCTCCCACCTTAGCCTCCCAAAGTGTTTGGTTTACAGGCATGAGCCATTGTGCTTAGCCTGAGTCCCTCTTTTAAACAAACAAAATAGTAAATGAAAAGGAGGAAAGGCTTAAGAAAAAAGATTGAAGCACAGATTTGTTGCAAGCAAGGAATAATAAAGGGCAGTTCATTTAGAGAAAGGCATATGACCACCTTTCCCCCTCTCCAGTCAGAATCTAGAAAGTGATTGAGGCTGGGCGCAGTGGCTCACCCCTGTAATCCCAGCACTTTTTGGGAGGCCAAGGTGGGCGGATCACCAGGTCAGGAGATCGAGACCATCCTGGATAACATGGTGAAACCCAGTCCCCACTAAAAATCCAAAAAATTAGCCAGGCCTGCTGGTGGGCGCCTGCAGTCCCCGACTGAGGCAGGAGAATGGTGTGAACCTGGGAGGCGGAGCTTGCAGTGAGCTGGGATAGTGCCATTGCACTCCAGCCTGGGCGGCCAGTGAGACTATCTCAAAAAAAAAAAGTGATTGAGAAAATCAGGTCTGTGTGACCTTAGCAATGAGTTGTTTAGCTTGGGCCACTGTTAGCTTAAGTCAATAACTTCAAGTTTGCGTTGTAGTTGGAATCAATAGAGGAAAAGCTCTCAGCATTACCACATATATCAGAATGTGACATTGATTGCCAGATCAGCCTTATCCAAACACAAGTTCTAGGCTTTTTGCCCTGTTTATCAGCTTTATTTGCTGAGGGTATTTGATGAGTCTTAGGGAAAAAAGAACAGCCCTGGGGACACAGCTGCTTTTATGATGAGACATGTTTGCACCCATACCTTAATGGGTTTTGGTGGCAATATTCTGAAATTTGCCACCAACGTTTCAAAGATTTGCCCTTAGGGTGAATTACTGCTGTAGTAGAAGTGGGTGGAGGCTGAGGAGATTGGATTAAGCAGGTAGAGGAGTTCTCAGTGCATGGATCGTTCTGAGGATGGAGATAGAGCTCTAAGACATCCACAGGCCTTTCCTGAGTGATCAGCTTTGGCTCCTGGGCAGGGAAATTGAGCTGGATCCTAGTGTGGGAGCACGCTTGTCATCTTCCTTCTTTTTCCCCAGTACCACGCGGAGACCATCAAGAATGTGCGCACAGCCACGGAAAGCTTTGCTTCTGACCCCATCCTCTACCGGCCCGTTGCTGTGGCTCTGGACACTAAAGGACCTGAGATCCGAACTGGGCTCATCAAGGGCGTGAGTATTCTGTGGAGAGCGAGGGAAAGACTCAGTAGGCATTATGCCCCAGAGACATGTCCTCCAAAGCGTTGAGATGCCATGTTTCATCCCAGCACTATGAAGGACTGCAGAGGAGTTGAGGTCTACAAATGAGGATTTATTCATCACTGTAAACAATGTTGATTTGATTTACTTTGCTAGGAAATGGTACCACAGAGGAACCCTTTTTTTACCCTAAAAACCTAAACTTTAGGCTTTCTAACTTGGGGAACCATCTCTTTGTATCTTTTTCCCCATCATTAAGTAGCCTAACTGAAACATTATATTCTATTTTCTTAGATTATTTCTGTGAAGTGTACTGAGTTAGAGAATAAGAGCAAAAAACTGTATTATTTTTAGCGGTGACTTGAGCATTGTTCCCTGGAGGAAAGGGCTTTTCCATTGCTTCTGAGGTGATGCTGCTACTGGTGTCTTCAGTTTGGACTCTGGCTTACTCTCTTGCTTACTCCCTAGAGCGGCACTGCAGAGGTGGAGCTGAAGAAGGGAGCCACTCTCAAAATCACGCTGGATAACGCCTACATGGAAAAGTGTGATGAGAACATCCTATGGCTGGACTACAAGAACATCTGCAAGGTGGTGGAAGTGGGCAGCAAGATCTACGTGGATGATGGGCTTATTTCTCTCCAGGTGAAGCAGAAAGGTACGTATGGGTGCTGGAATCCAATTGTCTAAAACCATCTTTTGTCTCTAAAGTTCCTTGACACAAGGAAGATGGGAAGGTTGGTTGCCTGGCAGTGAGATTGAGTCTGTGTGTTCTCAAGAATCCCTTAATATTTTTTTTTTTTTTTTTTTTTTTTTGAGACGGAGTCTCGCTCTGTGGCCCAGACTGGAGTGCAGTGGCCGGATCTCAGCTCACTGCAAGCTCCGCCTCCCGGGTTTACGCCATTCTCCTGCCTCAGCCTCCCGAGTAGCTGGGACTACAGGTGCCCGCCACCTCGCCTGGCTAGTTTTTTGTATTTTTTAGTAGAGACGGGGTTTCACCGTGTTAGCCAGAATAGTCTCGATCTCCTGACCTCGTGATCCGCCTGTCTTGGCCTCCCAAAGTGCTGGGATTACAGGCTTGAGCCACCGCGCCCGGCCAGGAATCCCTTTTATAACTCATTTATCCTCAAAGACAGGCTTTAATCCAGCATATTTACATTCTTCTGGTTCCGGAGAACATAGGAACATATATATATATACACACATATATTTCTTTTTTGAGTGAGAGTCTCGCTCTGTTGCCCAGGCTGGAGTGCAGTGGCACGATCTTGGCTCACTGCAACCTCTGCCCCCAGGGTTCTAGCGATTCTCCTACCTCAGCCTCCTGAGTAGCTGGGTTTACAGGCACCCGCCACCATGCCTGGCTAGTTTTTTTGTATTTTTAGTAGAGACGGGGTTTCACCATGTTGGCCAGGCTGGTCTCAAACTCCTGACCTCAAGTGATCTGCCTGCCTCGGCCTCCCAAAGTCAAAACAATCTTAATTCTCCTTTTTTATGGGTGTGGAAAGTGAGGTACAGAGAGGTTAAATGGCTTGCCTAGGATTACACAGTTACTTGTAGTAGGGTTTCAACTCTGGTAAAACAGCTCCAGCACCCATAATGCACCACTTCCCAGCTCACTGTACTTGGGGGAAAGGTGCCTGCTTCCTGTTGAGCTGTGCCCTCGGTGCTCTGCCTCCCCTGCTTACCCCTTTTCAAAACACAGGTGCTGACTTCCTGGTGACGGAGGTGGAAAATGGTGGCTCCTTGGGCAGCAAGAAGGGTGTGAACCTTCCTGGGGCTGCTGTGGACTTGCCTGCTGTGTCGGAAAAGGACATCCAGGATCTGAAGTTTGGGGTCGAGCAGGATGTTGATATGGTGTTTGCGTCGTTCATCCGCAAGGCAGCTGATGTCCATGAAGTTAGGAAGGTCCTGGGAGAGAAGGGAAAGAACATCAAGATAATCAGCAAAATTGAGAATCATGAGGGGGTTCGGAGGCAAGTCCCCATTGTCCCTGCTCCAGTCCCAGCACAACTCTCTAAAGGGCATGGTGCATCCTGTGAATATCTGATTCCCAGCCCCCTAGCCCATCAGAATGTAGACTCCCAAACCTGTTCCAAACCTGCTGAATCACAATATCTTAGTAGAGTAGAAGGCATTGTGTGTGTGTGGGTTTTGTTTTTTTGTTTTGTTTTGTTTTGTTTTTAAAAAGCTTCCTAGGTAATTGAGATGCTGGCAGCTTGACATTGTTCCCTGGGCCTGGGGACCAACATTTGAGGAACAGGGTCACTGCTCATAGTACCAGGGGCCATGATGCTCTGTTCCTGATCAGAAACACTACCAGTGTTTGCTGGAATGTGGGGACCAGGGGGAAAGATGACAGCAGACACTTAAGAAGGGGCTCGTTTTGGCCCTTCCTGGGGAGCCATGTGGAATTTCAGGGGCTGGTGTCCATGCTAAAACTTATGGCCTCCTGGTCTTCACTTAGAACGCAGCTGGCTCAGTGATCATGCTAACTCTGGTATGGTCCATTCCACTCTCAGAGTAAGATGTGTGGTTCTTCTCCAGGTTCAGATTGCCTCAACTTAGCTTACCCCCTGCGCAGTGCTCACGAGGTAGAGCCCAGTGGGCATGGCCACCATTTTTGGCATCCTGCTAGGAATACAACTTAGCACTACTAAGATGCTAGACCTACGCTTGTGGATTAGGACTGTGTTTGGGGAGGGTGGGGGAACAACCCTCTGCACCCACTGTAGTGGCCTTACTGTCTTAGCTTTGTGTAGATATCCTCTGTACCAGGCAATTTGGGGCCCTCCCCTTTGCCATCCTGATAAGCTGAACTTGGCGCTAGGCCAGGCAAAGCCACATTCCCTCTTGCCTTCAGCAGGTTGGAGTGGGCCACCTCACAGGGCAGTCTTCAAGTGTCCTTGACTAGATAAGGCCATGGGTCTTTGTGGTGGAAGCAGTCAGCAGGCCTCGGGTTCCCTGTCTTGAAGTGCTGATTGGAGAATGGAGGCCCTAGAGAGACACCTAACATGCATGGGATTTGGAGAGGAGACCTTGAGAATGAGCCCATTTGGATTTGCCCTCTCCCCTTTCTTCTGTCAATGAAGCATCCATATTGGTGTTGAAGCCCAGCAGGCAGAATTGTTGGCCCGCTCTGGGGGACTAAGCTAGCTGGACTGCCTTGCCATCTGTGTGCATCCATGATGATATCATGGATGTCTGTCCTGGTACGAGGACATCTAAGTTAGGGAATCCCAGGGAAACTTCTTGTCTTCCGGCATACTTGTGGCCCCTGTCTGTATAACCTCTCTCCCCCCAACTTTGTCCATCAGGTTTGATGAAATCCTGGAGGCCAGTGATGGGATCATGGTGGCTCGTGGTGATCTAGGCATTGAGATTCCTGCGGAGAAGGTCTTCCTTGCCCAGAAGATGATGATTGGGCGGTGCAACCGAGCTGGGAAGCCTGTCATTTGTGCTACTCAGGCATGTGACCACCCTTCCCCACATTCTCCTGGGCACACTCACATGTGTGTATGGGAAAGCTCTGGAGGCTGTCTGATCTCTTCCCATGGAATTGTCCCATGTAACACACAGATAATCCCCTTCCACCATGCACCTACACAAAGCCATCCTCTGTGCACCTACTCACTATCCAGAGGATCAGCGTGCTGTCATTTGTCTCTGAAAACAGCCCAAGCCACATCTCACTAATGCTCTGTTCCTCCCAGATGCTGGAGAGCATGATCAAGAAGCCCCGCCCCACCCGGGCTGAAGGCAGTGATGTGGCCAATGCAGTTCTGGATGGAGCCGACTGCATCATGCTGTCTGGAGAAACAGCCAAAGGGGACTATCCTCTGGAGGCTGTGCGCATGCAGCACCTGGTGAGTTCTGGGGCCTGCCCCCATCCCCTGGGCTTTGGACTGGGCCTGGGATGGATGCAAGCTCTGGTGCAGAGCTTTTTAAGTTTCCATATCCTCTTAGGCACAGCCATTCATTATCCTCCAAGTTACAGCAGCAAGAGGGTGGGGGTGGAGGTGGAGGTGGCTTTTTTTTTTTTTTAATTCTCCTGTTTTTCATTCCTGCCGACACCCCCACCCCTCCATTTCCTTCTGCTCTGGAGGCATCCTCCTTCACTGGAATCATACAGTTCATTTCACTTCTGACTTCAAGGTGGTAAATCCTTCCCATGGCTTAAGTCCTGGGATACTTCCGCAGTGAAGGGAGGTCTCGTACCTCTTCCTCAGAGTCAGAAGTTTTGAGTACCTTTGCCCTATTCTGAAAAGGGCTCGGGGCTCCTGCTCCCAACTGCCCTCTTCCTTTGGCTTCCAATTCAGTCCCCCGACCCCCCCATCCCGCAGACAGGCGCTCCCCCAGGGAGCCCCTGTGGACCTGCACTGGAGTCTGTTGCCTGTACTGAGCTGCCTGTGCTGGCCTTGCATGGTGCCTATAGGAGGATTTGCTTTGCTGTGCCATTGGGGTACAGCTGCTGCTCTTACAACAGACCAAAAAGTCAGGTTGAGTGACTGGTGGCAGGGCCACAGATAGAGACAGCAGGGAGGGTGGCTGACCCTGGTGGCCCTGGACTGAGCGTCTGGAGGAGTCGTGGAGGCCCTTTCCCTTCTTTCTCCTCTGAGAGCTCATTCTTCAGGCTCTTCCAGCTTGTCATGTTGAGTGCCTGGCCACTGCTCAGGGTTGGAGACTCAGTCCCTTTGCCCTGTCTGTTCCAGCTCTGGAGCTAACTTGGGGATCCCTGATCAGGGTTACATAGGTTTGGTAAAATGAGTGCTGGAAATTAACTTTCTCCCAGTAGTCTTAGGTCAGGCTCAGTGAACTTCAACTTTATCCAGATATGGTTTTTCTTCAGCCATTCTATTCCCTTTCTAGCCAGTGAAAGACCCGCTGCCCTTTGACCTCAGCCCCTCCAAGCCCCCAAGTTTAAAACGCCACCCCCCGCCACCAAAAAAAAAACAACAAACAACTAAAACACCCACCTCGTCTGGGCATCTTCCTTTCCTTTTTCACTATGTGTCCTGTTACTGGGCTTAAACAGCTTTCAGAGAAGAGATGTCATTTCTATTAAATGCTCTTTCAGTAGCGAACTGAGTTCATAATTTGACTAAGGATATTTTCTGGGCTGTCATCAGCATCCTTAGTGGGTTTCCCTATATTGGAATTGGTAGAGGCCAGGGACGGTGCCTTACACCTGTAATCTCAGTACTTTGGGAGGCCAAGGTAGGCAGATTGCTTGAGCTCAGAAGACCAGCCTAGGCAACATGGCGAAACCCTATCTCTACTAAAAATTCAAAAGTTAGCTAGCTGGGCGTGGTGATACACTTCTCTAGTCCCAGCTACTTGGAGAGGGGGTGGTGCTGGGGCAGGAGGATCACTGAACCCAGGAGGTTGAGGTTGCAGTGAGCCAAGATGGTACCAGCCTAGGTGACAAAGTGACACCCTCTCTCAAAAAAGAAACCACACAATCATAAAAAAAGGAAACACAAAAAAATCAGTAGAGAGTGATTTCTCTCCCAGGCCCACTTAACGTAGCCTGGGCCTGGCTGACACCTCACCGTTTGTGCGACGTGATTGCTGTTCTGATGCTGAGATCCTCTTGGCGCAGTCTCACAATTGCCCCCATGGTAGGAAGGTGTCCCAGGAGACAGTGCAATTTCAACCAGTCACCACTAAAGTGACTGCCTTTCTGGGTCTCTCCACACGTCCCCTCTCTCTAATTCCCTTACTTAATTGTGTAACTTCATGGCCTCAAAGGTGGGACAGAGGCTGATCTTGACTTAGATTTACTGAACCATGAAATCACTGCATAGAATATGGAGACTTGAATGTGTCTTTTGGCAAGTCATTTAACTTCTCAAGACCTTATCTGTAAAATGGATTAGATATGTTTATAGCCTTAGCATTAAATATTCATTGCTCTTATTATTAAGTGTCTGATAAGTCTCTGTGTATATGGATGTAATCTTCCTAACTCCCATTACCTCCATTTATAGATAAGGGTTATATGGCCAATAAAGCCTGGGTTTGAATCTAGGTCTGCTGACTCCAAAGCCAGTCTTCTCTCCTGCAACATCATGCTCTTAGGTCTAGCAGGAGATGAGAACAGGTCTCCATTTGGAGTCTGTCAGTGGGGTCAGAGACTAAGAATCAGGCTCAACTTCTAAATTTCATGTCCTTTCCTCCATACCCTAGTGTTTCCTATGAACAGACAGATACCTTAGAGCTGCAAGGCTTGGATTGCATGGCAGTGCTCAGAAGATAAGTTACAGGTCTGGGCCAGGCTGTAGCTGCCCCTCCAGGTGGCTAGACCTTTCCTTTCTGTGTCACCAGTTAACACTGGCCAACAGTTCCTTCCCTTCACTGTTGATTGCTTTCTCCTGTGTCTAACTGATGCAGTTAATGACGCATAACTAAGAGCAGTAGCAGGTATGGCTCTGTTTCCTGTTCCTGTTCCCTGTCCTCTGGGTTGCATGCATTCCATTCTGATAAAAAGAATACCTTTAACTTAGTACATCCTGCCACACATCTGCTTCTACTGTGAAATTCATGAGGGGCTATTACCGATTCCTCCCTCACCCATCATTTACTTAGATGCTGGTGATTGCATTATAATCCTCTAAAGCTTACATTGTCTTTCTGATTCTTGGTCTTATCTGAGCAAGTGATCTGTAAATAACTCAGTGGCTTTCTCATGACTGTTTTAATCATTAGATTTTAATCAAGTGTCTTATTAAACATATCTGCATGCTTCCACAGACATCTGTCTCTTCACATGGCTGTTCAGTGTGTCTCTCACAAGTTAGCCCAAGTTTTCTGTTCTCCTGCTTCAAACTCAGTTGAGCTGCCTTGCTTTGGCTTGGATCCCAGCTTTCTAGCGCTGCTCAATCTGTTTCCATGGCAGGCCATTGGAAAGGCTCAGTGCATCCCTGTGCCTGAAGCCAAGTGAGCGCTCACTCCGTGCATGCATGGAGGCTGGGCAGGAGTCTGCCTAACCAGACAGCCATGTGAGGAGGGAGGGCCTGTTCCTTTCTGTAAGCTATGTCGTGAGGCAGCGTGATCAAGTCCTCTGCCAGGGAGTGGTGTGGGCCCAGCCTGGGCATGTTTTCATGCCAGAGTGCTAGAGCCTACTGCCAGATTGTCTCCCTCCATCCCCAATCAAATCCTTCCAGAACGGAAGAGCCAATTTGCCCTGTATTGGAGGGGAAGTGGCAGCACCTCCTGAAGCAGTTGGACTTTCATCACCCTACCTCCGCATCTGCCTGAAGGACAGATTTAGCCAATTAACCTAAGGTTACCTTCCTCTCTGATTAATTCCCCATTCTGTCTTCCCATGTGTTGTGTCTTGTTTTTTTCCTCCTCCTTCCCTCTTCCTTGTCCCCTCTTCCCCTAAACCTTACAGATAGCTCGTGAGGCTGAGGCAGCCATGTTCCACCGCAAGCTGTTTGAAGAACTTGTGCGAGCCTCAAGTCACTCCACAGACCTCATGGAAGCCATGGCCATGGGCAGCGTGGAGGCTTCTTATAAGTGTTTAGCAGCAGCTTTGATAGTTCTGACGGAGTCTGGCAGGTAGGGCCCTAAGGGCAGGTAACACTGCTAGGATAACCAGCCTCTTGCTTCAGCTGTTCTAGGAGAAGACAGCCAGGCCCAACCTGGCACCTGGGCACAGAGCCTCCTCTTGTCTATAGGAACACCGCCAGGGAGGTCATGGCAGGGCAGGACCAAAGGGTCCTGTGGCTCAGTAGGCACAGCAGATGTCACAGGCACTTGGTGAAGGACTGGTTTCTGTGGAGTCTTGAAATTGGCTCAGCTCAGCATCTCCAGTGACTGGGCTACTCTTGGCCTTTGTCCCTAGGAACATGTTCCTCACCAGCTGTCTGGGTGACTCTTCCCCTCCCTCTCCTTCTGTGACAAAGCTCTGACAAGGCTCTGTCCTCCTCTCGTCCCTCTGGACGGATGTTGCTCCCCTAGATTGCCCGTGAGGCAGAGGCCGCCATCTACCACTTGCAATTATTTGAGGAACTCCGCCGCCTGGCGCCCATTACCAGCGACCCCACAGAAGCCACCGCCGTGGGTGCCGTGGAGGCCTCCTTCAAGTGCTGCAGTGGGGCCATAATCGTCCTCACCAAGTCTGGCAGGTAGGAGGTGGCAGCGGCTCCCTGGCATGCCCCGCTCAGTGGCACCTCTCCTTGGGGGTCCTGGGAGCAGTGCATTGAACAATGCTCAGGTGGCACTGAGCCAAGGTAAGACCCCTCTGCCTGCCACCTTGGGCCTGCAGGGAAGGATTGAGCAGAGCCCCTTCCTTGGGCCCAGAGGACTCTAGGCAGCACACATAAGGAATGTTAGAACATTTGGATCAAAAGCAAGTTTATGCTGGAGATTTATTACATAATAGTGCACAGGCTGACTACAAATGGTTATTTGATATTGAAAATTTAGTAGCCAGGCGCTGTGGCTCACTCCTGTAGGCCGGGCGCGGTGACTCGCGCCTGTAATCCCAGCATTTTGGGAGGCCGAGGTGGGCGGATCACGAGGTCAGGAGATTGAGACCATCCTGGCTAACACGGTGAAACTCCATCTGTACTAACAATACAAAAAGTTAGCCGGGCGAGGTGGCGGGCGCCTGTAGTCCCAGCTACTCTGGAAGCTGAGGCAGGAGAATGGCGTGAACCCAGGAGGTGGAGCTTGCAGTGAGCCGAGATCGCACCACTGCACTCTAGCCTGGGCGACAGAGTGAGATTCTCAAAAAAAAAAAAAATTTAGTCCTCTTATTTAAAATAGTAAAAGATAACCACTTTTGCTTATTCCAGTTACTATGTGCTCTTTAAAAATTTCAGTTGGGAAAATAAATTTATTTAAATGCTGTTTACTGTGCCTCCATTTGGCGCACTAGTCCCTGCTGTTTTCGAGCCCTAAAGACAAATTGGTTTCCAGCTCAGGAGAGGTTGCTGTGCTATCTTGGCTGACATTCTGTGGGGCCAGGCAGCCAGGCTGAGGACTGTGTGGCCTATGCTGAGCCTCCAACTTGGGATCCCTTCCTTAGCCCAGGACATTGAGTTAATGTCCTTCACTCTCCTAGTTAGGGATTATGCTCCTTGTCCCTGCCCACAGGGCAGCGAGGGTTTCCTGGAGGAGAAGAGCAAACAGGCAGTGCCCACGCACTGAGGAGCAGCAGGTGGGCGTGGGCAGCCCAGAGAACCAGGACACAAGCTCTGTGCAGATGCCCTCAGCAGAGGGCTCCAGCCTCCCACTCTTGGCTGAACAGCTTCAACCAGTAGAGTTGACCTTTCTTAAAAGGTCCAGTTCTTGCTGTTTGGCTATTTTAAGCTCTAGTCTTCTGGGGTTTCACTCAGCTGGTCCTAGCTTCAGCAGTTGCTTCCCTCTGATGGCCTTGCATATAGGCCAAGCGTGAAGTGCAGGGACTTCTCTGCTATGATATGGCTTAAGTTTCCCTGACACCTATTGAGTGTCCTCATAACTTGCCTTCTGGTGCCCCTCCCCAGCTCCTGAGACACAGCTGCAGCTACAAGTGTGCAGTGTCAGTGTTCAAGAAAGCACCTGGCAGAGGGGCTTCAGAAGGGTCCCCTGCCTTCCAAAGGAGCTTTGGCAGGCAGAGCTGCTCCTGCACCAACACTCCCATTTCCTGTTCTTGCCTGCTGAGTAGCACTTAGATTTCTAAGCCTCACCTAGATACTCAGATTTGACTCTGGGCCTTTATAGCCCAGTTGCTGGACTGTTTCAGGAGCCAGGGGCCATGTGGGACAGGGAGAGGGCACAAAAGTAGAGAAGCCTGATGTTGATTCCCATGGGGCCGGTCAGCTCTACATGCTACTTGGCTTGTAGGTGTCACCGGCAGCGAGAGGAATGGGTGCTGGTGACATTGGGCCAGGGCTGCCTGTCTGTGTCAGAGTGTAGGAGGGATTCTGCCAACCATGGGCTGTGTGGGATAAGTGGGTGAGGCTGACCTTGGGTCAAGATAATCCTGGGTCAAGATAATCCTGGGCTCTTGGCCTGTGGAGTGGGGGTAGAGGGCAGATGGTAGCCTAGCCTGCTATGGAGGATATAGGATGAGGGGCTGCCCTAGCCTTGGGAGAGGTCCTAGGGAGCAGATGTTGAAGAGGCCAGGGCCATCAGTGAGCTGGGTGAGAGGATGAGCTGTTTGAATGCCCTGAGGTACTTCCTGGGGCCTTGTGTAATGGTCTCTTCTGTATGTCCCCCATCCCATCTCAGGTCTGCTCATCAGGTGGCCAGATACCGCCCACGTGCCCCCATCATTGCTGTGACCCGGAATCCCCAGACAGCTCGTCAGGCCCACCTGTACCGTGGCATCTTCCCTGTGCTGTGCAAGGACCCAGTCCAGGAGGCCTGGGCTGAGGACGTGGACCTCCGGGTGAACTTTGCCATGAATGTTGGTACGTGTCTGGAGCAGGGGCTAGAGCCTAGAGGGGTTTGGGGATGCTTGAGCATTGGCTTCTGTGGGACCCTGAAAGTTTGGGGAATAGAAAGGGAAACATAGAGGGGCAAAAGGCCCAGCTGAGTGTTCCTCTCCCTCATTGGGAATGTTCTTTCTGAATCTGTCATTCCCGGAAGTCCTAAGCTGAGCCCAGGAGGGAAAAGGGTCCTTTGAGTTGTAGGGCTGAGCAGTTCCTTTCCTCTTCTCTTCTAGTCTGGGACTCAAAGCAAAATTGTCCATTCTTTGGCATCTGCTCATTACTGAGGGTTTTGTTTTTGTTTTTGTTTTTTAAATAAAATTGGCTACAGCTCCTGTGCTGTGGGGTGGCATACACAGATTATGTACTGATGTGGCCATTGTCCCTGTATAAGGTAGGGTATCACCGGATGACAGGAAGCAGCTAGCTCTTGACCCTGGGCAAGGCTTTGCACCCTCTGGAGGATGAAGCAAAAGATGTCCAAAAGTCCCTGCCAACCCTGCCATCTGAGTGATAAGGACATTTCAGGGCCTCCCTCCTGTTTGCCTGGGCTGTAAGTCTGGTGCCACCTTGTGGTGTGAGGAAGTAGTGGTCAGTCAGCCTAGTTCAGTGCTCGGGCTATGGGGCAGCTGCCCAGGTGCACACCTGCCTGGCTTGGCTTTTACTTACCAATCTCCCTTCTCTTCCTCCAGGCAAGGCCCGAGGCTTCTTCAAGAAGGGAGATGTGGTCATTGTGCTGACCGGATGGCGCCCTGGCTCCGGCTTCACCAACACCATGCGTGTTGTTCCTGTGCCGTGATGAACCTGAGAGCCCTTCCTCCAGCCCCTGTCCCACCCCCTTCCCCCAACCCATCCATTAGGCCAGCAACGCTTGTAGAACTCACTCTGGGCTGTAATGTGGCACTGGTGGGCTGGGACACCAGGGAAGAAGATTAGTGCCTCGCTGAAACATGGCTGTGTTTGCAGCCTGCTCTAGTGGGACAGCCCAGAGCCTGGCTGCCCATCATGTGGCCCCACCCAATCAAGGGAAGAAGGAGGAATGCTGGACTGGAGGTCCCTGGAGCCAGATGGCAAGAGGGTGACAGCTTCCTTTCCTGTGTATACTCCGTCCAGTTCCTTGAGAAAAAAATGGATGCCCAGAGGACTCCCAACCCTGGCCTGGGGTAAACAGCTAGAGAGTTAGGGGCCTTAGGGCACGGGCCTGTTGTTCCCTTGAAGCTGACTCTGGCCCTGGCCCTTACTTGCTTCCCCAGCCCCCTGGGCCTCCCCAGTTCACACCTGTCCCCGCCCTCCACTCAGCTGGCCTGCAGCAAACACTCCACCCTCCACCTTCCATTTTCCCCCACTTCTGCAGCGACTACTGCAGCGCCTTCAGGCCTGTTGCTATAGAGCCTACCTGTATGTCAATAAACAACAGCTGAAGCACCTGTTTCTTCTTTTTTCTGCTGGGGAGGGGGAGGTGGTTGAACCCTGGCCTCTGAGCAGGCTGGGAATGGCTGCAGCCTCATGCCCCGTTGTGGAGCTATGGTGGTGTCACCTGCCATCCTGCCCACCTCCTGGTGCAGAGGCGCTGGGAAAGCAGTAGCTGATTATCTTAGGGTTACAGGTTGCCCCCTTCAGTGCTGCGGGGAGACCTTCATGGCTTATGTGAACCAGAGATGGGAAAGAGCAGGGACAAGGCCTCCTCCCTCCCACTCTGGTAGGTAAATTTAAATAGCAAAGTGGCCCTGGCTGTGGTTCTTCCACTTTGGTCTCCCTGCAATAGCATATCCCTTATGGGGCTGTAGGAGAAGTCAGCTCTGGGCGCCTGAGACTGGGTTCTGCTCCCAGGTCCTTAGTTGTGGACCTAGGCTCCCCTTGTGACCCCTCCTGTTTGCTGGTGCTCTCCCACCATGATGCGGTAGTGCCAAGGGGTTGGGGGAGAGAGTTGGAAATGGGACCAAATCTGGCCTGTGCCTTTTCCCTCTCCTGATCACACTCCCAAGGACCAAGTGACCTGGTGGGGATGGAAGAGGAAAGGGCCTGTAGGCCAGGCAAGTTGGGGAATAGGACCTGTGGGCCCATTATCACTGCTCAATTTAGCCCAGCTCATTGTCACACACTGAGCTGTGCCTCTGCTTCCCTGCCTTTGATTTGTGTCCACCTTCATCCCCTTCGCAGACTCCTCCAAAAGTGCATTTCCTTAGAGACTGCAATGTTAACTCCAGCAAGAGTGCGTGGGAGCATCCTGACTCCCGGGCTCGTGGTGGTGACTTGGCTGTCAGACCGTGGTGTTCAATATCCCCTTTGGTGTTCCCCACTCATGGTAAAATTGAAACTTAGGTTGGAGAGGGGCCGGAATCAGTTCCTGCAGAGGGACCCAAACTCCAAGACTAGGAGGACAGAAGCGTCCAGAGGGGACACAATACCCTTGACGTGAGGGACAGGAGGTACCGCGCCAGGCCCTGGCCTCCGGGACCTTCCAGTCCGGGGGACCGAGCGCTAGGATCTGCTCAGAGCTTGGGGCCCCACCTGGGGAAGGTGGGGAAGGAGGGAAGCCGGGGAAGCTGTGAAAGGAGACGGACGAACGACCAATGGGCTGGGTCCGGCCCGCGCGACCCGCCAATGGGCGGGCGGGGCGGGCTCTCGACGGGGCGGGCGGGGTCCGGCGGGCGCTGGGTCAGGGCGCGCGGTCAGGGCCGCTGGGTGCAGGCGTCACGATGACCGCTCTGAGCCGGAGCGAGGCCGCCGAGGCGGGCAGGTAAGGGGTTGCGGCCCGGGGGCCGGTCTCGGGGTTCCGGAGGCCGCCGCGAGGGGCTGCTGCCGCGCGGGGCAGGACGGCTCCTGGGGCTGCGGCAACTCGGCGCGTTCTGCCCACGGGGCAGGCACTTCCCGGCCGCCGGAATGCGGGCTCCGGGCCAGAGCTGCGCCGCGCGCCCAGGCACCTCCTGGGGCCCGCGGGGTGTTCGCGCCAGGACCGGGTGTCCTGCTGCGACCTGGGGGATAAGGGACGGTCCCGGCGGCATCCGGGCAGGGAAAGGCACCCTCCTCGCGACGCCCCGCATGGCCTATCTCCGCCTCGCCACTCTTCATCCTTTCATTTATTCATTCATCATTCGTTCCCCGCGATATCGACTTCCAGTCCTGATTGTCCCCGACCCAAAGGTTGACTTTCCCTGCGGCCCCTGGAGGGCCAGACTCTTTCCTTTCGCCGCCGAATCCGCACTTGTAGCGGCCCGCGGCTGCGGGGAGGCAGCTCGGAGCTGTCTCAGCACGACGCAGCCTCCCCCGGGCGCCAGGCCCATCCCGGTCGGGCGGGCTGGGGCCGGTCTCCTGGCCTCGAGACCTGGTCCAAAGTCGCCTTGGGAGGAAGGGATAAAGAGGCAGGGCAGACAGGAGATGGCGCTGCACACATAACATCCAGAATTGTGGTTTCTGCCCCTTGAGGTCTTGGGATTCTAGGGGTGACACTATTTGGGGGAACCTGTCAGTTCCTGCCCCGGTCCAGGTTCCAAGCCGCACAGCCTGAGGTCGGGTACAGCCTGGCATCCTCAGCCAGCTAGCACTGGAGCAGGTAGGGTGAATGTGTGAGCCTTGTGTCCAAATCAGCCCGAGACACACAGGGGTGTGGACCCCAGTGGGGGGTCCCTCTGCCGTATCCTCAAAGGGACTGGTGGGGCTCCACCGCGCTGTCATTTGTGTCTCTGCTCTGCTTGCCGCCCCACTCACTAGGCTTGATTGTTTCAAGGTGCCCCTCCTTGCAGGGGGCCAGGCTCCTAGGGAACGAGAGAGGGTGCCCTGGCAACCTGATGTCTTCACCCCATGTCCACCTGTAGCCGGCTCTAAAGTCTGGCTCCTTTCAGAGCAAAGACTTATGGCCTTGCTAGGAGAGGTAGAATAAAGGGTGTCCATCCCATTCTTCAGTGAGGAGTCAGTGTGCCCCTCCTTCTTTTTTCTTTTTCTTTTTCTTTTTTTTTTTTTTTGAGACAGAGTCTCACTCTGTCACCCAGGCTGGAGTGCTGTGGTGCAATCTTGGCTCACTGCAACCTCTGCCTCCCAGGTTCAAGTGATCCTCCTGCCTCAGCCTCCCGAGTAGCTGGGATTACAGGCATCCACCACCATGCCCAGCTAATTTTTGTATTTTTAGTAGAGATGGGGTTTCACCATGTTGGCCAGGCTGGTCTTGAACTCCTGACCTCATGTGATCCACCCACCTCAGCCTCCCAAAGTGCTAGGATTATAGGGAATACGGTGTGAGCCACCGTGCCTGGCCCCCTCTATAGTCTTCTGATCAGGCTGGCTGGAGACCATGCTGCAGACACTTAGGTTTAAGTTTTAGTTTGACAGGCATTGAGTGGGCACCTCTGGGGCAAATGGGCAGGTCCAGAGGGGAAAGCTGACAGAGGCCCCACCGAGCTTCCAGGAGAGTTTAGGCTGGGACCAAATAGAAGTTCTCCTTCCCAACTTCCCCTTGGGAGAATTTTCTGAATAGCCTGGAGAGGGTAGCTCAAACTCCATCTGTGCCTTGATGTTGCTGGCTGCTTTCAAATTTCTTTCTTTTGTTTTGAGATGGAGTTTTGCTCTTGTTACCCAGGCTGGAGTGCAATGGCGTGATCTCGGCTCACTACAAACTCTGCCTCCTGGGTTCAAGTGATTCTCCTGCGTCAGCCTCCCGAGTAGCTGGGATTACAGGCATGCACCACCACACCTGGCTAATTTTGTATTTTTTAGTAGAGACAGGGTTTTTCCATGTTGCTCAGGCTGGTCTCCAATTCTAGACCTCAGGTGATCTGCCTGCCTTGGCCTCTCAAAGTGCTGGGATTACAGGTGTGAGCCACCGCACCTGGCCTCAAATTTCTAAATTTAGCAAGTCCCCAAAGCTTCGGCACAGACCAGAGAGACTTGCATGCTAATTCATCCACCTAGGGTGCTCCTGTAATCCCCTGAGGTTGAGGTCAGCAGTACCCAAGGTAGGTTGCTGCCAACTGGCCTCTTGGAAGCTCTCCCATGAGCTGCTGAGCTGTTAGTGCCTCCTGGGGGGCTCTACCCTGCCCCTAACCTGCTTAGGGTCGCTCTGGTCCTTGCCTGCCACGGACCATGTTTATCAGCTGGAGGGAAGAGCCTTACTCAGAATCAGAAGTGAGTTCTAAGCCTCAGGCTGTTCCTGTTTTTTTTTTTTTTTTTTTTTTTTTTTGAGACAGAGTCTTGCTCTGTCGCCCAGGCTGGAGTGCAGTGGCGTGATCTCGGCTCACTGCAAGCTCCGCCTCCCGGGTTCACGCCATTCTCCTGCCTCAGCCTCCTGAGTAGCTGGGACTACAGGCGCCCGCCACCGCGCCCGGCTAATTTTTTGTATTTTTAGTAGAGATGGGGTTTCACCGTGGTCTCGATCTCCTGACCTTGTGATCCGCCCGCCTCGGCCTCCCAAAGTGCTGGGATTACAGGCGTGAGCCACCGCGCCCGGCCGCTGTTCCTGTTTTGCTGCGACTTGGGACAAATCATTTCCGCTTTCTGGGCCTGCTTTATACCATAAGGTAAGGAGATTGGACTGTACGTTCCCTAAAGGCCTTCTGCATGCAGTCATCCAGTGATTATGCTAACTAGAGACTTCTAGCAACTTCTGGGGAAGTTTGTCTACACTCAGGCTACAGTATTTTCAGCAAACGTCATTGGACAAGTGGGCCTGTGCCTTGTCTTTTGGTGGAGTGAAAAAATTTGAGCCAGTGAAGCCAAATCCTTATAGCAAGCAGCATGCAGCATACCTGGCTCTTTGCTGATTGCAAATAGGCATTTAAAATATGAATTTGAGCCAGGCACATTGGCTCACACCTCTAATCCCAACGCTTTGGGAGGCCGAGGCGGGTGGATCATCTGAGGTTAGGAGTTCAAGACCAGCCTGGCCAACATGGTGAAACCTCATCTCTAC
The DNA here is from genome assembly GCF_047675955.1 of Chlorocebus sabaeus. NCBI lineage: Eukaryota > Metazoa > Chordata > Mammalia > Primates > Cercopithecidae > Chlorocebus > Chlorocebus sabaeus. Next base: position 47,997,652 of record NC_132929.1, on the reverse strand, counting down.
TAAAAATACAAAGATTAGCCAGGTGTGGTGGTGCATGCCTGTAATCCCAGCTACCTGGGAGGTTGATGCTGGAGAATCTCTGGAACCTGGGAGGCAGAGGCTGTAGTAAGCTGAGATCACACCACTGCATTCCAGCCTGGGCGACAGAGTAAGACTCTGTCTCAAAAAAAAAAAAATAAAAAAAAAAAAAAAATAAAAAATAAATATATATATATAAATAATAAAGAAAAATAAAATATGAATTTGGAATCAGAAGTCCCCATTACTTCCAGCTAAAGTGGCATCATAGGTATTTCCTAAGTTTTAAGTTCTGGATAAAAACTCCACCAGTGTCTATGATCTCCACCATGAACTCTGTTAAGGAACCTTCAGTTTTGTGTATTCCCGCGCTTTTCTCTCCATTTCCCTGTCTTCTGCATAAGCATGCCCTGTTGCTAAGTAATTCAAGCATAAGGACTTGGAATACTAAAATCACAAGCTTAGGAGAAAGAATAAAATAAAACTGTTATTTTCCCAAAACAAAAATTTCCCTCCAATTTCCTTCCCAGTTTCGGAAGATGTTTCATTTCCTTTCATAATTTCTCCTTTGCTGTGGCTACCCATGGAAAGCCCTTGAAGTCAAGAACAGTGTAGCATTCCACTCTGATATCTGGTGTGAGCCTGAACACCAGAAAATAATTTTTCTCCCTTCTAGGAAAGTGAAAATCATTTCCCGCAATTCTGCAGCCATCTCTGATGCAAGTATGAGTTTCAAATGAGGTTGACCTTGGCCACTGTGCTGCTATTCACCTGGACTTCAGGATATCAGTCTGTCACCACCTGTCATCACCAACCTTTGAAGCTTTAATTCCCCAGCTATTTGCTGATGTAGGAAAGGAAGGAGAAGGGGGAGGGCAGAAACCCCTGGGAATGGAGCTTCCTGTGTAATTAAGAAGTAACAAGCTCCCCAAGGTGCACCTGCCTGCTCCGGGACAGATTCCGAAAGGCAGGCATTGTCCTCAGGGAAATAAGCCACTGTAGGAGAAAGTGATTCCTCACCCCTCCTTCCCATGACTATACATTTTTATTAGTTTAGAAATGCACAAGCCGGGCGTGGTGGCTCACGCTTGTAATCTCAGTACTTTGGGGGGCTGAGGCGAGTGGATCACCTGAGGTCTGGAGTTTGAGACCAGCCTGGCCAACATAGTGAAACCCCATCTCTACTAAAAATACAAAAAATTAGCTGGGCGTGGTGGCGGGTACCTGTAATTCCAGCTACTAGGGAGGCTGAGGCAGGAGAATCACTTGAACCCGGGAGGCAGAGGTTGCAGTGAGCCAAGATCATGCCATTGCACTCCAGCCTGGGCAACAAGAGTGAAAAAAAAAAAAAAAAAGAAAAAGAAATGCTCCTTCATCGTTTAGTACTGGAGGCGTGTTTTAATAACCTGTGGCGACTGAACCAATCTTTAAAGCCTTGTCCTAAATTAGTGTTTCTTCAGTGATGTTTGAAATTACATTGTTAATTTTTTAAGCAGTTTTTGGCTGGCTGTATTTCTTTTTAACCTGAAGTAAAGATCACATGAAGAATTAGTTTAAATCAAACATGAATCGCTTTTCCTCCTAACATCTATACATGGCACATCAATGGTATAGTAGTTAATTGTAGAGATCCTATTGATATTTCATTTCATTGGCTCACCGAGCGCACAGCAGCCTGGGCGGTATGCCTGACCAAACAACTGTGACTGATTATTAGAACTTTTTTTTTTCTCTCTTCTGTAGAAAAAAAGTTTAGATATTTCTAATTTGTGTTGGAATTAACCGGATTACTCAAAACCTGCCAGTAATCACTCGGGCCACACAAAATGCTATTTTAAAATAAATTTTGAATTTTTGAAGGATTACTTAGAAATTTTATTTTAAAATAACCCAGTGACAATACTTAGAATTGGCATTCCTACTGCGCTTCCTTCATTATTAAACAAGTTGAAACATGTTTATATTCTGAATTGCTAACTTTTTATTGTGGAAAATTTCAAACATATTCAAAAGGAGAGAGAATAGTGTAATAAGTGGCAGGTGCCCATCTCACGGTTTTAGCAATAATTAAGTCATGGGTAAAGTTTGTTTCATATATATCTCCCTCTCTCCTGAATTATTCTGAAACAAATTGTAGCTATTATTTTATCCAAAACTACTTCGGTATATATCTATAAAAGAGCCTTTAAAAAATATTTCTACAATATCATTATTACATCTAAAAAATGACAGTAACTCCTTAATCTGATAGCTGGTCAGCATTTACATTCCCTCCATTGTCTCATAAATGTCTTTGTACCATTTAGTTTAATAAGGATTCAGATGAAGTTTATACTTTAAAGTCAAAGAGTTGACATTTTGAATCTATATATCTTTATCTCTGTAATCTCTTTACATCTGTGGTTTCCTCTTTTCTTCCCTTTCTTTTTCCCTTGCAAATTATTTGTTGAAAAAACCAGGCTATGTTTTCTATAACTTCCTCTGATTTGTTGATGTTGTTTAAACCATTCCTTTGATTTATGTATTTCCTGTACATTGGGAGTTGAACCTAGAGTCTTGGTCAGATTCTGATGGTATTGTGTGCTTCAAGAAGCGTATAGTATCAGTTATTTCTCTTTGAAGAATGTTAGCAGCCATTGATGATTATTTCATTCTGACCCATTATTTCATTAGGGACTGGAAAATGGTTATTAGTCTAATCCTACCAGTTTTTCATCATTTATTAGGAGACTCTTCCTATAAAAAGATGTGTTCCCGGCCAGGTGTAGTGGCTCCTGCTGTAATCCCAGCACATTGGGAGGCCGAGGTGGGCGGGTCACCTGAGGTTAGAAGTTCAAGACCAGCCTGGCCAACATGGTGAAACTCCATCTCTACTAAAAAAGGTACAAAAATTAGCTGGGCGTGGTGGCGGGCACCTGTAATCCCAGCTGCTAGGGAGGCTGAGGCAGGAGAATGGCGTGAACCCGGGGGGCGGAGCTTGCAGTGAGACGAGATCACGCCACTGCACTCCAGTCTGGGTGACAGAGCGAGACTCCATCTGGAGAAAAAAAAAAAAAAGGTGTGTTCCCTTTTCAACTATTTGCTTATCCTGAGTTATAGCCAGTACTAGAAAGGCAGAACAAATACTTGACTCTTATTTCTTAGTTTTCAAAATTGTGGTATGGGCTCTAGTATCCACCAAGGTGGCCAGTGAGTCATTTCAGTGTTATTATAATCTCATGGATTTGAACATATTTGATGTGTTTTAATCCATTCTTATTGATGCTCAAATGGTCCCATCTTTAAGTTGGTTCCTGAGTTCTTGAACCATGACTCCAGGCTTCGATGACTTCCTTAGTTTCTGGTATGATTAGACGTTTTAGGCTCCTTTTTGCATTTCCTCAGATCTGGAATCAGCCATTTCCCCAAGGAGCTGCCTAATTAGAGGAGTATCTGCTATCATTTGGGGGTCATAGGCTACACTGGGAATCTAATAAAAGCGAAATGCTCTCTTCCCAGAAACATACCCCTTTGTTCAGACCCAGCAATTTTGCCCAAAGTTCTAGGAGTTCACAGATCCGCTCTCCAACTCTTGCCTGGACCTCAGAGGCATGTAATTTACATTAGATTGTCAATCTGCATCCATAATGATGGAAGACTTGGGAGAATGGGAAATAACCAATTGTCCCCATGTGAAAACAGAAACAGGAAAAGTTAATGAATCTTGCAATACAAGACGATGCAAGAGAAGAGAGAGTTGTGGTGCAGACTTTGCCCTGGTCACACCAGCAGTGGAGATCCAGTTCTATCAAGGAAGGAACATGAGGACAAAGGTTTGTTCCTTGGTGAAGGATTATTAGCTAGAAGGAGGTCCATTCAGGTACTGGGAAGAACTTTTTAAAAAATTTTTTTTGAGACAGAGTCTCACTGTGTTGCCCAGGCTGGAGTGCAGTGGCGCGATCTCGGCTCACTGCAAGCTCCACCTCCCGGGTTCACGCCATTCTCCTGCCTCAGCCTCCCGAGTAGCTGGGACTACAGGCACCCGCCACCACGCCCGGCTAATTTTTTGTATTTTTTTAGTAGAGACGGGGTTTCACTGTGTTAGCCAGGATGATCTCGATCTCCTGACTTCGTGATCCACCCGCCTTGGCCTCCCAAAGTGCTGGGATTACAGGCATGAGCCATAGCGCCGAGCCAGGAAGAACTTTCTAATAGTCAGGGCTGCAGTGACAGATCTAATAGATGATATTTATGTATAGGCACACATTTTGAAATTCCTGTTGCCTAGTTATAATGTGCCTTTTCCCCCCACCCACTCGAATATTTATTTCTTTACATGGAGTTTCTTGATATGGAGAACACTGAATAAGGGTTTGGTTTGGTTTTTGTCTTTTAAGCCATTCCCAGCCCTGTAGTCAGTGTGATGTGATAGGGCAGCCTAAGCTTTCAGACAGACCTGGGTTCACACTCTTGCTCCACAAGTTACTGCTGAGTTACTACTGGCTCTGAGCCTCCCATTATCCGTCTATAAAACAGACTCACAGCTAACCTGCTTCAGAGGTACTCTGGCTGTGTAATGGCCTAGTACCCAGTAGGTGCTCACTAAAACATACTTTCCTTTCAGTGCCTCTAACTTTGAGAACCTGAAATGGGGCTTCTTAGTGATAATTCAGCTACAACTCTAAGAAAAGCTACCTCTGTTTTACTTTTCCAGGCACAAAGTTCACTTTTTAAAATAAACTTTTTGTTTCGAGAGAATTGTAAATTCACATTCAATATTATAAAGTACTACAGAGAGATCTCATGTATTCTTCACCCAGTTTCCCCCAATGGTAACATCCTGAATAGCGATAGAACAGTATCACAACCAGAAAATTGACACTGATATAATCCATCTACCTTAGTCAGAGTTCACTAGTTTTACATGCACTCGTTTGTGCCTGTGCATGTGTGTGGAACTATATTTAGTCTTGTGTAATTTTTATCACATGTCGATTTGGCAAAGTTCATTTTTATTTTTATTTATTTATTTATTTTTTTTTTTGAGACGGAGTGTCGCTCTGTTGCCCAGGCTGGAGTGCAGTGGCCGGATCTCAGCTCACTGCAAGCTCCGCCTCCCGGGTTTACGCCATTCTCCTGCCTCAGCCTCCCGAGTAGCTGGGACTACAGGCGCCCGCCACCTCGCCCAGCTAGTTTTTTGTATTTTTTAGTAGAGACGGGGTTTCACCGTGTTAGCCAGGATAGTCTCGATCTCCTGACCTCGTGATCCGCCCGTCTCGGCCTCCCAAAGTGCTGGGATTACAGACGTGAGCCACCGCGCCCGGCCCAAAGTTCATTTTTAAAACCAAGCTTTATTTTTCTGTTGGTTCTGAAAGTTTCCATGTAGTGAAGAATGAGATTTTAGGAATTTTGAATTTCAGAGGTGTCTATTCATTAATAATATCGCAGTGCCTTTGGAACAATTCTTTTTCCTGCCTTCTCCTTCTCCTCCTTTTTAAAAATTCTTTTACTAAATGAAAATAGTTTGTTTATTCTAATTATAAAAATCAGGCAAAGTGGCCTGAATACTTTGTTTTGTTTGAACTTATTCTAACAGGTGTGTAATACTTTTAACATCAAAACCAATAAAGCACTTAAAGGCTGGGCATGGTGGCTCACACCTGTAATCCTAGCACTTCAGGAGGCCAAGGTGGGCAGATCACCTGAGGTCAGGAGTTCGAGACCAGCCTAGCCAACATGGCGAAACCCTGTCTCTACTAAAAATACAAAAATTTAGCTAGCTGAGGTAGCAGGCACCTGTAATCCCAGCTACTGGGGAGGCTGAGGCAGGAGAATCGCTTGAACCTGGGCATCGGAGGTTGCAGTGAGCCAAGATCATGCCACTGCACTCCACCCTGGGCGACAGAGCAAGACTCCGTCTCAAAAAAAATACCAAAAATACAGAAAAGTATAAAGACGAAAACCAAAAACATGTAAAATCCCAATTCGTGGAGGAAAATGTTGGAATTTTAGTGAGCATCTTTCTACATGTATTTTATTAGGCAAACTGTTCTACAGAACGCTTTTCCAATGTTATATAATCCTATCTTTCATGTTCATATAAACTTTTTAATACGTTTTAATAAATATTGATAAATATTTTTAATGGTTACATAGCCTTCTAGTCTACAAATAAAACACAATATGTGCCTTATTGATGGACATTTATAGTACCTCCTTTTTTCTCCTCTAACTACACTTTAATGAGCTTTTTTTTTTTTTTTTTTTTTTTTTTTTTGAGATGGAGTCTAGCTCTGTTGCCCAGGCTGAGGTGCAGTGGGAGGATCTCAGCTCACTGCAGCCTCCGCCTCCTGGGTTCAAGTGATTCTCCTGCCTTAGCCTCCTGAGTAGCTGGGACTACAGGCACACACCACCATACCCAGCTAATTTTTGTATTTTTAGTAAAGACAGGGTTTCACCACATTGGTCAGGCTGGTCTGGAACTCCTGATCTCATGATCTGCCTGCCTCGGCCTCCCGAAGTGCTGGGATTACAGGCGTGAGCCACCATGCCTGGCCAGTGAACATTCTTACTATACATTGTAATTTATGCTCAATTATTTCCTAGCAATAAATTGTTAGAAATGGAATTTATGGGTGTGACAGGTGTCTACATATAAAATTTATGTACCTTTTTCATACTGTCCTACCATACAGATATGTGAGACTATTCATTCACCAATATGTTGATCAACATTAGATAGTATTCTTTAAAGCTTTAAAATCTAAAAAGTTAAAAAAAAAAAAAAAAGGCACAGTGCCTCACTCACACCCTGTAATCCCAGCACTTTCAGAGGCTAGCTGAGGCTGGCAGATCACTTGAACCCAGGAGTTTGAGACTAGCCTGGCCAACATGGCGAGACCCTGTTTCTATAAAAAATACAAAAATTAGCCAGGCTTGATGGCACGTGCCTGTAGTCCCAGCGACTTTGGAGGCTGAGGTGGGAGAATTGCTTGAGCCCAGCAAGCAGAGGTTGCAGTGAGTTTATATTGCACCACTGCACTCAAGCCTGGGTAACAGAGTGAGACCCTGTCTCAAAATGTATATATCACTTATATCTTTAATTTACTTTACTTTTTTTTTTTTTTTTAGTTTTTCTCTCCTTTTTTTTCTTTTTTGAGACAGGGTCTTGCTCTGTTGCCCAGGCTGGAGTGCAGTGACATGATTGCAGCTCACTGCAGCCTCAACATTCCAGGCTCAAGTGATCCTCCCACCTCAGCCTCCCAAGTAGCAGATGGGACTACAGACACATGCCACCACACCTGGCTGATTTTCATTTTTTTTGTAGAGATGGGGTCTCACCGTGTTGCCCAGGTTGGTCTCAAACTCCTGGGCTCAAGCGATCCTCCTGCCTCAGCCTCCCAGTGTTGGGATTACAGGCATGAGCCACCATGCCCAGCCTTTAATTTACTTTAAGAGCTTTACTGGTTTTGATTTTAAAAGTATTACAAACCTGTTAGTATAAGTTCAAACAAAACAAAGTATATAAAGAGTGAACATCATTTCTTTATTCTCCTGGATGTAGTCATGATTGTTTGATGTACACCCTTCAGTATAGTTTTTTTATGTTATAGATTATATCATACTGATCTGTATCTACTTTTCTTTTCTTTTCTTTTTTTTTTTTTGAGATGGAGTTTTGCTCTTGTTGCCCAGACTGGAGTGTAGTGGCGCGACCTCAGCTCACTCTACCTCTACCCCTGGGGTTCAAGCAATTTTCCTGCCTCAGCCTTCCGAGTAGCTGGGATTACAGGAACCTACCACCACAGCCAGCTAGTTGTTTGTGTGTGTGTGTGTGTGTGTTTTTAGTAGAGAGGGGTTTCACTATGTTGGCCAGGCTGGTCTCGAACTCCTGAGCTCACGTGATCCATCTGCCTTGGCTTCTCAAAAGTTCTGGGATTATAGGCATGAGCCACTGCATTAAGTCTGTACCTACTTATCACTTACAATACATGTTGGACCTTTTTTTTCCATATTAGCACATATAGGAGCTCTAACTTATTCTTTTTTTTTTTTTTTTTGAGACGGAGTCTTGCTCTGTCGCCCAGGCTGGAGTGCAGTTAGCGCCCGACCTAACTTACTCTTTTTTATCAATTGCTTAGGAATTCATTATATTGATAAAATACCATTTTGGTATTTCTACATTTTTCCCCATAATTGTTAATCATACGAATATACATTTTTGCCCATTTATTTCCTTACATCAAGTGTCTTAAAAGGAATTGTTGGGTTAAAGAATTTGTATTTCTTGGCTGGGCACGGTAGCTCACGCCTGTAATCCCAGCACTTTGGGAGGCTGAGGTGGGCAGATCATGAGGTCAGGAGATTGAGACCATCCTGGCTAACACAGTGAAACCCCGTCTCTACTAAAAATACAATAATTAGCCGGGTGTGGTGGCAGGCTTCTGTAGTCCCAGCCACTCGGAAGGCTGAGGCAGGAGAATCGCTTGAACCCAGGAGGCGGAGGTTGCAGTGAGCAGAGATTGTGCCACTGCACTCCAGCCTGGGTGATAGAGCGAGACTCTGTCTCCAAAAAAAAAAAAAAAAAAAAAAGATTTTGTATTTCTTAAGGCATTTGATGTATATTAGAAAGGTTAACTCAGTCTTTAGTCTTATAATGGGGAATAATAAATGACTATTTTCACATCCTTGGTAATACTGAGCACTATAATTTTAGGGTTTACCGATAAGATAGGTAAGATAGTTTTGTAAATTGCTTGTTCATATTCTTTGCTCACTTTTCTATTAGTTTGTTTACCTTTTTTTATTGACTTGGATGAGCTCCCTACATATGAAGAATGCCCATCCTTTGTCCACTTAAATTTTGATATACAGAAATTTTAAATGTTTATGCAATTAAATCTTTTATGTGTTCTGGGTTTTATATCTTACTTAGAAAAACTTTTCCTGATATTTAAAAATATTCTCTTTTATTCTAGCTATTTACAGATTTAGAAAACATTTAGGTGCTTTATCTCCCTGGATTATCTTTTTGTGAATGGTGGGAGGTAGCCCCAATACCATTTATTGGACAACTCATTCTTTCCTTACTTGTATGAAACACGTTCTTCGTGATGTACTAAATTCTCATATGCTCATAGGTCATTTTCTGAACTGTCTTATGTTCCATTGATCTAGTAGTCTTTCCTAGGCCAGTTACTACCTCACTACTTGATTAATCTACCTTTGTAATTTGTTCTACATCTGGTAAGGCAAAGCCTTTGCATCATTTTCTTTTTCAAAATTTTCTTACTCTCTTTCACATGTGTGCACATGCACGTGCACCCTGTTGGAACATTTACAAATTAATTTGGGGTAAATTTGCTCCTTTAAAACTTTGACTCAGGCCAGGAGTAGTGGCTCACGCCCATAATCCCAGCACTTTGGGAAGCTGAGGCAGGTGGATCACCTGAGGTTGGGAGTTGAAGACCTGCCTGGCCAACATGGTGAAACCCCGTCTCTACTAAAAATACAAAAATTAGCCAGGTGTAGTGGCATGTGCCTGTAGTCCTAGCTACTCAGGAGGCTGAAGCAGGAGAATTGCTTGAACCTGGGAGGTGGAGGTTGCAGTAAGCCAAGATCGTGCTATTGCACTCTAGCCTGGGTGACAGAGCAAGACTCCGTCTCAAAAAAAACAAAAACAAAAACAAAACCCGGAACAAAATATACTTTTTGTTGTCATATGAATATATATTATTTTCCCACATATACTTTATAACTGTATTGTAGGTCTACAGGAAAACGATTGATTTTGACAAGTTAAAGAATCAGTCATTTGGGAGGTAGCCAATTGCCCCAATACCATTTACTGGACAAGATCTATTGATCTTGTAACCGTTAAAGCAGTAATTAATTCCATGAGTTAATTATGTGTCTACCCCATCACAGTTCTGCCTACTTCAATGCCCAAATATAAAAATATCTGCTCCACTTTTTTATGATTTGTCGGTTGATTACGTATTGTTCAGGTAGTTTATCTGACCATCTTCAAACAATAATTGTCCCTTTTTAACATGTAAGTGAACCTTTTATTTATTTTTCTCGCCTGCGTGCGGTGGCTGGAAGCTCCAGGACAAGGCTGAATAACAGTGGCGAGAGCGGGCATTCCTAGGAGCGCTCCCGCAGTTAGACAATCTGGGGTTCTCCCTGGAGGAGGAGGTCCCAGGACCCAGCAAGCTCCTCAAGACGGGGTCATTGATCAGGAATCTGGACCCTTGGCCAGAGCCCAGCCTGGGGGAGCCGAGTTGGCAGGAGCCTGGGCAGGGCTCGCGGCCAGTCCCCGTGCGGGCATCCTCAGTCGGGCCAGTTACCATGTGTGGTGCAGGCACCGCACCAGGAAGGCGCTCGGAGGGGGCGCGCGCTCCTTTTCCCGGGGGCCCAGCAGGTGGGGGCACGGCTGCGGCACTCCCGACAGCTCCCCGGCGTGCGCGAGCTTTGGCTGTGACCACCAGCCTCCTGCAAATGGTCAGCTGGGGCCAGCCGGGCGGGATCAGTGCCGCCGCGGGCGCCGCTTTGGAGCCACTAAGTGTGGCGCTGGAATGCTGGGTGCGGCTGCCTTACCAGCTTCCCAGCCCTTTCCAAGGCAGGCGCAGAAAATAGACTTGTGGTTCGTGCCTGTGCTAGCCGAGGGGTGGAGGTGCTGCGGGTGAAGGTGGCTTGGGGAACTGGGGAACCGGGCAGTGAGGCCGTGGCGAGGGCTGTCCCTCTCCCTCCCTGACGGCAAACAACCCCCTCAGGGAACCAGGAGAGAAAGATGCAATCCTATCTACCTGTTCCCAGTATCTCCGTGGTCTTTTCCTGCAAGGGAGGGCGGAGGGCAGTTTCCCAGGGGATGTGGACTGAACTGGGCTGGGACCAGGTTTCCAGCTGTGCTCAGCAGCATCCTTGCCGGTGGACAGAGACCTGTGCTCACCGGTCCATCCCTGGGATGCAGTCACCGGCCTAGGAGAAAAGGAGGAGGAGCAGACCCCACTACTGCACCAAAGTTGTCCTGACCAAAGTTACTCATCTGCAGTGGTAAATTCAGGGCCTGCCTTTGCGTCCTACTCTTACTTGGCCTCTCAGCAGACTTCAGCTCTGCGTTCCCCTCCATCTTTTGAAACACTCCTTTGGCTTCCATAACAGCCTTACACCTGGTTTTCTACTTTCTGTTGTTATTTATTTATTTATTTGTTTGTTTATTTTAATAGAGACAGGATTTCACCATGTTGGCCAGGCAGGTCTCAAACTGTCGATCTCAGGTGATCCCCAAACTGCTGGGATTACAGGCGTGAGCCAACACACCCGGGTTTTTTTTTGTTTGTTTGTTTTTAAATGGAGGCATGGTCTCGCTCTGTCACCTGGGCTGGAGTGCAGGGCACAATCATAGCTCACTGCAGCCTTGAACTCCCCTGGCTCAGGTGATCCTCCCATCTCAGTCTCCTGAGTAGCTGGGACTACAGGTGTTCGCCACCACAGCCAGCTATTTATTTATTTGTATTTTTTTGTAGAGACAAGGTCTTCCCCTGTTGCTCAGGCTGGTCTCAAACTCCTGGGCTCAAGAGATCCACCAGCCTAGGCCTCTCGAAGTGCTGGGGTTACAGGCATGAACCATTGCGCCCAGCCTCTCTTTCTTGGGCCACTCTCTCAGAATCTCTTTGGAGGACTTCCCCTCTTCCTTCTCCACACAATCTTTAAGATTGCAGTTCCACAGATCCCAGACTTCTCCCTTTCTTCTCTCCTTTTCCCTCTCCACCTCTTTGTCCTCATTGAAATATCATTCACACACCATAAAATTCACTTTTTTACATGTACAAATTAGTAGTGTTTAGTATATTCACAAAGTTGTGCAACCATCATCCCCAAAAGACACTCTGCCTATACCATTAGAAGTCACCCCTCATTTCCTCCTTCCTCTAACCCTAGGCAACTACTAATCTACTTTCCGTCTGTATGGATTTCCTATTTTAGACATTTCCTATACATGGAATTGTACAATATGTGGTCTTTTGTGGCTGGCTTCTTTCACTTAGCTTTTTTTTTTTTTTTGGTGGGGGGATGGTGTCTTACTGTGTCACCCAGGCTGGAGTGCAGTGGCCGGATCTCAGCTCATTACAAGCTCCGCCTCCTGGGTTCATGCCATTCTCCTGCCTCAGCCTCCCTAGTAGCTGGGACTACAGGCGCATACCACCATGCCTGGCTAATTTTTGCATTTTTTGTAGAGATGGGATTTCACCCTATTGGCCAGGCTTGTCTCAATCTCCTGACCTTGTGATCTTCCTGCCTCGGCCTCCTAAAGTGCTGGGATTACAGGCGTGAGCCACCGCGCCTGGTCAAGAGTTCTTTTAGAACAATTTTAAATTGTAGTTAAGAAAAAGGAAAAAAAACCAACCTACCATCTGGGCATAGTGGCTTACACCTGTAATACCAACACTTTGGGAGGCTGAGGCAGAAGGATCCCTTGAGGCCAGAAGTTTGAGACCAGCCTGGGCAACATAGAGTGACCCTGTCTCTACAAAAAATACAAAAAATAGCTGGGCGTGGTGGCATGTACTTGTAGTCCCAGCTACTCAGGAGGCTGAGGTGGGAGGATCACCTAAGCCCAGGGAGGTTGAGGCTGCAGTGAGCCATGCTTGCGCCACTGTACTCCAGCCTGAGCAACAGAGTGCACATTTCAGTAGTGTTAATTATATTCACATTATTGTGCAATCTTCAGAACTTTTCTTCTTGCAAAACTGAAACTCTATACCCAAAGAACAACAACTCATTATCCCCTCTGCCCCCAGGCCCTGGCAACCACCATTCTACTTTGTTTCTATGAATTCAACTACTCTAGATACCTAATTTAAATGGATTCATATGTTTTTTTGTGACTGTCTTATTTCACTTAACATAATGTCCTCAAGGTTATAAGGGTTCTCTATATATTTGGGATACTAATCCCTTATCAGACAGATGATTTGCAAATATTCTCTCCCATTCTGTGGATTGTCTTTTCACTTTCTTGACGATATTAACAGCATAAACATTTCTATTTTTGATGCGATCTAATTTATCTGTTTTTTCCTTCTGTTTCTTGTGCTTGCGGTGTCATATCTAAGAGATCATTGCCTGATAGGTCATAAAGATAAAGATTTACACCTATGTTTTTTTTAAGAGTTTCCTAGTTTTAGCAGATTTTGACTTTTTTTTTTTTTTTTTTTTTTGAGACTGTCTCACTCTGTCACCCAGACTGGAGTGCAGTGGCGTGATCTCAGCTCACTGCAACCTCCGCCTCCCGGGCTCAAACAATTCTCTTGCCTCAGCCTCCTGAGTAGCTGGGATTACAGACGTGCTTCCCCACGCCTGGCGGATTTTTGTATTTTTAGTAGAGACAGGGTTTCACCGTGTTGGCCAGGCTGGTCTCAAACTCCTGACCTCAAGTGATCCACCCTCCTCGGCCTCCCAAAGTGCTGGGATTACAGGCATGAGCCACTGTGCCCAGCTGAATTTTGACTAATTTTTGTATACAGTGTGAGCTAAAGGTCATATTATTCTTTTCCATGTGGATATTCAGTTGTCCCAGCATGATTTGTTGAAAAGACTTTTATTTCCCCCTAAGTCTTGGCATTCTTGTTGATAGCTTCTGTTCTTTGTGTACCCACTTTCTCTGGTGCAGTCTTACTAGCTCGTCTTCTCACTTATAGGCCAGTAACTCAGAAATTTATCCCTCCTGCCTAACCCTTTCTTCTGAGCTTCTTAGTCATATATAGTTCGACATCTCCACTTCAATGTCTCTCACACACGTTCAAGGCTGAACTCGTGACTGTTTCTTCCAACTAGGCTTTTCTTCCAGTCCGTTTTTACCTCATTTAGTCTCAGCATAACAGCCCACTATCCTACTCACTTAAGCCAGAAATCTAGAGTCATACTTGACACCTTCTTCTTTTTACCTCTCATCCAATTCATCACCACGTCAGATCGATTCTACTTGGAAATACATATTCCGAATCCATCCCTGCCCCTCCATCACTACTGCCACCCAGTCCAAGACATCATCTGTCTGCTGAGTTATAGCCTTTCACCTGATCTCTCTCCATGGAAAACTGTAAACACAACAAAGGACGAGAGAGTTGTCCAGTGGATCCCCATGTATCCATCGCCCAGCTACAATAACCAGCAACACGAGTCATTCCTGTTTCATCAATATTCACCCTCCACTCCCTTGCCCCACTTCCTTGGGATTACTTTGAAGCAATTAACACACAAAGTTGATAATATACTTTCCTGTTTAAATCTCCACATTGGTTTCCCATTGCTTTTAAGATAATGACCAAAACCATTATAGAGGCCCATGGGCCCTGCATAATCTGGCCCTGCCAACCCCTCCAGCCTTGTTGCTTACTACTTCACTGCTCACCTCTGCCCTCCAGACCCAAGGCTCTATGTAGCTTCCTCACACATGCTGTGCACTTCTGGCCTTGGGGCCTTTGTATATGGCAACCCCTCTACAGTGACCCTCTCCACCCAGCATCCCCCTTCTCCATTTTGCTAGCATCCCTTGGAGCTCCAATGCTGTGCATCTTCAGAAAAGTCTTCCTTGCCCTCCATGGTTGAGTCAGGACGCCCTGATAGAGGTCCCTCCTGGGATGGGGGTTCATCTGACCACAGAGGGCCAGTGGCCATCTGCAGTTTATACAGTTCCTGGCCTCCGCTTTTTTCCCTCAGACAACATTTGTTGTCCCTCCTGGGCTGTGACTTTCTCACCCCTTTGCAGAGGAGTCACTGAGGCCCAGAAAGGAAGAGTGGCTTACTCAAGGCCCCTCAGCAATGAGAAGCAGTTTCAGGCCTGCATCCCTGTCTTCCTGTCCCCAGCCCCAGGCTCTTTCAGGACCCCAAGACCCTTCACACTTGCCTATGGTCCTGAGAAGAGCCTGATGGATCCACAAAGCCACAGTGATTCTGAGGTGGGTGTCCCAGGGTGGTTGGGGTGGGCTATCTGTACAGTATCCACGTTGGACAGAACTGACTTGTCCCCAGAGTAGCCACAGCCCCTGGCAGCCCTGAGTGGGGGCGTCTGAGCGGCTCAGCCTGTCTGTGGCCCCCCCACTCAGCAGGCCTGGCCGGAGGGTGGCCAGCAAGAGCACAGGGGCACTCTGTTCCTTAATGAATGCAAGTCTGTTTTTAGACCTGAATGACCAGCTTTTTGTCTGGAAATGGCCAAGCCCCAAGTGGCCTGCCAAGAAAAAGTGGTCTGTGAACAGACCCGGGGGTGCCAGCTCAAATAGATGCCGCTGCAGCAGCGGGCATGATGGGACGGAGCCAGCAGCCAGCAGGGCACTCTTTGCAGGGCTGGCTCTGTGATCTGGCTTGTGCTTTGTAGGAAATCCTGGATATCCCCAAGAGGAAAGCTTCCCGGTTTCAGCTGTTTGTCCCTGTCTGTCTCTGTGGCGACTGTTCTCACTGCACAGGCCTTTGAGCTCTGGGCAGGAGCGGGCAGCGATTGCTGGCCTCTAACCTCTGGTGGAGGGAGGAGAGGAAAAGGAGGGACCCTGAGCGTGGCTGGGCCAGAGCTGCGATCGGGTCGTGCCCCCGAGCCCATGGCGGTGGGAGGCAGTCACTGGGTGTGGCCCAGGTGTAGAGAGGGCCTTGCCGCAGCTGGTGCCTTGGACTGTAGTCCCAGTGGAAAGATTCAGGCATGGAGGACACGTATGGAGCTTTCTGGGTGCCTCTGAGGCCCAGTGGTGCCCCCATCTTCACTTGCGTGGGTAGAGGCCCCTCTAGGTATCCTCCAAGGATGTGATGGGACAGAGGCTAACACAGCGCTCAGTGGCGCTAGTGGGGAATGTGCTGCTCAGTGGGCAGGGCTGTGAGTGTCCCCAGCCCCACCCCAGACTGAGTCAAGACCTCTTGCAGATCCTTACAGTAGCCCTGATGATCTGCAGGTCACAGAGGGGATTATTTTTTTCTCTGCGTGCCATTTTGTAGAGACACAAACATAGAAGGAGTTAATGGGCATCCTAGGGGAGCAGATCCTCTTCGTGCTTTCCTAGACTGGAGGCCTGGCCCATGGCCCCCTGCTTCTCTTTCTCTGCCTCCTGCCCCCTCTTCCCTCGCTCTAGAGCCAGTCTCCGTGGCCACCCAGAGGTTCTGCTCTAGTGTAGCTGCTGCGTGCACCTGCCTGCTCTCTCTCACCTGTTTCCTCCTGGCTGCACACCCCCACATCATGGATTTCCCAGTTAGGATTCCTTAGGAAGGGAATCTGACAGGCTGGCTCATCTTTTCACTCTAAAGAGGCTGCTGCTCAGCTTGCGATGGCTTTTCCTGGGCCTGGAGCACATCATGGTTCCACTGCCTGTGGCCAGAGTCACTTGGTAGGTCTTGGGAAGATAGGCCTTTGGCCCTCCACATCCCCGCTTCGTCTCAAAGCTGCTACAGGCAGTGATGGGAGAGCAAGCCTGTTCCTGTCCTGGGTGTTCTCAGAACCCTTCCTGGAAGAAGGGATCGTGACGAGGTTGAGTTCCTGCCCCTCTGGAGCGCGCTGCCAGGAGAGCTGAGTGGAACCCCAACTCACTAAGCCTCACCCCCTTACAGTCAGTATGAGACTCAATTATGGGATTTTTCTCCCCTCCTCCAGTCAGTGGAAAGGACAAAGCAGTCGTCCTAGATATGGAATGTCACCTGAGAAAATAAAAAGGGAGGTGCAGCTTCTATGAAAGTGCAAGACAGCAATAATAACATTATTTTTGCAAAAGAGGGAAATTACCTTTTATCTTCAAGTTTCAGCACGTTGACGATGAGCCTACCTCTCTCCACAGAATCCTAGTTTGCTATCAGGAAAGGTCTTGTCACCCAGTTTCTGACTGTGTGTAGGGACTGTGGCCCTGAGAGCACATAGGGAGTCTCTTGGGAAGGACACAGTGTGGTTCAGAGCTGGCCTCTGCCACCTGGAAAAGCTGGTCTTGTGACTTCCATGGTATAACCTAGGAAATGGGCCCTCAGGCCTTAAACAGATGAAGGGAATCTTATTGACAGTGGGGTCCCCTGCCTTGCCAAGGAAGTTCCTAAAACTCAAGAGGGCCAGGGTGAAGAAGGCTCAGGAGGGTCAGGACCCCAGTTTCAGAGCCCAGGCAGGCAGATTGGCCTCGGAGAGAAGCCACAAAGAAAGGAGGGGTGGGGGCAGCGTTCTTCCTGTGCTTTCTTAGTTGGCTGGGGGTTTACAATCACTTGGGAACCCTTAAAAGCTAAAGCTGGCCAGGTGCGGTGACTCATGCCTATAATCCCAGCACTTTGGGAGGCTGAGGCAGGTGGATCACCTGAGGTCAGGAGTTCGAGACCAGCCTGGCCAACATGGTGAAACCTCGTCTTTGCTAAAAATACAATAATTAGCTGGGCATGCTGGCACACGCCTGTAATCCCAGCTACTCACAGGGTTGAGACATGAGAATCTCTTGAACCTGGGAGGTTGAGACTGCAGTGACCCAAGATTATGCCACTGCCCTCCAACCTGGGTGACAGAATGAGACTCTGTCTCAAAAAGAAAAAAAAGAAGCTGAACATACACCTGCCTTATGACCTAGCACTTCTAATCCTAAGTGTTTACCTACAGAAGTGAATATTTGCGTGCACAAGACTGGTAATAGAATTTTCATAGCACTTTCATAAGAGGCAAAAACTGGAAACTGCCCAAATGTCCATCAATAGTAAAATGAATAAATAAATTGTGGTATATCCATATTTCAAATGCATTGCTGAGTAAAAGCAGACAAGTATGTATGGTATGATTCCATTCATGTAAAGTCCCAAAATAAGCAAAAGCACTCTGGTGCTGGAAGTCAGGATGACGGTTATCCATGGCCAGGAGGGTGTGGCCAATGAAAGTAGAAGAAGCAGCGGGTGGTTCTGGGGGCCTTGTTCCCAGGTGTGTACTCATTTGTGAAATGCATTGAATTGTACATTTACTTAACATGTGCTTTTCTGTATGTAAATAATACTTCAACAACAATTTAATAAATCTATAATTATTTAAATGCTATTCCCAGATACTCTGATTTAACTGGTTTGAGACAGAGCTCAGGCATCATTTTTTTTTTTTTTTTTTAAAGGACTGCAGGCTGAGCACAGTGGCTCATGCCTGTAATCTCAGCACTTTGGAAGGCTGAGGTGGGAGAATTGCTTGAGGCCAGGAGTTCCAGACCAGCCTGGTCAACATAGCAACACCTTATCTCTATAAAAATAAAAATAAAAAAAAAATAGCTGGGCATGGTGGCATACACCTGTATTTTCAGCTACTTTGGGAGGCTTAGGCAGGAGGATCACTTGAGCCCCAGGAAGTTGAGGCTGTGGTGAGCTGTGATTGCACCACTGTGTTCCAGCCTGGGCAACAGAGCAAGACTCCATCTCTTTTTCTTTAAAAAAAAACAAAACAAAAGCACTGCAGGTGATTCTAATATGCACCCAGCCGGCTACACTTTAGAGCTAAAAGGAGAGTGTCCTTTCGCCCTGAAGTAGGAGGTGAGCTGAGTAAGAGGTGAGGGTGGCGTGAGGAGACCTTGTCAGGGAGATCTGGAGCAGCCAGTCGGGGGAAGAGTCCCAGGTCCAGCCTACTGAGCTCCAGTTCGCAAAGTTCTATCCAGGACAGATGTCCACGAAGCTTCCTGTCCTTGGATGGCTATTTCCCTGGTTTCTGGGTTTGTACTGTCAGGGCCTGTTGCCATGATGTGTTTTTGTTTGGAAGAGAACAGTGTTGTTTTCAGGTCTCTGCTTGGAGCTCACTGGGGTCGAGCGTCCTGGCTGGCTGCACAAGAGGGTGGAGCTGTCTTTGGCCTGGCCTTGAGAAGAGTTGGCAGGACCCACAGGGTCCACAAGAAGTCAGCTTGGGAGAGTGCGGTTACCTCCTTGGAGGAGTAGATGCCCAAGGGGACCACCCCACCCCAGCTGTGGGGAAGGCCCTGCCTGTGACCACGCAGGCCCGGCTGAGGTTTGTGCTTCAGCATCAGCCACAGGCTTGGCCACTGCCAGAGGCTTGGATGAGTACTGGAAGGAGGTTTGCCCTGTGGTTAGGAAGGGCTGGGAAGTCTGGGGGAGTGTTGCCAGGGCATGGCCCGCCCAAGGGCGTGCAGCCCACTGGAGACAGGAGGGACCCAGCCTGTGCTTTCACCCAAATACCCCATCCTGCCCAGGCCCTTTATTCTTTCCTTGCGCCTCATACCTCCCACCTGAGTTCCTCTTTGATCAGTCAACCACCCAGGGCTGAGTGCCTTGAGGTACCGGACCAGAGCTCCTGGAGGGAAGGGCCCTGCTGTGGGGGACCCCGTCAGCTCCTGTCCAGCCTCTCCCCTCCTTTCCTGCTGGGTGTGTCATTCTCTGTGCTCCCTCAGTCTTACTGCCTTGCTTTTTCCTCTCCTTCTCCCTTTTGGGGTGTTCTCTCTCTTTCCCTGTCTCTCCTTCATTCAGCAAACACTGGGTGCTGGCTGTATGCTGGGGATACAGAGATGTACGGGACATGCCCTTGCTGGAGCTCAGAGTCAACTGGGGGACACAGATGTGTAAACAGACAGGCACACTCTGGTGTGGTAAGTGCTGGGGCAGCAGCCTGCAAGAAGCGACAGTGGACCACAGAAGAGGGAGTGAGCCCCTCTACTGGGGCAAACCAGGGAAGGCTTCACAGAGGTGGTGACATTTCACCTGGGGCTTGAAAGATGACCGGGAACTCCCCAGGTATATAAGCATGAGAAGGGTAAGCAGGTAAGCAGGCAAAGCACGTAGGTGTGAAGGGCTGCTGTGGCATGGAAGTGAAGGTGCTGGGCTGCACTGCAGGTGAGGGGATGACCGGGGTGAGGTTGGAAAGCAGGAAGGTCTGGGAGGCCAGCTGAAGAAGTGACGGGAAGTGAAGAAGGAGCATCAGCAGGAGAGTGGCAGGATCAGACCCGGGCCCTAGCTGGCCCTCTGGGCAGTGTGCATGTGGGAGAGAGGCAGGCAGTGTGTACCCACACAGCTGGAGGCAGGTTCGGTCAGGGAGCTGTTGCCAGCATCTGGGAAAAGGATCGTGGACTGGGCTTGCGTGGTGTAGCAGGAATGAGAAAAGAGATGGTTTCATGGGTTATCTCGGGGGTCGGCGGGGAGGACCTGAGGGCTTGATTGGCTGTGGAGGTGGGGAGAAGAATGAGTGGAGTATTCTGGCCTGGGTCACTGTAGGGAGGATAGAGCCTTTCACAGACATTGGACGCCAAAGAGGAAGCAGGCTTGGGGGGCTGCTGCTGAGCTTACATGCATGGATGCATCTAGATGGCAGGGTGTGAAGCTTGGGAGGGTGTGGGTGTCAAGGTTACAGAGTTAGACTTGGGAGTGACTGCCTGGTGTGGGTATTTGGAGCCCGGGGGAGGTGTGCAGAGCAGAGTGCCTGTATCAGGTGCACCACGAGGCCCCTAGACTCCTGTGTATCTGGGCTCCCACTCATTGCCCTCTCCTCTCCTGCCCTGTCTCCCCATTCTTGACATCTCCCTGTGCTGGTGCCATTCTTGCCCTCTGGCAGCTTCTCAGGCTGAGGAGCTCCCTACCTGCCTTATGATGCGAAAAGGGAGTATTTTTGCTGCCTGGGGCTGGAGAGCAGGCAGACACCTGCTGTGCCCCCTAGGGAGGGGCCTTCCTGCCTTCAGACCAGGCTCAGCTGGGGGAAGGGGCCTCATCAGAGGATTTCCAATCTTTTCTACCCCCTTTAATGTCAAAATACTGCCACTCCCCTGCTCCACACCTCTCCTGACAGAAATTAGAGTTTTTTGTGGCTTCTAGGACTCCTGACATGAACTCCACAGCTGGGGCGTGGGGACGGGACGGGACGGGACAGGACGGGACGGGATGGGACAGAGCGGGAGGAGATGTGGTTCACGACCCATAGGGCATGAACACCTAGCGTGAGAAAAAGTCTGTGAGTAGAGTCTACAGTGGCTGCCCGCAGGGTGGGCGACCAGGCTGAGCCCTGTGCTCTTAAAGCCTCCTTTGCCCTCTGGGTTGGGGCCTAGCTGGTCACTGGCTGTCCCCTGCCTGACTGGTTCTGCTGGTGCGTGCTCAGTGACCACTCTGCCCTGTACTTCTTCAAGTGGCACTGCTCCCATTTCTTTTTTTTTTTTTTTTCTTTGAGGCGGAGTTTCACTCTTGTTGTCCAGGCTGGAGTGCAATGGCACGATCTCAGCTCACCGCAACCTCCGCCTCCCAGGTTCAAGCAATTGTCCTGCCTCAGCCTCCCTAGTAGCTGGGATTATAGGCATGTGCCACCAGGCCCAGCTAATTTTGTATTTTTAGTAGAGACGGGGTTTCTCCATGTTGGTCAGGCTGGTCTCGAACTCCCAACCTCAGGTGATCCACCCGCCTCGGCCTCCCAAAGTGCTGGGATTACAGGCGTGAGCCACTGCGCCCGGCCTCTTTATTTTCATTTGTCAAAATAAACACTACAGGGGAGAAGATACGACTATTTAGTGGAAAGTGAATGAAGATTGTTTTGCGAGCATTGCAGGTTTCCTCATTTTAGCCATAGAAAGGGTCTCTGAGCCAAGAGCATTATCAGCAGAGAGACAGGAGGAACTGGCTTCAGTGGATAAACATAAAGGAGTGGCTTGTAACCATCCCCTTGATCATGTGTAAAGGAGTTGGCTTTTTTTTTTTTAAAGACAGAATTTCACTCTGGTTGCCTAGGCTGGACTGGAGTGCAATGGTGCGATCTCGGCTCACTGCAAGCTCCGCCTCCTGGGTTCAAGTGATTTTCCTGCCTCAGCCCCTTGAGTAGCTGAGATTACAGGTGCCCGCCACCATGCCCAGCTAATCTTTGTATTTTTAGTAGAGATGGGTTTTCAACATGTTGGCCAGACTGGTCTTGAACTCCTGACCTCGGGTGATCCGCCTGCCTCAGCCTCTCAAAGTGCTGGGAGCCTGCCTTCAGATCAGGCTCAGCCACCATGCCCAGCCAGGAGTTGGCTTTTAATTTTTTTTTTTTCTTTTTTTTTTGAGACGGAGTCTCGCTCTGTCGCCCAGGCTGGAGTGCAGCGGCCGGATCTCAGCTCACTGCAAGCTCCGCCTTCCAGGTTCACCCCATTCTCCTGCCTCAGCCTCCTGAGTAGCTGGGACTACAGGCGCCTGCCACCTCGCCCGGCTAAGTTTTTGTATTTTTTTTTAAGTAGAGACGGGGTTTCACCGTGTTAGCCAGGATGGTCTCGATCTCCTGACCTCGTGATCCGCCCGTCTCGGCCTCCCAAAGTGCTGGGATTACAGGCTTGAGCCACCGCACCCGGCCCGAGTTGGCTTTTAATTTAAAGAGACTCGAGAGTTGGCCGGGCTTGGTGGCTGAGCCTGGTCTGAAGGCAGGAAAGCCCCTCCCCAGAGTTGTCTTGAGCGCCTGCTGCATGCTCAGCACTGGACTCAGGGGATTCAGTGAAGGACTAGGCGGAGTCTGTGCATCTCCAGGGGCTCACAGACTCTGAAACAGTGTGACAGATGCCGAGAGGAGACTTCCCATCAGGGTGCTGTGAGTGTCTGAAGCAGAGACTCCTCACCTAGGCTGGGGGAGGGCTGAGGGAAAGCTTCTCTCCCTGAGAAAGTCACATTTGAACCTAAGGATGTGTTTGGTTTAGAATCCATGCAAAGACATGATTATCTATGCAAGATTAGATAATCCATACAAGATTATAATTATACCAGTTTCTAAGGCTCAGCTTCCTTTTCTCTAGGAACCCCACTGTGAGTATTTCAGATCTGTGCGTCCTCTGAGCTCCTGCTGTCCTGAGAACTTGAGTCACACTCTCAAGCAACAGGCTCCCTGCC
Organism: Chlorocebus sabaeus; assembly: GCF_047675955.1. Lineage (NCBI taxonomy): Eukaryota > Metazoa > Chordata > Mammalia > Primates > Cercopithecidae > Chlorocebus > Chlorocebus sabaeus. Next base: position 47,974,846 of record NC_132929.1, on the reverse strand, counting down.
TCTGAAAGCACTGTCTAAGCTCCTCCCCATTGTCATCCCATTCTATCCCTCGTCCATCCTTCAGGCTAGAGTGCAGGTTCTTTAGAGCTGAGCCTACAGGATTTTTCCCTGGCGGCCCCATGGGTTGACTGCCAGGCTCACGCTGTAACGGCTCAGTGGTCTGACTTGTGTATGCTGCTCCTCCAAGGACTGTCCTGTGAGAGGACTTAGACCAAGCGAGAAACATACATGGAAGAAATAGATGGAATCTACCACACAGTAATTACACACAGACACAGCAGAAATACCACAGACAAAAGAGAAATGACAAATTGGGGAAAATATCACAAAAATGATAAACTAAGGATTAACATTCTCAATAAAGAATTTACAGGTCGGACATGGTGGTTCATACCTGTAATCCCAGTACTTTGGGAGGCCAAGGCAGGTGAATCACCTGAGATCAGGAGTTCAAGACCAGACTGCCCAACATGGTGAAACCCCATCTCTACTAAAAAAACAAAAACAAAAACTATATATATATATACACACACACACACGCACACACACACATACATATATATACATATATATACACATGTATATACACACGCACATATAAATTAGCCAGATGTGGTGGCAGGCTTCTGTAATCCCAGCTACTCAGGAGACTGAGGCATGAGAATCGCTTGAACCTGGGAGGTGGAGGTTGCAGTGAGCTGAGATCACGCCATTGCACTCCAGCTTGGGTGTCAGAGTGAGACTCTGTCTCAAAAAAAAAAAAAGAAAGCTAGACATGGTGGCTCACACCTGTAATCCCAGCACTTTGGGAAGCTGAGGTGGGATGACTGAGCTTAGGAGTTTAGGACCAGCCTGGACAACACAGTGAGACCCCCCCCTACAAAAAAATGAAAAACAGCCTGGCGTGGTGGCAGAGGCCTATAGTCCCAGCTACTTGGGACGCTGAGGTGGGAGGATCACTTGAGGTCTGGAGGTTGAGGCTGCAGTGAGCCAAGATTGCACCACTGTACTCTAGCCTGGGCGACAGAGTGAAACCCTGTCTCAAAAAAAAAAAAAGGGCTGGACACGGTGGCTCATGCCTGTAATCCCAGCACTTTGGGAGGCCAAGGCAGGGGGATTACAAGGTCAGGAGTTCGAGACTAGCCTGGTCAGTATGGTGAAACCCTGTCTCTACTAAAAAATACAAAATTAGTCGGGTGCAGTGACACACGCCTGTAGTCCCAGCTACTTGGGAGGCTAGGCAGGAGAATCACTGGAACCCAGGAGGCGAGGTTGCAGTGAGCCGAGATCCCGACACTGGACTCCAGCCTAGGCAATAGCAAGACACCATCTCAAAAAAAAAAAAAAAAAAAAGGCCAGTAAAAATTTATACAAATGAAGAAAGAACTTCAATACAAATGAAGAAAGTATTTCACCTGTGAATTGTCTATAAGACAATGAAATTCTAGTGGTTAATAATTATTTGGAAAAAAGTGTTCACCCTACCAGTAAGCAGAAATACAAATGAAGACAACGTATTTTCACCTATCAGATTTGCAAAGGTGAGTGAGAGACAATATCCAGAGAAGGGCCTGAATATCGGGAAACAGGCACGCTCATATCGTGCTGATGCCTGGGTTAACTGGAATAGTATCTGTTCATTCTTTTTTTTTTTTTTTTTCCTGAGATGGAATCTCGCTCTATAGCGCCATCTTGGCTCACCGCAACCTCTGCCTCTTGGGTTCAAGCAGTTCTCTGTCTCAGCCTCCTGAGTAGCTGGGACCACAGACGCCCGCCACCACAACTGGCTACTTTTTTTGTATTTTTACTAGAGACAGGGTTTCACTATCTTGGCCAGGCTGGTCTTGAACTCCTGACCTTGTGATCCGCCTGCCTCAGCTTCCCAAAGTGCTGGGATTACAGGCGTGAGCCACCGTGCCTGGCCTGCATCTGTTCATTCTCAATCCACTAATTTCACTTCTGAGAATCTATCCTAGGAATGGACAGTGAGTGACATGGGAAATTTCTCATGAAATCAGGTTAAGCCACAGAAGTAGGGTACACAAATTATAGATTATATAACCATTTATATAGGTTATATATTTATCATACATTTTTTCTTTGGGTGATTTTTGGGGAATCTTTCTTATAGGTGATTTTGATCTTATATTTTTCATATTTTCTATAATGAGCTTTAAAAATCAAGGGGAAAAAAACCTCTGTGAAATGTGACGTGATGGAACCAAATAAATCCAGAAATCAACTTTGAGAGTCAAGTCTCTAACAAAATCTGTCACTTCACAAGACTGTTGTAGGTATATGTTGATATGTGTGATAAAATCCTCTCTAAGGTGGAGGACAGAGGTAACCAGGCCACATGGCCATGGCTGGACTGATTTTGTGGGTGAGGTCACTGGCTGTTCACTGTAATACCGGACACAGCCTGTCCCTTGGCAGGACTCAGTTTCGTAATCTGTACAATGGTATGGTGGGAGGGGGTGAGGCTAAATCAGTCTCTGAGGGTCCTGGCAGATCTTAGGCTGATGCAATAACTCTGTTCTTGAAGAAGAGAACTTTGGCTGGCCTCAGTCACAGAGCGGAGTGTGACTGAGCACTGAGATTTGTAGGTTCCAGGCTCCAGCTCCTAATCTGCTGTGGGACCACTGCACATGACCTTGTTACCTGTTCCTGACCACCATACTGCCCCAGTGTGGCCGTGTTTCTTGGCCATCCTCTCTCTCGGTCAGCCCCTGCGCCCACTCGGTTGGAGCTGGTTTGATGGCTCAGGCTTTATTGATGTGAAGCCTGGAGGAGTGTTTCTTTGGAGGAAGCCAGGGTAACGATCCTTTGGAGCGTTTAGTGGAGGCAGGAACTCAAAGGCCATTGGAGAGCCCTACCTGCCCAGGGAGAAAGGATCTGTTCCCTCCCATGCTGTCCCTCAGGGACATTTTTGAGATGTTTTGGCTCTCATCACCAAGCTGTCCTGACTGTTGGAGGTGACTGAGGCCACTTCCTGGTATAAGATGGCTCCTCTCCTCCTGGCCACACTCACCTGCAGGCAGACGGGCGTCCACCTCCCACACCTTTAGCGCATTCGCATTCGCTCCTGAGCTTCATTTGATAAGGCCTCCTGTGCTCAACCTCCTTTCCTGGAACCTGATGGTTTACAGTCATGCCGCGCGGGTACTTTGGACACTTTTGTTCTCGGCATAAGCAAGTCTCAGGGTCCTCCCTCTCAGTGTGCCTCCTCAAGGGTGGGGCTAGAGGCCTCACTCGGCCTGGCCTACGAGCTGCCTGGCACTGGAGATGAGGTAGACAGGTTGATTTTCCTCCCAGACCAGGCATAAGCAGAACTTCGGGCTTTTGGGAAACATGCTGTGTGAGACCCCCAATCCCATCAGCCATCCCAGAACCTCTGCCTGCGCCGCTGCCTCTGAACTGTGACATCTTCAGTGTCACCCTCAATACGAGGGCCAGTCTTGGGTGGGGGACAGAGGCAGCGGCCCTGGGCATGGTGGGGCTGGTGGGGAAAGGTGTCCTCATGAAGCCCCCTTCCTGATGTGGGCCTGTTTTTCCCTAGCAACCAACAAATGCACGGAAAGACAGCTTCTCTGAACAGTGCTGTGCCCTGCAAAGAGAAACCAGACAGAGTTGAGGAGCCCCCGGACTACAGGTGAGGACCCCTTTCCCAGTCGGAGATACACACAGACTTGGGGGTGGGAAGCCCTCAGGAGGTGACCTGTTTGTAAGAAGATCTCAAGGCTGAGCCGGGCCCCTTTGTAGGTCTGTGAGGTCAGGCACAGGCTGCCCCAGGCTTCTTCCTCCCGCCCCTCAGGCCTGTCCCAGTGCACTGGGACCTAGCAGAGTCCATGCTTCTCGGGTTTCCAGCCTCCTCCCTGCTCACCTGTGCCCTGGGCCAACCCAGACAAGGCAAAGGTTTACCTTTTTTCTCAGCGCCATCCCCCTCTCCCAGTGTGGTAGCTTCAGTCAGGTCAGGTGAGTCTGTGCCAAACTTCCCGCAGCAGAGCTCAGGCCACAGGGAGGAGGCGGCAGGGAGGGCAGTCCTGCTGGCATCATGGCCTGCGGCCAGGCCCCGGAGCTGTGAGTCTGACACCTTCACCTCACCCACACCCCAAACTGGTCCCTATTCCGGCACTGCCTGCTCCCCTGCTTACCCCTTGGCCAGAGAAATGGGACAGGGTCTTTGTCACCCAGGTGGGCAGCTCCTCAGCATCTCTGGGAGACTGTGCGCACCTCCTGGAGATGCTGCTCGCTCGCACCGGGGAAGGTGGGCCCTTGGCGACCCCTCCATGCCTCCCGCAGTGCCCTCCCCCAGGGATGAGCTGTATAGCTGTGTTCTTTCTGTACTTGTCATTTTGCTGTGTCCCCTAGAGAAGGGCCCTAGTCTCCGATCTCTGCCCCAAGCTTCTGGCTCAAGGCCAGGGCAGAATTGGCACTGAGTACGCATGGGCAGGACTGGGGTTCCTTGTCCCCAAAATGGAATGTCTCCTTTGCAGTCCGCACTGGCCAGAAGGCTTGAAGGGTGAAGAGATAAAGAAGTGTGGCCGAGAAGGGGTAAGTCTGGAGGCTGACTTCTCACTATTCACCCAGGAAGGGGTCCTGGGCTGCCAGAATTTAGTGACTTTTGGCGCCTTGGCCACCAGGCTGGTCATCAGGAAATCAGGAAGCCTGAGTGGGTGTCCCTTCCTGGGTGGGAGTAGGGTGTCCCCTTCTGCTAATACAAGCTGCCTGTCAGGACCAGCAGCACCAGGAGACAAGCTGTGCTTGGCACACAGCCCTCCATACTCACTGGCTGCTTACTAGCTGCCTCATGCTAAGTCCCCAGCATGGGCCGGGGGGCTGTGGCATTTCCTGTTGGCTGGAGCAGGGCCCCTTTGGCGGTCGCACCTCCCAGGGCTTCTCAGACGCAGCCTGTGTGTTTGCAGATAACACTGAATAAATACAACCAGCAATACCACAAGCTGTTTAAGGATGTTCCCTTGGAGGAAGTGGTTCTCAAAGGTGAGCTGTCTCCCTGGTATAGCTGGTTAGGCACCCAGTGTGCCTGGGGCCAGGGGCCTCTGCTCTGGAGCCTCCAAAGCATGACTTAGAAATGGGAACTGGCTGTCCTTTAGATGTGGACCACTCCCCCAGAATGTGAGAAGACAGGGCTGGTTTGGGACATAGCATTGCATTTTTGAAGGTTTTCTTGGGGAAACGTCAGGGCTTCGGAATCTTGTGTCTGTTCTGCTCTTACCAGTGACTTCTTCCCTGCTCTGGCCTCTCACTGAGCATGTGGGGGCATTTGCACAATCAAGGCCCTCAGGGCAGAGCAGAGCAGGGAAAGGTCAGGGATTCTGCCTGAGGCTGTGAGATTGCAGGCTCGGAGATCAGGGCAGGAACTTGCCTGGACCCTCTGGAGCATGGGTGGAGAAGGAAGAAACATCCAGCAGGCTGGTGGAGTGGAGGGGCAGTCAGGAGAGGGACTCTTCAATGCTGGGGAATGGACTGTTTGGGGTTTGGGGTCTGTGGTGGGGAAGGGGGAGTCTGAGGAAGATAGGTCCTGAGGCTGGACTCTGGACTCCAGAGTGTGAGGACCCACGTCCTGGGGCTTCCTGGGCTGACCTTGCTTATGGCCATTTTCTCTCCTGTGACATCCTAGTGTGCTCCTGTGCCCTCCAGAGGGACCTCCTTCTCCAGGGCCGGCTCTACATCTCCCCCAACTGGCTCTGCTTCCATGCCAGCCTCTTTGGCAGGGATATCAAGGTAGTAATGAGTGGTAAGGGCTGCCATGATCCTGTGAGGGGAGAGCCAGCCTCATGCCTCAAAGTCATGCCTATCTCTCTGCATGCTGGGCCCCGGGTGGAGCCCCTTGCTGGTTGGATGAGCAGCTTCGAGGCATCCCATCCAGTGTCCAGTAAAGTCCTGCCCCTTCTGAAACAGGGGCCCCAATGTGGACCCCACATCTGGCCTGAGCTGGCCTGAACAGTTCATAGCCAAATCATTCTGCCTCTGGGTATTTCAGAAATGCTTTGAGAATCAGAGCGGGATGTCACATTTAGTGGGAGCCATAGTTGTGGCCAAGAAGTAGCCTATGGAGCTCCGTTACTAGGGTGTGACATTTGCCAGAGCCACCATCCTTGGCCTCCTGGATAACAGGGATCATACCTATGTGACAGCCAAGAGTGACACGTCCTGCCAAGGCTGGGGCAGGGTGGCAGGCACAACCGGAAGGGGAGCCTGGATGAGAAGGTAGAAGGCTCAGACACTTCCCCACATGGGGCCAGGCTTCTCCATGTGGCCATGCTGGGCTCATAGCTGGGTCCCTATACAGGGAGCAAAGGGACCATGTCCTTGGGGGTTAGTCCTGAGAGAAGCATCCCTTTCCCTCTCAGGTGGTCATTCCTGTGGTGTCTGTGCAAATGATCAAAAAACACAAGATGGCACGGCTCCTTCCCAATGGACTGGCCATCACCACCAACACCAGCCAGAAGGTCAGTGCACTGGGCCGGCGCTTCCTTGTCAGTCTTCTGCTCCCAGCCCCAGCAGCCCATAGTCTGACTTGGGCACATTCCCAGGTCTTTATTTCACCCCACCCTGCAGCTCTCCAGTACGTATTTCAGGCCATACAACAAGTTGGAAGAGAAGTTCCTAGGCAGAGCTCCTATTGGCTCTCACGGCCTGATACTCCTGTGGGCCTGTGCCCAATCCAGGAGGGGGCTGGCTGGCACAGCAAGGGGTCTCATCTCACCCTATCGCTGTCTGTTTTCTTTCCATATCCCAGTATATCTTTGTGTCACTGCTCTCCCGGGACAGTGTATATGACCTGCTGAGGAGAGTCTGCACCCACCTACAGGTATGGAGCTTGGGAGCAGGAAGGCCAGGGAGGTCTCTCAGGCCTGGATGCAGGTGGACAAGGGTGTTGGGGGAGGTTGCCCATCTCTCCAGCATAGGGAACAGGGCAGGGAGAGGGGAGTTAAAGGCTCAGGCTCAATGTACAAGAGACAGTACTTGGATTGTGTGTCTATGCTTGCAAGCATGTCTTTGAGGCCAGTGGGCCCCCATGTGTCCCCATATCCAGATGCTCCTTGTACATGGGCTTATGTCCCATAAACCCATTAAAAGTTGAAAATATCATAAGTCAAAAATGCACTTAATAGAGGTACACATTACCTATGGAACATCATAGCTTAGCCTCACCTCAAACATCTCAGAATGCTTTCATTAGCCTAGAGCTGGGCAAAATCATCTCCGACAAAGCCTGTTTTGTAATATAACTTATTGAATCCTGTACTGAATGTGAAAAACAGAATGGCTGTATGGTCCCAGCACTTTGGGAGGCCGAGGCAGGTGGATTACCTGAGGTCAAGAGTTCGAGACCAGCCTGGCCAACATAGTGAAACACTGTCTTTACTGAAAATACAAAAATTAGCCGGGTGTGGTGGCAGGCACCTGTAATCCCAGCTACTTGGGAGGCTGAGGCAGGAGAATCACTTGAACCCGGGAGGAGGAGGTTGCAGTGAGCCGAGATTACGCCATTGCACTCCAGTCTGGGTGACAAGAGCAAGACTCCATCTCAAAAAAAAAAAAAAAAAAAAAAAAAAACCAACCAGAATGGCTATATAGGTACTTGAAGTACGGTTTCTACAGAAAGGGTATCACTTTTGTACCATCATGAAGTTGAAAAATCCTAAGTGGAACCATCGTAAGTCAGGGACCATCTGTATGTCCAGGCCCTCACTTGTGCTTCCTTAATGCACAGATAGGAACATGTAGCTGCTTCCCAACATGCCCTGTGACTCTCTCTGGCCTATGGTGAGGAAGAGGGGAGGGGTGGGGCAGCAGGTGGGAGAGTAAGTTGCCTGGGGTTTGCCTCTCTGCTCCAGCATTAAATAGGGGGCCCCCTATAGACCCTGGGAGCTGGGCTTCACCTGACACAAAGTGGCTTATCTGGAGGTAAAGCTCTCTTGGAGAGAGCTGATGCTTCCTCATGCCTGACCTTGCCTGTTCCAGATGGACAAGTGACTGCTTTCCCTTTCCTCCTCAGCCTTCCAGCAAGAAGAGTCTGAGTGTAAGAGAATTTCCAGGGAAACCTGAGTCTCTGGTGAGAGCTGAAGCTGGGAGCAAAGACTGCTGGACTGACAGTGCCTGGAGCTCTGAGGCTTCTGGGCCTCCCAGGGGGGGCCCACAATGCAAATGCAGAACTGGGGCACCAGGCTCAAGAGCCAGTGGCTATATTATGCCAGGGCATCTCCTAAACTTGCTGCACCATAATGCAGACCCACCAGGGCCTGAGCAGATAGGCTTTCTTTTTTCTCCCCTTTTTTTTTTTTGCGACAGAGTCTTGCTATGTCACCCATGCTACAGTGCAGTGGCAACATCTCAGCTCACTGCAACCTTCACCTCCTGGGTTCAAGTGATTCTCCTGCCTCACCCTCCCAAGTAGCTGGGATTACAGGCACTTGCCATCACACCCAGCTAATTTATATATATATATATATATATATATTTTTTTTTTTTTTTTGAGAGGGAGTCTGAGTCTGGCTCTGTGGCCCAGGCTGGAGTGCAGTGGCCGGATCTCAGCTCACTGCAAGCTCCGCCTCCCGGGTTTACGCCATTCTCCTGCCTCAGCCTCCCGAGTAGCTGGGACTACAGGCGCCTGCCACCTCGCCTGGCTAGTTTTTTTTGTATTTTTTAGTAGAGACGGGGTTTCACCATGTTAGCCAGGCTGGTCTCGATCTTCTGACCTCGTGATCCGCCCGTCTCGACCTCCCAAAGTGCTGGGATTACAGGCTTGAGCCACCGCGCCCGGCCTAATTTTATATTTTTAGTAGAGATAGGGTTTCACCATGTTGGCCAGGCTGATCTTGAACTCCTGGCCTCAAGTGATACACTGGCCTCCACCTCCCAAAGTGCTGGGATTATAGGCGTGAGCCACCGTGCCTGGCCGATAGGCTGATTTTCTGAGTAGAACAGAAGTTCAAGCCCCAAAACACTGGCCAGGTTGGGTTGCACACCTGTACAGATGCAGGGCCAGTGGCCCATCCTCTTCTTCAGCTGAGTCAAGATGGCCTTCAAGGGGATAAAGATGTCCCTGGGAGCTGGGTGCAGTGGCTCATGCCTGTAATCCTAGCAATTTGGGAGGCCAAAGCAGGAGGATGACTTGAGCCCAGAAGTTCGAGACCAGACTGGGCAGCATAGTAAGACCCTGTCTCAATAAAAATACAACAAATAGCAGAGCATGGTGACACACACCTGTAGTCCCAGCTTCCCAGGAGGCTGAGATAGGAGGATCACTTGAGCCTGGGAGGTTGAGGCTGCAGTAAGCCAAGATCACAACACTGTATTCCAGCCTGGGCAACAGAGAGAGACCCTGTCAAAAAAAATAAAAGATGTCCCTAGGGCAGAACTCCAAAGACTGTCCTTGTAGAACCCAGACAGACTTATTTTAGATTTGCCAAAGATCCAGAAGTTTCCTTTGGCAGCTGGGGCCCTGGGTAGGCAGAGCTGAGTTTCTAGGGCAGGGATGGGGTAGAAATGACCCTAGGGTGTTTGAAGACTCCTTCAGTAACTATTAGTGGTTAACCAAGCATGTGATATGCATAATACCATGTGCCGGATAGAAGGTGAAGTTCCCATTTTTGTGGATGGGGACCCTAAGTTCTTCCTGCTGAGGTTAGGGCTTGGGATAGAAGGAGCCAGAACTTATCCTACCTAAGACATGTTGTGCTGAGCTTTCTTGGCCTCAGATCTGAGCATGTATCTGGGTTACCTCACATCTAAGATCCCACTGTGGTTCTACACTAGCAGTGTTCAAGGACATCATTTCCTGGCAGAATAGCTAGTCACAGCAAGGGAGCAGAGAGGAGAGGCATATGGTTGCTGTAGCAACTGCCCTCCCCACTTGTACCTGCTTCCATCCCTGGCTAGGCATCTATATTTGGTAATATCTGGAGAAAACTGTGATAAACCTGGTATGGGCTCCTTAGGGCAAGTGAGTTCCCAAGGGCCATGGTAAGATAGCTTCTCCTGTCTTACTGCAGGAAGTCCTCATCCCTGAGATGAAGTGGAGAAAGGTATGCCCTTCCTCCAGGTCCCTGTCTCTACCAGACAACATCCCTTGTATCCCTCCAGCATCCGTGGACTCCACAGACAGTTTCTTCCCCTCCAGGAAGCCTTCAAGGTCTGGTAAGTTCGGGGGGCTTGTCCATGGCAACTACTTGCAAAGGCCAGACTTTCTGTCTTCCCAGTTCCATATAAGGGGCTCACCACAGCCAGCAGGGCTTCTGAGAGCTGATTTTTTTTTCCTCCAAATCCATATAGAAAAATCAAGAACCCAAGTAGCTTCAGAAAACGGTGGGAAGTGGGCATGGCCCATGCCGGGCTGGGGTCCTGCCTGCCCTAAGAAGATGCCAAACTGCTCTCCCACTGCAAAGAATGCTGTCTATGAGGAGGATGAGCTGGAGGAGGAGCCCAGGAGCACTGGGGAGCTGACGCTGTGGGATTACCGGCTCCTCAAGGTCTTCTTTGTGCTGTAGGTGACTATACTGGGGAGGGGGACAGACCCACCTGCATGTCTAGGTGTTTGGAACAAAGGCCTTGGAGTGTGGGGAGTTCACTCTTCAGAACCGGGAGGAAGGTTCTGAGTCAAATTCAAGTTCTTGGGTGGTATTTGAAGGCCACGTGGCATGCCCTTCTGTAGCAAGAGAAAGGATCTCAAGTTTTTATTCTTGAAACCTTGTAATTTAGGGTTAAGACTATTTGGTGGAGAGGGGCAGGATATGGACATGTTGAAAAGAGGAAAAGCTGCATAGGATTTGGGAGAAGGAGGGCCAGGAAAATTGGAGAGAGAGAGGAAAAGCATGGCCTCTCCACTGCCCACCACTAGGGTAGCTTCTGGAACCCCTGACTTGTCTCTACCTCTGTCTAAGGACCAGTAGAGCAGTGAGCATCGTGGGAAGTGACATGAACAGCCAGCCCCTGCTTTCCCTCACCTTAGCTCATCAGCCTTCTCTGGCTCTGCTAGCCGGGTTTTGACCATCAACATCAGCACCTGCTGGGGGGAATGGGCCCAACGCCTAGGGGGTCATCATCATGGCCTCCCAGAGGAGGCACAGGAAGGACCACGGTGGCTAGTGAGATGGAGGGTAGGATGACTGTTCTGGCTGTCTGGCCAGAGCTCCCTCCAGGGCTCAGCCTAAGGGCCCAGAGCTCTAGCTGGGCTGTGAGGACACTTCCATGGGGAAGTCTCAAGACCCTTACATGGCCTCTGGGAAGAAAGATGCTGAGGCCTGAACTGGCTGCAGGACAAAGGGCTCTTTAATTCTTCCAACTGCAGGGTAGCTTGGTTCCCACTGTTTGTGGTGAACTTCCAGAAATGCTCTTTCTGTGGAAGAAATATTCAATTCCGTATTGTCCCCTTCTCCAGGATCTGCTTCCTGGTCATGTCCTCATCCTATCTGGCGTTCCGTATTTCTCGGCTAGAGCAGCAGTTATGCACCTTGAGTTGGAATGGCCCAGTCCCTGGGCACAGGTGAGGCCTTTTCTCTTCCTAATACTTTTGATATTGAGGGTTGAGGACAGGGGCCAAGAACCTCAGGCCAGGCTGCCTGGCTGGACTTGGTCCTGTTTTGAGCTGGCTTCTGACCCTAAGCAAGGTTGGGCAGCATGCAGGGTACATCGGTCCCACCCAGGCCCACTCTTGGGGGAAATAAAGTTATCACTGGCCCTTCTGCCCATGTCCGTCTGCCTTCTGGGCCCTTTCCTTGATGTGGACATCTTTCCTGTGTGCAGGTAACAGCCACTTGGCCTTTGTCCCCATTCCTTCTTCAAGAAGAATGTTCTGGGTGCTAAGTCTCCACCAATGTGGTTTACAGTGCTGCTGCGCTAAGACTGCCTATGAAGGAAAACATTCCAGATCCCTCCTCCTCCCCGCAGCTCTTCTCCTCCCTCTATGAGAGACCTGAAGTACCTATTTACAAAGTAACTGGCTTCTACGATTTTTGGACTCAAACAAAAAGCCAGAGTTTTTGGAACCAACTGAGGAATTCTGTACACAAAGCTTCAGCAACCACTTAAATGAGAAAAAAAAAAACACAACAAACTGGGTCCTTGGAAACAGTTCTGGCACACAGGCAGCACACTGGAGGCCACCTCAAGGGACAGAGGCCATGCTTTCATATTTGGAATGTGGCTCTGCCACACAGCTCACCCCCATGGTGAGGTCAGAGGTCAGAACACAAATCACCCATGTGGGCTCTGCTCTCTCCCAACACTCTGTGTTCCCACAGGGCTTCTCTGCGGGCAGCCAGGCACCTGTCAGGCTTGGGCAGGGGCCTGCTGAGAAGCCGTGAATGCAGAGGGGAGGGCTCATGGCCAGGATTCCAGCCAGAGATGAATTTCCATGCTCTGGGCCGGGGCTTTGTGTCGGCTCCTCATGAGGTGGCTGGCTGCATTACGGGGAGATGTTGCCTATGGCGGGGATGGTGGCAGGGGCTGTGAAGAACAGAGGTACCCAAATGCTGTGTCCTCAGCTGTCACTTTCTGGTGAGACAGGTGGAGCAGGGCCTTTGATCACTGTGGTCACAAACCTGGTACTGGGTTTTGCCCTTGTGTGTTCAAACATGTCTAAGGTGTACCAAGCCCTGGAAATAGGGAAGAGGAGGGTGGAGGCTTGCATCTGAGGTCTTGCTGTCTACTCCCTGCCTGCCTGCCCAGATCTCAGGCATGGCCAACAGCAGCCCGTTTGGGGGGCTTGTCTGGGCAGCTGCGTGTGATGGTGTTGAGCCATCACAGGGCAGAGGTCACTGTGTCACCCCTGTAGTCACTGGGTTGCAGGCCATGGAGGAGGGACCTCCAGTCCATGGGGCCTATTCTCCATTAAGGTGGAAGTATCCACTGTGGGCCTGGAGCAGTGCAGGAACCAGGCCAGGGGGTCTATCTCATACCTCTGGGGACAGGAAAGGTAGAGGATGAGGAGCTTGGACATAGTGGCGGTTTTGCCTTGGATATTCCTCTTCCTCTATCAAGGCCTTCTCCTCTGTGCCCCACAACTCTGGCCTCATCACCCTGGGACTCCCATCTGCTAAGATAGTGGCTTTGGAGGTTCTGGAAGGGCCTTAGTGAGGAGGCCAGAAGTATCAGGGAAAGTTGCTGAAGATGGGGTGGGCAGTGTCAGAAACAGCCACTGTTTCCCCTTCTTCAGACACTGAAAGATTAATCAGGGAATGAAATCCAGGTGGAAATTATTTATTGTGGAGCAGACGACTGTTTGTCCTGTTTATGACAAACCCAAATGAGGACCGGAGGGACTACCAGTAAGTGGTCTCTTCATGCTCTCCCCATCCCAGTTTTTAGGATAAAACAGCCTGGCCTTTTGTGTTGCTTGCACCAAATCTGTATGTCTCAGGTGAAACTCACTCTTCCATGAATGGCCATCCTTTTTTTTTTTTTTGGAAACAGCCCCTTTCACCCTTTCATTAGTCTTTTTTAGGAAAATAACCCTTCTTGCTTCAGCACTTCTCCCTGGTCCTTGCTGAAAGACAGATAAAAATCCATTCTCTGAGCCTTGCTAGGTTGTTAGAGGCCATGAGAGGTGCCAGTTATAGGTGGATGTGCCAAGATGCTGGTGAACTTGGTCTTCAGGTATACTCAGGCTCAGAAAGGGCAAGAGCCATGCTGCAGGGCAGGTGACTTTGGAGGTGCACTTGGGGCCCAGGGCTTTGAGTGGTGTGGGTGTGCATGTCCTTCCAGATGGTGCTGTGTTTCTCCCTGTTGTCCCCCTACCTGGTCCTCTGGGGCCACCGTGCCTTCTGCTGTGTGCATTTATAAACGATGTGTATTTTATATAGACCTGCTTGCGATGGCTAATGCTCCTCTAATTCCCTGAACTTGGTTCAACCACCCTTGGGTTGTTTTGCTATGGCCTTTGCCTTTGAAAATATTTTAAAATAAAAAACTTGATTTTTCTAGTGTACGATGGTATAGAAAGTTCATTTTTATCCTCTCACCACTCACTACAGGTACTCTTACTGACATACTCAGCCCTCAGGAGACTGATGGAGCCCAAGTCATTCCTATAGTCCCAAGTACTCTGCAAATCTCAAAGGACTTTAGCTGAGCTGACTTATACCTCAGGCGTATGGCGAAGAGTGAGGGTGGCCACAGCAAACCCCCACAGCCCTCTGCCTCTGTCGGGTGGACACTGGGAATACTTACCCATTTTCTCTGAGCAACTCCAAAGCAATGTCCCTGGCTCAAACAGGACTATGCTTCTGATCCAGGAATTAACGTATGGAGTTCAGAGCCAGAAGGCTCGTGCGGCCTTTTCTATGACCCAGAGTCTAGGTAAGGAGGTAAAATTCCAATTTGGGCCATATCACCTGTCTTCTTTCTCCCTGTGATGCCCCCTCTAGTAGTGATTCATTCATTCAATAAATATTATTGAGCCAAGGCTACATACCAGGTACTAAGCTGGGCACTGGAGCCATGAACATGGCAGGCATGTCTGTGTCCCATGGAACTTAACTTACATTCCATGGACAGGTAATTCCAAGTAAATATGTAAACAAACAAGATAATTGCAGATAGTGATTTTCAAAAGAAACAGCGACATGATGAAGTGTGATGAACAGTGGTACAGAGGGAGATGGCTTTAGATGACATGGTTAAGAAAGTTCTCCAAAGTGACAAGCTGGTGCTTAAAGCATCAGCAGTCAGTCATGAGAGGAGCTGGGAACACCACATTCCTGGAAGAGGGATCAGCAACTGCAAAAGTTAGGAAAGGACATGTTTGTCTCTGAGGAGCAGAGAGACTATCTGCATGTTAGAATCCTAGGATACTAAGTGGGAGAGTGACATGAAAAGAGGTTACAGAGGTCGACGCAAGAAAAAACCCAATCGAAAAATGAGCAAAAGGCTAGACCCAGTGGCTCATGCCTAATCCCAATACTTTGGGAGGCTGAGGCAGGTGGATCGCTTTGAACCCAGAAGTTCGAGACCAAACTGGCCAACATGGGGAAACCCCATGTCTACTAAAAATACAAAAATCAGGCCAGGCATGGTGGTCATGCCTGTAATCCCAGCAGTTTGGGAGGCCGAGGTGGGTTGATCACGAGGTCAGGAGTTCAAGACCAGCCTGACCAACATGGTGAAACCCCATCTCTAATAAAAATATAAAAATTAGCCGGGTGTGGTGGCGGGCGCCTGTAATCCCAGCTACTCAGGAGGCTGAGGCAGGAGAATTGCTTGAACATGGGAGGCAGAGGTTGCAGTGAGCCGAGATCACGCCACTGCACTCCAGCCTGGGTGACAGAGCAAGACTCCGTCTCAAAAAAAAAAAAAAGTTAGCCAGGCATGGTGGTATGCACCTATAGTTCCAGCTACTCAGGGGTTGAGGTAGGAGGATAGCTTGAACCCAGGAGGTGGAGGCTGCAGTGAGCAGAGATCACGCCACTGCACTCCAACCTGGGTAACAGAGCAAGACCGTCTTTAAAAAAAAAAAAAAAAAAGGCAAAGGATTTGAATAGATATTTCTCTAAAGAAGATACACAGATGGCCAATAACCAATGAAAAGATGTTCAACATCACTAATCGTTAGGGAAATGCCAGTCAAAACCACAATGAAGTACCACTTCACACTCATTAGAATGGCTACTCTCAAAGAACAGAAAAGAAACAGAAAATAACAACTGTTGGTGAACATGTGGAGAATTAGTAACTCTGGGAATGACTTGGGCTAGGTTGGTGAAGATATGGAGAACTGTACTGTTGGTGAGAATGTAAAGTGGCTTATCTACTGTGTGAAACAGGACAGTGGCTACTCAAAAAATTAAAAATAGAATTACCATACGATCCAGCAATTCTACTTCTGAGTATATAGCCAAAAGAACTGGGAGAATAATCCTGAAGAAATTTTTCTTTTTTTTTTCTTTAAAGACAGGGTCTCACTTTGTCACCCAGACTGAAGTACAGTGGTGTGATCACAGCTTACTGCAGCCTTGACCTCCAGGGCCCAACTTGAATAAATACTTGAACACACATGTTCATAGCAGCATTATATACAATAATCGAAAATTAGAAGCAACTCAAGTGTCCATCCATGGATGAATAAACACACATATATATATATATTATCTATATATACACACAATGAAACATATATGGATATTCATCTATCCATGGATATGTAAATATACAAAAATATTCAGCCTTGAGAAGGAAAAAAAGTCAGACACATGCTCTAACATTGATGAACCTTGTGGACATTAAGCTAAGTGAAATAAGTCAGTCCAAAAAAAAAAAAAAAAAGATTCTAGAATCCAGGCTTGTAAAAAGAAAAAAATAAAAACAAAACCCCTCACAAATACTGGGCAGGGTACAGTGGCTCATGCTTGTAATTCCAGCTACACAGGAGGGAGGATCACCTGAGGCCAGGAGTTTGACACCAGCCTTAGCAACACAGCGAGACCCCATCTCTTAAAAAACAAAGACAAATACTGTATGGTTTGGCTTATAGGTGGTATGTGGAGTAGTCAAATTCATAGAGACAGAAAGTAGAATGGTGGCTGCCAGGGGCTGAGGGAAGGGGGAAATGGAGAACTGTTGTTTAATGGGTACAGAGTTGCAGTTTTGCAAGATGAAGAGTTCTGGAGATCGGGTGCACAATAGGGTAATGTTCTTAACACTACTGAACTATATGCTAAATATGGTTAAGATGGTAAATTTTATGTCACTTTACCACAATTTTTTAAAAGTTAAAAGAGTTTGGTGGGGTAGGCAGAAGAGTTTGGATTTTATATATTCCCTGGGTATTAGCTCAGATCGGAAAGTTTGGCAGGGCAGATCAGTGGTTGTTGAAACCAAGTGCTTTCCTTTGCTAGAGGAAATAAACACCTAGATATTTTTTTTTTTTTTATTTTTATTTTATTTTATTTTATTTTATTTTTTTTTTGAGACGGAGTCTTGCTCTGTAGCCCGGACTGGAGTGCAGTGGCCGGATCTCAGCTCACTGCAAGTTCCGCCTCCCGGGTTCACGCCATTCTCCTGCCTCAGCCTCCGGAGTAGCTGGGACTACAGGCGCCCGCCACCTCGCCCGGCTAGTTTTTTTTTTTTTGTATTTTTAGTAGAGACGGGGTTTCACCGTGTTAGCCAGGATGGTCTCGATCTCCTGACCTCGTGATCCACCCGTCTCGGCCTCCCTAAGTGCTGGGATTACAGGCTTGAGCCACCGCGCCCGGCCAACACCTAGATATAATACACAGAAAAATATGGCTAATAATCTATAGGCTTTTCAGGGACTTAGAGAAACCAATCCAATAAAATTCTTTAAAGTATGCCCACTCCTCACTATTCCCAGGGACTGATTCATAGCAGCAGCATCACAGAGAAGGCATATAATCATATATTTATCATGGCAAGGAGCTAACTGTATCAGGGAGAAATAACTGCCTTAAATTTGGGGAAACAGAAGGGAAATATACATTGTGCCAGAGCCTCAGTTTTGCAACATGGGCCTTAACAGAAAGGAAGGGTCATGGGAGGGGCAGGATTATTAGCGAAAAAGGCATTCAGGAATGAGGGGGACTCAGGGACAACTTCATCCCACTGAGATGTCCTGGGAATAAGAAACTACCCCCAGCCCCTCTCTCAGGTGCCCAGCCAGCCAGCCATGGCCCCTCTACCTGACTGCCAGACTGAATGAGGCCTGGAAGCCCATGGTGCTCCTCTATCCTAGCTGCTAGGCCACAGAACCAGGGAGTCCTAGAGCAGAGAAACTTCTCAGAGAAGGATCTCCAGGTTACCTCAGGACTAGACTGAGAGGCCAGATCCTCAAACTCAATCCAAGGCTGGCTGTCTCTCTGAGAAGTGATGACAACTGAGCCACTAGGCGGCAGCAAAGTCCAGCAAAGAGACCCAGAGGTATTGGGGTAAGACTTCATTCTCCCCGCTCAGAGAAAGCTACCCCTGTCCCCTTGTTGCGGAAAACGGGCCCAGAGCCCTTCCTGTCCAGGTCACCTACCTATCCAACAGAAGAAGGGAATCTTCAGGAAGGCTTGTGTGGCCATTTCCCCCGAAAAGAATGGCTCTATCCGCTTCCGCTTTGGTCCTCCTCTCCCTCTTCTCTCATCACCTGGGGAAGGGCCAGCGCCGATTGTGAAAGGACGTTTCGAGGGCTCTCCAGCCTTCCCCCAGCTCTGGCCACTAGGAAGGCAGGCGTGGAGAACAAGTGTGTGTGTTTGTGTTTCTGGGCTGCAACGGTGGAGAGCGCAGCTTCTAGGGCATAGAAATCCCAGGCTCTTCTCCAACCTGCCCTTGTTTGGAGTAGCATTTTCTCTTAGACACAGAATTACCGAAAACTGGCTCCTGTGAAGCGTGATTTCATGATGGCAACAACACTCTTTCCGCTCCTACCTTTATTTAGAGAGCATGGGCTGGACCCCAGAGCAGAGCGTTTTAATGTTTAACAGTTCCACATGCTCTGTCTGCTGACAGGGAGAGGGCGGGAGGCACTTAAGCCTCTCAAATGATATTCTAGAGAAACCTGAGTTCATCCCCCTGCATGCCTGACCTCCACAGAGCCAAGGAACACCTGGCACCCAGCAGGGCCCTGCTTTTGCTGCTGCCTTCGTGCTGGCAGGGCTCCTTGCCTTCCCGGAATGTGTTCCTTCTTGTTTGCCACTCAGTGCTTGGCCCAAAGCCAAACCTGGGCTGCTCGGAATGCCATGCCCCCACTCACTTTTCTCTCAGGATCTGAGACAAGGCTCTCTTCCGCCTGGGGAAAGGCCAGGCCCTCGCTGCAGCCTCATCCCACTGTGCAACTTTTCTAGGCACATCAGACTCTCCACCGACTGAAAGCAGAAGCACTTAGGGAGAGGACAGCAGGGTCTCCAGGAAAGCAGACAGTGTGGCATATTTATATCCTGTTGGTGGCCTTCTAAATTGAGCCAGAGTGGGCAAAGAGTTATTCACAAGCTGTTCATTAACTTGCTAAATGCAGAAAGGTTGGGTTGGGCACCACTCTGGGAAAACATGACACCCCTGCTCCTGGATTCAGTCTAGCATGAAGGCGTGTTAATTGGTGTAGGATTTCTATGGCAGTTTTTCTTTGCTGTTAGTTCCAAATGCCAGACTAGTCTGTGTGGCATGCTCTCTCCAATATATAACTACATTTAAACAATTTATTAAGCACCTTCTATGGGGTCCCGAATTCATGCTTCTATAGATACTATGACACTACAATTTTCTGAGCACTTAATTGTGTACCAGGCACTATATAGGGTGCTTTTTATACTCATTATCTCATTGAAGAGAATCTCAATACACCAATACACTTTTCACACTTTACGCTGTGTAAACTGAGATCAATAGGCCAGAAATACAATACGGACCCCTTCAGGGAGTAACTGAGGAGGCGAGGTAGACAGAATAGCAATGTAACAGTGTAAGACGGGTGAGCCCGTGTAACTACAAAAGGCAGTGGTACGGGCAGACTCAATGGTACAGGGGCATGCAGCATGCGTGGGCCTCAAAGAATGAGTAAGATTTGGATCTGAGGAGAGAGGTGGGGTGATCTTCCCAAAATGTGTGTTTGCGGGGTAACATGAGTTAAAAGTATGGTAGTGCCGAGGGCGGTGCAGATAAAAACTTGAAAGAAGCAGAGTCTGAATATGTATGTGGGCAAAATCCCCAGATCTAAATGCCAGGATGACAAGGACAGACTTAGTCTCTCCGGGGGATGAGGAGCTACTGGAGTTTAGGAGTGAAGGAGAAAAGTGATGGTTTAGCGATACTGGTTTCTCAGTAGAGTACAAGGTGGATTAAAAGTTCAGTAGAAGAGTCTAAATCATGGTTTCTCAACCTCAGCACTACTGATATTTTGGACTGGCTAATTCTTTGTTACAGGGGGTTATCTTGTGTATTGAAAGATTCTGGATCACATCTTTGGCCTCTGCTTACCTGATGCCAGTAGCACCCCCCTACTCCTGGTTATGACAACCGAGTGTCTCCAGAGCAAGCAAACTACCCCTAATTGAGTATTACTGCTTTAGATGGCAGGAAATTAGGGCCTGGACCTTATAATATTGGCAGTTATTTTAATAACTGCGTCAGTCTGTTGACTTTCAGAATAGCAGATAAAAGTAAAATATGCCACAGGAAATTCATCGTCAGTGCCAAAGAACTTAATGGCATAGAGAAAAGAGGCTTCAGAAGTAGATCATTCTGCCTATTAGAAACCTCTAGAGGATACTCCAAAGCTACAGATAATGTGCTCAAGACTCATTAGCAAGACAGTGCCAGATAGCAGGATTTCTCTCTCTACCTCACCCGCGCAAATCACAACTTACTCAAGGGCCACATTGAGTAAGGAATGCCCCCAATGTACATGCAGGCAGAGAAGCTAATGATCTATAATTTTGCTAGGTTTGCATTCACTCTTCTAGAATTTTGTTTTTGGCAATTGGGAGAGGGGATGAATAGAGACTGGCCTATCAATGAAGAGAGCTGATTTACCAAGATGTGTCTTTGTCTAAAGCAGGAATCAGCTAAGTACAGACTGCTGTACAGCCTGGCCGGCTTTTTGTAAATACACAGTTTTACTGGAACTCAGCCATGCCCCTTTGTTTGTGTATTGTCTCTGGCTGCTCTAGAGCTCCAATGGCAGGGGTGAGTAGTTATGACAAATATCATCTGACCATATCTGGCCCTTTAAGGAAAAGTTTGCTGATTCCTGGCCTAAAGGAAAATGCTTTTAGACTCCTAGCGGTGATGGCTTTTTTTTTTTAAATGGAGTCTTGCTCTATCACCTAGGCTAGAGTGCAGTGGCGTGATCTCAGCTTACTGCAACCTCTGTCTCCCGGGTTCAAGTGATTCTCTTGCCTCAGCCTCCAAGTAGCTGGGATTACAGGCGCCCACCACCACACCCAGCTAATTTTTGTATTTCTTTCTTTCTTTTTTTTGAGATGGAGTCTCACTCTGTCGCCCAGGCTGGAGTGCAGTGGCGTGATCTCGGCTCACTGCAACCTCTGGCCCCTGGGTTCAAGCAATTCTCCTGCCTCAGCTTCCCGAGTAGCTGGGATTACAGGCACCTGCCACCGTGCCCAGCTAATTTTTATATTTTTAGTAGAGATGGGGTTTCACCATCTTGGCCAGACTAGTCTTGACTCCCGCCTTGGCCTCCCAAAGAGATGGGATTACAGGCGTGAGCTACCACACTCGGTCTAATTTTTGTATTTTTTTTAGTAGAGATGGGGTTTCACCATGTTGGCCAGGCTAGTCTCGAACTCCTGACCTCAAGTGATCCTCCCACCTTGGCCTCCCAAAGTGCTGGGATTACAGGTGTGAGCCACCGCACCTGGCCCTTTTTTTTTTTTTTTTGGATGGAGACTTGCTCTGTCACCCAGGGTGGAGTGCAGTGGTGTGATTTCGGCTCACTGCAACCTCTGCCTCCTGGGTTCAAGTGATTCTCCTGTGTTAGCCTCCCGAGTAGCTGGGATTCCAGATGCTCACACCATGCCTAGCTAATTTTTGTATTTTTAGTAGAGATGGGGTTTTACCATGTTGGCCAGACTGGTTTCAGACTCCTGACCTCAAGTGATCCGACCATCTTGGCCTCCCAAAGTGCGGGGATTACAGGTGTGAGCTACTATGTCTGGCCCAGATTTTAATTTTTTTTTCATCAAAATAATTGTCATTGAGTGCCTACAATGGGCTAGTCACTGTGGTAAGAGCTTGGGATATATTAGTGAACAAAGCAAATACAGGTCTTTGCCTTTGTGAAGTCCATATATTCTAGTGATGAGGGGAGAGAGACAATAAGCAACTAAGATAATAAAATATAGGCTGGGAGTGGTGGTTCATACCTATAATCCCAGCACTTTGAGAGGCCGAGGCGGGTGGATCACCTGAGGTCAGGAGTTCGAGACCAACCTGACCAACGTGGTGAAACCCTGTCTCTATTAAAAATACAAAAATTAGCTGGGCGTGGTGGAGGGCACCTGTAATCCCAGCTACTCAGGAGGCTGAAGCAGAAGAATCACTTGAACCCGGGTGGTGGAGGTTGCAGTGAGCTGAGATGGTGCCACTGCACTAGAGCCTAGGTGACAGAGCAAGACTCTGTCTCAAAATAAATAAATGACATAAATAAAATGATATAGTATGTTAGAAGGTGATAAATGATAAAGAAAAAAGAACAAATGTAGAACAAGAAAAGGGAGATTGGAAATGCTTATAGGGCATCACAATTAGATGATTATCAGGGAAGGTCCAATAGAGAAGTTGATATTTAAGTAGACGTATAAGAAATGAGACAGTAGGGCTGGGCACGGTGGCACATGTCTATAATCCCAGCACTTTGGGAGGTCAAGGCGGGTGGATCGTTTGAAGTCAGGAGTTCCAGACCAGCCTGGCCAACATGGTGAAACCTCGTCTCCACTAAAAATAAAAAAGTTAGCTGGGCGGTAGTGGCACACTCCCATAATCCCAGCTACTCAGGAGGCTGAGGCAGGAGAATTGCTTGAGCCTGGGAGGTGGAGGTTGCGGTGAGTGGAGACTGCACCACTGCACTCCAGTCTGGGTGACAGAGTGAGATCCTGTCTCAAAAAAAAAAAAAAAAAGAAAAAAAAAAGAAAAAGAAAAAGAAAAAAAGAGAAATGGGAGAATAAGCTTTGTGGAACATGCAACAAGTCTAAAGTGGAAGGGAGGGTGCCTGGCTGGCTTGTTCAGCAACAGCAAAGATGCAGATGTAGCTGGAAAAGAGAGAACAAGAAGGCAGAACTAGATGAAGTCAAAGGGGAAGGGCTGGGAGATCATCTAAGACCATTATAAGAACTTTGGCTTTGACTCCCAATGAAGTGAGGAGCAGATGAGTGAATAATAATCTTTTGTTATTCAGATTTCAAAAGGATCAAACTTGACTGCTAGGGAGGGAAAGGTGGAAGCAGGGAGATCAGTTAGGAGACAGCCTCCCTTGCAAGTTAGGGAGAACGATGACTCTGACTAGGGCGGTAGTAGAGATGGTGGAAACATGCAGATTCTGGATCTATTCTGAATGTACAAATGACAGGACTTCTGTTAAACTGGATATGGGGTATAACAGAAAAGGAGTCATAAGGATGACTTCATGTTTTTTGGCTTGAAAGAATGGAGGTAGAGAAAACCATGAGTAAAGCTTTTGGAAGGAGACTCAGAAATGTAGTACTGGACATATTCAGTCTGAGATGAATTTTGGACATCCAAGTGGTGGGGATGTCAAGTGGGTAATAGGCTATATGAGTCTGGGGTTCAGTAGACAAGTCTGAAGTCTGGGAGATATAAATTTGGGAGCTGTTGGCCAGATGTGGTGACTCACGCCTGTAATCCTAGCACTTTGGGAGGCCGAGGCAGGTGGATCACAAGGTCAGGAGATCGAGACAATCCTGGCTAACACAGTGAAACCCCGTTTCTACTAAAAATACAAAAAATTAGCCGGGCATGGTGGCACGTGCCTGTAGTCCCAGCTACTCAGGAGGCTGAGGCAGGAGAATTGTTTGAACCCGAGAGGCGGAGATTGCAGTGAGCCGAGATCGCGCTACTGCACTCCAGCCTGGGCAACAGAGCAAGAATCCGTTTAAAAAAAAAAAAAAAATTTGGGAGCTGGTGGCTGGGCATGGTGGCTCACATCTGTAATCCCAGCACTTTGGGAGGCTGAGGCAGGCAGTTCACGAGGTCAAGAGATTGAGGCCATCCTGGCCAACACGGTGAAACCCCGTCTCTACGAAAAATACAAAAATTAGCTGGGTGTGGTGACATGCACCTGTAGTCCCAGCTATTCAGGAGGCTGAGGCAGGAGAATCACTCAAACCCAGGAGGCAGTGGTTGCAGTGAGCTGAGATTGTGCCACTGCACTCCAGCCTGGTGACACAGCAAGACTCTGTCTCAAAAATAAATAAATAAATAAATAAATAAATAAATAAAAATAAAAAGAATTAAAAAAAATAAATCTGGGAGCTGTCAACATATGGATGGTATTTAAAAGCATCAAAGATCTTCAAGGGACTGAGTCTGTAGAAGAAAGAGTGGATGAGTGAAGCCTGTCACACACTGTTAATAGAAGATCAGGAAGAAAAGGAAGAACTAGGAAAAGGAAACTAAGGATGCCTGATGAGGAAGGAGGAAAACCAGAAGAGTTTGGTGTCCTGGAAGCTAATTATTTCTTTTCTTTTCTTTTCTTTTCTTTCTTTTTTTTTGAGACAGAGTCTCACTCTGTCGCCTAGACTGGAGTGCAATGGCATGATCTTGGCTCACTGTAAGCTCCGCCTCCCAGGTTCACGTAATTCTCCTGCCTTAGCCTCCCCAGAAGCTGGGACTACAGGAGCCTGCCACCACGCCCGGCTAATTTTTTTTTTGTATTTTTAGTAGAGATGGGGTTTCACCGTGTTAGCCACGATGGTCTTGATCTCCTGACCTCATGATCCGCCTGCCTCTCGGCCTCCCAAAGTGCTAGGATTACAGGTGTAAGCCACTGCACCCAGCCAAAGCTAATTATTTCATTCCCTACATCAAGGCAAAGGCTGTGACAAATGCTGCTAATACATAACATTTATTTTACTGTGGTTCAAGAAAAGCTCTTTCTCACTTCCGGGTAACCCAGACATTTCCAACTTGGACAACCCCAAATAATTTAGTGTTTAGGGGTCATTCTTTCAATACGAAATGGCCTGAGACCCATTTCTAACCACTGTGAGAAGTCCTGAGACCTCAGTTTCTCCAAGCGTTTTTAAGTTTGCTTCTGGGTCTCCTGCAGTTGTGATGCAGCCTGCTTGTCCCCTGTCCCCTGTTCCTTTGGCTGTTTCCTTTTTGCCTTATCATGTGCCACTCCTCATCCTTCTTTCCTCCAAATGATCCACCACCAACATGGTTGAGTGTATCCAAGTTGCATGAAAGGTTTAGTTAATGGAAGGCTATATCACAAAGCAGAAAACTTCAAATTCAGTACACAGATGATTGCTTAAATAAATTTAGCAGCCATTCTCTACTACGGTAGGGAGCTTCTCCATGGCCATGTCTTCTAGTAGGCCCCTGTCTCCTGCCATGTTTCTGGAATGCTCCTCGTCTCAGTTCTCTTCATTAACCTTTCCCTACTTCTTTCTTTCCCAGGCCTCATTCTCTTTCTCTACGGCATCCAATGAAAATCCAAATTTATTTGATTTTATTATTTGGAGTAACTGATCTCTCTTGTATTGTCCTGGCCTACACATGTTAAACCCTGGGAGTTGACCTTTCTTAATCAGAAAGCTCCATCTGGATGTTTACCTCAATGAAACAAGCTCTCGAGCAATAAATTATACCACATTCCTGGAAATCAGAAAGGTTACAGATTTTATTAATAATTTTTCCTGTCTGTTAAGTAAAACAGAAAAAACACTGCCACTAACAACCAGGAGAGACAGTACGGCACAGTAGCTAAGAATACAGGTTCTGGAATCAGTACATGTACATTTAAACTCCTCCAATTTACTTGGACAACTCTAAGCTTTAGTTTCCTCATCTCTAAAAGAGGCATGCTAATAGTACTTACAGGTTTATGGTGATTTATTAAATGGGAAACTTCATGTCAAATCCTTAAAGTTTCTGACACACAGAAATAGCTCAATAGATACTAGTTTTCTGTTAAGTTTCAAGAAATAAATGTAGCAAATGCAAAATCGAATGTTGGCCAGGTGTGGTGGCTCATGCCTGCAATCCCAGCACTCTGGGAAGCAGGAGGATCACTTGAGCCAGGAGCTCAAGACCAGCCTGAGCAACACGACAAGACCCTGTCTCTAAAAAAAAAAAAAAAAAAAAATTAGCCGGGTATGGTGGTGTGTCCCTGTAGTCCAAGCTACTTGGGGGGCTGAGGCAGGAGGACTGCTTGAGCCCAGGAGTTCGAGGCTGCAGTGAGCTATGATTGTACTACTATACTCCAGCCTGGGTGACAGAGCAAGACCCTGTCTCTAAAAAAACTAAACAACCCACCCTCAGTGTTGATAGGGCTATACAGAACTAGAGATAGGTTTGTATTACAGAATTTTAATGGTACTATATATTGATTCTTTCTTTTTAGACAAATCTCTGGCTATGTATATGATAGGATATAAAGTGTTCATATGCTTTGAAATCTTAATCCCACTTGGTATTCAAGGGGAAGATGTGAAATAAGTTACTTACGAAGAATGTTTGTAGCACTGCTATTCATAACAATCTCAAATCAGAACTAACCAAAAAGCCAGGCAGTGGGGAAATGGCTAAGAAAATCACCATCTATAAATGTAACGTAACCCAATGTTACCTTTAAGCACACGTAAACAGTGATTAGGGTGGGAATTTGTAAAAAGCAGAATTAAGATCGTGCTTAGACATGGCTTACAACTATGGAAAATGTGAAAACCTCTAAGAAGTCAGCAGATAAACTGAAGAGATGTCCACAGTTAGATGTACAAGTTTAGGGAGTTCCCTATTTTCTGTCAGGTTGCTTAAGTTCATCAACCTCTGAGCTTGGTCTTAAGCAAGCATGAACAGTTCTACTGATTAATGTTGCATTTTGACTGCTGCTGCTAAGCCTGGGAGGATGATGGGCTGTTTTTTCTTTGATAAACAGCTTCTATGTTCTCATTTATCCATTCAACAAATAACAATGTTTATGTGCCAGGCACTATATGAAACTGCATGGATTCAATAGTGAATGAGTCAGACATGGTCCCTGGCCTCCATGGCTCTTGTGATTCAGTGAGAAGGAAGGACACAACACCAAAAATCATATGTGATTTGGGCACACTGAAAAGATTCATGATTCTGAGGAATTAACAAGGAAAGCAAACTAGTCAGGTGAACTTCCTCTTTGAGGAAGAGATGACATAGAAGATTCTCTGTTGAGGACTGTGGGAAAGAGCACAGGAGGGAACAGCAAATGGGAAGGCTGGAAAGGGAGAAAAGAATGTGTGTGTTTGAGGAACTAAAAGAAGGCCTGCAGGGCTGGAACACAGAAAGCTAAGGCAAGAGTGGTATAGAGTGCAAAGAGGCAGGGAAAGTGGGAAGGGACCAGGTTATACAGAGCTTTCCTAAAGACACTGGCAGAATATAAAATGGAGTGGGGGTGAAGAGTATAAGTGAACACTGAAGAGTCCTTTAGAAGCTAGTCTAGCAACCCAGATGAGAAGGCATGATTGTCTCAACTAGAGTGGTAGCATTGGCAATAGAAATACATGGATTTAAAGGATACTTAAGATGTAGAGCAATAGGACTAGGAGGCTGATAAATGTGAAGTGAGAGGAAAGTCAAGGATGACTCCTAGATTTCTGGCTGGAGCTGGGTTGCACGGTGGGGCCATTTTCCGAGGTGGGGAACACTGATGGAGCAAGTTTGATAAGGCAAGAGCAGTTTGGGGGTTTGTTGGGTTTGAGGAGCCTAAGAAGTATCTAAGTGAAGATGTCTAGCAGGCAGGTAAATGGATTACAAGTTGAAGTTCAGGAGAGAAGTGTACATGTGAAGTGTGTCAGTCATTGACCTTGGTAGTGAATGGGAGAGCCTAGCAAGTATGTACAGGCTGAAGAGAAGAGGGCTTATGAGACAAAACCCTGAGAAGCTACAGCAAATAAAGGAGAAACTGGCAAATAAGAGAGAGATCAAGCTGGGTGTGGTGGCATGTACCTATAGTCTCAGCTTCTCAGGAGGCTGAGGTGGGAGGATTGTTTACGCCTAGGAATTCAAGGCTGCAGTGAGCTATGATGGTGTCAGCCTGGGTGACAGACCCTGTCAAAAAAAAAAAAAAAAGTGATTTCAGAGAAAACTAGGAAGAGTGGTTTTAGAAGGAGGGTTTCATGTTGCTAAGAGGCGTAATAAAATAGAAACTACTAGTGATCTTAATGAGAATGTTTTGTGAAGTAGTTGGGGCAGAATCTAGATTAAATTGGGTAGAAAAGTGGGAGGGAAGTGAGGAACTGTGATTAACCACAGATACTTCAGAGCTGGCTGTGAAGCAAAAGGCCAATATCTAGAGGAAGACATGGGGTCATGTTTCTATTTATTTTTAAAGATGGGGGAGGCCGGGTGCCATGGCTCACGTCTGTGATCCTAGCACTTTGGGTGGCCGAAGCAGGTGGATTGCCCGAGCGCAGGAGTTTGAGATCAGCCTGGGCAGCATGGTGAAACCTTGCCTCTACTAAACACAAAAAATTAGCTGGGCATGGCGGCATGCGCCTGTAGTCCCTGGTACTTGGGAGGCTGACGCAGGAGAATTGCTTGAACTTGGGAGGTGGAGATTGCAGTGAGTGGAAACTGCAGTGAGCCGAGATTGTGCCACTGCACTCCAGCCTGGGTGACACATTGAGACTCCATTCCCTTCCACCAAAAAAAAAAAAAAAAAAAAAAAAAAAAAAAAAGGCTGGGCATGGTGGCTCATGTCTGTAATCCCAGAACTTTGGGAGGCTGAGTCGGGCAGATCACCTGAGGTCACGAGTTTGAGACCAGCCTGGTCAACATGGCAAAACTCCGCCTCTACTAAAAATACAAAAATTAGCTGGGTGTGGTGGCGCCTGCCTGTAATACCAGCTACTTGGGAGGCTGAGGTAGAAGAATCACTTGAACCCGGGAGGTGGAGGTTACAGTGAGCCGAGATAGTGCCATTGCACTCCCACCTGGGAGACAGAACGAGACTCCATCTCAAAAAATAAAAAAAATAAAAAAAATAAAAAAATAAGAAAAAAAATAGTAAAGGTGGGGGAGATTTTACACACTTAAATACTGATGGAAAGGAGGCAGTAGAGAGAAGCTGATGGTGATGATGTGTGTAAAGAAATTGTTTGCAGGATATCCCTGTGCACAGATGGAGGGATTAGCCTTAGCTCTGAGGTCCCTCTGTAACAGAAGGCGGCACCAAGATGGGCACAGACACAGGTAGGCTTGTAGACCTGGCGTCAGGGAAGTTGAAGGAGTTCATGTCTGACAGCTTCTATTTTCTCTCTAAAGTAGGAGTGAGGGTGGAGGTGAGCATTGTCCAGGTTTTAGGAATGAAGACTGAGATAGCAGCTGTGGGGAGCTGAAGCAGGAGCTGGCTAGGGAAGCAAAGCCTAGTATAGAAAACCTTGCCTGAGCCTGCATCATGGAGAAAGGGTTTTCTTCTAAATACAAGTTGCTTGGTTTTGGTACATGGACGACAAAGATCCAGGAAACAGCCTTTGTCTTTTAATGCAAACTGCAGGTTCTAAGATTTTTTCCAGAGTAATGATAACTCTTCCCTATTACTGACACTGAAGATGACTATCACTTCGTTTGACACTCTGAGATGTTAGTTTTTCCCTACATAAGAAAATTTAAGTGTATTCAGAACTTGATTTTTCCGTTGGGCGCAGTGGTTCACGCCTCTAATCCCAGCACTTTGGGAGGCCGAGGCGGCAGATCACTTGAGGCCTGGAGTTCAAGACCAGCCTGGCCAACATGGAGAAACCCCATCTCTACTGAAAATACAAAAATTAGCTGGGCGTGGTGGCAGGCACCTGTAGTCCCAGCTACTTGGGAGGCTGAGGCAGGAGAATTGGTTGAGCCCTGGAGGCGGATGTTGCAGTGAGCTGAGATCACACCACTACACTCCAGCCTGGGTGACAGAGTGAGACTCTATCTCAAAGTGGAATTTCAGCCTCATAGTGGAACTTAGTGACCAATTTTCCCACTATTGTGCAGAGCATCTTTGCTTAGTCCCATTTATTTGATGCAATTTCTTTAAGCCTTCCTTTTTGGAGATTCCCCAGGGTGCTGCTCCTGTTCAACTTCCTATCTTTCATATACGTGGAATATGAAAGGTGATTTAACACAGGACATACAATGTAGGTTTTTTTTTGTTTTTTTTGAGATGGAGTCTCGCTGCGTCGCCCAGGCTGGAGTGCAGTGGCAGGATCTCAGCTCACTGCAAGCTCTGCCTCCTGGGTTCACGCCATTTTCCTGCCTCGGCCTCCTGAGTAGCTGGGACTAGAAGGCGCCCACCACCACGCCCGGCTAATTTCCTTTTGTATTTTTAGTAGAGACAGGGTTTCCCTGTGTTAGCCAGGATGGTCTCAATCTCCTGACCTCGTGATCTGCCTGCCTCGCCTCCCAAAGTGCTGGGATTACAGGCGTGAGCCACCGCGCCCGGCCAATGTAGGGCTTTTAAGGTGCCCTACACCAGCAGAGCAGTATAAGGAGCTGATCCAAATATGACAATATATAAAACCACGCCAGTTATTATATAGGTTCTGCTGCCTAGCAGTTAATTCAGATGACAATTTCTCACTATTAGTTTCTGTAACATACCAGCTGAATATATGAAGTTTAGAAACTGAGGCTAGACTACATTTAACATGTTCAAATGTGGAGTTCTTGCCATTTTCTAGGACAGGGAGAAACGAATAGGTGGAAAAAGTGTGAGACGAGATGGAGGCCATGTGACTGAGCTTCTGAGTTTATTTATAAAATGAGAATAACAGTACCTGTTGAAACATAAGAACATAATAATTAATGAGATTATATATTTCTATAGAACCTCAAAAATGCACAAGGTACTTTATATATATGGTGATATATATAATGATGCATATATAATATGCAAGGTACTTGCATAGTATGTGTGCATAAAGTACCCTGAACAGTATAGAGTGATAAAAAGGTTAGTTGTTGCTATTCACTGTCCTGGAATAAGTTTCTCTTTTGTATATAACAGTAATTATCAGCCATTTTTTACATAGCTGTTTAGCTGCATAGCAATATAGAACTAAGTTTTCAAATTTGTTGTTAGTCTTAAAATGGAACTGAGCAGGACAGAAGGAAGATAAGGTTTATTTTGCAGATGAGAGTACTGAATCTCACTGACAGAGCCTGGATTTGACATTCATGCTCTAACACCATAGCATGTACATTTTTGTAAATAATTTTTTTTTTTTTTTTTTTTTGAGATAGAGTCTCGCTGTGTTGCCTAGGCTAGAGTGCAGTGGCGCAATCTCCACTCACTGCAACCTCTGCCTCCCACATTCAAGCGATTCTCCTGCCTCAGTCTGCCAAGTAGCTCGGATTAGAGGTACCCGCCACCATGCCCGGCTAATTTTTTTATTTTTAGTAGAGACGGGGTTTCGCCATGTTAGCCAGGCTGG
Organism: Chlorocebus sabaeus; assembly: GCF_047675955.1. Classification (NCBI taxonomy): domain Eukaryota; kingdom Metazoa; phylum Chordata; class Mammalia; order Primates; family Cercopithecidae; genus Chlorocebus; species Chlorocebus sabaeus. Next base: position 47,943,737 of record NC_132929.1, on the reverse strand, counting down.
TCTTGAACTCCTGACCTCAGGTGATCTGCCCACCTTGGCCTCCCAAAGTCCTGGGAATACAGGCGTGAACCATTGCGCCCGGCCTGCCCCATGTAACTGAGAAATTCTACTTTGTCATTTCAATGGAATGTGTTATTAAAACAGATGGTCGATATGGATATAGTAAAATTATAATATAGTCAAAATAATAAGGTACATATCAGAAACATAATCTACTTTATGTGATCTAGTTAGGACCAGTACTTGTGAACTTCAACATACACCTGGCCAAATGATTGAAATATTTGTGTTTTAAATACTATTACATAGGAAACCCACTGATACTTACATTTTATACAACCATTTCTAGCTGGGTTTACATATGGTAACCTTTCTTAATTCCATATTGATTCATGGGTTGGGCAAGTGTGAGTAGACTTACCGGGCAATACAACAGGATATCTGAAAACAGGTTAGTTCAGTTTGATAATTGCTTAGCCCAGTTTTGAAAAACCTGCTTTCCTTTTGAATATTTTGATTAATTTTGCAGAATAGATCCTTTTGACTCTAAGAGAGAAGGGAATGCAATACCAGCAAAAGATTTTTTCCTATTTTGTGTCATGTAACATGAATGGTATGTGGTCAAGCAGGTGTGTAACTTACCGGGTACTACAGTATCCAGTGAAATACAAGTCAATTCTTAAATACTCCTGTCATTTATAATGCTAACATTTACAAATGACATACTCAAAATTTCATGAGAAGACACTAATCTGTGGCACAGTCCAATCAGGCTAATGCATTTGGAAAAGGTAACCTTAGATTATACATCTATATATATATATATGCATGTCTATACATGTGTGTATATATATTTTTCTATATATATTTAAAAGACAACCTTAGTTTAAAAAAATTACTTATAAGATGAATCTTAGGGAGTTAGGAAAGATTGTTCTCATATGCTTTAACTCTCAGACTGAAGATACTCTGATATTTAAATAAACATACTTTGCATTGTCAGAAAGATAACTTTTCCCAGAGAAGATTTGACTTCAATAGTCTAGATTAGCTGCCTAAGTCAACAGTCACTGTAATAACATTGTTTTCTTATCTTTATCTACACTTGTGGCCTATCAGCGACCTTTGTCACTTCTCTTGCTGTCCCTCCCTCTGTATTTGACCTCTATGGATGACTGCCAGTTCCTAATCTTTTTCCTAGCCCCATCTTCCATTAGGACTGGTTTTTATCCAAAATGTACTGACTTGAAATGGAAACTTTTTTTGATAGCTTTCTCTTTGACTTTTAGTTTCAACTCCTGCTCACTCAGGCCTGCTATGTAACCTGTACTTACTTACCCTTACTGTGTTTTCCCTTCTTGGCTAAAAGGAACCAAGTTACTTTCTCTGTGGTCACTGAGTGGTGAGGTTATTTTGGGCCATGAGGGCTGGGGGCAGGGTTAGGCTGGAGAGGTAGCTGAAATAAGTTTCATGGCTGAAGCTAGTCTTTGGTTTTCAAGTCTTATATGCCTTGCAATCTAATTCTCATTAGGAATAGAATTAATGTGTGTACCCAACATGTCATATGGTTGTTTACTATTTGAAACAACTGAAACACATCAGTGCTTCTGGAGGGATAGCATTTTGTTTTACTCTTGGTTCTACATTTTAAAAATTACATTCCCTGCATTTTTAATTAAGTAAAAGGGCTGAGAAAGGTCACTTTTCTTCCTTTATGTTTAAAAAACAAACCAACTCTAAGTCTGTGAAGTTTCAGATACAAAATCGTCCTGAAATTACCATGACATAACTAAAAACAATTCTGCCAGAATTAAGGATAGAGAGGAAAACCTGTAACTATCAGGAAGCACAACTATTTATCTGAAACAACAGGGAGCCTTGGGAAGGTATCAACTATGAATTTTAGAAGCAAATAACTTTGGATATAAGGAGGAAGTGTGTGCATGGCTAATAGAAAAGGCAGAGAAAAGCAGTTATTAATCGAGAGTAGCAAGTCTACCCAATCAGTGAGCAAACTGAGAGGTCCACCAGACATTAATTTTAATGAGGTTACTCGAGATTTCCCCTTTCTTCAAGCATTCCAGGAATCAGATGGAGGAAGATAGGGTAACATCATCTTTATCAAATATTTGCAAACGTTATGCAGATAGCTGGAAAAGCCTGTGCATGGTGAATGGAAGAGATATCACATAAAACCGAATAACTGTCTCATAATATTTAGGTCTTGAATGAAGTTAGGCCTTGATCTGCTTCCAGCCAGTTGATCTCTTAATTATGTAGGCTGTGCAACAAGTTTTTGGTTCTGTTTTATAGTTTTCTTCCCTGCATTCCTCTAGATTTAATATATTCTTGATTTGTTTTACAGATCACTGCTTTTCCTCCAGAAAAAGCCAATGTGGATAAGGGAGACCAAAGGAAATTAATTATATACCAATAAGAAAAGTCTTACTTGAACCTTGTGTGTAATAAATGTTCAAATAAGTTGGTTATAAGGTTTTGGTGTACAATTTCAAGATATTTTCATAGAACATATTGCTCTCAAGTCAGGGTTAAAGTGAAATGTTCCATGGGGATAACACAGAGGATGATATTCTTTCAGGAAAAAGAGTATTAAGCTTTCCTCTACCAGGCATCTTCCCTCAGGCACTGAGATTGCAGCCATCCAACAAATGGGGAAGGGCAGAAAGAGGAGCCTTCAAAAGTCGCAAATATACTTCAATAGTTACTTTTTAGCAAGTGTGGCAATGAGATCTTTCCATTCTCCCCTCTTCTTTGTGATGTATGTAGGGGTGAGTAGCTGTAGCAGTGATTCTGTCTGTTGCCTAAAGAAGTTCTGACACAAGGCCTCAGTGTTACATATCACGTACATCCCACAGTCATAGCTGTTTTGTTGGGCAGGGGCTTTCTCTTCCACAAAGGCCAGTTTGTCTCCTTTTCTGCCTAAGAAAGCTTCCAGTTTCTCTGCTACCTGCTTTGCGTGGACTGAGTTGCTCCTGCTATGGGAATCATAATGAAAAAAGCTATTTTTCTCTTGGAGGTAGACCAATAAACTCCAGTGGGTTCCTCCGGCTGCCTGGTTGGAGTTATCATTGATGGCTAAAAATACAACTCTCTTGTGGGGGAGGTCCAGTGGTTCAAGGAACATGGCGATCTCTGCTGGGTTGCTAGTGCACTTGATGAACTGGGTGACTTCAGGGCTGATGAAACTGACATCATCAGAGCAGTCATGAAACTGACTGTTGGCAAAGTACTCAAAGGCAAACCCAATAATATGGTCATTGAGCCAGCTTGGCGGATCCAATAGTGAGACATCTGATTGCCGCAGCAGACTGTCCATGTAACTCAAGACTACGGGGTCCATCTTGTACTGACAAGGGCTGCTCAGAAATTCCAGAAGCTGAACAAGAGCCAGAAGACAATATTACTGTCAATAAATACCTGACTGTAAAATGGGGCTGGAAAATAGTAGTTGCTTTTATAGGATTGTGGTAAATAAATACACAGTTGACCCTTGGACAAGGTGGGTTTGATCTGTGCAGATCTACTTACACATGGATTTTCTTCCGCCTCTTCCACCCCTGAGACAGCAAGACAAATTGCTCCTCTTCCTCCTCCTCTTCAGCCTACTCAACATGAAGATGAGGAGGATGAAGACCTTTATGATGATCCATTTCCACTTAATGAATAGTAAATATATTTTCTTTTATGATTTTCTTAATATTTTCCCCTAGCTTACTTTATTGTAAGAATGCAGTATGTAATACATTTACAAAACGTGTGTTAATTAGCTATGTTATTGGTAAGGCTTCTGGTCAACAGTAGGCTACTAGTAGTTAGGTTTTTTTTTTTTTTTTTTTTTTGAGACAGAGTCTCACTCTGTTGCCCAGGTTGGAGTGCAGTGGCATGATCTCAGCTCCCTGCAACCTCTGCCTCCTGGGTTCAAGCAATTCTTCTGACTCAGCCTCCGGAATAGCTGGGATTACAGGCATGTGCCACCACGCCCGGCTAATTTTTTTCTATTTTTAGTAGAGACAAGGTTTCATCATATCGGCCAGGCTGGTTTCGAACTCCTGACCTTGTGATCCGCCCGCCTCAGCCTCCCAAAGTGCTGGGATTACAGGTGTGAGCCACCACGCCCAGTGTATTTAAGTTTTTAGGGAGTCAAATCCTATACCTAGGCCGGGTGCAGTGGCTCATGCCTGAAATCCCAGCACTTTGGGAGGCCAAGGTGGGCAGATCACTTGAGGTCAGGAGTTTGAGACCAGCCTGGCCAGCATGGTGAAACCCCGTCTCTACTAAAAATACAAAAATTAACCAGGTATGGTGGGACATGCCTGTAATCCCAGTTACTCGAGAGGCTGAGGTGGGAGAATTGCTTGAACCTGGAAGGCGGAGGTTGTAGTGAGCTGAGATCATGCCACTGCGCTCCAGCCTGGGCAACAGAGCAAGACTACATCTCAAAAAAAAAAAAGTTATACCCAGAATTTTGACTGCATAGGGGGTTCGCACTCCTAGCCCCTGTGTTGCTCAAGGGTCAACTGTAACTATAAGAAATTCTAGCTTATGTGCTGCATATAAACAGAATGAAAACTGGAAAACTGCCATGTACACAGTAAGCATGAATTTTAAATATCCTCTTGAAGCACAGAGATTGGTTAAAATTATAGCTAATGTTTTACCAAACAACATACCATTAACTGTATTATTTGGCTCCTTAATGAATATGCATAATGATAACAAATTATTTTTATATTAAAGATGAATTTAAAGAATCTAAAGAAAAAAGTTACTAATTATCAAGGGAAATAGTTTCTATTTCAACATTAATTTTCTTCTCTTTTTTTTTTTTTTTTTTTTGAGAAGGAGTCTCGCACTGTCACCCAGGCAGGAGTGCAGTGGCACGATCCTGGCTCACTGCAAGCTCCGCCTCCCGGGTTCACGCCATTCTCCTGCCTCAGTACCTCCCAAGCAGCTGGCACTACAGGGGCCCACCACAATGCCCAGCTAATTTTTTGTATTTTTAGTAGAGACAGGGTTTCACCATGTTAGCCAGGATGGTCTCGATCTCCTGACCTCGTGATCCACCCACTTCGGCCTCCCAGAGTGTTGGGATTACAGGCGTGAGCCACTGTACCTGGCCTCAACATTAATTTTCAAAAGATAAGATAAAAATATTGCTTCTTCCTTCCATAATGGAACGTGACAGTGATTAGGACTGTAGTTAAGAGGAATTGTAACTTTAAAAACAGAAAATCATAAGACTAATATAAATGAAATTCATTCCCGATTCTGCCCTGCTATGAGTATGAGTGATATAACATGTGTTTGCCTGTTTCATAGCTTTAGCCTCAAGGGGTATGATAAAGATGATGTAATGTTTACAATATAAGTTAGAACTTCTTTTGACTTCTTTTAAAAGGTAGTATGGGATAAGATTCTGGAAACCTGGGTCTAATCCTAGTTTTACCACTGATTTGCTGGTATCATCTTGAGCAGTCATTTAAATGACTTTGTCCTTGTTTTTCTAAAAAGGTATATGCCTTTTTTACAGATGGCATATAAACTCATTTAATCATTTTGTATGCCATCTGTAAAAAAGGCATATATCCACCTTACATACCCTAGAAAGCTGTAGAGAAGACCAAATAATTTTACTTGAAAGTACTAAAAGAGTTTAAAAAGTTGTACAGTAGTATTTATCAATTAGATGACATTAGTAAGATAATCAGAAAATCTAGATAGAGCTCCAAACCAATCAAAGCAAATGAGGTTTGAAAACAAATATCCGTTAACATTACCTTGTCTAAATAAAAGAATGACTAACTTAGAGCAGAAGCAAGACAAGTTGTGTGATGAAATTAATATGCCTGTGACCACCCAAAGTGAGACAAGTCTGATGGGTGGTGGGATATTTAAGCCTAACAGACTCAACAGAGCTAACAGAGAGTTAGCTGTTATGCACTGACCTGGCAGCACGACAATATTTCTGAAAATCATACAGCAATAAACTGTCACATGCAGAATGAGAGTGTAAAACAAAGCCTATTATAAGAAAATAGTAATAATGCTGTAAAAGACAAGACTAGAATTATGACATCAATTTAATCAATTCTGACCATTAGACCAGTTATTTTACCACTTGAGTACACTATTGAGCAATAATTTCGTGATATAACCATTTTCGTGTAACAAAATGCTGGAAAAACCTGTATGAAAAATCAATATACCCCTCAAGAAAAAAAGCCAAAGTAAATGAAGGGACATCCAACATGGTTTAATGTAGACGCAGTACATCATAATCTGACTACTTGAGAAACAACATAAGGCTGCTTATGAGAAAAAAGAAAAAATATATAATAAGATGGCATGAATTAGGATCTTCTTAAGAAAAAAAGACTAATGGAGAGACATAAACTGGAGCCAAGAATGAAGTTAATGAGCCACAGAGCACATTTGTTATGAGTGGGCCACAAATTTGGCTCTAAGCTTTTTGGCATCTAACCAGACAAAGTTAAACATTCACAATGTCCATAAGATAAAAAACAAAGCAATTGCTCAGGAGAGGTAAAATAATTCTTTGTATTATGGTCCGATAGTTTTTTCTCAAGAGATTTTCATAAAAGACATGGTGCATCATAACAAATAGTGCCTCACAATACCCTTACAACAGATGAAACAGTTAGACAGGATTGTTTCCTATAATAATCTTTACTATCTAGCCTTATGGCAAATGGGCACAGATCAATCAAATGAAAGCAATTTGACAGAGGTTAGGTAATCAGCTTGTCGATGCAACTTGATGTAAGAGTTTATGAATATAAAGGCGGAATGACTGCTCCCTGGCTACAGCATCTGTCTCCCATGTCTTTAATAAACACTGCATAGTTGTGAGTGCCAGGTCATATAGCTTGGCAAAAACCCGGAGATTTACTCTCTGCACTGCCTGCTGAAATCACACCCACTCTTCAACACCAACCCAACTAGGGAAAGGAACCTACAAGAAGACTGCCTCAACAGTCAGTCATCTCTCACCTTGAAGGGAATGTCCACAGGCTGGGCTGAGATTTTCTTCAGAAATAGTTTTTGTGTTTTGTCTGTTTGATTTTTAAAATACCCAGCACGTAGACAAAATGTTACTCAAGGCCCTAATTCTGTTCCATACAGCATGACAGCAACAGTTTAATTCCAAAAATTCTAATGCAAATATAACTCAACTAGCCTTTAGCCAAACCCATCCTTGGCCAAGAAAAATAACTCTAAACTTCATATTTGAAGACTTGAATTTTAGATTCAATTCTGTTACTCATTGGCTGTGTGATCATAAATAAATTAAATTTCCTTAACTCTCACTTTCCTTTTCTGTAAAATGAAAATATTTTCTATTTTTATTTGTTATAGTCCATAGTTTTGTTTTTTTGTTTTTTTAAACACCTACTATGTCATGAATTCAGCAGCCCAGGCTTCTTTCTATTATTTCTCACAAAGTGTGCTTCTCTGAGGCTGGGCACGGTGGCTCACGCCTGTAATCCCAGTACTTTGGGAGGTCGAGATGGGCAGAGCACTTGAGGCCAGGAGTTCGAAACCAGCCTGACCAACATGGTGAAACCTCGTCTCTACTGAAAATACAAAAATTAGCCAGGCGTGGTGGTGGGTGCCTGTAATCCCAACTACTCGGGAGGCTGAGGCAGCAGAATTGCTTGAACGCAGGAGGGGGAGCTTGCAGTGAGTTGAGATCGCGCCATTGCACTCCAGCCTGGGCAACAGAGCAAGACACTTACTCAAAAACAAACAAAAAACAAAAAAGTGTGCTTCTCTGGGTGGAGCAGGCTAGTGCTTCAGGTGAACCCAGGCACCTTTCTCTTTGGCTTCCTTCTTTTTCTGATCATTTTCCTTCACGATTTCAGGAAACTATCTCTGTTCTCAGAGTGCTTAATGCGCTCAATATGCACGTTAATTCTCCTGGCAAGAATCTTGCCCTTGTTTGTTTACAACAATGCCAACAGCATGCTGGGTATCACTGTAAGCTCTTCCATGTTTTGCCATGGTAACACTTGTGGGGCATTCCTTTTTGAATAGTATCCATTCCCTTGATGTCTACAATATCATATTTCTTATAGATTCACATATATGTGGCCAAAGGAACAACTCCATGTTTTTTCCAAGGCCTAGAGAAGATATATTGGATGCCTCTCCTCTTTCCCTTTGTGTTAGTCATTTTGGCGAATTACTGGAAGATGGTGTTTTGGGCCAAAAGGCAGTATTTTTTATTTTTATATTAAAGACAGGGTTTCACTCTGTTGCTCAGGCTGGAGCACAGTGATGCAATCATAGCTCGGAGCAGGCTCAAACTCCTAGGTTCAAGCGAGTTTCCTGCTTCTGCCTCCAGAGTAGCTAGGACTGCAGGTGCGTACCACCATGCCTGGCTAATTTTTAAATTTTTGTAGATACAGAGTCTCACTTTGTTGCCCAGACTAGTTTCAAACTCCCGAGCTCAAGTGATCCTCCTGCCTGTGCCCCACAAAATGTTGGGAATACAGGTGTGAGCCACTGTGCCCAGCTTAAAGTGAGAATAAGAATACATGACCTTTATCATGTGGTATTTGTCAATACAAAATAAAGAAACATACATAAATAGGATTTTAAAATACAACATAAGGCCAAGGCAGGCAAATTGCCTGAGATTAGGAGTTCCAGACCAGCCAGGGCAACATGGTGAAACCCCGTCTCTACTAAAATACAAAAAATAAGCCAGCATGGTGGTGGTGCCTGTAGTCCTAGCTACTAGGGAGACTAAGGCACAAGAACAGCTTGAACCTAGGAGGCAGAGGTTGTAGTGAGCCTAGACAGCGCCACTGCACTCCAGCCTGGGTGACCGAGTGAGACTCCATCCAAAAACAACAACAACAACAAAAAACAGAAAAAAAACCCCCAAGAACAAATAAAAAAAAAGACAAAAAGTGTTCCTAGGTATAAATTATGGCATCAGTAATTTATAACCTAATGATTGATAACTGTAATGTACTTCACTTAACAAATGTTTACTGAGTGTTCTCCTTTGTGCCAGGGGGTGGCAATACAGAATGAGAAAGAAATAGTTTCTACCCTTACTGAGCTTAAACCTATTTTGTTATAATGAACATATACTGCATATGCAATTCTTTTAGTCAATAAATACCTACTGAGCACCTAATATTAGGTCCTATGGGAGATACAAAGATGTATAAGGTGGTTTGTAGTCAATGAGATAAGAAATCCATAAGAGGCACACACAGAATGTACGGGAATTCACAAAAAGAATAATCTGGCTAACAGGATGAAAAGGAATGAGTGCTCGGATCAGAAATGGCTTTGAGGAAAGGGGCATAAAAGTGGGCTCTTGAAGGGCAAGTGGAGTTGGATGCATGGGGAAGACAGAGAGGCAAAGAAAGTGCTTTCAAATGTGGAGAGAATCCTGAATAGTCTAGCATGGCTAGAATGAAGTGGGAGTAGTAGGGGTACAGGCAAATATTAGAGGATTCTTAGAAGCTAAGTGGTGACAGACTGAATTCCGGTGAAGGAGTTTGAAATTTATACTGGAGGAAATGGAAGCCATTAATGGCTGGGTGAATGCTTTGGGAAGATAATAATTCAGCCATAATATATAGAACTAATTGGTAGGGGGAAAAATGGAAAGCAGAGCTCAATTAGATTTTTTCTTTTTTTTTTGAGGTGGAGTCTCACTCTGTCGCCCAGGCTGGAGTGCAGTGGCACGATCTTGGCTCACTGCAACCTCTGCCTCCTGGGTTCAAGCGATTCTCCTATCTCAACCTCCCGAGTAGCTGGGATTACAGGTGCCTGGCACCATGCCTGGCTAATTTTTGTATTTTTAGTAGAGATGGGGTTTCACCTTGTTGGCCAGGCTGGTCTCGAATTCCTGACCTCAGATGATCCACCCGCCTCAGCTTCCCCAAGTGCTGGGATTACAGGCATGAGCCACTGTGCCCGGCCCAATTAGATTTTTATTGCAACTAAAGGTAGGAGGTAATGACCTAAAGCAGGAGAAATGATAGTAGGAATGTGGAGGAATAGATATTTTAGACAGAGCATCAATAAGACTCAATAAGTGATCAGGGGAGGGTAGATAAAAAAGAATTATGAGGCTGGGAGGCAGAGGTTGCAATGAGCCGAGACTGTGCCACTTCCTTCCAGCCTGGGGGATAGAGTGAGACTCTGTTTCCAAAAAAAAAACAAAAACAAAAACAAAAACAAAAAAAAAGAATTACGAAATGTTCTGAAGGTCTCAGTTGGGGTGAGTGAGAGGATGATAATAATATTATCAATGAGGTGGGAGAAAAGGAGATGGAAGGGGACCTTAGCAAAAAACCAGGAGCCATCTAGAATCATTTATGAATATTTCTTTTCTATGTAGTGAGTACTGTGCCTGGCATATCAGAAGTGCAATAAATGTTTGCCAGATGAATGAAATATTTTTAAAGGGAAGTCAGAAAATCTAGATTATGGGGAAAAAAAGAAATAAGGCCACTTAAGATTTCTGTATTCTTTGTAATATCCTTATTCTCTGGTTTTGTGTTTTGCCTGTTATCCTTTATTATTCTGTTGTTACTAGTAAATTCGTTCAGAGTTAAAAGATCTGTGTACTTGGTCTTGGTGGATGGTAAGCAAGACTAGGGGAAGGGCAAGAAAGGTGAGTGAACTGGGGAGCCAATGACCTCCTCATAGTTCTATTTGTAAAATCTTACCAAATATATTATAGCTCTATGTTTTGGGGCTAGGAAGTCTTGGGTCTAGGCTCTGACTTTGCCACTTACTATTTAAGTGATCGTGGGCAAGTTATTCATCCTCTTTCTGGGCCTCATTTTCCTCATCTGTAAGATTAGGTAGTAATAATATCATCACAGGTTGTTACACGAATTAAAAACATGAGTGAAAACACTCAGCACGTTGCTGGTCTATACTAGACTCTCAAAAAAAGTTAGTTTCCTTCCCTGTTCCCTATATTTGAGGTGGCAATAATGGACCCCAAAGATTTCTTGAAAATAAAGCACTTGTCTCTTTACATAAAGCCACAAAGTTATCAAAGATGAAACTAGCCATGGCATGACTCTGCTCTTGCGCTTTATCTTTGGCATAAGGAGAGCAAATGTGAAATCCAGGGAAAATTGTTCTCTCAATCTGAGTGAAGCAATGATGTTAATGTATTGTCAGTATACACAAATCCTGTGATTACAGGGGTCAGTTTATTGTATCTTCCGACTTCTGTAACTAAATGAAGCTAATATTGAATTCATTAACTTTTTTTTCTTTTGAGATGGAGTTTTGCTCTTTTTGCCTAGCCTGGAGTGCAGTGGCATGATCTCAGGTCACTGTAACCTCTGCCTCCCAGGTTCAAGCAATTCTCCTGCCTGAGCCTCCCGAGTAGCTGGGATTATAGGCGCCCACCACCATGCTTGGCTAATTTTTTGTATTTTTTTTTTAGTAGAGGTGGGGTTTCACCATGTTGGCCAGGCTGGTCTTGAACTCCTGACCTCAGGTGATCCACCACCTTGGCCTCCCAAAATGCTGGGGTTATAGGTGTGAGCTACGGCACCTGGCCAGATTAACTTTTAACTGGAGGTGTTACTGCTGTTTCAGTCTGGATTTTTTTTTTTTCTTTTTTTGAGACAGGGTCTCAGTCTCTGTCACCCAGGCTGGAGTGCAGTGGTGCAATCATGGCCACTGCAGCCTCGACCTCCTGGGCTCAAGTGATCCTCCTGCCTTAGCCTCCTGAGTAGCGGGAACCACAGGTGCCTGTCACCACGCCTGGCTAATTAAAAAAAGGAAAATATGTGGCCGGACGCAGAGGCTCACGCCTGTAATCCCAGCACTTTGGGAGGCCGAGGTGGGCGGATCACCTGAGGTCAGGAGGTCGACACCAGCCTGACCAACATGGAGAAAGCCGGTCTCTACTAAAAAAAAAAATAAATGCAAAATTAGCTGGGCATGGTGGCGCATGCCTGTAATCCCAGCTACACGGGAGGCTGAGGCAGGAGAATTGCTTGAACCTGGAAGGCTGAGGCAGGAGAATTGCTTGAACCCGGGAGGTAGAGGCTATGGTGAGCCGAGATCGCACCACTGCACTCCAGCCTGGGCATCAATAGCGAAACTGACTGAAAAAAAAAAAAAAAAAAAAAATTTGTAGAGATGAGGTCTCACTATGCTGCCCAGGCTGGTCTTGAATTCCTGGGCTCCAGTGATCCTCCTGTCTAGCCCTCCCAAAGTGCTGGGATGACAGGCGTGAGCTACCTCACCTGGACTCAATCTGGATTTTTAATGAATGGAAATGCTTAAAAATACTAATTTACAATGGCTATTAATGATAATTGTCTATTTTGTATAAGTATTTATTTTATGGGATTAAAATATATATGAGAGTCTTAAATTAACAAGCATTTTATATGGTATACAGCAATTCTCAAAACTTCAGGGAAAATAAGCCTGTTGGCTATTGAATTAAGTAGTGCTCCAGATAAATTTGTTTTACTGAAAACATACTTCTCCAGAATTGTGACCTTTACTCATTTTTTTCTAATTATTCAGTAAGTGTTCCTTAAAAAAAAAAAAAGAGAGAAACAGCCTCATTCAAGTATGTTTTTTAAAAACATTACAAAGTAAGTACAGATTATAAAAGTCAGTTGTTTCTAAATGCAATTGCCTTCCTCACTCCCTTTGGCTACGATTTTAAGTTGTACCAAACTACAAATGCTCAGAGGCATCTATGCTTCTCTAAATGGATACATGCCGACATGCCAGCAGATAGCAACAAAGTCCAAGAAACAAACACAAGTTAATCACAGAGCATCTTCCTAGAGCTTTAATTTGACCAACTTTAGGGGAAAGAGCTAAACAACTTAATCATTGACTTAAAACATTTAAATCAGCAACTAAAAATATTTTAATTATTAACATATGGCCGGGCGCGGTGGCTCAAGCCTGCAATCCCAGCACTTTGGGAGGCCGAGACGGGCGGATCACGAGGTCAGGAGATCGAGACCATCCTGGCTAACACAGTGAAACCCCGTCTCTACTAAAAAATACAAAAAACTAGCCGGGCGAGGTGGCGGCGCCTGTAGTCCCAGCTACTCGGGAGGCTGAGGCAGGAGAATGGCGTGAACCCGGGAGGCGGAGCTTGCAGTGAGCTGAGATCCAGCCACTGCCCTCCAGCCTGGACGACAGAGCGAGACTCCATCTCAAAAAAAAAAAAAAAAAATTATTAACATAAACGGGCATAAAATACAAAATCAGCATGAAATTTAAAAATAAAATATGAGAGTCTCATAGAACTTTTGCAACTGTGGCAGGCAATTTTTTCTGTTTCATTCAGTCTCCTCTGTTGGCTTGGATACTTCAGGGGAACAGTCTAATAACTACTCATAGCTGATGTGTTTGTGACATAAACCTCAAATTCTTAGGAACCAGATTCCCTAATAATAAAGGAATGAGCACAAGCTTATGCTTTAGCAGCTTAAATGTGTACAGGAGAGAAACATTTATTAAAGCAAATTTATTCATTTGGTTAAAATATATTTATTGATGTCTTATGTGTCCCAATTTTGCCTGCCATAATCAGACTGAAAATTGAATCTGGTTACTATATAATGGATTACAGACATCATTCAAGAGTTAGTTTTTTCCTTTCTCTCTCTCCTCTGTTTTTTCTTCCTCCCTTCCCCTCCCCCTCCCCCTCTCCCTCTTTCTTTCTTTCTTTGAAAACGTCTCACTCTGTTGCCCAGGATGGAGTGCAGTGGCACAGTCATAGCTCATTGCAGCCTTTAACTGATGGGCTCAAGTGATCCTCCCGTCTTGACCTTCCAAGTAGCTATATGCACTATAGGTGCATACCACCATGTCTGGCTAAGTATAAATTTTTTAAAAATAGAGGCAGGGTCTCACTGTGTTGTCCAGGCTCATCCCAGAGTTTTCTACTGTCTTCACACCTCAAATCCAATTGACAAGTCCTGTTGATTCTATAGCCTAAATGTTCTAAATCTGTCCAGTGCTTTCCATCTTCACTATTATTACCTTAGTCAAATCTATCACCATTTCTTTCCTGACCTAGCCTAAGAGGTCTCCTATTTACACTACTGACCCTGCCAATAAATTTTCCATCAAAATAATTGTTTAAACATTTAAATTAGGTCAGGTCTGTTTCCTACTTAGGACTCTCTAGTAGCTCACTATCATACTTGGAAAAAAATGAAAATTCCGTACCCTAGTTTACAAAACCCTACATGAAAATGTGGCTTCAGCTATTTCTCCAACCTTATCTCCTCCTATCTCCCTGCTTGTCCACTAAGCCCCAGCCACAAAGACTTTCTTTTTATTCCTCAAATACACCAAGCTTTTTCCCTCCTGAGGGTGGTACAAGTTGTGCCTGGACCTTCTAGGAGTTAGCTCCTTCTGTTGGACAGATCTTAGTTTAAATGCCACTAAGTCACAGAGGTCTCAGGGCAGCCAAAATAAAGAGGCTGCCAGTTACTATCACTCTAATTTCAATTCCTTGAATAGCACTGATGACTATGTGATAGTTTTTAATTTATTTGTTTATCGGTTCATATTCTTTTTTCCTCCCCCTGCCTCTTCTCTTTCCCTTTCCAAAACAAGAATGTAAGCTCTATGAAAATAAGACGACAAGGGGCCCTGTCTGCCTTGTTTGCCATTTTAACCCCAGGGCCTAAAACAGTGCTTGCCAGGCAGGTACTCAATAAATAAATGTGGAGTAAATGAATAAATGAGTATACAGCTCAACATAATATAAATCAAGTTCGGCAGAGAAATGTTTACATTTACAGAGTCTGGGAAGTGAAAGGGCCTTTACTATCACTTCTAATTTAATTTCCAACTCCATGCAAGAATTCATTTCTGCTCTCAGGGAGAAAGGTACAGAACCTTGACTTAAAACTAGGGGTGTGGTATTGGAGCAGAAATAGATAAATCAATAGAATAAAAAAATTCATATGTAGATAAGAAATTTTAACTATGATGATGGAGTCTTTACAAATCAATGAGAGAGTCTGTTCTCGTAGTGTAGTAGAAATCATGTTTGCCTGACAAATCAACAGAGAAATTATGGATTATTCTAGTGTTTTCAGCGTGTTTGTGTTTTCCCCTGAACATTATGTTCCTATAGCAGTGCTGTCCAATAGGACTTCTTGTGACAGAAATTTTCTTTTTTTATTTTTTGAGATGGAGTCTCACTCCGTCGCTCAGGCTGGAGTGTAGTGGCGTGACCTTGGCTCACTGTAACCTCTGCCGCCCGGGTTCAAGTGATTCTCCTGCTTCAGCCTCCCGAGTAGCTGAGATTACAGGCGCCTGCCACTGCGCCCGGCTAATTTTTATAGTTTTTTAGTAGAGACAGGGTTTCACCAGCTTGAGCAGGCTGGTCTTGAATTCCTGACCTCGTGATCCACCCGCCTCGGCCTCTCAATATGCTGGGATTATAGGCATGAGCCACGGTGCCTGGCCCAGAAATTTTCTTTGATCTGCAAAATGTTCAATACAGTAGCCACTAGCTCCTTGTGGCTATTGAGTTCTTGAAATATGGTCAGTGTGACTGAAGAATTGACCAATTTTAATTAACTAAAATTTAAATAGCCACACGTGGCTAGTGCTAGTATACTGGACAGCTCAGTTCCATAGGCTTTCATAAGTATTTCCTGAAATACCTATGAAGTGAGATTACATGGTTTAAAAAAATAGCTCACACCTGTAATCCCAGCACTTTGGGAGGCCGAGGCAGGCAGATCACCTGAGGTCAGGAGCTCGAGACCAGTCTGGCCAATATGGCAAGACCCTGTCTCTACTGAAAATACAAAAACAAATTGGGCATGATGGTGCGTGCTTATAATTTCCGTTACTTGGGAGGTTGAGGCAGGAGAATTGCTTGAACCTGGGAGGCAGAGGTTGCAGTGAGCCGAGATCACCCCACTGCACTACAGCTTGGGTAACAGAGTGAGACTCCATCTCAAAATAAAGAAATAAAAAAGAAAAAAGATTACATGGTTAATTAAATTAGGGAATGCTAATTCTTAATGCGCGCACACACACACACACTAGAAGCTAACGAGACTTTGGCGATAAAAAATTTTCACTTTTTTTGGTATGATCTTTTCCCAAACTTATTTGACCATGAAATCCTCTTTCTTTTTTTGGAGGAATATCTAACAGTACTTTAATTATCTGTGTATTGAAGTATGGGATATGCTTGCTGGATTTTTTAATAAGTAGCATTGGCACAACTTGTTAACTATTTGATTAAAAAAGTAAAGAGTTTTACCTCATACCTTATATCAAATTACATTTTAGATAGAATACAAATTTAAATATTAAAAAGTTAAAAAAATTGTTAGAAAAGATTAGTTAATACACTTACATGGCTGGTCAATAAACACATGAAGAGACACTGGACATCAGAGTAGTAATCAAATAAATGCAAGTTAAAATTTCATTTTTTTACCTGTCGAGTTAGCAAAGATGAAGAAAACTAATAAAAACTAGCATTGCTGAGAGATTATGGGAAATGAGTAAATGATGCCTCATTTTGATAGGAGTGTCATACATGCAAGCTTTTTCAAGGGTAATTTGCCATTATATTGGAATTCTTAAGAAATTTATATATGTAGGTATTATACTTTCATACATTTATCTTAAGGGAAACATTAACAATGTGTGCAAAAATTCAACAAGTCCATGGCAGTATTTATAACAGAAAAACTGGAAACAACCTGGAGTTCAAAAAAGGACTGGTAAATTAAATAACAGAGTTTCCACATGATGGAATAGTTTTCAGCCATTACATATAATATTATCAATACAAATTTATTAACAGAAAAATGTTCATAATGTGCTTTGATATAAACATCCCTATATGATAAAAATACACACAAAAATAATCAAGAACGATATCCATCAAGTGTAAATATCATTTTAAGAAATAGGATTAATACTTTTTTGCCTTTTTCCTTCTACCTTTTGATACTGTGCTTTAATTTTTCCCCTTCTCTTAATAATGAACCCATAATTAGTAAATACAGTGATTTCATTGAAGAGGAAGAAAAGATGTACCAGTTCCCACTCTTACAATGACATAAAGTATTTCCATTTTTTCAACTTCTGAGTCTTACTTCTGTCCTCTGGATAAAACAGGTAAATCTAATCTCTTTTCCATAAATGTTCAAACACAAATATTTAAAAATAATTTGATGTTTACTAAAATTAGAAGATTTTGTCCAACTTCTAATGTCTGATTCAACTTGCACTTTCACAAAAGGAATCACATCCAAGACCAAATATGCTTTTTATAGCAAAAATATTTTCAGGAAGGAAGTTCATGGCTTTTTTTTGGGGTTTCAATTTCCCCCCAATTAAACATTTCCTTTTAAAACTAAGCCTAAGCCATCTGGAGATCTGTATAACGTGGCATGTAAGAATGACCATCAAGATTTATTATATTACCCTCTTGAGTACACAGATTAGATTTTACTCATCCTTCTACCTTCAGTGCCTGACAAACTAGTAAATAAATATTTTTCCTGAGTGAGCAAAATACAGAAGTGAAACATATCTTGAAAAACTCAGGAAAACACAACACTGTTATAAATGTAAGAAATATTCTCAATTGTATAAATGAATTATGAATTTAAACAACATTCCTATAACATCAATATTTCACAGAGGAATTCAGCTCTCAAAGTACAAAATCCATTTGGTGTGACGATGATGCTTGGTAACTCTATTGCTATAAATTCCACTTTATTCCGTCTGGGGTCAAGGAGATAAAACAGGTGACTTTTTAGGATTTCATCTAACACCAAGGCTCTCCTTTTATTGCTCTGGAACTAGGCACAGCTATCAGTGGCTAAGATGTCATTGACCATGAAAATAATTTTATTCCTGGTCTACCATTTCTACCTCAAGAGTTCCATTTGTAGGACGGGTGTGGTGGCTCATGCCTATAATCCCTGCACTTCGGGAGGCCAAGGTGGCTGGATCACCTGAGGTCGGGAGTTCTAGATCAGCTTGACCAACATGGAGAAACCCTGTCTCTACTAAAAATACAAAATTAGCCAAGTGTGGTAGTGCACAACTGTAAGCCTAGCTACTCGGGAGGCTGAGGCAGGAGAATCGCTTGAACCCGGGAGGTGGCGGCTGTGGTGAGCTGAGAGCACGCCATTGCACTCCAGCCTGGGGAAGAAGAGCAAAACTCTATTTCAAAAAAAAAAAAAAAAAAAGTTCCATTTGTAATTGTGTCACACTTTTTGTCCTCAATATAAACCTGGTGGATACCAAGTTTTTCTTGTGGTGACTTAGTTTTGCTTCAATTTTCTGAGAAATGACTTTACACAATTGCAAACTTTGAAATGACTAGGAGTGAGGGCCAGGTGTGGAGAGGCCATTAGAATTAGTAAGACATCTGTGTAAGATAATATTTTATAAAGGTGTAGATAGAACTTTATTTTAGTACATGTGGTAACAAAGTCTGATAAGGAGTGGTTAAGCTAAAGCCACGATTTACCTCATTTCACAGATAATCACTGTGGTCAGCACATGGCAGCTCTATGCAAACACACTATTTGAAAGAACATAAAAAAATATGATCTTTTAATCTCATTTGTTCTGAGGATTTCAAATCCTGGCAAGTTACTTTTCTCATAGTTAAAAGGTAAATTGTCATTACAAATTGCTCATTAGTGGGTTTCAAAAATGTGCCTGGCACATAGTAGAGGTTCAATAAATATCTAATGAATGAATGAGTAATGAATCACACCTCTTTGAGAGTTTTATTCACTGGCCATCAGGGAAAGCAAGCCTAAGGTTTTCAAACAATAATACAGATGCTCAAAATGGTAACTACAGTTGGGACAAATTTTTTGGGATCAAGACAATGATCCAGTGCTTATATAAGTTGACTGTGGAGTAAGCCATTTAACTGGGAGCCAGAGAAAGGAACTCTCAGAAATTTTCTGTAAGTAATAAAAATTATTAAAAAGCCTCATAAAAGTATTATTTCTGATTTCAGATAGACCCACTCCTCCTCCTCCTGCAAAACGTATCAGATAGCTGAACCTCAAGTTCTGCATAAACTTGATTTTTCGTATCACCACCCAGATGGCCTCCAATTATTTGATGGACAGAAAGTCACTATAGGCTAGTCACGCTGAAGAAGGTGGTAATGGTGGCCTCTCTGAGAACCTAGTTCTGGAAATTAATTTTATAGGACTCATTTGGATCAGTAATACCTGAACCCCAAATTCAATTTTTTAGAATACGTTTAAAAAGTACATAATTTGGGTACTAGCTGGATTTGAGCAGTAAGTTTTTATAGTCTGGTATTGATCAGTTTCGAAGGAGATGGGCTGCCTGGGCCTTGAGGACTTTCCGTTCTTTGCTAATGTGTTTAAACTAAACTTCTTTCCCATCCAAGAAGTTTAAGGAATTGGCAGAGAGAGAGGAGTTCTGACTTTTAAAAGTCAGAAATGTAGGACTCACAGGTATAGATGGAATTTGACTGAGGAAGGCCTTGGCAAGATCCGTGAACTTATGGTAAGGCCATTGCTTTATTAGAAGTACTAACAATATCATTTATAATTCAAAAGACTGGGCTAGCCTCTTGACCACATAAAATGTTAACTGACTTCCACACTGGGGTATATATTCCTGTTGAAATGTATGCAATTTATTCCAATGTATGTTACTCTAGCCTGGTCAGCACATTGTGGAAATAAAGGAATTTAGCAGACTCTCTAGAGATCACCTCAAGGTTTTTTTTTTGAGACAGGCTCTTTCTCTGTCACTCAGGCTGGAGTGCAGTGGCATGAACACTTCAGCCTCGACCTCCTGGGCTCATGTAATCCTCCTGCTTCAGTCTCCCATGTAGATGGGACCACAGGCAGGCACCACTATGTCTGGCTAATTTTCTTCTTCTTTTTTAAATTTTTTTGGAGAGACAGGGTCTCACTTTGCTGCCCCGGCTGTTCTTGAACTCCTGGGCCCAAGGGATCCTCCTGCCTCAGCCTCCCCAAGTGTCGGGATTACAGGCCTGAGCCACTGCACCTGGCCCAAGATTCCATTTTTTAAAAATTAATTAACTTATTGGTCTAGTCTCTTCATTCCTATCTTCTCTTTAGATGATCTAACCTGCACATTATTCTAGATTTTCAAACAGAACTCTAATCACATTATTCTACTCCAAAAATTTTAACAACCTTCCATTGTCTACCAAATTAACTACAAATTACAGCCTGGCATTCAATGATTTCCACAAAAATAGCCCCAATCTACCTTTCCTGATTTATTTTCTGGTACTGCTCTCACAGATATATACATCCACAAGCTTAGTTCCTCTGCAGGCCCCAGTTATTAGGAAACAGTGGGATAGTACTAGTTGCTGCCCCAGAGGTAAAGAAGACACAGAAGAAAACAGCCAGCTTCTCATCCCAGCAGAGAGGCTGGGAAGTGAACACTGCTTCATCATTTTTCTGAAACACAGATTTGATGTCATGCTCTAGATTAAAACCATTACACTGAGATATTTTTAAACTTAGGATCCATAGACCAGGATGTGGCTAGAGTATCAGGGTTCTGTGAACTTAGACTGGGAAAACAATTTGTTTTCAATAATCAGTAGCTGAAATTTAGCATTTCTTCAATAAGTGTGGACCATAAACTGCAGTATTAGCATTCTCTTTTTTTACCAAGAGAAATCTGATATTTTCACATCACATTAAAGTTGCTGCAGGCATTTCAAAATATAATTTATAGTCATCATTACTTAGAACTTATATAATTAGACCTGCTGCCGGATTTTATTTGATGCATAAAGTGCATACATATCACACATTTAATATTTTAAAAACTTAAAAAAATTAGTTTCCTTTATATTACTATGTATTCTATTTTATACATTTAAGAACATTTTTCTGAGACTGAGTCTATAAGCTGGACTGCCAACGAGGTCCACTGGGTAAAAGAGGTTAAGAACCTTTTTTGTACTAATCAATTGTTTCTAGTATTATATATAATCTAAACTCTTCACCATGGAATTCAAGGCTCCTCATAATCTGTTCACACCCACTTTATCATCTTCATCTCTGTCCCACCTCTACTCTCCATACTATGCTCTAGCCATACTAGACAACAATAACTCGTTCTTATCTGGGTCAGATAGACAGGTTTTTGGATTAACCCTAGTTAATAGATAGCAGCCATACACTGTCTTGGTCTTTACCTCATACAGCTTCTCTGCCTGCTAATTCTTTGTTTAAAGGCCTAGTTTTCCCTAATACGGTAATTTTCGATCCTAATAGAGCTGTATTTTAAATATCTTTATATCTCATTACTAATTTAAATGATAAAGAACAGAAAAAGATTCTAAATTGGCAAGGCACTGTATGTAGTAATCTCACGGGAGTGGATGTTGGTCTTTGCATCTCATAAATTGGTTTAGCTCTGGATGTTGGTCTCTGCATCTCATAAATTGGCTTAGCTCTGATCATTTTTGGGGACCGATTTGGGGATGTCCTTTGAGCTGTAAGGCTGGAGACAACAGCTGACTAATTCTGGATGGAAGGGAAAGGGAGAGCAAAGAGACGAGTAACTAAGTTGGACCTTATAAACACTGAGGAATGAACAGTGCTGAAGGGAAAGGCAAGAGTGGCTCCTTCTCCCATTTCCCAGACCAGTTATTCAAAACATAACGCCACTCAAGTTTCTCATTCCATCTCCAAGCCTCTCCATAGTTAAATGACCTCCATCTTAATGTTACAGGGCCAACTCCCTCAACTTCTCTCTAGTTTAGTGGGTCTCAGTCTTTAGCATTAGAGTCACCTGTGGAGCTTTAAAACAGTACTGATACCTGGCAAAACACAGAATTGGTCTAGAGTGGGGCAATAGTATTGGTTTTAACAGTTTCCCAGGTGATTCAAATGCACATACAAGGTTGTTTTCCAGTAGTGCTCTCGATCTTGTAAATTAGCCTCCCTCACCCTTGAAGAGTCCACTTCTCGGTTTCGTGTACACTTTTGAGTCTTCTACCTAAACAGAAAACATTCCTGAGGGCCATATTCTTGTTCCTCATTTCTCTCACTTTATAATGATGCTTCTTTAAAGGGAAGTCTACAGTACGGTTTCCATCAGATTTTACTTTTCTTTTGACTCTTTCAAACCACCGCTGTCACATGCTTTTGCACCCGTTATTCTCTTTTACCTCCTCTCTTATTTCTTTGACCAGGTACTGGATTACTAGTCTTTTAACACAGTCCTCTAAAAGTGACCCAAAAGTCACCTTGGAAAGGGCTTCCTCACGTTCTCCTCCTACACAACCTGGGACCCCTCTTCTGTGCGCAGACAGCATCCCGTGCATTTTTCTCAATTATCACTTTATTGTACTACTACTGCGGATTCTCTCACGGTCTCCTATATAAAAGCACTTCAAAAAGCTGAGACTATTTCATTCGCCTCTGACATTCTGGAACCCAAGACATGGAAACCACTCAGTGAAAAAGTCTGAGGAATGAATGGAAACGAAGACTTGGAAACGGAGGTCGGGGCGGGGACAATGAGGGTGGGTGGGAGGAGAGAGCGTGCGTGTTTGAAAAGGGGCGGGGGCTGTGACCGGCGGCGCTGAGAATCCAGGTCCAGAATCGGGAGGGAGCACGGATACGCCAGAATCTGAGTGAGCGGGGAAGCGATCCACTGCCGGGACAAACTGAGACAAACCAAAGTGGGGAGGAGGCTTCTTACCTGCCTCGGGCCTCACCACCCCAACCAGCCTTCAGACACCTCTGTATTGGCCGGAAATCGACAGCTACAGTCGCAAACCCAGAGGTTTCTTCCCCAACCTTGCGACATCCCTCTCCAGTACAGGGAGAATCTAAGGCAGAGTTCCCCGCTCTGCCGTAAGGTGAGGAAGAAAAATTTGGGCGGGGCGGCCTGAGGCCTAGGAAATGGGGCGTGTCCGCGCAAGCGCACGCTGTACGCTCCGGTGGCGTCACGTGCGGGGGCGGGACCGGGCGGGACCGGGCGGGGCCGACCCTGGCTGGCAGTAGGGGGCGTGGGAGGTAAGTGCGCGCGCGCCTGCTCGCCTGCAGCCGTGGAGTCGCGCGGGGCGGGGTTGCGTGCGCAGGGTCGGGGGCGCGCGGCCGAAGCGGACAAGGGACGCGGCGACGGTTGACTGTGGCTGTAGAGAGAGTACAGGACAGTCAGGACCGCGAGAGGCGGCGACGGAGGCAGTAGCTGCACCGGCAGAGGCGGCCGCTGGCAGCAGTTGAGGCGGCGGTCCAACGCGTGCTCTCTGGGCGGGGTGCAGCGGGGGATGTGCCTGCCCAGGCCGGGCGGAGTCTCTCTGACAGGGCGGGGGATGCGCAGCGGCCGCTCGCCCGGACCGTGAGGCTGCTGGGTCCACCCTCCCGGAATCGTCCGACCCTCGGTGGCCTCGGCCTCCTCTGCCATCTCCCGCCCGACCCTGGGGCGGAGGGTGGGAGGCAGCTTCCGCCGAAGAGGAGGGGGCTGCGGTGGCCACCGCGGCGGAGCCCGAGGTAAGACCCGCCCAAGCGCTCAGCGGCCCTGCAGCCCGTCCTGGCCCACGTCTCAGCCTTGCTATTTGGCTCCGGTCGGGCCGCCCCGCCCCGTCCCAGCGGAGACGCCCCGCGAGCGGGTCTGCGCCGAGCCTCCCAAACACCAGATCACGGCCCCGGATCCCCAGTAGACCCCACCCCCCGTATCTTCCATTGGCCGGACACCATTCCGGTCCTCCAGCCTCCCCGGAGATTCTGTCACGGTCCCCCCAGTCCAGCAAACTCCATTAGAACCCCTCAGAGTCTCTCAGGACTCCTAATGGAGCTTCCAGACTCCGTTACATCCTCCCTTGGGCTGACCTCATTACAGTTGCTGAGACAAAGTCTCGACCGCCCCCTAACCCATTGCGTCCCCCAGCTGCCCCTCGCCCTACCCTTAATAGGCCCCCTCCCAGCTCGCTCATCACCAAGCCGACTAGCGCTAACCCTAGCCATCACGGCTTTCAGATAGCCGCTGTCATGGTGCTCTTACTCCCGGTAGATGTGGTGACAGCCGTCACAGACTTTGGCTTCTCTCCCACCACCGACTGTAGCCTCTCTCTCAGACCTCTCCTCAAGCAAACCTTGTTATCTTTCTCCTCAGTCGTGATCCTTTCTTTGGTTGAAAGGGCTTTGCCATGAAATGCTGAGGGAATATTTGCTTAGCTTAGTGTATTCCCTCCATTGTGACTTAAGGGGACCGACCGAGACCCATGTTTGGAGGGGTTGGGCTGAAAAAAGCGGGAGGCAGAGTGAAGTTATGGAAGCATGGGGCCAGTTGTGTGTGTACCATTATAAGGTCACAGAGCCTGCGCCTCATCTTGTCTGTTCTGTGTAGAACGTGTGAGGTTGTTCAGCTCTGACGTTTTAGGGACCTCTGTAAGGATTAAATCATGTTGCACTAGTGAATATAACTATGTCGTCTTGTAGTATTACTTCACCTCCTTATCGATTGCTGCAGATACTATAACTTTTTTATTTTTATTTTTAAAGGATGCCTGGGGACTTTTGGATTCACTGTTTTTGGATTTGCTAGAAAAATAAGATTTGTAGCTTTCCTTAATCCCTGAATACTTCGATGTCGGTTTAATAATAAACTTCTGCTGCCCGGTGCTGCTGTCTTGCTTCTCCAAGAAGCAAGTATAGAAATCATGCAGTGTTCACTGAGGTCATTACCTACAACAGCCTTCTCGATAGCAGTAAAATGTTGAATAAAATGTTTGTAGAAGTTGAGCTCCCGAGTTGTCAAGAAAGAAACGTAATGTTCCATCACATGATCAGTATGTAATTTTAATATTGGTATAAAGATGAAATACAAAGAGGTCTTAGTAGTCATACACACACGCACAGTAAAAAACGTTAAAGTAACAGAAGGAGAAAATCACATTAAAATTATAGATAATAACAAGACGTAAAAGCCAAACGTTTCGGAAGAGTAATGTAGTAAAAAGTTTCTGTTACGCCTTCATTCTCCAGCCACCCATTTTTCCTCTTTAGAGGCAACCGCTATTTCCAGCTTCATGTGTATCCTTTCTGAGATATTTTCAATATATAAACCTATATACATTTATATTTTTAAGACACTATACACAAATGGTTGCCTACTTTACCTTCTATACATAGCCTGTTTTTTTCCCTTAATGCTACATCCTAGAGATCATTTATTAACAGTACATATGGAAGTGCCTAATTTACTGGCTGGATAGTATTCCATTTTTGTGGACTGGAGGTTATTTTTGGTATTTTGCTTTTACCAACAATGCTGCATGCTTTTCTTTTAAATGTATCTGCTGTTATATGTATGTTTAAATAATTTTGTGATTTGAAAAAAATTCCTCATGATTCTTTTATGTTGAACCTACGGAAAGGATGTAACTAAATGTCTCATTGAACCTCTGAGCTTCCACAGTGTGACTAGCTGTGATAATTATAATATTTATTAAATTATTGAAGGATTTTAAAGTAGGGGACTGGAATGATCAGATTTGCATTAAAAAAAAGTCATTCTGTCTGTAGTGAATTGAAGAGTAGAATAAGGCTAAAGGCAGGAATATTAGGGTTATCCAGGCAAATGGTGAGACTGGATCTGAACTTGGATATTGGGAGTTGAGTTGGTGATTTTATTGTATTTGGGGTTGTGGAGAAGTTGCATAGAGGATAAAATCTAGGATTCTAGCTTGTGCCTTTCACTGAGTTGGAGATTCCCATAAGGAGTGGGATTTTATTTTTATTTTGTCAAGGAGGAGGGATGGAGGGGTTAATTTGTGACATGTTCAGTTTAGGTGACTATAGTTCTGTCAGATGTAGATGACCATTAGGCAGCTGGATTTGTGACTGAAGCGCAGTATCAGGTTCTGGGTTGATAGTAGTAGATTTTAGAGGCAAAATCTTACAGAATGGAGGAGAAAAGGTTTTAGGATGGAAACCCAACATTTAAATTACAGGTAGAGTTGAATATTTAAATTAGTAAATTACATGATTAAGTTCCTTAAAAAAAAATCTTTTTCTAGTTTAAGCATTAACAGTGAGATTCACTATCTAATATATGAATTTTTAACAGTTATTTTCTCTTAGTTATTTTAGTACTATATAGTTCCTGAGGGAAATTGGGTAAACTTAGAGTTTTTTTTTTAAGAAAGTACCTCAATAGAAGTTAGCAATATAAACTCCATCTTTCCTAATCATTTGGATTATACTATGTGGAAGTTTGTTCAATCTTTAATAATTGCAGAGAAGTGTAGGAGGTTTGAAAATATGATTTGCCAAGAATATTAAGGTTTTTAGTTGGAGTGATTTTTGTTTATATTAACTCAGTTTGAAATAAATATTAGTCAAAGACTTTTCAGACATTTTAAAAACCACAGTATTGACTTAATGTATTGATTCCTAAGTCTAGAACTGCTGTCTACAGTGCTTGCCTTTGCTCTAGACCCCTGTAAAAGCACTGCCAGAGGACATCACCACTTTGATTCACGTTTCACAAACACTTCAATCCAAACATTTAGGAAACAAAACTCTTCCTGCCTCTTTCCCCCCAAAAACGATGGGGAGAGATTCCTCGTGAAACCTTCAGGAACCTGGGAATTGCCCTCGGCTTCACTCTGTAGTTCACTGTCAACATCCAGTTTGTTACTGTCTTGTACATTTTCCCTCGTGGTATTTCAGGTCATTCCTTGTTACTTTTTGTTGCCTCTACCTTATTTTAACTAAAAATATCTGTTTATTGGGCTTCTGTAATGCTGAGTGGTCTTCTTACCTTCTGTCTTCTGCCTCTTGTCATGCCCTCCAGTTCATTCTCTTGACTGCTGTTGGATTAAGTGTTCTAAAATGCTCTTTTAGCCAAGCTCTTCCAATTGTGGGGAAGAGACTCAAGTTACCTTAAGTAGTGAAGTGCTTATTGAAAGGAACCATACACAAGGGAACCCAGGAAAAGTTAAACAACTTGCTCTCAAGAACAAGAACCTAATAAAACTTACTCTCAAGAAGAATAAGAACCTAATAAAGCTGGAGACTTCACTCCAGTGCTGCATTGTTAACTTGTCCTAGATACCCTTTCTTTCTTCTCCAGTTTTTTCCACCATGTCATAGCTTCCATTTATTCCTAATTTCTGCTCCTTATAACTACTATGTGACCCCATGCCAGCATCTCATCTCTTGGCTGCAGTCATTTTAACTTCAGCTCCTGTTGCTAACCATTTCCTTTTCCCTAGGATTTTCTGATTTGAATTCCCAAGAAACAATTTCTTTGGCTCAGCTCTTTTTCTCATTGATTGCTAACAAGTGTGTGTACTTAGGTTATGTCACCATTCCTGGCCATTTATTGTTGGCTGTGTGCTTGTATGTATATATGGGTATGGGGAAAGATCTTAGTGGTAGAAAGTATGGGGCAGTGTGCAGGCTCATTTACCGCAAAATGGGGTTGTGAGCGTGTCCCACACCATAATTTTGACATACATAGTAGAGATAAAAATCAAATCATGTCCTTTCCTATTGAAAAATCTTCAAAAAAGCTGTCTCATTGCTTTCAGGATAGAGTTTAAACTGTAGCATGGCATGTATATGAGATCATTTATAATCTAACTCAATTCTCTAGCCTTTCTTCACTTGCTGTCTTCCTTAAATTCTTTAATCCACTCTTACTGACTTTAGGCTTCCTCTCAGGTAATGTGCTTTCTCTTTTATCTTTTACATTTGATGTTCTATTTCCCTGATTTCTGCTTTCCCCTTTCTTTGCTTGGCTAATTTCTGTCTGACCTTTAGGATTCAGTTCAGATGTATATTCTTCAGGAAGCTTTCCTTTACCCCTTTCAGATTAAGTTAGGTACCATTTTTATGTGCTCCTGTAGCACATAGTAATTACTTCTATCATAGCTCTCTAATGAAATTGCTTCATTACTTGTCTGTTTTCTTCACTAGGGTTTGACTACTTTGGTAAGAGGGATGATATCAGTGCTTTTTAGTAAGACAAGTTTTTAGATTGAGCATTTTAAAAAATATAAGTTAAAAAAACAAAAAAATAGGTCTCACTGTGTTGCCCAGACTGGTCTTAAACTCCTGGACTAGAGCCATCCTTCTGCCTCAGCCTTTGAAAGTGATAGGATTACAGGCGTGAGCCACTGTGCCCAGCCTAAAAATATAAGACTTTATAGATTATAAAATATACAAAAAGTACATAGCTGGTAAATACATAGCTCAGTGAATTTTCACTAAGAACATACCAGTGTAACCAGCACCTACATCAAGATACAGAATATCACTAGAACTCTACAAGCTGCCTCATGCCTTCTTCTAGTCACTAATCCAGCTCATAGAGGATTTAATTTACATGGGAAATCCTTTAACATATAGATTTCTGTACCTATTTTGTGTGTATCTTTACATATACAAGGAATATAGGTATTGGAATTTTGATCCTGTAGAAAGAACATACATAATTTATGTTATAGAAACAATTATGTCATAGTTTCATACAATAGACAAGTTCAAAATAACATAATACTACTAAGGTTTATTTGTGAGATGTTATATTTAGGTAGGTGTTTTTGTTCATACATTTAATATGATTTTGGAGTGGCAGAAAATAATATGATAGAACAAAGTATATTTGCTGAAAATGGCCTATGAATTATGAGTGGTAAATATGCTTGGGATAGGTATAGTAAACACGTAAAGCGCTTTCCAAGTAGTGTTAGGCCTCTGGGTTTTAATGTGAATTATGTTGCTGGCATATTTTGGCAGTGGGGTCATCCAGCGGGCAACTGAAGTGTAATTTTACATGTACAGTGAGGAACGGACTAGCTGTCCTGTTATAGACAGCTGGCTTGCTAAAAATTGTGGGGGTTTTTTGTTTTTTTTAAACAATTAGCAATAATTTTAGAGCATAGTAAACTCTAAGATTGTGTAGCTCTTTGAATATATAACTATATTCTTTTAAATATTCTTTTTCCTTAGATAGGCTTTTTATCTGTGAATCTTAAATCCATTAAGTGGAGAGAATATGGATTCTTAAACCTAGATTTCTAAGAGACCTGGATTCAAGTTCTAGCCTCATAACTTTTGAACTGTCATTTATGGGCAAGCCATTTAACATTTGTGAGCTTGTCAGAATTTTCATCTCTCAAATGGGGATGATTGGGAGATGGAGGTGGAGGCAGGAGGATCACTTGAGCCTAGGAGTTTGAGACCAGCCTGGGCAACATAGGAGACCCTGTCTCTACAAAAATGACAAAATTATTATTAAATAGCTGAGTGTGGTGGCATTCACCTGTGGTCCCAGCTACTTGGGAGGCTGAGGTGGGAGGACTGCTTGAGCCTGGGAGGTCGAGGCTGCAGTGATCTGTAATCATGCCATTGTCCTCCAGGCTGGGCAACAGAGTGAGACCCTGCCTCAAAAAAAAAGAAAATGGGGGTAATATTTGCCTCATAAGACTATCATTGGAGTTAAAAAAATTTTATGTGAAGCACCGAGCATATAGTAAGTACTCAATAAGTCTTCCTTTTCCCTCTTGAATACATCTATTTCTCGTTTTATTTATTTATTAATAATTTTTCTTCTTCTTTTTTTTTTTTTTTAAATAAAGACAGTCTTGGCCTGGCGTGGTGGCTCGCGCCTGTAATCCTAGCACTTTGGGAGGCTAAGGTGGGTGGATCATGAGGTCAGGAGATGGAGACCATCCTGGCTAACACAGTGAAACCCTGTCTCTACTAAAAATACAAAAAAATTAGCGAGGCGTGATGGCGGGTGCCCGTAGTCCCAACTACTCGGGAGGCTGAGGCAGGAGAATGGCGTGAACCCAGGAGGCGAAGCTTGCAGTGAGCAGAGATTGCGCCACTGCACTCCAGCCTGGGCAATAGAGCGAGACTCCGTCTCCAAAAAAAAAAATAAATAAATAAAAATAAGGCAGTCTCACTCTGTCACCCAGCCTGGAGTGCAGTGGTGCAATCTTGGCTCACTGCAACCTCTGCATCCTGGGTTCAAGTGATTCTCGTGCCTCAGCCTCCCAAATAGGTGGGACTATAGGTGCGTGCCACCATGCCCGGCTAATTTTTGTATTTTTAGTAGAGACAGGGTTTCACCATATTGACCAAGCTGGTCTTGAACTCCTGACTTCAAGCGATCCTCCTGCCTTGGCCTCCCAAAGTGCTGAGATTATAGGTGTGAGCCACTGTGCCCAGCCTATTTCTTGTTATGTTTAAGTATGAAATCAGTAATTTTTTTTTTTTTGAGACAGAGTCTTTCTCCGTTGCCCAGGCTGGAGTGCAGGGGCGCGATCTCGGCTCACTGCAAGCTCCGCCTCCCAGGTTCGCACCTCCCGAGTAGCTGGGAGTATGGCTGCCTGCCACCATGCCCGGCTGATTTTTTGTAGAGACAGGGTTTCACCGTGTTAGCCAGGATGGTCTCAATCTCCTGACCTTGTGATCCGCCCGCCTCAGCCTCCCAGAGTGCTGGGATTACAGGCGTGAGCCACCGTGCCCAGCCGAAATCAAGAATTTTAAGAATTTCATTGTGTGATTTTTAGAAAAAATGGCTAAAGTTTGTTGCTAAAAGAAGTAGATATTAGGACAGTCTGTCTGCTAGTTGTCTTTCAAGTGTGATATTTTTCAATTAAAATATTTATTGTGGCATTAGGGCATTTAAAAAAATTTTTTGAAAAAATATTGCAAAGAAATGCTGCTCTTGATGTCTTAGCATATAGGATTAATGGATTTTAGAATGTATTTGATTCAGTGTGAGTTATCATAACAAAATGTGTTCTGTTTGTTAATGACAAACATTCCTTAAATAATTGACAGATTTTAGTACTATTGCTGTTTGTAGTGTGTAAGTATTTGTTTGAAATCTGTTTGCTTTTATTGATCAGATGATAGTGGACTGAGTAATCTCTGGAATTTTCTTTCTTTTTTTTTTTTTTTGAGACAGAGTCTTGCTCTGTCTCCCAGGCTGGAGGGCAGTGGTGCAGTTTCGGCTCACTGCAACCTCCGGCTCCTGGGTTCAAGCGATTCTCCTGCCTCAGCCTCCCAGGTAGCTGGGATTACAGGTGCCCGCCACCATGCCCAGCTAATTTTTGTGTTTTTAGTGGAGACGGGGTTTTGCCATTTTGGCCAGGCAGGTCTTGAACTGCTGACCTCAGGTAATCTACCTGCCTTGGCCTCCCAAAGTGCTGGGATTACAGGTGTGAGCCACCACACTCGGTCTGGAATTTCCTTTTTGTTTTTTTTTCGTGAGACAGTGTCTCACTGTATTGCCCAGGCTGGACTCAAACTCCTGGGCTCAAGCAGTCCTCCCACTTCAACCTCCTGAGTAGCTGGTACTACAGCTGTGTGCCACTATGCTGCCTGGCTAGATTTTTTTTTTTGATGTAAGGGAGAAAGTTCTTAGGTGACTGTGTGGACATGTTTATAAATGATTTTTAGATTGTATTTTTTTGCCTTATTATTATTATTATTATTTTTGTGAAACAGAGTCTCTCTCTGTCGCCCAGGCTAGAGTACAGTGGCGCGATTTTGGCTCACTGCAACCTCTGCTTTCTGGGTTCAAGTGATTCTTAATTCTTGTGCCTCAGCCTCCCAAGTAGCTGGGATTACAGGTGTGTGCCACCACACTCAGTTAATTTTTGTATTTTTAGTAGAGACAGGGTTTCACCATGTTGGCCAGACTGGTCTCGAACTCCTGACCTCAAGCGATCTGCCTGCCTTGGCCTCCCAAAATGCTGGGATTACAGGCGTGAGCCACTTCACCCGACCAATATTTTTGTCTTATTTTGCTTTTGCAACTCTATTTTCTTTTAGTTCTCTTTCTTTCCTCTGCTACTGTTTTATAAATAAGATCTTAAAGAAATAGAAAAGTTGGAAGGGAACACTAATATGTCTATCACTTTAACACTAATATGTCTAACTAGATTCAAAAGATAACGTTATGCCATCCCTATCTGCTTTATTGTACCCTATGTGATTATGTGTGTGTGTGTGTGTGTATATATATGTGTGTGTGTGTGTATATATATATATATATTTTTTTTTTAGACGGAGCCTCCCTCTGTCGCCCAGGCTGGAGTGCAATGGCATGATCTCGGCTCACTACAAGCTCCACCTCTTGGGTTCATGCCATTCTCCTGCCTCAGCCTCCCGAGTAGCTGGGATTACAGGCGCCCGCCACCACGCCTGGCAAATTTTTTGTATTTTTAGTAGAGACGGGGTTTTCACTGTGTTAGCAAGGATGGTCTCAATCTCCTGACCTCGTGATCTGCCCGCTTCAGCTTTCCAAAATGCTGGGATTACAGGCGTGAGCAGCCACCATGCCTGGTTGTGATTGTATATATTTTTGCAGAACCTTATGAAAGTAAGTTGTGCCTGCGTGCCGTGACTCACATCTGTAACCCCAGCACTTTGGGAAGCTGAGGCAGGTGGATCACCTGAGGTCAGGAGTTTGAGACCAGCCTGGCCAACATGGTGAAACCCCGTGTGTACTAAAAGTACAAAAAATGGCTGGGCGTGCTGGTGGGCACCTGTAATCCCAGCTACTCGGGGAGGCTGCGGCAGGAGAATCACTTCAGCCTGGGAGGTGGGGGTTACAGTGAGCCGACATGGTGCCTTTGCACTCCAGCCTGGGTGACAAGAGCGAAACTCTGTCTCAAAAAAAAGTTATGCATATCGTGACAAGTTTACTGCAAAATACTTAGTATATATTTCCTAAGAAATACATATTTTTCATGTCACCAGTGTACTATTACCCACACCTAAGAAAAATAATACTCTAATTTAATACTGAATTTATATTTTGAATTGTCCCAACTGTCCTGAAAAATGTTCTTTTCAAAAGAGAGCTCAGTTAAATTTTTGCATTTCATTTGATTATCTCTTTTTAGTCTCTCAATCTAGGAAGTTCCTTCCCACATTTCTCTTCCCTATGACATTGAAATGTCTTTGAAGAGACCAGTCATCTTGTAGAATGGCCTGTTTTCTAGAGTTTTCTGATTGTTTCTTGGATTGTTTAACTTGTTCTTCTGGTGCTTGTATATCCTGTAAACTGAAAGTTATATTGTAAAGGATTGAATAGATTCATGTTAAAAAGTTTTGGCAAGAACACTTTGTAGGTGATGTTGCATATCATGTCATGTATTATGGGAGGCATATAATGTCAGCTGTTCTACTCTCAGTGACGTAAGTTTGAAAGGTTTAAGGTGGTGTTTGCTTATGTCTCCATTTTAAAAGTAAATTTTTCCTCCTGTTATGTACTGTAATCTGTGGGACTGATACTTCGGTACCATACAAATATTCCATTTCTCAATATTCTTTCTCTAATAATTTTAGCATCTTTTTTGATCCTTAGGTCTTTAATTAAGGATTGCAAAATGGTGATTTTTCTAATTCTGTAATTCTTTTTCATTTAATAGTTATTCAGTTAATAAGAGCTTTGTAACCGTTATCAACTGGGAGTGAACAACAGTTCCTATTAAAAGAGAACAGTAAACGCTTAATTTTTTCCTTACTTTTTAGAGGGAGGATTTGTGCAATAGTCATCTATGATCGTAGCAAATGAGGTTTTTAATGGTCTCATGACTTTTGTTGTATTGTAGTCATTTGGAGACTTTTTTTTTTTGATGCTCAAATTGTCTCAAATAAGGACAATGGGAGCTTCTTCAAACAGGTTCCTGAATTATTTTTTCCTGAACCCATTAGTCTTTGGATGATTCCTTACTTTTGGGTACATGATATCTTGGCTCACCATGGACTTTTCCTGCTTTAGACTTGGAATCAGCAATTTCCCCAAGAAGCTTGGTCTTCTTACAGTGGAGGATTGTATTTAGTTTTATATTTATTTAATTAAAAATTTTTTTGCGGGGGAGGGGCAAAGTCTTGCTCTGTCACCCAGGGTGGAGTGCAGTGGCATGATCTTGGCTCACGGCAACCTCTGTCTCCAGGGTTCAAGCAATTTTCCTGCCTCAGCCTCCAGAGTAGCTGGGATTACAGGCACGCGCTACCATACTTCACTAATTTTTGTATTTTTGGTAGAGACAGGGTTTCACCGTGTTGACCAGGCTGGTCTGGGACTCCTGACCTCAGGTGATCTGCCTGCCTCAGCCTCCCAAAGTGCTAGGATTACAGGCATGAGTCACTACACCCTGCCGAGATTGTATTTAGAAACCACTATTTAGATGCTAAGTATGCTCCTTGTTATTGGGCTGTCATTGAGACTCTGACAGGAGGGAGTAAAAAGCATGATATCATCTTGATAATTCCGATTCCAATTTAACATTATAGGTTTCTTCCTTCTCTTCTCCCTACTACTCTTCCTCCTCCTCCTTTTGGTTTGTTAAATTATTTTTGTTTTAATCTCCTTTTCGTTGAAAATCGTAGTTTTTATTAACATTGACTTATTTGTTTTTTCTAAGTGTTTATAAAATAGTTTCAAAAATAAACAAAAGTGCTCAGCGGGACTCAAAATTTCTTTGCATTTCTTTTTGTCCTTAGACTGTATCCTGCTAAGGATGTACCTATTGTAAGTAGGACTATGTTTAAAAGTCACTTGAAATAATTATTTTCTCAGTTTGATTGTTACCAGTTTGATACGCAGTTAGATCTACTTATTTCATTTTAGGATTTGCTTTTCCTGTTTTTAGACTTAATTTGGCTGGGTGCTATGGCGCACGCCTGTAATCCCAACACTTTGGGAGCCTAAGGTGGGAAGTTCACTTGAGCCTAGGAGGTTGAGGCTGCAGTGACATGTGATTGTGCTGCTGCACTCCAACCTGGGTGACAGAGTGAAACAGTATTTCAAAAAAATAATTTTAAAAAACACCCTTGATTTTATTCTTTGAATATGTAAAGCACTTACATAGTTCAGAAAGAGAAACCATTTAAAAGTTATACTTAGGAATCTCATTGTCTTTGTTTTTAGAGATGAGATCTTGCTCTATCACCCAGGTTGGAGTGATAGAGCAAGTGCAGTGGCACAATCATTATATCACTGCAGCCTTGAACTCTTGGGTTCAAGCCATCCTCTTGCCTTAGTCTTCTGAGTAGCTAATACTATAGGTGCGTGCCACTGTGCCTTGCTAATTATTTTTTTAAATTACATTTTATTTTAGTAGGGATGGGGTCTTGCTTTGTTGCCCAGGCTGGTTTTGAACTCCAGGCCTCAAACAGTCCTCCTGCCTCAGCCTCCCAAAGTGCTGAGATTACAGGCATGAGCCATTGTGCCTGGCCAGGAATCTCATTTTCATCCCCATCTTTTTCATCCTGTTTTCTCACTCCTCTGTACGTAACCATTTTTTTAAGTCTTTGATTAATCATTCTAATATTTTTCTTTCAAAAATAAAATGTATGTATTCTCTTTTCATATACCAAAGGTAGTATACCATGTATTCTGTTCTGTACCTCTTCTTTTTTTCCACTTACTGTATGCTGGAGAGGACTTCGTATTGGTACATAAGATGTTTCTCATTCTTTTTTATGGAGACACAATTTTCTATTATACGGATGTACCATAGTTTTACTAAGTGAGTTTGGTTCTGAAGGATATTTATGTTTAATCTTTTGAACTATGTATAAGTAATACATATTGAATAAATTGATTAAAAATTAAAGCTTTCCCAGCATTTCGGGAGGCTGAGGCAGTAAGATTGCTTGAGGCTAGCAGTTTGAAACCAGCCTGGGCAACATAATGAGACCCTGTCTTTACAAAAACAAACAAAAAAACTAGCCAAGCATTGTGGTGTGTGCCTGTGGTCCTATCTACTGGGAAGGCTGACATGGGAGGATCACTTGAGCCCAGGAGATCGAAGTTAAGGTGAGCCATGATGATCATGCCATGGTCGTAGTCCAGCAGCCTGGGCAATAGAGCAAGACCCTGTCTCTTAAAAGAGAAAAAAGGAAAAAGGAAAAAGTTTCTTTCCCAAGTAACTGAGAAGGAGCTGATTTTTTCCAGAAGAGTCTTGAAGCTTGCAGAGGTATCTTTGTTCTGTTTTGTTGTTGCTGAGATAATTTTCGGAAAAAAATGGTAGATATATTTTGGTTTGGTGCTTAGGTCTGAAGGGACAGTAGATGGTTTGCCTCCTTTGTTTCACTGTTTCCTGACTCCTTAGAACTAAAAAAAAGTCCATATCTTGGATGTTTTCATGTAAGGATACATTCTGTCTTCACTGGTTTTTCCCCAAAATTCCCCTCTTATGTACATCTTACCTACCATTTCCCCTTAACTTTAACCTTTCTTCTGTCTCTTTTTTTGTCTTAAGTCTCAGATTATATATAGGATTCTAAGCATTTAATGTACAACTTCTTACAGTATAGTAGGGCAGAACAGATGTATCCTATGAATGAAAAGAGAAAGAGATCAGGAAAATGCTTAAGGCAGAGGGAAGAGTCTGTTGGGATATAAAGAATTCAATCTGTGGGCTTGTAGAATGAGAATTGGTTCAGGGAATCATACAGATCTAAATTGTCTTTTACTCCATTTAATTAGAATGGAAGTTGTTTCATTTATTGATCAAAATATTTGAGCATCTACCATGACCAACTTCCTGATGTGTAGGCACTGTGGAGGATACAAAACATTTTGTCATTATGGTAGCTTTTAAAAAATGCACGCTAGGTACCAGACTTACATTACCATATATTAAATTACCATAGTAGTTATAGGCAGTTGTTATTTTTCCTTTTCATTCATATACTGATGCTCCCTGACTTACAATGGGGTTACATCCTGATAAACCCATTATAAGTTGAAAATACTGTATGTCGAAAATGCATTTATTACACCTAACCTACCGAATATAATAGCTTAGCTTAGCCTTCCTTAAATGTGCTCAGAACACATTAGCCTACAGTTGGACAGAATCATCTGGCAACACAGTATATACTATTGAGGATCAGTTGTTTACCCTTGTGAGAGCTACTGCTTTCTGCTGCTGCCCAGCATTATGAGAAAGTATCATACTGCATATTGCTAGCCTGGGAAAAGATAAAAATTCAAAATTTGAAGTATGATTTCTACTGAATGCATATTGATTTCGCACTGTGCTAAAGTTGAAAAATTATAAGTTAAACCATCATAAGTTGTGGACCATCTGTATACAAGAGAAGGCATAAAATGTGCAGTTTAAGGGAAATAATAAAATGAGTATTAGTGTTGTCATTGCCCAGGTCAACAAACCAGAAGTGCTTCCCTCCAGCCTCACCATCCTTGTCAACATATCCCCCTCAGTGGAGGTAGCTATTATCCTGACCTTTGTGACTGTTTTTTGCTTTGCTTCATAATTTTAAGTCCTAGCTATACATCCTTAAACAATATAGTTTTCCTTGTTTTTGAACTTCATGTGAATATAATAATACTATGTGTATATTATGTAATCTAAAAAATTAGTTCAGTATTTATGAAATTCTTCTGCTTCCGCCGCTGCCGCTGCTTCCGCCGCTGCCGCTGTTGCTGCTGCTTCTGCTGCTGCTGCTTCTGTT
Organism: Chlorocebus sabaeus; assembly: GCF_047675955.1. Lineage (NCBI taxonomy): Eukaryota > Metazoa > Chordata > Mammalia > Primates > Cercopithecidae > Chlorocebus > Chlorocebus sabaeus. The sequence goes on along the minus strand of NC_132929.1, from coordinate 47,906,196 downwards.
TCTTCTTCTGCTTCTTCTGTTTCTTCTGCTTCTTCTGTTTCTTCTTCTGCTTCCACTGCTTCCACTGCTTCCACTGCTTCTGCTTCTGCTTCTGCTGCTACTTCTGCTGCTTCTGCTGCTGCTGCTGCTGCTGCTTCTGCTTGCTGTTTGCTGCTGCTTCTGCTTGCTGCTGCTTCTCCTTCTGCTTCTGCTGCTGCTGCTTCTGTTTCTTCTTCTGCTTCTTCTGTTTCTTCTGCTTCTTCTGTTTCTTCTTCTGCTTCCACTGCTTCCACTGCTTCTGCTTCTGCTTCTGCTGCTGCTTCTGCTGCTGCTGCTGCTTCTGCTTGCTGTTTGCTGCTGCTTCTGCTTGCTGTTTGCTGCTGCTTCTGCTTGCTGTTTGCTGCTGCTTCTGCTTATTGTTGCTTCTCCTGTTTCTGCTGCTGCTGCTGCTGCTTCTGCTCCTGCTGCTGCTGCTTCTGCTGCTGCTGCTTTTTTTTTTTCCTTGCAGTGCAGTGGCGCTATCTTGGCTCACTGCAACCTTCACCTGCCAGGCTCAAGTGATTGTCCTTCCTCAGCTGAGAAGAATCACTTGAACCTGGGAGGTGGAGGTTGCAGTGAACTGAGATCGCACCACTGCACTCCAGCCTGGGTGACAGAGTGAGATTCCATCCCCAAAAAAGCAACAAACAAACAAAAAATAATTTGAATTTCTCTGTAGGTTCTTGATTTTCTATATATACAATTATGTCATATGCAAATAATGACAACTTTGTCTCTTGTTTCTAATCCTTATACCTTTTATTTTTTTCCTGCTTTCCTTTGCTGCCTGAGATCTCCAGCATAATGTTGATAGAACTTTATAGGGCCATCTTTGTTTCGTTCTTCCTCATCTCAAGGGGAAAATATTCAACCTTTCCTCATTAAGCATGGTGTAGGCTTTGTAGACACCTTTTATCAAATCAGGGAAGCTTCTGTTTTTCATTTGCCAAGACTCCATTAGAGACATGTATAACTACTGAATTGTCTTGGATTTTTTTGAGATGTGGTTGATTATATTGATTGGCTTTCTGATATATCTGTTATTTCTGGATTCAGAGTCCAGAGTGCTCACCATTACACCATGGAACCATCTAATCTGTTATTTCTGTTGTTAGTTTTTATCCCTTTTTCCAATCCTGATCCTTTGCTTTTTTTTTTTTTTTTTTTTTTTTGAGACGGAGTCTTGCTCTGTCTCCCAAGCTGGAGTGCAGTGGCTCAGTCTCAGCTCACTGCAGCCTCAGCCTCCTGGGTTCAAGCAATTCTCCTGTCTCAGCCTCCTGAGTAACTGGGACTACAGGTGCCTGCCACCACACCCGGCCAATTTTTGTATTTTTAGTAGAGACAGGGTTCTACCATGTTGGTCAGGCTGGTCTCAAACTCCTGGCCTCAGGTGATCCACCCGCCTCGGCCTCCCAGAATTCTGGGATTACAGGCATGAGCCACTGTGCCCAGCCTTGTTTTTTTTCTTTTTTTGAGACAAGGTCTCGCTCTTGCCTAGGCTGGAGTGCAGTGGTGTGACCGCGGCTGGCTGCAGTCTTGATCTCCCAGGTTTGAGTGATTCTGCCACATCAGGATCCTGAGTAGCTGGGACTACGGGTTTGTGTCACTAGACCTGGCTAATTTTTTTTTCTTTTTTTTTTTTGAGATAGGGTCTTGCTCTGTCGCCCAGCGTCTCAGCTTATTGCCAACCTCTGCCTCCCAGGTTCAAGCAATTCTCGTGACTCAGCCTCCTGAGTAGCTGAGACCACAGGTGTGCACCACCACACCCAGCTGACTTTTATATTTTTCAGTAGAGTTGAGGTTTCACCATGTTGGCCAGACTGGTCTGGAACTTCTGGCCTCAATTGAGCTGTCTGCCTTAGCCTCCCAAAGTGCTGGATTACAGGTATGAGATCCTGGCCCGGACGTGGCTACTTTTTGAAAGTTTTTTGTAGAGATGAGGTCTTGGCTGTGTTGCCAGGGTTGATCTCGAACTTCAGGGCTCAAGTGATCTTTCTGCCTCGGCCTCCCGGTATTGCAATTACAGCTGTGAGCTACTGTGTCTGGCCTCTTTTTCTTTTTAATTTCTTGATTTTGCCGGAGGTTTGCCAATTTGTAGTTTTTTTTTTTTTTTAAATACAACTTCTGGCTTTGATGGCCCTTACTATTTTGTTTTCTCTCTACTTATCACTTTCTCGTTTTTGTCATTTCTTTTCTAACTAATATATGATTGCAACAGTTTGTTTTGTTTTGTTTTTGAGATAGGGGTCTCATTATATCGCCCAGGCTGGTCTCAAACTCCTGGACTCAAGTAATCCTCCTGCCTCAGCCTCCTGGCTAGCTGGGCCTATAGGTGTGTGACACCACACACACCTGATCACTTCTGTTATTTCCTTCTACTTTCTTCAGGTTTATTTTGCTATTCTTTTTTATCTTCTTGAATAGATAGCTCTCTAAGTTTTGGGTTTTTTTCCTATTATACTTATTTAGGGTTATGCATTTTCCCATGAAGTATTGCTTTAATTGCATCTCACAAGTTTTGAAATGTAGTTTTGTTATTTATTTCAAAATATTTTTCATTTACTGGTCACATATATTATTTAGGAGTATATTTTAAAATTTCCAAATACGTGACAATTTTTAATATGTTAGTTATCTATTGTTGCATAACCAGTTAAGCCGAAAACTTAGTGGCTTATTATCCTTTACAGTTTTTGTGGGTCAGGAGTGGTTACACTTGACATTTCTGCCTTAGTTCCTTTCCATGTGGGTTTTTCCATGAAACTTTTAAACTGTTGTCAGGGCATGGTCGGTGGAATTCCTGAGAGAGAGAGCATACCAGATAGAAGCCATGTTGTCATTTATGACCTAGCCTTACTTCTGCATTCTGGTGATCCAGAGTTACAGAGCTCCATTCATGTTTGAGGAGGAGGAAGCATAGGGAAAAGTGTCAAGTTACATTGTAAAATTATATATGGGATGGGATATACACTGGTGTGGCCATCTTTGAAAAATACATTTGTTATGCCCACTCATCTTTTTTATACTGATTTCTATTTAATTGTTTTCAGAGGAAATGATCTTATGGTTTCAGTGGTCTTTTTCTGTTTCTTCTTTTTTTAAAAAATATTTTTATTTTATTTATTTATTTTTGAGATGGAGTTTTGCTCTGTCACCAGGCTGGAGTGCAGTGGCATGATCTCGGCTCACGGCAACCTCCGTCTCCCTGGTTCAAGCGATTCTCCTGCCTCAGCCTCCTGAGTAGCTGGGATTACAGGCATGCGCCACCACACCCAACTCATTTTTGTATTTTTAGCAGAGACACGGGGTTACACCATGTTGGCCAGGATGGTCTCGATCTCTTGACCTGATGATCCGCCTACCTAGGCCTCCCAGTTTTTAAATATTTTTGTTTCACCATCTTAGTCTTTCTTTTTCTGGATCTCCAGTTTATATACAGGCATACTTCTGATACATTTAGGTTCAGTTTCAGACCACTGCAGTAAAGCAAGTATTGTAATAAAGTGAATATTGCAATAGAGCAAGTTATATGAAACTTCTGTTTTCCCATTGCATATAAGACTTATGTTTATACTGTACTATAGTCTATTTAAAGTGTGTAATAGCACCATGTCTACAAAAATATACGCACCGTGATTAAAAAATACTTTATTAAAAAATGCTAATGGTCACCTGAGCCTTCATTGAATTGTAATCTTTTTGCTGGTGGAGGTTCTTTACTTCATGGTGGTGGCTGCTGACTAATCAGGATAGTGGATGCTGAAAGTTGGAGTGGCTGTGGCAATTTCTTGAAATAAGACAATGAAGTTTGCTGCATCAGTGGACTATTCCTTTAATGAAAGATTTCTCTGTAGCATGCAGTGTTGTTTGATAGCATTTTACGCACAATAGAACTTTTTTCAAAATTGGAGTCAGTCCTCTCAAACCCTACAGTTGCTTTATCAACTAAGTTTATGTAATATTATACATTCTTCGTTGTCATTTCAACAGTTTTCTCAGCATCTTCTCAAGGAGTAGATTCTATCTCAAGAAACCGCTTTCTTTGGTCATCAGTAAGAAGCAACTCATCATCTGTTCATGTTTTATCATGAGATTGCTGCAGTTCAGTCATATCTTTAGGCTCCATTTTAAATTCTAGTTATTTTTGTTTCCACCACACCTGCAATTCCTTCTTCCACTGAAGTCTTGAACCCCTCAAAGTCATCCATGAGGGTTGGGATCAGCCTCTTCCAAACTCCTGTTAATGTTATGTTGATCTCTTCCCATGAGTCATGAATGTTCTTAATGGCATCCAGAAAGGTGAATTCTTTACAGAAGGTTTTACATTTACCTTGCGCAGATCCATCAGGGGAATCACTATCTATGGCAGCTAAAGCCTCATGAAATGTTTCAAATAATAAGACTTGAAAGTTGAAATTACTCCTTGATCCATGGACTGCAGTGTGGATGTTGTGTTAGCAGGTGGGAAAACATTAATCGCCTTGTACATCTTTATCAGAGCCCTTGGGTAACTAGGTGCATTGTCAATAAACAGTAGTAGTTTGAAGGAATCTTATTTTTCTGAGCAGTAGGTCTCAACGGTGGGCTTAAAACATTCAGTAAACCTTCCTGTCAACAGATGTATTGTCATTTGGTCTTTGTTTTTCCATTCAGAGAGCACAGGCAAAGTAGATTTAGTGTAATTTTTTTGTTGTTCCCTGATACAGGGTCTCATGGTTGCATAGTGTGGAGTGCGGTGGTGTGATCTCAACTCACTGCAACCTCCGCCTCCCAGGTTCAGATGATTCTCCCACCTCAGCCTCCTGAGTATCTGGGACTACAGGCCTGCACCACCATGCCCAGCTAATTTTTTCTTTTTTTTTTTTTTTGAGACAGAGTCTTGCTCTGTCACTCAGGCTGGAGAGTACAGTGGTGCAATCTCGGCTCACTGCAACCTCCGCCTCCTGGGTTCAAATGATTCTCCTGCCTCAGCCTCTCAAGTAGCTGGGATTACAGGTGCCCACCACCATGCCCAGCTAATTTTTGTATTTTTAGCAGAGATAGGATTTCTCCAAGTTGGCCAGGTTGGTCTCAAACGCTTGACCTCTGGTATTCTACCCACCTTAATTTTTGTATATTTTATAAAGACAGGATTTCACCATGTTGGCCAGGCTGGTCTTGTACTCCTGACCTCAGATGATCAGCTTGTGGGAGACCTCAGCCTTCCACAGTGCTGGGATTACAGGCATGAACTACCATGTCTGGGCTCGATTTAGCGTTAATTCTCAAGAGCCCTAGGATTTTCAGAATGGTCAATGAGCTTTGGTTTCAGCTTAGTCGTTAGCTGCCTTAGTGCCTAACAGGAGAGGCAGCCTGTTCTTTGAGGCTTTGAAGCCAGGCATTCACTTCTTCTAATTATGAAAGTCCTAGATGGCATATTTTTCCAACACAAGGCCGTTTTGTCTACTTTAAAAATCTGTTGTTTAGTGTAGCCGCCTTCATCAATTATCTTAGTTGGATCTTCTGCATAACTTGCTCCAGCTTCTGTGTCACCACTTGCTGCTTTACCTTGCACTTTTATGTTATGGAGGTGGCTTCTTTCCTTAAACCTCATGGATCAACACTGCTAGTGTCCAACTTTTCTTCTATAACTTTCTCACCTCTCTCAGCTTTCATAGAAGTGAAGAGAGGTAGGATTGCTCCATATTAGCTTTGGCTTAAGGGAGTGCTGTGGCTAATTTGATCTTTCCAGACCGCTAAAACTTTCTCCATATCAGCAATAAGGTGGTTTTGCTTTCTTATTTGTGTGTTTGCTGGAGTAGCACTTTTAATTTCCTTCAAGAAGTTTTCCTTTGCATTTACAACTTGGCAAACTTTTTGCACAAGAGGTCTAACTTTTGGCCTGTCTTGGTTTTCAGCATGCCTTTCTCACTAAGCCTGATCATTCTCGGTTTTGATTTAAAGTGAGAGACATTTGAGTCTTCCTTTCATTTGAATACTTAGAGACCATTGTAGAGTTATTAATTGGCCTAATTTCAATATTGTGTGTTTCAGGCAATAGAGAGATGCCCCATGAGAAGAAAGAGTCAGGAACAGCTGGTCGATGGAACAGTCAGAACACACATAACATTGATTGATTAAGTTCAGTGTCTTATATGGGCATAATTTTTGGTGCCTCAGAACAATTGAAGTAACATCAAAGATCACTAATCACAGATCACCATAACAGATATAATAATAAAAAAGTTTGAAGCTAGGTGTGGCGGCTTAAACCTGTAATGCAGGTGCTTTAGAAGGCTGAGGCGAGAGGTTTGCTTTAAGGCCAGGAGTTTGAGACTAGACTCAGCTACATAACGAGACCTCCTCTGTACAAAAACTTAAAAAATAAGCTGGGCAGGGTGGCACACATTTGTAGTTCTAGCTACTCGGGAGGCTGAGACAGGAGGATTGCTTGAGCCCAGGAGTGTGAGGCTGCAGTGAGCTATGATGGTCATGCTACTGCACTCTAACCTGGGTGACAGAGCGAGATCCTGTCTCTAAGAATAAATACATTAAAAAAAGCTTGAATATTGTAAGAATTACCAAAAATTGACACAGAGACAGGAAGTGAGCACATGCTGTTAGGAGATGGCACCTGTTGACTTGCTTGACACAGTGTTGCCACAAACCTTTAATTTGTTAAAAAAAATTGCTGTATCTGTGCAGTGCAAATAAAGCAAAGTGCAGTAAAATGAGCTATGTCTATATATATTAGATTTTCTTACTCTTACATATTTTTTCTTTTATTGCTCCTCCTCCTCTTCCTCTTCTTCCTTCTTCCTCCTTCCTCTTTCTTCTGACAGGCTCTTGCTCTGTTTCCCAGCTGGAGTGCAGTGGTGTGATCATAGCTCACTGCAGCCTTGAATTCCTGGACTGAAGTGATCCTCCCACCTCAGCTTCCCAAGTTCCTGGGACTATAGCTACGAGCCACTGTGCCTGGCTTTCTTATATGTTTTCTTAACCTTTGTTTGTATTTTTGTATGTGTATTTTTCTTCTTTCACTGTGGATGATTTCTTCAGATGTATGTTTTAAGTTCACTACTTTTGAATGATTTTATTTTATTTTTGTTTTAATTTTTTTTTCTTTTTTTGAGATGGAGTCTCGCTCTGTCGCCCAGGCTGGAGTGCAGTGGCCGGATCTCAGCTCACTACAAGCTCCGCCTCCTAGGTTCACGCCATTCTCCTGCCTCAGCCTCCCGAGTAGCTGGGACTACAGGCGTGCACCACCACGCCCAGTTAATTTTTTGTATTTTTAGTAGAGACGGGGTTTCACCATGTTAGCCAGGATGGTCTCGATCTCCTGACCTCGTGATCTGCCCACCTCTGCCTCCCAAAGTGCTGGGATTACAGGCATGAGCCGCCGCGCTCGGCTGTTTTAATTTTTTTTAATTTTTATTATACTTTAAGTTCTAGGGTACATGTCCATAACGTGCAGGTTTGTTACATATGTATTCTTGTGCCATGTAGGCGTGCTGCACCCATCAACTCGTCATTTACATCAGGTATAACTCCCAATGCAATCCCTCCCCCCTCCCCCCTCCCCATGATAGGCCCCGGTGTATGATGTTCCCCTTCCCGAGTCCAAGTGATCTCATTGTTCAGTTCCCACCTATGAGTGAGAACATGCGGTGTTTGGTTTTCTGTTCTTGCGATAGTTTGCTGCGAATGATGGTTTCCAGCTGCATCCATGTTCCTACAAAGGACACAAACTCATCCTTTTTTATGGCTGCATAGTATTCCATGGTGTATATGTGCCACATTTTCTTAATCCATTCTTTTGAGATGGAGTCTCACTTTGTCATCCAGGCTGGAGTGCAGTGGCACGGTCTCAGCTCACTGCAACCTCCGCCTCCCTGGGTTCAAGTGGTTCTTGTGCCTTAGCGTCCCACGTAGCTGGGATTAGAGGCGCCTGCCATCATTCCCGGCTAATTTTTTATTTTTAATAGAGACGGGGTTTCACCAAGTTGGCCAGGCTGGTCTCGAACTCCTGACCTCAAGTGATCCACCCACCTCAGCCTCCCAAAGTGTTGGGATTACAGGCGTGAGCCACTGCGCCTGGCCTGATTTGATTTTTAATTTCAATTCTTTGTGTTTTACAGTTTTAGAAATTATTTTTAGTTCTTTACATTTGCTAAGTCATTTTTTTCTCTGTTGCCCAGGCTGGAGTGCAGTGGTGTGATCTCGGCTCACTGCAGGCTCTTTCCCTTGGGCTTAGGTGATCCTCTTGCCTCAGCCTCTTGAGTTGCTGGGACTATGGGTGCAGGCCACCACACCCAGCTATTTTTTATTTTATTTTATTTTTTGTAGAGACAGGGTCTCACTGTGTTGCCCAGGCTGGTCTTGAACTCCTGGGCTCAAGTATCAGCCCACCTTGGCCTCCCAAAGTGCTGTAATTACAGGCGTGAGCCACCACACCTAGCTTGCTAAGTCATTTTTTAATGATTCTTTCCCCCTCATGTATACGACCCTTTCAAGCTTGTTTGTTGCTTTAAACTTTAGAAAGTAGTTATTTTATATTCTCTATATGATCTTTTCTAATATCTGAAATTTTTGCGTGTGTGTTTGTATGCTTGCTTGCTTTCATTTGTGGTGGTTTTTTTCTTGCTTGTTAATTTTTCTTGGGACATTATTTGTGGATTTTGCACATGTATCTTCTAAATGTTTATGGCCTGATGTTTTTTGCTTCACCTAGGAGATAGGAATTAGAGCCTCAAATCTGTGAGCGTGCATGTGTGTGTGTAAGTAAGGTGGTGGCTGAAGTGGTGTTATGTGTTGTTATAAGTAACTGGAAACTGTGGCTTGTGCCACCTAGTTTGTTTGGGCTGCAAGCTAGTAGTGTTTTTTTTTTTACATTTTTAAATGGTTGGAAAAAAAAAAATTGTGATGTGAAAATCATATGAAATTCAAACTTAAGTGCCTATGAATCTTTATTGAATAGATCCATGTTTATTGGTTTATGTATTGTTTGTGACTGTTTTCATGCTACAACAGCAGAGCTGATTGGTTGCAACAGAGATCATATTGCCTTCAAAGCCTTATATATATATATACACACACACACATATATATACACACACACATACACATATATATATACACACACATACACACACATATATATATATATATTTTTTTTATTTTTTATTTTTTGGAGACAGTCTCCCTCTGTTGCCCAGGATGGTGGGCAGTGGTCATGCAGTGGTGAAATCATAGTTTACTGCAGTCTTAAACCCCTGGGCTCAAAGGATCCTCCTTCCTCAGTCTCCGGAGTAACTGGGACTACAGGCAGGCACCACACTCCGCTAAGGCCTAAAATATTTATACCTCTGGCCCTTTACAGAAAAAGTTTGCTGTTTCCTGTTAATAACTTGTCAGGAACTCTCCTTTCTCCCATCCTTCTTTTCTGCTCAGTGCCAAAGCAGCTTTCTTTGAAGTTCTTAGGGGATTAGGTTAGAATGGAACAGGTTTACTTTTGTTCATTTTACTGGTTCCAGCCATATGGTATAGGCGTCTCTTAACAGACTCACCACTAAGGCTGGGTCATGGGCTTGGCTTCTATCGTTATGAGACTATGAAAACCAAAGCCTGAGTTTGGCTTCTGTCACTAGCTAACCTGGCTTCAGTGCTCTGCTTATCTCTCTGAATTCCTGCCCTATCTTATGTTTTGGGCTTATAATTCTTTGACATTAGCTCTTTGCAAAGGCTTTTAAGAGTATATATTTTTGGCCGGGCATGGTGGCTAAACGCCTGTAATCCCATCACTTTGGGAGGCCGAAGTGGGTGGATCATGAGGTCAGGAGATCGAGACCATCCTGGCTAACACAGTGAAACCCTGTCTCTACTTAAAAAATGCAAAAAATTAGCCAGGCGTGGTGGCGGGCACCTGTAGTCCCAGCTACTCCGGAGGCTGAGGCAGGGAGAATGGTGTGAACCTGGGAGGTGGAGCTTGCAGTGAGCTGAGATCGTGCCACTGCACTCCATCCTGGGCGACAGAGCGAAACTCCATCTCAAAAAAAAAAAAAAAAAAAAAAAAATATATATATATATATATATATTTTCTGATGTATTTAGTTTTAAAACTCTTAGTGGTAGTTGTGTTCTACGTAATTGGCCTTTTTTGAATGTGAAGAAATTAAGGTTCAAAAAGAGAGAGCAGTTCGGGTAAAGTTGTGTTACTAGTAAGTAGACAAGAGTTTGACTTTCGGAAGCTTATTTATGATCTAGGAGTGTGAGGCTTGCATATTCTTTCCCATATATGACTGTAGTCTTAAGGATTTCTACTGTTTCAGCCATGTGGAAATGTCTCAGTTATGGAGGACAAGAAAAGAAAGAAAAGAAAAACAAGAAAAGAATGAAGTGTTTAAAAGCTGTTTGGTATAGAAAGCTAGCACCCCATATACTCAAAAAATAAAAATGAAAAAGAAATGGTGAATTTTGTTTGCAAAATTCAGTAAATTTGTCTTATTAACTATATGTATCAATGATTAAAATAGGTATGAAAGGTGCCTTTTTTTTTTTTTTTTTTTGAGACAGATCTTACTGTGTTATGCAGGCTGTGGTGCAGTGGTGAAGTCATAGCTTACTGCAGCCTTGAACTCCTAGGGTCCAGTGATCCTCCTGCCTCAGCCTCCCAAGTAGCTAGGACTATCGGTACGAGCCACCACACGTGGGTAGATGTTTAGATTTTTTTTGTGGAGTTGAAGTGTTGCTTTTTTTTTTTTTTTTTGCTGAAACTGTTCTTGAACTCATGGGCTCAAGTGATTTTCCCACCTCAGCCTCCCAAAGTGCTGGGATTATAGGGGTGAACCACTGTGCCCAGCACCCAATCATTGTTTATTTATATACAGTATCACACTTAATCTCACAGCAACAATGAACTAGGTGATGGAGATTTTTTTGAAAAAGAATGTAAACATTTAGGGAAGGTAGTGTATTATCTTTGCAAGATTACATAGCTACTAAGTATAATGGTAGGATCTGAACCCCTCACTGTGTGACTACAAAGCCCATGTTTATTTTCAGATTACATTGCAAAAAACCCCAGATTCTTTAAATGGTTAATGGAGATTATGAAAATATGTTTAACATTTCTATACTTATATGAGAGTCCCTCAGGCTTTTATTTAGGGGCTAGCTTTATTTCAGATAATTCAAGTAAGAATTTAGTTTCTAAGGTTACATAGTATAGAAGCAGTAAATGAGAACAGGGACATTTATAGGTTGTTAGGCTGATAGAACGAAACACTTGTCTGTAAAAGTAAAGCAATCTGGGAATATTGATAGGACAGACAACCTTGTTTATATCAGTAGTTTCTAATAAATATTACTGTATCATATCAAAATTAACATTTGTTGTGCAATCTAAATTTTTAAGAAATGCATGGTATGTTTAATATACTCTGTTTAAAAAGATATAAAGTTAGTATGTTATAGAAATAATCCAGAGTATTAAAAAAAAGAACTTCTAAAGCTTAGTAGAGAAACTTAAAGAGCTGAAATTTTAGTTCATAGGAAAACTTGAATTTTTAGGATTTCTCTAAAACTTCAGGATAGCTGAAATTTTTACCAGTGGGCTAATTAGTAATTTGTGACTTGCTACCTATCTAATTCTAATGACCATGCAGTACATAATTATTAACTTGTACTTTTATTTTACATAAAAGTAATTTCAATTCATGTACACTTAGTCTTAATAAGTTATAAATATAGCATTGTTATCTCACAGCTTAACAAAATAGAGGTGAAACTGTTTAATATCTCACTTAAAGCCATTGACACAATACAGTTTTTGATACAGAGTGAATATGATACCTCTTAAAAAGGACCAAAACCCAGGAAAACTTAAGTTTGAACTTTTTAGTAAGTAGTATGACAACATTGCTGTTGATAAGTTGGTGTTTTTTTGCTTTTGTGTTTGAGAGGGGTCTCACACTGTTGTCCAAGCTAGAGTGCAGTAGTGAGATCATGGCTCACTATAGCCTTTGCTTTTGGGGCCCAAGCTTTCCTCTCACTTCAGCCTCCTGAGTAGCTGGGACCATAGCAGTTATGTCACCACACCCAGCTAATTTTTAAAATTTTTTGTAGAGACGAAGTCTTACTATATTGCCCAGACTGACCTCGTACTCCTGGCCTCAAGTGATCCTCCTCCCTTCCTTTCCCAGAGTGCTGGGATTACAAGTGTGAGCCACTGTGGCCCAGCTCATAAGGTTCTTGAAGGAATAAAAATGACCCATCATGCCAGGCACAGTGGCTCATGCCTGTAATCCTAGCACTTTGGGAGGCTGAGGTGGGAGGATCACTTGAGCTCAGGAGTTCAAGACCAGCCTGGGCAACATAGTGAAACTCTGTCTCTACAAAAAATTTTAAAAATTAGCCAGGTGTGGTGCTCTGTGCCTGTAGTCCTAGCTACTAGGTTGGCTGAGGTGGAAGGATTGCTTGAGCCCAGGAGGTTGAGGCTGTGGTGAGCTGTGATCAAGACATTGCACTCTAGTCTGGGTAACAGAGTGAGACTCTATGTCAAAACAAAAACCAAAACCATTATTTTTCTACATTTTTTTGAGTCTTGAGGTAATAAGACAACATTTGATGAGTATTTTGAAGTGTTAACTTAGTTGTCGAGTGTCCCATTCTAGTGAGAACAAGATTTCAGGATTTATTCTTGATTGAGTTCATAAGGGATACTCTGTTTTCTGATCATACTCTTGCCTTTGGAATGTTATATTGTTGCAAAAGTGTACATCATTGACCAGAGAAGGGAGACTGGATGACTGTGGATAAATGAACATGTAAGTAGAAAAATACATGTAAGTTTTCTACATACATGTAAGTAGAAAAATCAACCCTGGCATATATTTTGTTGATGGTGGGTTAGCTGGACTGTATTTAGATAGTATTTGAAGAGCAATGTTTTTCAGTGGAGTAACATTTGAGTTTTCCAAACTCAGGGAACGTCTCCATTAGTTAGAACAAAATATTACTGGTGAGAGCAATAAGATAATCAGCAGAAACTAGCAATTTTTTTTTTTCTTTTTTACTGACTAGTAACGCTGTTTTTGGTTGTTGGTTCTGAATGCCTAATGTCAATATTAGCAAGGCTGAGAAGTATACATGAAGCAGCTGGTAAAGGAGTGAGTCGAGGGAGGTAAGGGTGCATATGTCACAGTGGCAAGTGGCAAATGTGTTAGATTATAAATTTGATAATGTGTTGGAAAGTAGACCTCTGACAATGGTAAGTACTAAGAGCAGAGATAAGAGATGATCACAGAGGAGGAGATGGAAGAGAAAGGAACTCTAGTAGAATATTTGAAGCACTATTGGAAAAAGAAAGGCAAAATAGGTACAGAGGGCACTGACCTATGACAGTAGGCCCAGAGGGCATTGCACTTTTTGGGCAATGACAGAAAACTAGTTAGTATTCTATAGAGTTTATTATAAAACAGTGTCAAGTTGAACATATTAGTAATCGTGTGCCAAAGATTGCTGTACAGTTGTATTAATTTGCTGGGGCTGCCATAACAAAATACCATAGATTGAGTGGCTTAAAAAACAGAAATTTATTTTCCTACACTTCTGGTGACTAGAAGTCCAACATGAAGGTGTTGTCAGGTTTGGTTTCTCCTGGAACCTCTTTTTTTTGGCTTGCAGGTAGCTGCTGTTTGCTGTATCCTTCCGTGACCTTTTTTTGTAGTGCACACATCCCTGGCATCTCTTGTTATAAGGACACCCGTCCTATTGAAGTAGGACTTTTCCTTATGACCTCATTTAATTTCATTACTTCTTTAAAGATCCTATCTCCAAATACACTCACATTGCAGATTAGGGCTTTAACATACAAATTTTGGGAGAACAGCACAGTTCAGTGCATAACAACAGTAGTATAAACCTAAACAACAGAAAAGAAGGTAAATTTTCTCTAGAGAAAGGCATAATGGAAAAAAATATAAGAAAGAAAGGAGGAAGGTGGGCAAGATGGCTGACTAGACACAGCCAGGTGGAATGGCTGCCACTGAGGGACTGGGACAGCTGGCACACTCCTAACAGATCTTCGGAGGGAAGGCACTGAGAGTAGACAGAGGGAAGACACAGATGTTGGGTTGAAGTGGGAGGAATCTGGGAACCCTGCACAGGGCTACTATGCACCAGGCCTTGTGACTCCCGGGAAACAGGTGAGTTGAACTGGCAAGGAACAATCTGCTCTTACCACAAACCTCTGGAATCCTGGCAGGAGGAGATCCCTCAACCATCAGGGACACTTGAGTTGGCAGGGAGAGCTGCTTGATTCTCAAGCACACTTGAGAAGTGATAGAGGCAGCACTCCAGTCAGTGCAGAGCGCAGAGGGTTTGGTGCAGGAGTGTCTGTAGTGGAGCATGGCCAGGGATGCCCATCACCCTAGGCTCGACTTGCTCCCATAGGAGACTTTAGCCCTAGAGGAAGTCAGACCTGAACTCTGCAGGGCAGTCTTGTCCATCAACCTGAGCATGCTTTGGTCCGCTGGCCTCTCCTGGGGACCCAGCCTGGTTGCGCCTGCTTGCTGTGAAGCCTTGGGTACCCTGAGGACCTGCATCATAGCTCCTGGGCTGGCTGACCTGACTACACTTTAATGGCAGAGAGCTCCAGTAGAATAGCCCCTGTGGGCCGGGGCGGTGGCTCATGCCTGTAATCCCAACACTTTGGAGGCCAAGGTGGGCGGATCACCTGAGGTCGGGAGTTTGAGACCAACCTGACAAACATGAAGAAACCCTGTCTCTACTAAAAATACAAAATTAGCCGGGCATGTGATGTATGCCTGTAACCCCAGCTACTTGGGAGGCTGAGGCAGGAGTATCGCTTGAACCTGGGAGGCGGAGGTTGTGGTGAGCTGAGATTGCGCCATTGCACTTCAGCCTGGGCAACAAGTGCGAAACTCCATCTCAAAAAATAAAAAAATAAAAAAAGAATAGCCCCTGTGAATATGCACCAGCCTGCCTGCCTGCCCCCTTCCCCTATTGCAGCTTACCCCCCTCCACCCCTCCCTGACCACAGGCCCCCCCACCACACATATCACTTTGCTGGTGTGTGTGCACAGGCGGATCTTGCTTTTTCTTGCCTCGCCAGCACATGTGCATGTGCACACTACCCTCTGCCACTGCTGCCAGTGTGAGTGCACTCTGCCTCCCTTCCCCTGGTTGTACTGTAATTGCAGTCAGTGTCTTGGTGGGCACAGGTCCTTTCAGCCCTGCGCTGCCAGTGACCCACCCCCTTGCTCCTAGAGTGAAACTAGGCACAGAGAACAATGAACCCTTCCCCCGTGAGTGGCCACCCCTGCCTTTGTAAATGTGCACAGAGTGTGCACACAGACTTGCCCCTACCAGCACTACCCGTGCTAACACCACCACCACTGTGACCACATGCATAGTTGCCAGTGGGGCCTGCTTAAGCCATGCTGCCTCTACCACTGCTACAAACGCCCGCACTGAGGCTGACACCCTGGCATCTGCTAGCACACTGCCACAGCTGACAAGTGTGCACCCCACTGTGCTGCCACTGGCACATGGAAACGAGGGCAGATCCCACTGCCACTGCCCTGCAGAACTCTTTGGCACCACCCACCGGAGTATAGTGACCAGTAGTCCAGGGGCACCTTGGCACCCTCCTACCCCCAGTACAGTGGGTTCCTAACATTGAGAAGCCAGAGAACAAAATAGGATCCCAATACCAGTCCCCCAGATTTAGAGCATGTAATCCAGGTGTTAGGAGCTGAACCTTGGCCACCTAAAATCTTCCAGAAATGAAGCCAGTTGACTGAACCCACCTTATATACCACAGTCAAACCCTCAAGATCATCAAATAGGATGAAAGAAAAAAAAAAAACCCCATTAAAAGGACAGCATCTTCAAAGACTGAAGGAACATCTGCCCGCAAAGATGAGAAAGAACCAGCGTAAGAACCCTGATAACTTAAAAAGCCAGAGTCCCTTCTTTTCTCCAGACAACCACACTAGCTTTCCAGCAAGGGTTCTGAACTAGGCTGAGATGGGTGAAGTGACAGAAATAGAATTCAGACAATGGATAGGAACGAAGATCATAGAGATGCAGGAGTGCGTTGAAACCCAATCCAAGGAAGCTAAGAATCACAGCAAAATAATACAGGAGCTGACAGATGAAATAGCCGGTATAGAAAAGCATATAACCAACCCGATTGAGCTGAAAAACACGCTACAAGAATTTCATAATGCAGCTGCAGATTTTTATTTTTAATTTTTAAATTTTTAATTTTATTTTATTTTATTTATTTATTTTTTTGAGACGGAGTCTCGCTCTGTCACCCAGGCTGAAGCACAGTGGCCGGATCTCAGCTCACTGCAAGCTCCGCCTCCCGGGTTTCTGCCATTCTCCTGCCTCCGCCTCCCCAGTAGCTGAGACTACAGGCGCCCGCCACCTCGCCCACCTCGTTTTTTGTGTTTTTTAGTAGAGACGGGGTTTCACCGGGTTAGCCAGGGTAGTCTCGATCTCCTGACCTCATGATCCACCCGTCTCAGTCTCGCAAGGTGCTGGGATTACAGGCTTGAGTCACCGCTCCCAGCCTATTTTTTAATTTTTTTTAAGACAGAATCTCACTCTGTCGCCAGGCTGGAGTGCAGTGGCTCAATCTTGGCTCACTGCAACTTCCACCTACTGGGTTGAAACGATTCTCCTGCCTCAGCCTCCTGAGAAGCTGGGGCTACAGGCCTGTGCCACCACGCCCAGCTATTTGGTATTTTTTAGTAGAGACAGAGTTTTACCATGTTGGCCAGGCTGGTCTCGATCTCTTGACCTTATGATTCACCTGCCTCGGCCTCCCAAAGTGCTGGGATTACAGGCGTGAGCCACCGTGCCCGGCCAGCTGTAGGTATTAATAGCAGAATAGGTCAAGCTGAGGAAAGAATCTCAGAGCTTGAAGACTGGCTTTCTGAAATAAGACAGTCAGACAGGAATATGGAAAAAAGAATAAAAATGAACAAACAAAATCTCCAAGAAATACGGGATTATGTAGAGACCAAATCCGTGATACCTGACTCGTTGGTGTCCTTGAAAGAGTTGGGGAGAATGGAAGCAACTTGGAAAACATATTTCAGGATCTCATTCATGAAAACTACAAAGGGAAGCCCATCAGACTAACAGTGGACCTCTCAGCAGAAACCTTGCAATCCGGAAGAGACTGGGAGTAAATATTCAAGATTCTTAAAGAAAAATTCCAACCAAGAATTTCTTATCCAGCCAAACTAAACTTCATAGCATAGGGGAAATAAAATCCTTTTCAAACATGCAGTTGCTGAGGGAATTTGATACCCTCAGACCTGTCTTACAAGAGCTCCTGAAGGAAGCACTAAATATGGAAAGACTGTTATCAACCACTACAAAAACACACTTAAGTACTCAGACCAGTGACACTATAAAGCAGCCACACGAGTCTGCATAACAACCAGGTAACATCATGATGTCAGTATCAAATCCACACTTAACAGTACTAACCTTAAACATAAACAGGCTAAATGCTCCAATTAATAGGCACAGAGGTGTGTAGTGCATCTCCTATGCAGTGACACCCATGGGCTCAAAATAGAGGGATGGAGAAAAATTACCAAGCAAATAAATGGAAAACAAAAAACCAAGGGTTGCAATCCAAATTTCAAACAAAACAATTTAAACCAACAAAGTTGAAGAAAGACAAAGAAGGGCATTACATGGTAGTAAAGGGTTCATTTCAACAAGAGAATTAACTATCCTAAATATATATGCACTCAACACAGGAGCACCCAGATTCATAAAGCAAGTTCTTAGAGACCTTCAAAGAGACGTAGACTCCTACACCATAATAGTGGGAGAGTTTAACACCCCACTGACAGTATTAGAAAGATCATCAAGGCAGAAAATTAACAGATATTCAGGACCTGAACTCAGCACTGGATCAGATGGACCTGATAGACATCTACAGAACTCTCCACCCCAAAACAACAGAATATACATTTTTCTCATCACCACATGGCACATACTCTAAAAATTGACCACACAATTTGACATGTTTCTCTGCAAATGCAAAAGAACTGAAATCGTAGCAACCACTCTTTTGGGCCACAGCTCAATAAAATTAGAAATCACATCTAAGAAAATTGCTCAAAACCATACAATTACATGGAAATTAAACAACTTTCTTCTGACTTTTGTGTAAATCATGAAATTAAGGCAGAAACCAAGTTCTTTGAAACTAATGAGACCGAAGGTAGAATATACCAGAATCTCTGCAACATAGCTAATGCAGTGTAAAGAGGAAAATTTATAGCACTAAGTGTCCACATCAAAAAGTTAAAAAGATCTCAATTTAACAACCTAATATCACAACTAAAGAACTAGAAAACCAAGAGCAAACCAACCCCCAAACTTGCAGAATACAAGAAATAACCAAAATCAAAGCTGAACAGAAGGAGATTGAGACATGAAAAACCATTCAAAACATCAATGAATTTAGGATTTGGTTTTTTGAAAAAAGTAATAAAATAGATTGCTTGCTAGACTAATAAGAAAAGAGAGAAGATCCAAATAAACACAATTAGAAACAACAGAGGGGCTATTACCACTGACCTCACAGAAATAGGAATAATCGTCAGACTGTTATGAACACCTCTGCATACAGAAACTAGAAAATCTAGAAGAAATGTATAAATTCCTAGATACACCCTCCTAAGACTGAACCAGGAAGAAATTGGATCTCTGAACAGATCAATAATGAGTTCTGAAATTGAATCAGTAATAAATAGTCCTTCGAGCAAAAAAGCCCAAGACCAGATGGATTCAAAGCCGAATTCTACCAGATATACAAAGAAGAGCTGGTACTATTCCTACTGAAACTATTCCCGAAAATTGAGGAGGAGGGACTGCTCCCTAACTCATTCTGTGAGGCCAGCATCATCCTGTTATCAAAACCTAGCAGAGAAACAACAAAAAAAATTTCAGGCCAGCATGCTTGATGAATATCAGTGCAAAAATCCTTAACAGAATACTGGCAAACCAAATCCAGCAGCATGTCAAAAAACTTATCCACCATGATCAAGTAGGCTTTTATCCCTGGGATACAAGGTTGGTTCAACATATGCAAATCAGTAAATGTGATTCATCACATAAACAACTAAAAAACCACGTGATTATATCAATAGATGCAGAAAAGGCTTTTGATAAAATTCAACAGCCTTTCATGTTAAAAACTCTCAATAAACGAGGTATTGAAGGAATATACCTCAAAATAATAAGACAAACCCATAGCCAACATCATACTGAATGGGCCAGAACTGGAAGCATTTGTCTTAATCTGACACAAGACAAGGATGCCCTCCATCGCCACCTGATTCAACATAGTATTGGAAGTCCTGGCCAGAGGAATCAGGCAAGGGAAAGAAATAAAGGGCAATTAAAGAGGAAGAGAGGAAGTCAAAATATCCCTGTCCATGTGCCTGTCCGTGTCCTTGGCAGATGACATGACTATATTTAGAAAACCTCATAATCTTGGCCCAAAAGCTCCTTAAGCTGATAACATCAGCAAAGTCTCAGGACATAAAACCAACGTACAGAAATCACTAGCATTCCAATACACCAACAGTGAAGAAGCCAAGAACCAAATTAGGAACACAAATGCCCTTCACAATCATCACAAAAGGGACAAAATACCTAGGAATACAGCTAACCAGGGAGGGGAAAGATACCTACAAGGAGAACTAGAAAACACTGCTCAAAGAAATCAGTGATGACACGAACTAATAGAAACATTCCACATTCATAGGAAGAATCAGTTTTGTTAAAATGGCCATACTACACAAAGCAGTTTATAGATTCAGTGCTATTCCTATCGAACTACCAATGACATTCTTCATAGGTCTAGAAAAAAAAATATTTAAAAATTGATATGGAACCGAAAAAGAGCCCAAATAGTCAAGGCAATCCCAAGCAAAAACAACAAAGTTGGAGGCATCTACCAGACTTCAAACTATACTACAAGGGGCTACGGGAAACAAAACAGCATGGTACTGGGACAAAAACAGACAGAGAGACCAATGGAACAGAGGGCTCAGAAATAAGGCACACTCATAACCATCTGACCTTCAACAAAGCTGACAAAAACAAGCAATGGGCAAAGGATTCCCTACTCAATAAATGGTGCTGGGATAACTGGCTAGCTGTATAAAGAAGATTGAAACTGGATACCTTCCTTTCACCATGTACAAAAATTAACTCAAGATGGATTAAAGTCTCTAATTTAAAACCTGAAACTATAAAAACCATGGAAGACAACCTAGGCACTACCATTTTGGACTCAGGAATGGGCAAAAATTTTATGACGAAGACACCAAAAGCAATTGCAACAGAAGCAAAAATGGACAAATCAGAGAGCTTAGACAAATTGACTAAAAAGCTTCTGCACAGCAAAAGAAACTATTAAAGTAAACAGTCTACAGAATGGAAGAAAAGTTTTACAAGCTGTGCATCTGGCAAAGATCAAATGTCTAGTACCTATAAAGAATTTAAATTTACAAGAGGAAGACTCACTAAAAAGTAGGTAAGGGACACGAACACATACTTTTCAAATGAAGACATACCTGTGGCCAACAAGCATATGGAAAAACACTCAACATCGCTGATAATTAGAGAAATGCAAATCAGACCACAATGAGACACCATCTCGCACCAGTCAGAATGACTACTATTAAAAAGTCAAAAATGACAGATGCTGACGGGGTTGCAGACAAAAAGGAACACATATACAGAATTGGTGGAAGTATAAATTAGTTCAACCATTGTGGAGAGCAGTGTGGTCATTCCTCAATGACCTAAAAAGAACTACCATTCAACCCAGCAATTATTACTGGGTGTATACCCAAAGGAATATAAATCATTCTGTCCTAATAAGACATGTGCACATGCGAGTGTGTTCAATGCAGCACTATTCATGATAACGAGGATGTGGAATCAACCTAAATGCCCATCAGTGGTAGCCTGGTAAAGAAAATGTGGTGTATATATACACCATGGAATACTGTGCAGCCATCAAAAAGAACAAGATCATTTTCTTTGCAGGAACATAGATGAAGCTGGAGGCCATTATTCATAGTAAACTAATGTGGGAACAGAAAACCAAATACTGCATGTTCTTACAAGTGCAAGCTAATTGATGAGGTGGAGGGTGGGAGCAGGGAGAGAATCAAGAAAAATAACTAATGGGTACTAGGCTTAATACCTGGGTGATGAAATAATCTGTACGACAGACCCCTGTGATGTGAGTTAACCTGTGTAAGAAACCTGCACATGTACCTTTGAACTTAAAAAAATAAAACCAAAAGCCCCCCAAAGTATAATTTCACAATTTAGACCTCACTTTTTACATTTTTAAAGTAGCTTACTGGGGGGATCGTCACATTTTTGGGGTGACTGGTATTAACGCTTTCTGGCCCTTATTGTCTCCTTGAGCTGTGGAGACAGTCTTCATAGGTTGGTGGACACTTCTCTCCTAGGCTAAGTGCTGCATAACTTCCAACTCTGTAAATGGCAGATTATGAAACCCCCAGAGAAACTTCTCATGGCCATATTTGTCCTTATCAAGGAAAATTAAAATACCCACACTTACCAAAAAAAAAAAAAAAAGGAGAAGCATGGTTAGTTTGATTGATATGTTGTTAGTTGATTTATATCATAATAGCACATCTCAGACCAGTTTTATTCTATATTCTGATATAATGGATGCTGTTGGATTCTGTATTACAACTTCACTATTATATGAATTATATAATGTGAATTAAGGTGTCAGCATCTACACCAGGGAGTGTGTATGTGTTTTGGAGTGTAATCAGCTGAGTAATAAAAGGAGGGTGCAATGGAAATACAGTCTTTGTAGGGATGGCATTACAGACAAACTAAGAATCAGCAGATAATACTTGTTCCTTGCCTGATCAATCACTATTGAGTGATTTAAAATTCCTTACAGGTGCAGAAATACTTACAGGTAAAAGTCTATCTCCAGTGTTAATTTATGCTGAGGCTGTTTACTCTTAAAGGTTTATAAAACATTTTGAAATTCCTCTTCAGATTCTGAAGCCTACATTTTAAATGTTGTATAAAACCTAATAATAGCCAACTAGAAACATTAACGTAGATCCTCTTAAGAGAGATCAAGACATATGGATTAGGACACATTCCACATCGCCCATCTTTTCCTTTTGTTCCCTTCACAATAGTGTTGGTTTTCCATAGTGTTCGTTTCCTAGTGTATTCATCTTCAGATAGAAGGCCTAAGATAGACTGTTGAGTATTACATTTAAAAAAATTAAGTTTTAATTTACAATAAAATGTCAAAATTTTATAGTATACAGGTTGATGACTTTGTAAGCAACTAAAAATTTGTTTTAATCGATAGACTTTTTTAAAAATTTAAAATTTTTATTTTATTTTTAATAGGGCTTATTTTTAAAGTAGTTTTAGGTTTACAGTGAAATGCAGCAGAAAATAGCAGTTTGCAGATATCACCTTTCTCCTCCCCCTGCCCCCCCAGTTTCCCCTGTTGTTTAGCATCTTGGTTAAGTGAGATCCATTTGTTGCAGCTGATAAGCCATATTAATCCATCATTATTATTTGAAGTCTGTAGTTTACATTAGGGTTCATTCTTTGTGTCATACATCCTGTGGGTTTTGACAGATGTGTATGACATGTCTGACCCATTACAGTATCATAGAAAATATTCACTGCCTTAAAAATCTCTCATGGCCGGGTGTGGTGGCTCAAGCCTGTAATCCCAGTACTTTGGGAGGCCGAGACGGGCGGATCACGAGGTCAGGAGATTGAGACCATCCTGGCTAACCCGGTGAAACCCCGCCTCTACTAAAAAAAATACAAAAAACTAGCCGGGAGAGGTGGCGGGCGTCTGTAGTCCCAGCTACTCTGGAGGCTGAGGTAGGAGAATGGCTTAAACCTGGGAGGCGGAGCTTGCAGTGAGCTGAGATCCGGCCACTGCACTCCAGCCTGGGCGACAGAGCGAGACTCCGTCTCAAAAAAAAAAGAAAAAAAAAAAAAAAAAAAATCTCTCATGCTTGACCTTTTCATCCCTTCACCTCCCACCACCCTTTTCAACCAGTGTCTTTTTGCTCTTGCCATAGTTTTGCCTTTCCCAGAATGTCACGCAGTTGGAATCATACAGTACATAGGCTTTTTGGATGTACTTAGCAATGTATATTTAAGATTCCTCTATGTTTTCGTGGTTTGGTAGCTCTTTTGTCTTTATTGCTGAAATATATTCTGTTGTATGGATACTAGAGTTTGTTTATTCACCTTTTGAAGGATGTCTTGGTGGCTTTCAGTTTCTGACAATCAGAAATAAAGCTACCGTAAGCATCCATGTGCAGGTTTTTAAAGTTATTATTTTTTTAATTTTTAGCAACAGTTTCTCACCATGTTGCCCAGGCTGGCCCCAAACTCCTGGGCTCAAGCAATTCTCCCACCTCAGCCTCCTGAACAGTGAGGACTATTGCCATGTGCCACTGTGTCTGACTTCTGTCTGCAGGTTTTTGGGTGGATGTAATTTTTGTTTGTTTTGCCTTTTGAGACAGTATCCCACAGGCTGGGTGCAGTGGTATGATCTGGGCTCACTATAGCCTCTATCTTTCTGGCTCAAGGGATCCTTTCACTACAGCCTCCTGAGTAGTTAGGACCACAGGCATGTACGACCATGCCTAGATAATTTTATTTTTTGTAGAGAAGGAGGTCTCACCACATTGCCCAGGCTGGTCTCGAACTCCTGGGCTCAAGCGTTCCTCCCATCTCAGCCTTCCAAAGTGCTAGGATTGCAGGCATGAGCCACCTTGCTAAACCCTGTATTGACGTGAATTTTCAGCTCATTTGGGTAAATACCAGGGAGCATGGTTGGTAGATTATATGGCAAAAGTATGTTTAGTTTTGTAAGAACTGCCAAACTGTCTTGAAACATGAGTGTACTGTTTTGCATCCCCACCAGCAATGAATGAGAGTTCCTGTAATTCCACATTCTAACCAGCATTTGGTTTTGTGATTGTTTCAGAATTGTGCCGTTCTAATAGATGTGTAGTACTATCTCATCGTGGTTTTGATTTTCAATTCGCTAATGACATGATTTTGAGTATCTTCATTTAGTTATTTGTTGTCTGTAATCTTCTTTGGTGGGATGTCTGTTTATATTTCCCACTTTGCCCATTTTAATTGGGTTATTCATTTCCTTATTATTGTGTTTTAGGAGTTATTGAAGGGGTGTGTGTGTGTGTGTGTGTGTATAAAATTGTTTTTTTTTTTTTCTTTGAGACAGAGTCTCACTTTGTTGCCCAGGCTGGAGTGCAATGGCATGATCTTGGCTCACTGCAACCTCTGTCTGCCCCTGCCCCCGCCACCCCAGTTCAAGTGATTCTCCTGCCTCAGCCTCCCGAATAGCTAGAATTACAGGCATGCACGACCACACCTGGCTAATTTTTGTATTTTTAGTAGAGATGGAGTTTCAGCATGTTGGCCAGGCTGGTCTTGAACTCCTGACCTCAAATGATCCACCCAATTCTGCCTCCCAAAGTGCTGGGATTACAGATGTGAGCCATGGCGCCCGGCGTCTTTAAGGTATATTTTGAATACTAGTCCTTTATCACATATGTGTTTTGCAAAGATTTTCTGTGAGTCTGTGGCTTTTCATTCTCTTAACAGTGCCTTTTGCAGAGCAGAAGTTTTTATTTTTAATGAAGTCCAGCTTATCAATTATTTCTCTTATGGTTTGTGCTTTTGGTGTTGTATCTAAAACGTCATTGCCAAGTCTAAGATTACCAAGATTTTCTCCTGTACTGTCATCACCAAGCCTAAGTTTACCAAGATTTTCCCCCGTGCTGTCTTATAGGAGCTTAATAGTTTTATGTTGTACACTCAGATATGTGATCTATTTTGAGTTAATTTTTGGTGAAAGGTGTAAGATCTGTATTTAGTTTTTTTTTTTTTTTTTCATGTAGCTGTCTAGTTTTTCCAGCACCATCTGTTGAAAAGACTACCCTTTTTCCATTGACTTGCTTTTGTTTCATTGTCAAAGATCAATTGACTGTATTTGTGTGGGTCTATTTCTGGACTCTCTTTTCTGTTTCACTGATCTATTTGTGCATTGTTTTGCCAGTCTTGATATACTGTAGTTTTATGGTAAGCTTGAAATCTTGTAGTGTCTGACCTTGTTTTTCTCCTTCAATATTGTGTTGGCTATTCTTGGTCTTTTACTTTTCCATATAAACAATATAAGTTTGTCAGTATTCACAAAGTAACTTTGCTGGGATTTTGATTGGGATTGTGTTGAATCTATAGATGAGTTTTGGGAAATTTACATCTTAGTAATACTGAGTCTTCCTCTTCTTGAACATGGTATATCTACATTCATTGAGATTTTAATTTCTTTTAGCAAAGTTTCATAGTTTTCACATTAGAGATTTTTCACGTATTCTGGTTAATTTTATTGCTGAGTGTTTGTTTTTTGATTAAATTATAAATGGTATTATTTTTAAAATGTCATTTTCCATTCTTTCATGGAGTATTTAGAAATATACGTGATTTGTGTAGATTGAACTTACGTCTTTTGAACTTGCCAAATTCAATGATTAGTTTTACTAGTTTGTCTATTCCTTTGGATCCTCTGTATATAAAGTCTCATTATCTGAGAATAAAAATTTTTTTTTTTTTTTTTGGTGACAGAGTCTCACTCTGGCCCCCATGCTGGAGTGCAGTGGCATGATCTCAGCTCACTGCAACCTCTGCTTCCCAGGTTTAAGCGATTCTCCTGCCTCAGCCTCCCTAGTAGCTGGTATTACAGACACATGGCGCCATGCCTGGCTAATTTATGGCATTTTTAGTAGAGATAGGATTTTGCTGTGTCGGCCAGGCTGGTCTCAAACTCCTGACCTCAAGTGATCCGCCCACCTTAGCCTCCCAAAGTGCTGGGATTACAGACATGAGCCACCACTCCTGGCCCATAAAGATAGTTTTAATTCTTCCTCCAATCTTCATGCCTTCAGTTCTTTTTATTGCTTTATGGCACTTGCTGTTACCTCTGGTACAGTGTTGAATAGAAGTGGTAACAGTAGACATAGCTGTCTTGTTCACAATATTTTCTAGTACTCTTCATTCCTTCTTGCAGATCTAGACTTCTATCTGAGATTATTTTTCTTTAGTCTGAAGAAATTACTTTAGTATTTCTTACTTTATTATTATTTTCATTATAAATTTTTTTTTGTAGGGACAGGGTCTTACTATATTGCCCAGGCTGGTCTTGAACTCCTGGACTCAAGCAGTTGTCCTGTCTCGGCCTCCTGAAGTGCTGGGATTACAGGCATGAATCACTGTGCCTGGCCTTCTTTGTTTTAATTTGGATAGTTTGTGTTGATCTCTCTGAATTCATGGATCTTTTCGATGTCTCATCTGTTATTAAATCTATTTAGTGAACTTTTCAAATATTTTTTAATTTGAGAATTTCCATTTGGCTCTTTTTTCCCCCAAATTTCTTCTTCTCTGACAAAATATATTTAATCAATATTTTTCTCTCTGTAAGGTTATACATAATAATATCTTATGTTTTTATAAGATTCATTTTAAAGTCTTTGCTCATTCCAATCTGCATCATCTGTGGATTAGTTTTGACTTTTTTCTCTTTCCTGTAAGTCACATTTTCACGACTCTTTGACTATCCTGTAATTTTTATTATATATGAATATTAAATGTAAAAAGAGCAGTGAAGGCTGGGTGTGGTAGCTCAAGCCTGTAATCTCAGCACTTCAGGAAGCCGAGGCGGGTGGATCACTTGAGGTCAGGAGTCTGAGACCAACCTGACCAACATGGTGAAACCCTGTCTGTACTAAAAAAATACAAAATTAGCTGGGTGTGGTGGCACACGCCTGTAATCCCAGCTACTTGGTAGGCTGAGGGAGGAGAATTGCTTGAACCTGGGAGGCGGAGGTTGCAGTGAGCCGAGATCGTGTCATTGCACTCTAGCGTGGGCAACAAGAGCAAAACTCTGTCTCAAGAAAAAGAAAAAAAAGCAGTGAAAATGAAATTCCTAACTGCTTCTTCCTGAGAAAAGACATGCTAATTCCTCAGACAGATCAAAAAGGTTAGGGACTAAAATATTAATTCTGACATAGAATTGAGTTACGTATGGGCTGAGCTACAACCGTAGTTAATTTTGGTTTTAAGTATTTTAAGGGAGGATTCGGTCTTCACTCTACAATAGATCTTGAGATTTAAGTATAGCTAATTTCCAGGGATCTCTCTGCTTTAGCACTGCACTTGACTTTCTACCCTTCAAATCATCTCACTTTGCCCTCCTAGTCTACCCCTAGATTAGTGCACATTGATGTATATTCTATTAAAGCTCCATGGGGAAGAATTTTTAGTTTGTTTTGATTAACTTTACTTGTGGGATTTCTTTGGAATTTGGTCAGTCTATAGGATTATTCATTCCTGTATCAGTCTGTAGGATTATTCATTCCTGTGTTCACCGTGATCTCAGAGATGAAAGTAGTCACTTGTCTGTTAGCCTAGAAAGGGCTTTTCCCTTTCTGGAATGGTGGTTGTTGTTGTTGTTTTTTTTTTTTTTTCCCAGACTTCTTTGTATTCTCGGCTCTCCGATGAGTTTTAAAATTTGGATTTTATAGTTTAGCTTTTTCTTTTTAATATAGTGGAGTGATTCTCCCTTGTGACCTTTTACATTCTAACTGGAAGAACTTTCAGTATTTCATGTTATTAGTTTCTTGTTTAGTACAGGTTGAAGAGGTGGTATTCTACTAAGTTTTTAATAGCATGAACAAATTTGATGGAATCTGAGATGACTTAAGCCTTGCTTTTCTCATTTCCACTGAAAGCATGGTTAATTTATTATTATTATTATCACATAGTAATGCCTAGTCAAATCTAAATTTCCATCAGTTAATTTTTTTCTAGACTTCAGTTTTTTTGTGTAAAAGGCAGGCGATGTGAGGGTAAATTTTTGTTTATAGCTTCTTTAATTCTGCAAAAGAAGAGTAGAGTAGTTGGGACAGAGACCATATGACCTGTAAAATCTAAAATACTTAGTCTGGCTCTTTGTAGAGAATAAGTTTGTGGACCCCAGAAGTAGACCATGATTAAATCCCAGTGAATAATATTTGAAGTTGAATAACTTGTCCCAGGTCACACAGCTACTTCTGTTTTTTCAGAAATTTGTGGAGCATTTTTTAATTTTATTAGGCTGTGATACCTACCATATTTACATAATACTTATCATTGGTGGCCTTTCCTTTTGTTTCCTTTCTGTTAGTAGATACCTCAATTCTGTCTGTAGGAGTTGTCCAAATTAGTGTATATCAAATTACTTTGTATCAGAAGATTACTGTATATCAGTGCTAGGTTTCTGTTTTTATAACTCCCCAGGGACTTTTGCTATAAAATCATTGCCACGTGAACCATTGTTAAACAGCTAACCTCGGCTATAGGTATGTATTTGTTTGTTCAATAAAAGTGTGGCTTTTTTTTAATCTAAATTTCTTTCAGTTTTTAGGAGGTCATCCATGGAATATATTTTAAGTTAGATTCCTTGAGATGTGAATAAGAGTTATATGTTGACTCTGTGGAACAAAGAGCAGGGGTATGCCTAAGATATAATGACTGTTGCAAGATGGTATTATTTTGTTGTAATTTTTTGATGTTCCATGGACCCTGACAATTGTGGTGGTAGTTGGTTGAAATAATGACCTCTTCTGATCCATTTTTATTACAGGAACCAAGTGAATGATTTTTAAGTATTTGGGGCAAATGTTACACAAATTGCTGATCTGAGTCTTAATGATATTTAGAGGTGAATGTATTAATGTAGTAATGGATGGTCACACTTGAAAAGTGATTAAGTAATGGCTAAGTTTCTGCTGTGGGAACAAATTGTTTGTTAACATCTCCAGACTGTCCTAAATTATGTTCATATTACTAGAGGATGATTCAGTAAGAATTGATTACTAACCGTGACTGGTCTTAAAGGGAAATATGTCTACTTATAGGGAGATAAGAGAATAATAATGTCCATGATGGACACTTAAGTTGAGACCATGACTTGTAAACAGTGCTATTTGTGACTAGTGCTGTAATAAACATATGAGTGAGGTGTCTTGTCTTTTTTTTTAAATTTTAGATTCAGGGTGTATATGTGCGGGTTCCTTATAAGGGTATATTGTGTAGTGCTGGAGTTTGGGTTTCTATTGAACCCATCACCCGAATAATGAACATAATACCCAACAGGTAGTTTTTCAGCCTTTCCCTCCTCCCCTTCCCTTCCCGCACTCCTTGGAGTCCCCAGTGTTTCATCCTTATGTCCATCTATACTCACTGTTTAGCTCGCACTTAAAAGTCAGAATATTTGGTATTTCATTTTGTTTCTGCATTGATTCACTTAGGATAATGGCCTCTAGCTGCATTCATATTGCTGCAAAGGACATGATTTCATTATTTTTTATGGTAGTGTAATATTCTATGGTGTATATGTATCACATTTTCTTTACTCAATCTGCCATTGATGGGCACTTAAGAGATGATTGGTTCCATAATTTTGCTATTGTGAATAGTGCTGTGATAAACATAAGAGTGTAGGTATCTTTTGGCTGGGCGCTGTGGCTCACGCCTGTAATCCCAGCACTTTGGGAGGCTGAGGTGGGCAGATCACGAGGTCAGGAGATGGAGACCATCTTGGCTAACATGATGAAACCCCATCTCTACTAAAAATACAAAAAATTAGCCACGTGTGGTGGCGGGCATCTGTAGTCCCAGCTACCCGGGAGGCTGGAGCAGGAGAATGGCATGAACCTGGGAGGTGGAGCTTGCAGTGAGCCGAGATTATACTACTGCACTCCAGCCTGGGCAACAGAGCGAGACTCTGTTTCAAAAAAAAAAAAAAAAAAAAAAGTGTAGGTATTTTTTTTTCTCTTTTATGTATGTTATATATACTTTTTGTTTTTTTGTCATGGGGTTTCACTCTGTCACCCCAGGCTGGAGTGCAGTGGCATGATTTTGGCTCCCTGCAGCCTCTCTACCTCCTGAACTCAAGTGATCCTCCCACCCCAGCCTCCCGAATAGCTGGGACTACAGGCATATACCACCACACCTGGCTAAGCAGGTATCTTTTTGATAGAAAACTTTATTTTCCTTTGGGTAGATAGTAGTGGGATTGCTGGGTCAAATGGTAGTTTAATTTTTAGTTCTTTGGGAAATATCCATACTGTTTACCATAAGGGTTGAACTAACTGACATTTCTTTATTATTTTTGTTTTTTTTGAAATGGAGTCTTGCTCTGTCACCCAGGCTGGAGTGTAGTGGTGGGATCATGGCTCACTGCAGCCTCTGCCTCCTGGGCTTAAGCGATTTTCCTGCCTCAGCCTCCTCTGTAACCTGCCTCTGTAACCTGGGATTATAGCCGTGTGCTACTATGCCTGGCTAATTTTTGTATTTTTGGTAGAGACGGGGTTTCACCATGTTGGCCAAGCTGATCTTGAACTCCTGATCTCAAGTGATCCACCTACCTTGGCCTCCCAAAATGCTGGGATTACAGGCTTGAGCCACTGCTCCCGGCCCTAATTTATATTTCTACCAAATGTGTAAGTGTTCCCTTTTTTCCGCATCCTCGCCAACATCTGTTATTTTTTGACTTTTTAATAATAGCCATTCTGACTGGTTTGAGATGGTATCTCTGTGGTTTTCATTTGCATTTCCCTGATGATTAGTGATGCTGAGCCTTTTTTTCATATGTTTGTTGGCCGCTTGTATGTCACCTTTTGAGAAGTACCTGTTCATGTCCTTTGCCTACCTTTTAATTAGATGGTTTTGTTTTTTCTTGTTGATTTAAGCTCCTTATAGATTCCAGATGTTAGTCTTTTGTCAGATGCATAGTTTGCATATATTTTCTACCATTTTGTAGGTTGTCTGTTTACTCTGTGGATATTTTTATTTTGCTATGTAGAAGTTCTTTAGTTTAAGCCCGGATTGTCAATTTTTGGTTTTATTGCCGCTGTTTTTGAAGTCTTAGTCATAAATTCTTTGCCTAGGCCAATGTTCAGATGAGTTTTTTTCTAGTTTCCTCCTAGGACTTCTATAGTTTGAGGTCTTACATTTAAGTGTTTAATCCATCTTGAGTTAATTTTTGTGTATGGTGAGAGGTAGGGGTCCAGTTTTAATTTTGCATATGGCTTGCCAGTATTTCCAGCAGCATTTATTGAATAGGGTATCATCTCTCCAGTGTTTATTACTGTCAACTTTATTGAAGGTCAGTTAATTGTAGGTATGTGGCTTTGTTTCTGGGTTCTTTATTCTGTTCCATTGATCACTGTGTCTTTTTTTCATTTTTGAGATGGAATCTTACTTTGTCACCAGCTGGAGTACAGTGGCACGGTTTTGGTTCACTGCAGTTTCCCCCTCCCAGGTTCAAGCAATTCTCCTGCCTAAGTCTCAGTATTTTGTTGTGTCATTGAGTATATCTGTCTTGTCAACAAGGCCTCCAAAATGTGCAGATATTTGTAGAGCTTATAAGTGGACTAACCCAGAGATTGAGGCCTGCCCCTCATTCTATTTTTTTTTTTTTTTTTTTTTTAAGACAGAGTCTCAATCTGTTGCCCAGACTGGAGTACAATGGCACAGTCTGTGCTCACTGCAACCTCTGCCTTCTGGTTCAAGTGATTCTCCTGCCTCAGCCTCCTGAGTAGCTGGGACTACAGGCATGTGCCACCACGTCTGGCTAATTTTTTTTTTTTTGTAGTTTTAGTAAGGATGGGGTTTCACCATGTTGGCCAGGCTGGTCTCGAACTCCTGGCCTTAGGTGATCCACCTGCGTCAGCCTCCCGAAGTGCCGGGATTACAGGCATGAGCCACCTCTTCAGGTCTACCTCCATTCTTTTTATTTTGAGACGTTGTCTTGCTCTGTTGCCCAGGCTGGAGTGCAGTGGCGATATCTCGGCTCACTGTAACCTTCACCTCCCGGGTTCAAGCAGTTCTCCTGCCTCAGCCTCCTGAGTATCTGGGACTACGGGCACATGCCGCCATGCCCAGCTAATTTTTTTTTTTTTTTTTTGTATTTTTAGTAGAGACAGGGTTTCACCGTGTTGCCTAGGCTGGTCGCGAACTCCTGAGCTCAGGCATTCCACCTGCCTCGGCCTCCCAAAGTGCTGGGATTGCAGGCGTGAGCCACCACACCTGGCCCCCTCGCCCTTCCTAGATTCTAATTGAAAGTCAAAAGAGGTACTCAACTGAAGGGTATTCTGAAAGAAAATGAAGGGATAAAAATTCGTGAGTATGCAAATTAAAGAAGAAGAAAGAGTCACTGTTTAACTTTACTTTGCTCCCATATTTACTGTTGGGCTTAGGTAATACATGTTTCTACCTTCTATCACTATCTTTCTCTATTCTCCTGTCTGCTTCCATAACCTGATAAGTGGTTTACCACAAATTACTTAATTGCTGTGAATCTCTTTTATCTAGAGATCTTGTATTGATTCTGTTGATAGTAGGGATTGTGAAGTATAACCCTCTGTAATAGAGTTTCACATGTTTATTCAACAAACATTTTTTTGGATTTTTATTAATTTTTGAATGTTGTATAGCAGATGGAAAGACAAAGAAATATTCTACCCTTAACAAGCCTGTATACTAGTGGGGGAGACTATCAAATATGTACTAAACAATTACATATACAATTGTAGAGTTCAGTGGCAAGGTTAACCCCTCAAGAGTCACTACTAAAAAGAAGCTTTCCAGGACCTCGTGCACCTTCTAGTTTCTTTTTATTATTTACCAGCCCCTGTGGTGGCGAAAGTCTAATGCTGATTAGGTTAGAAGTCTTGGTCTTTGCTACTTAAGAACTTGTGAGTTCATAAAGGAGATGTCAGCTATGAGGCAGTATAAGGCAGTTTGTGAAAGGCAAAGTGGCATAGTGGTTTAAAGCCCAGATTCTAGGGCTGGACTGCTGATGTCCACATCCTGGCTCTACCATGTACTGGCCCGCAACCTTAGACAAGTGGCAAAGTCTATGTACTTCAGTTTCTTGCTGTGTAAAACAAGACATAATAGTGTGCCTTTCCTTAGGGTTGTTATGAGGATGGAATGATTAAAACATACAGTAAATGCTCTGAGAGTGTTTGATGCAGTTATTATTCATTATCATTAATTGTCATGGCTCTTATTTGTGCTAAGAGTAGCATATTGGTAAAGAAATTGGGATATGACTGGGTATGGTGGCTCACACCTGTAATCCCAGCACTTTGTGGGGCCACGGTGGGAGGATCACTTGATCCCAGGGCTTCAAGACTAGTCTGGGCAACATAGGGAGACCCTGTCTCTGCAAAAAAACAAAAAGTAATAAAAATTAAAAAAAAATTAACCGGGCGTGGTGGCTCTCACTTGTAGTCCCAGCTACCTGGGGGGCTGAGGTGGGGGGATGGCTTGAGCCAGGAAGATCGAGGCTGCAGTGAGCCGTGGGCAACAGAATGAGATCCTGTCCCAAAAAGGAAAAAAAAAAAAAGAGAAATTGGGATCTAGTTTGTAATCATCAACGTAGTAGTTGTAGTATCTTGGGAACATCACATCTATAGCTTTAGTTTTTTAAATCTAGAAATGGATATAGTATCACATATTTCTTGTTAAATGAAGTAATACATATTAAGCACACAGCACAGTGTCCAACTATATATTCTTAATAAAGAGGAGCTTTTTAAAAAAAAATCAGTAAAATAAATATTACAGAATTTCAGAGAAATACTACTGAGGTGTAGGACATTCTTTATCTCATAGGATTCACTAGATACTTGCTTACTTAATATCTTTATGTAGAGAATGGAAGCCTAGTGAGAAAGCTGTTGGAAGTATTCTTTTTTTCTATAAGGACCGTCGAAGGGTGATTTGATAGTCCTATAGGCAAATATGTTAAACTAGTAAAAGGAAATTTCAGAATAAATGACTTAGAAAAGAAAATCATGTATAATTGTAGTTTTAATGTCTTTTCACTAAGAATTCTAAGGTTTTTAGTTATTCTGTTAAACTGTGCTTTGTGTTGTACTTGTGAGTAAACTTGAGGGGGTTTCTACAGAGTAGAAAATTTGCAGAGTAAAACAATATGAAGGTTTTTTTATAGCCTTAAGAGATTTTTAATAGAATGAATAAACATTTGAAGCTTCTGGAATTGTATTATTTAAATGCATAAAAGCACAGAAGCTTTCTAAGTTCTTTATATTAGACTGTTTTATCAAGAAAATAAAATCTCATTTTGCAAACAATAGAAATATGTCTTGTGGAGGGAGGGATTTTAAGTTATTTAAGGTTCATGTTTTGGTTATAGTCTAGTCTCCATGTGGCGTCCCAGTAGAAGGGCAAAAGGTTAGTTTGTTTTGAAACTGTTAAAATGGTGTAATATTTTAAAAATAAATATTGGGGGCTGGGTGCGGTGGCTCACACCTGTAATTGCAGAGCTTTGGGAGGCCAAGGCGGGCGGATCGTGAGGTCAGGAATTTGAGACCAGCCTGGTCAACATGGTGAAACCCCGTTTCTACTAAAAATACAGAAAATTAGCCAGGTGTTGGCAGGCGCCTGTAATCCCAGCTGCTCGGGAGGCTGAGGCGGGAGAATCACTTGAACCCGGGAGGTGGAGGTTACAGTGAGCTGATACTGTGCCTCTGCACTCCAGCCTGGGCAGCAGAATGAGACTCTGTCTCAAAAATAAAATAAAATAAAATAAATTAATTAATATTGGGAAAAATTTTTAAGCCAGATGCTAATATTTGTACTTTTCCCAGGTATTTAGTGATTATGGTAAAATGTAATTTTGAGACAATCTTAATTTATATAGTATTAATATCAGTATATTTAATAAGTATATTAAATTAAATATAAATTTATTTAATGAATATAGTTAATAGATTATATCATAAGATTATATTATGTAATTATATAATATATAATTATTATTACTAATAATTACCTATATATGATATATTAATATATGATTATATACTGTAATATATAATGTATAGTAATGATTGCAGTATAATAATACATTTATTATATGGAATACCAGTTTAACTTCAAATAACCAATCTCTTTTATTTCTATTTTTCCCCTCAAATTCCTTTTTACCACGAATAACTAATTTCTTTTTCTTTTTTTTGAGACGGAGTTTCGCTGTTTGTTGCCCAGGCTGGAGAGCAACGGCGCAATCCCAGCTCACTGCAACCTCTGCCTCCCGGGTTCAAGCAATTCTCATGTAACATAAAGTAAAGTGCATAAATCTTCAGTATTTACAGTTAAAAATTTCTTACATATGTAAAAACCGGTTATCCACCGTCCAGATTAAGATACAGAATGTTTATAAAACTTTGTAAGGCCTTCCTTTTGTGCCCTGCCTATATAACTTCCTCTCCTCTAAGGAAACCATGCTTCTGGTGTCTATATACATAGATTTATGTTGTCTGTGAACTTCATATAAATGGGATAATTTAGTATATACTTTTTTGTCTGGCTTTTTTCTTTCTTTCTTCTTTTTTTTTTTTGAGACCAAGTCTCACTCTGTCGCCAGGCCGGAGTGCAGTGGTGTGGTCTCAGCTCACTGCAGCCTCTGCCTCGTGGGTTCAAGCGATTTTCCTGCCTCAGCGTCCTGAGTGACTGGGACTAGAGGCACGCAGCACCATGTCCAACTAATTTTTGTAATTTAAGTAGAGACAGGGTTTCACCATGTTGGCCAGGATGATCTCGATCTCTTGACCTCGTGATTCCCCTGCTTCGGCTTCCCAGAGTGCTGGGATTACAGGTGTGAGCCACCACACTCGGCCTGTATTGGTCAACTATTACTGCTTAACCTGAAAATCTCCAGTGGTACACAAGTATTTGTTTCTTGGTTACGGATTTGTGGGTCAGCTGGGACAGCTCTGCTTTGTGTATCTCATCTTCTTATGTGCACCAGTAGGCCAGATGAGGCATATTCTTTTCATGGTGGTAACACAAGTGCAAGAAGGCATATTCGGTTGTTCAGGCATATTTCAAGACCAGTTTATGTCATGTCTGCTGACCTACTCCTTAAACTAAGTTGTGATGTAGCCCAAATTCATGGTTGCAGAAGTATATGTCTTCAATGCACATAAGGATAAGAAGTGAATATTTTTGAACAATGATCTGCCACAGATGTTGAGTTTATTTTTCATATCCATTTTGGCCTTTTATATATCCTCATAGTAATCTATTTAAGTCTTTTGCTCATTAAAGAGATTGGGCAGTTGTTTTCTTATTTTTAGCTGTTTTTACAAAAATCTGGATATAAGTCTTTGGTTTAATATGTGTATTGCAGGTATCTTTTGTGCCTTTTTACTGTCAGTGGTTTTTATTGAATAGAAGTTCTTAATTTTAATAAAGTCAAATTTATTATTTTTTATGGTTAGTACGTTGTGTGTGTGTGTGTGTGTGTTTTCTGTTTGAGATCCCACTCTAGGTTCATGTAAATATTATTATTTTTTTTTGAGACGAAGTTTCACTCTTGTTGCCTAGGGTGGAGTGCAGTGGCATGATCTCAGCTCACTGCAACCTCCGCCTCCTGGGTTCAAGCGATTCTCCTGCCTCAGCCTCCTGAGTAGCTGGGATTACAGGCATGCACCACCATGCCCGGCTTATTTTGTAGTTTTAGTAGAGGCAGGGTTTCTCCATGTTGCTCAGGCTGGTGAATGCCCGACCTCAGGTGTTCCACCTGCCTTGGCCTCCCAAAGTGCTGAGATTACAGGTGTGAGCCGCCGTGCCTGGCTCATGTAAATCTTCTTATTGGGTCTATTCTGGGAATATTAATTTTATTACCTTTCATGGTCTATGATCCATCATAAAGTAATTTTTGTCCATGAATTAATTTTTCTAGACAATCCAGTTGGTTCAGCACCATTGACATAGAAGGCTTTCCTTTCCCCATACTGAATTGCAGTGGCATCTTTGTTTTAAGTTAGAACATCATTGTATAGGAGCCCATTTCTGGATTCTCTTATGTCTCTCCTTGTACCAAGTACTATACTTTTTGTGGTCTTGTACTAAGTCTTGCTATTTGGTAGTTTAAGTCCTCCAACTTTGTTATTCTTTAAGATTGTCTTGGCTATTCTAGGTCCATTAGATTTCAAATACACATTGAGAATCAGCTTGTTAATTTGTTCAGAACCTACTAGAATTTTGTTTGGAATTGTACTGAATTTGTTGGAATTGTATATCATTTTGAAGGAGAGTTGGCTTCTTAATGATACTGAAGTCAATTTATTGGATATAGTGTATTTTTCCGTGTATTTAGGTCTTCTTGCGACCTTACGTATATTTTGCTTTCTTAGATGTGTGGCGGTATCTTTTTAAAATTCATTTTAACTGAGAAACAATTAACATACAATAAAGTGCACAGATCATAAGTGCTCAGTATGAGTTTTGAAAATGGTATACACTGGTATAATCACCACCAGAAATAAGCATAACATTTCCATTAACTCCCAAGAGTTCCCTCTTATTTCAGTCAGTCCCTTCTTCTCTGCCCCATCTATGCTTTTTAAAACTTTTTAGTTTTTATGGGTACGTAGTAGTTGTATATATTTATGGGGTACTTGAGATATTTTTTTTTTTTTTTTTTTTTTTGAGACGGAGTCTCGCTCTGTCGCCCAGGCTGGAGTGCAGTGGCCGATCTCAGCTCACTGCAAGCTCCGCCTCCCGGGTTTACGCCATTCTCCTGCCTCAGCCTCCCGAGTAGCTGGGACTACAGGCGCCCGCCACCGCGCCCGGCTAGTTTTTTGTATTTTTTAGTAGAGACGGGGTTTCACCGTGTTAGCCAGGATAGTCTCGATCTCCTGACCTCGTGATCCGCCCGTCTCGGCCTCCCAAAGTGCTAGGATTACAGGCT
This sequence comes from Chlorocebus sabaeus, assembly GCF_047675955.1. NCBI lineage: Eukaryota > Metazoa > Chordata > Mammalia > Primates > Cercopithecidae > Chlorocebus > Chlorocebus sabaeus. The sequence continues at coordinate 47,868,224 of NC_132929.1, read as the reverse complement.
TGAGCCACCGCGCCCGGCCTAGAGATATTTTGATACAAGCATACAGTGTATAATAATCACATTAGGGCAAATGGGGTATCTACCCCAAGCTTTTATCATTTCTTTGTTATAAACATTTCAATTATACTTCTTTTAGTTATTTTTAAATGTAAAATAAATTATTGTTGGCTGTAGTCACCTTGTTGTGCTGTCAAATACTACGTTTTATTCATTCTAACTATATTTTTGTACCCATTAACCATCCCCACTCTCCTCCGCCCCTTTAATATTCTTCCCAGCCTCTGATAACCATCACTGTACTGTTTATTTTCATGAGTTAACATTATTTTAATTTTTAGCTCCCACAAATGAATGAGATAATACAAAGTTTATCTTTTTGTGCCTGGCTTATTTTGCTTAACGTAATATCCTGCAGTTCCATCCATCTTGTTGCAAATGATGGGATCTCATTCTTTTTTTATGGCTGAATACCAACTTCATTGTGTTATATGCATCACATTTTCTTTATCCATTTGTCTGTTGATGGACAGTTAGGTTGATTCCAAATCTTGGTGATTGTGAATAGTGCTGCAATAAACACGGGAGTACAGATTCCGCTTTGATATACTGATTTCCATTCTTTTGAGTATATACATACCAGTTAATTTGCTTGATCATATAGTAGTTCTGTTTTTAGTTTTTTGAGGAACCTTCAGACTGTTCTTTATAGTGGCTGTATTAATTTACATTCTCACCAACAGTGTACAGGTGTTCCCTTTTCTCTACATCCTTGCCAGCATTTGTTGTCTGCCTTTTGGATAAAAGCTATTTTAACTGTGGTAAGATAATATCTCATTGTAGTTTTGATTTGCATTTCTCTAATGTACAGTGATGTTGAGCACCTTTTCATATACCTGCTTGCCATTTTGTACGTCTTTTGAGAAATGTCTGTTCCAGTCTTTTGCCCATTTTAAAATCAGATTTTTAGATTTTCCTGTTGAGTTGTTTGAACTCCTTATATATTCTTGTTATTAATCGCTTGTCAAATAGACAGTTTGCAAATATTTTCTCCCATTCTGTGGGTTGTTTGTTCACTTTACTGATTGTTGCCTTTGCTATGTGGAAGCTTTTTGACTTGATGTAATCTTATTTGTCCATTTTTTCTTTGGTTTCCTGAGTTTTGGGCTATTACTCAACAGATCTTTGCCCAGACTAATGTCCTAGAGAGATCTCCAATGTTTTCTTTTAGTGGTTTGATAGTTTCAGGTCCTAGATTTAGATCTTTAATCCATTTTAATTTTGATTTTTGTATATGGTGAGAGATAGGGATCTAGTTTCTCCCTCCTGCATATGGATATCCAGTTTTCCAAGCACCATTTATTGAAAAGACTATCTTTTCCCCAGTGTGTGTTCTCAGCACCTTTGTCAAAAATGAATTCACTATAGATGTATGAATTCATTTCTGGGTTCTCCATTCTGTTTCATTCGTCTGTTTTTATGCTGTTTTGGTTACTATAGCTCAATAGATGGGATCTCGCTCTGTCATCCAGGCTGGAGTGCAGTGACATGATCATGGCTCATTGCAGCCTTGACCTCTTGGGTTCAAGTGATCCTCCCATCTCAGCCTCCTTAGCTGGGACCACAAGCTTGTGCCACCACATCCAGTTAATTAAAAAATATTTATCTTGTAGAGATGGAATCTCTCTATGTTGCCTGGCTGTCTTGAACTCCTGGGCCCAAGTGATCCTTCCACCTTGGCCTCTCAAAGCGCTGGGATTGCAGGTGTGATTGAGCACCCAGCCTCAATAACTCTTAGATTTGCCCTTTTGAGGCTGTTTTCTAGATCTTGTAGGCATGCTTTATTCTTATGTTATTCTTTTTTCTTTTGTCTTCTCTGTGTATTTTCAAGTAGCCTATCTTCAAGCTCATTAATTGTTTCTCCTGCTTGACTAATTCAGCTGTTGAGAGACTCTGATACGTTCTTCAGATTGTCAGTTGAATTTTTTAGCTCCCAAATTTCTGCTTGATTTCTAAAAATCATTTTAGTCTTTGTTAAGTTTATCTGATAGGATTCTGAATTTCTTCTGTGTTATCTTGAGTTTTGTTGAGTTTCCTGAAAACAACTATCTGGAATTCTCTAAAAGGTCACCTATCTCTGTCTAGGTTTGCTCACTGCTGCCTTATTTAGTATGTTTGGTGAGTTCATGTTTTCCTGGGTGGTGTTGATGCTTGTGGATGTTCGTTGGTGTCTGGGCATTGAAGAGTTAGGTATTTGTTGTAATCTTTGCAGTCTGGGCTTTTTTTGTACCTGTCCTTCTTTAGAAGGTTTTCCAAGTATTCAAAGTGAATTGAGTATTATGATCTGTCTTTGGTTATTGTAGCTGTCTCTTCATTAGGGTACACCCCAAGCCCCGGTAATGCTGTGGCTTTTACAGACTCATAGAGGTACCACCTTTGTGGTCTGGGTTAGTTCTGGTAGAATTCTCTGGATTACCAGGCAGAATCTCTTGTTCTCTTCCCTTACTTTTCCTCAAACTGGTGGAGTCTGTATCTCCTTGCTGAGCTGCCTGGAATTGGGGGAGGGATGACCCAAGCACTGCCATGACCTCCACCTCTTGGACTGCACTGGGTCAGACCTGAAGTCTGCACAATATGGGGTCTTGCCCAAGGCCTATGGTGACTATTGCCTGGCTACTATTGATGTTTACTGAGTGCCCTAGGGTGCTTTAGTCAGTGGGTGGTGAATCCAGACAGGCTCCTGTGCTTCTCTTCAGGGAGGAAGGTTCCCTTCTGGCCCAGGGTGAGTCTGGAAATGCTGGCTGGGAGCTAGGGCCTGGAGTTGGGAACTTTAGGAATCTCCTTGGTGCTTTATTTTTCTGTGGCTGAGCTGCTGCCTAAGTTGTAGGACAGAGTCCATTTTACTCTTTCCTCTTCTTTCCTTAGGCAGAAGGAGTCTCTTCCTGTGGCTACCACCTCCGCAGGCCCGTGGTGAGTACTGCCTGGTTACCACCGACGTTTTGTGTCAGGCTAAAGGCCTGAAGGCTCTTTAGCCAGCTTGTGGTGAATCCTGCCAGACTTGGGTCTCTCTTCAGAGCAGTGGGTTCCCTTCTGGCCCAGGGTGGGTCTGGAAATGCTGTCCATGAGCTAAGGCCAGAAATCAGGGACTTTCGGAGTCTGCTTAGTGCTTTATTTTACTGTAGCTGAGTTGATACCCAAGTTGCAAGACAAAATCCTTTTTGCTCTTCTGTCTCCTTTTCTCAGGCATAAGGAGTCTCTCAAGGTGGCCACCACAGCTGGGAATGCACTGGGTTACATCTGAAGCTAGTATGGTACTAGGTCTCGCCCAAGGCCCATGGCAAGTACTGCCTGGCCACTGCTGGCTACTGAAGTTTATTCAAGGTCCAAGGACCTTTTAGGCAGCAGTTGATAAATCCTGCCAGGACTGGATCTTTCCTTTCATGGCAGCTGGTTCTTTTCTGGTTCAGGGTGTGTCTAGGAATGTCATCTGGGATGTAGAGCCTGGAATGGGGGCATCAGGACTCTGCTTGGTTCTTTATTGTGGCTGAGCTGATATCCAAGTTGTAAGACAATATGACTCTTTCCTCTCCTTAAGCAGAAGGAGGTTCTCCTGGAGCTGCAAGCTATGCTGCCTGGTGCTGGGAGAGGGGTAATGCAAGCACTGTTTGGGCCGCCCTACCTGGTGTCTCACCGGGTCATGTGCATCTTAAGTCCACTGATTCCAAGTGCACGCAACACCAAGACTTGCCCAGGAATTGAAGTCCTAGTGGCGTAGACTGCCTTCTAAGTTTATTTATGACTCCAGAGTACTTTAGCTTGCCATGGTAGGACTAGCCAGAACTCAGGTTCCAACCACTGGGATGGACAGTTCCCCTCTGATTAGCGCTGGTCTAAATGCTCCCTCCATAGATACCGACTGAATTCTGCCCTCTGTTGCTTTCCACTGTGATGGGACAGCACTGAGTTTCAGTGCAAAGTCCCACAATCGCTGTGCTCTCTCTCCCACAAGTTCACAGATTCTCTCTGGACAACATGGCTGCCACCAGAGGATAGGACAGGGATGGTGTTGGCAGTTCAAGACTGTCTTTCCTACCCTCACCAGTGGCTCTTTCCTTGATAAGATGTTAAAACCAGATTCTGTGATCACTTACCTGATTTTTGGTTCTTACGAAGGTGCTTTCTTGTGTCAATAGTTGTGCAGTTTGGTGTTCTGTTGGGAGTTGGGGGTGATTGCTGGAGGGTTCTATTTGGCCATCTTGCCTCTTCCCTCTTCCCTCCACCTATGCATTTTAATTTCTGTCATTGTGGGTTAGTTTTGTCTGTTTGTGGGGTAATCATACCTGCGTGCTTTTTGTTTCTGACTTCTTTCGCTTAACATAGTGTTTTAGCTGTTGTGATATCAGTAGTTTATTCTTTTTTGTTGTTGAGTAATATTTTATTATGTGGGTATTAATACGTGAATATAACTGTATATCCATTCTTCATGGTTTAATTTTTTTTTCATTTTCTTTTTTTGTTTGTTTGAGAGAGGTTTCGCTCTGTCGTCTAGGCTGGAGTGCAGTGGTGTGACCTCAGCTCACTGCAACCTCTGCCTCCCAGGTTCAAGCGATTCTTCTGCCTCAGCCTCCAGAGTAGCTGGGGTTACAGGCGCCTGTCACCACACCCACAAATTTTTGTATTTTTAGTAGAGACAGAGTTTCGACATATTTGGCCAGGCTGGTCTTGAACTCCTGAACTCAGTTGATCCACCTGCCTCGGCCTCCATAAGTGCTGGGATTACAGATGTGAGCCACCGTACCCAGCCTTATTTTCTTATTTCTTGCTCCATTACTAGGGTTATGGAAACTATCATTTAGCAGTATTCTTGAGGTTAAAGATAGCTGCATGAAATGACCACTCTTCTTCCATCCATATTGGTAGGCATGCTTATTGAATCAGCATCATTGATTGATTACTTCCTTAGGAAAGGACTTTGATTACTTGCTCATTTTTTAAAGTTAGTCATTGTCAAATTAATGTTGAAAAGAGCTCTTAAAGGAAGTCAAATAAAGCAGTGTGTATATATTATGCATGAAAATAGATGAGAAAGGAAAAAGGGGTAAAAGCTATGTAGTGAATTTTAATAAAATGACTAAGCAAGAAAAATGATTGCTAAAATAGATTAATGTGTATGTGAATTTATTTCTTCAAGGAATAAATTTTTGAGCTGTGGATACCCATGATGGGAAGGACGAAGTCACTTACCTTTTAATGGAGAAATAAGACAGTAAACAAACAAACAAAAAATAAAATATAATTTTAGGTAATACATCAAATTCTTTCATAAAAATAAATCAGGATAAGGGAATAGAATGATGGAAGATGGGGAATAGAGGATTATTTTAGATAGTATCCTAAGGAAAACCTTTGCTGAGGATTTGAAGTTTGAACAGAGACCTCAGTGATATGAAAGAAGGTTCAAGTAGAGGGACCAGGAAGGAAGTGGAAAGATTCTGAATTAGGAATAAACTTAAAAACAGAAAAAAAAAGACCACTGAGGCTTCAGTGGAGTGAGAGAAAGATGAAATTTGAGGGGGTGAAATAATGTGGGCCATTTTAGACCACAGTAAGAGCTTTTAGTTTTATTTGTGTTGAGAGCCGTTGAAGTAGAGTGGCATGGTTTGATTTTCCTTTAAAAAGGGTGACTCTGCCTGCTGTGTGGAAAAATAGACTATAGTAGAGCAATGATAGAAGGGAGGATACCATGCTTTTTCACTAATTCAGGTGAGAGAATGATAGGGCTTGAAGCAGATGATAGAGATGGGAATGATAAGAAAATAGGTTCAGGATGTATTTTAAAGGCAGAACTATAGTGCTTATTGATGGATTGAATATAAGAGGAATTTCCTGACAGGATTCCTTATAGGAGAGGGTTTGGAAAATTTTTATAATAGTGCATTAGTCAGGGTAGCCCAACTACTATACCTAAACACCCTCCAAATATCAGCAGCTCTATACAGGTAAAGTTTATTTCTCATTTACATCACAGTCCAATTTAGGTGGATGGAGCAGGTGGGGTGATGGTAGACGCTCTTCTGTGTGTGGTCCTTTGGGACCAAGACTCCTTCGCCCTAGTGGCTCTGTGTCCCTTAGGGCCTTTGAGCTTTTCCCCAGGTTGTCTCCATTCTTATAGCAGACTAGGAAAGGCAGATGCTTTTAGAGGTTGTTTTTGGCTCAGCCTGGAGAGAATGTACGTAATCTCTGCCCCACATACCATTTACCTAGGACTTGATCATATGTCCACATGTAACCCCAGGGAAGATTGGGAAATAAAGTCTAGTTGTGTGCCTAGGAAGAGGAGGAAATGGGTTTGTAAAAAGAGTATTTGGGGGCTTTTAAAAAGCAAATTTACTTCTAAATACATAGTTTGCAAAGTTTACATATCTAAATGTTTATGTATCGAAATAAGTTGCATATATGTTTATATATGTGATTAAACATTTGTATGGTAGTGACTATATTTATTTGTGGAACACTCTAATTGTAAGCACTAAAGAATGAAGAAATATTAGGTCATGAACACAAGTTCCCATAGTTATTTATCTAAAATTCAAAATGTTTAATAACTCTCCCCAGTAATACTTATAGCCATACGCAAATCAGTAATGTTTTCTCAAATAGATCTTGCCTTTGATATTATAGTGTTTTCTGTATGTACTATGAGACCTTTGGTTTGAGTTATTTTTTCAACATTAAAATTCAATTTTTTTTTCTTTTTTACTTTTTAAATGCGTAATACATTTGCTTGATTCAGTTCTACTTTTCTTTTTTTTTTTTTTTTGAGGGAGAGTCTCGCTCTGTCGCCCAGGCTGGAGTGCAGTGGCGCGATCTCCGCTCACTGCAAGCTCTGCCGCCTCCCGGGTTCATGTCATTCTCCTTCCTCAGCCTCCCGAGAAGCTGGGACTACAGGCGCCCGCCACCATGCCCGGCTAATTTTTTTTTTTTTTGTATTTTTAGTAGAGACGGGGTTTCACCGTGTTTGCCAGGATGGTCTTGATCCCCTGACCTTGTGATCCGCCTGCCTTGGCCTCCCAAAGTGCGTGATCCACCATGCCCAGCCCAGTTCTACTTTTCTTGCTACTGGATGACAATATATGCTCTTTTCTTTTTTTTTTTTGGACAGAATCTCACTCTGTCACCCAGGGTGGAGTACAGTGGCTCAGTCTTGGCTCACTGCAACCTCTGACTTCCAGGTTCAAGCGATTCTCCTGCCTCGGCCTCCTGAGTAGCTGGGATTACAGGCGCATGCCACCATGCCCGGCTAATTTTTTGTTTTGTATTTTTAGTAGAGACTGAGTTTCACCATGTTGTCCAGCCTGGTCTCAAACTCCTGACCTTGTGAGATGCCTGCCTCGGCCTCCCAAAGTGTTGAGATTGCAGGCATGAGCCACCACGCCCGGCCTGTATTTTTTTTTTTTTTTTTTTTTTTAGTAGAGATGGGGTTTCACCATGTTGGCCAGGCTGGTCTTAAACTCCTGACCTCAAGCGATCCATCTGCCTTGACTTACCAAAGTGCTGGGATTACAGGCATGAGCCATCACGCCTGGCCAACAATGTATGATCTTTCTTACTAACATTTATCAGTAGAGACCTATGATAAAGCACGCATAAAGAGAAAGGACACTTTTAAAAAAAAATAAAATAAAATAGTCTTGGGGATTTGATAAAAAAGCAAAAACAACATTATGTTTTTTGAAAACTAAATTTTATTAACACTGCAGAATACTGCACAGAACACTGCATTAAAAATCTTTAGGTACTTTTTTATTTCTTTAACTGAACTTCTAGTTTAAAGGAAAGTCTTTATTCCCTGTTTTCTTTCTTCACCACAGTTTTCCTCTATAATTAGTCCCTTCTAACTCAGTCCAATGAATAACATCATAAGCTGGCCTATTCTGAACCACACCCTGCTGAACCACAGCAACTTTCTTACCACGTTAGTGTATACTGTTAGCATATACTTTTGAAGTGTCTTCATTGAGATAGAGAATAAAAAGAATATTAAATAATTTTCTATATAAAAGGTACAGCATTGTCTGATTGCTATATAAATGCCAATAATGTGCTTAGTTCTTTACGTGTATTGTTTTATTCTTACAGTCAGCTGTCATTTATATGTATAAATGTTATATGTATAAAAGTTGTCAGAGTACTTTCTGGTCAGGCTAAGCTGATACACATATACTAGTGTGTCATACAATAATTCACGTTTTGTTTTATTTTTTGTTTTCATAGGTTTTTGGGGAACAAGTGATGCTTGGTTGCATAAGTAAGTTTTTTTTATTTTTAATTTTTATTTTTGAGATGGAATCTCACTCTGTCATCAAGACTGGAGTTCAGTGGTGTGATCTCTGCTCACTGCAACCTCCACCTCCCAGGTTCAAGTAATTCTGCCTCAGCCTCCTAAATAGCTGAGATTACAGGCATGTGCCACCACACCCAGCTAATTTTTTTTTTTTTTTTTCCCCTGAAACAGAGTCTTGCTCTTGTCGCCCAGGCTGGAGTACAGAGGTACAATCTTGGCTCACTGCAACCTCCGCCTCTCAGGTTCAAGCGATTCTCCTGCCTCAGCCTCCTGAGTAGCTGGGATTACAAGCACCCACCATGCCCGGCTAATTTTTGTACTTTTAGTAAAGACAGGGTTTCGCCATGTTGGCCAGGCTGGTCCTGAACTCCTGACCTCAGGTGATCTGTCCGCCTCAGCCTCCCAAAGTGCTGGGATTACAGGTGTGAGCCACTGTGCCCAGCCATTTTTGTATTTTTAGTAGAGACGGGGTTTTGCCGTGTTGACCAGGCTGGTCTTGAACTCCTGACCTCAAGTGATTGGCTTGCCTTGGCCTCCCAAAGTACTGGGATTAACAGGCGTGAGCCACTGCGCCTGGCTAAGTTCTTTAGTGGTGATTTCTGAGATTTTGGTGCAGCTATCGCCTGAGGAGTATACACTATACCCCATTTGTTATCCCTCACCCACCTCCCACCCTTTCCCCCAAGTCCCCAAAGTTCATCGTGTCATTCTTAGGTCTTTGAATCCTGATAGCTTAGCTCCTGCTTATGAGTGAGAACATACGATGTTTGGTTTTCCGTTCCTGAGTTACTTCACTTAGAATGATGATCTCCATTTCCATCCAGGTCACTGTGAATGCCATTATTTTGTTTCTTTTTATGGCTGAGTAGTATTCCATGGTGTATATTGACCACAATTTTTTTATCCACTCATTGATTGATGGGCAGTTGGGCTGGTTCTATATTTTTGCAGTTGTGAATTGTGCTGCCATAAACATGCCTGTGGGAGTATCTTTTTTTTGCATAAATGACTTCTTTTTCTCCGGGTAGATACTCAGTAGTGGCAACTGGGTGATACTCTGTTGCCTAGGCTGGAGTGCAGTGGCATGATTTGGGCTCACTGTAAACTTTGCCTCCTGGATTCAAGTGATTCTCGTGCCTCAGTCTCCTGAGTAGTTGGGGCTACAGGCACGTGCCACCATGCGCAGCTAATTTTTCATACTTTTAGTAGGGATGGGGTTTCGCCATGTTGGTCAGGCTGGTCTCGAACTCCTGACCTCAAGTGATCCACCCGCCTTGGCTTCCCAAAGTGCTGGGATTATAGGCGTGAGCCACTGCACCTGGCCTACTTTTAATTCTTTAAGGAATCTCCATGCTGTTTTTTTATAGTGGTTGTACTATTTTACATTCCCACCAGCAGTGTAAAAGTGTATTCTCTTTTCACCACATCGCTGCCAACATCTATTATTTTTTTGATTATTATTATTATTATTTTTTGGCCATTCTTGCAGGAGTAGGGTGGTATCACGTTGTTATTTTGTTTTGCATTTCCCTCATCATTAATGATGTTGAGCATTTTTTCATATTTATTGACCTTTTGTATATCTTCTTTTGAGAATTGTCTATTCATGTCCTTAGCCTACTTTTTGATGAGATTGTTTGTTTTTCTTGCTAATTTGTTTGAGTTCCTTGTAGTTTCTGGATATTAGTCCTTTATTGGATATATACATTGTGAAGATTTTCTTCCACTCTGTGGGTTGTCTGTTTGCTGATTGTTTCTTTTTCTGTGCAGAGGCTTTTTAGTTTAATTAAGTCCCATCTGTTCGTCTTTGTTTTTGTTGCATTTGCTTTTGGGTTCTTGATCATAAAGTCTTTGCCTAAGCCAAAGCCTGGAAACGTTTTTCTGACATTATCTTGTAGAATTTTTATTCAGGTCTTAGATTTAAGTCCTTGATCCGTTTTGAGTTGATTTTTGTGTAAGGTGAGAGGTTTTTATTCTACATGTGGCCTGCCAACTATTAACATTTTGTTTATTTAGAGATGGTGTCTTAAATATTGCCCGGGCTGGTGGTGAACTCCTGTGCTCAAGCAATCCTCCCATCTCAACTTTTTGAATAGCTATGACTATAGGCATGTACTACTGTGCCCAGCTTGATAATTTATTTCTTCCATTACATTTTCTTCAACTGAAATAGTACAAAATGTGTTTTCTGTCAGCACCCACTTTTGTTTTTACTTGACATTGATCCGCTATAGGTAAGACTTGGGCTTCTGTATTCTATGTAGTAATGATTAACTGATATGCACTCTTGTCACATCTTATCTCAAATTCTGTTTCTCTGCAATTTTTTTTTAATTCTTTCAGTAAAATAGTGTCTTTTTTTTTTTTTTTTTCCTTTCTGAGAGACATCTGTCCACCTTTGACCTTAATCTCATTTAGTCTTGCTTACCAAGGAACTTTGGCTTACCAGTTAGACCTTCTTTCTCTTTTTCTTCAGTTTTTAGTTTCGGCTTCCTTGCTTGATCCTATTTATAGTCATAGAGTTGTGTTCCCAAGCCCCTTAACTAATAAACATTTCACTCGCAATACTCCTGCTTTCTTTTTTTTTTTTTTTTTTTGAGACAGAGTCTCGCTCTGTCTCCAGGCTGGAGTGCAGTGGCATGATCTCCACTCACTGCAACCTCCGCCTCCCGGATTCAAGCTATTCTCCTGCCTCAGCCTCCTGAGCAGCTGGGGCTACAGGCACGTGCTACCACGCCCGGCTAATTTTTGTATTTTTAGTAGAGACGGGGTTTCACCATCTTGGCCAGGCTGGTCTTGAACTCCTGACCTTGTATTCTCCCGCCTCGGCCCCCCAAAGTGCTGAGATTACAGGCGTGAGCCACTGCGCCCGGCCCTACTCCTGCTTTCTTTGTAGCAGATTTGATCAACATCTGCTAACTACTTACTTGCCACTCTGTGGCTTCCTCCTTAACTTCCGTAATCTTTTTCTGTTTTGTACTTCTTTTCAAGAACACCAGCGATATCCAGAGACCTTTGTCTCAGGCCTAAGCCTAAAATAATAGTATGGAAGGGCTAAAAAAATCCCTTAAGAAATATTTAATTCAATTTTCTTTTCTTGTTTTGCTTGATGTTATTTTGATGTATTATACCAACTTTTTTTTTTTTTTTTTTTTTAATTATACCAGCTTTCTTTTGGCTAGTGTTTGTATGGTATTTCTTCTCCTTAAAAAAAAAAACAAAACTTTCTGATTCTGCATCCTCATGTTATAGATGTGTGTCTACTGAAAATAGCAGATAGTTGAATTTTAAAAATTTGATCTGACCATCTTTGTTTTTTAACTGGAGCATTTACATGTAAATATAATATAATTACTGTTGTATTTAGCTTAAAACTTTACTATTTGTTTTCTATTTGATCCACCTATTCTGACTTTTTTTCCCTTCTCCTTTCTTGCTTTCTTTTGAACTCATTATTCTGGAAAGTTACACTTATTTATTTATAACTTTTAGTTTCAAGAGTACATGTACAGGTTGGTTCTTTAGATAAATTGTGAGTTGCAGGGGTTTGGTGTACAGATTATTTTGTTACCCAGATAATAAGCATAGTACCCGATTGGTAGTTTTTTGATCCTCGCCTTCCTCCCACCCTTCACCCTCAAGTAGGCTCTGGTGTCTATTGGTCCCTTCTTTGTGTTCATGTGTACTCAGTTTTTAGCTCCCATTTAGAAGTGCAGAGTTAGGTTTTCTGTTCTTGCATTAGTTAGGATAGTGGCCTCCAGGTCCATCCATGTCGCTATAAAGGAATGTTATCTCATTCTTTTTTATGACTGCATAGTATTCCTAGGTGTATCTGTGCCACATGGAAAGTTATACTTAAAATTTTTTTTTTTTTTTTTTTTTTTTTTTTTTTTTTTTTGAGATGGACTTGCGCTCAGTTGCCCAGGCTAGAATGCAGTGGTGTGATCTTGGCTCACTGCAACCTGTGCCTCCTGAGTTCAAGCGATTGTCCTGCCTCAGCCTCCCGAATAGTTGGGATTACAGACACGCACCACCCTGCCTGGCTAATTTTTTTTGTACTTTTTAGTGGGGACAGGGTTTCACCATGTTGACCAGGCTGGTCTCAAACTCCTGACCTTAAGTGATCCGCCTGCCTTAGCCTCCCAAAGTGCTGAGATTACAGGCGTGAGCCACCAGGCCCAGCCTAAAAAAAATATTTTTTAGTGGCTACCCTAGAACAACCATCAGCAAAATTTTCCTGTAAAGGAGCATATAGTAAAAATTTTTATACAAAAATTTTTGGCTTTGTGGACCAGCCTGGGCAGCATTCCATCTTGCTATAGGGTGATACTTCTTGGGATGATACTTTTCTGGCTGGAAACATCTGTGGCCAGTGGCACCTTTGCCTGAGTTTTTCTTGGGTCTGCTGGGCTTGTTCTGCTCACTCTGAATGGCAGGCTGTCTTTGGCTTGCACTACCAGCCTGGATCCCACACCTACCAAAGGTGAGCCAGGCATGGAGTGGTGAGGGTTGTGTGAGTGAGCGAGGAGTTTGGCCACTGTACACAACCGAGCATGCTGGCTGCAGTGGGGCAGGCAGCTCCGGGTGCAGGCACAGGCGCTGGCTTCCCTGCAAGGCTGTGGCTGGACTAGACGTACCATAAGCAGCTTCCATTGCTGGCACTGGGGAATGCAGTGGTCTTCGGAAGCTTGGAGATGCCAGGAACCGCAGAGCCTCAAGGAAGATGTCACAGCCTTGGCTCAGGGAGCCCCCAGATCTGGGCTCCATGAAGGTCCTCAGCTCTTTTCTCCTTCTCTCTTCTCTCCTGTTGTCTACAATGCGATGAACAAGGGGCGTATTTCAGCCCTGTTCGTGTTATGGTTCTTTTAGCCCTGCCATTCGGCAGGTCCTGAGTTCTTGTTCTGCACCCAGGAAGAATGAGGTATGCGGAGAAGTGGAAGGTGAGCAAGGCGAAGAGGAGCTTTATTGAGTGCTAGAGCAGCTCAGAGGAGACTTGCAGTGGGTAGCTCCTCTCTGCAACCAGGGTATCCTGATGAGTGTTCAGCTCTCAGCAGAGTAGAGACCATGGAGTGGGTAGCTCCTCTCTGCAGTTGGTTGTTGCATAACTCTTCCGCTCTCAGCAGAGGAGACCCCGGGGTGGGTAGCTTCTCCCTGTAGCTGGTTGTCCCGTCATCTCAGCTCTCGGCAGAGAGGAGACCCTGGGGTGGGCACCTTTTCTCTGCAAATGGCAGGTGGTTGTCTCCTCAAGTCTGGCTGAGTTTGGGTTTTTATAGGTCTCAGCAGGGAGGAAGTGTGTACTCATTGGTTCATGGACAACCATGGGTGGGCCTGGAGAAAGCACCACAAGTTCCCACTCTGGTCATCAGGTGCCAATGGAAAGCCTTGTCCCCAGGCTTCAGGCCTTCCCTGGCTTGAAGGTGGGGTTTCACCAGGGACCTGCCTCCTTTTGTCCAGGAGCCTGTCTACCTCCTGCAGCTGTTCATGGTGCCCAGGCTGTTTGTGACAGGGGGCGCCTACAGGCCAGCACTGAACTGCCCTCAGTACCCCCTTGGCCTCCCTCTAGCGTTTGTAGGTGCCCAAAGTTTAGAGGGGGCCGAGGTGGTAGGGGACTGATGTATCAGTGCTATCTGGAGCGTGCGCACACTTGACCACACTGTGACAGTGCCCAGGCTCGGACCCAACCTTGCTCTGAGATTGGAGTGGGTGCTGGGAGTGAGGAGAGGCCAGGCAGTGGGAGCAAACACTTCTGAACCTGCAGGGGCTGGGCGGGGGGCCTTCCCAGGCCTCTGAGAGTGCAGAGGTGCCTGGGTCTGCAGCTGCAGGTTGGGCGGCTGCAGCTGTGCGTGGGAGGGTGGGGCTCCTGCCTACTCCCATCCCGCAAGAGCACAGTGATGCCCAGGTCTGCAGCGCACCTGGATGGGTGGCCACAGCTGCACCCAGGGAGCGCGAAACTCCTGCCCTGTCAACTCAGAAGGTGGCGGGGCTCACACCTCTTCCTGGCTTCTGCTGCCTCCGTGGAGCATGCAGTTCTGGCTGCACCTCCCGCACTGCAGCTGGTGTCATGGCAGTGGCTGCTGTTGATGGGCGGCTGCTGCCTTTGGTGGCATGCACTTATAGTCACAACTACTCAGGAGACTGAGGCAGGAGGATCACTTGAGCCCAGAAGGTTGAGGCTGCAGTGAGCCATGATTGTGCCACTGTACTCCAACCTGCATGACAGAGATAGACCCTGGCTCTATAAAACAAAAACAAATACAAAAACAAAACAACAACAAAATAAAATGAGTTAATGGAAAAGGAGCTGTAGGAGTGAATAAGAAAAAGAGCAAGACTATCAGGAAGACTACAAGAAAAATAACTATGTGAGGACACTTTCAGGAACTAGAAATCGGCTGTTTTAGTCATGCCATAGTGTGGTGTGTTAAAATGAAGAATGAGGAAAGACCTTTGGTTTACCAACTCTGGAATTTTGTGACTTTTCCAGAGCATTGTCAGGTAGCTTGCTATGTGGGAAGAGTGGTAAGGGAGTAGAAAGTGTGAGTTCCCAAACACTTGGGAATACAGTGATTTTCAAATACTATTTTCTGGATCAGCAATAACAGAATTACCGACATTTCCTCAACTCATAACTATTGTTGAGCCTGGTAATGTACATTTTAAAAAAATATTTATTTATTTATTTATTTAGAGATAGAGTGTCACTCTTGTCGCCCAGGCTGGAGCGCAGTGGCGTGATCTTGGCTCACTGCAAGCTCCGCCTCCCGGGTTCATGCCATTCTCCTGCCTCAACCTCCCGAGTAGCTGGGACTACAAGTGCCTGCCACCACGCCCGGCTAATTTTTGTATTGTCCGTAGAGATGGGGTTTCACCATGTTAACCAGGATGGTCCTGATCTCCTGACCTCGTGATCCACCCGCCTGGGCCTCCCAAAGTGCTGGGATTACAGACATGAGCCACCATGCCTGGCCGGTGATACATGTTTTGAAAAAGTTCCCCGGATGATTTTAATGAAAGCTCATGTCTCCCATTTGCAAATACAGATTTTTGAAGTATTTTAGCAAGGACTGGCTCGTGATCAAGATGGATTTCTGAGTGGTATTTTGAGACAAACCCTCCTTTTTGTAAAACGAAAACCAAAAAAACAAAGCAGTAATTGATAAAATAACAAAGATAAAACCAAATTGACAAAACTAGGGCTCAAAAAACGTAAACATTTCTGTGTTTCAGGAAGGAGCAGGTGAGGTTTTGGCTGCTTTGAAGTAATAGGGAAGTGTAATTAGAGTTGGGCTTATTGTTGGAAACAGTGGACCAAGATAGGACTCCTCTGTTAAAAAAGATGTTTCTGAGTTTACTTCCAGGTCTGCCATATTATACAACTTTAGGGATTAGATTGTAGTTACTTAGTACAGTGGTCTTTAACCTTTTTGGCACCAGGGACTGGTTTCATAGATGACAGTTTTTCCACAGATGGGGTAGTAGGGGATGGTTTCGGGATGAAACTAGTCTGCCTCAGATCATCAGGTATTAGGTCATCAGGCATTAGTTAGATTCTCATAAGGAGCATGCAATCTAGATCCCTTGCATGTGCAGTTCACAATAGTGCTTATGCTTCTATGACAATCTAATGCTGCTGACTATCTGACAGGAGGCAGAGCCCAGGCAGTAATGCTCACTCGCTTGCTGCTCATCTTCTGCTGTGCGGCCCAATTCCTGACAGGCCATGGACTGGCGCTGGTCCATGGCCCAGTGGTTGGGGACCCCTTGACTTAGCACATCTTCTGGAGTGGTACAGGTCACAGCCTCTCTGGCTGTAAGAAGATTTGCTGCTGACTGCTGCCAGATGCCATAGCTTATATGAAGCAAATACTTAGGGATTCAGGAAACTAAACATAGCTATACAACTAGGAACCTGGTAACTCAGAGTATATCCTCACTGTTATTGTAGAGCAGAATCTTCATCTAGACTATCTGTAAGAAAAATATTTATGAGATAACTGAGGAAATTTGAATATCAATTGATCATTTAATACCAAAAATTTTTAGTTAAAAAATATATTCATGATACTGTGGTTCTCTTAAAAAAGTAGTAAACAGGTTCTCAGTAAGTATTTGTATGAAAAACAAAAGAAGTTCCATCAAAAGTTCATTTGTAAAGCTAAATTCTCAAACATACAAAGTCATCTCATGCTAAGGAAGATAGGAAATAAACAACCAGAAGAGCAGTTCAGTCTGGATGACGTTTCAATATTAGTCTGAAAAATATTAAATTACATACTCAGGATTTTCAAAAAGAAAAGGAGTAATAGCCCTTAAGTATAAATAATTTCGGAATGTAAATTGGCAGAAAAAAGATCAGGTGGATTTGAAAATGACAAAAACTTTAGAAGTGAAAAATATAGTTGTAATTTTTAAAAGCCAACAGCGTGGTGTTCACGAATGAGAAGAGTCAATAAGATGTCAGTTCTGTCCAATATTAATCTGTAAAATCAGTGCAGTATTAAAATCTGAAAAGGTTTTTATTCATGATAGTAAACATGTGAACTTAAACATTTTTATGGTAGAGTAAATAGCCAATGTAAAATTTGTAAAGAACAACACATTAAGGTAATGTGCCCTTCAGATACCAAAATTTATTATAGGGCTGTAGTAATTAACAGAGGTTCGGGGTGGAAAAATAGACCTATGGAATAGAATATAGAGCCCAGAACAGATTGATAGGTACAAATCCATAGATGGAATCTATTTTTAGTATGCTATGAGATAGGACTGTTAATTTTCTTCACTTCAACTCAGATTAGCAATTGAACCAGTACCACAGTGAAATGTTTATCCTTTCCTAACTAGTTTATTTTTTAATTTCTTTTTTTTGAGACAGAGTCTCACTCTGTCACCCAAGCTGGAGTGCAGGGGTGCGACCTTAGCTCACTGTAACCTCTGCCTCCCAGGATCAAGTGATTCTCCTGCCTCAGGCCTCTGGGTAACAGGGATTACAGGGATGTGCCACCTTGCCTGGCTAATTTTGTATTTTTAGTAGAGACAGGGTTTCACCATGTTGGCCAGGCTGATCTCGAGCTGCTGACCTCAGGTGATCCGCCCGCCTTGGCCTCCCAAAGTGCTGAGATTACAGGTATGAGCCACCACCTGGCCTATATGGCTGGGGTTTTTTTGTATGTTCTGTATTAATCTCTGTGTTTGAAAGACCATCTTGGCAAAAGGGAAAAAATAGTTTCTTGATTAGAAGACTGACAAATACATAGTAGTATGAGAGGATAGAGAGTACCCTGGGCAACATGTTGAAACCCCGTCTCTACTAAAAATACAAAAATTTAGCCAGGCAAGGTGGTGCACACCTGTAGTCCCAGCCAGGTTGAGGTGAGAGGATCACCTGAGCCAGGGAGATGGAGGGTGCAGTGAGTCAAGATCACGTCGCTGTACTCTAGCCTAGGCGACAGAACAAGACCCTGTCTCAAAAAAACAAAACAAAACAAAAAACAAAAAAAGGGAAGTAACTGAAAGTATTTCTTCTTCTTATTTTTTTAATAGCACATCATCCTTATATGTTAAAGGATGAAATAAATAAGGGAAATATTGATGACACATGAGAGTGGTTTTTTTGGGGGGCATATGACTAACTAATGAAGATGATAAGAAATAGGTTTTATCAGCCCTGGAAAGTGTGTGGGGCATATTTTCTCAGTAGAAGACAGGAATGGAATAAGATAGATGAGGTAAAGATAGGAATAAATTTTGAGTTGGAGAAGCCATTTGAAGGAAATCACTATTTTCTCAGTGAGGTATAAAAGTTGAAATCATTCTTCTAGAAGTGTGATATACTGTATATGAGGTTTGAGAAGATGGGAAGAAAATGCAGAATACTTGTAAGGAATGCAATAAATAAGGTTAGGTAAAAAGATATAGTGGTAGCATTGAAGGACAAAGGGAAGCTGAATAAAATTTGTAGTGGTGCCTAGTTGTATAATTTTGTTAAATTTACTCAGCAAGTCGGGGGAAGGATTCTTTTATTGCTCTTGCCAAACTCCCTTCTCCTTCCCACCTTGTGGGAGGGAGAGAGTCAGAGCCTAGAATTCCTTGAAAATATATGTCTATCTCTTTAGTTGGTTTCTCTCATCATTTTCTTGGTTTTATGTAATTTCTCTGTTTATCCATCTTCTTACTGTTTTTAATAAATTTTACAAAATGTTTGCTCCATTGTTGGAATTCTTTCTTGTTTTTGCTTTGTCCTTAAGAAATTTTGGGTACAGGGCAATTAGATTTGCATGATTATTCTGTCTTAATCCAGTCTTTGTTAAGTATAAGGAAAGAACTTGGTTCTAATCACAATTTCCTTACAAACATTTGAGACAGCAGGGGAAACATTTTTCTTTGTACTCTTTGGATTTTTGTGTAATAAAACATTGAAATATATGTTTTTTTGAAATATATGTATTTTTAGAAAGTGCCTAAATTTGGACAGTGAAACTTAATATTATGTGGTCTCAATGAAACTGTTGCTGTGCTAAGATACAAGTTAGTATTTTGTGTTTTAGAAGATGTAATCAACATGCTTGTTAAGCTTTTCTTTCTTGAACATCAGAAAGCAATGCATATTTACTTCTAAATATTTTGCATCTTTTATGTTACAGTTATTTTACCAAGAAAATGGTTTGCACGACTTTGAACATATACTATCCATGCTGATGGGACAGGATCCAATATGAATATAAATGATGGAGGAAGACGACGCTTTGAAGATAATGAACATACATTACGGATCTATCCTGGGACTATTTCAGAAGGGACAATCTACTGTCCTATTCCTGCCAGAAAAAACTCCACAGCTGCTGAGGTGATTGAGTCTCTTATAAACAAACTTCATCTTGACAAAACAAAATGTTATGTTCTAGCGGAGGTAAAGGAATTTGGTGGAGAAGAATGGATTCTCAATCCAACAGACTGTCCAGTTCAGCGAATGATGTTGTGGCCCCGAATGGCTCTGGAAAATCGCTTAAGCGGAGAGGACTACCGCTTTCTTCTGAGAGAGAAAAACCTTGATGGATCAATCCATTATGGTAGCCTGCAGTCATGGCTACGGGTAACAGAAGAACGTCGCAGGATGATGGAACGGGGTTTTCTTCCACAGCCTCAACAGAAAGACTTTGATGATTTATGTAGTTTACCTGATTTGAATGAGAAAACTCTCTTAGAAAACCTACGAAATCGCTTTAAGCATGAAAAAATTTATACCTATGTTGGCAGTATTCTAATAGTTATTAACCCATTCAAGTTTCTTCCTATTTATAACCCCAAATATGTCAAAATGTATGATAACCACCAACTGGGAAAACTTGAGCCCCACATTTATGCTGTGGCTGATGTAGCTTATCATGCCATGCTTCAGCGCAAAAAGAATCAGTGCATCGTGATTTCGGGAGAGAGTGGTTCTGGGAAGACTCAAAGCACAAACTTTCTTATTCACCACCTTACTGCTCTCAGTCAGAAAGGATTTGTCAGTGGAGTAGAACAGATTATTCTTGGAGCTGGACCAGTACTTGAGGTAAATATATAGAAATCTTGTTTTTGATTTTAATTTTAATTTTTTTCCTTTGAGGTGGGGGGGTGCACCATTCCTGGAGGTATTGCAATACCAGATCAATGTGTGGAGTAGATCAAGCAAGATCCTATTCCATCTCCCTGCTTCAAAAACTCATTTAGAGCTGGGCGCAGTGGCTCGTGCCTGTAATCCCAGCACTTTGGGAGGCCGAGGTAGGTGGATCGCCTGAGGTCAGGAGTTCCAGACCAGCCTGACCAACATGCAGAAACCTGTCTCTACTGAAAATACAAAAAAAATTAGCCAGGCATAGTGGTGCATGCCTGTAATCTTAGCTATTCGGGAGGCTGAGGCAGGAGAATTGTTTGAACCCGGGAGGCAGAGGTTGTGGTGAGTCGAGATCATGCCATTGCACTGTAGTCTGAGCAACAAGAGCGAAACTCCGTCTCAAAAACAAAACAAAACAAACAAAATTGTCTTTGGATAGAAGACATTCCAGATATTAAACTGATAAAAATAAAACTACACTTGATCTTAGCCAGAAGGCTGAGAAGCTATAGAAATACTGTTCTTGCTACTCTGGGCACACTGCCTGCAGGGTAGCCCTGCTCCACAAGGAGCAGCAATTTAAAAAAAAAGAAAGAAAAATACTGTTCTTATTCTTAAACATATCTTTAAAAAATATTTGATAGATGTGAGAAGATGGAGTAAAACTAAATAGAAGTGTAGACATTATTTTTAGTAACCAAGAGGAACTGGAGGATGGGAAAACAAAAAAGGTGGTGTGGAAGATTGAGGAGTGTGACAGTGGTAATTTTTTTTTTAAGTGAGTGTCTTTGGGTCATTAATGATGCAAAGAAAGAGATGACTGTAGTCATTGTATATCCCCCTGTAAGGGGAGAAAGCAGAGGCAGGTCCTGTCTGTAACTGCATTGTGATGGTTGGTGAGAATATTTTTGCTGATGTATTTGTATTTCTGCAAGCTTAACAGCTGTGCCTAGCATCGAAACTTGTAATAATGTAGAGAATATGGAAAAAAATGTTTAGCTGTGGAATGTTTTACAAGTAATACCATCCAATGTCCAAAGGAAAGATAATACAGAAGGACAAGTACTCCACAATCTCACTTATTTGTGGAATCTGAAAAGCTGAATGCATAGAAACAAAGAGCAAAGTGGTAGTTACTAAAGGCTGGGAGGATTGGAGAGATATTGGTCAAAGGACACAAATTTTTTAGTTATATAGGAGGAATAAGGTCAAGAGATCTGTTGTACATCATGATGACTGTAGTAAGTAACAATACATTATATACTTGAAAATTTCAGGCCGGGCGCGGTGGCTCACACCTGTAATCCCAGCACTCTGGGAGGCCGAGACGGGTGGATCACGAGGTCAGCAGATCGAGACCATCCTGCTTAACACAGCGAAACCCCGTCTCCACTAAAAAATAAAATACAAAAAACTAGCCAGGCTAGGTGGTGGGCGCCTGTAGTCCCAGCTACTCGGGAGGCGGAGGCAGGAGAATGGCGTAAACCCGAGAGACGGAGCTTACAGTGAGCCGAGATCCGGCCACTGCACTCCAGCCTGGGTGACAGAGTGAGACTCCATCTCAAAAAAAAAAAAAAAAAGAAAATTTATTTATTTATTTCTTTTTTTTCTTTTGAGACAGAATTTCGCTCTTGTTGCCAGGCTGGCGCGTGATGGTGCGATCTCGGCTCACCGCAACCTCAGCCTCCTGGGTTCAAGGGATTCTTCTGCCTCAGCCTCCCAAGTAGCTGGGATTACAGGCATGTGCCACCACACCTGGCTAATTTTGTATTTTTGGTAGAGACAGGATTTCTCCATGTTGGTCAGGCTGGTCTTGAACTCCCAGCCTCAGGTGATCCACCTGCCTTGGCCTCACAAAGTGCTGGGATTATAGGCATGAGCCACTGCCCCCAGCCTATACTTGAGAATTTCTAAGAATAGATTTTAACTAGTCTCATTACAAAAAATGATAAGTATTGTGAGGTAATGCATAAATTAAGTAGCTTGATTTTGCCATTCTACATTGCAGACATATGAAAACATCATGTTATACACCATAAATATATGCAATTTTTGCTTGCCAATTTATAAAAAAAAAGGAAAGGGAATATAGTGTTGGTTTTAGACCTGAAAGGAAACGTTAATATTACTTAGTTGTCTTTTTAAAAGGTATTTTGTAGGTATAATTGAAATACAGTAAACTGTGTATATTTAAAGTGTACAACGTGATAAACTTTGACGTGTATATACCCATGAAACCACCACAGTCAAGATACTGAATATGTTTATCAGTTATCCCCAAAGATAATGGATATGTTTATCCATTATCCCCAAAGTTTCTTCATACCTCTTTGTAATCCCTCATTCACACTCCTCTCAGCCCACCCGTATATGGGAAACCAGTTAAGTTCTTTCTGTTACTGTAGATTAGTTTGCTTTTTCTACCATTTTATGTACATGGAACCACATAGTATGTACCCTTTTATATTTGGCTTCTCCCACTTGGTATAATTATTTTGAGATTTATCCATGTTGTAGCATGTGTCAATAATACATTCCTTTTTGTTGCTAAGGTAATAGTATTCCATTGGATATCGCAATTTTTAAAATCTATTCACTTATTGATGGATATATGGGTTGTTTTTAATTTTTGGCTATTACATTCAAGTTTATATAGACATACATTTTTTTCTCTTCAGTAATTGTCTAGGAATGGAATGACTAGATCAGATGATAAGTATGTGTTTAACTTTGTATTAAGTTCTTTAATTTCTCTTGGCAGTATTTTATAGTTATTAGTGTATAGATCTTTTACATCTTTGGTAAGATTTATCTCTCAGTATTTTTGAGGATGTTATTATAAATGATGTTCTACAATTTTCAATTGTTTGTTGCTAGTATATAGATATACAGTTGATAGTTACATGTTGATCTTATGTTCTGCAACCTGGCTAGACTTAAATATTAGTGCCATTAACCTTTTTTTTTTTTTTTTTTTGAGACAAGGTCACCCTCTATTGCCTAGGCTGGAGTGTAGCGATGTCATC
Source organism: Chlorocebus sabaeus (assembly GCF_047675955.1). Taxonomy (NCBI): domain Eukaryota; kingdom Metazoa; phylum Chordata; class Mammalia; order Primates; family Cercopithecidae; genus Chlorocebus; species Chlorocebus sabaeus. The sequence goes on along the minus strand of NC_132929.1, from coordinate 47,845,261 downwards.
ATAGCTCACTGCAGCTGCAATCTCCAGGCTCGAGTGATCCTCCCTCCTTAGCCTCCTGAGTAGCTTGCCTTATTGGCCTGTGTCGCTATGCTGGGCTACTTTTTTTTTTTATTTTTAGTAGCGACGAGGTCTCACTATGTTGCCTAGGCTGACTGGTCCTGAACTCCTGAGCTCCTGAGCTCAAGTGATCCTCCTGTCTTGGCCTCCTAAAGTGCTGGGATAACAGGAATGAGCCACTGCACCTGCCCACCCCCACACCAACTTTTTTATAGATTCCATTGGGTTTTTCATATAGTCAGTCATGTCTGTAAATAAAAAGTTTTTCTTCCTTTCCAGTTTGCATGTCTTTTTTTTTTTTTTTTCTTGCTTGATTTCACTGGCTACTCCAGTATAATGTTGAATAGAGGTGGTTGAAAGCAACGTCCTTGTCTCTTTTCTAATCTTAGGGGAAAGCATTTAGTCTTTAGCCATTAAGTTATAATGATAGCTGTTGGTTTTGTGTAAATTCTGTATCAAATTGAGCTTGATCCCTTCTATTCCTAGCTTGTTTAGATCTTTTTTCAGGAATGGATGTAAAGCTTGTTTAGATCTTTTTTCAGGAATGGATGTAAAAATTCATTCTGTCACGTGTTATTTCTGTGTCTTACTGAGGTGATTTTTCTTTTTAACTTTGTTAATGTGAATTACATCATGAGGGACATTGTTTTCTTTCTCATTAAAAAAATTTTTTTTGAGAGTGGATCCCACTGTGTTGCCCAGGCTGGTCTCAATCTCCTGGACTTCAGTGATTCTCCTGCTTCAGCCTTCCAAGTAGTTGAGATTACAGGCATGCACCATCATGCCTTAACACTGTTTTCTTTAATGTCTTTTTTTTTTTTTTTTTTTGCATTCTATCTTTTGCATTGATAGAACTATCAAGTCTCATAGGATGAACTGGGAAGTCTTTTCTCCTCATATTTTTGGAAGAGTTGTGTAGAACTGATTTTTTTTTTTTTTTTTACTGTCAGTGTTGGAATTCATTAATGAAGCCATCTGGACCTGGTATTTTTTGTGGGAGAATTTTAAACAAGGCTTCAATTTTTAAAGTAGATATAGAGTTATTCATATTACCTTTTTTTTTTTTTTTGTAAGCTTTGGTAGTTTGTATCTTTCAAGAAATTTGCTTAATCTAAGTTACCGTATTTATTGTCATAAAGTTTTATATAATATTCCCTTATTGGGAACTGCTGCAGCTACCACCGCTGCCGCTGGCTCTGCAGCTGTAGGGGACCCGTGCTGGTATGCAGGTGAAAGGCACTCTTTGCCTGCTGAAAGTTCCCACGGAAAAACTACCATCTCCCCAGCTCACCATGGTGTACGAAACTGATTTAACTACCGGAGATGCTGGGGCTTCCATCACTTACCCTATGCAGTGCTCGACCTTGCGCAAAAGTGACTTCATGGTGTTCAAAGGACAACCATGCAAAATAGTGAAGATGTCAACTTCCAAAACTGGAAAACATGGTCGAGCCAAGGTTCACCTTGTTGGAATTGCTATTTTCATGGGCAAAAAAAAAAAAAAAAAAAAAGATATTTGTCCTTCTGTTCACAACATGGGTGTTCCAAATATTCAGACACATGATTATCAACTGATACGCATTCAAGATAGTTGCCTTCCCCTGCCGACAGAAACCGATGAAGTTCCTGAGGATCTTAAACTGCCAGAAGGTGAAGTAGGCAAATAAATACAAGGAAAATACAATGCAGGTGAAGATGTGTCTGTCATGTGTGCAGTGAGTGAAGAATATGCTGTAGCCGTAAAACCCTGCAAATAAATGGGAGCCTTGACCTCCCTAGCTTAAGCAATTCTCCCACCTCACCTTCCCAAGTAGGTGGTATTACAGGCATATACCACCACGCCTGCCTTATTTTTGTATTTTTTGTAGAGACAGAGTTTTACCATGTTGCCTAGGCTGGTCTTGAGCTCGCAGGCTCAAGTGATCCACCTGCTTTGGCATCCCAAAGTGCTAGAATTACAGGCTTTTAAAGTTTTTAGTATGATCTCTGAGGTCATTAATTTTAGATCATTTTTCTTTTCTAATATATTTATTTAGTGCTGTATATTCTTTCCTAGGTACTGCTTGTACTGCTATCCCACAAATTCTGATATATTGTGTTTTCATTTTTATTTAGTTTAAAACATTTGATAATTTCCCTTTTGATTTCTTTTTTTGTGACTTATTCTTTATTTTTTTGTTTCCTGCTGTAAAGCCATAATTATATAATCAGTATAGAAAGAAATGTATAAAATATTGTTGTAGAAAATACTGGGTTCTTCGAGAGGCAGAGATTGCAGTGAGCCAATATCATGCCATTGCACTCCAGCCTGGGCAACAGAGTAAGACTCCATACAGAGTAAGACTCCATCTCAAAAAAACGGAAAATACTGGTTTCTTGTCACATGACCAGGAAAGATTAGGCTCGAAGACACATAGAAGGGTGAGGAGTAAAATTATTGAATGAAAAAGAAAAACAACTCAGCAAAGTGAGATGAAGTCCTGCTAATAGCCTGTCCACCTCACTGATTTGATCCCAGGTCTTCACACAGAAACAGGAGAGGCCAGGCTCCTCCCCCCTGCAAATGGCGTAGACTTCACAAGTCTTCACCCTGTCTTCCTAGTGTGCGGGTTGGTTAGAGATTCTTCTGGAACCTTTTGTTAACTTGGCTGTCTTATTCTCCCCTCTAAAAACGTGCATCTAAGTGCCATTAGAATAAGGATAAGGATAAGGATGAAGACCGATTTTAACTGCCTCCTGCTGACAGGGCCCACTGTTTTGGAAAAAACAGCAGTCAGATCTTCCTGGAGGCCTATCTACAGGTTCCCAGCTAGTTCCTAGTGGCCATTGTCCAAGGCTCCTAGTTGGATGACCGTTTGGAGCTAGATGGCCCAGTCAGGGCTATGTTCTGACATACTAATGTGTCCATGCAGGTGGATGAGGTTATGATTGGTAGTCCACAAGCCTAGGGTGATGGAGAGACCAGGTTGCTGCTGCAGGTTCAGGGTCATTTCCCAGCTTCCAGGATGTCCTGGTATCTTAGCTGTGCATCTCCCAGGATCTGGAGATCACAGGGCAACGGAGGCTGTGACAAAGTCACCAGGGACTCCCAAGGTGGAGGACGCAGAACAGCAGAGACAGATCCCCCCTACCCGCCCCCCTTTGTTTTTTGAGACAGAATCTTGCTCTGTTGCCTGGGCTGGAGTGCAGTGGCACGATCTCAGCTCACTGCAACCTCCACTTGCCGGGATCAAGCGATTCTCCTGTCTCAGCCTCTTGAGTAGCTGGGACTATAGGTGTGTGCTACCAGGCCCAGCTAATTTTTGTGTCTTTAGTAGAGATGGGGTTTCTCCATGTTGGCCAGGCTGGTCTTGAACTCCTGACCTCAGATAATCCACCCACCTCGGCCTTCCAAAGTGCCAGGATTACAAGCATGAGCCACTGTGCCTGGTCTGATTTCTTCTTTGAACCATGGGTTGCTTAGATTTGTGTTTAGTTCGTAAATATTTAAATCCTATCTGTTTTTTTTTTTTTTGAAACCTAATTATTTTATTATAAATATATATAAACAAAAATTTTAAAGACACTGAAAAATGTACAAATATACAACTGTATTTAAATTTTTTTCCTTAAAGTTTGTTTACAGCTATAAAGCAAAACAGATTTTACCAAATTAAGTACAAACGAAACTTCAAATCAGTGAACCTTAGATTAATAGTATTACTTGAAAAGTATGGATGGTATTGTTTTGTTGAAATTAATTTGCTGCTCATGAGTGAATATAATACTTTCTAAAACAATGACATATGTGTCACTTTAGTTTCTTTCACATAACCAATTCTCAATAAAGATTTGTGAATTTAATTTTCAGGAAGGTATAAATAATTTGAAATATTTTGATGTATCAGAAAACCAAAATCTGAAGTCTTTATCTTTGGCCCACTGCACGTTATATCTATCTAACCTCTGTATAGACTATATAGATAAATTTGGATTTCACTCTCCCTATATATAAATACATATCTCTACTTCTATCTGTATTTTTACTTATAGGTAAGTAAACATATATAGATTATGTATATATTTTAAGTTATTAAACTAATTATATATGCTATAAAACGTTCAATGCAGAAATGAAGTAAGAAGTGAAAGCCCTTTTGTACAAACATTAGGTTGCTGTAACAAAGGTCAAAACAATAAGGGATTAAAGAGGAGAGACTCTTGTTTCCCTCACATCATAATACACATGGTATCAATCTTGGGCCGATCTGGTTGATTGTGCAGTGATGGGCATGGGCCCCTTCTTTGTGACTCTGCCATTCTCAGTACATGGCTTCCATTTTAGTCTAAGATGGCTGTTTCCTTTTACCCCACTGATTTTTGGTTCTCATGAAGGTGCTTTTTTTGTGTGTGTAGTTGTTAAATTGGTGTACTTTTGTGTGTGGGGGAGCAGTCAGTGGATCTGTGGATCTGTTCCACATCTTGCTGTACCCCAATCCTGCCCTCTGAGATTCTGTCCCCTGTTCTTGATTTATAATTTAATTCTTTTGTGGTTAGATAACACTGTGTTGTATAACTTGAACTCTTTTAAAGTTATTGAGACGTGTGGCCTAGAACATGGTCTTTCGTGATGGATATTTTTTGTGCATTTAAGAATTCTGTATTTTGGCCAGGTTAAATAACACTGTTGTATAGCTTGAACTCTTTTAAGTTTATTGAGACTTATGGCCCAGAACATGGTCTTTCTTGGTGGATATTTTTTCTGCATTTAAGAATTCTGTATTTTGGCCAGGTGTGGTGGCTCATGCCTGTAATCCCAGCACTTTGGGAGGCCAAGGAGAGTGGATCACTTGAGCCCAGGAGTTCAGGACCAGTCTAGGCAATGTGGGTGTAGACCCTGTCTCTACAAAAAAATGGAAAAAAAATTAGCTGGATACGTTGGTGTGCACCTATAGTCCCAGCTACTGAGGAAGCTGAGTTGGGAGGCTGAGATCAGAGAATTGCTTGAGCTCAGGAGGTTGAGGCTCCACCAAGCTGTGATGGTGCCTCTGCACTCCAGCCTGAGTGATAGAGTGAGACCCTGTCTCAGAAAAAAAGAAAAAAAAAAAAAAAAAAAAGCTGATAGCCTTTGCCTAGTAAGTCCAACGTTTGGGCTTTATCAGGAACGGTTGCTGCTTATTGCTGTTTTTCATTTTCCCATGCCCATACTTTTGTATTTTTTTGCATATCTCTTAATTTTTTGGTGAAAACTAGACATTTTTAAATAATAATAATGTTGCATCGCAAAATGAGATTTTCCCAAGGTTTGTGGCTGTTTTTATTTTACTGTTGTTTGCTTGTTTTATGACTTCTCTGAACTAATTTTGTAAAGTCTGTTATATTTTTGTGCATGAGATCATCAAAAACTGTACTCAGTTATGGTGGTTAGTTATGATTAGACTTGGATTTCCTTAAATGCCTTGAAGTTAAGGCTTCCAGTCTTTACTGTGAGGTTCTATGTGCTTGTTGGTTCACCCCTTCAGTACTCAGCCAAGCGGTTATCAACTCTGCGTTACCTTTTGCTTCCTGCTTACAGAGAACCTCAAGTTCAAAACACAGGTCTCCTGTGTTTTGTGCGCATGGACATATCCTGGGCATGTGCAGTGCTGTGCGTGCTCATGGCCTTCCATATGCCCATGAATATTTCAGATGTTTTCAAAGTCCCCTTTGTACATATTATTCACCAGCTTTTCCTTTTAAGTTGTTTGGTGTTTTTTTGTTTTTGTTTTTGTTTTTTTTTGCCCCATTCTGTTATTGCCACCTTAAGCAGTTACAGTGTTTAAACAATTGCTTCTGATTGTTTTTGACAAACACACATAGTGATGGTGGATGGGTGCAGCGGGGAGTGTGAAGAGGCTGTTTTCAGCAAGTGATTTCCAAGTAAGGTCAAGAAAGTCCTTATGGCACCACTGCGCTCCAGTCTGGGTTGACAGAGTGAGACCCTGTTGCAAAAAATAGTAGGGTGGGGGCAGGCACCATGGCTCATGCCTATAATCCCAGCACTTTGGGAGGCGGAGGTAAGTGGATGGCTTGAGCCCAGGAATTCAAGACCAGCCTGGACAACATGGGGAGACTCCCCTCCGCCCGCCATCTCTACAGAAGAATACAAAAATTAGCTGGGTGTGGTGGTGCATGGCTGTGTGTAGTCCCAGCTACTCAGGAAGCTGAGGTGGGAGGATTGCTTAAGTCCTGGAGGTGGAGGCTGTAGTGAGCCATTATAGCACCACTGCACTCCAGGCGACAGAGTGAGATCTTGTCTCAAAAAAAACAAAAAACGAAACAAAACAAAACATACACACTAAGAGATACACACAAAGAGAGAACTCTGTGAGTTTTTCCAGGGAAATGTCAGATAAGTCAAATTGTGATGATTTTCTTGGGGAACTGGAGTTTGGATGAGTTCCATCCCTGTTGAAGTGGCTTCTTGGGTGTCTTTAAAAAAAACCCTCATCATTGTAGGATGTTGGTTTTTCTCTTCAGTGTGCAGCTAGAGAGAAAGGAGTAGTAATAGCACAAGTTAAAATGCCTGATTTTCCTAACCAAGACTCAGCTGTTTTTTCTTGATTAAATGCCACTGCCAAGGGTTCTTGCAATCCTTTGGTCAATTTCCAGAGTTCTTAAAAATTTGAGTTTGACAATTTTTGTCAGCATTCTTGTGCCTTTTATGAAGGAGAGGATGTTTAGAGGTCCTTACTCTGCCATTTTTGCTAATCTCACTCTCAATGATCTTTTCAAAAGATTTAAGTACTAAAAAATATTTTTTGTATTTACTCATGGGGCAACCATTTCTACTGTTCTTCTTTCCTTATATAGATCCATGTTTTAATATGATACCATTTTCCTTCTGCTCAAAGGACTTCTTTAATGTTTCTTTTAGTGCAGGTTAGCTTGTGATGAATATTTTCAACTTTGTATATCTGAAATTGTGTTTTTTATGCCTTCTATTTTGAATGACTGTTTTGAGGAGTTAAGTTTTTTGAAATAAGTAATCTTATATTAAAATTCTATGAATTTTAAAACATTAAATTTTATAACCATCTGTGTACAATTTTGATACAGAATAGTTTCATTACTCCGTAAAACTCTTCTGATACTCCTTATCTTCATACCCTCTGCCCTGCCATACTTTCCTGACTCATGGGAATCACTTGTCTGCTCTCCATTGCTGCTGTTTTTGTTTTTGAGAATGTCATATAAATAGAGTCCTATAGTATGTAAAGTTTTTTATTTTTTTGAGACCCGGGTTTCAGGCTGTCACCCTGGCTGGAGTGCAGTGGTACAGTCACAGCTCACTGCTGCCTCAACCTTCCAGGCTCAATAAGTAATCTTCCCACCTCAGCCTCCAGATTAGCTGAGATTACCGGCATGTGCCACCATGCAGGTCTAATTTTTAAAAACTTTTTGTAGAGATGAGTTCTCCCTATGTTGCCCAGGATGGTCTCAAACTCCTGACTTCAAGCAGTTCTCCCTCCTTGGCCTCCCAAATTGCTGGGATTGCACATGTGAACCACCACATGTAAAGTTTTGAGACTGATTTCTCTCATTCAGTGTTGTATCTTTGAAATTCATCCAAGTTGTTAAAATATGGCAGTTTATTTTACTTCTGAATAATACTCCGTTATGTAGATGAATCACAGTTTGTTAAATCCTTCATTTGTTGATGGACATTTGGTTGTTTTCAAGCTTTGACTGTCAGCTGATGTTAATGTTTGTGCCTTGATGTCTATCTGTATATAAATTTGTATTTCTCTATAGTAAACAGCCAGGAGTGGTATTGCTGGGTCATATTGTTAAGAGTGTGTTTAACTTTCTGTGAATGTTTTACTTTTTGTTAGATTGTCTTCCAGAGTTGCTCTACCATTTTGCATTTCCACCAGCACTGTATGAGTGTTCTAGTTCCTCTGCATCCTCAGCAGCAACTTGGCATTGTCAATTTTTGTTGATTATTTTAGCCATTCTAATATGTGTGTAGTAGTATCTCATTGCGGTCTTGACTGAATTTCTGTAATAGCCGGTAATGTTGAACATGCTTTCTCATGCTTATTTGCCATCCATATAACTTATTTGGTGAAGTGTCTATTGCAAGCCTACCTCTCAAAATGGCCCTAAATGACTTTATGTAGTAATAAAAGTTGTGTTGCAATCACAGGTTAAGTAACAGGTAAAGCTTCTGATTGGCTGTTGACATTGTAGCCTTGGGCAGAATCAGAAGTGGCATATATGAAAATAGGAGTAGTACATCACACATTCATATTTTGTATCTCCAAGTCCATATTTCGTATCTCCATTCATTTAAATGTCAAATGCATTACATTTTGATAAAACTTAGTTTATCAAAATGTAATGCATTTGACATTTAAATGAATATTTCTTTGATGAAATTTATGTTTCTGTTTCTACATTTTATTAATCTGTGCTATGTGGTTTTTCTAAATTCCTTGTAAAAAACATTCTATGGTGGAAAAGGAAAAAGCAGAATGAACAAACTATTCTAGGCATTCAGAACTCAGCAATGTCAAGCTTTTTTGTGTATATAGTTTGCAAATGGTTTGGTGATGGTTGAGAGCCTGGGGTCTTTTCCATGACTTACTAAGGTACAGTATAATCTAAACATAATTTTTATCTAAACATAAAAATCTGGCAATTTTTATGACTCTTTGCATTTGCTGTTATCATTATAGAATAATTTCTTAAGACATAGTAAAATGTAATTTCACAGAAATTTAAATGCATGCATAATAAGTAGAGCGGTGGTTGTCAGACTTTGGTTTACGTCTGAACCACTCGAAGGGGGTTTATAATAAGCACAGATTGCTGGACCTTATCCTCAGAGTTTCTCATTTAATAGTTTTGTGAGGGACCCAAGAATTTGAATTTCTAATAAATTTTCAGGAGATGCTGATGTTTCTGGTCTCAGGACCATGATTTGATGACTACTTGAGTACAGATGTAGTTGATGGGGCACGAGCTTCGTTGACCTCCTCGCCATGTCTTGTATGTGTGCGTGTGTCTATGTATATGTGCTCTGCACAGTTACAGTTTAGCACAAACAGCTTTGCATTTAGGGAGGTGTTCAGTAAATGGCTACTTTAGGATTTTGGAGTTAGAGGGCATGCCGTTCCCATGAGATTATTAGAGGAGAAGAAAAAAGCTCTGTAATGAATCATCTCTGTCTTTTCTAGTTTTGTTTCTTCAAGTATAATGTGAATGCTCAGGCTAGGGCAGTGGCTTCATTTTTTAAAAACATTTAAATGTTAAATTTCATTGAGCCATATTGAGCTATAACTTACAATATAATGTACATATTTAAAGTGTACAGCTCAGTGAATCTTGATACATGTATATATCCATGTAACCACCATCATAGAATTGAACTGTAGATTATCTTTATCACCCATTGTGCCCCTTTGTAGATATTTCTCAATTCCACCCGGATTCCCAGATAACCACTGATGTGCTTCCTGTTACTCTTGTTTTGCCTATTCTAGAATTTCATATAAATAGATTATATGATATGTACTTTTTGCCTGGTTTCTTGTGCTTAGCATAGTGTTTGTTGATATCATTAGTTTACTTTTATTTCTGGCCAGTATTCCATTCCTAGGTACATACTTTGGGTGACAATTTAGGAAGTTTATAGTTCTTATTCTTTTGTAATGAGTACTCTAGCTTTGTTTTAAATAGGCATAATAAAGTATAGTACATTATGTACTGGAATTTCATTTCATTTATTCTATTCTAAAATTGTAATTATTTTGATGTAATTATTATTTTCCTAACTCCTTGTTACTTCAGTTTAGCAAATTTTTAAAAAAGTAAAAGTATAAATATATTAAGACTTTTTTAGGGGGGCTTTGGAATGTGAAAGAGAAATCCAAACTGTAAAGAACATTAAGTTTTTTAAAATTATGATTTATTTTGGCTGGGCACAGTGGCTCACACCTATAATCCTAGCACTTTGGGAGGCTGAGGTGGGCAGATTGCCTGAGCTCAGGGGTTCCATACCAGCCAGGGCAACACATTGAAACCCCATCTCTACTAAAATACAAAAAATTAGCCAGGTGTGGGAGCGTGGGCCTGTAGTCCCAGCTACTCGGGAGGCTGAGGCAGGAGAATTGCTTGAACGCAGAAGGCAGAGGTTGCAGTGAGCTGAGATCACACCACTGCACTCCAGCTAGGTGACAGCGAGACTGTGTCTCCAAAGTAAATAAATAACATAAAATACAATTATGGTTTATCTTACTGAATAGTAGAAAATAAAACCTACTTGGTCTTCTTTCAGTTGTTAATTGCTTTTTTAAAATATTTTACCTGAACCGTAAATGAGTCTGAACATAAAAGCAAATTGCCCTTTTACTATCTCTTCAGCATTTTGTCTATGAGCTGACCTAAGCAGCTGACCTAATCCCCTCTCCAAAAAAAAAAAAAAGTTTTTTTAAGTGAAACTAATGAGAATTATTTATTTTGACAGGCCTTTGGAAATGCAAAGACAGCTCATAATAACAATTCAAGTCGTTTTGGGAAGTTTATTCAAGTAAATTACCAGGAAACAGGCACTGTACTTGGGTAAGTACTGCTACTTAGCAGGCGTAGGCTTCGGAGCATGTTTTAATTTTTGTCTTTACCTTTTTATAAACTATGTATTGTTCATTCCCAGACATTGGTATCAACATTAAAATTCTTCCCTGTCAACCTTTTTCTTTTGGAAAAGTTCAAACCTCAGAAAAATTTTAAGACTAATGTACAACAGTCACTCATACCCTTAACGTAGATTTGTTAATTGTAGTTAATGTGTTGCATTTGCTTTCTGTATATTATGCATACATTTGCTCTTTTAAGAAATTGTTTTCAAGGCCGGGCACGGTGGCTCATGCCTGTAATCCTAGCACTTTGGGAGGCTGAGGTGGGTGGATCACCTGAGGTCAGGAGTTCAAGACCAGCCTGACCAACATACAGTGAAACCCCATCTCCACTAAAAAATACAAAAATTAGCTGGGCATGGTAGTGCAAGCCTGTAGTCCCAGCTACTTAGGAAACTGAGACAGGAGAATCTCTTGAACCTAGGAGGGGGAGGTTGCAGTGAGCTGAGATTATGCCATTCTGCTCCTCCATTCTGGGTGACAGAGCGAGACTCTGTCTCTCAAAAAAAAAATAAAAAAATAAAATATTGTTTTCAAGTTGGTATTTTCTAATCTACATTTTTCTATATAACCATATTATTATATTCAAGAAATATAATTTTGTTACAATATTGTTTCTTATTATATAGTCTATGTTCAGGGTCCTCTGGTTGTGTGAGCAATATTCTTTACAGGTTTTTTTTTTAAAATAGACTTTATTTTTTAGAGCAGTGGTAGCTTCACAGCAAAAATAAGAGGAAAAGTACAGCAAATTCTTACGTATCCCTTTAAACTCCCCCTACCACCACCCTTACCTGTAGTTTCACTTTATGCAGTTTCAGTTACCCAAAGATAATTGAGTATAGTACAGTAAGATGTTTTCAGACGGAGACCACATGCACATACATTTTATTACAGTGTATTGTTATAATTGTTCTATTATTTATTTATTTTGAAAAGGGTCTCAATCGCCCAGACTGGAGTGCAGTGGTGCAATCTTGGCTCACTACAACCTCTTCCTCCCGGGTTCAAGTGATTCTTCTGCCTCAGCCTCTAGAGTAGCTGGGACTACAGGCGTGTACCACCATACCTGGTTAATTTTTGTATTTTTTGGAGAGACGGTGTTTCACTGTGTTGGCTGGGCTAATCTTGGACTTCAGGCATGAGCCACTGTGCCCAGCCCACTTGTTTTATTTTACTATTAGTTATTATTAATCTCTTACTGCAGTGGTCCTCAGCCTTTTTGGTGCCAGGGACTGGTTTCGTCGAAGACAGTTTTTCCACAGACTGGGGGATGGAGGAATGGTTTCGGAATGATTCAAGCGTGTTACATGTATCATTAAATTCTCATAAGGAGTGTGCAGCCTAGATCCCTCGCATGTGCAGTTCACAATAGGGTTGACATTCCTATGAGAATCTAATGCCGCCGCTGAGCTGACAGGAGGTGGAGCTCAGCTTTGCTCAGTTGCTGGCCGCTTGCCTCCTGCTGTGTAGCCCGGTTCCTAACAGGCCAACCACTATGAGTCCATGCCCTGGGGCTTGGTGACCCCTGTCTTCTGTGCCTAATTTATAAATTAAACTTTGTCATAGGCATGTATGTATAGGAAAAAAAAACTCAGGCCAGGCACCCCTATAATTTCAGCACTTTGGGAGGCTGAGGTCAAAAATTATTTGAGGTCAGGAGTTAGAGACTCACCTGGCCAATCTTGGCTCCCTGCAACCTCTGCTTCCCAGTTTCAAGTGATTCTCCTGCCTCAGCCTCCCGAGTAGCTGGGACTACAGGCGCCCGCCACCACGCCCAGCTACTTTTTTTTTTTTTTTTTTTTTTTTTTAGTAGAGACGGGGTTTCACCGTGTTAGCCAGGATGGTCTCGATCTCCTGACCTCGTGATCCGCCTGTCTCGGCCTCCGAAAGTGCTGGGATTACAGGCTTGAGCCACTGCTCCTGGCCAATAGTATTCTTTTTACTTCTACACTGTCTCCAAATGTTTGTATACCTTATATTAGACTTTATTATTTATATCAACCAATTTTATTTTTCTTGTAGTGCCTATGTTGAAAAATACCTACTGGAGAAGTCCAGACTCGTTTATCAAGAGCATAATGAACGGTACGTATTTTTATTTGTGTAATTAGATGAAGTTAACATTTGTATCATGCAGATTGACTTTTAAGGTCTTTGTGTATTATGATCCTTAATTCTGTTTACGTCATGCATAGCTTTATGCGTAATTGCTATTTCTGTCGTGGGCAGAACTTTGCAGTTTTTCAGAGGCTGCTAGGAGATCTTTATTTGGTATATAGAACTATTGCAAACTGTCAGAACAAGTAAGTAGTTTCTCAGTTGTTCCTCATTCCTCTTGGTGAGCAATGTACCTCGGGACTTTTCTCCCATTTCCTTAGTGTTCTTTTTCTAACTTGAGAAAAAAATTTTCAATAAAGCTCTTAACTTGATTGTATTACTTGAGGTATACAGGTCTTTAGAGATGATATATGTGGTATCCTTCAGATGGAGAAATAAGATAGAGAAGTAAATTAATGATTTGTTTCATCCTGCAGTGAGATTTGGTTAAGAGAGGGTTTGACCTACATTCAAATATTGGATATGCCTTGGGCATCTCACTTAACTTCTCTGCTTCTTGTTGATTTATTCCCATTTTACAGATGGAAAACTATTAGTAACTTTTTCTAACACATTTTAATGATAATGAAATAAGGGGATATAACTCTTATTTCCTTGGTTTTGGAGAATGAATGAGAGGTGAAGATCCAGTTTTTACAAACCAATTCTCCAGAAGAGTTTGCTAAGGATTGGGTTAATTCTTTAAACGTTTGGTAGAATTCACCAGCAAAGCCATCTGGTTCTGACTTTTATTTGTGTGAAGTTTTGATTATTAATTCAAACACTTCAGTTATTATAGATCTGTTCAGACTTTTTGTTTCATCTGTAGTCAGATTTGGTAGTTTTTATCTTTGCAGGAATTTGTACATTTCATCTAGGTGGTCTAATTTAATGCCAAAAAGTTGTTTTATAGTATCCCTTACAGTCTTTTTTGTTTATGTAAGATTGGTAGTAATGTTCCTCTTTCATTCATTCCTGAATTTGATTCTCTGTTTCTTTCTGTGTCTGTCTCATCAGTTTAGAAAAAAGTTTAATTTTGAAGATGTTTTCAAATAACCAGTCTTTAGTTTCATTGATGTTCTCTCTTTCCTTTTCCTGTTTCATTTATTTCTGCTCTGATGCTTATTATTTCCTTTATTCTGCTTGCTTTGGGTTTAGTTTGCCTTTTTTTCCTAGTTTCTTAAGGTGGATGGTTAGGTTATAGATTTGAGATCTTTTTTTTATTGGGTTTACAGTTATAAAGCCCCTCTAAGGACTGCTTCAACTGTTTTCCAAGTATTGGGTAGTGTTTCGTTTTTGTGCATCTTGGAGTGTTTTATAATTTTGCTTGTGACTTCTTTAACCCACTGGTTACTTAGGAATGTGTTGTCAAATTTCCATGTATTTGTATTTTGGAAATGTGATTTGTTATTTCACTGCAAAGTGTTTGGAGTAGTTGTATGATTTCAATCTCCTTAAATTATTGAGGCTTGTTTTGTGGTAGACTACACATGGTCTACCCTGGAGGATACTCCATGTGGACTTGAAAAAACATATCCTCCTTATGTTGGCTGGAGTGTTCTATAAACATGTGTTAGGTCTAATTGGTATATAGTAATTTTGAAGTCCTGTTTTTCTTGTCCATCTTCTGTCTGATTACTTTCTTCAATATTGAAAGTGGAGTATTGCAGTCTCTCAGTATTATTGTTGAATTGTGTACTTCTTCTCTTAGTTATATCAAGTTCTTTTTGTGGCCGGGTACACTGTCTCACTCCTGTAATTCCAGCACTTTGGGAAACCAAGGCAGGTGGATCATTTGAGATGAGGAGTTTTAGACCAGCCTGGCTAACATGGTGAAACTAAAAGTACAAATACTAGCCAGGTGTGGTTGCATGCGCCTGTATTTCCAGCTACTCGGGAGGCTGAGTCAGGAGAATCACCTGAACTTGGAAGGTGGCGGTTGCAGTGAGCCGAGGTCTCACCACTGCACTCCAGTCTGGGTGGCAGTGCGACACTCCGTCTCAAAAAAAAAAAATGTTCTTTTTGCTCAATGTTTTTTTGGGCTCTGTTCTTAGACACACATATATGTTTTTTAAATTGTTATATCTTCTTGATGGATTGGCCCTTTTGTCATTATAAGATGGCCTTCTTTGTCCCTAGGAACAAGTTTGGTCTTTAACTTTATTTTACCTGGTATTAGTAATAATTAGTAATTATTGTTTTATCTGGTATTCTCTAGCTTGCTTTTGGATATCGCTTGCATGATATCTTTTTTCCTCATCTTTTTATTTTTAACCTATTTGTGTCTTTGAATCTAAAGCTTATCTCTTGTAAACAGTATGTAGTTGGACCATACATTTTGTTTTTATCCATTCTGCCGTTTATCTACCTTTAGAATAGAGCGTTTAATGTATGTATACTTAATGTAATTATTGATAAGGTAGGATTATTAATACCATTTTGCTGTTTGTTCTCCATATGTGTTAACGATTTTTTTTTGTTGTTCTGTTATTCTATGCCTGCCTTCTTTTGCATTAAATAAATGTTTTCTAGTGTACCATTTTAATTTCATTGGCATTTCTTTTTATTATTTTTTATATTCTTATTGGTTACCCCGGGTATTGTAGTTAAAATCTTAACTTATAACAATGTTGTTTGGAATACTGACAACTTAATTTTGATAGTATACAACAAACTTTGCTTGTATGTTGCTCTCTTCCTTTCTTGCTCCTTTGTCCTGTAACTGTTATGCAAATTACTTCTTTATGGTGGTACATCCATCAACACATTTATAATTACTGCTTTATGTAATTTTTCAAGTTTAATAGGAAAAAAGTGTTATAAATAAAAAATAGGCCAGGTGCAGTGGCTCCTGCCTGTAATCCCAGCACTTTGGGGAAGCCAAGGTGGGCAGATCACTTGAGGCCAGGAATTCAAGACCAGCCTAGACAACATGGCAAAACCTTATCTCTACAAAAATTAGCCAGGTGTGGTGGTGCACGCTGGAGTCCCAGCTACTTGGGAAGCCGAGGTAAGAGGATCACTTGAAACGAGATAGAGGTTGCAGTGAGCTGAGATTGTGCCACTGCCCTCCAGCCTGGACAACAGAGTGAGATCCTGTCAGTCAATCAATCAATGAGTTAATTAATTTATACTGTCTTTTGTATTTGCCATTGTTCTTTATTTCTTCATGTTTAATTGAATCTTGTCTAGTATCCTTTTATTTCAGTCAGAAAAATGAATTACCTTTAGTATTTCTTGTAAGGCCCATCTGTAGCTGTGAAGTCCAAGTTTGTTTATCTGGCAGTGTTCTAATTTCTCCTTTATTTTTCCTGGATATATACTTCTTGATTGACATTTTTTTTTCCTTTAAACATTTTGAATACGTTATCCATCTGCCATGGTTCCTGATGCGAAATCAGCTGTTAATCTTACATTAGGATTCCTTGATGAGGAGTTTCTCTCTTGGTGCTTTCAAAATTCTTTGTCTTTGCCTTTGAAGAATTTTGGTTTGTCAAAATGTGGATTTCTTTGAGTTTATACTTTCTAGAGTTCATTGAGTTTCTTGGATGTGCAGATTAATGTTTTCCATCAAATTTGGAGAGAGATTTTGGCAATTGTTTTTTCAAGTACTCTTTATGTCCCTTTCTTATTTCTCCTTTTAGAACTCCTAGTATGTATAGGAGTCTTTTTTTCTTTCTTTTCTTTTGTTTTTTGTTTTTGTTTTTGTTTTTTTTTTTTTTGAGACAGAGTTTCATTCTTGTTGTCCAGGCTGGAGTGCAATGGTGAGATCTCAGTTTACTGCAGCCTTTGCCTCCCGGGTTCAAGTGGTTCTCCTGCTTCAGCCTCCTGAGTAGCTGGGATTACAAGTGCCTGTCACCATGCCCAGCTTTTTTTTTTTTTGTAATTTTAGTAGATATGGGGTTTCACCATGTTGGCCAGGCCAGCCTCGAACTCCTCACCTCATGTGATTCACCCACCTCTGCCTCCCAAAGTGCTGAGATTATAGGCGTGAGCAGCCTTGAACTCTTGACCTCAGGTGATCCACCCACCTCTGCCTCCCAGAGTGCTAGGATTATAGACATGAGCAACTGTGCCCCCCGTGGGAGTCTTTTTAATGGTGTCCCACAGGTCTCTGAAACCTTGTTTCTTATTCTCCGTTTTTTTTCTTGTGTTCTTTAGACGAGAGTCTGTTAACCTGTCTTCATGTTTGTTGATTCTTTCTTCAAGTTCACTGGTTCTTTCTTCTACCTACTCATATTAGCTGTTAAGCTCCTCTAGATACTTTTTCATTTCAGTTATATTTTTCAACTCAAGAATTCTTTTTTGATTAATTTCTTATGAGTCCTGTATATTAGTCTCTATTTGGTGAGATAGTGTTCTTATATTTTTCTTTAGTTCATTAAATGTAACTTTCTTTAGTTCATTGAACACGTTTAAAATAGCTGATTAAAATCTTGTAAGTCTAATGTCTGGGTTTTTTCAGGGACAGTTATTAATACTTTTTCTACTTTGTATCGGCTATACTGTCTTTTTTCTTTGCATGCCTTATAATTTTTGTTGTTGTTGTTGAAAACTGGATTTTTTTGGCTGAGTGTGGTGACTCATGCCTGTAATCCCAGCACTTTGGGAGGCCAAGATGGGTAGATCACCTGAGCCCCCATGACTTCCGAGACCAGCCTGGGCAACATGGTGAAACTCTTGTCTCTACAAAAAATACAAAAATTAGCCAGGTTGGGTGGTGCACACCTGTGGTTCCAGCTAGTAGGGAGACTGAAGTGGGAGAATCACTTGGGCCTAGCAGGTTGAGGCTGCAGTGAGTCGTGAGCATGCCACTACACTCCAACCTGGGTGACAGATACCTGTCTCAAAACAAAAATTTTTTTTTTTTTTTTTTGAGACAGTCTCGCTCTATCACCAGGCTGGAGTGCAGTGGTACGATCTCGGCTCACTGCAACCTCCGTCTCCTGGGTTCAAGTGATTCTCCTGCCTCAGCCTCCTGAGTTGCTGGGACTACAGGTGCATGTCACCATGCCCAGCTAATTTTTGTATTTTTAGTAGAGACGGGGTTTCGCCATGTTGGCCAGGATGGTCTCCATCTCTTAACCTCGTGATCCACCCACCTCAGTCTCCCAAAGTGCTGGGATTATAGGTGTGGCCACCATGCTCGGCTGAAAAATTGGATTTTTAAAATAATATAATGTGGCAACTCTAGAAATGAGTCCTCTCCTTACCAGGGTTTGATGGTTGTTTTTGTTCCTACTGTTTGTTTTGTGACTTTTCTGAATTAATTTTATAAAGTCGATATTCTTTTTTGAGTGTGGCTATTGAAGTATCTGCTTATTTAACTTAGTTGTCAGGTAATAACTTGACAGAGATTTATTTAAATGCTTGGAAACAATAAGCAAGTCTCTCACTCTTTGCCACAGGACTCTCTATGTATATTGTTCCATGCCTCCAACACTCAGCTAGGTATTTTACAAATCTACCTTAGCCTTTATTTTCTGCTTGTGCAGAGGTTCAGAGTTAACCGGAGGTGAGAGTTTATATTTAATCTGTTTTTTTTCTGAGAGCACATACAACCCTGGGCATGCCCACAGGGTTCTGCACACATATGGCCTTCTAGATTCCTAGAAAATTTATTGGAGGTTTTCAAAGCCAGTATGAAGATCACATTCACCAGCTTTTCCTTTTAAGTTTCTTAATTAGCCTATTGTTTGTCCCAACTTTGATCCACTGCTTTAGGAAGTAGGCTGTTCAGCCTCAGTTTCTATGGATGCTTCTGGGGAAAAGATCTTTGCACCATGTGAAGTCTGAATGAATCTCCTAGAGTCAGTCGTGAATATGGCTGCTTACAGGGACCCACCATACAGTTCAAATAATGGTATTTCTTAGGGAATGAGGCTTTGAACAAGCCCAGAACCTGTTCTGACCCTTCTGGTAGCTGCCAGGCTTCTGATCTCCAAGTTTGCAGGCTGTTGGTTTTCAAGGGGATGCAATAGGGCAAGTTAAAAACACTACAAAGCCATTTTTTAATTGAGATTTGGCTCTTTTTATTGAGTAAACACTCTCTGGGTTGTTGCAAGGTTTTGATTAGTTTCCACAGTTCTGAAAAGGTTAATTATGACAGATTTGCCAGATTTCTCATTGGTTTTATGGAGAAGAAAATTTTCAGAGGTCCTAACTTTGTTAATTTTGCTGCCTTCATCCCTCTCTCTTGTATTT
Source organism: Chlorocebus sabaeus (assembly GCF_047675955.1). Classification (NCBI taxonomy): domain Eukaryota; kingdom Metazoa; phylum Chordata; class Mammalia; order Primates; family Cercopithecidae; genus Chlorocebus; species Chlorocebus sabaeus. The sequence continues at coordinate 47,826,242 of NC_132929.1, read as the reverse complement.
TTTGAACAAAAATTGAACATCATTCAATTTTTAGGAGTTCTTAAATGCTGAATTTATCACATTTATGTTAAAAAATGAAGCAAAGCTGATACATTTTACTAATTACTGTTTGCTTCCCCCCTCCCCCTGTTAAATGATAACCATAAATCACACATTATAAAACTGTACTACTTTGTTTCCCACAGGAACTATCATGTATTCTATTACCTCCTGGCAGGAGCAAGTGAAGACGAGAGATCAGCATTCCATCTTAAGCAACCAGAGGAATATCATTATCTCAATCAGGTGAGAGTTCATAAAAAGCATTTTGAAGTATAGGGCAGTATTAAATTTAATGCTTGAAAAGTGTCTTTTTTCTAGTACTTACTTTCGCAAATCTACAAATGGATATTAGCTAGCATTTTCATACATGTACTCTACAAATTTACGTGATGCAGTTCTCAAATTTGAGGGTAATTACCATCCTCATATAAATGTTAAAAGCTCAGATAATGTATGTGCTTTTTCATTTTCTGTGAAATTCTTTGGGAAAAAAAAAACTAAGCTGTTTATTGATACTTCTACTCTATTAGAAAAATGCTTTACTTTTACTAAAGTGATTTGCCTTTTACAACCCCAGGATATTAAATGTTACTAATGATTAATTCTTGTCCTTTGGTAAGGATTACTTGAAACCTAATTTGCATGTTTTGAAGTCTCATACATGTACGTCTTTGCATGTTACTGTGACATTGACTTAGAGTATGACTGTTCAGAGGCAAATGACTTAGAGAATTTGGATCTTTCCTCAAAACTCAAAATTCGTCCCTAAACTTCCACATTAAGGAGTAATTCTCACTTTTCATTACATTGACTTTACCACTTTTATTATTTCTCATAATAACAAAAATTTTACAACCAACATTAATGGAATTAGTAAAACAAACAATAGATCATTTAAATAATAGATTGTCTCCCCTTATTTTTCCATTGTTGGAGGCAAGATGTAATGTCTATGGAAAGAAATTATTTTATGACAGTTAAAAAATCCTTATGAAGGTTTTGTAAGCAAATTGACACTAGTGATGGTTCAAAGATAGCAGTATATATTTAGGGTTGTGAAAGTTATATCTTTGGCTGAGTGCAGTGACTCACACCTGTAATCCCAGTACTTTGGGAGGCTGAGGCGGTTGAATCACCTGAGATCAGGAGTTCAAGACCAGCCTGGCCAACATCATGAAACCTTGTCTCTGCTAAAACATACAAAAAAATTAGCTCGGTGTGGTGGCGCATGCCTGTAATCTCAGCTACTTGGGAGGCTAAGGCATGAGATCGCTTCAACTCGGGAGGCAGAGGTTGCAGTGAACCAAGATCATGCCACTGCACTCCAGCCTGGGTGACAGAGTGAGACTCTGTCTCACAAAAAAAAAAAAAAAAAGGTTATACCTTTGGCTTTCCCCAAGATATACAGTGTGTTGCATTAACTGTTATTTCTTAATTTTGAAACTGCATATATTAATATAAACTAATGACTTTGTATTAATATAAGTAGCTTTTCAAAAATATTTGCTAATTCAGCTTGTGAGTTTTTTCCTCCCCAGTTTAAACTATTTGTATTATATTTGAGTGATTAAAGATTTTCTTTTTTATAAAGTAATGATCTCATAAATGAGCTGATAGTTAATATTAGAGAACTCTGGAATTTTGCTCTTCTTTCAGATCTTTTTGTAATTAATGACTATAATATATTTCTGTCATAATGTCAGTATTCATAGGATATGGGACTCAGTTTATATAAATAACAGTCACTGGAGCCTATGGTATATATGAGTTGGGTAGTATAGTATACAGTCTCCCAGAATGTGAAAATTTACTTCATTATTTCTTGTTTTATGCTGCTATGTAAAATAACTTTTCAATGGATAGCAGCAGTACTACCTGCACACCACATCTAAGAGATCATTAGAAAATTGTAATAACCATTAATTCTACCTAACTAATCTGCCTTACTTTCAGATAACAAAGAAACCCCTCAGACAGAGCTGGGATGATTATTGCTATGACTCTGAGCCGGTCAGTACAAGTACCTAAATATTCTGTGTTCCTGTCAAAGGGTCCTCACATTGCTCATTTGCATCCATCTGAAGATTTAGAATGCAAATCAGCTGAAATACAAATAATCCTAGGAAGGAAGATAAATCAGTGTTTCATTTCTTTTGAATGATTGATTTATATCTGTATAGTTTGTTGATTTAAAACCAGTTAATTTACTTTTTTTTGGATATTTTCTGGTCATTAAGACTTAGTCCACTTTCAATATTTTGACAAACATTAAATTGATTATATTCCTGATTCTTCAGCATTGCTGTCGATTTGTATGAACTATAGTTTTTTTCCCCTTTTATTTTTTAGTAGTTTCATTACTCACATACTACAAGTAATAATTATTGTTTATTTCAAAAAATTGCATCCTTTATGTTTTATATGTCAACAATCTTTACACATAATGAATGCATAAATTTTTTTTTGATTTTTTTTCCCAGTAGCAAGAGTCTGTAGCCTTAATAAAATTATCCAAAAATAAGTATTGAAATTCCTATAAGTAAGGTTTTTTTTTTAATTTTTATTTTTTGAGACAGAGTCTCGTACTATTACTGGAGTACAGTGACATGATCTTGGCTCCCTGCAACCTCCATCTCCTGGGTTCTAGCAATTCTCATGCCTCAGCCTCCCAAGTAGCTGGGATTACAGGCGTGCGCCACCAGGCCCGGTTAATTTTTCTATTTTTAGTAGAGATGGGGTTTCGCCATATTGGCCAGGCTGGTCTTGAGCTCGTGGCCTCAAGTGATCTGCCCAAAAGTGCTGGGATTACAGGTATGAGCCACTATGCCTAGCCTATTTTCTGTTTTAAATTGAGTGATTTAAGGGGATACATGATGTAATATAGAGTGAATAGGTAAATTTTGCTTTAATTTTTTAAAAATGGTAGTATTATATTTTAATAAGTATATATTTAAATTAGAGATAGAGTCTCACTCTGTTGTCCAGGCTGGTCTTGAACCTCTGGCCTCAAGTGATTCTCTTGCCTTGGCCTGTCAAAGTGCTGGGATTATAGGCATGAGCCACCATGCCCAGCTAAATTTAGCTTTATTTGTTATATTTTATGACAAGTTTGTAACTATAAAAAGAACACAAAATGTTTTTTAAAATTTTCAATTAAGTTCTAAAAAGGCTGAAAACACACACTAATCTTCCTATATCTATTAATTAACTAATGAATTAATTTATTAAATATTCTTTCTGAAAACATTTCTTAGTCCTTGCTTTAAAGAACCACAACTTTGATTCATGCTGCATGTTTGTAAACTTTGCTAATTGCAGAACTAGCCTATTTCACAGGTGAGAAGGATTAGTATACATGGATAATAATTTTTTTTTGATAAATTTTAATTGTATTACTATTATGTAACCAAGTAATTTTGGAGTTTAGATTTAACATTTTGGGGGAAAAAAAACACTTGACATTTAAATTTATAGATTCTGATATATTTTAACAGAAAAAATTTAAGTTGTTTTTTTTTTGGTTTTTTTTTTTTTTTTTTTTTGAGACGGAGTCTGGCTCTGTCACCCAGGCTGGAGTGCAGTGGCTGGATCTCTGCTCACCGCAAGCTCCGCCTCCCGGGTTCACGCCATTCTCCTGCCTCAGCCTCCGGAGTAGCTGGGACTACAGGCGCCCACCACCTCGCCCGGCTAGTTTTTTGTATTTTTTAGTAGAGACGGGGTTTCACCATGTTAGCCAGGATGGTCTCGATCTCCTGACCTAGTGATCCGCCCGTCTCGGCCTCCCAAGTTGTTTTGCCATTCTTAAGATGCTCCCCTTTTTCCTTTTTCACGTACTACACCAAGTGACCATGCCTCCTTGGAAAGCAGGTAGGGGACTGCAAACACATACTGCAAATAGAAGAGATCATCGGTTCTGAGCTTACAGTGAAGCCGTGAACTGATCTGCTACTTTTCAGAGGTAGTCTAAGTAATACTTAAGAATTTGGGGGCCGAGAGTACTGGCTCATGCCTATAATTCAACACTTTTAGAAGCTGAGGTGGGAGAATTGCTTGAGACTAGGAGTTTGAGACTAGCCTGAGCAACAAGGCGATACTGTATCTCTCCAAAAATTTAAGCCAGGTATAGTGATACATGCCTGTAGTTCCAGCTACTCAGGAGGCTGAGGCAGGCAGATTGCTTGAGCCCAGGCAGCCGCTACAGCGAGACAAGATCACACCGTTACACTGCAGCCTGGGTGATACAGGAAGACTCTATTTCAAAAAAAAAAAAAAAAAAAAAAAAAAGGATTTGCACTCTGAAGCAGAATGACCTAACATGAATATTGGCTGGTTTATTTTCCAGTATCATTTATTTAGGGGTTAATAATGGTCTTTAAGTTTTGTGAGTCTTAAAGTTGTGCATGTAAAGAACTTGATAGAGTACATAATCCTTAGTAAGTGCATAGCGAATGCTGTTGCCGCCATTTAAGTCATCATTACCCATCTTTCCCTTTAGAAGAACTTTGTAGCCATAATCTGCTCTTCCCTTAATAATACTTTCATCACCATTATCCATTTATGGTGTTTGAATATCTATTATAGTTTGAAATTTAATTTCTGATTGTTTTTCTTATGTTAATTAATAAAAGCAAACAGTCAGAGGATCTTTTATTCTTTCCTGTTAGCTCTTCCTCATAATATATTTGGGGACAAACTAAACTTTGTTTCCCTGTGAGTTATTAGAACTTACGTGACCAGCATCATAGGTAGAGAGGATTGAGGACTGTTCTGTTGTACTACATTACTTACGTATTTCGTGGAATTGTATAAATGGTCCCAAGGAGACCTATAGTTAGAAAATTGCTTTTTACAAGGGACCTGCTGTTGCCCTTTTATGGTGATTTAGTTCCATTTAAGGGTTATCCTATTAAATAAGCACAAACAGCAGTGTTGCATGGGGGAGAGCAGGGGATTTGGAACTACATAGATTTTGGTTTGGCCAGCCCTGTTATTTATAAAAATTTTTTTTTTAACCTTTGGAAAGTTATTTAACCTGTGACTCTCTTCTCTTGTCTGTAAATGTATATATAATTATCTCCTTGTGTTTTGAGGTTTCAGTAACTCTCATGGTGACTGACATGTAGAAGAATATTTAATAAGTGCTAATTTCCCCTCTTCAGGTGGTAATAATCTATTACCTGTCTTTTTATTTTTATTATTGATAACATCTCAACCTTTGTTTCTTCAATTATAAAATATGAAGAATGAATTAAATACTGGTAATATGTTGGCTGATGTCTGCCACTGTACCTTAAAGCTGATCTGAGGCTGGGCGTTGTGGCTCACGCCTGTGATCCCAGCATTTTGGGAGGCCGAGGTGGGCGGATCATGAGGTCAGGAGATTGAGACAATCCTGGCTAACACGATGAAACCCTGTCTGTACTTAAAAGTATAAAAAATTAGCTGAGTGTGGTGGTGGGTGCCTGTGGTCCCAGCTACTTGGGAGGCTGAGGCAGGAGAATGGCGTGAACCCTGGAGGCGGAGCTTGCAGTGGGCTGAGATCATGCCACTGCACTCCAGCCTGGGCAACAGAGCAAGACTCCGTCTCGAGAAAAAGAAAAAAAAAAAAAGCTGATCTGAATAACTTCAATGTAAAGGGTCAGCCAGCCTCACCAAATTCTTTTATTTATCTGAGCCTTGAATTTTAGGGTCCAACTATTAGGTAGGGTTTTAATGGTAATTGCCATAAGTGATAGTCTCAGGACACCTGTGTCCATCATGCTGCAGAGGGATTTGACCTGTATTATTCTGTGGAGACAAAGCTCCAACCTTGGTCACTACTACCTTTACAGGAATCCAAACATCTATAAATACCTGGAAGCTCATTTCCTATGTGGTAGACCTCCTATAATGCTTTCAGGGATCATGATGCAACTTGGGCAGGATACTCTGAAACCATGTTTTCATCTACTCTGTTTTAAGTATTTTTGCAGTGTAAAGATTCCTACTGCCAAAACCCATCTGTCAGTTTGTAAGTTTGTGGTCACACACTTAAACATTGTCTTTCTGGCTTTATTCCTCACCCTCCTCTGCCAGTCTGGTATAAGGTCTCCGCATATTGCACAACTTTCTCTGCGTATATTTTTTGATTTAAAAAGCACTTCACATCTGGCCAGATGCGGTTGGTCACGCTTATAATCCCAGCACTTTGGGAAGCCTAGGCGAGTGGATCACTTGAGGTCAGGAGTTTGAGACCAGCCTGGCCAACATGGTGAAACCTTGTCTCTACCAAAAAACAACAAAAAAAAATTAGCAGGGCATAGTGATACGTGTCTGTAGTCCCAGCTACTCAGGAGGCTGAGGTGAGAGAATCACTTGATCCCAGGAGACATAGGTTGCAGTGAGCCAAGATTGTACCATTACACTCCAGCCTGGGTGACAGAGTGAGACCCTGTCTCAAAAAAATTTTAAAAAAGCACTTAGCATCTTTTTTTCTTTTCTTTTCTTTTCTTTTCTTTTCTTTTCTTTTCTTTTCTTTTTTTTCTTCCCTCCTTCCTTCCTTCCTATTTTTTTTTTTTTTTAAATTTGTTTTTCGAGATGGAGTCTCACCTTGTCATTCAGGCTGGAGCACAGTGGCACGGTATCAGCTCACTGCAACCTCCACCTCCCAGGTTCAAGCGATTCTCCTGCCTCACCCTCCTGAGTAGCTGGGATTACAGGTGCCCGGCACCACACCCAGCTAATTTTTGTATTTTTAGTAGAGATAGGTTTTTACTGTGTTGGCCAGGCTGATCTTGAACTCCTGACCTCAGGTGATCTGCTCGCCTCAGCCTCCCAAAGTTCTGGGATTATAGGCATGAGCCACTGTGCCTAGCCACTTGTCTCTATTTCTTAAAATGGTACTTAAGAAATCATACATTTTTATAACTACCAGTGTAGAGTGCAGGACATAAACTGGAACAATTGACTTTGAAGGTTAGTAAAGACGCTGGAGATCACTTAAGAAAAAAGGAGATAAATAACAGGCTTGGTTGGAATCCCAGCTACACTATTAACAAGCTTCACCACCATAGGAGCAGTTGGCTTAAATTCTGAGCCAATGCTGCTGCTTGTGTGAAAGGCAATCATAACTACCACCAGAGGTTTTATAAGGATCAAATATAATATGGAACTGGACAGTGTCTCATGCCTGTAATCCCAGCACTTTGCAAGGCTGAGCTAGGCAGGTTGCTTGAGCCCAAGAGTTTAAGACCAGCCTGGGCAACATGGCAAAACACTGTCCCTTCAAAAAAATATAAAAATCAGATGGATGCTGTGGTGTACACCTGTAGTCCCAGCTACTCCTCAGGAGGGTGAGGTGAACCACTTGAGCCCAGGAGGCGGAGGTTGCAGTGAGCTGGGATTGTGCCACTGCACTCCAACCTCAGCAACAGAGTGAGCCTCCATCTCAAAGAAAAAAGAAAAAAAGACAAGATAGTATGATTTCTTAAGTACCATTTTAAGAAATAGAGACACAGTAGAAGAAAATATCTAATTTGACTCTTCTCTTTCTCTCCCTCACACCCACACTAATTGCCTACTGCATGCTAGGTTTATCCTAGGCATTTGTAAATGAGATAGTATGTCACCTTATAGAAAGAGCAAGATCTGATAGCATGAAAGAGTATTTGGGTATGTTTGTTGGGGGAATGTAGTGGCATGTTATCAAGTACAAACAAGAACTTATACGGAGCTGACAGAAGGATTGCCTATGTTCTTTCAGTGGAAGGGGTTGTAACAGTTGTTTGTTAGTTCCCTGGCCTTATCCTTGGAACAAACCTTACCATTTCCTTGAACTCTGGCTGACCAGTATTTGGATGCTAGGGCCTGAAGGCTTTGTCCAGAACCCTGGAAGGCCTTGACATTTGTAGGGCCCTCTAGAAGTGACTTGGGAATTAACAGCTGCCTGCTCCCTCTCCAAAAGTCCTCAAACAGTGACTGATGAGAGATGAGATGGTATATAAATACAGTCACTCCCTCACCTTTCTAGGTTTTATATTGTTTCCCAGAGATAACCTTGGGATTAAACTCCATTACGCACTCACAAATGACTTGGGAATTAACAGCTGCCTGCCCCCTCTCCAGAAGTCCTCAAACCATGAATGACTGATGAGAGATGAGATGCTATATAAATACAGTAGCTCCTTCACCTCTGTAGGTTTTAGATTGTTTCCCAGAGATAATCTTGGGATTAAACTCCATTTAACTACTTTCATAGTAGTTACCACAGACTGTTTAGTCTGTCTGTTCTTTTACTTTCTCACTTTCTCTGTGACTTGTATTTGACTCTTGGTCTGTCTCAAGATCTACCTCCCAGGGAGCCCAGATTAAGATAAAAGTCATTTCTGTTCTGGGAGATTTAATTTATCCTTAGTTTTTCTTCTATAGTTGTCATCAGAGAAACAGAGAAGGGAATTAATATACATTTTTTTAAAACTATGATTTTGATATTCACTGAGACCACTTCGGGTTTCTAAGAACATTTGATTAAGGATAAGAGCAAATACAAATATATTTCAGTGTACTTTCCACTATTTTATATACGTTAATTGTTCCATTCACTTTCAGGGCAGATTAGAACACTGTTAGTTAGAAGAATCATTATTGACACATGTGGAAGCATAGATTCCCCCTGCCTTGCTACTTGTGAAAGGAAAATATTTGTTAAATCATCAAGCGAATGAACTGTTTGTGTTTTGAAAGTAGGGGGAAGAGTAGTAAGAGAGCTTACTTACTATAGGTAAAAGAAGAATGCATTTAAAAATTTATCTTAGGGCCAGGTACGGTGGCTCACTCCTATAATCCCAGCACTTTGGGAGGCTGAGGTGGGTGGATCACCTGAGGTCAGGAGTTTGAGACCAGCCTGGCCAATGTGGTAAAACCCTGTCTCTACTAAAAAATATAAGAAAATTAGCCTGGCACGGTGGCATGCACCTGTAATCCCAGTTACTTGAGAAGCTGAGGCAGGGGAATTGCTTGAACCCGTGAGGCAGAGGTTGCACTGTGCAGACATCGCGTCATTGCACTCCAGCTGGGCGACAAGTGTGAGACTCCATCTCAAAAAAAAAAAAAAAGTTATTTTAATGAGTAGGACGTTGGTATGTCAGTAGAATGTCTTAAAACTGCTTATCAAAAACTTTATAGTCATAAAATTAAATGCATGGGTTCTCTGAAAGAACTTGCGAATTTAAAATTTTAAACTGTGCATGTGCAGCTTTCCATGTAGAGAATAAAAATATTGTTAATAGCATTTCAAAACTTAATTTTAAACTTCAGATATTCGTTGACTAATGCTTACGGTGCCTAAAACAGATTTTTTTTGTACATGGTAAATAATAAATACTTTTTATAAAATAAATGAGCACTTTATTTCTGAAAAAGGAATGTTTCATTCAATTCAATATATGTTATTCAGTAATTCAATGACTATGTATTTACCTAAATAATGACTTGTTTTTGGCACTGACTTCGCACTGGGGATCTCCAGTTAATAAGATGATTAACTGTTCATATACTTCACTGAGTACTTGAGAGAATATTCCCTAGGAAGATAGGCATTAAAAATGTAAATGCAGATGTGAGGAGGTTTTTGAAAGTGCAAGGGACTGTGACAACATACACTAAAGGGATTTATGACTCACTTATTGTTTTGAAGATTTAGAGTATGTGTACTACTGTTTGACTATTTTAGGAACTGAAATGCAAGGGTTATGCTTAAAAAGTAGTGTTTTTTAATCTGGTATTCCACAGCATTTTTTTTTTTTCTTGTGATGGTGTTATGCTGTGTTGCCCAGGCTGGTCTCAAACTCTTTAGCGCAAGAAATCCTCCTACCTCAAGCTTCCAAGTAGCTGGGATTACAGGCGTGTGTGACTATTCACAACTATTTTTACTGACTCATATGACGTGTTTTCTGAGGGTTTTTATACTTTCACATATACTTCTTTCCTTGTTTGATTACCGTGTTGTCTGTTATTTCATTAGGAAATAATTATATATATGAAATATATAAATAATTATATATGTATATATCTAGTGTAGATGTAACAGGCTGGGTGCAGTGGCTCACGCCTGTAATTCCAGCACTTTTGGAGGCCTAGGTGGGTGGATTGCTTGAGTCCAGGAGTTCAAGACTATCCTGGGCAACGTGGTGAAATCCTGTCTCTATTAAAAATACAAAAAACTAGCTGGTCATGGTAGGACTAGCTGGGTAATTCCAGTTGCTTGGGAGGCTGAGGTGGGAGAATCATCTGAGCCCGGGAGGTCGAAGCTGCAGTGAGCCAAGATCATGCCACTGTACTCCAACCTGAGCAACAGGAATAAGACCCTGTCTCAAAAGAAAAAAAAAAAAATCTATATAGATCTGTGTAGATCTATATAAATATAGATTAGATAGATGTAGCAAACTTCTTTATATTATATATATCTAGGCTTCACTCTTCAACTAAATTATTACCTCTTCTAAAATTTATTTTTGTGTCACTAATATCTAGTTCAGTGCCTTACCTAGAGTAGGCACTTGTTAAATGTTTGTTGAATAAATAATATTTGCTGGTGGAATTGAGCACTCTTAAATACTTTGAATTTCTGAAACTGTTTAGAACCTCTCAAAATTAAACTTGGTATCAGCATACTTGCTAAGTACAGCTAGCTCTTTATCTTAAGTTAACTTTTGAGATCCTAATCTTGGTGATTGTGAAAGGGAGAACAAAAGTAAACTTATTGGCATTTTAGTAGGTATGTGTTTAGTTTGCATACCTATAGTAAGATAAGAGGTCTAATGAATTTGACTAGGCCTAACTATTCTGCCAGCTCTAATTTGCATTTATACATACAGGTACTTATCCTAAATTACCATATTTCTGAATGGCCCACGTTATTTTAAAATATATAATCTTGATTTTTAAACTTTTATTTTGAATAAGCAGGATTGCTTCATGGTGGAAGGAGAAGATTTGAGACATGACTTTGAGCGCCTACAACTTGCCATGGAAATGGTAGGATTTCTTCCCAAGACACGAAGACAGTGAGTTTACTTGTTGTATTTTTATACCTCCAATAGAGAACACATGATATGTCTTCGAAAGATTTCTCCTGTTGGTCTTTTTAAATAGTTTTCTAAGTGGTATTCCTCATCTAGTACCTCATCCATCTTGAGCATTATTTCTAATTCTTTTTTTGGTCATAAATTCTTTTGAGAATCTGATGAAAGCTGGCACTGTTGTTGTAAAATGTACATCTTTAACAATTTGCATATAAATGCAGGAATTTATGGTGCCCCTGAAGCCTATCCATAGATGTTACTCAAAACTTTTGCTTTGTAACACTATTTTTATAGCTCTTCATTTTTTGTGTATCAGTGATCTCTAATCTTATTAAATTATACATACTTATCAGAGGCATAGTATTTAATTTTCAGTATATTTCCTCTGTATAGTTTATATCTGTACCATTCTAATAAGTTTTAAAATTGTAAATCTAAACAAATTAAAAATATAAAAAGGTTGAGATAAAGATAAGATAAATTATATTTGAAACAAATTATTTAAAATTAAAGACTCAACCTTGGCTCTCACCAGAAAAAAATAGTTACTTATAACTTTTTTGAGGGGGAGAGTCGTGTTGATGAGTATATCAGATCTGATTATATTGTTAAAATTTTTTTTTTTTTTTTTTTTTGAGACAGGGTCGCACTCTGTCACCTAGGCTGGAGTGCTCACTGCAGCCTCAACCTCCCCAGGCTCAGATGATTCTCCCACCTCAACTTCCCAAGAAGTTGGGACTGCAGACTTATACCATCACACTTAGCTAATTTTGTATTTTTTGTGCCATGTTGCCTATGCTGATCTTGCATTCCTGGGCTCAAGTGATCTGCCTTTCTCAACCTCTCAAAGTGCTAGGATTACCAGCAGGAGCCACTGCACCCAACCTCTGTTATTAATTTTTAACCTCATGATTGATGACCCTATACTGAGAGTAGGAGAAAATCACCTCTGCTGTTTTCTGTTTGCTTGCACTTACATCATTGGTATGACTCTTTAATTAGCAGGCTATTTGCTAGAATCTTATGAGAAGTCAATTAAAATCAAATAATACAATATGTAAGTTGGCATACCAACTCAATTGGTGACATAAACTACAGTTCACTGAAAATTAGTGAATTTCTATTAAAAATAATTTTTAAGGCCGGGCGCGGTGGCTCAAGCCTGTAATCCCAGCACTTTGGGAGGCCGAGACGGGCGGATCACAAGGTCAGGAGATCGAGACCATCCTGGCTAACACAGTGAAACCCCGTCTCTACTGAAAAATACAAAAAACTAGCCGGGCGAGTTGGTGGGCGCCTGTAGTCCCAGCTACTCGGGAGGCTGAGGTAGGAGAATGGGGTGAACCCAGGAGGCGGAGCTTGCAGTGAGCTGAGATCTGGCCACTGCACTCCAGCCTGGGCAACACAGCGAGACTCCGTCTCAAAAAATAAATAAATAAATAAAAATAAAAATAAAAATAAAAATAATTTTTAAAAGAGGCTCATGAATTTGTTTTTATCTTTTGACTTCCATTAGTTATGTTTCGGTTGATAGTTTATTCTTTAATCCAGAATAATATTATGCATTATTTTTTAAATAGATTTGTATTTCCTGTAAGTCATGTGAATGATTCAAAGATTTTAAAACTTTAAATTATTTGAAAAATTAGATTTATAAGTTAGATGGTGATTCAGTACCTCTCAAATGTTGCTAAGGTGATATCTCAGGTTCCTAAAGCAATATCTTTGTTTTAGTTGGAATAGTTCATAATTTTAGGAAAACATAGTGTTAAATTTTCGTAAGCCAAATTTTGTAAGCCATATTTATTCTAAGAAAATAACTGCATGTGACACAAAGCTGTATGTATAAGGAGACTGAGGAGTTTTTCAGTGGAGTGTTTAGCTGTGTTAAATGCCTCTGAGATGTCAGATAAGTTAAGAACGTAATATACTGTTCTTAACTACATGGAGATGCTTGGTAACCTAAGGTTCCTGAATTAACAGGAGTTGATGGGATATATAGCATAAGTGGAGAGATTAGTTGTTGATTGGAGGGCACATGCTCTTCTGACTCAGGACGGAACTTTAGAACGGAGGGTCCATGTGAAGTTGTTTCACAGTAGAGGTTAATATACCACACATTGCTTCATACTTAACACACACACACACACACACACACACCCCCCCCACAAAAAACCGTTTACCCCAAACACCGTAATGTGGTATAGGAAAGCATTTTAACAACATAACTAATAATAAAAAATCAGCTAGGATACTTGATTAAAAAAAAAAATACAGATTCAAGGCCTTTCCTTTGGCAATTCTGATTCAGTGTATCTGAAACAGTATAGGAAAAAAGCATTCCAGGTAGGATAAATAGCATTTAGAAAGGCATGGCCTTTTAAAACACTGTGACAAATTCAGGCAATAGCAGAAGTCTCTTTGAAATAACTGTATAAGAAGTGGTGTAATACTTAAAGCCATGAAAAGCATTTTAAACAGTATGTGATACATAGTAAACCCTCAGTAAATTTTAGTAATTATTCCCATATTGCTTATTTTCCAAAGACTAGATACTTCATATTTATACTGGTTAGTTTGCTTAACTAGAATTATAGAATGAAACCATCTTTGGGAATGGATACAATTAAGCTATAATTTGTGTTTTGTTTTCCCAGGATTTTCTCTCTTCTCTCAGCCATACTACATTTGGGTAATATCTGTTACAAAAAGAAGACATACCGGGATGACTCCATTGATATCTGTAATCCTGAAATTCTGCCTATTGTCTCAGAATTATTAGAAGTGAGTGATTACATTCTCAGTTGTCATTTCAAATACTTTGTAACTTTTTATTTTTTATTTTGTGTATTTTGTAGGTGTAAATGGGTTAATGCTTTCTATCAATAATGTTTTTATTAGGCACTATTTTTAAATAGCATTTCCAAAAGATGGAATTTTTCCTGATACCTGCCTCAGTTTGCTATTGAGTGAGGCAGAATCTTTAGAAAATTCGTGTTTTCTCCTTTGCCTCCACTTGCTCCAGACATCCATAGTCCCTAAATTTGCTGGATAGGATGAATATTTCCACGCTAGATGGTATAATGTTCTGGGGCTATGCTAATTTTTCTCTTTTCATATTTGCGATTTCTTCTCATACTAAGATTTTGGTTAGATTATTTTGTTTCAAGATGGGGGCATCTGGGTGGGTGGAGAAAAAAGGATACTACTTTTTTTTTTTCCTTATAGGTTGAATAGGACCTAAAGGTTCTCATCTCCTGCCATGCTGCTTCTTACATCAAGGGCCTTTATTACCTGATTCTTTCTTTCTGGAGTGATGATTTATCATATTTTCTTAGCTAACTTCTCTCTTGCCTACCTCCTTCTCATCTTGCCAGATTTGTCCCATCAGATGGGGTGTCATTTCTTACAGGCCCTATTGTCTGGCATAGCAAGGAAATATATGTATGTATATACTAACCTGTGTATATACACATATCTATACATATTTTAATATGTAATCATCTGTATCTATATAAAGGTAAACATGAGTTCATGATGATGTCTCCAACTGTAATCCATCTCCACATGGATCATTCTGGCCCTCTTCCCTTGCTTGTCTGTGAACTCCTGCTTCAACAATGAGAAAGCTGTCTTCTATCCTCTGCCATCCATTTACTTGTTTAATTCCAGTATACATGTGTAGTGGTATCAAAATTGTTAACCTGTACCCCCCTGGGAAATGACTTTTTCGACTAGAATACAGTGCTTATGCCCAATTCCTTTTAAATCCTACAGATTTCACTCATTTCCGTAATTACTTAGAACAGCACCTTTTCCTTCCACCACATTTGTTGAGGTTTCATATACTTGTCATGCATGCTGTTTTCTTGTCATAGTCTACATTCCTTCGTGGAATCCCCCAGTCTCGTAAATGATTTTTGATATTTGCATACGTTAAGTTCCACTCTTCATGCTATTTGGTTCTTGACAGATGCAGGAAGTCATGTGTCCACTATTATAGTATCATACAGAATAGTTTCACTGCCATAAAAATCCCCTGTGCTTTACCTGTTCAATCCCTCCCCCTAAACTGCTGGCAGCCACTGACCTTTTTTACTACATATATATATTTTTGCCCTTTCCAGGATGTAATATAATTGAATCATACAATATGTAGATTTTTCAGACTGCTTTGTTTTACTTAGTAATATGCACTTAAGATTTATTTATGTCTGGCTGGGTGTGGTGGCTCATGCCTGCAATCCCAGCACATTGAGAGGCTGAGGCAAGTGAGTTGCTTGAACCCTAGGAGTTCAAGACCAGCCTGGGCAGCATAGGGAGACCCCATCTCTACTAAAAACAACGACAAGAAAACAAAAAAAGCACAAAAATTAGCTGGGCTTGGTGACATGTACCTGTATACCCAGCTGCTTGGTAGGCTGAGGTGGGAGGCTTGAACCCCTGAGGCGGAGGTTGCAGTGAGCTTAGATTGCGCCACTATACTCCAGCCTGGGTAACAGAGCGAGACCCCATCTCAAGAAACAAACAAAAAAAGATTCGTTCATGTCTTTCTGTGGCTTGATAGCTCATTTCTTTTTATCATGGGGTAATATTCCATTGTATAGGTGTACCATAGTTTATTCATTTATCTGTTGAAGGACATTTTGGTTGTTTCCAGTTTTTGGCAGTTACGAATAGCTTGTTTTTTTTAAAAAAAAAGTATTCATCTTCCAAATCTTGGTTCCTTGGCCGCTTCATGTGGTTTAACCTTAAGTGGTCTAAACTGACTCCCTAAATACAGAGCATTTGTTTCTACTTAGCATAATTTAGTTGTATAGCATAAAGTTAATTGTTTTTTAGTTTATGTCTGTTATAAGGTTGCAGTGCTCTTTGAGAGCAATGGATACCTCTTTCTTATTTGTCTAACCACTCAGTGTTTATTTTTTCTGTACATTGGGCATTGCTTATTAACTTCAGTGGAATGATAACCTAGCAGAGGAAGAGGCAGGAGAAGGGAGTACTGTGAATTGGAACTAGACTTACTGGAAAGAAATTCTACCAGGAGATGGAGTGTGGTATCTGAAGTTTGTAATTTTGAAGATCATAAAGGCCAGAGAACAGATGGCGTTTTAGTCAGGTATTTCAGGTGATACTTTAGTCAAGGGTTTGGTATTGTGACAGGGCATTGTGGCTAATGGTCTTACTTGTAAGTCTAGGCAGTTCAGCAGAAACCAGGGCTTCTGTTTCTAGTGTATCCTTTCTTCTTTGGTAAGAGACTGGTAAGAACAATTCAGGCAACTCAAAGAGGAACTCAGGTATGGGTTTAAAAAAAAGAGAGAAATCTAATTCTGAGAATGGGGCTAACCAGTATCAAAGATAATGGCAAATGGCAAATGTGATTTGACAGAAAATCTCACTTTTGAACCCCAGCTTCTTAAATTTCTTCTTGTGTATAATTTGGATTGGTTCTAGGGCTGAGGTTTAGTATTAAGTAGAAAGAAAATAGCTTCAAAATTCAGAAGCTAAAGAAGACACCTATCTCATCTTTAGTTAGTACTTAGAAATTATTTTAGAAAATGATTGCCTCTAGTTGGTTAAGACTGATAATAATAATTGCAATCTTAAGGCTTTGGTTGAGATAGAGTACAAAGATAAGCACATTGACTGGTTTATTTAAACATTCAAACTCTTTAGTTGTGATTTAATTTCTCTTCTTCCCATGGTGATTTAATTCAATGGTAAATATAGAAGAACAAATGTTTTTAAAGTAGTGGTTTAATTTTATTTATTTACTTTTCAGTTTTTTTTTGTAATTACCTGAGGTGATAATGAATGTTTTGAGTCTTTACTAATGCCTATTTGGCATGGATACTTGTGAAAATTATTGAAAGGTGAACAAGCTCCAATTGATAAATTGTAGGTAATTGTGGAAGATGTTTTTGTTGTGAGATATTAGAACTGTCATCATTACCAAAAACTGTTCAGTTTTTAGCAGGTTTATGTATTTTGAGTGTATTTTAACATCTGTTGAAACAATATAAAGAATAGGGTTTTTTTTGTTGTTTTTTTTTTTTTGAGACGGAGTTTCACTGTTGTTGCCCAGGCTGGAGTGCAGTGGCGCAATCTCAGCTCACTGCAACCTCTGCCCCCCGGGTTCAAGCCATTCTTCTGCCTCAGCCTCCCAAGTAGCCGAGATTACAGGCATGTGCCACCATGCCCGGCTAATTTTGTATTTTTAGTAGAGATGGGTTTTCACCATGTTGGTCAGGCTGGTCTCCAACTCCTGACCTCAGGTGATCCACCCACCTTGGCCTCCCAAAGTGCTGGGATTACAGGCGTGAGCCACTGTGCCTGGCCAAGAATAGGTTTCTAATTAAATATCAGATTTTTAATTAGGTAAATATGAGAAACTTTGTAGAATGGATATTAAACCCATTGCTACTTGTTCTGTATTAATAGTTTTTGAATATTCTAAAAGTATTATATTTAAGAAGTTTTAGAAAATTATAGAGGAGCTGATTAAAAAATCATGAATTGGATAATATTTTCTTTAGGAGCCTTACCAAATGTTATGCAAGATTAGTATGTTTTGGGGTTGTGTGGTTATGCGTAGATCTATGTACAATCTTTGTTAGGTTTTTGTGCTAGTTAAAGAGAACTCAGGAAATGAGTTGAGAGTTTTTGTACCCTTGCTCCTTTTTCTGCATTTAGAAGGATCATTAGCAGAGAATAATATGTTCTTCAAGGGTTTGAGAGAGGTCAACCTTATGAGCAACTGTATTTGATGTCTTTTTATTTGTTCCATGTTAACTAATTTTTTAGGATTTTCAAATCTGGCTTGAGTTATTTGGATGATCTGTAGTTTTCTAAAAATGATGTATTGGATGATCTGTGATTTTCTAAAAATGATGTTTTGAATGTTTAGAATTTGTTGCTTTTGAGTTCTTTGTAAATAGTCTGTTAATTTCAGTCTTTAAAATTTTTTCTCTATGGTATTAGCTATTTGTGTTTCTTAGTTTTTTTCTTTTGCTTTGTGTGAGATTTGTCTTTTATGTTTTCTTTTCTTTTTCTTTTCTTTTTTTTTTTTTTTTTGAGATGGAGTTTCATTCTTGTTGCCCAGACTGGAGTGCAATGGTGCGATCTCAGGTCACCGCAACCTGCGCCTCCCAGGTACAGGTGATTCTCCTGCCTCAGCCTACCAAGTAGCTGGGATTACAGGCATGCGCCGCCATGCCCAGCTAATTTTGTATTTTTAGTAGAGATGGAGTTTCTCCATATTGGTCAGGCTGGTCTCGAACTCCTTACTTCAGGTAATGCGCCTGCCTTGGCCTCCCAACGTGCTGGGATTACAGGCGTGAGCCACCGCACCTAGCCATCTTTCATGTTTTCAAAGAGTTGGCCTTTAGATTGATCAGTTCTAACATTTTACTTGTTACATATTAATTTGTTTTAGGATGTTTTCTTCCTTTTTTCCCTGTTATGAAATGTTGCCAGCACACAATATTATATAGAAAACAATGTAATCAACCCGTACTCACAGCCCCACTCAAGTAATAAAATATTGCATATAATTGAAGCCCACTGTGTACCTCTGTCTCCACCAGAGGTAACCACTATTATGAATTTGGTGTTCGTCATTCCTATTCTTGTTTCTATATTTTCAGTATAGATAGATGTTTTTATAAAGAATATATAGTTTTGCCTGTTTTCAGTCTTTATATAAATGTTATACTGTATGTATTATTCTGAAACTTGGCTTTTTTTCATTCCATAGTATGTTTTTGAGATCTTTCAATTCTGATTTCTATGTTCTAGATTCTTCTTTTTTGTTGTTGTATAAGAGTCCATGGTATGAGGCTGGGCACGGTGGCCCACATCTGTAATCTCAGCACTTTGGAAGGCCGAGGCAGGCGATTACTTGAGCTTAGGAGTTCAAGACCTGCCTGGGCAACATGATGAAACCCCGTCTCTAATCCCAGCTACTTGGGAGGCTGAGGCAGGAGAATTGCTTGAACCTGGGAGGCGGAGGTTGCAGTTTTCCGAGATCGTGCTATTGCACTCCAGCCTGGGTAACAAAAGCAAAACTCTGTCTCCAAAAAAAAAAAAAATTAGCTGGGCGTGGTGGCATGTGCCTGTAGTCCTGGGCTGGAATGCAGTGGCACGATCATGGCTCACTGTAGCTTTGATCTCCTGGGCTCAAACAATCTTCCCACCTCAGCCTCCTGAGTACTTGGGAGTTCAGGCACATGCCCCCATGCCTGGCTGATTTTAAATTTTATTTTTAATAGAGAGGAGGTCTTGCTGTGTTGTTCAACCTGGTCTTTAACTCCTGAGCTCAAGTAGTCCTACTGCCTTGGGATTATAGGTGTGTTGGGATTATAGGTGTGAGCCACTGTACCCAGCCAATATTTACTTTTAATAATTGCAGAAATATACCTCACAATATAGCTTTGGATTTTATTACGTTTTTTTCTTAGCTTTGTTTTGTTATTTTTGTGTAATCTGGTATTATTTTTGTTCCTTAATGTATTTTGAATAAATCTAAAAGGTTGAGGCCTTTTATGTAAATTTGGTTGTTGATTTTTGGCTTTACTGCATTTTGTTACATGCCTCAAATTATTTCCAGTTTTTGGAATTTGAGAGTTGATCAGTGAATGCTCTGAAAGCTGCTGTATTTGCTAGGTAATATTTATCCATTCAATATGGTTCAAAGTTGTTCTTTAAAAGATTATTGATCTATCATATGTTGTTGGTGGCAGGGTAATGCCTCTTTCTGTCATTTTATAACTCAATCTTCTCCTTATAATCTTTTTTTTTTTTTTTGAGATGGAGTCTGACTCTGTTACCTAGGCTGGAGTGCAGTGGTGTGGTCTTGGCTCACTGCAAACTCCGCCTCCTGGTTTCAAGCGATTCTCCTGCCTCAGCCACCCAAGTAGCTATGATTACAGGTGTGCACTACCACGTCCAGCTAATTTTTGTATTTTTGGTCAAGACAGGGTTTCCTATGTTGGCCAGGCTGTTCTCAAACTCCTGACCTCAAGTGATCTGCCTACCTTGGCCTCCTAATGTGCTAGGATTACGGTCATGAGCTACCATTCACAGCTATTATAATCTAATACTTTTTACAAATAAATTTTTATATCGCCTACATTTATGAATGTTACGTTTTTATTATGTATGGAGACTTTTATAAAATGTCCTTGTTTTACCACTTCATGCCCATCATCATGACAAAATTCTAAGGTCTGGTAACATTAAGTATAGTCAAGGTTTGGAAGAAGTAGAAACTCTCAGTGCTACTACTGAAAGAGCTTATTGGTAAAAATTATATATAGGAATTTGGTAGTATTCTGTAAAGCTGAAAATATGTATGCTCTAACCTTCTTCTACTTTTAGGTTTGTTCTTCACAGAAACTTTTGAACTCATGTGCAACAATATTCATTGTGGTTTATTTTGTAATCACACAATTGTAAATAGTGTAAATGCCTACAAAGAGGAGAATGGATTACGCACTGTGGTATATTTATATGCTGCAATGCTGTATAACAGTTAAGATGAATAAAGTTGATCTAAATTATCAACATGGTATGTGCCTGTAGTCCCACCTGCTCGGGAGGCTGAAGTGGGAGGATTGCTTGAGTCTGGGAGGTCGAGGCTGCAGTGAATCGAGATCACACCACTGCACTGCAGCCTGAATGGCAGAATGAAACTGTCTCAAAAAATAATAATAATAAAAAATTATCCACATAGTTAGATCTGAAAAACATGGGCAATATGATACTTTATAGGTAAACATTAAATTCATTTGACAGTATAGCATAGTGTTTATGAATATATTTAATACATATAAAAGTGTAGAAACATGAACTGAAATGATAACGTGAAATTCATGATAGTATTTGTCTCTGGGGAGAGAGTGAGAACAAAGGAAGTGTCAACTTTATCTTAAAAGTTTATCATTCATGAATAAGAAGAAACATCTGAAATGTAAGTATTTTTTGGAATATTCCTAGAATTCAAGATTCATGAAGAAGAAATATCTGAAACATAAATTAATATCCTTTGGAATATTTCTGGAATTCAAGAAGTGCTGTCACTTTTTAGTCCTTGCCTCCAGCTTGTGAGATTATGGTTGATCATCTTAAAATGTTTTTTGTACTGTTCTATATTTTCTGTATTCTGCATAGTGAAACATGTTTCTCTGTTATGATCAGAAAGCAAGCTTTAACTTGAAAAAACCCAGTTGTCTTTTGAGTGGGACACTTGAATTCCATTTTGGCCAGTATTAAAATTGCCCAGTGTATTGACTTTTTTCTCTGCTATATAATTGCTAATCTCATTAAGCTTTTCCTCCTCTATTTGGCTTTTTCAAAAGATAATTCAACACATTGTCATAAATCTTACATATTGAGTTTACTTTTCTGTTTTATAGGTTAAAGAAGAGATGCTATTTGAAGCATTAGTTACAAGGAAGACGGTGACAGTGGGAGAAAAGCTTATTTTGCCATACAAGTTGGCAGAGGTATGATGAATTTTCTATGAAATGAAAGCATTCTGGACATTGTTAGAAGTTTAGGTTTGAAGTTTGGGTTTTCTCTTAGCAGGAAAATGACAAGGGCAAAAAGTTTTGATTGAAATATTTTCTAGGCCTTTAAATTTGATTGTGAATTTTCCATTGATTTGGAAACTTAAATTTGAATGTGATTGTGAGAAATAGGCTTGCATTTTTCTCCAAGGATCTTAACCTCTTCATCATTTCTAACTTTCATATTACTAATCTGGGGTAGATAGATGGTAGATTAGAATTATAAATGAGCAGTATTTGACCCAATTAATTATTATTCTTGAGACAGTTTCTTCTAGCACGTCATACTTTTTTGGTTAACTTTTTCATTGTTGGCTACTTGTTTGCAGTTCTTTCTGCTTGTCTTTTCTTTTTTCTTTATCTCTAAAAGGTGGAGTACCCTAGGACACAGTCTTTGTTTCTTCTTCTCTATATTCTTCATTGAGGTTATCTTACCCAGTCCCATCACTTTAAATATCATCTGTATACTGAGGCTTCTAGGTGATATATGTTACTACTATTATACCACTCAGATCTCTAGGGGTAGGAAAATTACTGAAAAGTCACTACTTTATGGAGTAATTTTATGAAAGTGATGACAAATCAAATTATGATAATTATAAAAATTGGACAGGAATATGAAATTAGAATATTAGAAGACAGAGGTGAGGAAATTGTGATTGAATTCTAGAGAATGTTTTTTAAGCTTGACATTGATCCATTTGTCTCATCTTCTGTGTCTCCAAGTCCACATTTCTTCTTATGTCATATTATAGTCTTCCACTTTGAGAGATTCTTTCTGAACAATAAGAAAGCCAAATCTTTAAGAGTTTTATATTTCTTTTATGTAAAATAAAGATTCATTGCTTTTTACATTTTATTTCACTATCTTTTTCTTTTTTTAAAATTTAACTTTAAGTTCCGGGGTATATGTGCAGGTTTGTTACATAGGTAAACTTGTGTCATGGGGGTTTGTTGCAGAGATTATTTTGTCACCCAGGTGTTAGGCCTAGTACCCATTAGTTATTTTTCCTGATCCTCTCCGTTCTCCCACTCTTTATCACTCCTTGTATGTCTCCGTGTGTTCTCATCATTTAGCTTCCACTTAGAAGTGAGAACATGCTGTGTTTGGTTTTCTGTTCCTGCATTAGTTTGCAAGGGATTATGGCTTCCAGCTTCATCTATATTCCTGCAAAGGACATGGTTTTCTTCTTATTTATGGCTGCATTATATTCCATGGTGTGTAAGTACCACATTTCTTTATCCAGTGTGTCATTGATGAGCATTTAGGTTGATTCCATGTCTTTGCTCTTGTGAATAGTGCTGCAGTGAGCATATGCTTACATGTGTCTTTATGATAAAATGATTTCTATTCCTTTGGATATATGCCCAGTAATTGGATTGCTGGGTCGAATAGTAGTTTTGCTTTTAGGTCCTTAAGGTATTGCCACACTGTCTTCCCTGATGGTTGAACTAATTTACACTCCCTCCAACAATGTATAAATGTTCCTTTTTATCCGCATCCCCACTAACATCTGTTGTTTTTCCACTTTTTAACAATAGCCATTGTGACTCGTTTCATTGTGGTTTTGATTTGCATTTCTCTAATGACCACACCACCTTTTTCATTACAAAATTTGTTTTAGTATTTATTTTTATTTTTAACTTTAAATGTAACCTTCTGAGATTGTTTTGTATTCCCAGCTTTGTTTTTGTTTATATTTGTTTGGTGTATTTATTTCTTTTTTTTGAGATAGAGTCTCACACTGTCACCTGGGCTGGAGTGCAGTGATGTGATCTCGGCTCATTGCAATCTCTGCCTCCCAGGTTCAAGTGATTTTCCTGCTTCAGCCTCCCGAGTAGCTGGGATTACAGGCGTCCGCCACCATGCCCAGCTAATTTTTTGTATTTTTAGTAGAGACGGGGTTTCACTGTTTTGGTCAGACTGGTCTTGAACTCCTGACCGTGTGATCACCTGCCTCGGCCTCCCAAAGTGCTGGAATTACAGTTGTGAGCCACCGCGCCTGGCCGTTATTTCTTCAATAAAAATTTCAGCCCCTTAATCTCAGGCACTGAAATTAAGATGTCCATCGGGGTATAATGTGTCATCTGAGGCTTGAGGTTCTCTTCCAAGTTCACAGGTGGTTGACAGGATTCAGTTCCTTGTGATTCTAGGACTGAGGCACCTAGTTTTCTGTTGTTGTTGGATGTCAGTCAGGGGCCATTCTCAGCAATTAGAGGCTGATGTGATTTTTTGCCATGTGACCCTGCCTGCAACATGGCAGTTTGCTTCTTCAGGATCAGCAGGAGAAGCTCTATTTACAGCAGAACTCAAATCCCTTTTGAAGAGCTTTTTCTGATTATGTCAGTCCTATCCAGGATGATCTCCCTTTGATTAAAAAATCAATTGGTTTGGGTTTTTATATCTTTAAAATCCCTTCATTTTTATCATGTAACATCAGGTTCATATGGGAGTGGAATCCATTGTATTTACAGTTCTGCCTACACTTAACGAGGAGGGAATTATACATAACTTGTACTCCCCAGGGGATGGGAATCTTGTGGGCTATCTTGGGTTTTGGTCAAACACAGAAGTCAGGAGTGGATGTAGAGAGATTAGTTCAGAGGCTGCAATAGTGAGAATGATATTTGCTTTGTAGAATGGTGACATATTGATAGGGAGAAATGTATGGATTTAAAAGAAAAAAAATTGATGACTAAATCAACAGGACCTGGTAATGTCTTGAATAATGGGAAGCAAGGCAAACAAAGGAGGTGTCAAGGATGAGTCCTACATTTCTGGTTTATACAGCTGTAAGAATATTGGTACCCTTCAATGAGATAGTAAACACTAAATGAGGTCTTGTTTGGGTGGGAAAATATTACTTGGTATTTGGGTTTGCTGAGGTTAAGCTATGAAAGACAGACATGCGTTTCAGAGAAAAGGGCTGAAAGTATAAAATTTGGAGTACAAAGTAAATAAATAGGTATTGTATTGGCATATCTGGATTCTATAACTATGGTATTTTATAAAAAGGGTACATTATGTAAACCATAGTGTAGTTAGACTTTAGTTTTTATCTTTGTCTGAAGGTCTGTCTTTTAAATTCAACTCATTTATAAAATTTATTGTGATAATGTTTATATGCTTATTCTATGTCTTATATTTGTTGATTTAGTTTTCAAATATTGCACTTTTCCTGAATTTTATCAGATTATCTTCATTTTTCTTTTCTTTCTGGGGGAAAAATACAGTGGTATTCTATTATATTTTCATTCTACCATTGGTTTTCTTGATAGTTGGTTCACCTTACGCTCAGATTCCATATCCAAGGATTCAACCATTTGCAGATTAAAAATATTCTAAAACTCCACAACAATAAAAAATAATACAGGTTTCTGGTGTTGAAGATAGAGAATTTGATTCCAATCTTCTCTCTGCTATGTAGGCAGTTATTTTTTGGTCTAGGAACTGGAAGCTTCTTTTTCCTTCAGTATTCAGAAATTAATTCATCACCTGTGTGGTAGGTTGTAATATTACCTTCTTTTTACAGATGTATAAGCAGTAGCCTAAGAGGTTAAGTAACTTAGTCACGATTATGCAGCTAGAATAAGTAGAAAAACTAGAATTGGAAGATAGTCTAGTTCTTAATCATTACTCTCTATTTTCTTTATACTTCAAAACAGAGTTATAAATATATACCTGAATATACAAGCTTCCAAATAAACCCCTAGATAATAAATATGTAAATTGCTAGGATTTATATTCTTCTAAGTGCCAAGACTCAATTCTGTAAGACATGTGCCCTACTCTACTCCCCCCACCCCTTTTTTTTTGTAAATTTATGCTTTCTAAATGGTGAAATTCTTGTTTTTTTAAGAACAATTTCAGACTTACAGGAAAATAGAGCAGATAGTATAGAGAATTGTCGTAAACTTGGAAAGCTTAGAGTGAGGAAAAAATAAGTTTTGTAACTACATAATGAAGGAATTGTTTCTGTCCTCAAGGATGGAGTAATTCTCAGAGTTTCTATGGATGACAAGCTGAAGACAACTACCAATGTAATTGTGGTTGTATTAGTGTGTGTTTTAACAGGGTGCTTTGGATCCCGCAGAAATTAATGGCTGTTGGCTAACAGATTTGTTCCTCTGCCTAGAATACTCTTACCCACTTTAACTGGCAAAGTCATTTGTTTGTAAACTTCCAATTATACCTTCTTTCCTAGGGGGAATATATATCCCAGTTTTTAGTAAACATGTTTTGAACTGAGTGACCTACATTTTGTTTCTCTTATCTTTAATGGCAGTTTTGGCCTAGATTCTCTGAGTGGGACTAATTGAATGAGTACATATGGAAAACTTCAATTGACTGGGTGCGGTGGCTCACGCCTGTAATCTCAGCACTTTGGGAGGCCGAGATGGGTGAATCACCTGAGGTCAGGAGTTCGAGACCAGCCTGACCAACATGGAGAAACCCTATTTCTACTAAAAATACAAAATTAGCCGGGCATGGTGGCGTGTGCTTGTAATCCCAGCTACTTGGGAAGCTAAGGCAAGAGAATCAGTTGAACCCAGGAGGCGGAGGCTACGGTGAGCTGAGATTGCGCCATTGCACTCTAGCCTGGGCAGTAAGAGCCAAACTCTCTCAAAAGCAATCAAACAAAAAACTTAAGTTATAGAGTTTTTATTTTGAGAGAAATATTAGTTTCTAATTCAGAATAGTAAGTTTCTTTCTTGAATGGGAGCAAAAAACTTTGTCATGGTATCTTAATCATATCATTGTCAGTTCTACATGCACTTGTAATCTTTTTGTTTTTCAGGCTGTGACAGTGAGGAACTCCATGGCTAAGTCTCTATATAGTGCCCTGTTTGACTGGATAGTTTTTCGAATTAATCATGCACTTCTGAATAGTAAAGATTTAGAGCATAATACCAAGGTAATGATATATTAGATTATAATATGTTTTTCTCTAAAAGCTATTTTAGTAAACTGGTTAATACATGAAATTTAAAAACACAGAATTATATAGAGTAATAAGTAAGAAATCACTTTTATTCATTATTTATTACCCTGTTCAGAAGAATTGTTCTGTGTATCTTTCCAGACCTTTTTTATTATGTGTTTTTACCTCCCAAACGTGTATTTTCAGAGTTGCTTTAAAAAATGTAAATAGAATCATGCTCTCTGTATTCTTTCAAACATATATATATATATATTTTTACCTAGAATCTCTTGAAATATTTTCTGTCTCATTATATATCTGGACCTGGCTATTTAAAAAAATGTTTTAATATAAATACATATTAAGATGTGTACCATAAATCCATTCATTAAAAATAGATTATTTTTGTTTTATTGTTATAGATAATGCTGTAACAAATATTCTTTTACTTACCTGTATATTCATTTCTCTAGGATAAAATTATCAAAGTGGGATTGCTGTCTTTGTTTGTTTGTTTGAGATGGTATCTCGCTCTCACCTAGGCTGGAGTGCAGTGGCATGGTCTCGCTACAACCTCTGACTTCCAGGTTCAGGCGATTCTCCTGCCTCAGCCCCCTGAGTAGCTGGGATTATGGGTGCCCACTATCACATCCAGCTCATTTGTGTATTTTCAGTAGACACAGGGTCTCACCTTGTTGGCCAGGCTGGTCTTGAACTCTTGACCTCAGGCAATTCGCCTGCTTCGGTTTCCCAAAGTGCTGGGATTATAGGCGTGAGCCACCATGCCCTGCTGATTGCTGAGTTTAAGGATAGATACATTTTAAAAATTGGACACTTTCCAAAAAAGACTATACATTTCCAGCAACAGTGTGTGAAAGCACCTGATCCCCTACACCTTTACCTACATTGGATGTTATCAGTATTTAAATTCTCCTAATCTGATAAGGGAATGGTCATTTTATTGCATTATTTTTAATGATAGATAAAAGTTCAGCATCACCTTATGTTTTCTCTATTTTATTTATTCTCTATATTTTTAAAATATCTTTGTGTTATTTTTGTTTTTTATTTTGTCTTTTTGATACTCCTTTTATTTTTAATTTAATTTTATTTTTGAGACAGTGTCTCACTCTTTTTGCCCAAGCTGGAGTACAATGGTATGGTCTTGGCTCGTTGCAACCTCCGTCTCCTGGGTTCAAGTGATTCTCCTGCCTCAACCTCTCAAGTACGTGGGATTACAGGTGCTCGCCACTAGTTTTTGTATTTTTAGTCAAGATGGGATTTCACCATGTTGGCCAGGCGGTCTCAAACACCTGACCTCAAGTGACCTGTCCTCCTTGGCCTCCCAAAGTGCTGGGATTATAGGCGTGAGCCACCATGCCTGGCCTACTCCTTTTTAGAAGGCATTTATTGTGGATATTTGTGGAGGCCTATAGTTTGTTATATATTGCAATTATTTTCTTAGTTATTTACTTTTTAGATTTATTTATATTATCTGTTTTTGTGATTTTATGTTGTAATTTTTTTGCAGTTAATTCTGTCATTTTTCTTGTTTTTAGTTTTGCATTTTGTATGTGTATTTTACTTATGGAGGAAGGCCTCTTCTAGCCCAAGATTGTAAAATATTTATTCTTATATTTTTATAATTATAATTTTTTATGTTTAGACTTTTTCTAACTAGAATTTATTTTTAATATGGCAGATTATTGGTATTTAATAATTTCACATCTAGTTGTATTTTCTGGGCAGCCTTCATGGACTAGTCCACCTTGTCAGACTGATTAAAAATGTCATCTTTTTAATTAAATCATATTGCCTTAAATGTGAAATTGCTCTTATGTTAATTTTTCATGCTTCAGGTAAACTCACAGTCACAAAAATTAATTTAAATTGTAATCTAATTTATCAAATTGATTTATTTTCGAAGGGCATTATTTTAACTTTTTTAAGGGCCTAAACTTGGCAGAATTCAACAAAATAGTACAGGCTTTAAAAAAAAATCTTACTATTTGTCATTCAGTATATCAGTTTGCCCATTGTATCTCCTAGCACCAGTGGAGAAAAATTATTTTCATTTAACCAAAATTATCATACAACTGTATTTCTAGAATGGGTTGGGGTCATGAGAAAAGTGTTTATATGCAGGTATTCGAGCCAAATTCACAGTAAGAAGTTAGCTTATTCCTAGAAGTGAACTAGAAGAATAAGCATTTGTGTTCTGTATTCTACCAAACAGCTGAAAGATTTGAATGTGGTTGACTTTAGGGAGCAGACCTTGATGAGGCAGGGATTGCTGTCTTTCATTATAATCCTTTTAGCACTATTCAACATTTTAAACCTCATACTTTTTTTTTTTAAATAAACATTTTTAACTTTATGAAACCATATGTTCTGGCTGAGTGTGGTGGCTCATGCCTGTAATCCTAGCACTTTGGGAGGCCGAGGCCGGTGGATCACCTGTACTCAGGAGTTTGATACCAGACTGGCCAACATGGTGAAACTCGTCTCTACCAAAAATACAAAAAATTAGCCAGGAGTGGTGGTGCATGCCTTGGTAAACCCACCTGCTGGTGAGGCTGAGGCAGGAGAATCGCATGAACCCTGGTGGCAGAGGTTACGGTGAGCTGAGATCACGTCACGGTACTCCAGCCTGGGCAACAAATCGAGACTCCGTCTCAAAAAAAAAAAAAAAAAAAAAAAAGAAACCATACGTTCTGACATCTAGTTTCACTCAGTCTTCATGAGGCTTATAAAATATACTAGTTTGGTTCTTAATGAAGAATTCTATTTATTGGAATGTAGAAGTCAAAATAGGAAAAATTGCATCGTCTTCTTGATATAGCCAGGAGTAACCTGCCTCTCTTGATCCTTCATTTAAATAACCTTTTGATTTCCCCATACTCTGTTTTTTTCCATTCCCTTTTAGATCTTAGGGATTTCTGAGATTTCTTAAGATAACAGGCCATGAACCTTGCTTCACACATTTCTGTAATCTATAGATTATATGTATTAACGGTTTGGATGTATTTTTTAATTAGGACAAAAGTAAGATAAAGAGAACTGGAATACTTTTAATTCATGATATATTTTGAATACCGACTAAACACAATCCCCTGTGCACTGCTTTAGAGGAATTGAGCATTTTGTTACTTACGTTGTGGATATTTTTCATTAAGTAAATTTAAACATTACTTTTAGTCAAAACTTTCTCTTGTTTTACAGACGTTGTCCATTGGTGTTCTTGATATTTTTGGGTTTGAAGATTATGAAAATAACAGCTTTGAACAGTTCTGTATTAATTTTGCTAATGAACGTTTACAGCACTACTTTAATCAGCATATCTTTAAATTGGAACAAGTGAGTACCTAAATATGTATACACTTGTCCCCCCATCACACATATCTTTCAGTCATATTCATAATAATTCACTTTATTTTTTCAGACATTTTGTTGATTTACATAGTATTTCTATTAAATATTGAAACGTGCCTTTACAAACAAGAATAACAGATGTAAATTGACTTGGGAAGAAATACCGTTGCCTCTTTGTATATGTAAACTCAACTGATGGGGTTAGAAATGTGTGAGATACAACAGAGTAGTCTGGTAGCTTCAATTGTTTATCATAATATCAGTTATTATATTAAAAGAATGGAAAGCACATAATAAGCATGTTAAATCTTGTCTTTCAATACAAATATTGTGGTCCACATAACATTGTAAGCAGATGACAGAGGTTTTATAGTCCCCGAAATAGATTTGCTGGCTGGGCGCGGTGGCTCACAGCGATAATCCCAGCACTTTGGGAGGTCAAGGTGGGTGGATCTCTTGAGCCCAGGAGTTAGAGACCAGCCTGGGCAGCATGGTGAAACCCTGTTTCTACAAAAAATATAAAAATTAACCACATGGGGTATTGCATGCCAGTAGTCCCAGCTACTCAGGAGACTCAGGTAGGGAGATCACCTGAGCCTGGGAGATGTAGGTTGCAGTGAGCTGTGTTTGAGCCACTGCACGCCAGACTGGGCAACAGAATGAGACTGTCTCAAAAAAGAAAAAAATTGTTTATATATGCTTATTTGATTGCACCTTTGTTGTTTTTGCAGGGGTGTATGTTTTTTAGAAATGGGTCTTCTTGCTCTGTCACCCAAGCTGAAGTACAGTGGCTTGATCTTGGCTCACTCTGTCGACCTCTGGGGCTCAAACAGTCCCCCAACTTCAGCCACTCAAGAGCTGGGACCACAGGTGCGCGTCACCACACCCAGCTAATTTTTGTTTTTATTTTTTATAGAGACAAGGTGTCACTATGTTGCTCAGACTGGTCTCAAACTCTTAGGCTCAAGTGATCCTCCTCCCTTGACCTCCTAAAGTGATGGGATTTCAGGCACAAGCTACCACGCCTGGCCTTGAATGAACCTTTGAATAAAAAGATGTGTGTGTTTGTTTTGTTTTGCTTTTATTGCTGGTGTTGATTGTTTTTTTCTTTTCTTTTTTTTCTTTCACACAGGAGTTTAGAAACAATGGTGTTTTTAATTGCTACCATGGGCTTGGTCACTGTGTGTAATGCTAAGTACAGTCAGTCGGTCCTCCTTATCTTTGGGTTTGACATCCAAGCATTCAACCCATGGCTGAGGGCTGACTGTACTAAGCCATTTTATATTAGAGATTTGAGCATCTGTGGATTTGGTATCCACAGGGGGTCCTGGAGCCAATCCCTCGAGGATATGGAGGGCCAACTGTATGTTTGTTTGATTGCTTTGGTCTCTTAGTTCTAGGATGGGATAGAGGAGCTTATTAACAGAATCTCAAGTCAATACAGAGTGTAGATACAAAGAAACTAGGTATGGAGAGACCAAGATGGGTAACTAGATATTTCTTATGAGAACCTCAAGATTGATTAAGTTAGTATAAAAAGAGTGTGCTTTCGGCTGGGAGCGGTGGCTCACACCTGTAATCCCAGCACTTTGGGAGGCCGAGGTGGATGGACGAGGTCAGGAGTTTGAGACCAGGCTGACCAGCATGGTGAAACCCCATCTCTACTAAAAATACAAAAATTAGCCGGATGTGGTGGTAGGAGCCTGTAGTCCCAGCTACTAAGGAGGCTGAGGCAGGAGAAACGCCTGAACCCGGGAGGCGGAGGTTGCAGTGAGCTGAGATCACACCACTGTACTCTAGCCTGGGCGACAGAGTGAGACTCCATCTCAAAGAAAAGAGTGGGCTTTCAGTTTCCATGAGAATTACTGGGGTAAAGGGAGGGTCAAACAAAATGTGGACTTTTTCTCCAAACTGAGGTTGAAATCAGTAACAGGTTTACATTGTACCCCAGAATTTGTGTGTGAGGACATAGGCAGACATAGGTTTCATCAAACTGAACTCAAGGGAAATGGTTAAGAATAGAGAATGAACAGAAAGACTACAACAGCTAGCAGGTCTACAGAAAAGGGGGAGAAAAGAGATTTACATCATCAAGTCTCCCATCATTGGATCTTGTTGCTCTCTGTCTTAACTTTTATAAAAGTGCCTCTATTTTGCTTAAAGGACATAATGGCTGGTTAACAATAACATGACAATATTAGTCCTGGCCAACTTGATGAATGCTTAAAGTTTTAAACATACAACCTTTTAGCTAGATACTAAACTAGAGCTTTGGAAAGATAATATTATTTGTTATAATATTAGCTAACACTTATGAGTTATGTAGTGTTATTTATCAGTCAGTACTATTTTTATTCTAGTTTTTCAGATGATGTCTAAAGCCAGTATTCAAACCTTAACACTCTGGCTGTATAATATTTTCTTTTAACCAAAAGCTAAGCTGGGATTGCCATCCATGTCTCTTGATTCAGTCCAAGACTCTTACTTAAATCATACTAAATTAATATTCTTTATCTCTTGCAGATAAATATATGTGTTAAAAGGGTGAGGGAATGCGTTTTGTTGTCTGGGTTCTATATTTTACAGAGCAGAACATCAGTTGCTCTGTGGATCATTAAACAGAACATTGGTTAAGTTGTTTCTGAAAAAAGACAAGTATTCTTTATTGTAAATTGAAATTATTCTTTTCTAGAAGTCTAGATTAGACAGCCAACCAGAAGAAATGCCTTGGCCATAAATGTATTATATAAAAATAAAAAACCTTAGAGTTTATGGAAAATGTGTTCAAAACTACTTGGAAGATGGGTGATTCTCATTTACTTGCTACCCTGAATATCAGTGTTTTGGGCAATGTGGTGCAATTATGGATCAGAATCTTGTCAAGTGTCTTATTTATATGTACCTCATTGGTAACTGGTATGAAATGGGTACTCAGTGACTCAGTGATTACTTGTTAAGTTCAGTTGAGTATAAAATCAGTTAAGGTTAAAATATTTAAAAAGAAGATACAATATCACAGGTACATTTGTAGGAAAAATCTTCAATATGATGACTGTGGTTTGGTTCTAAATTTTGTCCAAAAGGAGTACATAGGCATGTAGGATGGGAAAGAGATGTAATAATTGCCATGCAGGATATAAATGCTGAAATCAGATATAAGGTAAAGTAGTTACACAAAGGATGAGGTTGATTGGAACTACCTGAAAGCTGCAGAAATTTTCCAGGGTTGATTCTGGTATATAGCTTCAAGTAGTGAGCTGGAGCTCACTAGATTGTCAATGGGAAAAGATATTTTAGGCAAAGGTAACATACACATTGTACTTAAAACTGTGGACTTACATGTCATGCAGAGAAGATTAGAATTTTTCAGACAATGAGAAGCTATTTGAAGTATATTTAGCAGAGGACTTGAATTGAACTGAAGAGCAGTGAACTGGAAAGAAGGAGAAAAATCTATGAACTAGTTGAAGTACTGTCATGTGTCACTTAATGATGAGGATGTGTTCTGAGGAATGCATCACTGGGTGATTTTGCTGTTGCATGAACATCATCTTGTATTTACACAAACCTAGGTGGTATAGCCTACTACACACCTAGGCTATATGATATTGCCTATTGCTCCTAGGCCACAAACCTGTACAGCATACTACACTGAATATTGTAGGCAATTGTAACACAGTGGTAAGTATTTGTGTATCTAAATGTATCTAAACATAGAAAAGATACAGTAGAAATACAATATAAAAGATAAAAAGTGGTACAGTTACATAGGGTACCTACCATGATTACAGCTTGCAGGACTGGAAGTTACTCTGGGTGAGATGTTGGGTGAGTGGTGATAAAGGCCTAAGACATTACTGTACACACACTAGTTAGACTTTATAAACACTGTACACTTAAGTTACACTATATTTATTTTTTTCTTTTTGTAATAATAAATTAACCTGAGCCCACTGTAATGTTTTTACTTTATAAACTTTGACTTTTTGACTTTTGTAGTAGCAATTTAAAACACAAACACATTGTACAACTGTGCAAAAGTTTTCTCTTTATATAATTATAAGCCCTTTATTAAATTTTTTTAACTTTAGGCTGGGCGCGGTGGCTCAAGCCTGTAATCCCAGCACTTTGGGAGGCCGAGACGGGTGGATCACGAGGTCAGGAGATCGAGACCATCCTGGCTAATATGGTGAAACCCCATCTCTACTAAAAAATACAAAAAAACTAGCCGGGCGAGGTGGCGGGCGCCTGTAGTCCCAGCCACTCGGGAGGCTGAGGCAGGAGAATGGCGTAAACCCGGGAGTCAGAGCTTGCAGTGAGCTGAGATCCGGCCACTGCACTCCAGCCTGGGCAACAGAGCGAGACTCCGTCTCAAAAAAAAAAAAAAAAACTTTAAAAACTTTTTTGTTAAAAGCAAAGACACGTACATACATATTAGCATGTGTACATACATATTACCATATTAGCATGTATACATACATATTACCATGGCATATTAGTATAGGCCTACACAGGGTCAGGATCAAGATGTCAGTAGATAATACGAATTTTTAATGAGATTAGGGATCACTGTTGTATATGCAGTTGGTCCTTGACTGAAATGTTTTTGTGTGGCACACGACTGTATAATGGGTGAGTGATTCTGAACTGAATCAAGGTAGTGGTAGAGCCTATAATGTAGACTAAGAGACAGACCCAAAGAGGTTTCTGATATTTGAAAGTACAGCTATCCCTGCATATCCACAGGGGATTGGTTTAGGGACCCCCTGCTGAAGAATACCAAAATCCACAGATGCTCAGGTCCCTTATGTAAAATAGCACAGTATTTGCACATAATCTATACACATTCTCCAGTATACTTTAGATCATCTCTCAGTTTCTTATCCTTAATACATTGTAAATGTTATGTAAATAGTTGCTATACTGTTTCATTTCTAAGTTTATATTTTTTATTGTATTTTCTAAATATTTTTGATATGTGGTTGGTTGGATCTACAAATGTGGAATCTTTTGCAGATATGGAGGGCCAATTGTATGTTTTCTGTTATTTGTATTACTGCCCTCTTTTTTCTTTACTTGCTGAGAATTATTCTTCATTTTATTGATTCATGAGTAAATTGAACAACAGTTGTGTGCCAGGCAATGCGCTAAGCATAAAAGATAGAAAATTTACAGTGCAGGGATCTTATTTGAGGAGCTCATAATCTAGCAAGTTTTTGTTTCATCCATTTTACTTCTCTTTTGTCAGACTAGAAACTTCTGATGAACCTTACCTTGGAGAACAACCAAAAAACCTCAACAACATGTATTTGAAGGCATTGGAGTACCTTCAAATAAGTTTTACAGGGCCTAGACTATAAGAAAAAAAATCCAGGGAAATGAGCTCAGCATTTGGGTGCTGCCTTGTTCCTAGAGCCATTTTGTTATTTTTGTAGTGTTTCTGATTCTAAAAGGGTCAGGCTTGAGAGTATGAGGAATTGAGCAGAGTTTTCTCCTGACACAAAAGTAAGGAAGAGGCCCTTGGTAATTCCTATAGGCTTTAGATTGAGATCCCCAAAGGGTTATATGTCAGACAAAAGTAAACCAGAAGTAAACCTGGCATCATATGGACTGAAGCCCAGTTTAAAATCATCTCAGTTCCCAATTAGGTTAAAATAATATAAAATTTGTGGTATTCTTAGCTACCTGCCAAGAGCAAATACAATCTCCACTAGAAGAAGACATCATCCAACTGCAAAATTATCTTTATAATTTTTCATATACAGGATCTAACACACAGTCCAAAACAGAGAGAGAGAGAGAGAGACAGCGACAGAGACATAAAGACATACATGGAGGCAAACTAGCATGAATAAAAACCACAAGAAACATGGCTGGACATGGTGGCTCACATCTGTAATCCCACCACTTTGGGAGACTGAGGCAGGTGGAGTTACTTGAGGTCAGGAGTTCAAGACCAGCCTGTTCAATATGATGAAACCCCATCTTTACTAAAAATAAAAAAATTACTTGGGCGTGGTGGCATTTGCCTGTAATCCCAGCTATACGGGAGGCTGAGGGAGGAAAATTGCTTGAACCCAGCAGGTGGAGGTTGCAGTGAGCCAAGTTCGTGCCACTTCTCTCCAACCTGAGTGACAGAGTGAGACTGCATCTCAACAACAACAACAGAATCCCAAGAGAAATGAAATAATAGTACCACAGTGCATCCAGCCAATGATATTAGCACTAGACATGGACTTGAAGGTAACCATGCTTTCAAGAAAGTTTTAAAAATAAGGTTCAATATTTTTATTAGAGAACTACAGATTGCTTTTTAAAATCCCAAATTGGGGAAAACCTAGAACTAAAAAGTACTGTGAAGTTAAAAAGACACAGATGGTTTTTAATAGTAACATACAGGTTAGTAAAATTAGTAAATTGGAAGATAGACCAGAAGAAAATACTGAGCCTAATGAATGAAGATAAGAAAGAGACTTATATTCTTAAGACCACAGTGAAAAGGTCTAACTTGTGCCATAGGAATTTTGGAAAGATGTGTGTGAGAGACATAGAATAAGTTAGAAGCCATATTTGAAGACATAATGGTTGAGAATGTTCCAAAACTGTCAAAACAAAAACAAAAACAACACAAACCCAACAAGCATACATTTGAAAAGCTCTAAGAACCCAAGGCATGTTAAATACAAAGATATTTATACCTAGAAAATTATAGTAAGCCAAAGACAATGAAAAAGTCTAAAAAGCAGCTAGAGGAAACCAGAGACTGCAGATGCTCCTTGCCAAGTTGAAAATATTTTAAGTCAAAAATGCGTTTAATACCTCTTACCTACCAAGCATCATAACTTGACATAGCCTACCTTAAATGTGCTCAGAACACTTAGCCTACAGTTGGGCAAAATCATCTAACACAACACCTATTTTATAGTAAAAATGTTGAATATCTTATGTACCACATATCACCAGCATAGACAAAGATAAAGTTTGTAGAAATTATGACAGTTTCACCCCATTGTGAGGTTGAATCATCATAAGTCAGGGACATTCTCTATCTTTAAAGATGCAACAATAAGACTTAGCGGTCAGCCTTTCAGTGGAAATAGTGGAAGCTAGAAGACAATGGCATATTTTCCTTGAAACCGAAGTATATTGTTTAGGCAGTAAATTATTTCCGATTATAGCTCAGGTGCAGGAAGGAATGAAGAGCAGTGAAAATTATAAAAAAGTTGTTGAATCTAAATGAATATTAATTAGACAAAGTTAAAAATAACTTTTATGGTTTAAATGAACTATTTAGGCTGGGTGTGGTGGCTCACACCTGTAATCCCAGCGCTTTGGGAGGCTGAGGCAGGTGGATCACCTGAGGTCAGTAGTGTCAGACCAGCCTGGCCAACATAGTGAAACCCCGACTCTACTAAAAACACAAAAATTAGCAGGGCCTGGTGGCAGGTGCCTGCAATCTCAGCTACTCAGGAGGCAGAGGTGGGAGAATCGCTTGCACCTGGGAGGGGTTTGGGGCGGTTCCAGTGAGCCGAGATCGTAATATTGCACTCTCCATCCTGGGTGACAGAGTGAAAAAAAAGAAGAAATAAGAAATAAGAAAAATAAAAAGCAGAACTATTTAATGTTTAAATATAACTAAAATACATGACAATAAGAGCATATAAGTTAGGAGTAAAGAGAATTTAAGATACTCTAAGATCTTTATATTAAATGCTAAGTTACAGAGATATTATTTCTGTTAGTGATAAGTTAAGGATACATGTTTTCTAGAATTGCCAAAAATAGTAAAAGAATATAAAACTTAAAAAAAATAGAGGATAAGTAAAGTAAAAATACTTAATCCAGAAGAAAGCAAGAAATAAATAAAAGGAATGCCACAAAAGTCAAAGAACAAGTAGTAAGATGTTTGATTTAATCTCACAAATATTGGTGATTACATTAAATATAATTGATTAATTGCCCCAACTAGAAGCTAAGGATTGTCAGACTGGATATAATACAAAACTAAACTAAATTGATTGTTGCTTATGAGAGACATTTTAAATATAAGTATATAGAAAGATTAAAAGTATGAGCGAAGATTTAGCAAACCTTAAGAAAAAAAGCAGTTGTAGTTATATTAATATCATATTTAAAGCATTACTAGAGATAAAAAGGAATATTTAATAATGCTACCCTTTAGCATTATTCACTTCCTTGGGAAGTAGTATACAGTCCAAAATTTATAAGTATCTGATAGCATAACCTCAAAATATATAAAGCAATAATGAATAAAACTCAAAGAAGAAAAATATATTTGCCATCATAGGGGAATGTTTTAACATACCATGCTGACTTGTTGATAGAATAAGTGTTGAAAAAGTTGGTAAGGATACAGAAGATTTAAAATATCTAGAAGATGAAATTAGTGCCTTTGTGGGCATCCATCACTGACTGTCCTTCAGAGCGGAATGTCAGTTTCCTGCCCTTAGGCCTGAAACCTAATCAATTAAGGATATAGAAGATTTAAAAATCAAATATATAACTGATATGCATAGAACACTGCATCAACAGCTGCAGAATGCACTTTTTTTTCCAAGTTTGCATGGAATATTTATAAAATTTGTTTATATCCTGAACCATAAAACGAAAGTCAGATTTCCAAAGATTGAAATGACACAGATTTTAATGCCATAATAAAATTATACCTGAAATCAATAGTTAAAAAATAACTGAAAAATACCTATGTGATTAAAAATTAAGAAATATTCTAAATAGCCTAGAAGTTGAACAATTAGAAAATACATTGTACTTAATGACATGTTACATGTTACAACTGTGGGAAATGCCTAAAGCTATACTTAGAGGAACATTTCATAGCTCTTAGATTTTTGTTTAAAATCAGTGATCCCTGTCAACAATTGGGAAGAAGATCAGCAAACTAAACCAGAGGAAAGTAGATAAAATGAAATAATACAAATAAAAGAGGAAATTAATAAAAGTGTGAAAACAAATATACCATGGGAGAGGATCAACCAAACCAAAAGTAATACTTTGAAAGGGCTAATAATATTGATGAACCCCTCAAGGAATTCATCTGAGAGAGAGAGAGAGACAGACAGACAGAGGGATATAAATAACCAAAATCCCGATGATAGAGGGTATTACTCTGGCTCCTACACATATTAAAAAGATAGTCGGACACATTGAATAACTTTATGTCAATAGACTTACCAAATGATACGAGCAAAAGAACTTTTCAAAACTGACATAGAAGAAATAGAAAATCTGTTTCTATAACTGTTAATGAAATTGAATATGTAATTTAAAATCTTTCCCTGAAGAACATTGCAAGCCAGGGTGGCTCCACTGGTGAATTCTACATGGAATTCAACATGGAAAGAAGAAATAGTATCAGTCTGACATAAACTGTTAGGTGGAATGGAAACAAAACAATTCTCAATACATTTTAGGGGGCCAGGATAACAATGATACACACATCTGTTAAGGACATTAGAAGTGGAAATTATAAGTCAATTTCACTCATAAACACAGATACAAAAATTCTAAACAAATATTAACAAAATCCATCAATATGTACAAAAGGATAATACATTGTAACCAAAGGGAGATTTTTTTTTTCAACATGTGCTTTACATTTAACTGAAACAAGCAATTTAATCATCTGTTAATAAGGAGAAAACACAGTTATCTCTAGAGATACATAAAAAGCAGTTGATAAAATTGCATAGCTATTCCTTTGTTTCTTTTAAAGTAGGAGTAGAAAATAATTTTCTGATAAGGGACATCTACAAAATACATACAACTAATATCTTATTGAATGAAAAAGACTGAGTGCTTTTCCTCTGAGACTAAGAACAAGGCAATAATGTTTTATGAGAGTTTTGCTTGTTTGTTTTTAAGACAGAGTCTCGCTCTGCAGCCCAGGGTGGAGTACAGTGGCACGATCATAGCTCACTGCAGACTTAATCTCCCAGGCTCAAGAGATCGTCTTGCCTCAGCCTCCCAAGTAGCTGGGACTACAGGTGTATACCACCATGCTCAGCTAATTTTTTTCTTTATTTTTGTAGAGTCAGGGTCTCAATATGTTGTCCCGGTTAGTCTCAAACTCATGGCCTCAAGTGGTCCTCCCAACTAGGCCTCCCAAAGCATTGGGATTACAGGTGTGAGACACTGTGCCCAGCCAAGAGTTTTCATCATGAACACAAGCACGTCATACAAGGGGAAATCCAAATGGGCAGTAAATATAGGGAAATGTTTTTTCTTTGTTATTTATTCATCAGGGAAATCAAAACTAAAATCACAATGAGGTACCAGTAGGCATTCACCAAAATGACTAAAATGAAAAAGACAAGACAATACGAGTATTGGAGAGAGATGTCTATAGGGACATACACTGGGGTGGGTATGTAAATTGCCACAACCACTTCAGAATGCTGTTTGGCAGTATCTGCTGTGGTTAAACATGTAGTTTATAGTCCTGTGTTTTCACTGAAAAAGTAGGTATAAATGTACATCAAAAATTGTGTGCAGAAATGGTTGTAAGACATTATTTTTAATGACCAGATATTAGAATTAAGAGCAGTGTCTATCAGTAGTAGAGTGGGACTTGACTTGTGCCTATAATCCCGGTGTTGTGGGAGGATTGCTTGAAATTGCTTGAGGCCAGGAGTTCAAGAGCAGCCTGGGCAACAAAGAGAGATCCTGTCTCTTTTTTAAAAAAAAAAAAGAAAAAAGTAGAATGGGTGAACAAGTTATTGTATGCAGATACAATGGAATACTCTGCAGCAGTGATTCTCAAAGTTTATTCCTTCTCTCTCCTCAGTAGTAGCTTCAGCATCACCTGGAACCTTTTTAGAAACGAAAATTCTAAGTACTCTATACCTACTTATGCAGAAATTCTAGGGATGGAGTCCCAATACTCTGTGTTTTAACAAGCCCTTCATGTGATTCCGTTGTACATTAAAGTTTTGGAACTAATGCTTTGTAGCAGAGTTTGGCACACTTTTTCTATAAGGGCCAGATCTTTTAAGGCTTTTTGGGCCATATGTCTCAACTCAGCTGTTACATTGAGAAGGTAGCCGTAGACAATATGTAGCTGAGTGATTGTGTTGTTTCACAATGCAATTAAAATGAATGAACTTTAGGTACATCCAACAAAATGGATGTGTCTCTGAAACATTAGTTGAGTGAAAAAAGAAAAGAGAGAGACAAAATGAATATGTGTTATGTGATTCCATTTAGATACTATTTATAAATAGGGGAATCTTATTAATTGTATTAGAAGCTAACTTTAGGTAGGAGGGTTTGGATAGTCCTTGGGAAGAGATGATGAGGAGGACTTTTGGACTTCTAGTAATGCCTATAAAAATCATTATGCTCATACTATCTAGTGTGTATATTTTTCATGCTGCAAAAAATTGGGGGAAATCCCTTTCTTACTAAATTTGAGAGTGACCTTTATATGACAATTTCTTACATGTGAAATTGTTAATTAAAATAAAAGAATTAAGTATTTACCTTTCCTAGTTAGAGTAACTATAGTTTATGTTAGGATTCATTCTTCTTTACTCGATAATAATGAATACAGAAAGAATAATGAAATTTCAAAATAAAAAAGAGCAACAAAAAGGAAGTTCAAAGTCACTATTTGCAGATTGGTAGTTGACTTGTGCAAGTACTGTAAGTGAATGCTAAAACAATTAGGTACATGGGATATTTTGCTTGATGCCTAAATATCACTACAGTGCAGAAACATATCTTTTTTACATTGTCAGGTGCATTTTTCCTGAAAAAAACCAT
The DNA here is from genome assembly GCF_047675955.1 of Chlorocebus sabaeus. NCBI lineage: Eukaryota > Metazoa > Chordata > Mammalia > Primates > Cercopithecidae > Chlorocebus > Chlorocebus sabaeus. Next base: position 47,784,476 of record NC_132929.1, on the reverse strand, counting down.
CTAAAAAGTAAAAGTATCACAGGGATGAATAAAAGAATATATCTCAGTACAGGAAAGAATAAGAAAAAATGGAGTGCTTTGTAAGATGATTTTAAGTAGTTACTCAAGACCTGAACCTCAAGTTTTTTAACCCTAGAATTCAAAACCTTTTCTTAAAAAAAAAAATGTCCTAAGGATTTTATTTTGCCAAAGTTAAGTGTGTATGAATTCCATATAATTACTGGAGGGTGTGGGGTCCCACTTTTCCCAGAAATTGTTTCATTAAATTCATTGTTGATAATCTAGGAAATATAGTCCTTTTTGATGGCTTAAAGTCATGTGGGAGATATTAGCCTTCTTTCTTCATTGTATGTTTTTACTTAGTGGAGTCATCAGATAGTAAGACTAAAACAAATCTAGCCCTACATTTTGGTTAGAATGAACTCAGAACTAGGATTCTAACAGATTTTGTGGTGTGTCCTTTTAAGAGAAAACAAATACATTGTATTAAGATTTGTACAACTGAAATTATACATTCTTTCATTGTGTGGATTGGTGATTTTTAAAAAGCTTAGAATTTTAAACAGGGTAAAAGCTTTTCAATATGTATTATATACCTGTTTTCTGCAAGATGAATAAATTGTTATTTTGTTTTTTGGTTTTTCTAGGAGGAATATAGAACTGAAGGTATCAGCTGGCACAACATAGATTACATTGATAATACCTGCTGTATAAATCTTATTAGCAAAAAACCAACAGGACTGCTTCATCTTTTGGATGAAGAAAGCAAGTGAGTGTGACTCTTTTCAATTTTGTTATTGGCTGTTTTGGCTTTTTATGTCTTTTTAAGTTTAAACTTTTTTCTTACATTACCAAATAAAGAGCCAATTTTTTTTGTGTGTGTACAATTTTTTTTATATCTGTGTGTTTCTAGGTAATTAGGATGGACTTCATTACTTGAATTCATTTTTTTCTTAATTTCTTCTATATTTGTTCTATACACATTGATGTCAGACTTGTTGAATTTGTTTTTTTGGTTACATGTTTCTTTGTAAATTGAGCTTCACGTGTGAGATGTGTTTGCAGTTTTCATGTTCAGCAGAAAAGAATATCGTGATAGGCTGAACGTGGTGGCTTATGTCTGTAAAACTCCTGACTTTGGGATGCCAAGGCGGGAGGATCACTTGAGGACAGAAGTTTGAGACCAGCCTGGCCAACATCGTGAAATCCCGTCTGTGCTGAAAATACAAAAATTAGCTGGGCATGGTAGTGCAGGTCTGTAATCCCAGCTACTCAGGAGTCTGAGGCATGAGAATCGCTTGAACCCAGGAGACAGAGGTTGCAGTGAGCCAAGATGGTGCCACTGCAGTATAGTCCAGCCTGGGCAACAGAGCAAGACTTTGTCTCCGAAAAAACAGAAAAAAGAATATTATGGTAAATTAGTAATGGTCACCATGATCGTGTAGTGTAAGTGGCAACATCTGCCAGTTATTTACTATTCCTTGTCAGCACTGTTCAATGTAACTGAGTTAAATATATGCTTCAGAAATAATGTTTTATGTAGCATTCTTCAGAGTATTCTCAACAATCTATAAAATATAGTTGATTATCCTAAGAGATGGCAAATCTAGATTTGGAGAAACTGAGATGAGGAGGTTGTGAAGTTTTTATGACTTTTTAGTAAAAAATTTAGAAATTGAATTTGTTTACCTGATTTCTAGTTTAATTTGATACTCATTATAACAGGATAGAAAGTATTGAAGATTTACTATTAGAGGTAAGATGATTGTGTAAGGTGGTAGAATAAAAAACTAACAGAAAGAAGACTGCTAACAGTTTAGTGTCACTCTGACGTACTCTATCACTAGTCAACTTCCATTCATGTAAAGAAATTAAAATGTTAACACAAGTAAAAAGTACCTTAATTTTCTGTCCAGAGTTTTGTAAAAGTTTCTTGCATTACTCTGTGTGCCCCAACATAATTATTATCTCTCATAAAATTGTAAGGTTTGTAATTCACTGTTTGTATACCTTACCTCTGGTATATGTTTATTTGGGAAGGCTTTATAGGTGATTTTGATATTCAGTGTTGAGAACCATTGTGGTTGATAATGCAATGATAAGCACTTTTTTTTGTTTGGGGAATTTTATAGTAACAAAAAAAACATTTAAGAAACAATCCAAGAGAAAAGATTATATAGGTAGGAAATGGGGGACCTGAGATTCAAACTTGTCAAGTATTTCTGACTAATAAACTTGTGCTTTGAAGTATTACATTGCTTCCCTGTAATATTTAGGTGTTAGAGTCAGAAGTCCAGGATTTGTATCCCATTTCTATTAACTACTGTTACAGAAAAACTCTCAAACCATGTTTTTCCTCTACTCTCACACCACAGTAATAAACACAGAAGACTTCTATGACCAAATGTGTAGGGTTTTTTCCCCACTAACAAGCAGTGGACACCAGCTGGGTATCCTCTATTCACATTTGACACTGTCTACCTGGAGGTAGCATCAGATCCCACAGATCAAGGGCTCAGTCCCCAAAACTGCACCCCACCCCGCCTTCAGACACCAGCCAATAACCCATGCTTCCAGAACTTCTGACCAACCAGCTTCTCCTTGAGTTCATTTAATTTGCCCGAGCAGCTTGCAAAACTCAGGGAAAACGAAACAGTGAGGAGATGCATAGGACGAGGGAAGGAGCACAGAGCCTCCATGTCCTCCCTGGGTGTACCACCCTCTAGGAACTCCCACATGTTCAGCTATTCAGAAGCTCTCCGAATGCTGTTTTTTTGGGTTTTTATGGAGGCTTCATTACATAGGCATTATTGACAACTGTGTAGAAATGTGATTGGACAAAAAGTATGATCTCATACTAATAGACTGAGTGGGAAACCCAGTGAGGCCTGTTTGTCTAGATTCTTCTTGGCCTCTTTCCTTTAGAGTATGGGGCGGGACCCTTTCTGGAATGAGGATCTTTTGCTGCACAATCAGATTCGAGACCTTCCTTGGGCAGGTAAAAGGAAGACAGGAGACGGTTAGAGAGAAAGATTCTGTTTCCTGCAGCTTGCTCTTGTGACCTGTTCCTGAGACCTAAAGCACCCCAACATTATAACAAAAGAGTACACCAAGGGCTATGGTAGTTAATAAGCCAGGAACCATGGACGAAAACCTACACACGCACACGCGCGCGCGCACACACACACACACACACACACACAAATAAAAGATAAAATCATGTCATAGGCCATGCCCTGGCTTTCAAACATGGATCCTTTACATCATCAAAAGAATATACAACTCAAACATACTGCTGCATTACTAGAATCCCATTCAGTCATTAGTAATTAGTCCAGTTCATTATCGTATTGTATGAATATGTGTCCCAGGGAGAGACCACTCAAGTTTGCAGACTTCCTTTCAATCTTGTCAGATTCTAGAAGCAGGTGCGGTCTCCGCAAACATACAACTTTTACCTTTCGAACATCTCTTATAACTGAGCTAAAAGACAATGTCATCTCTTGCTCTGAGCTTCTTTAAATGTGTTAATGTAATGTTAGATTTCCCTCAATGTATAACCCATTTATTCATATCTTTACCCTCAGCTACTATTCCTCCTCTCCATTAGTTCCCAAACTTTACCTCCTTTGGAAGGCACATTAAGAACTGCAACTGTGCTGGTGGTTAGATTGCAAACAATTCTCGTCTAGCAAGTACCTCCTCCTCAGTACCACTCCCCTTTGGATAGGGTAAATTACATGGATGCAGAACTAGTGAGCTGTTTTCATGGCCAGGAAAAATAGTTGCTTTCACTCTTAGCCCCAATTTTGCTAGATAGAGTGGAGGTACAAAACCCATCGCCATCATGCCCTTAGGAATTTTGGCTTACGGTTTAAAAATGTAGTTACAGTTTCTTGCTTAGAAATCATCCCTGCTTCCAGCGCTTGCAGTTGCAGCCCTGGTCCTAGGACCACTGCATCTGGTAGGGGAGAGAAAAAAAGTTTTTTCTTTTTGAAGTCATCTGGGGAAGAAAAAAATTATAGTTGTTATACTGGTGTCCTCCTCCCTTGGCAAGAATTGGATAGTCATACCAGCATCCTCCCCAACCCCTCTTTCCCAGATGAACCAGGAAAATAAGAAAAATCTAAGGGGATGCTCCTTTAGTCCCACTAATGTTGAGTGTGAGCACACACTCATGAAAGTGTGCAAGCCAGCCCTTCATTCTTTTATCTTCCCCTGTTTTAGACAACCAGTGTTATAATTGCCCATTCTACTACTTCATCAAACTGTTACTCTGAGGAGGATTTTTTTTCCCTTTGTTGGACATTGTAGGCTATACAATGTGTGTCTCATTCTGAAAAGATAATGGTTGTCCAAATCCATGCAATATTTTCTGTTTTTTGTTTGTTTGTTTTTTGTTTTTTAAATGGCACTTTGAGCATTTGCATCTTCCACTGGGTAAGGAAAGCTCACTTCAGAGTCAATGACTATTCCTGTCAAGACCCATTTGTAGTCCCCCACGGTTACCAGCATCGGTCTCACTTACCATCTACATTCAGGGTCTTCCCACCAGGGAAACTGCCACATAGCCGTTGGAAGTCTCAGACTCCCTTGCTGACAAACAGAACAGTTCTTACTGGCATTTTGTGCTTGAGAGAAGGTACAAGAGGAATGTCTAGATTTAGCACTTCTCAGCACTGCTGTAGTACCCCCATATCTGCTCATTTAATGGACCTATGTAGAAGGGACCCCCTTAACTATAGCATTTACTGTAACCCCATAAATAGATAACAGACACATTCATTGGGCGAATATCCTTATCATCATAAAGCTAGTCTTACATAGCTTGCATATGAAGCATATCAGCTGCTTCATCTGGGTTGTTCTGCTTGGCATTTCTCGGGAGAGTTGGGCAATCCTCCTTCCTAGAGTAAAAAGATCATACAGTGGCTTTTATCCAGTCCACTATGCTGGCTGTTCCCTTGGGAATAACCTCCTTTGTGTCTCAATCATGTATAGATGTCTGAGATTGCTTTAGTAGTGAGCTGTGTGTCCTACATCAACCCAAACATGTTTTCCACTGTAGCATTTACAACCAAAGCTACTTCTCCTAATGTAGTTACTCTCATAATCCATTTTAGTAAAGGTTCTTTAGGAAGCTAATGATATCAGTCTACAAAATGGAACTATTCCTTCACACTATGCTCTTCAGTTTCTGTAGTGACTTTGTTTTGCCCTTCTTCCACATTGACTGCCTTCTTGGTAACCACATGTCTCAGAGGTACTTTGTTGTCCCTGCACAATTCTGTCCTTGGAGGGTGTCTTTGAGGCTAGCAGCCTGAGCTCAAACAGACTAAGATCTGAGCTTGATCCAGCTTCAAGGACCAACACAGTACTTTCTTTAAATTTCATTTTAGCTATTATAAATAACAATAATTAAGGGATTATTTATTTATAATAGTTAGTTTTATGGCTGTTTGTTTATAACAGCCAGTTCATTTTTTCTTATTAGTTTGCATTTCCTTATGCAGCCAGAGAACCAGTTCCCCAGGAGTTGGAACCATCTCTAAATTCCACTGATTACTTTTACCTTTAATAACTGAGCATAGCAACTATGGCTTCATACCTTGGGTGACCATGTGGCCACACCAGAACAAAGGTTTCTCATCTTCTACCCTTTTATCCTTTTTCTTCCCAAACCACATGTTTCAGTGAGCCAGGGCCTTTTTAGCAAATCTCACTTCTCTGACACCAGTTATTTGGGAAAAACATTAAAACCATGTTTTCCTCTGCTTGCACACCATAACAGTCAACATGAAGACATCTGTGACCAAATGTGTGTGGGGTTTTCCCCACCAGCAAGCAGTGGACACCAACTGGGTATCCTCTAATTCAGATTTGATACTGTCTACCTGGAGCTAGCATCAGATCCCACAGATCGAGGACTCAGTCCCCAAAACTGCACCGCACCCCACCTTCAGACACCAGTGAATAGTCTACTCTTCTAGAACTTCTGACCAACCAGCTTCTCCTTGAGTTCAATTAATTTGCTGGAGTGGCTTGCAGAACTCAGGGAAACACTTACTTAGATTTACCCCAGTGTATTATAAAGGATATTGCAAAGGATACAATGAAAAGATGTGTAGGGCAAGGTATGGGGGAAGGAGTAGAGAGTCTCCATGTCCTTCCTGGGTACTCTACCTTCGAGGAACACCCATATGTTCAGCTATCTGGAAGCTCTCCAAGTGCTGTCCTTTTGGGTTTTTATGGAGGTTTCATTACATAGGCATTATTGACAATGGTGTAGAAATGTGATTGGACAAAAGAACATGATCTTATACTGATAGACTGAGTGGGAAACCCAGCAAGGCCTGTCTGTCCAGATTCTTCTTGGCTTCTTGTGCAGCATTTTTTCCTTCAGAATATGGAGAGGGACCCTTTCTGGAATGAGGGTCTTTTAATCTGCAATCATATTTGAGGCCTCCCTTGGGCAGGTAAAAGGGGGACAGAAGAAGGTTAGAGAGAGAGATTCTGTTTCCTGAGGCCTGCTCCTGAGGCCTAATGCACCCCAACATTATAACAAAAGACTCCATCAAGGGCTATGGGAGTTATGAGCCAGGAACCATGGATGAAAACATATATGTATATAATTGTAGTATCACAACTGTATATATCAAAACTACCCTTGGCAGATCTCATAATATCCTTAGTCCTCAGTTTTCTTACATGCAAAAGGCAAATGACAGTGATAAATGTTGATGTTCTGTCCTATATATCTTAAGGTGTTTGTAAACAGCAACTGAGGTAGTAGAATTACTTTCCTTTTTTTTTTTTTTTTTTTTTTTTTTGAGACAGGGTCTTGCTCTGTAGCTCAGGCTGGAATGCCGTGGTGCGGTTATGGCTCACTGAAGCCTTGAATTTATGGGCTTGAGTGATCTTCTCGCCTCAGCCTCCTGAGTAGCTGGGACTACAGGCACATACTACCACATCTGGCTAATTTTAAAATGTTTTTTTAGATACAAGGACTCAATTTTGTTGCCCAGGCTGGTCTCAAACTCCTGGACTCAAGCTGTCCTCCCACCTTAGCCTCCCAAAGTGCTGGGATTACATATGAGAATCCCTGTGCCTGTCCTGTCATTCTTTAAACAAAATTTCATTGAATGCACATCTTATTATACAAAGACTATAATTTCCTGACCAGTTGCTACTTCACATAGATTTTAACCCAATAATGAGAATGTCACTTCTTTTTTTTTTTTTTTTTTTGAGACAGAGTCTCGCTCTGTCATGCAGGCTGGAGTGCAGTGGCGCAATCTCGGTTCACTGCAAGCTCCGCTTCCCCGGTTCACGCCATTCTCCTGCCTCAGCCTCCCAAGCAGCTGGTACAGGCGCCCACCCCCAAGCCTGGCTAATTTTTTTTGTATTTTTTTAGTAGAGATGGGGTTTCACTGTGTTAGCCAGAATGGTCTTGATCTCCTGACCTTGTGATCCACCTGCCTCGGCGTCCCAAAGTGCTGGGGATTACAGGCATGAGCCGCCAAGCCTGGCCGAGAATGTCACTTCTTTGCTGTGACCTGAAAGCTACTGGGGTTGAGCCATGTGGCCATAAATTTCAGGGAGATAAATTCTGGCTCAATAAAATGAAAAACTTTATAATTATTAGAGCTGATTGGCAGCTGCTTTAACAATTAATATAATTTCCTATTATTATAATTACTTTGCATCATCTGTCAGCATATTGTTGTAGGTAGGATACTAGACTGAATAACCTTTTTATGAGTCAGTCCTGTAGTTATTACCTGTCCTGGTAAAGAATCTCTGTGCTTTAACATTCCAGAAGATGCAAAGGCATGAAATATTTTTTCTCTGCCATTTACCTGTAAAAAAACTAGATTGAAAATAAGTTAGTCACATGTAGGAAGAACTATTTTGGGACTTACATTGAGTATTTTTTCTCTAAAAATATTTTTTATAGGGAATATATAATGTCAAATATATCCTTAACTGTGTTCTTCATGCAATGTGTTTGTAGTGCTCTAGGTGTATGGGTTTAGAATCAGAGGTCTTGGTTTAGCCTTTCTCTCCAACATAATGGCTGTATGATATGGGGCTGGTTACTTAAGCGAGATTCTGTAGGATGTAGGGTGGCATTGAGGAAGGAGGAATATTGTGTCAGTTTTACATATGAATAGGATGTTAGGAATATTATCAATCTTCCCATAGTATTGAAAGTGTCATCTTCTATCAGCAGCAGTGGACCACTTTGATTCTTGTTAGAAATGTAGAATCTCAAGCTTTCATTCCAGATCTGTTGAATCAGTCTACATTTTAACAGTGACTGAAGTTAGGATTAGAGCATTCATTTAGGGCAGCATTTTGTGAATCTTGTCTGCTTAAAAGAATTACCTTGGGACTTTGTAAATACCACTAATGCTAGGTCATCCACCTAATCAAGTCAGAATTGCAGTAGTTGGGGTCCAGACATTGGTAGTTTTCAAATCTCTAGAAGTTCTCCTGACACTACCCTACCAGATAGTCTTTGGGGAACACTAGGTTAAGAGCTTTGATATGAGCAATAACGAATGATTTTCTTTTGTTCCCTTTTTTTTTTTTTTTTTGCCTGGTAGTGTAATGGGTATCCATAAATGTCTGTTGAATGCAGGAACTTTCCATCGTTTTTAGTTTCAGTAAAGACTGTTTTCTTGTCTATCTTCCTTCCTTTGAAAATTTCTATTATCCATTTAACAGTAAGAGAAAATATATCATAAGCTTTTCAATTACTCACATGATTAGAAGGCAAATAAACCTTGACCTAGAGATGATGAAGTGAGAATCCTGCCTTAAGAGAGGCACACTGCTGTGAAGTAGTGAGACATAGGTTTGCAGAGGTTGAGTTGGCCTATGCTTAGGAGCTTGGAGTCAAGTCTTTTTGCTTTGGTGATCTATGCATTTCGGAGCAGAAGGGGAACATGATTAAAGCAATATTATAGGAAAATTTATTTTGATAATATGCTTTGGTGACTTGAAAGAAGATTAGTGAGACTGTTAATAGGAGCTGTGCTGTTGTCTCTGTTTGAAATAGTAACTTATATTCCATTGTAAAATGGCTTTAAAGTTTTGGAGTGAGCTAGATGGTGGAGCTGTTTTGAGGAAGAGGTATTATTTGAATACAAAAGCAGGCCAAGGTGACCAGGAAAATATCAGTGTTGGCAACATAAAGTCGATAATGTTTGTTTAATCCCTAGAGGATGCCTGCTGTTGCTAGATGTTTTTACTAGTTTTATTTAATTCTACTGGCACTGTGATAACTGTTATCTCATTTTGTGGGTTAGAAGACCCCTTCTCAAAGAAGGTTACCTAGTTTGCCCCAGGTCACTGATAGAATGAATAATCTAAACTATGATTATCTGATGCCACAGGCCATTCTCTGTATGGTTTGCAGTGCATACTGTGTAATTAACTATGTTTGTTGTAATTTTGGAATGATTTTTGCATGTTAGACTTGTATTAAGCAACTTTAGAACATCATGTCACATTATTTTTCATATTTCAGCTACCATTAAATGAAGCTATTTTCTGAAACTTTCTTTCTCCTTTTTTGTCAATGATATTTTCTCTATTTGAAACTCTTCCCAGCCTTTAACATCACAATCTTAACACCTCCTATGTCCTGTGTGAACCTTTTCATTATTTACACCATTGATAATTTTTTCCTCTTTTGAACTTTTGTATTTCCATATTTCCTATTATACAATTAAATAATAGATATTTTATGTGTGATTCCTGGATATTAAGTGCTCAATTGATCAATACAATCAATGAGTACAAATAATAATTGGTATAGTAAAAAAATGGCTGCTTATTTATGCATGAAGGAATAGGAAGTCAAATAATTTTTATGGACTTTTAGGACCTATAAGAATCGAGGTATTATTCTCTTATTTGGAAGTTGTTGGCCCCAAAGAGTATATGATTTGGATTTTATTTTCCTTTGGGTTTTACAGTAGTTCGGAACAATGCAATCTAAGCTAAATATGTGATGAGTTAGTTTCTTGGTACTGCTACTTGCAAAGTATGAGTATAGGCAAATCATAATTTTTTATCCCTCATCTGTAAAATAGTAATACCAATATTTATTATTACTTTTTAGTTTGTTATGAGAATCAGATTAGATAATATAGGTGAAAACTTTTGTAAACTGCTTTATGCGTAAGATGACAATGTGATTATAATGTACTTTGTAAAGGACTGTACTAATTACTGTATCTTTCTCATCTTTCTGTAGTGATATTTTTCTTTTTTCTTTTTTTAAATTCAGCTTTCCACAGGCTACAAATCAAACATTGCTAGACAAGTTTAAGCATCAACATGAAGATAATTCTTACATCGAATTTCCAGCTGTGATGGAGCCTGCTTTCATTATAAAACATTATGCTGGAAAAGTAAAATATGGGGTAAAGGTCAGTAAATTTCTCACTGAATATGCTTACAGGGCAGAGATATGTTCTTAACTATGAGACTGTCCCCAGCACACTGCCCTCTTTGTAGTTTGTGGAGGCTTTTGATCAGTAATAACTGGAGATACTTTATAAGGATACTACTAAAACTTAGATTCTGCTTTTCAGCACATTACTGTCTTAGGTAAGGTAATATTTCTGTTGGTTTCTGCCTGGAGATAAACCTGATGTTGTCAGTTGATCCTGATAAACTTTTTAGATCTGAAAGAATAGATTGTATCTTTGTGTCTAAGCTCACTGGTTTATCCACATAACTTGTTGAATTTTTCCCTTCTCTGCACTCATAAGGTCTTCATGTCTCTATTCACCATTAGGGATTTGTGAGTTTGTACTTTTCATGAATATATTGAAACCCTTAACTTTTGTGGAGTGGAATCTTCATAATTTTGTCCATTTCTTGTGTAATTTGTGAGTCTGTGATTCTTCAACTACTTGATGTTTAAGCCTGCTATTTAAGGCATTTAATTTCCCAGGTAAGGCAGCTGATGATATGGAGAATAGTGGAATGAAATGTTTTCTCCTGGGTCTTGAGTTGAGTGTCTTAAGATCATTTATTCATCCATTTACTGATTTATTTAAGAAGTATTTGTTGAACACAGAACATGTGTCAGACTCTGTGCTTGGTGTTTGGAATGGATCTAATGATAAACTAGACAGATGTATTCCTGATTCTCTATATACGTATTCATACATACGTGCATACATACATATTGTGTGTGCATGTATATGTATATCTATTTATATGACATAGATAAATGGGCTATGTGTTATAAATAAGTGAATGGGTCCTATGAGAGAAAGTAGTATTGGATTTTGAATTTGTGAATTCATGGACACCTCTCTAAGAAACTTAAATTTTGAGAGATGACCTGAAATAAATGTTACCTTGATGAGGAGTTTGGATGATGAATATTATAGGCCATGAGATAGGAAAGAGTTTGATAGGGTGAAATAATTGAAAACAGGTAAGTGCTATTGGATTATAATGAACTGAGGAGAGTAACATGAAATGAACTTAGAGAATAGACGGGGTTATTGTTCAGGGCTTGTAAGCCAAGTTGAGTTTGGCTTTTATAAAAATTAGTGGCACTGTGATATTATTTTAAGCAGAGGATATGACTTATGTTTTTAAAAGATTGCATCGATTACCTTAAGGAGAAAGGGATAGCAGAGGGTACGAGTGGAATCTGGGAGATCAGTTAAGTCGCTTTTTTTTAAAATTGAAGTGAAATGTTGAGGTAAACTGAAGCACTGGAGTGGCAGTAGAGGTTGTGGGGGATCCAGATGATTACGAGATATATTTCTGGGGGTAAACTATCCACGAATTTTATTGATGGACTCCCAATGAGTAAGTGACCTCTGGCTAGAGCTGATGGGTACTTTGCAGGTACCATTTCCTAAGATGGAAGATACTGGGAGGAATGGATTTTAGAAGAGAAATTAAGACTATAGCTTAAAAAGTAAAACAAAAGAAAAGCTTGACCTATAGAAAAACTTGAGGATATTGTGCATAAAGTGCACAAATAAAGTGTTTAAATTTCTTTCATACCCCTTCCCAATCAACTCCCCTCAGAGATTACCACTACCGTAATTTTTATCATTCTTAATTTTATTTTTAATTAAATTTCAGATAAATAGAATCATACACACACACACACACACACACACACACACACACACACACGCCTGGGATATTCATCCACATTATCAGATAGGTTGAAAGTAAAAAGATGGAGAAAGGATAAAAGCTGGTGTATATTATTTCAGGACAGGCCGGGCATGGTGGCTCACACCTGTAATCCCAGCACTTTGGGAGGCTGAGGTGGGTGGATCATTTGAGGTCAGAAGTCTGAGACTAGCCTGGCCAACGTAGTGAAACCGCATCTCTACTAAAAATACAAAAATTAGCCAGGCATGGTGGTGCATGCCTGTAATCCTAGCTGCTGAGGAGGCTGAGATAGGAGAAGTGCTTGAGCCTGGGAGGAGGAAGTTGCATTGAGCCGAGATAGTTGCCACTGCACTCCAGCCTGGGAAAGAGAGTGAGACTTGTCTCAAAAAAAAAAAAAAAAAAAGAAATCGTAGGACAAAATAGACTTTAAGACCAGAAATACTACTAGAGATACAACGGGATATATTATAATGATAAAAGGGGTTAGTTCAACAGGAAGACATAATCACTAAATGTTTTTTGTTTTTTGTTTTTTTTGAGATGGAGTCTCATTTCGCTCTTTCGCCAGGCTGAAGTGAAGTGGTGTGATCTCGGCTCACTGCAACCTCCGCCCTCCAGGTTCAAGCAATTCTCCACCTCCTGAGTAGCTGGGATTAGAGGTGCACTCCACCACTCCCAGCTAATTTTTGTATTTTTAGTAGAGGCGGGGTTTCACTATGTTGGCCAGGTTGGTCTTGAACTTCTGACCTCAGTTGATCCACCCTCCTTGGCCTCCCAAAGTGTTAGGATTACAGTCATGAGCCACTACGCCTGGCCAATCACTTGATGTTATATGTAGTTAATGACTGATTCAAAATATGTAAAGGAAAAGGAAAGCAAAAGTAGACCTAGATAAGTCCACCATCATCATTGTAGATTTTTTTTTCTCAATATTTTTCTGAGGAAAAAGAAAAACACGTAAAAAAGAAGAAAAAATTGTGGATTTTCACACATCTCTCTTAGTAACTTACAGAATAAGCAACACGAAATCAAACAACACTGTAAAACAGCTGGCCTAATTAGCATATCATAAAGATAACTTAGAAAATCATTAGATATTTAGAAATTAAGCAAAACTCTTCTGAATAACCCGTGATTCAAAAAGAAATGACAATATAAATTACTTTTAATAAATTATTAAAATTATAATATTTTATACTGAACATTAATGAAATGCAGCATATCAGAAACTTGTAGGATACAGTTAAAGCAATGAATGTAGGAAAATTTATAAATTTAAATGCATATGTTGGAAAAGTTGAAAAGTGATTATCTAAATTTTTTTTTTTTTTGAGACAAGAATCTTGTTCTAATCACCCAGGCTGGAGTGCAGTGGTGCGATCTTGGTTTACTGCAACCACTGCCACCCAGGTTCAAGCAATTCTTGTTCCTCAGCCTCCCGAGTAGCTGGGACTACAGGCTTGTGCCACCATGCCTGGCTAATTTTTTTTTTTTTTTTTTTTTTTTTTTTTGAGACGGAGTCTCGCTCTGTCGCCCAGGCTGGAGTGCAGTGGTGGGAACTCAGCTCACTGCAAGCTCCGCCTCCCGGGTTCACGCCATTCTCCTGCCTCAGCCTCCCGAGTAGCTGGGACTACAGGCGCCCGCCACTGCGCCCGGCTAATTTTTTTCTATTTTTTAGTAGAGACGGGGTTTCACCATGGTCTCGATCTCCTGACCTTGTGATCCGCCCGCCTCGGCCTCCCAAAGTGCTGGGATTACAGGCGTGAGCCACCGCGCCCGGCCACCTGGCTAATTTTTGTATTTTAGTTTTTTTGAGATAGAGTCTCACTCTGTCGCCAGGCTGGCATGCAGTGGCGTGATCTCGGCTCACTGCAACCTCCGCCTCCTGGGTTCAAATGATTCTCCTGCCTCAGCCTCCTGAGTAGCTGGGATTACAGGCACTTGCCACCACGCCCAGCTAATTTTTTTTTTTTCTAGTAGAGATGGGGTCTCACCTTGTTGGCCAGGATGGTCTCAATCTCTTCACCTCGTGATCCGCCCACCTTGGCCACCCAAAGTGCTGGGATTACAGACATGAGCCATCGCACGCAGCCAATTTTTGTATTTTTAGTAGAGATGGGTTTTTGCCATGTTGGCTAGGCTGGTCACAGACTCCTGGCCCCAAGTGGTCTGCTCACCTCAGTCTCCCAGAGTGCTGGGATTACAGGTGTGAGCCACCATGCTTGATCGAAAAGTGGTTATCTAAGCTTCTATGTGAGAAACTAGGAAAAGAAGAGCAAATCAGACTCAAAGGAATTAGAGAAAGGGTGTAAAAATAAGACCAGAAATCAGTGCAATATAAAGCAGACATTGAACAAAGAAATCAACTAAGCCAAAAGTTAGTTCCTTGAAAAGATAACACAAAATAATATAAATTAAATGTAATAGGAAAATAACTGATAATATAAAAAAATTTATAGATTACAGATACCAGGAATGAAAAAAGAGAACTTTACTACATACCTACAGATATTAGAAGGATATGAACATATTTTGTCAGGAAATTTGAAAACAAAAAATGGATAAATTCCATTAAAAAACATTTTACCAAAACTAACACCAGAATAAATAGAAAAACCTGAACATTCTGTTGGCTAAATAATTTGAATCAGTAGTTCAGAACTTTTCTACAAAGGAAATCCCAGGCCCACATGATTTTACTAGTGAATGCTCCCAAACATTTAAATATACTACTGGTCTTATACATTTTCTTTCAAATTAGACATACCCTTTAAAGATGTGTTAATGGATCTCAAGAAATAATACAAAAGATCTGATCTGGAGATACACATTTGGGCTTCATCATAAAGATAGTGTTAATTTAGCATCATAACTTCACGCCTGTAATCCCAGCACTTTGGGAGGCCAGGGCAGGCAGATGACCTGAGGTCGGGAGTTCGAGACCAGCCTGATCAACATGGAGAAACTCCATCTCTACTACAAAAATACAGAATTAGCCAGGCGTAGTGGCATGTATGCCTGTAATCCCAGCTATTCGGGAGGCTGAGGCAGAATTGCTTGAACCTGGGAGGCCTGGGAGGCAGAGGTTACAGTGAGCCAAGATCAAGCAATTGCACTCCAGCCTGAAAAACAAGAGCGAAACTCTGTCTCTAAATAAATAAATAAAATAAATAAGATAAAATGAAGTCATAACTGTGGTTCTGATCACTTGATATAAGAGGGTTGAGTGAAGAAATGAGTGCACAGCCAGGTGTGGCGGCTCACTCCTGTAATCCCAGCACTTTGGGAGGCTGAGGTGGGTGGATCTCTTAAGTCCCTGAGTTCAAGACCAGCCTGGGGAACATGTCAAGACCTAGTGTCTACACAGAATACCAAAGGTTAGCTGGGCATGGTGGTGTGTGCCTGTAGTCCCAGCTACTTGGGAGGCATAGGGGTAGAATTCACCTGAGCCCGGGAGGCGGAGGTTGCAGTGAACTTAGATGGTACCACTGCACTCCAGCCTGGGCAACAGAACAAGACCCTATCTCCAAAAACAAACAAACCTAAAAAAGAGAAATGAGTGCACACTATTAAGCCAACCCTTGAATTTCCAATATGAACTAGCAATGAGGACTTAGAAGGGCAGCATAGGAAGCAAATAGTAAACCACAAAGTATGTTCTTGTGGAAATAGAAGAGAGATTTTGAAGAATGATATGGTCAGTTGATAATGTACTTAGAAATCTAGAAATGTGAAGACAGACTATTTCATTTTGAAAATGAAGGTCAGTGGTCACTCTCAACACTTGACAGTCAGCATTGAAAAGAATCCTAGATTTTTAGGTTGTATAGTGTAGTTATTAATAGGAGTAGGGCAGACTGGTGTTTCAGTTCCTGCCACTGGTACTTATTGTCTCTTTGCCTTTTGGAAAGCTGCTTTACCTTTCTGTTTACTTATCAGTAAATTATGGCTTATGACTACGTCTGCTTCATTGAGTATTTATTGGAATTTTGAATAGCAATAAGTTATGTAAAACACATGAAGTTCACGCCTCACAGCTTGTCTGCTATCAGTAGTTATTAGCTGCTGATTATGGTGTCAGAGGTTATTTGGATTTGGGTACTCTTATTCAGTTTTTCTAATTTTCTTTTATAATACATATGTTTGCTCTAAGGGTATGTAGGGACAAGCCAAGGACCAAAATTCCTGGCTTGTTTCCTGTTTTTCCTTGTTCTCAGGAGAATAAAGAAGAATTAGGAAAGGAAAGCCCTGAAAGTAATAGGATGAGTGCAAGCTGACTTCTGTACATGAGGATAGATGACATAATACTAGGTGTATTTCTCATAGAACTCTGAGTTAGAGATATTCTATGAAGTTGTACCAACTTGGAGTGATTTACTTACCAAATTTTTACTCCTTGCATTTGGTAAGATTATAGTCAGTGCCTATGCTGTAATATCAGTCTGGGCCCTTGTTCCCAGAGTGAAAGTTTACTCTCCCCATTTAATTATGGTGCATTTTAACCCATTTTCTTATGTTCTAGCTCCTCCAGCCTCTGTTCTTTGGTAGATGGTTGTTCCTGCCTATTTACAATCCTTCTTATTCAGCTTTAAAAATCTATATGCTGGCTGAGCACAATGGCTTAACACCTGTAATCCCAGCATTTTGGGAGGCTGAGGTGGGGGAATTACTTGAGGCCAGGAGTTCAAGACCAGCCTGGGCAACATAGCAAGACTCTTTCTCTACCAAAATAAAAAAATTAGCCAGACATGGTGGTGTACATGTGTACTCACAGGTACACGGAAGGCTAAGGCGAAGGATTGCCTGAGTCCAGGAGTTACAAGCTGCAGGGAGCTATGATGGTGCCAACTGCACTCTAGCCTGACCTGAAGAGTGAGACCTTGTTAAAAACAAAAAAAAAACAAAAAAAAAACTATATGCTGATAATAACCAAATATATTTTCTGAAATCTCCCTAGCACTCCAGACTCACAAATCCATTTGGTTACGAGTGTATGTTTTTGAGCCCTTGTTCTTCCACTTATTGTGTAATAGGAGCCAAGATATTTCACCTCTCTCTGATTCAGTTTTCTCATCTATAAAATAGGAGTAGTAATATCTATCTGAAAGGATTATTAGGAGTATTAAATGATATTACATGAGACAATACATGTAAAATGCTTAGAAGAGTGCCAGATACATACTAACCTCTAAGTGTTACCTACTATTATTATCCTCACTGGCACAAACTTCTCTTGGACAAAACTGATCTCTTGATCTTCATTTCTTTTTTTTTTTTTTTTTTTTTTTTGAGACGGAGTCTTGCTCTGTCGCCCGGGCTGGAGTGCAGTGGCCGGATCTCAGCTCACTGCAAGCTCCGCCTCCCGGGTTTACGCCATTCTCCTGCCTCAGCCTCCCGAGTAGCTGGGACTACAGGCACCCGCCACTTCGCCCGGCTAGTTTTTTGTGTTTTTTTTTAGTAGAGACGGGGTTTCACCGTGTTAGCCAGGATGGTCTCGATCTCCTGACCTCGTGATCCGCCCATCTCGGCCTCCCAAAGTGCTGGGATTACAGGCTTGAGCCACCGCGCCCGGCCGATCTTCATTTCTTATCCTCATATCTTTTCTTTCTCTAGTCTTCTCCTTATCAGTATATGGCATCTCCATCCACTGAATACCCAACCCCAGAATATAAGTTTTAACCTGATTTCCTCATTTTCTCATCACACCCTAATTAATCAGCAGGTTTTTTGCCTTTACGTGTCCTAAATATAACTATTTTTCATTTCTGCTGTTACAGCTGACCAAATCCAAGTCACTAGCAGTTTTTATCTCGTTTACTCTAATATGGAGCCTTCTTTTTTCCATTCTTTCTTTGAATAATTCATTTCCTATGCAGCAACCATGTATAAAACACCAGTTAACTCATGTCGTTACCTTTCCAGGGCTTTCCTTTATACTTGAATACAATTTGAACAAACAACTGAAGTTCAGAGTCTAAATAGCCTATTTATTTATCTAATCTTCCACTACTTTCTCCTTGTTCCCAGTGCTCCAGCCTGTGGTTTTTATTGCTTTTCTCCTAACTTGTCCAGCTTATCATCATCTATAGGTTGTAGGTGTTACCGTTGCTTGCTCTTCCCAGTCTTCTGATCTCTGGCTCCTTCTTGTTATTCAGCTCTCCTATTGCTGTATGTGATACCTCTTTGGAGAGGCTGTCCCTGACCAGAGTTTAACAAGCTGCTATAAAATTGTAGAATATTTATTCTAATTTACATGTATTATAGAAATCAATAGTTTTAGGATTCAGTGAGACCTTATAGAAGATACCCAGTCCAGTTAGCTACCTGGAGCAGACATTTCTTCTATCTCATTGTTCAACCACTGCAAACATGTCACTTGGGTTAGTCCATTCTCATGTTGCTGTAAAGAAACACCTAAGGCTGGGCAACTTATAAAGAAAAGAGGTTTAATTGGCTCACGATTCTTCAGGCTGTACAGGAAGCAGAGCACTGATATCTACCCGGCTTCTGGTGAAGCCTCAGAGAGGTTTTACTTGTGGTGGAAGGCGAAGTGGAAGCATGTATGTCATATAGCAAGAGAGGGAGAGAACAAGAGAGAGGGAAAAAGAGATGGAGAAGTAGGAGTGCCACACTTTTAAATAACCAGATTTTGGTGAATTTAGAGTAAAAACTCACTCATTACTTTGAGGAGAGCCCCAGTCCATTCATGAGGGATCTACCTCCATGACCCAAACACCTCCCACCAGGCTCCACCTCCACCATGGGGGAATCACATTTCAACATGAGGTTTGGAGGGACAAGCATCCAAAGTATGTTATCACTCATTATCTTGTTTTTAATAAATTTTTTTTCCTATAAGTAACACTGGTACTTTTTTCATGTAGGATTTCCGGGAAAAAAATACAGATCATATGCGCCCAGACATTGTAGCTCTTCTGAGAAGCAGCAAGAATGCATTTATCTCTGGGATGATTGGAATTGATCCTGTAGCTGTTTTCCGATGGGCAATTCTCCGAGCTTTTTTCAGAGCCATGGTTGCTTTCAGGGAAGCTGGGAAAAGACACATTCACAGAAAAGCTGGTAAGTGGCAGTTATTAGTATTTTACCATACTTCATCTTTTTTTACCTTTCTACTTCTCCACAAAAAGGAGTAGAATTCTTGCTACGAGATTCTCAAGGACAAAAATCCTGGTTCTGTAGTCAATCTAGTGTCATCTCTTAACTGATTTGTGACTAGGAACAGTTTTTCTTTTCTGTAGAAGAGAGTTATACTGCCTTTAAAATTATGAGGATAAAGTCAGAGCATCTGTTCATGAAGTGTTCATTTTCTTTTCCTTTACTCTTAGTTCATGGATTTTTAAAAACTTTGAAATTTAGAAATAGATAAAGCAGGATACTTTTTCTGTATGCCTCCCGCTTCAATCATAAAATCTCTCATCTCACGTTCTGTGGGAGGACAACTTCATAAGCACTTTTGGCCTACTGGAAACCAAACTGTTGTTTGCTGTAGCTCTAGTCTTAGGTAGGGCCATTGCTGCATAGTGAAGATTTTGTGATACATATGCAGTTGAGATTTATGCCTTTCAGTAGAAATGTTATAGGGCTCACCTGTGCTTTCAGGACTCCCAAAGCGACTTATGTGGCTTTTTGGGATGTACACTAGTAGTAAAACTTTTAAGTTTAGCTTTTAAATGTTTGAGACAAATAGATATATTTGAAAGAGTGTATTTCTAAAAATATACGTAAAATAATTGAACCTAGTTTCTATTTTTTCAGATTGTAAAGTATTTGAACTGGTCTTTGTAGATATATAGGGAGAATTATAGTTTGAGAAATAAAAGGACTATTTCAAACCTGCTTTGCCTTTTACAAAGTGATTTCTAAGAGATTATAAAAAATTTTAAGGAAATTTTTTTTTCTTTAAGATGCTTTCTTGTTTATTATCACAAACTTTTAATCAAGAAAACCACTCAAAATTGATTAGTATCCTGCTAAGACATAATTAAGAGAAGAAACTTTTCTTGTATTCACTATCAAAGCCTATTTACCTTATTCACATTATCTGTATATTCCTTTGGCATTTAAAATCTATTATTTGTGAAAGCTAGTTGTTACATATCTGTTATTATCAATGTGGGCAATGACATGCAGTGTTATTAATGATAAACAACCTGTATTTTCTCTACCTTGATAAAGTCTAGATTCCTTGTTTTCTAATCTTGTTTTCTCTTCTGGCTAGTACAGAGCTTCCATATAATCTCTTTTTGAAAATTTATATTCAACATAACATGCGTATAGAAAAGTACACAAAGCAAAAATGTGTAGTTCAGTGAAGTATCACAAAGTAAACACAACCCTGGAACTACCATCTAGGTTAAGAAACACAACATCCCAGCCACCCAAAATTTCCTCTTGGAAAAAACTTTAAAATTTTTACTTTTTATAAAGGAAAAGGAAAACTCTGGTTTGTTTGCATTTTGAGGCCTGAGCAGATTCGTTTCTGAAAGTAATTGTTTATATTACAATATATCAGTGTCAATGCCAGCATTCACCCTAACATTTTATTTTCTCCACACCGCTTCCTACCTTCTCTCTTTTGGTAGGTTTAGGATAAAAACATATTATAAACTTGGAACACTGTATCACTGTAAAAACTAACAGTTTGTGCAAATAGTTTAAACGGTAGATCCAGAATTTTTATAATGACCATAAATATTATGCAGTCATATTAAAATGAAATGGGAATTACAGATTAAGATGAAGTAGAAAATATGAAAGGCAGAAAAGGTGAGGTGACCAATTCTAGATATTGGATGAGAATAAGAGGGCAAAGGTAATACTTTCTAAAGAAGAAAGAAGATGTTAACCTGCAGAATTACAGTGTATTTTTATTTCCTTTGATGATATCTTAATTAAAAACTTCAGTGGACTCTTAGTTAATTGTCAAGAAACACCCTGATGGTAAGCAGGTGTGTTCACCAACAATACCCTGGATTTCTTCAAGGAATTCCCTGACATTCTTTTCATCAAGCCAACTGAGCACAAATTATGATATCAAATTAAAATCTACTTTTTACTCTTATTATTGTGTTCTTTTTTTTTTTTTTTTTTACAGACTTTCATATTAAAAGACACAATACCATTTAAGGCCTTTAAATCAAAAGTAATTCAACTATTTTTGAGGAAATGTTACTATAATTGCAGAATGTGTATTATGGTTATCAGGCTGTTGGAAACCATAAAATGTTCTTAGTGGAGTCACATCAATAGGCAGTCTCAGTGAAGCTGCATGTTGGCCCTGCTGAGAGGTAGAATGAGAAATGGCAATGATTTGTCTGGTCAGCAGTGAGATAGTAGAGAACAGATGATCCAGTTGTATCATCAACCTTGCCTATGATTTCCTCCTCATAAATAAGGAAGAGCCCAGAGTAGAGAATACTATTTAAGGATCATGAAGAGGAAATAGCAGAAATCATAACCTGACTGGGAATTATACAGTATGTAGAACTGAGTACAATGATGCTTTATTTGATTCTTTTGGAGTTATTAATAAATAAAAGTATAGCCAAATGGGAATTTAAACTAGTCTAAAAAGGCTAGGCAAAGATGGGTAATTCAGCTGTGCCATCAGGATGAGACATGAACAAGAGGGTCCAAAGTATTTTTCAGTTTCTTCATCTACAAGGAGAGAAGCTGAAACCCTTTATATAGTGTCTGCAGATAAGAGAGCTTTAAGGGTTTCCACAGAACCTGTTTCTCTTCTTCATCCCACCGAATAGACTATGTGACTCTGATGTACTCCTGTTTGTTTCTGTAAGTGGGAGAAGCATTCTAGTGACCATCTATTTTCAAAATTGACCAGATACTAAAATTGATTTGGGTATCACCATAAGTCTAGAATCTCTATGCTGTACTTTGTACACAGTTCTTCCTAGTACTTAATAGATTTAAATAAACTTTTGTTAAAAAAAAAGACTATTTTTTATAAATCACTTCTGTATTGGTCAGTATAGTAGGGCAATTAAGAATAAGGATTTTGGATAGACATCAGTGAAATGGTGGGGTAAGGACCTCTAAAAATTTTCTCATAATAGCAATGAGAAAATGGGCAAAAATTGTCAAAACAACTTTATCAGAACCCTGGAAATTAATCAAAGGCTCACAGTAACCTGAGAAGTGTTTATATAAGAAAAAAGGCTGAATATCATAAAGACAGTGTACTTTGTGGCATTTTAACATGTAATGTTCACATCCCTTCCTCTTCAGATCCATGGTAGCCTAGAAAACCAACAGCCTGGATCATGGTGGAAATCAGCAGTGTGGCAACCACTTGGAGGGAATAGAAGCAATTTGAGCTCCTTCAATGCCCCATTCCCAGAGAATTTTCATTATTCCACCTACTGGGTGATTTCCTGAATACCCTACTTACCACACTGTCTTTGTTTAACCTCACTTGGAGTTTGCCCACTGCGAACAGCCTTTAACCCCCCAGGGGCATTGTGCACAGCAAACAGAATCGGTTGTTGAACATCACAGCTGCCTGTGGCAGTAGGCAACAGTTGAGACAACCAATATCTTAACCAAAATGCTTAAAGGGATGAGCTGGGGAATGAGATCTCCATATGACCTTGAAAAATTCCAACATATTCCTGGGCATCTAGATGGCTGTGCGTATATATGGGGTTGTGTACATGCTCAGGACTATGTGCATTCTCAAGAAAG
This sequence comes from Chlorocebus sabaeus, assembly GCF_047675955.1. NCBI lineage: Eukaryota > Metazoa > Chordata > Mammalia > Primates > Cercopithecidae > Chlorocebus > Chlorocebus sabaeus. Next base: position 47,761,586 of record NC_132929.1, on the reverse strand, counting down.
ACCAACAATGTCCTGATTGCTTGCTGAATAACTTTGAGGCTCTGAGCAAGCAGGAAGTGAAGGCCAAGGCAGTTTACAAGCTCCCTAGCCAAGTGTCGAAGGTGTGCCTCAACTCACAGACATTGACCATTGAAAAAGCCTGGGAGACTTACTTGTTTTTAGGCAGGTGGTATGTCTCTCTTCAGTCATTGCCTGACCACTAAGCTAACTGAGCAGAGACTTGAATGGTCACATGTGACAAAGAGTACAAACCTTACAGAATTAGTTCAGGAAAATTGTTTTTAAAAACAACTACAAGGTTGTTGTAGCAGTGGCTCACACCTGTAATCCCAGCACTTTGGGAGGCCGAGGCAGGTGGATCACAAGGTCAGGAGTTCGAGACCAGCCTGGCCACCATAGTGAAACCCCTTCTGTACTAAAAATACAAAAATTAGCTGGGTGCGGTGGCAAGTATCTGTAATCCCAGCTACTCGGGAGGCTGAGGCAGGAGAATTGCTTGAACCCGGGAGGCGGAGGTTGCAGTGAGCCGAGATTGCACCACTGTACTCCAGCCTAGGTGACAGAGCCAGACTTCATATCAAAAAACAAAAAAAAAAACAAAAAACAAAACAAAAAACAACTACAAGAGACAGCAACAACAGCAAACCCTAGGGATGAGGGAAAATCTAATTTCCAGACTTACCACATTATATTATTTAAATAACACAAAATTATGAAACATAGAAAGTTTGAACTATACACAGGAAGGAAAGAATCAATAGAAACCATCCTCATGGAAAGCCAGACATTGAACTTAATGAAGACTTTAAGCTATTTCAAATATGTTCAAAGAGCTAAAGCTCGCAACAATGTCTGAGGAGTTAGAGGAAAATAGGGAATATTACTAAAAAGATAAAAGTTACATATGTGTAAATATTTATGTCAGTAAATAGTAAAATATGAAAGACAGTATAAATGTATTTTTTTACATTTCATAACTCTTATTTTCCCTCCAATATGATTTGTAAAAAAATATAATCATTGAAATGAAATATTGGCTAGAGGAGTTCAACAGCAGATTTGGACAGAAGAAGAATCAGTGAATTTGAAGACAGATAATTGAGATTATCCAGCTAAAAGAACAGAAAGAAAAAAGAATGAGGAAAAATGATCAGAGCCTCAGAGACCTGTTAGATATCATCAGGCATACCAATTTCTGAGAATCCAGAAGGTAAGAAGAGAAAGGAGTAGAAACAATATTTGAAGAGATAATGGCCATAAACTGTTCAAATTTGATGAAAGAATATTGCCTGTAACTCCAAAAAGCCCAGTGAATTACAAGGAGAATCGATTCAAAGAGATCCAAATTCAGATACATCATAATAAAAGTGTCCGTGTCCAAAGACAAAGAGAGAATATTTGAAAGCAGCAAAAGAAAAGCAACTCATCTTATACAAACTATCTTCAATAAGATTAACAGCTGATTTATTATCAGAAGCCATTGGGTTTCCTATTACAAACTTGATATGTAAATTTTTTAAAAAACAGAAACCACTGGGGCTAGATGGTAGCAGGATGGCGTTTGAAGCTCTGAAAGAGAAAAAGACTGCCAATCAGGAATTCTGTATCCAGCAAAACTATCTTTCAAAATGATGATGAAATTAAGATATTCCCAGTTAAATCAATCCTGAGCAATTTATTACTAGCAAACCCGCCCCACCAGAAGTACTAACGGGAGTTCTTGTGGTTGAAATGAAAGTACACTAGACAGTAACTAATGCATATGAAGAAATAAAGCCTGTCATTATTGCCAACTACAGGAAGACAGTATATAAATACATTTTTTATGCTCTTTTTTCTTCTAATTTTGAAAGATAACTTGCATAAAGCAATAATTATAATTGTTTCTTGATGGACATACAATTTTAAAGACATAATTTTTAGGACAATAACAGTATAAAGGGGTAGGAAGGGAATGGAGCTCTGTGGGAGGAAAGTTTTTTTTATATACTATTGAAATTAACTTGTTTTCAATCCAGACTAGATTCTGTAAGTTCAGATGTTAATTGTAATTCCCTTGGCAACCATTAAGAAAAGAACTAAAAAGTGCTATAGTAACAGAAATAACAAGAAAATTAAAATAGTGTACTAGGAAACATCTTATTTATTTATTTATTTGTTTATTTAGAGATGGAGTCTCGCTCTGTCGCCCAGGCTGGAGTGCAGTGGTGCAATCTTGGCTCACTACAACCTCCACCTCCCAGGTTCAAGCAATTCTTTTGCCTTAGCCTCCCAAGTAGCTGGGACTACAGGCACACACCACCACACCCAGCTAATTTTCGTATTTTTAGTAGTGATGGGGTTTCACCATGTTGGCCAGGCTGGACTTGAACACCTGACCTCAAGTGATCTGCCCACCTTGGCCTCCCGAAGTGCTGGGATTACAGGTATGAGACACGATGCCTGACTGAAAACATCTATTTAATAAAAAGGAAAGCAGTAATGAGTAATAGAGAAACAAAAATGTCTTAATATGTGAAAATTAAACAGCATACTTCCAGATAACCAGTGGGTTGAAGAAGAAATCACAAGATTAGAAAATACTTTTGAGATGAGCGGAGGCAAAAACAATACACCAAAACTGACGGGATTCAGCTAAAGCAGATCTAGGAGGGAAGTTTATATCTTTAAATACCTACATTTAAAAAAGAAGAAAGAACTCAAATCTATAAGCTAATACTCTACCTTAAGAATCTGGAAAAAAAAAAATAAAGCACATGGAAGGAGGGATGTAACAAAGAGTAGATCTGAAATAAACGAAGTAGAGAAAACAGTACAGAAAACAAAACCGTGTTGGTTTTCTAAAAAAGATAAATGAAATTGACAGACCTTGAGCTAGACTTGACCAAGAAATAGAGAAGACCTCAATTTACTAATTTCAGTAATGAAAGCGGGGGGGTAATTTTATTGAATTTATGGAAGTGAAAAAGGATTCTAACGGTATGAATGGTTATATGGCAACAAGTTAGAACCTAGCTGAAATGGACAAATTCTTGGATACAAACAACCAATACTTACTCCAGAAGAAACAGAAAATTTGAATAGGCCTGTAACAAAGAGAGAGAGAGAATTTGTAGTAACATCCTACAAAGAAAAGCCAAGGACAAGGGAATTCACTGATGAATTCTTCATTTTATTTAAAGAAGAATTAACACTAATCCTTCATAAGCTCTTCCAAAAAACAGAATATGAGGGAATATTTTTCATACCATTTTGTGAGGCAGTATTACCTGGATAGCAGACATCACAAGAAAAGAATACCACAAACAGATATCCCGTATATATATATACACACGCAAAAATCCTTAACAAAATTCTAACAAATGGAATCTAGCAACAGATAAAAAGTATTATATACCATGACTTATTGGAGTTTACCCAGGAATGCAAGGTTGTTCAACTTACGAAAATGAATCAATGTAATAAAAACCACATTAATAGAATAAAAGGTAAAAATCACATCATCACCCTCAGAGACACAGAAAAAAACATTTGACACAAGCCAACACATTCCTACAAAGACACTGAACAAATTGGAAATATAAGGGAAGTTTCTCAACCTGATAAGGGAATCTATAAGACACCCAAAACTTACATCATACTTAACGGTGAAAGACTGAATATTTTCCTTTTCCCCTAAGATCAAGAATAAGACAACATACCTGTTTTCACCTCTTCTGGTTAACATTGTCCTGGAGGTTCTGACCAGGGCAGTTAGGCCAGAAAATGAAATAATTTGAAAGGAAGAAATTATTTAGGTTACAGGTGATGTGATAATGTGTATAGAATATCTAAGGAATCTATAAAAAACATAAAGCCAATAAGTGAGGTCAGCAAGGTTGTAAGGCACGAGATCAATATGCAAAAATAAGTTGTATTTCTATAGTGTAGAAATGAACAACCTGAAAACAAAATTAAATTGGTGCTCATTTACAGGAACACCAATAATAATAAAATAGTTATGATTAAATTTAACAAAAAGTTGCAAGACTTGTACACTGAAGACCACAAAACACCTTTGAACAAACCTGAAGAATACCTGAATAAATGGAGGGATATCCTGTGTTCATGCATTTGAAGACAATATGGTTAGGATGGCACCATGGCCCAACAAATCTACTGATTTGATGCAGTTTGATGCAGTCCCTGTCAAAACCTCCGCTGCCTTTTTGTAGAAATTAACAACCTGATTGTAAAATTGATACGGAAAGGGATCTGGAAATGCAAGAACAAATTTGGAGGACTTGAACTTCCCAATATGTATTAGGCAATGGATTCTTCCATATAACAACAAAAAGACAAAGGACAAAAATGGATAAATTGTACTTCATCAAATTGTAAACTTTTGTGCTTCAAAGAACATTATCAAGAAAGTGAAATTACAGTCTGCAGAATAGTAGAAAATATTTGTAAATCATATATTTGATGAAGAACTGGCATCTAGAATATATAGAGAGCTCTTATTACCCAATAACAAAAAAGAAACCAATCTAATATGGGCAATGGATCTGAAAAGACACATGCAAATGGCCAGTAAACACACTAAAAGATGCTCAGTATCATTTGTCATCAGGAAAGTGCAAATGAAATCAATAATGAGATAGCCATCACAACTACTCGGATGGCTATAATAAAAGATAGGTAATATCAAATTTTAGTGAGGATATGGAAAAATTAGAAGTCTTGTATAGTACTGATGGAAATGTAAAATGATGTAGCCACTCTGTAAAATGTTTTGACAGTTCCTCAGAAAGTTAAATATAGAATTATATTTGACCCACCAATTCTGCTCCTAGGTATATACTTAGAAGAACAAACTAAACAAAATGTGTAGACAGATACTCTTCACAACATCTTTCTAATAGCCAACAAGTAGAGACAACCCAAATGTTCCATCAACTGATAAATGGATGAACAAAATGTGGTATATCTATACTTGGAATGTTATTTGTCCATAAAAGAAATGAAATACTGGTACATGCCACAATATGAATGAACCTTGAAAGCATTAAGATATATATATGTGTGTGTGTGTGTATATATATATATAGATATACACGTGTATGTGTATATATATATATAGATATACACGTGTATATGTATATATACATATGTGCTGCATATATGTATGTATATACTAATACATATGCTACACACATATGCTACATGTATATGATACATATATACACACACACGCGCACACACACACACATATATATATTTTTTGAGATGGAGTCTCACTCTGTCGCCCAGGCAGGAGTGCAGTGGTGCCATCTTGGCTCACTGCAACCTTCACCTTCCAGGTTCAAGCGATCCTCTTGCCTCAACCTCCCTAGTAGCTGGGAGTACAGTCACTCGCCACCATGCCTGGCTGTTTTTATATTTTTAGTAGAGATGAGGTTTCACTGTGTTGGCCAGTTTTTTTTTTTTTTTTTAAGAGCCGGTTTTCGCTGTGTTGCGTGTGTTGGAATGCAGTGGTGCTATCACAGTTCACTGTAGCCTCAAACTCCTGGGCTCAGGTACCTTCCTGCTTCAACGTCTCAAGACTCTGGAACTACAGCACATGCCACCATGCCTGGCCTTTTCTTTTTTTAAGTTTGTTTTTAGACTTGGGATCTTGCTGTATTACCCAAGGTGGTCTTGAACTCCTGGCCTTCAGTGATCCTCCCTGCTCAGCCTCCCGAGTGTCTGGGATTATAGGTGCGTGCCGCCATGCCTGGTTCTCATTATAATATATCAAAGAAGTACAGTTTCCATATTTGTAATATGGAGTCATATAATACTCTATATTACAAAATGGAGTATTGTATGATTCCATTTATGTGAATTGTCCAGAATAAGCAAATCTGTAGAAACAGAACTTACATTAGTGTTTGCCTAGGGCTAGAGGGTCAGGTATGGAGCTAAGAGACAGGGAGAGTGATAGAGAGTATGGGTGGCTTTTTGTATGATCAAAATGTTCTAAAATTGATTGTGGTAATGTTTATGTAGCTTCATGCATTATACTAAAAGCATTTAATTGTATACTTTAAATCAATGAATTGTTTAGTAGGTGAATTGTATTTCAATAAAACTGTTACAAACATACAAAAAAGAATATTCTACAGTGCTTTTATTCATAATAGCTTCCAAGTGTTCATCAGTGGAAGAATGGATGACCAAATTGTGATATACTCCTACCATGTAACATTACTCAGCAATGAAAAGAAACAAACCACTGATAGAATGAATGAGTCACAAAAAATCCTGAGCAAAAAGCTACATATGAAAGAATATATGCTGTGTTATTTCTTTGGTTTAAGAACAGACAAAATGGCTGGGCCCACTGGCTCCTGCCTGTAATCCCAGCACTTTGGGAGGCCGAGGTGGGTGGATCACCTGAGGTCAGGAGTTCAAGACCAGCCTGACCAACATGGAGAAACCCTGACTCTACTAAAAATACAAAAAATTAGCCGGGCTTGGTGGCACATGCCTGTAATCCCAGCTACTTGGGAGGCTGAGGCAGGAGAATCACTTGAACCCAGCAGGTGGAGATTGTGGTGAGCCGAGATCACACCGTTGCACTCCAGCCTGGGCAACAAGAGCGAAACTCCGTCTCAAAAAAAAAAAAAAAAAAAAAAAGTAATAAATTGTGATAAATCAGAACTTGATTACTTCTGGTGGAATCAGGGGCAAGGGTAGTACTGATAGGAACGGAGATAAAATAACTTGGGGATTGTGCTAGAAATGTTCTCTATCTTGATTCAGGATTTTGTGGACGTAAATGTTTGTTTAAATTCATCAAACTGAGTACTTAAGAAAAGTGTATTTTATGTTTGTGAAATAGAGCTTTAAAAAAAATGGCCTTAAGGCTTTGAGTTGACATTATAGAAACTTTTATAGGGCCAAAGATATTGTAAGGTCTGAATGATACTTTGGAGCTGGGATTGAGCCTCTGTTACATAGTCCAAGTCCTTCAAACCTTCAAAGTTATGGAACTTTTCTGTCACTAAAAAAATTGTTGAAAAATGCTGGTCCTGCGTAAGAAAAAACGAGGAACCTTAGCAATCTGTGTTAGGCCTTAGATAAGGTTATAAAGAAATTAGCTTTAAAAAAAATCAATGCCCTACATCTGCACCGTATGTGAGTGTGGGTTCTGAATTTATACTTTGTGTTTGGTGCATAATGTCAAACTAAGAAATCATCAAAACCAGTCCAGCAACTAGCATAAGCAAATACTAAATAAATCTCTTTTAAGAGTTGATGATGAGTAGGCCGGGAGCGGTGGCTCATCCCAGCACTTTGGGAGGTTGAGGCAGGCAGGTCACGAGGCCAGGAGATTGAGACCATCCTGGTCAACATGATAAAACCCTGTCTCCATTAAAAATACAAAAATTAGCTGGGCATGATGGCACACCCCTGTAGTCCCAGCTACTCCAGAAGCTGGGTCAGGAGAATCGCTTGAACCTGGGACATGGAGGTTGCAGTGAGCCGAGAGTGCGCCACTGCACTCCAGCTTGGTGACAGTGAGACTCCATCTCAAAAAAAAAAAAAAAAAAAGTTGATGAGACTCCTTAGAAAATAATCCCCACTGAAAATATAAACCATCCTAGGAAACCAAACTACCTTGGCAGGGGTTTGGTACATAAAACAAACAAGGAATATCACTTTAAGATTTAGAAATTATATCATAAAACAAACAAGGAATATCACTTTAAGATTTAGAAATTATATCACAGTCTGGAAAATAATGTTCAAAATTGTAAAAAGGTATAGAAAGCAGAATGAAAGAACAGGAGAGAGGTTAAAGAAACTAATCTAGGCATGGTGGTGAGACAAAGCAGTCACAGATACAAAAATACCCATATTTAAATGGCACTGCCACCATTTATTAGATGAAATAGAAAATAGAGTTTGGTGGTTGTAGTAATGTTGACTGATTTCTTAAAACTCTACATAATAATTTAGTGTATTTTAATATCTTGAGCTCTTATACAGAATACTTTAACACATAATATTCTTGAATTATTTTTGACTAGCAGATTATCAGATTAGCTGTTGAAAGGCGTGATTGTTTAGTGATAACTTCTTCACTTTACAATATGAATGGAGTCTGACTAGAACTCACTGAGTGTTTTTTCCTCAACTGGTCCCCTTCAGCTGACTGCCAAACCAAGTGCAGTGGAGTCTGAGGCCTAAGCTTTCTTTCTCCAAGCCATCCATCAAGGGGGATTACTGGTAATAATGAGAATAGAGTATTTTTATCGAGGTATCTTTTGAGTAAAAAATGAAGTTAAGCTCGGTTATACTTCTCTTTTTAAAACATTCAACCTTTGTACCTATTGACTTTTTGTATTGTACAAATAAGATAGTATTTTACTAGTTTAGTTACTTTTTATTATGAAAAATATTTCAAATTCACTTTATTTTTTAAAAGCCTGTTTCTGTGTATAGTATTACATGATTTATGGTATTAGATTCCCTCTGCATTGCTATATATGGCTGCCTATTCTCTGCATATATAAATACAATTTAGGGAATTAGAACGAGACTAAAATATGCCCTACAAACCTCTTTGAATCAGTATGAGACTGTTTAACTTTTAAACTTATTCTACTATGAGGTTTTTCCAAAGATTGTTCTCTTGTATCTCATTCCTAATTATACAGTAAAATGCAGTAATAGAACTTCAGTTCATTTTAATGTGTTACTTAATTTGCCTCTATGTTATTATGCACTTTGTCTTCTAAAAGCAAACTTACTTAAATTTGAACATTATACCCTAACTCCAGAGGTGATCTCTGAATAAATGATACACAACCACCACTCTAAAGCCTGGAAACTCTTTATTGCTAATATTTATGGCACTCATCTCCCATTCAGTTTATTGCTTAAGTACTCACTTTAAATAACATTTATCTGGGGCTTTGGTCTTTACTTGAATGTGCTCTCTTCTTTTTTTCACTGGTAGCTGATTTTTATCCTACTTTCCTAAGAAGTGATAATGAGGTACAGATTCTTCAGCTTTGTTTTCAAATTTGTAATTACAGAAGTGCTGCTGGGCTTTCCTGCTCTATGGTGCTTTTCTTCATATTTTCATTATTGACACACTTGTTGGAATTCCTACAAGTGTGGTTAATTGCAGGATTTGTGAAAGAATTGTTTAACTTTCAGTAAATTATTTTGGGTATATTTCTCTTTGGGGTTCCATCAGTGTTGCCAACTATATGTTAATTATGTTTGAGACCTGATAAAAATCAGTCTATTTTTAAAAAATAAATCTTACAAATTGCTTTTGAATTTTTGCTTGTATTGAGAAATTTTTAATATGGTGTTAACTAACAATTTTTTGAGTACTGAGAAAGACACTTTGAATATCTGAAAAGGCCTTTATTTTTTCCTATTATTTTTAAGCATTTTCTTCAAAATAATTGGACATTCACATATAACCTCTATTATTTGATACATTTTTATACACCCTTAAATAGTTGGCAGCATTGTCCTTGATTCTCTGTTGGTTTGGGTTTATATAATGTCTTTTTCTTTTCTCCATTTTTTTTTTTTTTTTTTTTTTTTTGCTTCCTAAGGACATGATGATACAGCGCCATGTGCAATTTTGAAAAGTATGGATAGTTTTAGCTTTCTCCAACACCCAGTCCACCAGAGGAGCTTAGAGATTCTGCAGAGATGCAAGGAAGAGAAGTACAGTAAGGCTACAAATCCTGATAAACTGTTATCACATATCCATTTGGAAATGGAAACCAGGAGCATCCTACACCAGGGTGGGATATAGATTCCACGGGCAACATGGCCTCCAGAAACCTCTGAGCAGTCTTTGAATATTTCTGTTGAGTCTTTAGTACTTTCTTTTGAAAATACTGATAAACTTTTTTTAACTGTGGTGACTTTTCTGTTGGCCTGTGATCATTGGATTGTTAATTATACTTGGTTACAGTCACTGGATTGGTTTCTATTTGTCTTTCAAGTAGCCAAGTGATAGATAGGAATCAACAATGTTTTTTTTCCTGCTAATAAAAAAAAAAAAAAAAAAATTGAGGTCTAATTGAAGTAAAAAACTGAATGCAAAGAGAACAATTTGGTAAGTTTTGATGTATGTAGGCACCCATGAAATTATCTCCAGAATCAAGATAATGAATATGTTCAGCATTCCCAAAAAGTTTTCTCATACCCCTTTCTAAATCTGGCTGATTTTTGTGTTTGCTTATGCTTGAATTTCAACATTAGCAAATGTTATTTTTGTGTATCATTGGTAAATCCACTTAGGTTTGATTGCAGTGCTTCAACCAGCCTTTCCTATGTCTGGTTTAGAGCAAAGCCACAGCATTAATGTTTTCACTTGAGGAAGAATAACAGAATCATGGTGCATGTTCTTTTGTTTGCTTTTTTATAAAATTGGTGTAAAAAGATGCCCTTGGTCTCCATTTCCTTTCTTGCTCTTTACTTGTTGTACTCATTCTGCATGAAAATTGATTCTTTTGCCAGTTGTAAGATTAGTTACTATTATTGAGGCACTGCTATTGTGAGAATAAGTGGATCCTTCAAAATACTCAAAGACAACTCAGCAATTTGCATATAATGGACCTACATAATCTGTTCTGAGCTTTTAATAAGTTACCACTGATTTAGTTTGCTAATTTCACAGTTTTCTAGTTGAAATTCCATGAAATTTTACTATCCAGTTGTCAGTGAGAGGAGAATATAAGTGGAATTCTTAAGAGCAAATGTTGTGGATTCTTTTTCAGTTCCTATTACTGTCTTGGTTTAAAAAAAAAGGGTGTGTAATGTATTTTGAAAAACAGTATTTAAAGTATTTTCTCATTTTAAGAAGAACAAAGGTAAGTGTTTCATTTTAAAGACATCCTTAATATTATTCTTAATTGTTGCTGTTGTTTCTGAGAGGAATGTAACAAATCCTCATTCCAGTTATTCATCTTCCTATTCTGTCTTTTAATCCATGGGACATTATTTAAAATAGTCTATAAATCATTTTGGGGAGCTTAAATTAATTTCTCTTAATTCTTTAAATAGTTGCAAATGGTTTATTTGCTTTGTTCTTTCATGACTCAGCCTAACAACCCCAGACCTGATTGTATGCCAGCTACATATGGATCTTGACTAGGAAGGCACCAGTTTCAGCATAGGCTACATGAAGAAATTGTGCGTCTATGTGTGTTTACTTGCAAATTTCTACTTTTGTGAACGTTGGAGCTCTTCCATTATTTTATGTAATTTATTCCATTTTCCACTATAGTATTAGCAATATACTAATTATAAAAAGGTATCACATTATAAATTTTATTATATGTAAAATTGTAAATTCAAGTTTTGGAAATTGTTCTTAAGAAAACGGGACTACCAGCTTTAGGTAGTGGTGAATTGGTGAGGTGAATGAATCCTCCCACAAGTAACAGTGATAAAACCTGGACAAAAAATTTTAAAATAACCGAGTATTTGAAAGTACTGGAAAAAGACCAAAAGTAGGCAGAAAGTAGGGAAAAGTTTATTCTTTAAAGGTAGTAAAGCAGTGGGTAAGAATTGTGAATTTGTAGCTTTTTATACAAGGGGTTTTCCTAACTTGCATGGTTTCAGAGATAGAAAACCACCACCACCACCATACTGGCTTATTATGTTAGAAGACTTTCAGAGCAGCTTGGAGTTTAGGAGGAAAATCCTGGAACTGAGAGAGCTGCTAAAGGGCTAAAACCCAAATTAAAGTATGAACTCTGCACAAATCCCTGGCTGACTGCTGTGAGTATGCAGGGAAGACCGCAGGAACCATATTAAACAAAAAAAAAAAAGTGGAAACCAAATAAAAGATAATCCTTGAAAGACATAACTATAATAGCTGAGATTTGCAACTTTGCTGCTTTTTAGAAAAACTGAGGAAATTTTCTGCCTGTGCTTAGCTTGTGTGGGAAAAACAAGTCTTTCTGTCTTAATTGGAGTCCCATAGGAAATGAGAGATAAAGGAGTCAAAAATTATTCGAAGACAGTGGCAGAAAACATCCCTTATTTGGTTAAAAAAAAAAAAAAAAACAACATAGTGAAACCCTGTCTCTACTGAAAATACAAAATTTAGCCAGGCGTGGTGGTGCATGCCTGTAATTCCAGCCTCCTCGTGTGGCTGAGGCACAAGAATTGCTTGAACCTGGGAGGCAGAGGTTGCAGTGAGCTGAGATCACACCCCTGCACTCCAGCCTAGGCAACAGAGCGAGACTCTGTCTCAAAACAAACAAATACTAGCTTACAGATCCAGGAAGATCAGTGACCACAAAGCCGGGTAAATATGAAGGAAAACTACACCTAGGCACATTATAGATTAAAATGTTAAAGGTAAAGAGAAAATCTTGAAAGCAGCCTGGAAAATATGTACATATTAAATACAGGGGAATAATGAGGTGATTAACACCTGACTTCTCAGTAAAAATAATGGAGGCCAAAAGGTGTCAAAAAATCATGTTTAATGTGTCATGTCCCCCACCTCCCCCAAAAAAATCTGAGCCAGAATTTCTATATTTGCAGTTTGGGTCCAGACAAGTTAACTGATAGAAGAAAAATTAACAATCTTCAGAAGAACCTAACAGTATCCACTGTTGCTGTGATGTGTTATGCACAATGTCCTGTTATCATGTAGCAAAAGTATCCTTCAAAAATGAAGGTGAAATACATTTTCAGATTAATGGAGTCTGAGAATTTGTCACCATATGCATTATATGGGAAATGACAATAGAAATTCTTCATGCTCAAGGGAAATCATCCCAGGATCGTAACTTGGGTCTATAGTAGGGGTTGGCCAAATTTTTCTGCGAAGAGCAGACAGTGAATATTTTAGGCTTTGTAGGCCAGTATGGTTTCTGTTGCAGCTACTTAACTCTTCTGTGAAGGGAGCCATAGACAATACATAAATAAATGAGTATAGCTGTGTTCCAATAAAGCTTTATTACGGACATTGATACTTAAATTTCAAACAATTTTCACATGGTACAAAAATGTTCTTTTTCTCCTCAGTTAAAAACTATATAAGCCATTCATAGGTCATACAAAAACAGGCAGTGGGTTTGGTTTAGGCCATGGACTCTAGTTTGCTGATACATGCATGAATTACTGGCAGGAATAAAGAAGGCACAACTAATAAATATGTATAAAAATATAAATGACTACACATATTTTCTTGCCTTCTCTTAATTAAAAAAAGACTGTTTAAAGTAAAAACTCTGACATTATTTTGGTGGTTTAAAATATGTCCACAAATTGATACTCCCCCCTTCATAAGGCATGTGCTGTACTTAGTGACTTGCATCCAAGAAATGGAATGTGGCAGAAGTGACAGTGTGTGACCTTCAATATTAAGACATAAAGATATTGTGGCCTTTCCTCCTTCTCTTTGTTTCTGGTGCTCCCGCCTTCTCTCCAAAGTGGCTCTTCTCTGAAATTTCTCAGGGAGGAAATTAGAGGAGTAAGGAGAAATTGAAGTTTTGGGGAGCATGAGCTACACCCCACTTCCAGAAATCACAGGAGCCCTAGAAAGAAGGAATCAGATGGCAGAAGGAGAACGGGTAGAAAAGAAGAATCTGACTTTAATTTGAACGCATTCTTTTGGCCTTCAGTCCCGTTTGGGATGATTGAGGATATAATGTGCATCAGCAAGATGAAGGATCAGCAATTGCCAGGGAAGGGCTGAGGGCTTACTCCACCTCATTACCCTCACCTTGCTGACAGTGCCTATTTTAATGTCCCTAACCTCAGGTATCAGTGTGGTCATTCAGATGATTGAAAATTTAGTGGATTGTCTGATCAAAATGGAATTAAATGCAAATCAATAACAGATATATCTGAGAAACCTTCAAATATTTGAAAAATAAAATGTATATGTAACTAATGAGTTGAAAAAATTTCATAAGGGTGAGTTGAAAAAATTTCGTAAGGGTAACTTGGAAGTTTTTTGATCTGAAAGATGATGGAAGCACAACATATTACAACTTATGGACTACAAATAAAAAAGTACTTAGGAGAAAACTTACAGCTTTAAATTCTTAAATTAGAAAAGTAAGGTAAAATAATCAGTGATTTAGGCTTTCACTTTAAGCCAGGAAGAAAAGAGCATATTAGACTCCAAATAAATAGAAGGAAGTAAATAAAACCTTTTTTTTTTCTGAGACAGAGTCTGGCTTTGTTGCTCAGGCTGGAGTGCAGTGGCACCACCTTGACTCACTACAACCTCTGCGTCCCAGGTTCAAGTGATTCTCATGCCTCAACCTCCCAAGCACCTTGGGCTACAGGTGCATGCCACTGTTTTGCTTTGTTTTGTTTCGTATTTTAGAGATAGGAGCTCGTTTTGTCATGCAGGCTGGAGTGCAATGGCACAATCATGGCTTGTTGTAGCCTTGACCTCCTTGGCTCAAGTGATCTTCCCACCCCAGTCTCTCAAGTAGCTGGGTCTACAGGTGCATGCCACCATGCCCTGCTAATTTTTAAATTTTTATTTGTGGAAATGGAGTCTCACTGTGTTGTCCAGGTTGGTCTCAAACTCCTGGCTACAAGCAATCCTCCTGCCTTGGCCTCCCAAAGTACTAGGATTACAGATGTGAGCCACTACATCTGGCCTAAAGCTGGTTTTTTGAAAAGAACAATGAAGCTGATAAATTTCTAGCCCAGCGTGGTGCAGTAGAACTTTCTGCGATGTGGAAATGTTCTCCAGCTACACTGTCAGTACTGTAGCTACTAGCCACATGTGGCTGTTAAGCACCGAACTGTGTCTGGTGCAGCTGAAACTGAAGTTCTCGTTTTGTTTAATGAGATTATATAGCCACATATACCTAGTGGCTACTGTATTGGACAGTGCAGTTATAGCTATTTTGATCTAGAAAAGTAAGAGAAGACACAAAGCTATTACCTAGAATGAAAGAGTGGCCACAATTGTAATTTCTACAGAAATCAGAAGTTTGACAAAGAGATTATGAACATTTATGGCAATCAGTTCAACTGACATGAAATGGAAAAATTCCTTGAATGTCAACGGTTATTAAAATCAACCCAAGAAAATACAGAAAATATGAATAGTGCGATATCTTTTTACAATATTGAATTCTTAACTAAAATTTTCCCCCCACACAAAGTTCAGGCCCAGATAGGCTCATTAGTAATTTTATTTAAGAAATGACTATTCTACCCGTTCTCTTCAACTCTTTCAAAAAACAGAGGAGAAGGGAACACTATCCAAATCATTTCATGAGGCCAGTGTTATTATTCTGTTACCAAAACAGCAGTCTTAAAAAACTACAGACGAATATAACTTCATGATGGTGGATATAAAAATAGTAATAGCTGGCTGAATTCAGCAATATATTAAAGATAATACATGAAGACCACATGGAATTTATTCCAGGGATGAGAAAGGTTGGTTTGACCATGTTAACCATATAAAAAGAAAGCCACATATGATCGTCTCAGTAGATGGAGGAAAAGTTTGTCTTAACACCACACTCATTCTATTTTAAAACTTTAGTCGCCTAGGAGTAGAGACCAACTTCCTCTACTTTATGAAGAACATGCATGAAAATCCTACAGCAACCTTCATACTTAATAGTGAAAGATTGAATACTTTTTCCCTAACATTAAGAACAAAGCAAAGACATTTTTTGCCACTCAGATTTGACATTTACTAAAAGTCACAGGTGGTGCAATAGGCAACAGAAAGAAATTGTACATAGATTGAAAACAAATAGTCAACAAATTCATTGGAAAAGTGCTCTTAAAACTAAAAAGTGAGTTTAACATTTTTACAGGATACCAAGTAATTATAGAAAATTGTAATACCCTAGCCATGAGCACTTAGAAAATGATTTACAAATTCCATTTACTATACATCTATGGCGGCCAGCCTCCTAGATGTCACAAGCTTTTATAGTCTTCTGCTGTATTTTACAAGAGTTGGTCTGTGTGACAGAAAGCACATGGCAAAAATGATGGTATGTCACTTTTAAGATAGCTGTAAAAGACTGCAATTTCCTTCTGGAGTACTGCTTCACTTGCTAGCCCTCTCTGAAATCGCTGTCTCTTGGAGAAACAAGATGCTATTTGTGAGTAGCCAAAACTCAGTATGAACTGAGGCTTGTCACCAACTATGTGTGTGACCTTAGAAGTGGATCCTGGCTGGGCGCGGTGGCTCAAGCCTGTAATCCCAGCACTTTGGGAGGCCGAGACGGGTGGATCACGAGGTCAGAAGATCGAGACCACCCTGGCTAACACGGTGAAACCCTGTCTCTACTAAAAAATTAAAACTAGCCGGGCGAGGTGGCGGGCGCCTGTAGTCCCAGCTACTCGGGAGTCTGAGGCAGGAGAATGGCGTAAACCCAGGAGGCAGAGCTTGCAGTGAGCTGAGATCGTGCCACTGCACTCCAGCCTGGGCGACAGAGTGAGACTCCGTCTCAAAAAAAAAAAAAAGAAAAAGAAAAGAAGTGGATCCTTCATTTCAATGTTGAGATGACTGCAGCCTTGGCTGATAGCTTGAATACAACCTCTTGAGACACCTTGAGTCAGAACCACCCAGCTAAGCCACTCCTGAATTCTTGTTCCTCTAAAAACTATTTGAGATGATAACTTGTTTTAAAGTACTGGATTTTGGAGTAATTTAATATGCAGTGGATAATTAACAGAAACATGAAATACTTGGGGATAAAGTTAACAAATATGTGTAAGAGTTGTACGTTACTAGGAGAAATTGAAGAATACAGTGAAGAGAGATACATATTTATGTTTGTATTTTTGAGATGCAGCTCTCTCTCAGATGGATCTATAGATTGAATGCAACCCAGTAAGTATAATAGCAGATTTTTGGTAGAAATTAACAAGCTGAATCTAACCTTTATAGAGAAATGTAGAATACCCAAACTGTCCAAAATAATTTTTAAACAGAACAAAGCTGGATAATTTACATCATGTGATTTTGAGACTAAAATATTCATGACATTGTTCTATTGTTGTTAAGGATCAATAGATTAATGAACCAAATACAAAATACAGAAGTAGATCTACACATAAACAGTCAGTTGATTTTCTATTAAGGCACCAAGATAATTTAGTGGGGGTAAGGGGTAGTCTTTTAAACAAATAGCACTAGAACAACTGGATATCCATAAGGTATAAGAGAACTTTGACCCTTATACATGTAAGTTAACTTTGAAATGTATCATACAGCTCTTTGTAAGGACCAACATTATTAATTTTTTATTAAAATAGAAAACCTGAGAAACAAATTTTTGTAATCTTGCGACAGGCAAAAGTTTCTTAGATAAGACATAAGACTATGACTATAAAAGGAAAAAATTGACAAATTGGAGTTAGCCAATTTGAAAACTACTTTTCTTAACTGCTGTTAAGAAAACAAAAAACATACCACGGCCTGGGAAACAGTATTTGTTACAATTTGTAATATTCATACCTGATAATGGACTTGAAAACAAAATATAAAAACTACAATAATAAGATAAACAGGCCAGTTTTTAAATGGGCAAAAGATTTGAACATACACTTCCACAAAAGAAGATTTGTCTGTGTTGTCATGCAAGATGTTCAACTTTGTTATTCATTATGGAAAGACAAATTGTAATCTGAGTAAGGTCACTAATACCCTCTATAGGGGCTAAAATGTAAGAAGTTGAAATACTAACTGATAAGCATGTGGAGCAACTGGAGCTCTCATACTGTCTCTTGGCAGTGTCAAATGGTACCATTATTTCCGAAAACAGTTTGTCAGTTTTATAAAGATAAGCATATTTTTCCCATATGTTTCATGAATTCAAATCTCAGTTATTTACCTGAGAAGTCAAAGTATATATTCACAAAAGACTTTTACAGATGAATGTCTAAAGTGTTATGCTAAGGGAAGGCCTATCCTCAAAGCATACTGTTTTATTCCATTTATATAAAGTTCTAGACAATACAAGCCAATCTGTATGGAGAGCAAGTTAGTGATTGTCTTGACCCATAAGTACGTGTGGGAGATTGTCCAAGAAGGGGCATGAGGCAACTTTGGTGATGATGGAAATGTTTTGTATCTTTCTTTGGTGGTTATTAGTGTGGTGAATGCATTTAGCAAAACTTATTTAACTATGTACTTAACATATATATGTTTAACTGTTTGAAATTTTTAGTCCAATAAAAAATGTTTAATTACATGTCATTAAGCCTGATACAAGTTACAAGTAAATACCTAGATTATTTTTCGTGAAACTAAGAATATCCAAAATAAAAAAATGTATATGATCAGAACTACTGGTTGCAGATGGTTTGCAGAGACAAATATAGAAGATACTGGCATGCGTTTTGGTGAAAACTGAAGGGAAAGTGGGGAGCTCTACTGCTCTTGAATTAACATAATCTTTTCAAGTTTAGGAAATCAGTATAGGTAAATAAATTGAACATGTGCCTTAAGGACAACCACAGTAATAACAATTTTTATCTTTTAAGGTAGCATAAGAAACCTTATAAAGTGAAAACCAAGAAGGGAAAAAATGAAAGAGTGAAATAAATGAAAAACATGAAACAAAATGCCAGAAACAAGTATTATTTAAAATTAATGTAAATGGTTTACACTCACCAGTTAAACTCTCAATGAATTTTTCAATAGTTTAAGTGATAGCTACATGATTTTTAATTAAAGTGGTGAAAATAAAAGGATGGACAGTGATGTACCAGGCAAATATGAATGATAGCAATTAATAAAGCTAGATAGTAATCTGAACAGATGTTCACCTGTATATATTTCTGAAATTTAGTTGAGAAAGACAGAAGCTGAACCCACTAGAAAGTTTTGATATTTAATAAAGAACTTGATAAATGTATATATAAATCTAAATAAGCAACAGTTTTATAAAACTTATACCTAATGTTCTTGATGAAGGAAAGGAAACAAGGTGAAAGTGTATTGGGTAGCAATAACATCCCTAAGGAGAAGGGGATGACTTTAAAACATTTGAATGTTCTTGTACTCTTCAGGGAAAGAGAAGAGATTATTAGTTTAGAATTCATGAGTATGTTAAACATTTAAGGGTAAATAAAGCAGAGAGTGTATACAATTTGTGGAACAAAAGAAGTCAAAATACAAGGAAAACAATAGAAGCCTGAATAAAAGCATATAATAGTTAAGGTAAATAAAAACATATAAACTAAGATGTCAGAAAAAAATTCCAGATGTATCCATTATAGCAGTAAGTTAAAATGGAGTTAAAATGGACTGAACAGAACAGTTTAAAAAACATTATGAATTAAGGAAGATGAGCAAAATTTAGCTGTAGAATGCTTACAAGAGACAAACCTAAAGCATATGAACACAAAAAAATTAAGAATATTAGGAAAGACTTACATCAGAAAACTTATCCTTATTCTCTTGTACATTTTCCCACCTCCTTTAGGTAACCACAGATTGATTACTATAAGTCAGCTTTACATTTTCTAAAAATTTTACTCAAGTGGGATTACACAGTATGTATTTTGTGTTCTGATTGTGTTATGCAACATAGTTATGCATGTATTCATGCATATTTTTCCATGTATCAGTCATTTGTTGCTCAGGTGTGTTCCATTATATATGTATATACACACATTGTATTTAATTTATGTGATATATGTATATAATTGTGCTTATTGATTTATTGGTGTAGTTAAGAGTTATATATATTGTTAGAGCTATTGTGAACAACAGTGCTATAAACATTCTTTTTTGAGTCATTTTGCAGACATATATTTTTATTCCTCAGTAAATACTTATGAGTGGAGTTACTTCATGAAATAGGCATATGTTTAACATCACTACGAACTATCAAATTTTTGGCATTTTTAAGATGTGCCATGTTCTTAGGGCTTGATTTGTGATGATTACTCAGATGTCATCCCATTGTTATTCCTTCATATGTCGTGTACCTTTTTTTCCTTTGACTTTATATTTGGCATTCAGCAATTTGATTCTCATGTCTCTAAATATAATTTATATTAATTTTCTTTGGGATTTGCTGTATCTTTTGGACTTTCATTGTTTTTCATCAAATTTAGACAATGTTTGACCAATATTTTTCAAAAATTTTTTCTGCTGCAATTTCTTTTTTCCTTCTGAAACTCCAATTACATGTTGTTACAATATTTGATACCATCTCAATATAGCTATTTTCAAATTCTTTTTTTCTAATTCGAACAAATAGGAGATCTTGGGATCTGATGGGTTTGTTGTTGTTGTTGTTGTTTTTGAGATGGAGTCTCGCTCTGTCCTCCAGGTTGGAGTGTAATGGCGCAATCTTGGCTCACTGCAACCTCTGCCTTCTGGGTTTGAGTGATTCTCCTGCCTCAGCTTCCTAAGTAGTTGAGATTACAAGTGCATGCCACCATGCTGGGCTAATTTTTGTATTTTTGTGGAGACAGGCTTTTCCCATGATAGCCAGGCTGGTCTTGAACTCCTGACCTCAGGTGATGCGCCCACCTCTGCCTCCCAAAGTGCTGGGATTACAGGTGGGAGCCACTGCACCTGGCCGGATGTGTTGATTTTTAAATGGGATCAGGGAGTGGGCTACACAGGGCTTCATTTTTTAATCTGAGTGATCCATTGTAAGTGTTTAGTATATTATTATTTAGGCCACTTTTGTGTTTAAAATACTTAATAATTGATGAAAAAATGGTAACCGTTGCCTAATGTATTGTCTAGAAATTTACTCCTCTTTCTTCTGTCTCCTCCTTCTTTCTTTTTCCTCCTTCTTTGAGATGGAGACTTCCTCAGCCATCCAGGCTGGGGGTAAGATGTTGCAATCATAACTCACTGTAGCCTCAAATTCTTGGACTCAAGCCATTCTCCTTGAAGATTGTTTGCAAGATTGTTTCAGCTCTTCTGGATCCCTTGTATTTCCGTGTTAATTTTAGGATTAGCTCATTCATTTCTACAAAAATAATTATCTGGAATTTTAATAGAAAATGCATTGATCTGTAGGTCAGTTTGGGGAACATTGACAACTTAACAATATTATGTTTTCCAATTCATGCACATAAGTAAGATTCCATGTAGTTGGGTCTTTATTTTCATTTAATGATGTTTTATAGTTTTCAGTGTAGACATTTTGTACTTTTAAAAATGTCATTTCAGAATATTTATTGCTATTTCTGCCCCTCCTCCCCCAACCCCGTCCCCACTCCCCACTCCAAGGCAGGGTCTCAGTCTGTCGCCCAGGCTAGAGTGCAGTGGCACTACCTCAGCTCACTGCAGCCTCGACCTCTGGGTCCCAAGCAATTCTCCCACATCAGCCTCTCAAGCTGCGGCTATAGGTGTGAGCCACCACACCCGGCTAATTTTTGTATTTTTTGTAGAGATGGGGTTTCACCATGTTGCCCAGGCTTGTCCTGAACTCTTTGGCTCAAGTAATCTGCCTGCCTTGGCCTCCCAAACTGTTGGGATTACCGGCATGGGCCACTGTGCCTGGCCCATTTGCATGATTTAAACAGAACAAAGAGTCTTCTGTGGATTTTCAGTTTCCCTCATTCATACAGAAAGATAACAATCACTTCATGTGGATATAGTGTTGACTATGTGCCAAGCACTCTTCTAAGCACTTTTATATACATGTTATTTTTAGTATAGATGAAGTCTAAGTTGGCCAGCTGGTCTTGAAATACAGAGCTCAAGTCATCTGCCTGCCTCGGCCTCCCAAAGTGCTGGGATTACAGGCGTATGCGACCACGCCTGGCCACCACTGTATATTTATTTGTTTCCGGTAGTTTTGTAGAACTCGTTTATTAGTTCAAATGAGCTTTTTTTTTTTTTTTATCTGCCTACAAGATTGTCATCTTGAATAGAGATACTTTTACTTCTTTTTTGCCAGTGTATCTTATCTATATTCGTGTGTGTGTTATAAAAATTGATAGCCTTATGTTTACAGAACTTACATGTTTATCATATGATTTGAAGAACATTACATTTAAAAAATATTGGTAATTCTTAAGCAATTTGTCTTTTATATTCATTGTATTTATCTGTAATGTTAATTCTCAATACATTGATACTCATTGTATTTATCTGAACGTGTCAGAAACATATTGCTAAAAAATGATGCATCAAAATAAGAAATGAACTTGTGCAGTCGTAAAAAGAACAAGATCATGTCTTTTGTGGGAACATGGATGGAGCTGGAGGCTATTGTCCTTAGCAAACTAATGCAGGAACAGAAAACCAAATACTGCATATTCTCACTTATAAGTGGGAGCTAAATGATAAAAACTTGTGAACACAAAGAAGGAAACAACAGACAGTGAGGTCTAGTTGAAGGTGGAGATTGGGAAGAGGGAGAGGAGCAGAAAAAATAACTATTGAGTACTGGACTTAATACCTGGGTGAAATAATTTGTACAACAAACCCCCATTACATGAGCTTACCTTTGTAACAAACCTTCATGTGTACCCCCCGAACCTAAAAATAAAAATGAACTTTTACACTTCTGGGCCTTCAGTCCGGTCACCCTTGTATTTCCTGAAGTTAATGATTCAATGAAAGAAGAAATAAAAGATTTCATTATTAAATTTTCTAATTGGGTTCATTGTTAACTAAGATCTGTGACAGTTATGAGACTTGGGTCATATAATTATTTAGATATTTCTGAAATATTTAGCAAATACTCGTTATTAAATTTCATCTGTCTTTAGAAAAATTGTTTCACGTTTCATTTTTCTTCACACTGAAATGTTCTGTTTTTTAAATTTTGCTAGGTATAACCCGGAAAAATCCCAGAACACCTCTTTCTGATCTCCAGGGCATGAATGCTCTAAATGAAAAAAACCAACAGTAAGTGTGTTTGGTTTATGTTTTCAAAGACATATAGAAGAAATAATTAGCATTCTTGTTGATATTTTTGTGACTTTAAAAGTACGAAGTAATTCAGGTGTTATTTCTTAAATCCTTTATAAGTGATGTAATAACACATTAATAGGTTAAAGTTAACAAAATTTGTTACAGTTGCTTCTGGTAAAATGGCTTTACAATTTTGAAAAAGTTTCTTCAGAATAATTTAAAATGAGCTCATATATTTTAATTGCTGAGACCCTTCGTGCATTTTATGTCTTTTACAAAATTTAAGGGGTATTCTGCTGCTTTCTGTGGAGAAATCTTATTGGGAAGTAATAATTGAATAGTTTGATTTACATCAAACCATCTGATACCTTTTTTGGGTGAGTGCGATTACCAAAGCTTACCTTTTACTATTTTCAATGACGAATTCCTGAGAACAATTTGACAGTAACAAATATAAATAATTTTATGAGTTCATAAAGTCTCTTTGTTTTTTATGTATACTATTTGATAAAGACTGTAATTTATATGAGGAGAAGAACATTGTTTCTAGAATGCATTCTCTGTGTTTTAAACATCATCAAAAAATTGAGCTTCCTAATACTCTGGTAATAAGGATGGTCTGTCATTAAAATGAAGGTATAACTTCACTGATCATTTTTTCCAATTGAGTTACTATGTCTTTCTAATACATAATTGTCACTTGTCTGCTCAATAACTTTTTCATGACTCTTTATTGTCTATTAAAAGTCTAGGTTCAATAACTTCATATGCAAGATCTGTCACAGCCCAAGTATCTAGCCACAAATATATTCACTTCGAATGCCACAAATTAAACTATTTGCTATCTTTATATTGTATGTCTTTTGTTTTCTTAACAGTAGTATTTGACTAATTATGATATCTACCACCATATTTTCATGTTAAATTTTACCCCAAAACAAATCAGATAGTTAACCTTGACCTGTGTACCTTCAGTTTCATCTGTTGGCAGTATTCTCACCCTGGTCATCAGATGAGAACCGTATTTTCTTGATTATGTAAAAAAGAAACCGCGATATGTCTCATTTCACAAAGCAATTAGTGGTTTTAAGTTTCCTAATTTCTAGTTCGTGTTTCTTTCTTTGTACTTTCCATTTTAGATACCTGAAGTGGTCTATGTGGGTTTCTGGTTCAGTTCCAGACCACCACAATAAAACGAATTCTCAGTAAAACAAATCACACAGATTTTTTGGTTTCCCAGTGCATATAAAAGTTACATTTACACTATACTGTAGTCTATCAATTGTGCAATAGTATTATGTTTAAAAAATATATACCTTAATTAAAAAATGTTGCTAATAAAACTAACAATCATCTGAGCCTTCAGTGAGTCATAATCTTTTTGCTGGTAGAGGGTCTTTCCTTGATGTTGATGGCTGCTGACTGATTAAGGTGGTGGATGCTGAAAATTGGAGGGGCTATGGCAATTTCTTAAAATAACACAATGAAATTTATTACATCGATTGCCTCTTCCTTATAGGAAAAATTTCTCTGTAGCATCCAGTGCTGTTTGATAGCATTTTAACCACAGTAGAACTCCAGAATTGGAGTCAATCCTCTCAAGCCCTGCCACTGCTTTATCAACTCAACTTACGTAATGCTTTGAATCCTCTGTTGCCTGTTTTTAAAAGAATTTTTTCCTCAACAGTCCTTAACCACAGAATACGTTGTCATTTCAACAATTTTCACAGCATCTTCACCAGGAATGTATTTTTCTGCTGCATTTTTTCCTCTGTCTCCCTCCCTCCCTTCATTCTTTCCTTCCTTCCTGCTTTCCTTCTTCCCTCACTTGCTTCCTTCCTACCTCTCAGTCTCTTCTCTCTTTCTCCTTTTGTTTTCTTTTTTTTTCCTCTAAAGCCAGAGTAGCACTCATTTTTTTAAATGAGAAAAATATAAGTACACACACAAACCATCTTAAGTGCAATATGATTCTCCCGTTTGGGAAGACACATTATCTTAGGGATAATGATTCACTGACTTTTTTTAATGGTTTAGCACAAAATAGTGAAAATACAGGCATTTCTAAAGGGTTTATTGATTACATGCCATTTATATATCTTGAATAAATGCTCTAAGCAAATGGAAGCTGAGATTTATAAATATGGACAAATGTGAAATTGTTGTAAGTAGCTATCTCCTGATATTTATTTAAAAAAAATTTTAGTTCACTCATAATAATTATACATATTATAGGGTACAGTGTGATGTTTTGATACCTGTATACATTGTATAATGATCAAATTAAGGTAATTACCATATTCATCAACTCAAATATTTATCATTTTTTTGTGGTGGGAGGATTTCTCTTTCAAAATTTTCTTTTCTAGCTATTTTCAGGTATATAATACCTTATTGTTAACTATAATCACTCCATTGTTTAATAGAAGACCAGAATTTTTTCCTCTTGTCTTACTGTAACTTCATACCCATTGACCAACCTCTCCCCTTACTACACTGCTCCACCTCGTTACCTTTTCCAGTCTCTTGTAATCACTGTTCTATTCAGTACTTCTGTGAGAGCAACTTATTTAGATTCCACATATGAGTGGGGTCATGCAGTGTTTGTGTTTCTGTGTCTGGCTTATTTCAGTTAACATAATATACTCTATGTTTGTCCATGTTGTCCAAATGATAGGACTTTATTCTTTTTTTAATGACTGAATAGCATTCCATTGTGTGTATATACCACATTTTCTTTATCCATTCATTTGTTGTTGGATACTACTACTTAACCTGGAGAGCCCTCCATTAATTATTACGTACTTCACCTGGAGAGCCCTCCATCAATTATTACATTATAATCACTGATAATTTTATGTTTTGTTCATTGCTATATCTGCAGTGTCTAGAGTCTCATAGGACTTAGTAAGTTTAATGCGTGTGTGAGTAGTGAGTGTGTGTGTGTGTGAATAAAACCTTTCAGGAGGAAATTAGATATTCCATAGGATGGGATAGTCTATTAGGATTACAGATTCCTACAGTAGCATTTGAAAATTCTAAAATCTAACAAAGAGGGAAGATACTATAATCCATTATATTAGTTACTAGTTGTTGAATGATAATATATTTAAAGATGTCAGCTACATGATGTGTTCATCTACATGCACATTTGTATGTGAATATGACGGAATTCATAGGAATTTGTTCTGAATGAGACAAAGGTTAGTCACAACTAATTGGCAATCATTTGCATGAAATCATTTTTTTATTGGTTTAGCATTTTTTTTTCTAAATTTTAACTTTAGTATTTAAAGTTTTATTTTATTTAAGCAATACAGTGTTAATTAGAGACGTCTTGATTAACTAAAGCAAATTCTGTTTTTTACAGTGATACATTTGATATTGCCTGGAATGGCAGAACTGGGATTCGCCAGAGCAGACTATCAAGTAGCACCTCCTTGCTTGATAAAGATGGAATATTTGCTAATTCAACTAGCAGCAAACTCCTGGAGAGAGCCCGTGGACTTCTCACGTCAGTACTGATCAGTAATGTGATTTTTTTTTTTTTTGTCTGGTTTAAAATTTCTGGCAGGAAAAAATGAAGGAAGGAGGTGGTGAAGTGTTATTTTCATGGGAAGAATTTTGACTGAAACAAGACTCAAAGGTGTTTAGGTAGCATTTACAGCCATGAATCTCATGTGTTGTAAAGCTTGTGTTTTTGTTGATTTTTCTCCCCCATATTACCAGGAGAATCGTGACTGAATATGTTTATTATGGAGATGATAATAAAGGTCTTATTGTTTAGACAGGCCCTACCTTCAGAGAAAGAAAAAGCTATTAGCTCCTTTTAGGATTCCCAATTTTTACTACAAGTCTCCTTTAGTTCTAGCAGTCTTAACAAATTAGGCAAGAAAATCTATAAATGGTGAATGGTTGAGTGATATATGACACTTATCCAAGCTTTCCATTTCTCATAAACTGATTATAGAGTTGAAGACATAGCCATAACCATGCTCTACTATGCTTCATAGAGACCCCATCTCTCCAAAAAAATAAGGAAAAGAAAAAAAATTAGCCAGGTGTGGTAGTGCATGCATGTAGTTCCAGCTATTCAGGAGTCTGAGGTAGGAGGGTCATTTGAGCCAAGGAAGTTGAGGCTGCAGTGAGTCTTGATCTTGCCATTGCACTTCAGCCTGGGTGACCGATTAAGATCCTGTCTCTCAGAGAAAAAAAAAAGGAAAAAAAAGTTATTAATTATTAACATTAACATATTTTAGACATTTCCCAAGCATATCATTTGACCACTAGCTAGAGGTGTGACTGAATTGGATTCCATAATCCTTGTCTGAATCACTACTTAATAATGTTAATAGGTTCTATTTATGTAGGTCTTGCTCTAGCCCAGAGATATACATTAACTCATTTAATCCTCACAATAACTTTTAAGTTATAGGTAGTATTGTCATCCCCATTTTACATTATTACATAATGAAAAGTTAAAGATGTTAAAATCATACCTTAATAGATGGTAGACCATAGATTGTTGTCCAGGTCTTTCTAACTTCCCAGCCCATAATCATAAGCATTGGACTTTATTCCTTCTTTCTGTGGCCATAAAAAAAGCTAAAAATAAAATTAAAAAGACTTGATTTAAGTATGGTATTGAGGTTTGAATAAGGAAAAAAAAAAATGAGTGGAATAGAAGAATTTTTTTTTTTTTTTTTTTTTTTTTTTTTTTTTTTTTGAGACGGAGTCTTGCTCTGTAGCCCGGGCTGGACTGCAGTGGCCGGATCTCAGCTCACTGCAAGCTCCGCCTCCCGGGTTTACGCCATTCTCCTGCCTCAGCCTCCGGAGTAGCTGGGACTACAGGCGCCCGCCACCTCGCCCGGCTAGTTTTTTTTGTATTTTTAGTAGAGACGGGGTTTCACCGTGTTAGCCAGGATGGTCTCGATCTCCTGACCTCGTGATCCGCCCGTCTCGGCCTCCCAAAGTGCTGGGATTACAGGCTTGAGCCACCGCGCCCGGCCAGAAGAATTTTTAATTACCAAAAATGGAAGACTACATTTTGGTGATAAGTACGTTTTTAAAAAATTTATGAAACAAACATCTCACTTAGTCTTGAAATGATAGAAGTAAATCTTCTGTAGGTACAAGAAGCTACTAACAACTGAAGAAAATGAACCTGTAGCTTAGAATGTACAACACAGTGTTACTAATCATCAGGTGTAAATCTGTTTATACTTATATAACAAGGCAGGTGTATTTTCCTTGTTTATTCTTCCTTCCCAAGGTGTCTGCTTGGCTGAATCAGGTAGTGTTTTCATATAGAAGATCTACAGTCTTGGTAGTGGGTATATAATCTGTTGTTTGAGGAGAGACCTTGAAATCTTACTTCTCTACAGTAGCTTTTGTTTTTGTTTTTGTTTTTGTTTTTATGCAGTAGCTTTTTTTAATGAATGATTTATCTCTATAGGAGAAACAAAAATTTCAAACCCAAGCCTGCCCTTCCAAAGGTGAGTACTATGAAAACTCTTTTTGTATTGGTATTCTGCTACACAATTGTTTTTTATTACACATACAATCTTCATACATCAAAAACAAGAAATAACCTTATTTGTATCCAAGATAGTGATTGTGCACTTAGTTGAATCCATTTTAGAAATAACACTGTTATGAAATGACTAAGCCTAATGGTTCAGGTAAATATTTATTTGTGGTATATACCATTTTCTAGTATTTTAATAGCTCCTGAATATAAATGTTGTTCAGTTATTGCCTCTTTATTTAAGGTCTTTTCATTTCTCCTTGAGCCAAGTTAAGGTCAAATTCTGAATTGTACCTGATTTTAAAATAATTTCTGATTAGTGCTTACATAATCCAATTATCTATAATAAATGTTTGCCAGGTTTTTCTATAAAGGGACATTCTCTTTTCAGGCTTATGGTTTCTGATATAACTAGTTGGCTCTGCTGTTGTAGCAGAAATGCGGCTATAATTTGCATTCCAATAAAACTTTATTAATGGACACTGAAAATTGAATTTTATATAATTTTTCACATGCCATAAAATATTATTATTTTAACCCATATAAACCATATATAAATAATGGGAAGGTTTTGGTGAGCAGTACTTGCCCCTCTGTTAATATAGCTCTGGTTTTTTATTTTTTTGCAGGGACTGTTGTTTCATTTTGCTTTGTTTGTTTTATTAATGTTTGTAGCAACTTTATTTGTAATAGCAAAAAACTGGAAGCAACTCAAACTTTCATCAACAGAAAAATGGATAAACACACTGTGGTATATCCATATAATTGAATATTTAACTCACCAATAAAAATTAATAAGCTATTGATGCGTGTAACAACATGAATGAATCTCAGAATAATTACACGCAATAGTAGATACTGTATATAAATCTCAGAAAATATGAATTGCAGTGACAGAGAACAAAGAGGTGGTTTTAAACACACAGACATTTCCAGGGACTACAGCCCCCTGGATCAATGCAGGTAAGTAGTTAAAAAGTACACTCCCCAGTTAATTTCTGGAAGGGGTTTGTCTGTGTACTTCTGTAACTGTTGTTTGAGGATTGGGCTCCTCTCTAGTCTGTATCTGGTAGCCACAGGCAAACAAACAGTAGACCCCTGGGATACTGACTGTGAGTTCCAGCGTTTCCTGAGTTTTTTCATCTGACTTGCTCCAGCAATAAAGCTAGAGCAGATTGTCTGTATAGATTATCCCTGGAAGGAGTTTATTCATGGATTGATCACAGCTGCCACAGCTCCCTCCCAAGGGATGGCCTCCTTAACCATATAGTTCTGGGAATAGTTCTGGGAATTGATGGGACACTGAATTTCTGAGTCTCTAGACCAGTGAAAACAAATAAATGGGCCCACTTTCTTCCCCCAAGATGAGATAATGCAGTCTGATCTAAAATGTAGGCGTTTGCTAGAATTCCTCTTTCCAGCATAGTGCAGAGAGAATCCTACTTTCAGCTTCACCCTGAGGATAGAAGGAACTGGAACACACTTTTAACACTTCAACCTTTTTAGCTGTGTCTAGAGGGAATGACTTCTCTCTTAAACGTTTTGAGGTACTGACAGAACTTGGCACATCCTAATTTCCTGGAGGCAACCAAAAACAAAGGCAGCAGTTTGGACAAACACAAAGGTTTGAGAGTTACCTTAGAATTTCTGGCCAGACTGACTGGTTAGGTCCTTCTACATGAAACGGGACTGGGAGAAGCTATTAGGTTATCTAATGTGCAGGAAACACAGAGGGTAAAGGCAAATGAAGAAATGGGGAAGTGTGTTCCAAATAGAGAAAAAAGATAAATTCAAAAAGTACCAGAAGAAGAAAGAAAAAGTGAGATAAAACAGTTTCAAAGATGTAAAGGCAGAAAGCTACTCAAGTCTGGGGAAATAGAACTCCAGATCTAGAAAATTCAAAGGACACCAAATACTATCAATCCAAAGAGATCCATGTTAAGGTATGTTATAATCAATTTGTCAAAAGTTAAAGACAGAGTATTTTTTAAAGAGCAACAATGAAAAAGCAACATGTTAAATACAAGGGTCCCCCACAAGACTATCATCAGATTTTTCATGAGAAACCTTGCATGCCAGAGGTAGTGGGATTCAAAATCCTCTGAGAAAAAAGACCTGCCAACCATAGTACTATGCCCAGCAATTTTGTCTTTCAAAAATGAAAAGGAGAGATAACAACTTTCTCAGACAAACAATGGCTAAGGGAATTCAGCACTGCTAGATCTGACTTACAGGAAAGTAGAACTCTGTTTTCTTGAACTTCTTTCTTGAGAGTTCTCTAAACAAAGTTCTTCAAGCTAAAGGACAATGGTACCATGAGAATATGAAAGCAGAAAACTCACTGATAAAAGTAAGTACACTATCTAATATAAACATTCTAATTATGTAATGCCAGTGTGTAAATCAATGATATCTCTAGTGTAAAGGTTGAAATACAAAACTATTGAAACAATGGCAGCTACAAAAGTTTGTGAAGGGACACAAATTATAAAAAGATATAAAATGTAACATCAAAGAGATAAAACATGAAGGGTGAGTAAAAGTGTAGGGTTTATGCGTGCAATGAAAGTTTAGTTTTTATAAGCATAAAATAGCCAGTTGTAAGTATATGACTGGCTTTTATGTAAGCCTCAAGGTGACCACTTTTAATGGATACACAAAAGATAAAAGGATGGAAGTCGTACCACTATAGAAAACCACCAGACCACAAGGGAAGACAGCAGTAGTGGAAGAAAGGCTCTACAAAGCGATAAAATAACAAACAAAGTGGCACTAGTAAATCTTTACCTATCAATAGCTGGTTTGAATGTAAATGGATTAAATTCTCCAATAAAAGACACAGAGTGCCTGAATGCGTTAAAAGAAGAGAAACTCATCTATATGCTACCTGCAAGAGACTCATTTTAGCTTTAACAGTGTACAGAGAATGAACATTAAGGGATGAAAAAAATAGCCCATGCAAATAAAGAAGAGACAGCAGCACTATCCTTATAACAGACAAAATAAAGTCAAAAACTGTAGATGAGATAAAGAAGGTCAATATGTAATGATAAAAAGGGGTCTGGTCATCAAAAGGTTGTAACAATTTTAAATATATATGCACCCAACATTGTAGCATCTAAATGTATAAAGCAAATATTGAGACATCTGAAGAGAGAGAGAAACTACAATACAGTAATCCTAGGGGATTTCAGTACCCCACTTTCAACAATGAACAGACCATCCACACCAAAAATCAATAAGGAAACAGTGGATTTGAAGAAAACATTGGACCAAATGCGTTTAATAGACATATACAGAACTTTTCAATCAACAGCAGCAGAATACACATTCATCTGAAGCGCACATAGGACATTCTTCAGGAGATTACAGGCGTGAGCCACACCATGCCTGGCCAGTAATAAAAATTCTTTCATAAAAGAATAGGACCAGATAGTTTCATGATGCAACACTACCAAATATTTAAAGAAAAATGAGTACTGGTCTTTCTCAAACTCTTTCAAAAAACTGAACTGGAGAGAATACCTGAAACTCATTTTACAAGGCCAGCATTACCCTGATAGCAAAGCGATATGAAAATACTACAAGAAAATTAGTTCAGCTACTATGGAGAAGTTCGGAGATTTCGCAAAGAACTAAGAGTTGAACTCCCATTCAACCCAGCAGTCCCATGACTGGGTGCATGCCCAAAGGAAAATAAATTGTTCTACCAAAAAGACACATGCACCTGTACATTGATTCACAGTAGCAAAGACTACTGTGAATAGTGCAGATATCCTCATCAAAATGCTATTACACCATATTCAATACAACATTTGAAAGGATCATTTACCATGATCAGTTGGGATTTATTCTTGGGATACAAGAATGGTTCAACATATGCAAATCAAGAAATGTGATTTACCATATTAACACAATGAATAGCAAAAACCATACTATCATCTCAACACATGCAGATAAAGAATTTGACAAAATTCAGCCTTTCATGATAAAAGCTCAACAAATTAGATGTAGAAGGACTGTTCCTCAATATAGTTAGGCATTATGTGACAAGCCCACAGCTGCCATTATACTTATTGGTGGAAAGTTGAAAGCTTTTCTGTTAGGATCTGGAACAAGAAAAGGATGCCCACTGTCACCGCTTTTGTTACACTTCAATTCAGTGTATTACTGGAATTGTTAGCCACAGAAATTAGATAATAAAAAGAAATAAAAAACATACAGATTTAAAAGGAAGAAGTGGTATTGTGGTTGTCAACAGCATAACGTTGTATAGAAAATCCTCAAGACCCCACTAAAAAGCTGTTAGAACTGATACATAAATTCTGTAATGTGCTTCAGTAATGTTTCAGGATACAAAGTCAACATACAAAAATCAGCAGTGTTTCTTGCTTTTTTTTTTTTTTTTTTAAATAGAGACAGGGTATCACTCTGCCACTCAGGCTGAAGTGCAGGGGCATGGTCGTAGCTCACTGTACCTTGAACTCATGGGTTCAAGCAGTCCTTCCACCTCGGCCTCCTCAGTAGCTAGGACTGCAGGTGCACACTACCACCTCTGGCTATTAAATTTTTTTTTTTTTTTTTTGGTAGAGTCTTCTTTGGTAGAGTCTTCTTTCTCTGTGTTGCCCAGGCTGGTCTTGAAGTCTTAGCCTCAAATGATTTTACTGCTTTGGCCTCCTAAAGTACTAGAGTTATAGTCATGTGCCACTGCACCCAGCCTAAAAATCAGTAGCATTTTATAAACTAAAAATGAACTATCTGAAAAAGAAATTAAGGAAACCATCCCATTTACAATAGCATCAAAAAGTATAAACTATTTTATAGTAAACTTAACCAAAGATGTTAAAAATTTGTATACAAAAAATCATAAAACATTGATGAAATCAAAGACAATGCAAATAAATGATGTCCTGTGTTAGTGGATTGGAAAATTAATATTGTTAAAATCTCCATATTGCCCAAAGTGATTCACTGATTCAGTGCAATCTCTATCACATTCCATTTTCATTTTTCACAGAAATAAAAAAAAATCCTGAAATTCATATGAATATACAAAAGACCCAAATAGCCAAAGCAATCTTGAACAAAAAGAACAAAGCTGGAAGCTCACACAACCCGATTTAAAAATATATTAGATATTATAATCAAAACAGCATGGAGCTGGCAGAAGAAAATATACATTAACCAATGGGAAAGTATTAAAAGCTCAGAAGTAAACCCGTACATTTATGGTCCGTTGACTTTAAACAAAGGTGCCAAGTATACACAATGAGTAAAGTGCAGTCTCTTCAATAAATGATGTTGGGAAAACTGGATATTCACATGTAGAAGAATGGAATTGGAACCATATCTCACCCCATGTAAAAAATCCAACTCAAGTGGGTTAAAGACTTAAATATAAGACCTGAAACTGTTAAACTTGAATGCAGATTTGAACTGTGCAGGTCCACTTACACATGGGTTTTAAAACATAAATACAGTCATACATATCAGTGGGATCTACCTCTGCAACCAAATGTGGATCAAAAATACGGTATTTGTGAGATACAAGATCCACCCTTATGGAGGACCAACTTTTTGTACCTATGGGTTCTGCAGGGCTGGCCATTGGACTTGAGTATGTACAGATTTTGTTTTCTCAGCGTGGTTCTGGAACCAATCCCCATGGATACTGAGGGACAACTGTAGAATAAAACGTAGGGGGAAAACTCTATGACACTGTTTTGGACATTGATTTCTCTGACCCCCGAAACACAGATAACGAAAGCAGTAATAGACAAATGCATCAAACTCGAAAGCTTCTGCACAGCAAAGGAACTAATCAACAGAATGATGAGACAAACTGTAAATGGGAGAAAATATTTGCAGACTATGCATCTGTCAGTGGGTTCATGTCCAGAATATATAAGGAGTCCAAACAACTTAATAGCAAAAAAGCAAATAATTTGATTTAAAAATGGGCAAAAGACTTAAATAGACATTTTGCCAAAGAAATATCTTAGGGCCTGAGGATCAGCCTGCTCAGCAGCCCCACCCCTGACAGTGCAGCTCCTGTGATCATCAGATTTGTGCCTTCCCTGAGGGCCTGAGGATGGGCCCACTTGGTTGCCCGACTCTTGCCAGCACCACCCCCATGACGAATGGATTTGTACTCTTACCATAGGTCCTGAGGACCAGCCCACCCAGCATCCCACTCCTGATGACACTGTCCCTGCAACTGGCTGGACTGGTGCTTTTTGTGTGCGCCTTCCAGAGCCAATGGACTGGTGTGTATCCAATGATGCAACCTACAGAACCACCATGCTTTATATGTGTACCCTGCAGGGTCTGAGCGCCAGGCTGTCTGGTAGTTCTGCTCTGCTCCTCGTGACACTGCCTTTTCATTTGCTTGAACAACCATGCTTTGGACATACACCCTTGGCATCAAGATCGCTTGCGTGGTGGCTTTACCCACAGCCACACTGTCACCCAGGCTGGAGTACAGTGGTGCGATCTTAGCTCACTGCAGCCTCTACCTCCCAAGCTCAATCAATTCTCCTGCCTTAGCCTCACAAGTAGCTGGAAATACAGGCATGCACCACCATGCCCAGCTAATTTTTCTATTTTTGGTAGACAGGATCTCACTATGTTGCCTAGGCTTGTCTCAAACTTCTGACCTCAAGCAGTTTTTCTGCCTTGGCCTCCCAAAGTGCTGGGGTTACAGGCATGAACCACTGTGTCTGGCCCACTGCACTTTAAAACAAACAAACAAAAATATGCAGGGTCTCATTATGTTGCCCAGACTGGACTTGAACTCCTCGGTTCAAGTGATCCTCTAGCCTCAGCCTCCCAAATTGCTGGGATTATAGGCATATACCACGTGCATGGCTTGGAACTGTCACTCATGCCTTGTTCATGCCCCCCAGGACCAGAGGACTGGCTTGCTTGGTGGCACCAACATAGTACTGGAATAGCACACCAACTTTGTAAACACCCATAGCCTAAGTCACTGAGACAGTAACATCGGATGTTGACTACAGCTAAAGAAATTACACAGAGACTACACTGCTGCACCTACCTAGAACCAAAGCCAAAGCACCCTACCCAATTACCACCCTAGGATCCATCTACAGGAAAATGTCTTCTATGAAAGTTACCCCATAAAATTGGAAGAGGCAACTGTTTCCCCAAGTGGCACAGGTCAATACAGGGACCCAAGAAATATGATAACTACCGGATAAAAATGTGCAAAAGAATAAAACTCACTGGTAGAAGTAAATGCAGAATCAAATTTAGAACTAGTAGATGCAAGTTCACTTTCAAACTCAGAATATATTATTAATGTAATGGTGGCATATAGTCTTTTAAATCTCTAGTATGAAGGTTATAACGCAAAATGGTCAGTGATGTCTATAGCTACAATTAGATGTTGAGTAACACATGATTTTAAAAAGATGTAAATTAAGGCAGCAAGTTATAAATTGTGGAGGGATAGGGATAAAAGTCTAGCGTATTTGTATGCAAAGTTATTATGTTTAAAATAGTCCATTATAAATATAAGATTTTAAAATGTAAGCCCCATAGTAACCTGAAAGAATAAAATGACAGCAGATACATACATAAGAAAGAGAAAAGAATTAAAGCTTAACACTGCAGAAAACCACCAAAGCAGACAGATAAATAGTAAGAGAGGAAGAAAGGTAAAAAAATATATATACAAAACAACTAGAATACAATTAACAAAATGGCAGGAGTAAGTCCTCACCTATCAATAATGACCTTGAATGTAAATGCATTAAATTCTCCAATTAAAAGATACAGACTAGTGGAATGAATAAATAAACAAGACCCAACTATATGATGCATTCAAGAAAATCACTTTACCTATAAAGACTCATAGAATGAAAGTGAAGGAATGGGAAATGATATTATACACAAAAGAAACCAAAAGAGAGCGTGAGTAGCTGTAGTTATGTCAGATAAAATAGACTTCAAATCAAAAACTGTAAAATGAGACAAGCAGGCCGTTATATAATGATAAAGGGGTCGATTCAACAAGAGGCTATAACAATTGTAAATATATATGCAGCCAACACCCAAGCACCCACAAATATGTGAAGGAAATATTATTAACCCTAAAGGGAGAGAGAGATAGCAATACTGTCATTATAGGGGACATCAACACTCCACTTTCAGCAATGGATAGAATAGCCAGACAGAAAATCGGTGAAGAATGATAGTTAAACTGCACTCTAGATAAATGAACCTAACAGACATTTATAAAACATTCTGCCCAGCAGTTGTAGAATACACATTTTTTTCTTCTTTTTCTTTTTCTTTTTTTGGAGACTTGAGTTTCGCTCTTGTCACCCAGACTGGAGTGCAATGACATGATCTTGGCTCCCTGCAATCTCCACCTCCCAAGTTCAAGCAATTCTCCTGCCTCAGCCTCCCAAGTAGCTGGGATTACAGGCATGTGTCACCATGCCTGGCTAATTTTTTGTATTTAGTAGAGACGGGGTTTCACCATGTTGGTCAGGCTGGTCACGAATTCCTGACCTCAGGTGATCCACCCACCTTGGCCTCCCAAAGTGCTGGGATTATAGGCATGAGTCACCATGCCTGGCCAACATTTTTTTCATTAGCACATGAAACTGTCTTCAAGATATATCATGTGTTGGGCCACAAAACAAGTCTCAAAAAAATTCAAATTTTTAAATTGAATTTTTAAGTAATTTTAGTAAGTTAAAAAATTTCAAATTGGGAGCCGGGCGCAGTGGCTCACACCTGTAATCCCAGCATTTTGGGAGGCCGAGGCGGGCAGATCACGAGGTCAGGAGATCGAGACCATCCTGGCTAACACGGTGAAACCCCGTCTCTACTAAAAATACAAAAAAATTAGCCAGGTGTGGTGGCAGGCGCCTGTATTCTCAGCTACTCAGGAGGCTGAGGCAGGAGAATGGCATGACCCGGGAGGCAGAGCTTGCAGTGAGCCGTGATCACACCACTGGGATCCAGCCTGGGTGACAGAGTGAGACTCTGTCTCAAAATAATAACAATAATAATAATAATAATAAACGAAATTTCAAATTGGGGAGTATCTTTTGTGACCATAAGGGATTAAACTAGAAATCAGTAATAGAAGGTTTTTTAGACACTGTATACAAACAGTTTTTGAACAACATGCTTCTGAACTACAAATGAGTCAAAGGAGATACTAAAAAGGAAATTTTGAAAAATTTAAACAAAGGAGAATCCAAATGCAATGTACCAAAACCTGTGGTCTACAACAAAAGCAGTTCTAATGGGGAAGTTTATAGCAATAATTGTCTACGTCAGTAAATGAGAAAGATCTCCAGTAAACCACCAATAACATTATTCCTCAAGGAACTAGGAAAAATGAGAACAAGATAAACCTTAAGTTAATAGAAGAAAATAAATGATAAAGCTCATAGCAGAAATAAGTGAAATAGTGACTTAAAAAATACAAAACATTAATTAAGAGTTAGTGTTTTGAAAAGATAAAAATCGACAAATTTCTAGCTAGACAAAATTTTAAAAGGGGAAGATTCAAATTGAGAGATGTGAAAAGGTGACATTATGACTGGTATTACAGAAATATAAGGGATCATAAGAGCCTGTTACTAACAACTATAAGGCAACTATTTGGAAAACCTAGAAGAAATGGGTAAATTCCTAGTCACATACAACCTACCAAAATTGAATCATGAAGAAAATCTGACGAAACCGGTAACGACTATGAGTTCAAATCAGTAATAAAGTTTCCCATCAACGAAAAGTCTAGTACCTGACAGCTTCACTGCTCAGTTCTACCAAACATTTGAAGAAGAGCGAATCTCAGTCCTTTTAAAATTATTTCAGAAAAATGGAGAGGAGAGAATTCTTCCAAACTTATTTTCAAGCACTTGATAAGAAAACCAGACAAGAACACAACAAAAAAGGAAATTATAGGACAATGTCTCTGATTGAACATGGATGCATAAATCCTCATGGAATTAAGAAACCAAATTCAAAAGCACATTAAAAAGATAATTTATCATGACTAAATGGGATTCATCCCAGGGATGCAAGAATTGTTTAACATATGCAAATCAATTAATGTGATACATT
The DNA here is from genome assembly GCF_047675955.1 of Chlorocebus sabaeus. NCBI lineage: Eukaryota > Metazoa > Chordata > Mammalia > Primates > Cercopithecidae > Chlorocebus > Chlorocebus sabaeus. The sequence goes on along the minus strand of NC_132929.1, from coordinate 47,723,094 downwards.
ACATTAACAGAATTAAGGGAAAAATTATACAGTTATTTCAATAGAAACAGATAAAGCATCTGACAATTCAACACTCATTCATGATAAAAACTCTCATGATACACACAGAACGAATGTACCTCAACACAGTAAAGACCAAACAACAGACTCACAGAGAACATACTAAACAAGGAAAAATGGAAAGTTTTTCTTCTGTGATCCAGAATAAGACAAGGATGCCCACTTTCACCACTTTCTCTATTCAACATAATACTGAAAGTCCTAGCCAGAGCAAGTAAACAAGAGAAAGAAATAAAGGGCATACAAATTGGAAAGGAGGAAGACACTAACTTAATTATCTAATGTTAAGTACATTAGATCAATTATATAGTGCTTGATATTTATACATATTTGTTCCCCAGGAATTAAAAACTGGCTACTTAATGAAAGCTAATTAAAATTAAAATGTCATATTGTTTTTAAATAAAAAGTTTCTTTTAACCATAACAAGAACAAAAAGACAAACTCATAGCAGTATATAGTAGAATTATAGTTCCCAAAGGTTTGGGGTGTAGGAGTGGGATGGGAAAGAGACAACACTGGTCAAAGGATAATGTTTCAGGTAGACAGGTTCTATTGATCTTTTGCGTAGCAGGTTGAATATGGTTCATAATAATGTATTATATATTTCAAAGTTGCTGTACAAATAAATTTCAGGTGATCTCACCACAAATAAATAAGTATGTGAGATATTTTATTTAGCCTGATTTAATCACTACTCAATGTATGCATGTATCATAGTATCACATTGTGCCCCATAAATATATAAAATTATTATTTGTCATTTTAAAAAAGATGAAAAACCAAAAATATACAGTGACCTAAAGTAGATTAAAGATTGCCAGACGCCAGGTGCGGTGGCTGACGTCTGTAATCCCAGCACTTTGGGAGACCAAGGTGGGTGGATTTGCCTGAGCTCAGGAGTTCAAGACCAGCCTGGGCAACACGGTGACACCCCGTCTCTACTAAAAATACAGAAAATTAGCTGGGCATGGTGGCGAGTGCCTGTAGTCCCAATTACTCAGGAGGCTGAGTTGCTTGAACCCAGGAAACGGAGGTTGCAGTGACCAAGTTTGTGCCACTGCACTACAGCCTGGGCGACAGAGTGAGACTCCACTCTCAAAAAAAAAAAAAAAGATTTCCAGGAAGCAGCATGCAGTGTTTAGGGAAAAGAGAGGAGTTGCAAAGTGGGAGAAGGAACAAAGAAAGCATTAGGGGCTATAGATAAGCTCATTATCTTGATTGTGGTGATGGCTTCATAGCTGTATAAATATGTCATAATTTGTATACATTAAATACGTGCAGCCTATTTTGTTTCAGTAAAGCTATTGGAAAAAAGATCATTGAGGGAAAAGAATTTAGACTCATACTAACTTTTTGATCTTTTTACTTATTGAATACATATGTTTTAAACTTCTTACTACTTTTAATTCATTTTAACTTTTTATTTAAAATACCTTCTGTTTACACAGTCTATGCTAGGTAAGATATATCCCTATCCTGAGGAATTTTTTGAGTATGTGGTAGGAGACCAAATATCCTCAACTCACTAATTTCATCCCAGACTAAGTTCTCTATTTAAGAAGTAGGGATGAGTTAGGTAGGGATGGAGTGTGGATGGGTGGAAGTAGTGGGTGGAAGGGATGACATCTAGGTTGGGTTTTTCAGGATAAGTCAAAACAATCTGAGATCCTTGTTGTTACAGGGAGCCTTTCCATCAAACCTGTTGACAGGAGCCACAGTCAGCACTTAGTTTGTACAACTTTGTCTCTGAGATGACACACAGCTGTTCACTTTTGGATAACAAGTTAGCCTAATTTGAATCAGACAAGCATCCAGTTGAAATGCAGAGGCTGTTTTCATGAGCTCAAGTTCATCCTTCCACAAGATGATAGCTCTGTTTTGGTAGTACTTTCCCATTTTTCTTGTTAGAATTTATTCCCTCATAACTTGAAACTGTCACTTGTATTAGATCTACTTTTCTAACATCACCTATTTTTTAGTTACATTCTTTTAGTGACAGCTGCATAGCCCAGTTGTACATTTGTACTTTGATATCTTCCTTATCTCAAAATTCATGCTCAAAGTAATTTTACTGTGTCGCTCCCCTAGTACATTTTTATAGTCACTTAGGCTCAAGTCTTGAATTTATTGTTTTTTTGAGACAAAGTCTCACTCTGTCACCTAGGCTGGAGTGGCACAATCTTGGCTGACTGCCACCTCTGCCTCTTGGGTTCAAGCAGTTCTTGTGCCCCAGCCGCCCAAGTAGCTGGGATTACGGGCATGCACCACCATGCCCGGCTATTTTTTTTTTTTTTAACTAGAAACAGAGTTTTGCCATATTGACCTCACTGGTCTCCAACTCCTGGCCTCAAGTGATCTGCTTGCCTCGGCCTTCCAAAGTGCTGGGATTACAGGTGCGAGCCACTGTGCCCAGCCTTGAAGTTAATTTTATTACCCATTTTAGTCCTTTTTAATAACATGAGAAATACCTTAGTTTGTTTGGGCTGCTATGATAAAATGTTTTAGATTGGTTAATTTATAAACGAAAGAAATATATTACAGCGCAAGAGGCAGGGAAGTTCAAAATCAAGTTTTCAGAGTTGATGTTTAGTGATGGTCCATTCCTCGTGGAATTATACCTTCCATGTGTTTTAACATGGCAGCTCTTTTGGGCCTCTTCTATCAAGGTACTAATACCACTACCCAGCTACTTCCCAAGGGCCCCTCTCCCTTGCCTCCTAGTACTGTCGCACCAGGATTAGGTTTCAATATATGAATTTTGGGAGACTCAAGCATTTAGACTATAATCAAGCAATATCTTATTAATCTTTTTGTCTACAGCACCTTGCACAGCAAGTGTAGATAATTGTTGAAAAAAATAATAAACTGGTTAACTGAGCTTAATAAACTCAACCATAATGATGGAATTAAGAAAGGAAAGAAGTAGGCAAGGAACTGAAGCCGTAAGAAAGGAAATAACTCTGTATCCCTTTACCTCTAGATTTATGGTCATATTTTATCTTTTTTCATAAACCTTATGTGCGATCGAATTATTTTTTAATGTCCCAATAGCCTGAACTTGAATGCAATGTATCCTTAGCACTTACAACAGAGCCTGACCTTTAGTAATGACTCTAAACATTTGTTGATTGACCAGATTATTGTCAGGTATATGGGAAGAAGTCTTATCTCCACTTGATAGGGAAAGGTTTGCTCAAAGTTCGTTAGTTGCTAGCTTTTTTTTTTTTTTTTTTTGAGATGGATTTTCATTCTGTCGCCCTGGCTGGAGTGCAGTGGTGCGATCTCAGCTCCCTTCAACCTCTGCCTCCCAGGTTCAAGCGATTCTCCTGTCTCAGCCTCCCGAGTAGCTGGGATTACAGGTGCCTGTCACCACACCTGGCTAATTTTTGTATTTTTAGTAGAGGTGGTGTTTCGCCATGTTGGCCACGCTGGTCCCAAACTCCTGACCTCAGGTAATCCACTGTCCTCGGCCTCCTCACGCCTGGGATTATAGGCGTGAGCCACCACACCTGGCCAGTTACTAGGTATTTAATTCATTCAAACTAATATTTATTGAATCCTACTCTGAACCAGATACTATTTTAGAAATTGAGGGTACAGGGATGAACGGTACAGTCAGAATTCTCTGGGAGGTTATCTTTTACTTATTTTTTATTTTGTGAGACAGTATTTCGCTCTGTCACCCAGGCTGGAGTGCAGTGGCGCAATCCCGGTTCACTGCAGCCTCTGGCCCTGAGCTCAAGCAATCCTCCCATATCTCCACCTCCCGAATAGCTAGGACCGCAGGCACTCGCCACCACACCTGGCTAATTTTTGTACTTTAAGTAGGGAAGAGACCTTTCCATGTTGCCCAGGCTGGTCTGCAACTCCTGAGCTCAGGTGATCTGCCTGCCTTGACTGTGCTAGGATTACAGGCCTCAACCACAGTGCCTGGCACTCCAGGAGGTTATTTTTTAGAGAAGAAGAAGACAATATACAAATTAACAAATAAATGAAAAAATAATTTAGATGATATTATATGCGGTGTTGAAAATTAAGTGACATGTAATTGACATAGTAGTGGGCTATTTTTTTCAGTATTTAAGCAAGAACTTTCTGAGAAAGTTACGTTTAAAGTACAAATTCAGTGCCAAGTAGAACCAAGTCTTGCAAAGGCCCGGCAATAGAGTATTCCAAGCAAATGAAAAAAATTGGAATGACTCTGAGGCAGAAATGAATGTCATGTTTGGTTTTACAAACTTTTACAATGTACCTGACAGCAAAGATTTTTTAGTAGTTATTTTATTTTACATAGTCCCTCTGGTGTTTTTTTCATAGTGAAAAACAATTTAAACTCAAACTTTATTTCCAAGGTCTTTTTCTCAATAGTATCTTAAAAGTGGAAGTGGGGGAATTATTTTAGGCTTCAATGCTAATTTGTTTTTGCATAAGGGTAACCTATGAATTCTTCTAATTGATTCTTGACTAGTATGAAAAATTATTTTTCATGAGTATACATACAGTGAAGCTGTGATAATTCAAAAGTACTAATAAAAGTAAAACAAAACTGTCTGATATTTAGCACAAATACCCTTTTTACATGTATGTTGTTTTACATGGCTTTTTTTTTTTTGATCAATAGTGTTTGCAAGTATTTTCCCATGTCAGGAAATATAGGTTTACAGTAACTTTATGAGCTGCGGAGTATTCAGTTGTGTAAATGAAACATACTTAATATAAATAATTCCATATAATTGTGTATCTCTATAATTTTTCACTATTTTTGAAGTATATTATTATAAAAAACATAGATCTTGTTTGATAACTCCTTAGAATAACTGTAAATATCTAGTTTTGAAATTTCTCATCAGGAAAGTTATAATAATTTACATTCCTAAGAACAGTGAGTATATAGTGTATGTCTGTTTCCCCACCACCTCATGAATACTGACTCTTGTCAGTCTTTATTGTATTTGCCAAACTGATGCAGAAAACCTTTTTTAAAAGAAATGACATTTTCCTTCAATACAGGTGAGATTGAATGGATTGTGATTTTGTTACTTGCCATTTGTACTTTGAGAATTGCCTCGTCAGATCATCGGCCCTTTTTTTTATTGTGATATCTATTTAAGAATTTTTACAAGTTTTTTTTACGTACAGATAATAAACCTTTTCATTTGTAGGAAATAACATTTCCTTAATTCAGGTTGTTTACATGTGTGTTGTACTTCTTTCAATTTGCATGGTTTTGTTTTTTTAATGTTTGTATTGTCAAAATAAATACCTTTAGACTTGAAAATTTGTCATGTTTTTAACACAATCTTGTGTTTCTCATACATTAACTTTTCACTACTTTTTAAATAACATATAGTTTACATCTGTATAGATACATTCTTTCCATTTACAAACTTACTACCATAAATATTGTATGGTTTAACTATCTTTTCTTTGTATACTTTAGTTGCTTCATGTCTAACTCCTATTTTCCTAATTTATAGTGTAGTACATCATGATGAGGCTTAATAGGGACTATGCTTTGTTTTTTTGTCTTGTTTTTTTGTTTTTTTGACGGAGTCTCTCATTGTCGCTCTGGCTGTTGTGCAGTAGTACGATCTTGGTTCGCTGCCACCTCTGCCTCCCGGGTTCAAGCAGTTCTCCTGCCTCAGCCTCCTGAGTAACTGGGACTACAGACACATGCCACCATGCCTGCCTAATTTTTCTATTTTTAGTACAGATGGGGTTTCACTATGTTAGCCAGGCTGGTCTCGAACTCCTGACCTCGTGATCCGCCCACCTCAGTCTCCCAAAGTGCTGGGTTTGCAGGCATGAGCCACCGTGCCCAGCCTATGCTTTGTTTTTGTGTATGTCCCTGGCACACCGACTGTCACCCTGGTATTTAGTTGTTGTCTCTGTGAGTCAGGATTCAGTTTGAGATGACAATAATTACAGTAGATATTTTTAAGTAGAAAGGGAATTAAGTAGGCACTTACAAAATCATTAGAAGTCACATGTTAAAATAACATTTGCAGGAATGTCCCCTAGATGTAATTAGAAAGCTAGGAAATCAGGAAGCTGTCAGTGCAGCTGCTACTTGCAGGTATATACTGCCTGTGGTGTAATTTAGCCATCTGGCAGAAACTGCTACAACTATTTGCTCCAGAGCTAAGCTGCATTTAGTATAGTTGTGATGACAACACAAATGTTCTGCACTCTGCCTCTGAGCATTCACAAAACTAGTGCCTGGATGCTGGAACTACAGAAAAAAGGTACATAAAGTATGTGCATTTTTGCTAGCAGAAGCAGAACTAGTAGCCAGAGCCTCTTCCTCAGTTACACCTTCCCAGTTTCACATGTGGGCCTTTTACTAGTAAACTTAAACCATATCCAGAACTCTAGATGCAAGAGAGTTTGTGAAGTGTGCTTTTCTTTTTAGAGAAAAAAATGAATGTTAGATATCAGTCTTTCATATTCATCATAGTCATTTAAGATGGGAAATGATCATATAGATAGGAACTGATGAAAACTGGCTGAGAATTTTGACTTATTGTTAGATTAATCTATGTGAGCAATTTATTTTTTCTCTTCTTTCAGCACTTGCTAGAAGTAAATTCTTTAAAGCACCTGACAAGACTGACACTACAAGATCGCATTACCAAGTCTCTTCTTCATTTACACAAGAAGAAAAAACCTCCCAGCATCAGTGCCCAGTTTCAGGTTATTTCCTGTTTTGCTTAAAACAAATAAGAATCTGTATCTTTCAGATTGTCGTTGAAAGGTTAAAGTGATCAGCAGGGTACTCGAATGGGATTTTAATTTATGTGACTAAAAAGTCATATATTACTGATCATTTTGGAAAGAAGAACCAAAGATGAAAAAAAAAAAAAGTCAGATGCCTTTGTTTTTCATCCACATATGCCTGGATAATGGCTATCTCAATATTTGTTATTTTCAGTGTGAGGAGAAAGCAGAAAATTGATGTTATAAACAAATCTGCCTTTAAACCCTGCTGCTTAGATAATGTCACTGTTGTATAATGATGATGTATGTTTTTTTTTCCCTGCTTAAACCTCATGCTGCTACCATTGATAGTTAACTAAATGAGGCTGAAGGGCTTTTTTCTGTGTATTTATTTTACTTTTGTCTATGTAGAAATCCAGTTCTTTTTTGGGGGGCTTTTAGGAATAAATATGATAATAGTTAACCAAATTTCTTCCAGAATAATTGTTTTCAGATTCCTTTTTAAATTGCCTCTTCCATTCTTCTCAAATCATCTATCTCCTAAGATCTTTTCATTTGGTAGATATTTATGAAAATAAGAAAAATATCTGGTAGATAACAATGCTTTGCGTAATTTTACTCTATTTCATGTTTATATCACAGAAGCAATGCTCACTGTTGAATAAAAATGTCCTTATTCATGATAGATGTATCTGTATATGTTAACACTTTTTAAAATGCTTCTTTTACAGCTAGGATGTTTGAACATAAATTATCTACTAATGTATCATTGTGTGATTTATAGGCACAGTTCTTCAAATTGTGGGCTAGAAATGTCATTTTATTTTAGGTGATTCTCACCATAGGCCTAAAGGAAAATTTGAATCTGTGAAGGCTGTTTGGTCACATGCTTTCTCTTTAAAAAAAAAAAAAAAGAAAAAAAGCAAGATCAAGGAGCCGTATAACTCATATGTGCAAATAAGCTTAAAGGAAAGGGAATTGAGTATAATGAAATCACTGCCATGAATTTTAAAAATCCTTCTTAATAATCATATGGGTTAATGGCATTTGGTTGGGAAGAATGAGAAGATAGTGCTTAGGGACGTCTGTCTTTACCCTGCTGCTGTCCTCACAATCCAGACTTTGTAGATTAGAAATGCAAAGATTAATGGGTTATAGAAAAAAAATCATGTTGAGTGATATGTTTATTAATATACAACATAAATATGAGTCATAAGCAGACTTAATACAATGGTTAGTTTATTAGCATATTTCTCCCTGATTAGCAAATCCACGTGGGAAGCCAAATTCTGATCAAAAGGTAATTTGGTGAGCTCAATGTCTGAAAAGGGAACATTATTAATCTCATGATTATGAAAGGTAGAATTATTAAGCTGTTAAGTGTCCTTTGTTTTGTTACCTTGGATCTTTTACAGATGCCATGTATACTGAAATCATTCTTTAATTTGAAGAATACCATATAGCTAGTACAATAAAAACTTAGTTATAATCACAATCCTATTGTGTCTTTTAAAATCCTTCCAAATTTACATATTCTTAATTTATATTCATGAATTATATTTAATTTTTAGAAAAAGAGTTCTCTTTAATATTTCTAATAGACCATTAAGTTATTACAAAAGTAATGAGTTAATTTTTGATTATTTGGAAAATATAGATGAGCAAAAACAAGTGAAAGTCATCTACCATCCATAGATAATGACCAATGTATAGTATGTTTTCCAGGCCCTTTGCCAAAAATTTACACATATGCATTTTCTAATAGGTGTTGTCTAAGTTTTTCTCCAATTGTTCTAGGATAATTGCTATTATATTTATTATAAAGGTGAGGAAACCAAGTAGCAGATGAGGAAATTGCAGGTGATCAAAATGGATGGCACCCAGCCGTCTTTGACTCTGTGCCCTTCCTTGAATGCTTGTTTTCATGAAAATGATATCATAGAACTCACAAAGGATTAACTGATACAGAAATTGCCCTTCTGCTATAAACAACCAGAAATTGGACGAAAGATATTATGAGTCAGATATTTTCAGATATTAGACAGTAAGCATTATGGGGTTCCAATCTGTGAGAATAGGGGAAATAAATGAGGAAAGCCCCAGATTAACACCTAAAGATAATTTGCTACAGCTCAGGAAGAAGAAACCCAAACAAATGCCAGTGGTCTTGCTAACTGAAGAGATGGAGATAGAAAGGTTGAGGCAACTAGAATTTGTGAGGCAGAGTAAAGAGGAGAAGGACATCGTATGAAGAGAAAGAGCTAGACTGCTGAGGGGTCTCCTTGAGTCTCTGTGACTGACTACTGATCTCTGCATGTGTGGGTTAAAATTCCATGAGATTGGGGAAAGAATGATTATTCTAATCACCTGAATCCTGTAGACCTAACAATTTCTGGTATTTATACAGGATTAAAGGAGTAGTTCTGTTCTCATCAGCCAGAGTGAAACGACCTTTATTACATGAGGCATTAGGTAGAATCCTCAGAAAGACATTGTTTTAGCATTGGGACCAACATAGTCCTAATATAAAGGCTGCTCTGGCCCTGCTCTCACAAAACTAAAAATCAAGTTTTAAAAGAATCAGACTGATCCTAAGTAACTTAACTACATGTTAAGAAGAATGTTTGTCACTCTTTAATGGAATACAACAAAATCCAACAATGTAAAACACAGTGTCTAACATCCAATGAGAAATTACAAGGCAGAGAAAGAGTCAGGAAAAAAATAACCCATAACAAGGGGGGGGAAGTCAGTATTTAGAGACAGACTTTAAAATGATGAAGACGATGTAAATAGTAGGTAAGAATGTCAAATTAGCTATATCTTTTAAATATGCCCAAAGATATAACAAAAAATATGAATATGATGAGAACAAAATAGATTCTTTATTTTAGAAGGTGATGACAGAGTCCCTGGACACTTCCTCAGGAGATAGAGTTGTTCTGTCCTCTCCTTTCTTTCACTGCCTGTTGGAACCAATAAGGGCCATTTGTATTATGAAAAAGAAAAAAATGAAGATATGAAAAAGACTAAAATGAAACTTTTAGAGATTAAATATGTAATATTTGACAATAAAAAATAAACTACATTGGATTAACATCTGTTAGTTCAGAAGTAGTAAATTTGAAGTCATAGTTTATTAAAGCCCAGAGAAAGCAACGAAGATGTAAAAAACGAAAATAGCAATAACTTATGAAGCAATATGATGCAGTCTAACATAGGTGTAATTGGAATCTCAGGAGAGGAAAGGGAGGAGGGCACAGAAAAACATATTTGAAGAAATAATGACCAAAATATTTTCTGATTTGATGGGGGGGAAAAAAAAACTGCAGAGATCAAAGAATCTCAGTAAACCACAATCAGAGCAAACAAAAACACACCGAGGCACATTATATCAAATTGCTAAAACCAGTTAAAAAGAGAGCATCTTTAACTTAGGCAGAGGGAGAAAAGAGACATTTTGTGTAACAAAGTGAAGATCATCAGAAACTATCAACGCCATGAGACAAGAGAGTGATATCTTTAAAAGACCAAAAAGAGAAGAAAAGTCACCGTAGAATTCTATGCGTGGTGAAAGGTTAAGTAGAGACATTTTCAGACCGAACAAGCTGAGATAATTTATTACCAGCAGATCTATAATATCAGAAATGTTAAATATGAAAGAAAAATGATGGGAAAATCACATGGAAATTTGAGTTTACACAAAACATGAATAGTGCCAGAATGATAGAAATGTAGGCTAATATTTTAAAAGCACATTTTCTTGGACAGACGTGGTGGCTCAAACCTGTAATCCCAGCACTTTAGGAGGCTGAGGTGGGTGGATCACCCAGGGTCAGGAGTTCAAGACCAGCCTGGCCAACATGGCGAAACCCCGTCTATACTAAAAATACAAAAATTAGCTGGGCTTGGTGGTGTGTGCCTGTAAGCCCAGCTACTCAGGAGACTGGGACATGAAAATCGCTTGAACTCGGGACGTGGAGGTTGCAGTGAGCTGAGATTGCACCACTGCACTCCAGTCTAGGCGACAGAGCAAGACTCTGTCTCAAGAAAGAAAGAAAGAAAGAAAAAAAAAATCCTTTTCTCTTTTTAAAATAATTGGCTATAGAAAACAAAAATAATAGTATATTGTGGGGTAGAAATAAAATGTATAATAAAAGCATCCCAAAACACGTAAAGTGGTACTAAGTGGAAATATACTGTTGTTAAGCTTTTACACTATACAGAACATAGTATAGTGTTATTTGAAGGTAGACTGTGATAAAGGTGCAAATCCTAGAATAATCCTTTAAAAAAGAGTTAACAGTTATTAAGGTAGTAGCAGAACTAAAATGGAACCATAAAATATACTCAATAAAAAAAGGAAAAAGAAAATTCAGACTGATAAATAGAAATAAGTAACAATATGGTAGACTGTAATGTATATTTTCTGTATTATTTCAGCCTTTTGGTAAATTACCACCTTCACTATACTCTAAAACATTCACTCTTGAGAGTTTGTCTTCTGCAGGCTAATGTTAGATTTTAATGAGTCAGTCCCTTTGACCACCAAACTTTCAAAGTAGGTAAAGCCTTAAGTTATGACTGGGATGATATAACTTGATCATAAAGCAAAGAACTGTGCAGTGTTTATACATGGACCTGTATGTCAAAGTCTGGTCACTTCATAGCACTATGTCTCTACTTAGTAGTTTTTTAAAAGAAGTTGTGTGGCTTTCTCCTAATATAATCGGTCATACATGTTGTTGCTTGTTATAGCTACTAAAACTTACTGATAAAGCTGCTGCTCCTCTCCATACTCAGCTGCCTAGGGCTCCACAGGTTGCTAGGAAATATGTCTGCCATTGTATCAACAGTCAACATACTCTTTGCTTCAAGTAGAGGAAACTAAATTTTTCTCTTCCCTTGGAGTCTTTCTAACTGTGGGTATAAGGAAGATGTAGGATACATTAAGCTTGTTTTTTTGTAAAAGTGTGAATTCCCTTTGAAAAGGCTGATTGGTTTGAAGAAATTAACCAGCTTTTAATTTATAGCTCTAAGAATTTAGTCATTAGTCAAATTAAACCCAAGCTGATATTCTCTGGACATATATGTGTATATTAAGTTTTCTAGAATAGCTACATATTACTTTTATAATAAGAGGAAAAGCCATGTAAAAAAGATTTTTTTTTTTAAAAGATAGTTTATAGCAGCAGGAAGCAGATTGGTAGTCATCCCTGGCGCTGTGACTCAAGTGGTTATTGACTGCAGATGGGCAGAAAGGAGCTTTTTGGGGGTGATAGAGGAGTTCTGAAACTGGACTGTAGTGATAGTGGCGTAACTGTGTAAATTCACTAAAACTCATTGATTTGTGAACTACAATGTATATATTTTAATAGTATGTAGATTTTATTTCAATAAAACTGTTTAAACCAAAAAAGTCACCATTAAAAGAAGAAAAAGAGCAAGACTAAAAAAGGACTCATATATGTAGTATATGAAGAACTATTAAAAGGAAGAAAACCTAATAGACAAATGGACAAAAGTATCAAATAGGAAATTTATAAAAGATGATATCCAGAAGGCCAATACACCTATGTAAAACCTGTTCAATATTATGATTCATGAGGGAAATGCCAATTAATACCACAAAGCAATGCTATTACATACTCACCAACATGGCTGAAATAAACTGATTATACAACATGTTGACAAGATTGGGGAGCGTTCAGAACTCCTATATGGTACTGTTGAAATGTAGATTGATACAAGCATATTGGAAAACAGTTAATGACCGGGCGCGGTGGCTCACACCTGTAATCCTAGCACTTTGGGAGGCCGAGGCGGGCGGATCACGAGGTCAGGAGATCGAGACCATCCTGGCTTACACGGTGAAACGCCGTCTCTACTAAAAATGCAAAAAATTAGCTGGACGTGGCAGCAGGCGCCTGTAGTCCCAGCTACTCGGGAGACTGAGGCAGGAGAATGGCGTGAACCCAGGAGGCGGAGCTTGCAGTGAGCCGAGATCGTGCCCCTGCACTACAGCCTGGGCTACTGAGCGAGACTCCATCTCAAAAAAAAAACAAAAAACAAAAACAAAAGACAAGTATGTTCATAGCAAAATTTTTCATAATAAACTGGAAACAACAAAATACTCATCTCTTAATGGATAGTTTAATGGTAGTAATGCCAAATAATGGATCACTAATATACAGCCCTGAAAATTTACAGAATATAATTGTATGCAACAAATACAAAATAGTACATGGTTTATTTTTCCATTCATATGAACTTTAATAGTAGGTTAAACTAACTTATCATCTTAAAAGTAAGAATAATAATTACCCTTGGTTGGGGTGTGGAAATATGAGTACATAGCTTATGTACAGTGACCTTGCTAAATTAAATGGGATGGGGCACAAAGGGGCTTCTGAGATTCTGATTTTATACATATATATACACACACACACACACACACACACACACATATGTTTAATTTGGGCTCTAGTTACAAGAACATCTTCCTTTTGTAAAAAGTCGTAATCTACACTTATGATTTTAATATTTTATGTGTATTATTATTGTCATTATTTTGAGACAGCGTCTCATAAAATGTTGCCCAGGCTGTACTCCAACTTCTGGACTTAAGCTATCCTCCCTCCTCAGCTTCACAAGTAGCTGTGGCTACAGGCATGTGACACTGTGCCCAGCCCTATGTATATTATACTACAATAGCATTTGCAAGAATAAAGAACACTGAAAAGTTTAAAAATTTGTATGTTGATGTAATAAATTTCACAACAGTAACAGAGGTCTATATATAGTTCTAAGACTTCTTTGTTTTACTTGAACTTGTGAAATGTCAACTCCTAAGTAGACTGTGACAAGTTAGGTTTGTATATTGTAATCCCTAGAGCAGCTACTAAAATGCAGTACAAAGATAGCTGAAAAGTAGATAAATTAATATGGAATAGTAAGTATATTGAACAGAGGGGAGGGGCACCTCACCAAAGAAAGTACACAGATGGCAAATAAGCATATGAAAAGATGTTCCACATTATATGTTACTAGGGAATTGCAAATTAAAACAAAAATGAGATACCACAGCACAGCTATTGGAATGGCAAAAGTCCAAAGCAATGAGAACACCAAATGCTGGTGAGAATGTGGAGCAACAGGAACACTCATTCATTGCTGGTTGGAATGCCAAATGGTGCAGCCACTTTGGAAAACAGTTTTTGACAGTTTCTTATGAAACTATATTTTTACCATATGATCCAGCAGTAACAACTTCTTGGTATTTACCTAAATGAGCTGAAAACTTATGTCCACATAATAACCTGTACATGGATATTCATAGCAGCCTTATTCATAATTGGTAAAACTTGGAAACAGTCAAGACGTCCTTCAGTAGGTGAATGGATTAACAAACTATGGTACATTCAGACAATGGAGTATTATTCAACACTAAAAAGAAATGAGCTTTCAAGCCATGAAAAGGCTTAGAGGAACCTTAAATACATATTACTGAGTGAAGGAAGCCAATATGGAAAGGTTACATACCGTAAGATTCCAAATATATGACATTCTGGAAAAAGCGAAACTATGGAGACAGTAAAAAAGATCAGTAGTTGCCAGGATCTAGTTGGGGGAGGATGAGTAGGCAGAGCATAGAGGACTTTAGTCAGATTAATCTATATGATACTGCAATGGTGAATAAATGTCTGTATATTTGTTTAAACCCATAGAATGTGCAACATAAAGAGTGAACCCTAATGCATATTATGGACTATAGTTAATAATCATGTGTCAGAATTGGTTCATCACATATAACACAGTAATGCAAGATGTTAATTATAGGGGAAATTGTGCATGTGAGGGTAAAGGGGCATGTGGGAATTCTCTGTACTGCTCATTTTTGCTGTGAACCTAAAACTGCTCCAAAAGTCTATTTTAAACAGGCAAGGAGTAAGAGGAGGAAGGGAGGAACAAATGAGAGAGGACAAACAGAAGGCCAGTAATAAAACTAGTAGCCCTAAATCCAGCCCTACTAATTATTAACAATGTAAATGCTTTAAACAGTCCAATTAAGAAATGGATATTATCTGATTGTATAAAATAAGACCTAACTGTATGTTATCTATAAGAAACCTCTTTAAATACAATGATACTAAAGGGTTAAAAAATGAAAAAATAAACCATGCAAACAAAAACCAAAAGAAAGCTATAGTGACTATAGTAGAGTCAGACAAAGTAGACTTCAGAACAGAGAAAACTACCAGGGATAAAGGGAGATAATTTCATAATGATAAAAGGTGCAATTTACAAAGTCTTACATGTGTATTCATCTAATAACAGAGCTCCCAAATATCTGAACCAAAAACTGATAGAATTAAAAGAAAAATGGACAGATCTGCAATTATGCTTGGAAACTTCAGCATACCTCTTGGTAATTGATAGGGTAAGTAGACAATTAGGAAGGACATGGAAGACTTGAATAGAATGATTAACCTACTTGACCTAACTGAAATTTATAGAACAGCCTAGCCAAGAATTGCAGAATATACATTCATTTTAAGTGCCCATGAAATACTTGCCAAGGTAGATCATAAACTAGGCCATAAAATCTTAATAAATTTGAGTTAAAATCATACAAAATGTTGTATTTGTAATAGAATTAAACCAGAAATCAAAGAAAAATATCAATCCCCAAATACTTAGAATATATAAAACAGACTTCTAAATAATACATTTTTTAGAGGAAGGAAAATTTTTAAATATTTTAAATAAAATGAAATATCAAAATTTGTGCAATGCAGCTAAAGCAGTGCTCCAAGGTTAATTTATAGCACTAAATACTTTTGTTGAAAAAGGAGAAGTGTCTCAATTCAATAACCTAAATTTCTACCTTATAGGCTATAAAAAGAATATATGAAACCCAGTGCAAGCAGAGAGAAGTAAATAATAAAGATAACAGCAGAATTCAATGAAATGAAAAACAGAAAAATAGACAAAAAAAAAAAAACAAAAAACACTGACACCAAAAGCTGGTTCTTTAAGCAGATCAAAAAAAAATTTTTTTTTTTTGAGAGAGTCTTACTTTGTTGCCCAGGCTGGAGTGCAGTGGCACCATCTTGGCTTACTGCCCTTACTTACCCACACCTCCCAGGTTTAAGTAATTCTCGTGCCTCAGCCAGGCACCACCATGCCTGGCTAATTTTTGTATTTTTTTTAGTAGAAGCGGGGTTTCACCATGTTGGCCAGGCTAGTCTCAAACTCCTGACCTCAGGTGGTCCGCCCACCTCGGCCTTCCAAAGTGCTGGGATTATAGGCGTGAGCCACCAAGCCTGGGCTGAGCAAATCAAAAAGTTGATAAACTTCTAGCCACTAATCAGGAAGAAAGAGAGAACATACAAAGTACCATTATCAGGAATAAAAAAAGGGATATCATTACATACTCTGTAGACATTTAAAGTAAAGCAAGGGAGTACTACCTTACTGGATACCCTCCTGAATCATTTTAAAAGTTGTAGGATACATGAGTTTGAATAAAATTGTTTCATGAAATGTGAAGAAAAGTGAAAAAAGTTCTACATTTGATTATTCTGAAATACATCTGCGATATTTACTATTTCCAGGCTATCTGCTTTAATACTAAACTACCATCCTTATCCTTAATTATCCATAATTTAACCAGTATAAGAATATACACAATGTGCTTTTCAAAAACAAACCTCTTGCTATATGTGCCTCTACTTTTTGAATGTTTTGCCAGCATATTGATTACATTTATACGTTACTTGTTAATAGTTTGGAATGGGAGAGCATGATAATTATATTGCTTTCTGTTGCAGACATCATTAAGCAAGCTAATGGAAACACTTGGTCAAGCAGAACCGTATTTTGTAAAATGCATCCGCTCTAATGCTGAAAAGGTAAAAATGTCCTATAAATGAGAGCACATATCTCAGCTTACTTCAAACTGAGCTTTAAATACTTTTAAGCAGAATAAGTGGAGGGGAAGCACTAACTATAATATTTATAAGGAAAATAGTGTTTTATAAATACTTTCAATGGATTTTTCCGTATTTACCTGCTTGTAAGGTGTTTATATGGATTTGATTTAGCATCACCCAGAATTTGAGAAGCAAATACCTCTTGAAGTCCTGTCAGAAAAGAGTTTTCTTTTCTTTTCTTTTTTTTTTTTTTTTTTGTTTTGTTTTGAGAGAGAGTCTCATTCTATCGCCCAGGCCGGAGTGCAGTGGCATGATCTCACCTCACTGCAATCTCCACCTCCTGGTTTCAAGCAATTCTCCTGTCTCAGCCTCCCAGGTAACTGGGACTACCGGTGTACACCACCACACCCAGCTAATTTTTGTATTTTTAGTAGAGACGGGGATTTGCCACGTTGGCCAGGCTGGTCTTGAACTCCTGACCTCAAGTGACCTTGGCCTCCCAAAGTGCTGGGATTACAGGTGTGAGCCACCACACCCAGTTGTAGGTTATCTTGTTACAGATTTTGTAGTGATTGGACTATGTGGCCTCTGGGGGTGATTACATTCTTTCTGAGCTTTTAAGGCCCTCTCTCTTCACAACCAGAGAAGCCTGGAAGCTTGGTTTCTCTCTTTTCCCTAGGGTTGGGCAGTCAGAACTTCTCTGAAGCTACCAGCTGAGAGGTGAGCTTGCCTTACCTATCAGCTTAGTTATTATATATCTTAACCAGACAACCTCCAATCAATCTCTAGATACTCAACAGTTAGCCATGCTTATAAACATAATTTGGAGATCCACTGTTCTGGGTTAATCTTTTTTCCATTTGCTTTAGCTGCCCTTAAGGTTCAATGATGCCTTGGTACTTAGACAGCTTCGATACACTGGAATGCTGGAAACAGTTCGAATTCGCCAATCAGGATACAGCTCCAAATATTCTTTCCAGGTTCTGTTTTTATAGTGATATTTACATATTTAGACACATCAAGTAAATGATTCCCACATATCTTGCTTATTATTTCTTTAGGGCTTGCTTATTTCTCTTAATTCTTCCTTTCCATTTCATGTTTTGTATACAGAATTGAAAAGGGATAGACAGTATTTACTTTGATTGAATGGCAGCAGTCTCATTAAGATTATTGTAATAGAATCCATTACTTGGTTATTCTCATTTGATCAGAATGTTTCCTAAGTTTACTCCTGATATAACAATTCTTTGCACTGACCTCTCCAGTAACTGAAATATTTCAGTGAGAACTATCTAGTGAAAAGATTCCATTTGGTTTTCCCTGAAGTTTTCTCAGCAGGATTTTCTTTCATAGTAAGCTGCCAAGAAGGCTCACAGCTACTCTTATCTGCAGTTGCTGCTGTGGGTATGGAAATTGTATTGAAGCTGTTCAGCAGCTGAGCAAGTCTTTGCTGTTACCGGGACGGAAAGCCTCATTCTCAGTTATCCTGCCACGTTTGCTTTTTTTTTCCTGATAGAAATTTTAGGTGCTTGTTAAATAACTTTTTCTTTGGTCTTTTATAAAGCTTCCTCAAAAGGGATAATTAGCCTCTGCCCTTTTTTTTTTCCTCTCATTCCCTTTTGATGATATGATATGTAGAACCTAATATCTTTCTTTCTGTGCCTCCTATGTTTTTCGAATTAACCTTTTATTATATCTTAAATTCACATGCACTTCTTGGTTTTACCCTGTTTAAAAGAAAGAGGAAAAGATTAATAAAATGATAATTAGTTTAAGGTCTTGTTTACGTACACTACTTTCTGATTTTACAATTTTTTTAATTATTTTTCAGGATTTTGTGAGCCACTTCCATGTACTTCTTCCCCGAAATATTATTCCATCCAAATTTAACATTCAGGATTTCTTCAGGAAAATAAATCTTAATCCAGATAATTATCAAGTTGGAAAAACCATGGTAAATATAATCTGTATAGCTCTTGTCAAAATTGAGTGCATTTATTTAAAAAATAATAATTTTTGCCTATGAGATTGTTTATTAAAAAGATAGTGAATCAGATATCAAAAGACAATTGGTTAGACCCAGGTTTTTATTTAATTATATAGTCAGTATTAATCACAGAGCTCTGGCCAGTGCTGTAGTTCTGACTAATTTTAACTGCCTAAAAATCATCTCTCCATAGATGTAATCTCCAAGTCAGCTTGCCCAAGATGAATTTAAGATTCATCTGGTCTTAAATTTATCAAATACTTCCTTTCTCTGTCATCCCTCTTCCCGTTTCTCAGTCTAGAAACCATAATTGTCTTTAGCATACCATTCACTTTAATCCTTTCACAAAGTTTTAGGGATTTTTTTTCCTTTTACAAAGAGATTCTCACATCACTTTCTGTTTCTCCATTACTACTGCTTCCATTTTATTTTTATTCCTTATCTCTTCTCATCTACATTGCTTATACAGTGAACAGCTTATTTATCTGATTCTAGTGTATTTGTCATTCCATTTAATTTATTCTACTCATAATTTTAAAATTATTATCTTAATATACTTAGTTCTTTATGTCTGCCTCCTGCTTGATAATAACCCCCTCATAACCTCCTCATTAAATACAAACATCTTTCTCTTTTTTGAGAACCTTCATATTGTGGCTTCACATTACTTAATATCTTTTTTTATGGAGATTAATTGTCCCATTGTCTCCTGTGCCTGCCTTTATTATTATTTTCAACTCTTTGTGTTACTCAGGTGGGATCTTTTGTCTCTGGCCCTTATTAGTTTACCATCTTCTTCTTTGGGTATATAATATCTACCTGCTCTCAAATGAGAGGTTTAATTCCTGTTTCTAAAGGGTTATGTCTCCTTCACCTTTGCAGCCTCCCAAACCCTAAACATTAGTGGAATGAAGGAGTAAATAAAATAAACTTATTGATAACTTTGGACAGTGAGAAGCTTAATGCACTCTGGATTTCAAAAAGACTGTTATCATTGGTTTATTCATGATATGATTCAAGCTTCAAGATCTGTGGTTTTCAACTTTTTTCCCCACCCCAACACCCTTGAAAAATATGATTTATTACCAGTAATACTTTTACTTATAGCAGTGGTTTCCCCAATGGAGTAATGTAGCATAATCTCTGGTGCTGGAATTTTGATACTCTTGCTGACCTTGTCATTTCTCTCTCCCTTCCTCCCTTGCTTACCTTCCTTTTTTTCTGTCTTTTTTTTTTTTTTTTGAGACCGGATCTCTCTATTTTGCCACAGAACTTGAACTCCTGGGCTTAAGCAACATTCCTGTTTCAGCCTTCTGAGTAGCTAGGAGTATAGGCATGTAGCACCACACCCAGCTCACCTTCCTTATTCTATTATCTCCATTTCAATTTGAGAATGACTACTTTGGATAAATCTGTAGGAATATTTATCAGTACTTCATTTACATGCCTGCCACTGTGTTTGTTCTTCTCTAAAAGCTTATCACAGAAAGGATGATTCATGAAATAAATTTCTCATTTCTTCTTACGCTGCATTCCTCATCTTCCTTTTGGTAGGTCTTTCTAAAGGAGCAGGAACGACAGCACTTACAAGATCTGCTTCACCAAGAGGTGCTCCGCAGAATCATATTGTTGCAGCGATGGTTCAGGGTCTTGCTGTGTAGGCAGCATTTCCTCCATCTGAGACAAGCATCTGTTATTATCCAGGTGAGAAGCAAAGGATCCTTTGCATGAGATTGACTAATTTATTTGGCCTTTGTTTAGTAACCAGAACCTTTTTACTGTAAAACATTTTCAATAATAATGTAAACTTTAGAAATGAGAATATGTCATATCCACTTTTGAAGTGCTCATAACACCCAACAGATTATCTGGCATATAATAGACTATTAATAAATATTGATTCCATTGAATTTAAATTAAATTGAATTTGTAGTTATAATGTCTTGTGAGGTCTGAGTAGGGGCTAAGGAGTTACCTAATATTTGTTGACATAGTTGTTTTTATTTAATAGTTTTTGGAGTGATGTTTGAGAGTTTATATATACTGTTGGTTTTAGACGCTCATTTTGGATGATAGATACCTTGTTTTACATTTATTTGTTTTATTAATGCCCTCATTGATTTATATCATTTCCATAATATCTTTTCCATTTGTGCAAGAAAATCTTTAGTATCTTCATCTTTGGAATGTGTGTCAGGATTACCTTAAACCCATTAGTGTTATTTGGGCAAATTGTAACAAAACAATATAATATGTTAAAATTATTAATAATTTGAAGGACATGAATCATCCAAAAACTTTAAATTAAGTTCTGTAATTAACTCCATCAAGGTTATAGTATTTAAAATAGCTGTTTTAGCCAAACATATCTGGAAGAGAAAACTTTTTTCTATTTATCTTTTTCAGTTGCACTTTCTGCTTTTGTAGAAAACTAATATTTTTATTTATTTTTTTTTTTGAGACAGAGACTCTCTCTGTCGCCCAGGCTGGAGTGGAGTGGCGTGAACTCGGCTCACTGCAAGCTCCACCTCCCAGGTTCATGCCATTCTCCTGCCTCAGCCTCCAGAGTAGCTGGGACTACAGGCACCCACCACCATGCCCAGCTAATTTTTTTTTTTTTTGTATTTTTAGGAGAGATGTATTTTAGTTTCACTGTTAGCCAGGATGGTTTTGATCTCCTGACCTCATGATCTGCCTGCCTTGGCCTCCAAAAGTGCTGGGATTACAGATGTGAGCCACTGCGCCTGGCCAGAAAACTTATTTTTAATCACCAAGAATTTAGCTGCATAGGCACTTAACCTGTAATTATGACATAAGAAATTTATTCTCTTTTTTTCCCATGAAAATGCAATGTAAGATATGACAACCAGTTTCTGTTATTTTGTCTTCCCCACAGAGATTCTGGAGGAATTACCTAAATCAGAAGCAAGTCAGAGATGCAGCTGTGCAGAAGGATGCTTTTGTTATGGCTAGTGCAGCTGCTCTTCTCCAAGCTTCCTGGCGTGCTTACTTAGAAAGGCAGCGGTACTTGGAGCTACGGGCTGCAGCCGTCGTTATCCAGCAGAAATGGAGAGATCACTATAGGCGCAGGCACATGGCTGCTATTTGCATACAAGCAAGATGGAAAGCCTACAGAGAAAGTAAAAGGTACCAAGAACAAAGGAAAAAAATTATCCTTTTGCAATCAACATGTAGAGGATTCAGAGCAAGACAAAGGTAATCTCTATACTATACTATAATACTTGCTTTTTTTCTTTCTTCCCAAGTGCTTTGTTTATACCTCTGCATTAACACTTGTCTAATTTGTATTAGAATTGGTTGTATACAATTTCTTTTCCACTATACTGTGATACTTTTACTGATTTTAACCCACGTTGTATTGTCTATAATGGAAGTTAAATAAGGTTTTATTGAATTAAATTGGATCGAAAATCTACATGGTCTGTGATCATAACTGCTAAGAATTAACTTTTACATTAGGCCAAATCTTACAAAATTGGCAATATTCAACTGTTTTTACTTTCAGAAACTGTAATTTCACACTTAAATTAAAATTTCACTTTAGTTTGAGGTTTACTTTAAAATAAAGCTAATATTAAAATGAGAGCTTTACTTCTGAATTAGTTTACATTTTGACTGAAATGCCCAGGTAGAAGTAATACACTTAATGAAATATCATCTGACTCATGGAAATAGGAAAATTGTAAAATGTGCATTCAAGTTAATTTAAGAAGTACTTAGGTATTGTAAAAAGATTTTATAACTGCATTTTTTCTTAAATTCTCAGAAAGTATGTTCTCTTCAGTGGTAACTAAGATATTTCTGTAACCCATTTTGTCTGTTTTTATATAGATTTAAAGCTTTAAAAGAACAAAGGCTAAGAGAAACAAAACCAGAACTTGGATTGGTGAATATTAAAGGATATGGATCTCTGGAAATTCAGGGTTCAGACCCTTCAGAATGGGAGGATTGTTCTTTTGACAACAGAATAAAAGCCATAGAGGAATGTAAATCTGTAATAGAGAGTAATCGAATTAGCTATGAAAGTTCAGTGGACTGCTTGAAGGAGTCACCAAACAAGCAGCAGGAGAGAGCCCAAAGCCAGAGTGGTGTGGACTTGCAGGAAGATGTGCTTGTAAGAGAAAGACCCAGATCCTTGGAGGATCTCCATCAGAAAAAAGTAGGCCGGGCTAAAAGAGAAAGTAGGAGAATGAGAGAACTAGAGCAAGCTATATTTAGCTTAGAATTGCTGAAAGTTCGTTCTCTTGGTGGTGTTTCTCCTTCAGAGGATCGCAGATGGTCTACGGAATTGGTGCCTGAAGGCCTTCAATCTCCACGGGGTACACCTGATAGTGAGAGCTCTCAAGGAAGCTTGGAACTTCTGAGCTCTGAGGAAAGCCAAAAGAGCAAACTAGAATCTGTAATTTCAGATGAAGGAGACTTGCTGTTTCCATCACCTAAGATATCCAGCAGTCCAAAATTTGATTCACGGGACAATGCCCTCAGTGCCTCAAATGAGACTAGCTATGCAGAGCATTTGAAGGATGGAACTATGAAGGAAAAGGTGGTCTGCAGTTCTGAGTCTATTTCCTGTAAACCACAGCTGAAAGACTCCTTCATTTCAAATAGTCTGCCTACTTTTTTTTATATCCCCCAACAAGACCCACTGAAAACAAATTCCCAACTAGACACAAGTATCCAAAGAAACAAACTATTGGAAAATGAAGACACACCAGGGGAAGCTCTTACTTTGGATATCAACAGGGAAACTAGAAGGTATCACTGCTCAGGAGAAGATCAAATTGTTCCTTCTTTGAATACAGAGTCTTCTAATCCTATGCTTAAGAAGTTAGAAAAGCTAAACACTGAGAAGGAAGAAAGGCAAAAGCAGTTGCAGCAACAGAATGAAAAAGAGATGATGGAACAGATTCGCCAGCAAACAGATATTTTAGAGAAGGAACGCAAAGCGTTCAAGACAATTGAAAAGCCAAGAATTGGAGAGTGTTTGGTGGCACCATCTTCCTATCAGTCAAAGCAGAGAGTAGAGAGGCCATCCTCTCTCCTCAGCTTAAATACCTCAAATAAGGGAGAACTTAACGTACTGGGGTCCCTATCAGTAAAAGATGCAGCTCTTGCCCAGAAAGACAGCTCCTCTGCTCGCTTACCCCCAAAGGATAGACCTGTCACCGTGTTCTTTGAAAGAAAAGGAAGTCCATGCCAATCTAGTACTGTTAAGGAATTATCCAAGACAGACAGAATGGGGGCCCAGCTGAATGTAGCCTGTAAACTCTCTAATAATCGCATTTCAAAAAGAGAACACTTTAGGCCAACTCAGTCTTATAGCCACAATTCTGATGACCTTTCCAGAGAGGGAAATACTAGGCCCATTTTCTTCACTCCAAAGGACAATATGAATATTCCCCTGTAAGTGAAATGTTTATTTATGTTTATGTATAAATGGGAAACTTCTTGGAGTATTTTTGTTAAGGTGCCTTGTTCTGCTCCAACTGTTTGTGTAAAGTGGCTGCTCAACTTGGCCATTTTCTCTTTGTAAAAATATTCCCTAATTGTTGACTCTACCATCACCTGAAGTTGGTTGTAGTTATACCCTAGGAATCCTTGACTAATCATGAATAGCAGAGTAAATACTGGGTTCCTCTGCATTAAGTGAGAAGCATTTGTGAAGGGCAGTACAGTGCTTGTAAACATAGTAGGCATTCACCGAATACTGGTTGCTTTACAGCTGTGAGGTTTAGTAGTCCAAGGTTGTTTATTTCAGGCTTTAAAGAAGTTAATTTGTTTTGTTACAGCTGTTGGCCTATTTATGATCATCATTACGTTCATTTTACTTCTTTGTGTTGATAAACACATAACATAAAGTTTCCCATCTTAACCATTTTTAAATAATACAGTACAGTAGTGTTAACTGTTTTGCAGAAGATCTCTCAAACTTTTTCTTCTTGTAAAATAAAACTCTGTATCCATTGAACAACTCTGCTTTTCCTTCTAGCCCCTGCGAGCCCCATTCTACTTTCTGTTTCCAAGAGTTGACTTTTTATACCTCATATAAATAGAATTTCTTTTTTCTTTTTTTTTTTTTTTTAAATAGATGGAGTCTCACTCTGTCACCCAGGCTGGAGTGCAGTGGTGTGATCTCAGCTAACTGCAACCTCTGCCTCCTGGGTTCAAGCAGTTCTTCTGTCTCAGCCTCCTGAGTAGCTGAGACTACAGGTGCACGCCACCATGCCTGGCTAATTTTTGTATTTTTAGTAGAGACAGGGTTTCACCATATTGGTCAGGCTGGTTTCAAACTCCTGACCTCAGGTTATCCACCCGCCTCTGCCCCCCAAATTGCTGGGATTACAGGTGTGAACCACCATGCCCAGCCCTAAGTAGAATTCCTTTATACTTTTTTAAACTAGTGGTAGTCATGAGAAAAGCATTTTTAAGTGGTACATAAAAACAAATTTAACAAAATTGAAGATACTTGTCTTTGTATTTGGTAGATTCTTTTGGTTCTTGTGGGAGAATGTCATCATTGAAATGAAAGGAGGGCTGTATCTTTGGGCTAAGAAAATAAATTTTACATTAACAATGAAAATAACCTTTTCTCTCCTTTTATATATAACCCGAACATTTAAATGTTCCACCCTTTAAAATTTCATATGGATTTTAGAGAAATCTTTTGTAAATGTGGGCAAGAGATGATCAATAATTTATTTTTCCACCAAGAGTTTCTATAGTATTATAAAGTGCAGTTGAGCTTAGTGACAGCTTTAAGTATTATTCCCACCCATTAACCTACAGATTTCCCAGAAGTTCAAAGGCTCTGTGTAGCATCTGCACCCATAAGAGAGTGTGAAAAACATATTCCCTGTCATTCTAAGTTTAGTGATACATGCTATTCCATGCCTATCTGTAAGTGAGCTCTTTAATATTCTTCTTTAATGTCTGTTAATTATGACATTTATGTGTATGTAATATAGATATATACACTTATAAAGTAGCTGTTGGGATCCATGAATTTGTTTTGTAGAAGACTTAATTGTAGATTCCAAAAAATATTAATCATCCTTGTGAATTATTTATCTTATTTTTCCAAGATAAATAGTTGTAGGTCTATTTGAGCTGATTTCCTTTGTTGCTTTATTAATGGTCTACTTATCTTTAAAATTATTGTATATTAGATTATATTAAACTCTACAGATAAAATTCATACTTTAAATCTCATCCTATTGTGTAAGTAATACTAGAAACATGAACATTTTGTAGAATCATAAATGTTGGTGCTTCTGAATTATGTAGTCTAGTTCCCACATGTTATAGATAAGGCCACTGGGGCCCATAGAGGTGAAATGACTTATTCAAGATCATATATTTAGAGAAATGGCTGGGACTAGAACTTGCATTTTATCCATTAAGGATCAGCATTGGGTTTTATGATTAGAAAGTAATACTAGGTTAGTGTCCCTTTTGTACTGTAGTGGATCATGATGAGTACACAGTAGTTTTTAACTGTTTAATGAGAGAGGACAAAAAAAATCATGGTGAAGTCTAAAAATTGCTGTGAGTTAAAAGGTTAATTGCAGTGGTCAAGTACTATCAAGATTCTATTAATGGTTATTTCTCTTTGGAGGATAAATGAAGGTCCAATAGGCTCAACTGTGGCAAGAGACATTTTGATAGCCAGAAGAGAATCCTTTAGGACAAGCTAGGATTGCTAGGCTTACATACATTACATACAAAAAGGGAGATCTCTATGAAGACTTTAGCTAGCAAAGATTGCATCTATTTGTATTTGTTTCAGGCTTATTGCATAGAGGCAAAGGGCAAGATAATTTCTTATGTCTCCTAGACTTTCTTTTATAAAAATTAAATGAAAGATTTTGAATGGAAGAACAATTAATCTACCAACTAGTATCATAAGTTAGTGTCTAATTTTAGCCAGCACTATGCTTGGAAGTAAGATATGATTCTCAAGGAGCTTACAGTTCTACTCAGGAGAGATTATCAATATGTTGTTGTTGAGACTTATGGTACTGAGTTAATATAGGTAATTGGGGCCATGAAGGTGCAGGTTATATACACTTTTTCATCAGATTCTGACATCTATTTCTGCCCAGAATTTAATGATAAAATAGTCTCATCATACAGTTATTCAATCAAAATTAAGTTTTCATAAGCTAACACTGTAATACCTGTATGGTCTGGAGCATACTTTAAGTTTGATAACAACTTCTTATCCTGCCAGTGTTGATTTTATTCTATTCAACATGAAGCTTTTTGTTTGTTTTTTGGGTTTTTTCAGACAGAGTTTCACTCTTGTCACCCAGGCTAGAGTATGCACTGGCACGATCTTGGCTCACTGCAACCTCTGCCTCCTGGGTTCAAGTGATTCTCCTGCCTCAGCCTCCCAAGTACCTGGATTGCAGGCGCCTGCCACCACACCCAGCTAATTTTGGTATTTTTAGTAGAGACGGAGTTTTGCCATGTTGACCAGGCTGGTCTCAAACTCCTGACCTCAGGTAATCCGCCTGCCTCGGCCTCCCAAACTGCTAGGATTACAGGCATGAGCCACTGCGCCCAGCCTCAATGTCAAGTTTTAAAACTCAGACAATGGACGAAAGCTACAAAGAGAGATTTCAGAAGGAGTTTTCTAACCAATAGGAACTATCTCAGTATAAAATATAATGAGATCCTCATCACTGGATGGCTATTTTTCAGATATTTTATAATGATTAGATGGAAAGGCCCCTTGTAAGACTAGTATTCTAAAGATTCAGGGATTTGGTATTTTCCTTTCCTCGTCATCAGATCTATTTTATTTCTTGAGTTTTATTTTGCAGCCAGTATTCTTAAACATGTCATATTCGTAGTGGAATATACCCACTGATCATCAGGACAAGGCCTCTAGTAATTCAGTCATATGTGTAGGTTCAGGATTATTATTACTAATTAGCTAAGCAGAAAAAATATGACTTACTGTCTTGGGAATTGACTAAGACCTGAAAATATTTATGGAATTTGCTGGAAGTCTTTAACCTGGCTGCCATGGGATATCTGCTAAGAACTGAAACGTAATTTCATTGTTTTATTTAAAGTGTCAGCAAAGAAGCCTTAAACAGTAAAAATCCTCAACTCCGTAAAGAAGATGAACCAGCATGGAAACCTGTGAAGTTAGCTGGGCCAGGCCAAAGAGAGGTAAGTATTGGGTTTTGTTTATCTATCTTCTATGCAAAAGAGATGTACATTATTTTGGAAATTGTTATTCTTGTAGGTAGAGCACCTCATCTACCCATTTACTCCCAAGTGTTTTTAGAGAAAGAAGCCATGAGCTGAGATTGTTATAATTATGGAGGTGTACTCCAGGCAGGGAATGGTGCCTAAGAACCCAGTTGCTAAGAAAACAAAGGCAGTTTGTGCAAGTGACTTTGTTGACTTATTATGGCAGTGAAAGATGACTTC
The DNA here is from genome assembly GCF_047675955.1 of Chlorocebus sabaeus. Taxonomy (NCBI): domain Eukaryota; kingdom Metazoa; phylum Chordata; class Mammalia; order Primates; family Cercopithecidae; genus Chlorocebus; species Chlorocebus sabaeus. The sequence goes on along the minus strand of NC_132929.1, from coordinate 47,694,924 downwards.
TTTGGCTATGTAGAACAGTGTAGATTTAGCTTTCATTCTCATCCTTCGTCCAGAGTAATGTATCAAATTCCTTTTGGTCATGCCTGTCACTTCTCCTAGTGGAAAGGGCATGGTGGGGTGGAGGGATATTTCAAGAAATTCATGAGCCCTCTGATGTCTTTCATTGGCATCATCTCACAAAGAAAAAATACCCCAAACATTGTTGTGTTATTTGTTTTATCATTTGGTCAAGCAGGTTGCCAGACCGGCCCATAAAAAGAAAGCTCGAATGGCGCGGACGCGCTCCGATTTCTTGACTAGAGGTACTTTTGCCGATGGGGAGGGGGATACAGAGGAAGATGATTACGATGACATTATTGAGCCCCTTCTCTCCCTTGACCAAGCTTCTCACTGTGAGCTAGGGCCTACACCCAGCCTGGATCAGGCCTCTCACAGTGACTCCGAAATGGTAATTTTACAGCAATATAAGAAAAATAGCAAGCAAATCTGATGGAAATAGTCTTTGCTAATCTAAAGCTAACCTTCACAGCTTCTTCCCATGTAATGGTTTGTACATGGGAAACCTCAGTGAACACAGCAACTAAGCTAAACCTTAATTTAATAGAACTCAAATAAATGGCACTTTAAAAAGGTATAAATTAGGCAAAATTAAGATTATTTGACTTAGCTCTAATGTAGAAATTTTCCATGTTGTATCTTAAAAGATCTAGAGCAGTGGTCCTTACATTTTTTCTGTAAAAGGTCAGATAATAAATATTTTAGACTTTGTGGGGCATGTAGTCTCTATTGCAACTACCTAACTTAACAACTTAGCCACTATAGTGTGAAAGCAGCCGTAGACACTCAGTAAACAAATGGGCATGACTGTCTTGTAATAAAACTGCAAAAACAGACAGTAGATTGTATTTGACCTGTTGTCCATCATTTACTGATCCTTGGTTTAGTTTACTGATCCTTGGTCTGAAATAATCCAGTAGCTTTTAGCTACAATGCACTTTTACATTTTTTGCCTGTAAACTTGCTTCCTCCACTTCACTTTTCACTGATAAGAAATAAACATGAATTTTTAAACATATAGTGAGCAAAAAGTGTCTTCCTGGACCAACCCAGCCAAATAGAAGGCCATATATAATGTGAATTTGCATTAATCACACAATATAACATTGGTGTTGCGTTTGAATAAAGCTGCACTATTTTAAGCTAAGAATATAACTATATCACCTTCTCAGCCCAAATCAGGTGTATATGTGGTTTGACAAGTATTAGTGTATTGATGAGTATATTAAGGCAAAGAGTTTCATTTTGGAATTGTCCTAGAAATATATAATGTAAGGACCATATGTCTAATATGAACCAAAACATCACTGATGAAGTGGAGTGAAATAACGTTTTATTTCCATGCATATCTGTAACTGAGCTCTCTAATATTCTTTAGTGTCTGTCAATTATTGGAGAAAAATTTTAGAATGATCTTTATTTGACTCATTAAATATTCTATCTTTGAACTGTTTTAAGCTGTTTGAATTGTCAAAGATTTAGTTAATTGAAATTTCTCCTATTGTCCAGAATAATCTCGTTGCCTTTTTCTTTTGTTGGAGGTATTCCCAGTTTTTAAGTGACAAAACTGATGTTTTATGAAGGCAAAAACAACAAAAAGAGAGGAATGCAGGACAAGTCCCCTGATTAGATAAATGAGTCATTAACCTGAGCCGAACTGTAGGATTATAGAAATTTGGAAACATTCTGTGTATCTGTTAATATATATAATTAGAGCCAAAATCTTCAGTGTAGAATAAAATAACAGCATTTTGGAGGTGCCCTGTATTTGAGTTATAAATAAGGAAATATACTGTGTTATCTGATTAACAGTTAAATATGAAATTATGTAATGGAATAAACTAATTTTAATGAGAAGTCCTGCTTTGTCTAGTATACATAGATTTATTGTTTGCAGAAAAACCTTGGCATTTATGACTGCTGTTTTGTTCCTGAGAGTTTCCTTTGTAACAACCCTTAGTCCTTTTGGTGATAGACTTTTTTTACACTGGGAACTTTTACTGAGATGAACCAGGAAGTTGGGCTTTCTGCTTGGAGCATTCAGCTCCTTTCAGTGTTCTAGCCTCTGTTCACCTGCTTGACGGTCACTGCATGCCAGTAGTTGTAGAGCACTTCCCTGCACACTGTGTTAGTCATGTCTCCAGCTTTCTCCTTTCCTTCTCTTTCATCACGAGCTATTTTAGGAACAGGTGATGGTGCTTGTTTCTTGTGGACACTGCATGAAGAAGCTTTGCTTTGTAGAATATGCGGATAGATGCTTATTGGGGTTGGGGATGGGGTGGGTAGGAACAGTTTTTAAATGTGTTTCTCTTTATTTATCTTGAGAATATTCCATGTTCTAACATTATCTGATATTGTGAAGATGAAGATGTATTATGTCTAAATAAAATCTACTGCTATCTCACAATCCAGATATTTTCTGGATTTTAAATGGATTTTATTTTCTAGGTACATGGAGTTTTAAAAACTGGATTTTTTTTTTCTGAACAAACTCATTTTATTACTCTGAAGTGTGTCATTAAATCTTGGAAGAAATTGCTGTATGACCTTTCTAATTGTGAAGTAACTCAATCTAATGGGATAAAGACTTTCACAAATGAATTGAAGGAGATTTCATAAGCATTACCTGTTGAGTTTTTAAATTATTAATCAGTTGTTACCTGCTCTGGGAGGGGAAACAAGTGTAGTAGTTTCCCTCCTTAGTGACTTTGGTGTTTTTTAACCTCTTACTTCAAACTCTGCCGTTTGAATAACCGTTTAGTTTCTGTATGCTGCTCTCACTCCATTTTTATACACACCATGTTGGCATTTATTCAAGAAGAATGGCATGTTCTGCTAAACATTTTTTTTAAGGTAACTTTTATATATTTTTTTAGTTTCTCCGTTTTCTGGATGGTAAGCGGGTTAGTAAAATCATTTCTATTCCTTATTTATAGGATTAGTATTAGAAACATTATACTTTTCTCTATACAGTTTTCTTTTATCATCCCCTAAATTTAAAGCAATCATCTCTATGGATATGACTCCTGAATAGCTCTCCAGAATTTCAATCTTTATTACTTCCAGCATAGTAAAATTAAATTTCTCATTATTCCCCCCGAACTGCTGTCACTTCTTATATTCCTGTTTCTGCTGTTCTCTGAGATACTCTCTAATCCTTATCTGTGTTGAATTTTCTTTCTCTCTGATGTCTATTCCCTGGACTGCCAGAAAAACCTGTTGATCAAACAAAGCTGTTTATTAGCTTATTACAGTAAGAGAAAACCCACTTTGACTGTGTCTTAGTAATATCTCACAAGGGAGAAGTCAGGAGAGGATATTCATAAAGTTTTAGGACCTGGGCTAGGTGATTTTGAGGTTGGTCTTGCATGGTAGAAAACTGGTTGTTATTGAACAAAGTTTATTACATAAGAGTTTTGGATTGTCAGCCTTAAGACAGCAGCCACACTGTTGACTATACACTTAGTATTCATATGTGTATTTTATTCCTCTAAAAAAACGACCAGTTTATAGCATTGAGCTCTTCTTTGAAGATTTGGCAGAATTTTTCTATGAAACCACCTGGGAGTGGTACTTTTTTGTGGTGTAGTTCCTTGATAAGTTTTAATTTTTTTCTTCTAGTGAAATTTGTCTTTTTTAAACCTTTTATCTAATAGGGTCAATTTTGGTAAACACTTTTTTCTTATAAAATTATCAATTTCATCTAACTTTCCAATTTATTTGCATAGAGGTCTGGAAAATAAAGCACAGAGGCATGTGCCTGTAGTCCCAGCTACTCAGAAGGCCGAGACGGGAGGATAACTGGAGCCCAGGAGTGCAAGGATGCAGTGAACTGTGATCGTATCACTGCATTCCAGCCTGGGCAACAGAGCAAGACTCTGTCTCTTAAAAAAAAAAAAAAAGATTTGTTAGACCCAAACAGTACTCAGTCTAAGGCTAATTATTCTTGACTATTGAGGTGAGATCCTCTGTACACTTTGCCCAGTGCCCTGGGAATCATAAAGTTATGTCCTCTGGCTCTTGGGCATAGACACTATTACTGACCTTTTGTGAGTGATGGGCTCAATTACCTTTAATCCTTTGAAGTGATCTTTTTCCTGGTCTTGGGTTGTTTTCTCATACAAAGTGTTGATTAGTACTCAAGCTGAATCAATGTGGACTTTCTGTAGATCTCTAGAGTTCTGTCTTTGTGCTTCTCATTCCTCTCCAGTACTCTGTCTTTTGGTCTCTAGTCATCATGTTCACTTTGGACTTTCAGCTTCATGTGTTCCACTCAGAGTCTGTCAGGTTTTACCTGGTTTCCCTCTCTCTGCATCACAGCCTAGAAACTCTCAAGGCAGTAAGTTGGGACAAGTGTAGGACGTACTTCCTTTTTTCCCCATCTCTCAGGGATATCTGTCCATTGTTTTAAACATTGCGGTTTCATATTATTTTGTCTGGGTTTTTTGTTGATTTCATGTAAGAGGGTAGACCAGATCCCTATTACTTCATCTTTGCCAACTTAGGGTATTTCCTCTTTCTGTTAATAAAGCCATAGTCACGCAGTCCAAAAGACTAAAGAAAGAATATTATAACTACAGAAAAATGAAATATTAGGAAATGACTTGAATAGATAACAAGAAATTCTCTCCTCAGGACAGGATTGTCTTTAGAGGGACACATTTTAAACAAATGGAACAAGAACTACCAATTAAAAATCAGGTCACAGTTTGATAGCCTTATAAGTTGTTTATAATTTAGACCATTAATGATGGTAATGAGCCTTTATTCTTTTGTCTTTTGGCTCTTTAAAAATCATTGTATATTTCATCTCTTTTAAATTATTGATTAGATACATGAAGAATTTATAATAGCAAATTAAGCCATAAAAGTAATAGCCACCTTTTGGGATAAATAAAAGGAGATTTGAAAAACAATAGTTAGCACTCTAGATTTATTAGATCCTGCATCTTTTGTCTATATCTTTAAATGGTTTTCACTTTCTTGCCTTTCTACTTGAGATTCCTTTTTAAATTGTCAGAAAATATGAACTGGTAGATCCTGTTTATTTCATTGACCAAGTCCTCTTTATTTCAGATTATATAGAGTTTTCAGTAGGCTCTATTATTTCAATGAATCTCTGAATAATATGAATGTTTTTGTGTGTTTTTAAATAGCTCAAGTAATTCTATAACCTGAATTTTAATTACAGTGCTATCATATATTTACTTGGCATTAAATCTTTCACATATGTAATTATTACAGACATCACAGCGATTTTCATCAGTTGATGAACAAGCAAAGCTTCATAAGACTATGTCTCAAGGAGAGATTACCAAGTTGGCAGTGAGACAGAAGGCTTCAGATTCAGATATAAGGTATAAAGTATACATAGAGTTAATAGGGGTAATATAATTTTATTTGATAATTGACTATAGTTAAGTACTGAGCTTTTTTAAAAAACCGGAATTGATAGGCCACTTTTGAAATTAAGCTTATTTACCAGTTTTTCAAGAAATGGTAAGTACCTACTGTTCATAGGCACATAGTAGTTCAGATATCTGTTGAAGAGAAGAGAAGAAAAATTTCCCTCAACCCTCATAAGTTCATGGTTGGGACAGAATCCTGTAACAAAAGACAGATTAACAAGAGAAAAATACGCAAGTTAGTGCATATAGTACATGCACATCATACAGAGGAAAAGTAACTCAAAACAGTGATTTAGGAATCTGACTTATATATTGTCTTCAACAATGAACAATAAATTTTAGAGAAGTGACAAGACAAAGATAAGCAGTTTCAGGCTTCCAAAGGTGACAAAACTGTGGGAAGGTAAATTTATGGGGAAACTAATGGAGTAAAGTTAGTAGATTCCTCTGATGTCATTTCTAGCTGATAAAGGTCTACACTGTCTCCAGTGATTAACTTCTGTCCTTATTGGTAGAGAGGGAAGAAAGAACACCTTTACAAATTTATATCCTGCTTTTAGGGGAACAGTAGGGTAGAGAGCTTTTCTGCATCTACTTCTTAATTGCCTTTAGCTTAAAAATATTTATCTCAGAGAGGAATACTTTAGGGTGGCACATACTGATTCCTTTCAATATAATGAGCTTTATCTCCCTCTATACTTAGCAGTATGATTTGGGGAAAGTCTCCAAATCGTTATATGACTTATGGTATTTTGTTGTAAAAGAGGCTGAGACTAAATAAGATTTAGTGTTACTTAGATGAGACTAAATAGGTGCAAGCTTTGGACTTGGATTTTGTTCTGAGGTAAGTATTTTAGAAATGGAACTGAAAAGGACTTTCAGGAGGTAATTCTTTTCTCTTTACGAGAGCTTATGGAATTTTTATTTTTCAAATAAATATCTTTGTCCCTCATTATGTTGTATAAGCATTTGGGCCTCACTGAAAACTTACAAGATTATGTTGAAATTTTTCTGGTTCATAACCATATTAAAGACCACTTTTTCACTGACTGTAGAGGTATAATTTAAGGTGACCCAAATCCACAGCAGATAATACTAGAAATCAAATATTGAGAAATAAGATATAACACAGTAGAAGAACATACATCTGGAAATAATAGATTATGTATATTTAATTTCCACATCCTCCCCCACAATTACTAAAATGACAAAATCTACAAAGGACTGTTCTCCCCTTCAAAAAAACTCAGAAGTGAAGACAACTGCAATAAAACTATGGAATCCAAAAAATAAATGGACTTTAAATTTTAAATGTGTTAATACATACGAGAAAGCCAAATCCTAATCCAGCTGAGTAAAGCTGAGAAAGATATATCTAACTGGTTGACCTTCCCTAATTATAGCAGAACAAGAAATTTATTATCTGGAAAGTATAAAACAGAGTATCTCTGGATCTGGAGTTTACTAGGTAAAATTGAGGCCTGGGGCACATATTTGGAACATAGGGATTTAATGACTGTTTACATACAGAATGTTAAGATTTCCCAGCCTTCTTCATTTCCCATACCCTCTGAGCAAATGGTTCAAAGAGTTTACTATCAGGAGCTCTCCCTGCAAAGTCAACCAACCAGATAACCCTATAAGAAAGACCATACTTTAGCAGCCCCACCAAGGCACGTTAGAGCTTCCAAGCAACCTTTTTTTTTTCTTTTTTTAACCCTACTTTAAATAATAATCACATACCACTGATCACCATACATTTGAGGAAATACCTTATATTGAAACCACAACTAACAGATAAAATACAACTTGGAAGAAATCAACTATGCAGGGAATAGAACACTTCAAGATAGACAACTATAACTATCAACAGACCTTCTGCATAACAAATACAGTTGTATTCATGAAACTAAATGGTGCATGAAAGAGAAACATTCGTAATAAAAAGAGCTTTTGAAAATTAAAAATATGATAACATAAAGGAGCAACTCAAGAATCAGAAGGAAAGTTGAGGACATATCTCAGAACGTTGAGCAAAAAATGAAGAAATAGAAGAGATGGGAATATTAGAAGCTCCATTCAGGAGATCCAGTGACCCAATGGTAGGAACTTTGGAAAGATAGAACCAAGAAAATGGAGGATAAATTATTAATAAAATAATTCAGCCAAATTTTACGGAACTGAAGGACATGATTTTCCAGATTCGAAGATACCACTTAGTGCCGAATGTAATGAATGAAAACAGACGCATACCAAAAGACATGTTATGAAACGAAAGAGACAAAAGGAATCTCTGTTATGATGAAAATAGCTTTTCAAATAACAACTGCACAGCAAGCAATGAGGGAAACCACTCCAAATTGGAGCAAGTTAGAAGGCTCTGGGAGAGATTTTTTTCAGTAAGATGAAACTGAGAAAGTACCTAATATAGTTGAATGTATTGAGAGTTGATAGAAATGGGGAAACAAGTGGAGGTGAATTGTGTATAGAAAATGAGCAAATGAAAAATCAAACAGTTTTCATGAGCAAATTTTAAAAATCCTCTAGAATAAAGTAGATCGTTTAGGGAATTACATCCCTCAACTGTGAATATTATTTACATAATAAAAATAAATACTGAATATTATTAAAAGTAAATACTGAATATTGATCTAACTAAAATTACAGTATAATTCTTTCAGGAGCACATGTTTGTGGTGGGTTTAGGACTGGAATGGTGGAACATGCCTAATCATTATCTGTGGCCATGAGTATGATAGTTACAGAAGCACATTAAATATCAAAAGAATTAGTTAAAGCAATTCAAAAGTGTTGCCTCTAGGGAGCAGAAAATGGGGTGAGCATGGCGGAGAGATACTGTTGTTTTTAGTAAGTCATGCAGAACAGTTTCTCTTTTTAATGTATAAATGTATGAGTTTAGTAATAAGCTTTTTTAAAAAAAATTTAAAAAGGAAAAGAAGAAGGAAGAAAGAAAGAGCATGGGCTTCAAAACCAGATAGACTTGATTTTAACTTCCATCTCCATCAGGCCTCTAAGCCTTAGTTTGCTCATGTGTAAAGTAAGGATAATAATACCTGTTTATCACAGTAGTTGTGAAAATTAGAAATATCATATGTAAGGCATAGTGCTTGTCACCTAGTACACACTCAAAAATTTTTAATTGAACGAACAGACAAACAGATAAATTACTATACAAATAAACCTCCAACTATGAGGTTAGAATACATAATATACGGTCAGTAACTACATGCCATTGTTATCACAAGGTACTTCTTTGATGTATATTAGGAAAGCGTATATAAGCACTAAGAAGAGGCAATACAATATAATAGATGTGGTTCTGAATTTTTCACTCAATGTGAAACTTTCGGAAAGTTACCTAATATTTAAGTCTCCAGTTTTTCATCTGTATCATATTTATACTAGTTTGTTAAAAGCAAAGTTGTTACTATCACCTGGTCTTTAAGAAAAAAGAAAAAAGAAAAATTGATATTATAATTAAATTTTGTAAGCACTGTGCCTGGAGCATGATACAAGTTCAAATAAGTGACTGTTATTAATAATACTAATAACTCATGAATGTAAAATAGTGACATTAAAGCTTTTATTATGTACTGGTGAGTGGAAAGATTTAAAATTCTGTGTGCATCATGATAACAGTGATGTAAAACTTGCCATACTTATGGATGAAGACTGGAAGGAAATGACAAAAAAAGGTAAACTAATGTTTTTTAGAGTGGTAGGATTATTAGTGATTTCTTTAAAAAGTATTTTCTTTGTTGTTAAATTGTGTATATACTAAATCCAAGCTGGATGGGGGACAAGAATGAAAAGAAACCAGTTTGGGAATTAGAAAACTTGAGTTAGAATTCTAGCTCCACTGCTTTGTGGCTGTTTTATTTTAGAAAAATTATTTAACTTCTCTGGGTTTTGTTATTTCTATATTCAGATGAGGAAACATCTTCCCGGTGAAGTTTAAATGCAAAAGTAAAGATAAATATACTTAATTTAAATGTGAAGCTTAAATGAGCTAATATACATAGAAGGTTTGTAAAGCTTAAAGTGATATATACAAATATTACCACTGAGATACTCTAATTTCCATTTTTACCTTTATTTCTTGAAACAGACCTCAGAGAGCTAAGATGAGATTCTGGGCCAAAGGGAAACAAGGGGAGAAGAAGACAACTAGAGTGAAACCTACTACCCAGTCAGAGGTTTCGCCACTCTTCACAGGCGCAGATGTGATTCCAGCTCATCAGTTTCCAGATGGTAAAAGTGACGAAAGAGTGGAGCTTATGTTCATAATTTCTGTTCACTCTTTCCGAAAGTTTGCTATTCCTGTAGTATTCATAATGTCAATTCTGTTGGCTGGATGTTCTAATGAGATAGGACCAGCATTGTTAAATCCTTCCTTAACTAAAAAATAAAGTTACATTTTTCCTACAATAGAAGTTCCCAAAAAATGTGTCACAAAACAATGAAGCAGCAACCACCTCAAAAATGACTGTGTATCATAGGTTGGTCTTAGTTTTCTAAACTGTAAAAATGTAGCCATTATTCATTCATTTAACCTATGTATTACTGGTTATAGCTAATAGCAGCTAATATTTGAGTGCTTACTGCATGCAAGACACTGTAGTATGCATGTTATGGTTATTAAGTCAGTTGCTCCTCACAACAGTTTTTTGAGAGTTGGTATGCTTATTATTCCCAATTTATGGATGAGAAAACTCAGGCACAGAGAAGTTTTTTTATTAGGCCAGGCACAATGGTTCACACCTGTAATCCCAGCACTTTGGGAGACTGAGGTGGGCAGATCACATGAGTCCAGGAATTCAACACCAGCCTGGGCACATAGCGAAACCCCATCTCTACAAAAAATATAAAATTTAGCCAGGCATGGAGGTGTGTGCCTGTAGTCCCAGCTACTTGGGAGGCTGAGGTAGGAGGATCACTTGAGTCTGGGAAGTTGAGGCTACAGTGAGCTGTGACCACACCACTGCACTTCAGCCTGGGAGACAGAGTGAGACCCTGTCTCAAATAAATAAATAAAAAAGAAAAGTTATTTATGTATGTACATATGGTAACTGGAAGAGCTAAGAGTTGAATCCAGGCAGTCCTGCTCCAGAGTCCACAGTCTTAACCACTGTGTTGTATATTAAGTACTTGCTATATTTCAGTATCTAGCAGATACCTGGCACTTTATAATAGCTCTTATTTTTCAATTTTAGAGACAAGGTCTCACTGTGTTGCTTAGGCTGGAGTGGTGTGATCGTAGCTCACTGTAATCTCTAACTTCTGGGCTCAATCTGTCCTCCCACTTCAGCCTCTCAGAGTGCTGGGATTACAGCCATCAGCCACCATGCCCAGTCCCATAGCTCTTATTTTAACTTTCTGGGCATGCAGCATAACACATTTGAGAAGTACTGAACAGTTAGTTCATCTTTCAGAAAACTGACCTCTCTAAATGGGAAAATTACTTATTCTCCATGTTATCCTAATGTTAGAAGACTACCCCTTCTTCTCAAGCCCTTTTCTCAGGTATGCCTGAGAGTTGTTAGCTACTACGTAAAGATACCAACTATCTTCAACAGGGATATACATCCAAGGTGGGTATATGGTAATGTGGGTGAAATACCAGCATTGACTAAAATAGAAAGAAGTCCTCGGAAGAAAGTTTAAGGCAGGATAGAACAGACCCAGTTAAAATAAGAAACCAAAATCTTCCCATATCTAGGATAAAATAGAGAAACAAGGAGGAAAGATCATCAGGCTTCCCAGAGGGATGGATGGGCTTGAGCTCTCTATGCCAGAGGAAAAAATGGTGGAAAGGTAGTTAGACCCCTGTTTTTGTGTCTTACGGCTTTGCTTCTACCAGTTGACAAATGGATGTGGATAAAACCAGTAACAAGTTAAATGAATACTACAGGTTTGGGAAACTGGGAATTCCCTGCTATTGAGTGACTAAGGTGATCAGTTTCATCTGGTTGACAGTCATCATTCGAAGTTTTTTATTTCCTACAATTATATATTCTTTGCTGCTCATTCTCAAGAAAGAAGTATAAACTCTAATTGAAAATTCATATCATAAACAAACTTTGTTGTATGTTTGCTTCATAATGACACATGTGTAAAAGTTAGGATTATAGCTTTTTATTTGTATTTGGAAAAAATGTATTAAGGTAGCCCTTGTTTTAATGCTAATATGGGATTATGGATAATTTCTTTAATAAATGTTTATTTTATTAATAAGAAAGATACTGACTTTGCTAAATAAAATAATTAGATACTTAATATATCTAAGCTGTATAACAGAATTAAAATCAGTTGATATATGTTTGAATATAGTTGTATCCTATATCTTTATATTCTTTACTCTCATGTCATAGTTGAGATTGAGTTTGTCTCAATTCCTACCTGAGGTGGTATTTAGCATGTAGAAGGCTACTTTTTTCCTTTATTGTCAAAGTTAGTTTAGATAGAATCAGGATATACCATTGGACAGAAGGTAAAGAGCATACACGTTGGGAAGACAAGCTTGTGAAATGAGAGGAGGCCAATATTCTCATCAAGCTCCAGATAGGACTTTGGAAAATCTAGTCTAGTTCTAAATTGTAATGGACTACATGGAATCTAATTTCTCCGTTGTAAACATTTGCAGAGAAAAATTGTAGAGAAAATAAATGGACAGTTATGTGGGGGATGTTTAAGAAAATCCTAAATGCTGAAGAGACCCAAGCAGAAGTAAGCCAGTTGAGTTACTTGACTCCCTAACAGGTTGCCAGCAATCACCAAATGTTATCACAGAAGTATTCAGGACTTTAGACTGTAGTAAAGAATAATAATTATCAAACTCCACTAGTTTGTTGGACTTGTACATAGCTACACATGTTGTTTCAAACGTGTAGCAAAGCTATGACTTTGTTAACAGTGAGTATTTAATATGCTAGTATGGTTGTATATTCTCTTCTTTTCTTTGGGACTGAGGTCTTTGGGATCTAACTTGGTGTCCTGCAAAGCATTTCTATCCAGGTTTTTAATATTAGACCTCAGCTTCTTGGGAGATAGGATATCATTTCCCTTCGAAAAATGGTAATTTTTAAATACATTTTCTGTACAAATGTGCCATCTGGATTTATTGCGTAGCTGCCTGACTTCAAACATTAATGTTACTTTGCTTTTCATGTATTTGCATGTTTCCTTCAGTGACTTACTAAAGGAACCTTAAAAAGAAGGATGTGAAGATTATCAGTATATTTACTAAATGTGTCCTTTCGGGTCTTCCATCTTGAATTGTAGAATTAGCTCAATATCACCCAACACCTCCTTTGAGCCCAGAACTGCCTGGCAGTTGCCGGAAGGAGTTCAAAGAGAACAAAGAACCTTCTCCAAAGGCTAAGCGCAAGCGAAGTGTGAAGATTAGCAACGTGGCTTTGGATTCTATGCATTGGCAAAATGACTCTGTCCAGATCATAGCAAGTGTCAGTGATTTAAAAAGCATGGATGAATTTCTTCTGAAAAAGGTACACTTTATTTGCCAAGTTAGGCCCCTTAGCAGCTCTGTCTATAGAATACTTGTGTATATCAGGATATATCCTCTAGATATCAAAATTGCATAGGCTTCCATGCTTTAGATGGTCTGTTCTTTACCAGAAAGGTGCAAATAATAGGATATGCATTAGTCAGACTGGGTAGACAGGATTTAAGGTTGTAGGCTTTAGTAGTGACTTTAATTTTACTAAAATTGTCCCATTTCATATGGGAAGGTGCAACTTGTTGCACGTGTGAGTTTTCTTGTAACAGAACTATAGAATCATACAATGTTAGAAGGGACCTTAGAAATCATGGAGTAGTAATTATAGTTTGACTATCTAGTCATACTTTTACCTGAGTCCTATAATAGCCTGTGACTTGCACTTTGAGGACAGTCATTGTGGAAGAGACAATACATGGCTACTGTTGTATTTACTTCTTTTCAATTAGTTGATTGTGTACCAAAATTGGTTTTGTGGTTCCCAGATGAATGACCTAGATAATGAAGACAGCAAGAAGGATACACTAGTGGATGTTGTATTTAAAAAAGCCCTGAAGGAATTTCGGCAGAATATCTTCAGCTTTTATTCATCTGCATTGGCGGTGAGTCGGACTATGTTAGGAGATATTTAGTAGTTCAGCATATGAAAAATTTGACAGTGCTGTAGAAGATAATACAAAAGCCATGATTCACAAGAGATTTTTCCAGTTCCTTGTTTTTGTTTTAGGGATAGACAAGGAAAAACGTACTGAATGGTTTCAGATTAAAAGCTTACTTGAATTTCCTTGAGTAGCTTTTTCCCACCTTACAGCTGGTTTTTTTTCGTCTTTTAAGGTACTGACTTCAGATGTCCTGGGTGTGATTCTGTTTTTCCCTGTGACTTTTCATAATCCTTTTAGCTGTATTGCTGGGCTATAATATCTAATTTTCCTGTGGAATGCATTATATGTTTTCTTTTAATGGAATTAGGGCAGTTAGTTTATGGTCACTGATTTCTACTTATCAGTTTATATCACTTTGAGATTTACCTTATACTTTCACATGATATTGGTCATGTTTTAGAACATTTATTTTTGGTGTGTGCAATTAATGCTTTGGTCTATAGAAGCATTCATGTTTATGAATTATCATATTCTGTAAAATAATTCATATTTTATTGGCTTTTCATTGTTCAACATATTAATTCACTGTGAAGAGAAAAATCAGGAAAACTTCTAAATTTATACTCTACTTGGCTGGGCACAATGGCTCAAGCCTGTAATCCCAGCACTTTGGGTGGCTGAGGCAGGTGGATCATGAGGTCAGGAGTTCGAGACCAGCCTGGGCAACATGGTGAAACCCCGTCTCTACTGAAAATACAAAAATTAGCTGGGTATGGTGGTGTACACCTGTAATCCCAGCTACTGGGGAGGCTGAGGCAGGAGAATGGATTGAATCTATTCAATGGCTTGAGGTGGAGGTTACAGTGGGCCAAGATCATGCCACTGGACTCCAACTTGGGTGACAGAGCAAGACTCTGTCTCAAAAAAAAAAAAAAAAAAAAAAAGAATGTCAGATCTTATTTAAATAAAAGAAATTCTATTTCAGTTTCTTGCAAATAATATGATGTTACTCTGGGCATGTCACTCTTCTTTGGAAAAATAAATTGGTTACTTAATATATCCTTAGGCAACAATTCAAGTATTCATTCTTTCAATTTTAGAGTAGAACCATCTAAACAAGGTTCATTTCTGGGGAGGTAAGTAATTAAGAGGGATGCAAATAACCTTTATAGCTACATAAAATTAAAAAGTCACATTTAGAAGAGAAATTCTCGAGACTTCCTCAAATTATTACAGTTTGGTTTTTTACTAAAATTTAAGATGTTTTATTCTGCATTCATCCCATACTAGAATGGGAGTTTACAAATGCCACAGGATCTCATGGGCATGCTCATTAGAAATTGTATCAGGATCCTCATCTTTATTCTAAATACTACCCCATTACAAGTGTAACCGTTCCTCTGTATTTAAAGAGTTTCTTTATAAAACCATACGTTTCTTTTCTTATTGCTTATAGATGGATGATGGGAAAAGCATACGGTATAAAGACCTCTATGCACTATTTGAACAGATTCTGGAAAAGACAATGAGGCTTGAGCAGCGGGATTCACTGGGTGAATCTCCAGTGAGAGTTTGGGTCAACACTTTTAAAGTGTTTTTAGATGAATATATGAATGAATTCAAGACTTCAGATTATACAGCTACAAAGGTAAATGTGATATATTTTGATCACTAAAAGGATTTAATTATGAATTCTTTTTAAGAGCATTTGGGACATCTTGTATTTGAGAAAAACATTACAGGGAACATGTCAACTTAGCACCACTTTAGATCCTCCAAACTTAATTCTGTCTTATAATTTATCAGACCATATTTTCTAAACCATCTGCAATCAATACATTGTTCACTGAGTTAAAATATAGTGTTCTGCTCTCAAGATTATACTCTTAGCTTTAATAGGGATCGGGGTGGGGCGCTGGCTCGTGCCTGTAATCCTAGCACTTCGGGAGGCCTAGGTGGGCACATAACTTGAAGTTAGGAGTTCGAGACCAGCCTGGCTAACATGGCAAAAACCCGTCTCTAGTAAATACACAAAAATTAGCTGGGCATGATGGCAGGCGCCTGTAATTTCAGCTACTCAGGAGGCTGAAGCAGGAGAATCACTTGAACCCAGGAGGCAGAGGTTGTAGTTAGCCAAGGTCACGCCACTGCACTCCACCCTGGGTGGCAAAGCGAGACTGTCTCAAAAAAAAAAAAAAAAGATCAGTATCTGAATTTGCTTTTGAAAAATTATAGTTAAAGATGTGATTCATTGTATTACCCAGTGGCCTCTTTATAAAAACCTACAAATTATATTTATTCTTGAATTAGGTTTTAGGAAAATATGTGTTTTGGGAAGTCTATATAATAATAATAACCTTTTTATTTTGAGTGCTTTTTATAGCCTGAGAATTGTACTCGGTGTTGTATATTTTATTTAATTCTTGCTTCAGCCTTATTAAATAATTTTTATAAAATCCATATTACAGAAGAGACATCAGGCTTAGACAAAGTTATCAATGTGTTTCTTTTCAGTACCCCAGATGAAATAATTAGATATCTGTTCACATCAAGAATACCATCAATATTTTGTATTATATTCAGTTTTATTTTTAGTTATCTACCTTATATGTATTTAGATTTCCAAAACCTCTTCAATCCCATTTTTGAAGTTGTCAGATATAAAAAAGTTCTGGAAAGTTCTTCAGTTCCAGATCTAGGTTAAGGTATTTATTTTATACTGAAGAAGATTCTTACTAGGCCTGTACTGCCTTTGTTTTTAAGTTAAAAGGTTGGGTTTAGATTGTTCTGTACTGGCCGGGCGCAGTGGCTCACACCTGTAATCCCAGCACTTTGGGAGGCCTAGACGGGTGGATCACGAGGTCGGGAGTTCAAGATCAGCCTGGCCAACATGGTAAAACCCCGTCTCTACTGAAAACTACAAAAATTAGCCAAGCATGGTGGCAGACACCTGTGGTTCTGGCTACTCGGGCGGCTGAGGCAGAAGAATTGCTTGAACCCGGGAGGTGGAGGTTGCAGTGAGCCACGATCGTGTCACTGGACTTCAGCCTGGGTGACAAGGCGAGACTCTGTCTCAGGAAAAAAAAAAAAAGATTGTTCTGGTTATCAGGAAATGTCATATGTAAAAGAGTTTTTCCATGTCCCAAATGTTACCTTTTTGTATATATATATAGCTCCATGGTAGTTTTCTAGAGCTAAAATATGGGAAGTAAAATCTTTAAAACAATTGACTGAGCACAGTAGCTCACGCCTGTAATCCCAGCATTTTGGGAGGCTGAGGCCGGGGGATCACAAGGTCAAGAGTTCAAGATCAGACTGGCCAACATAGTGAAACCCTGTCTCTACTAAAAATACAAAAATTAGCCAGGTGTGGTGGTGCGCACGTGTAGTCCCAGCTACTCGGGAGACTGAGGCAGGAGAATTGCTTGAACTCGGGAGGCAGAGGTTGTGGTGAGCCAAGATTGCACCATTGCCCTTCAACCTGGGCAACAGAGCGAGACTCCGTCTCAAAAAAAAAAAAAAAAACGAAAAGAAAAAAATCAGCTGGGCGTGGTGGCTCAAGCTTGTAATCCCAGCACTTTGGGAGGCTGAACAGGTGGATCACAAGGTCAGGGGTTTGAGACCAGCCGGGCCAACATGATGAAACCCCATCTCTACAAAAAATATAAAAATAGCCAGGTGTGGTAGTGTGTGCCTGTAATCCCAGCTACTCAGGAGGCTGAGGCAGGAGAATCACCTGAATCTGGGAAGCAGAGAGCCTAGACTGCACCATTGCACTCCAACCTGGGCAACAGAGCAAGACTCTGTCTCAAAAAAAAAAAAAATCAATTAATGATCAATTAATTAATAATTAAATAATAAAATTATTTATAAAATAAAATAATCATTTAAATTAATATGGTGGTGGCTTCTGGGCAGAACTGAGGTTTAAAAAAGAAAAATCTCTAAAGTGTCCTTCCATTCTGTTGCTGTTATTGGCAATTATGTTTTATCAGATTTTAAATTTTTTCTCACATTTGCTTATTAGCACTGCACAGTACCTCTTGGAGAATAAAGAAATAACTATTGTGTTACCTGTTGAGCAAGTACCTCAACATTTGCAATGAAGTAAGAAAGTATATTAGTCTTTGTTATCACAATTTCTGTATTTCTCTTGTCCCCCTGTCAGGTGCCAAAAACAGAAAGAAAGAAAAGAAGGAAAAAAGAAACGGATTTGGTAAGTTATAATCTGTTTTTTAAATTAAAAAAGTAATTTTCAGATCAGTTGTCTGAGGTATATCATACAATATGTGGATATATTTATGAAATAAGTTTATCAGATACCTAGGCAATAATCATATTTATACCTTTACAAAAATTTAGAATGATTAGATGTGACTGGACTTGTTATCAATGATAGCTGGCCAGGCGCGGTAGCTCAAGCTTGTAATCCCAGCACTTTGGGAGGCTGAGGCAGGTGAATCACCTGAGGTCAGGAGTTCGAGACCAGCCTGGCCAACATGGTGAAACCCCATCTCTACTGAAAATACAAAAAAAAAATTAGCCAGGTGTGGTAGTGGGCGCCTGTAATCCCAGCTACTCGGGAGGCTGAGACAGGAGAATCACTTGAACCCGGGAGGCAGAGGTTGCAGTGAGCCAAGATTGTGCCACTGCACTCCAGCCTGGGTGACAGAGTGAGACTCTGTCTCAAAAAAAGAAAGAGAAAAAAAAGTACAAGAGCTA
Source organism: Chlorocebus sabaeus (assembly GCF_047675955.1). NCBI lineage: Eukaryota > Metazoa > Chordata > Mammalia > Primates > Cercopithecidae > Chlorocebus > Chlorocebus sabaeus. The sequence goes on along the minus strand of NC_132929.1, from coordinate 47,676,598 downwards.
AACACTATAGAAATCTACTATTTGCATATGTTTTTAAAATTTTTAGTATCTGCAGTCACACACAGACATATACACACATATAAAATATCTGGGAGTATACTGATAGCAGTGATTATTTCTATGAAGAGGAACTAGACAGGTTGGATACAGAGATAGGAAAAACACTTATTTTGCTTTGTGTTCCTTTTGGTCAGGGGTTTATATTATATCCATTCAGAATGAAGTAATTTTTAAATTGACATATTTTACATATTTTGGGGGTACATGTGAGTATTACATGAATAAAATGTATAATGATCAAGTCAGGGTATTTGGGGAACATATCACCTTGAGCATCATTTCTGTGTGTTGGGAACATTTCACGTCCTCTCTTCTGCCTGCAGAATAATTTTTAATGAAAATTTTAATGAAAACAACTTTAATGTTAGAGTTTAGTAGAGGAAAATAATGTTTATGTGATTTATAATTAGAAGAGTATCTGTGAGAGAAGATGTTATTATCTGGGAATATTTGAGATAACATAGAATAAGGCCATATTATGAAACTAGGATGGACGAACTGTGAGTTGAGGTTTTTTTTTTCCTTCCCCCCTTGGTTTTTTTTAAGTTAGTTGATTATTTACTTAATTTCTTAAGAAAAAATATGACTGCCAATCTTCTTGTGCCAGTATGGTTTGATACAGGCAATGGTGTCAATCAGGATTAATGACATTCTTGGTCTAGTTCTGTTTTATCAGCATAATTTTTTAAAATTTTGAACTAAAGTTTTTTCAATTGAGAAAGTCACATAAACATAATTTAAAATTATATACATTATAAAGTAGACCTCTTCCCTAGCCCTTCTTCCCAGAGATACTGTTACCAGTTTTTTGGTGGTATTCCAGAAATACAGTGTCCCTATAAAATCATTTATATATAAATGATTATATATATTTTATACACATACATACTACACATGTATTCCTCCTCTGTTTTCAGGATATTCTGAGTGGAATTATGTTGTTACTTTGTAGTAGATTTATTTATTACTAATTTTAATATCTTTAAATTCTTTATGTTACTGGGGTTTTTTGTCGTTAGATAAATTATTTACTTTTTTTTTTACTTTTTTCCATACCTTTCTTGTTTCTTTCTTCTTTTTTTTTTTTTCTTTTTGAGACAGGATCTCACTCTTGTTACCTAAGCCGGAGTGCAGTGGTACGATGACGGCTCACTGCAGCCTCACAACCTAGCCAGGCTCAAGTAACCCTCCCATCTCAGCGTCCCGAGTAGTGCACCACCTTGCCTAGCTAACTTTATTGTATTTTTTTTTATTTTTTTATTTTTTTTGAGACGGAGTCTCGCTCTGTCGCCCAGGCTGGAGTGCAGTGGCGCAATCTCGGCTCACTGCAAGCTCCGCCTCCCGGGTTCACGCCATTCTCCTACCTCAGCCTCCCCAGTAGCTGGGACTACAGGCGCCCGCCACTGCGCCCGGCTAATTTTTTTCTATTTTTTAGTAGAGACGGGGTTTCACCATGGTCTCGATCTCCTGACCTTGTGATCCGCCGGCCTCGGCCTCCCAAAGTGCTGGGATTACAGGCGTGAGCCACCGCGCCCGGCCGTATTTTTTTGTAGAGATGGGGTTTCACCATGATGCCCAGGCTGGTCTCAAACTCCTGGGCTCAAGCAGTCCACCTACCTCAACCTCCCAAAGTACTGGGTGGTGTGAGCCACCGTACCTGTCAATTGATACCTTTTTTCCAGTACATTTTCTTTCTTTCTTTTTTTCTTTTTTTAAGACTAGGTCTCGCTCTGTTGCTCAGCCTGAAGTGCAGCAGCGTGATGACATCTCACTGCAGCCTCAACCTCTTGGGCTCAAGCAGTCCTCCCATCTTAGCCTCCTGGGTGGCTGGGACCACACACACATCTATCATGGCTAGCTAAATGTTTTTTCTTTTTTTGTAGAGATGGGGTCTCACCATGTTGCCCAGTCTGGTCTCAAACTCCTGGGCTCACGTAATTCTCGTTCCTCAGCCTCCCATAGTGCTGGGATTATAGGCATGAGCCACCACACCTGGCCTAGTATGTTTATTATTTCATTTTTTTCCTACAAAAATATTTAATCATTCTTGAATTTATTTTAGTCTCAAGATCGAGTTATGGACCAAGGCACCAAGGGATCATGCTTTTTTTCTTTAATAGTATAATAGTGTATCAGTTGTCTGCCCACTGTTTAATGATATATTTCTTTTTCACTGGCTTGAAATACCATTTTTATAGTACAGTTGGTCCAGCACATCCATGGGTTCAACCAACAATGAATCCAAAATACTTAGAAAAAGAAATTCCACAAAGTTCCAAAAAGCAAACTTGAATTTGCTGTCCATTGAGTGAATCCACAGAAATGAAATTATATATAGGCATTGTATTAGGCATTGTAAGTAATCTAGATATAAAGTATATGGAAGGATGTACAGATATGTCTAAATAATATGCAAATACTGTGCCATTTTATATAAGGGACTTCAGCATCTGCAGTTTGGTATCTGCAGGGGGTTGCTGGAACTAATTCCCCACAGCTTCTGAGAGACAACTGTATACTCACATCTTAATGTATTTGGATTTAATTTTTTAGTCTCTCTTTTTATTCATTAATGTGTTTATTCTTATATCGGTACCAAATCTCTTAAATTACTTTTATTTTATCAAATATATATGTACATGTATGCCCCTATATACACATGACTCTAAAAAGTCTTAAAAGCTATTTTTGCATATTTTCCAGCTTAAATATTTTGCATATTCCAGCTTAAATAGAAACAATTACTATTCCCTAAATATATCTTTTTTTTTTTAATGTCTTTGCTCAGTTCTTTGTATTCATCTCAAGCATTCCCTCCTCTATGAAACCTTTTTTCCTGTGGAACCATTTAATTGCTCCTTTCTTTGTGCTTCCACTGTGCTTTGGAACTTTTACCACCTTTTTTTTTTTTTTTTTTTTTAACCACTTTTACCGTGAAAGTAACACATACTTTCAAAATCACTGCTCCAGGTCTCAATTTCTTGATTACCATCTTAGCTTGCAGGACAGTAAAAATAACAAGAGAGCCCATAATGTTAGGCATCGCTTGAAAGTGTCACTCATCACCTATGTTCACATTTCATTATTCAGAGCTACTTATGCAGCCATTTATAGATGCAAAAGAAGCTGAGAAGTAAAGTTTAGATAGATTATCACGTGCCCAGATAGGGCTTGGGAAATTCGTATTTAAGGAAGAAAGAAAGAATGGATATTAGTAGGCAGTTAGCATTCTTTTCCACAACAACTGGTTCATGCCAGTTCCTGACACATAGTAAGCATTTATAAATGTTTAGTTGAATGAGTAAATGTTGAATGACTTGAAAGGCTTTCATGGTCCCCGCTACACTGCTGTCCAGCCTTATTTTTCACTGCTCTCTACCAACTTGTTCTAGCAGCCATAATCGTCTCACTGTCCTGGATCAGTTCTTTTTGTTTCATTTTGGTTTTACCTTCCTTCCCTTCCCTCCTCTCCCCTTCTTTTTGTTTGACAAATATAATTGCAGCGTTACAGAAAAGTTGCAAGAGAAGTACAAATAACTGTATCCCTTAACCCAGATTTATTTAGATTCCACCATTTGCCCCAGTATCATTCCTTTATAACAAGAAGTTTGTTACACTTGTTATGCCTTTTTAATCTTTTAATCAAGAACAGTTCCTTAGCCTTTTTAGTTTCCATGACATTGGCATTGTTGAAGAACATAGGTCAGTTATTTTATAACATGTTTTTCCATTTGAGTTTGTCTTATATTTCCTCATGATTAGATTCAGGTTACACATTTTTGGCATGAAACACCACAGAAGAAATGCCATGATTTTTCATTGTGTGATATCAGGAGATATATGATGTCTGTTTGTCCTATTGTGGTTAATATCTGCAAGGATATTTCACAAAACTCAGCAAAGTTACTATTTTCCCTTGTAATTATTACCTTCTGGGGATATACTTCAGACCATGTAAATAAATATCCTTTTATTCCTCAAACTCTTACTAGTGTTGTTATTCCTTGATGATTCTTGACCGAATCAATTGCTGTGATGGTTGCTCAATAGTGATTTTTTAAAATTCCATCATTCTTTCTACATTTATTAGTTGAATTTTTGCTCTAAAGACAAACATTCTCTTTTTATTTATTTAGCTCAAAGGAAGTCCCACTGGACAAATTTGTGATAGAGCATCAAACTAAATAAGAGTAAAACTATTGAATAAAAGAAGAATTCCTTAGCCTGCACTGATATATTTTATTTTTACAGTGTTTTTTCTAATAGATATATTTTTACCATTCAAACTTTTTTAAAATTATATATACTGAGAAGTCTAACTCCAACCCACAACCTTTGTCTTCTAGTGGTAAATTTTTGTTTGTTATTTAACTTTCTAGCGTTTCTTTCTCCAGTATAAACTTTCTCACATAAAACATAGCATGTTGTATAATAACAGCATAGTATTCTTTTGTGCCTTGCTTTTATCATTGAACAATGTATTCAGAAAACCCTTCTCTATCTATGGTAGACAGAATTCTAAAGATGTTCCCTCTAAGGTTCTTGTCACCTGGTTATTCATTCACACATAATCTGGGTACTGCTGTGAAGGGACTTCGCAAATAGAATTAAGATTGCTAATTAACTCACTTGAACATAACAGTTTATTTTGGATTATGCAGATGAGCCCAGTGTAACCACATAGGCCCTTAAAAGCTGAAGAAGAAGGGAGAAGAGTCAGTCAGAGAGATGAGGTAGAAGACGATGTGGGAGACATAGATAGAAGAAGTCAGAGAAATACGAGCATGAGAAGGACTCAGTCCTCTTTTGCTGTCTATGAAGATGGAGAAAGGAGGGTGTTGAGCAAGGGAATGTGAGTGGCCTCTAGACGCTGAGAAAAACTACCAGCTAATAGCAAGGAAATAGGACCTCAGTCCAACAACCACATGGAACTGAATTCTACCAACAACCTGAATGAGATTGAAAGCAGATTGTTCTGCAGAGCATCCAGAAGGGCACACACCCTTGTCAATATCTGATTTTAGCTTGGTGAGACTAAAAGTCTCTGACTCTGAGAAGTGTCAGACTTCTAGCTTACTGAACTGTGAGATAACAAATGACAGGTGTTATTTTAAGCCACTGAATTTATGGTAATTTGTGGCAGCAGCAATAGAAAACTAATACAATAGCTATACACAGAAATCTATTTCACAACTGGCTACCATTCCTTACTGTACTATTAGGCTGCTTCTAGTCTTCTGCCATTACAAAGAGTGACACAATGAATAACCATGTGTGTATGTGTTTGTTATGGACTCCTAGAATTGAAATTACTGGGTCATAGGGTGAATGCATTTGTTATTTTCATAAATATTGCTTCAGGCCGGGCGCGGTGGCTCAAGGCTGTAATCCCAGCACTTTGGGAGGCCGAGACGGGCGGATCACGAGGTCAGGAGATCGAGACCATCCTGGCTAACACGGTGAAACCCCGTCTCTACTAAAAAAATACAAAAAACTAGCCGGGCGAGGTGGTGGGCGCCTGTAGTCCCAGCTACTCGGGAGGCTGAGGCAGGAGAATGGCGTAAACCCGGGAGGTGGAGCTTGCAGTGAGCTGAGATCCGGCCACTGCACTCCAGCCCGGGTGACAGAGCGAGACTCTGTCTCAAAAAATAAATAAATAAATAAATAAATAAATAAATAAATAAATACTGCTTCATTTCTCTGTAATAGAGGTAGTCTCATTTTGTAGTTTGTATCTCTACACAGTTTTTCTTTGCTTTTCTCATACTATCAGTGAGATTGAGTATCTTTTCTTATGCTTAAGTACCATTTACTTTTTTTTTTTTTTTAACTGCAGTCTGTATGTTTTTGTTCATTACCCATTTTTCTTTTGGTTTTGGTCTTTTCCATCTCAATTTGTAGCAGCTCTGTGCATTAGAGAGATTCCCCTTCGTGATATAAGTTGAAAGTATGTTTTCCTGGTTTGTCATTCTTTTCACTTGGCTTATTATGTTTTTTGCCATGTGGAAGATTTTTAAGAAATTAAACTTATGAATCTTTTTTTTTTCATAGCTTCTGAATTTTGAGTCATAGTTAAGACTTTCCTCACTACAGGGTTATAAAGGAATTCTCAGTGTTTTCTTTTAGTGGTCACATTTTTTACTTTTAAATTCCAATCTTTATGGAATTGTCCTGGGGTACAGTATAAGATATGAATCTAATTTTGCCTCTTATCAATGGCTACCAACATCATTTATTTTATTTTATTTTTTATTTTTTATTATTTATTTTTTTGAGATGGAGTCTCGCTGTCGCCCAGGCTGGAGTGCAGTGGCCAGATCTCAGCTCACTGTGAGCTCCACCTCCTGGGTTTACGCCATTCTCCTGCCTCAGCCTCCCGAGTAGCTGGGACTACAGGTGCCCGCCACCTCGCTGGCTAGTTTTTTTGTATTTTTTTGTAGAGACGGGGTTTCACCGTGTTAGCTAGGATGGTCTCGATCTCCTGACCTCGTGATCCGCCCATCTCAGCCTCCCAAAGTGCTTGAGCCACCGCGCCCGGCAACATCATTTATTTTAATTTTTTTTTTTTTTTTTTGAGACGGAGTCTCGCTCTGTCGCCCAGGCTGGAGTGCAGTGGCGCAATCTCGGCTCACTGCAAGCTCCGCCTCCCGGGTTCACGCCATTCTCCTACCTCAGCCTCCCGAGTAGCTGGGACTACAGGCGCCCGCCACTGCGCCCGGCTAATTTTTTTTCTATTTTTTAGTAGAGACGGGGTTTCACCATGGTCTGGATCTCCTGACCTTGTGATCCGCCCGCCTTGGCCTCCCAAAGTGCTGGGATTACAGGCGTGAGCCACCGCGCCCGGCCAACATCATTTATTTTAAAGTTCATCTTTACTCATCAACTTTGAGATGTCACCTTTTTTATATTCTAAATTTCCCATTATGCTTGGGTTTTTTTTTTTTTTTTTTTTTTTTTGGATACAGAATCTCGCTCTGTCACCAAGGCTGGAGTGCAGTGGTGCGATCTCAGCTCACCACGACTTCCACCTCCCGGGTTCAAGCGATTCTCCTGCCTCAGCCTCCTGAGTAGCTGGGACCACAGGTGTGTGCCACCACGCCCGGCTAATTTTTGTATTTTTAGTAGAGACGGAGTTTCACCGCGTTGGTCAGGCTGGTCTCAAACTCCTGACCTTGTGATCCACCCACCTCGACCTCCCAAGTGAGCCACTGCGCCCGGCCTGCTTGGATTTTTTTATCCTGTTTCATTAGTTGATCCAAATAGTCGTGAGCCATTCCAACTATTTGATTGTCTAGTTTGAGCAGAAAAAAGATCTATTAGTACTTCTATTTCTATTACCTTATATTTATAAATTAATGTAGAGAGAACTGGCATCTTCATTATTTTGTATATTTTCCTCTGATTAAGTCTATTTTTGTGTCCTTCAAGAGGGTTTTAAAGTGTTTCATATATAGGTTAAAAAAAAATCTTCATGTTACATACATACATTTATTTATTTAAGAGATGGGGTCTCACTATGTTGCCCAGACCAGCCTGAAACTCCTGAGCTCAAGTGATCCTCCCACCTTACCCTCCCTAGTAGCTCAGACTACAGGCACACACCACCATGCCCAGTCATGTTACACTTACTATTGAATGTTTTATCTCAGCTCGGATAATCACTATAGTTAACAGTATCATGTATATCCTTTTGTACTAGATCATTAATAAACATATATCATCTATATAAACTCGAGACTATGTCTGGTTTATATATGATCCAGTGTTTCAAAGTGTGGTCTACAGTAGTTTCTGGTAGACTTTTAGGGATTTTATGGTATCACAACTGTTTTCATAATAATAAAACATCATTTTCCTTTTTCATTGAGTTGACACAAAAGCAAACATGGGTAAAACTGCCGTCAACATGAATCAAGGCAGTGCCTGCAAACTTTGTTAATGGGCGTTATAATTTTTTACAGTCACACACTCATAGTTTAAGAAAAATAAAGAAGCTTTACTTAAGAAGGTGAAATAATAAAAATGTTAATTGCATCAAATTTTGATTCTTGAATTCACGTCTCTTTAATATTCTGTGTAATGAAATGGGAAAGATGCAAAACCATGATATGATGGTTGTCTCAAGAAATTACTTGTACAATTAGATTGCAGGCTGATCTAGTAGCATTTTTAAAAATTGAGATAAATTCATATAAGAAAATTTAACCATTTAGCCATTTTGACTATGTAAAGTGTACAATTTAGTGGGTTTTAGTATATTCACTATGTTAAGCAATCATTACCACTATATAGTTTGAGATCATTATCCCAAAAAGAAACTGTACTTTCTGAACACTCACTCAATCCCTCTTCTCTCTTCCTCCTAGCCCCTCACAACCACCAGCTACTTTCTGTCCCTATGGATTTGCCTATTCTGAACATTTCATATTGACTTAAAAAATCATGTATATGGCCTTTTTTGTTTGCCTTCTCCCACTTAGCATAATGTTTTCAAGGTTCATCCGTGTTGTAACATGTGTCAGTACATCATTCCTTTGTAAGGCCAAATATTCTGTTGTATGCATATATAACATTTTATTTATCTGTTTATTAATTGAAGGATATTTCAATTGTTTCTGCTTTTTGTTTGAATAATGCTTCCATGAGAATTCATGAACAAGTTTTTGTGGCAACATGTTTCTAGCCACTTTTTTCATAGAACATTATTTTTACTTGAACTATTCATTAAGATTTTGGCATGAGCAGTTATCCTGTCACTTCAAGGAAAACAACTGACGATACTTATTACCAGTGATGAAACTTGTGAATTCAAGCAAAAATTCAAATTTTGGAAAACTTGTGTCTGCCAAGTTTTCTAATGAGGTCAGTGATAAAGTTAAGGACTACGACTTTCTACTAGTGTATAATGAAATGTGTCAACATTTGGAAGTTTAATTTAGTGAATCAGTATATTCCAAATGATCAACATGTACCACTATAAAATCATGTATAGGTAAAATGTCCAAATACAAAATAGACCAGTTGGTATTGTAAACCAGCTTTCTTGAGGTAAATTTACTTAACACAGATTTATCCCTTTTTATGTGTACAATTCAGTGATTTCAGTAAATTCAGTTTTCCCGTCATCTCAATCCAATTTTAGAAAAATCCCAAAAGGATTTTCATGCCAGTTCACAATCACTGCTCTTTACTAGCCTCAGGCACTACTACTCTCTGTTTCTATAGTCTTGCCTTTTCTGGATATTTCATGTAAATAGAATCATACACTGTGGTTTTTGCATGTGGCTTTTTAGCATAATGTTTTTGAAGTTCATCTGTATCATTGTGTTTATCAGTAGTTAAGTCTTCTTTAATGCTAAATAGAATTCCATTGCATGGATATGTCACGTTTTATTTATCCTTTTTATCAGTTGGTAGACATTTGAGTTGCTTTGTATTTGTATTTTTGGCTACCATGAGTAATGCCACTATGAACAGTTGCGTACAGGTTTTTTCGTGGACGTACATTTTCAGTTATCTTGTGTATAAACCTGAGAGTGGAATTTCTGGGTCAAATGGCAACTCTATGCTTCCAGTTTTCAGAAACTTCCATGCTGTTTTCCAAGTGACTGAACCACTTTACAATCCCACCTGTAGTACCTGAGGGTTGTAGTCTGTCTACATTCTTACCAACATTTGCTATTGTCTACCTTTTTTGTTATAGCCATTCTGGTAGGTATGAAGTAGCATCTCATTGTGGTTTTAGTTTGCATTTCTTTGACAACTAATGATGTTGAACATCTTTTCATGTGCCCATTGGCCATTTGAACTGCTTCTTTGATGAATCATCTATTCAGTATTTTGCCCATTTTTGAGTTAGATTGCCTTATTATTGGGTTGTAACATTTCTTTATATATTCTGAGTAGAAGTCATTTATCAGATATATGATTTGCAAATGTTTTCTCCGAGTCTGTGGTTTATTTTTTTTTCTTAATGATGTCTTTGAAGGTTGAAGTTTTAAATTTTAATTAAGTCCAAAACAATAGATTTTGCTGTCATAGGACATGAAGGGTTCATTGGTTATGGTTTTTTACTTGTAAGTTACCATTTGTAAAGTTTTGGTGCCGTATTACTATCTGAAAGGACTGTTAAAATATTACTCCACTGACTCAGAAGACTGAGGGGGGTTGGGAAAGGGATGGCTGATGAGAGATTACTTAATGGGTACAATACACGTTATTTGAGTGGTTGATACCCTAAAAGCCCTGACTTCACCACTGTGCAACCTATGCATGTAACAAAATTACATTTGTACCACATACATTTATACAAATAAAAAAATTTTAATTAAAAATATATTCCTTCATTTTCCACTTTCATATCTGTATTAAGCTAGATTTTCTTCGTATATTTCAAACTGAACTGCATATTGCAACAGATTGAGTGCAGAAGTAGATGTGAGAATCCAGGTGTCTTTTATTAATTCAGACATTAAAGAAATTTACAGAAATGTAAAACAATACCGCTTTTGCCACTAATTTTTTTTTTGCTTTAAAGATATAGTTGTTTTTAATTAAAATGCTATGTTCATGTGTAATACCTTTATTGTTAATTTAAAATAAATTAATGAATATATACTTTAAATTTTTTCAGCTTTAATTGCTAGCATAGTAAATAACAGGTGTAACTCATGTAAACAAAAGCTCTCTGAGGTCATCAGTAATTTTCAACTGTAAAAATTTCCTGAGATTACAAAAAATATATATATTTTAGCTGGGAGCAGTGGTTCACGCCGATAATCCCAGCACTTTGGGAGTCTGAGGCAGTCGGATAACTTGAGATCAGGAGTTCAAGACCAGCCTGGCCAACATGGTGAAACGCTGTCACTAATTTAAAAAATCCAGTGTTTATATAAACTATCCAGACACAGTGGCAGGTGCCTATAATCCCAGCTATTTGGGAGGCAAAAGCAGGAGAATTGCCTGAACCCGGGAGGCGGAGGCTGCAGTGAGCTGATAGCGCCACTGCACTCCAGCCTGGGCAACATAGCAAGACTAAGTCTTAAAAAAAAAAAATGAAAAAAACAAAAAAGTCAAAAAAAGAAAACATACTTTGAGAACTGCTGCTTTTAATGTAACATTAGAGTCATACAAGATAGCTGTTATATGTCTGTTGTGTTGCTTTCTGTTTTTCATATAATTTGGTCATGTTTATCTAGATTGTTAGCTTTTGGAAAGCAGGAAAAATATATTTTATTTTTATATTATTTCTCAGAAGATCATACTTGTCCCTCTAGAATTAGTGCCTAGTGAAGACTTAACAAGAGATTGAAGAATTTCCCACCATGTTAGGGCAGCATTTACTGTTTTGGCTTTAATATAAGTAGCTAAATTTTCTCATTCAGGTGGAAGAACACAATGGTCACATCTTTAAAGCCACCCAATATAGCATCCCCACATACTGTGAATACTGTTCTTCTTTGATATGGATAATGGACCGAGCCTCTGTTTGCAAATGTAAGTATGAGAGATCTTTGAGGAATATTTTTAACCACTGACATTTCTATTTCCTTGAGTTGTCTTATTCTCCTTTCGTATAAAGGAGTTATTTACACTACCTAAATTTTTAGCCTCATCTCTTGCTATACTCTCTTCACCTATTCTTTGTATCTAAACCAGACATTTTGATGTTATTTGGTCACTGAGAGCCTTGTACATGTAATTCACTCTGTCTAAAATGGTCTTCTCCCAGATTTTAGTATGACTTCATATTTCAATTACTTCATGCCTACACTCAAATTTCACCTTCTCAGAGAGCTCTCTTTTCTACCCCCAGTTTAAATGCTACCCTGTCCCCAAATTCTCTATTCTTTTTTTTTGAGATGGTGTCTTGCTCCATCGCCCAGGCTGGAGTGCAGTGGCATGATCTCAGCTCACTGCAACCTCTGCTTCCCAGGTTCAAGCGATTCTCCCTGCCTCAGCCTCCCAAGTAGCTGGGATTACAGGCACATACCACCATGCCTAGCTAATTTTTGTGTTTTTAGTAGAGACAGGGTTTTGCCATGTTGGCCAGGCTGGTCTCAAACTCCTGACCTCAGGTGATCCACCCGCCTTGTCCTCCTAAAGTGCTGGGATTACAGGTGTGAGCCACTGTGTCCGCTCCCCACCCCCCAAAATTCTCTATTCTTTTACTCAGACTTAATAGTCTTCATAGAACTCATTACCACCCAAAATTACATTAAGTATTTGTTTTCTTGTTTTTCAGTCTATGCCTCTAAAATATATGCTCTATAGGTCAGGAAACTTATTTGTCTTTTTTTTAAAATATATATCATCAGTACCTAAAACAATGATGGCACATAGTAAGTTTTAATAAATATTTGTTGGTTAGATAGACTTATAGATGGATGGATGGATGGATAAATGAATAAATTCTTAGATTATAGTGAGAAAGGTACTTTTCCTACTGTAATCCTTTTAGCAGATTACAGTAGAAAAATATAAATATATAAAATATATAAATATATAATATGTATTATTTCACGTATAAATATATATATAAATATATATAAAAATATATAAATCCTAAAATGTGAGTAGAGATTCTTTGTAGATCAACTTGGTTCTGGCTCACAGTGGACCTTTAGCCTCCACTCATTTTATACATCTGCTCTGGTGCTATTATTAGTTCTGTGAAGCTTCGCTTTTACTAGTGGGCTAAAATTGAATGAAGCAAATACCAGGAAAGGACCAGATCCGGTATGACAGCAGTTTGCCACAGAAAAATTGCCACTATTACTATATATTTACTTATTCCATGGTTCAGCAGCAGTTTTGCTTTGGTTTTATTATCAGTAGTCTAAAAAATCATGAGTCTGAAAATAGGAAGTAGTTTGAAATGTATTTGACTCTTTAGTGTAACTATGATTCTTGTAGGTTTAGTTTCTTCTGTAACTTAAAGCTAAAAATTTAAATGATTTTCTTTTTTATGACTGTTGGGTTGGTTTGATTTTTTTTTTTTTTTTTTTTTTTTGAGATGGAGTCTAACTTTGTTGCCCAGGCTAGAGTGCAGTGCAGTGGTACAATCTCAGCTCACTGCAGCCTTCGCCTCCCAGGTTTAAGTGCTTGTCCCGCCTCAGCCTCCCGAGTAGCTGGGATTACAGGCACCCACCACCACACCCAGCTAATTTTTGTATTTTTAGTAGAGACAGGATTTTACCATGTTGGTCAGGCTGGTCTTGAACTCCTGACCTCAAGTGATCCACCTGCCTCGACCTCCCAAAGTGCTGGGATTATGGGCATGAGCCACTGTGCCTGGCATGATTTGATATTTTAATAGATTTAGCTAACTTTCTTTGTTGTTATCCTGATGATTTCACCAGTACAGTGACATGGCCTCCTTTACTTGATCTTGGCCTTCAAAAGCCTACAAGTTATATTTTACAAGCTCAAGAAAGGATATTCAGGTATTGGTAGACAGAAGCCAGAGCTGGTATAGCAAAATGAATAAGCAGCTGTGTTCTCAGTACCCTCCTCTTAATGTGCCTGTTCACCAGCTGCCCAGCCACCCTGGGTTATCACCACTTCTCTAAATTATTTTAGCTCTGAACCTTTTCTTTATGCCATCTTCCCAGTCACAACTGAATATTCTTCATGTTCTGGTTCTTCAGAGCTCTGTTCTGAACCTTTAGAGATGATAAATAAGACCTTTCTTATATCTTATTGTGCTACCCAATTTGTTTTCATTTCAGGAAGGGTCTTTGACATTAATGCCTTCCTTATCTATAGGAATGATTCTTACTAGGCATTTCTGAGATTTTAGTATGTTGTAGAGCATATATGTGGTGGAACATGAACACTAATTTGTGAATCAAACCACAAATATAAGTATCCTGCTGGAATTTATTGGGGAGTGGTACTGTGTGGCATAGGGGCAGGATGAGCAATTTTGAAAGAACAAAAAGCTTTTTCATTGACTGTGGCTAGCAATTTTGATCATGTTTTCAATGTCATTATACCAAATAGAATGGGCTAAAATTCTTTTTAATTATACCATTGTACAAAGTATGTATGTCATAGTACAGCAAGTAAGTCTAAAATAAAGTATACTTGATAAGTGCTTATCATTGATGTGCCAATTTCTAAAAATGTTGCATTCCTCACCTATTTTTCAGTATGCAAGTATGCTTGCCATAAGAAATGCTGTCTGAAAACCACAGCCAAGTGCTCTAAAAAGGTAAGAAATTATCTTCTTATCAGTAATAGATAACAGACCTGTTGGTCTTTTGTGCCTTATGGAAATAAATTAAGGCCTTTTTGGTAGTTTTACAGAAAAGTGGTTTTTAAACTTTTTGACCACAAATCACAGTAAGAAATATGTTTTATGCCATGATCCAGTTCACATGTTTGGTGATATATGTACAAAACTGAATTGATTTTCATAGAATTACTTTACTATTACTATATGTGAGTTACTAAATTAATTTCATAAGCCACAATTTGAAGAACACTGCATTGAGGTTTCATACTTCCTTAAACACTCATAAATCTTCCTAGGAATTATCCTTAATGCAGTAAGCTACAATTAAAGATCAACAAATTTAAACATGAATAGCAAAATTCACCAGCATGGATGGTTGTTGTTTTTACATATATCTCTTGGGTACACAGAGATCTAAAATATATTGTACACATACTGTTTGATACCTTATGTTTCAAGGAAGTAATCTTTTTTAAAAAATTCAGGCTTTTATTGATGTATGATCACAACATTTTCTTGTTCATTAATCACATACTGACAGTTGTTACAATAGCATGTATATCTGAAATATAAATGTGTGTCCATGTTGTTTGCAGTAGACCAGTCATGGTAAAGTACAGAGAGAAATTTAATTCAGGAATTAAAATGCAAAGAATATGAGTGAGACATTTGCTTCCAGCTAAGATGAAGTAGCTTGTGTCAGACCAGTACTAAAAATGTTTGTTGGCAAGCATCAGGGAACTGCCAGGGAAATTGTACCTTAGGAGACTAGATTTTAGAGAGAAGAGAATGCAGAGTAGTGAATCTAGATCTGTGAGATCTTTTTCTTCTAGTGGAAATTTTTCAATTTTTGCT
The DNA here is from genome assembly GCF_047675955.1 of Chlorocebus sabaeus. NCBI lineage: Eukaryota > Metazoa > Chordata > Mammalia > Primates > Cercopithecidae > Chlorocebus > Chlorocebus sabaeus. Next base: position 47,661,444 of record NC_132929.1, on the reverse strand, counting down.
GTAGGACAAGAAACCAATATTCTGGGCAGAAGGCCACATTTAAGATTCAGAGAAGCCAGCAGAGCATTTAGCAATCTCATAGGACTTTAGAGACAAAAGTTGAAATCTGGGACTGACAGGACTTGAGGGACCATGATCCAGTCATCTGCAGAAGGCAACATGAAGCTCAGAGGTTTTCCACTCAAGGCATTTTGTTTTTTGAATTCTTAAACTTAAAGTCTAAGACGTTAATCAGAAAAGAAGACTGAAGTTTTCTGCAGTCTCTCAATGCTAAGGAGAGAAAAATTATAGTATCCCCTTTTTAAGAGAGGGGCCCTAGGCAATACTGTAGACTCTCAATGAGACTTCTGAAGAAGTACACTCTAGGAATGGGAGTAAACTACTGATAAACTGAGCTTAACAAAAACTACAAACTAACTTTGAGCCACTCCTTGAGTGTATTAAGGTGATCTGCTCCTTTTTCTAATAAGCCACCCATCAGAAAGAATAGGGTGAAGCCTCTCTAGAAAGATAGCATCATCCAGAGCCTTTGTAACTTTTTTCCATATAATCTCAGACATAAATAAGACTAAGAGAAAAACTAGTGGGCAATATCAATAGACTTACAGGTAACCCAGTTAGTGAATTACCAAATGCATATGTTAAGGGATTTTTAATTAATATGTTTAAATAATAGATACAAAGATGGAGAAGTTAGCCAAAGAACTGAAATACAGTTGGCCCTCTGTATCCATGGGTTCCATATCTGTGAATTTAACCAACTACAAGTCAAAAGTAATTGGGGGCCGGACATGGTGGCTCATGCCTGTAATCCCAGCACTTTGGAAGGTTGAGGTGGACGGATCACCTGAGAGTAGGAGTTCAAGACCAGCCTGGCCAACAGAGAAACCCCCTCTCTACAAAAAATACAAAAATTAGCCGAGTGTAGTTGTGGACACCTATAATCCCAGCTACTCAGGAGGCTGAGGCAGGAGAATCGCTTGAACCTAGGAGGTGGTTGCAGTGAGCTGAGATCCTGCCACTGCACTCGAGCCTGGGTGACAGAGCAAGACTCTATCTCAAAAAAAAAAACAGTAATTGGGAAAAAACATTGCACACAGTTCCAAAAAGTAAAACTTCAATTTTCTGTGTATTAAATACTACGTTGAATCCACAGAATAAAATAATGCGAGGCATTATATTAGGTATTATAAGTAATCTAGGGCTGACTTGAAGTATACAGGAGGAAGTATATCTGTTATATGTAGATACAGCACCATTTTATATGAAGGACTTGAGTATCCATGGATTTTGGTATCCGTAGGGGGCGGGGAGGGTGTCCTGGAACCATTCTCCAAGGGATAACTGTATATATTTAAATATATATATTTTAAAGTATATATATTATTTATATATATTTATAAATATATATAATATATTTATATATATTTTTATATATATATATATATATATATATTTTTATATATTATATATATATATATTATATATATATTATATATATAATATATATATATTATATATATAATATATATAATATAAATAATATATTATTTAAAGTATATATATTATTTATATATAGTATATATATTAAAATATAATATATATATATTTTAAAAAAAATATATATATTTAAATCAAATGGAAGTTCCGGAAATGCAAAATGGAGTTAAAATTATAAACTGAAAATATAGGTTTAATCATCATAGCAGAAGAGAAGTTTGGGCCAGGCGTGGTGGCTTATGCTTGTAATCTCAGCCCTTTGGGAGGCCAAGTTGGGTGGATCACCTGAGCCCAGGAGTTTAAGACCAGCTTGGGCAACACGACAAAACCCTGTCTCTACTAAAAATACAAAAATCAGTTGGGCATGTTGGCACATTCCTGTAGTCTCAGCTACTAGGGAGACCACGGCAGGAGGAACACTTGAACCTGGGAGGTTGAGGCTTCAGTGAGCTGTGAGCATGCCGCTATACTTCATCCTGGTAACAGAGTGAAATCCTGTCTCAAGAAAAAAAGAGGAGAAATTTGGTGAACCGAAAGATAGGTTGGTAGATATATCCAGGCATGGAGAGCAAAGAGAATGGAGAAATACAGAAATAGATGTGAGAGACATAGGGGAAAGAATGAAGGTTCTTAAAATGTATATAATTGGAGTCCAGGAAAAAAGTAGAGAGAACAAGGCAGAAGCAACATTTTAAGAGATAATGGCCAACACAGCAAGTCACAGGTTCATAAAAACCTTTTAACCTAAAGTGGGACAAATATAGAGAAAACTACACCTAGATGTGCACAGTGCTCCAAACAAACAAAAAAATTTCTTAAAAGCATTCAGAAGGAAATAAGCATTACCCAAAGGGGCAATGAAATTGCTTGACAATTGACAACTGAATTCTGGACAGAAGTGATGGAAGCCAAGAAAACAGTGACTTGTTATCTTTTAGTGTAAAAATAAAGACAACCCAGATTTCTGTACCCAGTGAAAATACCCTTCAACAGTGAAAGTGTTGTGAAGACATTTTCAAACAAAAACTCAGCAGCAGACCTGCACCAGAATTTGTCACCAGCAGACCTGCACTAGAAGAAATACTAAAGGAGGTTCTCCAGAAAGAAGGAAAATGGTCTCAGATGGAAACAGAAATACAGGAAGGAATGAAGAGCAGTAGAAAGAGTAAATAATATGCATAAATATAAATGTATAGTGGCTGAAAACAGTCATAATGTCTTGTGGGGCTTAAAGTGTATACAGAATTAAAATGCATGACAACAACACAAAAACAGTTGGTTAAGTGAAGTCAAAATATTCTAAGGTCTCTGTGTCATGTGGAAACTGGTAAGCATGCTAGAAATATATTAGACTTAAATGTTTTGTGAATATTTGCTAAAGTAACCACCAAGAAAAAGAATATATAACTTAAAACTAATAAAGACAATAAAGTGGAAAAACAAAAGTAGTTTATTAATGTATTATAAAAGAAGGTAAGAAATTAGAGAAAAACACAAAACAGGTTGACAAAGAAAAAATAAATAGCAGATTGACAGATATAGATTGAAATATATTGGTGATCATGTTAAATGTTAAAAGGGTAAATGCTCCAAATAGGAGACCAAGTTAAAATCAACTGAAAAATCTCAGTGATATGATATTCATAAGAGACATACTTAAATATAAAACTGTAGAAAGATTGAAAGCAAGAGGATAGAAATAGATGGCATGCAAAGAATAACCAATAGAAAGATGTTATAAAGTGTACTTTAAGGCAAGAAGCATCACTTCAAATAAAGGTATATCATAATGAAGGGTCAAACCATCAGGGAAATATAAAACTTCTAACATTAGAAGCCTCTAATATTTAGTTTCAGTATCTGGAAGACAAATTTGGAAGGATACAAGTGATAAGAAAAATTTGATGTAATTGGCATATATTAAACTCTATGTCCTACAGCTGCTAAATGCACATTCTTTTCCAGTGCATGTGAAACATTTGATAAAATTAATCATGTGCTGAACCATGGAGCTAGTCCCTGTAAATTTCAATGGATTGAAAATATCGGTAGTATGTTTTTTGACCACAGTGGAATTGAGCTGTAAATGAACAAAAAGATAAGTGGACAATTCTCAAATGTTTAGAAATTAAGCAGCATATTTCTAAATTACAATAAAAGTGTAAAAACATTTTGAACTAAATGGTAATGAGTATGATATAACAAAATACATGGAGTACAATTAAAATTATCCTAAGAGAAAAACTTACAGCTTTTAAGTGCATACATTAGAAAGTGAGCAGGTTTGGAAATGATCTTAACTTTCATCTCAAGAAGGTAGGAAAAACCTCCAAAAACCCATCTAATTAAACCTCAAGACAATGGAAGGAAGACAATAATAAAGAAATAAATGAAATCGAGATCATTTGTACAGTAGAGGAAAATCTACAATGCCAAATTTTGGCTCCTGGAAAAGAATTAAAAAAATAAGTAAACAAGAAAGAATAATCAAGAAAAAAAATTTTTTTCAAAAGCAGAAATTGTCAATATCAAGAATAAAAATGTGGGTATCACTGCAGATACTGCACAGATTAAAAGGATACCCTGAGGCGGGTGGATCACAGGGTCAGGAGACCGAGACCATCCTGGCTAACCACAGTGAAACCCCATCTCTACTGAAACACAAAAAATTAGCCAGACATGGTGGCATGCGCCTGTACTCCCAGCTACTCGGGAGGCTGAGGCAGGAGAATCGCTTGAACCTGGGAGGCAGAGGTTGCAGTGAGCCGAGATTGCGTCATTGCACTCCAGCCTGGGCGAAAGAGCAAGACTCCTTCTTTTAAAAAAAAAAAAAAAAAAGGCTGTTATGGATAAATTGATACCAATAAATTTGATATTTAAGATCAATTGGACAAACTCCTTTGAAAATACAACTCAGTTAAACTAACTCAAGAAGTAGGAAATCTGATTAAAATCTATTAAAATAGAATTTGTAGTTTAAAATCTCACAAAGATATCTCCAGGCCCAGATTTCACCTTTGAATACTTCCACATATTTAAGGAAGAAATAACACAAATCTTTTTATAAACTCTTTCAGAGAAATGGTAAAAGAATGTGTCATAGGCCGGGTGCGGTGGCTCAAGCCTGTAATCCCAGCACTTTGGGAGGCCGAGACGGGCGGATCACAAGGTCAGGAGATCGAGACCATCCTGGCTAACACGGTGAAACCCCGTCTCTACTAAAAAAAATACAAAAAACTAGCCGGGCAAGGTGGTGGGCGCCTGTAGTCCCAGCTACTCGGGAGGCTGAGGCAGGAGAATGGTGTAAACCTGGGAGGCGGAGCTTGCAGTGAGCTGAGATCCGGCCACTGCACTCCAGCCTGGGAGACAGAGTGAGACTCCGTCTCAAAAAAAAAAAAAGAAAAAAAAAAGAATGTATCATAACTTTTTTTCCCAACTTGGCTTATGAGAACAGAGAAACCTTCAAGTCAAATATAAAGGATACTTGGCCGGGCGCGGTGGCTCAAGTCTGTAATCCCAGCACTTTGGGAGGCCGAGATGGGCGGATCACGAGGTCAGGAGATCGAGACCATCCTGGCTAACACGGTGAAACCCCGTCTCTACTAAAAACACAAAAAAACTAGCCGGGCGAGGTGGCAGGCGCCTGTAGTCCCCGCTACTCGGGAGGCTGAGGCAGGAGAATGGCGTAAACCCGGGAGGCGGAGCTTGCAGTGAGCTGAGATCTGGCCACTGCACTCCAGCCCGGGCGACAGAGCAAGACTCCGTCTCAAAAAAAAAAAAAAAAAAATATAAAGGATACTGTAATAACAGAAAATTACAAGTCATATCTCATAAGCATAGATGTAAAAGTCTTAAACAAAATATTAGTACATTGAATCAAGTGATCTATAAAAATGATAATACCTCATTCCATAAATGCAAGGTTGATTTACCATTCAAAAATTAATGAATGAATGATTTACTACACTGTACAAATAAAAGAATAATCATCTCAATAAATACAGGAAAAGTATTGGGTAAAATTCAAAACTCATTCATTATTCAAAAAATCACAGAAGATATATATATATATGGATGGATGGATATGTATATATAGAGAGAGCTTGGATCTAAAATACATAAACAGCATCCACAGATCAGTAGCAAAGACAATTTTCATCTCTGTAAAAAACTGAGCAAATGTACTTCACAAAAGTGGATTTCTCTTTTCTTTTCCTTTTTTTTTTTTTTTTTTTTGAGACAAGTTGTCCAGGCTGGAGTGTAGTGGTATAATCTTGGCCCAAGCCGGGCACGGTGGCTCAAGCCTGTAATCTCAGCACTTTGGGAGGCCAAGACGGGCGGATCACGAGGTCAGGAGATCGAAACCATCCTGGCTAACCCAGTGAAACCCCGTCTCTACTAAAAAATACAAAAAACTAGCCAGGCGACATGGCAGGCACCTGTAGTCCCAGCTACTCGGGAGGCTGAGGCAGGAGAATGGCGTAAACCCAGGAGGCAGAGCTTGCAGTGAACTGAGATCCGGCCACTGCATTCCGGCCTGGGCAACAGAGCGAGACTCCATCTCAAAAAAAAATAATAATAATAATCGTGGCTCACTGCAGCCTTGACTACCTGAGCTCAAGTGATCCTCCCACCTCAACCTCCTCAGTTGCTGGGACTACATGTGTGCACCACCATGCCTGGCTAATTTTTTTGTATTCTTAGTAGAAACAGAGTTTTACCATGTTGCTCAGGCTAGACTTGAACTTCTGGGCTCAAGCAATCTGTCTCCCTAGGCCTCCCAAAGTGTTGGGATTACTACAGTCATGAGCCACTATGCCTGGCCAAAACTGGATTTCTACATAACCAAAAACATACAAAAAGGTCTCCAGCGTCACTAATCATCAAGAACATGCAAATTAAAATACAGTGAGATATATCATATACTCATTTGAATGACTAAAATGGAAAACAAAACTTTTAATACATTGCTAGTAGGAGTGTAGGTTGGCCAATACACTCTTTAAATTATTTCGTAGTATCTATCAAACCTTTTAAGCATAAGCATTTCTCATGACTCAGCAATACCCATGCAAGACATACACCCAACAGATATACATATGTTTTTGTGCCAAAGCACAATATGAACATTATGTGAAACATACCGAAACTTAAAAGAAACGTGTCTATTAGCAGTAGAATGAATAAATAAAATATACTGTCTTTATATAATGGAATAAAGTCTAGTAATGAGATTAAACTATTGATACTCATGCAGAAGACGGGTGATTTCTGCATTTCCAACTGACGTACCTGGTTCCTCTCATTGGGACTGGCTGGACAGTGGGTGCAGCCCACAGAGGGCGAGCCAAAGCAGGGCAGGGCATCGCCTCACCCAGGAAGCACAAGGGGTCAGGGGATTTCCCTTTCCTAGCCAAGGGAAGCCGTGACAGACTGTACCTGGAAAAACAGGACACTTCCACCCAAATACTGTGTTTTTCACAGTCTTAGCAACCGGCAGACCAGGAGATTCTCTCCCGTGCCTGGCTTGGCGGGTCCCACGCCCACAGAGCCTTGTTCACTGCTAGCACAGCAGTCCGAGATAGACCTGCGAGGCTGCAGCCTAGCAGGGGGAGGGGCGTCTGCCATTGCTGAGGCTTGAGTAGGTAAACAAAGTGGCCGGGAAGCTCGAACTGGGTGGAACCCTCCACGGCTCAGCAAGGCCTACTGCCTCTAGACTCCACCTCTGTGGGCAGGGCATAGCTAAACAGATGGCAGCAGAAACTTCTGCAGACTTAAACATTCCTGTCTGACTGCTCTGAAGAGATGGTGTTTGAGCTCTGAGAACGGACAGACTGCCTCCTCAAGTGCGTCCCTGACAACTGTGTAGCCTAACTGGGACACACCTCCCAGTAGGGGCCGACAGACACTTCATACAGGTGGGTGCCTCTCTGGGACGAAGCTCCCAGAGGAAGGATTAGGCAGCAATATTTGCTGTTCTGCAGCCTCTGCTGGTGATACCCAGGCAAACAGGGTCTGGAGTGGACCTCCAGCAAACTCCAATAGACCTGTAGCTGAGGGACCTGACTCTCAGAAGGAAAACTAACAAATGGAAAGGAATATCATCAACATTAACAAAAACGAAATCCACACCAAAACCCCATCAGTAGATGACCAACATCAAAGACCAAAGGCAGATAAAACCATAAAGATGAGGAGAAACCAGAACAGAGAAGTTGAAAATTCTAAAAACCAGAGTGCCTCTTCTCTTCCAAAGGATTGCAGCTCCTTGCCAGCAACAGAACAAAGCTAGATGGAGAATGACTTTCACAAGTTGACAGAAGTAGACTTCAGAAGGTCAGTAATAACAAAATTCTCCGAGCTAAAGGAGCGTGTTCTGACCCATCACAAGGAAGCTAAAAACCTTGAAAAAAGGTTAGACGAATGGCTAACTAGAATAAACAGTGTAGAGAAGACCTTAAATGACCTGATGGAGCTGAAAACCATGACACAAGAACTTTGTGACACATGCACAAGCTTCAATAACTGATTCGATCAAGTAGAAGAAAGGATATCAGTGGTTGCAGATCAAATTAATGAAATAAAGCGAGAAGACAAGATTAGAGAAAACAATGAAAAGAAAGGAACAAAGCCTCCAAAAAATATGGGACTATGTGAAAAGACCAAATCTACATTTGGTGTACTGAAAGCAACGGGGAGAATGGAACCAAGTTGGAAAACACTCTTCAAAATGTTTTCCAGGAGAACTTCCCCATCCTAGCAAGGCAGGCCAACATTCAAATTCAGGAAATACGGAGAACACCACAAAGATACTCCTCAAGAAGAGCAACCCCAAGACACATAATTGTCAGATTCATCAAGATTGAAATGAAGGAAAGAGTATTAAGGGCAGCCAGAGAGAAAGGTTGGGTTACCCACAAAGGGAAGCCCATCAGATTAACAGCAGATCTCTCTGCATAAACCCTACAAGCCAGAAAGAAGAGAGTAGGGGCCAATATTCAACATTCTTAAAGAAAAGAATTTTCAACCCAGAATTTCATATCCAGCCAAACTAAGCTTCAAAAGTGAAGGAGAAATAGAATCCTTTACAGACAAGCAAATGCTGAGGGATTTTGTCACCACCAGGCCTGCCTTACAAGAGCTCCTAAAGGAAGCACTGAACATGGAAAGGAATAAGTGATACCAGCCACTGCAAAAACATGCCAAACCGTAAAGACCATCAATGCTATGAAGAAACTGCATCAATTAACAGACAAAATAACCAACTAACATCATAATGACAGGATCAAATTCACACATAACAATATTAACCTTAAATGTAAACGGGCTAAATGCCCCAATTAAAAGACACAGACTGGCAAATTGGATAGAGTCAAGACCCATCAGTGTGCTGTATTCAGGAGACCCATCTCATATGCAGAGACACATATATAGGCTCAAAATAAAGGGATGGAGGAAGATCTGCCAAGCAAATGGAAAGCAAAAAAAAAAAAAAAAAAAAAAAGCAGAGGTTGCAATCCTAGTCTCTGATAAAACAGACTTTAAGCCAACAAAGATCAAAAGAGACAAAGAAGGCCATTACATAATGGTAAAGGGATCAATTCAACAAGGAGAGCTAACTATCCTAAATATATATGCACCCAATACAAGAGCACCCAGATTCATAAAGCAAGTCCTAAGAGAACTACAAAGAGACTTAGACTCCCACACAATAATAATTGGAGACTTTCACACCGCACTGTCAATATTAGATCAACGAGACAGAAGGTTAACAAAGAATATCCAGGACTTGAACTCAGCTCTGCACCAAGTGGACCTAATAGACATCTACAGAACTCTCCACCCCAAATCAACAGAATATACATTCTTCTCAGCATGACATTGCACTTATTCTAAAATTTACCACATAGTTGGAAGTAAAGCACTCCTCAGCAAATGTAAAAGAACAGAAATCACAACAAACTGTCAATCAAATTAGAACTCAGGATTAAGAAACTCACTCAAAACTACACAACTACATGGAAACGGAACAACCTACTCCTGAATGACTACTGGGTAAATAACGAAATGAAGGAAGAAATAAAAGTGTTCTTTGAAACCAATGAGAACAAAGACACGTTGTACCAGAATCTCTGAGACACATTTAAAGCAGTATGTAGAGGGAAATTTATAGCACTAAATGCCCACAAGAGAAAGCAGGAATATTCTAAAATTGACACCCTAACATCACAATTAAAAGAACTAAAGAAGCAAGAGCAAACAAATTCAAAAGCTAGCAGAAGGCAAAAAATAACTAATATCAGAGCAGAACTGAAGGAGATAGAGACACAAAAACCCTTGAAAAAATCAGTGAATCCAGGAGCTGATTTTTTGAAAAGATCAACAAAATTGATAGATCGCTAGCAAGACTAATAAGAAAAGAGAGAAGAATCAAATAGATGCAATAAAAAATGATAAAGGGGTATCACCACCGACCCCACAGAAGTGCAGACTACCATCAGAGAATACTATAAACACCTCTATGCAAACAAACTAGAAAATCTAGAAGAAATGGGCAAATTCCTGGATACATGCACCCTCCCAAGACTAAACCAGGAGAAAGTTGAATCTCTGAATAGACCAATAACAGGCTCTGAAATTGAGGCAATCATTAATAGCCTACCAACCAAAAAAAGTCCCAGACCAGACGGATTCACAGCCAAATTGTACCAGAGGTACAAAGGAATGGCTGGTACCATTCCTTCTGAAACTGTTCCAATCAACAGAAAAAGAGGGAATCCTCCCTAACTCATTTTATGAGACCAGCGTCATCCTGATACCAAAGCCTGGCAGAGACACAAGAAGAAAAAGAGAATTTTAGACCAGTATTCCTGATGAACATCAATGCAAAAATCCTCAATAAAATACTGGCAAGCTGAATCCAGCAGCACATCAAAAAGCTTACTCACCATGATCAAGTTGGCTTCATCCCTGGGATGCAAGGCTGGTTCATTATATGCAAATCAATAAACGTAATTCATCACATAAACAGAATCAAAGACAAAAACCACTTGATTATCTCAATAAATGTAGAAAAGGCCTTTGACAAAATTCAACAGCCCTTCATGCTAAAAACTCTCAATAAACTAGGTATTGATGGAACATATCTCAAAATAATAAGAGCTATTTATGACAAAGCCAGTATCATACTGAATGGGCAAAAGCTGGAAGCATTCCCTTTGAAAACCGGCATAAGACAGGGATGCCCTCTCTCACCACTCCTTTTCGACATAGTGTTGGAAGTTTTGGCCAGGGCAATCAGGCAAGAGAAAGAAATAAAGGGTATTCAATTAGGAAAAGAGGAAGTCAAATTGTCCTGTTTACAGATGACATGATTGTATATTTAGAAAACTCCATCATCTCAGCCCCAAATCTTAAGCTGATAAGCAACTTCAGCAATGTCTCAGGATACAAGAATCAATGTGCAAAAATCACAAGCTTTCCTATACACCAATAACAGACAAACAGAGAGCCAAATCATGAGTGAACTCCCATTCACAATTGCTACAAAGAGAATAAAATACCTAGGAAACCAGCTTACAAGGGATGTGAAGGACCTCTTCAAGGAGAACTACAAACCACTGCTCAAGGAAATAAAAGAGGACACAAACAAATGAAAGAACATTCCATGCTCATGGATAGGAAGAATCAATATTGTGAAAATGGCCATACTGCCCAAGATAATTTATAGATTCAGTGCTATCCCCATCAGGCTACCAATGACTTTCTTCACAGAATTGGAAAAAACTACTTTAAAGTTCATATGGAACCAAAAAGGAGCCCACATAGCCAAGACAATCCTAAGCAAAAAGAACAAAGCTGGAGGCATCACACTACCTGACTTCAAACTATACTACAAGGCTACAGTAACCAAAACAGCATGGTACTGGTATCAAAACACATATATAGACCAATGGAACAGAACAGAGGCCACAGAAGTAATACCACATATCTACAACCATCTGATCTTTGACAAACCTGACAAAAACAAGAAATGAGGAAAGGATTCCCTATTTAATAAATGGTGCTGGGAAAACTGGCTAGCCACATGTAGAAAGCTGAAAGTGGATCCCTTCCTTACACCTTAAACAAAAATTAATTCAAGATGGATTAAAGATTTAAATGTTAGACCTAAAACCGTAAAAACCCTAGAAGAAAACCTAGGCAATACCATTCAGGACGTAGGCATGGGCAACAACTTCATGACTAAAACACCAAAAGCAATGGCAACAAAAGCCAAAATAGACAAATGGGGTCTAATTAAACTAAAGAGCTTCTGCAGAGCAAAAGAAATTACCATCAGAGTGAACAGGCAGCCTACAGAATGGGAGAAAATTTTTACAATCTACCCATCTGACAAAGGGCTCATACCCAGAATCTACAAAGAACTTAAACAAATTTACAAGAAAAAAAACCCCATCAAAAGTAGGCAAAGGATATGCACAGACAGTTCTCAAAAGAAGCCATTTATGCAGCCAACAGACACATGAAAAAATGCTCATCATCACTGGTCATCAGAGAAATGCAAATCAAAACCACAATGAGATACTATCTCACACCAGTTAGAATGGCGATCATTAAAAAGTCAGGAAACAAAAGATGCTGGCTGGAGAGGATGTGGAGAAATAGGAATGCTTTTACACTGTTGATGAGCATGTAAATTAGTTCAACCATTGTGGAAAACAGTGTGGCAGTTCCTCAAGGATCTAGAACTAGACATTCCGTTTGACCCAGCGACCCCTTTACTGGGTATATACCCAGAGGATTATAAATTATGCTACTATAAAGACACATGCATGCATATGTTTGTTGTGGCACTACTCGTAATAGCAAAGACTTGGAACCAACCCAAATATCCATCAGTGATAGACTGGATTAAGAAAATGTGGCACCTATACATCATAGAATACTATGCAGCCAGAAAGAAAGGATGAATTCATGTCCTTTGCAGGGATGTGGATGAAGCTGGAAACCATCATTCTCAGCAAACTATCACAAGGACAGAAAACCAAACACTGCATGTTCTCACTCACAGGTGGGAATTGAACAATGAGAACACTTGGACACAGGGTTGGGAAAATCACACACCAGGGCCTGTTGGAGGGTGAGGGTCTGGGGGAGGGATAGCATTAGAAGAAATACCTAATGTAAATGATGAGTTGATGGGTGCAGCAAACCAACATGGCACATGTATACCTATGTAATAAACCTGCACATTCTGCATATGTACCCTAGAACTTATAATAAAAAAAGAAACATCTATTAAACAATTTTCATTAAAGCCTTAAAATCAAATCTTGACCCTAGGTATTCAAAAGAAAGTCAGAAGTTAAATCAATTAAAAATTATCAGTTGTATGTCATAAAGCAAATTAGAACAGGTACAAAATTAGTATCTTTGTATTATTAATTACCTAGGTATTGTATTCTAACTTGCTTTGCATCATTTTCATACTGTTATTTTTCCATGTACTTTCATGTACTTTTACATATCAATAATATTCATCAATGTAAAAAGTGCAAAAGAAAAAATTTATTGATGCAAACATAATGTTGACTGAAAGCTAGAGACAAAAGAGTACATTTAAACAAAGTTCAAAAATAGATTAACTCTAGGTGCACATACTATGCTTTTCCATTTACATAACATCCAAAAGCAGGTAAAACTAATTTTCAGTGACAGAAGTACAGATACTAGTTATTTGTGAAGGGTAAAGGGCATTGTGGCTGGAAGAGACCTAGGGGAATTTTAAACTGTTGGTAATATTTTGTTTCTTAATTTGGGTCTTTGTGAAAATGCTTTAAGCTGTAACTTACAATGTGTGTATGTCATAGCTCCTTAAAGATTTTATTTAAAATACTCATGAAGTTAGTTTAAATGAAAAATAACTATGAAACAAAAACTATTAAAATATATTTTTAGAAAAGTACTTAGAATTAAATTTTTTTCCATTTAAAATAGTAAAATTAATTTGTCTCTTCATTTCAAGAAGTAGAATATTCTAGCATGTTTGCTTTAGATTATTCTAGCATGTTTGCTTTAGATTACTTCGTTTCAAATCAAATATTTTAAAAGTTTTTGTTTAATACCTAAAAATATTTTGTTATTTTGCTTTCACAAGTTATAACATTTCTAATACCATGGGGATTTAAATAAACAGAATATGTGTTTGCACATCTGTGTCCCAGCATTAGGAAAACATTTGGCTAAAATTTAATCATTACAGCAAGCCTTTTTCTATTCTATTTCTATAATAATTTTTTCAGTATTTGACATATACCAGGTTGTCATGCTGTGTATGTTCAACTTAATGTTTACAACAACCTCTGAAGTAGAAAGGAGGTATTTCTGTTGCAAATGTGAAATAACCTAGCCAAGTTCACATAGTGACAAGGCAAAACTTTTAATATGCATCCTCTAAATATTCCAAGATTGTGTCCATTCTGCCTCAGACTTGGAAATGCTTTTCAGAGATGTTGTCTCTGAAATTTAACATATGTCAAAATAGACATGAAATTAATGCTCTAAGAATTGAGTGCTGGAATGTAGAGTATGTAGATACATTAATGATGCAAAATAATCCTGATAATACTGATACAAACTAATAAACTGATTATGCCATCCCTTATTTAAAATTATCTGGTGGCTTCCTTTCCGTAGCTACTTTGCTCTGCCCAACTTTGTAGTTTTGTATTTCCTGTGCCTAAAAGATCCTGCTTTCTTTACTTATCTATTACTTGCTTTCCAACACTAAGGTTTAACATCAGGTCTTTTCAAGATCATTAGTTGTTTGTTATCCAGCCCAGTCTTTCCTGATCTAGCTATCTCTCTTCTGTGGTTCCATAATACTTAATAAATCTATTTATAATTTTACTTATCTTCACACACTAACTCTTTTTCTTTTGAGACAGTTTTGCTCTTGTCACCCAAGCTGGAATACAGTGGTGCGATCTTGGCTCACTGCAATCTCTGCTTCCTGTGTTCAAGTGATTCTCCTGCTTCAGCCTCCTGAGTAGCTGGGATTACAGGCACCCGCCACCATGCCTGGCTAATTTTTATATTTTTAGTAGAGATGGGGTTTCACCATATGGGCCAGGCTGGTCTTGAACTCCTGACCTTAGGTGATCCACCTGCGTCGGCCTCCCAAAATGCTGGGATTACAGGTGTGAGCCACTGCTCTGGGCCTAACACTACTAGTCTTAAGCAGAAGGCCTTTATTTTATTTTCTTGGTACCTAATAAGTAAATGACAAATTGATGAATGTAAGGCTGGAAAGTAGAAATTAGAATCAGTTCAAGTAAGTTCTTGAGTATGAGACTCAAGAATGTTTGCACTTTAGTTTGCTATATACTAATTAGCCACTAAAGGTTTTTGAGGATAATAAAACATTATATATACTATAGAATATTTTAAAAGGGGAAATAGGAATATGGGGAAAACTGGCCAAGAAACTGTTGAAATAGTCTAATTGGTTAGTGATACAGTTTTGAGCTGAGGTGATGACACTTACAAAGGAAAAAATAGAGACGATGAACTGATTGACTTGGCAACTGGTTGGGTGCAGGTTAAAGAAGAAAATGGAATATACAGTTAGGGAAGGACAATGGTGCAGGAGAAGGAAAGACAGATTTGCAAAACAATTTTCAGTCTCAGAGATAATACCTGCTATTTTTGTTTTCAGTGAATTACTTCAAATAATCTTTGGTAAGCTGTTCTGTTGCAGTCACATAGGATATAAAGTAACCTATAGGTTAATAAAGTATGATATTGGCTGGACGCAGTGGCTCACACCTGTAATCCCAGCACTTTGGGAGGCCAACGCGGGCAGATCACTTGAGGACAGGAGTTTGAGACCAGCCTGGCCAACATGATGAAACCCCGTCTGTACTAAAACTACAAATACCAGCTGGGCGTGGTGGCACGCACCTGTAGTCCCAGCTACTCGGGAGACTGATGCACGAGAATCGCTGGAACCTGGGAAGCGGAGGTTGCATTGAGTTGAGATCGCGTCATTGCACTCCAGCCTGGGTGACAGAGTGAGACTCAGTCTCAAATAAATAAATAAAGTATGATATTAGATACACTCTTCAAGTCAATACAGAAGAGCTGTAACAGTAGTCATGGGCTAATCTGTGTGTTCCTCTACCTTTAATTATGAAATCATTTTTCAGTTAAACTTCCATAAAGTTTATATAAACATCAAATCTTTCTTATGCCTAAGAACTTGCTGACAACTCTAATTCTTATCAAATCAGTAGATTTTCTAGTGGTATCTGGTAGGTGGTCAAGCTGTTTGCATATAAAATCCAACCCTTTTCCCCCACGCCCAAATCCCAGCTTTGCTTTTGAAGCAATTTTTTGACAGGAGAAGCTGTAGCCCTTTGCCACTGCCTTCAATCTTCACTCCATTATTTTCTTTTGGAGATTCTGGTGGAAAAGGATTGAAACTAATCTCACTTATTTATACTTAGTTAAACATAATTCCCTTTCTCCCAACTCTTCTAACTATGCTTATAAAACTTCAGAGAAATAAAAAGTAGCTCCTGGTAAAGAATTGGTTAAACACGTTTCAAGATGTTTGAATGCATTTGGAAACTAAAAATTATCTTTTATTTAGTATGATCCAGAGCTATCATCTCGACAATTTGGGGTTGAACTGTCCCGTTTGACCAGCGAAGACCGAACTGTTCCTTTAGTGGTGGAAAAGCTCATAAACTACATTGAAATGCATGGACTGTATACAGAAGGTATTTATCGAAAGTCTGGTTCGACTAATAAAATCAAGGAGCTTCGACAGGGTCTAGATACAGGTAAGATAGTGCCCTCTAAATCATAATGAAATACTTTATTTAAATAGGTCATTTCATGCTCTTCAAGTTTTCATTACATGTCGATCCTTTCCTTAGCAGCCGGAAGAATGCGTTCTTTTCTGTGGCACTTTGTTATCATTTTTTGGTTTTCTAAAGAGTCTTTGGTTTCATTTGGTCAATTCAGCAGACATATATTGAGCATATAATTTGCACTTGGGACAGATCTCATTTAATTTTTGTAATAATTCAGTAAGATTGTGATACCTCTGATTGACAAAGAAGAAAACTAAGGTACAGGGAAATTAAATAATGAGCTGCTGCTGCTGATGCAAGGTGCTGTACTAATGTTTTTATAATATTCACAACAATCCTATGAATTAGGGATATTATTATACCCATTTACAGAAAAAGGAACTGAGGCTTACAGAGGATCTTGCCCAAAGACTCATCACCAATAAGTGACCAAATTGGAGTTAACCCCAGATCTTCTGAATTCATAATCTATTTCCCCTTTCTCTTTATGATTTTGACTCCAAGGGGTACTCTTTCCTGTGTATCATCTTGCCTGCCTACATTGATGATAGTTACTCAAACTGATAGTGAGTTGAGCATGTATCTTTGTAGAGCTGTAGTTTTAGTACTGGAATTCATGCTGGGGATTGACTTTGGTTTCATTCTCAACTTCTACACTTTATCACTGTTGGGAAGGAATAGATCTTTTTGAACCAAACAGAGTACAAAGTGTGTCCTTGTGCCAAGAACCTGTGTACTGTGCTGTTTCTTATGAACAAATCAATGAGAAATGAATTGAGTATGAAAATAATAACAATGACTGGTAAGACTCCGTCTTACCAGTTCCGTCTGCAAGAAGGTTCCATCTACAAGAGACTTGGTCTACTTTAGTTTACAGGCAGTTACTGACTTTGTCTCTGATACCTTGAAATAGCACAAGTGAAAATCAATCATCCCGAATCTTCGCAGTCATCTAATCTGTATAACCTTAGGGAGTTTATAAGTGAAATGGGTAAACGTGTTTTCTTTACATTTTCTAAGCTCAATTATCACTGTCCTTTTATCTCTAAGAATTACTTAAAATCAGCCTTACTTTCAGAAAATGTCCTGTATGCGTTTTTTCATTTGTCATGTAAAACATTGCTACTCAAAGTGTGGTCTGAGGACAAAGCCATAGCAAGAGAAATACAGAAATTGAGAGCAAGCATGTAGAGACGTTTATAGCAGTTTAACAATACTTCAGCATCAAAATATTTTATTTATTTATTTATTTAGAGACAGTTGCTCTGTTGCCCAGGCTGTAGTACAATGGTGCAACCTTGGCTCACTGCAACCTCTGTCTCCCGGGTTCAGGCAATTCTGCCTCAGCCTCCCAAGTAGCTGGGATTACAGGCGTGTGCCACCACACCCAGCTAATTTTTATATTTTTAGTAGAGACAGCTCTCACCATGTTGGCCAGGCTGCTTTCTGTCTCCTGACCTCAAGTGATCTGCCCATCTCAGCCTCCCAAAGTGCTGGGATTACAGGCATGAGCCACTGTGCCTGGCCATGATCTTTTATTTTACACACTTCACAACAGATTTAGAAAACAAATCAACAAGACGTATTCTTTCACCACAGTTAGAAGCACAGTTCCAAAGCATGGAATTACATTGTGGAAAATAGGTTAGTCAGTTTGATGAAGAAACATGAAGCCGGCCGGGCATGGTGGTTCACGCCTGTAATCCCTCCACTTTGGGAGGCCGAGGTAGGTGGATCACCTGAGGTTGGGAGTTTGAGACCAGCCTGACCAACATGGAGAAACCCCATCTCTACTAAAAATACAAAATTAGCCAGGCGTGGCGGCACATGCCTGTAATCCCAACTACTCGGGAGGCTGAGGCAGGAGAATCACTTGAACTTGGGAGGCAGAGGTGGTGAGCCAAGATCACAACATTGCACTCCAGCCTGGACAACAAGAGCGAAACTCCATCTCAAAAAAAAAAGAAACATGAAGCCTTCCTTTAATGATGATAGTTTGTAAAGTGAATTATTTGAATCTCTTTGCATGTTTTGGCTTTGTTAATCTAACTCTTGTCTCTAAATAGATGCTGAGAATGTAAATCTAGATGACTATAACATACATGTCATTGCAAGTGTATTCAAACAATGGCTTCGAGATTTGCCCAATCCTCTCATGACTTTTGAACTCTATGAGGAATTTCTTCGAGCTATGGGTAAGCATAGGCTTCCTGGGTTAGAGAGAAGGCCTGTAGTTGGGAAAGAAATGCCACCTTCAAGCCGTCCTCTAGTGGTTTAATTATTATAGATCTAAAGGTAAACTTTTGACAGTGAATACAAAACTGCCAGTATACTGTCACCTATTCAAATGTTGACTTTTTAGAGACTCATCAAAATGTTAGTGTCCTAAAAATGTTCTGAGTGAGCCACTTGGTTCCTTCTTACAAAGAAATTGAAAGAGTGGGGTTATAAAACAGATTAAAATATTAAAAATAAGAGTTTTAAGATTAGGCTTATGTTCATTTAAATTGGAAATCTAGGCAAGAACTATGTGTAAAGCTGGCTGTTTTATGCCAAGCCTAACAGGTTTCAGAGTGTAGTTTCTCAGTGCTATAGGTGCATAGGATATTGATAAAGGCCTTTCTAGAGGTATTTAGGCCCTGAGGATTCATAAATTATGTTGAATTTAATGGGAAATCAATCTGCTACACAATGACTGAAAAACTAGAACATCTCTATCCCCTTGCTGTTATTAAGGATTACTGTGATACAGGTTCAAACTAAGGAGACTGTTTATGAATACAGAACTCAAACTAAAGGAGTTAAATAGTTACTTTGAGTTGCTCTTCTCCAGCCTTACAGGTACAACTACTCCTGAAACTCTATAGCCAGCCTCCTTTGCTTCATAATGTCTGGGAGGAAGATACACTGTATAAGAGGGGATATTTAGTCTTAGTTTCTGCTCTTAATGTTTTTAGGCCTTCAGGAGAGGAAGGAGACAATCCGTGGTGTATACTCTGTGATTGATCAACTCTCCCGAACTCATCTCAATACACTGGAACGCCTCATCTTTCATCTAGTCAGGTAACTTTAAAAAGCAAGGAAGTGATTTTTAATAGTTTCTCTTGGATTATTTTACATAGATAAGGAATTTCTCCTTTGGAAAACTGACAGGTATTTATATTTTTTCTTCTATTTATAAAGTCAGTGTCTCAAACAGGTGGTTAGGATACCTTGGAGCAGAAATCTTCAGCTGAGCTGGAATGCATGGCAGTTGCTTTTCTGCCCTTGTTTGAACCATGTAGCAGCTTCAGCCTCATGGTGGCACTGTGTAGTTTAGCCTGTTTTCTAACAGCTGAACTAGAAAGGATATATAATCTACTGAAATGACCTAATTCATATGAGGGGTTCAGATCGTTCTCAGAAATTAACTGACCAAAGAGGCGTCAGGAGTAGTGTCTCTTCCCCTGTATGTAAATATCAGCAGTAGTTGAGAAGAAAGCCATCTTTATTTGTGGTTAAATCTTCTACTCTGCGTTCTTTTTTGTTGTTGTTGAGACACAGTTTCACTCTGTCACCCGGGCTGGAGTGCAGTCTCAGCTCACTGCAACCTCCGCCTCCCCAGTTCAAGTGATTCTCCTGCCTCAGCCCCCTACATAGCTGGGATTACAGGCATGCGCCACCACACCTGGCTAATTTTTGTATTGTTAATGGAGACAAGGTTTTGCCATGTTGGCCAAGCTTGTCTCAAACTCCTGACCTCAAGTAATCTGCCCACATCGGCCTCCCAAAGTGCTGGATTACAAGTGTGGACCACCGTGCCTGGCTGATTCTGCATTCTTTGGACTTGTTCATCTAGTGATCTTGGCCTGGAGCAGGTAGGTCCCAGATTTCCCTTGGGAAGCTATCGGCTGACCTAGACTGCTTCAAGGAAAGAACAAGTGAAAATACATTTTCCAGAGACAAAGGAACAAAGGAACAACTTGGGAAAAGTCTGCAGACACTTAAACTTACTAGAAGTACTTATATCCTTCTAGTACTATGCAGTTCATGTCATACTGTCTTCTTTTGCTCATCTCTTCTGCCTGTTTCCCTATGGTGCTCCCTTTTTATCCCTTAGTCACTTGTTTTTTGTTTTGTTTTATTTCTTAGGATTGCTCTACAGGAAGACACTAATCGAATGTCTGCTAATGCTTTGGCCATTGTGTTTGCGCCCTGCATTCTCCGCTGCCCTGACACCACTGACCCACTACAAAGCGTACAGGACATCAGTAAGACTACCACGTAAGGCCAGTTACCATAACCTCTACAGGACCTCAGGGACTTCTGACTACGTAGTCACTGTATCCAGATATCAGACATAGTGAATGGGTTCATAAATTCAGGTGTTTTTAAGAAGATTGTTGGACACTGCTGGGTTTTCTTATGCTGAGGATGCAAACTCCTGGATTCAACTGAGCATCATTTGTCTTAAAGCATCTTATTTTTTAAATCTGGCTTTTCTTTAGGACTGCTTATAGTTTCTAAATAGGTTTTAAATTTCCATTTTACCAAATTATGAACACTTAGTATCTTCCTGTAATCTAGCCTAACTGTGGTCTTATGGCTCTGAATCCTTTGGTCTTAATACTTCAGTATTCTTGTATTTCACCTTGGTCTTTTTTCTTGGGGCTCTGTTTTCCTTCTAATGTGGTTTTCTTTTGCTCTCCTTAATCTTGACTGCAAAAGGAACTTTAAAAAAATATGTCACTGTTTGGATCCCCTCCCCATAGAGTCTGATTTAATTGGTCTAGGGTATAGCCTGGGCATTGGGATTTGTAACTGCTCTTTATTTTTTATTATTTTTTATTTTTTTATTTTTTTTGAGATGGAGTTTTGCTCTTGTCGCCTAAGCTGGAGTGCAATGGCATGATCTTAGCTCACTGCAACCTCCACCTCCCAGGTTCAAGTGATTCTCCTGCCTCAGCCTCCCAAGTAGCTGGGATTATAGGCATGCACCACCACGCCTGGCTAATTTAGTATTTTTAGTAGAGACAGGATTTCACCGTGTTGGCCAGGTTGGTCTCAAACTCCTGACCTCAGGTGATCCACCTGCCTCTGCCCCGCAAAGCGCTGGGATTACAGGCATGAACCACTGTGCCCGGCCGTAACTGCTCTTCAGATGGCTTCTAAAGTGCAGCCAAAGTTGTGAACCACCATTCTAAACCTTGTCTCTGAGTTTATCAAGCAAGGGATGTTAATTTTTTCCTTCATCTTTCAACTGTCTACAACAAAAACAGTCTGTGAGTGCTATACTTTATTTACTTACATTCTTAACAGTTTTTTCTCTTTCCTCCTGTTTCAGTTGTGTGGAGCTAATCGTTGTGGAACAAATGAATAAATACAAGGCTCGTCTCAAAGATATCAGTAGCTTGGAATTTGCTGAGAATAAGGCAAAGACCAGGTTGTCACTGATTCGTAGATCAATGGTAAGATGCAAGACATGACATAATGGAAAAATGGGAGTTGTCTTGGGAATTTAATTGTGCATTTGTGGTGTATACAAGGATTATTATCAGAATCTTTTTTATAAAAAAACAAGTAGAAAGTCACCAAATCTCGGGGTGCTATGGCTTCCTCATGTTTAATCTGCTCTTTAGTTACATTATAGAATCTATGTGATTAAGTGTGTAGCGTTTTTCAAATCAAGTATTTAGATAAAATGCTGGTGTCTTAATAATCTGCCCTGCTTTCTTTTCATGTCCTTTCTATGAAAACGTAGTCCTTTTCTAACTTTTTTCCCTACTTCCTTCCACTGTCTGTTCCCAGCTTTAATCGTGTCACTTTTGGTAGTCCTGCCAAGATTCCTGGGATGTAGAGAATTTAATCATTTGTAACTGAATTTAAATGGAATCATTTGATTCTTAAGTAAATGGAATTCCATCTGTGAGTCTACTGTAATGAAAAAGTATTTCTTTGAGTTTAGGGTTAGGTTTTGAGACAGTCCTTGAAAAACTGATAATTTATTTCCTTGGTTTGCCCACTTTTTAATATCTTCCTTTGCAACCACTAACATATAACTCCAGTTCGCAATGATCACTAATCAATAGCATCAGCCCTATTGATTAGTGCTTATTGAGAACTGGAGTTATCCATATATGTTACTCTGAAGTCAGTTTTCAGGATAACTGGAAAACTGCTGCATTAAGGTTTAGTTATTGCCCATTTGCTACCCTTCCTCTCAGTTGTAAAATAAAATTGTGACAATGAGCACGCATTTCAGATTCCCAGTAAATCTCTAAAGAGAAGGAGGCTTCATCATGCCCTCATTCTTTCAGGGGTCCAGCAGTACTTCCTCCCATATCTTCACAGTTTGCATTTAGATTAGCACTAAAATAATTCTTTTTTCTTCCTTTACTATTTAATCTGCCTGGCACTGAATAAGTGCTTAACAAAGGTCTGTTGATTAAGGTAGCAAAGGGTCTTCTGTAAAAACAAACATAAGCATGGGCTTTTTGCAGGCAGTAAAGATATTAAATAAAACTCATCATAGGATACTATCTAAATCTTTTCCCCAGAAATTAAAAACAGAAATCCCACTTAAAAGTGAAACATTTCTGTAGTATGAATTTTCAGGAGCTCAGTTCTGAGAGGCCCAATTTAGTGGTGGCTATCCAGGCAGGAAGGCAAGAGCCTTTTGCTATAAACCTACTTTTCAAAGCAGATAGATAAGCTGTGCTTTTTTCCTGTGTTGCAGAAGATGGATATTCAGTCCATTGCAAGATTAAACCTTCTCTTTTAATGGGGCAATGACATGTACATTCTAACCTTCTGCTTTCCTTTTCATGTCCTTCCTAATCCAGAAACCTGTACTAATTGCAGTTAGATTCATGAACATTACCCGCAATTCAGTCTCGGTATGTATTAATAATGCAATGTGTCACAGCCACTCTACATTATTGTCTTTCATTCATCCAGGAATTGTTCCGCTCTGTCTATCATTCATGCCTGTCCACCCTCCATGTTTGGCCCCAAGTCAGGTTCTACTTTTTGATGAGCTTTCACTTACTTTTCTCTTAATCTCTTTTATTAGATCCTTCATTTTCCTTCCTCTGTATTGTGTAGTTGAACAGCATCCATTTAAAATATATTGGTTTCTCCTCTTTGTCAGATGAGCCTCCTTTTGGGTTTCTTCTTTGGTTGAATCATTAAAAGGTGAAAGTTAAAAGCATTGAGATATCAAATTAATTTCTGCTCTTTGAGCTGTGTTCCCAGCAATCTTCTCTACTTTACTATTTGAAATACTTATTGTTACTTTCAGCATCTCCTATCATTAGTAATGCTTATTTGTCCATTCATATCTGTCTAA
Organism: Chlorocebus sabaeus; assembly: GCF_047675955.1. Taxonomy (NCBI): domain Eukaryota; kingdom Metazoa; phylum Chordata; class Mammalia; order Primates; family Cercopithecidae; genus Chlorocebus; species Chlorocebus sabaeus. The sequence continues at coordinate 47,637,735 of NC_132929.1, read as the reverse complement.
CTCTGATGGTGTCCTCCCAGATGTAGAAATATGGTTCTTATCCACTTAACATTTATCAAACAGAGCTACAAATAGGAGTGAACTAATCCAAATTGGTGGACTAGTTATAGACTTAAATATTATGGTATGCTAGAACTCATACCAGGATCTCATTACTGGTATCCCTCTTCAGTTCCATTGATTATACAAAAAAGGAATGGGATAGAAGGCTGAGAACACCAATCTGTGTGGAAAACTGTCCACCTGTGTGTAACCATTTTATTGAGGAGGCTTAACTTGTTGAGATACTAATACAAATCAGTTTTTCTTTTTGTCTATAACTGCCTCTCAACTCCAGCCTGTCCAACTTCCCTTTCCCACTGGATGTCAATTACCTTAACAGCATCTTGAAACCAATTCTATAATTTTCAAAAATTCGTTTCATTCTAGTATTTAAGAGTCAGTTCTCTTCATATTAAAACTTCAGTCCATTTTAAATCCAGTGCTCGTCTCACTTCCTCCCAGGGCAGACTAGACCTTTACCTGGAACTTAAAACTTTGGGGGTAGGTGGGTAATTTCTGTTTGTCAGACACTTCTGCCCTTCGTCTTTCTTGACCCTTTCTCCCCTGATGTTGAGACTAGGAGGAGTGATAGGGGAGGCAGAATTCTGTATGATATCCCGGTGTTGAGTTGGCAGTCCACTTACTTTGTTGTTCAACACTGCTGTTCTGGCTCATTGTCAGTAGGCTAAGTAAAGATAAGTAGTAGCTCCAGTTTACCCCTGTTGAGTCAAGATGAACTCAGTTCTATCCCATTTCTGTAGGCACTGATAGTCCTTTGCAAGATTTGGTTACATCTTCTGGCTAAACCCTGGGTGTTGGCATTCACACCATATGGGAAGCTGTCAAACTCACAGGGCAGTTACAAGTTTTCCAAAATTCTAATATTTATTTGAAAGCTCGAAATTTACTCACTGACAACAAATATCGCCATTTGTTTCACTTGCAGTAACAGATTCCCTTCATACAATTTCAAAGAAAATGTGTACCACTTAAGAAGAATAATCAAACTTTGTCAATTATTATAAATACTGTTTCATTAATAAAGCAGCTAATTTTGCTTGCAATTCAAAGAATTGCACAAATACTCTTTGTTGAGGTAGCCATCAGTATGTGACAGAGTTGCTGTATGTATAATTTCCAGTTAATCATACAGAAAATTGAAAATAGGTAATTTAGCAGTTAAGAAGTAATAAAATTAATTTATACGCCTTGGTCAATGACATGAAATGAAACTGATTTTTTAAAAACTAAATGTGTGGTAGCAAAAGAACATGAAGACTGCTAGAACCATTTGGTATCATTACCTTGATTCATGTAAAGGTGACAGCAGTTGAACCCACAATTGCTGTTATGTAATTAGCACAGATGTCAACAAGTTAAAATGGCATATAGCCTCTTAGTATAATTATGAAAATAATTTTAACATTGTAGACCCTTTGAAATGGTTTTGAGGACATCATTACACCCCAGCATCTTTGCTGGGGTTCTGTGGGCTACACTCTGAGAACCACTGCACTGTATTACATATAATACTACCGGCTCACTGCACTTCACAGAAATATTTGTTGAGAATAATTCCTTTTCATATGCAAGATATAAACACATACAAACAGATACTAGCTATGTTTAAAGTGCTTACTAACCCTGATTATCTGGTGAACCATAACTACAGGCACTGGGATATGATTTTTGAACAAGCTTGGATACCTAATTATAACACCACACAAAACAACCAGTCTTTTCCAAAAAAGCCTTGGATAAAGGATCTCTCCTTACCACGAAAGCAAATTCCTCAGGAAGTAGTCTGATAATTCATTTCCTTCCTATTTTTGTGACTTAACAAGACACTCAACAGGGATCGTCCATCTTGCCCTGAAGTGCTATTTTTAAGTAAAATTTCATTAGGATTCTGAGATTTGTGTTTTAGCTAGCTATATATTGTTCTGTCTAGATGATGCACAGTTCCTCCTCCTCACACATTTAACCCATAGACAAACCCTAGTAACATGTATTTTCTTTGGGTCTTAAAGTGTTGTGACTTTCTGCATGAGGGTAATATATGTCTTTTTCTAAACAGTCATCAGGTTTATTAAAGGCAATGCAATTCATTCTTTCATTATCACCATGAGTCTCTTTTACTGTTTAGGCTTACTTCGATTTATAGTATTTAATTTCTTTGTGCCCATCAATCATGCCTTGCCATTCCTTCTTGCATTCTTTTGCTATCATGAGCCTTACAGAATTTTCAGAAGAAATCAAAACTCTCCTCATAAGACTTATTCATCCTAACACTATGGCATATCTTCTATTTGTCTCCATGGTTATCTTCTTAAGTCTTAGGAGAAAATGAAAAAGTGAGTTTCAACTGATTCCCTCAAATAGGGATCCTGTTTCCCTCAAATAGGTATCACTGAGATCCCCCACATTAGAGCATTTGACTCTCAATATTTTTGTTACAGTCTAAGAAGCCCGTAATGAACTGGTCTCACAGAATTCTAACCCAAATTAAATAATTAAGACTGTCTGTTTCAGAATATCATTCTTAGAAAAAATAGACAATAGAATTATATACAGCCTTCCTTAGACAGAGCATGGCAAATCTATATGATTAGGTGGTTGAATTTGTGGGTATTAGAAAGCATGTCCCAAAAGGAAGGAGGGAGAGATGGATCAGACGGTACTGTGTGCCAAATATGGTGAGAATACCAAGGAAGAAGTACTTAATTCTGCCTGGTGGCACAGGATAAGGCTGTAGAAGGGACATGTGAGCTAGCTCTTAAGGGATGAGTTTGAATTAATCAGATGGAGAAAGACCTACCAGTTAGTATAAGTCAATAAGGTTTAATTCTGTAAAAGGCTATGTAGCTTGCATATAAACTTATATATGTAATTGTGCAGAAGGAAAACCTTAAGTTAAAACCAAAATAGGCTTTGTTTTGAAGCAAACTCTAAAACATCAGTACTATAGGGCCTTGAAGAGTGAGCCAGGACTCACAAGGTCTCAGAGTTTAGTACTTAATGTAAATTTTGGTGCTTTATATCTTATATTTATGATAGGGAATGGGAACTAATGTTAGCTACTATTTTTTAGCCATAAAAACAATTTCCTCCTGGGTCATCTTCAAAGTTCTCAGTAAGAACAGCTGAAAAGGGGCCGGGAGTGGTAGCTCCCAGAACTTTGGGAGACTGAGGCGAGTGGATCACTTGAGTTCAAGACCAGCCTGGGCAACATGGTGAAACCCCATCTCTACCAAAAATACAAAAAAATTAGCCAGATGTAATGGTGCATGCCTATGGTCCCAGATACTTGGAAGGCGGAGGTGGGAGGATCGCTTGAGCGCAAGAAGCAGAGATTGCAGTGAGCCAACATAGCACCACTGCACGCCAGCCTGAGTGACAGAGCGAGACCCTGTCTTAAAAAACAAAAACAGACGAAATAGCTGAAAAGAATCCTAAGACTATTTTATTTTTTTATTTTTATTTTTTTTAATTTTTAATTTTTATTTTATTTTTTATTTTATTTCAGAGTGTTGCTGTTGTCAGCCTGGGCTGGAGTGCAATGGCACGATCTCGGCTCACTGCAACCTCTGCCTCCCCAGTTCTAGCAGTTGTCCTGCCTCAGCTTCGCAAATAGCTGAGATTATAGGCGCCCCCCACCACGCCCACCTAATTTTTGTATTTTTAGTAGAGACGGGGTTTCACCATGTTGACCAGGCTGGTCTCAAACTCCTGACTTCAGGTGATCACCCACCTCGGCCTCCCAAAGTGCTGGGATTACAGGCATGAGCCACCACACCCGGCCAAACATACTAATTTAAAAAGAAGAAGAGGCCAGGCGCGGTGGCTCACGCCTGTAATCCCAGCACTTTGGGAGGCCGAGACGGGCGGATCACAAGGTCAGGAGATTGAGACCATCCTGGCTAACCCGGTGAAACCCCGTCTCTACTAAAAAATACAAAAAACTAGCCGGGCGAGGTGGCGGGCGCCTGTAGTCCCAGCTACTCGGGAGGCTGAGGCAGGAGAATGGCGTAAACCCGGGAGGCGGAGCTTGTAGTGAGCCGAGTTCGTGCCACTGCACTCCAGCCTGGGCGACAGAGCAAAGACTCCGTCTCAAAAAAAAAAAAAAAAAAAAAAAGAGATAGCAGAGTTGTCTTAAGAACTTCCTCTCATAAAAACACCAGAAACAAAATAGTTTCACAAAGAAAAGGTACCAACTCTTTAAATACATGATTACAATATAATTTAAGCTGTTTCAGAGTGGAGAAGGGAAAAGGTCTTTTTTAACTAAAAGAATCTAACACTGATCCTCACCACCCCCGCCCCAAACACACACACACACACACACACACGAAGAAAAAACTAATAAAAATTGCATATAGAAATATTAAAAGCAGCAGAGCACAGCATGGACTCTGGACTAGACTTTTGGGTGTAAATCCTAGCTCTAGTTTACTAGTAGTTGTGACATGGCAAATTAATCTCCATGCCTCAGTGTTCTTATCTATAAATTGGTTAATAGTACCAAGCTTAGGATTAAATGAGTTGATTTTTTGTTTGCGTTTTAATTGAGACAGAGTCTCACTCTGTCACCCACGCTGGAGGGCAGTGGCACAATCTTGGCTCACTGCAACCTCTGCCTCCTGGGTTCAAGCGATTCTCATGCCTCAGCCTCCCGAGTAGCTGGGGACTACAGGTATGCACTACCACCCCTGGCTAATTTTTGTATTTTGTATTTATTTTTAGTAGAGTTGGGGTTTCGCCATGTTGGCCTGGCTGGCCTCGAACTCCTGACCTCAGGTGATCTGCCCTCCTTGGCCTCCCAAAGTGGTGGGATTACAGGTGTGAACCACCATACCCAGTCTAAATTAATATTTTAAAACCATTAAGAACTATGCTTGTTATGGAACTCTCTCCATAGAGAGAAAGAGAATTCTTATACACACACCCCCATACACACAGAGATAGCACCTGATATATACATGTAGGACTGCCTCATCTATGAATATTAATTCAAAAATCCTAGGTTGAAATATCACCGGCACTTTGGGAGACCAAGGCGTGTGGATCTTTGAGCCCAAGAGTTTGAGACCAGCCTGGGCAACATGGTGAAACCCCATCTCTACAAAAAAAAAAAAAATTAGGCCTGGTGGCAAGCACCTGTAGTCCCAGCTACTAGGGAGGCTGAGATGAGAGAATCGCCTGAGCCTAGGAAGTCAAGGCTGCAGTGAGCCATGATAACACCACTGCACTCCAGCCTGGGTGACAGAGAGAGACCCTATCTCAAAAAAAAAAAAAAAAAAAAAGAATTAAAAAATAAAATAAAAATGAATCAGCAAGCAGAATTCAGTAGCCTATAAATATAAAAATATAAACCTTGACCAAGGAGGATTTAACCTAGGAATACAAGGATGACTCTATATTAGGATAGCTATTAATGTCATTCACCATGTTTGTTGATCTGTGGAGAAAAATTGTATTATCCTTATAGATATTTGAAAGGCATTTGATATATCAGCATTCTTTTTAAAAACACTCTTATTAAAACAGTGATATCTTATATTCTTAGCATGATAAAAATATATCTGAACCCAAAATCCAACATCTTGCTAAATGGAAGAACACTGGAAGCATTCTGATTAAAATCAGAAAAGGCAAGGATATCCATTATCCCCACTGTCATTTGACATTGATCTGAAGGTACTAGCTAAAGCAATTAAGAAAAAAGAATTGGAGATATAAAATTTTAAAGAAGTAAAATTATTACTTTTTCCATTATGATTATATACATGTGAAACTCAGGAAAATCAACTAAAGAACTTAAAGATGATAAGAGAATTCTGATGTCTGAGTACAACTAATAAATTTTACTTATACAAACAACCACTTGGATGATATGATGGAAGAAAAATGCCCGTTTGTATATTGTACACACACACACACACACTTTAAACATCAACATCAAATATCAAAGAATACACTTAACAAGAAATATAGAAGATTTATACAAAGAAAGCCTTAAGGCCAGGCGCGGTGGCTCACGCCTGTAATTCCAGCACTTTGGGAGGCTGAGGTGGGCGGATCACAAGGTCAGGAGATTGAGACCATCCTGGCTAACATGGTGAAACCCCATCTCTACTAAAAAATACAAAAACAATCAGTCGGGCGTGGTGGCGGGCGCCTGTAGTCCCAGCTACTCTGGAGGCTGAGGCAGGAGAATAGTGTGAACCTGGGAGGCGGAGCCTGCAGTGAGCCAAGATTGCACCACTGCACTCCAGCCTGGGCGATGGAGCAAGACTCTGTCTCCAAAAAAAAAAAACCTTAAAACCTCAAATATTACAAAAGAAGACTTAAACAAATACATTTGGAAAGAAAGGCTAAATTTTGTAATGGTGTCAGTTCTTCTAAATTAGTCTATTCATACATTGTTTCAATACCCACTAGGAGGGAAAGAGGATATTTTCTTAGGCTCAACTTTCAGACTCATATGACTACCATGGGCTTCACTTGGCATCAGAATCACTTAGGATACGGGACTGGAAGTACAGCATGCTTGCAGAGAGCATAAGATCATCCTCGTGTGGGAGCCCTTGCAGCATCATCCTCGTGTGGGAGCCCTTACAGCCATCAATGAGTTATCTTTGGCCTCTAAGTCACAACTCAGGTGCAAAGAAAAAGGACTCCACATCCAATGGATGCAGAACTATTCTGCCTTGGAAGTTTTATGCCTATACAGGAATTAGCCTCTTGTAAAATTCCATAGACATTGTTTCCAGCGTCCCCACAAGGGGTATGTCCAGTTACAACTGACTCCACTTTCCGGGAATTCCAAATATATGGCTTCCTATGGGATATTTACAATTTATCTTTACTTCTTCTCCAGATGCAGTTTATCAATCAGATTAATTTGCAACCTGCCTTTATCAAGTTTCCAGGGGTCCTGACCTAGAACATTGACCAAAGATCAGTTCTTACACAGACAAGGAAAGAGTTTTATAACTCTTTACTTACAAATGTGGTCTCAACAAAAATAGCAAAAGAATACTTTGGGGACCTTTACAAGTTGATGCTAAAATTCATAGGAAAATAAAGAAGCAGAATAACTGGGAAAATTCTAAAAGAGAAAAATAAAGGATTATAATGTGAGTGGCATTTCAGAGGTCTGGTATTCACTAAATGATGTGGGGAAAATGAATATCCATGTAGGGAGGAAAAGAAACAAACAAACAAGCTGAGTCAGGCCAGGCACTGTAGTTCATGCCTATAATCCCAGCACTTTGGAAGGCCAAGGCAGGAGGATTGCTTGAAGCCAGGAATTTCAGGTCAGCCTTGACAATAATGCGAGATCTCATCTCTACAAAAAATTTAAAAAGTTAGCCGGGCATGGTGGCACATGCCTGTAGTCCCACATATTGGGGATACTGAGGTAGAAGGATCCCTTGAGCCCAGGAGTTCAAGGCTGCAGTGAGCTGTGATTGTGCCACTGCACTCTAACCTGAGCAAGAGTGAGACCCTGTATATTTAAAAAAAAAAAAAAAATCACATCAAAGACTAAAACATAAAAGTAGCTCTGGCACTATCCTGGCAGAGGTCCTCACTGCCCTGCATCCTGTAGACACTCAAGTACCCTACCTTTCTACCTTAATAATGCCAAAATACCCAAGTAGTTTAACTCAGCTCAAAGGGCAATTGGGAAAGAGCCCAAGGGGAAATCAGAAAAGTTATCACCTAAACCTTTTCATGCAAAAGTTGAAACTAAGCCATAAAAGGTGGCTGAAGAGGATACATCTTTAGGGTGAAAAAAGTACAAATAGAAAGGGAAAACGGGAGCAAATGGAAAGAGATTAACCAGAAAACATTTATCTTCATAGAACAGAAACTGAAAACAAGCAAGAAAGAAGCTAAGTGTGATTAAAGATCTCTTATCAAGTCAGGGGTCCCAGTATCTCATTGTACAATTCAGAAGAATTTTAAAATTATTTTATAAGTGTACCTTTTTAGAGCTCTGAAAACACAGCTTTTAAGAAGAGAACTCCACTTCCTCCCATTTGAAAGGGATGAATTAAGTGCTAGTTTATTTTTCTGTACAAACTGAGAATAATTAACTCTCTATAAGCCTAATAATGTCTTAAACTGCTTCCTGATCTTGGCTGTCTGTCAAAAGTATAGTATCTGTGATGTCTTCGGTAGTGGTAGTCCAGTCCAGATTTTTCTGATAATCCTGTTAATGTGCTGTAAAGGATTGGAAATCTGGGTATTGTGTATAATATTAAATTGTATTTAGTACGACTTGAGACCTCCTACTTATTAACAGTTGAAGATAATTGTATTTTGATATTCTCATTTTAGGAACAGATTGCCTGCAAAGTTTAAGCCAGGAAGTCACTGGAATAGTTACTGAGAAAAAGGATGACAATGTGGCTTTATATTTTTTCCAGTACTTGCATTAAGAGTTGGGTACAAATTATTCATGTAGTCTGTGATCAGTCAAAACCAATACAATCCATATTATGGTGGAAAAATATAATCTTGGACAGGGCTTTGCTGTTATGTAAGACTATTAAAGAAAAAAGTTGAAAGGTTCAGCAACAAAAACCAAGTATTATTGTGTGACAAAATGACCATAAAGAAAGTAAAAGGGAAGTGATGTACCATAAGAAAATATTTTCAATTCCCATTTCAAAGTCTAATTTTCCTTTATAAAGAGAAGCTCCTTATAAGTAAATAGAAAGATTAGCTACCCAGTGAAAAATGAACAAAGGATACTATAAACCACTTCTCAGTGTTACCCACAGATACTTTTCAGGGAGGTCTACAATTATTTTTATGATACTGTCAAGAAAATATTTGCCTTTTTCACTCTGTGACACTTACACTGATGGGAGAAAAACAATTATGGAAAAAAACACTACAAGAGAATATACAGTGAGCAGAGATCCAAAAGAAAAAATTCCAGTTTGAAAAAAGTAAATTCATGCTTATTATAGGAAAGTGGGGAAGTGAAGGATATTATTCCAGTCAGGAAACTACTGTTAATAATTTAGTGTATTTGTAAATTTTGTATTACATTTTTAAAGCCAATGGTATACAACCTTATGTACTGTTTTTAACACAGTATTAGTATTTTCCCATGTTTCTAAAAGCTCCATGTAATCAACTTTTTAAAAATTACTTTAATCTTTGTAAGATAATTCTAGGCTGTAGGAGTTTTTCCATTTTTCTTTGTTTTGTTTAATGCTTCTTAAAATAGATCAGATCTGTTGAGCTTGTTTGATTTTCTTCAGCTATATTAAGTGATTTGCAGCTAACTCATGGTGAAATACTCCGGTGGCCAGCTAATGGTATGAACATTGAAAAAAGGCAGCTCTTTTATTGAATACTGGAATGTGGACACTAAGAATAAACTCAGATTTTCAAGCTTCTTGAGGCTTTTAAATCATATTATTTATTCATTTGGCTATAAATAGTCAACGTCAAATGGAACTGGATGATGTCCTGGAATTTATAGCATAAAGAATACTTCGTCATTTTTTGTTTAACTTGCAGACTGATCTTCTGTTTTGAGCTTGTTTTTCTTAACATGTTTTTTCCTTGTTGATTTTAGAACGAAAAGTGGAATAGCAATATTGTAATTCTCCTGATTTTATCCCATTATGTGTTTTAGTTTTGGAGGAGTTAGCCTGAATGCCCTTAGAACTACCCTCCAGCCTTTACCTTATCACCTGCACTAGATCATGGGTTTCTGTTTTTAAAACAGCACTTTTCCTTTCTTTCTTGCCAAAACCAACTCAGAAATTTGTCAAAGTGACATAATTTTCAATGGATATTTGTGTATTTCCATAAATAGCTAACTTTGAAAAGGAACTCTTAAATATCTTTTTTATTGCAAAATACAAAACATACTGAAAAACACAGAAACATAAATATTCAGTTTAATGAATTATTATAAATGAACATCCACATACCACCCCAGCTCAAGAAATAGGACGTTGCCAGCATCCCCAGAAACTCTCCTCTTTCCCTTTCTAGTCATAATCCTCTTTCTCCTCCAGAGGTAAGCAGTAACCTGATTTTTACACTAATGACTTCTTTTGTTTTATTTTTTGTTTGCTACTAAAATATGTGTCCCTGAGCACCATAGTTTCGCTTTACCTAATTTTGAGCTTTATATAAATGGCATCGTATAAGATGTATTATTGGCCGGGCGCGGTGGCTCAAGCCTGTAATCCCAGCACTTTGGGAGGCCGAGATGGGCGGATCACGAGATTAGGAGATCGAGATCATCCTGGCTAACACGGTGAATCCCCGTCTCTACTAAAAAATACAAAAAACTAGCTGGGCGAGGTGGCGGACACCTGTAGTCCCAGCTACTCGGGAGGCTGAGGCAGGAGAATGGCGTAAACCTGGGAGGCGGAGCTTGCAGTAAGCTGCGATAGGGCCACTGCACTCCAGCCTGGGCGACAGAGTGAGACTCTGTCTCAAAAAAAAAAAAAAAAAAAAGATGTATTATTTTGTCTCTGATTCATTTCAGTCAACCTTATGTGTGTAAGACTTATTCATATTTTGTTTAGTTGTAGCTCATTTTCATAACTGTATAGTTCATCAGTGTATGCATATACCACAATTTAGTCTACTGTTGATGGACATTTGGGTTGTGTTTTGGGGAATTATGATTTTAAGGGACTCATACATGTATTTTTTGTTGGCGAAATATACAGGAGTGGATTGCAGGGTCACAGGATATATTTATCTTCAACTTTAGTAGATAATGCCAAACTTTCTTCCAAAATGGTTGTTAATATGTTAGCAGTGTGTAGGACTTCCCAAATGCTCCACCTGCCCCCAGCACTTTTATTACCAGATTCCTTAATTTTAGCTATTCTTTTTTTTTTTTTTTTTTTTTTCTATTTTTAGTAGAGACGGGGTTTCACCATGGTCTCGATCTCCTGACCTTGTGATCCGCCCGCCTCGGCCTCCCAAAGTGCTGGGATTACAGGCGTGAGCCACCGCGCCCGGCCAATTTTAGCTATTCTGATGGGTGTGTTATTTTTAAAAATTAAATTTTTTATTGTGACTCTAACATGTACAATGTGTATGTGTATATACATGTTGGCCATTTCTATATCCTCTTTTGTGAGGAGCCTGTTCAGAGCTCTTGCCTGTTTTTCTAATTGGGTTGTCTGTCTTTTTCTGATGTTCTGTAGGGATTCTTTATGAATTCCAGATACAAATCCTTTGTTACTTTTGTTGCAAATTTTCTTCCATTTTATGGTTGCTTTTTTCCTTTCTTTTTTGATGAACAGAGGTTCTGGATTTTAATGTTGTTAATCAGTCTTTCCCTTTGGGATGAATACCTTTTAGGGTCATATTTAAGAAAATTTTTCCTTTCCACAATGCCCTGCAGTTCCCCTTTTGTTGTAAATTGGGAGCCTTTTTATGTGTGGGTCTGTTTCTAGGGGCTTTGTTTTGACTACCTTTGTACCAACACCACCACTATTTTATTTACCATAGCTTTCTAAAAATATCTGATAGAATAAGTCATCCTACCTTCTTCAGTGGTGTTTTGACTATTCTTGGCTGTTTATATTGCCATATAAATTATGGAATCAGCTTCAAAAAATTATCTTGGGATTTTTATTAGGATTGTATTGGATCTATAGATTGCCTTCTGGAGAATTGACATTTTTACGATACTGATTTTTCCCTTCTGTGAACATGATATATCTCTTCATTCATGTAGCGCATTAGCTACTCTCAAAAGTGTTTTATAGTTTTCTGTGTTGAGATTTTACACATCTTTAGTTTGAATTACTGCTAGGTATTTAATATTTAAATGCAATCATAGGTATTATTTTAAAATTTTTATTTTCTGTTGTATAAAAATACAATTGATTTTGGTATTTTTCATCTTGTATTCAGTGACTTTGCTGAATTCACTTATTCTAATAAGTTTTCTGTGGATTCCTTTGGATTTTCTACCTGTACAGTCATACCATTCGTGAATAATGATAGTTTCATTTGCTCTTTTATAATCCTTATACCTTTTCTTTCTTTTTCTTGTGTTAGAACCTGCAGTATAGTGTTGAATGGAAGTGGTAATAGTGATCATTACTGGCATGCTCCCAGCCCTAACGGAAAAGCTTTCAACCTATTACCACCAAGTGTGATGTTTGCTATAGAATTTTTGTAGGTACTTTATGAGATTAAGTATGTGCCCTTCTATTCAGGTTTTCTAAGAGTTGTTATTGTGATAGAATGTTGAATTTTATGAAATGCCTTTACTGTATGTATTGAGGTTTTATCAGACATTTTTATTGCATTGATATGACACATTACACAGTCCATTTCTAATGTTAAACCATCATTATACTACTACAATAAATACAACTTTTCATATATTTAATATTTTTGTATTACATTTTCTATATTACTTGAATCTGTTATAGTTAGGATATTGTTTAGGATTTTTGCATGTGTTTATGAGTAAAGTTAAGCCATAATAATCCTTTTTTGTTTTTGTTTTTGTTTGTTTGTTTTGAGACAGGCTGTCACTGTTATCACCTAGGCTACAGTGCACTGGCATGATCTTGGCTCACTGCAGCCTCAACCTCCTGGGCTCCCGCCTCAGTCTTCCATGTAGCTGGGACTACAGGCACGTGCCACCACACCTGGCTAATTTTTGTATTTTTTTGTAGAGAAGGGGTTTTGCCATGTTGCCAAGGTTGGTCTTGAACTCCTGAGCTCAAGCGATCCACCTGCCTCAGCCTCCCAAAGTTCTGGGATTGTGAGCATGTGCTACTGCACCTGGCAGTAATCCTTCTTTTTAATGTATTTGTTTTGTTTTGTTATCAAAGTTACGCCTGCCTCTAAAGACAAGTTAGGGAATAATTTCTTTTTTAATTCTGTGGAAGAATTTGTTATTTCTTCTTGTCTGCCACTGAAATCTAGGCCTAGAGTTTTTGTTTTTGGAAAGATTTTGATTCTGGATTCAATTTCTTTAATATTATTCACATTTCTAATTTCTTCATTGATGGTATTAATTAGATTTTTGTAGAAATTTCTCCACTTTGTCTAACATTTTATACTTATTGACATGAAGTTGTTTTTAGTAGTCTCTTACCCTCTGGGTCTACAAGATTTGTAGTGACGTCCCGTTTTTCATTCCCACCTTTGCTTATTTGTGACTTCTCTCTTTCAGTCTTGCTAGAGTTTTAAAATTTTTATTCACCTCTTCAAAGAGCTACATTTGACTTTGATTGTCTTCATTCTAATGTTTGTTTGCACTTTTCTTTATTGCTTTTGTTGCAGGGGGAATTTATTATGTTGTTTTTTATCTAGTTTCCTGAAATAGATTCTTACATCCTTAATTATGAATCTTTCCTTCTTTTCTAATGTATGTATTTAAGGCTATAACTTTAAAGTAGACAGAGCTTACATGGGTTTTTATATTGTTTCATTCAAAATATTTTCTAATTTCCATTGTGATTTCCTCTTTGACCATGGTTTGTTTTAAAGTCTATTTCTTAATTTCTGAGTGTACAAGAATTTTTAATTTTCTCTTTGTAACTGCATTATTAGAAAACTTGTTTTAAATTACTTTAATGGTCAGATAAATTATTTCAACCCTTGGAATTTTGTTGTTTTGCTATGTGTGCTTTAAAGTGAGTATTCTGTAGTTAGATGCTGAAGTCTATATATGTCTGTTAGATTGCTTACATCAACTTCAATTTTACATCATTTCTGATTGCATGTGCACACTTGTTCTCTCAGTACTGATTTTAGTCTATTTTTCTTTAAATGTTTCTGTCAATATTTTACTTTAAATTTTTTTGAAGCAATTTCTTAAGTACATATTTGGAAATGTTTTATCTTCATAATATGAACCTTTGTCATTGTGAGGTATCCCTCTTTATCACAGGTAACACTTCGTAAAGTTTACTTTGTTTGTGGTTAACATAGCTGTACTAGCTTTATTTTGGTTAGTATTTGCATGGTATGTCTTTTTTTTTTCCCATTTCTTTACTCTCAGCCTTTCTGAATTCACATGTCTTTTATAAACATCACATAGTTAGGTTTTCTCTTTTTTTATATGGCCTGACAATCTTCAAATTTTAATAGGAACATTTCATCTATTTACATTTAATATAATCACCAATATATTTGGGTTTAAAATCTGCTTTTTATGTGCTTTTTATTTGTCCTACCTGACATATGTTCCTTTTTCTTTTCTTCCTTGCCTTTTTTGCTCTTTCATGCATTTTTTGACTACTTTCTTATTCCATTTTTTGTTGTTGTTTGGAAGTTTTACACTTTTACTATTATTTTAGTATTAACCAAATGGTGAAAACAGATCTGTGATCTATCAATGTCTGTTAACTAGTAGTTTTATCTTTTTCCTAGATAATACAGGTGCTTTAGTATGCCTTACTATGATATGATTTTGTTGCTCTTACTGTTGTGTATCTTAATTATCTGTATGTTTTAAATCCAACACATCGTTATTGTGTTTTATGTAGTCACTGTTTAGACATACTCACTTTTCATTGCCTTTCATTATTTCTCACACCTCTAACTTTTCTTCTTGAGACATTTTCAATCTTCCCTTCAATATTTCCTCTAGTGCAGGTCTGCTGGTGTCAGATTCTCCCCTTAGTCTGTCTGAAATGTCTTTATTTTACCTTCATTCCTGAAAATTATTTTCTATATATAACAATTGAGCGTGGCAGTTCCTTTTTCCTTTCATACCATGAAAATATTCCATTGTTTTCTGCATTCCATTATTTCTGTTGAGAAACAGACTTTGAATCTAATAGTTGTTCCTTTTTTGCAAGTAATTTGCTTTTTGTAACTGCTTTTAAGTCTTTCTTTTACCTTAGGCCTTTAGTTTTTAACAGTAGTTTGTCTAGGTATAGACTTCTTTTTATTTCTCTTTCTTAGGGGTTGTAGGCTTTCTTAAATTCCTAGGTTAATATCTTTAACTGCTTTTAAAAAATGCTCTGCCATGATCTCTTCAATATTTCTTCTGTAGGATCTCTCTTGTCCTGATATTTGCCCAGGCTGGAGTGCAGTGACGTAAACTTGGCTCACTGCAACCTCTGCCTCTCGAGTTTAAGCAATTCCCTTAACTCAGCATCCTGAGTACTGGGACTACAGGCGCATGCCATCACGCGGAGCTAATTTTTGTATTTTCAGTGGAAATGGGGTTTCTTCACATTGGCTAGGCTGGTCTTGAACTCCTGACCTCAGGTGATCCGCCCGCCTCAGCCTCCCAAAGTGCTGGGATTACAGGTGTGAGCCACTGCACCCAGCCATTCTTTTACTTTCTTTTGTGAATTTTTCCATTCTTTCGTTTCTTCCTGCTTGGTTCAGGATTTTTCTTTTGACCTAATTTCCAGTCCACTACTTCAACTATGTCTTCCTATCTCCTTCAGCATGGTTATTTTAAATCCCATAGCCACAATATCTGGAGTCTTTTAGGGTTTCTGTTTTCTGTCATTTTTACTAGTTTTCATTTACGTTGTCTCCTTTTGTGCCTGTTACCTTTGATTATTTGTCAGAGTATTTGAAACATTATTTTTAAAATATTTTGAGGCCTAGGATAATGTTACTTTCCTCCATAGAATATTTTCATTTTTTTCTGCCTGGTCCTAAAATATTAGCAATCTGAGATTAATTCAATTTTAGAGATTAGAATTTTCTGGACCATTCAGATGACTTGAAGCTAGACTACAGTATCTGTGAGGACTTTTGTAATTTCAGTTTACTCTTATGTCTAAGAAGCAAACCTTAGGGATCCCAGTGTCAGGCACGGAGGTTTTCCAGGCAGCAACTCACACCGTTGAGTGGGTCTGGCTCCAACTTTTATTCTCTACCCCAAGATGATGGCAAACTTTTTCTATAAAGGACTAGAGAATATATTTTAGGCTTTGTAGGCCAGTCTCCGTCTCAGCAATCAACTCTGCCATTGTTCTGAAAAAGCAGCAATAAACAATAAGTAAATTAATGAGGATGAACGTGTTCCAATGAAGCTGTATTTACAAAATATGTGCAAGGCTAGATTTGCCACACAGGCCATAGTTTGCCATCCTCTGCTGTAGCATGTCAAAAGCTCTGTTTAGAGTCACAGCCACCTCTGTCATTTAGATTAGCACTAAATGCTGGACTAGCCTCTCCTTAAATCTATCTGGTTAGCTCTTCAATGCCTTCAAGCATATGTTGAGTTTTTATGTTTCTTAGCAGGAGATTAACTTGGAAAGTTTAGTTTGCCACTACCAGAAGCTAAAGTCATATATAAAGTAACCAATGTTTGGGGGAAAAAAAAAAAAACAACGGGAGAAGCAGCAATGAGATTTTCACACTCTAATCTCAAGAATAGAAGTTTCTAAGAAAATATATCTCACTAGCACCCTGTGTTACATAAATGACTACATTTTGTTTTTGTTTTTCAAAACTGAGTTTTAGAACATACTTCTATGGTCTTCCTAGAGAGATTGTACATTCCAAGGCTAAAGTTATAGAGCAGTGTTATCCATCAGAACTTACTATGATGATAGGAAATGTATATGTGTACCAGTCAGTGTAGGGGTCACCAGCTACTTGTGGCTATTGAGCACTTGAAATGTGGCTAGTGTGACTGCAGAACTGAAATGTTACTTCAATTTTAATTAATTTAAAAATAAATATCCAGATGTGGCTATTTTGTTTGGAATGGATGCAACTTACATTAAAAGAAGAATCTCATCTCAGTACACAATGGTTTCTTACACTCCCTCCTACCGAAGTATCCATTTTCCAGCACTCTTGCAAGAAATATTTTAACTTGAATGTGTTCGATGAATGATGTCTCACTAAATATCCTAGGCCTGGCCGGGCGCGGTGGCTCAAGCCTGTAATCTCAGCACTTTGGGAGGCCGAGACGGGCGGATCACGAAGTCAGGAGATTGAGACCATCCTGGCTAACACGGTGAAACTCCGTCTCTACTAAAAAAATACAAAAAACTAGCCGGGCGAGGTGGTGGGCGCCTGTAGTCCCAGCTACTCGGGAGGCTGAGGCAGGAGAATGGCGTGAACCCGGAAGGCGGAGCTTGCAGTGAGCTGAGATCTGGCCACTGCACTCCAGCCCGGGAGACAGAGCGAGACTCCGTCTCAAAAACAAAAAAAAAACAAAAACAAAACAAAACAAAACAAATATCCTAGGCCTTGCAGAATGTTTCCATTTGTTCTTACCATTCACCTGGTGTGATGGAAGTACACTTGTTATCCTAAAAGATCTGCATAAAACTGATGCAGTCACTCAATTTACTTTCTAATGTGAATTTTTCTCTGCAGGGAAAGGGGCGTATTCGTCGAGGAAACTATCCAGGTCCATCGTCTCCTGTTGTAGTTCGGTTGCCTTCTGTGTCTGATGTCTCAGAGGAGACCTTGACTAGTGAGGCAACCATGGAGACTGACGTCACAGAACAGCAGCAAGCAGCTATGCAGCAGGAGGAGAGAGTACTGACTGAGCAGATTGAGAACCTACAGAAGGAGAAGTGAGTATCCAGGAGGAAGGGGAGAGACAGTCATTGTCTGTTTTCATTTCCTTCCTTCTATCGTTTCTTTATTTTTTCTTATTTATTATCTCCTGTGTGTTAAACACTGTGTCAGATGATACAGGAGATGTTGAAATGACAAAGACATGTTGCCTATACTCAGGTAACAGTGTGAAAGTTGTTCCCTCTGGGAAGCCAGTTCCATGAGCTGGAAAACCTGAGGCTGCTACAGTGATGGTCTGGAGAGGCTGACTGGGAGGAGGACACAGTATCCACGGGGCATGTCAGTCTTAGTCACGATTCATCTAGCAGTAACAGTGGGGAGCCAAAATGAGGTACTGGAGTCCTAACAGGTCAGAGACCAGCCTTCACGAACAGATTTATTTTGCAAAGAAGAGTAAAAATTCTTAGGCTAAGCCAAAGTCCCTTTCAAGAATGGGCATCATTCACAAATCCATGAAGGAAGGTTATTAGCCAAAGATCCATATGGCCATGGGAGCAGCAACTAGATGGTCATAGTAATGCTATAGCCCTAGAGAGTGCTAGGATACTGGATAGGGAAATTGGTTGCAATTTAGGAGAGAGACAAAAAAGAAGCTCTTTTACCTCCATTCATCACTGTTGCAGGGATTGGGTGACATTATGCCTTGGGGATAATATGAACATGCCATGGTTCTCCCTAAAGATGCTGTGTAATAGTTCTGGTCGACATTGATGACTCTTAGGAAGTCTTAATGGGATCTTTATTCCTGAGTTCCAGGATCACAGGTCTTGAGTTTGACTTATAAGGGGATATGAGACTGTTAAAGTACTTTTTTGGTCTCTCATGATTGATTCTGGAATATAGGCCAGCTAAAAAAGCAGCTGGGGCTCAGCTGTAAAAAACATGATAAGGCAAAGATGATGTACATTGACCAGGGGCTATTTGCTAGAAGAGTGATCTGAAAAGAAGACCCAATTCGGCTTTGATGCAGATGATGTTAGTGGTCTTGAAGGATTCATAGGAATTTTCAAGTAAGGGGAGAGTCCCTAGAAAAAGAAAGAAGAACGAACACAGTCTCAGAATGCACATGACCTCAGACAATTGTAATGCTGGTGATACTATTCTTGAAATGATTGTTCATGGATCTCAAGCTCGGTAAAGTGGAAGTAAAGGTAAGGGGCTCTGTTAGGGAAGAGACTTGATTAGAAGGTGAGTAAGAATTGGAAGGATAAGGAGGTTGTGAACAGGGCAGAATATTGGATTCACAGTTGGTGTATTCAGGTAATGACAAGCTCCAGCATCTGCCCATTGGAGAAAGTAGCTTAGCAAAAGTGGAGGAAAATATTGTTAGAAGTTGCAGACATAAAAGAAGTTCAGTGTTAGGATATTGAGATGAATTTTTACAAAGATATTAATTGAATAGATCAGGTGATGTCAAGCATTAGTGAGAAAGCAAGGTTAGGAGCTGAGTACCAAAGACATCACGGAATGTGGGGCATTACTGAGAGGTAGCTGGGTGACTGTGATGAAGAAGGAAGACTAGAGAATGCGATAACTAAAGATGGCATAAACTTCAAAGGACAGAAAAGATCAATCAGTGTTTTTCTTCATCTAGAGGTCTCTGTGGTGAAGGTAGAGGATATAGTCCACAGCCAGTTAGTAAGCTTCATGGAAAATAGTTTAGGAGCTGGAAGGAATCTTAGAGGTTATCTAGTTTAATCTCTTTGTTTTGTGGTAGGAAGCTGAGGTCCAGAGAGAGAAAGGTACTTTCCTGATGCATTATGGATATTATGAACAAGGTTAGAGCCCTGATCTCCTGATTATCAGTCCAGAGTTTATTTTACTGAAAGATCTCACCACGACAGCATCTTCACCCTACTCTTACCCCTATTATTGGTCCTAGATTGACTGTCATTTTGTCCTTTAGTCCATATAGTTTTAGCGTTCACCATATTTGGCATCACCGCCTGGATGGGGACAGTAAAAATGGACTCTCTTTGCTTCTTAGATTCCTGACTTTCATGGAGGATCTTTTTTTCTGTTATCTTCCTTCCACTTCCTATCAAATATGCTCATGGTTTCTTGATTGTATCTTACAGGGAGGAGCTGACATTTGAGATGCTTGTACTGGAACCCCGTGCCTCTGATGATGAAACTCTTGAGTCTGAGGCCTCCATTGGGACTGCTGATAGCTCAGAAAATTTGAATATGGAGTCTGAATGTGCTATCTCTGAGAAATCAGGTAAGTGAACATGGTAGACCAAAGACGCCAGATTTGTTTTGCAAAGGAGGAATACAGATTCCGAAACTAAGACAAAGTCTTTCAAGAATGCACTGACCATACATCAGCAGTAACAAAGTCCTGAGGAATTTTGTCCTTTTATCCATATAGTTTTAGCCTTCATCGTTTGGCATACAGGTCCTTATCACTATCTGGATGGGGATAAGCAATGTAATTGTCTTTGCTACTTAGATTCCTGACTTCCATGGAAGGTCTTTTTTTTCCTGTTGTCTTTGTAAAGCTTCCATATACATTGTTTATCAAACCAACTCTTCAATGTGATTGAGTTTTTTTTTTGTTTGTTTGTTTTGTTTTGTTTTTTTGGTAATTTAATGTTTTATCCTGTACTTACCACAGAGAAAAGCCAATAATCACAATATATGTTGTCTTACTGACCCATGACCCATTTTCTGAGGGTGGCAGGAATTGTGCCCCACTGTGAGGTGGGACTATATACATATACAAAGGAGGTGTTTAACTGGGTGGCATGTCTCAGGGAGATGTAGAACTTACCTACATATCCTGGCAGTTTTTAATATGATAGTGACTGT
Organism: Chlorocebus sabaeus; assembly: GCF_047675955.1. NCBI lineage: Eukaryota > Metazoa > Chordata > Mammalia > Primates > Cercopithecidae > Chlorocebus > Chlorocebus sabaeus. The sequence continues at coordinate 47,617,350 of NC_132929.1, read as the reverse complement.
TCTAGGCCTCCACTGGTGGCATAGTCAAACACCAGATTTCCTTAGGGATTATTCTGAACTGCTATATAGAGAAATGGATGGTGAGCTCTCTTTGACTATGACTGTGCCCATAGTAAGTCAGCCTGGACCCTCCAAATCTTATCCCACCCAATTTCATGTGTGAACAATGACACCTATTCATTACATGATGATTTGCTTTAGAGGGCACTGTCATTTACATCTTTGTTCTCTTTTTTGCATCAGAGAGAAGCTTAGCCCTTAGCTCCCTGAAAACAGCTGGCAAGTCTGAACCTTCCAGCAAGTTGCGAAAGCAGCTTAAAAAGCAGCAAGACTCTTTAGATGTAGTGGACTCTTCAGTCTCCTCTTTATGTCTGTCTAACACGGCATCGTCTCATGGGACCAGAAAACTATTTCAGATTTATTCCAAATCTCCATTCTACCGAGCTGCCTCAGCTAATGAGGCCCTGGGAATGGAAGGACCATTGGGCCAGACCAAATCCCTGGAAGACAGGCCTCAGTTCATCAGCAGAGGAACCTTCAACCCAGAAAAGGGCAAACAAAAATTAAAGAATGTGAAAAACTCACCTCAGAAAACCAAAGAGACCCCAGAGGGGACAGTCATGTCTGGCCGCAGAAAAACTGTGGACCCATACTGCACTTCCAGCCAACAGCTAGCACTCTTTGGAAATAATGAATTTATGGTCTGAACCGGCAGATGTGTGTCCCTCCGTGGCTACAGAGTGGTAAACACATCTCACCTTTGGGGCTGCGTTTCATCACCTCGTCCACAATAGTCCATCCTAATTGTGGTCCTTCCTCTTTTCTAAGCATATGGCTAAGACTGTATGTGCTGAATTCCTGGGCCTCCTGCAGAAGCAGAAAGCCTGCTGGGGATGGTGCCAGCTGTGCCTTGGCTGCTGTATTTGAATTGAGATTTTACTAAACAAAGCCACCTAGGGCCTGGGGATTTGGGTCAGTTATAGTTGCCTCTCCCCCACCCTCTTTTCCCTTCTCAAAGGTGGGTGTTGAACTAGGGGGGATATTGCTGGCCTGAGGGACCCTCTCATTTCTGACATTTGAAGAAAACTTATAAATCTTTCTTAACTATGAAAGCAAAAGCCTTTGGGTTTATTTTGGGATAGTTAGGAGCTGGGGTAGAATATAATTTTTTTCCAAAAACTTATAAACAAAAAGCCTAATCCCTCTATTTTAAGATTTCTGAAAAAACACTCCATGTTATATTCTGGGGAAAGAAAAAAAAGTGATTGTTTCCGTTAAGCCATCAGAGCGTGTCTCAGATATCTTGTTATATGGTGAAGAAGAGAATACCTATTTTGTTTTTTGATGATGTTTGATGTCATAATAATCAGTGCTGGTTTGACTCCTGTTTAGTTCCTGCCAAATACATTGCATGGGCTGAAGTGTCAGTAGCCATACTGTTCTCATATTTCCTGGTCCTAGGATCAGATTCTTATACTTTAATTTTTAGTTTCCCAGAGACATGGTGATCCCTAAACTTATGAAGGTTCCATCCTAAGCCATTCAGGCTTTTCTCTTTGTATAGATTAAACCGAAAACCACATATGAGCCTGTTCATCTGCTGGTGGATTCCCACCACAGACTCAAATAATGTGACCGTTTAGTTAGTTCTCCAAAAACATTCACATACAATATTGCATGAATAAGTGTTACAGAAAGCTGCCAAAAAATAAAAAGGTTTTTAATATGACCTATCTAACTTTTATCTTCCTTTTCTCAGACCATCAGTATTAAATAGATGGAAAAAAATCAAGGACTACTTGAAGCTATTTTTGTTAATATTCTGGTTACTGAAGTTTATTGTAAATATGTATGTATAGTAGACATATTTCTTTTTAACCTTGTGCTTCCCTCCTTCCCATGGAATTTCTTCCCACAGATTAGGGGCCACTGGACAAGGGGATGAGAGCCATTCATCCCTGGGTTGAGGGAATAGTAAGACATCATTTTCACCACTGGGTGGTCTTCATATACATGAGTTATAATAACATTTTAAGTATCTTAGCATTTGTGGGAATAGAAATCTGTTTTTGCTATTTATAATATATGAAAAATGAAACATGATAGCCTTTCTCGAGATAAGTATGTGAAATGTTTATTTTTAAAGTTACTAAATGCATCTTGTCTTGCTACTACATGCACTGCTCTGAAAAAGAGCCTTTACCATCTATAACCTGTATTTTGGTTATTCTTCCTTTTCATACTTCTTTGAAGTTGTGGAAATATTAAGTCTTTTGTTAAGGCAGAGTCTCTCCTGTTACACAACACTGAACCTCATGCCACTGCCTCAGTGGTTATTGGCCAGCCCCAGAGGTTAGACTTGGAGCATAATTCTGAGTGGCAGCTAAAGATAGCAGGAGTTTTACTTCTCCCTGCTTTGGGTTCAGAATTGAGCCAGAGAAAGGAAGCTTTTAAAATCTCCAGAATAATGATGGTTAATGAGCAAATGTTATGCTTTATATCCCACAGACATCTGCCACCTTGTTCGTCTTGTCCTGAGGAGTAATAAATGTTAAACTTTTAAAAATCTGAATTTCAGAGAATCTCCTAGAGGACAGAGGAAAACCCCTCAGCATGGTGTGTCATAGTGGGATTGCTGGTTCCTTAGCCTCATGCCAGGTTGCACAGTCTGTGTTTCAGTGTTCTTGGGGGAGTAGTGTGCTGCTGGGCATTAATTGTTACTCTGCACTTGCTCCAGAATGTTGGTTAAATCCTGTATAAAAAAAAAAGAGATTGCCCTTATCAAATAATTTCCTGTGGCCCAGAGGAATGGCCAGGAGAACACATGTTGTCACATGTTCTTCCTTCTAAATCTTTGTGGGATTTTTTTGGTAAAATAAGTTTTTTGGCAGTTAAAAAATGACTGATGTAGGTCACTTTATAGGAACTAGGTGATGGATGTTAAGAGACTTTATAATTTTTCTCAGGGACCTGAAACTCCAATTTGGGTAAAATTCAATTAAAAAAAAAAAAAAAAAAAAGAAAAAGCTTGTTTTTTTCAGTTGCTAGATTTATGTGGATTTCTAGTCATTTAATCTGCCAGGATTGGGGTGGGTAGGTGAGGAGGAGAGATCCACAAAATTGTAAGAGTGGAAAGCAGTGTGGGGCACTCCCTTTGAGGGAAAGCCATTGTTTACATAGGGTAATAGGCCTTGTTGGCCTGATCAAGAGATGAAGCCATAACTCTTAAAAACCTTCAGAACCAAATGCTGTGTCTGCATCCATCTGTTCTCACTGGCCCTCTGCATGGTAAAGTTATGTCACCACAAAGTGATGCCACGTTACAATCACTTATGAAACTGTTAGCCCTTCGTATGCATCACACTTGTGGTTCTGTAGTGCTTCTCCTTTGCTTGTTTGCTTTGATCTGCATGGCAGCAGTGGGGCAGCTCCACATTTGGAGCCCATACTCCAAAATGCAGAGCACTCTACTTCTAGCACACATTCCCAGTCCCAAACAAAACCTGAATTTTCAACTCTGCCCATTAAAGTGAATGTATCCCTGTCATTTAGTATGTACTTATTATGGAAAATGTAACAAAAGCAGAGAAGTGTGATTTCATTCTGTATCACAAATTGAAGCAAATTAACAGCAAATCCAGCAGGAATCAGGGAGGCTTAGTTTACAACGTATTTTGTACCTCCTGCCTTTAAATTATTTTGCCACTCTGGGCCTCTGAAAACACAAAGGGAGATACAGCCCTCCAACTATGAGCCTTGCAGAGAGAGACAAGAGGGCCAGAGGTCCTGGGATGGAATACTAGAGCCCCCATCTTCTCATGCTTTGGAAACCTGCCAGAGCGCTTATCCTGCTGGAAGATGAATGCAGACTCCGTTCTGTGTTTCATAACGGTAGAGTTGTTTTCACCATCAAAACCAGAGGGTCAGAAGTGTGCTGAAAAGATGTGGTCCAGCAGGGTTCTATAGTCCCACCTCAGTGCCTGGGGGCTGTGTTTTTAACTGTAACAAGCACTTTGGTAAACTAGAAAGAAGACAGGATTCTCAGGATGTGTTCAAAGCTAAGAGTTTTCATTGTAAAAAGAAACATACTCTGTGGCTTTCCTCATCCTCCTCTCTTTTTTCTTCTTGGTGGGAAGCTGGATGCGGGACATGCATGATTCTGTATGGACAAATATGTTAGGTCCACCCATACTCTTGTGACAGCTCCCCAGCACTGTCCCCCAATACCATGCTGGACTTGGTAGTAAAACTCCATGGTATCTGTGGGAGTCCTCTTTTTCTGTGCCCTAGACTACTTTTAACCACTTTTCTCTGAAATGACTCCCACATTTGATTGAGTATTGAAAGGGTAACAGCAAAATGATGATTGTGGAGATGGATCTGTTAGGTCTCATATTGGTCCCCTGGTTGAAACTTTTTTCAAAAAAGCCCCCACAATGGGCCTGTCACCTTGCTAGTCATCCATTCTTAATGCCTATTTCTCAGCCCTCTGAAGTCATATAAAAGTTACACCTTTTGAACCACAAGTATTTGTATTTACTATAGGAAAGGTGTGGACTACAGATTAGTATTATATTTAATGGATTTTAAGTAATTTATAAGTATGCTGAGTGTAAATTTTTAAAGAACTGTATTATAAAAGGACATATCCTGTGAAATATAACATTTTACTATTTAATAGAATAATTCTATAAGAAGAATGATTTGTCTCACCCACGGAACTGATTACATTCCGGATGCAATCAACAGGCACTTTGTAATTTCCTTTTTGTTTTTTTTCTTTGCGGGGGGTTGAGGGGTAACAAGACATCATCTGTATAAAGTGCAGTTTGTGTCACTCAAAATATGCACTGTATGGCTACACAAAAGCAGCTTGATGAACAAATCACCCTATGGCTCATTAAAGAACAAAGCTTCCAGAAGCAGCAATATGTGTGGTTTGTTTTCCAACCATCCTGGCTCCCACTCCAACTATTCCAACCCAACTCCAAGAAACAGCAGTGACTTCTTAGTTACACTGATGTGTTTTCAGGAAAGGACTCAACCCACAGTTGACAAAACACAGAGGTGGTAGTCACTGGAACTCAACTGAATTCAAGTAAAGGTGTGATTCAAGGTGTTTTTTCTGTAGTAGATGCAGGCTGCTGGCTGTCAAGACTTCGTTTAATCGGTTTAAGGCTAGAAGGGCAGGAAAAGCAGTAAATCTGCATTTAGGATCCTCCCCTAAATTGGCCACTTGAAGAAGTAGCAAGGTTGCTAATACAGGGCTCAAGGATTCTCACTGAAAAGCAAAGCAACACATTGCAATAGAAACAGAAATTTTAACTCAGTTTGTCATTTTTGTTCTGCCACCAACTTTACTGCATGACTGGGAAAGGCATTTGCTCTCTCTAAATGTTAGTTTTCTTATCTGGAAGTCAGTTCTCTTTCCCAGTCTCCCATATTTGGAGAACTCCTACTGACCCACAGGTTTTAATGTAAAAGGCAGTTGTCCTGGGAAGTTTGCTCTGACCCCATGAATTGGGTTAGAGGTCTGTGTTCTCAACAGCTGTCAGTATTCATGGTGTCAAACACTTGCCTGTCTTGCTGACTCTTAGATCCCAGCACCTAACAAAAGGTGCTGGGCAGATATTGGATGAGAGGATTGATTAGGATCAGTGGTTCCAAAATGCCAAATCAGGTCTAAGGTTACATGGGGAAAAAAACATGCAGTGATTTTTTTTTCCCTAATGCCAAATGTATTCAATTTTTAAAATTCTGGGGTCATCCTTCTCACTTGTTTTTACGTTAAATTTACATTTACATTTTTGCATTAAATTTACATTGAAATATGAATAGTGAGTGTTAATTGTTTAAAATTCCCTTAGTTGCCCATATAAAACCTACAAATACCATTTTTATTTATTTTTATTTTTTTGAGACAGAGTCTCACTCTGTCACCCAGGCTGGAATGCAGTGGCACAATCTCGGCTCACCGCAACTCCCACCTCCCAGGTTCAAGTGATTCTCCTGCCTCAGCCTCCCAAGTAGCTGTGACTACAGGTGCCTGCCACCATGCCTGGCTAATTTTTGTATTTTTAGTAGAGACTAGGTTTCATCATGTTGGCCAGGCTAGTCTCGGACTCCCGACCTCAGGTGATCTGCCCGCCTTGGCCTCCCAAAGTGCTGGGATTGCAGGTGTGAGCCACCACGCCCAGCCTAAATACCATTCTTAAAACTTGCCCCTGAGATTACTGAGTCAACAAGTATTGTGATGATGAAGACCTGAGAACAGAAAGATACATAAGAAGAGGCAAGTTATACAGTGACCAGAGCTTTGATTTGTTTTTTAAAATTGCTTTTGCCCCTAGAATCAGTGGCAGTACGGTGTCTTAGAGCCAGAGATAGAACCGTGAAAGTAGATAAGGTACATGTAATATCTGAATGTTGAATCTTGTAGGTATGTCAGACTCACAGTCAAGGAGTGTATCACCCACAGGCATTGTCCTAGGTGCTTAGGGTACATTAGTGAACAAAGATCTCTGCCCTGTGGAGCCTGCATTCTAGTGGGGAACACCAGTGATGTCCACCAGATGGAGACTAGTCATCCGCAATACCTGGGTTGACTATCGGGTTGCACTTCTTGGCATCTTTAAGTCTTTCCCTGCCCTTCCTACCTTGAAATATCCCCTTGTGGGTAGAGAAGTGTCTTGTGAATCTAAAAACTAGCTTCATTTGAAAAGGCCCAGATAGTCCCACAGGGACTACCTCTGTGGTGCTTCATAGCCAAAGACATTTCTGGCATTGAGGGAAGAAAAAAAAAAAAAAAAGCTTTTGAATTATCTCTTCTCCTGATAAGGACCCTAAATGCAATGAAAAAGCCATTACTCATCAGAATTTCAGTAGAGCCAATCTGCAACAAAAAGTTGAATAATAGCTGTCATCCTAGGTGGTTTACAGACAGGAATTTGTATTCCTGTCTGTAAGACATGCTGAGAGCTGCACCAGATTAGGAGAACAGATGCCACTTTGTATTCCAGGTGAGATGGACTTAGTACAGAAATTAGGATCTGACAAAGGTCAGACATACTCCCACAGGTCAAGAAAGCCAATACAAATCTCAGCTAAAAGTCCCAGAGTTCTCAAGAGCTTGCCTGGAAGCTAGTGCAATTCTAGCCAGGAGGCTGCTGTGAAATCTATTTTCCCACGACGTGGCTGCAGTGTCTCCAAAGAAAAATGGCTTCTCTTTTTCCTAATGCCAAATTTAATCAGTTTGGCATTAGGGGGAAAAAAATGTCCTGTGAGTGCCTTTTATTAGCAAGTCCTAGGAGAAAGGGTTTCTGGGAAATGTAGTTCTTTCCTGGCATCTGTGCAATGAAGAAAAGCCCTTAGAAGTGGGGAAGGGGATGGTATTGATGCCAGATTGACAGCAGACAATCCAGCTTATGTACTTCCTCTAATTCTCCAAGACTTCTTGGAGAGCCCTCAAATCTCCTTCCCAATGTAGATGTACTGTGCTCACACATCCCAGATGCTAGCCTGTGAACTTCAGCAGGCTACCTTTGCAGTCTTACCATGTCCCCCAAAGCCAAACTGTAAGATAAATATGCAGGACTGGTCATGTCATATTTCAACCATGTGTCTTACTAAGGTGGCTTTGCTTAGGCCTTAGCTCATATGGATAAAACCTTTGATAGGGAACTGGACTGTATAATGGCATTATAGACATTAGATGACCGGATTAACTGAGGCCACTCTGATACTTTCAAAAGTTGGAGAGAATCTGAAGTAGCCTGGGGGCTGAAGAAAGAAGGGCTTCAGCTGGGCAGCATTTCCCATACTCTTTCTGGCAACAGCCCTGGCTGTTCTCAGTTCCTGAATAGACAGGGCATTTCTGTCAGCTAAGGGAGTTCAAACACAAGCCAAAGGACAGGGAACCCCTAGGATTGCTCAGACTTCTCACATGACCCTTTCTGTCTTGATTTCAAGCGCTTATCCTTTGAAGGCAGAAAATGCAACAGAATTGTTCAGTCTTTCATTCCAAAAGTGAAGGGGGAGTGGGAAAGGGGCAGTGCCAGACTTAAGCAGCATTAGGTAGAGTCACACCAAGGTTTGAGTCCTCTCTAAACAGTTTTTTCATTTATAAATGGAGAAAATTAGCCTTTCCCTCAGAGTTAATCTGAGGATTAAATGGCAATTTTAAAAGTCCCCAGCTCACTGCCTGCTATTAATATATACATTGCCTGATCTATGTTAATGTGTTAAAATATTATTTTCACGGTCATCTGGGTCTATGTTCAAAATTGGCCAGGGTGCAGTGGCTCAAACCTCTAATCCCAGCACTTTGGGAGGCCAAGGTGGGTGGATCACCTGAGGTCGGGAGCTCTAGACCAGCCTGGCCAACATGGAGAAACCCCGTCTCTACTGAAAATACAAAATTAGCTGGGTGTGGTGGTGCATACCTGCAATCCCAGCTACTCAGGAGGCTGAGGCAGGAGAATCACTTATACCTGGGAGGCGGAGGTTGTGGTGAGTCAAAATTGTGCCATTGCACTCCAGCCTGTGCAACAAGAGCGAAACTCCATCTCAAAAAAAAAAAAAAGAGAGAAAAAGAAAATGATGAGGGTTGTCTGAGCTGTATCTTTCCATAATGACCTAAGAAGTGATGAAGAGTCCCTTTCACAAAAAGTACCTGTAGCTGCCTTATGTTAAGTTTCAGGGTGTTCACCTTTACTTAGGAAGGAGGTGAGGGAGATGGGAGATAAAGGTTGAGACATGCTGCGGGTGATGGGATGCCATCTGGAGAGAAGCTGGGTGGTTGAATTCTATGGGAGATCCACTGGGCTTGAATTCATTGCACCTGGTCTCTGACTTGGAGTGGAACCCAGATGGAACTCAAAGACCTTGCACTCATTCCTTCGGTGTCCTCAAAGGGAGAGCCTTGACAACACTCATTTTTCTGTTTTATTTTATTTTTTAACTTTTTTATTGAGGTCTAACAAAATACAGTAAAGTGCACAGCTCCATGAATTTTTACCTATGAATACATTTGTGAAACCACTGCCCAGATCAAAATCAACATTTCTAGTACACCAGAGGGCTCCCATGGGCTCTCTCTGAATCAATCCCCTGCCACCCAGAAGTAACCACTATTCCAACTCCTATTACTGTCAATTAGTCTTGCCTGTTCCTGAACTCTGCCTAAATGGAACTTCTGCCTGGTTTCTTTCATTCAACTTTTATGTCTCTGAAGTTTACCCGTGTTGCCACATGTATCCATAATTCATTCTTTTTAAGTTATTTTTCATTATATGAATATACCACAATTTGTTAATTCATCCTACCATCAACGTACAGTTTCGGGCTATTATGAATAAAGCTGCTATGAATATTCTTACAATATCTTTCAGTGGGCATCTCTGCTGGGTACACACACCTACGAGGAATTTCTGGGGCAAAGAGTAGGCAAATGTTTCGTTTCAGTAGATTGTTTTCCAGAGTGCTTGGAAACATTTCACCTCCACCCCCACTAGTTTTTGAACATATCACAAAGGAGCTTCTCCATTGGAGTGTTCCCTATGGTCTTGCGGAAAAAGAGGAGCTCGATGCGTTCCGCAGTGATAAACCTCAAAGACGGGAGGAGCAGGAGCAATTTCCCAAACCTGAACAGGAGAGAGGATGCCATCAGTTTTACGACCAGCTTCTGAGCACTAGTCCTTGGAGCAGTGCCCTCCCAGGAAAGGCAAGGAGGAAGCAGAGGAGAGATGAGGTCCCCAGAGCAGGTCAGGAGGAATTTCGACGAAAAGCCACATTCAGGCCGGGCGCGGTGGCTCACGCCTGTAATCCCAGCACTTTGGGAGGCCAAGGCCAGCGGATCATAAGGTCAGGAGATCGAGACCATCCTGGCTAACACAGTGAAACCCTGTCTCTACTAAAAATACAAAAAAGTTAGCCAGGCGTGGTGGTGGGCGCCTGTAGTCCCAGCTACTTGGGAGGCTGAGGCAGGAGAATGGCGTGAACCCGGGAGGCGGAGCTTGCAGTGAGCCAAGATCGCACCACTGCACTCCAGCCTGGGTGACTGAGCAAGACTCCGTCTCAAAAGAAAAAAAAAAAAGAGCTATTTGCTAAGACAGGAGTCCACAACACAAAAGACAGATGGTGAAGCCCCAAGAGACAGATGGGGGAACCAAACCTTCCCTGGGTAGGTCTGATGGCCAGGGTCAATGCCCAGCCTCGAGGAGGCTACTCCACACTGGGCAGCCCCAAGCTCCCCTCACCGGGAGTTTCTGGGAAACCTTCCCCACTACTCAGTGATCTGCTGGACTTGCTCTGCCAGCCTAAGGCCTTCCTTTCTCTTGCTAGTGCCAAGTGAGCAGCACTGAGCAAGTCATATACCCCTCCCATCTGCCTTCCCTGCTTCTGTTTTTCTGATCTAAAGAGTGGGAGGAAGAAGACATAACTATAAAGTCAGTTAGAGAATGTTTTTTCCAAACTGTAGGTATTCCTCCACTTAGTGGGTCTGAAATTAAATTCAGTGGGTCACAATCAGCCTTTTCTAAACAAATAAAAGAGAAATATCAGGTAAATTGTACAAGGTAAGGGTAGGAATTACTTCATGGAACTTCACTTCGGTGTCTGTGTGCGTATCAGGGGGCGATGGTAATTGTGTTTCTTCCTGGGCGTTGCAGTTTTTAAAAACTGAAATAATATGCTAGATTAGAGAACCCCAAACCACTATCTTCACACTCAATTCTGCTTGTAGTAGGCAATGAACCACTATAGAAGGGGCATAGGAAATCTTAATCAGCATTATGAAATTTGACGCATAACCAATATGCCAGGACATCTCTGGGGGCTGGTTCCAACAGAAACTTGGCAGAGAAAGGCTGCTGGTTTCTGAATGTCTCCGATGCCCACTCTTCAGATGCTAAGTCAAGTCTTAGTAGTAGCAGCGTTCTCCCTATGTTCATAAGCAGCACAAATCTTCCTGTGCTGTGTGGCATAGACTTTGTATACTGTGACTTTTCTTAAAAGGAAATTACCTCTTCTCCTTGTAATCATTTCTCGGATTAGAGATGATGCAAGGATGCCCATATTAGCTCACTTCTTCAGAAAGAAACTGCTGGGAGCCCCAAAGAATGCAGATAACATGGTCTAAAATAGCCAGTAGATGCCTGAAGGCCAAGTGTTCCAACCTTGCTGAGGCTCCATGACAACTGCCCATGCTGGGCCAGACAGCATAGTCCCAGAGCACTGGCTCCTGCCCTACCCTCACCCAGCCACACTCAGCCTGCAGCATCTCTCCTCCAAACCTAGCCAGGGCCATCCATGTGCTTGGCATCTCTACAGGATGCTCAGTGCACCTCCAAAACACCTTATCATCTTCCCTCAAAACCGTCTTTCCTCCTGGCTTTCCTTTTTATTGTTTTAATAACGTCTTCTCCCAAAGAGCTCCTCTTCCCTCATTCCTTACCTTCACCCAAACACTGGGTCTGACCTATTCCAACTCCTAGAGTCTCCCTTCCGCTCCCCCGGCCATGCCCAAAGATCAGAACTCCATGGAACCACCTGGAAGGTGGCAGTAGCTGCCACCCCCTTCCCAGTTGTATCCTCTGTACCCATGGCCATGCCCGTCTCCGTGAGGTCCAGCCCTGTGTATGACACACTCCTGCTTGGAAACCTGCAGTAGCTGCTCTCTGCCTCCCAGATCAGACGTGGCCTTTGGCTGGCATTCAAAGTCCTGAACGGACTGGTCCTGGCATACTTTTCTGGCTTATTCTCCCCATTTCTCACTGGCAGGAACCTGTTATACCTTCAAAGTGGGCTCCTGTCCTAACAACATATCATGCTTGCCCCTCTCTCCCTTTGCAAATGTTTTCTTTTAGACTTCTTCCTTTCAAGTCCAGCCCTGTCTCCCCAAAGTCCCTCCCAATTCTGCTTTACACTGCCCATGCCAAAGGGTCTCTGTCTCCTGCAGATTCATGCAACCCTCAGTACCTGGCTAGGGCAGTTTGCATCTTCAGTGGAGTCACTGCTGGTTGTCTCTGGAAGGCAGTAGCTTTGTCTTATGTACATCTTGGTCCCCACCCCGGGACCTGGTACTGTGCCTGGGACACAGTAGATGTTTGCTGTGTGCCACTGAACTGAGACCCTTGTGCTGTCTAATCAGTGAGCCCTGGGAGGGCGTGGGAGAGGCGGGGAAAGGGTAGAGAGGGCAGGGACAGATGAGTGGGTGGGCGCATGCTCAGGTCACCTCACGGGCTGGCTGGGGTGGTGGGCCTTGCTGTGCTGGCTCAGCATCACTTGGGACTGGTCCTGCAAGGCCTCTACGTGCTCAGGATCCTTCAGGCCCCGCGTCTCTGGGGAGAAGCAGCACCAGTGAGCTTAGCACAGGTTTACAGCTGTTATAAGGCTGGCCATGAAGTGGTGGCCCAGGGCTCTGGCTGCAGACATGGGCGTGGGATCCTGTGGGGTGGGCTTTGCCAGGGCCAGGGGAGCCACGAGGGGCTCTGGTGGGGGCTCAGGGTCTCCCAGGGGCTCCTAGCCTGCCCTGTCCCCTCACAGTCAACCAGGAGTGGCCCCAAGGAGAAGGGAGTCCAGCCTCACCCCTTTCCTCTCGCCCCCCAGGATAGAGGCCTACACACATCTGCACACATGTGGGTGGTGCAGGGAGAGTGAGAGGCACAGGGAAGTCACCAGAATTCCCATTCAAGGCTTAGACAGAGACTCAGCTACCTGGCTTGAAGAGGACCAGGGCCTTCATGCAGGCGAACTCCGTGGGGTCCACCGCCAACGCCCGGAACCGAGAGATAGTTTCCCGCAGGACACGCGTCTCCATGCTGGCCAGTGTGAGTCGGCCCTGGGCACCACCAGCAGCAGAGGCCTCAGGCGGTGCCAGCAGAGGACAGCTGTCCAGAGGCAGAGACCACTGGATGGCCCCGAGGAGGAAAAGTTCACTCCATGCCTCTTCCAGCAGGATCACCTGTGCTCAGAAAGGGATGCCTGTTATGGCAGACACACAGCTTCTCTGGCTCAGTCTGGAGGCTCTGCCACCATCTCAGGCACCCAAGGAATAGAAGTGCTGTCCTGGGACTCGAGAATGCTCTCCTGACATCAGCCAGGGGCCCACAGCTCTGGGATTTGGCACCATCTGGCTCAGCTGCCTACCATCTGAGACACTGTCTGGGTTCCATCCAGTGCTGCAGCTGGGACATTTAGGAACGCCCAGAGCCATTTGAAGTTGGGCAGCCTCAGAGACTTGCCTCATGAGTGTCCTAAGTTGAGTGTATTCAAGAGGCGTGGCCTGACTCTTCTGAGCTACTCCACCCTAGCACACAGACTGGCTGAGGGCCTCAGACCCTCCTTGTGCCTCTCCTCCTGGCTTTCCCGAAAGATCTGCTTGCCCTTTAGAAGCTGAGAAGGATGGCCCAGAGCCAGAGAGACTGGACTAAAATGCAAGCCCTGAAGTCGCAGGCACTTGTGCTCCAAGAGGCCTAGAGTCAGCCACTCAGGCTGTTCAGGGTGTGTAGGTCACTTGTCACCCACAGAATGTCTGCAGGGCCTGAGGGTCTTCCAGAACTTAAGAAGACCCTGGGCCCTGTGGGTCCCTGGCCACCATCATCTCCTAGGGGTGCACCCCGACCATCATCCCTGCACCGGAGATGCATGCACCCCCACTGTCACCATCCCTGAGATGCACCCCGGCCACTGCTGGCTCAGAGGTGTGTGTGTCCCCAGCCATCACCATCCAAGCTGTGTGTACCTCCATTCATACTGGCATGGGGATGTGTGTGCCCTGTCTCTGTGACTCGAGTGGGCCGCCTGACCCTAGCCCAGCCTAGCTCCCCAGCAGGCAGGCCGGTCGGTACCTGATCCCGGAAGGGCAGGCTGGAGAACACAGGCAGGTTCTTGGCCCACTTGATGGCCATGAAGAGCAGGCGAGCTGAGGTTTCATGGATGCTGTCCAGGCCGCAGGGGGAAGAAGAAGAGTATGGAGAGCAGGGGAACTCGGGGTCATTGCTGGTGACATCAATATTCTCATCAGCTGTTGGAGGAGGAGGTTGTGATCTTAGCATCTGCTTCTCAGGAGGTGGCAGGGAGTGCTTGGGGCCCGGGGAAGTGAGGATCAAGGCGAGGCGCTGCAGCCCCACTGTGACCCGGGTAGCCAAGCCTGCTGTGCTCTCAGCCGCTCTCCCACCTACCATCCTCTGGCTCCAGCTTAGCACAGGTTTCAGCTGTTATAAGGCTGGCCATGAAGTGGTGGCCCAGGACTCTGGCTGCAGACATGGGCGTGGGGCCCCGTGGGCTGGGCCCTGCCGGGGTCGGGGGAGCCACCAGGGGCTCCGGCCGGGGCTCCGTGTTGGACTCCACGCTGTCCAGGCGGACCTGGGCTGTGCTTCGGGGCTGGCGCTCGTTCTGCACAGCTGGGGAGGCAGGAAGGGTCAGAACGACACGCCAGCCAGTCCCGCTGCCCATCTCTTGTCACGTCCCCCCGGGCCAGCGCCCTGCCTCACCGTCCTGGTTCATGCCCGCCTGCAGGCACTTCTTCAGCCGGCAGGCCTGGCACTGGTTGCGATGCGCCTTGTCCACAGGGCACATCCCTGCCCCTACCTGGCACCTGCAGGCGAAGACGAGACCCCGGGGGTCAGTGTCCCTCCCAGGTCCCGAACCATGGGTTTGGACATTTTTGCCCAAGCCCCTCCTCCCCTGAACGCCCCCTCACCCCTCCAGAACCCCTCAGGGGCAGGAGCCCAGCAGGGCCCACCGCCCTCACCTGTAGATGAGCCTCCGCCGCACGCTCCTCTTGAAGAAGCCACTGCAGCCGTTGCAGGCATAGATGCCGTAGTGCTTCCCGCTGCTGCTGTCTCCGCACACGCGGCACTGGAGCGAGGGGCTCACGCCTGAGGGGCAGGGGGCAGGGCTGGGCAGGGTCAGGGCCGCACGCTCCCCTCCGTCCCTCAGGTCCTTTTCCCAGTCCTCAGGCCCCGTCCACCCGCATTTGAACGAACCCACGCGTGACTCTTCCATCCGGAGAAGTGTCTCCCTCATTGTGCATCCACACCCCAGCCCCCAGCCCCATTCCCTGCCCTCTCTCCTCCCTGAGTGGAATTTTCAGCAAGAGTCCAAGCCCTGGCTCCACTTCCCCAGCTCCCATCCCTTCTCTGTGGGTGGCTTCAGGTTCCCTCCTCCCACAGAAACATTCTTGTCAACACCACTAGGGACCTCTGGGCTGTTAAGCCCTAAGGGCACTTCTCTGTTCTTTCCTTCCCCATCGGCTGGGCTGTCCTGTCCTGGCTCTGCAGCCCGCCCGCCCCCAACCCCCCTCCCCACCCCACTGTGTTTCTAGGAGTCTGGGTTTGCCGGCAGGCTACCCCACCCTTGCCCACAGCCGGTGGGGCTGGGTCTGAGTTGCTCTGGCTCCTTCCATGGTTTCTGGGAACCTCTGGCCCTTACCCTGCGCCCCAAGGGCCCAGACCTGACTCTACCTCCAGGAGAAGCCATACCTGTTGGATCCTCCCCCAGGCCCCACCTGCCTGGAGACTCCTTTCTGGAGGCAGCCCCAGCTGCAGGCGCAGCTGCAGCCACCGTGGAGCTCATCAGAGCTGTTGGTCTGGTCTTGGTGGGTTCCAGGGCAGCCTCTGCCTGCCTGTGGGAGGCCTGGGTTGCTGAGCCGGGCCCAGCCTCTACCTCAGTCCATGAACCTCTGTCTCTCTGCCCCTGTCTCTCTTCTCTCTCTGCTCCTACCTCTCCGTGGCAGCCCCCTCTGCCTTTGTCTCTCTCCCTGTCTCTGTGTCTCTCTATGGGTCTCCGCCTCTCGGTCTTCCTGCCTGAACTCTGTCTGAACTCAGGAGCTGCCCCAAGGTTCCGAAGCCCCTCACAGCTGAGGCTCTGGCTTGAGGAGATTTCTCCCGGGGCAGCCACTGGATGCAATTTATGATCCTCTTAATCTTTACTGTCTCCATAGGGGATCAGTCGGCCACACCTGCAGCATTACCAAGGTGCCCTGGGAGCTGGTCAGTCCTGCTACCCCATGCTGGTTCCTGGGCTGCCCAAGGTCCCCCGGGGCCCTCCTGCCCTATGTGCTCAGATGTTCACCATTCCATGCCACATCTTGAAGAGATGTATGGACTCCACTTCTCCCAAGGACTTTAAATCTTTTTTTTTTTTTTTTTTTTTTTTTTTTAATACAGAGTCTCGCTGTGCCACCCAGGCTGGAGTGCAGTAGCGTGGTCTCAGCTCACTGCAAACTCTGCCTCCCGGGTTCAAGCGATTCTCCTGCCTCAGCCTCCCGAGTAGGTGGGATTACAGGTGCCTGCCACCACGTTTGGCTAAGTTTTTTGTATTTTTAGTAGAGATGGGGTTTTGCCATGTTGGTCAGGCTGGTCTTGAACTCATGACCTCAAGTGATCTGCCTGCCTCAGCCTCCCAAAGTGCTGGGATTACAGACGTGAGCTACCATGCCTGGCTGGACTTTAAATTCTTTTGAGCTGCTTGGCACACGTCCGAAGGCAAGTGTGTGGCCAGTGTGTGTGCCTGTGCCTGTGCGGGCCCTGCCTGAGACACTCCCCTTGGGTCCTAGGTAGCTCTGGCTCTGCCCCCCAAGTTTCTCACTCCAATCCCTTGGAAAGAGACTGCTTCAGGCTCACAATTTGAGGATCCAGCCCCCACCAGAAGGCTAGCAGTCCCCAGACGCCTGGCACAGAGGATGCTCCCAGAACTGTCCCCCGTAGGGTCTGAGGCTGGCCTGGAGGAAAGAGGCTCGGAGCTCCATCTGGGGGGTCTCCTTCAGGCCTGTAAGGGAGCAGAAGAGGAGCTGACAGGCTCTTTCCTCACCACCTGGAGAGTCAGGCTGCAGGACAAGAGCCGGTGAGGACATAGCCACCTTAAGCCTGGCCACGGGCTCTCAGGAGGCCTCCCCTTACCCCCAAACTCAGCCTCACAGTTCTGCCGGCCCCTCGCCACGCCAGCCCCTGCACTACCGCCAGGCCCAGCCTTCCCAGCTCAGGCCCAGCGATGCCTCTGCTCCTGTGGGAAGGAGAGGGAAGGAGGAAACTATGTGACATCCTTGTCTTATAGCAAGCCCCGGACCCCCGCAGGGAGTGTGGAGAGAGCAGAGGCAGACCCAGGTTCAAGTCCCTTCTCCATCACCAGCCAGCCTTGTGTCCCTGAGAAAGTGACTCAACCTGTCCAAACTTCAGTTCCTCACCTGTAAAACAGGATGAGGAAAGCACCTGTCCTATGGGTATAGTTGGGGAACTAAAGACAGTGGTTCAGGAAACATGTTTCAGCGCCTGGTACTCAGTGAGAACCTAATAAATGGTGCGTGCAGTTGATATTGTTATTATTCTTGGGGTTATTGAGAAGATCACACTCAGAAGCTTTTTCTTGCCTGCTCCTCCGCCCCCAGCCCCACTTGCCAGCCCCCTCTCTGCCCGGGACAGGGCTGAAAGCCCATGTTGTCCTGGAAGGGACCACTTGTTCCCAGCAGACCAGAGCTCACCTCTGGGTGAGCTGGGGTGGGGTTGGTCCAGCCTTAGACCCCAAGGGGAAGCGGGCAGAGCGTGAAGCTTCTAGAAGGATCACAGAGTTAAGGCGACAGGGGGCGGGGCCTAGCCCTTATGTAAGTGGGGTTAACCCTCCCTGTGACAGAGAAGCACAATTGGGGATTTGGGAAGTCAGCTCCAGGGGCTTTGCAGGGTAATCCGCTTTCTGGAGCCTCAGAAGATCGAGGCCACCGGGCCGGGTGCTCTCACCTGTCCTCCTCTCCTCCATCCTCACCCCTCCCTGCCTCCTCTGCCAAAAAGCCTCTCAGGACAAGGTCTCCAGCTCCACCTAAGACCGAAGCTGAGGGCATCCTCCATGAACTTGACTGGCCACTGCCTTCTTCCCGAAGCCGCTCTTTCCCATCTCTTCTGCAACACGGGTCTTTGTCTTGAACTTGTCATCGCCTCCATGTACCCAGAGGCTGGTCCCAGCAGCCCTTCCCGCTCTCTCCTCGGGCAGTCTCACACATACTCACAGCTTCCACGGCCACTTCACATCACTTCCACTGTGGAGTGCAGCTCCACATGCCCCAGACCAACCCACCCCCAATTTATCTGCACAGAGGTAGTAACCCCAGGATTGGGGAGCCGCCTGGAGCAAATGTGTGCAGGTTTGAAAATGCCTAAGGCTGAGCTCAAGGGCCTAAGACTCTGGTGGCTGCAGCCAAGGACAAGCTGATGACAAAGGCGCATCAGAGATGGAAACTCAGGACAGTGCTGCGCTGTCTCGGGAGCCAGGGACGGGGAGGAATCAGCAATGGTGGCGTCACCATGCAAGTGTCCCGTGTCATGCAGAAAGCAAGCATGCTGAATTCTTACACAGATCCTTTAAACCTCACAGCAGCCCTGTAAAGGAGCTGTCCTTACTAGCCTCAACTCATGGGTGAGGAAAAACGGAGTCAGAGAGGTTAAGTAATTTGCTTCAGGCCACACAGCTAGTGAGTGGTGGAGGAGGCTGGGGATGCACATGAGGATTTCGAACTGGGCCTGGCACCGCACTCGGCTTTGCCCCAGGACACCCTCCCAGGAGGGGCAGCCGCCTCCTTGAGTTTCAGCAGCAGGAGGAGCTGGTGCCCTGGGAGGGAACATGATTCAGGAGACCTGGTGGTGGGGAGGCAGCGTGGCTATGAGGGAAGGAGACGGGGCTGAGGGGTGGCAGGGAGGGTAACATTAAGGAAAGATTTCTTTTCTCTCACGAATTGAGATATTTAAAGAAAAATATTTCAGGAATGTGGTTCCTTTTAAAATGAGAGCTACGGAGGAGAAAGAGCCAGGAAGAGAGGTGGAGGTGGGTGTACCTCGAACCCTGCCCCATCCCCAGCTTCTCTGGAGAGACACCTGCAGGCTTGAGGGGGCAGCAGCCGGCAGGAGAGGAGGGGCTGCTCCAGCCTGCAGAGAGCCAGGGCTTAAGGGCAGGCTGGGGCCAGCACCCCTCCTCTCAGAGCCTGGCTGTGGGGCTTGGGGAAGTTATTCTGCCTCTCAGTTTCATGTGCTCTGGAATGGGTAGGATGGTGTCCCGTTGGGTGGTTGCGGTGGGATTGAAGGAGGTGAACTGAAGGGGAAAGGGTAGACAGAAGGGAGGAGGCGGGGGCAGGGCTGTTGGAGGAGAGTGCTTCCTTCTCTCAGGGGCAGCATGTACAGGGGTGGCCGCTGAGCTGGGATGGCTTTGCCCCTCCTGCTCCATCTGCCCAGACCCTTCCCATCCCTGAAGGCCAGTCCAGGGCTCACCTCCTCCAGGCTGCCTGCCCTGACTCCTCAGGCCGCCTGTGCTCTCTGAGGGAGAGCTTGTTCGGGTGCAGATCTTGTCCTTATGTTGAACCTCACTCCAGGTCAACTTTCTCTCCTCCATCCAGATGGAAGATTCCAGGGAACAGGCTTAGAGTTTCAGGTTAGCTGGGGATGAGGATCCCAAGGCACTTAATGGACAGAGAATCCGTTTTCAAACTTGTCTGTATTTCCCTATATTCTATAGTGGCTATGTATTACCTAAAAAGGCAAAAACAAAACAAGCAAAGCCACACAAGAAACCTAATCCCATCCAAATGAAAGCCCCCTGCAGTGTTTGACGTGCCCATTTTTACGCTGTTTATTTTGACCGTATTCTGTCACTCCATCACGTGGATGCCAGCCGAAATCTTCTCTGAGGCGGGCCCTGGGTTCTTTGGCAGGTCAGGCCAGCCAGAGCCGTGCCCTGTGCACTGTGCTGGGGGAGAGGAAACCAAAGCCCAGCAGGGCCTGGGGGCTGGGGGTGTCTCCCCGATCTGTGATCACCAGCTGCTGGGGCAGACGCCAAAGGATTACTCAGCCCAAAGCCCTGAATCTGCTGACTAAGCTGCCAGAGGCCACCTTATCACTAATACAATTATTCCCCCAGGGGACAGGTCAGCAACTTCCTCTGACTCCCAGGATGCCTGGGCCGGGTGGGGGTGGAGTGAGAAGGCGTGACAGAGGCAGCAGGACAGACCTCTCTCTGCACCCTCAGGGCCCTGGCAAGGAATCTTCTGTCCTAGCCTCTCTAGGGGGAGCGGCTCTTCTGGCTTCTTGTCTGGGGCAAGCAGCCACAATACTGGGTCCCAGGAACAAATCCTCCAGGATTTCTTTTTTATTTTATTTTATTTTTGAGACGGAGTCTTTCTTTGTCGCCCAGGCTGGAGTGCAGCGGTGTGATCTTGGCTCACCGCAACCTCTGCCTCCTGGGTTCAAGCAATTCTCCTGCCTCTGCATCCTGAGTAGCTGGGACTACAGGCACCCGCCATTGTGCCCGGCTAATTTTTGTGTTTTTAGTAGAGACGGGGTTTCACCATGTTGGTCAGGCTGGTCTCGAACTTCTGACCTCAGGTGATCCACCCACCTCCGCCTCCCAAAGTGCTGGGATTATAGGCATGAGCCACTGTACCCAGCCCCAGGATTTATCTTCCTTCCTTCCTTCCTTCCTTCCTTCCTTCCTTCCTTCCTTCCTTCCTTCCTTCCTTCCATCTTTCCTTCCTTCCTTCCTTGCTGCCTGCCTGCCTGCCTCCCTCCCTTCTTTCTTTCTCTCTTGTTCTTTCTCTCTCTCTCTTTTTGAGACAGAGACTTCCTCTGTCACATAAACTGGAGTTCTGTGGCGAGATCACAGCTCACTGCAGCCTCAATCTCCTGGCCTCAAGCGATCCTCTCACCTCAGCCTTCCGCGTAGCCGGGACTACAGGTGAACACCACCATGCCTGACTTTTTAGTTTTTCTTAGGGATGGCGTCTCCGTATCTTGCCCAGGCTGGTCTCGAACTCCTGGGCTCAAGTGATCCTCCCGCCTCAGCTTCCCAAAGTGCTGTCACCATGCCTGGCCCAGGATTTGTTTCTTAAATAGTCACCCACTCCCACAAATTCCTGCCCACCTCCCGAATTCCTGTCCCCCACCCCCAAGTGTCTTCACCTTCTTTGAAGCATAGCTAGTGGTGAGCGCACAGGCCCTGGAGCTGAGGTCTCAGCCATCCACTCCAGGAAACTATCCCTTGGAAAATTTCACAAAGATTTAATTATATGGATGTGCCCTGCAGCAATTTTGTAGACAACTGGCTCAATAAGTTATGCTCCCTCCGTACAGTGGAATCCCATGTAGCCGTTGCCGCTGGTGGTGTTCCTATATTCATTTACGTGGAAATACGCCCACTATGTCTCAACTTCAAAGCCACTTACAAAACAGACGTGGATAGTCTGATTTCGTGTGGCCCAGGGGAATTTCTGGCTGAAGATCATGGGATGCTTTTCTCCTTGGCAGGAACTAAATGCATCAGTGGTTTCTCTTTCTAGAGCAGGGAGTGGAAGGTGCAGGGCTCCGGGAGGCAGACACCAGCGGGAATGTTTCTTAATAAAGCCTCTTTCTTTTCTTGTCAAGATAACATTTAGAAATGATCCGATATTCCCCTGCACAGTTTTCCCAGCCATTGGGCCAGTAAAGTCTTTTTCCACTTGAAGTCTTCTAAAGGCCTAAGCAAAGCTGGCGGGGGCCCTGCCCTGTCCTGGGACAGGCAGACAAAAAGCAGCCTGTCTGGAACATGCACCATCTGTTGCTTCACCCTGGGTCACCTCTTCCTCCTCTGTACCTGAGATGACTGACAGGGACGACCTCCAGGTTAGCTTGGCCTGGCTCCCAGGCACTGTGCGAGGTGGGCGTCTCAGTTCTGTAGCAGAGCCACCACAGACATTCTCCCCACGGGCAAATATTTCTATTTCATTTGAATGTTTAATAATACACATGTATTACAGCTCTAACCTGGATAAAATAAAGTTCTTTGTATTTTAAAAAAGGAGAATGGCTAATTTGAAATCAATATTACCTATAATAATAATGATAGGAAACATTTATAAAGAAATTCAGTCTTCATGTGTGAAAATGAAAAGCTCCCTATGCTTTCATTTTCTCTCCCTCTTCACGCAAGAAGAGGACCTAAATCTCTAGCGGCTGCTCTGGCCTGAGCCTTGGCTGCTCGGAACAGCTGCAGCCCCCATTGCAGAGGCCGCCTGTCCACCTGCTGCACCAGGTGTAAACCCTTTAGTTGCTGGGCCATGGGCAGATCTGGAGACCCCGGGAAGGGCCAGAACACTGGGGGCAGGCTGGGGCGGGCAGCTATTTGAAAACCAGTACAGAACTATTTTTAAAAGTTTAACAACAGGTACAACCACACCAGGGTACATGAGCTGACTGACCAGTTAATTTATGCTGGTGGTGAGGACACCGTGGAGGAACAGCAGGCAGGACTGTGTCCAAAAAGTTATCGGGCTCTCAGGCTCAGAGTATGCACTCTTTTTTTCTTTTTTTCTTTTTTTTTTTTTTTTTGAGACAGGGTTTCAGTCTGTCACCCAGGCTGGAGTGCAGTGTGGCATGATCATGGCTCACTGCAGCCTCGACCTTCCGGGCCCAAGCAATCCTCCTGCCTCAGCCTCCTGAGTAGCTGGGACCACAGGCGTGCGCCACCACACCTGGCTAATTTTTAATTTTTTTGTAGAGATGGGGTCTACCCTGTGTTGCTCAGGTTGGTCTCAAACTCCTGGGCTCCAGTGATTCTCCTGCCTTGGCCTCCAAAGTGCTTGGATTACAAGGTGTAAGTCACTGTGCTTGGCCTATAATTATAATCAAGATAAAATAAAGCTTTTTTGTCTTTTTAAAAGAGACTGGTTAGTTTGACAAAAATATGAGCTGTAATAATAATGGAAAATATTTATTTAAGAAATTTTATGTGCCAGACACAGTTCTAAGGGTTTATATGTGTAAACTCATTTAATTCTCACGACACCACAATCAGATAGGCATTATCATTATTATCCTTGTCTTACAGATGAAACTGACATTATAGAGAAGTGTAGTAATTTGTCCAACATCACACAGCTAGTAAGTGACACAGCTAGGATTCCAACCCAGGCCAATGAGCTGGTTATGTTATGAGAATTTATCTGCTCAAGTGAAAGGGAGAAAAAAATGGGATATCATTTTAAAAACACCAAAACTTTCAAGCATTTAATAAAGAAAATCTTCTCCATACATATCTTGCCTCTCTAGGTGGGCTTAAGGAGAAAGTACATATTTTGGATTGTGGAAAGTCACTTTTGAACGGGTATTTCTATTTCCAGCTTTTCTACCAGATGCACATTCTTTTTTTTTTTTTTTTTTTTCTCTTGAGATGGAGTCTCGCTCTGTCGCCCAGGCTGGAGTGCAGTGGTGCGATCTCGGCTCACTGCAAGTTCTGCCTTCCGGGTTCACGCCATTCTCCTCCCTCAGCCTCCCAAGTAGCTGGGACTACAGGCACCTGCCACCACGCCTAGCTAATTTTTGGTAATTTGAGTAGAGACGGGGTTTCACTGTGTTAGCCAGGATGGTCTCGATCTCCTGACCTCGGGACCCGCCCACCTGGCCTCCCAAAGTGCTGGGATTACAGGCATGAGCCACCGCGCCTAGTCCCAGATGCAGATTCTTAAACTCAAACTATAATAAAATTTACAGAGAAAAGCCAAAGGGTCTCTCTGTAGGAGCCTTTCTTGTTGTCTATGTTCGCTTTTAAAGGCACAGCTCTGGGACTGCACGGGTGTGATGGGGAGTTCCTGTGGCAGGTGTGTGCATGTGTGTACACACAAATGCATATGTCGGGGTAAGAACCTGTCACATAACCATGGAGGGAGACCTGAGATGACTGGCTTGGCACAGAGATGTGCTCGGCCTGTGTTGTGTCTCTTGTGCTTTATTCTTGAGGTCTCAGACAACATCATGACAGCTGCAAGGATTTATAGAAATTTCCCCAATCCAACTGTTTAGATGAGCAGTGTTCCACTGTAACATTTGTTGTATTTTCCTTTGTGACTTTTGATACTGAAGTAAGCTATATTTTCTGGCATTCTTACCTATATGAATTAAGTCATGCTAAATTGAGGTACCACATATCCAGTGTCCCTCCACAGAGACGAAGGATATGTTCTTTAGGAGGACTTTTAGCAAATGCATATGCTCAAAGCAATTCTCCCTAAGACGTGGCACAGGGTCCCAGGTGGACCAGCCGCTGCTCCTCCTTCCAGCCTGGGCTGCATCCTGACCCCTGCCCCATGAATGCAGCACACCCCTTCCTAGTGGCCTCCAAAGGGCTTTGGAAGGCCTGCCCGGAATTGAATTTCTTATATAAACCCTGCATCATGATATGCCAAGATGTTGCTTTCAGTCACCAGGCATTGATAGCTAAATAGATTTTTAATCAATAAATTATGGCACATTTTCAGGATGGCTTTTTTTCTGCCATTGAAAGGGACTGTATGAAAAAATGTTATGATGAAATAGTAAAGTACAAATTATTACAAACATGATAGTATTTGTATGCAAAAACAAAAATAGCTCTAAGTCAGAGGCATTGTGAATAATATTAAGTTCAATATATTAAAATCAGTATTGAATTACATTTAATATATATTAAATATAAAATACATTAAATGTACCAATCTCGGCTCACTGCAACCTCTGCCTCCTGGGTTCAAGTGATTCTCCTACCTCAGCCTCCCGAGTAGCTGGAATTACAGGTGCGAGCCACTACGCCTGGCTAATTTTTGTATTTTTATTAGAGACAGGGTTTCACTATGTTGGCCAAGCTGGTTTCAAACTCCTGACCTCAGGTGATCTGCCCACCTTGGTCTCCCAAAGTGCTGGGATTACAGGCGTGAGCCACCGCCCCCAGCTTATTTTACCGACCTTTTATGTTTATTTAGCATAAGGAATGGTTTATTTGATAGCCTTTTTTTTTTAAATTTTTTTTGAGACTCTGTCACCCAGGCTGAAGTGCGGTGGCGCCATTATATCTCACTGCAGCCTCAACCTCCTGGACTCAAGCGATCCCCCTACCCAGCCTCCCCAGTAGCTGGGACCACAGGTGTACACCAGCACACTGGCTAATTTTTGTATTTTTTATTGTAGAGACGGGATCTCACCATGTTGCCCAGGCTGGTCTCAGACTCCGGGGGCTCAAGGATCCTGCTGCCTTAGCCTCCTACAGTGCTAGGATTACAGGCGTGCACCATGCCTGGCCTGCTGGTCTACTTTCAAAGGCTAACTTACTAAATCTGTGATCTAACATTTTATTCCTGGAACACGATCTTAAGGTGAGGCTCCCAAATAAGACATGGAAACTTCAAATAACTTCTGGGCCAGGCGTGGCAACTCTCCCGAGGTCAGGAGTTCAAGATCAGCCTGGCCAACATGGTGAAACTCCCTACTAAAAACACAAAAATTAGCCGGGCATGGTGGCGTGTGCTTGCAGTCCCAGCTACCCGGGAGGCTAAGGCAGGAGAATTGCTTGAACCCAGGAGGCAGAGGTTGCAGTGAGCCAAAATCATGCCATTGCACTCTAGCCTGGGCGACAGTCTCAAAAACAAACAAAAAACAAAACAAAAACTTCTGTGGAAGTCTGGAATTATTTTGAAGATAAAATATTTAAAAACAAATATATACAATTAGAATACATTAAGGGGTTGTTATTAGTTTGTTATGACAATGGTATTGTGGATATGTTAAATTTAAAAATAATTCTGCTAGAGATATACTCTGGGGTATTTACAGGAGAAAAGAGTCAATGTCTTGGATTTGCTTTTAAAGACGTTGGTGAAAGTTTTTTTTTTTTTTTATTAAATAAATGAATGAAGAGGGAGTAGATGAACTGAGGACTGAAGTTGATAGTTATTGATGTGGGTGATGGGTACATGGGTATCATGGACCTTTTATCTCTAATTGCAATTTGCGATTGAAATTTTACGTAATAAAAAGTTTAAAATATGTACACACACATACAAGCCGACTACATGAACAATGAAACAAGAGGTGCCACTGATGACTCTGGACGCTCTAGAGGCTCCTCAGCTGCCACCCTTCCCATCCTACTCTGTCTCCACTGCCCATCTTCACTTTGCCTTGCAGCTTTGGAGACTCTGAACTGAACCGGGTGATGCGGCAGGCAGGAAACCCCCGGCGCTGCTGGGGAACTGCCGGGTCAGTTGGTGTACCAGCGCCGCCTCCTGGAAGGAGAAAAAGCGCAGCGACGTGGGCGGTGCCACGTTGCGCTTCCTCTGACCTCAAGTGCTAGCTCTCTCTGTCGCGCCTCTGGCTACTCCTGGTGCTGGCTCGGCTCGGCCTGTTCTTTCTCTCTTTCTCCAACCGACTCCTCCTCGCACTTCAAGATCAGCTCCAAGGCCTCTCCTGAGACACTCTATCATCGCTCCCCACATCCCAGGCCCTATCAGAAACGATCTTATTCCTTTATTTCTTTGTGATCGCCCGGCTCCTCCAATCTACACGGAAGCTTTGTGAGACCAGGGTCTTGTCGATCTTGTTTAACGGTGTGACACGTAGAAGGAGCCTGATAATTATTTGTTGAGCGCCTAAGTGGACGTAAGCTTGCCCTAGTCCCGGCAGCCTGCGGCGCTTCAGCTCTCTGCCCTGCCCGGGGCGCTGCAGGCTCTCTCGGGCATCCTCCTGGGACTGGGTCCCAGCAATTGAGGGTTCTAGTGTGGCCGGAGTTGGTTCTTTCCGGTGGGTTCTTGGCCTCGCTGGCTTCAAGAATGAAGCCACGGACCTTCCCAGTGAGAAAGTTGCAGCTTTCTCTTAAAGCTGTAACACTCACTTTGGGCACAGACCCAAAGACTGAGCAGTAGCAAGATTTACCGTGAAGAGCAAATGCACAAAAACTACACACCTTCAAAGTGGGCCCCAGCAAGTTGCCGCTGGTGGCTGGGTGGTGGCCACCTTTTATTCCCTAATTTGTCCCCGCCCATGTCCTGCTGATTGGTCCATTTTACAGAGTGCTGATTGGTCCATTTTACAGAGCACTGATTGGTCCACTTTACAGTGCTGATTGGTCCATTTACAGAGCACTGATTGGTCCATTTTATAGTGTGCTGATTGGCGCATTTTACAATCCTCTTGTAAGACAGAAAAAGTTCTCCAAGTCCCCACCTGACCCAGAAGTCCAGCTGGCTTCTGTCATCAGCACTCACGGGGCCGCACCCTTGGCCTATGCGGCCGTTTATTCGGCTATGAGAGGTGTAAAATGTGTTTTAATAAAAGGTATTTACCTGGCCAGAACCTAAACTGATCGAAGCAATAAGCTACTGGGAAGGGAATGCTATTGTCCTACAGGGCTTTCCAGACTGCCACAATGATGTTCCATTCCCCAAAGAAGCAGCAAACCCTGGCATAAGACTGTGGTTTCCACGGCGTGCTCAGTGAAGCTACTGGGAAGGGTGGGTCCTTCTGCATTCTCTACCGGGACTCCCTCTGCTTTCATCTGTTTTATAGTCGGATTTTGTTTGAAGAAGTTTTTTTCTCTTCCTAAAGAGTGACAAGTGGGTTGCAGTGAGCCTCAGGTATGAGACTGTGCACATTAGCTGGGTGGCCTCGGCCAAGTCTCTTCACGTCTCTGGACTGTTACTATGAGGAAATCATGGAGCTAATAGTGGAGCTTCAAGTCTGGGTGAAGGCAGAGGACCGAATCAGAGGACCTCTCAAGTTCTGTCTCAGATCTGATTTATTGTACCCAGAGTCACAAAATAGCAGGTGTTGGATTCACTTGGAATACCCTGAAAGGCCACAAGATGGAAGTGTTACTCCATGAGAAAAGTTTGACCTGCTCTGCACTGTTTCATTCCCCAATTTGCAGCATAAGAGACTTGAGAATTTCTTCTTTGGAATTGTAGCAAAGTAAACACTTCACCAATACGCACTTGCATCTTCAGGCAGAGGATTTAAGCGCTTACTAAAGAACCCCAGCGGTTCCCTGTAGCATTTCATGCTCAACTTTGTTTTTTTCTATCAAAGCACCAAAGAGGGGTTGAGCGACAGTCAGGAGACTGTCTGAGGCGGAGGTGGCATCCACGCCCCCCGGGAGTATCGCCCCATTGTGTCCTGATACACTGGCTCATGTGTGTCAAAGCTCCTGACATATCGCAAACACCCAGAAAACAGCTGTGGAGTGGAGTGGATGTTGGATTTATTTAACTGAATCATGTACTTGGCATTAAAATATACAGTGCCCTCTACAGACGGTTTTCATGTTCCCACAGGAACTGTTGAGATGATTTTTATTTTTTTTTTAGACAGAGTCTCGCTCTGTCGCCCAGGCTGGAGTGCAGTGGCGTGGTCTCGGCTCACTGCCACCTCTGCCTCCCGGGTTCAAGCGATTATCCTGCCTCAGTCTCCCGAGTAGCTGGGACTACAGGTGCCTGCCACCACACCTGGCTAATTTTTTGTATGTTTAGTAGAGACAGGGTTTCACTGTGTTAGCCAGGATGGTCTCTATCTCCTAACCTCATGATCTGCCCACCTCGGCCTCCCAAAGTGCTGGGATTACAGGTGTGAGCCACTGTACCCAGCCAGGAACTGATGAGATGACTGGAAAATGGCTGGAGACAGATGCTTTGTCTAGAATTTAGTTTCCTGTATTCTAGAAGTGATTGCCTCAAGGCCCAGATTCCCAGGATTTGGGGATCAGTGAGCAGGAAGGACATTTACTGAATCAGGCCTGGGAGCAAGTGTCAGGTGAATCCTGGCAAACCTACTATGGATGAGGGTCTCACCACAGAAAGATGAGATTCTGTGCACACGCTTGGTCAGGAACCTCTGTCATGTTACACTTTGCTGGTAGGTAAAGAAAGTATGAAAGCAACAGGATTAGGCAAACTTGGCTCCTGCAGGAAGGATATGCCTTAGCAGCAGACACTAGGAATGGAGGCAGGGTGACATGGAGGAGCGAGGGGTGTTGACTTCTCATGGCCCTGCCAGTCAGGGGAGCTGGAAAGGTACTTGGAGGAGGTGGTACAGAGGTGATGACTGGGGTCACCTGGCAGACAGTGTGAGTGATGATCAAGAGTGCATGGCCGGGCACAGTGGCTTATGCCTGTAATCCCAGCTTTGGGAGGCCAAGGCAGGCAGATCACCTGAGGTCAGGAGTTCGAGACCACCCTGGCCAACACGGCAAAACCCCGTCTGTACTAAAAATACAAAAATTAGCTGAGCGTGGGTGGCGGGTGCCTGTAATTGCAGCTACATGGAAGGCTGAAGTGGGAGAATTGCTTGAACCCGGGAGGTGGAGGTTGCAGTTAGCCAAGATCACACCACTGCACTCCAGCCTGGGTGACAAGAGCAAAACTCGGTCTAGAAAAAAAAAAAAAGGAAAAAAAAGGTGGTTCATGCCTGTAATCCCAGCACTTTTGGAGGCTGAGGCAGGCGATTGCTTGAGCTCAGGAGTTTGAGACCACCCTGGGCAACAAAGTGAGACTCTGTCTCTAACAAAAAAAGGAAGGAAGGGAGGGAGGGAGGGAGGGAAGGAAGGAAACAAGGAAGGAAGGAAGCAAGGAAGAAAGGAAGGAAGGAATGGCGGGGGAGAGGGGGAAGGAAGAAGGAAGGAAGGAAGGAAGGAAGAGTGAGTGAGTGTATGCCCAGAGCCTAAGAGCCAGAAAACTGTTTTGGACGCAGCCCTGCCTGCTCTTCCCCCACAGTGTGCTCACCACCAGCATAAATGAACTGAACTCTGAATCCTGGCTGGACCATCCTGTCAGGGCCTGTGCATGGAGGAGCCCTGGTGACCACCATGAATGGCCTGGACAGGTCCTGACTAGCTGTTTGCTACCTTGATGGCCTCCCTGACCCTTGTGGCAGCCAAGGAATGTTCAGCCCTTCCTGAGTGGGTGACTGGGGATGGAGCACCAGAAAGGCTGTTTTGAATTATCCCATGCTCCACGCTATTCGTTATTCCAGTGTGTGCACACTCGAGTAACACTCAGATGTCTTTAAAAAGGAAATAATTATTTCACTGCTCTTCAATGTTGAATTAAATAATGTTTAATTATAATATTATAGACATAAAACTAAGTAGAAGGGGTATAACTGATATAATTGTACCATCAAAATGAAATTGCTAATTAAATCAAAGCACAACTTCAAAACACAGGGTTAAAACCAACAACTTTGCTAAGATAGAGAATGCTGGGCTGAAATCCAGCTGCTCCTCATGGCGTAGACAGAGGAACTCATCGGATGGCGGGCGTTCTCGCGGGTTAGGCGGGTAATAACAATGAACTCGCCACTCTTCTCTGCCACCCTACTGCATTCTTCCCATATTAGCTCAGCTCGTTGCAATTAAAGCAATACTACCTGACTCTGCTGCTGGAATTAAATGTGGTATTGAGATATAAAGTAATTGACTAAACAGTGGTATATATGTTCACCATTATTTTAAAAGGTTATTGTTAAAAACACAAAATTTAAGAAATTCTCATTGAAAACTTGAGACTCCTGAAGAATACTGTTTTATTAAATTCTCTCCCCAGGTTGAATTCCCAGGCATGGAATTATTCAGTGAAAGCATACGTACAGCTTCACGGCTCTAGCCTCTAATGCTAATGGTTTGACCCAGGAAATTGGTGATTTGCGCACAAAGCAGATGCACGAATCCACAGCTTACATACGACTGCTGGCCTTAGTCAAATCCTGTTGCTCCTCTGCCCAAATCCCTTATTGGCCGGTAATCTCACTCAGAGTGAACCCCAAGTCTTTCCCCCGGGCCCCACGTCATCTGACTACACCTCTTCCCCTGCTCTGCCTTGTCCTCCTGGATCCTGAACCCTCTGCACAGGCCCTGCTGCTCAGGGCTTTCGCACATTTCCCTGCCCTACAGGGGACACCCTTATCCAGATAGCCATGTGGCTGGCTTGTTCCCCGTCCCCTAACCATCTATTTCAAATTGCAGGTCCAACCCAGTCTCTACCACTCCTTATCCATGTTTTCTACTTTGCTTTGTTTTTGTTTTTGAGACAGTGTCTCACTCTCTCATCCAGGCTGGAGTGGCTGGCGTGCAGTAGCAAGGTCATAGCTCACTGCAGCCTCCACCTCCTGGTCTCCCACCTCAGCTTCCCGAGTAGCTGGGACCACAGGCACATGCCACCATGCCTGGCTATTTTTTTTTTCTCATAGAGACAAGGTCTTGTTACGTTGTCCTGGCTAGTCTCAAACTCCTGGGCTCAAGCGATCCTCCCACCTTGGCCTCCCAAAGTGCTGGAATTGCAGGTATGAGCCCATATATCATGCCTGACGCACCACGTAGAGTGTCCTCATTTATGTCTTTATTTTCTTTCTCCTTCTTTAAGATGGAAGCTCCCTGGGGAAGTCTTATGCCACCTGGTTTACTGCTGTGTATTCAGTGCCTAGCATAGTATCAGGCTCAGGGTAGATGCTCAGTTAATATTTGTTGAATGAATGAATGGGCGAGTGAATGATTACCATGACTGGGGAGGATACAGGCAGTTGAGATGCAGCGAATCCCAAGGGAGAGTAGCTGAGTTCTGAGGCAAACAGAACTGAGTCAGGAGCAGGCTGAGGTAGACTCATATTCCTTCCCTGGAATGTGGGCAGGCCTACGGTTGGCTTTGACCAATATAACAAGGCAGAAGTGTTGTCTGAATGATTCATACCACTCTTATGAGGTCAGCCTCTCGCAGCACCTGCCACACCATCTTCCTCACACCCTTATATCAACAGGAAGACCCTGAATCAGTCGTGACTTGACTTGAAATTGCCACAAGGAAAACAGCATGCTGGCTGGGTGTGGTGGCTCATGCCTGTAATCCTAGCACTTTGGGAGGCTGAGGCAGGAGAATTGCTTGAACCTGGGGGGTAGAGGTTGCAGTGAGCCAAGATCATGACACTGTACTCCAGCCTGGGCAACAGAGCAAGACTGTCTCAAAAAAAAAAAAAAAAAAAAAAAAGAAAAAAGAAAGAAAAAGAAAACAGCAATGCCTCTGGCTCTTATCAATGGGGCCAAACTTGAGAATCAGCTTGCAGGACCCAAATCTGGATGGAGGGGCCAAAAATGGGAAGAGCTGGAGTCACCAAGAGTGATGGCTACGTTGCAGTGATGCTTCTCAGCTGCCTCTTGCCGCTACAAAGGCCTATTTGTGGCTTTCCAGTGTACCTCCAGGACAGGCAGGGGACAGGGACGACTGCCTATCTCCAGGCTCAGCAGACCCCTCTGAGGTCACTGAGGTGGGCCAGGTAGTGGAGTGAGTGAGAAGAGTGAGCCTTTCCCTAGGTTAGTGTGCCAGGGGTTCCAGACACAGGAGGGATGCTTAAGCCCAGGCCTAAGAGATCTGGCAGCTCTCACTTCCTTCCTCTTGCCTATTCTTCATCCAGAGAGACCCTTGTGAAGAGGCCAAATGGAGAGGGAGAAGCAGGGGACAGGGAGGCAGCAAGAACTGAGGCCCCCTTGGCAAACTATTCCAGTCATCTCAGCCCAATCATCAGACCTGCGAGTGAACCAGCCAGCCTGGATGGCCCAGCCCCGGCGGACTTCATGTGGAGGAGGAATGAACTGTTACCAGTGTCCCGACCACGTCCCTGACCCAGTGAATCATAAGAAATAATAAAATGGTTGTTTGTTACACAGCAAGAGATAACGCAAACGGGGGCATTACCCGAGTGTGTCAGGTGGGTGCAGGGGGCGCGGTTCTGGGCTCAGGTGAGTCGCAGGCAGGGAGGGTGGCGGAAGTTAGACTGGCGGCAGTGTCAGGGCACAGGTGGAGGGAGGAGCCGCCACTTCTGCTGTCAGGGTGAAAGCGTTGAGGCTGACATTGGCATCAAGTTCCAGCACATTGGATTCTTTGGGTCCCACTGGTTTTGTCCCCCACCTCCTTGGCCAGCGTCTAAACAAGATTGACCCTGGGCTTAGAAGAGATTTTTGGAATCCACACATACAAGTGGGACATAGAAATAGAGGTGGCTCCCGAAGCATTTTCCCTGGAGGCAAAAGTGTTTGTGTTTGGTGTGTATGTATATGAGTATGTGTGTGTGTGTATGTGTGCGAGTTGCATGTGCGTGTATATGTGTAGGAGTGCATGTGTGTGTGCATGTGTTTGTATGTATATGAGTGCATGTGTGTGCATGTGCGTGCGTGTGTACATGCTTGTATATGTATGAGTGTGTGTGCATGTGTATGAATGTGTGTGTACATGTGCATTTGTGTGCATATGCACATGTGTGCATGTGTGCATGTGTGTTTGTGTGTGCATGTCATAGGAGAAGCCCTCCTGGTGTCCCCAGGCTCTTATTCACGAAGCCACAGTGATCATCAGCAGTATCTGCTGTGATCAACACCACATGCTCAGGGTGTCAGTCCTGGCTGAAGTTGACTTTTAAAGAGAGTTTAGTCTTCTACGTGGTGGATTCATGTGATTGTTTCAGAAAGGCCGCAGCATGCAGAGGAACCAGCATAAGCTTTGAAACCAGGCAGACTTGGGCTCAAATTCCCCAGCCACTTGCAACCTGCGTGATCACCAGCAAGTTCCCTTACCTGGCTGAGGCTTGGTTTTCCCAGCCGTAAAGCAGAGAGACCTGCAGCACCCAGCTGTTGAGGTGGCTGTGAGTGTGCAAGGCGAGGTCAACCATGTTGCACAGAGGAGGTGCGGTAAGTGTAAGTTCCCTAACAGTCTGGTTAGAAATACAATCTGTAGCATTATCCATTCCAGGTCTCAGCAAATGGAGAGCCAAATACGGTGTCCATTCATAGGCTGTTCGCTGCAGAAGTCTGATGCAATAGGTCTGTCTATCTGCAAGTGTTTTAGGTTGCACAGTGTTTTGTAAGTTCCATGAGATTTATGTATTTCCAATGCCCCAAACACTGCTTGGCACACAGTGTGTGCTCAATAAATATTTGCTGAATAAAGGGAGGGGGTACGACCTAAACCCATTTTAAGGAGTAGCTCCTCAGTGGGCCAAAGATGAACAGACACTGTAACGTTTGAACTTCTGCTGTCCCTTTCTAGAAGCTTGTGCTTGGTAAGGGTGTAATAATCAGACATCCCAGGCTGTCTCACCCACATCCATCCTGTCTTTCTTCTCTGCTAATGGAACCCCCATTGGTCACAGCGAAGCGTAACAATCCCTTCTGTCCTCCTAGCTTCCTCTGCAGCCACAAATGGCCATGGAGTCCACTTTGGCCAATAAGATCTAAATAGAAGTTTGTGGGACATAGGATAGGGTTCTGGGAATGCATTTGCTTTCTTGGTAAACGGAGATACACAACTGCAATGGCCCTTCCTGCTTTCTTCCCTGAAGACGGATGTGATAGGTGGAGCAGGAGAAGCTGGCTTGCAACCACGAGGAAGAGGCCAAGAGAGCTGCAGAGAAGCTGGTCCTCAAGCTGTTGAGTTGCAGACCTAATCCAACAACTGCCTCCCTTTGAAGCTGGTGAGTTGCAGACCTAATCGGACAACTGCCTCCCTTTGAACTTCTTTTTTTATTTTTTGAGATGAGGTCTCACTCTGTCACCCAGGCTGGAGTGCAGTAGCGCAATATCGGCTCACTGCAGTCTCCGCCTCCTGGGTTCAAGCAATTCTCCCACCTCAGCCTCCAGAGTAGCTGGGATTACAGGGCCATGCCACCATGCCTGGGTAATTTTTGCATTTTTAATAGAAGGACTTCCTGGCCAGGTGCAGTGGCTTATGCCTATAATCCCAGCACTTT
This sequence comes from Chlorocebus sabaeus, assembly GCF_047675955.1. Lineage (NCBI taxonomy): Eukaryota > Metazoa > Chordata > Mammalia > Primates > Cercopithecidae > Chlorocebus > Chlorocebus sabaeus. The sequence continues at coordinate 47,582,815 of NC_132929.1, read as the reverse complement.
GGGAGGCCAAGGCAGGCAGATCACCTGAAGCCAGGAGTTCGAGACTAGCCTGGCCAACACAGTGAAACTCCGTTTCTACTAAAAATAGAAAAATTAACTGGGCATGGTGGCATGCACCTGTAATCCCAGCTACTCGGGAGGCTGAGGCATGAGAATCACTTGAACCTGGGAGGCAGAGGTTGCAATGAGCCAAGATCACACCACTGCACTCCAGCCTGGGTGACAGAGTGAAACTCCGTCTCAGAAAACAAACAAACAAAAAACCCACCAACAAAAACAAGTCCCCAAGTCAGTGCAGTCAAGGTTTCTCTCTTGTGTGGATAGTTGAGAGCCTAAATAATACATCGATTATCTGGTAAAAAAAAAATCACCTGTGCACGAGCACAGAGGCTTAAAACCACTTCAGAGTCCCTAAGCATCATCGGTCAAATGGTGAACTAGTAGATTCAGACCTAGCACCTAGACTTCATAGAAGACTGTTTTATAAAGAAAGCAAATGACTCAGAGGTCACCTGCTCACCTTCCCGGTAAATACAGGAAACCCCGCAGCATTCTGAAGGGTGAAGTGCCTCACTTTTCAGCACGGTCCTTGGACCAGCAGCATCAGCATCACCTGGGAGCATGTTAGAACTGGGGCCCCATCCCAGACTAACTGAATCAGAATCCGAAATTCAACAACATCCCCAGGCAATTCATGCGCACGTCAGAGCGGGACATACTCTTCTCAGTGTTTTCAGCCTTAGCTAGAATTCCCTGGAGAGGTTTCAAAATACCCATGCCTGGTCCCCACCCTCAATCAGCAGAAGATAACATATCTGGGAGTAGGGTCCCCCCAGGCTGGAGTGCAGTGGCCGGATCTCAGCTCACTGCAAGCTCCGCCTCCCGGGTTCACGCCATTCTCCTGCCTCAGCCTCCCAAGTAGCTGGGACTACAGGCACCTGCCACCTCGCCCGGCTAGTTTTTTGTATTTTTTAGTAGAGACGGGGTTTCACCGTGTTACCTAGGATGGTCTCGATCTCCTGACCTCGTGTTCCGCCCGTCTCGGCCTCCCAAAGTGCTGGAATTACAGACATGAGCCACCGCGCCCGGCCCCCATATCACTTTTAAAAGAAGTTCCAGTTGATTTCATTAGACAGTGAGGCTTAAGGAAGACCTAAGCCAGACTGTCCCACTTAACAGCTTGGTCACATTACTTCTTCTCTTTGGGCCTCAATTTATTTGTCCATAAAATGGCCCCACAAGAGTGCTTACTTCATGTGTGAAGATGAGAACTGAGTGCTGTAGAGGACTCGGACGATACCTGGCATCGAGTGGTGCTCAACCAGTCGGGGTTCCCCAGCCTTGATGAGGGCAAGGATCACCACACAGGTTCCTGTCCCCTCTCCTGGGACCTCCCCTCCCCTCCACTGGCTCCATTGTCCACTTTGGGAAGGCTTGTTCTTTGCTTCGTTAACCCTTTCCAATACTGTGTCTTCTTTTCTAGCTGTTTGTAAACCCGCTTCTCTCTCTTTTCTTGGTCAGAGATACCAAGGAAACTGTTCCCGATCAAGTGAAGTAAGGCGCCTTATTAGATCACACTTGAGTCTACTAAGTATTGACCATCCCTCCTCTTCTTCTCCTCCTCTTCCTCCTCCCCTCTTCCTTTCCTCCTCCTCCTCCCCTCTTCCTCCTCCCCTCTTCCTTTCCTCCTCCTCCTCTTCCTCCTCCCCTCCTCCTCCTCCCCCCTGCCTTCCCCTCCTCTCCCTCTTCCCTCCTCCTCTTCCCCTCCTCCTCCTCCCCCCGTCTGCCTTCCCCTCCTCTCCCTCCTCCCTCCTCCTCCTCCCCTCCTCCTTCTCCTTCTCCTTCTTCCTTTCTTCTTCTTTCCTCGTCTTCTTCCACAGGGTCTTGCTTTGGAGTGCAGTGGTGTAATCAGAGCTCACTGCAGCCTTGAACTACTAGGCTCTAGTGATCCTCCTGTCCCAGCCTCCTGAGTAGCTGGGGCTTCAGGAATGCCCCCACTTTGCCTGGCTAATTTTTATTTTATTTAGATATGGGGTCTCACTATGTTGCCCAGGCTGGTCTCAAGCTCCTGGGCTCAAGTGATCCTCCCACTTCAGCCTCCTAAAGTGCTGGAATTCTTTACAGGTATGAGCCACCATGCCCAGCTAGCCATTCTTCTCAAACCATAATTGGTAAATGATTCATTGAAAAAAATTCAACAAATTAAAAGCATTTGTTCGTGCACATAATTTACGTTGCTTACCTGCAAGGTTGAATGAGCACTCTGGGTAATTCTTATTAGGTAAATTTGGAAAACACAGCAAAAAAAGTTAGTTCTCTTTCTCCCAATCCCCTTTTTGTACTTTATTTCTGCCACCCACAACTTTCTATTTTAGGAAATTTCAAACCTCAGAGTAGTAGTATAATGTACACCACATACTTTCACTAATATTCACCAAAATACATCTTACCTTATCTGTGTGCATGCTCTTTCTCCATACACACATGTGCATGTGCGTGCACACACACACACACACACACACACTTTTAGTGACCCATTTGAAGGTAAACAGCAGATCATGACCTTCCTGGCTAAGTACTGGAGGATCATGTACTCCTGTTTGGCCAAACACCATCCTCACGTCCAAGAAGCTTTACATGGATTCAACAATGTCTTTTTTTTTTTTTTTTTTGAGACCGAGTCTTGCTCTGTTGCCCAGGCTGGAGTGTAGTGGCACGATCTCAGCTCACTGCAATCTCCGCCTCCCAAGTTCAAGCGATTCTCGTGCCTCAGCCTCCAGACTAGCTGGGATTACAGGTGTCCGCCACCAGGTCCGGCTAATTTTTGTGTTTTTAGTAGAGACGGGGTTTTGCCATGTTGCCCAGGCTGGTCTTGAACTCCTAGGCTCAAGCAATCCACCCACCTTGGCCTCCCAAAGTGCTGGGATTACAGGCGTGAGCCACTGTGCCTGGCCAATGATGTCATCTTAAATACAGCCCATATTCAAATTTTCCCTCTCCTAAAATGTTCCTGATCACTTTTTTGGGGGTCTCACTCACTTTTTTTTTTTGAGACGGGATCTCACACTGTCACCCAGGCTGGAGAGGAGTGGCTCGATCTCGGCTCACTGTAACCTCTGCCACCCAGGCTCAAGTGATTCTCCCACCTCTGCCTTGTTGAGTAGCTGGGATTACAAGTGTGCATCACCACACCCAGCTAATTTTTTGCATTTTTGTAGAGACAGAGTTTTGCCATGTTGCTGAGGCTAGTTTCGAACTCCTGAGTGATCCACCCACCTTGGCCTCTCAAAGTGCTGGGATTACAGACATGAGCCACCGCCCCTGGCCCTGTCTCTTGAAGTGTCTTTTCCCACTGTTCAGCCTCTTTGATTACTGGAAACATCTCATTTTGAACGAAGTCTGACTCCTGGTCACATCCCTGCCCTGGTCAGCTGGAGGAGTCCAGGTTCTTGTCATCTGTCCCTGACATTCCTTGAAATTGTCTGAAGGTTGAAGACAGTCCTCCTTCCAGAACCCCTCCATCCTGGTCACCATCCTACCATCCTCTGGGTTTTTTCCAGATGGTCAATAAACCTTATGACATGTGGTGCCTGAAACTGGAGGCGGAGGCTCCCAGCCTGGGTCTGACCCTCGTGTGGAGCAGGCTCACTGCCTCCCCCTGGGTGCACTCCTCCAGAAGCCACCTCAGATCACATTGGTCACACTGAGCCCGGGTAGGATTGACAGCACCGGGCTTTTTCAACCAGTCCTTGTGCGATTGTTGCCCAGTGACTGAAACTGACGTAGAGAAAGAGGACGGAACTAGTATAGGCTGGAACCACATAACATGCCAGGCCCTGGGGAGATGGAGGCGGCAAAGAGACAAGCCTCAGCCTCTAGGGTGAGTGGACTGTGGAGTCCTAGCACCACCGAGTATTAGCTGGGGTACCAAACCTCTCTGAGTCTCAATATTCTCATCTGTAGAAGGAAACAATATTTGAACTTCATAGGTTTGCTGTGAAGATGAAACGAGCTTGTGTAAGTGTGCTCAGCAGAGTGGCCGGCACCTGGTGGACTCCTGTATCAAACTGTTGAAGAATAAATGGAATTTGGGGTGATGGTTGCCCAACACTGTGGCTGCTTTAAATACTAGTGAGTTGTACGTTTGGAAATGGTTAAAATGGAGGCCAGGCGCAGTGGCTCACGCCTGTCATCCTAGCATTTTGGGAGGCCGAGGGGAGCAGATTGCTTAAGCTCAGGAATTTGGGACCACCCTGGGTAACATGGTGAAACCCTGCCTCTACTAAAATACAAAAAATTAGCTGGGTGTGGTGGGGCGCACCTGTAGTCCCCGCTACTTGGGAGGCTGAGGCACCAGAATCACTTGAGCCCTGGGGGCGGAGGTCGCAGTGAGCCAAGATCACGCCACTGCACTCTAGCTTGGGCTATAGAGTGAGACTCTGTCTCAAAAAAAAAAAAGTTAAAATAGTGAATTTATGTATAGTGGATTTTACCATAATAATAAATAAAGAATAAATGGAGGTTTTTCCAGGCAAAAAGGTGGATGGGAAGGGTTGGCAATAGCATTTTAGGCATAGAACTGGTTTCTGAGTTATTGATGAAATGTCGTCCAGGACAGAGTCTGTAGCAGAGCTTGTAGGCTTTGCTAGAGACTGCTCTCTAGGCCAGGGTGGTCTTCAACTGGCATCACCATCTCAGTCACGTTTCACTTTATTTCACACCAAGATCACCTGAAAGATTTTTGTTCAACACTTTGCTAAAATCAAGACCCAAGTGAAGTCAGCTAGAGGGAGATGGAAGAAGATTAATTCAAGTTAGAGATGGAGCCCCACCAAACCAGCAGAGTGGGTGCCAACCTATTCTGCACAATGTAATTACCTGGAGGAGACTTAAAGAAACTCATGTGAGATTGCACCCTGGGTGCGGTGCACACCCTGAGGACTTCCTGTTAAGCTTCTCAGGTGAGTCTAACGCAGCCTAACACAGGACCCATGTGAGCGGGTGGGGTAGTGTTCTTTCTAAGGCGTGTCTTGTTCTCTAACTGGCCCAGCTCCACCTCAAGCCCCCAAAGCCAACGTCTACAAGCCACTGACCTCTCAAGGGGCCAAGTTTTCTTTTTAGAGGGGGCTATTTGCAGGAGAACAGAATGTGAATAAGGCCAGAGAAAGCACAAACTTGTCAAAAAGGCAGATATTTCAACCGGTTTATTGTATCTTTACAATAATAAAAATAAATTAGTCACACACAAAAATAGTCATTTTTGCTGAAGAAAAAACAGACCACATTTGCTCACATAATTTGCCTTCTGCCCTTTACCTGCTTACGTAATAATTTAACACTCCAGAGGGGACATGGAGGCGATGGAATATTTAGTGGGTTCCTTGCTCCTGGCTGTGCAGTTCACAGGCCAACCACAGGCCTTGGTCCCAGCGTCCCCAGCCGGGACAGTGGAGGTGTCAGGGCAGTAAATGCCACCACTTCCCTCTCAGCCTCTCCCTGTCCCCACCAGCCACCTGCCTCATCCACAGCTCTAACCAAGCCTGCCGAGCAATTGACGCTGCCAGTCTCACAATGGGGGCAAAGCAAAGAGAAAGGGATAACAGACACCCTCCCATTTCCTTCTCCAAATGTCTGTGGATGAGGGGAAGGCAGATTAGATGAGGAAATATAATATTCAAGATGAAAAAGTAGCAATCAGGTTCAGGTACAATGCTACCTGAATGAGTCGAAAAGCAGAGTAATTTATATTTGGCCTTCAGCCTCAGGGAACTGGACTGATGAGCATACTAAACAATTGTAACTATGGACTGAGAAAAAGACATCATCGTACAGCGACGTTCCAGGAGGCTGGGTTAGTATGATCAAATGCTTTCACACAAATGTGGATTGCATATGTAAATAAATACCTACCAGGTGCCTTTAAAATGAACACATTCTAAATAATAGAACTATTTTGGTGTAGTGACTCATTCTGCAGATAGAGTTCAGAATACATATTTCCTATAAACATCTTGTATTTACAGAGAACAAAATAATAAGTTATAACAAAGTATATCCTTCTGTCAACTGAGTCGTGGGGAAGGGGTCAAGGCAGGCGTGTTAATTTGTGTAGCAGGTGGCTTCCCTCTTGCAAGAGAAAGGACCGAGAAGGTTGACTGGAAGTTTTCACCCTCTTGTGGTCACTTATCCTCAGCACGATGGACACCCCCATCATTATGTGCTGAAACAAGCAGGAATGGGGGGTAGTTCAGGGTGGAGGGAGTTACTTTGCCCCTGCGAAGGTGCAGGAACCCAAGGCGAGCTGAGAAAGAGTGATGGTATCTACAGGGTCCTAGACAAGCCTTGGCTCTGCTTCCACCACGGTGAGTGACCCTGGGCAGGCAGCCCCCAATCCCATTGCTTGGCTACTCCTCGATGCAGACGGCGGCTCTGACCAACTTGCCAGTGTTTCTCTGAGACATGAGGCCACATTCAGCTCAGGATTTCAGTCCCACAGTGGGCTTCCCATGGCTGACAGGGTGGCAGAAGTCAGAAATGGAAAGTGCATAGCTGTGTACTTGCCTTCCCCCACCAAACAAATAACCTAAAGCTCTTCTACTTACAGACTCCCCTAAGCCCCGTGTGGGGATGGCCCTGGGCATCGTTGCCCAGCCAGATGCTTGAATCCCCTCTCCAGCATCCCTGGCAAACGGCCTCTGCTGCCACCTTCAATGATGGGTGGGTCACCACCTACCAGAGTCCCTCCATCTCTGGAAGGCTCCAACTTGTAAGAAGCTGGGTCTCTGCAGGAGCTAAACTGTGCCTCCCTGTAGCTACTCGGTCCTGGTCCTAGGAGAGCTCTCCTTGTGCCCTAGTCCCTTCTCCAGCCTGAAGGTTCTCATGAAGTCCTTCCTGCTGTTTCTGAGAGTCTGCACCCTTCATCAGGATGGGGCATTGATAAACTGATGTTATAGATGATCAGTTTTCTTCTTAAAGTATGGTTCCAGCAAATGCAAACAAAATGTGATGTGACCCTGACCAGTTTTCTCCTCACGCAGCCTGCATGTCTGTGGGGTTTGTTTCTGCATGGTTCCATCCCACTTTCTTGACTCACATTGAGTTTAGTCAACAGAAATTCTTGCCTCTCTCCCACCTTGTATTTATAGTTTTTCGTTTTAGTCAAAATACAGGATTTTATGTGGATTCCTGGTGAATTTTTAACATCCAAGTTTTATTCTAGTCTCCCTGATCTTTTTGGATCCAGCACGTGTCACCCAAGCCATGAGCTCTTCATCTTCATGTCATCCATACATTTTGTGAGGAAGGCATCAATATTTTCCCATCTAAACCATATTAAAATGTTTTATAATATGGCAAGGATCAAATACTAGTCTCCACCCACAAGGCTGATATAGATTATCCAGCCTGTTTTAAGGGAAGTCATGTTTCTTTTTACCACTTATATTTATGTCTTCCTCCTCATTAGAAAATTGATATTCCAACCTGAAGTGGCTATGCGAATGAAAAAAAACCCACAACGTTGGTTTAGAAAGGTCCTGGTAATATCTGGATTTCTCTGTCTGCCACAAAACTTGATGAAAATACATCAAGCTTGTGTCTTCTCTTTTCTGTCCCTTTGTAAGGCCATTCTTTTTAAAGCAAAAAGAGTGTGAATGCTAAATACTTTGAGAATAAGTAGATGACACATACTCAAGAAAATAAAGGAAAAACCCTCCAAGAACTCTGGGCCGGAGAGGTAAGGTAAACGGACAGGTGGGCACAGTGCTGAGACCCCTTGTCATGTTCTAGCTCCCTGGAGGTGGGGACAGGCTGCCTTGCTCTCCCTGGAGTCCCCAACAGCTCGCAGGCAGCGGGCACAGAGCATGCCCCACAGAACTGGACTGACTCCCTCTAGGGGCTGGCTTTACATGGCTTTTTTTTTTTTTTTTTTGGTGTTTTTTTGTTTGTTGTTTTATTGTAGCATTTCTTAGGCCATCCCTTTTCTACGGAGAGAACCGCAAGTCATTGTGAGAGTGGAAAGAATCTATTGTACTAAATGTCCTTTGCCTAGGCTGCAAGAGGCACAATTTCCTTTTTCAATGGGTGAAAGTAAAATAGCAAACTATTTTTGTTTGGACTTTGTTGACTTTTGTGAGGAAACCGTATAACAGCTTTAATTTATCTAATTTTAAAATTCAGAGCAGGAAAGGAGGCAATCCAGTACACAGGCCAAAAAAAAAAAAACAGTATCGAAATGTAAATTTCAATTCCGCATTATGGCCAGTTAAAGGAACATGGGAAGATCAAGAAGGAGATGGCAATGACAGAAGAAAGGAGAAGGGGAAATAATGAGCACCAAGAAAGCAGAAAGAGATCTATTTGGAGGGAGATGGCCACCGAAATCTGGGCTTCTCTTAGATCCTCTCCAAAGAAAGTCATCACTGGAAAGACCCAAGGCCCTGATTGTGTGCACCGTGCTAGGGAGAAAGACATTCAGACGCTGAAATAAAAAACTAGGGAAGTAGTAAAAATGGGATCTCTAAGACAAATAAATTGATCAAACTATCATCATAATAAACTTCTAATAATCTATAATCTCTCCAGAGATGAACTCCAAGAATAGCTCAATGGTTTGTTGAAAAGAAAAAAAAAAGAGAGACCCCTGGTTTCTGCACTTTCTCCCCCAGGGAGACATGGGGTTGATATATTGACTTCTCTTCAATCGCACAGTAGGCAGGCTGGCCATTCTCATGGAGGGTCATTCTCCTTTTAAAGAATGGTTAGGTAACCTTCAGCAGCCATAGGCCACTTTTGACATAAAGAGAAAGCCATCACTGACCCAGCCCAGCCACGAGAATTCCTGAATTAGAAGAACCAGGGTGTTCGCCTCCCACTCAACAGAGAATTCCCTTGAAGGACAGAGAGCTCCCTCACGTGTCGTGGCCCTTGCCTCTGTTGGGCGGCTTTGATGGCTAAAAGGTGTTCCTTGAACTTGAGCTAAAACAGCCTTTCTCTCTTCCACTCATTGATCTGACCCTGCCCTCCAGCAGGAAAAGAAAACCTCTTCAAATGATTGGCTTGCTAGGCAAGATCTGAGAGCAGCTGCATACAGGAACAACTCCCCTCGTGACAAGAAGCAAAACAAGTGGCGAGTGGAAAACAGCAGGCCCTGAACAGCACCGGTCTCTCTGGTCTCTTTTCACTTTGTCAGTGTGGGAGCCTGGGCCTCTGCTAGGCTGCTTATCTGTAGGAGTTCCAAGAGAATCAGGAGAGATGGCGATGCTTTTGGGAAATGATGCCTGGGGTTCCCCAGAAGAGAAGCTGGGAAGCTACCCACAGGAAGGCCAAACAGAATTTCTGAAAGCCCCGGGTTAGTGGAAGCCTAATGAGCGTGTCAGGCCAGGTTGCCATACTGCTTCCAAAAGCTGCAAACCATCATCACAGTAGCAGATTTGCAGCTAAAAGAGCAAATGGGGGAAACAGTTTGCTAAGAATCCAGGCTTGCTTTAAAAGGGAAATATGCCCAGGACCGTAAGACAAATTTTCTGTAAGTTTACAATCTGTTTAGCTTTGCCATTTTTCTTAATGGGTAAAACCTACATATATTCCTCTTAACTGGTTTTCAGAGGGTCCACCTTTCAACATGCACTGCATCCTCCTTCCAGGCCTGCAGCCTCTGGGACTGGATAGTTGGGGGAAGGGAATTGGAAGAGATGGGGAGGGGCCCACAGCTCCTGGTCCCAGGCCAGCCGCATTAATGCAGATCTTGGTGCTCAAGTCTGGGGGTTGGGGGTATGGACTGTGAGTCATGGGGGAGGGGAGGAATTTGTGGCCACAGAGAGAAATTCATAAACAAGACCAGAAGGAGACTTTTTCTAACATGGCAGTGTTTTGGCTGGGACAGGTTGGCCGGACTCTCCGGGGGCATGGTGAAGAGCGTGGGGGAGGCAGCCGAGGCAGAGCAGAGCCCAGGCCGCAGAGCTGTGTGCTTCAGAAGTTGGCTCTGCGGTGGGGAAGGCTCCACCGCCAGAAGGACCCTGGCCTTTGATTCCTTGGGAGGAACAGCACTTGGCATGGAGTCAGAATTTCAGGCAATCACCTGCTTCCCCCAATGGCTTTCCTGTTTCACGGACAGTTTAAAAAGCCTGCAGAGTCCTGTAACTAGGATCTGTAACTCTGGGGGGAAGGGCAAGTAGGAACAGACATCCAAAACAACTGAGTGCTGGGATAAAGGCTTGGCCAGAAAGATTTCAGGGGCCTGGGCTTTGTGTGCATTCCGGGAAACTTCTCAGCCTCTTGGTCAGAAATGAAGCCGCACCCTTCACATGTAAGGACAGGCCCCAGGCTGGTTCTTGGTAGATGACTGGGGCAGGAACTCAGCTCTTCCACTGGATGGGTGAATATACCTGGCAGGTCAGTTACCTAAGTTGAGCCTCAGTTTCCCTGTTAGTAAAATGGGGATAATGAGTCACCCCCTGCCTCTCATTCTGGGATGTTGTGAGCTGCTAAGGAGCTAGTATCTGTGAATACACCTGTTAAATAAAGCACAATATTCATGTGAGATATTTGTGTCATACGGCAGGAAAACAGTCTAATGTCTTTGAGAATGAAAACAGGCACAGCTGGGCTGAGGTCACAGAGGGACGCACGCGTGTCAGCAAGGCTTCGTGGGGCGCTGGGTTGGGGGCACTGCCTCCTTGGACTCTCCAGGGCGCTAAGTTTAGAAAGGCCAGTAGCACCAGGGACCGGGCAGCGCTCAGTCAGCGGCCCATCTGCTGACTTGAAGGTACCAGATGGGAGCAGGCTGAGAGCTCCATGTACTTCCCACTGCTTGGCTTTCAAAGGGCACCATTAGTAGGTGCCAGGTCCAAGGAGGGGAATATCAGTACATGGTGATGCTTAGAGGACCAACTGTGGCTTTCAAACATTCTGTGTACAAAGCCCCTGGGTACCACAGGGTGCATTCACCGGAGGCAGGGGCGGTGACTAAGTTGGTTGGTGGTGCCTGGGCCAGGCGGCCCGTGGTGGAGCAGCAGCCAGCCAGGCGCACTGCTGAAGCCCCCAGGAAGGCGGTGATGCTGCCCTGCTGATGGGGGTGCAGGGGTGTTATCTGCTCCCCAGGAAGCCCGTCTGCCTGTTGGCCACACGGGTGCAGGAGGCACAGCAGGCGGTCTTGTAGTAGTTGTAAACACAGAGTCTTGCCTGGACCACCACGTTGCAGTTGTAGTACTTGTCCTTGCAGTTTTCATCTGTAGCAGAAGAGAACAAACAGAAGACTCCCTGAGCACAGGAGGCAGCCTGGACCAGTGGGAAGAGAAAGGGCGGTGGCTGTGGCTTTAACCCCTCGCTGCTGTTTATTACCTATGTGGGGTGTGAACGTGTGCCAAGGGCTCACAGGTTTTTCTCTTTCTTTTAAACATTATAAAGGAAATAGGTATAGAGAATAAGTTACTCCTCTGTGTCCTCACTTCTCTCTGATCACTTCCTCCTTCATCCTCATCACTCCAGAGGTAATCAGAAGTCCCACATTTGGCGTTTCTTATCCCCAAACATTTCTTTACACTTAAACTCTATATGATGGAATCCCTCACCACTCTGTGACATTTAAACATAAAAAAGATACATATTATATAAACTCCTTGGCAACTTGCTCAACGATGAATTTGTGCAATTCATTCATATTTAATGAATGCTATAAATATTTTCATTATTGAATTTTCTTTTATATATAATCCACAATTTAATCATTTTCTATGGATGGACATTTAAGTTGGACATTAATCCAACTTTTTTTTCCTAGTGCAAACAATACTTTTAAGTAGTTTTGTTACATTCTCTGCCTGGGCCTTGCTGCGTCACAAGGTATATCCAACTTTGCTAGATACGGTCAGTTTGCTCTCCAAAGTCAGTGTAACTGTTTAAGTTCCTGTGTTCCTGTCAGCTGAACAGAAGAATTCTCTTTTTGCCATATGTTTTAGTTTTTGCTGAGCTAGTGAATGTGAAATGATTCCCATGTGAGGCTGAACATATCATGTATATTTGCCATTCAAGCTTCCTTTTCTGTGAATTGCTTTTCTGATCTTTTGCTCATTTTCTGATTTAGTTAACTTTAAAAAATGATTCACGAAAATTCTTTATATCTAATGGATCTGATCCTTTGTGAGTTAGGTTATATGTGCTGCAAATATCTTCTTCAGCCTGTGACTTTTCTGATCACTTTGCTTCTGGTGTTGTTTGATAAACACAGATTTTTAATTTTAATGTAACTGATATTATGTTTTCCTTTGTGGTTTGGAATTGTTGGTTTCATTTAAAAAACCCTTTTGTATTCTGAAATAAAATAAATTTCCCCATTCTCTTCTAAAAGTTTTAAATGTTCTTTTCACATTCATTTGACTAATCCGCCAGGAATTAGGGTTTGTGGTGTGTATGATATGTGTAGGATGAGAGGAGGGAGTTCAGTTTTCTTGTTTTTTTCTTTGTATATGGATAAACAATTGTCTCATGACCATTTATTGAATTTTTCATCTTTTCCTCACAGATTCATAATGTGACCTCCATCATATATCATGCATCCTTTATATGTTCATTTCTGGGCTCTCTATTCTGCTCTCCTGGCTTTTTTTTATCCATCCTGGTGCCAATATGCCTTGATATGTGGTAGGAAAAGTCCCTCAACATGGTTCATCAAAACAGCCTTGGCTCTTCTTGGTTCCTTGCTCTTGCTCTTCCATATAAAAATTTATTTTATTATTTCATTTTATTTTATTTTGAGACGGAGTCTCACTCTATCACCCAGGCTGGAGTGCAGTGGCTCTATCTCGGCTCACTGCAACCTCTGCCTCTGGGTCCAAGCCTTTCTTCTGGCTCAGCCTCCCGAGTAGCTGGAATTACAGGTACACGCTGCCACACTTGGTTAATTTTTTTTTTTTTTTGTATTTTTAGTAGAGACAGGGTTTCACCATGTTGGCCAGGCTGGTCTCCAACTCCAGTTCAAGTCATCCACCCGCCTCAGCCTCCCAAAGTGCTGGGATTACAGGTGTGAGCCACCGTATAAACTTTAGACACAGGTTGTCAGATTTTTCTGTGAAAAACCTTGCTTGGATTTTGATTACTGTTGCTTGAATTTATAGATTACTTTGGGAAAGAACTGACAATATACTTCTCAGCTGCTTGCTTTTTAAAATATTACTAATAAATATATTTAGATAATTTTTTATATCATAATATCTACCATCTTCTTTTTTGGGGTGTATTTTGTCCCATGTGCTGGAACATATTTAAATAAGTCATTTCCTTCTATTTATAGAAATGTAATTGCTTCCAATTTTGTTTTCTTTGAGAAGGAGTTTTGCTCTTGTTGCCCAGGCTGGAGCACAGTGGTGCCATCTCAGCTCGTTGCTCATGAGGCAATCTCTGCCTGCCAGGTTCAAGTGATTTTCCTGCCTCAGCCTCCTGAGTAGCTGGGACTACAGGTGTGTGCCACCACACCCAGCTAATTTCATGTATTTTTAGTAGAGACGGGGTTTCACTGTGTTAGCCAGGCTGGTCTCAAGCTCCTGACCTCGTGATCTGCCCACCTTGGCCTCCCAAAGTGCTAGGATTACAGGCGTGAACCACCATGCCCGGCGTGCTTCCAACTTTTATAAGTTACAAGAAATTGTACAGTTCATTCGTTAATTCTACACAATTCATTAAGCCCTTTTTTTTTTTTTTTCAGAGATGGGGTCTTTCTGTGTTGCCCAGGTTGGGGTGCTGTGACTGTTCCTAGGGGCAACCACAGTTCGGGTTCCTGGGCTCAAGTGATCCTCCTGCCTCTGCACCTTGAGTAGATGGCGCACCTGGTGAGCCCTATTCTTTGTGTGTGTGTGTATCTGTAAATTTTTGACAGCATATTTTTAGTATATATTCCTAGGAGTGAAATTATTAAGTCAAAGGTAATGAGCGCTTTCTATCCTCATAGATATTGACAAAATTCTCTCCAAAAAGATTACACCAAGTTACAAGTTGGCACTTGACTTGTTCCCCACAAGTTTACCAACACTGAACAATGTCTAATGTTTTAAAAGTTTGCCAATTTTATGAAAAAACATGGACTCCCATTATTTTTAAAATTTGCATTTCTGATTACTGGTAGCTTGAGAATTTCTTCAGCCTCTTGTGGTAGTTTTTTTTTTTTTTTTGAGACAGGGTCTCACTCTGTCACCCAGGCTGGAGTGCAGTGGGTGCGATCATGGCTCACTGCAGCCTCGACTTACTGGGCTCAGGTGATTCTCCCACCTCAGCCTCCCAAGTAGCTGGGACTATAGGCATGCACCACCACACCTGGCTAATTTTTATAATTTTTGTAGAGAAGGATTTCACCACGTTGCTCAGGCTGGTCTCAAACTCCTGGCCCAAGTGATCCACCGGTTTCAGCTTCCCAAAGTGCTGGGACTACAGGTATAAGCCACTGCACCCGACCTTGTGGTGGGTTTGTTCATTTCCTTTATCCTTTACAAAACTGGACCATTTGTCTTTTTTAAAAATTGAGTGAGTTCTGTCTATATTGGGGATTTAATTTTCTGTCTACTTGAGTGACATTTATTTGATTTTAAGATGCTATCAATTGTAGGATGATTTATTAACGTCACTCTAGGATAAGATGAAAGATTATACGCAGATTTCAAAAAGCTGACAACAGCACACATGTACCCGTGTACTCAGGTACTATTTTCTTCTTCAGCATCGTCATCAAAATGTGCACCTGAGCCTTCTTTAGCTTCAGAGTCTACACAGATTCTTGCTCTCAGCAGCCCTCCGGGATATGCCGGAGTGTGCGTCATCACTCTGGCTTGTGGCCTGGACATCTTCAGTAACTTTGGCGTTGACAGGTATAATTTTGAGGCACACCAAAGAATACCAAGGCTTTGTGTACATCTTCTGTTTTGTCAGTCTCATAGTTTCCCTTTTTTCTCTAGTTGGATTTTATATAATTAGAAGCTAGACAATTCCCCCCGCTTGAAAAGACACCATAGACAAACATAGAAGACAAAAACAATGGCAACACATTTTGTAGCACATTGTATTAGTTAGAAGCCTTTGACAAAGTGAGGCAGCTGAGTGACAGCCCTTCAGAGTATATGATTTGCTTATGCCAATCATTCCTGGCTTTGAGAATTACAAAATCAGTTCCAAGGACCTGGTGATTTTGATGGTCTTTAGTTATATTATCTGGCCTGAGACAAACAGGAAACTTCATGTGTATAACTTTTTTTCTTTCTTTCTTTTCTTTTTTTTTTTTTTTTTTTGAGACATGGTCTCACTCTGTCTCCTAGGCTGGAGTGCAGTGGTATGATTGCACCTCACTGCAGCCTTGACTTCCTGGGCTCAAGTGATCCTCCTACCTCAGCTTCCCAATTAGCTGGGACCACGGGCGTGCACTACCATGCCCAGCTAACTTTTAAGCATTTTTTCTTGAGATGCAGTCCCACTACGTTTCTCAGGCTGGTCTTGAACTCCTGGGCTTAAGCAATCCTCCTATCTTGGCCTCCCAAAATGCTGGGATTGTGAGCCATTGCATCCAGTCCAAGATACTTTCTTCTAGCATTTTTACAGACTGTTCTCTCTGTTACAGTCTTTAATCCATTAGACATTTATATATCTTATATTTTTAAAGGGGTCTTCAGTGTGGTCTCAATACAATGGAAGTCTCTCCTCTCCCCACTTACTTATCATTCCCCCTTCATCAAACTTAACTTCCCTTTTTAAAGGAGTCTGTTTCAGAATTCTGCGTCATAACATTGGTATATGGTATGCCTATATCATATATTAGGTTTGTGCAGCTTTGAAAATAATGGCAAAAACCACAATTACTTTTGCACCAACCTAATAGTTTTCATTTCTGTAGCTTTATAATATGTTCCAATATATGGCACATGCAGCTCCCCTTGGGAACCTTCTTTTATCATCTTTATAGTATTGAGTGTTCCCATTCAGGAACATGTTAATGTTTCTATCTATTCACATTTCCCTTTATATTCGATAGCAAGGCTTTCTTAATTATTTATTTTTTCTATATAGATCTTATAAACTTGTTAATTTTCTTCTTATGGAATTTATGGCTTTTTGGTAGCTACTGGGAATGGTCATCCCTATAACTTTAGTCATGGGTCATTGATAGGACATAGGAAGCTTTTGATTATAAAGCATCTATGCCGTCATTGACACATCCTCCCTGGGATAGGAAGGATGTTAGGTCAGTATACTAAAACCTTCAATTTGGTCCACAGCAGGAAGAATCTACCCCATGAAAGCTTATTGATATATTAATACATTTCCTTTGATGTTATTGTGAAGACAGAAAAGTAAATACGTTCTTAGGAGACTGTGAAGAAGCCTACTGAAGGGGCTCGGTGCACCTCCATCCTGGAACCAGCGCTGACTACACCTGGGGGTGCATTCTGAGTAGATTTCAGATGGGGCTTTAGGGCATCCAATATGCCTCTGGAGATGCACCTTCACCCACCTCACACTTCCTGTCTGCCCAATCTAAGTGTGAGGTGCCTTCTTTGGTTTTCTGGGTGTACTTGCACTCCCCTGCTGGGATGGGCACCTTCCTCGTGAACCGCAGCCCGTGAGAGGGTCTCACCTCCCTAACGCTCTCCAATGCTTTCCTCCAGGGAACTGATCCCTATTTCAAGGGTGCAGGTTGGGGTCTTCTGAATTGCAAGACTGCTGTTCTTTGCAGGACTCTGACCATTGTGTGGCCTAGATCTTCCTGCTGTCACTCCCCCTCCTTGAGTCTGGTCACTGCATCCCTCTGGACTCAGCTTGCCCTACGCCCCTCTGAGAGATGGTCAGACCCTCCATCACTGTCTCTACCAATTCTTGGTCTCCTCCCCTTCCTCCTTTTTCTGCCAACTCTCTGCTAAGTTCCCAGAATCTCCCCACATGGTCCAGCCTACACTGGTTTGCACCTACAATTAAAAGTTGACATTTTACTACTTTGACCTTAAGGATGATAGAGCCAAATCTTTGAAGGCATTACCATTTTAATCAATCCACACTGAAGTGTGTCTCTTGGTGGGTGGCTTAGACAGCCATCCACGCCATGAATGATCATATTAAACTATGAAACTTATACCAAAAGCACCTTGACCTTCTGAACGCCACGATTGTGTGCAAAGTCACAGAAAGCCTAGAAGAGGTTTGTTATTGTCACACAGAGAATTTGACAAGCTTAAAAAACACAAACCTTTCCCCCACAATTGAAATCTCTACTTACCAACTTCAGGGACACAGTCCTGAGGGTTACAAGATTCTCTCTCCTCTGGTTTCAACTGAGGGTCACAGAGGTTACTTAGAGTCATGTCATCTGACAGACACCGCACTTCCCGGACCCGAAAGCCACCCTGGCAGCTCTTGGAACACTGCATGGGAACAAAGGGAAAAGGTCAGATTTTTGGGCAGACTAATAGCTCAGTACACTGCAGAAAGACAACACTGGAAAATCTCAAACATTTCCAAAAGGAGATAGAATATGAAAACAAACTCCCATGTACTTATCAATCAGCTTCAACAATCAACAACTCATGCCAGGTGTGTCCCATCTATATCCCCAGCCCTCCTGCTCCTCCCACTATTTTGAAGCAAATCTAGACATCTGATCACTCTTCCATATAATTCAGGCTGCAGCTCTAAAAGATAAGAACTCTTAACAATTACCACAATATCATTATTCTACCTAGAAATTACAATACTTTCTTATTCTCTTTAATATAGACTCACTGTTCCTACTTCCACTTATCTTGTGAATCCTACAGAATTTATTTTTATTTTTATTTTTTGAGATGGAGTCTTGCTCTGTCGCCCAGGCTGGAGTGCGGTGGCACGATCTCAGCTCACTGCAACCTCCGCCTCCCAGGTTCAAGCGATTTTCCTGCCTCAGCACCCCCAGTAGCTGGGATTACAGGCATGTGCCACCATGCCTGGCTAATTTTTGTATTTTTAGTAGAGATGGAGTTTCGCCATGTTGCCCAGGCTGGTCTCAAACTCCTGACTTCAGGTGATCCGCCCGCCTCGGCCTCCCAAAGTGCTGGGATTACAGGCGTGAGCCAACGCGACCAGCCAAGATTTTTTAATACAGACTTTTTTTCCTTTAAAAATCAGGATCTGCATCAGGTCTGCAAGTTGCAATTGGTCAATATGTCTTGGACTCTTTCAATCCATAGGTTTCTCTTCCAGTGTCTTTTTCCTCCTTGTACTTAAAAAGCTTTTGGTTGCAGTGGGGTGGGGTGGAACTGACTCATTTGTTCTGCGGTTTCCCATAGTCTGGATTTTGCTGGCTGTGCTCCCATGATGTAGTTCGTGTTTCTCTATGCTCTATATTTCCTGAACATTGGAAGCTGGACCTAAAAGAGGCCTTAATAGGTGCAGGGTATTTGTGTGTGTGTGTGTGTGTGAGTGTGTGTGTGTGAGAGTACTTCCCAGGGGTTGCCTGTCTTTTGGAGATGTTAGTGGCCACTGATGTGCAATGCTCAGATCCATTAGTTTATTGGGGGTCTGGAATTCTAATTCTAATTCTATCATTTTTCCTTTTTATTAGCTGGAAATCTTTCATAAGGAATCCTTCTCTCAGCACCTTTACTCTTTGGTTACCCAGTGGTATGTTGTTTAAGAAATAGAGTATAAACACTTGAATCTTTCCCTTCATTTACTGGTTTTCATAATAATAAGTTGGTTCCCTAACATGCTATAATAATGACCTATTAGTTTTTGAAAATATTATAAACTTATTGTAAATGGATGGATTTAAACACATACAATGTGTTTCATCCAATCTATGGTATTCTTCTTCTTACTGATGCTCACGGGCTCACAGGAGCCTCTACAAGTTGGCTCTGGGATGCTTTGGACATGAGCTCCGTTGTGTTTAAGAACTTCCTCGCTGTCTGCTAGGAAAGGATATCCCAACCTAACTTACATATATGCTGCCGCAGGTCTGGAAGCAGCCACCCCTCTGAATCTCTAGGTTGGTCACTGATTCTAGACTCTTTCAGTGGGTGAAATTAGAAAAGAGTTTTAGAAAGATAACTTAATTTCTAAGTTTATACTGACACTTCCAATTCAAATTAAGGACAACAGGTTTTTTATTGAGGCCTTAAGTCGTACAATATCTATCTTGTTTCTGTATCTACTTTCTCCTAAGTTGAACATCCTACTTCTCAAGGATATTGGGGCTAAAGGAATTATACTATCATCTAATTACTCATTTACCTTCTCACACATTATATGCCCTATCATCATATCCAGTACAATACTATCACCAAAAATAGGATAATGGCAAACAGTGTGAACATTTTTCTGCAGTAATTTTTTTAGGGATAGAATGTCAAACTACTGTGTATTAAAGTTACTTGCAATAGTGCTGATGCCACCAACTGGAAACATATTTAGATTAATTTGTTTCATTGTATTTTCAGTTCTGGGGGATTGCTTTTTAAAAATTTAATTTTCCTTTATAATTATCTGAAATATTTACTTAGTTCCAAACTCAAATTTGTAAAACAAGTTACATTCAAAGAAGTCTAGCTTTAGTCAGTCTTTGCTATTATAGTAACCATTGACTTCATATTTTCTAAATTTGCATCTAAAAATTTCCCTTTTTGTGGCATACAGACCTATCAGTTTTGACAAATTCATACCGTTGTGTATCTCTATTGCAAACAAGACATGAAATCATTTTATTGCAGACAAAAAATTCCCGTGCTGCCCAGATTGCACAGATGTGGTCACTCCATCCTCTAGCAGGCACTGATTTGGCCTCAGTCTCTGTAGCTTCTCCTTTTACAGAATATTACATAGATGGACTCACACAACATGTAGTTTTTGGAACCGGGCTTTTTTTTTACTTAGCAAAATGCACTGGAAGTTCATCTATATTTTTGTTCCTGAGTTTTTTGTGCCACTGTGTGGATGCACCATGGTTTGTCCGTTCACCTGTTGACGGACATTTGGGTTGTTTCCAGCAGGTGTTTTTGGAATTTGTCTCCTTCGACTTGGCTCTTTGTAGACTCTCCAAATCAGATGACAAAAGAAAACTGCGATCTATTATTGCATCCCCAAGCTTTGGTCAACATCAAAATAACTAAATTTCACTTCCCAGAAGTTGACAGAACACCTTTTCAACCCACCTTCTTTGTTCCCATCTGCCTCTGAGATGTGGTTTGCTACACAGCCAAATGGCTGTTATCACTGGAGCAGACAGACATTTTTGAAAATGGAATTCTCAACTTTTATTCATACATTTTCTAAGCAAAATTCCCTTTTATCACCCTTGGATCATTGTGAGAAAGGCTCTGGCCCCCCTACTCTGAGCTCACTACAGCCTCTGCTTGAAGATCTTCAGTGATGAGAAGCAGAATGACCCTTTGCCCACTTCCTACCCTGACCCACTGAACTATGCCAATGGTCACCTGGGATGGGGCCGCCAGGAGGTTTTCTGGTCACCTGGAATGATGGTGAGGAGGTTTTCTGTTTTAGGAAGTTTCTTGAAAATGTGCTCTTCAACTTGAAAAATACGAATCTTATTACTATATCCATCCTTTCCCCTTTCATTTCTTAATGACTTATTTCTGTATTTATCAATCTCTCTCTTTCTTCACTTACACACTATTTCCCTCCTTACAAAAAGGATTTCAAATGACTTGAGAAAGACTTAGAGGGTCACAGGATTTTTAAAAAGCGAGAAAACTAGGACTAAAGGAAGATAAAAGTAGGAAAAAGAAAGGGAAGCCATGGGAATATTAGCACATAAAATCCACTTTGCAGGATCTGGTATACTCTCTCTTTGAGGTGAGGCATAATTTTGGCTTTGAGGTTCCTTGTAGCCAGTTCAAACAGAAAACAGAATCAGTCCCACAATCCATAATCCAAAATGTCTATAGGATTTTTAAAAACTGTATACACACACACACACACACACACACACACACAGAGTGTGTGTGTGTAATGTAGTAATTAAAAAAAATTTTTTTTTAGAGACGGGTTCTTGCTAGTTGCCCTGGCTGGTTTCAAACTCCTAGCCTCAAATGATCTTCCCACCTTGGCCTCCCAAAGTGTTGGGATTATAGGCGTGAACCAGCACGCCTGGCATCAGATGTAGTACTTTTAACAGCACCCTTGAATCCTCAATCCTCTATGGCAGCATTGCTCAAAATGCAGTCCAAAGACAACTCCATCCAATACACCTTAGGAACTTGCTAAAAATGCCAATCCTCAGCCAGGGTTGGCCCAGAGTTGGTCTTGTCAAACAAGATCCCCAGATCTCACACCGAAGTGTAAGAGTCACTGTTTCTACAATTTAGAAACCAAGATCATCTAGGTCTCAGGCCTCACCCACCAAGGGGAGTACCTCCACCAAGGGTGGCTCACGGGGTACCCCAGCAGCCATCACCTAAGGTAGATTGCTGTAGGGAATCTCAGGGCTGAACCCAGTGCCTGGCCCAGAGGGGTCTATAGGAATTCAGATGGGGGACAGTGTGCCAATGCAACCTCCATCAAGGGCACCATGACTTACCATGCTCCATTCGGTGCTAAACCACTTGGCTCCGCAAGGCTTGAGGTGGCAGGATTGCTGGCTGGGGGGTTTTTCCAGGAAAGAACATTCAGAGGGGTCCAACACTTCAAAGGTGTCTGCATTCTTTCTAACACAAATCACCTCCCTCTGTTGTGTCCCACTCCCACACTCGATGGAACACTGCAGAAAGAAGCAGAGAAAGATGAGTGTCACGTGATGGAAAGGGGGCGGCAGCTACTGTCCATCAAGGGATGCTTATGATGGGCACCGTCAATTCTACCACCAACTCTGGGAGGAAGAACCCATGAGATCTTGGAAATGTTTCTGGAGGAGAAGTGGCATATGGATTGCAATTTCCTAACAGTTCTGTCTCCAAATGCAGACTAGGTGCCCTGATTGTCATACCTGGAGGACGCTGGTCACTAAGATCTTGTTGTCTTCTGTGCTGAGAGGGAAATAGTTTACCATAAACTCTCCTGCAGGAACACACCAGCCAGGTCATTTGGTTGTTTCTGTCTCGTAGACTCTGACACTTCTCATAGGAGGTAAGACAATGAACTGACATTCTTATCTGTTATTTTCTTAGGAGGTGGATACTGTGACTGAACGAACTCCTAGACTCTGCACACCTGTGAACACCTGAAGCTGAGAAGAAGACCTAAGGCTTGGGAAAATGTACCCTATGGTCAACCCTCCTGTTCCAACAGGGCAGCCAGCGGGAACTGTAACAGAGCCCAATCTTCTTGTTTCCTAATGTGGTGCTGAAATCTGCAACATGGAGTAGTGACCCCACAAAGAAACCAGGCAATTCCATATGTTGGTGCATTTCATTCGTTTATGGAAATAAAATGCATATAACTGTTTGCTCATAAATTATCCCATTTAGTATGTATTACTTTGCAAAAGGTTCTTTTTTTTTTTTGCTCATGTTTGGTTTACTTAATACTTTTGTTTTTTGAGACAAGGTCTCACTCTGTCACCCAGGCTGGAGTGCAGTGGTGTGATCATGGCTCACTGCAGCCTCAACCTCCTGAGCTCAAATGGTCCTCTCACCTCAACCTCCAGAGTCGCTGGGACCACAGGTGTGCACCATCTTGCCTAGTTCTTTTTTTTTTTTTGAGACAGGATCTCACTCTATCACCAAGGCTGGAGTGCAGTGGAGTGATCTTGGCTCACTGCAACCTCCACTCCCCAGACTCAAGTGATCGTCCCACCTCAGCCTCCAGAGTAGCTGGGAATACAGGCACATGTCACCATGCCTGGCTAATTTTTGTATTTTTTGTAGAGATGGGGTTTTTCCATGTTGCCCAGGCTGGTCTTGAACTCCTGAACCCAAACGATCTGCCTGCCTTGGCCTCTCAAAGTGCTGGGATTACAGGCATGATCCACCACACCAGGCCTTGCCTGACTAACTAAAAAAATTTTTTTTTAGAGACGGGGGCTGGGCACGGTAGCTCACTCCTATAATCCTAGCACTTTGGGATGCCAAGGTGGTTGAATCACCTGGAATCAGGAGGCAGAGGCAAGATAATCGCTGGAACCTGGGAGGCAGAGGTTGCAGTGAGCCAAGGTTGTGCCACTGCACTCTAGCATGGGTGACAGAGCAAGACTCCGTCTCAAAAAAAAAAAAAAAAATGTTTTTAGAGATGGGGTCTCATTATGTTGCCCAGGCTGGTTCTTGAACTCCTGGCCTGAACCAATCCTCCTGCCTTGGCCTCCCATCGTTCTGGGATTACAGGCGTGAGCCACTGTATCCAGCCTCTTAATACTTTTTGATTTAAAGTTGTAAAGCTGTGGTCTGTGTGCTTTTATCGACTTTAAAGAATCTACTACCTTTATAAGAAGCCTGCAACAATGTCTGCAGTTCAAACTCTAAATATTAGCTTTGCTACACAATCAAATAAAAATAGGGAGAAAGAAAAACCCCTATCTATGGAAAAAAAATTACAAAACCCCCAAACCAAACAAATGATGAATTAGTCACACAGGGCATGAATTAGCAGAGGCCATCAGTTTCTGCTTTGTCTATGCCTTCTTTTTTGCCATCTTTGTAGCATTCAAAAAACTATAAGTTTTTTTATTTAAAAAAATATATATTTTTTGGGATGGAATCTTGCTCTGTTGCCCAGGCTAGAGTGCAGTGGTGCGATCTCGGCTCACTGCAACCTCTGCCTCCCAGGTTCAAGCCTCAGCCTCCTAAGTAGTTGGGGCTACAGGTGCGAGCCCCCATGCCTGGCTAATTTTTGTATTTTTAGTAGAGACAGGGTTTCGTCATATTGGCCAGGGTGGTCTTGAACTCCTGACCTCCAGTGATCTGCCTGCCTTGGCCTCCCAAAGGGCTGGGATTACGGGCATGAGCCGCCGTAACCAGCCAAAAAAAAAACCAAAAACTGTAAGATTTCCTACTCTTCCTACTTTCCTATTTTCCTCCATGTTAGTTTATGATTTGGAGTGTATTTGTGTCTTGGCCTTTTCTTTTTCTATACATGTCCTTTTCCTTTTCTATTCGTGTCTTGTCCTTTTCTCAAGTGCTGCAGGCATTGGAAGAACTGAAGGCAGGAGAAGAGCCACAAACTGCAGCAGGCAAAGGTCTGGCCTCTCCCGCAGGAGGAATGAGGATGGGGCAGGGATGGGCGGCAGGGGTGGAACACTAGGCCGAAGTCAGGAGACATGGAAACTAGAGTCTAGACAGCGTCGCTAAATAGTTCTGTGTCTCTAGCCAAGACATTGCCCTTTCCCAGGTCGCTGTGGTCTTATCTGAAAAGCGAAAGTGAGGGGTTTGGAAACATGATCTGAAAGACCCCTCAATGCTATGAGATCCTACATCTGTACTAAGTGTGTGGCAGAACAGAAGACTGCACACTTTGATCAAAACCTGTCGTTATCTTCTGCTATTTTTGGCAAGTCCTTGAAGAGATTGTGCACTTAAGGGAGAATGAGCACGTCTCAGTCTTCTCTTACTGTAAATGCTCAGAAATGGCAGAATATGTGTGTCTGGAAACTGAATGAATGTATTTATGTGTATCTGTATCTGTGTATGTGTGTGTACTCGTGCATGAGACAGCATTTGAAGACAAGAAAGGGCAATCAGCCTTGGTGGACCAGAAATTATGGGGAATCTTTGAATACTGAAAGATAGATGAGATCAAATTGAAGAAGGAAACTATAGTCCAAATGCACACAGAGGATCTAGCAAAGATCATGTGCTTCATTCTGTATTGGTGGTAGATGGAGATCAGGATGGAGGTCTCAGGACAATGAGTGATTAGCTGAGTTACTGGCCAAGAGCAGCCAGGGTGGCCTGACTGTGCCAAAGAAGAGGAAGCAGTGAGTCACCTGCCAGAAGCATTCGTGTCAAAGTGCAAAATGAAGTCATTTTCAGGTATTCAAGGGCTCAAAAACCTTACCACTTACAAATCCTATTTGAAAGACTTCCTGGGTTATAGTCTTTAGCAAAATAAAAAGAACCAGGAAGAAGACATAGGATATAAAAGGAGATGCTGGCAAAGACACCAATAAAAGCTGTTATTACTAATGGATGCCAGGTGTCTTTTAGGGACGATAACAATGTGTTGGAATTGGTTGTACAACTTTGTGAATTTACTAAAAACCAATGAATTGTATATTTTTAAAGGTTATGGTATGTGAATTATATTTCAATAAAAAAGAATCTTTGAGGGGAAAGGAGAAAGCTATTTTAAAATTTAAATCTATATTTTCTATAAAATTAACATTAATCTGAAGCTAGATCCAGATAATATCAACATCTTTTTGGAGATATTGTAGATTGAGAGAGTGGAGGTAAATAAAAGGGGAAAGCTTCTATTTTCTTTTAGGAGAGATGTGGTTTCTGATAACTTGACACTAATGGATACATAAAAGTTAAAATTCTGTGCTAAAAATTCGAATGTTATCACAGAAGATATACCACTAGAAGATTTATGACTTCCAAAATGTTGGAGGGGAAAAAATGGAATTAAGAAAACCTGACTAGTAACAAACATGTTGAAAGGAAAGAGGAAAGAAGCAAGAAAGCATGACAACAGAAAACACAAAATAAGATGGTAGGGAAAAGTCCAAACATGTAAGTGATTACAATAAATATAAATGGTTAAAATTTAACTCTTAAAACACAGAGGTCTATAGATTGGGTAAAAATAAAGACAAAAATAGTCCTCCATATGAAAGACATAGCTTAAAAATACATAAAAAGTTTGAAAATTAAGAAATTGATGAAGATATATCAGGTGAAAATAAAAAATGAGAAACAAGATGGAGTAATTCAAATAGTACACAAAATATAATCCACAGAGAAAAGCATACATGACACAAAGTAATATTTAATAAGGATAAATGCTTTCAGTGAGAAGTGATGGCAATTATGCATGTTTCTGTACCTAAAGAATTCCTGCAGTTGCACTTTGGTGGATCATTGATTTGTGAAAAGATGAGAATAAAAATATCTATTGCAATAAATGCAATCAATAAATGCAATCCAGACCCAGAGGCAGACAAAATGGCTGCTCCTGAAGACTAGAAACTGTGACAGATCTCAGAACTAAGACAGTCTAAAGTTGCAGTAAACTCAGAATTGATAGAGAAGAAAGGAAATAATTCTGGGCATAAATAATAGACTTGGTAGACTCTTATGAGTAAGAGTTGGGCTACTGTGCCACCAGAGTAGAAAAAGACTCCCTAAGCTTGATATACTCCTAGTTTCCAGGGATCTGGGAAGCAGCAGAAATGGAATATATGCCTTTCTTGGTGGAGTCAGAAAGACTCTAAAGCCAGAAACTCCTTGGTCTCTGCCTCTCCATGGACTTACGTCTCATTCTCTCAGACTGGCTTTTTGCACAAGCCTCAGTAGGGCCACTGCCAGCATGAGCTCACAACCTCCTAGTGAGTCTCTTCCCTAAAACACAAATGAAAAGTCCCCGGGAAGGATTCTGTTTGGCTCAGCTTGGGTCACATGTCCACCTGTTGGGTCACATGTCTACCCCTGGACTAATCACTGTGACCAGGTTGGTGGGGTATTCGAAATGCCAACTTTAATTCAACCCATATGGTTGGAAGGAACATTTATTTTTATATTCTGAAGTCAGTTAATGTTTAAAACTTACCTTTCAAGAAATAAGCGTGCTCTTATTTAATTTTCTTTGGGGAGTCAAATTCCTAGGGCAGGGAGTCTCTATCAGGCCTTGATATCCTTATAAATCCAGAACCAAAACCTTGGCCACATTAAATTGTATCTTGACCCTTTTGGACAACAGGGCAGCCAATCCTTTGTTTCTAATCTTAGCAGAAATAAAGGTTGTCTTTGCCAGGGTTCATACCACTCTTAGTTCTTTGAGCTTATGTATAAGTCAATAGGAGGCCACAAGAAAAAAGGCCCTGAATCCTGCTCCCTTCTCTTCTAAGAATGGTAGACATATGAGTTCAATTGTACTGCTTATTTCACATGTGTGACTATAATGATCTGATATGATTTCACACATCTATGGATATTTGGTATAATTGGTGTCCCATATGTAGTCACTGCTGAATTATCTTTGGGGTTTAGGTCCTATGTATTTTACTACCAGTAATGAGATAGCAATTGCTGGCAGAAAAAATAAACATAGAGCAATGGGAACTAATATTTATTAGGTATTTCTCATATCCCAAGCAATAGGTAACTCTCCTTATGTATAGCATCTTACGAAAACCTCACAACAACCTTAGGAGGTTGGTATTATTATCTTCATATTCAGATGAGGAAACAGGCTCAGATAGGTTCAATCACTCACCTAGAGCCAGGAAACTAATGAGAAGTCAAGCTGGGATCAGTTAGCACATGTGTCTAACTTTGATATTCACCAGAGTAGCACTGGAAGTACTTGAATTCTTTCTGAATTCTCTATATTTTAAGAAACATTAAAGGGAATTTGAAAAGAAAAACATTTCCCTATGCTTTTTGCATAAAAACCCTACATTGAAGTGGTGGAGATGATAGCGTTTGGATATCTTCACATTCTATTTCTCACTTGCCATTACGCCATATGCATTTTCACATCTTCCTAACGATCACTGTCATTGTCACCTTATATTTTACTGAGTTATGATATACCATAATATCTGTAACCTTCCTGCTGTCATGAACATCTCTGCTGAAAAACTTTTTTTTTTCTGTTGTTAATTATTTCCTTAAAATGAATCCCCAGGAGTCGGGTGACTGGGTTAAGGCAAATGAACATTTTTATGGTTCTTGACTTTTATTGCCAAATTGCTTTCCAAAGGGCTCATATCAGTTTACAAGGACAAGGCAGCGCATTTTTTTCCAAGGTCGGTTTTTAAAGCTACTTAAAAGAAATAAAATTCTATATGGAGCCAGAGGTCTTGATAATGTGTAAATCATGATCATAAGCCAAACAGTCCTTGGAGAACTAGCCAGCCCTGGGAGCCAAATGCTAAGTGGCCCAAGAACTCCAATACTGATGGTAATCAAGACAAGGCAGTCATTTCCACATTTCCTTCGTGGGGTTCACGTTCAATTTTGGAAGAGTGAGGGAAAATGTAATTCTTCAATTATTAAAGTATTCAGTATTATTTATTCTTCATAATGAACAATTCCAACTTTTAAAATTTCTGCTTCTGACACTGTCAGAAACGGAAAAAGCTGGCTTTATTAACAGGAATAATAATAGAAGCAGCCAGCATTTCTTGTGTGTCAGGCACTGTGCAACATACTTTTTGTACACAATTTCATTTCTTCTAAAAATAACCTCATAAGGTACCATCATTGCCAGCATTTTATAGATGAGGAAAGCATGCTAGGCCATAAGCTCCCTGAGGGCAGGGATATTTGTGTTGCTCACTGATGTAGCCCAAGTACTTAGATGAGCACACAGTAGGTGCTCAATGAATACTGTTGACCGACTGAGGCTCCAGAAATATAAATAGCTTCTCCAGGGTCACAGGTAGACAGTGGCACAGCTGGGATTCAAAGTTGGGACACCTGACACAAAGTCCTGGTTCCTAATCCCTCTGGTATCCTGCCTTTTGCCTGGCACAGGCAGACGTACCCAGTTCTGGCCACTCACCTGACTCCAGCTCCCGGCAAACCACTCCACCTTGCCTGTGCAGGGTCCGTTGTCACATGGGGTGGCCTCTGCCGGCCGGTTGTTCCCACAGCCCTCCAGGGGCAGGCTGCTGACATGGTTGGTCATGCACACCACCGAGCGTGTCCGCACTCCGGCCCCACACTCCGCTGAGCACTGTGAGACAGGGGAAGGGCACATTAGTGGGGAGGCCTTGGCAGCTGCTGAAGCCACTTTCAAATGATGGAAAGGAGGATGGAATGTTTCATTTTCCTGCCATCTGTTTCCCCTAGAAATATCTGACAGCTTCTTGTGCACAGCCTACTCCATTATATCAGTATGACAACTCCCTGTCTTAGATTTTCTGGGTTGGGCTTCATTCCAAATTCCAAATATCCAATCTCGCCACTGCAATTAATACACTTATACTTGTTAGACTATCCTTCCCAGCTTTTGCTTTCAAAAATATATTCAGCATGGCTGGGTATGGTGGCTCACGCCTGTAGTACCAGAGCTTTGGGAGGCTGAAGTGGGAGGATTACCTGAGCTCAGGAATTTGAGACCAGCCTGGATAGCACAGTAAGACTGTCTCTACAAAAATTCAAAAAATTGGCCAGCAGCAGTAGGTGTGCACCTGTAGTCCCAACTACTCAGGAGTCTGAGGCAGGAGGATCGCTTGAGCCCAGGAGTTTGAGGCTACACTGAGCTATGACTGCACCACTGCACTCCAGCCTGGGCAGTAGAGAGAGTGAGAAGACCCTGTCTCTAAAAATAAAAATAAAAATATATATATATTCAGCTGAAGAAGAATGGGTACATGAAAACCTGGGCATATTTCTACCTGCTACTAGCCAAGTGTAGGCTGGGAAAAGAGGGGGACTTGAGTCTGTCACCTCAATATTGCTGCCTGATATTAAGGCAAATTGTTCTAGTCCCTGAAGGCCACAGCTATGAGAGGATTGGGAAACAGCTTGGTATAGAGGGAGAGCTTGGCTTTGGAACTAGGCGCATCAGTGTTGATATCCTCACTAGCTATGCGGCCTGGAGCAAGTGACCCAGCCCCTCCTACCTTTGGCATGCTCATCTAGACAACTGGCATAGAAACACATTTCTGGCAGGGCTATGGAGACTGTATAATATGCTTTGCAGGCAAGGGGTGCTCAATAAATGGTATAAGGGGCTTCAACTCCTACATTCCCACTCCAAGATAGAGAAACAAAGCCTCATAGGGATAAAATCTTCACTTACAGCCAAATAACTATTAGTGATTTTTCTACTACAATCACACAGTCCTCTCCTAGGAGACAGTGAAAACATTCCTGAGTCATAGCCCAAAGCTCTTAGAGCATTTTCCATCTGTCTTGACATACTTTGGAATGTGCCCTTATTTTGGTTCTCATCTTATCTTGTCTTTTCTTTTTTTCAAGACACAGTCTCGCTTTGTCACCCAGATAGGATTGCATCACCCAGGTGGCGTGATATCAGCTCACTGCAGTCTCGACCTCTTGGGGTCAAGCGATCCTCCCACCTCAGCCTCCTGAGTAGCTCCAGGTGCTCACCACCACGTCCAGCTAATTTTTGTGTTTTTTTGTAGAGATGGGATTTTGTCACATTGCCCAGGCTGGTCTCGAACTTCTGAGTGTGAGATCCGCCTGCCTCGGCCTCCCAAAGTGCTGGGATTGCAGGCATGTGCCACCACACCTAAACTTCATCTTATCTTTTCAAACATTTTTTGGGCATCCTCAGCTGGGTGTCCTACGGGTACCTTGAATCCAGCATGTACACCTTCACCACTGTTACCATTCCTCCTCTTATTTTTCTGATTTGCTTTCAAGTTTCTACCTGGATTTGAAAGTCGACTGTTCTCCTAACCTCTTGCTTCCAACATCTAGACAATCATTAGGTCTCACAGACTCTAGTTCTGCCACATTTCTCTAATCCGTCTTGTCCCTTTCCACCCATGGTTCCCAGCACAGTTTACTTTCTTACCCTGAACTGTGGCTGTAGCTTGGTGCTCAACCTCACCAGCTTTTCCAATGCATTGGGTTGCCAGGTGTTGAGAACTCCATGCTAAAAATTCCCTCTGAAGTCATCCCATTCCTAACAGAAGTCACATATGGACTTCCCAACTAGCATTAAGGGTTTTCTATACTATGGCCCTAATTGACCCAATTCTTCTAGACTAATTTCCCATTATCCTATCCCACATACCTCCTGCTGGACAGACTCAGAGTGGCTGCTATTCCCTGATCACATAAAAGGCTAACAGAGTCCTTGCCCCTGCCATTCCCTCCACCCAGCATGCTCTTTCCCTTCACTGGACAGATCAGAAGCCTTTAAGGTTCAGCTCAAATACCATCTC
Source organism: Chlorocebus sabaeus (assembly GCF_047675955.1). Lineage (NCBI taxonomy): Eukaryota > Metazoa > Chordata > Mammalia > Primates > Cercopithecidae > Chlorocebus > Chlorocebus sabaeus. Next base: position 47,551,839 of record NC_132929.1, on the reverse strand, counting down.
CTCCGTGAAAACTATCTTGACTGCCCAATTTAAGATGTTCTTTCCAGTCTTGGAATTCTCATGGCACTCTATGTGCTGCTTCCTGCCTTTGTATTATGGTTATTTGTGTCCTGTCTTTTTTTTTTTTTTTTTTTTGTCTTTGCTGAAGTAGGCTTGGTGAGAGCAGGAACTAATGAATCATCTCTAATTCTTTCTCAGGTCAGTGTCTTACTCATGAGTAAATCCATGAATATCAGTTGCATATAGACTTGGGCCCTGCCTTGTTCATCCATTAGCACTTTCCAATCCTAGACGTGGCCCTTTAGCACATGACCAAAGCCCTTTCTAAGGGTTTCTGGGTCTTTTCTTAAAAATAGAGTCAATGTTTGAGTTCTACCCATATTATCTTAGAAAATAAAGCAATAGAATTTTAAATAAAAATGGAGAAAAGGGAAAAATAATCCTTACGACCTCATTTCCTTATCAAAATTTCCACTTTCATTTTTGTATGCTGCCATCTAGTCTTGTAAAATCACATGTCAGTATGAGTGATCAAACATTTACCTTTCCACTGCTAAGCTGGGCCTGACCCCTCAGGGAAGAAACTCCCTCTGGAGCAAAGGGCTTGAAGGGGATCAGAACATGCCACCCCAAAATGTGTTGCTTTGGCATATTGATTATTTTGAGCTGAAGGCTATTGAGAAATAGCAGATGCAGGAAGAGCTCTCTGCCTTCCCCCTTTCTGCCTAAAAACCAGTGCATAAAATTCCCACGAGAATGGTGCCCTCCCAGCACTAGGAAGAAGAGAACATTCTCGTCATTGGAGAGGGGAGTTGACTCCAAGATGAGTCTGCAAAAATAAACTTTAATAAAATAACCCTTGTCTTTTGTCAGTTTCCCCCATATTTTTCTTAGTCAATTTCTCACAATTTACTGTCCCTAGAAGCCCTAGCCCCTTTACTTTTTCTAATCACTTCTCCATAGTTTATCACCCTTTGTTAAAATGGTATATAATCCCTCAAGTCTAATTGCTTCTTTGGGATTGTCACTTCTTTCCTATGAAGCCCCCCATGCCACTATAAAAATATTAACATCAAATAAAATTGGTATGCTTTTTATCTGCTAATCTTTTGTCAGCTTAATTCACAGACTGCAGCCAGAGAACCTAAGAATGTAGAGGAAACATTTTTCCTCCCCTACAGGTGTGCAGACATTTTTCATGTCCTTTGCTCTATTTAGATTATTATTAGAAATCTGGGACAATGACTCAGTCCCTTAGCTTAAAATTTGTTACAATAATTGAAATATTCTAGGCTAAAGGATTTGTCTGTTTGTTTGTTTCAGCCATGTATGATCTGGTTTTCTTCCTAACTTTAAAACTCAAGATATTTAAATATTCTTGTAAAGAATACAAGGTAGGCCAGGTGTGGTGGCTCACACCTGTAATCCCAGCACTTTGGGAGGCTGCAGTGGGCAGATCACCTGAGGTCGGGAGTTTGAGACCAGCCTGGCCAACATGTTGAAATCCCATCGCTACTAAAAATACAAAAATTAACTGGACATGGTGGTGCACACTTGTGATTCCAGCTACTTGGGAGGCTGAAGCAGAAGAATCGCTTGAACCTGGGAGGCGGAGATTGCAGTGATACAGTGAGCCAAGATGGCGCCACTGCACTCCAGCCTGGGTGACAGAGTGAGACTCTCTCAGAAAAAAAAAAAAAAAAAAAAAGAAGAAGAATAAAAGGTAAATAGGATTTCAGTTATCTTCATGTTTCCAACCCTTAGACTACTTCTTTCCAGGTAATTTCCATCTGATTAGCTAACTTAATTTTCTGCTTTCAAAACCAAGTAATGCACATGCATCTGGGAAAGTGTCTCCACATCCCCATGTACTTAACTTAAAAGAAGAATGTGAAGGGCCATGCCAGTGCCCAAAGGGAGGACATCACATGGATGAGGCCTGTAGAGGAGTTTCATTTTATTACAACACCTGCAGTGAAAAGCCCAACAAATGTAAATATGAAAGGAGCTCCCCACACAGAACCTGGCCCAGGAAGCTTTTCAGCAGAAGCAAGGGGAAGAAATCCCTACCAGGGAGTAGGGACTAACCTTCCAGGTGAGGCTCCAAACCACACCCACCCACTGTCCTTAAAGGATGTTCCTAAAAGAAGGACCCAATCTGCTTTGCTAGTCAGGAGAGGACATGACTTGTAATTGAACTTCTGGGCTGATAAAACACAGAAGCACATGGAATTCCTAAGCAACCCTCTGGTGGGGACTGCCTTCTCACTCCAGCAACAGTTAAATCCTAAACTTGGCCCAATTGGCCCCTAAGGGACTATAAGGCTCTAATGACTATTCTTGAACTTCAGCTTTATGCATCATTTCTTGTAATTTAAATGATTCAGTATTTTCTTCCTGGAAAACTTTCTTAGAAATTAGGTGTTACCAAACTAACATTGGTGGACTTTCTAAAAGTGTTTTTTCCTGTTGTGATTGAAAACTGCACATGTGCTTAGACCTATCATTGATTGTAGAACTGAAAAGTCACGATGCTTACTTCTGATACGGCCCACTCTCAATTAAAAGCAGCTGAAAAGATGTTTTTAAGGTGAGTCATTAAGCCAGAAGAACTTTGTGTCCCTAGAAGTTTAAGAGAAGATTCAGACTGGGGTTACAACCTCAATTCATTTAGGTAAAGATTAATTAATTTTAAATTGGGCAATAAGACACATTCTGTACTTCAAGTGTTTGCGAACTTTAATTTTCTTTGGTTTCTCCCTCTTGAGCTTATTGAATCAGAGGCTGTGTCTCGTTCATGACTGGCATGGAACAGGTGCTCAACACATGTTCATTCCCAGTAATAAAAAATTTCATAGTTCAGACTGAAGCTTAACAAGGCCTTTTTTTTTACACAAAGCAACTATTCAAAAGTGGAAGAGCGCCATCCGCTGGTCATTCCAGAGGCTGAACATTTTCTAAGACCAACTGGTGGCCCAAAGGCCCCTGGTGACATGGAGCTGAAGAAGAATGAAGCAGCCCAAAGGAAACCCTTCCCACGGTGCCAACCTCATCTAGGTCATAGCTTCAAATATGTTACTGCAGCGGTTACTCAGCAATGTTACAGTTGAAAAAACTGAAGCTCATTGAGTCACTAGCTGGCTCAGGGTCAAATATGAAATAAGTGGTGGTCATGGAGATGACACCAAAGCCAGTGTACTGATGTCCCACTCATCTACTCTAAAATAAGCATGAACATTTAGAATTCATCATCTATTCTGAGGGTAGATAAGGCAAAAATTATTTACTTACATCATAGCACCCAACTTGCATGATTTAGAACATCTTTTCCAAAACGAACAAAAGAGTTCCCTGAATAGAATAAAGTGCTCATTCTTTGCTCTATTTATAATTTTAAGCCAAGTTAGATTCAGCAAGAACTTATGTTGAGATACAAAGCAAAATTACTTTAAGGGGAAATCTGCAAGTCATTATTGGAGGGGAAATAAGTAGTGTGGAAATCTTTGGAAAATTGATATGTAGCTTTTTACTGTTCTAAATAAACATGGGAGACACACAGAGGAATGAACCACTGCAGTTATTTTCCCCAGAGTTGTTTTGTCTCTGTACGTATTGTGCTCTGAACCCACTGCCTTTTCAGAGAGCGGCAAATGTAGAGACATGGAATTTACAGACTAAAGAATCACGGCAACAAAATGACTGTAAAAGCGCTCTCAGTTGCTGCTTGGAAGACTACACTGAAATAATCTTTCTGGAGAACAATTAGCTAAAATATATTAAGAGTTCTAAAAGCATTCATAATATTTTCCCATATTTTAACATGATTCCATGTCCGCACTATTTTACAGAGATAAGAAACGGTGCACATAAAGATTAATGCACAAGAACACTTACTGAAGTCTTTTAAAATATTCTCTTTTAAACAGTAAAACATCACCTGTGTATGGAGGCTTATATCTGTAATCCCAGCTACTCAGGAGGCTAAGGTGGGAGGATCACTAGAGCCCAGGAGTTCAAGGCTTCAGTGAGCCATGATTGTGCCACTGCACTCCAGCCTGGACAACAGAGCAAGACCTGGTCTCTAAAAAATAAAAATAAAAACTAAAAAACCCCAAACATTTAGACATAGGAGATTGTTTCAATCATGTAGTTCTATAGCTTATTATAATAAAAATCATGTTTTAAAGATTTTATGCTTATAATAAATTAAGTGAAAAGAGCAGGTGACCAAATTATACATACATTATGACATAAAGATACATTTATATGTTTAAAATATGTATGAGGAGAAAAAGCTATGTAGGTAAGTATGTATGAGAAGAAAAAAGCTTGAAGTACAGCTTAAAATAATCTCAAATTTTCTTTTAGTGAAGAGGTTTGGAGCATACTTTTCCAAATTTCTCAAATTTTTAAAACAATACTGTGTTACTTTATAACCAGAAAAAAATAAACATTATTTAGAAAAAGAATCGTTCCAATATAAAAACGAAAGCCCAGCATCATTCTTTTCATCTATTTGCTGATATAGGAAATCCATCATGTTTCCTGAGAACACAAATGAGTTCAGAAACTAAAGTACAAAAGGACTAGTTGAAGAAACTAGGAATTTTTAGCCTGGAGAAAGTGGAATGAGTGCCCTGATGGCTGTAGGGCTGTCCTTTTCTAAAGGACACTGGGACTTAGTAAGAAACACTTTGGTTCACTGTAAAAGGAGACCTCTTGACACCTTGAGCTGTACAAGAAATAGATGTAATTGTCTGGACACAGAGTGAATTTCTGATCAAGGGTTTGGGCAAGAGCTGTAGCCTATGTCAGGGACACTGCAGAGGATTCCTCACGCTGGCAAGGAGGCTGAGCTCACAAACACTTTCCCCCACTGTGTCCGCAGTGCCATGAGCTAATGTTTGGGATGTGAGGCTTGGAAAATGGGGATACACAGAAGAACTAGGATGAGCTTTCCTGGACTCAGCTTTAGGGCAGAAGCTTGAGTCAGTGGCCAGCAGCACTTACTCTCCATCTGTTTCTCTTTGGTTAGAGCTTCCCAGATGGCCAAATTAGTGTCTGCTCCTGGGACTAGGGGCACAGTCAGATGCTCATCTTGGGAGCTCAGTATTTGCACCAAGGGCTCTCCATCTGGGGCCATCCTGGGGCTAAGGAGCAGGGGCTGCATGCCAGGAGGTGTGGGGAACCCACAAGAAGATGAGTCACTAGGGAAGAATCTCCAGGACCATCTCTGGAGGTGGAGTGAAGGCTGCATTTGCAGGCTTGTTCTTTCTCTTTTGCTGGCTAACACTCCCTATGGAAGTGGATTGTTACGGTGATGAGAGGGACAAAATGAAGAAGGGGCATCTTACACCGTGGATGGAGAGAAAACCTATGTGAACGCCTTTAGGGGTGATGTTCAAAATACTCAATAACAGGTGCATGGTGGCCATTGACTGGTCAGAATGGACACTGACCAGTTGGAGCCAGCCAATGTGGCAGTATGGGGCATGTCTGTTGATACCCCCAAACTGTGAAAGGGTCCTTCTTTGAGTCTGAGATACTACGGTTGTTGTTCTCATGATGCTGGGAGTTGGCATGGGTGGGGGCTCATGGGCTGCATCATGTCTCCTAAGATCCAAGAATATGGCTGGGCTCCTCTGTCTTTTTTATGGCCTTGTTACTCAGAGTGTGGTCCCTGGACCAGTGACCTCAAAGACCCTGGGAACCTATTAGAAATGTACACTGTGGCCAGGCGTGGTGGCTCATGCCTAGAATTCCAGGGCTTCGGGAGGCTGAGGTGGCAGATCACTTGAGCCCAGGAGTTTGAGACCAGCTTGGGCAACATGGTGAAACCACAAACAAATATAAAACATTAGCCGGGGTGGTGGCGTGCACCTATAGTCCTACCTATGTTGTGGGGAGGTGGGGAGGGGGTGCTGAGGTGGGAGGATCGCTTGAGCCCAGGAAGTCGAGGCTGCAGTGAGCCAAGATTGCACCACTGCACCCCAGCCCAGGCAACAGAATGAGACCCTGTCTGGAAAAAAAAAAAAAAGAAATAAAGAAAATAAATGTAGATTCCCTGGCTCCACCCCACACCTGCTGCCTCAGACCTGCACTACAATGTGGTTCACAGGTAACGTGTACGCACGGGATTCTAGCAAGGGAAGTGGGGCAGAACTAGTGTATCCGAGAGGCAGGCTGCTAACCAAGGTCAGAGATAGCCAATCATGTCCTCAACCCAGGTAAACTCCCTAGATCTCCTGGAGAACCCAGAACCTGGACTTGGTGCCTCTGACAGCTATGCAGCTGACCTGGGCAAACCCTCTGACTGTACCCCCGCCCCCATGCCCGCAAATCCGCTGCTTCCACCAGGAAAGGAAACATAATTCCTTACCTCCTTCCTCCTTTCTCCTCCCTGTCCCAAGGTATGTTCTATAATTTGTTTAGTGTCTTTTCTCAAACTTTATTTTTGATGGTGGTAGAATACACATAGCATAAAATTGACCATCGTAACCACTTTTAAGCCCACACCTCCAGGGCATTAGGTGCATTCATGCTGTTGTGTAACCAACACCACTCCAGCTCCAAAATCCCCTTTTCATATAAATCTTCCTTTTGCCTTTGATAGATGAATTTAATCTATGACTGTTTTCTTTTATATCCAGGTAACTGGTGGGCCACTCATTAACTATGTATGCCTTTGAGTTATTCTTTGACACCCGAGACCCCCCATGGGAGGCCAGGCTACTGGGGAGGGGACGGGGTGTGGGATGTTTTGAGTTGGCAGAAAGCAGTAGAGGGGCCTGCCATTGCTGAGTGTCTATGAGACACCAGGCACGTATAAGACATATGAACGATGGGATGTAATTATTCACTTCACCTAGTGTTATGGAGTAACCACATGGAGTGCTAAGGAGAATTCAGTCAAGTTTTTCACACCCACTCCTCACCTTTGGACCCCCTCAGTCCTCATGTGAGGATAGAAAGCCTACGATAATTCCTCTCTGGGCCTTTTATTCCCCCCAGAGGCAGAAATCAGTCTTGGGATTCTGAGCCAGTGACTCACCTTCGTGTGGTTTTGGAGGCACCTGGCAGACCTTGGTCCCCGGCGCTCTGCCCGTCACACTCACCCTTTCACTCCACTCAGTGAGGAACCAGCTCTTGGCGCAGGGTCCCATGTCGCAGTTCTCAATGTCATTTGGCCGGAGCTTCATGTTGCATTCCTCATCGTCAACCACATCCCCGATATTGCTCACACACTTCACATCACGGGTCCTCTGTCCCACGCCACAGGGCACTGAGCACTGAAATACAGCACACTGACATCAGGGGAACCAGAAGCTTCAGCTCTGGGAGAGAATCACCAGAATGGAGCCAGCAGCCTTTGTGACCAGCCCCATGAGACTGAGGCTCTTTCATGCATGTCACCATCTGGGGCAGGGATCTGAGCCCTAGAAACAATCCTTTCCTACAAGACCTTCTTAGATGCCTCGCCTACTGTAAACTAAAAATAAAATCCTAAGCCTCCCAGCTGACTGAGTGGGCCTCCTCTTGGCCAAGGAGACCCCAGAGAAACCTTTAAAACTGATTTCCTGGCCATGACAGGATGGGAGGCTGGACACACCCTGTCATACTGCCTCCCTTTTGCAGTCGAGACACAACTGACCAGCATTAATGTTAAGAGAGAGATCATAAGACTGACAGAATGGACTCTCTGTGGCAACAAGATACCTAATTATAAACAGGACCCAATGCCATGGCAGGCAAGGGTTAAGTCATGCACCTCTGCCCTTAAAGAATACACTATGTTCTAAGTTGCCTAGGAGGAAGATCTTAGGATTCATGGCTTACATCCTGTTTTGAGTAAAGAATATTATTGTCAGTCTCTCCCATTTTATTGTGAATTCTTCAAACTGTTGACACACTGATTAATATGTAACCTGTGGACATTGAAGAGGACACTGGTTTGTTTGTTTGTTTCCGAGTCATAAAGTTTTGCTGATTTATTTCTCACTCATGAAGTTTTATTGACTGTCCTGCACTTAAAACATTTTAGACTGTATGTCGTCATCTGTAGCCAGTGATTGCAACCTCTGTGCTGTACCCTCCAATGAAAAAGAAAACTCCGATTTGAGGGGTTCCCCCTCCTCTCCTAAACTTTCTTCTAAAAGCCTTTCAACTTGTAACAGACTTTGGAACATGTCCAACGTTGTTCGTGTGTCTTCTTGGGTTGATCCTTACATTGGCTTCCAATAAATCTTTTATCAAATTATTTCTGCCTTAATAGTCTTAATTTTGACAGACACTACTGTATTCTTCCAGGCCTCAGTCTTTTCATCTATAAAATGGGTGGGGAAAATTGGAAGGAGTTGGCTCTACCAGCAGTTGCCAACCTTCACTTCACCATGACTCATAAAACAGATGAGGCCAGTATCACAGGGCTCCCCTGGGCTCACCCATAAAGTTGGCTGTGGGCGGCACACACTATCCTAAACTCTATTCAACTATTGGTACATCCTGTGGTTTGCAAAAACAGCCATCCAGACCCCCACAGGAGGGATGGGTTCCCTCCTGTGGAACTCAAGGTTACCCATCTCAGGTCTTGATGGGCTGGAGAGTGTGGTGGGAGCTGGAGAGGGAGCTATGGAGCGGGCTGCCCTGCCTGCGTACCGAAGTCCAGTCAGTCCGGATCTGCCACTCGCTGCAGATCTTGAGTTGGCAAGTGCTGGTGGTCTCGGGCTTCTCCAGGTGCTGGCAGCGGTAGGGCTGCACTGTCAGGCTGCGGTTGGCGTACACCTGGCGGCACAGAACCTGGCGGTGCTGCATGCCCAGGCCACAGGTCTTGCTGCACTCAGACCACTCCCCGATGTCCCAGCTGGTTCAGGAATGAGAGAGCGAGAGTAAGAGACAACCTTCAGTCAACAAGAAGTGAGCGTGAGCCCGCACCAGCGTACACAGAATCATCAGAATCACCATGGGTGAAGTTTCTTACTAGAGCATTGCTTAAAAGCCAGCCTAGGCCAGGCACGGTGGCGCATGCCTGTACTCTCAGGACTTTGGGAAGCTGAGGTGGGAGGATGGCTTGAGCCCAGGAGTTCGAGACCAGCCTGGGCAACATGGCAAAACTCGTCTCTACAAAAAATAACAAAGTTAGCTGGGTGTGGTGGTGTGTGCCTGTAGTCCCAGATACTCGGGAGGCTGAGGTCAGGGTATGGCTTGAGCCTGGTAGATTGAGGCTGCAGTGAGCCATGATTATGCCACTGCACTCCAGCCTGGGCAACAGAGCAAGACCCTGTCTCAAAAAAAGAAAAGAAAAAGAAAAAGAAAAAGTCTGCCTAAGGGTCATCTGACTCTAAAGGAAGATAAATTTGCTTGGCACTTGACATACTATTTACCAGTGATTACGGCCCAGATTCTATAAAAAGTTATAGAAAACTGAAAAACTACAAATGATTTTTATCTAATAAAAAAAAAAATCCTCCAAAGGTTAGTGTTATTACCCTGTAGATCATTAACTCACTTTTGCTACTAACTTAGAAATCTTATTCTAGCACTCTTTATTTTTCATTAACAATTCCCACATCAGTTTCACAAACCCTCCTCTGTCATCTGCTCTGTTATTAGGTTAAACATCAACCCATGCTTGTCATACACTTGGATGGGAATTATATTTTTATTAGTCTGAAAATTGGGTTTTGACCCTTTTAGGGCCCTTTCCCCTTGTTCTTCTTCAAGTGTCCTATTTATCATTCAATAACCAGTTCAAGGCCAGGCGTGGTGGCTCACACCCATAATCCCGGCACTTTGGGAGCCTGAGGTGGGCAGACCATTAGTGCTCAGGAGTTCAAGACCAGCCTGGCCGACATGGCAAAACCCCGTCCCTACAAAAAATACAAAATTTAGCCAGGCGTGGTAATGTGCACTTGTAGTCCCAGCTACTCAGGAGGCTGAAGCGGGAGAATTGCTTGAACCCAGGAGGCAGAGGTTGCTGAGATCGTGCTACTGCACTCTGGCCTGGGCAACAGAGCTAGACTCCGCCAAAAAACAAAAACAAAAACAAAAAACCAAAACAGCTCAAGACCTCTCCCGAGACACTTTTCTTGGCCTCTCCAGGCTGATGTTTTTGTGACTTGCATTATCCTCTTTCTGTAAACAGCTCACCTACGACACTAACTACACTGGCTTCTCATTCTTTGCTTCTTCCGTTGTTTTCCTTACCAGGCTCAAACCTAATTGCTCCAGCTTTGCCAAGGGTGGGCTTCCCAGAAGTGGGTTGACTTGCTAAAGACTATCAGCTCCTGAGTTCATCCTGAAAGATAGGTGTGCCTGCTAAACAGACTGCATTTTATGCGTGGACCAAGTCTTGGATTTCTAAATCAGATTTAGACTGACTTATATCTGCTCCTAGGGTCCTGTGCTCAAGCGACCTGAAGTGACCTGGTAATAGGTGACCTAAATGGAGGGGCCATCTTACAAGGCTGGGCAAGGGAAGATGTTGCAGGGCTCCTCCTCGGGGGTCGGCTTCATGCTGGAGTCACAGTAGCTCTCAGGAGCCTCTTCATGAGTGCTTCTGTGCACACAGCGGAAAATAGGGTACTGCGATCCTGCAACAACAGGAGAATATCTGAAGGACAGTCCCACGCACTGGAAAGCTGGGCTATGGGTGGAGATGCACAGAGATTCGGGTGCTGATGAAGAGAGGGCACAGAAACAGTGAGGACGATTCACACACACATGCACACTTACACTCCCCCTTCATTTGAGGGTTTACACACACCTACCTCACAGGGTCTTTGCTAGGCACTGTGGGGGTACAAAGAAGAACCTGCCCTAAAAGGGAAATGATTATAGAATGAACACAAAAAGTAACTTTTCTAAGGTTCTCTGGAAGTGTCAAAGAGAAAGTGTCCTGAAAGGGTCAAGCTTCATTCTAGAGAAAGAATTGGGCTTGGGTAGACGTGTGTCTGTGTATTTTGGAGGGAGGGGGCTGTCTAGCTCATTAAACTGGAATGAAAGTACCTGCATGACAAAATAGCCTGCTAGACCAGGTACATTTAAGGGACAGGTTGAAGTGCAGAAGTAGAAGATTCAAGAAAGGGCAGAAGAGCAGCTGCTTCCCCCTTTGGCAAGCATCTTACACATTCTTCTAATAAAGTGCCCATCCAATGGTATTTCAGTGATCTGAACATATGTCTACTTCCCATGAGACAGTGAGCTTCTGAGGGACAGGGCTACCTCTTTTTTTTTTTTTTCAGACAGAGTCTTGCTTTGTCACCCAGGCTGGAGTGCAGTGGTGCAATCTCAGCTCACTGCAAGCTCTGCCTCCCGGGTTCACGCCATTCTCCTGCCTCAGCTTCCTGAGTAAGCTGGGACTACAGGCACCTGCCACTGCCCCCAGCTAATGTTTTGTATTTTTAGTAGAGATGGGGTTTCACTGTGGTCTCGATCTCCTGACCTTGTGATCCGCCCGCCTCGGCCTCCCACAGTGCTGGGATTATAGGCGTGAGCCACCATGTCTGGCCAGGGCTACTTCCTAATCTCTGTAGCCCCAGTACCTAGGAGAGTAGCAGGTGATCAATAAATGACTGTTGAATGAATGTTTGAATGGTGTTGAATGAATGTTTATAATAGTTATAGTTTTTTTTTGTTTTACTTTCATTGGATTAATAAGGATACATCTACTTTTGATAAAAAGTCAGAATTTGTTAAACGGAATGTCTAACTCTCAATAAAAAAAAAAAAAGCTGATTCAATTCTGCCTTCCTGTCTCTGCTGCCACCTGGTGGCAACACTGAGCTAATGGACGTTTATAACGTGAGACATGTAACCCTTGAACCTGACGTCTGAACAAACCACGGGAAGATCCTTCTTCACAAATAACTGTCTTCCCCACAGTCCAGGCCAGTATACAACTCCTGCCGGGAAGAATGTTGTACTTTATTCTACAACTCTGTCTTATCTCTGTTGCTAATTGGCCAGGCATTCATACTTTCTGAAGCTCCAACTCCTTACAATTTTAACTGCAACATAGGGGCTATCTTTTAACATAAACGTCTCAATATTTCATCAGTCATGAAACTGTTTCAGTGGTTTTTCAAGCTTATCTTGAAAAGCATAGTAAGAAACTTGACAGTTTGCAAGACAGTGTTGAATCTGAAACAATCATTTGTTTAAATTACCTGGCGGTAAAAATTTACAGCGTGGCTATAACTTGAGACCATTATTTAAAATAACGTTCCAATTAAGCACAATTATTGGCTGAGTAAAAGGCAGTACTGACTGTAAAGTTAATGGGACGCAAAAACTTTTTGTAGAATTAAAGTTTGTCCAGCTACAGATCTCCTTCCATTAAATAGAACAGATTTTTAATTAAATTCAACAAACATTAAGTACACTGTGCAGTTATAAAGGTGAATACAAGGTTCACAGCTTGCAGTGGGGCTCAGCTATTAAGGGATTAAGTAAAGATCTTATTTAGCCTATTCCTTTTCCTTCAGACCATGTGGGTTTAGCTTTTCCACTTAGCTGTTTGTGGATAGGAAAGCAAAAGGAACTATCTCAACCACTTGGCACTCAAATAAGGGAGAAATCAAATTTTTTTAATCAAAAGGATACAGGCTACGATAGGAATGTTCTGTGTCTTGGGAAGATAGGTCCTGCTGGGATTGTCTAGCATCTGGCCGCTGCTTGTCTTCCCTTGACATTTTATGGCGTTTATGGACATCGTCCATGGTCCAGTTCCATGGAAATGAACTCAGAGGCCCTCTGGCTCTCTGAAGGTGGGAAAATGCCAGATCTACACACCTTTTTTTACTTTTTTGAGATGGAGTTTCGCTCTGTCACCCAGGCTGGAGTGCAGTGGCACAATCTCTGCTCACCACAACCTCCACCTCCCGGGTTCAAGCGATTCTTCTGCTTCAGTCTCGGAAGTAGCTGGGATTACAGGTGTCTGCCACTGCGCCCTGCTAATTTTTGTATTTTTAGTAGAGACGCGGTTTAGCCATGTTGTCCAGGCTTGTCTTAAACTCCTGACCTCAGGTAATTTGCCCACCTCGGCCTCCCAAAGTGCTGGGATTACAGGCGTAAGCCACTGCGCCTGGCCCACATCTACAATTCTTGAGTCTAGTGACTGCAGTGGTTTCTTTCTTTGGGTCAGTTTTAACATCTTTAGAAAGGGAGACAGCACCTGGCCACCTCCCATTGTTCAAGATTGCAATTCAGTTATTCCTCTACTTGCTAGCAAGCAGGAACAAGGTGGTGAGGTCAGGAGTTGGCTGGGCTTCAGGCAGCAGGAAAAATATCCGGGATCAGTTCGGTTGCCTTACATGCGGACATGTTGATCAAAATAGAAATATGTCATGTTGAAGGGGGGAACTGTACATGGGTAATTAGCAGATAATAAATGAGGTCAGTGAATTCAGGGGCTAGTGTAGAGGTCAGGGGGACATTATGGAAGAGAGACAAAATAAAGAATAAGAAAAAATTAAATGACTCTAGACTTGGAACTCTAGGAATCAAATGAAACAAGCAAAGAGTTTGACAGAGGCCTGATCAATGGCTGTGTGAATATGGACCACTCCTGGATGCCAGCAACGGGGCCCTTCCCTGAGATGGTGGTATGATGCTGCAAGCACTTAGACAAAGGGAAATTCGACCATGAAAAGCACAGAAATGTGTGGTGTGGATAGCTCCACCAGGAAGGACTGGAGAAGGGTTTGAACGAGGGTATGTGTGAAAATACACAATGGGATCACAAGGGGAAAGGACTTATTCTGTGCATAAGTGACTTGGACATTGCTGGGAGGCTTGGGATTTCCTGGTCACTTGCCATGACTGCTGATGACCATTAGATGAGCTCCATATCTGTGCCTCTGCATTGCCTCACCTACCCTGCATGTCTGGTGCCATCACCGTCTGGGAGAGAGCAAAGGAGAGGCCTCCATGGGGCAATGCCACTTGTCACATGAAAGAAAAAGGAACTAGGATTGCCAGAGAAGGGAGAGATGGGAAACAACACATCCCTAGGTTTGCTTTATTTCCAAGGCACCGCTTCAGTATCTCTTGGGCCTGAGAACTGGTGCCATTTACTGGGTAAAGAAAAGATAGATATGTTGCCTCAGACCTGAGTGGCAGATGCTGAGTGAGTGTGTGTGTGTGTGTGTGTGTGTGTGTACATGCACACATGGGTGTATATGGGCTAAATATCGAAAATGGGTCTTGTGCATGCTCAGTCCAACACCTCACACTCTTGTGAATCTGTGTGTGTGTGTGTGTTTCTGCAACGCAAAGGACAGAAGATTAAACAAAATCATATGGAAATCTAGAGAAAAAGATTTTTTTTTTTTTTTTTGGGACGGAGTCTTGCTCTGTCACCCAGGCTGGAGTGCAGTGGCATGATCTTGGCTCACTGCAACCTCCACCTCCTGGGTTCAAGCAATTGTTCTGCTTCAGCCTCCTGAGTAGCTGGGATTACATATATGCATCACCATGCCCAGCTAATTTTTGTATTTTTGGTGAAGACAGGGTTTTGCCATGTTGGCTGGCTGGTCTTGAACTGCAGACCTCAAGTGATACACCTGCCTTGGCCTCCCAAAATGCTTTGATTACAGGTGGGAGTCACCATGCCCAGCTGCTTATTCAGTTTCTAACAGGTAAATCCACATTCTTTATGCTATGTTGACAGAACATGGGGCAAAGGCAATAATAGACTTGTATATCTAGGATACAATAAAGATATAAAATCGACCCTTATGTCTTTTCTAGTAGCTCATATATTCCACATTTGAAATGTGGTGATGATATATTCGTTTTTTCACAAAACACAGGAGTGCCTACTGTGTGCTCGGTATGATGGCAGGTGCAGAGGCTGCAAAGTGTATATTCATGGAGACAGCCAAGCAGGGCTGGGACAGAAATGTGTCCTGAATTGCTGTGAGGTCCCAAGGATGAAGTGCCTACCTGTTCTTTGCAGAATCAGGAAGGTTTGCAGAGGCGGCGGTCTCAGAGCTTGGAGTATGAGCAGGACTTTGCTGGCCAGACACCAGACTGCCGTAAGGGAGGGATACTAGCATATAGTGAGGTAATAACAGTTATGTTTTGCTTTCAGCCTATCAAAACCTCACTTTATTTAAATTTCAACTCCATACCTCAGTGTGGATCACACAGCTGGGGATGGATTGTGGGGACAAAAACTGGAATGTTTGGTTATGAGTTTGCTCCATTAGAGAGATCGTGGGAGCATCTGAACCAGCACATGCGTTTGCCCTCATCTCATGCTGCTTACAACGCAAGGCCTTATGGGCTCTGGACAGGGTGACAGAGAATCTTCTCCACATGACACCCTTGGTGGAAAACCACACAATGACAATTTTTATCCTTTTTATGACTTTCCCTGTTTTCACCTAGTTCTAAGTGTATCTGGGTCCTTTGATGGGCATCACACCATTACCTAAAGGTAGAATATTTCAATAATAATACATTTTTATCTTGGGTTCCTATATCATTTACGTTACATACTGCTTACCTCTATAATATCATAGAGTCTCACCAAAATGGTTTTGGCCTTAATGCAGAAATATTTCTAGCTTTCTGCCTCTGTCAAGACATATTTTATAGGCATTTAATTTTTCCTCACAAAGTATATAAAAGAAGTTGGTCCAATGAATCTACAGTCCAAATTCTTTGCACATTTATTAAGTATGAGCATAATAAAATTTGCACAATAAAACCTCTATAAATCAACACTCCAGTTACCAAATCATTATGGAATCGCAGAGGTTCCAGGCAGGAAAAGCTCCAGCCCCCAAGAAGAAACGAAGACCTAAATTCTAGTCTCAAAAGCCACTAAGTCAATGCTCTTATGAAAAAGATAAAAACTTTAGAAGTTGTCATGAGAGATTTTTCAGTGTGCTAATTTTGTAAGATGTTCCAGACTTTATACTCTTAGATACAAGTACCAAGAGAAAAGAAAAGAAAGGAAAAGAAAAGAAAAGAAAAAAGAAAAGAAAGGAAAAGAAAAGAAAAGAAAAGAAAAGAAAGGAAAAAAAAAAGAAAAGAAAAGAAAAGAAAAAAACCCACCCCAAACCAATGCTCTGGGATATCACACAGTTCCCCAGTTTGCGGAGATTCCTGGGGGATACAGCCTCCCTGTTTCTTTAGCAACCTCCCCTCAA
The DNA here is from genome assembly GCF_047675955.1 of Chlorocebus sabaeus. Lineage (NCBI taxonomy): Eukaryota > Metazoa > Chordata > Mammalia > Primates > Cercopithecidae > Chlorocebus > Chlorocebus sabaeus. The sequence goes on along the minus strand of NC_132929.1, from coordinate 47,535,682 downwards.
AGAACAGCTGCTTCAGGGGATCAAACAGGACTTTACTACAAACAGGAGGCTATTATCATATATACGAAGGAAATTATAACTACACAGTTCATAGGTGTATCTGTACAACAAGTCAGCTTGAAACAGACGCAGCACTGATTTCCAACCCGGAAACCAACCTGGTATGGAATGTCAGCTAAAGGGTTTCTGGACACCACATTCCACATCTATCTTAACTTCAGCGTTTTCAAGGAAACGGGACCCTGGGCCCACTTCATCATCCTGATGTGACCCCTGTAACACTGCCATGTTTTGCTTTCAGCCTATCACAACCCTGCTTTATTTAAATTTCACCTAAACTGTATCCTTCTCCCACATCCTACAACTCTATGTTTTCTTTTGTTTGGAGGGACACCCCATGCTTCCTCTGGTGTGTGGACTCCCTTGTTGTGAGGGGTCAATAAAGCTGACTTTGTTGGGCTTCAGGTTTGTCCTTGGTGGTCCTAGCTGATCAGGTTGGAATAATGGATGAATACAGGGTTGGGATTTTACTGGGATAGTATGGGAGTTGTGAGTGCTGGTCAGTGTAAAAGCCAGCTAACTAACATGCCAAGCACCCAAAGTTTTTTTTTTTTTTTTTTCCTGAAATCCTGAGATTTGAGAATGAGTTTCAGCTGGGATTTGTGTAAGTCTTCCACAACCCTGACTTGGAGATTAAATTTTAGATCTTGAAGTATGTGAGTGTATTCTGTTTATTCATGAATATATGTGCGCAGCAGGCCTGAGATGCTCAAACCCCGCACATGCCAAAGACAGGCCCTTGACCAGCTCCTGAGAGAGAAACTCTAAGCCCTTGGAATATGCCACCTGATAAGAGTGTTTTTTTATGTCTGAGGTCTTGGGCCCCGTGGTATTGGTTTGGCTTCTGGGGTGGTAAAGGGAGAGTAGCTAGTGTCACTCATGTGGGAGCTGTGTACCTAGACGAGAGACCCCAGTAAAAACCCGGGACACCAAAGCTCGGATGAGCATCTCTGGTTGGCAGTACTTGGCATGTGTTCTCAGTCTCTGAGTTACATCATTTCTGAGAGAATTAAGTGCATCCCTGTGTGACTCTGCTGGAGGGGACACCTGGAAGCTGGCGCCTGGCATCTCCTGGACTTTTTCAATGTGCCTTTTCCTTTATTAACTTGAATCCCTGCCCTTTGACTGTGATGAATTGTAACAGCTCTTCTGGGTCTTGTAAGTCCTTTGAGCCAATCAGTAAGCCTGAGGGTGGTCTTGGGGGCCCAACACAATCCGTCACACCCATGAGCCATCTCACAGACAGGCTCACAGAGGTGACGGTTTGCCATGTCCCTTGGGCCAGGGTCCCCAGTCGGTACCAGTCCATGGCCTGTTAGGAACCAGGTCACACAGCAGGAGGTGACTGGTGGGTGGGCGAGATCAGTGGTGGCGTTACCTTCTCATAGGAGTGTGAACCCTATTGGGAACTGTGCAGGCAAGGGATCTAGGTTGTGTGCTCCTTATGAGACTGCAATGCCTGATGATCTGTGATAGGGCAGTTTCATCCTGAAACCATCCCCCCTACCCTGCCACCATCCATGGAAAATCGTCTTCCACAAAACCAGTCCCTGGTGCCAAAAAAGCCAGGGACCACTGCCTTGGGCCACCCACACACTCCTTGCTTAGGGTTCTGCAGGGATCCACACGTCCCCCACGCAGGCTCACCTTTCCCACAGGTCGTGGAGCATTCTGTCGTCCCAAGCTGCTTCCAGTTGTGATCCCGGCTGCGCCGTGGCAGCTGCGGTGCTGGTGGCACCAAGTTGTCTGGTCGACGGGGAGAAAATCTGTCCGGATGCCTGACTGGGAAGGTCTGTGCCGATTCTGAGGTGAACATCTCAGGGGGCTCCCCACGCAAGTCTTCCTTCTCCTCGTTCCTCCCTTTCTCTTCTCCCTCCTCCTGGCTCCTGCCTTCTGTCACCAACTGGCCATTGAAGGGGTCCCCTAGGAGAGGTGAGCGTGCACACACAGAATCAGGATCAGTTTAGACCCTGGGTTGTAAAGAGGAAACTGCTTCGACATTAGACGCTGTGTAGCATGAGATCATTTCTAAGTCACAGCACATAAGCACATCTGTTTAAAATAAGCGGATACCCACTAGTGCTTTCCCTCACATGCAAAGCACTTTTGAAAATCAATAAGACAAAGACGAACGTTGCAGTAGGAATAGTAGTGGTGAGCCACAGAGAGTTCACATAAAAAGGAATACAAACAGCTAAAACCCATGCAAAAATCCTCAACTTTACTCATAACTCCATAAATACATATGAAAAGAACACCACCACCACCTCTATTTATCCAACACCAAAGACTGGAAAGTTTGGAAACCCTTAAATCCCTTAACTCCCGTTGAAGGTGCAGGAAAATACACTTCCAGTCACTATGGATGAGCCTGCAAATAGATGCATGGTTTTGGAGGGAAATCTGGCATTATCTATCCAAATTTTAAATGCACATACCCTTTGACCTAACAATTCAGTTTCTAGCACATCTGTTCCACAAATATTTTCTTTTACATAAATCTGAATATACAAGTATGGTTACTGAGGTATTATTTCAAATAGCACAACAGTAGAACAGACACAAATGTTCACCAGTGGCACTGGTTAAACTACATTATGCTACAAGTACAAAATGGAATACTGTGTGATTTTTGAAAAGAATGCAGCAAATACACATTCTGACATGAAGAAATGACTGAATATTGTTTGGTGAAAGAAAAAAGCATAACACACACACATACACAAAGGTGTGGCAGGTCACTTTTTTGAGATACTAATTTGTATTTGATTTTCTATCTTTATTCCTCCACCTCCTCCTCCAGTTTGAAAGAGTAGCCAAGTCCTTAGATGTTATTGCTTTGTTTTTGTGCCCTGAAATCTTCTGTGTTCTACCTGTCCATCCCTCTGTCCTCCCAGCCCCTGGCAACCACTGATCTTTTTGCTGTCTCCATAGTTTTAACTTTTCTAGAATGTCATATAGTTGGAATCAAACAATAGGTAGTCTTTTCAGATTGGCCTCTTTCATTTAGTAATCTGCATGGAAGGTTTCTCCAAGTCTCTTTGTGACGTGATGATGGCTCATTTATTTTTAGCCCTAAATAATATTCCATTAGTTTTTATCTATCCACCTATTGAAGGACTTCTTGGTGGCTTCCAAGTTTTGGCAATTATGTGGCAGTTGCTTTTGACTGTATATATTTTGATTTTGACTGAATATTGTTCAAGTATGTATCATTTTAATACAAAATAAGGAGGCAAATTCTAGGGTTACTGTAGAACACAGTTAAAACTACAAGGGGGTGGCTGGGTGCAGTGGCTCACACCTGTAATCACAGCACTTTGGGAGGCCGAGGTGGGTGGATCATGAGGTCAGGAGATCAAGACCGTCCTGGATAACACAGTGAAATCCCACCTCTACTAAAAATACAAAATAGCCAGGCGTGGTGGCGGGCGCCTGTAGTCCCAGGTACTTGGGAGGCTGAGGCAGGAGAATGGCGTGAACCCAGGAGGCAGAGCTTGTAGTGAGCTGAGATTGAGCCACTGCACTCCAGCCTGGGCGACAGAGTGAGACTCCATCTCAAAAAAACCCCAAAAAACAAAAAACAACAACTACAGGGCAGATGGGTGAGGTGGCTCATGCCTGTAATCCCAACATTTTGAGAGGCTGAGGTGGGAGGATTGCTTGAGCCCAGGAATTCAAGACCAGCCTGGGTAATATCGCAAGACCCCATTTCAGCAATAACAACAACAACGACGACGACGACGACGACGACAACGACGAAAATAATTAGGGCTTTCTCAGCATTTTTTTTGTTTTGTTTTGTTTTTGAGACAGAGTCTCACTCTGTCACTCAGGCTGGAGTGCAGAAGGCTCACTGCACCCTGTGTCTCCCAGGTTCAAGTGATTCTCGTGTCTCAGTCTCCGGAGTACCTGGGATTATAGACGAGTGCCACTATATCCAGCTACTTTTTGTACTTTTAGCAGAGATGGGGTTTCGCCATATTGTCCAGGCTGGTCTCGAACTCCTGGGCTCAAGCAATCTGCCCACCTCGGCTTCCCAAAGTGCTGGGATCACAGGTGTGATCCACCGCACCAGGCCTCTCAGCTTTTTGTCAGGGCTTTCTTACTTAGTTGGCTATTATGCTTCATGGTTTAAAATATGATGTGCAAATATGACCAACAAAATCAGGACCGGGTATGTTGATATAAATGAGAACTGTCCAAGATGTTGTTGGACAAAAAAATTTAAAAAGTCTTTGCAGTGCCTTGCTCTGGGCTCTACGCTAGGATGGACAACAAATTTATTCAATCTCTTACCATGTCCTCTCCCGTGCCAAAAACCACCTTGTAGGGTTTTTCTTCTATTTTGCAGACTGGGTGTGTGTTCAGAGAGGTTGCTGACTCACCTGAGGGTACACAGCAAGAAGGTACAGAGCTAGATTCCAACTCTGCCTCCGGACTCCAGTGACATGGAAGAGGAAGCCTGGTCACAATGCCCCTGCTTACCAACTTTTTACAGGCGACCCCTGCAGACCTGCCCTGTCCCAGGGAGCTGATCCCAGAACCCCCATGCTATTCATGAGCTGAGACCCACCAGGCCTGACAGAAATCATCATCATCCTGATAGATCTCAAATAGTCTGTCTGATTAGCCCTGTCAACCAGCAAACCAGACCCCAGAAATCTTATCCAAATTTGGTTTCTCAAACTGTGGATTGCTTCTGGACATGACATAAAAATTCTCTGTTGCGCAGTTTGCTGACTTGGAGTCTGGACAACACACCCACCCCACGTGCTGGGGACGCACCGGCTGTTGTCCTCCCGTCTGTAGCAATCAGATAACCTGGTTATCCCATCCAAAGTTCAGAGAAGGGATGTGGCATCTGTACCTTTATTTTCTTCTAGGATAGGGATTGGACTAAGTAACCTCTCAGCCATATAACAAGCACAAAGTATGGTCACACGGGCTCTCCTCAGGTCACTGCCCAGGTGTGGGACCAGGACGGTTATTAACTTATTCTTCCCAAGCTTCCATTTCCTTACTCTTAAAATAAGGCTAATAATAGTACTTCCCTCCAAGTACCTCCCTCTGTCATGAGAATTCAAAGAACTAATCTATGCAAAGTGTTCAGAACGGCAGTTTCTAAGCCCTTGCACACAGCAAGGACTCAGTGTGTATAATTACCATGAATACTTCCGCAGACCCTCCTATTTTAAGGAAGGAAAAGACTGTCTGCATTTGGGTGGTGGGCTCCATCATCCTCTGGTAGAGAAATGTCTGCAGACTCAGACAGCAGTCCCATGCCCAGTGCCAGCCGAGAGAAAGCTGCCCACTCTGCCCATAAGCAGAGCCCACCAGGAAGACTCAACATGGATTGTTAGGTGTGAACTCATTATTCTTGTCTTACAGGTCAAAGTATTATTAACAGAAACAAAAGGGGAACCAAGAGAAAAGGCATACAGTAGACAGATAATGGCTCCCTAAAGATGTCCACATCCTAATCCCTGCAATCTGTGAACATACTACCTTACATAGCAAAAAGGGACTTTGCAGGTGAGACTAAATTATAGATTTTGAGAAGGAGAGATTATCCTGGATTACTTGGGTGGGCCCAGTATAATCTCAAGGGTCCTTATAAAGGAAAGAGAGAGGAAGATGAGAGTCAGAGAGGAGATGTGATGAGGCCAGGGTCAGAGAGAGATCTGAAAGTGCCGCCCTGATGGCTTTGAAGGTGGAGGAAGGGGCCAGGAACCAAGGAAGGGAGGTAGCTCCTAGAAGTTGGAAAAGGCAAGGAGGTGGGTTCTCTCCTAAGAGCCTCCGGAGACAGAGTGGCCCTGAGGACAGCTTCATTTTGTCCAAGTGAAACCCACTTCAGACTTCTAACCTCCAGAACTTTCAGAGAGTAAATGTGAATTGTTTTTTCTTAATTTTGAGATAGGGTCTCACTCTGTTGTCCAGGCTGGAGTGCAGTGGTGCGATCACAGCTCACTGCAGCCCCAACCTCCTTGGGCTCAGATGATTCTCCCACCTCAGCCTCCTGAGTAGCTGGGATTGTAGGCACACACCACCACGTCTGGCTCATTTCTGTATTTTTTTTTTTTTTTTGTAGAGACAGGGGTTTCTACAAAACCAGGCTGGTTTCGAACCCCCGGGTCCAAGCGGTCCATCTGCTGGATCCCAAAGTGCTAGGATTACAGGCATGAGCCCCCTTGCCCGGCCTGGAAACTAGTATAAAGCATTTCAAATGTTGAACTGGCAGGGCAGACCCAGGATGCTCATGCCATTTTTGAATCGAGTAAATGAAACAGTTTCAAGGCTCAGACAAATGGTGAAGCCTGCTTGACTGTCAAGGCCCCTTGGCTTTGAAATATGCGTCCCTGGATTTTCTCTGTGTTGGATGCACAAGAATTGAGAGAGAGAGAGAGAAGGCTTTACAAGGAAATGACCAGAGTCCCTGGCCACAAGACAAGGGATTCTACCTGGTCTCCTGTGGGGTGGCACCTGGGGGCTGATGGCGTTGGTCCCCATGATCACATACTCGTAGTGCACGCCTGGGTTTGGCTGCTGGTGTATCATCTGCTGACACAAAAATCAGTGTTACTGCACTTGGCACGTACTCACACCCCTTCTCCTGCTGGCTTGGGTTTCAATGGCATTTGCAGAACTACTGATAAATGACTGGATTGGTTCACTCTAGTAACGCATCTAGTAACATCACTGAACCTGTGGCAGATTAAACGAAGTTATTTCCAGATGGCTTTTTGTCATTTACTTTTGAAGAATGAAGAACTTAGGCTAAGCAAATCAGAAGAAAAGCAAGCAAAGAGTCAAGATTTTCTAAACTTCAAAGGAGAAGACGGAGCAATGGTAGCAGAACCTTTCTGTCCTTAGATTTTGCTCAGAGCTCTCAAAACGTCCAACACAGATAAATACGTGTACATTGCAGGAGACCTGTTTTAACACTAGGTGGCGCGATAAAGTCATGCAAACAAGCCGCAGACCTTCTGGACAGAGGCATCCCGGGATCCTTCAGGTTCCTTCAAAGTTCTCGACCTGGTTGGTGAGGCTGGCCCCCAGGTCTCTCCCTCTCATTCACGGAAAGCCCCAGAAACACAAAGAAATGGGGTCAGGAAAGCACCTCTCATTCACAGAAAGCCCCAGAAACACAAAGAAATGGGGTCAGGAAAGCAGGTAGAAGGGACCCAAATCTTGCTGGGTCATATCCTCTCAGGAATGATGACAAAAATAGGACAGCAAGCAGGAATCTACATAGGGCTGTGGAAGTCAGCAGCTGAACATTAACTGGGCTGAAAACGTATTAAATGAGCATGGCCCAACAGAAAACGTCCCTCCTTATCGGATTTTGAGCACACAGTCCTTGCTGCCCATGGCTTTCCTGATGGGAAGCAGGGTGGTGGGCTAAACCGAGCAGCAGAATGAGAACGCACAGTGTAAATATGAGCTGTGCAAGGAGACACAGTCAGGTCTGATGTTTCTGTCTCCGCTGCTTCATAAAGCAGCTCTCCTGCTGACCAGCTGTGTAACCTAGAGCAAGCCCCTTTGCCCCGCAGTTTTTGATTTCCTCCTTGGGAAAGGAAGAGGTTAGAATCTCCTCGCTCTCAAAGATCCTTTCCAGCTAGAAGCATCTCTGAGTCTCTCCTGCATAGTGGGTCCTGTGTCTGTTCTTCCCGTTTACCACTCCCTTACCCACTTCCTCTTACCCACTCCCTACTGACGAAATGGGTCTTCATTTTATAAATCACTCACAGGAAGGCAGACCTGAGAACCCCTGGGATTCTCCTACCCAGGAACCAATATCAAACCATCGGCGTTGCAGAAACATGGCGGTGGGCACTGAATCCCCGAGGGACACAGTTGTGTGACCTCAGGTTCCTGCTGTGTATCCCTCACCCCCTTACTCCCTTTTCACACAATCTTCCTCTCGGTCTGCAGCTGGAAATCCTCCCTCCCTCTCTGGTGCCTCTTCTGCCTGAGCATTCTGCCAGTGCAAAACCTTGTCCCGTTTATGAAATTGCTGTTGGCTTCCATTCCTAGACCACCCACGGCAGGCTTTTAACAACCTGAATTTTTACCTCTGATGCCATTTGAAATGGATTCAGAGTCAACCAACCAACTGGACAGTCTAAAAAAAAAAAATCCAAAATCTACAACACGACTTCCTTTGTAATTTTGAATCCACTAGGCCCAAGAGGAAAGGACATAGAACCCTGTGTAGGTGGAGAAGTAATGACAATGCAATTAATAATATTTCTAAAATTCTGACACAGCAAATATGTTAATCAGCTTAGCTTTGGGGACAGAAAGAATGTGTATACTCATGGGTGATCTCATTCTTTTTATCCAAATGTTATTTCAAGCTTTTATTTCTTATCACCCTTTATTTCCTGATCTTTTAAGAAGACTGGATTCTAGTGGTTTCCTTAAACGTAAAGACCATTTAAAACTCTTGAGCGATTTAATATTTCAGTTTCACATAAAATAAATTAAGGTTTTGTCTTCTATGAAACAGGGAGCTTCTAGTAAACCTCTCCACTGTGACTCTGAGCTTTATTGTTTCATCTGGAGGGCTCTGGAGCTCTCCTTTCTTCATGTGCTCTCAGAGTTTGAACAGGGCTGGGAGCTGGGAGCAGTCCTGCCTTCCTTTAGGCTCTTGCTTTCTTTTGCCATAAAAAGAAAACATGCCAAATTAGCATTATAAGGAAAGTGCCTGGAGGAGAGCCAATGCTCATGAAATAAAGGGCATGTTTTGCCTCTGATTTGGTTCAACAAGTAAAGTTGGTTTTACTGGGTCAATAAACTCCGAAGGTAATAAGCATCTGGTGGAGTTGGAGGTTTCTATGAGCTAGGCCCATTCAGAAGTAAAGGCAAAGATAAATGCCAAGCATTCAAGGGGTGCCTCCAACAGGCTCTGCTCAAAGGGTTTTTACAGAGTATGGGCAATGATTTGTTGCTTATTTGTTCAGAGTATGTTCCTTTTAAGTGACAAGATTCAAAATCCAAAGAACAGTCCAGAAACATCCAAACTCACGTAGACATCCAAGATCTCATTGGTGGGACCTTCGGCCAAAAAGGACTCTCCAGCAGTGCTCGAAATCTCATTTGGACGCTTGTAGGTGAACATGGTCCCTCCGCCCTCATATTTTCCTGGTCGATCAATTGCCCAGTTCCCATTGATGATGGAGCGTCCAGAACGACTTCGCAAGGCTGTTGAGAAAAATGAGACAGTTCTTCGGGTAAGCCCAGGGTGTGCACAAGAAACAGAACTGACTCCCCCAGTTTCTGTCTTCATTCATCAAGGTCTTTGTTAGGATCCACTATGTGCCAGGCAGTGATCCAGGCCCTGGGGCACCATTAGGCATCTAGATGACATCGCCTTGGGCTTCATCACTTCTTCAACCCACTCTAATCCCTTCTATCACTTGGACTTAGTATAGAAATGCAGGGTGGGGGCTGGTTAGGTGAAAAGGATGTGGAACCTGGGAGGGAAAGGAGAAAGAGGAGGAAGAGAAAAAGGGGGGAAGGGAAACGGATTTATATTATATACCATTATCTAGGTGAGAGGTTGCACATTGGCAGCCCATGAGCTGATTTTGGCCCATAGATGGGTTTAGTTTGGCTTCTCTGGTGTTATTAAAAAAAATAACTGAGCCCAAATTTAAGAATTGAAATATTTCACATAAAAAATTTAGAGTTCTGGCTTCTCTTATAAACCAGGAAGACATGTTAACATTGGCTTCACACTCCCCTGTCGCAGTAATCGGCTGGAGCCCAGGATGGCTGCTCCTCTCTGATGGGCCCTATATGCTCTGATTTGCCCCAGTCCCCACCCCTCCCTGTTGCCCCCCAACACTGAGGCTAAGTCTCAGTTTATTACCCCTTTATTTGTGAATATGGGTGATTTATATCATTTATCATACTTGCATTGTTCTTTTTCTTATCCAATTTTTTCTCCCCCCGACCCCACCTTTTTTTTGAGACAAGGTCTTGCTCTATCGCTCAGGCTGGAGTACAGTGGTGTCATCCTGGCTCAGTGCAGCCTCAACCTCCTGGGCTCAAGGAATCTTCCTGCTTCAGCCTTCTGAGTAGCTGGGACTACAGGCACATACCACACCTGGCTAATCTGTGTGTATGTGTGTGTGTGTGTTTTTATATATACATATATATATATATTTTAAGAGATGTGATATATATATATATAGATAGATATAGATATATAGATACATATATAGATATATAATTTTTTTTTTTTAAGAGATGGGGTTTTGCCATGTTGCCCAGGCTGGTCTCAAACTCCTGAGCTCAAGCGATCCGCTTGCCTCAGCCTCCCAGAGTGCTGGGATTACAGGTGTTAGTCACTGTACCTGGCCCAGAATTTTTCTTATAATTCTCTCTAGTACAAGTGGCAAAGCTAAAGCCAAGAGGGTCACATGATTTTCTCCTTACCTGGTCAGCTTCATTCATTTCTGTGACCTTCCTGCCTTCCTGAGCATCTGAGGCCGTGGGCAGTGTTAGGTCCCCCACATGCACTGCCACATCTAACCATCACAACATTGCAGAGATGTTATAATCCCCATTTTTCAGAGTGGCTCAGAGATGGGAGGGAACTGGTTCAAGTTCATGAGGCCCATCGGGGTCAGACCTGTGATTTTGAGTCTGTACTCACGAAGGGGGTATGAAAGGAGAAGGGGGCAAGGAACAAGGTGTTGGAGTTAACAGGAGAAGAAAGGGTGGTATCTGGAAATAGAACTTCTTCAGCTACCCTTGGCACCCGGAAACCCACAAGTCAATGGAGGACTGGTTTAGAGAAGGTCCTTTGTTTTTTGAGATGGAGTTTCGCTCTTGTTGCCCAGGCTGGAGTGCAATGGTGCGATCTCGGCTCACTGCAACCTCTGCCTCCCGGGTTCAAGCGATTCTCCTGCCTCAGCCTCCCGAGTTGCTAAGATTACAGGCACCCACCACCATGCTCTGCTAATTTTTATATTTTAGTAGAGACAGGATTTCACCATGTTGGTCAGGCTGGTCTTGAACTCCTGACCTCAGATGATCCGCCCGCCTCAGCCTCCCAAAGTGCTGGGATTACAGGTGTGAGCCACCGTGCCCAGCCGAAGGTCCTGTTTTAAGTGCTACGTACATAGTGGACCTGTGATGGTCACTGGCTCTTTGCACCTTTGGTTTATAGAATTGCTAAATTTAACTTTTTATGATTTGTTATGGAAAATTGTATACATATGCAAAAGTAGTGTGAACAATATAATAAGCCCCCATGTACCCATTGCTCAGCTTCAACAAGGAGCAGCTCATGGCTTCCCTTTTTTCACATTGCAAATATGTATCCTTCAACTTTTTAATAAGTACCACTAAAATGTAAGAACTTTTTCTTAAACTCATTTTTTCAGCAGTGTTCCTACAATGGGCCTTCCCAGAGCTCTGGCCTGCAGAATCAGAAACTGCACAGAAGGGCTGGAGCAGTCCAAACTCCAGCTGGGCTCCCCCTGCAGACTCCACGCTGGGCTGGCTGGTGCCATGGATGCAGGGAGCGCAAAGCTGCAGACCTTTCACTACTGAGTTACAAGATCAATTCAGCTTATTGAGTGGCAAAAAAGGGCCAAGGGTAGAAAATGAGGAAGAATAGATTTGGGGCTAGTCTTTATGAAGAACCACACTTCTTCAAAAGTGGTCCGGCTGGGCACAGTGGCTCATGCTTGCAATCCCAGCAGTTCGGGAGGCTGAGGCGGGCAGATCACCTGAGGTCAGGGGTTTGAGACCAGCCTAACCAAAATGGAGAAATCCCATCTCTACTAAAAGTACAAAATTAGCCGGGCATGGTGGCACATGCCTGCAATCCCAGCTACTCGGGAAGCTGAGGCAGGAGAACTGCTTGAACCTGGGAGATGGAGGTAGTGGTGAGCCAAGATTGCGCCACTGCACTCCAGCCTGGGTGACAGAGCAAAACTCCGTCTCAAAAAAAAAAAAAAAAACAACCAGTGGTCCATACAATGTCTACCATTTTCTCACTTCCCACTAATTCCTTAACCATCTCCAATCTGGCTCCTGCCCCTATCATTCCATTGAGGAAATTTAAAATTAGTGTCACCAAGACCCCCACGTTGCTAAATCCAATGGGTGTTTCTCAGGCCTCTTCTTTTCAGATGTCTTGGCAGCACTTGGCACTATTCCATCCTATCTGAAACTCTCCCCCTGGCTTCTGGGACACCATACTCCCCTTGCTTTCCTCCTGCTCTCAGGCTGCTCATTTCTGTTTTCTTTTTTGTCTCATCTTTCTCTACCTGGCTATTAAATATCAGAATTTCTTAAGGAACGAGTAGACCTGCTTCAGGCACTGTATTCCTTTAATGAGCAGTTTCCTAGGACCATGATTTCAACTACCGTATGTGAATGACTCACAAATTTATGTCGACAGGCCAAACTTTGCCTCTGCCCTTAGAATTTCATATGTAATTACCTCCTTGCGAGCTTCAGTCAGATGTCTTGTCTAAGGCTGAACCCAGCCAACCCCAGCCTCAGTGTTTCTTATCTCAGTAAATGGTACCACCATCCATGTAATCACAAACCCAGGAATCATCCTGGATACCTCCTCTCTTCCTATCCCCCGAAATCTAACCCATTATCAAATCTTATTTAACCACCTCCGCCTCTCTTCATGTCCACTGCCATGATCCAGGGTCAGGCCACCATGAGATCTCATCTGGACTAATAAAATATCTTCTAATTGATTTCCTGTTTCTCTTCTGTTCAGCTAGAACAATATTTTCAGAATGTAGATTAGATCACCAACGATGGCTCAAAATCCCAGCACTTTGGGAGGCCGAGGCGGGCGGATCACAACGTCAGGAGATCGAGACCATCCTGGCTAACACGGTGAAACTCTGTCTCTACAAAAAATACAAAAAATTAGCTGGGCATGGTAGCGGGTGCCTGTAGTCCCAGCTACCTGGGAGGCTGAGGCAGGAGAACGAACCTGGGAGGCGGAGCTTGCAGTGAGCCGAGATCAAGTCACTGCACTCCAACCTGGCCGACAGAGCAAGAATCCGTCTCAAAAAAAAAAAAAAAAAAAATATATATATATATATATATATATCTCCCACCATAGAGGCCTCCTCCCCCAGACACTGCAGCCCAGCCTCATCTTGCATCACTGTTCTTCTCTCTGCTCTGCTCCTGGGCCTTCTTTTAGCCCACCTACAACATCATCTTCCCTCCACAGTGCTGTCCCTTCTTCCAGAAATGCTCCTCCCTCAACTCCAAGTCCTATTCATTCATTCATTCTTCTTCTTCTTCTTTTTTTCTTTTTTTTAAGACAAGGTTTCACTCCTGTCTCCCAGGCTAGAGTGCAGTGGCACGATCATGGCTTACTATTCACTGCAACCTCCTCCTCCCAGGCTCAAGCAATGCTCCCGCCTCAGCTTCCCACAGGTGCACACCACCACAGTCGGTTAAGTTTTGTATGTTTTATAGAGATGGGGGTTTCACCATGTTGCCCAGGCTGGGTCTTGAATTCCTAAGCTCAAGCGATCCTCCTGCCTTGGCCTCCCAAAGTGCTGGGATTACAGGTGTAAGCTACTGCGCCTGGCCCTATTCATTCTTTAGATGTCCATTTCTCCAGGGCAGTCTTCTCCCAGTCCAGGCCCTTCTCTTCCCTGCCATGGTCTAAGAGCTGCAAGAACCTTTCCTTCAAGGCATTTAATTCAATTTAATTCAGTTTGTCCATACACTTACTGAGAGAATTATTTGATCAATGTTTGTCTCCTAGTACACTGCCAGCTCCAAAAGATTTCATCACCATTACAGTTTGAGAGTCTAGCATAGTGGTTGCCACGTAGTAGGAACTGAATGTTTACACAGCAGACAAGGGCAAAGAGCACAACAAAAAAACAAAGAATAATAAATAGGCAATTCACAGAAAACCAAGTACAAGTACTCCATAAGCAAATGAAAAGATGCTCTGCCTTACTTATAATTCAAGAAATGAAAATCAAAGCCACAGTGGGATTATCCTGACCATCCAAATTAGCAAACGTTTAATATTGCAAGTATTGCCAGGAGGGTAAGCAAGCAAATACCCATGGCATTGCTGGTGGGAATGTAAACAGACTCAACCATGTTGGAGGGCAATTTGATGACACGGCTAACACTTTAAATGCCCATACACCCTGACCCCAAATCTCTACTTCTAGGAAACTACTTGAGAGATAGACTTGTGTAAGTATACAAAAATGTTTGTAATGAGGATATTACCTGCTGATTTTTTTAAAATAGAGAAAAAAAAAACTCACCTAAATGTCCATCCATAGAACATTGCTTAAGATGGCTGTAACACTGGCTATCCACACAATGGAACACCAAGTGACTTGAAAAAGAATGAGCTAGGTCGGTGTGTGTGGGTATGGAAAGAATTCCATGATACATTTGTGAAAGAAACAAAAATTCAGAACAGTGTGTTAGGTACAATCCTGTTGGTGCACACTTTTAAATAAAAGAATAGACGTAAGATATATACATCAAATGTTTAGAGAAGGATAGTCATAAAACTATTAACATTTAGGACAGGAACTGGGCTTTATGTTGGGATGGGAGATGAGAAGCGAGACATTTATTTCTCATTTGACATCTTTTTTCTGCCATTTACAATTTGTTTTACCATATGCATGTATTACCTTCTTTAAAGTTGAAACATTTTGAATCAATATGACCGACATGGTAGAAGCAGAAATACCTGTGAAAGGTATTTTCTCTTTTTTATAGCTTCTTCTTACAATCCTATTCACAGTATCAAAAATGCAGAATTGAGGTAGGTTCTGGCTACGATTTTATTGCTTTTAATGGGAATATCGTAGAAGAGGTTATCATCTGGTAACTAAAAAGTCCATTAAAGAACCATTTGAAAGACTGCACAGGAGGAATCTGCAAGGACCTCCCTATGAGATTAAAAATTGGGACCTTGAATCTTTTTTTACCATCTATTACTTTTACTCACCCATTCCCTCTAAAGGTTTGGGTTAATCTTGAATCACACAATAGCAAATACTTTTTAAAATGCCACAACAGATTATTAGCAAATGTGGTCCTGATTCCATAGGTCCATGAATTGGCTTCTGAAACAGCTCAAAAACTAGCCCCCATCTGGCCTTGCATATCAAAAACAGCTGTGGCTACAATTTATATGCCTGCAAGCAGTTCCAGGGCTAGGAATGGCATCCAGAACTACCTCACAAAAGGGTGCAGGTGGCTCCAGGCTTTTGCTAGAGGCTGTGTTCACTGAAGGTCAAGCTTTAACAAAGCCTTTTTGAAGGGCAAGCTCATAGCTATGTCAATATAAAGATACCTTCACTTTCATTTGACACTTGGGTTTTATTCCTTTTTTTTTTTTTTTTTTTTTTTTTTTTTTTGAGACAGGGTCTCAGTCTGTCACCCAGGCTGGAGTGCAGTGGCACCATTATAGCTCACTGTAACCTCGAACTCCTGGGCTCAAGGAATCCTCCTGCCTTGGCCTCCCCAAGTGCTGGGATGACAGGTGTGAGCCATCATGCCTGGCCCCTTATTCCAGTTTTGGTGCTGGGCAAATATTTTTAGCTTAAACTGTGGGCACCAACAATGCCATTCTCCAAGATTCAGGTAACAAGAGCTTATATATGCAAGCCCTGATTATCATATACTTTAATCCCATAATCTTTTATGTATTTAGGTTTTTTTTTTTGAGACAGGGTCTCACTCTGTTACTCAGGTTGGAGTGCAGTGGCACGATTTCAGCTCACTGCAGCCTCTGTCTCCTGGGTTTAAACGATTCTCCTGCCTCAGCCCCTTGAGTAGCTGGGATTACAGGCGTGTGCCACCACACTCAGCTAATTTTTTTTTTTTTTTTTTTTAAGACAGAATCTCGCTCTGTTGCCAGGCTGGAGTGCAGTGGCACAATCTTGGCTCACTGCAACCTCCACCTCCCGGGTTCAAGCGATTCTCCTGTCTCAGCCTCCCGAGTAGCTGGACTATAGGCGCCACCATGCCCAGCTAATTTTTGTAGTTTTAGTAGAAATAGGGTTTTACCATGTTGGCCAGGATGATCTCGATCTCTTGACCTTGTGATCTGCCTACCTCGGCCTCCCAGAGTGCTGGGATTACAGGCACAGGGGTGAGCCACTGCACCCAGTCTTTGTTTTTGTATTTTTTAGTAGAGATGGGGTTTCACCATGTTGGCCAGGCTAGTCTCAAACTCCTGACCTCTATTGATCTGCCTGCCTTGGCATCCCAAAGTGCTGGGATTACAGGTGTGAGCCACTATGCCTGGTCATAATCCTATAATCTTAATGCCCATTGTGATGATGACCCAACCACTTGTTCCTACAACCAAAATAAAGAAGCTGGTTTCCTTACAGCAGACACATGACTATGATCTAGATGTCTCTTTCCTCCTTTGAGAAATGAAGGTGAAGTTCTTCCTAGTTTCTGGCTGGGAGATAGGTTAGCTAAAAAAAAATAATAATAATAAAATAAAAAAAAGTTTCTCCTAGCAACAAATCCCAAATTTTATAATGTTTCAGCAGTTCTTGGAAATCACGCTAAGTAGCCGAACAAACAATATTGGAGTGGTCAGACATCACTGGCCACCAGTACAATGCCAGCTGGAGGTCGGAAGCCTGGCTTCTTTGCCATTTCTGGTCTAAAACAGGAGCTTCCATGGGATTCCACACATGGGCATGAACCCAAATGGGTCTCAGAATGTGTGAGCTAATGTGGATACCCTGAAAATGAAATACAACTCTTCTTATACTGCCTTGGAAGGTTCTGTGAATTTCATCTTTCTTTTCACTAACCTCCAACTGAAATTTAGCGTTTAGTTTTATTATGAATGTAGGTAACAACCATAATAGTATGCAGGGCTGTGATCTATCACCGACAGAAATCACATAGATGTTCATGGGACATTACAGAAGTTACTGATATTTTGAAATATTATTTAAGAACTCATAACTATTTTGAAATTATGATAATTATTAGATCCTCTAGGAGGTCTCCAATTTTAATGTTAAAGAAGCACATGGCTGGGCACAGTGGCTCATGCCTGTAATTCCAGCACTTTGGGAGGCCTAGGTGGGTGGATCCTTTAAGCCCAGGAGTTTAAGACCAGCCTGGGCAACATAGGGAGACCTTGTCTCTATCTAAAGTAGAACAATTAGCCAGGTGTGGTGGTCCACACCTGTGGTCCCAGCTACTTGGGAGGCTGAGGCGAGAGGGTCCCTTGAGCACGGGAGGTTGAAGCTGCAGTGAGCTGTAATTGCACCACTGCACTCCAGCCTGAGAGTGGGACCCTGTTTCAAAAAAAAAAAAAAAAAAAAAAAAAAGAAAAAGAAAAAAAGAAAAAAAAGCCACGTTATTATATAGCAAATTTGTTTTTTAAAGAGTATTTTGATGGCCGAATGCAGTGGCTCATGCTTGTAATACCAGCACTTTGGGAGGCCGAGGCAGGCAGATGATTTGAGAGCAGAAGTTTGAGACCAGCCTGGGCAACATGGAGAAACCCCATCTCTACAAAGAATTAACAAAATAGCCAAGTGTAGTGGTACACACCTGTAGTCCCATCTACTCAGGAGGCTGAGGTGGGAGGATTGCTTGAGCCCAGGGGGTTGAGGCTGCAGTGAGCTGAGATCATGCCACCATACTCCAGCCTGGGAGACGGAGTGAGACCTGGTCTCAAAAAATATATATTTTGATAGTTGTATTTCAAGAGAATTGGTTTCCTTTGTACTCTTCCGTATTTTATTTTATGAGTTTAAAACACTGTTCTGAGAAGGTACCCATAGACTACCAAGGAGTCCTGCTTCCATCTGGATATTCCTGTTTAAAAATTCTAATCTCCAAAATGTCCTCCTTTCCTTTTGACCAAAATGGCAAACACATGCGGGAATGTATTAAAATTCTGTTAAAAGAAAAGCAAACATTTCTTCTTAGGTAGACCAAGTTTAGTTTGATGTAATGTTCAAATTATGGTTTCTGTTAAACAAATATACGCAGATATCACACAGTAATTTTTCCTCAGTCAGATTCACTTTGGTATTTTGAGTTTGGATGGACTCAAACCTGTGTGAGTTTCTAAAATATGAGGTAATACATTTGGACTGAAAATCAGAGAGGATCAGAGAAAGAAGGCTGGCTTTCTCTTTGGCACTCTAATCACAGGCTGTAAGGGGTTTGAATGAAGGGAAATGCCAAGGCTTTGTTCTTATTTCATTGCTAAATTATAGCAAAGTATATCTAATTCTCATTCTTTAAAATATTAGGCTTGATTTATTCGGACTCCAAATTTCCTTTGAATACTTACTGACTTTAAAGAACGTTTGTGTGGTTTAACTTTAAAGAAAGTTTATGTGTGGTTAAGCCTCAAATAATGTTGTATGAAATTGATCCCACCTATGGTATAATAAGAAAATAAACTGGTCAAAAAAGTACTGGGGGCTGTAAAGGTGCAGCCCGTGACTTCGGGAGCTGAGTCCATGGAGCAGTCAGACACATGCTAATACAACGTGACCAGAGAGGCTGGTAAAATGTCCACAAGATGCAGAGGCTTTCAGAGAGTGGGTGGCATGTGAGCAGAGATTTGCAAGGAGAGGAGTGGGTCATCAGACAGAGGATGAGGAAAGGGCATTGGGGGCCTTGAAGAATGGCATGGACAAAGGCAGAGGCAGGAGGGGGCGTGACCTTAGAAGGATGGAGAAGGGAAGTTGTGGGGTGCTGGGAGTGTGGATAGATGGGAGCCCTTGGAGATGAATTTGGACGGAAGACATCGGGCAGACTGTGAGGGCTGATTGTGGGCACTGGGATGCCTAAAAGATTTTTGATCAGGATATGACAACTGAGATCTGGTTTTAGGAGCCTACACTGGCAGCTGAATAGGAAGATGGGTAGCGTGTGATACCCAAAGTTCATGCCACAAACAGTTCTCACGTACCTACCATACCCCTCCCAGCCCATGGACAGAACCAGCCCTGCAACTGTGGCCATCTTGGGCCACGCTCCCCTCTTTAGGCTGAGCTGTCCACTTGCCACGAGCAGGGAAGGACTATGTCTGCCCTTTAGAAGGAATTCCAGGAGGCTAATTTTGCCAGTGGGTCTCATTATAGCCCAATTTATCTAGAAGAGAAACCTGATATCTTTCTCACCCCAAAGTAGTTGCTTCCCAATCCCCTCCTCTAAAAAAAGAAATTGTTCTCCCATTACTCAGATTCCAGTCTTCGCAGTCTTTTTTTTTTGAGACAGGGTCTCGCTCTGTCGCCCAGGCTGGCTTGCAGTGGCATGATCACGGCTCACTGCAGCCTCAACCTCCCAGGCTCAAGCAATTCTCCCACCTTAGCCTCCTGAGTAGCTTATAGGTGTGCACCATCATGCCCAGTTAATTTTTTATTTTTTGTAGAGACAGGGACTCACTTTATTGCCCAGGCTGGTCTCAAACTCCTGGGCTCAAGTGATCCTCCCACCTTGGCCTCCCAAAATGCTGGGATTACAGGTATAAGCCACTGTGCCTGGCCTGCTGTAATTTTCAAGGGGCAGGAGCCCTGTCTCAGTTAGTACCTGACCAACAGACACTCAACAGATATTGCCAAGTAATGCTGGCAGCCCCCTCTTATCGTTGGGGGGGGGTGGGTCTTGTTCAAGAGCTAGTCACTTAATGGCCCCATCTCTGCTCCTCTGTTTCCTATGCTGCCAGCTCCTGCTTCTAACTCTCATCCCTAATCTTAGTGTCTATGCCCTGTTCTTTGACACTTAATCAATTGCTTTTGTGAATTTTTTTTTTTTTTTTGCTATCCTAAATGCTGTGTTTAAGTTTCTCAAGATTTTTTTTTTTTTTTTTTTTTTTTTTTACCTCAGGAGCAGAAAGGTGAATTAATCAGACTCTTTAGCCTGCGGCAATTTTGTTGTACAAGATCCGCCTCTCCTGTCTTGTCTTATTTTATTTTTCCCTTTATGCCAGATTCCACCACCATCAGTCCCTGCCTGTCCCAACAAGCACCTACACTAATGTGATACAGATATGTAATTTACATAAATGTTACTGGCTTTTCCCTTTGCTTTTTATACTGTCTTTGTTGCTATAATGTCCATCTAGATAATTGCTTTCTAACTGCCATATAGAATTCCATGACATTTCACCTACCTCAGTTTACTTATCCAGTCCCCTAGGCCTCTGGAGCCTGGTTTTAAATTTCCTTGTTACAGTCCACAGTGTCAGTAAAGAGCTGATATTTAGTGATGACTCACTGGGTATTTTTTATAAAACATCAGAAGCCAAGAAGGCCCATTTTCTTTTTTTTCTTTTTTTTTTGAGACGGAGTCTTGCTCTGTCGCCCAGGCTGGAGTGCAGTGGCGCGATCTCCGCTTACTGCAAGCTCCACCTCCCAGGTTCATGCCATTCTCCTGCCTTAGCTGCCCATGTAGCTGGGACTACAGGAGCCCACCACCACGTCTGGCTAATTTTTTTTGTATTTTTAGTAGAGACGGGGTTTCATTGTGTTAGCCAGGATGGTCTCGATCTCCTGATCTCGTGATCTGCCCGCCTCGTCCTCGCAAAGTGCTGGGATTACAGACGTGAGCCATCGTGCCCGGCAAGAAGGCCTATTTTCAAAAACAAAAACCCATCAATAGGAAGAGGAAAAGTATCTTATCAGGGCTCACATATATATGCAAAAGGCAGCAACATGTGCCCCAGAATGCATCTTCCTCTCGGCACAGAGAGGGAAAACTGGAGGTGCCTAAAAAATAAGATATCAGAAGTGGGGTCAGAATTCAGCCTTTATGCCTCCTGGTCACCTGGTCAGGTCAGCCCCAGAAGTCCCCATGGAGGAACATCTGTGGTGATCTCATGGAGTTGAGTATTAGGATTCCACATGAGGAAAGTCCAGGATTCTATGTGAGTGATCAGACCACACGAGGAAAGAAGCATCCTGTATATACTGTAAGGCGGAAAGCCCCAAGAAGTGACACCTGCTTGGTTTGAGGGAGGAAGGCCTTGGAAGTTGGGTGGAAGGGTGATAATGTGCGGTCAGATGTGCACCATGGCTGGGTAGGATAACAGCCCACTCGCTGGCCTGGCATCAGCCCACACGTCCAGTCAGCTATGATCTAAAGCACTGGTCATCAGACTACAAAAAAGCAAAACCAACACACACACACACACACACACACACACACACACCCCACACTCTATAAAACAGGAAAGTGCTTTTTAAAATTAATTAATTTATTTATTTTTAGTAGAGACGGGGTTTCACCGTGTTAGCCAGGATGATCTCGATCTCCTGACCTCATTCCTGATCTGCCCGCCTCGGCCTCCCAAAGTGCTGGGATTACAGGCGTGAGCCATCGTGCCTGGCAAGAAGGCCTATTTTGACACCAAACAGGTGTCACTTCTTGGGGCTTCCCCCCTTACAGTATATACAGGATGCTTCTTTCCTCGTATGTTCTGATCACCCACATAGAATCCTGACCTTTCCTCATGTAGAATCCTAATATTCAAAAAAATTCCCGTTGAATTATTTTGAGTGTTGCGTTGTGATTCTCGCATGTGATATTCCTGCAAGACTGAACCACTTATGTCTCTGGACTTATAAGGGTTATGTATCTAATAATGGCAGCTTGTCCACCCACTCACTAGTGAACAAAAAGAATTCAATCAATACTTCTGTGCGATTATAGCACAGTACTGCAGTGCAATCCTACAGCACGACTGCACTGTAGTGTGGATTTACTTCTTTATGTGGTAACTGCATGGCCAAACATATCCTATACTGGGTTGAATGGTGTCCTCCCAAAATTCACATCCACCCAGAACCTGTGAATGTGACCTTATTTAGAAATAGGATCTTTGAAGATGTTATTTAGATGAGCTCATGCTGCATTAGGGTGGGTCCTAAATCCAGTATGACTGGTGTCCTTGGAAAAGAAGGCAATTTGGACAGGCAGACACAGAGACACACAGTGAGAATGCCACATGACAATGAAGGCTGGGACTGGAGTTAGGCAGCCACAAGCCAAGGGAGGCCAAGGATTGCCAGCAAGCACTGGAAGCTGATGGAGGGTCACGGAACAGATTCTTGCTCTAAGCCCCCAGGAAGGAACCAATCCTGCTGACACCTTGATTTCAGAATTCTGGTCTCCAGAACTATGAGAGAATGAATTTCTGATATTTTAATCCACCCAGTTTGTGGTATCTTGTTATGGCAGCCACAGGTAACTAATACACATCCCTGTTATCTAATTCATGTGTGTGCTTGCTTCAGGGTTGGAATGTTTTGGCGGTTGTGGAGTGGTGGGTGTTTTGATTGGCTTGTAACAGACTGAAACACCAATATTTGAAGCCAGTGTTAAATAGACCTACCCAAATAGAGGAAAAAACAAACAAACAAACAAAAAACCAGGGCCTAATTCCAAATCTTAAGCTCCAAATCTGTGGCTAAATTGCGATATTAGGGAGTAAGTGGAAGGGTTGATCTCAATGTCATGGGACAGCTGATGTTTTAAATTTTATTATACTATGAACCAACATAGGACAGTTCTTTCTTTGATTTTACAACACACACACAAACACATACACACACAATGGCTTCCATATTCTGTTCTAATTACCTGCTCTCATTAAAAAAATATAAACACACATCTAAATTCCATTCCTGTTCTAGGCACTGTAGAATCCAAAGCCCATTCAATGCTGGGAATTTGGGTAATTAAAAAAAAAAAAATCTGAAAGTTAGTGACTAAAAATAGGAAATTTGAAGTATAAGCTTGAATCCAATGAAAAGATGCAAGATTGTGAGGGGAATTTCAAATGAGCCATTCAGAGTTATAACCAACAAGGCCTTGTCGCCATGGGTTCCAACATGACGGCACGAATTCATTCCTGGCTACCAAACATACTGCTAATGGCAGAAGTGGTTAACCTAAAAAACACAGGATGTACATAGATGCTAATTTAATATAAGGGTTTTGTAGAGACACAAATGAACCCAAACTTTGGTGTTTTTGAGTATTAGAACTCCAAGCAATAACTGAATATCAATTTTAATGTCCTTTGGGAACCAATGTACATAAAAAAATTCCTGTTTAATTATTTTGAGTGTTGCGTTGTGATTCTCGCACGCCATACGCCTGCAAGACTGAACCACTTCTGTCTCTGGAGTTATAAGGGTTATGTATCTAATAATGGCAGCTTGTCCAACCACTCACTAGTTGAACAGGCAGGAGACATTTCTCTAACAGTAACAATTCAAGACATTATTTTTATTTGTATTTATTTATTTTTCATCTTTTTATTTTAGGATTGGGGGTACATGTGCAGGTTTGTTATGTGGGTAAATTGCGTGTTGTGGGGGTTTGGAGTACAAATATTTCATGACCAAAATAGTGATCACAGCAACTGGTAAGTAGTTTTTCGATCCTCACTCTCCTCTCACTCTTCATTTCCAATTGGGCCCCTGTGTCTACTGTTCCCCTCTTTGTGTCCATGTGTACTCCATGTTTAGCTCCCACTTATAAGAGAGAACATGTGGTATTTGATTTTCTGCTCCTGCATTGATATGCTTAGGATAATGGCTTCCAGCTGCATCCATGTTGCCGCACAGGGCATGAACTCACTCTTTTTTATGGTTGTGTAGTATTCCATGGTGTGTATGTACCACATTTTCTTTATCCAATCCACCGCTGATGGGCTTCTAGGTTGATTCCATGTCTTTGCTACTGTAAACAGTGCTGCAATGAACATACGAGTGCATGTGTCTTTTTGGTAGGATGATTTATATTCCTTTGTGTATATATCCAGTAATAGGATTGCTGGGTTGAAGGCAGTTCTGTTTTAAGTTCTTTGGGAAATCTCCAAACTGCTTTCCATAGTGGCTGAACTAATTTACATTCCCACCAGCAGTGTATAATTGTTCCTTCTTCTTTGCAACCTTGCCAACATCTATTATTTTTTGACTTTTTGTAATAGCCATTCTGACTAGTGTGAGATGGTGTCTCATTGTGGTTTTGATTTGCATTTCTTTAATGATTAGTGATATTGAGCAGTTTATTGGCTGTGTGCATATCTTCTTTTGAGAAGTGTTCATGTCCTTTGCCCACTTTTAAATGGGGTTGTTTGTTTTTTGCTTGGTGATTTGTTTAAATTCCTTATAGATTGTGATATTAGACCTTTGTCAGATGCATAGTTGGCAAATATTTTCTCCCAGTCTGTAGGCTGTCTGTTTACTCTGTTTCTTTCGCTGTGCAGAAGCTCTTGTTTAATTAGGTCCCACTTGTCTATTTTTAGGTGAAATCAAATAGATACCAGCTGGAATGCAAAATCAAATTTGGACGATAAATCACAAGATTTCAAGAAATTGTGGTCTTGTGGTAGAGGAACCCTGGGCTAACTCCTTACTCCCAGGTATTACCTTTACTAGGGCTTCATGGGAAAGCCTAAGAGGCACTGGTGGAGTGGGTTTATCTCTATCCATCCCGAGAATCTGAAAATAGTACTTCCATCTATCTTCTGCTATGTTCCTTTATAATTTTGTTTTACTTAAAAACTGTTTTTAAAAATGTAAAATGTCAAATATACTAAAAGTAATCAAAACAGTATAATAAATTCTCAGGTACCCATCACCAAGCTTCAGGAATCATCGGCATTCAGCCATTCTTGTTTCATCTATAATCTACACCTGTGTAATTGCTTCATGATTTTTTCACTCTCAACACATCTCTCAGGGGCAATAGTTTTGTTCTTTTCCCAGGAAGTACTCTCTCAAAGAAGACCTCAAGAATATAGATTTTTTTTTTTACTTGTCTGCTTTAATTCCATTTCTAAACTGGGTTAAGGAATGCAAGGTGGAGCTCAGAATGGAATTAACCCCCCTTGCAGAATGTTGCTGCAACTTGTGGTATTCAGCACCAGGGGATAGTAAGCTCCAGGAGATAGGAGGGACCCTAGCAGGATAGTAGGGTCACAGGGCATAGTTCTAGAGCCATGATCCTCAAAGCATGATCCCTGGACCAGCAGCATCAGCATCATCTGGGAAATCTGAGAACTTGTTAGAAATGGAAATTCCCAAGTTCCACCCTAGACCTCCTGAACCAGTCTCTGGAAGTGAGGCCTGAAATATGTGTTTTAACAAGCCTTCCTGGTGATTCTGTTGCATACTCAAGTTGGTAACCACTGTTCCAGAGACATGGAGAACATGAGACACGAGCAACTGCAAGAATCAGGGGTATGATACCTAATCTATGTTCTCTGAATATCCATGTGCATGCTGGCACACACACACATACACATGCTCACATAGGGATATTCTTATTTAAAATAGTCAAAAACTTATTTCTACATGAAAAATGGGATATAGGCATTTTTTTTTTTTTTTTTTTTTTTTTTTTTTTTTTTTTTTAGAGACAGATTTTTGCTCTTGTCGCCCAGGCTAGAGTGCAATGGCATGATCTCAGCTCACTGCAACCTCCACAAGCGATTCTCCTGCCTCAGCCTCCTGAGCAGCTAGGATTACAGGCATATGTCACCACGCTTGGCTAATTTTGTATTTTCAGGATAGACAGGGTTTCACCATGTTGGTCAGGCTGGTCTCAAACTCTTGATCTCAAGTGATCCACCCAGCTTGGCCTCCCAAAGTGTTGGGATTACAGGAGTGAGCCACTGTGCCTGGCCAGCATTATCTTAAGAAAAGAAAATGCCAAGGCAAAACTTTCAGCATCCTTTTAGCTCTATTTAATTTTGTTAATTCTGCTTTTAAATTTTATAAGTCATGTACAATAGACACTCCTAAAGCTTACCCATTAACCTATCCTAACCTATCCTAAAGGTCCACCCAATACCTGCACCACCCTGCCAGGCATTTTTAGTCATTCAACAAAGAGTAGTTTAGCACCTACTATGTGCCAGGCACTGTTTTAGGTGCTGGGGATAGTAGCAGTGAGCAAAACAGACTCGCCACCCCCCACAACAACCACCATACATCCTTGCCTTCATGAAGCTTACATTTCAGTGCTTAGATAAACTATGTTCATCTCATAATCCTCTGGGACAGGGTTTTGTGGATGAGAAGAATAAGTTCAGGAAGGTTAAGTATTAAGGTTGGTACAAAACTAATCGCAGTTTTTGCCATTAAAAGTAATGTCAAAAACCACAATAACTGTTGCACCAACCTGATACTTTGTCCAAAGTCACAGAATAAGTAACTATCGGAGCTATGACTTGACCCCATATCTGCTTGTCTTGTTCTATGGCCCGCCCTCTACTCCACATTGGAACAAGGAAATAAGATAGTAGGTGTGGGGGCAACTGGACAGTCAGCTTCTCACAGGTTCTGAAATATTGTCCAGTACAATTGTTTTTAGGTTTCACATCTATCTACAAATCCTTTTAACTAGTTAGGCCTGTTAAAAAGTCAGTGCTTTCCCTTTAGTGTACTATCTTTAGTCATTTCTAATCTATTATTTAAGATGGCTCAAATTACCCCTGTAGCTTGGCAGAAGTTGGAAATGAATTTATCTGGGGTAGAGGCAGGATGAAAGACTTAATATCTAAATTCTACTTTGATGTCCAAATTGGTGGCAAAGCTCACAGTAGTCGTCTGATTCCTCCCTAATGATACTGTGGTTGTCATGGTGATGGGAGGGGATTGTGAAATATCACAATGAAGCCTTATATAAATCTATTTCCAGGCTAGATGGGAGACATTCGAGGATGACATCAATAAAACGTAAGATGCTGTAAGATTGTGTAGCCAGACTATGTCTCTTTTTCAGAAGCCCAAGGGGCAACAGCTGCTGAAAGAATCAGCAACATAGGTGTAGGCAGAGGGCCATGTGGGCACAGTGACCTCCAGGGCCTCTGGGGCCCTGCAGAGGATACTAGGAGCTCATTAGGAAGACAGCAGGAAGGACCAAGGCAGTTCCTGAGGGCAGTTTCCAAAGGCCAGAGGGTAGCCACATGGCCCTGGAACAGGGGGAATTTAATGCTTGTCAAGGACACTGTGGCAGCTGTCCTGCCCAATGGGAGGGACCAGAGCATATGGGGTTCTAAGATTACAATGACGGCATCTTAGATTAAGATGACTCCAGTCACTGTTTTCTACCATTACCCAAAAGCCTTTTAAACTAAACTTCCCAGGTTACCTTGGTTTGAAAAGCCTGGGCTGCCTCGTTATTGATCATAATATTAACAATTATCATAGCATTATGTAGATTCAACAGTTAATTCACCTTTTACAGATGTAAACTTGATGTTTTAAAATTTATTAGTTTCACATCCTTGAAAAATTCCCTTTCCCTAGCCTTTCGTCCCTGATAACCACTGATCTGTTCTCCACACCTATGGGTTTGCCTTTTCCAGAATGTCATAACAAATGGAAGTATAGAGTATGTGGTCTTTTGAGACTGGTTTCCTCCACTTAGCATAATGCATTTGAGAATAATCCATATTGTGTGCATCAGTGGTTTATTCTTTTTATTGCTGGAGTAGTATTCCATTTCATGGATGTACCCTAGGTCAGCCATTCCCTAGTTGAGGAATAATTCGGTTGTACTAGGTTAAAGGGTTGTGAATAGAGGCTTATCAATTTTATTGACATTTTCAAAGAACAAGTATTTTGTTTCTTAATTTTCTCTATTGTTTTTCTGTCTTAAATTTCACTGATTTCTGCTCTTAGTTTTATTATTTCCTCCCTTCTGCAATTCTCCCTTCTGCAAAGCAAATTCCAAAGAAATATGATTTGGGATTAACTTGCTCTTCTTTTCCTAGTTTCTCAGGGTTGAACATTACATTATTGATTTGAGCTCTTTCTTCTTTTCCAGTATAAGCATTTAATGCCATAAATTTCTGCTAAGCACTGCTTTAGCTGCATCCCACACATTTTGACATGTCGTATTTTCACTTTCATTCAGCTGAAAATATTTTCTAAGTTGATGTGAGAATTCCTCTTTAATTCAGTGATTGTTTAGAAGTGTATTGTTTCATTCTCATGTTTCTTTTTAAATATTTGGGGAATTTCTAGATCTCTTTCTGTTACTGATTTCCAGTTAAATTCCATTATGATGGGAAAAGCGATGTTCATATTATAACTATATTAAAAATTTTCAAGTCTGTTTTATGGCCCAGAATATAGTTTATTTTAGTGACTGTTCCATGTACACTTGAAACAAATATGTGTTCTGCTGCTGTTGGTTGGAGTGTTGTATAAATGTCAGTTAGGTCAAGTTCTCTACTTGTTCTATCAATTATTTTAAGAAGAAGACTAAAGTCTCCAAGCATTATTGGGGATTTGTCTATTTTTCCTTTCACTTATGGCTGTTATGTTTTCTTGGTTAATTTCCCCTTTATTATCATGTAATTTCCCTCTTCATTTTTGGTAATTTTTCCTTGTTTTGAAGTCTACTTTGTGTAATATTAATATAGCCACTCCAGCTTTTAATTGATTAGTATTTCCCCGATATATCTTTAAAAAATTTTGTTTCCTTTAAATCTATTTATATGTATCATTACATTTAGAGTGGATTTCTTATAGATAGTATATCATCGGGTCTTTCTTTTTCAATTTAATCTGACCATCTACATTTACAATGAGTAGTGATTAGATTTTGCTCTATTTTATTATTCTTCTTTTTGTCACCTTTTCTGTTCCTCTGTTATTTTTCCTTTCTTTTTTGTACTTGCATAATTTTTAGTATTCTATATAATTTATCTATTTGCATGTTGGTCATGTTTGTACTATTTTTTAGTTGTTGTCTAGGTGTTGAAATATGCAAACCTAATTTGTCATAGTCTACTTTGAGTTAATATTTACCATTTCAAACAAAATGTAGAATTTTTAAAAGCAACAATGGGGAAAGCTCTGCATGTGTGGAGGCTAGGAATATAGGGGAATTTTCTGTACCTTCAATTTTTCTGTGAACCTAAAACTGATGTAAAAAATAAAGCCTATTTTCAAAAAAAATCTGAAACCAAACAAACACAAAACAAAGGTCCTTTTACTCTCCCCTATTTATGTTATATTTGCCATGTGTATTTCATCTACATATATTGAAATTCTCCCAATGTTACATATATTTTTTTGCTTACAATAATCATGCCTATTTTATAGAACTTAAGAGGATATGACTTTGGCTTTTTCTTTTAACCTCACAATAATCTTGGTAAATAGGTAAGCAGATACAATGAAGTCCATTTTAGAGGCAAGGAAACTAAGTTAGATACTTGTCTGCTCTGACACAGCTGGCAAAGAGTTGAACCAGGACTCAAACCTATATCCTACTTCTTTCCCCTGTACCAGGCTGCATTTTGTTCCTCATTTGTAAGTTACAGCTTTGATACAGAACTAGAGTCTGTATGGCACAGAATGTATCATGAAATTGTAAAGATATATTGGCAAGAGAACTAGGTTTCAGACCTGCTCTGCTCACTGCAGGTCATAAGGAAAGAGCTGAATCCAGGCTTAACACTCAACTTGTGAATGCAGAGCTTGGGAACTTTCACAAATAATAATAAAGTATTTTTCCCCTTGAAGATACCATATGAGCCAGATGAGGTGGGTCTTACATCCTCTATGTGGCACCAAGATAATAAACCAAAATTGACCTGGGTCTAGTTTCTGAGGCACTGGGTCAACCACATTCTGGCTGATGCTGTTCACGTTCCCAACTAATAAACAGATTAGGTCCATGGTCATTTATCTTGGCTCTCCTCCATTTGGGATTTGCTACTTCTATTCATCAAAATAATCAAGATTCCAACTACAGATGGCTGAGTAAAATAATCATTTCTGTGGAAATCCTATTTCCCTTCCCTTAAATTGGTGGTTTTAAAAACTGTGTTCCTTAGAGTCCACGAGATTTTCATTAAGTTTCCAGATTTCTACAAAGTGTTCTCAGAGGTCATCCTGGAACAGAGGGTGGAATGGAGTGGAGGGGGGCACCTCCCTGTTGCTTTGTTTTAAATATTTTATGTTATTTGAACAAACAGTTCCTTGGAATTAAATAAATTGGAAAACTTCCACTTTGGAGCATTGACTCAGCCCCCTAGGATGGGAAAGAGCTTGAAGTTTATCTATCTTAGTCTACCTCTGTGTGGAAGGCTTGAATTCATCATCATCAAGTGACATCCAGCCTGGATCTGAGCAGCTTCAGAGGCAGGGGATTCCCCACATCCCTAGCAGCTCATCCCGTCTTGACTAGTCCTGATGCTTTTACTCCTCCGTGTATCACTGCTTCTCAAACTTGGCAGCCCATGGCAAGCACCTGAAAAGTTTTTTTTTTTTTTAAACTGATGCCTGGGACTCACTCCCAGAAACTCTGATTTAATGGGTTCAGGTACAGCCTGAGCAATGGGAGATTTGAAAGTTTCCTGGTGGTTCTGATTTGTAGCAAAGTTTGGGAACTGTTGCCTTAGATAAGCTAAGATCTACACCCTACACGTGTCTACTCAGTGCTCTTACTCTTCCCTGGAAAGCAGGGATAACAAGTCAAACTATCTCCCACATAAGAACCTTAAGAAAATCTGAAGACAGCTTCACTTTCTTCCCAGCGTTTCCAATTAAAGTCCCGGTGCTGCCTAGACACCTCCTCCTGCCACATGTTATCTGGCTGATCTATGCTGTCTATAGACCAGTGAGGAGCCCCCCAGAAGGTAATAACTAGGATGGGTCTGATCATGGCACGGAAGAGCAGAACCGTGATGCCCCTTCTTCTCCACAGTCCACTTCGATTGCTGCAGCTCAGCTTTCCATGGAACCCCACCTACCTGATAGAAACGCTTTGATTTTTTTTTTCACACAGGTGCTGCTGCTAAACTTTTTTTTCCCCCATCTTGAATTTGGTCACTGATTCCTGGCTAAGGCCTAACGACAACCAGAAAACCAAATCAGCAGAACCTGCAGGCAATTCACCCTTACATCCTGTAGCATTTTACATTTCGCAGAGTAAATTCACACACCTTATTTTAATTATCCTCCCCCTAGCTGTCCTTATGCCAATCCCGTTTTCCAGGTGAGAAAGCTAGTTTTAGAGCAAAGAATAGGCATGCCCCCAAACCACATGGTGAGTAAGTAGCAGAGTAGGGGATGTAATCCATTTTGTGATCCGTACACCACGCGACCCTACCTCCCACACAACTGCACAGTCCATGGTAGGCCAGGGACGGGACCTCACAGCAGGGAAACCTCGGCTTAGTGCTGCCGCTTCGTGTGGCAGTGTTCCAGGGCCACCCACGCTCTGTGCACAGTTGTGTGCAACACCATAACCGCAAGACAGGGGTCTTTGCCACAGTGCTGAGAAAATAGGCCAGGTTTCAGGACAACGCTATTTGCCCCTCACTTTAAGTCCTGACAGAAATTAGGTGGTGACTCAAAAACTTCCTTGGAGAAAGACTGCCACATACATGGCTCAGCCAAAAACAATAAAACAAAACCAAACAAAACACCAAAAAACACTCCAGGTCAGAATGGCAATCCGTTTGGCAAAAATTCCTAACCCAGCTCAAGATGAATTCCTTGCTGCATATACATGTGATGCCTTATTCTCCTTTTGGTTCCTGACGTGGCTTTGCCCCAGGACCGAAAAATATCTAACAGCCAACACTTAAACGATATACCCTTTCAGTTAGTTTCTATATAGTTTGGTTTTCTGGTTGCACGTTTGGTATATTCTCAGGGCTCTCTCATTCAAACTCCCATTACTGACCCTGCTACAGGTCTTCATTTCACTTATTTCTTGGATTGGACTAAAGACAAGGCCGATAGCCCTTGGCCCGGCACTGGGCGTGGAAGGTCCCAGGTGCAGGCAATAAGGAGGGGTGTTGTCTATAGAGGATTGAAAAACAGTCATAAAACTGTCTAGAAGTCGTGCTTTGTATTATCATCGTGTAAAATACTCCCCTGCTGGGTCAGAGCACTACCACTCTCCCTCCTCCCCAGCCTTGGCAGGTCACCGAAGACGTTCAATCACAGACTTCAGTCCCAATCTGCTACGGCCTGGGATCTGTTTCTGCCCTGTGTCCCGTGAGTTTGGCAGGACAGAAGTCACATCTAACCAGGCTCAGCAGGACTTCCCCAAAACTTCCCAGACAGTACAGACGGAAGGGAACTCAGTTAACGCTGTTAAAAACAATATAGTCCTAAAAAATGATGCAGCTTCTATGGCAGAACCAAAAACCAGAGCAAACTGGATTTTAAGAGGCTCCAAGAATATACTCTTGCACAACACAGTGGTTATTCCCGAGCCCTGGAAAGTATCAGGCTGGAAAAAGAGGGCATGAAATTGTTTTTATTTGAAAGGCATTTGTTTGGGAAGAGGATGCCTTCTCCAAGCAAAATGTTAGCTTGCTTGGTTAGAAGTTAATTACAGTATTCATTACTTAAAGCAAGCCTGGAATTTTGGCTTGAATTCTTAGGAACCTATGATTCAGGAGGGAAATGACCTATTCAACCCCAGGCCAGTGAGCTAAAAGTTAATCTGATAAGTGCCTTGTTCAAAAGGGCCCAAGAGATAAGAAATAAATCCCCGAAGGGGTAAAAAACAAAATTGTGGTTTTAAATCCAGGAACATTATCGTAGAGATATCAGAATGTTTGTTACTGAGATTGGAGCTAAATGAGGAAATGACTTAAAAGAATAAAGTGGTTAGCTGCCTTGGTTCCCAAATTAATAATGTCCTTGTTCTTTTGATATCTCCGATATTCACATGTTGGTTTAATTAAAATATTTGGACCCTAAAGTGCAGTGCAAGCAGGGAAATCATGCATTTGGTATGTGACTTTAATGGACTATAGCTTATTCTAATCTGTCTTCAAAAGCAAACTTTATCCTTGTTGGTCATCTTCAGTCAGCCCTGTCTTCTGGGCTGGGTACTACTGACTAACTCATGTGGGCCACTGGACATCACAGCTGTTTTTCAGTTGTCCTATCCTTGATGCCTATTTGACCCTTAACTTTGGGTTTCTCCCAAGGTTGGAGTCTCAGCTTGTGGTTTTCGTGCTGCGTGAGACTGACCTGATTGCTGGGACTTCTAGGCTCCCCTGTTTCACCGAACTGCCCTCCCATCTCAGCTCAGAGACCCTAACTCCAACTATCAATAGGCCATGCCCTTGACCTTAACCCCTCCTGCCTCCTTTCGGATTATCCTCCATCAAGCATCCCTTCTCCCTCCCATCTCTTATCTCCCACTCTGCCAACTCCTCTCCATCCTCCAGGAAACATATTCCAATTATCCTAGCCTTAAAAAAGGAAAAGACAAACCACATCTTGCCTCAGTTCTGGCACCCCTTAATCCTCCTCCTCCTCTTCACCATCAAACTTCCTAGATAACATTCACTGTGGCTGCCTCGCACCTGCAAAGGTCATGCGAGATGTTGTAGCTGCTAGATCCAGCTGTCTCTTTTCTTAGATCTCACGTTGATGGCATGTTAACCCTTTTTGCTAGAATGTAGACTGCTTCTCCCCAAATCTCTCATCTTCGACTCCAGGGCATTGCATCCTCCAACCTCTGTCTACCTCGGAGCCAGTTCCTGGTTCTCTTCTCCAAAGGCAGCTGGTGCTACAGTCTTTAGAAGGTGGCTATGCTCACCACTGTCCACCAACAGTTACCTTCTCTGGTCAATTTCTGTTTTTCTCTCCATTCTATCCCTTGGACAAT
This sequence comes from Chlorocebus sabaeus, assembly GCF_047675955.1. Taxonomy (NCBI): domain Eukaryota; kingdom Metazoa; phylum Chordata; class Mammalia; order Primates; family Cercopithecidae; genus Chlorocebus; species Chlorocebus sabaeus. The sequence continues at coordinate 47,501,956 of NC_132929.1, read as the reverse complement.
CTCAACCATCCACAATTTATATCTTTTGTCCTGAGTTCCAGCACCAGGTCTCCCCAGCCTGTTAGAGATTTCCCCTGTATGTTTTATAAACACCTCCAGTTCAACATATCCCAAACCAAACACACCATTTTCTCTCCCATCCCTGCCTCATCTTGTTCACTAGCTCACGTGTCCTCCCAGTCATCAGGCTGGAGACCTCTGGGTTCCCCTGGCTCTTCTTTTACCCCTAGCAGTGAATTAACTACAAAACCCCATTTTCCAAGCAAGCTGCATCCTCATTCCACCATATGCAGTCAAAACTTCCACACCCCAGGTCGATGCCCACACTGTCTTGTCTGGAAGGCCAGCCCCAGATGAGGAGAGTGCTGAATAGAAAAAAACTCTGTTTCAAAACCTGCCACTTACCAGCTTGGACCTCAGTATCCTCACATGCAAAATAAGGGGCTAGACAATCTCTGAGGCTTTGTGATTCTCTGGATGCAATTCCTCACCATGTCTGCATGTCCCAAAGCTTGTGTATCCTTCAAGATCCTTCTCCTCTCAAAGCATTCTCTGCCTCTCTCCCTGCCACCCCAACTAGAGGTAATGTCTCCCCACTCTGGATGACTGTCACAGTTTCTATATTTCTTACAGGGGGTTTAATCACTGATTACGAATCTCCCTCATTAGATGAACTGCCACTAACTCTTGGAGGGAAGGGTTCATGTCTTGCACTTTTTCTTCTTCTTTAGATTCTCCTTGTATGTAGTAGATGACCATGATGTAGTCATTGAATGAATGAATGACTGCAAAATCTTCCCCACTGATGAAGAAGCTGCCGGAGCTTCTCATTTCCTCCTGGCTGCTGTCTTGACACAGGGCTGGAATAGCTTGCCTATTCTGAGAACTGGAATAAGGGGTGGGCCAGCCTGGCAGCTGCTGAGAGTGTTGGTCTATAAGGGGCTCTAAAACACCTCCAGGACAGCAACATCTCACCAGATACGCAAGAAGATGATGGAACTCCTGTACATGGCAAGAAGAATGTCCTGGATAAGCTGCTCGGGGTTAGACGAGACACTTCCCTCCCCAACAAGGCAACACTTCATTAACAATAGAAGTCAGTCCAATTCCATCTGAGGAATGCGACTCTGGTTATCTGTGGGGTTTTAGTTTTGTTAGTTGCAGTGTGCAAATTGGGTGCTGCCCGCCTTGCTCTTCCTCTCCACACACAGGGCTCAGCCTGTCCTCAAAATGAAAGTTCAGGCTGGGCGTGGTGGCTCATGCCTGTAATCCCAGGACTTTGGGAGGCCCAGGCGCGTGGATCATGAGGTCAGGAGATCGAGACCTTCCTGGCTAACACGGTAAAACCCTGTCTTGACTAAAAAATACAAAAAATTAGCCAGGCGTGGTGGCAGGTGCCTGAAGTCCCAGCTACTCAGGAGGCTGAGGCAGGAGAATGATGTGAACCTGGGAGGCGGAGCTTGCAGTGAGCCGAGATCGAACCACTACACTCCAGCCTGGGTGACAGAGCGAGACTTTGTCTCGAAAAAAAAAAAAAATAAGAAAGTTGACGAAGTATTTGAAGACTCAGTTTGAGGGACACCGGCTGTGGGCTGGCTCCGGGTGTCCATCCCTCTGGCCCTGCTCCTTTCCCTGCAAGACCCTTCCATTCTGCCAGTTCCTTGACTGCCCTTCAGTGGCTTAGGATTATCTTCATTCTTTGGCTTCTGCATTTTCCCTTCCAAATTCTACCCATTCTTTAGGGCTGGGCCCACATTCCACCTCCTCTACACTTCCTCCACCCTTGATCACTTCATATAGCACTGGTTTCTCTCTGATTTGAAGGCCCAAAGTGGACTTTTTATCCTTCCCTAGGCCAAACAGTTTACATCAGAGTCGGTGAAGATGGTATCACTATGTACTTCCCGTTCAGAGTGGCTAAGGCTTGCCATGTCTGCACGTCGCAGTCTGGATTCAAACTTGGGTTTAGGCTACAACACACTTGATATTTTCACTGCCATCATGCTTCTCCCTGGTCTGTCATACAAATCATTGTAGCTAGGGGTTGTAGCCAACTGGCCCATGTATGTCCAGGACCAAGTGCCTGGTTCATGGTGGTTGCTGGACACATGCATAATAACTGAATAAATACTTAGCTCTGAATTATATAATACAGGGTTGTATTAGTCTGTTCTCACGCTGCTAATAAAGACATGCCTGAGACTGGGTAATTCATAAGGGAAAAGAGGTTTAATTGACTCACAGTTCCACATGGCTGGGGAGACGTCACCATCATGGTGGAAGGTGAAGGAGGAGCAAAGTCATGTCTTACATGGTGGCAGGCAAGCGAGCATGTGCAGGGCAACTCCTCCTTATAAAACCATCCGATCTCATGAAACTTATTCACTGTCACAACAGCAAGGGAAGACCCATCCCCATGATTCCATTACCTCCCACCCAGGCCCTCCCACAACACGTGGGAATTACGGGAGCTGCGATCTGAGATTTGGGTGGAGACACAGGCAAACCATATCAAAGATGAATATAATGTGCTATCTTGTCACTCAGCAATTTTCATGTTAGGGTGCTAACTCTAAGAAAACTGGTTTCTTGGGGAGAAATCACTTTAAGTTCTGTTAAAAACTTTGTAGAGTTTTTCATTAAATATTGGCTAAAATTTGCCAAGATCCTTGCCCCCTCACCAGAGACAGGGGCTGAAAACAGCGCTGACAAGAAAGAAATTAAGGAGGCTCCCCAGGAATTAGACCCATCTCCATCTACCCCAGGCTGTGGTAGAACCTTAGGCCTGCAGCTGAGCCACGCAGCTGGACTCAGTGCCTACATATCAGAGTACCAAACCTCTGAGGCCCTGTTCCCAGTACTATGTAAGACTCGGTCCCGTCTCTTTGCTGTATCTCAGGTTATAACCACTCACAGGTTCCTCCCTTGCTGACTCAGGCCACTAACCAGGAATGATTGAGTGAAACATTAAGATGCCAATGGATAGCTGAGCAAATGACATAAGCTAATGGAAGTATGTTCAATCTCCCTTGTAATCTAACACAAATTACAATAATAAAACTGTATCATTTTCACCTGCCATATAACAACAACAGAAAAATTAAATGATAATAGAGATTTCTGGGTCTACATGATGAGACAATCACATAAGAACAGAAGCCTAGCTGGGCATGGTGGCTCACGCCTGTAACCCTAGCACTTTGAGAAGCCCAGGCAGCCAGATCACCTGAGGTCAGGGGTTTGAGACCAGCCTGGCCAACATGGCAAATCCTTGTCTCTACTAAAAATACAAAAATTAGCTGGGCATGGTGCATGCCTATAATCCCAGCTACTCAGGAGGCAGGAGAATCCTTTGAACCCAGGAGGCAGAGGTTGCAGTGATCTGAGATCGCACTACAGCCTGGGCAACAGAGTGAGCCTCCATTTCTTTTTTTTTTATTATTATTATACTTTAAGTTCTAGGGTACATGTGCACAACGTGCAGGTTTGTTACATATGTATACATGTGCCATGTTGGTGTGCTGCACCCATTAACTTGTCATTTACATTAGGTACATCTCCTAATGCTATCCCTCCCCCCACCCCCTCCCTACAATAGGACCCAGTGTGTGATGTTCCCCTTTCCAAGTCCAAGTGATCTCATTGTTCAATTCCCACCTACGAGTGAGAACATGTGGTATTTGGTTTTCTGTTCTTGCGATAGTTTGCTGAGAATGATGGTTTCCAGCTGTATCCATGTCCCTACAAAGGACATGAACTCATCCTTCTTTATGGCTGCATAGTATTCCATGGTGTATATGTGCCACATTTTCTTAATCCTGTCTGTCACTGATGGACATTTGGCTTGATTCCAAGTCTTTGCTATTGTGAATAGTGCTGCAATAAACATACATGTGCATGTGTCTTTATAGCAGCATGACTTATAATCCTTTGGGTATATCCTCAGTAATGGGATGGCTGGGTCAAATGGTATTTCTAGTTCTAGATCCTTGAGGAATCGCCACACTGTTTTCCACAATGGTTGAACTAGTTTACAGTCCCACCAACAGTGTAAAAGTGTTCCTATTTTTCCACATCCTCTCCAGCACCTGTTGTTTCCTGATTTTTTAATGATCGCCATTCTAGCTGGTGTGAGATGGTATCTCATTGTGGTTTTGATTTGCATTTCTCTGATGGCGAGTGATCATGAGCATTTTTTCATGTGTCTGTTGGCTGTATGAATGTCTTCTTTTGAGAAATGTCTGTTCATATCCTTTGCCCACTTTTTGATGGGGTTGTTTTTTTTCTTGTAAATTTGATTGAGTTCTTTATGGGTTCTGGATATTAGCTCTTTGTCAGATGAGTAGATTGCAAAAATTTTCTCCCATTCTATAGGTTGCCTGTTCACTCTGATGGTAGTTTCTTTTGCTGTGCAGAAGCTCTTTAGTTTAATTAGATGCCATTTGTCAATTTTGGCTTTTGTTGCCGTTGCTTTTGGTGTTTTAGACATGAAGTCCCTGCCCATGCCTATATCCTGAATGGTATTACTTAGGTTTTCTTCTAGGGTTTTTACAGTTTTAGGTCTAACATTTAAGTCTCTAATCCATCTTGAACTAATTTTCGTATAAGGAGTAAGGAAAGGATCCAGTTTCAGCTTTCTACTTATGACTAGCCAATTTTCCCAGCACCAATTATTAAATAGGGAATCCTTTCCCCATTTCTTGTTTTTGTCAGGTTTGTCAAAGATTAGGTGGCTACAGATGTGTGGTATTATTTCAGAGGGCTCTGTTCTGTTTCATTGGTCTATAATTCTGTTTTGGTACCAGTACCATGCTGTTTTGGTTACTGTAGCCTTATAGTATAGTTTGAAGTCAGGTAGCATGATGCCTGCAGCTTTGTTCTTTTGGCTTAGCCTTGTCTTGGCAATGTGAAGGTTGCAGTGAGCTGAGATTGCACCACTGCACTACAGCCTGGGCAATAGAGTGAGCCTCCATTTCAAAAAAAAAAAAAAAAAAAAAAAAAAAGAGCAGGGGCCAGAAACCTTTCAAAACTAGGTGTCAGATTTGCTCATTTACTCAAACTGTTTTTTAAGCACCCATTAATGTGCCATGTGCTGGGTGCATACAATAGTGGACAGTTTGAGGGAAACCAGGTTGCTGAAAGGGAGAATGGTGGGAAGGGAGTGCACTGGTCAGGGAAGACCTCTCCTAGGAGGTGCCTGAGTGTGGGGAAGGAGCCAGCCTTGTGAAGAGCTGGGAAGTGCATTGCAGAAAGAAAGAACAGTCTGTGCGAAGGCCCTGTGGTCAGAAGAACTTGATGTGAAGAAATGACAGAAAGCCCAGTTGATGACTTTTGTCCTCATGAAGAGACATAATCATGTTGGTTCTTCTGGAGGTAGATGGGTTACAGGGTGGCAATAGCATTCTCAAGTAACATTGTGCATAGGAGGGGCAGAAGTTGGCTCACATGAGAATCAAGAAATTTAACGAGGCTGAGCCCCCAAATTCAGGGTCTTAAATCTAATACAAATTATTAACCATCCTTCCCTGGGCCTCCCCTTCCTTATATATAAAATGTTAGGATTGAATGAAAGATCTCCAAGGACTCTTTAAGTGAAACATTCTTTTAAAAGAGTCAATTTAATTAAAATAATGAGTTCAGAATGATGAAATGAATCAATTAACTAAGAGTTTAAATATGACTATGAGCTCCAGAGGCTTGATGGCAACTTCCTCCTGCCTTTCCCTGGTCCTGTGACAACATTCCAGGCTGCAGGGTCCAGTGGTTTTGGGGGGCCCCTGGATGAGGCCTGCCCTCAAGGAAGAATTCTGAGGAGCAGGAGCAGCAAGCAGATGGGAGCACCTGACCCTTAAGGAGGAAGTCATGGATGGATTTGCAGACAGTCAGATTTCTGAAGACTGTCAGTTCAGAATACCTCAGATGGAGAGGAGGCCAGGCAGGGGGCATCTGGTCCGAAGACGCTTTTCAGATTTGATTTATAGGCTGTGCAGCAGTGTTACTCTGGCAGTTTTATTTTCCATATGTTTTTCGTCAGCACAATTTTAATTTTTTTTTAATCACAGAAGCAATTCATGATCATTAAAAAAAATTTAAGCCTCCTAAAAGAAGTGGAAGGTCTCACTTCTTCTTCTGCTTAGCCCCAATCTCACTTCACTCCACAAGGATAACCACTTTTAACAATTAGTGAAAATTCTTCCAGATCTTTCTGTGCATGTGCAGACAGGCATAAACAAAATTATATAAGTTCATATGTATTTTTTAACACAAAATGGGACCCTACTATAATTTTTTTAGCCCACCATCATTTTAAGGATCTTCATTTCTTGTTGTTAAATATAGAGCTAGTCCATTATTTTTAATGGTTAAAGAGTGTTTCATAGGATGGAAATAATACCACATTTAATCATTTTTCTATTGTTGGATAGTTAGGTTGCATTTAATTTTTTCAGCTTATAAAACTGGTTGCAATGGACATTCTTGTAAAGGTCTTTGTGCTCTTAATGATTATTTTGCTAAATCAAGGCTTTGCATACTGTGGCACATTATACCCTCAACACTTGGTGAGAGTTGTGAACTTCTCCCTCAGTCCCCCACCCCATATTGTATTTTACCATCATTTTACATTTCTGTAATCTGCCAGGTAAAATTGTACCCCATTGTAACAATCTAAATTGTCCTGATTACTAGTGGGTATAAGTATATTTTAATATATTTAAAAATCACTGGTACTTTTTCCCCTGGGAATTACTTGCATACATCCTTTGCCTCTTTTACATTGGGTTGTTTTATCTTTTCTTAGTGAACCTCAGGAGCTTTAAAAAGTATTAAGGATATTAGCTATTAGCCCTTTGTTGAGAAATATTATTTCTGATTCTGTCACTTTTTTTTTTTTTTTTTGAGACGGAGTCTCGCTTTGTTGCCCAGGCTGGAGCGCAGTGGCACAAACTCAGCTCACTGCAAGCTCCACCTCCCAGGTTCATACCATTCTCCTGCCTCAGCCTCCCAAATAGCTGGGACCACAGACGCCTGCCACCACACCCAGCTAATTTATTTGTACTTTTAGTAGCGACGGGGTTTCATCATGTTAACCAGGATGGTTTCGAACTCCTGACATCGTGATCTGCCTGCCTCGGCCTCCCAAAGTGTTGGGATTACAGGCATGAGCCACCATGCCTGGCCCCTGTCATTTGTCTTTAATAGTGTCTTTTGATATACAGAAGCCTCCAATTCTTATTAAATCAAATTTGTAAACCTTTTTAATGCTATAGAGGCCAAAAGAGTTCAGTTCTTGTCAGAAAGTCTCTTCTCACCACATAAGTTAAAAATATTTTCCTGGGATATTTTTATAGATTTTATTTTTCTATATTTTCTTTTGGTATATTTATAGTTTTTATCTCGGTATATATTGTGACACAGAGATCTAACATTATTTTTTAATAATCATAACTAATTATCCTAATGCTGATTATTGAGTTGTTTCCTCAATTATTTAAATGTGCTTTTATCATATACTACAAACCAGGTCTATTTCTAGATCATTTCATTTCATTACAATCTCTTTGGTATCCCTGCGCCTTCCCCACAGTGTTTTAATTGCTGTGGGTTTATAAAATTTTCCTATCTTGTAGGACATATTTTCACTTCATCTTTATTCAAAAACTTTTGGCTACTCTTGAACATTTGCTCTTCCAGATGAACTTTAAAACCAGGTGATTTTCATGAAAATTCCATTGGACTATTGAGGAGCTTTAAAAATTGAATTTATGGATTAATTTGGGGGAAACGGATGGCTTTTTAGTAAGGAGTTGTCTTAGACTGAAATATGTTGTTTTGTTGTTTGAATTTTATATCCTTTAGTAAACTTTTTTTTCCCTATGGTTCTTGTACATTTATTGTTTCATTTATTTCAAATATTTTAATATTTTTGTTGCTATAGTGAATGGCATCTTGTTAAAACTACATGATCTATATGGTTATTGCTTATATATAGGAAAGCTATTGAGTTTTAAATGTTTACTTGATCTGGACACTGTCATGAATATATGATTAGGTCTAAGAGTTTTTCATAAATTGTCAATAATTTTGTTGGTAAGAAATCATGTCATACATAAAGTGGGTTTTATCCTTTTTCTACAATCTTTATACCTCATTTATTTTTCTTGTCTGATTTCATTGGCTGGAACCTTCATAATGATATTGAGTATCCTTATCTTTTCCTTGAAATAGGATTGGCTGTCTTGTTTCACTTTTAGGTATGATGACTACTACTGAATTCCAGTAGACTTTCCTTATCAAATCAAGGAATTTTACTTCTATTTGCAGCTTTTTATTAATTTATACAGATTGGGTGGTAAATATCAAGTAATTTTTCAGTATCAATTAAGATGATATTTTTCTCTTAAAATCTTGGTGCAGTAATAGATATTCTAAAATTAACCAATCTTTTTATTCCTGGAATTATTTGGATTTTTAAAATTGACTACAATTTTCCCCCCACAAAGTTCTTCTGATGAGATTGGCCATGAAACAATATATTGTTTCATCATATTAGTATAGAAAACTCATTCCATCAAGAACAGAATTCTGGACCTGCCATCTCTCAACCAATTCCTGTTGCTTGGCACTTTCAGGCATGGAAGCTCTTGATGAAAGTATGGCACAGAAAACTGTAAGACCTCAACATGGACTCAGGTTTGGATGTGACTTTGGCAAACTCTGGGCTGTCCCTGTCAAGTAAAATGTGAAATGTCTAATGCAGAGAAACAAATGGAATAACTGACTTTTAAAAAACCACTTTACTGAGGTATAATTGACATTTAAAGAGCTGTACCTATTTAATGTATATGATAAGCTTTAGAGACTGTGATGTCACCACAATCTATGCCATAAATACATTAATCACCTCCAAAAGTTTCCTCCCATCCTCTTTATTATTGCTATTTTGTGACAAGAATACTTAAAATAAGATCTACCCTTTTAACAAATTTTTAAGTATGCAATACAGTCTTGTTAACTGTAAGCCCTATGCTGTATTGTAGAGCTCTAGGACTTACTAATCTTTTATAACTGAAACTTTGTACCCTTTGGATAACACCTCCCATTTCCCCCTTCCTGCCAGGCTCTAGCAACCATCACTCTACTCTTTGCTTTTATGAGTTTGGCTATTTTAGATTCCTCATGTAAGTGGTATCAGGTAATATTCATCTTTCTGTGCCTGGCTTATTTCACTTGGCATAATGTCCTTCAGGTTCACCCATATTGTCACAAACGTCAGAATTTCTCTCCCTTTTTAAGGCTTAATAATATTTCATTGGGGGTGTGTGTGTGTGTGTGTATTTCGCAAGTTCTTTATCCATTCATCTATTGATACACATTAGGTTGCTTCTGTGTTTTGGCTATTGTAAATAATGCTGCAAGAAGCATGGGAGGTCGCTGATCTCAACTGAAATCAGGATCTCCTGATCCTCATATATATACCCAGCAACCCAGGGATTGCTGGATCATATGGTAGTTTTATTTTTCATTTTTTGAGGAACCTCCATACTGTTTTTCATAGTGGCTGCACCCATTTATATTCCCACTACCAGCGTGTAAGGGGGCACTTTTCTCCGCATCCTTGTCAACACTTATCTTTTGTTTGATACTGGCCACTCTAACAGAGTTTATTCTCCTCCCTCAGATTCTACCTTAGCACCCAGCTGACTGCATTCCAGATGGTTGTTTAACCTTCTGTCTCTCCTCTAGACTGAGTTATCCAAGGGCAGGGAGTGGTACTTATTTATCTGTATGGCTCCAACATCTACTGCAATAGGCATCAGGAAGTGACAAGCACCAAATGATTTTCAAGGAGTGTGCCACATAGCCCCCAGGTCCTGGGGCAGTCCTGAGGGACTCTGCAGTGTGAGAAGGGGCTGAACTGAGGAGGTAGAGGCCCTTGGCCCCCTCTTCAGTGAGAGAACAGCCTTCTGTGTTTCATTCATGTGCTAAAGTGGGGGTTCTGTGCCATATTTCATCTATAAAATATCTACCCCCATAAAAACAATAAAAAGGATTATTTCTACCATATTCCCTTTCCAAGCATACATAGAGAAGAAAACACTTCAAAGATGACACATCATATCTTGTGCTGCAAAATGAACTTATATTTTGTAACTGGAAAGATATGATGTTCTATAAATCACCAATAAAATCTCCCCTGCAAAATACTTAACTCAAATGCAGATTTTGCAAACACCATAATTTTCAAAATCCTAAATGTTAATCAGTGTTACCAAAGTTGCCCTCTCTTCTTTCATTTACCGAGTACACTTTGGACTGATCTGAATTCTGCAGCATTCCTTTTCTATGGTGTCCATAATCACCACGTGTTCCCTCCTGTCCTGTCATCTGGATCCCAGTGCATACTCTTTCTTTACAGTGGAGCCCCTTGGATGTGCCCTACTTCTTCCCCTGCCTGCTGGCCCTGGGATCCTCTGGAAGAGGCTTCTGGGAGACAGGTGTGTCTCTATGTCAATGTGCCTATGCACCCACTTCCCCTGAGCAGGAGTTGTCCTGAAATGGAGACCAAGTTTGACCACTGAAGCTGCTGTGTCCCAGCAAGTCCCACCCCCAACCGGCTCCTTTACGCCCTAATTTCATGCACCTCTCACAGATCTTCTTCATGCTGCTGTCCTCCATCCCCTTTTCTATTCCATCATCTCACTCTCCTGCACAGCTCCTCCACCTCGTTTTCTGATTTGCTTCTTTCTAAGCTCTCTGATTTAATATTCCTTCCGGTATTCTCTCTGGCACATTTTCCCTCATGCTCCTCCATTCTATACTATAACTTATATCTGTGGGCTCTTAACAGTGGCCACTCAAATCATCCCCTTTTGCTCCTTCCCCAACTCTTATCACTCAGTTGCCAAAGTGAGTGCTCCTTCCTTTCTCTCATTCTTCCCACCCTAGAAGCTGTGCATTCTGAAGGCTGCCTCTCCCAGTTGCATGGGCTTGTGACTGCCCTGCACACTGCACTGTGATAGACCTGGACACTGTGTTGTATTTTCAGGCTTTGGGTGGACTTGTGGCTGGGAGTGGTTTTATATCACCTATAGGCCTCTGTACTAGTTCTCTCCTTCATTCTTCCCTATAGATCATCTCCCTTTCTCTCTGCTTGCCTCAAAGCCCTGAGTGGAGTGGGCTGGAAGGAAGCATGAGTTTTCCTGTACTTGGATTTGGTATTCTTTCTCTTTTTAGTTAAAGTTATTTTTAACTCACTGCCCTCAAGGTATGCCCAGGGTGTGATTTTTGTGTCTTTTCCTTTCTCCCTTTTTTGATCTGTATCATCTGGGAAGGAAATATTGGGATGTGGGCATCTGGCTGCCACCATTATCTTCAGCTACTTGGAAGCCCCCATTTTCTCCTTTTAACTGATAATAGCTATGCCATAGTTTCAATATGCATTTCATATTGAAATGTGATCCTGAATGTGTTGGGAGGTGGTGCCTAGTGGGTGGGAGGTGTTTGGGTCATTGCGGGTGGATCCCTCAGGAATGGCTTTGTGTCCTTTTAGCTATAGTGAGTGAATTCTCTTCTGATGAGATGGTATTAGTTCTCATGAGAAGGGATTAGTTCCCAAAAGAGTGGGTTGTTATAAAGTGAGGTTCCTCCTCCTGTTTGGTCCCTCTCTTCACATGGGTCTGCTTCTCCTCTGACCTTCTCCACTGTGTTGTGACATAGCATGAAAGCCCTCACCAGAGACCACAGCCATGCTCTTGAACTTCTCCGCCTGCAGAACTATGAGCTAAATAAACCTCTTTTCTTTATAAATTACCCAGTCTCAGGTATTTTTAAAACAGCAACACAAAATGGCCTAAGAAAAGGTACCATAAACAGGAATTTTCAACAAATTAGATACTTTATATAATACTAGTAAAACTAGCTAACATTTATTGAGGCCTCTGTGTGCGCCAGGCATGTCCTGCATGCTTTATCTGTATTAACTCATTTAGTTATCACAATCATTTTACCTCTGCTATTTACATTTTACAGATAAATTAAGTAACTTGCCCAACATACACTTATTCTCTTCTATAATCTTCACAAAGTCTCTGGGTAGGCATTATTAGCTTCATTGTATAGAAAAGAAGCAGAAGCTCTGACAGGCTGGGTAACTTGCCCAAGGTCACAGAGCTAACAATGAGGAAGAGTCAAGATTTGAATCTAGTTCTGAAGGTATTCTTTTCCCTGGTGAAGGAAGAAGAAAGCAACGTCTGTTCTGTCTCCTGAGTGTGTAGGGGCTGTGGTTTCCTGGGTTGGCTGGGACTCAGGCCACTTTCTTACCTGCCTCTGTGGTGGTCACCATCATCTGTACCTTCACTAGGGGAGAATGGCTCTGCAATCAGCAAAACTCACCATTATGGGAAATGTTACAATCAAATACCCTGGGCTCTAACACACACATACATACACACACACACACACACGCATACACACCCACACAAATAAATATGTTATATATATATATACACGCACATTATTAAAAACAAAAAATCTAATGCCTGCTGCCCATATTACAGCGTCTCAAGAACATTACAGGTATCAGGAATGACTTGCACACACACATACATACCCACACACTCATACATCCACACCCACACACCCACACACAATAAAAGGATAGAAGAGAGAATCTGTAGATTAGAGTGGCTTAAAGGACTTAATTAAAAATGGGCCAGGCTAAGCCATAATGCCTAGGGATGCACACTTGGGTAATAAAATTATAAAGAAATGCAAGGAAATGATTTCTCTAAAAGTCAGGAGAGGAAGGGGGGGAGCAAAGATTGGGACACAGCCTGTGGAGGGGCTTCTGGGACTAGCAGAGTTCTAGTTCTTTCCCTTATAATAGCTCATTAAGCTACACACGTGTTCCATGGAAGGTTTTGGAAAGAGGGCTGTGAGGAGACAGAATGAGATATGAATTCAAGAGGCACAGAAGGCAAACTTCAAATTAAGAGAGAGCCAGGGCCGTCACATGCACTGCTGGTTCCTTAGCGCACCTCTCCATCTCCTGTGGGCTGCTGCACTTAGGGCCATCCCGGCAGCCAGGTGCACACGGCTCCAGGTGGATGCAGGGGAGCGTTCTGGGTGGTTTGCTGTGGTCCTGTGGGGTCTAGTGTGGTGGTCTTCGGTGCTATCAAGGGGCTATGGACTGTCTCAGAGTGGTACTTCAGGCTTCTCCTGACAAAGCTACACAGAGTTATAACAGCATGTCCTGAAAATTTCAGTTCAGTTCTTGGTAGCTGCACTTTTTCTTGGGATACCATAATATGGGCAGCAATTGCTGGATTTCTTGTTTTTAACAGTTCTTTTGTTTGGAAGCAGACATTTTTCACTCAGTTAAAATCTGAAATAACACATTATTTCTTACAACTGCATATGAATTCCCAATTATTTCAATAAAAATTTCAATTAAACTATACAGAGAAATGAAAAGTTAAATTGCCAGGCAACTTGCTGAAAAACTGGAAGGAAAACGTTTAATCCTTGCAAAAGCTTAACCATGTTAAAGAAAATACGTTCCTTGACCCACAGTCATACTTAAAAGATGCCAGACCTTTATTAAAAGTCATCAGAGACAGCAGATCTTACAGTCAACTGACGAAAAGCTAAACAGATCCAAATCTATATTTTGGGATAAAATAGATTATAAAGAAAAAGAAACTGAAAGAAGAGAAATCCAAGTATTCTGAATGAGATGAACTAACCATGACATGACGAGAAGGATAAAGCCACCAGAACATAGATGAAAATCCATTCTGTCTCTCATGGTTTTTCCAAATAGAAGATCTGACCAAGAGCATTTCTCACATGCTTTCCACCAAAGGGTCCACCTTCATCTGAAAGGAGATCTTTATGTTCGCTTCTACTCAATGTCCAACCTTGACACTGGCTTCTCTTTTCTTTTTTTTTTGAAATAGGGTCTCACTCTGTCATCCAGGCCTGAGTGCAGTGCTGTATGATTCTGTTCTCATGCTGCTAATAAAGACATACCTGAGACTGGGTAATTTATAAAGGAAAGAGGCTTAATGGACTCACAGTTCCACATGGCTGGGGAAGCCTCACAATCATGGCAGAAGACGAAGGAAGAGCAAAGGGATGTCTCACATGGCGGCAGGCATGAGAGAGTGGGAGCCAAGTGAAAAGAGAAACCCCTTATAAAATCATCAGATCTCGGGAGACTTGTTCACTACCATGAGAACAGTATGGGGGAAACCGCCCCCATGATTCAATTATCTTCCACTGGGTCTCTCCCACAACACATGGGAATTACGGGAGCTACAATTCACGGTGAGATTTGGGTGGAGACACAGCCAAACCATATCAAGTGGTGAGATCATGGCTCACTGCAACCTCCTGGGCACAAAGCGATCCTCTCACTTCATCTTCCAAGTAGCTGGGACTACCGGTGTGCACTATAACACCCGGCTAATTTTTGTTTTTTTGTACGGACCAGGTTTCACCATGTTGACCAGGCTGGTTTTGAACTCCTAGGCTCAAGCGCTCTACCCGCCTTGGCCTCCCAAAGTGCTGGGATTACAGGTGTGAGCCACTGCGCCCAGCTGGCTTTGTTTCTTTATCCACCAATTTAGGATCCTTGCTGCTACTGGATCTAAAGAGACAGATCATGAGACTTGGACCTCCTTTTCCTTCTGCCCCACCAGAAAGAATGTATGGACCACCCCAGGATGCTTCCTACTAAGAGGATCCTTCCTACTAAGCATCCTGGCCTTTCACATCCTTTGATAGCAATGAGAAATGTCTATCTACTAAAAGGTTTTCCTGATTTTCCTCTCCCATACGCTAGGTCTTCCCCCACCCTCCCCACATCCTGAAATTATTGAGCTAACATCAGGGTTGATTTCATCTTCAAAGGAACCTATCACTAAACATCCAGAACCACAGCAAGAACTTTGAGACCTTTTTAACTCCCTTTAAAAGCAATTTGGACTTCACTCTTATTATCTGTTTAGGAAACTGCTCTTCCTTAAGTTATTTTTCTTTGTCCACTTGGAAGTTTTATGGAATTGTAATTTTAGGAAACTGATTTGTAAATAGTTTCTTTAAATACTTAAAAGCTAGCTTTAAACATTAAAATATTACCTAGGTCAGCATTTCCCCAAATTGTCTTCCTTGGAACATGAGTTCCTTCAGAGAACGATGCTTCTTATTACCAGGAACACAGCCAGCAGACGTCATCTGCAGCACCTTGGTGCCACTCTCTGCCTCCCCACTTTCTCCTGCTGCTTCCCTTTAAGTACCCTCAGAGGTCAGAGCTACACTCCCACTCAGAGATCTCGTAGTTCACTCCGTCAAGCACAGAGGAGGAGACACAGAGTTGACCAACTTGAGAGCTGGGCTCTAGTGGCTGAGCTGAGGTCACCCTGGCCAGCTCCTGACCTACAGCTTACTGGTAGCTCCCTGCATACTGCAGAGCTAAATCTTCCAACTCGGTGAATGAAACGAAACAAAAAACAAATCAAAACAAAAACAAAAAATCTACAGTGGAAGAATATATGTCTTGCCATAAAGTACAGCTTTTACTCTGGCTAAATCACCTTGGCATCCAACAATGTAGAAGTGGGGAAAAAAGTCCTGTCGTGTTTTGAGGGATGGTCTGGAATCATAATTCCAGCAAGATGACCTCATAATCTATGTAATTCTTGAAAGCCATAGCAGCAGTTCAGTTTAGAATAATAGAAACACTGAAACTAACTCATCTTCAACTTACATGTGCACATACACCCCTGTCTCCTTTATCAGTTTGTGCCTAGATGTTCTGGAACACTCATTTGTATATATTAATGTTCTGGTATTTTGTTACTCTTAAACTAATTATAAGGGAAACTGGCCAGATGGAGGCTCTGGTCATTTGGATAGAGAACATACCCCTGTGATTACTTGTTACTTTTGGTGAACGTCCCAGCTGGAATGTTGTTATCCCTCCCAGAGAGGTTAAACATTCCAGCCCAACCACACTGCTGTGTTTGGCTACTTGAGGTTTCCACCTGGACGACCTGATCTTCGGGAATCTTGATCCTGGTTTCGTTCTCACTCCCCTGGGGATATGCTATGCCAATCTCTCATGTATTTACCGTGTCCAGCTGCCCGGAGTTCATCTGAGCCTCCCAGCAGTGGTTCACTAGGGATCCCCAGGGCAAGGCAGTCCTGTGCTAGACAAGGGAGAGAATGTCAATCTCTTTCACACCCTAAAAAAAAAGAGAAAAACTTTCCAGGGGAGGGAAGAAAAGGCACAGTTCAACTCATCATTACTAAAAGAGACCATGTGTTGAGAGCTGACTGCAAGCCAGGTCATCTACCAGGAGTTTAATCCTGTAATCATTCCCACTTTAGAGATAGGGATCATAAAGGTCAGAGAAATGAAGCAATTTGAGCAACGCTGTGCAGCCAGAAAGTGATGGCACTGCCCTCACTCACCAATGCCTGGATCTAACATCTGTGCTTCCCGTCCAGACAAGCTGTCCCTTAACAATCAGCTAACACCTGAACAGGCATGGTCTCCAGCCAGGTGAAGGCCCTGCTGTGAGTAGCAAGATGGGTTGATGATAAAGCAAGGCAAGTGTATTCTTTTCCTATTTGCTGTTGTAACAAACTACCATACGACTTAGTGGCTTAAAGCAACACAAATGTATTATCTTTCAGTTCTGAAGGTCAGAAGCCTGAAATGGATTTCGCTGGGCTAAAATCAAGGAGTTGGCAGGGCTGTGTTCCTTTACAGAAGCTTTAGGGGAAAAATTGTTTCCTTGCCTTTCCAGCTGCTAGAGCTGTATTTCTTGCACTTCTTAGTTTGTGGCCCCTTCCTTCATCTGCAAAGCCAGCAGTTCAGCCTCATCAAATCTCTTTCTGACTCAACTCTTCTGCCTGCCCCTTCTACCTAGAAGGAGCCTTGTGGTTACACTGGACTCACCTGGATAATCCAGCATAATCTTTCCATCACAAGGGTCTTCATTAGGACTTTAATTCCATCTGCAACATTAATTCCCCTTTGCTAGTGATATGGCTTGGCTGTGTTCCCATCCAAATCTCATTTTGAATTCCCACGTGTTGTGGGAGGGACCCGGTGGGAGGTAATTGAATCATGGGGGTGGGTCTTTCCCATGCTGTTCTCATGATAGTGAAGAAGTCTCACGAGATCTGATGGTTATTATAAGGGGGAGTTTCCCTGCACAAGCTCTCTTTGCCTGCCACCATCCATATAAAATATGACTTGCTCCTCCTTGCCTTCCGCCATGATTCTGAGGCCTCCCCAACCATGTGAAACTGTAAGTCATTAAACCTCTTTCTTTTGTAAATTGCCCAGTCTTGGGTATGTCTTTCTCAGCAGTGTGAAATGGACTAATAAACCATGCAACTTAACAGGTTCACAGGTTCTGGGGAATAGGCTGTGGACATCTTTGGGGGGCCATTATTCTGTCTACCACAGCGAGTATCAATAAGACTTGGTTCTCCTTGCCATCTCAGGTCCCCACTCCCCAGTTAAGCATATGTACAGACTCTTGGCTCTCACCCTGCTAGACAACCTTGTGACTGTCTAGAAGTACAGACTCTGGCACCATCCCAGGAGGTGGGGAGTGGCAGCTGCAGCCGCATGCCACAAGGATCCCAGATTCTCAGCAAGGATTCTGGGCTTTCGTGATTCCGAAGAAAGAGCCAGCAACACCAAACAGGACAGTTCCACCAAAAGATCTTAAAAAATGTGAGGCTCAGGCAATTACCCATTAATCAAAAAGCCTTAATACAACTCCAGGGCCAGAGCCAAGGGCAAGGATGGTCCTTCTGCAAAGATCACTCTGGCTGAAATTTGCCTTATTTTTCCACCAAAGATTGACTTTGATGCTTAATTGAATCTGATTCCACTGGGATAAAAAATCTTAACTGGAGAGGAGTTTGAGGGCATTTACTCTATTTTATGTATCACCAGTGGGAAGTTTGAAGAGGCAGATTTGCGTTACATATCAAGGACTTTTGAAGAGCAAGAGCTGTTCTGGGTTGAAGGGGCTGCCTCATGAAGAAGTCAGCTCTAAGCCTCCACTCACGTTCAGGGACGGGGAAGAACGTGGTCCAAACAGGGAGCTCTAGAAAGGATTCTGGACTCAGAACCCAAACTGGAGGGAAATAACACCCGAGGAATCTCCTCCATCGTCCAGAAGAGGTGCTGGCACTTTCATGTGTACTTCTTCTCAATCCCCATGACCTCAATAAGGGTGATGGTATCAGTGCCATTTTATGGACGAGGAAACTGAGGTGACGCCTACAGTCTTGCCCCAAGTGACACATTTCATCCAGCATAGAGCTAGGAGCACAGCGTGGGTCTTTTTCTATCCCACACACCTCTCTGGTTAGGAGTGAAGCCTGGAGGAAGTTGGCTCTCCTTTGTGGGTTACCGATTTTATGACAGCACTGAAGGGGAAGGCTTATTTTGTATATGGAGGCAGCTTTATACAACATGATCTCCTTTCGTCCTCTCTACCTTCCTCTTATCCTCACTTTATATGTGAGGAGAAGGAGAGTCACAGAGTTCAAATAACAATGCTGAAGATCACAGAGCTGCTCAGTGGCAGATGCAGAATTCAGAGCCTGACTTGAGGCTCCATGTCTGGGGCTCTCTCTGCTGCCCCTTCACGGATGCTGCTTCTGGAAGCCCAGAGCTACTGAGCATCCCGAGGAACCAGATGGTGGCTCCCAGAGCAGAGAGGCCATACCAGGTTCAAAATCCATCCTTAGTCTGACTTTTTTTTTTTTTTTCTTTTGAGACAGAGTTTCGCTCTGTTGCCCAGATTGGAGTGCAGTGGCGCTATCTCCGCTTACTGCAAGCTCCGCCTTGCGGGTTCACGCCATTCTCCTGCCTCAACCTCCCGAGTAGTTGGGACTACAGGCGCCCGTCACCATGCCAGGCTAATTTGTTGTATTTTTTTAGTAGAGACGGGGTTTCACCATGTTAGCCAGGATGGTCTCGATCTCCTGACCATGTGATCCGCCCACCTCGGCCTCCCAAAGTGCTGGGATTACAGGCGTGAGCCACCACGCCTGGCCTAGTCTGAGTTTTTGAGGGTTAAAAACACTTTGTAGACATTTCCAGTAGCATTATTAGTATATTTTGGTCACATTTTAGATAAACCATCTTTCAGAATCTCATTGAGGAGGAAGTAAACTGAAGAGTTCTACAGGGCCTTATGGATGGAGTTGCAGTGTGTGGGATCCCTGGCTCTTGCCTGCCAGTCAAAGATGGACAAAAGGCGTTGTTCCTGACCTTTATCTCATGGGCCAAGATGGAGAGGATGCAGGGAAATGGCCTTGCTCAAGAAGAACCATATGCACGTGGTTCTGGAACATCTGTCACAATGGGGAATGAAAATGTCAAAGTAAGCAAATAATTGAAAGAGAAAAAAACACTGGCAGGGGGTGATTATTCCAAGATGTTAACATTTTGCCCTCAAACACAGGTTTTAAAAAATTACAGGCACCTCTCTTTCTTCTCTCTCACAGACACATACACACACAGACACACACACACACACACACACACACACACACACACACAAACAAAACCAAAAAACCCAACAACAAAAAAGAAAAAAAAAAAAAACCAAAACAATAAAGATTATTAAACAGGGAACCTAATAGAAGAATGTTATTATTTTTAATTACAGAGGTTTTAATTTTCCTTTTTCATCTATTATTTTTGCAAATAAGCTTCTCATCTAGGCTGGAACTGATTATGAAAAGTTGGGAAAATATTTTATTAACTGGAGTAACAATAGTTTTACACATTAGCATTTTACTTTTCATTTTTATAAATCAAATGGAATACTGAGTCTCTTAAAAAATTAGGACACAATTCAGAATATGACATCAGGATTAATTCAGTGGAGCATGTAAATGTACTCATCTTTAGGGTGAAGTCTGGGTCCCAGTGATGACTAATTCTACACAAGCTCTTAAAGGCTGAAAGGAAAATGTTCTTTGCAACCTTTGGGAACTATAGAAGAATTAACAGAAGAATTCTGGATGGGGCTCAAGACAGAAGACTGGCTTGTAAAGTCTTCCCACCAGTCAATAAATCAAAATCATATGCTAAATGCTTTATTGCATGCAGAGCATGCAGTTGGGAACTGTGTAGAATTATGAAGAACAGGAAAATACAGATTTGTGCTCAAGGAGCTTTTGAATTAAAAGGGAAGGTAGAGGCAATTGTTACACAGAATACATCTCAACACATTCGAGCAAAACAAACATCTACAAGAGATTATAACTGAAGCCACAACTGCAGCCTAAAACAAAAGACTCTCAATAAATGTCAGGTGAATGAATAAGTGAAAAAAAATGAATAGGTTAATTTACATATTGGCATAATTCCCATTAGTAATTTCCAAATATTTGTATCCAAAATTTTTTTTTTTTTTTTTGAGGCGGAGTTTTCCTCTTGTTGCCCAGGCTGGAATGTAATGGCACGATCTCGGCTCACTGCAGCATCTGTCTCCCGGGTTCAAGCAACTCTCCTGCCTCAGCCTCCTGAGTAACTGGGATTACAGGCACCCACCACTACGCCCAGCTAATTTTTGTATTTTTAGTAGAGACAGGGTTTTACCATGTTGGTCAGGCGGGTCTCAAACTCCTGGCTCAGGTGATCCACCTGCCTTGGCCCCACAAAGTGCTGGGATTACAGGCGTGAACAATGGCGCCTGGCCAAGATACTGGTTTTTTTTTTTTTTTTTTTTTTTTGAGACGGAGTCTTGCTCTGTCGCCCAGGGTGGAGTGCAGTGGCCAGATCTCAGCTCACTGCAAGCTCCGCCTCCCAGGTTTACGCCGTTCTCCTGCCTCAGCCTCCCGAGTAGCTGGGACTACAGGCGCCCGCCACTACGCCCGGCTAGTTTTTTTGTATTTTTAGTAGAGACGGGGTTTCACCGTGTTAGCCAGGATGGTCTGGATCGCCTGACCTCGTGATCCGCCCGTCTCGGCCTCCCAAAGTGCTGGGATTACAGGCTTGAGCCACCGCGCCCGGCCGATACTGGTTTTTAAGGTTAGTTTGTGAGTCAGCCCTTTTAGCGGTTTTTCATGGTCTCTTATGCCTGTTTTCTAAAAACAGAAAGTGCTGTCAAGAGGAAGCAATACTGCTCTGGTTACAGCTTCCTGGTCCTAACAGCAAATATCTCATAACTTCTAAAAATTAAAGCATAAATTTTCATATAGAATAAAATTTAAAACAGCAAAACCTAACAACATTAAGAGGTGGACTCAGTAGTCCTTAAATAACAAACGATTAAAGAAGGTGGACATCTAGTGAGAAGTATGTAGTTTAATTTTGATTCTTCAGGGGTTAATAGATGCCACTTGCCTCATGCTCAGAGTTGACTATGAAACTTTTATCAACTAAATGTTGGAAGAAGAGTGATATCCAGCTTTGGTACCTGCTAAAAGGTAGGATATGTGACTGTTCATTGCCCTGGTTACTGTTCATCTGTGTGCTGGTCGAACTCTCCTTTAAGATGGTCAACTGGTGTTGACTGAGATATTCCTAACTCTTAACCAGTTTTTGGACCCCTACCAGGCATTCATTTAGTGTGGGGGTCAGCAAAACACAGTCTCTGAGCCAAATATGGCCTGCCACCTGCTTTTGTAAATAAAGTTTTATTGGAATCAGTCACTGCTTTTGCATTAACAGGAGAGTTGAGTAGTTGTGACACTGTCCATGGGACCTGCAAAGCCTAAAATATTTCCTATCTGGCTGTAAATCTTCAGTTTTCCTGCTACTGCTTTCCCCCACAGAGATTGGAACAACAGAGTGCACCATGTCCTCCACCACTACTGACTTCCCCTTCCCCCCAGAATGGTGGGGGATTCCCCCTCTTGCTTTGTCCTTATAACCCAAGCTTAGCAATATGGTGTTTGTGGGTAAAACGTCATGTCATTACTCTCACTATCCCATGTGTTCTGATTTCATGGTTTATATCAACAGACAGAGACTGATGAAGTGATGAAGAGGCAGTGCTCTGGCCATCTCAAAACAAAGGTGCTCCTATGTGGAGGGAACAGCTGTCCTCTTTTTTTTGGTCTGGTATAAACTGTATATCCCTGATTCAGTAGACAGAGAGAGAAACAGTTTCCTTCTCACCTCAGTCCTCAAAATCACGCAGACCACACTCTCCAAAGCAATACAATCAGGTATTAACAGCACAAATGCAACCAGTTAAGCATGTAAATATCAATAGATGCCTCAAGTAGTTTGAGTTAAGAAGTGAATCCAACTTATACATCATGGGTATAGTGTTTCAGTTTTGGAAGATGAAGAAAGTTCTATGGATGGGTGCTGGTGATGGTTGTACAATAATGTGAATGTGCTTAATGCCACTGAACTGTACATTTAATTGGTTAAAATGGTAAATTTTACATTATATATATTTTACCATAAAGTTTAAAAACGTTCTTCTTAGGGGAAGCTGGGTGAAGAGTATACGGGAACTGCATTCTCTCTGCAACTCTTCTGTAAATTTAACATTACTTGAAAATAAAAAGTTTTAAAAAATGTACATATTTCCATTTACTTGAAAAAGTGTATCTGAAAGTATGGTCTTTAAGATCCTTTCAGGGGATCTTTGAGATTAAACCTATTTCCATATAACTCTAAGATGTTATTTGCCTTTTTTTCTCTCACTCCTGAGTATAAAGAGCATGATAAGTTTATTGACATGGTTTCAGATTTCCCATTGCAGCTAACCTTTAAGAAACTACTAGTTTTCTAGTTTGGTATCATATCAAAGGAGAAGATTCACAACGATCTGAAAAGGCCACTAAACTACATCTCCATTTTCCAACTACATATTTATGTGAAACCAGATTTTCTTCATATACTTTAGCCAAATGACCTATCACAATAGATTGGAGAGGTAGATATGAGGATCCAGCTGTCTTCTATTAGGCCAGACATTAAAAGATACAGTATTTGCACATTGTAAAATGATGCCGCTCTTCTCAAAATGTTTTTGCTCTGGGAAATAGTTACTTTCAAAAAACTGTTACTGTATTACATAGTGAGTTTATTATTGTTATCTGAAAGCAAATTAATACATAATTCTCAAATTTCAGTTTAAAATGTAAATATTAATGAATAAATTCATATGAACAAAAGCTCTCTCGGGTCTTCAGTTTTTAAGAGGAGAAAAGGGTCCTGAGATGAAAACATTTGAGAACCACTGAGAAAACAGCAAAAACAAAAGTGTCACATATTGAATTTATGCAATTTAAATACTCTTATTTCTTTAAAAAAAAAGGAAACCAAGCTAGAAATCATAAAACAGAAGTATGTGAATTCAAGAAAGAAAAACACACATAAGAACCTAAGATCTGGTCTCCAAGATATTTTTGAAAATAAGCAAATTTAATAAAAAACCAATAAAGCCCAAATAAGAGAATATATCAGATGATGCTGAAATTATATGTGAATTTGATATGTAATTCTATACTACTACATTTGAAATTCTCCATGAAAAAGATATATTAAAAATTACCAAATTAATTTAAGATGAACAAGAAAACATGATAGACTCACAGCCATAGAAGAATTGTTAAAAGTTAGCAGTAATTTCTTCCAAAAATATTCTAGTGCCAGATGTTCTTTATTGGTGAGTTTTTATAGAAATATGAAGGAATAGATCATTATATAAGCTTTTCCAGAGCACATAAAAATTGGAACACTAACCTAACCTCCACCTCAGAGAGGTAGCATAAAATGAAAACAATAGGCCAATCTCACTTTGGAATACAGATTTTAGAAATACCAAATAAGGTCCTAGCAAACTGAATTCAACAGAACATTAAAAAAACCATTGAGCAAGATGAAACAGGGTATAATCCAGGAATGGAAGGATAATATAGAAAACTCTAGGGCCGGGCGTGGTGGCTCACACCTGTAATCCCAGCACTTTGGGAGGCCGAAGCAGGCAGATCACAGGTCAGGAGTTCGAGACCATCCTGCCGAACACGGTGAAACCCCTTCTCTACTAAAAATACAAAACAATTAGCCGGGCATGGTGGCGGGCACCTGTAGTCCCAGCTACTCGGGAGGCTGAGGCAGGAGAATGGCATAAACCTGGGAGGCGGAGCTTGCAGTGAGCCAAGTTCGCGCCACTGCACTCCAGCCTGAGCAACAGAGCGAGACTCTGTCTCAAAAAAAAGAAAAGAAAAGAAAAGAAAACCCTAAAGAAAAACATAATGTAGGTAGGTGCCAAAATGTTATTTAAAACTCATCCTGGTAAAAAAAAAAAAAAAATTACAAAATTGGAAATAGACATTCTTACCCCAATGATGAGTATGTAATCATATATTCAATTAAAATATTTATAGAGCATACATCCATTTTCCTTGCTAGTAAAAATTAGGGGCATTAACATTACAATCAGAGATAGGTTAAGGATGTCTGCTATTCAGAGAGATTTCTCTTGGAAAGAAGGAGGCAATATTATAATTATTTCTATATGGTATGATTATATCATTAGAAAATGATGAGAATCAACTCAAAATACTCAGAATTTATAAAAGCTCAACAAAGTTACCAGACAGAGGTAAATATAAAAAAATCCATAACTTTTCTGTATATTGAGAAGAATTTTGGAGACAAAAAGGAACAGATTCCATTCTCGTTGTCATCATCATCATCATCATCATCATACCACGGCAAAATACGATTAAATACCTATGATGAATCTTTACAAGAAATGCAGAGAATCTATATGGAAAATAAAATTTCACTGGCAGATATAAGCTATTTGAATAAATGGTAATAAATGCTATGTTCTTAGACTGAATGGTCTTGTTGTTGTTTTGAGATGGAGTCTTGCTCTGTTGTCCAGGCTAGAGTGCAGTGGTATGATCTTGGCTCACTGCAACCTTGCCTCCTGGGTTCAAGTGATTCTCATGCTTCAACCTCCTGAGTAGCTGGCACTATGGGTACCTCCCACCATGCCCGGCTAATTTTTTGTATTTTTAGTACAGACGGGGTTTCACCTGTTGGCCAGGCTGGTCTCGAACTCCTGACCTCAAGTAGGTCACTCGGCTTGGCCTCCCAAAGTGCTGGGATTACAGGCGTAAGCCACTGAGCCTGGCCAGACTGAACATTTTAACCATGTCTACTCCTCCCAAACCAATTTATAGATCTAATACACTCTGGGCATGATTCAGGTTCAAATTCAAGGATCACGTTCCTTAAGACATTGACCACCTAACTCAAATAGCAGCCTGTTCTTCCAGCGAGCACTTGTTCTCCTCTTCCCCTGTTTTATTTTTTATAGCATGTCTCATCATCTGAAATTACCTTTTTGTTCTTTTGTCTCCAATCTCCCCAACTAGAATTTTGTAAATGCCATCAGGGCTGGTGTGCCCTTTTCTCTAAGTATTCCCAGTACCCAGAACTTCACCTGGCACACAGTAAGGACTTAGTACATGTTTATTGTATGAATTTAACACAATCACATGAAAACACCTATAGGATTTTTTTCCTTACATGTGACAAAATGGTTTCAAAAATTCACCTGGAATAATGCTAGATTGTCTAAAAATTGTCATTGAAAAGCAGCAAGGCTGGATGCGAGGGCTCACACCAGTAATCCCAGCACTTTGAGAGGTCAAGGCAGGCAGATTACTGTAGTCCAGGAGTTCGAGGCCAGCCTGGCCAATATGGTGAAACCCTGTCTCTACAAAAAATACAAAAATTAGCCAGGCATGGTGGTGTGAGCCTGTAGTCCCAGCTACTTGGGAGGCTGAGGTGGGAGGATCTCTTGAGCCCATGGGGGTTGAGGCTGCAGTGAGCCATGATTGCGCCACTGCACTCCAGCCTGGGCAAAGTGTGAGACTCTGTCTCAAGAAAAAGAAAGAAAGAAAGAAAGAAAGAAAGTAGCAAAAGAGGGAAGAATTGCCATGCCAGATACTAAAACACATTTTAAAGCTATGATAATCAAAATACTCTATGTGGTACAGAAATTATTTGACAGACAAGTGGAATATAATAAATAGTAAGTATGCGACTTAGCATATTCTACACATTCCAATGTTAAATAAATGAACCACTCAACAAATTGGTTTAGAAAATTGGCTAAACATTAGGAAGAAATCTACCTTCTCATTTTATACTATACCCCAAGGTAAATGTTAAAAATGTTGAGGAAAAAAAAAGCCAGATACAAAACAGTATATGCTGTATTATTCCATTTATATAAGGTTTTTCTAAAAACAGACAAAAACTAATGTATGGTGTGAACAGTCACGGTAGTGGTTCTTTCTGCAGTGGGAAGGTTAATGAGTGAGAGGGGACACTGGAAGGGGCTTCTGGAAGCTGATCAAGTTCTATTTCTTCATCTCAGTACTAGTGATGTGACTGTGTTCACTTTGTGAAAATTCATCAAGCTGTATTTACAATTTTGAATAGAGAACTTTTCCTGTGTATTTATACTAAGTATTTCAATAAAAAGCTTATCCAACAGATAAGTAAGTGCTAAGCCAGCCAATGGCTCTGGTCAGACAGGTGTCTCTTTTTCACTTGTGCTTTGAGAAGAGGAGATAAAGTTATGTGATGAAAGTTTTAACTTATTTAATTGTAATGATTCAGCAGGTCCATAAGGACCTTGGGTTGAACCATGTCTTCATCCTTTCCAGGAGAGGTCTAATATCACAGGGGCTCCAAGGGTCCCCATGCTGAATGGTACTGAGAGCCCATGCCCATGACCCTCACGTGCTGACAGCAGAAATTTCATTGTTCTCTGAGGCAAGCTGAACACTTTAAAGACCAACACATCAGAGAATAGGAAGTCAGTATTCATATTAAAAGTAGAATGTCTAATAGCCCAATCCTCAGACTTGCCTAGGTCTGAAATACAAGCGTCGATCAACTTCTGTTTGCCCCCATGAACATCTTGGTACCACCTCAAGTCAATGAGCTGAGTTAGGGGACAGCATATTTACTGGACACAATTTAAACAGTGCTTGATCTTAGTTCACTATCAGTTAGTTACAAAGGCATGTGTCATGTAAAACTTTTTTTTTTTTTTTTTTTTTAAGACGAAGTTTCGCTCTTTTGCCCAGGCTGGAGTGAAGTGGCACCATCTCAGCTCACTGCAACCTCCACCCCCTGGGTTCAATCGATTTTCCTGCCTCAGCCCCCCGAGTAGCTGGGATTATAAGCTCGTCACCACACTTGGCTAATGTTTGTATTTTTAGTGGAGACAGGATTTCCCCATGTTGGCCAGGCTGGTCTGGAACGCCTGACCTCGGGTGACCCACCTGCCTTGGCCTCCCAAAGTGCTGGGATTACAGGCATGAGCCACCATGCCCAGTGTGCCATATAAAATTTTGATACTGATTGTTGGCTTGATAAGTCTAGAAAAAAACTGTCTTTTGCTTTGGAAAGTTATTTATTGTCTAGACAAAGTCTCAAAGCACAATTATGTGGATCTCTAACCATATAATCCTGGACTAATTTGTATAATAGTAACAACAATTAAAATGCCATAGTAGGGTCGGGAGCAGTGGCTCACGCCTGTAATCCCAGCACTTTGGGAGGCCGAGGCAGGCGATCACTTGAGGTCAGGGGTTCAAGACCACCATAGCCCACATGGTGAAACTGTTTCTACTAAAATACAAAAATTAACTGGGATTGATGGCACATGACTGTAATCCCAGCTACCTGGGAGGCTGCGGCAGGAGATTGCTTGAACCTGGGAGGAAGAGGTTGCAGTGAGCCAAGATTGCAGCACTGCACTCCAGCCTGAGCAACAGAGTGAGATTCCATCTCAAAAAAAAAAAAACCAAAAAAAACACACACTAGTAATGACATCTGATGTTTATTGAGTATTTTGTGCCAGTCATTGTGCCAGATGCTTTACCAGTTTTATCTTATTTAACCTTCCCAACAACCCTATGAGATAAATATTATTACCAATTCATCTTACAGGTAAAGAAAATGACATATGGAGAGGTCAAGTAAGTGACTGAAGGCCACACAGCCAGGAAGTTGTGTTGCTGAGAGTAGAACTCTTGACTTGCACAATTCTGCTCATATTGAAAAGTTTGAGACAGTACTTTGAGTCCTTCGGCCAGTAAAACTGATAACTCAAATTTTTCTTAAAATTCCAAGTGAGTCCCAGCCATGCACAATTTTGTAAGTTGAGAGGCTAGCAATGATGTGGTGTATTTATTTAGAAGAAATCTTAATGCAGCTGATGAAATCCTTTCTCTCTGATCAACACATTTTTACCCTACCAATAGAAATGATCTTACAGGTTAATGTTGGTCTTCTGGCAGCAATTCTAAAAACTCGGCAAATATGTGATTTGTTAGGGATAATTAAAAAATCAAGGAATTCAACTTAAAGGATTCATGTAGGACAGGATCTATGCTGCCTGCTGAGAACCTGCTGTTTGGATTGGGACCTTTGCATGGAAGAAGCCTTAGATAACCGTTTAGCTTTGGTGTTCCCAGAACTTACCAACAAGACACGAAAAGGCTGGACTAGGTTTCAAAAGTACTGCTTTAGAGACAAGGGAAGGGGTTTAGCTTCTCTCAAATGCAACCACTCCCCTCTTTTTATAGAGGACTGATTACCTAAATTTCCAACTCCCAAAATTACTTATCCGTGTTTTCTACTCTCATTTGCTCCAGATCATCTCAAGTTTCCAAGCACAGTTTATCATTCCATGATGTAGCAGTACTGTGGTGTGTATTATGTTCTTCTATCACAAGGTACTCAACCTACAGTCACCGATTAAAAACATACACAAAAACTCTAGTTTTCTAAGATGGTCAAATTTACTGTTTGGAATCACAGAGCCCACTGACATAACAGTATCCTTGTTACTAGTCACTTCCCCTCCCTCAGACTCTTCCTACAGGCCAGGCCTTTTTACAGCAGCCTGTCCCCCTCCTCCTCTGACTGCCCCAAACTGTCTGTAGAGCAGAGACAGGACCCTGTCACAACTCTCCTCCAGCCAAGCACCTTCAGATTGAATACAAAGGATGTGGTTCAGGATGAAACAGGTCTAGCCATATCCTGTATTTGCAGTCTCAAATGTCCAGGTGACCCTCACTTATTTCATAAGGCACTAAGTCCAGAACATGCCTCACATTCTTCTTTCTCTGCACCTTAGCTCGTGCTGCTTCTTCAGATTGAAATGCTCTTTCCCCTATTTCTTCTGAGAAAAGCCTACCCATCCACCAAAACAAGGGTGGGCAAACTACCACATGAGGGCTAACTTCAGCAGCTGGCTTTTTCGGTATATTATGTTTTATTGGAGCATAGGCCTACCCATTCATTCACATATTGTCTATGCTGCTTTCTCACTATGCAGCTGAGTAGCTGTAACAGAGACCAAATGGCCTGCAAAGCCCAATATATTTACTATATGGTTTTTCCAAAAAAAGGTTGCCAACCCCTGCTCTACAAGCCCAGTTTAAATACCACCTCCCCAGATGTCTCCTCTGATTATCCTATTAGAGTTAATTTCTCCATCCTTTGCACTTCCATAGCACTCGGTCTCTTTTCAAAGTCATCAAAGGATTCTCAAATGGATAGTAAATGCCTTTCAGGGAAGGGGCCATGTATCATTCAACTCTTTCCCTTCATAATATATTGTACACAGTAGGTGCTTACAGATATCCATTGAAATGTTTAATTATCTTGCAGGAATATCAATTCAGACAAAGGGCAATGTTTAATCAAAGAAAGCAAATCAGTCCTGATTCACACTAAACACTAGATAATAAAGGGAAAAATAAACATTGATCAATGAGACAAATTCTGCCCCCAAAGCATAACAAATATAGGCGTGACTATAAGGCCACAAAGAAAGTTACAGGGTGGGGCTATGTGAAAGTATATTTTCCAAGGAAGAACATGAATATTGACTCAGAATGCAGACAGAAGGGGCGAGTATTTCCCATGCTGACATTTATATGGTTTCTAATTCAGAGAATAGTGTCTGGCTTGGGGACACAGTAGGGTAGAGTTAGGAGATGCCAAAAGTTATTCTTAAAGCTGTTGATGCTAAAACAGCCAGAGTAAAGCTAATACAGGCGGTTCATGATGAGAGGGAGAAAGGAGGCTTATCTTCAAAGCCCACCCCTTCAGTGACTTATCTGCAAGAATTAAAGATTTAGAAGAAGAGCAGAATGCGCCTAGAGTTCTGCTTAATAAAAGAAGGGGAAAGGGTGCTCAACTTCTCCCATGGGAAGGTAAGGCCTGAAGAGAGACGAGGGCAATCTTAGAAGGCAGGTTTCACATTTCCGAAGCTCTGATGCTCATGAGGAAGGAAGAGAGGCTCCCAGTGAGAACAGTAACCATGGAGAAGCAAAGGGTGGGTCATCCCCAGCTGTTGGTTAAGAAATCTTCAAGATTACTGTTTTTCTCAGGAGTCACTTCTCTTTCATTAAGTCAACTATATTTACTAAATGTTGTTTAAACCTTAGCTATCTCTTCTTGGGGCTTAACTTTTATTAATTCCCTAATGTGGCAGCTGAGTGATCTAACATATCACAAAAAAGCAAGACTTTGATTCAAAGAGGGAAAGCTTAAATGCACTTCCAAGTGGGTTAGGGAATAGACGGATCTAGGGACAGTGTTATCCCCACTGGACTTGCAGATAATGGATTCTCAGCTATTATCCTAATCCAGGTAGGAGACCTGGGAGCGATTAACAGCCCTGCTGAAGATGCTGTCCTTAGGCGCTGCTGCCTAGAGTGGGATAGGAGACAGTGTTACTCTTCATGCAAGGATAGAAGTGTCAGATCACTTCCATAAAAATTCAAGACTCAGCCAGCTCAACAGCTGTTTCCTGCATTTAAGCAAAGTATCCCATTAAGTGTAGGAAAACAGGTGTGGGCATTTTGCATATTTCTGAGACAGACCATACAATTAAAAGCAAAAACAAACCACAGCTTAACTATTCTCCCACAAAATGAAAGGCAAATCCATGTACAAACAGGCAAACTCAATCTTACATTTCCAGGGTAGCTAGGTGCTAACTATCAATATAAAGCAGAAAATGTGAAACAATGAACAGAATGGGGTGGGGCAGAGTTGATTTCCTTTTGTTCCAGTATATCTGAAAGCTTTTCAAGGCAAAGTGACTCTGAAAGTGAAAAGAAAGCCCCTGTAAACAGACGTAAGGACATCAGAGCTGTCCTAAATCAAAGGGAGGTGCGCTGTCAGACACAAAGTGGAAAGTATGTAATCCAAAAGTAAGTCCAGGAGTGCTAAAACAAACAACAGCATCTTTCCAAATCACAGCAAGAGGGCATAGTCTCTTTGGCATGGAATCTTTGTTTTGTGAATATTTGGTTTTGGACAAGAGTCATAAAAGCTTGTGGTGAAGAAAAGGCAAGAACTAAGTCCAAATAAAAAACAAATACTCAATGATCACTTTCCTCATCTACCAGCACTGACGAGGAACATTCAGCCAAGAGTCAGGATATCACTTTGAGTTGTTTGTGACTTAACCATCTCCTGGGGCTGCCATGACCTGCAGCAGGTAACAAAGCCCAGCTCAGCATCTTGTCCTGATGCCTGACAGCAGACCACTGGTGCCTATCATATCACCTGCTTAAACACTTTTTCAAAAACACATTTGAAGTGTTGGCGAGAATGTGGAGACACTGAAACCCTGGTGGGAAGGCAAAATGAGGCAGCTGCTGTAGAAAGCAGTTTGGCAGTTTCTCAAAAAGTTAAATATAGAGTTACCATATGACCCAGCAATTCCACTCCTAGGTATGTACCCAAAAGAACTGGAAGCAATGACTCAAACAGGTAGTTGTATGCCAATGTTCATAGCAGCATTATTCACAATAACCAAAAGAGGGAAACAGCCGAGGTGCCCATCAACAGATGAATGGATAAACAAAATGTGGCATATACACAAAAATGAAATGAAATTCTGGTACATACTACTGCAGGGATGAATCTTGAAAACATTATGCTAAGTGACATAAGCCAGACACAAAAGGACAAATACTGCGTGATTCCACTTGCATGAGGTTCCTGAATAGGTCAGTGCACGAGGCAGAGAGTTGAAGTTACCAGGGGCTTGGAGGAGGGATAAGAGGGGGGCTATTGTTTATTGAGTACAGCTTTTGGGATAAGAAAATATTCTGAGGCTGGGTGCGGTGGCTCACGCCTGTAATCCCAGCACTTTGGAAGGCCGAGGCGGGCAGATCACGAGGTCAAGGGATCGAGACCATCCTGGCCAACATGGTAAAACCCCATCTCTACTAAAAATACAAAAAAAAATTAGCTGGGCATGGTGGCACATGCCTGTAGTCCCATCTACTCGGGAGGCTGAGAAAGGAGAATTGCTTGAACCCAGGAGGCAGAGGTTGCAGTGAGCTGAGATCATGCCACCACACTCCAGCCTGGGTGGCAGAGTGAGACTCCGTCTCAAAAAAAAATTCTGAAAATGGATCGTGGTGATAGCAGTGAATGTACTTAGGGCCACTGAATTATATAACATCATTAAAATGGTAAATGTTATGTTTATATATATTTTACCACAATAAAAAAAGAAAAAAACACACACTTGATGTTTTATTTCTCTAAAATGTTCTACTCTTTTTAAGAGCTGGATACTCTTTTAAAAGCTAGTTCCAGAAGAAGTCTGCTGAGGCAAGATGGTGCAAGTCTAGTGATTAGTAACTACGGAGATTTAGCCCAAGGATTCCCAAAGGGAGCATGGGACGCATGATTGTAATCAAGTTTGAGGTAGCAGTGGGGACAGGGATGGAACAGTGAGGAGGGTGCAAGATGGCTGCAAGGAATTTAGTGGAACATGTCTTTCTTCCAATGGTTGGGGAGGGAGAAGACACAAATATCACCCCAACCCGCCATATTTTTCTTGCAAATGGCCATAGTCATAAACATGCAGTGAAGGTCATAAGTGAGGCCTGTGCCCGGGTTCAAGTCCTGACTCCACCACTCACAAATTGTTTACCACAGGCAGGTCCCTCAACTATAAAATGGAGACGATGACATTAGTTCCCACCTTGTGTGAGTGTTGTGAGGACTAGAAGAAGGAGGTGGTGGACCCAGGATTCCAACTGTCTAGTGAGTAGCAATATGACTCCAGTACCATGAGTGAGGTCTCATGATCAAGAGGGGCTAAGATGTCTGAGCACAGAGCCCCAACACTGGCTGCACACCATGCATGGGCCTCAGGAGAGCCAGCACGGCCTTTATTTCTGCATCCACACCACTCAGCACAGTTCCTGGCTCATGGTGTGTACTCCAGAGAAGAATGTCTAAGGCTGGCCTGTTTGTCTTCAAGGAGTGCATGGTCTCACCGGGAAGAGCATAGACATGTAAACAGATAAACTACAGTAAAATATACTTAAGTGCCAAGCTGGAGAGATGATCAGAGTTCTATGAGAATCTAAAGAAACTTTGCTTTTCTTTTTTTTTCTGTCTTTTATTCTTCTGCCATGTATTAAGAAAGCAAGAAATGACTCCAAATGCCACAGGGCCGGCTATAAAAAGGCATTTTAAGATGGTACTTCTGTTACTGGGGCTGCCTCACAGCCGTTCAGAGATAAGCAATCTAGGGGCCCACTACTAAGAATTGAGTGAAATCTGGAAAGTAAACCAAAGGAGGGGGATTGGACTGGAAGCTAAGGATTCAGAGTGAGCTGACGAATGTGAACCTAATGGTACATAAAACGGTCATTCCAAGAAAACCTTAGATATTTATTGTTATTTTAAAAACATCATTCTGAAAAAAGTGACCTACAAAACTTCAGCACTGAAAGGGATCTTAGTGATCAAATAGGCCAGGGTTTCTTACTTCAGCACTATTGAGGTTTGGAGCTGAATTATTCTTCATTGTGGGAGCTGTCCTGTGCACTGCGGAAGGGTTAGCAGCATCCCTGGCCTCTATCCACAGATGCCAGCAGCACCCACCTCCCCCCTTCTCTGCCTTCACTGTAACAATCAAAATACCTCCAGCCATTGCCAAATGTATGGCGAGTGGGTGCAACATAGCCCCCAGTTGACACCTACTGACGTAGGGAAAAGGCCTTCTATCTAGAAAGGACATTGGAATCACCTTTAAGGTTTAAAAATAAATCCTGAAGTCCAGGCTGTCAGGTTGTGCCCCTGACCAATTAAACATGCAGGTGGGACTTAGGCATCATAATAGTTCAAACATGCCTCCCACAGCATGCCTCCCATGACTGCAATGTGCAGCCAGGGTGAGAAGCACTGATCCAGGGAGATATGGGAACTGATAGTGTTGACATGCTGGGTATTTTACCTACATTTTCTCATTTAAAGTTAATAGTTCTATGAAAGTGTAATTGTTTTCCTATTTTCCCTATGGGGAAACCAAATCTCAGAAAGGTTAAGGAACTTGTCCAAGAGCATCCCAGCTGGAAACAACAGCTCTGCAAAGACCAATTTCAATGGGCAGAGCTGGACTGTAAATGGAAGACAAGGCCAAGAACTGGAGACTAGATAAGAGCAAGAGCAGAGAAATGCCACTTAGATCACTGGATGCGGCCTGGGGCTGGGTAAGTAAGGTAAGGAGGCATAAACAGATCATCACACATTTATACTCCTAGAGAAATCATTCTCTGATTAGAATGAGGTCGGCACAGGAGACGTGCAGAAGACGCATGTCTACTTTTCTTTCTCTTTTTGTTCTTCTGGGAAGAGGCAACTACTCCAACAGTCAGTTGGATGCAAAAGCCGTAAGAACACACAACTGTAGCAGTTAAATCAGGTAGGCTTTTGATGTCTAAGAAGAAAGGTATACAGCTGGGCATGGTAGTGGGCTCTTACAGTCCTAGCCACTCGAGAGGCTGAGGCAGGAGAATGGTGTGAACCTGGGAGACAGAGCTGAGATCTCGCCACTGCACTCCAGCCTGGGTGACAGAGCAAGACTCCGTGAACAACTTGCTCCTGAATGACTACTAGGTAAACAACGAAATGAAGGCAGAAACAAAGATGTTCTCTGAAGCCAATGAGAACAAAGACACAATGTACCAGAATTTCTGGGACACATTTAAAGCAGTGTGTAGAGGGAAACTTATAGTACTAAATGCCCACAAGAGAAAGCAGGAAAGATCTAAAATCAACACCCTAACATCACAATTAAAAGAACTAGAGAAGCAAGAGCAAACATATTCAAAAGCTAGTAGAAGGCAAGAAATAACTAAGATCAAAGCAGAACTGAAGGAGACAAGACACAAAAAAAACCCTTCAAAAAATCAATGAATCCAGGAGCTGGTTTTTTGAAAAGACTGACAAAATTGATAGACCACTAGCAAGACTAATAAAGAAGAGAGAGAAGAATCAAATAGACACAATAAAAAAATGATAAAGGGGATATCACCACCGATCCCACAGAAATACAAACTACCATCAGAGAATACTATAAATACCTCTATGCAAATAAATTAGAAAATCTAGAAGAAATGGATAAATTCCTGGACATATACACCCTCCCAAGATTAAACCAGGAGGAAGTTAAATCCCTGAATAGACCAATAACCGGCTCAAAATTGAGGCAATAATTAATAGCCTACCAACCAAAAAAAGTCCAGGACCAGATGGATTCACAGCCGAATTCTACCAGAGGTACAAAGAGGGGCTGGTACCATTCCTTCTGATATTATTCCAATCAATAGAAAAAGAGAGAATCCTCCCTAACTCATTTTATGAGGCCAGCATCATCTGGATACCAAAGCCTGGCAGAGAGACAACAAAAAAAGAGAATTTTAGATCAATATCCCTGATGAATATCGATGCAAAAATCCTCAAAAAAATACTCACAAACCGAATCCAGCAGCACATCAAAAAGTTTATCCGCCAAGATCAAGTTGGCTTCATCCCTGGGATGCAAGGCTGGTTCATCATACGCAAATCAATAAACTTAATCCATCGCATAAACAGAACCAATGACAAAACCACATGATTATCCCAATAGATGCAGAAAAGGCCTTTGACGAAATTCAACTGCCCTTCATGCTAAAAACTCTCAATAAACTAGGTATTGATGGAATGTATCTCAAAATAATAAGAGCTATTTATGACAAACCCACAGCCAATATCATACTGAATGGGCAAAAACTGGAAGCATTTCCTTTGAAAACTGACACAAGACAGAGGTGCCCTCTCTCACCACTCCTATTCAACATAGTGCTGGAAATTCTAGCCAGGGCAATCAGGCAAGAGAAATAAATAAAGGGCATTCTCAATCAGGAAAAGAAGAAGTCAAACTGTCCCTGTTTGCAGATGACATGATTGTATATTTAGAAAACCCCATTGTCTCAGCCCCAAATCTCCTTAAGCTGATAAACAACTTCAGCAAAGTCTCAGGATACAATATCAAGGTGCGAAAATCACAAGCATTACTATACACCAATAACAGACAAACAGAGAGCTAAATCATGAGTGAACTCCCATTCACAATTGCTACAAAGAGAATAAAATATCTAGGAATCCAACTTACAAAGGATATGAAGGACCTCTTCAAGGAGAACTACAAACCACTGCTCAACAAAATAAAAGAGGCCACAAACAAATGGAAAAACATTCCTTGCTCATGGATAGAATCAATATTGTAAAAATGGCCATACTGCCCTAGGTAATTTATAGATTCAATGCCATCCCCATCAAGCTACCAATGACGTTTCACAGAATTGGAAAAAACTACTTTAAAGTTCATATGGAACCAAAAAAGAGCCCACATTGCCAAGACAATCCTAAGCAAAAAGAACAAAGCTGGAGGCATCATGCTACCTGACTTCAAACTATACTACAAGGCTGCAGTAACCAAAACAGCATGGTACTGGTACCAAAACAGATATACAGACCAATGGAACAGAACAGAGGTCTCAGAAATAACACCACACATCTACAACTATCTGATCTTTGACAAACCTAACAAAAATAAGAAATGGGGAAAGGATTCCCTATTTAATAAATGGTGCTGGGAAAATTGGCTAGCCATATGTAGAAAGCTGAAACTGGATCCCTTCCTTACATCTTATACAAAAATTAATTCAAGATGTACTCAAGACTTACATGTTAGACCTAAAACCATAAAAACCCTAGAAGAAAATCTAGGCAATACCATACAGGACATAGGCATGGGCAAGGACTTCATGACTAAAACACCTAAAGCAATGGCAACAAAATCCAAAATAGACAAATGAGGTCTAATTAAACAAAAGAGCTTCTGCACAGCAAAAGAAACTACCATTAGAGTGAAGAGCAACCTACAGAATGGGAGAAAATTTTTGCAATCTACCCATCTGACAAAGGGCTAATATCCAGAATCTACAAAGAACTTAAACAAATTTACAAGAAAAAATCAACCCCATCAAAAAGTGGGCAAAGGATATGAAAAGACATTTTTCAAAAGAAGCCATTTATGCAGGCAACACACACATGAAAAAATGCTCATCATCACTGGTCATCAGAGAAATGCAAATCAAAACCACAAAGAGACACCATCTCACACCCGTTGGAATGCCAATCATTAAAAAGTCAGGAAACAACAGGTGCTGGAGAGGATGTGGAGAAACAGGAACACTTTTACACTGTTGGTGGGACTGTAAACTAGTTCAACCATTGTGGAAGACAGTGAGGTGATTCCTCAAGGATCTAGAACTAGAAATACCATTTGACCTAGTGATCCCATTACTCGGTATATACCCGAAGGATTATAACTCATGCTACTATAAAGACACATGTACCCATATGTTTATTGCAGCACTATTAAAAATAGCAATTGGAACCAACCCAAATTTCCATCAGTGATAGACTGGATTAAGAAAATGTGGCATATATACACCATGGAATACTATGCAGCCATAAAAAAGGATGAATTCATGTCCTTTGTAGGGACATGGATGAAGCTGGAAACCATCATTCTGAGCAAACTATTGCCAGGATAGAAAACCAAACACTGCATGTTCTCACTCATAGGTGGGAATTGAACAATGAGAACACTTGGACACTGGGCAGGGAACATCAGACACCAGGGCCTGTTGTGGGGTAGTGAGATAGGGGAGGGATAGCATTAGGACAAATACCTAATGTAAATGAGGAGTTAATGGGTACAGCAAACCAACATGGCACGTGTATACATATGGAACAAACCTGCATGTTGTGCACATGTACCCTAGAACTTAAAGTATAATAATAAAAAAAATGTACACCTGAAGTGGCGTAATCCTGGAGGCTTCCTTGGCAGTGGAGCTGAAGAGAAGGCTGTTTCTTGTCATTGCAAGGAAATTGCAAGGAAAACTAAAGAGTTTTGTTAAGCAGTCACTGATACATATTAGAGCCTTGAGATAAAGCAGGGAAAATATGTATTAAAATATGTATTAAATATCATGCTAGGCAATTTGTGTTTATCCTACTGAACCCTCATATGCCTCTAAGAGAGAATGCTTTTGTATCTGTCTGCCTGTCTGTCCCGTGCCCACGCACACTCAGAGGAAGCCTGCCTGACCACAGCCTGGCAGCAGGCTCTGCTCCATTTGGAGAAAAGGAGTGTTGCAAAAACAGATGAAAGTAATTGTGGAGGAAAGCCACTGAATGCACCTAGAATAAGCAACTATCCATTATCTTTATAAATATAAACTGACAACTAAGGATTGATCATCAGACATTTAGAAGGAAACTAAACAAAACAAGGGCAAGTTTTAATAAAAATTCTTAAAAGTTAGTTATAGAAAGAAAAATCCTTATTTTAGTGAAAGGTATCTGTCAGAAAACCAACAGCCATAAAAAAATGGACAAAATTGTGTATACCTATGTAACAAACCTGCACGTTCTGCACATGTACCCCAGAACTTAAAGTATAACAAAAAAAAGATTAAAATTTTTCACTACAGAGTAACAGATAATTTAAGCAGAGTTGAAATGTAAGATAAAGGCTAATATTTTGGATAGATATCGCCAAAAAATGGTTATTACTAATTATGTATATGAGTTCTTAAAATCAATAAGAAAATTACAAGTGCAATTTAAAAATGTCAAAGTCATACAGTATAAAGAACAATAAAAATTAGTGGTCAGGAAAATGCAAATAAAAAAGATCTAGTAAGAATTAAGTACATTTGTAATTTTAGTTTTTTAAGGGTGTGAAGAAAGAGTTCTTTCATGTGCTTCTGGCGGGAGTGTAAATTGGTACAACGACTTTGGAGAGGAATTTTGCTTTATTTTCCAGAATTTTCAGTGTGCATTCCATTTGCCCTACAAATTCTCCTGCCAGGAGTCTATCCTACAGAACTATTTATATAAGTATGAAAAGATATACATATTAGGATATTCATGGAAGCAGTACTTGTTAGAGAATCTTTAAGTTTTCTTCTCCAAGAATTAGCTCAGTTTCTTCCAGAAATAACTTTTCCAGTTATTTATCTTGGGCATTATCTTTCATGCTATAGGCTTAAGAAAACGTCTAGTGATCCTTGGTTACCCATTCATGTTATTTCAGTTATCCATTGGCATTTAAGACAAAAGCAATGTGAAGGTTTCCTGAGAACCTTCTGCACCTTGTGAGAGTTTGTTAACAGGCTAAGTTCTACAGAGTCAGAGAGTGGGGTACCAGTCAGCAAGCTGCCCTTTCTCCAATTCCACAATGAAGACAGAAGTCTTGCAGCACCCACCTCTCATCCATGTCCTAGTTCCTTTCCGTATTTGGATGAGGAGGCAACGCCAGCATTCTGAACGTGTCTGCTGGGAGTGGGGGTGCCTGTTCCACAGACAGGTTTTTTCACTTCTTTCCCCATTTTCAGTCACATTCTCCCCTTCTCCCCTCCCTTTTACCTGCTGTCTTCCAGGCTCAGAGCCTCTTGGGGCTTCATCTCACAGGCCAGCCCCTCCTCATCCCAGACTCCCTCTGCACACCTGGGCTGTGATTTCCTCTGCTCTGTTAGTGAACATTCTCCCATCTGCTTTCTGTCTTCCAAAAACCTGTTAAAATCATTTGCTCACTGATGCCCCCACTCCAGTCTTCTTGGTTTTAGGTCACATTTTTCTAAAAATTAAATCCCTTTAGTATCATTTTGAAGGAATCTTTGGAGAAAGGGAAGAAAAGCTCATGTGCTCAGTTTGCCATCTTGAACCAAAATTCTAAAGTATTATTTGTAATGTTAGAAAACTAGAGGCAATCTAAACATCCCTCAGTAGGGAAGTACCTAAATTAATAATGCTACATCCATTGTACGGAATACTCTGCACTAAAAAAAATTAATAACTTAGCCTTATATGTATTAATATAAAAAGATACCCATGATATGACATTAAAATAAGGACACGAATTGCAAAAAGTATGTGTAGTAATATCAATTTTAGAAAATATCTATTTATTGGTACTTACAGAAAGGGCTGGAGAATACACAATGAACTGTGAACAGTGGTTATTTACTGTCAAGTAGTCTTTACACTTGAAGGCAGTAGCTCAAGTGTGAAGTTTGTATAAAGAGGGAATTTTACCTTTTTGCTCTATTTCATTTGTCTTGCTTGAAATTTTTACAGTGAACATGCAAAAAATATTAGAAATTAATTGTCATACAAATGTAAGACATCATAGTATTTAAAAGTCCAATGTTTCCCGTAAAGAAAGCTGTTCAATGAATAAATTAAAGCTTGCAAATTATAGGTGATCCATAATACTTGACTTTTTTCAATGCTGGCCATTATTGTTGTTTAAAACTTTTAGGAGAACATGCTTAAAAGTAAGCATACTGCCAGTTTATTTTTGAAAGCTTACAGATCTTTAAAAATTCCTTCCAAGTCTAAAACTCTATGACAGTCTAACATGTTGGCAGGTAGTACATGTCTTGTATAATCAATTTGTGCTTGGGTATGCTTTTATGTCTGATTTCTTAACTGTTGCATAATGACATTAGTAAACTGAACTGACTGAACTATGCCAAACTTTGATATTTCAGCTAAAATAATTTTGCAATATCTTTTATTAAGAAAAAGGCAAGTAATACAAAATGTCAATCATTTAAATAAACATTTTTTCCCCCAAATGGCAGAGTTCAGAATAATTCACATACAAAAGGAGAATTCATAGCTTACACTAGATATAGGAGTTCTAAAGTCTTTCCCATTAAAAAAAAATTTAGGACTCTAGAACTCATGAAACAGTCTATATTTTGGAGCATGTAAACAAATTCAAATAAACAGAAATTTGGAGCTCAAGTCTGCAGAGTTTCATTGGTTTACAACCACAAATAAGATGAATAAACATCTTATCTCCTGAAATATGTGCACCATTAAATGTTATGATTTCTCTAGCTTTGCTTGGAAAAAAGAGTAAGCATTGTAGTGAGTTGGCCTCTTCCCCCAGCTCTACATAGGCCACTCCTCCTATGAGTTATGGCTGGGAAGGGGCCAGACCCAAGGCCTTCAGAATCTGAGTCTAGTAGGCTAGACCTTGATGGTCAAACTAAATTAAGCCAGAAACTCAGAGTTAAGTTTAATGTACCATCACTATAAACGTATCAGCCAATGTTTCTGGAATACATACCTCCTTTTTCTATTTAGTTTTTAAGTTTTAAATTTCAATTTTCATATCTTAACTCTATAATTATACCTTTAGCAAGTTTTAGTAAGTCTAAAGCTTTTTGAAATAAGCAAAGTATTAATAAATAATGTCCAGTGTTAAAGATCAGAACGACACGTATGTGAAAATGCTTTGGAGATTAAAGTATTACATATGTGTGGTATGACTACTATTATGAACTAAGTGAGAAGTCTAGGGTGGGAGGAGGGAGAGGATCAGGAAAAATAGGGGTACTGGGTTTAATACCTGGGTGATGAAATAATCTGTACAACAAACCCCCATAACACAAGTTTAACTATGTAACAAACCTACATTTGTACCCTTAACTTAAAAGTTAAAAAAAAAAGAGAATCCTAGGGATGCTCATTTAAATATTGAGGGCTTTAAAAATCATTTAAAATGAGTTGATTCAAAAAGAATAAAATACTGAGGAATACAGCTAACCAGGGAGGTGAAAGATATCTGAAACTTTAATTCAAAACACCACTCAAAGAAATCAGAGATGACATAAACAAATGGAAAAACATTCCATGCTCATGGATAGGAAGAATCAATATCATTAAAATGGCCATACTGCCTAAAGCAATTTACAGATTCAATGTTATTCCTACCAAACTCCCAATGAAATTCTTCACAGAACTAGAAAAAACTATTTTAAAATTCATATGGAACAAAAAAAGAGCCCCAAAGGCCAAGGCAATCCTAAGCAAAAAGAACAAGGCTGGAAGCATCATGTTACCTGACTTTAAACTATATTACAGGGCTACAGTAATCAAAACAGAGTGGTACTGGTACAAAAACAGACACATAGACCAGTGGAACAGAATAGAGAAATAAGGCCCAGAAATAAGGCCACACACCTACCACTATCTGGTCTTCAACAAAGCTGACAAAAACAAGCAATGGGGAAAGGACTACCTCTTCAATAAATGATGCTGGGAGAACTGGCTAGCCATATGGAGAAGATTGAAACTGGACCCCTTGCTTACACCATATATAAAAATCAACTCAAGATGGATTAAAGACTTAAATGTAAAACCCAAAACTATAAAACCCTAGAGGACAACCTAGGTAACACCATTCTGGACACAGGAACTAGCAAAGATTTCATGCTGAAGATGCTAAAAGCAATTGAAACAAAAGCTAAAATTGACAAATGGGATCTAATTAAACTTAAGAGCATCTGCACAGCAAAAGAAACTATCTACAGAGTAAACAGATACCCTACAGAATGAGAGAAAATATTTGCAAACTATACATCAGACAAAGGTCTCATATCCAGCATCTATAGGGAACTTTCACAAATTTACAAGAAAAAAAAAAACCATTAAAAAGTGGGCAAAAGACATGAACAGAAGACATACTTTTCAAAAGATGACATATGTATGGCCAACAAGCATATGCAAAAAAGCTCAATATCACTGATCATTAGAGAAATGCAAATCAAAACCACAATGAGATACCATCTTACACCAGTCAGAATAATGGCTATTAATAAAAAGTCAAAAAAGAACAGATGCTGGCGAGGTCATGGAGAAAAGGGAACACTTATACACTGTTGCTGGAAGTGTAAATACTTTCCAATCATGGTGGAAAGTAGTGTGGTGATTCCTCAAAGAGCTAAAAACAGAACTACCATTCAACCCAGCAATCCCTCACTGGGTATATACCCAAAGGATGTAAATCATCCTACCATAAAGACACAAGCATGCATATGTTCACTGCAGCACTATTCGTGATAGCAAAGACATGGAATCAACCTAAATGCCCAACAATGACAGATCAGAGAAAGAAAATGTGGTATCTATATACCATGGAACCCTATGCAGTCATAGAAAAGAATAAGACAATGTCCTTTGCAGGAACATGGGTGAAGCTGGAGATCATTATACTTAGAAAACCACACAGGAACAGAAAACCAAATACCACATGTTATCACTTACAAGTGGGAGCTAAATGATGAGAAGACATGGACACACAGAGAGAAACAACAGACACTAGGGTCTACTTGAGGGTGGGAGGAGGAAGAGGATCAGAAAAAATAACTATTGGGTACTAGGCTTAGTACCTGGAGATACAATCTGTACAAAAAACCTCTGTGACATGAGTTTACCTATATAAAAATCTGTACATGT
The DNA here is from genome assembly GCF_047675955.1 of Chlorocebus sabaeus. NCBI lineage: Eukaryota > Metazoa > Chordata > Mammalia > Primates > Cercopithecidae > Chlorocebus > Chlorocebus sabaeus. Next base: position 47,458,206 of record NC_132929.1, on the reverse strand, counting down.
ACCCCTGAAGCTAAAATAAAAGTAAAAAATAAGATTAAATGAGGTGATTGAATCATCATCTTCAGCATTAATAATACAGGTCTGCCTTTTTCATAGAAATCTATTTTCTATTGTTACTGGGGAATCTGTCATTTAAAAAAAATACCAAATATTTCACAGGGAAAGTTTTATTTGCATTACAAATAACTAAAGGTAATTCTGGAAACAACAGGAAACTAAAAAAAAATATTGTAATCCTAGCACTTTGGGAGGCTGAGGCGGGTGGATCACGAGATCAAGAGATCAAGACCATCCTGGCTAACATGGTGAAACCCCGTCTCTACTAAAAATACAAAAAATTAGCCAGGCGTGGTGGCGGGCACCTGTAGTCCCAGCTACTCAGGAGGCTGAGGCAGGAAAGTGGCACGAACCTGGGAGGTGGAGCTTGCAGTAAGCTGAGATCGCACCACTGTACTCCAGGCTGGGCGACAGAGCAAGACTCCGTCTCAAAAACAAAAAAAGTTCTGAAATCTTGAAAGCAATGATACAAACATGAAGTGTTCATTTCCTTTATATTGCTTATTTTGCAGACCAAACTTATGCAAATAGCTGAGTAAATTTTGTGTATCGAATCAAGTTTTATAGAAAATACTGTTTTCATAGCCAGAATTCACAAGGTAAGAAAACCAGAACCTTCATTGTTACCTAGAAAATTGTGGAGAAACCTACCACATATCTCTTTGGAAAAGGTTTCAGTGTTTGACAACGTACAGTGTAAAAAATAGCTGTCAAAGAGTTCAGAATAGCTAGATATACCTGGTAATGGTTTCTATATGATCTCAAGCAATCTCATGTATATTTACTTTTAAAATATACAGACTTCACAGAGCAGGAATAGTGGGTTTGGTAAAGAGAACACCTGTGAAGAGAAAAGGGCCATAACCAATGTACACTTTAAAAGGGTGAATTTTATGGCATGTGAATTATAGATCAATTTTTTAAAAAGAGGAGAATATACAAAGCACCCCAGGTGATGTAAGTGCTATAGAAGGAATCTCTGTTCGTCACCTCTGGAATCTGCTTTCACTAGAGCCTGCTCTTTTGTTTCTGCTCTCTCTCCTTTGCACACAGGACCTCCTCATGTAATACTGCCATGGATGCTACCAATTTCATGTGCACCCCACTGATCTCTGGGCACAGGAAGTTGAACTTGACTTTTCGAATCACCTCTCCATTGACTTTTTTCTTTTCTTTCTTTTTTTTTTTTTTTTTGAGATAGTGTCTTGCTCTATTGCCCAGGCTGGAGTGCAGGGGCACGATTACAACTCACTGCAGCCTTGACCTCTTGGGCCCAAGTGATCCTCATGCCTAAGCCTCCCAAGTAGCTAGGACTATAGGCATGTGTCACCGCATCTGGTTGATTTTTAATTTTTTTTGTAGAGATGTGGTCTCACTTGATGTTACGCAGGCTGGTTGCGAACTCTTGACTTCAAGCAGTCCTCCCGCCTTGGCCTCCCATAGTGCTGGGATTACAGACATGAACCACCCTGCCTGCCCCTCACTGACTCTTGGTACTTCCATTTTCCCTCTGCCTTCCCTTCATCTATTTTAGGGAAAGAGGAAATGTTTATTCCACAATTTTGATGGAATCAAAACTGACAATCTCTCTGAGACAAAAGAAAGGGAATGAACATTTTTCAACTGCCTAATAGGTGTCAGGGGCTCTGCTGAGTCTTAAATATCTGCTATCCTATTGAATCGCATGACTACTTATAAGGTGAAGATTCTTATTCCCATACTCCAGATGAAAACAACAAGGCTTTGAGAGCTTCCTCCATTCAGACATCCAGTGGATATTCACCCAGCTGTCTATTTTTTCTTCAGGGGGCACAGCTTGAAAACTGCTTACAGAACAGAACTAACTATAGCCAAGGAAAACGTACTAAAAGCAACACAAAACTAACAAAAGTGGCATTGTTTGCCAGTACATTTGAACACAATCACTCTTCAAATAATCCCCAGAAGAACATTTCCCGTTCTAGGAGGCATGATGTTTATGGAGATGTGATCTCATAGCAGTACAAAAGAAAGGAGGAAACACACAAACACTATTTTTCACTATTAAAAAGAATATACAAAGCACTCACTGGGAAACTAGGTTTTCTGCCACTCTAGTGGCTCCTGGGTTTGCCGGAACAAATTGAGCAGTTTTTCTTTGATTGGGTTTGTCTCAGAGTCCCATCTGCCATCCCTTTCTCCTCCCCCCAATAAAACCAAGTTCGTTTTGGCTGCATTTGACTAGCTGGGGAAGGAAGAGCTGCAGAATATGGAGCTCCTGGGTCTGGAGTTAACTTCTGGGTGATCGTGATATTTGAAAGTTGCAGACATAATAGTCTTTAAACTGCTGCAGCCATTGACTGCTGCATGGCCAGTGGCACACCAGAGGAACTCAGGTTCCGAGGCTGCCCATGGATATCATCTCTTGACAGGCTACCACACCTGGAGCTAGACTGCCTGGGTCTCAACCTCACCTCCACCTCGTTATGGCACGGTGACCTTGGCAAAGTACATAATCTCTCTGTGCCTGCTTTCTTATATGTAAAATGGGGATGGGAATAGCTTCTTTTCCCTGTTGAGATAATTCAAAGATTGAATGCATGTAAAGCATTAAGAATAGTGCCTGACGCATAGTTTGTGTTAGGTAGGTAAGTTCCTGTTCAATAAATAATTAAAAGATAAAAATGAATATTGCCATTCATTAAGTAGCTTAAACAAATGGCTCCCTTATATTATTTTGTTAACTGATTTGTACATGCTTATATGTATTAGAAATTCGTAAAAAGTAATTTGTTCAAGACCAGGCGTGGTGGCTCATGCCTGTAATCCCAGCACTTTGGGAGGTCGAGGCGGGCAGACCACTTGAGGCCAGGGGTTCAAGACCAGCTTGGCCAACATGGTGAAACCCCATTTCTACTAAAAATACAAAAATTAGCTGGGCGTGGTGGTGCATGCCTGTGGTCCCAGCTATTCAGGAGGCTGAGGCAGGAGAATCACTTGAACCTGGGAGGCGGAGGCTGCAGTGAGCTGAGATCGCACCACTGCACTCGAGCCTGGGTGACAGGGCGAGAGTCTGTCTCAAAAAAAAAAAGAGTAATTTGGTCTACCGGTTTGTGGTTTTTATCAGATAGAATGCAAATAGCTCAAAAGTCCAGAAGGAAGTATCAATAAAGATCTTTTTACAAAAATGGGTTAAAAATGGCCTCTCAATATTGATATTGCCCAAAATGATTGCTGGAAGATTCCACAGCTTTTCAGAAGACATGCACACTACTATGTATAGGTCTGCTGTCCCAGGCAGATGAGGCAGAAAGAGGAGAAAAATGGCTTTTGCTTTAGACCTCCAGGGAGTGAAGGCATAGACAGGATCAATTGTCCCTGGCCACCTCAAATCCCAACAGAACAAACACTGGCTGGTCTCCGCACTTTGCAAAGAGCTTCTCCCATCTTAGAGCAATGGTTTGGGCTGTTATCCACTTTATAACCATGTTTCTCTTGGGAGAAGCAAAGGCTGGTTTAAATGTATAGATATTAAATATTTATCTGCAAGAAGGACTGTTTTTTTTTTTTTTTTTTAACGTTCTCCACCCAAGCTTCTCATTTCAAGGCGCAGGCCAGGCGGTACTTTGGCATTCCCCAGGGACACTGTCTGCATGCCCCAGGACTCTCGGACACTGCTGTGTCTATCTCACAGTTCTGAAGGAATACATCATCTGGCAGGGACAGATGGCTTTCTCTGGAAAAAGATCGAGCTTACCCAAATAGTTGTTGCTCTTGTACATCTCCGTGATGTTGATTTTTGTGGCTCCCTGGGGAATCTCCACGACGCGGTGGTAGCCCAGGCTGGTGAGGGCGTGCTTAAACACGCCCGACACAACCTGACAGCCCGTGTTGTCTCCTCCACACACCCCACATTTGTCCACGACTTTGTCGGAGCCTAGGTAGTCATCACAGCCAATGCTCTGCAAATAGGCAGAAAACAAAAGACTCTTACAGTATGTATCAGGAGCAGGCAGGAGGAAGGAGGGGAAAAGATCTCTAGGCAAGAAACTTCTTTTCCAGCTATTTATGAAATGTCCATTCTAGGAGTGGGGTGGGAGCCACAGACAGTAAACCAGATAAGTAAATAAAGAACAGAGTTTATCTGGTGGTGGTAAATGATCAGGAGAAAAATAACACTGGGGAAAAGACTAGGGAAGATGTAGGGTGCTAGAAATTTACTTAAACATGTTGTACAGTGAAGTTGTTTTACAAATCTCCGTTGGACTCTGGGAGGGGAGAAGATGGTCTGTGCTGGAATTTTTATACAAAGAATCTCTCTGGAATCATGACAAGCACCGCACCTGAAACTGGGGTTTGCCCCCAAGTCTTCTCATATATGCTACACTTAGCAAAGTATCACCAAAAGTAGTGTTCCCCAGACCAGTTTCTTAGGAAATTGAATTGTTTGGGAGCTGAAACTCTACTGGTAACTGTGGCTCTAGAGGCCTGAGAAACAGGACTTTTTCTTGTTACCCCAGAGCACTTTTCCCAGAGCAGAAGGACGAAGGCAAGCAAGAGCCAGAAACATCAACAAATGGGATCATAACCTGCTAAATCACAGAGTGCTGTTTGTGGAGCCGGTCTCATCACTGTATAAAGGAATTCTGACTTTCCTGAATTCCCTCCCCCCACAAAAGGAATCTTCCCATTACGCATTCTAGGATCTTTTTGCTTTATCTCTCCCTCCTCATTCATGTTTCTGTTGGGACCATTTTATGTTGCATACAAAAATTAAACTTTGGGCCAGACATGGTGGCTCATGTCTATAATCTCAGCACTTTAGGAGGCTGAGGCAAGAGGACTGCTTGAGCTCAGGACTTTGAGACTAGCCTGGGCAACACAGTGAGATCTAGTCTCTACAAAAAATGAAAAATTAACCAGGTATGAGGGCACACACCTGTAGTCCCAGCTACTCAGGAGGCTGAGGTGGGAGGATCACTTGAGGCCAGGAGTATGAGGTTACAGTGAGCTATGACTGCATCATTGTACTCCAGCCTGGGCAACAGAGCAGGCCTTATTTTTAAAAACCAAAAATTAAACTTTGGAACAAAATGGAATGATCTTCACAAACTCTTTTTCCACTTCTGCAGCTTTCCACTCCTGACCTCATAGGGCTCAGGATCATGTTTCCCGAATCTAACATTGGGACTCATGTTCTGAACAAAGAATTCTGTCACTTTTCCATGAGCAGATGGAATTGAGTAGATTATGGTTTGGACAATGAAATGTTGTGAGTACAGGATTATTCACTGGGTCATGAGGATATGGAAAGATACTTGAAATCAGAATGGTATTCTAATTCTTGAGACACATGTTCTCCAAATCACAGGCTTGTCTCTTTCTTGCATTCTAACTGCAATAATTAGAACACACCTCAAAGGCAAAGTGATCAGCAACCAGTCAAAGTCCACTTTAGATTTTGTTATGCAACCCTGGGTCTCTTCATGTAGGTCCTATAGGTCAAATCCTGTGGGCAGAGTCCAGTCCAAAGGTGCTCATTCCTTCCCCTCTAGCTGCATGCCTGATTGAAACCTTTCTGCAGGCACTGCCCTTCTGCATTATTGCTTCCATATTCCCAAGCGCACATTGACCCGTCAATAATGACTGGTCTCTCTTCACAAATAGCGTCTCTGGAAAACATTACCTCTGACAGTAATAGGACATCATCTCAATATGTTCATCCACATCCAATTAGCCTTTCCAAATGCCATGTTTGCTATGTATTTCTCCTCCCTCAAATCCTTCTCACCCTGCCCCATGCACATTTTAGCAGAAAAAATAAGGAGTATGTTTTCCATGCATGATATCCATAGCTCCACCCCCCTTGAATTCTCCCTTGCTTTGAAACAAAAAAAAAATGTCACCAGCAACAGGGGTTTTGAATAGTAGAACCCATGTTATCAAGGCAAGATTCCAACTGAATCAAGGAGATGCCTCTGACTTCATCAAGAGGGCAGGTGGACAGGAGAGGTGGTCAACACCCATTGCCTGCCTTGTCTAATGACATATCACACTCCCTCTCTTCCCAGCCTCCAGTCTGTTGCTGCTACCCCTGGACTCGACTTGTCCAGACTGAGCTCATTCTCATAGGGGTCCTTCTGTTAAAGGGAGCAATGTGTACACAGGTAGGAAAGAACACAGAATGACACGGCTGAAGTGCAAGCCTGCTGGGAGGGACAATACGAGGCTGGAGAGTTCAGCGGAATTTGTCAAGAATCTTGTTTGCCAGATTGAAGAATTAGCTTTTCATCCTATGGCATTAGCAACCCGCAGATGTCTGGACAAGGGGAGAGCCATGCTCAGACCTGCTTTTCGGTGATAGCAATGGCTGTGTGGAGCGGGCCTCACCTAGGGTGAGGACAACGAACCATCCAGTGAGTCTCTCTCCTATAACTAGGGTGTAGGAGATATTTCAAGAATGAATGAGAGTCGCCAAAGATGGGACAGACGTCACATGACTCCTCAGCCCCAGCCCAGTTAGAATGGAAGTATCACAAGGAAATTACACATGCATGGACAGCTTCAGATAACCACAGACACAGACAAAATGTCATTTCATCTTGTCAATCAGACGTTATATGAAAATGCTCTGCACAATTTGATGGACCCACCCCCACCAGATTTCCTGCACAGCATGGTTGCTCTAGATCAATCCAGACATGGGAAGGAAAAGCTGCAAGAGTTTTTCCTGGTAGATGTCCAAGTAGCCTGGAGATTGGTTTCAGTGAAGCATGTGGCTGCAAAAGGATGTGGCTCCAAGAACTAAAGATGACAGCCTGTTTCCCCGGAGCCATGATCAATAGCTTCCTTAGAACACACTAGGAGCACTCTTCAGTGGTCTAGTGGCTACCCAGGCCTCTAAGTGACTGAGTTCCCATGGAGTTACCAAATATCTCTCCTTTACTTCACAAAGCAAGAGGGACAACTCCAGAATGAGAACTAGGCAGACAACATATATTCAATACCTTAATATATAGCTGAGGCCAAGGGCAAATTACACACATGACAACTGTCCCTTCTCCTGCACAGGGCTGTTGTGAAGATCAGATGATGTAATGAGGGACGATTTGGACTGGATGTCTAGGAGGGCATGGCTGGGGAATGACCTCTGGACTAGGATCTGAATGATATGAAGGACCTGCCATGACAAGATTGAAACACGTAAAGATGTATTTCATCACTGATACTGTTGAGTGACTACACTGAAAAGGTTGCCCAGAAAATCCCAAGGTGAATCAGATACAGGTCCTGACTTTGGGAATCTGAGTCTAACAGGAGCAATCAGACATACACACAGAGAATCACAAGCTATCAGGCAACGAGGAACCCCTGCATGCTCTATGTCATGCTGGACAGGATCAAATCTCCTTTAGAAAGTCGATAATTAACAATTGGGTACATAGAGTCTGGAGGATGTTGCAATATCCCAGCCTGAATGAGGGGAATGGGGATGGTGTGAAGGGATTTGAGAGATGCTTACAATGCAAAATGAACAGGACTTTGTGACTGTCCTCATCCTCCTCCTTGCCATCTTCCTCAACATTATCATGTCTAACATTTATAGTCTTTAATATCTTCTAGGTCCTCTGAAACATACATGTTTTTCCATTTAATCCTAAAAAGCCATCTGTGAGATTGCTGAAATTTATAGGAAACTAAGACTTAGAAGAGAGGTTAGGTAACTTGCCCAAGGCTAAAATGCAAATAATAGGTAGAGCTGGGATTTAAACCCAGGCCCCAAACCAAAGGCCATGTTTTTAACCATTAGGTAAAAGTTTGGAGGTCAAAGGATCAGAGGTCGTGTTGAGGGTTCTAGCTTTGTTGAAGGAGTAGTGGCAGTGACCTAGGTGCAGAGGAACAAGTTCAAAGCATGGTTACCATGAAGACTGGAGAGAGCCTGGCCTAGAAGTGACTCTGACTTTCTCCTCTTGCAGGATTATGAGGGACCAACCCCATTATGTATCTCTCTTACACTGGCTCTTTTAACATTATACTTTACACACAGTGTGGGAACACATATTCCAGCCCATCTTCCTATTGCGTTACTTTCTTATTGTTATAATGTTTTATTTTGAAATAGTGTAAGACTCAGAAGAAGTTTAAAATGAGTGCAGAGAGTTTCAGTGGTCTTTTACCCAGCTTTCCCTAATGATAATATCTTGCATAAACAAAGCACTTTGTCAAAACTTTGTATGCCATTGACAGAAGTATAATACTATTAACTTAAGGATAGGCCTTGTTTGTATCTGTCATCTTTTAGATGCACTTTTTTTGATGTTTCACGAATTATTATCACATGTATAGATTACGTGCTATGACTTTCTTTAAAGCAGCTGATATTCTCCTCCAAGACACAGCCGTATAATCATTAGGTATAATCATTAGCTGATGTCATTTATCAGGAAAAACAGTTTGTAATAATGGAAAGAATGTTGGGCTGGGAACCAGAAAACCTGGGGTGCAGTCCTGGCCCAGTCCCTGGCTTGCTGTGTGATGCTGGATTGGTCACTTGTCTTTGAGGTAGGTGCTGAAAACATTTCCATCATCATCCAGATCTTCTTCCCAAGCACAGTGTTCAGAAACCAATCTGGCCTGAATTCTGGTTTGTGTATCAGGAGGCTGATCAATTGGTCACTGACAGGGAAGACTTCGTGCTGACCTATGCTTAGTCTCTTTCAGAGGCACCACTGCAGTGTCATCGGGGGTGCTTAGGGTGGGCAAGAGAATCTGCGTTCTTGTGCTGTCTGCCGCTGATGAGTGCTGTATCTTTGGACATTTTGATGAGTTGTTCTGAACCCTGGGATTTTTTTTCTGCCTGGATAGGGATGGAGCAGCTACCCCTTAGGACTGTTGGGAAAATCAAATGAGGGAAACACAGAAGGTACTTAGCAGAATGCTGCAATATGGTGGCTTCGCAGAAAATGCTGGGTTTTGTCATCATTGTCTTCATGTATTTGATTTTGTCTGAAGTCTATTCACTTTTAAGTAAATCCCATCATCATATAACCACCTGGACCCACCCCTACTTCTGTAACACTTTCTACTACTTCTGAGTCAGAAATATTCTCTTCTTCATTTGGTGAAATTCAGAAAACTTTGAACAGCAAAGAACAAAACAAAAATTACCAAGGTTCACCATAAAGTCAAGACACCTTGCACAGCTTCTATATTCTCACTGCTCAAACAGCACCCATTGAAAAAGGCCAGAAAGAACATCTACTCTCTGATCTACCTTTATTTTATGTTTCTTGCTCATCATGTACTGCAGTTCAAAATAGATATTTCTTGCTGTTACAAAGACCAGTGGATAACCATCAGATGTCCTTTGTATTTTTTCCAGTGATTTTTGTAACACGTTGTAGGAAAATTTTACACACTGCAAGCCATCACAGGAGAAATTGCTCAAGAATTACCCCCAATTGTGTGCCAAAATTAACCTGAATGAAATTTCCTGAGGGAAATGAGCAATCTGGATGACATATTTGGAGGTGAATTTCACAGGGAGGAGGCCTCTGTCCGTCACGGCAGGGTAGGCTGGTGCCAGGCATTCAGATAGTGGAGGTCCTGATTCCCTAATGGGAAGCAGATGTGTCTGTGTGTGCTCAATAAACATATGAGACAGGGTAACCTCAACTGTTTGGCTAGATGACCCCCACAGGTAAAACAACGTGCCTTAATAATCATGCTGGTAGAACAGTATGGGAGAATATTAAAATGATTAGTAGCTGACACCAATTTACTTATATTTACAGTGAGCTAATTCGTGGAAATGCATATGGATGCCAGAATGTTTACTCATGACATTCTGTTGAAAGAAATCCTTTGCATATGATAAATATCTTCCTGTTATTACTGTTAGGAATGTAGATCAATACCACCTTCCTGGAAAGCAATTTAGCAGTATAGACCGTTTGATCCAGTAAATTCTTCTTCTAGGAATTTATGCTAGGAAATAAGAAATCAGGCCAACAGTTTCTGCATGAAGGGCTCATCACAGTATTATTAATAAAAAATTGGAAACATCCTAAATGTTCAACATAAGGAAACAGTTAATCTATTCTGGGTGGATCTTTTTCCAGTTGTTATTCTCATTAAAATCTTCTAACACTTACGCCTGTAAAACTGACCTTCAACATAGTTCAGTAAATGTTTCCCGAGCCAACCTCAACTATGTGCCAATGCAGTGGTAGGCAGCAGAGACATGAAGGTAAAACAAACAAGGTTCCTATTTACAGTCTAAATCGGGGGTCAGCAAACTGTAGCTAGTAGGCCAAATCTGGCCCACAACCTGTTTTTATAAATAAAGATTTATTAGAACACAAACACTCCCCTTCGTTTAGTTATTGTCTACGGCTGCTTTTGTGCTGCAACAGCAGGTTGAGTAGTTGCAACACAAACAGTAAAGTCTACAAAGCCTAAAGTATTTAGATTTGGCCCTTTACAGAAAAAAAATTGCCAATCCCTGGTCTAAAATGAGAGTCAGACACAATCAAATCACTTCAATATTGTTTGTAAATGTCGAGAGGGAGATGGGCAGAGTCCTGTGCAGCCAAAACCAAGCTCAGGTAGACACTTCCAAATCTACCCGATTGCCCTCATCCTGTATCATATACATCCACTTGATTTGTTCCAAAGTGACTCAATTGTAAAACAGAAGACAGAGAGCTATCTTCCACAGTAGTCTTCAACTTTTTTAAGTAGAAAAAATGTACCTCAAAAATAAAATCTCATGTGGAAATCCAAAGCTCCACCACGTAAAATGAGAAAAGCAGAACTGCTTTGGTTGAAGGACTGTCAGGGTTTAGAAGCCTAGCTTTTCACCCTCCTGCCTGCTCTTCTTCTTCAAGGTGAGGGCTTCTCAACTCCAGCTCTACTGATGTTTTGGTCCTGAAAGGTCTTTCTTATGGGGGCTGCCTTATGCATTGTAGGATGTTTAGCAGCATCCCTGGCTTCCATCCACCAGATGCCAGGAGCATCCCTCTCAGTGTGACAAACAAAAATGTCTCCAAACATTGCCAAATGTTCCCCATGGAAACAAAATCACCCTCAGTTGAGAATCACTGCTCTTTATTCCAAAGCTCATGGGACACCTAGGAACACATGACAGATTCCCCAGAAAGCTTTAAAATGATGGCAATTCCATAGAAGCACATGAACAGCCTTTGTAAATGTCAGAGAAGCTAATAAGCAAAGAACACTTAATTATCCAATTTCCAAAAACAGTTCCTTACTGCTATCAAACCTTCTCGCGTTCTTTAAGAATGCCTCTTGGCTTAACTTCAGCATGAGTATGATTATGTATTGCAAAGAGCACAGTACCTAGGACAGAGTAGGTGTTTAGTAAGTGTCGAATGAAAGAGCAGCTGGTTGAGGAATCAAAAGATCAAAGTCACGGGACCAACTTGCTCTTCAAACTGGCTCATCTCTAAGGTCCCTTCTGGTGCCCCCAATTTTTTTTTTAAAGGAGGTACAGCTCTGATATGAAGCATCCTGCCATGTTTAAAGGGAGGGAAATTTGCTTTATATACACAAAATTAAATTGGAAACAGGAATCAATGGAGATCAAATTGACAATACCATTCATTTGAAGAGAAGAAATGGTCCATGGGATAAAAGGTATGTTGGCTTCCTAAACGAAAGCAATTGTAAAACGAGTGATCTGGTTTTAATCAAGCTTATGGTTGTCACTTTTCAGTACCTCATCCTAGTTTATAATAGGATAGCATCTTATCGAAGGACTCAGATGGAAGAAAATATTGGCGCTCTTGTAGGATAAAACTGGGTAAGAATCAACTGCAGCTATGTTTACAAATCTGAAGAAAGGAGTCCCGAGAGGTAAACATATCATATGCTGTAAGATAATTGCCACCTCCCGCAATTCCCACTAGGGTCATTGTTCTCTGGAGGGTGGCGATATCCCAAACTCTAAAATCCTAATGCTTTACTTTCATAATTTTCCTCCTCCATGGATTGAAATGGGGGAAGGAGGAGATAGGCCTGAAATAGCTTTTGACAGTGATAATTGCTCTATTATAAAAGTAAGGTAACCATATTTTTGTACAGAATACTAGAAACCTCTAAATTTTCACTTTACTTTTAATGTATAGAGCTGTATGGTGAATTGTGTTTAAAGAGATCATAATATGTCTGACCAGATTTTATTGTAATTTTTTAGTGTCCCAGGAGGGGCTGGCAGCAGGAAAAAACCACGTGGGATGGGTCTGTTAGAAGCTGCGGTTTGGGGCTGATAAGGGGTCAAGACTAGGAAGTTCCTTGCAGAACAGAGCAGAGAGACACTGCCTACACCCCATAGGGCAGAGTTCTGGAAGCCAGGTTATCAGCAAAAAGGCAAGAGCAAGTTGGGTTGATGAACTCTGATCCAGAATGGAGGTTGCTTGCACACTGGCCTGATTTACAGGGTCTCCTGAGCGCAGACGGCCTGAGTCTACCACTGCAGGTCACAGACAGAACGCTCTCAGAGGACCGTCCCATGGCCAGAAGGCAATAATGGAGATTCACGCTGGCATCCTCGTCATTTCCTTAACGCACAGCCAAATGTGCCTGTTAGCATTTTTCTCCACAAGATGGCACCTCTAAGCCTTTGCATGAGGGTACTTACCTAAACAACTAGTTTAAGTAAAAGAACCAGTGATCCAACATTAAAAAAAAAAAATGACTGTTGAGAAACACAAGAAGGGTGGACCCAGAGATCCAGGATGACTGCATATTTACTGTGCTCTTATGTACAAGTTTCTGCCATGTTGTTAAGGCATGATTTCATTTCTTAAAAGTTTTTTTTGGAACATCAAAAAAAAGGTGGGTGAAATATTCAGATCTTGTAATTTCCAAAATGGTCAAGAAAAATGCTTTAAAATCTGTGTAAATGAGTTACAACATTGGGGAATGGATGGGTTTCTTAGGTATCATTGGGCCATCTCCAGGAATGGCTGAGAGGACGGACTGGGTGAGTGGGAAGAGATGATGAGAGAAAAGGCTGGCGACCAAAGTGTGGGATCTTAAATCCGAAGACTCTTGAGTGAGAAACGGCAGGCTGAAAAGCTCTTTTCAGAAGATGTCTGTCAAACACAGGCAATGGACTGGAGATGGAAGAGACTGGAGACTGGGACACACAAAGACAACTGCATTAAGATGGGCACAAAGTGATGCAGGCCTGGACCACAGAGATGAAATTAGAATGGAGGGCAAGAGCCCACCAACATCACGCTGAAGGAATGGCCAACTGGACTGAAGATGGATGTTCTATCCAAGGTGAAGTAAGGAAGATCGCGGTTCCTGGCCTGAGAACCTGGAAGAATACTAGTGTTCTTGAGGCAGAAACTCCACTGGGGGCAGGCGCCATCTTACAGCAAGGGTCTGAGCATGGATCTTGATACTCATTAATTAATTCATCAAATTTAGTTATAATAATTCTCTCCCATGCTTTCATCGGAACGTTCCTCTAAAACCCTATGCATTTTTATTTTAGCTTTTTGGCTAGGACTCCTTCTAAAGTCTATTTTATAATTCTCAGTTTTTTAAAAAATCAAGACTAATAAGTGTAAGGTTCTTGTATTGGTTCGAACCCTGAGAGTGTGCCGACAGACAACACCAGGCAATGTGAAGCAACATGCTGTTTTAATGAGCGCCTGGATGCAGGCGGGCTGAGGCCTAAAATGGCGTCAGCCCAAGTGAGGACAGGGCAAACGTTTTACAGTCTCCTGTAAACAGGAAGTGTCCTAGTCTGACATTACTGCTACGTTGTACCTGGATGGCCTCTTTTTCGATTTTCAGGGGTACGTGTCTTCTGGCCAGCTCTCTTCCTGCTTCTGCTATTTTGGTGGCGGACGCTGCTGGCACAAGTAGCCTTGCGCCTTGGGACTGGGCCTGAGAAGGGAGGAGTTATTCATCTCCTTAAGCTTTCAGGCCCTGGGGGAGAATCTTACAATAAGCATTGGTTTATTTTCTCTGGCCCCTTGTTACTCAGTGTGGTCCATGGACCAGCAGCGCAGGCATCATCTGGGGCATTTTAGAAGTCTTGCACCAGTTCCCAGGGCTACTGAATCAGAACCTGCAGTTTAACAGCATTCTCAGGTGATTCCTATGCACATTCAGGTTTGAAAGGTACTGCTCTACACTGGGGGTCAGGAAGCTTCTTTTGTAAAGAGCCAGAGAGTAAATACCTTAGGCATTGCAGTCATATGGTTCTCTGTCGCAGCCACTCTGCTGGATTGTTGCAGTGTGAGAACAGCCATGGACAACTTATGGCTATGTTCCAATAAAACTTTATTTACACAAACAGGTGGCTGGTGGATTAGGCTCACATGCTAGATTTGGTTTACTTGCTAGATTTGGCCCATGGGCTATAACTTGCTGACTCTTGCTCTAGATGACTCAGAAACATTCTGAGGTATGAGAGATTGCCACCCTCTATATTAAGTGGGTCCAACTACTAGAAGGTCTCTGCCGTCCCTCCTCTGGATGTCAGAAGTCACTTCTTGCAGCTGGCAGTCCTTTCCTGACTTCCTTATTGGCTGTTTTCACCAGGAAATTGTTGAAGAGCAAATGAACTGTCACAGAACTGAAAGAACTCCCTGGTCAATAAATGTTGCTGCCGTAACTGGCTAGCCATATGCAGAAGATTGAAACTGGACCCTTTCCTCATACCATAGAAAAAAATCAACTCAAGATGGATTAAAGACTTAAATGTAAAACCCCAAACTGCAAAAACCCTGGAAGACAACCTATGTAACAGCATTCTGGACGTAGGAACTGGCAAAGATTTCATGACAAAGATGCAAAAAGCAATCACAACACAAGCAAAAATTGGCAAATGGGATCTACTTAAACTTAAGAGCTTCTGCATAGCAAAAGAAACTATCAGGCTGGTGTGGTGGCTCATGCCTGTAATCCCAGCACTTTGGGAGGCTGAGGTGGGCAGATCACCTGAGGTCAGGAGTTCAAGACCAGCCTAGTCAACATGGTGAAACCCCCACCTCTACTAAATTAGCCAGGCATGTTGGTGGGCACCTATAATCCCAGCTACTTGGGAGACTGAGGCAGGAGAATCACTTGACCCCAGGAGGCAGAGATTGCAGTGAGTTGAGATCACACCATTGCACTCCAGCCTGGGCAATAAGAACGAACCTCTATCTCAAAAAAAAACAAAAAATGAACAAAAAACCCCTGAGATCTGGCTAAATAGAAAAGCCTAGTTTTGCTTCCAGTGCTGGAGAGAGAGGAAAGGGAGAGGAGAAACGAGGAGATGGTGGAGAGCCAAAGAGAAGCTCTGAGTGATGGGACTCCTAAGGACCTTGAATCTGAAGTTCACTTCCTGGGATTTAAAGAATTTAACAAAAATTTCTTTTCTATGTACCGTATGTTCAAAACATCTTTTCTTCTAGACACATGAATGTTCACCTAAGAGCCTAATAATGCACATTACACCTGCAGGTGATATCATTTTCTGAGCCCTAGTTTTGTACCTGTAAAATGAGGGGATCAAAGTATAATTTACAAATCTCTTGTGAGGCTTAAATGAAATGTGTAAATGAAGGTACCTAATTCAGAACTGGCATAAAGTAGGGGCTGGTAAAATGATGTGCCTTTCTTTCTCCTTGAGACCCGTCCCTTGGCAGTCTGGCCATGGGATTCCCTTTTTCACACAAGCTACATATACTTCTCTACCAACAAGGGAGGCTGGTCTATTTGCACTGTCCACGGAAACCCCACTTTCTTTACACATGATTCTCAAGTGGTATTTGAAGACAGAGCTGTAATAGGTAAACTGCCACAATCTATTTGCATTTCAAAAATGGTCTGGGACAATGGTGATCAAGGCTTCCAGATATTTCTTTTATCTTTGTTACTTTTCTCATAAAAAAAATACTTAAATTTTTTTTTTTTTTTTGGTAGTCTTTCCTGGTTTGTCTTGGAGACCAGCTATGGAAAGGCTCAAAAACTGGAAAGGGATAATTTTCATTTTAGAAACAGAGCAAGGGAGACTGCTGGGTGGAGCCTATGGGTTGGGCATGTTGGGTCACGGTCTTAGATGAGTTTTAGGTAGAAAACAGATGCAGTCAGGGCATTCAAGCATCTCCCAGGGATTTAGGCAGTAGGAGGTCCCATGTATATATGTGACAGCTATTACGACTGAACTGCTCACCACGTGCTCAGCACCTTACCTAATATGTTATCCTGCCTAATTCTCTCAACAACCCCAGGTGGTAAGAATTACTATACCTATTTTGCCAAAGCTCCGAGAAGGTAAGTAATAGGTCAAAGCTCACACAGAAGTGATGGTGGTGGGTTTGAAATAAGTGTCTTCTGGCCCCAAAGGCTAGGATCTTTTTCCTCTGCTGGTTGTATTGTCTCTTAGGACAACAGAAACCCTTCTTGTAAGAACCGGGCCTGGTAGATGACTGACCAAGGGCCACATATACACTTATATCTCTCAGGTGGCTCTCGGGCTTTCCCCAACAGGCTTACACATAGGCTTTACTTCCAATCCAAGGCCTCCCCTCCCACGAGGCCTGGCCACATTGCTTCAGCATCTCCTATAGCTTGATTCCATTGCACTCCCATATTGAAGTCCCCTGAAGTCCCATATTGTGCTGATTTACCCCCCATGAAGGGACATCTATAATACCACCCTTCCTCCCATAACAAATTCCTAGATCCGAAACTCTCCACTGAAATAGGAATGATTTTTCTCATTTGTCATTCTGGGAATGGGAACTATTGGTTTGTCAAGTTGAGAGGTATTTATAACTCAAGGAAAAACATCAGGTTCCTTGAGCGATGTCATTACCCAACCTGAGAGCTTGCTCTCTGAGACCAGAATGACTAAGAAATTAAATAAAGATAATTTCTTATTATTCTGTCTTCTAACCATAGATACATCCAATATGAATATTTCATAAGGAAATAAAGACATTGTGTTCCATGCACTGTCAGAAGGAAGAAATTTGGCTGAAATGTTTAAACATGAAGGCTCCTTCATGCTTTTCTTGAAGGATGGCTAAGAATAGGGTTATCTGTCAAACTCAATGTGTTACTTAACAGTAATTCAGGTGGCAGCCAGATGAATGATTCTCATGCTGGCCGAGAATTCCCCTTCTCTTGCAACTTTAAACCAAAAGGTAGGGCAGTGGCAGATCTGCTGCCCACACGTGGCTTCCAAGTGACTGCACTAACAATATGCACTTGTATACATAAATATTTAGGACACATAAACCAGTTGGAAAAACACTGATCCTTCACCTTCTTTAGTAGAACCTTGAAATTCTTAACTTTCACCAGTCCCTTCTTTAAAATCCAGATTGTATTTATGAGCTTTTAAATCATGCCCCGCAGATGCGTAAGCATCAAGGCTGAATGTTGTGGTTTCAGGTAATCTATACTGCATGTGGTTGTGAAATTTATCTTCCAAAGACACTACTGTCATCATGTCATTCCTCTGACTCAAAAGGCCTCCTGATGTCAGCTGTCACTTAAACGAGCTGATTATTTCCTCCGAGGCATTATGCCTATATGTGATTCTCTGATTCCGGATGGAAGGGAGTGCCTAGGGCTGCAGTCGCTCAAGAATAAGCCTTACTCCAGGAGTGGACAACTGAGTGAAGGTAGGGATTTTAACAATGATCCAGTGTCCTTATGCTTTGACAGCAAAAATACTTTGCTGTCATAAAGTGAAAATACATAATAATTAGTGACACTATTTATTAATTATATCTCCTAATTTACTGGTTGGTTTTATGATGATAAAGCCAGTTTATGTTTGTAAAAAGCATCTGACACATGGAAGAAACTCAGTGCATATGATGTTTTATTTCAAGTCAAGTTAAAGATAACGTAGAGAGCAAATTCAAAGAAACACAACTAAATGATATCAATTCCCAGCTTAAACAGTAGCTGCTTGGAATGTTATTCAGCTAGAGAATGACTTGAATATACTTAAAAAATGTGAAACAGCAGCAAATATGGAAGTAAAAAGAAAAGCATTTCTCCAGCAGAGGAGAACATACTCTGGTTAAAAGAGAGAAAGAGCCAAAGTCAAAAAGAGTCGAGGATTCCATTTTGACAACTTATGGACTCTGGTGACTTTAGGTTCCATAAGAAAAGTGTGCTCCCACTATTCAGAGAGGTCTGCAGAGGTGCTCCTGGGCATCAAGAAACGCAATATAAAGAAATGAAACTGGTATTTGTTGGTTATCTGATACGGTGAATATATTTACTACCATTTTTATAATGGAGGAAAGAAGGAGATTAAGTAACTTGCCTGAGGTCACACAGCCAAGTGCTAGGATCTATGCTCATACCTATCTAGTTCAAAAACTCAAAAGCAGAGTTTTAAGGTGGAAGCCACAGAGGCAAGGAGATTCATGGAGTGATTGAAACAGGGAATATGGTAGTGAATAGCAGATGCCAGCAAGTGCAGAACACCCACTGAAAGGTGCATGTGTTGGACAGGTGGAAGGATGAGGGAAAGTGGCACTGGGTAGCTTTTGAGTACTTGCTTTGTCCTGATATTTCTTGGAAAGGAGTCATCTTAATCACATCTTGAATTTCCCCTTTATAAGCATGGGACATCTCCAATTTCCCAGAAGCTTTGAGTTCTCTCTTATCCATTGCCTACATGCACTGCCTGAAGTGCTGGCACTAAAACCTCTCCCAAATATTTTATTTTCTATTGCACCAAAAGGGTGTGATAAAAGCTTTTCTCCCCAAAGCAAACCCAAAGGCCTGGGAGTTTAAATTATTTTGGACAGCTTCTGTTTCTTCTGGTGGCTCACTCTGCTTCAGGCCTCCAGAATGTTCTTCAATGATCAGAAAGGGAATCTAAAACCATGGTATCATGATTTCCATGATAGGCCAGGATTTCCCCATGATATGCTTTGGCTATGTCCCCACCCAAATCTCATGTGTGGTGGGAGGAACCTGGTGGGAGGTAATTAAATCATGGGGGCAGTTTCCCCCATGCTATTCTCATGATAGTAAGTTCTCATGAGATCTTATGGCTTTATATGAGGCTTCCCCACTTCGCATGGCTCTCATTCTTCTCCTTCCTGCCATTATGCGAAGAAGGATGTGTTTGCTTCCCCTTCTACCATGATTGTAAGTTTCCTGAGGCTTCCTCAGCCTTGTGGAATTGTGAGTCAATTAAGCCTCTTTCCTTTATAAACTACAGAATCTTGGGCAGTCCTTCATAGCAGCATGAAAACAGGCTAATACACCCCAAGACCATCTTTCCTCTGGGTTTGAATCACCCTAGCGACCCTGGGGACCCCATTTTGAGCCCTAAGGTACCAGCTTTGAGACTGTATTCTGTATATGATTGAGGGCTGCAAGGAAATCACTGTTCAACTTGTGTTTTTAAATAATGATTCAGCCTATTCCCTTTAAGCTGAAGGAACTTCTGAAGCTCTTGAGCAGGGGAAGGCTATAAATCCATAACTTATTAGGAGTTGCTGTAGAGTATTCATTTTGAACTGTTATTGCCTCCTAAGGATTCCATGAACTAACTAAGGCATTACCCCTGAGTTGAGGGGTGAAATGGACAGCTAGAGGAAGTTATTGGAAGTATCTACTTGAATACTAGAAAAATCTCTGCCTCAAATAAGTTGGTAATGGTGACATGATTGATACAAAGCCATTCAGATTAGTAACCAGTAAAATGATTGATCCACTTCTTAGGATGGCTAGAAAACCATGTCAGCAGCATAGACGAAGATATCCATCTTCCTCCTTGCTGTGGCTCAAAGTCATCAACAAATTGAAGCAGTTTTTAAAAAATGAAAGCTAAAATGTCAGAGGAACAGAATACAAAGGTGGCATAGAGCATTGACCTAGCTGGCCGTGAAAGTCAAATTTGAATTTTTTTTTTGTAAATCTGGAGCTTACAGTTACCAGTTTGTATTAGGAAAAATCACAAATTCTTGCTGCTGAAGATTAGAATTCTGTATTTTATACAAACTGAAATGGATATGAATAAAAATAAAATGAATTTGGGCCGGGCACAGTGGCTCATGCCTGTAATCCCAGCACTTTGGGAGGCTGAGGCAGGCTGATCACAAGGTCAGGAGACCGAGACCATCCTGGCTAACACGGTGAAACCCCGCCTCTACTAAAAAAATACAAAAAAATTAGCCAAGTGTACTGGCAGGCACCTATAGTCCCAGCTACTCGGGAGGCTGAGGCAGGAGAATGGCGTGAACCCTGGAGGCGGAGCTTGCAGTGAGCCGAGATCGCGTCACTGCACTCCAGCCTGGGCGACAGAGTGAGACTCTGTCTCAAAAATAAATAAATAAAATAAATAAATAAATAAATAAATGAATTTGGAGCAAAGGACATTTATCCTTTTCAGAAAATATAGCTCTGAAATTTCATTTCATAACAGATTTGTAGTATAGAGAAGAAAAAAATGGCCTAACCAATTGAAGGAAGAAGAGGCTTATCACAGTAAAATCAGGCTTATTGGCAAGTATTCCCACTAAACGTAGAGTGCTAGAATCATAGACTCTCGGAACAGAAGAAAACAGAGAGATCATCTGGTTTAACCACAATCAGTTAGACCCTGGTGTTAGCCTGGGTCCCACTGTTTTCTGTTGAGACCTTGGACAGGCACTGGGGCTAATTTCACCGATAAATCATGTCTGCTAAATGAGATAGGTCAGTGGCTTTCAAGGCTCTACTTCAATATTTTCATAATCTTTAAGATATATTTTCAAAATGTGAAGAACTCTGATAAACATCATATATACTCAACCATGGTATATGCCTACGTATAACACACCAGACATCTCCACATTAACCCATTTTTATGCAGCCTTTGGAACAAACTGCTCCCATTTTTATTTAACCAAAGAGACTATCTGTCTATAATTTCTTGCCTATGTTAATTAAGAACTCTTCAAAGGTTGTAAAGTGAAACACAGTTCAGAAATAAAGTGAATACTAAGGCATCCAAATCATTTTCCATATTACTTGTGCTAAATTTTCTAATGGACAAAATAGCCACATGCTCACTAAATGCCTGTATAAGAGTTAGATGTTAATGTTTTAATTAGAAATTAATTTATGCTAAAGAACAAGATCATGTCCTTTGCAGGAACACGGATGATGCTGGAGGCCATCATCCTTAGCAAACTAGAGCAGGAACAGAAAACCAAATACCACATGTTCTCACAAGTGGGAGCTAAATGATGAGAACAGATGGACACACAGAGGGGAACAACAGACACTGGGGCCTACTTGAGGGTGGAGGGTGGGAGAAGGGAGAGGAACAGAAAAAAATAACTATTGAGTACTAGGTTAACAGTGGGGTGATGAAATAATCTGTACAACAAGCCCCTATGGCATGAGTTTACCTGTATAACAAACCTGCATATGTACTCTTGAACCAAAAAATTGTTTTAAAAAAGAAATTAATTAATGCTAACAAAACACATTAGTGGTTTTAAAAAATTTGTTTTATGTGTTGGGATTACCTATACCTCTTTCTTTGGACACACAATCATTTTCATGAAAAAATGTTAGGACCACAGGCCCAGATGACTTAGCACACGCATGGCACTTTAAAAATGCTTTACTATTTAAATTAACTCCCTGACTCCTCCCAATACCCCAAGAGGAAAGTCATACTATTATTTCCATTTTAGAGATGAGAAAACTGAGGCAGCTGAGTAAATTGTCCAAGATGAGTAAAATGTTGAACAGGAATGTGACCCACGCATTCCAGTCCCAGAACCTAGACTTTTAATGTCAACTTTTAATACACCTTCAGATGACCTCCTGGTGCCTGGTAACCCTAACTTTCTAAGCCATTTCTGTCCTTGCAAGAGCCCTATCTGATTTTGTTTGACTTTCTCCAGTGACAGGCAGCCTTCCACCTGTTAAGGAAGCCAGTTCAGCCCTGAACGGCCCTGGCTTGTAATAAATCCTCCTCTCTCTGCGTACCGTCCACAGTGTTCCATGTTCTGTCCTCTGAAAACCTCTGGACACTGATCTGTGCCACTTCCTTTCTAATATATTCCATTTGGTTTTATGTATTTGCCTAAAACAGGTCGTCTTCTCAGGACTACAGGGTGAGAGCACCCTGATGCAAGGAGAACCCTTGGTTTATAGCTTGAAAGTTAAATTACCTGGAATACTTTACTGTGGTATAGGTGTCAATTTTTTTTTTTTTACAGTTTCTTTTTAGCATTGTACCTTTTCTAGCATTTGGTTTTCCTGTGAAAACAGTGGCTTAAAAATACCCTTTAATGAATCTTCTTTTTGTGACAAAGTGTTTGCCCTTTTCTCCCTTTTATAATGAAAGTGACATAAGGGATTCTAAACTGTTAGAAAAGTGAAAATCACCATTAAGTAGCAATGATGCCAAACAGTAATGAGAAACTCTGTCTTTGGAATCACACTCTTCCAGGATTGCAGTTCTGATGGCCATACACTAGCTGTGTGACCTCAGGCAAGATGTATAACCTTTCTGTCAATCGTAAATGGGAAAAATAATAATTTAAAGCACAAAAAGAAAGCCTTCCTCACAGTGCCTGGACTACAGTGAGTGTTCAATGAAACTCTGTGATTGTTGTTAACAATGGTGTAAAGACCTGGGGGGTTTAACAAGAAGAAAAGAAGACGGGCATTGCTAGATGGGCCCCACATTGGAAGCTTTGTCACATGGAAGAAAGATTAGATTTCCTATCTGTGGTCCCAAGAAATTGGACTGGGGCTTACAGAGGAATGGTATAGAAGGACTGATCCCATGTAGTGATTGGGAAACAAAGCCTTAGGGAATGCCTCCCTCAAAAGCTTGCTGTAAGGATTAACTGTTACAATCTCTGTAAAGGGTTTAGCACCATGCCTGGAACATAGTAGGCACTCAGTAAATCTTAGCTTATTGCATTAGCAGTTGACTGAAGATGGAAGGGCTATTTTGGGAGGAAGTGAGTTCTTCACTACTGGAGTCATTCAGGGAAAGACTAAATGATCAGAATGTGTAAGTGTGTGTGTGTGTGTGTGTGTGTGTGTGTGTGTCTGTAGGTGGGTTTTGAAGGAAAGATCTAAATCATCAGGTGACTTGTTAGATTAATGAAGGATTAATTAAATATCTACCATGTGCCTAGCACTGACCTGGTCGTTTAGAGAAATCAAAAGTGGCATATGTTACATCCCTGCTCTCAATGGGCTTAATGTCTAGCTGGGGAGATAAACAAGAGATAAACTACATGGTAGGTGGAAGAGGAATTAAGGGATAGACTGGGCAGTAATAGCTGAGGAGTTCAAAGACGGCTTCATAGCAAAATCAGGGTTTATAAAATAAAGGGATGGATTTTTACACTTAAATAAAAGAAGAAGAAATCAAAGATTAAGATATCATGCAATTTTGGCAAAGCCTGAAGTTTTTAAACATAATCAGCATGGCTTGGCACTTTATCTATGTCATGCTGTCCTTCCTGCTCTCGGTTCTGAAGGAGTCATGTGGGTCAGGGGCCTCAACTCACATCACTGAAATTACTACAATAAGAGAGAATTTGAGACCAGTCCTGGGCAACCCCCTGGCTCTCTTGCCGTAAATTACCTCCCAGATTTGCCGCAGCTGGCCCTCTAATTTCACTATATAGGATTAGAAAGTTGCCTAGGCCAGGTGCAGTGGCTCACACCTATAGTCCCAGCACTTCGGGAGGCTGAGGTGGGTGGATTGCTTGAGCCTAGGAGTTTGGAACCTCCCTGGGCAACATGGTGAAACCCTATTTCTACAAAAAAATACAAAAATTAGCTGGGCATAGAGGTGTGTACTTGTAGTCCTAGCTACTAGGGAGGCTGAGGTAGGAGGATTGCTTGAACCCAAGAGGTTGAGGCTACAGTGAGCTATGATCATGCCACTCCACTCCAGCCTAGGTGACAGAGTGAGACTGCCCAATAAAAGAAAAAGAAAGTTGCAAAAAAAAGGTTGCCTTTGTTACTACTTTTCCAATAAGTCCCCAATACTAGTATTTTGGTGGCTAATGAACAATACAATTTCTTTCTTGACCTATCTTTACTGAAAAATGTCAGTAATATATATCGTAAGATGTATTATTTCTCATGAAGCTAAAGTAAGTTTTATTTTGAACAAGAAAAAAACATTAACATGAGTAACATTTTTCTGGCTTGACTTTTCTTTTCTTTCTTTCTTTTTTTTTTTTTTTTGCTAAACAAAAAAATCTATAGCTGTCTTAGACCATCCTGTAAGAATTCAGGGATAAGAACTGAGGAACAAGAACATCCAGGGATATATTGGCAGTGAGTCAGGACTATGCAAAACCATAAAATAAAGAACATAACTTTTTGTTGATTCACAACTTAATAATAAGTTGTTTAAAATATTTAAATCATAATGTCATTGTCAGTCTTGTATCATGTCTGTGTTGTTACATCTAAAGGCCCTTGAGCAAAGAAGATGCAAAATCTGACTTTGCGTTCCTTTCAGAACTGGCACACATTCAGTGAGAATAATTCTTGAATTAAGTAAAATTCTTACGACTACAGCTGGGCTTCCATTCGAAATCACAGAATGTCTCATTTAAAGAGTGAAGAAATTAGAGCCCTGACCCTTGTGGAGTGGAATTTTGTGGTTAGTGCATTTTGGTCCTGTATTGCAAATGGGGCATTTTACATCAAATAATGATATTCTATGAGCTTAAGTGAATGTCATTCCCAAATTACATATGGCTTTCTGGAACTCCTTCCAGCCCCCTTGCAAGCTACCAGGATTTACTTCAAAAGTACAGTTTACAGATTGATGAAAGTACTAATCTTTTCACTTTAGGCAAAGGGAATGGTAGAATGGATTTCTGTTAGACATTACTGATGTTTCTCAGTATCTGGCTTCTCTACTTTCCGGGTACATGGAGGATTACAATTATCCACTCTTCTGAAGTTAGGTTTGGCCATGTGACTAGTTCTGGCCAATGGGATGTGAGTGGGAGTGGCAGGTGTCACTTCCATGTTGAAGCATTTAACTGCTGATGCTCAATTCTTGAGTGTCAGAGCAAATTTTGCAGCTGTTGGTGGACATGACTGCAAAGATGGCTGACCTTGAAGGGAGCTTCTAAAATGGTGGAGCTTCCAACAACCTGGGTCCCTGAGGGACCATAATGAACAGGGTCCTTGCTGACTCTTTATGAACAATATGAGAGAAAAACCTTTGTATTAAGCCACTGATATTTTGTAATTACAGTAGTTGTCACTTAAGCATAATGTAGCTTATTCTGATCGGGACAGAACTTCTGCTTACATTCTTAAACCTCTAGTCCAAAAATTATGTAGAATTTCATGACAAAGGCTAGACCATACTAATTTATAGTATCTGATACAAACTATGTCTCGAATTCTTTATTTCAAATGCCTGAATAAGAGTGTACTGTTGCACTGATATGTCTTCATTTAAAAGTACTGAGACTATGAGAACAATTAAGTTTTAAACTGAGTAGTTTGTTTAAAAAGATTTTTTTTCTGTGTTATATAGAAAAGACAAACTGTTCATAGACATAGAAAGCTACTTGCCAATTCTATGTGCAGTTGGAATAGTTTCAGTGTTCAAGGGTTCAGAATTTCCCTCTAACTCAGTGCCGCTGGGCTATGTTTCATAGTTTGGAAAGCTTCTTTTAAGACCTGCAGGACATCTATAGGACATTTCATCACAATTTTTATGTATCACACAAGTCAGAGTGAAGCCGAGGGCCCACAAGTATCCAAATGACCTTCAGACTTCTGGAAATACAACCCAGAGAATCCTGTATTCACTTGTCTACACTTTGTACTATCAGCTCAATGTTATACTACAAAAGAGTAACTGTGCCCTGCAAAAATGTAGATATTACATGTGGAATCTTTGACATTCTTGACTTTCACTAAGCTCCATGCTTGATGCTTCCTGCACTTTTTAAAACAAAAACGTGGTAAAATAAACATAATATAAAATTTACCATCTTAGCCCCTTTTAAGGTATAGTTCAGTGGTATTAAAACATACGCTTGGCCAGGCGCAGTGGCTCACACCTGTAATCCCAGCACTTTGTGAGGCTGAGACAGGTGGATCACCTGAGGTCAGGAGTTGGAGACCAGCCTGGCCAACATGGTGAAACTCCATCTCTACTAAAAATACAAAAACTTAGCCAGGCGTGGTGGCAGGTGCCTGTAATCCCAGCTACTCGAGAGGCTGAGGCAGGAGAATTGCTTCAACCCAGGAGGCAGAGGTTGCACTGGGCTGAGGTCACACCACTGGACTCCAGCCTGGGCAATAAGAGCTAAACTCCGTCTCAAAAAAAAAAAAATTCCCGGTGTTGTGCAACCATCACACTACCATCCACCTCCACTGTGTACCCATGAAATAATAACTCCACATTGCCGCCTCTCCCAGCCCCTGGTGACCACAGTGCAACCACAGTGCTGGTCCCACTTCCACATAATCATTGTTCCTTTAACCTTCTGCCATGCACTGCCACCCTCACCAGGTTACTGGCATTTCTTCCTTGAAGAAGCCAATGGCTTCACTTTCCCTGCAAGTGGAGTCTTCTCAATTCTCATCCCTCACCTCTTGAGCTATTCTCTGCCACTGCCTTCTACGATACTGAGATCATGGCTCCCTTTTTCCCCCTTTTTTCTTTCCTTTGCTGTCTCCTAGCCCTGGGCTCCAGGACTTGACTGCATTTTCTCCATGTATACAGCCCAAGATGGTTTCTGAAAGCCAAACGTTTTACGAATTTGTAATGCAAACCATCTTAGTTATCATCTAAAATTTTAAATGCAGGTGCTCTGAAAGCAAATGAGAAGTTAAAGCTCTGTAAACAATGGTGAAAAATAGTTAATCGGACTTGAGGCCAGGCACTGTGGCTCATGCCTGTATTCCCAGCACTTTGGGAGACTGAAGCGGGAGGATCACTTGAGGTCAGGAGTTCAAGACCAGCCTGGCCAACACGGTGAAACCCTGTCTCTACTAAAAATACAAAAAAATTAGCCAGGTGTGGTGGCAGGCGCCTGTAATCCCAGCTACTTGGGAGGCTGAGGTGGGGAAATCACTTGAACTCAGGAGGTGGAGGCTGTAGTGAGCCAAGATCACACCACTGCACTCCAGCCTGGGCGACAGAGTGAGACTTTGTCTCGGGGGAAAAAAAAAAAAAACAGAGAGTGCGCTTGGCCCACAGACGTCAAGCCTGCAGATTTCTCACATGCCTTACAGGTCCTCCTGTTTTTCAGTCATGGCATGGGAGTCTGAGGAGAGAGGTGGGAGGCTGGGAGGTCCTGGGGGACCAGTTAGGGTCAGGATTGTCAAAGGCACAGCTGCAGGCACTGCTGGGAAGAACTGAGCAATAAAAGATTTCTCTGTGTTGGTTCCCAAGACAAAGAGCCAAGAAGAAGTGGAGAATGCAGGAACAATGTAGCGGAAGGTGACGGGAGCTTTAGTCCAGTGACAGGAGAAAGAAATAACTGGAATGAAATGAAATGGGGGGTGGGGTACAGAATACCCCTAAACTAACACTTCTGAGTATCTCTGATTTTTGTTTATCCTTATTTCATTGAATCTGTATAGTAGCCCATGAGACAGCTATTATTTATCTTTCTTGTTTTTTTTTTTGAGACGGAGTCTGGCCCTGTTGCCCAGGCTGGAGTGCAGTGGCACGATCTCTGCTCACTGCAACCTCCACCTCCCAGGTTCAAGCAATTCTCATGCCTCAGCCTGCCGAGTTGCTGGGATTACAGGTGCCTGCCACCATGCCCAGTTACTTTTTTGTGTTTTTAGTAGAGATTGGGTTTCACCATGTTGGTCAGGCTGGTCTCGAACTCCTAACCTCAAGTGATCCACCCGCCTCCAGCCTCCCAAAGTGCTGGGATTATAGGTGTGACCCACTGCACCTGGTCTATTTTCCTCATTTTACTTCAGTTGAGGAGAAGGTAAACAATTTGTTGAAGGTCCCATGACAGAATCTGGATGAAACTCTAGTCTGTCTCCAAATCCCACTTGTTTTCCACTGTACCAGGATAACAAAGGGTTATGAACGGGAACTTCATGGCAGACAGACCTCACTGAGATCTGAGTCCTGACCCTGCCATCTACCAGCTGGGTGACCTTGGGAACATTGCTTAAGCTTGCTAAGCCTCAGTTTCCTCATCTATAAAATGGGCATATGATAGCACCTAAGTTTTCAAAAGTCAAATAAGATAATTCATGAAAATGCATAAAGTGCCATGTTGTGGGCCCCCAATAAATGTTAATTCCATTAATATCATGATTGCGATTATTTCCAGTCTCACCTCCAGCTCCACACGCTTGCTCCCAATCATGTAGCTGGGAGATAATTAGTATTTGATTTTTTGATAACTGGCAACCTTTGACTGGTATGTTTTTGATTTGCCATTAATTAAAGCATTTGATAACTAGAAGATCATGTTTTCCAATCAATCCGTGATGTGTTTCCTTTAGAAAAAGAGAGACTGAAGAGAAAATACACTCAACTCTTTTAAGCCTTTTAGCAAAGTCACTGTTGTAAATTGGTCCATTTTTTTCTTTCAAAGAAAATCAAGCTGCTATCTTCAAGGCCATCTTCTCACATGATTACTTTCCCCAGACAGCTTTTCATTTTCCAGGATGCCTCAAATAAAGTGTGTCTGTGTGTGTGTGTGTGTGTGTGTGTGTGTGTGTGTTCCCACCCAATAAATCTCCTGCTTGGCAGAGATTGTTGATGGTTCTGTGAAAAGGTCTTTTTGTCCCTTTTTGTCTAAGAAGCTTTTTCATTAGAAGCCTGGAAGTCAAGGTAAGTGCCACAGGGATTCGAAGATCTCTTGGCTTTTCTCCGATGTCCACATTATCTCCCAGAAAAATGAAGTCCCACATTCCCTGCAATCAGTTAATAGAAGTGACAGCTGTGAGAGCTTCAAATCTGGCCTTAATTAATAGGCAGTGCATAAATGTGACCAATGCGTATTTGCTGAGAAGAGGCTTTAAATAGCATCAAATGTTTGTGAGCAGGAGGCCATGCGATGGCAGGAAATATCTGACAGTCTTAATGGGATCAGGCTTTTGTGTGCAAACAATGGCAAACAATGGCAGCAAACCACAGCCCAGCTGAGAGCCATTAACATGGAGTATTCATTTGTCATGGTGGGTAAAGACTCTTCAATAGCTGCTAATCAAAATAGAGAAAAATGAATGTATGGCATGATGCAATGCTAATAAGACTGGGTGTCCAAATGAGTGACCCCACATAGGTATGCGTAAGGCATACATGGAATGGCCTTCTCCTTGAACTTGCTGCCACCCTGGGGCAGCGTATCTCCCTTCAGAACCTCCTCCCTTGACCTCTGAGGAGATTTTACTGTCTCATTTCTCACCGACCTTTCTTCACCTTCTTCCTCCCATCCGTCCCCTCAATGAGACAGTCCCCTAGCCACTGCTCTCTATTCACATTCCCTGTGTGACTGATTCCCTGGGGAAGATCCCTTCTCCTAAATCTTATGGGGATTTAAGAATGTCACTTGTCCAGCTGCAGCCAAAGTGGACATGCCATTGGGATGCAGATGTGCTTGTGCTTACCTAAATACTCATACTAAAGATGACAAAGACTGGGACTTTTGTGTATTCATTTCTGACACTCATTCCCAGATATTGAGCTAGAAGCTGGTGATGCAGATACAAGACTGGTTTTCCCAAGGAACTTAAAAAACCATCCTCCCTGTCATTGCAGTGGCTGCCATGGGTTGACTATGCCAAGTACTCTGCTAATTGCTTTACTTATACAATCCTACCTAATCCTCACAGCAACCCCGTGAGGTGGCTATTAGGATTCTTTCTTTCTTTCGTTTTTTTTTGAGACGGAGTTTCACTCTTGTCTCTCAGACTGGCGTACAATGGTGCGATCTCGGCTCACTGAAACCTCCGCCTCGCAGGTTCAAGCCATTCTTCCGCCTCGGCGTCCCAAGTAGCTGGAATCACAGGTGTCCACTGCCACGCCCTGCTAATTTTTGTATTTTTAGTAGAGATGGGTTTTTACCATGTTGGCCAGGCTGATCTAGAACTCCTGACCTCAGGTGATCCACCTGCCTTGGCCTCCCAAAGTGCTGGGATTACAGGCATGAGCCACCGTGCCCAGCCAGATTCTTTGATTTCACAGATGATGGAGCTAGTTTTTTGTGGAAGGGCATAAACCAAGCCAGGAGTCGGTAAGCAGTGGACGTAGGACTAGACCAGGCTTATCTGTTGTTAAATCCCATGCCCATATCCATTCTGCTACCCTGACTTTCCTGTTATTTAACTGCCAGTCTAGTGGAGGGAAATAGACAGGTTTACAATTTTTGATAATCATTAACTCAGCAGGAAACTAAATGAACTGAAAGACAAATAGTAATTTAGACAAATATCCATTTGAGCTGTATGTTTCAAGGAATCCAAATTTGTCCCTTCAAAAGAAATACTGCTTTCAGCAGGGCACAGTGGCTTACGCCTGTAGTCCCAACACTTTAGAAGGCCAAGGCAGGTGGATTGTTTGAGTCCAGGAGTTCGAGACCAGCCCAAGCAACATGGCAAAACCCCATCTCTACGAAAAATACAAAAATAAGCCGACACGGCGACTTGTGCCTGTGGTCTCAGCTAATTGGGAGGCTGAGGTGGGAGGATGGCTTGAACCTGGTAGGTCAAGGCTGCAGTGAGCTATGATCGCACCACTGCACTTCAGCCTGGGTGACAGAGTGAGACCCTGTCTCAGAAAAAAAAAAAGAAATACTGCTTTTGATTCAAGGTACTGTATTCCCCCAGTGAGCTCTGTCTTCAGCCTCAGTGGTTTCTTTCTCACAGGTGGGGCTGATCATTTACACACACAATAGATGGGGGCTGACTTACAACAAGAACCTGAAGAGACCAACTTTGTATTGCCTAAATGCCTGCCTTTTTGTCCTCATTTCTTTCTTGTCTCACCTTGATGCCCTGCCCCCTGAAAAAAGGCAAGCTGTCAGGTAAGCTGCCAAACTGGGGAGGCCTGTCATAAAATAACTGCCTTTAACAAGGTCTGTTGATTAGGAGACTTGTTACAGCAATAGGCTCAGACAAGAGCTGAAAGAACTTAGATTTCAACTTCCTCTCACTCACGAATTAGTCTTTATCATCAGCCTCTGTGTCCTCAAGAGAAAATTTCACATGTAAGCTGTTTGTGTAGTCTTCTTATTAATGTAAATAAACAAGACCCTACATGAGATGCAGAAAAGAAATTAATCAGGACCAGGCAATGTTTCCAAATCACTTACAGCAGTTGCTGGGAAAACAAAATTTTATATTTAAAACATCACACACAAAAATGTGCAACACTTCAGTCCAAGACATATAAACTGTGGGTTAGGGGAGTTCACTCAACCAACACTTAGAGTGACTTGAAAACATACAGACATTTAAAACATAAGCAAGAAAAGTCAGTCAACACTCTCTGGTCATGGGAACCCAAACTAACAATTCCAACATGCTGGAGGACCACAGAGTGGCCAAAGAAGTAGGTTCTGGCCATTGAGCTTTTGGCTTTCAGCCTGTTCGTTGCAAACAATCCTTGGAAATTTGAATCAAGAGTCACATGACCCAGTAACACCTGGAGAGAGATCAACTGGGTGGCAGATCAAGGAGGGGGTCATACAGTCCTCAGGAGGGAGACGCCGAATCATCCCTCCTTTAAAGGTCTCTCCTTTTCAACCCCAAGGGTGACTGGTGGTACCGAACTCAGGCAATGCCAACAGAGATGGGAAGGAGGGGTCAGATTTTCAAAATACATTTCCAAGGAAGAGGAGAAAACAGGACTTCTTGACCCACTGAATGTTGGGGCCAAATAACAAGAACTAATGATAGTAGGTAATATTTAGTGAGCACTGGACTCAATGCTTTTCATGGATTATCTCACTCAGTTTTTCTGCCAGCTCTATAAGATAGGTATGATTATTATCTCCATTTTACAGATGGGAAAACTGAGGCTCAGGCAGGCCAAGTAGCTTAGTTCTCTAAGATATCTTGGCTAGTAAGACACACAGCTGAGAACTGAACCCAACTGTAGTGACTCCAAAGCCCATGCTCATAATTCCCGTGCTATAGGAGGTTTTATAGCTTGGGATATGGGACAGAATGACAGTTCCCTGAACCGAAACCCAGAGACACCTGACACTACAGCACCCATTGTTTTTCTTCTCCTTTTGGCCTGGGACTTATGTATCCTAGAGGAAAATGGTGGGACATCAGAAGACCCCAGCCAACACTGCAGAAGCAAATTTCTTACCCTCAGTTGACTGGAACCACGTGGCCAAGAAGGACTGATGGCTAAGCCCTCCTGGGCTATTTCGGCCTCTTTCTCTGAGGTCTCAAATACTCAGCTTACTTTTCCTTTTTAAAATCTCTAAGATACATCCCACTCCTTCAGGATTCCTCTTTCAAGCCTGGCTGTGAGGTGCTACCTGGTCTCCCCAGCTCTTCCCTTCCAGCTAGCCCTGGAGAAAAGAGCACAGGTCTTTTTCATTTTAAGAGTTCTACTAATCACTAACGAAGACAAAAAGAGCAAACACAGAGACTTAGTGAGGGTGTCTGTCATTCTCAACCTTTCCTTTTTCACCCTCTTGTTAAGGAAATTAAGATGATTCAAGGTCTCTGCTCCTCTGCAGTGGAGGTCATGAAATCCTCCCTCCTTTCAAAGCTCTCTCCTTTTCAACCCTGAATGTAGACTAGAATCACTCTGAAGGCTTTGCAAAGCTACTGATGCCCAGGCCTTACCCACAGGACTCTGACTGACTTGGGCTGGCACAGGCTTGGCCATGATAACTTGTTGAACATTTCTCAGGTGATCCTACTGTGTGCCCACGACTCTGCAGCACCCAGACTCTGCCACTTACCTAGGGGGATTCTTTTCCAAGTCACCCAATGCAGAGTTCTCAATTGTGGGGAGATCTTGTTCTCCCCAGGTGACATTGGGAAATGTTTTTGATTGTCCAGTTGGTGGTTGGGGAGGAGAGCGTGATGGCATCTGACAGGTATTGCTAAACATCCTACAACACACAGGACAGCCCCCACCGCAAAGAACCTTCAGGGCCAAATGTGGATAGAGCTGGAGTGGAGAAACCTTTGCCATGAGGAGCCATCCTGTGCACTGTAGAATTATTGGTCTGAAATGTGAATAGTGCTGCTGCTGAAAAACCCTGCTCTCACAGAACCAGAGACACACACTGGTGCATTCAAACACCCCTGTGTCTCTGAGGGGATCCCCAGAGCTGCAAGAGACCCTCCTGGGAGGGTCTTAGTCTTTGTGAAGCTCTTTCTTTCCTGGACAGCCCGGACTGTCATTACCATTCTAGAAACAATGCAGTGAAGGTCGCTGTGCCATATCCTGATGGACTTCATGCTTGAAAAGATGGGGAAAAACCTTTCTCTGTCTTCAGAGAAGGGAACTGTGCTTTGTATTCTATTGCACAGTCATGTTCAGAGCACTCACACCTCTTTAATTATATAAAAAAAGTTTTTGAGGAAAGCATGACAAGAAACCCCCAAATTGGGGGTAAAATATAAACAAATGTTTTGGCTGATGTACTGCACATTTTTTAATCACAAAGTGTGTTTTTAGAGTGTACTGAGTCCTGCCTAGAATGGCTCAAATTAAAGATCAAAGGCAGTGCCGTGAAGAGACAGAGCAGAGCTCTGTGCCAATTTAGCATCCCCGCTTCCCCTCCCAGGAATAGCCATGTGGTCATCCATTTGCCTAAGAAGTGCTTGTCTGAAGCACCAGTTAAGACAGCAGCAAGCATTGATTAAAGGAGAATTTTCTTTTTTGTCTGTTTGTTTTCTTTTTTATTGGGGAACTTTAGAGTGTGGTTAGATAGCAACAAATTTTAAAAAAGAAAGAACATGATTGAGAGCCAGCTTACAAAGACATACGTTTGATGCTTGGAAAGTGGAAAATATCAAGAGATTCCAACTAGAGACAGGAGGAGCAAAGCTGGCAAGGGAGACAGAGGTCCCTCTCTGAGCACACAAGGGCCTGGCCACGTGGCTTGCGGGTACAAAGGAGTCTCCAAGGGTTCCAGAGCCAAGCCATCACTACCTTACAGCCAGAGTAACCAGAGGAAACAGGCTCCTGAGAGCTGAGGTTGCAATCCACACATCCCAAATGAGAAAAAAGTACAGAAAAACAGGGCTATCAGCTAAATATAGGTTGGATTTGATTTGGGATGGGGGCAAGGAAGGTAAATAAACACAGAGAAGCTTACAGGGAGGCTGAGGGCACCAATGTAGGTATGGGATGTGGAGTGGGGTAGGGGCTGGAGGTGGAAGAGGCAAGTCTACCCAACATCACAAAAGAACAACTGGGGAACCTGAGCATCTCTTTATGTGTCACGTCCTCTAGAGCTGAGTTCTCAAACTGTTCGCACTCACAGACAAGGACTGGAGATACAACCAACGAGAGATGCAGCTGATAAGAAACTACAAATGGAAAATGTGATGGAGAGTGCCTGAGGAGGACACGTTGGCTGGGATAGCTAGGGTGGGTGACATTTAAGTGTGGCCTGAAAGACACAGGGAACACGGAGGCCCAGCAGCTGGGGAAAGTTCCTCAGGGTCCCACTGGCTCTTCTGTCTTAAAGCAGGGTCAACATCGCTAGTTCTCTCAACAGTGCTTGGTGCAAAAGGGTTTGGGTCTCCTCTACTGTCTGGCCGCCTCACCCCCCGGATGAGGCCCAGTTTGTTGCAATCCCCATTGAGGTAAGGCCGGGAGATCTGAAGGCTGTCAATTGTCCAGCTTCAGCCTGACTGGGCAGAGAGCACGGGTCTCTACTGCCAGTTCAGTACGCTGCTGTTCATGCAGTGGGAGCCCCCGTGAGTTTTCTGGCTGTTCCACTATGTTGTTTATTCAGATTGAGCCAAACCGGTGACAGACTGGATGGAGAGGCTGACAGAGTGAGAAAAGTCAGGGTGTTTCAAGGGTCTGGTAAGTTACACACATAACCAAACCCTGTGATAACTGTTTTGCTTTAGACGCACACCACTAGATTATAAAACTGCTTTGTTTATCTTCGCATCTCAAGTGTCTAGAACAGTCTCCAGCTCACCATAGGCACTCAATAAATATTAAGTTAGACGGCTGGATGACCAACTGTATTTCTGTCACTGCCAGCCTCATTCTGCCCATTTCCTGGGGAGGCCTGGCTGGTGCCTCAGCAGGACAAGCAACAGTTGTGAGTCAAGGTGGGGGCTTCCCAAACTTGCATGGATTTTCTGTTTTCTCACCTGGGGAAGAGTCATCAAATTCATCTGCAATCAAAGACTCTTGAACGTCTCCATCAAGATCAAGATTCGATTCTCAGTGTATTGACACCCTTGATACTCAAAGTGTCACCTGAAAACTAACAGCATCAACATCGCCTGGGAGTTGTTACAAATGCAGAACCTCAGGCCTCACCCTAGACCTCCTGAAGAGGAATCTGCATTTTAACCAGATCCCAAGGGCACTTGTGCATGCACCCCAAAGGGTGAGCAGCCCTGGTCTCTGCCAAATGGGCTGAGACTTGGTGCACCTTGGTTCAAATTCCAGTTCTGCTCCTTGATTGCTGTGCTACCTTGGATAAGTTAATTTCTCTGATCCCTGGTGTCTTCATATTTAATATGAGAATAACTAATGCATAGGGTTGCTATGAAACATGAGGAAGTGTGCGCATAAAACTATCCAGTTAAGAAGGTTTCAAGTAAGGCTGTGTGTCATTCTCAGCCTTTTCTTTTTTACCCCCATGTTAATGAAATTAAGATGATCAAGGCCTCTGCTCCTCCGTCAATGAAATCCTCCTTCCTTTCAAAGCTCTCTCCTTCTCAACCCTGAGTGTAGACTAGAATCACTTGGAGGGCTTTGAAAAGCTACTGATGCCCAGCCCTTACCCACAAGACTCTGACTGACTTGGGCTGGCACAGGCCTGGCCATGATAACTTGTTGAACATTTCTCAGGTGATCCTACTGTGTGCCCACGACTCTGCAGCACCCAGACTCTGCCACTTATCTAGGGGTAAGAGGATGCTTACCTGGAATATGGAAGGGCCCAGTGAATGTTTATCTGTTTGTCCACATGTGAACCTTTCTAGAGCTCTGTCTTCCTGAATACAGTCTGCTGGTAACCCCCACATGAGGTTCCTGTTCTTTTTCAAAACCAAATTTCTGCCTTGACCCAGGAGATGCTCTGCTCGAAACCACCATATAATTAAATTCTTCAGTGACGAATGACTCACAGCTCAACTGGAAAAAATCTCTCCTTACTTTGAACCAAAATCTTGCTCTCCCCTGCCCTATTGTACAATACCCTGAAAATAATCTGTAATTCTCATTCCATGGGGATTCTTAATTTATAAGAAGACAAATATTTTTCCCCAACTGCCATTTCCAGCTCAGATCCAACAGGCGGTCCTCATATGAGATTTCTGGACCCCTAGAACCCTGATCAAATTCCTCTGAAGGCAAGTAACTGGCTACTTGATACCTATGTGTCCTTCTAAAAGCTAAACCTAGTTCTCGTCTAGTGAAGGGGCTGCCATTTACAGCCAGTGGTGTTGTGGTATGGCCTGAGTTTGTGCAAACTCAGATTCTCTGAGGAAAGTCATTTCAGTAGCACTGGTCCTTTGATGCCTGGGGCTCAAGTCACTGATCAAGAAGAGCCAATGCCACAATTCAGCTCTACTGGCCCTGTCACAGATGAGGATGTCAGAGAGGTGACATACTACACAAACCCACAGGGGCTGAATATCTTCCTCATGGGGTTCCCTCCTTAGGATGGATGAATAGAACACACTGATCAGAGAAGGAGCATTTAACTCCGCTTCACACAGACACCTATTCTGACAGTCCTCTGCCCAGCGATGGGATGGCTCTCCTTTCCCTTCCTGTAACCTCAGGACACGTTCCTTTTCTTCCGTGAACACCTAAAAAAATGAGTGTCAAAACCAACACAAAAGAAACAGAAAACGTATACAGACCAATATCCATGAACTAAATTCATATAACAGAGAATCCCCCTATGTCCTACCTCCCTTCCTAAAGATACTAGACATAGACAGTTTTATGGGTAAGTTCTATCAAACATTCAAGGAGGAGATAATCCCCACTTTACAAATTGTTTCTGAGTACAGAAAAAGAAGGAAAGCTGCCCATCTCATTTAATGACACAGTATGTCCTTGATTGCAGAGCTAGATAAGAACAGTGAAAGCAGAGAAAATAATATGTCAGTGCTCCCTATTTGGAAATGTCACAATCTTGAGTAAAACACTAGATAATGAAATCCAGTGGTGTGTTAATGTGGTAATGCATTATAATCAGATGATTTTTATCACAGAAGGCAAGGATAGTATAAAATCGGATAAAATCTCTAAATGTAATTCATTCCATCATTGGTACTACAGAAGAAAAATCATATGGGAATCTCAAAAGATGCAATTTAAATAAAGCGTCTTTTGATGCTTTAAAAATCTGTTAAAGTTCAATGCATATTTAGTGTAAAAATTCTTAGAAAAACTTAGATATAGAAGGGCACATTCTGAATCTGAAAATGGCTATCTACCAGAACCTACCTCCACAGAAAACACCACTCTCAAAAGAGAAAATTTAATACACATTCCATTGAGGGTCTGGAAGAAGACAAAGATGCCCACAATCATCATGTTGTTCAATAAGATATAAGTGTGATAACACACAGGAAGGAAATAAGAAGTATTAGTACTGGAAAACATGAGAAAAGGTTGCCATTGTTTGCAGATGTTACGTTTTTCTTACTTAGAAAACCCAGTAAAATCCAACAACTCTGAGAATTAGAGAGTACCAAAAGATTGCAAGTTACAAGATACCATAAATTGTACTTCTCTATAACCAACAACCACCAACCACAAAAAGAATATAAAATAACATACTCTTCACAATAGCATCAAACACTATGAATTACTTAGAAATTAAGCTCACAAACACTGTATAAGATCTTTATAGAAAAATGTCTAAAAATCCTCTAAAAGGATGTAAAAGAAGACCTAAATAACTGGAGAGATGTGCCACAATTTTGAATAACAAAACCATATTTGATTTACCCATTTCTAATCCTGCAGAGTCCTCCAGGAAGTCTTCCATGACTCTCTAACCAGGGATTATGGACTGCCAGTCTGTGCTATCCCAGCTGCTGTGTCCCTCTCTACCTTAGCAATCTAACACCTCTCAGTCTCCACCCTCTTCACCCTGGAATTGTGAGCTCCCTGAGCAGACTAAATTTTCCTCATCTTGTACTCCTACCATTGAGTACAGTGCTTGCAATGTAGTTACTGCTAATTAATACTTATTGCATGAATGAATAAAAGAGATCAATGCTTGTTTGCATGCTCCCACTTACTTCCTATTTGTCAAGATAAACACAAGGATCACTTTCATCTGAGAGAAATGGATATGGGAATGACAGTAACTAAGAAGACCTAGGACTCTTAGAGATTTATCATAGTCTCTAGTACCCAACTCTGTCCTTTGTCCTCTTGTTTTTCTCTTTTATTTGCATGCAGACTTTTTCAAACTTCTCTTCACCTTCTTTCGCATTTCTACATGGCACTCCTCACTTCCTTAAGAAGCTCTTTATTTGAGATTTAGTCTCTTGAAGAGTCCCCAATATACTCAACAGGCAATCTCATCTCCAAGAACCCTGTAGAATAGATGGATTTATCAAAGGTCTTCACTGGCCCAGGCTGTGGCTGGTAGACACCTGTAATCCCAGCACTTTGGGAGGCCAAGGTGGGTGGATCACCTGAGGTCAGGAATTCAAGACCAGCCAGGCCAACATGGTGAAACCCCATCTCTACTAAAAATACAAAAATTAGCCAGGGGTGGTAGTGCACGTCTGTAGTCCCGGCTACTCGGGAGGCTGAGGCAGGAGAATCACTTGAACCTGGGAGGCGAAGGGTACAGTGAGCTAAGATGGTGCCACTGTACTCCAGCCTAGGCAACAGAGGAAGACTCCGTCTCAAAAAAACAAAAACAAAAACAAAAAACAAACAAAAAACAAGCTCTTCACTGGCCCACTAAAAAAAATAAAAATAAAAATAAGTATGCCGGAAAATCATCCCAGCCACCAGGAATCAGATTCTTTAGGAGGTTAAGTCCAGGTGTATGCCCAATATTTGTCAAGATCAGCGGCAATATAATGGATTGTTCACCACTTGATCCTAGCACAGGACATCTTTCACGTGGCTTTTTCTGCAGGCAAGGCTGACAGGGTCTTTTTGATGGGCTTGAAGGATGACTTCATGCCACCATATGAGTTGGATTTCTGGCCAATGATAAGAGTCCGTGGCCTTCTTTAGACTGAAGCAAAAAGCCAGACTAGGCTTCCACTTGAACAAGCATCATAAAAAAAAAGAGGGCAGGTGTGAAAACAGGATTGGATTTACACATTAACACCAAATGAGTCCAAAACACAGGGTTTCAATTAAGGCACACACAAAATGCCTTCCATATTGATTATTTTCATCAAGAACTAAGGCTATCACTCCACGGAAAAGAAATATACTGGCAGATTTATTGGACGTTTCCTCCCCACCAAAAACTACTTTTAAAGGAAAGTGTTCCCCAAAAATGTGACTTAGGGTGTTTACAAATTGAAGAGTAAATAATTCAAATATAGAATATGTTCATATATTTTGTTGTTGTGGATGCTGTGATATATAGTCTGGATTCCTTTCAGGACTGAGGCTGGAGACTCAGAGCTGAATCCCCCCCTCCGGACTGCTTTGCTCAAGGGTTCCTCTCCCTGGGGGCAGCTGGTACCCACTGACTGAGTGATGGAGGGCATAAAGGCCCTGTCCCCTTGCTTCTACTGGGACAACTCTGAAAGGTCATTTTGGCTCCAGAACTCCCTGTAGGATATGTTACGTTATCTATTGGACCTGCTCATTCTTGCAGCCCTCACCCTTCATGTATTGTTCTTGATCACTCTCCCTAGTAAACCTCCTGCAGACAAATCTCAAAGTCTGTTTCCCAGGGAAGCCAATCCATGACATTTGTCTGGTTCATGAATTACTTCACTGTTGTAAGACTTGATTATCTGATTAGATTTTTTTTTTTTTTGAGACGGAGTTTTGCTCTTGGCATCCGGGCTGAAGGGCAATGGCGCAATCTCGGCTCACTGCAACCACCTCCCAGGTTCAAGCGATTGTCCTGCCTCAGCCTCCTGGGTAGCTGGGATTACAGGCGCCCGCCACCATGGCCGGCTAATTTTTGTATTTTTAGTAGAGATGGGGTTTTACCACGTTGGCCAGGCCGGTCTTGAGCTCCTGACCTCAGGTGATCTGCCCGCTTACGCCTCCCAAAGTGCTGGGATTACAGGTGTGAGCCACTGCGCCTGGCTGATTCTCTGATTAGATTTTAAACTCTTTTGATAAAATACTCAGTCTTAACTACTTTAATATGCCACAATTCTGAGTACAGTGCTAAGCAAAATAAATATTGACTAGTTCTCATTTCTATATTTCAAATATTTCTAATGTTCCTCTTTTATAGCATGGGCTCAGGTATTAGATGGCTTAGGTCAAGATCTTGGCGCTACCGTTTACTTAGGGGAAATACTTTTATGTTGCTAAATCTCAGTTTTCTCTTCTGTAAGATGGGATTAAAGTACTTCTCTCATAAGGTTATTGTGATGATTAAAGAGTATAATCTATGTAAAGCATTTAGCACAATGCCTGGCACATAAACATTTGATAAATGGTAGCTGTTGTTATTAATGGCATAACACTGGCACTACTCTGGTAACCTTAGTTATTGTCTTACTCAATCATCACTTTGCTGCTTGATTATTATAATAGAAACTGGTGTTCCTAACACTCAGTTTTCCTCTTCATTACTCCTTCTCTCCAATTCTTTCCAGCGGCACCAAAGTAATTTTCTTAAAATATGGCTTTTATTACATTTTCCTCTGCTCAAAATTTTTCAGGGACTCCTGATTACCAAGACCTCCATAAACTGGCACTGCTGGAGCCATCCAACCAGCACTGCAACAGAAAACACTCCTCTTCACTGTCCTTGGACCAAGGCTCACTCTGGCTTGCTCTTCCTTATTTTCTTTGTCAATCCAAATCCTGCCTAGCTCAATGTAGATCCCATTGGTCAAATCTCCCCTCAATCTAGGTCCATAGCTACCTCCGCTTATCCTGAGCCTTCACTTCCCCTAACAGTATCCCGCATTTCCAATACGGTATGATCAAAGGTCTCCCTAAACTTCTAGCTTTCCCTCAGGCTTCATAACTGACTTAAAAATCTCCCCTGATAAACTCTTCATCAGGACTTCCTACAAAAGTTGCTATTCTGAGCTTCTCCATTGGTCCTTAGGTGCTTTTCACATCATTAAAATTTACAAAAAGATGATAATAAAAAGTAGATTGAACATCTTGAAAAAAGTGTTTAGAACATGTTAGAAAAAAAAGTGGATCACACGTGTAAATAATACACAAGACCAAATGCTAAGTTACAATGAAGTAAAGAGACATATGGAATTTGTCAAAAAGGAGTCAACTGGCTTCCAGATTTGGGAGATTGATGCCTCTGAGTTATTTTTGCTGGTAGAAATTCCAGTTTATGAGTAATATTTGGGACATGGTATCAACAGTCAACAGTTCACAAACTCTTGAAAAAGTCTCCAGCATAAAAGGTTTAATTAACCTTGACAGAAACTACCTAGCACCTTTCATAAGTAATTGCTATTACCCAAAATAGGACCAACTCATAAATTGCATGATTTCAGAAATGATGAATCAATAAAAATGTTTATAGGAACAATATTTTGATTAATTTCTTCAGAGTAACAAATTCATGGCACATGTGATAAATCGAGATTTCTATTGTCAATTAGGGAAACCCAGAAATCAAACCCAGTCTTCAAATACAGCCCTTCGGGTAACTGATCCCAACTTTTGGCATGGGGAATTACTTTCTAAACAGCTCCTCCAAGATCACCTGCACCACACTTCTGGGTCTCATTCCTGAGATAGGTTCAAAATCACTTTGATTCTCAGTCATGCTAACAGTCAAGTAAGATTAATGATAGATAATGTATCATGATTACAAAGAAGGCTTGATAAATCAAGCAACAAGTTACCCATAAGTAACTAATGACTTCTTTTTCTACATATAAACTCAACAACAACAAATCATTGGCAATTGTAATAAAATAATATTTCCTCTATTACTGAGACTTAGCATGGAAGTTCCATTTATCTAGAGCACAAGTGAATATTTTTGCTATATGGCACTGTGTTCATAGCAAACGACTCGAACTTCTACAAGAATCTAAAAGGCCTTTTCAGCCATCAATGAATATGAAATTATTTTCACCACAGTTTTAGTGTCCAAATATAGCTATTAATATTTGAAAATATTACTGAATGATAGCTATAGTAACATTCAGTTAATCAGAATATGAATAACATAACACTCCAATGGAAATGTACACATAATTATTTCACAGGTACAATATTACTATGTCATCCCCATAAACTACCTTCTTTTTTTTCTCCAAAATGCTCTTCAGTTACTGAATGAGTGCACAAAACAACAAATAACTGGAATAAAGTTAGTGTTTCACAGCGTCTCAGGGCCAAAAGGGGCCTTTAGGAACACCCAAATCAATCCCTTATTCGGCACAATTGTCCTAGCAACTCTTGGCTTCTTTTCCATGTTAATGATCTCCATTGAACTTACAAAAAATGCACACTCTTGTTTTCAGTCAATATCTTGATAGCAATTTTCAATTTTTTCCTGTAGAAACTCGTAATTAAGTAGTATTTTTTATTAGTATCTCTCACACATTGAATTATATATTGTATTTCACAGCAATCTAAATTGTCATCAATTTGGGAGATTGTAAGTTACATCCTGGCTTCTTAGATGTCAAGATGTGAAACAACTGTGCATTTTAGAATTCATAATCCATGGTACTTTGGGTGTACAATTATACTTGCAAAGGAAAAGAAATCATGAGCACAGAATATGGGGCAGAAATCATCTTGTCCAACGTCCTGCCATCCTATTTTAAAGATCAAGAAATGTAGAGCCAAAGAAATTATCTGCCCAAGATAACACAATAGGAAGCAGCCAAAAAGGAGACCATAATACAGGTTTGACTCCCAGTCAGAAATTGACCCTGTTGCTTATTAACCTTTTTAACCCTCTACCCCACCTGAGAGTTAAGACAAGTCTCCACTACTAACAGTGGTCACTGGGGCAATGAGTCTATGTTGGAGGGGTGGGCAAAGTTGGAACGATGGCATCAGATATGTGCAGGTTGAATCTATCCACCCTGAGGCTTCATTCCTCAAGCCATGCACAAGGTTATACACAGAGTACATAGATCTAATTATGTTACTTGTCACCACTATCATTAATAAGGTGGCTTCAGCTGAGTTAATCATCAAGAATAATGAGCTACTTTTGGTGCCCTGCTAATGACATATCATCAGGCAAGAAGATGGCCTTGAATTTCTGGGCTCAAGTGATCCTCCTGTCTCAGTCTCCCGAGTAGCTGGGACTCCTGGCATGCACCATCATGCCCAGTGAATTTTGTTGTTGTTGTTGTTGTTGTTGTTGTTTTGTAAAAACAGAGTTTTGCTATGTTGTCCAAGCTGATATCTAACTCCTAGTCTCAAGCAATCCTCCTACCTTGTTCCCGCAAAACTCTGGGATTACGGGCATGAACCCCCAACACCCAGCCAGACAACTATGCTTTTAAATACCAATAATATGTTAGACACTGTATTAAGCATTTTTCATTAGTTAGCTCACTTCATTCTTAACAACTCAATTTTTTGGATGAGAAAACAGGATATCAGAAATGTTAGGTAACTTTCCCAAAGCCTCACAGGTAGTAAAGTGGCAGAGACAGGCTCTGAAGCCCAGTTTGTCTGCTTCAAACACTGGGCTGTTTCTTCTATGCCTCCTTCTTAGGACTGTTAAAGGCCTTTAAACTACACATCATTACAACTTGCAGAACTTCCTATGTTTTTCTTCTCACTGACTTCTAGGACTGCACCTAAATTTCTAAAGAGCTATATGTAATTCTAGTCTTCTAGGCTGCTGACACTTGATGGAGAAGATGTCAAATAGATACTAGCTAACAGAAGAAATATTAAGAAATAGTTAACTTAAAGCCTTGGTCAGGATCACCAATCAGGTATCAGTTGAATTAGTTGGAAAAATGAACTGTTACTGTCAGACAGACCTCTCTCTATGTGTATGCATTTATTTCCACCTACCAAATAAGATTCTATCTGAAACAGACAGCAGGCTGTGCCCTACGCTTGTGTGTTCTGTTTGGGGTTACATGTTTGAATATAATGCACAGAGAGAAGAGAAAACTTGAGCCACAAAGAAACAGAATAGATAGGAGCAACAGAAATTTCAATGTATATTATCAGCAAGTGGGGGTAAATAAAACTTTGTTTCAGGC
Source organism: Chlorocebus sabaeus (assembly GCF_047675955.1). Taxonomy (NCBI): domain Eukaryota; kingdom Metazoa; phylum Chordata; class Mammalia; order Primates; family Cercopithecidae; genus Chlorocebus; species Chlorocebus sabaeus. Next base: position 47,413,641 of record NC_132929.1, on the reverse strand, counting down.
AAGTAGAATGGGACCAGGACATAAGTCATCCAGCAAGGATTTATAGAATCTTAGGAGCAGGCTGCTGAATGAGAAAATAATCAATTCACTCAAACGTAACTCTCTCGGTGCCTCTGTCCCTTCCGAAGACTGGGGCCATGCCTTGCTTTCCAGATGCTAACTATCCCAGCTCTCCTGGGTCCGCAGAGAAACTTTTCTGGGTGTTTGACAGTGATTTCATCTTTTTAATTTAAATCCTGGTTTGGCTTTTTAAAAATCTGTAAGATATGTAAAGATGCTGAAAGGTATAGAAAATAATCTCCAAGGCCGGGCACAATGGCTCACCCCTGTAATCCCAGCACTTTGGGAGGCCGAGGCAAGTGGATCATCTGAGGTCAGGAGTTCAAGACCAGCCTGGCCAACATGGTGAAACCCCATCTCTACTAAAAAAAATACAAAAATTAGCTGGGCATGGTGGTGGGCACCTGTAATCCCAGCTACTCAGGAGGTTGAGGCAGAAGAATTGCTTGAAACCAGGAGGCGGAGGTTGCAGTGAGCCAAGATTGCACCACTGCACTCCAGCCTGGGCAATAAGAGTGAAACTCAAAAATAATAATAATAATAATAATAATAATAATAAAATAAAATAAATCCAAGTGTCTACCAAATTAAGTTTTTGTTACTTTTGTTTAAAGTATTTTCCTTTTTGAGAAAACAAAACATTATCAATAATGTTAAAGAGGCTGTGCATGGTGGCTCATGTCTGTAATCCCAGCACTTTGAGAGGCTGAGGCAGGCGGATCGCTTAGGTTCAGGAGTTCAAGACCAGCCCGGGCAACATGGCGAGACCCTGTCTCTACAAATAATTTTTTAAAAAGTCAGCCGGGTGTGGTGGCGTGCACCTGTGGCCCCAGCTACCCAAGAGGCTACGGTTGGAGGATCACCTGAGCCCAGGAGGTTGAGGTTGCAATAAGCCGTGATTGTGCCACTGTACTCCAGCCTGGGAGACAGAGTGAGACCCTGTCTCTTAATAATAAAATAATGTTGAAGAACCTTTTGTTGCACCATCCCCATTTCCATCCCCTCCCCAGAGGCAGCCTGTGATGCTGGGGTATATCCCTGCTTTCATATTTTATACTTTGTGTTTTCTTTAGCAATTTGCGTATTGGTAACATATCTTTAGTAGCTTGCTTTCTGCACTCTGTTGTTTTTGAGATCTATCCATGTCGACACATATGCACACAGTTTAGTCGTTTTAACTGCTGTTAAAGTGTGCACATGTGGGAGAGGTGCCCTAAAGTGTATACCTGGAAGTGAGATTGCTTACTTTTATGGTGTGTGCATTTTCAATTTTACTAGAAAGTGCCTCTGTCTTTAACTTTTGCTTGTCAATTCATGCTGTTTCTATATCTAAATAATCCAACAGCATTAGGTTAACAGAGAATTTTTATGAAAACTTAACAGGGGTTCAATGAGCATCGTAATTTTCTTCAGAAGACCACTTGGATACTTCTTGGTTTTAGATCTTTCCATGACTGAAAGTGTTTCCAAGCTTTGGGCTAGGAACAAAGATGGAAAAATAAGGACCTTTGTTGTTCAGAGGTGTGTGCTGATTGTTTGAGGTCTTTGGACATCAGCTCATGCCAGCCACCGGGGAATTGGTAAATGGCCCCTTTGAGGAAAAAGATAAACAGAAATCAAGAAACGCTGGAGCTAACTGGAAAACTGTTTTCATAATTCAATTTTGTTTTACATAACCTTGCTCCCCCAAATGTTAGCAATTTAGCTGAAAGAGCTGTTAGTGTTATTAAATAGTCACTAAATGTTGCAGAGACAGCTCAGCAAAATTCACGAATGGAGAAACCATTTTATGACCATCGTTTCACCTCTGGGGGTGGCTCACTGCATTTGGTTCCAGGCCCCTAGGGCCCAGAGGTAATAACATCTGTATTTTTAAGACCAGCTTTGCACCACACCTGCGTATCAATTCCCCTTTCTGACTTCTGCTTTTAAACCAAAGCCAAATGTTTGGCTGTGGATTTGGTTTGCAGGGTTCGGCTGAGTATTAAAGGCAGCAGCTCCAAGACTTCACTGGTCCCACCAAAAAATTGTTTAAGTGATATTAATTGAGTCCTGGGAAAGTTTAAAAAATTTAAATCCTTAGAGGAAAAGGAGATGAAGGGAAAGAAAGGGAGAAGAAGAAAAAGAGCAGGCAATGAGAAATGACTGACAAAAACAGAACTTAAATCAAATGATGGTATTAATAAAAAAATTTTAAACTAAAATCATTTAAAAATCAAAATATTTAAAAAATTATTTTACTTTAATTTCACGTACTTCCATTAATTCGTTTCTGGCTTGTATCTGATTTTACTGCAAAAGTAGAAAATTACTATTAAATGTTCTAACATCAACTGGAGAATAGGAAATTTGAGGAGTGTAAGAAATCTCAGATTGGAGTTTATGTTAGTCAGTTTATCACTATAAACTTCTGCTGACATTTGCCATGATATCACATGATATAATATGAATCAATTGTCTAATTTATAAATTATCTTCTAATAATTAGAAGTAATTCTAGATTGGCCACTCCCTGGTAACAGGTTGGAAGTCCCTTTAAACTAATGGCTAAACCCTTTTGAGTCCCTATTACAGGCATGGGTTACTGTGAGCAGTTGACCTAGAAAACAGTGTAAATGAAGCTTTCAAGGAGATTTGCCGCACAGTGGCCTTAATCTAGAAAGCTTTCTTGTAGAGAGTTAATCCTATTCATGATGAATGAAGTGGAACAGTCACAGATACTTGGAGTTGAAGACCACCCACTCCAATCCAAGCCTCTTGCCCAATGCAGGAATCTCAACTACAGCTTTCCATCCAGCTATTGCTAGAACATTTCCAGTGAAAAGAGCTCTTGGCATCTGGGTGCAATTCTATTTTCTAAGAAATGCTTCCTCACAGTGGATTGAATTCAGGCCCCTTACTACTTCTACCCACTGGTCTCAGTTCTGCATTGTGAGTAGTATAGAAAAGTTCTAACTCTATTTTCCAAGTTTTGAAGATGGCACTGTTGCCACCACTTGTCTGCCTCTACCTGTTCTTCTTCAGGTTAAACCATGCCATCTCTTTCTCAATTGTCCCCTTTGGATTGGAACCCTATATTACTGGTCCTGGTTACCCTCCCTTGGGTATGTTCTAGTTTATGAGGTTCTTAAAATAAGAACCTAAGAATGGAACATGATGTAGTCTGACCAGCAAAACATAAGAGGACTATGCTCAGAACCCTACCTTTCTACTAAGACATTCCACAATTAGATTCACTTTTTAAACCTTTTTCCATACTAGTGGCTTTTATTGAAGGTCTGCTCATATTTTCTGACCATTTCTAGCTGAATTTCAGAGTTTTAAGACCAGCTATTTAAGTCTGTCTGTTCTACAGAATTTTTTTTTAAGGAACTGCCATCAAGCTTAGATATCTGTGGTTTCCAAATTATACCCACCTTCCATTTTGAAAATATGGACATTTGTCCATCTTTAGTCTTACAGTTTTTCAATCAACTGTCACATTTGTACTGTGTGTCTATCCTGGGTCAGATGTTGTGCTGTGAGGTGGGTCAGTGAACAAGACAAAATTTCTGCTCTCAAGGAGCCTCTATTCAGTGAGGAGAGTCACATGAATGCACAGAAAGTTACAGGAGCTCAGAAGCAAGATGCCTCTGAGAACATATTCATCCACACTGAAGAGGCATCGTTACCTGGGGTGCTGGGCTCAACCTGCACCCAATGAGTATTGATGGGAAGCCCAACTTCACCTCAAATGCCTGGGTCCTTCATCTTCTCACCTAGCCAGCGCTGCAGAGGCTCTTTGCACTGTTGTTTATACCCTTTCTCATGTGAAGAGCAATTTCTATCCAGGAAAATACAGAATCCAAGAGGAAACAGCTCTTGTTTCCTTTTGACATTGTTAACATTATTCTTGGGGCCTAAGGAAGAAGTCTGGCCTTCTGCTCTGTACCTACTTATTCTAAAGGATGATGATGATGAAGATAATGCAAAGAGAAGTAGCTTCCATTTAAAAAATATTCATTCTGTTAAGGTACATTATATATATATAGTATAAAATACATAATTTTTATATATTTATATAATTATATTTATATAAATTTATAAATGCATGTTATATATTTAAAATTATATATCTATAAATTAAAAGATAAAACTTTATAAAATTATAAAAATTATGAATATATTTATGAATTATAAAATAAATTATAAAACAACTCATGTTTGAATTGGGTGGGTCCACTTATATGTGGATTTTTTTCACCCAAACATTGATTAAAAAATACAATATCCATGGGATGTGAAACCTGTGTATACCAAGAGATGACTGTATATATTCCTTTAATCCTTTTCAATCCTTAAAGCAACTCAATGAGGTAGATATTGTTATCCTTGTTTACAGCTGGGAAAACAAGTCTCAGTAACTTTTCCAGTGTCACATGATTAGGAAGTGAGATAGCTGGACCCCAGATCCAGGACTCCCACACTTCTAATGCACATATGACCCTGACAGTTAGTTCTGCCGCCTTACTTACCTGTAGCCCAATAAGACATCCACATCACCTAGAAGTTCCTTTTCCAAAAGTCCCAATTGCTTCCGGCCTTGGCCTTCCTGGCTTTGTTTCCCTAAGTTCAACCACTGTGTCCATCCTGGGTGCATGAGCCCCTTTCGTGCCCACTGTGACCACCATTTGGCAAGCCTGAGCTTGTGGCCTCATGGGTTTCTTTGAAAGTTTCCCTCCTTACCCTGGTTCTCATTTTCTTTCAGTGACATTCCTCAGCATGGTAAAGTGGATTGGATGTATAGGTTTTTGCTTGGTTGTCTTATTAATTTACTTACCTACCTATATACATTTTATTTTTAATCTTCCATCCTTTGGGAACCATATTTTCCTTTGGAGTCTCTGACCAGGGGACCCTGTTTATCTTTTCCAAAAATAGAGATTCCATGCATCAAAGAAATCTCATTTCCATTTCTCCATTTACATTTAAAAGGGAAAAGTGAACCAGTCTGTGGGCAGAAGTGGAGAGCTATAAAAAAATCGGCCAATTGTTTTCCCTTACAAAACCAAATCTCCACAAATCAATTTACATAGAAAGTAGTGTAATCTGAGAGCCATTCTGAATGCAAGCTCTTTCTCAGGTCCTGTTTTTAAAATTGGGCAGTAGTTTGATAGAGAGGGTGGCATCTTCCTATTTCGCTGCGACACCTCATGCACAGGCTTCTAAGAACTCGCGGAGGGAAATGTGCTCCGCAGAGGTCCTAGCCAGGAGTCGGCCTCAGTTAACTTGAACCTCTGGAGTGTTTGCTTACGGTAGTGGAAGCTTCTTTCCCTTTGAGGTCCAGCTGACTGCCTCTCTCCTTCAAAAGAAGGAAGAAATCATCCCCTAGTTTCCTTGTATCTGGTTGCTGCTCTCTTTGAACATTACATATTCTTCATTGCCACTCAAAATCTCATTTTTTCTTTGGAATCCTCTACCATGATCATAACCAATATTGAACTCTCATTCTCTTCCTATACTTGAACTATGTCTTATAACCAAACATTTCTGGATTTAACTAACTATTTTCAGAAACTATTATTTTAAAATTTAACACTTAGGGATGTTCTTTTCAGTGAGATGACACACTACAAGGTGGGAACCAAAAGTGATAGGTGAGATAAATGAATGGAAACATTGCACACGGAAGATGGAGACTGGTTGGGAGGACTTTAGGAGTAGGTGCGAGAACCAGGAAAACTTAGCATCCTCTCAGTCAGGAGACCAGAATTCTCCAGAAGGCTCTGAGGTGGAAAAAGCAGGTGAAAATGGCAACTGGATTTGGTAATTAGGCAACTTCTGGTGTCCTCAAGAGTAATGGTGGCCGAATCCAGGCTGGAATGGATACAGAATGAAGTAAATGGTGGTGAGGAAATGCAAGAAGTGGGTCGAATTCTTCCCAAACAGAGGTATTCTTCTCTGTACCTACTTCTACTTTTGGGAAGAAGTGTTTAATCTGGGACAGACAGGAAAATGTTTGGCCAAAACAGAGTTGCTGCATTTTATAGAAAGATAAGAATAGGGTTCTTTAGAGAACAAGCATTTATATTCTGTTCCTGCCTCAACCACAGAACTTTGCTGTCTGCAGGTGGCTTCCATGCTTAAAAGTTGCATTAATGAATATTCCTTATATTACGAGGATAGAGAAAAGGGTCTATTTATTGAGTTTATGGTGTAGTCTACATGCAGCAAACCCCCATTCAGACCATAGACGATATCAGTTACAGATACAGAAAACCCAGATGAGCTATCGTTATACCCCACATAAAAGGAGGAGGCATATTGCTCAGCAGGGAATTTGGCCAAAATATGATACTATTTTCCACCTAATCAGGACTGGTTTACTGGAGTACAGAGTTCTGCACGGAACCTATGGTTTAGATGAGATGTGATCCTGTGTGTACACAGAAGAAACCCTTCAGAATACAACAGCTGGTGAAGGTATGGGTTCATAACAAGTTGCAGATGAAAAAAATGAAGAATGTAGTCAGTTTAGTTTTGCTTGGGTAGATGTAGAAAGCTGTGAAATGAGAGTGTGTAGATAAGGAAGAGAGATTTAATAGATTGTGACTTATTTTATATATGTGGCTCCACATGTATATTCTGGCTAAAGATTAACTGGCTCAACATTGTCAGAAGTTGTAATAGACAATTGAGAAACCCATACATCCTCCTCCTATTTATGTCCTAATTCTTCATATCAGGGTTTCCTAAAGTGGTTCTGAATCTGCAGGACTTAAAAAAACGTTAAAAATTGAAAAAACAAACAATGGATCCAGGGACAAGTTTGGGGAATGCTAAATGATACCAAATTAACCAAGTTTCCTTAGTGCAAGATATCCTAGAGGCTTTACTACGCCAGTGAGCCTTGTGAATCTCCAAGCAGGGCACATAATACACGGCATTTCTTGAATTTACTTGCATATAAAACTCTTCCCATGCAAGACTCACAGGGTTTGAGGTTCTGAAATATGCTCTGGGAGAGGCTGCTTTTCTTCAGCTCTGCTTATACAAATACTGCACCCTTGACTAGGGCCATTAACAAATGAAAATGCATTTGCTTTTCCATAAGTCAAGGCGAATTTCACAATGCTTTTCAATTAAGGAAGCAGACTCCACAAATCCTTTACCTGTGACCATTTACATGTGACCATGTGACAACGGCCCTTATTAAACAAACAATAACACTCAAGATAGAATTACTGCCAAAAAACTAATCTATGAGTTTACTTCTTCCTACTGATGGCAATAGAATTCTTTAGCTATAGTTAGCAATCACCAGAAACTTCAGCAAAGCAACACCCATCCTTTTTGTTCTAAGCGTTTTGGAGGACCCTGGCTTGGGCCTTTGAACAATATCAATGCATTGACTCTCTGTTGGGAAATAATTTCACAGCTGGGGTCTCTTTCTGAGTGTGACCCTTTGAGTTCTCAAATTCAGAAGGCATAGCAGACATGAGAGGAAGCTGAATGGCCTCCCATTCCAGTCCCCTAGCAATGTGTCAAAAGTTTAAGCAGCTGCATATCCCTCTTGTCTCCATCAACAGCCGCAGCATGGAACCCATTCCTTTCATGGGTGTCAGCCCAGAAAATGGCCTAACAGTGTTAGGTTCACACATTAACAACCTGAGCAACCTCACTGAGCCTAGGACAGCAGTTGGGCTTCCTGGGACTTGCCCTTTGAATTCCAGATCCTCCCTCTCTGTGCAACCGCTTTTTCTATGAAATATTTATTTTCAGAAATCCTTCAAGGAACCTTCTTACACAAGAGGTTTGCAGAAGAAATCTGGCATCAATCCCACTGGGGGGTGATTGTTGAAATTGTGAGCTCATCCGACTGACCTTAGAGAGCCCCATTACCTCTTTTACAAAAGGCTTTAATTCCCCTTTAGTGATTACACTGACAAAAGCACAGAGATGTCGGTCATTCATGACCCCTTTCCAAAGGTCTCCCAGGCCTCCTGGCCCCTCCCTGACCACACAGCTAGTGTCTCCCAAGTCTTTGAGAGTTGTCTATTTCCAGAGAAATGGCTAAGAGGGGATATCTTCCAAATGACCCAGTTTTCCTAGGACTCCACAAGTCTTAGCTGCAGCTGGTACACAATACTCAACTGATTTAAATGCAGTTCTTGGCAAAGAGTACTCACTCAACTGCTCAGCTCAAAGCCTCCAAGACCTCATCCCTGCCCAATTTTCCAACCCAATTTACAGCCATTTCTCATCCTCCCCTCCCCACCATTTACATTCGCATCCAGCAACCCCGGGGATCCAGGCATTTCAGAATATTCCCTGTTCCTTAAGCCTGTCTTGCATATTCCTGACTCAGGGCTTTCACCCATGCTATAGGCTCTGCCTTATTTGTCCTCATTCGCTTGGCAAACAAAAAGCATCCTGTAATTTCCAACTGAAATGTCATGTTCTCTGAAACCTTTCCTGGCTACCCCAGGCCGGGTTAATCCTTCTCTCTTCTCTGCATATAACATTAATGGCCCACCTGTCATATTACACAATGGTTGCTTGTTATTGATCTGTGTCTCCTATGTCTAGACTGGGAGCTCTTTGGGGGTCCCCAGTGCTTAGCACAAAACAGGTGTTCATAGGCTGTTCACTGAAAAGAGAGGAGTACTGTAGTGTTTTCACTGTGAATGGGCACAGGGGTTGCTGAGTGAGAATTACCATAGGGGTTGTTGCAGGGGGAGCGGTTGGCAGCAGGAAGTAGGCAGCAGCAAATGGAAAAGGCTGGCCTGGTCCCACCCTTCATCTCTTTCTAGAAGGAAAATGGCATTGTTTTTACGTCCAATGAAACACTCAAGACAATCCAAATGCCTGATGCAGAAAACAGAAGATCAGCATAGCAACACTAGGAAATCCAAAGGGCAGAGGATACAGAAGGGAAATGGAATTCATGTGCTGGAACTGGCTGTCTCTGCTATTTGTGGCGTATTTACTGATTGCACAACTGCACAACTGGTAAAATGGCATAACCACAGCTCAGGCCAAGTGTATTGGCTGTAAGTCCAGTGATTTTTATTTTAACATGTCTAAAAGCACTTTAAAAATTGCTAAGGCCTCTGTAAATAGTTGTATGCTGAGAATCTAGGCTAACACGCTGTTTATTCATGCAATCTTTTCCATACCCCAGTCTTTCTCACTCCTTCTTTCCATACACACACGCACACATCTACACACATATAAATACACATGTAGGCATACATGTGGATATCTACATACATCTCAACTCACGTAGGGGCACCTCTCTAGACACCCCATCCCATGACATAACTGCCCCTACTGCTGTCTGCTCCCCTCCAATTTATATCTGGAGAATGACTATCAGAGCATTACCTTTCATTATGTAAGGAAAGAGCTATAAAGATGGGCACTTTATATAGCATGGGGAAGGAGAGTCTATTAAATGTATGTGTCTATTGCAGTAAGTATGTACATGTGTATACAAGTATATACAGGTACATAAGTCACCCACGTTTGCACACGAGCACACAGAGTGTTATAAATTTCTGGAGCCAGGATGTCTGCATCCTTGTCACCACTAAGTAGAACCAGCCCCCGGTGTAATCTCCACGCTGTTGCAGGACAGACTGTTTCTCAAAGGGCAGTCCCCTTTGCTAAGTTCTGTCCTGTTGCCACAGGAGTTCTGTTGTGAAAAAATTCTCATTGCCTTGAGTATGCCCCAGTGCCTTCCTAAGAACTGCAGTTCCCTGGATGATGGCGGGTTTCTGTGGTTCACATACATTTATGAAATGTGACATCCTCTTGCACTGGAAGGAGCAATGAATAAAAACCAAGGGGAGAGATGAAGATGGCAGAAGGTGCCCTCTCTAAAGGAGGGGCCTGCAGTGGGCATGACACATCTCACTGGGCAAGATGCCACCATGGTTTTCTGCCTCTCTGCAACACGTACTTCCTCTGAGACATCAGTGCTGGTCATTATCAGTTACTGATCAATCTGATGCTTTTCCCTTACTTAACACCAAAGTGTTCTTCTTGAAGTTAGCGAAGGAATGTGCGTGACTGGATGTGCTTTGAAACAGTTTATCTGAATCTCTCTGCAAACAGTTTTCACCTCTTTATTGTCGATGACACTCTTGGATTCCATGCCAGGCTGCCTGTATTTAATTTGGCTTGCTTACTGGGCCCCAAGCATGCCTGAGCGAGTTCACTTTCTCTCAGTGCCTGGCATATAGGAAGACCTCAATACATGGTAGTTCTGGTGGTTGTTTTTTTTCTTATACTCTCTCCCTCCATGCGTGACCAAGTGAGATTACCAGCTTCTTCAGTCTTCCAAGAGAGAAGATCAATGTGGCTAATCTGGCCACAGTACAAGTTAAATCCAGAGGTGACCCTGGCCCCAGAAGTGTGTTACCTCTGACCTTCAGGTCTGAATAAAACCTGAAGAGATGTTGAGGAATCAGAGACAGGGCTGAGCTAAGAGAAATTTGCCTTTATTCCTAGTGAAATGACCCCTTCCACAGTGATGAACTATACAGTGCTGTTTAGAAAGTACTGCAGTGGCTTGTATTTGTTAACTAATTTGTATGAATTCGTATATGTGTTACTTATTGCATTAATAACCTACACTACATTTTCCATTCTTTTCTTCCCTCTGTCTTCACATTACCAACCTTCAGTTCATATATGCTCTGAAGAACAACAGTGTGTTAAGAAAGAGTTCTCTGGTGTCAGGTGGTAGTTAATGTTCTTTACATCATTACCAATAGATAAGCCAGCACTAAGGAGAGTAAGCCAAGGGGATCCTGGACTTTATGTCACTTTCCAGATTTAAAATCCTTCTGTGGGGTTCATCACCTGCCCAGGGAGAGACTGATGTCCTCTTGAGTTAGCCAAACCGGGCCTTGGTTCTGACTGCCTTACTAACTCTGTAAAACGCGGCTTGTGAAATCATCCACCGGCGCCACTTTCCTCATCTGCATATTGGGGATAATAGCCACTGCACTAGAATACTCATGGCATGATTGTATCATGAGAATTAATTGATATCAAATTTTAAATTATAATATTCATTTTTGGAGAGCACGAGGTAAGATGCTGTCAGTAGAAACAGAGATTAGAAGGACTTTTTGGAAAGCCATTTACCTTTGATAGGGATCATGAGACTTAAAATGCTCATGGCCTCTGACCCAGTCATTCCAATAATGGAAACCAATCCTAAAGGCATAATCCAAAACAAGGCCAAAGATTTAAAGACAAGTATGTTTATAATAGCTTAGTTTATATTTACAGAAAACTGGAAACAACTCAAATGCACAGCATCAGGGAAATGATTAAATAAATTATTGCATGTTCATATCATGTGTGTAAGAGATTGCTTAAAATGATGTTGCCAAAGAATTTGTAATAATGTGGGAAATCCCTTTCATAATGTTAAGTAATGAAAGGATGGTAGAGAATTTATATAATACAGAAAGAAGTACATCAGGATGCTAACAGTGGAGGATTTTCTTCTTTCTACTTTTTGAGTTTTATCATTTTTCCACAATAAGTGTCTGTGTGTGTGTATTTTTTTTTTTGAGATGGAGTCTTGCTCTGTCGCCCAGGCTGGAGGGCAGTGGCGCAATCTCGGCTCACTGCAACCTCCACCTCCTGGGTTCAAACAATTCTCCTGTCTCAGCCTCCTGAGTAGCTAGCATTACAGGAGCCTGCCACCATGCCTGGCTAATTTTTTGTATTTTCAGTAGAGACAGGGTCTCACCATGTTGGCCAGACTGGTCTTGAACTCTTGACCTTGTGATCTACCCGCCTTGGCCTCCCAAAGTGCTGGGATTACAGGCGTGAGCCACCGAGCCCAGCCTAAGTGTATATTTTTAAAAATGGAAAGATCACAACTACACTGAAACAATATGAAAACCTTGGCAAAGAGACTGTTACAGCAGGCACATAACACATGAGTCCTGTTCTCCTCTCCCTGAGCACGCTCTACTCACTTCTTGCTCTCCTCCAGATTCTAGGCACTTCCTTAATTCTGAACTCCTACCTCCCAGGACCTCTCATGCCCTTCCACATGTTCTTGTGTTTGTCCATCTGGAAAACATCATAGGTGCCCCGTACCCACGCCTCGTTAAGCCCTATTCAGTACGGCTCTAAGGCCACACCTCCATTGTGACTGGGGGTTGGGTAAGGCTCTGCCACCCCTGTGCTTCCCTGATCATCCTCCTCATTCCCCAGTTATAATCCTTATCATGCTTTGTGCTGTGATGGCCAAACACTTCTGTTTCACCGGAGTGACAGGGAGCTACTTCAAGTGTGGACAACACACCTTTCTCACCATTGAATCCTCAAGTTTTGGGCATGATACTTGGACCTTGGCAGTTAGTCAAATGAGTACAGGAGTGAGACTCTCCTATGTTAACATCTTAACTTACCATGGTCCCCTCTCAGGCTCCTTGTCACTTACAAATGCCACCATCCACTCTTGCCTTTGAGCAATTTTGCAAGCTGGACCATCTACCTGTGATCTTCCTCATTACCACTTATTCTCAAGACAGACAAGCTGTCTTTCCCCAACCTCTAGAAAAGCTCTTAAAATTCCACTTCTGTGAAACACGAGTTCCTCCACCACTTCCAGTCAGAGACTCCTGGATCCATATTTAGGCATAATGGCTCTTTGGTGTCAGTTCCCAGCCAATGTCAGGGTATCTCCATTTGTATCTCCTTCAAAGGCCCAAATGGAATTTACCATGTGGCCCCCAGCTGGCCTGTCTTTTCCTACCAATACATTTCTGTTGGAGCATTGCTGAGCTTTTTGTTTCTCCAAAATCTTCAGAGCATTCCACTCATGTATCCCTAAAGCCAAGCTGTCGTCCAGTCCTGCTTCTTCCTCACCTCCAAAATGTTTTCAGATTTGATCTCCCAATTTTAAGGACAGCTACGATACAATTGCCATTTGAGGCTGGGCATGGTGGCTCACGCCTGTAATTCCAGCACTTTGGGAGGCCGAGGCAGGTGAATCACCTGAGGTTGGGAGTTCGAGACCAGCCTAACCAACATGGAGAAACCCCATCTCTACTAAAAACACAAAATTAGCCAGGCGTGGTGGTGCATGCCTGTGACCCCAGCTACTTGGGAGGCTGAGGCAGGAGAATCGTTTGAACCTGGGAGGCAGAGGTTGTGGTGAGCCGATATCGCGCCATTGCACTCTAGCCTGGGCAATAAGAGCGAAACTCTGTCTCAACAAACAAACAAACAAACAAACAAACAAACAATTGCCATTTGAAATATGTTATTTCTGGGAGGTCTTATTCCTTTGAGCAGTTTATCCTGCCTCCTTGCTGGAGTTTGCGCCTCCAGACTGCACTCACTTTGCCACAGAAGCTTAAGTGACAAGGAATATAAAATGAATTATCACACTGCTGCAAAATACCCCTATCCCCAAAAGGAGTCAGACACCAACAACAGAAAATAATACAACTTATGTGGTCTCTCTGCTCTGCCACTGCACAAAGTAGTTTGGAAGAGGGTTCTTGGAGAAATCACCTTTGTCTTTTGCTCTTCCCAAGAACCAAGAGGGAGAGCAGAAAACAACAAAGTAACCAAAAAACAAAAACAAAATAAAAACAGAGACAGTATTTTCTCTTAAACTACCCACAGTCAAGCTTCTGCCCTCACTACATGAAGACATTTCCTTTGTCAAGGTTATCAGTGATGCCAGATTACTAAATCTGATGGCCAATGATGAGTCCTTGTTTTCCCTGACCTAACAGAACACTTGGCCCAGGTGATGACTCCTCCCTGCTTCAGATACTTTCTTCAAGTAGTCTCAGGCACAGCTTACTATGTTAGTTTTCTCTCTCTGTCTCTCTGGTTGCTACTTCTCAGTCTCCTGTGCCTTCCTCCCTATTTCTCAGACTTCAAGCATTGGAGCATCCCAGGGTTCAGTTCTTTGACCTCCAACTCTCCACTGTTCTACACTTGGTAATCTCATCTTGCCTCCCGGCATTGAATACTACATGTACATCTCCAACCTGAAGCTCTCCCAAACCTCAGACTTTTATACCCACTGGCTCTCTGACATCTTTACTTAGGTTTCCAAAAAGCCCCACAAACTTTACAGTCCAAAATCTAGTTATCGATCTTTCCTCCCAAAGCCGTTCTTCCCAGTCTTCCTCATCACCGCTGCTGGCTACTTCATCCTTCCCATTGTTCAGGCTGAAAGTTTTATGTTATCCCACCACGGCCACTGCTGCCATGTGGTCCAAGCCATCTTCCCCCTCACTTGGGTTTGTTCAGTAGTTAGTAATGGGCACATCTTCTGTTCTGTCCACTCATCGTCTGTTCCCCACATGGTAGTCAGAACGATCATGTTAGAGCCAGAGCTCTGGGTGAAACCCCTCAGGGGCTCCCATCTCAATCCACCTAGAGGCCAAAGTCTTTACATGACCTATACTTAGAATGACTCCAAAGTTTCTCATCCAAACCAGGACATTTTGAGAACATAATAATATTAGGACAGTAGGTATTCATGTGGATGGTCCCAGGCAAACAAAATATATACTTATTCTTCCTATAATGCCCTGCACAGTCTGGTGCCTGTCAACTTCAGGACATTATCTCCTTCTCTTCTCTTCCTTGATCCTTCTGTTCCAGCGACACTGGTCACCTTGTTGTTTCTTAAACATGTAAGAGATGCACCCTTCTTAGGTCTTTCTGCTTGTTATTTCCTCTACCTAGAATGTTCTCCCCTTTGTTCACATGGCAATCATCTTACCTCCTTTGGGTCTCTGAGCAATTACTGCCTTCCCAAAAAGGTCTTCCTCTACCATTCTACTTAAAACTGAGAACCCACTCCCCATTCATTTCCTACTGACCTTTATTGCTTTATTTTTCTCCATAGCATTTCTTCTGCCACTGTTGATAAAGAGTATTTTCACTGGATATAGAATTCTAAGTTGACAGTTTGCTTTTTATTTTTATTTTTTCACTTTCGGCACTTCAAAGGTGACACTCCAGTCTTCTGGCTTGCATACTACAAGTGACATTTTGTATAACTTAAAACAGTAAATAATTGACACTGAGTGATACATATACATTTCCTAGCCCTTGCTTGCTAGAACTTTCCTTGGGCTCCTCTAAGTTTAAATGAGGCATTTGCTGATTTGATGTGGATAACACACATTTCACCAGGTACTTGTGTGGGTGTCTTACCTTGCATTAGAATATCCCAGACCTTTCTAATTCTTCCTCTTGAATTCCCTACATCACTCATCTGAGGTCATCTCTTGGATTTAAATATATTTGGTCTGAAATTCTGAAACTGCTGAATAAAATGCCATAGTAAGTCCAACTATACGGTTCCATGTAGGGCAAAGTAACCATTGTGGAAGGATTATGATAAAACTGTGTGACAATAAATAGAATAAAATATGGCAAAACAATCTGTAAGTTATAAAGTGTTATAAAAAGGCATTGAATTTCCAGTGTTATTGCCTTTTCATATTTCTCATTGGCACATCAATCAGACCTTGCCTTCCTAAAGCAGAAGGAAGAAAAAGGCTGCACCTGTCTGGGCTAAGGGTCTGGGCAGAACACTAGCAAAACTTTTAATACATCTTCATGTCACCACCCCAAACTCATCATGTCCGAAACTTATTTCATTATCTTCATTTTCCCCATGGTTTTCCTCTCCATTATATTTCATGCCGATCCTCAGCACCTTCATGTTTCTAGTCTTAGAAAACCCAAAGTTAAAAAGGAGAGCAACTTAAGAGTGTTCTATACCTCTTTTCTCTCCTTCATCTGTAGCCAAGACTATTTTTTCTTTCTTCTAATTCTTACCCGTATTCAGTTCTTCTCTCCATTTCCACTATTAAAACCTTGGACTAAATTCTCCTTAACTCATGCCTGGACGACCACAGCTGGCCTCTCTGACCACTCTTTCTGCAGCCTAACCCACCCTTTATATACTGCCAGAAGAACCTTCCAATAACAGCAATTTTCTCTCTAATGCACCATGGCCCATGCCCACTGTGTCAAATTCAAATTCTCCCACCAGAGGGAAAGGCATTTCAAACCATTCATAGTCTGGTCCCTGTCCAAAATCCTACCTGTCACAGCCCACTAGCTCTAGGCACCAAAAATCCCATCAGCTTGCTCAGCCAGTCCCTGAACCTGTGGGAGCCTCCATATTAGGATTACCCTCCTGACCATGGCCGGGTGCAGATTTGGTCTTGCTCTCTTCAAAGCCAGTATCTTGGGTGTAAGCTTCCACTCAAAACTTTACTATGCATCTCATGAACCACTTGGTTCCAATAGATGCAGGAGGCAGATAAGGGGGAGGGTCCCTAGAGAATCTCTGACCCACCTCTGCACTGGGAGAATGGGATGGAGCCACGGGAAGTTCGCGCTGTGCAGGGGAAGGAGCCTGGCTCCTTTAGTTCCTGTGTGGTGGCCTGGTATTCAATCTGTGCGGTGGGGGCCATTAGCAGGATCCCCTCTTGCTTTGCAGAGAGTTTTCTTCTTTTCTCCTTTTTGCCCAACAAATTCCATTCCCCTCACCCTTCAATGTGTCTGTGTTTCTAATCCTTCCTGGTGGTGTGACAAAAACCTGGTTTTAGCTGAACCAAGGAGCAAAGCTCTACATCAGTTCTACATTGTACCTGTCAGACAGCATCACTGCATTTGTAGCAAAAATGCATTTTGCTCTTTGACCAAAAGTTTGTAGCCAACCTCACTGCTAAGCTATCACAGGTCCTGAAAGGACAGAAGCAACATAGCGGGGAAAGAGCACAAGCTTTGGAGTCAGAAAGTCCTGGGTTCAAACCCCAGTTTGCCTTCTTACCACTGGCTACATAACCCTGGGAATATCACTTGATCTCTTTGACAAAGCCTTAGGTTTTTCCCCCTGCTTATTTGAGATGTAATTCATATACCAGACAAGTTATCCTTTTAAAATGTACAACTCAGTAGTATAATCACAAAGTAGTACAACAGTCAGAACCATCCAATTCTGGAACATCTCATCACCCCAGCAAGAAACTCATAACCATAACCATTAGCAGTCACTGCCCATTCCCCTCTACTCCCAGCCCCTGGTAGCCACCAATCTGCTTTTGGCCTGTATAGGCTTGCAGGAGCCTCGGTTTTAGTGGTCTCTAAACTGACCATAACATTTACCTTATAGGATTGCTGTGGGGATACAGACCATCTTCCTCCCTCCCTCCCTCCCTTCCAGAGTTTTGTTCTTGTTGTCTAGGCTGGAGTCCAATGGTGCGATCTTGGCTTACCACAACCTCCACCTCCCAGGTTCGAGTGATTCTCCTACCTCAGCCTCCCAAGTAGCTGGGATTATAGGCATGCGCCACCATGCCTGGCTAATTTTGTATTTTTAGTAGAGATGGGGTTTATCCATGTTGGTCAGGCTGGTCTCGAACTCCCGACCTCAGGTGATCTGCCCACCTCAACCTCCCAAAGTGCTGGGATTACAGGCATCAACCACTGCGCCTGGCCAAGACCATTTTTCAAAACGTCTACATCATAATTTAGCATCTAAGGAGACTATAATAAGTTGTTAATAGTATATTAATTATTTTTGGCTCCTTCAGTGTCTCAGGTACAAAGGCCCTTAGCTCCAGACCACCCCTGTTCTTTATTACTGTCCTCACCCCTCCTGTCTACTCTTACCCTCAACTCAGTTTCTGTCTCCTAGACCTCTGCCTCTCCAAACCCAACACTTAAGATCCAGCTGAAATCCCACTTCCTATATCATATGAAGTCTTCTCCAGAATAATGCCAGCTTTTCACATGGTTCTCCTAAGCTACCCTGAAGAGAAAAAAAGCCCTTTTAGTCTAACTTTTAACATGTCCAACATAATGAGATTCTGGACATGACTCCAGGCTAATCAAACTTGTGTTTATTCTAGATTTTGCTTTGTGGCACATACAGGGCTGCTCACACACACAGCTGCTTTGTCACAGTAAAGAAAAAGAGCGCTTTGATATTTTTCAGGAGAGATTTCTGATCTTGCAACCAAACTTCCATTACCAGATGACACTGAAGCAATAAATAGTGACATTTCAGTAGCTCTGTACCAGGCAGCTAGATTTTTCCACATCCTTGTGATTCACAAATCTAGAGTCATCAAAAATTACAGCCTCTTCAGAGTTTATTTGGTCTTGAAAACACTCTTAATGAGTTTGACATTTTTATTAAGTTCAAAGTCTTTCACCAAATCCTGGGGTAATTAAAGTCATTTACAAAGTAGCCAACATGAGTAGAGTCTTGGCAGGCCCATGACAATGCCTTGCAACGTCCGGCAGCCTGGACATGCTCACCCGGTTTTCCACTCCCTTGTCTTGGAAGTGCCATGGAGGCCACAGAGGGCAACCCCTGGAGTGGGTATGAGAGTAGCTGTTTGGAGTGCTTTCTCTAGCTGCTAAAGGCTTTCATTCTAGGTTGACTTCACAAATGTATCAATTCTCCCCACTACCCCCAGCCAATCCTTGAGGCAATAAAGGGAGAGGATCTGCTCTCACACACAGCAAGAATTGTTAAATGATAGTCTTTAGTAGAACAGAATGGTAATGGCTCTTGCTCTGTCATCACATGAGCCTGGACTCACATCTTGCTTTCAACATGCACTCATTTTATCATTTAATTATCTCATGGGTTGTTGGGAAAGTTATTTATTCTCACCAAAACCAAGTTTCCTCATCTTTAAGGTAGGCATGATAGGCTGGTTGTGGTGGCTCACACCTGTAATCCCAACACTTTGGGAGGCTGAGACAGGTGGATCACTGAGGTCAGGAGTTTGAGACCAGCCTGACCAACATGGTGAAATCTCATATCTACTAAAAATACAAAAATTATCCAGGCATGGTGGTGTGTGCCTCCAGCTACTCAGGAGGCTGAGGCAGGAGAATTGTTTGAACCCGAGAGGTGGAGGTTGCAGTGAGCTGAGATTGCGCCACAGCACTCCAGTCCAGCCTGGGTGACAGAGCAAGACTCTGTCTCAAAAAAAAAAAAAAAAAAAAAAAAAAAAAAAAAAAAAAGCATGATAATAGAGGATTAACTGAGATAATGTAGGTGAAATGCAGAATGTAGTGTCTAGAATATAGCAAGTGTTCAGTTAATGACGGCTGTTGCTACTACTTTAATTGTCATTGTCATCATCATCATTGCATAATATGAACCAGTTTTGGGGGTCACTGAAAATGGTTGGGTGTAATTAATAATTCCCAATCATTCTTTTTCCACTCCAGATATTTAGAAAGTGCCTTATATATGTAAGATACTATACCAGGTACTGTGGGGCTTATGATGATTCAGACACAGATTCTTCCCTCAAGGATCTCACAGAAGAGTAAAAGTCATGTATTAAGACAAAGAAGACAATGAAAAGAATTCCAAGAGAAGAGCAAACAAAACCTATGGGAATTCAGAAGGGGAGTATAGCAGAAATCAGAGAAGGCTTCCTGGAGGAGATGGTACCTGAGCTAGTAAAGATGGTAAGATTTGACCATTCAAAGACTAGAAGGCAGGTACTCCAGGAAGAGAACAAGACTTCGAAAAACAGACAGAGCTTTCTGTGTGAGTAACAGTCTTGCACAGAACACTAATCCACAGTATTGACTGTAGCTAATTAGTAGCATTTCCCCAAGGCACGCTGCTATAAAATCTTAATTGCTGTTTTAGTCTTAAAAAAGAAATGCTTTGGCTGCTCAAAATCAGTCACTTTGGAAGGAAAGTGAAATAGGCTTTCACCAGATGGAGTCATAACAGAAAGATGACACTAACCACGCCTGGATGTTTTAGAATTTGAGATGTGAGAGCTTACGGTCAAACAGAGAGCCAAAGTGCCTCTCGGTGAAAAGATCTGTGGCTCTGCAGCTGGAAAGGAGCTTCCCATACCGGGGGGCATCGTGGAGAAGACACTGGGGCTTTCTGGGGCTCCCAGTGTATGGGCTCAAAGTGGGCCTCTCCACACGATGCAGAGAGATGACATTTGCCCTTGAATGCACACACATTCCTCCTGGCCCACTGCCAGAGTCCACTGGAGCAGCTGAGCAGCAGAATGGAACAGCTCTTACTTTCTAAAATGCTCCTCATCAGGTTTTATGAAGAAAATGGAGCGGGGCCTTGCCAGGGGAGCACATACCACGGGCTTGATGGCATGTAATTATCCTGCATTACTATTTGGGCAGGGTTCCTGGTTTAAGGGCCTTTTTACCCTTGAGATACTCCATAGCATTTCTATGACCTCACGGGTGGCTAAGGTCTGGTTAGAACAACAGTTTGCCTCGTTTTGAACCTTAAATCTAGGAGCAAAGAGAAAGCATTATGATGTGGATGAACAGGGCCAGGCATATCAGGGACTCATGAGTATGTGACAATGTGAAGAAACAGGTTGATGGGAAGTAGGCTCCATGTATGATGTCAGCTCAGAGGACTTGGACTCTCTGCAGGGGACAAGCATCCGTATTTCTACTTGGATGGAAAAAAAATAGGGCAAATCAATCAAATATTTATCTTGTACATACTGTGCAACCAGCATTACACTGTGCTAGAGATAATAGATTGGATTCAAAAGAAATATAAAACATAGTCTCAAAGATTCACAATTTAGCTTGGGAGACAGAACTAAGTCACATGAAATTCTTGTACCCAATAACATTTACCGTTTTACTAAGGTTTTTCAAGTGGTCCTAACTTTAAATACCGACAGTAGTGCAAGTGGAGTTCAGAGGAGGAAAAAAGGGTCAGAGCAAATTGGAGTAGTTGAAAAAGTTGTCATGAAGTGGGCAGGACTTAAGCTGGGGTGTTCCTAACATAAGTGACACATGCCTTTGTCAACCTTTAAAAAATAAGTTCTGGCCAGATGCGGTGGCTCACACTTGTAATCCCAGCACTTTGGGAGGTGGAGGTGGGAGGGCTGCTTGAGCCCAGGAGTTTGAGACCAGCCTGGGCAACAGGGTGAAATCCTGTCTCTACAAAAAACACAAAAATTAGCTGGGTGGGGTGGTATGTGCCTGTAGTCCCAGCTAATAGGGAGGCTGCAGCAGGAGGATCACCTGAGCCCAGGAGATTGGGGCGGCACTGAGCTATGATCTCGCACTACAGATTGGGCTACAGAGTGAGACCCTGTCTCAAAACAAAAACAAAAACAAAACAAAAAACACCTAAGAGAAACAGTAAGAACTGTGGAAAATTCCAGCCCAAACCACAGGGTGGGGCAAAAAGACAGTGTAGCAGAAAATGGAGAAATGAACTCTGCAAAATGAGGGACCTTCTCCCCAACCTTCAGTCAACTCCTGGCCTTTACAATGAATCCTCTAGTGTATTTATACTTGATATCACGTATACCTCCTGGCCTTCCTCGTCTCAGTACCCATCAATGCCTATAGTCGAAAGATCAAACTCATGGTCTTAGGGATGTCTTTTGTTTGACTTTTAAAATGTCATGATGTCGCCACTCTAGTCAAACTAGCATTCTTCAAATGTATCATGGGTTGGATACCTTCTGCCCTTGGTACTCGCTCTTGCTACCTTGGCCTGGAAGGTTCTTCTTGCTCATCTTCCTGACCAATTCTTAGCAGTCTTTCAAGGTCTAACTTTAAAACAACTGGCTCAGCGAAGACTTTCCTAACCGCCAGGACTCTGCCCACCAAGACAGCCCGGCTTCCATCTCTCCACCTGTCCTCTTTGCTCAGCTTAGCCTGCACTAGGAACACTTTTTGTTCCCCTGATAGCCTGGGAGCACCTTGAAGGCCTGAACCATGACTTATTCATCTGGGTGATCCTAGGCCCCAGCACAGGACTGGGCCCATAGAAAGTGCTCACTAAATGTCTGGTGCTCACTAAACGTCTGAGGGAGAAATGAAAAGCAAGTCAAGGGAGTGCCTGAACTCACTTTCTTTGGGGCTGACACAGAGGTGTTCCCTGAGGAGACACGCATCGCAGGGTCCTGGCAGCTTGGAAGCCACGCCTGGGGACGAGAAGGGATCTGTTTTCCCACCCTAGGAGGTCACAGAGGGAAGAGACACTTCTCACATAGGGCGTCGAGCTTGTTAAAAATTCGTCAGCGTCATCCAATACTTGAGGGTGGGACATATGCAAGAGAAACTAAGTCATCAGAACTAGGTGGTTTGACCAGGAGTCTTCTCCTCCTGTTCTTTCAAATGAAATATTAGGAGTGCTTTCTTTGTATACATGCTTTTTGGTAAAAAGCTTTTTCTTTAAAAGTCTAATGATCCTTAAAATGACCTCTGTTATTATGCCTTTCATAATGTATGTTGTCTATAGAAATAGCTGGCATAAACACTATGTAAAGAAGACTAGAAGAGCTGCATTTATAATATATATGTTACCACATGTGTATTTTGATACATATACACACATATATCTGTGTGTGTGTGTGTGCGCATGTGTGTTCCTATACCTATTTAGCAACTTTCTGAATCTCTGAAAATTTGCAAGGTATAATACATATCAATTGCTAAAGAGTCAAATTGTCAGGTTCAGCCAGGCTGTTGTTACACATATTCTTGCCTACTGGAGACAGGCGATTCTGGGTAGCACCAAGGAAGGCCTGTGACAGAAAACATCTCCAAGAATTTGAGAAATTTAACGCTATAATTTAGAAATAATCAAAATGGTCAATGGCCCCACCCAAAAACAAGATTAAAAGAACAATATTTTTTGGAACAATAAGAAAAGAAACAACTTCAAAGTGAAACTTTCAAACAAATAATTTGGACTGACAGAAAAAAGTGAAATCTAGTTAAATATTTTGGTTTAGCAAGAGTTCCTCTTTGCCTCACCCAGCCCTGTTCCCTAAAGCTTGTGGCTTCAATGTTCCTTGGCTGCTTTCCTTCTTCCCCACACCCTCTCTTTGGCTGCCGCTCTTAAACAACAGCATTCCAAGCCAGGAGAACCAGGGTCACCTAGGGGCCCGACAAACCACTGCCACTCTTCCACCTCCCTCTGCTGCTACATGCTTCTGCTCTCTTCAAAACAGAGTTGTGCTCCCCAGCCAGGAGGCTTGCAGGATTCTAACCCTACCATGTAGAAGGAGAAACAAACAGAAGGTTGTTCTATCATTAAGAGTTTGGCCGAATTAAGCCTAAAGATTTTTGTCTTTAGGATCAACCTAGGCCCCGTCCACACCAGGAAACCTTAGAATTCAAAGAGTTCCCACAAATGACTCAATCTGGAGTAACTAGATAGAACTAATACCTTATTCTGTCCCCATGGTGTCAGTCTTAGGTTGATACTATGGACAATTTGAATGGTAACAAAGTTTATAAAATACAAAACTCTTAGCAATAAGCTTTCAGAGCATCTTCTGGAAGATGACGCATGATGCATTTAGTGCATCAGAAAAACAGATGGCCACTTCTGGAATGTGGTGGAAGACTTTCATAAAAAAAAGGCCTTTGGATAATTATCTTGTGTTTGTACTTGGAGAAGAGGAAGAGAGAGAGAAAACCACAACAATGTCACGATCTGACTGCATTCCTACCCACAGAAGGGTGACACACACTGTATCATTTGTGGAAGGCCACTCTCCCCTCAAATCAGTCAGCAAAATAGAAGTCACCCCAACATTTCACTCAACCACCACAGACACAGTGATTCCTCTAAAGACATGTTTTTAATAAAGGATGAAACAAATACTCACAAGATAAAAACACATAAACAAGGAATACCTCAAGGACATACTGGTTGTGATTTTAAAAATACAAAACAAAACTGAACGTTTGCTGGAAAAGAAGCAACAGTGAGGTAGGATGGAAGATGCATATCCTGACTTTAATGGTTAGTCTTGGTGAAACGGTCACCAGTGAAAAGCTGTGCCATCTCTCTCAGTCAAATCGATGTGCACAGTTAACAAAAACACAGGCGCAAATCCCTCTGTCACTTATGCAGACCTTGGGCAAGTTTCTTAGCCTCTTTGGGTCTTGGTTTCCTCATCTGTAGAACGGGTATAACAGTAGCTACCATCTTTAAATGGAGGGCATTGAATTAGCAGATCTTGGGGTGATGGAATTGGGGGAGTCTTCTGCTCAATAATTCAAGGGAGAATGTTCTCCACTTAACAGGACTCTTTGGAAATACAATCTGCATCCCCTAGACTTGCATACACACATACAATTTTAGGCCCTTTGAGCTTCCAAAGTTCTGAACATATGGCTTGTGTATTACTTTGTTTTCAAGTTGCTGATAAAGACATATTAGAAACTGGGAACAAAAAGAGGTTTAATCGGACTTACAGTTCTACATGGCTGGGGAGGCCTCAGAATCATAGCAGGAGGTGAAAGGAACTTCTTACATGGTGGTGGCAAGAGAAAAATGAAGAAGCAAAAGCGGAAACCTCTAATAAACCCATCAGATCTCGTGAGACTTGTTAACTATCATGAGACTAGTACGGGAAAGGCCAGCCCCCATGATTCAATTACCCCCCCCGGGTCCCTCCACAACACATGGGAATTGTGGGAGATACAATTCGAGTTGAGATTTGGATGGGGACACAGCCAAACCATATCAGCTTGTTAAAACAAATCTTTAGGATTCACAGTGTCTGACTTCCAGGCCTGTCCACCCACAGTACCTTTCTAGCCATCACCCATTACCTGTGTAGAAGGCAGCTTCCAATCCCAATCTGATTAGAGAGAGAAGCTCATACATTTAGTTTAGTAAGAAACTGGCTAACTTTTCAAACTCAGCTCATCTTTGTCCTCTATGCCAGACTTTTCCTGTTTACACTATTATCACCACTCAGTTCCCACCACTGGGATTGATCTACCCGCCAGATAGCTGGCAAATGCTTCCTCCTTCTTTGACACCTAGCTCAGATGCCACCTCTTCAGAGAAGCCTTCCCCAATCCCTCCCTCCCAAGGGAGACTCAGCTGCTCACTTATTTCCGCTTCGGAGCTTCTTGTATATCCCTCATGCATAAAATATACTTTGTTAACTTCTGTCTCTCTTTCTCGACTAGGAAGTGCTCCAGACCAAGACTGTATCTTATTTTCCCTCATGCACGTCACACAATACTGACATGGGGTAGGAAATGAGTTAATGCTTGTTAGATAAATGGAGGTCTGAGCACCAGCAATCTGGAGCACAGCTTTCCCCTGTCTGCTGCGGAAGCCTGGGAAGCAGTTGAGACCGCAGGGAGGAGGCCTAAGGTCTCTACCTAAGGCAATGTGGGGAGCCTCTTTGATTTGGAAGCCTGGATCACTTGGGCACCCCTGGGTTGGGCTGGATACTCTGGAGCTCGGGCAGAGGCTGGCTCACAGAGGGCAGAAATCCCAGCTACTAAGAGGGGAGGCCGAGGTGGGTGGATCACGAGGTCAGGAGTTCAAGACCAGCCTGGCCAACATGGTGAAACCCCGTCTCTACTAAAAATACAAAAATTGGCCGGGTGTGGTGGCACACACCTGTAATCTTAGCTACTGGGGAGGCTGAGGCAGGAGAATCACTTGAACCCAGGAGTTGGAGGTTGCAGTGAGCTGAGATCATGCCATTGCACTCCAGCTTGGGCAACAGTGATACTTCATCTCAGAAAAAAAAAAAAAAAAAAAAAAAAAAAGGGCCAGGCGCGGTGGCTCAAGCCTGTAATCCCAGCACTTTGGGAGGCCAAGATGGGAGGATCACGACGTCAGGAGATCGAGACCATCCTGGCTAACACAGTGAAACCCCGTCTCTACTAAAAAATACAAAAAACTAGCCGGGCGAGGTGGCGGGCGCCTGTAGTCCCAGCTACTCGGGAGGCTGAGGCAGGAGAATGGCGTGAACCCGGGAGGCGGAGCTTGCAGTGAGCCGAGATCCGGCCACTGCACTCCAGCCTGGGCGACAGAGCGAGACTCCGTCTCAAAAAAAAAAAAAAAAAAAAAAAAGATCCATCCAGGGTTGGGAATAGACCGGAGTGAAAGGAAATAAGAGTCCAGTGGATCCCTGGGCTGTGGGGCAGAAGGGGCAGAGAAGAGAGAGGGACCAGGCTGGAAAAGGCAACCCTCATGCTGAGCTGCATTCAGCACCATTGTGCAGCTCATGTCCAGCTGCCCCGCCTCACCACCGTCTCATGTCCCTCCTGTTCCTGGGCACCTTTCCCCTCTTCCCTCTTTCTCATCAGCCCCCATTCTTAGTGATTTCAAACAGCCACTGATTTGGGTAGTAAGATTTTTTTTGAGTGGGCGGGGGGTCAGGGTCTTGTGCTGTTCTCCAGGCTGGAGTGCAGTGGCGTGATCACGGCTCACTGCAGCCTCAACCTCCCGGGCTCAAGCAATCTTCCCACCTCAGCCTCCCAAGAAGCTGGGACTACAGGCACAGGCCGCTATGCCTGGCTAATTTTTGCATTTTTTTTTTCTGTAGAGACAGGGTTTTGCCATGTTGCCCAGGTTGGTCTTGAACTCCTGGGCTCTTGTAATCCACCCGCCTCACCTCCCAAAGTGCTAGGATTACAGGCGTGAGCCACCATTCCCCAGCTGATAGTAAGAATTTGCATCCAAACACCGAGGACAGAAGAGAGATGAGCAGAGAGGCAGGGGAAGGGCAGGAACCGGTACAAGGGCACTGTCATCCTGCCTTGTCACACTGTCTCCAGTGACTTAGGGTGCTCTTAAAAGGTCACCCATGAGGGTGTCTTACAGGCTTTTTATGACAATGGACAAAGAGATAAGGCTGGGGACAGGATAGAAACCTCTGCTCACTTCTCCACTTGATTTAGATTTGGCTCTGACCTTCTCTGGAAAGAACTTGAGGTTCAAACCTCTACTTTCGCTAGGTGCATATCCTTGGAAAAGTTAATGAATCTCTCCAAGATTCCAGTTGCTCTGCATTAAAATGAGGATGCTCCTGCTGATCTCACGGAACTAAGCTGGAACGCGATAAGAGAGGGCAGGCAGGACAGTCGGCTCAGCACGGGGCCCATGTGGCTGCTTGCTAAATGTTACTCCTCACCCCTCTTTTCAGTCAGCACTGAAACTGAGGACTTGTAATACCTCAATGCTCAATATTCTAATGTATGCTGTCCTCAACCTAGAGGCAGGCTATGTTCCAAACATTTGAAAGCTGAACTATGAACATGTTTTCCCACAAAATGCATTCTGTAAATGGTGATTGGGTTCCCAGACCTATCTATAAAAGTGAATCCAGCCCACAGTGGATTCACTTTTATAGACAGGTCTGGGAACCCAATCACCATGTATAGAACAGTGACATGATTCTGTCGTCGTTCTGTAGACCAGAACCCAACTACCCAGGAGGGCATGGTTTCCGTGGGAAAATGTGTTCTGAATTCCAACTTGTCATGCCAGGCAAACAGCTTCTCCCGGCACCTCTACAGACAAGTAACAGCTCAATTCCTGGGGCAGCAGGGCCATGTGGCTGTGCACACGCTCAGATGACTCTGGGGGCTGCCAACAGCCTCCTCCTCCCCGCCACTGCATCCTGCAGCTCCTGTCCATCACTTGCTTTACTGCTGGCTGGAACATGGGGGAACAGGGCATCCACCTCAACAACTGTCGAGAACCTCAAATGGTTTCCCTGCCAAAAGATCCAAATTCCCTCTCTGCTTCTTCCCATGGTGACCACATGCTGGTTTAGAAATGTATGTTCTTTTCTTTTTCAATGTTACGGCTGTGTGATATGGAGGAAACACTGCAAACTATGGAGTAAAACTCTTGCTCAAATCCTGGCTGCATCACATGCTAGCCAGTGACCTTGGGCCAGGAAGCTAATCCCCCAGCTCTCTTTTCCTCATCTTTAAAATGAGGGGCATTAACACCTGCCTCATAGGGTTGGGAAAATTACATGAGATAATGTTCATGAAAACACGACATGGTGCCTGTCACCCATCAGGCCCACAAACATTTGTCTTCTTCTTTTCTTTATTTCTACAATGAAACCACTTCTGAACAATACCATTCCCATTTACCGATTTACCTGCCGCCTTTTTGATATACACCCACTTTTTTGTTTCTCAGTTTTTGGCATATGGAAAATATCTGGATTTATTTATTTATTTATCTATTTATTGCTAAAAAAAAAATCTGGGCCCAGTCTAAACATCTCTCCCACAAATAGGCTGGTTGCAAACATTCTTGCAGAAGGTTACACTGGGCCTCATACTCCCAAGAGCTGCCCTCTGACATCCCCTGGAGGTCCACCAGCATGAATTCACCAGGTGTTTGTCCTTGAACTCTCCCTTTCAGTGCCATCTGTCACACATGGAGCATGCCACATGTGTGATTGGGAAGCCCAGGGGATGACCTGCTCCTCTACCTTGCAGAAGAGAATCAGCCAAGAGGTTGGGTAGAGCAATGCTCTTGCCATGTGCGAACTGAAGCTGTCTGAGCGATCAAAATCTTATCACATAGTTATGTGTTTGTGACACACATAAACCGAAAACAGAAAGAGATGAAAAGAATGACACTTGAGCTTAGACCAAAGGTAGGTACAACAGGGCAGCCTTGAAAGGTTAGAAAAGCCAGGGACAGCCAGGTTCAATTCCCAACTCCACCACACACTACTGTCTTACCTTCAGTCAACGACTTTCTCCAAATTCCAGCTTTCTGAGGTTCATAATAATAAACAATTGCCTTGCCTATTTTGTGACAATAGGTAAGAGGAAGTCTATAGAAGTGCTTTTCTATTTTGAAAAGCCCTTTCATAACACAAGATACTGTCATTACTGTTATCATACACATTGTCATATGAGAACGGCCTATTCTTTTTTTTTCTTCAACTTTTTTTTTTTTGAGATGGAGTCTCGCTCTGTCGCCCAGGCTGGAGTGCAGTGGCACGATCTCGGCCGACTGCAAGCTCCGCCTCCTGGGTTCACGCCATTCTCCTGCCTCAGCCTCCCGAGTAGCTGGGACTACAAGCGCCCGCCACCTCGCCTGGCTAATTTTTTTTGTATTTTTAGTAGAGAACGGGTTTCACTGTGTTAGCCAGGATGGTCTCGATCTCCTGACCTCATGATTCACCTGCCTCGGCCTCCCAAAGTGCTGGGATTACAAGCGTGAGCCATCGTGCCTGGCCCTTCTTCAACTTTTCAGTTCAGGGTACATGTGCAGGATGTGCAGGTTTGTTACACAGGTAAACATGTTCCATGGTGATCATCCCATCACCCCGGTATTAAGCCCAGCATCCATTAGCTATTCTTCCTGATACTCTCTGTCCCCCCACCCACCCCCCTGACAGTCCCCAGTTGTTCCCCACCATGTGTCCATGTGTTCTCATCATTCAGGTACCACTTATAAGCGAGAACATGCAGTATTTGGTTTTCTGTTCCTGGGTTAGTTTGCTGAGGATAATGGCCTCCAGTTCCCTCCATGTCCCTGCAAAGGACATGATCATGTTCCTTTTTATGGCTGCATAATGAAAACGGCCTATTCCTATTATCAACCTAGTCCAGGTCCACATGGCATCAAAACTACATTATTACAAGTTGCCAAATCAGTCTTGGTCCAGCACTGGCTCATGCTGTTCTGAAATTCTGCTGTGAACAAATATACTACGGAATATTTCAAGTCTTCAGGCAAAGATAGGGAATGACACCACAAACACTTAGGTTTCCATCACCCAGATTTGTCTTAACCCAACAGATATGACTGAACGTTCTTCCCTCGACTCCATTCCCCTCTCTCCTTCATCAGCCATAACTGCTATCTTCAATTTGGCATTCATAATTTTCAGGCATATTTATATTCCTACTGATATACATAGATCAGGAAATGATTGATGGTATTGTTTTACATTTTTAAAAAGTTTCTATAAATGATATAATACATTTATAAATCAGAAACCATCTTTCTTTCACATTTGATTTCTTCTTTGTGTCCCTGATGACACATGTGACTCTAGTTTTGCTGTTTTTAAAGTGTTACTCTGTACTTCATTACGTGCATAGCCACAACTTATTTCTCTATTCTCCTGGGGATGGAGATTGAGAATGTTTCCAATTATTGGTGATAATAAACAGTGCTGCTAGCAACATTATTGTATTCGTCTCTGTGCACACATGTACAAGAGTTTTTCTGGGTAGTATTTTTCAAACTTTTTACTGCAACCCACACTAAGAAATACATTTTAGGCCAAGTGTAGTGGCTCATGCCTGTAATCTCAGCACTTTGGGATGCTGAGGCAGGAGAACTGCTTGAGGCCAGGAGATCATGACCCAACTGGGTGACACAGTGGGGCCCCATCTCTACCAAAAAAAAAAGAAAAAAGATTAAAAAGTTAGCTGGGCATGCTGGTGCATGATTGTGGTTCCAGCTACTTGGAAGGCTGAAGTGGGAGGATACCGTAAACCCAGGAGGGCAAGGATGCAGTGAGCCATTATTGTGCCCCTGCACTCCAGTCTGAGTGACAGAGCGAGACTCTGTTTCCAAAAAACACATGCATAAATAATTTATTTTATATAATCATACTACACAAAACACAAAATATGTATGCACACACACAAACACACACAAATTGGAACTATTTTATGAAATAGGACTTGTTACTCTTATGTCCTATGTCCTTTAATATATTCAAGTCCATTTAAGTCTATATTTTACATGCTGGTCAAAACCCACTAAATTCACTATATAAGGCATTAATGAACCTCGGATGTACATTCAGACCTGACATTGCTGAGTGCATGCATGACTATGTGAATCTCCAACTCTCCATTGTAAAACTGCTATGCACAAAAGGTCCCTAATTTCTGACATCACACAGCAAATTCCTGGGTCTCTCTCACAAGATTTCCCATTACTCAGCCACCTCCCTGACCAAACTGTCAACACTCATTGATTAACCCTTTGACAGGTTTCCCCATGCTCCCACAACACACTTTGCTTGTTCCTGTCTTTGCTCAAACTGTGCCCCGCTGACTGCAACACTCTTTTTCTCCCACTCTGCATAACGGATACCTATCTCCCCAACATGTATTCCAAGCTATCCTAGCCCCATACTGCCCTTGAACTTAAGCTTCATTTAAAAGCATCACTGGCCGGGTGTGGTGGCTCACGCCTGTAATCCTAGCACTTTGGAAGGGTGAGGTGGGTGGATTGCTTGAGCCCAGGAATTTGAGACCAGCCTGGGTAATGTGGTGAAACCCATATCTATTAAAAATACAAAAAAATTAGCCAGGTGTGGTGGCACATGCCTGTAGTCCCAGCTACTAGGGAGGTTAAGGTGGGAGGATCACCTGAGCCTAGGAGGTAGAGGCTGTGGTAAGCAGAGACTGCATCACTGTACTCCATCCTGGGTGACAGGAGTGAGACCCTGTTTCAAAATAATAATAATAATAATAATAATAATAATAATAATAATAATAATAAAAGCACCACTATGATATTTCCTCCTAATCTTCAGCTGTGTCTCACTTTTCCCAGTGACGAGATTCTTGACAATGAAACTATGCCACAGGGAGAGCCCTGGTTTTAGAGCTAGAGGATCTCATTCTTGAGTCAAAAGTCCCAGCTTCCAAGCCACTGGGTTTGTTGCCTCAAGTTAATCTTTTAACCTCTCTATCTGCCATTTTCTTTACCTACAAAATGAAAACGTGGTAAAACTGTTTTTTGGTTTTTAAAAGAGAAAATGAGATCACAGCTATAAAAGTGCTTTGAAAACTGTAAAGGGTCAGAGATAGGTTTATTCCTATGTACATTTTATATCTTCCATAGGGCCTAGCACTGAGTAGATATATGTTTGTTGGTTCTGATAAGCAGCTTCCTTTAATGAATGTGAACAACTTCATAAGGGAAACACAGAATAATGTGGTAGGCAGAATTCTAAGATGATCCCCAGATTTCCTGCTTCTGCTGTACTGCATACCCTGGATAATCCCACAACTATGAATGTGTTGGATTTTACTCCCACGATTAGGTTATGTTAAATGGCACAGTTGACCTTCAGAAAAATTATCAGAGTGGCCTGACCTAATCACATGATCCCTTTAAAAGCAGATAGTTTTCTCTTTTTGGTCACAGGTTTGAAGTATGAGAAGGATGTAGCATGCTGTTTCTGATTGAAGGCAAAGGGAGCTATGTGACAAGGAATGTGGGTGGCCTTTAGGACTCTCAGAGCATCCCTCAGCTGAGGGCCAACAAGGAAATGGCTACTTCAGTCTTCCAGATGCAAGGAAATGAATTCTGGCAACAACCAGTGAGCTTAGAAAAAGATTCCAAGCTCTAGATGAGGATGGTGCCCTGGTAAATGCCTTGATTTCAGCCCAGTGAGACCCTGAACAGAAAACCTAGTCATGCTGTGCCCAGACTTCTGACCTATAGAAACTATGATATAAAACATTTATATTGAGGGGTGTGACACCAGCAAGATAGTAGAATATGATCCCAGAGATAGTCTCATCAGCCAGGAGAAAGTCTTTATCTGCCAGAACCAGATGGAAAAGACTAGAGAGGTGTCTGCTCCTTTAATACAAGGAACTACATGAATTATGAAGAATCAGGCAAAAATGACACTGCCAAAATAAACTAACACCAGTAACCAACCCTAAAGAAACGGAGATCCGTGGACTGCTTGACAAAGAATTCGAAATAATCATCTTAAAGTTAATGAGCTACAAAAGAAATAGATAACTAAATGAAAGCAGAAAAATAATAAATGCATAAAATTAGAAGTTTGATAGATATATAGAAACTATAAAAAAAAATCCTGGCACTGAAGAATACAATGAACTGAACTGAAAAAAATCAACAGAGAGCTTCAACAACAGACTCAATCATGCAGAAGAAAGAATTAGTAAGCTCAGATACAAGTCATTTGAAATTATCTAGTTAGAGGCACACACATACACACACAAAAGAATAAACAAGTGTAAAGAAAGCCTACAAGACTTATGGGACACCATCAAGTGAACCAATATATGCATTATGAGAGTCAAAGAAGGAGTAGAGAAAGAGAAAGAGGCAGAACACTTGTTTAGAGAAATAATGACAAAAAACTTTAAAATTTTGAGAAGGAAATTCAACATCCAGGTCCATGATGCCCAAGTATCCCCGAATAGACTGAACCTTAAGATATCTTCACTGAGACACATTAAAATCAAATTGTCAAAAGTCAAATACAAAGAGAGAACTTTCAATGCAACAAAAGAAAAGTGACTCTTCATAGACAAAGGAAACTCCATGAGATTATAAGTGGATTTCTTGGCAGAAACCTTGCAGATGAGGAGACAGTGAGGCTATATTCAGAGTGCTGAAAGGAAAAAACAAACAAACAAACAAACAACTCTGCCAACCAAGATTACTATATCTGCTAAAATTGTCCTTCAGAAATTACGATGACACAAAGATTTTCCCAAACGAAAGTTCGTTATAATTAGATCTTCCTTACAAGAAATACCAGAGTTCTCCAAGTTGAAACAAAAGGATATGAATTAGCAATATGAAAACTTATAAATTATAAAACTCACTAATAATGGTAAGAATATAGTCAAAATCAGAATAACCCAATATTGTAATGGTGGCATATAAATTACTTTTAATTCTGGTATAAAGTGAAATGACAAAATAGTAAAAATAATTATGGCTACAATAATAGAGATACAACATAAAAGTTATAAATTGTAATATCAATAACATAAAATATAGAAAACAGAAGTAAAAAATGTAGATTTTTTAATTCAATCAAAGCTTGTTATCGGCTTAAAATAGACTATTATAGCTATAATATGTTTTATGTAAGCCTCATGGAAATCACAAAGATAAAAACTGTAGTAGACACACAAAGTACAAAGAGAAAGGAATCAAAGCCTACCACCTCAAAAAATTGTCAAATCACAAATGAGGACATCTAGAGAGGAAGAAAGGAAAAAAGGACTAAAAAACAGAAACAACTAACAGTAACTGCTTAACTATCAATAATCATTTTAAAAGTAAATAGATTAAATTCTCTAATCAAAAGACATTGAATGGTTGAATGGATTTAAAAACAAGATCAACTATACATTGCCTATCAGAGACTCATTTTAGCTTTAAGGATAAACACAGGTTGAAAGAGAAAAAAGCCAAGGCTGGGCATGGTGGCTCTTGCCTGTAATCCTAGCACTTTGGGAGGCCAAGGTGGGCGGATCACCTGAGGTCAGGAGTTTGAGACCAGCCTGGCCAATATGATGAAACCCTGTCTCTACTAAAAATACAAAAATTAACTGGGCATGGTGGTGGGTGCCTGTAATCCCAGCTACTTGGGATGCTGAGGCAGGAGAAACACTTGAACCCAGGAGGCAGAGGCTGCAGTGAGCCGAGATCATGCCACGGCACTTCAGCCTGGGTGACAAAGTGAGACATCATCTCAAAAAAAAAAAAAAAAAAGGTGAAAAAAAAATCCATGTAAATGGTAACCGAAAAAGAGTAGAGGTGACTATACTTAAAATAGACTTTAAGTCAGAAACTGTCATAAGAGACAAAGAAAATTATTATATGATGATAAAGGAATCAATTCGTCAGAGAATATAATAATTATAAATACATATGCACCCAAAATTGGAGCACCTAAATATATAAAGCAAGCATTGACAGAACTGAAGGTAAAAATAGATAGCATTACAATAATAGTAGGGGCCTTCAGTACCCCAATCTAACTAACAGTAGATAGATCATCCAGACAGAAAATCCGTAAGGAATAGCAGACTTGAACAACACATAGACCAAATGGACCCAACAGACATGTATGGAACATTCTACCAACAGCAGGAGAATGCACATTCTTCTCAAGAGCACATAGAATCTTCTCCAGGATAGAACATATATTCTGCCACAAAACAAGTCTTAACAAATTTAAGAAGGGTGAAATTATATCATGTATCTTTCTGATCAAAATAGTATGAAACTAGAAATTGCAGAAGAAAATTGAAAAATTCACAAATATGTGGAAATTAAACAATGCACCTCTAAACTCACTCTTGAACAACCATCGAGGAAGAAATTGAAAGGGAAAATAAAAATACATATTATTACAAACAAAAATGGAAACAACATATGAAAACTTATAGGATGCAGCAAAAGCAGTTCTAAGAGGAAAGTTTACAGTGACCGTGAAAAAACAAAGATCTCAAATAAACAACGTAACTTTAGAAACTTTAGCTCCTCAAAGAACTGGAAAAAAAAAACGAAGTCCAAAATTAGCAGAAGGAAAACAGTAATAAAGATTATAGCAAAAATAAATGAAATAAAACTAGAAAAACAACAGAAAGATCAATGAAACTAAGAGATGGGTTTCTGAAAAGATAAATAAAATTGAAAATCATTTAGCTAGACTATGAGAAAAGAATCAAAGGCTCAAACAATCGGAAATGAAAGCAGAGAGATTACAACTGATATGACAGAAACAAAAAGGATCCTAAGAGACTACTATAAATAATTATATGCCAACAAGGTGAATAACTTAGAAGGATAAATTCTGAGACATATACCACCTACTAACACTAAATCATAAAGAAATAGAAAATCTGAACAGGCCAATGATAAATAAAGAGATAGAATCAGTAATTAAAATCCTCTCAACGAGAGGTCAGGATTGGATGGCTTCACTGGTGAATTCTACCAAACCTTTAAAGAAGGATTAATGCCAATGTTTCCCAGGCCCTTTAAAAAAAACTGAAAGGGAGAGAGCATTTCCAAACTCTTTTTATAAGGTCAGCATCAATATTCTTGATAGCTACAGATGCAAAAACCCTCAACAAAACACTAGCAAACTAAATCCAACAGCACATCGAAAGGATCATGTACTACAGTCTAGTGGGACTTATCCTTGGGATGCAAGGAAGGTTCAACATGTGCAAATCAAGACGTGATATACCATATTAACAGAATGAAGGACTAAAGTTACTTATATAATCCTCTCAACTGATGTAGAAAAAAGCATTTGACAAAATTCAACATCCCTTCATGATAAAAACTAACAAATCAAGTATAGAAGAAATATACCGCAACATAATGGGGCTATATATGGCAAGTCCACAGCCAAAGTCATACTCAATAGTGACAAATTGAAAGCTTTTTCTCTAAGATCAGGAACAAGACAAGGATGTCCACTCTTGCCACTTCTACTCAACATAATGCTGAACTACTAGCCGGAGCAAGTAAGCAAGAAAAAGAAATAAAAGGCATCCAAATTCGAAAGGAAAATAATCAAACTGTCTCTGTTTGCAGATGACATGATCTTATATATAGAAAATCCTAGACCCTAACAAAAAAATCTGTTAAAACTAATAAACAAATTCAATAAAGTTGCAGGATACAACATCAACATAAAAAAACCAGTTGCACTTTTATACATTAACAATGAACTATCCAAAAAGAATGAAGAAAATAATCTCATTTATGAAAATGAAATACTTAGGAATAAACTTAACTAAGGAGGTAAAAGATCTGTATACAGAAAACTACAAAACATTGAAGAAAGAAATTGAAAAAGACAAATAAATAGAAAGATCTACATTCATGGATTGGAAGAATTAATATTGTTAAGATACCCATACTACCAAAAGTAATCTACAGAGTCAACGCAATCCTTATCAAAATTACAAAGGCATTTTTCACAGAAATAGAAAAAAAATCCTAAAATTCAAGTAAAACCACAAAAACTCCTGTAGAGCCAAAGCAATCCTGAGCAAGAACAAAATGGAAAGTATCACACTTTCTGGTTTCAAAATATTATAATGCTACAGTAATCAAAACAGTATGGTATGAACGTAAGAAACAGACTTACAGACCAATGGAACAGAATAGACAGCCCAGAAATAAACCCACACAGTTACAGTCAACTGATCTTCAACAAGGGTGCCACGAACACACAATGGAGAAAGAATAGTCTCTCAATAAATGGTGCTGGGAAAACTGGATGTCCACATGCAGAAGAGTTGAATCAAACCCTTATCTCTACAGAAAAATTGATGCAAATGGATTAAAGACTGAATTGTGTAAGACCCGAAACTGTAAAACTACCAAGAGAAAAGAGGAAAGAAGTTTTTTGACATTGGTCCAGGCAATAATTTTTTTGAATAAGACCTTTAAAAGCACAGGCAACAAAAGCAAAAACATACAAGTGAGATTGTATCAGACTAAAAATCTTCTGCACAGCAAATGAAACAATCAACAAAATGGAAACGCAATCTATGGAATAGAAGCTAATATTTGCAAAATATATATACTGATAAGGAATTAATATCCAAAATATATAAGGGGCTTGACTCAGTAGCAAAAAATCAAATAATAGAATAGACATTTCTCAAAACAAGGCATACAAATGATCAACAGGTACATTAAAAGATGTTCAATATCACTAATCACCAGGGAAATGTAAATCAAAACAAGAATCCAATATCACCCTCGCACTTGTTAGAATAACTACTGCCAAAAGACAGAAGATTAAGTGTTGGTGAGAATGTGGAGAAAAGAAAACCTTTGTACATTGTTGATGGAAATGCAAATTGGTACAGTCACTAAGGAAAACAGTATACAGGCTCTTCATAGCATTAAAAATAGAATGACCTTATAATCCAGCTCTCTCTCTTCTGAGTATATATCCAAAGGAAATGAAATCATTACCTTGAAGAGTCATCTGCACTCCCATGTTCATTTCAGCATTATTCACAATAGCCAAGATATGGAAATAACTTAGGTGTCCATTGATGGATGAATGGATAAAGATAATATGGTGTGTATGTGTATATATATATCTAAACACACACACACACGTATATATATACACACGCATATATATTTATATAATGGAATATTATTTGGCTTTAAAAAAGAAGAAAATCCTGCCATTTGCAATAACATGAATGAACCTGGAGCACATTATGCTAAGTGAAATGAGTCAGATACACAAAGACAAATACTGCATGATCTCACTTACATGTGGAATGTAAAAAAAGTTGAATTCATGAAAGCAGAGAGTAGAATGGTGGTTACCAGGATGTTGGTGGTGGAACTTCATGTAGGAGGGTTGGGGAGGTGTTGGTCAAAAGGTACAAAGTTTCAGTTATGCAAGATAAATAATTTCTGCAGATCTAATGTACAACATGGTGACTATAGCTAGTTATACCGTATTATCTACTTGAAATTGAGTAGATCTTACATTTTCTCACCACACACACCCACACAAAGATGTGAGGTGATAGATATGTTAATTAGCTTAATTGTGGTAATCATTTTACAATGTATACATATATCAAAACATCACATTTTATACCTTAAATATATATAATTATTATTTATCAATTATGTCAATAAATCTGGAAAAAGACAAGCTTAGACTCTGAAGCCCAACTGCCTTACAGTCTGCCATTTAAGGACTTAACTTCTTTTCCAATGTCATTTCTTACTCTGTAGTCTAGACAAAGCCTACATCTCTCCATGTCTCACTAGTGTTTCAAGTCCAGCTTGCAGGTAACCATGCCCATTTCCCTGAAATAATTTTCCTCTCCTTGGAACTACCCTAGCATGGCATCTATACTTCTTACTACCTGCTGTGTACAAATTACATGTATTCTTTTGTGAAAACTCTTGGGAAAGCACACATTTCTTAAGAGCAGGATATTATGATGTAATTTTTTAAATATCCTCAATAAGTCACAGTGTAATTTGCATCCTGTGGTTGCTTAATAAATGCTAGGTGAATGACAAATTTGTCATTTGATGCTTAGCATCACCCTCTTAAAAAAAACCCACCATTTATGTGTTTTAAGCCACTAACTTTGTGGTAATTTGTTATACAGCAAAAGAAAACTAAATACATAGAGCTGGACAGGTTTGGTCACTAGCTAGGTTTTCAACTGCTCTATTTATAAACAGGTGTCTCTCATGGCTATTGTTTTACATTCCAAACCACAGTGTCTCAAATATTTTGAAAGCTATAAACGAGAAATAAAACCCAAGGGTTGAGGGTAGAGAGAGATACATGACCTACTTTGAGGGGATGTACCACGTGGAGGCATTTACTGCAGAGTGGAGTAGAATCGTCCTTCAAGAGTATAGTAGTGATCTTTTCTCAGTCCCAGGACAGTGACTTTAATCAAATGACAGATCTTCTGACCTGTGTTAACTATGGCTGAGAAAGGGAATCTAGATTGTAGAGTTATTATTTTTTACACCTATGCTCTCCCTCTTCTGGGGACTTGTTTACTCAAAGGGATTTCTAGTTCCCTTTCTCATCAGAACTCCATAGGCTTCTGCTAGGCAGGTCATCATGAGAACAGGCATGAGGAGTCCCTTCTCAGGAGAACATTCTGGCTCTCGGTCATGCTCACTCACAGCTGGCCTCAAGCAAGTTAACAATAGCTACTGTACAACCATGAAGGGCCAGCGGTTATGGAGAATACAAAAGAAGTAAAGTAATAACACTGCCTTACCCAAATTCAATTTATCCCCAATTTATAAAGGCAACTTATCTTAAACTGAAAACATAATTACTGCTAGTTTCATTAAAAGGTTAATGCAATCCAGAGTCCCCAAGTCAAATTAATGTATGCAAAGACAACACCAAATATCATTAAAATGGTTTTCTTTATTTACTACCATATATTATCACACTATAACCTAAACAATTATTTTCTATCTATTATTTAATCTATCGAATGGCTGTTTACCTGCTCTTCTTAGGCCACTTAAGAAGAGTACACTTAAGAGTATATTAGGCCGGGCGCGGTGGCTCACGCCTGTAATCCCAGCACTTTGGGAGGCCGAGACGGGCGGATCACGAGGTCAGGAGATCGAGACCATCCTGGCTAACACTGTGAAACCCCGTCTCTACTAAAAAATACAAAAAATTAGCCAGGCACAGTGGCAGGTGCTTGTAGTCCCAGCTACATGGGAGGCTGAGGCAGGAGAATGGCATGAACCCGTGAGGCAGAGCTTGCAGTGAGCTGAGATCCGGCCACTGCACTCCAGCCTGGGCGACAGAGCAAGACTCTGTCTCAAAAAAATATATATATATATATTATAGGCCAGGAGCAGTGGCTCACGACTATAATCCTAGCACTTTAGGAGGCCGAGACAGGTGGATTGCCTGTGCTCAGGAGTATATGCCCAGGTAGGGGAAGGGAGCAGTGGCTTTAACTGCCAGGGTTAAGGCCACAGTAGAGGCACAAAGGAAATGGTAGAGAGTAGCAGCCTCCCTCCACTGGATCATCTGAGGACAGGAGTTTGAGCCCAGCCTGGCCAACATGGTGAAATCCCGTCTCTACTAAAAACACACACAAAAAGTTAGTCGTGTGTGCTGGGAGCCTATAATCCCAGCTACTCGGGAGGCTGAGGTAGAATCACGTGAACTCGGGAGGCGGAGGTTGCAGTGAGCTGAGATCATGCCACTGCACTCCAGCCTGGGCAACAGGGCAAGACACTATCTCAAAAAAAAAAAAAAGATGGACCAGTCCAGAATGACTTTCATAAATGCCAAGACAGCCCCCTTAGAACTGATTTACGGCATCAAATGAAAGTTTTAGTAAAGCCAAATGGTTGTAAACCAAAGAGACATAATTTCATAGTATGTACTTTACAGTCTGTAAAGCACTTCTCCATCTCCAAAGCTTCCCCATAACACCAAATTTATTTCCAACCTCTGGGAATCTAAAAACTCTTTTTCACCCCCTCACAGTCTCCTGTCCTCCTCCTATTTTACAACTGTCAAGTCCCAGAAAGTTAGAGACCTTAGCCATCATGTTTAACATGTGAGAAGCCAAGGATTAGAGTGGCGAACAACCTGTCTTCTGGCCACCTCCTTGCACCTCCTCTAGGAAAGCTTTTCTAACTCCCCCAGAACACACAGATCAGTGGATTAATCAATCAGCAAGTATTCATTGAGCATGTCTGATGTCCTGGCACTGATCGAGAAACTGCAAGAGATTTAAAACAACATACAAACAAAATTTCCTTCCACAAAAGGGATTACATTCTAGTTCAGGGCACAGGTGAGATAATTTTGAACAAGAGAAATTTTTAGTAAAGTACTAAACATTTTTTTTTGTTGTTAGGATAATCATGTAATACACTCTGGAGACATTTATAGTTCATATTGCATAATCCAGTACTTTCCAAAAATACTATTTATTATATAAAACATCATATTTATTTAAAAAGTATTTGTATATCACTCCAATATAGGCTTTGGGGAGCTTCGAATAAAAGACATTATAAGGTTGATAAAAATAGAAGAAACCAGGAAACAGAAAATATATCAAGCTTAAGGGCATAACGAAGCTGTTCTGGCTGAGTATAACACCTGACTTTGAGACCACTGGTAGCCAAGACAAAAAATGTAACATGTTATCTTTTTATCTGAAAGGGGAGAAAAGATAAATTCAAAGGAAATTAAAAAGGATACTAACATTTCTTAATGTCTACCGTGTGATATAAGAGAAAGTATCCTTAACATTGAGGCAGGAGAATCATTTGAACTCAGGAGGCAGAGTTTTAGTAAAATCAAATGGTTGTAAATCAAAGAGACATAATTTCATAGTATGTACTATGTACATGACTGTCCTAACAAAAAAAATTAAAGGCAGAAGTAGATTTTTTTAATTGGCTGTTTCATCTTTCATAAAAGCTAAGAACATAGTAGCAGAATGTAGCTTTCTGGAGGTGATGTGTGGAGGGGCCTGAGTTGAGGTCCAAGTATTTTGACTTGCTCAAAGAGTAGACTCAGAATTTCCAGTGAGAGGGGAGGAAGGAGAATGTTCCTTAAACTGTTTTCCTAAACATCTTTAAAAACAAACAAACAAACAAACAAACAAACAAACAAACAAGGTTTTTAACAGGAGCACAATTGCAAATGCTAAGAGGTCATGTTTTCTGTTAAGGTCCTGATACATACAAATGTATTGAGAAAGATTATACTAAATAGTTTTCTTTTATTCAAACACAGGTTTTCAGAATATTAGATTTTATAGAACAAAATTTCCAAAAAGAATTTTGAGGGCTCTATGGATTTGTCCACTTTTTATTGTCAAGTGAGAACTTTTTTTTTTTTAAAAAAAACAAAAAAGACTACCATCTAACTCTTACTATCTTTTCATAAAACTGAAGAGGACATAATCTCAGAATAAAAGAGAAGTGATACAAATGAACACATTGAGCTTCATGTAAGACTCTACGATAGTCTTCATTTTCACACTTTGCTCAGGGCCAGTGCAAACTGCATTGAGAAGGATTTAGAAACCTCTGACCTAGACTGTAAGCATCTTGCAGGCAGCGGCTAGCCCACAGACACACAACCTCCTAACTTTTTTCATTCCTTTGCCAAATATTTGTACATTCAATCCCATGTAAATTAGACTTTGTTGTTGTTGTTGTCATCGTTGTTGCTTTAGAGGGGTTATTCATAAATTTCCTACAGTCCTCTGGAAAGTCCATATAACTAGTAGCTCCACTTTAGAGACAATAACGAGGGAGGGTCATCTAGTGGTAGTACACGTAACTGCAGGCTTTCCAAAATAATCTTTCTAGAATTCAGTTTCCAGGTATGAATTTCAGCTCAATGCAGGACTTCAAACACAACTTATTAAAGACAAAGAAACAAAATGTCCTGATTTCCAGTGTATTTCTGGGTATATGAAGGTACTCTTCTCGTTCATTCATTTTAGTGATTTTCTTTATCATCTACTGTATTCAAACAGGATTTTAGGCAACTTACAAAAGATGCAATTCAAAGCTACCTTCTAGTTTTTGCTCATCACTAAAACAAAATAAAATTTAAAGTATGTACAGATGAGATATATTAAAAAGGAATAATAATATGAAGCTAAAAGTGAAATCAGTGCCAAAATACATGTCACGAGGTCTTTGTATTTGCTGGTGGTAGATCATATATTCGGCCTTAAGCTTTCCAGCAAAAAACTGGCAGAGAAAAATCCATTGGCTTCCTAAGTCACAAATCTATAAAATTAAAAAAAAAAACAAGCCCAGCTTTAGAGAAGTCTAGGTTCTCCTAGCGCTGAAACAAGACAGTAATCTTTCCCATGGTGCAATAAAATGAACAATGCCCTCAATAACAAGCTGGTAGTAAATACGACAGTGCGATGCATGAGTTCAGTTTCCTATAACTTCCTCTATATATGGCTCATGCATTGCTAAAGCCCCAAGCGTAAAGGCAATTCCACAGTGGACTATAATGCTGCGGTCCAGGTATGCAGTTCTGCCAGTCCTGCTTGGTAAGAACATATTCCAGGATATCTAGAGAAATGGACTAGATTGTAACAGTTTCAGGCAATCGCTATGGTAGATTACAAAAATGGCTATATTTGTTCATGCCTTTCCATATCAATTCCTGTGGAAATGTGACTTTGAAGCTCCTCCTGTGAAGAGATGATCATCGTCATGTATGAGATCTAAGAACTCATGTTTAGAGGTCTTGTATCACCTCTAACCTGGGCACTCCAAACTGAGGCTCAGACAGACAAATGGCCTGCTCAGGGTCACACAGCATGATGCCAGAGATGCAAACCTATGTGTGACAGTCCCTTTGACATCCTAATGTCCATCTTCATAGCCATCGCTACTTACTTAGTTGGTGAAAGGAGATTCAGGAACCAGTTATGGGTGCCATGAGGATCCAGGTGAGGGAGTCAGTATACCTTTTAAATTATATGATCTTAGTTTAGTGTTTCCAAAACTTAGTTTAGCGTTAGGTATCATGAGGATCCAGGTGAGGGAGTCAGCATACCTTTTAATTATATGAAAAATAGTTTCGTGTTTCCAAGCCTCATTTTGCTTGTCGGCAAAAGGGGATGACAATAATATCTACCAAGGTTGTTGCAAGGTTCAAAACTTGAGACCACTGAAAATGTTTGCCATTGCATTGATACACAATAGGGGCTTAATAAATGTTGAATGCATACATGAAGGGATGCATTACTCTCTAAGGTGTATACTTGAACTAAGGGCTGTGGCTCACCATCAGACACTACAATACAGGGTCAGTCAGCAAATATTCACTGACTGCCTGCTGTGCACCGAGGTACCGGGATACAGTAGTGAGCTAGAGAAGTTCTGCGCTACTTTCTCAAGAACTGAAATTATGGTTTCGCCTCTTCAGTTAATACCCATCTGAACTGCAGGCATTCACTCTGACTTCTCTAAAATTCCTCTGTGGAACATTTTTAAAAGATTAAAAGTCCTTCATTCAACAGACATTCATTAGAATCCTTGCTTGTCCTAGGCACTCCAGTAGGTGCTGGGGAAACAGCGAAAATCAGAAGTAATCAAAGCGACACAATTAGTATTAAGTTACTAAATGAAGTCACAACTAGTGAGGCTGCACGAAATCAATCAGAGCTCATATTGACATTTATTATAGCTCATAATCCTTCAGAAACAGTTGATTCATAACCTACCTCTACAGCAATGGAGAGCATATGAATGGA
Organism: Chlorocebus sabaeus; assembly: GCF_047675955.1. NCBI lineage: Eukaryota > Metazoa > Chordata > Mammalia > Primates > Cercopithecidae > Chlorocebus > Chlorocebus sabaeus. The sequence goes on along the minus strand of NC_132929.1, from coordinate 47,369,208 downwards.
GCACATTGTAGAAGGGAAATTAGATTATCCTATTCCCCAAAGAGTAATGAATTGATACAGTGGATTTGAGGAAATATTTTTACATTAAAACAGTATGGTGTTTAACTTATTTCACAGGTGGCATTTGAGGGAAAAAACGGGCCTATTGAATAGAACCCAACTGTGGAATTCACAAAGCACAGATGAAAGTTTTGAAAGGTCTAGAAACATTCCTTTGGCCAACTGGTTCCTGAAGTCAAACGCCTTTTCAAAGCTACCTTCTAGTTTGTACTCATCACTAAAAAATAAAGTTTGTTGGGTCCTTGGATTTCAAATCAAAAATTTTCACCCACGTCCCTCCTAAATGTCTTTCTAAGAGGATCTGAATCTTCTATTCTCACTGCCACCACCCTTGGCATTCCCCACCTGGATTCGTTTAACAACCTTTCCCGGATTTAATAAACACGGGGCGTGTCAGGCACTGTGCAAGGCCCTGGGTGAGCAGTAAACAAAAGTTATGTTTCCTGTACCTATGAGGCTCAGATTCCTCACCCACCAACTCTCCCCAGAAACCCTAAGTCTGTTGTTCTTCCTGCAGATGCCACAGTGTTATTTCCCAAAGTGCATGTCTGCTGAGCTCAGGCCTCTATGTGTAACCCCTAGCAGCCTTACCAAGTCTTTGGGATGAAGTTGCCTTCCTTGGTGGGGCATCAAAGGCCTCTCAGGGTATGTCCTCTACAGACTTCTCCAGGAACAGCTCCTGGCATGCCCTCCCAGGCATCTTAAACTCAGGCCAGAACAAAGACCTGGCACACACCTAACCCTGCCAGGCTCCCTTTCTTGACATTGTTTGCCTTTCCTGGAATGATCTCTCCTTTACCCTCCCAACCAACCTCCTTCCTCTGTGTCACTTTGTTCTTTGAGAAGCAGCTTGAGTCAGCTTCTCTTAGAGAGTGTTCTCCCCACCCCTAACCCTACCTTTCCGACTTGGAAAATAAAACACACAGAATCCTAATATTATACTGAACCAACTTAGTATTTGATGACTCAGCAAGCCCTTTCAGACACTGCTGTCTTCAAGGGGGTGGCTCCTAATATTAAGTATCACATTAGTAGACATGATACACGCCCAGTGCCAGAGCTCCCCACCCCTCTCCCTGAGGGCAAGCCAGTGTCTTTTCTTTCTTTACCCCAGAGCCAGCACAGTGCCAAGGTTGCACTTCCCAGCATGCAGTGCAGTTCCCAGTATGCGGGGAAGAACGTGGTATACTCTGTAAGTGGCTACCATGCAACAGCCACCACCTAAAGGTGAGTTTGAAGTAAAAAGGTAGAAACAATCTATAATCCCAGCACAAAGGAAACAATTTAAATAACTGCTTCCCCCAGAGTATTAATTGTTATACAGTTATGAACAATCAAGGTTTTGAAGACTATTTAATGATATTGGAAAACTGCTCATTATTTAATATAGCTATTCTCACCCAACTGAAAATTTACATAATTGGCAAGGGTTGAGGACAAATAGCTAAAGACAAACATACTTTTGTAAATTCAAAATATAAACAACAAAAAGCTTGTTGTGGTAGGATTTTATTTTATTATAAATAGCTTTTGAAATTTTTTCTCTGCAAAATCCATCTCTATTTCTCTCTCTCTCTTTCTGTCAACAATAAACATCAACTACTTTTATAATAAAAGACAAATAAACATTTTAGGAGAGAGAGGTTAGGGTTGGCAGAGACAGGAAGCAAAGGAAAAAACCCACTCTTCTAAGATGCTGAAGAAAGAAAATATAATTAATAGGGATATTGCCAAGGCAGCTCATACATGGCAGGTTAGCTAATAAGATAAGCTGTTTGTGGCCAACCCCAGCAGCCAAATCTCCCATTGTCATGAAGGAGAACAGATGGCCACACAGAGGTGCAATATTGTACAGTTTAAAAGATCAGCGTGGGGGAATAAAGCTTGTCTGTAGGTAAAAGCTGAGACTTCCTATAGATTCTAATGCAAACATTACAACTAAATTTGAAGGCAGGGTTTCCATCTCATTTGGCTGCTCTGTCTCCTGCAGGGCTCAGAGGAGAATCCTGTCCACAGTAGGTACTCAGAATGTGTTCTAGGGGCTAAATACAGGCATTCTTCGAAAAGCATACCAGACATCTGGGGATTTGGTGAGGCGACCTTGCCTTAATGCAATGGGAACATGGAAATCGCATTTTGAAATATAAGCCCCGGGATCTCTTTTTTCCATTAAATAAGGAATTTCTTGGGATTTGCTAAACATTTCTGTTTTATTCAACACAGAAACTTTGAGGCAAAGTGATGCCAGAAACAAACCTGGAGCCTAAAGCGTAGGCCAGGGTTTATTTATCTGGGCACAGGAAACGAACATGCAGCATTCTACGCTGAGGGAAGCCCCTTCACTGAGACCCGGCTAACTCGTAAGAATTCAAGATGTATCCATGCGATTTTTGGGCTCAGGAGAAGTTTTAAAAGGAAAGAAAAAAGTGAGTTATTCAGCAAGTCTAGTTCCAACTTCTGGCGCTTTCCACTTTGAATCCCCTCAAAAAATCCATGGAAGACAAAGTATCAAGGAAGGAACAACGAAACATGTTCTGCCGACGCAGTGGAAACACCCCATAGGACATCTCAGGCTCAAAGGGAGTCCCGACGTCTCCCAGCCTTTAATTCCCAGCCCACACATCCCAGACCCAAGCAGGCTGGGGCAATGGTGAAGGTTCAATGATCCACAGAGGCGCAGCCACGACAGAGCAACTGCTAATGTGAAAATGACTGGGAACACCCTGGAGTGTAGTCTGGGAAACCGCCTGGAGCCACAGAAACCCAGAGACCAACAGGCTATCACAGCTGGAATGAATCTTCCCAGACAAGTCATCAACCTTCTTATTTTCCAGTTGAAGACACTGCCACTCTAGGGAGAAAAAGGACTTGCCCAACACCATACAGCCACTTAATGGCAGGCCCAGGAGTAGACACCTCACCTGAACGAACTCAGCTTAAGATCCTAAAGCCAGATGTCCGTATTTCCATCACCAGGGTTTTGCTCCCAGATTATGAAGTAATGTAAAAGGTATATCTGATGGTGAAACCCCATCTCTACTAAAAATACAAAAGGTTAGCTGGGCATGGTGGCGTGCACCTGGAGTTCCAGCTACTCAGGAGGCTGAGGCAGGAGAATCGCTTGAACCCAGGAGGTGGAGGTTGCAGTGAGCCGAGATGGCGCCACTGCACTCCAGCCTGGGTGAGAGAGCAAGACTCTGTCTTAAAAAAAAGAAAAAGGGTATATCTGAGTAATCTGGATTTATATTCCAAGTGCAACAATGATTAGCAATGTGATCTTACTTTCCTCACATAAAAATATTTTCCTGACCAATATCTCATAGGGTTCTTGTGAGCAATTAAGTAACAACACAAATGAGAAAGCCATTTGTAAACCCTAAATTCTACTTTTAAAATATAACTGGCTTTACCTGATGCATGGTGTTCTTATGCCATAATTACATTGGTTAGGTTCGTGCTTGGCGTATAAGAAGTGTTCACTGATGTTAGGTGTTATTATTTGTTCTCAGTGGTACTGAGTTCTTCAGTCAAAGGGCTGATATATTATATCCTCTTTATTTTATTCCCCCAACTTACTTAACTCAATACCCTCTCCAAATAAATTAGCTTATTTTATTTTATTTTTTTTGAGATGGAGCCTAACTTTGTCACCCAGGCTGGAGTGCAGTGGCGTGATCACAGCTCACTGCAACCTCTGCCTCCTGGGTTCAAGTGATTCTCCTGCCTCAGCCTCCTGAGTAGCTGAGATTACAGTCACACACCACCATGCCTGGCTAATTTTTGTATTTTTAGTAGAGACAGGGTTTCACCATGTTGTTCAGGCTAGTCTTGAACTCCTGACCTCAAGTGATCTGCCTGCCTTGGCCTCCCAAAGTGCAGGGATTACAGGCCTGAGCCACCGTGCCTGGCCCTTCACTTATTTTTACCTATGAGTTACACATTCAATTGTTTTCTTCTTTGCTTTGGCTGCTGGGGAGCTCACAGTAAAATTTTTGACACACCCTAGTTAGACATAAAGGCATGGAGTTTAGACACCAGTCTACTCATGTCCCATTTTTTCTACCTAGTTTCCTCTTTGCTCCATTTTCCTCCCTTATTTGTTTTCTTGTACATTTTATTCACTACATTTTTAAACATTATTTTAAATTCTTTTTAGAATAAAGGCATTATAAATAAACAACTTTTGAAAGATGCTTAGTCAATACCTTATTGATTACTGGGCCAAATAAACAAACACACAAGACTGGACTCTAGATTTATATGGTTTCTTTCTCCTTTCCTCCCTCCCTCTCTCTCTCCTCCTTTCTTCTTTTCCTCCCTTCTTCCCTTTAACTGTGACATCTGACTTAACATTTCCCTTGAAACACGAAACCAAATCGCAAAGAAAGCCTCAGTGTGGGTCTGCACTCACATCCATGAATATCAGAAGGCAGAATCTCCGCTGCTTCAGGGCTTCTGACCAGCAAAGAAAACAACTAAAACCTTAGATTTCCGAGTGGCAGGCCACATTTTATCCTGGATGCCTCTAGCAAAACATCTATTTTTAGAAAATAAGGTATTTGGGGGGACGTTATGGTAAAAACATATTCAGATGAGAAAACACTTTTTCATTTTCTCCCCATTTTAAAGTAATACATGCTGATTAAAGAAAATTTGTCATATACTCTATAGACAAGCAGTAAAAAAGTTAATAAAAATCATGCACAGGGGGAAATATTTTAAAGATTATCCTTAAAAAAGAGAGAAAGACGTAAGAGTACAATGATTAAAAGTTCTGCAGGCTGCTTCTGTTGGTACTTGCACTTTATTTTTCTGTTTTTCTTGTTATGAAAAAGGTCCTAAACCCTGATTCAGCAAAAGAGAAACCTGGGATCCTGAATCCTGATTCAGCAAAATAGAATCCTGGGATCCTGCCTGGCCTTCAGGCACCTCTCCTCACATCACCCATGTGCTGCATCCTATTTTATAGCATTGTGGGGATGATGGGCATCTGTTTCTGTGGCCACTTTGAAGAAAACACGCATTCTGCTTTATTTGTAGTTCTCACTACAAGCTTGATGTATGGGCAAGAATTCTGTGGTTTTCCCATGCAATCAGGGCCTTCATGTGAAGACCAGGGAGTCCTCATTAAAAAAAAAATCTTTCTGAGGTAAAACTAGAGAAGAGCCAGCAGTGTGGCAGATGCTTGTGACTAGTCCCAAATTTGTTTCTTTTTGGTGTGTAATTGGCTTTTGTATTTATTTATACTCATCCTACACCAAGAAAGGAACTTAAGGGGACTTTCAAAGGCACAAATAGGGTAAGAATAAATATTCGAAGAAATAGAGGCAGAAGGGAAATAAATAAGAGAAATAAAGGGTAAGGTGGGTGCAGAGATGACATTCTCTTAAGGTCTTATCCAACAGCTAGAGGTGGAGTGTAAATTGGTTCTGAGCTTCCAAATGGACAAAATCAAGAAGCAAGCATGATGGGTCATCAAAATCAGGATTCATGGGGAAGACAGACACACACCCCACCCCCTCCACCCCACACACACTCACTCACTTTCTCTCTCTCTCTCCATCTCTCTCTCCAGCTGTTCTGGCTTCCCTGGTTTTGACCACTGATGGTACTTCCTCTTGTGGATCCTCTGCCCATGCACTGCTACATTCCCTCCTTTCTCAGCTCCTGAAGGCAGTGTGCTAGAAACACCTGTGACTCTCCTGTGTGTGTGTGGGGGGGGAGGGTTGGGCTGGGGGAAAGCGGCGGAGGTGGGGGCGGGGGTGTATTTGTTCTTGTCCAGGAGCAAGTTGGAAGTGCTAAAGAGCTAATGCTCCTGCAGTAGCACTCAAGTAACAATAAAAAAGGAGCTGGTGGACAAATATGCCTGCTGCCTTGCTTCATTGCTGGGTAATTCTGAGGTGTGTGCTTTACTGACTCCTAGATGTCTTCAGCAGGATTCAGGTCCGGTGCCCACAGTGGCTACTGGCTTGATAACACCCCTGTATCAGGCCGCTTCCCTTCCTGTCTCACTTCTCCTATCCTCTGCTGGTGTTTTCACCAGTAGAACCACCTGCCAAAGGAACCACTGGCACCCAGGTCCTTGGCTCAGCATTTGTGTCTGGGGGAACCCAAACTAAAGCAAAGATCTCTCTGGGATGTAGTGAACAGGGGTCTTAACATGCTTCCAGGAAACATCATGACTGCAATGCGCTGCCTCTAATAGGGTCCTTCAGTACAGTCGAGGGTAGTTCCACATTATCAGTGCCACAGCTATCCGGGCACTGCTCTGAGTGAAGGTCCACTTCATAAATTAACTTTTAGCATTGCTATGTGAAGTTGGGCCAATTACTCTATCTGTCCTGCAGTTTCCAAATATCTAACGAGAGAGGGTTGGTCCCATGCTCCCTTCTGGTTCCCAGATTCCTTGGCATAAACGATTCCACACCTATGCGAGTTTAAGTGTTTAGGGAGAAAAAAAAATGACAGTATTCTCTGCTGATGTGTTTTCCAAAGAATCCCAGTTAAGTCCTCAGGGTGAAAAGACAGGGAAGTGTCCCGTGGAAAGAAATGACAATGTCTGGAGATCTCTCAGGTGACGACCAAGTGGGAACGGCAGGGGGAGCGGAGAGCAGGGGGAAAGCGGGGCCACAGAATAAGAGGCCGATTTATAAACCAGGAGAGAAAATGACCCGGCCTTTGAAGGCACAGTGAGCAAGTTATAACGAACACAATCTTGCAGGGTAGGAAAGGCAGGGATGGGGAATTATGGGGAAAACAGTCCAAGAGACCAGGATCTACAGCATAGAAACTCTCCGGGCAGCTCGGCATCACTCAGCATGGCTGAGGACTCCAAGCCCCATCCTTTAACAAGTTGTATTCAGCAAGCTAGTTATCTGTCTACCCCACAACCCCTATCCCAGAGGGGTCTGGTGGAGATTAAAGGAGAGTATCTAACACCTGACCACAAAGTAGATGCTCAGTAAGTACTGGTGTTGAAATCTGTTGGCTGATCCCGAATTAAGGAAATACATGGACATTGCCTCTGACCATAGACTTCTGGGTATTTTTACTTAATAGTTATTTCAAAAGTAGTTTGTATTTTTATTTTATTAAATCCCTGAAAAGAGATAACACACAACCTCCAAACCACGCACTGTTATAGAATAACTGTGCCTTAAGAGTACTTGAATTCACTACTGAATTTCAGCAAAAAAAGAAAAAAGGAAAGAAAGAAAAAGATATGGTTGAGTCATTACTTTTCTTTAAGCTGTAACCTTATCAAATTTTTCCCCTCCTTGGGCCTCAGACTTCCCGTAACTAAAATCAGGGAGCATTGGGCCAGATGCACTTGGAGTGCCCTTTCAGGTCTTTGATTGGTTTCAATTCTAGGGGCCCCTGGGAAAGCAGAGAAACAAGTACTTCATGAGGTCACAGAGACTTACTTCTGTCTGCCATCATCATACTTTGTTCTAAGCACCTCAGAAGCTGGCTTTGAGCCTCTAACCCTTAATGATTCCCTTGCTTTTCTTCCCTTGTCAATAAATTAGAGGATGTTTTCCCCCTTGTTTCCATTCCTCTGTAATTTATGTCCTGTGGTTTCAGAGGTTTATTCAGGGCCCAGGAAAATCTGCCTGTTAATCCTTCCCTCCTCATGTTCAGTGTTTGTTTGCAAATAAACTTAAAAGAGAGTCCCTGGAGCAGAAATCAGAGGGATAAGGTCTCTACCATCACTTCCAACACATCCTTCCATTCGGGCTCAGCTCAAGCCCCACCTCCTCTGTGAACTTCCAGCCTGCTAAAGTCTTTTACTTCTCTAAATCATTTCAATGAATGGGTGTGCTGTACTCCATGCAATTAGCACCTTATTATGTACTTTGCTAAGTTCTAATTGTCTGTATCACATAATTGAGCAGTGGGTTACATGAGGCAGACTGTTTTCCACTGACGTGTGAGCAGCCTAGTCTGATGTGGGCTCTGGAATAGGAGAGATGATGGTCTGAATCCTGGTTCTGCTCTGGACTGCATTACACAGTCAATATTATGTGGGCACATCTGTGATACGTATATAATTATCATTTATGATTTTTTACCTACTAAGTGTCCATTTTCCTGCAAACAGCCCTCTGAGGTCACTTTGTGATCCTGGCAGGCTAAGCATCCTGCCATTCTAGGGTGTGCCCAGGACTTCAGCCTGGCAAATGGCACATTTATCTCCACTGGGTCAGGGATGAGCATGTGACCTAAGTCCCCTTAATGAGAGTTAGCTCTAGAAATCTGCTGGACCTGCAGCCACAGTCCTTGTATTCAAGATTTCAAGATTCAAAAAGCTTAAAAACCTAAGGTGTTCTTTTGGTTGTTGTTTTTTGTTCTTTTTGTAAGTTTGGTGTTCAAACTCATTTGGCCACAAAACATGACTTAACTGATGTGACATTATCAATGACAGTCTTCATTAATCCCATTTAGTGTGACTATTCAACCTTTTCATCTTGGATATATTCATGTGTTTGACTAGAACTTGCTGGGGATGTTATATATTATGCAATATATTATAATATACAATATGTATTATATTACATACAACATACAATATGTGGAATATCCAAAAGAATCCAAATTCTGAAACACATCTGAGTCTCAAGGATTTGGGGTAATGGAATCTGAACTTGTACCGACTTCCGGCCTTTGCACCTGCTTTTCCCTCTGCCCGAAAAGTTTACTTTCCTCCCCTTCCGCCTCCAATCTTCTTCAACTGACAAACTCCTACTTATTCAACACGCCCTAACCTAAATGCCCTCTCTGCTGTGAAACATTCCCTGACTTTCCTCAGCAGAATCAGCCATGCTGTCATGTGTGTTCTCATGACACTTGATTGACACACAGTACAATAGTTTTCACACTGGATTACGGTCCTCTCTGGGAGCCTCTGCTCCGCTGGAGGGCCTTCTAGGAGGGGGGGCCCATCTTTGAATCTTCCGTTTCTGGTATAATGCCCAACATTGGCATAGCGGCAATAGGGCATCTTACCTCTACAACTTCCCGAGGAGGGAAAAATGGGCAGAAACATTGTAGAATCACTGAAAATACACTTGTCCAGTTTTATAAATTGGGAAACAGAAGTCTTAGTTTCTAATCTATTCTACGATGCTGCAAAAAACTATTTAGTTTTTAATATAGAAAAGCAAAATGAAGAAAACTGAGTGCAATTTGAAATTGGCTGACTGGCACATCAACCAACACAACTGATGGAAAAGCCCACCCCACACCCCCACAACAAGTCAGGGCTGCCTCAAATGTATGAACTGATGGAAAAGCCCACCCCACACCCCCACAACAAGTCAGGGCTGCCGCGAATGCATGAACTGATGGAAAAGCCCACCCCACACCCCCACAACAAGTCAGGGCTGCCTCGAATGTATGAGTCAGCACATCTGAGGTCTGGTGCATGTTAGGGCCTCAGCACACATCTGTCACATGGGAAAAAAAGTTCACTCACCAGTTGAATATACTTAAAGGAGATGGGAGCAGTAACTGGAAAGAAAGGGGCCCTGGCTGGACAGCAACCCTTTTTGAGGCTGGACAAAGCCATATCTACTAAGGTCATTAATATACATATTCTGAAACATGAAAATCAGAGGCTAAGTATTTACAATCAGGTTATTTGGACCCAATAAAAAGATGTGGACTTTTTCTTTACTGTCTACTTTAGTGTGTTGTCTTTATCAAGAATAAGAGCTAAAATGATTAAGTGTTATTTGGCTTAACCATTATCCTGTGTATCCGGATTTAAGCTTTGGCTTAGAATTCTATTAATTATCAAAATGCTTCATAATTAGAGGGCCGCCTTTACCTGACTATCCCAATGTGCTTACACATAGTTCTTAGATGTTTTCAGTGGCATTTGTGATTTTAATTGCCTTTGGATAGGTTTCCAGAGCATTTAGAAGATACGGTTCCAAGTGAGTTGCCTCCAAGGTACCAAAAGAGTCTTTACTACCCGGGATTTCCAGAGTGGTTTTGCTAGTGCGTCCCCTGGCAAGAGTCTACCATGCCTCTTGCCTCTGATGGGGGTCCTCATCAGTCATGATACAGCTTTTCTGCTCCAGTGTGGTGATGTAAAGGTTCACTAAACATGCGCTACACTCATGCATCATGTGTCCAGCGCTGTGCACCATAGGATGATGTGGGATATAAGAGATGGTTTCCCAGCCTCAGCTGCTTACAGGCTTACTGGGAGACCAGAATGTTCATAGGGGAAAACTACTAAGAAAGCAACTGAGGTCAAACCAGATCTGAGACTTGATGTTATAGAATATACAGCAAAGGGCATTTAAAGACCAGAGATGTACTTTGGGAGGCTGAGGCGGGTGGATCACCTGAGGTTAGGAGTTGGGAGACCAGCCTGGCTAACATGGCGAAACCCTGTTTCTACTAAAAATACAAAAGATTAGCTGAGTATGGTGGCACGCGCCTATAATCCCAGCTACTCGGGAGGCTGAGGCAGGAGAATTGCTTAGACGCAGGAGGCGGAGGTTGCAGTGAGCCGAGATTGCACCATTGTACTCCAGCTTGGGCAACAAGAGTGAAACTCCATTTCAGGAAAAAAAAAAAAAAAGGACCAGAGATGGTGTGCTTAGGTGTTCTGGAAGAGGTAGGACTTGGAACAGGCAGGAAGCAGGAACTGTGAAATGGACATAACATCACATCTAGGCACTGGCAGTTCTCAGGTTCCTGCTTTTCTGCTATTCTTCCAGGAGCAAGAGCGTCAGAATGTGAGGTCACGATATTTGTCTGTCTGGCTTATCGGCATATATGCAAACCACTTAGAATATGCCTGGCGCATGGTAGGCTCTCTGCAAATAATACGTTGATTAATCATAATATGATAAGTTGATTAATGAGGAGGCATGGTTTCACCCCTTCCCTTCCTTCCCTACCACCTTCCAACACACTCAGATGGTTGGTGCACAAATCTAACCATCTCTACAGCGCAAACATACTTGCAGAACAAACTATGCAGCTGAGGTATCTTACAAATATAGCTTTGAACACATTTAATGCATCTGATTTAAACTGTATCTGATTTAAAACCACAAATACTCTCTTCCAAGTACCCCCAAGCTTTCCCTTGCCTAAAGATCTCAGAAGCCACAACTGGGTGTGTCAAGATTATTTTGTTTCTAGACCATTCACCCTCCAGCTCTGGGTTAAGTAACTGTGTGGTCCTGGGCAAACCACATAATTTCCAAAAAGTTCATTATCCTCATATGTAAAATTAGTAGGTTAGACTAGATTATCTCTAAGGTTCCTTATTAAATGATTCAAGACACTAGAATTTGGTGCTTAACATCACTTTCTGGCTCTAGAGGGGGGAGAGAGAGAGAGAGAAAGAGAGAGAAAGAGTGTGTGTGAGAGTGTGTGTGTGTGTGTGTGTGTATTTTAAAATGAGTCCTTGGTTCACCCTTTGCTGAGAAAATCCCAGTGACTTCCCAGCCCCTCCTTCTCCACCTGGGAGGGTATGGACACTTGCAGCTTTGGAAATCCTGGTTTTTGCTCTTTCTTCTTTCTCAATTGCTCACCCTATCATCCCATTTTAAAGCATCCTAGATATTTTCTTGTTTCTCTCCAATCGGGGCCTGTGGGTCATCAGATTTGGTTAAGGAATTTGGAGCTACACTCCGGATTCTTGACTGTATACCTCCCCTCTCTAGGATCCCAGATTTGTCTTTTATATGCTTATGGGTGATGCCCTCACCCCAACTCCGTATTAATTCCCTCTCATTCTTCTCACTTTGCGTTCTACGTCAATTGGACAAATACCAGCTCACAGATTTACACAATTCCCCTAGTCTATCTAAACAATCTTTCTCCATTAGGCTTGAGAGATCAATTTTTTAATAATAATGATAGCTGCCATTCATTGAGCATATTCTTGTACCAAACACTTTATGGAAATCATCTCCTTAATCTTCACTACAACTCTATGATATTGACAAGACCCTCTCACTTTAAAGATAAAGAGAATGATGCTTAGGGAACTTACTTGTAGCTTGCCTAAGCAAGAACCAGAGATTCAAGCTCAGGCCTGTGTGTTTCAAAGCTCATGGATTTTCTCCCACTATACATAAGACATCAACACTATTCAAGGGTTTATGATATGCGTTTGTAGTTTAGTGGTTACTCCTAGATTCAGATAAGGTTAAGGCTGGAACATACTTAGGAAGTCACTTAATTTTAGTGACTTCTAGTAGAACCTAAGAAATATAAGAACATACCCACATGGAGAAAAGAAATGATATAGTTACATGGAAAATTGCACACGTATTATATACAACTATATTTATAATACAAATGGAAAGTACATCTTTACAAGCTTCCACAGAACATTTACAAAAATGACTTGGAATGCCTTCCTCTAATATCTGCCTACAAAACCCCTAAGCATTCTTCAATCCCATTTCAAATGCTGCTCTCTCCATAAGCTGTTCCTGATCTCACAAAAGGGTGTGATATGTTTATCAGAGTAATTTATATTTTAGCCTTCACTAACCTATTTGTTGTTTCCTGTCTTTAGAGGGCAGATCGGGTCTCACCTCTTTATTAATTCCATAGCTCTCAGCACAAAACTTGACACAAAAAGTAGCACTCAATGCATGGTTGCTGAATTTAATTCAGAATTGTTTATTTTGCCTTGGTGCAATGTAGGAACATGAAAAATATTGTAGTCAGGCAGAATTCAATACATTCTAATATAAACCACTCTGTCTTTTACATCAATTACTCATTTTGTCCCTTAAATATGCCTCGGTTGAAATTCCAGCATTCTTTCTTTTGGTTCATATTAACTTTCTAAGCTAAAGTAAATAAATTTATTGAATATGCTGAATCAGCAAATAAGGTTTTTTAAGTAAAAAAAATTTATTTTTAAAGGAGAAATGCCTAATTGAGTATGCATGTCAAAAGTATGGTATAAGAAAACAGGGAGGAAAAAAGATACTCATTGTAGCATTAGTTTTTAGACTAAATAATATTTCCATTTATTAAATATGTGACTTTCTCTTAAGGTATTCAATAGTTTCTTGGCAATAAATTTTCTCAAGAAGTAACAATAAAATTTTGTCTGAGCCTCTCACGATATGCCAATCACAATCACTTTTCTCTAATGTAGCTGAGCTGCTTTATAACACTGGCTACACAAAATTGTGAGAGTGAGTTAAAGTAAGGAACTAAAGGCCATCCTTTGCATTTGAATAGATCTTTACAGTTTGCAAAGCACTTTCATGAACATTATCTTATTAATGTTCCTTATATATCATTGCAATATTCTTCTTCTTCCCATTTTATAGGTAGAGAAGCAGAGGTCTAGAAAAATTACTTGCCCAATAAACACTTGTTGCAAAAAAAAGGAGGAAAAGAAGGATAAAAATGTGCCTTATGTAGGGTCAAGATGGCAGACTGAGCAAAGGTATTCGTTTTCCTCTTTCCTTTGCAAAATTCCATTAAAATCACAGAAAACACACACAAGTTGTAACAACAACTATAAAACAAGAAAGGATATGATTAGCAGATAAAACATTCTGAAGAATTTCTGGATATTAGAAAGTTTATGTTGGCAAGAAACCACAGCAGAAGAAACCACCAAAACAGACTATTGCAGAGATGAAAAAATTCTAAACTCAGAAACCACAGGTACAATGAGCAAAAGCTAGAGTAGCCACTAACATCAAGGAAAAGACTGCCTGAAGAATGCTGAGGTCAGCCATGCCCCACCCCTCCACCGGTCAACAAAGATGCTGGTGGGAGGTTTCAACTCTTTGAATACTGACAGATGAGGCAGACATACATTAGAAAAGACACAGAAGACTTGAACAACCTAATCTACAACCTTGATTTAATAGAAATATAAAAGTCTCTGAACCAATTATCAAGAATGTTCATCAAAACAAACATTTTTCTCAAGCACACTTGGCCTGTTTACAGAGGCTGTTCACATGCTAAGCCATAAAGCAAGTCTCAACAAATCTGAGAATCAGCATCGCACATATCACATTCTCTGACCACAACACAATCAAGTTAGAAATTAGTTTCGAATTTTAAAAAACACCAAAACCCTCCATACTTAAAAATATAATTAAATAATGCTTGGGTCAGAGAAAATATCATAATGACAATTTAAAAAAATATTTAAAACTGAGGCCAGAGGCAGTGGCTCATGCCTGTAATCCCAGCACTTTGGGAGGCCAAGGTGGAGGACTGCTCGAGCCCAGGAGTTCAAGATCAGCTTGGTCAACACAGAAAGACCCCACCTTTACAAAAAATTTTTAAAAATTAGTCAGACATGGTGGCATGTATCTGTGGTCCCAGCTACTGGGGAAGCTGAGGTGGAAGGATCACTTCCGCCCAGGAGGTTGAGGCTGCATGAGCTGTGTGATCCTGCCACTGCCATCCAGCCTGGGCAACAGATTAAGACTCTGTCTCAAAACAAAACAAAAAACCCTAAAACTGAATAATAGTAAAAATACTGTATATCAAAACTTAAGAGATGCAACATAAGTAATACTACAAGAAAAAATTGTCATCTTTAACACTTACATTAGAACAGATTAAAGGCTAAAAATAAATGAGCTGAACACACACACACACACACACAAATATATATATGTATTTTTTTTTTTTTTTTCTGAGACAGAGTCTCATTCTGTCAGCCAGGCTGGAGTGCAATGGTTCAGTTGCAGCTCGCTGCAACCTCCACCTCCTGGGTTCAAGCAATTCCCCTGCTTCAGCCTCCCAAGAAGCTGGGACTATAGGTGCCAGCCACCATGCCTGGTTAATTTTTATATTTTTAGTAGAGATGGTGTTTTGCCATGTTGGCCAGTCTGGTCTTGAACTCCTGACTTCAAGTGATCTGCCTGCCTCGACCTTTCCAAGTGCTGGGATTACATGCGTGAGCCATGCATGCGGCCCACATATATTTTAAAAGTTACTACAGTTAAAGAAAAAACGACGACATGAATAAACCTGAGGAAAGTAGAAAGAAAAATAAAAGCAGAATTGAATGGAAGAAAACAAAGCTCCAATGCAGAGGAACAACAATGCCAAAAGTTGATTTTTTAATGAAGATTAGTAAAATTTACAGTATTCTGGAAAGAATGGTTAATAAAATAAAAGGCACAATTGAACAATATTAGGAAATATTAGTATCTGGAGATCTGCAGATGCTGCAGATAATTAGAAGATATAATGAACATATTTATGTTAATAAACTGGAAAACGTAGATGAAATGGACAAATTCCTAGACATATTTAACTTTTAAACATTTTCCAAGAATAAATAGAAAGCCTTAATACTCCTATAATGATTAAATAAAAATAATCAGTGGTTTAAAATGTCCTTACAGGGGGGAAAAACACATCAGGCTTAGCCAGTTTTTTTAGGTGACTTTCTAAGAATAAATTATAATAATTTTATATTATAGAAAATCCTCCAGACATTAGAAAACACAGCGGTACTTCTGAAATGAATTTATAAGACAGGTATAGCCTTATAACAAAACAGGAAAGTACAGCATAAGAAAGAAAAATTTACAGGCACTCTCAAATATAGATTTGGAAATATAGAACCCTCTTAAAAATAGTCATGCTATAAAATTAATTTAATAAAAATAGAAATATATCATAACCAAGTTGGATTTATCTCTGGAATGCAAGGATAGTTTAACATTATAAAATCTGTTTCTGTAATTTATCACACTGACAGATTAAAAAAGTAAAACCAAATGATCATCTTAATAGAGAAAATGTGTTAGATAAAATTCAACACATGTTCATGATTAAAAAATAAATCTCTTAGTACACTGGGAATAGAAGAGGGTTTATCAAGCTAATACAAGCATAAACTTACAGCAAACTTGATTTTTAATGGCAAAATGTCAGAAGTGTTCTCTTGAGCAAATCGGGAGCAAAATAGCACTGCCTCAATTCAACATTTTGCTGGAGGTTCTAGCCAGTGCAAAGGTTAAGAAATAAAAATTATAAAAATTGGAAAGTAAACTCAAAATGGCCATTAAAAAAGAAATTAGATATGTAAGAGTTTGGAAAAGGAAAAATGGCCATTATTCACAGATTACATAATTATGTACTAGAAATTACAAAAGTTCCTACATAAAATTGATTTAAATTAATAAGAGTTTAGAAAGCTTTTTTGATGTAAGATCAGTTGTACTTTTTTTTTTTTAAAGACAGGGTCTTACTCTGCCACCCAGGCTGGAGTGAAGTGGTATGATCATGGCTCACTGCAGCCTCAGCCTCCCTGTGTTTAGGTAATCCTCCCACCCTAGCCTCTTCAGTAGCTGGGAATATAGGCACACACCACCATGCCTAGCTAGCCTTTTTTCTGTTTTTCAATTTTTTTTTTTTTGTAGAGATGGGTTTCACCCAGGGCTGGTCTCAAACTCCTGGGCTCAAATGATCTGCCTGCCTCGGTATCCCAAAGTGCTACTAGCATTACAAGCATGAGCCACCATGGCCAGATGATCATTTGGACTTCTAAGCATTAGCAACCAAAAGAAAAAATTAATTAGGAAAACATACACATAATTTATAATAAAAAATAACAAGGTACTTAGGATTAAATATAAAATAAAGATGTATAAGATTTTTGCATAGGAAATTGTAAAACTTTATTAGAAAATGTCAAAGAAGACTTAAATAAATGTAAAGCTTATATGCTATGTTCATAGATAGAATGGCTCAATATTAGAATGATTTTAGTGTTCTCATGTTAATCGATAGACTCAATACAATACTGATAAAAATTCTTAAAGGATTTTTCAAGGAAAACTGATGTGATAATTTCAGATTTCATAAGGAAGAACAAATGTCTAAGAATAACTAAGACACTCCCAAATAATATGAACTGATTTGCCCTACACAGATGGAGATTTATTATAAGGCTGTAGTAATTAAGACAGCAGGTTACTTGTACAGACATAGAAATGTCCAATGGAGCAAATACAGAGGCCAGAAAAAGATAAACATGTATATGGAAACTTGGTACTGAAAAGAAATGGCCCTGGAAATTTGTTGAAAGGGAAAGACTATTCAATAAATGTTCCTGTAGTAACTCATTGCCAAAATGGGGAAAAAAGAAAATTAGATCCCTTAATGAAAAATGAAATTAGATCCCTTATTTACCCTATACAGAAAATTTAATTCCAAGCGTATAAAAACTTAACTGTGAAGTGCAAAACTTCAATAATTTTAGAAAGCAATATAGGAGAATATGTCTATAACCTTGGGATCAATAATTTCCTAAACAGAAAAAGAGAGTGTTAACACAAAGAAATAAAACGGATACATTCAAATACACTAAAATCAAGGACTTCTGTTTAGCTAAAGACACTTTACAAGTCATAAGGTGGAGAAAATATTACATGGAATAAAAAGCAGAGGGTTCATATTCAAAATACACAAAAGACTCTTAAATCAGTAGTGAAAAAGCAAATAACTAAATTTAAAACCAGAAAATAAATACAAACAGGCATTTCACAGAAGAAGAAACGTGAATGATATGTATACACGTAAACATTATACTTTATCAATAGTTAATGATCAGAGAAATGTCCATTAGCATACACTGACACCATTTTATATCTTATATATAAGTAAAAATTAACCTGTCTGATAATACCTAATACTGGAAAGGAGATAAATCATTGAGAACTTTTACACTCTACAAGTGGAAATGAAAACTAATAAAACTGCTGTGGAAAGCAATCTGATATTAATTGTAGAGTTAAACAAACATATTCTCCATGACCCACTAATTCAACTCCTAGGCATGCGTCCTAAAGGAATCCTTGCAAAGATATATGAGGAGACATGTTACAAAGTGTTCATAGCAGCATTGTTTGTAATAGGAAAAACACCCTAGAAGGAACCCAAATATCTATCAACAGGTAAAAAGATTATATATTCATATTGTAGAATACTATCTAGCACTGAAAATGAATGAACCACTGCTACAAATATTACCATGTCAAATACAAACATCAAGTTGAATAAAAAAAAAATCAAGATACCATGTTTACACAACTCAAAACCAAACAAGATCAAACAGTATGTTCTTTTTGGGCTTGGTTTTTTTTTTTTTTTTTTGAGATGGAGTCTCACTGTCACCCAGGCTGGAGTACAAAATGGCACCATCTCAGCTCACTGCAACCTCCAACTCCTGGATTCAAGTGATTCTCCTGATTCAGCCTACTGAGTAGCTGGGACTACAGGCATGCAGCATCTTGCCCAACCAATTTTTGTATTCTTTTAGTAGAGATGGGGTTTTACCATGTTGGCCAGGTTGGTCTCGAACTCCTGACCTCAAGTGGTCAACCCTTCAAACAAAAAAGTAAATGTTCACTTCTATTTCTCTTATTCAGTATTGTATTCTGGAAGTTCTAGCAAGCAGCCTTTCAAAGTGCTGGGATCAGAGGCATGAGCCACTGCACCTGGCCCAAACAGTATATCCTTTAGACACACATACACCTGTGATTATATTATAGATAAAAGCAATGAAGTGCAAACCATAAAATTCAGGATGGTTGTCTCTCGTGGAGAGAAGCAAGGAGGACATGAGTGGGGAGTAGCGTACAGTACTGGGAATTTTGATTTCTTTAGTTGTGTGGTGAGTTCATAGGTGTTTGCTTTATTATTCTACTTCATAATTGCTTATATATTACATATGTTCTCCTACACATATTCAGTATTATACCTTTTTAAGAAATAAAATAAATGGTTAAAAAAATACTCAAATACCATCACTCCACTAAAGAGCTAGACAGTATTACGATTGAGTTCAGCAAACCTTCAAAAAAAAAAAAAAAAAAAAAAAGGGGTAACTCCTTGGTTGTTTAAACTGTTTCAGAGGCTAGGTGTGGTGGCTCACACCTGTAATCTTAGTACTCAAGGAGTCTGAGGTGGGAGGATCACTTGGGTCCAGGAGTTCAAGACCAGTCTGGGCAACACAGTAACACAGTGAGACCCTGTCTCTACACAAAGTAAAAAATTAGCCGGGCATGGTGGCGCATGCCTGTAGTCCCAGCATCTTGGAAGGCTGAGGCAGGAGGATTACTTGGGCCTGGGAGGTTGAGGCTGCAGTGAGATGTGATTGGGGCACTGCACTTCCAGCCTGGGTGACAGAGTGAGATCCTGTCTCAAATAAAACAAAACAAAACAAAAAAACCAGGCCACGCGCGGTGGCTCACGCCTGTAATCTCAGCACTTTGGGAGACCGAGGTGGGCGGATCACGAGGTCAGGAGGTGGAGACCATCCTGGTTAACACAGTGAAACACGTGTCTACTAAAAAATACAAAAAAAAAAAAAAAAAAAAAAAAAAAAAATTAGCTGGGCATGGTGGCAGGTGCCTGTAGTCCCAGCTACTTGGGAGGCTGAGGCAGGAGAATGGCGTGAGGGCGACAGAGCGAGACTCTGTCTCAAAAACAAAACAAAACAAAAAAAACAAAACAAAACAAAACTGCTTCAAAGCATACAAAAAGACAAAAGATTTCTGAATTGATTTTACAAAACTATTAAAACCCTGGTCTAGCACAATAAAATATAGCCAAGAGCCAATACCATTTATTTAAAAAGAAGAAAAAATTTAAAATATTTATAAATCAAATACAGTAGTAAATTTAATGAAGAAACCATTAAGATAGTTAATTCCAAGAATGCAAAGACAGTCCAACATTAAGAAATTCATAATATATTCACTATGTAAGTAGATTAATGGAAACAACTCATATGAGCATTTTGACAAAGGCAAACAATATTTGATAAAATTCAGCAA
The DNA here is from genome assembly GCF_047675955.1 of Chlorocebus sabaeus. Lineage (NCBI taxonomy): Eukaryota > Metazoa > Chordata > Mammalia > Primates > Cercopithecidae > Chlorocebus > Chlorocebus sabaeus. The sequence continues at coordinate 47,349,328 of NC_132929.1, read as the reverse complement.
TCACTCCTGATAAAAACTTAGAAATAAACTTGTAACTGGATAAAATGTATCTACCTGAACCTCTGATAGGTATCATACTTAGTGATGACATATTAGAAACATTCCCATTTAAGTCTGGAAGAGCGGGGCGTGGTGGCTCATCTCAGCACTTTGGGAGGTCGAGGCGGGTGGATGACCCGAGGTCAGGAGATCGAGACCAGCCTGGCCAACATGATGAAGCCCAGTCTCTACTGGAAATACAAAAATTAACTGGGTGTGGTGGTGCAAAACCTGTAATCCTAGCTACTCGGGAGGCTGACGCAGGAGAATTACTTGAACCTGGGAGGCGGAGGTTGCAGTGAGCTGAGATAATGCCATTGCACTCCAGCCTGGGCAACAAGAGCAAAACTCCATCTCAAAAAAAAAAAAAAAGTCTAGTAGAAGACAGGATTGTTCACTTTCATTTATCTTATTCAGTACTGTATTCTGGAAGCTCTGGCAAATGCAGTTAGACATGAGGTAGAAACAAGCACAGGTATCAGAAAAGAAGGAAAAGCTTTGCCATTGCAAGTCATAGGCACACACATACACATATGCACATAAACCCACAGACACACACATAGGCACATACCCTTATGTTTATAAATGTACAGGAATGGTTCTAGAAGGACAGACGCTAAATAGTTAACAATGGTTTCATCTGGGCAGGGAAGGAGGATAGGGGAGAGAAAGAGGGTAAAGAGGAACCTTTAACTTTTACTCTCTGTATTTGTTTGCATGAATTTGTTCTTACAACAGTTTTTATAATATAAAAAAATTGTTAGGCTGGTGCAGTGGCCCATGCCTATAATACCAGCACTTTGGGAGGCCGAGGCAGGCGGATCACTTGAGGTCAGGAGTTGGAGACCAAAGTGAAACCCCGTCTCTATTAAAAATACAAAAATTAGCCAGCATGGTGGCAGGCACCTATAATCCCAGCTACTCAGGAGGCTGAAGCAGAAGAATCCTTGAACCTGGGAGGCAGAGGTTTCAGTGAGCTGAGATCGCACCACTACACTCCAACCTGCGTGACAGGGTGAGACTTTGTCTCAACAACAACAACAACAACAACAAAAACATTTAAATGAGAAAAGTCATATGGTGACTTTTCACCCAAGTGATTGACCCAAGGCTCAAACTTGAGTCTTGCATTAGCAAGTGAGTTCCACATAGCTGGTTTGCTATTTTAGATACCAGAAAAAGAAAGAAAGGCAAAGCCAGGGAGAACTGTGTACCACGAAATAGTCATTAAGGTCATTACACCGACCCTTCATTTCTATTTGCCACAAATAACACTCTAGGAACGAAGAGTGACAACTAGTATTTTAAATAAACGGTGTCACTGCTTACAAAGCAGTCCTACATGAATTATTTAATTTGATTTACTCCTTAGGAAATAATTTCAATAATTTATGAAGAAGAAAATGTCCTGCAATGATGACCTAAATGACATGTCAAAAAAAGATACTCTTAAGACTGTAGATCTAGAATTTTGAGAACTTTCAAAGGCCCAGAGAAAAACTCTAGTTCTCAGGATCGAGCTGACTGACAAATTTCCTGCCACTTCCCCTCACAATGGATGCTTCTGTGATCTGAACTATGCATTGTTTCCAGAACATGCCATGTCCTTTTTTATTTCTGGGGCTCTATAGATGTTTTCCCTCTGTCTGGAATGCTGTCCCTCTTTTCCCCTTACAATGCTTACCTATCCATCAGAAGAGAGTTAAGATTGCAGACCTGACTGCTCTCCTTGAAAAGATCTGCTTACAAGGCTGGCCCTAGGCTGGCGTCTGGTAACTTGGATTTGGGGAGGGTTGCCGTCATTCCCAGAACTGATAAGGGTGGCGTGCTTGCTGTGCCTCTACTGTATAGACAATATGGTATATGGTGAACACCTGCCTTCCCTGTGGGAGTCTGGAATTTTGTTAGCTGGCAGGCAGAGGCTGTGTATGTGGTCAGCTCCAGGAAAGATGCTGGGCTCTGGGCCTCTAACAAGCTTCCTAGCTGGCAACATTTCCCATGTGTTGTCATAACCCATTGCTAGGGGAAGTAAGTGGGTCCTGTGTGCCTTCCCTGGGGAAAAAAAAAAAAAAAAAAAACCTTGGGAGCTTCCATCTCGTTTGCCCCAGACTTTACCCCATGAACCTTTTCCCTTTGTTGATTTTCTTCGTATACTTTCACTGTAATAAATCATAGCTGAGTGCCAATGTATGCTGAGTCACTGAATCACCGCAGATAATTGAATCATAGGGGTTGTCTTGAAGACCCCCAACACACAACCCTTCAAGCCTCAGTTCAAATATGTCATCATTTGTGGAATCTTTCTTTGCTTTCTTAGGTAGCTTCCCATTGTTCTTGCAATTAATGAGAGATCCTTATTGCATGATCATTAACTGTCTCTATTCTGTGCCCCTTTTAGAGTATAAGCTCACCAAAGACAAAGATCTGGTCTTCTCACCTTTCTTTTTTCAGCACAGGGTTAATATACTTGCTCGCATTTGCAATGGTGATTGTAGTCGATAGTACGTTTTACACAATGGGAGCATTTTACGCACATTCAATTTGTTTTTCTTACCTAAAAGCATATCCTGGTGGTCATTTCATTGCACATCTACAGCTACCTCATTCTTTCTGAACACCTGCACAGCATGCCTGATCACCAGGACAGTAGGATGGAAAGGGCCTAATTATGACAGGGGGCTCATAGAACATTTTACACACTCAGAGTAGACCTATATGATAAAAAGTCTTAGAAATGGAAAATCTGGGTCCAAAAGACATTTATTTATTTTTAACGTAAAAATTGTGATATAATTTACATACCAAAAAATTTGCTCTTTTAAAGGATATGGTTCAGTAGTTTTTAGGATAGTCACAAAATTGTGCAACCATCACCACTACCTAATTCCAAGATGCTTTCATCACCATGAAAAGAAACCTTGTCTGTACCCATTAGCAGCTAAGATATTTATTTTTTATTTTGATAGGTTTGGCCATATTGTACCATCAAAATTAAAGAACATCTATGCCTGTAATCCCCGCACTTTGGGAGGCCGAGATGGGTGGATCATGAGGTCAGGGGATCGAGACCATCCCGGCTAACATGGTGAAACCCCGTCTTGACTAAAAAATACAAAAAAATCAGTTGGGCGTGGTGGTGGGTGCCTATAGTCCCAGATACTTGGGAGGCTGAGGCAGGAGAATGGCATGAAACTGGGAGGCAGAGCTTGCAGTGAGCCGAGATCGTGCCACTGCACTCCAGTCTGGGCGACAGAGCGAGACTCCGTCTCAAAAAAAAAAATAAATAAAATAAATAAATAAATAAATAAATAAATAAATAAAAGAACATCTTTTTGACCACACTTTGCAGAATTTATCACGTTATTCCAAATATGGAATGCAGTAGATTTCTAGTTGCATCTCCCTCCCTGTCCCTACATATAACAATGTCTCGTTGGTCTTATCTGAGAAGGTAAGTGCAAGTTCAAGAAAGAAAATGCAACCCTCCCATTCCCACCTCCCCTTCCCCGCCATTCTGCTGCATCCTGCAAAGAAGCTGAACATTGGCACACTCCCCACGCTGATAAATGCATCAAAAGTCCAGCTTGACTTTAAAAGTCCTTTACAGTCTTTTTGGGGATACATCCCATCTGTACAAGTGTATATGGTGGCTACCCTAACCTTGACTAGGACAAAGGGGTTCTCATGATCTCACTGTTCTGAGTTGAACGCTCTGGCATTGGGACAATTAAAGAAGGCACAGTTCTTCTCTGTGTCTGTTCTCCAACCCATGCACTGATACCATACCAGGTTGTTCTATCCTTGGACCACAGTCACCAGCGCTGAGAGTGCCAGCCACAGGATGCCAAACAAGGCTTGCTTTGCATCACACCCCTCCTCTCACCACCTGCCAGGCTCTGCTTATCTGAAAGGACCTCACACCCTAGAAAACTGACTGTAAACTGCTTCCCAGAGTGTGCCGCTTGGCTTCCAGCTCCACATTGAGAACACAGCCCTCCAAGCACCCCCAGGTGTATGACGCTTTCTTACCCGTTCTTCCTTTCCTCATGTGTTTTTAGGCACGTCCAAAGGGAAGATAATTAAAACCTGCAAGAAAACCAGCTGGCAGAGAAAAGGAAAATCTTGGTGACTTAGGGACGACGCCACATGTTTATGGGTAAGTTTTGTAAGTAACACGACAATAAAAAAGAGGCTCTTATAAATAAATGCCACATTCTTCAAAGCTCTATCTAAACTACATTCTTTTTAAGGAAGAGATGGGGGCTACTCATACTCATGCTCCTTCCTCATCACTTCATTTCCAAGAAGGAAAAAGGAATCCTAATCGTACAATTTCCTAGGAGCTCAGGCATTCTGGAGCCAACAGCACAGAAACACACACGCACTCACACATGCACGCACACTCACATGCACACACTAGGGGAAAGAGGGAAAGCAAGAACGAAAAGAGGAAGAGGCCCAAGAGGATCTTTATTTAGCAAAGCAGAGTGGAACAAAGGGGCAGGAGGGCAGGCATCTCACTACCTTTGATCGGGTTTTCTGGCTATTCATGTTAAGCACACATACTTCTAACTCATAAGACAAAACCTGCCTTCTCGCAAACGCTGAACACTGTCTGAAAAGCACCAAGATTTGGGTGAGCCTGTATAATCCCTTTCAATTTTCATCTGCTTTGCTGATTGGCAGGTGAAGCAGAGCCGTTTGCCACTCTGCACGTGACACAAGGCTAGGGGCACACACATTCCAGCGTGGCCTTCCCCACGAGCCAGCTGTGTGCAGGTAACTAAAGCCTGCCCTTTGCTTGCTGTTAATAAGAATAATTGGCACGCCACTGAGGGGCTGCTGGAGCTCTGTGATTTGCTCAGTTCGGGGGTCTCCCCAGACCATATGTGCATGCAGCGGTGATAGAAATATTTTCCATATGAGCTCTCCTCTCGCCTGCTTGAGTGCTCCAGGCTGAGTGAGGCCAGCCCATTTGTCATTTACTCTACACACTAAAAAAATCAACAAGGAAATTGTGAACTTCAACTACAACTAGAGGGCAATGGTCTGCTTTCAGCTTCCAGCATCACTCACCCATTCAGTTTCTCCTGCTCCCATTCAAGGGCTCAATCACTCCACAGGCCCAGAAAATATCTACAGAGCAGAGGACATGAGTAACTAATAGGTGAAAAGCCTGCAACAAATGACCCGTTGCTGCATGTCTCTGAGCTGCATGTCTGTTCTGAACAGAGCAACAAGCCTGCTGAAACCACAGCTAGCCTTGTAGCCCTGGGCTTGGGAGCACTCCCACTTCCACTCTTCTTAGACAAGGGAAAGTAATTACATTAGGCTTTCAGAGCCTGCTTGGTCCCTGACAAGGCTAACAAAAAGCAAAGCTGTGAAGTGGCCTCATGGCCTTTTTAGGAGATACACTTTTCACTTGGCTTTTCAAAGAGGGAGACGGATGCAGGAGAAAGGCTGTCCTTTCGTTACTCAGGCATCAGGGTAAGGAAGGAAACGAGTGGATGAGGGAAATACGTTGCAGGCTTGTTCGCAGGTGAGGGTGGATACACCAAGGTGCTTCCCTCTCCAGGCTCAATGATCATCTACTCCAATCTCTTTGCCTGCATCAAAAACTGACTCCGAGAGGTATCACCGCTGTTTAAAAAACCAAAAAACAAAACAAAAAAATGTACCCAACAACCATATGAACTAAACGAATAATAATAAATCATCCTCATGAGCTTAGAACATGTCTCCCTGCTAAAGTACATCTGGGCATACTCCTAGCCCTGTTATATATCATCATCCCTTTTCAAACCTATGGTAGAAAGTTAAGCACAGATTTTTCCAAGCACATCAAAGCAAAAAATAAAAATAAAAATAAATAATAAAAAAAAGAGAGAAGTGTTGCAAAAGCAGGGAAGAAAAGCAATTCCCCTAGCATGTACATTCTCTCTGCAGCACTAGAGAAAAATTCTCAAAAGGTAACAGTCCCTAACGAAATCTGACATGGCACATTTTTTTTTTTTTTTTCTGCTACAGCAGGAGAAACGTGCGTGCTACAGGCATCTGTCACCAAGGCCAGAGCAGCTTCCCGGTGTGGCAACTGTACAGACAGCTTCAGAATGATATTTTAGAAATTACAAAATTCTTCAAGAAGAAAAGAAGTCTTCACATAAGAAAAGGCAAGAGAAGCCTACAAAAGTAATATAAAGCATTACTCTTTGCACCCCATAAAATTCCATTCCCTGATCCCTCTTGGTAGATAGAAGAGGAAATATAATGCTGAAAAAAAATACAACTTCTGACAAGATATTTTATTTGGCTTACCTCTCCCCCAGGTCTTGCTAACACTGCTGTTTGAACGTGGAGCAATGTTAATATCAGGTAGCTGACAAACATTATTACCCAAAGTTAGAACTACCCTAGAGGAGAACTCCGTCTGCCAAGTGCTAACAGCTAGCAGATGCACTTGTGTCTCGGGATTCCAGCCCTGGAGTTCCGCTAGGCACCGCGCTGGTTCCCTCGGCTCTCCCTCACTGTACTACCCGGCGCTTCGAGCTCAGCCTCTGTTCTGAAGAAAACTGGTAAGCTGATCTCTTCATGTAATAACTTCTCCCGGCTGGGGGAGGGGACAGGAGCCAGCTGGGAGCTGGGGGGCTGCCTTTAACAGAAAGCAGAAAGGGGAGGGACAGAAATGATCAATGTGGAGTTCTGCATCTGGTCTCATTCATGAAAAGGGTTCCAAGGTAAGTACTCCACATGCAGGGGGACAGCCCCTACCTCGTCAACTGAGGCAGGGAGGGGGCAGTGAATTGCAGCAGGATGAGCTCCAGGCTGGGAACAGGGAGAGCCAGGGCCTTCCTAGTCCAGGATCTGGAGCTGACAAGCTGTGTTTGCCTGGACAAGTCGCCAGCCCTCTCTGGCTGCAGTTTATTTTTCTCACTTGTACAAAGGTTGGGTAAATGATGTCTGAGTGCCCTTTTAGATCTGATTTGGTGGTTGCAGAAATCTAGGCAGTTAAAAGCTGCATTGTCAAGGGCAGCCTCAACGGGGAAAGAAGTTACAAGGGTGATGTGTGTTTGTGCACCAATTGTATAGACACAGACTGTGGAAGCCATTGTATCCCCCTCTTGCTGCATCCCTGGGGCACTATGCCTAACCAAGAGCTTGAGGAATTATTGCAGAAAATGTAAAAATAGGTGGTAAGATGGGAACAAGTGAATCCCCAGTGCTGTCAGAGTACATTGAAATGCAGGATGGTTTTAAAGAAATAAGAGCTACCTCTGAGTAGACTCACATCAACCATCAAAGTGGGGCTTGGGAGCGTGGGGAGCAGGCTGGGAAAAGGGTCATCCTCAAGCCTACAGTGCACTTGAGATACACCTTACAAGGTCACCTGTTATCCTGAAATAGCAGGGGTCATGGCTTAAAATGGATTAGAACCCATCAAGTATGTATTCTGCCCGGAATGGGCTCAAGGTGCTATTCTGAGGCTCTTGGTGGCCACAGAGGATAGGATGACTGCATGGTGCAATGGAAACACCCTGAGGTCCTGGAATTAGGCAGGTGTGGGTTAAACTCCAGTTGTACTTCAAACTCTCGTGTGTGTCTCTGGGTGAGTATTGAACCCTGGTGAGCCCTAGTCTCCCCTCCTGTGAAACAGGGAAATGCCATCCAATGGTTATGATGACTATCAATGAGCTCACCTAGGCACAAAATGTGGCATAGTTCCTGGCACACAATAAGTACTAAAGACACAGGCTTTCTCTTTGATCTGAAATAAGTATCAGCAGCCAGCCCCAGAAAGTAAATTAATAAACACTTGAAAAGCCTCAGGTTATGAGCATTTTCCTGCATTAATGAGGAAACTTTAAACCTAACTGCAGTTTGCAGCCATCTCAGAAACTTTATTATCACCAGTCACATGACCATTTACCAGTGGGGAGTTTTTTGGCGGGTGACTGGGAGGGAAGAACTTTCATTCCTTCTTCCAGGGCTATAAGAGAAAAACAGGTATAGTGAGGATAAAATCTCCAGTTAAGGAAAGAAAGGAATGAATTTTTCCTCTTCCCCCTTCTTAGTCATTGTTACAGTTCAGCTTTGGGTCTGTTCTGCTACCTAACTGAAGGGGAAAGTTATCTACTGAGTAACCTCACGAGAAATGCAGGAATTATTTAAGAAAGCCAAAGTTCTTGAAAGACCAGGAGTATTGTCTAGCCAGGGGTTGGGAAACCTTCTGTAAAAGGCCAGATGGTTTTAGGTTTTACAGACCATGTGGTCTCAGTAGTAACTACTCAACCCTGCCATTATAGCACAAAAGCAACCACAGACAACACACACATGAACGGGTATGGCTGTGTTCCAATAAAACTTTATTTGTAAAAACAGGCAGGCGGCCAGATTTGACAGCAGTTTGCCAGCCCCTGGTCTAGAGACTTCTCAATCATCCTTCAATCCACTGCAATCTTTTGACCTCTCTGCTCTACTGCAAGGGCTCTGGAAAGGTCACCAATGGCCCCTGTGTCAAAAAATTCAAAAGATAATCATTTAGCACTTATTTACTTCTCTGTAACCATGTCCTCCTTTTCTTTTAATATTGTGGTGACAAATAGACAACACAAATTTATCATGTTGACCATTACTAAGTATACAATTGAGTGGCATTAAGTATATTCACAATGTTGTGCAGCCATCACCACTATTCATTTCTAGAACTTTTCCATTATCCCAAACAGAAACTCTGTATTCATTGAACACTACCTCTCCATTTCCCCTCCTCCAAGCCCCTGGCAACCTCTATGCTACTCTCTGTCTCCATGAATTTTCCTGGTCTAGGTACTTCATATAATTGGAATCATACACTACAGTATTTGTCCGTTTGTGTCTGACTTATTTCACATAGCATGTTCCGAAGGTTCATCCACTCTGTAACAGGTATCAAAATTTCATTCTTGTATAAGGTTAAACAATATTCCATTGTATGGATATACCACATTTTGTTTATTCATCCATCTGTTAATGGACACTTGGATTGTTTCTACCATTTGGCTGTTATGCATAATGCTGCTATGAACATGGGTGTACAAGTATCTATTTGAATCCCTGCTTTTAATTATTTTGGATATATATCTAGGAGTAGAATCACTGAATCATACGGTAATTCTATGTTTAACTTTTTGAGAAGCTACCAAACTGTTCTCCATAGTGGCAGCACCATTTTACATTCTCACCAGCAATGCACGAAAGTTCAATTTCTCTACCTCCTGACAACACTTATTATTTTCCACTTTTTTTGACAATAACCATCTGAATGGGTATGAAACGTATGTCCTCCTGTTCGAACCACTCTCTTCCCGTAGCTTCCAGGGCTATGGCTCTAGATTTCCTTTGCCTCTAATTAGCCAACATTCGTTGAGCAGTATGAGCCCAGTATTATTAAAATTATTTTAAAAACTTTTAAAATAGATTCATGTAACCACGATAATAGGCTTATTAAATAATTTGCTCCATGTCACACAACAGTAGGTGGCAGTTGGCATTCTGACCCTAAAAGCCTTTGGCCAGAGCCTGACTCTTAATGACAGCATTGCCTTGTCACCATTTCTCTGGACTCCTTGGACACACCCTGGGCCTAGCTCCTAAACTCCTATATTCTAGGCCCTGTCTCCTCTCTATCTGCCCTTGTTGGGCCGTCTTATCATTCCAATGGCCCCAACCCTTTGCACATTCATGACTCTTTTTTTATTTTTATTTTTTGAGATGGAGTTTTGCTCTTGTTGCCCAGCTGGAGTGAAATGGTGCAGTCTCAGCTCACAGCAACCTCCGCCTCCCGGGATCAAACGATTCTCCTGCCTCAGCCTCCCAAGTAGCTGGGATTACAGGCTTGCACCACCACGCCTGGCTAATTTTGTATATTTTAGTAGAGATGGGGTTTCTCCATGTTGATCAGGCTGTTCTCAAACTCCTGACCTCAGGTGATCCACCTGCCTCAGCCTCCCAAAGTGCTGGGATTACAGGTGTGAGCCACCGCCCCTGGCCCACATCCATGACTCTCTATAATCATCTGTACCCAGGTCTCCCTCCTGACCTGTAGGTCGATGTACCCAGTTGCCTAATGGATACTTGCATTCCTCAAATGTACTCCAAACTCAACAGGTCTAAAACTGAGCTAGTGTTTCCCTGAAACCTGTTCTTACTCCTGTTTCCTCCATCTCAATAAATAACATCATTATCTATATAATTCCCAGGGGCTGACAACAGCCCACTCCCTCACTTTTTCATCCAAACCATCACTGGGTCTGATTGAGTTTCCTTCTAGAGGGCTCCCCAGCAGGTCTATGGCCCCATATTCCTGCTGCCCTGTTCCCATCTAGCCCTCCATCATCTCCTCTTGACTTTATGTAGCAACCTTCTTGTTCTGTTCTTTTCTCCTTCCAGCCCTCTTTCCAGTGCAGTCAGTGGGATCTTCTAAAATGTGATTCCAACCATGTCACTCTCCTGATTTTTTTCTAACTTTTTGTTTTGAAATAACTTTAGATTTACAGAATAGTTGCAAAGACAGCACAGAATATCATGGCATCTCTTCACATTGTTAACATCTCACATGACTATGATACATTTATGAAAACTAAGATGTTAACATTGGCACAACAATATTAACTAAAGTACAGACTCATATTTCCCCAGTTTTTCTCCAAAATGTACTTTTTCTATTCCAGGACCCAATCAGGAGACCACAATTACATTTAGTCATCACATTTCTGTGGTCTCTCCTGGTCAGTGACCGTTTCCCAGCCTTTGTTTGTTTTTCATGACCTTGATGCTCTTGAAGACTACTCGTCAGGTATTTTTTAGATTATCCTTCAATTTGTTTTTTTCTTTTCTTTTCTTTTCTTTTTTGAGATGGAGTCTCGCTCTGTTGCCCAGGCTGGAGTACAGTGGCAGGATCTTGGCTCACTGCAAGCTCCACCTCCCAGGTTCATGCCATTCTCTTGCCTCAGCCTCCCGGGTAGCTGGGACTACAGGTGCTTGCCACCATGCCCACCTAATTTTTTGTATTTTTTAGTAGAGATGGGGTTTCACTGTGTTAGCCAGGATGGTCTAGATCTCCTGACCTCGTGATCCACCCGCCTCAGCATCCCCAGCCTCCCAAAGTGCTGGGATTACAGGCGTGAGCCACCATGCCTGGCCCAATTTGTTTTTTTTCTAATGTTTTTTCATGATTAGACAGGGGTTTATGGGTTTTTATGAAGAATACTATAGAAGCAAAATGCCCTTCTTATCACATTCGTCAGGGGTATTCTATTCCAATATGACTTATCACTGATGATGTTCACCTTGACCATGTGGTTCAGGTGGTATCTGCCAGGTTTCTCCACTGTAAAGGTAGTATTTTTCCTTTTCCGTATCCTGTTCATTAGAAATGAATCAGTAAATCCCATAGAATTAAGCTCTCCTTCCTGGAGGGGGAGTATCAAAGAATATTTGAACATGTGTTAAAACCATCACAAATTCATAAATATTTTAGAGGAGATAATTTGAGGCTATGCAAATATCCTGTTTTCTCCGCTAATTTTAATACTCATCTGTAGATTTTGCCTGCAGCAATTATTACTGCAGTGTTCTAACAGTGATTTTCTGTTTCTCTCATGCCTTCTACATTTAATCAGAATTCAGCAGTATGATTTGTCCCTCCTCTTCCATATATTTATTAATTCAAACATTTATTTATACTCCTCTGCTCCTTAAAATCTTTTGACGCGTGTCCTTTGGGATGAAGTCCAAATCCCTTCATATGACAATTACATGACTGTTTGCAATACGTTCTCTTCCTGCCCTTCCAGCCTCCTCCTCCTGTCTTGTGTTCACACACACTTCATTCTCCAGCCATCTTAAGCCGCAAGAAATTATCTCAAATACCATGTGTCCTTGTGCTCCATACCTTCTTTCCTGGTACTCCCATTCTCTAGAAAGTCACTCCCCCATCCTCACTGAGCTAGCTCCTGTTGCTCTTTGTCTCTAAAAATGTAGCCCAAATTGTTCATAAGCATCAAATATTGGACACCACTAAATGCCCATCAATAGGGACTAATTGAATAATTTGTGACCTCCATAAAATGAGGTACCCTGAAGCAACAACAAAAAAATTGAGTTTTCTCCCTATGTAATGATATGAAATATATCCAAGATTAAGTGAAAAAAGTAAGATGCACAGAGGTGTGATTACCGTCCTATTATTTGCATATGCATGCTTATAATTGCCTGTCTATGCACTGTGGAAAAACACACTTGAGACTACTAATAATGGTTACCTCTAGGGAGGGAAACTGAGTAGCTTCAGGCTAGAAATGAGAGGAAAATTTATTATTACGCATCTGTGCTGTCTCATACTGCAGCCACTTACCCACACACAAATACTGAGTACTAGAAATGTGGCTATTCCAAACTGTAATATCCTGTAAATGTAAAATGCACTTCATACAATTTGAAAACTTGGTATAAACAAAAGAATGTAAAATATCTCATTCATATATTTTTATGTTGATTTGATGTTGAAATAATATTTTGAATATGTTGGGTTAAATAAAATATAGTATTAAAATTAATTTCATTTGTTTCATTTTACTTTTAAAAATGTGGCTATTAGAAAAATAGCCACACTGGTGGACAGCTTTTCTATATTCCCTTTCATACTTACTGAACTGTCAAACATGTGAATGTATTGCTATTCAAAAAGTAAATAAAATGAGACCGGGCGCAGTGGCTCATGCTGGTAATCCCAGCACTTTGGGAGGCTGAGGTGGGTGGATCACTTGAGGTCAGGAGTTCTAGACCAGCCTGGCCAACATGGTGAAACCCCATCTCTACTAAAAATACAAAAATTAGCTAAGTGTGGTGGCATGCGCCTGTAATCCCAGCTACTTGGGAGGCTGAGGCAGGAGAATCACTTGAACTCAGGAGGTAGAGGTTGCAGTGAGCCAAGATCCCGCCACTGCACTCCAGCCTAGGTGATAGAGACTTGTCTCAAAAAAAAAAAAAAAAAAAAAAAAAAAAAAAAAAGTAGGCAGGGCACGGTGGCTCACATCTGTAATCCCAGCACTTTGGGAGGCCAACGCAGGCAGATCATGAGGTCAGGTGTTCAAGACCAGCCTGACAAACATGGTGAAATCCCATCTCTACTAAAAATACAAAAATTAGCTGGGCATGGTGGTGCACGCCTATAATCCCAGCTACTCGGGAGGCTGAGGCAGGAGAATCACTTGAACCCAGGAGGTGGAGGTTCCAGTGAGCCAAGATCCCACCACTGTACTCCAGCCTGGGTGAGAAAGTTAGACTTCATCCCCCCCCTCCAAAAAAGAAAAAAAGTAAAGAAAATGAAATAATGGTCGTAATAATAGTTAAGAATAGAAATGAACACATGCACAAGTTCTCCTTGCTCCCAATGATTCACTTAAATGTCACTTTTTCTAGGAGTTATATCTCATCAGTCTCCCTGTCAAGCTCAGGGCAGTGCCCTGGCTTCTGTCCCCAGCCATCCTCTGATTATCTCCAGTGTAATATTTATCATGATGTGTTATAATTGTTAATAAATGCATTGTCTTCATCAATACAGAATGAGTCCTCCATACAAGAGATGTGTCTTTTTCTCTGTGGCCCCAAGAGTCAGCACACAGATAGCCTGATTCAGTTAATGCCAAACAAGAGAATGGATGCAAAGGTGGACTTTACAGCAAACTCTTATCTGCTTATGATGGGAGGTCTTCTCATGGTTCGCCTTAGATACCAGAAAACGGAAAACACAGAGGCTAAATTCCCAGAAGGTATATTCCTCAAGGAAATTCAAATAATTTCAACCTAAGTTTTGGGTGACCTAAAAAGAGAAAATGTTAGTGGTAGAAATGAGAGTATCAAAAAATAGGGAAAATGAACATATGATACCTAAAACCACACATTTCACGTAAAATATAATTGTGCACTACCTCTAACTAATAAAGAAGTGTAAACCATAGCAGATACTGCCTCTAAGGCTATTTTACTTTCTGCAAAGAATGTGTATTCCTTTATGAAGGATGAAGGAAGATGCAGGTTTCTCCACAGAGGTCCATATCATACGGCTTAAGTGTTCAAACTATGTTTATTTCTTTACATATGCTGGGATTGTGTGGAATAGGTGGAAAAAGTCTCCTGTCAAGAAAGCAGCTGGCTATCAGTCAGGGAGCTGGTCATGCAGGAAAGGAGAAGCAGAAGCAGGTGTTAGTAATTAACTCTCCCTTTGTATGAACCAAGAAGCCATTAAAGAGCCACAGAGGTGGGAAATGAGGAAAGCGAAGAAGAGATCTCTGCTGCATTTCCGGTGATTGCTCTCCCTTCTCTTTAAAGATAAGGACAATCATGAGAATCTACAACAAAGGAAGTCGCTGCATCTTTACCCTTCTCTGATTTCTGTCTGAAAGGGGCCAAAGCCTGGCTGGATCAGCACTTGTAACTATCAGGGCAGCCATGCAGTTAAGTTGAGCACTTTGCAGGTTCACTGAAAGAATGATGTTACTTGGCTCAACTGGGTTCAGGGATTTAAAGTCGGGCCGGGAGAAGGGCCAGAGACACAATCAGGGAGATGCTCAAAAAAAAAAAAACCATACAGGCCCATCCTAACTCTTACAGTACACAGGGGAGCTAGTTCAGACAATGCATCAGAACCATTCTCATGTTGACCATATTCTTTGTTTCCAAGTATTTGCTCTAAGGCAGAGGTTCTCAACGGTGGTCCCTGGATCAGCAGCAACAGGGAACTTGTTTTAAAATAAAACTATCAGGCCTCATCCCAGACTTATCAATTAGGAACTCAGGGGGTTAAGGCCATCGATTTGTGTTATAACAAGCCCTGTGGATGCCTGCTGGATTGGGAACCACTGCTTTAAGCAATACTTATCTGTCTAGTAAACCTTAATTCAAACTGCATAAACGTAAAGTATTATTTTATGAAATCTTATTTTCTTACAAAAGGTAACTGTCAGATACTAAAACACAGCACGAAGCCGTAATAATGAAAACAGTGGCAAAAACAACCAGTGACGGAAGAGACAGGTCATTCACCTGACTAAACATGTAGAGGGATTTCGTGTGCAATCAATGAGTCACTTCAAATCATCAAGGAAAGGAAGGCAAAGGGTTAGGAATGTGGCCAACCACTTGAGTAGTAAAGTTATTTCTCCAATTTATATCAGTGACAAACTGCGAGTGGATTATAGGTTTTATGTAAACAACAGAAGTATGAAAACAGTAAAAGGAAACGGGTCTATATTTCTATATTCTTAGTGTGGGGAGGGATTTTTAAGCAGGGCTATAATGAAGACAAAAATCACAAAAGAAAATATTTATATATTTGTATATATATTTTAAAATTCTGTAAGTTGAAAATACTATAAACAGAATTAAAAGACAAATAGGCGGGGCACGGTGGCTCACGTCTGTAATCCCAGCACTTTGGAAGGCCAAGGTAGGTGGATCAGTTGAGGTCAGGAGTTCAAGACCAGCCTGAACATGATGAAACCTCATCTCTACTAAAAATACAAAAATTAGCCGGGCATGGTGGCAAGTGCCCATAAACCCAGCTACTTGGGAGGGTGAGGCATGAAAATCACTTCAACCTAGGAGGCAGTTGCAGTGAGCCAAGAACACATGATCGTGATTGCACTCCAGCCTAGGCCAGAGTGAGATTCTGTCCCAGGAAAAAAAAAACAAACAAACAAAGAAAAAAAAGCCAAATACACAGTAGAGAATATATTTCACTTGTCCATTCACTGAAAATATCAGTACTTATCATCTGCTTGAACCAGGAAAAAAGAGACTCAATTCTTATAATTATGGAGCTTTTGGTCTGGTGCAGGATGCCAACATTAATGAAACCCAACAAATACAATTAGAATTGCAATGTGAAAAGAATTACAAAAGAAGAATATATGGTAGTATAGGAAGATTGTCCTCATTAGAGAGATTGGCTTGTGAGAGGAGCAATAATGGCCTTCCTGATGACCTGAGAGGAAGGAGGTGTGGCTGAACAGAAGCAACCAAGGGGGAGTCAGCCCAGCCTCAGATGGGCTGAGGACAAAGGGAGGGGCCATGATGCAGAGACTTTGTCTTTCTCTTAATGAGAATCTACTTTAAGGGCAAGGGCAGCAGTAATAGGACCAGGTTTGCAGTTTGCAAGGGCTACTTCTGTTATATGGCAAAGGGATTAGAGGCAGGCAAGAATGGAAGCTGGAAGACCAATAAGAAGGTTATGGCTGTAGTCTAGATGAAAAGGGCTAAGAGCTTAAACCGGGATGATGGAAAGAAGTGAATGATTTCAAAGATAACTGACAATGTTTATAGGGCGAAAGGGCTCAGGTCTACAATATATTTTTAAAAACACAAAACCCTTAAAGAAAGACAATGTTAACAGTGAAAGGTTGGACTCAATGTCTAACCATAGGGGAGGTCCTAGATACACTATGGTATACCCAAAAAGTGAACTCCTATCCAGTCCTTTAGAGTGACCATGCCATTGACTGCTGATACTGACAACATTTTGATGTTACATTTTAAGACAGAAGTAGGCTACATCAATAAGGGAAGAACAGTCTTTTCCACAAATGATGTCAGGATAAGTGGATATCTACATGCAAAAGAATGAATATAGACCCCTACCTCATCCCCCACACACACAAAAATTAACTCAAAACACATCAAAGATTCTACATCATGGTCACTATAATTATTAATAATATATTATACACTTGGAAATTGCTAAGAGAGTAGATTTTAAGCGTTCTTATAATACATACGTGAATTAGCTTGATTTACCGAGTCACAATGTGTACATAAACCCAAAACATCATGTGGTACACCATAAATACATACACTTTTTACTTGTCCATTAAAAAAATAAATCATAGATCATGGTAGGCAGAATAATGTCTTCACCAAGATGTCCACATCCTAATCCCTGAAATTTGTGAATATGTTACATTACCTAGCAAAGGAAAAACAAGGTGGCAGATGGAATTAACATGGTTAATCTGATGACTTTAAAATACAGAGATTATTTTAGATTATCAAGGTAGGCACAATTAATCACAAGGGTCCTTAAATGTGGAAAGGCCAGGCAGAGGAGGGAGGGTTGTGAGAAGAACTCAACCTGCCATTTCAGGCTTTGAAGATGAAGGGGAGCTGGGAACCAAGGAACATGGCAGTCTCCAGAAGCTGGAAAGAGCCAGAAGTAGGAATCCTTTCCTAGAGCCTCCATAGGGACTGCGGCTTTGCCAACACCTTGATTGCAGTCTACTGAGACCCATTTTGGACTTCTGATCTCTGGAACTGGAAGATAATAAATTTGTGATCTGATGCCACCAATTTGTTAATTTGTTATAAAAGCCGTAGGACACTAATATATAGACCTGAGTATAAGAGCTAAGATTTTAAAACTCCTAGAAGAAAACACAGGAGTAACTTCATGAGCTTGAGTTAGGTGACGGTTTTATAGGTGTAACACCAAAAGCACAAGTGAGAAAGGAGAAACCAAATAAATGGGACTTTATCAAAATCGAAGACCCTGGTGCTGCTAATGATACCATCAAGTTGGTGAAAAGGCAATCTACAGAATGGGAGAGAAAAAAATGTACAAATCATGTCTGATAAGAGACTTGTATCAGAACCTATAAAGTATTCTTATACTTTAATAATAAATGAAAACTCAATTAAAAATGGGCAAAAGGTTTGAATAGACATTTCTCCAGGAAAAAACATACAAATGGTCAATAAGCAAAGAAAAAGATGCTCAAAATCAAGAGTCATTAGGGAAATGCAAATCAAAACCATTAATCAAATACATAGGTGATAACAAATATTGGCAAGGGTGTGGATAAGCTGGAACTGTTATATACTACTGGTGGTCACGTAAAATGGTGTGGCTGCCTTGGAAAAGTCTGCAGCTGTATCAAAAAGTTAAATGTAGAATTACCATATGACCCAGTAATTCCAATTTTAGATATGTACCTAAGAGAAATGACAATATATGTTCACATGTTCACAGCAGCATTATTCATAATAGCCCAAGCTCCAAAGTGGACATAACTCAAATGTCCATCACCTAATGAATAGATATGTATAAAATATGGTACATCGGCACTACAGAATATAGTTTGGCAATACAAAGAAATGAAGTATTGATACATGCTACAAAATGGATGATCCGTGAAAAGACATCTTAAATGAAGTCAGTCAGTCACAAAAGACCATTTGTCGAATTATTCCATTTATATGAAATGTCCAGAATAGGCAAATGTATAGAGACAGAGAGTAGATTAGTTGTTTCACAGGCCTGAGGAGGGTGAGCAGAAATGGGGAGTGACTGCTAACGGGTATAGGATTACTTTTGGGAGTGATGAAAATGTTCTAAAGTTATATTATGGTGAGAGTTGCACAACCCTATGAAGATAAATATACTAAAAAAAATGAAATCAGTGAATTGGATGATGTATAAATTATACACGGTTTTTTGTTTTGTTTTGTTTTGTTTTTTTGAGATGGAGTCTTGCTCTGTCACCCAGGCTGGAGTGTAGAGAACAATCTTGGCTCACTGCAACCCTTGCCTCCCGGGTTCAAATGATTCTCGTACCTCAAACACATACTCACCACCAGACCTGGCTAATTTTTGTATCTTTAGTAGAGACAGGGTTTCACCATGTTGGCCAGGCTGGTCTTGAACTCCTGACCTCAGGTGATCTGCCTGCCTTGGCCTACCAAAGTGCTGGGATTACAAGCATGAGCCACCAAGCCTGGCCATAAATTATATCTTAATATGCTGTTTTTAAAAAGTAGGCCATAAAATACGATCCTTAATATAATTTTATTTTGAGCAAACATAAAAGGTGAGTATCACATTCTTTTAATTTTGTTATTTTCTAATTGTTTTTACAGTGAGCAGAAAAATATAGTAAGAAAACAAAAATTATTCTCATTTGGAAAAATAGTGAAATGATAAAAACAGGAATAACTATGAATAGGCAGTTCACAAATGAAGATACACAAATGCAGTATAAGACTCTAATACGAAAAACAATTTAACATTAATAGTAACCAAAGATACACAAAATCAAATAACATGTTGCTACGTTCACCTGAAAAATAATTTTTATGAAGGATAAATGCCCATTACAATACCAAGTTTTCATCTTGGTATTGTTCACAATGGTGAAAAATCTTAAATAATGTAAACGTTTAATCACAAGGTCTGAATTAAATACGTCTTACTGCATGTTTTGGGATATTATTTAATTATAAAACTGTGGTGTTGTAATATTTAGTGACACTGATTGGTGTTTGCTGTATTGATGTGACAATTACTAAGTGAAAAAAAAGTTACAAAAGGGGATTTCGAGGATGAAACCATTTTCATTACACACAGAAAAAGTGATCAGAAGGCTATTAACCAGCATGGTAATGCTGGTTATCTCTGCATGGTGATTTTTATTTTCTCCCATTTGTGAATCTATATTTTCTAGTGTTCCCACCACAAACACACAATACTTATGTAACAAGAAGGAGTAACGAAGTTTATTTTGATCCTGCTCAGATTACTGGGGATTTGCCTCACTGGCAACCCAGCTCAGCCAAAAGATGCAAAAGCTCCATCTAGAGGTTATTTTTATCAAACTGCAGGCACCAGATCCCAGAAACCCAGGGAAGACTCAACTGCTCAGCAAATACAACTCATATCTCAGAAGGCACACACATGGTAAGTGAATATCTCAAAAGGACTGGCTTTCTTTCCATGACCAAAGGTATTCATTCTGTGTCTAAATGGAAAACTTTATAACTCCCACCAGTGGAGCTGAGAATATATTACCAGTGGGAAAATGACAGAGTCAACCAACTCGTTGGTTTTCTTCCAAGGGTCTTCAATACACTCATTCTCTAATCTTAATTTTACTTAATTAAATATAATTTTCTGCTTCAAATAGAACAGAGATGACTATTACTTTCTGAAAAAAGAAAGAAAATGGCTTTGCATGTGTTAAGAGATTTGTCAAACATCTGTATTATAAACAGCCAGCACCAAACACTCTAGTGAAAGAGTTTAATAAATATGTGGCAAGATAAATGCTTCATTAAGTAATTCTACCCTGGCTGGACGTGGTGGCTCACATCTGTAATCCCAGCAGTTTAGGAGGCCAAGGCAGCCAGATCACGAGGTCAAGAGATCGAGACCATCCTGGCCAACACGGTGAAACCTTGTCTCTACTAAAAATACAAAAAAAAATTGCTGGGCATGGCAGCATGTGCCTGTAATCCCAGCTACTCGGGAGGCTGGGGCAGGAGAATCGGGAGAACCCACAAGGCAGACGTTGCAGTGAGCCGAGATGGCACCACTGTACTCCAGCCTGGTGACAGAGTGAGACTCCGTCACACACACACACACACACAATTCCGCCCTTCCTTGTTTCAGGCAGTGCTAAGAGTTTAGCGTCGGCACTGCTGATGGCTGTTACCCTTCTGGGTCATGTCTC
Organism: Chlorocebus sabaeus; assembly: GCF_047675955.1. Lineage (NCBI taxonomy): Eukaryota > Metazoa > Chordata > Mammalia > Primates > Cercopithecidae > Chlorocebus > Chlorocebus sabaeus. The sequence goes on along the minus strand of NC_132929.1, from coordinate 47,328,755 downwards.
TCTTCCTGCCTTGCTCCCTCTAGGCCAAGGCTATAGAATAAGCACCAAAGGCCCCAGTGAACACCGGTGCATGTCTACTCATGGCAGATCAACCCAACAGTGTAACCTTACCTACTCCTCAGCATGGCTTGGACCTGTATTTTAGGCTGCAGGACTTACAGAAATTGCTGAGAACTTGGAGAAAATACTGGAAAAAACTGGAAAAACTGATCTTGCAGTAAAAGCTTAAGACTGGGGTTATGGGTGAGCTGCAAAAGAGGAACATGAAGAGGGGGTTGGTGGTTTTCACGTTCACAAGGGATTCTAATGCAGCCCTGGTCTTCCTCCACCCAGAATTCAGGCATCTTCTGCCCAGTTTCTGCATCTCTTATTTGGCAGCTGGAAATTATCGGGGAAACTAACTCAGAACAAAGAGCAAATTAAGTGATAACTGGATTGAAGAGTTACCTCCTCCTGCATTTCAACAAAAGAATAACATTTAATGAGTGCTTGATTTTTGCCACTAGGCGCTGTGTTAAGATATCATGAATGTATTCTCTCATTTAAATAACATGCCAAGTGGACAGGTCAGATCAAGGCTTGGAAAGGTTAAGTGACTTGTTCATTATCACATGACAAGTCTGCAGCAAAGCAGGGATTCAAACCCAGGGGATCTGTCTCTACAGCTGAGGCGCTCAACCACAATGCAGTAGAAGAGTCTTGCTGACTGTATTTTTGAAATATGTCTTTAATTCATCCACTTCTTTCCATTTTCATGTGTCCACAAATTCAAGGCATCGCACCTCCTGGGATTTTTCCAGTCGCCTCCTAACTGATTTCTGGGCTTCTACCTTGTCTATTTCCAACACAATTTCTACATCTTGAGTAGAGTGATATTTTAAAACAAGAGCGAAAACAGGTCATTCCTTTATTACTTCATGGGTTTCCTATTGCCTGCAGGATGAATGAAGAAGTCCTTAGGTCTGAATTTAAGAAGTCATTAGCCAGGCCCAGAAGCCCAGCAGGATCTAGCCCCATCCCACACTCCCCGCCCCCTTCCTTATGACCCTCTGGTCTCCCTCTAGCTCCTAGCTCCTTCCTGCCCCAAAGGTTCACTCCTTTTTTCTTATGGCTCTAAACTCATCCCTTCTTTTGCCTGGCCAAGGACTATTCTTCAGGTCTCAGATAGAAACACATTCTTCCAGAGAGGCATTCTGACTCAAAATCTAAGTTAGCACCTCTGCCCCTATCCCCTTTGATGCCCCCGCCCCCATTTAATTTCTCTCTAAGCCCCTGCACTTCACCTTCTAGACTCGTTTCCTCATCCACAACACAGATGTCTCATGTAATAATCTCTTCAAGTGGACAATAAGGTTCCTGAAGGCAGAGGTAAAGATTTTTTTGTTTTTTTTCGGGGGCTTGGAGCACAGTAGGTGTCAACGCATGTCTATCTGGTGACCACATGAGTGAAAGACAGCAAATGCTCCATTAATCCAAAGGGATACATCTCTTCAGGGTGAGATTCCTTAATCAAGGCAAACTGGATGAGGAGATATTTTGGGGAGAGATCCTTTCTAAAATTCCTCAAATCACTGACATGTCAGCTGATACCATTTCAAATAGATGTGTATATTACCATCTTTGTGCTGGGTAATGAATGATTGGGCCTTTTAAATACGTGGGCATGTCATATTTAGCTCCAAATAAGTAGTGTGTCATAAAAACTCACACCCGAAAACCACTGCTTGGCCTCCTCAATGAAGAATCGCTAAAGTTACATCTGACCCTGGCTATCCTGTCCTGCTTCAATCTCTGATCTCGACCTCCTTCCTCCCCGCTTTCTCCCAGCCACAGGAGCTGAGCTGGCAAGAAGTGTAGCAGCACTGTACTGAACTGGGGAGTTCTGACTGCTGCTAACCTCAACTTGCTGGAACCAGCCCCAATCTTGGCATTGAGTGTACTGGCCCCTGAGCTGCTGTAACTGCCATTCGGCTGGTAGTCTTCTCGGCTGGAGTGTGTTCTAGCTTGCACACAGAACTCGTTCATTTTCCAATAATAATTTCTACCAGGGGTGTTTCATTTTCTTCCCCTAATAAAAAGGATTAGAAGAAGATAGCTTTGAAGGCTGCAACTACCAGCAAAAAAAGTGGCAAGAAGAAATCAATAAAAATTGTAGAAGTAGTTACCTTAACAGAAGCACTGCCACCTAGCACCATTCCATGTTGGGATAAGCAGCCACAGATAATTTACAAGTCTCCGCGGGTGATAATTCATGTTCATAAGCATGACTCCCGAGCAAATCCCAACAAACCAGGTCATTAAGAAAGGGTAGGGTTTTAATATTTATTATGTCAGGCATTAGGCTGGGAGGTAGCTATGATCCCCATTTAATTCTCAAATCCTATAGATAAAGTATCCTTCATTTTACAGTTGATGAAGCTGAAGGCTAGAAAAGGTAAAACTATTTTCAGCACACTTTGTCCAAGAAAACATAAAATTATATAGGATACTTTAGACAAATCTTTGGTGATTGTCTAATTTCTGGATTTCTGACTATTTAGAAAAAAATTACTTTTATTTCTTCTGTCTTTACTAAGCTTCCCCTTCTCAACCTAGCACCTGGCACCAGGAGTGTTTAATCTGATTGAAAACACAATAAGTGTAGTTAATCACTAACCCCAGCTCTCAACTGAGACTGTTAGGTAAAAAATCAAATAGACTTCCTGCTGACTGAGAACCTCATTCCATCTTTCTTATGATCAATATACACAGCATATTTTGAATAGATAAGTAATTATGAAATTTGTTTTCCCACAGTAACAAAACAGAAAATGTTCAGAAGGTGGTCAAGTGCTATCATAAAAGGGGAAAGTTTAAAAAACTCACCTCCTGTTTCATCAAGTTTATTTGTTAAGGCAAAGATAGCTGCTATAACAGATGAACCTTGACAACTCCTCCATGGCTTAACACGAAGAGCTTATTTCTTGCTAGGGTAAAACTCAGATGGTGGGCAGGGAGGGCACAGCTCCACACAACCACTGAAGGACCCAGGCTACCAGAGGCTCTATGCCCCTCAATACATGGTTTCCAAGGTTTCACTGGACACTGATACCCACCTGGCAGATGGAGAGGGGAAAAAGTGGAGGATCACCAGGACTGGCCCATCTTCCATTGGCTATATCCAACTGCAAGAAAGCTGGGAAATACGGCCTAGCTATGGACTCAGGAGAAAAGAGACTCAGGTTTGGCAAACAACTAAAGAGTCTTTGCCATAGCAGTCAGGATCTTCCAAAGAAGTGAGTTCATCGCTGTTACCCAAATTAAATGGAAGTGTGATGTGTATTAATAATAAACTGATCATGGATAGTCCAGACTTACTCCTTACCATCCATGAAGCCTAAACACCTGCCATATATGAAGATTTCCCCCTCTGCTACCGCTTCATCTAAGGCCAGTCAGGAAATCTGAGGAATCTGTGAAAGAAGCATGTCTCCTCATCTCTATCAGTTGATTTTCAGATATTCCAGTGTCAGTAACAAAAGGCAGCCCAGTGAGGGAGTTTGTGTTTACATTATGGGCTGCAGGGAGGCAAGAAAAAGAACATTTATAGAGGGCCTCCTCTATAGGGATGCCTGACAGATATCTAATTTAATTTTAATAACCATGGGGGGAGAAATTTTATTTCCATTTTCCAGATGAGAAGACTAAGCTCTCAGAAGTGGACTACTCTACTAAAGGTTGCAGCAGAATGAGTTAGACTTTGGTTTGAGTGCTATCCAAGTCCACGTACTTCCCCCATACTGCTTCCCATGGAGCTGAGGGCTGCTGGCTGCCACTGTGGGTTGTTGCCTGGAATGAGAAGTTGCTGACAAAGTCCTCAGTGGCTGCTCCACATGTTCTTAAGGGCCATGACCCTCAGAGAGTCAAGGACCCCATCCATTGTAAAAGCACGATACACAGGCAAGAGCACTTACCTCTCATTCTTATCACTGACTCTGACAAGGGCAGAGATGGAGGGATGAGGGAGAGTTTCTAAGTTAGCTGTCTCCCATTTTCAACTTTTGTGGTTTTCAATAATAAACACTCTGGAGAGTTAGGTATTTGCCTGAGAGCAAGAGAGTCCAAGGCACTGTTCAGTCTCACTTAAGGCAATTTTCTTAGGGTTATACCTAGGATATATCAGGCAAGATACGAAGAGTTTAAATCAATTGGGTGCGGTGGCTCACAACTGTAATCCCAGCATCTTGGAAGGCTGAGACAGGAGGACTGCTTGAGCCCAGGAGTTTGAGACCACCAGCCTGGGCAACATGGCAAGACCCTGTCTCTACAAAAAATACAAAAATTAGCTGAGTGTGGTGGTGTGCACCGTTAGTCCTAGCTACTCAGGAGGCTGAGGTGGGAAGATCACTTGAACCTGGGAGGTTAAAGCTGCAGTGAGCCATGATTGTGCCACTGCACTCCAGCCTGGGGCAACAAAGTGAGACCCTGTCTCAAAAAAAAAAAAAAAAAAAAAAAAAAAAGAGGATAAACATAGGGAAAAAAATCAACAAAATCTGAGTAACATCAATGAAGAAAAGCAGCAAAATTTAAAGAAAATCCAAAAGAAGAAACATTAAAGTGGTGTGTGTGTGTGCATGTGTGTGTGTGTGTGTGTGTGTCAGAACCTAACTGATGATGTTGGGAATGGATCAGTGGTTTGCAACCTTTTTGCACTTTCAAACACTCAAATTTTTGACTATACATTTGAAGGGCATTAATGGTGAATACATCATGAAAAAGAAAGTGTTGGGAAGTTACAAAAATTTCCTGCTGTTGTCACATTTTTCGCTTTTGTTGCCCTCCATTTGAGAATTGTTTATTGCCCTGACCACATGCCTTTTTGTATGCATCAGAGGAAGAGTCTGCGTGTTTCAATAAATGGCTGTCTTAGTCAATTTCTTTCTGTTACATCAAAATACTTGAGAATGGGTAATCTATAAATAATGGAAATTTATTTCTCACAGTTCTGGAGGCTGGAAGTTCAAGAACAAGGCACAGCAGCTTTGGTGTCTGGTGAGGGCCCCGTCTCTACTTCCAAGGTGGCGCCTTGTTGCTGTGTCCTTACATGGTGAAAGGCAGAAGGGCAAAAAAGGCCGAACCCTGGGTGAAGGCTGTTTTATAATAGCCTTAACAGCATTAATCCCATTTATGAGGGATGAGCCTTCATGACCTAATCACCTCCTAAAGGACCCATGTCTTAATACGACTGCATTGGGGATTAAGTTTCAACACGGATTTTGGGGAACATTCAGACAACAGCAACGGTCATTTTTCACACATACTAACTTGACATGACACTGTGCCTCTTACCTATGGCACCACAAATCATGCCTCATTCTGTGCCACACTCCATAACTTGCTCAGTTCAGCATACGATCCAACAGACACTATAAGAGAATCTATTCTAGCTTGAAACAAATGCAAATTTTAGATACAGATCAAAATTTGGCAGAATACCTGTGTGCCATTGCTACGCAAGAAGCTACCACACTAGCTCTAGGGATTCACATCACCTAATCGGAAAAGTGTCAAATCAAAGTCTCAACTCGACATTTGCACAAGTGAGAGATTAAGCTTTATTTGACGTATACGGTTCATCCCACCCATAAACATGCCGAGAGGGTCAACATTGTGTTTCCGATGCAGCAACTATTCCTGGAATGAATATTCCAGTGCAACTATTCCTGAAATAGTTTCTTTCAGGAACAAAAAGCTAAACACAACTTAAAAAAAAAAGAATCACTAAATGAAACCTAAAGACAGCACAATAAAACTGCCAAAATGACTGCATTCCTAATTAGTAGACCTCTAAGTGACTGTCTCCTAACAAGAAAGAAGTAACTTGAAAATATTCTGCCTGTGCCAGTGATGTGTGATTTAAGAGAGGAAATACTTAGAGGCTTAAGAGACCTTTGCAGGGAGTCTGGAAGCTGGCTGCAAGTTTGAAGAAATTTGCATTCTCTGGAATCCAGGCTCATTTCTCTCTGGGAACCACCAGGAAGTAAAGTCCATAAACTGAGATTTTAGAAGGTCCTTGAAACAGGCAATGAATCAGAACAAAATGAAACTCGGTTCAAGTAGGCAGTAATTTATTGTGGCGTTGTCCCCAGCCTACAGGGGGAAAATTTCAGCCATTTACAATGAAATAATGATGAGTCAGTGAAAACACTCTAAATTTGATAATATATCCAGGAGTAGAATGTAACTGAATAGGGTTGGTTCTTATTTCCTTGGTTCTACTAATTCACTTACTGTTTAATGAGTGTCTGCGTGTGTTGGGTGTTAGAAGCTCCTGGATGAATGAGACCCATTCCGTGTCCTTGAGGGGTTCAGGTTCTACAGGGAATGGGAAAGGTGGTGAGTCTGCAGCTAGGCATGCTAAGGCAAAGCTCTCACTAGCTCTCACCAAGGACCATGATTTTCTATTACACTTGTGAGACCACTGAGATGAGATGAGATGCAAAAAATGTATCTCCAAAAATCCCAAAAGATTCTGACTTTTCAGCATGATTTAGGACACAGACTTCTTCATCTGTGTCCTGCTTCCTCACAGTTGGAATGTTCTGTCCATGGACTATGATAACAAAAGTCAGTTATTTCTAACTCATTACTTGGGAAAACATCTCCCTAATACATAAAACATTTGCACAGATTTCTCTATACATTGTACATCTGTATAACTGACTCTCAACTCATGGTTTGAATAAACGTATCTGTGGGCTCCTTTCAACCACCCCGACTCCCTGGCTCTGTGCCCAGGCCTGACCTTGTCCAGTTCTGTATCTTCCACTGCCTCCTGCATATTTCCACTTGCAAGTCTTACCAATGTTTCAAATCCAACACATCTACAATTAAATCCGCAGTTTGGTGGTTATGAGTGGCAGTTTTAACATCAGGATGCTTAAAGTTAAATCCTGGTTGTACCACATACTAGCTGTGTGTTCCTGGGCTAGTAATTTAATCTCTATGTGCCTCATGTTCCTCATCTATACAATTAGATGATTGAGGGTATCTATCCCTTGAGGCTGTCATGAGAATTAAATGAGACATTACATGTAAAACACTTAGCAGGGGGCCTGATGGATAATAAGTGCTCAGTAAATATTGGCTATTTTTATTATTCATTGTAAAATTGATATCTATATTTCTGTCACTGATACCACCATTTTCCCTCTAGGTGAGGTAAGGAGAGCTCAAGATTGAAGAGTCCAGGATGACTGTATCCAAGGTGTATAACTGCTGATCTTGGTTGGCCTCTTTTGAGGCATGGAGAAGGGAGGGAGGGAGCATGGGCAAGGAAGTTCTTTGAAGTATAAAGCAAGAAGGGCTCTTAGCTCATCCTCATCCTCCTCCTGTGCTCATGGCAGACACTGCAAGTCATTTACAGCACTCTTTCCTGCACAGCCTCCTGCAGCTTAGCATCCTGCTCAAGGCAGCATGAGAGTCAGCCATCCAATGCAGCCGAGTTGGCACACGGGGTGAAATGTACATTGCTACAACTGCTCTAAAGCAACGGCTTCTACTGTCAAGAAGATACCAGAGAAATAAGAAACCAAACCACAGGACAGTTGCACGGACTATTAAAGTCACAGCATCACTGTGCAAACCTGCAAATGGCTTCTGCCAGTTGCCAGTTACTCGTGTCAGTCCCCATGGCTATCTTTAAGGCTGGCAGGGGTCTTGGAAACAAGCCTGGCCCTCAACAGACTGTCCGATTCCAGTTTTCTTCATTCCATCTTTCTGACCGTTACTTATATTATCTTTTCTCAGAGGGTGGATGCCATCAAGCCGTATTTTTCAGAGGCGTGTGGACCACTTGTTCTTCAAGATAATCTAGATAAAGCAGGCCCATGGTCAAGTAGGTATGGGAAAGACTGTCCTCTAGAAACCTTCTTTAGACATTTATGATGTACATGGGGATGTTAAAGGCTTACAGAAATCCTGCAGGATAGACACCTGTTCAATGCTGTTTACTCCAGCGTCCCCCAAATGTCTTTACGTATAGAACCATTTTCCCCTCACACAATAGCTACTGATATCCCAAGATCCAACATTCTGTAGCACATACTTTGGGGAAATATGCCTTGGTGTCAAATTAGGATTTTCTCTTTCTCTTACTGACCATACCAAAATTTATCACCAACTTCTGGCAAATTCTTCCATGAAATACTTCCTGCTTCCATTTCCTCCTCTTTATTCCCATGGCTCCTGCTGTGGTCCAGTTCCTTATTTCCCCAGTCCTGGACTAAGGCCAGAGCAGCCAGTGAGCCCAGTGTCTGCACCCTACCCTTGCTATCTTATTCCCCCTGTCAAACCATCTTCCTAATACACCAGTGCCATTGTAGTAGGTTGAAGGGTGGTCTCCCAAAAGATATATTCATGTCCCAATCCCCAGAACCTGGCCTTATTTGGAAAAAGGGGATTTGCAGATGTGACTAAGGATCTCATGATGAGGTAATCCTGGATTGTCCAGGTGGGCCCTAAATCCAATGGCATGTTTCCTTATGAGACACCCAGAAGAAAAACAGAGAGAAAAGAAGGCCGTGTGGTGATGGAGCCAGAGATTGGAGGGAAGCAGCCAAGGGGCAAGGAATGCCTGGAGTCCACAGAAGCTGGAAGAGGCCAGGATTGAGTCTCCCTTGGAGCCTCAGGAGGCAGCACAGCCCTGTTGGCCTTGATTCTTGATGTCAGGTTTCCAGCACTATGAGAGAATTGATTTCTGTTGTTTCAAGCCATGGAGTTTGTGGTAATTGGTTATAGCAGTTATAGGAAGCTACTGCAGTCATCACATCTTTTTACTCATCTCTAAAAATGAAGCAACAGGAGCTAACGCTGACTTACTCCAAAGTGTTGACTCCTCTGTTCCCATAACATGCCAGATAATCAAGGAGGACCCTCGCTGTGGTGGGCACATGTGTGTTGATGTGGTGCAAGGGAGGCATCTAGACAGGCTTGGCTACCTCTTTTCCGTGGTTCAGACTGGAGTCTCATTAAGTTGCTGGCTCCAAAGTCTCCCTATTTTGAACCTACTAGATCTTCCTTTTCACCTTCTAGGTATACAAAACCTACTCCTTCTCTAAATAGCATCTAAAGGTAGATATCCATAAACTCTGCCACTGACACCTTTCAGTTCTACCTAGAGACACAGAGGTGTTAAGTCATTCATTCCAGGAGGCACACAGAAAGTCAAGGAAGATTCTGGGTTGGCTTGCTCTCCTTGCTTTGTATTTCTCCACCCCACATTTATTCATTCAGTCAACATGTGTTTATTGGACACATATTAGGTGACAACCATGACATCCAAAATTGGTCACACTTAAGCATGAAATTCTAACTACATCTCTTTCAATCAATGAGCAATACTTTTCATTTTTCCAAACACTCAATCAGCAGTTTCATGTTCCTTTTATTGTCCTGGACCTCCCTCATCCTCACTCCTAAGCCCACACCTTCAGAGAGAAGCTGTCTTCTATTATCTGTCCACAACTGTGCATGCCGTGGACTGGGGAGGCAGCCCAAAGGACAGTTTTGAGTTTGCTTCTACCATGTCACCTCAGTAAAACATGTTAGCTAATCTAAATAACTTGGTTATAATAATATTAATAGTAACATTTGGAACGGTAAATAAAGTATACAGATAACATGTAGCGTTTTATTTTAGACAGAAGAAAGTGCCCTGAAGTAGGAATTAGAAGTTCAAGGCCAGGCTTTCCATTTCCCAGCTAGGTGGTCCCTCTGGGTAACATCACTCCCAACTTAAAGCGTAGGTATATGCCTCCATGAGGTGCAAAGCCCAAGTTCACATCAGGTGTAAAAGGATGAAAAATTGTAACAGTGAGCTGATGATGAATATTTTATATGAGTACATGCAAGACATTAGGGCTCTAACTTTCAAGGAATTTTTGACACAAAGGGACACAGACTGGCTCACTACACAGGTGGCTGTATTTGCCCCTCACCAATTTTTGTAATAATTTCTTCAAACAACGAACCCTTAGGAAGAAGGATCCCATCTTACTCATTTTGGCATCTGGAGTCTGATGTCACATTTAGTGACAGCAAAATCTGATCCACTAGGTAAGTAAAACAAAAACAAAAACAAAAAAAACCCAAATTGATCTACAGGCTAATTAATTCTTTTAGAACACAAATGAGGGACTGAGAGCAACCCAAGAGGCCATCTTCTTACTCACGGCCATTTGGCAGAGAAGTTCATGGCTCTTTCACAACGGTTCAGTTGCCTTGGAAGTCTAGGTATTTTCATGTTGGAGAAACACAGACAAGTGATTAAAAAGTAACTCTGCCAGGATCACAGAGCCTAAGAAAACTGAGATCCGATCATCTGCCCATGTTTTTGGATAGGAATAGATGAATGTCAAAGAAAATACATTTTTTAAGGGGATGAAATGAATTCAATTAAATATGATGCCTAAAGAATCTTATTTCTTTCACTTAAACAATTTCTTTAAAAAATACTCCGCATATTTGTTTTCTTTTAAAATAATAGAAAACTAAAATATCTTACCAAAAAAGTATCCATAATCCCACCATTTTTCTTGTTTGTGGGGAGAGAGGGGAAGTAGGCAGTTTTTTTAGGTGTTCTTTTAGTGGAATTGAAAGGGAGAGAAAGTATTATTTGAGTACTGTTACTTTTAGATCCAGTAGCGGAAGACAAGTTGAGTAAACCAATAATTTCCTTTTCTCTATTCACAACAATTTCCCCTTTCTCAACCTGGTCTTCCCCTCTGAGTCCATTACCTTCAGGTTTCATCTCTGATGCTGGTAATCGATCTACCAACATTTCAAAATCAGTATGGTCACAGAAAGAAGATGCTAGCCACTCACTCTCAAGGTTTGTCTTCAAACTTTGTGTTGCCACAATCACTCATTCTTTTGGGATTTACAAAGACTTCCTGGGCAGCATTGCCCAAACCTAGCAAACATGTCTTCTTCACTTGCAGCAGAGTGAGGCCATAACTTCTGGTGTCACATTGTAAGGTTTAAATCTCAGGTCCACCACTCACTATATAGCACTTTGGCAAATGATGTAACCTGTCTAGAGCTCAGTTAGTCCATCAGAAACAGGGGAGCAAGAATACTAGCTATATCATAAGACTTTTTATTGTGTTTATTGAAGGAATACTATATGTCAAGTGCTCAGCATAGAACCTGACACATTGCCAGTGCTTAATGAATGTTATCTATTATTATTATCTCCAAATGAGAATTGCAGTAAAATATCCCAGAAATGTGTAAATATGAACATTCTCCCAACTCAAGGGCAATGGGATAAAAGCAGTCAAGACACTGCCTTGTTTAGATGAAATTCTTCTTGCCCCACAAGTTGCCTAAGAAAGCAATCCCAGGGAGGAGGCCCCACCCCATGGGAAGCTTCAAGAAAGAGCAGTCACTCCTAGGCTCCATGCTTCCCGTCTGAACCGACGGGGAAACCTCCTCTAGTATCATTCAGGGCAAATGGCATCATGGAGCAAGCTTTACCTCCATCAAAACCTCCCAGGTCACGTGTGCCATCTGGGTCTCATCTCTAGACCAGTCGACCCCGTCATTCGTGAGAGCACGCTCCAACCCTCTCTGACAACCCCTCCAACCTTCCACTCTGACTTCTGAAATTAGTAATGCCATCCCAGCCGTATTGCTTACTTGCTACAAGTTTCTTCACTCTGTCAGCTTCCTGTGTGATATGGGGCTAATAATAGTATCTACAGTTTAGGATTACCAAGAGGACTAAATAAGCTATTGCAGAACAAGCACTTAGAACCCCACTGGACAGACAGTACATGTTCAATAAAAACTAGCTATCCTGTGATTTGCCACCACTGCCGCTGCAGCAAACTCCCCCAGAGCTACATCTTCTTCTCTGAATGCTCCCTTGCTTTTTGCCCACTCCCTGGACCTGGCTGGCCCCTGAGGATCACTCCTCACACCCAGGGCCTGGAGGTAGGATAAATAGTCTTTTCTCGCCCACTCTCCCTCTTTGCTGTTTCCAAAGCACTATCCTCCTCCTTCAAAAACCTCCAGCCCTTCTGAAGTTCATGTTCTTCTATTTTCCCCACTTCCTGTCTTGCTACTGTACACTCTATTCCATACACGGAAACCAGAGTTATCTTTTAACACTAATTCAGGCCAGGCACAGTGGTTCTTCCTGTAATTCCAGCACTTTGGGAGGCCAAGGCAGTTGGATCACTTAAGGTCAGGGGTTTGAGACCAACCTGACCAACACGGTGAAACCCTGTATCTACTAAAAATAGAAAAATTAGCTGGGCATGGTGGTGTGCACCTTTAATCCCAGCTACTTGGGAGGCTGAGGCTGGAGAATTGTTTGAACTCAGGAGGTGGAGGCTGCAGTGAGCCGAGATCACACCACTGCACTCCAGCCTGGGTGACAGAGTGAGAGACTCTGTTTCAAAAAAGAAAAAGAAAAAAACAATTCAGATCATATACTCCTTCTGCTTAGAACCCTGTGGTGTTCCATTACACTTGGAGCAAAATCCAAAGCCTGTCTACATCTCTAACCTTATACTGTCACTCACCCCCACCGGCTACACAGCAAAACTGGCCTTCTTGCTGCTCCTGAAAGACATGGCACTCAATTACCCCAGGGCCTTTGTACTTGCTGTTTCCTCTGCTCCCAACACTGGATTCTGGATCCTTCATATCACTCAGGTCTGAGTTCAAAAGTCATCCCACAAAATCCTTCTGAGAGCCCCCAACATAAAGCAGCCCCACATTCACTATTACTTTACTCCATCTATTGTTCTTACAGCGTTAGCAACATCTGAAATTATCATGCTATATTATTAATTGTTAAAAAATGTTATATTATTTTTTAACTTCCTGTTTTTCTGTCTTTCCTCTCCAGGGCATATGCTCCATAAGATCAGGAGTGTTGCCTTTATTGTTCATTGTGGAATCCCTGAGCAACAGTGCCTGGCCACAGTAACCATCAGTAAACATTTGCTGAATGAACCAACACAGAACAATGGATCTAAAGACCACAAAACTCTGTCCTGGGTTTGAATCCAAGCTCTGACAATTTATTGGCTGTGTTGCCTTTGAGAAATTATTTGCCTCTCTGAGACTCAAATTCCTCCAATTAGAATATGGTGGTGGGGGAGAGTCACCCCATCAGGGTTGTAATGAGGATTAATGAGATTGTGTTTACAGCAGCACCTAACACACTGCTCTACAAATTCCAAGCACTCAAAAAATCATTATAGTTATTATTTTCCAGAGATAACATAAACCTTAAAACTTTACTAAGATTAAAGTCACTTAAACTTGGACCTCTTTCCCTTTTTCAGAGTCTAGAGCAGTACAAAACCCAGCCAGAGGATGTCTCTATCATTCCCACCCAGGTGGGGACTTCCACTCTTAGAAAAATGCCTCCTTTTGTCTGAGAAAGAGAGCAGATCATCACATCATTTTCCTGAGAATAGTGGATCACATATATAACAGTTTAAAGCTGACAGATAAAAATTTCCTAGGTATCATAACTTCTTATATAAATTAGCAAGAGGAATTAAATTTTCCACAGCCTACTTGAGTACATTTAGAAGGGGTGGGGAGGTGGGGGGAAGCGAACAGGTCTCCCTGCAAGAAGTAAGGGTATAAGAGTACAACTTTGTACTCTTAAGGAAGGGTCTGTTTTATGGAATTGAGCAATGCCTATATGTTCCCCAGAGCATCTTGGATTTCTGAGGGCTCTTGGGTCCACTTGGCCTTTCCTTTCCTTTCTGGAATCTCTGGATAATTAAAACAAAGAGAAGGCAGTCTAGTCAGTTCTCCTCCTTGACATTCAGGGACAACAGATGAAGCATAAACACGTGTACACAGCACTTCCCTCCCTGTGGGAACCTCCAGTATCCTTATGGCTCTGGAAGGAGTTCTGATTAAATAGAAGTGGCATCAAGCCTTCAAGGCAATGCCTAGCTTTTAGTCTGCTCAAGAAAGGTAACAAATGCCACAGAGCAAGGTTTGGGCCTTCTTCCACAGGCTCGAAGGGAAGCATGGTCCAAATTCTCTTGTTCTTTAAAGGAGACTTTGGATGAAGAGTAGAGTAAAACAATTAGTTTGTTATGGTTACATCAGTGAGCAACAGGCAGGGGTTTGAGCCGGAAACAGGTGTTTTACATGCATTAACACAGGGCTGAGATGCCAATGAGACTTAGCACATCTTGTGGAATTCTGCTAGGAGGCATCCCTTATTCACGTTACAAATGAGAATGTCCTTTGGCCTGAAATTATTGTACTTGAAGAAGAATTTACAAAACAAAATCCAAATATTCTTAGATTTTGAATGAGGGAGTGTCAGAAGGTTGGGAAGGTAAAACAAGCAGAAAGGGAGAGAAAGGACTGAGTGCTAGAATGCAAGTGAGGTTAAGACACACAGGTGAAGCAAGAGGAAGAAGAAGCATGAAAGAGAAAACATAGACACACACTGAAGAGAGACATGGACTCGGAAGGAGGGAAGAGGAGAATGGTAGTGGCGGGGATGGAGGAAGAGAGAGCCCTGAGAGAGAGCTGGTTTAGAGCAGACTGAAGTGATCCATTATCAAATCAGATGCTTTGACTTGTCTTGCTGCTTACTCGGACAGTGGTCAATGAAAGAAACTATTAAATGACATTTTTGTTAGCAGTTCTTACATTAATTCACCTTTCTTTTGATAATCTTATATGTCAGTCTAGCTTAGGCTAATGAACGCAGTGAAATGTCTGCTGCTTTCAGTGCCCTGGACGAACCTTAGGCAGAGTTTGTCTGATAGAACCTCCTGTGATGCTGGAATGTTCTCAGTCTGCCCTGCCCAATATGGCAGCCATTAAGCTACATGTGTCAACTGGACACTTAAAATGCAGGTAACTCAACTAAGAAACTGAATTTTGAAATTTTATTTAATTTAAATTAATTTCTTAGAGTATAGTTTGTATACCAAAGGGAGAAGTGAGATATAGTACAAAAAATGAACACAAAATGTTAACAGCTATGTGAGATCATATATTAGAAAACTATAACTAGTACATCAAACTAATGATTTCAGTTACTAGAGTTCTTAGAGCAAGAAAAAAATGAAATTATAATTTGTTTGAAAACAAATAATGTAAATAATGGTACCACTGGTACACAGATGTGGCATAAATTGTGAAGACAGTGTGCAAATAACTAAAAGTTGAAATTAATTTTAAAAATTAAAGTTTGGGAAATGCTAGACTAGACAATGTTTTCCAATTGCATTATACTGAAGATTGGCAAATGGCTTGACTTTATGACTATGGACTCAAAGAGTAAGAAAAAAGAGTAATTTTTCAATTGTCATAGAACAGAAAGGAGGTGTGAGACTATGAACATCTGCCAAGGAAGCAGGGATTTACGGTATTTTAAGTCGAGCCGTGAGGTTGTTGCAGAGGTCATTGGGCCACTCACGACCAACACTCCAACCCATTTGCATTTGCTCGGTGGGTGAACTGGGACAAAACGGCAATGATGATATCCCAGGGACATTGTGTAGAGTAAATAAAGTAAGTTAATGTAGGCTGCAAGCTGTGGAGCACCAAATACAAATGTTATTCTATTTTATTCTTTCTTCACTTCCATTAGCTTCATCTCCTCTTCCAGGACACCACCTGTACCCCATTTCAGTGGAGAGCAGATACTTTATTCAGAAATGCTAGCCATTACTAAGCATTCCGCTGTCCTGTTTCCTGTGGTACGTGTTCCAAAGTGTTTCCACTTGGTCAAAAACCCTTGGCATGCCCAGGCTAAGTGCTCTATTATAAAACGTAGGCCTCTGACTGTAGGCTTGATTTGGGGTATTAACATAGAGCATGTGTCCTCTTGCAAGGGGAGCAACCCGCGGGTCATTACATCTGCTGATCCTCTGAAAAAGATGCCAGGATTTTGCCAGAGTGTGCCCTGAAAAATAGCCAAGGTACAAATTAACACCCACTTTCCGGCAATGGGAACCATTCCTGAAATAAGCCACTTCCGTAAAACCCGAGGCAACCTGGAATAATCTGGGAGCCAAGACACAATTTATTACTTCACAAAGAACATAGAATTCTGATCCAGCAGCAAACTAGCTGCTGGGTTTGTTTCCTTTCCCACACAAGCTGCATTTCAAAAGCCTGCCACTCCTAATTTACAAGCCCAGCCCTTGAAAGGAATGCTTTAAATAGCCGAAGATTTATAGAATGTCATAACTAAAGACAACATAGAGATTGGGCCCTCCTCAATCCCCTTGTCTTAGATATGCGGACACAGAGACCCAGACAGGGTACATCAGCAACTTGCTGGTGATTACACAGTTAGACAAGGACACAGTCAGCCCTGACACCCAGGTATTCTGACCCCAGGATCACTTCTGTTTCTGGCTCCTCCAATTTTTCTACTACGTTCAAACATCAATCATGTTTTCAAATTAACATTTTTAAAGAAATGGTTTTCATTTCAAACTAGCAGAATCCAAAAGGGAATTCAGGCATTGCTTGGGAGATGGAGCTAGACAACATCAAAGGTTAATTTCTAATCCTGACAGATTATGTTTCAATGAAAAGAGGTAGTATTTAGCACAGGGACTAAAGTTATAGTCCACGCGTTAAGGTGACACAGAATAACACATTCATTCACTGCTGGTGAGAATGTAAATTGCTAAAACCATTTTAAAAACAATAATTGACAATCTGTATTAAATTCCTTAAGGATGTCCGAACCTTTTGACCTAGAATTTCCACTTCTAGACTTTTCCTTGAGGAAATACTGAAAAAAAATGAGCAAACGTGTTATGTTCAAGATGTTCTCTTGTAGGAGGGTAGTAGGTAGAAACTAAAAACTGGAAACAATTTAAATATGTACCAGGAGAGGTTTGGTTAAACAAATTTGGATATATGCATCCATAGGATGTTATGTATTCAAGAGAAATTATATCCTCTGCTGGGCGTGGTGGCTCACGCCTGTAATCCCAGCACTTTGGGAGGCCGAGGCAGGCGGATCATGAGGTCAGGAGACCGAGATCATCCTGGCCAACATGGTGAAACCCCGTCTTTACTAAAAATACAAAAATTAGCTGGGCGTGGTGGTAGGTGCCTGTAATCCCAGCTACTCTGGAGGCTGAGCCAGGAGAATGGCTTGAACCCAGGAGGTGGAGGTTACAGTGAGCCAAGATCATGCCACTGCACTCCAGCCTGGTGACAGAGGAAGACTCTGTCTCCAAAAAAAAAAAAAAAAAAAAGAAAAAGAAAAATGAAATTATATCCTCTGACAGAAATGTTCATTGATATGTTGTTTAAAAGGCATATTATAAAACAGCACATATAGTACGATCCCATTTTTGTTTTAAAATATTTTTATTTCCTGAAAAACAAAAACAAAGATCAGAGATTATCACGGGATAATAAGACCATAGGAGGTTTTAATTTTTTCTTCTTTTATGTATATTTTCTTTCTGCAGTGGATATGTATTAATTACATCATGAAGAATTTTTAAAAGATCTTAAGAATAAAACAAGTTTATTGTTTACTCAGCAACAAAAAACAAACAAAACAAACTGATTCAATACCATGGATGGATCTCAGAAACATTATTTTGATCAAAAGAGGCCAAACACACAAGAATTGATTTGTAACATTCCATTGATATGCAGCTCTAGGAGAGGTGGGACTATGATGATAAAAATCCCAAGGTGGATACCAACAAGAAAATAACTTTAATACCTTCTCTACTGGCAGACTCCACCAGTTGGATGATGATGCTTCTCTCTCCCACATCTGTCAAGCCCTCCTAATTACTCCTGCAGGTGGCCACGATGGAAGGGCCTCTTTCCATCACAGGTGCCATTATAAGCCTTATGCCCAGGACAGAAATGTGACCTCAGTGACTACTGCCCTTCCTCTCTCCTGATACCTGCCTTCCTTCTGCTCCCCGGCTGCTGTGCCTTGTTCTTCCTCACCTTCCTTCTATGCTGAGAGAGTGTGATATAGCCAGTGGGGCCCTAGCTCTGAGATCTGCTGGCCTGAGTTCAAGCGCTGGCTCACCCATTGACTTAAGCAAGTAAGTCAATTTCCCTAAATAAAGCAAGTAAGCAAGTAAGTCAATTTCCCTAAATAGAGGCAACTACTTTCTGATTTTTATCATTACAGTTCCATGTCTCCTAGAGCTGCATATAAATGGAATGTTACAGATCAATTCTTGTGTGTTTGGCTTCTTTTGATCAACATAATGTTTCTGAGATTCATCCATGGTGTTGAACCAATAGTTTGTTTTTTATTGCTGAGTATATCTATTGCATGCATAAGCCACAACTTATCTATTTACCTACTGATAGATGTTTGTGTTGTTTCCAGTATTGAGCTATTACGAATAGAGCTGCTAATAATATTCATGTTCAAGTCCTCTGTGTCTATATTTTGATTTCTCCTCAGTAAATACCCAGCAATTTTATTACTGGGTCAGTTGTACAAAGTGGTCGTGCCATTTTACATGCCCATCAGCAATGTGTGAGTGTTTCAGTCTCTCATCCTCACCTTGGTATTGAGAATAAAGTAGTATTAGTGGTTTTGCAAGGAGGTTTTCATTTGCATTTTCCTGATGATTTATGATGTTAACCACCTTCATGTAATTATTGGCCACTCATATATCTTTTGCTAAATGTCAATTTAAGCCTTTTGCCCATTTTATTAAGTTGTTAGTCTTATTAAGATGAGTTCTTTCTATATTCTAAATACAAGTCCTTTGACATATAAAGTAGTTTTAAAGATACTTTCCTAACCTATCTGAAACAGGGGGAGGAGCCAATTCGATAATGCTGTAACAGCCTATGAAACTTAAGGACAGCCTTTCTTGACAGAAATAACAATCCCGCTATGTACAAGGAACAGTAAAACTGAGGCTAAGAGCAATGCAAGGATGGCACATTTCCTAAGTACAGAGATGACAGGAAGCCTCGGTTCATGCCATCTTGGAAAGTCTCTAGCAGTGATGTGTGGATGGATGTCTGGTCTCCCATGAGATTCCTCTGATTCTGCATCTTCCTCAACACTACTCATCAGCTTGTGTCATGATTATCATTCCTGAGCCCTTGCTTAAGTTTTGGATCAATTTCTTTGCTCTGATCTCTATGGATTTCCTGATTCCTAAAACACTGGGTTTTGAGCTTCCTGCACCACGATGTATGTTTTCGTTTTCTTGTGTGACTTGCTGCTTACTCTGAGTCCTGTCTTAGTTCCAACTTCCTTCCCGCCACTTGGCTCTGACTCATGTCTTGCTTTTATCTCCAAGGTCAAGATGTGCTTCTGCTCTGGGCAGTCTGCACAGCTTTAGGCCCTTGGTACTGTCTTGGGTCTGGCCCACTTACTTTTATTTCCTGCATGTTCTGGCTTGCTCATGACCTACAAGACCTGGTTCCTCATTCCTTAGCCTAGAGATAATATTATGAAGGATGAGGTGGATTCTGTTTCCCAGGATAAAATATTAGCTTTGGCATTTAAGGTCTTTACCAACTGACTTCTTGTCTTCTTTCCCTATCTACTTGTAGTTGATTCATAAATAAATGTCCCAACAGGAAAACATAGTTATATCTTTCCCCATTAAATGGGCATCAATAGAAAATTGTAACCAAGGACCAAAAGAGTTGACAATATATTGCTATTTCAATGACAAGTTATTCTGAGCTAGAAGAATGAATCTGGGCCCATGTGATTTCTGACTCATACATTCATTCATTCATTCATTTAGCATTTACTGGTCACTTGCAAAGTGTTGAGTTTGGAACTGAAAATATAAACAACTCAGCTGCAAAACCTTATTCTGAGGTGTTCACTGACTGGTGAGGAAAGCCAACAGATAAAGAAATTTCCATCCACAATATAAGTGCTACAGTGCAGGTACAAGGTGCCACAGAAGTTCAGGGGAGAAGCGGAATGTTTATTCCTGGAAGCCATCAGGATATTGACAGTGATGCTGATATTTCTCTGGAAAAGTATTATTTGAACAGTGGATGTGTTAAAGGATAGGTAGGAATATGACAGAAAGATGAGGAAGACAGGGAACAGTAGAAACAAAAACATGTTCCTCCAAATCCTTCACCTCCCAAGATGCTAGAAATACTTGGCTATAGAAATCATACCTAAGTCATGCTGGGATGGAGTATCTCCCACTGTACTACTATTTGAGGTGAGTACATGGAGGAGAATATTGGTAAATAAGCAAGACATGGATCATCTCAGTCCCAGGGCATCCCATACTGTTCCTTCTTAACAGTAGCCAGTTTGATTGACTAAACTTTGTGCCTTGTCCACTAAGCTCTGAAAACAAAGCCCAGGTCTGTTTTGCGGTCTGTTATAATCCTAAAGCCTGTGACTGTAGGTACTTGGTATTTGTTAAAGAGTTGGGTGCATGATGCCGTGAACACCAGATGGGGGAGAATGGCCCTGTCTCTGCAGGCAAATCACTTGCCCTGGCTGACAGGGCATTCTAAACGTTGATTTCTAGCTTTCCATTGCTATCCTGTGTTAGTGTTTTGCTTCTTTCTCTGCATATTCAGAATCATTTAAACCACTAAAATTTGAAGGTGATCTTAGAATATTTTGTGCCTGTTTGAGAAAAGACTTCGGGGGAAATTCTTTTGTAACAGGAAATTTAAAATAGCATGTTCCTAGGACTGACTCATACTACTTTTCCTTACAGAGGCTGCTCTTAGGGGAAGGGATCCCTATGTAGAAATCTGACCCTGAACAGTGTAAACGTATTTGACATCTAACAGAGCATGAAAATGGCTAGATACAATCACCCCAGCTGTCAGTTTGAAACTGTGCTACAACAGCAATGATAGAGTAAGTGACTTCTATAATTTCTGAAGAAACAACTAAAAGGGAACCTGCTGTTTTCTTGCAAAACTGCATCCCCAGAGCAAATGTGCCAGCAGAATGGGCCTGATCAGAATGTGAATGGACAGAAGGCAAAGAGCAATGTGACATCAGGGAATTGCAAATCAAACCTACAATGCAATACTACCTCACACCTACTAGGAAAACTATAATCAAATAGATAATAACAAATGCTGATGAGGATGTGGAGAAATCGGAACCCTCAGACACTGCTGATGAGAATGTTAAACGGTGCATCTGCTTTAGGTAACAGCCTGGCAGTTACAAAAAGTTATAGAGTTACCTTATATATATATACACACGTCAACTCGCACATAAACACTCAAGGCAGCATTACTCATAATACCTGTTATGATCTGAATGTTTGTGTCACCCACAAATTTATATGTTGAAACCTAATCCCCAGTGTGATAGTATTAAGAGGTAGGGCCTTTGGGAGGTGATTAAGTCATAAGAGTCCTCATGAATGGGATGAATGCCTTTATAAAAGAGGCCAGGGGGAGTTTGTTTGCCCCCTTCACTATGTGAAGATGTAGCAAGAAAATATCATCTATGAAGCACAGAGTGATCCCTCACCAGTCGCTGAATGTGCTCACTCCTTGATCTTGGACTTCCCAGCCCCCAGAACTGTGAGCAATAAATCGCTGTTGTTTATCAATTACACAGTCTATGGGACTTTTGTTATAGCAGCCTGAACAGACTAAGACAAAAGCCAAAAGTGGGAACAACACAAATGACCATCAGCTGGTGAGTGGATAAACAAATGTATATCCACACAATGGAATCTTATTTTTTCATAAAAAGGAATAAGGTACTGTTACGTGCTATAACATAGGTAAGCCTTGAAAATCCTGTGCTAAGTGAAAGAAGCCAGCCAGAAAAGACCATCTATAGAAAATATCCAGAGTAGGCAATATCCATTTATATAAAATATCCACAGTAGGCAAATCTGTAGAGACAGAAAGTAGATTAGCAGTTACCTAGTGCTAGGGTCTGGGAGTGATTGGTAATAGGTACAGGCTTTCTGTGTGGGGTAATGAAAATGTTATAAAATTAATAATGGTGAAGGTTGCCTAACCTTGGGAATATAGCAAAAACCATTGAATTGTACACTTTCAATAAATGAATTGTATGGTATATGAATTATATTGCAATAAAATTGTTATTTAAAAAATAGCAGCCAAGGTGGATTACAGAAGAGAAGCAGGGACGAAGTTCAACCACAAAGGGAGATCCAAATAGTCCTGGGACTTGCCACTCCCCAGGTGAGTGGGGCTGGGGCTCACGGTAACATCAGAACCACTCTTGTATTTTAGCTGTCCTTTATTGCACATATGTGAGTGTATAAGTAGGTTAACTCTTAGGAAACTATCAGTCTGTGCTAATAATCACTAGCCACGTGTGGCTATTTAAATTTAAATGATTAAAAATGAAATAAAACTAAACATTCAGTTTCCCATTTGCACCAGCCACATTTCAAATGCTCAACAGCCACATGTGGTTCATGTATACAACCATACCATGCAGATATAGAACACTGCCATCATCTCAGAGAGTGCTTATCAGACAGCACGGCTCATGTGGCCACTGTGGGCTCAATCATTTCCTACTAATCCTTTTTGCTACCTCCTAATGTTAGAGTTAAAAGAACTCTTTCAAGTATTGTTGCAGCTAAAAATCTGTGTCATGACCAGGCAAAGAAGCAGGTCCCTGTAAAAAAACAGAGCTACAACAAGGTCTGCTCTCATGTGGGTGTGTCACTCAACACTTACGCGTTTGCTCTGTCCTGCTGGGATACTGGATACTTTTTATTTGTTAAAAAGAAAAGAAAAGAAAAGAAAAGAATTCTAGTATTGTTTTTATAATACTGGTGGAATAATAAACAATTGTTTAATGTTCTGAGCAGGGAGATTAAGCCCCTAGGGGAATAGGAGAGAAGATAAATCAATATTTACCAGTAGTCCTTATCCTATGTTAAATATTAGCTTAAACTTAAAAACCCGTGGTTTTTGTTGCTGCCTCGCCTTAAGCCCAGATTTCACTGGTCTTTTGCCCTTGTGGAGACATAATCATTTCAGAAGCAGTGGGAAATATTTGAACCATGTCCATTATATATGTTTTACTGTCGTCTTTAATAGTTACTGTAAACGCAGGGGTCACAGGAAAACCCTGCCTGGCTGAAATGGTTCAACCTTTGAATGCAGCAACGCATAAATCTCAGTGGGAGTCAACCAGTACTACTAATAAAGCTGTACAGTGAGCAAAATTAAGGGTAATTTGCTAGCATTTTTGAGAAAACCTGTGAGCTACACTGGAGGTTTTGTATTTCACAGATTTGCATTAACCCTCAAAACATTGGAAGTTGCTGCCCAGGCCTGTGCAGACATCATTGGAACCTTCACACTAAAGAAGAACACATTAGGCATAGAATTTGCCATGTGTTCAGCCTGGGAGGTTACCCCCTGATTTCTTAGCTGCTGGGATAACAACAGAGAAGCCAGAGAAGCCAGAGAAAGGTCTCTGTAGGGGATATGAAGCCAAAAAAATAGGTCATTATATAACATTGCCTAGACGGCCCAAACAGCAGATTGTTCATTGCATATTAAAATATTCACGTATATCACCCTCCCTGGGGTTGCCAATAAAGATCCTTTATAAACACTAACTGAATAAAATTCCCAACACCGTCTCTGTGGGGGATGTGTATTAAATACCAAGCTTTTCTTATCGATGCTAAAGCTAAGCCCTGAGAAGTGAAATAACTTGCTTTAAATCACAGTGTGCCAGGAGAAGCCCAGGTGCGCTGGCATCTGAACCTGCTTTGTAAAACCTCATTATAATTGTATAAAATATGACAAGAAATACAATCATGATACAAAGAATTTGGGAAGTTAAGTGGTTATTTAATCAAAGTCACTTAAATGATTTATGGTTGGAAGGATCAAAGAATTAATGTTACAAAATTAAGCAAAGGCCAAAACAAAAGCAGTGGGAGGGGGGAAATTTGGTTTTCCCACGTTTTAATTCTTTTGTGAAAATGAACTCAACAAATGCTTAAATATTTGCAGTGAAAGTAAATCTTTTTCCTTTTTCCTGGGAGGAAGGAAAAACAACAACAAAAATCTGTGGTGTTCAATTCAGAGTGAACACCTTGGCCTTTGAAAAGTCTCTGAATCCTCCCACCATTATTCTCCACTTTAGCAGTAGCAAGGGAGAGAATCTATTATTCCTCCTTCATGCCCCAAACCAAATCTGAGAAAAAGAAGCTGGTGGAGACATCCCCAAACTCTGCCTCAGTCCAATACCAAATGTCTGTTAAAACGCCCCTCAAGACCAACCTGGTTACCAGTTCCACACAGGCCAAACAGTCCAACTCTCTTCCCCCTTCCTTTTTGTTCTCCTTGTTTCCCATTATTTGGTTCCCTTTCCATTTGATTGGCTCAGCCGAAAACAGAAGCCACATTTTCTTTATCTTTCTCCGCACTCAGACTTCTCCCCTTGACCCCTACAGCAAAACATCTCTTTATCATACCACCAAACATAAGCTCAGCCATCCTCTAGTACAAAACATCACTCTACCACACTGCCAAACACGAACTCACCCATCCTCTCACACAAAACATCACTAGATCACACCGCCAAACGCGAGCTCACCCATCCTCTCACACAAAATATCACTCGATCACACCGCCAAACGCGAGCTCACCCATCCTCTCACACAAAACATCACTCGACCACACCGCCAAAGGCGAGCTCACCCATCCTCTCACACAAAACATCACTCGACCACACCGCCAAACGCGAGCTCACCCATCCTCTCACACAAAACATCACTCGACCACACCGCCAAACGCGAGTTCACCCATCCTCTCACACAAAACATCACTCGATCACACCACCAAACGTGAGCTCACCCATCCTCTCACACAAAACATCACCCGACCACACCGCCAAATGCGAGCTCACCCATCCTCTCAAAACATGACTCGACCACACCGCCAAACGTGAGCTTACCCCTCCTCTTATACAAGAGCCTGGCATGTAGTAACACTGTCACATTCAAATGAAAAGAATTACTCTACTTCTTTGATGGTAATCTGAGGTAAATAATGAAACTTTTAATTATCCTTCACAACGCCAAAGACTCTACTTGCTGTTTTTAAGCACGAGGTTTATCCCCAGACTACAAGTGAGTTAAGGTCTGTAGAGAGACCATGGTCTGTAACAGAATGAAAGGCTGGGTTATGAAGAAAACCTGGTTTGTCTTCAGGTCTGTTTCATGCTTAGTCCTAATCCAGGCAGCAGCATTGCCATATCTCCCTGCTGCTTGCTTCCCTACTGTATTCAGGTCACTCTGTAGACATCGTACCCTGCTGCTTGCTTCCCTACTGTATTCAGGTCACTCTGTAGACATCGTAACCAAGCAAAGACCTCCCTGATCACAGAATCTAGAAGAGCCCACCCACACCATCTTTCTCTCTAGCCTGTTTCTCCTATTCAACTTTTCTTCAGAGCAGCTATGGTCACTGATATTCTATGTCCGTGCATTTATTATCAATCTCCCCTCTGGAACATAAGCTCCATGAGGGCAGGTACTTTTGCCTTGTTTGCAGCTGTATCCTCAGTGCCTAGTATAGATTTGTCCATTCAGTAGGCACTCAATAAATACAGAACAACTGAAGGATGAACAAACAGCTGTCATTCACTGGGGGAAAACATTTACCGAGTAACAAGTCATAATAAAATCTACCAATTACTGAGTGTTTACTAGACACTGTGCTGAGTGCCAGTGGCAAGCACGTTGGGTGTTCTATCAATGCAACAACTTTCTACCAATGGGCAAAGTTCTGTTTTTAATAAAATGTATCTTGCCCCAGTAGAGCAGTGACACACAGTTCGAGGGTTATTCATTACCCCCTCTTCATTCCAGCATGAAAAGCTTCTAACTTCTGCCAATATGGATATTAGAATGATTCCTACTGTATTCATTTCATTTTTAAGAACATCCACAATATTTATGCACTGGAGCCTGCTGGAGAAAAAAAAATCTTTCACTACAATAACCAGATTTAAATGTTTTCATCATCAACCAGTTGGGCAGCTTGGTAGAGAAATTCTCCAAATAGGTAACAGATGGTAAACTTTCCTGCAGAAAGTAGCTTCAGACTTAACACCTACCTAGGATCCACCACTTTTTAAAATGAAGAGTCAATTTAAGGTTCTCTATTAATTTTGTATCAAATGGTTTCTACTGCCTGGAAGATACAGTATGGTGAAAGCAGCCAATAAAATATGTGGGATTTGGAGTCCAACAGACCCAGGTTTGATTTCTAGCTCTGCCACTAGCTGTGTAAAATTAAGTTAGATGCTTTGCTTCTTGAAGTGGAAATGTCCTTGCTGCTCATCTACCATTGTGTAACTAACATGTAACCGTTATTTGGTCTGGGGGTTGATTTTACTCCACTTACAAACTAATGAGTTAACCTATCACAGTTTCATGGATACTAGCAGAGAATCTTGGATAAGGAGACAAAGGACTTTATTACTCATGGCACAGCAAGTAGCATGGATATTAGTGTTTGCAATTGGTTCCCACTGTCTCCAAGTCCACAGGGGCAATACAGAGAGGTCCAGACAGATGTTGCACATGCAGTGTGTTTGCAATGCAGCAGAGGAATACTGAGCTTGGGAAT
The DNA here is from genome assembly GCF_047675955.1 of Chlorocebus sabaeus. Taxonomy (NCBI): domain Eukaryota; kingdom Metazoa; phylum Chordata; class Mammalia; order Primates; family Cercopithecidae; genus Chlorocebus; species Chlorocebus sabaeus. The sequence continues at coordinate 47,302,148 of NC_132929.1, read as the reverse complement.
GCATTGCTTTCACAGCAAGCAATAAACAAGGCTGTTCTTCATTCTGGAGGTAGGCCTTCCCTCATTTCTAAATGTTGCTCACTGAAAACACAGTCCTGAAAAATGGGTCAGGTAAAGGGGATCATGGCCTCATATTCCGGTCATACCCAACAAGGCATGTAGGAGTGTGAGTAAACCCATGGAGGACTGTTTCCAATAATAACATGATGAAATTATCCCCCCCAAGTTCCTACAACTCGGTATCTGAAGATTCCACCTGCCTCCTCCCTCTTTCTCTCAGAAAGGCTTCCTTTTTTGAAAAAAACAAAAATCCATCCTTTTATTTTTCTTTTTGCATCACACTCAAAGAATTCTAAAATGTTTGAGCTGGAAGGCATTTTTCAAACCAAGTAGTTGTAAAATTTTAGGTAGCTATTAAAACTTACACAGAATTTTTGTAATGCATGGAGAAATGCTTCATATAATGTTAAGAGAAGAAGTAGGATCCAACATTTATAATATCGAAAAATACACTACATATACATGATAGTTTTCTGTGTTTTACAAATTCTACATTGAAAATGTATCTCACTTCTCTACTCAAAAGAAAAAGGAAATGCTCTAGCTCACCCCCTTTACTTTACAGATGAGCAACTGAGAAGCATACAGGTTAAATGACCTCCCCCAACACCGGCTCCCCACCCGCTGCCGCAGGCCCTTTGCAGAGCTGGTAATGAAAGGCACAGCCTCTAATTTTCAGTGCTGTGACTTTGGCCCTCACCTCTGGGGATTTGGGAGGGGCAGCAGGGCAAAGCTGGGTAGGGAGGATCTGGCCAAGGTAACCATGACTGTCTGAACTTGGGGAAGAAGTCCTTTGCATTCAATGACTGTTGGCAGCTGGACTCAGGTTTCCCTGCCCATTACTATAACTGGCATAAGGGAGAAGATGAATTCCCTTAAGCCTGGGCTTTTTATGGTAAGCCACTCCCTGTTCAAAGTTGGCGGCCAATTGAGATGTGGCTTAACCCAGGGCAAAACAAAGCCCTGAGACTCCAGTAGGCAGAGCTGAGGCTGGGCTCTGGCGCAAACTCCTGAAGGGCTGGCTTCAACATGAGCTATCTGAATTACTTGTCTAGACAGTTCCCATTTCACTGGATCATTAAGTGGTCCTCCTGCCCTCTTAGCAATGTTCATAACTCACATAAGCATCTTTCTCAATCACACACTTCTCTCTTTTTCCTTCACTATTATTTTCAAATGACATTACTGCATCATTGTACTTTTTATTTTATTTTTTGGTAGTGAAGACTTTGCTACTCCTTAACTGCAGTAGAAGAACCCAACAAAAGTCATTAGAAGATCTCATTGGAGAAGCGGTTAATTTGCTCAGTTGAGTTACAATGAACCCCTTGGAGCTCCATGGGGTTTGTTTCTAAAGTCCTGCAGTCTAATTCTGGTCCTGCTTCCATGGGGAGGGCATGTGGCTTTCTGACACCTGTCAAAGACAACTCGAAGTAACATTTCAACACCAAGCCCAAGCTTTTCTCCAGGCACAAAGGATATGGAGTCCAAAGATATGGTCTTTGCCTTCCTGGAGCTTGGGGTGTAGAGGGAGGCAGATGAGGTTCAAGGTGGCAATGTGGGGAGGTAACTGCTAGAAAATTCCTGACTACTCCCCTCCTCTCTTCAGCCCCCACTTTTCAAACTTTGGGACAATGTAGGGAACAGTGTCCCCAGCTGAGAACATACAAGAAGGGGGAGATCTGAGTGTGGCTGAAAGACAAACACACAACTAAGTACAGGCCTTTCAATATACTTCCTGAAAAATCTTGTGTTCTACAAAATAGTGCCCTAAAAATAGTGCAGTTTATGGGAGAACTAAGAGCCAACAACTCAAAATCTATGCAGCTTTTTAACTAGAAGCCAGGAAAACCCAAATTGGTTCCTGGAATATAATTTGACATCCCAAGTAAGAAACTCAGAACTCTGGAGTCTGCCTCAGGGAATATTTAAAACATACAGCATCGAAAAAGTGGCACACTGACTTGCAGGTGCTGGGGCAAGGTGGTGAGACAGAGCTCTGAGCCAGTGGGGCAGCCATTACAGGCGTGCAGGAGGAAGCACAACCAACTGCAGTCCTGGAGCTTCAGCAACCTCCCCTGAGGGGAGCCCCAGGCATGCGCTCATTTTAAATTTGCCTAATACAGATTTAAAAAGGCTCCTGCCTATGCAGCACCCTACTGAGACTTTTGGGTAGAGTGTGTGTGTGTGTGTGTGTGTGTGTGTGTGTGTGTGTGTGTGTGTATGTGTTTGTCCTGCTGAAGTTTTAAATTCTGCTCCCACTATTCCACTTCCCCCTGCCTAGGAAAACTTACGGATGAACCAAACTAATTTCCACAGTACACTGATAACATTCTACCTTTTACCAGTTATTTGCGAACTAAGCAATGTCGTAATACAAGTTGTAACAGAACAGGCTGCAACTCACAGGACAGCTGAGCCTGAAACACAGACCCCACGGAGCTGACAGAAGGGTCCTGCCACGGCAGTAGCCTTGGGCCAGTTCAGACCAGGAAAGACAACCTGCTTTTCAGGCTGCCATAAGTGGTGGAAATGGAATTGTGGGATACAATGGGATCATCTGATCCTTTAAGAAACTTGAAAGTTTAATGTGTTGTTTTGTGTGAATTACATGGATTTCTATAACCTTGTGTTGACATTCTTGTATCTGATGGGGTTTGACAAGGCAGGCCACCTGCAAACAACCTGGCCTTGGTTGGCATGGGCCTTACAGGGTAGAGCCAGTCTCTGGAGACAAATGTACTGTCTCCGTACCATGCGGATGGCAAGCTCCTCTTGACAGTACATGGGGAAGGGAGAGTGACAGAGTCAGTACAATCCAATACTTAACACTGGGGAGAGGTTGGAGGGAGAGGCTGAAACAGATCCCTCATCCTGATGGGTAATGCATTGTTCTAAACATCATGGTGTACAACCTAAATTACAGAAGGAAAAAAACCAAAAAACACAAACCTGGAGGCAAAAGATATTTGACTCCCAAGATCTAGATCAGCAAAACCACAGATGGGAGTTAAGGAACAACATGGCCATAAACTCAGCAGACTATAAACTCTTTATGGGCAAGGACAACTCCTGACACCATGCCTGAATACAGAAGGTGCACCGATCAATTCTTTTTGAAAGAAAACATTCAGTATGACATTATGGGCATGAGCCACATTTAGAAAACATGTTCATGCCTTTTTTTCCCCTCAAAATAAACAAAACACCATTTTACCACTTTAAAAATTACTCACAAGTTTTAAAGGATTTCTTGTAGTTTTTCAAATTCCTTCATTGTTTGCTTCTTGAAACAAAACAAAGAACTGGATCTTCTGCTTATACAAAGAGAACCGGCCCACTTTCTAGTATTCTTAGACTTCACTAAGCCTGAGCTGATAGCTATGAATCACTTGGGTATCGCCAAGAGCTTCTGACACTTTCCAAATTATAGGACTTCCCTGTTGCAAGATCAGATAACTGTATTGTTTGGCATTTCATTACCATTTGCCTTACCTATTTGAAGCTTATTTTTCCATCTATGTTTCTGTTCCCACACAAACTTGAACCACCTAAATTTCCTCTACTTTTGCAAGATTTTATTTTAAAGTTGGAAACTTGATTTTTTAACTTTTGCTTTTGACCGCTGCTTTTCCACTTTTACATTTGCTATTTTAATCACAAATTTTGCCCCTGTTTGATTTGGCTGTCTACTTCTGCCTGCCATTTTTTTTTTTAAATCCCATCTTGTTATTTTTCTATATCTAATTTTGCATTTCAGCTCTTCAATTTTCTTCCCCAAACTCTAAGAAAGTCTTTTTAAAGTATATGTCTGTTTCATTCACTCTCTTGGACAATGAATATCTGTACAGAAAAAGATTGTTGGTACTAAAGCAAAAGAGAATAATTGTGGGGACAAGGTCTCAGTGAAGATGTGAAGGTGTGGTGTTCTGGGCATTTTAGAGAAGAATCTCTGTACCATCTAGTGTAATCCTGCAAGGATGGGGAAGTAAGCATAAGGATGGGAATCTGTTGAGGTAGAGGCAAGGACTGTGCTCAAGAAAATTCATCAAGGTGAATATGCCAGTACTGTCATGTAGCTATCATGTGCCCCTGAAATGATGTGATAAGGACACTTCACCTGCATAGTATTCTTCCCTCAAATCCATCACCCCAGTCTAACAAAGAAAAACATCTGCAAATCCCATTTTGAGGGACACTCTACAACACACCTGACCATACTCTTCAAAACTGTCAAGGGCATGAAGTACAGGGAAGACTAAGAAACTATGACATGCCAGAAGAGACTAAGGAGACATGATGACTAAATGTAATGTTGGGTCCTGGATTGGCTCCTGGAATAGAAAAAGGAGGGCAATGGAAAAACTGCTAAAGTCCAAAGAAAGTCTAGAATTTAGTTAATAGTAATGTACCAAGGTTGGTTTCTTAATTTTAACAAATGTACCCTAGTAATACAAGATGTTAACACTAGGGGACACTGAAACTGGCTAAGGAGTACAGGAACTCTCTCTACTATCTTTGCAACTTTTCTGTAAATCTTAAGTTACTCCAAAATAAAAAGGTTAGTTCATAAAATTAACCCAAATAATGAAGTATTCTCAAACTCCTTGTATTTGTGGCTTTAACCACTGGCTCCATTTTCTTCTTTTTCTCCACCTTGTACAATTATTTGTAATACTTTGTTTCTAAGATGAATGTGTGACTTTAGTCTTTTATGCTCTGAAATGGTTTATTCTAAGGTCACCTGACTTCATAAAGAGGTCCTGTAATTGTTCATCAATTCTTCTCCATAAAATCAACAGTGGTGACTATTTTCACCTTTAATTGTCTCAGCTTCCTTAACCCCACATGCATACATTCATTCATCCCTCATGCATTTGTTCAACATATATTCAAAGCCCTATCATAGGCCAGACCCTGAGCAACCCTTCACGATCTGCTGGTGATTTGGAGTCCTAGCCCTCAAGTCATCAAGATAAAGAAAGGTGAAATTCTCCATGACTTGATCATCACAAAACAAGGGCCGGTCTCAGAAGCCTTGCTAAATCTCAAAGTATGATTTGCTGTGCTATTTGAAAAGCCTTCACTTTCCATTTTTTTCCACCTCTCCCTTCCCTCCCCAAGCTAGGACCATGCTACGCTCCCCTAAAATCATAATGTACTGAGTCACTGAGTCCCACAGACTATCTGCATGGAGAGTGCCAGTATGGAGTGATTCTTCATGGTCAATTGAGTGAGGAAATTACAGCACAGACAAAGGTTCCATTTTCTTGTTTTGTGTATGACTTTCATCTTTTGAAAAAGTTAGGAGGGTTGGCTCCAGGAGTGGATTCAGTGACTCTTTTGACTTTACTATGACTGTCTCAATGCATATTGTCCCTAGAGCCAATACATTAGGCCAACAATCCTGGAGAGTGACATTCCTGAGGAGAGGGGTTGGGAGGTCTATAGAGAGGATAGCCCAGGCCCCCTTTGCTGAAGATGTACCACAGCCTGGGGGCTGTGGTGGCTCCCTGAGTATGTGAAAGGCCGAGTGGCCTCAAACTGGGTCCCAGCCAGACTGATACAATTCTGCTGGTCAAGGCTTTCTCAGCATGCTGCTGTGATGGGACACTTGTTTTGTTTTGTTTTTTCACTTGTGGACCAGACAGACTCCTAAAGGGTGGGCTGGGAATCCCAAGGTGGAACAGCTCCATGCTAAGGTGAGGTCATGAGAGCTTGGTCATGGGGTGCTGGGGACAATGGGAAAGTGTGGTGTGGACTTGAGTCAGGGTGAAAATGCTCCCTGAGGAATAAAACCCTTTCATCCTTGCTGTGGCCTACAGAGCTGTGATCTGATGCCTATCTACCCCTCTGACCTTCTTCCCAACCACCCTCTCAACATTTTTCCGTGCTTCATCAATGCTGGTCCTCTTTCTAGTCCTCAAATATGCCAGGATCATTCCAAATGTTTTTGCACATGCTGTTCCCACTGCCTGGAATTGTCTTTCCCATAGCTCTTCACAAGGCTTCACGTCAATCACAGCTCAAATGTGTCCTCAGAGAGGGCTTCTCAGCAACCAATCTAAAATTGTCCTTCAGTCACTATCACAGGAACCTATCTGAGTGGTCCTCAAACTTTCCTGGTTGATGGCACCCACATAATTGGTACGTTGTGCTGTGCTGAACTGTATTTAAGTTCATTCAACTTACACTATACAATTCAACTGTATCCAAGTTCAGTCCACTGCAAATTGCCCGAGTAAGATGACGGACTCTGATGTGGCACCTGGCACATATAAGGGTTGAGGTAACAGCACATTTAGTGTTAGTTCTTAGGACTCTATTATTTTGGCCATTTGTCAGAAAGACCTCATTTATAAAATGATTTCTCTCTTCAACTCTCACTTAAGACATTTCCTACCTTTATTGTCCCTAAAGATGTACAGGAGCCTGAAATGATCTTCTGTAGAAGATATTCTGCTTCTATTCAGTATGTATTCTATACATAGAATATATTATGATCTGATATGTTATTTTTCAAGTCAGCTGTTTTGCCTCTTTTATGTTGCAATGCTTTAATCATCTTTGTTCCCAGCCACCTCTCAAAGTTCCTTCATTTCTCTAACTTGTGAAGCATAAGACTTGATATGTTACTATTGCACACAGTTCATTTAAAATTAGAAGATTTTCAGCAGATTTTTTAATTATTAAAACATCCTTAGTATTTGCTTTTGGATAAAATACTGTATTCCTTTTTATTGGTGATCCATGATAACCTCTAAATTGTTTTCTACCATAAAAGTTCGCAAAGAAGCACACCCATTATTTTCATTCACTTCCCCACCCTAATTTTGTTTAACTTTAGTACTGTTAGTTCATTTTCATAACACATGATAAGTGTTGAGAGGTGTTTTTAAGTGCTTTCTGGGCTGAACTTATATTATACACAAGCATCTCTAACCAGATGCAATACCTAGATGCTTGGACTTGCCCTGATTACACTCCATTCCTTTCAGTAACTATATCAACTCTAACGACCATGCCATTTATCCCTGTACAATGGGGCTCTAATTAAGGTCCAGTTCCCACAAATGTTCTGGAATTTTATGAAAATATTTCTCTATGAGATCAGTACTGTGGATTAGTTCTACTTTATTTCTAAAATCAATCAATGTCAAAGGCCTCATTCTCAGTTTTATATTTAAACATGTTCCACATTCCTGGGCAGATCTTAAACATAGTTAAATAGGTGTGTTCTCTGCATGATTTGTTCCCTCTTTGGCAGCAGAAATTATGTAACACGCATTAAGTAGAGGAGGGAGAGATGGGAAAGAGAAGTCAAAAGATGACTCCTAGATGACACCAAAATCAAAATTAGGGTGGGGGAATGAATGAAAACAATGGGTGTGCTGCTTTGTGATCTTTTATGGTAGAAAACAATTTAGAGGTCATGATGGATCACAGATGAAAAGGAACACAATATTTTATCCAGAAGTGGGAAGAGTTATTTGCATTTTTAAATTCAAATCTGCCTTCAAACATTAGCTGTTCAAAAGATACAAGGTTTAGTGAATTAAGTCAGAGGACACTGGATTATTCCATCAGCTCAGCCTTGCTATGTTGAAATGCCTTCTCCAAATGACCTTGGCATTACCTAGCCCCGGCATGTAGGCAGTAAACAGCTCACATTGGCAGAATTGGAAAATACCAGCATAAATGAGAACAGAAAGGGAGGGAAGATTGAGAAATGAGGATGAGAATGAATAGAACACAGCCTTGGTAATCAGATAAGCCCATTTGAGGTATACCCAGCTTCTGCCATGTACTAGTTGTATGACCTTTGATAATTGAAGTTATTAAATGTGAGTCTCAATTTCTTTCTTTGCAAAATAAGAATACCAATACTTACATCAAGTTTATACTGAAAATAATCATATATGGATCTGTGATACACTGAAAGTGCTGAATATATGTGAATTGTTTTGTCTCTTTCTGCCTTCTCTAAAAGAAAAACACAGCTTTGGTGGATTTTTTTTTCACACTCATCGCCAACAACGATCTTATTTTTATATATAAAGAATTGCACTAGATGGAAAGACATATCATGTTCATGGATTAGAAGACTTAATATTGTTAGAATATCCATGCTACCCAAAGCAATCTACAAAGTCAATGTAATGTTTATCAAAATCCCAATGGTATTGCTTTGCAGAAATAGCAAAAACAATTCTAAAATTCATATGGAACCACAAAGAACCCTGAATAGCCAAACGATCTTAAAAAAGAAAAACAAAGCTGGAGGCCTCACACTTTCTGGATTCAAAACATATTACAAAGCTAAGTAATCAGAACAATGTGGTACTGGCATAAAACAGACATGTAGACCAATGGAACAGAAGAGAGAGTCCAAGAATAAATTCTCACATATGTGGTCAAATGGTCCTCCACAAGGGTGCCAAGGTTACACAATGGGGAAAGAACAGTTTCTTCAACAAATGGTATTGGGAAAACTGGACTTCCATATGCAAAAGAATGAAGTTAGACTCTTACCTTACACTATATACAAAAATTAACTGAAAATGGATTAAAGACCTGAACATATTATCTGAAACTAGAAAACTCTTAGAAGAAACTTTACTGGAAAACCTTCATGACATTAGATTCAGCAATGATCTCTTGGAATACGACACCAACAGCACAGGCAATAGAAACAAAAATAGACAAATGGTATTATACTGAACTTAAAAACTTCTGCTCAGCAATGGCAACAATAAACAAAGGACAAAGACAACCTATAAAATGGGGGAAAATATTTGCAAATGAAATATCTGAGGGATTAGCATCTGAATATATGAAAAACTCCTACAACTCAACAACAACAACAAACCTAATTTAAAAATGGGCACAGGACGTGAACAGACATTTCTTCAAAGACCATATACAGATGGCCAATAGGTGCATGCAAAGGTGTTCAAAATTAATTATCAGGGACATACAAATCAAAACCACAATGAAATATGACCTCACATTTGGTATGGCAGCTACCACAAAAAAAAACAACAGATAATAACAAGTGTTGGTGAGAATGCGGAGAAATTGGAACCCTTGTACACTGTTAGTGGGAATGTAAAATCGTGCAGCTGCAATGGAAAACAGTACGGTGGTTCCTCAAAAATAAAAAATTGAATTATCACAGGATATGCCAATTCCACTTCTGGGTATCTATCCAAAAGAACTGAAAACAAGACCTTGAAGAGAAATTTGCACACCCATGTTCACTGCTACATGACTCACAAAAGCTAAAATGTGAACCCAACTGTAGATGAATGGATAAAGTGGCATATTCGTACAATGGAATATTATTCATCCTTAAAAAAGGGAGGAAATCCCAACATATGCTACAAATGGATAAAGCTCAAGGGTATTCTGCTAAGTAAAATACGCCAGCACCAAAAGACAAATACTGTATGGTTCCAGTTATATGAGGCATTTAAAGTAGCCAAACTGTTAGAAACGGAGAGTAGTATGGTACTTCCTGGGGCTGAGAGAAGGAAGAAACAAGGAGTTGTTCAATGGGAACAGAGTTTCAGTTTTGGAAGATGAAAAAGTTCTAGAGATCTTTTGCACATCAATGTGCACATACAGTAATTAACACTATTGTACTATACACTTAAAAATTGTTAAGATGGTCAATTTTTTGTTAGTTTTTTTTTTTTTACCATAATAAAAAAACAATTGTGCCAAGCACCTAAGATATCTAAACATGGTACTCAAGTTGCTTAGAAGATAAGTGTATGAAAAATATAGTACATGGTATCCTATATGGCATGGCAAAAATGTGCTGGGGAAAATACGTGCTTCAAAAACTCAAGTGTTTGAGAGACTGCTGCTCCTTGGGTAGTCAGGGCAAGAAGAGAGAGCCTTCCTCCTGGGCCTTGGAGGAAGGAGGTGCTGCTGGCAGAGAGGAGAGCATGAAGCAAAACTGCAATGACAGGGTAGCAACTGGGGACCAGGAGTTGCATCAATTAGCCCAGAGTGAAGGGTTTGCCTTTGGAAATAATGAAAGAAAAGGTGGGAAAGGTAGGACCCATCTGATCAATGCCAAGCCACAGCACTTAGAATTGATTTGTCATCAATTCAATACTAATGAGGGTTCTTGAGCTTGGGGATTAGATGACCCACCCGAGGTCACCTTGTAAGACTGACCTGTGCCGGGTGTGGTGGCTCACACCTATAATCCCAGCACTTTGGGAGGTCAAGGCAGGTGGATTGCTTGAGTTCAGGAGTTCAAGACCAGCCTGGGCAACATGGCAAAACCCCATCTCTACAAAAAATACAAAAAATAAAAAAATAAAAATACAGTGTGGTGGTGTGTGCCTGTGGTCCCAGCTACTTGGGAGGCTGAGGTAGGAGGATTGTTTTAGCCCAGCAGAGTGAGACTGCAGTGAGCCATAATCATGCCACTGCTATCCAGCCTGGGTGACAAAGTGAGACCCTGTTTCAGGAAAAACAAAACAAAAAAAAATTAACCTGGTTGCGGTGTGCAGGATCCATGCAAAAGGCAGAAACCAGAGGCAGAGAGGGCAGCAAGGATGAATACTGCAATGTCTAGGAGCCAGTGGTAAAGCCTGGATGGAGGGTGGGCATGGGAGTGGAGGAAGGTATGATTCCAGACCGACAGAAGCTATGATTCTGTAAGGAGGAAGAGTATTAGGAGAGGCAGTCATGGGATTTGTACTTAAAAAACAGAAAAACAATAAAGCACTGTTTCCCAACTACTATCAGCAAGACATCAACACCCAAGCACAACTGGGGTGAAAAAATGCAAAATATTTTAAAACACATTTCAGGCACTTTACACAGCAGGAAGGTTTTGTGGGTTTCAACTTGCAATGGACCCTAAGATGTTAACATTTAATTAGGCTAGAAATAATCAGCTTTCTCAAGAAGCATGAGTTGTTCCCCTCTTAAAGCATGATAAATTACAATACTATATGGATTATTCCCATGGATTCTTTCTGATTAGAAAGTGTTACAAAATTTAATATTGTTTTGAGGAACATAATCCAACAGCAGTGTTTCTGTTGGTTAAAAATTACTTAATCATTAAATTTGAGTGAGTATTAGATTTCTATCACCAACCCATGTTGGCTTCATGCCACCCCAGTTAGGATAAGTGCCTAAATCATTATGAGAATCACCTATAACCCACCCTTCCCTTGTCATTTTAACTCAAACATATTTAATTCCCCACTTCAAAAATCCTATTAGCAAACACCAGACGTTCTATCTGTAAATGATATGAAGTTAATGATCCCAAAGCAATATTTTAATTCAGGGCATCAAACCCATATATTTTTCTAAACAATGACATTTAAAATACATTATGGGAAATCTTTAGAGCCCAGTGGTTATATTCAATGACTGAAAACTTTATGTTGATAAACAGGAAAAAAAAATTCAAAGAGAGACTACAGTGGTCTGGGGACCTATACAATACAGTGACGCTAGCTTGGCAAGTAATGTTTTTCCACAGGGCAAGTCGATCTGAAAAGATTAAACTTCATCTCTGTAGACAGGACTCCTTGAACAAAGAAGTAGGCACTACAAAATAAATTTATTAAAAATATATATTTATATATTATTCATATGTGTGTATATATATTATTTCACACACATATATACCTTTTTTTTTTTTTTTTTTTGTGATGGAGTCTTGCTCTGTCACCCAGGCTAGAGTGCAGTGGCACGATCTCTGCTCACTGTAACCTCCGCCTCCCGGCCTCAAGTGATCCTCCTACCTCAGCTTCCTGAGTAGCTGGGACTTCAGGCACGCACCATCACACCCAGCTAACTTTTGTATTTTTTAGTAGAGACAGGGTATTGCCACCTTGGCCAGGCTGGTCTCGAACTCCTGACCTCAAGTGATCTGCCTGTGTCAGCCTCCCAGAGTGTTGGGATTACAGGCATGAGCCACCGCACCCGGCCACATATATACCTTTCAGACACATAGCCATATTCCCCTTCTCTTATTAACACAGCATTTTGGAAAACATTCAAATTTGTATAACTGTATTAACCTGGCAGAAAGGTTTCATTTTGGGTGCAACAATTTCAGAAACTGCACAACATCCTTCCTTTGGCGAAATACTCTTTGGTGGTTGGAATGCAGTGGCAGTGCTGGTGTTCTTACTTCTTGGATGGTGAAGTCTGCAGCATGCCCACTGTGATGTATTTCCTTCTCTCTGGCTGGTAATTAACTCATCACCCTGCTCAGAGCCCAAAGTTTCCAGCAAATGCTCCAGGAGTTGTTTATTTCATTTTTAGCTGCTACCAACCCTGTGGCATGGCTGCTACCTTCTTTCCATTTTTAGCTGGAAAGAAGGTAGGAGCCATGTCACAGTGTTTTCCTTTCTTTAATATTGCTTATGGTAGAGACTGAGTCACTTCCTCAGACTCATTCTCCCCTTCTTCCTAAGGATAGAACCCTAGCTTTATTCCAAGCATCATTGTGCCTGGTTAGATGACTATAGTTTCCACCCTTTCTTGTATCTAGAGGTGTCCAATGAGATGTCAGTAGAAGCTATAGGGTAAGTTTCTGGGAAAGGTGCTTAAGAGGGGAACAGGCAGTAACGTACTTTTTGCTTTTCTCCTCTTTCTCCACCTTGCTGCCTAGAATGTGGTTCTGTTGACAGGAGCTCCAGCAGCCACCTTGGGCCTGGAGGCAACCTGGATGGAAGCTGCATGCTGGCAGTGACAGAACAAAAAGACTGAGGAACTTAGGATCCTCACTGCCCATACACAGACTTCTTTCAAGTGAAAGAAAAAAGAAAACCACCTTTGGGACTATAGGCCATGATTGTCTTGGAATCTTCTGTTTATGAAGCCGATTCTAAATCTCAGTAACATAATAATTCATCCCAACTGCTTTCTATTGTACACTAAATCAACTTTTAATATGAAACATGAATTTTGTTGTACCATGAAGAAACATTAGCATGCAAAAGCTGTAGTTCAGGTAAGTGATAGGTACAATTACACATCCTTAAATTATCTCAGCTCAGCTCGAAGAACATCTCAGATTCACCTAGAACAAGTGATATTCCAAACTGATCTGTAACTTAAGAAATCAAAGGACGGTATTTAGCTAAATCCATCCCTTCCTCTAAGGGAGAAGCTTCTGCTAGCAGGCAGACCAGTGCCTGTGCTGGTGGTTTACTGTGTAGGGAAGAGACTGGCATGAACTGTGGCTGCCCCTCCAGAATGTAAGCAGGGGGAGGCCCTGTCCTGAACACTGCCAAAGCCTGAAGTTCTAACCAGTCCCTCTAGTGATTCTACCATGGGCTTAAATGAGATGCATGGTCTTTTCCTGAGGTGAAGCCTCACGGAGTTACTAAAACCAAAAGGACATGGTGCTTGGGAGAGTTTCTGGGGACAGTGGCATGTGTTTGTAAAACAGTTTTTACCTGGGATTAAGAGGTTTTAGACTTTCTCCTCTACAGCCCACATAGGAGGTTTCTAAATCCAAATTCTTTTATGTTACAAAGATAATAATATTGACCCTCATTTTAATCCTTTACAGTGTCTGCAGTCTGCAGTTGTCATGACCCAGCAGAATTTGAGCAGGTCCTATTTCACTTGTCTGGTATCAGATGCCCCGAGCACAGGGAAGAATGTTTCATTCTTTCCTATGTCATGTTTCTAACAAAGAGAAACTATACTTTTAGTATCCTATTTCAGTTTAGAGTGGTATCGCCAGGGTGAAGGGATGGGAGGGAGGGAACGAATATTGGGGACAATCAGTTAATCACAATAAGATGCTCAAAGTCCATTCCTTTCCTGGGGCAGACTGTGCTCTGAGAGGGGCCACTGTCTACTTGTGGGTTTTGTTCTCTGGTTAAAGGGACTTTGGTGTCTGGGTCTTTACATTTGAGGGCAGGGTTGGAACTGCTCCAAGCAGTAGGAGAGGAGGGCTCCATTTCAGCATTCTCAAAAGTAACCCAACAATTCAAATTTATGGTGAGAAAAAAAGGGTTGGGTTGCTATTGGCAGTTGTCAACTTGAATTGTTAGCAATTTCTACCTTTCGAGGAAACTGTGACTTAGGTCACTGGCACCATCTCTTCTCCCCACTTTCTGAAAAGCAATAAATTGCCCACATTTCCTCAGCCTCCCTCCTCTCACCCGTCACTGGGCCTGAGCCAGGTCAGCTGTATCAATACTTGGGGAGGTGCGTGGACCATTAAGCTGAGAGTCAGTGGAGACCTTTCCTACCAGCACCTCATCAGAGCACATAAATCTCTTCTTAGGCCCTGAAAGAGAAACAGATGCCAAAAATATGTCGATTTACAAAATGTTTTCATATCTTTAGGGTATTTTATTTCTCCTGCTTCTTGTGACATAAATAGCACATAACCCTGACCCTGGGATTTTTTAATAACCAGCTGTGAAATTTCACTAGCACTGGCATAAAATCAAGAGCTGAAAATAATTCATCCCAATGTATGGAAGCTTCTGTCCTCCTCTGATGGGGTTTTGATTTGGTAATGGTTTATAAAGCCACTCTTCTTCCTGATCTGAAACAGAACTTAAAAGAAAAATATCAAATTCACTAATGGGCAAGAATCCAGAAGGTATTTCTCTTGGGGTCCATCATGTGGTGGTGGTGGGGGTCAGAATATGGAAAAGTAAAGAGGAAACATTGTATAATACAGGCTTCAGTTGCTTGAAAGCTTTTAAAAATATTTAATTAAAAGTCAGTGTCCTATTGGGGAGCTATTTACACTTTGTGCTAGCTTTTGCAATAAGACACAGAGGCTGACAATGACTTGGGATCACTGAGACATTCAGAGCACAAGGTTTCCCAACTTGGAAGTGGGGGTTAGAAAAGAAAAGATGGGGATAGAGATGAGCTCCGCCCTTTTTAAAAAAATGTTAAGTGTTCACCTAACATAACAAATATTTAAACAAATAATGTTCTTCCCTGCAGAAGCTCCGTTTGCAAATACAAACAGTAAGTGCAAATGGAAAAATAGTTCTTCTTAAATTTTTTCACAGGCCGGGCGCGGTGGCTCAAGCCTGTAATCCCAGCACTTTGGGAGGCCGAGACGGGCGGATCACGAGGTCAGGAGATCGAGACCATCCTGGCTAACACGGTGAAACCCCGTTTCTACTAAAAAATACAAAAAACTAGCCAGGAGAGTTGGCGGGCGCCTGTAGTCCCAGCTACTTGGGAGGCTGAGGCAGGAGAATGGCGTAAACCTGGGAGGTGGAGCTTGCAGTGAACTGAGATCCAGCCACTGCACTCCAGCCTGGGTGACAGAGCGAGACTCCATCTCAAAAAAAAAAAAAATTTTTTTTTCACTTACAAAGGCTCAGGTGTAAATTGAAAAGACTCCCCTTGTTGGTATGCATAATTTCCTTTAAAAATTGACCCTCACAATCTTCAGTCAAATTAAAGTTAGATTATACCTGGGTGTCCCATCCATAGGTGCCACCTGAAAGCGACACTGTAAACTAGGAAGGTCAGAGCCGAGGCTGCGAGGGACAACCATGCGCTCATTAGTGCTCTCAAGGCCAGTCCCAGGGCCACCCAGGACAAGGTTCACATGCAGCGCAACCTCTGATTAGCTGTGCTTGCTTTTGGGCAAGGTGACCACCCTGAGCCCTTCTTGCCCTGGCTGTGGTGATGGCAATAGCCCTTCCCTCACAAGGAAGGCAGCTGTGGCTGATGTGACAGACTGGGTATGAAGTGCCTTGCAGAGTGGTGAGAAATAGTGTGAGCCCAATAAACCTTTGTCCTCTGGATGAAAGAGCTGTCCTTAAGACAAAGAAAGTTCATGCCAGCAATTCCGGGGCAATCTAATCACACTTTTCACAGTGAGTGTGAAGCATTCACACTGAAGTGTACGGAGGTCTCAGAGTAAATCTAAAGCCTACATTCAAACGCTAATGTTGATATAGACAAGTCATATGGCCCACAGCAACACATTAAGCTTCCTGGAGCCTCAGTTTATTCAGTTATCAGATGGGGATAATAGCTACATTTTCCACACAGATGACAAAGATCACATGAAAGGAGCTCTTTGTACCTGTGGGGTGCTACATAAATATAGATTATTATTAAGTTTGAGATGGCTCCTGTCCAAACTCAGAGGAAAGGATAAAAATTATTTTTAAAAATCAAAGAAATGTAAGAGTGAGAGTTACACACACAGAACACTGGCTTGGCAGGCAAAGCTCAGAAGACACTGCAGGTGGTCTCACAGTTCAATGTCAACTTCTCCAGCTCTGTCACAAAAAAATCCGCCATCCTCACATTATCCCAGAGCCCGTGAAATCTGACAAGGGGCAAGTTGGCTTAGCATTCATGCTTTTATACCAATCCTACTAAAGTCTTCCCAAACCATTTTTACTCTGGGTATCCCAAGCAGGTTTATTTATTTTAGGGAACAACCATATGGCTCTGAAATATCTTCTTGTCGACTCCTCTCAGTCAAGAAACCTACTTGAATTCACAACATTTTATTTGGAAAGTTTGATGGGTAGAGTGGTTTTTTGAGGGGCTAATTTCCTCATTACAGTGATTAACCTTTTTCAACAGTTCATTATATGGTTCTGGAAAAAAAAAAAAAAGACATTTCATGGACGACAAAGGGTTTAAATGTGGCGTGCTTCAGCAATAATTCTCACCACAAACAAATCGATTCCTGCTACTAGGTTCCATGAGTATGGAATTGATTTAGGGGCTTCTTTAGAAACAATGAGGAGCTTCTGCACTTTGAAAAAGACCCTGGGAGAACTCTGGACCTGGGACACAAAGGGAAAGAGGCTTCCTTTCTGGAAGCCTCCTTTCCTTACTTTCTGTTTCTTTTCTGGAAGCTTCCTTCTTTCAGGCTCATGGAGTTGGTGAAGCCAGGTCCTCAGCGGTTTTGCTTTCTCTTACAAATATGCTTCATGGGGCTTCCCTTCAAAACAAAACCTAAATAATCCCAGCACTTTGGGAGGCCGAGATGGGTGGATCACTTGAGGTCATGAGTTTGAGACCAGGCTGGCCAACTTGGTGAAACTCCCCCCTCTCTACTAAAAATACAAAACAAAATACAAATATATACATATTTGTATAGTGAGCCGAGACTGTGCTACTGCACTCCAGCCTGGGCGACAGAGCAAGACTCCATCTCAAAAATAAAAAATAAAATAAATAAAATAAACAAAACCTAAGACTAAGAACAGCCATACTACCTTAGACTAATGGTATCCCATCCACTGTGGACTACATAGATGCTGTTGTTTTGAGAAAAGAAAGTGTCAAAACATCAAGTGTACAACATTCATCGTATATAAATAAATCTCACAGACCATGAGGAAATAGCTAACATGCCCACAGAAAAACATGCAAATGACATGAACAGGCATTTCAAAAGGGAAATGGAAGTGATAATGAAGAAATATTCCACCTCACTTGTCATCAAATGCAGGCAAGCAAAAATAAGATACTGTCTTAGTCCATTTGTACTGCTATGTCAGAACACCTGAGGCTGGGTAGTTTATAAATAAAATAAATTTATTTCTTTTTTTTTTTGTGACAGGGCCTCACTCTGTCACCCAGGCTGGAGTGCAGTGGCACAATCATAGCTCACTGAAGTCTCAACCTCCCAGGCCCAAGCAATCCTCCCACCACAGCCTCCCAAGTAGCTGGAACCACAGGTGTACAATACCTGGCTAATTAAAAAACAATTTTTTTTGTAGAGACGAGGTCTCCCTATGTTGCCCAGGCTGACCTGAAACTCCTGGGTTCAATTAATTCTCCCACGTTGGCCCCCTAAAGTGTTGGAATTACAGGCATGAGCCACCATGCTGGGCCAGAAATTTATTTCTTACAGTTCTAGAGGCTGGGAAGTCCAATGTCGAGGAGCTACATCTGGCAAGGGACTTCTTGCTGATGCAGACTCTCTGCCAAGTTCCAAGGCAGTGCAAGGTATCATGTGGTGAGGGGGCTGAGTGTGCTAGCTTAGGTCTTTCTCTTATGAAACCATTAATGCCCCACCTTCACGACCTCAGCTAATCCTCATTATCTTCCAGAGGTACCACCTCTCCAATACCATAGTTAGATATCCCACCCTCTAAATACTATAACAACGGGCAAAACATTTCAACATGCGATTCAAAGGGGATCAACAATGAAACCATAGCAGATATCCTTCTTTAACTTCCCAAATTTATAACATTAAAAATACGATTATACCCAGTGTTGTCAAGGGTGTGAAGGAAAAGGGCATATTTTCACATTTTAGTAGTGGAACAGTCAATCAACTTTGCTGGTGGACAACTTGACAAATGCCATAAAGATGTTTATATCCCTTTGACCAAAGTAATTCCATTTCTTGGGGTTTATATTGAGAAAATACCATACATGCACACAAAAATGAACATGTGAACATGTTCACTTTTATGTCGTGTTAGTACAACAGAGTTTGGAAACTCTTTCTATTAAGGGCCAGGTAATATATATTTTAGGCTTGGCAGCCACCTGGTATCTATTGCCATTATTCAATTCTGCCATTGTAACAAGAAACCAGTCAAAGATAATACAGAAACAAATGGGCATGGTTATATTCTAATACAACTTTATTTCCAAAACAGGTAGCAGTAGACTGGATTTGGCCCATGGACTGTAGTTTGCCAACCTGTATAGTACAATTTATTTATATATATATAGCACTCCATATATATATAGACTGTATTCCAGCCTGGGTAACAGAGCAGGACTCTGTCTCAGAAAAAAAAAAAAAAAATATATATATATATATATATATATATATATATATATAATTTTATCCAGGCTGGAATGCAGTGGCACGATCTTGGCTCACTGCAACATCCGCCTCCCAGGTTCAAGAAATTCTCCTGTCTCAGCCTCCCAAGTAGCTGGGATCACAGGCATGCACCACCATGCCTGGCTAATTTTTTTTTGAGATGGAGTCTTGCTCTGTTGCCCAGGCTGGAGTGCAGTGGTGCGATCTCGGCTCACTGCAAGCTCCGCCTCCCGGGTTCACGCCATTCTCCTGCCTCAGCCTCCCGAGTAGCTGGGACTACAGGCACCCACCACCACGCCCGGCTAATTTTTTGTATTTTTAGTAGAACTGGGGTTTCACCGTGTTAGCCAGGATGGTCTCCATCTCCTGACCTCATGATCCGCCTGCCTTGGCATCCCAAAGTGTTGGGATTACAGGCGTGAACCACCACTCCTGGCCTAATTTTTTGTATTTGTAGTAGAGATGAGATTTCACCATGTTGGCCAGACTGGTCTTGAACTCCTGACCTCAGGCGATCCACCTCCCTCAGCCTCCAAAGTGCTGGGATTAGAGGCGTGAGCCATCGCACCTGGCCTATAATTTTTAAAAGTAGAATCACCTAAATGCCTAGCAATATGGAAATGGTAAAATATTTTATGTAAACATTACAACTTTTTAGTGAAATGGGAAAATGCTCATGTGGAAAAAAAAATCAGGACACAAAACTGTAGGTTTAGAGTGATCTCAATCTTTCAAAGGAAAGAAAATATGTAAGCATGGAAAAAAGATTAGAAAGAAATACACAAAGATTTTAACAGGGATGGTGGTTTTAATTTTCTTTTTTTATACTTCTCAGGATCCAAATTTTCTATAATGGGTATGTGTTTTATTTTCAAAATAGAAAAAAAATGTTTAAAATGACAAAAGTGGACTTCTGATGTGAAAATTATTGCCTAAATCAGCATTCTCCCCTCCTTCATGTGGAAATAACCCAAAAATGAGAACAAAAGAAAAATCCCACCATCTTCCATTTCTGGCAAAACCAGGAGACAAACATCAAAGTTTTTTAAGGGTTACAAAATGAAAACAAATTTTCTCCAGAGGTATAGAGGAGGAAGTGTGGAGAAGTGGAGTCGGGGAGAGTCTAGAGGCAGCAGATTTCATAAAGCCCTAAAAAAATGCACTTCTGGAGCGTGAGGGGCACCCCTGAGGGACTAAGGCATATCCACTGCCTGCAGAGGAGTCCCCACAGAAGACGGTGAGCTGGGCAGCAGCTGGGGGTAGCTCCTGGGGGTTGTGGGCCTGAGAATTATGCAATTTGGGGGTAAGAACCTTTTAAAGATGAATAAGACAACATTTTAAATATAAAATTAGCTACAATGAGAGCACTTACTTAAAATAAGCAAAGAAATGGTAATACATATACTTTTTTAAACTGATATATTTTACACCCACCACCAAAATCCAGAAAAAGAATATGATTCTAATAACTAGTTACAACTAACTTATTTAGCCACTTCTACAACACTCCACCTCTGTCATATTTTCTTTCCCTATTTTTTGGCTGCATAGTCATACTTCTTCATAGGACAATAATTTCTAATATTCAGGAACTCAGAGAATATTGTTCCCATGAGCTTTTCTGGGGAAATTTCTAGAAGACGTACCTCAGCCAACAGAAAAGTGACGGGGGAAGCTATGGCAAAGGGACTGGCAGGGCCCTCTGAACACACTTAAATACAAATCTAATATGACAGCAAATTTGGGTATTTGAAGTTAGAAAAGAGAAAAGAAATAAACTGAAGAGAAGCAAAAGGAATTAATAAAAATAACATCAGATATTGGTGAGTTGGAATAACTCGCTAATAGCAGAATAAACAGAACTAAAAGCTTTTCCAGGAGCAAAATACATAATCTGCTAGCTAACTTAATGGGGAAAGGGGCAGGGGAATGGTAAATACACAAAGTAAGAAACGTTATGAGGAAATAACTACAAAACCTAAGTAAATGAAAATAATCATAAAAGACTATTTGGCTAAACTCAAGACAAATACATTTAAAAACCTAAAAGAATGGACAATTTTTGGAAAAAAAAAATACAATTTACTTAAACTGACTCCAGAAGAAAGAGAAAATCTAAACAGGCTAATCTCCACGGAAGGAAAAAAAGAGAAGAAAGTTGCTAAAGAGCCGCATCTTCTAAAAAGTATGAGATTCGGCTGGTTTCATTTAAGATTTCCACCAAACTTCACAGAACAGGAAATCTCAAACTTATTTAAACTATTCTAGAGTACAGGATAGAATGGAAACTTCTAAGTTTTCTGATGTGAGCAATAACATCATGCAACAAAGATTTCAAAAATGAAACCATCTTATGAATTCTTATGCAAAAATTCTAAATAACTTACTAACAAACAGAATTCAGGACATTAGAAGAACCATGCATCCTAATTAGGTGGCATTTATGCCAGAAATACAGTTCAATATTAGGAGATATATTAATATAATTCACCATATAAATAAGTTTAAGAAGAAAAAGCATAATTCAACATTTATTCTTGTTAGAAATATTCAAAGATATTAGAACGTTCCCTTCATATAACAATAAATCTACCACTGCCCAAGAGCTTGCATCCTGCTGAAGAGAGAAATACAATAAGCATCTTCAGTAAACTCAGGAGCAGGACAAGGATTTCACTCTTATTTAACATTGTGCTAGAAGCAGCACCCTACATAACTGAATAAGAAAAAAGAAAGTATGGGTAAAAAATTTGATCAGGAGGAATAAAATTATCATACTTGCAGGTGATATGGTTACATATATTGAACACCCAAGGGAAAAAAATTAAAACCACAGAAATAAAAAAGAATTTATGAAGATGAAGTATATAAAATTATAGAAAATCCAATAACTTTCATATTTATAAGCAATAACCAGATTCAAGATATATTGGAAGAAAATATTCTATTTATAATAGCATTTTAAAAAGATAAAACATAAGTCAATTTTTAAAATGTAAAAGTCACTTAGGCAAATTTTAAACTATTTCTGAAGGTCCTCAACAAACACTTGAACAACATTCTTGAATTACATACCATTTAACATGATCTTACTTTGGAGCCAGACAAATACCTACATGCAAGATTCTAAGCTGGCCATAAAGGGAACTGCAAACATAAGTCAAAGAAAAATTTTTCTATACCCTGTTGCTTTGGCCCTTATACACTGGTTGACACTTTCTTGCAGGTTACAGCTATCAAGATGCTCATAAAATCTTTTATATATCCCAAGACTTAGAAAAGGCAATTGGATTTAGCAATGAAGAGGTTACTGTTGACTTTCCAGAAAACAGTTTCCACAGAGTAATGGAGTTGAAAACTAGTCTGCAGCTGTTAGCAAAAGCCATTCATTCCAGTGCTTAAGGAAAACATTCACATTCACAACAGCATCCACAACAAAGAAAATATAATTTCTTGCCTGCTTACAACAGTATGAACTGATGCAAAAAGCCCATCTTTCACCTCCAAACAGAGAGAAAAGTTGGATAAAACACATGTGTACACAAATCCCACATCACTAAATTCAGAATAAGAAAGGGAAATCCCAAGGTGTCAGAAATGACGAGGAAATGCAAGGTCAGAAGCATGTTGGACTGGCATATAGCTGAATGTCTTACAGTGGTACGAGACCCCAATAAGTCCTGCAAGGCTAGGATTTTAATACAGTTTTAATACAGTTCACAATTGAGACTGTGGTCAACTACTTCCCTGGCTGAAAGGGAGCTACATCTGAGAGATTTTCTCAGAATAAAGCTAAAAGCTTTCTGAACTGGTGGGCAGACACTCAATAGGTGGTGTCTTCAAAAGCTTAGTTAACATAAATCCTGGTTTTGCAGGATCCCAAACAGGCAAATTCAAAATATTCTCATAGGTACTTCTCTTGAACCAGGGGGTTATCTCCAGGAAAAGGACCTCTGCTGCACTAGCTGACACTCCAAAATTGCAAAGCATGGGAGAATTATATC
Organism: Chlorocebus sabaeus; assembly: GCF_047675955.1. Classification (NCBI taxonomy): domain Eukaryota; kingdom Metazoa; phylum Chordata; class Mammalia; order Primates; family Cercopithecidae; genus Chlorocebus; species Chlorocebus sabaeus. The sequence continues at coordinate 47,279,285 of NC_132929.1, read as the reverse complement.
ACCATGAGCCAGCATTCACAACAAAGAAATTCACACCCGGGAGCGGCAGATAAGGGGCCAATCTGAAGGAGGCTTTTAAAACTATTTCTAAAATGTATATAGAGGTGGACAAAGGAGTGGGAAATAATAAAAACAAAAAAAACAGAAAAGAAACTTGGCATCAGGGAAGAAGACAACTAGTTCCAATGAAAGTTTCAGTAAGATGTGAGCGATAGCTGCATGCATAACCAAAATGGTAAGCCATGTATGCCACTTAACGCCATACACAAGTGAGAGAATGGACATTTACGGAGAGCTGATTATGTACTGGGGAGTATCCTAAAACGTAACTTTCTCATTTAATTCACATAACAAATACCCTGTAGGGTAAAATCATCATTCCCACTTTTTAGCTGGGCCTCAGAAAATTTCACTTTCCCAAGGTCCCACAAGTGGAACTAGAAGTGGAATCCCAAAGTAGCAAAGGGGGAGAAACTACAGGTGTTAAGGAAAAAATTCAGGTCTTATTATCTCCAATGAGGCAGAAGAGAATTGGAGAAGGTTTGATTTTAAAGGAAGATGGATACCACTTCAACTCTGACTCCGAGAAAGAAATATTTTGAGATAGAGGGGAGGATGTGTAAGGGTGCTCAAGACTGAATGTTATATCATGCAATATATAAAACTCCACATGTCCCTAAACTGAAATCACCTCTTACTCATGCAATTATTTTAGCAGGAGAGGAAAAAATGATCTGACTTCAATTTGTTCAGCATTTATTTTCTAAAAAAGGACATTTGCCACAAGTAATTACTGTGAAGGGGGAGCTATTCCTGGTTAGAAAGTTTTTAATCATGAAGTGGTATTTGACATTCTAATTATTTCTACAGCTTGAAAAACAAACTTGTCACTGGGCTGTAGTAGTAACTAAGTATGACCATAAAAAGAACGCTACGCACTGTTGATATACACGGCCACTAATTTTATAGGTATAACACTAAAATATGTACTAATAAATATTTGTCATTCGATGAGAGGTACTGTAAAATAATGTAGGAAACAGTCCTATTCTCTCTCTCTCCTTTTTTTTTCTTAAGAGCTGGGGGCCCTGGACAAGTGGTATGTAGAGGGCAAGAGAAAGAGTCTAGAATCTCCAGGCACTTCTGTCTCCAATTTCCATTTTCCTTAGGTCTCCTTCTGCCCAGCAAGGCTGGTAACATCAAATGCTCTGGAGGCAATGGTCAGCTCAGTTTTCTCTTAATGATCTCAAATCATTTCAAAGTTGAATTTGTAATAAGTTCCTCTTCTACCAATGAACCACAATAATTCTGAGCCAAAAATAGTCAATGATGGTGAACTGTAATTCTACCCAGGAAGGAAAATAAATCACAGAAAAACTCTTTAGGGGGTTTCTAGTTCAACCTTCTCAGCTTAGGGATGAGGATCTGGGGCCCAGAGGTGGAGAGGGAGATGGCCACTAGGGGCACAGCTTGGCCTAGAACTCATTTCTTATGGTCCCTCATCTAAGGCTCCATACCATGCAGATGACCAGGTCAGATGAAAAATGGCAGAACAGAAATACATATACAGATGCTGAGCCAATGGGGCCTAGAAAAAGCCATTAGCATTAATGAGGATAGCAGGAGTGGTGGTAGCGGTTACTCATTAAACACCCTTAATCAGCCCAGCCCTCTTTCTTCCAAATCTGGAAACACTAGCCTCTGGAGGAGCTGGGGGAAAGGGTGGAGAAACAATGTATTTGAAGACACAAAATGGTTTAAATGTTTTTAGATCACCTAGCTGGTCAGCAATAGTCAGGGGCAGAAGAGAGGACTGGATCAGATGTCTGCTTCTGAGATGATGGGCTGTCTTAAGCAAACTTAACCAGAATGCATTTTTTATTAGGTCAGAAGTCCTTGACCTCTTTTAAGTTCCTATGCCTCTAAATGATTTGGAGGGGAAACTCTGGCCCCAGGTCATACTCAATCACAAGGGTTCATTTCATCACGAACTCCAGATAGCCACGGACAGGCCACTTCACGTCTCTGAGTTTCCTCTGTTTCCACACCTGCAAGTGGGAGTTAATAAACTCACAGTTCTAACAACCTCAAAGAATTTCGACTTTTCAGAGTTTAACCCCCCACTTTGAACCTTCCCAAGTTCAAACTCCTTTTAAAGAGGGTTGTATGAGATAAAAGGTATGCTGAAACGATGATGAGGAAGAAGAGGAGGAAGAAGAGGAGCTTAGGTTGATAATGGTACCTTTGATTGCTGATTAGAGCTCCGCCCCAGGACAGGACAGATCTGGTTTAAAAGCCAGGCTTCTGTGCAAAACACAAAATCTTTCTGAAACTTGGTTTCTTCAAATTTAAGTTTGGAATAATAATAGCACCTATTTAATTGGAAAAACAATGTAAGAAGAGACCCACGTTAAGTTTATTCTTCAGATCTTACTCATGAAAACAACAGCATGTGGGCCCTTCTAATAATTTCGAAAAGTAGAACCATTCTCTCTGGAGGTTCCTCATGAATCAACTATGGCGGTGGAGTCAGTAAAATCAGCAGAGGGAAGTTTCCTGATGGTCAGAGCATCAGGAATTTCATAGAAAAATGTTCCAAGAGTTTCCTTTCCAGACTATAGTATCTCCATCTGAGTTTCAAATCGTGAGAAAGTCTAGGTTCACAGAGAAGCTGGTTAATGGGTCCAATGTGAAATATATACCATTCTGAGATATATTTGAAAGACCCTTTCCTCTTTACATAGTATTTTCTCACTTGTTCACACCTTGTGAGATAAGCAAAGTGAATGGTGTCTCCCTTCTCTAGAGGAAGAATCAAGGCTATATAAAAAGGAATGAGAGTTTGTTCTTTACAGGGACATAGATGGAGCTGGAGGCCATTATCTTCAGCAAACTAATGCAGGAACAGAAAACCAAACACCGCATATTCTCACTTATAAGTGGGAGCTGAACAATGAGAACACATGGACAGAGGGAGGGGAACAACACACACCGAGGTCTGTCGGGGGAGGGTGGGGTTGGGGAAACCATCAGGATAAATTGCTAATGCATCCGGGGCTTAATATCTAGGTGATGGGTTGACAGGTGCAGCAAACCACCACCATGGTACACATTTACCTACGTAACAAGCCTGCACATCCTGCACATGTATCCCAGAACTTAAAATTTAAAAACAAAATAAGTAATAAATAATAAATTAAAAAAAGAACCAAGGCCGTGGAAGTTCAAGTTACTTTCCTAAGTAAATTGCCAACCAGTCAAACGCTCTTCTCATGAGACAGCACCACCTCTTACTCCATTTGATCAAGTTTTAGAACATCATTCTCCCTGAAATAAAATGTCCAAACAAAAACCAAACAAGCCTCGATAGGAGAAACTAATAATCTTTGACCTATTATGAAACGAACATAGATTAAAATTCCTATAAAATGCAAGCCACACATTTACATATATTCACACATATGAAGACTGAGGGGAGTTTATGATTAAAATTCATATAAAATGCAAGCCACACATTTACATATATTCACACATATGAAGACTGAGCGGAGTTTATGAAGGTACTCAAGAAGTATTGAGGTATTGGAGACTGTGACTACATAGTCAGTCTGAGGGACTCAAGCCTGTCGTCGGCCCAACTTGGCCCGTGCATCTCTCTCTTTCGTGTTTCTCTATGTCCCTTGATGGTGCTTTTATTAAATATTAAAGATAGCTCTTTAATATTTTGTATTCCTTACTGTAAAAGATACTGTTTATTAGCAATCTCAATACCTATTCTCAACCTCCTTCTTTTTTTTTTGTTTTTTAAAAAATACTCACTTTCCTAGTCTCCCTCATAGCTGGGATGTGCATGGCAATGGTTCTGGCCAATGAGATATAAGTTGAACTCTGTTGTTGGGGAGGGTGGCAGTTATGAGGAAGGTTTGCTTTCCCATTAAAAGTTACAGTAAGGCCGGGCGTGGTGGCTCATGCCTGTAATCCCAGCACTCTAGGAGGCCAAGGCAGGTGGATCACCTGAGGACAGGAGTTCGAGACCAGCCTGGCCAACATGGTGAAACCCCCATCTCTACTAAAACTACAAATTAGCCATGTGTGGTGGTAGCTGCCAGTAGTCTCAGCTACTCATGAGGCTGAGGCAGGAGAATCGCTTGAACTTGGGAGGCAGAGGTTGCAGTGAGCCAAGATCGTGTCACTGTACTCCAGCCTAGGCAACAAAAGCGAAACTCTCTCTCAAAAAAAAAAAAAAAAAAAAAAAAAGTTACAGTACAGTCCTTTCCATTTTTCTGTCTGCCTTGAACTCAAATATGATGGCTGGAGCCACAGAAGCCCTCTTGGGACCATGTGAGAATCAGTAGAGATGATACCATTGTTAAGCCACTGTATCAACTGTAGTCACTGTCTACCTCCAGACTTCCTGTTATGATAGGAAAATAAATCCCTCTTGGTTTAAGCTGCTATAAATTGTTACTGTTACTTGAAACCAAAGCAGACTATGGTCAGAAGGAGCAGGATTCATTTTTTACCCCATGTTTTCTAAGCTGGCTCCACATGCTGTTGCTGGACTTTGAGAAGGACACTCATGGCTCTGGGCAATTATTCTGGTGTTTAAAGCCAAAAGGTTGAGTTTTCAAGCAATGGCTGGAAACACATAAAGAATCTCTGCCTTTTCAGTGTTTACTTAGGGGGAATTCACTCAAAACATGTATTTATCAGAAACCATGGTGTTCTCATAAATGTCTACAGAAGGACTGATCAACTTAACAAGGTGAGAGAATAATACTCTAGTCAATAGACATGATGAAATGATTGTCCTATTCGACGATGAGCATAGACGTACATATCTTTTCTTGTCCTTCCTTTTTTTCCTTACCTTATTTCTTTTTAGGTAATTAAAGGCTCAATGAACAAATGAAAAGGGGAAAGAGGCTACAGCATGAAGAGGGGCAAAAAGGAAGGACTGGCTAGAAGGAGGAGAAAAATGAGAGTTGAAAAAGAAGGTCTTGTCTTCTCCATCTGGGCTGCGTGTATCTAAGAAAGTTGTTTCTCCACTGCCACTGCCTGCTGGAATTCAGTGAAGGACTTAGCTACTTAGAAAAATCCTTGTGGTTCAGTGAAAGAATCAACCTAGTTGTATTTTCAAACTTTTATGTCTATTTTTAAAAACTTCATCATCCCAGAAATTCTCAAAGTTTTATATACATAAATATATGTGAAGGAATGACTCTGATTTTATAAGTATACCTAGAAGCAAAGAAGTAGCTATTAGTACTTTCCATAGAAGCCTAATAATACAGTATTCCAAAAGCATCAGATTGCCTTATCCTGGATCTTTGAGAACGAACAAAGGCTTCTTTTATTACAAAGTCTAAATGTTACATTTAATGCGAGAATTTGTCACTTTTTAGAGCTTTTTTTCTTTCAATCGACTGCAGGTTTTTGTTTATTTTTGGCTTAGTGAACATCCTCTTTTGTCTCCGCCCCAAAACAATCTAACAAACTTTTGTTTTTAAACAAGTCTAACAAGGGTGGTCTGGTCACATACATAAAAATTAAAACTTTATATACTCTTTGACATTGGACCAAATTTCAGTTCTATGAATCTATTTTAAAAAGTCAATCAGGTATGTCAACTGCATACATGGGGTGTTCATGGATATGTTTACAATGAAAAATGAAGATAGTCTATGGCAGATTAGATGAGTGTTTGAAAATATTTTACTATCCACTGTGCTCCTCTTCACAGGTCCAGTGCACTCCCTGCCCCCTGACTTTAGGCTGGGCCATGTGACTTACTTTGGCCAATGGAATATTTGTGACTAAGATGCAATGCAAGGCTTGAAAAACATTTCCGTGATTGGGCTTTGCACTCTTGCACTTCTGTCAACTCTAGCTGGCAACGCGATGAGAAGATCCCAGGAAGGGTGTAAGAGGCTCAGGGAGCAGAGCCCCCTCCACCTCATTATGCACCCATACCACCTCAGCCACCCTGAAAACTCATGAGCAAGAAAGGAGTGCTTATTTCTATCTGCCATATTTTTGTGGTTGTTATGCAGCAATATTATGGCAAGAGTTAACTGATATACAACTTAAATTTCAAAAATAAGGGAATTTAATAAATTGCAACACACATCACAGAGTATTAAACAGTCATTATCATTATGACAATGATCTATATTTATATATACATGGGATATGTCTAAAACATTAACCAAAAAAGTGCCTGAGCATGGTGGCACATGCCTGTAATCCCAGCACTTCGGGAGGCCAAGGCGAGGGCATCGCTTGAGTTCAGGAGTTCGAGACCAGCGTGCGTAACATAGTAAGACCTTGTCTCTACAAAAAATAACGAAAATTAGCCAGGCATCCTGACATGGGCCTGTGGTCCCAGCTACTTGGGAGGCTTGGGTGGGAGTATCGCTTCAGCCCAGGCGGCTGCGGTTGCAGTGAGCTGAGATCCCACCACTGCACTCTAGCCTGGGTGACAGAGCGAGACCCTAGCTCAGGAAGGAAAGGAAGGAAGGAAGGAAGTTACAAACAATGTATGTCCAGCATGAATTTCTTATTTTATACAATATAAATACATATGTGTGCTTACACACACAGAAAAGAACCTGGACCAAAATACACAAAATGTTAACAATGTTTCTCTCTGAGGGGGAAGAATATAAATATGTTCACTTTTTTCTTTCTCAATCACTATTTTTTTGCATTAAAAAAACTCATAGCAATTTTAAGTGCAAATGAAAATAATAAAGTTATTCCATTTGGAAAAAACAGTGAAAACTTAAGAGTTTTCTGACTCTTAACCTGCCAGGTATCACTGGCCTTCAACAGGAAACACAGTTTTTTTGGTTTTTTTTTTTTTTTTTTTTTTTTCTTCAAACCTTCTCCTAAAGAGTGAAGGGTATGTATTTTTAAAATCTGGCAACTAAAAGCTGAAGAATGCTTCAAAATTTAAACCAAATACCCATCAACATACAAAAAAACAGCCCAGCCTGTTTCTTTCCCAAATTTGTCTGTTTATTACACCAACTAATGAAAAGTCTCTGTTTCAGACTCTGAGTTGCGTATCTGTGAATTAGTGCTCAGTTTCCCAAAAGTAAAGTTAACCTTCTTTCCTGCCTCTCACTCTTGATTTGTCCTTGATCTTCCCATAAAACCCCAAATCCAGAAGCAATGATTAGGAAACTGCAGACTCTAGTAAAAGTAATTTCATTAGTGTCAGAGAAAGAGAAAGGTTACCCAATTAAAAGAACTAAGGCTTTGCATCAGAAACAGAAGTTGTGAACATGGCAAATGACATGAACAAATGGAGATGGAGAATGTTATTTAAGCCTAATGGGAATCTGTGCAAAACATATCCATCTAGTACCTCACTCAGGTACAGGGGAGTCATCGAAAACATCTGACCAAAAAAAACAAAAACAAAAACAAAAACAAAAAACAGAAGACAGAAAGTAAAGAAAGCCATTGGTGAACAAGTGATCAGCATTTACAGATCCCAGACATGGCTTGCCAAAAAAAAAAAAAAAAAAAAAAAAAAAACACTTGCCTCATTTTCCTGCAGGTGTTTCTGTTCCCCTCAACTGCCACTGCACTGCTGGGGGCCCACTGCTCTCTGGTTTAAGGATTATAGTTGTTTCAGTTAAAGGACACAAAGCAGACCTGTGGTTTCAGGAAATATTAAAGACCTGTTCGCTTGCAGAAAAATGACAGAAACTTTCATCTCTGTTAAGCAGCAAACAGTCCCTTTTCTAATGGCCCATTAGGGAAGCCCAAGAGGAACAACTTCTCAGAACACTTTGCCCAGTGTCTGGAAAAGGCCCATATGATTCTTGTCCTTTGCAGTCCCCTCATTTGGTTGCCAGAGTCTTCCCTTTATCAGAAATACAGTCCCCAATATTTTATTGTTGCACATCCCATAATTACACTTGGCATAACTGTGTTTTAGGCCACACAGAAGTGATGTGAATTTTGGTTGCTGCCTACCATTGAAATTCTTTCTACTTGCCTCCTACTGACATTCAAGATCTAAATCTCTTTTCACAGTGCTGCACTATTTTATAACAGGTTACTACAAGTGCTGTTACTTTGATTTTGTTCATCTTTTGGGTGGTGTCCACCAAATCGGGTTGTCTATAAAAAGTTGCATTTTTCTGCTGAATAAATATATCCCCACGATACTGTATGCATGTGCTTATTTACTAAAATATGAGAATAGAGGACATAATTCTGCATATGTTATATCCCACTTTAAAGAAGACTTACATAAATATATGTAATAATACCAAATAATGTAAATTAAAATAAGTAGACCAAGACACAAGACAGTCAGGAATGGAGTTAGCATACAACATCTGTTTTTATACCTGCTTATGTGCTTCCTAGAGGCAGGTCTGGGCTTTCTGGTGTAAGCTATAATATGACGTGGCATTCATACCACCAAAAGAGTCTCGCTTGTTCAGGATGAAAATATCTAATCCTATGCAGCCGACCCCAGGGGAAATTTCTCCTATGGGTCCTCATTAAGAGGCTATTATGGAATGTAATGAGCAACATCTTTAAGGAAAACTTTGCACCAAGGCAGCAAGCAGTTGCACAGGCCTGCTTCTTGCAGTAGCCTCCAAGCCTTGGGGCTTGAGCGCACCACGTCCCATCCATGGGGACCAGAACCGTTGGATGTGGGCACACAGCTCTGCTGCGTCGCACCAGATTTGAAAGCAAGCAGTGAGATAGTTTGTAATGATTTTTTAAGCTACAGAACCCTGTATTCAAGTGAAGATCTACTTGGGAGTGGGAAATACAGAAGGAGAAGCAGGTTCATCGTGGTGAAGAGGGTGAATAAAGTGACGGTGTGAGGGATGCTGATGCAGGGCGGGAGACGGGAGGGAGACCTGGGCTGCACTGGGGGTGAAAACTGGAGAATGGCCAGCATGAAGGTGGAGGCTGAAACAATGGGAGAAGAGCTGACCCGGCTAAGATGGTGAGAACAGGAGGGGCTGAGGACCCACAGATAGAAGAGTTGCTCAAGAAGAAAAGGAAGCAGCAGCTTTTATTTCTTTTTCCATAACATGTAGCATAATGCTCCCAGTGTGGCCTCCATACTCCTAATCCCACTCCAGTAACTTTCAAGTGTCTCTTGCTGTCTGCCCATCCTTTCATCTTCCAGGCATAAGAGCTGTCTTCAGGGTGGGGAAAATGAATTCCATACCCAGGGCCTGCGGGGCAGCACATCCACTTCCTCTACCTCTGGACTCCTCTGGGCAACTTCGAACCATTCTAAACACAGTTTTGCACACATATGCTAGCAGCTTTACTAGCAGTCTGTTTATGTTCTCATTCAACTTCACATTAAACAGAAGAAGGAGACCCCGTCTGATAGGAACCAGTGGCGTCACACCCTCACGCATTTGGCCCTGGCTGGCTCCGTGCACATCTGAAGGAGGGCGTGTGGAGCTTTCGCCTCGTCTCAATGCCTTGATGTTGTAGCTCTGGTTTCTGAAATGTTGTTTTGTAAACCAGGAACTGTACTGCAAATTATCTGTATGTTTACCTTGGTGAACAGTGCTATTTGGGGGACTTAATGTGCCTAATCATGAAACCTGAGTTTGCACATTGCTGGGAGGAAATGAGAAGTTCTCCCTACCCCAGGTGGGAGGATGCCAGTAGGCATTCACTCATGCTCACCCTATAGAAAAGGATTAGAAACCTATGTCTGCCCAGAGAACTGATAAGGCAGCTGGGGCTCCCAAAGGCTCACTTTTCCAAAAGTAAACATTCCAAAAGTTTGTGAAAGAGTTTGAGGGATGCTGATGCTGGGTGAGATGGGGAGGGAGACCTGGGCTGCACTCTTTCTTGAACAACTGCTCAGCAGAGAGTCTGGTAATGATTCTGCTGCGAGCTCTCTCCTCGAGGTGCTAAAAGAAAATAGTATTGGCCTTAGCTATAGATTTGGACCTAGAGGTTGCTGTGTTGCCTTGAAGATGAATAGCACATTCTAGAGCAGCTGCCAATCTGGAACACTGGAAATTATCTGAAGGGAGCTAAGGGCAGCTGAGTATCAGGAATACACAATGGGTTGGCCAAGCGCAGTGGCTCACACCTGTAATCCCAGCACTTTGGGAGGCCAAGGTGGGTGGATCACTTGAGGTCATGAGTTTGGGACCAGCCTGGCCAATATGGTGAAACCCTGTCTTTACTAAAAATACAAAAATTAGTCAAGCGTGGTGGCAGGTGCCTGTAATCCCAACTACTATGGAGGCTGAGGCAGGAGAATCGCTTGAACCCAGGAGGCGGAAGCTGCAGTGTGCCAAGATTGTGCCCCTGCACCTCAGCCTGGGTGATAGTGTGAGACTCCATCTCAAAAAAAAAAAAAAAAAAAGGAATATACAGCCCGTGAAGAAAATAATCATTGGAATAGATAGGAGATGGGGCAAACAATCATCCCAGCTTTACTTCTTGGAATGACCATCATGAGTCAGGCCCTTTGCTAAATACTTTACATACATATGTTACCTTATTTGGTCATTATAAAACGCTATGATTTAATCCCCATTTTACAGATGAAGAAGGTGAGGCTCAAGAAGATTAATAAACTTGCCCAAAGACACAGTTAGTGAATGGCTGAGTGGGGATTTGAGCCCAAGGCCCATCTCTTAGCCATTTCTTTTAAAAAGTTAAGAATTGTTTTTTTGTATAGACAGGGTCTCACTTTGTCACCCAGGCTAGAGTTACAGTGGCATAATCCTAGCTTACTATAACCTTTGAACTCCTGTACTCAAGCAATCCTCTTGCCTCAGCTTTCCAAGTGGCTAGGACTAGAGGTGTAAACCACTATGCCCATCTAATTTTTTAAAAATGATTTTGTAGAGAGAGGGTTTCGTTATGTTGCCCAGGCTGGTCTCGAACTCCTGGCCTCAAGCAAACTTCCCACCTCAAGCTCCCAAAGCACTAAGACTAAAGGCATGAGCCACCATGCCTGGCCCCCACTTCTTTATGCTTACTCCCTAACACCTGCTATTTAGAGTGTGGTCCTTGGACTAGCAGTAGCAGAATCACCTGAGAACCTGTTAAAAATGCAGAATCTCAGGCTCTATCCCAGACCTCCTAAATCAGAATCTGCATTTTAACAAGATCCCCAGATGATTTATGCAACCAAATCTGAGAAGGATGACCCTAATACACCCACTGTTTGGTTAATCAATAGTCATTGACAAGGTAACATATGTTAAAAGACCAGAAGCCACTTTATTAAATAGAAAATTGGGACAGCAAAATGGGGAACAATTTGGCAGTATCTATGAAAATTTGAAATGCATGTTCCTCTTCCACAAAAATGCTATTTAAAGGATTTATTCTGCTTATAAACTCACACATACGTGCAGAGATCTATAAACAAAGATCAAATTTGTTTGGAATCGCAAATGAGCAACCTAAACACCTATCCACAGGTTCATGAGGCAGGCTTTCAAGAGGAGACAGATGGCACATTCAATTTATGACAATCTGAGGCCGGCTTCATAAAAGGATTATTAGTACAGTTATGGGTTAGGGCATAACAGGAAGGCATAATGCAGGGGGTCTCAAACGTGAGCTTGCATCAGAATCATCTGGAGGACTTGGTAAAACACAGACTGCTGGACTCTACCCTCAGGATGTCTGAATCAGTAGTTGGTCTGGGATGGGCCTGGAAATGTGCATTCCTAACAAGTTCCCTGGTGATACTGATTTTGCTGATCCTGCATCCGCACTTTGAAAATCATTTGCATAGTGAAATAAGCCAGAACTACAAAGAGTGGAAGAGATACTCCAGGTCCAATGGGTCAAGGGAAGAGAGAGATTGCTAGAATCCAGAAGGAGATGGTCATGTAGAGAAAGCATCTAAGATGTCCTTGCAAGGAGAGAGCCAAGGGAATAAATACCCCAATCTCACTCTCCTCCCTCCTCCTATCTCATGTGGGGCTAAACCCAGAGGGACTCTAGGAGGAAAGGTTTGATGATGCAATTCACATAGAGCAGCCTTCTGCAGACAGAGAGCAGGGGATGAAAGGATGGCTGATAGATCTGGAGAAGTGAGAAGAAAATATCTGGTACAACGGTGGACCGGTTGCATGAAACCATGGAGAACTCTGCACTTGCAAGCAAAAATAAAGTAGCAAGCTGGGCACGGTGGTTCATGCCTGTAATCCCAGCACTTTGGGAGGCCAAGATGGGTGGATCATGAGGTCAGGAGTTCAAGACCAGCCTGGCCAGGATGTTGAAACCCTGTCTCTACTAAAAAAAACTACAAAAATTAGCCAGGCACGGTGGTAGGCACCTGTAATCCCAGCTACTAGGGAGGCTGAGGCAGGAGAATCACTTGAACCTGGGCAGCAGTAAGCTGAGATCATGCCACTGCACTCCAGCCTGGGCGACAGAGTGAGACTCCGTCTCAAAAAAAATAAAAAATAAAGTAGCAAGATGCCAAACAATATGTGCTGTAATGTTCCCATTTGTGTGCAAATAATGCAGAATGTCCCTGTAAAGGCACAAGAGGCTATGAACAGTGACTGCCTCTGCGTCTGGGGAGCAGACTAGGACATTGGGATTCCCTGAATGGATAAGGCCTGACCATGGATGAGGTCATGGGGTTCTGGGTATACCTGACCTGTGATCCACATAAAGAGTCAGCATCAAGAGACTGCCCAGCAGCGTCTAGCACAGTGAGATCCTAGGATGCTTTGAAAACCACCATAGCCCTAAATTCCAATTTAACTGGCCTAAGGTAGGACCCAGGCTGGTAAGTAAGAATGTGCCCAGGTGATACTGCACCATGCTGGTCACTTCCACTGGTGAGAACCTTCCACTGACGGTGGCCTGCACATCTGTACGCATTGCACAGCACGCACGCGGACTTTGCTAGGTCCATTCAAACTACTCCAGGCTGTAATGTCCCTTTTTTCAACAGCACCCCAAAACAGGGGGCAGGGGCCTTGATACCCCAGCCCCATCCCATAGGAGCAGTGGCAATGGAAAGGGAATGTTCTCTGACTCTTTTCTCTGTATAAGATTGGGGGCACCAGTGGTAGACTACATTCCTTACAATGATATGAGCATGTTAGGCATTAGTGTTCAGGCTGTTACTATTATTAGGGTGAACAATCATTTACCAACAGGTTGCGTGGTGGGTTTGAAGACTCAGAAACAGTGACAACTCCAAGTAATTCAGTGCTCAGAGTTCCAGCTGGGGTATGGCCTGGAGAAAAGGCTATAGCTTTTAAAATAATATTGAATGACCTAAAAACAGTTTATGATTCTCAAAGCGGGGCCAGGCACAGGGGCTCACACCTGTAATCCCAGCACTTTGGGAGGCTGAGGGGGTGGATTGTTTGAGCCCAGGAGTCGGACACCAGGCTGGGCAACACGGCAAAACCCTGTCTCTACAAAAAATACAAAAATTAGCCGGGTGTGGTAGTGTGTGCCTGTAGTCCCAGCTACTTGGGAGGCTGAGGCAGGAGGATTTGCTTGTGCCTGGGAGGCGGAGGTTGCAGTGAGCCAAGATCACACCATTGTACTCCAGCCTGGGCAACAGAGTGAGACTTTGTCTCAAAAAAAGAAAGAAAAAAGCCAACTACAGTAATACAGTCAATAATTATAAAAAAGACTTGGTAACATTAAGAATTTTTTTAAAAGCACCTAAAAATGCAGTATTCAAAACAGATCTCACCATTAACAGCATCTGCAACAAGTCTGCATGCACAAATCAGGTATTCTCCCTGCCAGAGTTACATAAAACAACACACACTGCCTCCTCCAGTGTTTCAAAGGCTACATTTCCTTCCCATGGGAGTTTTTCTAAATTTAGAATGCAAAGTTTACCACTCACACAGTTTCAATTAAGATGACATGTGCTTTATGAGAATAACACACAGTCAGCCTCCTGCGAAATCAACCTCTCTTAAAATCAAGATCCCATTTCCATGCAAGTCAGCAAGCAGGACTTCCAAGACACATCAGGTTGTTTCTGGAACATTCATCTTGGGAGAAAAATTCCTCAGGGAGACTTTTTCTACTTTGTCTGCTGTTAGAGAACTCTGCCTGTGAGAGAAGCCAAGCCTCTGTTCTCTAAAAAGAGCAAAGAAATCTTCGACTGGGGGGACCTCTCATGGGCAATATGAGTGAGAGCAGAATTAAAGGCTTGCAGGCACAGTCCAAGTCTTGTTGGAAAGGATGCCTGCTCAGATGGGCCTTTCACAGACATGCAGTATAGTTACTCAAGAATGAATTAACTGTTGATGATAATAATGATAAACAGTACTGGTTAATATGCATTGAAGGCCTAATATATCCTAGTTAGCATTTAAATATTTCACTCTGTTAAGTTTACAAGCACAAAATCTTGACAACAATCCCATCATGTAGATACTGTTACTAACTCCATTTTACAGAGGAAGATAAAAAACTTACTAGGCCAGATGCAGTGGCTCATGCCTGTAATTCCAGCACTTTGGGAGGCTGAGGCAGGAGGGTCACTTGAACCCAGAAGTATGAGACCAGACTGGGAAACATAAGGAGGCCCCATCTCTACAAAAAGCTTTAAAAGATTAGCCAGGTGTGGTGGTGCATGCCTGTAGTTCTAGCTACTCGGGAGGCTGAGGTGGGGCATTGTTTGAGCCCAGGAGGTTGAGGCTGTAGTGAGCCATGATTGCGTCACTGCACTGTAGCCTGGGTGACAGAGCAAGACCCTCTCTCAGAACAAAAACAAAAACAAAAAGAGCAATGTACTCAAGCTCACATGGTTGGATGTGGCCAAGTTGGGATTCAAACCCATGTTCTGACTCCAGATCCCAAGCTCTGAACCCCTACACAGCCTGTCTCTCATAGCCAGTGTTGACTGAGCACTATGGATGATCCTACCTGAATCCTCCTGGCCACCCAGTAAGGAAGGTTTTATGACCCCCACTTGATAGATAAGGAAACAGGAATGAAAAGTGTCAGGGACTTGCCTAAGGCTACATACCTGGTATAAGGCTGGGCCAGGATGTGGAGCCAGGCACGTCTGAGCAGTGCATCCTCGCTCCTGATCACTTGATCATACTTCGCCTTTCACATTGCAAAAGACAAACATCTGACTGAGTGACATAAAAGGCTAAGGGCAAGGCAAAAGAGGACAGCAGGAAGTGGTGGCTGGAGGGCCTCAGAGGGGCACACTGCATCCTTGAGATCCAGCATGACACCTCGGGGCTGGCTTAGGTGAGTAAGAAGGGTGTGGGAGGGATGAAAAAGAAAGTATTAAGCACATTTACCATCCCAGAGACTCAGGGCCTCCTGTAAAGGCACAAACATTCTGGAAACTCTGTCACCTGTCCCTCCCCTCCATGGGTCTGATTTTGGACACCTCCTTGCTGTAGAGATTAATTCTGAACCTTAGTATGCAAAGGGCCCATGTGCTCACATCTGAGGGGAGCTAGTTGAGTGTCATGAATGGGGATGGGTCATAGAAGGGGTAGCCTGGGACTGGATGGGAGGAGGGCAGCAAAGTTCTGAGGCCCACAGCACAGGAGTTTAGGAACTGACAGGCGTCAAGTCCGAGGGGTTATCCCAAAACCAGCAAGTTCTTTCTGTTTTTGTCTCTGCTTAGCAGACAAGCTCAAACAAACAAACAAACAACAACAAAAAGAAATAGCCCAACAACTTTAAATATACTGTAAAACTTTTGAACTCCATGAGTTTAAAATCCTCACTTAGACACTTACTAGCTTTGTGATCTTGATCAAATCACTATATCTCTGTCAGTTTCCTCACCTATGAAACGGTGATAATACTAGTATCTCCTCATGAGGTCATTAGGAAAATAAAATGAATTAATATATGTAAAATGCTTACAACAGTACTCTCTGCCATAGCACTGCTGGCAATTGCTGTTGTTATTATTTTTTAGCAGTGGTTATCACTTGGGTTTTAAAAGACCTTTATATTGAGACTGTGCAGCATTCACATGGCTCCACGTAGTCAACCTCTAGGAAATAAAAATTCTCAATTTTACTGGTTCCCTCGGGTAGGGAATAGGTAGAACTCCAACAAACTACCAGGTATTTTCCATAACCCTTGAATGCAAATAATTATTCCAAAACAAAGCTCTGGCTCCTTATAAATTAGCAGTAATTAGGAATCACTTCTAGAAAAAAACGAAAAGGTTTAAAAAACAAAAACAAAAAACAAACTACTTTGTGAACTACAAGGTCCTTAAAGGTAAGGAACCTCTTATACTTATTGCCTGAACAGTTGAGATTGTTTCATGCCTTTACACCTTGGCATAAATCGGCTCCTCTGCCTTCATCTCTACCTCCATATGCCTAGTGAACTCCTATTTATATGTTAAAATCCAGCTTGGACATCTCCTCTGCTCGTTTGACACTGTACATATTTATATTGTATGCATTCCTCTCTATTATAACTACATGTTGTTCTCCCACTAGATTGGCTCAATTGTCTTTGTATATCATTTAGCATATGGTGTTCATTCTATTCATTAAACGAATACTGATAGAAGGCCTGCTATATGTCAGGTGCCACAGGAGACACTAAGAAAGGATACAACAGTGAGACCAGCATGGTGGAGATCATGGGGAGGGAGATCACCAGACTCTGAATTTCCTGCCTTCTTGCCGAAATAGGGCAGTCTTCCAAAGATATATTCGATGCAGATGTGCTGAGCATAAGTTGGACACATATCCGGCTAAATGTATTCATGTGGGTGCTGCTTAGTAGATAAATACCACCTGTGCCTCACTTCTCTGGAAGGGGGCTCTCAGAAGAAGTTGGTTGGCAGCTTCTCAGCCTTGAAGCCAGCCGTCAGCATGTGTCTGTGGGACTGTGAGGCAGGGGAGCCAGGCCATGGACATTCTCGCATTGCTGTCTCACTGTTCTCCATGAGCTGCTGACTTGCGAACCTGCAGCTGCATTCTGAGCGCTGGAAAATCTGAAAATGCAATGTTAAGTCAACTACAACTTGGGATGTGTGTGCGGAAACCAGTCCTGTGTGCAATCTGAGGATGCCCAATGGGGACGAACCCACGACAACCCCATAGGGCCTGGGCAGTGCAACACACGGAGAAGTTAGCATGGTTTATAAAATGGAGAAAAGTTTATCAAGCAGAATTCTCTTTGGAAGTGAGCTGTAGGTGTTTGAGAAAAACACCCAAACAATTTCTTAGGTCAAATGTGGGGCCTGGAGGGAGCCTAATCATATGTCAAATTAAGCAAGGCAAGAAAAGGAATAGATGTTTATTGTCACAGGTGTGACAGAGTCTGCTAGTTGCCTTCCAATATTTATTCTCCCTTTCTTCCACAGTAAGAGAGCCACCAGGTTTCAGACACGCAGATACCTGCCCAGAATAAAGACTACATTTCCCAGTCTACTTTATAACTAGGTGTAGTCATGTAACTAAGTTCTGGCAAATAGGATGGAAGCAGAAGTAGTGTAAAACTTTTGGGATATTCTTAAAGGGAGGGTACATGCTCTTTTTGCTGACTGGAATGTGTATGTAATGGCTGGAGCTGCAGCAATCACTTTAGATGATGAGATGATCTTAAAAGTAGAAGCTAAGCCTGAAAGAGTAAGACAGAAGAGGGTCTAGTACTGTGGAGACCACAGCTGCCCTGGACTGTTTATTCTCAGACTTACCTAATGTGAGGCAGAAATAAACTCCTTTAGATCACTGCTATTATTTTTTTCTATTATAGCTAAAACCAATGTTTTATTATATTTACATATTTATTATTTTTCTCTTATAGCTAAAACTAATGTTAATAGGAAATAGGAACAAGGGAGTGAAGTGAGGGCTGAGCCAGTGAAGGGACCTATTGCCAATCGCTTGTTAAAGCCACCTCTGGTGGTGTTTTGGACATGCTACCCAAAAATATGGGACTTTTAGCATATGAGCATATTAAATATTTTCAGCAAAAGGGATCTGAGAGAGCACGTGCAGGAATGTCTCCCCACCTGTATGGTTCTGTTCTCATGCTGCTAATAAAGACATACCCGAGACTGGGTAATTTATAAAGGAAAGAGGCTTAACTGACTCACAGTTACACATGGCTGGGGAGGCCTCACAACCCATGATGGAAGGTGAAGGGGAAGCAAGACACATCTTACATGGCAGCAGGCAAGAGACAGCGTGTGCAGGGGAACTTCCCTTTATAAAACCATCAGATTGGCTGGGCGTGGTGACTCACGCCTATAATCCCAGCACTTTGGGAGGCCAAGGTGGGTGGATCACCTGAGGTCAGCAGTTCGAGACCAGCCTGGCCAACATGATAAAACCCCATCTCCACTAAAAATACAAAAATTAGCCAGGCATGGTGACGTGTGCCTGTAATCCCAGCTACTTGGGAGGCTGAGGCAGGAGAATTGCTTGAACCTGGAAGGTGGAGGTTGCAGTGAGCCGAGATGGTGCCACTATACTGCAGCTGGGTGACAAGAGCAAAACTCCGTCCCAAAAAAGAAAAAAAAAAACATCCTATCTGTTGAGACTTATTCACTATCGTGGGAACAGCATGGGAAAGACCCGCCCCCATGATTCAATTACCTCCCACCACACATGGGAATTACGGAAGCTACACTTCAGATGAGATTTGGGTGGGGACACAGCCAAGCCATATCACCTTTCTCCTGCTCTTCTTCCCTGAAGTAAGTCATCACACCCAGCAAGGATTTTCTGACCCTTCCCTGAAGCAGGTCACATGACCCTCATATGGAGGTGACCTCCCTATACTCAGAGAAGAGGAGCATCCTTATCTCTGAAGACACATGGACAAGAAAAGAATCTGAACAAACAAGCCTTGCTTGCTAAGATTCCCCCAGTTTATCACCATTAGATTGCATTCTTTTGCTCTATCATATTTCTCCATGACTGTCCACTCTTCATCAAACCTGGCATAAAAATACACAGGTTTAATCATTTCTTTAGGTATTCATTTCCTTATGAAGGCTCCAGTGTCACATAAAACTTACATTAAATAAATGTGCACTTCTCTTCTCACTCTGTCTTTTGTTAAGGAGTCCTCAGCTGTGAACCGAGGATGGATGAGATATTCCCCCTTCCACACCACTCACGATCATCCTCATCTTTGGGAAAGTTAGTCAATTCATGACAAGTTAACTCATGCCATGTGGATTTTTGTGGAAAGTGGATTTGAGGAGAGACACAAAGGCAGCACGTGAGGTTGTAGAAGTGGAGAGGCAGAAAAAGCAAGCCCTGGAAGGCGCTGGAAGCCATGGAAAATGGTTTGGAACTCCTAGGCCTTTCCATTTGAATTGAACAAGACTTCTGGGGATTTGAGTTACAAATGTGAGGGCAATGCCTCACAGGGGACACCGGATTAGAGGTCTGGACAGGGAGGCTCCCTCGAAGAAGCTATCGTTTAGCTGAGGCCAGAGGCCCTTGAGGCATTCGCCCAGACCCCACAGGGCTCAGGTCCAGTCCAGTGTAGCTGGAAACGGGCTGGACGGGGCATGAGGGGAGGACTGTGTGACTAAGGGGTGATGTGAATAGAGTTCCTCCAGGTTTCATCAGAAGACTCTAAGAATAGCATTGCCTCCTAGAAAGACAACCCTGGCTCCAGTACAGAAATCGGATGAGAGAAAAGCCAGCCGGAAGCAGGGAGGGTCATTACCAAGCCCCTGCCACAATCTGGGCAAGAGGTGATGGTGGCTTCTACCAAGGGATGAGAAGAAGAGGAGCATTTGAGGGAGATCCAGAAGGTGTAGCAAACCCTAGAGGGATGAGGAAGAATGAAGACTGAAGGAAGGCTCCTGAAGGTTCTGCCCTGGCACCAGCAGATACAGGACATGACATCTTGGAGCACATCCTCTCTGGATCGGGCCTGGAGCTGGGGGAATGCTGGGGTTCAGGTGGGTGGTCTTTAGCATATCCATGTCAGACCCTTTTCTCTGTTACAGCTTCTCCTGGGGCCTCTATTTCCCTTTCTATTCCCCATGTCTAAGTGAAAAAAGGGAAAAAAAGGATGAGGAAGAAGAAATATCCCTTAGAATTCTCAAGGAAAAGCCAGCCGGATCCTCTTCTCCACATCAATTTCATCATTGGCCTTCTTTCCCAGCCTTTCACTCACCTGCCACAGGAAACTTCAGGACCTACCCCCCATGGAAGTGCCAATAAATGCCCTGAATATGCATTCTCTTATTTGCCACTACTTTAAAACTGATGTAAAGTGACCAAAGCATTCTTTCCAGTTCCCTCCTCTCTCCAGCTGATACTGTATGCTTTACAAATAAGAAAGCAACAAAGCAGGTTTTGGGAAATAACCCGTGAGATTAAACTTTTCCCAACAGGGGAGATGAATACCGACAATGCAACAGACGAGGTTTGATTGATAGGTACATAACTTGGGTTGCAGGGATAAAAAGTCTGGGCAAATATAAATCTTAAATTTAAATGCACATTACCCAGATTTTAAATAATGATCCTCTTTCCTTTGGGCTCATTAAATCTGAAGCCAAGGAGGGAGGCCAGGGAGAAAATAAAGCATAAATCTATCAATTAGCTTTATAATGTAGAAAGGAGTTGAAACCCCCAAAAGGTAGCAGGAACAGCTTTTAAATCCTGCCTTTTCTCTGCCCCTGTCTACCTCTCACAGCCCCCCTAATTAACTGCAGCATAAGTGTCAAACTATGGAATCACAGCCAAGATGCAGTAGGAGCCTGAACTGCTGAGTTCAAAGGGAGCTCATTTGTTTATGACTATTATGTAATGACTGAGTCAATCACACTGAACATCCTGTGGGAGACCTTGTTTCCATTAATAAAATCCTTGTTTTCTTCAAAGTGAAATGCAAGTACAGATTAATACATTGAAAAATGAGTAGAAACAGGTTCATTTACTAAAGAATTTCAGTGGCTAAAAGCTGGGATTTCCTAGTGTTAAGGGCAAGCATGGGGAGGTTGAGTTCCACCTTGAGTCACTCACTCACCAAGAAAAAAATAACTCAGGTAAAGGTCATACACAAGACAAATTTTACTCAATTTGGAAGGTTTAAAATGTGCATTTCTTACTCACCAGGGAATGTAAACTTATATTAAATGTGCACATATTCATTTTCCTAAGTAGGGAATTGAAGACTTAAGTGGGAGGGGGTAGTGTTTTCATGTCTTACTCTAATGGAAGGTCATAGTTTTGGAAGACTATGGAACAAATGGGAAGTTGGTAGCTGGTTACCCAAGGAGGGCTGATACATCAGGGTTCTGTGACTTCTCTGAAAACAGCATCCATCTCCCAAAACTGGGAAAATCATGGCAGAGGAATTTCTGATTAGGGGGTTTATGCTTAAACTTTAGAAGGGAAAGTGTCTAGGTGAGATGATGAGTTGAGAGAGATGATACTGAGGGACAACGAGTGTGTTGCAGGTAAAAGCACTAAAGCCCTATCTTTCCCATGAAAAACTCAGGGCAAGAAAATTGGGTATGCATCATATAGCTTAAAGGACCTGCAAACCAAGACACAGACTGTGGGTAGCACGGCTACCTTGAACTGTGAGCCTTGATGGTGAGCATCTTTTCACTGGCATCACCAAGAATGATAGTTGAAACTCATTGTTACCAATCAGGGGGAAAAAAGAGTATACCTTCTCTAAACTAACAGGCAATACACAATACTGGATTACCAGCAACTTGGGAACTGGAACTCAGTCTTCTCATCTATTTGGCCACCCACTGCCTTTCTAATCTGACAGGCAAAGGGTACACTCTGCCATGAAGGTTCTGGAGAGGGAAACAATGTATATCCTACCTATGGTGATTGGTCTGATGGAAGTCACACCCTGATGGGAAACAAGATCTAAGCCAGAGTGGACTGCCTAGACCACAATGGGATATACAAGCATGGAGTGGAGCCAAAACAAATGGCAAAGTCAGAGGTCCTAATGCAGAAGGCTGGACAACTAGGATGGTGGGGAGAGGCATGAGCTTGAAGGACTTCCCAAGATAAAGCAGAACTGACCAGGATGGCTTGTTATAGACTCATATTTGGGGAGTTTAGGGGTTTGTGCAGAGTACATCAAAAAGCACTGGCATGGAATAAACATATCTTGCACAGGAACATATGACAGATAATTGAATAGTTTGTGATTTGAATTATGTAAAGACATGATCCTGATGGTAGAAGGATGGTAAAGAGCAGACAAATGAGGCTAAAAGATGAAGGTGAATGAACTCAGCATAGTAGAAAGACAGCTGATGGGGAGTTAAGAGACTTGGAGTCAATGAGGGTACTAACACTCGTAAGAAATCAGGTACTCCCTGGTCCTAAAGGGTGAGGACAAGAGGTCAGTCAATAGACAGATCTTTGTGAACCTAGAAGTTCCCTAGGCTGACCCAGGAGTTATGTGGTTAGGGAACTTGAGCAGAGGACAAAACAGTTCCCAGCTTGCCCCATTTCCTTTCTTCCTCTGAGCAAGAAGCAGGTTAGCAGAACTGACAACAGTAAATGTCAGAGACCCAGAATGTATTGATTAATCAGGCATTTGGCAAAGTCTTTCAGGAAATTCTTGTGGACAAGAAGGAGAAATGCAGACCAGATGACGGTATAATTTGGGCCACTCATAGTTGGCTGAAACATGTTCTCAAAGATAGCTGCGGGAAGGGGGCAGGGAGGTGACCTGGGTCTGCCAAATGGCTGTGTCACGGGTCCTATTCTACTCCTCATTACCGTGTGTGACTTGGATACAAAGATAGACAGAACGCTAATCAAAACTGCAGATGACACAACGCTGGGAGAAATAACTAATATGATGAAGTCAAGATTAAGAGTTAGCAAATATCAGAATGACTTCAACAGGCTGGAACAATGAGCTGGACCAACGAGAAGGAATTGGATGGAGGTGAACGTGAAGTCTTTCATTTAGGTTCAAAAAACCAACTACATGAACATAGGATTGGGAAGTCATGAACTGATAATTCCCTTCAACAAAAACTGATGATTTTAGTTGATCACAGCTAAAAATAATCCAATAGTTTCACATGTCTGCAAAAAAAGCTAATGTAATCTTTGGTTATATCAATAGAAACATAACATCCAAATCAACTGGAAGAAACAATCCCACTCAACTCTGTCCTGTTAAGACATCTGAACTGGCATGGTACCTTGCCAACAGACAACATTCAACAAATACTTGTCACACAAATGAATGGATACCACATTTTCAGATGGACCTTGAAACTAAGATAGTTAGTTTGGAGACTGTTCTTTAGAGAGAAGGCTGAACAAACATGGAATGTTTAGCCTGGAAGAAACTAAGGAGACCCACATGAGATGGGTTTTCAAATATTTGAAGAAATTTCCCATTTGTTTTTACTCCAGAGAGAATAAAAATTAAAGGTCAATGGTCAGAAGATATGCAGAGATACAACTTGGCTCCAGTAGAACATGAGAACTGTTTGAAAATCAAAGGTAGTGGTGGCATGTGTTTTATCATGAATATATTAAAGTAGAAGTGGGATGATCATCTTTCATGTCTTTAGTGTTTCAGAATATATATCTGCATACATTGAGAGTTAGGCCTGGGCTGGGCACGGTGGCTCATGCCTATAATCCCAACACTTTGGGAGGTGCAGGAGGATCACTTGAGCTCAGGAGTTTGAGACCAGCCTGGGAAACACAGGAAGACCTCATTTCTACAAGAAAAAAAAAATTAGCCAGATGTGGTGGTGCTTGCTTGTAATCCTAGCTACTTGAGAGGCTGAGGTGAGGATCACTTGAGCCTGGGAGTTCAAGGCTGCAGAGAGCCATGACCACTCACTGCACTCCAGCCTGGGTGACAGAGTGAGGCCCTGTCTCAAAAAGAAAATGATCAGAACTAAGTTTAGAGAAGAGTTATATATTTTTAAAGATAATATGAAAAAGAAAAAAGAAAGTTAGACCTAGAGGATCTGTTAGATTTCTTCCAACTGTAAGGTTATAAGAAAGATGATTCTACGATGCTTCTGGTCTTGTTCCTTCAGCTCTGAAGAAGCTTCCAACTCACGGGAGCTGGCTTGCCAACATACAAAGCTTCATGCCAGGCAATCTTGGCCATGTGTTTCAAAGCAGCAGCTATCAAAAGAACCTGGCCGCCTGTATTCCAGGATGGCAACCCATGAATGGTAACTTTGTGAAAGGAGGTTCACTTTTGATCTATTTGTTTAACTTTTCTCAATGCAGACACTAGGGAAGAAAAAAAAAAAAAAAAAAAAAAAAGAGAACCCTGACAGTGCCCATATGGCTTCATCATAGTGGAAGAAAATCCTGCTTGGAAATTATGATCAAAAGTGGACTTTAACCTTGACTTTTCTGGACTGTATTTTTGTTTCTTAACAAACATCATATTAAATATGTTTGGAAAGGAATAATGCTTTTAAAGGACTACATATATTTTGACACTGTTTGGTAGCCATATTTAATACTAATGGACCCTATAAATCCCAACAGGATCTATTTGCTTCTTTATTTGAAAGAACACTATGGAAATCTTCTACTAGAGGAGACTGAAAGTGCTGAAGGGCCATCGAGGGTGTGCTGGCTCAGCTCTAGACAGCGACTGGTGTTCATGCCGTTCTATAAGTTCCTCACACACCGAATAATGCTGACTTTGTAACCAATAAGATTGCAGAAATGACAGGGTATGACTTCTGGGACTAGGTTATAAAATATATTGGGGCTTCTACCTTGTACTTTCTTAGACCACCTGGGGAAGTCAGTGCCATATTGTGAAGACACTCAAACAGCTCTATAGAGGTGGATGTGGCAGGGATCTGAGGCCTCCTACCAACAGCCAGTACCAATTAACTAAGCATATGAGAGAGACATCTTGCAAACAAATCTTCCAGCCCCAGTCAAGCCTTCAGATGACGGCAGACTTAGCTAACATCTTGACGACAACCTCATGGGAGGCCCTAAGCCAGAACCACCCAGTTAAGCTGCTCCTGAATTCTAGACTCACAGAAACTTTGTAGGATAATAAATGTTTATTGTTTGATAATAAATATGATAAATATTATTGCTACCTTTGGGAATAATTTGTTATGCAGCAATAGGTAATGAATATGGGGGGTTAATATAGAGCTACCATGAGTAAAACTCAGTTTTTCTCTGTAGTGCTTAAATAGGAGGGGGACAACCAGAAGAACCAATACGTATAAACTGGTGACATAGGAAGCCATACAGAAGATACAAATTTTGTCTTTCCAGGACTGCAATGAATGATTAGGCAATGACCAGATACCAGCAAGGTAAAGTGACCTTGGCATTAAATACAAAATGTAACTATCTTGTATGCAAACAGGTAACGTTCATAATTGTCACAAGGCAGTCTTTTCCTATTTTCACTGAAGAGACAGCTGCCAGTTCATTGAGAGAAAGGTCAAACCCCAGATTCTAAAAGTGTCTGTTGACCTTAAATGGTCCAGGATAAATCAGTTCCCACAGAGTCATGGGCATTACCGTCAGCTTCTGATGTGAGTTCGGGACTCACGGTATCATAAACCATGCTAGAATGTGCAAATATGTCCACATGCCATCCAGCCCTACTGACAGGCAGAGGCATAATAAATTCAAGGTGGAATGTACACTGATCCATTAATTTGGGGAGGACAGGCATGGTAGTTAAGTGCCTTTTAATATACCATTCAATCTACTCCTGGGGTTATCTGGGACCAATAGCATGCTTTAAAAAAAAAAAAAAAAAAAAAAAAAAAAAAACAGGCAACTTGTATTTTTTCTCCATCTTGCTTATCTACCTACATTTTTACGAATGCTGTTAAGTGATTTATTTCTTCTATTAGTGACTCGGCTCAGAACATTGGTCTAGCTTTCAACCTCTCAGCCATTCCCTTAGGGAATCTTTTCAGAATGTGCTCAAGCAAAAGAATTACCACTAGTATTGCGGGCCACAGAAATCAAGGGGATAAAAAGGGGACAGCTCCAGAGAAACATGAAAAAGGGGACTTGGCACTTATCATAGGAGAGACATTAGTGTGGCCAGAAGTAGAAAGTCAGAGACAGTCCCAGAGGTAGAGACTGCTGGTAACTTTGGGGCTGCAAAAGGTATGGTTGAGTGTAGCAGAGAAGTAGATCCAGGCTGTGTAAGACTGAATACGTAGTCTTCAAGAGAGAACACAATCCAAAAAATTAAATGTATAAAGCTTATCTGCCTAATACCTCATCTCCCTAGAATGTATTAACCCACTCTCTACTCTCTAGTTCAAAGCAGCACACAATGAGCTAATACTTTACAAAACCAAAATGTTATTCTTAAGTAAGGTTAGTTATTATATGTAACTTTTTAGTTTTTATATCTTCACTCCTAAGTTTCTATAGATTTTAATATGAGGGTTCTGGGTCATTTTTACTTTGGGAATGTATGTGTTTCTTTTTGTATTTTTCAAATTAAAAAGCAACCTGAAAAAATACCAAGACCTGCTTCAAATATTCTACTTTATGCAAGAGATACAACTATTTGAAGAAAACCTGCCAAAGAAATATTTCATTCTACTTTAAACTAAGCAAGGTGAGTAAAACCCATGCCAGAGACAGTTCTGGGCCTCTTTGCTGGGTGACCAGCTCAGAGGCATGTTGACCAGATGAAAAACAAGAAAAAACAAATAGAAGAGAAGAGAAGAGAAAAAGATAGCTGGGCGGGGTGGCACATGCCTGTAGTCCCAGCTACTCAGGAGGCTGAGGCAAGAGAATCGCTTGAACCTGAGAGGTAGAGGTTACAGTGAGTCGAGATTGCGCCACTGCACTCCAGCCTGGGCAACAGAGGGAGACTCTGTCTCAAAAAAAAAAAAAAAAAAAAAGGAAAAAAGAAAATGAAAAAGAAAAGGCTGATACCACTCAAGATTCAAAGGGTCAAGTTAGGAATTCATGAGAAAACTGTGTAAAGTATACCTTTCAGGTCCCTAAAATATAATTCCCAACTATCTTCAATCCAAGCTTTAATGATCTTTAACTATCTTCAATCCAAGCTTTATTTAATGATAAATAAAACATAGTTAAGCAGAGAAAGTTCCATCTGAGCATCCAGCAAAGTAAAGAACTTGCGACTGGCCATCCACAGTGGGCGCCATTGTAAATGAATCACAGAGTCAAGGTTTTTAAAAGGTAAGTACGTTAAAAAAAAATTCTGTGTGAAAGACTACAACCTAAAGTTGCAGAGACCTCACAGAACAAGAATGACCCTCTTTCAGTAACGTAAATGTCTTGCATGGTTTCTCCAATAACGTCTAAGGATGAATACAGTATTTTCCTCCCCTTTATTTCCCTTTTAGAAAGTCCTACGCTGTCTAGAGTCTTGATGCATGACAATTACATGATCAGTTAACATTTATATTATGCTTTATAGTTCACGAAGTACTTTTGGTACCTTACTTGTTTTGAGCTTAATAACAATCCCCAGAGGTAGGCCTAGTATTTTTACCTGTGAGGAAATAGGTGTTTGGAAGCCAGTGAACATTTATTGACTTCTTACCTGGTATGCTGGACTCTACCAAGTACTTTATATACATTATCACAGTCCTACTGCAGTCCTGTTGTTTTTTTACATTTATTATCCTAATTCTAGAGATAAGAACACTAAAGTTTAGAAAGGGAAGTAGGTTGCCTTTGATAAATATAATAAAATACAAACTAAGAAAAAATAGAGCCTTTGGCTCCAAATCCCAGGCTCTTTCCACAGTATAACAACAGATGTATGAATCATATTTCCATGTGTATTTATATCACAAAATCCTTGTTCTAAGCTCATCTGATTTTTGGCAAGTCACCGAATTTCTCTGAACTTCAGTTTTATTATCTCTGAAAGAGAAATACTAACAACAATTATAACAATTAATCCATGGTCATTAAATAATTAAACAAATGCATATGCATATAAATGTAAATATGCAATGCATATAAATAGATTAAAGTAAAATTATATTTTCACAGGATTGTTTCACTTTTAATAATTTATCCCAGGTCTAGAAAAACCCAGGAATCCTCTGGGAAAGGATTCTGGTAACTGCTAATACCACAGATCCCCTGACTTCATTTCATCATTCCACACATATGTGCCAGGCATTGTCATGGAACTGGAAATCCAATGGTGAGGAAGATAGACTAAGACTCTTCACTCCTGGGGTCCCCATTCTGGAGAAGAAGACAGGCCATAAACATATAACCAAAGACATACTAAGACCTCAGGTAAGAATAACAGATCTGGGAAAAATCAGGCAATGTGAGGGGTAGAGTATGGTGGTGGTGGAGGGAGAGGTGTTGGAGACAGGCTGGTCAGAGGACGACCCTCTGAATAGAAGCATCAAAGAAGTGAATGAGTGAGCCTGGCAAAGACCCCAGGGTCAAGTGTTCCAGCAAGTATCAAGCCCCTGAGGCAGACACAGCAAGGAGTCTGGACGGCATTTCAGGTGATGAATCCATTTCCTAGCCCCAGCCAAGATGGGCCAAGGTTGGAAACACTTGCATTACCATCTTCTTGGCTTTTTTTTTTTTGAGGCAAGATCTCACTCTGCCACCCAGGCTGGAGTGTAGTGGCGTGATCTCGGCTCACTGTAACTTCTGCTTCCTGGGCTCAAGCAATTTTCCAGCCTCAACCTCCCAAAGCTGGGATTACAGGAGCACGCCACCAATGCCTAGCTAATTTTTGTTTTTTATAGAGACGGGGTTTCACCATGTTGCCCAGGCTGGTCTTGAACTCCTGAGCTCAGAGCAATCTGCCTGCCTCAGCCACCCAAATTGCTGGGATTGCAGGTGTGAGCCACTGTGCCTCACCCATCTTGGCTTCTCTATTGGACAGAATTCTGCATACTCTGGGGATTTTATCCTTGTTTAATGGATGTTCATGAGACAAAGTTCACAAGTCAGCCTAGAAACTGTAGTTTCTGGAGGGAAGGCCATCCATGGCCCTAAGATGTTTCCTTGAAGGGACTCTTGGAATTCCCCAGAACCCTCATTTTATCATCTTGAGCTGTAATAACACTGGTTTGTTAAAGAAGGGAATGCCTCAACATGGTCTTTTGAAGGGAAAATTTCTTGGCTGCTGCTATGAAAAGAGGTGAAAAATGGAGGGAATTTACATGCTTTAATCCACAGCAGAAGTCTTGCCTCCCCATTTCACCCTAACTCTTTTTCAATTTCTAGAATAGGGGCTTGTTGAGAAGGAAGCAGTGCAGCCTCAAGGTGGGGCTCCCAGACTCAGAAGTTCCACTGCTGAGGTCTGATTCCTGACTCAGCCACTCACCAAGTATAAGACCTCAGGCAAACTGCTATGTACCTCAGCTTTCCCATCTGTGAAATGGAGATGGTAATAAAACCTACCTAACAAGTATGTTTTGAGATGACTGCTTGAGATGAACAGGTAATATGCTTAGCACAGTGCCTTCATCATCATCACAAAGCATGAAACAATGCTTTTTTTCCTTTTTCAACAAAGACGATCATTTTAGCATCTTCACCATCAGACCAAAATTTGAAGGCAGCTCCTTTTGCTCCTGGCAAAAATTCTTTCCAGAAGTGAAAGAAATTAGGAAAAAGAAATGCATAACTTTGTTGAAACTATGAGGTGAAGGGAGTACACAGGGTGGAAAGCATATGAATAAACATGGTATGCTGCCTTAGCACTCTTTGGACGCTTAACAGGGGACATTTTCAAGCTATTTATTTAAGTAATCCAAAAGTAAACCACAAGAGGAAAAGAGGGGAAGAGAAAAGTTCTTTCCTTATACCCAAAGCAAACACCGCAAAATAACTTTGCCATTAATAAGAGGGGATCCCAGTTAAGGTAGTCAAAGCCTGACTGCTTACAAAAGGTGGCCCCCCTCTGAAAGGTCAGTGGGTCAAACAAGACTGAGCTTGACCCCTGACTTTCGGGCAGGCTCAGAAAGAGAGGAAACTGACCGCAACAGGGCAGGATCAACGGCCTCTGTTGCTCAAGGGAAACAAAAGAACTTATCAGAATTGATGGGAAAAGCACAAAAAATTGCACTCCTTGCTTTAATCCAGGGCCACCAGAGGTGAAGAGAGCAATTTTGTCTTTGACACCTCCTACTTCCCTTTCAGCATCTACTTGTGTCAAATTTCTACCCCCCTCCTCAGTGCTCCTAATTTCTGCCTGCTACCTTTCAGCCAAATTGGGGTTCATCTGGAACGGATTACATCCACAAACTCACTTTCACACTAGGCCTAGTGTCATGCCACAGAGAACAGCATTTTATTACAGCCCAATTCCTTAGCTGGAAGGAAGGAATCCCTAATGCTGGGGACGGCAAATGGAGCCACCTAAAGAGACAAGCTGCCCTGGAACGTGGAATGATGGCTACTCATTAAGGGAGTGGCCTCTCCTATCCATGAAGCAGCAAGGTCAAGGGGGTGACTGATGGAGATAAAGAATGCTCTCCTTCAAACACACACCCTACCAAAGCCTCCAAATCAATACACAGTCAAAGCGAAAATTATAGGCTTCTCAGTAAACACAGCTACATGACAAGCCCTGTAATATCACCTTCCATGCAACCTGCTACCCTAAGTCCTTCTCACTTCATCATTGTGGTGCCGCTGCTGCATCAAGTATGAAAGCCTTCTAGCCTCAAGGGGCTCAAGACTTTTCTATCAGGCAGAAAGAGGGAAAGCAAAGTTCTGCTTTTTTCTGGCCCTCATCTCTCCTGCTCTGTAGACCTCCAGCAAATACACACAGCCACAAAAGATGCCTTGGTCCAGAGAAACCAGGTAGGAATTTTCTCCTGGTAGAAAATCTAGCCCCACATGATCAGCAGGTGATGCAACCATTTGTGGGTGACAAAGGTGGGCATGGGAAGGGAGAGGGAGCCTCTAGTCAAACCAGAGAAGATTCATGTTGAAAATCAAAGCTGTAGTGGGGGTCCCATAGGCTTCTGGCTTTGGAAGGAGAGTGTGTTTCTTCCTCCCATCTTGATCTCTTCATCTGGGCTTTGGGGATTGTATTGATTCAGTCAATTTAGCATGTCTTAGTAACAAATTCTTGTTAATTTTGTTCCTCTTTGGAATGACCTTAGTGTCAGGGAGAGATGTTTGGAGAGTGAGAGATTGCAAAGGGAGGGAAAGTAGTCTGCCAGCACTGCACTGAAAAAGCCTTCTTTTCAATTACCTTTCTGACTACTTAGAATGAATTTTAACGGGCTGTGCTTTTCCTGGGACATTTTTTCTTTGAACTCCCAGACTTCCCTTCACTGCAAGTTGCCATAATATGAACCAGATTCTTTTTCTCCCTCTTGTTTGCTTAAAAGGCGTTAACTATAAATTAGAGTATCTTAAGAGCGAGGTGTCACACACGGGGCCTCAGGCTCCTCGGCCCTGGAGCCCCACAGCTGGGAGAGGGGCCAGGCCACCTCTTTCTTTGGTGGCCAGACTCCAAGACCCAGGCCAGGGATGATCCCACCCTTCTTTTCAAAGCTATCCAGTTACATCAACATACAGAAACTGCCTTGTTTGACTTAAGCATTAAGGTTTATTCACTTAAAAAAAAAAAAATTTCCTAGAGGTGCAAGAGAGGAAAGAGTGGGGATTTTTTTTTCTTTTTCTTATTTATTTATTTATTTATTTATTTATTTATTTTTGAGATAGAGTCTCACTGTATCACCCAGGCTGGAGTGAAGTGGTGCTATCTCTGCTCACTGCAATCTCTACCTCCTGGGTTCAAGCGATTCTCATGCCTCGGCCTCCCAAGTATCTGGAATTACAGGCATGTACCACCACACCTGGCTAATTTTTGTATTTTTAGTAGAGATTGGGTTTTGCCATGTTGACCAGGCTGGTTTCGAACTCCTGACCTCAAGTGATCCATCTGCCTCGGCCTCCCAAAGTGCAGGGATTACAGGTATGAGACACTGCACCCAGTGAAAAGAGTAGTTTTAAAGGTACATTTGAGTTATTTTCCATGCAATTCTTACACTCTAAAAAGCATACGCCCGCCATGGAAACCAGGTTCATTTGCAAAGCTCCCATGCCTGGAAGAGACGCCTGGAGTGTCCATCTGTGGAAGCTGCCAGCAGCCGGTTATGATGGTCACAACACAAGAAGGCAATGGACATCACAATCCATTTTTTATATATACCTATCCATTCAATTCTCATCAGAAAATTTTTACAGCTGCACATACCCGCATCCCTCAGTGCCTGGATACAATACCTCCAGGGGACAAAGCCACCAACAAGCAGACAACCGTTGTTCTAGTGTAATTCAGCTTTGTTGTTTGGACACTGAAATTCACAGCAGTTACTCAATGTCAAAATCTAGGTCGCCAAGCACCAATTGTTTACAGGCATAGTACTAAATAATTTCACATCTGCTCCTGTCACCAAATATGATTTCCAATTATTATCCAGTGTATTATTCGCTTGTGGCAGGTGACACCATGTTGCTCCATGGCCCTCACATTGAGACATCCAAGGACAAAGGAGATGACAGATCAGTTCCTGAAGCCCGTTTCAGACAGAAGCGTCTGACAGCAAAACACTTTGGACTTGTAAGAACTGGGTACTTCAGATCAAAGAGTTTAAGTTTTGAATTCTGAAAAGGCTTGGACTGTAAGATCACCCAAAGTTGGCATGTGTGACTGGAAGCTACAGTGTAGAGAAGTGGAAAGCTATGGCATGAGGCAATGTCTTGCCGCAGGGAAAAGGGTGGTCTTAGTCTGCTCAGGTTGCCATAACAGAATACCATAGATTGGGTGGTTAAATCACGGAAGCTGATTTTCTCACAGTCCTAGAGGCCGGAAGTCCCAGATCAAGGTCCAAAAGGGTTGGGCTCTCGTGAGGCTCTCTTTCTGGCTTGCAGATAGCCACCTTCTCGCTGTGTCCTCACATGGCCTTTCCTCAGTGGTTGTGAGTAGAGACAGAGATAAACTTTCTGGTGTCTTTTCTTATAAGTGCACCAATTTCATCACAGTGGCCCCATCCTCATGACCTCGTCTAAATTTACCTCCTGGTCAGGCGTGGTGGCTCATGCCTGTAATCCCAGCACTTTGGGAGGCCAAGGCAGGCAGATCACCTGAGGTCAGGAGTTCAAGATCGGCCTGGCCAACAAGGTGAAATCCCGTCTCTACTAAAAATACAAAAATCAGCTGGGTGTGGTGGCGGGCACCTGTAATCCCAGCTACTTGGGAGGCTGAGGCAGGATCACTTCAACCCAGGAGGTGGAGGTTGCAGTGAGTGGAGATCATACTACTGTACTCCAGCCTGAGCGACAAGAGCAAAACTCCGTCTCAAAAAAATAAAAAGGATAAATAATAAATTTACCTCCTAAAGGCCAGACCTCCAAATACCATCACCTTGGGGTTAGGGCTTTAACATACGAATTTTTGTTTTGGTGGAGGGGAGCCAAAATTTCAGCCATGGCAAGGGTAAATCCCTTT
This sequence comes from Chlorocebus sabaeus, assembly GCF_047675955.1. NCBI lineage: Eukaryota > Metazoa > Chordata > Mammalia > Primates > Cercopithecidae > Chlorocebus > Chlorocebus sabaeus. The sequence continues at coordinate 47,245,874 of NC_132929.1, read as the reverse complement.
GAGAGCTGAGGGAGGAGGGTGGACTGGCATGGAGGGACTAAAGTTTCAAGTGTGGAACTTTTTCCTTCATCTTATGCAGCCCCCCATACCCAGACCAGGGTAGAATCACCTGGGGGTGGGAACAGAAAACTCCAAAGAGTTTTGGGAACCCAAAGCCACAGGGACTTGTGTCCTTCTTCCTACATGGGAAAATGGGAGCTGGGAGATCACCTTGCAGAGTGACCCCAGCAATACAGGACAGCTGCAGGAGAGGAGACACAGCACTGTGGCGAGTCCAGCAGAGAAAGGAGCTGGCACAGCGGCCACAAAGCCAGTATGTGGCTGCAGGAGGTGGTTAGTCATGAGGTGGATGGCCAGAGCTGGGAGACTGACAGGGATTTAGGGGGAGCCTGTGAGCATCAGCTGCACTCATGAAGACCATGGCGGAGCTTTAGCTTGAGCTAGGGAATAGGGTCCCGCAGGAGGGCTGGAGTCCACCAACCCTCAGTGGTGTGCTGCCACACAAACCAAGAGTCGCATCCCTGTAACTGGAGCTGATGCAGCGAGGACATAGGGCCCAGAGACCAGGCAATGCGAAGTGCAGCTCCACTGGTCAGCAAGAACCAGCATAGAAAAACAATGGGGAGCACACCCTCTTTCCCCAGGAGCACAATGCTATGTATGCGTCCTCCTCCACCCTGACCTCCCTAGGAGAACAGACTGAGAAAGGGGAAGAGAAGGGACCTGGAGAAGGAGGAAGGAACTCTGGGAGAGGGGGGAGTTTTCCAAAACAGGCCAAGTTAGTCCGAAAGAGACATCTAAATCAGAAAGGACTAACTTTAACTGACTAGAAAAAATATCACCCCTCTCCCAGCCCCCATGCCTCCGTCTACCAAGTGTTAATGCAAATCACGTCTACTGAAGGAGTTCAGGAAATGCCACCCCCAAAATATGCCACTTTGGTGTGCTGATTACTTCGAACTGAAGGCACTTGGGGAGCAGCAGATGCAGGCAGGGAAAGCCCTCCTTATCTGCCTAAAGACAGATCCTGCAAAACAAACTCAATTGTCATGAATCTGCTCCCTGGAAGATTAACATAGGAAGATTAACTGGGATCACAGGAGGGGAGCTTGGAGGGTGATCCCAGTCCAGACAATCATCTCTGCTCCCAAGGGCTGCTCAGAGGCAACCTGTATTACTCAACAGACTTTTTATCTGCCTAACAAGGCTACTTTATTCACCATACAATTCTCCAACTCACCCTCCCATAACTTGTGTGCTACCACCCCCAGAAGCCCCCATTTTCTTGCTTTGAGAGGGAGTCTTGCTCTATTGCCCAGGCTGGAGTGCAGTGGTGTGATCTTGGCTCACTGCAACCTCTGCCTCCTGGGTTTAAGTGATTCTCCTGCCTCAGCCTCCTGAGTAGCTGGGATTTTAGGTGTGCGCCACCACGTCTGGCCAATCTCTGCATTTTTAGTGGAGACAGTGTTTCACCATGTTGACCAGGCTGGTCTCAAACTCCTGACCTCAAGCAATCCGTCTGCTTTGGCCTCCCAAAGCGCTAAGATTACAGGAGTATGCCGCTATGACCGGCTCCTAGCCCTACTATTCCTTTCTGTCGCTTAGGATGCAATATAGGCTTCAGTCATCTGGCCCTTCTCTGAGTCTCATATTTTGTGAGGCTCCTGTGTGTACTTATGCAATTAAATGTGGCTTTCCTCCTGTTAATCTGTCTTATGTTAATTTAATTCATAGCCCAGCCAAGGAACCTAGAAGGGTGAGGGGCAAGCCACATTTCCCTCCCCTACACTACCAAGTGAAACGGGGGCTTGTGAACAATTTGAGCTCAGTTATGAGCAAAGTTACACCTCCACAGACTCCAATTTGTCACTAATTTATACTTGTTACATTACCTTGGATGCTATAAGAATTATTTCCATTCTGCAGATGAGAAAACTGAAACCTAGAGAGCAGCAGCAGCTTGTGAATGAGCACACAACCTGTAAGTCATAGAAGCTGGATGTGAGCTGAATCTTCCGAGCCCAAACCCAAAGTGCTTTCTGCTTGTTTCCTGTTCTACTCCCCCCCAACCCTCTCTGAGTGGGCACAGCTCTCAGGTGAAAATTAGAGCAAGAAAAAAAAAACTTCAATTGCCTGCATTATTCTCATCTGGGCCTACAATCACCAGGCACCCAGAGCATGAGTCTCCACTTTTTTCCAGGCCTAAGCTTCCTCCAGGCAGCCATGCCAGTCATATGAGGCATATGGACACGCAGTCACCCAATTCACTAACTACAATGACTCAAGTCACAGCAGGTTAGTGAGAGAAGCAACAGGTCTCCATCCTTGAGTTTTCAAACACACACTGCTGGATTTATGTATTTGTCCCACACCCAATCCCTCCTTCCCTTGTTCCTTCTTTTGATGCATCCTGGATTTGCACATCACAACTCCTATGGCCATCCATGTCCACCCTAGACAGCTGCCCTAGGCTGGAGTCCCAATCCACCTCTTTGCATTGTCACAGGACCTTAATACGGGGAGTAGTTTCTTTTCGTACTTCTAATCCTAAGTAGTTTTTTGTTTCTGTCTACATTTCTATCATGAATTTGTGGTTAAAGTTACCCAAGGAACTAGGCGGATAACAATTGGTATTATGATGACTGCTTTTCATTTTCCAGTAGTTGGGCCTGCATATTGGGTATAAATCAATTTTCTCCCAACCAAGTCTACTTACTTCTCAAATGCTGTTTTTAACTTGAACTGTTAAATTTTACTTCTCATTTTGCTCCCAACACTTTTTACAACCCAAGCTAAAGTGACTATAAAATGTCTACACAGGGTGGGACAACTGATTATCGTCATCGTCCTCTGTGATTTTCATGTCTTTAGATGGTGACAAAAATAACAGCTGATTGTATTTTTAGTACTTACAGAGTGGCAGGCACTGTAAGTACGACACAGAGTGATCTCACTCGACCTTCACAATGACTCTGTGAGGTAGGTTCTATTATGACCCTCATATTTTCTGAGGCACAGAGAGGTTAATTAACCTGCCCAAGGCCACACAATAGTTAGTAGGTGATGGAACCCAGACTGCAACCCAAGTCTGACTCCAAAGCTCAAGTTCTTCACCAACCTCTGAAATGTCACAAAGAAACAGTGTCGGGCCGGGCGCGGTGGTTCAAGCCTGTAATCCCAGCACTTTGGGAGGCCGAGAAGGGCGGATCACGAGGTTAGGAGATCGAGACCATCCTGGCTAATATGGTGAACCCCGTCTCTACTAAAAAATACAAAAAACTAGCCAGGCGAGGTGGTGGGCACCTGTAGTCCCAGCTACTGGGGAGGCTGAGGCAGGAGAATGGCGTAAACCCAGGAGGCGGAGCTTGCAGTGAGCTAAGATCTGGCCACTGCACTCCAGCCTGGGTGACAGAGCGAGACTCCGTCTCAAAAAAAAAAAAAAAAAAAAAAAAGAAACAGTGTCAATATATCCCCAAATAATTTGTTCAGTGGAACAAGAGTATGAAATCAGAAGTACTGAATAATAGTGTATGTGTTTATGTCAACAAGAGCAATTTAAAAGCCCTAATTACTAACTCAAATCAACATATAAGCCTTCTCCATCTGAATATGAAAGTCCTGATGTGGCAAACTGAGTCTCCTCTGTGATCACCATCTCAGGGAACGTGGTCAAGGAGAATAGGTTTCCCTTGACCCTCTGGGGCAGTGACCAGGCCACCCGTTGGTCAGGCAGGCACACCGGTAAGGCCGGCCAGTCCATTTTCTGGTTTGCCCACTTTGGTTGCTGTGAGGGAGAATGAACAGAAGGCAAGGGGATTTCTATATAATCATGAAATGTGTTTACAGCCAGTCCTCAGTTTTCACCACCTCTCCTTTGACCAATCTATTCACCCAGTCATGCCTGGGAGCCACCTATATTTAACTTTTCACCACCTTGACTCAAGAATTTGTCAGTTTCTACCAGGCGGTTAATATTATCAGTGACTGGTTTCCCAATCAATGCACGAGTGCCATCTAGAGTGAATGGAGGTAACTGCAGCCACAGTGTGCAAATCATTCCTACGTCTTCCTAAAAGTCCCTGCAGAGAAAGCAGGAAGGACTGCATTAAGATCATTACAGGACTCAGGGATAGATACCCCATTGTCCATCATGTGCTTGTTTCACATTGCATGCCTGTAACAAAACATCTCATGTACCCCATAATATACCTACTATGTAGCCACAAAAATTAAAAATTTAAATTAAATTAAAAAGAATCATTACATGACTCCATACTAGGTATTACTCATAGCAAACCATGCAAATATGGTTTCTGTTTTTGAAGACTTTGTTATGTAAGACTGGAAAAAGAAGTTAATACATCTAATATCTATTACCTCAAGATCAACTTATGAAATGCCCCCAAATGTTAAGGGAGTTAGACTTGAGATAAGGACTGGTTGTTTCCTAAGCAGTCTCTGCCAATAAAATATTTGATTTGGTCTTGGGCAAATGACATTTCTCTGGGCGTCAGTCTTCTCAACATTGTCTTCTCAATATTCTCAATGAGGATGTGGACAATATGATAGAAGTCATTCTTACCAGGCCCATTTCTAGCATATAATACAAGACTTCCACATAACAACTCTTAATGGCTGCTATTGTGTTTCAGCAGGCAGATGGAACAAGAAATAGAGTAAATCTCCTGTGACCCTAACAGAACCCTGACAATGTTTGTTTTGGCATTGTCCCATAAAACCAGATCTATGCCTGGCTAACGGGATATAACCAGAAGTCAACTAAGTAGAGCTGCCAAGAAAGCTATTGTTTATCAGAGGAAAAGGTACAGATTCAATTGACAAGTACCTTGCACCTTTAGCCCTTCTTCTTGCCTGGAACATGGACTCCGGAGGTGGAAGAGCCAGGATGTGTTCATGAGAACATGTAGTGACATGCCAAGGAGAGCAGAACAAGACTCTAGAAGGATCCCGAGCCTGTGATGAATTGTAAGCGCAGGTTTATTAGCCCGGGACCTCTTCCTATGGAGTTGTTCCATGAGAAAAACAGTATCTCTTTTGGTTATACCACTCTAGGGTGTCTGTGGCAAGCAAAAAGTCATTCCTAACTGACACAACTCAGGTTTTGTCTTTTATTTTTATATTCAACAAATATTAGCACATATGCCTGTAGTTATGTGCCAGTAACTATGACAGATACTAAAAGACAGTCCTATCTCGCGGCACTTGTGGTCTGGTAGAATAAATTCTATAGCTGTATTAACTTGTCAGAAGGCATCAAAAGGAAGAGAGGTGGTCAGAGAAGTCTCTCCCAGGGTGACTCATCAGCTGAGTATTCAACAATTAGCCTGGCAAAGAGGAGGAAAGGGCTGGGCGTGGTGGCTCATGCCTGTAATCCTAGCACTTTGGGAAGCCAAGGCGGGCAGATCCTGGCCAACATGGTGACACCCTCTCTCTACTAAAAATACAAAAATTAGCTGGGCAAGGTGGCGCGTGCCTGTAGTCCCAGCTACTAGGGAGGCTGAGGCAGGAGAATTGCTTGAACCTGAGAGGCAGAGATTGTAGTGAGTTGAGATCGCATCACTGCACTCCAGACTGGCGACAGAGTGAGATTCTGTCAAGAAAGAAAGAGAAAGAAAGAGAGAAAGAAAAGAAAGGAAGGAAGAAAGGAAGGAAGGAAGGAAGGAAGGAAGGAAGGAAGGAAGGAAGGAAGGAAGGAAGGAAGGAGAAAAGAAAGAAAAGAAGGAAAGAAGGAAGGAAGGAAGGAAGGAAGGAAGGAAGGAAGGAAGGAAGGAAGGAAGGAAGGAAGGAAGGAAGGAAGGAAGGAAAGAAAGAAAGAGGAGGTAAGAGGGCAACAGAGGACACTGTTGTTTGCAAACCCACTGGACACTTCCCCTTCCTCCATGCTAACAGTACCTTCGATTTCATTCCTGTGTCCTTTTCTCCCTCGGCCCCCTCCCCTGACTTCTTTAAATCCCTGTGCCAGTGACAGGCTACAGATGACCACGAGACTCAGTTCTCACTAATAAGACAAAAGGCAAATTCTTCTTTGAGGGCTTCTAGAAATGTCCCTGACTCTTAAAGAGCATGTACAAGAAAGAACAGGTTTTTCTTTCTTCTGCTGTACTTCATGTCTTCCCAAGATGCTCAGATCTGTGGCAGACATCCTGAAAACTAGAGGGAAGTGACCCTGAGGAGGCCACACAGAGTTTGGCAGAATGAAAAAATGAAGAGAAACTTGGCCTTGATGACACTACCAAATTGCCGCCATTAATCAGCCCTAGAACCACCAGACACCTATCTCTATGTGCTTAAACTCTTAGTGTTTAAGCCTTTGCATTGGATTTTCTGTTACCTGCAGCCAAAGATATCCTGCTATGTAAGGCATTCTAGGAAGAAGCAGCAGAATATACTAAAGCACTGTGAAAAATGACAAAAATGACTTGTTTGGAAGACTAGAGGTATTCAAGACCAATGTATAAGGTAAAATAGTAGTGTGATAAAACAACACTGTAGAACTAAACAGACACCTAAAGACCATGGAGGAATTACTGGAAATTTTACAGAAGGGGAGTGACACATTTTGATTTCTATTTTACAAGACGACACTGGCAATTCTGTATAACAAAGGGCAACACTAAAGAAAGGAAGACCATTAAAGTGGTTGCTGTACAAGTAATGATGAAGGTTTAAAGAAAGGAAGTGATGGCGGGAAGAAGAACAAACAGCAAACTAGAGAGAACTACTAAGGAGGTAGTTTCCTTGGGACAGTATCACCAAGAGATAGAGCCAGGGGATGGAAAGTGGAATTGATATTGACATTTATATTTCTGGCCTGGGTAATTAGTTGGATGTTGTTCGTGGAGATAGAGGAGAAAGTATCCAAAGTTATTTTCTTTTGGGAGAGTTGAAGGAAATAAGAATAAATTCAGTCTTAATTATCTCAAAGTTTGAAGTCCCTGTTAGACAACTAGGACGAGCTATCTTGCAAATGCATTTTGCTAATGGGTGTAAAACATGGACTCATCTCCACAATTAAGCTCAGCAAAATTTGTCCCATGCTTAATGCTTCAATGTACAAAAAAAGCAAAGCACATCATAAAGATTTCATATCCCATCATGGATAACATTTGAATTCTACAACCTTGAAAAGAACTTTCTGAGCCATTAGCCATGAAGATAAATCATCACCTCTTTCCAGTTAGCCAAAACAGTGGCGCTGACCAATGCTTTGAATTTCAGACTTGGGTACCCAGCTGTCTACTTTATATCACAATTTGGAAATGATGGGAAGGATCATCTGAGAAAACAGAGAACCTCCTGTCAATCAAGTTGATGGGGATCAGTACATTGACTTTGTTTGTGCTTCTGTAAATGTGACACATCTGTACTCTGAGTTTGTGAGAGCAGGGGATATCCAGGTAACACCTGGTGAAGAATGAACAGATGGTACGATAGCAGCTCCAGATGAACAGTGTTGCTCCCATGGTGATCTCATGACTGGCTAAATAAGAGGTGGATTTGTTCATTTGAACAAACATCTTTTGAATAAGTATTATGCGCTGACTCACTGTGCTAGATAGTGGAGGATCAAAGATGAGTAAGACAAGGTTGGTTCCTAGTTTAGGATTTTTCTGTGCATCTGTGGGGAGGTAGATACATAAGTCAAAAAAGGCAATAAAGAATTATGGGTATCTTAAAAAAGGTCTCTTTGGGGCACAACAGGGAGAGGAAGTCACTCTCTCTGGGGACCAAGAGTAACAGCATTATAGAGGAAATGACACCTAAGCTGTGGCTTGCCAGGGAAACAGCTATTTGCCATGTGTACAGGGAGGAAAAGGTATTCTGGGTAGAAAAATAAGTAGGGACAGAGCCCAGAGGCATGGCCTATTCAGATAGCTGTACACGGTTTGGTATGGCTGAAATGTTTGCTTTAAGAATTGAGAGGTAGGCAGGGGCTAGATCATGGAGCATACTGAATGCCATGCTAAGGAATTTGGACTTATTTGGACTTTTATCTGTGGACAATGGGGAGAGGCAGAGTGGGCACGGAGGCAGGGGAATAATTTACTCTAATTTATATTTTAGAATCCCTCTGACAGTAAAATGAAAGTTCACCTGAAAAAGAGTAAGAAAAGGCAGGAAGACTAGTTAGTAGACCACTATAATGGTCCAAAGAAGATGTGAAATGAAGCTGTTTTGAGACTTCAAGAATAAACAGAACTGGGTCACCAAGGGTCGTGGGGAGGTGGGAATGCAGAAGGCATCCAGCTGGTCTGTCACGGGGACTCACTGAATGGAGTTGTCACTCACCAAAATCAGAAACCCAAGAGCATGCACAAGGGAGAAGAAAATATGAGCTCAGGTTTAGTCATGTGCAGCGTGAGGTGCCGTGAGATGTGCGGGTGGAAATGGAAAGCAGTGAATTAGCAGATGAGTCTGGTGCTCAGGAGAGAGGTGTGGGCTACAGAGGACACATGGATTCTCTTGGTATATTTCTGTCTTCTGACTAAGAGTTACACTGATACGTGACTGGACAAGATTAACAATGACACCAGTGGCTTCAGAAGAGACGGCATTAGTCTGGGACTCTTCAGGTGGACCCCGTGCTTTAGAATTCTCCACTGAGTTCTTCAGAATTTGTGATTTGCAATATCTTAGATGGAAGGGATCTAGCAGTGATCCTGTCCAAATCTGCACTCAGTGTAAACATCCCTTTTTGGCACCAGTTTCTTCAGCTTACCGGTTTGTCTACACTCAGGCCGAATACCTCTCTCTGTGCCTGTCCACCCAGCAACCCACCGTTCATCATGAATTTATTAAGCACTTGCCCCATTTTAACAGGGAAAGTGTTATGACAAGGAATAGGCCATTCATTGTGGGGAAGTTCTAGTTCTTAGGACCTTTTTTTAAAGAAAAAAAAAAATGTTGACAAAAGGTCTATTAGATCAGAAAGGACCACCTCAGCCTTGGATAACCATGAGACAGACAGACTTTCCACTGAGAAGCAGCACCTGTGCTTTAGTGGTGTGGCAGGTTTTACTTCTAGGATTTGCCTCATGGCCTTTCTTAAAAGGAAATGAAATGAAATGAAAGAACATAAAACAGGAGCATTTGAAGAGTGTTTGTTATGCACCTTTGCTTTAGTTTCGAAATTCTATTTTCTCATTGTGCTTTCATTCAATACAGAGTTTAACAGCTGAAGCAAAGCATGTTGTAGAGGGAATGGTCAGGATACAGCTTTGAACATGCACCTTTTGTGCTTTTCAAAAAGCGCAGCACGTGGAAATTTTTTAACGAGTGATCTGGGATGCTGCGGTTCTGCAAATGCCCAGCAGGGGGACCTGGAAGGGACAACATACAAGTTTGTTGCGTTTTTTGTTTCGTTTTGCCTCTGAACATGCATTTTCAAAGGGCTATTTCAATGCTTCCTCTTTGCAAATTTCGACGTTCTCCCTCCTTACTCTAAATTCAGAAATACACTGTAGCTTCCAAACAACATCAGGTGAAGTGCTCATATATACATGGCGGGGGGAGGATCTGTTTTTCTTTTAATTACAGGTTGGACATCAATCGATAGAAGCCAAGTTGGGTAAAAAGACCTGCAGAGAGAAAGGATAGCTTCACCTTTCAGTCACAAACAGCATTTATGAGCAACCAGAGCAACCCAGGGAGGCCAGAGAAGGAAGGGGAGAGCCCAGACTAATCTCCCTAAAAAGGAATGCTTTGAATGTAAAAAGAAAAATCTTTAACATTTTTCCTCCTCCAACTTTGTATTTGGAAAGATTTCAAACCTAAAGAAACGGTTGCAAAAATAGTTCAACCAACATTCATGTACCCTTTACCTAGATTCAGTGAACATTTTGCCACACTTGTTTCACTGTCTCTCTGCTCCTCTCCTTCTCCCCCTTTCTCTTGTAGTTTTAGTGTATTCATAATTCTCTCAACATTTCTTAAGTACCTAATCTTCCTGGGTCTACCCTCAAGGGGCTCATGGTTTAGCAGGAGGGTTTGATGCATAAACAGTCTAATAAGAACAAGAGGGTGTCAAGCACAAGGGACTATGGGGACTGGAAACACAGTAAAAGGAGCAATGATGCCAGCCAGAATCAAAGAGTGCTCTACCAAAGGTGACTTATGTGGGTAATAAGGGAAGAAAAAGATTTCCAGGCAGAGGGAACAGCCTATACCAAAGCAAGGAGAAAGCAGAGTCGTGTGTCTGAGTTTTGCTTGTCCTGTTTTGAAACTTCTGCTTTCATCTCCTCCCTTTATTTTTATGTACATATATTTTTTGAGATAGAGTTTTGCTCTGTTGCCCAGGCTGGAGTGCAGGGGCGTGATCTCAGCTCTCTGCAACCTCCGCCTCCTGAGTTCAAGCAATTCTTCTTCCTCAGCCTCCCAAGTAGCTGGGATTACAGGTATGCACCACCATGCCCGGCTAATTTTTGTATTTTCAGTAGAGACAGGGTTTCACTATGTTGGCCAGGCTGGTCTCGAACTCCTGACCTCAGGTGATCTGCCCGGCTTGGCCTCCCAAAGTGCTGGGAGTACAGGTGGGAGTCACCGTGCTTGGCCTCATCTCCTCCCTTTGGATAGCAACAAGGGGCTGGGTGTGGTGGCTTACATCTGTAATCTCAGCACTTTGGGAGGCTGAGGCGGGCGAATCATGAGGTCAGGAGATCGAGACCATCCTGGCCAACGTGGTGAAACCCCAACTCTGCTAAAATACAAAAAATTAGCTGGGTATGGTGGTACATGCCTGTAGTCCCAGCTACTCGGGAGGCTGAGGCAGGGGGATCTCTTGAACCCAGGAGATGGAGATTACTGTGTGCCAAGATTGCACCACTTCACTCCAGCCTGGCGACAGAGGAAGACTTTGTCTAAAAAAAAAAAAAAAAAAAAAAAAAAAAGAGAGCAACAAGGGCTACCATTTAGCTATTGCATGCTTACTAAGCTATGCCAGGCATTGCCTACGGCTCTTTTATGCACCATCTCATTGAATCCTCACAAACCTGCGGGGTCAGTACTGCTGTCATCCCCACTTACCAAAGTGGAAAATGAGGCTCAGAAAAGTTAGGAACTTAATAAAGGAGACCCAGCTCCTGAGAGGCAGGAGAGCAAGTCCTATTGCATGTTACTGTATCTTCTTAAAGTTCTGCAGGTGAGGCCGGGCGCGGTGGCTCACACCTGTAATCCTAGCACTTTGGGAGGCCAAGGCAGGTGGATCACAACGTCAGCAGTTTGAGACCAGCCTGGCCAACATGGTGAAACCCCATCTCTACTAAAAATACAAAAATTAGTTGGGTATGATGGCACACACCTGTAGTTCCAGCTACTCTGGAGGCTGAGGCAGGAGAATTGCTTAAAAAAAAAAAAAAAAAAAAAAAAAAACCGGGGGCAGAGTTTGCACCACTGCACCCCAGCCTGGGCAACAGAGCAAGACACCATCTCGAAAAGAAGAAAAAAAAGTTCTACAGGTGAAACACTCTCTCCAAGGACACTGAGGCTTTTTTCCATCCCTCTCTCCCACACCCTGTGACCTAAATGAGTGGGGCAGCAGGCTTCCCAACCTCGCTGCCTTCTTAGGCACTGTGTGGTTCCCTTCATCTAAGCCTCCCTCACACCATCCACATTTGCTGCTCATCTCATGACCTGCCTCCTGTTGCCCATTGATCCCAATATCCAGTTACAATATCCTGGACCATTTCTGCACCTGGTCACTGTCTGTCTTTGCTACCCCGAGACACCAAGATTCATGCAAATGACCTCCCAGACACATTCCCACACCATCACCACCATGACCCATCACCAGCACTGCTATTTATTGTTCACAATGCACCCTGCACTGAGCCCAGATCATTATACATGAAACATCTCGTTTAATTCCCCCAGAATTTTATGATGTGGACCCAGCATCTCAAATTTACAGATAAGAGGACTGTGTCTCTGAGAAATTATATGACTTGCTTAAGGTAATTTGACTAGTGAATTTATACCCACTCCTAGTCTGAGAAGAGCTAAAGAAGGACTGAATTAAACAACAACAACAAAACAGGTTCAGAACTAAGTCTGAACAGCAGTTCACTTTGCATGTCCATACACAATTGCTCCCAAGTGTAATTTATAATTCTTGGTGTTATCATCAAGGAGCAATTACCATTCTAATTCAAACTGTCCCCAGTTATTGCCCCAATGACTCCACTTCCATTTTTGTATTTTGGCCTTTTTGGTGCATTGCCAGCCCTGAATTAAACACTAATTTATGCTAGTTTCCTTATGAGCTGCTTTTGAGAAAGACATGTAATTTTAGTACTGAACACTAGATGTCACGATCACCCAGTTCAAGAAAAAGTCATCACCAAGCAGTATTAAAAGTCTCACGTTTACTTGTGCTGTATGATCTATATAAAAGCAGGAACACGACAATAAGGCATAGACTTTCATTTAAAAAATATTGGATGGTCTCTAGCCTCATTCTGAGGGGGATTAGATATCTATCCAAAAAAGAAAGAGTTTATTTTTCCCTAAACAAGAAATAATAGCATGAGTACACCAAACATTATTGAAACACCATGCATTGTATTTTATTTATATCATATATTTGAAATCTCACATTGTATGTGTGAAGTATTTAAATTAGGCTTTTAGAAACTGACTTGAAACTCAAAGGATACAAAAATCCTTCATCCACAAGAAGTTCATCATAGCTCTTACAAGGGAGAAAAAGCTTATATTGAGGTTTTGTTAAGCAGTTTTGAGGAAACGAGGCTAGTATTTGGAAAGCAAATGTTTGAATCCAAAATCTTTGTTCATGCATGATCATATTCAGTCGGTTTAAATGACAATCATGGCTGTTACTGATCTCCCTTCCTTAGTCCATTTGGGTGAATGTGGAGGTGGGATGAAAAAAAAAAAAATCTTTTTGGCTGGCAGCACTCAAGATTTGGTTAGGAAACTAGGTCCAGAATATTCTTTTTAAATTATTATTATACTTTAAGTTCTGGGGTACATGTGCAGAACGTGCAGTTTTGTTACATAGGTATACACATGCCACGGTAGTTTGCTGCACCCATCAACCTGTCACTTACATTAGGTATTTCTCCTAATGCTATCCCTCTCCTAGCCCCCCACCCCCACCAACAGGCCCTGGTATGTGATGTTCCCCTCCCTGTGTCCATGTGTTCTCATTGTTCAACTCCCACTTATCAGTGAGAACATGCAGTGTTTGGTTTTCTGTTCCTATGTCAGTTTGCCGAGAATGATGGTCTCCTGCTTCATCCATGTCCCTGCAAAGGATATGAACTCATCCTTTTTTATGGCTGTATAGTATTCCCCAGTGTATATGTGCCATATTTTCTTTATCCAGTCTATCACTGATGGACATTTGGGTTGGTTCTAAGTCTTTGCTATTGTGAATAGTGCTGCAATAAACATACATGTGCATGTGTCTTTATAGCAAAATGATTTATAATTCTTGGGGTATATACTCAAGTAAAGGGATTGCTGGGTCAAATGGTATTTCTAGTTCTAGATCCTTGAGGACTTGTCACACTATCTTCCACAATGGTTGAACTAATCTACACTCCCACCAACAGTGTAAAAGCATTCCTATTTCTCCACATCCTCTCTAGCATATTCTTAAGCACTACAATTACTAGCATTTTGCTGGGAAGTGTGAAAAGAGAACACAAGAAGAGTAAGTAGAAAAAAATAGCAAATTTCAAGCCATTAGAAGATGGATTGATAAACTTTAAAAAATTGCTATGATCCATATGCAACAAAACAAAACTTGTGAAAGATACTGCCTATTTACGGAATGGCAGAAGATGGTTCCTCAAGAGCTGCCTATGGGAGCACTGATTCGTTTTTCCATGGCAAATCTAGTTTGTTCTAAAAGCAAACAGCTGCCAAAATGTTTATTACGCATTTTTCAATAATTTTCCAATTCTCTATTTTTTAATGCTGTCTCTCAACCATCCATGAGATCTTGACATGGCCTACTGTGGTTTTGTCATTTGGAATGATTTTCATGATTGTAGCTCCTGCCATTCTGGTCCAAAAACTCATAGAATATTCATTTTTCAATCACGTAAAAATATATTGTAAACAGGAAGTCTTGTTAAGGTACCTAAATACAGGTGTCTTTTCCAAGTGATGAACAAAGAAAGGTTTCCATTTGAAGTCCATGAATGCACTAGCCCCGAGCAAAGCAAACTTACCTTTCATCACTTCAAACACCTGTGTGTTCTGCTTCTCTTTTGAAATGTATGTTCTAATATTTGTATATGAAAAGACAGAGATTAATAGAATTGAATACAAAGCCAAAAATATACACAAGGAATAAAGAGGGAGCCTCAAAATAGTGGGGACAAGGTGAACTATTCAATTATGGTAAAGGTAATTGGGTAATTATCCATAATTAGCTAGCCATCTGAAAAAAAGTAAAATTGAATCCATACCTCACACGATACACTAGGATAAATTCCAAATGAATTAATGTAAAAATGTAAAAACACAGAACCATAAATTGCTAAAAGAAAATAGGATGATTTCTTAATAACTTCAAACTGTAGGTCTTTCTATGACATAAAATCCAGAATCACAAAAGAGAAAATTACTAAGTTTGCCATTTAAAAAATTTGAAACTTCTGCATGGCAAAAATAAACAAAACCCCATAAGCAAAGGCATAAGAAAAAAAAAAACCCTGCAATTTACACCATAATCACTTTAATGCATAAAAAGCTTCTACAAGTTAAGAAAAAGATCAGCAACCCAACAGAAAAATGCACAAAGATTATTAAAAGACAGATCACACAAAAGGAATGTAAGTGGTTCCTGGGCAAGGAGGGCACTGCGCAGGGCTGGGACCAGGGTGGGTAGGGGAGGTGCTTCGGGTACGAAAGTGAAGCAGATCCAGAGAGCTTAGTAAATGCCTCCTTAAATTCTGCACCCAAGGCACTGCACTCACTTCATCGTAGCCTAGTCCCTGAAGGTTCAGTTCTTAAGCATGTGAAAAGATGCTTGAGCTCACTCAGAATTAGATAAATGCAAATGAAAACTGATGATACTATAGGAGATACCACTTTCCCCTTATCAGACTGGCAAATCGCCAAAAAGTGGAGAGCGAACCACTCTCATACATTGCTGGTGGATGTGTTAGTTGTTTCAACCACTTTGGAGGGCAATTTGCCACCTACTAGCTATCAAAATCACAAATACATATGAATTCTTGACTCCCTTTTAAGAATATATCCAACAGTTATTGCAAACATGTAAAGGTACCGAGGTACCAGCATATTAATTGCAGTGCTGGGGCTCAGAAACCAATACCCCAAAATATAGCACTTTAACATGCTGGACTGAAGTAAGCACCTCAAGGTCTCTCTGACCTTACCCTACCTCCACCTCCCTTTAGCCTCTCAATGTTCTGTCTCTCCCAAAGCTGTTCTCTGTAGTTCCCTTATCTTTCTAAAGTCCACACCTGCCAAAGAAGAAAACAATTACATCTGGTCCTTTCCTTGAGTTTCATTAACTCATATCACAGGAAGAAAGACCCAAGCTGTCACAAACCATCGTCTTCTATTTTGGTGCAGACTTCTGTCACAAACCATCATCTTCCATTTTGGTGCCTGATATGGTTTGGATGTGCGTCCCCTCCAAATCGCATTTGGAAACGTGATCCCCAGTGTTGGAGGTGGAGCCTAGTGGAAAGTGGATCACGGGAGTGGATCCCTCATGAATGGTTTAGCACCATTCCCCTGGTGATGAGTTCTCAGTTCATGTGAGATCTGATTGCTTACGAGTCTCCCCCTTTTCTCTCTTGCTGCTGCTCTTGCCATGTGATGTGCCTGCTCCCACTTCACCTTCCACCATGATTGTAAGCTTCTTGAGGCCTGACCAGAAGCTGAGCAGATGCCAACACCATGCTTCCTGTACAGCCTGCAGAACCATAAGCCAAATAAACCTCTTTTCTTTATAAATTACTCAGCCTCAGGTGTCTCCTTTATAGCAGTGCAAAAATAAATGAACACAGTCCCATTCAGTATTTCAAAAAGAATCATTTACCAGTCATTGTCTGCTCTGTGGGCCCAACAGACTTTGTCCCAGGTCACTGCGTGTTCTCCAAGTCCATTCATTTCCCCGTAAAAATGTTACTATCCCTCAAATTGCCACATTTCCCTCATCTCCAATTGTCTTATGAAAAAGGGGGTCTAAACATCTGTACTCCACTGGGTGGCTGGGCACTCATTCTCCTGCAATTCCCCTGTGCTACGCATGTTATGATAAATTTTGTATATTTTTTTCCTATTCATCTACCTTTTGTTGATATTCACAAATCTCCAGAAAGTAAAGGGGGAAGCTTTCCCTTGGCCCCTACAGATTGGGTGCTGTGAACAGGATAACCAAAACCACTCTGCTCTTCTGGAAGCCAGATTCAGGGGAACCCTAGACCGGATACGCTAGCAAAAGGGGAGAAATTCTTATCAGTCACTCTTGGTCACTCTTTGTGAAATCTGGTTGAGTAGATGGTAAAAATAACTGTTCGTCTCATTTTCCTTTCCAAATTTAAGATTAATGGGAGAAAACCACTTGTTTGACTAGCATTGGGGATAGCAGCTCTGGTGTATTTTTATTATGAATATTCATATTATCTAATCCTTCTCTTTCCAGAAATAGTCTTTGATTTTTCCTTTGTCTTTGTCTTCCTGCGTTGTTTTGTCATAAATAAGGGTATCACAGGGTAGAAATAGGACAGAACATAGGCCTCAAACCCCTATAAGCCCATTGTCTGAGCTGACCCCCACAGACTGGTGAGTTTTATGGTTCTCATCAGACCAGCATCTATTTAAGACAAACTGTGCTGTGGGTCCCTGAAATGAAAACCGGATGAGGGTCTCCTTTCGTCTTGTTTTATGCCCTTCAGAGTTGACTTGTAACCAAGAGGGAGCATTCTCTCTTGGTCTCTGCTTCTGGGGGTGTGATTTTCAGGTCATGTCCAGTGGCTAGTCTAAAAGCACTGGGAACCCTGAGCCATGTAAAATTTTAAGCAGCACTCTCTTTGTTTTCCCAAATGTGCCACGCTCGCAGCAGAGTCTGTCTTAAAAGGAGTTCTATCCATGAAGGGTTTCTGTTGCCTCCATCTTTGTGCCTGGTTAGTGCTGGGAAAGTCTAATCCCTGAAGTGCCTGTCCTGTGTCACAGGCATCACAGGTTGACAGGTCTGTGACTGGAGGCACCCCCATGTGCCCACATGTCCATGTGCTCATGGGGAGACCAGCTGCACCGTCCTTAACCACCTGTGGCAACAGAGATCTGCTATTTTAGCTTATTTCTGGGAGTAAATTTTGGGGAGGATCATGAAGCCTGCATCTTTTGCACGCATTTTAAAAAATGCCAATTTTGCCTGTTGTATTCTAAACCCGGAAAGTAATTACCTCAGGGACTTTCCACGAAAAAAGCCTTTTTGGCTTGAGTCACTTATGAGATAAATAAATTCTCTAAATTTAAAAGACTACTCTTTAGAGAGCTATAGTCTTAAACAGCTATCTTATTGGTACCTATGAAAAGACACAAAAGAAAGATAGCCTAAAAACTCCCTTGGCAAGATTTTTAGAAGGCAGAAATCAGATTTAAAACAACGTTAAAATCCTTTATACATGTCAACCATCTGCTTTGGAGCCTTTGAAGAATTTGCAAAAAAAGACCCTCCGGCCTGTAGTTTAGTGACTAGGATTCTGAAGTTTCTCTCCTCTTTCTGGGGTTGGATTCCCAGTCAGGGAACCAGTCCCTTGGAGATATAAATCCTTTAACTAAGGAGGAAAAAAAGAGAAACATTTATAAGGATTAGTTTTAATTATTTGTTTTGAATTTATATTTGTTTGACTCTTGACTTTTTGGAGTACACATTTGTGATTGATCCTTTTCCCTGCCATGAACAGCTACTGTTGTGCTGCCCATCTTTAAGTTTCTTTTTTCTTCTTGCTGTCTTCGCAGGTGGCTGCGGGTCTCGGGAGGACTGCTTCTTTGTACCTCTTTAGAGATGAGACACACATTCTTGGTTAAGTCGTAAAAGGCTTATTGATTTGCATTCAGAATCACCTGATAGATGCCTTTAGTTTTTTAAAAATTAAAAACCCAGGATATGTGCTGTTTGTCCCCACGGAAATCTAATAATAAGAAATTATAAAGGATTGTTTCCAAGAGAGAGGTCTATGGTTAGAAATCAGCTTCATTAAAAGCTGACATTCAGACTGTATTTTTTTTAAGCTTCTCTGTTCTCTTTTGGATGTTGTTTCTCCCACAAGAACATTTTAGTCAACTAGATTTCCTTTTCTCAAATCCATGGTAATTAAAACTTCACTGGCCTTTTGGAAAACTTCATCCCTCCCTGCTAAACTAGCTCCTCTACAACTCATTCCTCCATTTACGTCTGCCCCTGTCTTCCTTTTGCCATCTTCAATACTACGTGAAGAGATCTAGAGTAGACTTCTACCAACCCTTACACCCCTTGAGAAATACAAAAAAAAAAAAAAAAAGGGACCACTGACCTCTTTTTGTTTTGGGATTCTCTGTCTTCCTCATAACACTCCAACAGTCATGGGCAGGTTCCTCTCAGGTCTAAAGCTCTGCTCTTTTGCACTGGTCTTCTTGATCTCTGGCTTCTGTGTACATAATGTGTGTTACATGCTATGCTTGCATATATGCATATATGTATACATGTGTTTGTATGTTGTTTACATGGTACCAATTTAGAAATACGTAAATACTCATAATTCAAGTAAATAAGCCCAAATGCTTTTCAGGTTCAGGTTGACGTTAATAAGCCTTCGGTAAATAAAGCTAGCTTTAAAATTGTTGGTAAAATAACATAAAAATGGCTTCAGAATTTAATTTGGACATTTTGCCTAGGTCTGTCAGACAAATTTATGCTATCTCTGCTCGATGTTTTAGTGTAATAAAACTACTGCTTTTGTAATAATTTGTGATGCTTGTTTTGTCT
This sequence comes from Chlorocebus sabaeus, assembly GCF_047675955.1. Classification (NCBI taxonomy): domain Eukaryota; kingdom Metazoa; phylum Chordata; class Mammalia; order Primates; family Cercopithecidae; genus Chlorocebus; species Chlorocebus sabaeus. Next base: position 47,226,877 of record NC_132929.1, on the reverse strand, counting down.
GTGAGCTAAAGCTCTAAGGGCTGGCTAATGGGGTCCCCCAAAGCCCTGTATACATCTTGCTGTGAGCTTATGCCTTTGGTTTTGAGCCTCTGAATTCTGAGGTTAGAAAGGTGGTCATGGTGAGGCCTGGCGACATATGTGCATGTGCAGCACCTGCACCATCAGCTACATGGCAGGGCCAAGCCTAACACAGCCCTGTCCTCCCTGGCCCAACTCTGTCTATTGGCCGTGTTGGGAAGGGTGGGATCCTCCTGGCATCATCTTCACAGCTCTTTCCTTTGTCCTGGGCTCTGTACCTAGTATGTGAATCCAGAACCCAGACAGGTCCTGCCCTTCATAGCCACCTGTGTGCCCACTGGGTACTTGGGACCCAGGACGACTGAGGGGACACACTGGGGAGGGTATCTATGTCCCGTATCTCAGAGGCCTTAGTCAGTATGACACTAGCTAGTATAAGGATAGACTGGTTTTGCTTTTGCAAAAAAAAAAAAAAAAAAAAGAAAAAAGAAAAGTTAACTTAAATGGCTAGTTTTGTTCCCCATAAGCAATTAAAATGTAATTGTTAAGAACAAGTAAATTAGGTAAATATGAATGGGATAAATATTTATAGACAAATGTGTCAGTTCAAAAAAATCTTTTCAGTAATTTAAAATCTTAAACCCATATTATGATAAATAATAGATTAGCATGAAATGTCTGTCACATCGAAATAAATTAAAATACTAAAATATTAATTATTAAACATAAGTTTAAGCTTACATACTTTTGGTTTTTTATTTCAGAAAAGAAAGAATAAACTTATTAGTAAATATGCCATCTTCCACATTAAAAAATTGTTCTATGGAAAAGGCTGTTTCTAAAAATTATAAAATATATATTCATAAAATATACACAGCAATTAAGTTGCTTCTCAGGTTTTTCACTGAAAATTAAGGTTACTAAGAGTTAAAAGTATAATTACAATATGTAATCAAAACTACTAGAGATAAAGGAAAAAATTCTGTATATAACATGTACAGGAAGGGTAGGATATGTTTTTGGTGAGGAAGATTATTAAAAAGGCATAAGGATGTGGTTTTTGTTTAAAAAGGTAATTTTGTCTACTTTAGAGGTTATTTAAAAGTTGTTCCTAAATAAAGAAATAAAAAGATGGTATAGATAAAAACTGAATGAATATAAAAAGTTGAAAAAGAATAAAATAAAATTTTAAAGAGGTTATAAAAGTTTATAAAAATTGTATCATGTGTGGTCAAAGCTGACTATACAGGATAGGTTTATTTATAAGATTTCATTAAAATTAACTTTAGCATTGATACTGATGCAAAAATAAATTTTGGTTGTCTCTTGCATACAAGATTTACAAATATTGACAAAAAAAGATTTTGTTCACTTTTTGAGTAAACTGCAAAAAAAACACAAAAAGAAGGGAGAGAAAGTAACAGTCTGACCATATATGCTTCATGCTGTTTTTACTGTGTCTTTTGATTATTTGGAAAACTGGGTCTCCTCTATCAAAGAGTAAAGGTTTTAGCTTTTTGAAATCTCTGAATTATCACTTTGGTTAAATGAATGATTGTTTCACAATGACCTGTGATTCTACTTTTGATCAAGTCTTTTGAACCTTTACTTTTAAAAGACTTCAAAATCAAATTTCAAATTCTAAATTAAGTCTTTTTAACCTCGAACTAACTTTTGAACATTCCAGAAGGGCCTTTGGAAGGTCCAGAGAGACGTATTAGGCTTATTTGGTGTGTTAAAATCACACGGGAAGCATTGTCAAATACAAAACGGTGTTTAGTTTTCCTTGAGTTATATTTGTATAAATGTGTAATTAATATGTGTTCCAAAATAGTATGCGATTCCTAGAAATCTGATATGTCTTGGTTTATGTTACCAGTCATAATTGTAATGTTAAATCTCGTATGCCACAAAAATAACCACATTTCTTTGTGCAGAGACAAAATGACTCCACCTTGGATGTTAATCCACCATTGACTTCTGAATGACCCCATTTCTGTGAATGCCTCCTGATTTTTCTTAATTTATTGTCCTTAGTATAAGAATATGTGCTCACTACGAATCCCGATTTTAGATCAAAGCAACCTTGATGTTATCACATAAATTATAGGCTATGACACATATAACATTCTTGCCTGTTCTGGAGGGTTGCCTTTAACTGTCTTGCTGGAGCATGCATACCTTTCCCCTATGGTATATAAGCCTTGGGTCTGGGGAGTAACAGTGCAGATATCGACCTGTCTTGCAGTCACCCAAGACCACACTTCTGTCTGTAAGTTCCCCTAATAAATCATCATATATCAACAAACTGGATTTATCTGCCTCATTCTTTGGTTTCTTGGCTCATTTGGCATTTGAGAACTGCTTTTTAACGTACGGATCTTTCCCAGAACACCTGGTCGACTGCATCATTATTATGAACTCTCATAAGATTTTTAACCATGGCCATTTTAAGTCTTGTTGTCCACAGTAAACTGCTGTACTCTGATGCTTCTCCTGAAAGATATTTGCAAGCAACAACAATCCTAAAGTGTTCTGTCTTCAAGAAGGTTCATGAAAAAAATAAAAAGCTCTGAGAGCTACCCTGAAAGTCAGACCTCTGCTAATGACTTTGAGATTATCCAGTTGGACTGGATAAAAATTTTAATAATTCCAGTGGAAACAGTTGGACTCATAAAACTGTGAACTCAACAAGCAGAATAAGAAAGAATTACATGGGCATCAACTGATTAAGGATTATATTTTATGGCTTTTTGTTTGAACATTACTGATTCTTTTTGTTTTGTTTTCCAAAGTTAAAGAGCTTCCTTTTATTCCTCTTAAACTTTACAGCAATTGGGAATAGTTTTGTGAACAAAATTGAAACATTTGCCTTTCTCTCTACCTTATCCCTCCAAAATATTGAAATTCATGGATATTCTTATGTTATGACAATGTAGTTATTTGCATAAGTTCAATAAGAATCTGTTCTTCTTGTAACAGAATACAAATGGAGACACTGGTTATTTTACCAAGGCCTTGACTGGAATGTCATATTTTCATCTATGACCAGACAGCTTTACAGAACTGAGGCTGACATTATGAAGCCAGTGGAAGCCCTGGGAAAAATTGGCCTAATACCTTACACACACAATTTTTATGGCTGCCTCGTGGTAGGTAAATAATGTAACTTTCTGTTTTTGTTTTTTTTTTTCTTGAGACAGAGTCCTGCTCTGCCACCCACGCTGGAGTGCAGAAGTGTGATCTTGGCTCACTGCAACCTCAACCTCCAGGGTTCAAGTGATTCTTGTGCCTCAGCCTCCCGAGTAGCTGGGATTACAGGCATGCACCACCATGTCCAGCTAATTTTAGTATTTTTAGTAGAGATGACATCTCACCATGTTGGCCAGGCTCAAGAAGAGAGAAATTCACTCAATTTGTGTAGTTATCACAGACGTAGTCTGAGGGCAAGTCAAATCTTTGATTTGGCTTGTAGCCTTGAGAGGCTTTTAAAAGTCTAATCTGAGATTCCTTATAAAAATTTTTAGCAAAGCCAACTTGAAAAGAGCCTATATAATAAATCATTATTCTAATTGTACTTTATGCAAATAATCAGGCCAAGTTAATAAATTTTACAAACAAATTAGTATCATTTTGAGTATCTTTAGTAGAAATGAAAGGCTGAAGAAAGAAAAGTTACATTTCAGAAGAAAACTATGGTGCATATGTTATCAGATTCTAGCCCTGTTCATTGTTTTTGAGTTTTTCTAGGAAAACTTCTGACTTGGAATCACTAAAATTAAAATTTCTTTTTTCCTAAGGCCCTACAAGCTGAAGCTAGTAAACTTGGCTTTGAAGAAAAAAATCACAACAGCTTTATTTGAACAAACTTACACACAAACTAAAATCCAGGAAAATCTATCACATTGCCACTGGCCATCTCAGCTGATTGCCCCCATGACTCTAAAAGAAACTAGTTTATAGACCACCACAGATATTAACATTTGTTTTTCATCTGTTTCCATAAAAAATGTCTCTTATTAAATATCTGTTTGCCTGTGTCATGTATAGAGGTCTAACTTTGAGAGCCTATCTACAATGCCATCTCTTAAAATGAGAAACTACTGTTTAATTGGATTGGCCTATTCTCAGGAATGAGAGGCTGGTTTAATGCGATCCTTTACCATTCAGCTACTAACTCTATTTTCCTCTCCACAGTCACTAGCTCATCTTTTAACATGTGAAATGTCCAGGAAAGTCTGAGCTCAGAAACGAATATCCCAAAATGGGGCACTTTGATGTGCTAAAGAAGCAACCTGACCGTCTCGCTGATCTTCTGCCTGCTCCTGTTTCTCAACCCTCTGTCTCTCCCAAAGCACAGGATGAAGCTGTTCTCTGAAGCTCTCTTATTTGCCTGAAGTCAAGACCTACCAAAGAAAATAATTACCTCTGGCCCTTCCCTTAGTTTTCATTAACTTAACTCATATTGAGGAAGAAAGATTCAAGTCTGTCAATACAGCTGGACAGACTTGTCACAAACCATTTGTCATCTGTTCTGGTCCTAGTCAGTATTTCAGAGAGAATCATTTACCACCCATTGTCTGTTCTGTGGGCCCAACAGACTTTGTCCCAGGTCACTGGGTATTTTCCAAGTCCATTAATTTCCCCCTAACAATCGTTTACTATCCTCAAATTGCCACATATTCCCCATCTCTTTCCTCTATGGAGAAGGGTATATAAACATCTGTATCCCATTTAGCTACTGGGTAGTCAGATTCTCCTCTGATTATCCTGTGCCATGCATTTTACAATAAATGTCGTATGCCTTTTCTCCTTTTAATCTGCCTTTTGTCAGTGAACCTTCAGAGGAGGAAGTGGGAAGCTTGGTCCCTACGGCAGCATGACTGGTAATGGTAAAAGACTGGAAACAACCAACATGTGCATCACAGTTAAATTAATTATGGTTGTTCTTACGGTGCAATACTATGCAAATGTAAAATGAATGAGGATGTTCTTTAGATATTGAAGCAGAAAGCTCTCTAAGGTATGCTAAGGAAGACAAGCAAGGGAAAGAGCAATGTCCGTAATACGCTCCTGTATGTGTCAAAAAGAGGGGGAAGATAATACGAATTGGCTTGTAGATGCAGAAAAATATCTGCATTAAAAAAGAAATTATCAACCACTGGCCATTTCCTGTTGGAGCCCTGGGAAACTGAGTAGTTTTGATGTTTGAGTCATATAAATGTAGTAGCTATTAAAAATAGGAAACAAATAATCCAGGTGTTTTCATCTGACATTTTTGTCCTCAAAAACCCGTTTTAACCTATTTTTTCTAAGGCTCTTCTATTACATTAGTGGTGCTTCTCACTACTTGATTTGACCTGAATTTTGCCAGGAATTTAAATGGGATGTCCAAATATGGTGTTCAGGTGATGAATGTTACCTTCACATCTTCACTCAGATGTCCAGGTCCTACTTGAGTCATCATTAGGCTAAGCAGCCTATGTTAAAAAATCGTAATAATAATTAAAAAGTCTGAGCCTATGTCAATATAACTGGTGAATAATAATATGAGCTGATTCTCTAAGGATGTACACAGGGGCCAAAAGGAAAGGGGGCTACTGCTTCCTTGGCCCTATTAGTCTGAACAGAGACTGCATGGAGTTTCCCCATGCAGCACAGTTTTCTAAAGTTTTATTATGTGCCTTGTGGAACAGTACCTGTAGAACTGACTTTGCATACAATGAGCATTGCATAGCTCTGTATATATACCATAACAGATCCTACTCAGACAGTGCTTCTAGACTGTGCTTGGCTTAGGGTCAGGTATTGGTGTGGAAGTGGACTGTCTGGCCCAGAGGACTTTTCTCTGCTGAAGTTTCCCCTCTTTTCTCAGTTACAAATGTCAGTCACCATCTCTGCCAATTTAGACTCAACACTTCAAGTTCCCTTTGGAGGAATGCTACTCATTCCTTTATAAAGCTAGGGGAGGGGATCCTAACCACTCTTCTGTCACTTGGGTAAGAGGACCAGGTTGGATGCTCTGGACATCCCATCCCAGTTTTACCTGAACAACTTCTCTTTTATCTGTTTTAATGTTGAACATCCTGGTTGACCAAAGCCTCTTCTTGACCCATTATATTATCCAATTTCCAGGGGAGTATTTTGGGCCTGGAGAATGACTTAATGGAGGGTTTCCCATTGCTAAAGCCAGCATGTGTTCAGAAAGAAGTATGCATACCTTGGAGGAACTAAGAATGGCACCACCAGAAGTAGACCAGATTAACTCAGGGGTAGAGAGCAAGGCGCAAGCACAAAACGGTCATCTCAACTTCTACCCTGAGTATCTCATATGTGCTGGGTCCGGGGCTAGAGGATTGGCATACGCTTTCTCCAATCTCTAAGATCTGGGAGGCCAGTAACATTGCCTTCACCTGTTTTCTGGACTCCTGGCCTCCCTGGAGACCTTCACCTAACACTCCATTTAATGTGTGCCCCCCACCATTTTTTCACTACCCTGTTAACTTCACAGCATTCATTCAACTTCACAGCATTCGTCAACAGCATTCATCATCATATTTGTTGAATGCATTTGAATGCTTCATAGCATTCATCAATTCTTTTGCTTATTAACTGACTTTGTATTACTTTTCCCACTAGGTTTTAAGCTCAATTTGAGTAGAAACTGTGTTAATCTTTTCCACTGTTTAATCCCAATGCCTTGCCCAATGTATGGCAGTGAGCAGTTATGATTATTTGTTGTATTAATTAATTATTATGTGTATAATTTAGGTTGATTATTTAATATATATCGACTAAGAAATCTAAACAGGGTTTTTATGTTGGGTAGTTGTTCTAGTGATTAAAATAAGAAAAATACTAGATAATTTTTCTAAACTACATATAACAAAGCAAATTTAATCAGTTTTATATTTGGTTTCAGTTTAAGGTTTCAAGAGGTCCTAAGAACAGATCAAGTGCCCCAAAAGTTTACTTCTTAGTTAATCCTATTCATGATTATTTTCAGGAAAGGAGGTTTCACAACAAATTTCTAACTTGTTCTTTTGTTCCATTCTTGTATATATTTAAAAAACATTTATTGAATAATTTTAATCTGTTAAGCACTGAGGATATAAATACATATAATACTCAATCTCTCTCTGTTAGGAGCTAAGACACATGTCAAAATAACTATAATACAATATGATAAACTTTTTAATAGTCACAAGCAGAAAGTACTTTTAGATTAGAGTTTGCTTGGGGTGGGTGTAAGAGAGAAAGTACACAAAGAGTCACATTAACTTGGAATTCAGGCAAATTAGAAGCTATCCACCCTCTTTCAAGGGTGAATCATGCAAATATCTTGGAAAAGAGAAGAACAATTTACCCAATCCAGTTATTCTCTTGGTTTCACTGGACTAACAATATAAACTCTAAGGCAAGCCCACAAAATGAAGCCAGTAAAAAAGCAATGTAGGGCAAAAGGGTCAAAAAATGAGCAGGGTCTACTTGTGTGGTTCAGCAGAGCACAATAGTGTATATATAAAGGAGGGAAATGGACATTCAACACCTGCACGCGCGCGCGCGCACACACACACACACACACACACGGATATACTTACTTATACACACATTCATTATGTCATCCTTCCCAGTCAGGGCAACACATTGGTTCACAGCTTATCTCTCAACATTTGGAAACAGTTACCTTGCTTTAATTTATTGAATAAATATGAAACTCTCTGCCGATGTGTCCTGATGGAAGCCAAGTGGTGTCCCAGCTGGGGGAGGAGGTGTCAAAGCCCACACTGAGTGTGAGTGGATGGCGGAGCCATAGGAAACGCCCTGCAGTGGAGGTGATGACTGACCAGAGGATGTGCCTGATATAAGGGAGGAGTTCGGGAGCCAGAAGGCGGCTTCTTTCCCTTCACCAGAAGGCACCATGGGAGCATGCACTCACACTTTCTTAGGTTCCTCTGCCATCAGCTCTGCAACGGCTCGAGAAATTCAGAGTAAGCAACCAAAAAAACAAGATGAGGCTGACAGAGGCTTGGGAGGGTGCCAAGAATTCTCCCCCACCTTCAAGGCCTTGCGTTCTGGGTATCTGGCCAACGGGGCTTCATCTCCTTGTTTTATCTGTACTCAACTTGCCTATCCCAGGCCCCAAATGAGAAAACTCTGTGATGAATTCAAGGTTAACTTCATTTGCTGAAATTCAACATACTGAGTACCAAGTGCCTTCTTTCATTTACACATTTATGTCAAATAACCATTCAAATGGTAGGCTTTTTGCTAAAGCAAGACTGGACACAGCAAGGCACTCCAGGCTGACGGGACAGCACATGCATTCCCGTGAAAGCACCAACCAGCAGGCCTGCAGGGTCAAGGACTGACACGTCCCCATCTGGCTGGCACTGGCAGCCAGGAGGCCTGGCAGGAGGCAGACGATGAAGGGTTGGGACTTTATTCCATAGGCACTGTGGAGCCACAGGTGGAATTTAGTCAAAAGAGAGGTTCATCCTGATTTGTGTTTTGAAAAGATGGTCATTTGGAAAAAGGAGATGAGAAAAATAAACTTAGAAGAGGGAAAAGACTTAAAAACAATTTTTTCCCAACACATATAAACAGCTGTTTCTATTCTGATGAACAATTCATGGCTGGGCGTGGTGGCTCACGCCTGTAATCCCAGCACTTTGAGAGGCCGAGGCGGGTGGATCATGAGGTCAGGAGATCGAGACCATCCTGGCTAACATGGTGAAACTCCGTCTCTACTAAAAATACAAAAAAATTAGCCAGGCGTGGTGGTGGGCACCTGTAGTCCCAGCTACTCGGGAGGCTGAGGCAGGAGAATGGCGTGAACCTGGGAGGTGGAGCTTGCAGTGAGCTGAGATTGTGCCACTGCACTCCAGCCTGGGCTACAGAGCGAGACTCCGTCTCAAAAAAAAAAAAAAAAAAATTCAGCCTAAAAAGCCAATATTAATAATAACCCCCTATGTAGCATTTAGTGTGTACAATTCACTTCATCTTCACGATAGTCCTCTGCAAAATGGGGATTAATAATACCTCTTTGATTGGGTCATTGTAAAGATAAATGAATGAACAAAATCATTTTTGTGTAAAGGACACCACCCAGGGTGCAGCACATGGTAAACTCAGAAATGGCTCCTTGCTGGCTTGCATCAGCTTCAACACCTTCCTCCCCTGTGATTTCAAAGCAGCTATTTTTTTGCAAGGCACCTACTCAAGTTCTGTTCCTTCACTACCAAACACTTTTTTAGGGGGATGGGAGTAGGCCTTGGGGTCATTCTGACTCAGGATCATTAAAGTCTGGAAGCCTGAGATTTCTAAAAGGTTGGTCTCCAGGGAGCTAAAGTTTTGGTTTATTTTTATCTAGTGCCTTACCCCCATGACCCTGTTCTTTCAAATGCCTGCTATAGCTTCAAGGCAAAGTTTTGTCTATTTTTATTAAGTTGTGAGCAAAAATAATACCTACACCCCCAAACTATAAAATTTTGGAACATTTAAAAACAGAGTTTAAAGCTGAGATCAAGTAAAACTAAATCATAGCGTGGTTAATGTGATGTTTAATAATAGAAATTATAATTGTGCTCTCTGTTAATGAGACCTAAGTGATATTTCGCTTGTGTAAATGACAGTAATGACTGGGGAGGGCTGGAGTGTCTCTGAGACCTCTCTGAAGACTGGCCAGATACTCGTTTTTGATGTCTGGCAAAAGGGATTGGGGTGAGGGAGGGAGAACTTCTGCGGGCTTCCAATACATCCTCTTGTTTTTGGAAGGACAGAATGAGAGCTCTACTTGCCCTTTCCCTTCGAGGCCTTTCGATATGCAGTTATTAGCCCAAAGCCGACATTTAGACTCCCTTCCAGTCCCTGTCAAAAAATGGAGTATCACCCCACACCAAGGGACTAGGTATCAACCCCAGTTTTCTCTGTTCCCTGACCCTCACCAAGGTAGGCCTAGGACATCCACATTCTTCTTGCCCTTATTCCAACTCTCGATTCTAAAGTGCAGAGGAAAGGCAGGCAGAGCAAGATGGCTGAATAGCAGCCTTCATCATCATCCTCCACACAGGAACACCAAATTTAATGACCATTTATACAAAAAAGCACCTTCATATGAGCCAAAATCAGGTGAATGATCACATAACCTGGTTTTAACTTAGGATCACTGAAAGGGACACTGAAGAGGGTAGGAAAGACAGTCTTGAATCACTGACACCAATCCTCTCCCATTCCCCAGCAGCAGCCACAGGGCGCAGAGAGTCTGTCCGCTTTTGGGAGGGAGAGCACCGTGATTCCCACATCACTGTCCCACCTTTGCATTGGAGCTCAGTGCTGCCCTATCGCAGTGGAAAGCAACACCAGGCAGAACCCAGCTGTTGCCATGGAGGGAGCACTGAGACTAGGCCTAGTTCAAAGGGCACTCGTTCATCCTAGTGGTTGGAACTTGAGTTATGGCAAGGCTTGCCACGGTGGGCTAATGTACTCTGGGGTCCTAAATACACCTGAAAGGCAGTCTAGGCCACAAGCCATGTAATCACTGGGAATGTTCTGGTGCTATGTTGGGCTTGGGGCTAGTGGACTTGGGGGGCATGAAACCCAGTGAGACACCAGCTAGGGTGGTCAAAGGAGTGTTTACACTACCCCTCCTCCAACCCCAGGCAGTGCAGCTTGCCTCTATGGGAGAAACTGCTTCCTTCTACTTGAGGAAAGGAGAGGGAAGAGGAAAGAGGTCTTTGTCTTACAACTTAGATACCAGCTCATCCACCGTAGGATACGGCAGCGTGTAAGTCCTGAGGCCCCCATTCCAGGCCATAGTTCCCAGAAGACATTTCTAGACATACCCTGGGCCAGAAGAGAACCTGCTGCCTTTAAGGGAAGGACCCAGTCCTGGCAGGATTCATCACCTGCTGACTAAAGAGCCTTTGGGCCCTGAATTATCAGCAGCAGTAACCAGGTAGTACACATCGTGGGCCTTGGGTAAGACTCCGAGATCTGCTAGCTTCAGCTGTGACTGAGGGCATTCCCAGCTGTGGTGGCTATGGAGAGAAACTCCTTCTGCTTGAGAAAAGCAAAGGCAAGAGTAAAGGGGACTTTGTCTTGTAGCTTAAATACCAGTTTGGCCACAGTGGAGTATAGCACCAAGTGGGCCCTTGGAGTCCCTAATTTCAGGCTTTGGGACTTGGGCAGGATTTCTGTACCTGCCGGGGGCCAGAGGGGAGCCAACTGCTCTAAAGACCTTCAGTGAACATCAGCAAGAGCCTGGCATTGCTCTCCGTGGGCCTGTGGAGGTGGTGGCCACAGGGAGAGATTCCTCTGCTTGCAGAAAGGGGAAGGAAGAGTGGGAAGAACTTTGTCTTCTGTCTTGGGTGCCAGCTAAGCTGCAGTAGAATAGAGCACCAATTGATTCCTAGGTTTCTGACCCCAGGCCCTGGCTCCTGAATGGTATTTCTGAACTAGCCCAGGGCTGGAAGGAACTTGCCACCCTAAAGGGAAGGATACAAGCCTGGCTGGCTTTGCCACCTACTGATTGTAGGCCCTAGGCCTTGAGTGAACATAAGCAGTAGCCAGGTAGTGGTTATGGCAGGCCTTGGGCAAGACCCAGTGCTGTGCTGCCTTCAGGTCTGACCCAGCACAGTCCCAGTGGTGGTGGCCACAGGGGTGCTTATGTCACCCCTTCCCTGGTTCTGAGCAGCTTATCACAGAGAGAAGCTACATTCTTGTAGGAGAAAGTAAGGGGAGACAACAGTCTCCGCCTGGTAATCCAGGGAATCCTTCTGGAACTTACACAAGACCACCAAGGTGGTACCTCTATGAGTCTGCAAGAGCCACAGCATTAGTGGGCTTAAGGTGTCCCCTAATGCAAATACATCTGCAGTGACCAAAGACTTAGATCACAACACCCAAGTCCCTGCAAATATCCAGAAAGCCTTCCAAAGAAGGACGAGTACAAACAAACCCAGACTGTGAAGACTACAATAAATACCTAACTCTGAACTATTGAGACCCCAATGAACATCCACAAGCATCAAGACCATCCAGGAAAACATGACTTCACCAAACGAACTAAATAAGGCATCAGGGACCAATCCTGAAAAAACAGCAATATGTAACCTTTCAGTCAGAAAATTCAAAATAACTGTCTTAAGGAAACTCAACGAAATTCAGGACAACACAGAGAAGGAATTCAGAATTCTATCAGATACATTTAACAAAGAATCAAGCAGAATTTCTGGAGCTGAAAGGCAACTGACATACTGAATTCACAACACAGAGAAGGAATTCAGAATGCTATCAGATACATTTAACAAAGAATCAAGCAGAATTTCTGGAGCTGAAAGGCAACTGACATACTGAAGAATACATCAGAGTCTCTTAACAGCAGAATTGATCAGGTAGAAAGAAGAATTAGTGAGCTTGAAGACAAGTTATTTGAAAATACACAAGAGGAGACAAAAGAAAAAAAGTAAAAAGGAATAAAGCATGCCTACAAGATCTAGAAAATCGCCTCCAAAGTTCAAATCTAAGAGTTATTGGCCTTCCAGAGGAAGTAGAGACAGAAATGGGATAGAGTGTTTGTTCAAAGGGATAATAACAGAGAACTCCCCAAACCTAGGGAAAGATATCAATATTCAAGTACAAGAAGGCTACAAAAGACCAAGTAGATATAACCCAAATGACACTACCTCAAGACATTCAATAATAAAACTCTCAAACGTCAAAGAAAAAGAAAGGTTCCTAAAAGCAGCAAGAGAAAAGAAATAAATAACATACAATGGAGTGCCATTACATCTGGCAGCGGACATTTCAGTGGAAACCTTACAGGCCAGGGGAGAGTGGCATCACATATTTAAATGCTAAAGGAATCACACTTTTACCATAGAATAGTATATCTGGTGAAAATACCCTTCAAATGTGATGGAGAAATAAAGACTCTCCCAGACAAACAAAAGCTAAGGGATTTTATCAACACAAGCCCTATCCTACAAGAAATACTAAAGGGAGTAGAAAGAGACTAGAAAGAAAAGGATGTTAATGAGCAATAAGAAATCAATTGAAGGTACAAAACTCTCTGGTAATAGTAAGTACACAGAAAAACACAAAATATTATACACCGTAATTGTGGTGTGTAAACTACTCCTTTTTTTTTTTTTTTTGAGACAGAGTCTCACTATCACCCAGGCTGGAGTACAGTGGCACCATGTCGGCTCACTGCAACCTCTGCTTCCCGAACTCAGGCAATTCTCATGCCTGAGTACCTAGAATTATAGGTGCATGTCACCACACCCAAGTGATTTTTGTATTTTTAGTAGAGATGGGGTTTCACCATGTTGACCAGGCTGGTCTCGAACTCCTAATCACAAGTGATCCCAAAGTGCTGGGATTACAGGTGTGAGCCACTGCACCTGGCCATCACTCTTACCTTGGGTAGAAAGACTAAAAGATGAACCTATCAAAAATAATAACAATAACTCTTCAAGACATAGACAGTACAATAAGACATAAATAGAAACAACAAAATGTTAAAAAGCAAGGAGATGAAGTTAAAGTGTAAAATTTTTATTGGTTTCTCTTTGCTTGTTATTTTGTTAATTGCAATCAATGTTAAGTGATAATCAGTTTAAAATAATGAACTGTAAGACATTATTTGCAAGCCTCATGGTAACCAAACCAAAAATCAAAAACAGATATACAAAAAGCAAAACTCAAGCAATTAAAACATACTACCAGAGAAAATCACACTCACTAAAAGGAAGACAGGAAGGAAGGAAAGAAAGAAGACTACAAAACAATCAGTAAACAACAAAATGGCAGAAATAAGTAATTAATTATCAATAATAACATTGAATGGAAATGGACAAAACTCACAAATCAAAAGACAGAGTAGCTGAACGGATTTAAAAAAAAGAAAGACCCATACATCTGTTTCCTACAAGAAACACACTTCACATATAAAGACACATATAGGCTGAAAATAAAGGGATGAACAAAGATATTCTACGCAAATAGAAACCAAAAATGAACAGGAGTAGCTATACTTAGACAAACTAGATTTCAATGCAAAAAACTATAAAAAGACACAAAGAACGTCATTATATGATAAAGGAATCAATTCAGCAAAAGGATTTAACAATTGTAAATATATACGCACCCAACACTGGAGTACCCAAATATATAAAGCAAATAGTACTAAAACTAATAAAAGAGAGACAGATGCCAATACATTAATAGCTGGACACTTCAACACCGCACTCTCAGCATTGGACAGATCATCCAGACAGAAAATCAGCAAAGAAACATCAAACTTAATCTATACTACAGACCAAATGGATCTAATAGATATTTACAGAACATTTCATCCAACAGCTACAGAATACACATCCTTTTCCTCAGCACATGCATCATTCTTAAGGACAGACCATATGTTAGGCCACCAAACAAGTCCTAAAACATTCAAAAACACAGAAATAATATCAAGTGTCTTCTCTGACCACAATGGAATAAAACCAGAAAATAATAACAAGAGGAATTTTGGAAACTATACAAACTCATGGAAATTAAACAATTTGCTCCTGAATGATTAGTGGGTCAATAAAGAAATTAAGAAGAAAATTGAAAAATTTCTTGAAACAAATGATCATGGAAACAGCACACCAAAATCTATGGGATACACTGAAAGCAGTACTAAGAGGGATGTTTATACCTATAAGCACCTACATCAAAAAAGTAGAAAACTTCAAATAAACAACCTATTGATGCATCTTAAAGAGTAGAAATACAAGAAAAAAACCCCAAATTAGTGAAAGATAAATAATAGGCCAGGCACGGGGCTCATGCCTATATCCCAGCACTTTGGGAGGCTGAGGCAGGAGAACTGCTTGAGCCTAGGAGTTCAAGACCAGCCTAGGCATCATAGTGAGATCCCATCTCTATAAAAATTTTAAAAATTGGTCAGGTGTGGTGGCATGCACCTGTAGTTCCAGCTACCCAGGAGGCTGAGCTGGGAGAACTGCTTGAGCCTGGAGGTCAAGGTTGCAGTGAGCTGTGATCATGCCCCTGCACTCTAGCCTCAGCAACAGAGCAAGATTCTGTCTAAAAAAAAAAAAAAGAAAAAGAAAAAGAAAAGAAATAATAAAGATCAGAGCAGAAATAAATGAAATTGAAATGAAGAAAACAATGCAAAAGGTCAAAAAAATGAAAACTTAGTTTTTGAAAAGATAAAATGGACAAACCTTTACTCAGACTAAGAAAAAGAGAGAGAAGACTCAAATAAATAAAATCAGAGCTAAAAAAGGAGACATTACAACTGATACCACAGAAATTCAAAGTATCAATAGTGACTACTATGAGCAACTATATGTCAATAAACTGGAAAGTGTAGAATAAATGAATAACATTCCTAGATACATACAACCTATCAAGATTAAACCATGAAGAAATCCAATACTTGAACAGACCAATAACAAGTAATGAGATAGAAACAGTAATAAAAAGTCTCCCAGTAAAAAAGATTGGGACCCATTGGCTTCACTGCTGAATTTTACCAAACATTTAAATAAGATTAAATACACAACTCCTATTCAAACTATTCTAAAAAATAGAGGAGCAGGGAATAATTCCAAATGCATGATGCAAAAATCCTTCAGAAAAAAACTAGTATCTAAATTCAACAACACAATAAAAATATCATTCATCAGAACCAAGTGCAATTCATCCCAGGGATGCAAGGATGGTTCAACATAGGCAAATCAATCAATGTGATATCTCATAGCAACAGAATGAACAACAAAAACCATATGACCTTTCAATTGATGCTAATAAAAGCATTTGATAAAATTCAACATCCCTTCAAGATAAAAACTCTGAAAAACTTGGGTATAGAAGGAACATGCCTTAACATAATAAAGTCATATATGACAGACCCATGGCCAGTTTCATACTGAAAAACCAAAAGCCTTTCCTCTAAGATCTGGAACAAGACAAGGATGTTCACTTTCACTACTGTTATTCAATGTAGTACTGGAAGTCCTAGCCAGAACAATCAGATATGAAAAAGAAATAAAGGCCATCCAAATTGGAAAGGATGAAGTCAAATTACCCTTGTTTGCAGATGATATAATCTTATATTTGGAAAACACTAAAGACTCCACCAAAAGTGATTAGAATTGATAAACAAATTCAGTAAAGTTGCAAAATACAAAATCAACATCCAAAAAACAGTAACGTTTCTATATGGGAACAGCAAACATACATATTTCTATATGCCGACAGCAAACATTCTGAAAAATAAATTTAAAAACTAATCCCATTCACAATAACTACAAATTAAATACCCAGGAATTAACCAAAGAAGTAAAAGATCTACAATGAAAACTATAAAACATGGATGAGGCCGGGTGTGGTGGCTCAAGCCTGTAATCCCAGCACTTTGGGAGGCAGAGACGGGCAGATCACGAGGTCAGGAAATCAAGACCATCCTGGCTAACACGATGAAACCCCGTCTCTACTAAAAAATACAAAAAACTAGCCGGGCGAGGTGGCGGGTGCCTGTAGTCCCAGCTACTCGGGAGGCTGAGGCAGGAGAATGGCGTGAACCCGGGAGGCGGAGCTTGCAGTGAGCCGAGATCCAGCCACTGCACTCCAGCCTGGGCGACAGAGCAAGACTCCGTCTCAAAAAAAAAAAAAAACAAAAAACAAAAACAAAAAAAAAAAAACCTGGATGAAAGAAGTTGAAGAGGGCACAAAAGAATTGGAAAGATATCCTGTGTTCCTGGATTGGAAGAATTAATATTCTTAAAATGTCCATAAAACCAAAGCAAATTACAGATTTAATGTAATACCTATCAAAATACCAATGAAATTCTTCACAGAAATAGAAAAACACAATTCTAAAATTTATATGGAACCACAAAAGATTAAGAATAGACAAAGCAATCCTGAGCAAAATGAAGAAAACTGGAGGAATTACATTACTTGATTTCAAATTATACTACAGAGCAATAGTAACCAAAACAGCATGGTACTGGCATAAAAACTGACATATAGACCAATGGAACAGAATAGAGAACCTAGAAATAAATTCACACATCTACAGTGAACTCATTTTCATTAAAGGGTTTTCATTAAAGGAGTCAAGAGCATACATTAGAAAAAGGACAGTCTCCTCAAAAAAAATGATGCTGGGAAAACTGGAAATCCATATTCAAAAGAATGAAACTAAACTCTATCTCTCACCATATATAAAAATCAAACCAAAATGGATTAAACACCTAAATCTAAGACCTCAAACTATGAAACTTCTACAAGAAAACATTGGGGGAATTCTCTGGGACATAGAACTAGGCAGAGAATTCTTGAGTAATACCCCACAAACACAGGCAACCAAAGCAAAAATGGACAAATCAGACCACATTAAGTTAAAAATTTTCTGCACAGCAAATAAAATAATCAACAAAGTGAAGAGACAACCCACAGAATGTGAGAAAATATTTGCAAACTACCCATCTGACAAGGGATTAATAAACAGAATATATAATAGCTCAAACAACTCTATAGGAAAAATGTCTAACAATCTGATTTTAAAATGGGCAAAATATTTGAATAAACATTTCTCAAAAGAAGACATACAGATGGAAAACAGGTATATGGAAACCTACTCAACATCATTGATCATTAGAGAAACAGAAATCCAAACCACAATGAGATATTGTCTCACTCCAGTTCAAATGTGAGTGAATAACTCACTAAAAGTGAGGCAATAACAAATATTGGTGAGGATGTGGAGTAAAGGGAACCCTCTTACACTGTAGGTAGGAATGTAAGTTAGTATAACCACTATGGAGAACAGTTTGGAGGTTCCTCAAAAAACTAAGAATAGAGCTACCATGTGATCCAGCAGTCCCACTGGTAGGCATATACCCCAAAGAAAAGAAATCAGTATATCGAAGAGATATCTGCACACTCATGTCTATTGCAACACTAGTCACAAAAGCCAAGATTTGCATCAACTTAAGTGTCCATCAACAGATGAATGTATAAAGAAAATGTGGTACATATACACAATAAAGTACTATTTAGCCACAAAGAAGAATGAGATCCTGTCATTTGCAACAACATAGATGGAAATGGAGGTCATTGTGCTAAGTGAAATAAACCAGGCACAAAAAGACAAACTTCGGGTTGGGTGAGGTAGCTCACACCTGTAATCCCAGCACTTTGGGAGGCCAAGGCGGCTGGATTACCTGAGGTCAGGAGTTCGAGACCAGCCTGGTCAACATGACAAAACACTGTCTCTACTAAAAATACAAAAATTAGCCGGGTGTGGTGGCACATGCCTGTAATCCCAGCTACTCGGGAGGCTGAGACAGGAGAGTGGCTTGAACCGCCGAAGGCGAAGGCTGCGGTGAACCAAGATTGCAGCACTGCACTTCAGCCTAGGCAACAGAGCAAGACTCCATCTAAACAAAAAAAAAAAAGAAAAGAAAAAAAACAAACTTGCTGTGTTCTCACTTATTTGTGGAAGCCAAAAATTAAAACAATTGAACTCATGGAGATAGAGAGGATAATGATGGTTACCAGAGGCTAGAAGGGTAGTGGGGGTTAAGGGGGAGGTGGGGATAGTTAATGGGTACAAAAAATAGAAAGAATAAATAATATCTAGTATTTGATAGCACAACAGGGTGACTATAGTCAATAATAATGTAATTTTAAAATAACTCAGAGTATAATTGGATCATTCATAACACAAAGGATAAACGCTTGAGGGGACAGATACCCCATTTACTCTGATGTGATTATTACGTATTATCTGCCTGTATTAAATTATCTCATGTACTCTATCTATTATGTGCCCACAAAAGTGATAAATTAAGAATTTTTTAAGAATAAATGAAACACAGGGAGCTCCAGAACTGGGTAAACATAGGCTCTAGCTTGAGCTGAAACAGAGCATTCAAGCTAGCAATGGGTGGGCCTGGGACCTTTACTTGGCTGGATGTGAGGACAGTGCCCTCCTCTCATGAGGACTCTTTTGTAGACTTGGCTCATATTACTATGCAATGCTTGTCACCTTTCATTAACTTTTCTTGCAAGCCTGCCTATTTCTTTCAACTCTATGTGGCCAGGAGAGGCTTTGTGTCACTATTTCAGATGCAGACACACATCTTAGGGAAAACTGCGAGCGACGGCTTTCTCAGCCACGAGTCAGAGAGGTGGAGAAATCAATTTGAATTCTGGGCATCCAATCAAATATTTAGAACAGGACACATCACCCTTTGAAAGTTGCAAAGTAAACAGAAGTTCAGCCTGGGAAGCAAATGCACTTCTGATTATTTAAACTGAAGTTCTAGAGAGGACGGGATAGTCAGTGGTTCCAACAACTTCAATGAGGGAACTTCAGGCAAATGCAGAGAACAAATGCAAAGTAGTATCCACGTAGTCCTAGCAGCATCAGAACCCTATTAATATACTCACATCCTGGAAAATGTCTGTTTCAGGCTTTTAGCAATTATTATCTGCAAACTGTGTTGCCGTAAAGTTTGAATGTTTTTCATCAATTAGTAAGAATCTATACCCATGTCCTTATAAGTGTTTGCTTTTCTTTTGTATCATCAGCTAATAGACATTTAATGAAATACTAAGAAAACGTGCTCTCCCAGTGAAGAGACCACATTCCATATTCCTTCCAAGTCATCTCACCACCATATATTTATATTTCTGGCTCTTTATTAACTATATTTTCATCAGTGTCCCTTAAAACCTTGCTACTCAAAATATGATCCAGGGACCAGCAGCATCAATATCACATGGAAGTTTGTTAGAAAAGCAGACTCCCAGGCCGTTCCCCAGGCCCTACTGAATCAGAATCTGCAATCCCCCAGTGATTCACCCTACAGCGTGAGAGTGCTGGGCCAAAAGAGCATCTGTATCTGACAAATCTATAACCAACAAGAAAAGGCAAATACTTTTGCATAGAAAATCCAGGTACAATGGTATATATGTAGGCATACGCAGTGATAATACTAATACATGCCAGTATGCTTACTGAATGCCAGACCCTGTTATAGGGTCATGACTCTTCACCACAACACAGGACGTAGGTACCATCCTCCTCAATTTTTAGATGATGTACAGAAGCACAGAGAGCTTAAGTAACTTTTACAAAATCACACAGTAAATCAGTGGAAGAGGCATGACTTGAACCCAGGCAATTTGACTTCGGGGGGCAGGTTTGGAACCATTATACTCTACCATTACATTCACCATTCCTCAGCAGTGTGCACCTGTATTCAGGAAATTAAACAGTTGATTTGGGATCTGAAAGATAAAGCTAGATTGCTATCAGGCCCATCATTTTAGTTCAGTAACATCTAGAAACAGAGAACATAAAAGTTGGAGATCATAAAACTCTAAGAGAATGCCCTTGGGTATTTTCTGAGGACGCTGAAGCTCCGAGATGATGTGTGAAAACCAGTGGTTTTTCCAAAGGAGCGGAAAATTGGAGGCTATGATGTTTCCTGCCTCTTCTATGCCACATCCTAATTCTTTCAGTGTTTGCTCTTCCAAAGATACTTCATACACATCAGATATCAAGTGACACCTTGTTCCTTTCTGAACTTGCATGCAAAATGTGAGAACAAAATCCTGTCATTTGCAATAGCATGGATAGAACTGAAGGACATTCTGTCAACTGAAAAAAGCCAGGCATACAAAGACAAATAGCACATGTTCTCACTCATATGTGGGAGCTAAAAAGACCAAAATTGAACTCCTGAAGACCGAAAGTGAAATGACGGTTGCCAGAGACTGGAAAGGGTAGTAGGGACAGGGTTATAAAGTGAGGATGGTTAATGGGCAAAAAAATACAGTTAGAATGAATAAGATCAAGTGTTTGGTACCACAATAGGGTGACTATAGTTAACAATAATTTATTGTATATTTTAAGATAACTAAAAGAGTAGAGGCTGAGCGAGGTGGCTGACACCTGTAATCCCAACACTTTGGGAGGCCAAGGTGGGTGGATCACCTGAGGTTAGGGGTTCAAGACCAGCCTGGCCAACATGGTGAAACCCCGTCTCTATTAAATATACAAAAAATTAGTTGGGCATGGTGGCGTGAGCCTGTAATCCCAGCTACTTAGGAGGCTGAGGCAGGAGAATCACTTGAACCCAGGAGGCAGAGGTTGCAGTGAGCTGAGATTATGCCATTGTACTCCAGCCTGGGCAACAAGAGTGAAACTCCACCTCAAAAAATAAATAAAGTAAAATAAAATAAAAGAGTAGCACTGGAATGTTCCTAATACAAAGAAATGATAAAAGCTTGAGGTGATGGATACCCCAATTACCCAGATTTGATCATCACACACTGTATGCCTGTATGAAAATATCACATATACCTCATAAACATATACATCCATTACATACTCATAATAATTAAAAATATACTTTTTTAAAATCTGAGAATATCAATCCTGCTTTATAAGTTATTTTGCATCCTATTTGAAACCTCCTCATTCAAAATGTTATTGGGAGGGTAGGCTGTGCTCACAAATCACACCTCAGTATCCCTAGTATTAAACACTGTAGCAATTTATATTCAAAGTATAATAGGAACTTTCAGGTGTTATAGCCAAAGAGCTCTTCCTGTGATAAAACTCGGTCTGCCAGCTAGCTATAGAGTGCTAATTAAGATAGACTCTTCGTTTGGGCTCCAGAGTCATTTACCTGCTAAAGCTTAGCTCCACTAATACGTATGTAGATGAAAGGAGGGTAGAAGTTCAAGCGCAAATTAATGTGGCTACAGAATTTGTGCCATTTCATCTAAGATGCCGATTTTTAACCAAATGGTGCTTTCTGTCAACACTGAACATCCCACAAGGATTCTCTCAAGCCCAGAATGTTTGCAGAACGCCAGGCAGGGAGTTCCTGGAACAGACTTCAGAAGCCCAAGGAGGTTGAAAACTTCCTGTTTAAAGTATAACTTCTGCTATAAAAGGCACGAAACAACTTTCCTTTGGAAGCCTGCCCCTTCTGGGGAGAGGCAAGATAAAATATGCCATTCCCTTAAAATGCCACCCTCATGACGCCAACCATTTCTTGATTTAACCAGCAGTGCCCTTTCCATAACCTCTGTTTCACAGGCAAGGAAGGAGCTCCAGATCCAACTAGCAAAGATTGCCA
The DNA here is from genome assembly GCF_047675955.1 of Chlorocebus sabaeus. NCBI lineage: Eukaryota > Metazoa > Chordata > Mammalia > Primates > Cercopithecidae > Chlorocebus > Chlorocebus sabaeus. Next base: position 47,204,681 of record NC_132929.1, on the reverse strand, counting down.
TGTCCCTTGTGAAGCACGTGGTGTCAACATAAGTCACTTAATAATGGAAATGCTAGAGTGGGACCTAGTGACGCCCAAAGATCAAAAGCACAGTCAGGGCTGACCAAGCAGCCCCATCTCAGCCCACTCCTCCCAGAGTGCATGGTTCAGTGGCCCCAACGTGGGCTTGGGGGCAGCTAGCAGCCTAGTCCCTCCCTGGAAAACAATGGAGTCAGCAGTCACAGATCAAATACCCTAAGAATTCACCCTAGTTCTGGGGCACTTACCTTGCACTGCCCAGACACACAGATGGCCGTGCCGTTCTGGTCACAAGGGGTGCCATCGATGACCTTCTCAGCTTGCCGTACATAGAAGCGGTAGCCCATTGCCTGGCAGTTCAACTCACATTTGCGATTGCCTTTTACTACCAAAATAAAATAAAATAAAGGTAAGGTATAAGCAATATCATCTCTGTGGAATCAACACCTTTTTTCTTCCTATAATTTTTATTGAGATAAAATTTGTATAACATAAAATTAAGCATTTTAACCAACTATACAGTTCAATAAGTCTTTGTATATTCATAAGGTTGCATGTCCAACCGTAACCATTATATAATTCCAGAACATTTCCATCCGCTCAAAAAGAAGCCCTGTGCCTGTGAGCTGTCATTTCAATTCCTCGCTCCCCCTAGATCTTGGCAACCACCAATCTATTTTCTGTCTCTATTGGTTTGCCTATTCTAGACATTTCACAATCACACACTCTTTAAAAGTGCATGAAAGTTATCAGCTCTCCCCATATTCAATGACAGAGGGAAGGGATTGTATCTTGATCTATTTGCATATAGTAGTGATACAATGCTGAGTGAATATTATAAAGGAATTCTTAAAGACTCTCGCCATGCAAGTAACAGATTCTACTTTTAGACATCCTCCCATGCTTTGCCATTGTCATAATTAATTATGTTGGTCCAAAAGTAATTGCACAATTACTTTTGCACCAACCTAAATATATTTCATATATCAGCAATCATAGTGAGCACACAATTTTTATGTTCACAAGTCTCACTCTGTAACCCAGGCTGGAGCACAGTGGCGCGATCTTGGTTCACAGCAACCTCCGCCTCCCGGGTTCAAGTGATTCTCCTGCCTCAGCCTCCCGAGTAGCTAGGATTACAGGTGCCTGCCAACACAGCCAGCTGATTTTTTTTTTTTTTTTTTTTTTTTTGTATTTTTTAGTAGAGACAGGGTTTCACCATGTTGACCAGGCTGGTCTTGAACTCCTGACCTCAAGTGATTCACCCACCTCGGTTTCCAAAAGTGCTGGGATTACAGACATGAGCCACCACACCCACCCATATTCTGCTTTTTTAACTTAATATCTACATGGTTATATCATCTGTATGCCTTTTTAAATGCCTGCAGCTTCCTGTAATAATTCCTCCATTATGAGATATTCAAGTGGCTTCTCCATCACTCTAGGTTGAAGTTCAAAGTTCTAAGCGATGGATAAAGCCTCTTTCAAGAGCGGAACCTCGCCTACCTTTATGGCCTCATTTCCTCCTGTTCTTCCTTAAATTCACATTCCTAAATACACATTCTACACACAACTAAGCACTCCCTCTCTCTAGCCGTTGCTTAACTGTTCCTTCCCTCACTCGGTTGTCCTGCATTTGTACTTTGTTTGCATTTCCAGGTCACCTCCTCAGGAAGTCCTCCACGAATCTGGATCCCACCTGTACTTTTACCCCCTCTCAGGTTGATGTGTCCTCCTCTATTTCAGGGCTAACCATGCTATGCTGCAGTGTGGTTTTGCGATAATACACGATGTCTCTGTCTTCTTCACTTTTGTATCCCAGGAACCCAGCACAGAGCTTGGCACATAGCAAATGCTAAACAAATCTCTGAGGAATAAAACAAGGGATGGATAAATGAATATCAGCCTTTCTCCCCCTTGTCTTTCTCTCCCCTCCTCCTGCTAGATATATTTCCCTACCTCAGAGTCTTTCTCTACATTTCTATCACTTCATACCAAGCCTGGCACACAGACGGTGCTCAGTAAATGCTAAATTAATTACTGCTACAAGGAACATCTCAGAACAATGTAGTTGCTTCCAAAACAAGAATGAAAATAAATTTCAGGCAAGATATATATCTAAAAGAGACAGACAAGCCAAGTACACTGATTTAAAAAAAAAAAGAAAGAAAAAAACAACAACAAAAAACTGTTTTGGAGACAAGACTAATGCTTTGCTCAGCCATAGCCTGTTGCAGGCTGTCTAAAATCAGATTACCAGATTGGATAATACTGACTTTTTCCTACACAACACGATACAGCATATTTCCCCAGTGTGGCTGCCTGACTGTCATAGCAATAAACTTCCTTCTATTCCAAAGCCAGTGAAAACCTCTAACAGGAAATAACATGGAGCCTCTGGGACCGCATGGTTCCGGATGATTACATCATCTAGGTACTCTGAGCTCTATCTTAGAAGTCAAGAGACCTGGTTTCTTCCCTTGGCTGCCCAAAAGATGTAAGAGGTGATTTGGGGGGGAAAAAAAAATAAAAGAATGCCAAGATGGAAGCACCTTTGGGATTTATTTCAAACCAAATCATCATTTGATAGATTAAACAACAGGCTTAAGAAAGGAAGTGACAAGTTGGAGGCAAAACTCATCTCCTACAACTTGCTTTCTCATTTCATCTATCAAGACCCTATTCCCTCTCTCCCCCGCTCCTGACTTTCTCAAGCACTAGAACGATCCAGGTGCCTTGCACTGTAAGTAATAAAAGTGCCTGTGAAAGGCAGCCTCATCCGAGAAAGGGTTTGGGGTCCTCACTTCTCTTGGCTTCCTCCCAACTATCTCTATCCTTTGAGATACTATCTTTTGGGGCCACAATTTTATTCCTCAATATTTGCAAACATACTGCAGAACATTCTGAGGGGAAAAAACAAAAACAAAAAAAGCAAAACATGAGACAATTACAGTAGAATCTCCAAATGGCCATAAGAAAAGAGCCCAGAGGAATGGCCTTAACTCTGGGCTCCTCCCACCAGTAGACATTGGGGACACTGCGTCCGCCTTCTCACACTTGCAACTAGGAGATAACTGAAACCTGAGGACAAGGGACTTCTTAACGAAACTGCCTAGCATCCTGTTGCCTTAGAAAATACTCACCCTAGTTCTTCTCATAAAATTATGTAATGACTTCTCTAGACCCTGCATAGACTTCCTACCCACTGCCCCCACCTTTGTGTCTGTGTGAGATAGGGTCTCGTTCTGTCACTCAGGCTGGAGTGCAGGGGTGCATTCTTGGCTCACTGCAATCTTGACCTCCCAGGCTCAAGCCCTCCTCCCATTTCAGTCTCTTGAGTAGCTGGGACTACAGGTGTGCGCCACCACACTCAGCTAATTGTTGTATTTTTTGTAAAGATGGGGTTTTGCCATGTTGCCCAGGGTGGTCTTGAACTCCTGGTCTCAAGTGATCCTTCTGCCATGGTCTCCCAAAGTGCTAGGATTACAGGCATAAGCCTTTGCCCCCAGCCCCCAACTCCTTTAAAATTCCTCATAAAAATACATTTGGGCTGGGCACAGTGGCTCATGTCTGTAATGCCAACGCTATTGGAGGCTGAAGCAGGAGGACTGCTTGAGCCCAGGAGTTCGAGACCAGCCTGGACAACATAATGAGATCCTGTCTCTACAAAAAAAAAAAAAAAAAAAAAAAAAAAAAAAAAAAATTAGCTGGGCGTGAGGGTGCACGCCTGTAGTCCCAGTCACTCAGGAGGTGGAGGCAAGAGGATCCTTTCAGCCCAGGAGTTTGAGGCTGCAATGAATTGTGATTCTACCACTGCACTCCAGCCTGAATGACAGAGCAAGAGCAAGATCCCATTTCAAAAACAACAACAACAACCTTTGAAGGGTTTCAAATTAAGGTTTTGCATGGATATTCACTTTATTTTTTTATTTTTTATTTTTTTTGCCTTTAAGTAAAGTACAATTCTGATGCCAGGAGACTCTTCTCTAAGCAGATTTTGTCAGGTTTTGTTGGTGCAGGGAAAGGGGGAAAACAGAAGGGGGTGCCACAAGCTGGAAGCAATGGGATAAGAGGAAGTGGGCACCAACTTCTCTCTGTTTCTCTCCTTCTTTGTTCTCATCTGCTTCCTGAATGTCCTCCCTGCCTCCAAATGAACATTTCACCATCCACACACTAAAGCAGTGGTTGTTACTGCGGTCCTGGGACCAGCAGCACCAGCATCACCTGTGTACTTGCTAAAAATCCAAATTCTTGGGCCTCACCCCAGACATCCTGGATCCGAAACTCTGGGGATGAGGTCTAGGACATGGTCAAGTTTGGGAATCATTGCTCTAAGGAAAACCAAGCAGTGAGCCAACTTGGAAGCAGCTGACTCTTATTTTGAATCAAAGATATTTAGATCCCATGCCTGAATTTAAAAGATAATATAACCCCAAATATAGGCACTCTAATTAAATTTGGGATATTACCAGGTATCTGGAGCCCTGATATTTAAAAGCGCTCTAATCATGAAAAAAAAAAAATGCTGGTGACTATAGAAGAAAATTTAAGTTACTTAGAGTAAAGCAACTAAAAGCTAAAGAGTTTACCCTTGAATACAAGATTTAAATCACTTATTGAATTCTGTTTCCTTGGAAAAGCCATTGATATACTAGTGAAGATTTTTTTTTAAAGTAATAAACTCAAAAGAAAAAGAAAATAGAAAAGGAGTTCAACGGTTACAAAATTTAGGAAACCTGAAAGCAGAAGGACTCATCGTAATGACTAAGCCAACCCAAGAAAGCTGATCCTAAGCAGCAATAAAAGCAGCAAAGCTATGCAGCATTACAGAGTCTCCAAAAGGTAACTTTGGAAATGGGGGAGAAAGCAGACCTAAAACTAGAACAACTATGTCTAAGAGTTGTAAGAAGTAGTTAGAGGTTCTGCTTTCCAGAATGGCTGTCAGTGCCTCTGAAAATCAACTCTTCCATAAAAGCAAAAGGCAAAAGGCAGCTAGAGTAGCTCTACTAATATTTTGGACAAAGTAGACTTTAAGTCAAAGATTGTTACTAGAGATAAGAACATTTTATAATAATAAAAGAGTCAATCCATCAGGAAGACATAACAATCAAGCCCCTAAATACATAAAGTAAAAACTGACAGGCTGGGTACGGTGGCTCATGCATGTAATCCCAACACTTTAGAAGGCCAAGGTGGGCTGATCACCTGAGATCGGGAGTTTGAAACCAGCCTGGCCAACATGGAAAAACCCCATCTTTATCAAAAAATACAAAAATTAGCCAGGCGTGGTGGCATGTGCCTGTAATCACAGCTACTTGGGAAGCTGAGGCAAGAGAATTGCTTGAACTTGGGAGGCAGAGGTTGCAGTGAGCCGAGATCATGCCACTGCACTCCAGCTGTGGGTGACAGAGCAAGACTCCATCTCAAACATGCACACACACACACACACACACACACACACACACCCCCCAAACAAACCTGACAGAATTGAAAGAAGAAATAGACAATAATACAACAGTAGTTTCAAACTTTGATATCCCACTTTCAATAATAAATAGATCAATGAGACAGAAGATCAATATTGAAATACTTGAGGCCGGGCGCGGTGGCTCAAGCCTGTAATCCCAGCACTTTGGGAGGCCGAGACGGGCGGATCACGAGGTCAGGAGATCGAGACCAACCTGGCTAACACGGTGAAACCCTGTCTCTACTAAAAAATATAAAAAATTAGCCGGGCGTGGTGGCGGGCGCCTGTAGTCCCAGTCACTTACGAGGCTGAGGCAGGAGAATGGCGTAAACCCGGGAGGCAGAGGTTGCAGTGAGCTGAGATCCGGCCATTGCACTCCAGCCCGGGCAACAGAGCAAGACTCTGTCTCAAAAAAAAAAAAAAAAAAAAGAAATACTTGAATAACACTATAAACTAATTAGTCTTAGATATCTACAGCAGATCAATAACGAAATAGAATACTTGAACAACACTATAAACCAATTAGACTGAGATATCTATAGAAGATCAATAAAGATAGAGAATACTTGAACAACACTATAAGGCAATTAGACTCAGATAGCTATAGAACACTCCACCCAACAGCAGCAGAATACACATTCTTCTCAAGTGCACATGAAACATTCTCCAGGAGGAATAAATGTTGGGTTATAAAACAAACTTTAATAAATTTTAAAATATCAAAATAATGAAAAGTGTGTTCTCTGACCACAACTGAATGAAATAAAAAACAGCAGAAAACAATTGGGTAACTTTTTAATACATGCAAATTAAACAACATACTCCTAAATAAAGAATCAAGAAAAAAAAAAACACAGGAAAATTAGAAAATACTTTGAGGGCCAGGAACAGTGCTCATGCGTGTAACCTGTAACTTCGGGAGTCAAAGGCAAGAGAATCACTTGAGGCCAGGAGTTTGAGACCAGCATGGGCAAAATAGTGAGACCCTACCTCTTAATTGTATTTCTATTTACTATCAATGAGTATTCTGAAAACGAACTTGCAAAAGAAATTCAATTTAAAATAGCATTAAAATAATACAAATATTTAAGAATAAGTTTAATTGAAGAAGATTTATTTATTGAAAACCTCAAAATATTGTTGAAATAAATTAAGGAAGATCTAAACAAATGGAAAGATATCACATTTTCTTGGATCTAAAGATTTAACATTGTTAAGATACTCTCCCATATTGATCTACAGATTAAACACAAACTACCAAATGGCCTTTTATTTTTCTGAAGATAATCCTAAAATTCACACAAAAATGCAAGGGACCAAAGAAAAACAGTTGGAGGATTCATATTTCCTGATTTTAAAACTTCCTCCAAATCAACAGTAAGTGTGATATTTTCATAAAGCTAAACACATAGATAATGAATAGAACTTAAGAGTCTAGATATAAAGCCTTACATTTATGGTCAATTGATTTTTGACACAGGTGCCAAGACAATTCAATAGGGAAAAAACACAGTCTGCAGCAAATGACAGCAGGATAAGTTTGCATATCTACCATGCAAAAGAATTAAGTTGGATCCCTACCTCATACCATATACAAAAGATAACTCAAAATGGATCATCAACCTTAATGTAAAAACTAAAACTATAAAATTCCTAGAAGAAAATGGGTATAAATCCTTGTGATCCTGGATTTTGCAATGGTTTCTCAGATGATATATCAAAAGAATAAGTGACAATAAATAAATAAATTGAACTTCATCATAATACTTCATTGAGAAAAAGACACAACAACACATGGAATGGGACAAAATTTTTGCAAATTGTATATCACATAAGAGACTTGTATCCAGAATCTGTAAATAACTCTTATAACTCAGCAATATAAAGACAACCCTATTTTTAAAATGGACAAAGTGTTTGAATAAACATTTCTCCAATGAGGATATACAAATGGCTAATAAGCACATGAAAAGATGCTCAACATCAATAGTCATTTGGGGCATACAAACAAAACCACAATGAGATACAACTTCACACTCACTATGATGGCTAAAATAAAGAAGACAGAGAATGACAAGTGTTGACAAGGATGTGGAGAAATTAGAACCATTATACAATGCTAGTGGGACTCTAAAATCAAATTGCCCTTTTGGAAAATATATGGTAGTTCCTCAAAATGTTAAACATAGAGTTACCACATGACCCAGCAACTCTGCTTTTAGGTTTATGCTCAGAAGAAATGAAAACCTACGTTAACACAAAAATGTGTACATAACTATTCATAACAGTTGTCTTTGTTTGGGCTGCTATAACAAAACACTTCAGATTATGTCATTTATAAACAACAGAAAAGGCTGGGCATGGTGGCTCACCACCTGTAATCCCAGCACTTTGGGAGGCCGAGGCGGGCAGATTGCTTGAGATCAGGAGTTCGAGACCAGCCTAGCCAACATGATGAAACCTTGCCTCTAATAAAAATACAAAACTTAGCCAGGCATGGTTGCACACATCTGTAATCCCAGCAACTCAGGAGGCTGAGGCAGGAGAACTGCTTGAACTCGGGAAGCAGAGGTTGTAGTGAGCCGAGATCGTGCCACTGCACTCCAGCCTGGGTGACAGAGCAAGACTCTGTCTCAAAAAAAAAAAAAAAAAAAAAGAAAGGAAAGAAAGGAAAGGAAGGAAGGAAGGAAGAAAAGAAAGAGAAAGAAAGAAAGAAAGAAAGAAAGAAAGAAAGAAAGAAAGAAAGAAAGAAAGAAAGAAAGAAAGAAAGAAAGAAAGAAAGAGAGAAAGAGAGAAAGAGAGAAAGAGAGAAAGAGAGAAAGAGAGAAAGAGAAAGAAAACAACAGAAATGTTATCTCTCAGTTCCAGAGGCTGGGAAGTCCAACATCAAAGTGCCAAAAGATTCAGTGTCTGGCGAAGGCTCTGTCTGCTTCACAGATGGCACCTTGTTGCTGTTATCCTCGCATATCAGAAGACGCAAGGGAGCTTACTCAAGTCTCTTTTATGAGGGTACTAATCCCATTGATGAGGTTGGAGCCCTCATGACTTAATTCCAAAAGGTCCCACCTCTTAATGATATCACATTGAGTATTAGGTGTCAGCATACGAATTCTGGGGTGACACTAACATTCAAACTACAGCAGCAGCATTATTCATAACAGCTAAAAAGGGGAAACAACTGAAATGTCTCTCAACTGGTGAATGGACAAACAAAATGTGGTATATCCATACAATGGAATATTATTTGACAATAGGAAGGATTAAAGTATGGATACATGCTGTAGCATTGATAAATCTTCAAAACATTACGCTAAGTGAAAGAAGCCAATCATATAAGGCCACATATTGTATAATTCCATTCACATGAAATGCCCAGAATATGCAAATCCATGGAGAAAGAAAGTAAATTAGTGGTTGCCAGGGCCTGAAGAAAGGGGATAATGTGGAGTGACTGCTAATAGGTATTGGCTTTCTTCTTAGGATAAGGAAAATGTTTGCAATTATGTCGTGGTAATAGTTACATAATTGTGAATATACTAAAACAACTAATCTGGTGAATTTTATGATATATGAATTTTATTTCAATAAAGTAATTTTACAAAAAGGAAAAGAAGCAGTTGGTTTCCCAGATTCACAGGAAATCATCAAATAAATAGCTCAAGATAATTTCTGTTTCCAGATTGCAGGAGTCTATCAAGTGCCCAGGAAAATGGTGTCAGGACTGGGATTTGATCTTTCCCTACTTACAATAAATAAGTTATCCTGTTACTGTTTCATGGATACAAACAGAAGATAGAAGGTTTCTGAGTGAGAGATAAACAAGAGCAAGCAGTGTGAGCATTAGTATGTGTCAGTTTCCCTTGCCCCCAAGCCCCACAAGGGCAATGCATAAGGGCAGGGCCCATGGATACTGCATATACAGTGGCTTTGTATTGCAGCTGAAGAACACTGAAGTTGAGAGATCTATTGCTTTTATTGAAAGCAATAAGCAACTCTACTATTTGTCCTGAAAGGAGACTTATCTCATCCCTCAAGGTTGCTCACTGCAAATACAAGCCTGAGAAATAATCCGATTTTAGGGTGGTCAAGGCCTTGCATTCTTGGTATACTCCAAAGACTTGTAAGAGTACAAGAGACCCATGAAGAAGTGTCTCCCAATAAATAGATAAAAATAAACCCTCATGAAGGTCACATCACTTGAAATTTCAAGACACTGGGACAAAGAAAAGATAATAAAGCATCCTGAATAGAAACAAAATAGTATTGGATTTCTCAACAATAACTTTGATGGCTGAACAATAATTGAGTAATGCCTTATAATTTTTGAGGCACAGTCATTTCAAAATTAGCATTCCATATCTAGTCAAATTATTAATCCTTAGGAGAAAATAAAGCATTTCAGAAATGCAATTCTCACTCAATTTACCTGTCATGCACCCTTACAGGAGGATGTAGACTACCACAATAAAGGAGTAAAACAAGAAAGTAGAACGTGTGGGATCCAGGAGACAGAATATCTAAGCCAAAAAAAGAAGCAAAGAGAATGTTCAGGACTAGGAAGAAAGGAGTTCTCAACAAGACAGCTGTACACTAGGAAAAGACTAGAGCAGGTCAGAGAGTTCCAGGAGAGAATTCTTCAAGATGAAATGGGTAGAATACCCAATACATTTTGAGATATTGAGATTTTAAGATGTTGAGACATGAAGCTACTGAAAGATGATGTACACAATTTAGAAGAGCTTGGGTTGAATTAGCATGAAGTACATAGAAAAGAAGGCAAACTAAAAATCCAAAGGTATTATCAACAAAAGGAAGTCAGATTTCAGGAAACGAAATATAATCCCAGTATATGTAGTAGATGCTTCACTATGGTGCTAAGATAACCTACCCCTACCTGCCAATCCCAGTCAGTCACACCCCCCAGCAGTTAGGAGCTGGCTCATAGGTGTGAATTTCTGGAGCTTGCGCTATGCCTGAGGGAGCTGCCTCCCCCAAGGTTAAGCTCCTCCCCAGGGACAGCTCCACCTAATGACTGGTCCTCTGGTACAAAGGCCCACCCTGTCTCAATTGCTGGAAACTCTTCAGGGCTCTCCCTGCTCAGAGCTCCCTGTAGGACAAGTTGAGGCCTTGGTGTGACTGCATCACAGCCCAACCTTCCCTCTGTCCAATCCTGCCTCCCACATCCATCACAGGTGTTGTGCCCCAAGGAACACTGGGCACAAATCTCTGCTTTAGGATCAGTGCTCTGGAAATCTGACCTAAGGTAGTATATCACATGACTCCAGTGTGAAGTGCATGTACATAGTCATCATACTGTAAGCAATGGTTATTAATCTAAGCCAAATTACGACAATTATATTGAGAGGGTGTAGGATGGGGAGTGTGTATGCATGGTGAGGTCTAGGGAGAGGATAATGAAAGAGGACAAGATCTTCATTTTTTATGTTTTTTAAAAATTATTTTACTTTAAGTTCTAGGGTATATGTGCACAACGTGCAGGTTTGTTACATATGTATACATATGCTGTGTTGGTTTGCTGCACCCATTCATTCGTCATTTATATTAGGTATTCCTCCTAATGCTATCCCTCCCCCATCCCCCCACCCCACAACAGGCCCCGGTGTGTGATGTTCCCCACCCCGTGTCCATGTGTTCTCATTGTTCAATTCCCACCTATGGTGAGAACATGCGGTGTTTGGTTTTCTGCCCTTGTGACAGTTGCTCAGAATGATGGTTTCCAGCTTCATCCATGTCCCTACAAAGGACATGAACTCATCCTTTTTTATGGCTGCATAATATTCCATGGTGTATATGTGCCACATTTTCTTAATTCAGTCTCTCATTGATGGACATTTGGGTTGGTTCCAAGTCTTTGCTACTGTGAATGGCACTGCAATAAACATATGTGTGCATGTGTCTTTATAATAGCATGATTTACAATCCTTAGAGTACACACCCAGTAATGGGATCACTGGGTCAAATGGTACTTCTAGTTCTAGATCCTTGAGGAATTGTCACACTGTCTTCCACAATGGTTGAACTAGTTTACACTCCCACCAACAGCGTAAAGGCCTTCCTATTCCTCTACATCCTCTCCAGCACCTGTTGTTTCATGAAGATCTTCATTTTCAACAGAACAAATTTAAAATGTAAAAACCCAGAATTAGCCGGGCGCAGTGGCTCATGCCTGTAATCCCAGCACTTTGGGAGGCCGAGGTGGGCAGATCACGAGGTCAGGAGATGGAGACCATCCTGGCAAACATGGTGAAACCCTCTCTACTAAAAATACAAAAAACTAGCCGGGCAAGGTGGCAGGCACCTGTAGTCCCAGCTGCTCGGGAGGCTGAGGCAGGAGAATGGCGTGAACCTGGGAGGTGGAGCTTGCAGTGAGCAGAGATTGTACCACCGCACTCCAGCCTGGGCGACAGAGCAAGACTCTGTCTCCAAAACAAAAACAAAAACAAAAAACGAATTAACAATGTAAGTATTATTTAGAGATAAGGTAAAAATCAGAAGAACAGCTAAAATGGAAAGATTAGGGAAGGGGCAAACTTTTAGAACTATTTGACTCTATAAAACATATACACACATAACATGAAAAATCAATTTTTAAAAAATCTAGAAAATAACTCTAACAATTCAGGTTCTTAGAAACAAAATCCTTCTGTGCAGTTATTATTAATAGGAGGTCCCTCCCATCTCTATTCAAAATCAACAAAAAACTACAAAACTCCTTGCTGTCTTCTTAGGAATTTTTGCATAAGTGGAAGACACTTGCAAAAGGGAATGCTGTCTTCTAGGGAAGCAAAATGTTGCTAAAGTGTTGAGGTTTTGGATTTTAGGGAGCCTTGCTACTGCACAGGTTTGCATTTGCTCTCAGCAAGAAGGAGACTTTGGGAAGGAAGGGAGGGGCCAAAAAGTGGAAGGAAACAACGTTCAAGCTTTTCCCACAATTGCACATTCTCCCGCTCTCATTTAAGTGAGGAGAAAAACTGAGGTACAAAAAGAGGAGATTCCGTGCATAAACATGTGAAGCTGGCCGGGCGCGGTGGCTCAAGCCTGTAATCCCAGCACTTTGGGAGGCCGAGACGGGCGGATCACGAGGTCAGGAGATCGAGACCATCCTGGCTAACACAGTGAAACCCCGTCTCTACTAAAAAGTACAAAAAACTAGCCGGGCGAGGTGGCAGGCGCCTGTAGTCCCAGCTACTTGGGAGGCTGAGGCAGGAGAATGGCGTAAACCCGGGAGGCGGAGCTTGCGGTGAGCAGAGATCCGGCCACTGCACTCCAGCCTGGGTGACAGAGCCAGACTCCGTCTCAAAAAAAAAAAAAAAAAAAACATGTGAAGCTGTTCCTGGAGAATAGGTAACATCTGTGCTTAGCTGCAGATCCATTCAAACTTCACAAGGTCACTTCAAGTTGAGCACTGAAGCCCTCACTTCCCAGGCTCAAGTTCTTTTCTTTTCTTTTCTTTTTTTTTTTTTTTTTTTTTTGTGGAATATACGATATCCCTGTTCAAGCACTGTAGCCTAGTAAACGCAGCTCATAAAACTTGGAGGTGGCAGGGTGCTTACCCAACACATGCTGATGAGTGAAGTGTAAATGAATTAGAAACATGTGGATACAATGTCTTAAGTGTGTATGCAGGGGTTAAATAAAATAAGGTGCTTGCTCAAAGCAAAGCAATGGACCAGTTTGCAGCATTTGGTCTAGTAACTAATCCAGGAATAGCAGGAGCCACAGCAGCGCCAGGCTTCTCCTCCACTGACTGCATTATCTACGTATTATTGCTCCTGTTTATGGCAAAGTATCCTCCTGCCCTTGGATTCCAAACTCTGGACTAGACTCAGATGATTACTATTTAAAATGCTTTCTCCCAGACTGCATTTTCTGGGACAAAGTTATGGAAAATAAGATGAGAATGATTCTCAGAGCCCAGGCTCTTCTCTGGAATGAGAAAACTGTCCTGAAAAAGTCAGAAGAGAAGAGGGGTGAGACTAAGTCTTAGCTTTTCCTGTTCTGAAAAAGAAAACTGTTTTGAGTGCTTTCCATTATTAAAGGTTAAATGCAAAAACACACAGCTTATCAATTGCCTAATACCCCAAACCTTCCATCCCACACTTAGAATTGTTTTTTTTTTTTTTGAGACGGAGTCTCGCTCTGTTGCTCAGGCTGGAGTGCAGTGGCGCTATCTCAGTTCACTGCAAGCTCCCGTCTCCCGGGTTCACGTCATTCTCCCGCCTCAGTCTCCCGAATAGCTGGGACTATAGGCGCCCGCCACCTCGCCCGGCTAGTTTTTTGTATTTTTTTAGTAGAGACAGGGTTTCACCGTGTTAGCCAGGATGGTCTCGATCTTCTGACCTCGTGATCCGCCCACCTCAGCCTCCCGAAGTGCTTGGATTACAGGCTTGAGCCACCGTGCCCGGCCCCCACACTTGGAATTTAAACTTTAGAAGTTAATACTGAATGTCCTTTAAGGGGCATTTCTAAAGGCAATGTCCTTTAGAAACTTTAGAAGTGCCCTACTGAATCTTACTTTACTGACTGTTTTAATAGGCTTGGATATCTGGATTAGAAACAGTGAACAAAAATGTCTTTTTAAATTTTCATTTTATTTTTCTTTCTACAGCATTACTGAGGTGTCATCACACACAAAAACATCCCTTTTAAGCCCTGAAAAAAATTATTGGCTCAATTTTCCATCAATATGCTTCTTAGCACTGCTCATACTTAAACACAGTTCTAATTGTCCACAACACTCTGATTCAGAGGCTTTCAAATTTTAATGTACATCAGAATTACCTGGGGGTCTTTTGTTAAAACAAGGCTGATGGACATGGACCCCACTCCCTGGAGTTTCTGACGCAGTAGGTCTAGTGTGGAGCCCAAGCATGTTCATTTCTAACAAGTTCCCAGGTGATGCCAGTGCTGCTGATCCGGGAGCCACACCTGGAGAACCTCTGCTCTAACTGAAGCTTCTGAACTAGGATAGAGAAAGGAAACCTTGCTTGTAACCAGGCTACTAGCTGACACCCTGGGAATGCACTGTCATAACTAAAATACAAATTGATGTTTTGCTACTTAAATAAAAGGTTAGTTTTATACTTGAAAGCTAGACAGTGAAGACTGCAGCCATCAGGAGGCCTTGCAAGGGGGAAGTTTCCTTTTGAATTTTCAGGTATGGTCTGTCTATGCTGTACAGAAAACAGAGGGGACAGGAACTTCTCTTCCCTTTTTAGCTGCATTTGGATTTAGCAGGCATTTGGATGTAGCTGCCTAACTTAGTCCTAGCTTTTGTAAATTTTGTATGTCTAGGGTTTATTGAGCACCTAGTATATGTTAGACCCTTTATATAAATTAATTCAGCCAATCCTTGCCTACGGAGGACAAGGACCCTGAGGGTCAGGCAAGTTTAGTGACTTGGTTACAACCACATGGTTGGTAAGTGGTAGAGCTCAGCTGTAAACAGGTCCATGTGACTGAAATGTCATTGTTACCACTGCACCCCCCACCTCACTACTCCACTCTGGAACTCAAAGATACTCCAAACAGAGCTTCCCACTGCTGTGCTGTGCTGTGCTGCCAATGGGCTACAGCTGTGGCACCACTGGGGCCACAAAGTCACCTGCTGCAGGCCAAATTACCTACCTACCCCCACCCTACTTGGATCTCATGGGGGCCTGGGGACTTTCTGCTTCCCTTAGGGTAGCCAGTTAAATAAAGGAAGCCTCCCTCCTACGGCCCAGAAAGTTGCCCCTGTTTCTGTTCTGGATTTCTAACACCATGCCCCTGCCTCCTACGCAACCCCCTGGTCTACTCCCATCAGCTGCAAGAAACCTGTGCAGAACTGCATGGGTCTGCCCTGGTGCTGGACATGGGAGATGGCTGTCAACCTCTCCTTCTGTTCCCTCTTTCTGCACCCCCTGGCTGCCAGCTTTCAATCTTCTGCTGGGTTGCCAATCACTAATGCACATTTCTAGAGCACAATCCAATTTTCTCAAGGACAAGGATGCATCTCTGTCAATGGCAACAAGCATTCTAGAAAACTCTTTCAATCCCTGTTATTGGCTCTACCACCAAGCTATATCATTCATTCACTGTGAGTTCTCCTTCTCCCTTTCACTTCTTCTGCCAAATCCCAGCCCAGGCCTTCATCAGCGTGTGTTAGAGGCTACACATTCTCCTAGCTGGTCTCCCTGACTCCAAGCTCACTGCCCTCTTCCCCATTTGTCTGGCTCAAGCTATATTATCCCCAAACCTTCCTTCTTCAGGTCACCCTCCCTTCAAGAACTTGTTGTAGCTTTATACTCCTCCTTTCCCACCACTCCTAAAGAACCACTCTCCCACCATCACCTCTTCTCCAAATGCCCCATGCTCCTTCTCCACCACCATGGTTTTGTACACACTGTTCCGCAGGCTGGCGTGTCCCACATTCTATTCTCTCCCTAAATAAATTCTACCTGACCTTGCAGATGTGACTCCTGGAATCTTCCTCTATCATAGCCACTCCTATTAATCTTGCTATCTCTGCACTACATGGACCATCACAGCTGGAAAGACCCCAACCAATCCTTTCATTCTACACAGTAGAAAACTGACACCCAGAAAAGTGAAAATACTTGTGTAGAGTCATACTGTTTGTCAGTGACCTCACCACACTTAAAATATTGCATAGAGATTTCCTAAACTGATTATAATGACACCCAACCTGGCTAGAGTGCTTGCATTGTACCAAGTACTGTGTGAGACACTGCATATGTATTAGTTCATGTCACTCTTAGAGAAGTAGATACTATTACTATCCCATTTTACAGATGAAGAACCTTTGGCTTAGAGAGGTTAAGTAACTTGCTAAAACCCACACTGCTAGAAAGTGGTGGAGCCAGCAGGATTCAAATTCAGATTTGACTTAGAATTCTACCCTCAGTGCCCGATTAAACTCTTCTTTCCTCTGAGTACATATTCTCCCTCTAAGCAGATGCTCACCCTCTCAAGGTCAAGAACAGTGCCTGGCATGGTGCCATGTATGAAGCAATGCTCGTTCATTCACCAGATGTTTATTGAGCACCTGTTGTATGCCAGGCACTGTGCCAGGATCTAGAAATAAGCAAATTACTAAGACAGAGTCCCTGCCCTCATGGGACAATCGACATTTATTCATTCATGGATTTGTTTACTCAGCAAATACATACTGAGGATCTTATTCCAGATACTATAGTAAGTACCAAAGAAATAATTTTAAAAGGAGACCAGGTCCTTGACCTCCTGTAACTACAATTTTATGGGGAAGACAGGTATGAATTAACTAGTCACACAAATAAGTGTGAAATTATAGCTGTGAAACAGGAGTAGAAGTTTACTATGTGAAGGGGAGTGGAGGAAGGAGGAGCATTCCAGGCAGAGATATATCCAAAGGCCAGGAGCACGAAGCACACAAGATGCTGGGAAACATTCCTCATGGCTGCAGTAGAAAGCACAAGCTGATACCTGGTGAGGCTGCAGAGGTAAACCAGCAGCCCAGGTCATGCAAGACCATTGTTCTCTTAGAAACAATGAGCAAACTTGTCTAAAGTCCTGGGAAGTGCTACAGCTTGCATCCTGCACACTTAAAACCCAAACAGGGAACAGCAGTAGCTTCTCACTCGTAGAAACTTCCTAGACACATAGTTTCATGGGATTTGGCTAAGCCAACCTTGTCCAAGTTATCTAACCTTTTTCTGAAATGTTTCCTATTTCTCTCATGTCAGATTAAATCTAAAGCTGGAAAAAGTGACTGAGAACAAATGCCATTATGAAAAGGCACCATGCCGTTCAAAAGTCTTCACGCTGTGTGACACGTTGTGTTACATCTTAAAATGTTATATTTAATAAAAAGTAAGTTGGAAAGGGGTTCTGCCAGTAGAAAGTCAGTCTGGCCAACTGTCAGGAAAGCGGCTTGAGAGCTGCAGCAGAAGCGGGAGGTCATGGCCAGTGTTTTGTGGCTTGGGAAAATGTCTAACTATCTGAGAGGATATATGTGTTAAAACACAGAATAGATATGTATCCTTCAGCAAAACGATGTGGCTGGGGTTTCTCCTGTCAAGAACTGAGGCTGCTGAGAGCTGTGAGAAGGATGTCAGGGAAGGGAACTCCAGTACAAACTGCCACATAAAGGTCTTAGAAACTAGACAAAGTCAGAGGCAGAGGAAGTGGTAGCACTTCTGCAGGCAATACTTCCCATCCCCTGCTATTACCATCTCAGGAAATAGGTATATGTATAGGTATGTGTGTGTGCATATATATGTATGTACATGTTTTATGTGTGTACATGCATATTTGTATATTATGTATGCATGTGTATATATGGTGTAGATGTGTGGGCATATCAGAGTATGTGTGTATTTACAGGGCATATGTGTATGTGTGTTTACATATATACATATGTCTACATGTGTGTATACATGTGTACATGTATATGTAGATACGTGTGTGCACATCCACACATTTCATTCAGAGTCTATTGGTACCAGGCCAAAGCACTCAACAGTGATAGGAGCATGCGGGTTCATCAGGTGGAAAAGCTTGGCACTTGAACGCGTGGGTCCACTCAGCGAATCCCGACACCTGAACAACAGGCCGTGCGCTCAACAAAGTCTGTGTCTGTCTCTGTGTGTGTGTGTGTGTGTGTGTGTGTCTCTCTCTCTCTCTCTCTCTCTCTCTCTCTCTTCAAAACACTGAGAAGCAGACTTGGGAGACACTGGAAAAAGAAGGTTTTAGCAGGAAGAGAGTTTTGATGGCTTCAGGAAAAGAATGTTCTGGTATGACATCATCCAGGAATTCAGGGAAAACTCCAAGGAACCCCAGCTCCCATCATCTTTTTTTTGGGAGTTGGGGGACAGGTCTCACTCTGTGGCCCAAGCTGAAGTGCAGTGGCGTGATCTCAGTTGACTGGCAGCCTCTGCCTCCTGGGTTCAAGTGATTCTCCTGCCTCAGCCTCCTGAGTAGCTCGGATTATAGGCATGCACCATCATGCCCAGCTAATTTTGTACGTTTTGTAGAGATGGGGTGTCACTATGTTGCCCAGGCTGGTCTCGAACTCCTAAGTTCAGGCAATCTGACCACCTTGGCTTCCCAAAGTGCTGAGATAACAGGTGTGAGCCACAGCACCCGGCCAGTCTCAACTTTTGACTGCAGAACCAGTGAGTGAGAATTGTCTGTGCCTCTGCCCAGTCCTTGTGAGCTTCTGTGCTTAGCACAGGCTTTGCACTTGGGGGGCAGCAGAGCTCAGTGGGGACTTTTAGACTGGATGTTCTCTGTCACCTTCACAGCATGTCCCTTAACAGCCTTCCAGAGGGCTCTTGGTCACAGAGCTTCCCATTTGGGGTTTAATGAAACCCACTAACAAGTGACTTTCAACGTGTTTCATCATGCTACGCCTCTCCTCACAGCCACCTGGTCCTTCACCATCCTCAGAATAACCGCATCCAACCCCTAAGGCAGATTTCAAGGCCATTGCCCTCTTCAACTGGGTCTGTAACTAACTACTCAATTGTTCTCCCCATTGTTACAGAAACATAGCACAGGCATTCCCATGTCAGTGGCTCTGTTTCTTCTATTCCCCTGTCCAGAATATACTTGGTTCTCCAATCTGCCTTCACAAATCCCACCTTCAGCATTGAGCTCCAGACCTATGACTCCTGGGAAGCCTTTCATGCTGACATCTGTTCAGAAATATCTGTCTAGTGCTGAGTAGAAGCAGATGGAGATGTCAGAGGGACTGACATTAAAATACACAAAAATGCAAGTAACTGTATAAACACCAAATTGTGGCAAGTGCTGTGATGGCAAAGTCTCCCACGGTATATACAATAGAGAAACTACTTAGTCCAGGGTATCAAGAAAGGTTTTACTGAGGAAGCGACTTCTGAACTGAAATCTGAAGGATGAGTAGGAGTTAGCTCTGTGAAGGAGGAATGGGGAGGAAGGCATCCCAAGCAGTAGCACCAGCCTATGCACAGGCTCTGCGGCAGGAGGAGGAGTGAAAAGAAGGCCAATCAGGTACCATGGCTCACGCCTGTAATCCCAGCACTTTGGGAGGCCGAGGCGGGTGGATCACTAAGTCAAGAGATCTAGACCATTCCGGCTAACACGGTAAAACTCCATCTCTACTAAAAATACAAAAATTAGCCAGGCATGGTGGCATACGCCTGTAGTCCCAGCTACTCAGGAGGCTGGGGCAGGAGAATCGCTTGAACCCAGGAGGTGGAGGTGGCAGTGAGCTGAGATTGCGGCACTGCACTCCAGCCTGAGCAACAGAGTAAAACTCCATCTCAAAAAAAAAAACAAAAAACAAAAAACAAACAAACAAAAAAAGACAAATGTGGCTGGACAACAAAGTGTATGACAACTCAGAGGGGAAGTTCACCTTTAAGTGTCTAGTTTGCGCCATCTCTCTGGATTAGGGCTGCCAAATAAATACAGGATGCTCAGTTAAATATTTCAGATATGCAGCACACACTGGATGGGACATACTTATATGATATACAGTTTAAAAAAATTGTGTATCTGATATTCACATTTAACTGGGCATCCTGTATTATTTACAAGCAATCATACTCTGGATACAACCAAATAACGCATTTTTCTATGTAACTCAATTATATTCTTAAATACAATGGGTCTTAATTTTTATCTGATTTGATATCATTCCATCTTAGTGATTGCCTCAATCGGAGAACCTTGGAGCAGGAAGACTCCTTATAGAAATCCGCTAGTCTGACCTTCTCACTTCACAGATGCGAATAGGAGGCTCAGGAAGGCCCTGGAGCTGCTCAAGGTCACAGATAGAGACTCCTCTGGGGCTTCTTTCATGCCTCCCTGCTGTGCCTAGGACAGTGCTGAGCACACTATAAAACAGCTTAATCAATTGTTCAATAGAATTAACAATCTCATTTACATGCCTCTGTACAGAGGGGGATGAATAGATACAATCCCAGACACCCAGGAGCTTTCAAAACAAAATAAATGGCAAGTCAGACAGAGTAGGAGCCATCTGCACATGCACAAACACAGGGACAGACACAAAGGACACGGGGTAAGGGGCTGATTCCACCAACCAGACTCCAGCCTTTTCCCTGAGATTCTACAAGAGCCTGGGAACCAAGGCTCACCTCCCTCCCTGGTGGCGTGGTGAGTTTATTCCTGCATGAAGGCTCATTGGATTTACATGGCAAGTATGGAAAGTGATCATTTTTACCAAAAGATGGAAACTGTGACCCTGAAGGGACTCGCCAGCCTCATTCATTCATCCCATTCAGGCCGCAGTTATTTGCTGAGAGACTATTTCAGGCCCTCTCTGTAGGCAGAACACGTTCCATCCAAATATGCACAACCACCAAGAGAAAAAGGCAGGGGCGGGCCCCTCCGCCACTATTTACCAAACGAATGCAGCCCTCCACATTCAACTGGAACTGAATGTAGGGGGCATAATCCCCCTGAGTAAGCTTGGCTTTCATTCCTCCCCAGGACTTTAAAAGACGTCAATCCATCCCAATCACAATCAAATGCAAGCATTTCACTTCCCCAAAGACAAACAAGGATTTGGACAAATGAGAAACGGAGGTTCCCTTGTGGCTGCATGAAAAGCAAATTCAGTAGCCCGGGCTCCCTCTCAAAGGAAGCACCGGGAAGGATGTGCTTGTCGTGGCCACACAAAGCGTGGCATGAGCTCATCCTGCCAGAACCTAATTGAAACCTCAGGCTGAAACAGTATTTGGTGGTATTTGAGGGAAAAGGATGGGAAAAGACAAAAAGGAAAAACAAATGATGTGTACAGAAGACACATGAAAAGCAGCCCGCTTCTTGAATGTGGGACAATTTGGATGGTGGCCATTGAGTTAAATGAGGTGTAGCCTTCCTCTCAAGCTCTCTGACACCCAAAGATGTTCTGCAGAACTAGCTGCTGCAGCATTATGGTTCCATAGCCAAGGCCCTTAGGGTTCATTAGAACCTTCAAAATGTAATTATATTCAAAGAAATGTGGCAGGAAGGATTCTGGTTAGGCCTTTAGGAAAACTACCTGGCACACTGGAGAATCTACTGAAAGGCATACAAGTAAAAGAGGATGATCTCTGCATAGTCCTTACCTGGGTTTGAATCTGAGTTCTTCCACTTAATAAGCTTGTGTCACTGGACAAAGTAAGTCTATGAACTTTGCTTTTCTTATCTGTCAAAATTGGTATGACAAGGCTTATCTTAAAGATTTGTCTGTAAATCAAATAAGAGAATGCATGTAAAAGCACAGGCACTCAAAAGTTAACTTCTTCTCTTCTCCCATGAAACTAGATGCCTAGGGAAGTAGGGAAGTGTCTGCATTTGGAAGCTTTATAAGAATTGCAGACATGGAAATATCGACAGTTATCAATATGTGGCAACCACTGGCAGAAAAGTTGGGGTGGGCAGTAGTCCCCAGTGGTTTCAAGGCTTCATTCGAATATTCTCTTGCTCTTAAGTAGTAAATTGATGTTCAGCTGTCGTCAGAGCCCTTCTGAGCTGCCTGTTCTTTTAATTTTCTCTGATAATTATCATAGAAACACGGCCAAGTTAAAATATCCCTGGAAGAGGAGTAGGGAGATGGGCTCCACGACTTTTTGGCTGCATTTCAGGACTCCAGCTGCTCGGTAGCCAAATTTAGAAATGCTGTTGAGGGTCTCATTATTCTATTTTCCTCCTCTGTATGGTTCTTGCAAACATCCACCTGCAAGTTTCATTTTGTTATTGGATCTGGATAGAGACCTAGTTTTAATCTTCCTTCTTGTGAAAGTCTCCTGTGTTCTGAGAGGCCATCATCTCCTGCAGTTCAATCATCGACCACTGATAAACACAAGGTCTTAATGAAGAACTCACTATTCTTTTCCCTCAGTGGAAGTTCCCACTAACAAGCATACTCAGATTCAATGGAAAGCGTGTGACTACAGACTCAGATACCTGGAATGAACCCTGGTCGCCCGCCCTTCTCCTGACACTGAACATAACCATAGCCAGGAAACCTGTGTGATACTGGCTTTTTCCCTAGACTCAGTTCCCTAACTTCACCTTAAATATGTAGCAAAAGCTTGATGCTCTACTTTCTCTTGGATATATTTAGCCAACCAGTCTGGGTGCAGTGGCTTACACCTACAATCTTAGTCCTTTGGGAGGCCCAGTGCAGGAGGATCGCTTGAGGCTTGCAGCTCAAGGCCAGCCTGGACAACATTGCAAGACCCTGTCTCTATGAAAATAATTTAAAAATTAGCCAGCGTGGTGGCTTATGCCTGTAGTCTCATCTACTCAAGGGAGGATCCACTGAGCATCAGGAGCTCAAGGGTGCAGTGAGCTATGATCACGTCACTGCACTCCAGCCTGGGTGACTGAACAAGGCCCTCTCTGTACAAAAAAAAAAAAAAGATTTAGCCAATCATAATTACCTAAAAATTGAGGGGCCCAGAAAAAGAGAAAAATGATCTTTGAATGCCCAATATATTTGAGATGAAAGGATGTGATTTTTTCGGACAGTAATCCGTTATTCCTATTCCCCTTCCAACTGTACTTTGTAGGTCAGGATTCAAGGAAAATTGCCAGGTAACTCAATATGGTAAACTACTCCTCAGGGCAGAGCTCTGACAAATGCAGACACAAGTTTAGATCAAGGACACTTGAGGTCTGTTACTGTGGGTTCAGAGGGCTAGATGTCAAAGGAGGGCTATATGACAAAGTAGACATAGGGAGATACATGATCCAAAATTGGATTTAGCCTCTGTAGACTTATGTTAAGGAAAGTCAAACTTGCCACAGCTTATCTATGCAATCCTGAATCTTCCAATACTTTTACCCTTTAAGTCCTCTCTATTTCCTTCCTGGTTTCCTTGTCCAGCTAAAGTCATATGGACAGTTCACCAAAAACAGATAATGCCATGAAACTCAAATTAGAGAACACAAACAGAGAGAAAGTGTAATATAAGCTCTCTTAAGCCCTTGGCCTAGATTTCACTGGGTTCATCCTGTTTGGTTTTTGATAGTAGGTATATAAAGACCAATGTGAGCATTTCCTGATTTGTATCTATTTATCTGAAAATTCAGGGATTGCCCAAGATATGCTGCTCATTCTGATTTATTATTTCACCCTCAAAAATGGAACCTGTAATCCCAGCATTTTGGGAGGCTAAGGCAGGCGGATCACAAGGTCAGGAGTTCAAGACCAGCCTGGCCAATATGGTGAAATGCTGTCTCTACTAAAAATACAAAAATTAGCCGGCCGTGGTGACGGGTGCCTGTAGTACCAGGTAGTCCCAGCTACTCAGGAGGCTGAGGCAGAAGAATCACTTGAACCCAGGAGGTGGAGGTTGCAGTGAGCCAAGATTGTGCCACGGTACTCCAGTCTGGGTGACAGAGTGAGACTGCATCTCAAAAAAAAAAAAAAAAAAAAGGAACCAATACCTCACACTCATTAAGATAACTACTATTAAAAAATACCCAGAAAATAGCAAGTGTTGACAAGGATGTGGATAAAATTGGAACCCTTATATACTGTTGATGGGAATGTAAAATAGTATAGCCATGTGGAAAGCACTGTGACAGTTTCTCAAAAATTAAAAAATAGAATTACCATATGATTCAACAATTCCACTACTTGGTATATACCTCAAAGAACTGGAAATAAAGTCTCGAAGAGATATGTGTATGTTCCTATTCACAGCAACATCATTCACAGTAACCAAAAGGTAGAAGCAACCAAGTGTCCATCAACGGATGAGTGGGTAAACAAAATGTGATATTAACATACAGTAGAATATCATTCAGCCTTAAAAGAAAAAGAGGAAATTCTGACATGTGCTACAACATGGATGAACCTTGAGGTGATTATGCTAAATGAAATAAGCCAGTCACACAATGACAAAAAAGATATGATTCTGCTTCTCTGAGGTACCTAGAGTAGTCACATTCAGAGACAGGAAGTAGAATAATAGTTGCCAGGGGCTGAAGGGAGAGGGAAATGGGGAGTTTCGGTATAATGGGTATGGAGTTTTAGTTTTGGAAAATGAAAAGAATGCTAGAGATTTGTTGCACAATAATGTGAATGTACTTAACACTACTGTACACTTAAAAATTGTTAAGATGGTGTATTAATCCATTTTCACACTGCTGATTAAGACTGGGTAATTTATAAAGGATATGGGGTTTAACGGACTCACAATTTCATGCGGCTGGGGAGGCCTAGCAATCATGGTGGAAGGTGAAAGGCATGTCTTACATGGCAGCAGGCAAGAGAGAATGAGAACCCAGCAAAAGGGGTTTCCCCTTATAAAACCATCAGATCTCATGAGACTTATTCACTACCATGAGAACAGTATGGGGAAACCACCCCCATGATTCAATTATCTCCACCAGGTCACTCCTACAACATGTGGGAATTATGGGAGCTACAATTCAAGATGAGATTTGGGTGGCAACACAGCCAAACCATATTGGATGGTAAGTTTTATGTTACATATATATATATTTTTTATATTATCACAATTTTTTAAAAAAAGGAACCAATATGCCAGAGTCGATACAAACATCCAAAGCCTGCTCCCTCCCTACACACACACTCCAAAGAATCAAATCAATATTCGAATGAAACAAGTAGGTAAAATTGGTGAGCAAATTACAGTAGCTGAGATGATCTACCAGACCACTCTGTCCCATAAGGATTTGCTTTCTTGTCTTTATTCTTCCCCGCTTCATCTAAAGCTGAGCATACAGGAAGAGCTGAACAACAGAAAACCTTTCAGTAAGGAACACATTCTGGTAGATGGAAAAATCAGCCGTCCTTTGGAAATGAAGATGACATTACTGACCCAAAACCAATAAAGCCTGCGTGAAAGTTGCTGTGTTCCCCATTATCAAGGATACATTTCCATCACTTCACCCACATTCTCCTACTATAAAGTACATGGCACCTAGTGGGTACTCCATATAGGTTTGGTGAGCAAATTAATGAATCACCTACAGGCTAAAGGGAACAAACCAAGCAGCTATGCAGCAGTAATTTAAGAAGCCCTCAAGAGTGTTAAAAATGCAAACTGATTGCCTCTTTCTGGATGAATTCAAGGAATGATTTATGTGAAAGAAGGTAAAGTAAGTTCTTGTTAAAGTCTCAGGTTTTACTGAGAAAGTGTGATATCCTGAGTGTAGTTTTGATTTGTCTTCTGTGTATGTGTGTAAACCACAAAAGCAGTTAACTGTTGATGGCCAAAGAACAAATGCCTCTGTCTCTCTTAGGAGAGATTAAATAGCTCTGGGTTGAGGAGGGGAAAAAAGATCAAAAGAAGATCCAGACATCCCTGGCTGGCAGGCAGCAAGAGGTCCCCTGGCCAAGGGAGGGTAACCTTTGCGTGAACCTAGAGCAATCTGGAAGAGGTGTTCTGGACTGAGAAAAAAATCTTTAAGATGCTTTTCCTAAGCTATGCTGACCGGGATTCTGAGCTACATGCCTGAGATTCCCTGACCAGACCATAATATTTACTTCTAAGCCTTTGTTGCATATACTGACAATCAACAAGAAAGATTTCTCTTTTTTTTAAGGATAGCACATAAAGCAAGTTTGGGATGAAAGTTTTATCTTCATATGACTGGTACAGCTTTTGGGAAAGTAAGACAGATATCAGGCAACATAATTCATACCCACCGACCCATTCATCCCCCTCCTGGAATTTATTCTAAGGCTAAAATCTAAAACAGCGTAGTTCCTTTTTTCCTGAAAATGCATTTGAATGAATTTTGAGTTATTTTGTTTATACATATTAGGAAAAAGACTCTGGGGAAGAAAAACAAGTTACAAAAAATGATACCCTTTAAATCTCAAGGCACGTTGTCTACAGGGTATCCCCGTGTAATCCCCGATTCTTGGGTACCATTTGGTTCGGACAGAAGCACCAAACCACAGCATCCTGAGCAGATAATGTAAATGTTTCCTTAACACCTGAGATCACCCAGACAACAATGTCAGTCAAAAAGATTTATAGTCCCTCAACCTGGTTTTTTTTTTTTTTTTTTTTTTTTAAATGTTAATGAGTGAGGCCTAACAGCTAGTTTCCAGTGCACAGCTATTCATTCTTCAAACGTGATAAAAGCATCCGGCCCGAGTCCTCAGAAGCCTAAAACAAAACGCAAGCAAACTGTGAAAATAACTTGACCCTATGCCCACGGGCTGCAAAGGAATCTCTAGAGACCAGAAAAGAAAAAGACAACACGAACCAAAACAAAAAAATCCTGAAACCTTGACTCCTAAAGTAGCAAGTAGTGTAATGCAAATACATGTTGATTACAAGGCGAACAGAATCCTTTTCTGTTCTGTTTCCAAACACAAAACTTAGAAAACAAATGATTTTTGCCAAATTCTTCTAAAACAAGGAAACAACTGGCGAATGTTTTCATCATTTAAAAAGCTAACCCTCTGAATTAGGAACTCAGGTAACACTTAAAGTTTCTTTTAAAAAGTGTTATTTACTTAAAGCTCAGGAGTCTACATATTTTAGGGGTCTTCTCTTTGTCTCACTCCTAAGAAACAAACCATCATGTTTCAGAAAGTGAAGCTGGGGCCACCTGTCAAACTTCTCTTTCACGTGGTAACATCTCCATCTGCTGGAAATTTAAATGTCTGCATTAAAGGAAGATAATGTTAGTTTTATTTTTCTATAAATCTATGTCTAACTCACATTTCCATTTTCTCTTACATGTGTCAGTATTTTATTGAAAATATATGCCCCCTTTTCCTTTTCTCTGAGGTTCCCAGTGGTCTTTATCGCTACCGTATTTGCAGCCCCTCCCCTAACCCTCTCTTGGCCTCCTCCACATGGTTTGGGCAGGTCTTCATCAGTCTTTCTTTACAATTGTACATCCTTAGGTTAGTCCTGGAACCCTTGGCTGACTCTGGAAATTGCTTACCTGTCCTCCTTGGGTAGCATTCCTTTGAACTATGATCTTGGTGGCTCACAATATGAGCTTCTTTATTTGGCTGGCAAACCGTTAAATAGCTGCCTGTTTTGTCTTTGATTTTTAATGGAAGTCAACCCGTCAACATTTGGACAGCAGGGATAAGGCTATTTGTCACTCTCTGATTTCTGGTGTTGCTTTTCTGTACGTTGGCATTTATTCAATCTTCACTAAGCACCTACTCAGTAAACAGTCCCAGGAAATACTGTGCCTATGGGACAGAGGATATGATTTCTTCTCTGGCATTTCTGTTACTTCGCTGGTTTTCCTCATTTTTCCTTAGAGTTCTGTCTCCATTCTGCCATTGCTTTCTTTAAACTAGCGCACAATTCTACTGATAAATTGTTGTTTCCTCATGTTAAACTTACAGTAGGAACATCAGCAGCTTTCTGGACCCCCATCTCTTGATCTGTACAGGAAGGAGGTTGAGATGATCTCTTAAGTTCATCCTATTTATGAAGGTGTTAAATTAAACTTGACTTGAGAAAGTCTCCATATTTGTATACTCAAGCCCTTATGTAACCACAACCTAACTCTGTAAACAAACCATAAACCTAATTTAGGAATTTGGCTTTGTAACAGATAACTGAGTCTCAGCCAATCAGGGCAGCCAACTTTCAGTCAATCACAGGTGGCCACATATTCAAACGAGATTCAAATAAAGCAAACTCCAAGCTCTAAGTGAGTCAGCTGTCTCTATACGTCACTTCTGTTTTCTGTACAACCCTTCCCTTTTTGTGTCCATAAACGTCCAGTCACGTGGCAGCTCCAGTCTTTCTGAAGCTGTTCTGCTTTCGAGGGCTACCCAATTCACCAACTGTTATTTGCTCAATTAAACTCTTATTTGTCTAACGTTTTTCTTTTAAGAGAATAGTGTCACAAGTGGGACTCAAAGTCAGACTCCAACGACTCCCAGGAACACCAGGCAACCAGGTGAGGTATCCGTGGAGCCCAGTGTGCTCACTGCTCTCTTGTTTGTAACTGGAGGTCATGGGTTAGTTTTTCTCTCGAGTTCTGAACTCCATAGAGTTGTGTCTATAGCACTCCTAGTTTATATGAGCAGTTTTTTTTTTAAACTGAATTGGGTTCAGAAGTCACGAAAGCAACTGGACTGGATCCAGGATTGGACTGGATCCAATAATTAACTGGATTGGATCCAGCTAGAGGCCTCAGATGTCTGACAGAATCAAACGGAAACTGGCAGTAAATGGCAATTACTGCAGGGGATGCAAACTCCAGCTTTCAGAAATTTGCAGGGATTTTGTGTCCTATCCTCATCATTTCTTTTTCTTGCATTTAGGTAAAGAAAAATCACTGGCTAAGTTGGTTAAGGAGATCTGACGGCCAAGGCCAACATTCAACGTAAAAATGGGATCCTTAACTTTGGAAGGATTGAGTACTCCACTTTCTTGTCATGTCTACTTTTACATGTATTAGTATTAGGCCCTGAAAGGCAAAGTCTTACTAAAGATAATTTAAATTTACAGTGCCATTATGTGGATGGTTCCAAATGAACAGCACTGCACTTTAAGAAGTGCATTTTAAAATGTGGGCTCCAGAACTACGCTCACCTGGGAAGCCTACTGATGTGCAAATGCTTCTAAGAAGGTTTCAAAAATTTTATTGCCTCTTTTAAAAGACTATTTACAAAAGGCAAAAAAAAACAAAAAAACAAAAAACAAAAAACAAAAAAAAACTGAAGCAACTAATTGAAAGAAAAACTGAATCTGCTAACCATTTGGCTTAGCTACTACCTCATCCAGAAGGCAGAAAGAAAGCTGGATAAAGTGTTTATAAGAGGTAGACCTTCAGATAAAAGAAGCCTTCATCTTTTTCAGTGCTATCCATGCTGAATCCAGGCACACAAAATAGTTTCTTTGCCCTGTTTGTTAATGAGCTCTGCCCTGAACTCAGTAATTTTAGCTAAGAAACAGAAGCTAAGTCGTGAAGACCACCTATTGAACTACATTGGGCTCCAAAATACAGTCATTCCTCAATATCCACAGGGGATTAGTTCAGGACTTCCTGCAGATATAAAATCTGCAGATGATCAAGTCTCCTATGTAAAATGGCATATTATATAAACCACGCACATCCTCTTGTATACTTTAAATCATTTCTACATTACTTATAATACCTAATACAATGTGAATGTTACGTAAATGATTGTTATCCTGTATTTTTATTTGTATGACTCTTTATGATTGTATTGTTATATTTTATACTGTTTTTTCTTCCTGAATGTTTTCGATCCATGGTTAGTGGAATCCATGAATGCGGAAGCAGATACAGAGGGCCGACTGTACACTTTTCTGGTATTTAGCTGGCTATTTTGAAAACCTTTTGTAAAAGAAATTTACATCTATTAAAAAAAATCTACATTTGTAAGGTTGTCAGCCTCTATACCAGGAACAGAGGAAGGACCCAGTCATTTGAAACTCTCAAAATGGAAAAGACACTGGTTTAAATCTTCATCACAATATATCCCAATATCACAGTGGACATTTTGCCTTAACTAGGCCTTAAAGTATGCCCTTCTTTCTTGATTTGGGCAAATGATGGTATTTAAGCCTGAAGTCTCAGCTACATGCCTTTGAGATATAAATGTTCTACCTAGCTTTGCTTAAGCCATCACTTTGGAAATGCAACTTAAGGGAAAAAAAATCATTAGACGGTTATGAAAAAAGAGGATAAGGCCGGGCACGGTGGTTCACCCCTATAATCCCAGCACTTTGGGAGGCTGAGGTGGGCAGATCACGAGGTCAAGAGATCGAGACCTTCCTGGCCAACATGCTGAAACCCCGTCTCTACAGAAAATACAAAAATTAACCAGGCGTGATGGCACTCACCTGTAGTCCCAGCTACTTGGGAGGCTGAGGCAGAATTGCTTGAGTCCGGGAGGCGGAGGTTGCAGTGAGCCGAGATCGTGCCACTGCACTCCAGCCTGCCAATAGAGTGAGACTCCGTCTCAAAAAAAAAGAAAGAAAAAGAAAAAAGAAAAAAGAGGATAAGTCAAACAGACTTCCGAGGTTAAAACAAAGGCCAAATCTACCAAATGCTGGACAGACGAGAGGGACCCTTGCTGGTCCCCCAAAATTACAAGGTCCAAAACCAGTTTGCTCTATTTACAGCAATTTGGAGAAATTGAAAAAGTAGGAATACAGAAATTACAATAAGCAACTTAAAAATTGCTTAGGGCAATAATCCAACAGGTTAATTAAAAAAAAAATGATGGGGGAAAGGGTCCCTTGACTCAACCCCAACCCCTTGTTAGGATGGGATAAACTTGTTTCAAAATTCATTGTTTCAAAATTATCTTCCAGTAACTTAATGTCTTAAAATCATGTTAAATTAAGTAATAGATACTTATTAAATGTCTAAGTAAGTTAAAATACTGGAACATTAATTGCTAGACATAGGTTTACAGTATATATACTTCCACATTTTTTTATACAGTATAGAGAAGCTAAATAAATTTGGGTCTATTAGGAAACATAAAAAATTGTGTGCGATGAGAAAATACATTTCTAAAAATTATAAAATTGTATCATCTCAGTTCAAAATTATTTATTCCATGAGAAATTAAGGTTAATAGTTTAAAATTCTAATTAATATGTGGTCATTAAAACTAGATATAATAAGGGAAACAGGGAAAGCAAGATGCGTTTTTGGTGAGAAAAGTTATAAGAAAAGCATGAGGATATGTTATATCTGAAAAGAGTAGTTTTGTCTAGTTTGGAAGTGGTTTCAGAAGGAATGAAGAAAGAAAAGAATGACTGGATAAAACTAAATGGATAAGAAGTTGTGGAAAGTTTGTGAAAGATGCATATTATAAAAGGAATTTTATATGTGATCAAGTTGGCTAAAATTAGAAGGAAATTATGTATAAGTTTTTCTAAAATTGAGTGTTAATATCAAAAGTACACTGATGCAAAACTAGCATTTGGTCCTCTCTGTTAAAAGAACAAGGTTTTCTTGGAATATTGGCTTCTGCTCTTAATAGGAAATTGTGAAAAGTTTTTCTTTACCTTTTAGGTATTTGGCCTAGAAAACAAAAATTCTATGTTTTACCAAAATAGTTTCCTGTCCTTCATGTTGTCCTTCTTAGGTCTTTGATTACCAAAGAAAACCAAGTCTTCTCTATTAAAAGTTAAGATGTTTCCTACAACTATGTAACCTTCTGTATTTGTCCCTAAAATATCTTACTGTCATCTTGATTAAATACGTAACCAAGGTCATATTTAAGTGTTTTAAGCTTTTTGACATTTTTGACAAACTTCCCAAAATCAAATCTAAATTAATTCTTTTTGATCTTGAATTAACTTTGTGACTTCTCAGTAGGGCCGCTGGAAAATCAAGGATGTATCTCTCACCTTTTAAAAAAAGAGACATTAAACTGAGTAGACTTATTTGATATGTTAACTACATGGGAAGCACTGTCAAATAAGAAATAATGTTTAACATTTAAATTACTTTTATGGATATGATATTAATATGAGTGTTCCATAAAATGTATGGGATTAATAAAAATCTAATATAGCAGCAGTAATAATTTTGGTTATGTTAAAATGTTCTATGCCACAGAAATCACCAAGTTTTCTTTTCAATTGCTGGTTATAATGAACTCTCATTAGATTTTTAACATGGACATGTTAAGTCTTTTGTCATCCACAGTTAAGTATTCATAATCCAAAAGTGCTTTGTGTCCAAGGAGGTTCATGGAAAGGACGGAAAGGACTCTGACAAGTACAGGTTTCTGATAACCTTAAGATAATTCCACTGGAATGGTAATAATTCCCAGAATGCTTAGGAAGAAACTGACTGTCTTTATAAAACTGCTAGCCCAACATCAAGCAGAGCAAAACTTAATTAAATATTAACACCAAGGAAATGTTTTGGCAGGTTTTTATGTTAAGTCAGCCAATACTAAAATTATTAAGATATGCAATTTGAATGACCTCTATAAGATTCATCCAAATCAAATTACCTATGACAATCTATTTAATAAATGGTACTGAGAACCTAAACTGGAAAAACAAAATTGATATTTAAAAAGATGCAAATTCAGTGTTAAGCGTGGACTCATGGAGGCCCTGGGGTCTTTCCTGAGTCCTTAAAGTTTCCATTATTACAAGTTCTGCACTCTGTAACTCATCAAGCAGTAGGCAAAATGATATAAACTATGAAAAATATTAGTGTGGTGACTATTCTAAGCTTGCTAAAATGGTCTATAACCAATGTTTGGCTTGTCAAGTCCTTAATCCTAGGAAGACAATCAAAACTTTAGGTGGTGCATTTTCACTATCTGATGGGTCATTTGAACATTTACAGAGGGACTACATTAAATTGCCACCCTCAATGGGATGACAATAAACATATTATGCGTTCCTTTCCCATAAAAGAAAGGGAAAGGAACGCATAATATTAATATGTTTATGGAAGCAGCTAACAGTTGGTTTAGAGGCATCCTAAGTGGTGGATGGCAAGCTTGGCTTTTCAAAGTTTCCAATCTGTGTTTCTTCTACTGCGTCTCCAGATTGCTATGACATGTGTTGCCAGGCTAACTACCAAGATGGATATCTCTTTGAGTCAGACTATTTTGCAACAAGATAGGGTCCCTTGATTGCCATCAAAACCAAAACAGGGGCTGTGATCAGTTAGACCTAGCTATTATTGAACTGCCTCAATTTCCAGAAGTTTGGTTTGTTTGATTTAGATTGGTTTGTTAGGGTTTCTTGTTAAGGAGTGTACTTTGGTCTTTTGATACTGTTCTCTTGATAGTCCATCACAGTCATCTTTTGGGTGTGTTGTACCCTCTCAAGTCTTAAATGTTTGTATGCAGCCATTCACTGAGCATTGAATGGTTGCATTTTGACTAGATTAGCAAGAACATAAAAAATTATTCAACTGATGACATGACACTGTGACTTGTGAATTCCATACTGTGACCAAATAAGAGTTATGACTTCTGCACTGAGGCCAAATAAGTCCTTTTATGATGATGACAGAGAGTGGCACCAATGCCCAAAGTTTTGATCAGTCTCTCAAAATTTGGTCAGAGGCTGACCAAAAGAAGAAGGGAATTGTTAAATTCAACTAAATTTGGCTTGAGAAAGCCTCTGTACTTGCATACTTTAGTCCTTACATAACTGCAACCAACTTAGTACGTAAACAAAAATGAAAGCCTAACTTTGGAATTTGCCTTTGTAATAAATAGCTGAGTCTCAGCCGATCACAGCAGCCAACCTTCAGTTAATCACAGGGGGCTGTAAGGCAAACTCCAAGCTTTAACCAATCCAGCTTTCTCTGTACCTCACTTCTGTTTTCTGTATTTCACTTCCCTTTTTGTGTCTGTAAATATTATTCAGCCATATAGCAGCCCTGGTCTTTCTGAATCTGTTCTGGTTCCAAGGGCTACTCCATTTGTGAATCGTTCAATTAAATTCTGTTAAATTTAATTTGTCTGAAGTTTTTTTTTTTTTTTTTTTTTTAAACAAAGGTCAGAGAGTAAACACACACATGTGTAAAGAAGCCATTTGCTTCAGTAATTTCTCATAAACTACAAACTTAATGGAGTCAGAGGTTGGAAGGAAAACTGTCCTTCTCTTAGGAATGGAGGGCTGGTGAAGGACAAGCTAGATATGAGAACAGCTGACAGCTGACTATAAGAAAACAGTAGCCATGTAAACCCAAGAGAACCAGAATCCCCTTAGAACTGAAAAGATGGGTAGGATGACCTTTCCTTGTTCTCTGTAACTGACAGCTAAGATGTACTTTAACAATGAGAAAAGCTGAAGAAACCCTCCCCACCCACACACACCAGTGCTGCCTAATCCTGAAGCAGAAGCCTTAAAAAGCTTTTGATCTCAACAACTGGCTTAAAACAAGTTACCCTCTGGCTCTTGCCTATAATCTCAGCACTCTGGGAGGCCGACACAGGAGGACTGCTTGAGCCCAGGAGTTCAAGACCAGCCTAGGCAACACAGTGAGACCCTGTCTCTACATAAAATAAAAAGATTAGCCCAGCATGGTGGCATGCAACTGTAGTCCCAGGTACTCAAGAGGCTGAGGCAGGAGGATCCTTCAAGCCCAGGAGTTCGAGGCTGCAGTAAGCCATGGGCACACCACTGTATTGCAGCCTGGGCAACAGAGTAAGACCCTGTCTCAAAAAAATAAAATAACAAAAAACAGTAATGACAACAACAACTTTGCCTTCTCATACCTAGAAGAAAGAATTAGGTTTATTAAGCAGTGACTCACAATCATAAAAGATTAAAAATTATGGATAATATTTAAGCTTATTCCACTAAAAAAAAACTAAAGCATAATGGAGTGGAACAGTGGCAGGACGAAGCATCCCCTGGTACTTCATATATGCAATTATTGCATTACATTGTTTTCCTACCTGTGTTCCCATTGAAATTCTGAATTCCTCGAGGATGATGGATTCCTCGAGGATGAAGGATGATGTCTTTCTCATCCTTATAGCCTAGACAGAGGTCTTCTCACACAACAAGTGTTTTGTAATTGATTGTTCAATTAGAATGAATCAACCAGCACCCATTCTGATGGTCCACATCTGGAGAGAAGCTGGCTAACCATCTACTCACCAAAGCCTTGACTCTTCATTCATCTGGTGGCAGCTCTTCAGGCCACCTTCATCATGCCTTTACAAGGATAGTGAAGGCATCCCTTTCTCAGCATCTTTATTTCAACCCAACAGAAAATTGTCATAATGTATTGATATTATTAGAAAAAGTCACTTTACTGTTACCTGCCAGAAAGTTGTTCTAATAAATATACACATCACTCATCTTTAGAATAGTTAAAATATGAAAAAAACCCAAATAAAATATATCTACAATGTAAATGCTATCCCCTTAGATGAAGTACCCTGTGCAGTGCACAACCTGAACAACTATACAAGGCAGATAATTTCTTCCCGACATCTCAGTAGCTAGCCTTGAACAACTAAGCCTATAAGTAGGTGGAAAATGGCAGGACAATTTACATTCTGCTGTTTTCAGGTTGGCTTTCAGAAGCGTCACTGATGAAAACAGGTGAGAGTGTGAGTATCGTGGATATGTCTGAGAATAGAGAAGAGGGCAATGTCAGGCCTCTGAGCCCAAGCCAAGCCATCACATCCCCTGTGACTTGCACGTATATGCCCAGATGACCTGAAGTAACTGAAAAATCACAAAAGAAGTGCAAATGCCCTGCCCCGCCTTAACTGATGACATTCCACCACAAAAGAAGTGAAAATGGCAGGTCCTTGCCTTAAGCGATGACATTATCTTGTGAAATTCCTTTTCCTGGCTCATCCTGGCTCAAAAAGCTCCCCCACTGAGCACCTTGTGACCCCCACTCCTGCCCGACAGAGAACTCCCCTTTGACTGTAATTTTCCTTTACCTACCCAAATCCTATAAAACGGCCCCACCCTTATCTCCCTTCACTGACTCTCTTTTCGGACTCAGCCCACCTGCACCCAGGTGATTAAAAAGCTTTATTGCTCACACAAAGCCTGTTTGGTGGTCTCTTTACACGGACGCACATGGCGCATGACAGGCAAGAGTGTGATCACAAGTAAGAAAGAATAGGACTTTAAAGAATGACTTCTGTGTATCACAAAGTTCTCAGGCCCAGGATGGCCTGCAACCTTGTCAGCAAAAGAGTTTCCCTGGAGATACATGGTTAGCTTAGGTCCCAAATACCTACCCTGACACCGAATGGCCTACTGCACCCCGGGTGTTGTCTCTAAACCCACAGGCATGCCTCATCACATCTGCCCTCTTTCTCCTTATCCTCCCTGTAGCACGAACACTGCAGATGACTACCTTCTCCTCAATGTTCTCTTGTCCCTTTGCATCCCTGTCACTGCAGCCCCCTGGTTCCCTTCCCCTGGGGTTGTTCCTTCCCTGATTCTACTTTTTCCTCCACCTCAATGCAGACATGCCCCAAGGATCATGCCTCAAAGTCCACAGCTCCTTTCTCCCCTCTCCCCTTTCCTGCTGTCTCCTAGGATGGGGAACACCCATATTCCTGTTCATCCTAGCCTACATACTGCCTGTGGTCCTGAATTTCCATTCACCTGCTAAGCATTCCACCAGGATTCCCTGCTTTCACTTCAAACCCATTTATTGTTCATTTCAAGTCCTCAACTTCCTCTCACATCTGTTCTTCCCCACTGGATGTCCCTCTTTGTGTCAGGGTTGTTGTTAACTCCAGTCACCTTGACTCTTCTCTGTCCCTTACCCCCTTCATGAAATCAGCCATCCTGCCCCACTGATTCCCTCCCGGGAGTGTCTCCAGAATTCCTTTCATATGTCCATTTCTTTCCTCTTCCCACAATCAGTGCCACATCAGGCCTGGATAACTGTGGCCACCTCCTTTTGGTCCCTTCCTGCACATCACCCTGCACACATCTGCTAGCTGAGTATTCGAACAGCATCTCCTTAAGGTGTCACCACCTTCCCCAACCCAGAGCCTTTGGTAGCTCCCTCCTAGGGTATGAAGTGTAACCTCTGGAGCTGGGGGATTAAGACCCTCAAAATCTGATCTTACCAATTGTTTGCTAATGTTTCAAATCCAGTATGTCTCAGCATGAGTTCTTAACCCAGCCAGACTGATCTACTTACAGACCTACTCATATTTTTCATATTCTGACCTCATGCCTTTGCTTATACTGGTCCTATCACCTGGGATCCCTTTCTTGGATAACTGGCGCAGGTTGAGGAGATAGCAGAGACTAGCAGTCTGTGAACATAAGTTGGCCTGGTTTGGGCAAAGAGTTTGCAAATGGGAACAAGGGGAAAAGATTTGTTTTTCTCAGGGCAGATCAGAATTATGTGTGTCCCAGGGGAGATTCAAATGATCTGACCCAGCCACAGAAGAAGGGCTTAAGAATGGCCAGAAAAAGGTTGCAAGTCAGAACAAGGGTTGGTGGCCTGGTCAAACAGTGACAGGGAAGACTATCAATCAAGAACCAGAAGAGTGGTGGTATGAAGGAGGTGAGTACGGGACTGGTGCGGGAGACTCAATCATGGTAAGAACAGTGTCAAGAAACAGGACGCCTAAAGCATAAGGAAGGAAGCTGGGTCCTAAAAATTCAGAGCATGAAGGTCAGAAGAGAGCCTGCAGCCAGGCCCTCAGACCTCAGCACTGCCTTCATCTTGTCCTGCATACATTCAGGATTGGCTCCAGTCAGAGACAGCACATGCAAGAGGTGTAAGCAAAGGACAAGAGTACTCCTCCTCCTGCACCCATGACAGACATTACTAATCAATTGTGGCACTCTTTCACCTTGGGCACGGTCACGGTCTCGGTCTCAGAATCTTTTTTTTTTCCAAGACGGAGTCTTGCTAGAGTACAGTGGCGTGATCTTGACTCACTGCAAGCTCCCCCTCCCGGGTTCACGCCATTCTCCTGCCTCAGTCTCCTGAGGAGTTGGGACTACAGGCGACTGCTGCCACACCCGGCTAATTTTTTGTATTTTTTTAGTAGAGAGGGGGTTTCACCGTGTTCATCAGGATGGTCTCGATCTCCTGACCTCGTGATCCGCCCGCCTTGGCCTCCCAAAGTGCTGGGATTACAGGCGTGAGCCACTGTGCCTGGCCCAGAATCTCTTGCATAAGAACTCTTGCCTTCAATCAACTGAAAGTAGCAGGACACGAATTCCATTTGTTATGCATAATCCCAAAGTCGCAGGTAGGGCCAAGTCGGTATGTGACAGTACATTGGTCTCAGTGATAAATAATACAGAGTCATAGTAGAAAAGTGCTAGGTCAGTTGTTCTCAAACTTTGAAGTTCATCATAATCACCTGGAGGGCTTATTAAAACCCAGATTGCCAGGGTCCTCCTCCAGAGCCTCTGATTTAGTAGGTGTGGAATGCAATGGAATGTGAAAGCAAATTTGGGAGTAAGGCCCAAATTTGCATTTCTAACAAGTTCCTAGGTGATGCTGCTGCTGTTGGTCCAGGGACTGCACTTGGAGAACCACTGCACTAGATAAAACCATATCTTCTCTCTTCTTATCTTTCAGGGCTGGCTGGAATCCTTTCTCCTGGGCTTCAAATGACCCCTTCCATCTCCACTCACAGAGGACATCATCAATACTGCTTGTGGAATCTGTCAACAAACATGTATTGTGCCAGGAGTAACATAGGCAGGCAACGTCCCTGCTCCCAAAAGAGACACAGTAGGGGGTTGGGGAAGAATGATCCAAACAACTGAACAGGCAATTACAATTCTATGTGAAAGTGATGGGAGGGGAGAGTACAGGCAGCAGTGAGAACACAGAACCACAGCATCCAGCTCAGTCTTGGAAGGTCAGAAAAGGCTGCTCAGAGGAAGGCACCATTGAGGTTGATATGAAGATGGAGAGAAGTTGTCAGGAAGAGGGAGAGGAAACATCACTGTCTTGGGCTATTTCCCTTTTGCACACATATGTATCCACATGCACATACTCTGCCTCATCTCTCCATGTACACTGTAACATACTTGGATTGAAAGATCATCTGTAGTGTACACAGTCCTCGTGGTGCTCGGTCCCTAGCAGACATGCAGTTTTTATTCATTAAGTGAATGCATACATTTGCAACATCCTGGAATTGTTCTACATTTAGGAAGGTTGGGGAAATGGGGAAAGAGGAGTGTGAGGAGATGTGGATTTGTCTGAAATCCCTCCGTGAGCCTCTGGGGATTTCTGTGGCTGTAAGGATTTCTCTAAATACCCACAGGACAGGTGATTCCACATTAAGCCCCTACAGTACACCCTTTCTTAGCCTGGGAGGCTCACTTCTACCAAGCAGCATATCTGTGCATGGTGATTAATGGTCTGTTGTCCTAGTCGCTGTGTCTACTCCCAGCCCAAGCCACCATCTGTGAATAGTCTCTGGCTTGAGTAATAGCCTTGTCTAGCAAATTGTTTTGCACGTTTATAAACAGAAATTGGGCGTTTTCCCTTGCTGTCTTAATTTCAAGTGATTAGGCTGAGGTCATTCCTGCAAGCAACTTCTTTCCTAGAATTCAAAGTCTGAAGGTCAGGGCCATTGCTCACCCTCAAGTTTCATTCCTCAATGTAGTCTCTGAAGAAGCTAGAGGGAGGCCCAGAGCTCTGATGATGTAGAGGCAGCCTTTCTGACAGTGGAACTGGTAGAACTTCACTCCTTCCCCTAGAACCACCACTTTCTCATTTGGATACGTAGATGAATATTTTCTTACCACATCCCCTTCTTATTGCATCCAATTATTCATATGTAGAATGCCCCACTTTAGGTGGGATAAGAAGTAACAGATACTCACTTGCTCATCTCTCTCTTATCCAGCTGTCTCCCCAGAAGATAGCACAGCCTGATGTATACTGAGTGCTTGACAGATGAGAAATGAATGAAATAATGAAGATATTGATTTCATGGTACATTTGAATTGAAGAAATGAACTGAGTGCTTTGCAAAGGAAGGTACACTTCCCTCTGCATCCCCCATTTGAGAGTTTCTACCACTCCACAGTCAAGGACATTGGGGCTGAAGGACCGCAGTGCTGAGCACTAGAAATACGTGTTTGCATCACTTTGGAAGAGGACACACATCACCCAGCCCATGCTCAGCTGTTCCACACAAGAAAATACAAGCCAGTATTTTGCATATTATTCCAGGTCTACCCTCTTGACCTAGTTTGTAGTTGAATTCAGTCCAGTGTTCACATAACATCCCGAGGGAAGGATTGTCCCAGTGACTTTACAACTGATTGCAGACCAGCAGTTTCAGAATTTTTAAAGTAATGATTTTTAATTCTCAGGGACCAGCATGCAGCATCCACGTGTATATAATGCTTTCTCCAAGAAACACTCACTCACTCTCAACGGGAACACTGTCTTTCGTGAACTGCCTGTGACCTTCAGGATGAAAAGCCAGAGACCCACCACAAAGAGTCACAGATTTGGGAAGCAGAATGGACTTTGACAACGTCTGCCTGGACCCTTGTAGTTCATGGAGAGGCAATTTGGCCAGGAGCAAGTCAGTGGCAGAGTAGGGCCAAGAACTCAAGTTTCCTGACTCACCATTCGAAGTTGTCTTTCAGAAGCTGAAGGAAAGCTTCACCACTAGATCTTATGGATCCACAAAAGATCCCAAAAATATAGTTGGGTTTGAGGTATGTCAATGTGTTTCAATGATGATTTGCTATTTGAGTCATAAGCACCGCCAAAATGTCTTTGTTTCAGCCACTGGCATAACCTATATATTAGATCCTACAGTAGGAGCCACGAAAGTTCAAGTTAGGAGAAAGCCAGAGAACTCTGCACCCAATAAAGAAAGCAAATAACACAGTCTTTCCAAAGACTTATGAAACAGCCACTAAAACTGCCTGTGTATTAGGCCATAATACAAAATTCACTACATTTTAAAAGTTCAAACTTATTCAGGGCTATATTTCTGACCCCAAAAGCAATAAAACTAGAAATTAATAGGAATTATTTTTAATCCATCCACTTGCAAGTTACAGATATTCTTCTAAACAACTTTTTGATTAAAGAGGCAGTTAAGACTGAAATTATGAACTATTTAGACAAACTGTTCCCAACCCCAACCCTAATGCTATCTGAATATTCTTAGAAAAGTCTTAAAGTTTCTCGATTTTCTTCTAAAAGGAGGTTGTTGCAAGAATGAAAAGAGATAACAAGAAAGAGAGCCTAGCATGAAGCAATTGTTCAACAAATGTGATGACAGCATCAAGGCCAATCTTGTGTAACTGGGTGTTATAATTCCTGTGTCCTGAAAAAAGTGGAAGCTACATTTTGAAGGACTGCTATACAAAAATTTCAAAGTTGATGAGCCAAAACTCATTAATGACTCTTGAATCCCTTGTTCACACTGAGGATGGAATATGTTTTGAGAAAATGGAGCTTGAAAGAGGACCTCTTTGGAAAGTGTTGGCATTTCCCTCTGCCAAGGAGAAGGGTCAGGGTCCTCTCCTTCACAGTATAAGAAAGGAGCTTCACTGAGACCATTAGAGGGTTCGATTTGGTCTCCCTATGATTGTTGGGACACAGGGTACTGGGTCTAATTCCCACCTGGAAATCTAAAAGATTGGGTGTCCAGTGGTATGAGCAAAGGAGAGGTGCCTGTTGAGTACTGTTCTCTTGGAGATGATCAGAGCAAATAATGTGGGAGTGTTTTTCATAGGCTGAAGAGAAGGCAGACTGGGGAGAGAGCCAGACTGCATTGATTTGAAATCCCACCTCAGAGGATTCTGTGAGAAAGTGACCCTAACTGAGAGGGCCCAGATAGAGTGGGCCATTGGGAAAAACAGCCAGAGGAAAATGCAGCATGTGTTGTCAGGGGAAATATAGTTTAATGTTCCCAGTAGGAGCCTCAGAAGAACCCTCAAAAGAGCCCATGAGAGAAGAAGTCACCTCTAAAGACCTTCCAGGTCAACGCAGTGGAGCCATCACAATGGTACTCATCAAGCAGCAGCAGCTCTTCTTCCCTCTGTATACCCAGCAGAGTGAAAAATCTTGGATACCAGTATGAGGGAGGATGTGGGAAAGGACAGCAAGAAGGAACCTCCACCTCTTCTCACCTGAGACAAGTTCTAGTTTAGAAAGGGGAGTGGTAATTTAACTTTAAAGCAAGTTTTGATCATTACACAGGCTGGATGGATACTTTTAGCAACTGAATTGCGACTATGACCGTGTTGGCAACTTCCAGTGGTCCTAGGAGTCTTGATGACTTGAGAGTGATCAAAAAAGTCATGAGACTACCTGAGTTTTCAATCAAGAACAGTGAAAGAACTTCTCCTACTAAATTACTTTTAAAGGGACAATGAAAGAGAGAGGGAGGAAAGTTGCTTGTAGTTACATCCCATCAGTTGGCAAGCTGCACTTAACAATCCAAATCCAATCCAAACAGAACCCACTTCGGGATGCTGTGATACCATAAGGCCTCCCAAGCAAGCAAGAGAACAGAACAGACCTCCTTTCATTTCATAAAACCTCTTCCTTGTCCCCCACACCACCCCCCTATATTTTTATAAAGTGTCAGCAGATTGTGCTGTTTAAGGCTGACCAGGAGACAGGGAAATACATGAGAGCATCCCAAGCAGGCAGAAAGACAGAGTAGAAGGATGGAGTGGAGGGGCACCCTGGGGTTAGGCTCCTACTCTGGAGTCATGCCTGGGCCACCATTTTGGTGGCTTTGTTATGGTTACATCAGCAACAGTGACAGGAAGGGTAGAGACTGACAACCATAAGGCAAGCTGAGAAAGTCAGTACCTACAGTTTTCTTTACTTCACCTGGAAATCCTCATGCAAAGTCCTTTAGTCACTACACACCCAATCACATGGATTATTGGCTTGCCCTCTCTCTTCTCTTCGGTCTCTCACTCACTCTCTCTCTCTCTCTCTCTCTCATACACACACACACACACACACAGACACACAAAAGGGGGGGATATATTTTCATGAACTACAAGTAAAGTGAGTATCATTTCCAAGAGTCTGATAAATGATTTTTGTATCATTTCTGGAAAAGAGAAACTCTAGGAGATGCAGTTTAGGTGCCAAAACAATAGAATTCTTAGAATATTTTATAGTTTAGGTGGAAGCAATGGGTCAAAATATTTGTGATTAGGGCTGTCTCAAAAAACTGCAATTTAACAGAGCTTTAAAAAACCATTAATTCACATGCATACAAGTTCCATTTCTAACCCACCCCACAATCAGCTGCCAGCAATTTCATACTGTTTCCCATTTACTTTGACCACAATGTGTGTCCCTTACCAAGACATGCTTTAAAGCTCAGCGCTATGCAAATGCTAAAAAGAAAACATGAGTGTTTCAAGAATAGGAATAGGTGACGAAATAAAATAAAACTAAACTATGTGCATACTAACGATTCGAAATATGAGATGTGGAAACGTTGATGTACAAAGCATCTGTTCATCCATTAGGAATTGACACACAGATCAGCTCTTCTATAAAGCCTTCTTGAATCCCTAAGGGAAAACTAGTATTTGCTAGAACCACTACCTGGTAGTTTTTTCTTTAGTTACTCTGTGAGGGAGATATCATTTTCCACCTTTGAACAGGTAAAGAGTGTCAGGCCTCTGAGCCAAAGCTAAGCCATCACATCCCCTGTGACCTGCACATACACATCCAGATGGCTGGTTGCTGCCTTAACTGATGACATCCCACCACAAAAGAAGTGCAAATGGCCTGTTTCTGCCTTAACTGATGACATTACCTTGTGAAATTCCTTTTCCTGGCTCATCCTGGCTCATAAAGCTCCCCCACTGAGCCCCTTGTGACCCCCACCCCTGCCCGCCAGAGAACAACCCCCTTTGACTGTAATTTTCCTTTACCTACCCAAATCCTATAAAACGGCCCCACCCTTATCTTCCTTCACTGACTCTTTTTGGACTCAGCCCGCCTGCTCCTAGGTGATTAAAAATCTTTATTGCTCACACAAAGCCTGTTTGGTGGTCTCTTCACAGGCAGGCGTGTGACAAAGAGAGCTGAAGTAACTTGCTCAAGGGCACATAGCTAATGTCTAGCAAGTGTCCCAGATAAGGCGGGAAATTAATCTGCATTATAAACAGCTATTACCAGGCAAAGTGCTAAGTAATTAAATATGTGCCTTCTCATTTAATATAATGGCCTCTGAGGCAGTTCATCTTACTGCCCAACTACAGAGGAGCAAACTTGTCCAGACTTGCCCAGTGTCGCATGAATGATGTGTAGCAGGCTGGGGCTCCCAGGCAGGATTGCTGACTCCCATCCCATGTGATTCCATGTCATCATGCTGCCTTTTCTGTAACAGCTTCTGAAATTGTCCACCCCACCCCACATCCACTGGCCAAACCTCAGCCTTCATCTAGGTTACTTCTGGTAAATGCATCTCTTTTCACCTTGTATTCCACAGGCTCTATCAGAAAACCTCCTGTCTGGAGTTCAACCATCTTCTATCGCCTAGAGTAACACGATTTTAATGAATACTATTTCTATCAGACGAAATTAGGAACAATTTGGAAAGGAGTAAAGAAAAGATTTCTGAATATCTTTTCTGGGGAATAATGAGGCATTGTTCAAGAAACCCTTTCTGCACCATCTCATTTTATAGGTCTGCATCTTTCATTACTTTAACTGAGTTACTTTACAACTCTATAAATTGTAGAAAACTGATAGTAATGCAAATGAATTTTGTCAGCAGAGATGCAAATGGAAACCTTGCCTGGTCCCCAAGAGGCCAATTTTCCTTAGCAAATTCCTTTCCGCATTCCTGATGGCCTCTATATGTGTCTGTTCTCTCCTCTGAACCAGTTATAACATCATACTGGTTCCCTCATTAATTAATGAGTTAAATAAAATCTTTGACACATGTTCATTTTGTCTTTGAAAAGGAGTCATGATT
The DNA here is from genome assembly GCF_047675955.1 of Chlorocebus sabaeus. Classification (NCBI taxonomy): domain Eukaryota; kingdom Metazoa; phylum Chordata; class Mammalia; order Primates; family Cercopithecidae; genus Chlorocebus; species Chlorocebus sabaeus. The sequence continues at coordinate 47,159,796 of NC_132929.1, read as the reverse complement.
TCACTTTTTGTTCTTAATATTCTTTAACATTTTCCACCGCTGCCTGAGACACTTGCAAGTCAGCCTGGGTTACTCTATTCTAGAAATGCAGTATGCTCATTCCTTCCCTTTTCAGGTCTCCCCTGCCCAGGGATCACCAACACACATGTGTACACACACACACACACACACACACACACACACAAAAGAAGCAGTGAGCAGACTTCTAGGGAAAGATAGGGAAAGGTGAGACGGTGAGAAAGCAAAAAGGGAATATAACAGCTAATTAGACCAAGGTTGGCAAACTATGGCCCTTGGGCCCAATCTGGTTTACTACTTTGTTTTTTTTAAATTTTTATTGCAATGCAGCCACATCCATTCACTTATGTACTATCTATGGCTGCTTTTGTGCGACCACAGCAGAATTGGGTAGTTGTGACAGAGACTGGCCTACAGTCTAAAATATTCACTAGCTGGCCATTTACAGAAGTTTGCCGACTTCTGAATTAGACACACTCTGTACCCTTTAGAGCAAGCTTGTCCACCTGCCGCCCGCAGGCCACACGCAGCCCAGGATGGCTTTGAATGTGGCCCAACACAAATTCACGAGCTTTCTTAAAACATTAAGAGATTTTTTTTAAGCTCATCAGCTAATATTCGTGTTAGCGTATTTTACTAATTCACAATTCTTCTTCCAATGTGGCCCAGGGAAGCCAAAAGATTAGACATCCCTGCTTTACAGCATTGATAACTTGGTGAAGGGAAGCAGTGAGTATACATAGACAAGAATACAAAACAATGAAATAAAGTGGATCTCTATACGCGTGGAGGGAGGGGCAGGATGAATTTAGAATGGGAATGCTGTGTGCGGAGGAAAACGGAACTCACTGTTGGCAGTAACTCCGGAGCATAGCACCAGGGCCATGCATGGAAATTAATTATTAATTGCAATTTTTCTTTTTTATTGCAAAATAGTTCAAGAATACTAAAAAGCGGTATGATCGATGTATGTGCTTACCTTAACTCACTTTAACATTTTGTCATTTTGTCATATTTGCTTCTAATTTTATTTTCACAGTCTTTAATCTAGGAAGATGAGGCTAGGCTTTTCTCTCTCAATTGACTGTAAAATGAAAGGCAATTCATAGAATATTTATTCTACCCCAGATCAAAAGAAGCTCGTAGTGGTAATGATTTATTTGTTTTACAATCTTGCCTTTGTTTTGTCTCATTCTTATTTCTGAAAACTATGATGCATATGGTTCAAAATTCAAAAGGTACAAAGGAATAAACAATGAGATTCTCCTCCTACTTCTGTACCCCAGCCACTCATGATTATTATTATTTTTTTGAGACCTAGTCTCGCTCTGTCGCCCAGGCTGGAGTGCAGTGGCACCATCTTGGCTCACTGTAATCTCCGCCTCCCAGGTTCAAGTGATTCTCCTGCCTCAGCGTCCCGAGTACCTGGGATTACAGGCATGCACCACCATGCCCAGCTAATTATTTTGTATTTTTAGTAGAGACAGGGTTTTGCGATGTTGGCCAGGCTGGTCTCAAATTCCCTGCCCTCAAGTGATCTACCTGCCTTGGCCTCCCAAAGTGCTGGGATTATAGGCATGAACCACTACATCCAGTTCCACTCATTATCTTGAATAATATAAATTTCTTGTGTTTCCTTCCAGATATATTTAATGCATATTTGACCAAATATATATATATATATATATATTTGTCTGCCTCTTTTTACACATTTTTGATGTTCACTCAACACTTTGTTTTGGTGACTCGTCCAGATCAGCACACACAGAAAGTCTCATTTTCTGTTTTCAGGATTTCGTAGCACTCCTTTGTATGGATGAAATATAATTTGACCCGTTTTTTCTCCCATAGCATTGATACTGTTTCCAATCTTATGTGATGACAAACAAGGCCACAGTGGATGATCATGTGCATTTATTTCTTCCTCCAAATAGTGAAATAGTTGTAGGTAAAAGGTAGAATTGCTAGGTCAAAAAAAAAGTGCATTTATAATTTTGATAGATATTACCAAATTGCTTTCCACAGAGAAGTTCCCCAAATTACACTTCCATCGGAAATGTATGAGGAAGCCCACATCCTCAACGATCACAGGTGATATTAGCATTTTTGATCTTCGCCACTCTGAGGTGACAATAGCTTTAAGTTCCATTTTCCTCATAACGAATAAGGCTGAGCATCTTTTCATACAGTCAAGTCATTTGTATCTGCACCTTTAAGAACCGTATGTCAAGTATTTTTGTTCTCTTTTCTTTTGGGTGATTGGCCTTTTTTGGGAGGTAGCACTTTAAAATCCATCCAAAGTGACATGGTCACGACAGAATCTGGGCACAGAGAAGTAGGTCAGCTAATAGTCACTTTTAAGCTCTTTCCCAATAAATGTTAAAATACATGGATGGTCTTCTCCATCAGTGGCTCCCCATTACCTACAGAATCAAGCCCAGGTCCCTCAGTAGGATACCCAGGGCCCTCCATGCTTTACAAACACCAGACAGCACGTGCCACCCTTGCCTGCTCACCTCTTCACCTTTTTCTTTCGGGACACTCCCTCGATCCACTTTTCTTTGCCTAAATAACTCTTCTCTATATACTTGGTGATTCAGCTCAAGTGTCACATTCTCCAAGAAATCTTCCCTGAAACCCAAATTGTATGATATACCTCTCTACTATGCTTCAATGGGATCACATGCAAACTTCCATTAAAATTATCTCTAAGATATCCATCTCCCCTGTTAAACAATAGGCTCTTCAGGGTCTTCTTTCTGTTTATGCTTCTGGCTGAAGGAAGGCAGCTTATGTGCTGACTGACCTGAAACTCTATTAAACATTAATCACATGATTTTGAAAATGCTCCCGTGTAAAGTGAGAAAGTGAGATTAGATAATGTCTAAAGCCCTTCTTGGATCTATGAATACATGAACCGTGGATGAAAAAGGCATCTGAGGAGGAGTCATACGCTAGCAAAATACACAATTGGATTAGATGCTGGGGAGAGAGTCCGAGTACCGTAGTGAACCAAAAACGATGCACAACAGAATTGGACCCTACTAAGGTGGCAGTAGTAGACTAGAATGGCTAAAAGGGATTGTTTTTAGGCAAAAATATTTCTGGGTCTTTATCATATAAGGATGGCCACCATCAATTTCTTCCCTCACTGTATGCATATGCTGCTTCTCATATAAAGAGATAGAGCCTAATAACCCATCCTGTTGAATCTGGACTGGCCTTAGTAACTTTCTTGACCAATAAAATGTGCTGGAAGTGAAGACCTGAGATTCTAAATAGGTCATAAGAAACACTGCAGCTTCCAACTGGATCTTTTAGAATGCTTGTTCTGGGAAAAGTTGGCTGCCATGTAGGAAATTTGACTACTCTAAGACCACCATGTTGTAAGGAAGCCAACACAACATGGGCTTCCTCACATGGGAAGGGAGAAATTCTCCATCAGCCCCCAGCTCTTCCCCACGTGCCAGATAAGTGCGCGAAGAAGCCTTCAGATGAATCCAGCCTCAGCCACCATCTGAATACAGCTGCAGAAAAGACCAAGCAGGAATCTCCCAGCTGAGTGCAGTCAACCCCCAGAACCATGAGAGATAATAAACTGTTCTTTAAGCTACTCAGTTTTGGGGTGGTCTGTTATACAGCAATAGACAGCCAAAACACAGAGGAAGCAGCAGACACAAGATAACAAAGTGGGAAGGACAGAAGATGAATCCTCACATCTTTCCTTCTTTTTTTTTTTTTGTTTTATTGTTTTTTTGTTTGTTTGTTTTTGAGACAGAGTCTTGCTCTGTCGCCCAGGCTTGAGTAAAGTGGCACGATCTCAGGCTGGAGTGCAGTGGCAAGATCTTGACTCACTGCAACCTCTGCCTCCCGGGCCCAAGCCATCCTCTCACCTCAGCCTTCTGAGTAGCTGAGACTACAGATGCACACCACCACACCTGGCTAGTTTTTCATATTTTTGGTAGAGATGGGGTTTCCTCATGTTGCCCAGGCTGTTCTCAAACTCTTGAACTCAAGCAATCTAACCCCCTTGCCCTCCCAAAGTGCTGGGATTACAGGCGTGAGCCACCACACCTGGCCACAAGGCTCTTAACCTCACTAAGCCTCAGTTTGTTCATCTGTAAAATGGTATGAATATAGCTCCTACCTGCCAGGGTTACTGTGAAAACCAATGAGATAACATAGGTAATGTTTTTACTAAATAGAAGGTATATATCAATAGAGGCAGAATCAAAGATAACTCAAGATTAGTAAGAGGACAGTGATTCGAATGATGCAATGGGGGTCCGAAAAGAGTTTTAAGCACGTTAAGCCTGACCACAAAAAGAGTGCCTTACACATCCTCTGTGCCCCTACGCCTCCTCGCACTGTCCTGGGTGTGTACAAGGTTCCTGTGACTGTCTGAGTAATTCATAGCAGAAGAGAAGGTGCAAAGGGGAGGACTGGAGGGTGGGAAAAGGTGTTGACTCTTTAGACTGAGGATTACATTAACTTGTACCAAATTAAAATTAGTAACAAGGATTATCCTTGCCATTACACAGCCAGCTTCGCTATGGTAAAATGAATCCTCTATCTAAATAGCTGTAAGGTTGGGCTATGCTTAGGCAGGGCGTGCTGGGGAGGGACAGGGGAACTCATTTTTGCTATTTCCACTGGGTGTCAGGCCCTAAGCTGAGTGCCTTCACATTCTTTCTCTTAATCTTCTTGGCAAGCCCCATTAGTATCATCCCCATTTTACACAGAAGGAAGCCAAGGTTCAGAGACACTAAGTCACTTGCACTGGGCCACCCAGATAGTAAAGAAAGATGATGAGAGCGGTGCTGATGATGTTAAGTGATACTAATTGAGCAGGCACTATTTTACGCATTTTACATGTATTATTTCAGTTAATTCTCACAGCAACCAGAGGTAAATCCTATTTTTGCTTCCATTTTACAGATGGGGAAACCCATGCACAGGGAAGTGAAGTCTTTGTCCAAGGCCATGCTGTTGATAAGTGACTCAGCCAGAATACAAATTTATGAAATCTGGCCCCAGAGCTGAAGCTCTCGAAAGCCTCACGCTTGTTCCTGTCTGTCACGCTGTGAGGATAGGTCAGTCCTATCAAATGATTCTAAATGGACACCCATCTGATGGAATTTCTGTTGGATGGCTGCCGCAAGTCCTCTCTTATGACACTCCACAATTAAAGTACAGTCACTAACAGTCACTAAATAGTCCCTGGACTGATTATACAGAGATTTTACCATATGGGAAACCCTGATATGGGAACTCTCCATTAAACCACCAAAACAAGAGGCCAGGACAGAATTTTAAGGAACAATTTGGAAGGAGGGGAGGGAGGCTGACACCATATCCCGGGGTGAGACAGACACCTTTGAGGCTCTCCAGCCAAATGTGATGAAGCCCTTGAAAACCCAGAGAAGGGGAAGGTCAGGAAGACCGTGCTATGGGCACTTGTCTGGAAAAGAGGGAGAAGCTAGCTAAGACCTGAAAATGGGATCTGGTCACCCCTTCCCAAGGAGGCTGGGCCTCCAGTTCTCATGTCCATAGCTGAGTCCCACAATCTTCACAGCCAGCAAAGCCACCTCTTAGAACCTCACCCAAGTCTGAGGTATTTGGTAGGAATCGCTGCAGCACAAGGCCAGCATGAACGCTTTCCCCCCCTCTTTGAATAAGTAAGGCAGTTGGTAGTGTGAAGGGAAACAAGAAAAACCTCAAAACAGATTATTTTACAAAATAATATAACTCAATTATTTTCAGACAGCAGAAGGGGAAAATCCATTTCTCGCCACATTTAATTTTCTCACTCTCTTTCCTTTATCCTTCCCAAATCTCCGTCCCTGCATCTGGAATGTGATCCTGATGTGCACTCCCCTTCCTCTGCCAGAAAGGACTCCGGTTGCTGGATTCTGCCCAAGACACTTAATCCAGGCCCCGCCCTTATTAAAACTGCAGGCGGGAGATCGAGGAGGGGAAAGGGAGCAAGGGCGTGGGGCTCTGCACAGCCTCCCCAATGCCTCAAATACTTTCTCGAAACCTGGCAGCTGCACCCACAGCTCTTGACTGCTGCAGCCCACGCCCTCTCAGAGAAGCCAGTCTGCAGGGAGTCCCACTGGGTGGACTTGCTGAAATACACACTGCAGAGTGAGCCTGTCAGCTCCCACCAGGGACAGGAGTGGTGGCCAAGGAAACGAAGGCCTCCCAGCCCAGCCCTCTCAGCAACACTCCGGTGATGGGGTCTAGCGCAGAAAATGACACCCTCTCACAACCAAGTTTAGAGTCCCTGCAGTGCAGATGTCCTACAGTCGGCTACCTGTTCATGCACTGGTCACCAAATCTAAAGACTATCAGAAGCCACAGGGCCAGCTAGGATGCAAGGCAAGAAGGCAGGAGGTAGAAGGACATTCCTTTGCACTCTCTCCATCACCTAGGGCGTGCCTGGAAGTAGTTTTCTTGGCCCACAAGTCACAGGGCACAAGTGGAGCAGCTGCCATGCCCTGTGCACCTACTAATGCTGGGAGCACTGACATAGATATGCTCTTCTTACCCCAAATCCACAAGGCCAATGTCATCTCTCACACTTTTGATGTGCACAACCATGGTCTCTCTCTGCTGCCCCCTGGGCTGGACTCAGTGACCACCTTGTGCGTTGTCCCCTGGTGTCTTCCTGGTACACAGTGCTACTGGTGCTCTAGGTATAAAATTACCTGTAGAGAAGGGGCTGTGAATGGGAAGAAAGTTGGGGGAGGGAGAAAAGAGCAGATCCAGGCTCCCAGCTACGAAAGACCCCCATGTGACCTAAGGCAGGGCTGTGGGGCTCCAGGGAGTAGATGGACCACCGTAAGAGAGGGCAGTGCCCTGCATGAGCCCTGAGGATTCTGGTCTCCTCAGCCCCAGTTGCTTCATAAAAGAGTTAGTACCCCTGCTAAAGCCTCCTCCCTCCCTGCCTTCCTTCACTCTCTCTCTTTCCCTTTCCTCCCTTCCTTTTCTCCCTTTCCTTCCTTCTCTCCATTCTTCTGTTCACTCATTCAACAAATTTTGATTTAGCACCTACTATGTACCAAGTATTTTTTTTAGGCTCTGGGGATACAGTGGAGGAAGAGGTCAATAGGTCCCAGTCCTCAAAGAGCTTCCATTCCACTGAGGCTGAAGAAAGGCAATAAATTAACAAGAAAAAATGACCTCCTTCCATGTTAGACTGTAATAAGTATGTAATAAGTGTGAGAGCACAGGGGAACTAGACAGGGAGTGACTGCATGGCCACCTCAGGCTAGGTGCTCCTGGAAGGGCTTCAGGCCCCAGAAGCAACAATGTGCAGAGAGTAGCCATCAACTCAGTGGGAGAATAAACTAATTAGAATCTTCTGGAGAAGAAACTCATTAGACTAATTAGAAGAAAGTAAATTAGGGCCAGGCACAGTGGCTCACCCCTGTAAGCTCAGCACTTTGGGAGACTGAGTTGGGCTGATCACTTGTGGTCAGGAGTTTGAGACCAGCTTGGGCAACATGGTGAAACCCCATCTCTACTAAAAATACAAAAATTAGCCAGGTGTGGTGATGCACGCCTGTAGTCCCAGCTACTCAGGAGGTTGAGGCAGGAGAATCGCTGAAACCCAGGAGGCAGAGGTTGCAGTGAGCCAAGATCATGCCACTGCCCTCCAGGCTGGGCAAGAGTGAGACTCTGTCTCAAAAATACAATACAATACAATACAACACAACACAACACAATACAACACAACACAATACAACACAACACAACACGAAAAACCTAAATTAGAACACTTGGAAAAGGGTTACTCTAAGACTCAATTTTTTTACCTGTGAAGAAAAAACTTCCTCCCTGACCCTGGGTCCTGCTGATTCAAACTCAGTCAAGCCAGCAGCACCCTCTTTGGGCCTCTTCCATCCATTAATTCAGCTCTCCACAGACCCAGCCTGACTGCTCAAGAGCATGTTCTCCGCTGAGCAGGGGCTGAACCTGCAGCCTCTTTCCTCTCCTAACTGACCAGCACCCAGGACAGTCCTCTTTTCATCATTATCCTTCCTCTAGGCACCACTGAACAACACACAATCCAGTAATACTCAAGGCTACAGGCCCACACTTGTCTTGAAAACAAGCAGCAACTTCCTGGGTAGATAGGGAAATGCAATAAACTGAGAGACGTTCTTTTGGAGCCTCTCTTTGGAGCAAGTGTCTGTATTCACACACATACACATGCATGCACACACACATACGAGACACACAGCCTTCAAACTAGCTGGAGGAAAGCATGTCTTGCTCAGAAAGGCGTCAGGTTTGGAAGCCAATTTCAAATAAAGAAGAGCTCCTTGGTGAGCTGGGTGTAAGCAGGCCAGGATTAACACTCACCTTATGTAATAAGCATGTTATATCAGTCTTTTATTGCATGTGGTTTTGCTCCAGGAAAACCTTTATTTGAAACATGATTTGATCTGCAGTACATAGAAATCTCCAGAAAGAGGACTTTCAGCCCAAACAACGTCGTGGATATGAAAGACTCTAACATAGGGCTTGACTCACGGTCAGCATTCGGCAAATGTTATTTTTGTTTTACAAAACATTTGTAATGCTTCCATGTTAAAACAACAGGATTCCCTGGGGTTGGGAGGGATAATCCTCAGATGCAATAGATTTGTCCATTCACTAAACATAAGTACAGGCACAGGAAATTCAAGGAAGAACAAGAGGAGTGTGAAGTTTACCAGAGGGACATCATACAAAATGAATGTTCGAAGCATAACCAGAGTTTTGCATATGGAAGGCATTTATTGGCCACCACTCTCAGCCTGCATCTTGTCTGGGCAGTGATTTAGGACTTATCTGGACTAGGGGAAACTTAAGATAATCTAGTCCTCACGCTGAAACCCGAAGAGGTCATGTGGCCTGCCCAAAGCCACACAGCAGGCCTATCTATTTTCTGATTGGGTAATTCTATGCTTGTTAGCAACTGCAGGGCTAGAAATAATGTTAGAGCCCAAAGTGTTTAAAGGTGAGACCTCATGAACCAAGCTCCTTCAATGGCTTTATTTGGCACATACAGGGCATTTAAAAAATTTATGTTGAACTAATAAAGGAGGAGTCTTTTCAGTTCATGAGATACTTCCTTAGCCACAATTTGGAAAAGTCTCCACCTGGGTTGACAATGAAAAAACAAAGATGGCTTCTCATTCCTTACCTAGGTAGATCAGTCTAAAGTCACTCTGATCCCCGCTGCTTACCACTCTCTCTTCTGGACACTTTTCCCTTCTGGTTTTTATCGGAGCTCCCTGGCCTCTCCCCTTAGTCTCCTTCATCAGTCCCCTTTTCTTTTCTTTACATAAAGACAGGGTCTCAATCAGGTGGAGTGCAGTGGCATGATTATGGCTCACTGCAGCCTCAACCTCCTAGACTCAAGTGATCCTCCTGCCTCAGCTTCCCAATAGTGGGGACTACAGGTATACGCTACTACGCCTGGCTAAATTTTTTAACCTTTTTTAGAGATGAGGTCTGTTGCCTAGGCTGGTCTGGAACTCTTAGGCTCAAGCAATCCTCCCACCTTGGCCTCCTGGGTAGCTGGGATTACGGGCATGAGCCATCACATCCAGGTGGCCCCTTTTCCAGACAGCCCCTGAAATTCTGATGTTCCTCAGGGTTCTATCTTCAGTGTCTTCCTTCCTCAATCACCTGGCAATCTCATCTGCTCTCTTTACTCATACGTGTAGTAATCTTATCTGTTCCCATATTACTTGCCACATTTAAAGAAGAGGGAACTAAAGCTGAGAGGTCACATAAACAGCAAATGGCAGAGGCAGCATTTGAACACCAAGTTTGATTCTTAAGTCCATGCCTCCCATGCAAACAAGCTGGGATTTTATCATCCTGGCATTGAAATAGTTGGGACAGTGCATTCTATAGATAAACTATAAATCCTGGCTCCTCTTTCTTTGGGCTAACCGACTCTGTTGAGAATTGTATAAAAGCATGGGCCTTCTCCAGAAAAGCTGCACATGGGAATGTGTTCACAGAGAAAACATTTTGTATACAATAAAAAGGGTGTCCTGGATCCCTAGAAGCTCATCAATGACTCCTTCTGGGTCAGGGACCTCAGATGTAAGAATTTATCACATAAAGACTCAGAAAACACCTTTGAAGTACTTTAAAGGAAACCACAGTTTAGGTGTTCTTTCTCATCTGCTCTGACTTGCTCTAGTAAGCAAACTGAAAACTGAATCACATTATGGTTTGTTTTGCAATCAGATTTAAGTGTTTGCTAAGAAAGAGTGGACACAATTTTTATCAACATGGCTTATTTATCAAACAATTACATTTGGCCCAAACCAGCTAAAGATGTTGTATCACATACAGATTATATGTTCCTCATCCCACACTGCTGTTCTCGGAGTGACATCCCTGGGTGAAAATAAAGTAGGCTTAAAGTGTGGCACATTGCTTCTGCTTCACATGTTAACGTCTGTTGATGTCAGAAGAGTCTGACTGGGATGCATGATCACTATATGAAGCCTCATGTATAGAGTGCTCGGAAAAGTGTCTGGTACATGAGATAGTGTTGAACGAATGTGAGTTATCGCCTGCAAGGTCCTTGGAAAGCCTTTATAGCCTCCTCTCCCAATCCTCACACCTACCCAACCTCTGGACCAGTCTCAAGGATGACGCAGCACTTCCCAGAACTTTTGGGCTTCTGAGCCATTGCTCATGATGCTCCCTTCTCCTAGAATGCCCTTCCACCCATGTCCCTATGGACAATTCCATTAAGACTCAGCTTAAATGTTAAGCTTTCCTCTAGTCCCTCCAGAGACTCTGGTTGGAATTCATTTTTCTTTCATCAGGGCTCATAAAAGTAATATGGATAAGCCTCAATCATAGCACATAGGACATTGTGTTATAATTATTCATTTCTTTTCCCCTGGTATCTCTGAGCTCTTTGAGAATGGGACCCATATGTCTAAAATTTGTACCCCTAACTGACAACATAGACTCTCAATAAAATTAAAATTTGAAATGAACTCAACTATATCAGCCCATCCTTTCTAAGTCCTAGGGTGTCTAGAAGCTTTAGTAAAGTTCTACCATTTCCCAATTTACCTGTTTTTTAAAGACCCATACTTTTTAACTCCACTCATAACACTTTCAGCATACACAGTAATGCCTGCTACTTGGTTACAGGGCCATGACCGTGGGAAACATCCTGTAATTTATCTCCATACAAAGTTGTTGGCCAGGGAAAGAAACATGTCTGCTTCTCAGGAAGAATGGTTGGCAACCATCAGGGCTTTGGATAAACTCTGGTCATGTGTCTTCAGCCAGAAGTTTGCCTTGTGGACCCATCATCAAACCTTAACCTGGCTGAGGACTGCACGTAATAGTAACACCAGAAGTGACGGTCCTGGAAGCTTCAGTCTTTCCAAATGAACATTCAGCATGTTCCTGGTTGGGAAAGGATGTTAAAAGACAAAGAGGACAAAGAGGACAGGAAAGCATCCACTCTGATAGAATCACGAATCTGCCAAAAATAAACTGACATGGCAATCTTTTCTTTTGTTTAATTACAAAGCTCACTTTGGAAGCCAAAAAGGACAGATGTGAGAGTACGGGGTTGACATGGTTCTTCAGAGGGGCTTTTACACAAGTGTATCAAGGAGTGTCAAAGAGACCAGGGCAGGCAAAGTGTGCCTAGTAAAGCCAAATGACAGAAGGTAGTGGGTTTCCTAAATGCAGACAAGGGTAAACACATTACCATTACTTGGTAATTGACTTCTGAATCTATATGGCCCCAGGAAGCGGGTAGGGAGATAAAAAGCAAAGGCACGGACGAAGTTGGGAGAAGTGTTGCAGAAAGGAAACTTGTTTCCACATTGTTTTCAGTCCAATCTAGCCATAGAGAACCATCACCAGCCCAGCAGAGAGGCCATGCAAATACCATCTCCATTCATTGGTGACAGTCACAATTAGACAATGGAGATTGCTGTGTCCTAGAGCTCGTAAGTCTTGCCACAGATAATGTAAGCAAAGAGCACATGTGAGAAGCATTTTGATATTTTGAGGTTATAAAAGATTTGCTTAGTTTGTGTACAAGAAGAAACTCAAAAGCAGATGGCTAGGAGATGCAGCAAGGCGGAAGGCCTGATGAAATCCATAATTTGAGAGGAAAAAACAGGGTAAAATCAATCAACAGAAGAAATGTTGGTTAAGGGTCTGTAGTACATGTGTCTTTTCTGTATGTATAGTTTCCCTAAAGAAGGGATTTTTCTTTTCCTTTTGTAATCATGATATATGGCATATTATGGTGAGAAATGCAGAAAGCTCAGCTCAGCACCAGGTATCAGATTGGTCCTGCCCCTCACTAGCTAGGTTTGGGCCTCTGCTCTACAAAAGACGGGCTTACAGCAGATGATCTCCAAAACCTCTTGCAGTGCTCACGGCCTGTGATTGATTTACCATGCAATGTTTAATTCTGGTGCAGAGGCTGTTTTCCCACAGAACGCAGATGGACTTCTGCTACTCCCCAGGGCAGCTCCCCAGCCACTGACCTGATACCCCAGGACCACAGCTGGCCTTGGAAAGCAATTCCCAAACAGAGATCATCGGTGCCCCAACTGATGCAAAGCTGTTCCCACCAGAGCGTGTTGACAGACTTGTCTGACTATGCACCTTGAACACAGGGACCTGAGTGGTCTCATGTTATCATGTCAGCTTAAAGGTAATAAAACAGACACTGCCAGTGAGGTTTCTTAGAAGAGTTATGAACAAGCTTAATACAATAAAAAGTGTGGAAGTGTGGCCACGTGGTTTGCCTGGAATGATACACTTGCACACAGAAGACGTCCCTAATCTGGTGATGGCACACCCTTGTTCTCAGCTCTGTTATTTTTTCATGTGCCCTTCCCCAAGGCCTCAATTCACCTCCCCTCCTCTCCTCTGCGTCGTCCTCCTAAACTTCCATAGACAGCTCAAGCTTGTTGGCCATTCTTTCTAGCTGAATTTCTTTCAAATTAAGGAAATTAAACTTCAGAGTTTTATAAAGGGCTATGTTGGGAGATTTTTATCTTAAGCGATGAAGAAGAAAGAAAAATAAAAGTTCAAGTCAAAAAATAGTCACTTTTAGGAGTTGCAACACCTTGGTTCCTTATGTGCCAGAGAGCCAGAGGGGAGGTCACTTAAGCGGTCACTGGCAGCCCCAGGTGCAGAACTCAGGGGTCCTGATTCCCAGTGAAGGGTTCATTCCTGTTCCACTTCTCTGCTCAGCAGGGAATGACTAAATTCTAGGGCTCCCCACCAGGAATGTGTGCTTCAAAGTGAAGGTGCCAAAAACGAACATTAAACAGACACCAATACCCCTTCTTGTTATATGCTGAAAAGTATAACTTTGAGATATTTTTAGTGAGTGAATGTGGTCAAACTCAAGGACAAAGCTGAGTTCAACTTAATGAAGTTTACATTAATATATCCCACCTTGTTTTTGGCATGAACATTCACTTTTTTTTTTTTTTTTTTAGTAATTTGCAGTTTATATAATTATAAGGCTGGAAATCTATCACCCCAGCTGAGCAAGGATACACTATAAATGTGCTAGAATAAAATATAGATGGAGATTTAATTATCATGCTACTCATGCTTTTTAAATAACAGCATGTCAGCACTTCCATAAACCGATTTGCATTACGTTAAAATTAATGGACTGGAAACCTTTGCTTCTGCTGAAATGGGCCATCCCCGTCTTTCCCTCTCGCCCTCCACCTCCTTCCTGAGACCAGCTGTGTTTCAGCTCCCCCTTCCCTGGGACCACACTGAATCTCTGCTACCCTTACAAACCCCTGCTGCCTCTAAGAGTGAGGACCGCTATCCCATCCCAAACTCAAACCTAAGCACACGCAACCTCATCCCATTTCTCCAAAACACATGAAAGCAAAAGAAAATCAAAAACTAACTCAGCAATCTTGCTCTTCCTACAGCGGTCTTTGGCTACTGCTGGGTGTCGCCCACTTTCACCTGTGAGAGGGCCATCCAGTGAAGAGATGATGGGAATGCTACCTCCCAGAGGTGAGCCCAGCAGGGAAAATACAGGCTTCTCAAGGCTAAGGGCGTGTGCTCAGGGGTCAGGGGTCACTGACAGGTGCTAGCTAGACAGAAAGGTGATGCAAGCGCCCACTGGCCACACCTTCAAGACATGTTGATAGGGGCAGAGGGAGATGGACTAGCATGGGGAGAAGTGAACAGGCTCCTGTCATCTTTGTTTTCTACATTGTGCAAATGTACGCATGTGAATGAAGAAGGAATGAATTAAGCAAAGAAGTAACTAATACTAAAGAGAAAAAAATAAGAAAGGGAAACAACAATTTTCAGTGCTTTTCTGGGCTGGCCACTTCTGTATCCGATTTACCCTCCTTTGTATACAATATATCTACTTTAATCCCTGTAACTCAGAGTAGCCTTGTTTTTAATTAGAATGCTGAAGGTCAGAGAAGTTAAGAAATTTGTCTATGATCTCACTGCTAAGAATTGAAATGGGATTTGAAGCTGGGTCAGCTTGCTCCTATGTCGTGGTTTTCCTACCACTCCACGTGGCAAAATATTGGAAGATGGGGTGGACTTGTGTACACAGATAGGAAGCATGGCCCAGAAAAAGAGAATTTATGTCTGAAATACAGAATGGATAACTAGAGATTACGATACAAGAGTAACTTTAAAAGAGAGTAGATTTCATAACAAAAATGCAAGAACCTGTATATCCAAATGACAGCACTGCTTCCCTTTAGCAGGGTTCCTCTGGAGGCTTGGCACTTACTCCAAAGATGCTGCTGTCTCAAAACATTTATGTAACTCCTTGTTAGAATGCAGTTACACAGCAAGTGACACATTCCTTTTAAATAGCTCAGTGGTAATAGGTGTTCATCCTTTAGCAGGTAAATTTTGGTTTTGCTAACAGTTGTATCCTTTGGAACCAAATCTGGAGCAAAAATTTGTATTGGGAAGCATAAGTTTTAATCAAAGGTTACAACAGCCATTAGATTAGGTGTGACTATAAAACAGAGTTGTCTCTTCTATAGCTCAGTCTGGCTCTGAATACAACTAAAAGCTAAGCTCTGAGCTGTTTTCTGGAGTGGTGGCATTGCCAGAGTACCGACTCACAAGGTATCTCTGTTGAAAGCCAACACTCACCTGGATGTATACAGGTCATGGTGAGCAGGTGTTCTGAGGGAGGACAAAGGAAAAGCTGGGGGAGTGTTGACAATTCTGAGCTTCAACATCACAGACATTCAGGGCCTGCTGGCATGGTCCTCAGAGCAGCAATGACAGCATCAACTGAGGTTCATTAAAATGCAGAATCACAGGTTCATATGGACCTACTGAATCAGAACCCACATTCTAACAACAGTTTTCAGTGGTTCTTCTGCACACTAAAGTTTGAAAACATGGTCTGGAGGAGGAGGCTCTACAAAAGGGTTGGGTATTGAGGAGCTGAAAAGACAACCTGGAATTGAGATTCCCAGGGATGACCTGAAAACAAGCATTTCTTTTTTTTTTTTTTTTTTTTTTTTGGTGATGGAGTCTCGCTCTGTCGCCCAGGCTGGAGTGCAGTGGCGGGATCTCAGCTCACTGCAAGCTCCGCCTCCCGGGTTCACGCCATTCTCCTGCCTCAGCCTCCCGAGTAGCTGGGACTACAGGCGCCCGCTACCTCGCCTGGCTAGTTTTTTTTTTAGTAGAGACGGGGTTTCACCGTGTTAGCCAGGATGGTCTCAATCTCCTGACCTTGTGATCCGCCCGTCTCAAGCCTCCCAAAGTGCTGGGATTACAGGCGAGAGCCACCGTGCCCGGCCAAAAACAAGCATTTAAAAAGCTCAGACAAGCAGGAGTTTGACTACTCTCATTTTATCGCAACTACATGTCCAAGATTTTACAAAATAGTCTGAGTTTCAAACACTCTGTTCCATTTGCAGATCATGTATTATGGATGGTCTGGGGCAACAGCAATAGACCCATTGGTATTGGGAATGAGTATGCAGGGGGTGAGATTAGTGAAATTGTTACTATGTGGGTATGGAGACAGGCTAGTTAGCATGAAGGACTGCTGAGTGTTTGGATGGTCCAGCTGATCATCTGAACACTGAAAAATTAAGTTGAAGTCAGGGAAGGATCAATGTTAAGTTAGGAGAATAAGAACTTTCTGTGATGATGGAAATGTTCTATAACTACACTGTCCAACATGGTAGCCACTAGTCATATGTGGCTATTGAGCACTAAAAACACAGCTAGCAGAAGTGAGAAACTGAATTTTAAATTTTGATATGGGACTACTGGCTAGCACATTGGACAGCACAGGTATATGAAAATCCCATGGCAGCCCCTGTACCTGCCCCAAGTTGAAAGAGGACCAGGAGGATTCCTGCCAAAAGAAGGGTAATCGATGGGACACTAAAGGTATCAGTCAAGTAAGGCAGAAAGGCTTGAATGAATAAATGTATATAGATAGAAAGTGGAGACCATGATAAAGTCAAACTCCTTGCCTTTACAAGTGTGTGTTCAGCAGCCAAGCAAGGGAGATGTCCATATGGGGTGACCCAGGGCAAGGTGTCAGAGCCCTAGTGCAGGGAGATGGCATCCACGTATGGGGGAGGGTGATATGGTGCTAACTGGGCATCTACATAGGGCAGGGGGACAGTGGTGATGTGAAATTGATTACATTCAGGGTGATGGAGTACATAGTAAAAATATAAAAGATAATGGAATCTAGATTTCTCATGGCCAGAGAAGAGAGTTACAACTACAGAAAGAGAGAAAATGAGAATGAGCCGGGCACGGTGGCTCACACCTGCATTCCCAGCACTTTGGGACACTGAGGCAGGCAATCATCTGAGGTCAGGAGTTCGAGACAAGCCTGGCCAGCACGGTGAAACCCCGTCTCTACTAAAAATACAAAAATTAGCCAGGCGTGGTGGCAGGTGCCTGTAATCTCAGCTACTCGGGAAGCGGAAGCAGGAGAATTGCTTGAACCCGTTGAACTCCTTGAAGGCAGAGGTTGCAGTGAGCTGAGACTGCACCATTGTACTCCAGCCTGGGCAACAGAGTGAGACTCCGTCTCAAAAAAAAAAAAAAAGAAAAAGAAAAAAGAAAATGAAAACGAAACTTACGACGCTATCGCTATATTGGAATTTGAGACGTGTGTGAACTGACAATTTTTAATATATAGATGAATACATAAATTAATACACACATAATAAATATGTGCATATATACATAAGATGTATTGCCCAGCTCTGTGACTGAAAGGATCTAGGAGCAGCAACACCACAAGAGCAACAGGTAATTTATTGCCCAGATTTTGGCTTGTAAATACTATTCTCCAAAAAAATGGACCAGGGCTCCTTGGAAAAATGGCTGATTCCAGGACTGGGTCTGGAAAAATACAATACAAGCTTGGAACATCTTGTCATACCTGGAAGTGAAGAAGTGCTCAAAGAGTGATGGAGATGTATCAAACAAGACACTGAAGCCAGACCAAAGTGGCTCTCACTAGCTAAACATGGGGCAATTAGAGCTTCCAAGTAAATAATAATGGTAACAGCTCAAAACCCATTGAGTAGAAGGGAAATCCATGTGTCCATGCTGATACAAATAAATGGCTGAATAAAGGAGCAAATGGACAAGTTGTATCACCTGATAGGAAACAATAAGAATACCCCATCACTTCCGTGATTTTCCTGCCAAAAATTCATCGACTGAATCTAATCATGAGGAAACACTGGACAAACCCAAACTGAGGGCCACGCTATCTAATAATGGTTTATATTCTTCAAACATGTCAAGATCAAGTCATGAAAGTTAAAAAGGGAATAAGAAATACTTCCAGGCTGAAGGAGGCCAAAGGCATGTGACAACTAAATACAGTGTGTGATTCTGAATCAGATCCTTCCACTCTAAGAACATTATCGGGATACTAAGGACAACTGGTGAAACTGGAATGATGTTTGGGGACTGGGTGGTAGCAATACATCAACATGAATGTCCTGATTCTGATGGTTGCTTTGTGGTTATGAGAATTTTTTTGTTTACAGGAAATCTGGGGGAGTGGCAATGTATCACATTGGCAACTTACTGTCAAATAAGTCCGAAAACGAAAAAACTCTTGGTGCAGGGCTTTAACTATAAAAGTTTGAGACTGTTTCAAAGTAAAATAATTTTAAAAAATAACCCCTAAAGAACTACGTTCGCTTATTCTGGCCAAGGTACTCTAAGGGAACGTCTTTAGGGACATCTTAGAAAGATGTTCTTCTCTAGTATCAACTACCTAAAGGAAAAGTGCTTCCTTTCCACCAGACATAGACATTTACCCATCAAAGCTGAGGCCTGGAGCTGTCACAATCATTTTGCAAATAGGGAAAAGCCACTGAAAGCCATCCCAGAGATCTGCCATTGTTGAGCTGCTAAATTAGCAAGCCCTCAGACTGGCTACCTCCAGATTTCTTGTTATGTGTGATTTATTACCAAATCCAAATTGTTTAAGTTAAAAAAAATCTTAATCTGCTTTCAGACAGCACCAGCTCTGTTTGAAGAAAGGGGCCAATCACAGAGGTCAGCACTCTCCTCTCATAGGCAGCCCGGGATGCCTTTGGCCCTACCTTGCCCTGGTATCAGACTCCCTCCTACACACCCTCTGGCCCAGGATGGGAGCTGCTGGCACTTGAAAAGCCCTTTCTATCTGGCAGGCTACTAGTATACAACTCCTCCTTATTCACAATCAATCCTTCCCTTTGCCCCCTACCCCCTCCACCCCCCCCCCCACCACTTGCATATTGAAACAGAACAAAAACACACCATACAGAAACAAGAAATCACATATATAATTACAGCCAATGTCACAGACTCAGGCTACACCAAGAAAGGACCAAGGATAAAGACGAAGAACCCTGAGAACAGTTTCCTTTTGGACTTTGTCTCTTGATTTTCTCTGTGACTCTTTTGCCCCATGTAACCCACACACTGCTTGCTACCCGTCTCCCACATGACCACTCACATACTCAGAATTCTTGGCTCACTTTTCTGCCATCATACTTAAACGGCATCTCCCACCTTGGCAGATCTCACGAGCTGGACCTGAGACACAGACATGGAGAGCACACCATTTTCAAAATCCTTCCCACGGCCCCAAAGATGCTAGTTTGCCAAGGCTACATTTGTTGAGTAGACCTTGTACATCCATGGAAGTAGGCACAAGAAATCTTTGTGAATGCTCATGATACAACTTGGTGCTTCTACATTTTTTTTTCCTGATTATGAAAGAATGCCCTTACCTTGAGCCCAGAGACATTTTTACCCAATTTATTATTTTTCCTAAATTAGCATGTTTGGCATGAAGCAAAGATATGCTCAGTTTCAGTGCTGAGTACTGTGGAGAACACAAAGGATAAAGGATGTGAGGTCTATGGAGCAGGCATCCAGCCAGCCCCCTGCATGTATGCTCCCTGAGGCAGATGAAACATGTTTGGAGTGGTTGTCAATGCTCCATAAAATGGAAGTGGTAAGCTGAATGGTGCTCTCCTTCTCCCAAAAATGCGCCCAAATCCTGACCCTGGAATCTGCACATAACACCTTATTTGGAATTAGAATCTTTGCAGATGTTATTAAGAATCCTGGCTGGGTACAGTGGCTCACGCTTGTAACCCCCAACCCCCATCACTTTGGGAGGTTGAGGTAGGCTGACTGCTTGAGCCCAGGAGTTTAAGACCAGCCTGGGCAACATGGCGAGACCCTCTCTCTACACAAAATATAAAAAATTAGCTGGATGTGGTGGTGCGTGCCTGTAGTCCTAGCTACTCGGGAGGCTGAGGTAGGAGGATCATCTGAGCCTGGGACACTGAGGCCGCAGTGAGCCATTTTGCCACTGCACTCCAACCTGGGTAACAGAGCAACACCCTGCCTCAAAAAAAAAAAAAAAAAAAAAAAATTCCTGAGATGAGATTATCCTAGATTTAGGCCGGCCCTAAATCCAATAATAGGTGTCCTTATAAGAGAAAAGCACAGGGATATTTCAGTAACAGAAACACACAGAGCAGAAGGTCACGTGAAGACAAAGGCAGAGGCTTGAGCGACGTGCCTAAAAGTCAAGGAAGGACAGTGATTGCTGGGTGCCACCAGAAGCTGGAAGAGGAAAGGAAAGATTCACCCTTAGAGTCTCCAGAAGAAGCCAACCCTGATGACACCTTGACTTTGGACTTCTTCCCTCTGAAATGGTTAGAAAATAGTTTCTGTTGTTTTAAACCACTAAGTTTATAGTCATCTGTTATGGCATCCCCTGGAAACTAATACAGTGGGCAAAGCAGGCTATTTTTTATCTATCAATCAATAGAGACAGGGTCTATCTAATCTATCTAATTCATCTAACATATCCATCTATCTCTATATAATATATCCATCTATCTACCTACCTACCTACTGACCTACCTACCGACCTACCTACCTACTAGAGATAGGGCCTCGCTATATCATCCAGGCTGGTCTTGAACTCCTGGCTTTAAGAGATCCTCCGCCTCTTCCTCCCAAAATGTTGGGATTACAGGCATGAGCCACTGGCTTGGTCAAGGCAGATCATTTAGGGGTGGACTTTGTTTGTCTAGAGAAGAAATGATTTTTCTCTCCCAGCTCTGATAACATACGCCCAGTAAGCACAAAGGCCCTGGCATATGGGTAAAATGGAACCTTTTAGCATATGGCAAAGGTTGTCTCTTAAGACCCTTCTGTACACAAGATGGACCAGTGGGGAGGAAGAGAGCAGAAAAACTCGGGCACAAACAGGGAACTCAAAGATCTTCTGAAGCTCAACACTTGTTGACTGTCTCTGAGGATCTGGGTGTGCCTGGCACAAACGGCCTCAAAAGAGAATTCGCCACAAGAAAGAAGACATCTAGTTGGTATCCAAGGGCCCCCATCAGGTGCTGTGGGGTGGGGAGGGCTGCTTCAGGCACCGTCCATGGTGGAAGTGGCATCCCCTCCAACACGGCTGCCTGGAGAACAAGGACGAACATGTCAGAGTAGCCAAAGTGGCTGCAGCCACGGAATGTCCCCAAGGGCCACTGTGCAGCCTCTGCAGAGTCTGTGCCTGCCAGAGCACACCAGGGCAGGGGCAGAAGGAAACATTGCGGGGCAGGCGGCGGGGAGGAGGCAAGGAAACCCAGAGTGAAAGCTATTAACCTG
This sequence comes from Chlorocebus sabaeus, assembly GCF_047675955.1. Classification (NCBI taxonomy): domain Eukaryota; kingdom Metazoa; phylum Chordata; class Mammalia; order Primates; family Cercopithecidae; genus Chlorocebus; species Chlorocebus sabaeus. The sequence continues at coordinate 47,138,571 of NC_132929.1, read as the reverse complement.
CATGAGTCAGCTCAAGGCGGGGGTCAGAGGAGGGAGGGACTCCCACGCTGAGACTGCACCTCTGTTGTTTCTTCTCTCCTCTTTTCAGGCTGTCCTCTGACTTCAGGCTCTCCAAGTGTCTGCAGGCAGAGGACCAAGGGCGCAAGCCCAGCACAGGCCCCCATTTCTTGCTTCTATGCATCATGTGCACCACGAGTACTGTGCACTTCCCGTGGCAGTCTCTGGAACACAAACTCTCTCTGTTCCAGATTCCCAAAGCATATTTTAAAACCTCATCAGCTATGTTATTTTTAAACTCCAGGAAATACATGGGATTTAGTAGATGTTATTAAGTAACACCTAACTGTCCCCGCTTTTTTTTTTTTTATGAAAAAGTGTTTCAGTCAATCAATCAAAGGATGTATCGGTTTCTGCATCTGCATGTCCACCGCTCAATCCACTTATCCTACCCCTCCCCACCTACTGTTAAAGACAGCTATCCTCACCTACTGTTAACAAGAGTTAATCCTCTGTGGTGGGATGTGGAGTAATTTTTTACTGTCTTTTCGACTTTCAATTGGATTGTTTGAATACTTTATATATTGAACACAAGCTACTTTTAGAAAAAAAAAAAACGTTAGAGCATTAAGGTCATTATTCTAGATGAAATAATAAAAACCTAGTAGGTGGAAATAAACCAAATGAAAGGAAGGAAGGAAGGAAGAAAAGAAGGTTGTGAGGGAGGTAGGAGAAAAAGGGAAGAAAAGAAAGGGGAGAGAGAGGGAAGAGAGAAAAAAGAGAGGATAGAAAAGAAAAGGCAAGGCAACAAAAGAACAAAGAAATGGGAGAGAGGAAATGCAACACATTGGGAAACAATGAGGAGACCCTTACCTGCACATCTACCTCAGGAACTCTATGGACCAGTGTAGACTCTCCCACCCCGTTTTCACAAGTGAACTCCCAGGGAAAACTTATGTAAAGAAATCTCTGGGGCCCTGGCACGGTGGCTCACGCCTGTAATCCCAGCGTTTTGGGAGGCTGAGGCGGGTGGATCACCTGAGCTCAAGAGTTTGAGACTACCCTGGTTAACATCACAAAATCCTGTCTCTAGTAGCAGGCTGAGGCAGGAGAATGGCGTAAACCCGGGAGGCGGAGCTTGCAGTGAGCTGAGATCCAGCCACTGCACTCCAGCCTGGGCGACAGAGCGAGACTCCGTCTCAAAAAAAAAAAAAAAAAAAAAAAAAAAAATTAGCCAGGTGTGGTGGTGGGCACCTATAATCTCAGCCACTCAGGAGGTTGAGGCAAGAGAATTGCTTGAACGCAGGAGGCAGAGGTCGCAGCGAGCAGATTGCGCCACTGCACTCCAGCCTGGATGACACAGTGAAACTGTCTCAAAACAAAAACAAAAACAAAACGAAAAACAGAAAAAGAAAAAAAACAGTCTCTGGATGCTCGTTAAGGCCCAAACATAGACCTACAAAAGACAGCCTGGGAAGTGGAAGGCAGTCACGGCAAGGGAGCTCCAGAGGGTGGGTGAGCTCCCAGCACAACGGGAAACAGGCCACACAGCCTGGCTTGTCCAGCTCATCCCTCAAGGATTTGGTTTGACAGGCCAGAGCCTTAAAGCTACAGGGTGGATGGCATTTTGGAAGCACTGGTCTAAGCTCCCACTCAGTTCCAGGACTTCTACCATATTCTGGTCTTTAAAGTGACTTTCAACAAGTCCTTCAACCTCTCTGAGCCTCAAGTTCTTCATCTATGAAATGGGGATGAGAGACCCATCCTGGCGAGATGTGAAGCCAGAGTGTATGCCAATGAGCAGGTGTACCCACACGCTGCCTGAGCAAGCACAGGGTCCAGTCAGAGAGACACACAGTACAAACCCAATCTGCAAACATCTACTGACAAAGTGTTAAGGTCCAAATGCAGTAAATGAAGCCTAGAAATTCAGATCAACACGAAGAATAACTAAGACTTGGCCAGGCGCAGTGGCTCATGTCTGTAATCCCAACACTTTGGGAGGGCAAGGCAGGTGGATCACCTGAGGTCAGGAGTTCGAAACCAGCCTGGACAACATGACAAAAGCCCGTCTCTACTAAAAATACAAAAATTAGCTGGGCATGGTGGTGTGCGCCTGTAACTTCAGCTACTCGGGAGGCTGAGGCAGGAGAATTGCTTGAACCCAGGAGGCAGAGGTTGCAGTGAGCGGACATAGTGCCACTGCACTCTAGCCTGGGTGACAGAGTGAGACTCATCAAAAAAAAAAAAAAAAAAAAAGAGTTAAGACCTACTGAGCACTTATCTGCTTTACACATATTTACCATTTAATCCTCATAACATCCCTATGAGGTAGCTACTTTATTATTTCAATTTTAGAGATTAGGAAACTGAGGCACAGGGAGGTTAAGAACTTACCTCAGGTTATGGTAGAGAAGTTCCTACCACACTAGGTAGTGCTGCGATTTCAATGGAGGCAACCCATCTCTTAAACACTACACCCCATACCTAATCTATAATAAATAATGTATGGCTCTCATTTTTAATGAGGTTATATTGTTAGTGACAAGGCAATTACAAAAATATAAAGTAATGCACTGTGATCAGTTTCATGGGACATTTGTGCAAAGTACAGAGGTGACGGTGGGGGGAGGGGATAATTAAATATCTGAGAGGGTCGGCAAAGATTCCCTAAGAGTCATTAAACTTAATAAGGGGTTTGGAAGGATGAGTAGGAGTATTTCTGGATTAAAAACACCAATCAAAGGGAGGCCCAGGCAGAAGCAACAGTTTGGGTAGACAGAAGCAAAAAATGCAAAAAACCCAGCATAGAACATTGAAAAAGTTTAATGGAGATAAAACATACTAAGAATGCTAAAATGCTATGAAGAGCCCAGAGGCAGTGATATCTTAAGCACAGAACACAAAGCTAACAAAAAGATCTGGGGGCAGGTGAGGTCAGGACAAAATGGCCTGAGAAGAGGTGAGGCTGCAGAGATGGCCAGTGGCTGGAGCAAGACACAGTGTGATGCCCTGCAAGGAGCCTGCTTTTATCCCGTAAACACTGGTCACTCAGGCGCCTACTTCTATAGGAACAGAGGTGACCTTTAGGACAGACAGCTCTTCACTGACAGCCCCAGAACTCCAACTCTGGTTTCCAGACAATGGCCAGACCCTGACCTCAGTTCTGGCTACATCAAACTGGAGATTTCAGTCTTTCATAGGTCTACTCGGTTGGGTTGAGTTGGAAGGTCTTTTCTCCCTTGTCCCATTTCCCCCTTCTCTTACCTCCCACCAAGTGTCTGTTACTGCAAGAGGCCAGTTAAGGGTATCTTTTCCTTCTAATAATCTCAATGTTCAGGCACAGATTAACCAAACCCAAACAACAGAACTAACTCAAAAACAAAAGCTAAGCTCCAGCCCCGATGCAGTGAAAACGTGTGTTTGTAACTCCTCAACTACCTCCTAACCTCCTGCCTGTCTCTAAAGACACCATAAAAGGAGAAATCAGAGCCGAAAGAACCTCACTGCAGAGTAGAACAGTGCATTAATTTATAACAGTTCACATACTCTCGGCATTACCTCATGGCCCGATTCTAGGATCCACGCGCGAGTATGAACTGGAGCAATGTGAACCTCCCTGATAATCTATTAAGTGTTCAGACTCAGGTCCAAAGAGCTTTTCATGCTACATGAAGCAGACCCCTTGCTTTCAGATCCTCCTGTCCTACTGCTGAGTGTTCGGGAAGAAGCTCAGAGTGGGGCTGGGGGTTGGGGGGGTCTGAGCCATCACCTGGAGAATCCTCCCATTTCATGGGATGCCAAGACTGTGGGATTGGCTCAAGGTCACACAGCTAATCAGGGAAACTCCATGATTCAAAGCTCAAACTTCTGATTCTTCAGTGTTTGAACCCATATTTTGAACCTAGTTCTTAGAGATAAATAAGCAGATAAGATTTTGGGGGCATTGCTGGGGGAACAGTTTAATGATAGAACAGGGAAGAAAAATACAAGCACAATTCTTTTCTAGGTACAACTAGGCATTTTACATACATTTTCCTAATTACTCTTCATAATCCTTCCAGGAACTTACCGGCTCCACCAGTTTACACAGGGAAGGGGCTGAGGCTAGAAAGACCAGAAAGTTGCCCACAGTCATTCATAAATGAGAGCCCCATTTGACCTTCAAATTGCCCATTCTGCCTACATCACACTGCATGCAGAAATCTCTTTCCTAACCTTCACTCAAGCCTGCTGGGAACGTCTCCTGTGGCCTCAGCCTCTACTAGGTTCACCTGGGGTACGCAAAGGCCCTCCTCAAGTCTGCAGGCATAGCCTCATCTTCCAGCCTGGCTGAGGGGCCATCTCTCCCAGGGCCCAAGTTCCTGAGAACCTCCCAGAGCCCAACAAGAATTTGCATAATGAATGACCTGCGGGCCAGGATGTCCAAGGCCTCTCTCATCCCATCTCTGACTGGGAAACATTTAGCTATTTATCAGGTCAGACCTGTTTATCCAGTTTCCATTTAGGACAACTTTTTACATGTTAACTAGCTGATCCTTGTTAAGCTAGGGTTTGGCTCACAAGGCAAGTATTTGTGGTTTTTCTCCTGGGCTGAAACACTGAGTAAGAAGCACCAAGCCCTACAGGGGCAGGTTTCCTCCCACTGCCTCGGGCTCTGCCCACTTTTCATTCCTAGCTCCCACAGGGGCACCGGGCCTGGTTCTACTCTGGGTCCCCCTGGACTGGAATGCAGCCACATGTTGTGTGTCCAGGTGGGGCCACTCCAGACCCTACCTCGGCCTGACTGCTGCAGCCACTACCACCCCTTACAGTTCTTGGGTTGGAAAATGACCACTTCATGTTGTTAGTGTTGTACCCAACTAAGATACATCCACATGCACAGGCTTCCTCAGTCTAGCCCAGGACCAGGGCGGTCACTACATCATTACAGTCCTCTTTCCTCCTCGCCTCTCACTTCTCTCCAAAACAAAGCACGTGCATGAACGCACACACTCCCTCTCCCCTGTCTCTCTCTCTCTCTCTCTCTGATTTAGCCCAAGGATTGGAAGGCCCTCAAGTAAACTGTGCCTTGCAAATACTGCCCTTTGCCATCCTAAGGCATGTACTAAAATGTGATCAAAGTTACCTTCCGTTGACATGAATGAACAGCATTTTCCACTGGTGAAAGTGTGAAAGTCTAGCTCATTTTGACAGGGTTGCATGTCATTCTTAGACTCTCTCCTACTTCTTACAGAAAAATTAGATTGGGGTTAAATCCATTTACTGCTTCAGACACTGTACCTGAATTGCCAAATAAGGGGAAATAAGTCATAAATTAAAATGATACTTTAAGGAACAGAAATGATAAATTTTTAGATTTGGGTTTGGAAACCACCACTTACAGAAATGTAATGCTTTATGTCTCTTAAAAAGTCTAATTCAGTGAGAGTTATTTCTTTGAACATGTGGTACTTCAAAACAAACTCAGATATGGTTTCACGTGGAATATAATTCATGACCAGTGATAACTCCAAACATTCTGGATACTGATCTTCAACCTTAAGAAAAACAATCACACCCAGATTACCTTTTTTCCTTAACAGTTAAAATGATAAAGTATAAAATTCCTTGCTTTAAATATTGCTAATTAGAAATTTTAACTTTTCTATAGCTTGAATTTGAATCGCTTCTGTTTAAATGACAACTGAATTTCAGATTTAACAAAATATTATAAACTCATAATAAAGGGTATTAATGTATTCGTTATCTACCACTTCCTTCCCTGTATCATTGGGCCCTCACGACTCAGACCAAGGCTGTAACATTTATTTTTATTCTAGATGTTGAAAAACACTGCCCTAAATCCCTTACTTGATTAAAAACATTCTAGAAGCTTGAGCATTTTGTGGGGAGAGGGAGACAGTGTGTGAACATGCCTCACATGTATTGGCTGAGCAGGGGATGGCCTCCATCACTGTATTTCCTCTCCTTAATGGATTGCAATGTGAAAGGCCATCCACCAACGTGATCTCTCACCAATGATTGAGATTTTATTTTTCATTGACTGTGTTCTGCTGCAGTCCAGCCCCTCAGGTTTGGCCTTCCACATCATTCCCCCACAACCCACCCCTATGCCCTTCTACAAGAAAGATGACCTTAAGTGCGAAATAATCTCCAGCATCTGTTTGGGGCTTTGATATTGTGGGTTTATTTTACACATCCTAATTCTGCAGGAAACTCCCTGCAGATGTGGAGGAGCCCTCAGTCCCTGACCTCTTGTTAAAAGAAACAGCCAGAAACCAGAAACATGACTGGAAAGATAAACAGCTGTTGAGGTCTCAGCTGCTCTCCTGAGTGGCATCATCTTTGGAAATAAGCCTTGCATTCATCTTCATCGAGGAAGTTGGGCCTTGAAGTTGGTTTAGAGATGGTAAAAGCATGGCACACATACCCCCCACCCTTCTCTCGCACCCATGAAAGACATCACTAATCAATCACTATATCCTTTTCCTCCGGGCCTGAAATCAGCCTCAGAATTCTCCTCAAAAAGGGGTCCAAACAAACTCTGTAAAACTATATTAAATATATTTGTCATTCTAGAAGTCTAGGTTCTAAGCGATAAAGATTCTGAAAAGAAAAATTAAAATCTGTGCATTTTGTTGGGAGGGGTTGGAGGGAGGTTGGGGGTACTTGGCTCAAGTCCTAAAGAGAGTAGGAAATTCTGTTTCCTTGAAATACCATCTCAAAGCCCACAATACTGATTTAAGAAAAGAGCCCTCAACTAAAAGCAGAAGTTGTTGCTGATGCTGACAAGTATTTGCATTTCCTGAACGTGAGCTGTGTTCCAGGCACTGCTCTAAGTACTTCACATGTATTGTCTCATGTAATTAATAGAAGATGATTCTGATGCTAACATGACCCAGGATTCAAGACTCATTTCTCAGATCCAACGTGATTCACAGACGAGTGCAGCACAAGTCACACAAGACAGCTGCCTGCCAAGAGTGTGCTCACCCTCCCCGGACCTGAGCTCCATTAATTCTGCTCAGGAAGGAGGGCCTTTTTCAAATCCAGCACAGCCCTGGCCCATCTGTTCCAGTGTGTCACTTAGCCATAATCTGTTTCTGAATGTGCAGCTTCAAAAAGCAGATTTTGTAACAGATTCCCCCTTTGTCCCAGATAGACGGCACAACTTCCATGAAAGATGTGCATCTTCCTTCTTCCAGTGAAGAAGTTCTGCTGACAGTTCTGAGCGCTATGAGGGCCACAGGTCTATCCTGCAACAAACAGATCAGGCTAAGGGCTTACTTTCAAAGAACTAGAGAGAGGGAGACTGTTTTGTTTCTTCTCCTAGGCTTGGGTCAGACACTGGCAAGCTGAGTCATTTGCCTGGATGGGCTGGTAGTTGGCCGCAGCCTTGGTCAATGCCAATTTCAGCATTATTTGGCCCTTGTGGATTCTCCATGGATCCTGGGTGACAGCCTTGCACCAACTGCCGCCAGAGCTGGGGAATGAGAAAATGACATGAACAATGATAAAAATAATAAAAATGAGAGCTGACTGTACTGGATGTTTAGTGAGCACTCAGAAAATGTACCAAAGGCTTCACATACACTCTCACGCTGAATCCCCAAATTCTTCTGTGACCAGTTCATCTAGAAAGCTGCCGACGTCCACCTCTTAGAGAAAGGGTTCTGTGGTAGTCGAGTATTGGTTTCAAAGCTAGGATTTTGAAGAAGTCCTTTAACTCTGTTTCCCCATTTGTGAGAAGGGATTACCCTTGTTTTTCATGTTATGTGTCATGAAGAAAAATGATCCACAAAAATATGCCTTGGCTATTCTGTGGAAAAGAATGAAATAAGTTCTCAGTTTATGACTGCTACGGTTGCTGATATACTGTTCTGGCTTCTGGTTTGCTGGGTGTATCTTATCACAGTGTCCTCCATATGTGAATCCTAAACCTTAAAAACTGTTTCTTTAGATACTTTCATCAACTCAACTCGAAACTAAAACAACAGGCTGGGAGGCAGTGAGTTTCCTGAGGGCAGAGGTTGTGTCTTACTCATCTCTGAATTCCACATATTTCATTTAAAAGAAACAGCCGAAAATGTTATTTGAGGATAAAGACCAGAGGGAGGTAGAGAAAGGGAAGAAAGAAGCCACAACTTTCTGTAGCATTATCTTGTCAACGAAAGTTCGTATTTTTTCAATAAGCATCTACTAAGCCCCGTAAGAGAAAAAGGTTTGTTGTCTGCTTGGTACTACCTTAAACACTGGTTGTTTGATGCAATCGTTGCCTTTATTGAGTGGGAAATAGCCTTGAGTAAAGTGAGAAGCAAGACTTAATAAGTCCTTAACGACAGTCACAACCATTTGTACCCTCAGTCTGGCTGATTCTTGGAAAAATTAAAAATGCCCATGCTGATGCCAGGGAATGTCCCCTAAGATCACGGCCTTTCTGCACTCTATCAGTAGCCAGCCACTCAAATCTCCAAAATTATAGATGCCAGAATGACAAGGCTTTTGGCCAAGAAAAAAACAAAGGCTCAGCCTAATTAAAGTATGTTGAGGGTGAGAAAGCTAAAGTCTAAGAGGCCCACATATCAGAAATGGGAAACTAGAACAGACATCTGTTCGGAATCTCCATGGGCAATTCTCTATGATCACAATGAGCTTAACAACTGCAAGGACAGTAGCAAGGGGGCTTTAGGTTGGCTCTGCCACTCCCCCTCTTCCCCCGTCAATGCCTGCTCTGAAAGCCAAAACTCAGAATGCCCCTCCCAAGACCCTTTCAGCCTAGAGACTCCAGAGAAAGGAAGTTCACACTCTTGGGCTGAGCTGCTAACGCTTGCATTGCACCTACTTTTCCAGCCACAATGCACAAGTGGCTTTTTATGCCCCCACCTCGTGGGCAGCAAAAAGGGAAGATATCCTTCGCACCCAAGCATCCCAGTCTCCCCATAGGAATAGCACTATTAGGGAGGCCTAAAGAGGGGGAATACTCAAATGGAGTCTGGGTGAGCTAGACAGATACCAAGCTTAAAGGCAGAGGTGTCCGATCTTCCCTGGGCCACACTGGAAGAATTGTCTGGGGCCACACATAAAATACACTAACATTAACAATAGCTGATGAGCTAAAAAAAAAAAAAAAAAAAAAAAAAAAAAAAAAAACTCAATGTTTTAAGAAAGTTTACAAATTTACATTCCGTCTTGAGCCACATGTGGCCCGCAGGACGCGGGTTGGACAAGCTTGTTTAAAGGGCTCAGCTTGCAGTTAATGAATTCATCACTCAAATATTTGGCAAGTACTCTCTGCATATCAGGCATAATTCTAGGTATGGCAAAAGAGAGAGAGACATCTGCTGTCAGGGTGAAATTTCCCTATCTTAAGCTTGTGACAGCAATCGGGCCATAAAATGTTAACGTCACAAGACTTCAACTGGGGTTCAAATCCCAGGCATGCTGCAGTCTAACTTTGTGACCTTGGGCACCTGACTCCCCTGAGTTAAGGGAAGGATTAAATCAAGGGGCAAATTTGAAGACCAGGGGCAGAGTCCTTTTCTCCTTCTAGGATTCCTGATTCCATGGCTGGTGTTACTCCTGCATTTTACAGCCAAGAATATACATATAAACACATACCTATGTACACATATACCTCATCCTTTAAATAAGACTTACCATACCCTACATTTCTCTCTTATCCTCGTAGTCATCTGACCGTGTAGGTATTTGTGGTGCCCATGAGAATGAATGCCCTTCGCAGACCTCCCACTACAGGCAATGAAATTGACCAAGGGCTCCAGCTGCTGTGCTCTGAAATCCATCACTGTAGCTGTGTTGGCACCAGACTGCACTTCTCATGGGCCGATTCCAGAGGCAATAGCGGAACCCAGCAGGGGTACTGAGACAAACCTATTCCTGGGCGACACAGGACTCCTCTGACAGCTGAGTTTGGCTGCAGGACTCCCTGAAGGCATTGTGGACCCTCCTTGGCAATCTAGGACCCTTCCCTACAACTGCCCCTTCCTCTTTCCTTCAGTAGAGATCAGACTTGCATTGCTATCTGACCATTCTCCTAACCTGTTTCTTTTAATAAAATCCTGGAATGTACAGTCCTGTCTTGATGCCTGCTTCTTGGAAGATGGTGACAAACAGAATTTTATCATGTCTGTATTACAGATGAGAAAGCTGAAGTTCAAGGGACAAGTAGGCAGAGAGAGAAAAAATGGGCACAGTGTTGCAGGGGCTGGCAAGGAATGCACTGTAATTCAATATTAGCTATTTGTGAATCAAAATGCCACAGAGGCCTCCCATTCCCTCCACAAAAAGTCCTGGAGACGGGCCCTGAGGTGTTCTCTGTGAAGCGGTATGCCTTTCCCCATTTCCCCAGGTCCGAACAACTGACTAGTGGTGGGCCAAGACCAAAGCCTAGGTTTTCAGCATCTAAATCAGGGGTTCCTCCTCCCAGCCCACCATGCTCTGGGAGCCAGACTGCAGAGCAATCCCAGCTAGAGTGAAGCTCTGCAGCTCACCCCGCCCCATGGTGCCTGTGGAGCCACAGCAGGTTTTTGCATTTAGTGAGTGTGTTTGGAGACAATCATTTCATAAAAGTTAATCTGCTCTGGGCTGGAACCAGCTGAGACTGATAACTCCAAGTCTCCCCAAATGAGAACTTCAAATGCAAAGTCACATTTCTTCCCAGTGATCTTGGCCGCCTGAGACCCGACTACCTTCAGATGAAACCAGGCATTCGTGTATCCACATCCAAATTTTCTTGGCCTACCCCAGTTGGAGATTTCAGAGCTGCTTTTTCAAGGCCAGAAAAAGTAAGAGGAAGGGCAGCTGCCCCTCTGTCACCATTACAAGCCAAACACGCTCCCTCTGTACCTAGGTGGCTGGGGAGACGCCCAAACAGCACCTCAGGAAAACTAATCAACACTGTCCAAATGGCTGTAGCAGAAAACTAGAAGGGGAGACAAACAGCTTTGCCAGCCAAAGGCCACTGAGAGGAGTGCAGGAGAAAGGAGCTCAAAGCTCTGTCTACACCCGGGAGCCACACAGGTGGGATTAGCACAGCCTCCCTCCCTCCTTGACAAGCCCAGATCACCAATGGCACCCGGTAAACGGGTTAGTGTCCATGTCACTCAAACCTCTGCTCTGTGTGTAGACTGGTGTCTGTTTTATTTGAAATTACTTACCAACCTAGTCTCTCTCTTACTCTTGGCAACCAACAGAGCGATGGACCCGTGACAGCAGCAGCAGAGGCAGAGAGAGAAAAAATGAGTGGGTTTATACAAGAGTACTGTACATCAGAAGGAACAGAGCACAGGACTGTTCTCTTCAACTGGGTCCTGGAAGAACTGAGAGGGGCAGGAAGGAAAGCGCTAATAGTTATTGAGGGGTTTACTGCATGCCAGGCACTGCTAATGGATTTACGTGCCTTATGTCATCTAATCCTCACAGTAACTATAGAAAGCTGATACTATTGTTATTACTTCCATTTTACAGAAGAAGAAACTGAAGTTCAGAATGGCAAAGCAACTTTCCCAAGGCTTCCCAACGAATCAGAATCCTGGCCTGGATTTTAGCAGAGTTAGTGTAACTTGAGAGCTTCCTCTATTGACCACCACAACACACAATTCCCCACGTTTGTTGAATGCCTACTGTGTGCTACGTGTTTTAATTAATGACAACTGCATGCCATTCTTAGAATAGCTTTAGAAAGTACGTCATACCCATTTCTGAGGAGTGGGGACTGAGACTCAAAGGCGAACTTAACAAAGGTCCTATAGCTAGGAAGTGGGAGAGCTCAGGTTGAAAGCACGTCTGAGTGACTCCACAAGACCATGAGGCCCTCCTCATAGGCACACCCAGGGCAGCTCCCACCTCTCCTCATTTGGCCCAGGAGGGCACAACAGTAAACAATACTAGAACAATCATGGTGGTCTTTTTTTTTTTTTTCCTTTGGAGACAAGGTCTTGCTCTGTGGCCCAGTTTGGATCGTGCAATGGCGCTATCACAGCTCACTGCAGCCTCGACCTCCCAGGCTCAAGTGATCCTCCCAATTCATCTTCCCTAGTTGCTGGGACTACAGGCACGTGCCACTATGCCTGGCTAATTTTTTTTTTTTTTGTAGAGATGAAGTTTCACCATGTTGCCCAGGCTGGTCTCAAACTCTTGGGCTCAAGCGATTCACCTGCCTTGGCCTCCTAAAGTGCTGGGATTATAGGCGTGAGCCACCACGCCCAGCCCATAGCAATAATGGAACACTGCCTGAGGATTTTCAATGTGCTAAGCACCCTTCATTTTATTGTTACCACAGCCCTGTCTGTGAGTGAGTGACTTGACCTCAATTTCACGATGAGTAATTCGAGGCTTAGAAGGGCAGGGCACACGAGTCACCTGAGCAGAGCTGGCATCTCAGGAATGTCCAGCATACTGCCTGAGACATGACACCTCACAGGGGACAACATCGACTCCATCCTCTCCTTTCCACTCTACAGACATTCGCCTTTTGGCTGAAGAAACTCTCTAATGCAAAGTGTTAAGGAGGCAGCAAAGGATGTTTCAGGGTTTCATTTCTAAGCAGGTTTCCCTAAAAGAACCTTCTAGAAGTTATAGGCAATGTGGGTCACTCAAAGGTCTGGCAACCTTTCTCTCCAACTTGAACTTTCCTCAGGCTGAAGCCTCCCCCATTCTGCCGCAGACATCCCAGGAAACGTCTCTGTCCTTTCAAGTCCGTGAGATTCCAGCCGAGGCCTGACCTCACACTCAGCCTGGCCCGCTCCCTGTCGCCAGGCAGCCAGTTCCTTGTTTTTCCTCCCATGATGATGGATACAACCTGTCAGGAAAGCTGGGAATATTTTTAGCTCCTGATTTTTATCTAAATTTAACTCTGAGCCACAGCACAGCACCAGCAGACTTGCATCCGGAGGGCAGCCAACGTTTTCATGGCGACACATCACAACGGAGGCTTGGTATTTCTCAGATGCCCTGGCTCAGCTTAAAGCTAAAATAAGACAAACGGCTCTTTAGGAAAAGGATCTTGATCTTGTAGTACTAGAACCATCAGACTGTAGAGTTGGACAGAAACTTACATTTATCCAACCTCCTCATTTTACAGATCAGGAAACTGAGGCCCAGCAAGCACAGGCCACTTGAACCGCAAAGCTTGGTCTTGTTTTTATCACACCACCACATTGCCTCTAAGGAAAACAATGAGCAAATCAGATGGGACATTTGCAGAGGGCCATAACTTTTTATTTTGTAAATCATAAAATCAAATGTTCTGGGTCATGGAGCCAAAGCTGGTTGAACCCTGATCTTTAGTAAACAGTACCAACTGTCTGATTCAGCACATTTAGTAAGCCCATGGAAAGTGGACTTTTTCCAAGGTTCAGAGTCTAAAAAAAGTTCCAACTGAAACAATTCAGTCAGTCATTCTTTCTCGCTAGAATGCTGGCCCCTGGAGAGGGGGGCATTATCAGTTTGATTCACTGTTCTATCTCTGAAGCCTGGAATCACACCTGGAACATAGTGGATGCTTGATAAATATATATTGAATGGCAGACTGAATGAATGACCAAACGAACAAATGAATAATTAGGAGGAATAGAATCATTAGGCCTGAACGACTGCTTGTAGGAAAGGGAGGGCAAAGCCACCAGCAAAATAAAGTGAGATTGTGCTTTTCCATTCTTTACCCATCAAGCTATGCAGAAATCGGTATCTTCTAGGAATTAGATAAAATGTTCTGCATGGCCATACAATAAAAGGCAGATGGAGATTCCCAAGTGGCCACCATCATTCACACAGAAGGCTTGATTGAAGATTGGACTCAAAAGAAAAAGAAATAGAAGAACAATAAAAACAAGAAGCATGAAAATATGGTGTCCCAGCCGGGACCATGACCCAGAGAGTCACCCGGCAGAATGCAGCAGTGAACTAGAGGCCTCGCCTCTGAGCCAGCGTTTGAGAAAGGAGGACACAGCCTATTGTAAGGGAGGAAAGAGGGTGGTTCTACTTTTGTCCCATTCCTCACCTTAGTATCTTTGTGCAGAAAGAGGCCATCATTGCTACAGTATGTTTAATTGAAAAATCACCATTTTTGCATAGACCCGACTGAATGAATACATTCTGAGGCTCAAATGGTATCATGTGTCCTAGGCCCCATATTGTAACACATTTATTTTCACAAGCGGGTCACTATATATAAATACAAAAGGTTGTATTTGTGTATATTTGAAGGCACATGATATGGGGAGTAGGGGGAAGCAAAAGGGGCAAGAAAAAAATCAGGATTTATAAAAAAGAAATCCAAATACAGCTTTATTTATTGAATGCCATATATATTCAGCATTGTGCTTTAAAGAATTTTTTTTTTCCTGCAGCGGGTGGGGGATGACGACAAGGGGACGGGGATTTCTAAAAGAAAGGAAATGACATTCAAAAAGTAAATAAAACAGAATTCTTGACTTCTTAGAGCTTTAACTTATTAGGAAGACAAGACCAACACAATGAAACATTCACAGATAAAATAAACATTATATATATTAAAACATAATAAAGCATTAGTGAATTGGTTTTATAAAGTGTGTGGTTCAGGGAATCCCAAGAAAGGAAGTTCTAGGTGGGTCAGGTCAGTCAGGGAAGCCTCCCAAGGGAGGTTCCAGAACCTGGTGGAAGAAGGCTAAGGTTTAGCTGACAGGAGCTGTTTGAAACAGTGAGTGGGTGGCAGGACAGTGTGAGCCCCTCCACAACTACGGGAATTTACGTATTTCACAGGGAGAAAAGGTCACCATGAACAACTAAAACAAGGAAGTGGAATAAAGTGGTCTGTTGGAGTGTTCAAGCTGGTTTTTTGTTTTGTTTTTTTGAGACGGAGTCTCGCTCAGCCGCCTGACTGGAGTGCAGTAGTGCGATCTTGGCTCACTGCAACCACAGTCTCCCAGGTTCAAGCGATTCTCCAGTCTCAGCCTCCTGAGTAGCTGAGATTACAGGCACCCACCATCATGCCTGGCTAATTTTTGTATTTTAGTAGAGACAAGGTTTTACCACGTTGGCCAGGCTGGTCTTGAACTCCCAGCCTCAGGTGATCCACCCGCCTTGGCCTCCCGAAGTGCTAGGATTACAGGCGTGGGCCACCGCACTTGGCCCGTATTTGTTTTTTTTTTTTTAGAGACACGGTCTCACTCTGTCATCCAAGCTTCAGTGCAGTGGTGTAATCATAGCTCACTACAGCCTCGGAATCCTGGGCTCAAGTGATCCTCCTGCTTCAGCCTCTTGAGTAGCTGGGATAACAAGCATGTGCCACCATACCCAGCCTTTTTTTTTTTTTTTTTTTTTTGAGATAGAGTCTTGCTCTGTTTCCCAGGCTGGAGTACAGTGATATGATCTTGGCTCATTGCAACCTCCGCCTCCTGGATTCAAGTGATTCTCCTGCCTCAGCCTCCAGAGTAGCCTGGACTACAGGCGCGTGACACCATGCCCAGTTTTGTATTTTTAGTAGAGACAGGGTTTCACCATGTTGGCCAGGATGGTCTCAATCTCTTGACCTTGTGATTGAGGTCTCCTCGGCCTGCCTCGGCCTCCCAAAGTGCTGGGATTACAGGCGTGAGCCATCGTGCCCAGCCTATTTTTTTATTTTTTATTTTTTATAGAGATGGTCTTGCTTTGTTGCCCAGGCTGGTCTGGAACTCCTGGGCTAAAGTGATACTCCCACCTCGGCCTCCAAAAGTGCTGAGATCACAGGTGCAAGCCACCACACACAGCCTGTTCAACCTATTTACTGAATATCTCATTTATGAACAAAGCTAACATTTATTGGGCCTGTCCACCACCAGCTGCTTTCACATATATTATCCCCTTGGATCATCACTGTAACCTGTGGGGAAGGTCCAGGTCCCATTTCATAGGCGGACAACTGAGGCTCACTGAGATTCAACATCACAGATCCAGTGAGGATTAGAGACAAAATGCTGCTCTAGGTCTTTCAGCCTCCCAAAACTGTTTTCTAATCTAGTTGATTACTGAATGAGCTTCATGTTGTCCAAAAAGAAATTATTATTCTCTTTCTCTGCCACTGCATCTCAGCTTCAGCTGCAACGCAACCAGAAAACCACTCCTGATTCGTATTAACATTATAGTTTTTCACTTTTCCATCACCACCACTACCAACTACAATCACCGTCACCATGATCACCATCACCAATACCACCATTATCATAATAATCATAATCATTCCACCATTATCACCATCACCACCACCACCACCACAGCCACTACCACCATCACAATCATCATCACCACCATCACTACCATAATCATAACACTTACCACCACTACCAACTACAATCACCGTCACCATGATCACCATCACCAACACCACCATCGTCACAATAATCATAATCATTCCACCATTATCACCATCACCACCATCACCACCACAGCCACTATCACCATCACAATCATCATCACCATCACCACTACCATAATCATAACACTTACCACCACTACCAACTACAATCACCGTCACCATGATCACCATCACCAACACCACCACCATCATCATAATCATCATAATCATCCCAACATTATCACCACCATCACCACTACTACCATAATCATAGTAATCATCGCCACCACATTTTTTTTTTTTTTGTGATGCAGTCTTGCTCTGTCACCCAGGCTGGAGTGCAGTGGCATGATCTCGGCTCACTGCAACCTCCACTTCCCAGGTTCAAGCAATTCTCCTGCCTCAGCCTCAGTAGCTGGGATTATAGGTGCGCGCCATGACACCCAGCTGATTTTTGTATTTTTAATAGAGACGGGGTTTCATCATGTTGGCCAGGCTGGTCTCAAACTCCTGACCTCAGGCGATCCACCTGCCCTGGCCTCCCAAAGTGCTGAGATTACAGGCATGAGCCACCCTGCCCGGCCACCACCACCATCACCATTACCATCACCCCCACTATCATCATCACCCCCACTATCATCATCACCCCCACCATTTTTTGAGCATTCACTCTGGACCAGTAACACTCTGACTGTTACTGACATTAAGCCTTTGACATGTATTTTACTCACTGACCTCTCACAACTACCCTGTAGAGTATATATCATTTTGTATCTCCACATTGTGGATGAGGAAACCAAAGCTTGGAGGGTTAAATCACTTGTTCCAGGTCGCAATAGTGGCCGAGTCTGGGTTCAAACCATTTCTTTCTTTCTCTCACGCCATCTGCTTCATGCTGTACCCAACTGACTAAATTCTGCTCCCGGTAGCTTTGCAGAATAGTTATATGGAATTATTAAGTAGATGTTCTTGCTCTACTAGAATGCAACATTTATCACAGAGGTGGAAATTGTTAGAAGATTTGCCATAATGTATTTTACATGCGTATTACTAGAATTACTCAGGGGTGAGGAAAAAAAGATCCCAGTAAAAATCTTTGGACTTTTTTGGTTCTGGTTTTGATGTTGTCATAACCTATAGGTGTCCCCTGGACAAACTATCTAGAGTTCTTGGAGATTTTTTTTTGTTATTGTTTAATTAGCATCATACATAAAAGTCAAATAGGCTCTAATTTAGCATTTCCTCTGACTAATCTCTGACCTGGGCTTGGCATTTCAATAGCTGAGCCCCAATCACAAGAGGTTTGAAAAAAAAATTCCTGAGCAGTCAGTATTAACAGCCCATTGTACAAATGTGGAAATTGAGGTTTGCAATAATCACAAATCATATAACCTTGTACTCTGACTTGAGTTCCAGGGAGAACTGGGACTATGACATGTCCCACTTTTGAACTCCCTTAGAACATTCACTGGACATTTCTGGTATCCAGGTTCCTCACATCCTTTTCATCCCCACACTCACCTCCTTCCTTCCACTGGGCTGTGAGCGCTACATGCAGACAAAATCAGTTTCTCGGCCATCTCTCTATAACCAGTGCCAGCCTCATGACTGGTTGGCACTGGGTAAGTACTCAGGGACTGTTGAACTGAGGAATAAAGAGAAAGCTAATGGTCTTGCAATGGAAGGAAAAGGAGGATAGCATACTGGAGGTTACAGATAAGAGTCATTTTTCTGGATGAGAGAAATGATTACTGTACACGTATGAGGAGTTTCTTACAACATTGGGCATGACAAGTCAAATCTATATATAACCCATATCTTCAGCAAAAAGGGTTGGTTATATAAATTATCATATACTGAGAGCAAATTATACGAACAGATATTTCTCACAAGAAGATATGCAAATGGCCAACAAACATGAAAAAATGCTCTACATCACTAATCATCAGGGAAATGCAAATTAAAACCACAATGAGATACCTACATACTCCTGCAAGAATGGCCATTAAAAAGTCAGAAAACAATAGGTGTTGGCATGGATGTGGTGAAAAGGAAACACTTATACACAGCTGGTGGGAATGTAAATTAGTACAACCTCTACAGGAAACAGTCTGGAAATTGCTTAAATAACTAAAAGTAGATCTACCCTTCCATCCAGCAATCCTACTAAGGGGTATCTACCCAAAGGAAAAGAAGTCATTATATCAAAAAGACACCTGCACATGTATGTTTTATTGCAGCACAATTCATGATAGTAAAGCTATGGAACCAACCTAAGTGTTCATAGGCCAGTGTTTGGATAAAGAAAATGTGGTATATATACACCATGGAATAAAAAAGGAGCAAAATAATATCTTTGCAGCAACTTGGATGGAGCTGGAGGCCATTATTCCAAGTGAAGTAACTCAGGAATGGAAAACCAAATACTACACTATGCTATGCTATGTGTACACAAAGGCATACAGAGTGATATAATCAACTATGAAGACTCAAAATGGGGAGGATGGGAGAGAGAGCAAAGAATTTAAAAAGTACATATTGGGTACAATGTATACTACTCAGGTGACAGGTGGGCTCAAATCCCAGACTTCACCACTCTATGATTCATCTATGTAACCAAAAACTACTTGTACTCCAAAAGCGATTGAAATAAGAAAAATATTTTTAAAAAATTATTGCACACTCATATAATGAAATACTATAAAGCTGTATATGGTGCTATTGTGCATGCATTGTCAAAGGGCCAAACATTTGTTCTTGGGAGGTTAAAAAAAAAAAAACAGCTATCACAATTATTTGCTGCCTTCCAAAGGACCCCAGTATATAAACAGATACAGAGTATACCTGCGGTATTAACATTTAATGGTGGTATTCAAAAGGCTCCTATGGGAGCAGTAATGAAGAGAGGGTTGGGAAACACTGCTATAGTAGAATCACTCACGACAGAGACAGATGCTGAAGATGAGTGCTGCATGAGAAAAGCAGGTTACAGAGAGGCACAACACAACTTTGGTAAAATGCATGCACACAAACACAATAACACACACACACACACACACAGAATGATACATTTATATCACGGGAAAACATGGAAACCATAATTGTAGTAGCATTCTTTGAATAGTGGGGTTGCAGATTATTTTTACTTTCTTCTTGCTTATCTGCATTCTCTAAAGTTGCTACCATAAATACATTCCTTATGAGAAAAACAACTCTGTGTGTGTGTTTCTAAGAGTCAGATCATTGCATTACTCTGGTGTTCTGCCAAAAGAATATATAGGCAGCCCTTGATTTTTGCTGCTTCATTCTTTATCTTTCTTCCTATCAATAAGCTTGTGTCCTGCCAGCTTGGGACACTCACTCAAGTTAATAAGGATCCATCCGCTCTGGCACCCACAGCTTTAAGCTCAAGACGACCTACCTGGAGCCCAAACCCGCCTGCAGCTCTTCAACCAGTTTTCAGGGAATCTGAGTGAATGGAACAGGCTTTTCTACCTGCCCCCTTCTCACTCTGTCCTGCTACGCTCCTCCTCAGCTCCTCACTGGCTCTCTGAACAATCCCAGCTTCTTTTCAGCTGGCCTCACTGGCTTAAGCTCCTTCTTTCTCCTTTTCTAAGCTGCCACCATGTGTCTATTTCCTAGGCTTCCCCCTGCAAGGCTGGCCACAGGCAAACATGAGATTTCTGTGTTCTCTTCAAGACCTTTAATCTTTGGTTGTGGCAGTCAGCTTCTGAAACGGCCCCCAGCGATTGGTGCCTTCTAGTATCGATGCTTTTCGGCGGTCTCCTCACATACTGAATCTGCACTAGTCTGTGTAACAAACAGAGAATGATGAAGTAAGCACTTCATAACTTTCAAGATGAGGTTAAGGATTAGGAGACTAGGATTTTTTTTTTTTTTTTTTTAAAGACAGGGTCTCACTCCAACAACCAGGCTTGAGTGCACTGGCACAGTCATGGCTCACTGCAGCCTCATCCTCCCACCTCAGCCTCCTGAGTAGCTGGGACTACAGGTGTGTGTTACCACATCCAACTAATTTTTGGAGTTTTAGTCAAGACTGAGTTTTGCCACGTTACCCAGGTTGGTCTTGAACTCCTGGGCTCAAGCAATCCCCCAACCTAAGCCTTTTAGGTGCTGGGATTACAGGTGTAAGCCACCATACCTGGCCACCACCCGGCCTCTTTGATTGGCTGCCTTGAGGAAGGCCAGTCACCATGTCAGGAGGACACTCAAGCAGCCCTGTGGAGAGGCCCATGTGGAGAGGAACTAAGGCCTCCTGCCCACAGCCAGCAACAGGGAGTGAGCCACTTTGGAAGTCCATCCTCCAGCGCCAGCCAACCTGACTGCAACTGAACCATGACAGACTCTGAACCAGGACCACCCAGCCAAGCCACTTCTCAATTCCTGACCTACAGAAACGTTTTAAGATAATAAATATTTATTGCTGTTTTTAAGCCACTAGGTTTTAGAATAATTTGTTATGCAGTCATAGACAATGAATACATTTGTGTTTTTAGAATTCTGTTACCCCATACCAGGTGAAATAGACAAAATTTAAAATAGAAGGAAGTCACAAAGACTTAACAGGCCCAGTAAGTTTTTCTGATCTATTCCTTGGACTAAATTTCCTCACTTTTTTCCGACACATTTTTCTGGATGGTTTTAATAACCAAATATCCTCCAGCAAGGGTTGAGTGTTGTCTGGTTTGCCCACCTACAGTCTTAGCCTCTCAGATACTTCAACTCATGGTAATCCTGTTTCCTAGCAAGCAAGTCAGCAGGTACAAATCAGGAGACCAAGGTGACATTTCCTCAAAGTTCCTAAAAAGTCACTGATCCCTTCCAGGTTAAATTCCATAACACTGTATAAACATCAATGAATTTTTAAAAACCATTATTAGGTGCATTTTAATGTACTCCAAGCTTGTTTTCAACTTAATTTGACCCACTTTTTTTTTTTAAGTCTATGTGATCATTTTACTCAGTTCTACATTTGCCCTTTAGTTCTAATGGTCTTTGATTGTTGTTAATATTTGCGGTTGTTGACTCTGGCTTTTATTTGTTTTCGCTGCTTTTCAGTGTCTTAAGAAAGTAAAATTTTTTGCCCATATTGAATTGACTATAATATTTTAAGATTCTTTTAAATATTGCTCACATTAGCCCATTTGTTGTTTTAATAGGTCTTAAGTTGTTTCAGCTGTTTTTCAGTTAAATATTTTAACTTAAAAAAAACTGTCTGAAGTTATAGCATTTTAAGAATGCAATTACATTTATTTCAGCACTCTCACATTCATAACTGCTTTTAATATTTTAATAACTTAGTTATTAAATAAATTCTATTCTTGGAATATGATTTCAAAATGCTGCAGGGAGGGGAAAACAATTTTAAAAGATTCTGTTAACCCTATGTTTTAAAAGAGAAGGTTGTGGGCATGGTGGCTCACGCCTGTAATCCCAGCACTTTGGGAGGCTGAGGTGGGCAGATCACGAGGTCAGGAGATCGAGACCATCCTGGCTAACACGGTGAAACCCCATCTCTATTAAAAATACAAAAAATTAGCCTGGCGTGGTGGCGGGCGCCTGTAGTGTCAGCTACTCGGGAGGCTGAGGCAGGAGAATGGCGTGAACCCAGGAGGCAGAGCTTGCAGTGAGCCAAGACCATGCCACTGCACTCCAGCCTGGGCAACAGAGTGAGACTCCATGTCAAAAACAATAATAATAAAATCAAATAAATAAATAAAAGAGAAGGCTGATACTAAAGCTTTTTTGTTTTGTTTTGTTTTGTTTTTTTGGAGACGGAAACTCACTCTGTTGCCCAGGCTGAAGTGCAATGGCATCATCTTGGCTCACTGCAACCTCTGTCTCCCAGGTTCAAGAGATTCTCCTGTCAGCCTCCTGAGTAGCTGAAATTACAGGCGCCTGCCACCATGCCCAGCTAATTTTTGCATTTTTAGTAGAGATGGGGTTTCACCATGTTGGCTAGGCTGTTCTTGAACTTCTGACCTCAGGTGATTCACCTGCCTCAGCCTCCCAAAGTGCCGGGATTACAGGCGTGAGCCACCACGCCTGGCCTGATACAAAAGTTTTACAGAGGGAGCATGTGAAGCTGCAGAAGATCTTGGGTCCAGCTCTGGTTATCTCAGTCAAATAACTGGCACATCACTGAGGCAGTCATTTCATTTCTGCTAGAGTAAGCTGATACATCTGTAAAACGGGGAATCATATGTTTTGGGTCAACTTTAGAAGGTTACAAGGCAGCTGTTAGGACAGCAGTTCTGATCGTCCCAATATACTCTTATTTGTTTAAATGTTTTAACGTTTATTTTCAAAACAAATTTTATCTTGCCATGGAACACGGAAAAGCTACATCACTTTCCATGGATAAAAAGTTATAGTAAAATAAATACAAAAGAAAATGAAACAATGTTATTAAATCCTAGCTAGACACAATTGAAGACTAGCTCAATTTGAGAATTGTTAAAGACATAACTAGCATAACACCTTTCTTGATGCTGGAAAAAAAGATGTCTGGAGTTGAAAGAGAACTGAAAAAGGAATGACTTTCTCATTCTAGGATTCAGTGTTATTTGATGTGGTTTCTTGGTTCCACTAAAATCAAGGGACAAGCAGTATGAGTCCCACATTTTTGAAAAAGCTTTTGTGAGGAAAGATATGGATGGAGCAAAAAGTTTGATCACGTTCCAGGAACAGGCTTTCTTGGGCTACTTAGATCTTTTTTTCCCACGTGTTGTCTGTCTCTTTACCAATCTAAGGTGGGCTACATTGTAGGAAAAGGCCAAAAATGTGAGCTAACCCATTTTAAATCTTAGTAACATCTGGGACCTTTAGGAGAAGGAAATAATTTGTGATCCAAAGGAGAATTCAGCTTGCTGGAAGCTGGTGTCCCCAAGGAAAACGGAAAATGGACCTGCCTGTGGGAAGGGGAGTTGCTGTAATATGGAGATGTTCAGAAGACTGCAAATAACTTTGAGGTTGTTTTAGTCTGGGTTAACTTGTGGTCTTTAGTGCATTCCAAATATACAACGATGTTTTATGAGTTTACAACTTATACAAAATGTAAGGCATTATGGAACTGTACCATTAAACTGTGAAGTGGTTATCATGAGTGACTGCAGAATGATCCTCACACAGTTCACCCTGATAGGGGAAGAGGACTCATCCAGTCCAACTTTAGGAACCAGAAGTTCACCTAGGGGTGACCCGGTGGACTCTGGGCTCAGTCAACATGAATCTGAGTCAGCATTTTCCTAAGCATATTCTCAAGAATGTTAGTGCCAAGAGATCTAACAACAACAACAACAACAACAACAACAAACAATTTAAAAACGGTTCTATGATCCTTTTGCTGGAGTCCAGTTACTATACCCTCCTGTTGAAGATTTATAATTCATGTCAGTAGAGTAAGAGCTCTGAGAACTCCTGTAATAAAGAATTTGCTTACCTTTGCTTCATCACATGTTTTTAACACTTGTTGGCCAAATAAACAGTCATCAATAACCTAGCAAAACTCATATTCAGGGCCATCCTAACTGACTTTTAACAGGGCAGCACCACCAACAGGGCAATTCAGAATCAAAACAAAGAAAACCACTGAGTTCTATTTTCTTAAATACTTTAAGGAAGAGTGGATTTATCTGCAATTAACTTAAAAGAGTATTTGCTGAAGATTTCAAGATGGATTTTTGGACATTTTAAAGAGATTTTAGAATCCTTGTTTGATGTCAACATTGTAGTTGTCCAATCAATTTCCTTGATTAGACATAGCAGAAGTGTCCTAAGGTGATCAGTCCTGATCATGGTGTGCTGGAAACAGGCCTGGAACAAATGTCATCAAATGTGATCACTTAAGAGAAGTATGTTGCAAGCACCAATGTCCAGCACAAGCGTAAATTGTTACTTCCAGGAGATCTGGTTCTAAATCAAGTTCTCCCATTAATCAACATTATGACCTAGGGCATGATCATCTCCATTTTGAAGATAAGGAAACTGAAACTCTGAGAAATACAACAAATTATCCAAAGCTAAACCCCAAGCTAGGAGAATCGTACTACACCCAGGGCCAGGGCTCTGGCTCTCAGCTCAGTGTCCTCTCCATTGCTGTACTCTGCCTTCCCAGCCCTCCTGCCTCTCAGGTTCACACTTGGCATCATCTAACTCTTCTTCAGGTAACCTGGATGTCTGTGCTCCTTCTATTCTAAGTCTTAGATTCATTGCTCCTGCTTCCCCTAGGATCTTCATTCCAGTCATTTCCAACTCAGAATGAAATGATCCAGTGTGATTCTGGCCCTTCTGATTGCTGATGGGCTGAGTCCCAGCCTCAGCTACAGGCCCCTGGTTTGTATTGGTTTGAATCACCTTAACAACTCTTGACCCATCAATGACTGTGGCCAAACCTTGAGTTCCTCCAAGAGGCTTTAGCTTTTCCCATTAGGATACTTATTCCAGGAGCCTTTATGTTGGGCTAGGAACTTAATGACTAAAGGACAAATAGTGGCTCCTTCCCACTAAGATTCCATCTCTTAGCGTGGTAAAGGAACAAAGGTCCCAGGTGTAGAAAACACTGAACTAACTCCACTTCAAACCATGCTCCATCCTATGCCTACTGCCACTCCCTGGCTCTCTGTCTGTCTCCACCCCTGACATCCTCGGCCTTCATTCTGCTGGTCATCCATGCTGCCTCTGTCCTAGTCTGTGGTGACTTTGGAGGCTCAGTTGTCTTGAATCTCTGTCTTCCCAAATTCACTGCCTTATCTCTGGCTCATGGCATGCCTCCTGGGAAGGAACTGGGACTGTTCTTCATGAACTTCCCCCAAAGGCGGACCAAGCAGATTAGGAACATGTAAGTCCATGCTCCCTGAATCCTTTTTCCCTTCCCTACTGCCCCCTCAAAAGCCACTGGTAGGTGGGTGTTGGGCAAGAAGCACCATCCTCCTGGGCATATAAATTCTAAGCTTCACCACCTCCTCCCTTAATAAAACAGCAGTGAGGATCACAAGGGACACTGACACTTACTCAGCCCTGACCAAATACCAGGCATTTGCTAATCAACTGCATTAGGTAGTGTATCTCATTTAATGCCATGAGAATTCTATGAAGGTAGGTATTTTGAATTTCTCCATGTTTACAGATGTGGAAAATAAAGCTGGAAGAGGTTGAGCAATTTGTCAAATGTAAATACTAAGTAATGGATCCAGGATTTGAAACCAGACCATTCTCAACTATCCCATTGTCTCCCTATACAGGCAGCCTCTTCCTTGGAATCATATGAAAAAACAAACTTCTCAAAGCGTACATTTTGCCTTCTGATATGGTTTAGCTCTCTGTCCCCATCCAAATCTCACCTTGAATTGTAATAACTTCCATATATCATGGGAGGGACCTAGTGAAAGGTAACTGAATCATGGGGGTGTGTTTTTCCCCTGCTGTTCTCATGATAGTGAATAAGTCTCGTGAGATTTGATGGTTTTATAAAGGGCAGTTCCCCCTCACATGCTCTCTTGCCTGCCGCCATGTGAGACATGCCTTTGCTCCTCCTTCACCTTCTGCCATGACTGTGAAGCCTCCCGAGCCATGTGGAACTAAGTCCATTAAACCACTTTTTCTTTACAAATTACCAGCCTTGGGTATGTCTTTATTAGCAGGGTGAGAATGGACTAATACACCATCTTCAAAAACATTCTATCCTGTGTACACAGAAATGGGTTCATAGGAGAAAACATCCTTTTTCCTTTTATGGCTACTCCTCACTTCTAATGCTCTCCATCACAAATATGTTTCAGAGATTAAGGGAGTGGAGGCTTAGTCGCTTGTATGTTGACTATTTTAAACACCAAAATCCAGCTCTGAAAATTCTCCCTCTGCATTTTATTCAGACTATTATTATACAAAGCAAACACTTAGGCAATCTAATCTGTCTAAACATTTATATCCCACCCAATCTTTTTAAAACTTTGGGCTCTGCCAAGCACTTTCTAAAGAACCTTGAAAGGCAGTTCCCATGGCTCATTTTGTGTCACATGAAAATATAAATGACAGCATTGATAATGGTTTATTAGGTCCCACTGACAACTACAAAGTATAATACGTTGGTATTTTCCCAACATGGGCTCAGTCCTCAGATTTCGGCCCTAATATCCATTACATTTGTGTTCTCAGAACTTCACTGAGATGCTTGGGCCATTAATCTTCCAGCCAGATCCTGTTGCTTGTTGGGGGCCCAGCCTTCCCCAGGTCCAGGGAGCCCCACTCTGGTCAGCTGCTAGAACTGAGGAAGCTTGCCCCAGGTTCAGTTGTATCTAGGCCTTCAGCCACTAAGCCAGGCCTGGAAGCACGACAGGTCCCCCTCCCTAGCAGCAATGGGCCTAGGGCCTAAGTTGGTGTGTAGTATATTTAAGGAGCCAAAATGCCACCTAGACCTCTGTAGAGTGACAGTTTTGTATCACTCACCCTAAATAAAGGTAGACTTGCGCTTGGCCTACCAATTCCACAAAAGTGGACCAATCACCATAATGCCTTGGGGATAACTTCAAGACTGTAAAATAGGTGACTGAAGATGTCCCATCAGTATCATCTTAACGTAACCCCTTGGTTGGAGTAGGGGGGTTAAGGTTTGTCAATGTTTATTTGTTTTGAAAAGATGGGTTTAGGTTTAGATGTACGTAATTGGAAGTAAAGTTGAGCTATTAAAGGCGGCTGTTTAGCAGAAGTTAGAGATGTGAGAATGAAGACCAGAAGAGAGGGCAGTAATGGCAACAGACATAAATGCCTGTTTCAGCTTAATCAAGTGGTATGTGACTTCAGTCATAGCCAAGAGCCTGTTTTGCAAGCAGATTTCCATACAGGCTAACAGGGATAACTCTGAAGTTATCTCCAACTCCTTACTCTGCTCATACCCACTGAACCCAAAAGTCTTACTAAGATTTCCTCTATAATTTCTATTTTACTTCTCATTCACCTTGACTCCTAATTTGAAAGTCATCCTACATTCACTTTTGAAGATGAGGTTATATATATACACACACATATATATACACACACATATATACACACACATATAGACATATATATACACACATATATACACATACATATATACACACACACACAGTCATTTGTTATTAATTAGTACATTCTACTACTAAGAATGTAGAAGGACAATTTTTTTGAGTGTGTGGTGGTGAGATACAATCTGATATATTTTTATTCCTTGTGTTCCTACTTCCCCAAATCTCTCCACCTCCTGAAACTGAAGCATCTACATCCTCCTTCACAGCAAGGACAGATAACAACTTTGAACAAGGGAGTCATTCCTAATCCTGGGAGTTTAAAATAGTGTTTTCTAAATTCTTGGTCTAGAGACTTATCTGCAAACAAAGCCTGCCCCCTCCAACCCCCAGTAACAATAATCAGGCTTTGTTCAAAATAAAATAAAATATATATATTTGTTGGTTTCAAGGAGGCAGAGCCTGGACGACTGACCAGAGGACACAGCTGACCTCCTATCCTGGGTGCTTTGCTTCCCATTTGGAATTCTGGGAGAAGACCACCCCCTGTGTGCCCTACATCAGCAAGAGGTGGCCATGGTGGAGTAGAGAAGACAGAGTGTCATGCAGGCTTTGAAATATCTCCCTGGTTTCCCACAGCCTAGAGAGAGGTGAACCAGGAGCTCATGCATGGCTCAGTTTCATAATAAAAGTGTGAAGGGGGTCTGTGGATGATTAAAAGTCCAGGTTTTGGGCAAGACTAGCTGAAAACCAAGGCAGGGATGGTCACCAGCTGCACAATTAGAGCCAGCCCAGAGCACAGGTGAATGCAGGTATATCAGCCAGAGACGAGGAGATGAAGGCAGGCAGCCCAGGACATGCTGGGAGGACAAAGGGCACCTCTAGGATGCCAACAAGGACCCAGAGGGCAGAGAGTGTACTTAATAGTCCTCCCTGTTACCACTGCCATCAACATACTCCTGATTGCAGAGGTCATCCTGGGGAGTGGGAGCAGGAGGCAGAGAACCCCAGGTGGAAAATAGCCCTGGAGCTTGAATTAACTAAGAGCCTGAATCTTTAGAAAAATTATCCCTAGAAAACTGTTTTAAATTAGATAAGAGAGTGAAAGTATGAGAATACTTGAAAGTTTAAGTTTATATTCTACTGTCTTTGAAAATAAGACATAATAAGTTATGTTTGTTTAAAATAGAAATATTTTTAAAGTAATGGTTCTCTTTATTTGAGTCTATTGCAGAAATTTAAAACCTGCTGCAAGAGGTGTATTTAGCACTCAAAATATCTAACCTGCACTACAGCACACTGAACCCATGGTGTGGCGATACTTGGATCACAACTTTGTGATACAAATAATAAGATTATGTTGTAGGCATGGTTTCTCTGAGGCTGAAAGCACAACTACTTTTCTCTTTCAAAAGAATAAAAATGGCCAGGCGTGGTGGGTGGCTCATGCCTGTAATCCCAGCACTTTGGGAGGCCGAGACAGATGGACCATCAGAGGTCAGGAGTTCGAGACCAGCCTGACCAACATGGTGAAACCCCATCTCCACTAAAAATACAAAAATTAGCTGGGTGTGGTGGTGCGCACCTGTAATCCCAGCTACCCGGGAGGCTGAGGCAGGAGAATCGCTTAGACCCAGGAGTCGGAGGTTGTAGTGAGCCGAGATCACGCCACTGCACTCCAGCCTGGGTGACAGAGTGAGACTTCATCTCCAGTAAAAAAAAAAAAAGAATAAAAATATAATATTTTCTTATAGTAACTTATCAAAATTGATATTACTAGGCTAAGTTTCCAGATAAGTTCTTTCAGCCTAAATCAAACGAAAAAAATCAAAGTACAATTCAACCTCTTTCTCAATAAACTGCAACTGTTATTAAACCTTTAAAAAAGGCTATAATCATATGGCTAAAACGATCTTTTCCAACTCACTCAGAAACACTTCTTAGGATAAACATTCTCAAACCACTGAGAAAAGCCGCAAGACTTTCAGCACATTTGCGTTCAAAGCCCCTCTGGACAGAAGAATTCCTCCAATAAAAGCCTTCCTATGCCTCATCATCTGTACAGAGCATTGGAACTAATTAACTGAAAAGATGGCTTTAATCTGCTTTAGGAGCTCGTGCCATGTTTTTTTCTAACTACCTAAGTCCTCATTCTAATAGGAACAATTGATGCCAGTAATGATACCAGCAATAGCATGAAAGCTACGGAGAGCCCCCAGTTGGTACAAACCTGCAGAGATGGAGGGAACCCGCGGGCCACAGCCAGCAGGTCAGCTGCTTTGGGGGAGGGGTAAGTATGAAAAAATCAAAAAGTAACAAATGACATGCCTCTCCTAAGAAACACTTTTATGAAAAGCAGACTCTCTCCTTCCCTCAAAGCAGTATTTTTAAGATTTTGAAAGAGTCTATATATTAAAACTAATTTTACATAGGTAAACATGTGCCATGGTGGTTTGCTGCACCTATCAACCCATCACCTAGGTATTAAGCCCAGCATGCATTAGCTATTTGTCGTAATGCTCTCCCCCGACCCTCCCTCAACAAGCTCCAGTGTGTGTGATTCCCCAAAAACAAAAATATCAAAAAATAAAATAAAAAAGTACCAGAGCTCCTTGAAGAAATGGCTGATTTGATAACTGGGGCAGGGAATACCCAAGTTGAACCTGGAGCCTCTTATAGTGCCAGAGAGTAAGGAAGTACTAAACACATGCACACACACACATATGTGAGCACAGGCACGTACACACACAGAATGACGGGGTTGTGCCAAAGGGATACCAGAGGCCAACTCAATTCAGTGACTAAGGCTTGAATAATTTGAGCAATAAAGTAGAAGTGAACTGTAGCCTAAAGTATAAAATAAATATCCATGGGTCCATATTGATATCAATAAATAAATGATACTGATATAAATAAATACATAGGGAAAAACCCTAATTTTTATCATACATCTACTTATTCATTCCAATGAAATATTCGTTAAGTGCTGTTATACGCCAGGCACTGTTCCAGCGAGTGAAGATGTGGCAGTGAACAAGATAGAGGAAGTCCCTGCTCTCGCAGAGCTTTCATTCGAGGGGAATAAATAAACCAACTCCAAAAATTTCAGATACTTGAGTGGTGAGGTATGACAGTGAAGGTCTCTTGCAGGAGGGGACAATCAGAAGGGGGGCCTGAATAATAAGGAGGAAGCCCTAGGAAGATCTGGGGGTCAGAACATTCCCAGAAGCACGAAGAGCAAGTGCAAGGGCCCTGTGGGGTGGTGGGGAAATGGGGAGAGGGAGCCAGAGTCATGCTAGAGTGGAGTGAGAAAAGGCAGAGGAAGTTATGAGGCCAGAGGTAACTGATCATGCGTGGCTTGGCAGGTTGTATGAGTTTTCTAGGGTTGCCATAATGAAATATCACAGAGTGGGTGGCTTAAATAACAGAAATTTATTTTCTCAGTTCTGGAGGCTGGAAGTCCAAGATCAAGGTGCCTGCAGGAGTGGTTTCCTTCAAGGCCTCTCCTCGGCTCACAGATGGTCGACCCCCTGTGCATATGCAGCCCTGGTGTCTCTGCATGTCATAATCTCCTCTTCTTAAAAGGACACTAGTCAGATTAGGTTAAGACCCACCCTGACAGCCTCATTTTAACTCAATTACCCTTTTTTTTTTTCTCCCTCGAGACAGAGTCTTGCTCTGTAACCCAGACTGGAGTGCAGCGGTGTGATCTCAGCTCATTGCAAGCTCTGCCTCCCAGGTTCAAGTGATTCTCCTGCCTCAGCCTCCCGAGTAGCTGGGATTACAGGCAGCCTCAATTACCTCTTTAAAGATCGTATCTCCAAATACAGTTACAATCTGAGGTACTGGGATCTAGGGCTAAACATGAATTTGAGGGGGACACTATTCAGTCCCTATAACAGAGGGCCGGGAAACAAAGAGAACTCTGGATTTTTCTGAAGCACAACAGGAAGGCCACGGAGGGTCTGCAGTAGAACGTGTCACAAAAGATAACTG
Organism: Chlorocebus sabaeus; assembly: GCF_047675955.1. Classification (NCBI taxonomy): domain Eukaryota; kingdom Metazoa; phylum Chordata; class Mammalia; order Primates; family Cercopithecidae; genus Chlorocebus; species Chlorocebus sabaeus. The sequence goes on along the minus strand of NC_132929.1, from coordinate 47,107,218 downwards.
CCTATGGTGCTGTGTGGAGCACGGGCTATTGGGAGGGGTTAGTAGGAGCAAAAGCCAGAGGCCAGGTGCGAGGGTGGCTGCAGCTGCCCAGCTGGAAACAATGGGGTACACACTAGGGTGACAGCATGAAGATGGAAAGAGGAGGACAGATATAGGGCATGGGAAGAAGAAAAGACAGGATCTGCTGATGGACTGAAGAGGGACAAGAGAAAGGCTGTTCTTCAGGATGACTCCCGAGCATTTGGCTTGAGCAATGGGTAGATGGTGGTGCCCTTTACCGAGGTGAAAACAGATGTTATTATATGATACACACGGATAAAAGGGAAACATATCAACATATAATGCTAGGTTTGTCATCTGTAAGTCTAGAAAGAGGACATGTGGAAGTGGAAGGCAAGGCTCAGTGCACAGTTAGAAAGTGAAGCAGCAACTGTACTATGAAACCCCAGGATCAGACAAAGAGGGGCAGGGAGCACATCACTCTTCTAATTAGTTCAAAGAATGTCTTGGAAGAGGCTGGATTCTAAAAGCTGTTCAAATGATGCACCCATGCCAGAGAATGTCGGATGTCTTCCAAAACCCATTATCTTCCAAAACAATAGACTTTTTAGCTGAGCTTATGGCTATCCCCTTCTAAGATGACATTTCCAGGCCTTCCTTGAAGCTAGGTGTTGCCACCGGGGTGCATTTCTGGCCAGTGCATTGTAAGTAGAGGTGGCCTATGACAATTTCCTGGAAATCTGTGTTAACAAACAGCAGGTCTATGTCCTTTGCTCATTGTCCTCCCTTTTTATTCTCTATCCATATGAAATTGAAATATGACGGCTGGAACTTTGATGGTCTCTTGGAATGTTAAAATTAGGACCAAACCCAAGGGATAGAAGAGTAAGAAATTGGAAGGCTCCAGGCCCTGAGGACTCTGTGGAGCACAGCCACCTTTAATCCACTTCTGTCATGTTTAAGTCACTTTATTTTGGGTCTCTGCTACTTAACACTGAGCTAAATCTGAGCGGACACAATAAGCTAGGGAATCATGGGCACATGGTGGGGGAGATGTTGGGGCTCAGTAAACAATACCCCAAAACAAAGACCTCAGAAGTAAAAGGTTTTTCTCTATTCTCTACCAAGGCTAGACAGAGAAACTGAATCCCTCTTCTCCCAGGTGGGTCACAGAAACCAGAACCTCTTTTCCCCAAAGCCAACCATAAAACCTAAAAATATATCTCTAACTTTCCCAATGGCTTTCTGTGTAAAAACTGGCCATAAACACTACCTTGTTTGACAGTCATAAGAACCCCACTCCATTCCAGAGAGGGTCCTACCCACACTCGGAAGGAATGAATGCAAGCTTAGAGAAGCCAAGAAGAACCTAGACAGCCAGGCCCTGCTGAGTTTCCCCTTAGTCTATTAGCATTAGATTATATCATTTTTGTCAACCATGTTTCTACATGGCTGTCTATACTTTGTTGAACCTAAGCATAAAAATGGATACTTTAAAAATATGGACACTTTTCCCTGTATCTTTGGGTCTTCGTTCTGAAGGCTCCTACGTACACATTTCCCCAATTAATCTGGCTTTTGTGAGCTGATTTCTCAGTGAACCTTCAGAAGGCAAAGGGGAAGTTTCCTTGGCCCCCACAGAGACATTTACATATGTTCCAGGCATCCTTTCAACTTAGTGATAAACTGGATTCTAATGGATCTCTCCTAGTCCCATAGCATAAGGTCTGTGTTGAATTTCTAAAATGAAATCACGCTAAAAGATTGATAGGTAGGTAAAATAATAAAAGCAGAAGTATTTGGATTAGAGGAGGCAGGGTACCAAGGACCACGGTTTGAAAACCACCTAAATGATAGCGATGCTAGCATTATCCAACTGATAGCTTTCTATGGTATGCCAGCTGACATCCTTCCCCAACCTTTTAGGAGTTGTATGAATAATACATATTTGCAGGGTGAAGACAAGCTGTATAGATGGAGAGCCATCAATTCTGGGTGTCCATCTGGAGTACATGAGGTAGGGAGGAAAGCAGCAGAGGTCAGCACTGGGGCTGTTTCAGGCAGCCCATATTCTCTGTGTAACATGGCCTGCATGCCACACCTTCCTCTGTCAAGTATATCTTTTTACTAAGAAAGAAACAGAAAACAAGCCCATACATATATGGTCAACAAGAGTGTCCAAATCATTCAATTGGTGGAAAAATTGTCTCTTCAACAAATTGTGCTTGGACAACTGGATATTCACATGCAAAAGAATGAAGTTGGACCACTTTCTCACACTATTTACAAATATTAAATCAAAATGGGTAAGGGATCTAAAAGTATAAATCTCAGAAAGAAACCTAAGTGTAAATCGTTATGACCTCAGTCTAGGTAATGGTTTCTTAAATACGATACCAGATGTATATGCAGCAAAAAAAAAAAAAAAAAGGGTAAATTAGACTTCATCAAAATTTAAAACTTTTGTGCTTAAAAGGACACTATTAAGAAAGTGAAGAGACAATCTCAAATTGGAAGACAGTATCTGCAAAGTACATATCTGGTAAGTATTCAGGTATATAAAGAATGCTTACAACTTAATAATAAAAAGACAAGCAACCTAATTTACAGGTGGGTAAAGGATTTGAATAGATATTTTTCCAAAGAGGACATATAAATGGTCAGTAAGATGCTCAACATTAGTCACTGAGAATAAAACAGGCCGGGTGTGGTGTCTTATGCCTGTAATCCTAGCACTTTGGGAGACTGAGACAGGCGGACTGCCTGAGCTCAGGAGTTCAAGACCAGCTTAGCCAACATGGTGAACCCCATCTTTACTGAAAATACAAAAATTTAGCTGGTCGTGGTGGCATGCATCTGTAATCCCAGCTACTCGGGAGGCTGAGGTGGGAGAATTGCTTGAGCCTGGGAGGTGGAAGTTGCAGTGAGCCGAGATAGCGCCACTGCACTCCAGCCTGGGCGACCAAGTGAGTCTCTAAAAAACAAAAGCACGAGAAACCACTTCACTCCCCACTAGGATGACTAGAGTTAAAAAGATGGACAATAACAAAGGTTGACAAGAATGTGGAAAACTTGGAACCCTCATACGTTGCTGGTGGAAATGAAAATGCTGCAGCTGCTGTGGAAAACAATTTAGCAGTTCTTCAAAAAGGTAACTGTGGAGTTATCCTACGGCCAGGCAATTCCTCTATACCCAAGGCCACACAATAACTTGCCCATGAATATTCATAGCAGCATTATTCATAATAGCTAAAAAGTGGAAACAACCCATGTCCATAAACAGATGAATGGACAAACAAAATGATATATCCATATCATGGAATATTACTTGGCAATTACAATGAAGAACTGATCCATACGAACACATGGAAGGCCACTGAACTGCACAACGTAAAATGGCTCGGTTATGTTCTATGAATTTTACCTCAGTAAAAAATAAAGAAAAGAAAAGAAAAGAAAAAGCAAGGAAGGAGACAGGGCTCTCCTGATATTTCAAACCAAGCCCAAATATTGTCTTCCATATTTCAACAAGCACCCTGGCAGGAAAAAGAATCAATGTGAAGAACCTGTTATTTTTTTTTTTGGAGACGGAGTCTCGCTCTGTCGCCCAGGCTGGAGTACAGTGGCCAGATCTCAGCTCACTGCAAGCTCCGCCTCCCGGGTTTACGCCATTCTCCTGCCACAGCCTCCCAAGTAGCTGGGACTACAGGCGCCCGCCACCTCGCCCGTATTTTTTTCAGTAGAGACGGGCTTTCACCATGTTAGCCAGGATGGTCTCGATCTCCTGACCTCGTGATCCGCCCGTCTCGGCCTCCCAAAGTGCTGGGATTACAGGCTTGAGCCACCGCGCCCGGCCTAAGAACCTGTTATTTGACTTGAATTCAATCATTCTAAGAAAAGTAGCAACTTAAAAGGACACGTTAGGCCTGAGTAGGCAGGAAAGGGTTAAGAAAAAGCTAACTCAGCAGGCCTGTGATGCTCAAACCTTGCATATTCCACAGAAAGGCCTGCCTCAAGGACTGACCCTTGGAGGCTCCTGGGAGGTAACCTCTGGGTCCTTGGAATACTGTCCTGGTAAGAGTGTTTTTGTATGTCTGAGAACACAGACCACCCACTATTCAGGGTGAATAACTGTTTTTGCTGTGGGGGTAGAGGAGATTGGGTTGGGAGAAACTAGAGGTCAGTCACACAGGTGCTGCATGAACTCTATGACTGGCCCCAATAAAAACCCTGGACACCAAGGCTCTGGCATGCTTCCTTGGAGGGCAGAATTTCACATGTATCATCATATATTGTTGCTGGGAGAATTAAGCACATCCCTGTGCAACTCCACTGGGAGGGGATCCCTAGAATCCTGTGCCTGGTTTCTCCTGGACTTGGCTCCATATGCCTTCTCCCTTTGCTAATTTTTATTTATATCCTTTCACTGTAATAAACCATAAGTGTGAGTATGAAAGCATTGTTTGTTTGTTTTTGAGACGCAGTCTTGCTCTGTTGCCCAAGCTGGAGAGTGCAGTGGCGTGATCTCTGCTCACTGCAACCTCTGCCTCCCAGGTTCAAGCAATTCTCTGCCTCAGCCTCCCAAGTTGCTGGGATTACAAGCTCCCACCACCATGCCCAGCTAATTTTTGTATTCTTAGTAGAGACTGGGTTTCACCATGTTGACCAGGCTGGTCTTGAACTCCTGGCCTCATGATCTACCTGCCTCAGTCTCCCAAAGTGCTGGGATTACAGGCGTGAGCCACCGTGCCTGGCCTGAATGCATTTTTGCATACTGTGCTTCCTTTTAGCAAATCATCAAACCTAAGGATGATCTTGAGGGCCCTTGACACACATAGGTCTTAAAAATTCAGTATGCTGGCACATCCAATGAACTTAACATACACATCAATCACACAGATGTAGAAAGTGGGTAAAATACCAAGCTACATGTGGGAAGATGGTGGTGACACAGAGGCCACACAGCCACCGTCATAACTAGGGCTAGATGACAACCTAAGTTCCCATCACGGAGGACCTGCGCATATTTACTCAGCCAGCCTTAACAAGTGGCTAGTGAGGAGGTGTTCAGCAACCAACAGGCCAGAAAAGTAGGGGTGTCAGTCAAGAAGAGCAACCTTCACAGGCTGGAGCTCCAAAGAAAACCCAAGAACGAGGGAGGCAAATTTGTCCCAATGCCTGGAAGGAAAGTATTTTCCCCAAGAGTATGGCTTGAGAGAGGACTGCAGAGCAAGACCTGGAGAGAAGATAAGGGAGAAAATTCTGGGAGAGTGCCTGAATATTCTCCTAGACTGGAACCTAATGCCAATCTTAAAATTTGAGAAATTTATGCTTGTACTTCAAACTGGTTTTTTTTTTTTTTTGAGACAGAGTCTCGCTCTGTTGCCCAGGCTGGAGTGCAGTGGCGCGATCTCAGCTCACCGCAAGCTCCCTCTCCCGGGTTCACGCCATTCTCCTGCCTCAGCCTCCTGAGTAGCTGGGACTACAGGCATCTACCACCATGCCCGGCTAATTTTTTTTGCATTTTTAGTAGAGACAGGGTTTCGTCGTGTTAGCCAGGATGGTCTCGATCTCCTGACCTTGTGATCCACCCGCCTCAGCCTCCCAGAGTGCTGGGATTACAGGCGTAAAGCCCGGCCTCAAACTGGTACTTCTAAAGAATGCTCTGTGAAGGAGAAGTGCAACAAGGATATTAATATGTGTTTCACATATCACACAGGGGTCTATGTTTGGGAAACAGTAAGTTAAGCAATTTTATGTTTTGGGGTTGTTTTTAACTGCAGGACTTCTCAGAACCTTTAAAATGATAATTTGCACTATGCATTGTCAAGATGGTAAGATTAAATGCAGCACTCCTGACTTTATTTGGCCACAGAATTCTCCTTCAAGCAGGATTTCAGAGATGTATGGCTCTAACAGACACCAGGGTTGAGAAAATTGCTTATCTAGTGGATTAGACATCTATACTTCATAAAACACAAAGGCTTCCTTTCTGAACCCTGTTTTCATTTGTGCTGCTTTGTTTACCTTAATTTCTCAGTAAAGATAACTGAGAAGCAAGAAGTGTACTGGAATGAGCACAGGCTTTGAAGAAAGATGAATCTGGGTGTGACCTCTGTTATTATGAGGATGAAAATGAGATAAAATAGTTTAGTAAGATACTGGCCATAAGAGAAGGCATCAAAAAATATATAATTCTATTCCTCTTTTTTTTTTTTTGGAGGCAGAGTCTTGCTCTTATCACCCAGGCTGGAGTGCAGTGGCACAATCTTGGCTCACTGCAACTTCCACCTCCTGGGTTCAAGTGATTCTCCTGCCTCAGCCTCCTAAGTGGCTGGGATTACAGGCGCCTGCCACCACGCCTGGCTAATTTTTGCATTTTTAGTAGAGAAGAGGTTTCGCCATGTTGACCAGGCTGGTCTCGAACTCCTGCCCACCTCAGCCTCCCAAAGTGCTGGGATTACAAACATGAACCACTGTGCCTGCCCCATCTCTCATCTTAATGCCTTCAAGCTCCTATATAATCGTTTGAGGGAAAAAGTTATCTTCACACTTCCTCCAATATCAAAGGGAAAATGTGCACTCTGGTCAGCCACATACGATGGTCCCAGAAAATCTGGAAGGCTGGAGATTCCAGCGAGTGGAAACTCGAGGACAATAGATTTGGAGTGGGCTACAAGGGGAGGCCTGTCCCAGCAGGGCAGGCCCCTTGGTTAGTGACACATGTGAGCCTCATTCCACTATTAAGAGCAAACAGCTTTCCCTCTACTCATCCATTTCTCCTGGACTGCATCAGTCCCCATCCCGACTACCCTTTCTAGGAAGGGTGACAAGAGCTACCACATCTTAGTGCATCTTAGGTGGTGGGCAGTTTACGATAACAATCTCATTCATCCTCCCAGCAACTTGGAGTTAAGGAATAAAGAAAATGGACTCAGAGAGGTAGAATACCTTTGAAGGTCATAACTATTAAGTGGCAGAGTCAGGATAGGAACTTGCATGTGTCTGACTCCAACCCCATGTTAACCACTGCCCTCAACTCACCATGAACTCCATCCTCCCTCCAATGGGCCCCCTCTGCTTTCCAGCCCTGCAGCCAACTCCCAGGGGTGATCTTGGGAAGACAGCTCACCCACATCAAGAACCTGGGGCTTGATGATAATTGAATACGCCTTCATCTTTCTACCATTCCATCCTTACAGAGCAGATTGCAGGGGGTCCTCTAAGACTCAAGTCTGTCCTCTGGGGACTGGTACCGTCTTGGATTGAAATTGGTACTTTGATGTGTTGGGTAAGAAGATTAATAGAGAAAAACGTCTGTTCCACGTTGGTACACGATTAGCCAAGTGATTTCCATTTTCCTATCACCCATCAGCTCTGGGTCATGGGGAAACATCTCCTACCTCATTAGGGTTTTCCCCAGAATCCTCATCAGAAAACGTACCCACTTTTCGCCAGGGAAAGAGGTGAAAAGAATATGGGTCGGACCGGTGTGATTCACGGAAAAGAGGTGTTATAAACAAGCCTTCTGTGTTTATTGCCTGAGCAAGAACAAAAAATAGTCTTTATTGGAAACATGTATTTGAGAGCATCTGGATCCATTTAGTAAGCATATTTATTTCATAACAATATGAGCTCATGATGCCAGGATGATTAATGAGCTTTTATATTTGACCACTCTTTTTGCCTAAATCTGCAAGTCTGATAGGGAGTATAATTATCTAAGATGGGGCAAATATGCATTTTGGTTACTTTTTGTTGGAGGGAATCTCTTACGTGGAATGTATTTTACCATAGATAAGGTTGGAGAACATTGGAAACTCCTTTAGGCATCTTCAAAATCAGCAGCATCTGAATTCTCTGAAAATAATTTCGAGGTTCTTAGGTAATGTTCTTGCGTTTCCCCTGGGGGAAATACTGACCGAATCTTCCGACCAGGGAAGAAGAAGAAAGGAGGAAAAGAATTTGGGCTAAAATTTTAATAAGACTGAAAACTTTACTACCAAACGTATTTTTAAATAGGCAGGATAATATCGTATATTATGACTACATTGGAATAGAGATGCTATTCTCTCCATGGCAAACTTCAGAATAAATTATGTCTCTCTTAAACTCCAAGCAGAAGCCTTTAGGGCTTAGAGAAACTAGACAGTTTGGACAGTGTCACGGCACTGTCCAACCTCTGAAAGGAGCACAAGACTCCTTCTTTCTCCTTCATTCCTCATCTGGTGAGGAGCAGCACAGATAGTCCTGACCAAAGGCCTAGCTGGTCACAGCCAGATGGGGCAGAGCTTGTGCCATGTTTCACACAGAAGAGAGAGTTCCTGCCCTTTGCATGGTGCAGCCCTTTCAATTTGCCTCCCAGAGCAAGTTCACCTCCTGGTGGTATCCGGGATGAGATGTCCACCACTGCTAGAGGCATCTTACCCATAAAAAGGCCAGGAATGAACAAGTCCAGTCAGTTCTGCCCAGTGGCTCTTAGTGCTCGATCTTGGAGACATGTCCTTCTCGACTTCTTGCCTTCTGATCCTGAAGGTCATAGCCAGAGTGAACCAGGGAAAAGCAACCAAAGAGGCCTGCTTTGAGCTAGGCAAAGGGGTCCTTGTGACCCAAAGTGGAGCAGCCCAAGGTTCCTAGTGTGAGGAACTCCTGGGAGGGGTCTGGAGACACAAGGGCCAGCCAGTGTTAAAGGGTCTATATTCGCCTGGTGGTGTTCCCAAGGTAACCATGCCAGAGTCACTACAATAGGCTATGACTAATCCAGCGCACCAGGAAATTATCCTCCCAAGGACCCAAGATGTCAGCATAAGGCCCAGTTTATAAGAGTTACCACCTAGAGAGAGCACTGAATGCACGACTTCTGTGAATGGTATCAATAGTAAGCTGGGAAAACCGGAAAAGGAAGATTCTGGAAGAGATAACACATTCAAGACCCAAATATCAACTTCTGTCAGGCCCACAGCCCTGGCTTTTCCTCCAAAAACAAAAAGAAACAAGCAGGAATCTCATCTTCAGTGTACTGCTTTCTCCATAGAACTGGCTTGTCTGAGTTCCACATAACACATTATTCTTTGCAACTTTAGAGGCCATTTGTCATTTGCCTCCCCATTCCCTCTTTAGCCAAAGCAGACAACACTGTCTGCCAGAGATCTGTAAAAAACTTAGCCCATGCTGACTGCTCTCTTCCTGCCCAGGCAGCTCTTTAATCTGAGTGCATGTGGGCCCTACCTGAAGTGTTAGCCCCTGCCCTGGCTGAAGCAGGGAACTGTACGATGCCCAGAGCTAGTGATGCCTGTGTGTCTGTGCACAGTCATTCTGTGCTGGCTGCCAGAACCACTTGGGGAGTTTGTGTAAACGGTTTCCAGTGTTTCACCTTGAGAAGCTTATTCAACAGCATGGCAAGGAGCTATGTGATGCAAACAACTCATAAAAGCAGACCTCATATCAGAGGTGTGCAGGCCTGAGGCTGCATGCAGCCTTCTCCACATGCAAGCTGCCATTGCTGGGGACCAAACCAAGAATTTGCAAGGAAGTGTGTGGATGACTACAAGACCCTCCTGGGCCCTCTTCATAATGTTGAGTGGCAGGGGGTTGTAGGGTTAAATGAGGAGCCAGGAGGTGCAGCATCTTGGGGGCCATGGTGTTGGAAGAAGGGGGAAGGTGTGTACCATTCAGTTGTTCAGCTGATAATCTATCAACTGAAGCGGGGTGACAGATCATGACATGCCACTGCACCACCAACCAAAAGGACTTCCTGCTGGCCCCAGGAAGGGAAGCTCCCACTGGGCTAAGCATGGGCAGGAGTGTGTGTGGAGACATAACCAAAAATCTGCATTGCCTGCTTCCCCTGCTCACCCCCCTAGCACCACATCCCAACCCTCACCCCCACTCCACAAAACCATTCCGCGTGGAAAAATCCAAGTAGGCGGATGTGAGGAGGTTCTTTTGCAGGTGATGTGGCCACATCTCATGCACTAAGGCAGAAATGGGGCCTGCTCTGAGCAGCAGCCCAGAGCCTCCCTGTGGGATGGGACCTGCTGCTCTGCCGTGTCCTGGACTCAGCCATTTCTAACTGTGTGTTCTGGCTCAGTGCCTGCGTCAGCCCCTTTGGTTCTGGTGATCCCCTGGCCTTCCCTGGTGGGCTTATCAGACCTGGTCTTCTCTATTTGAGTCTCAGCCTTGCTCTGCCTACCCCAACCCTTTGCCACCTCTGGTGTGCTCTCCAACCTGGGATGAGAAACTCTGTCTAGCCCCAAGCCCATGGAATCTGATCAAACAAGGATGGAAAACCCTGCCAGGGAAAGGGTTTTCCCTTTCCAATGACACTTGGCAGCTCAACTCTTACATGTGGAATGCGTTTCTGGGTTTGAGCATGCTACTTCAAATCTCAGTCTCTGGAAAGAGATCCCAAAATAAACCAACCCTAAGCTTGCTCCCACAAGCAGACCCTCCAGTCTGACCAAGAAATCAGAAGGCCCTGAAATTGCTGTGGTGGACCAGTGTGGGCATCAGGCAGTGGAGTTCAGCCCCCCAGAAACCCACCACACTAAAGGGCTCAAAAGGCATCCCATCTTTCTAACATGATGCACTGCAAAGGTTGAGTGATGCTTCCTCTCCTCCCTACAAGTTCCACTGGCCAGAAGACAGGATATCTCCCTTGCAGGTATACAGGCAGGATATAAGTACAACTAAGCACACACTCAACTTCGAAACTCTGCACTGTAGCTTGAATCACATTACCAGAGGGGGTCTCCAGGTAGCCCAGAGAAAATTATTTTTAAAAGATAATAAATTATTTCTCAAAAGAAAACACAAGCATCAATTTAATGCTCACCTGGAGAAAGGACAGCCCAGAACAGCTAGGAGAATCTCGGAAAAGGCAGAGTACTAAAGGGGAACTAGGATTTGCAGATATTAACACATATCACAAAAGAGTTATAATGGAATCATATTAATGGAATGTAATAGGCAGTTTTAAAATACATCTTATAATACAGAGCTATTCTCACAAGTGTTTTTTAACACTTATTGATCACTTGCTGACAGTCATTGTTCTAAATTATTTACATACATTCAATCATTTATCCTAAGAGGTAGGTACTATTTTATCATCCCCATTTTACAGATAAGGAAACTGAGGTCTAGAGAAGTTAGGCAACTTGCTCAAGGTCAAAGTCATAGAAATACTAAGTCAAATCCAGGCTGTCTAAAACCAGAGTCAATGCTTGTATCCACTACACTCAGCTGCCTCCCTTATAAAATCAACAGGATGTTATTGACAGGATGCGTTTCATATAAATTATTGTCGGGACACTCAAAACAGCATTTCACAGGCCTAAAATGGTGATTAAATGAAGAAGCAATTTGGAAAACTGCTTATGATGTAATGTGAAGTGAAAAGAAAGCAGAATAAGGGATGGATAGAAATTTCCGAGTAAAGTCATGAAAATAATATCAATGGGACAAACTGGAAGAAAATATAAATGTATGGAAGCATGCATAATGATTGGCCTAGTGTAGAGCAATGGTCCCACCCCATACCAATTAAACCACTGTCTGGAATTGGGTGCCAGGCTCCAGGAGTTTTTAAAGATTCCCAGGAAATTGAGAGGACCAGGGAAAAGCATCCATGATGTACCGTCATGTTTGGGAACCTCTGGTCTAAAATTCTGAGAAGGTAAAGGAGTCTAAATAGAACAAGACTTTTCTCCCCAATAAATGAAGAGTAAATAAAAGGTCTATAGAAATCTAAAGAAAAACTGTAATTTGCAAAAAAAAATTCACAAAAAGAGAAATATAAATAGTCAGAAAATGCAAAGTTGCTCAAAAAAAATTAGGATCTCATTTTTTACCCAATAGAATAGCAAAGATGGAAAGAATGATTATCCCCAAAACACAAAGGTATATGTTCAAAGACAGTCACTAGCACATTGTTTTAAATAGCAACATACTAATAAAATAATTATTAATAAAATATATTATGATCCATCCATTAAATGAGATACTTGGAGCCGTGAAAAATCATGGACTAGGTCTTTATTGGCCTAAAAGCTGTTTACAATATATTGTTAAATGCAGAAAGACAAATTAAACAACATTATATATATAGGTTTTCTTAAAAAACTAAATAATATGTAGAACAAAATATTAATGGAAGTTATTTCTGAGTGGTGAAATTGGAGCTGATTTTTTTCTCTTGCTTTTAGTCCCTATTTCTGCTGAACAACAAACAACAACAGAAAAACCTTCCAACCTTTAATGAAAGAAAAATTTAGGCAATTAGAAAATAATTACTGTAGGGCAGAGAAATTTCCCTTGTCCTGCAGCAAAGGCCCAGATTATTTTAAATAAAACAGGACCTGTCCAGACAACACCTACTTTAGCAAATTCTTGTGTCCTAAAAGAAAATTATCTAATTAAACCCATATTCCTTTGGACAATGGTAAAATCTCAGCAAAAAGATTCCCCTGGCTGTGATTTCAGAAGCTGGGAGTTGGTTCCTCGGGAAGATGTTTATCAAAGGCACTTTGATGCTCTATTGGAACTTGCCAACACAATGCATTTATTTTATTATCTTGCTTGTCATTTCTTAATTTGGAACTTAAGTTCTCGTATAATGTTCTCCTGCCAGACATTTCACTGAGAGTTTAAACTAGACAATGCAATCAAAAAGAACACATTATACACTCTAGATTTTTACTGTAGTTTGTACTCTTATACAATAGCATCTTCATGGATAATTTTGGGCAGGATTCATAAGAGTTTAAAAAGCTGAACCCTGCCTAGAATATGTGCTGAGGAATTTAGTGAGAAAAGTGATGAGAAACTTCTATAAATGCAGCATCTGATCCAAAAACATCAACCAAGCCAATCCCTCACTATCAGCAATCAAACCATCTCAAGTTCCCGGCTGTCCCTATGTGGCTTTGAAAGCCCCTGAACGTCAGGAAAACCTAACCAGAGAGAGAAAATACTACTTTCCAGAACTCCTTCCAAGGAGGGCTCTGCAGATGGTTATAAGTCCTCTGATAAGGGGGCCTGTGGCCATGACAACCACAGAGGTATGCCTGAGTGACAGGAGAGGGTCACCAAAATGCTTTCTGCTTTCTAAGGTGGGTTCCCCTCAAGCACATTATTTTCTTGTTTCTTGGTGAAGGGGTGTGATTGTTAAACTGTTCTCTTTTTTTAAAAAAATTAATTTTATATTTAATTTTTTAAAAATTTTATATTTAATTTATATTTAATTTAATTATATATTTAATTTTATATTTAATTTAAATTGAATTTTTTTTTATTTTTGTTTTATTTTTTAGAGGCAAGGTCTTGCTCTGTTGTCCACACTGGAGTGCAGTGGCACAGTCATAGCTTACTGTAGCCTCGAAGCCCCGAGCTCAAGCAATTCTCTCAGCTCAGCCTCCTGAGTCACTGGGACCACAGATGCCTGCCACCACCCATGGCTAATTTTTTTTTTTTTTAATAGAGACAGGGTCTCATTATGATGCCCAGGCTGGTCTGAAACTCCTGGCCTCAAACAATCCTCCTGCCTGGGCCTCCCAAGCTGCTGGGATTACAAGCGTGAGCTATCACGTCCAGTCCAATGTTATTTTTAATAGACATATAAGAAATGTATGAATTTTACGGGGTACAATGTGTGTTATGGCACATGTATACATTGCAAAATGATTAAATCAGGCAAATTAACATGCCCATCACCTAAGATACTTATCATTTCTTAGTGATAAGGACAATTGAAGTCTGCTCTTTTAGTAATTTTGAAATACACATTATTATTAATTGTAGTCATCATGCTGTGCAATAGATCACTAGAACCTATTCCTTCTAACTGAAACTTTGTACCCTTTGACTAACAGCTCCCTTTTCCCCATTATAGCCACCATTCTCTACTCTCTGCTTCTATGAACTCAACTCTTTGCATTCCACATACAAGTGAAATCATGCAGTATTTGTGTTTTTCTGCCTGGCTTATTTCACTTAGCATAAAGTCCTCTAGATTCATGCACGCTGTCACAAAGCACATTGTTTTTATTTTGGTCAATGCAGCATGCAAGTTTCAGAGCAGAGGTGAAATACCCAGAACAGAGGAGTGGCTGCCCCCAGTGGTCTTCCTTTCTCCCTTTTCACCTAGCACAGCTTCTTCTCTAACCAGTGTGGAGTAAATAGTTGAAGAATATTGAAGCATCCACAATTCTTAACATACTCCTATGAAGAAACCAAGAATTTTAAACTAAAACTTCGAGATGGCTTAAGTTTTAAAACTTCAAAATATAGTAAAACATTTAGATGAGTACCATCAACAGTCACGCTACCTCACTCCCTCCTCTTTTAATGGTCATTCTCCTCTGTGGTTATTGTTCCTCCTGTCCAACTCAGTGCGACAAAGGACGACTCAGACTAGAGACTCATGAAATAACAGGGCAGAACCTGAGAGCACCAGGCAGGTGCTGAGGGTGTACCACGGACTCAACAACAAAGGTTCTGCTTCTCTAGCCATCGAGGAGATTGAAATAAAAGGTCAGCACTGGGTCGGGTGTAGTGGCTCACGCCTGTAATCCTGGCATTTTGGGAGGCCGAGGAGGGAAGATTTACCGAGCTGAGGAGTTCGAGACCAGCCTGGGCAACACAGTAAAACCCTGTGTCTACTAAAATACAAAAAATAACCAGGTATGGCGGCATGTGCCTGTAGTCCCAGCTACCCAGGAGGCTGAGGCAGGAGAATTGCTTGAACCCAGGAGGCAGAGATTGCAGTTAGCCGAGATCGCACCACTCCACTCCAGCCTGGGCAACAGAGCAAGACTGTCTCCAAAAAAAAAAAAAAAAGAAAAGTCAGCACATACCCAGGGTCAGTCTCAGTCTCACTGAAGGAGGGAAATATCTAGGGGGAGACTAGAAGAGAAGAAATAAAGCCTCATCTGGTGGAAAAAGAATAGAGATACCAGATATGTGTAGCTAATTTTACAGTATACATAGCTGATACTCTGGTCTAGTAGCAAAATAACAGTGGGATGGCTGGTTAATAACAGAAGAGGGCTTTTAAAAAGAACAAAGTTGGAAGACATACTTCCTGATAAAAAATGTGCTACAAAGCTACAGTAATGAAGACAGTGGAGTGTTATCATAAGGCCAGACATATAGATTAATGAAACAGAATTGAAAGTCCAAAGAAATCCTTACATCTAAGATCAGTTGATTTTGGATAAGGGTACCAAGACTATTCAAAGGGACATAGTCTCTTCAACAAATGGTGCTGGGACAACTGAACAGACCCCCACAAGAATGAAGTAATGAAGTTAGAACTCTACCTTACACCATATACAAAAATTAACTCGAAATGAATCAAAGACCTAAATTTAAGTGCTAAAATTATAAAACTCTTAGAAGAAAACACAAGGGTAAATCTTGACATCCTTAGATTTGGGCAATGAATTCTTAGATATGACACCAAAAACACAAGCAACGAGAAGAAAAAAACAGATAAATCAAACTTTATCAAAATAAAAATTTTTATGCATCAAAGGACTCTATCAAGAAAGTGAGAAGACGAATGGCAGAATGGGAAAATATTTGCAAATTATATATCTGATAAGGCTCTAGTATCCAGAACATACAAAAATCTCTTAAAACCCAACAACAAAAAGACAACCCAATGTAAAAATGGGCAAAAGAGCAGGCGCAGTCATGTGCAGCTGTAGTCCCAGCTACTCCAGAGGCTGAGGTAGGAGGACTGCTCAAGTCCAGGAGCTGGAATCCAGCCTGGGCAACATAGAGAGACCACCCTTCAGTCTTTAAAAAGGAGAGGAGGAAAAGGCCAGGCACGATGGCTCACTCCTGTAATCCCAGCACTTTGGGAGGCCAAGGCAGGTGGATCACGAGGTCAGGAGTTCAAAACCAGCTTGACCAACATGGTGAAACCCCGTCTCTACTAAAAATACAAAAATTAGCCAGGCATGGTGGAGCGTGCCTGTAATCCTAGCTACTCAGGAGGCTGGGACAGGAGAATCACTTGTACTTGGGAGGTGGAGGCTGCAGTGAGCTGAGATTACACCACTGCACTCCAACCTGGGTTACAGAGCGAGACTCCGTCTCAAAAAAAAAAAAAAAAAAAAAAAAGAAGAGGAGAGCAAAGGACTTGAATAAATATTTTTCTCCAAATAAGATATATGAATGGCCAATAAGCACACGAAAACATGAAAAGAAACTCATCATTAGCCATTCAAGAAATGCAAATCAGAACCACAATGAATACCACTTCACACCCACTACTAGGATAGCTACAATTCAAAAAAAAAAGAAAATAACAAGGATGTGAAGAAAATGGGCTAATATTGTGCTATGTGAATTTCACCTCATTAAAAATAGAAGACATATAAATGGGCAATAAGCGCATGAAAAGATATACAATAATGGAAGCAGGGATAGGGCAGAAAGAGCAAAAAGAAAGCAAAGAGCATTGAGGTCCATTATAGTGGCATTTCACAGGTTATCTCATTTAATCCTTTCAAGAGACTTCATGAGGTCGATGTTATTAATCTCATTTTGCAGATGAGAAAACAGAAGCTCAGAGCAATTAAAAATCTAGTTATAGCTAATAAATGGCAGGGTTGGGAAGAGGCTTCTCAACAAGGTACCAAAATGACTGCCACCAAGATTATAACTTAAAGGAATAGGACATTTGCAGATGCACTGAAAACTGGACCCTTGATTTTATGGCACTTTTACAATGTGATAACACATAAAAACCTGTGATAAAATTTTATGTCCATGCAGCCAGGGACGCAAAGCCTTGGCCAGTGTGGAGGATAACGCAGGACAGGTGTTGCACAGTTATGCACGCTGCTTGGCCAACTCCCTCAGCCCTGCTCCGCGTACGGATTCTCTGATCCAAAGACAAACACCCAGAAAGGCTTGGCAGGAATGTGCGTCTTGCCCGAGAGGTACAGACTAATGGAGACAACAGGCCTTAGGGAAGCTTCAGAGGTCATCTGGTCTTAGTGGGCTGAAACACACATCCATGAACCAGATGTATCTGAATTTCCCGGGGAGCTCATAAAATGCAGATTCCTGGACCCCGTGCCAGACCTCAGGTGGGCAGGGCCCAGAAACGAGAATTTTTAAAAAGCTCCCCAGAGGGTCACCCTTATCTATTGTTGGTGGGAATGTAAAATGGTGTGGCCACTTTGGGGAACAGTTTGGGTATTTTCTGAAAAGTTAAACATAAGAGTTACCATTTGACCCAGTAATTCCATGTCTAGGTATATATGCAAGAGAAATGAAAAAATATGCCCTCACAAAAATGTGTCCATGAATGTTCTAAGCAGCATCATTCATGATTCATCAAGTGGACCAAATATCCATCAACTGATATTGAGCAATAGAAAGGAATAGGCTATCAATACATGCTACAGCATTAATGAACCTCATGGATGTTATATTAAGTAACAGAAGCCAGATGCAAGAGACTACACAGTGCATGATTCTATTTATATGAAATGTCCAGAAGAGGTAAATCTACAGCGGCAGAAAGTACATAGCTTACTTGTTGCCTGCGGCAGGGAGTGGGAATGGATGGGGATATTACTGACATGATAAAAATGTTCTATTACTGATTTATGCTGATAGTTGCATAACTTGGTAAATTTACTAAAAATCATTGTACATTTGAAACGGGTGAACTTTATTATATGTAAAATGTGACTCAAAAGAGCTGTTTTTGTTTGTTTGTTTGTTTGTTTGTTTTTTTGAGACGTAGTCTCGCTCTGTCGCCCAGGCTGGAGTGCAGTTGCTGGATCTCAGCTCACTGCAACCTCCACCTCCCGGGTTCACGCCATTCTCCTGCCTCAGCCTCCCGAGTCGCTGGGACTGCAGGCACCCGCCACCTCGCCGGGCTAGTTTTTTGTATTTTTTAGTAGAGACGGGGTTTCACCGTGTTGGCCAGGATGGTCTCAATCTCCTGACCTCGTGATCCACCCGTCTTGGCCTCCCAAAGTGCTGGGATTACAGGTTTGAGCCACCACGCCTGGCCTTTTTTTTTTTTTTAAAGAAAAGGTCCCCAGGTGATTCTGACATTCCAGTAGATTTGAGAACCAATGAATTCCAATATACTTACTGTGCAATGAGGAACCTGAAACCCAGAGAGGGAAATGATTCACCCAGAGCCACAAAGTGAGTTCATACAGAGCCAGATTGCCTCTGATCTGTGTCTCCACAAAAGGAAATGGAATGCTGGGAGAGGACCTGATGAAATTAACCAAAGGGGACTGCCAACCTCAATGAGTCAGTCCCCATTAAACCCTTTTCCCCCTTAACTTGCAGGAAGCTGGTTTGTTTTGCTTGAGTGAACCAGGAAAGGGGCTCAGGAAGCAGCTGTGGGGCAGTGAAAGGACTACAGGCTTGGAGTCAGAAGGCCTGGGTTCAAACTTGGCCCTGAGAGTTCATCGTGATCCTGGGCCAGTCACTTCACTTCCCAGGGACTCATCTGGTTCATCCATCTGTAAACAAACCCGATCATATCACCCTCCCAGGATCACTGCAGGACCAGTAAGGAAGATATTGAGTAATCCAGGTAGGAGATGATTTCCTTCCTGCCTAATCTGAAACCACAGATGTCCAGCCCAATCTGTTTATCTTAAGGCTACAACCAGGGCATCCCTTCCAGCCTGTGGGGCACTCACATTCCCTGACGCAGGCACCAGTCACCCACCCTGATTTTGGACCCAGTTCCAACTTGATCCCAGTTCCCAGGTGCCATAAAATTCTGGAAAGGTGGAAACAAGACTTTTTTTTTTTTTTTTTTTTTTTTTTTTTTTTTTTTTTTTTTTTACAGCTATGAGAACTGCAGACTGAGAACAATAAGTATTTTTAAAATAACAACTTTTCGAGTGGCCACCGACACATCAAATATTGGATTGGGCGTGGTGTTATTATAAGACCAAGAGAATGTAAAACATCCTGTAACATATCTTAGTAGAAGATCTTTGCCAAGGGAAAGAAATCTGTCTTCTATCTAAGAGGAATGTTTGGTAATTGTTTGGGCCTTGGATAAACTCAGGCCATACGTCTTGGGCCAGGCATTTTACATTACGGACTAATCATAGAGCCCTGCAGTGAATACAGACATTGTGGAGTAAGAGCAAGTTACTGAGATGGTCATGGCAGCTTTGACACTCACAGAGACGTGCAGCCTGTGTCCGGATGGGGAACATTCAGGCCAAGACACTTTCTTAAAAGGAAAAACGGGAACACTGGTATCCCCTGAATGGACCCCATCTAAGTGGATCTTGAACTCCCAGCCTGTGCCATCAGATAAGAATGTCAGTGTGGCAGAGGGCGAAGGTAAGAAGGGACCCATCCAACTCTGCCTGCTTAGGTCACATTTTGTTGGCTTTATCAGCTGCAAGAGAAATCTCACTTCTCTGAGGGACCTGTGGGTGTCATTCACAGTGACTTCTGGTAACTGAGCTAGACAGTGAAAAACAGGCATTCTCTGTAAAAGGGCACTTGGGACTGACAAGAAGACAGAAGAAACAGAAGCTTGCCACTCATGATAGCAGCACAGGCTTAGGCTGGGAGAAAGAAAGATGAACTTGAGAGCCTCAGGTTCAGAGAGGTGTTATAGACTTGCTAAAAATGTAACTCCAAGCAGCAGCAGAAGATAAATAAGAACAGAAGGAGCTAGAAGGGAAATGGACTAAAGCAGGAAAAATACAAAGAAAAGCAAAGGCTAGGAGATCAAACATCGAAAACAATACTAGCAAACACATAGCACATGTACTGCAAGTGCCCTGCCCCAGGATTCATGGTGGCCTCACACCCTCCAGGGACCCGCCCCCCAGGCAGCCCCTGGGAGGGACTGTTTCATGTGCATCTCCCAGGCCTGAAGAGAAAGCCTAGACTTTCCACTTCCAGTTAAACATGGAAGAGTGACCATCTCACCTCCTCTCGCTTCCAAAACCCTACTAAATTGCCTACTGTTAGAGATTTTAAAACGTTTTAACCTATGAGGACAAAGCAAAAAGAGAGGAGATATCCACAAATAAAGATTTCAGCAAACTTGGAGAAAAGTAGAGGAAAGCATTGTAATTGAGTGTAAGTTGCAAACATTCATATCCACCGTGGAGGAAACTTGAGAACAAAGTCATCTGGACTGACAGATGCCCCAGCAGCCCAGCCCTCAGAGACACAGGAACCATGAAAGAGGAGGCTCCAGTTCATGACGGAAAACTGAGCTACTAAGCCCATGTTACGCAGCCAGGCTACTATGTAACCCCCCTGCTCCTCTCCAAGCAGGGGAGAGATTTACTCTTTGGAGAAACTGAGAAGGGGCTGCAGACCCAGGAAACAGGCACCCTGGTGAACAGAGCTCAGGGCGAGGGGCACCCAAAACACCAACCACACGTCCACATCTCCAGGTAGGAGATTCAAAGATTCTTCTCTGGAGAAAACCAACCACCTCAGAGAAAAAACATCTACATAATGACAGTTGTGTGCAGGGTTCTAATAAAA
The DNA here is from genome assembly GCF_047675955.1 of Chlorocebus sabaeus. Classification (NCBI taxonomy): domain Eukaryota; kingdom Metazoa; phylum Chordata; class Mammalia; order Primates; family Cercopithecidae; genus Chlorocebus; species Chlorocebus sabaeus. The sequence continues at coordinate 47,086,698 of NC_132929.1, read as the reverse complement.
AAAGATAGCTCAAAATCTGTTCTCCTAAAGAAAAGTTCATCAACCAACTACCCCACCTACGCATGCTGAGCTGCATGGCACGGGGCATCTGCAGCACGTGCACACAGAACTTTCGACCTGTCCAGTATGGATATGCTCTAAAAGCTGACAGCCGTCTGGGGAGAGCCCCTGACAAGAAAGGCAGGGTTAACACAAACACGAAAAGAACCTAGAGGTAGGGGGAATAGGCAGGGAAAATAAAAAGAACTCTGAAAATCCTGTTATATTTGGCCAGGCGTGGTGGCTCACATCTGTAATCCCAGCACTTTGGGAGGCCAAGGCGGGTGGATCACAAGGTCAAGAGAGCGAGACCATCCTGGCTAACACAGTGAAACCCCGTCTCTACTAAAAATACAAAACATCAGCCAGGCGTGGTGGTGGGCGCCTGTAGTCCCAGCTACTCGGGAGGTTGAGGCAGGAAATGGCGTGAACCTGGGAGGCGGAGCTTGCAGTAAGCTGAGATAGCGCCACTGTACTCCAGCCTGGGCAACAGAGCGAGACTCTGTCTCCAAAAAAAAAAAAAAAAAAAAAAAACCTGTTATATTCTTAAAGAATGTTAATTAAAGTATGTTAAAAAAGTGCATCCATGAAACAAGAACAGAATGCTATGTGAAGGAAATAATCAGAAACTAGAAAGGTCTTGGAAATTACATGGTCATAAAAATTAAAGAGTTCAGCAGAGAATTTAGAAGACAGACAAGCAAATGCCCCAGAAAAGAGAACCAAAAATAAAAACAACAGAAAATAGGAAAGACAAGGAAATTTGAGATGCTATCCAAAACAGCATTCCAGAAATAAAGAACAGAGAACATACAAAGAAGGAAAGTATCAAAGTGATATTGAAAGAAACTACACAAGCACCTCTAGCTTGAAAGGGTTCATCGAAAGGGATGCATAGGAGACAACAGATGTTCAAAGGCCCTCCCCAAGGTACCTCATCATGAAGTATGGGAATGCCAGAAATCAACAGAAGACCTGAAAAGCATCCAGAGGCAAAATTCAATCACACACAAAACAAAGAGCATCAGAATGGCATTGGTCTTATCACAAGTAGAATGCTGGAAGACAATGGTGGAATACCTTCAGAACTCTAAGAAACAAATGATTTCCAACAGCGATTTCCAAAACTGGTTTAATTATAAGTCAAGTCTGGGGTACAATCAACACATTTTAGATATGCAAAAGTGAAAACAATACTTCCCTTGCACCCTTCCTTAGGAAGCTATTAGAGGATGTGTTTCCAGTAACCAAGAAAGCAGAAGGATGTGGTAGACAGGGGCCACCACAATAGAGAATGCTAGCTATGCGCCCAGCCTAGAACACAACCCGTCCAGATTGGAGTGGGAGGGTGGAAGACTAAGGGTAGGAGGCCTCCAAGAAAAAGCAAAATGCAAATGGTAGGTTACTTTATGTGTCTGAGTACTCGGAAAAATGGATAGATGTCAGAAAGATATTGCATTGATTAATTTTATGTGTCAACTTCACTGGGTCATAGGGTGCCCAGATATTTGGTCAAGCATTATTCTGGTAATAATACGTGTGACTTTGAGGGTGTTTTTGGATGAGATTAACATTGGAATCGGTAAACTGAGTAAAGCAGATGGCCCTCCTCAAGGTAGGTGGGCATCATCCAATCAGTTGAAGGCCAGAATAGAACAAAAAAGCTGACCCTCCCTCAAGCAAGAGGGAACTCCTCCTGCCTGATTGCTTGTGTTGGAATTTCTGTCTCTTCCTGCCTTCAGACTTGAACTGAATTATTGGCTCTTCCTGAGTCTCAAGACTTCAGGCTTTCAGACTGGAATTACACCATCGACCCTCCTGGGTCCCCAACTTGCCAAATGTAGTAGATCTTGGGACTTCTCAGCCTCCGTAACTATGTAAGCCTGTTCCTTATAATGAACTTATTTCTATATATGCATACTATTGGCTTTGTTTCTCTGGAGAACCCTGACTAATACAGATGCATAGAAATGTTTAGAAAGTGATATATGTGATAACATACAAAAGAACTGCAGTGAATTATTTTTTAATAGTCACAATAGTCATAATAATATAAACAATAACTATTTAAAAGTTCATTTGTAACTACATGGGGGTGATTAGGGTACAGAAGTGAGGCTGGGGGAGTGGTTGATATAGGAGTGCTCAATACAGTTACCTTACAAGAAGTCAAGAAGGAATATCCAAACTGGATAATTCACATTGTCTAGAAAAATTAAGGAAAATGCCAGAAGACAGTTTAAGAAGCTTATGATAGTTGCCTCTGGGGAGTGGGATGGAATTTGGGGGAATACTGTTTTTCATTATAAGCCTTTTTGGGCTATTTGACTTTTAAATTATATGCATGTGTCGATAAGTAAAAGTTAACTAAAAAAAAAGGAAAAAAGGAAACCAGGTTTGCAGACATCAACTACAATGTGATTACACGTTAAAAATCAGTTGATGATTATAGTTGGCAGTAGGGACAAACCTATTAGCCACCTTTAGCACGTGATGACAAAGTTACTTATTTGTAGCCAGCAGCTTTTTATCCAGTTGAGTGTCTTATGGGTTATAAGCAAACTACAAAGGTAACTAATTTATGTATTATGACCAAAATACTTTTTAAATTAAGCATAAGTGAATGATGTATCTCTGCACTTCTTAGTAATCAAAGCCTGAAATAAATTTAATTACAATGCATTTAGTTTCCTCTTGGCAACAAATAACTTTTACAAGTGTTGAATGTCGTTGTAAACAACAGTAGTTTTTAAAAGCAATGCAAGCAATCCATTGATAGATATGGAGATCCCAAAAAGACACTAATAGGACAAGCAGAGGGAAAAAAATCTAAATGACAACAAATGAAAGCCTGAGACTTAGCATAAAATTCAAGGATTTAAAAAGTGCTCTCTTGGTCTGTTGTAAATAGAACCCACCCTAGCTGGTTTCAGGGGAAAATATATTTAAAGGACATCAGGCAGCTAGCAGAACCTCCAGGAGAGCCAGCTTGGAAGCTACTTAGCCAGGAACAGAGGACATGCTGTGCCAGCACTAGGCCTAAGGCTACAGACATGTCTCATACACTGTCGCCCACGGTCACCAGCACTACGTAGTAACAAGACAAAGTAGGGAGGACTAAGGCAACTGGATCCCAAGCAAAGCTTCCAATACACTTCTCCCAATTCCATCTACTGCTGGAAATAAAGAACTGTGAAATGTTCTTTGGGAGTGACATGTATCTGCTCTGGAGAAGGGTGGGTGAGGAGGTTATCAGCACACGTGGATACTCCCCCATGCCCTGGCGCCATCCTCTCATTCTGGATTGTAAGGGAGGGATGGATCATCCAGCTAGGAAAATGGAAAAGCGAATCCCAGTTACGTCTCCCTTGTCAGAAGGAAGCTAGCGGCAAGCAGGAGATGAAATGGCAAGAGAAGCCAGGGTTTTTATTTTGACTTTTCCTATTCCTCCCTTGTTCCTGGCAGGTCATAAAGGAAAGGAATGAGCCCCACATGAGGGTTGAGAAGGCATCAGGTGAGGCTAGGAAGGCAGGTTAGGGTTCTACGCACTATGATTCTTTGTTCTTAAAACAGATGGGCATTTGTTTTTTGAGCCAAAGAGGTATCCAGATAATTATAATAATCGAATTACAAATTGGTCTACTTAATGTCTTCACATACTCATTTTGCAGTTGCCCAATCAGTTCCTTTGAAAACTGGACCTCAAAAGAGAACCCCCAAAACGCAGGCCCTGGTATCTATCTCAGCCTGGGTTCCCTGAAGCAGAGCCACTACTTTATTCAGGGAGGAGGGCAATGGAGAGTGTGGCAGGGGAGGAGGGCAATGGAGAGTGTGGCAGGGAAAGAGGGAGAGAAAACAGGATGGGGCATGTTCCCCAGCTGACCTCTGCTTGGCATCCAGTGCAACTGAGCCTGGGATCATGAGGGACCATCATAAAGGAGCATCAAGACAGTCCGTTCAGAGAGGGGTAAGCAAAAGAACTTTACTAATTCCCATCTCCCACCAGTGGGATGTTCACCCCAGAGGTGCCACCTCCCAACCCTCCTGGTTGCACATGCCTGAGCATCCATGGGGCCCTGGGAGTCCTGCCCCTCAGTCAACAGGGAGCCCCAGGTGGCAGACATGAGGCTAGGAGCTGTGGCGTCTGTCCACATGAGGACAGTTTTCGCAGTGACTGAGCCAAGACTCCTGAATTGATTACAGTCAAGAGGACCTGGGGCAGCACAGGAAAGATGTCTCATACAGTGTCTAGCCCATAATTAAAATCCTTATTCCAACTTCTGGCAACTTCTTAAAAGATATTTTAGCTATCTTCCTAAAAGATAGAGTTGATTTTATTTTCAAAAAGCAGTACTAATAAACAGACACCTCTTCCAGTTGGGGATTTGTCCATTGAGTGTTTTATTTCATTCTGCAGAAATCCCCCATGCAGAAGACCACGGATCCCTGGAAGGTCCTGATATTGCTGTCAGAGAAGCCTGAACCCATACACTGCACCAAACGTCAGCACACTTGTTATGTAAACAAGTATCACACATGCATATAGGCACTATTTTAAATGTACGTGGATGCTGTTGTGATCAGTAAGATATGGAAATTTACTGAACAAACAGATGACTGCATTCCCAAAGGATCTTTTTATTCTGTAATCACTGTGCTGATTGTTCTCTGCCTTCCCGGATCTTTTCTCTGCCATTATTTGTCCTATTCTATGTCCAAGAAAGGAGCCCTTGCCCTTTGGCCTCCAGCTGGATTTGACCAGCAGGAGATGGATTGGTAAGAGAAGTCGGGGTATTTATTTTGACTTTCAGCCCCCACCCTCACTTGTTCCTAGAAGGTCATTAGACATCTCCGAGCGTCGGTTTCCCCAAATGTACAATGAGAGAGTTAATCAGATAATCTCTAAGGTGGTTTTTCAGTTGCTGGCCCATGTTTTCACTTCCTGGATCCTCTGAAAGAATAGTTATTCACATTTGCCAAATCAAATAGGTATGAATTCCAAGCTGATATTTCCTCATTGCTGTCAGGATGCTTTCTTTCAAAAATGGATCAAAATGACAAGATAAGAAAGCTTCCAGTTTGCCTTTATCTCTTTTCACATTAAGTGTTTACTGTGGACTGATTCCTTTTTATCATCTAAAGGCAGAATCAAATTTAGTAAATACCAAGCAAATGGTTGTGTGGGACTGTACAATTCATTTCTTTTAATAAGCATTTTACATGTTTCATCAGGTGCAAACTAGAACATCTGCAGTATAAAATATCACCTAGTGCACTTTGTAGGTGGCCTATCTGTATTTACAGGGCATGTTGTGCATAGTCTATAAAGTTACTCAAATATGAAAAAGACTCAATTTCTTCTCAAAAAAATTTCCCAAATTGATTTGAGGGAGTATATTAGACCTCAGCCATAGAAATCATTTTTAAACATAGAAGACTTTAAAATTCTTTCTTGAATTCAACATCTGGGAACATGGTTTATCAATCCAAGGAGAGCTGCACCCAACTCTACCAGCTCAGAACATCAAAAACAAAATACGAAGCATCTGCAATATGCAAGTACATCCTCCTGGCATCAGACCACAGAGTGGTCCTGGACTCCTGGGTGGTGGGGGGTTCATCCTAGTTTCAAAACTGTGTAAGATGATTTTCACCAAGTTACATTTGCCTCACAAAAGGCTATTTTTAAAGTTTCTATCTGGTTTTAAGCCTTCTAGCCAAGGGCTTTTCCCAGGAACATATCCCTCATTCTCTTCACCATGTAAAGCTTGATTTTTTTTTTGCGGGTAGTGTCTGAAACTGTTTTGGATATAAACATTTAAATTTAAAAATATCCTCATGCATATCAAAGAATGGAAGAACATCAGTATTATTCCATAATGCTTATTACAGATATAGCAATGGGTAAAAGTCTAGATCTGTAGGTTTATTATATAAAAACACTGTGGGATAATAAGATTATTTTCAGTTTTTCTTGGACACTAGTACAATTTTCTAAATATCAAGTATTAACACAACATGATTAAATGATTAAAATGATGAACGTTCTCCCATTTCCTTCCATAAAGACAAGCATCTAACACTGCCATATTAAGCCACCCAAAAGGCTACTCCTGTACTTTTACATTCTAAGTATTTCATTGTGTTGAGTATATTTTCCAGGAAGTCACACTGTTCAGTATTAATTTCTTTGTGACTATGACTTTGACTCAAATACCATTATTCTTAAACAGGAATATGTTTACTCATAGGAATGTTGTTTGTTAAAGACTGAAAATTTGAGGTATACACGACCAAAATATGAAAGATAATAGGCAAAATTCAAAATAACCCATCAGCAAAAGTTATAGTGAAATTTCCCTACTATAAAATTGACAATAACAAGCACATTTTTTAAAAGCTCAGCATCACTGATCAGAGAAATATAAATCAAAGCCACAATAAGATACCATATCACACCAGTCAGAATGGCTATTACCAAAACGTCAAAAAATAACAGATGCTGATGAGGTTGTGAAGAAAACCGAATGCTTATACACTGTTGGGGGAGTATAAATTAGTTCAACCATTGTGGAAGACAGTGTGGCAATTCCTCAAAGACCTAATGTCAGAAATACCATTTGACCCAGCAATCTCATTACTGGGTATATACCCAAAGGAAAGTAAATTGTTCTGTTATAAAGACACATGCATGCATGTGTTCATTGCAGCACTATTCACAATAACAAAGTCACGGAACCCAAATGCCCATCAAGGATAGACTGAATAAAGAAAATGTGGCACATACACACCATGGAGTACTATGCAGCCATAAAAAAGAACAAGATCATGTCCTCTGTAGGGCCATGGATGGAGCTGTGGGCCATTATTTTTAGCAAACTAACACAGGAACAGAAAACCAAATACTGCATGTTCTCACTTATGAGTGGGAGCTAAATGATGAGAACACATGGATACATAGAGGGGAACACCACACACTGGGGCCTATGGGAGGGCAGAGGGTGGGAGGAGGAAGAGAATCAGGAAAAATAACTAATGGATACTAGGCTAAATACCTGGGTGATATAGTAATCTGTACAAAAAAACCCCATGACATACATTTACCCATGGAACAAACCTGCACATCCTGCACATGTATCCCTGAACTTAAAAGTTAAAAATAAAATAAAATTGGTAACAAATAACAATAACAGTAATAGGAAAAACAACAGTAACAGCATGACCCCAAACCCAACGTAGAGTAAACTGGTCACAATCTAAGATGCGTAGAACAAATACGTCAAATAAAGTGTTTATCACTGTGGATATATAAAAGTGCCGAAACCTCACTTTGAAAAAATTGGTAGAAAAAAACCTGAGTATTAGCTGCATGAAAAAAACTTTTTGCAATGATATTAATAAAGAAACTATGCACATTTTTAAAGACAAATCACTAAATTTTTTTTTTTCTTTTTTTTCTTTGAGACAGAATCTTGCTCTGTCACCGAGGCTGGAGTACAGTGGCGCGATTTCGGCTCACTGCAACCTCTGCCTCCCAGGTTCAAGCAATTCTTCTGCCTCAGTCTCTTGAGTAGCTGGGACTACAGGCGCATGCCACTATGCCCAGCTAATTTTTGTACTTTTAGTAGAGACAGGGTTTCACCATATTGGCCAGATTGGTCTCGAACTCCTGACCTAGCGATCCACCTGCCTCGGCCTCCCAAAGTGCTGGGACTACAGGCGTGAGCCACTGCGCCCGGCCGTTTTTTAACAAAAGAGAAAAGCTGGGGTTTGGAACAATCCATTGGAAAACAATTAGTGAAGTACTTAGTTGCTTGAAATTTTATTCGGAGTTAGTTTCAGCAACACTTTAGGAGGTGAAGCTCAATCCACAAGGTGGATTTGGTGAAGTCCTGTCATGTAGACACAAACTATCCTGGTTTGGAGCAAAAAGAGACAGCCAAGCCAAAAATCAGTAATACCACCAAACAACACATTTTAAACTACTCAACAGACACAAGTGAAGGAATAGTAACAGGACTTTCCAGTTGGCTGGGAGGTTTTATATTAGTGATGTGTCCATTTAATGATCTTCGCTTGTTCTGTTTATAATATGATTTGTGAAGGCTTGTTAGTGTGCAAAATGCTTAGCTATAAATTATTTGATACAGTAATGTTTAATCAAGTATTATTATTCCATTCCATTCATAATAAGAATGGTGTTTACATCTCTGAAGATATAGAGCTGATGGTTAAAATTGAGAATAGCAGCCTGGACAGAGGCTGGTGAAGGCACCGACAGCTTCAGTAGAGAACAAAACACGCTAAAAAAGAAACAAGTCAATGCGGACAGTGGTTGAATATTAGTTTGTAGAAACATTGCAACAAAAAGTGCCTCCTAGGAAAGCTTGCTTTATTATCCACTCAAATACTAGCTATCGGGAGGGGGAAGGACTGGGTACATCATGACTAGTGTTCTTAAACTTATGTTCTCAAAACACAAAGGTAAAGACCTGGATACAATGAATTATTTTGTTATTCAGAAATTGACTTATTTAGGACATTTTTTTCTTTCATAGCTGAAAAGGTTTGAGAGTTTTTCATGAAAAGCTCAGATCCAGAGGTCTATAAGTCTTTGAGTTAGGTTATTTACATGTGAAGACAAGATAATTATTTACATGGGTCAAAATAAAGAGCAACAACAATTTTGTTGTTACTAAAATTAGAAACACTTTGGGTCCATGATATTACAGAAGTAACCTGGCTTCTCAGCATGAAGAAGTACTGAAATTCCTATATGTAATTCCTATTCCTGGAAATGTAGCATGGAACCACTTCTTTGGCAACATGCTGAGCATCTCCCTAGGTGGAATGTCCCAACACTTATGTGTATGAGTTTCTGTTCTCAATATATAACACCAACAAAGAGCGAGAGGCTGCCTGGACCCAGAACTTATTTTAATGCAGCATTAGCACTCTTTTCATCAACCCAATTTAAAAAATATCCAAAAACCTATCTTTTTTCCTCAATAGCAAGGAATATAAAAGCATTTTTCTATTAAGACAAACAGGCATACATTCCTGTGCACAATGAAAACCCCACATGCCTCAAAAAAAAAAAAAAAAAAAAAAAAGGGCCGGGCGCGGTGGCTCAAGCCTGTAATCCCAGCACTTTGGGAGGCCGAGACGGGCGGATCACGAGGTCAGGAGATCGAGACCATCCTGGCTAACCCGGTGAAACCCCGTCTCTACTAAAAAATACAAAAAACTAGCCGGGCGAGGGGGCGGGTGCCTGTAGTCCCAGCTACTCGGGAGGCTGAGGCAGGAGAATGGCGGGAACCCGGGAGGCGGAGCTTGCAGTGAGCCGAGATCCGGCCACTGCACTCCAGCCTGGGTGACAGAGCGAGACTCCGTCTCAAAAAAAAAAAAAAAAAAAAAAAAAAAAAGAAAACCCCACATGCATTCATAAAAACGTGTAGACATCTCTAGCCTTTCTTTGTACTACTTGGGGTCACATTTCCAGGGTTCTCATTCATTCGAGTCTGGAGCTAAGGGCACTTAAGAGAAAAGGCATTGTACCTCTTGTTTAAGTAGAATATGATGGTACTGACATAAAATGTGAAATTCTGGCAGGAGATACATAAGGTTGCTCTTTTCTAAAGTAAAGGATCCAAACAGGACAAAGGACTAGCTGTTTCCCTCCCCCACCAGAGTCTCCATTTACCATCCATGGGCATTGAGATCTCAACATAGCAGATCTTCCCCTTGCCCCCAAACCCCGCAATGCAGCCCAATGCCTTCCACTTGTAAGCTATGTAGAAATACGAATTTTAAAAATAGGGCGAAACATTTCCCATGATAACCAATCTTTGTGATGAGATAAAGCTGCTTACTAGCTACTGGATCTATCTTATCTTAGCAAGTTGCTACACCTCCCTAAACCTAAACTTAATAATGTCCTTTGTCTTACAGAAGTGCTCTGAGGACTGTGTAAGATGCTTCTTGTAAAGAAGCCCAGCACACTGCCTGCACATAGTAAATATTCAATAAACATTACTACTATTCAGCACCAAGTCTTTAATGAGCTAGGTTCAGGGTCAAATGCCATTAACAGATTCTGAAGTAAAACACATCTCTCTCAACATCAAAAATACTACAGACTACTTAAGGAGCTAATATTAACATTCATGAAACAACAAGTGATCTAAAACCATATGTGAGCAACAGGGCTGGTAGACTTGGTGTGTTCAAGTTTAGTCTCGCTGGCCATATGAGCTTGACCAAGTAACTGTATACAATAGAGTTACAAAGATCTGACCTGGCCAGGTGCGATGGCTCACGCCTGTAATCCCAGCACTTTGGGAGGTCGAGGCTGGTGGATCACGAGGTCAGGAGATGGAGACCATCCTGGCTAACACAGTGAAACCCCATCTCTACTAAAAATACAAAAAATTAGCCGGGTGTGGTGGCACGCACCTGTAGTCCCAGCTACTTGGGAGGCTGAGGCAGGAGAATCATTTGAACCTGGAAGGTGGAAGTTGCAGTGAGCCGAGATCATACCACTGCACTCCAGCCTGGGTGACAGGGCAAGACTCCATCAAAAAAAAAAAAAAACCTGACCTGCCCACCTCACAGGTCAAAGAAATAACATACAAGAAAATCCTCTGGGGGCTAGAGAACTTAATGTGCATGTTTGTAAGTATTACTGTGACTACAATTAATTAAAATAGGGTACTCTGTTATAGGGCCCAGGCTGAAAAGGATACACAAGTTGAATAAGTAAGAAATCAGTGAGGAATCAGGTAGTTAGGGATGCCTTCGTGGATCTGGTAAGCTTTGAGTTGGACCCTGAAGATTTGATAGAATCTGAGTAAATGAACAGCACTGGCAGAAATCCTAGCGGGAGTCACTACATGAGCAAGTTCACAGTGAAGCGCTTGGTTGAGTGTAAAGTGGAATGGTGGGAAAGTACGTGTGGGTTAACTGTGGGTGTCAGCCTATGTGGACCGTCAAAGTCAAGGAGTAGAGCTTAGCTAGAATATGTCGGAACCAAGGCAGTGCTGGACAAGCAAGTGGCTACTCCTAGAAACAAGACCGGGACAGCTACAGGACCAACCTCACATTTATAAACAACTAACATATCTCCTTGTCTTCTTTTTTCCTTTCTTTCTGTTTCTTCCCTTTTTAAATTATATTTCTTACAACTATATCACGTTATGGTACAGCTGGACAGGGATATAAATCAATGAACCTTTAAAACAGTTTTAATCCAAGCACCAAATAAGGGAGCATTTCCTGTGACTGCTGGATGCCACAGTTTGAGATGCCAAACATTCCTCATTTGGGAAAATGCATAATAGTCCACAGAGAGAACAAAATCAAAATGTGAAAAGTTGAATAAAAAACACTTCTTTGGAAATAAAATATTACTCAGCATAAGTTAGCTGACCTCATCTTTGGGACTAGAAAAATAACAGTAAATAGTAATAACAGCTAACATTTATTGAGCCCATACCAGGTGTCAGGTGTAGGGACTATTTCATTTAATCTTCTCCCAAACCTTTGAGGGGCGATACTACTATTATCCTCCTTTCCCTAACGGGGAATCTGAGACCTTTGGTTCCAGAGCAGGTGAACATCAGTCAGGGTTTTAATGGTTACTCTATGTGAGCCAAAGCCAAAGGACAGTGAACATGCTGATGGCCGAACACAACAAATAGGAAACTTTTTCATCAAACAGTTTTGAAAATTAGTCATCCAGGATACAAAATTCCTCATGGTAAAAAATCAAACTATAATTACTGAACAAGTGCCTTTCATATATACAAACTCATCTATCAAATGGAGAAAAGATTATCTTAAAATTTCTTCAGGCTATGGAGAAAGGATCCCACTTACCACAATGTATATATCCTGAAACAGTCATATGCACTGAATTTCTGTAAATCAAGTACTATATTTACTAAAGAACTTCTCTAGGGTAGATGTGCAGTAAATATTTAATAAAATGAAGAATCGTTTTGCAACCTGAATAGTCATTCAATAATTTATCTGTTTTGTAAATTTGGATATACAGCAGACTCTTGACATTCCTGAGGCATACATCCGAAACCTTCTCGAATTCCCAGATCCACAAATACAAGAATGTGTATAGAGGCTCCCAGCTTTCCCTTGAATCACATTTCCATGGAGAGCCATACGCACTTTCCTGTGCATAGCCTCATACTATACACTACAAGTTAACCCTACTTTCAGATTTCACCAAATGTTGCTCTCACCTGATGGCCGTTTTTCCACAGACACAATATTTTAATTAACAAGCACTGTTACAAATGCACGAGTGAGCAGAACAATAAGGATAAATGACTCTTCTCCATAACATGTATCTTGCAAAGTAGACTTCTCGAATTCATACCTCAACCCAACTCTGTGCCACAAACCCACAGGAGAACCCACAAAGAATCATAGATCTGTGAGTTAAATCCATGAACACCTAAGGTCTGAACACATTTATTAAGTTTGCCTGGGCAGGGACGTGGGGCATATCTATAGAATCCACTTGCTAACCTACAAGTTACAGAAGTTGACTGAACCTTTTGGTGATGAGTCCAGAAAGTTCAATTGTAGAAACATTGCCCCCATGAATTACAACGATTTGCCTACAAATTCAAAATGCCAATACTTTGTATGATGAGAGTTGAAAGATCAAACTTGGGTGATTTCACAGCCTTCAGTAATGCAGCCCACTCACAGCTGGTACACTGGGCACAAAAACCAGCAGATGGACCTTTCTGAAGGACTGTCCTGGAACTCACAATCCCTGGCTGGGTTTAGATACACCCGGAAAATACCACTAACCATGAAAGACAGACAGAACAGGGCAAAGAGTGAGGGAGGGACTGGGTGAGTGAGAAAGGAAGAGACGCTGAAACCAAGAGAAACAATGAAAGAAACAGAAACACAGGAAAAATGAGAGAGAGGGAGGGAGGGAATGCGGAAAAGAAAAGAGAATAATGAAAGAATGAACAAGGAATTTGGCTGCTGTGCAGGAACAAAAAAAGAAAGACGTTATCATTTCAAAATACATATTATAGCTTACACATTTCAGAACATATTTGAAAACATGACTGCCAAATTTTCAAATTATTTATTTTTACCCCTTTTGCTCCAAAGAGGTTTTGCAGGATTTGCTGCCAGATTAATTTTCCTGAAGCTCAGCTCTGATCATATTACTCTCCTGCTTACAAACCCCAATAACTCCTCACTGCCTATAAAAGGCAGTCCAGTTTCCTTAGCCTCCATTTGAGGCCCTCTATAATCTGGCCCGAAACTTCCAGGCCAACCTTATCCTACACTGCTCCCCTTTATAAGTTCTTTGCTCCAGTGGAAGCACTTGTCGATGCTTCCCAACACCTGTATTTTCTGCTCAAGCACCTTTGCTACTGTGGTTCCCTCTGCCTGGAACACCATTCCCCTACATCTGCACATGCCCAGACCCACTCGCTCTCGGAGGATAAGCATACAGCAGGCACTCAGTCACCAATAGTGGAACGTCCAACACTGATACAAGTGCTTTACACATGGCATCTCGCTGGAACTTCACAACGAGAGGAAGTTATTTCTTAATTTTCTAGATATGCAACCGTGTCCAAGAGAGTCCAGGGCTGTTGCCCTGGGGTTGTATCCTTTGCCCATTGCTCTTCCTGCTACCCCAAGGCCACTGTTTGCACAGAGAAACAAAAAGTGGCTGCATGAATCAATGCCAACAGGTTGTAGCAATCTTTTTTTTTTTTTTTAAGGGGAAAAAGTGCACCTTTCCGTTCTGTGTGAACTCGAATTCGCTTGTCCAGTCCTGAGTCACAGTTTCATTTGGGAGCCCCTGTGCTGCCCTTGCCAGTTTCCACAAGGCAGGACACTCCACTAGCTGATTCAGACAGGCAGAGGCTGCAGAGGCCCAAGAAGCCAGGGCAGTACGGATGCCCCAGGCGCCCTCCACACTCCCCTCCTGGAGATGCCACGAGAACATACACAGAAGGAGGCTGATAACCACCAAAGGTGTCAATGGATCCAGTTCTACTCCTTCGCATCCTAAGAATGTGCCAAAGGATTTTTAAAGGTGCCATTTATCACCAAGGGTGGGAGAGCAGGTTGCTAACACTATTTATACAACCCCCAAAGCCGGCTTAAACAAACATGGCAACTGGGTGTAGGACCAGGCATCACCACTGATTGATGGGGGTCTACTAAGCACGCAAAGCCGCCAATATCTACATGCTCACTGGACACGGGCCAACCTATTACATGATGAGCTGTTACGTAACCTTAAGTACAAATGGAATTTGAGCTGTACACATCTGATACGCTTCCCCTTTCTCATTTTTGGCATCAAGAGGCTACATGAATTGACTGGAATGTAAGAGTCCTCCCCTCCATTTTCTCCCTTTCCTGATGACAGGCAGGCCACATGATCATAGCAGAACATCTCATAACAGTTACTGATGTACTCAAAGTTTCCTCAAACCAAACGTTCCACTGTCCTGTTGAAATCTGACCTATTTTTAATAGGCTGCTCCATTTAAAATCAACATCATTTGCTGGAGCATGACTTTAAATGAAAGCTGTTTCCTGGGATGAATCCAAACTTCAAATCAATCCCCTGGATAAATCTCAACTCAGCCCAATAAATTATGGCTCACTCGATAAAATTTTAAAGCAAAAATAAATTAATCCAATAACCATATGAAATCTATGGCTGCCCTGCCAGTTTCTTGCCCCTACTCATTTGTTGACTTCTGGGCTCACTAAACTCGTGACAAGGTTTGTCTGCCTCGCATTTCTTCCCCCTGTGATACCTGGCTCTCTCCACCCCTCTAACCTGCCATATCTCAGGCTGGCACAATCGAATGAACTCCTTGCCCCATCAGAGACTACTCACCTTGCCTCCGCAAAGAAATAGCATCTGCAGTAAGGTTTCAAAGAAAAGGATCAGCGGAGCACAATGTAGAACTTTGTTTCCCCCAACTTTTCTTATTAATTACTAAATAGCGATCTTGAGTTGCAACTTGACAGCTCCAGAGCTACGAGTTATTAATCATCTACATTTAAAAAATCTCTATTGGGGCAGGTCGAGGCAGGTGGATTGCTTGAGCCTAGGAGTTCAATACCAGCTGGGCAACATGGCGAAACCCTGTCTCTATAAAAAGTACAAAAATGTATAGTGTATGACTGTATTCCCAGCTACTTGGGAGGCTGAGGTGGGAGGATCACTGACCCCAGGGAGATCAAGCCTACAATGAGCCATGATCGTACCACTGCACTCCAGCCTGGGTGACAGAGTGAGACCCTGTCTCAGCAAAACAAAACAAAAACAAACACTCTGTTGGCTTCTAGTGGTCTTCAGTTTGAAACTAGAATGTGGGACTACTCACTGTTTTATTTCTGAATCATTAAACATAACTAAGCAGACATTTGTCAACAAAGTTATACAGTGCTTTCCTCACAAGGGGCAGGGGTGGGGGGGCAGTAGTGGTGGTATGTTTTTATTTGGCAATCCGAAAGAAAGAATAAAAACTATAGATTAAAAACTAAGCACTACCCAGTGGAGGGTGCTGCTATACAGGAGGAATCATACAAAGTGGTTAGTGATGATAGTTATTGCTTTGGCCAGGGGGAGCTACAGAACACTGTATGTGCCATCTTAGTCCTGGCACAGAAAGGGCTGGGAGGTATCTACCTTCAGTGGACCATCCAAAGATCACTGGACACCACCGGGACAAAAGTGATTCCAATAGAGCAGTGACAGTCACAGAATAGGAAAGAGAAAAGCAAAAATCCAGAAATGTCTCCCACTTTAAACAGAAATGGCTGTGAATGAGAGCATTCTATTCCAGGATAATACACATCACAAGTAGTAATCTTAAAGAAAAATATATCCCTATATATACTCAATTCCTAAGTATTTGGGTTACTAAGTAAAAGGACCTCAAACAGTTAACTGATGGTGAAGCCTAGGTTTGCAGCTAAGAGGTGTGATAATTATGTCTCTTGACTTCAGGATATGATAAGTGCTTGCCGCTGTTTAGGCTGAAGGCAGCTGGGTTTGGAAACAGAATAATTCAGGTACAGGCCGGACACGGTGGCTCACACCTGTAATCCCAGCCCTTTGGGAGGCCGAGGTGGGAGGATCACCTGAGGTCGAGAGTTTGAGACCAACCTGGCCAACATGGTGAAACCCTGTCTCTACTAAAAATACAAAAATTAGCCGGGCGTGGTGGCGGGCACCTGTAATCCCAGCTACTCAGGAGGCTGAGACAGGAGAATCACTTGAACCCGGGAGGCAGAGGTTGCAGTGAGCCCAAATCACACCATTGCACTCCAGCCTGGGTGACAAGAGTGAAATTCCGTTTCAAAAAAAAAGAAGAAGAAGAATTCAAATACAAATAATTGCCAGTACCTCAATTTTATTATTCTGCAGTGGATACGGCCTCAGATGCAAACAGGAAATGCAATAAAAAGAATTAAACCTATTTAATACAGAGCCATTGGATGATCCAGTTTTTAAAACTATCCTTGATTCAGTTCCTGCACTTCTGGATACACTGCCCCCAATGAGAGAATCCTTACTTTAAAGGATTATTCTGGGAAACCAGGCTAGCCCCCAACAATTTCAGCCATCCTAAGGTCATCTCTTGAAAAATTCAGCTACATATTGTTTTTTACTTACATTTTAAACGTGAATACATTTAGACAATGTACGATAACCTGTTCATATTTATTTGCATCATTCCCTACCATTAAAAAATGCATACAGGCATTTGTAGTTAAATCTAATGCAATATTGTGAACATTTATGAAGCTCATCTTCTTTAATAAAGAATAGAGACTCATCTCAAATTTTCAAGCAACTAGCAGGATTGGCACCTATGTAACCATTATTGGAAAGATTGAAACACCACAGAGACGGCAAAGAGGCAGCACAGATGTAGCCATTTCCCCCTTCCCATGCTCAAGCAAGGCATCATTAATCAATTCCAATAACATTCCTTGTTTCCAAGCCCAGCACATCAGAGCTCACACAGGTGAGGAGACCTGCGTGTTATGACTCATTTACCACACTCTAAAGGGAACAGCCAGGATGATAAACAGCAAGCCCCAAAGCATAGAAATCAGTTTAAGGAAATAAAATCATTCAGCAGGCTGGCAAAAAGAAGATGCAGGGTGACGAGATGATTGTATTAAAATATCTGAAGAGGCACATTGGATATTGTGCTCAACATGGCTCCAGAGGATAGCTAGGCAATAAATACTCATTCTTATGACGGTGGCATCATAAGAATCAAGGCAGATTTTACCCAGATAAAAGGAAAGAGGGGTGCACCTTCCCACCTCAGACTACAGATATACAAGTGAGTTTTCTTTTAACCTTTTGTAAACAAGTCCCACTGATTCATGGAATGTTCTCACAGAAATTTCTAAGAAATGGAGACTGGCAGGTATGGTAGCTGTTTAACAGCTTTAGGGGAAGGACAGTGTATTAGTACATTCTCATGCTGCTAATAAAGACATACCCTAGACTGGGTAATTTACAAAGGAAAGAAGTTTAATTGACTGGGGAGACCTCAGGAAACTTACAATCATGGTGGACGGGGAAGCAAACACAACCTTCCTCACGTGGTGGCAGCACAGTGAAATGCCAAGCAAAAGGGGGAAAAGCCCCTTATAAAACCAATAGATCTCGTGAGAACTAACTCATTATCATGAGAACAGCAGCAAGGTGAAACTGCCCCCATGATTCAATTATCCCTACCTGATCCCTCCCATGACAGGTGGGGTTTATGGGAACTACAACTCAAGATGAGATTTAGGTGGGAACACAGAGCCAAGACAAATCAGACTGTATCAGTGGGGGGAGAATGTCTGATAAATATGTAAAGCATGGGCTGAATTTATAATTTAAATATAAGCATGGGCTGAATTTATAATTTAAATATAAGTTGCATATTCACTGATCACACTGTAGCTGTAAATCTAACTCTGAAAACTTCTTGATACGGGTCAGATACTAATACCTCAAGGTCCATGCAAGGTACAACAAAATGTCCCAACCACTCCTTCAGGACATGTCCCTACCAATTTACAACATCGTGACCTCTGCTCGGAGAGTGAGAGAACTCTGCTACAAGAGATTAAGACAGAGACCCAGGATTTCCTGGAGAAGTCTTAGTAGTCTTGATGTAAAAACACATTTGTTTGTTTTTAAAGGAAATGAATCAGTCATGGCTTGGATGGATGGAGGGAGAAATTCTTCTGCAGGCCCTCAGGCAAATCGCTGCTCTCAGCTTGGTGGGCTGTGCTTATGTAACTTCTCAGTGACTCTGATTCTTCTCTGTTGTTCTGTGACCCAGGGCAGACCATCCTACCCCTGTGAGTCTCTGTTCCTGCATCTGTTGAATAGGAACACTAGAATACTGACACCCCAACCGGCCACATGATGAGGACTGAGCAAGGCAGTCTTTGTAGAAAGCTGAGTTCTTGGAAGAGAGAAACAATAGGATCTGGTCTCATTATTTAATATTTTGCAATGGGTTTAAGCACTATGCTTGGTTTCAAGTCCTTAAAATCATTCCTATTTAGTTTAATCTGCTCATTAGATGTTGAAATACACCCTGAGGCTTTTCTTTACTAACTACCCAGAATGAAATGGGTTCGAGTGCCAGGAAAGAAACTGCTTTTATAAAAATCATTTACACCTGCTAGAATACCCTAGAACAGAAGCAATTTTCTCCCTCAAACAATCTTTCCTTTCTCATATCCTACATTTTCCAGTGGAAAGACTTACAGAGGCAGGTGATAACCATTTGTCCCATCCTGCATTCTCCTTCCTCCTTAGCTAGAGAGAGAAACATGGTGTGGGTGTGAGAAGTAGGCCTGTCCCAGAGACATTTCACACATACACTCCCACTTGGCAGCAGTGGTGGAAGGAGAGCTAGACCAGCGACCAGGATTACAGGAATCAGTGGGGAGGGAATAGAATCATTCCTCACTCCCATCCTAAGGTCACACCCCCTTATGATGCAGTGGCCCATGCCCCTGTGTAAATACACACTGGTCAACCTGAATTATACCAGCATCACATTTGGGATCAGAGGGGATCTACACAGGTCTTGTCTGTACAATCTTCAGAAATGCAAACGCGACAAGGAGGAGGAAAGAATGATATTTGTGTGTTACATTCAATTTCAACAATCCCCCAAAGGTGTCAGGAAGCCCTACCAGCTGAATAACAAAATGACAGTTGACAAGCCAGGCGGCTACCCTGACATGAGTTTCAGTCACAGACACCAACCATTTTCGTCCATCCCATCTTTCCCTTCTTTCTAGATTTCCTTTGAAAATTACTTCTCCCCTCTGTGTGTAGTTTTGCTGAGACTGTCACTCAGGGTGTCCCAGCTCCCCTTGGCCAAGGTGTGGGATGTGGCCTAAGCTAAGCCAATCCAACCCTTGTTACCAGGACTTTGACTCTTCAATGGAGAAACCTGCTGGAATTTTCCATTGCAGCAGCAGCACACTAATGAGACTGTCAGTTCTGTCCACCTGGAAGCCCAAGGCTTCCCAGTTTCTATCCTTTACCAAGCCTACTTCTCCACACTTCCTGTTGGGTCTCTGAGCTATTGGATATCCTCCTGATAAAATCCTTTTGTGTTTGACTTAGCCAAAATTGGTGTCTGTTGCTTGCAAAATAAGAAAGTTAACTAACACAGATGTCTGGCTGGCTTCCTCGGATTCCGACCTATTAGAGGATTCCTGCGCCCAGCAAAGCCCTATCATTCTAAATGAGTCTCTGATACTGTATATTTTTAAATTTTATTTTGATTGACATTTGTATATATTTATGGGGTTTCAATACATGTATACATTGTGAAATAAGAAAATCTGGTGAATTAACATATCCATCACCTCATACTTATTTCTTTGTGGTGAGAACATTTAGAATCTACTCTTTTAGCAACTTTGAAATATACATTATTATTAATTATAGTCACCTTGCTGTGCAATAGATCACCAAAACTTATTCCTCCCATCACACTGAAACGTTGTGCCCTTTGACCAATATTTTACTTTTCACCACCCACTCCCACCCTCCTTAGCCTCTGGTAACTGTCATTCTACTCTCTACTTCTGAGTTCAAATTTTTACATTCCATATCTAATACTCATCTTTCTGTGCCTGGTTTATTTCACATAGCATAACGCCCTCCAGGTTCACCCATGTTGTCACAAATTACAGAATTTCATTCTTCTCTCAGGCTGAATAGTATTCTCTCATGTACACAGACCACATGTTTAAATCCTTTCATCTGTCGATGGGCACTTAGGTTGTTTCCATATCTTGGCATGTGAATAATGCTGCAGTGAACCTGAAAGTGGAGACATCTCATCAACACACTGCTTTACATTCCTGTGGCTATATACCCAGAAGTGGGACTGCAGAATGACGGTAATTACATTTTTAGTTTTTCTGAGAAACTTCCATGCTGTTTTCCAAAATGGCTGTTCTAACTTACATTCCCACCATCTGTAGACAAAAGTTCCCTTTTCTCCATATCCTTGCCAACACTTACAATTTTTCTTTCCTTTTTTTTTTTCTTTTTGAGACAGAGTCTCACTCGATCACCCAGGCTGGAGTGCAATGGCATGATCTTGGCTCACTGCAACCTCCGCCTCCCGGGTTCAAGTGATTCTCTTGCCTCAGCGTCCTGAGTAGCTAGGATTACAGGCACACACTACCACACCTGGCTAATTTTTTTGTGTTTTTAGTAGAGACGGGGCTTCACTACGTGGCAACTATGAATTCCTGACCTTAAGTGATCTGCCTGCCTCGGCCTCCCAACACTTAACCATCTTTCATCTTTTCTCTAATGGCCATTCTAACAGGCATGAGATGATAGCTTATTGTGGTTTTAATTTGCATTTCCCTGCTGATTAGTGGTATTGAGCATTTTAACATATATCTGTTGGCCTGTTTTATGTCTTCTTTTGAGAAGTATCTTTTCAGGTCCTTTGCCACTCCCATCCCCCCGCTTTTCTTTGAGACGGAGTCTCAGAGTCTCACTTTGTCACCCAGGCTGGAGTGCAATGGCATGGTCTCAGCTCACTGCAATCTCCACCTCCTGGGTTCAAGCAATTCTCTTGCCTCAGCCTCCCGAGTAGCTGGGACTACAGGTGTGTGCCACCACACCTGGCTAATGTTTGTATTTTTAGTAGTGATGGGGTTTCACTATGTTGGCCAGGCTGGTCTCCAATTTCTGACCTCGTGATCTGCCTGCCTCAGCTTCCCAAAGTGCTGGGATTACAGGTGTGAGCCACTGCACCCAGTCCCTTTGCCCATTTTTAAGAGTTGTTTTCTTGCTAGTGAGTGGTTTGAGTTTCTTGCATATTTTGGATTTGAGCCCCGATCTGATGTATGATTTGTAAATATTTTCTCCCAATCCCGTGGGTTGTCTGTTCACTCTATTCGTTGTTTCTTTTGCTATGCAGAAGCGTTCTAGTTTGATATAATCTCATTTGTCTATTTTGCATTTGTCTGTGCTTTTGAGGTCATCATATGCAAGAAATCATTCCCTAGACCAATGTCTTGTAGTGTTTCTCCTATGTTTTCTCCTAGTAGTTGTACAGTTGATACTATGTATTTTTGAGTCTAATAAAAGAGAGAAACTAGAAGGACTTAGAATAGTTCTACAATGTGACATTTATACTGGCTCGCTCTAAAAGTTTCCTTCAGGAATTGGAGAGACAGAGTGAGAATGAAAGGCAGAGAGTGAGATAATGAGAGAGAAAGAGAGAAGGGGGAAGATAACCGTAAGGTTTTTAAAATATAGTTTATATTACACACAATAAAAATGACATAAGCATACAGTTCAATGGATTTTGATAACTGTATACACCCATGTGTATATAATGTCAATCATGACATAAACCATTACCATCATTCCAGAAGGTTCTATCATGCCCTTTCCAGCTATAATACTCCTCCCACCTGCATAGGCAAACACTGTTCTGATTTCTATTACCACAGTCCAATTCTTCCTATTATAGAACACCATGTAAATGGAATCAGACAGTATGTGCTCTTGTATTTAGCTTATTTTGTTCAACATAAGGTTTTTGAGATTAATCCAGGAATTTATATGTGTCAGTAGTGTGTTCTTTTTTCACTTTGGAGTAATACTCCATTGTATGAATGTACCACAATTTGTTTATTCAGTCTCCTGTTGATGGATATTTGGGTTGTTTCCAGTTTGAAGCTAATATGAAAAAAGGTGCTGTGAACATTCTTGGGCAAATTGTTTTTTTATAGCAATACAATTACTTTCATTTCTCTTGCATGAATTAATTTTTATTAAATGATGAAGACGCTTTTTATAAAAGCTTGCAGAGAAGCAACAATACACATTCTACAGGAAGAAAAAATGCCCACTTTGCATCTTTTCTTTTAGGATAGGACAGGTTCAGAAATATCATTCTATTAAATCTGTACTCCCTCGCTACAAGCTACATCCTCGCATCTACAGAACATCCTCATTCCTTTACCATTCTAGACAAACTTTTCCCTTCTCCTTAAAGTAGCATACACTCCTAATATGCCATCTACATGGCCATTAAAAAAAAAAAAAAAAAGAGATGGCTATACTCACTGACCACCTGACCACTCTCTTTATTTCCCTTTCAGCAGGGTTCCAAACAGCCCATCCTTATTTTCTCAGTTATTTCCCTTGACCTCTTGCAATGTTCAGCAGTGTTGACTACCTCTCCTTCCGGAAACCCTTTTCTTGGCTTCCATATACATATGAGTAGAGATTCCTGTAGCCATACTTTGGAGTTTGAACCTGGCTCAATCACTTACTAGCTAGGTGACCTTGGGCAAGTTAGTTAACTAGTCTAGGTCTTTGTTGTATCTGTAAAATGAAGGTAAAAACTAGTTACCACCTGATGGGGTCATTGTGAGGATTAAATGAGTCAACACTTCATACTGTGCCTATAATATAGTAAGTGATCAATAAATGTAAGTGATTTTTGTCATTTCATTTATCATCATTGCTTTAGTTTGCTTGAGCTGTCATAATAAAATACTACAGGCTGGGTGGCTTAAACAACAGAAATTTATTTTTCGTAGTTCTGGAGGCTGGAATTCCAAAGTAAAGGTGCTGATAAGATAGGCTTAATTTGAGGCCTCTTCTCTTAGGTTCTAGGTGGCCAACTCCTTGTTGTGTGTTCATGTGACCTCTTCTTTGTGTGTTCTCAGAGAGAGAGAGAGAGAGAGAGAGAGAGAGAAAGAGAGAGATTCAGTGTCTGTTCCTTTTTTTTTTTTTTTTTTAATACTTTAAGTTCTGGGATACATATGCAGAACATGCAGGTTTGTTACATACGTGCCATGGTGGTTTGCTGCACCCATCAACCCGTCATCTACATTAGGTATTTCCCCTAATGCTATCCCTCCCCTAGCCCCCCACCACCCAACAGACCCCAGTGTGTGACGTTCCCCTCCCTGTGTCCATATGCTCAACTCCCACTTATGAGTGAGAATATGTAGTGTTTGGTTTTCTGTTCCTGTGTTAGTTTGCTGAGAATGATGGTTTCCAGTTTCATCCATGTCCCTGTAAAGGACATGGACTCATCCTTTTTCATGGCTGCATATCATTCCATGGTGTATATGTGCCACATTTTCTTTATCTAGTCTGTCAGTGATGGGCATTTGGGTTGGTTCCAAGTCTTTGCTATTGTGAACAGTGCTGCAATAAACATGCATGTGCGTGTGTTTTTATAGTAGAATGATTTATAATCCTTGGGGTATATACCCCAAATGGGATTGCTGGGTCAAACGGTATATCTAGTTCTAGATCCTTAAGGAATTGGCACACTGTTGTCCACAATGGTTCAATGGTTGAACTAATTTACACTCCCACCAACAGTGTAAAAGCATTCCTATTTCTCCACATTATCGCCAGCATCTGTTGTTTCCTGACTTTTTAATGATCACCATTCTGTCGTGAGATGGTATCGCATTGTGGTTTTGATTTGTATTTCTCTAATAACCAGTGATGATGAGCTTTTTAAAAATATGTTTGTGGTCACATAAATGTCTTCTTTTGAAAAGTGTTCATATTCTTCATCCACTTTTTGATGGGATTGTTTTTTTCTTATAAATTTGTTTAAGTTCCGTGTAGATTCTGGATATTAGACCTTTGTCAGACAGATAAATCACAAAACTTCTCTCTCATTCTGTAGGTTGCCTGTTCACTCTGACGACAGTTTCTTTTGCTGTGCAGAAACTCTTTAAATAGATCTCATTTGTCTATTTTGGCTTTTGTTGCCATTGCTTTTGGTGTTTTAGTCATTAAGTCTTTGCCCATGCCTACATCCTGAATGGTATTGCCTAGGTTTTTTTCTAGGGTTTTTATGGTTTTAGGTCTTATATTTAAGTCTTTAATCCATCTTGAGTTAATTTTTGTATAAGATGTAAGGAAGGGGTTCAGTTTCTGTTTTCTGCATGTGGCTAGCCAGTTTTCTCAACAGCATTCATTAAATAGGGAATCCTTTCCCCATTGTTTTTTTTTGTCAGATTTGTCAAAGATCAGGTGGTTGTGGATGTGTAGCATTATTTCTGAGGCCTCTGTTCTGTTCCGTTCATCTACATATCTGTTTTGGTACCAATACCATGCTGTTTTGGTTACTATAGCCTTGTAGTATAGTTTGAAGTCAGGTAGTGTGATGCCTCCAGTTTTGTTCTTTTTGCTTAAGATTGTCTTGGCTATACAGGCTCTTTTTGGGTTTTATAAGAAATTTAAAGTGTTTTTTTTCCAAATCTGTGAAGAAAGTCAGCGGTAGTTTGCTGGGGATAGCATTGAATCTATAAATCACTTTGGGCAGTATGGTCATTTTTACAATATTGATTTTTCCTATCCATAAGCATGGAATGTTTTTCAATTTGTTTGTGTTCTCTCTTATTTCCTTGAGCAGAGGTTTGTAGTTCTCCTTGAAGAGGTCCTTCACATCCCTTAAAAGTTGTATTACTAGGTATTTTATTCTCATTGTAGCAATTGTGAATGGGAGTTCACTCAGGATTTGGCTCTCTGTTTGTCTGTTACTGGTGTATAAGAATGCTTGTGATTTTTGCACATTGATTTTGATTTTGTATCCTGAGACTTTGCTGAAGTTGCTTATCAGCTTAAGATTTTGGGCTAGCCAGGCACGGTGGTTCACGCCTGTAATCCCAGCACTTTGGGAGGCCAAGGCGGGCGGATCACAAGGTCAGGAGATTGAGACCACAGTGAAACCCCGTCTCTACTAAAAATACAAAAAATTGGCCGGGCGCAGTGGCTAGCTGTAGTCCCAGCTACTCAGGAGGCTGAGGCAGGAGAATGGTGTGAACCCGGGAGGCGGAGCTTGCAGTGAGCCGAGATCGCGCCACTGCACTCCAGCCTGGGCAACAGAGCAAGAAAAAAAAAGAAAAAAGAAAAAAGATTTTGGGCTGAGACGATGGAGTTTTCTAAATATACAATCACGTCATCTGCAAACAGACAATTTGACATCCTCTCTTCCTATATGAATACCATTAATTTCTTTCTCTTGCCTAATTGCCCTGGCCAGAACTTCCAATACTGTGTTGAATACGAGTGGTGAGAGAGGGCATTCTTGTCTTGTGCTGGTTTTCAAAGGGAATGCTTCCAGCTTTTGCCCATTCAATATGATATTGGCTGTGGATTTGTCATAAATAGCTCTTATTATTTTGAGATACGTTCCATCAATACCTAGTTTATTGAGAGTTTTTAGCATGAAGGGTGTTTACTTTTATCAAAAGCCTTTTCTGCATCTGTTGAGATAATCGTGGTTTTTGTCATTGGTTTTGTTTATGTGATGGATTATGTTTATTGATTTGTGTATGTTGAACCAGCCTTGCATCCCAGGAATGAAGTTAACTTGATTGTGATGGATAAGCTTTTTGATGTGCTGCTGGATTCAGTTTGCCAGTATTTTATTGAGAATTTTCGCATTGATGTTCATCAGGGTTATTGGCCTGAAATTTTCTTTTTTTGTTATGTCTCTGCCAGGTTTTGATATCAGAATGATGCTGGCCTCATAAAATAAGTTAGGGAGGAGTTCCTCTTTTTCTATTGTTTGGAATAGTTTCAGAAGGAATGGTACCAGCTCCTGTTTGTACCTCTGGTAGAATGCAGCTGTGAATCCATCTGGTCCTGGACTTTTTTTGGTTGGTAGGCTATTAATTACTGCCTCAATTTTAGATCTTGTTATCGGTATATTCAGGGATTTGACTTCTTCCTGATTCAGTCTTGGGAGGGTGTATGTGTCCAGGAATTTATCCATTTCTTCTAGATTTTCTAGTTTATTTGCATAGAGGTATTTATAGTATTCTCTGATGGTAGTTTGTATTTCTGTGGGATCAGTGGTGATCTGCCCTTTATATTTTTTTATTGTGTCTGTTTGATTCTTCTCTTTTTTTATTAGTCTGGCTAGCTGCCTATCTATTTCATTAATCTTTTCAAAAAACCAGTTCCTGGATTCATTGATTTTTTTGAAGGGTTTTTTGTGTCTCTATCTCCTTCAGTTCTGCTCTGATCTTAGTTATTTCTTCTCTTCCGCTAGCTTTTGAATTTGTTTGCTATTGCTTCTCTAGTTCTTTTAATTGTGATGTCAGGGTATCAATTTTAGATCTTGCCTGCTTTCTGCTGTGGGCATTTAGTGCTATAAATTTCCCTGTAAACACTGCTTTAGCTGTGTCCCAGAGATTCTGGTACGTTGTGTCTTTGTTCTCATTGGTTTCAAACAACTTCTTTATTTCTGCCTTAATTTCGTTATTTACCCAGTAGTCATTCAGGAGAAGGTTGTTCAGTTTCCACGTAGTTGTGCAGTTTTGAGTGAGTTTCTTAATCCTGAGTTCTATTTTGATTGCACTGTGGTGTGAGAGATGGTTTGTTACGGTTTCCATTCTTTTGCATTTGCTGAGGAGTGCCTTACTTCCAATTGTGTGGTCAATTTTAAAATAGGTCCGATGTGGTGCTGAGAAGAATGTATATTCTGTTGATTTGGGGTGGAGAGTTCTGTAGATGTCTATTAGGTCCACTTGTTCCAGAGCTGAGTTCAAGTCCTGAATATCCTTGTTAATTTTCTCTCTTGTTGATCTAATATTGACAGTGGGTTGTTAAAGTCTCCCACTGTTATTGTGTGGGAGTCTAAGTCTCTTTGTATGTCTCTAAGAAGCTGTTTTATGAATCTGGGTGCTCCTGTATTGGGTGCATATATATTTAGGTTAGTTAGCTTTTCTTGTTGCATTGATCCCTTTACCATTATGTAATGCCCTTGTCTTTTTTGATTTTTGCTGGTTTAAAGTCTGTTTTATCAGAGACTAGGATTGCAATCCCTGTTTTATTTTTGTTGTTGTTGTTGTTGTTGTTGTTGTTTGCTTTCCATTTGCTTGGTAAATATTCCTCCATCCCTTTATTTTGAGCCCATGTGTGTCTTTGCATATGAGATGGGTCTCTTGAATACAGCACACTGATGGGTGTTGACTCTTTATCCAATTTGCCAATCTGTGTCTTTTAATTGGGGCATTTAGTCCATTTACATTTAAGGTTAATATTGTTGTGTGTGAATTTGATCCTGTCATCATGATGCTAGCTGGTTATTTTGTCCGTTAGTTGATGCAGTTTCTTCATAGTGTCAATGGTCTTTACAATTTGGTATGTTTTTGCAGTGGCTGTTACTGGTTTTTCCTTTCCATATTTAGTGCTTCCTTCAGGAGCTCCTGTAAGGCAAGCCTGGTGATGACAAAATCACTCAGCATTTGCTTGTCTGTAAAGGATTTCATTTCTTCTTCACTTATGAAGCTTAGTTTGGCTGGATATGAAATTCTGGGTTGAAAATTCTTTTCTTTAAGAATGTTGAATATTGGCCCCCACTCTCTCCTGGCTTGTAGGGTTTCTGCAGAAAGATCCACTGTTAGTCTGATGGGCTTCCCTTTGGGGGTAATCCAACCTTTCTCTAGCTGCCCTTAACATTTTTCCTTCATTTCAACCTTTGTGAATCTGGTGATTAAGTGTCTTGGGGTTGCTCTTCTTGAGCAGTATCTTGTGGTGTTCTCTGTATTTCCTGAATTTGAATGTTGGCCTGTCTTGCTAGATTGGGGAAGTTCTCCTGGATAGTATCCTGAAGAGTGTTTTCCAACTTGATTCCATTCTTCCCGTCACTTTCAGGTACACCAATCAAATGTATGCTTGGTCTTTTCATATAGTCCTATATTTCTTAGACCCTTTGTTCATTCCTTTTCATTCTCTTTTCTCTAATCTTGTCTTCACGCTATATTTCATTAAGTTGATCTTCAATCTCTGACATCCTTTCTTCTGCTTGATTGATTCGGCTATTGATATTTGTATATGCTTCATGAAGTTCGCATGCTGTGTTTTTCGGCTCAATCAGGTCACTTATATTCTTCTCTAAACTGGTTATTCTAGTTAGCAATTCCTCTAACCTTTTTTCAAGGTTCTTAGCTTCCTTGCATTGGATTAGAACATGCTCCTTTAGCTTGGAGGGGTTTATTACCCACCTTCTGAAGCCTACTTTTGTCAATTCGTCAAACTCATTCTCCATTCAGTTTTGTTCCCTTTCTGGCAAGGAGCTGTGATCCTTTGGAGGCGAAGAGGTGTTCTGGTTTTTGAAATTTTCAGCCTTTTTGCACTGGTTTTTCCTCATCTTTGTGGATTTATCTACCTTTGTTCTTTGATGTTGGTAACCTTTAGATGTGGTTTTTGCGTGGACGTCCTTTTTGTTGATGTTGATGCTATTCCTTTTTGTTTGTTAGTTTTCCTTCTAACAGGCCCCTCTTCTGCAGGTCTGCTGGAGTTTGTTGGAGGTCCACTCCAGATCCTATGTACCTAGGTATCACCAGCAGAGGCTGCAGAACAGCAAAGATTGCTGCCTGTTCCTTCCTCTGGAAGCTTTATCCCAAAGGGAACTCCACCAGATGCCAGCTGGCGCTCTCCTGTATGAGGTATCTGTCGACTCCCACTGGGAGGTTTCTTCCAGTCAGGAGGTACGGGGGGTCAGGGACCCACTTGAGGAGGCAGTCTGTCCCTTACCAGAACTCAAGCGCTGTGCTGGCACATCCGCTGCTCTCTTCAGAGTCAGCAGGCAAGAATGTTTAAATCTGCTGAAGTCACGCCCACATCTGCCCCTTCTCCCAGGTGCTCTGCCGCAGGCAGATGGGGATTTTGTCTGTAAGCCCTCGAATGTGGCTGTTACCTTTCCTTCAGAGATACCCTGCCCAGTGAGGGGGAATCTACAGAGGCAGTCTGGTTACAGTGACTTTGCCGAGCTGCGGTGGGCTCTGTCCAGCTCCAACTTCCCGGTGGCTTTGTTTACACTGTGAGGGGAAAACTGCCTACTCAAGCCTCAGTAATGGCACATGCCTCTCCCACCACCAAGCTTAAGCATCTGAGGTTAACTTCAGACTTCTGTGCTACCAGTGAGAATTTCAAGCCAGTGGACCTTAGCTTGCTGAGTTCCATGGCAGTGGAATCTGCTGAGCTAGACCACTTGGCTCCCTGGCTTCAGCCCCCTTTCCAGGGGAGTGAACAGTTTTGTCTCACTGGCATTCCAGGGGCCACTGGAGTATGAAAAAAAACTCCTGCAGCTAGCTGGGTGTCTGCCCAAATGATTGCCCAGTTTTGTGCTTGAAACCCTGGGTCCTGGTGGTGTAGGCACCGGAGGGAATCTCCTGGTCTGCAGGTTGTGAAGACCATGGAAAAAGTGTAGTATCTGGGCCGGAGTGCACCATTCCTCATGGCACAGTCCCTCACGGCTTCCCTTGACTGGCGAGGGGAGTTCCCCAACCCCTCGTGCTTCCTGGGGGATGTAGCACCCCACCCTGCTTCAGCTCAGCCTCCATGGGCTGCACCCACTGTCTAACCAGTCCCTGTGTGATGAGCCAGGTACCTCAGTTGGAAATGCAGAAATCACTTGCCTACTGCGTTGATCTTGCTAGGAGCTGCAGACCGGAGCTGTTCCTACTTGACCATCTTGCCAGCCACCTCTTATAAGAACACTAATCCTATCAGATCAGGGCCCTGCCCTTAAGACCTCATTTAATCTTAATTAGTTCCTTAGAGACCCCATCTTCAAAGATGCTGGGAGTTAGGGCTTTAACATATGAATTTTAGACAGACATAAACATTTAGTCCATAGCATTCATTGTGCTGTGTGTATTAGCAGAACTTTATATACCACAATAAGCTTTATTAACATAAGAAACGATACATGGGATGATAATGCCTTGGTGCCTCTCCTATACCTGGATCACCTTCTCAGTGTCCTTTAATGATTGAGACTCTTTGCCCTGCTTCCTTAATGTAACATACTCCAAAGGTCATTTCCTAGTCCTTGTAAAACCCATTTTGTTATTCTACTTTTTCTTGAAGGTCTTATCTACTAATCTCACCAAGGCTGATGACTGCAAGTATGGGTCTACAACCCTACGATATCACCCTAAACTTCAGAACCTTGCATCCCCAACCTTCTGTTGGGTCCCACCATTCATTCAGACTCAACATATACAAGAGCAAAATCATCATTTTGTTTTCACAAAGAGGTTGCCCTCTGGGCTTTGTCCCCAATGATATGCTCATCCTCAAAGCAAACATGGCCTAGTCTTGCCAGGTATCCCCTGGCACGTACAAGAGAGCTCTGAGAATGGATCTTGTTGGGGGCATCCCAGATCCACTCCTTAGCGAAATAGAAACTGCCTCTCATTTCCCTAAGGTCTGTCCCTTCCACTCTGAACGTTCACAGTGATTATGGATTATCTATACACAGGGGTGGGCTGTAGGAATGAGAGTGCCTATGAATAAAGTGGCTTCATTAAAATGTGAACACTCTAATTCCAGGCCCACTGGCACTTAGTCATAAGCCTCCCTCCCTCATATATTATAGTTCTGATAATATTGTCTATGTTTTTATCTGACAGTGCCCCCGGCCCCATCATGCCCCACCATGGTGTCTGTGTTAGAGCAGACTGCTGGACTGGTGGAGGAGTCAAAAGCATGCCTGGGGTCTTGGCCTCCAGCATTCCATCTTTGGCCCCTCAGAGCTTTAATCGAGGGGTAGATCTTGACTGAAGTGGCTCAGGGCTCTGTGGATATCAGACTGTGTGGTGGCACCTTTAATATTCTCTGGAGCAACAGCTACTTTTCTTGCAAACAACCTAATAAAAGTCACCTGGACTTAGGAGGAAGGTATTCAAGCAATTTCACTGGAGCTTCCTGCCTGCTAGTCACCAGGGCCAGCCACAGATATTCCATTTCTCCTCCTTTGAGCACATAGTGGGAGGGTACATCCCTTCCTCCTTGGAAGTTAGGTGTGATTCGTGACTTGCTTTGGTCAATGAGATGTGAGCAGAAACAATGTGGATCAATTCTAATTGAAGTTTTAAGAACCTGAGTCTGTATGGCTGGCTATTATTAAGTCAAAAATAAGAAGATGCTGGTAAGGTTGTGGAGAAAAAGGAACACTTACACACTGCTGGTGGGAGTGTAAATTAGTTCACCCATTGCGGAAGACAGTGCGGCAATTCCTCAAGGATCTAGAGACAGAAATACCATTCGGCCCAGCCATCCCATTTCTGCGTATACACCCAAAGGAATAAAATCATTCTATTATAAAGACACATGCATGTGTTACTCACAAGAGCAAAGACATCGAATCAACCTAAATGCCCATCAATGATAAACTTGATAAAGAAAATGTATATATACACCATGGAATACTATGCAGCCATAAAAAAGATTGAGATCATGTCCTTTGCAGGGACATAGATGGAGGTGGAGGCCATTATCCCTAGCAAACTAATTCAGGAACAGAAAACCAAATACTGCATATTCTCACTTATAAGTGGGAGCTAAATGAGGAGAACACATGGACACAGAGAGGGGAACAACACACACTGGAGCCTATCAGAGGACACAGACTGGGAGGAGGGAGAAGATCAGGAAAAATAACTAATGGATACTAGGCTCAATAACTGGGTGATGAAATAATCTGTACGACAACCCCCCAGGACACATTTGCCTATGTAATAAACCTGCACATCCCGCACATGTACCCCTGAACTTAAAATAAAAGTTAGAAAACAAACAAACAAAGAACTTGAGCCTGGGTCACTTGTTCCCTTTCCCTGCCTCAGTGAAAGCATGAGTTGAGATACAGCTTCTACCAGCCTGGGTCCCCAGGTAAGCAAAATACACCCATTCTTGCACATGGAAGGTGAACAGGAGGCAAGCTTTTGTCACGTTAAGTCATTTGGATTTGGGGGTTATTTGTTACTGTAACACAAGCCAGCCACTGCTGACAGATACAATCACTCTGTTCATGTCACCAGTTGGTGACCTTCACTTTCTGACTCAGCCTCCCCTCTGGCTTTTCAATTGCCACTCTCTTTAGTTCAGCTCTCGGGGACACACAGTGCACTCAAGCTACCCAAACATAAAGCTGCCCCCTAACAGTTTTAAGAATTAACACTGATACCTGATGCCCTACAGCCTATAGCAATCCAGCAAAACTCTAGTCTCATGGTGTCCAGCCCCATTACCCTTGGCATGAAAACAGGTAGAATTTTCTCCAATCTCAGCACCTAAACAAGTGGCTTCCTATGAAACTGCCCATGCTAGGTGGAATGGATATATATATTTGCTGTCCAAGACAGAGAGTGAAAGGGGACTGGGACGACAGGCATAAATTATCACTGTCCTGGGTGAACTGGGATGCACAGGCACCCTAATTCCACTTTTGCCATCTTTACAGTAATAGGTCCTGGGCTATGAGAAAAATTCCTGGAGGCATTATCTAAGGATAGGTCACCAAATCCAGGAAATGCAATTAAAGGCTTAAGAAGAACATCTGGTAAAATTAATGTGTTTATCAGAGAGTATACTCTGCTTTTACTATTCTATGTGGCATTGCACTGAATGAGTGCAGCTGTTTCCCTAAGTAGGCACATGTGAATAGCAGTAGACATCCAAACAAAACCAAGAGCCCAATGCAAAATCCAGCCGTAAAGCATGAACACCCTGCAGAAACATTAGCAGTGTCTTCCTCCTGCCGGTCAGCCTGGGAGCCATTTAAGAGGAGGAAGGATAAAATCAAGAAAACAATCTTAGCAGCAAAAAGAATTATTTAAACAAAGCCAAAGTAAACTCAACTTCAGTGACCATAGGCTTCCTCTCTCCTTCTAGGCATGTGAAAAATATCAATGTCAGTGACTATTTTAAAAGACTACATTATTTTCTAGTAACACTTTGTAAAGAATAGCTGATTAATCCACATTAGGATGGTAATTAGTTGATTCAACATCTCACTGGCTTCCAGTAAAGAAGTATGCACTGATTTTGGTGGAAGAATGTTTTCCTGTCTGTCTCAATCCCCACTTCCCTATCTCCCCTTCATGTGATGTGGGTCCTCCACCACAGGGTTGGTCACATGACCTGTGCTAACCCAAGTACTCCATCCCCCAAACTAGGTTCCAGGGATGGGAATAGGATCTAAACAAGACCATGGTACAGTTTGTCTGGGATTAGAACAGTCACTAGGTATATTAGTTTCCTAGGACTGATGTAACATATCACACAAACTGGTTGGTGTCCTGTTGAACACAAACAAGAGAAATGTATTCTCTCACAGTTCTGGAGGCTAGAAATCCAAAACCAGTGTGTTGGTAGAGTCACTCTCCCTCCAAAGTCTCTGGAGGAAGGATCCTTCCACGCATCTTCCTGGTTTCTGGAAGGTGCTGGCAATCCTTCGTGTTCCTTGGCTCATAGGTGCATCACTCCCGTGCCTGCCTCCGCCTTCACATGGGCTGTCTTCCCCGTCTGCGTCTTCCCATGGTGTTCTCTGTGTGGGTCCCCAGTCACAATGGATTAAGGCCTATTCTACTCCACTGTGACCTCTTCTAAACTTACATCTTAATTAGATCTGCAAAGACCCTCTTTCCAAAAGAAGGTTACATCACAGGTACCAGGGGGACCCTTTCTGTTTTTGAGATGGAGGTTTGCTCATTACAGGCATGCGCCACCACACCCGGGTAATTTTTTGTATTTTTAGTAGAGATGGGGTTTCACCATGTTGTTCAGGCTGGTCATGAACTCCCAACCTCAGGCGATCAACCCGCCTCGGCCTCCCAAAGTGCTGGGATTATAGGCATGAGCCACCGCACCTGGCCTAGGGGTACCTTTAATAAATCTTTTTGGGGGGTGCAGTTCAGCCCACAAGACCAGGTGAGAAAGTCCCTCCCACTATGATTGCAAGCTCAAACCCATGGTAAGCCTGCTCGCCTGCCCAAGACGAAGTAAACAGAACCTAGAAATGGAGAAAGATGAGAAAGGCAGGGTCCTAATGTTACTGATTCCATTGAATGCAGCCATATCTGAATCCCAGGACACCTCTTGCAATTCCCAGTAACATGACCAACAAAATACCTTTCTGATCAAAATGTATTTAGTTTGGGTTTCTGTCACTTACAACCAAGAGTTCCAATTAATATATCCACCAATGAATAATGCTCTGTAATGTGAATTCAAGTAGTTTCCCATAATCTGGGTGGAAGAGAGAGAGGATGGAAATATTTGTGAAAAAGATTGGTTATGTGCTGATAACTAACGGAATTAAGTGGCTACATAGGAGCTTATCACACTATTATACTATTCTCCCTACTTTACCTATGTTTGAAAATTTCCAAAAAATCAGTTAAATCAAATGTTCAAAAAACAAGTTCTTTTAGGTCTCATACTTAAAGTCTAGCACAAATCAGAGGGGAAAAAATAACAGAAAAAGTAGACTCATACATGAGCCAGACAATAGCAGGCATCCACATGTAATACATGAAAACATTAGCAAAGTTTTCTTTGTGGTCTGCATACGGCTATCAATATAAGACCTGCAGCTCACCAGACCTCAAGGTCTTAGACAACAACAGCTGGCTGATGGCCACCTCAGACCATGCAGAAAAGGTCTGGCATGGCAGCTTCTGCTCTTGGGGAAATAACAGAAAGCACACTACTCAGTGTAGTGTGGAATTCATCTTTCCCCCCAGGTAATCACAATAAAGCAGCTATTATCCACAGCCAGCCATAAAGCAAGGGTGCAGCTCAGACAAAAGACGGGGTCACTTCTTATCTAAATGTTCACTGAAAAGCATTGTTGTTCTGACACAAGAATGTATTTCATGATGTATCAAATACCCATGATTCTGTCCTTCGAGGTAGGCTAGAGTCATCCCCTCTTGGATTAGATAGAGGTTCTCTACCCCAGGTATCCATAAGAATCACCTGGGATCTTTAAAAAATCCTGATGTCCAGGCTGCACCCCAGACCAATTAAATCACAATCTCTGGGGAGGGGTCTAGGCATCAGTGTTTCTAGGAGGCTCCTCAGTGATTCTAATGAGCAACGAGAGCTGAGAACCACTGCGCTGGACAGACCTACATCTGTGAGGCAGTTGAGGCAGCTGCTCACTTTGGATACGTGCCTCACTTCTCTAAGGCATCTGCTACTATTGGTCGGAGCAAATTCACTTCTGGATCTACTCTAGTGAGTAGATCTCAATCAATCCAGAACCTTGTTCCTCCCTCTTTGTATTAGTTTCCTAGAGCTGTATGACAAAATACCATAAACTTGATGACTGGAAACAAGAGAAATTTATTCTCACAGTTCTAGAGGCTGGGAGTCGAAAATTACGGTGTTGGCAGGGCCATGCCCACTTTGAAGGCTCTAGGCAAGAATGCTTCCTTGTCTCTTCCTAGCTCTTGCTGGCTGCCAGCAATCCTTGGTGTTACCTTGTAGAAGCATCACTCCAATCTCTGTCTTCATCATCACTTGGCATCCTCCCTGTATGTCTGTGTCCTTTCTCCTCTTGTTCTTTTTTTTGTTTTTTGTTTTTGTTTTGTTTTGTTTTGTTTTTGAGACACAGTTGCACTCTTATTGCCCAGGCTGCAGTGCAATGGCATGATCTCAGCTTACCGCAACCTCCGCTT
Organism: Chlorocebus sabaeus; assembly: GCF_047675955.1. NCBI lineage: Eukaryota > Metazoa > Chordata > Mammalia > Primates > Cercopithecidae > Chlorocebus > Chlorocebus sabaeus. The sequence goes on along the minus strand of NC_132929.1, from coordinate 47,050,593 downwards.
CCCAGGTTCAAGTGATTCTCCTGCCTCAGCCTCCTGAGTAGCTGGGATTACGGGCACGCGCCACCACACCCAGCTAATTTTGTATTTTTTAGTAGAGACAGGGATTCTCCATGTTGGTCAGTCTGGTCTCGAACTCCCGACCGCAGGTGATCACCCGCCTTGGCCTCCCAACTTTCTCCTCTTCTTATCAGAACACCAGTCTTTCTAGATTAAGAGCCCACCGTACTCCAATACGAACTCAACATAACTGATGACATCTGCACTGACTCTATTTCCAAATAGGTCACATTCTAAGGTTCCAGGAAGAATACTAATTTGGGTGGTGAGCAGGGGCAGTATTTAACCCAGTGCATTCTTCCTCACCCATATTAAGTGAGTTTTACACTTTGTCTTCACCAGAATGCATGTAAGACATAAATAATTGGGAGTACAATGCCTTTAATAAATTTTATTTTGAAATCATTTTAGATTTATAGGAAAGTTACAAAGATAGTACAAAAGTTCCTGTATACCCTTTACCCAGCTTCACCTAATGTTAACATGTTACAAAACCATTTATAGGCTGGGTACGGTGGCTCATATCTGTAATCCCAGTACTTTGGGAGGCTGAGGTGGGTGGATCACTTGAGGTCAGGAGTTCGAGGCCAGCCTGGCCAACATGGCAAGACCCCATCTCTACTAAAAATACAAAAATTAGCCAGGCGTAGTGGTGCACACCTGTAATCCCAGCTACTCAGGAGGCTAAGGCAGGAGAATCGCTTGAACCCAGGAGGCGGAGGTTGCAGTGAACTGAGATCATGCCACCTCACTCCAGCCTGGGCAACAGTACAAGACTCCATCTCAAAACAAAACAAAAACAAAAAACAAACCATTCATAAAAACTAAGACATTAACTCTGGTACAATGCTATTAACTAAACTATACACTTTATGCCTATTTCACCAGGTTTTCCAACAATGCCCTTTTTCTGTTTCAGGATTCAAATCAGGACAACACCTTAAATTTAACATAATGCTTTTAAAAATGAAAAAGGTCAGAACCAAGCTCTATTTACAGAATCAAATCAAAACTTCACTTTGGCATCCTTCTTTTGCTCATGCTTCACCCTGTTCCCCATCCCATGTATTTGCATTCAGCTACTTCTATGTTTCCTCTGTATATCATTCCTGCTTGAATTTGATAGTCTCAATTTTTTAGTCAAGTTAGTTCTTAACAATTTCGAGGTCATGGGACCACTCTGAGAATCTAACAGAAGCTATGGAGTCGCTGAGAATGCTACACAATTTAGCATCCAATTTCAGAACAGTCAGATACTAATCCACTTCCCTCCTCCCCAAGTATAGAACCACCTTGCAGAGTTTGGCTTCCCCAGGCATTGATTCTGCAATGAAATCATCACAACTCACTATCAATCTCTCTTCCAAGGCAATTTCTCCAGATCCTGGACATAGTGCAGTGCTCCATACTCTGGGTCTTGGCCAACCTTAGCTGTCCCAGCCACTGCCTCAGGCTGAGGCTGAGAAGGGCTGGCTGTGCAGGGCTCTCCCACTGGGCCCTGAAGGCAGCTGGACTCCCTCTCCAGCCAACTTGGCTGTAAGCATAGAACCCCTACAAGTTCTGCTTGACCCAACACCTCTTCTGAGCCCACTTTCTCCACGAGTGGGAAGAAATATCTCAGAATGTTAATACTTCTCAGTCCACAAGCCATGTTATCATCTGAATTTCAACAAAGAAAAGTGACTCCAGCATGCAGAGTGGGATCAACTTGCTCTACCAACTTTGGATCTTCTGTCACTTGGAAATGACGGGGATCTTGGACTCACAGGCAATGCCTGCCTACTATTATCTTTGGAATCAGTATGTGAGGCCCCCTAGAGGTGAGAAACATACAAATGTACAACCCCACATGTTCTCTTAAGCTCCCATACCAGCCCTTGTAGCAGTAACCAAGGAAAGGGAAACTCCATCTGCACTCACGGCTCACAACCTTATGTTTGAACCTCTTCTCCAACTGGTTCCTTGAACCCTGTTCTGTCCCCCTCACCCTGCCATCCTTGGATGTTACTCGTTTCCATCAACGCCTCATCCATCTGACTCATGCTGAAGATGGTCCAGGTGTCACCTGAGCTTTGCTACCTTTGGTAAAGACCTGTGCAGGCTTCTCTTTGCCCTGGAGTCACACTTTGTCCCCTACTGACACCCCAGCCAGGATCACACCAATACCTCCAACATCAATCAGAAGTCAGCAAGAATGGAAAATAGACTAAAGTAACGTCTATGGACAAGGTGGGTCTATTCTTACCTTCTGCAAATGGTTCCCACTCATAAAACCGGCCCATGAATGGCTTGTTGTTGTAGGATGCACACTGTACCTCCCGGATACTTCTACTGCTTTCTGGACATACCTAATAAAGCAGATATTAAATATGCAATTAGTGTCCATACTGTTCATAGCTCCAGGATACATCTCCAAACTCTGGATACCTTTCCAACTTCATTTATTTTTTATTTTTATTCTTATTTATTTTGGGGGGCGCTCTTGTCGCCCAGGCTGGAGTGCAGTGGCCCAATCTCGACTCACTGCAAACTCCACCTCCCAGGTTCAAGTGATTCTCCTGCCTCAGCCTCCCAAGTAGCTGGGATTACAGGCACCCACCACCATACCTGGCTAATATTTGTATTTTTTGTAGAGATGGGCTTTCACCATGTTGGCCAGGCTGGTCTTGAAATCCTGACCTCAGGTGATTCACCCACCTTGGCCTCCCAAAGTGCTGGGATTACAGGCATAAGCCATCGCGCCTGGCCCCTTTCCAACTTTAAATACCAGCCCTCTTCTACCTAAACTACTGAGTTTCTGATCATTTGCTCATAATCTGCATGAAAAAGTTTAAATGCAGATCCCCAGGCTTCATGTATGCCAACTCAATCGTTATAGGGGCAAGAAATTTTTAACAAGCTCCCCAGATTATTTTTTTGCACACTGTGATTTGAAAACCACTGATCTAAACCTTCTACTCCTGACAAGTCAGTCTACTCCATTCTCTCAAAGAGGCCATCTGCTTCTGTTTGACTTTGTTCATGCCATTCCCCTTGCACGGAATACTAGTCACAGCAGACATGTTCAGAGCCCTTACCTTTGCCAGGCACTACTTTAAACATGTTCCACATATGAACTCATTTAATCTTCATAACAACCAATGAGGTAAACACCATAGTTTTACAGATTTTTCATGAGAGCAAACTGAGGCATGGAGGAGTCACACAGCCAGTGAGGTGTGGGGCCTGGATTTAAACGCAAGCAGCCTGGTGGCCACCAGGCTGTCTCTCATTGTCCTCCTCATCTTCTCTAAGTTCTAGCTTAAATTCTGTCCCGCCTAAAGCAGGAATTTCCGACCTTCTGCGTGCAAAACAATCACCCAGAGATCCTTTTGGAAATGCAAACTTCTGGATCCCTCCATGAAGGATTATTATTCAGTAAATCTGGGATGAAATCCAGAGATCTGTATTTTATCAAGTTTATCCAGGTGATTCTGATGCACTAGACTACTCAAGGAAAACACACTGCTCCCTCTGGCTTTTTTCTTCCTCATTTATAAATGGTAAATATGAGCAAAGTGTGGTATAGAGTAAATAAGTATGAGACAGAAAATAATAAGATCAGAATCTCTAATTCATATTGTGGATAAAGTATGATCTAGCTTTGTTGAACCTGAACTATAAGAGTGTGTGTGTGTGTGAATAATCAGAAGGAAAAGAAGCCTGGCCCCTGAAACATCAAACAGTACTGTGTAGAAGAAGTCTCTGGAATAAATTGCTAATAGGATAGTTCAAAGTCTTCAAGGATTTGTAGAGAAATCTACTGTATGTATCAGAAATATTAGGTTTCCTGGAAGATGAGGGACCAGAGGAAGGACTGAAAATAGGTGTGAGGGTAAACATCTCCTGCTTGATTAAGGACAGTCGCAGCTGGGGAGGCTGCTGGTACAAACGTGCAGTGTGGCCATTACCCTGCTGCGGTCTGAGCCGAACCATATGGAGCAAGAAGCCCTCTAAAGCAGAACATGATGGAAACTGGTAGGAAAAAACAGGCAGCGTGAACAAGCAGGGTGGGCTGAGCTCTGACAATCAGTGAGAGGCAGACAGGCCACGGAAGCCTGTCTCCTAGGGCTCTGGAAGCCAACCTGCTGGCAACCCTGAAGCTGCGCCCATGTAAGCTTCCAGCAACACCAGCTGTCTCTATGAAGGGTTTTGAGTTAACTAAGATGCTTTTCACAGCCCTTTGGCCTGAGCCAAAGTTCGAGTAGGATGTGAACAGCTGGGTGACTTGGAGAGGCCACCATCCCTGTAGCAGTCCCCAAGTACGGCTTCGAGAAAGAAACCTTAAGGAGTTTGTTAAAAATGCAGATTCTCAAGCCTCACTCTGGCAGGAGAGCGGGGAAAAGAGCCCAGGAATATATGCTTGAAGTGCTCCTTGGGTGATTCTGGTGCAGCCTGTGCATCCTAACCTGTGCAGCAGCGATGAAGAGCCACGCCCAAGCCCCATCTCACTCCACTCCAAATTACTTAACACAGAATTACAGAGTGCTAGAGCAAAAGAAAAAATCAAATCCAAACCCTTTCATTTACAGAGGAGGGCACTGAGACCTGGAGATGTGGCAAGCCTTGCCAAAGGCTCCACAGTGACACAGAAGCAGAGCCCAGAGCGCTGATGGCCCACTCTGTCCCTAATCAGAACTAGAAATCAGCTGCTGGGCTGCAGGTCTTCATAACAGAAACAGACCAGCACAAGCGGCTGAAGGTCCTGTTCCTCAAATAACTACACCTAAGTAAAGCCAAGGTGCTCCACAACAAGGCTCCAGCTAGAAGCCACCCTTCATTAACCTGGTGGCAGTTACTAGAACTGGAAGCTGTAGACTACAAAGACTTAGACAGTCTGCTTAACCTCTTTCTCTCGATGAATAAAATGGCTAAGAGGCTAGACCACAAACCAATGCACATTCAGAATTATCTAGAATTGCTCAGTACTTGATAACACAAATGTCTATTTCATGACTGAGAAAGGAGTCCACAATCCATTAAGTTATAAGTGTTAAAAGGATTATGTGTGTGGAGTGTGTGTGTGCATACACAGAGAGGTTAAAAGTGTTATCTCTGGAAGGTGACGTTATAGATGTTGTTAATCTATAATTAATTGTTAGTCTATTTGTGTTATTTATTTTTTCTGCATTAAATATGTAATAGTTATGTAATAAAAGTGACAATTGGCCAGGCAGGCGCAGTGGCTCACGGCTGTAATCCCTTAGCACTTTGGGAGGCGGAGGCAGGCGGATCACTTGAGGTCTGGAGTTTGAGATCAGCCTGCCAACATAGTGTAACCCTGTCTCTACTAAAAGTACAAAAAATTAGCTGGGTGTGGTGGCATGCACCTGTGATTCCAGCTACTCGGGAGGCTGAGGCAGAAGAATCACTTAAACCTGTGAGGAAGAGGTTGCAATGAGCTGAGATCGTGCCTCTGCATTCTAGCCTGGGCGACAAAGCAAGACTCTGTCTCAAAAAAAAAAAAAAAAAAAAAAAAGTGACAATGTATCAGAATTGAGCTCTTCGAAATACACTAGCCCTTAGCTAGCTTTGCATGTCCTTGCAGTTTAAGGTATGGCTTAATACTCCACTAATGCCCAGTTTAGGGTATGGCTTAATACTCCACTAATGCCCAGTGCTCTCACATCCGTACACATCTGCCAACCCAACTTACTGTGGATCATTCAGGATACCCTGTCCCTTGGTCACCATTAAGTCATTCACATCTAAGCATAGCCCGGTTCCTATCTAAGGCAGAAGAGCTTAACGTGGCATCAGAGCCACAATGATCAGCAGATCCACCTGCAGTTGCCAGGAGTCAGCTGAGCCCAGCAGGAGGTAACGAGGTGTTCTGGTGGATGGGCATGGCCCTGTGTGTGACTCCAGCAAGGACTCACATGACGCCAGGCAAACTGCAAGCCTGGAGGGCAGAGGGATGTGGCCAGAGAAATGCAAGGCTTCTTGGGCCCGGATGTGGAAGCGGGTTATTGAGGCAGCATTATGGTATAGGCAAGGAAGGCAGAAGCCTGGACTGATGATACTGATGATGATGATGATGATGATACCTAACTTTTATTGAGCATTTATTAAATGTTAGACATTCCACTATGTGATTTACATATATTCAGCTCATTTAATCCTCACAATAACTATTATACCCATTTTACAGACGAGGAACCCAAGGCAACAAAAAGTTAAATGAGCTGCATAAGGTCACAGGGCTTGTAAGTGGTGAAATCAAGATTTGAACCCTGACACTTTGCATCTGGAAGCCATCACAGTAACCACTATGCCACGGTGCCCTCCTTGACTGTGTAGACAATAAAGTTAATTTGTGATGGGTCCTCAGACAAGAGAGCCATAACTGTGTCTTGTCTATTGTCAGGCTAGGGGTAGAGGCAAAAGCTGGAATCAGTCCCCAAGGCCTGGTGAAGTGGCTGGCCTCTGCTACAAGGAGCACGGAGCTGTGGAGTGAGGAGGAAAACCAAGCAGGGCCTGGGAAATCCTGTTTCATGTCTCTTTTATAGATTACATCTGTTTGTACTTGTCATACTATTATCGGGATGTGATCTCCTCTCATTTTAACAGACTCTCTGAAGTTAAAACTTCCAGGTTACAGATCCTTTTACCCCTTCTTAGGTTTTAAATTGTTAGGTTTTAAATTAGTTGTTTCCTGATGTCATGGACTGAGTCACCTTCACCTTATCAGTAATCGTCTGTACATTACACTGTGAACTGGCCCTGGGGACAGGTTTCTTGCAGATAGCTAGCAGATCCTTTCCATGGGCAGAGATTCTCGCAATCTTCAGGCCAGAAAACTGAGACAGGGGAAAAGCCATGGAGATAGAGGTCAGGCTCATTCAGGATGAGACTAACAAAGTCTGGAGATTTAGAGCCAAGTAATGCCCCTGGGAGATAACCTCCCTTCAAATGACTCCCACCCAAAAGAGGGAGGGATGTTTCCACTGGACTTTTAATGGAAGAGAAATAAAGATGTACTTTAATATGATTAGCTGACTCCTTATAAAGCAGTATGAGCCCTATCCAAAGTTCCATCTAGACAATTGCCTGGGGTTGCTATGAGTCACAAATAGTATTATGGAAACTCCAGCTACATTTCTAGTGACCCTGGTTAATCTGAAATGACAACTGCCTGTACCCGACTTCACTGCTCGAGAGGCCACCATCAGTGATCACAAACTTACCTTTTGGTAATTAATTACTGTCATCTCCCCAGGAGATGAACAGCATCATCTCCAATGTAGCGGTGCCAAGGAACATGACCTTGAAGTCTGCCTGCGTCAGATACGCAATTTTTTTATCCTTTTCATTGCTATGAATTCAATCAAAAGACCAGCTACCATAGCAACATGTGATGTATTTAACGTCACCACAGTCATGAAACCTTTAAAAAAAAATAAATCTAGAAAATGTCCCTGCACTGTCATGAGAAAGTGGCTGTGTGACCTTGGGAAAAACATTTAGCTTCTCAAAGTCTAAACTACCACAATTGAATAACAAACCCTGTACCACCTTCCAGGCCCCAATCCCCAGGGGGTTTTATGGGGATTTTTAAGTGGTAATACATTAATGTTTCCAGCTCTCTGTAATGCTCAATAAATGTCTGCTGAAGTGGAGACACCAAATGTCCACTGTGGAGAATCCAGTAGTTTCAGAAGCCGTACGTGCCTGAAAAGTATGTGTTCTGAGCAAACATGCCCTTCCTTCCTTTCTCATCTACAGCTGGAAAATGGGCTTGTTTTCTAGCTATAGAGAAATAGCTCCAGTTATCTTGCACATTTTTCAAATATATTTAATATCTCCTTTCTCAAATTACACAGAACAAACTCAACCTCACAAAAACCTTTGCCACCTTCCACCACAGACATTTTCCAGTCAGGGAATTAACTGGTTTGTCCGAAGAGTTGGGTAAAGGCTTTGGATGTTTTTTGTTTGTTTTGTTTTGCTGTAATCTGAGATTTTCTTAATTCTCAAACGCTTTTTTTTTTTTTTCCATCCAAGGGAAGTTCATAATGTTCTCCTGTTCTCGTAGGGAGAGGTGTTTCCCTCTCATTCAATACCTACATCAAAGCCCCAAAGGATGTTAATGTGACACTAAGCCCAGTCATTCACCCAGGCCAATCTTAGATTTTTAAATATCCGAGATCCCTTCAAATCTAGGCCTATCTCAAGAGTGCTTACTTATGACTGCCTATTTATATTATTTACATATCTCTATGTCTGTAAGAAGACCTAAAAAAGAATTCCGTTTTCCCTAACGAATCAGGAAGCACATGGCAAAATGTAAACTTGTTAAAAAAGTTAGTCTGGTGCGGTGTGGCCCATGCCTGTGATCTTTTGGAGGCTAAATTGGGAGCACTTTTTGAGGCTAAATTGGGAGCATGCTTGAGTGCAGAAGTTCAAGACCACCATGGGCAACATAGCAAGACCCCATCTCTACACAAAATAAAAATAAGCTGAGCATAGTAGTGCATGCCTGTGGGCTGAGGCAGAAGGACTGTTTGAATCCAGGAGTTTGAGGCTGTAGTGAGCTATGATCATGCCGCTGCACTCCAACCTGGACAACACAGTGAGACCCTGTCTCAAGCAAAACCAAAACCAAAAACCAAACCAGCTTACTCTCCCAGGGAGCACACATTTCCTAGTGGCTATTTCCGGTATCACACTAATAAGACTGGCTTCCGTCCCCTCTGCTATCTGCTGAGGCAGGGTGTAAAATTCCATTCAAAGGCAAATATTCATTGCAGCACTCCATGTGTCAGGTGTTGACAGTAATGAGGATACAAAGAAGAATGTGCCATAAAAGCCTCCCTCAGGGACTTACAGGCCAACTCGAGAAAAATGCATAAACAAAAATGTATAATGCATGGAAAGGAATGTAGTGAATTGTTTGGACACAACATTTCTAATCTTGCAAAGGAAGGAGTTAACTGATTTTTCCTAATGTTGAAAAATCAAGAAAATAAAAATTGTTACTATACTACATATAGCCAAAAACATAAGTTAAAATAAAAAATGTGGCTAGTGTAGATCAGCAGGAGTGGAAGGAAAGGGGGTCATTTCTTCATCTTCCAGAATAAGGAGTTGATGCAGAAAATTTAAGTTGATATATCAAGAAGTAGGGGTATTAATATGTCATTTCGAGTTATAGAGAGAATAAACATAAGAACGACAAGTTAAAAATCACTGGCTGTGATTACATCTTGAGGGAGAGACTAGGATATACATGTCTTTGCTGTTCTGATATTTCTTACTTTTGTTTGTACAACTTTTTATAATCATGAAAAATGACAACTGTTAACAATTCTTGTGTATATATATTTGTGTGTGTGTGTATATATATACACACAGGTTTATGTATACATATGTGTGTGTGGTGTGTGTATACACATGTATACATGTTTAAATATACGTGTGTGTGATTCATATAAGAGTGTGTGTGTGTATATAAATATATATATGAAAAATTAAGAGAATTTTCTATGGAAATTCCAAATGGTCTGAGAAGACAGAAAGAAAAATGCTGCAAAAAGCACTGATTCTTGCACATATTTCCTAGATGAGCAGGCTAGTGATAAGCTCATGATAAGAGAAACTAGCGTTGAAACCCCCAGTCTGTCCATCCAGTAACTGGCCTCATGGTTCCTGGCAAGCTTTACACCTTACAGAACTGTACTCGATTCTTACTTGGCCCATTTACTAAGTTTTTGCTTAAAATTGCAGTCAGAAAGTTGTTAGCTCCTCTTTCATTCAATATCAGACTAGAGATGGAGTAGAATTAGAATCTGCCTGCAGAGAGCACACCCAGCTAGATTTGAGATTTGGCCAACATCTTCCCCTTATTTGCACTTACTTTGGGGCAGAAACAACTACATATGGATAAATCCATTGTCAAAAGCCAGTCGTACCCCAGGGAAATTCACTGGAGAGTCATTGATACCAGAACTCATCACATCCATGTTTGCTATAAGTTGCTTTTAGCCCCAGGAGTTTCTTCCTCATAATGTTAAGTGCACTCTGTCTAAACTCAGGATCACGCCTCCTTTGACAGCAAAGCCCCTTAAAAACTCATAATTTTGTCCCTGCCTTGCACTACAGCCTCCCTTCTCCAGAAGAGGTCAGAGTATCAATCGGTCTCCTCTCCAGGGAGAAAATGTTGCATCAGAGCGCCTAGGAGAAAGTGTCGAATTCGGAGTACGTAAGAGAAAGTGGGAAGAGAGACACCTAAGCCTCCAGGACAAAGGCAGAAAGGATTTTCGTTGTTGTTGTTTTAGAGACAAGATATTGTTCTGCCCCCCAGGCTGGAGTACAGTGGTGTGATCCTAGTTCAATGCATCCTCCAACTCCTGGGCTCAAACAATCCTCCCGCCTCAAGCCTCCTGAGTAACTGGGACCACAGGTACACACCATAAACCTCAGCTATTCTTTAAATTTTTTGTAGAGATAAGGTCTCACTATGTTCCCCAGGCTGATCTTGAACTCCTGGCCTCTGGCCTCAAGCAATCCTTCCACCACGGCCTCTCACAGTGCTGGGATTACAGGCATGAGCCAATTAAGCCCAACTGAACCTGGCCAGAAAAGGGCTGTTTTTTTTTTTAACTGCATCCCCTCAGGCACCAGAGGAATTGAGGTTTGATTTCTCCTTCCTCTGTTGCAATCCCTATAAAAACTCTAGCTATCAAGTCTTGGAATTCAATGAGCTTCCATGAAGAAGGAACTTAACTGTTCACTCTGTTCCCTGAGTTCCTATTACTTTTAGCCCTCATTGAGAAAGTGCAGGGCTGCGGATTAATCATGGCTTCCGCCCTGTGTTGCCCCTTCACTGCTGAAGACAAACTTGCAGGTGAAGTCTTCACTCACTAGAAACACATCTGATTCCACCAAGAGGTCCTTGAGTGCCTCCTTCTTGCTTCTCAGCACTTACAGGACTGCAAAGGGCCTCCAGGACCCCTGTCACTTGCTCTTCCTAAAGCATCCTCCCTCGCCTGGATAATCCGCACTCAAACTCCACCCAAGCCAAGTTAATTTCCACTGTGTGGGGATTTGAAAGGACCTATGTGGCATGTGCAATGGCACATATGATCTACACTGTTAATGCCTTTTTATGAGTCTATCCCTCTTACTGGACTCGAGCTGCATAAGGCAAGAGTCTGCTCCCATCTCAGTGTCTCCAACCATAGCCTAACACCTCACCCCACGCAATCAACGTCAACGTTATGCTTATGGACTCCAAGCAAAAGCCTTCTCTTGGGAGTACTTAAAAGACTTTGAGCCACTGCATTCCAACCTGTGCAACAGAGCGAGACTCTGTCTCAAAACACAAAAAACAAAAAACAAAACACACACACACACACACACACACACACACAAAATAAGGCCGGGTGCAGTGGTTCATGCCTGTTATCACAGTACTTTGGGAGGCCGAGGTGGGCAGATCACCTGAGGTCAGGAGCTGGACACCAGCCTGGCCAAGATGGTGAAACCCTGTCTCTACTAAAAATACAAAAATTAACTGGGTATGGCAGTGTGCGCCTGTAATTCCAGCTACTTGGGAGGGTGAGGTGGAAGAATGGCTTGAACCCGGGAAGCGGAGGTTGTAGTGAGCTGAGATTGCACCACTGCACTCCAGCCTGGGCGACAGAGTGAGATTCTATCTCAAAAAAAAAAAAAAAAAGAAGACTTTGGACCAGATTGAGTCTTGCATCCACCACAGTCCACCACATACAGTCTGCTGAAGGAGAGTGTTGCACTAGCTGATGTTTGAGATTGGTGCTGGAAAAGACCATAGATTCTCCATCTGTACTAGGATGTGTCACCTGAACTTCCTCATACACATTGTAGGCAAAAAAATAATAATAATATTTCCTTATCTTTAAAGTCTACATTCAGAAATCTTATATGAATTGAACAATCTCAGAGACATGCTGGAATGCTTAAAATTCCTAGATCACACCATAAGATAGGTCTTAATATTAAACGTGCACCTCGGAAGATGTAAATAATTCACTATCATGAAGTTGGTTATCTATAATTTCACTCTTATCACTTTAAAGTCACCATGACCCAAGGCTGATAACACTGAAACTAAATCACAGCTGAATTGTTGGGTCTCTTGGCAATCTTGTTTTGTCACCGTGTAAAGGTAAAGGAGCCTCAATCACAGCTAACACGGGACTGAGGACAACTCTGAGCAAGTCTGATCATTTCATGCACGCATTTCTTCAGTTACCACTGAGAACCTGGAAGATGTTCAGATATGGGGAGACCTTATTTCATTCCTACCTAAAGGGGGGTATGCCAGTCACGTTTATTTCCTAACAATGTGTCAGCACCATGCCTTCCATGTGTGGCTGCCATGCCAGCTCTTCTATATGCCATCTTGTCTGAACCTGACATCAACCCTACAGGGTAAGGATTATTAGCCCACTTTACAGATGGTCCTCAGGGTGTTAAGTGACTTGCCCAAGGAAACTCAGCTCCTCTGTGTACAAGCTTGGCATCTGTGTAACTTTTCCTCTATGAGTAGGAATACTTACATAATTGGGGCATTCATGTCCTCTCTTGATGCTGGACATCAGGGAGGACAAAGAAATGTCTACATGAGGTCACTGATGCTGAGATGCTGGGGCATATGGGTCCATCTGGGGAGTATATAAAAAAAGCAATATAGCTGAACTGAGACTACTCCCCTTAGAAAGGCCTGTTTGCAAGGCTGGTCCATGGCTGGCATCTGGCAACTTGAATCTCAGGGCAGTTCTCAGCACTCCCTAAATGATAGGAGTGGCTCACCGTGCCTAAATATAGCTTATGCTAAATACCTGGTTTCTTTTTGGGAGTCTGGAATTTTGATATGTGGCAGGCAAAGGGTGCCTATGTGACCAGGCCTCAGTAAAAACCCTGGGCACAGTGGGGGCTTCTCTGGTAGACAACTTTTACATGTTGTAACAAGTCATTGCAGAGGAATTAAGCAAGTCCTGTGTGGTTCCATTGTGATTCTGGAAAGCTTATGCCTGGTTTCCTATGCTCTTCGGACTATGTGCCTTTCCTTTAGTGATTTTGCTTTGTTTATTCAATCCTTTGGCTGTAGTAAGTCGTAACTGTGAGTGTGACTATATGCTGAGTCTTATGAGTCCTCCTAGGAAATCATCAAACCCAGGAATGGTCTTGGGGACCTCTGACAGAGGGAATTTTAAAGAGATCATGGGGGTGTGGCCCAAGTCACAAGAAGCCATGGGCTTATGAAAAAAATATACACAATAATGGAACCTCTAAGGAATAACATCTCTCAATAAGGGTAGGCAGGATGTGGACTTGGGACAGTGGGGTGCACTGGGGAGGACACTATGCACATGTCACAGGGAAGAGAAGGGAACTACACCTATACAATCCCATGTCAACATGTACTTCTTTGGCTTGGGTTGGGGGCTTTATTCTGCCTTCTTCCAAAATGCCGGAAGACACCATGACCTCACAAGAAGTTTCTAGGATTCCTGGCCATTCAGTCTCCTCAGTGATGCCATTACCCCAGCACCCAGGGAAGCACAGCTTCTACATGGGGAGAACAACCCTGCTGTTGGCAGCACAGGTCTGGCAAAAGGGGCAGGCTTTACAAAAGGAAGTTAAATGCAAGGAATGCTAAGCGGGCATCAGCTCCACATGGATGCCAAATGCCCCCCCTTTTACTTTCTCCCTATGGTTTGCTTGGTCTTCAAAATTAAGAGATATATTAGTCAATGGGAGAAAGTGTTCTATATTATAAATGAGTTCATTTTGTTTTAAAAGAACAGCAATAGATATTCAGGAACAAGGGCATGTCTGACCACGAAACCAAGCAATACTTTACTTTTTGATTTACAAAGTACTTTCCTACCATCACCTCATTTGATCCTCAAAGCAATGCTAGGAGGTAGATACCACGACTTTTCTCTGTTATTCTCCATGACACCTACTCTGTTACAAGACAAGCAATGATGCTCAGTGAAGACTTACTGGTTGACTGATCAGCAATGGCCTTAGAAAAATTACTGCTTTTTAAAATTAATGATTCCTGAAGTCCAACAGTGGAAGAATAAGCTAAAAAGCAACCCAGGCATTCAATGAAATTATTAAGATCACAAATTAAGTCATTTCTATGGACTCTATAGCAGGAAATATATTTTTAATGAGGAAATTGAAGCTAATATAGAACAGCTGTCCTGTTACCCAGCAAGAGTATTAAGGCAGATTAAATTATTAATGAAAAATATCGCGACTCAGAAATTTAACCTCTTAACATTCTCTCGTTCATTTCTCTTTAATACATAGTCTTTAAACTGATATTTTTAAAAATTCCTTTGGTCATCAAATATAGTTAACATTGATAGTTTGTTCTACTTCTCACTAGCTGTGGCATCTTCAGCAAGTTATTTGACCTCTCTTTGCAACTATAAAATGAAAAGAAGAGCAAACTCATGGTGAAGGAGATTAAGTGGAGTAAGCAGAAAAAGTGCTGAGCACAGGCCAGGTGCGGTGGCTCACACCTGTAATCCCAGCACTTTGGGAGGCAGAGGTGGGCAGATCACAAAGTAAAGAGATCAAGACCATCCTGGCCAACATAGTGAAACCCCATCTCTACTGAAAAAAATAGAAAAATTAGCTGAGTGTAGTGGTACACACCTGTAGTCCCAGCTATTCGGGAGGCTGAGGCAGGAAAATCACTTGAACCCGGGAGGCGGAGGTTGCAGTGAGACAAGACTGCGCCACTGCACTCCAGCCTGGGTGATAGAGCAAGACTCCATCTCAAAAAAAAAAACAAAAAACAAAAAAAGTGCTGAGCACAAGGCCTGGCTTATGAGTTTTTTATAATGGTAGATATTATTTAAATGCATGAAGATAAAATCAATAAATATTTATTGAACTGATATCCAAAGTGGGTATACCTATATATATATATGCATGAGTACAGCTATACAAGTCCTTAAAATAACAACATACTTTCACACCGGTTAGGAACTTACTGCTGCCCAGAGGCCTCTGTGCACCATCCATCACCCCAGTTGTCCCAGTTCTTCCCCGAAGGGAAGACTCTTTACAATTTCACTCTCAGACTTCTTTATGCTACAATACCTAGTGTTTACACCTGGAATAGCAGAGAACTTCCGGGAAACTTATATATTGCACTTGAGCAAAGAATAAATATTGTTAACATGAGTCACTGAGAATTTGGGGGTTGTTTGTTTTGCAGCAATAGCTATTAATAATTAATACCACCATTAAGCAATTGTCAATAAGCAATTCAAGAAGCAGTGTATAAGTTACCAAAGCAATAACTTTAAAAAAAGGAAAACTATGTGGGAGAATACATGGAAAGAAAAGAGAAAGGAGGAAGATTAAAAGGTGTGTTAACATGGCCCAGACACTATATGCTTGCTGTCTTCACCATGCTTAGTGCCAAATGACAGAAAAACGAGGTGCAGCTGTTTCCAGGCCCAGTATAGGTTGTGTGTACTCACGTTGGTGTTGCACAGCTTGTATTGCCGATAGGCCCCGATGCATGAGATTGCTGTAGATCGGGCAGGCTGGGAGAAGCTCTGCGTCGCCCCATGAGTCCCCACACCGTGGCTGTTGCTTGTTTCTGGGCTGTGAAAGAGACTTGAAGCTGCAGGGAAGCCTTGATCGTGAGTCAAAGGCAGCTGGTAGATGGAGGCCTCTGCAGCCTGCAGTCCAGAGCGAGGGCCACTGTCACTTTGGTACAAAGGCCCATGTTGGGGGACCTGGTGGGCTGGTGAGTTGTAGCCATGCCTAGCAGAAGATGCCCCCTGGGACCTGGAATGCCGGGATGAGGGCTTCTGTCTCCGGAGCCTCTGTGGCATGTGTGCAGTGTCTGTCTGCAGTGGTAAGATATATGGGGCCTTACCATAGCCGTACTTGCCAGGGCCGATGGGACCGCGGGTCCTGCTCCTAAAGAGAGATAGACAAGAGGAAATGATCAGAGTCGGATGAATTTCGTGTTAACTCAGAAGCTCTGGTCCATGGTAGAGATGACCAGGTAGGAACAGAAGCTTGGGAAAGGGTCTATGGTAGACCTGGGAAGTAGGGGGAGCACATTTTAGAAGGGACCATCGTGGAAGCTGGAACAGAGTCTCCATAAAGGCTGGAAAGTAGAATGAAAGAGGGAATCAACAGAGGATGAACAGTTGATGATGCAAGTGGCTGGAAATGAGATTAGAACAGTAAACTATGGTCAGCGTGTAATTTTTATGTAAAGAGTCTGGGCATTTTTGTAGGTCACCTGGAGCCATTGAAGGTTTTCGGAGAAGTATAAACATATGATTGCAATTTCAGTCACAGTAACTTTCCTGTTCACCTTTTTTTTTTTCTTCTAATAATGTACTTTTTGCTCATTCAACTAACTGTGGTATTTCAGACCCTGTTTCCTTCACCATTCATACTCAAAGAGCTCTTCTAGGTAATGGAACTTAGATAAGCAACCAAAGTCTAGTGCAGTCCTAAGGCCTCACTTGCACTGACTTTAATCCTGAAAATACTCAAGGGCATTAAACACTTGGCTCCTCCATCACTCTTGAAGCAGCCCATGCTAAGCAATGGGTAAATGGCCATCTTCACATCGGTTTAGAAGAAGAATTGTCTTGGGTCACACAAAAAATACACTAACAACAGCTGATGAGCTAAAAATACATATTGCAAAAAAAATCTCATGATGTTTCAAGAAAGTTTACGAATTTGTGTCGGGCTGCATTCAAAGCCATCCTGGGCCACATGAGGCCCATGAGCTGTGGGTTGGACAAGCCTGGTTTAGATCTTTAGATTTTTGTAAAGACCCACTGCCTTGTGGTGGGATGGGGCGGGGGGAATGGGCAGGACAGGGTAGAAGCCCTGATTTGTAGCATTTGCCCACTCCTATGGTGTAAATACTTCCAACATGGCTGATATCAAGCTACCAATGTAAAGACACATTGACCTCTGGGGAGCAGGTAAAAACCAGCTCCAGAACACCACTGCATGTATACTTATTGTGCAACTATTCAAAAATTAATCATCCATAGTTTTCAAGACCCTAGTTTTCAAGACCCCAACCTTACAGCTGAAAGCAACTAGATCACAATGCAGCGTGGGGTAAGCGCCTTAGAGGTCATGCAATAAATGTTGCTTTGGGAAATTCTGGGGCAAGAAAAAGCACTTCTGTCTGAAGGGATCAGAAAAGATTTCACCTTCACTGGCATTAGAGTGGAGGAGCGCAGGTTCCAAATCTCTGTGGAAGGACTTAAGTAAGTCAACTAACTCTTACTTACTTTTAAGATGACTGAGCTGGATTAAATGACCGCCAAGGTCGCTCCAACTCTAAAATTATACGCTTCCATAATAATTAATTCTACATTTACGTAAAACTGGAAATGTGCCCAAGGGTTTCTACAGGATGGCCCCATTAAAATAAGCACATTAAAATAGCAATCAAGGTGAAACATTGATTTCTACCCTCATGAGAAAATTCTTTCTTCACTCTCCACATAATCACTGAACATAAAATTTAATAGACCACAACTAATTATTAACATCTTTATTACTAATTGCACCTTCATTCTTAGCTGATACAGAATTAAACCACGCCACAGTGTTTATTTTGCATTTAGGTCTTTCTCAATTAATCTTGGCAACACTTGGGACTCTGTTAATGATGGGGGCTTTAAGAGATGCAATTAAGTTAGTCATATATATGTGTATATATGTGTATGTGTGTATATATATACACATATATATAAAACTTGGATGTAATTTGCCTTTTTCTTTCTTGTGGCAGGCCAGGTAAAATGAATTACATCATGCAAAGGCAAAGGAAAGAATTTCTGCATATGTGTGTGTTTTTTTAAGATCTGAAAGTCTACCAAAAAATTCTAGCTTCAAAGTAAGTACTGGATGGAGACCCTAGCTAAAGGTAACAGAGAAATGGACATGTGGAATAGCACTTCTCAAACTTGAGTGTTCACAGGCGTCACCTGGGATCTTGTTAAGCCGCAAATTCTGGATCTAGGACATCTAGGGTGCGGCCTGAGAGTCTGCATTTCCAACAAGCTCCCGGGAGATGCCAATGCTGCTGGTCCACAGACCCACAGCTTTGATAATCAGTCATAGAATAACATAGAAATTCCAAACAAAAGGGTGAAAATTCAACACTGCAAATTATCGTTTTTAATGAAGGAAAAATGGCAATGAAATTCAAACCAAAAACCTCTGAGCTGGAAGTAGATACAAAAGATCTGCTGGCCCGGGACAGGCTGCCCTGCTGGAACTCACTCAGTGAGCACTGATGAACCAAAACTGACTTGAGCTTCCTCTTGGGGAGCAGAAGAACAACCTGCTGTTGGCTGATGACTTGTGTAAGCATCTTCCCAAAGGCTGCCATCACTCCTGAGGGGAGTAACATATACAAGCACCAATGTATATTTTTGTATTCATATTGCCTTGTGGGAAGCTCTGCCTAAATTGGAGAACCATTCAAAACCCACTGACACAGCAACATCATTGGAAAGGTGATGAAACGAATGCAAATGACCAGTTAATTCTAAAAGACCAAAGAGAATGAGCAACCAAATCGGGTGTGTTTATGAGAGATCTGATTTCTGAGTATTTGACTCAGAACATTTGGACAAGTGGCGGATTCATTCTGGCTTGGCCAGGAGAACGTTTGTTTTCCTTACAGCTGGTTAGAGCTAATAATCCTGATGGGTCTGAATGGCCTCTTCTCCAACAGGACAGAGTCCATCTGGCCGCTTGCAGGGGGGCCTCCACAGAACTGGGCAGATTTATGCAGAGCTGTGATAATAAGTACAGATGTGGCGATGGGATCTGTGTGGCCAGTAAACTCCTCCAGGAGAAACATGTGGTAGCTGCCTGGGGGAGCTGCTGAGTAGTTCTGCTTGGTCTCCCCAGCACCCATCTCTGGGATTTTACTTTGGGTGCTCCACTTGTCAAAGCACTGGCTAATTTCTGAAAGTTATGCCTTGAGAAAGAAATGGAAAAGGCACAGTTTGCAGACCAGAGACGTGGGAGTCAGTGTAGGCTAGTGGTTCACCACATGGACCCTGAGGCCAGCTTTCTGGGGTTTGAATCCCAGCTCTGCTACTTGCTAGTTTGGAAACTTCGGGTAAGTTACCCAATCTTTGTATGCCTCATTTTTTTCAAACAGGACCAGGATTATGATGAGGCCAGTGAAGCACCTAGGACGCAATATTTAAAGAGATAACAGTTAGGGTCGTGGAAGTGCTGGTAGGAACCTGAGAGTAATGTCTTCTTAAATGTTGCACCCTAAGAACCTCTCTAGCTGCACTCCAAGCCCAGTTCTGGCCTTGTGTTCACTTACAAATAAACACAATAATAGTACCTTTGTTACAGATAGTTGCAAAGATTAAATGACTTTAGAGCAAAATACCTAATGCTTCACACAGAGTATGCATCATACAAGTATTTGCCTTTACGTAAGAAAACCTCTAGTTTGGCTGTTTAATAGCTCTACCAACTTTGGCAAATAAGGCACCTTCAGTTTTCTTACCTGTAAAATGAGAGTATGACCATTTCACATTCACTAGGATAGCTATACTCAAAAAAGACAGATAATAGTGTGTTGGGAAAGATAAATTGGTAACCTCATATATTCCTAGTGGGAAGGTAAAATGGCATAGTCACTTTGGAAAACTACCTGAAAGCTCCTCAAAATACTAAATGTAGTGCTACCACAGGACCAAGCAATTCCAGTCCTATATGCCCAAGAAAAATGAAAACATACATTTATATATAAACTTATACATGAATGTTCATAGTTACCTTATTCATAATAGGCAAACTGCAGAAACAACCCAAATGCCTATCAACTAATGTATAGATAAATAAAACATTGGTATATCTATAGAGTGGATTATTATTCAGCCATAGGAGAGGTGAAGTGCTGATATATACTGTAACATAGATAAACCTGCAAAACATTCTAAGTGAAAGAAGCCGGACACATATGATTCCATTTCTATAGAAAGTCCAGAATAGGCAAATCCATAGAGACAAGAGAGTGGTTTCCAGGGGTTGGGGAGAGAGGGGAAAAGAGAGCGACTGCCAAAGGGATGGAGTGTCTTTTTAGGATGATGGAACTGTTCTGCAATTAGATAGTCACGATGGTCACACAACCTTGTAAATATACCAAAACTATTGAGTTATATAGTATTTTTAAATGATGAATTTTATGGTATGTAAGTTATATCTCCATAAAGCTTTTTTAATGAAAGCGTGTTCACTTACAAGGATGTCGTAAAGTCAAATTGAAGTTACTGATAGAAAGGCATTTTTTTAATCTGAAAGCAATTTTTAATCATTTGTTTCAACAATATTTAACAAACCTTTATTGAGCAACTTCTATGAGCGCCTATTGAGCATCGTGTGTGATTTTTTTTTTCTACTTGTTCACATTTCCAGCCCTGACAACATAAGTAAATGGAACTCACCCCCTGCCCCCACCCCACCATAAAGTAGGGTTCTATGAGAAGAACATGGCATTGCACAGTAAGGGTTCTAAGACCAGGTTCCAGGCCCAGTTCATCCAATGGGTGTCTGGGAAAATTGCTGTTGCTTTAATAGTTGTTGAGATAATGCTGCAAACAGCATTCTTTCCTTACAACAGGCTGGCTGCCATCCAGGGCTCATGCGTGATCTTCCATAGCTCCACAAAGTTAATGCTAAGCAGTCAGTGTGATGACTCAAACAAAGTCACTCCATCCAGTCTCCCTTCCTACATACTCACCCTGGAGATGTATTATCTGCAATCATCATCTGGAACTGACAACTCCTACCTTTCTGTTTCCTGCCGAGATCCCTCTCCTGAGCATCAACCCCATGTGCCTAGCTAACCTCCAGACTAGAGCCTGAAAAGTGCACATAAGTCACCCGGGGGTCTCATTAAAATCCAGCTTCTGCTTCAGTGGGTCTGGGGTAGGCCTCTGGTTCATTTGTAACAAGCTCCCAGGTGAAGCCGAAGCAGTGGGTCCTGGGACTCCACTTTGCTACCTCCACGTGTCACTTCAAAGTCAACACACTCAAGTCTGAACTGACCATCTTTCCTCCACAAAACTGATGCCCTCCAGCTCCTCCCATATTCTCTGTCTCAGTAGTCCTTAAACTTGAACAAGCATCAGACTCAGCTAGAAGACTTGTTACAACAGACTGTTAAGTCCCACCTGCAAAAACTCCAATTCAAGAGGTCTAGGGCAGGGCCTGAGAATCTGCATTTTGAACAAGTTCTCAGGTGATGCCGATGCTCTTGGTCTGTGGGCCACAGCAAGAACCACTGCTCTGTCTTACTCCCAAGTACCACCATCCCCTGAAGACGGCTGGCTCTTCCACTCACCCCTTACCTCTGCATTCCATCCAAACTCCTTGGCTTACCCACTCAACCTATACAGCCTGGCTCCTTTGGTATCTCTTGTCAGCCCTGGCCCTGCATGGACCACCTACACCATACTCCTTGCAGCTCCTCAATAGGCCAAGGGACTTTATTCTCCATGCTTTGACCTATGCTGTTTCCTCCTCCTCAACTGCTTTCTCCAGCACCGTTTCCCAAAATAATGACCTAGTTACCCTTCAGGACTCGGCTGAAGCATTTTGGCGTCAATGAAGTTTTTCCTGGTCCAAACCGCCCTCCAACCCTCTCCTTCAAAGAATCGATGCCCTTCTCTTTTGTCCTTCCACTGGGCTTCATGTAACTGTCACGGCACAATCTTTTATTATGCTTATTGTTTGCATACCTGCCTCAGTTTACCAGACTGCAGGCTCCTTCAGGGCAGGGACTATGTCCTATTTCTTATATCCCTATAACCTACTACAATAACTAGCACATAATAGGTGCTCAGTTAACTGACCCTAGAAAAGCTGAAATAACAAACGAATGGCTCAAACCACTATTGCCAAAGCGAGAAAAATCTCCCCTCAGTATTATTGTGCCTGTTTAATTTCTGTTATATGAAATATTACATCTTATTAAAAGACTGTTAAATTATTACAGCCCTGAGGACAACGCCACCTCCTTCTACGTAGGAATAAAAGTCTCATCTATTGTGTGAGAGCATTTCTGGTATCAAACACCTAGAGAAGAGACAGGTCCTTAGAATGGAGGGGGACCCAGCAGGGGCTGAGACTCAGCCTTCATTTTCAAAAGGAGAGAAGAATTAAGAGCTCAAGAGCTGTCAGAGCTGGAAAGCCACCCAGGCAAAGCTGTCAGCAGCCTGCAGCTAGAGGGGGGCTTCCTACCTCTCAGTTTCCAGGACGGAGGGGAGTGGGCAGAGTGACAGCCCTGCCCTCCACAGCCAGGCTGTTTGTGTTTCTTAGGCTCTCCATGTTTATTTCCATCTTGCTTTCCCTTAGAGCCCAGTCAAGTTCCTTTGAGGAGCCCCGCCTCTCTCAGCTGTGCTAACATGAACCCCACATGGACCACAGCACCCTACAGAGCAGCAGCCCCAGGGACTGCCCTCGAGGAACCAGAGGAGTGGAGCCCAAGAACCCCACGGGAAAGTGGAACTCCACGAAAAATGGGAAATGAGGCTGGCCACCCCTGCTCACGTGGAAAGTCTCCTTGCGCTGCTTAACCTTGGAGGCCTGAGTTGTATAGCATTAAGAGCAGTGGCATTTCAGCCAGCATGGTGGCTCACACCTGTAATCCCAGCACTTTCAGAGGCTGAGGCGGGCAGATCACTTAAGGCCAGGAGTTCCAGAGTTCCAGACCAGCCTGGCCAACATGGCAAAACCCCATCTCTACTAAAAATACAAAAAATTAGCCAGGCATGATGGGTGCACACCTGTGGTCCCAGCTACTCAGGAGGCTGAGGCACAAGATTTGCTTGAACTGAGAGGCGGAGGTGGCAGTGAGCTGAGATCATGCCACTGCACACCAGCCTGGGAAACAGAGCAAGACCCAGTCTCCAAAAAAAAAAAAAAAAAGAGAGCGAGGTGGCATTACTTGCATCTTGGTACCTAAGTTGAGCTGCTACATAAATAGAAATAAATTCTTCCATAGAGAAGATGGGAAGGAAGCTCATGAGATGAAAGACTATTTATTGTTGGAGAAAGCTGTTAAGTTAGCGGGGAATCTAAGTCCCCGTACTAGATTCTGCGGAGAAAATCTAAGATACTACTGGATTTTACTATGTCTAATGAATAATGTCCATGTGGCTTAAAGAGAGCCTTTAGACCACATTTACATTTGAACTGTTACTATATAGCAAGGCTAAACTCCCAAGGCAAAGTTTTGGGGCAAATTTCCTGGAGACTAAGTATCACAGGGTCCTGGTTACAAATGTGGAGGTACTGCATCTGAGGGCTGCCTCAGTGCCAGCCTCCGAAATGTGGACAGACACTCCTCTATTTCTCCTGGCATTGAGACAAAGCATTGGCACTTTAAGCTAGGAGGAGGAGGAGGGAGATGTAATTCCCAATGACTATCAAGTGAAATGCTTTTTGCCAAAATACTTTAGTATGACCGCATGTATCTTTTAAAAAGATTTTTATAGACATTAAAACAATACTAGGTGGTAGAAATTATACCTAGGAATTATCCTTCTCAAGTGCTTGTAAGAGCACACAGAGACGTGAGTGTGGGGATCCTCACTGCAGCCCTGGAGAGCTGGCAGGACACCTGAAACCACAGCAGGACGGTGATCTGAGGAACTGGCCAGTGCACTTCAGTCATTCCTTCTTTCCACACAGTTCTCCTAGAATGAGGCTGAAGATTATAGCTCCAGAGAAGGGAAGAGTCAAAGATCAGAATGAAGAGAGAAAGGGTTTCTTTTTTTTTTTTTTTTTTGAGACAGAGTTTCACTCATGTTGCCCAGGCTGCAGTGCAATGGTATGATCTCAGCTCACCGCAACCTCCACCTCCCGGGTCCCTGGACATGCAGTTCTCCTGCCCAGCCTCCTGATTAGCTGGGATTACAGGCACGTGCCACCACACACAGCTAATTTTTGTATTTTTAGTAGAGATGGGGTTTCACCATGTTGTCCAGGCTGGTCTCGAACTCCTGACCTCATGATTCACCTGCCTCAGCCTCCCAAACTGCTAGGATTACAGGTGTGAGCCACCATGCCCAGCGAAAAGGTTTCTTTAAATCGGAAAAACCGAGCTTTATCCGTCAAGACCCAAAGTCTGGAGCACAGCAGGCAGATGTAGAGCTCATACTACAGATTATGAAGAAGTGTTATCACCTTCGAATGACCTTTCTGAACCCAAGGAAATTAAGAGTTTGACTAGCAGGCTGGGTGTGGTGGCTCATACCTGTAATACCAGGACTTTGGGAGGCCAAAAGTTCAACTCCTGAGGTCAAGAGTTCAAGACCAGCCTGGCCAACATGGTGAAACCCCATCTCTACTAAAAATACAAAAACTAGCTGGGCGTGGTGGGTATATGCCTGTGGCTGAGGCACAAGAATTGCTTGAATCGAGAAGTGGAGGTTGCAGTGAGCCAAGATCACACCATTGCACTCCAGCCTGGGCGAGTGGAGAGTTTGACTAGCAGGCAGATGAGGGAGGAACCAAAAGGCAGTATTCAGAGACTAGGACAGAATGCAGTGGCCTGGGCTGGGGAGCAATAGAAATCCCAGAAGTGTTTAGGGGCCTGAGAACAGAAGGGACTTGCATGCTTTATGGGGAAGCCAGTGTCCAACATGGCACCTGACTAGGATGTGGGAGGGAGGCGTCAAGGTGGAGGGGCCCACCTGAAAGTGGGTGGGCCACCCCTTTGTGGTTCCACAGAGTATGTGGCCCTTGGTGACAGAAGGCAAGGAGGGTATATGCAGATATTTCAGCAGCAGCCACAGCAAGGGTGGAAGGTGAAGCTTGAAGCATGCCCGATAGCTTGCTTCCTTTGCCAAGCGTGCACAGGAGCCCCTCACCTGGGGATCCAGGTCACACCTCCTGGGAAGAGGAGAGGAGAGAGTCCTAACTGAGTTGAACATAAACCCTGAATTGATCATGCTTAACACGGAGTGTCTGAGCATCTGAGTCTCCTGGAATTGGCAAAGTTTTCCTTCAGCAATAGAAGCAGAGGCTCATGAACCACATTTAGTTATAGAAAAATAAATTGTGCTCTGCATACCTGAGTGGTGGTTGTAAACTGTAAATCTGAAAGACAATCTAAGTATCCTTAAACAGGAAAATAAGGAGCTAGTTCAATTATGGCGCATTCAGATACTGGAGTACCATGAAGCTGTTTAAAAGAATGAGGCAGCTGTGTATATACTGATATAGAAAGATCTCAAAAACATAGTTAAGTGAAAAAGAATAAGACAGTAAATATACTAAGCTGAGGACACTAAACATGCTTTCATTTGCATGTGGTTTTTTTTTTAAAGAAAAAATGTACACAGTATATAAAAAATGTACAAAATATATACAGAATATATTTCTGAATTGATCAAAAGGAAACTCTGGGCAATGATTTCCCCTGGGCAGCAGACCCAGTGAGGTAGAGTTGAAGCAGACTCATTAGTCATTTCTTACCCTTTCATGCTGCTGTGTAAGCAGTGTCAAAAAGAGAAACCAAATCAGTAATCTTAATGCCTAAACATGCAGACATTTCAATTTGGACATAAAATGCCCACTTATAAATACACTGTAAGCCCCAAAGACCAGAGGGACAGAAATAGCTCAGGGACAAAATATTCCTCTGAACTGTCTCCATCAAGAACAGAAAAGTCACATACTCCCAGAAAGATTTTAGATCAGCACAGACCAGCATCAAGCTCATGCCAAGGCAGAAGCTTCTTAGAGTCTGAATATGCTTGAATCTCATAGCCTGTGGGAAGAACAACAATGACTCCATGATATCTAGTCTCATCTTTTCAGTGATGACAAACACCCCAGTGCATATTCCTAGTGTGGCCAACAACATCCCCACCTGTCAGGTACCCAAGTAAGGAACCTCACACACTTCTGACTTCCCTCTCCACTGGATTTGTCTTTCTAAGCACAGCCCTGGTCATTACTCTGTATTTGAAAGACCCACCTGGCTCATTTCTGCCGAGAATATAAAGTTCAAACCTAGACAGTTTTAGGGCACATTTGGTTTGATAGCACATTCCATCCTTCATCATCTGGTTTCAGTCTATCTTCCCAGATTCAACTCCAGTCTTCATCTCCCTCCCCTGTATCCTGCCCACAACCCTGCATTTCCCAACCATCACTAATGACTCACCATTTCCCAAACACACGGGGCTCTTGTGCTGCAAGACTCCCTCCTGGAACCCTACCCTACCTACTTCTGTACTTCCAGGCCCAACATAAACACCAGCGCCCATGTGCTTTCCCCACTGTTAGTACTCTCAGGGGCAGTCTGCACACCCCTTTGCCACAATAGCACTGTACTAGGAAGTTTCATTCTCCAGGGCTACGCTCCCTGTTTCTTAGTGGTGTGTGCCTGATCCCTGAGACTAGCTCTGAGTCTGACATAGAGGCATCCCGAGAATGTATGCTGAAGTGACACATGGGTGGGTCCAGAGCCTCGTTGCTCAGCATCTCTAACGAATGGGTCAATAAAGGCTACTGCTTTGGATTAATTCATAAAGACAAAAAGGCTAGGAGTTTCCATACGCAAGAAGTCAAGGCAGCCCCACACATCTGGGTGGGAATTAAAGGTTGGAGCTAGGAAAATTAGATCAGTAGCCAGTGGCTACCTAGAGCGACCTGAGAGCTGAAACTAAAGGGAGGAAAAATGGGAGGGAGCAGCAGCTGAGGACCAGAAACGTGTGTGTTCACCAAGGAGCCGCTTGAGCCAAGGCCAGCTGGGCAGAAGGGAGTGTGCAGCCTCGAGCTGGAAAGAGAGCCCTGTTTTCCTAAAACCCGCCCTGTTCCACTGGATCACCTGCCAAAGGGAGAAAGGATATCATGTGCTAAGTTCAAAGAGGCTGCGAGCAAATGGTTTAGGTTGAGTGCAGATGTCTTCTTAGAAGTTCTAAGACTGAAATTCCTGCCAGGGCTGTTCTGGGTAATAAATTACCTGGTGTCTACAGAAGATAAGAGGTGAAACTCTGACCACTTAGGGAAATAAAAATTAAGATGATGAAAACGAAAGCTTCCCTGGTCGCCTACTGTGCAGCACACAGTGTCACATACGTTAGCTGCAGGTTTGACCAGATCTGCTGCTGCTGCTCCCCACAATGTGCTGAAGATCTGAGTTTAAAGGCCAGCATGAGAATCAGCTGACAGGTTTGCTCTGAGTCTTTAGGAAAGAAGGAGCCCACAGGCTTATGGGAGATATGGCCACAGGGAGGAATGACAAATGTGTTCCAATAAAGTGAAAAGAAGGAGGTCTTTTCACAGATGGATTCAGGAGCTCTTCCAGGAGTCAAGAGGCAAGCCACCTAGGCAGAGAAAGCAGAAAGCTGGTTTTAGAGCCACGGAGATGTTAAAGGGCTTTTTTTGCACCAGGAAGTCAAGCCTCTAGAAGACCCTATCCTCAGTGACCCACCCATCAGCCTCCCAGGATGTGAGTTCCATGGGGCTGTCCCCCAACACCAGCTGCCAAAATAATACAGAGCAGCAACCTTAAGAATAAAGGACTCAGGCCTTCTGGGGGAAATGACCCTAGGAGATGATTTAGACTCGCACCTCTAGATACTGCCATCAGGTGGCTTCTCTTCCTCTAGGATTGTGTTTGAAAATCAGCCAAGTTTCCAGAAGAACAAGCCAACCACAGTGCTCACGGGTGCTGCTGTGCATCAGAGTGATCTGGGTTTCCAGAACTGACCTTCAGGTGCCTTATTCAGTGTGGGCCCAGAGGAGCGGAATAAGGACAAGTGAGTGGGTGTTCAAGGGAACCAATTTTAGTGCCACAGAAATCAATGGTGGAGAGGCTGCAAGGATGTCACCTACAGTTGAGCAGATTACTCACTGTACAATGACAACTGGGAGTTGAAATCCAGTGTGTCCTCCCAGCAGGGAGATGAACCTGACCAGAGGAAGAGGCTTCTTTTTGGATTCGCACAAAGGTAAGAAATGAGTCAGTGGAAGTTTAAGAGAGAGATGCTTCCAGCTAAGGCTGAGAGAATATTAGATAGCTCAGAGCAAAGATGATTTTCTTACCCTATTTTGTGCTGGGCAAGACATCTCTGAAGGTGAAGAGAGTACGAGACCAACAGGGACAGAGGTGGTAACATGGGATGGTAGAAAGAGCCCAGGTATTCCATCAGACAGGCCAAATTAGCCACTAATTACCCGTGTCACTGTGGGCAAGTCATTCCACACCCTGTCTCCAGCAGCAAAGTGGAGAAAACAATGCCTGCCTCCCCTGGCTGCTGTGCAGATAAACACAATGATTCAGGGAAAGCGCCTAGGCCTAGCATGGGGCTTGGCCCTCAGTGGAAGTTCTGTAAATGGTAGTTACCGTGACGGCTGCATTGCCCTGAAGGTAAAAAACACAGAGCCTCCAATGTGATATGTGAGAACTGTTGCAGGGGCAGGTAGCCAAACATGGGACTGAGGAGTACGGAGGCGGCTTTGCATGAAAGAACAGTAAATGCATTCATTTCTCCAACGTAACTAAGAGAAACTCTCTTAGGAGTCATGCCTGTTGTTAGTATGGGTTGTAATCGAGTGGCCCTCCAGGACTACGGGGGTTAGAGGAGACCAAATGAGTTTACCTGTGGGGCCCAGCGCCTGGCCAGAGCAGGTGCTAAGCAAATGCGAGCTCCTATCCCCTCTCTCCCAGGGACTGTCAAACAGTGCCTTCTGCCCTAGAGGCTGACCCCCAGCAGGTTGAAGGAACCTGAAGAACTATTTTCAGCAGTAAGTTCTGCTGAATACATTAATACAACAGCAATAATGATTATACCACAACTACACTTCTTGAGCATCTTTTATGTGAAAGGCTCGTGGAGGAAGCAATGGTATTTCTCTCATATTCTGGATGTTTCTCCCAGTCTGAATTTCTATATCACTGCCTATGTACCCACTTACTCTATATCACTTCTATTTCTTTCTTTATTACAGGTATGAAGCATCTCAAGCATAATTATCAATAATGATAATAAGAAGAGGCATAGCTTTCTTTCTTGCATTAGAAGTTATTTAGGTGCAAGTCTGTCACCTTCAGTTAATTAAAGCCAGGAGAGAGCTGTACTCGAGTTTACCCATCCCTAAAAATACTTAGCACAGTGTGTAGTCAGCCATATCAATGAGTGCTGCATCTGTGGATTCAACCAACTGTGGATCAAAAATATTGTGAAAAAACATGGATGGTTGCCTCAATATTGAACATGCACAGACTCTTTTCTTGTCATTATTCCCTAAACAATACAGCACAACTATTTACAAAGTATTTACATTGTATTAGTATCATATATAATTGAGGAATGATTTAAAGTATAGGAGGATGTGTGTAGGTTATATACAAATACTACACCATTTTATAAAAGGGGCTTGTACATCCTCAGATTTTGGTATCTGCAGGGGAGTCCTGGAATCAATATCAATCCCCACTGGACACAGGGACAAATGTATTTAAATAATACATTCTGTATGTAGATGGCTATGCTGTATCAAACACCTGCTAAATGCCTTATGTGTGTAATCCCATTTAACCAACACTGTAAACAGCAAAGTAGGCCATTACTTTATTTTACAGATGAGGAAACTGAGTCTAAGAGACATTGAAGAACCTGTCCAAGCTAGTAAGTCTGTGTGAACAGATATTAACAAATGTGACTGAATGAATAAAGGCAAGCCTCTAAAGAGCTTAACAATTGCAATACAGCACAGCTTTTAAATACCAAATTCCCATTCATAGAGGATTACAGGGATGGACTATTTCAAGTGAGGACTTACTGTAAATGGGAAAAAATTATTGTTTCCCCCCAAATCAAGAAAAGAAACGTTCTCAGCAGTAGCCCACAATGAACTGTGGTCCAATCACTGAGGAAAAGGGCAATCTTAATTAATTGCTACTGGATCCAAGTGGCCCATAGGAGAACCAAATGCTTCTGCATGAAAAAAGATTCATGAGGGAAGATAAAATACATTGTGTGCTTGGAAGCTAAACCATAAGTGGGGAAAGGAAGGCTCTAGGGCAAGGCCTGACCTGGCATAAGGGCGAGAATGGAGTTGGGAACAGGAAGGCAGAATAACTCTGTGTTACAAGCTGGGCCTTAAAGCCAGGTTCTCTGGTCTAAATTCCTGCTCTGCAGCCTACTAGCTACTAGCTCTAGGACCCAGAGCTCATCATATTGTTGCTATAAGCACAGAATTCTTCTCATGTTACACAAGACACACTAAAGATAGTTTATGCATAAGGGTCCTATGAGGTTTAGCTCAGAGCCTCCTACAGTGCACTAGTTTCTGTAGCTGCTGTAACAGGGTACCACAAACTTGGTGATTTAAAACAACAGAAATCTATTCTTTTACAGCTCTGGAGGCCAGAAGTTTGAAATCAGCATCACTAGGCTGAAATCAAGGTGGCAGCAGGGCTGTGCTCCTTTCAGAGGCTGTAAGGGAGGATCTGTTTCCCGGCCTCTTCCAGCTTCTGGTGGCTGCCAGCATGCCTTGGCTGTGGCTATATCATTAGAGTCTTCAAGAGCTGCATCTTCAAGTCTCTCTCTATTCTGTCTTCACATCGGCCTCCTCCTTGTGTGCCTACATATTACATCTCCCTCTGCTTGTCTCTTATAAGGACATTCATAATTGCACATAGAACTCACCTGAATAATCCAGAATACTCTCCCCATCTCAAGATACTTAATCACATCTGCAAAGACCCTTTTTCCAAATAAGTTAGGATTTACAGGCTCCAGGACTAGGACCTGCTATCTTTGAGGACTGAGTGGGAGAGGGCAGGGAATTATTCAGCCTACTACAGAGGAAACCATCGGTAAACATCAGCCCTCATTGCTCTTGTTACTATTAATAGAAATGAGACAAAAGGACTACACATCCAGAAAAGGGCTATGGATTGACAAGCAAGTGAGGACCTAAAAAGTCCTTGAGGGATGTGAGCACCTTATCCTGAGAACCAACAGGGAGACCATGTGTATTACAGGACAACCACAGCAGCTGTCCCCTAAACCTCACGTACATTACCTGTGTCCACACTGTGGGCTCGGGGTGGCAATGAGAAGAGCAAGGATGTTACGGTCAGGGAACCCTGCACTCAAATCCCATTCCGTTCCTTCCTGGAGCAGGATGCTGGGGACTTCTTTACCTTAGTTCAGTGTCCTCTGTAAACTGGAGGCGGCTGAGGTTCAACTAGTACATGTCAATGATGTGGCACATAGTAGGTCCTGCAAAAATGGCTGTGATTACTATGACTGAATCAACAACACGTGCAGGCTCCTGCAGGTAGGATGAGCAAAGGAAACGACAGTAACCCCCACATGCGGGAAACTCCTTCCTCCCATCCTTATATGACGGCATCGCAGACAGGCACCAGGTGTGCACTGGAGGAAAGCCTTAGTGGATTCCAGATGCAGAACTGAGATCCCCGTTCTGGGACACACAAATTGTAGTCAGGCTTTTTCCATAGCGCATCGCATCTTTCTTCTGGAACCGGAGTTTTGAAGGCCTTGGAGAAAGTTCAATGCAGCATTCTTATGGCGAATGTGATCTTTGTTCTGATAACTAATGAAATACTTCTGACACTTAATGAAATACCACAATAAATGAACAAGGGCTCTTTGAAGCCTTGTCTGAGATCAGAGTAACTCAAGCTTAAAATCTGGCTCCAATCCTTCCTAACCTACAGGCAGAAATGTACATACCATCAGGCCTAGCTCTGCCACAAACTCTGTTATTGAAAAGGGCTAAGGTTTCTGATTTAGAAATCAAAGCATATTAGAACACCGTTTATCTGCTTAACATCAACAGGTAACTTCTTGTCAAACAATTCAGGGACTAAGTGCTATTCCTGCTTTGGAAGGTTAAAAAAAAAAAAAAAAAAAATTCCCTTGAAGTAGGAAAACGAAAAATGCCAAAAACAAGGAGTTTGCATTTCAAACACTTGCATCAGCTTTCTCTGCTGACTACCCAGGATGGCCAGGGAGGTTTTCCAAGGAGAAACACAGATAAGGCCAAAGATTTCCCTTCTTGCTATGTGGTTTCTGCCCCCCTGTAGGTAACAAGACTCCCTGGGTATCGACTTAAGGTCAGGAAATTGGCATGTGGCTTTGTGAAGTTTAATTAACAGCAAGTTTTCCTATCCAGCATCATGAAGAGGCCCAGTCAGCTCTAGGAGCCCCCAGGAAAGAAACAACATATTGCTCCAAAGTTATTACCGATGAAGTGCAAGTAGCCGCCAACAAAGCACAGGAAAGGAGGAGCTGAAAAAACAAATGATTCCTACCTGCAGCCAGGGACAGTTTCCAGGGGAGGTGAGAATGTGTGGGTAAAACTTGTGATCCAGGCCTGATGCAAGCTGAGCTGTTTCAAAACGAATGAACCTTTCAAACACACACACATACATCCATGTGTGCACATGCAAACACACACGCACGTGCTCCTGCACACACATGAACATGGACACACAGACAACAAATTACAGAAAGGGACACACGTCTCTAAATCCCAAAAATTACCTAGTCAATGGTAATAAAACAATCAAGCCATGTTGTTTTTGAATGGTGTCTTATGTTTTTCGAAGTACTTTTACAGCTATTACCTCATTTGACCCTCACAACAAGCCTTGTGTGGTAGGCAGAGGACATATAATTCTTCATATTTTATAGATTACATTGTGATTCCCATAGGTCACCCAGTTAGCAGATGATGGAGCTGAGACAGGAAGTGGGGTCTAATGATTCCCAGCCCAGGGGTTTCTACAAGGCACGAAATAGTGATCCCGTCCATGGAAGGGGGCTGTCCAAAAAGAGACTAGCAAAAGGAGGACAGACGTGTGAACAACACTTTTAAGAAAAACTCATGTCTGAATGGAGGGATTTGAAGAGGTACAATGTCGGTGCATCTACGGAGAAAAACCATCACATTCAGAAGCATGTTTGGAAAGGTGTTTGAGGCCCAGCACAGTAGCTCATGCCTGTAATCCCAGTACTCTGGGAGGCCAAGACAAGCACATCACTTGAGGTCAGGAGTTCGAGACCAACCTGGCCAACACGGTGAAACCCTGTCCCTACTAAAAACAAAGATTTGCCGAGTGTGGTGGTGCGCACTGGTAGTCCCAGCTACTCAGGAGGCTGAGGCAGGAGAATCGTTTGAACCCAGGAGGCAGAGGTTACAGTGAACCAAGACTGTACCACTGCACTCCCGCCTGGGCAACAGAGCGAGACTCTATCTCAAAAAAGAAAAAGAAAAAGAAAATGTGTTTGAGAGCTGCGTTTCCTAGTCACCTTCTCTTCCCATTACTCTGGGTGGCAGAAAAGATGACAGGAACATTTAAAACAGAAGTTGGTCTCAATAATGCATCAATAAAAAGCAAGACCCTTTAATGACTAGAATAAGGACCTCTTTATTTTATGAATGTAGAAACTCAGGCCTAGAGAAATGAGGTGACTTGTCCAGGATCAAAGCATTCATAAGAGCTGAGGACTGAACTCTGAACTTGGGGTACAAAATTCTTTATTCTATACTGGCTGCTTTGGGCATTTACTATTTTTAACTTCATTATTGTCACTGTCCTTCATAAACACTTCTAAAGAGGAATGCTTAAGGGTAGGGTGGGGATGCATGGCTTTTCCTCTTCATTTTTCTGGGAAACAGGATCACTAACTTTCCCATAAACAACAACCAGAGTGGATGGGGGAAAGTGGCAGGTGGTCCTGCTGGCACAGAAGTTGTCCTATTGCTTGAGTAATCATAAGACCCCAAAATGTAAGTAGTATTATGGTAGACTAATAACGTCCCCTTTCCCTTCCAAAGATGTCTACATCCTAACCCCCAGAACTTGTAAATGTCACCTTATATGGTAATGGGACTTTGTGTTGATTATTTAATATTTTGTGATGGGGGGTTATCCTGGATTACCTGGGTGGGCCCAGTGTAATCACAAGGGTCCTCCTTATAAGTGGGACGTAGGAGGAGAAGAGTCAGAGAAGGAGATGAGATTACAGAAGCAAGAGATCAGAGTAATGGGAGGAGACGCCACCAGCCAATGCATGTAGGCAGCCTCTCAAAGCTGGAGAAGGGAAGGGCACAGTTTCTCCTTGAAGTCCCCGGAAGGAATGCAGTCCTGCTAGCACCTTGACTTCGGCCTTCTGACTTCCAGAACTGTAAGTGAATAAAGTGGTATTTTTTTTAACCAACTAAGTGTGTAGTGAGTTTTCCAACATTAATGGGAAACTAATACACCTGTTACAAAACTATAGCATCAAGCCTTAACCCCCAGACAATTAACCCTGGCTTCCTGGATTGACAGAGACGGGGTGGTGGATGGCACAGCCAAACAGTTTGAAAAGCACAGGGCATTAAGGAGAAATTTAGATGGGCTTTACACTATATACATCATCTCACGGAAGAAAATGTTGGCCATCCGTGTTTATAGGGACTGTCTTACTCTGAGAATTTCGTGTTCAGTCCCCTTAGGACTGCTTTAAAGTTCCTCTCTGGAAAGGAGCCTGTGGACTTCTCCAGTCTCGCCTGGACACTCCCTCATTTACAGCCTGTGCTTCAGCCCCACCAGACCATTTATGAACACGACATGCTCACTCACGCCTCCAGGTCTCCACCCTGACCATTTGCTCTTTGCAGGAAGGCCCTCCTCATTCTTGGGCTCTGCTAAAATCTTTCCTTTTCAAAGCACAGCTCAATTATTCCTCCAAAGCCTTCCCTGGCTTCCCCAGTCCTCCATTGTCTTCCCCTCTCCTCCCTGGGTACTTGACTTGTAAATGTCTGCTTGTCTTCCTGCTCCACCCCACCAGCACGAGCCACTCAAAGGTAAGGAGCACTTCTTCTCCACTTTGTGTCAGCAAACCACGTCATCCCCCAGCCACACCAAGCCTTTCCCAGCTCTTTCCTATCTTTTCCACCTAAAAAATGCAAACCGATCATTCAAGAAAGTACCCTCCACCATGAAGTGACCTTGTTCCCCAAGAATTAGTCCCACCTCGCTGCTCCCACAGCCCTTGGCTCATCCCCCAGGTAGAACACTCATCACATTCCCTTAGGTGCTCATACCTGAGCTATTTCCTCATCAGACACGGAGGCTGTGGAAAACCACACCTCTTTCACCTATCTACCCGTCCTGTGTTGAGCACAGTGCCTGGCCCAAAGCAAACACACAAAAATATTGGCTGAATTCAAATGAAAACAAAACTTTAAACAAGGCAATGTCTATTAAGACCTGACATCCAGAGGCAGCCTTAACAACAAACAACTATGTGAATGAAGACTTTGCAGGGCCAGCTTCTAACGACAGCGGGTAGTGTTTCCTCTGGGCTTCTGGAGTTCACAGTGGAGCCAGTTTCAGAGTTCCAATATAACATTAAAAACTTTGGGAATAATTAGAGAAATATTTCATTTTCCATCTCAAAGAGGTGTTAGTTTATCAAACTTAGCTAAATTAATGAGTGTTACCTTTTACTTTGAAAAGGGCTTTCTAAAAAAGCAGGTCTGAAAGGAGCAAGATGTCACACAGGCTTGTGCTCTCTCACTTGCCTTCTGCATGACCTTGAAGGAGATACTTACTCCCTGACCCTTGAGTTTGGCATCCATAAATGAGAACACTACATATCTGTCACATGGGTTGTAATGAAGACAAGATAAAATGCTGCAGGTCAAACAACTGCCAATGTATCTGGCACGTGGAAGGCATTGAGACGCCTTTACTGAGCACTTAGGGGACACCGTGCTAAGCATGTGGTATGAGTTATCCAACTCACAGCAACTCAATGAGGTAGGTGTATTAATATTCCCACTAAGGAAAAGTTAAGTAACTTCGGCAGGATACACAGCCAGCAAGTGGCAGGGTCAGATGGAGCATCCAAACCTGTCAATTCCAGAAGCTGCACTCATAACTATCCTGTAGTTTACAGCCTTTCAGGGTGTGTAGCTCCTGTTCTTCTAGATTCTAATAAAGCACTGTATTTCAAAGCCCCAGTCATTGAGAGCTGGCCACAAACTGCTCTTGAAGTGTGGGTCTGCACGCCTGGACAAGAGTTTTCCTTGCCCCACCAGACTCCGTCCCAAAAGGAAATCAGCTCTACAGAAAAACTTCCGTAGGAAACTCCTCTGGGAAGTTCCGGGAAGCCCACCCTCCTCAACCTCTTTCTACCCCCAAACACCTGAGGATATGACACACTCCCCTCAGTGGGAACAGGGTCATGATTTTCATAGTCGAGGCTTTCATATCCCAGCCACCCACAACTGTCTCCAGGAGAAGAAAGTGTCAACTGGCACTACCTAGTCCAAATTCATATTTGAAAATCTGAATTAACGCCATGGAATATCCCATTCCCCAGATGCCAGCTGGTTAATGAGTGTGATGAATGACCAGAAAAGCTGGCTAATGTAGACGAATGTAAGCAAGTCCAGTGGGAAGGAAAGCCTGCCAGATATCAGGCTCTTTAGCATCAGAGTGGTGAAAAAAATCACTTGAAGTCCTCAAATAAGAGAGGGCACTGCTCTCATATCTTGTCTTTTCGGAAGCTGAGTGATATTGACCAACAGACATTTGCAACGCATTTCTGTTAGGTTGTGTACTTGGGTTCTGGGCCACAGGGCGTCTTTCTGGATGCCATTTTCTCTAGACATTTTGGGAATGGGAAGAAATCCACCTTGCTTTCAGTGTTATAAAAGGGAAGGTCTTCAAAGGACTTAACAGACATTTTTCCAAAGAAGATACACAAACAGCCAGTAAGTACATAAAAAAAAGTTCAACATCACTAATCATTACGGAAATGCAAACCAAACTACAGTGAGATACCACCCCACACCTGTTAGGATGGGCACTATCAAAAAAATGGAAAACAAGTGTTGGTGAGGATGGAATCCTTGTGCACTGTTGTGGGAAGGTAAAATAGTGCAGCTGCTATAGAAAACAGTATGGCAGTTCTTCAAAAATCTAAAAATATGATTACCCTCTGATCCAGCAATTCCACTTTCCAATTTCCACCCAAAAGAACTGAAAATGCTCATGTTCGTAGCAGTGTTATTCACAATTCCTAAAATGTGGAAGCAACCTAAAGGTCCACTGATGGATGAAAGGATAAGCAAAATGTGGTCTATACATGCAATGGAATACTATTCAGCCCTAAAAAGGAATATGCTACAATATGGAATAAACTTTGAGGACATTATGTTGAGTGAAATAAGCCAGTCACAAAAAAGACAAATACACGAGATACTTAAGAGTAGTCAAAATCATAGTGGAAGAAAGTAGAATGGTGGTTGGCTGAGGGCTGGGGTGGGGGAAGGAAGGAATGTGAAGTTACTGTTTCATGGGTACAGTTTCAGTTTTGAAAGATTTTAAAGAGTTCCGTGAATGGATGGTGGTGATGGTAGCATAACAATATGAATATAGTCAATGTCACTGAACCGTATGCTTAAAAATAGTTAAGATGGGCTGGGCGCGGTGGCTCAAGCCTGTAATCCCAGCACTCTGGGAGGCCGAGACAGGTGGATCACGAGGTCAGGAGATCGAGACCAGCCTGGCTAACACGGTGAAACCCCGTCTCTACTAAAAAATACAAAAAACTAGCCGGGCGAGGTGGTGGGCTCCTGTAGTCCCAGCTACTCGGGAGGCTGAGGCAGGAGAATGGCGTAAACCCAGGAGGCAGAGCTTGCAGTGAGCTGAGATCCAGCCACTGCACTCCAGCCTGGGCAACAGAGCGAGACTCCGTCTCAAAAAAAAAAAAAATAGTTAAGATGGTCTATTTTATGTTATCTGTATTTTAACACAATAAAATTGGAGGAAGAAAAGGTGAAGGGGGGTCCCATAGTAACAGGCGCTCCTTCCAGCACCCTCTAGTCTACAGGTACCCATTTCCAGCAATTGAGGGGAAGTTGCTCCTACCAAGGAGTATCTTTGGTTTCGCAGGTGTGACTTGCCACATTGCGGCGTGCTTTGCAGGACTCACCTAACACCCTACTTCCCTACTCGCCCCTTGCCCTTTAGCCATCATGGGGACACAGCCTTGGGTCTGGGGTGAAAGATGACTTGGTTGAGTGCCATTATGGAATCTGTTGGCCAAGACCTGAAGAATGAACCCCTAGCCTGGAACCTCCTCTGCCATTGCCCTAACTACATCACAGGGGAATGCCACCCTTTGTGGAGGATTTTTCTGAGCAAGCCACACTAAGAAGGGGGAGCACAGACACTAGGGCCTTGGCTGCACCCAGTCTGTGCTGCCTAGAGTCCCGCCCCTCTGGACGGGAGCTCAGTTCCTGGCTCTATCTTCCTGAGTGGCCCCAGTTCACCTGATCCCTTCTGCTGCACTTGAGTTCTAACTGGAACTCTCTCTAACACACTATCTAGCAACAGTCTTCAGACCCATAATGGGAGTTACAGTGTCCACTATGAGCGCCCACTATGGGCCAGGCAATATGAATGTATTTGATGAGTGTCGACTATGGGCCAGGCAATATGAATGTATTACTTCATTGAATTACTCAACCCCACAAGATAGGTATTACTATTACTCTCATTTGAAAGATGAAGCCTCTGAGGCTCAGAGAAGTTTAACTTTCCTAAGCTCTGAATCCTTGGGAGAGCTCCAATGAAGACTGACTTTATTTTGAGGCTTTTTAGAGTAGGATTTATACTACGCATGTGCTTGTTTTAATGAGACGAACGCCTGGTATAGAAGCAAGTGGACTCAAGAAGTTTCCAGATATATTCCAGCTAAGTAAATTATATTTATTCATCAAGGGCAGGTTCAAATCCTACCTGCTCTGTGCAGTCTTCCCTGACTGTTCCATTCCACAAGGATTCCTTCTTCCTGAACCCTGGTCATAGCTCTACTGTCTCCCAGGGTGGGCAGTGTTCTGTGGGTTTGACCTTCTCTACCACCAAAGCGTAAGCCCCCCCCAAGAATACAGATTGTGGTTTCTAATTTTTTTTTGAACTCACGTGATGCCTAGGATTAGATGCAAAGAAGATTACCCTGGTTAAAGGAGCTGAACATTGCAAGGAAGAGATGCAGCTCATTCTAAGCCTTCACTATTAAATCCTATCCATTTGTCAAAACAGGGCTCAGACAGCCCAACCTCCAAGCACCTTTTCTGAACACACCGGCTGGAAGTCAGTAGCTTCTTTTTCAGAATACCCATTTCAGTGAAAACAACTTTAGAGCCAGACTCTGGCAGACCTCTTTTGAATTCTAGTGCTGTTGCTTCTCAAGTGGTAATCTTGAGCAAGTCACTTCATTCCTCCCGGCCTCAGTTTCATTGTTTATAAAATGTGAATAATAGTTTCTGCCTCACAGGGTTGTGTAACTGTAAATGTTGTCATGCATTTGAAAGAATGCCTGCACAGAAGGCATGCTTCAACATGGGAGCCCTTGTCACTACTATCTCATCAGACTGCCTTATATTGAAGGCATCTAGATGCGCATCTTTTCCAACCCTCTAAAGTAGTGGCTCTCAAACTCTAGGCTTATCAGAAGCATTTAAAATGAAGATACATAGGACATATAACTGACCTACAAATCAGAACCCCCGTTAGGCATGGGAGATGGCGTAGACTTGGCAACTCTTTTTAACAAGCCACCCACTCCACGGCAAGTGATTCTGATACGTGCTCACTAAACTTGGAAAATTCTGCTAGACAATATTTGATTCCCAAAATCTTTCCCATGGAAACTTGAGCCTCCAAAGAGCTTCATCCAGACCAGTGCTTCCCAAACTTGGCTGGAATGGAATCATACCAACATCTGAGGGTGGCCCCTAGAGATTCTGATGCTGGTTTGGAGTGTGATGTGGGTGTCAGGGTTTCTAGAAGATTGGAAAAAAAATTCTAACGGTCAGTCGAGGTTGAAAACCACTGTTCCATTGGATCTTGACCCCAGGTTTCTATACCTCTGAGGCTTCAACCAAAGCAACTCAGATTTTACGAGTGTTGTTACATAAACTAAGCCTCCATCTAAGATTGATTTTGCAGAAAGGATTCTTCTGCTTAAAAAAAAAAAATAGTAATTTTGCAAACAACTGCTCTAGCCTGTCAGTAAGAGCCATGAGGTCCCAAAACCTGGCTTTTATTCACCTTTGTGTATGTCCCAGGGTCTTACAACATAGTAGATGTTTAATAAATATCTGGTGGAAGGTTGAATAGTTTCATTTGTTATCTGACTCCAATTAAGTTTCCTGTTGCCTAGCAGAGCAACCTAACAATTTCTTCAACATCTAAACTCTAACAGCCTCTGCCTCAAACCTCAAACCCGAAACAGAGAGTGGAGCAGACAGCCATCCTAAAAACATGCTGACATTTCTCCTTGGGGTCAAATATACTATGCAAGTACCTAATGACTGATGAATATAAGCAAATGTGATTTTCATCAGCCGGGAGGAGCATGACATTTGTAGGCAGCACAGGCCTCCCGGGCTAATATTTGGATTATTTCATCAGTAACTGTCAAATCACAAGAGCATGATAAAAACTTGCAGGAACTTCATAGTAAACAGTTTAACTGGCCCCCGTCAATACATTTGAAGAAAAAAATTTCCTGCTGCCAAAACACACAGGCACAATGCCTGCAGCACAGGCCTGTGGCCAACAACAGCCTGATCCTCAGGCAGCTCTTCTAGGTTCTCAACCACAGAGGCTGTCAAGAAGCCTCTTTCCCACTCAGGCCCCACCCAAATCCAGCTCTCCATCCCTTCAGCTGGTACCCACAGAAGGATGAGTACTGCAGGGATCTGGGGGTGAGCAGCACTACCTTCAAAACTCAAGTTTGTCCACTGGCTCTAGGTCCTCTGATTCCTCAGGTGTAACATCTATTTCATCAGGGCTGGACATTAACAGGGCTTGACAAATGAATTATGCATTTCTTAAGCACGGAGAGCACATCTTACACTTTTTGTTCTTGTCCATGTTTGTTTCTTGTTACTGTTTTTGCATTAATATTCCCCCAGGATCTATCAGGAACCTGGGCACTAAGACACCCAACAAATACTGCGGGATGAATGCAGTGATCTGTTAATATCTGTTGCTTCACTCACTGACAAGCTCTTCTCGGCACCTATATCCCTACCTTTCCCAAGGCACCGCCTACTTTGGCATATTTATGCTTCTTAGAACTATACCACTATTTTGATGGCACTATGCCATTTCTAGAGTTTACATTTTGTGGACTCTGAAACAGTTTAGGTCCTTAGACATATCCTCAAAACAGTGTGTTGACTCAAAAAACTTTGGGGGAAACGTACTAGAAAAGTTCACAAAATCTGGAAGCCTACAGCTTCGGAGCATTCTAAGACTCCAAACATTCAACTTATCCTAGGATTGGCAACTCATATCAGCTCTCGGGTTAGATACACGTCTTCTTGTCTTGTGTCCTCGGCTCTAATCCACACAACCTGAGGATCTCTCCTTCCCGGCACCAGGACAGCACTCCCCTCCTGCTTTCACCCCTCTAGAAGGCCTCCCTAAAATTCTTTGTAAGGGCATTCTCAGAATTAGCCTCGCTTTGAAGATTATTCAGAACCACAGAGTGAGGTGGGAGTGGCCTCAATGCTTTACAAGGCTGCAAAATAAATCAAAAGGTGAAAGGAGCTTCGTGGAGTCCAGAGTTCCTTTCCACCTGGCAAAGCAGTGCATTAGCCGCACTGTCTGTGGTGCAGAGCAGCGTCCGAGGCAGGGGCAGGGACAGGGGCAGAAACTGAGACAGGGACGGGGGAGGGGCACAGGCAAGGGCGTGCGTGTACCTTCTGTCCGCGGTGACTTCGCGGCCCTGAGGCTGTGGGTGCCTGCTGCCCCGCAGCACGGTGGGGCCCTGGCGGCTGGCGTCCGTGCCGTCCAGGGCTGGCGTCTTGTCGCCGCTCCGGTGTAGTGGCACCGACGTGCGCACGGCCGACACCACGTGGTCCGCGAAGGCGCGCGTGGGGGTGCCAGGCCGCTGGCCGCCGCGCAGGCGGTAGGAGCGGGGCAGGCAGGGCCGCGTCTGCTCCATCACGCCGCCGCTGCAGCTACGCGAACAGGCGGACCAGGGGCCCCAGGAGCCCCACACTCCCGGGGCGCCGCCGCCGCCATCCTCTGGGGCGCCCTCCGCCGCCATCCGCTGCGGGACCTGCGAAGACAGAGGCGGGTTAGGGCACCAGAACACCAATTCTCTCTTCACCCGTAAAAGGCTTTGAGCAGGGTCGACTTATCCATCAGGCACAAGTAGGCACAGTCTGTTTCAAAGATGAGTATTAATACAATCCAGCCTGGCTTAGAGTTGGTTGTTGGAGGAAAGAGGGCTCCGCCAAGGCAAAAATGGCTAGGGCCCGCGAAAGCCATAATGCGGCCCTGGCTTTGGGTGTCACGGCCTTGGAGAGCTCCAAGCGCATGGTGCTCTCACCTCTCATGCGGTTTCAGAAGTCCCCCTTAAGCTCCAACTCATCTTCCGGATTCCCGCCAGAGGGACCGGACTTCCTGCCTTGTGTCTCCCTGACGGAACGGCAAGGAACCGGACACAGTGGTTGAGAGGCCACCGCTTTAGAGCCAGGCTGCCTATGGTTCACATCCCTGCCACCACACTTCCTAGTGTGTCCCGAGTTTATTCCTTCTGGTGGGTTCGTGGTCTCACTGACTTAAAGAATGAAGCTGCAGACCTTCACAGTGAGTGTTACAGCTCTTAAAGGTGGTGTCATGGACTTTCTTCTTTTGGGTGAGTTCCTGGTCTCGCTGACTTCAAGAATGAAGCCGCGGACCTTTGCTGTGAGTGTTACAGCTCTCAAAGGTGGCACAGACTCCAACAGTGAGCTACAGCAAGAATTTCTGTGACGAGTGAAAGAACAAAGCTTCCACAGCATACAAGAGAAGCTGAGCGAGTTGCGCTGCTGGCTGGAGGGGGCAGGGGGCCAGCTTTTATTCCCTTACTTGTCCCCGCCCACATCCTGCATATTGGTCCATTTTACAGGGTGCTGATTGGACCATTTTACAGAGTGCTGATTGGTGCATATACAATCCTCTAGCTAGACACAGAGCACTGATGGGTGCGTTTTTACAGAGTGCTGTTTGGTGCATTTACAATCCTTTAGCTAGACACAGAGCCCTAATTGGTGTGTTTACAATCCTCTAGCTAGACAGAAAAGTTCCCCAAGTCCCCACTCGACCCAGGAAGTCCAGCTGGCTTCACCTCTCACTGGCAGTGTGACTGGGAAGTTTCTGAATCTCTCTGAGGCTCACTGTGCTTTAAAGATGGATAGTACCAGTACCTATCTTGTAAGCTGTAAGGGGATTTAAGTTAGGCCATCCATGTGCATAGCAAAGAGCTTGGCACTAAACAAATATTTGTTAGTAATGATAATAATGTCCCTGCTGCCATGGTGACTTGGAAGAGGTGAAAAATGTCAGAAGGTTCAAAACTCTATCCAAAGACTGATCTACACCCTCATTTAACTGGTCATTTCAGAGACCTACTGTGCCAGGCTCCATGCCAAGAGCAAGCACACTGTAGTTTATTCATTACGCAGACATACTCTGAGCACCAGCTGTATGCCAGCACTGAGCCAGGCCCAGAAGACAAGGGGAAACGCACCACAGGCCCACACAAGTGGCTTAGACCCAGCAGCAGATGAGCTCTATGCAGCCAGTACAAGATTGTGGTAGGCTCTTGGAAATGGCTAGCTGTCCTGGCTGGGCAGGGTGAGGGCGGGGAGAATTGAAAAGACCTCAGAAGAGGAAACAGGAGTCACAGTCATAACTGTAATTGTTCACGCACCTACTCGGTGCCAGATTACATAGCTCATCTCAAGAAGAGATCATCCTGGGTAAGCCAGGTGGGCCCTAAATCCAATGACAAGTGCCCTTATAAGACATGGAAGAGAAGACATGGACACAGACACAAAGGCAGTGTGACTCCTGAAGCAGAGATTGGAGTGGTGCAACCACAAGCCAAGGAATGCCTGGAGCCACCAGAAGCTGGAAGAGGCAAGGAAGGATTCTCTCCCTAGTAACTTTGGAAGGAGCGTGGCCCTAGTGACACCGATTTTGAACTGCTGATCTTCAGAATTTCAAGAGAGTAAATGTCTGGTGTTTTAAGCAATCCAGTTTGTGGTAATTCATCCTGGGAGCCCTAGGAAAATAATGGAG
Source organism: Chlorocebus sabaeus (assembly GCF_047675955.1). Taxonomy (NCBI): domain Eukaryota; kingdom Metazoa; phylum Chordata; class Mammalia; order Primates; family Cercopithecidae; genus Chlorocebus; species Chlorocebus sabaeus. Next base: position 47,006,306 of record NC_132929.1, on the reverse strand, counting down.
TGTGCTTATACTTGGAGAACAAGGAAGGAAAATGGGCCGGCATGGGCCGCACTCCTCCTCTGTGTCCCATGCTGCGCAGACTGCACATGTGTAAATGGCCCGGCTCTGCGGCACAGGCAGCACTACCACCAGTTCCACTTTCCAGGGCCCCTCACCACCCCTAGCCACCCAGAGAGGTTGATGTTATATGGCTCTTTTAGAGGGAAGAAACTGAGAACCTAGGAGACTTTATGACTTGTCCTTGGTCTCAGGCTAGTGCAGGGCACAGACAGGACTAAAATTGTCTCCCGACTCCTGGTCTAGTATTCATTTTTCCCCCTGCTGCATGTGGCCTCCTTGCCTATGTTGTTGCTAGAAAACAGACGGTTAAAATGAGTAGAAATAAAACCACTTTGATAATTGTTCTAGTGGAAGGATCATTGGGATAAATGAACAAAGGCAGAAATATGTTTCTGGTACATTTGGAGATTTCAGTTATCCACCGCCTCCTGATCTCTCATTAACACAGATAACTAAGACACTGCCCATAATAGCTGGATTAGACATGCAGCTATACTCAAAATCCACTTCCTAGAACTAATCCCACCCTTAATTTAGTTCCTATTGCCAAACTGGGCAAGGTCCCCGGGGGAAGAAAACATGAAACCACACTCTGTCCTATTCTATTCATAATAATTCTCTAATTTATAGTCGAATTATAGTGAGTGACTTGAAATTCCATTTGAGTCCCCATGGTGGGAAACTAACCACATGCTCCAGAATTGTATTTTTATAGTATGTAGCCAGAAACAAGCAAACAAACAAAAACACAGAAAAACAGAAAGGAAGGAAGGAGGAGAAACAGAAAGAAAAAGCCAATCAAAGAAAAAAATGAGGGGATGAGGGCTTGAGATGTTAGCCTGCTAGTTGCATCGACCTCCCAGGCTCCCTCCACTCCTTCCTGATCCTCCTAACGATTCTCTCCCCTTCTTCTGTTCTGATAGTCAAGGAGTTTTCTGTAAGGCAAGATGCAAGATGGGATAACTTTCAAGTGTTTCGAGACATAATATTCCTAAAATTAGGACAAACTAACAGAACCTCTGTTAGTGACAGGCAGCAAAACCAAATAATAAATCATGGTAAAAGACAAAAATAATTGAACCTTGAAACTTTTAATGTGCCAGCGTGCTGCCCCGTCCCCAAAACATACTGACATGTGAAGACCGATGCAGAAAACCTGTTCTAAAATGCACCCTAAACTGCTGGTTTTCTTCATTTATAAATAATTCTAACAAATCAATAAGAAACAGACAACACAGTGGAGACAGGAACTAAGAGTATGAACAGGTGGTTCATAGGTGTTGTGGACTGAATGTGTCCCTCCCCACCATTCATCTGCTGAAGCCCAAATCCTCAGTATGATTGTATTTGGAGGTGGGTCCTTTGGGAGGTAATTAGATTTAGATGAGGTCATGAGGGTAAGTCCCCATGATAGAATTCATGTCCTTATAAGCAGAAAAGAAGCCAGAGTGAGGAAGATAAACCAGTTTTCTCCCTGTCTCTCTTAGGCCCACTCCCCACCCCACTATGTGAGAATAAGGGAGAAGGCAGCCCTCTGCAAGCCAGGAAGAGAACCCTCACCAGGAAACCAAATCGCCCAACACCTTGATCTTGGACTTCCCAGCCTCCAGAACTATGAGAAATAAATTCCTGTTGCTTAAGCACCCAGTCTATGATTTTTTGTTACAGCAGCTCAAGCTAATATACAATGAGAAAATAAATAACATATGAAAATTGTTTAACATCACACATAGTGAAAATAATGCAAAATAAAGCACCAAAATTCCATTTAAAACCCATTAGATTGGCAAATGTTATAAAGCTTGACAATACTGACATGGCAAGAATGTTTACTGCTGATTAGAATCTAACTCTGGGCAGCTTCTTGGGAGAGAACTTTACAATACTTATCACAATTTCCAATGCACATACTCTTTCACCAGCAGCTCTACTTTTAGTAGTTCATCTTACAGATATACTCAAAAATACTGTATAAAGTTTTTTATATATATATATATATACACACACATAAAGACTTACATTGCATCATATTTTGTAAGAACAACAATGAATAAAAGGAAGCAACCTAAATATTCATGAATAGGAGCTTGGCTAAAATGAAATCTATCCAAACAATGGAATGTAATTTATCTGGTAGGATGAGGTAGATTTATATCTGTTAAAATGGACAGTTCTCTGTTTTTGTGAAAAAAACAAAACAAGAAATAGGACAGTATAAGAGAATAAACCTATTCGTTGATATCACTCTTTAAGTGCTCAGTTGAAACATTAAAAAATCACTGATATTTGACTATTTTTGATCTACAAAAATGCAATTTCATATGATTAATACTTTCATATGATTCAATCTAATATGAGTAGTTTTCTGACCTTGGCAACTAACAGAGCCCAACTAGAAAATCTTTTCCCACCAAACAAGGCAGTAGGAATGATAAGGCAGAATGCGTGTGTCTCTTCACCCACCCCTCACCACTTCCTATACTAGCCAGTTGCCCTGGGGAATCACATCAACACCTTGCAGCAGCTGGCAAGGCCTATTAGTAGGCGTTTGACAGTGACACCAATAACAACCATTTATTTAGTAACAGAATGCAGGCTAACCAAAGGCTAATTACTTTATACATATTATCTAATTAATCTCAAAACACCCACCTAAAGAAACTATCATCATCTCCCTTTACAGATGAAAAACTGAGGCTTAGAGTTTGTTTCTAGAGTTCAAAAAATTCATAACAGTTCATGAGCACCCAGGATACCTCCTGTGATTTCCAGCAAGGCTTACAGTGACCTTAGGGGTGGCTAAGATTCTGCACTGTGTACATGTGAACAGAAGGTCACAAAAATTGGAATGATTGTGTTTGAATGACTTTATACTCAATGTATTAATCCATTTTCATGCTGATAATAAAGACATACCCAAGACTGGGCAGTTCACAAAAGAAAGAGGTTTATTGGACTCACAGTTCCACGATCATGGTGGAAGTTCACGTGAAAAGCACATCTCAAGAGAGAACAACAAGAGAAGACAAGAGAAGAAAATTGTACAAGAAAATTGAAACTTATTCACTATCACGAGAATAGCACAGGAAAGACCGGCCCCATGATTCAATTGCCTCCCACCAGGTCCCTCCCACAACACATGGGAATTGTGAGACCTACAATTCAAGATGAGATTTGGGTGGGGACACAACCATATCACCCATAGACTGGTGGGTCCTAAGAAAATCTAGGGTAAAGTTATTTAAATGATCAGAAAAAGAAAACAAACAAAAGAGATCTTCCATTATGGAAAACAACATGCTGGTGTAAGGAAAGGAGTGGAGGATGAAGTTCACATTGGATGGCTTCAGCCTTCTATGAAAGAGGTAAGGTCTGCCACTGAGGGAAGGGAAGAGATATGCTGGAGGATTACAGACAGAAGAAGCCCAGTGGACGAGCAAAAATACCCCTTATCTGCCCTAACTGCTTTAACACAAACCCTCTGATACTCACAAGATTCATTTTAAGGACGTATATTTCCATTTTGCAGATGTAGTCACGGAGGTTCAGAATGACTGTGTGGTTTAGTGGATGATGTGGGCTTTGAAAAATAGCTAGGAAAGGCATCTAATATGCCCCCAGGCCCCCAGCAGGGACAGAGGAAATCTCCACTTTGTCCCTTCGTTGGGAGAATGTACATTACCATTCAGAAGCTTTATAATGTGTAAGACACAGATCCAACCCTAGAATCAAATCAGTGCTCTCTCCGCTTCACTGGAGGTTTTAAAGGATGGGGGCGATGTGGGTGTCAGGGTAACATAACAGAAGAGGAGCTTGTTCAAAGCACACATGCCATGCTGTGACCCTTCCCCCCAGAGATTATGACCTGCCCTGCATGGGGTGAGGCTGGGGTTAAGGGGGCCATGTATTTTGGATGAAATCCTCCAAATCTGATATACCCCTCCTCATTTAAAAACTACTGCTTGATATTATGGTGCCTCTCTAAATAGTCATGATGGGGCATGAGCCAGGGAGCAGGAAACAGAAATGACTTCTGGGGCCTGGCGAGGTAGCTCATACCTGTAATCCCAGTACTTTGGGAGGCTGAGGCGGGTGGATCATTTGAGGTCAGGAGTTCGTGACCAGCCTGGCCAACATGGTGAAACCCCATGTCTACTGAAAATACAAAAATTAGCTGGGCATGGTAGTGGATGCCTGTAATCCCAGCTACTCAGGAGGGTGAGGCAGGAGAATCTCTTGAGCCCAGAGGGCAGAGGCTGCTGTGAGTCGAGATTTCACCACTGCACTCCAGCCTGGGTGACAGAGAAATACTCTATCTCGAAAAAAAAAAAAAAAAAAAAGAAATAGCATCTAGAGAAGTTAGAGAAGCAGTGTAGTCCCCCTCCCATTTAACTCAACTTGGGCTGTGCAAGAGACTGTGACAGTGTTAGAGGGAAACGGAAATCCCCCCAAAGACTTTGGATTTGGAGCTGGATGCCCTAACTGACCACATTTTGAGATCAGCTCTATGGAGGTGTTGGTTAATGTTAGGCAGGGACCTTTGCAGAAATATATATCCATAGGAAGATGTATATATGGGGCAGCATTCCCCTTTCCTTGTGTCTTTAGTCACCTCTCCACATTGGATTAAATGTGGTGGGAATGTATTCAGGGGTCCTACCAGCTAAAGCCAAGGTAGGCAATGTGGGTCAATGGACACTTCCTCCCTGGAATTTGAATTTCCAGCAAATTGGCCAGCAGACCAAATGTCTTTGGGTCCTTGGCTCCAGCAGCAAATCCTTTGAACTCGCTGTTTATGCTGAGACCAATCCTGTGCAATTGCTATCTGATGTGCTTCACTTCCCACCTGCTTCCTAGACTCATTATTGTAAATTCCCTATTGCTTATGTTAGTTTCTGTTGCTTGCAGTAAAGAACCCTAAATGATATCTAAATCAGTGGTCCCCAAACTTTTTGGCACCAGGAACCAGTTCCATGAAAGACAATTTTTCCACAGATGTGGTGGGGGGGGTGTAGGGATGGTTTCAGGATGAAACTGTTCCATCTCAAATCATCAGACATTAGATTTTCATAAGGAGTGTACAACCTAGATCCCTCACATGTGCAGTTCACAATACGGTTCGCGCTCCTATGAGAATCTAATGCTGCTGTGGATGTGACAGGAGGTGGAGCTCAGATGGTAATGCCTGCTGGCCCACCGCTCGCCTCCTGCTGTGCGGCTGGGTTCCTAACAGGTTGCAGCCCAGTACTGGTCCACAGCCCAGGGTTTGAAGACCCCTGATCTAAATGATTGCAAATATTATAATATACACATAAAATGTGGTAATCAAGATAATGTGAAATGAACTGGAGGTCTGCCTTTGGGCACAGGACTTGGAGGAGAGAAAGCAGCTACTGGAACAAGCAAAGGCTGGGAGAGGTGGTCTGGACTTGGCAGAAGCCTCATGATTAAGCGAGCCCAGGGCAGAAAGAGTCATTTAGCAGCAGTAATTGACCACAGCCAGAGTAACTAGAGAACCATGGTCTCCATGAAACATGATGGGGCCAAGTGAATCAGAGGCTCACAGGAGAGACAGCAGGCGAGCTTTGAGAACAGAAGAGGTAATTATCAGGGCAATTGTGGATGGGGTTCATTTCATCATAGCCTTTTTATGGGAAATGAACATAAATGACCAAAATATAAGGATGGTCAAATAAATGAGGGTCAAATGACTCCAAAAAGCATCATAAACATGAACAATACAGAGCAATATGGAAATAGTCTTGTAATACAATATTAATTGAAAAATGTCAAATACAAACTTATAACGACACCATGATTATAGTAATGTAGAGATTCTGTAGCATAGGAACAGAGCCTGGAAGGGGATGTGGAAAAATGAAAACATACGATCTGTTACTGAAGCTGGACCCAGGGTAAGTTTCCTTGTAATTTAAAAAATTTAAGTCATGGTTACAATATTGCTTGCTCAATAAATAAAAATAAATAGATTAAATGGAGAAAGATTTGGAGCAGATTGTGGAGAGTGGGAAGCACAGAGTGAACTAAGAGTTGGTGATAGTCTTGTCACAGAAAACCCTGGAAATTTCTCATTGCCACCAGTAAATTCATAACCAGGAACAGCTCTCAATGTTTTCAATGGATTTGGTTTCTGTACTAATGTGAAATCATGTAAGGTTTCAATGGTTTCTAATTCTCTTTCTACAAAATAAACCTCCCATCTGTTCTTCATAGAAAACGAGTCACATGCAAAGTCTGAAATTCTAAAGTCTCATTCTAAGAGAGACTGGAAAAAGTAGGTTTAGTTTTAGCCACATAACCAAGTCAACACTCTAAAGCAAACGTTTCAAAAATACACCTTGGAGTTTGAGCCCTGAGAACAAAGTTTTGGGAACCTGAGAGCAAATGAAAGCAGGAACGTATAGCTGGCTGCTCAGCTAGGACAACCTGGGGCCTGTGCAGGAGCTCAGGGAGGTGGGACCACTTCACAGAGAATCTCCAAACTTGGCTGGGCACCGTGGCTCATGCCTGTAATCCCAGCACTTTGAGAGGCCGAGTCTGGTGGATCACTTGAGGTCAGGAGTTCGAGACTAGCCTGGCCAACGTGGTGAAACCCTGTCTCTACTAAAAATACAAAAATTAGCCAGGCGTGGTGGTACACACTTGTAACCCCAGCTACTTGGGAGGCTGAGGCAGGAGAATCGCTTGAACCAGAAGGAGGAGACTTTAGACATTACATGAGACTTTAGAATTTCAGACTTTGCATGTGACCCATTTTCTATGAAGAACAGATGGGAGGTTTATTTTGTAGAAAGAGAATTAGAAACCAGTGAAATCTTACATTTCAAGGGAGGAGGAGAGGTTGCAGTGAGCCGAGATTGTGCCATTGCACTCTGGCCTGGGCGACAAGAGCAAAACTCCATCTCAAAAAAAAAAAAAAAAAAGAATCTCCAGACTCTAGCCAGATCTAAATTCTGGATTATCACCGTGGTTTTCTCTGAGACAGACGATTTCATGTTACATCTTGATCAACTATCTAGACTCTGACACGACACACTGCAAATGGCCCCACATCTTACCTTTCAGCATTCATGTTAATGCCAGCAGCTGCAGTATCAGTGTGAGAACCTCACAATATGGAAGACGGGAGCACAATACATTTAGCCTTGATGATTGGATCAGAATTGCCCCAATAGTAATTATTATGTAAATGAGTTTTACAAATGCATTTCAGGAACAGTTAAATGAGGTATTTGCACAAAACCAAAACGAAGGAGGACTGGGTAGAGGCCAAGGGAAACCAAGATAAATGAGGAATGAGAAAGCCACGCTTTAGAGAAAATGTGAACCACTCAGAGCAAAGCACCACTGACATGCAGCCACCCAGCAGCTAAGCAGTTCTGAGTCTGGTGTTCTGCACTTTCCAGCTCTACACAAAGGTTTTCTCTCAATACCTGTGTCCTCCCAGTTGGAAAATTCTCACAGTAAATGATCTCAGACACACAAACTCCGCAATACTCCTCCAAATATATGTTATTGAGTGTATACTCTGAACACACAGACATGCCCCTGTCCTATTTCTCCTACTGCTGTGCTATGCTTCTCAAGGTAAGAGCCACAGGGTAATTTGCAACACAATCTACCTGACGTATAACTTGAGAAATGCAGATTCCTGGCTCCTACACCAAACCTAGTGAATAAGAACCTCTGGGGCAAGTCCCTGAATATGCATTTTAAATAATCTCCCCAGTGATTTGAATGCATCCTCTGGTTTGAGAATCACTGGCCACTGGACATCCCTATGTGTGACTCAAAGATGAAAGGGCTAAACTGAGCTCACCCTCCAGGCTTTGGACTTGTACCATAGGCTGCTACTTCCTTAGCCCCCAAATGCTCTAGCCACATGATTTTATTACCCTCAAATTTCCTGCATGTTGAACCACGCCTTCTATTTCTGCCATTCAAGTTGGGGCCAACTCAGAGTTTATCATATGAGACAAGGAAACATTCATGGACTGAGAACTGCCCCTCACATGGTATGTAAACTAAGCAGATTCCACTGGAAATACCGTATACTTTTAATAAAAGAGGTATAACAGCAAACAGGAAATGTAGAAAGATGAAAGAAGAGGAAAGGGTGGACTCGTGGGAAGCTCTGGACTGGACCCTGCAGGCTGGTCCCAAGTCTGCTGTCCCTCTCTTTGTGATCTGAGGCCAGCTGGTCTGTGGCTCAGGACCTCAGTTTCCTTATCAGTAAAATGAGCTGGTTGGACTTAATGAGGGCTGAGTCTCTTCCACTGCTAACAGCCTCTGATTTTTGCTGGAAGCACGCTTACATTTCTTGCTACTTATTGATTCGCTTCAAGTACCACAACAGGGAGAGGCAATCCCAGGTTGTACCCAGGGCTCCCCACTGCCAGCAAAGAGGCTCTGAGTACAGATCTTCCCTAAATGCAGTGCAAAGGAGGCCCGGATGCATTTCCATGATCTTCAAAAGCAGGGCCCAGCCAAAACTAAGATGCAATGAGGTAAACATTTGGATGTGATCTGCATAATCGGAAACACTCTTCTTTCTGAAATTGACCTGACTCTTTCATCACCAGCCACATGGAAATTGTACTTCGTTATAACTAGAAAATAACACAGAGCATGTGCCTTGTACCCATTCGGCCCTGTGTTGCTGCACAGTTACTCAGGAAACAGAAGCAGATGTCTCTGTGCAGTGCCTGGTGTGGCTTTTTTTGTGCTAGCCTCATGCTCTCCACGGCAAGTGGCTATGTGCAACCCCAGCCAACTAGGACAGTCAAAATAACGAGGAATGCATGAAATAAAGAGTGCTGGCTTCTGGACCCAGAGGCTCATTTGGGGAACAGCAATCTTCCAGCAGAACAGTCTGCCTGGTGATGGCTGTCTGCATCTGGGTCAATATTCAGCACTCCCCAGGAAGCCCCTGAGATCAGCAGGCCGCTTAACAAAGGCAAGCCGAAAGCATTTTCATGGAAAGCATCAGCATCCAGCACAGAACAGAGCACGCAGCAAGTGTTCAACAAACACCTGCTGAGTGAAAGAGGCTGCAAATGGATTGAGATTTGACGCTACCCGGATTCCCTGCCTTAGCCTTTCCCTCACCCACTCAGGCTTCCCTGTAACACCAAAGGTATTTTTTTATAAGACGGAGTCTCGCTCTGTCGCCCAGGCTGGAGCACTGTGGCACAATCTCGGCTCACTACAACCTTCGACTCTTGAGTTCAACGTTCAAGCGATTCTCCTGCCTCAGCCTCCTGAGTAGCTGGGATTACAGGCACACACCATCATGCTCAGCTAATTTTTTTGTGTGTATTTTTGGTAGAGACGGGGTTTCATCATGTTGGCCAGGCTGGTCTTGAACTCCTGACCTCAAGCGATCTGCCCACCTTGGTATCCCAAAGTGCTGAGATTACAGGCATGATCACGTCTGGCCACCAAAACTATTTTCTTAAAACCTAGCCCTATTGTGTTACTCTCTTGCTTACCAATGTTTCTTGGGTCCTCACTCTCCAAAAGATGAAATCCAAAATTACTCTTTGCCATGGCATCCTAAACCTGTCACCATCTGGCCTCAGTCTTCCTTTCCAGCTTCAACTCATCACTGTCCCCCCATGCTCACACCACGCAAGACGTAAGACACGCCCTCTCTCCCTGCCCACCTTCACCTGGTTGTTCTCTCAGCTCTAGTGCTCTCTCTTCTCCTCTTCCTATGAGCATACCTTTCCCATCCAAGTCAAGCAGTCTCTCTCCCATTCTCCAGGGCCAGTACACACCCTTCTCCATAGCACTTACCACCTGGCACTGTCATTATCTTTGTATACAGCTATCTCCCCACCAGCACTGTGAGTTCCCCAGGGCAGGAATTATGTCTTATTTATCTTTGTGTTCTACCCACTCTCTCTAACAGAGAGTCTGTCACCTGGCAGGCCCTCAGGAAATATTTGAGGGACAGGTGAATAAACCCATGGATGAACGAATGACAAATTTCCCAATGGCTTGGTCTCCTGCCCACCTGCTTTGTGAAACATCAAACAACTCCTCTCCCTAGCAGCACATGCCATGTTCAGCCACTTGGCTGGTGACCTGATGCCTCTACTATTTTCCTCACTCCATGTGCCTAAATGTCAAGAAGCTGACAGTCTAAAGAACAGTTCTGTCTCTTCAAAGCAATCCACTCAGTATTTGACCCCCAGCTATCCTCTGCTTGTTGAAATGCTCTCTCTCCTTGACTTTCAGGACACATATTGTCCTGGTTCTTCTAAACTTCTGTCTGTCTCTTTGCTGGCTTCCCCTCCTCTACCTTCCCCTCAAATGCTGGAGTTCCACTCTTGGTTTTCCACTTTTTTAATCCAAACCTTCTTTCAGGAAAGACATTGTAGCACGAGCAATGATCTTTATGCTGATGTCTCCCCTATTCACGGATAGCCCCCAAACTCTCTTCCAAGCACTGGATCTACATTCCAAAAAACCTGGTTGAAATATCTACCAGGGTGACCTAGGGGCTTTTCCTACTCCATGTGTCACCTAATAAGGACATGAACACCTGCTCCATCATGAATTCTCAATCTTCTGGCCCATACAGATGTGGTCCCATCTCCCACTGCCCTCCTCCAATTGGACACAAAACCCTGCCAGTTCTACCTCAGAAATATTTCCAGACTCTGTCCCACTTTCTCCAGCCCACAGTCCATGGTTTGGTCCTCATTCCCAATCTGCTGTTACCTGATCTCTACCCATCCAGTCCCTCCTCCCCATATTTCCATGTTCATCGTCATTCCTGAGCTCCTCTCCACCTCTAGGACCACTCCAGCCTCCAGCCAGGTTTACAAGGCCCTTCCTTCTTTGGCCTCCACCTGCAGCCTCCCCACCAGCACATCCTTGTTCTTAACTTCTTACTCAACCACACCAAGCCTCTACATCACTCTGTACCTTGGACGATCTCGAAAGCCCCCCTTCTCCCCCAACCTTACTTTACCTGATAAATTCCTGCTTCTCCTTTGAGACTTGCCAAATGCTATTTTACACCCTCTTTGCAGATTACCCAACTCCCAAGTAAGGATAGTGGCTCTGCCCTTTAGGCATCCATCGTGAGTACACTATATTTCACTATAATTTCTGTTTTTGTGTGTCCCATACCCCAAGTTGTGAAACAAAATCAGGTATAAATTCCTTACACCTATTTTGCTCTTACCCAACTATAAAACTAAAAACAACTTATGAATGAAATAACTACAAAATTGAAAACTAATAAAAATTCAAATTAACAATACGAATTTAATGGGATGGATGGTTAATGGGATGGGCAGTTAATAGACATTGTTGGGCATGATTGCAGGATGTATTTAAGTCTTTTAAGTTTCACTTATTGACAGATTCTTTTGAATTTGAGCATGACAGATCATCATTTATTTTTTTCTTTTGAAAAATGAACTTGTTTTAAATTACCAATCCATTATTTTGAAGGGCCAATCCATAAGACTAAAATTTAAAATGCTGCTTAATGCAAAAAAAAATTCACTAATGTTTAACACTACACTTATTGCTAATGAGCTATTGTGAGCTGGGCCACAAAAGAACCCGTACATTACAGCTGAAAGGTGCACATGCCATGATCTCCGTGGGATGGAGTCTTTGGAGATCGGTAACCCTTTTGTGGATTCAAAATTCAAAAATCTTTTCTCACTGAAACCAAGGTACTCAATCAATTGTCACTCAGATTATCCAGAACAGACTCATATCAACATTTTCGAGTTATCATCCAAATGAAAATCCTAAACTTAAAAAAAGTCAAATTTAAGTTCCAGACCACCAAGAACATGCTCCGGGGGGTATATTCAAGACTCCAGCGGGTATGGGTCCTCAGGTCATAAATCATTGTTTTTTTGTTTTTTTTAATTTTAAAAGACTTTATTTTTAGAGCAGTTTTAAGTTCACGGCAAAATTGAAAGGAAGGTTCAAAGATAGCCCATATTCTCCCTGCCCCCATATATACATAGCCTCCCCACATTATCAGTATCTTCCACCAAAGTGGTACATTTGTTGCAATTGATGAACCTATATTGCTAAATCATAATCACCCGAAGTCCACAGATTACATGGAGTTGACTCTTGGTGTAGCACGTTCTATGGGTCTAGACAAATGCGTAATGACATGTACCTATCAGTGTAATATCTTATAGAGCCTTTTCACCACCCTAAAAATCCTCTCTGCTCTGTCTATTCATCCCTCCCTTGCCTCAACCCCTGGCAACTGCTGATCTTTTTAGTATCCCTATTGTCTGTATTAATTTTTGAAAAATTACAGCTGAGGCTCAGAATCAGGATTGGAACCCAGGTTTGGCTGATTGTGAAGCTCAGACTCTTCTCTCACTGCGCCTTGGTACTTAATTCTTAAGGCTGCTGTGAGTTCCAAATACTAAGTATGAAAGGGCTTTGTAGACCAAAAAGTCCTGTACGCTTGTTAGTTTAGGGTTTAGTTATTCTTATTTTTATGTATAAAAGAACAATACGTTAGAAAAGGAGCTGGCATATTTTAGAAAATGTACTGTCTTGCAAAGAACAATACCTCCCTAAGGAGATAATAATGATGTTAGTCTTCCCATATACTTAACTGGCTACAGTGCAAACCTGATATAAGTCAGTTAAGGAAGTGAAGATATTTACATGCTCTGTGGGAGCAGGTCATGGCAACAGGTGAGTAAAAAACCAAAATACCTGGGCCTCTCCAACAAAGGAAAAGATACTAAGTATCAAGGGCCCCGGTGCTAACTCAACAGAAAAATCCTCTCACAAAGGTGTACCACTGAGTAGCCGTCCCTGAAAGAGGTGCCACAATTTGGGATGTAAACACATTCCCTGACTGTGTTATTTCCAAAATATTCACACAGTTGAATTCCATGGGTGCCCTTTTGAGATCTTTCCAGTCACATCTAACAACCTATCAAATCGATTTCCCCTTGTTTAAATATTTCTTTGCTTCTCGAAGAAACAGAGGCAATGCCTGCTAAGCCCCTCCCACATTGCCAGCACTTTGAACTTACTTTATTTAATCCTCTCAGTTGGCTCCGCTTTATCAATCAGACCTGAATTCACATATCACGTCTTCAAAGAGGCCTCCCCTGGCCACACCATCTACCCTAGTGAGCGTGTATGGGTACACACACACACAACCACATTGCTGTGTTTCATTTTCCTCATAGTCATTACAGTCTGAAATGTTCTTATTTGCTTTCCTGTTTATTGTCCATTCCTCCCATCTGAAGTAGAAATGCTTCATTCTGTGGAGGAACTTTGTGTGTCCTATTCCTTCCTAGCCCAGCTCCTATAACAGCACCTGGCACATAGTAGGTACTCAGTGGTTGCTGAATGAATGCACCCTGCCAGATGGGAAGAGCTGAGAAGCTCATGTCATCTGCTGACGGTTACGCTGTGGGGAAGCAATGCCGCGAGAATTCAAACTCAGTTCGGCCTGCTCCAGAAACCAAGAGATGCCGCCCCGCCCCACAACCAGGCTTCTCTAGCTGGGGTTGCTAGCAGCATGTCAAGAAGCGCCAGACAGTACCCCAAGAAAGCATGTGGCATCTTCCCAGGTTATCAGATTCCTCAAGGGCTTTTTACAAAACGGGGGAAAACAGTTGAATTTTTTTCCTGATGATAAGTAATTTAAAACGTTGTTTTAAAAATTAGAACAACCAGTTATCTTTTGGGAACAGATGTCACATTTTGATGAATGTTTAAATAAAATAGTAGCCTTCAAGAAAATTCCGAGCCTTCAATAGGCCACTTTGGGCTTCCCCAGGCCATCTGTGTACGTGTGTGTATGGGTGCATGTATTCACACTCTTTTGCTGGCGGGGCATTTTGGTGGAGATGTTTGAGAAGCACTGCACTGTCCTGGCCACTACCCAAAAGTGCTAGAGTTGAAATGATTTAGCAGACAGGAAAGTAGCCAAGAGATGGCCACCCTAAACAATGACCTTCAAGTCCACAAAGAGCAGTTCTACAGAGAGAAAGGTAAACGGGCCTCAGCTAAAGAGATTCGGGCGACAAGACAAAGGCACATATCATTACAAACAGACGATGTTACCAAAGAGGGGGATGCAAAGTCCCCTTCCCAGAGCAATTCCAGATTGAACAGATCTGTCTTTCAGGGATGGCTTAGGTGTGGTCTCCCCTGAAAGAGAAAATCTCTGGAAATTACTTCCATCTCGAGAACTCTACGGTCCAGACCACCACCAACAGCCAAATTGGGAGCTCCCACCACTATTTCTGCCACGAAAAAAAGGGGCCCCTCTTAAAAGATCTTTGGCTTGATCTGAATCTTCTGGCCCCGGATATTCACAGGAGAAGTTGCCCAGGCCAGATTCCTTGCTCTGGCAAAGAACTGAGCACTGCAGCAGTGCCTGTGCTACCAAAGCGGGCTCCTCTTGCCTTCTGCCCATGTCGACATGAACCATATGTACAGCAGAAAGGAGCCTCTCTCAGCAGCCCTCCTAGGCTTCCCTAAACATTTCAAGTCCCCCTGGCTCGGAGCCAAGAATCCCTCTCAGAGCCAACAGCTTACAGCTCATTGAAAACCCTGTGCAAATGCAAACACTCTCTCCATTAGACAAGGAAGAAACAAGAACCACGCCTTGGGACTGAGCTAGCAGTTGTTGAAACTAGACGAGGGGCTGGAGTCCCTGAAGAGGAAATATCACTGTATTAAAAACCACAGCTATTTCCAATGCTCACAGTCAATTACATGGGAGACCAAAGGTGCCCTTGGAGGCACTGTTTGGGCAAGCCGATTCTGCCACGTTACAGGCAGTACCAGTTTGGAGAGATGGGAGGTAACTTTGGATTTTCTAGCTGTCTGAGGCCTGAGATCCAGTGTGTTTAATAGTAAAAATTCTACATGAGTACATTCATAAAGTCATTTAATCCACACCCTGAGCCTGTGAGATCAATATCATCCTCATTTGATCCATAGGAGAGCTGCTAATGTGTTTAGCATCCCAGGTGGCCAAATAGACCACATTTATTGGTGAGCAGAAGTACCATTATGAAAGCCCTCATCCTCCTGGCCCTTTATTCTACATGATGGAGTCCTCCATCTCTTTGTTTTTTTTTTTAACAGCCACTTGGGAATGTTGGTCATTGGGCCTAAAGAAGACAGAAGGCTCTATTTAGGCCTCAAGTTCAAGCTACATATGACACTTGACTTTAATGGAAGTCAGCACTGGGGGTCATTAGGTGCCAACCCAGATAGTGTTTCCAGGCATTTGATTCACAGCATAAGTCTTTATACTGTGAACTCAGTATAATGGGAATGATTACAAGTGAGCACAGCCACCATCACATAGATACAGGGCACAAAGAAATTCGCAAAGGGAAGCCAGCTTGGGGCATGGGAAAGGCGGCTGCTCGCGAGACACGACACAGCTCCATTGTGGGCTTGCCACCAACATATGGCATCTCACACATCTGTTGCCCTTGATGGTTGTGGATGGAGCTGCATTGCATTTTCACTCTGTGCATCCCCACATCTTATTTCAATTGTATACTTTATTGATTATAACAATGGATTATGATGATCATGGCCTACAAAGTTTACTAAAATATACTTTGTGGCCACTAAAAGCATTTATTAATTAAATTCTTAGAGAAAAAAAATTATTTGGTTACTACAAGTATAAAACTTTCAAACACTTAAACTTTTTCAGAACTATTATTCAGAACAACGGCTTTGAGCACTTGATAATCAGCACGAGACCTCTCAGCAACATAACTAGTGCATTATTACAAGACACATCAGACTTTGTTTCTCATTTGCTACTATTCTCAGATTCTTTTTCCTTTGATAATCCCACAAGCAGGCTTCAGGCATTTCAGGGTCCTCGGCCATAATACCATCCGATAACGTGAAAAGTTCACCAGGATCCAGTGCCAACATTACAGACAAAGCACTCTAAGCCACACCGCCAGTGAGAAGCCAATCCAGGACAGCAGCTCAGGATGTCCCATGCTCCATCCACCACCCTCCCCCGAGTCAACACACTGTGCAAAGTCAGAGAAGCTGCAGACCAGCCTGTCTGGAACAACAAGGACTCGGCGAACAACAGACCCATGTGAGAAGCGATGTGGTTTCTGGCTAAAAGAAGAGTCACAAAAATGAAAGGGAAGCGTGCTGGACTCAGGAATGTGGAGGGAGCGCTGGAAAATGCCCTCCACCACCCCTAGCACTCCGATACTCCCGACTGAAGGAGAAGCCTGGGGATGGCTGCAGAGGCCTCTGAAATACCTATGACTACAGCTGCTTCTAGAACAACAGTTCTCAACCAGAGGCAATTTTGCCCACCAGGAGACATGAGACAATTCAGACACCCTGCCATATGCACACACACACACACACACACACACATCACATGCACCACACACACCCCCCCCATGCACCACACACACACCACACATACCACACACCACACACACATACACACACCACACATGCATCACACACACATACCACACATGCACCACATACACCATCCACACACCATCCACACACCACACACACACCACACACACATACACACACCACACATGCATCACACACACGCACCACACATGCACCACACACACCACCCACACACCATACACACACCACACACCACACACACCACATACCACACACACACCACACACACTACACAAACACCACACACACCACACACATCACTCACACACCACACACACACTACACCACACACACACCACTGACACGCCATACACACACACCACACACACACCACACACACACCACTCACACACCACACACACCACACACACACACCCCCCACACATGCATCACACACACACACCACACATGCACCACATACACCACCCACACACCATACACACACCACGCACCACACCACAACCCACACACACACACTACACAAACACCACACACACCACACACACAGCACTCACACACCACACACACTACACCACACACACACCACTGACATGCCATACACACACCACACACACACCACACACACACCACTCACACACCACACATGCATCACATACATGCACCACACATACACCACACACACCACTCACACACTATACACACACCACACACACCACGCACCACACACACCACATACCACACACACACCACTCATATGCCACACATACACACACACCACACACACACACACCACTCACACACCACACACACACCACACCACACCACACACACACACACACACACACACAGTTACCTGGCCCAAAATATCAACAGTGTCTCGGGTGAGAAAACCCACTCTACAATAAGCCAGGCATGTCCTGGACACCTCTCAGCCTTCTTCTCTGCAGAGCCCCAGTTCTGACTCATGCAGAGAAGAGAAAAGCAAAAGAATCTAGTCCCCAGAGCATGGCCATCGCAACTTAAAGGAGGAAGGGGGTGGGGCACAAAATCATAGGGAGCAAAGATTCAAAAAGAAAAGGTCCAAAGGGAATGGGATTGTGGGAGGACACATGGGGACCCCGAGTGGTATCCCTGGATCTGCCTCTAATGTGCTGTGGCATCCATGCAAAGAGTCCAGGGAGGCCAGTTTGTTTCTTGGTGCATCACTAGTGGCTGTTGACATAGGCTATTTTTAAATAAGGTCACTAATAAAATATACAGTAGGGGATTCCCAGGAAATCTACTATTAAGAGAACTTCTTAAGCCAGTTGACTAAACTTGATACTAATAAAGTGAAATTGTGAATATACTCAGACTAGGGCTGGCCAAGTAGGATGAAAAGGAATGTCATTCTGATTCATTAAATGGTAGAAGCAGAGTCCTTGCAATAATTGGGTTATAGGGGAAGTTTTATTCAAAGACATAGAGGTCATCCCTATTAGTGGATGGTGGAGTGTCCCCACATGCCTGGCTACAAGAGTTAACTCTATCTAGAGCCCACATATGTCAGCTGGGGTTCCCGAATGCCAGGGATACCTGGCCAGGAGGAGGAGGTAGACCATGAAAGATTAGCAACCTCCTTACCATGGATTTGAGCATCCTTCCGACCCATAACACCCTCTAGGCCAAAGCTACACTTGAAATGACACCAAGATAGTGATTTGGGTGAACTGAGGCAACTGTTCCTAGGAAAAGGAGACAGTAGGGGAGGAACGGGTGACCCCTGAAGGTCCTCCCAGCCTGATATGCAAGAATTCTCAGTGTCCTGGATATAGGCCTAAGACAGGCTTACTACAAAGAAAGGGGACACAGCTGTCTGCCGGGAAGAGACAAGTGAAGGAAGTGGCGTTTGGGCAGAACAGTCTTCTGTGCCAGCCTCAGCTGGCAACAACCTTGTTGGCTTTTCCCATTCCTGCTTTGATTTCTTTTCCCCACTGCATTCTCCAGCCCTTTTTCTCTCTAAAGACAGTGTCTTGCTCTCTGCCCAGGCTGGAGTGCAATGGCACAACTGTGATCATAGCTCACTGCAGCCTCAAACTTCTGGGCTCAAGCAATCCTCCAGCCTCAGCCTCCCAGGTAGCTGAGTCTATAGGTTCATGGCACCATGCCTGGTCAATTTATTTATTTTTATTTTTTGTAGAGACAGGATCTCACTATATTGTCCAGGCTAGTCGCACACTCCTGAGCTCAAGTGATCCTCCCACCTTGGCCTCCCAAAGTGTTGGGATTACAAGCCTGAGCCACCATCCCTGACTGCATTCTCCAGCTTCTAAGTCACACATATATATTCCTCTGAGAGCCTTTCCATTTGTGGCATCAACCCCATCGCCATACCCCAGTCACCCAGGAGTGCCAAATACACATAAGGTCAGCACCCTATAACCACTTGCTCACTTCTCAGAGCCCAGTAAGGCTATTCAGGGCGCAGACAGGTGGCAGGTATTCAGTGAGACTCTCAGGCAGAGAAACACAGAACCTGACAGTCCAGTGGGGGCAGCAGGTGCAACCTTCTTCTTGGTGGCCCATGGAGAACAAAGGCCAATCCACAAAGCCCATGGAGCACCGAGCTCAGCCAGTGGAACTCACTCTGCTGTCCTAAGCCTTGGAGCACTCTGGGGACCCTCTCATCTGCCAGGAAGCACACTGGGTGCTTTCCCACGATGACAAATGAGAGCTCTACCAATTTGTGGAAGGGGGTCTGATCGTTGAACTTGGGAAATGAAAATGAAAGGGAGCACTGTTGGAACATCTGGGCTTCAAAACACATTTAAGGCATGAGTTCTAGAAACAGGAGATTCTTTTTAGTACTGAAAAGCCACATGAGGCAGCAGAAATCAAGGGTGTTGGACTGAAATGCCCAAACTATTGAGGAGAGGGCCACTTCCAAGGAAGGTAGGCTTCCCTGCATCTGGTAGGAAGGCCCCAGAAACAGTCCTTTCCTCTCTTATTTGTCCTTATGGGTTCTAAGCATAACCGAGTTATCACACTCTAGGGACTATGCTGAGTGCTGGCCATGCATCAGCCCTGATTTCCAGGATAACCCTGTGGGGCAGGTCTCATTAGGTTTGTAAAGGAAACAGAAGCTCAGAGAATAGCTCTCTTGCACTAAGCAGAAGGGCACATTTCAACCCAGGTCTGTTTTAAGAAGATTTCCTGGGACTTTCAAGAGCAGAGAGACTCATCTTTCTCTTTTTCTTGCCCCAAATACAAGGCCAGGCAGATGGAAACTACCTAATGAATGCATAGTGGGTTGAATGAGTCCTTCCACCTTCATGCAGGAGTCCTAGCCTTGACTTCCCTGAAATGTATGGCAGTCTTGACAACCCACCTGGAACCAACTCCTCCACTGGTTTCTGCCACGCACACCATGAGGCCATCGTCCTCCTCTCCCTGCCTCGCTGACATTTGCTTCTGCTGCTAGTCCTCATTTAGAATCTCCCCCTAACACCAGAAGCTTTCTCTTTCCCATGTTCCTGTTTGCCCATGCTCACAGCTTGTCTAGAACATAAGCCAGAGAATATGATTGACAACAGCTGCCTGGCATTTCTGCCACCATCTTGATTGCCACATTTCTGAAACTCATCTCACTATCTTCTCATCTGACCCACTCAAGAGCACCTCCTCCTGATGATACTTGGTGTCTAGTGGCAATACTGCCACTGTCCCTAAAGCCAAGGCCACAAAGTGGAGTCATTCTTTTTCTCTCTCTGTCTCCTTCACTCCTCCAACCTGGTCAGTTATCAAGTCTTCTGGATTCTTTCAAGAATCTCTCTTTTTCAATTTGATTATAATTTCCCTAATTTGGATCATAGAGTGCTTAGCAGAAAACTTTACCTACTGTAGCCTGGCTTTGAAAGCAAGCAGTCCCGAGTTCAAATGCCTGTTCTGTGATTTATAAGCTCTGGGACTCTGGGTGGCTGCTATGGTTTCAATGTGCCTCCTTCAAAATTCAGGTGCTGCCAATGTGGTAATATTAAGAAGTGGGGTCTCTAGGAGGTGATTAGGCCTTGAAGATCCCTCCCTCATGAATGGGATTAAGGGCCTTATAAAAGAGGCTCTGCCACCTTCAGCTGGCTTGCTCTTCTGCCCTGTGAGGACTCAGCAGTCAGCCCTTTTGCCCTTCTGCTTTCCACTATGTGAGGATGCAGCAAGAAGGCCCTCACCTGATGCCAGCACCTGGAACTTGGACTTTTCAGCCCCCAGAACTGTAAGAAATAAGTTTCTGTTCTTTATAAACTACCCTGTCTCAGGCATTTTGTATAGCAACACAAATGGGTGGACACAGTGGCTATTCAACATGAATAAGCCTTAGTTTCCTCATTGGTCAAGTGTACTCAGCTTGCAGGTATTGAATATGACAGATATCACATTGTACAGTGTCCTGAACATAGGGGATGGTCAATAACTGATAGCTATCACCAGTATTATTATGACTCCCAGGTGGTCTCCTTGCCACCAGTCTCTCCCCCTACCCCATCCACCCAACACACACCTCCAGAGAAACCCTCCTAAAATACCACCTTTATCAGTGTCTCCCTCTTAGCTCAAAGGGCTTCAGTGGATCCTCAGTACCAGAAGGATAAAGTCTATCTTGCCTAACCTGGTATTTAAGGTCTCTCTAGTATGGACTCAACCTGCCTTTTTAACTGGAGTTGTTACTGGCCCTCCCCTGGCCACCCCCTACCTCCAATCTACAAACACAAATTCCTTCTGTGCACCCTAGAGGGGTCTACTTGGTATTGTCAGAAAACCTCATTCATTCTCACCTTCCCACTACACCCTTCTAGTGACCAGATAATTGTCCTCCCTCCCTGGCTCCATCTACTAGACTCTTCCCATTTCTGCCATCCCAAACCACTCTGCATCCCAGAAGAGAGGTTGTCTTTTGCTAAACTCAACATTTCTTCATTGTCTTGTTATATATGCTAGAGTTGCCCTTCCTAGGATTGACTTATTTTGTTCGTACTCTTTTTATATTTTGGGACGGAAAACATCCCATATAGGGATGCATATACATCTCTATAGATTTTAATACTTCTTAGTGTCTCCCGTAGACTGAGTACAGTTACGTACCTTCCCAAACATTATTGCTTTTCTACCCTCTACAACGAATTAACACGAGGCCTTGCCCATAAAAGTAGTGGATAAATATTTACTGATTTGGAAAAACAGCCCCTAATGAGAGTGCGGAGGGCCCATTCCACATGGTGGACTACAACAGACATGGTCCCAGCCCCGTGCTGGGCTCCGGAACGCCAGGCTGTGCTTCATTCCTGTTTCTGCTTCTCTGGTGGCCGCGGGCTTTCCCAGAGCAGCTTCTCCAACTGGAATTCCAGATGTAACATCCCACAGGGTATAACTATATGTAGTTTTCATTCCTCTGCAGAAGAGCCATGGGCTGTGTCTTATAATCCAACAGTGTAGGTGGGAGCCACCGAGGTGAATGTGCACTGAAGACCGGGAACACCTGGTGTCCAGAAACCAGAGTTATGCATGGTTTTTGAGGCACTTAAAGGATACCATGAACCAGAAGCTGCTTTGGAGATGGGACTGGTAGGATCTAAATGCATTTGTAGGGGCCTTTCCAAATGGGGCCTGCATGCGGAGTCAAGCCTTGGCTTTAGTAAGAGAATGAGTGACACATAGGAACCGGGCCCAGCAGGGCAACAGGCCACACGAGATGGGGTCGGTAGAAAAATTATACCCTTACACTCCCACAGGTGCCCAGAGGGGCCAAATCCATGCCCCCACCCTGATTGTGGAAATGGCAGACTATTTCCAGACCCCTCTGCAGTGCCCTTAGTAACAAGGACTTGGGTGAGCTGGGCTTCTCAGTAGCAGGTGGCCGGGGCCAAGCTGGAGGAGGCAACATCTACTCAGTGGAAAGAAGAGCAATCTCAGTTTGTGCAAATAGATGGAGGTGTCTGTTTCTCTCACCTGTTAGAGAAAAGAAACAGAACATACATAGCCTGTACTTCTGTATTCTCACCAACTGTATTAGTCCTTTTTCAAGCTGCTGATAAAGATATACACAAGACTGGGAATTTATAAAGAAAAAGAGGTTTAACAAACTCACAGTACTACGTGGCTGGGGAGGCCTCACAATCATGGCAGAAGGATAAAGGCATGTCTTACGTGGCAGCAGGCAAGAGAAAGTGAGAGCCAGGCGAAAGGCAAAGCCCCTTATCAAACCATTGACTCTCACGAGACTTACTCACTACCATGAGAACAGTATGGGGGAACCACCACAATGATTCAATTATCTCCACCGGGTCCCTCCCACAACACGTAGGAATTATGGATGAGATATGGGTGGGGGCCAAACCATATCACCAACCCTGCCAAACCGTATCACCAACCCTGGCCGTTCTTCCTTTAGGTAACCAAGGTTCTGTGACCTGG
Organism: Chlorocebus sabaeus; assembly: GCF_047675955.1. Classification (NCBI taxonomy): domain Eukaryota; kingdom Metazoa; phylum Chordata; class Mammalia; order Primates; family Cercopithecidae; genus Chlorocebus; species Chlorocebus sabaeus. The sequence continues at coordinate 46,983,362 of NC_132929.1, read as the reverse complement.
GCCTGGAACCAAGTCCAAGCAGTCAGGAGAATCTGGAAATCCTAAGTCATGATCATTACAGTTGTCCCAAGGGTACCTAGAGGTATTTCCCTGTGCGTCATGTCTCAGTGTAATGCATGTTACTATTGTTAATCTTGTTCTGTTCACGTTTAAGTGCTTGTGAAAATTATGCTCGTAGTTCCGTATGGCCCACACCTCTACCACCTAATCATCATGCTGTGCCAGTCAGTGAGAAGCAAGCTTACAGGAAAGGGGGGTCCTTTCTGAGTGTGGACACCCAGTAAGAAACCCCAGACGATAACAGAGCAGGAGGACCATTTGAGGGTTGTGCCAACACTCAGATTTCCAAAGCTGGCCCAGCTCCTGATCAAAAGCAGGAATGAAGAGCATCCCCCAGGATCCCCGCCCATCCAACTAGAAGTCATTCGTATTCCTGTGCAGTCAGCGGTTTGCAGCCAGGTTTGGCTGGGGAGGTCCCACCGCTCATTTCTCTCCTAAACCTCCCTGGTGTGCAGCCAAGTCTCCATTTTATGCAAACTTTAAAAACAGAAATGTAGGAAGAAAAACGATTCCCATGAAGGATGGAAAACTAATCTAACAAGAGATTACAGCAGCTGCAGAGGGCTGTTGGCAGATCTGGGCACCTTAGCAGAACAGCTCCCCGAGGGTAGGGCAGCATCTCACATCCTTATTCATATTGTCCTGCACACATATTGTCAATTCATATTGACAGACAGCTGTCATAGACAAGAGCATGAAGTCAAAATAAGTCAGCTTAGGAAGGTCAGCTCTAGCAAGGAAGCATGCTAGGAACTGCAGGACACCGAAATAAGTGTAGTTCCCATCCTAAAGAGTTTATAACCCGTCTAGGAGAATAACGCTGAAATACCTGAAAAAACTGTTGAGAACAGGTTCACTTCAAAATTCACCAAGGGAGCCAGGTGCAGTGGTTCACACCTGTAATCCCAACACTTTGGGAGGGAGGCCAAGGCAAGCGGACTTGAGGCCAGGAGTTCAAGACCGGCCTGGCCAACATGGTGAAACCCTGCCTCTACTAAAAATATAAAAATTATTGGGGAATGGTGGCACGCGCCTGTAATCCCAGCTACTTGGGTGCCTGAGGCAAGAGAATCACTTGAACCTGGGAGGTGGCGATTGCAGCGAGCTGAGATGGCTCCACTGCACACCAGCCTGGGTGACAGAGCTCCATCTCAATAAATAAATAAATAAATATAATAAAATAAAATCCACCAAAGGAATTTAAAACACAAGAGAGTACACACTGAAAGAAAAGGCTTTTGGAATTTGGACAGTTTGGAAAAGTCAAGAAGGCCGGGCACGGTGGCTCACGCCTGTAATCCCAGCATTTTGGGAGGCTGAGGCAGGCAAATCATGAGGTCAGGAGTTCGAGACCAGCCTGGCCAACATGGTGAAACCCCGTCTCTACTACAAATACAAAAAAAAAATTAGCTGGGCCTAGTGGTGGGCACCTGTAATCCCAGGTACTCAGGAGGCTGAGACAGGAGAATTGCTTCAACCCGGGAGGCGGAGGTTGCAGTGAGCTGAGATCCTGCCACTACACTCCAGCCCAGGTGACAGAGTGAGATTCTGTCTCAAAAAATATAAATAAATAAATAAATAAGAAGAAGGTGAAGCATAGGAGGTGGTGCTGCCCTTGGTGTATCAGATATCACCAAGGATTTGGGCAAAAATGTAGAGGAGGAAAAGAATGAAGAGACCCTGAGACCTGGGAGTAAACCGGTTCATGTGGGACTGACGTGGTAGGATAAAAGGAGATGAGATTGCAACAGTGGGCTAGGGTAGATCTAGAAATGCCTTGTGTGCTGATCCAAGGGCCTAAGTCTTTATTCCCTATGCGCTGGGAAGCCACTGAGAGCAGCGGCAAGGAGGTAGCAACCGAGTACAGCACTGAAGAGTGAGAGCTCAGAGGCTCAGGATGAGCTTGAATTTCTGTTCCACCACTAGTCAGTCAAGGTTCCTATCCATCTCCAAGCCTGTCTCCTCAGAGACAAAACAGGGATAATAATAATCCTGTCCACTGATTCATAAGGTTGCCGTGAAGTTTAACTGGAATAACAGATGTACGTAGCACTATGCCTGGCATGCAGCAAATAATTAACAGATGGGCAAAGGCAGGAATGGCCAATGTGAGAGGCAGCACAAAGGAAAGGCGAACCAGACATGAACCGGATAACAGAGTTTAATGCATCCAAGAGCCCATGTCTAGGAGATCAGCATAGACACTGGTGCCCAGAAGGAAAATGAGGGAATCCAGAGACAGGGCCAATTTGGTGGGACCAGAAGTTCTACAGACACTGTTAGGAGACCGGGACTCAGAACATCAGTCAGACCTGTGCCATGGATCTGGGGAAGGGATCCCAGGGGAAGGACGGTGTGTAGAAAAGTGCTATGGGACAAAGATGGTGGCCCTGGGGAAATGCTCCCACTAAGGAGCAGGAGAAGGCAAAGAGGTTAGTAAAGGACACAGAGAAGGAATGGAGAGGAAGCAGAAAAATTAGGTCCCCAGGAACAGAGAGAGTGATCAACAGAGTCAGATGGTTCAGGGAGAACAAAGAGAAGAAGTGCTGTTTAGGGTGTGTTGGTGACTTCCACAAACAGCAATTCAGTAAAGCACGAGTGGCAGCCGTGAAGGGGGCGCGAGTCTAAATTTGGGAGGCCAGTCACTGAGCAGAGAGGAAAACCGTGGGGCTGAGAGTTGGGGAGTCTCTGTGTGAAAACGTTTCCTCTCGATGGGACCCTCTGCATTCCAAAATTCACAAAAAGTAAAGAAAGCGAGGGGAGTGACACCTTCTGCTGTTAGAGACGAGTTTTTTGGGAGCTGCTCTAGAAACATGGCTCCTTTCCAGCTATTCTAGGACAATGGCTGCCGCCCATTTCAGCCTCCTGTCAGGAAGCCTCTGAGACAACAATGTTGTCAACAGGTCTTTGGCTGCTTCTCCTTTCTATTCTGTTTGGCAGAAAAATAAAGAGGTGCATAGAAGAGAAGGCGATGCTCTGCAAGGGGAATCTTCAGGGAGAGGACAGGAGTTAGCAACTAGTTTTAGAGTTTGCACAGCTTCTAGCAACCCCCTCCGTCCAACAGCTGCCAATCCTAACCATACCTTAGAATCACCTGTGATGCTCATAAAGCTGCTAGCAGCTGGACCCCACCTCAAACATGGAAGGGAGCCCAATAGTCTGGTTTTCTTTTTGTTTTGAATTTACTAGGTGATTCCAATGTGCAGCCAAGGTCAAGAACCACTCCCCAAGGGGTTCCCTCTCATGAACACTTAAGGCACACGTGCCACAAACAAACAGAAGTTTTCAATGACTGATTTTGGAAGTGCCGGTTAGAAAGTCTAGCTTAGCAAACAATAATAGGTTTGGCTTGTGAGCCAACACCATTTGATTGGTATGGGCGGGCTACAAAGAGATGAGAGGGACCTTGAGCCAGGACTCAGTTAAAAAGAGCACAGTGGTCAGTGAATGATGTCTACCCCAGCTTTCGAGGAAGAGGGGATGGCTCATATGTAGCCACCCTGGGTCTAGCTCCTCTAATCCTATCATGGCCTCCACAGAATAGACTCAAACCATCTGAACATGCAGAGTCCAGGAGCCCTCCACCCCAGCAGCTTGTGGGCAGGATGAGCATTAGCAACCTCTCCGGCAGCAGTTCTGAGTGTCCTCTGTAGAGCAGCAGTATGGAATGCAATGCTCAGGCCCACCGGAGACCTCCTGAATCAGACACTCACGGCCTGGAGCCCAGAATCTGTTTCAATAATGGATACATACTATCGTTGAAGAACTATCACTCTAGTGGACTTAAAAAAAAACAATGCACAGATTTTTTTTTTTTTTTTTTTTTTTTTTTTTTTTTTTTTTTGAGGCGGAGTCTCACTCTGTGGCCCAGGCTGGAGTGCAGTGGCCAGATCTCAGCTCACTGCAAGCTCCGCCTCCCGGATTTACGCCATTCTCCTGCCTCAGCCTCCCGAGTAGCTGGGACTACAGGCGCCCGCCACCTCGCCCGGCTAGTTTTTTGTATTTTTTAGTAGAGACGGGGTTTCACTGTGTTAGCCAGGATGGTCTCGATCTCCTGACCTCGTGATCCGCCCGTCTCGGCCTCCCAAAGTGCTGGGATTACAGGCTTGAGCCACCGCGCCCGGCCAATGCACAGATTCTTAAGCTCCATCAGGAGCCACTAAAACAGAACCTCTGGGGACAGAGCCCAGAAACATGTATTTTTTAAGCACCTAGTGCTGAAATGGTGCTAATGCACAGTCAGGCTTGAGTATCACTGACCTAGTATTGCTCTCTGTTGGTTTCATTTCCTCAATAGCATTACTAGAAATAATCAAACTATTCACAGAGACCTGCTTGATGATAATTACCCTGGCAAGGTGCTCAACAATGCATACAGCTGGTCACCTCCAGCAGTTCCCCTACCCTCTCAGAAGCTTATTTTCTCCATCTGCAAAATGAAGATGCTCTGATCTCACAAGACTGGGTTGCTGTGGCGACCATGGAGTGAGAGCACCTGGCTTAGGGTGTGTCCACGTGTTGAGTACTCAATGATTCTAGTTGAAAGAAAGAAAAAAGGAAGGAAGAAAGAAGGAAGAGGCAGGCACAAGACAAAATGAATCTCTCCGCTGTGCACATGGAGCCTTAGCTCTGATTCCAGTTGAGCAAATTATGAAGAAGATGATTCCCCATATGGAGCGCAGATAAACACCCTGTGGTGAGTCACTCACTCCCCGAAGGCCCTCTGAAGGATCACGCATGTCCTGACTGCACAGCCTGCTCCTGTAAGTGTATCCTTTTGTTTTGTTCCTGTCAGAAATCATGCTACAATAATTATTTTAACTGATGTTAAAAGAGCAAGCTCATGTCAACTCTTGGCTGGAGGCTTCTGGAAACCAGGACACCAGAACATCCATTTGCCTCACCCTGTCACGGGTGAAAATTTTTAATTTACCTAGGAAATTGAGCAGGCCATGGGAGAGGGGCAGGCAGCATGGTGTGATGGTTTGGAGGCAGCTTCTGCAGGTCAGATCCTCTGTCTTCAGCTGGTGGTGGGATGCCCAGTCCTACGCCAGGACCAGTTGAATCCTCCTGTTCACCTTGGCTATTTCATGCCAGTATCTCTATGGCTTCCTTCAGCCCCCAGGGTAAAGCACGAGTTCCTCACCTGCCTTTCAAGTCTTCCAGATCTGTCCCTCCCATCTCACAGCTCCCACTCTCCTCTTCCCAGAGGAAGCTCTACCTAGGTGACCCTTTGAGAGCCATGGAATATACCCTTAACTCACACGGCTCCCACACCTTTGCCAGCCTCTCTCCCTCTTTTTTGAGTCATCCTCATCCTTCGAAGCCAAGGCCAAGTCCTAGAACTAAATGAGCCTCTTCTATCACTCTCAGCCCCAGTGGCTCCCTTCCTTCTGCAAACACCTAACTCCTCTGCCTCCAATCTCTACCTTGTTTTGTAATTACCGTATTTACCTTCATCCTTTCCACCCCTTTTATCTTATGAACACTTGACAGACATGAGTAGGGCGACCTAGTAATTCATTGTGTAATCAGGATCACTTTTGAGAGTGAAAAGAGGCACTATTAATAATTGTATCAGGATAACAAGCATAAGCAACGATTGTCCCAGACAAAGCAGGATGTCTGGTTACCTTAAAATTAGTCCCGTCTTAAGTCTGTTTATATCCCTCTCAGCACCTGGGCCTTATAAACATGAGTTGATACAGTGAAATGCTGGGAACTAAATTCACTGTTGATGGAGGTTTAGGAAGATTAATCTGGCAGTGCTGTGTAGGGTAGATGAGAGCTAGAACAATAGCTCACAGTTATGAATAGAAATGAGTAAGTGACATGCTGCTTTTATTTCGTTCTCTATAGAAATGCAAATGCAGCTCAAGGGCTGATGTAAGGTTGAAACAAGCCTTGCATGAGAAATGCAGTTTGCATAGTTTAATACAATTTAATATCTACTCATGGCCAGCTACGCATCTGTCTCTAATTCCACAGCCACAGTCCTTTCAAAGTCACTGCCTTTGGATGTAAGTTTCTCAGAGAGAATGAGCCTTGTGTCCAATGCCTGGAAAGCAACAGCATTTGGCCACCAAGTTCCTCTTCATCCTCACCAAGCAGCTTTTCCTGTTTTGTTTTAGCTCCAACGTTAGGACAATGGACAAGTCAATCAGTCCAGATTACCCTGCACCAGGGAGGAGAGACACCTGACAGCTATACCCTTCACCAACATCATGGGGACAAAGGCACAAGGGTAATAGAAGCTGCAGGGAGAACGCAATTCTCATCAACCCTTGGGGTTGCCGCATTGTTTTTGCTCTGTTTTCCAGAAAGTCTTTAACGGAGGAGAAAGGGTGTGGAGGAAGGGAGGGCCTTGCCTATTAGTAGATATTTCAATGCAGTCATCACCCTCCCGCCATTCAATGTCAGGGATCAGCCCTTGCAAAGGAGCAGTCATTGGACAATGGGCACAATCAGGGCTCTGGGCTTTTCTGTCCTGCTGCACATTCGACCCGCCTTCCTCTGCTGAAAAGGCTGCTTTTCCACTAGGCATGCCCTATGTATGGAAAAAACTTCTACCTCTGGTTTGCTCTCATTTGTACCCACCCACTGCAAACTAAAATTGCATGAAGCAGGGGCCAAGACGGTTTTCCTAGTACAACGAATATCTGCCAACTCTAAATATAAAGACTTAGATCAATGATGACTAGTCAATTATGGAAACTTGAGAAAGGGGACTATTTATTTATTCCTTACCTTTCACTGAGCAGTTTAGAGGCTTTCATTGGAAATATCATTAATCACCTGAAATGCCTTGCAATAATACTGGTATCCCCATTTTACAGTTTATCATGTACTAGGCTCTGTGGTAGGTTCTGGGGATACAGACTTGAGCCAGACATAGTCTTTGCTTTCAGAGCATCTGCAGGACAAAGCAAATGTCACAGAAGTTAAGTGACTTGTTCAAGGCCCCTTGAAGTCCAGCTTGGGAGACTAAGAACTCAACATCCCTGTGGATCCTGCCAGCCCTGCCAACTTTCCCAGAGAGGCCCAGCTGTTGAGCTTAATCTCAGAGTCACCGGAACAACCACTTCAAGGTTGAATTAGTCACCCCAATCACATGGGAACATTACCTAATTAAGTGGCTCTGCCACTTGAGGGGCAAGGAGAACTGAAGTCGGATGTTGGGAAGCACAGGTTACTCTTCCACGACAACAGGTCACACGGTTGAAATCCCGGAACCATGGGCAGGACCAGGTTGTGTTAATGAGGTTCAGCTGCCCCGGCTCCCACTGCCATCCTGGCACACAAAGGTCATCTCATCCATTTGCTCCGTGTCTTCGTATATGCTATTTCACATCCCAGAATCATGGCCTCTTCCTTCTTCCCTCTGGATAATGCCTCTTTTCCCTGCATTGCATCTTATTGATTTTTTAAATTGTCCCTGGATAATTCTGACTTGGCTTTTAAGATTCAACTTAGAAATCTTCTCTTTGAGTCTCAATTTCTTCCTTTGTATAAAGGGGACAATAGTAGCTTCTACTACACAAAGTTGTTCTGAGGATTTAAAAATAGATAATGTGTAGAAAGCACAGTGCCCAGGATATAGAAAGTGTTTCATAAACATTGGTTGTCACTGTCATCATCGTCACTCTGTTCTGTGATCCCAAACTCTAGCCAGACTTTAACCATTGCAATGCACCTCCTGATTGCACTGCACTCGTTTATTCCTGTCTTCCCCATTAGGCTCCGGGCTCTTCCATGGAGGGAAGCATATCTCCAGTGCCTGGCACACAGTAGGTGTTCGATAAACCTCCTGCATTATTTGAATCAACGAATAAATCCATACTAAACAATAAGCCCTCCTCCTGCGGGTCTGTGTGTCTCTGTGACCTGTCCTCCCTGTGAAAGGCACAGGAAGAAAATAAAGGAAGAGAACAGAATGTTCTCGATGCTACTCAGAAATAGTCTCAGACAAAGATTCTACAAAATTCATTCGTACTTTGACATTTTATGGCCTTCATTTTCTCTGAGTGCTTTCTATAGATGCTGTTGTTATTTTTTTCACTCTAAGGACAATGCTCTCAAAGCCACGGTTGTAATAGAAAGTGGAAAATTAAAGCAGGCCGGGCGCGGTGGCTCAAGCCTGTAATCCCAGCACTCTGGGAGGTCGAGATGGGCGGATCACGAGGTCAGGAGATCGAGACCATCCTGGCTAACACAGTGAAACCCCGTCTCTACCAAAAAAAAAAAATACAAAAAAACTAGCCGGGCGAGGTGGCGGGCGCCTGTAGTCCCAAATACTCGGGAGGCTGAGGCAGGAGAATGGCGTAAACCCGGGAGGCGGAGCTTGCAGTGAGCCGAGATCCGGCCACTGCACTCCAGCCTGGGCGACAGAGCAAGACCCCATCTCAAAAAAAAAAAAAAATTAAAGCAGATCCACGTGGCTTCAGCACAACGAAAGCAAGGTAGGCCAAAGAGACGTCAGGTAATGCATGGATTTATGGGTCCAAATCATAACCTGTTCGCATAAACCACCAACCTCACAGGAGGAAAAAGATACCACATTTTCCAGTGCCAACATATTTTGAACAATATGCAATACAATATAATTCCAGCAAAGGCCCTTTAAATTAGGTATAATCTTTTTCCACCCTAAGATCTTTATATTTGGCTTATATGGAATCCTGTATCTGGGAAGGAGCTGAACGTGTATTAAAAGTGACCACTATTTGCTTAGAGAATTAACAGTTTTAAAGAGGTTAGTCTTAGGGAAATGTAGGCGTTAAGAAACCTGCTGCCAGCAACGTAAACTCTGTGGCCAATGGGTTTAGCTCAAAGGTTTTAATGCAATTTAAAAGGTCAGTTTACGCCTCACAGGAGACTTATCAGCAGAAGCTCAAGGTCAGCCTAAAGGCAGGGAAGAAATGGGTTTAGTGTTCAGCATAGGGAAAACCAAAAAATAGGGTTTGGAGAGTGGATGAGTCTCAGTGACATTACTACCATGAAAACAAAACAACAAAACGAAACTACTTCCATCACATTTCAGGTCAGCGTGAGGGTAATCTAATGACGGTCAGTTGTATATGACCAGGATGGAATGTAGGAGCCTAAATCTAACTAGAGCAGAAACAGGGGACAGTCCAAGGAGCAAGCCGCCACTTTCTAGAGACCAAGGGAGATGGTGCCATGTGAGCAGATGGGAGGATATGCATCACTGGGGTTCAGAACTTTGCAGCCAGATGCCTGGGTTTAAATCCATGCTTCTGCTGCTTGGTAGCAGTGGATTTAATGTCTCTATGCTGAGGTCTCCTCATCTACGAAATTGCGACAAAAATATCTGCCTTAGATGGCAAATGTGAAAAATTAACAGGCCAATCCTTATAAAGTGCTTAGCCCAGGGTCTGGGATATGGTGGCATTCGATCAACATTAACCATCTGTGTCACTCTTAACAAGGGCAAGGGGCATGGAGAACCTGGACCAAGGACCATACTGCCCCATCTCACACAGCAAGATTTCCCAAGTGTGAGATTTTGGGACACCTGCTTCTTCTCCGTAGTGATAAGCAGTAAATTCCTTAAGCTACAAGGGCTGGGAGGCTTGTCTTCAAGGGCAGCCGCAATCAGAAGTCTGAAGAAGGCTATGTGCTTTCTTCCTCTTTCCAGAAAAGCACAAGATTGAGAAGGGGGAGAATACTTTAAAGAGGAGCCCCTCCTACTACAGAGACCTCAGTATAACAGCAGAAATGACCCTGTGCCTCCAAACATATGGTTCAAGAGGCAGATCTAACACGACTCTTCAAACTCTTCATACTCTCAGATTGTGTGGGTTTCTGTGAAGCAGGCAAACTCAAGAATAAGAGAAATATTCCAGGCTTCAAAAACAAGCCCAGGGAGAAGAGAAGATGACAACATGTAACCAGCAGCCACCTTAGAATGCAGGGGGCAGCCACAGTGCTGCCTCTGCAGGAGGATTTACCAGTTTAAATAGGTGGTTCTCAAAACTGCAGGCAATTTTGTCCACAGACGGACATATTGCAAAGTCTGGGACATTTTTTGCTTGTCACAACTGAAAGAGTTTCTTACTGGCATCTATTGGGTAGAGATCATGGATGCTGCTAACATTCTAACAGGACAATCCCACAAGAAATAATTATCTGGTCCACAAAACCAACAGTTTCAAGGCTGGGGAACTCTGATGTGGATAAATCAGGCCTGGGTAGACAGTACCCATGACATTAGAAGGAAAGTGCCTTGAGAAGAAACATGTTTGGGTACCCAGCTTTAAAGAGGTTGGTCTTAGGGAAACTGATGTGCCAACAAGGTAAATTCCATGGCCTGGCATTTGTTGCAGCAACAACAGTAAAAACACCACCTACATAGTATTTACTATGAGTCAAACAATATTCTAAACCCCTTATCTGTAACTCATGCAATCCTCAAGACAACCTATGTGATAGGTACTATTGTCACCCTCATTTTACAGATGAGGAAACTGAGGCACTGGACCTTGCCCAAGGTTTAGAATTACTAAGCAGCAGAACTGAGGTATTAACCAGGAAATCTGGCTTCAGAATCTGCTCTGGTTTCGCTGTGTCCCCATCCAAATCTCATCCTAAACTGTAGCTCTCATAATTTCCACATGTCGTGGGAGGGACTGAGTGGGAGGTAACTGAATCATGGGGCGGTTTCCCCATACTGTTCTCGTGGTAGTGAATTAAGTCTCACAAGATCTGATGGTTTTACAATTGGGATTTCCCCTGCACAAGCTCTCTCTTGCCTGCCGCCATGTAAGGCATTCCTTTGCTCCTGCTTTGCCTTCCACCATGATTGGGAGACCTCCCCAACCATGTGGAACTGTGAGTCAATCAAACGTCTTTCCTTTATAAATTACCCAGTCTCAGGTATGTCTTCATTATTAGCATGAAAACAGACTAATACAGAGTCCAGGTTCACATGGTAGGCACTTGATACATGTGTGATGAGTTAATGGGGAAAAGTAAATGGACATGGCTATAAGCAAAAGCATGCATCAAATGTATAAAAAAAAACAAAGAGAATACAATTAGGAACAAAAGGACATTGACTTCTGCTCTGTTTCTCCAAACTAACCAAGGAGTGTGCATCCCTGGTAGGGAAGGAAGACAGCTGACATGGGAAGGCTCCACTTGCCAAATTCCTACGTCATCAAAAATCAGATCACATCATCACTGGGAGGAAAAGATAGACCACTAACATACAAAGACAGTGCCCAGAAGACTGTGCTATGATTCATTTTGTTCCCCAAAGACTAAGATTTGTGGCCTAAGTGATAAGTTATTCTGTCTGTCAAAACTTTGTTTTAACTGTAATCTGGCCTGGAAACATAACATAGTGGGGAATTTAGAAGTTATTTAAAAAACACCTTTTTATGGTTTGGGTTTTGTGTGTATAAGTGTGGGAGGGAATGGAAATTTTGAGAAAAAAATTAAAGTACATAAAATACTCATTTTTTCTTAGAACTATTTATAGTCCTAAAGTCACTGTGTTACGGTTGAAATGCACAAAAATATCTACTCTGTATAACTTGGGTTTATTTATAAGAAGACCACATTTAAGATATGGGTATCAGAGTAGAGTTTGTTCAGACACTAATAACAAATTTATAATGTATTTATTTTTCAATATTGCTATAAATTGAATGACAAGCTTCCAAAGGAAGGAATTTTTACTCTCAGATTGTGTAGGTTTCTGTGAAGCAGGCAAACTCTAGAACAAGAGAAACATTCATATATAGAAAAACTAAGGTTTTTTTGCCTTTGAACTTAGTAGTGATTAAATACTAAAAAGAGTTATTTAAGAAATCAGGGCAGAGGGGGTGTTATAGAGAAGGAATACTCAAAAGTCAATGTGTATCGTTTTTGCCATAAAAAATGGGTGCCGGTAGCCCCAGTTTTCCTCGTGTCTCCAGCTTACATCATCCCCAGTGTCCGCTTCCTCTGATGGTCTCTCAACATCTTCTGCAAACAGAATCTGTCACCCAAGATTTTTTTAGGTCTCATATTTCATTTCTTGATTTGGAGCTCACCCACCAGGGAACAACTCCTTTCACAATCTAGAGATGGAGGGATGTGAAGGAGGCAAGAGTTAACAATAGGAGTCAGGCAGATCTGCCTTGGTGGAAGAGGAATCATTATGGCTTCTTTCTGGTCTTCCTGTCACCAGGTTAACACTAGGATGGCCAGGACCAAGACTCCTCCACAGGAGACAGTTGGTAGATACCACTAGGATGGGAGAATGAAATACCAATTAAAGTCAAGTCAGCCAAAGTTGGGGATGGCAAAGAGGGACTCCGTCCACAGTGGAGAAGGCCATAAGCATTGGTAGAGATGTTCCTTCTATGTTCCACTTTATGCCTCCAACTCATGGGTACAAGCATACTCAGAAACAAGTCAGAAATTTGAAGGGGAATCCTGGCCCTAAACAAAGAAGAGGCTAAGATGCCAGGACTGTACCATTATTCCCAAACTAAAAGCCTGAAGATGTTCTCCTTCTGCAACATGGTAAAGGGCTTTCCAAACACAGACACAAAGTTTTAAGCTTATTGCTCCATTTTTAATAGAAGTTAGATTTTTTTCTGCTGTTGACTTTGAATCCAAGAAATTTAGAGCAGCATGAATTAGTGAACACTGAAATTCTTTTCTTAATAAGGTCTTTTTACTCCAATTTCTTTATTTTTTCATGAGTAGAAATGCTCTTAATTTTTCAGCAGCAGTCAGTTATATTTATGCCATTAGAAACAGAAGGCTTGACAAACACCAGCTGGAAGAGACACAGTGTCTGCTTTAGAATCAGCTTCCAATTCTGTAGGGGTTCTGGGCTGGACACTCTCAAATGAGAGTACGCCTTATGCTATTCTTTAAAAAGCATCTTTGTTTTCTGGTCACTCCCAAGGGGCAATCTCATGCTGTTCCAGAGACTTTTATTGCCATTTCAGTACTGGCATTTGATTCACTGCATTGTCTTCTTCCTCCTTTTCCTCCTCTTCTTTTTTTTTTAAATTGAGGTATAACATACATAAAGTTCATAAAGTATGCTCACTGTAAATGTATGAATTCTTATACTTTTAAGACCCATGTACTCCCCACCCTGGTCAAGATTTAGAATATTTCCAACACCCTGGAAGGTTCCCTCATGCCCCTCACTATTCAATAGCCACCCTCATCCCCTGTTAGTATCCAATATTCTGATTTTATTTTCATCAAAAACTATCTTTGTCTATTCTTGAACTAAATATACGTGGAGTGATACTGTACATACTTTTGCATCTGGCTTCTTATTGCCAATATAATGGCTCTGAAATTATTTTGGTTGTTGCTCATATCAGTAGTTCATTTTAAACAGCTTCATTGAGGTATAATTGACACATAATCAATTATACATATTGGAAGTGTACAATTTGATAAGTTTTCTCATATGTAGTCACCCATGAAAGCACCACCACAATCAGATAACGCACATATCCATCACCCAAAAGTTTTTGTATCTGTTGGTAATCCTCATTTCTTCCCTTACTCTCATCCCTCCTAAACACTGAACATCTTTTTATTTGCTTATTGACCATTTGTATATCTTCTTTGGAGAAATGTCTATTCAAGTACTTTGCTCATTTATGAATTATGCTGTTTGCTTTGCTGTTGTTGAATTTTAGAAGTTCTCTATACACTCTGGATATCAATCCCTTATCAGCTATATGATTTGCAAATACTTTCTACCATTCTGTGGGTTGCCTTTATACTCTGTGGATAGTGTCTTTTTGAGGTACAAAATTTTAATATTCATGAAGTCTAGTTGGCTATTTTTCTTTTGTTCCTGGTGCCTTTGGTGTCATATCCAAGAAATCATTGCCAAAACCAATATCATGAAGATTTTGCTCTATGTTTTCTTCTAAGAGTTTTATAGTTTCAGGTTTTACATTGAGATATTTGATTCACTTTGAATTAATTTTTATACATGATGTCTTTTCCCACTGAATGGTCTTGGCACCATTGTCAAAAATCATTTGATCATATATTCTAGGGTTTAATTCCGGGCTCTCTATTCTATTCCATTGATCTCCATGTCTGTCTTTATGCCAGTGTCACACTGTTTTGATTACTATAGCTCTGCAGTAAGTTTTGAAATCAGAAAGTATGAGTCCTCCAACTTTGTTATTTTTTCAAGATTATTTTGACTATTTGGGGTCCTTTGAGACTCCATATAAATTTCAGAATGGCTTTTTTCTATTTCTTTCAAATAGAAAATTGTCCATATATATGTATAAAAATCAATTGTCCATATATATATGTGTATGTGTGTGTATGGGTCTATTTTTATGCTCTATTCTATTCCATTATCTATTTTGGGATTTTGATAGGAATTGCATTAAATCCATAGATTGTTTTGCATAGTACTGATATCTTAACAATATTAAGTTTTCCAATTCATGAACATGGGATGTCTTTATACTTATTTATGTCTTCTTTAATTTCTTTCAGCAATGCTTTGTAGTTTTCATTGTACAAGTTTTTCACCTCCTTGATTAAGTTAATTGCCAAGTTCTTTATTCTTTTGATGCTATTGTAAATAGAATTGTTTACTTGATTTGCTTTTCAGATTGATCTTTTTAGTGTATAGAAATGCAATTGATTTTTGTATGTTGACCTTGTATCCTGCTACTTTGATGAATTCATTTATTAGTTCTAACAATCTCTTTGTGGATATTTTAGGGTTCTACATAGAAGATCATATCATCTGTGAAGAGAAAAAGTATTCCTTCTTCATTTCCAATTTGGAAGCCTTTTATTTCTTTTTCTTGCCTAATTGCTTTTCCTAGAACTTCCAGTTCTGTATTAAATAGAAGTGGCAAAAGTGGGCATCCTTATTTTGTTCTTGCTTTCACCATTGAGTATGATGTTCACCGTAGGTTTTTCTTATACGGTCTTTATTATGTTGGAGTAATTTCCTTCTATTCTTAGGTTGTTAAGTCTGAGTTAGTTTTTGTATATTGTACAAGATATGGATTGAAGTTCACATTTTTGTTAAAAAGACTACTTTTCTCATTTATAAAAAATCAATTGTCCACATATATATATGTGTAGGACTATTTTCATGCTCTATTCTATTCCATTATCTATTTGCTTATCTTTACACCAGTAATATGCTATCTTGATTACTGGAGCTAATAATATATAGATTACGGAGTACAAGTCTTGCAATTTTCTTCTTCTTTTTAAAATTTGTTTTGGCTATTCTAGGGCTTCTACATTTTCATAAGAATTTTTTTAATCAGTTTGTCAATTTATATTAAAAGTCTGCTAAGAATTTTATTGGAATTGTGTTAAATGTATAGGTCAATTTGAAGAGAATGGTTATCATAACAATACTGAGTTTCTTGACCCATAAACATCGTACATTTATCCATTTATTTGATTTTTTTTGATTTTTTTTTTTTTTGAGACTGAGTTTCACTCTGTCACCCAGGCTGGAGTGCAGTGGCATGATCTTGGCTTACTGCAACCTCTGCCTCCCAGGTTCAAGCAATTCCCTTGCCTCAGCCTACTGAGTAGCTGGGATTACAGGCGTGTGCCACCACACCCTGCTAATTTTTGTACTTTTAGTAGAGATGGGGTTTTGCTATGTTGGCCAGGCTGGTCTCGAACACCTGACCTCAGGTGATCCACCCACTTCAGCCTCCCAAAGTGCTGGGATTACAGGCGATATTTGAATATTTTTAGGATTCCATTTTATTTCATTTCTGGCATATAAGCTAAAATGCTTTATTTTGTCACTTTGATGGCTGTTTTACGGTTTATAAACTTACATCTTTAACTTATCACAGTATACCTTCAAGTAACGTGATACCATTTTACATGCATCATAATAAGAACCTTATAATATCATACTTCCTTTTATGATAGTCTTCCAATTCATGAACATGGCATGTCTTTATACCTACTTATGACTTCTTTAATTTCTTTTAGCAATGCTTTGTAGTTTTCATTGTACAAGTTTTTCACCTCCCTAATTTATCCTTTTCTGGCATTTATACTATTACTGTCATACATAATTTACTTATACATATATTATAAACTCTACAACAGATGACTATTATTTGTATTTAAAGAGTCAATCTTTAAAAGATGCTTAATTTAGGAGAAATTTTTAAAATATAGTTACCTATGTAGTTATCATTTTTGGTGCAGTTATTCCTTTGAGAAGATCCATATTTCCATCTGATATTTTCCTTCTGCCTAAAGAACTTCCTTCAACAATTCTATGGGGCAGGTGTAGTGTAGCATTTGTATGTCTGAAAATGTATTTTACCTTCATTTTTAAAAGATATTTTTGCTGGGTATGAGATGTTAGGTTAACAATTTTATTCTTTTAGTACTTTAAAGATGTTGCTTCACTTGCATGAATGACAGGAGGCAGAGAATTTACTGTCATTCTTAACTTTGTTCCCATGTATGTAATATGTCTATTTTTCCTAAGGGCTTTTAAAATTTTTTTCTGTATCGGTGGTCTTGAGCGATTTGATTATGATGTGACTTGATGCCATTTTTTTTTCATGTTTCTAATACTTGGAGTTTATTCACATTCTTGGATTTACAGTTTTCATCAAGTTTGGAAACTTTTCTATTATTTTTTCAAATATTTTTTCTGTCACTCCTATCTCTTCTCCTTTTGGTACTCTAATTGCCCATATATTAGCCAACCTGAAGTAGTCCCAGAGTTCACTGATGCTCTGTTCATCTTTTTTGAATTCTATTTTTCCTTTTTATATTTCACTTTGGAGAGTTTCTGCTGTAATATCTTCAAGTTCACTTGTTTTTTTCTTCTGCAATGTCTAATCTGTCATTAATCCTATCCAGTATATTTTTCATCTCAGATCTTGTCATTTTCATCTCAAGAAGTTAGATTTGGGTGTCTTTTTAATATCTTCCATGCTTCAACTTAACTTTATGAATATATGGAATATGGTTTTAGTAATTTTTAATATCTTTGTTTCCATATTCTAAAATATGTGCCAGTTCTGAATTGCTTTTAATTTGAGTGATTATTCTCCTCATTATGGGGAATAATGTTAATATTTTTCTGCTTCTGTGCAAGCCTGGTAATCTTTGACTAAATGCTAGACATCTTGAATTGTACCTTGTTGGGTGCTGGATATTTTTATATTCCCATACTTTGTGCTAGGATACAGTTAAGTTATTTAGAAACAGATTAATCATTTCAGTATAGATGTTATAATTTATTAGATCCAGAGTAGGACACAGTCTAGGGTTAACTATTCCCCCAATACTGAGGGGAAAGCTTCCTGAGCATTCTATTCAATGCCTCCTGGATTATGAGTTTTTAAAGTATGCCTAGTGGGAACAGTCACTGTTCTTGGTCCTGAATGAATGTTGGGCACTGTTCTTTTTCATTCTCTTGGAAGATTCTTTCCTCAACCTCAGATTGTTTCCTCAAATGTGTGTGCTGATCACTCGTATGCTGCATCCTTATGGAGGATCTCCGCAGAGCTCCATAGTCTTCTGTCTGTGTAGTTCTCTCCTCTCTGGTACTCTGTCCTGCAGACCATCATCACTTGGTCTTGCTGGACTCTTTTTTTTATTTTTTCCTAGACAAAGTCTCACTCTGTTGCCCGGTGAGATCTCAGTTGACTGCAACCTCTGCCTCCAGGGTTCAAGAGATTCTCCCGCTTCAGCCTCCCGAGTAGCTGGGATTACAGGCACTCATCATTATGCCTGGCTAACATTTGTACTTTTGGTAGAGATGGGGTTTCACCATGTTGGCCAGTCTGGTCTTGAACTCCTGACCTCAGGTGATCCGCCTGCCTTGGCCTTCCAAAATGCTGGGATTACAGGCTTGAGCCACCATGCCCAGCCATCTTGCTGGACTCTTAAGTCTATCTCCTTAACTCAAGATGTCTGACAGGTTCTGCCTAGCATACCCCTCCCTGCAGCAAGACTAGGAAACTCCCAAGGCAGTAAGCTGGGGACATTTTATGACTCAATTCCTTTATTTTCTATCTCTGAGTGATAACTATCTTTTGTTGTCTAAAGTTCCAGGTTTTGAAAAACATTATTTCATATATGTTATCTGGGTATTTTTGGTTGTTTCAAGTGAGAAGGTAAATCCAATCCTTGCTGCTTTATCTTGGCTAGAAACAAGTTATTATCTCTTTACTGTTGTTTGGTTTTCTCTTGTATAAACATACTATAATGTATTTCTCCATTCTCTTATTGACGGACTTTTGGGTTATTTCCAGTTTGCAGTTATTGTAAATGAAATTACTATGAATACTGTTATCCATGTGTTTTGGTGGATACATGTCCAAATTTATCTTGGCTAAATACCTAGGAATACAGTAGCCAGATTATAGCATGGCCAATGTTTAGCTTTAAGATACACTGACAGTTTTTCAAAGTGGTTTACCATTTAAACTCCCACCAGCAGTGTATGAAAGTTCCAATTGCTCCCTATCCTCACCAACACTTGGTAGTGTTTTTCATTTCAGCCATTCTGATAGTGTCACACTGAGATTTTAATTTGTAGTTACCTAAGGACTAATGATTTTGATTGACTACCTTTTCATATGCTTAGCAGCTATTTGGATATCCCCTCATATGAACTGTCTGTTTAAGCCATTCAAATTGAATGGCTTAACTTTTTCTTAATGATCTGTAGGGGTTCTTTATATATTCTGAATACAAATCTTTTACCAAATATATTGTTGTAATGTCTTTATCCTGTCCATGGTTTATCTTTTCACCCTTTTTATGATGTGTTTCCATTTTTAAACATCCTCAACTCAAATGTAGTACAATTCTTTTATGGTTACTGATTTTTTTTTTTTTTTTTTTTTTTTGGTTACTGACTTTTGTATCTTGTTTAAGAACCTTTGCCTACCTGAAATTATGAAGCTATTCTCATATGTTTTCCTCTAGGTGCATTACTGTTTTTTCCTTTCTTCCTATTGAATATAGAAGCAATAATTTGAGTTTTATGTAACCTGAAATCTTTTCCCTTCTATAGGCTTTCTGTTCAACATCCAACTGCAAGACATTGTCAAGGGGCAATCTAAAGTCACTGGTTGCACATCCTACTGCATTAATTGTGCCTGTAACCCATCACGAGGTCCTCCGCTGTTCGCATTGTGACTTGCTTATCGGTTAGCAAGACAAATATTTTACCTCACCCTTATTTCATTCTGCAGTATCTCTGTTCTCTTAGAGTTTCTATAAATAACAGTTTAAAAAAGCAGTTCCCCTTGGCTGGTGGCCGTGACAATGAGATTTTAGTTCCTCTAGTTTTCATTGTTTCTAAATTCTCTATAATAAACATAAGTATTTTTAATTTAAAAAGTTAACAAAAAAAGTTTGAACAGTTGTGATTAAAGTGTATGTATGATTTTTAATATATGGAACTAAAAAATACAATGTCTTACAATCTTTTCTGCGTACAGTATGTTGACCATACACATTATGACTTGTAAAACAACTTGTTCGTGGAGTGTCTGCTGGGCAGACAGTAGAACAGTTCATTAATTTTAAAGCATTCTACAATGGACATATTTTCCCTTACTAATAACTTATTGTTTTATTAAAGTCTTGCTCAAGTTTTTTCTTACTCTTGGTTTCACTTTATCCATAAATGAAGCCACAGAAAGTTTTAAAAATATAGTCATTTGCCAAGTATCTTTAATTAATTGCCAAGAATGGAAGTTGAACAGCTCTTTGTGATACTGTTCATATTGCAGGAACATGAGGACGACTTCTAGGCAGAAACATCTGGAAAGAGCTACTTAAACTCTGCACCAGGGTCCTCTTTTCCTGCACTGTTATGGGACAGTTTTTGCAGAGATGTATCAAGTCACCCAAGCAGCATGTGGAAATGCATAGTTTACTTGACAGCATTTACAAATTATGTCTTTTCCTCAGAATAACTTACACTGTAGAAATGCTTCCATATGCTAAAGTTGGACACACCATTGTGCTGAGAAAAAAAAGTGATGTCTTTTAGTAGCAGTTTTCATATACATACTAAACTACAGTGTATACAAATTAATAATGTTGTCTCTTAAGAATTTACCATAAATGGTTGTCTAATTCTTTATGCCCCAGCTGTCTGCTAAAGACTGCAAGTAGATTTTGCCACAAAACAATGGGTCAGCAAAAATTCAATTACGATTATCTAAGTAATGAAAACAATTTGATCACAATCGTAAGTCTCATGCTTTGATGAAAAAAATACTTTTTCCCAAAATCTTCTGTGTTTCTTAAAGTCCCAGGAGCAGAAAATTTCCAACTTCAAATTCCAAAACATGTATACTTGCAGTTAACGCCTTTCTATCCTGACTTTAGAGCAAGAGTTGGCAAACTGTGTCCCATGGGCCAAATCTGGCTCACCACCTGTTTTTGTAAATAAAGTTTTATTGGAACACAGCCATGCTTATTCATTTACACATTGTCTATGGCTGCCTTTGTGCTGCAAAAGCACAATTGAAGAATTGTGACAGACTTGATAGCACAGAAAGTCTAAAATGTTCACAACAACCCTTTATTTAAAAACATGTTGACTCCTGTTTTAATAAGCATCTCCTCATTTCACATCTTGCAGGAAAAAATGGATGTTACTACTGCTAGTACTGCTTCTGCTGCCAAGTTTTTGAGCACATAACCAGGATGATAGCCACAGTTCCACAAAGCTCTGATAAAACATCAAAAAGAAACTCACCACCAAGGAAAGCAGTGAATCCTTTCTTGTCTTGAGTGAATGGCAATGATCTTTGTGGCCAAGATAACAAGTACACATATTTATTATATTCAAAAACTATTCTAAAATGTATGTTCTCTATATAAAGTAATCTCCACATGATTCTGAGGAAAAGGTTTAATCTATCTTTCTACTACAAAGTTCTTAATGCTACTTTGACAAGGAGGTACCATATCCCAAGATGTGATACTTTTTGCTCAGTTTTTAAATTAAACATTCTAGAGTAACTTATAGAGTGATGTCAGCATGATGGCCAACTAGAGTTGCATGACACAAAAAGGTACCAAAACAATAAATAAACTATGCTTTGACTGGAGTTACTGATGAAGTACACTGGAAAGCACCGGGGGAGCAACAAAATTTCTATAGAGCATGGAAGCCCAGGATAGCACCACAGACAGGGAAATGAGATATCCTCCCTCTGCCATATGCTATCCCCCACCAGGATCAGCTCAGAGCCAGGGAAACTTCTTCTCATGGGGAAAAAGTAAGCTGGAATCCTTCGCCCCGTCACCTCCACAGACAGGAACAGTCATTGCTATAAAAGGGTCTCCCGGTACTTACAGGACCAGAAACCCGCGTGGAGAGTTACTGGGAGTTCATGTGGCTGCATTGCCCCAGAACAGGAACCACTTTGGCATTCCAACCCCCATGACCTAACCTGCTACAGCATGGTGCCATCTTGAAACTTGACCCATTGCTGGAGTGCATCTTGTGTTGAGGGTCAGTAGCCACCAATCCCCTCCATCTCTGAGGTTCCACTGTCATTCCACTACATTCATAAGGGTGCCTGCAGCACCAATACGCCAGCTGCTCAGAGCCTAGGCCCAAAGGAACAACCAAGACCACAACATCTGAATTCATCAGGTACCCTATTCCCCAGGGAAACAAGCAAACCTTCACAGTGGGGAAACCCTGTGAAGTCACCCAGTTCATGTGCTCTCACACCCATCATAACAGCCAGCTTGAAAGTGGCTCTACCCACTGGTGAGATCCTGGCACAGCTGCCCAGCCACCTCTGGTCCAATAGCTAGCCTAGAGATGTCTCACCTCCCTCTCCCTGCAGAGAAAGCACCACGTAACCACTCAGGCCCCCCTCCACACACCCTTGGCCTCACAGCTTGACTGGAGGTGGCCCAGAAAGAGCCCCATGCAGCCACGCAGCACACCACACCACAACTCAACAGCCAGTGCAGCAGTGGCTCCACCTTCCTGGAAAGCCCACCAAACAGCCTGCTGGCCCACCACACCCACACGTGCTTAGCCTGACAAGCAACCTGGCACCCCTACTGCCAGCAAACCTGCACCACTGCATCACAAATTCCTACAGCCTAGGCCATTGAGAAAATTGCAGACACCACAGATGAGGATCACAGTTGAAAAATCTGTACAGAGACCATGTTACTGAATCCACCCAGAACCAAAGTCAACATACCATTCCTGACCAACACCTCAGGATCCATCTGCAGGGAAAAGGCTCTTCCTACGAAAGTTAATCCATAAAATTACAAAAATGACTGTTTTACTAGATGCACAGACATCAACATAGGGATACAAGAAACATGAAAAAGCAAGGAAATATTGTACCCCTAAAGGAGCATAATGAGTCTTCATTAACTGACCCCAAAGAAAAGGATATTTATGAAATGCCCAAAAAGCAATTCAAAATAATGATTTTAAGGAAACTCAGTAAGATACAAAAGAATACAGAAAAACAAGTCAATGAAATTAGGAAAACAATTCATAAGCTGAATTAGAAATTCAATAAAGAGACAGATACATAAAAAAGAACCAAATAAATCTTAGAGCTAATGAATTCAATGAATGAATTAAAAAATACAATTAAGAGCTTCAACAACAGACCAGATCAAGCAGAAGAAAGAATTTCTGAACTTGAAAGCAAGCCTTTTGAAATAACCCAGTCGGAAGGGAAAAAAGAAATAAGAATTAACAAGAACAAAGAAAGCACATGGGACTTATGGGACACCATTAAAGGAACAAATATTTGCATTATAGGACTTCAGAAAGAGAAGAAACAGAGAAAGGCACAGGAAATCGATTTAACCAAAACAACAATACTCTCTAAGTCTTGGGAGAGATGTAGACATCCATATTCAGGAAGGTCAAATGTCTTTAGTGAGATTCAACCCCCAAAAATCCTCTCTGAGGCACATTACAAACAAACTGCCAAAAGTCAAAGACAGAATTCTAAAAGCTTCAAGAGAAAAACATCAAGTTACATATAAGTTACATGTAAGAGTACCTCCATTAGACTACCAGCAGATTTTTTTTTTTAGCAGAAACCTTGCAGGCCAGGAGAGAATGAAATGATCTATTCAAAGTGTCGAAAGAAGAATAAACTGTCAACCAACTAAGACTACTATTTCCAGCAAAGCTGTTTTTCAGAAATGAAGAAGAAATAAAGGTCTTCCCAGACAAGCAAAAACTGAGAGAATTCATCGAGAAATCCTTATGGAATTGCTATAGCTGGAAACAGAAAGACAATAATTACCATCATGAAAACATGTGAAAATACAAAACCAGTCTGGGTAAATCCATAGTCATACTCTGAATACCCTAGTGCTGTAATGGTGTTATGAAAATCTTTCAGTTCTCTAGTATGAAGGTTTAAAGCCAAAAACAGTCAAAAACATCAACAACTACAATTAGTGGCTGAGGAACATACAAAAGATATAGATGTAAATTAAGGCAACCAAAACACAAATTGGGGTGAAGGAAAAATGTAAAGTACTTTAATGCAACTAAAGTTAAGTTGTTTTAAGCTTGAAATAGTCTATTATAACTGTTTATGCTACTCCCATAGTAACCACAAAGAAAGAAATTACAACAGATACACAAATAAACATGAGAAAAGAAACAAAGCTTAGCACCACAGAAACCCACTAAACCACACATGTAAACAAGCAAGGAAGAAAGAAACAAAGGATCTTCAAAATAACCAGGAAACAATTAACGAAATGGCAGAAAACCTTACCTATCAATAACAACCTTGAGTGTAAATGGATTAAATGCTCTAATTTAAAAAAATAGAGTGGCTGAATGGATTAAAAAAAAACAAGATCCAACTATATGGTGCCTAAAAGAAATTCACCTCGCCATTAAAGACAAACACAGACTGAAAGTGAAGAGGTAGAAAAACATATTCCATGCAAACGGAAACCAAAGGCAAGCAGGAGCAGCCATTCTTACATCAGATGAAATAGACTTGAAATCCAAAACTGTAAAAAGAAGGTCATTATATAATGATAAAGGGGTCACTTCAATAGGAGGATATAATTATAAATATGTATGCACCCAACACTGGAGCATCTAAATATATAAAGCAAATATTGTTATATCAATATTAGAGATAGACTGCAATACAATGGTAGAAGGAGTCTTCAACACCCCACTTTCAACAACAGACAGATCACCCAGACAGACAATCAACAAAGAAAAGCTGGACTTAGACTGCATCATAGACCAAATGGACCTAACAGATAATTACAGAACATTCCGTCCAAGAGATGCAGAATACACATTCTTCTCAATTGCACATGGAACATTCCCCAGTTAGATCACATGTCAGGCCACAAAACAAGTCTTAACAAATTTAAAAAGATAATGTAACATGTATCTTTTCACACCACCATGGAGTAAAACTAGAAATCAACAAGAAAATCTTTGAAAACCTTACAAATACATGAACATTAAACAACATGCTTCTAAATAACCAGTAGGTCAATGAAGAAATTAAAAGGGAAATTTAAAAATTCCTTCAGACAAGCAAGAATGGTTAATAGGTTTTTTGGTGCTTTTCCCCATTACCTCCTGTAACTCCTACTTCAAAAAACAAGAATAAATAATTTAACCATGAATTTCAAGAACAAAAACTAAACCCAAAATTGGTAGAAGGCAGGAAATAATAAAGCTCAGAGTAGAAATGAATGAAAGACACACACACAAAAATTAAAGATCAAAAAATAAAGAGTTTGTGTTCTGAAAAGGCGAACAAAATTGACAAACTTTAGGTACACTAACTAAGGGAAAAAAAGAGAAAAGACTCAAATAAATAAAATCAGGTATGAAAAACGAGACATGACAACTGATAAACAGAAAAAGACTACTATGAACAACTATACAATAAATTTAAGAACACAGAAGAAATGGATAAATTCCTGGACATATACAACCTACCAAGATTAAATTATGAAAAGACAGGAAATCTGAAGAGATCGATAGCATGTAAGGAAGTTGAATCAGTAATAAAATGTCTTTAATCAAAATAAAACCCAGGACCAGATGGCTTCACTGCTCTATTCTACAAACAATTTAAAGAAGAACCAACACCAATTCTCTTCAAACTATTCCAGAAAATTGAAGAAGGGGAAATACTTCCAAGTTCATTTTACAAGACCAGCATTATCCTGATCCCAAAACTAGACAAGGATACAACAAAAAAAGAAAACTGTAAGCCAATATTTCTGATGAACATAGATGCAAAAATTCTCAAAAACACACTAGCAAACTGAATTCAATAGGATATTATAAAGATTATTCACTAATATCAAGTGAGATTCATCCCAGGGATGGAAGGATGATTCAACATATGTAAATCAATACATGTGACACACCACATGAACAAAAAGAAAGACAAAAACCATATGATCATTTCAAAAGATGCAGAAAAAGCAACTGACAAAATTCAACATTCCTTCATGATAATAACCGTCAACAAATTAAGTATAGAAGGTATGTACCATAACACAATAAAGGTCATATATGACAAAGCCACAGCTAACATTATACTGGATAATGTATACTGAATAGTATAAATTATATTAACATTATACTGAGCAAAGCTTTCACCTTTTCCTCTAAGAACAGGAACAAGGTAAGGATGTCCACCTTCACCACCCTAATCAACATAGGGAATCCTAGCCAGAGTAATTAGGCAAGAGAAAAAAATAAAGGGCATCCAAATTGGAAAGAAGGAAATCATATTGTCCCTGTTTGCAATGACACAATCTTACATACAGAAAACTCTAAAGACTCTACCAAAAAACTCTTAGAACTAATTAATTCAGTAAAGTCAGAGGACACAAAAAATCAAAATTCAAAAATCAGTAGCATTTCCGTATGCTAACTACAAACTATCTGAAAAAGAAATCGAGAAAATTATTCCAATTATAATAGTATACACAAACTAAAATAAGATACGTAGGAATAAACTTAAGTAAGGAGGTAAAAGATCTCTACATTGAAAACTTTAAAAACAATGGAATAATATCCCATGTTCATAGATTGGAAGAATTAATATTGTTAAAATGGCCATGCAAGCCAAAGCAATTTACAGATTTAATGTAGTTCTTATCAAAATAATAATGACATTATTCACAGAAATTGAAAAAATAATCCTAAAATTCATATGGAACCACAAAAGACCCGAAATAGCCACAGTAATCCTGAGCAAAAAGAAGCATCACACTACCTGACTTCAAAATATACTACACATCTGCAGTAACCAAAGCAGCATGCTACTGGCATGAAACAGACACACAGGCCAATGGAACAGAATAGAGAGGCCAGAAATGAATTCACACACCACCTGATTTTCAACAAAGCTGCCAGGAACACATATTGAGGAAAAGACAATCTCTTCAATAAATAATGCTGGGAAAACTAGATATCCACCTGAGAAGAAGAGACTAGACCCCTACCTACTAAGACCAACTAAAAATGGATTAAAGATTCAATACAAAACCCAAAATTATGAAACTACTAGAATAAAACATAAGGGAAATGCTTTATGACACTGGACTGAGCAAGGATTTTAGAAATAAGATCTCAAAAGCACAGGAAACAAAAGCAAAGATAAACAAATGGAATGACATCAAACTTTGCTTCTGCACAGCAATGGAAACAGTGAAGTGAGGGGGTGTAAATTTCCACAATAAACTGAAAAGACAACGTACAGAATGGGAGAAAATACTTGCAACTATACATCTGACAAGGGGCTAATATCCGGAATATATAAGGAACTTAAATAACTCAACATCAAAAACAAAACAAAGCAAAACAAAATCAACAATCTGATTAAATAGGCAAATGATCTGAATAGACATTTATCAAAAGAAGACATACAAATGACCAAAAAATATATTTTCAAAGGCTCAACATCACTAATCATCAGGGAAATGCAAATCAAAACCACAGTGAGATACCACCTCCCTCCAGTTAGAACAGCTATTATCAAAACGACAAAAGAAAACAAGTGTTGGCCAGGTGCGGTGGCTCCTGCCTGTAATCCCAACACTTTGGAAGGCTGAGGTGGGTGGATCACCTGAGGTCAGGAGTTCAAGACCAGCCTGATCAACATGGAGAAACCCTGTCTCTACTAAAAATACAAAATTGGCCAGATGTGGTGGTACATGCCTGTAATCCCAGCCACTCAGGAGGCTGAGGCAGGACAATCACTTGAGCCCAGAAGGCGGAGGTTGCAGTGAGTTGAGATCGCGCCACTGCACTCCAGCCCGGAAAGGCCATGCAAGACTCCATCAAAAAATACATAAATAAATAAAGATAAAAGATAAAACAAGTGTTTGGTAAGGACATGGAAGAAAACGAATACTTACGTACTGTTGGTGGGACTGTAAATTAGTACAGCCACCATAGACAACATTAGGAGGCTCCTTAACAAACTAAAAATAGAACCACCATAGGATCCAGCAATCCCACTATTGCATATATATCCAAAGGAAATGAAATCAGAATGTTCAAGAAACATCTGTGCCCCTATGTTTACTGCAGCACTATTCACATTAACCAAAGTATGGATTCAGTCCAAGTGTCCAACAACAAATGAACAGCAAAGAAAATGTGGTGTATATATACACAATGGAAATATTATTTGGCCACTAAAAAGAATGAAATCTTTTCATTTGGGACAACATGGATGGACCTGGAGGTTATTATGTTTAAAGTGAAATAAGCTGGACACAGAAAGACAAATATCACAGATCTCACTCATATGTGGAATCTGAAAAAAAAAAAAAGAGTTGATATAGAGGCAGAAAGGAGAACAGAGGTTACCAGAGACTGAGGAGAAGAGGGGAAAGAAAAGAGGGGAGAGTGGGGAGAGGTTGGTCAATGGGTACAAAGTTACCAAAGACAGGGGGAGTAAGTTCTGGTATTCTATTACACAGTAGCTTGATGATGGTTAACGGTAAGGTATTATATATGACAAAATTGCTAGAAGAGAGGCTTTTCAATGTTCTCACCACAAAAAAAAAAAAAAGATAAATGCATGAGGTGACTAGAATGCTAAATACCCTGATTTGATCATTATATAATACACATGTATTGAAACACCAAATTGTATACATAAATCTGTACAATTACTACATCAATTAAAAAATTTTAATAATAAAATAACTTATAAATCTTTTTTTCCCCATTTCTCAGAGCAAACACTTGAAGAAAGATGAGAGTGATACCTATTTGGGGACCTTTTGTTCAGGTTACTCACATATCATTCAGGTTAACTTGAAAAATTACAGGAGACAGCAAAGTAAATTGATCATGTATAAGGTATTTTCAGTTATGATAGCCTATGTGAGCAACAACAACAAGAGGAACACAGTAAATTGATTCAACTGTTAGGATTAACAAACCTGATAATTCTAAACATTAATAAATAATATAACTTCATAATAAAAGTAGGCAGTTGTCCTTTCTGAGTCCTGATATTATGAATAGAGATGATGTAGCAGAGTAAGCAGGGTTGGGGGGGGGGTGCAAATTTCCAGGTGAATCCAATGAAATGATGCTTAGACCTTGGCCAGGTTTTCCATTCAGTCAGTCATTCAACAAGGATTTTATTGAGCACCTACAACATGCCAGGCTCTATTCTAGGAGCTGGGAATAGGGCCATGAACAAGACCAGTAAGTTCCTACTTTCATGGAGCTGACATCCTAGTAGGAGATACAGTACAGTAGGGGTTTATACCTGGTCCAGAAAAACAGATCGAAACAGAAAATAAATTAGACTATAATCAGATAAAAACACGAAGAACTGCTCCCAAGAAGGGTCATGTTTAGCCAAATATGTGCGCATACTCTTTTTTCTTGGCCCCCTTCTGTCCTGAATTTCCCCTATGAAAACCCTCTCTCAGGCCAGTGCAGTGGCTCACGCCTATAATCCCAGCACTTTGGGAGGCCGAGGTGGGTAGATCAATCACCTGATTGAGGTCAGGAGTTCGAGACTAGCCTGCCAACATGGTGAAACCCCGTCTCTACTGTTAAAACAAAAAAAAAGCAGCTGGGTGTGGTGGCTCAGGCCTGTAATCTCAGCTACTCGGGAGGATGAGGCAGAAGAATCACTTGAACTCGGGAGGCGGAGGTTGCAGTGAGCCAAGATCGTGCCATTGCACTCCGGCCTGGGTGACAAGAGCGAAACTCCACCTCAAAAACAAAGAAAAAGAAAAGAAAACCCTCTCTCAGGAAAGGAGTCAACCAACTTGGTCACACTTGGATACAAATAACTGATCTCTTCTCAGGAGTCTGAATTTGATTCCAGGTAGACAGGAGGAGCTCCTAGGTAGCAGAAAGGGCTTCTACGGACTTTCTAAGAGTCCTGTCATGCATTGTTTCTAAGGAAACGTTGATCAAGGACCTGCTCGGTTGCAGGGCAGCATTAGGCTTATTCAGGCAATGGTGGATGGTTCATTTACTGCAAAACACACAAAGCCTGAAGGGAAGCGTATGCATTACTGTCCATTTGCTCCTTTAGATGCTGTCTACCCTTCTCCACCCAGTCCTGTGGCCCAGGAGGCTGGCCTTTGGGGACTGCATCAAAGCCTTCTTATCTTCTGCCTTCTGCTTGGTTTGGCCAAAGGGAGTCACCAACAAGAAATGAGGGGTGAGAGGAAAGAGAAGGTGAGGTTCTTATTTCGCAGTTCCATCCCTACCTGGCCATCAGTTGGCAGTGACTGTGTCCCTCTACTGAAGATCATGACTCCCTGTCAGGGGGTTCTCTTGCATAGCAACAGCCACAGCTACAGCTGCAGCTCTATCCCTGCCCTTGACCTTGAAGGTGCCCCAAGAGAGGGTAAAAGCTCCATACTGGTCTCCTCCATTTCCAAGTGGGTTCCTTAAGCCCTGCCCATGCCTGTGTAGAGTGCTCTCACTGACCTCTCAGCTGTCAGTGAGCAGCGAACACATGTTGCAAAGCTGCCATTGCTCCCAAATCAGAGACCGACTCCAGGCATCAGCTTCACATTTTAAGCTCCATGATAGGGTTCGGATCTGTGTGCCCACCCAAATCTCATGTCAAATTGTAATCTCCAATGTTGGAGGTGGGGCCTGGTGGAAGGTGATTGGATCATAGGGATGGTTCCTCATGGTTTAGCACTGTCCCCCTTGGTGCAGTCATGGCAACAATGAGTTCTCGTGAGATCTGGTTGTTTAAAAGTATATGGCACCACCCCGTTCTCTCTCTTGCTTCTTCTCCAGCCATGTGAAGTGCTGTTCCCACTTTGTCTTCCACCATAATTGTAAGCTTCCTGAGGCCTCCACAGAAGCCACGCAGATGGCCAGCATCATGCTTCCTGTACAGCCTGTGGAACTGTGGGCCAATAAAACCTCTTTGTAAATTTCCCACTCTCAGGTATTTCTTTATAGCAATTCGAGAACAGAATAGTACACTCCATATTCTGTAAATTGTGCTTCCTTTCAGGATCAGTGGTGACTCACTTTCAAATAGAACAAAGTTCAGGGCAGTGACCAGAGTGACCCTAGCCTCTTGGGCAGAGAAGAAAACCTCTGGACGGCCATGGCTTACCTTCCTGTGTTGAGTGGAAGACTGTGGGCACACGAACTGGAATCCAAGCAGCAGGAGGGAACCCAGGACACTGAAAAGGGAAAATAGCAACAGGCAAGATGGTGAGTATGTTCCAGGCAACAGCACCCAGTGGAAGGCAGCATCACCATCTCATCAGTGGATGAGGGGAAACAGCCCAACCCAGGTCCTGGGACACGACCCAGTGAAGACACAAAGTGTCGGCCCCATAGGAGGGAGGCAGCATGGTGCTGTGGCAAGGCACGGCATGGGGCAGGTGTGGGATCACATCCCAGCCTTCCTGCTTACCCGCAGGGGTGTTCTAGGTCGGAGCTTTAACCTCTCTAAGTCTCAGTCTCCTCCCCTGAAAAACGGGGATAATAACAGGAACTGGCTCAGAGGTTCAGGGGAGAACTGAGTAAGAGGATGCACCGTGCCTGGCAGAGGGAGTGCTAGTGCAGCCCACATGCGGTCCTTCATGGGTGGTAGGGTCAGGGAAACGTGTGGGCTTTGAGCCTGCCAGGGAAGTTCCTCTCCTTACAGCTCATGCTTTCCTGGGAACCATTCCTCTGCCTCTTTCCAGCCTTTTGATGTCACATATGTTCTCCATGGGTGGGATTAGCTGTGCTAAGCCTCACTGTCACCAGCCCTGATTAGGGAATGTCATCGAATAAAGAGGAGGTGGGGAAATAGGAGCCGGCTGAGACAGCAGGGTGTGCTGGAGAAGGCATGGAGCCAGGCTAGAATCCCAGCTCCATCATTCCCATCTGGGTGATCTCGGGTCAGTTAGCATTTTCATGCCTCAAACATTCTCACCTTCTGTGAGGATCATTGAATATGACAGAGGTAAAACAATTGGCATGGTTAGTAAGTAAGAAGGTGAGGGAAGGAGTAGAGTTGACCAGGCAACCCGGAATGCAGCTCCTCTGAGTCAGAGGAAAACCTAGATCTTTCACTCCCTCTCCTGCCCCAAGTCCCACCTGAATGTGATTGGAAACGTAACCTCGGACCAAAGGCGAGACAAGTATTGTCAATAAATTTAAATGCCCAAGGTCTCATGATTTCAAATCGTCAGTGTCATTATTTTAAGCATCCCTGCAACGAGGCCACTATATCTTTTGACCATTTGTCAAACCGTATTTAACCTAAGTTAAATAATATAGTGGTTCCCAACCTTTTTGAGACTTGCAACACAACTGAGAGATGTGAAACACTGCCCCAGACCAAGAAAAACCACCACGTCAGGGTAGAGATGAGGAAAACCTGCCTGAAGCTGGGTGTTAGGTCTTGTGGAGTTCGATGAAGCATCCACCATTTCTAAGAATCCAAAATTCCACCCCAGCTCCTGTTTTGTAAGTAAGTGACCCAGCAGACCACACAGAACGGACATGGACAGACTGGCTAGAGACTGTGCAATGTGGTGAGAAGCAGGGAAGATGGTCTGTAATATGCTGTTGCAGGCATCCTTCTTGCTGTAGTCATGGAGTTGCAGCTGAGGATCCAGAGCTGAGAACATGGGTACTAAGTATGCACACATTCCAAAGAGAGCAGCTGCACTGCCTATTCAGGAACGACAAAGCGGGTGCCCGTCATCCCCTCACTCACCTCCCACCTGTATGCACAAGGAGGCTGGAGGATGGAGTTTGTTGGGTGTGGATTTCCCTGAAAACTATGCAGGAGAGCTGCCTACAGCCCCTCCACTCCCCTATGGGGAAGGAAAAGTGGAGCTCTTCCCCAAGCCAAGCAAGAGGGACAACATTCAGAGCTTGATCCAGATGCCCTGGTATCTGGGGGTACAAGGATTAGTGCCTGATTCTCCTCTGAAAAACATCTAAAGGCCAAACCCTAGCTGGAGTATCCAGGAGGGAAGAATGGAGAGAGGGCTAGGTGAGAACAGTCTGTATTTTTAGAGCCTGGAGGGGCAGGAGATGCTGTTTTAGCACCATGGAAAGACACGGAACTTAGGTTATCTGGAAAGGACTTCACCAAAGATTTTCACCAGAAAGATTTTACTTTCTACGTTTCCTAGAAAGTAAGCTTGCAGCTTATACCCATGGAGTACAGGCGCTGGAGGGTGGAGGTGGACCTTAAGGAGTCAGCAGATTTGCATAGCCTGCACGAGGGCATGGTGCAGCAGGAGAACCTAGTGAGGGGGAAATTCTCCAAAGTGCCCCGAGAGAGGAGAATCTGGAACTTGGACATCTGGCAACCAAGGACAGCAGCACCAGATTACAAGGAACACCAGTCCCACTGGGAACCTCTTTGCTGGTTACCTCTCCTCTCCTCTCCTGCGCCTCACCCTGAAGGAATTCACAATGACAGTAAGTGGGCAGGGCAGGAAACTAGGAGTGTGAAGGAACCAACCAAACCCCCTCTTCCCTACTACAGGGGTCTGAGGCTACAACAGGACCAGCTTAGAGGAGAAAAGAAGTTTTTACCTGGATGAGAGATCAAAATGTTTGTATCTGACTACACTTTCCTTTTATTTTTATTTTTTCTTTGAAACAGAATCTCGTTCTGTCTCCCAGGCTGGAGTGCAGTGGCTTGATCTCGGCTCACTGCAATCTCTGCCTCCCGGGCTCAAGTGATTCTCCTGCCTCAGCCTCCCCAGTAGCTGGAATTACAGGCGGCACCACCACGCCTGGCTAATTTTTATATTTTTAGTGGAGATGGGGTTTCACCATGTTGGCCAGGCTGGTCTCGAACTCCTGACCTCAGGTGATCCGCCCGCCTTGGCCTCTCAAAGTGCTAGGATTACAGGCATGAGCACCGTGCACAGGCTAGACTTTCCTTTTAATATACTGTATTTATAACAACATTCTTCCAAACAAGGGATGTATTTGGGACAATAATATGAAATTAGTGGGGAGAAGAATAAAAGAGTTGAATTATAACTTGCTGAGGATCTAGAGCAGCACTGTCCAATAGAGTTTTCTACAATGATGGAAACATTCTCTGTCTGTCCTGTCCAGTGCAGATGCACAGATCTGTACTATTCAGGACACAGGAAGCTAATGGTTCAGGTCTAGATGGTGATGTTACCAACGTCCTGGATAACTTCTAAAATGATTCTCCTTCTTACTCCCACCACACACAACTTTCTTTGGACTTTTAAATACTTGAAAATGAGCCTGTTCATTACACACATAATGCACTGGAAATATTGCCCAAGACGTCTTCCAGCAATAGGGCAGGAGAATTAAAGAGAGTGGGTTCCCAGACAGTGGTGGCAAAAGGATAGTCATCTTCTAGCTGTATCCCTACTGGATCCAATTTGACCTCTAAACCAAGAATATGTGCATCACAACTCACAAGTCCATGCTCCATGGCTGCATGACTTAGGGCAAATCGCCTTCTCTCGCTATGCCTCAGTTTCCTCATCTGTAAAATGGGAATTATATAACCTGTCTTCCTACCTCGAATGAGTTAATGAGCAAGAAAGCACATTATGAACCCAGGCCTACAAATGTGAATCATTTGTAACACATTCTGGCACTGCTTACTCATTTAAAAAGAAAACCAGATTGGTGTGGTTTTGTTAAAAGAAAAAAAAAAACAGCAGCTCCATAAACGTGTTACACCTCAGTGCCTCAAAGCTCTTGGCACACACAGTAGCCACATATTTGTACGGAGCAGTTTTGGATAATCACTGATCTGAGGTTGCACTTCCATAGCATTCGGGGGACCTGGGGCAGGAGAGGGAGGGAGATCACATCTAGGTTTTCCTCTGACTCCGAGGAACTGCATTCCAGGTTGCCTGGTCAATTCTACTCATTCCCTCACTTCTTAAGGTCTCTGCCCAAAGGATCTTGTCTGCACAGGGCTTCCTTGAGCCTACAAAAAACAGTGGTCCCTCTCCCAGCCCAGTCCTTTTCTCCATAGCACTTACTGTCTCACATACTATGTCTTTATTTAAATTTCTCTCTCTCTAGCCAAGGGAATGTAAGCCCCATGAGACCAGGGAGTTTGTTTTGTCACTACTTTATTCCCCAGCACCTAGCAGAGTGGCTGCTATATAGCAGGAGCTTAATTCACTGAATTAAAGAATGATGCTTCACCATCTTGGTGACCCCTGAAATCTCAAGATTAAGTGAAAATACGGTGAATTAACATATTCAAAAATGTCCAAAGCCACTTCGGGAGCTTTTACAATTTTCTTTTATGAGGGATTTATAAAAATCAGTTCTGCTTTTGAATTTCTGTGTTACCCCTCTCCGAAAAACCATCCTTAGAAGGTGACAAGATACGGCAGCAAAATGTTCGCTGGTGCCTCTTGTTACAAAAGTGCAACAAATTGTATTTAGATGTTCAAATGCTTCTTTTCTTCATTTACTGGGCCCTATTGAAGCTAAAATGCATAGGGGTACCCAACAAAATTCATTCTGCAGTAAAATCTGAGATATTAAATGGTCTCTGCTCTGAATGGAATAGAATAAATTCCCCCAGAGGGGCAATTATTCTTTGGGCTACAATAACAGCAGGCACAGCAATATATAACCCCAGGGGCCAGAGGAAACTCTGCCAAGGGCTGAAAGTTTCCCACCCCTGCTCAGCACACTCTGTTTTAGGATACCTCACCCCGCTTGCGCATACTTAGCTAATTGGTATCTGTAGCTGTGCCCACCTCTTTTCAAAACACCAACAATCTAGCCCAAATCCTTGTTCCTCCTGACCCAATTCAAAATTAATGTTTGGAGAATGAGAGAGCATGCATGTGTCTCTGTGTGTGCAACTCGTGTGTTATTTCACTTTGATAGTTTGCTTTGGCAAACCGCTCCCAGCTTGCAACGTTTTGACAGATTGAAGGCTACCAGGGCCTTTGGCAAACAAATCACACACTCCTTTCCAAGTGGCGGGGGGAAGCTACATTCCTACCAAGACTTTCCGATTCACCTTGCAGTCGAAATAACCTAACACTTCACACCAACCAAAAAAAAAAAAGTTCTGCCATCTACCCAGTGCTGTTCTAGGTTTTAAACACTCCATCATTTCATTTCCCCGTGTAGAAAATAATGCTCACTGAAATTTGGTACAAGATTTACATCATGGAACTGGGGCTCTGGGCTTCTGTATTTGCCTTGGCCAATCCCACTCTTCATGCCCCCTACCATCTCAGCTGCGCTGAGGGTGGATACTGTCACAGCCCCTGTGTACCTCGAATTACCTCAATGAACAACACCACTTGGGCATATCAAGTAACAAAACAAGAAAAAAAAACTACTTCCTTTCTTCCTCAGTTAATACAACCCAAGAGATATTTTGGGAGCAACCAGATCACTAATAAAATTATATCGACCTTAGCAAAAGAGAGCCAAAATCTTAGCATTGAAGTGAAATCCTGCCTAGTGCACTCTGGAGATAACAAATGTTTGCTGGCCGGGCACGGCGGCCCACCTCTGTAATCCTAGCACTTTGGGAGGCCGAGGCTGGCAGATCATT
Source organism: Chlorocebus sabaeus (assembly GCF_047675955.1). NCBI lineage: Eukaryota > Metazoa > Chordata > Mammalia > Primates > Cercopithecidae > Chlorocebus > Chlorocebus sabaeus. The sequence goes on along the minus strand of NC_132929.1, from coordinate 46,947,234 downwards.
TGAGGTCACAAGTTTGAGACCAGCCTGACCTACACAGTGAAACCCCATCTCTACTAAAAATACAAAATTTAGCTGGGCGTGGTGGTGTGTGCCTGTAATCCCAGCTACTCATGAGGCTGAGGCAGGAGAATCGCTTGAACCCGAGAGGTGGAAGTTGCAATGAGCCGTGATTGCACCACTGCCCTCCAGCCTGGGCAACACAGCAAGACTTCGTCTCAGAAAAACAAAAATATTTGCTAAGCATGCATTTTCACTGTGCTCAGCTCTGCCCTCTGCCTTCTTCTGACAACAGCTAAGCGCCTGTAGTCCCAGCTACTCGGGAGGCTGAGGCAGGAGAATGGCGTGAACCCAGGAGGCAGAGCTTGCAGTGAGCTGAGATCGCACCACTGCACTCCAGCCTGGGTGACAGAGCGAGACTCTGTCTCAAAAAAAAAAAAAAAAGAGTAAAGGCAGCAAGGAAGGGGGATGGGTTACCAATGACATTAGCCAACAAAGAGCTGATGGCTACCATTGATCTCAGGGCTCACAAGTAGTACTTCACAACCATCCTATCAGACACTTATATTATACCCATTTTGCAGGTAAGGAATTTGAGGCAAAGAGAGACTAAGTCATTTGCCAAAGAGCCACACATACCTACTAAGTGGTAAAGCCTGATTTCTAACACCGGCGGTCAGACCCTTGGCCTGGACTCTTAGCCACTGTGCCGCGGGGCCTCATTAGGACACAACACGTTTTTACAAAACAAGCATTTGCCATTTGATTACATCCACCTTCTTCCCCACTCTGCGTGAGGTGGGGAAGCCTGGTGGCTTCACGGGCTCCTTTATTTTCTGCCACTGCTTGCAAGAATCATCAGAAACTAGGTGGATGCAATAAAGCTGCATTCATCCAGTCCCACCAGAGGACATTCTAAATTTCAAAATAAATGAAGCTAACCACATAAATCCCAAACTTAAAAAAATACATTCTATTTATTTCCTCTGTTTTCTTACACAAATTAATCTGAGCTTAAGTAACCTTTCTTAGATGGCTCAGAGGCACCAAGGTGAATATCAATTTGTGCAGCCCAAGGTGCCGGTCTTTGGTCTTAGGCGTACAGCAGCCTGGGGCTTGAGATCCTCAGACCCTTAGGGCTTTTGGAATCTGGCTGGCATTTAGCTGTCTCCTTCCTGCTATCAGGTGTTGTTTACTGTACTGTCAGTGACCCTGTGTCCTCTTAACTGGGCTCCCTCTGGATCTGCCTTGGTCTTGGAAACATTCAGATAACCAAGCTGCAGCCAAACCAAGACCAACAGGCCCCGGGAAAAGGCCTGCCTGGCTCGTGCAGAGTGAAATATTTCCATTATAGAGCGTGGACTTAAGGACACATATTCTAACTGCAAATTGGTTTTCATCACTTGTTTCCAGGTTCTTAGGTCTTGTAGCCATTTGTATTTTCTCGAGCAGTACCTCTGGCAATGTGAGGTATTCTAACACAGCACAGCCTTCTTTCCTTTTTTTTTTTGAGACAGAGTCTTGCTCTGTCACCAAGGCTGAGTGCAGTGGCAAGATCACAGCTCACCACAGCCTCGATCTCCCAGGCTCAAGTGTTCCTCCCACATCAGCCTCCTGAAAAGCTGGGACCACAGGTGTATGCAACCACACCCTGTTAATTGTTTGTTTGTTTCTGTAGAGACACGGTTTCATCATGTTGCCAGCCTGGCCTTGAACTCCCAGGCTCAAGTGAACTGCCTGCCTCAGCCTCCCAAAGTTCTGGGACTACAGTGAGCCACTGTGCTGGCCTACACAGCACAGCTTTTAAAGACACAACACCCTTTGGTAAATTTCCCTCCTCAATGGCAGGGTTCTTGAAGAAATGGTTTCTGATACACCTTTGCAGCAAGCAAAACAATCTGCATAATCTTGACTCATCCTCAAGACTAATAAATATCAAGTGAATAACAGAATGGAAGGATAGAATAAAGTGAAGGCAGAAAAGGAGAAAGAGAGGAGGGAGGAAATACCAGTTACTAAAGAAAGTGCTGCTGTCCAGGAGTTTAAGATCAGCCTGGACAAGATGGTGAGATCACATCTCTACAAAAAAAATGTTTTTAAAGTTAGCCGGGCCTGGTGGCATGCACCTGTAGTCTAAGCTACTCAGGAGGTTGAGGTGGGAGGGTCATTTGAGCCCAGGTATTTGAGGTGGCAGTGAGCTATGACTGTGCCTGCACTCCAGCCTGGGTAACAAAGAGAGACCCTGTCTCTAAAAAATAAAAATTAAAAAAAAAGTGCTGCTCTGTGACAGTTTTCATCAAGAAAATATTTTCTAAGTTCATCCCAGAATTCCCTGTTGGAAAAATCAAAGAGCTAGGAAAAGGAAGACACTGGTAAAAAGCAGATTTCTATAAATTGGAATTACTGGTTCTAATCCCTGGCAGGAAGAGAAGGGGTCAATGTTAACCCTAAGGCATAAAAATCCACTTAGAGATGTAAGGAATGGGTAATTGGCAGCCCAGTGATCACACCTTGACTCCACTGAACCTTTTTGGGTACAGAATGTTCTAGCAAATCCCACAGTCAAGGAGTGAGTGATGAGGACAGGATCCAGGTACAGGCCTGTGCCAGGCATAAAGAAAAATCAATACTGTCTGAATGCTTGCCGTCATTTTACAGATGGGGGTTTGCCAGGGCAGCCCTCCAAAAATCTATTTTATTTCCTCCTAGCCTCTATGCCTACCACTCAGATGGCTCCTCCCAAGCTTCCCACAGACAAGACTCTGGCAGATTCTTCCCTGGGACACTTGTACCCTCCTGCACCCCGAGATGTGCTGTGTTCACATAGTGTCAACCATGTTCCCACACCTGTTTATGCCAGTTGCTATTGCTTTGTAATGACATAAGTATTCAAATAGTACACAAACCCGTGAAAGCAAGTATAAGAAGAAAGAGCATTTGTTAGTTGTTTCTACAAAAATGAAGTTAATTGCTTTGGAAAGATTCAATAAAGGCAAGCAGCCAAGATAAAAAAAAAAAAAACAAAAAAAAACAAAAAAAAAAACTGGCAAATTAGGTGTGGATGAGACAACTGCAAATGATTAGGGGCAAAAATAATAAAAATCCAGAATCATTCTGGTACTCAGACTGCTTTGCAAATGTCTTTAAATTCTCACTACACTTTAAAGAAACCCAAATGGAAACCTCAGATAACGCTTATGGGTGTGGTTTGTGCAAGAAAGACAATCAGGGGTTCATGAGCAAAGAAAGGCCCATGGCCCCAAATCAAAAAACTGGTGAATGGATGTACATGTGTTTTAAGTTAAAAGCAAACTGTCGAAGGTGTGTGTGTGTCATTTGTTTGATTTCCATGCTTCACCCTACTTTTGTAATTAACTAGCTAACCATCCTGGTCAGGAAAGAGAAAATTTCAACCTTATCTATTGTACATAAAAAGTAGTAATTAATTTATTCATTTACTCTTCAACAAATATTTATTAAGCATCAACCAAGTAGTAGTTTAGATGTAAGTTACACAAATTCTGGCCTGCCTTATTAATACCATGAAGTTTAATACTTGTGATCCAGGCCTGGCCTCCCTTCCTTGTGCTCCTCTTCCCCTCCTCCTCCTCCTCCTCCTTCTCCTTCCCTCTCCTTCCTCCACTCCCTCCTCCCCATCCTCTTTCTCCCCATTTCCTGATCACTGGCACAGGGACACTGATTGACTCCATGACCCCACACAATTATCACATATTTCTTTACCCCTGAGAGAAATTTCAGTTTTCAATGATCAGTTGTACCTGAAATATCACTACTTGGGACATTCTCTTTCTCACACATACAAACATGTTTTTAAAACCCCTTTCTTCCTTTCTGTATTCAGGATCTTTTTCAATTACCCCTAAGAATAGCCACCTTTCTCTTTCTCATTTCCTCAACTCTTTTGGTTGTATTTCTAAGTGCAGTAGCTGACAGGCATTAAAGTAATAATACTTTACCGAAGGATGTATCAAGGAAAAGAAAAACTTTAAGTTTCAGAAGACTAAAACCAGACACTTGACCTAGGGCCATCAACCTGTAAAACCCTTAAAATAATCCAGAAGTCTCCCTCATAAGATCTATAAAAATCACCTTCTAACTTTGTAATCACTCTCATTACATCTGTAATTCTTCAAAAACTACTGTTCAAAATAAAAATCACCAAAATCAATTTTATTTCCTGCCAATTTCACTACTTGTTTGGCATTTGAGAGTTCTGGTTTTTTCTTCACTTTCACTCGAAATAGAAAATATGTCAACCCTACAAAAGCACTCCTTGAAGTAAAGGAAGAGCATTTGGTCAAGCAGACTGGCTCCAGAAATTTTGTTGGCCAAGTCAAGTAGCCATCAGCATTTATTGTACTGTTCTAGGGATAAAATTGTGTTTCACTCCTATCACTCACTGAACAAACACATAAAGACGTAATTGTGCATCCAAAAAAAAAAAAAAAAAAGGTGCATAATTTGGAATAAGTCTTTAAGAAACATAAATAATTCTGTATCATTTAGTACCATTTCCTTTCTAATTTTTAACAGATGACAAACATTCCTAAACTAGGGTTAGCCTACCCTTTGGTCCACATGGACTTCAATTGCCCTGAATTTTACATGGCATCCAGAACTTGTCCAAGATTCAGTGATAATCCCCAACCAGAACCATCGAGAGTTAAAATCTTAGTGCCTCTTCTGCTACTAGGTTTAACTGTGATTCTTTTTATTACTATACACTCTGAGCAAGGCAGAGATACTCTTGCGATGTTAATGCCCAAGGATTCTGTCTCCTTCAATGAGAAGGAAGCTGCTTTTCTGTTTCTCTGTGGCTTGGCAAAATGGGGGAGGGATTTTTAAATGAAGTCTCTGTGTATCAGAGTTGTGACTCCCCTTAAATGTTCTTTCAGGGATTTTCTTGGCAGCTAATTCCTAATTTTAACCTGTTTTCTCTTTAGGTTGAGAAATTCTCCAGCTTTTCCAATTGATCTTTATGCATTTAGTTGCCTTGATAAATATTAAAAATCCCTTAACATGTGTGTACGTGTGTGTGTGCGTCCCATCTACCACTTTTGTCAAAGACCTCTCACTCTTAAAGTAACCATAGCCCTTTTCCCCATAACATTCTGAAAAGCATTTAAACAAAAGACACTCTAGTTTTGCTTCTTTTTCTCTTAAAAATATATTTACGTGGCCCTAAAAACAGGGATGCAAAATGGTTGATGTGCACCTGGTTTATGAAGAAGGGAATTTGACGGAAATCTCAAGCTGAGATCTCCTAAAGAATCAGCCATCCTCGTAATTCACATTTTCTTTCTCTAGTACTGACAGCAGAATTCTTGGCAAAATGTCCTGCTGAGCAGCCCTGTTCAAACAATTCCTGCAGCAGGACTCTCGTGCTGGAGGCCTGTCAAGGCTTCCAGAGTTCCACCACAAGGGTAGCATCTAGCTTTCAACTACTCCCATCCTGCTAATTTCTCTTTTGTGGGCAATTTCCTTGAAATAATGCACAGTTTAGAGGTGAGTTCCCCAGGCCTCCCGCAAAGGGAGATGACCTCCATACCACACACCCTGCTCAGATCATTACAGGAGGCTAACTGTTTGCAGGGGCATTCATTAAAATTCCAGGACATAGCTATTCATACTTGGGAGGCAGAGGTGGAGGATCGCCGGAGCCCAGAAGTTCAAGGTTACAGTGAGCTATGATTGCACCACTGTACTCCAGCCTGGGTGACAAGCAAAATCCTGTCTCTTTAAAAAAAAAAAAAAAAAAAAAAAGAAAGAAAGAAAAAAAGAAAACAATCCAAGACATTAAGGAAAAACTTTGCAGAAGGGACTTCCTCCCAAGAAACTCCCTGCCTGTGCAGCCTGGGTGGCCACATTTTTGAGGGTCCTCAAGCACTTTTAGGGGCCTTTCTGATGACAGCCAGACTCACACGAGCTTAGCACGTGGTGAACCTACCTTTCATAATCTGCTTGCCCTTTTCAAACCAGTTCAATAACCGACTGTGACCTCAACTTCTTTGTCCCACATGGGGCCCTGGTGCTTAAAATGCCGTGGTCCTACAGTGACCCTGTGGGCCAACTGCGGTTCTCACCACCCTGTGGTTTTACAACAGTATTTTGGAATTTCCTCAAACTAGATGCATATTTTATGTCTTAAAATATCTTTTAAACTCTTTTTTAAACTATAGCTTTAAATACAAAAAAGTAGCCAGGCGTGGTGGCAGTCACCATAGTCCCAGCTACTCGGGAGGCTGAGGCAGGAGAATGGCGTGAACCCGGGAGGCGGAGCTTGCAGTGAGCGGAGATCGCGCCACTGCACTCCAGTCTGGGCGACAGAGCAAGACTCTGTCTCAAAAAAAAAAAAAAAATTACAGTTTTAAAAAAGGACACACGCTAATTTGTACTAGATGCCAACTTCTATCCTGAAAAGACCACCAAACATTAATATGGGCTGTCCTCCTCATGGCTCAATATCATACAGCCTTCAGAATGAAGCTTTTTCTTTCTTTTCTGACCATATGTGACATGCATATGAATATGTCATTGATGAAGAGGTTTGTAGTTCTCTGCGGGTATTTGGACTGCAGGCCTACACACGTCTGCTCATGTAAAATTATATAAGCAACTACATACTGAAGCTCACACACATGCACCGTACTCAGTTAAATGCCAGGCATTAGCCCAAGGGCATCTGCTTGGCAAATGCTCTAGCCCTGGTTGGCCAACCACCTGTGGCACCATCATATATAATATGTTATATATTACAGAGCATTTTACTTTCTGTTGTAAGTTCTAGGCATTTGGGATTAATGTACAGTTATGGAAAAAAAGACTGCAAGATACCGTAATGATTCAACTTTGAAACAAAACGTTCTTCCTTCCCCTCATTCCAGATTCTCAATCAATTCATTTAAATAGTATCCTAAAATAGTAAGATGAGCTACATCACAGAATTGTTACCAACTGCAAGTACTTACCTGCATGGGTTGCATTTTCTTAATGCTATGCAGCTAAAACAGCTGCGAAATAAACTAGATGCTAGGGCAGATATTTAAGCTGCCAACCATAAATCCTGACTTCAAATGTTGGTATTTATCAAAATTAATGCATTGATCTCATAATGTATAAATATTATAAATTTAAACTTATAAAGTACATTTATATTAATAAAATACTGTCATTGTCTATTTTATATATTGAGATTTTGCATAGGATTTTGATGGAGGAATTTTTAAAAGGCTCTGTCAACCTTTTTAAAAAGTTTGAAAACAACCTCAATAACATGGACTACAGTTCCAATGCTCAGAGCCCTTATTCTAACTCTGCACATAAAGGAAGGCAACAGCCATGATGAAAGCTCTCTGAGCATTAGTTTTCTGATCTACACAAAAGGGATAATAGTACTTACTCAACTTGCCACACATGGTTGATATGAAGATTGAATTTTAAAATGCAGGTGAAAGTCAAAAATGTTTTGCACATAAGGGACAAGAGGGAGCATCATTTTAAAATACCAGATTCAATCAAAAATCTATGGTGTTGCAACCAGAGAACAATTTTTTAAAAGTTCTTTAGACAATTCTATTATGCAACCATGATAAATATACATTGATCTGACCCCGCCTCCAGGGTTCAAGTGATTCTCCTGCCTCAGCCTCCCAAGTAGCTGGAATTACAGGTGCCCACCGCCATGCCCAGCTAATTTTGTATTTTTAATAGAGATGGGGTTTCACCACGTTGGCTAGACTGGTCTTGAACTCCTGACCTCATGTGATCCACCTGCCTCAGTCTCCCAAAATGCTGGCATTACAGGTGTGAGCCACCATGCCCGGCCTAAAAAAAATTTCTTGAAGCCTAGAAAAAGTCTCCCAGAAGGCAGTAGATTGACTTCGACCCCAAGCCACTCAGCATAGCACACAACTCCCAAGGCCCTTCTGAATAGCAAACTTTTACGCATGTCGACGTATTGTATCAAAAATATTGGTCAGCTTCAGTCCGTTAAGGTCACTTACTTTAAGAAACAACATAGTACAATGCAAATATCAAATTTCATATTCTCCTGTTTTTTTAAAAAAAGGTTCTTCACTTACCTGAGAGACCCCATGAAATGGGAAACCATGATGCTGAGGGTCCAGGCAAAAGCAAGAGCTCTTCAGAGACACTGCCAATTTTCTGCAATTGGGAGTGGCGTTCAAGTCCTACAGAAATGAACAATGTTATTTTTAGCAACATTTACTTAGGAAGATTCTAGAAGCATAACTGGGTCAGCAAAACCAGAAATGAGCAAATGGAAGATACTAAAACAAAAGTGCCCAGTGATGGTTACCAGGATTTCCCAACTGAAATCCGATTAGATATGAACATGAGGTAACAAGTTTACAAGACAACCAGCACAGTGCCTGACCCACAGAAGATGTTCAGTAAATTACTATCAGAGCGATCACCTCAGACTCTGAGCTAATAGGGGAGCTGGTGCTAGGCACACTAGTGCTGGAAATCCAGCCCCATCTATTACAAGCTATTTGACCACAGATGTCATGTCACATTCATGTGTCTTGGTTTCCCTGTCTTTGCAAGTTGAGTAAAACTATTGCCTAACAACAAAAAGAAATAAAGTACTCATACATGCTACAATGGGGATGAACCTTGAAAACATTATGTTAAGTGAAAAGAACCAGATACAAAAATAGCATGCATTATATAATTCCATTTATAGGTAATACCGAGAATAGGCAAATCTATAGGGACAGAAAGTAGATTCATGGTTGCCAGAGATTGGGGGTTGCAGGAGTTCATGGGAGGGTACAGTGTTTCTTCCTGGAGTAACAAATATGTTCCAAAATTAGATTGTGGTGATGGTTGTACAACCCTGCAAATATATTAAAAACCATTGAATTGTACACAAAATTGTGAAACGTATGGGAAATGAATTATATCTCAATAAAACTTATTTAAAAGATACTGTCTAAAGAATTCCTGCAGGTCGTTGTAAAGATTAAATGAAGGGACGCATGTGACATGCTTAGACAGTGGCTGGGGCAGGGTCACTGTCAGTAAATAGTAGCTCTGATGATACTGAGAGTTTGGATACTCGTCCTCTTCCAATCTCATGCTGAAAACTGATTTCCAGTATTAGAGGTGGGGCCCAATGGAGGTGTTTGGTCAGGCAGGTGGGTCCCTCATGAATGCCCTGATGCCCTCCTTGTGGTAATGAGTGAGTTCTCGCTCTATTAGGGTGAGATCTGACTGTTTAAAAGAGCCTAAAAAGAGTGTGGCACCTTCTCCCTTCTCTCTCGCTCCCTCTCTTGCCATGTGACACACTGACTGCCCTTCCTCCTCCACCATGATTGAAAGCTTCCGGAGGTCCTCACCAGAAGCTGATGCCAGCCAGCACCATGCTTCTTGTACAGCCTGCAGAATTGGGAGCCAAATAAACCTTTCTATAAATTACCCAGTCTTAAGCATTCCTTTATAGCAACGCAAAATGAACTAATACAGTGACGCAAGAAGAGGTCAAGCAACACTTAAAATATGTTGTCACAGTGAAAACAGTTTTACTGTTGTCACAGTAAAACCTCTTGCCCACAAATACTACTTCATTCAGAAGCCCTCACTAAACACAATTTCTAAAAATTGTCAAGAGAGCCAATAGTTTCAAAGGCAAGTTATAAATAGCATCAGAAAGCCCAGGATGGGCAGATTGGTTGCAATGTAATAAAACTTGAGAATAAAACAGAGCATGGTCCAGTCTCCTCTCCTGCTGCATCTCCTTGAAGGGAAAGACAAATGAAGCAAGGTTCCAAGGTGGGCCAGGGATCCTTTCTAATAAAGGCGGAGTTCTCTAAGATCATTATGTTCTTGTTTCTTCCAGGGACTTCAGACTTTCTTTTCACCAGAAAAGGTGGGTGGGAAGATAAATGACAAGGATTTATGAAAAGATAGTCATGAGAACCAGACAATTCCATTCTCAGGGGAAAAGAATCAAGATTTTAAGTTACCACAGGCCCTTTCTGGGGATTATTAAGAAAGGAAAGCCTCTTAACTGTAATCATCCCTAATTAGCCATCAGCAACTCATGAAATTACTCCTGGTATTGAAGACCCTTAAATTCTTGGCTCTCGGCCAGAAATTACACTGAGATTCACCAGGAAGAAGGCCAACAAGTGCAAATTGGAACAGTTAAAACGCTTTTGAATCGAAGGTACGGTCTTCTTGCTCTTGGCTGCAGAACAGGTCTGCACCAAGTCAAGGGATTTAACTTGGAAGTAAAATGAAGTCTTTGCCAAGTCCCTGATAACCATCAACTAATCAGTAATTATTTACTCAATAGGTGGTAGGCTCAGGTCCTCTCCAGTGCTGTAAGAATGGTTCAGGAGATGGACTGCGGGGAAAATGATGGTGTTATTATCCAGAACAACACAGGGTAAACTGTTCATTCAGATCCTAAGTACAACTCAGACTAGCACAAGAAGGAGAATGGCTGTAGAGGGATGGTCTGGCATAAGCAAGGTAGATGGGACTTAAATTCAAGCCTTAGCCTAATGAGTTAATACATGAACTATCTAGAATTGTTGGTAAGTGTGCACACTGTAATTGGAAAGAAATGGGTATGAGGCCAGCATTCACATTTATTAACCCGCTGACCTTTGGCAATTAACCTTTCTTCATCTGTAAAATGGCGGGGGGGATACTGTTTGTAACTACCTCATAGGGTTGTTATATTAAATATTTATCTAGACTGTATGGCCTGGGTGCTGAACACACACACATACACATCAAGAAATTACAGCCTCGATGCTGGAGAACTACACTCTTTAAACAAACTAAACCATAAATAAGTATAAAAATAAAATTGCAGTAAAAGCCATCAAAGTCCAAGGTGCCTCAGAAAGTGCCCTGGGCAGTGATCAGAGAAGATCCCTCTGAGGCAGTGGCCTCTATGTGGGGGCTTGAGGAGTGAGTAGGAGTTGGCCTTGTGGAGAGGGGAGAGAAGCATCCCAGGAGAGGGAGGCTCTTGTGAGGAGTGGGAGGAAAAAGGAAGCAATGTGACAGAAGAAGGTGGGAAGAGCTGACTGTCTACTGGGCAGTCAAGTCTCCAGAACACAGTAAGTGAATGGTTGAGGAGACAAGAGAGAGAGGTGTCAAAGACAACACCCTCCAGATTTCTGGGGGACAGAAGGAGCACATCAAGATTTTTGTGGTTGACATGGTTTGGTTCTGTGTCTCCACCCAAATCTTATCTCGAATTGTAATCCCCATAACCCCCAAATGCCAAGGGAGGGACCAGGTGGGAGGTGACTGGATCATGGGGGCAATTTCCCCCATGCTGTTCTTGTGATAGGGAGTGAGGGCCCACAAGATCTGATGGTTTTATAAGGTAGTTTTCCCTGCTCTTGCTGCTTGTTCTCTCTCACCTGCCGCCATGTAATATGTGCCTGCTTCCCCTTCCACCATGATTGTAAGTTTCCTGAGGCCTCCCCAGCCATGCAGAACTATGAGTCAATTAAATCTCCTTTACTTATAAATGACCCAGTCTTGGGTAGATCTTTACAGCAGTATGAGAACAGACTGATACAGTGGTTATGTCAGGAAAGGAACGGCAATATAGAAGGAAGAAGGTTTTGGGGAGAGCAGTTGTCTCCAGAGTGGGGAGACTGCCTGAACAGATCTGATGAGATGTCATCCGGAAAAACATCTGAAATTATTAAAACCTTTGAAAACAGATTTGCAACCAAACTGCTGATAGTAACAAACTAAAAAAACAGACAAATATTGAAGGTGTATGCTCAAACATTTTTTTACTGAGGCAAAAAATTTTATAATCAGTGCAATCAGAAAAAATTATTGGAGGCCACTGCTCTAGTATGTTTTTGGACCAACTTCTTATCGGATTTGATTGGTCACTTCTCCCTCAGGATATGGCTGATGAGTTTGCACTGGCAGTTTCCAGCTCTGCCACTCTTCTTGACTCTCACTTGAGCTTCCGTGATTAGTATTGTGTTAAATCAGCCCTGCTTTTCAAACTGGGGGTCACCACTCATGAGTCTGCCATGAAATTAATTTCTCGGGTCACAAACAGCATTTCTTAATAAGTAAAAAAGAATGAAAGATAAGAGGAAAAAAATACCTGCATTCATCACGCATAATAAGGGTAAGTATTTCTTACTGTGGCTCCCAGCCAGAAAAGTTTAAAAGTCCTCATTCTGGAAGACCAGAGGGCAGCGGAGGACTAGAACTGTGATTGTGGGGAATTAAACCTAGAAGCCGAGGCAAAGCCAAACGTTATCTCAGGCCCTGAAAGGTGGCGCCCGGCCAATGTTGACAAGATGGGCAAGAAAGAGCCATTATAGGTTGTGGAGCAGGGAGGGACCTGGAAAGAGTGAGGGTTCCCAAATATCTGTCTGGCAAGGGTGCACCGAGAGGGCTGAGCACACGTGCTGTCTGCAGAGCTCTGTCCGCCTTTTGAGGTTTGCTCCTGTTGATTTATAACCTTTCTTGACAGTGAACAAAAAATCTAACAATCTAGTTTCTGTTAGAACATATGCTCCTTGGGGCATGGAGGCCCCACCTTCTCTCCCTTCCACAATGATCCTACAGGAAGGTTGAATAAGTCACCCAATTTGGTTCAGGCCAAAGTGGCCGTCCCCACACACCAGGGGGAGGCACAACAGGCCCAAGGCTCAGGACAGCGGGGTCAGACAGAGGGCCAGGATCATCAAACTAAGGGTGGAAAAGGGTTCCCTGACCCGAAAGGAGGCCATGCTGCCTGAACTGTGACACCATTCTGCCACCCCTTACACACAGGCTCACCTCTGAGTATCTTTTCTGCCCCTTCACCTCAGGGCCTGACCAGAACTCCTGGAGGACCCCCTCCTGGAGGAACCCATGCCTCAGAAGACAAGGATCTGCTCAGTCTCTCAAGTCGGGGTTCAGGAAGGCCCCACTGCAGGCGCCAGTTCCACCTTCCTCCCTCCCTCCCTCCTACACACACTGTCCTCTGGAACTCCCACAGCGTAAAGCAACTACCCAAACAAAAGCACTCATCCCTGGGGAGGGGAAGTGACTCACTGGCAAGGAATGAGGACCAGAGATGTTAGAAGGAAGTAGCTCCAGACCCCAAATCCAACACCCAGTCACATGCGGTGAGGACAAGTTCTCAGAACCTGCCTGTTTCCCAGGAAAGCTGCCTCTGAGGGTCCCGACAGGACAAGACAGGAGCCTCCACCACTGGAGCCTTGTCCTGTCTGTACCAACATCACCAACACACACTCCTCTCCTGCCAACATTTACACAAACGCTCCTCACACAACTTGACCTTCTGTTTGCGGTGCCCTTACTGTCCCCAGTCTGACATTCTAGGTGATGGTGGATAAAAGCACTTTTTTCTTGCACGATGAGAAAAGAGTCGGGAATTGGCTTTTACTGGATCATCCCACCTGAGATGGGACGTAAGTCATGCTATACAATCCTCACAGCAAACCGAGGCCACAGAGCGGGTCCAGGGTAGCTCAGGCACAGGGAACCAGCACCTGGATAAGTAACGGGGTTTGAGGAAAGATGATTGGTTGAGTGGACAGGAAAGCTTCTGGAGTCTTAAAAAGAAAAAAAAAAAAAAAAAGCTAAACTAAAACAAAAAACCAAGGGACTTGTGTGTCTGGGGAATGAACAAACCCCATACTGGAGAAAGAGCCCAGTGTGTATGACAGAGGACAGGACCAGGGATCCAACAAGGCCCTTGGAGCCAACAGGGGAGGAGGAGAAGGGGCAAAGCGTGGAGGTGGAAGCCAAGGAAGGCATTGGGACGAGGCTGCCCCACACTGCATGGAGGTGGGGGCAGGCCCAGGACAACACGTGCACAGTGTCCCCTCCACCTCGACCTGAGAAAACTCAGTACATTGGAGAAAGAGCTTTGGCTGGAGAAGGCTGCCAAGAAGAATGGCCCAAAAGCAAGAGGCAGAAAAAGGGATGCTCTTATTTCTTCAAGTTACCCCCTGATTAAATGGAGATTATCCACAGCAAGCAGGAAAAGTGGAGGGAGGCATAGGCTTTAAATCATCCTCATAAACAATATGGTGGGCAGACTTGCTAGCTGACAATGACAGGCACAGGACAGAGTCTAGAAGTTCAAAGAGAGGAGATCATCTTCCTTAACAGATACTAGACATACCTGTTTACACTTGCCCCTCACTGGATGGGAAGTTTCTTAAAGGTGAAGGACTCTTTTAGTCCTCTTTACAAATGCCCTTCCATTAGACATGCTGCCAACACAGGGCGGGCATTCATCCACAGTTGGATGAATGAATGAATGAATGGGTGAATGGGTGAAGAATGAACGGCATGAGTTTCTTATAGACTTTTCCCTCTTAGAAAGCAGGGCCCCCGTGTGATTTCTCTCTCACTGCTTTTGCCAGTGTTCAGCCAATGTCTAGACTGCCCTAGGGAGAGAATGAAGGCGCTGAAGGCGCTAACCCACTGCAGATGCACACTGCCTCTGTGGAGGTCCCACCCTCCCGAGCTCTCTGGTGGCGGTCATCAACTGTCACAGCCCTTTCAGGAAATCCTGCCCCAGGCCAGAGGTATTCAGGGACGCTGACCTTGGATCCCCAGGCCCGGTCACATTTCCAGCTGCTCCCTGCCTGTGAGGACAGCCAGAGGAATGTTCCCCTAACATGTCCTTGGCTCACAGTCCTTTCTCCTACCACCTCACAGAGGCTGTCCTTTTTGTTCCTGCCATAGCCAAACTCAGCTGCAGAACTCATTTCTTCCCATGGAACCCCCACACTGCAGACTGGCTGGCCTGCCCGGAGCGGCGTGAAAACCCACAGAATCTGGATTAGGACTAAACTTTGAGAAGGTCTATTAAAACTCCCTGGCAGCCTTCAAGCAAACACATTACAGCGGGTTTTGTTACTCACTAAGGAAAGCACCTTGCTGCTCCATCCTCACCTGGAGAAATTAGGTAATCCGCACAGATTAGTTAAGGAGTTCAATGCAAATTGCATCATTTTCATGGTCATTAACATTGGTGTGGTTTATATCTGTTTTCAGTCCTAAAAAAACGTTTCCCAGGTAACTAAAGAAAATATTCAAGGGCAGAAATATCAGGCGGGCAGGATATTTAAAATAAATGAGCCATTTGTTCCTGCTTCTGTATAAAGTTGCTTTTTCAATTTCAGATGACGTGATACGCAGATCAAAGTGGGGAAAAACCTTTGGAGTAAGAGCGCTCTTCTTCCCCAGATAGGACTGACTTCGTTGCTTGATTTACAGCACTTGTTTAACCTGGTTAAATGTCTTTGCTTCTGTGCAAGTCTCAGATGCAGAACTAGGGATCGTCACAGCGTATCATTATGATTTGGGCTTGTCTTTCCTCCCTCACAACGAAGGACCTCTTCCTCAAATACTTACTTGTTATATTTCTGGTGTCTAGTTAATAGCACCTGGGGTGCAGTAGGTGTTCCCAGTGACAGAAAGGCCTTCCATTCAAACTCAGGTGGGGGCTTTCTCTTCCATGCAGGATTGTGCTGCCTGTCTGAGGCACCACTGCCCAGCCCAGGATCCAAACAGCAACTCCATTCTTCTGCTAACTGTTTCTGAAATTAACATGACATTCTCCACCCCACTCCTAAAGACCACAACACCCAAATAAACAGCAGTGATGAGATGCAGGCCACCCTACCTAGGAATCAAAGACACCTAGACACACTCCAGCCTTCCCCACTCTCAGACTCAACCTCTCCCCAGCATCCGCTGCCAAGAGCAGTTTATAATCCCTGGGTCGTAGTTACCAAAGAAAAAAACATCAGACTACCATGGCTGAGCTCTGCATGGGAGCTGCAGCTCTTCTGATTTGCTGCTCTTTCTCCAAGATGATGATCCATCTCATTCCAAAAACCAATATTCTCCAGCTGCCTTGGCCAAAAGCAGGTGGCCAGGGGAGAAAAAGGCAGCTGGGGGCTCAGGCCTTCCTCCCTGCTTTCCAATACAAGGCCTCAGTTCTACTATCTACAAATGGCCTCTTACCACTCTGGTGAGCGCCTGTGCACATCTGTGCATGAGCATACACACACACACACACACTGTGTTGGGGAAGGAAGGTGTAACAAGGGCACTAACACTGAAAGAATGAACACAGTAAATACCAAATTCATTCACAAGGTGAGGATTCAGGGCTGAGTGAAACCCTGAATGAAGCAGATTTTTTGGAAAAAAATCTGTCTATAAAATTTATTAAGGAAATCTATTTATTAAGGAAAGTTTGAAACTACAGAAAAATATAAAGAGGAAAGCCAAAATTACTCATTGTAATTGTATCACCTAATAATCCAAGTTACTCACCATTAAACCTTTTGATCTTGTTTATTTTTTCTATGCGTAATGCTTATATGTATCATCTGCATATTTTACATATACTATTTCTACAAAACAAAATCACACATAAAGTTTTGGATTCTATTTTTATCTTGCATCATAAGCATCTCATTAGTAATATTCAAAATCATTTCTAATCACTGCAAAATAATCTACCCTATGAATGCCCGATAACACACCTAATAATGTTCCCTTATTGTTGGAATATATGATGAACATCTTTGTATAAAATCCCTTATTTGCTACTCTTCCTTGTTCCTTAGGATAAATTCCTAAAAAATGAAATCATTAAGCCAAAAGGTATGACTATGGTCCTTCACGATGAATCCTTTTCAAAAAGAATTGTATCAACCTAGAATCTCTCATGTAGTGTATAAAATAAACACATTTGCCAATAATGCTATGATTGTAATCTCTCCTAATTTGATAAGTAGTTAGTTAGGGCAGGGTAACTCTGCCACAAACCCCCTCAAAATGTCAATGGCTTAACACAACAAAAGGATTTTTGCTCGAGTCACTATCTAATGCAGGTTGTCAAGAACATTCTTCTTCACACAGTCATGCAGGCATCCAGGGACCCTTTTTCCATCGAGTGATTCCACCATCGTCTAAGGGCCTCATCGTCTTCACCTGGGTTCTTTCCAGCCAGTGACCAAACAAGGGGAAAGAGAAGGCATAGAGGACTGAGCTAGCAGCTTCACTAAGGTAACTTAAATCACTGTCCCTGGTATTCCATTACCCAGTTTAGTCATATGGCAGTATACCTACCTGGAAAGGATTGTGGGAAACACAGTCTACCTCTATTCCCAGGAGGAAATCTTCTGGTGAACAACTAGCCAACGTTTGTCACAGTAGGGAAAAAATTGGTAAAAGTCATTTTAACATGTACTCCTTCAATTATTGCTAAAGTTGGAATCGATTTTCATTTTTATTAGCCATGTACACTGTCTCTTCTGTGAATTTTTTACAATCTCCTTTGCCTATTTTTCTGTAGGGCTCACAATGTTTGAAATGATTTTTTTTTCTTTTTTTTCTTTTTTTTGAGATGGAGTTTTGCTCTGTCCCCCAGGCTGGAGTGCAGTGGCGCAATTGCGGCTCACCGCAACCTCCACCTCCTGAGTTCGTGCCATTCTCCTGTGTCAGCCTCCTGATTAGCTGGGACTACAGGCTTGTGCCACCACGCCTGGTTAATTTTTTGTATTTTTTTTTTTAGTAGAGACAGGGTTTCACATGTTAGCCAGGATGGTCTCGATCTCCTGACCTTGTGATCCACCCGCCTTAGCCTCCCAATGTGCTGGGATTACAGGCATGAGCCATCATGCCCAGCCATGTTTTGAAATTATTTTTAAGAGCTCTTTCTTCATTAAGGTTGTTAGCCCTTATTTTGTCAAGTTAGGACCTTGTTTTCATTTGCTTTTCATCCTCTAATTTTATTTATAATTATTAAATAAATATGTTTTTATTTAATGTATTCAAATCAATCATTTCCATTGTGATTTTCTGTTGGACATCTCTTCATAAGGCAAACCTACACATAAAAAAAACTAGGCAATTCTAATCCAACTCCCCAATGTCATTATTTTGTCATCATGATTCAAAGATGAATAAACTGATAGGTAAAGAAACCACATGACTGGTACAAGGTATCATAGCTACTTAGAGGCAAAGCTAGGACTAAAGATTTTAAAAGTTAACATTTATTGGCCAGGCACAGTGGCTCAGGCCTGTAATCCAAGCACTTTGGGAGGCCGAGGCGGGTGGATCACCAAGTCAGGAGATAAAGACCATCCTGGCTAACACGGTGAAACCCCGTCTCTACTAAAAAGACAAAAAATTAGCCGGGCGTGGTGGCCGCGCCTGTAGTCCCAGCTACTCGGGAGGCTGAGGCAGGAAAATGGCGTGAACATGGGAGATGGAGCTTGCAGTGAGCCGTGATTGCACCACTGCACTCCAGCCTGGGCAACAGAGCAAGACTCCGTCTCAAAAAAAAAAATTAACATTTATTAAGTGTAGAATATGTGACAGGCTGTGCTGAATGCTTTTTAAACATTAATTAAAGACAACCCTATGAAGCAAGTATATTTCTATCACCATTTTACAGAGAAGGAAACTGAGGCTGCAAGCACTGAAACAACAAGCCTACTCAGAGTCACACAGGTAGTAAGTGGCAGCAGCATGATTTGAATGCAAGCTCATCTGACTGTCGGAGTCATGGCTTGTCTTAGCACTAAATTAAACTGTCTCTCAGGGCCGGGCGCAG
Source organism: Chlorocebus sabaeus (assembly GCF_047675955.1). Lineage (NCBI taxonomy): Eukaryota > Metazoa > Chordata > Mammalia > Primates > Cercopithecidae > Chlorocebus > Chlorocebus sabaeus. The sequence continues at coordinate 46,928,594 of NC_132929.1, read as the reverse complement.
TGGCTCATGGCTGTAATCCCAGCACTTTGGGAGGCCACGGTTGAGAATCACTTGAGCTCAGGAGTTCGAGACCAGCCTGGACAACATGGCGAAACTCCATCTCTACAAAGAATACAAAAAATAGCTGGGTGTGGTGGCACATGCCTGTGGTCTTAGCTACTCGGGAGGCTGAGGTTGGAGGATCGACTGAGCCCGAGAGCTCAAGGCTGCAATGAACCGAGACTGTGCCACTGCACTCAAGTCTGGTCAACAGAGAAAGACTCTGTCTCAACAAAATAAAAATAAACTGTCTCTTGAGTCTCCTGACACACTGCATCAAATGCACCTTTTCAGGAGAGTTGCTTGGGTTCACATTTACCTGGTACACAGCACGCAGGCTGCAGCCTGGGCCCCGGCCAGGCAAGATGTAGGGTGTGAGGTTGTGAGGTTGTGCTCTGCCCCATTCACTCTGGGACAGCTCTGCCCTTGAGTCCAGGATATTTTCTTAGTGCCCCCATGCATTTGCCCATCCAGAACGCATCCCAACTCAGTGTACCTCAGCCACTATAAATCAGCCAACCACACATGCTGCCCTTGATGCTTCTGAATATCAAGGGAAAGGATTTGGCTCATCCTGCTCTGCTCTTGAGGCTTGCGCATCAACGTTTGAGTTATGTCATTATTTTTTTAAGCGATAGAAATCTAGTCAATGATTTGTAGCAATCACCACTGTGCAATGTGTGCTGAAAAATTCTGTCTATCCTTACAGAAGGAGGGAGAAACCTAGCAAATTAGTCTGATTTTCTTGACACAATTCTGTGATGGGCCAGTATGAGGTAAGGCTGAAATCAGGTGCTATGATTAAAAGATTATGATAATGTGAAAAAGTCAGTCATCACATAAATTAGAAAATGTTTTCAAGGAAACCAAGAGAGATACATCCTTGGAGGTCAAGGGTCACCCAGAGGTCAAGAAGGACTGTAAAGGGCATTTAGGATTAGATAGAAAAGGCTGTCACTATCCCCTTTTTCTTGAACGTTACCATCAATGGCTATGATGCCCCGCACACCTGCTCTCTTCCTGTCTCTTCTGTCTTCCTTGTTGGCTCTCCCTGTGACTCAAACCAGAACTACAAAAATGTCAACAAGAACCAACCCTCACTATCAAACTATGTACTCTGGAGAAATACTCTTACACTCCAACCTCTTTATTATGGCATGCTAAGGTCTCAAAAACACAACACCTCAAGACCTGCACGCTCATTCAGGCTGCTTCCCTGTACTTCGAGTTTCCTCCTGCTGCTGATGGCCCAAGGTGAATAAAAGGAGCCGTCACCAGCTCATGCCAAGCCCTCCTTCTTCAGTGGTGGCATCACCGTCCTTCCAGGAAATGACTCTCCAAGCTTTCCTGGGCCTCTGGGACCCACTCTCTTGCCAACTCTCAAGTCTTCCTTTGTACTATCTCTCAGATAGCCTCTTTCTTCTCCATGCCGTCCTCCACCAGCCTCATCTAAACCATCATCCAGATAACTGCAGTTAATGTTCTCTGATTTCCCTATGCACCTTTGTCAAAAGTCAGATGGGTGTATTTCCAGGTCGTCTATAGCATTCCACTAATCTACGTGCCTTTCCCTCACCAATACAACACTGTCTTCATTGTTATAGCTATGAATGTCTTAAAACCGGGAACACTCATTCCCCCTCCTTTATTCTTCTTTTTCAAATTTGTTTTCAAAAGTTTGACTATGATATGTCTTGGTATAACTTTCTTTCTATTTAGGGTTTGCTCAATTTCTTGAATCTCTAAGTTTGGGTCTTATGCTCAGTTTGGGAAGTTTTCAACCGGTATTTCATTGAGTAGTTTTTCATCCCACTCTTTTTCCTCCTCCTTTGTCTTCAAAGACAAAAATGTTAGATCTTTTGTTAGAGCCTTTTTTTTTTTTTTTTTTTTTTTTAGGCAGAGTTTCACTCTGTCACCCAGGCCAGAGTGCAGTGGCACGATCTTGGCTCACGGCAACCTCTGCCTCCCGAGTTCAAGTGATTCTCCTGCCTTAGCCTCCGAAGTAGCTGGGATTACAGACATGTGCCACCATGCCTGGCTGATTTTTGTATTTTCAGTAGAGATGAGGTTTCATCATGTTGGTCAAGCTGGTCTCAAACTCCTGACCTCAGGTGATCCACCCACCTCGGCCTCCCAAAGTGCTGGTGTTACATGTTATAGTCTTACAGGTCCCTGAGACTCTATTCTTTTTTTTTTTCCCCTTTTTTCCCAGTCTATTTTTATCTCTGTTGCTCAGGTTGGGTAAATTTTGTCGTTACATCTTCCAATCCACTGGTTCTTTCCTGTCATCTCCATTCTGCTGTTTAATCCATTAGTTAAGTTTTATTTTTGTTATTATATTTTTCTATTCTAAAATTTCCATTTGGGATTAAAGACTTAAATGTAATGTTAGAAACTGTAAAATTACTAGAAGAAAACATAGGAGAAATACTACAAGTCACTGGCCTGGAATAATTGTTTGTATTTAACCCCAAAAGTGCAGGCGAAAATAGACAAATGGGATTACATGAAACTAAAAAGCTTCTGCACAGCAAAGGAAACAACTAATAGTGTAAAGAGACAACCCACAGAATGGGAGAAAATATTTGAAAGCCAAACATCCGATAAGGGGTTAATATCCAAAATATATAAGGAACTCAAACAACTCAACAGTAAGAAAATAAAAAACCCAATTAAAAAATGGGCAGAGGACCTGAATAGACATTTCTCAAACAAAGATATGCAAACAGCCCACAGGTATATCAAAAGATCCTCAAGATCGCTAAGCTTTAGGGAAATGCAAATTAAACCACAGTGAGCTATCATCTCACACACACCTGTCAGAATGGTTATTATCAAAAAGACAAAATAAATCAAGTGTTGGTGAGTATGTGGAGAAAAAGAAAATCTCGTATACTATTGGTGGGAATGTAAATTAGTACAGCCATTACGGAAAAGTGTACAGAGCTTCCTCAAAAAAACTAAAAGTAGAGTTACCATATGATCCAGCAATCCCACTTCTGGGTATTTACCCAAAAGATTTGAAATCAGTTTGTCAAGAGAGATCTAGAGAGATCTGCACTCCCATGTTCAATGCAGCACTATTCACAATAACCAAGTTATGGAATCAATCTATGTGTCCATCAACAGATGAACATGGTATACCTATGCATATGATGAGACATTATTCAACCTTAAAAAGGAAGACAATTCTACATGCTACAACATGGATGAATCTGCAGGACGTTACGCTAAATGAAATAAGCCAGGTACAGAAGACAAATATCACATGTTTTTACTTATATGTGGAATCTAAAACATCAAACTCACAGAAGCAGAGAGTAGAATGGTGGTTACAGAGGCTGGAGGGTGGGTGGAATGGTGAGGTTAAGGTCAAAGGGTAGAGAAACTTAGGAGGAATAAGCGCTTTTTGAGATCTATTGCACAGTGTAGTGAAAATAGTTAATAACAGTATTTTGTACATTTCAAACTTGCTAAGAGTAAATTTCAGATATTCTCGCTACAAAAAATAGTATTTGAGGTAAGGAATATGTTAGGTTGATTTCATTATTCCACATTGTATTCATAAATCATAGCATTATGTACCCCAAAAGATAATGCAGTTATAAATGTCAATCTACAATAAAATGTTTTACAATTTTTTGAAAATAAAATAAAATTTCCATTTGCTTCTTCTATTTCTTTGCTGAGACTTCTCATTTATATTTTATTTATTTGTCTCAGGCGTGGTCATAATTGCCCCTTGAAGCATTTTTATGATGGCCACTTCAAAGTCTTTGTCAGATATTCCCACATCTCTGTCAACTCAGTGCTGGCATCAACTGATTGTCTTTTTCATTCAGTGTGAGATCTTCCTGGTTCTTAGTGTGATGAGTGATTTTCCATTGACACCTGGACATTTTAGGTATTATGGTATGAGGTGCTAGATCTTATTTAAACCTTCCCTTTTCCCTGGCTTCTTCTGACACTGCTCCGGCAAGGAAGGGGGGCCTCTGTCATTATGGCCACGTGGGAATAGAAGGCCAGGTTCCCCACTTGGCCTCCAGTAACACCAGAGAGGGAAAGGGGAGTCATCATTGCTTCTGGGTAGAAGTGGGAGTTCCAGCTCCCCACCAGGTCCCCACTGACATGTCCCTGGCTTGGAGGGGAAGGAGAGCCTCCTGTGGCCTGTGCTGGTACCACAGCAGGAAGGCTCAGAGCGATGCATGACTTCGTTACTGCTGGGTGGTGGCAAGAGTCCTAAGTGTCCATTAGGCCTCCTCTGACCACCCCAGTAGGAACTAAGAATTAGTGTCCTAGAGATGGAAATGGATTGCTGGACATCAAACAAGAAATTAATGACAAAGCTGGGGCTCAACGCCCATGCCTTTGGCTGCAAGACCATTTGCTTCTAAACGAAACACACAGGAAGAATGCCAGCCCCCTGCCCAACAGAATAATGAGAGATCTCACAAGCCAAAGGACAGCGGCTGCCTCCCTTCACATCCTGCCAGACCCCAGACCAGAAAGCACATGTGGCTGTGCGCCACCACCCCCTAAACAACACACACACGTCTACTTAGGACGGGTCTCCCATCCAACATACACAGCAAAAACATGTTCCCGAGCCAAGAACCACAGCATCACAGTCACCTTCGGGGCTGGTGGTCTTCCATCTGGAGAGGTTCTGGCTTTCCTACTGCTGGAATCTCTGAAACCAAGATACACCCAGGAGCAGCCAGCAGGCCGGGCAACCCCCTCCTAACTGGAGAGCTGGGTCTGCACCCAGCTGGAGGCGCCTTCTTCGGACCTGGGGCCTCCCTCTGGCCCTGGCCGGCCAGCCGCGGTCTCAGCACAGCACTGCTTATTCTCCAGTAAGGGAAAGCTGGTGACCCAGGAGGGGAAACTCTGCTTTCTAACAGTCTTTGTTTTTGTTTCCATTTAAAAAGGTTAGTGACTTTATTGCATGTGGAAAGAACCAAAGTAACAATTTCAAAGAGGCTCAGCATGTTTTGGATCTGACCAAATATACAGAACTTTTGAGTGAGGAGGAAAGAAAAAGGAAAAGAGGGAGCAAAAGTTTATTCCATATTCACTGTGTGCCAGACACAAGCCTTGGTGCTCCGTCCATGCTCTCGCCTGCCTTTCACAATAAAAAAATTCCAGCTAGAATCAAGTTCCAAACTCCAGTCAGCAGGCTGCTGGGAGTCAGGCAGAGCTGCTGGACGCCAGGAGAGTACACAATAATAAACCAGTGTAGGGTACAAAATTTTTTCTTTTCTTCTCTTTTCTCTTTTCTTTTCCTTTCCTTTCCCTTGCCTTCCTTTCTCCCTCCCTTTCCCCTTCCTCTTCTCTTCTCTTCTCTTCTCTTCTCTTCTCTTCTCTTCTCTTCTCTTCTTTCTGGCTGGGACTCACTCTGTCCCCCAGGTTGGATTGCAGTGGCATGAACATGGCTCACTGCAGCCTCAAAATTCTTGAGCTCAAGTAATCCTCCTACTTTAGCCTCCCATATATGTAATTGGGACCACAGGTGCACACCACCAGCTGGGACCACAGGTGCACACCACCATGCCTGGCTAATAGTTCGATGTTTTGTAGAGATGGGGTCTTACTTTGCTGCCCAGGCTGGTCTTGAACTCCTGGGCTCAAGCGATCTTCCCGTCCTGGCCTCCCAAAGTGCCAGAATTACAGGCATGAGCCACCATGCCTAGCCAGGGTATACAATTTAAATCAAGAAATAGAATGACAATAACAATATTAATAAGGTCATTGGGTGCCAAAATTTTGAAATAATATGATTTAAAAATTTTAATTCACTAGAATAGCTACCTAAATAATTTAAAATTGTATTAAAGTAACTGCCTATGTTGGTACCATTCAAGCTGATAAATATCCCAATCTTTTGATAGAACTTGTGAATTAAGCTTTATTCTTATGAGCACTGGAATGTCTATGAATGATTTTGTTGACTATCAGGATATTTCAACATTCATTCTTCCTACAATTTAAAACAATTTTCAAATATTATAATCATCTAGACAAGCGGTCCACAAACTCTGGCCCACAGGTTAAACCTGACCCTCTGCCTGTTTTTGCCACATTTTCAAATGATTGAATAAAAATCAAGAGAAGAACATTTTATGGCAAATAAAAATCACATGAAATTAAAATTGCGGTGCCCATAAATCAGTTTTACTGGAACACAGTCCTGCCCATTCATTTATCTATTGTCTATGGCTTCTTTCGTGCTCAAAAGGCAAAGCTGATTAGTTGCAACAAAGACCACACAATCTGCAAAGTCAAAATATTGTTTGGCCCTTTCCAAGAAAATGTGCGGACCCCCAATGTAGACAGTCTGTCAAATGGTGGTGCTGGTGTCAGACTGAAAACATATCGAGACGATGATGATGATGATGATGAAAACAGCAACAGCCACGACCACCAGCTTGGCAAATGAGAAAGCCAAAAAAGCATCACGAGACACCGAGTGGGTAACTTATGAGCGAGCCCACTGTGCAATGTGAGAGAGAGTGCGACCATATGAGAAGCGACAGCACAAAGCTCTGTGTTTTGAGACCATATCAAGTAAATGCACACTCTACATTTATTCTGTAGGGGAGAAAGTCTGAATTGCGAGAGATCTGAACTCTGAGAGGTCTTTAAGAATGTAACCCTCCCATCAAACATAACAGGCTTCTACTTCCTTTCTCCTTCTTCCCTCTCCCCCAACCTTGTTTCCTCCTCTTGGGAGGCAGATCCCACCCCAAATCTTTCTGAATTCCCGCCAATCTGAATCTGATGCCTGTGTGGGTCCCCCAGCCTCTCTATGGCATGTTTATCACAGTGACTTTCCTCTCACCTGCCCCCTGCTAAGGCTGTAAGTATCATATTACTCCCCACCTCTCACACCCCCAAGCAAGAACACACCTTCTTCATCGGTAAGAAGAAAGAAGTTCTAGTGTTCACCTGCACAAGAGTTGGCACTTCATTGCATTGGAGGCTTGAGCAAACACCGTACCTATGTTCTCTCCTCTAACTCCTACAGCATGTACAGAGACTGTTAGCCCATTTCACACACGAGGAAACTGAAGCTTAAAGAGATTAAGCTGCCCAAGGCCACACACGCAGAGTCAGGTCTGGAATTCACACACTTTGCAGTGCATGACGCTGCCACCTGATGTACAGTAGGGGCTCAGAAAGCACTGGATGCCTGAGCGAATGACTGCATAGCCATGCCCACACAGGACCACTAACACACAGCAGCGCAATCTCAGAAGCTGCCAAGACCTTCCACTCCATGGGACCTCTGTGAACACTGAAATAACTTCCCTCTCTGGAACCCAGAAAGTCACCACTTGAACAGTACCTCTCACACCCCTTGCTAAGAGTGAGGTATCAAGTTCCTCCAATCTGAGCCCCAGGAAAGAACAGTTACTAGTGAGGAAAGGAAGGGTAGGCAGAAAACAAGCACCTGTTCTGTTTCTGGGTCCCCCTCATCTGGGCCTCCCAGATGCAATTTCTCTGAAGACCCCATGAGCAGCATGGACCACTCTTATTACAGTTCCTGCTTTTGACCTGGTCATCACATGGCCGGGAAGTGTATTTCCAAAGCAGAACATGAGATCAGAAATAAATAAACATCAGCAAATTGAACATTCATGTTGGTAGTGCCAATTTTTAGATTGGGAGAAACTAGAAACAACCTAGATCCCTGACAGAGGGTGAGGAACGGCTAAGGAAACCGCGATGGAGCAAAATGATGGAAAGCGTCATTGTGCTTTACAAAATGGGAACCCTGCTTAGGTGGAAAGTGGGAAATGTTGACACAAAATCATATTAGTGGAAAAGACAAATCTGCATGTGCTAAATTAAAATATAAGCCTATATCAAGGAGAAAGCAGAGCAATATCAGCGCGGCATTATGCATACATGTGCTCCTGTGAAAGAGGCCAAGAAGACAGAGCATCCTGTGAGAGGCTGAGAGCAGGGAGAGACCTTTCCTCCCTGAGGTACTCACTAACTGGCCTGATAGCTCCTGCCCCGGGCTCCACCGCCAGCATTTGTTTTGGAGTCAGATGACTTGAAATTCAAACATCACTCTGATGTCTACTTGCTGTGTGAGCCTGTGAACATTCCTTAGCCTCTCTGAGCCTCAGTTTTCTAGCTGTAGAGTAGAAATAATAGTGTCTAGTTCGCATAGGTTGTTGAGAGGATTAAATAAAAGAAGCCAGGTAAATCCCAGTACCTGACACGGAGTTCTGTAAATGGCAGCTCCTCCCTGCTTAGCTGACCAGAAGATCTCTGAACTTCAAGCAGAATGAAATCTCGGGCCTCAACTAAAACATCACTAAAGTCAAGCAGGTCCTGGGTACTTCTCTGCTCTGGAAAAGACTCTAAATGAAACTAAAGGCTATACTGTCACTACACGCCCTGTAATGAGACTTCAAAACTTGAAGACACAGCTCTACCCTCAGGGCTCACCTTACAACCAGCAATAAACTCTCCTACATAGTTCCCAAGGGGCTTCATGTGCACGGTTGGATTGGATCCTCCTGTCAATCATTAGGTAAGTGTAACTATTATTATCCCCCACCAAGAACAAGGCAATGAGAGGGCAGAGAAACCAGAAAAGAGAGCAGAGTGGGGATTTGCATCCAGGCCAGACGGCCTCCACGGCTCCTGATTTTGCTCTCAAGACAGCTGCATTCTCTACCCTCAGCCACTTGGCTAGGGACTGTCAGGTCACAGCAAAGCTAGCAAGGAGCAGAGCCAGTGCAGAATTGGCCAGCACCACGGAGGACACAACAGATGTCAGTGCCCAGCCCGCAAGTAGTCTGACAACCTAGCATGAAGGCAGGAGACAAGGGGCAGGGTAATGTCATCAAAGGGGCAGCCGGAAACCATGGAACTGGAGCAAAGGGAGGAGCAAGCCAGACAGAATCCAAGGCATGTGAGGGTCAGGGGTCAAACAAAGGAGATCAATCAAAGAGTCAGTCGCCAATTCACCCAAAGCAAGTCTTGGAGCCCTGGAAGAGAAGTTGCTTCTGTCCTTCCTAAAGGATATGCAGGCTCAGGACTCAGCCAAAGTGGGGGGGGGGGGGGGGGGGGGAAGTGACAGCTAACATTCAAGTGGCATTTTCCTACACGCCTGAGATACTTTTGAGCATTTTCCAGGAGGAAAAACTACAGCCCCAGAGGCCAAGGAACCTGTTCAAGGCCCAAAACTTGGTAGAGCCAAGGCTCAAACTCAGGACCTGGCTCCAGAGTGCTCTCCTCCTCAGCACCACCGTGCTGCTGCCTGACCTGGGAAAGGAGGTGGGCTCCTCTTCCTACACATCACAAGTGATCAGAGACGCCACATTTCAGGGGGAAAAGTATGTCTGGCAACTACAAATTTGTAACTTGCTGATACGATTGGAGGGTTTCCAAGAAGGAAGCAGGTAGGGCAGCCTCCCAGCAGTCCGTTTATCCTTTTTCATAGGAAATTAATCTTCTTCTCTCTCCTGACTCTGCCTTTAAGAAAAATGGTTAAGTAAAAGACATGGCTGTCACCCTCCCACTCCTGTAGTCACGTGGCTGCATCCCCACCATAAATCAAAGCTGATGCCCCCTTTCATCAGATGCCTGCAGATAATTCCCCTGCGATTTCCCTGCTGGGGCTCAGAGGGCCAAGGCCTAAAGGGTTAACATCTCATTTCCTCTTGTCTTTCAAGCCTTAATCCCCATCCTGAGCTGGGTGCATTCCAAGCCCACCTGGAGCAGGTCATGACGAGCTCCCAGCCCATGGCTGGCCCTTCATTTCCCCTGGCAGGAGATTAGATGGGGCGCCCATTAATCACTCAATGCTTTGGTCCTCACTGCTGGCCAGGTCTTAGGCAGCTACCCAAGGGCCGGGAGGGTGGAGCAGGCCACATGCTGCCCACCTGGTTGTGGGCTGCCCAGTGCTACCCTCCTGGGACAAAACACAGTGGCACTGTGAGCCTGGCTCACTGCCCTTGGACCACGCCCTAGAGAAGCAGGGATAAGCAGCACCTCTGCCTGGGGTGCCACCTCAGTGATCAGCTTTGGAAAGGCAGGTAGGAGAAGACAACATGGGCAGTACACTTAGCTGAAAGACTGGGTAGACAGGAAAAGAGGTAAACAGAAAGAGACCACTTTCCCAAGACAACTCATCAATACACAGAACTGCTGCCTCTTGTTCCTTGGGTTCTTCTTTGGGGAATCTAAAGGGAAGATGGGGAAGGGGAGTGGGGTGAGCAGGGATGTTGGATGGATAACTCATTATTATCACTGCACAGCTGGGAGTGCTCATTTGCTGGGTTTGAATACACAGTTGTAACATTCAGCCCTATGCCGTTCAGACCCAAACTCCTGGATCTGAGGGGGCCTGAGATTATATACATTTTTCCTACAGCGATATATTGAGCTCCAATTGTCTCAAGCACCGATCAGGCACGGAGTAAAGAAATGGGGCGAGAACTGACACTGAGCGCCTGCTATGTGACAGGGCTCTGCCTTAAGCTCTGCATACCCACACACTGGTCCCCCACCAGCCCTCCAGACTTTGGCCATCCTCCTGTTACACAAGGGGAAACTGAGGCTGGGTGGGTGGGGAGTGGAGCAAGGCCTGTTGAATGAAAGAGATCTGTCAACAGCCAGATCCCATTCTGGGAAAGAAGGTTCAACTCACTGTGCCTGCAGGGAGGAAGGGGCTGGCTTTGCCTGTCCAGCGCTATTTGGGGAGTCCCAACCCAAGCAACTTGGAGCTCTTGAACAAACCCATCCTGGCCTTTCTCACTTGGCACTCGCTCAGACCCCAAAAGAAATTCACAGGGAGTCTGATGGTGAGTGGGCTTACATGCCTTCAAGTAGGCTGAGGGGGCTGGGCCTTCAGGACTGAACTAAATACCCCTCAGGCCAAAGGAGAGGACCCTCCTCCTGGCCTTGGCCACAGTTCTCCATTGCTCACTCCTTAGAGTCAAGGTCAGGGCCTCTGTCAAAAAGGAACATGCTGCCTGGGATAAAGTGGCATATTAACCCACCACCTGTCGCTAGAGCCACATTGTAAAGGAAGCCCAGGGCAGTGGTCTCCAAACCCGGGTGTGCAGAAGAATCGCCTGAGGCAACCCGAAAAATGCCAGTTCTCGAGCCCTGCTTCCACCCTGGAGCCTCTGTTTTTCTTTCGCCAGATCTGAATTTTGATTCAGATGTTCCCAGGACAACTGTTTCAGGAAATAATGATATAGTGGAAAGAACACCAGACTTAGAGAGCTGGGTTTAAGATTTCAGCTCCAAACCTGAGCTGCTGACCTCAGGCAAGTAAGCCTCAATTTTCTTCCTGGACAATGCAGATGCTGATGCCTCCCTTATAGGTGGCTGGGAGGATTAAAAGAGAAACCACTGAAAGCCCCAAGCATCGCACACACCAGTGCTCACTAAGCATGGCCCCAATGAGGCTAACAAGCCAGCGAGGCTGTGGGCACAGAAGTAAGTTTTGATGGTAGGAGGAAAAGAGAGCAAAATAGGCCCAGATGATGAAGGGGTGTCCCAGACTCAGCACAGCAGTCCTGCGGAGGAGGAGTAAAATTGGAGGATCCCAAGAGGGGGCCAGAGGCAGCAAAGCAGCCTAAAGTCAGAGCTTCCCCTGAATCTCCTCCTCCGCTTGTGTCAGCCTGCATCATATGTTAGCTCCCAGCATGACATTTTAAATCCATTTTCACAGCAAGGATATTCAGCAAATACACATGAAACCTTTACATCTGCGCAGAATTAAACATCACGATTCTGCATACACACGCAAAGAAAGAGAAAAAGTGGGAAAATCAGAAAGGAGACAGAAGGGAAAAGTGAGATGGGGGGTCAAACCCAGGAAAGTAGTCATGTGCTTTCAAGTGTGTTGGGGCCATTAACATGTGGACAGTGTGTTCCATGACCTGGAGAGGCCCAAGGAGGCTGCTCAGGAGAAACCTCTGAGTGGCTGGGGAGGCGAGGCTCATCCAGGCTGAACATAGAGCAGGTGCAAAGAAAGCAGGGAAGAGACACAGGAGTCTGTGCAAGAAAGGCTGGGTGGGATATACTGTCTGGCAAAATTTAGATCAGAAGAGAGGAAATCTGAATTTCTGAGCTGGGGATGGGAGGTGTGGGGAGGGCAGATAAGACCATGATAAAGAAACTGGGTGAGTGGAGGGATGGCCTTCAAGCAGGAAGGCGTTGGGATGGCTCTTGGATCAATAAAGTAGACCGGGATTAGGAAACATTTTAAATGCCCTGATGAAAATTAACTTTGATTCAACCATGTCCATATAGTACTTTTCTATCTCTCAGCCTTTCCTCAAGCTCTTTCCTCTGCTTGGCCTGTCCTCTCTCCCCACCAGCCTTTCCCATCTCCCTGAACTCCTCCTTAGGCTTCAAAGCCTAGTGGTAACTGCCCTAGCTCCTCTCATGCAGAATCAATTTCTCCCTCATCCGCATCACCTTGATGTTTTGCACATCCCCCTTGTATTGCGGTTATTTCTTTACTCCCCTTTCTCCTCTGGGCGGTTATTTATCATCTGCTAGCCTGTGGACTCCCTGAAGGCAATGATATTGTCTTGTTCAGAGCGTAAGTCCCAGCACATAGTAACAGTCCCTGGCACGTAGCAGATGCTCAGAAATATCTGTTGGAGAAAAATTAAATAGAAGCGAATACTGGGGAGCCATTGTGATTTCTTGAGAGAAATGATGTGGTGAAATCAGAATTTTAGAAATATTAATCTGTCAGCATGAAAGAAGATGGATTAAAATGAAGAAAGCAACCCGTGGCTGGGAGTCAAGAGGGGAGATTATTACTGTAATTTGGACATGGTTGAAGGTGGGGGCAGTGGGAATGGAGACAGGGAAATAATTCGTCAGATATCACAAAAGAATGTGGAAGAGATTTTGCGATGAAAGAGTTATAAATGTGGGGGACAGAATGGGAGTGTTGGGGACATTTAAACATTGAGACTCCCAGCAATTAGGATAAAAGTGGTGGGGGGATGGAGAAGAAGGCAATACACAGCCTCTGTGTAGGGTAACTGATGGCAATCTCCACAAGTTTTTCCGGGCAAAAACAAAAACAAACTCCAAGTCAAAAATCTCCCCACCCCCGATCTTCCTCCCAAACTCTGAGCTGTATTTTTCTTTCCCTAACAGCCAGTAAGAAACATTTCCTCATGGCATAGAGACTGAAAAGAAGGTAATGCCAATCTGGTGCCCTGCCCAGTGCTGGGCACAGAGGAGATCACATGAGTTCAACTGGCCAGCCTCCCCACAAGGGACCAACCCAGTTGCGTATTCAGAAGGGACTCCAGTATCCTGCTCACCCAAACTCATTTCCCAGGCCCAGACCTCTGGGAAATCCCTGCTCCAGCACTGCAGAGATTTCTAGGAAAGTCCCAGGACGCCCATCTGCTTCCTCACATTAATTTCAGGGCTAGGATTTTGTTTTCTAAAGGAATTCAACTATGATGCCAACGAAAATCTATAGGAATTGAGGAGTTCCGTATTTAAGTCACATTTTTAAAATGTTTGCTTCTTTGTATATTGAGACCCAGTAAGACCCTAGTAAGCCCAGTTACCCTATCACCTTCAACAATATCAATTAAATAGAAGACAAGCAGATTTTAAAAGCCGTGTGATCCTTGAAAAATCTTTAGACTGTTCTGGGTCCTGGGTGCACCCAGCTGTGAATGGAGGGTTGGACAAGGTGATTGCTTACATCTCTCTCGGGTCTCTATTTCTCTATTTCCAAATTCCAACAGGCATCCAATGATCGCTATCCACGTCCAAGTTTTAGACTCATAGCCCGAAAAGGGCGAAGCGCAGCGTGGTAGAGGTCGCAAAGGAGACAGGAAGAGAAGCAAGCATGCACTTTTAATGAGACGGCAAAGGAGGCTGGGAGGCACGGTGCTGGGTGTGGACTGCTTAAAAAACTCATTAGACCACAAATTCCAGACACTTAGGTGGGCCCGAGAACACCCTGAAATCCCCTTCCCAAGTCAGGGCTGATGTTATTTCAAAGAAAAAGAAAACTTAACTTCCAGATCTATAGAGCTCCAAGGTGAGCTCGCTGTGCAAAAACTACTTCTGTAAGTGCGCCAAGGGGCCGCAGGTACTTGGTCTGCACTTGAGGAAGTGTCCAAAGTCGGCGGAAACAACTCATCCACTCGGGCTCCGGGCGCTCGCTGGTTTGCAGCAACCAAGCTGAGACAGACACACACACAGATGCGGGGGCCCAGGCCAGGGCTCAAGGAGCGCTGACCGAGACTTGCCCGGCTCTCGCGCCCCAGGCGGGAGGGAGGCGAGGCTGAGGCGGGGGGCGCACGGGCTGGGTGTGCACTCGCCGGTCCCCCTCCGACTCGACCCGGGAAGCACGGGGCCCCGACACGGGGACAACTGAGGTGGATAGTCCCTAGAGTTTAAGACTGTCCCTAGAGTCGAGGGTGGAGGGGTGAGTGCTGGCGCCAGCACAGAGCAAGACTCCCAGCAAGGAAGAGAACCAGAGAAGGAGGCGCAGCCGTCCGCACGGACCAGGCGCGCGCTGGCTCCCCGAGCCCGGAGCGGCGCAGCCCGCGGCGCCCCGGACACACCCACTGGGTTGCCGGCGCCAGCCCGCCCCGCCGGCCAGAGTGCTGGGGCCGGAGCCGGGGCAGCGGAAGCCGTGTCGGGGAGGCGCGGACCGCGCGCAGGGGGCGCGGGGCGCGTGGCTCTGCTCACCTGGCGGTCCGCGTCCCGGAGCGACCGGCGGCCGCCTCGCCTCGCCTCGCCCCCGCGTGGTTCCCGGCGCCGGGCAGCCCGGAGCGCCGCCGCATGGACGGCCGCCGCCGCCCCGCCGCCCCGCCGTCCCGCGCCCGCCCTGTACGGGCTCCCGCTGTGCCCCGATTCCGCGTCGGGCTGCGCGGGCGGCCAGCGGTTCAGGAGCGCGCGGAGAGCTCTGGCTCGAAGTTTGCGATCCAAGAGCGGGATCCACGCTCCGTCGGTCCCTCCTCCCTCCCCCTTTGCGGCCTCCCGCTGTCATCTGGAGCCGCTCCTGCCGCCCCCTGGCGGCTGCTGCGGGAAGGGCCGGACCCCATCCGCCCCCCATCCGCAGACCCCCGAGGTCAACAACAGGATGGTCCCTGGGTCCCAGGGGAAGAGACATCACCCAGTAGGAGGGAGCACGGTCTAGACAGAGGCCACGAAGGCGGGAGGGGGCGACAGTGGACAGGAGAGTGGCCCAGCTGGCCAGGGCTGTCTAAGTGAGAGGAAAAGGGAGAGGGCGGTTGAGACCAGGCCCTGAATTCCGCCTTCGTCTTATCCTGAGGTCTGTGGGGACCTGTTGAAGGACTGGGGCACGGGACGGACGTGGGCGTCCTTCCATTTGGAACAGCCATTCCGGCAGCATCAGGATGGGGCGGAGGCAAAGCGGGTAGCGGGCGAGACAAGTGGTGCTGTACACCTGTGCGAGAAGGGGGCGGTGACTCTAAGGGCAGGAAGGAGCCCTGGTCACACACACACTCCCACGCAAGGTAGGACGCGCTGGGCTCCTTCTGAGGCCAAGGGAAAAGGACAAGAGCCCTCCAAATTCCAACTGGGGTTAGACAGCATGGGGAGGAGACACACACACCCTGACAGCCAGAGCCATTCGGGATTCTTTCTTGTCTTATTCAGGGTAATATTTTGTTGGGGGAAAAAAATGCCTGCTGCAAAAAAAAAAAAAAAATTATTATTATTATTGTCATTAATAATGATAAAAATCAAACTTTGATACCTTCGTTTTACGAATGGGGAAATTATTGCCCCCAAAAAGGCATGACCAAAGAGATGCGGTTAGTTAATGGCGGGAAAATTACTAGGACCCTGTTTCTTGAGTCCTAATTCAGAGCCAAATTCTTTACATTCGAGCCAAGGTGTTCAGAGCTGGGAAGGCAGGAAATAGAGTGACTGTGTGGAACTGTCTCTTCTTTCCCTCAGAGCAGGGAGGGGGTGACAAATATTTGAAGAGGCTCTCCAGGTACAGGCGTTTCCCTAAATTTGAGTCAGCCTGTTTGTTTATCGCTGCCTCTAAAGCTTGCCTGCAGGGGTTGTTTTGAAAGTGCAGGTGTACCGAGAGGACAATGAAGGAGGTGGCAGAATGCAAGCTCCCTGCCCCAGAGCCAGGCCGCACCAGGGCTGGGTGCAGTGTGCTTCGTGGGAGCAGAAGGGAGCTCCCAGGGAAGATTGTCCTCCAGAAAAAAAAATTAACAAAAGTGAAAGTGGCAACCCAAGAGATTAGGCCAAAGAAAGAAACACCACTTTGAGTGCCGACTACTGGCCCAGAGGCTGGCAGAGCCAGTTCTGACTTATTCAAGAGCTGGTTCCAATGGGATGAAACAATTCCACACTTTATCAAACAAATTTTGATGGGAGGCACCTGGTGTAAATGGGATTAGATTAAATCTGAGTGTCACGAGTCTCATGGGTCCAAATTAAGTCGATCTAACAGCTCTAGTAACTACTGGCCAGTTTACACCATTTAGAATTGATTTTTTAAAAAAAACCTACACAACTTTAGAATGTACTTAATGTCACTGAATTGTACACTTAAAAATGGTTAAAATGGAAATTTTATGTTATGTACATTTTACCATAATTTTAAAAAAGAAAGCAAAACTAATAAGATTTGTTCAAAGATTTACTAATTCATTTGAGACACGTATTTAGTGCCTTGGTGTGGCCTTGGTGCTAGGATTCAAAGATGAAAGGAAGAAAACTTTCCATTCTAAAAGAAACTCCACGTAAGGTGAAGAAGATGAAATACAGCCAGAAAACCATACCAGTAGGTGGTAGGTATATGTAGAAGTATTTAGGAGCTCATACAGGAGTGCCTGCCTCAGGACACGGAATCTGGGATGTTGGGCTGAGCTGAATCTTAAACAATTGAGTGAGTTCATCGAATAAGGTCTGGGGCAAACAGGGCTTAGGAGCAAAGGATGTGGTTTTGTTTTTTTGCTTTTTTATTTTTTAATTTTGAAATAATTTTAGACAAATTTCACAAATAGTACAAAAAACCCCCTTATATCCCCCACCCTCTTCCTCTAATGTTAACATCCTACATAACCCAAGTACGATTATTAGTGAGCAAACTTGATTCGACAGACCTAGGCTGGCTCCTCAGAAGTGATTCCAGTCCATTTCAACTTTGGTCAAATTGTTTTGACCATATTTTGCTTATATGTCACAGGAAAGTCTCTTTCTTTAAAGTCAAGATAATACTTGTTTTATTTGTTTGTTTATTTTGAGAGAGGGTCTCACTGTGTCACCCAGGCTGGGGTGCAGTGGCACGATTGCAGCTTACTGCAGCCTCCATCTCCTGGGCTCAAGCAGTCCTCTCACTGCAGCCTCCCACATAGCTGAGACTACAGGCGTGCGCCACCACACTTGGCTAATTTTTTTTTTTTTTTTTTCATTTTTTATTTTCAGTAGAAAGGAGAGCTCGCTGTGTTACCCAGGCTGGTCTCAAACTCCTGAGCTCAAGTGATCCTCCGTTCTCGGCCTCCCAAAGTGCTGGGATTATAGGCGTGAGCCACAGAGACCAGCCTACACTCATTTTAAACAAAGAGATATTTACATTATGTGTAAGCATCAGTGAATATTAAGTATGCTAAAACAGCAAGGTTTAATCTTTCAGTCCTGTTATATTTCTACTTTTATCCAAACGTGTCTCTTATGTATGAATCAGAGGAGCAGAATTTGATCCTTGCGTATAAAATATCTTGCTGACCCTCACCGAAAGAGAGAGCCAAGAATAGGTGCTTCAGATCACAGTCAGAGGCTGACCTGTGCTTACCCAGGCTGGGGGCCTGCCTGGCATGTCAGTGTCATCTGTACACAGCATCTTGGAGGGTGGGTCACCCCTTTGCATATCTGATGTGATGAACTGCTCACTACCTCATAAACTAGCCCACATTGTTTTTAGAGGCTCTTTGTTAGAAAGTCCCTTGTAATTTTGACCTGAAACCTTTTGCCCTGTGATTATTATCCATTGGCCCTGGAGGCAGCTCCTAAATGGACAGACAAGAAACTGTCACGTGTCAGTTCTGTCTATGTAAGACAGCTCTAGCTTACACCTGTTGTCCTATTATAATTATTAATAGTGTTTCCCTTCATTCTCTTGTCCTAGTTAAGGTGATAAATTATGCATATGACATCCTATAGAAGACTGTCACCGCCCCACCTCACTGATCCGCTCTCTGCCTACAGCCACACCCACAGAACGTTCAGCCATTTCTCCTGTGGTTCCCAGCCTGCGCACAGCGTCTGCACATGGTGAGGCCTCCCAGATCTCTGAGGAACGAATGGCTCACTGCTGAGAGCAACTTCCTGGGAGTTCAGGGCATGTGGAACTGGAATAAGAGCAACGTGTGAACAGATTACAGGAAGGCAATGCGGGACAGCCGGACCCTTTGTGGGGAAATTTATGGGGAACACAGTCTTCTCACTTACAAGCACTGAGATTGCCTGAGAGGGGAGAGATGATGCAGAGTGTCCCAAATTTATTTGACCTGGAATCCTTTTACCAGCGAAACATCTATTGGGCCTAGAGTCCTGAAAATTGCACTTTGAAAAACACTGCTCTCAGTTCTTACAAACACTCGTGTTTTCATCCTAACTGTGCTTCAGAGAATTGTGTCCCAGCAGGGAAGGAAACCCCTGTATAATTCCCTCCGTTGCTAGTATTTGGAGGTGGGATGAAAATGGACCTACATTCAAACCCCTAATTTCAGTCTCTGAAGGAGGTACCAGGATCCATTACGATGCTTGTAAAATTGTTCCTTTCATTTTCCTGGTTGTAAACTTACGTGGACTGTAAAGTCCAGGCAAGCCTGTGCCCAGCAAATAATAAGAAAATAAGGGATGCATGGTAAACAAAACAAAACACTTCGAGAGCTGGTCAGCTTGCTGTTGTTTTGAGCTGTTTCTAAGAATCTCAGGGTAGATTCCCTCCCCTGCGTGCCTCCTTAACCCAGTCCTTTTTCTTCCTCCTCCAGGGACTCTGGAATACTGACCTACAGTCTAAGTTCCCGTGCCCTTGCCTGGGGCTGACTCTCTACTTGACCTGTAACCCACAACTGGGCAAGAGAAAATTCTGCAGCCACAGCTCTGAGGACATGAGCAAAATGGTTTCCAGATGGAATGTCAAGGATTCACATGAAGTGGCAGGGAGTCTTCAGGCCACACTTCAGGTTATCTCCTTCTCTTTCCCTTTTCTGCTTCACTCTTGCTCTCATCCTCTTTCTCGCCCCACATCTGTTCAGAGGAGATAGGAAGGTTCTTGTTACCTGGTACAAGACAACTTTTGGAATCCCAGATATTCAGATTATTTCCCCTTTTCCTCTTTGCAAATGATAATACTCACAGCCAAGAGGCATCACCCGGATCTGAGGCTGCTTCTCCTTAGGACTTGCAGAGAGAAGGAGAAGGTGGGGCTAGCAGCCTCCAGTCCACAGCCTTCCTTTCTCCTCCTGGCGATGATTAACTAGGCCTAGACAATGGAGATCTATGGCATATGCCTATGTGCCAGGGCCTTCTCCTCTCAAGCATGGCTGATCAGTCACTCGCCTGTCTATCCTTTATTTATTGAAGCCAACTATGAATGACTAAAGGAAGGATGAGAAAAGTCACCCAAGGTCAAAGGGGACAGTGTGGAAGACTGCTCTAGACAGAAGGAAGTACCTTTGCAAAGGCCCTGAGGAAGGCAGGGCACTCTGAAGGAGCAGAGCTGTGTGGCCTCAGAATCCACAAAAGAGAGAGAAGGTGGGGAAGCAAAGCAAGGTGGGGCGGCCTGGGGTCTGACTGCACAGAGTCTGCTGGGCCTGGTTAATCATCCCCTGATGGCCACAAAGGCATGGGCCTGTCCCATCAAAGCAGATACAGGACACTGGCTGGAGCAGGCCGTGGAGCCCGCTGCTGTCCTGGAGGCCTTGGGGAGACCCAGGGTTCCCAGAGTGGAAGAAGGAGGGGGCAGCTTGACGTAGTGGCTGTTGATCAGCTGATATGGAAGTACATCATTTTATTAACAATTAAGAAAGCAGTGCTATGCAACTCTATTCAATGCCCGTGATGCTTTCGGCCGTTTTTATGAGTTGTGTCATTTTCAAATGAGCAAGAGGAAGCCTCTAAGGGGGTTTAAGCTGGGGCAGATGTAATCAGATCTGTGTTTTTCCAGAGGCAGAGAGGGGAAAAAAAAACCCCATTTGTTATTTTTTTAAAAAGGTAATGCAAAAGCATCATTCCACAATTCTCTTGTAATGAAAAAAATAAATGCAAACTTAAGCAAATCCATCATTCTGAAAGAATGCCCTGTGTCTGCCTTTTCCTTCCTGGGAGACTCTCATAATGAGGTCCTGTCCTTCACCCATTGCTCACACTGCCGCCTGGTACCTCTTGTGACCAGGACTGCAAATCTCCAAGACAACTGGAGCAGGGTGGGAGAGCTCAGCCAGGAAGCATTTTCTCTGTTTGAGGCTAATCAGCTTACATTGTGCTTGAAATTGCTGTCACCTTGGCGTTGTTGGCAATTTTCCTTCTTCAGCAAACCGGTTTTCTTGTTGAATGAATTAATTTTTATAAAATCTCAGAGATAGGGCATATTCAGTGAACACTGGCCAGATATGGCTTATGCATAAAACCAGGGCACTACAAATGACAAAGTCACACGGTCTCCAAGTTCATGGCTTTGCCTTGCCTCACTCATCTTCATCCTGCCTCTCTTCAGCACACAGAGCACCTACTATGTGCCAGTTGTAACGGCTCGCCAGACAGTGCTGCCAGAGTGTTCCTGGGCCCCACATTCCGTTTTGTTTGTTTGTTTTTGTTTTTTAATGTTTCCTTTCACCGCTCTGTGTGTGATGGCGGAAACTGTTGCTTCTGAGCAGCAGTTTGGTGTCATAAAAGAAAGCAGTCGGTCCCCCAACCACTACACTGCCATTACTCTCTGGCCATCCCATCGTAGAAGTCACCAACCTTTGAACTGCAGTCACCTCCCCCGTGGAATGGCAAGAACCTAATTGTACCTGTTGGGAGAGTATTGAACAGGCTCACACCACCTCGTATAGCCCCTTCCAGTTCTCAAATCCACGCGTCTCTCAGAAACTCTGCAACAGGAAAATTATGCGACTCGTTTTGGATCCATCTGGGAAAAGATGACATACTCAGAGAAGTATGTGACTTCTTTTTTACAACTTTCAAGCTGCGTTTGGAATCGCTTCTTTTATTCCCTGTAATGCAGAGAATTACCATGCAGCTCTAGTGCCACATCATGGCTTCCAGACAAAACTCGCCATGATCCGTGTCTTCAGCCATGAAGACATTGACAGAGCTGCTGTGTTTGTTGACTTGGGTAGGATGAGAGAACACCTGAATGGGTGACCCTGAAATGGCTCCTCTAGTCCTCTGGTATTAGGTGTTTATCCAGAAGCTACAGGATCAGTGTTCAGGGCCAGCTTCTTCCTAAGTTCATCTTTCCCTATTTAAAATCTCAGAATTCTAGAGGTAGAAGAGAGTATTTTCTCTTTCGGTTTTTTGTTTGTTTGTTTGTTTGTTTGTTTTTGAGACAGTCTCACTCGGTCGCCCAGGCTGGAATGCAGTGGCACGATCTTGGCTCACTGGAACCTCCGCCTCTTGCATTCAAGAAATCCTCCTGCCTCAGCCTCCTGAGTAGCTGGGACTACAGGCACACGCCACACACCCAGCTAATTTTTGTATTTATTTAGTCGAGATGGAGTTTCACCATGCTGGCCAGGATGGTCTCCATTGCTTGACCACATGATCCGCCTGCCTCAGCCTCTCAAAGTGCTGGGATTACAGGCCTGAGCCAGGTCCTATTTTCTCTTATTCAGATAAAAAAACAGAGGCCTAGGGGAAAAAATGAGTTGCAGACATTCACACCATGAGTATATTGTCGATCAGAAATAAGAACCCATCTGATGGGCCTTGAGCTATTCCAGTGAGCCCCCTCCCCATTGTCCTGTCCCTCGGAAGTCCATGGGTGGAGAAAACCAAGGGCTTCAGGCTGTCAGAAATAGCCATGGAAACTACTTAGGACATCTTGAATTCCAAATATCATACACATTAAAGCTAAGGATCTTCCTTGCTCAAAGCATATTTAATCTAACCAGGTTATTATTTTTCTTCTTTGGAGTTAAAGTAGAAGCCTTGTGGGTTCTCCCTCATGGGCTTGTCCCAAAGCTTAGCCCAGCAACGTGGACCCCAGTCTCTGCTACTATCGGTGCTGTTTTCCAGAACTCAGCCTCTTGCCAGAACTCCTCTTCTATGAACCTCGGGTTTGTTCAGGGAGAGTTTCGAGGGCTGAGAAGCATTTCTTCTATAGTACTGGGACGGCTCCCACCTCCAGTTCCCAGCAGCCTGAGCCCTACAGTGGCCATCTCATCTCTATGCCTCCATTGTAAAGAGCTGCACCTATCCTTGTATCTGCCAGCAAGCAGGCCACGTGGAGGTGGAAGGCATCAGAGGAGGCAGAGGAGCCCTGCATTGTCTGCATGCTTCAGGCACAGGTTTCCTACGAGGAGAGATGGAAGGTTGCAGGGTGGAATGGACAGAAAATGAAGCAGTGATTTGGGAAAAAATAATAGCAGCTGGTTTTTATCTGGGTACTAGCCTTATGATGTTGAGCAGTGACTTAACCTGCTGAGCCTGTTTCCTCATCTGCAGAGCAGGCTTGACACTCACTAACTGCTGACTTCTCTCAAGGGGGAAGATGGGGAGAGAACACTCTCGTGTCCTGTGTCTTCCCCGTTAACATCCTCAGTCAGAGAGAAGTTGGTCTGTTCTTGGTCTGTCCCTTTTGTCTGGCTAGCTATATTGCCATTCTTCTGTTGTCACGGGAACATTCCAAAGGATGAATGAAGGGTATGGGATCAAGCAGAGGCAAACATGAGCAAGAACAAGTGTGTAGATTAAGATACAAACTTCTCCTGACCCAGTCCTGTGAGTGGAAAATACCACACAATGAGAAGGAAACCAAATCACCCTGACATGCGCTCAGATATTGTGGTGTAGGTCAAAGGGTGGGTCAAAAGGCTTGCTTTCTTTTTCTTTCCTTTCTTTTCTTTTTCCTTTTCTTCTCTTCTCTTCTTTCTTTCTTTTCTTTTTCTTTCTTTTCTCCTTCCTTCCTTCTTCCTTTCCTTCTTTCTTTCTTTTCCTTCTTTCTTTCTTTCTTTCTTTCTTTTTAAAAACAGGTTGTTGCAAAAGGAAAGAAAACAGGAACACATTGTTTCTTTTTGATTGATTAAGTCAATTGGATATGTCAAACTTTTACTTGTGAGCATCTGAAGTTCCCTTGAAGCTAATAAGACCTTTCTTCTGGATAACATTTTCATGAAGACAACACATCAGGTTGTGAAAGGCACCTTGGTTTTAGAGTTAAACAAATGTGCGCTTGGAGCCTTGCTCTGCTAACTTCCTGACTGTGTGACTTGGAAAAGTGACTTACTAGTCTGAGTTTTTCAACTCTCCTGTGGCTATAATGATTTTAGAGGGCATGGTTGTGGTAGTCATGACAGAAGTTCACCAATTCGCCTTCAGGGACGAGATTTCACTTCCCCTCCCTTTGAAGTTAAATGTGGCCATGTGACTTGCTGTGGCAAATGGAATGTGACTTCTCGTTTTATTTATTTATTTTTTTCAGTTGGTAGTAGCCTTAAGACTCAATGTACAAATCATCGTGTCCCTTCCCACTGGTGCTAGGGTTGTGGAATGCTCGGATAGCCTGGGTCTCAGAGGACTGTGATCCACAAGCACCTGCACCATTCATTGAATGTACAGCATCAAATCTCCCACTGAGATTTGAGTTTGCTACTGCAGCAAAACCTAGCATATCATGACTGATATAATGGGTGACACAATAAAATATGATGACATTTGTAAATACAACTTGGCAATGGTAAAGTGATCGGAAAGCCTTGTTGTTTTCGTGTTCAGAGATAATTGTGCTGATTAGTAGGCCCAACGTAAGGGATAAATATTCCTGCATGGGTCAGGCAGGCTGCAACTTTACCCCAGATCATTTTTCTCCACCAGGGGCCAGAATCAGGAAAATCTGAAAAAACTCCCCAACAGATCAGCCATGGGACCCAAATACCAGTTCTGCCTTGAGATAAAGGCCAATCTGAGTACTGAAAGTGGGAGCTTAGGGAAATTCATCAGGCTCTGGGAGTGGAGAATATTGAGGAATGGTGGGGAGGCACAGTAGTGGGAGTGGTCTTGAAGAGCAGCCGTGGAGAACTGAGGCCTGTATCACGGTGGGAAGTCCTTGCAATGTGAAGGTTAAGCACACCGTGCATGAGGTCTCTGGCCCTCTTCTCTCACTGTAATAGATACCCTGTCCTCTCATGATAATTTTCTCCTGTAGCCCTTCCACAACAATTTATTCCAAGTCATTCTTTATGCCACCCAAGTCTGACCTCTGACCCTCACCTCCAGGCTCCCACTTCCTGGATATTTTGGCAGGTGCTTCAAGCACAATGTGTTATGGATAGAACATATCACTTCCTGTCCCACCCCCAAACCCTCTTTCTTATTCCATACTCCATATCTGGATGAAGAGTTATCATCTTCCCAATCGTTCCAGCTCAACATCTCAAGAGTGCTCATGGCCTTGGAATACTCTTTTTTTCTCTATTAATATGAAAGGGGAAAATGCAAGCCAGAAAAACAGTTGAAGGCATTGTGCGGGCCAGGTGAGGTTGTGGTTCAATCTTGGTGTGAATTTGTTCTTTTGAGAATTCGTCTTTGGGTGGAATGCCTCCAATTGTGGATTCAGAAAATAGGATGAAATTTAGAGGAAAAGAAAATAGGATAGTGTGGTGTAATAAGAAGTTTATCTGGTCTTTGTCCCAGGTCCTGGCACAAAGAATCTAAAACCCTTGGAATTTCCTCAGTCATGGGGTGTCCTTTCTTATTTTTAAGGAGCCCCTTTGAAGCACACCTGAGTTTATACTAAAGAGGTAATTTAAGGTAGGACCACAGATAGTCTCAGGATGGGACTGGATACCAGAAAAACTAAGGAATTAGAAGGTTGAAACTTTCAGCCCTACCCACTGACCTCCAGGAATGGGATGGGGGGAAATTAAATTCTATAAAAAACTTTGGGAAAGTGGGGTACCCCAATTCCGAGGGACAAAAGCTCCTATGCTTGGGACCCTTCTAGACCTCACCTAAGTCTTCATATGTATCCTTTATAATAAACAAGTAAATGGCCTGAGTTCTGTGAGCTATCCCAGCAAAGTATTGAACCTGAGGAGGTGGGTAGGGGGAACCCCAATTTATAGCTGGTTGGTCAAAACTACTAGAGACCTGGGCTTGTGATTGACATCTGAAGTAGAGGCTGAAAACTAAAAATAAAATCCTAAGCCCCTCACTGGCTGAACAGACCCCCTCTTGGCTACGGGGACCCTAGAAAATCCTTAAAAATGGAATTCCCAGCATGACACGAAGGGAGGTGATATATCCCCGCGTTTTTGGAGTTTAGGCACAACTGACCACCATTAATGTTAAAATACAGATCATAAGATTAACAAAACAGATTCCTTGTGACAATAAGATATCAAATTATAAAGAGGACATAAGGCCATGCCGGACAAGGGCTAAGTCACTCACCCCTATGGGTCACTCTGACCTCAAATATTGGTTCACATACTTCCTTATCTTAACTTTTCTTTTGACTCCAGATTTTTACACAAAGCTCTACTCCTTTAATCAATTGCAAATTAAAGAATCTCTGAATCTGCCTGTAACCTATAAGCTCTCTCTTCAAGATATCCTACCTTTTCAGGCCAAACAAATGTATACTTTCCATGTATGAATTTATGTCTTTGCCTATAACTCCTGCCTCCCTAAAATGTATACAACCAAACTGTAATCTGACTGCCACAGACACGCTTTCTCAGGACCTACTGAGACTGTTCTCTAGGCCATGGTTGCTCATATTGGCTCAGAATAAACCTCTTGAAAACATTTTCAGAATTTGGTTTTTCCATTAACAGGGCAATCTTGTGAGACTGAGACCTAACCCCATGGGATCTGATGCTTAATTCCAGGTAGACAGTGTCAAAATCGAATTAAATTGTAGGGCATGCAGCTGATGGCAGCAGAATTGGAGAACTGCTTGGTGTGGGGGGGGGGGGGAAGCCACACACGTTTGCTGTCAGAAGTATTGTGTGAGCGAAGAGAAACAGTCTGTTTTTTCCAGATAGACTGCCTAATTCTTTCCGGCCATATAATAAAGAGTTATTGCTAGTCAATAAGTTTTGTTTTTTATTAAACTTTGGTGGGGGGGACAGTAAGTGCCATACATATAAACGAAGATATCATTTTCCACATAGCAAATGATTGATGATTTAAAAAGCAAAAGGAGAGCCTTATTCCAGAAAAGATGGAATAAGGAAGGACACACTAAATGTAACTGTAAATCCTGGACAGAATGGATGGAGGTGCTATCTGAGAGTTCTGAAACATAAATCATAGCACGTGGCTTTGGGAAGGAGACGAGAATTCAAAGTCCAACTAAATCAGTAGTGAGTTTGCCCTTTTTTCCCTTCCAGTATCAGCCAGCCTAGACTAAAAGGCAGCCAGAAAGCTGGAAGTATGCACCAGAGGAAGACAGAAAGAGCTGTAAGAGAAGACCTCTCTAAAAAACAAGAAAGGAGATTCTGAAGAGTCAGAGAGAGAGTGGGGTGCATGGGAACCCCTGGCTTTTATTAGTTTTTTCCTTCTTTCCAGCCTCAGCTCACAGGCAATATTGTGGCAGCAGTATTGGTGGCAGGGGCTGAGGGGGTGGGAGTGGAGCTTGGCAGTCATCTAAGACTCCAAGAGAGGGGAATTATTCTGTTTGACTGGAGGAGCAGTGTTCACAAGAGTGTGTGGCAAATCTTTCTTCCTTTTTTTTCACCTTCTCTCCTCCTGCCACTTGACCCCAAACACAGAAACAGTCATGGGAAGAGTGGCAGAGCAGAGAAACTGAAGCCCAAGCTTGCTCACTGGAGGGCTAAAAAGTGAGGCCCCAAGGAGCCAGAGGGTGTTGGGGAGATCATGGAGAGTAGGGAGCTTAAGACAGAAATCCCACAAACTTATGTTTTAGCTCCTGGGCTCACCTCCAGGCTGCAAATGTATGGATCTGATCCTAAACACCCTACCACATGTTTGCAGAACTGAAACTGCAAGGTAGACCCCATCCTGGCCCATGACTGGCCACTGGGTGGCACACACACAGGACTGATCTGAATAGCACGGCACTCTGAAATCAGAAATGATATTGAAACCACAGCCCAAGAGGCAGGTTTGAACTTGCAAAAATAATATAATCTGTTTCATTTCCTGCTTCAGAAGAAAAAAAAAAACCCTCTTTTTAGGATTTAAATCAGACCTGGGGTCCTGTAATATTCAAAATGTCCAGAATATAATCCCAAATTACTCAGCATATGAAGAACCATGAAAGTCTCAACTGACAAGGAACGAGACAATCAACAGACACTAACCCTGAGAAGATACAGATGTTAGAATTATCAAACATTTTTTAAAGCAGCAATTATAACCATGTTCCATAAAGTAAGGGAAAGTGCTCCTGAAACAAATGAAAATACAGAAATTCTCAGGGGGAAAAAAAGAAGATATAAAAACAGACCTGGTGGAATGGCTCACATCTGTAATCCCAGCACTTTGGGAGGCCAAGGCGAGTAGATCACCTGAGGTCAGGAGTTCGAGATCAGCCTAGGCAACATAGTGAAACCCTGTCTCCACTAAAAATACAAAAAATTAGCTGGGCATGGTGGCAGGCACTTGTAATCCCAGCTACTCAGGAGACTGAGGCAGAAGAACCTCTTAAGATCACACCATTGTACTCCAACCTGGGCAACAAAAGCAAAACTGTCTCAAAATTTTTTTAAAAAAAGGAAGATATAAAAGCAAACCAAATGGAAATATTAGAACAGAGAAAGAGAAAGACACTAACTTAAATTTCAGATTCACTAGATGAAAATTAACTTAAAGATAGATCAATAGAAATTATCTAATCTGAACAACAAAGGAAAGAAAATTGAAAAAGAAACCCAGCAGAACCTTAGGGGCCTGTGCGAAAAAAATACCAAAATGTTTAATATTTGTGTCATTACACTCCTAGAAGGAAAATAAAAAGGGTGTTGAATGGGAAAAAAAAATTTTAAGAAATAATGGTGGAAAAACTTATTGCATTTCACAAAAGACATGAACATGGAGATTTAAGAAACTCAGTGAATCCCAAACAGGATAAAATCAAAGACATCCACACATTATAATCAAACTTATGAAAACTGTTAAAATAAAGAAGATACCCTGAAAGCAACCAAAGATAAATGACTCATTTCAGGTAGAAAAATAATGATTTAAATGACTGTGCATTTCTCATCAGAAACCACGGAACCTGGAGGGAAGTAGAATAATGTTTTTAACATACAGAAAGAAAAGAACTATCGGCCCTGCACAGTGGCTTATGCCTGTAATCCCAGCACTTTGGGAGGCCAAGGCAGGCAGATCGCCTGAGCTCAGGAGTTCGAGACCACCCTGGGCAACATGGTGAAACCCCGTCTCTACTAAAACACAAAAAATTAGCCAGGCATGGTGGTATGTACCTGTCGTCCCAGCTACTTGGGAGTCTGAGGCACAAGAATCACTTGAGCCCGGGAGGTGGAGGTTGCAGTGAGCTGAGATCATGCCACTGCACCCCAGCCTGAGCTACAGAGTGAGACTCTGTCTCAAAAAATAAAAATAAATAAATAAAATAAAAAAGAAAACGATCAATCCAGAATCTCATATCCAGTGGACACATCTTTCATGAATGACAATGAAATAAGGACATTCTCAGATAAACAGAAAGTAAGAAAATTCCTTGATACCAGACTTCTTCTATAAGAAATGCTAAGGAGAATTCTTCAGACTACAAGGAAATTAAATCAGAGGGAAACCTTAACAATTGTAATGAAATAAGAGCAACTGAAATGGTAGATACCTGGAAAAATATAATAGAATTTAAGTTCTTTGAAATATGTGAAAGCACAAATTGTAACACTGACTGATGAAATCTTCAACGTATGTAGTCATCATAGTACATAATACTATGTACTATGTACATAATACCATGATGACTACATAAAGAGGGGATGCCAAAAGTACCTATATGGTGAGAAGGTTTCCGTACTCCACTTGAAATTGTAAAATATAAGTAGACCATATGCTGTAATCTCCAGAACATCTACTAAAATTTTTTTACAGAGATATAGTAAAAATATCAATAGACAATTAAAATAGAAGACAAAAATATTCAAATATTTCAGAAAAGTAGGAAAGGGAAAATGAAAATCAGAAGAAACAAACATAAAATATATGATAAAATGGTGATCTAAGTACAAACATATCAATTTCATTTTATTTTATTTTTATTTATTTCTTTATTTTTTGTGTGTGTGACAGTGTCTCACTGTGTCACCCAGGATGAAGGGCAGTGGTGCGATCATGGCTCACTGCAACCTTAACCTCCCAGGCTCAGGCGATTCTCCAACCTCAGCCTCCAGAGTAGCTGAGACCACAGGTGTGCATGCCACCGTGCCTGGTTATTTTTGTATTTTTTTGTAGAGACAGGGTTTTGCCATGTTTCCCAGGCTGGTCTCAAAGTCCTGGGCTCAAGTGATCCATTTGCCTTAGTCTCCCAAAGTGCTGGAATTAGAGTCATGAGCCACTGCACCCAGCTCTCAATTCTTACATTAAATGTTATAAATACCTAATGATATAAATATTAAATATCTGTAACACATTATCACAAACTTAGCTTAAAATAACATATGTTTATTATCTCAGTTTCTGTGGGTCAGGAATCCAGGCATGGCTAAGTTAGGTCCTCTGCTCCAGGGTCTTTCATGAAGCTACAACCAAGGTGTTGTCCAGGGCTGAGGTCACATTTGAAGGCTTTACTGGGGAACAATCTGATTCTAAGCTTCCATGCACAGCTGTTGAGACAATTTCATTTCTTTTGGGCTGTTGGATTGAAGGCCTCAGTTTCTTGCCATGTGAGCCTCCCCAACATGGCAACTTACTTCATCAAAGCCAGCAAGAGAATGAGTCTATGGAGAAAGACTGCTAGCAAGATAGAAGTTACAATCTTAGATAGCATAATCACAAAAGTGACATTCCATCACCCTTACCATATTCTAGTGGTTGGAAACAACTCGCAGGACCTCTCCATACCTGTTCATACTTAAGGAGTGGAGATTAAGCAACAATATAAATCCAAGAGGTAGGACTCAATAGAGGCCATGTTGGGGTCTGTCCACCAGACCTACCAGTTAAAAGACAAAGACTGCATGAATTCAAAACAAACAAACAAAGAAAACTAAGACACAACTACATACTGCCTAAGAGAAACTCACTTTATTATTTTTTAATTTTTTGAGACAGTATCTCAATTCAAAACAAAGAAAACTGTCACCCAGGCTAAATGACTGTACATGGCACAATCACGGCTCACTGCAACCTCAACTTTCTGGGTTCAGGTGATTCTTCCACCTCTGCCTCCCAAGGGAACCACAGGTGTGTGCCACCACGACAGGCTAATTTTTGTATTTTTTGTAGGGAAGGGGTTTTACCATGTTGTCCAGGCTGGTCTCAAATCCCTGGGTTCAAGTGATCTGCCCCCCTTGGCCTCCCAAAGTGCTGGGGTTACAGGTGTGAGCCACCACGCCCAGCAAAACCCACTTTAAATATAATAATATATCTATGATCAGAATAAATATTAAAATATGGAAAGAAAGCTAAACCATATAAACACTAATCAAAAGAAACCTGGAATATGATTTTATCCTTAAAATAGACTTTAGAACAAGGAAAATTACCAAGGATACAGAGGACACATTGCATAATAATAAAAAGAGCCAATTCATGAGAAGACATAGCAATCCTAAATGTATGTATACCTAACAATAGAATTTCAGAATACCAAATCCAAAAACTGATAGAACTGAATGGAGAAATGACAAGCCCATAGAGTTGAAGACATCAAAGCTCTCCCCTCAGTAACTGATAGTATAAATAGACAGAAAATCAGCAAAGACATTGAGGAACTGAGTAACACCACCAACTAACTGATTCTAATGGACACTCACAGGTCCACTCCATGGCAGAATACACATTTCTTTCAAGTGTCCATGGAACATTTTGGGCATCTGATATACAATATAACTCTTCCCCAGACCACCAGGAGGCAAGGTCTGTGGCCAGAGAAACACAGAAGTGGTGGTCACGGGGTGAAGTACGAGGCATTTTCTTACTTCATCCTCTAACCATCCATCCCTGACTCTCTTAAAGGTCGCTGTCAGACCATGGTGAGTGCAAACTGAAATGAAAAGGTAGTTCTCATTGTAATCCAATTGCAACCAGCTTAAACAATTCAGAACAAATTTTATTTGCATACAATTATTCAAGCACGTTTGATTGGATCAGACCTGGATTTTAGACTTGCAGGTGTCTGGTTTTGAAACACAAAATCCAATATTTTCTGCCTGGGAAATATATATATATATATTTTAATGTAGTTAATATAAATTACCTTTCCACTTCAGTTTGACTATTAATTGCATTGTAACTTAATTTGTATTCTTATTGAGTCTCTGCATGTTTTCTTCCACTTCTGTACTAGTTTACCATTTGGATAAGTATATTATATATCAGTCCAGGTGGCTCCCAGGCAGTCAACATAATTCTGCATTCATTTTCATACTGCCCATTAGCCAGGAAGTCGTGACTAAGTAAAAATGATGAATGTCCCAATATCCAATGATGATTCAGTTTATAAATTTTGTAAATAAAAAATGTGGGGCCAGGTGCAGTGGCTCACACCTGTAATCCTAGCACTCTGGGAGGCCAAGGCGGGCCAATCGCTTGAGTCCAGCAGTTTAAGACCAGCCTGGGCAATATGGCGAAAGCCTGTCTCTACAAAAATACAAATTATGAAATCATGTCTCTACAAAAATACAAAAATTATGAAATCCCATCTCTACAAAAATACAAAAAGTTAGCTGGGTGTGGTCTCACGGGCCTGTAGTCCCAGCTACTCGAGAGGCTGAGGTGGGAGGATCACCTGAGTCCAGGAAGATGAGGTTGCAGTGAGCCATGATCATGGCACTCCAGCCTGGGTGACAGAGCGGGACCCTCTCTCCCCAAAAAAAAAAAAAAAAAAAAAAAGTGAAAGAATTTTTATGGGAAAGTTATATTCAGGTAATAGAAGAACTGTTCCGCAGCTCACATAATCAACATAGTTACCATAAAAGCAGCACTGCCTTGGGACACAGTGTGTGCACAGATCTGGAGAAACAAGTTCTCTTTGAAAATATGTCCTATTGTGGGTCTGGCTTCTATGACGTAATGCAAGTGTATTGTCCCTATGAAAAAAGACGTTTCCCCAAAAATATCACTGCAAGAAGGTCAGCACTGGACATAAAGTTTATTCCCAGAGGGAAGCTCATGTCTAGATAATTGGGGGACAATTTTTTTGGCAAACAACTTGCTTCAGTTTCATTAAAACTCATGACAGTCATCGGTGTAAGAAATAATTTTAGTGTCAAGAGTAATCTATAGAGCAATGAACATTACAGATTGTGTGCTGAATCAGGAAAGAGTTTGCTTTGGACTTAAAAAACAAATATATATATATATATTTCTGTGACCTATGAAAGCAAAATGTAAATTATAAGATATAATGTATAACAACATCTATAACCTGTTTCTTTTTTCCCCCTCAATAAATAGGCTTCTTTGTTGTTTCATTTGGGTGGGTTTTTTGTTTTGTTTTGTTTTGGTTTGGTTTGGTTTTTTGTTTTTTGTTTTTTTTGAGACAGAGTCTCGCTTTGTCACTCAGGCTGGTGTGCCGTAGTGCTATCTTGGCTGACTGCAACTTTGACCTCCTAAGCTCAAGCAATCCACCAACCTTAGCCTCTGGAGTAGCTGGGACCACAGGCATATGCCACCACTATCTGGCTAATTTTTGTATTTTTTGTAGAGACGGGGTTTCACCATGTTGCCCAAGCTGGTAGCGAACTCCTATACTCAAGCAATCTGCCCACCTCAGCCTCCCAAAGTGCTGGTATTACAGGCGTGAACCACCATGCCCAGCCTTTCCCCTCAATAAATAGTTAATAATATATTTTGAAGCTATTTAGCAATGCTACCAGGTTGATCTGGTTTAAACTATTCGAAGCTGGTTGAATAGTTTCAATGGTTTTTCCCAACCAAAGGAAAAGCTATTGAAATCAGAGCTAATTTGATCCAGTTTGAACCAGCCTTTTTTGACAAAAGTGACTTTAAACAGTTTTAATTTCGTTAGGATCTGTTTGCTCTACTAAGAATCACTTTACACTGTTTTCCCCTAATATAAAGCACTATCATTTGCCTGAATCCAGTTTCCTCCTTCTGAAATGCTGTGATTCAATTCACATTGGTCTGATCCAGTAAGGACAAGTTAGATGCAGGCTTATCTGGTCTCGATCAGCAGGAACTGCTTGGAATCTGATGTGTGTCAGTTTGGGACTGTTTTGTGCTGTTCGAGCTGGCTTTACCCAGTATGATCCAGGAAGGTTGGCTTGACCTGATTAGAACAAATTTAAGCAGGTTTTAACCAACTTGGAATCAGTTTGTTTCTTAAAAAACTAGTTGGCTTTCCTTAGAAATCTGATGTTCCGAATGGCTTAGCTTATCTGAGCCTAGTGTGAACCACACTGAGTGAGGTTACATCAGCTAGAACTCTTCCATCTGTTCTGAAACACAAAAATGTGGAAATGCTAGAAGGCCAGATTACAACAGGGTTAGAGTATAAAGGAGGTGGGAGAAAATGGAAGGTATTGCATTTATACTCTTCTAGATACAGGTTGAAAGAGAAACTCAGGGTCAAGAGATGATTTTTTGTTGGTTTGTTTTTAAATACAGAGGAAGGTCCCCAGAGAGGTAGGAGGGCACAGACTAGAGGGAATGAGTTGGAAACCAAGCAGGATCAAATGTATATTGTAATTATCTTGGGAGGTTATATTGAAATGGTAATGGGTAGTGCTAATATAAAAGAAAATTTTTATCTTTCATCATAGAACTATAACTTTGGTTAAACAATGTATGTAGCTGATTATATTCTTTTGATGATTCTATCAAATTTCTAAGAGTAATAGTTTTCTCCCCTCCCTCAAGACATTTGGAGAGCACATGGACATCTGTGTCCCGGCCTCACGGTACCTCCCTCATCCCCACAGAAAGAGGAAGATGAGAGAAGGGAGGGAGGCCTTTGGCAGCCAAGGGAAGACAAGTTTCAGGAGTTCATGAAGCACCATCCCCCACCCCCACTGAAGACCCTACCAGAAGGTCTTATGTCCTGAGCTGTGTTGAGTGACTGCCTCGTTACCACTCCCTACTGTTATGTGGCAAGTGTCAGGGCTGTGGCAAAGGTCAGGCTATCATCGGCAGCCCTTCAATAGACTGATCCTAGCATTAGGGCATCCATATGTCCCTGTGTGCCCAAGACAATCCTAGTTCACATCCGAGGCCCCAGTGTCACTATTAATAGTGACCTCCTTTCACTCTCAAAGCTTTCCAGTTTGGGTAACGAATTATATGATCAAAGGCCCCATCTCCTTTCATCTGTCTTTTTTTCCCTTCCATAGAGATCGTATCCATCCCCACAGCTTAAAATTCTTTCCCTCTGAAGATAACTACTGAATTTTCATCTCTGTCTTTTTTCCCTGAGTTCACAATTTCCACTTGGATACTGAAACAGTCGCCCTCTCAGTGCTGGTGGAAATGACACAAACTGACAAGTATTGATTCAGCCTCATTCCCATCACTCACCCCTGCACCCCTGCCACCCAGAAAAGTGTCACCTGAGTGTTTATTGTATGCAGCCCTAACACTAAAGAAAGATCAGAAATATTTGTTCCCATGGTGGAAAATAAAGGGCTATTTGCCCATGTTGCCAGGCTTCCTCTGGAAAGCATCCAGGAATCATTCCAGAAATTTCATTTCCAAGTGTGTGTTTCTTTAAGGAAATATTGTGGAGCAGAGAAGGAACGCACTGTGCAGGTGCCATTGGCTGTGGGCATTGCTAGGGCAGATCAGCCTTATTACTAAATAGCAAAGGAAGGAGTCACCGGGAAAACACAACATGAACAGGCAGAGTGCACACACCGTGGCCCCAGGAAGCCACAATCATGTGGCTGACGTGGTTCCAGAGTGTGGCACTAGGGAGGCCAACTTTCTGAGCTGCAGGTTCACAGCCTGGCCATGCGGGCAGGGAAGACATGCTCTACTCCAGGATCAAGGAGCAAGGCCATATTTCCTCTTGATTCTGGGACTCCCTCTTGAGACTGATTGGCTCCAACATTAGCTCTTGAGAGAACCGGGGTCCCTGCCTTCTTCGGAAGCCTGAAAAGAAGTTTTGCTGTCTGAGCATCACAGCATCTGGAGTGTATAGGAGACAGGTCAGCAGCTGCGATCAGCAGAGGCACACACACCAGCCCCTGGAGATGGTTGGTTTGTCCTGAGCCAAAGCTGGGCTGGTTTATAAACCGCACCTGTGAAGAGAAGAGGGATGACTCCAGTGGGACATTCCTGAACCATGTGCACCTATTCACCTAGGAGAAGGAACGGCTGGAGCTGCATCTATCTTTCTGTTTATGAAATATGGGCCCAACTCCAGTGACAACATAATTTTTAGGCCATTTAGTGGAATAATAAAAGTCAAAAGAGAAAAGAGAACTTACATGGACTTGCATGCTTAGCTCTCTGCTAGGTGCATTATAGAAAAGAGCTTATTGAATTCTTACGCAAACCCCTGAGGATGAAAGTCTGCTGACCTGGAGTCTTGACAGCCAGGTACTTAATTCACCTCCCTGAGCCTCAGTTTTTGTGTGTGTGAAGTGGGCTGACCCTACCTAACCAGTGTCTATTGCAGAATGATGAGGACACTGAATGAAATGATGGCTGAAGCTGTGCCCTTCCAGCTCACTGAGATGTCATTTAACCTATGTTTGGGGGAAGATGGTCTGGTTCTTGGGATGTGACTCCTGGATACTGTTTGTTTCCACAGGTGGTGCAGATTTAGAAGTCTTTCTCGGGTCAGGTTTCCCCAAAGGCAGATCTGAGATGATGATTCCAGGACATAATACTTACTTGGGAGGTGAGCTCAGGAAGCAAGGGAGACAGCAGGGGATGAGGCTGGGAAGGAAGGAGACTCCATACATGGTGTGTTCTTGGGAAGGTTACTTCCATGGGCAACAGGGGCTCAGTCCCCCTAGGGACCCTCTAGGAAACTGTGCAACCCCCCTCAGAGTGGCCACTGCTGAGAGGGGTGGAGCGGGGGGTTTATTCGCCAACTCCTGTTCCTCGCGGTAGAGACTCACTCCGACAGCCTTAACTTACCTGCACCCCTGGTCTGAGGAACGGTTTGCAGGCAACCTCTAGAGCATGCAGTTGGGGGACCAAAATGCCTGCGAAATAGAGTTCCCCCCAGGTCCAGAAAAGGAGAGAGAGGAGACAGAGGAAAGTGACGGTGGAGAGTTAAGACATCTGGAAAACATGTGGCGTCTGCCCTACATCAAAGCTGAAACCTGGAAGATTAGAAATTCGGGCTTCCGGGATAGAACGCTTCTCCCCGCTTCCACTCATACTCCAGCACCCTCCTGTCCAACCACTCCACTTGCAATAGGCACCCATTTACAGAGTAGAGGGTAGGAGAACTGGAGCTAACTCAGTGCTGTTGGACAATGAAAGGAGCACTTACGGTGCCTCGTGCAGCATTCATTAGCAGAGAATCTTAAACCGATGTCACTGGGACTTTGACTTAGGCTGCTGTCATTGGGGGCAGTATAATCCTGTGGTTATGAGCAGGATTTTTGGAGTGGGACGAAACTGGGGTCAAGGTCTAGTTCCGTACCTTGTTAACTGTATAAACTTAGGCAAATTACTTCATCATCTATGTATTTATCGATTTATTTTTAGAGACAGGATCTCACTCTGTCACCCAGGCTGGAGTGCAGTGGTGCAACCATAGCTCACTACAGTCTTGAACTCCTGGGCTCAAGTAATCCTCCCAGCTCAGCTTCCCAAGTAGCTGGGACTACAGGCACAGACTGCTGTGCCTAGCGAATTAAATTTTGTTTCTGTTTTTGATTTTTTTGTAGAGGCAGGGTTTCCTTATGTTGCCCAGGCTGGCCTCAAAGTCCTGGCCTCGAATCATCCTCCTGCTTTGGCCTCCCAAAATGCAGGAATTACAGGAGAGAGCCCCTACACCTGGTCATTACTTTATCTTTTTATGCTGAAGTTTCCTCATCTGTAAAATGGGATAAAAAGTACTAAACTTGTTATAGAACTGCTGTGAGAGTTAAATGAGATAATGCTCTTATCACAGTATCTGACACATAATGAACACTCAATAAACTCTGGCTAATATCCTCACTCATTCCACAAATATTTATTGAGTATTTTCTGTGTGCCAGGCCCTATTTCAGGTACCAGTGATACACCAATGAATGGAGATAGATTCAATCTAATTTGTTATAAAATTTAGATTCTATTGTCTTAAAGACAGACAATAAACAAGAAAATAAGTTGATAACTAACCATTATCATTTCACATAATAATATGGTTTGGATGTGTGTCCCCTACGAATCTCATATTGAAATATAATCCCCCATGTTGGAGGTGGGGCCTGTTGGGAGGTGACTGGATCATAGAAGCAGATTTCTCATGACTGTCTTAGAATCCCCTTAGTGACATGTGAGTTCTCCCTCAGCAGCTTCACGTGAGATCTGCTTGTTTAAAAGAATCTGGGACCTCCCTCTTCTCTCCTCTTGCCCCCACATCTCACCTGCTCTTCCTGTGCCTTCCGCCATGATTGGACGCTTCCCGAGGCCCTTACCAGGAGCAGATCCCAGCACCATGCTTCCTGTCCAGCCTGCAGAACTGAGAGCCAATTAAACCTCTTTTCTTAATAAATTACCAAGCCTCAGGTATTTCTTTATTGCAATGCAAAGGAAGACTAACACAGGTAATAAGAAGTGCTTGAGCAGAGATCTAAAGAAGTGAGGATGCAAGGATCCTGGGACAGCATTCTGGGAAGTGGGTGCAGGAAATATGAAAGCTGTGCAATGAGAATACTTTATTCTCATAAGTAAAGTGGTTTATGAGTGCTTGCTATAAAGAGTAGAAAATACAGTAATAGATGAAAGAGGAATTGGAGATTGAAAAGAGATTTATTGATTTCTTAATTAATTATTTAATATAATATAGGATGTTATCACATGTTGGTATGCCAATGGGGTGAACCACAAGAAATAGGAAAATCAATGATACAAGAGAAAGATGTCAAGTCCTTGAATAGGAGAGAGGGTTAGGGCCCTGTGTACAGGTGGCAGATGCCCTGGACCAAGGCTGTGGCAGGCCATCCGTTGCAGCAGGGAGAAATGCAGAGGATAAAAATACAGCCACAGAAAACATTCCTGGATGCTTAGGGAAATTGCTTTTCTCTTAAAAATTTCCAAAAATTCATCTTAAGCACCTATTAAACGGCTCATCTGGAGCTGAAGGTTTTGTGCTGCCTGCCAAGCAATGACTTGGGGTTCGCAGCCAATCCCAAGAGAGTAAAAGTGGGGACAGGAGGTCAGAGAGCACATTCTCTTCCATCTGTGCACGCCTTCAATAAACGTTGGATTGACTGGAATTATGAGAAACTGAAATCATTTACTGAAGATCTGCTTAAAAGATATTTACAGATGGTGCAGAAGACCATTATCCCGAGGAAGGAATGACAGCCTCCACAGACAGTATTGGAACTGTCCTGAGAAGATCGGTCTGAAGGTGGGAACCCTGTCCTGATGGGATGTTACACTACTGAGAACTGGGCCGGGTCCATTGACTCGGTATCTGTTTAATGACATGGCCTCTTCTTAGGCAGCAAGCTCCCTGAAGGAAGTAGTTGTGTCTTAGTCAATACTCAGTGACTTCTCCAACCACCCCAGAAGCTCAGCCAAGGAGTGGCAGCACAAACAACAACAGGGCCTGCAGCTCACAGTTGTTAATGATGGAGAGCAGATCTCCCAGAGAGAAAAGGAGACCCTCTTCACATCATGTTCTCTCATTGGCTTCTTCCTGAAGTCTGAGGCCTAAACCCCCAAACACTGCTAATAAAAAGATTTTTTAAAATTAAAATTAAAATTTTAGAATCGGGGGTACATGTGTAGGTTTGTTACAAGGGTCTGTTGCATGATGCTGGGGTTTGGATTTGTATTGATCCCATCGCCCAGATAGTGAACATAGTACCTAATAGGAAGATTTTCAGCCCTTGCTCTCCTCCCTCTCTCCCTCTTGGAGTCCCCACTGTCTATGGAAGGGTATTTCCTAGGTTTTCTTCTAGGATTTCAAAGCTTGAGGTCTTACATTTAAAGCTTTAATCCATCTTGAGTTAATTTGTGTATATGGTGATAGGTAGGGGACCAGTTTCATTCTTCTGCATATGGCTAGCCAGCTATCCCAGCACCATTTATTGAATAGGTAGTTTTCCCTATTGCTTATCCCCTTTCCCCTATTCCCTATTCTCTTTTCCCCATTGCTTATTTTTGTCAACTGTCAAAGATCAGTTTGTTGTAGGTGTATGGCTTTGTTTCCAGGTTTGGTATTTTGTTTCAATGATCTGTGTGTCTGTTTTTGTACCTGTACCATGCTGCTTTGGCTACTGTAGCCTTGTAGTATAGTTTGAAGTCAGATAATGTGATGCCTCTGGCTTTGTTCTTTTTGTTTAGGATTGCTTTGACTTTTCAGGCTCTTTTTTGTTTCCATATGAATTTTAAAATAGCTTTTTGAAATTCTGTGAAAAAATGACATTGGTAATTTGATATAAATAGCATTGAATTTGTAGATTGCTTTGGGCAGTATGGCCATTTTAACAATATTGATTATTCTAATCTATGAGCATGGGATATTTTTCCATTTGTTTGTGTTGTCTATGATTTCTTTCAGCAGTGTTTTGTGATTTCCATCATAGACATCCTTCACCTCCTTGGTTAAATGTATTTCTAGTTATTTTATTTTGGTGGGTGGCTGTTGCAAATGGGATTATATTCTTGATTTGGCTCTCAATTTTAATGTTACTGGTGTATAGAAATGCTGCTCATGTTTGCATATTGATTTTGTATCCGGAAAGTTTACTGAAGTTGTTTATCAGTTCTAGACTTTCTGGTGGAGTCTATGGGGTTTTCTAGGTATAAAATTATATTGCCTGTGAATGAAGACAGTTTGACTTCTTCTATTCCTATTTGAATGCCTTTTATTTCTTTTTCTTGCCTGATTGCTCTGGCCAGGACTTCCAATTCTATGTTGTATAGAAGTGAGAATGCCCATCATTTTCTTTTTTTTCATTTCTCAAGGGGAATATTTCCAGCTTTTGTACATTTGATGTTGATGTTGGCTGTGGGTTTATCATAAATGGCTCTTATTATTTTTAGATATGTTCCTTCGATTCCTAGTTTGTCGAGGGTTTTTATCACGAAGGGATGTTGGGTTTTGTTTAAAGCTTTTTCTACATCTATTGAAATGGTCACATGGTTTTTGTTAATTCTGCTTAGGTGGTGAATCCATTTATTGATTTCTGTATGCTGAACCAACTTTGTATCCCAGGAATAAAGCTCACGGATTGTGGTGAATTAATTTTTGATGTGCTGCTGGGCTTGGTTTTCTAGGATTTTGTTGAGGATTTTCATGCCTATGTTCATCAGGGATATTGGCCTGTAGTTTTTTTTTTTTTTTTTTTTTTTTTTTTCACTGTGTCTTTGTCAGATTTTGGTATCAGGATAATACTGGTTTCCTAGAATGAGTTAGGGAAGAATCCTTCCTCCTCAGTCTTTCGGGATAGTTTCAGTAGGATGGTACAAGTTCTTCTTTGTATGTCTGGTAGAATACGGCTATGAATCAATCTAGCCCAGTACTTTTATGGGTTGGTAGGTTTTTTATTACCAATTCAACTTCAGAACATATTAATGGTCTGTTCAGAGTTTCATTTTCTTCCTGATTCAACCTTGGCAGGTTGTGTGCTTCCAGGAATTTATCCATTTTCTCTAGGTTTTCTAGTTTGTGTGCATAGAGGCGTTCATAATAGTCACTCAGGATCTTTAGTATTTCTGTGGGATCAGTTGTAACGTCACCTTTGTCATTTCTGATTGTGCTTATTTGAATCCTTTCCTTCCTTCCTTCCTTCCTTCCTTCCTTCCTTCCTTCCTTCCTTCCTTCCTTCCTTCCTTCCTTCTTTCCTTCCTTCCTTCCTTCCTTCCTTCCTTCCTTCCTTCCTTCCTTCCTTCCTTCTGTCCTTCCTTCCTTCCTTCCTTTCTTGCTTTCTTTCTCTCTTCTTTCTTTTTTGTCAGTCTAGCTAGTGGTCTGTTAATCCTGTTTATCCTTTCAAAAAAACAACTCTTCATTTTGTGGATCCTTTGTATGTTTTGGGAGGGGTTTTAATTTTGTTTAGTTCTGTTCTATTTTAGTTATTTCTTTTCTTCTGCTAGTTTTGAGATTAGCTTGTTCTTTGTTTTTCTAGTTCCTTTATGTGTAATGTAATGTTAGATCGCTAACTTGAGATCTTTCTATTTTCTTGATGTAGGCGTTCAGTGCTATAAACTTTCCTCTTAACACTGCTTTTGCCTCATGCCAGAGATTTTGGAATATTGTTTTCATTTGTTTCAAAGATTTTGATAAAAAGACTTTTGAAATTAACAATGAGTGGAGGCTTCCATCTTGGAAGTCTGGAGTTTTAGTATATTCCTCTGGTGATCTAGCACTTCCTGCAGTGGGAATTGTGCGATTTTCCTGCAATGCTTGTAATGTTGGAAGAATGGTCAGTACATTACTCAAGAGTCTTACTCTCTGCCTATCAATCAC
Source organism: Chlorocebus sabaeus (assembly GCF_047675955.1). Lineage (NCBI taxonomy): Eukaryota > Metazoa > Chordata > Mammalia > Primates > Cercopithecidae > Chlorocebus > Chlorocebus sabaeus. Next base: position 46,886,599 of record NC_132929.1, on the reverse strand, counting down.
ACAGAGGCAGGAGAGTATGTTGACTAGTTTCTGACTTTGGATTTGAAGCTACTTATAACAATCCACAAAAGGTCCACATTGGGCCAACAAGCATAAGGAGTCCCTTGATCTATCTCCACTGCACAGTGGGGTGATAATACTTTGTTCTGAAAAGTCCTTGGAATTTCACATACCATTTCCTTGTCCCCCAGGAGCTGCGTCACCCATGGACACTCTTTCTTTCCTACCCTAACCACTTCCTGTGCTCACCTGGATACTCCTGCTCCCTCACTCCCTTTAGCTCCCCACTCAGGAGTCTCACATTTCTTTGGCCCTCTATGGGGGTTGTCAGAACCATGTTCTGCTTTCATCTAAAGATGAGTAAATGGGGGCTGCAGACACAGGAAGGTAGAGGAGGAAATTTAGAAAACCAGTTCTAAAAGTTAAAGTTCTATAAGATAATCAAATCTTTCAGATTTTCAAGAATGTCCTCCTCTTAGCGCAACTCCTCTGCCACCTTCTCTTCTCCCCACTGACGTCTGCTATGTCCGCAGAAGGGGGTGAAGAAATAGACCCACCCTGCCAGGAAGCCGTCACATCACAGTGGCTATCTGGGAACCTAGAACTGGGTACAAAGCAGGTTGATTTCTAAGACCCTGGACAGCACATGCAAGCTAAAAATCTTGCTTTTCTCTATGGGATGGTCCAGAAAGAATACCATGCTTCAAAGCAATTCTGCATACAAGGTGGTAATTGCAGCTTGGGGAAGGGACCACAAGTGAGGAGTGCCCCCAGGATGTGGATCAAGTTGCCTTGAGAGCACAATTAACACAGCAGGTTGCAGACCTTACAGAAGTGGAGGCTCATAGGCCAGAGCAAAGCTGTGTTAGTTAATTGATTACATTAGCATAGCTAAAGAAAGGCTCCATCGAAACCAAGTAGAACTATATCTGCTTGGAATCTAGAAAGAGCTCAAGCAGAAAGGCACACTTAAGAAAGCCTTGCTAAGGGAGTCAGTCCTGAACTGTAGCAGAGGCCAGCTGTTCAATTACCCTCCCACTGGCTTAGGAGGGAAAATGCGAACACCCATGCAGTCCCCAGCCTCTACCACTGATAGATCCATACACTCTTGTCTTGTCTCTGCTCTGCCTCCGCTTCCATGATAGGTAGGTTGAGACTGAGAACAGTGTGCACCCAGGAGCGAGGGTCCTGCGATTGCTTCATGAGATGGGGCATGGACAAGAGCACCAAGTACAAGGTCAACAGAATTATCCAGACTGAAATCAACACCCCTTTTCACCCCACCTGGTTAAAGCCTTTTTACAAATTCTTTAGTAAACAGGAATCAGGTCATTAACTTTAGAACTCTGCCCTAGAGTATGGGTGATTTAGTTGCATTAAGGATCCCCAAGGCCGCCACCAGGCTCAGCGATTTGCGAGGAGAACTCACAGGATTCCACATATAGCCATGCTCACAGCTAAGATTGATTACAGCAAAAGGATACAAAGCAATTGTTCATGAGCAAAGGGAACAGGCACATGGGGAGAAATCTAGAGAAAGCCAGGTGCAAGCTCCCAAGAGTCTGCTCCCAGTGAATTCACACAGGACACACTTAGTCTTCTAGCAACAAATTCTAACTACACGTGTGAAGTATTGTCTGTCAGGGCAGCTCATTAGAGACTCAGTGCTTAAGATTTTGTATTGGGGTTTTGTCATGCAGGCACCTGCTGTCTAGCATGTAACAAAACTCCAGGCTCTCAGAAGGAAGGCAGGCGTTCAGCACAAACCATTTTGTTTGTACAAACGGTGTAAGTCCAATGAGCCACCCTTATCACTGATGGAAGTTTTCCATCAATGTAGGGAATTATTCACTGGCCAAACTCCTGGGTGCCCGCCAGGGGCCAACTTTGCAAACAGACCTTTCTAAGGACAGCAGTCTCAGGCAGCCATGGTGACTGTTTCCTGCCCAGGTGTATACAATTAACTCAAGTTATCCTTACAGTAACACTATAAAGTTCTCATAAGCATAGGTTCAAGCCTGAACAAATCCTTTGCTATCTTCTTAAAGTCCCAAGATAAAACCTTCCTCCAAATATTGATGTGGACATTTTTTTTTTTCCACCAAGAGGAGCCCATGTGCTACTGCCAACAAGATTCTAGTGCTCCAATTAGCCAAGTGTGGTGATGCATGCCTGTATTCCTAGTTACTCAGGAGGCTGAGGCTGGAGGATCACTCAGGAGGCTGAGGCTTGGAGTTCGAGGATGCAGTGAGCTATGATTGCACCACTAAACTCCAGCCTGGGTGACAGAGCGAGACCCTGTGTCTATAAATAAATAAATAAATATTCTTGTGTTCCAAGTTGGCAAAACCCACCTCAATCCCACCCGTCCTTTCTACCACTTCCTTGTACCCTGGCCCTTCCCTGAGTTCGAGCTTTCAAGCCGTCCACCTGATTTGGGGTGCTAAATGTTATTCACAAACTGTCTCTTTCTCACCCTTCCGCAAGCCAGAATTGATCAGCATGGCTCAGCCCTGGTTCCCAGACCCAGAGGAGGTCACGGTGCTGAAGAAGTGCTTCAGAGGACCCCCTGGAGGCTGCGCACAGTGAAGCCTAGAAGAGAGCCCTTCCCTCTCAGTTATTTAAAGGCATCTCTACTCTGCTCGTCTTCTCTCCTTGCTCCCCCACCTCTTTCTACAGCTGGGACATTATTATCTTACTTTTGCCCTTCAGAAGCAAACTGTCAACCCAGCGCAGGCTGGGGCACAGTGACCTTTTCTTTTTTCTTTTTCTTTTTCTTTCTTTTCTTTTCTTTTTATTTTTTTGAGATGGAGTCTGGCTCTGTTGCCCAGGCTGGAGTGCAGTGGTGCGATCTCCGCTCACTGGAAGCTCCACCTCCAAGGTTCATGCCATTCTCCTGCCTCAGCCTCCCGAGTAGCTAGCTGGGTATACAGGCACCCGCCACCACGTCCGGCTAATTTTTTGCATTTTTAGTAGAGATGGGGTTTCACTGTGTTAGCCAGGATGGTCTCGATCTCCTGACCATGTTATCCACCCGCCTTGGCCTCCCAAAGTGCTGGGATTACAGGCATGAGCCACCACACCTGGCCGACTTTTTCTTTAGACAGTTGTTCAAATATTCTGTGATACATGAATTGAGCCACCCTGAAGTCAACCTCGAATCTACTCAACGGTAATGACTTGATTGCTCTTGGACCTGTGGAAATCCTAATCCTCAACCCCATTTCACACAGTGATGAAATTTTCTTTGCGCAGTTTATTTTCTTTTTTCAAAGGACGGCGTTAGGGAAGCGGTGAGGGGGAGATTACCCCTTTCTGTCTACCTAGCTCAATCAGTCCATTCATAAAGGCCAAATTGGGAGCCCCTCCACACTCAGATCATTACCTCAGTAGGAATTCCCCTTCTGCTGTGTGTGTGGTGTATGTGTGTGTGTGTGTGTGTTTTCTCCAAGTGTAGAATCTGGACTGTCTCTGTATGAGGGCCTGGGGGTGTTTCAGGACAAATGACATCATGTAGACCCATAGAAACAGATGTTCAGACTTTCTGTACTTCATGAACTCAGTTTCGTGCCATCTACTGGAATGGAAACTGGCCAGGCCATCCGGAGGGAGCTTCTAAGACGAGTGGGTGGGACCTCGCTGCTTTCCTTTCACTGAAACAGGAAGGGCCTGGGCTGGAATATCTTAGCGAGCACATCCAGAAATGGGCATGGAAAACCAGTGCTCAACCCACAGACTCCAGCTCCACCGAGCAGATTTGTAAGCGAGATGCTGAAATAATTTTTCCGCTCCACTTCCCCCCTCCCCTGCCCCCAGAAAGGCATGAGATATTTTTAGCAGGAAAAATAAATGCCCCATAAAAATGAACATAAAAAATACCATACGAGGGACAGGGCACCCTCCCATAGGTTTCCAAGAGATCCCTGGAGTGACCATTAAATTAAACAGGCTTTGAAGCCAGCATTGGAGGAGTGGATGGGTACAGGCCAGCCCTGGTCTGAAAAGAGCTGGGGAGGGGAATAGAAAGAAGAAACTGGCCAAAAGAATCCTGTGCTTAATGAAGGAGAGTGTGGGACTAGGGAGAAATTCACAAAGCACACCATGTGCCTCTTCTGTGAGCTCATGACCATTTTGCCTGCCAAGTCCAATGACCTTCCCTCCACGCACGTCTCCCTGACCTTTCCATGGCATCTGATCCATTCCTCCCGCCGTTGACCTCTGTGGAACTGTCCTTTCTTCATGCTCCTCCTACATTTCTGCCTCAAGCTTAACAGAATAAAACCTGAGGTCCTCATTTTCTTCCCAAACCTGCTTATTTCTTTTTTTTTTTTTTTTTTTGAGACGGAGTCTTGCTCTGTATCCCGGGCTGGACTGCAGTGGCCGGATCTCAGCTCACTGCAAGCTCCGCCTCCCGGGTTTACGCCATTCTCCTGCCTCAGCCTCCCGAGTAGCTGGGACTACAGGCGCCCGCCACCTCGCCCGGCTAGTTTTTTGTATTTTTAGTAGAGACGGGGTTTCACCGTGTTAGCCAGGATGGTCTTGATCTCCTGACCTCGTGATCCGCCCGTCTCGGCCTCCCAAAGTGCTGGGATTACAGGCTTGAGCCACCGCGCCCGGCCGCTAACCTGCTTATTTCTTTATTTCCCCCTCAGTGAAAGGCATTTCCGGTTCCTCAGGCCAAAACCTTGAAGTCATCCTTGACTTCTCTCTCTCACACCCCACATCCAATCTGTCACCTGATCCTGCTGCTCCTCTCTCCAAATACATAGGGACCTGATCACTTCTCACCCCTCCCCCATTCCCGCCTGGTCCAAGCCCTCCTCATCTCTCACCTGGCTTATTGCACGGGCTTCCCACTTCACCTTCCTGCTCTGCCCTTGCCCCACTTGGACCATGGATTCTCAACACAGACATCAGACCCATATTGTTAACATGAAAGTCAGAGGGCAATCTCTGCTCAAAGCCTTCGAAAGACTTCCAATCCTACCTAGAGGGGAACCTCAAGTCCTTACAACGGCCTTCAAGGCCTCAAGTGGTCTAGCCCTGTGTTAACTCTGGCCTCTTGTCTTCCTAGAGAGCCCTGTTAAGCTCTGCTACAGCCACCTGGGCTCCATGCTCTTTCTCTCATCTCCAGGCCCTTGGACATGTGATTCTCTCACCCAAAAATGCTTTCCCCACCAGATGTCTTCACAACTCACTCCCTCACTTGCTTCAGGTCTTTACTTGAATGCCACTTTCTTGGTCACTCCATCTAAAACTGCAACCATCTTGAAATTAAAAAAAAAAAAAAATCCTTCCTTCATTTCTCACCTTACCACTTATCCCCGTCTAAACTATTAGAGAGGAAACTGACCATCTTGCTCATCTTCTGCCCGCCCTCCACTAGAATGTAAGTTCCATGAAGGTACAAATCCTTGTGTCTTTTGTTTGCTTGTTTGTCTTTGCTGCTGAGTCTTCAGCAGAACCTTTTATTGAGTAAATAGAATGAATGAAGGAGTGGATGTATCTGCTAAAATCCACAACCACTCCCAACCTCCCTGCTCTTGATATTGACACTAGTACTTGTCACATCTTCCAGTTCATGGGAGCGGTTCTGGCCCATGCCCCTCCTGTGCCACTAGCCTCTGACCAGACACCGTCTCCTCCACCATGGATCTTCCTTCTGAGAAACCCGGTGGTGTGATGAGGCAGCTCGGTCTCTGCTCAAGTCACGAAAACCAGGACAAACTTTTCAAAATGCTTCAGAGCAAGTGGCTTCGGTAAACTCCAAACCTCTGGTGCCTCATCTGTAAAGTGGGTTTAATAACACCAACATCCATTAGGTTACTGTGAGAATGACATGGGGTAACCTGTCTATCATGTTTCTCCTGGTGCCTGACAGAATCACCACTTCCCTTCCCACTGTGTTTGTGCCATTCTAAATGCCTCTGACTCTGATGGCTACCAGATTCTCTTGAGGGTCTCTTCAGTCTTTTCACTGGGCTACCCATCTTGTCCACTGCTGCATAATTTCTCCAGGTTTCTTCCTGGTTCAAAAATCTTTGTGTGGTCAGGTGCAGTGGCTCATGCCTGTGATCCCAGCTCTTTGGGATACCTAAGTAGAAGGATCACTTGAGCCCAGGAGTTTGAGACCAGCATGGGCAACAAAGCAAGACTTCACCTCTACAAAAAATAATTTTAAAAAATTAGGTGGGCATGGTGGCACATATCTGTAGTCAGGAGTATGTATGAGGCAAGAGTATGGCTTGAGCCAAAAGTTGGAGGCTATGATTACTCCAATGCACTCTAGCCTGATGACAGAGCAAAACCCATCTCAAAAACAAGCAAAACCCCAAAATCTTTGCATTCCTTCCAAAGGATGAACAATTACATTTAACCCAGCCACATGGGGTTAAATATGATCAAACCAAACACATTTCACGTGTTTTGCTCAAGCAAGCTGATTTCTTCCAGGAGCTGCCCAGTAAATGCTTCAGTGAAGCCCACCATGATGTGTGTGGGCTCAGTTCATCAGCTGAGCTGTTTGAACCGCTTACAGACTTCCAAGCCCTACATGTTCTTCCTTGTCTCTGAGTCATTGTAAAAGCTGCCCCCGAACCTAGAATACCCTTTGACTCTTTCCTCTCCCCCTCTTTACCCATTAAATAGCACTGCACTCACCAGAGTCCCAGCCACTCGTGGGACTGAAGCAAGAGGATCACTTGAGGCCAGGAGTTTGAGGCTGCAGTGAGCCATGATCACGCCTGTGAATAGTCACTGCACTCCAGCCTGGGCAATACAATGAGATCCTGTCTCTTGCAAAAAAGCAAAACATAAAAAGTAACACCACACCTTTCAGCAGCCTTCAGGCAGACCCTCCTTTCAAAAGCCCACCATGCCTCCTCCCCGAGGTGGGCTTCGCTGCCTCTCTGCTGTGCTCCCACCACATCCGTGCTTACTCCAAAGAGGCACGTACTATGTTGAATTGCATTTGCCTGTTTAGTCATCTACCTCTTCAACCCAGGCTCTGAGCCCTGGTGGGCAGGGCCCATGCCCTATTCATCTGAGTGAACTGGTGCCAAATACAATATTTGGTACATGGTAGGTGTGGAATAAAGACTTTCTAAATGAATGAGCAGGTGAGTAAGTGAGGAATGGATGATTCAATGACTAAATGAAGAAATGCAACACTCCACCAGCCCAAGTGAAGGTTTATGAGGTCATGAAAAGACTGGGAAAAGCATGCCTGTTAGGAACAGACCCAGAACAGCAACCCCCCCGCCAGCCCCCCAACTCCTTGCCTTCTGTCCTGGTCCTCTCCTCTCCGCCCTGCACACACTTGTTTTCCATGAGCCACCTCACCTATCCCGGAGGCTTCTGTTCCCCTCTGAGAGTCACTAATTGCCAAAGCAATGGTCCCAAATTCTGTGCCAAACTTAAGGCAAACTTTTCAAAAAATTTGTTTCTTGCCTGTGCCTTTTCCATTTGAATTTTTACAGCTACCACTTCCTCCACGAGATGACTTGTCTTCTGGATTGGAGGTGTGTCTGCATTTCAGGAACAAGCAACGTTTCTCTGTGGCTACAGGTTGTACTCTGAACCCCCACCATCGGAAAGGCAACTCCTGCTACGTCCTCTTCAGAAAGGATTTGAGCAGGTTTGGTGAAGACATTTCTATTGCCATGGAGACGTGGTATTTCTCAGTGACAGAGAACAGAGAAGCAAAGTTAACTTGCATCGCAATATAGTAGAAAAAGTAAAAACTCAGAGCCTGGATGTGTAGGGTAGGCATGGGGAACTTCTGGCTTCCAGCTCTTGGCTCAATTTTCTTCCAGCCTTTGGCAAACAGGACAAACCATGGCTACATTGGCAAACAGGACAAACCATGGCTACATTAACAAAGAATGATACTTATCAGTCAGATACCAGCCTGTGCTGGAAAGGCCCCACAGCCAGTTGGAAGGCAGTGGCTGGTGACACGTTTTACAAGCACGTTCTCATTGTTCTACTCCATTTCAGAATTCATTTGGGCTTCCTACATTTCAAGTTAACTGTCTTTTTGAAATGCCTGTAGATTCTCCAGAGCCTGTGCTAAGTTTTAGGGCCTTTTCTTTTTTTTTTTTTTTTTGCCTTTTGCCCTTGTTTTATATTGTTGACCAAAGCCACAAAGTCATAAGCTGTGAAAGATGGAAAGACCTTTAGAGATTATCTGATCTAACCCCCTCATTTTACAGGCTAAGAAGCTGTCAGAAGTGACTTTAACTTTGAATTTTACGAGGTCTATTTGTGTTGACAACATAATTGATTGCTCTGCTTCTGAGACTGAGGATTTGCAAGGGGAAATATTTTTAAAAAGTCAGTGCTCTTCCTGATGGGTGGGAGAGTAGGGTAAAAGCTTTTATTTCCATAACTGTTTCTGTGTCACACACTCCACCAGATAGAATGCAAGACCTCTCTACCTGGTTTAAGTCTACCACTGTCAGAATAACCACAGGAGGAGTGCCTGTAGACTGTTGCTACTCCCCTTAGGAAAGTATCCAATGATCAGAGGTCACTTCCCCACTTGAGGGTGTTCAGACTGACAGAAAAGACTAAAGACCTCCCAAACAATGACATATCCAAGCAGTCAACAGCACCCACTGTTCCCAAAGAGAGTTTCTCTTGGGGACTCCGGCCAGTTGGACTTCTTAATAAATCAGCTCCTGCACACAACAACTATGCATATCTCTGCCTCTGTTGAGCAGGCACTGCATGTGGCCGAAGCAGGCTCCATGACAATGAGGCATGGACTGGTCTGGGAGCTGTAGATGCCGTAGGCTGTTGTGTATGAAGCTGGAAGGCTGATCCCTAGAATCACTCTGGAAAAGGCACAAAGTTCAGAGCTAGAAAAGCAAAATCGAAACCCATTTGCAGAGCCAATGGATAAGATCAGGAATGGCAAACAGGTTTCACATCAACTCTGATTGGTGGTGCCTGTCTGGGGTATGGTACTGAGAAGGGTTGTGAAGCCGTGAGTCAGAGGAAAGGCACAGAGCTATGGATTAGGAATGCCTGCATTAGGGCTAAGCGGGGGAGAGCAGCAAGTGTACTATGTACTTTTCTTTTTTTTTTAAAATATCATTTTATTTTAGCCAAGAATTACCTGTATAAGGTCAAAAAAGTGCTTCCAATGATGCAACACAGCAGTCCTTTTCAGGTTATCTTACCAGCAGGCTCCCTTTTCTCATGGAAGAGCCATGTTAACAATAAACTTTGGCTAGAGGGTGCTGTGGAAATGGTAAAATATGGAGATTATTCTGTGAAAAATTATGGGTGATTTGAGAGTAAAAGCAAGAAGCTATTGGCACTAGGCAGAATATATATAGAAAATAAAACATAAACTCACTTTTGTACTCAATCCAGGATGGCATGGATTGACAAGGGTGCATGGTTGAATGGTCAACACTCTTCACCTGCCAGTGCAGAGCCCTAAAATGAACACTTAACCACCATCAAGGGTGAGAGGCAGCTCTTTGATGCTGGTGGTCGGGGAGGCAGCAGTGGTGTCAGTCTCTTTAACCAGGGCAGTGAGGGTTGGCTGAAGTATCTCGCCACCGGAAATTCTATTGTCTCAGCTCAGTTGAGGAAACCAGTAGCCTTAAATGGGGCATAAAACGGATGGACCAGGCAGCAGGTGGGGCCATCACACAGAGCAGGACTGGGATGTTCCTATCAAGGCGAAAGGAGGCCCTCCCTGTCCACTCACTGATGGTAGAGCCAGTCCAGAAGCACAAGCCCAGAAGCAACCTGGGTGTCTACATAGAGGAATGTTTCTTGTCACTCCCAAGACTGTTGTAGATCCCGTTCCCTGATATTCTTCCCATGTGTGTGGGACACAGGGGAGGCTGGGAAGGGTGGCACAAGTACTTTTTCTGTATCTATTCCGATCATTTAATGTTTCTTTTCTAGTTCTTACCATGGTGAGTTACACTGATTGATCTTTCAAATGTTAGGCCAACTTTACATTCCTGGGATGAAATCTACTTGGTCATGACCTATTATCTTCTTATGTATCATTGGATTTGATTCACTAAAATACTGCTAAGAAGTTTTGTGTCTATGCTTGTTGTGAGAAAATAGCCCATTGCACAGCAAGAGTGGTGCCATCTTGAATTGAAACTGCCATGATGACTGCTGTTTGACTCTTGCATGCCAAGGTGGTCTGCAGCAAGGTCTTTAAACAATGCCCATAGCTTAGATAACCCCTCATAAAGATGCTTATCTAACCTCCCCAGTGGTCTTGAGTTTCACAAGAAACACAGATATGACTAGCTACCACATATTTTACCAAAAGAACTTGTTATATAACAGATATTTTCTAAAAGGTGAGCGCAGGGATCCACAGCCTAACGGCCACCCAAGACATCGCTCCTGTTCGTAAGTTCCTATTAAATGTTTCTTTTTAAGAAACTGGATTTTTCAGCCTTTTTATTTAGCCTCTCAGCTCCCTCAGCCTTTGGGGGCAGGTTTACATATACCTGCTCACTGTGGAACATTTGTCTTGGTCTGTTTTGTGTTGCTATAACAGAATATCATAGACTGGATATTTATAAAGAAAAGAGACCTATTTCGCTCACAGTTCTGGAGGCTAGGAAGTTCTATAGCATACTACCTACATCTGGTGAGGGCCTTCTTGCTGCATCATAACTTGGCAGAAGGGCAAGAGAGCATGTGAGACAGAGACGCACCAGGTGCTGGACCCACTTTTATATCTGCCCACTCTTGTGACAACTGACCCATAATAACTACATCAATCCATTCATGAGGGCTTCACCCTCATGATCCAATCCCCACTTAATAAACCCCACCTCCCAACACTGTTGCATTGGGGATTAAGCTTCTAACACATGGACTTTTGGGGGACACATTCAGACTGACACAATATTCATGAGAGATTCTGGACTGAAATTTTCTTTCTTATAATGTGTTTGGTTATTGGTATTAGACTAGCATTGAACTTAAAGCATGAGTTAGGAAGTATTTCCTCCTCTTTAATTTTCTGGAAGAGTTTGTGTAGAATTAATATTATTTCTTTCTGAAATATTTGATAGGATTTACTAGTGATGCCATCTGAGCCTGGAGTTTTCTTTCTGGGAAGGATTTTTTTTTTTTTTTTAAATATACAGTCTTGCTCTGTCACCCAGGCTGGAGTGTAGTGGTGCAATCATGGCTTACTGAAGCCTTGACCTCCTGGGCTCAAGTGATCCTCTCACCTCAGCCCTCCCAGTAGCTGGGATTACAGGCACACTCCACCATGCCTGGCTAATTTTTTACTTTTCTTTTTGTAGAGACAGGGTCTTGCTATGTTGTTTAGGTTGGTCTGGAACTCCTGGACTCAAGCAATCCTCTCACATTGGCCTCCCAAAGTGCTGGGATTACAGGCATGAGCCACCATACTCAATCTCTTTGTGGGAAGGGTTCTAAGTAAAAATTCAGTTTCTTTAACAGCTATAGGGCTACTTGGATTATATATTTCTTCCTGAATGGGCTTTAGTAGTATCTTTCAAGCAATTGGTATATTTTGTCTAGGTTGCTAAATTTATATGTGTATAATTATTTATACTATTCCCTTATCCTTTTAATGTCTGTAGAAACTAATTATGTCACTTCCTATTTCTTGATATTGGTAAATTATGTTTTATCTCCTTTTGTTTTAATCAATCTGACTAGCGATTTATCAATTTTACTAATTTTTAAAACAATTAGTGTTTGGTTTCATTGGTTTTCTCTCTGGTTTTGAGATTTAACTTGCCCTTCTTTTTCTGCTTTCTTAAGGTGGAAGCAGAGGTTATTAATTTGAGACTGTTCTACATATCCCTTCTCAGCATTATTTTATCAGCATCTTTTAATATTTGGTATAATATCTGTAATCCCAGCACTTTGGGAGGCCGAGGCGGGCGGATCACAAGGTCAGGAGATCGAGACCATGGTGAAACCCTGTCTCTACTAAAAATAGAAAAAATTAGCCGGGCGCAGTGGTGGGCGCCTGTAGTCCCAGCTACTCGGGAGGCTGAGGCAGGAGAATGGCGTGAACCCGGGAGGCGGAGCTTGCAGTGAGCCGAGATTGCGCCACTGCACTCCAGCCTGGGCGACGAAGCGAGACTCCGTCTCAAAAAAAAAAAAAAAAAAAAAAAAAATTTGGTATAATATGTGTAATTTCAAAATGCATTCTAATTTTATATATGTTACTTTCCAGATATTTGGGGATTTTCCAGATATCTTTATCCCATTGTTTTTTGTTGTTGTTGCTTTGTTTGAGACAGGTCTCACTCTCTTGCCCAAGCTGGAGTGCAGTGGTGCAATTTCAGCTCACTGCAACCTTGACCTCCTGAGCTCAAGAGATCCTGCCACCTCAACCTCCTGAGTAGCTGGGACCACAGGTGGGCAACACCATGCCCAGCTAATTTGTGTATGCTTTGTAGACATGGAGTTTTGTCACGTTGTCCAGGCTGGTCTCAAACTCCTGGGCTTAAGTGATCCAACTGCCTTGGCCTCCCAAAGTGCTAGGATTACAGGCGTGAGCCACCATGCTCAGTTATCTTATTGTGTGTGTATGTGTGTGTGTGTGTGTGGTTTTTAAATTTAATTTCATTAAAGTCAGAAAACATACTTTGAGTTGAATTGTTTTCAATTTATGAAGGCTTGTTTTATATCACAGAATATTGTCTACCTTAATACATATTTCCTAGGCACCTGAAAAGAATGTGTATTATGTTGTTGTTGAGTGGAATACTCTATGAATATAAACATAAAAATAGTTTGGTTTATGATATCTATTTTATTTTTCGTCTTCTGTGTCCTTACTGATTTTCTACTTGTGCTATCAATTACTGAAAGAAGATTCTGAAATCTCTGACTTTAATTGTAAATTTGTCTATTTCTTCTTTCATGTTCAATCAGTTTTTACTTCATATATTTTGATCTTCTGTTCAAAAAAAATTGAGAATTGTTATGTCCTTTGAGACATAAATAACCCCTGTATCATTTTAAATGGCTCTCTTTATCTCTGCTAATATTATTTGTACTGAAATCTACTTTGTCTGGTATTAGTATAGATACTCCAACTTTGTTTCGATCAGAATTATTTTGATGTATTGTTTTCATTCTTTCACTCTTGATTTATTATGTCTTTACATTTAAAGCAGATTGTTTGTATGCAGGATATAGGTAGATGTTGTTTTATTATCCAGTCTTACCATCTCTGCCTTTTAATTTGGCATTTATACCATTTACCTTTAATGCAATTGGCTATATGTTTATACTTTACTGTTTGATTTCTACTTATTCAATCTATTATATGTAAAGCTTTTTCTATTTTATTGACTTCTTTTGAATTAATTAAATATTTTATAAATCTTTTTTCCTCCTTTGGGGGACTACTAGTTATGACACTGTTTCATATTTAATAGTTGTCTTAGGGTTAATTTCAAAAAGCTCTAATTACCATAATCTACATTTAAATAATTTAATATATGTATATACACATATATACACTAAAGTGTGTGTGTGTGCGCGTGCATGTATTTCTTGAAGAGTTTCACTCTATGCTTATATATCTTAGTATTAAACAAAGACTGGGGCTGTTTTTCTACGTAATTCTCTCTTCTCTGAAATTCTGCTTTACAGCTTCTAGCTACCTTAGACTCTATGAACTCAAATCTCTGCTCCTCAATGCAGAGAGACCACTGTGTTTTGCTTGGGATTATCCTACTCACTCTGCTTTACAGAATGTACCTTGGGGTAGAAAGGCACAGAGAATATTGGACTTACCTCATTTGCTTCCTTTCTTTCGTGCATTACAGTCCTAATCTCCCTATTGTCCAATATTTTAATACAGTTGTTCCACATGTTTTTCCAGTTATTCTCATTAAGGCAAGAGAGTAAATCTGGTTCCATGACATATTTTTAATACTCTATTGAATTCCTTGAATTAATAAGGGGGATTTTTCAATTCATTTTTATAACTGAACATGACTTACATATGTAGAGGAGCACATTTTACTTTTGAATATAAATACATATATATGTGTATATAAGTATATGATACGTGTATGTGTGTGTGTGTTCTTATCCAGTTTTAGATTAGAAAATTCTTAAAATGCTATAATGAGCTGGGAAGTTTTTTCTCTTTTTCCATTTTCTTGAATAAGATTAGGAAATATTTCTCAACCTTTTTTTTTTTTTTTTTCCATTATACTCACTCCCTCCCCCAGGGCCTTTTTAGGTGTATTTTTTTTCTAATCTTCCACCATAAGTTTTTTTGTTTTGTTTTGTTTTTTTGAGATGGAGTCTCGCTCTGTCCCCCAGGCTGGAGTGCAGGGACCGGATCTCAGCTCACTGCAACCTCTGCCTCCCCGGTTTACACCATTCTCCTGCCTCAGCCTCCCGAGTAGCTGGGACTACAGGCACCCGCCACCTCACCCAGCTGTTTTTTTGTATTTTTTTAGTAGAGATGGGGTTTCACCGTGTTCGCCAGGATGGTCTCGATCTCCTGAACTCGTGATCTGCCCGTCTTGGCCTCCCAAAGTGCTGGGATTACAGGCTTGAGCCACCGTGCCCGGCCTCACCATAAAATTTAATACCACATACTGTATCTGTGTACCATGACCCTTTACAGGGCAGAGACTATTTTCATATGTAAGAATTTTTTTTTGTTTTTTTGTTTTTTTTTTTGTTTTTTTTACCTCCTCCTCTAAAACTAATTGATTTTAATCCCAATGAGTTTGTAAAGCTTTCACCTAGAAAACTTCCAAATGGAAAACCTTCTGGATTACAGGTTTTGGGAACAGGAGAGCCTTGATTACCATTTCACTTTTTGAATGCTTGCTGTTCTAGTTGATGTTTGTATTTCTTCTTGGGCCAATTGGGAATTTAATTTTGATCCCAGAAATACAGAGCTGGTACATACTAGTATGGCATCCTTTCTGATGGATCAAGCGTCCATCTTGATGAGTCAGTGCCTAAGATTTACGTGTTGTCGAGTAATTTAAATACTTGTAGAACAAAATCTACCTAATCTAAGATTTAAAAGATATTAAAATATAGTTATTCACAATATTATTTTATTTTAAAAAAATTTCTTATGCATCTGCTATTATTTCCCCATTTATAATTCTGTTTTGTTTATTTATATCATCTTTCCTTTATCTTGAAGAGTCTTTCCAGAAGATCATCTTATTTATTTATTTATTTATTTATTTATTTATTTTGAGACGGAGTCTTGCTCTGTCGCCCAGGCTGGAGTGCAGTGGCACATCTCGGCTCACTGCAAGGTCTGCCTCCCGGGTTCACGCCATTCTCCTGCCTCAGCCTCCCGAGTAGCTGGGACTACAGGCGCCCGCCACCACACTCGGCTAATTTTTTGTATTTTCAGTAGAGACAGGGTTTCAGCGTGTTAGCCAGGATGGTCTCGAACTCGTGACCTTGTGATCCGCCCGCCTTGGCCTCCCAAAGTGCTGGGATTACAGGTGTGAGCCACCGCACCCGGCCTTGTTTATCTTTTTAAAGAAGCAACTTTTAATTTTGTTATTTTGTCCTCAGTAAGGTTTTCCTTTTAATAAAAACCAGCCCCAAAATAATTTCTTTTCTAACAAAAAGCAGCCAGAAAAATCAAGCTGCAAGCGTAAACAAGCTGCAAGCTTGTATAGGTAAGTGCCAGCAGCTGTGCCAATAGAAAAAGAATACCTGGTAGCCAAGTGTATTCAACATGGAGGTTTCCTCTTCCCTTTGTCTCCGCGTGTTCAGATAACATGGCGCTGGCCAGGTAAAGACTCCATTTGCATAATAAAAAGTTAGGGTGGGTTGGCCAGCTCGTCACAGCCTATGTAAATGAAACACCTGGTCCAACCAATCCACTACGCCCTATGTAAATCAGACACTGCCTCCTCAAGTTCGTCTGTAAAACCAACCGCATCTCACCCTAAACCCAGAAACCCGCTCGGGCCTTCCTCTGCAAAAGGAAACTCTCTCTCCTTTCTTTCACCTATTAAACTTCTGCTTTTAAACTCATACCTTGTGTGTCCACATCTTCGATTTCCTTAGTGAAAGACAACGAACCTTGGGTATTTCCCCAAACGACGCCACTTCAGTATTACTGTTTTTCATGTTCTTTACTTTGGTTCCTGCCCTTAATATTTCCTTATTTCTAATATCTTTAGTTTGTTCTGATTTTTCTTCTTCTTGAATTAAACATTTGGCTCATTAGTTTTCAATCTTTATTCATTCGTGATAAATTTATTTAGATTTATAAATTTCCCTCTATTACTTAAGCTATGTTCATATATTTTGGATTAAATGCCTTCAGTTTATTCTGTTTAATATTTTGTGAGCTTCTTTTTAATCTATTGATTATTTAGTTTTATGCTATTTAATATCCAGAGTTATGGGATTTTTAAAAAGTTATTACCAAGAACTGTGAAGAGTATTAAATTTTATCTTACTTGCAAGTTAACAAACCAGCCAGTCACAGTTTCAAAAATGCTGGCAGAAGACATGAGACTCCTGGATCAGAGACAAATAATTTAATTACTTCATTTTCTCATTAGTTCCCCTTGCTTCACAAGCCCCACAAGAGTGATACATACATGGGTCCAGGAGGATGCTGGAGGTGGGATTAAGTAACAGCTGAGGAACCCTGAGTTTAGGAAACTCCAATAAGGAGGCTATGAGCCAACCCACCCGACTGCTGCCCCAGTGGGAGATATTATCTTCATTTTACTGGACAGCAAACAAACCTGCCCTCTGCCATGAAGGGAGATACTATCTTTATTTTCCAAGGCTGTTTGCTATATAAACATCTTTGAAAATACAGTCCAGAACAAAAGTTAACAATGCCTCTGCTCAAAAGATATGCAGAAACATGAGAAATCCATGCAGCATTCTCTCCCAACTATTATTCTTTTGTAATTTATTTCTAACAAAATTGCACTGTGGTCAGAGAACACAGCCTGTGCAATATAGATCTTTAGAACTATTTATGCAGAAGGGTGGGGAAAGTTTCCATGAGTTTGAGCACCACACACCACACAACCTGCAGACCAACTTCGTTCCCAGTATCCACACCAGGCATCTCCTCTTTCAGGGAATCTTCCTTAAATATTAGGTTGCAATCCATTTTGTTGAGGGCCTGGAGAGAAGGGGAATGAGGAAATAAATGCCTTAGGGCAACTAGTCATCATAACATGTATTCTCACCAGATTCTCAACCTGGCAGGATCTTGAGGTTGCAATGATATTCTCCCCACCTCCCCAACCTTTCTGTCCCACCTTCCAACACACACGCACGCACGCACGCACGCACGCACGCACACCCCTGGCATCTGGGCTGCTCTTGCTAATTTCTGTTCTACGGAAGTGATGAGGCCAGAAAAGTGATCCTGCAAAGCAATGTAGGGGACAGGTAAGAGCAAAATTTATCCTCCATAACTGCACCTACTGCCCCACCGTGTCCCAATCCCAGACTGCTATGAGCTTCTAAACCAGCTCACAACTGTCTTTGGTCTCCTCTGGCCTTCTCAGAGTTTTTATGTTAATTCCTCAGACCATGGCTTCTTTCCCACTTTCAGTTTCTCAACCCTGGCTGCATATTAGAAGGACTTGAAAGGTATTTTTAAAATGCCATTGTCCAGATTCTGCTTCTGGAGATTATTATACAATTGGTCCAAGGAGGGATCCAGATTAGCAATAGATTTCAAACCTTCTTGGGTGATTCTAATGGGCAACAAAGGTTTCAGTCGTTGTCTGTAATTTCTACTGGGTCAGTTTTGGGAAAGGGACCTCACAGCCCAGGTTTCTTAATTTTCTTGTTCAGGAACTAAAAACCTATATTTTGTTTAATGCTGAAATTATTGAACTCATATACCTAATACAAATTTTAAAAAGAAGTTATCTTGATGATTTAAGATGACTATAATTTGATTACATTATCTTAAATCATTTAAAACGCAATTATAAATTCACTATGATTTTTCCCCAACACTGCAAATATCATAAAACATTCACAAATGCAATGACTACACAGCTTATTATTCATATTACACTTACACTTGAACCTATTCTAAAGTCTCAGAACAATGGACTTATTCATTTCTTTGATAATTTATGTGCTTGTTTTATACCTTCCTGGGGGATATTAGTATACTTATTTTAATATCTTCCTAGGGTTTCAGTAATATATTTTTATTTCTTCCCAGGGGTGGAGTAATATTACTAGACCCAAAAGAAAAAGTATACGTGCTTGGCCCAGCCAAGGCTGCAGGATCTGGATTACTGGCTGATCCATTTTTGGTCTGGCCTCAGGACTCATCATCAGGCTGAGTTAACTCCTGGTGTTACTACAATACAATTTTTAAAGTCACACCTTCACTTAGGTTTTATTTTTTTACAACCTGGTGTCTGTCAGGAAATGATGTACTTTTAAAATCTCACTTGGCCCAAGTTACAAAATCGTGCAAGGTCCTATCAGTATGATATATTGACTTGGTCTGCTACCTTTTTAAAGAATTACATGTTCCTTACTGATGTTTTATTAAAATGAGCAGGGCCATCTAGTGGTTTCATTTCCTGTGAGATGAGACATTGTGTGTGTTTAGTATACTCTTTCTCTTTGGGACATTTGACTAATTCCTCTGTTTGGAAGACCCTTGCTATGGACAAAATGTTTGTGTTCCCCCCAAATGTATATGCTGAGATTCTAACCCCAATATGATGAGATTAGGAGGTAGGGGCCTTTGGGGGTGATTAAATTATAACTGTTCTCATGAATGGGATTAGTGCCCAGGTAAAAGCAAACCCAGAGGTTTATTCATCCCCAGCACCATGTGAGGACACAGCAAGAAGGTGCCATCTATGAGAAACAGGCCCTCATCAGACACCAAATCTGCTTGCACCTTGATCTTTGTCTTCCCAGCCTCTGGAACTTTGAGAAATCAGTATTTGTTGTTTATAAGCCACCTAATCTATGGCATTTTGTTATAGCAGCCCAAATGCACTAAGACAACCCTGTTGGATCTTTCTTCTACTTGGTAATTTTGTGTGATCATTTATCTTGATTAAATATGGAATTTTTTGTCACTTAAATTATCATATGTTAATCCCAGTACCAACCAATTCAGTCCTCCCTCTTCTTGAAGGAGGTTACTTGGTTCCATAATTTTATTTTTTCCTCAGAAATAAATATGTGCATATATATCTTTTATAAGAAAGTAATTCAATAGGAGAAATAAAATTGCCATATATAAACAATGTTCACTTGCTAAAATCCATTAACAAAAAACACATTCATAATTGGTTACCTATTTTTTATTACAACCATATTTTTGTACTAATTATGTCAATTGTTGAGTATAATTATGAACCTGTGGACTTTTATAGACTTAACATGTTCCAAGTAACCATAATAATAATATTTCACGCTAAAATTATCACAGCTTAGTCCATGGAAACCTTGAATTGGATCTTTGGCTTTTTGATATTGTCCCTAACATTTTAAAAATAAGATTTTTACTTTCTGGTAATAACAGGATATTCTAGGCTCATTCTGATTTTTTTAAATTTCTCTGAACAAAGAGTCATCTGTCCTCTGTAGAGTTCTGGTTTCTGTTACTTGACAATAGTATTAGAATGGTGGTTATGGGTGGATGCATAAAAAAGGAGACGGGCAAAAGTCCTGCCAAAGCTGTTGACCTACTTGCACTTGAAAATGGGACTTTAAAAAATAAATCATGGTTTCCAAAAATTTTTCAAATTTAAAGATGTATGTATTAGTCCATTCTCACACCACTATAAAGAACTGCCCAAGACTGGGTAATTTATAAAGAGAAGAGGTTTAAATGACTCATAGTTCCATGTGGCTGGAGAAGCCCCACGAAACTTATAATCATGGTGGAAGGGGAAGAGGCACTTCTTACATGGCAGCAAGTGAGAGAGTGAAGGAGGAACTGCTGGACACTTATAAAACCGTCTGATCTCGTGAGAACTCACTCACTATCACAAGAACAGCATGGGGTGTCGACACTGCCCATGATCCAATCACCTCTCACCCAGTCTCTCGCTCGACATGTGGGTATTATGGGGATTGCAATTCAAGATTTGGGTGGGGACACAAAGCCATATCAATGTTATATTGCTGAACTCTACTTTCCTTACAGTAAATGGTATTATCTGATACTAAGACTTTCTCCTCAGTAATAGCAGCCAGGTTAATAAACATATATGCCTCTAACACAGTCCAAGTACTATCTCTGCTTTGAGGGCTGCAGGATAGCATGAGATAAGCTGGATATAGCATGTTCCTCTTTTCTCCTTGTCATAGGGCCTTAGCTGTTCCTTGTCAGAATAGCTTACATGCCTTGCCACATAATACCACTGGAAATAACTTTGTAGAAATTGAGATTAATAGAGGGATTTTTTTTAATGGCCATGAAGGTCTTGGAAGATGAGGACACAAAGAAAGACTGAAATCTGCAGACATTCAGACACAAAGGGACAAAACGATGACATCCAGAGAATAATGGAATGAGAGGGAGGGAGTTGTGTTTTCATGATGAGAAATGTGTGGGAGAGTAAGCACTGAGGGGATGGAAGAGAAGATAGCAAGAGGGCTACAGAGAGATTTGGGACAAAAAACAAAGGGAGAGATGACAGATTTGGAGAAAATGATTGATGTTGAGAGAGGATTTGCAGCAAGATATGAGAAGATATGAAAAAACAATGTGGGGAGACTAAAGGAAGAAAAGCGGACAGAAAGAAGAGAAAAAAAGAGAGCAAGACGCTTACATAGTTTCTGTTTGGGACAATAAATACAAGCTGTAAATTCACCGACTGAAACAACCAGCTAGATTTGAATGGTTTTAGCTGAACTCAAATCCATTATGTAGGATAAAGACTAATTAAGGTCTGAGCTCTGTGGGATTAGGGACATACTTCCATTTTCTCTTTTGCTTGGCTCTGCTGGGTATCAATCATCAGGCTCATGTTTGGCTGCAGCATCTTCAAGTCCATCTCATTGGTCATTATAGAGTAACAGGCTATGTAAGTTCAGCTACTACACCTCACTTCCCACCAACCACGGTGCCGATGACCTCTGCATTCTTACATTCCATGCTGGGATTAGCTGAAAGTCAAAGGTCTTGCTTGCCACACACATGGTTGATGAGTTCTATCATGTTACCATCTCTATCACAGTCAGCAGTCTATTCCACAGGGTGGAAGTCAGAAACACGAATCTTACTAATACTTAAAGCCTTCAGTCTGCATCACAGTCTTATGAAATGCTTGGCTACTGGCCACCTTCTCTTCCCATACAGCAATTCATGTTCAGCTGGACACGTGAGTAGTGATTAACATAGAAGTGTTGGAAGAATGACTTCCCAAATCTGCTACTCCAATGTTGGCTTGGGAAGAACGGCATAGGCCTTGTACATTTAAAAATGTGTAAAGGTAGCATTTTCAAAGCTGATTGCAAAATTTCTTTGGATTTTTCTTCTTGTTCTCTTGTTGCAAACTGTATTAATTGAGACTTGTATCACTGGGGCCCCACCCAAAGTGAGACTTGTATCACTTTCTCATGGTGGTGAGTCTAATGTGGACTCCTTTCCAGATTTCAGGGAGAGGAAAAAGGGGTAATGGGTCCAGGGTCAGCATCTTCCTAAGCATTGGACCCACAACTTAGTATGCAGAAGACTCATCTGGGAGCCTGTTAAAAATGCTGGGACCCACCCACAGAGATTGGGTCTGAGGAAATGGAAAGGAGGCAGGCAACCAGACTGTAAGATTCCCACAAGTGGTGCTGAGATAGGTGTCCCAAGGTCATTCTTTTTTTAAAACATGAGTTTTATTATTATTTTTTATTGACATATAATAATTGCACATATTTATGGGGTCTAGTGTTACATTTGAATACATGCATTGAAACATGTATACAGCGTAACTAGCATATTACTCAGGCCATTCTTTGAGAAATGTTTCCCAGGATAATGACAGTAGGTCTTTGCTTACAAGGTGTCTTGCCAGTCCTAAAACCACCTGTATGATCCCCCGCTTGTGACAGGCACAGATGCATCTAAGTTTTCCTCTCAGACCACATTTCTTACTGTCACCATGGTCAACATCAGTTCTCAAGACAGACACCTGATCACTATTAAACTTCACCTGCATTGCTAATGTAGACTCTTCATGAGCTTCACATGTTATTTAGTATAGGTAGTCCTATCTTTTACTGCACAATAAGTCCCTGTATATCTGCTAAGAATCCAAAAGTTCAAGAGGAAAATTTATGTGTTATGGAAGACTTTCATTCCCAGAGAGCCAAAACAAAAAAAAAAGATAAAATCCATAGTAACATGTCCTGCCTTTTGGATTCCATCTTTGATGATATATTTCCAGCATTTTGTACATGTTCTTTACATTTTGGTCTTTTCTTGCTCTTTATGGCACTTTCATCATGTTTAATGATATCCATCTTTGACTCTATTGTAGTACCTGTGAGGTTTCACTTCTTATCACCAGTATCAGATTTACTTTTTTTTTTCTACTCTCTGTGCTGTGCACACATGGTGATGCTTACAAGACTGAACAGTTGGCTGCCAGGCAGAGCCACAATGGAGTAGCTCAGAATGTTCTTTGATGGCTGGCTTATAAAAGCCTGAACTTCACATCTGGGAGGTGCATAGGACTCAGGATGTAAGGATGTTAAAAGTCAGAAGTTGAGAATCGTCTCTGAAATAGGAATCCAGCTTAAATGAAACTAATTTGTCTAGGCAAAACCCAAGATAAAGCTTTATTACTCATTCAGATATTTTTCTTTTGGGGAGGTTGGGAGGGGAGACAGAATCTTACTCTGTCACCCATGCTGGAGTGTGGTGGCACGATCTCAGCTCACCGCAGCCTCCACCTTTCAGATTCAAGCAATTCTTGTGCCTCAGCCTCCCAAGTAGTTGGGATTACAGGCACGCACCACCATTTCCAGCTAATTTTTGTATTTTTAGTAGAGACAGGGTTTCACCATTTTGGCCAGGCTGGTCTCGAACTTCTGGCCTCAAGTGATCTGCCCACCTCGGCCTCTCAAAGTACTGGGATTTTGGGTGTAAGCCACCATGCCTGGCCTCATCCAGATATTTTTCTTAAGTGCTGGAGATATAGCCATGAAGGAAGGAGACAGACAAGGGTAGGGAACTTACAGACTGGAGGATGAGACAGGTAGGTAGGAGGGAAATTACAAATAAACTCTGTGAAAGATGCTCAGGATATTAATTAAGAAATGCATTCGGAAAACAAAAAACAAAAACCAGCTCTTAAAAATTAAAATTATAGTAGCAAAAAATTAAAAATTCAACATGGGAACTTTCTGCTTTTAGTAATGGAGGACTATGTTATTTGAATTAACTATGTCACTGGATAAAAATTTTAAACAGTTAGATAAAATATATTAAAACTTTTAAAATCATCGAAGACAAAACATGACTGTAAGGAATTATAAAGTCAAAGTAAAAATGTGAATCCAGAAAGGTAAAAGAGCACGGAAGACACATTGACCCTCTGATGCTTGCCAATCCTGGAAAACTAGGACTTTTGTTTTGATAACATCACAGAGAAATGGAAACAGAACTAAGAATCCAACAACCATAAAATTAAATTTCAAGCCCTGAACTTGGGTTTAAGATGGTCCCATACTAGTAGTGACCCCATAGTAGACTTTACTATATGATTGTTATATTCTAATGAAACTTTTTTGAAAAATAAAGGTGAAATAAAGACATTTTCAGATTTAAAAAACCTGGCTGGGCACGGTGGCTCAAGCGTGTAATCTCAGCACTTTGGGAGGTCAAGGTGGGCGAATCACGAGGTCAGGAGTTCGAGACCAGCCTGGCTAACATGGTGAAACACATCTCCACTAAAAATACAAAAAAATTTAGCCAGGCATAGTGGTGCATACCTGTAGTCCCAGCTACTTGGGAGGCTGAGGCAGGAGAATCACATGAACATGGGAGGTGGAGGTTGCAGTGAGCCCAGATTGTGCTGCTACACTCCAGCTTGGGCAACAGAGTGAGACTTCGTCTCAAAAAAAACCCAAAAAAACCAAAAAACCTTAGAGAGTTCTCCATCACAAGGACAGCACTAAAAATTTCTAAAGGCTATGTAATATTTAGATTATAAAAGAGTGATTCCAGAAGGAAGTTCCGAGTTATAAGAAGGAATGAAGAGCAAAATATGTGGCGAATATATGAGGAGCTCTAAATGATTACTGACTTTAAAAAAACAATAATATCCAATGGGATTGAAATATATTGGATTAAAATATACATTAATAATGCCATATAGTCTTTCCGCCCCTAGCGTTGCTGGGCCTGCAGGTCTCTGTCGAGCCACCGACGCGTGTCTTTTATTCTGCAGGATGGGGTTTGTTAAAGTTGTTAAGAATAAGGCCTACTTTAAGAGATACCAAATCAGTATGGTATTGGTGTAAAAACAAACATATAAACCAATGGAACAGAATACAGAATCCAGAAATAAATTCACATATTCACAGCCAACTGATTTTTGACAAAGGTACCAAAAACATACATTGAGGAAAGGACACCCTTTTCAATAATAGTGCTGGGAGAACTAAATAGCCATATGCAGAATAAAATTAGACCCCCTACCTATCACCAAATATAAAAATCAACATAAAATGGAATAAAGACTTAAACATGAAACAAAAAACTATAAAAATAAGAGAAGTGCCTCACGACATTGATCTTGGAAACAATGTTATGTATAAGACCTTAAAAACATAAACAACAAAAGCAAAAATTGACAAATGGTATTACATGAACTAAAAATCTTCCATACAACAAAGGAAACAACAGAGGGAAGAGACAACTGTAGAAAGGAAGAAAATATTTGCAAACTATTCATCTAACAAGGGACTAATATTCAGAATATGAAAGGAACTCAGACAACAGGAAAAAAAATCCAATCAAAAAGTGGGCATAGGAAATAAACAGATATTTCTCAAAAGAAGACATACGAATGTCCAAAAATGTATTTTAAAATGTTCAACCTCCACTAGTCATCAGGGAAATGCAAATCAAAACCACAAGGAGTATCATCTCACCTCAATTAGAATGGCTATTATTACACACACACATACACACACACACACACACACGCTGGTGAGGATGCAGAGAAAAGGAACTATTATACATTGTTGGTGGGAATTTAAATTAGTACAGCCATTATGGAAAACAGTGTGGGGATGTCTCAAAAAACTAAAGATAGAACTACCACATGATCCAATGACCCCACTGCTGGATTTTTATCCAAAAAAGAGAAAATCAGTGTATCAAAGGAATACCAATAGCTGTACCCTTGTTTATTGCAGCACTACTCACAATAACTAAGATATGGAATCAACCTAAATGTCCACCAACAGACAAATGAATAAAGAAAATGTGATATATATACACATTGAAATATTATTCAGCCATAAAAAAGAATGAAATCCTGTCATTCACAGCAACAACGATGTGCCTGGAGCACATTATGTTAAGCAAAATAAGTTAGCCACAGAAAGATAAATGCTGCATGTTCTCAATCAGATGTGGGAGCTAAACTTTTTTTAGCTCATGGAAGTCACGACTAGAATTCTGGGTACTGGAGGCTAGGAAGGGTAGCAGGGAGGGGAACATGGGGAGAGGTTGGTTAACAAATACAAAATTACAGCTAGATGGAAGGAGTAAGTTCTGGTGTTCTACAGCACTGTAGGGTAAATATGGTTAATGATAATTTATTGTATATTTTCAAAAGACTAAAAGAGAATTTTGAATGCTCACAACACAAAGACATGATAAACGCTGAGGTGATGGAATGCTATTTATCCTGATTTGATCATTACACATTATATACACGCATAGAAATTCACTCAATATCCCATAAATATATATGATTATTATGTATCAACTGAAAATAAAAAGAAAAAATGCCGTATTAAAAAAAGAGAGGGGAAGTAGTTTGAGTTAAAGTGTTCCAAGGTCCTTGTATTTTCCAGAAGGATGATAAAGATATTGATTAACAGGGGGCGGAGCAAGATGGCCGAATAGGAACAGCTCCAGTCTCCAACTCCCAGCGCGAGCGACACAGAAGACTGGCGATTTCTGCATTTTCAACTGAGGTACTGGGTTCATCTCACTGGGGAGTGCCAGATGATCGGTGCTGGTCAGCTGCTGCAGCCCGACCAGCGAGAGCTGAAGCAGGGCGAGGCATTGCCTCACCTGGAAAGCGCAAGGGGGAAGGGAATCCCTTTTCCTAGCCAGGGGAACTGAGACACACAACACCTGGAAAATCGGGTAACTCCCACCCCAATACTGCGCTTTAAGCAGACAGGCACACCAGGAGATCATATCCCACACCTGGCCGGGAGTGTCCCACACCCACGGAGCCTCCCTCATTGCTAGCACAGCAGTCTGTGATCTACCGGCAAGGCAGCAGCGAGGCTGGGGGAGGGGCGCCCGCCATTGCTGAGGCTTAAGTAGGTAAACAAAGCTGCTGGGAAGCTCGAACTGGGTGGAGCTCACAGCAGCTCAAGGAAACCTGCCTGTCTCTGTAGACTCCACCTCTGGGGACAGGGCACAGTAAATAATAACAAACGCAGCAGCTCTGCAGACGCAAACGACTCTGACAGCTTCGAAGAGAGCAGTGGATCTCCCAACACGGAGGTTGAGATCTGAGAAGGGACAGACTCCCTGCTCAAGTGGGTCCCTGACCCCTGAGTAGCCTAACTGGGAGACATCCCCCACTAGGGGCAGTCTGACACCCCACACCTCACAGGGTGGAGTACACCCCTGAGAGGAAGATTCCAAAGCAAGAATCAGACAGGTACACTCGCTGTTCAGAAATATTCTATCTTCTGCAGCCTCTGCTGCTGATACCCAGGCAAACAGGGTCTGGAGTGGACCTCAAGCAATCTCCTACAGCTACAACCTACAGCTGAGGATCCTGACTGTTAGAAGGAAAGCTATCAAACAGGAAGGACACCTACACCAAAACCCCATCAGTACATCACCATCATCAAAGACCAGAGGCAGATAAAACCACAAAGATGGGGAAAAAGCAGGGCAGAAAAGCTGGAAATTCAAAAAATAAGAGCACATCTCCCCCGGCAAAGGAGCGCAGCTCATCGCCAGCAACGGATCAAAGCTGGACGGAGAATGACTTCGACGAGATGAGAGAAGAAGGCTTCAGTCCATCAAATTTCTCAGAGCTAAAGGAGGAATTACGTACCCAGCGCAAAGAAACTAAAAATCTTGAAAAAAAAAGTGGAAGAATTGATGGCTAGAGTAATTAATGCAGAGAAGCTCACAAACGAAATGAAAGAGACGAAAACCATGGCACGAGAAATACGTGACAAATGCACAAGCTTCAGTAACCGTCTCGATCAACTGGAAGAAAGAATGTCAGCGATGGAGGATCAAATGAATGAAATGAAGCGAGAAGAGAAACCAAAAGAAAAAAGAAGAAAAAGAAATGAACAAAGCCTGCAAGAAGTCTGGGATTATGTAAAAAGACCAAATCTACGTCTGATTGGGGTGCCTGAAAGTGAGGGGGAAAATGGAACCAAGTTGGAAAACACTCTTCAGGATATCATCCAGGAGAACTTCCCCAACCTAGTAGGGCAGGCCAACATTCAAATCCAGGAAATACAGAGAACGCCACAAAGATACTCCTCGAGAAGAGCAACTCCAAGACACATAATTGCCAGATTCACCAAAGTTGAAATGAAGGAAAAAATCTTAAGGGCAGCCAGAGAGAAAGGTCGGGTTACCCACAAAGGGAAGCCCATCAGACTAACAGCAGATCTCTCGGCAGAAACTCTTCAAGCCAGAAGAGAGTGGGGGCCAATATTCAACATTCTTAAAGAAAAGAATTTTAAACCCAGAATTTTATATCCAGCCAAACTAAGTTTCATAAGTGAAGGAGAAATAAAATCCTTTACAGATAAGCAAATGCTTAGAGATTTTGTCACCACTAGGCCTGCCTTACAAGAGACCCTGAAGGAAGCACTAAACATGGAAAGGAACAACCGGTACCAGCCATTGCAAAAACATGCCAAAATGTAAAGACCATCAATGCTAGGAAGAAACTGCATCAACTAACGAGCAAAATAACCAGTTAATATCATAATGGCAGGATCAAGTTCACACATAACAATCTTAACCTTAAATGTAAATGGACTAAATGCTCCAATTAAAAGACACAGACTGGCAAACTGGATAAAGAGTCAAGACCCATCAGTCTGCTGTATTCAGGAGACCCATCTCACATGCAGAGACATACATAGGCTCAAAATAAAGGGATGGAGGAAGATTTACCAAGCAAATGGAGAACAAAAAAAGGCGGGGGTTGCAATACTAGTCTCTGATAAAACAGACTTTAAACCATCAAAGATCAAAAGAGACAAAGAAGGCCATTACATAATGGTAAAGGGATCAATTCAACAGGAAGAGCTAACTATCCTAAATATATATGCACCCAATACAGGAGCACCCAGATTCATAAAGCAAGTCCTTAGAGACTTACAAAGAGACTTAGACTCCCATACAATAATAATGGGAGACTTCAACACTCCACTGTCAACATTAGACAGATCAACGAGACAGAAAGTTAACAAGGATATCCAGGAATTGAACTCATCTCTGCAGCAAGCAGACCTAATAGACATCTATAGAACTCTCCACCCCAAATCAACAGAATATACATTCTTCTCAGCACCACATCGTACTTACTCCAAAATTGACCACGTAATTGGAAGTAAAGCACTCCTCAGCAAATGTACAAGAAGAGAAATTATAACAAACTGTCTCTCAGACCACAGTGCAATCAAATTAGAACTCAGGACTAAGAAACTCAATCAAAACCGCTCAACTACATGGAAACTGAGCAACCTGCTCCTGAATGACTACTGGGTACATAACGAAATGAAGGCAGAAATAAAGATGTTCTTTGAAACCAATGAGAACAAAGATACAACATACCAGAATCTCTGGGACACATTTAAAGCAGTGTGTAGAGGGAAATTTATAGCACTAAATGCCCACAAGAGAAAGCAGGAAAGATCTAAAATTGACACTCTAACATCGCAATTAAAAGAACTAGAGAAGCAAGAGCAAACACATTCGAAAGCTAGCAGAAGGCAAGAAATAACTAAGATCAGAGCAGAACTGAAGGAGATAGAGACACAAAAAACCCTCCAAAAAATCAATGAATCCAGGAGTTGGTTTTTTGAAAAGATCAACAAAATTGACAGACCACTAGCAAGACTAATAAAGAAGAAAAGAGAGAAGAATCAAATCGACGCAATTAAAAATGATAAAGGGGATATCACCACCAACCCCACAGAAATACAAACTACCATCAGAGAATACTATAAACACCTCTACGCAAATAAACTGGAAAATCTAGAAGAAATGTATAATTTCCTGGACACTTACACTCTCCCAAGACTAAACCAGGAAGAAGTTGAATCCCTGAATAGACCAATAGTAGGCTCTGAAATTGAGGCAATAATTAATAGCCTACCAACGAAAAAAAGTCCAGGACCAGATGGATTCACAGCTGAATTCTACCAGAGGTACAAGGAGGAGCTGGTACCATTCCTTCTGAAACTATTCCAATCAATAGAAAAAGAGGGAATCCTCCCTAACTCATTTTATGAGGCCAACATCATCCTGATACCAAAGCCTGGCAGAGACACAACAAAAAAAGAGAATTTTAGACCAATATCCCTGATGAACATCGATGCAAAAATCCTCAATAAAATACTGGCAAACTGGATTCAGCAGCACATCAGAAAGCTTATCCACCATGATCAAGTGGGCTTCATCCCTGGGATGCAAGGCTGGTTCAACATTCGCAAATCAATAAACATAATCCAGCATATAAACAGAACCAAAGACAAGAACCACATCATTATCTCAATAGATGCAGAAAAGGCTTTTGACAAAATTCAACAGCCCTTCATGCTAAAAACGCTCAATAAATTCGGTATTGATGGAACGTACCTCAAAATAATAAGAGCTATTTATGACAAACCCACAGCCAATATCATACTGAATGGGCAAAAACTGGAAAAATTCCCTTTGAAAACTGGCACAAGACAGGGATGCCCTCTCTCACCACTCCTATTCAACATAGTGTTGGAAGTTCTGGCTAGGGCAATCAGGCAAGAGAAAGAAATCAAGGGTATTCAGTTAGGAAAAGAAGAAGTCAAATTGTCCCTCTTTGCAGACGATATGATTGTATATTTAGAAAACCCCATTGTCTCAGCCCAAAATCTCCTTAAGCTGATCAGCAACTTCAGCAAAGTCTCAGGATACAAAATTAATGTGCAAAAATCACAAGCATTCTTATACACCAGTGACAGTCAAACAGAGAGCCAAATCAGGAATGAACTTCCATTCACAATTGCTTCAAAGAGAATAAAATACCTAGGAATCCAACTTACAAGGGATGTAAAGGACCTCTTCAAGGAGAACTACAAACCACTGCTCAGTGAAATCAAAGAGGACACAAACAAATGGAAGAACATACCATGCTCATGGATAGGAAGAATCAATATCGTGAAAATGGCCATACTGCCCAAGGTAATTTATAGATTCAATGCCATCCCCATCAAGCTACCAATGAGCTTCTTCACAGAATTGGAAAAAACTGCTTTAAAGTTCATATGGAACCAAAAAAGAGCCCGCATCTCCAAGACAATCCTAAGTCAAAAGAACAAAGCTGGAGGCATCACGCTACCTGACTTCAAACTATACTACAAGGCTACAGTAACCAAAACACCATGGTACTGGTACCAAAACAGAGATATAGACCAATGGAACAGAACAGAGTCCTCAGAAATAATACCACACATCTACAGCCATCTGATCTTTGACAAACCTGAGAGAAACAAGAAATGGGGAAAGGATTCCCTATTTAATAAATGGTGCTGGGAAAATTGGCTAG
The DNA here is from genome assembly GCF_047675955.1 of Chlorocebus sabaeus. NCBI lineage: Eukaryota > Metazoa > Chordata > Mammalia > Primates > Cercopithecidae > Chlorocebus > Chlorocebus sabaeus. The sequence continues at coordinate 46,855,598 of NC_132929.1, read as the reverse complement.
CCATAAGTAGAAAGCTGAAACTGGATCCTTTCCTTACTCCTTATACGAAAATTAATTCAAGATGGATTAGAGACTTAAATGTTAGACCTAATACCATAAAAATCCTAGAGGAAAACCTAGGTAGTACCATTCAGGACATAGGCATGGGCAAAGACTTCATGTCTAAAACACCAAAAGCAACGGCAGCAAAAGCCAAAATTGACAAATGGGATCTCATCAAACTAAAGAGCTTCTGCACAGCAAAAGAAACTACCATCAGAGTGAGCAGGCAACCTACAGAATGGGAGAAAATTTTTGCAATCTACTCATCTGACAAAGGGCTAATATCCAGAACCTACAAAGAACTCAAACAAATTTACAAGAAAAAAACAAACAACCCCATCCAAAAGTGGGCAAAGGATATGAACAGACATTTCTCAAAAGAAGACATTCATACAGCCAACAGACACATGAAAAAATGCTCATCATCACTGGCCATCAGAGAAATGCAAATCAAAACCACAATGAGATACCATCTCACACCAGTTAGAATGGCGATCATTAAAAAGTCAGGAAACAACAGGTGCTGGAGAGGATGTGGAGAAATAGGAACACTTTTACACTGTTGGTGGGAGTGTAAACTAGTTCAACCATTATGGAAAACAGTATGGCGATTCCTCAAGGATCTAGAACTAGATGTACCATATGACCCAGCCATCCCATTACTGGGTATATACCCAAAGGATTATAAATTATGCTGCTATAAGGACACATGCACACGTATGTTTATTGCAGCACTATTCACAATAGCAAAGACTTGGAATCAACCCAAATGTCCATCAGTTACAGATTGGATTAAGAAAATGTGGCACATATACACCATGGAATACTATGCAGCCATAAAAAAGGATGAGTTTGTGTCCTTTGTAGGGACATGGATGCAGCTGGAAACCATCATTCTTAGCAAACTATCACAAGAACAGAAAACCAAACACCGCATGTTCTCAATCATAGGCGGGAACTGAACAATGAGATCACTTGGACTCGGGAAGGGGAACATCACACACCGGGGCCTATCATGGGGAGGGGGGAGGAGGGAGGGATTGCATTGGGAGTTATACCTGATGTAAATGACGAGTTGATGGGTGCAGCACACCAACATGGCACAAGTATACATATGTAGCAAACCTGCACGTTGTGCACATGTACCCTACAACTTGAAGTTTAATAATAATAAATAAATAAATAAATAAATAAATAAATAAATAAATAAAGATAAGCTGGAAACAAAGAGGAAAAGATAGGAACAATATGGGTTTCTGTTTTCCTCCGGACCTCCAACTTCGATGATGGGGGCATCCTTCAAAAGAAACTCATGATACTCTTCATGGAGATAAAGGCATAGTTGCCCCAGAAGTAAAAGAAGATTAAGAAAGATTTAGCAGGTTCTGAGGAAGATACAGGCCTAGATGCTACCTCACAGCAATAAATGAAATCAACATATAAGTGTCAATATGTGAGTAGTACACTGACCTTCTGATGTATAACCGTTTTCATTCTACCTTTAGAATCTTGTCCAAAATGTATCTGTGTTTCATGTTAACACAAAATTATTGGCAGAAGGAAATGTGGGGAAAGAGTAGTTTCTACTTATCTAAACTGATACAATGCAAACGTTAACATACTCAATTTTCTGTTTTACTACCTTATGCAGTGATAGCTGTGCACTGTGCACTGCAGGAAGAAACATCCGATGACATAGTTTGTGTGGCATGTATGGTGTCTAAACTTCACTGTGTACCCATCAACTTTATAGCACTGGCCTCATTTATCCTTCCACAAACCCACAGAAGTTGTTGTTTCCTTTATACATTATTAAATTGTATGGACATTTTCAAAAAAAAAAAGATATTGATTAACATTAGAAACCAATATTAATCAATGAGAAGGTAAAGATCTGTGATATAAGTTCTAGGGAAATCATTTACAAAATAAGAAACTGAGTGTATAACTTCTAAATTCATAGAGGGGAAACATGGTTAAAAAATACCCAGTAGAACTAGAGAAGCAAGAGCAAACATATTCAAAAGCTAGCAGAAGGCAAGAAATAACTAAGATCAGAGCAGAACTGAAGGAGATAGAGACACAAAAAAACCTCCAAAAAATCAATGAATCCAGGAGTTGGTTTTTTGAAAAGATCAACAAAATTGACAGACCGCTAGCAAGACTAATAAAGAAAAGAGAGAAGAATCAAATAGACACAATAAAAAATGATAAAGGGGATATAACCACCGACCCCACAGAAATACAAACTACCATCAGATAATACTATAAACACCTCTACGCAAATAAACTAGAAAATCTAGAAGAAATGTATAATTTCCTGGACACTTACACTCTCTCAAGACTAAACCAGGTAGAAGTTGAATCCCTGAATAGACCAATAGCAGGCTCTGAAATTGAGGCAATAATTAATAGCCTACCAACGAAAAAAAGTCCAGGCCCAGATGAATTCACAGCTGAATTCTACCAGAGGTACAAGGAGGAGCTGGTACCATTCCTTCTGAAACTATTCCTATCAATAGAAAAAGAGGGAATCCTCCCTAACTCATTTTATGAGGCCAACATCATCCTGATACCAAAGCCTGGCAGAGACACAACAAAAAAAGAGAATTTTAGACCAATATCCCTGATGAACATCGATGCAAAAATCCTCAATAAAATACTGGCAAACCAGATTCAGCAGCACATCAAAAAGCTTATCGATCATGATCAAGTGGGCTTCATCCCTGGGATGCAAGGCTGGTTCAACATTCGCAAATCAATAAACATAATCCAGCATATAAACAGAACCAAAGACAAGAACTACATGATTATCTTAATAGATGCAGAAAAGGCCTTTGAAAAAATTCAACAGCCCTTCATGCTAAAAACGCTCAATAAATTCGGTACCTCAAAATAATAAGAGCTATTTATGACAAACCCACAGCCAATATCATACCGAATGGGCAAAAACTGGAAGCATTCCCTTTGAAAACTGGCACAAGACAGGGATGCCCTCTCTCACCACTCCTATTCAACATAGTGTTGGAAGTTCTGGCTAGGGCAATCAGGCAAGAGAAAGAAATCAAGGGTATTCAGTTAGGAAAAGAAGAAGTCAAATTGTCCCTCTTTGCAGATGACATGATTGTATATTTAGAAAACCCCATTGTCTCCACCCAAAATCTCCTTAAGCTGACAAGCAACTTCAGCAAAGTGTCAGGATACAAAATTAATGTGCAAAAATCACAAGCATTCTTATACACCAGTAACAGACAAACAGAGAGCTAAATCATGAATGAACTTCCATTCACAATTGCTTCAAAGAGAATAAAATACCTAGGAATCCAACTTACAAGGGATGTAAAGGACCTCTTCAAGGAGAACTACAAACCACTGCTCAGTGAAATAAAAGAGGACACAAACAAATGCAAGAACATACCATGCTCATGGATAGGAAGAATCAATATTGTGAAAATGGTCATACTGCCCAAGGTTATTTATAGATTCAATGCCATCCCCATCAAGCTACCAATAAGTTACTTCACAGAATTGGAAAAAACTGCTTTAAAGTTCATATGGAACCAAAAAAGAGCCGACATTTCCAAGACAATCCTAAGTCAAAAGAACAAAGCTGGAGGCATCACGCTACCTGACTTCAAACTATACTACAAGGCTACAGTAACCAAAACACCATGGTACTGGTACCAAAACAGAGATATAGACCAATGGAACAGAACAGAGTCCTCAGAAATAATACCACACATCTACAGCCATCTGATCTTTGACAAACCTGAGAGAAACAAGAAATGGGGAAAGGATTCCCTATTTAATAAATGGTGCTGGGAAAATTGGCTAGCCATAAGTAGAAAGCTGAAACTGGATCCTTTCCTTACTCCTTATACGAAAATTAATTCAAGATGGATTAGAGACTTAAATGTTAGACCTAATACCATAAAAACCCTAGAGGAAAACCTAGGTAGTACCATTCAGGACATAGGCATGGGCAAAGACTTCATGTCTAAAACACCAAAAGCAACGCAGCAAAAGCCAAAATTGACAAATGGGATCTCATTAAACTAAAGAGCTTCTGCACAGCAAAAGAAACTACCATCAGAGTGAACAGGCAACCTACAGAATGGGAGAAAATTTTTGCAATCTACTCATCTGACAAAGGGCTAATATCCAGAACCTACAAAGAACTCAAACAAATTTACAAGAAAAAAACAAACAACCCCATCCAAAAGTGGGCAAAGGATATGAACAGACATTTCTCAAAAGAAGACATTCATACAGCCAACAGACACATGAAAAAATGCTCATCATCACTGGCCATCAGAGAAATGCAAATCAAAACCACAATGAGATACCATCTCACACCAGTTAGAATGGCGATCATTAAAAAGTCAGGAAACAACAGGTGCTGGAGAGGATGTGGAGAAACAGGAACACTTTTACACTGTTGGTAGGATTGTAAACTCGTTCAACCATTATGGAAAACAGTATGGCGATTCCTCAAGGATCTAGAACTAGATGTACCATATGACCCAGCCATCCCATTACTGGGTATATACCCAAAGGAGTATAAATAATGCTGCTATAAAGACACATGCACACGTATGTTTATTGCTGCACTATTCACAATAGCAAAGACTTGGAATCAACCCAAATGTCCATCAGTGACAGACTGGATTAAGAAAATGTGGCACATATACACCATGGAATACTATGCAGCCATAAAAAAGGATGAGTTTGTGTCCTTTGTAGGGACATGGATGCAGCTGGAAACCATCATTCTTAGCAAACTATCACAAGAACAGAAAACCAAACACCGCATGTTCTCACTCATAGGTGGGAACTGAACAATGAGATCACTTGGACTCGGGAAGGGGAACCTCACACAGGGGCCTATCATGGGGAGATGGGGAGCGGGGAGGGGGAGGGATTGCATTGGGAGTTATACCTGATGTAGATGACGAGTTGATGGGTGCTGACGAGTCGATGGGTGCAGCACAGCAACATGGCACAAGTATACATATGTAACAAACCTGCACGTTATGCACATGTACCCTAGAACTTAAAGTATAATAATAATAAAAAATAAAAAATAAAGAAAAAAAAATACCCAGTAATTTTTAAAAAGTAATTGAAGGGAAAAAAGAAGTAAAACAAAACATAGAATAGGTGGCACAAGTAAAAATACATATCAAAATGTTTAATTTAAACTCAGTTGATTTTGTTCTAAAAAACTAATTTCAACTTTTAAAAGGCTAGATTGTTGAATTGGATACAAATATAAATTTAAATTATATATTATTTAAAAGAAACATATCTACAACATAAGAATATAGAAAGGTGGAAATTAAATCATGCAAAAAGATCTCATTCAAATATTAATTTTAAAAAGCTGGTATACCTATGTTAACATTGAACAAATTAGAATTTAAGGCAAAAAGAATTTTTAGAGATAGAAGACTCATTTTGTGTCAAAAACATCAATTCAACAGGAAAATATGTCAGTTTTCAATTTGTATATACCTAATAACATGCCCTTAATAAATGCATAAAGCAAAAAATAATAGAGTACTAGCAGAAACAGACAAATCCACAGTCTTAGTGGAGATTTGAGTCTTTCAATAATTGATAAGAACAGCCAGAAAAGAAGACAGATGATTTGAACACTATACTTAAGAATTTTCACCTAATTAATATATACAAATGTTATGGTCACCTTTTGGGAATGAGACAGACCCCTCAGTCAAACTTCGGTTCAGATGTTAATACTGATGACACCACACAAACACATACACCAAATAAGCCATGAAATGGTTTATTACTCACATAATGGGGCCAAATACTTGGAAACTGAACAATATACCTATAAGTAGCCTCTGAGTTACGGAAGAAATCACAAGAAAATTTAGGATATATTTCAAAGAATATGGCTTTTCCACTTTTCTTTTAGAAAACAGAGTAGGAGAGAACACAAGGCACAACAGAAAATTTTTACAGACCAATTTCACTAATAAACACAGACACAAACACTTTTAAACAAATATTAGCAAATAATACTCAGAAATATGTTAAAGGTTAATATATAATTACATTATCCTAGTAATGCAAGGTTGGTTTAACATTTGAAAATCAATCAATGTAATCAATAACATAAGAATAAGGGAGGAGGACTATATGATTATTTCAATAGACATAGAAAAATATCTGATGAAAGTCAATATTCTTTCATTCATGATAAAAAATTATCAGCGAAGTACGAATAATAGGAAACTTTCTCAGCCTGATAAAGGCTATCTGTGAAAACCCTACAGCTGGCTGAGTATGGTGGCTTATGCCTGTAATCCCAGTACTTTCAAAGGCTGAGGTGGGTGGACTGCTTCAGCCCAGGAGTTCAAGACCAGCCTGGGAAACATGATGAAACCCCATCTCTACTAAAAATACAAAAATTAGCTGGACATGGTGGTGTGTGCCTGTTGTCCCAACTACGTGGGAGGATGAGGTGGGAGGATCCCTCGATCCCAGTAGACAGAGGCTAGAGTGAGCCATGATTGCACTACTGTACTCCAGCCAGAGCAACAGAGTGAGACTCTGTCCAAAAAAAAAAAAAAAGAAAGAAAGAAAGAAAAAGAAATAAAGAGAGAAAGAAAGAAAAGAAAAAGTAGAACCTACAGGTAAACTTATAATTGAACATTTTCACTCTAAGATTAGGGAAAGAGACAAAGGACAATAATGACCACTCCTACCACTTTTTTAAAAGACATCGAACTGGCAGTCCTAGCCTGTGCAATGAGGCAAGAAAAAGAAACAAAATGTATACAGACTGAAAGGAAGATGCAACACCATCTTTATTTGTAGAAAAAATGATTTTATCTGTGTGGAAAATCCTAAGCAATTAATATTGCATGTTTACAGAATACAAAGTCATTATGGTAAATTCTCATTATTTATGGTGAATATGGTCTCTAAAGTTGTCCTGAACATAAAATTAGTGAATACTACTGAACATTTGCTCTGATGGGAAATATAGGTTTAAGTTCCTGTGAGACTCTGGAACAATATTTTTAGTCAACTAATACTTAACCTTGTTATATGTGTGTTTCTGTTTAACGGCATCATGAAAAAAAAATATATATATATATATAATTGATTTATCAACATCAAACTCATGGCCAACAGCACCGTAACTCATGCCTCAACAAAGCTTATCTAACACATGTCATTCCTCTGGGATGTCAGGCATATCACCACCTTCTTATGCTTGGGAGCATTAGAGAGCACTTCAGGCCTACCCCTGGGGGGCACTGTAAAGAGCAAAGTCAAAAAGCACAAAATGCACAAAAAGCACAAAAAGCAACAAAAAGCACAAAATGCAATAAACATGGCATTAAATATACTGTGAAAAGGATACTTGTTTACTTTCTGATAACTGAAACAAGAAGGGAGAGTATTGCCTTGATTAACCTCAGCTGGGAATATGTGCAATGGGGGCTCAAATTTGTCATCACTTTGTATATATCCACAAATGAAGGTGGGGACTACAAATGAATTTTAGTGAGTAGGCAAATTATACAAAATCTGCAAATAATGAGGATCAACTATATATAAAAGTCAACTGTATTACTATGTATTCGCAAAAAAAACTTGGGAATGAAAATTTAAAATAACTTTAAAATAGCAAAAAATATAAAATGCTTAGGAATAAATCTGCTTCAGAATAAAATTTAAACTGAAACCTACTAAATTTTGCTTTAAACATGATCTAAATGAATGAAGAGCTATCCCATGTTCATGGATTGGAAGATCTTCTCCAATTCATCTATAAATTTAATATAATCCCACTAAAAATCCTAAAAGTCATTTTAAAAATAAATTGCCAAGCTGATTCTAAAATGTATATGGAAATGCAAAGACCTAGACTCACTAAAACAATTAAAACAATTTTGTAAAACAACAAAATTTGAGGGGTTATATTACCTGTCTCCAAGGCTTACATAGAGCTACAGCAATCAAAACTGTGCAGTAAAATTTGTGTAAAAATAGAAAAAAAAATAAATGAAATAGAATAGTAAGTCTAGAAACAGACCTGCACACATATTGGTCAATTAATTTTCCAAAAATAAAATTGCCAAAGCAATTCAATGGGGAAAAAAAAAACAACACTTTTTGCACCAAATTTTGCTGGAATGCTGGGTTTCTATAGAGAAAAGAAAATGAAGTTGTATCTCTACCTCAAACCATTCACAAAAATTAATTCAAGAAGAATTATGGTCGTGAATGTAATAACTATAAAGCTTCTAGAAGAAAGTAGAGGAGAATGTCTTTGCAAACTTGGGGCAGGAAAACTGTTTTAGAGAGATTATAAAAGGCACTTGACATAGAAAATTGATGAATTGGACTTTCCCATAATTCAAAACAAAAGCATTGTATCTAGTATGTATAAAGAACTTACACGTATCAAAAATAAAAAGACAATTCAAGTTAGAAAACTGGGCAACAGATCTGAACATTTACTTCACAAAAGAAGATATAAAAATGACCAAAAGACACATAAAAATGTGATCAACATCATTACACATCAAGGAAAATAAAATTAAAGCAACAACCTGAAGAGGCCACACTAGAATAGCTGAAAATTAAAAAGTTCAAAACAACAGATGTTGGCACATATGTGGAGCTACCAGAACTCTCTATACACTGATGGAAGGAGTGTAAAATTGTACAATCACTATTTTAAAAAATTAATGGCAGTTTCTTATGAAGTTAAACTTCAACTATTCTGACTCAGCAGCTCCACTGCACAAAAGGATTTGTACAAACATGTCCTCAATCACAAGAGCCCCAAATTGGAAACAACTCAATAGAATGGATAAGAAAACCATGATACGTTTATACTAAGAAATAAAAAATTATTGATACATGAAACAATATGAATGATTCTCAAAAACATCATGTTGGGTAAAACAAGTCAGACACAAAAGAGTACCTATTATATGCTCCCATTTACAGAAAGTTCCAGAACAGACAAAACTAATCAATGGTGAAAGAAATTAGAACAATACTTGCTTATAGGGGATGGCCAAGGATTGACTAAGAAAACTTTTCTGAAGTGATTAAAATGTTGGAATTCTTAATTGGGATGTTGATATTTTCAAAATTCATCAAATTATACACTTATGTGCATTTCTCCATATGTAAACTTTACCTTTTAAAAAAAATCCTTGAAAGATCTCTTCTGTACACAAAAAGCCACCTTCAAGTACACACACACACACACACACACACACAGAGGCTCACTAACACATTAGATTGTAAAAAATGAAAGTCCTAATTGTTAGTGAATATATGGAACAACTGGAAGTTGTATTCTCTACTTGTGGGAGTGTAAACTGATACGAATCACTTTAGAAAGCAATTTTACAATATTTAATGCAGTTGAATGTGTCCATATGGCTCAGCAATTCCACAGTTAATTGTGTACTCCTAAAGCACGCATGTGAACAGTCATATTCAATGCAGCATTGTCTGTACTAGTTTTAAACTAGAAATCTCCTGATGCCCACCAACAGGAAAACAGATACATAAATCACTCATGAGCTATACAACCCAATATCAAATAGCAGCAAAAATGAAAGAAGTGGAACTACTCCCATCAATGAGTATAATCCTCAGGAACATAATATTGAGTGAAAAAATGCAGAAGAATACATATTGCATGGCCCCATTTATATATAATTAGAAAATATAAAAACTTAATTCAATAAGCTCCCTATGCATTTATGCATAAATAGGAACAGCCAGAAAATATGAATGAGGCCAGGTGCGGTGGCTCATGTCTGTAATCCCAGCACTTTAGGAGGCAGAGGCGGGCAGATCACAAGGTTAGGAGATTGAGACTATCCTGGATAACATGGTGAAACCCCGTCTCTACTAAAAATACAAAAATTAGCTGGGCATGGTTGTGCACTCCTGTAATCCCAGCTACTTAGGAGGCTGAGGCAGGAGAATCGCTTGAACCTGAGAAGCAGAGGTTTCAGTGAGCCAAGATCATGCCACTGTACTCCAGCCTGGCAATAGAACAAGACTTCGTATCCAAAAAAAAGAAGAAGAAGAAGAAGAAGAATATGCATGAATAAGCATAAAATTCAGAATAGTGGTTACCTGGAGGGAGGGAAAGAAGGTGCACAGGGGCTGCATGTCTACTTGTAATGTTTGATTTTTAAAATCTGAAGCAAATGCGGAAAAATATTAAGATGTTATGCTTGGTGGTAGATACAGGGCATTTATTTGAGATACGATTCTCCAGGCATTTCTGCACACTGAAATATTTCAAGATAAACAAAGAGAAGAAGTCGACTCTCTGAGGGTTCAGGCTTAGAGGCACTTGTATATGGGATTAATAAATAGTTTCATTGTCTCCTGAAGAGAAATGGCAAACTATTCCACTCCCCAAGGAGTATATTTATACTTTAGGAGTAATTTATTCTTTGGAGCTTTGAATATACCTTAACTCTTTCCATAAAGGATTTGAGGTATTTTGCAACAAAAGACACATACAATGAATCATGAAAACATAAACATAAGTAGAAAATCAGGATCAAATATACTAAACATTCCATCAATACTGGTTAACACAGTTGCTGTGATTAAATTTCAAACGTGGCTCTGAAGTTCTTGGCAACAGTAACCACTCCATCTCCATCTGACCCATAAAAGCAGATTATAAAAACTAACCTTTGTTCTTCAAGATTTAAATAAAATATTTTCCTGAGTAGTCTGTCTTTATTCTATTTTGCATTTTGCCTGCAGCTAACTAGCCAGATTTTCTGTCCCCCTTCTTTCTCTTTTCTTTCCTTTTTAAATTTATTAAATAAACTGTGAGATGGGAGAATAAAGCCCAGGTTTGCCCAAAGAGATGAATAGGATGTTTTTTGGTCTGTCAACAAACTGTTAATGATAGAAAATCATGGAATCAAACCAAGAGAAAATATAGGTGAATCATTAACTGCTTTCTGAATAAGCAGTAAATTCTGAATTATGATGAATGAAATCACAAAGAAAAACAATAGGAGAAAAACAGAAGAAAAATCACAAAGAAAAACAGAAGGAAAAACTCAGATAAAAATCAAAATAAAAAGGCAAGTACAGACCGGGTGCGGTGGCTCATGCCTGTAACACCAGCACTTTGGGAGGCCGAGACAGGTGGATCACAAGGTCAGGAAATCGAGACAATCCTGGCTAACACGGTGAAACTCCGTCTCTACTAAAAATACAATATAATTAGCCGGGCATGGTGGCAGGCACCTGTAGCCCCAGCTACTGAGGAGGCTGAGGCAGGAGAATTGCTTGAACCCGGGAAGCAGAGGTTGCAGTGAACCAAGATTGCGCCACTGCACTCTAGCCTGGGCGACAGAGTTAGACTCTGTCTCAAAAAAAAAAAAAAAAAAAAAAAAGGAAAAGAAAAGGCAAGTACACTATGATAATCTTATTTAGCAAGTGAAAGGTTTATTCTCTTAAATATAAAGATAGCATAAACAAGTACTGCTATATGCCAATGACTCCAAATTCTACAATTCTAGCCCATCTACACTTCTCAACTCCCAACTCATATTCACACCTACTTAACACCTGCACTTGGATATTTAACAACCATCTCAACATATGCTGAGATGTGTGGTATATCTTCTATATATTGTACATGTTGAGATACACTGTGTATTCCATAAGATGGAATTCCTGATTCTTCCTCCCAACAGATGCTCCATTCACAGATTGCTCTCATCTCAGTTGATGGCAACTCAATCTTTTCGGTAGTCCGAGCCAAAAACCTTGGGGCCATCACTGACTAGTGTTTCTCATACTCCATATGCAATTCTGTCAGTAAAGCTTGTTGGCTTCATCTTTAAAATACACCCATGATCCAACTACTTTTTGACACCTCTGCCGCTACTACCTTGATCCAAGTCACAATTATCTCTTGCCTAGAACAGGGAAGCACCTTCCCAACTGGTCCCCCTAATTTATTTATTGCCCCCTCCTGAAGTTGATTCTCTACACATTGTTGCAATGAATCCAGCTGCCAATATTTGATACTTTAATATGTATATCCTTAAATAATACACAGTATTGTACATGTGTACTTATACATTTATGCTAGTATTTATACTGCACACAATGTCTACAATATGCTTCACATGTAGACACAGTTGAGAAATTCTCATCTTTTATTTCCTATTCCTCAGCACAATGACAAAACATGAAAGTAGATCAGGAACGACCATGGGCATCAAAATTCTTCCCAGATGCCAGATCCTTAAGACTAACAGTGAATGTGGGTGCTGTTTTCTATTTATTGGCTGAAATACCCTTAGGTGTGTGTTTTTTTAATCCTCTCTATGCCTCAGTTTTCTAGTGTTCAAATGGGATTGCTATCATATATATATTGCAGCGTTAGGAAATTAAACGAGAATGTATACAAAGAGCTGATAATAGTGCAAGACATTGCTCAACGAATCTTTGTTGTTAAGATGATTACTCACTGAAGAGAATATGAATCCCAGTGCATTCCCTGCCCGATCAGGAATAGATCAGGAACATGGTAGGGCTGCACTGTCTTACGTGCCAGGCCTTCAGTGGAATGATGCTCAGGAAGTGAGGAGCTGATACCAGCACCATCCTCCGACTCAGCAGCACAGTTAACCAGCCTCAGGTCCACCTGCACACGTGGTAACCATCCCCAGGTCTAGCAGCACACTTCACCATCCAGCCACTGTACCAGAACATGGGGTAGAGTATCTCCCTAAATGGGGGTACTGAATGCTTCTGCTTTTGAGGCAAATGCAATTTTGTTTCTGCATAACATCCCTTTTGGAAAAAAGCAATTCTTCAGCACACACTAGCCTAGAGAGTCTCAGACTGTGGATTTGCATCTCTTCCCCTTCCCTGAAAACCCTGGAAAATTCCAAGTAGAAATGGCAATTTGTTCCCTAGATCACCACTCACTCACAACATAGGACCCTCACTTGATCCCTAACCCAGCAGACCCAGGTCTCCTTGTCTTTTTATCTGGGGATTATCGTCACCCAGGAACTTCAGAAAGCAAAATGAGCTTGGAGGGTAAAACTAGATGGGAGGACCGCCATAGGAAGTTTGAGACCAGACAAAATAAGGATTCAAGAAGTAGAAATCAGTATGGGATAGTGGGAGCAGGTAGGAGCGAAAGGGAACTCAGGTAGGAAGGAAGGAGAGACGAAAGCTGAGGAATAAAGAGGCTTGGTTTCAGGGACAAGAGAAAGACCCTATTACCAGGCCTGAAGCAGGTCTGGGTAGAGCCAGCAGTGGCTGGGACAGCTTGCTGCCATTTCATTGAATGCTGACTTAGTGTTCCTAAAATTCCCAGGATGGCTGGGCCAAGAAAGCATGTGAGTGTCAAGTCTCTTCAGCATCAGGGATGGGAGGGTTAGGGGAGGAGAGACATGCAGGAAGCTGGACAGAGTATTAAACAGCCAGGCCATTCACCTGCAAAGCCTAGAGTGGGAAGACTCCCGAAGAGTCACAAGTTCTTACATCTTTCCAATCTGGCAGAAGTCCACAGACAATACACTTTTGGTTATCCTCTCAATATCACTTTCAAGCTGGGATCTCATTTCTATACCAAACAAGACATAAGCCCCAGGAGAGATAACTGTTTACTAGCCAGATGAGAAATGGTCCATATGTTTCAGTTTGGAGAGGCTAAAGGATCAGAAAGCAAGGCTAATAGCTCCTCTGTCCTAGGGCACCAACCCTTTCAACCTACATCCAAAAGAGTAATAATTAAAGCTCAATGTATTGCATGTTTGCTGTGTGCTAGGCATGATGAGAAATGCTTTACATGTATTGTTTCTTTTGATCCTCATGACTATCTTATGAAGTGTGTGCTATTAGGAGGAAACTGAGGTTACACACTAGTAAGCTGATGGCCTAAGTGCCAAGATGAAAAAACCAGGACAGCCTTTTAAGGCTATGATCAGAAAAATGGTAACCTGTTAAAGTTAAGCACTCCTTCTGGGAGAAGAGTAATTAAGAGATCTTAAGGATGTGGGTCTTTCTCAGAACCGCAATAGCAGCTTACCTAGCTTCCTTTCAGGTGTCTCTGCAAGTCTCTGCATGTCTTTGCTGTCGTACATCTTCTAGTCCTGTTTTCCCATATCCTGGTGGTCCTGCTGACACAATAGCTGCTAGGTAAAATCTAAGCAAACTGAAGAATTCAGTTTATTTATTAAGATTGTTTTTCTGAAGTGGCATAATCTCTAGCTATGGTAATAGGCTCCTACTACCCTTCTCACCAGCATGAATTTGATCTTCAAATGAAATTTTAAAAATTAGAACCCTTCACTCATGCATCCCTAATACTTCTGAGGCACAGGTACACATGCATGTCTATTAAGAGCCCCTGAGAGCTAATAATGGAAGGAAACACCTTGCAGAGAAGCAGACTTACTGATTTGTAACAGCATTTTACAGTCACTCAGGATCTCCTAAGACAAAACATTTTCTTCCTATCCCAGTTTTGACTCATTTTCATATTTTCTGTCCATAGTGATTCCCAGGACCTCCTGTGGTTCCCTGAGAATGCATCCCTAGAAGAATGGGGCATCTTTCATATAGGTGAACAGCAGGGGCCGCACCTAACTAAAGAGGAACATACAATAAATATGACAATTCTGACTGAATTGAGGCAAACATACTTTATTTTTACTAATTTATTAGTAAGTTTATTCTTCACTCATAAAAAGAACATATTTTTGGTTTTGAAATCATGACATAAAATAAAAAGGGAAATAACTGAAAATTATCAGCTAAAAGTAGGTAGATGCAGCTCATGCTGAATCATCAGCAAATACTACGTGCTTTGGGCTGTAGCAGGGCACCAATCAAAGCAAGAACCAAGGATGCAGTGCCACGCCAGCTCTGAAAACTGCTTAGCTCCCAGAGGTTGTTTGGTCATCACATACAGGAAATTAATCCTTCCTTTCTCCTTTCCTTCTTAACTTTTAGCTATGAGAACAGTGGGCAAAAATGCTTTAATACTAGTCTTTCTAGTTTATAGGATAGTGTTGTTGTTTTAACATGTATAACCTGCATATTTTCAACCTTCAAAAAATAAAACTGCCAAAATCAACTGTAACTAAAGGCCATCTTTATTTTTGGTCTGTTATCTGCTGTAGGCAGAGCTTCATATAGGAATTTTTATTGCGAATTTCTATAACTGCATCCCTAACAAGCTCAATGAACATCTGTGGCCAAAGCTTCTGCAAAGCCTCATTTTTCATGTTGATTTCTGTGGCTTCCTTCACAAGGTCTTCTATATACGTTTTACAGAATTTCTTCTTTTCCTTTATTTCCTGTTTAAAAAAAAGAAAGTTTTGCATTAAATCATAACTAATCCAAAAGTCAAAGCAACAATTAGCTGAACCACAAAAAAATGGAAATAATTTATTCTGACCCCCTATCCCTCCCCCACCTACTCCTCAGAGCAGGAATTCTTTCCTAGTCACTGCTGACAGAGAGTTCTGCTTGAGTAAAGATAACAACAAGGGCCTCAGTCCTTCTCAGTCTACCCTACCTCTCTTGGACAGCTCTGCTAGAAAATGTGTTTCTTTACTGGAATTGTTGAATGATAACTACTATTTCTCCTATCTCAGTTCAGGTCATTTAGCTCATACAAGTCAGCTGAATGAAGACTCACAGATTCCTGTGGTAAATGTATCAGGATACAGATAGTGATAATTTCAATTGGTATGATATTAGTTAATATCTATGTAATACTTTAAGTACCTATACTCTGAATTTACCCTCTATCATGGAAAAGCATAAAATGGTACACTACACTGACTTATGCAGCCTTGACCATTTGGAGAAAGTTGGGGGAAAGTGTACAAGGAGGAAGAGTAAACATATATAAACCTGGGATCCAGTACGTTGCCTTCTAAAGAAACAGGTCTCCCACTCAACTTCTGGGTCTGGCAGTGTGCAAATGAAAAACCTGGTTCTAAACACAACAGAGGAATTCTGGGGCCAGAGGATATTTGAGCATTGTGCCCCAATTTCATCACAGAGGCTAAAACAAAGTGATTTTGTTTAATGCAAGAATTTAACATTTATTTTGGCTATTGATACTTCTGGAGAGCATCAAGGCATGATCATGGAAAGTATAATATATATGGAAGAATCAATGTAACACATCAGATAATCAGAATTATAAGGGAAGTAATGCACATCAATGAAGAAGGAAAGTAATAAATATCAACGAGACAATAGATTTAACTACTTGGAAAAGGATCCATTTAAATCTCCAAGTCAAGTCAAAACACCAAAATAATTTCAAGATAAATTAAATGAGTTAAATTTAAAATATCATAGGCCAGGCATGGTAGCTCACATCTGTAATCCCAGCACTTTGGGAGGCCAAGGCAGGAGGATCGCTTAAGGCCAAGAACTCAAGACCAGCCTGGGCAACATAGTGAGACTCCATCTCTACAGAAAAACAAGAATAAAAAATTTAGCCAGGTGTCATAGCACATGCCTACAGTTCCAGGTACTTGGGAGGCTGAGGTGGGAGAATTGTTTGAGCCCAGGAGTTCAAGGCTATAGTTTCAGCTATGATCATGCCATTGCACTCCAGCTTGAGTAACAGAGTGAGACCCTGTTTCTAAAAAAAAAGAAAAAAAATTTGGCCTGGGGCAGTGGCTCACACCTGTAATCCCAGCACTTTGGGAGGCCGAGGCAGGTGGATCACTTGAGGTCAGGAGTTCGAGACTAGCCGGGCCAGCATGGTGAAACCCCATCTCTACTAAAAACATAAAAATTAGCTAGGGTTGCGGCACACGCCTGTAGTCCCAGCTACACGGGAGGCTGAGGCAGGAGAACTGCTTGAACCTAGGAGAAGGAGGTTGCAGTGAGCTGAGGTCATGCCACTGCACTCCACCTGGGTGACAAAGCAAGACTCTGTCTCAAAAAACAAAACAAAACTAACCAACAAAATTCTAAAAATCGCAGATATTGTCATTAAAATTATACCTACGAAGATTCCTAGGAAGTCCTAGCCAGAACGGTCAGGCAAGAGAAAGAAATTAAAAAGCATCTAAATAGGAAAAGAAGTCAAACTATCTCTCTTTGCTGACAATATAATTTCTATACCTAGAAAATCCTAAAGACTCTGCCAAAAGGCTCTTGAATTGAAACAATTTTAGTAAAGCTTCAGGATATAAAATCAATGTACAAAATTCAGTAGCGTTTCTATACACGAACAACATCCAGGCTGAGGGTGAAATCAAGAACACAATCCCACTTACAATAGCCACAAAGACAATGAAATACCTAGGAATACAGCTAACTAAGAAGGTGAAAGATCTCTACAAGGAGAACTACAAAACACCGCTGAAAGAAATCAGAGATGATACAAATAAATGGAAAAACATTCCCTGCTGATGGATAGGAAGAATCAATATCATAAAAATGGCCATATTGCCCAAAGCAATTTACAGTTCAATGCTATTCATATCAAATTCCCAATGTCATTCTTCACAGAATTAGAAAAAAATTCTAAAATTCATATGGAACCAAAAAAGAGCCCAAATAGCCAAAGCAATCCTAAGCAAACAAAACAAAACAAAACAAAACAAAAAAACAAAGCCAGAGGCATTATGCTACCTGACTTCAAACTATACTATTAAGCCACAGTAACCAAAACAGCTTGGTACTGGTAAAAAACAGACACATAGACCAATGGAACAGAATAGAAAACTCAGAAATAAAGCTGCACACCAAAAACCATCCGATCTTCAACAAGGCTGACAAAAACAAGCAATGGGGAAAGGACTCCCTATTCCATAAATGGTGCTGAGATAACTGGCTAGCTATATGCAGAAGACTGAAGCTGGACCTTTCCTATCTTTCACCATATACAAAAATTAAAAGGGATTAAAAATTTAAATGTAAGACCTCAAACTATAAAAATTCTGGAAAACTCTTCTCGATATTGGCCTTGACAAAGAATTTTTGGCTAAGTCCCCAAAAGTAATTGCAACAAAAACAAAAATGGACAAATGAGACTTAATTAAACTAAAGAGCTTTTGCACAGCAAAAGAAACTATCAAGAGAGCAAACGGACAACCTACAGAATGGGAGAAGATATTTGCAAACTATGTATCTGACAAAGGCTTAATATCCAGAATCTATAGGGAATTTAAATCCCCAAGCAAAACCCAAATAACCCCATTTAAAAAATGGGCAAAGGACATGAACAGATATTTCTCAAAGGAAGACATACAAGTGGCCAACAAGGATATGAAAAAGTGCTCAGCATCACTAATCATCAGAGAAATGCAAATCAAAACCACAGTGAGATACCACCTCACACCAGTCAGAATGGCTATTACTAAAAAGTGAAAAGACAACAGATGCTGGCAAGGCTGTGGAGAAAAAGGAACTCTCATACACAGCTGGTGGGAATATAATTAAATTAGTCTAGCCACTGTGGAAAACAGTCTGGCGATTTCTTAAATAACTTAAAACAGAGCTACCATTTGGCCCAACAATCCCATTACTGGGTATATACTACAAAGAAAATAAATCATTCTACCAAAAAGACACATGCATTCGTATGTTCTCTGCTGCACTATTCACAATAGCAAAGACATGGAATCAACCCAGGTGCCCATCAATGGTAGACTGGATAAAGAGAATATAGTATATATACACCATGGAATACTACTACATAGCCATAACAAAGAGTGAAATCTTGTCCTTTGCAGCAATATAGATGGAACTGGAGGCCATAACCTTAAGCAAATTAATGCAGAAACAGAAAACTAAGTTGCATATTCTCACTTATAAGTGGGAGCTAAGCACTGAGCACACATGGAAGACAGGAACAACATAAATATGGGAACAATATAGACGCTAGTAGGGGTGTGGGTTAAATAACTACCTATCTGGTACTCTGCTCATTACTAGGGTGACAGGATCCATACTCCAAAACCCAGTGTCACACAATACTCTCATGTAACAAATCTGCACTGTACCCCGTATCTAAAAGATAAAATATTTAAAAGTAAAATAAAATAAAAATAAGAAAGATTCGTAATAAGAAAAAATGCTTACATCATAATGTTATGTGAAAAAAATAAAAATGTTTTGATAGGGTTTGGGTTATAGGAATGTATGATTTGTCAAAACTCAGCAATTGTACACCTAAGATTTACATTTCACCATATAAGTTTTACCTCTAAATGGTAAAATTTACAAAGAAAAATACTCTATAGAATACTGAATTCCAATTAATGAAATGCACACTGAATTATTTAGGCAGAAGCACACTAATGTCTGCAATCACTGTGAAATGAATTTTAAAAATCCCAAGGTAGACTGATGGAGGGATAGATACATAGATATGTGATAAAGTAAGTACACTGTATAGTGCGATGCTAATAGCTGAGTGTAGGTTTTGGATGTATGGATGTTTATTGTAAAATTCTTTCAACTTTGCTGAATGTTTGAAGTTTTTATTAAAAAGTTAGAAAAGAATGCATAAAAACTATTGAAGGAAATATATTGAAGTCTCATTAAGATTGTTTCTGAGTTCTTGGCTCACGCCTGTAATCCCAGCACTTTGGGAGGCTGAGGCGGGTGGATCACGAGGTCTGGAGATTGAGACCATCCTGGTTAACACGGTGAAACTCCATCTCTACTAAAAAAAACAGAAAAAATTAGCCAGGTGTGGTGGTAGGTGACTGCAGTCCTAGCTACTCAGGAGGCTGAGGCAGGAAATGGAGTGAACCCAAGAGGCAGAGCTTGCAGTGAGCCAAGATCGCGCCACTGCACTCCAGCCTGGGCGAGTGAGACTCCGTCTCAAAAAGAAAGAAAGAGAGAGAGAGAGAGAGAGAGAGAGAGAGAGAGAGAGAGAGAGAGAGAGAGAGAGAAAGGAAGGAGGGAGGGAGGGAGGGAGGGAAGGAAGGAAGGAAGGAAGGAAGGAAGGAAGGAAGGAAGGAAGGAAGGAAGGAAGGAAGGAAGGAAGGAAGGAAGGAAGATTGTTTCTGAGTTCTGAGAACATTAGTATGTTCTCCTCCTTTTTAATATGTTTCTTCTTTTTCCCAATGCTTATGATTTTTAAATTTAATTTAATTTAATGTAACTTAATTTATTTTTTGGAGACAGGGTCTCACTCTGATGCCCAGGCTAAAGTGTAGTGGCATGATCTCTGCTCACTGCAACCTCTGCCTCCCAGGCTCAAGCGACCCTACCACCTCACCTTCTTGAGCAGTTGTGACCACAGGCGTGCACCACCACACCCAGCTAATTTTTGTATTTTTTTGTAGAGACATGGCTTTGCCATGTTGCCTAGGCTGGTCTCAAAATTTTGAACTCAAGAAATCCACCCACCTCAGCCTCCTAAAGAGCTGGGATTATAGGCATGAGCCACTGCACCTGGCCCAAATGCTTATGATTTTTAAAACAAAATATGTTTTAAATTCCTGATTAATTAATGTAAGTTAATAGTAAGTCCAAATTGCACTAACTTTCCTTAACAGAGGCATATTTTAAGAATTTTCTTATGACATATAAGGCTCCTCTAAGTAATCACCATTCATGGGTCAACATGCTGATTTGATATAGTCATGTACTAAAACAATAAGTCATAGATTGACCAATCACAGAAGTATGTACAGATTTTGATGTGTGATAAGCAACAAATGGTTCCAGCTGGCCTCTTCTCTGATGAACTTCTCTCACTCTGAAATACTACAATTTGAACCTTAGCCACCTATATATACTAAGTTAGCTTGTTGATGAGAACAGAATGTAGCTGCTCCCTTTTAGCACTCAGTAAATCTGGACTACAGAGGAACTCCTACAAAGAAGGACAAGTGTGAATCACTAGAGATCAGCAACATTTTAGTTTGCTCATTTTAGAGCAATATTTTACAAGCAATGTATTTACAAGTAGAAGGCATAGAGCACATTTAGTGAATGCTTCTTTTACAGATTTCTAAATTGCTTAAAATAGAATTTTGAATTTAAAAATACAAAATTCTAGTTAAGATTGGGAGATTTTTTATAATAATTTAGGATAACAAAAATTAAAACAAGTAAATGATATATTTTGTTAAATCATTTACATATTATACAAATGAAAATAATTCTTCATAACTGGCACAGTATAATTTACAGTGCTTTAAAATTTTCTGCTATAGTTACTTCCATTGTTTCTCTAGGAACATGTTGATACAGAATTGTATCTTCTATAATAATCCTTAATTTAGTAACTGTGTTTGAAAGCATTTTTACTTCATCATTTCTCCTCTCCTCCAAGCCAATTATTCTGCATCTCCTTAAAATATACCCTATAACTCATCAGGTGTCTGCCAGGACAACTCACTCGGCCTGTCCAGGATGATCCCATTGAAAGCACGTTAGAGACACCTCTCTTGCCCTGACCTGTCAAGGAGTTGTTGCTCCTTGGGTAATGCTTTTTCCATTCCCAAATGCTTTCATATACTCATCTCTTTTTGTCTCACAATATCCCTGTGGGATTCATAAAGCAAGTATTTTACAGGTTCAATCCTGATGAGATAAACTCTATACAATATTGTTTATATTATTTCATTAAACTACAATTTTGTTGTTATGAAGATAGTTTGGGAAAAAGAAGGTCAACAGTGGGGTTTGTTATAGAGCAATTTTAACTACAATGGTACTTGTATTGGGATTTAATCCATATCTCCATTTTATAAATGGGAAACAAGGTCTATAGAGATTGAGAGATCTGCTCAGGATTAAGCATCTTCTATTAATACTTCCGTAGAGAAAACTCTCTAATCTAGCCCTTGAAGAACTTACAGTCTAGTTGGGAGATGGCCTGCACATATAAAAAGTTAACTAAAAACATAAAACAGTAGATACATGCTGAGTAAAATGTTCAGACAGCAAATTATGAACAGTGCTCAGAAAAGAGAGAGCCCTTTGCAATGGGATGGTCAAGAAAACTTGAGAAAGCACCATGATATATTGTGAATGTGTCCAAGGTCAGAATTAGGACTCCATTCTAGAGGTGGCTCAGTCAAAAATTCAACATGACCCTCAGTAACTCATCTGAGTTTCCAGTTTTCCTCATCTAAGAATAGGAATACATTATTTAAAGTCCCTTTCGGCACTATGATTCTATGTCCATCTTAAATCTTTTTTAGATGAGTCAGGAGAATAGATGGACAACTACCAAGCAACAGATTTATGACATGTATAATGAAAAGGTCTGCTTAACCTGATTTGGAAGAACTTACCTCAATTAATTTTCTCAACAACTCAGGATGTATGGAAGAGAAACTGAGCACTTTGTGCTGCAGTGATTTAAATATTCTTCAAGATGTAAGGAGCGTGGTATAAGTGAAGGAATGCTGGGCTGTGAGTCCAGAGAGTGATTAAGGGACTTGAGCAAGGTCTTTCAAGTACTCAGAAGTAGAATCAGGGGCTCAAATCCACATCTCCTGATTGTTAGATTAGTGTTTCTTTCCAAATATTTTGGGGCTTCAGATTCCTTCTTTCCTCTTTAAAATTTCTCAAAGCAGGACTCAACATTCCCTGTCTTTACTTCCTCTCTTGCCCTGACCCGTCAAGGAGTTGTTGCTCCTTGGGTAATGCTTTTTCCATTCCCAAATGCTTTCATATACTCATCTCTTTTTGTCTCACAATATCCCTGTGGGATTCATAAAGCAAGTATTTTACAGGTTCAATCCTGATGAGATAAACTCTATACAATATGGTTTATATTATTTCATTAAACTAGAATTTTGTTGTTATCAAGATGGTTTGGGAAAAAGGTCAACAGTGGGGTTTGATACAGAGCAATTTTAACTATAATGGTACTTGTATTAGGATTTAATCCATATCTCCATTTTATAAATGGGAAACAAGGCTTACATGACTGCACTGAAGCTATCTGTTTTTAAAAATCTGCATGCCTGTAGTTTCAGCTACTTGGAAGGATGAGGTAGGAGGATTTCTTGTGCCCAGGAGTTCAGGGACAGACTGGGCAATGTAGAGAAAAAACCAAAATCACCTTGGATGACTGTCCAATTTACCAAAACATTTTCCTTTATGGTTTGTGCATCTATGGTGTTAAAAAATCATAGCCAACCCAATCAAGATCATAAAGATTTTCTCTTCTTATTAAAATAAAAACTTGAAACTTCTGCTTTTAATACTTGGGTTTTTATTTGGTCTGGAGTTAATTTTTTGTTGCATGGTGCAAAGAAGGGGTTCAATATGCTTTTCTGATTGAATATCCCATTTCCTCAGTATCATTTATCCCATTAGACTATTTCTTTACAACCACCCTGTTTTAATTGATAGGTATTTATAATATGCCTTAATATCTAATAGTGCTAGCCTTCTTCTCATTGTTCTTCTTTTTCGGAGTTTTTGTAGCTAATTATGTTTATTTTTCCACATGTACTATAGTATCAACTTGTCAAAAAGCCTCAACAAAAAAGTTTTTGGTATTTTCATTGAGATTAAATGAAATTTTTAAGTTAACTTAAGGAAAATTGACATATTTTGCTTGAGATTCTTATCCAAAACATGGTATGTTTTCCATTTGTATAAATCTTTTGTATGCTTCACTAATGTTTGAAAAGTTTTCTTTTTATAGATCCTGTATATTTATTATTAGGTTATTGTAAGATACATTATCTTTCTGTGTTGCTACTGTGAGTTCGGTTTTTCCTTATATCTTCTTTCTGCTTATTATTCGTAATATGGAAGCTGTTGACTTCTGCTACATTACTGAATTTTCTTATAGCTTTTTATGATTTCTAAATTAATATTCTTGGGATTTCCAGGTTTTCAATAATATTATCTGCAAATATAAGTTTACTGCCTTCTTTTCAAATAACCATTGATTTCCTTCTCTTGTTTCATTGTATTATCTGTATTTAGAAAAATACAATAGTGATATTAGGCATCCTTGCTTGATACTTACTTCAGTGATGCATTGGTATTCTAGTCCTGTCTAACAAATTACCTCAAACTTGGCAGCTTAAAAGAACGTGCATCTATCAGCTCAGTTTCCATGTTTCAGGAACCCAGGCACGGCTTAGCTGGGTATTCTGCTCAGGACTTCATAAAGCTGAAATGAAGGTGTTGGCTAGGTTGTGTCTATTTCTGAAGCTCAGAGTCTTCTTCTAAGCCTAAGTGGTTGTTGGCAGAATTCAGTTCCTTGCAGCTATGGGAATGAAATCCCTGTTTTCTTGTTGGCTGCTGGTCTGGGGCTGTTCTCAGGTCCTAAAAGCTTCTTGCAGTTCCCTGCCATGTGGGCCTCTCAAAACATGGGGGCTTATTTCTTCAAGGCCAACAGAAAAATCTTTCAGGGAAAGCCTGAATCCTCTCTTTTTTTTTTTTTGAGAAGGAGTCTCACTCTGTTGCCCAGGCTGGAGCGCAGTGGTGCGATCTCGGCTCGCTGCAAGCTTCGCCTCCCAGGTTCACGCCATTCTCCTGCCTCAGCCTCCCAAGTAGCTGGGACTACAGGCGCCTGCCACCACGTCTGGCTAATTTTTTTGTATTTTTAGTAGAGACGGGGTTTCACCGTGTTAGCCAGGATGGTCTCCATCTCCTGACCTCGTGATCCGCCCACCTCGGCCTCCCAAAGTGCTGGGATTACAGGTGTGAGCCACCGCGCCCAGTCACTTGAATCCTCTTTTAAAGGACTTGCCAGATTAAGTCAGACTCACTCAGGATGATCTCCCTCTTCATTAACTCAAAGTCAACTGATTAGCGATATTAATCATGTCTGCAAAACCCCTTTACCCTTGCCATATTCCACTGGTTAAAGTCAAGACACGGGTTTTACCTACACCCATGGGAGGAGACTATACAAGGTATGGATACCGGGGTGTGGGGATCACAGAGGCCACCTTAGTTAGAATTCTGCCTACTACTTATGCTAGTGTTTCCAGAGTTTCCCCATCAAGCGTAACACTTACTATCCAATTTCCATTTATCCTATTTATTGAGTTACAAAATTAAGAATAGGTATTGAATTGTGTGAAATTTCTTTTCAATGTCTATAGAAATAATCATGATTTTTCACATTAGATCTATTAATTCACTAATACTGAATTTTTCCTGCCTTTCTAGGATAAACTACTCTTGGGTATAATGTTTGTTATTCATTTAATGTTCTGCTGTATTCTGGCTGACAATATTTTAAAAAGAGTTTTGCACCAATATTTTTAAATGTATGGTTTGGCTTTTCTTTTCCTATGCAATGCTAGCATTTTTGGAATCAATGTTATGCTGTCTGTATTGAAAACATGGAAGAGTTTTCCTTCTTTTTCAATACTCTCAAACAATTTTAAAATCATTAGAATTCTCTGTTTCTTAAAGAGTTGGTAGATTTTACTGTGAAACTGTTTTTGGTTTAAATGCAGCTCTTTGATGTTTTACTAAATTTCTTTAATGCAAATTGGCATGTTTAGATTTACTAAATATAGTTGGCCCTCCATATCCATGGGTTCTGCATCTGTGGATTCAAACAACTGCAGATTGAAAATTTTTTTTTAAATCACATCTGTACAGACTTTTCTTGTCATTATTCCCTAAACAATACGGTATAACAACTATTTACACGGCATTTGCATTGTAGTATTATAAGTAATCTAGAAATGATTTAAAGTATATGGGAGGATGTGCCTTGGCTACATGCAAATACTATGTACTATGTCATTTTTTATCAGGGACTTGAGCATCTGTGCATTTTGGTATCTGCAGGAGGTCCTGAAACCAATCCCCCATAGATACCAAACACAACTATATACATATTAATTTTTTCACTCATAGAACCAGCTGTATTCAGGAAGAGAAGGAGACATAATCCTGCCACCTTGGCTTTCATTTTCTTCTTTTGGCAACACTGGGAAACCCCTACTGGCCAAAGGATTACGTTCAATCTCTTTCGCATTGTTCTCTTACTATCTTTCTGGTCTCATCTTTTAACACTGTCACAGGGGGTTGAGATCAATCTCTGAACTTCCACAACGATGACCTGCTTATAGTTCCTGGCCCTCTCCTTACATGTTTTATACTTCTATGCCTTATTTGCACTGTGCTATTTGCCAGAACTGCCTCTTTCCCCTTTGCAATACAGCTATATTTTATCTTTTAAGACTCATAAACAAAACACTCTGAACCTCTGACCACATAAAACATAACGGTTTAGTTCCCATTTTCCTGGCTAAGTGCTATATTAGGAATAGAACAGGTTGAAATTGTATGATTAAGTAATTATAAGAAAATGGTGTAGAATGAAAGATATGAATTAAAACATCAATGGCCCCAGTAAGGAGAACAAAAACGGAGGTCCTGCTGTGTTCTCTGATGGTCTGGCATGACGTGGCTAAGTACCTACAGCAAGCCTATAACCTACTTCTTACACAGATTGGGACCCTTGGTTCTGCTTTGGTCTAGATTTTTGCTACAGATTTACAGTACAGATTTCTTTTGAACATTTTTTTCTTCTGCTGAAATAACAATATTGAAACCCTTGGTTCTTCTTCATTTCAGGGCTCTATTTCTCCCTAATTGCCTGGGTACCTTCTGTCCCCGGCTTTATAATATAAGGTTGACAAATATTCCAAAACAAAAAAGTTATCTTAACTAAGGGTAAAATGTACAACCCCCAAATTCCAAGCCATGTGGGATATATCCTGGCATTAAATCGCAAAGATTAACAGTAGTTTTACCTCTAGCTTTTCATTATAAAAGTCTCTCGTAGTATAATTTAATGTAGCACGATTTGTGTTTTCTCCTACAGGTCTTTTGCTGTCATTATTTTCTTCGTTGATAATACCAGGTTTTTTTCCTTTGGATTCTAGCAGATACCGAAATTGCTTTTTCCTGTAGAAAGACAGTAAAGAGATTTAGAGAGTTACTTATCAGACTTACTAAAACATGTCTATTTTTCGTTGACTTTAGAGGGGAACATATACTTTTTTGAACATATATTTTAATGAGTTTGAGTTTATGATTTATTTGAGTTCAGTTTGGTACCCCAATCTTTCTACTAATTAATCTATTCAATCCCAATTGTTTTATCCATAACTACCAGTCATCAATGAAAATACGTCTCAAGCATTTCTAAAATGGAAAACACTCTCCTTTAATAAAAATCAATACAAAAATTAATCACAGAGCACAACACAACCCAAAAAGATATAGTAGGTCAAACTTTCAAAGTCTTTATGTCCCATAAAACGTGCTAATTACCACTTATAAATCACACAAATGGTTAATAATTCCATTATGCAGTTTGGTAATATTACTCATAGCTAGAAAATGGAATGCGATCTTGGCTCAAGTTTAGGCAAAACCAAAATAACCCCAAAACCAAAAACTTCCAATTGTGAGCATATCATGGGAAGATTCTAGTAGGAGGTTAAATATTGAAACAAGAAGCCTCATTTGATTATGAAGAGGAACATATACAGTGATCACAGTATAACTTACAGAGCCATCAGCCATGATTCATCCTCATGAAGATGGATTTTTGGTTTCCACCACTTAGGGTGTCTCAAAATGATACTACTACTTTACTGTGAACTGTATACTGAAGATTGAGGGCTGAAGAGGAATATAACTTTTTTAAAAATTTATTTTTCTCTGATCTAAAAGTATAACACAATCATTTTAGAGATTTTAGGAAGTACAAATTTGAAAAGTATAAAGAAATGGATAAAAACTACCCATAAGTTTTCATAAATTAATGATGTTCACATTTGAACAGGTAACCTACAGAATGGGAGAACATTTTTGCAACCTATCCATCTGACAAAGGGCTTATCTAGAATCTAGAAAGAACTTAAACAAATTCACAAGAAAAAAAAAAACAACCCCATCAAAAAGTGGGCAAAGGATACAACAAACACTTCTCAAAAGAAGACATTTATGCAGCCAAAAGACATATGAAAAAATGCTCATCATCGCTGGTCATTAGAGAAATGCAAATCAAAACCTTGAGATACCATCTCACGCCAGTTAGAGTGGCGATCATTAACAAGTCAGGAAACGACAGATGCTGGAGAGGATGTGGAAGAATAGAAGTTCTTTTACACTGTTGGTAGGAATGTAAATTAGTTCAACCGTTGTGGAAGACAGTGTGGCAATTCCTCAAGGATCTAGAACTAGACCTTGTTTGACCATTTGACCCAGCAATCATTACTGGGTATATACCCAAAGTATTATAAGTCATTCTACTATAAAGGCACATGCATACATATGTTTATTGCAGCACTATTCACAATAGCAAAGACTTGGAACCAAAATGCCCATCAATCTTAGGCTGGGTAAAGAAAATGTGGCACACATACATCATGGAATACTATGCAGCCATAAAAAAGAATGAGTTCATGTCCTTTGCAGGGACATGGATGAAGCTGGAAACCATCATTCTCAGCAAACTAACACAGGAACAGAAAACCAAACATCACATGTTCTCACTCATAAGTGGGATTTGAACAATGAGAACATACGGACATAGGGAGGGGAACATCACACACCGGCGCCTGTCAGGGGGTGGAGGGCTAGGGGAGGGATACCATTAGGAGAAATACCTAATGTAGGTGATGAGTTGATGGGTGGAGCAAACCACCATGGCATGTGTATACCTATGTAACAAAACTGTACATTCTGCACACGTACCCCAGAACTTAAAGTAGAAAAAAAAAGATCTTTAAAAAAGTAATAATAATGTTCACATTTGACATATTTCCTTGCAAACTTTTTCTATACATTTTTGTGAAAAATTAAGATTGTACTAAACATACAACTTTGTATACTATTTTCACTTAATGCTATATAAGTATTTTCTATATCATTAAAAATTACAATTTTAACACCTGAATAAAAATCAACTGTGATATATATCACAATTTACTTAATTGGTTCCTCTTATAGGATAGTTACATAGTATAATTTTCTCACCTTTGTAAATAAAAATGTGAATAACATATAAATCTTTATTTCTATTTATTTTATTTTAAGTTCCAGGATACCTGTGCAGGATGTGCAGCTTTGTTACACAGGGAAACATGTATCATGGTGGTTTGCTGCACCTATCAACCCATCACTAGGTATTAAGTCCCACATGCATTAGCTATTTATCCTGATGCTCTCCCCCCTCCTGCCCCCGGGTAGGCCCCAATGTGTGGTGTTCCCCTCCCTGTGACCATATGTTCTCATTGTTCAGCTCCTACTTATAAATGAGAACATGTGGTGTTTGGTTGTCTCTTCCTGTGTTAGTTTGCTGAGGCTAAAGGCTTCCATCTCCATCCATGTCCTTGCAAGGGACATGACCTCATTTCTTTTTATGATTGCATAGTATTCCATGGTATATATGTACCATAATTTCTTTATCCAGTCTATCGCTGATGGGCATTTGGGTTGATTCCATGTCTTTGTTATTGTGAATAGTCTTGCAACAAACATACATGTACATGTTATAATAGAATGGTTTATATTCCTTTGGGTATATATCCACTAATGGAATTTCTGGGTCAAATTGTATTTCTGGTGCCAGGTCTTCGAAGAATCACCACACTGTCCTCCACAATGGTTGAACTAACTTACATTCCTACTAACAGTGTCAAAAACTGTTCCTATTTCTCCACAGCCTCACCAGCATCTGTTGTGTCTTGATTTTTTAATAATCGCCATTCTGAATGGCATGTGATAGCATTTCATTGTGGTTTCGATGTGCATTTCTCTAATAATCAGTGATGTTGACCTTTTTTTTCATATGTTTGTTGGCCACATAAACGTCCTCTTTTGAGAAGTGTCTGTTTATGTTCTTTGCCCACTTTTTGATGGGGTTTGTTTTTTTCTTGTAAATTTGTTTAAGTTCCTTGTAGATTCTGGATATTAGGCCTTTGTCAGATGGGTGGCTTGCAAAAATTTTCTCCCATTCTGTAGGCTGCCTTGTTTGCTCTGATGATAGTTTCTTTTGCTGTGCAGAAGCTCTTTAATTTGTTTAGATCCCATTTGTCAATTTTTGCTTTTGTTGCAATTACTTTTGACATTTTCATCATGAAATCTTTGCTCATGCCTATGTCCTGAATGGTACTGCCTAGATTTTCTTGTAGGGTTTTTATAGTTTTGGGTTTTACATTTAAGTCTTTAATCTATCTTGAGTTAATTTTTGTGTAAGGTGTAAGGAAGGGGTCCAGTTTCAATTTTCTGCACACAGCTAGCCACTTTTCCCAGCACCATTTATTAAATAGGGAATCCCTTCCCCATTGCTTGTTTTTGTAAAGTTTGTTGAAGATCAGATGGTTGTAGATGTGTGTTCTTATTTCTGAGATTTCTATTCTGTTCCATGGGTGTATATGTCTATTTTGGTACCAGTACCATGCTGTTTTGGTTACTGTAGCCTTGTAGTATAGTTTGAAGTCAGGTAGCTTGATGCCTCCAGCTTTGTTCTTTTGCTTAGGATTGTCTTGGCTATATGGACTTTTTTTTGGTGCCCTATAAGTTTTAAAGTAGTTTTTTCTAACTCTGTGAAGAATGTCAATGGTAGTTTAATGGAAGCAGCATTGAATCTATAAATTACTTTGTCCAATATGGCCATTTTCATGATATTGATTCTTCTTATCCATGAGCATGGAATGTTTTTCCATTTGTTTGTGTCCTCTCTGATTTCCTTCAGCAGTGGTTTATAGTTCTCCTTGAAGAGAGAACAAGCAGTTCTCCTTGAAGAAGTCCTTCACTTCCCTCGTTAGCTGTATTCCCAGGTATTTTATTCTCTTTGTAGCAATTGTGAATGGGAGTCCATTCATGATTTGGGTCTCTGCTTATCTAATATTGGTGTGTAGGAATGCTTGTAATTTTTGTATATTGATTTTGTATGCTGAGACTTTGCTGAAAAGTTGCTTATCAGCTTAAGAAGCTTTTGAGCTGAGACAATGGGGTTTTCTAGATATAGGATCATGTCATCTGCAAACAGAGACAGTTTGACTTCCTCTCTTCCTATTTGAATATGCTTTCTTTCTTTTTCTTGTCTGATTGCCCTGGCCAGAACTTCCAATACTATGTTGAATAGGAGTGGTGAGAGAGGGCATCCTTATCTTGTGCTGGTTTTCAAGGAGAATATTTCCAGCTTTTGACCATTCAGTATGATATTGGCTATGGGTTTATCATAAATGACTCCTATTATTTTGAGGTACATTCCATCAATGCTTGGTTTATTGAGCGTTTTTAACATGAAGGGATGTCGAATTTTATTCAAGGCCTTTTCTGCATCTATTGAGATAATCATGTGGTTTTGGTCTTTAGTTCTGTTTATGTGATGAATTACGTTTATTGATTTGCCTATCTGAACCAACCTTGCATCCCGGGGATGAAGCCAAAGTGATGGTGTTGAATAAGCTTTTTGATGTGATGCTTGATTTGGTTTGCCAGTATTTGACTGAAGATTTTTGTATTAATGTTCATCAGGAATATTGGCCTGAAGTTTTCTATTTTGTTGTACCTCTGCCAGGTTTTGGTATCAGGATGATAATAGCCTCATAAAATGAGACAGGGAGAAGTCCGTCCTTTTCAATTGTTTGGAATATTTTTGGAAGAAATAGTACAGAATAGAAGGAGGCAAGAGGGCCAAATAGGAATAGCTCCAGTCTGCAGCTCCCAGCTAGACCAACACAGAAGGCGGGTGATTTCTGCATTTCCAACTAAGGTACCCAATTCATCTCATTGGGACTGGTTAGTGGGACTGGTTAGTGGGACTGGTTAGGCAGTGGGTCCAACCCACAGAGGGTGAGCAGAAGCAGGGTGGGGCATCACTTCATCCGGGAAGTGCAGGGAGCCAGGGACCTCCCTCCCAGAGCCAAGGGAAGCTGTGAGGGACTGTGCTACCCAGCTGGGTTACTACGCTTTTCCCATGAATTTGCAATCTGCTGATCAGGAGATTCCCTTATGTGCCTACACCACCAGGGTCCTGAGTTTCAAGCACAAAACTGGGCAGCTGCTTAGGAAGACATTGAGCTAGCTGCAGAAGTATTTTTTCATACTCCAATGGCGCTTGGAACCCCAGTGAGACAGAACCGTTCACTCCCCTGGAAAGGGGTCTGAAGCCAAGAAGCCAAGTGGTCTCACTCAGTGGGTCCCACTCCCACGGAGTCCAGCAGGCTAAGAACCACTGGCTTGAAATTCTCACTGCAAGCACAGTAGGCTGAAGTTGACCTGGGAGGATCAAGCTTGGTGGGGGGAGGGGTGTCCACCATTACTGAGGTTTTAGTTGGTAGTTTTCCCCTGACAGTGCTAAGGAGGCTGGGAGGTCTAGGCTGGGCATGGCAAAGTGACTCTGGCCAGACTGCTTCTCCAGATTCCACCTCACTGGGTAGGGCATCTCTGAAGGAAAGGTAGCAGCCCCATTCAGGGGCTTACAGACAAAATCCCCATCTTCCTGGGACAGGGCACCTGGGGAAGGGGTGGCTGTGGGCACAGCTTCAGCAGATTTAATCGTTCCTGCCTGCCAGCTCTGAAGAGGGCAGCTGATCCTGACAAGAGAGATTCTCCCAGCACAGTGCACAAGCTCTGCTAAGGGAAAGACTGCCTCCTCAAGTAGGGTCCCTGACACCCATGCCTCCTGAATGAAAGAAACCTCTCAACAGGGGCCAACAGACACCTCATACAGAGGAGTGCTGGCTGGCATTAGGCCAATGCCCCTCTGGGATGAAGCTTCCAGAGGAAGGAGCAGGCAGCAATCTTTGCTGTTCTGCAGCCTCTGCTGGTGATACTCAGGTGAACAGGGTCTGGAGTGGACCTCCAGCAAACTGCAGCAGATATGCAGAAAAGGGGACTGACTGTTAGAAGAAAAACTACAAACAGAAAGCAACAACATCAACATAAAGTATCCCCACATAAAAACCCCATCCAAAGGTCATTAGCCTCAAAGATCAAAGGTAGATAAATCCACAAAGATGAGGAAAATCCTAAAACCAGAATGCCCCTTCTCCAAATGATTGCAACTCCTTCCGAGCAATGGCACAAATCTGGACAGAGAATGAGACTGACAAATTGACAAAAGTAGGCTTCAGAAGATAGGTAATAAACTCCTCTAGCTAAAGGAGCATAGTCTAACCCAATGTAAGGAAGCTAAGAATCTTGATAAAAGGTTACAGGAATTGCTAAGTAGAATAAACAGTTTAGAGAGGAACATAAATGACCTGATGGAGCTGAAAAACATAGCATGAGAACTTCATGAAGCATATATAAGTATCAATAGCTGAATCAATCAAGCAGAAGAAAGCATATCAGAGACTGAAGATCAACTTACTGAAATAAGGCATGAAGAGAAGATTAGAGAAAAAAGAATGAAAAGGAATGAACAAAGCCTCCAAGAAATACGTGACTATGTGAAAAGACGAAACCTACGATTAGATTGGTGTACCTGAAAGTGAAGGACAGAATGGAACCAAGTTGGAAAACACACTTCAGAATATTATCCAGGAGAACTTCCCCAACCTAGCAAGACAGGCCAACATTCAAATTGAGGAAATACAGAGAACACCACTAAGATATTCCTTGAGAAGAGCAACCCCAAGACACATAACTGTCAGATTCTCCAAGGATGAAACAAAGGAAAAAATGTTAAGGGCAGCCAGAGAGAAAGGTCAAGTTACACACAAAGGGAAGCCCATCAGACTACCAGTAGATCTCTCTGCAGAACCCTACAAGCCATAAGAGAGTGGGGGCCTATATTCAACATTTTTAAAGAAAAGAATTTTCAACCCAGAATTTCATATCCAGCCAAACTAAGTTTCATAAGTGAAGGAGAAATAAAATCCTTTACAGACAAGCAAATGCTAAGGGATTTTGTCACTACCAGGCCTGCCTTACAAGAGCTCCTAAAGAAAGCACTAAATATGGAAAGGAAAAATTGGTACCAGTCACTGCAAAAACATACAAAAATATAAAGACCAAAGACACTATGTAGAAACTGCATCAACTAATGTGCAAAATAACCAGCTAGCATCATGATGACAGGATCAAATTCACACATAACAATATTAATATTAAATGTAAATGGGCTAAATGCCCCAATTAAAATAATCAGACTAGCAAATTGGATAAAGGGTTAAGACCCATTGGTGTGCTGTATTCAGGAGACCTATCTCACTTGCAAAGACACACATATGATCAAAATAAAGGGATGGAGGAATATTTACCAAGAAAATGGAAAGAAAAAAAAGCAGGGGTTGCAATCTTAGTCTCTGATAAAACAGACTTTAAATCAACACAGGTCAAAAAAGACAAAGAAGGGCATTACATAATGGTAAAGGGATCAACACAACAAGAAGAGCTAACTATCCTAAATATGTATGCGTCCAATATGGGAACACCCAGATTCATAAAACAACTTCTTAGAGACCTACAAAGGGACTTAGACTCCCACGCAGTAATAGTGGGAGATTTTATTTTATTTTATTTTATTTTATTTTATTTTATTTATTTATTTTTATTATACTTTAAGTTCTAGGGTACATGTGCATAACGTGCAGGTTTGTTACATATGTATACTTGTGCCATGTTGCTGTGCTGCACCCATCAACTCGTCAGCACCCATCAACTCGTCATTTACATCAGGTATAACTTCCAATGCAATCTCTCCCCCCTCTCCCCTCCCCGTGATAGGCCCCAGTGTGTGATGTTCCCCTTCCCGAGTCCAAGTGATCTCATTGTTCAGTTCCCACCCATGAGTGAGAACATGCGCTGTTTGGTTTTCTGTTCTTGCGACAGTTTGCTGAGAATGATGGTTTCCAGCTGCATCCATGTTCCTACAAAGGACACAAACTCATCCTTTTTTATGGCTGCATAGTATTCCATGGTGTATATGTGCCACATTTTCTTAATCCAGTCTGTCACTGATGGACATTTGGGTTGATTCCAAGTCTTTGCTATTGTGAATAGTGCCACAATAAACATACGTGTGCATGTGTCTTTATAGCAGCATTATTTATACTCCTTTGGGTATATACCCAATAATGGGATGGCTGGGTCATATGGTACTTCTAGTTCTAGATCCTTCAGGAATCGCCATACTGTTTTCCATAATGGTTGAACTAGTTTACAATCCCACCAACAGTGTAAAAGTGTCCCTGTTTCTCCACATTCTCTCCAGCACCTGTTGTTTCCTGACTTTTTAATGATTGCCATTCTAACTGGTGTGAGATGGTATCTCATTGTGGTTTTGATTTGCATTTCTCTGATAACCAGTGATGATGAGCATTTTTTCATGTGTCTGTTGGCTGTATGAATGTCTTCTTTTGAGAAATGTCTGTTCATATCCTTTGCCCACTTTTTGAAGGGGTTGTTTGTTTTTTTCTTGTAAATTTGTTTGAGTTCTTTGTAGGTTCCGGATATTAGCCCTTTGTCACATGAGTAGATTGCGAAAATTTTCTCCCATTCTGTAGGTTGCCTGTTCACTCTGATGGTAGTTGCTTTTGCTGTGCAAAAGCTCTTTAGTTTAATGAGATCCCATTTGTCAATTTTGGCTTTTGTTGCCGTTGCTTTTGGTGTTTTAGACATGAAGTCCTTGCCCATGCCTATGTCCTGAATGGTATTACCTAGGTATTCTTCTAGGATTTTTATGGTTTTAGTTTGAACATTTAAGTCTCTAATCCATCTTGAATTAATTTTCGTATAAGGAGTAAGGAAAGGATCCAGTTTCAGCTTTCTACTTATGGCTAGCCAATTTTCCCAGCACCATTTACTAAATAGGGAATCCTTTCCCCATTTCTTGTTTCTCTCAGGTTTGTCAAAGATCAGATGGTTGTAGATGTGTGGTATTATTTCTGAGGACTCTGTTCTGTTCCATTGGTCTATATCTCTGTTTTGGTACCAGTACCATGCTGTTTTGGTTACTGTAGCCTTGTAGTATAGTTTGAAGTCAGGTAGCGTGATGCCTCCAGCTTTGTTCTTTTGACTTAGGATTGTCTTGGAAATGTCGGCTCTTTTTTGGTTCCATATGAACTTTAAAGCAGTTTTTTCCAATTCTGTGAAGAAACTCATTGGTAGTTTGATGGGGATGGCATTGAATCTATAAATTACCTTGGGCAGTATGGCCATTTTCACGATATTGATTCTTCCTATCCATGAGCATGGTATGTTCTTCCATTTGTTTGTGTCCTTTTTTATTTCACTGAGCAGTGGTTTGTAGTGCTCCTTGAAGAGGTCCTTTACATCCCTTGTAAGTTGGATTCCTAGGTATTTTATTCTCTTTGAAGCAATTGTGAATGGAAGTTCACTCATGATTTAGCTCTCTGTTTGTCTGTTACTGGTGTATAAGAATGCTTGTGATTTTTGCACATTAATTTTGTATCCTGAGACTTTGCTGAAGTTGCTTATCAGCTTAAGGAGATTTTGGGCAGAGACAATGGGGTTTTCTAAATATACAATCATGTCATCTGCAAACAGGGACAATTTGACTTCTTCTTTTCCTAACTGAATACCCTTGATTTCTTTCTCTTGCCTGATTGCCCTAGCCAGAACGTCCAACACTATGTTGAATAGGAGTGGTGAGAGAGGGCATCCCTGTCTTGTGCCAGTTTTCAAAGGGAATGCTTCCAGTTTTTGCCCATTCAGTATGATATTGGCTGTGGGTTTGTCATAAATAGCTCTTATTATTTTGAGATACGTTCCATCAATACCGAATTTATTGAGCATTTTTAGCATGAAGGGCTGTTGAATTCTTTCAAAGGCCTTTTCTGCATCTATTGAGATAATCATGTGGTTTTTGTCTTTGGTTCTGTTTATATGCTGGATTACGTTTATTTATTTGCATATGTTGAACCAGCCTTGCATCCCAGGGATGAAGCCCACTTGATCATGGTGGATAAGCTTTTTGATGTGCTGCTGGATCCGGTTTGCCAGTATTTTATTGAGGATTTTTGCATTGATGTTCATCAGGGATATGGGTCTAAAATTCTCTTTTTTTGTTGTGTCTCGGCCAGGCTTTGGTATCAGGATGATGTTGGCCTCATAAAATGAGTTAGGGAGGATTCCCTCTTTTTCTATTGATAGGAATAGTTTCAGAAGGAATGGTACCAACTCCTCCTTGTACCTCTGGTAGAATTCAGCTGTGAATCCATCTGGTCTTGGACTTTTTTTTGGTTGGTAGGCTATTAATTATTGCCTCAATTTCAGAGCCTGCTGTTGGTCTATTCAGGGATTCAACTTCTTCCTGGTTTAGTCTTGGGAGAGTGTAAGTGTCCAGGAAATTATACATTTCTTCTAGATTTTCTAGTTTATTTGCATAGAGGTGTTTATAGTATTCTCTGATGGTAGTTTGTATTTCTGTGGGGTCGGTGGTGATATCCTCTTTATCATTTTTTTATTGCATCTATTTGATTCTTCTCTCTTTTCTTTATTAGTCTTGCTAGCGGTCTATCAATTTTGTTGATCTTCAAAAACCATCTCCTGGACTCATTGATTTTTTGGAGGATTTCTTTTGTCTCTATCTCCTTCAGTTCTGCTCTGATCTTAGTTATTTCTTGTCTTCTGCTAGCTTTTGAATATGTTTGCTCTTGCTTCTCTAGTTCTTTTAATTGTGATGTTAGAGTGTCAATTTTAGATCATTCCAGCTTTCTCTTGTGGGCATTTAGTGCTATAAATTTCCCTCTACACACTGCTTTAAATGTGTCCCAGAGATTCTGGTATGTTGTATCTTTGTTCTCATTGGTTTCAAAGAACATCTTTATTTCTGCCTTTATTTCCTTATGTACCCAGTAGTCATTCAGGAGGAGGTTATTCAGTTTCCATGTAGTCGAGCGGTTTGATTGAGTTTCTTAGTCCTGAGTTCTAGTTTCATTGCACTGTGGTCTGAGAGACAGTTTGTTATAATTTCTGTTCTTGCACATTTGCTGAGGAGTGCTTTACTTCCAATTATGTGGTCAATTTTGAAATAAGTGTGATGTGGTGCTGAGAAGAATGTATATTCTGCTGATTTTGGGTGGACAGTTCTGTAGATGTCTATTAGGTCTGCTTGCTGCAGAGATGAGTTCAATTCCTGGATATCCTTGTTCACTTTCTGTCTCATTGATCTGTCTAATGTTGACAGTGGGGTGTTGAAGTCTCC
The DNA here is from genome assembly GCF_047675955.1 of Chlorocebus sabaeus. NCBI lineage: Eukaryota > Metazoa > Chordata > Mammalia > Primates > Cercopithecidae > Chlorocebus > Chlorocebus sabaeus. Next base: position 46,817,407 of record NC_132929.1, on the reverse strand, counting down.
CATTATTACTGTATGGGAGTCTAAGTCTCTTTGTAAGTCTCTAAGGACTTGCTTTATGAATCTGGGTGCTCCAGTATTGGGTGCATATATATTTAGGATAGTTAGCTCTTCCTGATGAATTGATCCCTTTACCATTATGTTATGGCCTTCTTTGTCTCTTTTGCTGTTTGATGGTTTGAACTCTGTTTTATCAGAGACTAGGATTGCAACCCCTGCTTTTTTTTGTTCTCTATTTGCTTGGTAGATCTTCCTCTATCCCTTTATTTTGAGCCTATGTATGTCTCTGCATGTGAGATGGGTCTCCTGAATACAGCAGACTGATGGGTCTTGATTCTTTATCCTGTTTGCCAGTCTGTGTCTTTTAATTGGACCATTTAGTCCATTTACATTTAAGGTTAATATTGTTATGTGTGAACTTGATCCTGCCATTATGATATTAACTGGTTATTTTGCTCATTATTTGATGCAGTTTCTTCCTAGCATTGATGGTCTTTACATTTTGGCATGTTTTTGCAATGGCTGATACCTGTTGTCCCTTTCCATGTTTAGTGCTTCCTTCAGGGTCTCTTGTAGGGCAGGCCTGGTGGTGACAAAATCTCTAAGCATTTGCTTATCTGTAAAGGATTATATTTCTCCTTCACTTATGAAACTTAGTTTGGCTGGATATGAAATTCTGGGTTGAAAATTCTTTTTTTAAGAATGTTGAATATTGGCCCCCACTCTCTTGTGGCTTATAGAGTTTCTGCCAAGAGATCTGCTGTTAGTCTGATGGGCTTCCCTTTGTGGGTAACCTGACCTTTCTCTCTGGCTGCCCTTAAGATTTTTTCCTTCATTTCAAATTTGGTGAATCTGACAATTATGTGTCTTGGAGTTGCTCTTCTCGAGGAGTATCTTTGTGGCATTCTCTGTATTTCCTGAATTTGAATGTTGGCCTGCCTTACTAGGTTGGGGAAGTTCTCCTGGATGATATCCTGAAGAGTGTTTTCCAACTTGGTTCCATTTTCTCCCTCACTTTCAAGCACCCCAATCAGACGTAGATTTGATCTTTTTACATAATCCCACACTTCTTGCATGCTTTGTTCATTTCTTTTTCTTCTTTTTTCTTTAGACTTCTCTTCTCGCTTCATTTCATTCATTTGATCCTCAATCGCTGATACTCTTTCTTCCAGTTGATCGAGTCGGTTACTGAAGCTTGTGCATTTGTCACGTATTTCTTGTGTCATGGTTTTCATCTCTGTCTATTCGTTTATGGCCTTTTCTGCATTAATTATTCTGGTTATGAATTCTTCCACTCTTTTTTCAAGATTTTTAGTTTCTTTGCGCTGGGTACGTAATTCTTCCTTTAGCTCTGAGAAGTTTGATGGTCTGAAGCCTTCTTCTCTCATCTCGTCAAAGTCATTCTCCATCCAGCTTTGATCCGTTGCTGGTGATGAGCTGTGTTCCTTTGGAGGGGGAGATGCACTCTGATTTTTTGAATTTCCAGCTTTTCTGCCCTGCTTTTCCCCCATCTTTGTGGTTTTATCTGCCTCTGGTCGTTGATGATGGTGACGTACTGATGGGGTTTTGGTGTGAGTGTCCTTCCTGTTTGCTAGTTTTCCTTCTAACAGTCAGGACCCTCAGCTGTAGGTTTGTTGGAGATTGCTTGAGGTCCACTCCAGACGCTGTTTGCCTGGGTGTCAGCAGCAGAGGCTGCAGAAGATAGAATACTGCTGAACAGCGAGTGTACCTGTCTGATTCTTGTTTTGGAAGCTTCCTCTCAGGGGTGTACTCCACAGTGTGAGGTGTGGGGTGTCGGTCTGCCCCTAGTGGGGGATGTCTCCCAGTTAGGCTACTCAGGGGTTAGGGACCCACTTGAGCAGGCAGTCTGTCCGTTCTCAGATCTCAACCTCCGTGTTGGGAGATCCACTGCTCTCTTCAAAGCTGTCAGACAGAGTTGTTTGCATCTGCAGAGGTTTCTGCTTGTTGTTGTTGTTGTTGTTGTTGTTGTTGTTATTTAGCTGTGCCCTGTCCCCAGAGGTGGAGTCTACAGAGACCGGCAGGCCTCCTTGAGCTGCTGTGAGCTCCACCTAGTTCGATCTTCCCAGGGCTCTGTTTACCTACTTAAGCCTCAGCAATGGCGGGCACGCCTCCCCCAGCCTTGCTGCTGCCTTGCAGTTAGATCGCAGCCTGCTGTGCTAGCAATGAGGAAGGCTCCGTGGGCGTGGGACCCTCCCGGCCAGGTGTGGGATATAATCTCCTGGCATGCCAGTTTGCTTAAAGTGCAGTATTGGGGTGGGAGTTACCCGATTTTCCAGGTGTTGTGTGTCTCAGTTCCCCTGGCTAGGAAAAGGGATTCCCTTCCCCCTTGAGCTTCCCAGGTGAGGCGATGCCTGGCCCTGCTTCAGCTCTCGCCGGTCAGGCTGCTACAGCTGACCAGCACCGATTGTCCAGCACTCCCTAGTGAGATAAACCCAGTACCTCAGTTGAAAATGCAGAAATCACCTGTCTTCTATATCGCTTGCGCTGGGAGCTGGAGACTGGAGCTGTTCCTATTCGGCCATCTTGCTCTGCCCCCCCAATAGTGGGAGATTTTAACAGCCCACTGTTCATATTAGACAGATCAATGAGACAGAAAATTAACAAGGGTACTCCGGATTTGAACTCAGCTCTGGACCAAGTGAACCTTGGTCCAGAATGACTCCTGAATGACTGCTCCTGAATGACTCCTGGGTAAATAATGAAATTAAGGCAGAAATTAAGGCAGAAATAAAGAAGTTCTTTAAACTCAATGAGAACAAATAGACAATGTACCAGAATCTCTGAGACACAGCTAAAGCAGTGTTAAGAGGAAAATTTATAGCACTAAATGCCCACAACGGAAAGCTGGAAAGATATAAAATTGACACCCTAACATTACAATTAAAAGAACTAGAGAAGCAAGCGCAAAGATATTCTAAAACTAGCAGAAGACAAGAAATAACAAAGATCAGAGCAGAACTGAAGGAGATAGAGACATGAAAAGCCCTTCAAAAAATCAATGAATCCAGGAGCTGGTTTTTTGAAACGATTAACAAAGTAGATGGACTGCTAGCCAGACTAATAAAGAAGAAAAGAGAGAGGAATCAAATAGACACAATAAAAAATAATAAAGGGGAGGTCACCTCTGATCCCACAGAAATACAAACTACCATCAAAGAATACTATCAACACCTCTATGCAAATAAACTAGAAAATCTAGAAGAAATGGATAAATTCCTGGACACATACAGCCTCCCAAGACTAAACCAGGAAGAAGTTAAATCTCTGAAAAGACCAGTAACAACTTCTGAAATTAAGGCAGTAATTAATAGCCCACCAACCAAAAAAGTCCAGGTCCAGATGGATTCACAGTTGAATTCTACCAGAGGTACAAAAAGGAGCCAGTACCATTCCTTCTGAAACTACTCCAAACAATAGAAAAAGAGGGACTCCTCCCTAACTCATTTTATGAGGGCAGCATTATCCTGATACTGAAACCTGGCAGACACACAACAAAAAAAGAAAATTTCAGGCCAATATTAATGATGAATATTGATACAAAAATCCTCAATATAATACTGGCCAACTGAATCCAGCAGGACATCAAAAAGCTTATCCAGCAAGATCAAGTTGGCTTTATCCCTGGGATGCAAGGCTGGTTCAACATATACAAATAAATAAATGTAATCCATCACATAAACAAAACCAATGACAAAACCACATGATTATCTCAATAGATGCAGAAAAGGCCTTTGATAAAATTAAACATCCCTTCATGCTAAAAACACTCAATAAATTGGTTATTGATGGAATATATCTCAAAATAATAAGAGCTATTTATGACAAACCCATAGCCAGTATCATACTGAATTGGCAAAAGCTGGAAGCATTCCCTTTGATAACTGGCACGAGACAAGGACGCCCTCTCTCACCACTCCTATTCAACAAAGTATTGGAAGTTCTGGCCAGGGCAATCAGGTAAGAGAAAGAAATAAAGTGTATTCAAATAGGAAGAGAGGAAGTCAAATTGTTTCTGTTTGCAGATGACATGATTGTATATTTAGAAAACCCCATTGTCTCAGCCCAAAAACTCCTTAAGCTGATAAGCAACTTTTCAGCAAAGTCTCAGGATACAAAATCACTGTGCAAAAATCACAAGCATTCCTATACACCAACAACAGACAAGCAGAGAGCCAAATCATGAGTGAACTACCATTCACAATTGCTACAAAGAGAATAAAACACCTAGGAGTACAACTTACAAGGGACGTGAAGGACCTCTTCAAGGAGAACTACAAAAAATTAAATAGGCAATAAAAGAGGACACAAGCAAATGGAAAAACATTCCATGCTCATGTATAGAAGGAATCAATATCATGAAAATGGCCATACTGCCCAAAGTAATTTATAGATTCAAAGCTATTCCCATCAAGCTACCAGTGAGTTTCTTTGTAGAATTAGATAAAAGTACTTTAAATTCCATATGGGACCAAAAAGATCCCATATAGGTAAGGTGATCCTAAGCAAAAAGAACAAAGCTGGAGGCACACGCTACCTGACTTCAAACTAAGCTACACTGCTACAGTAACCAAAACAGCATGGTACTGGTACCAAAACACACATATACATGAATGGAACAGAACAGAGACCTCAGAAATAACACCACACGTGTACAACCATCTGATCTTCAACAAATTTGACAAAAACAAGCAATGGGGACAGGATTCCCTATTTAATAAATAGTGCTGGGAAAACTGGCTAGCCATATGCAGAAAACTGAAACTGGACCTTTTCCTTACACCTTATACAAAAATTAACTCAAGATGGATTAAAGACTTAAATGTAAAACCCTAAATCATAAAACCCCTAGAAGAAAACCTAGGCAATACCATTCAGGACATAGGCATGGGCAAAGACTTCATGACTAAAACACCAAAAGCAATGGCAACAAAAGCCAAAATTGACATGGGATCTAATCAAACTATAGAGCTTCTGCACAGCAAAATAAACTATCTTCAGAGTGAGCAGGCAACCTACAGAATGGGAGAAAATTTTTGCAAGCAACCCATCTGACAAAGGTCTAATATTCAGAACGTACACGGAACTTAAACAAATTTACAAGAAAAAACCAGACAACCCCATCAAAAAGTGGGCCAAGGATATGAAAAGACACTTCTCAAAAGAAGACATTAATGCGGCCAAAAAATATATGAAAAAAACCTCATCATCACTGGTTATTAGAGAAATGCAAATCAAAACCACAATGAGATAATATCTCACGTCAGTTAGAATGGCGATTATTAAAAAGTTAAGAGGGGCGTGCCCAAGATGGCCGAATAGGAACAGCTCCAGCCTCCAGCTCCCAGCGTGAGCGACACAGAAGATGGGTGATTTCTGCATTTTCAACTGAGGTACCGAGTTCATCTCACTGGGTCATGTCAGATGGTTGGCGTTGGTCCATGGGTGCAGCCCGACCAGCAAGAGCTGAAGCAGGGTGAGGCATCACCTCACCTGGGAAGCGCAAGGGGAAAGGGAATTCCTTTTCCTAGCCAAAGGAAATTGAGACACACAACACCTGGAAAATCGGGTAACTCCGACCCTAACACTGCACTTTACCAAGGGTCTTAGCAAACGGCACACCTGGAGATTATATCCCACACCTGGCCTGGAGGGTCCCACGCCCACGGAGCCTCCCTCATTGCTAGCACAGCAGTCTGAGATCTAACTGCAAGGCGGCAGCGAGGCTGGAGGAGGGCACCCACCATTGCTGAGGCTTAAGTAGGTAAACAAAGCCACCAGGAAGCTCAAATTGGGTGGAGCCCACCACAGCTCAAGGAGGCCGGCCTGCCTCTGTAGACGCCTCCTCTGGGGACAGGTCATAGCTAAACAAAAAGCAGGAGAAACCTTGGCAGAGGTAAATGCCCCCGTCTGACAGCTTTGAAGAGAGCAGTGGATCTCCCAGCACAGAGGTTGAGATGTGAGAATGGACAGACTGCCTGCTCAAGTGGGTTCCTGACCCCTGAATAGCCTAACTGGGAAACATCCCCCACTAGGTGCAGATTGACACCTCACAATTCACACAGTGGGGTACACCCCTGAGACAAAGCTTCCAGAGCAAGAATCAGACAGCAACACTCGCTGTTCAGCAATATTCTATCTTCTGCAGCCTCCGCTGCTGATACCCAGGCAAACAGCGTCTGGAGTGGACCTCAAGCAAACTCCAACAGACCTACAGCTGAGGGTCCTGACTGTTAGAAGGAAAACTAACAAACAGAAAGGACACCCAAGCCAAAACTCCATCAGTATGTCACCATCATCAAAGACCAAAGGCAGATAAAACCACAAAGATGGGGAAAAAGCAGGGCAGAAAAGCTGGAAATCCAAAAAATCAGAGTGCATCTCCCCCTCCAAAGGAACGCAGCTCATCGCCGCAATGGAACAAAGCTGGACAGAGAATGACTTTGACAAGTTGAGAGAAGAAGGCTTCAGTTGATCAAACTTCTCAGAGCTAAAGAAGGAACTACGTAACCAGCACAAAGAAACTAAAAACCTTGAAAAAAGATTTGACAAATGGCTAACTAGAATAATCAATGTAGAGAAGTCCTTAAAAGAACTGATAGAGACGAAAACCATAACATGAGAACTACGTGACAAATGCACAAGCTTCAGTAACTGACTCGATCATCTGGAAGAAAGAGTATCAGCGATTGAAGATCAAATGAACAAAATGAAGTGAGAAGAGAAGTGTAGAGAAAAAAGGGTAAAAAGAAATGAACAAAGCCTCCAAGAAATATGGGATTATATGAAAAGACCAAATCTACGCCTGATTGGTGTGCCTGAAAGTGATGGGGAAAATGGAACTAAGTTGGAAAACACTCTGCAGGATATCATCCAAGAGAACTTCCCCAACCTAGTAAGGCAGGCCAACATTCAAATTCAGGAAATACAGAGAACGCCACAAAGATACTCCTCGAGAAGAGCAACTCCAAGACACATAATTGTCAGATTCACCAAAGTTGAAATGAAGGAAAAAATCTTAAGGGCAGCCAGAGAGAAAAGTCAGGTTACACACAAAGGGAAGCCCATCAGACTAACAGCAGATCTCTTGGCAGAAACTCTCCAAGCCAGAAAAGAGTGGGGACCAATATTCAATATTCTTAAAGGAAAGAATTTTCAACCCAGAATTTCATATCCAGCCAAACTAAGTTTCATAAGTGAAGGAGAAATAAAATCCTTTACAGATAAGCAAATGCTTAGAGATTTTGTCACCACCAGGCCTGCCCTACAAGAGACCCTGAAGGAAGCACTAAACATGGAAAGGAACAACAGGTATCAGCCATTGCAAAAACATGTCAAAATGTAAAGTCCATCAATGCTCAGAAGAAACTGCATCAAATAGCGAGCAAAATAACCAGCTAATATCATAATGACAGGATCAAGTTCACACATAACAATATTAACCTTAAATGTAAATGGACTAAATGGTCCAATTAAAAGACACAGACTGGCAAACTGGATAAAGAGTCAAGACCCATCAGTTTGCTGTATTCAGGAGACCCATCTCACATGCAGAGACACACACAGGCTCAAAATAAAGGGATAGAGGAAGATCTACCAAGCAAATGGTAAACAAACAGACAAACAAAAAAGCAGGGGTTGCAATCCTAGTCTCTGATAAAACAGACTTTAAACCATCAAAGATCAAAAGAGACAAAGAAGGCCATAACATAATGGTAAAGGGATCAATTCATCAGGAAGAGCTAACTATCCTAAATATATATGCACCCAATACAGGAGCACCCAGATTCATAAAGCAAGTCCTTAGAGACTTACAAAGAGACTTAGACTCCCATACAATAATAATGGGAGACTTTAACACCCCACTGTCAACATTAGACAGATCAACGAGACAGAAGGTCAACACGGATATCCAGGAATTGAACTCAACTCTGCACCAAGCAGACCTAATAGACATCTACAGAACTCTCCACCCAAAATCAACAGAATATACATTCTTCTCAGCACCACATCACACTTATTTCAAAATTGACCACATAATTGGAAGCACTCCTCAGCAAATGTAAAATAACAGAAATTATAACAAACTGTCTCTCAGACCACAGTACAATCAAACTAGAACTCAGGACTAAGAAACTCAATCAAACCGCTCAACTACATGGAAACTGAACAACCTGCTCCTGAATGACTACTGGGTACATAATGAAATGAAGGCAGAAATAAAGATGTTCTTCGAAACCAATAAGAACAAAGATACAACATACCAGAATCTCTGGGACACATTTAAAGCAGTGTGTAGAGGGAAATTTATAGCACTAAATGCCCACAAGAGAAAGCAGGAAAGATCTAAAATTGACACCCTAGCATCACAATTAAAAGAACTAGAGAAGCAAGAGCAAACATATTCAAAATCTAGCAGAAGGCAAGAAATAACTAAGATCAGAGCAGAACTGAAGGAGATAGAGACACAAAGAGCCCTCCAAAAAAGTCAATGAATCCAGGAGCTGGTTTTTTGAAAAGATCAACAAAATTGATCAATTGACCACTAGCAAGACTAATAAAGAAGAAAAGAGAGAAGAATCAAATAGATGCAATAAAAAATGATAAAGGGGATATCACCACCGACCCCACAGAAGTACAAACTACCATCAGAGAATACTATAAACACCTCTACACAAATAAACTAGAAAACCTAGAAGAAATGTATAATTTCCTGGACACTTACACTCTCCCAAGACTAAACCAGGAAGAAGTTGAATCCCTGAATAGACTAATAGCAGGCTCTGAAATTGAGGCAATAATTAATAGCCTACCAACCAAAAAAAAGTCCAGGACCAGACGGATTCACAGCTGAATTCTACCAGAGGTACAAGGAGGAGTTGGTACCATTCCTTCTGAAACTATTCCTATCAATAGAAAAAGAGGGAATCCTCCCTAACTCATTTTATGAGGTCAACATCATCCTGATACCAAAGCCTGACAGAGATACAACAAAAAAAGAGAATTTTAGACCAATATCCCTGAAGAACATTGATGCAAAAATCCTCAATAAAATATTGGCAAACCGAATCCAGCAGCACATCAAAAAGCTTATCCACCATGATCAAGTGGGCTTCATCCCTGGGATGTAAGATTGGTTCAACATATGCAAATAAATAAACGTAATCCAGCATATAAACAGAACCAAAGACAAAAACCACATGATTATCTCAATAGATGCAGAAAAGGCCTTTGAAAGAATTCAACAGCCCTTCATGCTAAAAATGCTCAATAAATTTGATATTGATGGAACATATCCCAAAATAATAAGAGCTATTTATGACAAACCCACAGCCAATATCATACTGAACAGGCAAAAACTGGAAGCATTCCCTTTGAAAACTGGCACAAGACAGGGATGCCTTCTCTCACCACTCCTATTCAACATAGTGTTGGAAGTTCTGGCTAGGGCAATCAGGCAAGAGAAAGAAATCAAGGGTATTCAGTTAGGAAAAGAAGAAGTCAAATTGTCCCTGTTTGCAGATGACATGATTGTATATTTAGAAAACCCCATCGTCTCAGCCCAAAATCTCCTTAAGCTGATAAGCAACTTCAGCAAAGTCTCAGGATACAAAATCACTGTGCAAAAATCACAAGCATTCTTATACACCAGCAACAGACAAACAGAGAGTCAAATCATGAATGAACTCCCATTTACAATAGCTTCAAAGAAAAAAAAATACCTAGGAATCCAACACACAAGGGATGCAAAGGCCTTCTTCAAGGAGCACTACAAACCACTGCTCAGTGAAATAAAAGAGGACACAAATAAATGGAAGAAACATACCATGCTCATGGATAGGAAGAATCAACATTGTGAAAATGGCCATACTGCCCAACATAATTTATAGATTCAATGCCATCCCCATTAAGCTACCAATGACTTTCTTCCCAGAATTGGAAAAAACTGCTTTAAAGTTCATATGGAACCAAAAAGAGCCCACATTGCCAAGACAATCCTAAGCCAAAAGAACAACGTTGGAGGCATCACACTACCTGACTTCAAACAAGGCTACAGTAACCAAAACAGCACGGTGCTGGTACCAAAACAGAGATACAGACCAATGGAACAGAACAGAGTCCTCAGAAATAATACCACATATCTATAGCCATCTGATCTTTGACAAACCTGACCAAAACAACAAACGGGGAAATGATTCCCTATTTAATAAATGGTGCTGGGAAAATTGGCTAGCCATAAGTAGAAAGCTGAAACTGGATCCTTTCCTTACTCCTTATATGAAAATTAATTCAAGATGGATTAGAGACTTAAATGTTCGAACTAAAACCATAAAAATCCTAGAAGAATACCTAGGTAATACCATTCAGGACATAGGCATGGGCAAGGACTTCATGTCTAAAACACCAAAAGCAACGGCAACAAAAGCCAAAATTGACAAATGGCATCTAATTAAACTAAAGAGCTTTTGCACAGCAAAAGCAACTACCATCAGAGTGAGCAGGCAATCTACAGAATGGGAGAAAATTTTTGCAATCTACTCATCTGACAAAGGGCTAATATCCAGAACCTATAAAGAATTCAATCAAATTTACAAGAAAAAAACAAACAATCCCATCAAAAAGTGGGCAAAGGATATGAACAGACACTTCTCAAAAGAAGACATTCATACAGCCAACAGACACATGAAAAAATGCTCATCATCACTCGCCATCAGAGAAATACGAATCAAAACCACAATGAGATACCATCTCACACCAGTTAGAATGGCAATCGTTAAAAAAATCAGGAAACAACAGGTGCTGGAGAGGATATGGAGAAATAGGAACACTTTTACACTGTTGGTGGGACTGTAAACTAGTTAAACCATTGTGGAAAACAGTGTGGCAATTCCTCAAGGATCTAGAACTAGAAATACCATTTGACCCAGCCATCCCATTACTGGGGATATACCCAAAGGATTATAAGTCATACTGCTATAAAGACAGATGCACACGTATGTTTATTGTGGCACTATTCACAATAGCAAAGACTTGGAATCAACCCAAATGTCTATCAGTGACAGACTGAATTAAGAAAATGTGGCACATATTCATCGTGGAATACTATGCAGCCATAAAAAAGGATGAGTTTGTGTCCTTTGTAGGAACATGGATGCAGCTGGAAACCATCATTCTCAGCAAACTATCGCAAGAACAGAAAACCAAATACCATATGTTCTCACTCATAGGTGGGAATTGAACAATGAGATCACTTGGACACAGGAAGGAGAACATCACACATTGGGTCCTATTGTGGGGAGGGGGGGAGGGGGAGGGATAGCATTAGGAGATATACCTAATGTAAATGACGAGTTAATGGGTGCAGCATACCAACACGGCACATGTATACATATGTAACAAACCTGCACCTTGTGCACATGTACCCTAGAACTTAAAGTATAATAATAAAAAAAAAAAGAAGAAAAAAAAGAATTCTTAGAAAAGTGAAAAAAAAAAGTAATAGTAATTTTAGTAAAAGGTGCCTTAAATTTATTAATTCTCTTTCAAATGAAAAAAATGAAAATGGAAAGTTAAAATACAATCAAATCTTAAATATCTTTATTTTAGAAAGCTTAATAAATATTTTTATTTCTACAAAAAGAAAGTCAAGAAACAGCAGATGCTGGTGAAGCTGGGGAGAAATAGGAGTTCTTTCACACCGTTGGTGGGAGTGTAAATTAGTTCAACCATTGTGGGAGACAGTGTGGTGATTCCTCAAGGATCTAGAACCAGAAATACCATTTGACCCAGCAATCCCATTACTGGGTATATACCCAAAGGATTATAAATCATTCTACTATAAAGACACATGCACATGTATGTTTATTGCAGCACTGTTTATAATAGAAAAGACTTGGAACCAACTCAAATGCCCATCAGTGATAGACTGAATAAAAAAATGTGGCACATATACACCATGGAATACTATGCAGCCATAAAAAAGAATGAATTCATGTCCTTTGCAGGGACACGGATGAAGCTGGAAGCCATCATTCTCAGCAAACCAACAGAGAAGCAGAAAACCAAACACTTCATGTTCTCACTCATAGGTGGGAGTTGAAAAATGAGAACACAAGGACACAGAGGGGGAACATCACACACTGGGGCCTGTCGGGGGTGGGGGCAAGGGGAGGGAGAGCATTAGGACAAATGCCTAATGCATGCAGGGCTTAAAACCTGGATGACAGTTTGGTGGGTGCAGCCAACCATCATGGCACATGTATACCTATGTAACAACCTGCATGTTCTGCACATGTATCCCAGAACTTAAAGTTTTAAAAAAAAAAAAAGTACAGAATAAAAGCTCCTCTGTATCTCTGGTAGAATTCAGCTGTAAATCCATCTGGTCCTGGGCTTTTTTTTGATTGGTAGGCTATTTATTATTGCCTCAATTTCAGAACTTGTTATTGGTCTATTCAGGAATTCAACTTCTTTCTGATTCAGCCTTGGCAGGGTGTATGTGTCCAGGAATTATCCATTTCCTCTAGATTTTCTAGTTTATTTGCATAGAGGTATTTATAGTATTCTCTGATGGTTGTTTGTATTTCTGTGGGGCCAATGGTGATATCAACTTTATCATTTTTTATTGTGTCTATTGCATTCTTCTCTCTTTCGTTCTTTATTAGTCTAGATAAAGGTCTGTTTTATTAATTTTTTCCAAAAAAGCAGCACCTGGATTCATTGCTTTTTTAAAGGGTTTTTCATGTCTCTATCTCCTTCAGTTCTGCTCTGGTCTTTTTTATTTCTTGTCTTCTGTTGGCTTTGGGGTTTATTTGCTCTTGCTTCTCTAGTTCTTCTAATTGTGATGTTAGGGTGTCGATTTGAGATCTTTTTAGCTTTTTGATGTGGGCATTTAGTGCTATAAATTTCCCTTTTAACACTACTTTAGCTGTGTCCTAGAGATTCTGGTATATTGACTCTTTGTTCTCAACGGTTTCAAATAACTTCTTGGTTTCTGCCTTAATCAATTATTTATCCAGAAGTCATTCAGGAGCAGGTTGTTCCATTTCCATGTAGTTGTGTGGTTTTGAGTGAGTTTCTTAATCCTGAGTTCTAATTTGATTGAGCTGTGGTCCAAGAGACAGGTTATTATGATTTCAGTTCTTTTGTATTTGCTGAGGAGTGTTTTACTTCCAATTATGTGATCAGTTTTAGAGTAAGTACCATGTGGTGTTGAGAAGAATGTATATTCTGTTGTTTTTGGGTGGAGAGTTCTGTAGATCTATAAGGTCCACTTGATTCAGAGCTGAGTTCAAGTTCTGAAAATCTTTGTTAATTTTCTGTCTCAATGATCTAATGTTGACAGTGGGGTGTTAAAGTCTCCCACTATTATTGTGTGGGAGTCTAAGACTCTTTGTAGGTCTCTAAGAAGTTGTTTCATGAATCTGGGTGCTCCTGTATTGGGTGCATATACATTTAGGATAGTTAGCTCTTCTTGTTGAATTGATCCATTTACTATTATGTAATGCCCTTCTCTGTCTTTTTTGATCTGTGTTGGTTTAAAGTCCATTTTGTCAGAAACTAGGATTGCAACCCCTGCCTTTTTTTTTTTTCTTTCAATTTGTTTGGTAAATTTTCCTCCATCCCTTTATTTTATTATTTCATTTTATTTTATTTTGTGTGTCTTTGCACGTGAGATGGGTCTCTCGAATACAGCACACCGATGGGTCTTGACTCTTTATCCAGCTTGCCATTCTGTGTCTTTTAATTGGGGCATTTAGCCCATTTAAGGTTAATATTGTTATGTGTGAATTTGGTCCTGTCATCATGATGCTAGCAGGTTATTTTGCAGACTTGTTGATGTAGTTGCTTCATAGTGTCATTGGTCTTTGTACTTCAGTGTGTTTTTGCAGTGGCTGGTAATGGCTTTTCCTCCAATCTCTTCTGGCTTATAGGCTTTCTGCTGAGAGGTCCACTGTTAGTCTGATAGGCTTCCCTTTGTAGGTGACTGGCCCTTCTCTCTGGCTGCCCTTAACATTTTTTTCTTCATTTCAACCTTGGAGAATCTGTTAATTATGTGTCTTGGGGTTGATCTTCTCATGGAGTATCTTACTGGAGTTCTCTGGATTTCCTGAATATGAATGTTAGCCTGTCTTGTTAGGTAGGGGAAGTTCTCCTGGATGATATCCTGAAGTATGTTTTCCAACTTGGTTCCATTCTCCCTGTCTCTTTCAGGTTCCCCAGTCAGTTGTAGGTTTTGTCTTTTTACATAATCCCCTGGTTCTCAGAGGTTTTGTTCATTCCTTTTCATTCTTTTTTCTCTAATCTTGTCTGCCTGTCTTATTTCAGCAAGACAGTCTTCAAGCTCTGAAATTCTTTCCTCCGCTTAGTGTATTCAGTTATTGATACTTGTGGTTGCATTGTGAAGTTCTTGTGTTTTTTCAGTTCCATCAGGCCTCTTATGTTCCTCTCTAAACTGGTTATTCTGGTTAACAGCTCCTGCAATCTTTTAGCATGGTTCTTGGCTTCTTTGCATTATTTTGTCAATTCATCCATATCACCCTCCATCCAGTTCTGTGTCCTTGCTGGAGAGGTGATGGGATAATTTGGAGGAGGAGAGGCATTCTAGCTTTTTGAGTTTTCAGTGTTTTTTTCATTGAGTCTTTTTCATCTTTGTGAGTTTATTCAGCTTCGATCTTTGAGGCTGCTAACCTTTGGGTGGGGTTTTTATGGGGACTTTTTTGTTGTGCTGTTGTTGTTGTTGTTTTTTGTTTGCTTTCTTTCAACAGTCAGCCCCTCTTCTGTAGGGCTACTGTGGTTTGTGGGGGTCCACTCCAGACCCTATTTGCCTGGGTCCCTCTTGCACTTGGAGGTGTCATCAGTGGAGGCTGCAAAACAGTAAAGATGACTGCCTGCTCCTTCCTCTGGGACCTCTGTCCTAGAGGGGCACCAATATGATGCCAGTGGGAATGCTCCCATATAAGGTGTCTGGCAACCCTTGCTGGGGGGAGTCCCACCCACTCAGGAGGCATGGGATCCAGCACCTGCTTAATAAAGCACTCTGGCTGTCCCTTAGTGGAAGGGGTGCACTGCACTGGGAGGAATCCCACTTGTCTGGACTACCCAGATACCTCAGAGCCAGCAGGAGAAAGACTAAGTCTGCTGATCTGTGGAGACTATGGCTGCCCCTCAGGGGCTCAGTCCCAGAGAGATCAGAGTTCTGTCCCTAAACCCCTGGCTGGAGTTGCTGAAATTCCTGCAGGGAGGCCCCACCTAGTAAGCAGGATGGGTTACTGCAGTGATGGCTGCCACCCCTCTCTCTGGGAGCTCAGTGGTCTTAGGCAGCAGTCAGATGCAGTGATGGCATCTGCCCCTCCCCTGGGGAGCTCAGTCGTCTTAGGCAGCAGGCAGCTGCAGTGATGGCATCTGTCCCAAGGAGGCAGCAGGCAGCCTCAGTGATGGTGACTGCCTCTCCCCTGAGGAACTCGGTAGCCTTAGGCAGTATCCAGCCAAGTGGTCACTGAGAATATGCACAGCTCTATGCTTGAGATCCAAGGACCTGGTGGCATGGGCTCATGAGGAGGATCTCCTGATCTGTGAGTTGCACAGATCCATGGAAAAAGTGTGGTTTCCCAGGCGGGGTAGCACAATCACTCACTGCCTCCCTTTGCTAGGGGTGGGAGCTCCCCTTGCCCTGTGTGGCTCTCAGGTGGGCCATCGCACCACCCTGCTTTTCCTCTCTCTCCATGGGTCATGCCAAATGCCCAGTCATTCCCAATAACAGGGCCTGGATACCTCAGTTGCCGGTGCAGGATTCACTCACCGTTTTGTTCTTCTCAGTGGGAGTCTCCGACCGCAGCTACTGCTAATTTGCCATCTTGGCCCCTATTTCCATTTACTTTCTTTACTGATTTTCTTTAAATTATAAAAGTAATGCCTATACACATCTTATATAATTTTTATTAGTCTTTTCACATAATCAACTTTACATTAATACTGTTTTAACATCATTTCTTTTTCTTTAACTTTCTTCTGGATTATTTTGCTGCGCTTTTGCTACCTTGGTGAGATAAGTATTCTAGCGCATTCATTTTCAGCTTTTATTCTTTCCTACTACACCCATGTCAAGGCTGTCTCCATTTAGCACCACTTTAACTTGATCCCACAAGTTTTGAAATGGGTATTTTTATTATATTTCAGTTCAAGGTAGTTTCAGAATTCTATTATGAAATTATCTTTAACCTGTGGGTTATTTAGAAATGTGTTTCTTAATTTTCAAATATATGGAAATTTCCTGGTTATCATTTTGTAGTCAGGTTAAAGATTGACTGCATTTTGAATAGAAAACATGCTCCATGTGATTTCAATTCTTTGCAATCTCTGGACATTTGCTTTATGAATAGTATTTGGTCAATTTTTTTAAATGTTCTATGTATGCTTGACAAGAATGTGTAGCTGCTGGGGGCAATGTTCTCTAAGTGGTAATTAGGTCAACTTTATCACATTATTCAAGCATTTTATATCCTTTTTCTATTAATTACTCAGAGATGTATTAAAACTTCCCACTAATTGTAATTGTGGATTTGTAGTTCTGTCAATTTTGGGGTTATACATTTTTAAGGTTATGCTAATAAGTGCATACAAATTTAAATGTCCTATAGTTTTCTAGTGAACCGAACCTATTATCATTTTGAAATGATCCTTTTTATTTCTAGTATTACTTTCAACTTTCAAGTCTATTGAGTCCTCAATAGCTACTCCATTTTTATTTTGGTAGTATTTATGTTGTTTATCTTTTCTCACATTTTTGCTTTCAACATTTATGTAAACATATTTCACATGTATCTCTTGTAAACAACATGTAGTTGAACTTCATTTTTTTATTCAGTCTGACAATCTTAGCATTTTATTTTTTTGGTTTTTTTTGGAGATAGGGTCTCGCTCTGTCACCCAGGCTGAGGTGCAGCTGCACGGTCTCAGCTCACTGCAACCTCTGCCTCCTGGGTTCAAGTGATTCTCATGCCTCAGCCTCCTGAGTAGCTGGGATTACAGGCACATTCCACCACACCCGGCTAATTTTTGTATTTTTAGTAGAGACAGGGTTTCACAATGTTGGCCAGGTTGGTCTTGAACTCCTGACCTCAGGTGATCTGCCTGTCTTGGTCTCCCAAAGTGCTGGGATTACAGGCATGAGCCACCAGGCCCGGCCAATCTCTGCATTTCAATCAGAACAATTAGTATATTTGCATTTTATCATTAAGATAGATTCATTACATTGATGGTTGTATTATGGCTTCCTTGCATCCATGTCATTTACAATGTGATATTACAGCTACATAAGGCCTACTCTCAGGCCCCTTAAGTGTTGCTCTGTTATCTGATTTGACCAAAAGAATGTGGGTTAAATGATGGTATGTCAGTTCTTAGCATAGGACTCAAGAGGCCTTGCATGTTTCTACTTTTTCTTTGAACCCTGCCTCTGCCATGAGAACAAGCCCAGGCAGATTTCTGGAGTATGAGAGACCATGTGTAGCAGAGACAGGTTGTCCAAGCTAAGGCCTTCCTAGACCAGGTTACAGCCAGCCAACCCTCAAACAAGTGAGAGAGCCAAGGTTAGATCAGCAGAGTTGCCTACCAATCCACAGGTGACTACTGATACATGAGGACCCCAGCTGAAGGCAGAAGATCCACCTAGCTGACCTATAGACTTAAAGAAAAAAATAAATGCTTCTTGTTTTAAGCAGTACTGGTAGTGATAGGAACATACATGCTGATATACCACTATTTATGTTTAAATCTACCATTTTCTTTTCTTTCTGCTTAATCCACATGTTCTATTTTTTGTTTTCTCTTTGCCTACCTTACTAATTTAGAAGCTATATATTTGCTTATTATTTGGTTACCACAGAAATTACAACACGGACAACATTAACCCACTAATATATAAAGTTAATCGCTACATTTATCTCCATCCCAGATAATGCAAGGTCCTAAAATACAATATCTCCATTTACTCCTTCCTGCTACATATACCACTGTTGCAGTGTATTTTAGTTTTATATTTTTAAACCCCACAAAATGTTGTTACTGTTGATCTCTATCAACCTTGTCCAACCTGTGGCTGACGAGCCACCACATGTGGTCCAGGATGGCTTTGAATGTGGCCCAACATAAATTTGTAAACTTTCTTATGAGATTTTTTTTGTGATTTTTTTTCTAGCTCATCTGCTGTCATTAGTGTTAGTGTATTTTACGTGTAGCCCAAGGCAATTCTTCTTCCAATGTGGCCCAAGGAAACCAAAAGATTGGATACCCCTAATTTATATGGCCAATGTTCATTTAGCCTTATCCAACATATTTAGTACTTTCCTTGCTCCTTAGCTTTTCTTGCATCTCAGACCTTCTAACTGGGGTCACTGTCCTGCCTTAATTATAAGCTTTATAATTTCTTTTAGTGTAAGAATACTAATGGGAATTCTCTTAGATTTTGTTTTTATTATTTTGTTTCAAATATCTTTATTTCACCTTCATTCTTAAAAGACATATTTGCTGTGCATAGAATTCTAGGTTGGTAATTTCCTTCAGTACATTGAACACATCATTCATTATCCTATCTTCTGGCTTCCACTGCTGCTGTTACGAAATCAATTTGTTGATCTCCACTCTTTCCAAGGTAACCTCTCTTTTCCTGGTTGTTTTTAAAACTTTTCACCTTATATTTAGAATTCTGTAGTTTCACTGTGATGTGACTAGGTGTAGATTTCTTTTCATTTATCCTTTTTGTGATTAGCTGGGCTTATTTAATGTGTGGTTTGTGTATTTCATCAGTTCTGAACAATATTTGCCATTACCTGTTTTAATATTGCCTCTACTCTATGCTCTCCATTGTATCTTTTTGAAACTTCAGTCAGATGTTAAACCTTCCAACTCAACTCACTTTATTCTCCAAATTTCTTAGCCACTTTCTCATATACTCTATCTTCTTTTCTTTTTGTACTACATTCCGGAAAATCTCTTCTAGTCTGTCTCTCAGTTTATGGATCTCTTTTCAACTGTGTCTAGTCAGCTGTTAAACCTCCTCATTAAATTTTAACTTTGTGTATTACATTTTTCATTTATATAATTTCTTTTGGTTTCCTTTCATGTCTGCCATATCATTTTTTACAATTTCTTATTCTCTTCAGATATTTTCAAGCTTATCTTGTATATCATGACATATACTAGGCACAGTTGTTTTATAGTCTATGCATGATAATACCAATATTTAAAGTATTCATGGATCTGTTTCTGTAGTCTCTTTTTTTCCTTCCAGTTCTTTTACATAATGTCTTATTTTCTTATGTGACTGGTTATCTATATTTTCATTGTATGCTGGTAATTGCCCTTAAAAATTAGCCATGAGGATTCTTTGAGACAAGGTGAAAGTAGCTTCTTCCAGAGAGGAGGTATATTTGCTTTTTCCAGATATTTACAGACAGTGATATTTAAACTTTTATATTATTTTAAACTAGCTATGTGTTATGAATTCAGGCTGTACATCTATATGAGGACTGCTTTTTGTTTACATTTGCTTAGGGACAACTTTCCTCTTTTCTGCTTATATCAAGGCAACTATCCTTGGAAATTCCTGAGTGGGGAGAAGAGGTAGGCTTATTTCTGACCTGATGGTATAGCCACTGGGGTTTCATTTTAATCTTAGGAAGATGTCAATTTATATTTACCACTTTAGATGGAGCCCTGGGCTTTGATTTCGATCATTTCTATTGTTCTAGGCTAGCAGAACAAAAATGTATGTTTCCTTGAAATGCCTCTGGATCAAACAGTCTCTATGATATGATAAAATATACATTTGGTCTTTGTCCATCCCTGTACTCTCTCCATTCCCATTTCCTGGCAAAAAGTTCCTAAAACCCTTGGAATTGCAGGAGTAATGAGAATGTTTTTATGCTAATGAGATGGCTGGTACCTGGGGTGTGTGAGCAAGATAGCTTTAGGATGGGCGCTGGGCACTGGAAAGGCCAAGGCATAATTAGATGGGTGGGACCCCCAGCCCCATCGCCAACCTCAGGGGAGGGGAGAGGAGCTGAAAATTGACTTGATTACCAATAGCCAATGATTTCATTTATCATGCCTACATAATGAAGTCTCCATAAAAACCCAAAAGGACAAGATTCAGAGAACTTCTGGATAGATGAACACGTGGAGGTTCCTGAAGTGTGGTATGCCTGGAGAGGGCATGGAAGCTCTGTGCCCCTTCCCACATGGCTTGCTCTATGCATTTTTTCCATCTGGCTGTTCATCTGTATCCTTTGTCATATCCTTTATAATAACTGGGTAAATGTAACTACAGTGTTTCCTTGTGTTCTGTAAGCCACTCTAAGCAAACTAATAGAACCTCCCCAAGAAGGGGGTTGTCAGAATCTCACTTTATAGCTGATCAGGCAGAAGCACAGGTCACAACTTGTGCTTGCAACTGGCATGTGATGTAGGGAGGCTGGGTTTGGTGGGGAGGAGCTGTCTTGTGGGACTGATCTTTCAACCTGTGGGATCTGACACTATCTCCAGGTAGGTAGGCAGTGTCCGAATTAAATTGAATTAGAGGGCACCCAGCTGATGTCTGCTGCTGAATTGCCAGGCTGGTGTGTGGGGAAAACCCCCTCACATATCTGGCATTGGACGTGTTGAATGGTGTGTAAAAGCAGGAAAAGTAAGTTTGTTTCTAAGAGCTTTGTGTCTACCTTAATTTTCAATGTTCTCATTTTCCCATAGATTCTGGCCTGGTAATTATGTTATACCTTACTGGCTCCCCAAAACTTTTATGAAGGTTTTTATTTTGTCTAGCATTTTGTATTGTTTTTAACTCAAGGAATGGTAAAAACAACCAAACTCATCATTTTCAGAAACAGAAGTTCAATATATTCCTAATCTTATACAGATACACACAGAGTAAAACTCAAAAACTACTCTTTTCAAACCATACAGACATAGAATAAAACCTGAAAATCATTCTTCAACTACTCTACCACCACTCCTCATATCTATATCCTCCCAGGTGTCCATCCTGTCAACTCCCTTTCTGTGTTTCCATATTTTTATGTCTACATATTTGTTATGTTGTTTTAAATAACATTGGGTCATAATGTAAATAGTTTTATGCCGTATTTCATTCAATGAACTGTCTCTGGATCATTTCATGTCAGAACAGGAGATTTACCTCAATCTTTCTCCCCCCCCTCCTTCTTTTACAGTCATATTATCTACTGTAATATAAATAGTATCATATAGATTCTACATCTGTAAATGTAGAAGTACTATGATATACTTAGTTTTACCAATTATTTGGCATTTGTTTACTTTCCAAAGTTAAGTAACTACAAACAATAAAGCATGGTAGCCTACTACATAAATAACTTGTGCATATGTGTATTTCAATAGAATATATTCCTAGTACTAAAACTATGGGGTTCAAATATATGTATGCTTTAAATTTTGATAGACATTGCAAAACTACCTTCCACAAAAAGTCATGTTACACTTCTACCAACATGTACGGTGTACATCATCCTAAATACTAAAAAGTCATTGATATTATTGCTTTTTAAATTTTTAAGTTAATCTCATTGGCAAAAATGACATCTCATTATTTTAATTTAAGTTGTATTTCTCTGATGACAAGTGAGTTTGGGCTTACATTATCTGGCTATTCATATTTCTTCTTGTGAGTTTTCTGTTTATATGTTTTGCCTTTTTTTTCTATTATCTCAACTGTCTTTTTTCTTACTAAATTTGTAGGACTTCTTAAAAACTTTGTTAAACATGCTGAAAATATATTCTCCTGTCTGCTTATGTATTTTCACTACATGATGATCATATAAAACTGTAAAAATGTGAGCTACATGTTACAAACCTTCAGGAATTATGAGAAAGTACAGTAGAACATTTTCATTAACATGAGATGATAAATGCCTTTCTAAGATATAAAATGTATCTTGTTTTAGGGTCCTGAGAAATCATACTGGGATTTTTGATTGAGAATTAAGTAAATTTGTAATTTAATTTGGATAAATTGGCATCTTTACAATATTAAGTCTTGGAAAATGTTAACATTGTAAATATTCATTTTTAAACTTCCTTTTTGTTCCTAATTGTATTTTCATTTATTTATTTATTTATTTATTTAAGAGACAGGGTCTTGCTCTGTCACCCAGATCAGAGTACAGTGGCGCAGATCATGGCTCACTGCAGCCTCAGCCTCCCACGCTCAAGCGATCCTCCCTCCTGCCTCAGCCCCAACAAGTAGTTGGGACCACAGGCGCGAGCCACATGCCTGGTTAGTCTTTGTGTTTTTTCTAGAGATGGAGTCTTGCCATGTTGCCCAGGCTGGTCTCAAACTCCTGGGCTCAAGCGATCCATCTGCCTCAGCCTCCCAAAGTGCTAGGACTACAGGCATGAGCCACCATGCCAGGCCTGTTCCCAATTTTATTGTGTATGTCAGAGTTACTTTTTATAAGGTGTATTTTCTGGTATTTCATAGTTTCTTTGCCTCTATAAATGGGGTACTTTTTCTAATACTATTTTCAACAGCTTATTATTGGTATGAAGAAATATTAATTATTTTGATATGTTAATCTAGTATCTGGCCTCATTGTTATATATTCCGATTGATTCAAAAAGTTTAATAGTTGAATTCTTGGATTTTCTGGAGAGTCAGTGTTTGCTTTTATTGGTTAAGTATTCTCTTTCAAATTCTTATTTCTTTAAAAGCTGCTATTATCTTTATGAACTTTTTTCCAATTTTTAGACTTTTGCCTTACTTTGGTATTTCTCTAGGTTCCTGAAGTAAAAGCTTCATTCATTACTTTCTAATCTTTCTTGTTTTTTAACAACTACATTAAAGATACACAATTTCCCATCAGCACAGCTCTGGTCACATCCCAGAGGTTTTGACAGATAGTATTCTTATTGTCAAACTCATTTATACATGATTTATTATTTTAGCTTTAATTTCCTCTTTAATTCAAAAGCATTAAAGTATTTTTTAAATGCTTTTTAAAAAAGGATAAAAAACAAAAAAACAAGATAGAACAAAAAGCAAGAAGATAATTCAAGAGGTTCATAGAAACATAGAGTAAAAAGTATCTATGTACTTTGGAATCCTAGTGTCTCCCTCCAATTCAACACTTAGAGGTAAGCATTTTGAAAAAATCAACTGTCCGTGGCAAAATTGTCTTTCATGAAACCAGTCCCTGGTGCCAAAAAGGTTGAGGACTGCTGCTGCGTATCATCACATTTCTAGTCTTTTCCCACAAAGTTATCTCAAAGTCTATGACTTTGATCAAACATCCTCTTTTTTAAGTTTAAAGGCATTTGTATTTTGTTTTCTGGAAGCTTGCATCTGCTGTCTATCCCACTTCCCATCCCAATTCCAACTAGATAAGTTTTTGGCTATCCTGACCCATTATTTTCTAATTTTATAATATTATGATTAGAAAATGTGATTTGTATGAGTATGCTTTTTGAGATAATTGAAGATTTACTTTGAGTTTAATATATGATCACCTTTTACAAACATTCCATAGATGTTTGAATAAAATATGTGGTTTTTTTTTTTTTCTGAACTGGGAATAAGGTTGTCAGCACAAGATTTTAAGTATATTTATTTGATAAAATGGGTTAACTATGTTATTCAAATCCTCTATAGTCTTTCTTATTTTAGTTGATTTGATCTGATTTATGAGAGAAGCATATCAATGTCTATTACAATAACTGAAAAATTTGTCAATATATGCTTCTATTTGTTGATATGTTTAAAAGCTGTAGTCTTAGTTACACTGTTTCATAACTATTTTCTGGTGGATTGTAGTTTTTGGTGTCATCAATTCTATCATTATTAACCACTAATATTCCTGTATTTGTTTGTTGTTGGCATTTAGCTCATTATACATTTTCCATCCCTTTGCTTTAAGCCTTTAGGGGTTTTTTAGAGGTATCTCTGAAAAAACATGTTTTTAATTCAATCTGAGAGTTAGTATCTATTAATAGAAGACTTTATTAATATTTATGGTGATAACCCAAATGCTATTTTTTTCTTCCTGCTTTTTGTTGATCACCGTTTTCCTTTTAGTAGTTTAGGAATTATCCATCTAATCTTTTTCTAATGAAAACCCTTAATATTTTAATACACACAAATGTGTATTTTTCCATCAATTTTTGTTTTTAATTAGTACCTATTATCTCTCCTAAACAGGGAAAGAAAATAAACTTTAACTTTCATTCTCTTAGGATTTTCTTGGATTTTTATTTTTAGGTTATTTAATCTTTTTAACATTATACATTAATACTTATTCAGACAACTATAATTTTTACTGATTTCTTTCATTATGTAGGCATTGTTTCTTGAATTCAATGCCTCCTTTTTTTTTTCAGAATGGTTTTGTGGGTTTTAGATGGGATTTATTAAGATTCCATCAATCAGATACACCTGGGTAAGATTTAAATTCAGAACTGGGCTAAGTGGGCAAGTAGGAGTAGCATGCAAAAGACTCACTTTGTTAGTGTAAATTATAGTATGGTAACATGGTTCTGGAGCCAGATTCTGGGGAGCAGAGTAGGGAACTTCCTGATCCCCAGCGCAGTTAAAGTGATATGATCCTGGTGCTCACAGCTGGGACAACAGTCTCCTGTTGTCCTTGACTGTAGCAAAGTGTTCCATGACCACAGCACAGAGGCAGTTTCCTTTGTGGGCTTCTTCTATGGTATTCTGGGAGACATCTCTGGAGGCTCAGTCTAGAAACTGCTTCCTCAACACTTTCAAGTATTTTGTAGATGTCTAATTCCTTGCTTACTTTAACCAGAGTGACTTGTATGATCTGTAACTGAATCATGGCTGGTCAACCATCCTTGACTATTTCTTCATCCCTGCTCCACCACGTCAGTTAGTGTGTTCTGTCAGGTTTCCTCTTCTCCATCTTGCTGCCTTGGCTCAGGCCCTCATAATCTCTCCTGGCCTACAGAGTAACCACTTGATTGGTCTTCATTACTTCAACCTCTGCCTGCTCAAATGGCAGTCTTCTAGAATGTAAATTCAATTATATGATTGCTTGTGCTTCATTACAAAACACAAGTTTTCATTTTTGCTTGGCATGGATTGGAAAGCTCTTCAAAGTCAGACCACAATCAATCTTTCTAGCTTCATTTCCTATCACTTATTCATAATCATCCCATGTTCCAATTATACTCAGCTATTTACAATTACTTGTGCTTTTGCAGGTATCTTTTCCCCATATCCTCTACCTGAAAACTCCTACTCTTTCCCAAAGAACTAGATAAAATGTTATCTCCTTTGTGAAGCCTTCCCCAGTGTTCTTCCAAAATGTGGTTAGTCTCTCCTATGGCCCTCCCTTATAGCACCTGAAACGTTATGTTTTCATTGCTTGTGTATATCTTTAACTTATTAGACTATAAGCCATATGAGAATAAGGATCATCTTATTTAATATCCCCAACACTTTCAATAGGGCTAGTCTAGGATACATGTTTATGGAACACATAATTAGCATATTTAAGAGGTACGTGGAATTTATTTCTTTTTGTAGTGTAACAGTGATTCTATAAAAAACTATAAAAATTAAAGGTTACCTGGCATCACCCAGAATGGAAATCAGACGATACTGGGGTAACTCAGAAGACGCTACATGTGCTAGGATTCCAAAGAGCCTTTCAGCCATTATCATATCATTCTGTGTCACCTGAAGAGATACGATAGAAAGCAGTAAAAAAAATGGCACCATCTCTTAGCGGGATAAAACTAATATAATCCCAAAGATGGATCCAGATTAAATATTATCTTGTAAACCCACAAAAGCACATTCTCCTGTGCTGTAGAAAGAAGAGTTTTCATTGATATTTTTCTTTCTTCAGTTAAAAGAAGATGTACAACTGTGGTTCATGATGATGGAAGTTGATTGGAGGTGATGAGTTAGCTCTGATTTAGAAGCTGTCTTTCCTGAGAATTACACTTCAATTTTTAGTAATTTTTTTTTCAGAAATCCTATAGCTTCTTGGATTAGAATGATTTAGAGGAAAAAAATTCCCAAGTGTCAATGGGATAGATGCATTTTAATAATATATCAAAGATAAGCCAAGGTATTGGACATACCTTGCTCCTTTAGAGATACTTTTGTCCCTTCCTGAGAGATGGAACTTCACTGAATTAGCAAGGATGCTCCCGTTCATTCTATCAGTCTTTATCCCCAAAAAGAATAACTTGTCACAAGTATACCCTACGAGGACCCATTCTTACATTAACCAAGAAAGTACTAAAAGCTGAAAGCAGTACCTGTATTACTATCTGGGGATATTTTCTTTAATACAAAATAGGGTTGCTTACATTTTAAAGACTGTTTTTTTGTCATAATTCAATGATCCCAGCCAAGAGCCATTTTGCACCCTACAGAACAATCGGCAATGTCTGGAGACAAGTTTAGTTATTTCTGGACATTACGGGCATCTAGTGGGTAGAGACCAGGGTTGCTGTTAAACATGTCACAATGCAGAGGACAGCCCCCACAACAAAGAATTATCTGGCTCAAAATGTCAACAGAGCCAAGGTTTAGAAACCCTGGTATAATTAAATTTTAGATCTTTTGAAAATTTGTTCCTGACACTAGCTGTAATACTCTTCACAGGCATTTTCTTAAAAACAAACCAATAATTCACAAACATCTTATACATATGAATCAGTGCAGGCTAGCTCTCTTCCCTTCCCTGGATCTTAACAGTTAAGGAGTCTTCTGTCACTTCAAATCCTTCCTTAGCTAATAACTAAGTTGTGTTTGGTCCAATATAGTCACCTAGTGGCCAATACAGGCCACTACTCCATGTTTTCTTCTTGATGCTCATAATTCAATTTAATTCTACCTCAAGCAATATCATTCTTTTTTATACACGGAGAAGTAAAAATGCAGTGTAACATTACTATGTAAGGTCAAGGACTTTACAAACAGGAATATATATTAGGTATTTTAATAAAGTGTCAAATATCCCTGGCATTGACATTTTCAGAAATTTAAATCAGAATAAATTATATTAGTTCTTTCTAATTCTTTATAATTCTTCTCCACTTTACATAACTATACTATTCCTTCCTAATTCAAAGTTTGATAATAATGGGTATTCTTCTAGTAATGATCCGTATCTGGGTAAATACACTATTTAGGGTTAACTGAGGTAACGGTTTGTTACCTCAATTAAGGGAGAATCACTCACCCATAGTAAAAATAACCATTCTATTTCCAGTCTGAGCTAACTTTAGAAACCATTAGGACTAATTATTACGTCCTTCCAGGGACTCACAACCTCACCTCTGGGGAAGTACCAAATAGTATACATGAATACACAAGACTGAGCCAACCCTCTTGAGAACTAGCTGGAGAAATTAAAAGTCATCTGAAGATTCAGATTTACCCAACATGTTCAGCAGATGGCTGATTCTGAGGTTATAGAAATACCATGGTTGATGCAAATTTCATATAGCTGCTTGTACATTGATCCAGAGATGTACAGTCTCCTCATAGTATGCTGAATTTTTGGAGTTAAGTATCTGCCTGTAGTGTATCAGCTGCAGGGAAATACAGTTACTGTGCCAGAAAGTTGATTACAGTTAATCTTACAATAAAGAGGTCTTCCGAATTTCAAGAGATATTGTAATAAGACTAACAACATATTAAAGATTTTTTTTCCTTTGGAAGAGTATTTAAATTCAGTAGAGGTAGAAGCATAGCTTCTCTCTTTTCTTCCAAATTAGTATTTTAAAAGAACATGGCTTTTGAGTAGCTGGGGGATTACCTTGTGACAAGCTTAGCAGAATCAATCTAAAAATAACTTTTCACTAATAATTTTCCAGCTATTCAGCTCCAGACCTGAGTTACCCAATGTAGTCATGGCACAGTGGTTGCTACCAGCTATTAACAAAGCAGTCCAGACATTTACTTATACTTATTTTCTTTTCTTTTTCTCTTATTTTCACTTTCTTTTATCTTTCTTCCTGGCTTATTTCTCCTTTTCATCTCTTCTTTTTGTAAATCATGTTCTTCCTCCTCTTTTTTTTCCATTTTATTCTTCCTTTTCTCTACCACAATACCCTTATTAGTTGACATTTAGGTTTTACTTCCTTATCCCCTCTTGCATACCACACAGTCTGCAAAGTACTTTGAAAAATACAAAGATCACATTACTTATAAAACAGTTATTTTTTATTTTTATTTTTAACTGTTGCCCCATTTTATTTCACTGAATGCTTACAAACAACAGTATAAGCATTTGCCATTCACTACAACCTGGTTACTATTTTATTTTTACAATTTGTTTAGTTCTTTGGAAGTTTTAAAATAGATTCTTAGGTTTTTTGACATTTTAAATGTCTATATTTAAAAAAAAATAATGTCTCGAATGTTCTATCATGGTTACTTAAATTTCTAACCATTTAACGTAACTATTTCCCCTAAGAAGAAATATTTTTATTCTATAGTTCATCAAGTTTTTAGCTTACCTCTGTTCCATTTATTTTCTGCATACTAAAATGGCTTAGCCTAAACAGTACATAGTATTTCCAGAGTGTAAAATTGACAACTGGATTTCCTTGAGGATCAATTGTCAACTGGTCAACACGACGGAGTTGTGCTAGTGCATTAAATTGCTGCAGCATTACAAGATTTGTTTCCTTGAATTTAAGGTGCTGCAATGATAAAACACAAATACAGATTGGAACATTAATTTTAACCATATTGAAATATTAACATTAAAGCTTCACTAATCATTCCCCAAGTAAATATGTAAACTTTAGGCTTAGCAAGTATGTTTTCAATTACATTAAATCAACTGAATGTACTAAACTTACGTAACTTTAATTCATCCAATGCACTATTGATAGAATCCATCCAATATTGAATTCTGGGTGACTCCTTCTATAAATGACAGTCTCACTTATAAACAAACATTCTTTAAAGTTACATAAATATCAAATAATGCAGATTCAGGAATTATTGATTTTATGTGCTTTACATTGACATTAAATAAATGTTTTTAAAAAGACTAGAAATGAAAATTTCAGAACTTTATAAATACAGGCCCCACAATTTTCCTGAGAAGAACTAGTTAGTTGTGATTACTTGTATCTTGCCAAACACTATGTAGGATAGTTACACTGGCTACAGAAAAATCAAATCACTAAAACTGCAATGTTAATGCAAGCATTCTGTCTGTGAATCTAGATGCTCTTTTCTAAACACACTGTCTCCACCCCTATCTTTTTTAGGGAGAATGAAGTAAAAATAAAAACAAAAACCCACCGAAAAGGCAGGTGAGGGAAGTCTCTTGGCTGATAGAGAAAAACACAACAATAATAAGAGATAACTCATTATAGAAATCACGGTTTCTACAAATACATACTAAATAATACAATGACACCATAATTGAGGAAGGCTAATTTCTCAAAGTAATTTTAATGAGCTATTAAAATTATTTTCAACATTGTTAGGGGACAACCGTAAAAATTATATAATAAATATACATTTCACCATTACCAGGTATAATAGGTGAATACATAAGGCTATGTGTTAAGGTGAATCCTTTATAAAGTAGAAATAAATAACTTGAATAAAATTATATCAGTCTTTTTCTACTCCACAAAGGATCATTTTTTTCGAGATTTAATTTCAAATGTTAACATAAAACTTCAAGGCCATTTATGAATACTAATTTAAATCCTAGCTCAAGAAAATTAACCCAAAACTTTAATCTTCCTGCCAGATAGAAACTACATAAATAAAAGTTAAAACAGGTCTTTGGCCTGAACACACAAGTCATTGACTAAGAACAGTTCAAATATACTACTAAAAGGAAATATTTACCAGAGAATTAGGAAACTTAATCTTCAGTTTAGGAAGCACATGGACGATTTCATCAAATTCTATGAAAGTGAAGGAGACAGTTGTGATCATTCCTGCCGTTTGAACACTCCAATTCCTATCCAGAGATTCCAGTGCTCCTGAGCCATATAGGGAAAGTGTATCCCCGTCCACTTCAACAAGGTATGTGTCTATGACAGACAAACCTTGTAAAGCATTGTTGAGTCCTGAGTCTAGAGGCCTGGAAAATCCAAAGTATGATTTTAAATGAAAGACATCATGCAGAATACCTAACAGTATAATGATCTGTCAGAAAAGCTCTTCACAATTTTATATTCTTTTTTCATTTCAATTATTAAACCTAGAGTATTAAAGACTAATTTTCAATAAACTATCTGGAAGTTTTGTACTATTCTAATCATATATTTTAATTTAAAAAGAGGCACATTATGAACAAAAAGATCACCTCTAAACCCAAATTATTTCTATCCATGAAAGATAACTAATATTCCCTTTAGTTTTAATACAACCTGTTTACTACATTATGGTTATCTTTTCATTTCAATACAGATAGGTTTTCCCAATCTATAAATTTTTCTGACTAGAAAAAAAAGTGCAGTTTACAAATTAGTATTTCTATAGTAAGAACCATACATACAAAAATATGTTTACAAACCAAGTAATAACTGCTAAAAATAGTTTATTTCTCAGAGGTTGTATTAGGGGGTAACCCTAACTTTCTACTTTTGGATACTTCAATGGTTTTTGAAATTTTTAAAGTGTATACTATAGTTATAATCAGTAAAATCAGTGTAGATTTCCTCCTCACTTTGAAATAAGAAATAGTGAGAAGGAATCATTATTTATATGATATATATACACCATATATATATATATACACACCATATATATATATATATATATATATACACCTGCTTCTCATATTGCAGTGAATTTGGTAATTATTATTTCCAAGGTAGAAGCCACATTTTTTATATAAGGCTATCTAAATGATAGCTAGAGAATAAATGAAATATCTTAATCCAACTCATATGTTCTGCCTTGTGAATAGAAATGTAACTATTTGTTTTACCCAACCTCAAAACTTAAACAAAGCATGGTTTTTGTTTCTGCATTTTCCTTCTGGGATTTCTGCTTTCATCCAGTATTTATTTGACCTCACTAAAATTAGTGTCTCACTCTTATTTGTGCTCCCATGGTCTTTGGTACACTCCTGGAACACACTTCTCATAACTATATTACAATTTTATGCTTACAATTTTGCCTATTATTCCAGATAATGAGTGAGGCTAGAGATTGTATATTTTTTCATCTTTGGGGACGCAAAACCTAGTAATTAGCTTTTAACAATGTATACTGAATGAATTATTAAAGATCTTCAAACATTTTACAGTGTTGATGTTAAGGGATAAAACTAAGAAAGCACCACTCTGTTGTTTATCATACTTATTTCAGAGGTACCAGCTAACCTTCTACACATTTGTTTATTCAATAACAAGATGAATAATAACATCAGTCTACTTTAAGTGAATATGCAACCAAGAAAATACAAAAAGGCTCGATTTCTACCAGACTAGCACTTAAGACAATGATTATTATGTGACAAAAATCAAATATCCAATGAGTAGTAGTATATGAATTGTCTTAGATGATAATCTTAGAAAGGTGAAGGCTGATAATAGGAAAAACTAACTTAACAATTAGTTCCATACATTTTGCTTTGTGTGATACATTGAGTTAGATTATATCTCATTGAGGTTGATTATATAATCAATACTGGAACAGGACAAAGGACAGTTTCAGTGCCACTAAAACAAAGAAGGCTTGATGGAAAGAGTGCATACTGCTTTTACAATACTTGCCACATTGTACTGCAATTACTTGTTGCCTTATCTCTCTCTCTTACTAAACACAGTGATCCTTGAGGGCTTGAAATTTGTCACAATTACTATAGTAGATCCAAAATCTAGTACAGTGCCTAGCACGCGCTCTGCTCAATACATATTTCTTGGATGAATTAATGAAGTGGGACAATGACGAAGTTTTTAATGAGTATGTATCATATCTTAAGAAGGATGTTTGAACCATAAGCTATAGTTTCAGTAAAGGGGCAGAATCAGTGATATAGGCACAGAATAAGGGTTAGCAAGAAGGTTTACCCACATAGGGACGCCTGATGGCCACAGCAACCAGCAAAAAAGTTTAATGTAAAAATGATGGGGAATCAGAGTTATGTACCAAAAACATCAACAAATCCTTTGGGAAATGATGTTGCTCCACATCATATATTTAAAAGTGTCTTGCCTTTCTTTTTCCACATAATTAAAAGTTTAAGAATATAAGTTCCACAATAAAAAGTCTGTCATCAGAAAGGGATTATTTATTTTGTGTAAAGGGCTTGTCAAGTAAACTGTTCAGGAAATAAGTGACATAATAAACAAGGCTACATTCAGCAAAACAGTGACATGGTTACAAAACAAAGCAGAATTTCCAATTTATATAGCTATCACATGCCCATTTGGTAAAAACAAATGGCAAGTCTCCTGGGCTGCAGACAGGCTCATCTTTTTCACTAGGAAACGTAGCACCTAGTAAATAGGCCATATAGCACCTAACCCATTTCAGTTATTTTCTGAAGGAAGCTTTTGAGTTTAGCCTTAAACTCTGGCCAATGTTTACAAATTTGCTCCTCTGGGAAAGTGTGTTCGGAGCTCCATGAAAAAATGACTTAGCTTGCCAAACAATGTTTATATATTGGGGATTGTCCTTCTAGTTTTCCTTGTATCCTTAGCAGATATGGGCACATCTTTTTAGTTATACATACACACATATTAATTAATTAACTAATTAATTTTCTTCTTTCTTTCATTCACCAAACATGTACTGAAAGCCCACTCTCTACAAAACACTGTGCTAAGAATTTTGGCAAATGCCACTAAATCATGTGTATTGATAAGAACAATCAACGATGAGATCATACAAAGGTTTCTGGATATAGCAAAATTATTGCTCACTTTTACTGGGTGATAGTTTCAGAAATATAACTGCTCTAATCCTACTCAGCAACCAACCTAATAAACACATGGGATATAATTTTTAAACTAAAATGACCTCAATATCACATTAAACAAATAGGTTTTTGTGGAGAGCTTATTATGTGGCAGATATTGTGTTAAGCATTGGGGATATAAAAATAAATCAAGATATATTTGCCCTCAAAGAGCTCTCAATCTGGATGGGTGGAGTGGAGAGGAAGATGAATATATATATTAAATATAATATAATGTGCTTATTGTAATATAATGAATATTTAAACCATATGCTAAGGGAACACAGAGAAAGGAATGACTAATTCTTCCAGAGGGGAAAAGTCAAGTTTAAAAAGGAAGGTTGCGTTTGAACTGATCCTTGAGAGATAAATAGCAGATTTTTAGCAGGAGCAGAAGTTGGGAAAACAGAATGAAGACGGGCGCTGGAATGATTACTTTAAGTTCAGGGGCACATGTGCAAACCTGACACAGATTTTATTTTGTATGGAAAATAAAACCTGATTATGTATAATATATTTATGTAAGAATAATTTCTTTTTTAAACTTTTAAGTTCAGGGGTATATGTACAGGTTTGTAACATAGGCAAACTGTGTCATGGGGGTTGATTGTATAGATTATTTCATCACCCAGGTATTAAGCCTAGTACTCGTTAGTTATTTTTCCTCCTCCTTCCACCTTCCACCGTCCAATAGGCCCTGGTGTGTCTTTCCACTCAGTGTGTACATGTGTTCTCATCATTTAGCTCCCACTTATAAGTGAGAACATGTGGTATTTGAGTTTCTGTTCTGTGTTAGTTTGCTAATGATAATGGCCTCCAGCTCCATCCATGTCCCTGCAAATAACATGATCTCATTCTTTTTTATGGCTGTATAGTATTCCTTGGTGTATATGTACCACATATTCTCTCTTTCTTTCTTTTTCTTTTCTTTCCTTTTTTTTTTTTTTAAACACAGTTTCACTCTGTCGCCCACGCTGGAGTGCTGTGGCACAATCTCAGGCTACCGCGACCTCCGCCTCTCGGGTTCAGGAGATTCTCATGTCTCAGTCTCCCAAGTAGCTGGGATTACAGACACGTGCCACCATGATCAGCTAATTTTTGTATTTTTAGTAGAGACGGGGTTTCACCATATTGGCCAGGCTGGTCTCGAATGCCTGACCTCAAGTGATCTGCCTGCCTCGGCCTCCCACATTTTGTTTATCCTGTATATCACTGACGGGCATTCAGACTGATTCCATATCTTTGCTATTGTGAATAGTGCTGCAGTGAACATACATGTGCATGTGTCTTTATACTAGAGTGATTTATATTCCTTTAGGTATACACTCAATAATGGGATTGCTGGGTTGAACAATATTTCTACGGCTGGAACACTAAAATACGGGGCAGGAACATTGAAACATGGAGGGGAGTAGGAGCTGGAGATGAGCCTGAAAAGTCAGATTTTATCCTGCATGGTTCAGAAGCAGAAAAAGGTTTTTAAATTTAAAAAGTGATGAGATTATATTCAACACAAGTTTTTAAGAACCTCCAAAGTATCATGCATGAATCTAGGTACTGGTGTTAGGGATACAAAGATGAATAAGATAGGCACTCTGCTCTCAAAGACCCAATTCAGACAGATAACTCAATCAACTTTGTGGAGGATATAGTAGGGAGAGGCTGAATGTAGGGGATGAGCAAGACCATTGCAAAAGTGTCCACTAGACCATATGCAGGCATAACAAAAAATGGTATGGTGTAGTCGAAATGGCAATGTCAAGAAAATGAGATAGACTTTAGTTCAAATTCCAGATCTGCCATTGGTAACTGATGACTTCTGGGGCAAGTTACTTAATTATTTGAGTTTCAGTTTCCTTGTATGTAAATGATTATCATAATACACATATTTTCAGAGTTGTGAAAATTAGAAAAAAATATTCTAAACTATGCCTCATACTTAGCTCAGTACATTTTCATGATTATTAATAAAAGAGAACATAGATTTATCAGACATTTAAGAATAAATAAAAGTACGAGTTAGTGATTGACTACAGAATGAAGGAAAGGGTGGAATTAAGTGTGACTCAAATTTCTAGAGTGGGTAACTGGTCATCTGACCCAGTTTCCTACCTCTGTCTACTCTAAATTTGTACTCTAAGAAAGCTGGTATTCTTCTCTGGAGGATCTGTTTAAAATTTGTTTTCCCATAAAGTCCAATACATCTCCAATTACATTCTCCAACTGAAATATTAATTATATAATAGCAGGCAGAATGACATCAAATATGAATTCTCGTCAAGATTTTTAGTGGTTAATTTTAAGTCCAAAGTTTCATCTATTCAACTTGATCTTTACATAAGAATAAGTCAGGAGGCTGGGCACAGTGGCTTATGCCTGTAATCCCAGCTCTCTGGGAGGCCGAGGCGGGTGGATCACAGAGTCAGGAGTTAGAGATCAGCCTGGTCAATATGATGAAACCCCATCACCACTAAAAATACAAAATTAGCTGGGCATGGTGGCGCATGCCTGTAATCCCAGCTACTTGAGAGGCTGAGGCAGGAGAATTGCTTGAACCCAGGAGGCAGAGGTTGTGGTGAGCTGAGATTGCACCATTGCACTCCAGCCTTGGTAACAAGAGTGAAACTCCATCTCAAAAAAAAAAAAAAAAAAAAAAAGGTCAGGAAAATACCCTATGCCTTTTCAATAAAGGACCCTAAGAAAAGACAGGGTGACTAGCTCAATGCAATAAAGTAATGACCTGAAAGCCAGGCTAAATGTAGAACATACTCTTAAATGTCTAGATGAAAAGAGACATTATTTAGGAGGATTATGATTATTTTTTTAACCTTTAGGCTTTTCATAACAGGCCTGAACAGAAAGACTTAAAGTATTGCGGAAGATTCTTTTCCCAATGAATAAGTGGTGCTGATTCCTATAATAATTTATTTTATGAATTTCTATTACAACATTCATAGGTGTGAAAATTCATTGTATGCATTATATTTTATTATAGTAGCGTTGGCTAAAATACCACAGTGTTCGTAGACAGGAAATGACCAAAAATAAACCAGCTTCACTGCATGCATCCAATGTAAGCAAAAAAAAAAAAAAAAAAAAAATTACACCAAGTACTTTCCAATTTCTGCCAGAGAAAAGAAACCTGCAATATGTCATTTTACTGGAGAGCTGTCCCAAGTACAGTGAACAGTGAAATCATTAGTGGGATATAGCAAAGTTTTAGAGAATTTCTTCCCTTTTTGTGTCTATAATTTTTTCATGGACACTTGTTTCCAGGCATTTAGTTACACACCCATAAGCCAAAGGTTACGGAACATTGTAACCCAAGAATTATCCACTTTTTTGGCATTATGAAATACTAAAGACTATAAATATAAATGATTATTAAAAATGGAAAACCTTATGTAGTATTAAAACACAAATTGAAACACCAGGTAAGAAACTTTGCGGCCCTCTGACTAGCTTTGTATGTTCAGAAATAGTTAAATTGTATCATTCAGGGTCCCAAATGATAAAATTTAATTATCTTTTTGAAGACTTACAGAAAATGTAGAAATATAACCTCTAATGTTTAAAATTATTCACTTCGTACTTTCAGATAAAAATAGCATACAGACTAAGCACATGTGTTTAAAACCTCTCCCTCCAAGACCCCATTGAAGAATAGTAAAGTAATCAAAAAGACATAAACCCACAACAACAACAAGCGCAGCAGGGGAAGACTATTGGCAGCAGGAGATTTCAGAAAATTTCTGGAAGCTAGAAAGAAAAAGTGTTAAATGATGAAGAAGGATAAAAAAGGGCTGTATTCTCAAATATGCCCTGGAAATAAGAAAAAGATGGCAGCCAAATTGCTCAGTGGAACTCTGGAAAGCAACAAACAGTAAGTATGATGGAGGATGGGAGTGAGAAGTGAGACTGAACACAGGGGCATTAACTGAAGATCTGTAAAAGGTCTCTCCCACCTACTTCTCTCACTGCCAACAAGTCTCACAGAGTGGCACTGCAGTTCAATGAGAAAGGAAGAACACTCAATAAATAGCACTAGGGTAACTGATTATTCCTATGCAAAGAAAATCCCTCCCCACCCAAATCAGACCTTAACCTCAAATATAAATATCAATTACCGGTATAATAAAAAGTTAAATATAAAAAGGCCAAATGTTAAACCTTTAGGAAGACAAAATGGGAGAATGTTTTTAAAATTTCAATGTGGTAAAGGAATTATTTTCCTAAACACAATCTAAGTGGGTAAGCCACAAAGGAACAGGTATATATTTTTGTGTCTTCAGTATATAAATGGTATTTAAAGTCAAAGCCATGTAGGAGATTGCCTAGGGGGAAAGAAGAGAGTGTAAAGACAGCCCAGGACCAAAATCCGAAGAACTCTACCATCAAGAGGTTGAGAGGACAAAATACTTGAAGATATGAGACAGACACATAATACAAGAAAAAATCAAAGGCTACTAATAATGATATAAAATGATAAACTATAAAGAATGGCCAAAAGCAAATGATGACTCTAAATTAGATTTATAGAGACAGGCTTCAAAAAGAGTAGATTCTAGAAGTCAGAATGTAGAAACAGCAGTAAATTTCTTTGTTGAATTTTTTTAAAAGGCAATCAGAAACTCCAGAAAAAAACAAACTGTATATGAAAAGCATGGCTCAAATATGAAACAAACTAAAATGTGGCATGGGTTTGGACAACTTTTAAGGTATAATGAAGAGGGGTCCATTTAAATTTGATGCTATGACTATTCTTAGAGTGGCTTAGGAAGCAGAAAAGGAGACATAATCATAGCTTAATCCTTTACCGTAAAGTAAAAGATTGTTATATTATAGAAACTTAAATACTGTTTACCAGTTTTCAAGTTTTAAATGCTACCAACTGACAAAGTTTTATGATTATAGAACAGATATAAATGACATTAATCTTGAAATGTAAAAGTATAGCTCATAGAATATAGCCAAATTGGAATCCCAAAGAGAAAGCAAAAATGCTAGAGTAGGGAACGCCAAAACACTCCATCCCTCCACAAAAGCAACAAATATGCTAGCAACAAAAAACCCCCAAAAACAAAATCAACTTTTTCAGAAATCTGGAATCTAATAAATTACAAAACCAGGGGAACAATGAAGAAAAGAAAAACTGTTGAATTTCAATAAGAGAGTTCTGAAGTATTTTAACTTACCCTGTTACCACTCCCCACTCCCCAGCTTGGTGGTGGCCTTGAAGTTGAACAGCCCACATTCCTGGTGCAGGCTGCTGGCAACAGGGGAAGCAATATAGACCATATTCTCAAAAATCTGCAGTTGTGTGTTTTGACATGTTTGGTAACTCTCTGAAGGATTAGCTCAAGGGCTTGCCTTTGGATCACTTGCCTTGGAGCTTCCCTGGGGCTGAGGTGGCTTCTAAGTGGCATTTGTTGAAAGTATTGAAAGGCAAAAATGTATTAGCTGCCACCACACTGGACAAGGGATAGTAGCTGCAGCAAGCAACAGACAGATCAAAAAGGCTGAGAAGGAAGAGGCTGGGGAAGGAGATGTTTGGGAGAATAGAGTTTTGAGAAGCTCCTGTGAGTCCAAGGAATCTAAAAGGCCACATGCATGTCCAGGGTCAGACACATGTTTGGAAAAGACCTGAGAAGACACTAATCTTAACCCTAAACTTAACCCCTGGCTGATCTTCAGGTTTTACACAAGCAGGAATGAAGGTTAAGGCAGAGTGGCAAACTGTCTAGATAAGCTGTGAAAGACTGCCTCAAAACAGAACCAATCTATAGAGGCTGGGAGAGGTTTATTTTTTCCTTTTTTCTCCAGGCATTTAAGAAACTCTCCGAAAATCACTAACTGACCACTAAGCTAATGGAACAGAAATTTCAGTGGGTATACATGATAAATAATATAGTCTTCACAGAAATAATTAGGAAAGTCATTAAACAAATAGAAGACAACAATCAAAACAAGCAGCAACAACAAACCCTAGGGGGGAGGAATGATCTGATCTCCAGAGTTGTCACATAAATGTCCAGTTTCAACAAAAAATATGATGCATACAAAGAAACAAGAAAGTCTAACCCACTCACAGGAAAAAAAGAAATGAACAGAAACTGTCTCTGAGGAAGCCCAGGCATTGGACTTACTAGACAAAAACTTTTAAGTCAACTATTTTAAATATGCAGAAATAACTAAGGAAAACCAAGAGAATGATGTCTCACCAAATAAAGAATATCAATAAAGAGATGGAAATTAAAAAGGAATCAAATAGAAATTCTGGAGTTGAAAAGTACAATAACTAAAAAGCTCTCTAGAAGGCTTCAACAGCAGATTTCAGTAGGCAGGAGAAAGAATCAGTAAACTTTGATAGGTCAATTAAATTACGTAGGAGTGAGGGAAAATAAAGAGTAAAGATAAATGAACAGAACCAGGAAAACTGTGGGACACTATCCAGCATACCAACATAAACATAATGGGGGTTTCAGAAGGACAGACATGAGAGAAAAAAAAGCAGAAAGAATATTTGAAAAAACAATGGCCAGAAACTTCCAAAATTTGATAAAAGACATAAAACAACATATCCAAGAGGCTGAATGAACTCTGACTAGGATAAACTCATAGATCCACACCAAGACACATTATAACCAAACTACTGAAAGACAAAAATAAAGAGACAATCTTGAAAGTAGTGAGAGAGAAGTGACTCATAATGGACAAGGGATCCTCGATAAGAATAACAGCTGATTTCTCATCAGAAATCATGCAGACCAGAAGGTAGTGGATGACATATTTAAAGTGCTG
The DNA here is from genome assembly GCF_047675955.1 of Chlorocebus sabaeus. Taxonomy (NCBI): domain Eukaryota; kingdom Metazoa; phylum Chordata; class Mammalia; order Primates; family Cercopithecidae; genus Chlorocebus; species Chlorocebus sabaeus. The sequence goes on along the minus strand of NC_132929.1, from coordinate 46,777,637 downwards.
AAAGAAAAAAAAAAAACCTGTCAACCCAGAATTATATATGGCAAAACTGGAGTTCACAAATAAGAGAGAAATTAAGACATTCCTTGATAAACAAAAGCTGAGGGAGTTTATTGTTAGTATACCTGACCTACAGGAAATGCTAAAGGAAGTTCTCTGGAAATTAAAGAACACTGGTAACTTGAAGTCATATGAAGAAATAAATAACATCAAGAAAGGTAATTACACGGGTACATAATAAAAGCCAGTATTACTGAATTTTTAGGTGGTAATTCCTTTTTTTAAAATATGATTCAAAAGAAAAATGCATTAAAATAATTATAAATCTATAATGTGCACACAATGTTTAAAGATGTAATTTCTGAAAATAGTAACAGAAAAGGGAGTAGAGCTAAACAGAAGCGAAGTTTTTATATACTATTATAACTAGATTGGTATTAATTCTAACTAGCTAAATTAAAATGTTGATTGTAATCCCCAGGGTAACAACCAAGAAAATAGCTAGGAAATGTATAGTAAAAGGAACAAGAAGGGGATCAAAAATGGTACACTAAGAAAATCAGCTAAATACAAAAGAAGAAAGCAATGAAGGAATTGAGGGAGCAAAAAATGATATACAACAGATAGAAAGCAAATAACAAAATGGGAGACATGTGTCTTTCCTTATCAGGACTTCAAAGATTAAACTACTCAAATTAAAAGGCAGAAATTAGCAGAAAGGATTTTCTTGTTTTCGAGATGGAGTCTTACTCTGCTGCCCAGGCTAGAGTACAATGGTGCAATCTTGGCTTACTGCAACCTCGGCCTCCTGGGTTCAAGCGATTCTCCTGCCTCAGCCTCTTGAGTAGCTGGGATTACAGCATGTGCCACCACGTCTGGCTAATTTTCATATTTTAGTAGAGATGGGGTTTCACCATGTTGGCCAGGCTGGTCTCGAACTCCTGACCTCAGGTGATCCACCCGCCTCAGGCTCCCAAAGTGCTAGGATTACAGGTGCGAACCACCACTCCCAGCCAGGATTTTTTTTTTTTTAAGATCCAAGTATATGCTTTCTACAAGATTAAAAGACACAAAGAGGATGAAACGGAAAGAATAGAAACAGATATTCCATGCAAACAGTAACCAAGAGAGCCAGAGTATCTACTAATATTATGTAAAAAAGATTTTATAGCAAATATTTTTATGAGAGTCATGGAAGAACATTTTATATTGAAAAATCGGTCAATCCATAAGGAAGGTATAACAATTACAAAGGTATATGCACTTAACACCTAAAATACATGAAGCAAAATGGACAAAGTTGAAAGAAGAAACAGTTCTACAATAACAGTTGGAGACTTCAATACTCTACCTTCAATAATGGATAGAACAACCAGACAGAAGATCAACAAGTAAACAGAGGACCTGAAGTACACTATAAAACCAACTAACAGATATGTATAGAAAACCCTACCCAACAACAGCAGAATACATATTCTTCTCAAGTATGCATGGAAAATTCTCTGGTATAGACCATATGTTCATCCATAAAGCAAGTCTCAATCAATTTAAAAAGATTAAATTCTACAAAATATCTTCTCTGACCACAATGAACAAATCTGGAAAATTCACAAATTAAACACTGCAGCCTTAAACAACCATTGGATGAAAGAAGAAATCACAAGGAAAATTACAAAAGTACAGTTGATAGAAGTTGCAATGCACAACGTGGGAAAAATAAAAAGGATAGACTCATCTTGCAAATGCAGACTTGAGGGTTATTGCCTATAGTGGATGAAACAAAAAGATAGAGATTTAGATACACATTACAAAAGCTACCAATAAAGCAGCTATAGATAAATAGTTTGGGGAGGAAAAGAGGTGAGGAAGCTGAATCTTCATCTATTATCGCAAGTAGTATATCTAAATCTTACAAGTTTAAAAAACTGCACAATATACATTTAAAGATGTGGTAGAAAAGGAGCCAGTAAAATACCACTTAAAAAAAAAAAAGAGTAGCCACATACATAAAAGGAAAGTCAGGTGAATGAGGAGTTTCAACTATGTCAAATGCTGTAAGGAGGTCAAGTAAAATAAGGACTTACAGTTCAAAAAGTCAAACTGAATGCTCTGGTTAAGAATTCCTTGTTTAGACAAAATGCAAGGTATAATAAGTTCTTTTAGAAATATCTCTAAATTTCAGTTCTAGAGATTTTACAGGAATCAGATAACTACAAACTAAACTGAAGAAAAATCTACAACCAGTAGAAGTTATAAGTAACTGATTTTGCATTATAATCCCTATGAGTTATATACTATCTGTCCTAAAATTTTATTTTTCTACCTTAATGTATAAATATCTTCTGTGGCTACTCAACTTGCTAGTTTTTAGGTCATTAAAAAAAAGAATCAAACTAAGAGAATGTAATAGTGTTTCCATAACACTTTAAACATACATTTGTAGAAAGTAAATCTTTTGCCAGAAATTGTGGATCCCTTTCCTAATGATTCATCATTACACTTTACATCCTCTCCATTGAACCCCCACATCTCTTCTCCCATCTCTCCCAAACTCTTTCTCTATGCTTCCTTCTTAAAAGCTAATGACTTTGTGGAACTCCTAATAAAAATTCTGAAACTCTTGGCAGTAAGCATAAGGCACAACAATTTTCACTAACAGATACTTCCTCTTTCTCTTGGAACAGCTTGCTTGTTTTTGAGAACATAAAAACCCTATGATTTTAAATTATTTTAGAGGGTCATAAAATGTTTGGCCATATGCCACTTTAAAAGTTCAAAATGTCATGAAAGTCATGTTAATAGTCTGCAATCCACTGATCAGAGATAGTTTTGCCAGATAAAAGAGTCATTTAATAAAAAAGATACTCCTGCATTCACTGAAGCTGCCAAAACTAGTAAAACTTAAACAGTGATTAGCCCTGTCACAAGAGAACAGGATGCATGGCCTCTGGTACTGTACCATACCTTGTTCTACCATCAGTAACTTCAATATCTACAATAATGGCTTCAACGGATCTTCTTTCTTCTGGTGACCTTCACTTCTACTCTTTTCCAACAATCCACTCTAATAACCACAATAATGGCTTCCATATTGCTTAGATTTCATTACTTAAATGTGTTCTACCTCTAAAATATTTCACCTCAAAAACTTACTTTGACCATAAATTCCCACTATTCCATCTCATTTTTAATGCTCTTACTTTATATGCTCCTCATCTGCAACTTTAATCAGACTTCCAGTCCCAGAAACAAAATTTTCTTCCAATCTGTTGCCAACCTTCTGTTTTTTAATTTCTTAAAATCTCGCCTAGACTATCTGACCCATCATTTCTATCTTTTCCTTTATCATCACACTTGAATTTTTTTATTCCTTGCCTTTGATCCCTTGTCTCTTTGTTGCTTATCAGACATTTAGCTTCTCTTCTGTTATACTTAGCTACTCTGCGCTCTTGGAATAAACTCACTCAACCATTCAGGCTAAAGTTGCTATAATTTCATGGTCTCTAACCTCATTTAGTTCCTCAGAATTTTCCTTCAGTCTTTCAACGTTTTCCCAATTAGCTCCCTCTGGATATCAAACAAGACCTGTTTCTTAAAAAAGTGTCACTACTGTTAAAACAATGCTAATTCTTCTGAAATTAATAAGTAAACTTAAATGTGATTTGAACATTTCTTTTCTCACCATTTCTTTTCTATTTAGGTTTACTGATTTTAAAGTTCATATGAGGCTGGGCACAGTGGCTCATGCCTGTAATCCCAGTACTTTGGGAGGTCAAGGCGGGCACATCATTTGAGCCTAAGAGTTCAAGACGAGCCTGAGCAACATGGCAAAACTCCACCTCTACAAAAAGTACAAAAATTAGCTGGACATAGTGGTATGCGCCTATAGTCCCAGCTATTAGGGAGGCTGAGGTGGGAGGATTGCTTCAGGAGGCGAAGGTTGCAGTGAGCCAAGATCACGCCACTGCACTTCAGCCTGGGAAACAGAATGAGGCCCCATCTCAATAAATAAATAAATAAAGTTCATATGGAAGAATAGGTGTGTGACAATTGAACTTGAAAAGAACAGTGGAAACCTATTTCCCCTACAAGTTGTGAAAACTTACTACGAAATTACTATAATCAAAAGAGTCTGGTATTGGCATTAAAACAGGTAAGTGAAATGGGTAGTCCAGAAATATACGCACATATTTACAAAACCTTAACGTGAGATAAAGATGGAATTCTCGTGAAAAAAGAATAGTTTAATTTTTATTTATTTTGTTTTTTTTTTTTTTCTGAGATGATGTCTTGCTCTGTCACCCAGGCTGGAGTGCAGTGGCATGATCTCGGCTCACTGCAAGCTCCGCCTCCCGGGTTCACGCCATTCTCCAGCCTCAGCCTCCTGAGTAGCTGGGACTACAGGCACCCGCCACCAGGCCCGGCTAATTTTTTTGTATTTTTTGTAGAGATGGGGTTTCACTGTGTTAAGTCAGGATGGTCTCGATCTCCTGACCTCGTGATCCGCCCGCCTCAGCCTCCCAAAGTGCTGGGATTACAGGCGTGAGCCACCATGCCTGGCCAGAAGAATAGTTTAATTTTTAAAACGCTATTAGCAAATTGACTAGTCAATTGAAATAAAATCAAGTTAGACCCTTATCTAACACTGTGTATAAAAATAAGTTTGAGGCCATGTGCGGTGGCTCATGCTTGTAATCCTAGCACTTTGGGAAACCGAGGCAGGAGGATCACTTGAGGTCGGGAGTTCAATACCAGCCTAGTCAACATGGTGACACCCCATCTCTATTAAAAATACAAAAATTAGCCAGGTGTGGTGGTGGGCACCTGTAAAGTCTCAGCTACTCAGGAGGCTGAGGCAGGAGAATCGCTTGAACCTGGGAGGCGAAGGTTGATGTGAGCCAACATCGTGCCACTGCCCTCCAGCCTGGGTGACAAAGTGAGACTCCGTCTCCAAAAAAAAAAAAAAAAAAAAATTCATGGATTGAAGGACATTCAGAACCTTACTATAATTTTAGAATAAAAAATTCCAGATTACTTGGATAAACTTGAAACTGAAAAAAATAATTTTTAAAAAAGAAATTAGAAATAGAACTGACATTTATTATTTCATAAATCTAAAGCCCAATGCTATAAAGTTTTAACATTATAAAGCGTTATAGTTTTAACGAAGTAAAATTATATTTTGCCATTTAAATAATATTAAATATAGCTCCAGGGCTATATAAGAGTGGTGTATTAGTTATATAAATTGTCACTTCATTAGAATTTTTATTCTTGCTTTATTTTTGTAGCTGAAATAGCTGAGGAGGTCTACATGTGGATCCCAAGTGAGCTGAAGGAAATACACTGTTAATTCTATAGCTAAAAGTAAAAAAGCATATTTGCCTAAATATATGTTAGACTCTAACTGCAGACAATTTCCAAAACATTATTCTCATGTCACTCAAATTACTTCCCTTACTATATATTTTTTGCATATGAAAGGCTTAAAGAATTCCAGCTAAAAACCTGAAGTAAAAGCTATATTATATTTAATTTTAAAAGGTGTTTCAATCAGAGTTTAGTTAAGGTAATAAGACACATATGCTTCATCAAATTAAACAAAATTAAAACGTATTCTATCTTTGATTTTTAGGCTTTATTTTAAAATTATGTAAATATAGTCAGCCCTCAGTATCAGTGGGTTCTGCATCCATAGATTAAACCAAATGGATCAAAAATATCTGAAAAAAATTCCACAAAGTTCCAAAAGCAAAAGTTGAACTCGCCACATGCTGAGTACTATAACAAATCCATGCAAATCGAGTGATGTGTAGGCACTGTATTAGATACTATTTAAGTAATCTAGAGATGATTTCAAGTATATGGCAGGAAGAGTGTAGGTATCCCATTTTATATAAGGGAATTGAGTATCTGCAGATTTGGGTATTTGCAGGGGTCCTAGAATCAATCCCCTGTGGATACTGAGGGGCAGCTGTACAAATATATATTTAAATTATACATGCACTATAAAGATATAGATGCTTTATGTCCCTCTGAATTTACTTGATTCCAATATGCTTTTCTGAGAGGAAGAGAAACATGTGGAGTCTAGATAATGCAGTCAGCATTGCTCATAAACCTAGGGATATGTTACCATGTGACAAATGTATCATAGAAGAAAAGAGGTTGTGAGCCACTGGAATAGAAATATAGATCACAGCTGGAGTAACTTTCCGATTACATGCCCTGTTGTTTACTACGAGTAGTTAAAGAGTAAGGCTTTGTGCTGGCTGCTGAGGACACAGCAGGAGTCAAGTCAATCAGGCAGGATTCCTTTCCTTATGAAGCTTACATTCTAATAGGGAAGACACACATGAAACAACTGTCTACCAACTTGGAGTTAGGGAAGGCTTTTTTGGAAGATGTGAAATTTAAACTTCAGACCTCTATGGGTGAGCTGAAGTTAGCTAGTGTGGGATCAGAGAAATGGTGCAGGGAGGTGATTGGTGTCAGGGCAGAAAAACACTACTCCTATAAGAAAAGTTCTGAAGTAGGAAGTAACTGAACTGAAAGACAGTGATGCTGCAATAGCAGAAGAACATGGTTGATGGCATGAGATAAAAGAGATGACGTGGGCAAAAGACATCATAGACTATATTAAGCAATCTAGACTTTTCCCTATAAAAAATATGAAATGCCCTGTGAAGGGTGTTGTATTAGGAGAGTGTTATAGTAAGATTTATATTTTCAATTTTTCCATCTTAATTTCTAATTTCAGCAAGTTTTCTTAAGAAAACTCTTTTAAAATAATTATATGTAAAATGATTTCTAATTCCCACTCCAAATTCAATTATCTAAAGATGCTCGTATCTTGAAAGAATACCATTGCATACCCTGTTTCCTCTGGGAATGCAGAGAGGGTGCTTCCATCAATCTGACAGGGATCCTGAGCAGAGTCAGAATCTTTTCTATCTTCATTTGTAGCAATATTGGCTACTCGTTGTTGTTGCAAGTCCCACTGTCGAGCTACGTTGTTAATTGTTAACCTTTTCTTCTCCTATTAAAAAGTTAATTGTGACAAAAGTTATATAATGCAATTTTTGTAGCAGAAGTGACATCTAAGGGGCATATTGTTTGTACCTTCTTATAATACTTTTAAAAGGGACCTATTCCTTATAAGTAGATACCCAATACATTCTAAAACAAGATTCAAGAGGCCTGTATTTACTCTCTGCATCCAAAATCTCAATAACCATCTAACACTCTAAAGGAAAAAAATATGCAAACAATTATTGCTCTTTAGGAACTTAATTTTATTAAAAATAAATATACAACCAACTAGAGATTAAAAATTCAAAATCTGAAATTTTAATTTCACAGAAATTTTTACATACTTAATGTTATCTGAAGTTTTAAACAGAAATTTATATGCCTCTAACACAGTAAGAAAAACCTAATGATATTTTAGTTTTTCTACTCAATAATTAAGACTGGTAAGGTGAAATAATCTTGGAGGGTGGAAGGGAAGGAGTTGATCAATGTTCCAAGTTTCTCAGAATAAATTATAATGTCTGAAATTTAAAAATTATTCTCTAGACTATTGAAAGAAATTGTACTGGGTTGAAGTGTCTCTAGATAACTAGTACCATTCCAGATGAATAGGAAAGAAATTAATTCATTATAAGCAATGGATGCCTTAAGGTAGTAGTTCTCAAATTTTAGGGTACCTCAAATCACCTGGAGGTTAAAACGATTGCTGATTTAGAGTTTTTGGAATAGTGTTTGAGAATTTGATTTCTACCAGGCTCCTAAGTATTCCAATATTGCTAGTTCATGGACCTCAGTTTGAGAACCACTGACTTACAGCATTGGGGCTCAATCCTCTCATAGAAACCCTGTTGTGAAAAAGCAGATCTAGACTACTGAAAGACATTGTGCTAAATTGAAACGTTTCTATTCAATTTATATACATTAATAGAAAAAAATCCCTATTCTGGTAAAGTTTCCATTATCAAAAGATACTACTTAATTACAGTTTATCAGTTAGATCAGAATGCTGAAAATAGACACTTTCCTTTTCCTCTTTACTAAGACTACAATCCTGCATTGAAAAATCAGCTGAGTGTGACACTGATCCCTCTTCACCTGCTGGCCCTGGAGCCAGAGAAGGCTAGTAGGAAGATTCTCTGTCCACTCCTTCAGTACACATAGAATAATTCTTTGTAGTTGTACCTGTTTGCATATATTTGAGTAATTTTTGGTTATCTAAGATTTTAGCATGTATGCATGACATTAGATAGGAATAAAAAGTGATATGGCTTATTTAATTAAAACTAAAGTTTTAAAAGCTCTATTTCTGTTTTAAAAATGTTTTTTGGGGAAGCGCAGTGGTGCATACTTGAAATCTCAACTACTTGGGAGGCTAACACAGGAGGATTGCTTGCAGGAGTTGAAGGCTGTAGTGTGCTATGGTCACATCTGTGAACTGCATTCCAGCCTGGGCAACACAGTAAGACCCCATCTCAAAAAAAAAATGTTTTGGGTCTGGCTTTCTTTTTTTCTGTTTTTTGGTGTTTCAAATTTATGTGCACAATTCAGTGGGTTATATTTAATATGTATATACTTTGGGGACTTTTTGACATTCTATGCATGTGCTCCTTATATAAAGCAAGTAGAAATCTGCGATTTTTAAATAAAAACATTTTTCCCTATTCTATAATAAAAAGGGTTCTTACCTTAAGGAATTCTATTTAAGTTACTTGCTGATGGCTATGCCAACCCAATTTTTAATCTAAGCAACTGTTGTTTTTTTTTTTAACTCAGTATCAAGGCCACTTTGAAAGAGGCCAGGGCAGTGACTTAATGGATAATGGTTCTCATGTTGGCTTCATGCATTTGGATTTCTGGCTGGCAGGGGTAGGCGAAAGAAATATTTGGAATGAGGTAGATACAGCAGTGCTTAGAGAAAGGGCATAAAATATCTTTAGACCACTGAGTATGTTAACAAATTTATAAAAAGATAGTCTTTGAAAATGCAAATGTTTTCCTATATTAGTGCCAAAGTTAAGCTTCTTTAATTTGGGTTATTAAAATCAGATAATTACCAGGTTGACTAAGAGAATGATTAATTTTACTGGGGCCAGGAAAAGGGAAGACATATTTTAAGACAGGAGTATAGCCTGTCTTAATGTCAGGTGGGGATTAACGGCTGGCCAGGAGGACACATAAGGGCTCTGGGCATCTGTGGAGGAAAAAAAAAAAGAAGCAAAAGAAAGGTTAGAGAATGCTAGAGATTCTGCAAGGCATAAGGGGGTACCCAAAGTAAAGTGTAAAGATCACAGAGTCATTTGGGATATCAGCGACAATTATGTTTCTAATAGCCAGGTGCCAATAAATGGCCAAGTCTGTGCTAAAGTGACAAATATTTTAGAAGGTGCCAAATTCCAGTTTCTGCCATTTGAGTCTATTTTTCATCGTCCAGGCAAGACCACACCAGTATATGCCATAAGTTTCACTTTCCTTCACTTCTAAGGTTACAAGGAAAATAAAAAGATAGAAAAGCAACAAGGCAGAAGACAGTATCTATACACTCTTCCTGCACCCAATCCATCCCATTTTCTTTTTTTTATTTTTTATTTTTGCATTCTTCTTTTTTTTTTAAATTGTACTTTAAGTTCTGGGATACACGTGCAGAATGTGCAGGTTTGTCACATAGGTATACACATGCCATAGTGGTTTGCTGCACCCATCAATCTGTCATCTACATTAGGTATTTCTCCTAATGCTATCCGTCCCCTAGCCCCCCGACCCTCTGACAGGTGTGATGTTCCCCTCCCTGTGTCCATGTGTTCTCATTGTTCATCTCCCACTTATGAGTGAGAACATGCAGTGCTTGGTTTTCTGTTCCTGTGTTAGTTTGCTGAGAATGTCCATCCCATTTTCTTAAGGATCAATATCTAGAGTTGCATGAGCAATCCTCAGCAAATGCTGAGGGTCTGTTGTATCATGATTCCAAATCTGAGCTAGGGCTAGAACCTGGGTCTCCTGATTCCCCATGCTTTTCCCCTTACTGAAAATAAATATAAGGAGTAAACCTCATAACTAAAGAGTCCTATTTAGTGACATTTTGTTTTATCTCACTTATTTTCCTCAGGCTGGACTTAATTCCTGGACTGAAGCAATCCTCTGTCTTAGTCTCCCAAGTAGTTAAAACTTCAGGTACATACCACCTTGCCTGGCTAGTCATTTTTTTTGAATTCTGAGTGCCTTTTTAATTTTAAAAAGAAAAGCATCTATATAGAACATGAATGAGTAATGATAATCAGGGTGATGTCCTTAATTTTAGAACATAGCATGATACATATTATGAACTATAAACTTTAAGCTGTCTTTACTTATACTTTGTGTATAAAATATTTAAAAGAGAATATTTTATTTAAGGAAATTAATATCTGCTAAATCATTTAAAACAAGTTTAAAACAAATTTGCATTCTTAAGTTCCACAAAATCTTTATCACTTCTATATCATAAACTTTTTAAATTTAAAAAGCTATCATTAAAAAAAAATAGCAGAGCTCATTAAAATATATCAGTAAAGATGACAGTCAATTACAGGTACATTCCAAAATGAAGTGAATATGCCATGGGATACACAAGATGATGCACTGGTATGAACTAAAAGCGTTATAACTTCGATTATATTTATTTTTCATCTCTTCCTTTTAAAACTAGCTTTTGCATTTATTTTATAATGTATATCATACTGTATTTCTTAAGTACAGGTTTATTTATAGATAATAACTTGTAAAAGTTTTCGGGGTGCATACATTCTGTTGATAGGAATAAAAAACTTACAAAGTTTAGAAACCACTTTTCCAGTAGACTAGCTAGCCAGCTTTGGGGTATGTGTGTCTATGTGTGCACACACATCCACGTAGACATCAGAGAAAATACCTTAAGCAAAGATTGTTTATGACTTTCCCGCTTCTTCTCTTCCTCTTTTTTGGCTAAAACAGATGCCATACGCCTTTCTTCTTCCTAAAAGACATTTTCCAAAAAGTATTATGAAGAGTTTAACCATTTTTTAATGCTAAATATCATTGGTCCTATTAAGTACAGTTTTCTTCTTGAGAGGCATAGTATTTGCTAGCAGAAAATATACTCTCAAAGAAAAAGTTAGTATGTTTCTCTTTATTTTCTTCTTCCCTCCTAATGCTAAAAATCTGTGCATTCCTAACTCTGTTCCCAGCTCTGGAGGTGACATGAACCTAGCTCATACAAGAAAGGAAAAAGAATGAGAAGAAAAGGAGATGTATGTTTGCATAATTTTCCTTTTGTACTCTGTGCATCATGATTCCACATAGGTTTAAACTTTCTATCATCAAGGTAAGAAGGATAAAAGTAATACATCTAACAATATTGACTGGATCTGTGATAGAAAATCAGAACTTTTTTGATGGAAAAAACAAGGGTAAATATCTTTTAAAACTCCAATTATATTAATAAATTATTCTCCATTAATATAATTACTTTTGGTTTTTTTTTTTTTTTTTGAGACGGAGTCTCGCTCTGTCGCCCAGGCTGGAGTGCAGTGGCCAGATCTCAGCTCACTGCAAGCTCCGCCTCCCGGGTTCACGTCATTCTCCTGCCTCAGCCTCCCGAGTAGATGGGACTATAGGCGCCCGCCACCTCGCCCGGCTATATTTTTGTATCTTTTAGTAGAGACGGGGTTTCACTGTGTTAGCCAGGATGGTCTCGATCTCCTGACCTCGTGATCCGCCAGTCTCGGCCTCCCAAAGTGCTGGGATTACAGGCTTGAGCCACCGCGCCCGGCCCTTTTGGTTTGTTTTTAAGTTGTGTTGCCCAGTGTCATTTTTTAAATTCTAAAAGCTATGAAATATAGCATGATGACCATAGTTAATAATCCTGTATTATAATCTTGGCATTTCCTAAGAGAATAGATCTTAAATGTTCTCACTACAAAAAAAAAAAAAAAAGATAATTAGGTGAAGTGATAGAAATGTTAACTAACTTGATTGTGGTAATCATTTTATAATATATATCTAATCACCACACTGTACACCTTAATTTTATATAGTTTTGTCAATCATACCTCAACAAAGCTCGAAAAAGTAGAATCAACAAAATAACATAGACAGTTTACAAAAATGTTTAGAAATCAATCATAATCCCATACACCTAACTCAAATCTTACAGTTTCTGTGTATCAGTTGATAATATTCACTATGAGCAATTTTTTAAAGGTTATAATCTATATACACAATCTGGACCATTTTTCCCCCGAAGACTGTTTGATTTTAATAAATTATAACCATGTAACTTTTAATTTTCATTACCAAAAGATTTGCAGATTCTCAAAATGATAAGATAATTTGAGAAAACAATTTATTCATAAAAGACAAGCTTGAAAACATCTTCAGAGATAGGAAACCATAACAAGTAACTTAGCAGATTTGAAGAATTACTCTTTTAGAAACAAAAAATTCTAAAAATTGAAATTTAAAATTCAACAAAGGGAGATTTAATAGCAGATTATACACAGCTGAAGACAGGATCAGTCAACTGGAAAATAGAGGATGAGAATGTTTTCTATATGTTTTAGTATCACCCCATATACTTCTCTATCATAGCACTTAACCTGTTTCATTTTAATTATTTCTGGTGCTATCCCTCATGCCTCCCATGCCATAAAATAAGCTCTATGAATGTATGAACCATGTCTGCTCAGTAATTTATTAAAACTGAAACTGCTACATCAAATGGTAGACATATTTCTATCCTTTTGATATGTCTGCAAACTGCCCTCCATAAATGCAGTTCTAATTTACACTCCTACCAGATTTCAACATTTGATTTAAAACCTGATGGTTAGTCATGAAAGCTGTTCACCAAATATTCTTGTGTCTTCGCATGTCCAAGACACATTGTGAGATAGCACTTCTAGCCCACTTGAAGTTAGATGTGGCCATGTGACTTGCTTTGGCCAATGTCACATGAACAAAAGTGACATGTAGTTACTTCTGGTTGAAAACTTTCAAAGACAATGTATGATACAACTATTCTCTCTCTCACCTTGCTATAGCACCTGCAAAACTCCACAGGTGGGTACTTTGAAAGCCTGAGTGCTAGAATGAGGATAACACAGAGCAAAGATCCAAAATCACACATCATAAGCAGACAGGTATTAGAAGCCTAAAATAAACTTTGTTGTTTTAATTCACTGAAGTTAGAGAAGCTGTTATTGCAGCACAATCTAGCCTATGCAGACCAGTATATATATGTTATATTAGAATTAAAGAAGGTCAAAGAGACTATGAAAATGTGTTCTAGAAGATGGGCCATTATACACGCTTCTGAAAACAAAGAAAACCCCTAGATTAAATAATTATATTTTAAAATGCACAAACAGAAACCAATACAGAGTTAAAAAAGAAAACTGAGAAAGCATACACTAGACAATTCTAATTTTAGAAATAAGGAAACGAATGCTCCAAGACATCAGTAACTTATATGAGGTCACATAGCTAGTGACAAGGCCACGATCAGGACCAGAAGTCATGGCCTGCTAGAAACAAAATTCATATTTTTTTATAATAAAGATATATTTAAATTAATTTTACTGATTTTAGATAGATAAAGGAGTTTAGAACTCAGAAGTGATCTGCCATATGTTTTAGTTGTTTTAAAGGAAATGGAAATGTAATGTAATTTTAGTAAATTTTAAGTGTCTTTTACAATATGGAAAATAATAATAATAATAATTATTTTTTTAAGACAGAGTCTTGTGTCTTGCTTGTTGCCCAGGCTGGAGTGCCGTGGTGCAATGTCGGCTCACTGCAATCTCCATCTCCTGGGTTCAAGCAATTCTCATGTCTTAGCCTCCCGAGAAGCTGGGATTACAGGCATGTGCCACCATGCCAGGCTAATTTTTGTATTTTTAGTGGAGACAGGGTTTTACCATGTTGGCCAGGCTGGTCTCAAACTCCTATGCTCAAGTAATCTGCCCACTTCAGCCTCCCAAAGTGCTGCAATTACAGGCATGAGCCACCAATGCCCTGCTGGAAAATAATTATTCTTAACTTTTAAAAACTAAATAGAGGTAATGAGGAAAAATAAACTAAATTAAAAATGCAGAGCTTTGAATCCTAGCTTCACACAATAGCTGGTTTAATAATTCTGTTAAATTCTTTTATTCAGTAAATACTGATTTGGTACCTACAGAGTACAATCTATTTCAGAATAAAGTGTTTAAAAGAGCAAAATACATTGATGTTCAATTGTTGACTCATCTATAAAATGTGAACTAGAAACAGATTGGTTTTTCAAAGAGCCAATTTCAAACAGTACTGGAAACTGTATGGATCACGTACTACACATACTTATAAGATGATTTCATCAGATTTTTGAAAAGAATTTGAGCTTCTATTAAAGGCAGTAGGGCTTTAAAGGAAAGCTAAACCTTGGAAAACTGGATTTACACCAAATCAATTCAAATACTGAATGTTTTAAGGAATTTATGTATCTGAGAGCTATATTTCAGCCCAAATAATTACTGAGTAACTAAACTTAGAAATAAAAATAAACCTCTAATTGTGAAGGTAAGTTATAAATTTGTTGGTAAGAAAGAAAAACTAAAATTCTGGCATCTTCTTGATAATAGTCCAATTTCTGGGACAAAAGCTTTATATAGCAAAAAATAAAAATAAAAAAATTAAATAAGTTGTGGGGGGGGGGGACCTGGGACAAAAAACTACTTTTTCCCTCACTTCGTTTTGGCCATGCAGACCCAATATAGAAATGATTTCAAGTCAATGAAGCCATGCAGTGATTTAATAGGTGTTTGATAACCTAGATTATACTTTGTTAGCAGATATTAAGGCCTAAAACAATGCATATATTACACAAGAAGATTTGATCCAAAATAAATAATAGTAGTCCTAATATAGGCAGCAATTTATTTTACGAAATTTTAAAAATCAAATGGTAAGGAGTGTTTTAACCATATACTTTAGTTATAAACATTATTTTCTTTGAACATATAAAATATTAAAACAGACTTTAAAATCATAGGGTTTTTTCCCTCAAAGAGATGGTCAATAATTTTTACTCAAACAATCACTTTTAGCAAACAAAACTGACTTTTTTGCAGGGTCACACCTAGTGTTAGAGTGAAGATTAGAAGTCATGTCCCCTGACTTCTGGTCCAGGGATAATACCTGTAAAATACTGGGGAGGGAAATAGCCAGAACAGGGTAGGTTATGTTGCTGTAACAACTTCAAAACTTTCACTGGCTTATGATTTTAAAACAGTTTAGTTCTTGATCATGCAAAGAACACTGCAACTGTCTTCAATGTAGTGGCTAAGTATTCCTGAGTGCTACGATCTGATGGCATCTTCAACTTTATATAGGCTTCCACAGTGACTACCACATGGGAACGAAGCATGAGAATCACACTTTTAAATGCTTCTGCCTGGAAATTATATACATTATTTCTGCTCACATTTCATTGGCCAAACATTTTCCCGCATGTCAAAAAGGAGGGGAACCACAGCATATTGGTGAACATTAAGTAATGTCTACCAAAACAGAAAACTTACATCTGAGATGAGCTCTTTTTTTTTTTTTTTTTTTGTGAAGAGCAAATTGTAAACAAGTTCACACTAAGCCAATTAAATGTGAGCTTGAGGTGAAAACTTCAGACATTGTTTCTGAATTGTGTTGTTGTTTTGTTTTGAGACAGGGTCTCATTCTGTCCCCCAGGCTTGAGTACAGTGGCGAGATCTTGGTTCACTGCAGCTTTGACCTCCTGGATTCAAGTGATCTTCCTGCCTCAGTCTCCCAAGTCACTGGGACTACAGGTGCGTGCCTCCACACTCGGCTAAATTTTTTGTATTTTTTGTAGAGACAGGGTTTTGCCATGTTGGCCAGGCTGGGCTTGAACTCCTGACCTCAAGCAATCCACCTGCCTCAGCTTCCCAAAGTGCCAGGATTACAGGCATGAACCACCATGCCCGGCCCTGTTTCAGAATTGTGAGAATACTGCCTGCATTCACAAAATGCTGCCTTAGAAATAAAAAAGAGAAAAATCTGCCTCCCAGAATTTTCTATATAAGGGTCCTTGTTCTAGCACCTCAACATGTGTCTATTCTCTCTTTTTTTGAATAGTTGTGAAAACAGGTGAAGATCACTGGGATATCCTCCTTATGTCTTCTCCTTTGTCAACTAATCATGTCAGATTCTTTGGAAATGCTCTAGTTTGCTGTCTGCCCTCTAAAACTAGTAATAGTTCAGGTGTAATGTGACCATTGTAGAAAAAAATGGGGTGGGACTGTCTCCATTTTCTGAATTCTCTTTTTCCATAAATGAATAGTTTTAAGCCATATTAACTTTTAATAATCACATCTCATAATTAATTCAACTTCAATTTGGCAATTCCAAGTCACTTTAATACATGCTGCTAAGTCTAATCTTCTCTAATACTGTATTTGTACTAAGAATTGTTTTGCTTGATTGTTGCTATGGAATAAAGTCCAGGATTTTCAATTCATCTATTTTTTTTATGTTGTTAAATTCTGCTTACTTTTCTAGACTAGGCATAAACAAACTTTTTTCTGTAAAGGATCAGATAGTATAATAAATATTTTAGGCTTTGTGAGCTATATGTGATCTCTATCTCATATCCTTCTTTGTTGTTCTTTTTTTTTTTTTTTTTACAATGCTTTGAAAATATAAAAAACATTATTAGCTTGAAACTTGTACAAAAAGTGGGCTGCCAGATGGATCTAGCTCATAGGCTGTAGTTTGCCAAACCCTGTTCTAGACTACGGAGGTACTTTTGGATTCTCATTTGATCAACCAATATATCAAGAACTCTAATTTCTCTAGTTTCTGTCATTCGCATACTTTACCAGAATAACAAATATTTTCTCTTAGACATTAATAAAAATGTGAATAGAATGGGCCGGAGGAAAAAAGCCTCATGGTATGCCAGTACAGATTTATTTAAAGGCTGGCATTAATCCATTACTTCATGTTCTGTAAGTACATTTGAATCAAAAATCTATATAACCATGTCATATAATTTACTCAAAATGATGCCATGAAAGACTTTGTCAAATGTTTTGCTTAAATACCAAAACACTGTCTATAGCACTCCTCTGACAAGGTTTATCTGTAATTTCTAGGGCAGGAAACTAATTTTTTTTCTGGAATGAATTGTTTTTTAGTGAGCTAATGCTGCCTCCTAGTGACCAATTCCTAAGTACTCACAAACCATCTTTTTGTTTTATTTTATTATTTTCTTTTGAGACAGAGCCTCCTTCTGTCTCTAGGCTGGAGTGCAGTGGCGTGATCTTGGCTCACCGCAACCTCCAACTCCCTGGTTCAAGTGGTTCTCCAGCCTCAGCCTCCTGAGTAGCTGGGATTACAGGCACACACCACCATGCCCAGTTATTTTTTGTATTTTTAGTAAAGATGGGATTTTACCATGTTGGCCAGGATGGTCTCAATCTCCTGACCTCATGATCTGCCCACCTCGACCTCTAAAAGTACTGGGATTACAGGAGTGAGCCACCATGCTGGGCCACAAACCATCTTTTAATAATGCAATTTAAATTTATTTCATAATCAACATCAAGTTGACTGCCACAATTTGTGGAATTTATATTCTCTACTTTTGTGATAAGAAAACCCACCATGCCGCAAAGTCACTGTAGCCAGACTGCCTCTCTAGATTCCTCCTCTCTGAGCATAGCACCTCTGAAAGAAAGGCAGCAGCTACACTCAGGGGCTTATAGATAGAACTCCCATCTCCCTGGACAGAGCACCTGCAGGAAGTGGCGGTTGTGGGTGCAGCTTCAGCAGACTTAAATGTTCCTGCCTGCCAGCTCTGAAGAGAGCAGTGGATCTCTCAGCAGAGTGCTTAAGCTCTGCTAAAGGACAGACTGTCTCCTCAAGTGGGTCCATGACCCCCTTGCCTCCTGATGGGGAGACACCTCCCAGCAGGGGTTGACAGACACTTCGTACAGGAGAGCTCCGTCTGGCATCTGGCGGGTGCCCCTCCGGGACGATGCTTCCAGAGGAAAGAGCAGGCAGCAATGTTTGCTGTTCTGCAGCCTCCACTGGTGACACCCAGGCAAACAAGGTCTGGAGTGGACCTCCAGCAAACTCCAGCAGACCTGCAGAAGAGGGGCCTGACTGTTACGAGGAAAACTAACAAACAGAAAGCAATATCATCAACATCAACAAAAAGGACAACCACGCAAAAACTCCATCCGAAGGTCACCAACAGCAAAGACCAAAGGTAGATAAATCCACGAAGATGAGGAGAAACCAGCACAAAACGGCTGAAAATTCCAAAAACCAGAATGCCTCTTCTCCAAAGGATCACAACTCCTCACCAGCAAGGGAACAAAACTGGATGGAGAATGAGTTTGACAAACTGACAGAAGTAGGCTTCAGAAGGTGGGTAGTAACAAACTCCTCGAGGCTAAAAGAGCATGTTCTAACCCAATGGAATGAAGCTAAGAACCTTGAAAAAATGTTATAGGAACTGCTAACAAGAATAACCAGTTTAGAGAAGAACATAAATGACCTGATGGAGCTGAAAAACACAGCACAAGAATTTCATGAAGCATACACAAGTATCAATAGCTGAATCGATCATGTAGAAGAAAGAATATCAGAGACTGAAGATCAACTTGATGAAATGAAGCGTGAAGACAAGATTTGAGAAAAAAAAGAGTGAAAAGGAATGAAAAAAGCAGCCAAGAAATATGGGACTATGTGAAAAGACCAAACCTACATTTGATTGCTGTACCTAAAAGTGACGGGGAGAATGGAAGCAACTTGGAAAACACACTTCAGGATATTACCCAGGGGAACTTCCCCAACCTAGCAAGACAGGCCAACATTCAAATTCAGGAAATACACAGAACACCACAAAGATACTCCTCGAGAAAATCAACCTCAAGACATATAATTGTCAGATACACCAAGGTTGAAATGAAGGAAAACATGTTAAGCACAGCCAGAGAGAAAGGTCGGGTTATCTACAAAAGGGAGCCCATCAGACTACCATTGGATCTCTCTGCAGAAACCCTACAAGCCATAAGAGAGTGTGGGCCAATATTCAACATTCTTAAAGAAAAGAATTTTCAACCCAGAATTTCATATCCAGCCAAGCTAAGCTTCATAAGTGAAGGAGAAAGAAAATCCTTTACAGACAAGCAAATGCTGAGGGATTTTGTCACCACCAGGCCTGCCTTACAAGAGCTCCTAAAGGAAGCACTAAATATGGAAAGGAAAAAACAGTACCAGCCACTGCAAAAACAAACCAAAATGTAAAGACCATCGACACTATGAAGAAACTGTATCAACTAATGGACAAAAAAACCCCCGCTAGCATCATAATTACAGAATCAAGTTCACACATAACAATATTAACCTTAAATGTAAACAGGTTAAATGCCCCAATTAAAAGAAACAGACTGGCAAATTGGATAAAGAGACTAGACTCATTGGTGTGCTATATTCAGGAGACCCATCTCATGTGCAAAGACACACATAGGCTCAAAATAAAGGGATAGAGGAAGATTTACCAAGGAAAATGAAAGCAAAAAAAAAAAAAAAAAAAAAAAAAAAAAAAAAAAAAAAAAGCAGGGGTTGCAATCCTAGTCTCTGACAAAATAGACTTTAAACCAACAAAGATCAAAAAAGACAAAGAAGGGCATTGCATAATAATAAAGGGATCAATGCAACAAGAAGAGCTAACCATCCTAAATATATATGCACCCAATATAGGAGCACCCAGATTCATAAAACAAGTTCTTAGACTCACGAGGAGACTTAGACTCCCACAGAATAATAGTGGGAGACTTTAACACCCCATTGTCAATATTAGACAGATTAATGAGACAGAAATTTAACAAGGATATTCAGGACTTGAACTCAGCTCTGGACCATGTGGACCTAATAGACATCTACAGAACTCTCCACACCAAATCAACAGAATATACATTCTTCTCAGCACCACATCACACTTATTCTAAAATCGACCACATAATTGGAAGTAAAACATTCCTCAGCAAATGCAAAAGAATGAAAATCATAACAAACAGTCTCTCAGACCACAGTGCAATCAAATTAGAACTCAGGATTAAGAAATGCACTCAAAATCGCAAAACTACATGGAAACTGAACAACCTGCACCTGAATGACTACTGGGTAAATAACGAATTTAAGGGAGAAATAAAGAAGTTCTTTGAAACCAATGAGAACAAAGATATGATGTACCAGAATCTCTGAGTGCTAACACAGTGTTTAGAGGGAAATTTACAGCACTAAATGGCCATAAGAGAAAGTGGGAAAGATCTAAAATTGACACCCTAACATCACAATTGAACGAATTAGAGAAGCAAGAGCAAACAAATTCAAAAGGTAGTAGAAGACAAGAAATAACTAAGATCAGAGCAGAACTGAAGGAGATAGAGAGATGAAAAACCCTTGAAAGAAAATCAATGAATCCAGGAGCTAGTTTTTTGAAAAGATCAACAAAATAGATAGACTGCTAGCCAGACTAATAAAGAAGAGAGAAGAATCAAATATACACAATAAAAAATGATAAAGGGGAGATCACCACTGATCCCAAAGAAATACAAACTACCATCAGAGAATACTATAAACACCTCTATGCAAATAAACTAGAAAATCTAGAAGAAATAGATAAGTTCCTGGACACACACACCCTCCCAAGACTAAACTACGAAGAAGTTGAATCTCCGAATAGACCAATAACAAGTTCTGTAATTGAGGCAGTAATTAATAGCCTACCAATGAAAAAAAAGCCCAGGACCAGACGGATTCATAGCTGAATTCTACCAGAGGTACAAAGAGGAGCTGGTACCATCCCTTTTGAAACTACTCTAAACAATAGAAAAGAGGGATTCCTCCCTAACTCATTTTATGAGGCCAGCATCATCCTGATACTAAAACCTGGCAAAGACAAATCAAAAAAAAAAGAAAATTTCAGGCCAATATCCCTGATGAACATCAATGCAAAAATCCTCAATAAAATACTGGCAAACCGAATCCAGCAGTACATTAAAAAGCTTATCCACCACGATCAACTTGGCTTCATTCCTGGGATGCAAGGCTGGTTCAACATATGCAAATCAATAAATATAATCCATCACACAAACAGAACCAATGGCAAAAACCACATGATTATCTCAATAGATGCAGAAAAGGCCTTGGATAAAATTCAACACCGCTTCATGCTAAAAACACTCAACAAACTAGGTACTGATAGAACATATCGCAAAATAATAAGAGTTATTTATGACAAACCCATAGCCAATATCATACTGAATGGGCAAAAGCTGGACGCATTCCCTTTGAAAACCGGCACAAGACAAGGATGCCCTCTCTCACCACTCCTATTCAACATAGTATTGGAAGTTCTGGCCAGGGCAATCAGGCAAGAGAAAGAAATAAAACATATTCAGATAGGAAGAGAGGAAGCCAAATTATCTCTGTTTGCAGATGACATGATTGTATGTTTAGAAAACCCCATCGTCTCAGCCCAAAAACTCCTTAAGCTGATAAGCAACATGAGCAAAGTCTCAGGATACAAAATCAATGTCCAAAAATCAAAAGCATTCCTATACACCAATAATAGACAAACAGAGAGCCAAATCATGAGCAAACTCCCATTCACAACTGCTACAAACAGGATAAAATACCTAGGAATACAACTTGCAAGGGATGTGAAGGAGCTCTTCAAGGAGAACTAAAAACCACTGCTCAAGGAAATAAGAGAGGACACAAACAAATGGAAAAACGTTCCATGCTTGTGGATAGGAAGAATCAATATCGGGAAAATGGCCAAACTGCCCAAAGTAATTTATATATTTAATGCTATTCCCATCAAGCTACCAATGAGTTACTTCACAGAATTGGAAAAAACTGCTTTAAATTTCATATGAAACCAAAAAAGAGCCCACATAGCCAAGACAATCCTAAGAAAATGAATAAAGTTTGAGGCATCATGCTGCCTGACTTCAAACTATGCTACAAGGCTACAGTAACCAAAACAACATGATACTGGTACCAAAACAGATATACAGACCAATGGAACAGAACAGAGGCCTCAGAAATAATGCCACACATCTACAACCATCTGATCTTTGACAAATTTGACAAAAACAAGCAATGGGTAAAGGATTCCCAATTTAATAAATGGTGCTGGGAAAAGTGGCTAGCCATATGCAGAAAACTGAAACTGGACCCCTTCCTTACACCTTACACAAAAATTAACTCAAAATAGATTAAAGACTTAAACGTAAGACCTAAAACCATGAAAACCCTAGAAGAAAACCTAGGCAATACCATTCAGGATATAGGCATGGGCAAAGACTTCACAACTAAAACACCAAAAGCAAGGGCAACAAAAGCCAAAATTGACAAATGGGATCTAATGAAACTAAAGAGCTTCTGCACAGCAAAAGAAACTATCATCAGAGTGAACAGGCAACCTACAGAACAGAAGAAAATTTTTGCAATCGATCCATCCGACAAAGGGCTAATATCCAGAATCTACAAGGAACATAAACAAATTTACAAGAAAAAAACAACCCCATCAGAAAGTGAGGGAAGCATATGAACAGACACTTCTCAAAAGAAGATATTTATGCAGCCAACAAACATGAAGAAAAGCTCATCATCACTGGTCATTAGAGAAATGCAAATCAAACCACAATGAGATACCATATCACGCCAGTTAGAATGGTGATCATTAAAAAGTCAGGAAACAGCAGATGCTGGAGAGAATGTGGAGAAATAGGAATGCTTTTACACTGTTGGTGGGAGTGTAAATTAGTTCAACCATTGTGGAAGACAGTGTGGCAATTCCTCAAGGATCTAGAACTAGAAATACCATTTGACCCAACAATCCCATTACTGGGTATATACCCAAAGTATTATAAGTCATTCTACTATAAAGACACATGCATACATATGTTTATTGCAGCACTATTCACAATAGCAAAGACTTGGAACCAAAATGCCCATCAATCTTAGGCTGGATAAAGAAAATGTGGCACATATACACCATGGAATACTATGCAACCATAAAAAAGAATGAGTTCATGTCCTTTGCAGGGACATGGATGAAGCTGGAAACCATCATTCTCAGCAAACTAACACAGGAACAGAAAACCAAACACTGCATGTTCTCACTCATAAGTGGGAGTTTAACAATGAGAACACATGGGCACAGGGAGGGGAACATCACACAGCAGGGCCTGTTGGGGTATGGAGGCAAGGAGAGGGAGAGCACTAGGAGAAGTATCTAATGCAGATTACGCGTTGATGGGTGGAGCAAACCACCATGGCACATGTATACCTATGTAACAAACCTGCACGTTCTGCACATGTATCCCAGAACTTAAAGTATAATAAAAAATAAATAAATAAAGTAATACTGCAAAAAAAAAAAGGTTAGTTCATCTTACCTTTCAGCTGCTCCATTATTCTATACCCCTACCTAGACACAACTCTCAATGGCTCAGTGATTTATTCAGTGCTCTAGATTAAGGACTGCCAAACTCTAGGACACAGGCCAAAGTCAGCCACCTGTTTTTCTAAATAACATTCTCTTGGAACAGAGTCATGCTTATTCATATATGTATTGCCCATGCCTTTTTTCATACTACAATGGGAGAACTGAGTAGTTTCAACAGAGAATATGCAGGCCCCAAAGTCTAAAATATTTACTATCAGGTCTTTTATAGATAAAATTTGTCAACCCTTGCTCTAGATGTGGGCCTGAGTTCCAACTTATTTATTCATCTATCCTAAGTTTTACTTTTATCTTTTTAATCTTTATGTAATCTTTACAAACTAAAACCCATTCTTCTTAAGAAAGATAAAGCAAAATAGGAGTTGAGGCCAGTGATAGATGGCATCATATTATCTCTTGCCATTCCTCTGGATCAGATGCCCAGAGTCTTACTCTGATTAATCTCCTTGCTTCTCATCTCATCACCCATCACATCCTCTCCAATCCATCTTCAAGGTTGAACCCAGAAAGACAGTCTTCTTAATAGGCAAATCCAATTTAACTACCTTAAACTCTTCAAGGGTTTCTCCTACTATGTCCAAGACAAAAATCTAAACTCCTTATTATGATATAAAATGCCCTAGCCCTTGCCTGTCCTTGCCTGTCAGACATACTTGTCTCCCTCTATGCCCCTCAGCCATGTACATTCAATGCTTAGCCATTTTAAACTGCTGTCAGCTGCTATATTCTCTCAGCTTCCTTCTGCATTTTGCATGCCTTTATTCTCCATAAATACATTCTCCTTCTTCTTTACTACTCTTAAAGTCTTGAGTCAATCATTTTCTCCTTTGGAACTTTTTTGTTTTTCAGGTAGACTTGGGATTGCTTTGCTCTTTGACATCACTTTGCCCTGAGTATAAGTGTGTTGACACAAACATATATCTCTATTGATCCATCTAGCAATCTCATCTCTCTAGATTGCCATTTTGCATTGTAATCCGGCTGCAAGGTTGCCTCTGCAGATGACTGCAAGTAACTTTAGAGCATGAACTGTGATTTTGCTCTTTTCATCTATATTGTATAATATATATCCTAGTACAGAAACTCCTGAGTTCAAGATACCTAAGAATCTCAGGGATTTTTTCCCAGTGCCTCTAGGCCAAAAGAAATATGTGACAACTCTGTTTACTAAATAGTTAGGTCCAAACAATTTAGTACGTATTCATGGTCTAGCAATTTAGTAGCAATATATGTAAATAGAAAGAAAACATTTTATATCATTTTTAAATAACCACAGCTACTTATCAATGGAATGTGTAGAACCAGGAGGATGTTATACAACTTCTCAAACAGAGAATCACATTGGACACTGCCACCCTCATTTCCTGTTCCACACTGATTTTGGCAAGGTATTTATTTTTATTACAACAACTACTGAAAATTCAGCTTTTCAAAGATAGGATGTGATTGAAAGAAATAATAGTGTGAACTAATGTTGAAATGGTAAACTGTTTGAGCTACTAATTTGATCACAGTCTCACAGATGTCAAATCTCAGTGTTTCCCTTGGAAGTTAAAAATATTCACTCCCTATGAGTTCACTGCAGCATCCTCTGCATGCAGTTTAGGGACCACTGCCCCAATGCACAGAAGTTCATTAAATATTTGTGTAATCCACCACAGTGAGAATGTTTATATGGTAATTTACACAAAAATTCAATTAAGATATTGTTTCTTAAAAAGCAAAAATAGTTACTGGCATCAGCAAACTTTTTCAGCCAGATAATAAATATTTTGGGCTTGTAGGCCATATAGTATCCATAGCAACTACTTGACTCTGCCATTGCAGCATCAAAGCAGACACAGATAATACATAAATGAATGGGCATCACTGTGTTCCAATACAACTTTATTTACAAAAACAGGTAGCCAGCTCATAGGCTGTTTGCTGACATTTGTTATAAAAAGTCCTTTAAAAAGGTACAGCTTCCACACTAAAATTACTAAAAAGTTAAAACAAAAGGTGAGACTAAATACCATAAGTCCATATAGATATGAATGAATGAATAAATTTAAATTTTTATAAGGAATGGGATTACAAAGGGGAAAAGAGAAACTTCACAAAGAAAAGTTTGACAGAAATCTTCCTAAAGTAAGCATCCTCAATAAAGAGATAAATATGAATAACATGTTGTAAAACATGCTGGTCTAAGATGCAATGACAAGAATACAAAATCACTAATACGATATTAATGCCAAAAACCTATAAGTAAAAATTAATCATGAGGAAACATCAAAAAATCTGAATTGAGGGTCATTCTACAAAAAAACTGACCTGTAATCTTCATAAATATCAGTCACGAAAATCAAAGAAAGAATGAAAAATAGTTCCAGAAAAATGATGACTTTAGAGACATGACAACAAAATTCATCTATAATGCAATGTATAATTCTAAATTGCATCTTTATGCTATAAAGAACAATATTGATATAACTTGTAAAAGTTGAATGTGGTGTGAGAATTAGACGTTAGTAATCTGTAGGTGCCAGGCAAGAAAGAAGAATGGTTTCTGCCCTTAAAGACTATATATTGTTTGGGTAGACAAGACTGACAAATAAATTCACTATGAGGAACATACCACATAATTAAGTACTAATTTATATAAATGAGCTAGCTCTAAATCTTATCCCACTCATCTCAACCTCATTAGAAAGAGCAATTTAAGAAGTAGCAAAGATGCTTAACTAAGAAAGATATGGCGATGAGGGTAAAGAGTCACCACAAAAGTATGAAACAGTGTTGACACTATAGAGCCGAATTAACTAAGAGGACAAAGAACCATAGCTCCACCATGGAATAGAGAGGCAGAACCCTAGAAGACCTCTGGTATCCATCAATTCATCCACACTTTTAGCTATTAACTAGCCACCTTAGAGGTCCACAGTATTGCTGAGGCATAAATGAAAACTGCACACATTGTGATCCTAATATACAAAGAAATAGGTCAGTTGGCAACTGCATAAACCTAGGTGATCATCAGAATTCACATGAAAAACAGCAGTTCAGAAGAGAGAAAATAGGTAGAGGCTTAGGATATTTTTCTAGGTCAGAGACTATCGAACTGAGATTATTAAAATGCATTTTCTAATAACAAATAAACCTGGTCAAAGAAACAAAGTTAAATAAGGTTATTTAATTACAGAACTTCTTGGAGCCTATAATATGCTAATACACATTGTACACCTAAAAAGAGGGGGATATTGTGCACAGCATTCCACTTAGATCAGAAACCATATTAAAACATATAAGTGTAGAAAATATCTTAACATGGAGATACAATTAATAAAAAGAGGTAGCTACTTTGGGAGGTATAACATCAACAATAACAACTACATACAAATGCCTCCTAAGAGCCTCGCAGTCTAAGGTGTAGTACCTTATTTTCTAAGGTGTAGTACTTTATTTTATCTTCACGACAACCCTATGACGTAATTCTGATCCCCATTTTACTTTGAGTAAAATGAGGTATACAAAGGTTAAATACGTTGCCAAAGGCCTATGGCTAGAAAGCAGTCAAGCCAGAATTCAGATGCAGGCAATCTGGCTCCAGTGTCCATGCTCTTAACCAGTATGCTTTGTAACTTAACAAAATTCTCACTCATTCATTTCAAAATAAATTATTAGTTGGATATTAAGCAAGAATGAAAAATAAACATGATGATTAATTTAAACAGAAGGCTAGGAATTTTTAAAGTCCTGCTTAATTAAACTGGGGATGGATCAGGCAGTAAAAACTACGTAACTGCAATTATGAAGTATACAATCATGATAACCCATAGTTCAGTAAAATTAAGAAGCATTTCAAGCAAAGAATATGCCCCCCAATTTCCTAATCCACACTAAGGACAACAACATGGTGAACACTTTGGAAGGGTTCTCACCGTGATTCTCTTCATATCTAGCTGGCGCAGCTGCATCATATTCTGAAGGACAGTGTGTTTGTACCATGACTCTTGAGCTATGGGATTGCCATCAAAGGTGATGTCAGAGAGGGAAGAAGAGTCAGCAAGGCAGGAAACACTGTCAAAACTGCAGGAAAGACAGAAACCACTGATTATTCTGAGGTCTTAAAATGATGCTTTCATTTTTAATAGACTTTATTTTTAGGACAGTTTTAGATTTACAGAAAAATTAAGAAGATAGTACAGAGAGTTCTCATATATCCCATACCCAGTTTCCCCTATTGTTAACATCTTGTATTAGTATAGTACATTTGTTACAATTAATCAACCAATATAAACATATTCTTAGTAGCTAAAGCCCCTATTTTATCCAGGTTTCCCTTAGTTTTTATCTAATGTCCTTTTTCTGTTCCAGGATCCCATGGAGGATACCATATTACATTTAGTTGTCATACCTCCTGAGGCTCTCTTGGCTGTGACAATTTCTCATACTTGCCTTGTTTTTGATGACTTGACAGTTTCGAGGAATACCCATCAGCTATTTTGTAGGATGACCCTCTATTAGGATTTGTCTGATATTTTTCTCATGATTAGATGGGGGTTAAGATAACTCCTTTTTTTTTTTTTTTTTTTTTTTTTTTTTTGAGACCAGGTCTCACTCCGTCATCAGGCTGGGTTTCAGTGGTGCAATCATAGCTCATCCTAACCTCAAACTCTTGGGCTCAAGCAATCCTCCTACCTGAGCAACCCAAGTAGTTGGAACTACAGGTGTGTACCATCATGCGTGGCTAATGTTTTACTTTCTATTTTGTCTACAAAATGAAAAGGGTCTCACTATGTTGCCCAGGCTGGTCTTGAACTCCTTGGCCCCTCAAAGTGCTGGAATTAACAGGCATGACCACTATGCCCAGCTGGTATATATTATTAATATGACTTATTACTGTTGATGTTGACCCTGATCAACATGTTCAAGGCTGAGGCTGAGATTATGTTCTTCAGGTTTCTCCAATGTAAAGTTACCATTGCATCCTCTCCTTTTCATACTCAACTATTTGTAAGGAAGTCACCATATGCAGCCCACACTTAGGGAGTGGGAAGTTAAGCTCCTCCTCCTTGAGGACAGAGAGTCTGAACTCATGTATATTTATTTTATGCTTTGGGTTATTATCCAATACAATTTTACTATTTTGTTGTTCAAATTGTTCCAGTTTTGGCCATTGGAAGCTCTTTCAATTGGCTCCTATGCCCCTTTGGCTCCCATCGATGTGGATTTTTTTTCTTTTTCTGAGCACTTTCTTACTTTCTGGCACTACAAGATTTTGACTCAAGTATTTTCTAGACTAATTCCTGCCATGGTCCTAGTATCAGTCATTTCTGAGGAGCCATAGTTCATTTTATTGGAGGCTAGTATTAGAAACAAAGAGCTGGGGGATAAGTGTACTTCTTGCTACTGTGGGGTCATTTCCTTTAGTCCCTCTCAGCTGACACAGCAAAAAAATATATATGTGTGTATAGAAACCTGTGTATATGCATATATCTATAAATATTTCTCTAAGTAACCATCTGTGCCATCTGTGTCTATATTAAGCTAAAGATGAGTTCATACTGATGTTTCCAGCTCTAATCCATCACCAAATGAACCATTCCAGCCTCTTTCCCTTGCTTATCTGAAAGTTTCTACTTCAACAAGAAGTTTGGCTTCAAACCATCAACTCTCCATTTACTTAATTATTCAATTCCAGTATGTATGTATAGAGGTATCAGAATTTTTAATGTGTACCCCCAACGAGAAACAACTTTATCAACTAAAGTACAATGATTAGGTGTAATTGCTTTTGCATTTAGTCTTACAGGCTCACTTCCAAAGTTTCTTAGGTCAGTGCCTTTTCCCCCACCCCTTTAGGGAGGTTGTTTCATATATTTGTAATGCAGTTAGATTCTCTTGTCAGTCTGCATTCCTTTCTGAGATCCTCTAAACTCCTAAGTGATTTTTTAAAATTTGCATATATTAAGGCTTACTTTTTATTATATAGATTTCTACAGGCTTTGACAAATGCATAATGTCATGTATCCACCATTAAAGTATCTTAGAGAACTGTTTCATGACACTAGAAAAATCTGCTGTACTTTAGCCATTTGATCTCCTCTCCTCCTCCCAAATCACTGGCAACCACTGATCTTTCTACTGTCACTACAGTTCTGCCATTCCTAGAATGTTGTATACTTGGAATCATGTAATACGTAGCCTTTTCAGATTGACTTCTTTCACTTAGCAATATGCATTTAAGTTTCATCCATGTCTTTCTGTGCCTTCATAGCTCATTTCTTTTCCTCACTGAGCAATATTCCATTGTATGGATGTACCATAGTTTCTTTATCCACTCACCTACTGAGGACATCTTGGCTGCTTCCAGTTTTTGTTGATTATGAATAAAGCTGTTGTAAATATTCACCTGCAACTTTTTGTGTGGGCATAAGTTTTCAACCCAAATGGATAAATACCCAAGAGTATAACTGCTGGATATTACAGTAAGACTATGTTTATTTTAGCTTTGTAAGAAACCGCCAAACTGCCTTCCAAAGTGGCTATATCATCTTGCAATCTTGACAGCTCCCCAGCCTTACCAGCATTTGGTATCTGTGTTCTGGGATTTCAGCCACTCCAAGAGGTACGTAGTGGTATCTCATTGTTTTAATATGCAATTCCCTAATGACAAAAGATGCTGAGCATTTTTTCATATGCATACTTGCCATCCATGTATCTTCTTTGTGTTTTCAGCTCTTTTGCCCATTTTAAATTGGATTCTTCCTTTTCTTACTGGGGAATTTTAAGATTTTTTTGAAAATTTGGATACAAGTCTTTTATCAGATATACGTTTTGCAAATATTTATCCCAGTCTGTGGCTTGTCTTTTCATTCTCTTAACAGTGTCTTTCACAGGACAGATGTTTTTAATTTTAATGATGCCCAACTTAACAATTTTCTCTTTCATGGATCCTACTTTTTGGTCTTGTATCTAAAAACTAATTGCCAAATCCAAGGTTGTCTGGATTTTCTCCTAAGTTTTCTTTAGAAGTTTAATAGTTTTGTGTTTTACAGTTAAGTCTATGATCCATTTTGAATTAATTTAGTGAAAGGTGTAAGGTCCATGTCTATATTCCTTTCTTTTTTTCATATGGACATCCAATTGTTCCAGTACCATTTGTTGAAAAGACTATCCTTTCTCTATTGACTTGCTTTTGCTCCTTTATCAAAGATCACCTGACTATATTTATATGGGTCTATTTCTGGGCCTTTTATTTGGTTCCATTGACATATGTGTCTACTCTTTCACCAATACCACACTGTCATGATGACTGTAGTTTTATACGGGATCTTTATTATGTAGCTTTGAAATGATTTAAACACTTAGTTTATTTACTACATAAATGACACATGTTTTGCTGTGATAAGAACATGAAGTTTAATTCCTCTCCCTGTAAGAATGTTCTATCACTCCTCATCAGACCACATACATGAGTTATTGGGCTCAACTACTAGACTCTAAAAACACATATAAACCCAAGATTTTGACAGATTGATAACTTAGGCTTTGTCAGGGCTACTCTATGTCAGACACTTCTCCAAAGACCAAAATATCAGACTAGCAGGGTTGCTGTCTGGCAGCCTTTGAACTATCCTCCAAAGCCCAGCAACACTGGCACTGCTTGCTAGTGTTGAGGGACCTTGCACATTGTTATGGATGTACACTGTGGTGATCAAACCATCCCTCCTGAAAACACATATAGAAAAGTACTCTCCAAACTTTGATTAGACTTTGATCAGACATCCGCAGAGACATGCTTCCATCCTAATTTAGCAACTAGACTTTAATAACTGGACTCTAAACTAAAATGGAACTCGTTCAATATGTGGATAATGTACTTTATCTATTGAGTATATTCCCTGTGATGTTTGCTCCTGTTATTCTTCCATTCTTTGAGCATTATGAATAAACATAATAAGCTCTTTGTATGGCAATAAACTGTGTGATTTGTGAAAACATACTTTGATCATCTGTTTATTTTAACCATAGAAAACATTCTTGCAAAAGGTTAGTGTGAATCCTCCAACTTTATTCTTCAGCATTGTGTCACTATTCTAGGTCTGGCCTTTTCATATAAACTTTAGAATCCAACTGTTGATATCTATAACCTATGAGATTTTTATTGGGATTTCCTTCCCTCCCTCCCTTCCTTCCTCCCTCCCTTCCTCCCTCCCTCCCTTCGTTCCTTCCCTTCTTTCATGGAGTTTTGCTCTAGTTGCCCAGGCTGGAGTGCAATGGCACAATCTCGGCTCACTGCAACCTCCGCCTCCCGGGTTCAAGCGATTTTCCTGCCTCAGCTTCCCGAGTAGCTGGGATTACAGGAGTGCACCACCACGCCCAGCTAATTATTTGTATTTTTAGTAGAGACAGGGTTTCACCCTGGTCAGGCTGGTCTTGAACTCCTGACCTCAGGTGATCCACCCGCCTCAGCCTCCCAGAGTGTTGGGATTACAGGCGTGAGCCACCACTCCCAGCCAGGATTTTCACTTTTTAAAGAAATAATCACTTTTCTAAATAATACCACAGGGCACCTTGGTAAAATTCATTTATATTACAGTCATTCTCATTCAGTACACAAATACTTTACAAATACTTTATTTATTCAGGCACTAAATTACCAGTACTTTATAGTACTATAAATACTTTATTTATTCAGGCACTAAATTAAATATCTCTTCTCACTGTGTCAAGAAAAGCTAGATTATATAGAATATTCATGGTATAGAAAATAATAAATAGGTACTAACAAGGTTGAGGCAAGTTCTACAGCAAGAATAAAGTTCGCTGTTTTTATTGTCATATTTAAATATTTATTCTGTTTTCCTCACACTGAATGTAAAAAGACACCCTGCTATTAATTATTTTACTTCAGAGCTTATCTTTACCAATCTGAAAGGTAAACCTCACGATTTATATGCAACTCATAGTGTTCGAGACATGTTTAGATAAATATGGGAAGGCATTTTTTTTAACAAACTAGTATATGAAGGTGAAAATGTGAGTTTATAAATTTAAACTTAATCATCACTTCAAGTATAAACAAGCTTGAACAAACATAATTTTTCCCACCTAGCATTGCCAAAATTCATTTTCTTCATCAATATAAAAATCTCAGAACAGTTTCTGGTATTTGTGATGGCTTTTTCTCTCCTTCCCCCATAGTTGTGTACATAAAGCTTGAATCAAATAAAAATGCTTCAGAAGGCAATGTTTTATTTCTTCCACTTCGTTAAAGTGAACTAACTCGTCACCTTCCCTCCACAAATCTGATTCTCTATGTGTATTTTCTATTTGATAAATGATGTCACCATCAAACCAATAATTGAGAATGGGAACTCTAAAGAGTCATGAAGCGATTTTAAGCAAGGTGGGTAATATGATCAGAATAGTATTTTAGAAAAATCACACTTAATAACGTCATGGAGGGTATATGAAAAAGAAAAGAGATAAGAATCAAAAGCTAGTTATAAAGTAGATTGCGGTAATAGAGGTGAAAAATAGGGCTTAACATGTTAAAAACCAAGGTAGTAGTCAGGAGAGTAAAGAGGGGATAGGTTCTATGGAAGTTTAGAGTATAGCATGGACAGAAATTAGTAATCATTTGGATGTGATAAAGAAAGGAATCCAGAATAACTCCAAGTTTCTCTCTCAAGTGAACAACTAGAGTTATGGTTACAAGGGTTCATACTCTGTCAAAATTCATTGAACTCCACACTTAAAATGTGTTCATGTTATTATATGTAAATCATATCTTTAAAAATTGATTTACAGAGAAATTTTAAATTATAAAAAATATATATTTGACAGATTATCTTTTCATCTATCAAGTCTCCTTTTCCTGGAACACTGTTATGTTGGTGGCTAATGGCTATTAAGATACAATTCAAAAGAGTTTTCACTAAGTTTTCCTGCAGCTACCACAGGATGGGCTCACTAATTTCAACCTTAAGGTGTTAACTAACGTGAAGAGCAGAGGTAAGAGAATCAGTAGATGTTGAAGAGCATTTTTTTTCCAATACTCAACCTAACTCAATAGAATTAAACTGTAAGTTTCTTGAAGACTGGAAAGACACTGTGACCACAGCCCCAACACCTGACTTAAGACCTATCTTTAGTAAGTGTGCAATAAAGTTTTGGTGAATGAATGAAAAAATGTAATGAATTGAAATAATTCCAAAGGGCTTATCCTTGATTTTAAAAAAGTGAAGGAGTGAATTTTCTTACACTTTTCTTGGAATTATTATTTAAAAGATAACACATGATATTTAAGCATCATTACAATATACATTACTAATTAGGTAGATGCACTTAAAAGTGAAAATAATATATACAAAAGCACAGACAAGCTGGAAAACTTAATTTTATTATAGACAGATTCTAATTTTATTGCTATTTACTATTTATTTACAAGCTAGATTGTAGAGTCTATGATCCGTTTCTTATTACTAAGTATAATTTTAGACTAAAGTGATTGTAACTGTTCCCAGCCCTGTCTCTCAAGTATTCCTTTGGGGAATTAAATTGATCTAATAATTGCCAATGGAATTGGTCTAATAATGGGTGGTGTCACACACAAAACTAAACAGTATCTTCATTTAATTAAATACAAAGCACTTTTTTATGTATAGAAGAAAACAGTATGCCCAGTACACATTATAAAGAACTTCAGAGATCTAAAAGACCTGTAGATGCCCATATTGTCTATGTCTATAATTCGAGCACAACAAAAAAGTGGCATCAGGAATGGGGACATCACTGCGATCCTTAGTAGGTACTATCCAGGCAACTACTCCCAGATCAGCTACTACTGTTGACACTCAGACTGAAGTCTTTATGCTTTGAATAGTTTTATTAAAGTAAAAATAAACCTGTATTTGATCCAGAAGATTCCTCACAAAATTTTACTTCCATCTGCCAGGCATTTGACCAATAAACATGCCAGACATTCCTAGAAGCTCACTGACAAAGACCATATGATTTTAAAGACATTCGCTAACCAAATAAAACAATACTCTTAAGTACAAATACAGGCTAATGATGGGTTATGTTTTACCTAACCAAAGAAAATCAAAAGCAGACTGTTTAAAAAAAGAAACAAATCTGGAAATAAAACAGTAAGTATAGTGAAATACTAGCTTTTAAAAACAGTCTCTCTCTCCACTCCCCTTCCTTTTTTTTTTTTTTTTTTTTGTGGAGGGTTTAAGAACACTCAATTGCTCTCATCTCTTTAGGACCAAGAATGAAAAAGCTTTGGTCTAAAGGCTGACATTTAACTTATAATTGACTTTAATCTTTTTCCAGATTACTCATACATTTGTTCTTCCCCTAGAAGTCTCCTCACATTGCCACATCTGCTTCCTATCTGCTAAAGAACCTATAGAGAAACAATCTGTTCCTACTGACCAAAATTCATATCCCAAAAGGAAAAGAAAATATTTTAGTCCATTTTATGCTTACTTCATAAAATACAGAGAAATAAATAAAATTCCCATATATGCATGTATCACACAACATAGATATTTAACTAACAATTCCTAAATATCAGTCAAATATCTCCAACTAGAAATTTTCCTCCTCTAAGTAAGCTAAGTACTTTAGAAAAGGGGGTTTTACTCTTTTATACCAGCAAGGTACCATGATCTTGAAATAATCTTAATGAAAAGCTTACTTATTTTATATTGATCAGTGAGAATTTTACTATTTGCCTAGAGTGCTGAAGTGAAATGGAACAATAGAATAAATCATCAACTGTGCTCACAAGGACTGAAATATACATAACTGACAAACATAAAATAACTAGAAAGATGTATAATACATGATCAAATATTAAAGAGTAATGCACAGTTAAAGAAAAGTGCACATAATGCGGGTATTTGTATTCTGAGAGAATGATGAACTAGAACTACTGGTCTCAAATGCATTCATGATCTGCTAAAAAAACAAATGAGGACTACACAGAAAAATAAATCAATAAATAAACGTAGGAACCCAGAGAGGGAAACAGAATGCAGAAACTGACCTTTATGCTGTGACGGCATTTTGCTAAACCTAATGAAATTGAGATTTGGTTTACATGATCTTCAAGGCTGAGGGATAGAAGACAATCCTAGGAGCCACTCAAGTTGGAGAGTCTAACTAGTAGACACCAGTTGATAAATCTGGGACCCCAAGAGCAAGATCCTCAAAATTCGATTAGTTATAAACTTTCTTACTGACAGCCCCTGAAATATTGCCTATCTCAAAGCTTGGGGCTAAGACTAGAAAGGGTAGAAAACTTTTCCCTGATTACTTGTAACCACAGACCACAACTGTCCCAGGGAAAAGTCTTCAGGGGCTTTATCTGCTAAGATAACATGGAGCTGTCATTTCCTAAGATAACAATGCCTTCTTCTGGAATACTTCTTAAAGGACCTGCCTGAGGCTGTTTTACAGTTAACTTTTTTTTAATAAGTAGGAATACACTCTAAAATAACAGTAAAATGTATGGTACAGTTGGCCCTCCATATCCATGGGTTCTACATCTATGAATTCAATCAACCTCAGATTAAAAAAAAAAAAAGAAAATTCCAGGCCTCCTGGCTGTGGCACCTCCAGCCACAGCAACCCACCCACCCATGGTTTCCCCCTGCAGGAGCGACCCTGCCCATAGCACCCCCAGCTGGAGTGCCTCCCGGCCACAACGCCTCCACCACCTCTGCTGGCGCACACCTCCCAAGCCCACGGTGCCCCCTACCAGAGCACCTCCCACCCTCAGTGCCCCTGCCAGAGTGCCTTTTGCTCACAGCACCGCCCACTGGAGCACATCCTGCCCACAGTGCCCCTGCTGCTCCTGTTAGAGCACCTACACCCATGCCCCATTTGCTGTCCCCTATGGAGTGCTGTTGTCAATGGTCTGGGAACACCTCAGCCTCTCTATCCCAGCCAAAGCTCAACCGTGAGAGACCAGAGGACAAAGCTGCTGACCCAGTCCCAGTCCCACAGGGCTAGAGCATGCATCCCAGCAGTGTGGAGCTGAGCCTTGCCCCCTAAAAGCATCCAGAAATGAAGCGATTCAACTATACCCAACATACACCACAGTCAAAAAACCCTAAGGGCAATAAAGATCATAAAAACAAAAAGCCTCACTCAAAGGACGACAACTTCAAATAATAAAGAATCATCAACTGTCACAGAAGAAAGACCCAGCACAAGAACTCTGGCAACTGTAAAAGCCAGTGTGTCTTCTTACCTCCAGATGATCACACTAGCTCCCCAGTAGTGGATCCTAACCAGAATGAAATGGCTGAAATGCCAGGCAGAGAATTCAGAACCTGGATGATAAGGAAGCACACTGAGATACAAGAAAAGGTTGAAACCCAACCCAGGGAAAACAGTAAAACAACCCAATAGTTGAAAGATGACATAACCATTTAAAAAAAGACCAAACTGAACTTCTGGAAATAAAAAATTCCAGGAATTTCAAAATACAATTGGATGCATTAAAAGCAGAACAGACCAAGATGAGAAAAGAATCTTGCAGCTTGGCCAGGCACGGTGGCTCACACCTGTAATCCCAGTACTTTGGGAGGCCAAGGCAGGTGGATCATCTGAGGTCAGGAGTTTGAGACCAGCCTGTCCAACATAGCAAACCCCATCTCTATGAAAAATACAAAAATTAGCTGGGTGTGGTGGCACATGCTTGTAGTCCCAAGTACTCAGGAGACTGAGGCTGAAGAATCACTTGAACCCAGGAGATGGAGGTTGCAGTGAGCCAAGATCACGCCACTGCACTACAGTCTGGGTGACAGAGCAAGACTCTGTCTAAAACAAAACAAAACAAAACAAAAAAACAAAAAAAACTCACAGCTTGAAGCCCACTCCTTTGAAGCAACACAGGCAGACAAAAATGAAGAAAAAATAATTTAAAAAAATAACGGAATCTCTGAGAAATAGGGGATTATGTAGAGACCAAACCTATAACTAGTTTGCATTTCAGAAAGAGGAGAAACAACAAGCAACTTGGAAAATGTATTTGAGGATATAGTCCATAAAAATTTTCCCAATCTTGCTTGAGAGGGTGACATACAAATTCAAGAAATTCAGAGAACCTCTGTGAGATACTATGCAAGATGACCATCCCCAAAACATAGTCATCAGATTCTCCAAGGCCAATGCAAAAGAAAAATTCTTAAATGCAGCTAGAGAAAAACTTACAAAGGGAACCCCATCAGGTTAACAATGTACCTTTTAGTAGAAACCTTATAAGCCAGAAGAGATTTGGGGTCTGTTTTCAATATCCTTGAAGAAAAGAAATTCCAACCAAGAATTTCATATCATTCCAAACTAAACCTCATAAGCAAAGGAGAAATGAAATCCTTTCCAGACGAGCAAAAGCTAAGGGTATTCATTACCCCTAGACCTGCCTTACAAGAGCTTCTAAAGGAAGCGCTAAACATGGAAATTAATGAATGATACCTGCCATCATAAAGACATACTTAAGCACATACTTAATTGATATTATAAAGCAACTATATGATCAAGTCTACATAGTAGCCAGCTAATAGCATGATGACAAAATCAAATCCTCACAGTCCAATACTGACCCTGAATGGAAATGGGCTAAATGCCCCCACTTAAAAGGGATGGAGTGCCAAGTTAGATAAAGAAGCACAAACCAACTGACTACGGTCTTCAAGAGACACATCTCACAAGTAACGACATATATACGCTCAAAGTAAAGAAATGGAGAAAGATCTATCAGGCTAATAGGAAACAAAAAACAGGGGTAGCTATTCATATATCAGATAAAACAGGCTTTAAGCCAACAATGATCAAAAAGGACAAAGAAAGGGCATTACATAATGATAAAGGGCTCAATCCAATAAGAATACTTAATTATTCTAAATATATACACACCCAACCCAACAGTGGAGCACCCAGATTAAAAAAAAAAAAAGTTCTTAGCAATCTGTGAAGAGATTCAGACAACCAAACAATAATCCTCAGGACTTCAACTAATAACATTAGACAGATCATCAAGGCAGTAAACCAGCAAAGATATTCTGGACTTAAACTTGACACTTGACTAATTGGACCTAATAAGACATCTACAGAACACTCCAACTACCAACAAGAAAAATATACATTCTTCTTGTCTGCATATGGCACATACTCTAAGACTGACTACATGCTCAGCCATAAGGCAAGTCTCAGCAAATTCAAAAATCAAAATCAAATCAACCACACAGGTGGACAACAGCACAATAAAAATAGCAATCAATATTGAGGAGATCTAACAAAACCATACGATTACATGGAAGTTAAACAACTTGCTCCTAAATGACTTTTGTATAAAGAACAAAACTAAGGAAGAAATCAAAAAATTCTTTGAAACTAATGAAAATGGAGACATAACATATCAGAATCTTTGGGACACAGCTAAAGCAGTGTTAAGAGGAAAATTTATAGCACTAAATGTCCACATCAAGAAGTTAGAAATATCTCAAACTAACAACCTAATGTACCTAGAGGAACTAGAAAAACAAGAGCAAACCAACCCCAAAGCTAGCAGAAGAAAAGAAAAGAAATAACCAAAATCAGAGTTGAACTGAATGACATTGACTGAATGACAAAAATCCATACAAAAGATCAATGAAACTAAACGGTGATTCTTCAAAAGATTAAAGATTTTAAAAAGATTGAAAAGATTCATAGACCACTAGATAGATTAATAAAGAATAAAAAAGGAGAGAAGACCCAAATAAACACAATCAGAAATGACAAAGGTGACATTACAACCAACTCCACAGAAATACAAAAAAAAAATCATCACATTATTGCTAATACCACTATGCACACAAACTAGAAAACCTAGAAGAAATGAATAAATTCCTGGAAACACACAGCCTCCCGAGATTGAACCAGGAAGAAATTAAAGCCCTGAACAGCCCAATAATGAGTTCAGAAATTAAATCAATAATAAAAAGTCTACCAACCAAAAAAAGCCCTAGACCAGATGGATTCACAGTTGAATTCTTCCAGATATACAAAGAAGAGCTAGTACCAATCCTGCTAAATGTATTTCCAAACATTGAGAAGGAGGGACTACTCCCTAATTCAGACTACAAAGCCAGCATCATTCTGATACCAAAGCCTAGCAAAGACACAGGAAAAAAAAAAAAAAAAAAAGCTTCACGTCAACATGTCTGATGAACACAGATGCAAAAATCCTCAACAAAATACAAGCAAATCCAGAAGCACATCAAAAATCTAATTCACCATGATCAAGTAGGCTTTATTCCTGGAATGCAAAGTTGGTTCAACATATACAAATCAATTAATGTGATTCACCACATAAACTGAATTAATTACAAAAACCATATGACCATCTCAATAGACACAGAAAAGGCCTTCACAAAAATTCAAAATCCCTTCATGTTAAAAACCATCAACAAATTAGGCAACAAAGGAACACACTTCAAAATAATAAGACGCATATAACATAAACCTATAGCCAACATCATCATACTGAATGGGCAAAAGCTGGAAGCATTCCCCTTGAGAACTGGAAAAAGACAAGGATGCCCATTTTCACTACTCCTATTCAACGTAGTACTAGAAGTCCTAACCAGAGCTATCAGGCAAGAAAAAGAAATAAAAGGTATCTAAATTAGGGAGACAGAAAGTTAAACTGTCTATCTGCACAGACAATATAATTCAATACCTAGGAAAACCCA
Source organism: Chlorocebus sabaeus (assembly GCF_047675955.1). NCBI lineage: Eukaryota > Metazoa > Chordata > Mammalia > Primates > Cercopithecidae > Chlorocebus > Chlorocebus sabaeus. Next base: position 46,737,314 of record NC_132929.1, on the reverse strand, counting down.
TTGACTCCATCACAAGGCTTCTAGAACTGATAAACAACTTTAGTAAAGCTTCAGGATACAAAATCAATGTACAAAAATCAGTAGCATTTCTATATACCAATAATGTCTAGGCTTAGCAAAATCAAGAACACAATCCCATTTATTGTAGCCAGAAAAAGAATAAAATACCTAGGGATACAACTTACCAAGGAGGGGAAAGATGTCTGCAATGAGCAATACAATGCATTGCTGAGAAATCAGAGGCAACATAAACAAATGGAAACACATTCCATGCTTATGGATAAGAAGAATCAACATTGTTAAAATAACCATACTAGCCAAAGCAATTCACAGATTAAATGCCATTCCTATAACACTACCAATGTAATTTTTCATAGAATTAGAAAAACTATTCTAAAAATCATATGGAGGAACCAAAAGAGAGCTGGAATAGCCAAAGCAATCCTAATAAAAAGAATGAATCCAGAGGCATCACATTACCTGACCTCAAACTATACTACAAAGCTACAGTAACTGAAACAGCATGGTACTGGTACAAAAACAGACACATGGACCAATGGAACAGGATAGAGAACCCAGAAATAAAGCCATACACCTACAACTACCTGATCATTGACAAAGTCAACAATAACTACCATGGGGAAAGTACTCCCTATTCAATAAACGGTGTTGAGATAACTTGCTAGCCACATGTAGAAGATTGAAACTAGACCCCTTCCTCTCACCATATTCAAAAATTAACTCAACATGGATTAAAGACTTAAATCTAAGACCTAAACCAATAAAAACCCTAGGAGAAAACCTAGAAAATACCATTCTGGACACTGGCCTTGGCAAAGAATTTATGACTAAGTCTTCAAAAACAATGCAACAAAACAAAAAATTGACAAGTAGGACCTAATTAAACTAAAGAGCTTCTGCACAGCAAAAGAAACTACCAACAGAGTAAATAGACAACCTACAGAATGGAAGAAAATATTTGCAGACTATGCATCTGACAAAGGTCTAATATCCAGAATCTATAAAAAACTTGAATCAGCAAGCAAAAAACAAATAACCTCATTATAAAATGGTCAAAGAACATGAACAGACATTTCTTAAAAGAAGACATACATGTGGCCAACAAATATATGAAAAAATGCTCATATCATCACTAATCATTAGAGAAATGCAAATCAAAACCACAATGAGATGCTGGTGAAAAGGGAGAACACTTATACATTGGAGAAAAGGGAACACATACACTGCTGGTGGGAATGTAAAATAGTCAATCCATTGTGGAAAGCAGTGTGGAGATTCCTCAAAGAACTTAAAACAGAATTACCATTTGACCCAACAATACCACTACTGGGTATATATCCAAAGGAAAATAAATCATTCTACCAAAAAGACACATGTTCATCACAGCACTATTCACAAAAGCAGACATGGAATCAACCAAGATGCCCATCATCGGTGGACTGGATAAAGAAAATGTGGTACATATACACCATAGAATACTACACAGCCACAAAAAAATAATGAAATGTCTTTTGCAGCAACATGGATGCAGCTAGACTCCATTATCCTAAGCAAACTAACATAAGAACAGAAAACCAAATATTGCATGTTCTCACTTATAAGTGGGAGCCAAACAATGAATACACATGAACACAAAGAAGAGAACAAAGACACGGGGGACCACTTGATGGGGGAGGGTGGAGAGAAGGCATATCCTGGAAGTCCACCTATCTGGTACTGTGCTCACTACCTTGGTAATGGGATCATTCACATACCAAGCCTCAGTGACCCACAATTTACCCATGTAACAAACGTGCACATGTACCCCCGAACTTAAAATTTTAAAAATAAATAAAAATAAAATATAAAATAAAAAATTCCACAAAGTTCCAAAAAGCAAAACTTGAATTTACTGTGTGCCAAGTACTACGCTGTATTCACACAAATGAAGTGATGTGTAGGTATTGTAATAGGCATTGTAAGTAATCTAGAGATGATTTAAAGTATACAGAAGGATGTGCACAGGTTATACACAAATATTATGCCATTTTATATTGAGGAGCATTGGTGGATTTTGGTATCCATGGGAGGGGGCAAGTGGATTCCTAGAAACAATCCCACAAAGATACGGAGGGAAAACTATATAGTACATCATAAACCAAAAACATGGTCACTTATTATAATTAACAAGTATTGTGTGCCATACATAACTGCATATGCTATGCTTTGATATGACTGGCAGCTCGGCAGGTATGTTTACATCAGCATCACCAAAAACATATATGTAATGAGTTGCGCTATGATGTTATGATGGCTACAATATCACTAGACAATAGGAGTTTTTCAGCTCCTATATAGTCTAGGTAACCACCGTTGTAAATGTGGTCCATCGTTGACCAAAATGTTGTTATGCACTGTATGACTATATAGGTATGTGTGTTGTATGTAAACCTAAAGTGTTTCAGAAAGACCAGGGCTTGGCAAACTACAGCCCACAGGCCAAATATGCTCTATCACCTGTTTTTGTATGGCTCACAATTAATAATGGCCACCATGTTTTTAAATGGTTAGAAAAAATGTCAAAAAAGACTATGTCATAAGTGAAAATGATATGAAACACAAATGTTAGTGTCCATAAATAAGTTTTATTTAAATACAGCTCTGCCCATTCATTTACATATTATTTATGGCTGCTTTTGTGTTACATAGGAAAAGTTAAGTACTTGAAACAGAGACCACCTGGCCTGCAAAGAATCATGTACATGATACCAATCTAAGTTATCTAAATACACACATACACACATACATATACACATGCATATTTCCTAATTCTATCCACTGAGATGACCCAGAAACGGTGATACCTTAAAAAGGATAAGCACACCTTGCACTCAAATCTTAGTTTCTAAACAGCATTCTCCACTAAAAGTCATTAGAACTCTTTGGAGAAATGGCTGATTCCAGAGTTAGGACTGCAAAAGTATAAGATGAGCCTGGAACAATTTGTTGGGCCAGAAGGGAAGAAAGAACTTAAAGAATGAGGACACATCAAAAGAGAACAGGAGTCTGCTTGAGAAATCAGAGAAAATTTGAACATCAAAATAAATAATAATAGTAAAGGATTACCTCCCTCTTTTGTTCCCTGTATTAAAAAAAACTTTGCTAATGGAATCATAATTCCTGAGAGCTAAAAGTATGACCCCCTGTAATATTAATACAAGTACACTTTAACAGATATTCACAGCTTTAAAAGGCGTGACTCGAAGGATTAATGCCTTAGTGGGAGAATGAAAAGCAGTAGGTAAAGCAAACACGCTCTATCAGGAGTGCAATGAGGTAAAGTTAGACTTAGGCAGAGGTATGTGTGTGCTTATCCATAATGTGTTAATATATGTTTGAGAGATATGAACTCTCTGAGAGGGACAGAACCATGCTGTGGAGTAAGGAAGAACCTCTAATATCTAGGTCAGGCAGACAGATGGCAAAGAGGGGTGGCAGAGAATTGAAAGTAGAATACACATGAACACACAAACGTATGCACACACGTACACACACACAGGAAATGGGATGAAATGACCCAAAGTAATGGAGTTAGCTAGTTCTAACACTAATGTGAGCAAAGGCATGAAAGAGGAAATAAGTTTATTGGACATCTATTGTTATTATCTTCTTTCCCAACTTCCCTTCCCTTGGTAACAAAACACCCTTTTCCTGTAGTAAACCCAGCCCACAAACTGATCCCACACCTGTTGTCCTAGGGGATAAGGACCATATGTCCCAGGATTCAGTATGTTATGTATGTCCCTGGCTGCGGTGATTCATTCCAAGTGAGCACCTGACGTAAACAAACACAATCAGAATCCTCTGCAGCAGTGCTTCCCAGACTGTAATATGCATTTAAATCAGCAGGGGACCTTTTTAAAATGACAGTTCTCACCCAGAAGGTCTAGGGTAGGGCTTGAGATCCTGGGCTTCCAATAAGCTTCCCAGTGATGCTAATACTGCTGGTTCAGGGACACAATTTTGAATATTAAGGCTCTTCAGAACGTTCTGCCAGAGCAATCAGGTACGAAGCACTCTTTATACTAGAGCTGCTAAGTGACAGACTGTGATTCTCAGGCTGTTGGCTTTTCCAAAAGCTGCAAGGTTTTTTTTCATATTTCTGTCACTCACATCTTTGTGTGTTCTCTGTCATTAGGTTATATACTCATAGAAAACAAAAGTCATATGTTTAACTTCTGTTACTCTCCACAATGCCTTTTTTGGTGTTTTATACATAAAAAGACGCATAATCAATGTTCTTCAACAACCAGCTTGGAAAAAAAACTTGAATTCTTTAGATGAAAGAGATGGAGAAGGTATTTTAATGAAATTGTAAAGGACAGGAAGGAGGAAGATCAGCTACTAGCTATCACTATTGAGGTAAAAATAACACATCCTCAGGATATCCCTAAGATAACCTTAGATCCTAAACCCACCCAGCTATGAAAAACTGGCATCACTCATAATCCCTGAAGTAGGTCATTTTGGAGAATAACAAGCCAATACCCATGAAATGCCAAAAAGCAAGCCCCAAAAACAAGTTCGAAGAAACTAGCAGAAAAATATTATTAATCATATTTCACATTTACTGAGTGCTTCCTGGGATATTCCTAAACCAAAAACTACGGTCTCTAACCTGGGGGTCTACAACTGACATTGTCTATTTCTTTTTAAGCCATAAAAAGGAAGTTTTATGGAAATAAAGGGGACTATAATAGAAATTTCCCAAAAGAGGATTATAAATGGCCAAAATATAGATGAAAAAAATCAATCAACGAAATTCATTAAATTAAAAACACAATTCATTAAATTAAAATTCATTAAATTAAAAACATCATCTCACACCTGTCAGGATGGGTATTTTATCAAAAAGACAAGAGATAAGTGTGGGTGAGGATGTGGAGAGAAGAAAACCCTTGTACATTGTTGTTGGCAATATAAATTAGTACAATCATTATAAAAAAGAGTATGGAGGTTCCTAAAAATATTAAAATTAGAGCTACCATATGAACCAGCAATCCCATTTCTGGGTATATTCCAAAGGAAATAAAGTTAATATGTTGAAAAGATATCTGTACTCCCATGTTCATTGCAGCATTATTCACAATAACCAAGATATGAAATCAACCTAAGCATCCTTAAATAGATGAATGGATGGATAAAGAAAATGTGGCATATACGCACAGTGGAATAAGGTTTAGCCCCAAACAGAAGTAAATCCTGTAATTTTTGACAACATGGACAAACCTGGAGGATATTATGCTAAGTGAAATAAGCCAGGCACAGAAAGACAAATACAACATGATCTCACTCATATGAGGAATCTAAAAAAGTTGAACTCAGAGAAGCCGAGAGTAGAATGGCAGTTATCAGGGCCTATGGTCATGTAGGGTGATTGGGGAGATGTTGGTCAAAGGATACAAAATTTCGGTTGGACGGGAGGAATTAGTTCAACATGGTGATTATATTTAATAACAATGTATTGTATACTTGAAAATTGCTAAGACTTCAAATGTTCTTTAATAAAATCTTTAAATAAGACTTTAAATGTTCTTATTACAAAAAAAGATAAGTATGTGAAGTAACATACATGTTAATCAGTTTTAGTCAATCTATAATGTGTATATATACATATCTCAAAACATTATCTTGTATACCACAAATATACACAACTTCTATTTGTTCATTTCAAAAATGTTTAAAAACACAAAACCAAACAATGCCCAGAGACTAGCTGACAGTTCTAAACTACTCTTTAAGATATTTCGGGGTGTATAATTAAGTCACTGTGATACCTTTCTATGTATCCAGGATAAATAAGCCTAACTGTTTCACTTCTAGAAGCATCCTCCTTATGGAGAATCCCAACTTCCTTATTGGCATGCAAGCAAAAATTTTTAAAGAAGAAAATAGCCTCCTCTTTTAACCAAGCCCAGTGCCCTTAGTGATCAGGCAATTATTTTCCTTCCTGAGCAAGCTGAGTTTCATCCCTACAAAACAAAAGTCATCTATAATACTAAAAACAAATAAAAAAGAAACAAATTCAACCCATCTAATAACCTAGACAGACACAAACACACACCCCACCCCACCCCACACACACACAGGTTGTTAAATACAGAAATAATGTATTGTCGATTTAAAGGGAATTAATATTCTTTAAGTACCAGACAGGTAAATGGCAGAGATGATCTACAATCATGACAATTTGAAAATCTGGTAGATAGAGCTTGCAATTTTTGCCATAACAGTATCAGACTCACTTTCCTAATGTAAACAACTATGAAACTGGACAAAATATATGAAGCAGATGCTGAACAACAGACAGCTCAGGGCTGTGATCCTTGGGAGACGACAGACATATAAAAGCCACATTCATCTTGGCTTTCTGCCTGAAGATACTTTCCAGATCATAGCACAGGGAAGGGGAGCTAGAGAGAGAACAGAGGTGTCACTGAGTAGATGAAATGGAAGTCAGAATTTGGGTCTGCTGAGGCTACCGGAATTTGGGTGAAGGGGAATGGAGAGGAGGGAATCTTATAGAGAAGGAACTCCAGAAGTCTGCATAGGGGTCTCTTGAGTATTTGGCTAAGTATTAGGATGTGGGTACACAGGGTGTAATTCCACAAAGCCTAGCAAAATATAACTATTGAGGGGCTGTGAGATGAAGGGTATCTATGGGTCACATGGAACTGGGAGACACTGCAATTCCAACCAAACAGAGTGAAGAGACATCAATGAATACCCAGATTATGTATTTGAAGTCCAAGAACGGCCATGCCTTAGGTGTAAGGAGACTCTGTGTCAAGAAACAATGTGAATATTTTCATGTTTCTGCATGGTAAGGGCTTTCTGAGCAAAGAAAATTGGCACTTCGATTAAAGGGTGACTGAATAGATAGAAATGATAAGAGCAACGTGGACATTCAGGCCGGGCACAGTGGTTCACACCTGTAATCCCAGCATGTTGGGAGGCCGAGGCAGGCAGATCGTCTCAGGTCAGGAGTTTGAGACCAGCATGGCCAACATGGTAAAACCCTGTCTCTACTAAAAGTAAAAAAAGTAAGTCGGGCATGGTGGCGCACACCTGTAGTCTCAGCTACTTGGGAGGCTGAGGCAGGAGAATTGCTTGAACCCTGGAGACGCAGGTTGCGGTGAACCAAGATCGCACCAGTGCACTCCAGTCTGGGCGACAGAGCAGTGAGACTGGGTCTCAAAGAAAAAAAAAAGAGTAATATGGAAATTTATCTCTAAGTACTATATGTTTACATTTCAAAGGGTATCAAAATGTGGAGCCATTTTCTTACATTCCAAAAGATTATTGGCCAAAACACCTTTGACTTTTCTCTTCATAGAGGATTTGTTTACATTAGGAAGATAAGGTCTCAGTTTCTCTCTGTGTTCTCTCTTTCTTTCCTGGAGGGGAGAAGGTGCAGTTGTGTAAGCAGCTTCTACATAAGCTTCAAGATTAATAATTTGGGGTTTCTCTCATGTACTAGAGGCCCCTCCTCATATATGCAGGTGACATATGCACTTATCACATAGCACCATGGGGAAAAAAATGGAGCATGGGAAACTAACACAAGATATTCTGCAGGTAAATAATCAGTCTACCTTGGATACACAAATCTTGTGTTTACTGTCATAACAAAAAATATATATATACATATGTTACAGTAAGTAGCTAGCCAGGCTTGAGCGGGGCTGGAGAGGGCTCCCCAGCAACCAGGAATGTCAGGCGACCTTCAGGTGATGGTCAGGCAGTTGTTACACTGTTTCTCTAAAATAAGAATTGGTTGCAGCAGGCACCAGGGAAAGGCAATCTCCTAATAGATAGAAAAAAACCCTGAAACTCATCATTAGTAGCTTCCCAATAAGATCTACTGATAATTAGTAGCTTCGCACTGGAGTTGGGCCAGTGGGTTCAAGCATGTGCATTAAGAGGCAAAATGTCAGAGTTTAACTGGTATATGACCTTCTAGGAACGTTGACTGGTAAGGGAAGAATGCCTCAAGTGAGCATGTGTACAACTCCAGTAAACACACTGCGCATGCAGCCTCTCCCAAATGCAGGCAGGCCACTGTGCATGTGGACAGCCCACCGCAAGGGAAGAATCAGGGGAGAAGGGATGCAAGACCTGGGAAGTATGCCAGCGTATAAAACTCTAAATCAAAGGCCAAACTGGGCACTTGATCTCTCAAGTTGCCCACTTGGCCCTCTTCCAAGTGTAATTTACTCCCTTTCATTACTGCCCTAAAGCTTTTTAATAAACGTTCACTCCTGCTCTAAAACTTGCCTTGGTCTCTCTTTTTGCCTTATACCCCTCAGTCAAATTCTTTCTTCTGAGGAGGCAAGAACTGAGGTTGCTGCAGACCCATACAGATTTGCCACTGGTAACAGATATAAAAACATATTACTCTAGTTCTATAAGAAGGATCACTTTAGATCTTCCTTTAAAAAAAAAAAAAAACTAAACTAAACTAAAAATAAACCTCAACAGGATCAACCTGATTCTCTAGTAGTTATCAAAACAAAACTCAATAATCCTTAAATCTCTCAACAGAACATCCACAATGCCCAGAATACAATAAAAAGAACTGCCAGATGAGGAAGAAGCAATACAAATTGAAACATATATTAATGAGGAAAAAAAGTCACTATAACAGTACCAGAGATGACACAAATGTTGGAATTAGTAGATAAGAACTTTAAAACAGCTATTTTTATAGATTTTAAAAATCTATACAATCAGGTAGATATTTTTGCTTCTGACAGAGGGCTATCTTACCTTTGCATCAAATAAGTTAGGAAACAGCTGAAGCAAGGTCTCTGTTTTTCTCTCCCAACTTCGAGTTGTCCCGCCTTTCTGGACCAAACCAATGTATTTCTTAAATGTATTTGATTGATGTCTCGTGCCTCCTTAAAATGTATAAAACCAAGCTGCACCCCGACTACCTTGTGCACATGTTCTCGGGACCTCCTGAGGGCTGTGTCATGGGCCATGGCCACTCATATTTGGCTTGGAATAAATCTCTTCAAATATTTTACAGAGTTTGACTCTTTTCATTGACACTACCTCAAATGCCTTTTGGAAGTATTTCTATAATATAAGTACAAGAAATGCACTAGGGGAAACTAGTTACATATCTTAAGTTTGTTTCTAAGTGGATTTTGAATTTAATCTACTTATACTTTGTTTCTGAATATTCTTTGAATTTCCATGCCTTTGTAAAACAAAATACAAAGAAAATCATAAAACGTATGTTGGTCTCAATTTATCATACTTGTTTATTTCTGAACCTAGAAACACCGCCCAATATGTAATCATGAGTAATTTTAAGGCCCTTGTCTTTAATAATATGCACCAACATTTTTCCTGCAACTTTTAGAACCTTCACATGAATAAAATCCAAAGGGACCTTTGGTACATCAGTGTTTTCAAAACTGCTACCTCACTGCTATGAAGAGCTATCAGCCTCTTAACTATGTATGTGTGAACTCAGATTGACACAAGGTATGCAAGCAGCCTGCTCCCAGGCCTTAGTTTAATTTTAGTTCAAGAAGCCTTTTTTTTTTTTTTAGAAAAACTCTCTCTCTCTCTCACACACACATACACACACACACACACACACACACACACACCCTTTACAGTAATGAAAATGGAGCCTTACAATTATAGAAGAGTATCTGAAAAATTTCCTGTGAGTTTGCAATCATATATATATTTATAAGTTGGTTCAGAAGGTACAGGTAAAAAACCCTCCAATCGACTCATAATGTCCCTTAAAGAAAGGCAATCTTTTAGTAGAAAACAATTACAATTTTGGAAAGATTAATTTCAACAATATTTTATAAAATGGAGTTGGAGAGCATACATGGTATCACTCCCCACTTTACAATGTTATAAATAAAATCCATGAGAGTATCTATATGTATTTTTGTACTTACAGAATTAATGCTTTAAATGGTTATAGGTGCTGATATAAGGAAGATAATAAAAGAAGGTAGGTAATAATAATTTAAAAAGTGACTGCTATCCATTAGATTTTTTTGCTTTTTCTCTGCTTCAAAAGTAATGCAAAAGGAATACAACAAATATAACAGAGGGTCCCCAGTTTCCCCATTACCTTGTACATTGGCCCCCTTTTCTTTTCTTTTTTCTTTTTCTTTTTTTTACTGTCTACTACCCCTGCCCCACGAACTCTGACTCTTCAGTAAATTGCAAGGCTTGCGGAAAAATCGTCCTCAGAAACTATCATTCTGATGTTTATTGGGACCTTATGCAAGAGGCATGAAAACAGGAAAACCCTCAACAGTGAGGGGTAGTTAAATCCAAAAACTGCTGTTTACGATAAAATCACAAGGTCACATACTCAACTTTTCAATAGCCTATACAAACTCTGACTCTGTTTCAATCACAGAGTCACCTGGTTTTCAGGGGCCCCCTAATAATACATCCGAATGAAGCCTTTAACCTCTGTTCTTGTCACTTATATAATTTCAAGATGGCAGTAAACTCTACACGCAATTTAGTAAATTAGAAGATATAAAGCAAATGTATTCTGTTCATTTTAAATGCTAGTTTAAAGCAAATAAACTTATAAAATTTACAACTGTGCAAAATGCTGCAAAGATGTGTATGGCATATAAAGAAATTGATTTCTAATGCTCATTTACCTCTACAGAAACATTAATAGAATAATCTTACAAGTGTAAATGGCAGTAATGCTGGTTACCTTAAATCAGAAGAAAATCTCCAATGTCTTCAATCATACTGCCACTTGACAAGAGTACGTGGTGTTAATATCCTGCCTATATAGTCAATAATCTGTCTAGCATGAGATCAACATACATTTGAACTAATAGAAATAAGAAGTCATTTTGACTATAATACAAAAATAAAACAATAAAACAAAATAAAAATTAACTAAACTGAGTAATCCTTAACTCGGTAAAAAAATTAAAATAAGACTTTATATTAGAGTATAAAGCATTACAACCAGAACACAATCATCTATAACAAACTGAATGTCCTAAGAACAATGAGGAAAATAAAGTTGGTTCATTTTAAACATATTTCTATTTTATAACATTTTAGAATAATTTTTGCTTTTGATCTCTAAAAGGAAAACCAGCACTTTAATAAAGTAGCATTGAAATAAGATACAATGAAAAACTGTAGAAAAATTATTTTAGTATAAGTGCTATGTTTCAAATAAAATAAATTTCGACCCAATAATTACATCAGCCCTGAGGATGGTCAAACAAATTGATCTTACCTCAATGTCTATTTTTCGGAAGTGGTAGAACATATCTGTCATTAGTTGTGAATATCTCTTTTCACCTATTTTCTGACTGAAAGAATTCAAAAGCTGTAGCTAGGCTTTACAGTCAGACCTACTAAGGCACTACACGCCACCTTACCATACTCGGAGGGGTTTACTCACAAAGAAGGAATAAAGCAGCATGGATGAAAACAAATACCCCTATTTTTAAATCTTGTTTTTGTGCCCGTTACATTATGCCCATCACATTTAGAAAAATGCAATTAAATGTTTGTCTGAAGGTGAATCACACGTCAACCACTTGGTAAACCCCTCAAGAGGAGTTCAGTAGATAAATGGGTACTGATAATGAAATTTCCTTCACAAGCATGTAGTCATTTCTCAAATTTAAAACTCAGCAGATGGTCAGAAAATATCTGTCAGTAGTTGATTTCCTCTGTTTAACTCAGTAAGAAGATTTGCATATCATTGATTATCTGCTAACAAAGGAAAAGTGAAGGCATTCTAACAGTATGCTGCATACTAGAACTAAGGGAAATGAATTTCCGTCAAGCCAAAATAACATAAGTGACACGTGCAATCCTGGAAGGTACAGGAGTAAAACCTTATATCTCATCTACAGGAATAGTATCTAACAACTTGAGCTCATAAAAAATATCCATAGATTCTGAAGGTCAGTGAAATAATTTCCTCCTTAAAATATCAACTAGTACTAAATTAGACACCTGCAGGGCAGTTTAAGTTTTCCTAAATAGAAATAGATTCTTTTCTAGAAATATAATTGATATAGGGTGATTTATCAAGTTGAAATATAGCTTAAGAAAAATGCAAGGAGAATGATTTCCAGATAAAGGTAAAATTATAAACCATTTTCAGTAAAATTTTGAAAATAGCCTAGCAGATTATCTTGAGTTGGAGAATAGTGAAGAAGGAAAAGTCACGCCCCAAAGCGTGTGCTTCAGTGACCTTTAACCATACTATATGTACTAACAAAAGTCATTAGAGAACTTAAAACAGCATTCCTTCCTCAAAACAAAAACAAAAAAAAAAGAGAAAGAAAGCTAGTTTAAAATTTTCAGTGACATCATAAAGAAAAAGCTGAGTCCAAACAACATTGTCTTACTAAAGTAAGAAAAGAGGTATGAGAGGTCACCCTGGCAGAGAAGAGTATTTTATCAGTGACATAGGTTAGAAATTCCAGTACAAGGTGACAATAAAAAGCAACACTATTTTTGTCAGTTTTGTTGTTTTTAAGTGCCTTACAGAAAATGAACCTCCTTAATGTCTGTATCCTGGGGCACACCACACCCACCACCCTACCCCTGATACACTCCACTGCATAAATAAAAGGTTTAGTTTTTCTAGAAATTACGGGCAAGATCCTTCCTGACAAATCAGTAAACTAACCTGGAATCCCAAAACAACTGCTAAGAGAACTTTGATTTGCTTACGGCTTTAAACCTCACAGGTCCACGCATTAAACACAGACTAAATGACCTAGTAATAACATAAAAAAAGACATACCAGAGTTCTTAGATCACACAGAAAACTATTTCTGTTTGAGGAATTAAATTCTCCTTATAAATCTTTTTCTTTTTTTTTTTTTGAGATGGAGTCTCACTCTGTTGCCCAGGCTGGAGTGCAGTGGCGCAATCTCGGCTCACTGCAACCTCTGCCTCCCGGGTTCACGTTATTCTCCTGCCTCAGCCTCCCAAGTAGCTGGGACTACAGGCGCCTGCCACCACGCCCAGCTAATTTTCTTTTTGTATTTTTAGTAGAGACGGGGTTTCACCCTGTTAGCCAGGATGGTCTCGATCTCCTGATCTCGTGATCTGCCCGCCTCGGCCTCCCAAAGTGCTGGGATTACAGGTGTGAGCCACTGTGCCCGGCCTCTCCTTATAAATCTTTTAAATACAGCTAGTAATACCTGTACTAAGAACACATCTTCACGCTAGATGCTCAAGAGGCTGTAGTGAGCAGTATAGACATATTCTTCTGCCTTTGTCAAGTTTATAGTCTAATAGAAGGGACAATATAAAATGAAAGTACAATAAACTCTAACACTGCAATAATAGTGGAAATATAGGAAGCTATAAATGCATGTAGCAAGATCTCACAGAATTTTTCAAATTTTTTCATCTAACCCATAGTAAGAAACATATTTACATTGTAACCCAGTTTCCACATTGTCTATAGTAAAATAACATACATACATATGCATACATAGACATACCCATATATAATTAAAACTGGAAAATTTTTATGAAACAGTGTATGCTCTTAAAATGTGTGACAAATTCTGATACTTTCCATTCCATTTTAATTTACCTGGTTTTAAATCACTAAATTGATCTTAGGATCCCTATATGAGTTTTGACCTGAAGTTAAAAAACACAGACCGTTGGTATTTTTAAGTCAGCTGCATTTTTAAAATAAAGGTACAAATTCCTGAGCCCTACTTAAACTACTGAATTAGAGTCCATGATAGATAGGTCCCAGAAAGCTGGGACTGTAAAACCTGGCAACTCTATTGTGCCAGGATATAGAAGAACAATTGTGCCTTGAATATATACTGTAGCTATCACTACAGGTTATCTGACAGCCCAGCTATCTGAGATAGCTGTATCTTGGGTAAAGTTCACAGAAATGTTTTCAAAGTTGCTCTCTCTGATTTTTCCCTCCTCAGATCTAATATATTCGCCATACCACCTCCGGGACCACAAGCATCAACAAAAACAGAGCAGGAAACGCACTGTGCCTCAAAAGCAGATCTGCTGGAAACACTAGAGGAAGGTATACTGTGAAAGCTATATAAAAACACAGAGAAAGCAATCACAGAGAGAATAAAAGCCTCAAAATTGTTGGCTGACGTCTATCTTTATTTTCTTGAGAAATCACACTTTTTAAAGAAAGTTATAAATATTAATCTCATTAATATTAACTTTATTTTGCTGGGTGAGCGGAACTCCTTTCCAGGTTGGGAAGAAAGTTTTCCAGATACAGGCAACCAACACCAACTTCCTACAGAGCTAGGCGTTTAGGATTTCAGAAATTCAGATATCCTGGGGACCTGGGAACATCATAACCCCTATATAACCAAATTTACATCTCTCTTTAAATTACTCCCCATAAACAAGAAGCAAAAGAAGTAATGAGTTCCGCCACAGGTGGTGGGAATCTATAAGTTTGCAGTATCTTAAACAGAGAATATTTCACACATTGTAAAAATGAGAGACTACCTCTTCTCCAAAGAGTTGTTCATGATTTTTAGGAAGAAATTCCCTTAAAAAAAATCAGTGACCCTTCCATTGCCATTGAAAAGAAATTCTACCTCCCCAACAAGATAGAATGGCACCTGGAATGTCGCATTCAAAATACACTAAGAAGAATATGAAAAGTCTATCAAAAAAGTTTAATACTTTTTCCCACAGAAGAGAAAAAAGAGAAACAGTAACAATATTTTCTTTAAAATAATGTCTATTTGCAAAGTTCACTCTCTTTAGATAATTTCTATCTTTTAGAGACATAGTACAGGACGATTGGGTTAAAACAAGTCTGATGGCAGACATGCAGAAAACATGCCAACAGACAACACACAAAAATTAAACTGGTTTTTAATACAGAAGCATAGACCTGGAGTTCAGAAAAAGATACGCTCTAAATCTTTTTATATATATTTTTTACCCTCTTATAAAAGCAGATTCAAAGAACAGTCTTAAAGTGAAACTAAAGAACGGGGGGCATTAAAAAGCCCAGTTCAAACTAAGTGGCTCCTGGGAAGGAGGAGAAGGAAAGAATTAGAGAAAAAGTAGGGGCCCTTTTGCATTGGAAAGTCTTACTGTATGTCTCAGCTTCAATTCTAAATGAGACATCATCTCAATATAAAGGATAATATGCTTCAAATCGTTAGAAAACTAAATGTACACATTTCTATATTCTAATCCACTGTCTCTTAGCAGCATTAATTTTAAGTAGAGATACTAAGCTAGAAGGCAGTTTGGCCTAATTAGCAAGTGGCTCAGTGACAAATATAGCCTGCTGTATTAAAATTGCTTAGTAGCTATACAAATTGTAGCTGATAATTTATGAAAGAAATTCTAATTCAACTGACCAGTGCTGTGAATGTCAAACAAAGGACAGCAAAATATATGTTGAAATTTCCATGTACTCATGTTTTACAAAAGGAAAACTCTAAAGCATAATTAAATCAAAAGCACAAGCTATATTAATTTCATCATCTTAGCATTACAGGCAAGAATACACACAAGAGCTTTGCTTTTCCACAAAGAACTTTGTCTTACCATTTTCTAATTTAAAATCTTCCATGCTAGTAAAATTCTCCAAGGTATTTCCAATCTTAATCTAAAGCGCTAGAATCCATACAATCAAGTTATAATAAATGACAACTTGAGAGTTTCCACTTACCTAGATATATTGTTGAAGCTGAGAAAGAGATGTTGGAGGCAGGGCAAATTATCCACATCTCTCTGGAAGAAAACAGAAAGCAAAAATTAATCAGATGAAAGAAAAAAATACTATAAACATCTTCTTGCTAAGCTATTGAAATATATAATCATTTCTATTTACTGCAACATTGCTACCTCACTGATTTCTACTGGTCAGTGAGCTCCATTCTCCTCCACTGCAGATTAAATGGGAGGGTTTCAGTACATCCGCAGAACAAGCTGCACCACTCGCAAGGTAAAAAGCACTGAGGAGACAGGGAGAGATGCTGCCGCTAGCCTCTTTAAGCATGCTTTTGGGAAAGATGCCAAAATGCTGCTTCAGCATTTCAACTGTAGCACAAATACAGTATGATCAAACATTTGCTAAAAAAGTCACTGTTAAAAAGAAGCCATTCAAAAGCCTTAATGTTTAAATTTATACAGTTAGCCTTCTAAACAATAGTGAGAATTTTAAAGCTATTTAACTCACTATTCTGAAAACCTTGGAAATAAACCATCAGTTACAAATGAACCAATACACTAATGATTCTCCCATAAAACTAAAAGCAAATCATGGTAAGTGTCACCGAAGGGCACTGTAAGGGCAATTTCTCATCCAAGCTCATATCAGAGGTTCTTACAATAGGAAATCTACCTTGTTATATTTATGTACACCACTCCAAAAACACACCACTGCTGTTTAAATACAGTTAACCTTAACAAATATTGAATTGTTTAGGACCAAATTATTAAAAAAAAACACACACAAATAAAAAATAAAGTAAAAGCTACCTAATCATGAAAAGACATAAACCTTCTAAAAAGATTTATATATAATGGAATAACAGAATCTTACAGAACCTTCATAATTACCAAGTCTACAACCTTATTATTCGCCTAGAAAAGTGACCAGTTGAGGTTATTGCAGGGGGAGAATAAGGGTGTGGTGGGAAGGTGGCCCAGGAGTACATACAGTCCCTAGAGGCTGAGACAGGGAAAGATTCCAGTTATTCTGACTTCCAGTGCTCTGCTCCTCAAAGTATTACATACTGCCATGTCTCATATAAAATGTTTTTCAAGGGCAGCATCATTTGCAGTAATTCTCAGTTATATTGATTTGAATAATACAAAAATAAGTATATTTGACATGTTATTGTGACCAATATTTAAACCTAAATCAAAACTTGTTTTCCTGTTTCCATAAATCATCATCTTTCTTCCTCCTCTTCCTTTTCTTCCTCCTCCTCCTTTTCTTCCCTCCATTTGAAAACTACAATTTCTAAGACCTAAGTAAGAGTTTAGGCAAGTGCATTAAAATTATTGACAAACCTAGCTTTTCCCAAAATGCTGTATTTTTTTGTTATTAAAAGAAAATATAAAAGTGATAGAATTAGGACAGAACCACTTTTTAATGGTTTTTCAGAAAGCAAAGGAAAAATGAAGCTGCCTTGTTTTTCTACCTTCCCTATGTACTATTCTCCAAACTTCTCGCAACCCTTTAGACCCTAAGCAGTGTAAAATCAATACAATAGTCCATGATCAGAACACTGGCTATGTATACCATTCGTTTGACATTATCATTCTCAGGCCCACTCCCACAAAGCCTATTCTGCAGATGTGAGATAATGATTTTTAGAGCTTTTCATGGCCAAGGAGTAAGTCTGTGGAAACAGGAGGGCAGCCAAATTTCCCTCAGTAGGTGATATACTTCAAATGTTGGCAAACTTTTAAAATCATCTCTTTCAGCTAATTCTCTCTGATATTCCCACAAATGGAGGAGGAGTGATAGACTAGTGGTATAGGGCTCATTTCACTCCAGGGCCCTAGTTTCCAAAGGAAATGGTAGCCTACTGTCTATCTGGTCTCTAGAAACATGAAGTCACAGCCAGACTGAAAACCCTCTCTGTAATCCTGGGGAAATCTCTTCTCCCAAATTCTTCCTAGAATCTACCTGATACATTTCTAGGTACAATCATTGTTACTGGCACTCAACCTGGAGAAACGGAGAGGCGGCAGCTTTCAAAAATACATTTTAAATCCTTTGAATCAAGGCATCTCATTTAAAAAATACATTTGTCCCTTTGAGCTCCAGCATGCCATCTTCAGAGATTATAAACACCTTCTAAGACATAACTTCTGTCAATTAAAATATAAAACTCAAATTCCATCAGGATATAATTTGTGAAAAAAGTTTTTTTAAGTTTGATAAAATTACAATATAATTATTTAATCTTTGTTTATGAGAGAAAATTTTACCACAAGTCTTTATCAAATTTTCAAAATCATTAAACGTCATTGCCTAGTAGAGTTATCAAAAATATAAAAATATTCACAAGTTGAAACATTAAAATACAGAATTCAATTCTATATATCCTCATAATCACTTACATAGATAGCTTTCCAGAACTTTAAAAAGCAAATAATTACCCACAATCATTTTTTGTTGTTCCACATTTCATTTCTGTAAGAAAACGTTAATTTTCTCCAAATTTTTAGCAATTCTGTGATATACTTTTGTAATGAAATTCTAGCATTATAATAGACAAAAAGAAAACACCATATTTACCATATCAATTATCTATGTATGCATTATTTACAGAAGAAAGACCCATTAAAAACTACTAGGGGATGGCTCCTCTAATATGAGAGAGTAAACAAAAGATGGGATATATATAAGATCGAGGGAGTACAATTCATCATCCAGGAGAGGCAAAGAGAAATCCAACGATGAAATCTGTATAGCAGGGCTTAATGCAAGCAGGCTACATTAGACAGAGGACAGGAGGCTCTAGAAGGGTATCTCCAAGAGGTAAAAATGAAACATAGATCACCTGAAGCCTTTGCCCATACAGAGAGGAATTTTAGGGTTCTGTTGAAGAGTTTGGACATTAATTAATGATAGTTAAGCCCTAAATTGAGACAGTTATTAATCTCAGGGAAAACAAAAGTTTAACATCATGGCCCAAGACTCACTTTGAAAACCTCACCTTGCTTTGTCAACCATCCTAATCTATTCGATCATAAATCTATCCATTTTCATTAAGCTCCTGCACTGAAAGACCTACCCTAAACCAGAACCCCAAGAAATTTCAAACTAAATCTCCTGTCTTTGCCTTTGAAGATACAGCCAAGGCTATGTCAAGGCAGTGTGCTTTTACTTGCCAGTAATAAATTCTCCTTTGCTTTATCAACTAGTCATTCTGGTGGTACTCTGCAGGAGCCAGCACTCAATCTGCTTACCTAAAAATTGTTTTGGAATGACAGGGAAAGTGGAAATGGGGGTTAGGGATAATGTAAGAAAGCTAAATTCTCAACTCTTTAAGAAAAAGTATTTATTTTACTGTCAAGCATTAAATACCCCTAACATTTCTTTTCTGGAGGTAACTATTTCAGCATCACAGAAACTATAACAAAGCAGCCAGAATGTTAACATACCTAAGATGAGAGGGAAAAAAATGAAATAAAATGTTTACATGTAGGGGAATATTTATAGTTCATCTGTTATTAATTTCTTCATTATCTTAAATGTATTACTTTTAATAGAACATAATACTGAAAATAATATTCAAAACCTGTTTGAAGTAAAATTAAAAACTATTTCATGTATTTGGAAAATATAATCCTTTGAAAAATAGACAAAATTATTTACCACAAGATTATCTGAGAGGATTATAATTCTTTATTTTTCAAAAGAATACTGACTTGTTTTCTGAGAAAAACGCTTGTCCTACTCTGCTCAGGCACTGTTGTCCATATCCCTAAACTGCATAAAAGAACTAAATGGCCAGGTGCGGTGGCTTGCATCTGTAATCCCAGCACTTTGGGAGGCTAAGGCAGGTGGCTCACCTGAGGTAAGGATTTCGAGACCAACCTGACCAATATGGTGAAACCCCATCTCTACTAAAAATACAAAAATTAGCCAGGCACGGTGGCGTGTGCCTGTAGTCCCAGCTACTCAGGAGGCTGAGACGGGAGAATTGTTTGAACCCGGGAGGCGGAGGTTGCAGTTAGCCGAGATCGCACCTCTGTACTCCAGCCTGGGCGACAGAGCAAGACTCTATCTCAAAAAAAAAAAAAAAAAAAAAAAAGAATTAAATGATTCAGCAATCTGACCACATGGGGGAACATCTATCACTGGAGCTATTTTTAGAGCAGCTTCCTCTAGAGCAATAAGGAAGAAGAAAGGTGAACAGATAAAGATTTTGACATGCACCATGTAGGGCAAAGATGACTACAATAAAATCACAGCTACCCTCATTTTTACTATGTAGGCTTTCATATGAAACAAGTTAGAGTAAAAATATACAGGGGTAATTATTCTAACTTTGAGAGCTGTAAACAGATCCATTCACAAAGCATCAAACAAGCTTGGAAACAAAAAACAACAAAGTATTCCTTTTTATAAGAAGACTTACTAAATTAATTCCAGAATAACTACTTGCTTCACCCATCACTTTGTGACACAGACACATATTATATGAGGACTAATAGCTGCAAGCCATCATATGAAAACTCTAATCATATATATAAATGCCAATGAAAAAAGTCCATTACTTGGCTCTGTTATCCAAAGGCATTAATGTGCTTATCCAGTTTTTGTGCTTGTTTACTACCCATTACACAGCAATAGATATCAGTCAATTCAGCTACATCTTACTCTTCCAGTCTGATTTTCTTCTACACACTGTTTTATTACCCCAGAGCAAAAACTGAAAGGGAACTTAAAACCAGACCAGTAAGAAGGTACTGATATGCTGACTAATTAGGGAAATGTCCAGTCTTTATAATCCAGGAGAGTTAGATTTAATAGCTTTGAGGAAATCAACAAAAAGCCTCAATTTTATAGCCACAGGCTTTCCCTCACTGGAATTTACAGTTCAAATTTACATCACAAACATCATCTAAAAAGACCCCTCACAAAAAACGGTACCTGGCATTCATGACCCTAACACTCCTGGCAAAACTGTCTGGAAAGACACGAATTCAACTCAGGCTTTGCAACATCCTGACTATTCCAAACTACTAAACTGTAAAGAAAAAATTACCATGAGTAACAGTCAGTAGAACTTTCAGGCAACAGATGTGGAAATGCCAAAAAATTAAGAAAATATAGTAACTTGATAAAGACTATGGAATATTTATTTTTAAATTTATAAGAGCAATGAAAGAAATGAAAAACAAGAAAAAATAAGGTACATATATGCCTCATTTAATCATACTTTGCAGATATTGTGCTTTTTTAAAATTTTACACATTGAAGGTTTGTGGCAATCCTGTATCAACCAAGTCTATCAGTGCCAGTTTTCCAACAGCATGTGCTCACTTCACATGTCACATTTTGGAGTTCTCACAATATTTCAAGTTTTATTATCATTATATTTGTTATGATTATCCATGATCAGTGATCTATGATATTACTATTGTAATTGTTTCGGGGCACCACAAACCGTGCCCATAGAAGGTGGCAAACTTAATCAACAAATGTGTCTTCTGACTGCTCCACTCACTGACACTTGCCCCATGTCTTCCCCTCTCCTTGGGCCTACCTTTGCCTTGAGGCACAACAATATTAAAACTAGGCCAATTAATAACCCCTACAATGGTCTCTAAGTGTTCAAGTGAAAAAACGAGTCACAAGTCTCTCACTTTAAATCAAAAGCAAGAAATGGTTAAGCTTAGTGAGAAAGGCATGTGGAAAGCTGAGATAGGCTGAAAACCAGGCCTCTTTCGCCAGTTAGCCAAGTTGTGAATGCAAAGGAAAAGTTCTTGGAGAAAAGCAAAAGTGCTACTCTAGTGGAACACACAAGTA
This sequence comes from Chlorocebus sabaeus, assembly GCF_047675955.1. Lineage (NCBI taxonomy): Eukaryota > Metazoa > Chordata > Mammalia > Primates > Cercopithecidae > Chlorocebus > Chlorocebus sabaeus. Next base: position 46,715,734 of record NC_132929.1, on the reverse strand, counting down.
ATAAATAAAAACAACAGGAAGAAAGTTTGAATGGTCTGGAAGGATCAAACCAGCAACAATATTCTCTTCAGCCAAAGCCTAATCCAGAACAAGGCCTTAACTCTCAACAATTCTAAAAAGGCTGAGAGAGATGAGGAAGCTGCAGAAGAAAATCTGGAAGCTAGCAGAGGTTGGTTCATGAGGTTTAAGGACAGAAGTCATCTCAATAATATAAAAGGACAAGGTGAAGTAGCAGCAAGTGCTGATGTCAAAGCTGCAGCAAGTTACCTAGAAGATCCAGCTAAGATAACTGATGAAGTGGCTACCCTAAACAACAGATATTCAATTTAGATGAAACAGCCTTCTATTGGAAGAAGATGCCATCTAGGACTTTCATAGATAGAGAGGCGAAGTCAGTAACTAACTTCAAAGCTTCAAAAGACATGCTGACTCTCTCGTTAGGAGCTAACAAAGTTGTTGACATTAAGATGAAGCCAATGATCCTCTGCCATTGCAAAAATCCTATGGCCCTTAAGAAATGTGCTAAATCTACTGTGCCTGTGCTCTATAAACAGAACAACAAAGTTGTATGCTGATGATAGTACTTCTGTCTGCAACATGGTTTACTGAATATTTTAAGCCCACCACTGAGATCTGCTCAGGAAAAAAATTTCCTTTCAAAATATTACTGCTCATTAACAAAGCACCTGGTCACCCAAGAGCCCTGATGGAGATGTACAAGGAGATTAATGTTGTTTTCATGCCTGCTAACACAACATCCATTCTGCAGTCCATGGAGTAAGGAGTAATATCAACTTTCAAGGATTATTATTTAAGATATACATTTCATAACGCTTTAGCTGCCTTAAATAGTGATTCCTCTACTGGATCTGGGCAAAGGAGATTGAAAACTTTCTAGAAAGAATTGACCATTCTAGATGCCATTAAGAACATTCATGATTCATGGGAGGAGGTTAAAATATCAACCTTAACAGGAGTTTGGAAGAAGTTGATCCCAACCCTCATGGATGACTTTGAGGGGTTCAAGACTTCAGTGGAGGAAGGAACTGCAGATGTGGTAGAACGGGCAAAAGAACTAGAACTAAAAGTGGAGCCTAAAGATGTGACTGAATCGCTGCAATCTCATGACCAAACTTGAATAGATGAAAAGCCACTTCTTATGGATGAGGAAAGAAAATAGTTTCTTAAGATGGAAACTGCTCCTAGTGAAAAGATGCTATGAACATTGCTGAAATGACAACAAACAATTTAGAATATCACATTAACTTAGTTGATAAAGCACCAGCAGAGTGTGAGAGGATGGATTTCAATTCCAAAAGAAGTCTTACTGTAAGTAAAATGCTATCAGACAGTATCTCATGCTACAGAGATTTCTTTCATGAAAAGAAGGGTCAATGAGGCAAACTTCATCATCGTCTGATTTTTACGCCACAGCCATCCCAACCTTCAGCAACCACCACCTTGATCTGTCAGCAGCCATTAACATCACGGCAAGACCCTCCCTCCACCAGCAAAAAGATTACAACCTGCTGAAAGATAAGACGATCATTAGTACTTTTTAGTACTAAAGTATTTTTGAATTAAGGTATGTACATTGTTTTTAAAGACATAATGCTATAGCATATTTAATAGACTACAGTATAGAGTAAACATAACTTTCATATGCACTGGGAAACTGAAAACTTCATACAACTCACTTTATTCCTACATTTGCTTTATTGTGGTGGTCTGGAACCGAACCCACAGTATTTCTAAGGTATGCCTACATTAGAAATAAAGAAATCTGGGCGTTTATGAAAAAAATTCATGTAGAACTTCTACAAAGAAAAAAACTATGATCATTTTTAAAAACTCAATGGATGGACTAAAAATTAAATTAGACAACTTGAGGATAAAGTCAGTGAATTCAAAGGTAGAACCAGATAAGTGATAAGAATGAAGAAACGAAACAGAGAGAAATAAGAATGATGAAAATTATAAGAGAGATTAGGAAACAAAGAATAGAATGAAAAAGTCCATACTATATCTAGTAGGTGTTTAAGAAGTAGAACGAGAGAAAATGGAAGTGCAATATTTGAAAATATAAAGACTCAGAATGTTCCCATAATAAATGAAAGATATGTGCCAGGTGCGGGGGGCTCATGCCTGTAATCCCAACACTTCAGGAGACTGAGGCAGGTGGATCATTTGAGATCAGGAGTTTGAGACCAGCCTGACCAACATGGTGAAACCCTGTTTCTACTAAAAATACAAAATTAGCCAGGCATGGCGGTGCACATCTGTAATCCCAGCTACTCGGGGGGCTGAGGCAGGAGAATGGCTTGAACCCAGGAGGTGGAGCTTGCAGTGAGCCAAGATCACACCCTTGTACTCTAGCACAGGCAACAAGAGTGAAACTCTGTTTCAAAAAGAATAAATAAATAAAAGAAAATAAATAAATACATAAATAAATGTTACAAATCTGCAGATTCAGGAAACACAAATATTAGGTATGCTAATAAAATTACCACATTTTATTAAATCTAACATTATCTTACAACTATTTTATTCAGCATTTGGGGAAAATAAACTTATAATTAACTTATAGTAGAATAATATATCACTTAAAATTTGTATTTATTACTGAAAAAGCTCTTGTAGATTTACTTAACCAGATTTTTTTTTGCTGAATATCATTTTTATGCATACATAAAAAAGTAAGTTACACAAAATAAAGTTGAACTTCTAAAATATCTCCACTTACTATATAGATGTGGTAGAAAGGGCAAAGGAACTAGAACTAAAAGTAGAGCCTAAAGATGTGACTGGATCTGGTATATAGTAAGTAGACAAACAGATGAAACAGAATAGAGGGTCCAGAAAAAAGATCCATTTGATTAGTACTAGATTTTAACAAAGACAACAACAATTTAATTCAGTGGGGAAAGCAAGTTTTTTTAAATAAAAGGTAATGAAGAAAATAGATATTCCTATGTGGGAAAAATGAACTATAATCCCCTACCTCACAGTATACACAAACTTAATTAAAAATGGATTACAGCTGGGCATGGTGGCTCATGCCTGTAAACTCTGACACTGTAAGAGGCCAAGATGGAAGGATCACTTGAGCCCAGGTGTTCGAGACCAGCCTAGGCAACATGACAAGACCCCGTCTCTACAAAAAATTTAAAAATTAGCCAGGTGTGGTGGCCTGTGCCTGTAGTCCCAGCTACACGGAAGGCTGAGGTGGGAGGATTGCTTCAGCCCAGGAGGTCAAGGCTGCAGTGTGCTATGTTCAAGCCACTGCACTCCAACTTGGGCAACAGAGTGAAATTCTGTCTCAAATAAATAAACAAACAAATGAAAATAAAAATGAATCACACACCTAAATAGAAAGGTAAAACTATAAACCTTCTGGAGGAAAATGTAGGTGAACATAGTCATAATATTGGGATAGGCAAAGATTTCTCAGACTGGACACAAAAGATAAAAACAACTAAAAACAACAAATTGATAAACTGAGCTTCACTAAAATTAGAAGTTTCTACACATCAAAAACACTGTTAAGAGAGTAAAAAGGCAAGCCATGGAGAAAATACACTCTCTCTATATATATGTATATATCTCAAACAAAGGACCTGAATCAAGAATGATAAAAAGATAACCGAATTTTTTCAAACAGGTAACAGATTTGAACTGATACTTCATAAAAGATGAAAAGATACTTGAAAAGATGTACAGCATCATTAGTAATAAAGAAAATGCAAATTAAAAGAACAATGAGAATCATAGAATTGTTAAAATTATAAAGACTGACAAACTTTGGCAAGGATATTGAGCAATGAGAACTCTCTATTGCTACTGGGAGTATAAAATGGTATAATCACTTCATAAAACTGGTAATTTTGAATAAATTTAGACACCCACCTACCCTATGGCACAGTAATAACACTCTTACATATTTACCTAAGAGAAATGAGAGTATTTGTCCACCAAAATATATATGTAAATTTAAAACTATGGCCATGTTTGGTGACTCATGCCTGTAATTCCAGCACTTTGGGAGACTGAGGCAGGAGGATCAGTTGCGCCCAGGAGTTCAAAACGAGCCTGGGCAACATAATGAGAACCTACCTGTAAATAAATAAATAATTTTTTAAAACTGCAAGAATATCCACAGCAGCTTTATTTGTAAGAGTCAAAAATTGGAAATAACCAATGTGCCTGTGAACAAAAAAACGAATAAGCAAATTGTATGATATTTCTACAATGGAATACAGCTCAGTAATTTTTTAAACTACTGTTATGCACAACAAAATGGATGAATATCAAGACATTATGTTGAATATACAAGAGAGTACATAATCTTTATATATGTGCTTTTCAAAAACAGGCAAAATTAATCCACAGGGATAGAAGTCAGAATATCTGTGGGGCAGGGGAGGGTACTGACTAGAAAGAGGCACAAGGGAACTTTTTGAGGTGATAGAAATATTTTATATTTTGATCTGAGTGACAGTCACGTGCAATTACTCAGATTAAATAGAAGTTATTGAACTGTACAGTTGATTGTGTATTTTATTGTACCTAAATTATCCCTCAATAAAGTACAGAGGAAAAGTCTTCATATTTGGATTTAAACTTCTCAATCACTTTTCAACTAATAATGTCCATGCTTTTCACACAATATCATCTTCTATGCCATTAAAACCATTGATGATGCAGTATATCCTAAAAGTATCTTCCATTATTGTCTATGGGATTTTTGTACAAATACTGATACCCATTCTATATGTTTTGATTTTGTAAGATAAGGAAAGCACAACATGAATTGTTCACACAGCTTCTTGTTATTTTGAAATTTCTTTCATCTATTCCAAGGGGTTTCCTCAATTTATTCTGCCTTCAGTTGCATTGCTTGACACATGATAGGCAATCTCTCTGAATCTATCTCAGTACAAATGTAATACAGCTTCAACAATACATGGCTATCTTCCTTTTAAAGTATTTGATTGTTAATTAGCAAGAGAAGGTAGAATTGGGGCCATTCTTCCAATGAAAAATAATTTTTCTCATTAATATTAAAATTAATGTCTTTGCTGCTCTATTTCCATAGCTTTTTGAATAGAATGTTTCATTTCAATGCCAAATCATGGTGTAATATTTTAAAATGCATTTTGAACAGTGACAAAACTCAAAACATATAGTACCAACAACTGAGATGACAATAGTATAAACAGCTATAACCAAGTCCACATATATTTAAGCAATGAAATTGCTGTAGCCTGTATAACACTGATTTAAGCATGCTATAGATTGTAAGACATATCTAGATTTCAGAGTTGTTGGAATATGGGAAATGTGTGTTTCAAATTAATAAAATAAGATAGTTTCACACCTAAACATATCATAGTAAATCTGAAGGACTTCAAAAAGAAATCTTACAAACTTAAAGACAACCAGAGGAAGGAAAAGAAGATACTCTACACACACGCACAAATGATAGTAGACATTTTAATGACAATAACAGAAGCTCAAAGACAATGGAATATGATATTCAAACATCTGGGAAAAAATAACTGTCAATCAAGTCAAATCATCAATCATGAATAAAAGCAAAATAACTCATTTTTTAATAAACAAAAACCGAGAGACTTCAGAGTTATCTTAAAGAAACTTTTCCTAAATGATATATTTTGGGAAGAAGGATAGACAGAGATGCAGAAAGGAGTGGTGAACCCAAACAAGCATGTGAGTGAATCCAAATAAGCACTGACTGGAAACAATAGCAATTAAAATGTCTAATTTTGGGGGCAAAAGAATAAAAAGAAAATACTAGGCAACAAAAACATGTAAAATGGAAAGGTTATTGTATTAAATGATTCTAAGGTCCTTATCTGATAAGAGAGTAGAGATGTGTATTAACTCTGTGATTTAAGTGAAGTGTATATTTTAAAATGCTAAGAGTAACCATTAAAGTGAATAAGAAAGAACAGAGAAAACACCATCAACCCAAAATAAGACAGAAGAAAATAAAAACATAGGGAAAACATAACAAGTAAGAAGCATGAAATAACATCAAAGTAAAAAATCTAAATATATCAGTAATCATAATTAGTATAATAGACTAAAGTCTCTGGTTATGACAGATTCTCAGATTATATGTTTAAAAAGGAGGCTATGCATTCTTTATAAGAAAAAGGTTGGAAGTTAAAGAATACATACTTGATATACACTGAAAAAAAAACTCAGCATCTTTTCTCTGATATTCCTGCCATACTCTTCACAAATGTCAATGTCATGAAATACATAAAAAGACTCTTCCAGATTAAAGAAGACTGAGGAGATATAACAACTGAATGCAATGCATGTCTTGTATTTTCTTTTGCTATAAAGGACATTATTGGGACAAATGGCAAAATCCAAATGAGATCTATAGATTAGATAAATGGCATCATATCAATGTTAATTTCCTGAGTTTGATAGTGGTACTATTGTTATAAGACAATTTCTTGTTTTTAGGAAATACATACAGAAGTATGTGGCAATAAAGAGGCATTATGCCAGCAACTTACTCTTAAATAGTTAAAAAAAAGTATATATTAACTGATATACAGATAAGGAAGAAGGGAGAAAGTAAGCAAGAGAGAAGATAAAGCAGATGTAGCAAAATGTTATCATTTAGAGAATCTGGATGCATTTTGTACTGGGAATTCTTTATACTATTATTACAACATTTTCTGAAATTATATCAAATTAAAAATTTTTCTTAAAAGGTTAGGAAATAAAAAAGATATACCAAGGAAAAATAACCAGAAAAGCCTGGTATTAACATTAAATAAACATTAAGGTAATAAGTATTATTAGTGTCCTGTTATATCCCAACTACCTAGAACAATGCCTGGCATATAGCCCATACTCGTAAAATACTTGCTTAATTAAGGAGTTAGTAATAAAGAGAGTTAATACATAACAATAAAAGCAACAATTACCAAGAAGATATATTAATTTTAAACTTGTATACTTCTAGAAACATAGCTTCAAAATACTGACAAATAGTTGACAAATACATTGACAGTAAGCATCAACTATAGATACTGACCACATACCAGGCAATAAATAAGTAAATAAAAACCTCAGCAAACTTTAAAGTACCAATTACACATAATCTACATCTACTGGTCACAATGCAATTAAATTAGAAAAGAATGACCATAGAATAAAAAATCCATACATTTCAAAATGTTAAGGTGTACTTCCAAATAACACATGGATCAAAAAAGAAATCACAATGAAACATAGAACTTAGAAAATGCTTAGAACTAAACAATAAGAAAAATACTAAATTTCAAGACTTACAGGAAGAAGCTGAAGTGATTTTTAGAGGGAAATTTATAGGTTTAAATGCTTTTATGAGAAAATTTAAAAGACTGAAAACTAATATACAAAATATCCAACACAAAACTTGAGAAAGAACAAGATAAAACAAAGGACATTTACAATTGTTGGTAATATTAGTTCCTATTGTTTTGGGGATATCTGAAATGTTTCAGGATTTTTTTTTTTTAGTTTTATTAATTTTTTGCTTTAAAATTTTTTATTATTAATTTTAATAATATGAGATGTTTTGATAGAGGCATGCAACGTGTAATAAGCACATCATGGACAATGGGGTATCCATCCCCTCAAGCATTTATCTTTTGAATTACAAACAATCCACTTACATTATTTTAAAATATACAATTAATTTATTATTGACTATAGTCACCCTATTGTGCTATCAAATGGTAGGTTTTATTCATTCTTTCTATTTTTTTGTACCCATTAACCATCTCCACCTCCCCTCAACACCCCACTACCCTTCTCAGCCTCTGATAACCATCCTCCTACCTCTATGTCTATGAGTTCAATTGATTTGATTTTTAGATCCCACAAATAAGTGATAACATGCGATGTGTGTCTTTCCATTCCTGGCTTGTTTTGCTTAACATGATCTCCAGTTCATTCATGTTGTGGCAAATGACTGGATCTCATCCTTTTTTATGGCTGATTACTACTCCACTGTGTATATGTACCACATTTTCTTTATCCATTCATCTGTTGATGGACACTTAGGTTGTTCCCAAATCTTAGCTATTGCAAACAGTGCTGCAACAAACACAGGAGTGCAGATATCTCTTCCATATACTGCCTTCCTTTCTTTTGGGAATATACGCAACAGTAGGACTGCTGGATCGTATGGTAGCACAATTTTTAGTTTTCTTAGGAACCTCTAAACTGTTTTCCACAGTGGTTGTACTAATTTACATTCCCACCAACAATAAACAAGGGTTCCCTTTTCTCCACATTCCTGCCAGCATTTGTTACTGCCTGTCTTTTGAATATAAGACACTTCATAATTTTTAAAGAGAAAGATGCCATACAAACTAAAAATATTTGGTTTGAAATTTATAAAATTTCAAAAACAAAGATTGGTAAATAAACAAACAAGCAATAACTTTTCTACATCAAAAACATCACAGAACGTTTCTCTTCAAGAAGGCAAGTAGGTTGCACTTGTTTCACCTTCTTTCCAAGATTCAATGGGTGAAGCAATAAAAATACGCACAAATGAGTACGTTCATGAAAATCCTAACAAAAGAGTTATCATTAACTGACCAACACTTCTGATGAATTTCAGGCAGTTGAAAAGCTGATGGAATCTTACTGGAGATAACCCTGGGCAGGAAGAACTGCAGCTCACAACTGCAAGAGAGATGTTGTACTCAAACGCAGCAATTCTTTCTGACTGAATGCCATCTTACTCCATGCTGGGTCAGTGCATACAATGAACAAGCATGGACTACAGTGAACTATGCTGAATCAAGTAGGTGTATAATTAAAGATCTGTCTACTCAACAGCTATTTTTAGAATACCAACAAACCCACCCACTCCCACTCCTGTCATGAATATAAACATGTACAGAGCAGCTGGCTGAAGAAATCCTCAGCTAGAGCCTAAGCCAAACAAAATAGAGTACTTGTCAAAAAAGGATGGAAAGTGTGGGTGTTTTATCTATAGAGATGATTAACCACCTCTACATAAGAATCAGAGGGAAAAAAGAAATGGCAGTTTCACGTGGCACAAATGAAAACAAAGTCTTTCCACCCCTGAAAGTAAAGTCTTATTTTGGCAGTCTCTGAGTGAGTCTGCCTTTTCCCTTTCACTTACACTAAAAGGAAATTCACAAATGTGTGGGATTCAAGAACTTACACAAATCTAGTGATTATTCTAGAGTGAGATCTTATGTTTAAAAAGATCTACTCAACTGCACAGGATACCCAGATACTCCTTAACATGGTCCTTCATTTAAAGATTACCAGCTACTGAAGAAAATCAAAACCATGAAAGAAAAAAAAGCAAAAAGAGTAAGTGTGGTGACTGATCCTGGAAAAAAAAAATGATGGAAAAAAAGTATCCTCAGATTTTAAAGTCCCTTGAATATTTTAAGAAAGACATACTTTGAAAAAGAAGAAAGAGTTGGATGAAGTTTATTTATCCATATATTTCACAATATATGGATATAGTAAATTTGATATATAGCAAATGACTGTAATTAATATGCATGATATTTATTGTCTTTTTAACTTTTAGAAATTAATACAATTTCCTCTTCCATAAGTTGTTTATTATTGCCTAAACTATAACAGTAGTGATTAAACCTAATACTCAACGGGAAATTCAGTAAGCAATTTCCTGAATATGCATTATGCACTTTCCAAACGAAAGCCAAAATATAGGCAGGAATGTGCTAGGGCCAGTAGATTCCTGTTCCCTACTCTAACAAAGCGTTTTGGAATCTTACCAGACCCAAGGTCCTAAGGACAAATTAAGTCCTGACTGAGCAGTTCTTGGAGATTTAGCAACATAACAGGTTATCCCAATCTGAATGTCTTTTAAATAAACAGTCCAGTTCCAGTATTATATCTAATCTGGGAAGAGCTCTACAGAAAGTAGAAGTTCTGGAATAAATCTGTATCTTGGATAGCATGCTAAAATTGTCCTAACCTTCTAGAAGAGATGAGCATTACCTGACTCATATTTTCTGGGAAACCTTCAAAACAAAACCAGTCTGTACTATGAGACCTATAAATAAGGTATCATCTGTCCCCCAGCCTTTTCAAGTGTACCATTTACAGTACACTTAATTCTTTACAAGGGAACTCAATGTTGAAAGAGTTAAGAGTTATATTGTGTCTTTCAAAGTGCATGAATGATACCAGAGAGAACCTAATGCAGTTTTTCTATAGCATTTAAACAAAGGAAACTTCTTAAAAGAGCAAATAATGTTCCTCATTACCTGTATCATATCACAAAACAGAACAGTTGTATTTCTAATGCTCTTCACATATGTACAAATACAAAATATCTCAGCATCAAGCTTCCATTTAGTTGCTGACCTTCAGCAAAATCATAAATTTGACAAAGTTCATCTCAGAGTTCCAGAATTCCCTTTCCATAGTTTTGCCCCCACAATCGAACTCTTTTTCCTCCTGCTCACATGCCAGTTCTCTACCATATTCATGTCTTTTTTCAGAGTCAATAAACCAAAAAACACCCTAGAGTCAAACTGGTCCAATGTCCTCATTTTAGAAAAAGCTAAACTGAGGCCATGAGAGTTGTGATTTACCCAAGGTCACACAGCTAATGAGGGAAGAAGCTAAGACCAGAACTATGTCTCTGATCCCCTATGCAATGCTTTTCCCACCATACCAAGCTGCCTCTTTAAAAACTGCAAAGCATACAATATTTATGTGTATCTTCACAACTCTCAACCTCACCTCTCTGTGCCTTTTCCGTCTTGGTACAATAATTTCTCAACTTTCAGTCACTAGTAACCCTCTTTCTTATTAATTCTATACCCAAGACAAAACAGGAAAGGATTTACTACTCATTTACACCAAATGATTCATTTTCTGATAACACTTCTATTGTGTTTCTAACATTATATTTATTCTTTAAAATGGAAAATACCTCAATACCTCCCAAATCAACATATTACAGAGCTTAATAATTACATCCACAATTTAAATTCAGAAAAAAACTAAATAACCGTAGATTCTTACTTTGCAGAAAGTCATATTACAGCATTTTTTTCAATTCTTTGAAAAAAAGTCACAAAGTACATATCAATTCCATTTTAATACTCACCACGAAAGTGATTTGATTGTGTCGCAAGTTCAGTTCAGTTAGTGAATCCAGCCCATTAAGATTATCAACGTGACTTAAAAAGTTCCTAGCAAGATTTAAAACTCTCAACTCACACAAATGATTAATATTTTCAATTTTGGTAATCTGTTAAAAAAAATAGGAGAAGGATGATTAGCAGGCAAAAGCCTAAAATACACATCTTCTAAACACCCTAAAAATAAAATATTCAAAGTCACTAGATTCAGTGGTAAGTTTATATGTAGACATTTAAAAATCTATTTTCAATTTCCTATGTTGTAGATAACATGAAGTCACGTAACTTGTGAACATTAGCTAAAAGATCATATTTTACAATTTGACCATAGTAAACACTTGAAATAAATGTCATCAAATAATCAATTAGTCCATTGGGCAACTTTAAGTGCCCAATCTGTCCCAGGTTCTGTGCAGGCTACATACTACCTGCCAAATAGAAACATACTGTGATACCAAGGCATAAGCTCATCATGTTTTAATAAAGCAAGTCTGGCCTCTGACAGAAAAGGCAAGGGAAAGGAATGACATCAAGTTACCCTTGTTAATTCTATTTAAACTGCAAGATCTTGAGAGCAGTCAAGTCTGAATGGAAAGGGTCAAGGAACTAGGATTCCCAGTAGAAGATGAGGGTAATTATTTTTAATTAACTGAAAGCTGCTACATTAATAAAGACAGAAAACATTTAGTGAGGGTACAAAATGGTGAACACTGTTTAAAACAAGAGGACTTGTATCATGGAATATGCATGTGCATATAATGTTACGGGATCTTTGGGGTGTCATTTTTCTGACCAGAAACGTCTGTGGCCAATGGCGCCTTTACCCGAGTTTTGTTCTGGCCCACTGAGCTCATTTCACCTAACTGCCCCGGCAGGCTGCACTCAGCTCATGCTACTGGCCTGGGTCCCATGCCTGCTAAGGGCAAGTCAGGTGTGGAACTGCGAAGGGAGTGAGTGAGCGTGGGGTCTGGCCACTGTGCACAGTCAGACATGCTGGCTGCTACGGCGGGGTAGGCAGCTCCAGGTGCTGACATGGGCACCAGCTCTCTGCGAGGCTGCGGCTGGACCAGGAACACTGCAAACAGCTTCCACAGCTGGCACTGAGGAACACGGTGGCACCCAGAAGCTTGGATATGTGAGGAACCTCAGGGTCCCAAAGAGGGAGTCACAGCCCTGGTTTGGGGAGCCCCCAAGTCTAGGTGACCCAAAGGGCCATAGTTTCCTTCTCTTTGCCTGCAACATGGCGAGCGAGGGGCATGTCTCAGCCCTGTTGTGTTATAGCTCTTTTAGCCTCACCATTCTGTGGGTCCCAAATTCTGTGGGTCCCAGGTTCTTGTCCTGCGACCAGGAAGAATGAGGTATACAACAAGTGGAGGGTTAGCAAGACAAACAGGAGCTTTCTTAACTGATAGAAGAGCTCAGAGGAAACCCACAGGGAGCAGCTCCTTTCCACAGCCAGGGTGTTCTGATGAGTGTTCAGCTCCTAGCAGAAAGGGTGGCTCCTCTCTACCAAGAAAGTCATCTTGACAAGTGTTCAGCTATCAGCAGAAAGGGCAGCCCCTCTTTGCAACTGGTTATCCCACCATCCCTGCAGCTGTCAGCAGAGAGGAGGCCCTAGAGTACTTTGCTCCTCTCTACAGCTGGTTATGCCAATGTCTACTTAGCACTGGCTGAGTCCGGGGCTTTTATGGGCTTCAGGGTAGAGGAAGTGTGTGCTGATTGGTCCATGGGCAGTCATTGGCAGGCCCAGAAAAGGCACCACAAGTTCCCACTCCAGTCAGTGGGACTGGCAGCCTGGCCTGAAGGTGGGGAGTCACCAGGGACCTGCCCGCTTCTGCTCAGGAAACTGTCTGCCTCCTGCTGCTGTTTATGGTGCCCAGGCTATAGGTATGAAGGGGCACCTGCAGGCCAGCACCTAGCTGTCCTCAGCTCCCCTCGGATTCCCTTCTATGCTTGTTGGTGCCAAAAATTCAAAGGGAGCTAAGGTGACAAAGGGTAGGTGTGTAAACACTGCCCCAAGCATGTGCATACTTGGCCAGGCTGCCATAGCACCCAGGATTAACCACAACTTTGCTCTGAGATTGCAGCAGGCACTGACAGCAGGGAGAAGCCAGACAGCAAAAGCAGACACTTCAGAACCTGTTGGGAGAGCAGCGGGGGAGCCTCCTGGGTCCCCAAGAGTGCAGAGATGCCTGGGTCCACGACTGCAGTTTGGGAGGCTGCAGCTGTACCCAGGTGGGCAAGGCTCCTGCCTGCTTCCTGGCCCCAACAGCACAGGGATGCCCAGGTCTGCAGCCGTGGCTTGGGTGGCTGTAGCAGCACCCGGGGAGCTCCTGCCCCAACTCGGAAGGGGTGGGGCTCCCACTTGTCCCCAGCTCCTGCTGGCTCCATGGAGCCTGCAGCCCCGGCCACGCCTCCCTGCTGCAGCTGGCCTGATGGCAGCAGCCACTCCAGATGGCCTGCTGCTGCCATTAATAATCAGCACTGAGGCCAGGCAGGGTGGCTGACACCTGTAATCCCAGCACTTTGGGAGGCTGAGGTGGGTGGATTACTTGAGGTCAGGAGTTTGAGACCAGCCTGACTAACATGGTGAAACCCTGTCTCTACTAAAAATACAAAAATTAGCCAGGCGCGGTGGCGTGTGCCTGTAATCCCAGCTACTCAGGAGGCTGAGGTAAGAGAATCACTTGAACCCAGGAGGCAGAGGTTGCAGTGAGCCAAGATCACGCCACTGCACTCCAGCCTGGGCGACAGAGCAAAACTCCATCTCAAAAATAATAATAATAAAAAATAATAATCAGCTCTGAACTGCAGCAGAGAAGTTTGAGCTGCACACTAAGGAGAGGGTAAGTAAAAACTAACACTGTGAAGTGATGAGAGCTCAAAGTGATGTTAAGCCCCACTATTATAAAAGAGCAAGTATAGCACAATGGGATGAGTTACTGCGTGACACAAGATAGAACTCCTCATGGAGGACTTCATCAACCTGATGAACATTAAAATGAATTTCACCGTCACTGGAGATTAATTTGCTCATTTGTATTGCCATCACAGTATATTTGAAATTTTTTACTAACACTTCAAAGCAGACGTTAGCTAAAATAACTTTTCTCAGATGTCTAATCTATATTTCACATTGTTATTTGGACACTCTTATATTCAAGAAACACCATCTAGGTTCCATCCAGTTTCCAGAAAAGAAACATTTATTATAAATTCAATAATATATAAAAGTAACTTATGACCTCATTTAAAATGTGTTCTAAGATTTTTGATTTAACTAATGTAAAATAAGATAAAATTATATAAAATTTGAAAAAGAAGAAACAAGATTATCAGTATTTACAGATTATAAAACTGTATAATAAGACATGGAGTAACACATTTTAAAACTAAACAGGTGATAGAATTCAACATGCAAGAAGCCAGTAAAAAGCAAAATAGATACCATAGAAAAAGAAATCAGTAATGTCAGCACAAGTTTAGAAATCCTCCCAAAATGCTAAGGAAAAACAGAGAGGAAGAATAAAAGATAAGATGGAGAGATGGAAGACAATATAGATATAACAAACATAAATGGAAAAGAAGGAGTGTTTAAATATAGAAAACTTTCCTGAGCTCAAGAAAAATATAAATAAATAGAGTTATGGGGGACAATTGTTGTATGATCTGCATGGTGTGTTTTCTCCCTTCTGCTAATAGTTCTGGACATTTCTTTTAGAAAACTACCCTTCCACATGGTCCTTGTGGGGTTTACAATTAGAATGCCTGCATTTAGTTACCTTCTAGTTAGAAAAGTCTGAAAAGAAACATGGTTAATTCCTGTATATAGACCCATATTTTTAAAATCACTAAGAATATTATTTGGCTTCTTGGTTTAAAACCCAATAGGCCAGAATCATGTACAACATCTGCTATGCAATAAGGTCAATTACTTGTTACAACCATGGACAAAGTCACAAGCATAAAGCAGATAATAGAAGCTTCAGGCAAAGGGTTGTATAAAGTGACAGCATAGGTCTTGACTGATTGATATACTTCGCAGCCAGAAAAAAGATGATGGGAATGTTGGAAAGCCCATTTATGGGTCATACGGATCAGATAGAGTCCCAATATAGACTGCAGGGCTGCTTAACACATCTAGGAAAGCTGTATACTCCAGTATTAACCTTTGTGTATGAGAGTAACCTAGATTGCTCTGCCTGGATAAAGATAACCTTCCCCCCTAGCAATACAGAAAGGGCAAGTGTTTGCTTTCAGGTAAGCAGCCATAGAAATAGCAGGCTCTCCCTGGAGGAAAAGATACCACTGAAAGAACAGATTCTTCTTGAAGCACATCTGTGTCTATGTTAAAGCAAAAATTCACTGAGAGAAAAAATTACAGTTAACCAACACAAGATCTAGGTTAGAAACTCCTAGTCAACCTCCTAGATCCCTCTGTATTCACTACTCACATACAATTAATTGCTAAGTCTTGATGTTTCTACTTTTTAAATATTTATCCAGTCTGCCCCCTTATCATATCCTTATTGCTACTACTTTAGTTCATGCCACCATCACTCTCACTGATATTATTATAATTAGTTTCTCTCAACTATTCTGTCTTCATTTCCCCTCCTTCCGTCTCTACTTCCCAATCCATTTCCTGAACACCACCATCATTACTCAGAATGATTTCACATCCATAAACCAATTATGTTTTATTTCACAGTGTGCACCAAGCATATTTTTATTTCCAATAGAAGTAAATTCAAAAGACAATAAACATTCACTTAATGTCTTTTAGCTTTTTTACTATAAGATGCTGAATTTTTAGAATTGGACATTAGTTGTTTCATCTAGAATAGTTCCTTCCTGGCTTTTTAGAAACCTAAGGTCACTAAGACTGTATCTCTGCTTTGAAATACTGTGAATTTTTGCTTATTAGATTCATATATTATGAAACAAGACTCAGATTTCATTTAAAACTTCCTTCTTCCAGTTATAGAACATTTATACTACACAAATTACTTCTCAAGGTTCTTCCAGTTATAGAACTTGGGAAGTAATTTGTGCAGTACAAATGTTTAACACACACAATATCACAAACATACACTGAAATTATAAAATACATAACACAGGTCAGCTAACAAGGAACAGACATTCTGTGTCAACATAATGCCTATACATAAGGTACAGATGAAATGATATGGTATTCTTTATCAGATGCTCTTGAAGATCTTGGGTAGTACTCACAAATTCTTAAAGATATATCAGAATTTGAAAATCATATGTTTATTATTGCTCATATATACACTTTAAAATAAACAAGAAAAATACTGCTATCATAAAATGTTTCATTTACAAACAGTTTTTAAAATAGAGGATAAAACACCAATTCATTTGCCTGGCATACATAGCCCTCCACAATCTAGCCGTTGCCTGCCTTTCTAGTCTCTTCTCTCAACATCCTTCCACACATGCTCTGTTCTCTGGTGGTAAATACTTATTGTGTTGTTTTCCATCTCAGTGCCTTTGCATATGATATTCTTTTACTGTCAATACTCTTTAATTCCCCTTCCCCTTCCACCACCATCTAACCGGATAACTTCTCCTCTATTGGACAGACAGTAACTAACCTGCAGAGCTAGACAATTCCCAGGCCACCATCACTCCTCCCACTCACTACGTGCACACACAGACAAACACATGAGGCTGGAACTAGATTCGAACCTAATAGATGTGGCCTATTAAATCTATCAAGGTTTTTATTAATTACCTTAGCTTTTCACCAAAACTACTGGAACTAACAGCTGTTAGAAAGCCTAGACGGATCACACTGAGGTTTGCACCTGACCAACTGTAAGCAGCTGTGAAAGACCTTGTTCATCAACAGGCAGGGATTCCCAGATCATCCCAGGATGTAGGCTTATCACTGCAGAAGAGACTTTACATTCCGCATGAGTATGTAGCTCATGTAACTATTTATAAATATTACATTTCTTTTTTTCTTTTTTTTTTTCAAGACGGAGTCTCGCTCTGTCGCCCAGGTTGGAGTGCAGTGGCGCGATCTCGGCTCACTGCAAGCTCCGCCTCCCGGGTTCACGCCATTCTCCTGCCTCAGCCTCCCGAGGAGATGGGACTATAGGCGCCCGCCACCACGCCCGGCTAATTTTTTGGCTAATTTTTTGTATTTTTTAGTAGAGACGGGGTTTCACCGTGTTAGCCAGGATGGTCTCGAACTCCTGACTTCGTGATCCTCCCACCTCGGCCATAAATAATACATTTCAAAGACAAAAATTTAAATGGATGAGCAAAGGACTGAAAAACAGCCAATATGATCTGACAGAGAAGAATAAAGAGAGGGAATATAAAAAATAGATATAGAAATTCAGACAAATACAGGAGTAGACAAATTGGACAAATTGGGAGCCTAGATTATATAGTAATCAGAAAAATATAAATCAAAACCACAACGTGATACCACTTTATACCAATTCAATCAGAAAAAAATTAAGAAGTCTGACAAGTCCAAATGTTGAAAAGAATGGTAAGCAACAGGATTATGTATTAGTGGTATGAGTACCAACTGGTACAATCCCTCTAGAAAGCAATTTGCCATTATCTTCTAAAGTTAAACATTTAAATAGCCTATGACTCATCAGTTTCACTCCTGTATACTCTAGAGTACATATGGAACATGTAGAAGAGGAGACATGTACAAGAAAGTTCGTAGAAGTACTGTTCATAATGGCAAAAAAACAAGATAAAACAAACGACAACAACAAAAACAGAAAACAACCCAAATGTCTATCAATAAGACACTGGAGCCAAAAGGTTTTGTATAGTCTTACCATGGAACATACAACTATAAATAAAACTATAGCTACTTGAAATAGTTAAATCTCAGTAATATAATGCTGTATTCAAAAAGTAAACACTAGATGAAAACATATAGTATACCTTTTTTAAGTTAAGAGACAATACTACTAAAGAATATATTATTTAGACACACCTATATGTGACAAAACCAACTGAAAAACCCACAAAGGAATGAAAAACATGAAATCTAGACTAGTGGTTACCTGTGATGCAGAAGTAAGGAGATGGAATAATAAAAAAAGAAATACCTAAGTAGACGAAAGTCAGTAATATTCTAGGTCTTGGATTGAGGCTGCAAAATGTGTACTTTAAAAATAAGTTAATAAAAAACAAAATTGTCATAACTATAAGAATTCCAAATGTTTTATAAGCTGTATCTATCATTTACTGCTGAGGAGTTACCAAATCTTCTATAAATAACCTTGATGCCTTAGAAATTTCAGTGAATCAATAAAGAAACTCTTGAAAAATTCAATGCAAGTATGATTCTTAAAACTTGTATACCATCTTCCTGAACTTTTTTTCAAAAAAGAGAGAAATGAAAGGGCTTTACAATACCTGATTTCCATGAAGATCCAAGACATCTAAGCTTTTTAGATTCTCCAGATTTGAGATTTTCTTGATTCTGAAAACCAGAATAAGTAGAATAAAAATATGGATGTATCACATCTATCTGTAAATCAAAGTATGCTAAGGCGTAAAGGTGTAACTCATTTTAATTTACTCTATCTACATATATAGTTATATATGTTCAACAATAATATATTTCCCTCTGATTTATTATAATTTTTAAAAATGCAATACCACTCAAGAGAAAGACAGTTTAAATGTCATCATTAGAAAAGAACAATCCTATGTCTAAGAACCTTAAGTCAATGCACTTATTCAAGGCAGTTCTTCACATTAGAATATAATCTAAACTCCTTACTTCTGCCTACAAGGCACTAACCTGGCTGCTGACTCTTCCGCCAGCCTTATCTCCTACCACAGGCTCACTCACTCGCTCTGCTCCAGCGACAGAGGCATTCTTGCTGTACCTCTAACCTGACAAGTACATTTCTACCTTAGGGTATTTATTCTTCCCGTTCCTACTCCCCTAATGTTCTTCCCTCAAAACTTCACTTTATTCAGGTCTCAGATCAAACAACTCTTCAAAGATGCTTCCAGATGACCCTATTTAAAATAGTTTTCCCTTCCTGTCCCCATTACACTGTTTCCTTTATCTGCTTTGACTTCACAGAATTGATCATAGCCTAAAATTATATTATTTTGTGTTTACATTTAAAAAAAATCTCTCTTGCCAAATCAAAATGTGAGCTTTAAGAGGACATTCTGACATGTTCTCTACTCTATCCCCAGCACTTAAAACAGTGCCTAGTGCCAAGTAGGTACCCAAAAAATATTTGTTTAGTGAATGAACAAACATACTAACTAAATGAATAAGTTGTATGCACAAGGGTATTCATAACAGGATTCTTTATGACAGAGACAAATTGCATACCACCTAAATGCTTTCTACTGGGACCTGCTCAGTTTGTAAAATGCTTATATTTATTTGATTTTTTTGATATGCCAGATGAGAACAATGGTAAAAAAAGAACAAAAAATGAAGTTCATACAACCCATCTTTATCACCATATATTTATCACCATCGATTTGTGTTGTCCTTGTTTACTGCCTCAAAGAACCATTTCCACCTCTCTAAGTGTTTTCAGAACTTGGATCATCCACTGAATAATATATATGTTATCTATACATAGTGTGTATATATGTGAGAGATATATAGTGTGTAGGTATATACATACATATTGATCATTACCATGTAAACATGATGCAGACTTAAACTTAATTAATTTCTGTCTGCACTTGATCTCAGTTATCTTATATCATTGCCAAATCAAGAATTATATTACAAGCCAATTCAATCCAATTCAATTTATAAAAATATTTTTCATATGCTCACCATGTATCATCGTTGTGTAGCTGTAGATCTTCCTCACTCCCTTATCACACACACACACCACACTGCCTTATGACCACCACCTCCTCATCAGTCTCCTCTCACATCATCACCCTGACAGAATCTGTACCCTACCCCCTGAACACTCCTACCTCACTTCGTCCAAACCATCAGCATTCTTCCAGACTCACTGGACTCTTTCACTAGCCTTCACCTAGTGCCAGGCAATTAATACTATCCTGTCTAGAATTTAAATCTCTCAAATAGCTAAATTAATAGCCCAACCAGATAGGAAAACAGGTACAACTTTCTTTTATTTTTTTTTCTTTTTTTTCTTTTTTTCTTTTTTTTTTTTTTTTTTTGAGATGGAGTCTCACTCTGTCACCAGGCTGGAGTGCAGTGGCACAATCTCGGCTCACTGCAACCTCCACCTCCCAGGTTAAAGTGATTCTCCTGCCTCAGCCTCCCGAATAGCTACGACCACACGTGCGCGCCACTATCCCTAGCTAATTGTTGCATTTTTAGTAGAGACGGGGTTTCACCATGTTGGCCAGGATGGTCTTGATCTCTTGACCTGGTGGTCCACCCACCTCGCGCTCTCAAAGTGCTGGGATTCCAGGCATAAGCCACCGCGCCTGGCCCAGGTACAACTTTCAACACAATTTTTCCTCTGCCTGCTTTGCTCCTGAAATACCTAAAACAGGTGCAGAAAATTATAGTACCCTAATCATATGGCTTAGGACAGAGCCAGGCGTTCTAATAGTAACCTGACCTCATAGCTATTAGAGAAGCCTTTTATTCCATTCCTTTATACTTCCAAGTTCACATTCCCTAAAACAGTGGTTCTCAAATTTCTGGATTTATCAGAATCACCTGGAGTGCCTGTAAAAACACTGTTTATTAGTTTCTCTTACTCTCCTTCAAACCAGCTTTGTCATCCTGCTGGTTCCCACATTATTGAATTAATTAAAATGCTGGCCTGTGATTACTATTTGTCTGAGAATTATATTTTTAACACTTCGAAAATTACACATCAGGGATAATGGAGATTATATCAGCCCAAAGTTCTCTGATTTGAAGAACCAGTGTAGTCTGTTTCTGTCTTTATCAGAAATCCTAAGCACCTTTAAGGCCCTTCAATCAGAGAAACCATCATGTGCAGTATGTATTCCCTCAGAATTCCACCAGGGCCTCACATATTCACTCCCTATCTGTTGTGACTGCAGCTTCCTTTGCAAGATTGAGAAATCTAACATAACTGACTCCATCTTGCTTCTAGTCATACAAGCTGTCTTTGCTCATTCCTACACATAGGCCAAGCTAACTATGGGGAAAAAATTAGTTTACAGTTTAACTTTAAACCAAGGATCATAATAGTCCCTTCCTGAAACTAACCTCATCTTCGTTCAGGAACCAAAAACATCTTCATAAAACTAATGAAAGACCACAAGGTTAGAATTATGTTAGGGGCCTGAATTCTGCTAAGACTGAGGCATAATTAAATGATAACCAGTCATTGTTTTCTAACCTGCCTTTCTGTAATTGCTTACTGCTCAGGAATCACAGAGCCAATGGTAATAAGATTTGTGACTTCCCCAATTTCCCCTATAGATAACATTGTTAATGAAACCTAAGACTGGTATTTGAGATATTTTTCAGATATATTTTCAGATTCTGGTAGACCAACTGATACCACCCAGACTGGTGATTTCCCCTCAGGAACTGACTCAGTGCAAAAAGACAGATTCAACACCCCTGTGATTCTATCCCCAATCCAACCAATAGGCAGAACCCATATTCCCTAGCCTCCTGCCTGCCAAACAAGCCTTGACAATCCTAGTCTCCAAATTCTTAGGGAGGCAGATTTGAAAAATATCTCTTCCTCCATCCTGCTCACTTGACTGCCTTGTGATTATTAAATTCTTACTCAGTTGCAACACCTGCTGTCTCAGTATATTGGCTTTTCTGTGCAGCAGGTAAGAAGAACCCACTGGGCTATACACATGACTTCTGGTATTAGTTTAGCTTTGACACATAGCTGCTTTATGACTCTCACATCAGATTTGGATCACCCAGGTGAACAGGAAGAAAAACAGACAAGTCGTTCAATCAGTTAAACCCAAGACCAACCAAACATCTTGCTTTCTTGTTCTCATGAGTTGCCTTTGCCATAAATTCTCTTCCCACCCCCAAACACCTGAAATGACCTAAAAACATACCCAATTCTAAAGAATTCAGAGGTAAACGAAGGCATCAGTTGACCTAGAAGGCCCCCACTGGTCAGATTATGTATTGATGTGAGGAATTTGCAGAATCCTAGCCAGTGCCCCCAAATTTGACCATTTTTACATTAACACCAACGTGACCTGAAAGATTTATTTAAAAAAGAAGCTCTTCCATTGAATAGAAACTGAAACTAGAAAAAGATGAGGCCCACCTATCACCTGAGACCTCTAGGGATATATCACAGCCTGTCTCTGCAGGCCACATTATGTTACCGATGCCAGGATAAAGACCTCACTACAGGACCTATAGGAAGGCTCAGATTTTCAGGTGTCAGAAACAAATCCTTAAGTGGGAAACTTCAAGGAGTCAAAAGGAAAGAAACAGAGAATCCCAGGTTCTAACAGAGAGTTTTTATCTCTAATCCTGGGTGATCAGAAGAAAATGCAGAGAAGTTCTCTGCATTCGCCTGTAATGACAAGGGTGGCAGAGGACCTAGAGAGGATAAGCAGGAGATACTGAAGGCAGAACAATTAGAGAACAAGAACTTTGACAGCAGTGTGGGGTTGGGAATTCTTTAGTATCAATGGAAACCTCACATACAGAACCTGAGCAAGGTTCTTTCTTAGCTTTAGAGTAAAAATCGTTGTTGGAGATGCCTGAACCCAGAGGCATGTGATGGCCCTGGATTTCCATATATGGTTCTACTGCCTTGGACCAAAAGACAATGCAGAGTAATGTGGAAAGGAGAAAGCTTTCTGAAGTTGACCAGCAGGAAGCAACAAATCATCTAACACAAATGCATGAAGAGACAGGGTAGCAGATGTACCTCCCTCTTTACCAGCATCCTCAGCCAGGTTTGCCTAACATTCACATGATAGATTTCCATCTTCACAGCTCAAAGGCCCCTTGCTGTGACAAAGTCAGCTGGCTGGAGAGCACTTGGCATTTGTTTTAGGGATCAGACTTGCATTTTACTGACACTTCAAAAACATGCAATAGGGGACAATATGGAAAGTTTTCTTCTGATTCATTTTCTTTTTGATTCAACAACACTAATAGTTCTAGAACTGTTCAATAGCTACTCCTTTATGTGAAAAATAAAATAAGATTAAAACCAAACAAATAACAAATAAAAAAGATGGAAGAGTAGAAAGAGGAAGAAGAGACAGCATTAGATTGCTTTTACTTCACTAACATAATGATATAGTAGAAAGGCATTAAGTCTCTTAGAGTTGAAAGAACAAAAAGACCTTAAATAAAGTCAGAAGCTCAGATAGACTGGTGGCTTCAAGGCACAAGTTATCAAAAACGACAACTTAAAGGGTTAATTCTAAGAAGCCAGAGAAGCGGAAAAGTACAAATAGGAAGATAGAACAGATGGAAAGATAACTTAAAATGGTAGGAACCAGGAACAGCGCTTAAATACTAGAGAAAGTGATTTTAAACATCACTAAAAATATTAATTCAAGGACTAAAAGGAGGGAATAATGACAATGGTATTAAAGAATAATTATAAGCGAGGCAAAGAAATCAGTAACTCTGAGGATCAGAAACTAGTAAAGAAATCTGGGCAAGAGAATAGGAAGCACCTGGGCAAGAGAATAGGGAGACTAGGGAATGCCTTAAATGTATGAAAAGTGAACTTCCCTTCTCACCTTACTCAGTGAACTGCTCTGGTGGCATAACTTTATTGTATAGACTTTGTATATATCTAACTTTGCAAAAGTCACTTTGCCTTTCCATTTCTCCATCTGTAAAAAGAGGAAGCTACTCTCTGAGGTCACTTCAAGCTCTAATACGCTATGATTCTATAATCTCCCTGCTACGGTTTGAATATCTGACCCCACCGAACATCATGTTAAAATTTGACCCCCAATGGGTTGCCTAATAGCAACATAAACAGACTAAAATATGGTCCAAATTTGCTCAGACTACATAACGCTTAGCTTAACACTTGAACTAATTATGGGTAATAAACTACACTGATAGGAGCCTTCATAGAAACTATGGAGGACAAACAAGAGACTAGAACTCTGGCACATGATATTGGGAAAACTATCTTATATTATCATTGGGTAGTGAGAATAAAGACAGCCAAGGCTCAATACACAACACCCCAAACTATGGCATATTGG
Organism: Chlorocebus sabaeus; assembly: GCF_047675955.1. Lineage (NCBI taxonomy): Eukaryota > Metazoa > Chordata > Mammalia > Primates > Cercopithecidae > Chlorocebus > Chlorocebus sabaeus. The sequence goes on along the minus strand of NC_132929.1, from coordinate 46,691,348 downwards.
CATACTGAGTAATTTAAGCTGAAGGAAATTGAGAAAATCATATAAGGAGGAAGCTCAGGCTGGGCGTGGTGGCCTGTAATACCCGCACTTTGGGAGGCCAAGGCAGGCAGATCACAAGGTCAAGAAATCGAGACCATTCTGGCCAACACAATGAAACCTTGTCTCTACTAAATATACAAAAATTAGCTGGGCATGGTGGTGTGCACCTGTAGTCCCAGCTACTTGGAGGCTGAGGCAAGAGAATTGCTTGAACCCGAGAAGCGGAGGTTGCAGTGAGCCAAGATGGCGCCACTGTCCTTCAGCCTGGTGACAGTGCGAGACTCCATCTCAAAAAAAAAAAAAAAGGAGGAAGCTCACTCTCTGACCTTCTCCCACCTTTCTTCCCTAAGGCCGTAAAAGGAATTTTCTGATCTACCTACCCTACCTTAAATTTAAGATGCCTTTCCTAAGCTCACTCTGTGAGCTTCTCTCACCTTTCTCCCCTGAGGCCATAAAAAGAATTCTCTGATCTATCTTCCAGATAGATAGAAGTATCTGATCCATCCCTTCCCTTTGTGGGTATAGGGCAGGAGTCCTCTGGAATGAGGGTCTTGTGACCCTCATGGAAGGAAGCAATGGAAGTAAAATACATAATATACCCCAAAAAAGGGAATGAAGACACAGAGACACCAAGAAGAATCTGAACAAATAGACTTTGCTAAGTTCCCCCAGTTTATTACCATTAGCTCATACCTCCTTTTGTCCAATCATACTGTCCACTTGCTATCAAACCTAAGCATAAAAATACACAGTTTTCCCTGTTTTGGAGGATATTCATTTATGAGGGCTCTTGTGTCATGTAAAAGTTGTATTAAATAAATTGTTAATGCTTTTCTCTTGTTAATCTTTGTTATAGAGTGTCAGCCATGAACCTTGAGATGGGTGAGGAAAAGATATTACTTTTTTTCCCTGCAAGGAGTAATCCAAGATCCATGCTAGGGTGGGAGGCGGGGAAAGATGGGGGAGGAGAACCTAGCCTGGTTATGATACTATATCTAAACTTCTTCATTTGATAATATAAAAATCATTTTTGGATTTTACTATAAAGTCCTTCTTTGTAGGCATTGCAAAAGCTATTCAGTAAAATAGAATGAAAAGTAATGAATGAATCTCAAAGAAATAAGTCAAGAACTGTAAGTTGCACTACATAATAGAGTTGTATAAAAGGAACTGGGGAAGTTCATATAGGATGTAATGTTATATACAAACTGAAACTACCTTCGGAAAAAGAATCAATTCGTGATTTGATAATCACAAAGTATCGAGTGTCTACCCTTAGTCAAACACTGGGAAGAGTCACAAGTGAAATACATAAGCCTAAAGTGAATACACATGTTTAAAGTAAGTTCTAAGGAAACAAAATCAAGGCCAAAGTCTGCTATTTACTTCCCTATAAGATATGGCACTGAAAAGCAATGGAAGTAAAATACATAATAAATGTTACTTGGTGTGACAAATTGTCAAACTGAATCTCATGAAACGAATTATGACTGGATCTTAGTCCACTCAAATAATTCAAATAATTTTTAAAAATTTTTAGCCTATTCATTTCTTAAGTATTATTCAATTCTAAGTTGTCATCTCCACATTAATCCTACACATAACATTAGGTTACAAACACACACTGCTCTACAAAGAATACCTGTTTTTCCCCAACAGAAGGACACGAAGGCATCTCAGAGTAGAAAGCCCACTGATTTCTTCAATCTGGTTATCATATAAATCCAAGGATATTAACTTCTGTAGATTAGAAATATTTTGTATCCGAGTTATAAAATTGTGTTGAAAGTTCAACAAACGAAGGTGGTCTTCCCCATTGATGATAGGACATACGGTCAGCTTTTGTCTAGAAAAAAATGTTAAAAAGTTAATTAGGTTATGATTCAGCCACCTACCTCCTCTTACAAATATTAGTAGTAGTATCTTTGTGCTCTCATTCTGTGAGGAGAAAAAAATAAGTTGGACCACTTCCAACCCCCATGAACTAAGCGACCTGTATTTAATTGCAAATCATTCACAAAAAAAAACCAATAGACTTTGACAGGGTTTATTATTAAAATTATGTCTAAGCTCTCATTATATTAAAAAACTCAAATATAATTTTTTTCATATGAAATTGACTTAACATGAGAAAACATTCAACATAATTGTCTTTTGTGATAGAGGTTTAAATGACTGAATCTTGTCACATAACCAGACAAGTGCCCTTGGCATCAATCCACTGATGTAACGACTGCCCAGGCAACTAAGTCATCAGAGTTAAAAACATATAAAAGGGTCTCTCAGGGAATCATAGACTGTTGAGCTAGATGACATCTTCAAATGAGCAAGAAATTCAGCCATCTACAGATCGATTTGATTAAAAAAAAATTCATACTGAGATGTATTAATGGCAAAGTGGTCCTTAACATTTCCTCAGAAACTAAGATTTTATGTATACGTTTACATGCTCAACACTTTGAACTTTGCAGAACATTTAGAGTCCTACAGGGTAGGACGAAACCTTAAAAATATATGCTTTCAGCTGTATTTAAAACAGTAAGCCTCTATTATGCAAAATGTTGTTACGTATTACATGTGAAGTAAGTAAGTTCAGGGCCCTTTAAGAATTCTAGTAGTAAAATAATAGGGGCAGACAGGAGGTCCTGCGTGATTCTAGTCTGAGAGGTCAAAAGGAGTCTTCAAGGAAAATACAGCTCTATCGGAGTGTGAACAACTCTAATACGGAAGTTTATTAGAAATACTCTCTTTCTGTAGAAATCAAGTTAATGTAAGCTTTAAAGAAAATAAATCAGAGTGTTACTAGCATAACTGAAACTATGAAAGTGATCAGAATCTTCCTGATAAAGAGAAAAAATAATGATTCGCAGGAAAAACAAGTAACTGAATGTTAATGGCTAACAAAGATATGATGTTTAAAAATATAGATTCTGAAGAAACCTGTTAAAGATAAAGGAAAAGAAAAGGAAATTTTGGGCAATAGTTTAATTCTTTTAATGTATGGTTAATTTTATAATTCATTTCATGCATTCAATTATTTTATCACAGAATATTTAAAATTCACTTATATATTCAATTATTTTATCACAATACTTTATCCAATTATTTTATCACAATATTTTATCCAACTATTTTATCACAACTGTGATAAATCAATACATTTAGTATATAAATTATAAATTAATAAATTATAAGTATTCTACCTTAAAATTTGTATCTTTGTGCATCAGCTTAGCAAAAAATTGAATTTGTCTCACTTCTGCTTCAGTCTTTTTCTTTTTATCTTAAACTTACTGATATTCCCCAACTTCTATTTCATCCAATTCTTGAATCGGTCATCACTAAGATAGGAAAATAAATAACCTACAACCTCCCTCTTACATAAGCTACCATAGATTGAAATAAAGTCACTTTCTCTGATACTAAACACAGTGGTTAAGTCCCAGTGCCAAGGCTCACTTGTATACCACTTAACCCCACAAACCTCTGTCACTCCAACAAAACAAGCAAGCAAACATACATAATAACCAGAGAACCAGTGCCCGCAAGGGGAGTTTCTAGGCCTACAAAACTCTTGAGTTGTTACACCTCCTACCCCATTACTGATACATCTATTGGACTATGCCTTTGCTTCTGTGTTTCCTTCTGGGTGCTGATAAGCTGTCTTTCTGGTACTCCAGGGCTAACCTAACTCCCAAAAGAGCCAGAGCCTAGCTCTTCTAAGTAGTTCTTCTCAGGGTTGGATTCTGCTCTTGACCCCTCAGTCTCCTAGCTAAGAAGCTGCAAAGCATGGCATATCTGCCTTTGGAAATCACTGGCACTACCCACTGGCTCTCAGAAGTGATCCCTGAGTTAGTTTCTTGCTGCTAGCTGAACTTTCTTGACTGCACATCCTGGTTCTTGTCAAACGGTGCCTAACTTTATATCTTTGTGATTCTGTCATTTCACAACCAATGAAGTGGAGTCAGTTCTCTTAATCCTGACTTTCTTGATAAGCAAGTCTCTGCCTGATCAAAGTTTGCTTCTCCATCCCAGAGGCCCATGCTGTTAAGGACCCATCTTCACAATTGCCTGAGTCACCCCAAGCTACAAAGGAAGTGCCTAACTTGTTATGTCATAGTCTTAAAAATACTGGCTCCTGTTAATATCAAGTAACATGAAACGGAAGGAAGCTGAGGTACTATTCTTGGCCAGTCTTTCAGAGATCAAAAGAAAAGTTATCAAAAAAAATCCCTCAAAACATTTTAAAATATAAAATATAATGAAAGTTATAAATATTAGACAGCATTCTCAAAAACCATCTATACCTCAAAGATGTCATGAGCGATATTGCCCTTCAGTGTTACTTTCCATACAAAAGAACATGTTGGAACCTCCAGCAGTTTTTCCCAACTATAAACACAGACAATTCATTATAATTTGTTGTCAGGTGTGCACTGCTAAGCTAAAGGTATGCATAGCAGAGATGTTTTCTCTGCTGGTTACACCACTGGGGTAGAGGTTGGGATCCTTCATCCACCATGCTACTGTGGATAGTTTCCTAGATGTAAAGATGGGGATCAAGTTCTAAATATATTCATGTATCAAGAATATAAAGCATGTTTTATATTCAATAAAGAGCATGTTTTGTACCAGGTTCTGTTCTAAATACCAAGAATACAGAACTGGACAAAAATTTCTATGCTTATGGAACCTGTATTCTAGCAGGAGACAGACAATAAACATAGTAAGTAAATAGTTATTAAGTTATAGGGTAATAAATGCTAAGAAGAAAAATAATGAAAGCAGAGAAGGGGGCTGGAGACTTCAGTGTGTAAGGGGTTGCAATTTTGGAGAGGATGGCCAGAGAAAATCATCCCTGAAATGATGACATTTGAGCAAAGATCTGAAGGCGGTAAGGGAATGAACCTAAAGATATGAGGAGGAACAGCATTCCAGGCAGAGGGAATAGCAAGTACCAAATTCCTGAGGTATAATCACTCTTGGTGTATTCAAAGAACAGCTAGGAGGCAGGTATGATTGGAGCAGTGAGTGAAGGAGAGTGTAGGAAGAGATTAAGCCAGTGAAGTTAACAGGAAACTAGACTGGATAGGGCCCAGGCAGCTCATGTGAGGATTATATTGTAGTTTTTTTCTATACTAAAATCCATTTTTCATCAATGTCATATTTTAGAATTGCTGTAGTACTCTTGCGGAGTATAGTCAAGCTCTTTTATTTATATAGATATAAAATTCCTCACCATACCTCAGGAAGGAGAAGCAAAAAGTTGGTTTTAAAAAAATGATTATATCTAAATAGGAGAATTGAATAACTGGGGAACAGGAGGAAGGAGGGAGACTTGCATCTTTCAAATCTTGTACCATGTCTATGTATTACCTAGTCAAAAAAAAGAAAATAAAATAAATTGTCCTCACCTTTCTAGGCTCAACCTGTCTGAGTAAAGAATTTTCTCTTCAGAAGAACGTTGAAGAATAGGAAATGATGACAATGATGAGCTCACCAAATTAATATGATCACCTATTAAAAATGATATACAAATTACTTAATTAAGAAAAGCCTTCAAAGTCTTGAAACTAAAGTCACCTTATACTTGGAGAATTTTGGCACCATAAATATCTTATCTAGCAAGTATAGTTTCCATAGCTCTCCACATTTGAAATTAATTACTAAGTTGAATCTGTTTCTTTCCTTCTTAAACCTAAACTATGTGTTCCATGTATGCCAAATAATTTTTCCCTTGCCTTACAGATTGGTTAAAAGTACAGAACTACTCCAGTGCTATCTTTATCCCTTTGGAATCCTAACTCCTTGTCTTAAATTCTAACTCTCTATAACTAAAATGATTGTCCCTCATTACCAGATATATTTGGGCCAGCGCTATGACAGCCCTGCCAGATTCTGGATTTTGAAGGTATTTTAATGGAAGAATCTCCAAATGCTGACAAAGAGCTCACGGTAGTTTTCATTTCCAGCCCATACAGTTCTGTCACATTTGTTGTGGATGAGATGCATAGGAAATACACAAAAAGTAGTTTTGGATAGCAGATGTAAACCTTGCATCATCTCTTTCTTTGTATGTTCAGCCACTATTAGTAGAGAATATTGCCAAGATACCAAAGTGGATATCAGTAAATCTAGTATTCTCATAGTTAGGGTCCACGCAGTATATGATACCCCTCTAAAGTTTATAGGCTGTTTGTTAGATGGTGTGCTTGCCATTATGTAGCCTTCAATCTAACAGACTGAAATAAATACACATATGAAATTCATAAACAGAACAACATACATAAATGCAGAATAAAAAGAATACCTATTTGTAAATTTGCACATAAGTGTGTCTGGTTATTCTTTACTTAATGAAGGTGGTTACAGATGGGTTTGGGGGAAGGTGAATACTAAGATATTTTCTAAAGAACTAGAAGAATGTAAATGGTCAAGAAGGAACGATGAGAAGTTCCAGAAATGAGGTAAGATTTGAGTAATGGGTCAAATGTGACAGTTTGAATGCCAGAGGAAATCTACCATATTCTCCTCTATGAAAAGAAAATCTTCTGAGCAGCAACTGATGTTGAAATGCTTAAAGGCAGCAGTAAGTATAATAGTAAAATAGAACCTGAGGTTACCACAGAATTCTGCTGTTGAAACTAACAAAAAGATCAAAACCAAATCTAGAAAGCTAACCTACTTTTTGGGAGGTCACCAGACAATATAATGACAACTTAAAATCAAGTTCTATATAAATCATATTAAAAAGCTATAAGGCAATGGCATTTGCTAGCTTCCTCAGGTCTGCAAGGCATAAACTGAAGTATCTCAACCCTAGTTTCTTGAACAAAATAATCAGTGCTCACATCCCACTTTTCTGGATATTATGAAATATCAAGATAATAATGATGTTCTAGAGCATAAGCATTCAGAATTGACATCATATTCACCAACAAACTGATTTTCTGGCATGACCACATGCTAGCAGGATACCTAAAAGCAACCACAAGTCAGTAAACTGATTTGGATATCAAGTCAAGATGGTTAAAAAAACAAAAACAAAACAAACAAAAAACAGTCTAAAGACTGACTGCAGTCTAAGAACTAACTAATTAAAGATTAATTGGTCAACTAAAGATAAAAGATTGAAAAACTCCAAGCAGCAGACAACCTCAATTTCTCTTGTTAGCATTAGTCAGGTTTTGTGAATTATTTTGTTAAGGCTTCAAGGTAATCCTCAGTTTTTAAGAGGCAAATTTAAACTTTACAAAACTTGAGATACAGAAGCAATAATCAAAGATTAAATTTAATTTACACTCAGTGAATAAAGGAATTTTATCCTTAAACTTTCTAGCTCTTTTTATACACAGAAGTTATAATCAATATCAGCATAATGAACTTACTATCAATGTGATATACTGCTTACAATAAACAGAAAGCCATAAGAATGATTAGGGTAAAAGGCCTTAAATCTACCACACAACAAGATCTTCTAAATAACTGAGAACCAGAGAGATCCACAGTTAAAATATCCACATATATATGTGGGTATATAAACACCCACATAAAAACTACATTACTATGTGGCAAAATTTTCATTGTAATAGTTTATTACTGTTTATTTCATTTTTCTTCCTTTTTGAGACAGGGTCTTGCTCTGTCACCCAGGCTGGAATGCAGCGTGGCATGATTACTGCTCCCTGCAGCCTGAAACTCCCGAGCTCAAGCGATCCTCCTACCTCAGCCTCTCGAATAGCTGGGACTACAGGCATGTGCCACCACACCCAGCTAATTTACGTATTTTTTTACAGATGGGGTTTCATCTTATTGCCCATGTTCAAGATGGGGTCTTGAACTCCTGGGCTCAAGCAATCCACCCATCTTGGCCTCCCAAAGTGCTGGGATTACAGGTGTGAGCCATAGCAACCGGCCTGTTATTATTTATTTCTTATATTACTATTTAACTTACCAGATATGTAGCCCTTGTCTTCCCAATAAAATTTACAAGCTCCTTGGGTGATGAACCTCATTTTACATTCTTTATATTCTTGGTAAAATCTAAATTCAGTAGGCAATCAATAGACAAATTAATTGTTTTTCCAGTTTACTAAGACTTAATTGAAAATCTATTTTGTGTGTGTTATTTCTGTTTTAAAAAATCTCAATATAAATAGCATCTCAAAGTGTTAAGAAGTATAATGGTCTAAATTTGGTAAGAATGTTCATTGCACTGTATGCTAGATACACAGATGGCTGGATGGCTGGTTGGATATATGAATATATAGATGAGGAGATGGATGCATGGATGGATAAATGAACAGATGGGTGGATAGACAGACGGGTGGATGGATGGATGGCATAGTACATATTGCCATATATGTGCGTCCATTCGGCCCTGTCTTTGAGATTGTTTTGGTAACGAAAATCTTAACTCTAGATTTTCCAGTGATTTATCATTATCTTAAGAGCAAAGTATTGCCTCTTCCCTTCTACACACATATTTTAAAATTCCTAATTAAGGGATTTAATCAATAAGGTCAGGTTAACTGAAATTTTATTATATAGTAGTTCCTGCAATATATGGCGCTTATAGAATCTCAAAGACACAGGGGTTAACTCTTAGTATTCTAAGAAGCCTAAAAGAAATCACATATCAAGTTTTAAACTCACTAACTTAAATAAAATATCAAGTGTCTTTACTTTTGACTGAGAGTACCACTGGTTAATTTGTGTGGACAGACTATCATATGTTTGATTAATTTTGAAAAATAAGAAATGGCTGAAATTAATTATAATGTTTGGGTATCAAGACAGTTTATTAGACAGCCATCCCTAAGCTTTTCCTGATGAAGTGCTACTTATAATTTTTCCAAAATTTTATGCCCTTGGAAGTAAAATTTGAGTACAAAAGTCAAGAAAATAATTAAGTTGCCCGGCCTTCTTTGCACGAAACTGCCTGGAACTATTGAGGGAGCACATTGAAAGCAACCAGGTACACATTTAAGACATTTTAAATGAGTATCCTGTCACAGAACCTAATTTTGAATAAATTTTTTAAATAAAAAACCAATTAGGTTTTTTTTCCCTAAAGAGTTAATTCATACTAAATGGGTCATTACTTACGTATAAAACTTTATTCATCTCTCAAGTTCACAAAATTCAATACATCCATACTATTTCCTCATTAGCAAATATCTAGTAACACTTTACCACTTAAATAAATTTGCCTGGCCAGCCGTCCTCAAATCTGTTTACTAACTCCCTACTTTAACTCAAGAAAAGTTTAGTGAAAGTACTTAATTTTGATTCGTGATTTCGGGAAAACTTTTAAGATATTGTTACTAAAAATGTTAAGGAAATTCACAATGCAAGCATAAAAACCCTTGTTGAGGCTTCACATCTATAATTCTGTACCTAAAAGAGTGACTGGCATATAATACTTGCTTTATAAATATGTACTGAACTGAATCAAAGAAGGCAAAGATAGATGCTTCCTGAACTGTGGAATTGCAGTTAGGCTGATGTCATGTCCAGCAATTGGTCAAGACAAGAGTGTAGAATGTAGGAAAGAGAAAAGATATGTCAGATTAGATGGGTCCAAGAAGTCAGCCCAGAAATAAAAAGAGAGAGAAAATTACCCAATATTTAAAATCACTATATGTTCCCACAGTAATAACATGAACAACCTGGAAAGGCCTATATTGATCAGCCCTCTCATATAAACTCCTAAGAGGTAAAGGCAGTTTTGTATATGTGGATTCAGAAGTGTTTAACATGAGCGCATTACACAAAGCTAATGGCTGTCAGCAACAAACCAAGATTCAAATGTGAAGGAAATTTTTCCTTGATTTGAAAAATATAACCAGATCATATGAGGCACTATTTGTCAAAGGATGACCCACAAACCATATACCTCAGAATCACTTGTGACATTATTAAAATGCACATTTCCAAATCCCACTCAAGACCTACAAAATCAGAATGGGGAAGATGGAGGGGGAGCGCTAAGAATGTGCATTTGTAACAAGATCCCAAGTGATAGACACTAAAGTTTAAGGCCTTTAATATAAAATCTATAATTATATGTGATAGTAACAGGGAAAGATTGTTTCTTTTCTACTGCTGACTTTCCATTCTTTCCTTATTTCCTTAATATTTGTGTTCCCGTACGCTTACTCTCTCTAATTAGTGACTTCCAAATACTGTTCTAATACAGTATCTGAAACATTCTTTTTCCATTCTCTAGTGTATAGCCCACCCTTAAAGGAAAATAATAACAGCTTTTTCCTATATTGGAAATAATCTACTATGCTATATATATACAACCAATGATTTTTTTAAAAATACCAAACCAATTTGGTCCCAGTGAACCATTTCATTTTAAATTCAAGTTTATTTGGATCTAGTAATTCAACATTATTAAACAGTTAATATTCTTTAAAGATGATGAACCACATCTGATCTCTACTCACTGACAGTACCTTGCCTACTTGAGTAGTTTCTTTCAAGGTCATGTTGTAAAAGTCTACCGGGGAATGACGATGTGTCTTTATTTAGCTTGAATTCAACCTGAAAAACATTATTAAAGAAAAAAATATTTGGAGGCAAATTTAACACTAAGCAATGAAGATAATAAAAAAAAACATATAATAACTGATACACATGGTACAGTGTGGATGAACCTTGAAAACATCATGCTAAGTCAAAGAAAACTGACACAAAATACCACATAGGCAAATCCATAGAGATGAAAAGCATATTTGTGGCTTCCAGGCATTTAAGGGAAGCAGGGAATGAAAAGTAACTGCTTAATGGCTATAGGGATTCCACTTGGAATGATGAAAAAATTCTGGAACTACATAGAGGTGATGACTGCACCTCTATCATTGTATTTTACCACGCACAAAATCAGGGTCAATTTTATGAGGTCAGATAAAAGATACTCCAAGCTGAGACACTTCCGATCCCTCCATGCTCTCACCACAAATACAATGATTAAAGAACCATTTGCTACAAAAAAAAGCACACAATATAAATCAAATGCTGTTGAAAAACATCACTGTTTTGATCATTATAATCCCTTTAAATGTCCTATTATAACATAAGACAATTGTATATTTAAGTCTTCTAAGAAGGGTTTTCACTTGATCTAAAACTGATCTAAAATAACTATCTGGTAGGAGGAATGAGAAAAACAAAACCAAAACAACTTCTTATGATTAGCCACAAAAAAACCCAAATATGTACCTTGAAAAAATTAAGATGCTTCTAATGTATCCACACTATAAACATTATGTTGCCATTTGCATTATATCCTTAGGAATTATATGACCTGAAGGTATTTCCTCTGAATAGATGTCCACACAAGAGAAAGTGAATGGTTTGGAAAAATTGTTTGGATGAGGCACACAGTCCCTAGAAACATTATAGTGGTGGGAAAGGATTTGTCCAGAGAAATCAATTAGGAAAGCTCTGGAGGGTATCCATTATGCTCAATTACAATAAAGAATATTTTTAAATTAATCTAACTGATGCTTATTTGAGATGATCAAATGATCTATTTTCCGAGTGTTCACTATTTTCATATTCATATATAATGTCATCAACAGCTGCCTCCTTGACTAACAATGTCCTTCCATTTACTTTCCTCATGTCTTTTTTTACCCTTCTTCATGCTGTTATGTGTGAACTCTGCCCTTCACTTTAGAGTTCTTCCAGTGATGCCTATTTAATAACTTTTTAGGAAACACCTGAATTGTGATGGTTAGAGGTTTCCAACATGGTCAAAGGAGGAAAAATCACGTTGTGTCTTTAGACATAGTGTGTAGAAAGTAGGTGAGTATAAATGCTGAGGTGAGACAGAAGGAAAAGAGAAACATGTTGATCTCAAAATCTCAAAAATTAAATCAAAAGCCAGAAATTCTAGAAATGCTAGAGACATTATGGGCAAATAGTCTAGGGGAAAAAATCTCATATTCACATTATAACTTCTAAATAGCATTAAGTCTAACATGTGTCCACTGCTAACCTATTTTTTTCTTCCCTGATTTTAAATGGGATGTGTGGATATGCCCTCCCAATTACCATTTTATCTAAGGTGTCATCAGTAGTAAGACATACCATTATTTTACCCTCTACTAAGAAAGAAAAAAACCTCCCCAATTAAACTATGACATGCCATCAATTTTAAGAAGGCTCCTGATTTCAGAAATGTGTAAGTATCACTGGGTGCGGTGGCTGTTGCCTGTAATCCCAGCACTTTGCAAGGCCAAGGCAGGTGGATCGCTTCAGCTCAGGAGCTTGAGAACAGCCTGGGCAACATGGCGAAACCTGTCTCTGCAAAAAATACAAAAATATTAGCCAGGCTTGGTGGCATGTACCTGTGGTCCCAGCTACTCAGGAGGCTGAGGTAGGAGGATTGCTTGAGCCTGGGAGGCAGAGGTTGCAGTGAGCCAAAATTGTGCCCCAGCGCCCCAGCCTGGGTGACAGAGCTAGACCCTGTCTCAAAAAAAAAAAAAAAAAAAAAAAAAAAAAAAAAAAAAGTGTAAATGTCAAAAAAAAAAAAAACCACACACACACACAAAAACCTTACCTTTTGTAATCAATAAAATAACACTAAGTTTTTTAAAGAGGGCTATTTTGGCTTTATGTAGGCAGAAAGTAAGAACTAGCTTTAAACTGGAAATCAAAGTAAATCGACTTAAATTTTTCAGTTTAGAATCTACTCTTCAATCATGCTGCTATTTGTGTAGAAAATAAAACAATCTTCTATTTAAAGGCCAACCTTCTTAAATCTTACTTTGTTTTTTTCAGGAAGCGATGATGTTTGAATAACCAGATGAAGCCCACAGTTCACCTGAAATGTAAAAATTAAACCATAAAATTTGCTCTTCATACACAAACACATATTTCCAAAAAAAGGTACACATAAAAATATAACAAAAAATTAGAACAGAATGCTCGATTTCTGTTTCTGGTAAATGACCTTGTTCTGAGGATTTGCTGAAAACAATAAAATCACATCTAAGAATTAAAAGATTTCACTGATTTATTTTCCAAAATGTCGGCAGCAATTTAACCCTCTAGTTAGTACTCAGGCTTTCAACATTTGCCATTCAGGTCTAAATAAATATCTCAATGGGACAGGTGAAAGAGGTGGGACTCCCTAATGATAAATTCTCTTCACAGTCAAAAGGAAAAGAAAAGAAAAAGGAATTGACTGGCCAAAGGAATTTAAATAAACCCGAGCCTTTCACAGCAGACCAGCTCCACCTTCTGGGGAGCGCAGATCCTGGACAAGACTTTGAGTACCTATCATACAATATTAAATTGTGCTTTGGTCCAGCCCACGAACCTCAAACGCCGGTCAGACAATAGCTTGAGCAGACCCAGCGGCCCCGGTCCCAATAATACAGCCCATCTCCTAGGACAAAGACACCAGTCAGAAAGAGTACCAGTGGGAAGAAAGAGAAAGTAGAAGGCCCAGCTTACGTTGTTCGCAGCCCGGCCAGAAACAGAGCGATATTTCCCGGGAATCATGATAGGAGACAGTCCAGGATCTCTGTTAGATCTGCCTTCGAAGTGACGCTACAGCAGAGATTCAAAGAGACCCGAAAGAGGTCATCTCCCAGGCAACCGGCTCAGGGTTACCATGGAAACGGCCATTTCCGGTCTGGACCTCTCCCGAATCCATAGGGCCACGCAGTTGTTGTAGCTTCTGGTTGTATTCGTGAGAGCCCACTGCGTCACCACTTCCTCGTTCTATGTTCCCGGCCTCATAAAAACAGAGCGGGAGTACTGGGAGGAGGATAAGCTTGGGAAGAGCTTGGCCACATTGGTGGCTATGACAACCACCACTTCCGGTCCGTTCCTCTTTACGGCCCACCTCAGCGCTGCCCGCGCGAAATTTGTATCCCTCTGCTTGTGTCCACCTGCTCCTGGGGAGCCGTGCAGGGAGGAGGAGGAGGAAGACATCGAAGAGCCCTCCCACTGGGGGCCCCAGATCGCCACTTCCGGTGGCCAGAGGTAGGGAAGGAAACGATCCCGACCCAGAGGGGACAGGTGAGGAGGAGAGGACGTGCCTCGCCGAGGCAGCTGCAAGGAGCGTGCCCAAGGGCGAAGGTCCAGGGAGCCCGGCTCCCGCGCACCGAAGACGGCAGCCATGCCGGCCCGTTGTGTGGCCGCCCACTGCGGCAACACCACCAAGTCTGGGAAGTCGCTGTTCCGCTTCCCCAAAGACCGAGCCGTGCGGCTGCTCTGGGACCGCTTCGTGCGGGGCTGCCGCGCCGACTGGTACGGAGGCAATGACCGCTCGGTCATCTGCTCTGACCACTTTGCCCCAGCCTGTTTTGATGTCTCTTCGGTTATCCAGAAGAACCTGCGCTTCTCCCAGCGCCTGAGGCTAGTGGCAGGCGCCGTGCCCACCCTGCACCGAGTGCCCGCCCCGCCACCTAAGGGGAAAGAGGAGAGAGACCAAGCAGGCCGCCCGGACACGGGAGGAGAGCTCCAGGCAGCCAGGCATTCTGAGACTGTCCCAGATCCAGTCTCCTGTACACATCCACGAGCTGGGAAGCAGGCTGCGGCTTCACAGGTAAAGAGAGACCACCGAGGGTTGTGGAAGGACCCCTGGACTCTGACTGGGCTCTTCCACTTAGTGTCACCTTGGGAAAAGCACCTCATCTCGAAAGTTCCTGTTTTCTAATCTGCAAATTTAGGAGTGTACTTTAGAGGTGATCTCCAAGGTCCCATTTAGCACTAACACTTTGGAATTAAGTAACCCAGTTAATTCCTTCTAACTGCTCCTCCCCAAAACACACACACACATACACACACAGTCTTGTCCTGCAGAGTATTGAGTTGCTTTCACTCCCTGCTTCAGGGTTTTTAAATAGAAAGGGTTTAATTTGAGCAAATCTCCAGGACTGGGGTGCTTGAAACTGTGTTTGCACAACATTACATAAGCTTGAGGAAAGTCCCTTATTTGTGTCACAGATGATGGAGTGAAGGAGATGTGGAGCTACAGATGAAGATGGAGCTTGCTAATAAATCCCTTCCCACCCCTAAACTTTCTTTTGACTGGTACTAGCTCTAGCTGCCTTTAAGTTCAGTATCCCTGGTGAGCTGGATTTCCCCATCTTGCTCTCTTCTGCCTACTTTTCTGTTCCTTCTAAACATTTTTTGCACTTATTTTGCATCTGGTTACTACTACCTTCTTCCCCACTTACCATTTTAAAGAAAACTTTCCAGCCTTCCTTGTGATAAACTTCAGCCTTACCGCCATGACACAGATTAAATTATAGCAAGAGGTTAGTAATTTCCTCAGGAGTTTGTAATCCTTACTTAGGTCCAGTTACCAGAACAACACTCTTTCTGCAGTACTAACCTGCTTCCTACATTGGGGTGGGTGTTTAAGACCCTTTAATGGCATCCTGCAATTATTAAGATAAAGAACAAAATTATTAACCCAATTTACATGGCCCTGCATGCTTTTCCCCCCTGCATACCACACTAGCCCTATCCAAGGCCACTGTCCCTGTTGCTCACCGTGTACCATCATGCTGACCTTTCAGTTCTTGGACATACTATATTACTTCCTACCAACAAGACTTTGCTCAGTTGTTCCATGTATTATAATACCCTGGAACTATGCCCCTCCCACTCCCATCATTACCAATTAAGTCTTTTTCCCTTAAAAATCAGCTAAACATCTTTCCCCTTGATCACTTAGTTATGTACTCTCATTCTTCGTGTACTGCATGTGATTCAATAGTACAGATATTTCAGTAGCACTTACCATAATTGCCATGAAATAATTGTGTAGTTTGCTTAATATTTGTTTCTTACATTAGAATGTAAGCTCCATGAGAGCTAGGATCATGTCTGATTTCTTTGCCATTGTATTGCAGTGCCTAAAACAATATTTTACAAATTTAAGTAGTTCAATAAAAATTTGTGGAATGATTACATGATTATAAGAACAATTTTTTTGCATTATAATTGAATTTTCAATTATCTGCCAGTTTCCCTCCTCACCAAGCTGTATATCTGTCAAGATAGCTGCCTTTTCCTTGAACCATCGGTCTACCATCACCACCTATGCAAACTTTGCCCAAACATGTACATCCATGTACATATATATGTGTGTAGCAAGAGAGATAAATACTAAACATGTGCCCCACACATCCCCCTACACCATTTTTCTTCTTCATAATTATACAACCTAACCAAAAACTGGGAGAAGAAAAGCCAAGCTAGTCAAACAACCAAAGTCTTTATAACCCATAAAAACTAACCATTGGGAGACAGATCCAGCATACATAATAAATCTGTTTTCCATTTAGTAAGTGTAACCAGCCAACATTTATAACAATCCATAGTACATTAATATATTTGCTGAATTACGAGAAAAAGACGTATGAGTTCTAAAATAGTCCCTTTAAAAGTATATAAGGTTAAAAAAAGATTTCGAGTTAATAGCAATATAGCAATAAATGTTCAGCCTGGTCTGGATAGAGAACCCTAATCATATCGCTAAAAAATTGGCTTGTCTATCTGACTTCTTCCCCCACCCAATGTTTTTCTTCCTAATCCCAGGACTAGCTGTCTTCAAATCATATTTCCAGTCATTCTACAACATTTATTGAGGAGCTATTGTAGTAACTGTTCTGGGTGCTTGGTGCTATATATAGATAAATACAAATGTGAATGTTAAATATCCTTAGGGGGCTTCAGAAAAGATAAGACACCACTTCCAAGGAAAGAAAGGGGCTTGATTATTGTTTTCCCTTAACTGTTAATTGTGCATTCTTTTTTTAAAAACCCAACTGAATTTTTTAAATTGTTTACTTGAACTATAGCAAATACACAGAAAAGTGAACAAAAGTGGACAAGTCATTAAATTATCATGAACTGAGCATGTATAACCACAACCCAGGTCAGAGAAACAGAACATTGCTAGCACCCCAGGAGTCACTATATCCATATTATTGCATATAACAGTAGTTCATTTTCATTGTTATGTAGTATTCCATTGTGTGACTATACCAAAATTTGTCTGTCTATTGTTGAACATTTGGGTTGTTACCCATTGGGGATATCATAAGTAATACTACTATAAACTCTTGTACATGTCTTTTGGTCCACATGTGCACACATTTCTGAGGCTATCTACCTAGAATTGCTGGGTCATAGTATTAAACTTCAGTAGATAATACCAAATAGTTTTCTAAAATACTTGTACAAATTTACACTTCTACCAGAAGTATGATAGTTTCCATTGTTCCACATTCTTGCCCATATGTGGGATTTCTAGTCTTTCACATCTGAGTCCATTTGCAGAGTGGGTAGTAGTGTTTTTGTTTTTCATCCCCTGATTACTGATGAAATTAGTAAGAAAATGCCTTTTGAAATATTAATTGGATATTTGGGTAGCCTTCAGTGACATGCCCTTTTAAATCTAGCCCATTTTTCTGTTGGATCGTCTGGCTTTTCTTGTTGATTTAGAATTTTTAATAGATTCTACCTCGAAGTCCTTTTTCAGTTAAAGGTTTTTGTCATTTCCCACTGTGGGTTGCCTCTTGGTTCTTAATAATGTCTTTTGATGTACTGAAGTTCTTAATTCTGATGTAGTCCAAATTACCAATAATTTTCTTTGTGCTTAATACTTAAAACATTCTACTATGCTGTTTGTAATAAACTTTGTTGTTTTTACTTTTTATATTTAGATCTAATTCAGAATTGATTTTTGTGTTTGGTGAGAGGTAGGATTTAAGTTTCATTTTTCCCAACATTGATACCCATTTGACTCAGCATCTTTTACTGAAACTACTAGCATTTCTTCTTGGCCTTGCAATGTCAGCTTTGTCATAAATCAAGTGCCCTTTATATGCATAGGTCTGTTTCCACATACTTTATTCTGTTTCACTTATCTGTTTGCCTGTCTTAGCAAAAATATCACAGTGTCTTATATAGCTTTATTAAGAATTAATATCCAGTTGATTAATACCTCTTGTTCATGTTTGTGGATATTTTAACTATGTTGGGCTCTTTAGATTTCTAGATACATTTCAGAATTGGTTTGTCAATTTTCACAAATTATGTACTAGAATTTTGATTATGACTCCATAGAATTCATAAATGAATGTGGGAATAAATGTCATATTGACAATATTGATTCTTCTAATCCATGAACACATATCTCCATTTATTTGGGTTTTAAAATTTCTCTTAAAAGTTACTCATGGCATTTGATATAGAGGTCTTATATATCTTTCATTAGATTTATTCACAGCTATTTGATTTTGCTACTATAAGTGGTATTTTAAATTTTATAATCTATAAGCATATATTGATAAATTAATTTTTGTTGAACTTGTATCCAAAAATCTTGTTAAACTCACTTATTAATTTCAATAGTTTATAAATTTTCTTGAATTTTATAAATGTACAAAAATATCATCTGAAAAAAGTGTTTGATGTTCGTGTTTTTATTTCATATTCTTCCTGTTGCACTGGCTTGAACCTCCAGTACAGTGTGGGGAACAGAAGAGGTGAGGGGAATCCTTTTCTCATTCCTAATTTCAGAGGGAAAACCTTTAATATTTCCCCATTTGATATGATTTTTACTATACTTTTTTATAGCTCTCTTTGTAATAAAAAGAAATGTTCCCCTTTATTCCTAGTTTAAATTATAAATAATGGTGAATTTTATCAAATGGTTGTTCTGAATCTATTAAGGATAACATTTTTATTATGTTAATATAGTAAATTATAGTAAATTATATTGCTTGATTTTAAAATATAGAATCAAACTTGCATGGCTAAAATAAACTCAACTTGGTCAAAGTGCTTTATTCCTTTCTCATATTGCTTAATAAAATATTAGCTAAAATAAAATATTTAGGATTTTTGTATTGGTGTGCATGAATGAAACTGGTCTACAGTTTTTTTCTTTCTTGGAATGCCTTTCTCAGGTTTGGTATGAAGATTATGCCAGCAGATTTGGAATTGTTCTTTTTTCATTCCCTGGAATGTTTATATAAAATGCCATTATATATGCATTAATAAATTTGGTATTAATATTTGGTAGAACTTATTGATAAGACAGGAGTTTTCCTTTTGGAAAGGTTTTTTATGATGGATTCAATTTCTTTGTTATAATGTTATTCAGAGTTCTTTTGTTTATCCATATTGATAAATAGTATTTTGTTTATCTATTCTGATAGTGTTTTTTAATTTGTCTGTTCCATCTAAATTTTTAAATGTATTGACACAAAACCTTCATGATAATCTTGTATTTGAAAAAATTCTGTTTGAGCGAAGTAATTTTTGCTTTTTCATTTTTTCTTGATCAACTTCACCAGATGGTTTATTGATTTTTTTTTTTTTTCTTTTTTAGACGGAGGCTCACTCTGTCACACAGGCTAGAGTGCAGTGGCTCAATCTCGGCTCGCTACAACCTCTGCCACCAGGGTTTAAGCAATTCTCCTGTCTCAGCCTCCCAAGTAGCTGGGATTACAGGTGCCTGCCACCATTTCTGGCTAATTCTTGTATTTTTAGTAGAGATGGAGTTTCACCATCTTGGCCAGGCTGGTCTCAAACTACTGACCTCCAGTGATCCACCTGCCTCAGCCTCCCAAAGTGCTGGGATTACAGGCGTGAGCCACTGCGCCCCACCGGTTTATCGATTTTTATTAGTTTTTTCAGAGAACAAACTTTGCCTTGTTGATCTTCTTTCTAGAATTTTTTTTCATTTATTTCACTTATTCATTATTCCCTTCCTCTACATTTTAAAATTTTGTCCACTGCTCTGTTTTTAACTTCTTAAGTTAAATTATATCATTGATTTTCAGAATTTTCATGGTGAATGGTAAATGGCGCAGCTAAGTTTCACAAGCTGATTTCCCAAATGTAGAATTCAAATGTAGAATTCCCAAATGTAGAAAAGGAAAACCTGGGTCCTGAGAGGGGGATATGTTCGAGATATTTTGCGGAATACTCTTTGCATGATATTAATAAATCTAACCTAAATTAAGCCCAATTAATTTTTCTATCCTAATATGTGCATTGAAGATTGTAAGTCCCCACCTAACATGGCTTTACTGAATCTTACAAGTTTTAGGTATGGAGTATTTTTATTATTATTTAGTACAAATTATCTAATTTCCATCGTGATTGTATATTTTATTTGAGGGTTAATTAGAAGTATATTTTTTGCCATATCTCTGGGCATTTTTTAGTTAAATTTTTGCAATAGATTTCTAGGTCAATTACACTACTGCCAGAGAAACTACAATATATGGACTTAATCTTTTGAAATTTGTTGAAACTTGTAACATAACCAAAATAGTTTTTTAAATGTTCCATATGTACTTGAGATGAATGTGCGTACTGCACTTGGATAGTGTTCCGCTGATGTCTATTAATCACATTTAAATTTCCTATATCCTTTTGGAATTTTTATCTTATTGAATTAAGTACTAAGAAAGTGATGCTGCAATTTTCCACTGGGATTTTGAATTTACATATTAATCTTCAAATTCTACCCATTTTGTGGTATATATCTTGAAGTTATTAGGTTATTAGCAATGTTATTAGGTATGTATATATTTTGAAGCTATGTTACTAGGTATATAGTGCTAATATAGCAACACCAGGTTTCTTTAACTTAGTGTTTGCATAGTACATCTGTTTCCATCCTTCTACTTTCAGTCTTTCTGTGTTGTCCTTAAAAGTTTAGGCAAGGCCGGGCGTGGTGGCTCATGCCTGTAATCCTAGCACTTTGGCAGGCCAAGGCAGGAGGATCACCAGGTCAGGAGATCGAGACCATCCTGGCTAACACAGTGAAACCCCGTCTCTACTAAAAAAATTAGCCGGGCGTGGGGGCGGGCGCCTGTAGTCCCAGCTACTTGGGAGGCTGAGGCAGGAGAATGGCGTGAACTCAGGGGGTGGAGCTTGCAGTGAGCCGAGATCGCGCCACTGCACTCCAGCCTGGGCGACTGAGCGAGACTCCATCTCAAAAGAAGAAGAAAAAAAAAGTTTAGGCATTATTCTGTCTTATGGTTACTCCATTGAAGAGAATGTATCTTTTTTCCTCTGACTGCTGTTAAGTTTCTCTCTTCATTTTCCAGTTTTACTGTAGTGTGCATAGGTTTGGTTTCTGTTGTTTTTATTTTGATAAATAGAAAAGGTTTATAGTACTTTTGCAAAACCATGACTTAATGCCTCTTATCCATTTTGATAAATTCTCAGCTGTTATTTGTTCAAATACTGCATCTGCCCCATTTTATGTTATACTCTGAAATCTTATCCCCTATGTCTATTATGACATTTTCTGTATTTTCTGTTTTCCTTTTGTCTCTTTCTGCCTCATTCTAGATATTTTCTTTTGACTCATGTCCTAGTGGATTAATACATGCCTGGAAATTCTGTCTCTAAGCTTTTAATCTGAAGAAGCAATCAGATATCTACACAGGAGATTTATGTTCAAATATTTCTAGTAATACGGATTGTTTTAATAAATTGTAGTATATCTGTATAATGCATTCCTATGTGGTAATAAAAATTATGATGTAGAATATTTAATAACATAGATGATATATAAAATAAGTGGCAAAACTAGGTTATAAAGCATTATATTATCTCAATTTTTAAAAATACACAGAAAAAGACAAAAAACATCAAAATATAAAGTTTTAGCTATGGATTGTGAGATTATGACAAATTTTTAGTTTATTTTTGCTTCTCTGTATGATGCAAATTTTTGCAGTAAAAAATGTATTATTGTTATAAAGGGAACAAAAGTTATTTTTCAAACCCTGATTAAATTTCTAAAACTCTATTTTATCCAGAATACACCTTTTTGTAAAGAAGTATATGCTTATTCTGGACTTTGACAATGCTTGACTTAGACGTAGATATAACTAGTGAAAATTGGTCATGATTTTTTAAACATGGAGATAAACCCTTTAAATAAGAATCGTGTTACAAAGGGACTTTTCACAAGCATTTCTTTACAAAGTATCTTTTCTTTTTCTTTTTTTTTTTTTTTCTATGTGTGGGTATGTGTGTGTTTGAAATAGAGTCTCACTCTGTTGCCCAGGCTGGAGTACAGTGGTGTGATCTCTGCTCACTACAACAACCTCTGCCTTCCGGTTTCAAGCAATTGTGCCTCAGCCCCCCAAGTAGCTGATGTGCCACCACACCAGCTAATTTTTGTATTTTAGTAGAGATGGGGTTTCACTATGTTGGCCAGGCTGATCTCGAAATCCTGACCTCAAGTAATCCACATGCCTCCGCCTCTCGAAGTGCTGGGACGCATGAGCTACCATGCCTGGCCACAAAGTTTCTTTAACTTGGGTATCAATAGCCTGTGGCCTATGGTACAGCCACCAAAGACACCTACTAAAATATTTTTTCAGTGGTTTGAAGGCAGCTGCCACTACTGTTAAACACTTTAATTTTGTTTTCATTTCTCTATCACTTATTTTCTCTCCTCCTAGGCCCTCTTGACTTTTCCAGATACTTCTTACCCTCTTCCACATAATCTCTAGGTACCCTGTCTTATATTACCTTTTACATATCAAAACCCTCCCTCTTTCTACCTCTGACCCATGTTACTTCCCCCACAAATCAAATTTCACCGCCTGGCACAATGGCACACGCCTGTAATCCCAGCACTTTGGGCGGCCGAGGCAGGCGGATCACCTGAGGTCAGGAGTTTGAGACCAGCCTGGTCACCATGGTGAAACATTATCTCTACTAAAAATACAAAAAATTAGCCAGGCATGGTGGCAGGCACCTGTAATCCCAGCTACTTGGGAGGCTGAGGCATGAAAATTGCTTGAACCCAGGAGGTGGATGTTGCAGTGAACCAAGATCATGCCTCTGCACTCCAGCCTGGGTGACAGACGGAGACCCCTGTCTCCAAAAAAAAAAAAAAAAAATCCATTTCACACTGTAATTTTTCTCAGGAAAGTATTAAAAGTCATTTATCTTATTAAAGGAGTCCTCTATAAAGTATAAAGAACAAATGATTAGGTTTTCTAGAATAATATGACTGCTAAGATATTAAATGTTAATACTAATAATACTATCTCGGCTGGGCGCGGTGCCTCACGCCCATAATCCTAACACTTTGGGAGGCTGAGGCGGGCGGATCACCTGAGGTCAGGAGTTCGAGACCAGCCTGGCTAACATGGTGAAACCCTGATTCTACTAAAAATACAAAAAAATTAGCCAGGCATGGTGGCGCCTGCCTGTAATCCCAGCTACTTGGGAAGCTGAGGCAGGAGAATCAATTGAACCCGGGAGGCGGAGATTGCAGTGAGCTGGGATCACACCATTGTACTCCAGCTTGTACAACAAGAGCAAAAGTCCGTCTCAAAAAAAAAAAAAAAAAAAAAGTATTATCTCTTCTAGCTGTTGATTTAAGAAAAACATAATTAGTTGTAAGCAAATAGCTTATAGATTCTGGCTGACCAGAGTTCATGATTTATAAGTGGACAAAAGACAGTATGGCAGAATTCATGAAAGCTTGGACTATAGATTCACCTTGCCTAAGTTCCAGTATCAGCCTTACTAATATGTGACTGAAAATTTTCAGCTATACTTTTTTACTACTTGTAACTTTTGAAAGATAAAACCCTATAAGGTAAACTTTAATATGTTTCTCCTCCAATTTATATTTTTAGATTACGTGTGAAAATGAAGTTGTGCAAACCCAACCCCATCCTGATAATCCATCTAATACTGTCACTTCAGTACCTACTCACTGTGAAGAAGGCCCAGTGCATAAAAGTACACAAATTTCTTTGAAAAGGCCCCGTCACCGTAGTGTGGGTATGTTTTGACTCTTCAATGGATTAAGCAATTGAATCGATCTTTTGTATATTAAAGATATATGAAAAGCAAAGTCTAACTCATAGGTACTTATGCTTATTCTCTTTCAGGTATTCAAGCCAAAGTGAAAGCGTTTGGAAAAAGACTGTGTAATGCAACTACTCAGACAGATGAATTGTGGTCTAGAACTTCCTCTCTCTTTGACATTTACTCCAGTGATTCAGAAACAGATACAGACTGGGATATCAAGAGTGAACAGAGTGATTTGTCTTATATAACTGTACAGGTGAAAGAAGAAACATGTTAAAAACTCAACATCAAATGCTCTGATGTGCTATAGATTTTCAAATCTTTACTCACATAATTATCTCTTTGCTATTATAAATCTTTCACCTCAAGATAATTTGACAGTTGAGTATCAGCAAAATTTGTTTAGCTCTAAGGCAAAATTTGCTTGCTTGCCAACACAATGAAGATAATCCCTACCCACAAACATGCCTATTCTCTACTTTCACCTTTTTGTTTTCTTTCTTTTAATCCTTTTGGTAGAAATCAGATTACAAAGCAAAACCACAATATCAACAACATTTCCTAATCAAAATTAAGCATTGAATATTTATTTAAGCTTAGTTCAGAAGCAGTGCTCCTACGGGACTTGACATTTGCTAGTTAGAATGTCACTACTCTTCTAAATAATTTGAAGGTATAGAGCAATAACACAGTAACAGTGAGCACAGCCAAGCCTGACACTACTAAATGATTTGGTAGTGAAGCCAGGACATCTACCCTTGACTATTTTTTATGTTATTTACTTATTAGTTTGTCCATTTGTAACATATATTGATCTGTCCTGTGAGCATTTCTGATGAATCTATGGTTCTTATAGAAATTTTTCAAAGGGAATCAATTTAGAGATAGAGTTTTCATATACTTACATTAACTTATTAATGAAATCTGTTTGCATCAGTGCTTACTGCAACACATTAATTAGCTTGATTAATTTAGATTAGAATCATTAACATCATGAAAAAAAAAAGTACTACATTTCTAACGTATTCCCATTGCAGGTGTTAGGTTTTTTTTCGTCAACACTTCTCTTTTGAATTCTACATTTGAGAAATAAACATGGAAATATTAGCTGCCCTGTCTGCCATTCACCAGGAAAAATTTCTATGGCAATTTTGTACCATGAAGTAAACTGTTACAATAGTTTCTGAGAACCATACTATAACTTTGATCTTCCATTGAGAATAACAAAAATAAATATCCATTTTACAACTCATATGTCTTCTTAGTTCTGGATGATTAGAAGAACTTGCATGTATTTTTATCCTAGAAGGTTTAAATAATACATCAAAGTTATTTTCTTCCAAATCTAATTTTATGTCTGCTTTAATTTGAATAGCGTAATTTTAATTTTAAGGAAAATAAAATAAAATATTAATAGGAGTCGTCAGCCTGAACAATGATTGTGTAAAAACATAGCATTGTTATTACTTTCATTCTTGTTATTGCTATTTTGACTTGAATTTGAGATGACTGTTTTTTGTTTGTTTGCTTGCTTGTTTGAGAGACAGGGTCTTGTTCTGTTGCCCAGGCTGGAATGTAGTGGTGCAATCATAGCTCATTGTAACGTCAAACTCCTGGGCTCAGACGATCCTCCCACCTCAGTCTCCCAAGCACCTTGGACTATAGGTGTGCGCCACCATACCCAGCTAATCTGTGTTTCAAATTTTTTGTAAAGATGGGGTCTCACTACGTTGCCCAGACTGGTCTCAAACTCCTGGCCTCAAGCAATCCTGCCACTCGGTCTCCCAGAGTGCTGGGATTACAGGCATGAGTCACTGGACCTGGCCTATTTTAAGAGAGCATTATGTTTTAAAATGAATCATATAAATCTTCTGAAGCTAAATACCATCAATACCCTTTGAGCTTTGAAATAGCCTATCTCCTTAATTCAAACCATAATGAAGTTACATGCCCATTTATCCCCAAATTTCACTGCCATGAATCTACTTCATTTCTACATGTTAAACAGTTTTGACAGCCATGTCAACGCTGTTTTTTCACTCTTCACTTAGTTTCCTTCTTCTACCAATTGAGTATTTATACTTGATTTGTTGATTTACATGATTTCATAATTTATTGTGTAATGTTTCACTGCCCTACACAGTAAAAGGAAATACTGGCTTTATTTTAAATGACATATAAGGAACTCATAGTTTATATTATACTGCTTGATTTTTGCACAAATATTTTTAATTTATTTTGTTGCTAGATCAGTTTAGTGGGGGGAAAATTTAGATTTACCTTAGTACCGCCCATCTCATTCTTCATTTATTTATTCATAAGTATTTATCAAACATATACTCTATGCCAGACAACTGTTCACTAAGGATACATTGGTGATTAAGACAAAGATTCTGGCCTCTTGGTGCTTACCTTTAGTGTGGGAGCCAGACAATTAACAAGAAAACGAATGAATAATTTCAGATAGTGATTAGTGCTTTGAAGAAGATAAAGTAGAAGATGTTAATTGAGGTGGGGGGAGAGGTTTGTTGAGCTGTTTTTGATAGGGTAATCAGAAAAGACCTCTCAAAGGAGAGCATATATGATCAGAGACCTGGATATCAGAAGGAGCGACCATGCAATGATCTGAGGGAAGAGAATTCCAGGTGATAGGAATAGCAGTTGCTCTGGTGTGTTTGAGGAACAGTAAGAAGACTAGGGTGGCTAGAGATAATGAACGAGGCAAAGAATGGTAAGAGATGAAGTTGGAGTGGTATATAGGACCAGACCATATTACGGTATCAGAAGCTACAATCAGGAATTTTTATTCTGGGCTTAAATTCTATTTTAAATGTGTTCTTATGACTGGTTTAATTATCTGCCAGTATTTATTTCTTAAACTTACTTGGAAACACATGAAAAATCATTGGACTTCAGGTGAGAGAAGAGGGACATGTCAAGAGTATGTGAATGTAAATCTGTAAATCTTATTCAGTCAAAAATATTCCTCTGTGGGACTTCTGGAAAGCTGCAGTCTTATTGGCCTGAGGAATCAGAGGTAGGAATTCAGTGCGGCCAGAGTGAAAAGTGATGGGGCAAGTCATGGAAAAGAGGAAACTCAGAGGGGAGGAGGTCCCAAATCTCTTATAAACTCCACCCAAATCTCTGACTAATCGTGAGCTATGCCTGTGTTGTGACCTCTGGGAGCCCAGCATAAAACAACAGGTGCAAGTCTTAGCATCACAGTGGAAATAGAGTTTGGAGTTTGAGTCCAGCCAAGTTAACCAGCTATTACAACAAAATTCAAGTGTTTAGGAACAAGATAACAATTTGTCATCCAAAATGTCCAGTATAAGATATAAAATTACTAGTCATGTGAAGAAATTAGGAAGTGTGACCTAATATCAAGACAGAAAGGAATCAATAGAAACCAACCCCAAGATGACCAGAAGTTGGAATTGGTAGACAAGAACTTTAAAGCAGTTATTATAAATATATTCCAAGAGGAAAATGTAATCACAATGAAGAGATAGGAGGAATCTCAACAGAGAAATGGAAACTAAAAAAAGAACCAAATGGAAATTCTAGAACTAAAGCAGACAAGCTATTGAAACTGGCACAGGGAGAAACAGAAAGTCTGAAGTGCCTGTATCTGTTAAAAGAATTGAATTTGTAATTATAATCCTTTCCACAAAGAAAACTCTAGGCCCAGAAGACTTCACTTTTAAATTCTATCAAATAACATAAGAAAGAATACCAACCTTATACAAGCTCTTCCAAGAGAAAAAGACTAGAGAACACTTTCCATCTCATGAGATCAGCATTAACCTATTACCAAAACTAGGCAAAGGCATTGCAAGAAAAGAAACTATAAACCAACATCCCTTGTGAAGTTACATGTGTATCTTAACAAACTATTAGCAAACATATCCTGCAATATATTATAGAAATAATATATCACATCTAAGTAGAGTTTAGCTCAGCCACACAAGGTTGGTTTCACATTCAGCAACCAATCAATGTAATTCACCATATTAAGAGAACGAAAGAGAAAAATCGTGTCACCTTCATCTTACTAGATTTAAAAAACATTTGACGAAAGTCAACATCTGTTCATGATAAAACCTACCAACAAACTAAGAATAGAAAGGAATTTACTTTCTTCACCTAATAGCAGCCATGAATGTATGCCACTAATATCCATAGTTAATGTTCCCTTACAAGCTTTATCCCTACATCAAGAAAAAGGTAAGGATGTCCATTCTTCAACACTTTTATTCAACATCATACTGAAGATCCTAGTCGGTGCAATAAAGGTAAGGGGAAAAAAAGGAAAGAAGGCAGAAAGGAAGAAAGATGGAAAAACAAAATGCATAGATGTTTAAAAGGAGGAAATAAAGTTGTCCTTTTTTTAGAGATGATATGATTATGTACGTAGAACCTCCTAAGAAATCTATTAAAAAGCTACTAGAACCGATAAGTGAGTTTAGCAAACCAAATGTGCAAAAATCAACTTTATTTCTATATGCTAGCAATGAACAGTTGGAAAGTGAGATTAAAAACCAGTTTCATTTACAATATGAAAAATGCAAGGAATTTAAAATAACAAAGTGTTGAAGAGCAATAGCAACTGGAACTCTTCTACATTGCTGGTAGTAATATAAAAATACTACAAGCACTTTGGAAAACAATGTGGCAAACTTTCATGAAGGTAACATACCCATATCATTCAACCAAACAATTTCACTCCTGTGTACTTTCCCAAGAGAAAATACATGTCCACACAAAGACTTTTACACAAATGCTCGTAAGAGCCGAAGTCTGAAAACTCAAATGTCCATCAACAGGTGAGTGGATAACCAAATAATGATCTCTTAGAAATAAAACAAACATATGCAAAACAACCTGGATGAATTTTGAAAGCATTATGCTGAGTGAAAAAAATCAAGGCACAAATAAAAGTACACATTCTATATTTCTATTTGTATAAAATTCTAGAAAAGAGAAAATCAAATCTATAGTGACAGAAAGGAACCCATCAGCGGTTGCTTGGGACTAGGGCAGGGGGACATTCCCTGCAAGAGTACACAAGGAAATGTTTAGGGCAGATGGAATGTTTTGTACCCCAATGTGATAAGGGTTACATTAACACATGAATTGTATTAATAGTTGTATGTAAATTATACCTTTATAAAGCATGTTAAAGAAAAAGCAATACACTATTATTTTGCCAAATGACTAGTTCAAGCAATAAAATCTGTAGTTTCTTAAGGTAGGCTTCACAAAATAGGTGAAATTGTAATGGTCCTTTAAGGAGAGGGAGGATATAAATATGCTTTAAAAACCAACACAAAGAACTGAAGGCACAGAAAAAGTCAATAGAGACACGGATGCTTAAAAAGCAAAGGATGAGTGAGAAGGGGGGTGGCATCATTAGACTGAAGATTTACAAGGTAGTTCTGAAAGATTCAGACCGACAAGCAGAATGTTGCCAGAACAAGAGGAATGGCCTTTAACCTTTGGGCACTGAATGAACTTTTCAGATTTGGAGGCAGGAAAGTATGTCAGGCAAATGAATCTGGAGCATAGTGCAGGAAGAATTGGAATGGATTAAATTTGTTGGAGGTGACATGCCTTTGCAATAGTCCTGGCTTGAGCCGGTAAAAGATCGACCTAGAGTGAGGAAAGGCCAAAAAAAAAAAAAAAAAAAGGAGAAGATAGAAAAGGAAGAATTGACTGGACATGGTGGTTACTTTATGGATTTGTGAACAAGGAAAGAGTAAACAATGGGTTTTCAAGCATGGGTAACAAGAACTGGCAGTACTGTTAGTAGACATAAGAAGGAGCCAGTCTGGGGAGAAAGGTGCTGACTTCAATTTTAGAAATGAGTTGCCTGAGAAACCTACCCTGACTCTACCCTTACGTTCTCTGAAGACTGGATGAAATATCACTGCAGACTACCAAAGCATGTCATGCATAGCCCATCACGGCATTTATCACCTTGTGTTGTAAGAGACTGTTTACTAATCTCCTCCACTGGACTCTGCACAACCTGAAGGTAAAGACAGTAGTTAACTGTGCCAAGCACTGTTCTAAGGGTCTAAGGGGTTTCCAAATGTTCTTCCTACATAGTAAGTGTTTACGAGTATTTGCTAATTGAATACTGAATGTTGAGTTTCAGAAGATAATGAAACAGAAAAGTAGATGTGTTTCTCAGGCAATTAGAGTAGTTAGCCATAGAGATGC
The DNA here is from genome assembly GCF_047675955.1 of Chlorocebus sabaeus. NCBI lineage: Eukaryota > Metazoa > Chordata > Mammalia > Primates > Cercopithecidae > Chlorocebus > Chlorocebus sabaeus. Next base: position 46,661,231 of record NC_132929.1, on the reverse strand, counting down.
AGCCTTCAAAGGCATTTACATGAAAGTGATCCTTGAAACCATCATGTAGGATCCCCTAAAGGAGAATTTTTAAACCTCCTGTGGCACTTAAAGTCTTCATTATTTACCCGGCAAAACTGATCTGAAAATGAGAAGCAGGAGAGACTAAGAAAATGCACCCAAGCCTGTCTTATCCATTAATTGAATTAACTTCTGAATATTCAAGAGTTGGCTCTGTAGATAATATGCTAAAAAAAAAAAGAAAAAAGAAAAAAAGAAAAAAACTGTCTAGCACTTGCTGCTCGCATCTTCCCTTTGTGTACCAAGAATCATGATCGGTGACATTTAGGAAAGTGGGAGAAAAAAAATTCTTAGGACATGGCAACAGCCTGGATGCTTCCTTCACCCTGGCTGAATACTGAAGTTCCAATCTAGGCTCCAAGACACTTATCAGCTATAGTGTACTTAGATAAATTACATTATCTCTCTGGGCCTGAGTCTACTCCCATACAAAATTGTGATTTTAGTACCTACATCATATTTCTGTTGAGAAGATTAAACGAGTTACAATATGAAAAACCTTAGAACACTGCTGGGCACATGGTAAGTGTTCCACAACTCTTAGCTAGAGGCAGGAAAGGATAAAGAAGATGGACTTTGTAACCCACTACCTAGGCTTCCATTCTAGTTCTGCCAATTGCTAGGCAGGTTACTTTGCCTTTCTGGGTCGTTCCCTCATCTGTAAAGTAGGGATGTTTTTAGTTCCTCGATCATAGGTTTGTTGTGAGAATTAAATATATGCTAACCACTTAGAACAGCGCCTGACACATTTAACATTTAACATTATGTTAAATATGACGTATAACCCATCAACCCCTTGCCCATATATCTTGATTCTGAGGCTGGCCTTCACTTATGTCCAGTCTCTTTAGTGGTCTCTCATTTTAGTGAATAGTTAGTACACTGGATGTTTTCTAAGTTCATTTCACAGAGACACTAGATGGAGTTGCTGAGCTAAAGCACCTAAGAACTGCTGGGCAGCCGAATTGGAATTTTGGAGCTGAATGGAACTTTAGGGATGATCTAGTTCACACTTTTTATTTTGTAGATGAAGAAACTGAAGATCAGAGAAGTTATCTGGTATAATCCCTGCCTGCAAAACGAAGCTGGATGTGCTTGCAACTCTTACTTAGTGAAATTGTCTAGAACCATTTGATCAAACTCAAACGATCCTGTAAGCTCCACAGGGGCATGCTGCTGTTGTTGTTTGCTGACTACTCTGTCTACAATGCCTAGCATGTCATTCGGTTAATATTTGTTGAAGAATTATAGGGATCTATCATGTTTTTAAAGCTTTAGAGATTGAAAATCTTCCTCGGTACTTGTTCCAATGCTTTCTGAAGGGGATTCCTCCTAATGTAGACTTATTCCTTTCATATATATGTCAGTCCTTTTCTTCTTTTTCTAGATTCCCAGAAGGTGTTATAGCTAGAAAAATCTTCCAGTTAAAATGCCTCGTTTTGTCAATGAGAGAATTAACTGAGGCAATTTGTCCATACTCACAAAACTGATTAGTGGCAGAACTGAGATTAGAATTTTCTCTAGCTTGTCATCTAAAAACCAAAAAACGCAAACTGCTTCAAGAAACTGTCAAACTTCTTCCACCTGCCCTTTAAATGTTCCCTAACCTTGTCTCCAGGTCATAGTCTCCAGCTTATTATCAAATTATCAATTTGATTACTTCCGTCTTGGAGCAGGCTTACTATTTACATCCTTCCTTTTCCTGACCCCAGTTCAAATAACTAGCCTACTCTATCATTGCTGCCCACTCACCTGCCCTTTGTACCTCCTGGCTCTTAATCCCTGTCTTTGAGAAGAAAAGGTAGATCCTCTTTCCCACCTGAACCAGCAGGGATGGGTTTGCAGATATTCCTCCCTGATTAGTGTCAGAACAGAAGGATCCCAGACGTCTAGAACACTTCCAGGATTGTTCCAAGATGGTGTTTGCAGTTCTGATCAGAATCTCAAAAGTTATGTTGGGCTCTGAGATAACATAACCCAGGGAAATCCCCAAACAGAAGGTTCCCTAGCTGGACTAAATGACATTCACAGACTGGTTTGCTAACAACACCCAGGAAATGTAGAGTTTCTACAGTCAAGGACTGTATCCTTGATATCTCAATCCTTTTCTACAGTTCCATGTACCTATTGGTCTATTTCTTTACTAACCTTACCACCTAGTTGCAGTAGATTGTAAAAACAGCCAAAAATTCTTCCACTCCCATCAAGAGGTAAAATCGATTTCTCCATTTCTTGACTTCGGTTTAGTCATGTGACTTACTTTTGCCAACAGGACATTAGCAAAGATAATATAAACTGAGGCTTTAAAAGTGGCTTGTCCTCTTGCTGTGTTTGGAACTCTAGGACTACCATGTGACTGAGTTTAAGCTAGCCCACTGTGGTTGAGACTCCATGTGGAGAAGCAGCTGGTCCCTTGCAAAGAGCCCTCCGACTGTCAGACACATGAGGGAAGTAATTCTAGATCATCTGGCTGCCTCCAACATGCCAGCTGACCAGAGAAGGATGAGAAAGTCCAGCAAATCCGCCAAGCATGCCCAGACAGAAGAGCTGCCCAGTCAACCCATGCAACTGTGAGATGAATTAATAGTTATGTTTTAGGCCATTAAATTGTAGGGCTGTTTGTCATGCAGCAAGCACTACCTGATACACTAGTGGTAAAGACTCCCTAAGGAAAAGGCAATCACTATCTTCCTGTTCCCTCCTCACCATGACCCTCTGTTTTTTATTCTTGTATAATAGCTTTAGTTAGTATTTTGACCGTATATGATGTTTTAGTTCAGTGAGGGGATAGCAGAGCATAATTGTTACACAAAATTATGTCAACTGAATGTGTAGACTTACCTCATCTTGGCAATCCATTTTTAAAAGTTATGTCAAGTTGGCCGGGCACAGTGGCTAACACCTGTAATCCTAACACCTTGGGAGGCCAAGGTGGGTGGATCACTTGAGGTCAGGAATTCAAGACCAGCCTGACCAAGATGGTGAAACCCTGTCTCTACTAAAAATACAAAAATGAGCTGGGCTTGGTGGAGGGCACCTGTAATCCCAGGTACTTTTGAGGCTGAGGCAGATAATTGCCTCAGGAGAACCCAGGAGGCGGAGGTTGCAGTGAGCCAAGATCACGCCACGGCACTCCAGCCTAGGTGACAGAGTGAGACTCCATCTCAGAAAAAAAGTTATGTCAAGTTTATAAGACATTTTGAGCCAGAGTTGGTTCTCTCACATGTCTTAGAATCTCTTGGAGAAAAGGTCCTCTTTCTCTCTAGGGTCTCCATGGCTGAAGATGCAAATCACTCTCCTCGGTGGATATGAGAGCTTTCTGAGATGCTGCCTATGGAACTTCTCTGGTCTCAACTTCCTCTTTTTTAAAAATGTCAGCAATTTTTCCTTCTTGACAATTACCTCATCCTTTTAGAACACATACTTTTGGAAACCCTAAAGTGTATCACAACTTTATCTTCGACATCATCTCAAGCTTCTAAACCCAGTCCCAGAAATGGACCCTTTGGAAAGTTACTTCCCAAGCACTTATTCCCTAGGCTCATCTCTTAGCATCAATATGAATGTTTTTTCAGTCATTCAACAAACCAGAGATAAAACTAAGCATGGCAGAATCCATCTCTGCCCTCAAATATCTTATAGCATATCTTTCTTAAAACAAGTTGCAATCATTTTTTAGTTACAATTTGATTCCCAGTGGGGAAGAAATTGAGATGATGACCTTGAAAGGGTTAAGAATTACCTACTGCTGGCCGGGCGCAGTGGCTCACACCTGTAATCCCAACACTCTGGGAGGCCAAGGGGGGAAAATCACCTGAGGTCAGGAGTTTGAGACCAGCCTGACCAACATGGAGAAACTGTCTCCACTAAAAATACAAAATTAGCCAGGCATGGTGGCACATGCCTGTAATTCCAGCTACTCGGGAGGCTGAGGCAGGAGAATTGCTTGAACCCGGGAGGTGGAGGTTTCAGTGAGCCGAGATTACAAGCCATTGCGCTCCTGCCTGGGCAACAGGAGCAAAACTCCATCTCAAAAAAAAAAAAAAAAAAAAAAAAAATTACCTACTGCTTATACCAAATGGTCCTGTCTTGAACTGTGTCACTCTTTGGGATTGATACAACTTCACATGAACCTCAAGTGTCACAAAAAAGTGGTAACCAACTATAGTGCATTTGCTCATGTTTCTAAAAATGGTAAACCACAGTTGAGCTAGTGTGATACTGCAGCAGAATTTTTATGACAAAGTGTGGGCTGCTCTGCAGCAATCCCTCCCAATTCAATTTGCTGATGACTCATCCATTCCAATCTTCATGTTTATAAATCGATGGAGAAAACCATGCTCTATATCTTTTATTCTGTATCGGTCTTTGCTGTTGGAATCCTCTTAGCTCAGTACAGAAAAAGGATTTTGCTTGGACACACTCCAAACTTAAATTGTCCTCTGGATTTTGTACCAAACTGAAAGAAACCAAAGAAAACCTCTCAGTTTCCTGAAGCTCGGAGTGTCAGAAATAAAAGGGTCTGGATGTAGGGGCTAGTGAGCAAATAGGAAACTTTCACTAAATAATTTTTTTTTTTTTAGCTGCAGCTCATGATTTTAATTTTAATATTTTTCTGTTAATAAAATCAGTAATAAACTCAGTGTGGGAAATTGATTTTAAAAAAACAAACACATACAAATAAGCAAATAAAAATCACCTGTTAATTTAGGACTCAATTGCAAAGAAGAGAAACCCATCCTCATTAGCTCAAGGCAAAAAGGGAGAATATTGAAAGCATAACACAGACAAGGGTATTACAGTTTAATATTTACAACCTCTCCCCATTGCCTGCTTTTTAAGAAGGATTTGTGCCTGTGTGGGTGGGCTCCTGCAAGTGTGTGCTGCTTAGCTCCTGGGCCTGTATTGTGTTGACAGTAATTGCTGATAAAGCAGCAGACCTGTAGTAGCCTCCTCTGCTTGCACACAGCCTAAAATGCCCACCAGCCCTACTTCAATATATGTACATCCCACAGCTCTCTAGCCCTAGTTTCTGGGTTTAGCAGTGAAGTGTTTGATAGACACTCACTAGTAGGTTCACCTTGGGTCACATGTCCATACAGCCAACCGCCTACCACTGAAAGGGTGGGATCATTTGGTTTAAATATGTCAGCCTAAGAGCTCCTTCCAGAAGAGGATATTATAAAGAGGGGAGGCTTCGAGTGGGATAGATTATTTTAGAAGATTAGGCAGGGAAGAAGTGAATGGCATCTTAGAACAAATATAATACTATCCAGAAATCATCACTGTTAACATGTCAGTGTGTTTCCTTAGTTGGTATGCTGTTTGTAGAAGTACATATGTATTATATAGTTGATAAATGATACATGTAGCTCTATGACCTTAGCTTTTCATATATTACAATAATTTATCATAAACATTTCTTCTTGTCATTAAATTTTTTTCTCCAATTACTTTAATGGTGGCATAACACTCCACTGTAGAGATATTATTATAATTGATAAACTATTGGATATTCATGTGATTTCCAAGTATCTATCATTTTACGTAAAGCTGCAATAGACATCTCTGTACCTTAATCTTCATGCATATTTCTGATTATTTTCTTAGAGGTACCTAGAAGTGGAATCAATGCCTAGAAATATTTATTTACCGCCAATTTGTTTTCTAAAATGTTTATACCAACCTGTACTCCCAGCGACAATGATTAGATGAGGTCATCTCATCTTAGCATCAGCCCTTACCTATTTAGAAAAACAAAACAAAGCATGAAACTGAAGCTTGTCACTGTATATAGTTTTTGCCTCTCCTTGTATTTTATTCGATTCGGCATTTGGGTTGACCCAAGTTTAAAAAAAGTTTAAAGCTGAGATTCTTACTGTCCCCAGACCAGCTGCATCAGCATCACCCGGGAACTTGTTAGAAATGCAGATTCTCAGGCTCTACCCTACACCTACTGAGTCAGAAACTCTGGGGATGGGAGCCAGAAATCTGAGTTTCAACAAGCCCTTTGGGTGATTCTGATGCATGCTCAAGTTTGAGAGCCACCAGTTGAAAGCATTGAAGAGTTCTTCCTAAGCCCTCACAGTGTTTCCCCAATTCTGAGCGCCCAAATATCATTTTCTCAGCCCTGACCATTTATAAGGGACAGTGTGATGTAACATTAGGGTAAGGGGTTTTAGTTTAGAGGGCCTGAGTTGTAAGAACTGGATGGCTCCCTACTGGGTGTGCATCCAGGCACATGTCATAATAACTTATTACGCTGTCATAGCTTACATTTCAAGGTGAAAATTTCTCTATATCATTGAGCCCAAATACGACACTGGAAGGAAGTTTTAGCTAAGGTTACCCCAGATGTTTCATGGTTACACAAGAATACAAAACAAAACATGTTTTCCCCACAGAATGAAAACACAATATAAGTTTTCTTTAGCAGCTGTGGCTGGAGATTGCAAAATGGAATAGTCTGGCCACCCTCCAAGCCATTAGCACCCCCTCCCTTTCCCCCAAGGGTGAAAGACAATCAAGCCAAAGAGAAGGAAAAATACTCTGCTCTCAACTTCACAGCTAATACCCAGAAATGGAGCTGCTAGAGTATCTGGGATGTGTCAAAATAAAGATGACAGAGAGGAATACAGAGCACCTCACCCCACAACCTCTAGATCAGACTAGTCCACTTTGAATGGCTCTCAGAGGCAGGACCCCAATATTCATCTCAAAGAAATGTGTGCCAAGATTGCAGGCATTGTGGTAGATGTGGTCGAGAAAATTGGGGAGCAAAAGTCTTTCCAGTGCCTTTCATACAGCACTCCAGCAATGATTGTCTTTTTCACCTGGATTTAATAATGCCCCCACTTCTGAGACTGTTTAGGACTGTTAGGCCCATGGCATCTTCAGAAGAGTGCAGGGTGGGATGGTGGGAACAGCATAGATATGGAGTCTGACAGCGTGAGGATAAATCTTTATGCGCTTCCATATCCCAGTCATATAACCTTTAGCTAGTTACTTAATTTTGCTGAGCCTCAGTTTTCTAACAATACCTCACTGGGATCATTGTGACTTGGGACTGCTGCAAGGGTTAAATGAGGTCATAGGCCAAGTACACAGTAATTGCTCCAAAAATGGCCATTCCCATCATCTCCTGGACAGTACTTTGGTGTCTTCTTCACCCTGATGTGAAGGACATGAAAAATATTCTGTTGATGCTCAGAAGAAAAAAACAAATCTCATGATGCATTTCGAAACTTCTTCACAGGAAGTTCTTTTCTTCTCTATGCTCTTGTCTATCATTCTTTTGATACTTCATGGTGAAGTATCACCCCTTTCTCCGGAGTGTGTTTGATATGAGGATTCCTGTCACAAAGGCGGCCCTATAGGACTCAGCACGGGTCTCAACCGGACCTTCTTCCAAAGAGGGTGAATGGAATGAGACAGCAGTCATTGAGATGTGCTGTCTTCTGCTTGGACCTTGATAGCCTTGGGCACTCGGCCTTCAGGATTCCGTTCCGATCAGCCTCCACCTGAGTTCTCTATTATCAGGTACCCAATGCTACAATAAGTCCATTACCAAATCTTTAACCCCAAAGACTTTCCAAAGGCCAGACTTGGCCTTGAGTCGATCTGGAGTTCAGGCTGGGTTCAGAATTATACCTTACTTCAACTTCCCAACCCTAACCTCTCCTTGGCCAATCATTTAATGACCCTGGGGGATTCAAATCTGGAGAATAAGGCGAGGACTGAATGAAATTATTATGTTAATTTCTGTCCAGTTTAATTAAATTTTCTTAAGGCGTGATTGATTTCCTTAGGACCTTGGTATATGGTCCAGTGCTACTTAGCCAATGGATTAAGTATCTCCAGATTCCCAGATATTTTTCTACCCTTATCTGTATCCCCTCACTACATGAAGACCCTGAGGACTTAGAAGTTAAGGTCTTAATTTGATCTTGAAGATGATTTAAACTTCTGGAGTCTCATCTGTAAGGCCAGGACAGTTGCACAGAATGCTTGTTAAGATTTCTATGCAGGAACCTAACCTAATAATACTCAGTGAACAGGGGTATGAAAATTGCCAGTAGGCTGCAGCCTTACTATTTCAACGTGTCTTAGTGGCCAGACGTGGTCGCTCACACCTGTAATCCCAGCACTTGGGGAGTCTGAAGTGGGTGGATCATGAGATCAAGAGATGAAGACCATCCTGGCCAACATGGTGAAACCCCGTCTCTACTAAAAAGACAAAAATTAGCCAGGCGTGGTGGCGCACGCCTGTAGTCCCAGCAACTCGGGAGACTGAGGCAGGAGAATCACTTGAACCCGGAGGCAGAGGTTGCAGTAAGCCGAGATTGCATCACTGCACTCCAGCCTGGGCGACAGAGCGAGACGCCATCTCAAAAATAAATAAATAAATAAATAAATAAGTAAATAAACACTTGACATGTACCAGAACTATGGGGATACAATGAGATTAGAGTAATGAGAAAGATATACATGTCTCTGCCTTCGTGGAGTTTACTACCTATTGGGAAATTCAGACATCAAACAGAGTCAAAAATACGATGCATATTGCAAGGGTATAACCACAGGATGTTATAAACCTACTTATTAACCAAGTGTGGCTGCATAATATTGGATTATTCATTTTAAAAAATGTTTCACTCTATGCCTTGCAACCATTCAAGCGAATATCCAATTCCATACCTCCTTGCCTCTAGGGTGACCAGTTCATCTTGGCTTGCCCAGGACTTTCTTGATTTTGACATTGAAAGTCCCATGGCCAGGGAAAACCCTCAGTCCTCGAAAAACCAGACAGGTAGGTTATACTTCTTGCCTCAGGGAAAGTCTGGGGGCAGAGTTCTCTGGCTTTTGTTTTCAAAAGCCTAAATTATTTAGGATAACGGACATGAATCCTTCAAAAATTCAATGTCATGAAGCAACAATAACAATATAAAATGGTGGAGGGACTATTCTAGATGTAAATAAACTAGAAGGACATAAAGAACAAATGCAATGTGTGACTCTAAATTGGATCCTGGTTTTTGTTCTGAAGCATAACAAACATTCTTGGAATGAAACATTTTGGGGAAATGACTATGAACTAGATATTAGATAATTTTACAGAGCTATCAACAGTTCTGTTAGATGCAACCACAGTATTGTGGTTTTGTAGGTGAATGTCTTTCTGTTTAGAAGACAGGCTTTAGTACTGAGAGGTGAAAAAAAGATGGTGATAAATTTTTAACGATTTTCGAATTCAGTAGAGTGTATAAGAATGTTCATTTTATTATTATTTCAACTTTTCTGTATTTATGAAACTAATACAAAGTTTTGGACAAGAAGTCAGTAACCACTGAGGAGAATAGGGATTTGGGTTAAGAGAAATGGCCAGGCATGGGGCCCACACCTGTAATCCCAGCACTGTGGGAGATCGAGGCAGGAGGATTGCTGGAGGATCCAAGTTCGAGATGAAAGAAACTTGTCCCTGAATTGGAAAAGGCTTCTTCCAGAATGGAAGCAGGAGAAAAAAGGAAGAAAATGACTGTGTGCTGGTGGTGTTGACTCTAGGCACATGGGATTATAGAGGGCCTAGCAAAGACCCTAGTGCCCCAAATTTGGCATTGAAGCATCTAAGAGAGCCCTGACTTAATGATATGGACATCTCTGTTGATAGATTCCTGGACACACAGATGACTGATGAGCAGACACCTGGAATTTTGACCTTAGCCCAAGTTATGAGAAGAACCCAAATTGAAATTGAGATTCCATTTCCATCACCCCAAAGAGTTACATTTTCTCCACATCTGAGTTTATGGACCGCATTGAATGTCCTGTACACTAAACTGGCAAATCCAGAAACGTTCCCCTGAGTGATATGTTAGCTAAAATCTGAAAGATTCGAAGTTGTCAGGTAAAAAGGAGAGAATAAACATGTCACACATCTGAAACCGCACATTTAAAGGACAGAAGAGTGGTGCCTTGAGATAAACTAAGAGAAATTCAGTATGGCCAGAGCAGAGGGAATGAGGGCAAGATGGACACGAGATGAGGGTGGAAAGGCAGCCTGGAGCCAGAATGCACTAGACCTTCCAAACTAGGCAAAGGAAATCACTCACACCTCTCCCCTCAGGAACTCCAGGGCCCTGCTCCTTCCCTCCCAATGCCCCATCCATCCTGGCGCCGATGCCTCAGGGCGTCTCAGTGTCTTTAGAATGTGCAGTCTGGGCTACAAATTATAAGTCATCCTGATTAGGCACCAATTTCTTGCTGTAAAAGTGATGACAAATGGAGAGAAAGCGAGTCTGTCACCCATTCCAGGGGGAGCTCTTTCCACTTGCCTCCTTTTACCCACTAATGTTATTAATACATGATCCTAGCCCCTCAAACACTGCCCAAGTATCTGTGGACATCCCCTGGGAGTGTCTCATATGTGTTCATAGATGAATCTAGCTAGTTACCACCTGGTGTCTGCAGGTGGTCTCTCCTTTACTGCCCCAGCCTCTGCCAGACAATACCCTGTCCAATGGGCACTACAGGCACTTCCCTGGGCACAACTGTGTCCACCAGGCACCAGAGTCTCCTCCTGCAGCTGATGAGCAGCACAGGAGGTGCCAAAGCTGTGAGATGTTATTGTGAGCAGTGGCAAAAAATGCCTCCCCTTGTGATGTGCACCCTCAGATAGTGGGGTCCCAAAGTCATATTCCTTCTGCTGAAATAGTTTATGGGGGTGATAGGGAAACAGGTCAGTTTTCATGTACAGTCCCCTAGCTATCCATGGGGCTGAGATATATGACCACAGAGGTTGGGTAGCAGAGCCTAGGCCCACAGGCAAACAAACACATACCAGATACTAGTCTGTCCCCCAAATCACTCATCCTTTCTGACAATGGAGACTTTGTTAGTGGATCAGGCTTGTGGTGCCTGGCTCCTATTTCTCCGGGATGACTATTCTTCTCAGAGGAGCTTCAGTCCCTCCTGTAGGGATTTTTGGATCTGCTGACTGGTTCTCTGAATATGCCAGATATCTGAACTCCAGCAGAGGTCATAGTTTGGGCTCCTCCTGGGACCCACAGCTTTTGTCTGTCTTCTATTAGACCAGAATACTTGAGGAAAGGATGGAGTCTTACTCGCTCTCATATCCTTGAATGGTGGCATGGGCCTAGCATGTAGGAGATGTTCAGTTTGTTATTTTTACTGAAAGACCATCCCATACCTTCGGTCAGTGGCCACCAAACTTCAGCTAGATGGAAACCACTTGGGAGATTGTGAAATACACATATTTCTAGATTGTATCTTCAGAGATGACTCATCGATCTGGAGTGAAGACGCAGGAATATACATTTAAATAAGCTCCTTAGTAATTCTGGTGCATGTGGTCCTCGAATGTCACTTTGCCTCTACCTTAGGCAGGCCTGAACCAGGGCCACTATTAGCACAAAGGGCCACTTCAGCCCACTGGGGAGAATTAGAAATAGTTACTCTTCCCCCTCTAATTGCACCAAGTCTGAGGCCAGGGTGACAGACTGGTGAGCACAGTTTAGGCAGTCATTTCATCCCTTTATCCTTTTTGCCAAGCATCCTTGTGCTGTGCACAACCTGAACAATTGTTTGCAGCAGCCTGGTCTGATGCCTGCTCCTGCGAAGAAATAGTGCACATGAGAAATGCATCTTCGAGTCGCCCAGTCCCTCAGGAAACTCTATGAAGATGCTGGGGTTGAATTGTGCTGGTTACTTGCACCTGGAGATCAGATGAACCAGTAGCCAGCATCTCCAGGCCTGTTGGGAGAAACCTGAAAAATATGGCTTGAAAGATGGAACACAGAGGTTCTTGAATTTGGCTGCATATTGGAATCATTTTGGGAGCTTTGAAAGCTAGGTCTGATGCCTGATGCTTGATGCCTAGGTCTTAACCCAGAACTTAATTGGCAGGGCATCAGATTTTTTTTTTTTTTTTTTTTTTGAGATGGAGTCTTGCTCTGTCACCCAGGCTGGAGTGCAGTGGTACAATCTCAGCTCAGTGCAACCTCTGCCTCCAGGGTTCAAGCTATTCTCCTGCCTCAGCCTCCTGAGTAGCTGGGACTACAGGCACATGCCACCATGCCCAGCTAATTTTTTGTATTTTAAGTAGAGACAGGGTTTCACCATGTTGGCCAGGATGGTCTCGATCTCCTGACCTCGTGATCCACCCGCCTTGGCTTGCCAAAGTGCTGGGATTACAGGCATGAGCCACCATGCCTGGCCAGCATCAGAATTTTTAAAAGCCCCCCAGGTGATTCTAAGATTCTAACATGCAGCTTAAGTTGAGAATCGCTGACCTGATGGAGCCCTCACCGTGATCAGGGAGAAGCATTGACTGCTGTGTGTCTTCCTGGGGAATGGAGGACTAGGGTGGGCTCGCTCTTCAGGCTGGAGTAGGCAGCTGGCTCTCTTGCTATATGTGGTCCAGCTTTGTATAAGTTCTTCAGGTTTTCCCTCAAGAAAAAAGTGAGTACCAGTGCCTGTGTTTCTCAGAATTTCTACCAATCACCTTTATACCTGTGGTTACTGATCACTCACCTAGATCTAGTCCTTCTTTCACCCCTTTAAAATAGAACCCATCTGTTTTTTGTTTTGTTTTGTTTTGTTTTTTTAAGACAGAGTCTCACTCTGTCGCCCAGGCTGGAGTGCAGTGGTGTGATCTTGGCTCACTGCAACCTCCACCTCCCGGGTTCAAGCCATTCTCCTGCTTCAGCCTCCCGAGTAGCTGGGACTACAGGTGTGTGCCACCACACCCGGCTTAAGGTCTCCATCTATTTTTAACATGTGACATTCCCCATCAGTTTGATAAACCAATCCTCCACAAGACATAAATGGCAGGTAAAGCTCAAATATAAGTTCCAAACTATGGGTGAAAACAATTTGATAATATGCTACACAGAAATTAATGAGAGCAAGACATTGTTTTTAAATGGTGAGACCCAAACTGGGGATGTTGTTGCTTTGTGGGGAGCACCTCAAACTTAGGGGAGTGGGAGACAGTACTGAGGGTCTTTTAGAAAACTCCACTGTTTTTACCACCTGCAGCAATGACCTGACTTTCATTGATAATGCTGAAAATGCTATTCTTCTGAAGGGAGAGAAGAAGGAATAAAGAATCTAGTTCCCCCACTAGAACACGAGCTCCTATGCTAATGGGGAAACTACATTGTATTCCTTTTGGACTCCTGCGTCATTCTTACCGCATAATTTGCATGCTTTTGCCATGCAATAAATTTAAGTTGTTACATTCAAATTCAACACCAATTTATTGAGTAGCTACTATATGCTAGGCCCTGAATTAGGTACTTCCATGTGTTATACAATTCAATCTTATATTAATATTAGGCATTAGTATTAGATATTAAGTAGGATATAGGTTAAGTCTGTGATAAAAATATCTCAAAATACAGCCTATTAGACAAGTTATGAGATTCTTTCTTTCTAAAATAATGATGCAGATTATGGCCCAGCAAACAAGCACAGAGCGTGTTTGTTGCTTCAACTCTCCTTAATATGTGACTTCCATCCTTGGATTAGACAAGGCAACTTTAGCCAATGGGTAGAGGAAAAAGCCAAAGACGCACAATCCAGAAGTGCCAGAAAACATTTCTGTTCACATCCTATTGGCCAGAATTTAGTCACACGATTATACCAATATGCAAGGCAGGTTAGGAAATGTAATCACTAATTAAGTGGCCATATAGATATCTAAAACTGGGGATTGATATTGTTAGACAAGAAAGAATAAATATTAATGGACAATTCTCATAAAAATCTCACACCTATGGATAACTATCTTAATTCATAATGAAGTTAGAAATAAACTATAGGGCAGAGTACAATGCCATATACCTGTAATTCCAGAACTTTGGGAGGCCAAGAGTTAGAAACCAGCCTGGACAACATAGAAAGACTATCTCTACAAAAACTTAAACTGGTCAGATGTGTTGGCATGCCTGTAGTCCCAGCTACTTGGGAGGCTGAGGCAGGAAAATAGCTTGAACCCAGGAGTTTGAGGATACAGTGAGCTATGATCACTGCACTGCACTTGAGCCTGGGTGACAGAGTGAGACTCCGTCTCTCTCTTTTTTATGACAGTTGGCAGGGCTAGCTGAGGTTTTATTTTTGGACCAAAAAAAAAAAAAAAAAAAAAAGAAGCAATTGAATTGTTTTGTAGCTGGAGGCACGGGCAAGGGGGGTCCTCAGGCAGCAAACTCCCCCGCAGGTGGGCTGAGGGCTAGGGCTGAGCCTCAGGTGGGTCTCCTGTGATACCCTGCACAGCGGCCTCCCTCCAGGGCCCCGGGGCAGCCGGAGGAGGGGTAGGCTGGGAGGGGCTGCCGCGTCTGTTCACTTAGGCAGGACGTCAGAGGACTGGGACACCAGCTTCCCATCGCGGGTCTCGATCTTCTTCAACCACAGCCCTGGTGGAGCTGGTGCGGCTGAAGGAAAGCTGGAGCCCGCGCCAGAGTCAGAGCTGGAACCCAGGCTGTAGCTGAGGCCAGGGCTTGTGAGGCCCCCATAGGTCGAGCTTAGACCACCTGTATAGCCGCTGGTGGTCTTCATATGGATACTCATGTTCTGCATCCCAGACTCCAGCCGGCTCTCCTCGGCCTCCAGCAGCTTCCTGTAGGTGGTGATTTCAATGTCCAGGGCCAGCTTGACATTCATCAGCTCCCGGTACTCACACAGCTGCCACACCATATCCTGCCTGGCCCACTGCAGAGCGGCCTCCAGCTTGGACAGGTTGGCATTGGCATCCTTAACGGCCAGCTCCCCATGCTGCTCTGCATCTGCGATGGTGGCCTCCAGGGAAGCCCTCTGGCCTTTAAGGCCCTTAATCTCAGCCTGGAGCCAGCTGATGCTCCGGTTCATCTCCAGGATCTCAGTCTTTATAAGTCGCAGGTCATCCCTGGGCTTCCCAGCCAGCGTCTGCAGCTCCTCATACTTGATCTGGTGCATGCTCTCAGCATCCGCCCAGCTGCCATTGGCGATCTCCTCGTACTGCGCCTTGACCTCAGCAATGATGCTGTCCGTGTCCAGGAAGTGGCTATTGTCCATGCACCACACACATGCAGCACCACACACATATTGGAGATCTGGGACTGCAGCTCCCGTATCTCCTCTTCATACAGCTGCCTGAGGAAGTCGATCTCGTCAGTCAGCCCTGCCAGGGAAGACTCCAGCTCTACCTTGTTTGTGTAAGCTTAATCCACATCCTTCTTTTATTATTATTATTATTATTATTATTTTTATTATTATTTTTTTTTATTATTATACTTTAAGTTCTAGGGTACATGTGCATAACGTGCAGGTTTGTTACATATGTATACTTGTGCCATGTTGGTGTGCTGCACCCATCAACTCGTCAGCACCCATCAACTCGTCATTTACATCAGGTATAACTCCCAATGCAATCCCTCCACATCCTTCTTGCTGAGGACTAATTCATTCTCTATCTCTGTATGCTTATTGATCTCACCCTCATACTTGCTCTTGAAGTCCTCCACCAGCCCCTGCATGTTGCCAAGCTCCACCTCCAGCTTCAGCTTCTCCTGGCTCAGAGTCTCCAGCTGCTGCTTAAGGTTGTTGATGTAGCTCTGGAACATGTTGTCTATGTTGCTCCAAGCCGTCTTCCGCTGCTGCAGGAGGCTCCACTTGGTCTCCAGCATCTCTTTCTGCTACTGCAGGAATGGTACCTCGTCTATGAAGGAGGCAAACTTCTTGTTGAGGGTCTCGATCTGCTCCTTCTCCTGGACGTGCATAGCCTGGATGTTGGGGTCCACCTCCAGGTTAAGGGGGCTCAGCAGGCTCTGGATGACCGTGACAGCGGTGACACACACCCATACCACTGGCCCCACCACCTGGCCTCCACCCAGGCCACCCCGGAAGCTGCTGCTACCCACTTGGGAGAAGCTCAAGGAGCTGATGCGGGCACTGGGCCCACTTGTGTAGGAGCAGCTGCTGAAGGCCCAGGGGACCAGAGGTTGACACCCAGTAGGACTTTTGGGTCACCCTGATGGACATGGTGGAGGCAGGAGTGGAAGCAAGTGGGCTGAATAAGGCAGAGATTCCAGAAGGAGCGGAGAAGCTTCTTCTTGGTCCTTTTTTTTTTTTTTTTTAAATTGAGACCCAGTCTCGCTTTGTCACCCAGGCTGGAGTGCAATGGCACAATTTTGGCTCACTGCAACCTCCACCTCCCAGGTTCAAGCGATTTTCCTGCCTCACCCTCCTGAGTAGCTGGGACCTGCCACCATGCCCGGCTAATTTTTTTTAATTTTTAGTAGAGACAGAGTTTCTACTACTACTACTGTTGGCCAGGCTGGTCTTGAACTCCTGACCTTGAGTGATTTGCCTGCCTCGGCCTCCCAAAGTGCTGGGATTACAGGCGTGAGCCTCTGCACCCAGCCGTGACACCCTGTCTCAAAACATAAAAAGAAAAAAAGAAACTACAGAAAAATGCTGGTTTCTGGCCCAGGGAAGTCCTCCATTTTGTCAGTGTATTCAGGATTAGGCTGGCTCTGAAGTAACACTTCTGCAGACCAGATTCAACTTATAAGAGTATGGCATCTAGGAAAAAAACCTGATTTATTAATTTACAATGGAGCAATATATACATTCAGCAACTAGAATGTTTGCGTTTCCCATTCAGGCCTAGGTTTTCCTGGTATGAAGGTTCTTGGAAGGCCGCATCATAATCTACTAGCATACACTGAGTGTCTAATCTGGGCCAGGTCTTTGCTAGACGTTTTTCACAAACAACCTAGTTTGATCTGTGTGCCCAACTCAATTAAGTGAGGATCATTCAGGACATTTTACAGGTAAGAAAACTGAACAGCAGAGAGGTTATGAAGCCAAGAAGCAGCAAGGCTGGAGTCTGAATTATTTGATAACAAAGTGAGCATGTTTCCATTATACCCTGCCGCTTATGTGTGAGCTTTTCTAGCCAGTTTCAAAGCATCCTTGGGGATGTTTTCACTGGCTGTGCCTCCCTGTATGGATTTCTGTCACAGCATTTAGTGCATAGACACAGTCTTATTATTGAAGGCTGTCTTTCCTAGGCTCCCTCCATCTCTTGGTATTCATGGATCATGTCTTAGGCATTTTACAAAATGGAGTATAGCACAGGTCCTGGTATTTGGTACATGCTTAAACAAATGATTAAATGAGTCCTCTTAACCTACAGTTAAAACTGACCTCTTTTTTTTCCTTTAATTTGAAGATGGGATCTCTTTCTGTTGCCCAAGCTGGAGTGCAGGGGTGCCATCATGGTTCACTGCAGCCTCAACCTCCTGGGATTAAGGGCTCCTCCTGCCTCAGCCTCCCGAGTAGCTGGGACTGCACTTCTTCTCTTCAACACTTAGCCTTGTCCCAACTTCCCAGCTTCACCACAATATTTTATTCCAAGTCCTTTGTTTCCAGCTATAGTGCCAGGCACACTCAAAAATATTTCCAATTGATTCCAAACAACACCCTTGTATATACTGGAAAGGTCTTCTAGGGTTGAGTTTTTCCTTCAACCTAATCTCAGTCTATCCTGACGGCTTGTCAATGTATTTCCTTTTGTTTCATTTTCAGGAGCTGTGGAAAAAGCTGTTTTCCATTGTGAGTTTACTATGAAAATGAGCTGTCAAGATTCCAGGGAAGGGAAAGATGCCAGCTCCAGGCTGAGGTCATGATTTTGTTTAAAGAGACTTTGCTAATCATCTCAGTGGTGATGCAAACTCCCTGCAACAATGTTCAAGACAGGCCTGGGTGGGACTGGTCTCCTTCCCCTGCCACAGCTCTGGGGAGGAATAAGCTGGAAACCCGAAGGAGCCCTTTAAAAGCCCTGGTTTCCTCACCAGTGACACAAACAGTGGGTATGTGGGTAGGACTAATCAAAGCAAATCAGCAAGTGTTCCCAGATGCAAGGCTCCCTGATAGACAAAATGGGGTGCAACAAAGTGGAAGAAGAGGCCCTTCCCTCTAAGCCTCACTGAGACTCACTCTCCTCATTGCAAAAGTGATCAAGTTGGACTTCTCCCATGAAGTACCCCTAGTGCAGATGAGGGTTTCTGTCCTCCGCTCCTCTAGGCATTATTCTAAGCCAACTACTATAAATGAGAAACTTATGTGAGTTGCCTTAAACATTCTGTGCAAGTTTTGCATTTGATTTCACAGATATTACAAGTTGTTTTAATATACACGTTGTGGCTCTTCTCTCAAACATCTAAGTAAAATTGATACCCCAGAAAGATGCCGCATATTTATCCTATGACTTAATGGGTACCCCCAAGAGTACCCATTCTTGGGTACTCTGCCAGACTACCCATTCCCTACCAGGAGCAGCTCCGAGCTAGATGATGTCTGACATTCTTTCTAGATCCTAAATTCCTTTATGAGGAGTCCGAAATAAGTAATAACAGAAACAACATAGGCAGATATGTTTGAATGTAAGGGCATATAAATTCAATTTCTTTTTTTCAAAACTCTCACCAAGTAAAACACTTCTGCAGCCCAGATTCACCCACCAACTGTCAGTTTTCAAACTATATTTTCAGAATCTATATTTTAAGAAAAGTCCCCAGGGGACTCTTATGATCAGGCATTTGGAAACCCTGAAATGACATGTATGAATTGTTCATAAACTATAAAACCTGAGACGAATGTGAGCCATCACTGTGGGTAGGGATAATAACCCCTGATGTCTTTGCCACACGAGATGGCTTAAATGAGACAGATAATGGGTATCATTTTGTGAAATTCAGGAACCGAAATGATCAAACTGGAAGGCACGGTGGCTGATGCAGCTCTGTCCTTCTGAGCCTCATCACAGGTCTGTGCAGAGGACTTATAGCCTCTGTAGCCCTGGAGGGAGGCACAGCTGTCTGGAAAAAGATGTTGTCAACCTCTTGCCTCTTCCTTTCCCAGTAGCTCAGATCCAGGGCTGTGAGCTGTTCTGGTGCACAAACAGCAATAACACCAAAGGTCTCTCTCTCTTCCTTTACTTACTTATTTTAGGACCTCTTCTATCAAAAGAGAGATCCGAGAAAGAAAGGGACACAGATCCTAGTGTCCTTAAGAAGAGGGACTGTCCTCGCTGGGCCCCTGGATCTCTCCCCAGCCCTGCCCAGAAACCCAGGACCCTATACACGGTGTTCTTTTACAAGGACACTGCCCTCCAGGAGGCCTCATTTCCTGAGCCTATCCTAACTTGCTTTCCTATATCAAAACAAATGTATTGGTCCAGGGTTCTGTTGTTTGGGGGTCCCAGTGTGGCAAATTAATATGATAAATTATGTTTAAGGCTCTAAATAAAGTGCTACACGAAAGCAGATTCAGGTCTTATTCATTTGCCCTGCCCTGCCCTGCCTGGCCTTGCCTTTTCTTTTCTTTCTTGAAGTCTGGCTCTGTTGCCCAGGCTGGAGTGCAGTGGCACGATCTTGGCTCACTGCAACCTCTGCCTCCCAGGTTCAAGTGATTTTCCTGCCTCAGCCTCCCGAGTAGCTGGGACTACAGGGGCACGCCACCACGTCCAGCTACTTTTTGTATTTTTTCAGTAAAGACGGGGTTTCACCATGTTGGCCAGAATGATCTCAATTTCTTGACCTCGTGATCCGCCAGCCTCGGCCTCCCAAAATGCTGAGGTTACAGGCGTAAGTCACTGCGCCCGACCGGTCTTACTCATTTCTACGCTCCTGTCCCTAGTTTCTGGATCACATTTGGAGGGGTGAGATGGAACTCAATTTGAAGCTACACGTGTAAAGGTGGCAGTGTTTTAGAACATCCTGACGTTTCAATAGTTCCCTTTATTCATTCAACAAATATCTGAGAGCATACTATGTGCAGGGCATACTCTATAGGCCATCAGCTTTCGAACTTTTGTGAACTTCAGCATCACCTAGAGGCCTTGTTAAAACACAAAGTTCTGAATCATAGATTCTGATTCAGGAGGTCTGGATGAGCCCTAAGAATTCAATTTCTAACAAGTTCCCAGGTACAGCTGATGCTCCTGATCTGGGAACCACACTTGGAGAAAAACTGATACAGGGCATGGCAGGAGCCAAGCCCCTGATCTAAGACATGATCTAGGGTGGTTATTATGTCAAAGAGACTAACGATGGAGATTTTCTCATCTTGGCACGTCAGTGGGGAAGACACGCAGGAGGCCTGGAAGCCCCTGGAGCTGTGGTCTGCGCCTGCCACCCCCGGAGTCAAGCACAAGCAGAAGTCAGCTGTGCTGTGCCCATCCCTGCGGCGCCGCGAAAGTAGGCGCAGGAGGAGGGAGCCCTGACGCCTCTTCTCCGGCTAGGGCCCCACAGCGGCGAGAGGACGGAGGGAGGGATCGGGGGTCGCGGGGATCCTTCCGGGACAGGCCTCCGCGGGAGGAGCTCCGGAAAGCCGCCCTCCACCTCCGAGGCCCCGCCTGCGCGGGCGCTCCGCTAGCGGCCGGGGTGGTGGTGGTGGCGGTGGCGGCGGCGGCGGCGCGGGGCGGGGCGCCGCGACCCCTGTCCCTCCCCCGGGCCGAGCGGCGGGCGCGCTCGCACCGCCCCCGCCCCCTCGTTGCAGTCGCTGCGGACCGGCTGGCTGGGCCTCGCGGCGTGAGGACCCCGGCGGCGCCGCAGTCCCGCGAGCCATGGCCCAGTCTGGCGGGGAGGCTCGGCCCGGGCCTGAGACGGCGGTGCAGATCCGCGTCGCCATCCAGGAGGCCGAGGACGTGGACGAGTTGGAGGACGAGGAGGAGGGGGCGGAGACGCGGGGCGCCGGGGACCCGGCCCGGTACCTCAGCCCCGGCTGGGGCAGCGCCAGCGAGGAGGAGCCGAGCCGCGGGCACAGGTAGGCGCGGCGGCCGGCCAGGGAGGTGGGCCCCGAGGGGGCGCCGGGCCGCGCGCGAGTTCGGGGCGCTGACTGCGCGCGACAACTCCGTGGGCAGAGGGTGTTGAGTCAGCCCCGCTGCGGGTGAAGCAGCTCCGGGCCGAGCCCCTGAGTCAGAAGCGGCCCGTGGAGGCAACCGGTGCCCCAGTCCGCAGCTTCGTCGCCCCACCGAGGTTCCCAGGGGTGGCGGCCAGGATCTGAGGGGCCCGGACGTGGGGATGTTCGGGGATCCAGGAGGAGGACTTTCACGGGCCATCCAAGCCACCCGCTCCTCTGGAGGAGGCCTCTTCTCTGTGGGCTCCCTCAAGACACCACCTCCCCCATCCCCGCAAAGTCCATCCCTGCCCGCCTTCCCCTCTCCTTGCGAGTGGTCCCACTTACCCTTCACTGCCAGCATCGCCCTGCCTTTCCCAGTCCCGCTGGCTGCGCTCAGTCTTTAGGTGGTAGCAGGCTAGGTACAGCGGACACTTGCTGATGGGGGATTCCAGGAGGTGGGATTTCATGGTAATTTGAGATGGATACAGGACTTGCTGCTTTACATCCTCCCGCTCTGGGGGATTCCCATTTTCACACAGCCTTTCCCACCCGACCTTTATGTTTGCATCATCATCTTGCTTCCTTGGGTAAGTGGGTTCCTGGGTTTTGGGTAGTTTGGAGCTGCTATGGCACCTGTCTAACCTTGTCCCGGGTCCTGAGCTTTGTCCGCAGGCACCTTGGCTCCTGTCCACTAATGCCCAGACCCTTAAGGACTGGGGTTTTGTTCCTGCTGTTGAAAGGAGATACAACATAGACATAGACATGAGAGTGGGAAAATGACGGAACTTGCACATTCTAGGGGATGCCAACAGGCACTTGTTAGGAGCTTTCTTTCTTCTAGGACCCTGTCCCAGGCGTTTAGCTGTTAACGTTCTGCAGGATTGTCCTGGCAAGCATATATCTACTTCATTGGCAGAATACTCAACTTTAGGGTGGATGAATACTGGGCCCAGAGCCATTCTCTATTACTGGCTGACCCTTCCCCAGGTTAAAGGGTCAGATTTCTGGACCCCGAGATTTGGGGCAGACCAGTAGAGACAGTTATTAGGGGAGAAAAGTCAGCCCACCAGGGTAGGGCAGGAAAGCTGGACCATAGCATATGACGCGGTAGATAGATCTGTGCTTTATAATGCAAGGCCTGATTCATTTAGCTCTGTGCTAAGTACCGAGAGCGTAAAAATGATGAACCCATAGTCACTGACAGCTCACAGTCTTGAGAAGGCAGTCACCTAGTCAGATAATATCCGAGTACGTAAAATAGCCCCGAGTAGTTTATCCTTATAACTTTATTTTCCTGCAGCAGTGGCAAATAGCCATCCCTATCCTGGGGGCTAAATTTGTGAGATTGTATCATTAGCCAGGATTAAAGCTCTACTTATGTTTAAGGCCTGGAAAGATCCCCTATGGAGGTCTAGGAGAAACCAAGCTTCAGTATGGGTGGGCCTCTTGCCTGAACCCCTCTTGCTCTTCCTCCAGAATTCCCAGTTCCCATGGCTTGAGTCTCAGCAAGTGTTCAGTCTGAAGCCCTTCCTGCTGCCCACTGGCATAGAGTTGACCCCAGAAAATCCCTGGGGTTCTTCAGGGAGCCGACAGAGCCCAGTGGGCAGGCACCCAAAGCACAAGGAGATGTAGCCAAGAACAGGATTCACACTATCCCCTGTTTGGGCCCAGCCTCGCATGGCAGCAGCCGTCACCTGCTGTGAAGGTTCTCAGCTCCTGGAGCCTACAGGAGAAAACCCAGATTCCTCAATCTGCTCATTAAGATGCGACACCCACTCACATCTCCTCAGCCCATTGCTTCCTTCCCTGCTCCCGCGATTCTGTCTAATTCCCTGAGCACAGAGGGCTATTTTGTGTCTACATGTCACTGCACCCCCACCTCTAGGTCCTCTGATTGACTGATTTCTAGTCAGCCTTTAAAACTTCACCGCCTCTTCTCCACCCACCCCCAATCCCCACCCCAGAGCTGGCTATGTTTTCTTTCTTCTCTGTTGCTGTAGTACTCTGTACATTTTATGCCTAGCACCTTCTACAATTGTGATTCTATCATTGTGTCTCCCTCACAGGGATAGGAGCTCGGTGAATTCAAGGACCATGCTTGCTTCCTTCATTGTATCTTCAGCACCTAGCACAGCACCCAGCACATAGGACATATTTGTGGATCGAATGCATATCTCTGTCATCACACTCACTCCATGGTGTTGAGATATGTGTGTTTCCCCTCCCCTAGACAGTGAGATCCTTGAAGGCAGCTGCCTTATCTTACTCCTTTTCGTATTTCCATACCTAGCCTAATGCCTGGCTTATATAAGGGAACAGAGAATAAACGAACAATAAAGAAAAGCCTTTACAGCCTCTAAAATGTTCGTGGATCATCTCCCCACATCTCATTCATTAAAAAGATGCCTTTCCTTTTTTTCTCACCTTTTTAACATACATATTTTCAAACATAAAGAAAATATGAAAAAACAGTACTGTAAGCATTCATAGACCCATCATCTAGATTTAACACTTAATATTTTGCAATATTTAGTGAATGGATATATAATGTATGTGTTTTCCCCCGAACCATTTGAGATATGTTTTACACAAGATTATACCTTAAATACTTCATTTTGTAACTCCTAATAATGACATTCCCTATAAAGCCCTAACACTATTATTGCAACTGAGAAAATTACCTATCATTCCCTAATATAATCCTGAAGATAAGCTAATCGCCAAGTTCCACATTCAGGATTCCCCAGATTGTTCCACAATTGTCTTTTACAGCTGTTTATTTTTTCCCCTCAAACCAGAATATGGTCTGGGTTGAGGCATTTGCTTCTTATGTCTCTAGAATCTATTTATCTAGAAATTTCCACAATTTTTCCCCTAATGCTTTGCTATTTTGGACAGAAGAGGCCAGATATCTTGTTGAGTGTCTCACATTTTGGATTAGTCTGGTAATGTTCTCATGGTCTTATTTTACTTGCTCCTTTGTACCATGTGCTTCTTATAAACTGGAAGTTAGGGCTAAGATTTTGATTTGATTCTGTTTAAACATTTTGGCAAGAATGCCTCATACTTTGTGCCTGGAACTTTATGTTGCATCACCTCAGGAGCCATCTCACCTTTAGTGATGCTAAATTTGACCATTCGATTAAGGAGATTTCTCCATCGTACAGGTTGTCTTTCCCTTTGCAGTTAACAAGTTATTTGTGGGCTTCTCATCCTGGGTTCTGTTAAGTTGATGTATCACATGTATTGATTTGCATATGTAGATCCATGCATGCATCCCAGGGATAGATCTCACCTGAACATGGTGAATGATTGTTTTAAGATGCTGTCGAATTCAGTTTGCTAATATTATGCCGAAGATTTTTGCATCTATGTTCATCAGGGATGTTGGCCCATAGTTTTTTTTTTTCCTTGTCTAGCTTTAGTATCAGGGTTATGCTGGCCTTTTGAAATGAGTTTGGAAGCATTCCCTCCTCTTCAAAGTTTCAGAAGAGTTTGAGAAGTATTGGTATTAGTTGTTCTTTAAATGTTTGGTGGAATTCAGCAATGAAGCCATCAGGCCTTGAGCTTTTCTTTGGTAGGAGATTTTTGATTCCTGATTCAATCTCCTTACTTGTTATTGGTCTGTTCAGATTTTCTGTCTCTTCATAATTTAGTCTTGGTAGGTTGCATGTTTCTAGGAATTTGTGCATTTCTTCTAAGTTATCCATTCCTCTTGCAATATTCTTTCCCCAGTGACTTTTCACCTATTTTAGCATCTATTGATGATCTTTACGTAAGTTGGTTATTTCACTGGGGACTGGAAATAGAGGATTTTCTAATTTTCACATTTTTTTGTACACTTATTAGCTAGCATTGCTCTATTTTTTTTCTTAAAGAGTTTTGTCTCATCATCTGGATTGAACAAAAGTTTCTCGTAAAGAAGCAAAAAAATGCTTAATTATTTCCCTTTAATTACAGTTTTCAAAGAGATAATTTGATATAATAGTTACACTAAATAATTTAAATGAGGGCTCTTCCTCAAGCTTATACTCTCCCTCTCTCTCCAATTCATGGATTTGTATTTATTCACTTTTTAACAATTAGTCACAGTCATTTCTGGTGCTCAAAATGCCTATATTGCAGCTAGCAGACCCCCTTGAAGCTGGCCTCCTTGTGTCTTTTTGTAACATGTCCATTAGTCTTTAAGCACTTCCTTGCTTTCTGGTACTAGATATTCCAGGCATAATTTGTACTTTTCCTACTCCAGTCATGGAATTCAGCCATTTCCACAGGAATCTCTGGTTTTTTCAAATACTAGTAAGAAAGTATTTAGAAACCAAGACCTGGAATTAAGAAAGCTAACTTCGGGCCGGGCGCGGTGGCTCAAGCCTGTAATCCCAGCACTTTGGGAGGCCGAGACGGGCGGATCACGAGGTCAGGAGATCGAGACCATCCTGGCTAACCCGGTGAAACCCCGTCTCTACTAAAAATACAAAAAACTAGCCGGGCGAGGTGGCGGGCGCCTGTAGTCCCAGCTACTCGGGAGGCTGAGGCAGGAGAATGGCGTAAACCCGGGAGGCGGAGCTTGCAGTGAGCTGAGATCCGGCCACTGCAGTCCAGCCCGGGCGACAGAGCAAGACTCCGTCTCAAAAAAAAAAAAAAAAAAAAAAAGAAAAAAAAAAAAAAGAAAGCTAACTTCTGCCAGGGTATTGTTGCTTTCAGAGCCTTTCAGTGGACAGAACTAAGATATATATATATATATATAATTTTTTTTTTTTTTTTTTTTTGAGACAGAGTCTTGCTCTTGTCGTCCAGGCTGGAGTGCAATGGCCCAATCTCGGCTCACTGCAACCTCCACCTCCTGGGTTCAAGCAATTCTCCTGCCTCAGCCTCCTGAGTAGCTGGGATTACAGGCGCCTGCCACCATGCCCGGCTAATTTTTGTATTTTTAGTCGAGATAGGATTTCACCATGTTGGCCAGGCTAGTCTCGAACTCCTGACCTCAAGTAATCTGGCCGCCTTGGCCTCCCAAAGTGCTGGGATTACAGGCATGAGCCACCAACCCTGGCCTCTACTTTTTTGTTAATGTCAATTTTTTGTCAGATGTGGAACTAAGTGCCTTATGTATGTAGTCTCTACTCCGTACTACCAATCATTATTTAGACCTGCAGAGACATCCACTAGTTGTATATCCCTTTCCCAGGCTCAAGGGCTTATGCCAGAACAGCATTGCAGAAGACAGGGTCAGAGAGGAAGTTCATGTCTCTGTAATAAATATATAAGAACCCATGGGCCACCTAAGCATAAGATGTGACCCTGCTAGCACGGTCCAAAATATGGTTTGTAAAAGGGTGATGCCTTTAACAAAGTTGAGAACATACCTGTATATGTTTTTAATCTGTCTCAGTGAAGAATCTTTATCTTTTGATCTACCCTGGTGTTTTTATATTGCATTATCAATTTGCCCGTTTTGAACCGTTTCACATTCATTATCTTGTTCTAGAGGTGAGTCAAAAGAAATCTCACACAGACAGGACCTGGACCCTAATGTTTTTCAGAAATGATGTTTCTCTTTTGTGTTTGGTACCTTCCTTATTGGTGTCCACCATTTTCTTGGTCTTGGTGGTCAAAATACCATATTCCGCCATCTGCAATGATAGATGATGCGTCTGAGAAATCATTCCTGGATTGAAAGTTGTGGTGAGGGTCTCATTATTCCACCATCTTAGTTTGGATATTTTCCTCCTGTAGGGTATCATTTGATTAACTGTGCAATCAGTGTAACCAGATTCGATATTTTATGAAAAAAGTAGCCTTGGGTGTTTTATGCTACAAATCATTTTGTTTCTCTAAATCATTTACAAATATGATACACCTGTAATCCCAGCACTTTGGGAGGCCAAGATGGGCAGATCGCAAAGTTAGGAGATTGAGACCAGCTGGCCAATATGATGAAAGCCTGTCTCTACTAAAAAATACAAAAATTAGCCAGGCATGGTGGCGCACACATGTAGTCCCAGCTACTCAGGAGGCTGACACAGGAGAATCACTTGAACCCAGGAGGCAGAGGTTGCAGTGAGCCAAGATCGTGCCACTGCACTCCAGCCTGGGTGATAGAGTGAGACAACATCCAAAAAAAAAAATTCACCACTGATTCATGGAACCCAATTATCTGTTTTAAAATGTACCCCTTTATTTCTACCCATTTCTCACAGGTTTATAGCTATAACAAAAGACCTCATCACTCCCAGTTTACAAGGTTTTACAATGTTTTATTAAAAAACAAAACAAAGCAAAACCTTAAGTGTAAAACTTTTTCAAGTCTCCTTGAAAGGCCGCTGAGAACATATTCATCAGAAAACATACTTCCTCCCTCCTGATGGGATCCTGATAGGTATGATTTGCTCTCAAAACTGTTTGCTTTACACTGGTGATACATTTTAAATTCCCATCACGTGCAAGGCTCTGGGGTAATACTATAATGAAAGAAACCAGCTCGAGTTCTACTCTCAACTCAGTGTTCAGGCTGCTAATAAAATATGCACACAAGTAGCTATAATACAAATATAGATAAGTATTGGGAGAAGTAGAAATGACTTTTTTTTCCCTAGGAGAATTGCATTTAAGATGGACCTTAATGTGTGACTAGAATTTAGACCCCAGAGAGAGGAGCAAGGCATTCAGAGACAGAAACAGCAAGCTCAAAGGCACAGAGTCCAGAAAGTTTGTGACACTTACAGATAACTATGTCTTTCTGTTTGTTTGGAGCAAGGGATCTGAAAGGACACCGATGGAAATACGTTTTGACGCTGGTTACAGCCAGATTCTAAATGAATCTGAATAAGGAACTGAAGACTTTGTGTTTTTTTTATTATTATTATTATGTATGTTTGTAGTTTTTGAGACAGGGTCTCACTCTGTCACTCACACTGGAGTGCAGTGGTGCGGTCATGGCTCACTATAGCCTCAACCTCGTGGGCTCAAGCAATCCTCCCACCTCAGCCTCCCAAATACTGGACTACAGGTGTGCACGACCATACCTGGCTAATTTTTAAATTTTTTGTAGAGACAGGGTCTTGCTATGTTGCCCAAGCTAGTCTCGAATTCCTGGCCTCAAATGACCCTCCTGCCTTGGCCTCCCAAAGTGCTGGGATTACAGGTGTGAGCCACCATGCCTGGTTGGGAGCTGAAGATTTTGAATTTTATTTAACAGGAAATAGAAAACCTTTTATTATTACTATTAAAGTAAATCAGTGACATCAAGTAAAGCAGTGACATATTCTAGCTGTTCTTCAAAACATTTAATACAGCACAGAGTGGAGGAGGCTGTAGCCTAAAATATAACACGGGAGGTGGCAGGAGGTGGGAAGACAGAACCCTCGAAAGACTCTGGTTGGGAAATATACCAAAGATGCAGGAGTAAAAAGGGCTACAAATATCTGAAAGGTAATTTAAATTCTTCCTTTAGAACCATTTCCTAGCCTCTCTGTCTGCCAGTGAAAAGTAGCAGGTATTTTATTTTTAAGGGGGAAAAAAAAGAGACAAGATTATTTTCTAAAGGAATTGAATGAGCTCACTACGGAGATCTAGGGATGCGAAAGCAGAGCTGGCAGCTGCAGAGTAAAGCCTTCCCCATTTGAGTAGAGCCCCCAGCTTAATGATTCCCTGCCTGTTCACCCTCATGTGAAGCCTGCCACTTGGCGTGCCCCACCTGTGTACATAGCGCCATCTAGGAAGAAAACCAGTGGGAGTGTATAACTTACAACCCTCCAAGAAAAAGCACACGTACCTTTTGCCTTCACAGTGAATGGCTGTGGAGTATAACTCCCCACACCCTAAGTGTGGGCTGTGTATGGTGACCTTCTTCCAAAGAGCACAGTATGGGAATGGGGATAAAGGCAGTAGTTTTACAGGGGAGAACCCTGACAAACACTACCTCAGATAGCTGATCAAGGTTAACTTCCATAGTGATCATTCATGTTGATAGCATGTACCCTGACAGGATGTGCTGAGAATGGAAATTTACCTCTGTGGTCCTCCTCCCCAAAACCCGTAATCCCAATCTAATCGTGACAAAGAACATTAGAAAAATCCCAATTGAGGGGCATTCCACAAAATACCTAACCAGTACTTCTCAACGCTGTCAAGGTCATCAAAAACAAGGAAAACCGTCACAGCCAAGAGGAGCCTCAGGAGACATGACAGCTTAATGTATTAATGTATTGTGGTGTCCTGGATGGGATCCTGGAACAGAAAAAGGGACAATAGGCAAAAACTAAGGAAATCTGAATAAAATATAGACTTTAGCTAATAATAATATATAATGAACTAATGAACTAACTGCAATTAGTTCATTGGTTATAACACATGTACCATACTAATGCAAGATATTTATAACAGAGCAAGCCTGGGTATATATATGGGAACTCTCTGTACAATTTTCACAACTTTTCTGTAAATCTAAAACTATTCGAAAATAAGTTTATTAAACTCTTTAATAAAGAAAAAATGAATTATTTATTAGTCACATGAAGAAAATCAGTGGCATGAAAGTTAAATGGAAGAACTGACCCCAAAGGATACAGAGGTGATGATGTTGAAACAAAGGACTCAAAAATGTATACTCCAACTAGCACCCTGAGAGTGAATTTAAGATACTGCATCCACAAAACAAGAGTAGGAAGCTCTTAGAAGGCAATGATCTGAGGACCAAAAAGAGTTCTTAGAAACTAAATAAATAACTGCTAAAATTTAAAAATTCCATAAGAAAGTTTAGAATATAATGTCAAAGAAATCTCTTAGTGTGTAAATTACAAACAAAGACAAGGACAGATCATATGAAAGAAAAAATAAACACAGAGGACCAATCCAGGTGGTCAGTCAACTAATAGAACTTTAGGACAAGAAATGTAATCTTAGCAAATGGCTTAGCCCTATTAGGAAACAGTGTTTACAGAGTCATAATAATAAAATACAACTCATTGACTTTCAATTTTCAGTACGTAGCTATAGATAAAATATAGAATATTAGTCACCTAATAGAATGAAATATTATGAACCATGGCAAAATGAAACAAAAGTACATCTGATGCAATATGGTAGGTTGGAAATAGGTGAGATGGAAGAGAGGATAGGACAGTAGTGTGTATTAATATATCATATGTAGCAAGGAATTGAAACTTTTTAATGTTTATGGAATAAGAAACCACTTAAAGTATATTATTTTAAAACATAAATAAGGCCGGGCATGGTGGCTCACGCCTGTAATCCCAGCACATTAAGAGGCTGAGGCAGGCAGATCACATGAGGTCAGGAGTTTGAGACCAGCCTGGCCAACATGGTGAAACTCCGTCTCTACTAAAAATACAAAAATTAGCCGGGTGTGGTTTTGCGTGCCAGTAGTCCCAGCTACTTGAGAGGCTGAGGTGGGAGAATCGCTTGAACCTGGGAGGCAGAGGTCGCAGTGAGCCGAGATCGCACCACTGTACTCCAGCCTGGGCGACAGTGAGACCGTCTTAAAAAAAAAAAAAAAAAGGCGGAGGGGGCTGGGTGTGATTGCTCATGCCTTAATCCTAGCACTTTGGGAGGCCAAGGTGGGCAGATGCCTGAGCTCAGGAGTTTGAGGCCAGCCTGGGCAACACGGTGAAACCTCGTCTCTATTAAAATACAAAAAATTAGCCGGGCATGGCAGTGTGCCCCTGTAATCCCAGCTACTCAGGAGGCTGACACAGAAGAATCATTTAAACCCGGGAGGTGGAGGTTGCAGTGAGCCAAGATCATGCCATTGCACTCCAGTCTGGGCGACAGAGTGAGACTCCATCTCAAAAAAAAGAAAGAAGAAAAACACCAAAACCACAAATAGAAGGCTAATAGAAGAACCAAAACGAAAAGAAAATTTTAAAAATTTGAAGAAGGGGTTATTTAGGGACATAAGTCATAAGTGACCCCAAATCCTCATTTTATATAGTAAGACATGAATAGAGAATGACTACAGTTGGCAAGTGAGAAATAGAGCTATAAGCATATTTTATAGAGCTATGAGATAACTCTCCTAAGAACTAAATGGCTGAAGAGAAGTTACCTCTAGGGAGGAAGGGTGGAGTGGGGAATTATTGGTTTCTTTATAAGTTCCCTACTATTGTATTTTAGTTTTTGCTATGTTTATCTATTACTTTAATTTTTTGGAATCATGTTTCAATGAGATATTGTGTCCAAGGGAGAAATAATGAGGATGGTTGGACTGGCAAAGAGAGAACAGATGGGAGACCCTTCAAAATGAAATAAGCACTTTATAATTGACTAAATGTGGGGGCAAAAGAGAGAGTGAAAGGATACATCCTACGTCTTGAGCTTAAGTACATAGAAGAGTGAATAGGGAAAGTAGTTGGCGGAGTGGATTGGGAGGGAAGATATATGATTTTCACAGGATGGTTGTAATCGCCAAAAAGTTGACAATATTCAGACTTAAAGGATATAAACTTAATATTCTTAAAAGATATGGTATCTTTTCCCTTTTGAAGGCTATTTCACAAACAGGAAACAATGCAGCCTGCTCCTGGCTATAACATAGGCTTTCCAACTCCCCCAAGATCCCCCTTTGGAGATGCACAGTTGCTGCTGACAGCACTCATGCAGAGGGTGGAGTCCTCCAAGCCCAAGAAGCTCACCTCTGCACTTGCATAGGGGTTTATGTCACCTCCACAGTATCACCCACCTGTTCTGGAATCTCTGGTTATCTGCCTGTCTGCTCAGTGGGTGCAAATAGTTGATGCAGAGTCACCCCCGATACATTATGGATAGTCTACTGTGAGACTGTGTGAAAGGAAGGTCAACTTCCCAGATAGAATGCCTGTTGATAGGCCCAGGCTTCAGTCCTGCCTGAGGTCAGGTTCTGCAGAAGGTGAGAAGTTAGATTGTGGACATATTTAATCTGATGCTACATCAGATTGTCCTAGTGGAAGTGTCTGGCATGCAGTTAGGAATTGAGGACTGGAGCTCAGGAAGGAGAGGAAGGTGTGGGGTGGACAGGCTGGTGGGGGTAGATTTGAATTTGATGAGCTTGTAGGAGCTGAAGTGTAGAGGTTGCTAGGGGATAAAGTGTCAGGGATAGATACTTGGGTAACATCTACACTTTGAAATGAAGAGAAACCAGGCATGGTGGCTCATACCTGTAATCCCACCACTTTGGGAGGCTGAGGTGGGTGGATCACTTGAGCCCAGGGTTTCAAGACTAGTCTGAGCAACAAGACAAAACCCCATCTCTACAAAAAAAAAAAAAATAGAAAAATTAGCCAGGCATGATGGCACATGCCTGTAGCCCCAGCTGCTTGGGAGGCTGAGGTGGGAGGATTGCTTGAGCTTGGGAGGCTGAGGCTGCAGTGAGCTGTGTTCGTGCCACTGCATTCCAACTTGAGGCGACAGAGCAAGATCCAGTCTCAAAAAATAAATAAATGAATAAAATAAAATAAAATAAATGGAGAGAGAAAGAGGAGACATAGAGGGCAGTAAAATGGGAACAAGAATCAGAAAAGAATAAGTCGCATAAGCCCAGGTGGAGAGTATCAAGACGAAGGTGGTCAATAGTGTCAGATCCTGCATTGGGGCAAAAGGACTGTGTGAGGCCATTCTTGCACGGCTGTAAAGAAATATCTGAGACTGGGTAATTTATAAGAAAAGAGGCTTGATTGGCTCTTGGCTCTGCAAGCTGTATAGGAAGATGGTACTAGCATCTGCTTCTGGGGAGGCCTCGGGAAGCTTATAATCGTGGTATAGAAGGTGAAGGGAGAACAGGCACATCACATCACGAAAGCAGGAGCAAGAGAGACAGTTGGTGATGGTGGGGGTG
The DNA here is from genome assembly GCF_047675955.1 of Chlorocebus sabaeus. Classification (NCBI taxonomy): domain Eukaryota; kingdom Metazoa; phylum Chordata; class Mammalia; order Primates; family Cercopithecidae; genus Chlorocebus; species Chlorocebus sabaeus. The sequence goes on along the minus strand of NC_132929.1, from coordinate 46,628,443 downwards.
GGGGGAAGTACCACATACTTTTAAATGACTAGGTCTTACAAGAACTCACTATCAAGAGGGCAGCACCAAGGGGATGGTGCTAAACCATTCATGAGAAACCACCCCTTGATTCAACCACCTCCCACCAGGCCCCACCTCCAACACTGGGGATTACAATTCAACATGAGATCTGGCTAAGACATGCATTCAAACTATTCAAGAACCAAGATAGAGAAGAGACACCTGGATATGGCTACAAGTTCTTTGATGGATGTCTAGAGACACAGAAGAAGCTGGAGCAAAGGTTGGGAAAAGGGAGAAGGGGTTGCCCAATGAAGGTCTAGAGAAGCTTGATTGGATGAACTCCATCTTCTCCATCCAGTCTGAGATAGAATCATCTGCAGGCAGTAAAGCAGACATGGCAGGCCTTGGGAAGATTGGGAAGCTCTGGAATAAGCATTAGAGAGATTGAGAAATTATACTGTCTTTCTTCCGTTATGCTTTGTTTGTTTATGAGTTTACCTTTTGTCATAGCATCTATTGCTGTGGTTTGGGAGTAGGACTAACTTGTCTATGGCTCCCTTTGGTAGTGCAGTCACTTCTGAGATACCAGCTATTTGTAGTAAGTTAGACCATTTTGCCAATACTCCTGAGTCTGCTCAAAACTCTTCACTGGCCATTAGCACACACCTGGCCCCATCCCCTGTGATTTATTGACATCTTTGTTAGCTGGGCCGGGAATTCCCTTTGCATTTGTAGTTATTTTGTCTGTTATATTCAGCTCATCTGTTTTTTGTTTTTGTTGTTGTTGTTTGTTTGTTTTGAGATGGAGTTTCGCTCTTGTCATCCAGGCTGGAGTGCAGTTGTGCAATCCTGGCTCACTGCAACCTCCATCCCCCGGGTTCAAGCGATTCTCCTGCCTCAGCCTCCCAAGTAGCTGGGATTACAGGCGACTACCACCACATCAAGCTAATTTTTATATTTTTGTTAGAGGTGGGGTTTCACCGTGTTTGCCAGGCTGGTCTCAAACTTCTAACCTCAGGTGATCCGCCCGTCTCAGCCTCCCAAAGTGCTGGGATTACAGGCATGAGCCACCGTGCCTGACCTCAACCCATCTGTTTTAATTACTATTTAGGGGGTAAACTTTCCCTAATAAAATGAAATTTGTTCTGTCCTTCTTGCATCTCCTTTTTCATCCTATTGGTTGTCCTGCTGATGTTTTGCCTTCGGGATGTTTTGAGGACCTCTTTTCTCCATGCAGTGTTGCTGAGGTTACTATTGTATTTGGCTGTTTAAGTAATAGAAAACCCAACAAGTGAATTAAACAAATTGGATTTGATCTTTCTCATGTAATAATAAAAAATCTGTAGGTAGATAGTTATGAGAGCTTGTCCAACAACTTAATAATGTCAGGGCCGATAATGTCAACAAATCAGGCCAAGCCAATTCTCTTGGCCTTTTCCTTATGGTAGTAAAATGGCTGCTACAGATTCAACCATCACATCCACATTCAAAGAAGATAAAAGGGGAAGGGGCAGGGCCAAGAGATTTTCACTTAAGTGTTACCGGCCATAACATTTAGTTTTTATAGCCTCTAGAGTAAAAACGGCAATTGAAGCCGGGCGTGGTGGCGGGGCCTGTAGTCCCATCTACTCGGGAGGCTGAGGCAGGAGAATGGCGTGAGCCCAGTAGGCGGAGCTTGCAGTGAGTCGAGATCGCGCCACTGCACTCCAGCCTGGGCAATGGAGCAAGACTCTTTCTCAAAAAAAAAAAAAAAAAAAAAAGAAAAGAAAAGAAGAAGAAGAAAGCAATTGAGAAAGTGTTTGCTATTGGATGTTGGGTGAGTCAGCTTAATGCCTGATTTTTATCATCCCATTTTAACAAGACTTTAAAAAAAAAACTTTAAAATTGAGTCTCCCTGTTATTTTCTTCACTATACCTTTTTTTTTTTTTTTTTTTTTTTTTTTTTTTTTGAGACAGTCTCGCTGTGTCACCCAGACTGGAGTGCAGTGGTGTGATTCCTGCTCACTGCTACCTCCACCTCCCAAGTTCAAGGGATTCTCCTGCCTCAGCCTCCCGAGTAGCTGGGATTACAGGCATGCACCACCACACCCAGCTACTTTTTTGTATTTTTAGTAGAGATGGGCTTTCACCATGTTGGCCAGGCTGGTCTTGAACTTCTAACCTCAAGTGATCCACCCACCTCAGCCTCCCAAAGTGCTGGGTTACAGGTGTGAGCCACCACGCCAGGCCTCTTCACTCCGTATTTACCTTGAGACATCAATAAGGTATTTTAAAAGCCATTCCCAGGCTGCCTACAGGCAAATAGCTAAAACTCTTTATTTTTAATCAACCAATGCCTATATTTTATACTAATTTTAATTTCTGAATTTGAAAAATTATTAGATAGATTTATTTGCTTTTTTCTCTCTTGCCAGAATATTTTTTTCCCTCATTTTGAGTATTCCACAGTTGCTTCTTTTCTTTTTTTTTCTTTGTGAGGCTGAGAGCCAATGAAAATTTTGTTGAAGGACATATATGTATGTGTCTTTTCCAGCTGTAAGCGATCACAGTAATGGGCCTGTTGAGATTACTGGTCCTGACATTGAGTAGCTAAACCACCTACCTACAACTTTCTGCTAACTTCTAATAATGGCATCAGTTATGATGTGGATAATCAGTATTCTCTAAATGTTTATTGGTTTGAAATTGTTATAATCCCCTTATGAAAGATTAGCCTTCCTAAGGAAGCTCTGTCCAGGATCGCTTTGGCTTGTTCCCGTCACCTAATGTTCTTAGGGAGAGGGAGAGGAGGAAGTCTACCCAGGTGGCGCTGCTGGTCGTGGTGGGCTTTATTAAGAAGGGCCCGGTGACGGGATTGTTTCCAGAGTCCATTGCAGGCAGGGTCCTAGCAAAACATATAAGCTATTATGTATACTGGATTTGGAGACAGAGGATTTGAGTTTAAATTCTAGATCTGCCTCCTATGAATGAGTGAAGGAATTTATCTGTGCCTACTGAGCTTTAAGGGTATGCTAGGCATTCTTCTGAATATTTTCATGTATTAATTCATTGAATCTTCACAACACTCCCATGAGGGCAGGGACTATCATGATTCCCAATTTACAGGTGACAGAACTGAAATGAGATGCAGTGGAGTTCCTTGCCTAAATTTACTTAACTAATAAACAGTGGTACAGGTTGAACATCCTTAATAAAAAAATTCAAAATCTGAAATGCTGTAAAATCGGAAACATTTTGAGCCACCATGACACCACAGGTTTAACGTGGGTTAAAAACTGAGACAGTGACACCTTTGTTTTCTGCTGGTTCAGAAACTTGTTTCATGCACAAAATTATTAAAAATATTGCATAAGATTACCTCAGGTTATCTGTACAAGGTGTATATGAAACATAAATGAATTTGCATTTAGACTTGGGTCTCATCCTTGAGATATCTCATTATGTATCTGAGGATATTCCAAACTCTGGAAAAATTGGAAATCTGAAACACTTCGGGTCCCAGGCATTTTGGATAAGGGATACTCAGTCTGAACCAAGCATTTGGACCCAGGCAGTCTTAACTCTAAAGCCAGGACTCCTAAGAGCCAGCAGCCCTAGGAAATTACACTCCCATCTGTAATTCCAGCACTTTGGGAGGCCAAGGCAGGTGGCTTGAGAGGCAGTGATCATGTATCCACATAGAGATCGCACCACTGCAGTGACTCCTGAGAGGCAGTGATCATGTATCCACATGGAGATCGCACCACTGCACTCCAGGTCTTGTCCTGAACCAACTAAGAAATCAAGCTTTTATTCTTTAATAAATATGGTGGATCTTACTGAAAGGTCAAGTGACTCTGCTATACTGTCTTCTAGAAACTAGGATTTGAGGGGGTGGAATAGAAGAGGAAGAATAAGAGAGTATATGTGAAAAACATTTTGCCATATGTGAAAAACATATGGGGGCAGAGCACCACATACATGTCAGCAGAGAGTGTTGTTATAATAATAATTATTCTTGTTTTGAGACAGGGTCTCACTCTATCAACCAGTCTGAGGTGCAGTGGTGCAATCTTGGCTCACTGCGACTTAGACCTCCCAGGCTCAAACTTTCCTCCCACCTCAGCCTCCCAAGTAGCTGGGACTATAGGCCTGCACCACCACACCTGGCTAATTTTTTTGTGTGTTTTTTGTAGCGACAGGGGTCCCACTATGTTGCCCAGGCTGGTCTCCAACTCCTGGGCTCAGGCTGCCTGCCTTGGCCTCCCAAAGTGCTGGGATTACAGATGGGAGCCACGATGCCTGGCCAGTTGTTATTTTTATGATCCTCCATGCTTGTTAAAAACGAAAGATTGACTTCTTAGCTCTTTGGGGGCAAATCTCTCCTGTGACCATGTGACCCAGTGTCGTCACCTAGGGCTGCCGTAACAAAATACCATGCGCTGGATGGTTTAGAACAACAGAAATATATTGTTTCATGGTTCTGGAGGCCTGAAGCCTGAAATCAAGTGCCCTCTGAAAGTACTAGAAATAGATCCATTCCAGGCATCTTTTCTCTCTTCTAGTGGCAGTCTTTGGCGTTCCTTGGGTTTTGCTGCATCACCCCAGTGTCTCCCTTCGCCTTCACATGATGTTCTCTCTGTGTGCATGTCTGTGTTCAAATTTCCCCTTTTGATAAGGACCCCAGTTGTGTTGGATTAGGGGGTCTACCCTACTACAGTAAGACCTCATCTTAATTAATTGCATCTGCAGTGACCCCCATTTCCAAATAACATCATATTCCAAGGTACTGGGGGTCAGGACTTCAACATATGAATTTTTGGGGGACACAGTTCAACCCCTAACACCCGGTGTCTCCTTCTGGTCTCAGTGGCACCACTGCAAGTGGAGGCGAGAATGAGCGTGAGGACCTGGAGCAGGAGTGGAAGCCTCCGGATGAGGAGTTGATCAAGAAACTGGTGGATCAGATCGAATTCTACTTTTCAGATGAAAACCTGGAGAAGGACGCCTTTTTGCTAAAGCACGTGAGGAGGAACAAGCTGGGATATGTGAGCGTTAAGCTACTCACGTCCTTTAAAAAGGTGAGGCTTGGTTCTCAGAAGCTGCTTCAAGGATTTCAAGTGTGTTTTGGGTTGTGGTTCTAAACATTTTTTTTTTTTACTCCCTTGAAACCTGATGACGAACAATTTTTAAAATTAAGTCTGTGCCTGAAAAAGAGAAAAATAGCCAGGAGAAGGGATTTAGGATTGTTAGGAATACACTCCCACACTATTAAAAGGGTCCTGGGCATTGGGACAAATCTCAGCTGGCAGCAGTTATGAAACAATATTACTTGTTCTTAGTAAAGTTCAGGCACTTTTGCCAGGCAAGTGGGTGGCCAGGGGGATGCGGTACCAGGACAGAGGGACTCGACGGCCTTAAGAGATACCTGCCAGACCTAAAATTATATGAAATCCAAGCTTTTCATTTGTCAAGTTGAATAAGTAAAGGGAGAGAATGAGCACCCAGCACTATCAGAAATGAGCCTTCTCTAAGACACAAATGCTCTGCCTGTGTGACGCCATCATCCTCATCTATACAATAGGGAGATGAGATTTGTAATTATTGCTGCCATCTGGGCAGCAGACTGCTTGTCCCTGCCGTATATAGATCCAGTGTTTGGGCTGTGTACTGTCTACTTCTCAGAGAGTTGACAGACTAGTTGGAATAAGAACTCTGTGTCTCCCTTGGGGGAAGTGCATTTACTAGAATGGAAAAGCACCACACGGCCTGTTGCATAACGGGATGCGTAACAAGTGGGTCCCGGCCAAGTTGTCTGTGTACTTTGTCAGAGAGCACTGGAGGAGAGCTTTTCTCCTTGGACCTCTTCCCTGCCTCACCCACTGGTGTACTCTGCCTGGCCCTCTCACTCTTTTTCCTTTATTCATTCATCAGATATACTCATTGTCTCTGCTGAGTGCTGTGCTAGGCGCAAGATGTACAGAATGAAGATGGTACTCCCCCTGTCCTTGACAAGCTCACAGTCCAGTAAAGGAGAGAGCTGAAAGATTACGATGTGACCACGTACAGTAGGACAAAAGAGAGAACACAGTACTGTTGGGTGCTAGTTGATCAGAGCAACTAACCCTGTCTGGAGAATTGAGAAGTCTTCCCAGAGAAGGTGACATTGAGATAGGATTTTGGAGGATGAGTAGGAGTTTTCTAGGTACAGGGGAATGGAAGGGATATTTTAATGGCCAGAGAACAGTGAGCAAGCCTTCATATGAAGAGTGTTTGTGGGGGATTCCAAAATGAAGCAGCCAGTGGAATCATCCCGCACGTCTCTTTATTCCTCCCCAGGGACCCCGAGAGTCAGCCTGTTTTGCTTTCCTCTTTAAGCTGCCACTTATGGACCAATTTAGGAATGTTCTTCTCTGTTGAAACCTGGCTGCAGAGTACAGACAGACTCCCTAACACCTCCAAAATCAGAGCAAAGATCCTTTTCATTCTGAAGGATTTCCTGTTAATCACAAAAGGGAAACATACATGACAAAGGTAAAAAACACAGGGAAATTACAATGTTTCTGAAACCTTAGAGTTCTTCTAGTAATTGCACAAGGACGAAAGCTCCCTGGTCCCTTTTCTCAGGTGCTACCTGGACCTTCCTTATGAATGGTCACGGACCCAGGCTTAGGATGCTCGGACTGTAACCGAGATTTTCCAGTGGACCTTGCTTCTGGCTCAGGAGGGATATTCAGTCCTTGCAGAGCCTGCTTCTCTTGCAATGAAATGTGGTCCCCCACAGACTTCTGCAGCCCTCTGAGTAAGGCAGTGCTGTGGTTTCCCCGGGTGCTCCTAGCTCAAGCTTCAGGCTTAGGAAATTGTCTCTTTTTATCTCCCAAGTGCTCCCTCCCTAGCTGTTTCTGGAGAAGGCTCCACCGTGTTTCACGCCACAGTGAGCTACTGCCTGGCTTTACCCCAGCCTCACACTCACCTGCAGTCATCAGCTTTACCCTTTCTGGATTCCTCGACTCTGTCCACCTGAAATCCGACCCTTGGCCTGGGCCTTCTTCTCTGTGCCCTTGGCCCCGTGTTCTTCTAGTAGCCTAAGTCTGAGCCATTTCACCCAGAGGCTGCAGGCTACAGTGGACAGTACTATCTCTCTAGGAGCCTGTGTATAGTAATGGGTCTGCCAGGGTTTCCCCATCCTGCCCAGTGAGTGAGCCTTTCCTTCTTGAATTTCATGAAGTTCCTGTTTTATGCTCAGAGGCACCTGGAGTTCCCAGTTCTTTTGCAGAGCAACTATGTTGGCCTGTTCTCAGAGGACTTAGGGGGATCTCGCCATTATGGGCTCAGGTCACCCACCCCACCCACCTTCACTATTTCTTTGGGATGACTCATTCCCCCTGGCATTCCCTTCACCGGAAGTGGGCCTCTAGAAAATTACTGTTTTACAGTATAAATATAGCTTTCATATACTGCAACATTGATACACACAATTTCCACCAACAGAGGAGGAGGGAGGGATTATTTCACCATTCTTAGTGAGGCCCAAGTTGGATTTAATTTCAAGTTGAAATAGTTCATGTCATTCTCAGGAGATATTGCAGTGAAATGTGAAAGATCTTTTGGAACCTTCTCTGTATCAAATGTCGAAATGCAGAAATACTGCTTTAGAGAAGCATTTGAATGTTAAAATCTCCAAATCCTATCAAAATGATGACACGTAATATTTGAAATAATGATAGCACATGATAATTGAATACTCACTGTGAGCTAGACACTGTTCTGTTCTATATGTAAATGAGTTTGTATGTGTCTGTACATACATATGTACATGTATGTATTTATTCGTTTAATCTTCAGGACAGCTCTCTGAGATGGCACTATTAACATCTCCATTTTCCAGGGCAAGTTGAGGCACTAAGAGGTTGAATAACTTTCCAAGTCTTACTGCAAGCTAGAGGTGGGTCTTTGATTTGTGTATACAACAGCCTTGTTCCAGAGCCTGCAATTTAACCTCTAAACTTGCACAGAATAGAGTATTTCCATTTTCATGGAGAGTTCTGTTGGACAACACTGCTGTGGTGCCCTTGTTTGAAATTATAGAACTTGTTTTCATTCACTTATTCATTCACTAGATTTTTGAGTGTTTACACATACTACATATGATTCTAGACACTAGAACACAGGGATTCTGGTGTTACAGGAATAAGGAAGTGAGGGAGGGAGCTTATAGTGTACACAAGGATGGACAAGGGCATTAGATACTATTTCAGATTTGCTTTCTGTTCTGCAGGTGAAACACCTCACACGGGACTGGAGAACCACAGCACATGCCTTGAAGTATTCAGTGGTCCTTGAGTTGAATGAGGACCACCGGAAGGTGAGGAGGACCACCCCCGTCCCACTGTTCCCCAACGAGAACCTCCCCAGCAAGATGCTCCTGGTCTATGATCTCTACCTGTCTCCTAAGCTGTGGGCTCTGGCCACCCCCCAGAAGAATGGAAGGGTGCAGGAGAAGGTGATGGAACACCTGCTCAAACTTTTTGGGACTTTTGGAGTCATCTCATCAGTGCGGATCCTCAAACCTGGGAGAGAGCTGCCCCCTGACATCCGGAGGATCAGCAGCCGCTACAGCCAAGTGGGGACCCAGGAGTGCGCCATCGTGGAGTTCGAGGAGGTGGAAGCAGCCATCAAAGCCCATGAGTTCATGATCACAGAATCTCAGGGCAAAGAGAACATGAAAGCTGTCCTGATTGGTATGAAGCCACCCAAAAAGAAACCTGCCAAAGACAAAAATCATGACGAGGAGCCCACTGCGAGCATCCACCTGAACAAGTCCCTGAACAAGAGAGTGGAGGAGCTTCAGTACATGGGTGATGAGTCTTCCGCCAACAGCTCCTCTGACCCCGAGAGCAACCCCACGTCCCCTATGGCGGGCCGACGGCACGTGGCCACCAACAAGCTCAGCCCTTCTGGCCACCAGAATCTCTTTCTGAGTCCAAATGCCTCCCCGTGCACAAGTCCTTGGAGCAGCCCCTTGGCCCAACGCAAAGGCGTTTCCAGAAAGTCCCCACTGGCGGAGGAAGGTAGACTGAACTGCAGCACCAGCCCTGAGATCTTCCGCAAGTGTATGGATTATTCCTCTGACAGCAGCGTCACTCCCTCTGGCAGCCCCTGGGTCCGGAGGCGCCGCCAAGCCGAGATGGGGACCCAGGAGAAAAGCCCTGGTGTGAGTCCCCTGCTCTCTCGGAAGATGCAGACTGCAGATGGGTTACCCGTGGGGGTGCTGAGGTTGCCCAGGGGCCCTGACAACACCAGAGGATTTCATGGCCATGAGAGAAGCAGGGCCTGTGTATAAATACCTTCTATTTTTAATACCAGCTCCGCTGAAAACCACCTTCGTTTTCAAGTTTCTGACAAATATCTGGCATGACAGAATGGAATTCATTCCTCTTTGAGAGATTTTGTATACATATAGACCTCTTAATTTATCTATCTGTAATATATATAAACCGGTACGCCATGGTTTGAAGACCACCTTCTAGTTCAGGACTCCTGTTCTTCCCAGCGTGGCCACTATTTCGATGATGGCTGATGTGAGTGAGTGTGATGGCCCTGAAGGGCTGTGGGATGGAGGTTCCCTTGGGAAACTCTGGCAGCATCTCTCTTGTTTGGTATGGAGTTTTTCCCTTCAGTGACTGAGCTGTCCTTGATAGGCCATGCAAGGGCTTCCTGAGAGTCCAGGAGAGTTACCTTGTACAACAACAAGTAGTTAAGCCTTTAGCATGGTGTCTTATAGGACCAAATCGATGTTACCTGTCAAGTAAATAAATAATAAAACACCCCACTGGGAGTGCTGACTTTGAGGTTATAGATTGTGCCTGACAAGTCTGTGCCTGTCTAACAGAGCTGTGGGTGGCATGTCATGAGGCCCTGAGGCGATTAGCAGAGATGTCTTTCTTTTATTTAAGAGAACATTTAAACATTTGTTTATTTGTACACATTTATGGGCTACATGAGAAACTTTGTTACATGTTTATAATGCATAGTGATCAAGTCAGGGCACTTAGGGTTCCTCACTATACGCCAGGGCAGCCCCAGGGTTCTCCTTGGGCTCCTGGCAGCCTGAGAAGTGTCTCATCACAATGAATTTTACTGAGCAAAGGCCGCTTGGCATATACTGAGGGTGTACAGTCCAGGACCCACAGCATCGATCTTACCCAGGAACTTGTTAGAAATCCAGATTCTCAGGCCGACCCCAGGCCCACTGAATTAGAAAGTCTGGGAGAAAGGTCTGGAATTTGGGTTTTAACAAGCCCTGCAGGTGATTCTGATGCACGCTAGAGAACCACCAGATGGACAAAGGCTGCAGGACTTGAGGTCAGTCCGTTTGACCCCCACATCTCTCACTATTTTGTGACCTTGGGAAGGTTACTAAGCCCCGTGAACCTCATCATCTCCCTGTGAATTGCTTTGTCATGATGTCCATGTCTGGAATGCAGCTGGCCCTCCCTAAATGTTAGCTCTCTTCCCTTCTCACTTGGGTTCATGTTTGTTATCATCAGGAGCTGCCTTGGTGTAGCAGAAAGAGCACTGGCCTAGATTCCAGTGTTGGCTTATGCACTGGCTATTTGTCAGGATTTAATAGAGCTTGTTAATAATTATTGAACACTGATTAGGTGCCAGGGACCATGCTAACAGCTTTCCATGCATTATCTCATTTAATCTGCCCAACAAGTGCAAGAGAAATGTTCAGGTGTTATCTCAATTTTATTCCAGAAAAAAACAGACTTTACTTGGGTAATTAACTTGCCCAAGGCTGAACAGCTAGATTGGTAGAGTTGGGCTTGAAACTAGTGGTCTGGCTTTGGAGCCCACATTGTTTAACCACTAAGTGGTGGTCAACATTTCTGATCTTTACTATCCACATTCAAAAAAAGAATCCACTATTAAAAGGTGCTAATATTTATTCAGCAGCTTCCTACATGCTAGGCATTTGGTTAGACACATTTCACTTACTCTCAGTGTCCATCATAAGGTATTACTATGCCAGTATCACACATGCAGCTGCTGAGGTAGGAAAATATACCCTAAACTTGTGAAAATGGACAAAGATAGTATATCCTAAATGACACAGGTCTATACAAATTAGCAGGTGATTATCATCTGGATAGTAAGGTGCTGTGTCCCTTAAGATGCAGAAGAGTTCCAATAAACTGGCAAATGCCTCCAGGAATGTCCTGGATTTGCCATTTCCACCACTACCAGCTGTAGGTGCCTGAAGGCTTGTGCCTGGACCGCCAGGCCTCTTGATCTTGGGCAATGCCAGGGCCCCCTCCAGCCCCGCCCTATACTTCCCTCCCTGACTCTGCTCCCATCGCCTCCTGCCTGCTGCTTCCCTGCAGCCACTCCACCTGCTCCTTGGCCATCGGGCCATCTGGGCTTCACCAGCTCTTCTTGGCCAGTGACATTCAAGGCTGTTCCACCCTATTATGCCTGTTATACAAGCCACAGCTCTATTTTTAGATTAACCCTCGTGGATCATAATTACTTTCAAAAATATCTACACCCTCACCTTTACATGTGAATACAGATGAACTTGGCCTTCCTTCGGTCGCATTGCCCTGTGTGACATTACAAAAGAACACTGAAGTGGGGGTCAGCAGATCTGAGGTCGAGTCGTGGCTTTTCTACTAAACGACTGTGACCTTCAGCAAGTCATTTGTTTTATTGGTTCACAGTTTTTCCCACAAACCAGTGAATAACAACAAGATGTTCCTTAAATAAGGTCATATATGTGCAAGTGCTTTCTGAATGGAAAAGTACTTTGTAGGCATTACTCACTACTTATCCCGCTCTCTGATCATCACCTCCAAAGACAAGCCTCCTTTTGCTGCAATTCTTAACCCTGGCCTCACATTGGAGTCACCTAAAGGCTTTTAAAAACTGCCTATGGGGCCAGGCACGGTGGCTCACGCCTGTAATCCCAGCACTTTGGGAGGCTGAGGCGGGCAGATCACGAGATCAGGAGATTGAGACCATCCTGGCTAATGTGGTAAAACCCCATCTCTACTGAAAATACAAAAAAATTAGCCGGGCATGGTGGAACGCACCTGTAATCCCAGCTACTTGGGAGGCTGAGGCAGGATAATTGCTTGAACCCGGGAGGCAGAGGTTGCAGTGAGCCGAGATCACACCACTACATTCCAGCCTGGGCAACAGAATGAGACTCTGTCTCAAAAAACAAAAACAAAAACAAAAACAAAACACCTGCCTATAGGCCAGGCATGGTGGCTCATGCCTGTAATCCCAGCACTTTAGAGTCGCTTGAGGCCAGGAGTTTGAGACAGCCTGGGCCACATAGCAAGACCGTGGCTCTACAAAGATAAAAAATTAGCTGGGCGTGGTGATGTTTGCCTGTAGACCCAGCTGCTAGGGAGATGGGTGGGAGGCTCGCTTGAGCCCAGGAGGTCAAGGCTGCAGTGAGCCAAGATCACGCCACTGCACCCAGCCTGGGTGACAGAGTGAGACCCTGTCTCAAACAAAACAAAAGAAAACAAACAACTGCCTCTGGCCATCCCTGAGATATTCTGATGTAATTGGTTCTGGGGTGAGGCCAGGGCATGAGCATTTTTTAAAACTCCTAGTGATTCTTGCCTGTAATCCCAGCTACTCAGGAGGCTGAGGCAGAATTGCTTGAACCCGGGAGGCGGAGGTTGCAGTGAGCTGAGATAGTCCCACTGAACTCCAGCCTGGGCGACAGAGCGAGACTCTGTCTCAAAAAAATAAAATTAAAATAAAAATTAAAAAACTCGGCCAGGCATGATGGGTCACGCCTGTAATCCCAGCACTTTGGAATGCCGAAGCGAGTGGATCACGTGGGGTCAGGAGTTCGAGACCAGCCTGGCTAACACAGTGAAACCCCGTCTCTACTAAAACAAACAAAAAAAATAGCTGGCCATGGTGGCGAGCGCCTATAGTCCCAGCTACTCTGGAAGCTGAGGCAGGTGAATGGCTTGAACCCGGGAAGTAGAGCTTGTAGTGAGCCGAGATCGTGCCACTGCACTCCAGCCTGGGCGACAGAGCAAGACTCTGTCTCAAAAAAAAAAAGAAAAATACAAAAATTAGCCAGGCGTGGTGGTGTGGGCCTGTAATCCCAGCTACTCTGGAGGCTGAAGCAGGAGAATCACTTGAACCTGGGAGGCAGAGGTTGCAGTGAGCTGAGATCGTGCCATTGAACTCCAGGCCTGGGCAACGAGAGCAAAAGTCCGTCTCAAAAGAAAATTTAAAAATGAAAAACTCCTAGGCGATTCTAATGGGCAGGCAGCATTGGAAAGCTCTGGCCCACTGGAATGAGGAGCACATTAATTCCCTCCTCCTTTTTCAAGGCTTAGTCCTGGTCTCTTGCAGGTGTTCCAGGGGTCTGAGCACTTTGTTGATGAACCTGCTCCTTCTAACTCTCTGGCCAAATCTTCAGCTGGGGCATGGGCTTCCTGTTTGTTAGCATAGCCAACTTTTCTTAAGTAGCTTGACTGAGAAACTCAGCCAACGGTATTTTTACAGATGTTTCATTATTTTTAATGAAAACCAGTTCCCTCTCCACACTAGGACACGAGGCCTGCTGACCATCTCCACTTGAGGTGCTGGCAGAACATCTACAAGCTACACATATCCAAAACACTACCTTGTCCGCCCTCCCTCCCGCTCCATACACATGCCCATCTGCTCTCCTTCCCTTGACTTCCCCATCTCAGCCAGTGGCATCACCATCTCCCGTGTCACCCAGACTGGAGACGAGGCCATGTGGAATATGTGAAGAATGCAGGTTCTGAAGACCAAGTGACCTCTGACTAAAGACTGAGCCTCCCTATGTCTCAGTTTCCTCTCCAATAAATAATAGATAATAATAGTCGATGATAATAATTCCTATTTCATACAATTTGTTAGAATTAAATGAGTCAGGCCAGGCGTGGTAGCTCATGCTTGTAATCCCAGCACTTTGGGAGGCCGAGGCGGGTGGATCACTTGAGGTCAGCAGTTCAAGACCAGCCTGGCCAACATGGTGAAACTCTGACTCTAGTAAAAATACAAACATTAGCCAGGCCTGGTGGTGCATGCCTGTAGTCCCAGCTACTCAGGAGGCTAAGGCAGGAGAATCGCTTGAACCTGGGAGGCAAAGTTTGCAGTGAACTGATATCAAGCCACTGCACTCCAGCCTGGATGACAAAGTGAGACTCCATCTCAAAAAAAAAAAAAAACCTGTAACATGCTTAGTAATTTGCCCATGGTAAATGCTCAAAGAACGTGAGGCTACCATATTTATACCTTTCCCTTCCAAATCTCCCGTATTCAATCAACAATCTAGAACTTCCATTTTTGGCTCTGAAATATTTCTTACATGCTCCCTTCTCCCCCACTGCTTACTTAGTTCCACACACCCTCCTCCCAAGGTCTCTCTGTCTCTAAGCCTCTGCGTTAACTTATCCGCCATCATGCTACCAAACCTATCTTACTAAAATAGGGTTCTGGTCACATAACTTCCTTATTTCAAAAAATAAAAATAAAAATTTGCTGTCTGCCGCTTCCTGTACAGAGAAAAAGAGCAAGAGCCCAACTGCCTGTTATGCCCTGCTGTGCTGTGTGCTTTGTGGGGAAGGCTCTCTGAACATTCCTCCTTGATCCACCACCCGTCCGACTCTGGGGTAACTTCCTGAGCTGGCAGGCCTGCTTCATATCCCGAATATGTGACCATGCCTGTGTCTCATTTACTATTGCATCACTCCAGGGTGTGGCTGGGTTGAAAAAGGCTCTGTTTGGTTTCTGCCACACAAGACAGACACATGAGCAAGTACTCATTGAAGACATATTGTTCGTCGATTATTTTTAAATGCTTTTTCTGTAAAATGTGACCTAGCTTTTCCCAATAATTTTCATCCATATACTCTACTCCTTGTAAGTTGTAAACATGATAGAAAAGCTACCTAGAAACTAACAGCAAAGATCTAAGGAAGAAAGGATTGAATCAACAAGGAATGTTGACTTTTTATTCCTAACACTGACATAGATCCTGGTGAGCGCTAGTTCCTGTAATGAAAAAATAATCCTGGGCCAGGCGTGGTGGCTCACCTCTGTAATCCCAGCACTTCGGGAGGCCGAGGCAGGCAGATCACCTGAAGTCAGAAGTTTGAAACCAGCTTGGTCAAGAGGGTGAAATCCCATCTCTACTGAAAAATACAAAAAATTAGCCAGGCGTGGTGGCATGCGCCTATACTTGGGGGGCTGAGACACGAGAATCACTTGAAACCGGGAGGCAGAGATTACAGTAAGCCAAGATCTCACCACTGCACTCCAGCCTGGGGGACAAAAGCGAAACTCCCTCTCAAATAATAATAATCCTGTAAGTGACAATCTTAGTACTTCATCCTCACGAAGCACCCCTCAGGATGACAGTCATGTTGATTGCATCAGTCCTTTGCAATTCATTCTGGGTCAGCGGCAAATATATCTGGAGTGTGTAGACAGCCCATTGGTGAACCAAGCTACCTTCATTTGGACCAATGTCCAGTTAAGCAGCTGTTTGCACAACACCCCAGATTTGGAATCAGCTGTGGGATGAGCAGAAGCCAGCTAGATATGCGCCTTGTGATGGCACGCACTCAGTTCAATTTCACAAAGATTTCCGCCAGCTACGGTGGCTCACGCCTGTAATCCCAGCACTTTGCGAGGCCGAGGCGGGCGGATCACGAGGTCAGGAAATCGAGACAATCCTGCCTAACACGGTGAAACCCCGTCTCTACTTAAAAAAAAAAAATACAAAAAATTAGCTGGACGTGGTGGCGGGCGCCTATAGTCCCAGCTATCGGGAGGTTGAGGCAGGAGAATGGCGTGAACCCGGGAGGCGGAGCTTGCAGTGAGCCGAGATCGGAGATCGTGCCACTGCACTCCAGCCTGGGCGACAGAGTGAGACTCCGTCTCAAAAAAAAAATTTTTTTTCACAAAGATTTCTGAGCAACTACTATGGGTAAAAGCAGCAGGAGGCTGAAGTGCTTTGGATGAAAGATAAATCCTAGGTGATCCTTTTCCTTACCTGTAACTGGAGAGTGCAGTAGGTGCAGGCCTGCCTTCCCAATGCTGTAATTACAGTTAACTCGCCTTTAAAGATGAATTTGGGAAGTTCAATTTGTTATGGTTGTTCAAAGTGGTAGCCGGAGGCAAATTCCTCCCATTGTTTTGCTATCTCGGTGCCCTCTAGTGTCCAACCGGGACATAGCTTTATCTAAACATGATAGCCCGGCGCCTGCTCGGAGCTAGGGTATGCTCTTGTGGTCGGGGAACAAGAAAGACCAGTTGAAATTCCAGCCTTTTGTGAATGGAAGTTCATTCCTGATTTGGCTCTCTGTTTGACTGTCACTGGTGTATAAGAATGCTTGTGATTTTTGCACATTAATTTTGTATCCTGAGACTTTGCTGAAGTTGCTGATCAGCTTAAGGAGATTTTGGGCTGAGACAATGGGGTTTTCTAAATATAAAATCATGTCGTCTGCAAACAGGGACAATTTGACTTCTTCTTTTCCTAACTGAATCCCCTTGATTTCTTTCTCTTGCCTGATTGCCCTAGCCAGAACTTCCAACACTATGTTGAATAGGAGTGGTGAGAGAGGGCATCCCTGTCTTGTGCCAGTTTTCAAAGGGAATTTTTCCAGTTTTTGCCCATTCAGTATGATATTGGCTGTGGGTTTGTCATAAATAGCTGTTATTATTTTGAGGTACGTTCCATCAATACCGAATTTATTAAAATACCTAGGAATCCAACTTACAAGGGATGTAAAGGACCTCTTCAAGGAGAACTACAAACCACTGCTCAGTGAAATCAAAGAGGACACAAACAAATGGAAGAACATACCATGCTCATGGATAGGAAGAATCAATATCGTGAAAATGGCCATACTGCCCAAGGTAATTTATAGATTCAATGCCATCCCCATCAAGCTACCAATGAGCTTCTTCACAGAATTGGAAAAAACTGCTTTAAAGTTCATATGGAACCAAAAAAGAGCCCGCATCTCCAAGACAATCCTAAGTCAAAAGAACAAAGCTGGAGGCATCACGCTACCTGACTTCAAACTATACTACAAGGCTACAGTAACCAAAACAGCATGGTACTGGTACCAAAACAGAGATATAGACCAATGGAACAGAACAGAGTCCTCAGAAATAATACCACATATCTACAGCCATCTGATCTTTGACAAACCTGAGAGAAACAAGAAATGGGGAAAGGATTCCCTATTTAATAAATGGTGCTGGGAAAACTGGCTAGCCATAAGTAGAAAGCTGAAACTGGATCCTTTCCTTACTCCTTATACGAAAATTAATTCAAGATGGATTAGAGACTTAAATGTTAGACCTAATACCATAAAAATCCTAGAGGAAAACCTAGGTAGTACCATTCAGGACATAGGCATGGGCAAAGACTTCATGTCTAAAACACCAAAAGCAACGGCAACAAAAGCCAAAATTGACAAATGGGATCTCATCAAACTAAAGAGCTTCTGCACAGCAAAAGAAACTACCATCAGAGTGAGCAGGCAACCTACAGAATGGGAGAAAATTTTTGCAATCTACTCATCTGACAAAGGGCTAATATTCAGAACCTACAAAGAACTCAAACAAATTTACAAGAAAAAAACAAACAACCCCATCAAAAAGTGGGCAAAGGATATGAACAGACATTTCTCAAAAGAAGACATTCATACAGCCAACAGACACATGAAAAAATGCTCATCATCACTGGCCATCAGAGAAATGCAAATCAAAACCACAATGAGATACCATCTCACACCAGTTAGAATGGCGATCATTCAAAAGTCAGGAAACAACAGGTGCTGGAGAGGATGTGGAGAAATAGGAACACTTTTACACTGTTGGTGGGAGTGTAAACTAGTTCAACCATTATGGAAAACAGTATGGCGATTCCTCAAGGATCTAGAACTAGATGTACCATATGACCCAGCCATCCCATTACTGGGTATATACCCAAAGGATTATAAATTATGCTGCTATAAGGACACATGCACACGTATGTTTATTGCAGCACTATTCACAATAGCAAAGACTTGGAATCAACCCAAATGTCCATCAGTGACAGATTGGATTAAGAAAATGTGGCACATATACACCATGGAATACTATGCAGCCATAAAAAAGGATGAGTTTGTGTCCTTTGTAGGGACATGGATGCAGCTGGAAACCATCATTCTTAGCAAACTATCACAAGAACAGAAAACCAAACACCGCATGTTCTCACTCGTAGGTGGGAACTGAACAATAAGATCACTTGGACTCGGGAAGGGGAACATCACACACCGGGGCCTATCATGGGGAGGGGGGAGGGGGGAGGGATTGCTTTGGGAGTTATACCTGATGTAAATGACGAGTTGATGGGTGCAGCACACCAACATGGCACAAGTATACATATGTAGCAAACCTGCACATTGTGCACATGTACCCTACAACTTGAAGTTTAATAATAATAAATAAATTTAAAAAAAAAAAAAAAAAAAAAAAAAAGAAATTCCAGCCTTGCCACTTGCAGAACTCTCAGGCCTGTCTCACTTCTCTAAGCTTCAGTTCCCTCACTTGTAAAATAAGGATGATAATGCCTACAACATCAGGCTTTTTTCGTAAGGAATTAAGGGATGATACATGGAAAGCATGACACCATCCTACCATAAAGAAATTGCTTCCAAAAATATGCCATCACTAAAGCTCCCAGACGTAAACTCATCCTAAGTAAGCAGGATGAGAAAGACTAATCTAGCACACTCCTCCCTCTGCATTTTAACCAGTTGTTTATGCATCATTTCCTTGCTGAATTATGAACAATGAGGTAAGAGGCCATGTATCTCCGCATATCTTACAGTGCCTGGTCGATGGAAAGATCTCAGAAAACATTTGTTGAAGAGGTACTGAATAAAAATGAATTCTTCCTGGCCTTAAAAATATTGTAGGGTGTAATATAAATGCATCGTTTCCAAATATCCGAGCCTACTCTCTTGCAGAGCATGTAAATCCTAAGGGCTCTATAATTCAACATTTTTTGGCAACTTCTTGTCCTGAAATACTCCAGCTCTGGAATACACCTTGGGGTAGCTGTAGGTCTCATTGTAAGCTATGGAAAAGCATATTCAGCGTGATAAAATCTGGGATGAGAACTCTTGAGCTCTGATCCCCAATGCGTCTGAAAAAAATGAGTGAGCTCCTGGGATGAATGGGAAGAGCTCGGCTAATAAGAGTGGTGGCCAAAGGCCAGTAGGGACCTTCAGAAGTCAGGACCCAAGAGATCTCCTATATTGCCTCTCTTATGTGTAAAATGAGAGTGATGGTCCCATCCTGAAGCCCCTGGAATACACTTTGATGGGCCAACTCAATCAACAAGTGCCCAGATGATTTTTTTTTTTTTTTTTTGAGACGGAGTCTCGCTGGGTTGCCCAGGCTGGAGTGCAGTGGCGCGATCTCGGCTCACTGCAAGCTCCGCCTTCTGGGTTCACACCATTTTCCTGCCTCAGCCTCCCAAGTAGCTGGAACTACAGGCGCCCGCCACCACACCCGGCTAATTTTTTTGTCTGTTTTAGTAGAGACGGGGTTTCACTGTGTTAGCCAGGATGGTCTCGATCTCTTGACCATGTGATCCACCTGCCTCGGCCTCCCAAAGTGCTGGGATTACAGGCATGAGCCACCGTGCCCGGCCCAGATGATTTCAGTTATAGAAATGTGATTGAGGCAGGTGCGGATCACCTGAGGTCAGGAGTTCGAGACCAGCCTGGCCAACATAGTGAAACCCTGTCTCTACTAAAAATACAAAACTTAGCCGGGCGTGGTGGCAGGCACCTGTAATCCCAGCTACTCAGGAGGCTGAGGCAGGAGAATCGCTTGAACCCGGCAGGCGGAGGTTGCATTGAGCTGAGATTGCACCGCTGCACTCCAGCCTGGCAACAAGAATGAGACTCGGCCCCCCCTCCCAGAAAAAGAGAAAAATATAGTTGAGTCTGTCGTGTGTTAAGTCGGCCATGACTTCAGACTTCAGTGAAGAACATATAGCAACTGTTATGAATATGAATACATTTTTTCTTTATACAAAAGTTATTCTTCTAACACCATAAGTCTACAAACCCACAATAAATAAAAGAAAATAAACAAGGCTGAGCGCAGTGGCTTACGCCTGTAATCCCAGCACTTTGGGAGGCTGAGGAGGGTGGATCACCTGAGGTCAGGAGTTCGAGATCAGCCTGGCCAACATGGTGAAACCTCTTCTCTACTGAAAATACAAAAATTAGCCAGGCATGGTGGCAGGTGCCTGTAATCCCAGCTACTCAGTAGGTTGAGGCAGGAGAATTGCTTGAACCCGGGAGGTGGAGGTTGCAGTGAGCCAAGATTGCACCACTGCACTCCAGCCTGGGGGACAGAGTGAGACTCCATCTAAAAAAAAAAAAAAAAAAAAAGGAAATAAGAAAGAAAAGAAACAAGACAGACTAGTATATCAGTTTCACTTTTTTTTTTTTTTTGAGACGAGTCTTCACAAGGGGAAGAAGCAGACTTTGACATTAAGAACCGATCAGAAGCTGGTAATCACAGATTTATGGAGTGCAACATCTGTTGTTCATTTAGTGTAGCCTTAAAACAATTAAAGGAAGATTGAGGCTATAAAACTTCCAAGTTCTTAAAAAATAACAACCTCACAGGGGAACTTAACAGTTGGTCAAATTAAAGTGCTGGGCCTTATAGCCTTTACTGACTGGCAAATAACCAGATTTGGGGCCATGAAACGATTGTGAAGAACTCTGGAGGGGATTTTGTCTCTGCATCAATCCAAATCATGCTGTCCATGCAAGGAGAAAAGAGCTGGGTCGCTTATGTAAAAAGCCGAGATCCCTTTGGGACAAAAAGTAGAGCTGTACTAAGATCTTATTGTTTAAAAAACATCAAAAATAAATCACCCATCAACTACAGCACACTACCTGTTTGAAAAATCATGTTACTTGTAATGTGCTGGTAAAATTAATTGAACATCTGCTCCCTGCCAGGAACTGTTTGAGTTGCTAGGAAAAGAGGAATGAATAAGACTCAGGTACATCCTGTGTTTATTGCGCTTATATTCTTCTGGGGGGAGGCAGGCAATATACAAGTAAATGAGATAATTTCAGACAATCGTTTGGAAAAAATAAAACCATGTAAAGGGCTAGAGAATGACAGTAGGTAGGAGTGCACAGCTATTTTTAATTTTTATTATGAAAAATTTTCAAGGACATAAAAATGGAGAATATTGTGAACTCTAGTATGTTCCCTAGATTCAACAGTTATCAATTTTTTCTACATTTACTTTTGTTGTCCCTTTTCCTATCTTTCTCTCTTTCTTTTTTTTTGTTAAGGTGTTTTAAAACAAATCCCAGCCATCATTCATTTCATCCCTATATATGTTAAGTATGCATCTCTAAGGGTCAGACAAGGTTTTAAAAAACTGCCTTAAATAAATTTACAATTCATAAATATTATATTCTATAAATTACAAACTTATAAATAATATAATATATAACTTGACATTTTAATGGTAAATATAGTTATATAAATTATATCTCATATAATTATGAAATTAGAAGTTATAAAATGATTACTAACCATTAAATAATAACATTTTTTAAATTATATAAATAGCCCATAATCTAATCACTTGAACTTGGTAACTGAATTTAGGTGCTTGTTTTTCCATCTTTCAGAAAATTATCTTTATTACAATATAACATGCTGTTGAAAAGTAAACAGCCCGAGCAGAGTGACTCATGACATTTATAATAACTCCAAAAAGCATGATATACTCAGCCATAACTCTAATAAAGTATATATGCAGGATCAATGTGCTAAAAACTACAAATTACCAAAGACCTAAAAAATGAGGAGATATCCTGTTCATGCTTTAGAAGAGTTATTGACTGGGCACGGTGGCTCACGCCTGTAATCCCGGCACTTTGGGAGGTGGAGGTGGGCGGATCACGAGGTCAGGAGATAGAGACCATCCTGGCTAACACGGTGAAACCCTGTCTCTACTAAAAATACAAAAAATTAGCCGGGCGTGGTGGCAGGCGCCTGTAGTCCCAGCTACTCGGGAGGCTGAGGCAGGAGAATGGCGTAAACCCGGGAGGCGGAGCTTTCAGTGAGCCGAGATCGCACCACTGCACTCCAGCCTGGGCGGCAGAGCGAGACTCTGAGACTCTGTCTCAAAAAAAAAAAAAAAAAAAAAAGACATACTATAAAATAAAACCACAGTGATCATAACAGTATAGTATTGACTAGAGGATAGATACAGAGATCAATAAAACACAATAGAGATTCTAGAAATAGATTCATAAAATATGGTAATTTTAAGGAGTTTCATTGAGGTATAATTGACTTACAAGAAACTGCACATATTTATAGTTTAAAGACTGATACATTTTGATATATGTATACATATGTAAAACCATCAGCCCAATCAAAATAATAAACATATACATTATCCCCAAAAGTTTCTTTGTGTCCTTTAGTAATCCCTTCTTTCCTCCCCTCTCTACTTCTCCACCTCATCTCCTGGCAATCACTGATCTGCTTTATATCATTTATATTTGTTTATATTCCTTGAAACTTTATATTAATGAAATCATATAAAATGTACTTTTTCGTCTCGCTTTCTGATGATTCTTTTGAGAATCAATAGTCCATTCTTTTTTATTGCTCTGAGGTATTCCATCATATTCATGTACCATATTTTACTTATCTATTCACTTGTTGATGGTCATTCAGGGGTATACTATTTTGGCTATTACAAATAAACCTGATATAACATTCATGTACAAGTCTTGTATGGACATATGCTTTCATTTCTCTTAGATAAATATCTAGGAGTTGGAATGGCTGGATCATATGGTAACTATGTGTTTAACTTTTTTTTTTTTTGGATAGAGTCTCGCTCTTTTGCCCAGGCTGGAGTGCAGTGGTGCTATCTTGGCTCACTGCAAGCTCCGCCTCCCAGGTTCATGCCATTCTCCTGCCTCAGCCTCCTGAGTAGCTGGGACTACAGGCACTTGCCACCATGCCCAGCTATTTTTTTGTATTTTTAGTAGAGACGGGGTTTTACCACATTAGCCAGGATGGTCTCCATCTCCTGACCTCGTGATCCACCCGCCTCAGCCTCCCAAAGTGCTGGGATTGCAGGTGTGAGCCACTGCGCCTGGCCTATGTGTTTAACTTTTAAAGAAACTGGCAAATTGTTTTCCAAAGTGGTTGTATCATCTTACATTCTCATCAGAAGTGTATGATTGTTCCAGCTTTATTACACCCTTACCAACACTTAGTATGATTAGTCTTTTTAGCCAGTCTAAAAGATGTGTGGTGATAACTCATGGTTTTAATTTTCATTTTTCAATTATTGATGGTCTTTTCTGAATGTTAAAGATTTTTTAATGTGGTTATTTGTCATCTATCTTCTTTAGTGAATTTAGTGTTCAAAGTTTTGACAAAGATATGAAAACACTTCAACAGATAGTGTTGGAACAACTGTATATTCATATGCAAAGTTTGAATCTCAATCTATGTGTCACATAATATACAAAATTTAACTGTAAATGAACCATAGAACTAAATGTAAATTTTTAAAGCTATAGAAGTGTTATTTTTATAAGTGTAAAAAAATAAGAGAAAATCTACTGTGATTTTGGCTCACAAAACAAGATTTAAAAAAACATAAACTAGGCCAGGCATGGCGGCTCACACCTGTAATCCAAGCATTTTGGGAGGTTGAGGCAGGTGGATCATGAGGTCAGGAGTTCAAGACCAACCTGGCCAAGGTGGTGAAACCCCATCTCCATTAAAACTACAAAAATTAGCCAGGTGCGATAGCAGGCACCTGTAATCCCAGCTACATGGGAGGCTGAGGCAGAAGAATCACTTGAACTTGAGCAGCAGAGGTTGCAGTGAGCCAAGATCATGCCACTGCACTCTAGCCTGGGCAACAGAGTAAAACTCCATATCAATCAATAAATAAATAAACTAGAATTCATTTAATTAAAAACTTTTGCTCTGTGAAAGACACTAAGAAAATGAAAAGATAAGTCAAATATTTGCAAATCACATATCCGAAAAAGAATTTGTGCCCAGAGTATATAAAGAGCTCTCAAAACTCATCAATAAGAAAACAACTTTTTTTTTTTTTTTTTTGAGGCAGAGTCTCGCTCTGTCGCCCAGGCTGGAGTGCGGTGGCCGGATCTCAGCTCACTGCAAGCTCTGCCTCCCGGGTTTACGCCATTCTCCTGCCTCAGCCTCCCGAGTAGCTGGGACTACAGGTGCTCTTCACCACGCCCGGCTAGTTTTTTGTATTTTTTAGTAGAGACGGGGTTTCACCAGGTTAGCCAGGATGGTCTCGATCTCCTGACCTTGTGATCCACCCGTCTCGGCCTCCCAAAGTGTTGGGACTACAGGCTTGAGCCACCGTGCCTGGCCAAAAACAACATATTTTTAAAAAATGAATAAAAGATTTGAATATGCACTTCATCAAAGAAAATATATACATGGGAAATAAACATATGAACAGTTGTTCAACATCATTAGTCATTAGAGAAATGCAAATTGAAAACCACAATGAGATACCATTATATACCAATTAGAATGGTAAATATAAGAAATGCTGATAATACCAAGTGCTGAAAGATGTGGAGCAACTGGAACTCTCATATGTGACTGGTTGGAATGCAAAATGGTGCAGGACGGGCACTCTAGAAAAGGCTGATATTTTCTTACAAAATTAAAAATATATTTACCATTTGACTCAGAAATATCATTTGTAGGTATTTCTTATACAGAAATGAAAACTCACATTCACAGAAAAATCTGTACATAATAATAGTGGCATTATTCAGAATTGCACCAAACTGAAAACTACCCAAATATTCATCAACAAATAAATGGATAAACAAACTGTGATACATCCACATAATGGAATACTACGCAACAATAAAAAGGAATGAGCTACTAATACACTCAACAATGTAGATGAATATTGAATGCCTTATGCTAAGTGAAAGACACCAGTCTCAAAAGATTTATACTGTCTGATTCCATTTGTGTGGCTGTCTGGAAAAGGCAAAACTATAGGAATAGAAAACAGACCAGTGGTTGCCAGAGTATGGGAGGAAAACTGACTGACTACAAAAGGCCAACATGAAGGAATTCTATTAGATACTGAAATTGTTTTGTATCCTGTTTGTGGTGGTGATTACAAGACTCTACGCATGTGTGAAACATCATAGAACTGGACAACAATGGGAGTGAAGTTTACTGTAAGTTTTTAAAAGTAATAAAGGGCTGGATGCGGTGGTGGCTCACGCCTGTATTCCCAGCAGTTTGGGAGGCCAAGGCAGGCGGATCACGAGGTCAGGAGTTCGAGATCAGCCTGGCCAATACTGTGAAACCCTGCCTTTAATAAAAATACAAAAATTAGCCGGGCATGGTGGCGTACGCCTGTAGTCCCAGCTACTCGGGAGGCTGAGGCAAGAGAATTGCTTGAACCTGGGAGGCGGAGGTTGCAGTGAGCCGAGATCACACCACTGCACTCCAACCTGGACAACAGAGCAAGACTGTCTCAAAATAAATAAATAAATAAATAAATAAATAAATAAATAAATAAATGTAATAAAAATGATTGATTTGTGGTTTCAGGTGTGTATGCAGCCTCACCTATCCTTATAAGTTCCCTGAACCTGAAGTGCTTGGTGCATGAGCTAAAGGCCAGTGTGGCTGGAGCTCAAAGAGCTTGGGGGAGAGTGTCACACAGCGAAGTCAAAGAGATGGGCAGGGTCAGCCCATGTAGTGCCATAGAAACACTTGGAAAGGAATCTGTGCTTCTTAAAGATCATTCTGGCTACTATGTGGAGAATGGGTATATAATAGTAAATTATGGGAAAGGTGCTTCTCCATTTTAAAAAAGTGATAAAGAGAAAAGCAATCTTATTTTGAGAAGAGAGACCCAAATAATTGAAACATATAACTGTGACTGAGGACTGGGAAGGAGAAGAAAACAGTTTGGCCTTTAAAATGAGGTTCAGCTTTGTGGTTAGAGTTTCCTTGTTTGGCCAGCTCCACTGGTGCGGGACAGGGCTTCTTCCAATGTGTTTTCTTGACCTTCTGTTTCAGAATAAACAAACATGGTGTCTCCAAACTATTCAAAGGGACCCAGGTATTCAGGGTGGCCCAATCCAGACCACAGAAGCTTTCTCACAGGTCACAGCTTGGGCCCTGTTGCTATAAACACAAGATACAGGAGGCCCGAGCAAGTCTGAACACCTCCCAGAGCTGTTTTCTATGCCATCCCAAGTCCTCATGAACAAATGAGGCTTAACCATGGAGAATAGAGCTTCATGGGTAGGGTTAGCACCTCTGATCTCAGAAACACTGGAAAATGAGCATGGTCAAGGCTGTTGGGAGCCCCAGGAATCACTGCTTGAGGGGGCTTGACATGGGATGGCTGGCAGTGCAGACAGGAGATGATAGTCGAGAGCCAACAGAGGAGTCTGTTGGACCCTCCAGCTGGCAGCAAAAATGCCAACCCAAACCCCCAAGTCCTCATAAAATGGCTGCGAAGACATTAATCCTGATTTTTAAAAAGAGAAAGACTTCAGCCTGAGCTGAGGGAAGCCAATTCCTCCTCCTTTGCGGTTACGGGATAGCTGCAAAAAATTGTGAGGTTATTCAAAATTTGATAGGCTGTGAGCATAAAAAGAAAAAAGTCTCAAATGCATAACAACAATTTTTAAAAGTAACATCTACTCCTAATAGCAATGTTTTATATAAGAATAGTAGGATACCTTGTGTAATGGGGGTGCCAAAATCTCAGAAATCACCATGAGATAACTTTTCCATGCAACCAGAGCACCAAAAAAAGAATAGAAGGATAGTTCCATAATATAACCAAAAAGCTTCCACATGCACATAAAATGACTGCTGGCATCACGCTCAAAGGAAGACACTCATGAGCATTCCTGTGGCATCAGAGGAAAGACAAAGGTGACTGGCATTAGCACTGCTTTTGTATTCTCTTCTGGAAGTGCTATCAAAGTCACTAAGAGAATGAAATAAGAAATATAAATATTAGGAAAAGAAACAAGATCATCAATTTTTGCACATTTTATAATCTTCTACCTAACAAAGAAAAAAACAAGAAAATAAATTTAAAATCTGTTAGAGGCCAGGCGCGGTTGCTCACGCCCGTGATCCCAGCACTTTGGGAGGCCAAGGCAGGCAAATCACCTGAGGTCAGGAGTTCAAGACCAGCCTGGCCAACATGGCGAAACCTCTACTAAAAATACAAAAATTAGCCGGGCCTGGTGGCAGGCACCTGTAATCCCAGCTACTCGAGAGGCTGAGGCAGGAGAATTGCTTGAGCCCAGGAGGCAGAGGTTGCAGTGAGCCAAGATCACACCACTGCACTCCAGCCTGGGTGACAGAGCAAGACTCTGTCTCAAAAAAAAAAAAAAAAAAACCTGTTAGAAATAATAACAATGGCCATTCAAAGAGGTCATTTCATTTGGTTCCTGGGATGCCTCTGAACCTTTCCTGCTTTATTTCTCCACTTGGTAGTGGGCAAATATCTCCTCAATAAAAAGACTAGCCTGTCCCCATTGACATCTCTTAGCATGATGACTGCAGCCAAGTCTCATGGCTCAATTTCAGTTTCCCTTTTAAATGGAAACCGTTTGATACCTTTTGCTCATGCAGTCCTGAAATCTTTGAATATGCTGAAAGAAAGCAGGGAGTTCTGACTCAGAGATTCAACCCTCTGTCTACACAAACATTGGTGACTACTCTACTAAAATGCAAAAAGAGCAAAAAAAAAAAAAAAATTTTAAACCAATAACACAAGAAAACTCAATAAAAGACTATTGGTTAGTGGGTTCCCCAGCGTGTCCCGCAAAATGTTTTTCATGTGTTCACCATTGTCCGTGTTCAGATTACCAGGACCAAAATGACACCTGGGCAAACAGAAAACAAAAACAAGACCTGAGCTGGGAGTGAGGAGACGCAGAGTCAAACCATGGATGCCAGGAGGAGTAGCTCTGTTGCCTCGAGGATGTCAGTAGTCCATGACACACTCTGGTCTCAGTTTCCTCATATATAAAATAAAGGGCTAGGACTTGGTCTATGACTTCAAACTTGTCATACCTGGACAATTTTCATTCTGCTTACATTTTCCAATTTTTACCACTGGTCTTAAATTCGCACCTTCTCTTTATCACATATGTCTTCATATATATGGGAAGTCTCTGTTTGAATATCCTGCTGTCACCCAAAATGAATTGAGTTAAAAATCATAACTCTAGACCAGCCTTCTCTGTCAACCACCTTTGTCTTTCCCGTTTGTGAAATGAAAATATCTTGGGCCCCCAAAATCACTAAACTAAAGGGAAAAATCAAGCTGGGAACTGCTTAGGGCAAACCTGCCTCCCATTCTATTCAGTCACCTCTCCAGTCACTGAGATCAATGCATATCTGATTGTCACTTTGGAGAGGTTAATCAGAAACTCAAAAGAATGCAACCATTTGTCTCTTATCTACCTACCATAAGAGGTAGCCCCCTGCCTAGCTTCCAGTCCTCCCACCTTTCCGGACCAGACAGAGCCAATGTTCATCTTACATATGTTGATTGATGTCTTATGTCTCCATAAAATGTATAAAACCAAACTGTGCTCTATCCATCTTCAGCACACGTCATCAGGACCTCCTGAGACTGTGTCACAGGCCTGCGTCCTCAACCTTGGCAAAATAGACTTTCTAAATGAACTGAGACCTGTATCAAATTTTCAGGGTTCACACCTTTATCTCAGTAATAAAGGAATTTATGCTGTAACCTAAATGGCAGCTTTCCCTTCTTAAGGGTCACATGCTCCTGTATTTGGTGGTGGTGGGGTGGAATTGTCTTCCTACTCCCACATCTCAGTTTTCCCCTGGCCTCCATCCCTCTGAGCTATTTTGTCTTCCGGCAGCTCTGGGTTCCTTGTGGTCCCAGGCTCAGCTCCTCACTGGGCAAGCCTGCCCCAGCATCCTGCTGCTTCCTGCGCAATGGTCTCCGAGAACTGGGAGGCAGGGAATGTGTCTCTCTTCACGACATAATGACACAAAAGTGAATAAATATATCCAACTTTACTCAAGGTGAGAAAATTAAAGAAAGTCACAACATATAACAGAAAATGTTAAATGGCCACCAATACCATTTTTCTTGTGTTCCCAAGAAAAACCATTCAATGAATTAAATGTTTCATTGAATGAATTTCCATAGAAAACCGGAGACTCTTTAGGTGGTGCTCTTCAGTTTTTAATCTTGATCTTTTGACTTTACCTTTCTTTCAGAGACACAGCCTCCTTCAAACCTTCTCCCTCTGGGGTGTTGCTGTGGTTCAAATGTGTCCCCCAAAAGACATTAAGCTTAATCCTCAGTGTAATAGTATTAAGAGGTGGGGCCTCTAAGAGATGATGAGGCCATGCGGGCTGTACCCGGTGAGTGGACTGACACTGTTATCATGAGATTGGGTTCATTATCGCAGGAATGGGCTCCTCAGGAGAAGATGACTTCAGCCCCCTTGCCTCTCACGCGTGTGCACTCTTGCCTGTGTGATGCTCTCCGCCATGTTACAACAGCAAGAAGGTCTTCCCAGATGTGGCAACTAGATCTTGGACTTCCCAGCCTCCAGAACCATGAGCCAAATAAATTTCTGTTCATCATAAATTACCCGGTCTATGCTATTCTATTGTAGCAGCAAAAAGTCCACTAAGACAGGTATGTATCCTCTCCTGTGTTTGAGAAACTTCACCTCCCACCTATAGGGACTGGTCTGTCACACAAGGGTCTCCCACACCCTACCCAACTCCCCCCAAGAGTTTATTTAGCCAAGTCTTAGTTATTCCATTCAGAATGGCACCTGGTAGCTCAGCAAACTGGTCCAAGATGAACTTGGGCTCTCCAAGTCCCTCAGAGCCAGACAAGCTCTGGGGGATGTGGGGATTCAGGCTTGTTCCCCTTTAAGTTGTCCCTACCAAAGTGAATGGAAAAGAGATGTCGTTATTCTTCCTAATGCTCCTAGAATAATAGTTGGTGCATGCACACACTCTCCCCCTGACAAACATCAATTTCCAGAAATAGGATAGATTTTACCCTTAAAAAGAAAACAAACCTTTTTTTATCAAACTGTCCATACTCTACCAGGCTGTTCCTTGGAGTTTCACTGTATATTGTTTTGGTGACCAGAATGTATTCCTTTGCTCAATTATCCATCCATTTTACTTTCAAATGGTGCTCCCTTTGACTGACCAAGAATAAGAAAAGGGGCCTGTTGACCATATACCTTCACTAGTAACTTGTAGAGCTTCTCAAAGATCCCCTGTTGCCCCAGAAGCTTGGAAAGTATTATTTATAATGTGAGAGACAAATGAAGTTTTTAGATGATGGAGCCATGCATGCTATTCTCCAATTTCTGTCCCAATGTGGTGAGGGGGCAGAGGTGTGTGTGTGTGTGTGTGTGCGCGCGCACGCATGCAGGAATGTTAGGAGGGTAATTCCTCCAGTTACAATAGCAATAAAAATGGTGATGCCTGACCCATCCTAAATTTTACAGCATCTCTCATTCCTGACCCAGACAGCTGTAAAAATACCAATGCCTCACCCTGAACTGTTAAATCAGAGTCTCTGGGAGGTGAGGCCTGGGCATTGTGGTTTTTAAAAGCCTGCAGGTGATTCCAGTGTGCAGCCAGGGCTGAGAACCACTGATGTGTAGGGCTGGGAAATTGCCACAGCTGGAAAAAGTCACCTTTTGATTCACCTGAAATGAATGATGCAGCATAAGGCAGCATTGTTCCATCAGGCTCCTTTTAGCATCCAAGATTCCGGGTAAAATTTCAAATAGAATGGGGCGTGAGGGTACTGGCTTCCCACGATACAGTTGGTATGGAGGGTCTGGAACGGCAGCCACCACCAATCCCAGGGAGAGGCTCCCACAGCATAGGCAGACCCTTATTTTTTTTTGAGACGGAGTCTCGCTTTGTTGCCCAGGTTGGGGTGCAGTGGCGCAGTCTCGGCTCACTGCAAGCTCCGCCTCCCGGGTTCACGCCATTCTCCTGCCTCAGCCTCCGGAGTAGCTGGGACTACAGGCGCCCGCCACCACGCCCGGCTAATTTTTTTGTATTTTTAGTAGAGACGGGGTTTCACCGTGTTAGCCATTATGGTCTCTATCTCCTGACCTCGTGATCCGCCCGTCTTGGCCTCCCAAAGTGCTGGGATTACAGGCGTGAGCCACCGCGCCCCGCCGGCAGACCCTTATTCTTAATGTAAAGTTATGACTGCAATTACTGTACAGTGCCTAATACAGACCGGACCTCAACAAATACAGTACTTGAAATAAATACGACCAGAGAGAGTAAACAGGCAGTTACTCTCTTCTACCACAAGATGGCAACATATCAAGATGCACACTAGAACAATGCTCACGTCTCAACTGCCAAAATGAAAGGGATGCAAGGTTGATAAACGATGAAGCCTAGGTGGGTTTTCCTCGATTCCTATTTTTCACCCTTTATCTTTTTAAATAAGTGGAGCCGGGAGCAATGGCTCATGCCTGTAAATCCTAGCACTTTGGGAGGCTGAGGCAGGAGGATTGCTTGAGCCCAGGAGTTCCAGACCAGCCTGGGCAACATAGTGAGACCAATATCTCTACAAAAAATAATTTAAAAAAATTAGCTGGGTGTGGTGGCATATGCCTGTAGTCCCAGCTACTCCAGAGGCTGAGGTGGGAGGATTGCTTGAGCCTGGGAGGTCAAGGCTGCAGTGAGACGTGATTGTACCACTGCACTCTAGCCTGGGCAACAAAGTAACACCCTGTCTCAAAAAAAAAAAAAAAAAAAAAAGGTGAGAACATAGTGAGTTCACATGGCTCATGTCTCTCCTACAAGGCTGAGCTGCTTGGTTGACATCTGTATGCTCATGGGATCTTGGAAAGGTAGGTCAGTACCAAGCATGAAACTATTTTATATAAGGACAGTAAACGACCCCAATTTGGTTTTTCTACCAATAAATCATCTGCTGTATGCCATGAGACACATTTCCATGTCACCCTGTTCCCTAGCTTTTTTCATACACAGGGAACTTTTGAGAAACAACTGATTTGTGGAAACACAGATACTTTTGGGTACATATCAATTAAATAAGACCTCTGAGAACAAGCTCCCCTTAATAAAGCTGGCCTTGGGACCAGGGAGGTTGACCTTGGCACCGGGGAGGTTGGCCTTCTCCGTGTGTTGGAGAGGAAGCACAGTGACATCTCATGACCAGCTTTTGATTGATTGGCTGAGATCTGGGCCCAGCTGCATGAAGGACTATACTCCTGGTGTTTAAAAAACCCATAAACTCAGACAATCAGGGCCCCCACTCTGTGTTGGCTGTGTGCGGCCCCTGGCGTCCATGTGCAGAGGTCACAGACAGACAGATCATGCCAAAGAGGCAGGGGTTACCTTCTTGGCCATCTGCTCCTGCAGCATCTGAGCTGCCCGCAAGACAAGTCACTTGACCTTGGGGGCAGAGGAAGATGAAGTGGTAACAGGGGTGGGTTGGCCCAATGGTGTGAGCAACTTACCTTCTGACTGCGCCACTTACCTTCTGACTGCTCCCAGGAGATGAATTAGAAAGGTCTGGGCTTAATAACTATTTAGACATGAAGCATTGGCCAAGATACTTTCCATAGTGATGTCTGTAGGTCTCATCCATAGGTAGCAATCCTGGGGCTAATCCCATCCTCTACCTTTTTGGACCCCAGGTCTGTACTGCTCAATGCTGCTCAGGGATAAATTGTAAATTCACAGTCCTTGGTGCAACTGTGCAATCCTTTGAACGGCCTCTAGGAAGCATCCTTTTCCGTCGCCACGATGGCTATTCCAGACCTTTCCCACTACTCCTTAATTTCCATCCTTACCTCAAGTCCCCTCTCAGCAGATGGCTTTGCCTACTAGCTCCCAGAAAAAATTGAGACCATCCTGCCTGGTCAGGCGTGGTGGCTCATGCCTGTAATCCCAGCACTTTAGGAGGCCGAGGTGGGTGGATCACCTGAGGTCAGGAGTTCGAGACCAGCCTGGCCAACATGGTGAAACACTGTCTCTACTAAAAATACAAAAATTAGCCAGGCATGGTAGTGCGCGCCTGTAGTCGCAGTTACTCAGGAGGTTGAAGCAGGAGAATCACTTGAACCCGGGAGGTGGAGGTTACAGTGAGTCAAGATAGTGCCACTGCACTCTAGCCTGGGTGATAGAGCGAGACTGTCAGAGAGAGAGAGAGAGAGAAAGAGAGAGAGAGAGAGAGAGAGAGAGAGAAAGAAAGAAAGAAAATTGAGACCATCCGGCATGAAATCCCTCAACTTCTAGCTTCCCTCCCACGAAAGTATTTAGGTCTGCCAGCCCTCACATCCTCCGCACCAGTGTCAGAGAACTGGGTGTGCCATCTATATAGAGACCAAAATCTCTTCCCCCGTGCCCTGGATTCCAGTGCCTTCACCCCTCACATGTTTCCTTGGGGTCTTGCTCTACCAGCTGTCATCTCTCTCTCTCTCTCTCTCTCTCTCTCTCTCTCTCTCTGGCTCTTTCCATGTGCACGCTCCCCCATCATAAAAAATTAAAAAAAAAAAAAAAAAGCAGAACAAAACAAAGCCTCCCTTAAGGCTGTCTATGACCTGTAGTAGCACATTCTCCCGCCTGCTTCGGTTCCCTCAAACTCAACTGCTTAGCTCCAGATGTGGGGCAGCAGTAAAGACACAGGGAAATGGGATGGAGTAGAAACCCCTTCCCCTCTCCTTCCCGCCCTTCCCCACTGGTAGTCTGTTACCACCAGTAACAGTAGAACAATAAAAATAAACAAAGGGGTCAAGTAGTAGCACCACCATGTACATGTGATAATGACCTTGTAGTCTCTGACATCCAAGCTGGCATCAGACATGTCTGCAGGCTGCTGAGGCTGTGGGCAGCAAGAGCCTCTGTCCTAGGTTGCCCCGGGCTTTACCTTCTGCCAAATCATGCCTTTAGCTTTCAATACCAAGGCCACAGTGAAAACAGCCAGGCAAGAAGCCTGTCCTTTCTGAGGATGAAATGGGGACAGGAGCAGCAGTGGAAATAGCATTCAGGGATGGGAGGTGGATCTGCTCCGGGCTGAGGTCAGCGTGGGTGGCTCAGTGGGTCTATGCAGCCTTGCAGATGAAAGGGGTTCCAGAGGAGACCTGGATTATTGTTCCTGTCATTCCCCATCTCCACGCTCAGAATCTAGTGTGGGAAATCTTCCAGACTGGCCTCAGCCACCAGCATTTTGCCCCTCCCTCAGGCCTGAGTCCTGCAGTCCCGCTCTGCAGTTACTGTTCCCAGGGCACTGACCCAAAAGCCTCCTATACTTCAATTTTCCTAATCATGACAACAAAAACATCCTTGCCAGCTCATCCTGTATGACCAGCAATATGCTAGGTAACCCACGTACATCATCTCATTTAATTTAATCACCACTGACTCAGTGGAGTACGTTTGATTATCTTCATCTCATGGAGGAGGAAACTAAGAGATGGAGAAGTCAAATCATCTTGGAGAACTTTACAGAGCTAGTGAGCGATGGGACTAGGATTCAAAGCCTGGCCTGTTTGACTCCATGCTCTCTTCATTCTACCGCCCAAATATTTGTAAGGAATATGAGTTTGTTCTAACACACTCAGAAGCAAGAAGTGTAACATTACAAGTGTGACTAACCCTCACTAGACCGGGCCAGCAAGATGGCCAGTATCTTTTTTTATTTTTTTATTTTTAGTAGAGAAGAGATTTTGTCATGTTGGCCAGGCCTCATGTTGGACCTCAAGTGATCCGCCCACCTCAGACTCTCAAAGTGCTGAGATTACAGACATAAGCCACCTTGCCTGGCTCTCTATCATAACCCATTTCTCCAAAAAAAAAAAAAAAAAAAAAAAAAAAAGGCAGCATTCACATGATAAAGCCTTATAAAGTGTGAGAGGAAGTGAGGCAGAAAAATAGTGAAAGCCAGACAGGCGCAGTGTCTCACACCTGTAATCTCAGCACTTTGGAGACTGAGGTAGGTGGATCATTTGAAGTCAGGAGTTCAAGATCAGCCTGACCAACATGGTGAAACCCCGTCTCTACTAAAAATACAAAAATAAAATTAGCTGGGCGTGGTAGCACATGCCTGTAATCCCAGCTACTCGGGAGGGTAAGGCAGGAGAATCGCTTGAACCTGTGAGGTGGAGTTTGCAGTGAGCCAAGATTGTGTCACTGCACTCCAGCCTGGGCGACAGAGCAAGACTCTGTCTGGAAAAAAAAAAAAAAAAAAAAAGGGAAGAAGAAAAGAAAAGAAAAAAATAAATAGTGAAAACCAACAAAGTGGGATAATAAAGCTGGCTGTGGCACCCCATGAAATAGAATCACCAAGCCACACTAGAGTCTCTGGGGAGGCCACATAAAACCACTGCACCTCAGAGCAGTGTGTTGGGGAGAAGCATCAAGAACCTATCTGTTGCTTGGGTCTCTCACTGCTCAAAGTTCACACCATGGGGCATTAGCTGCCCCCCACTTTGGGTTGCGTACCTGGGCCAGCCTCAGTGGACCTAGGTAAGGTTGGACATAGAAGTGGGTACTGGAGTTGTTTCAGCTCGTTCCCATCGCAGTAGGCATAATGAAGGCCATGCCAAAACCCAGCACTCACCCCCAGAGTGGCTGAGACAGCTTGCTGTGTTGGGAAGTGGGGTATCGGTGGCAGCAGGGGCTCTCCCTCGTGCAAGTGGCCAGGAGAAGGCCTTGGGGGCAGGCAAGTGACCTCAGGCAGATCTGGCTCTCCATTTCTTTCAAGAACAAGTCTAAATTCCTTATCATGGCATCCAAGACTCTCACCCTTCCTTTCCGACCTGGTCCTCTGTGCCTACACACCACCTCACTTTGGTGCCACTGTTTGCCCACGAAACTTCTACATATGAAGGAGAAAAAGGGACCTCTCTGAGTGGTCCCAGCTCCAGAGGCTGTGGGTTTGGCTGGCAGAACAATGTTTTGGTGTAAATTGGAAAAATTAAACAATTGTTCTTCCTGGTTTCAGCCCATGCCAGAGTGCACAGTGGATTTCAACATGTCCCTTGGCCACCCATGCATGGAGGCCTTGCCAATCATACTAAATCCCAGGTGAGGAAACATGCCAGAGAGGTGGAGGCTCTTGCCCACGTCACACAGTGGCTTAATGGCAGACCCAGAGGGGGGACTCAGCTCCTGACTTGAACTGGGCTTCTTTGCCTCCAGCTGGGCAGCCTTGAGATCACCCCACCCCCATCCCACATAAAAATAGTTTTTGAAAATTTCCAGGTGTGTCTGGCATTGACCCTGTGTTCTGCCCTGTTTGGTGCCCATGGCTATGAGAAAAGGCCTGCGGCCCAGCTTTCCCTTCCCCACCCATGACCTGTAGAGAAGAGGCCCCTGGGCCTTTGCCAATGACCTCATGGGGAACTGCTGCCTGCTGACTTCCTGTTTTTATATTCTTTCTCCTGTGCTTATTTTTTCTGCTTTGTTGTTCTTTGGTCATTTATGGTTCTCCTCCAGTAGCCTACTCTGCAAAAACTGAACTTTATTTTTTTGTGATTATTTTAAATACATGTTTCGATAAAGAGACATTATACTTTCTTTTTTCCTTTGAGGAATTGGAGTTGAGTGTTATTTCTCCCCCCTCTTTATCTCCCTCCTCTTTCCCATGCTTCATTTCCAAAACTAGAGTCTTTAGGTTTCATAGCTCAGAAGAAACAAACTCAAAAGCTGTGTCTGCAAGTACCATGTGAATTCCAGGATTCTTTCTGTAGTAGAGATCACTCTTCTGCTGGATGCTGGAAGAGTCGAACAGGAAGAGGTCTCCTAGCCTTCCCACCATTGAAATTCTTAGCTATCAAATTTACAAGTCCCTGCTTGAAAACTGTGTGGGTTCTCCATTTCTTCCAAGATGAAGCCAAAATTCCTAAGGGTGATGACCTGCCAAAGAGCCCAATGAAGCTTTCCAACTTGATTCACCATTATTCCATTTGTTTCTACACCCTCTCTTCCACTCCGTTTCCTCTATTCCAGCCACAGTGCAGTTCTCACCTTTACCGAAACCATTGTGCTCCTTCATGTCTCTCTACTTCTGCACCTGCTCTTCCTCTGCCTGGAATCCTTTTCCCATGGACTCTTATTGATCCTTCAAGTCCTAATTCAAATTTCACCTCCTCAGGAATGCCTTAGCCAACACCTCCAAGCTGAGTTTACTACTCTTTCCTCTACATTCCTTCTACACTTTGTCCTGAAGAATAAATATAAATGTATTTGAGAGCCATTTTTATTATTCTAGTCTCCTCTTTCATTGGATTACTCATAGGTATTTATACCTACTTATAAGTGTTTCTGTCAGGAATAAATGGCTTTCTTACCTATTCTGTGTATGCACATAAGTGTGCAAAGCTCTTGGGGGAAGGTGTGAACTGAAAGGTTGGCCATTCCTATGTTGATTTCCCAGAGAGAGGTTGTAGACCATTTAACAAGAAACCAGAACCTGGGGCAGGTAGAAAAAGAAATGCTGTGTCTTCAGGGCCATGCCTGTCAAAACATAGTTCATGACCCACCTATGTCAGAATCACCTGGTGGGGCAACTTCTAAAAAGTTCTGATTCCTGGGGCTGGCCTTAAATCTTATGAACCCAGGTTCATAGTTTCCAGGAATCTGCATTTCCATAAACCATCAAAAGATTCTCTTGTACCAGAGTTTGAAAAACACTGATCCGGGTGCTTTGGGAGCTAGAGTTCATATGCCACAAAACTGTGCTTGTCAAGACCATTAGTTGTCAAACCTCCTGAATGTCTACCTTAGTGGCTGCTTTTCAAGCCTCATCTGAATGCTGTCTTGGTGGTGGTATCTGATGTACTTGAGCATTGCCTGATTGTGGAAACTCTTCACTCCCTCACCTTCTATGATATCGCTTGTTCTTGGTTCATACCTTACCTCTTTAATCCCTCATTTCCACAATCCCTGTCTGGGTCCTCTTCCTCCTAATGCCTCTTCACTCTTGGTTCTTCTCTTGGGTCTTGACCTTGGCCCCATCCGTGATATTCCATACCAGACCTACAGCTTCTGCTGCCACATGGAGATGCTGGTGATGTTTAAACTATTTCCAGGCAGATGCTCTCCTTGGCCTCCCTCCTGTACATACAACTCCCTCCTGGAACTCTCCACCGGATGGCCCCAAGCATCTCAAATCACACATTTCTAAAACTATTCTGTGTATCTTCCTCTGGTTTCCTATTTTTGTGGGAGACACCCTCTAGGACACTTAGATACCAGAGAGTTACCCCGCCCCTGCCTCTGACTAGCTGCATCACCTTGGACAAGTTACTTATTTCTCTCTGCCTGCATTTCCTCACCTGAAATACAGACATATGGCAGTGCCTGGTTCATTGGATTGTGAGGATTAAATGAATTCATGGTTATAAAGTGCTTAGAACAGTGGTATGCTGGAAGTGTTTAATAAATCCAGGCTATTAGGCTGGGTG
Organism: Chlorocebus sabaeus; assembly: GCF_047675955.1. Classification (NCBI taxonomy): domain Eukaryota; kingdom Metazoa; phylum Chordata; class Mammalia; order Primates; family Cercopithecidae; genus Chlorocebus; species Chlorocebus sabaeus. Next base: position 46,589,825 of record NC_132929.1, on the reverse strand, counting down.
TGGTGGCTCACGCCTGTAATCCCAGCACTTTGGGAGACTGCGGCAGGTGGATCACTGGAGGTCAGTAGTTTGAGACCAGCCTGGCCAACATGGCGAAACCCCGTCTCTACTAAAAATACAAAAATTAGCCGGGCATGGTGGCAGATACCTGTAATCTCAGCTACTCGGAAGGCTGAGGCACGAGAATCACTTACACCCAGGAGGTGGAGGTTGCAGTGAGCCAAGATTGCGCCACTGCACTCTAGCCTGGGCAACAGAGCAAGACTCTGTCTCTAAATAAATAAATAAATAAATAAATAAATAAATAAATAAGTGCAGGCTGTTAACAATGATGATGATGACACTAATAAATATTTAGTAGTTAACATTCATTTTTATCATCCTGGTCTCCTGCTCCCTCATTGCCCAACCACAAGGCAGTCACTAAATCTATTTTCTGTCTTTAGCATCTCTCCTTCTCTGATACCTGCCACTATTTCCCTATCACACCAGCTCTACCTTAGGCAGAATGTCCTCATTTCTTCCCTGTTCTTATCTAGGGATGGTCTCTCACCTAGACTCCTGTCTCTTTTCTCACCTCTGAGGCTCCTTGGAGGCAAAAGCCATGCTTTACTCAAACTCTTAACCTCCTCCAGCACCAACTGACTGTATATTAGGAATTTATTGAATAAACAGATGAAATAGAACAAATAGATATAAGGATGGATGAACAAAATCATTGCATTATATGGAAATCTTCAAAGGGGTAAGATGCCTTATGAATCAAAGTGGTAGGCCGGGCACTGTGGTTCATGTCTATAATCCCAGCACTCTGGAGGACCAAGGTGGGTGGATCACCTGAGGTCAGGAGTTCGAGACCAGCCTGGCCAACATGGTGAAACCCTGTATCTACTAAAAGTACAAAAATTAGCCAGGCGTGATGGCAGGCACCTGTAATCCCAGCTACTCAGGAGGTTGAGGCAGGAGAATTGCTTGAACCTGGGAGGCAGAGGTTGTGGTGAGCCGAGATGGTGCCACTGCACTCCAGCCTGGGGGACAAGAGCGAGACTTCCTCTCAAAAAATAAATAAATACATAAATAAAATAAATCAGAGTGGTAATGGATAATCAGGGATTTGGAAAAACAAAACTCTAATTATGGTGTAATCCCCAGAAGGTGTTTCTAAACAGAAAAGTAGCAATGGCCTAATCAATGATGTTAATGTGTTGGAGGAAGCAGGTCTCCCAGAAGAAATGAGGTCTGCAGAGATGTCAGAAGGGGAACCAATGTCTGCAAGTGGTCAGTGTGCCTCCAGTTATGCTCAAGGGACAGAGACGCTGGGCCTGAGGTCAGGGCTTTTCCCACTGCTGGAGAGAGCACTGTTGTGGGGCAGAGATGCTCCATCCGGCCTTCTTGACTCGTGTGAAACGTTCCTTCTGAATCTTCTCACTTCCTTTCTTCTCACTCCATGCTTTTCACAGGACCAAGCCTTTCTGATGACTCATTTAGTCTGGGGAGCAGATAAGAATTGCCGTATCCCAGGAAGTCTTTGCATTTCATTTTATTGTCAGTCTCTCATGAACCTGATTCTTGTAGGTCTGTTCCCAAGAGTCCAGTCAGCTCTGGACACACCAACAGCACTGAGTTTCTGGACCTACGAGGCTGATGACATGATGGAGCCATGGTAAACATACTCTCAAACTGCCCCAGGTAATCTGCTAGTCAACCAAAGTCCCAAATTGTGAGCCTCTTCAGCATATAATTGTGTTCTCCAGTGACGTAAATAATGCTTGGTTGTGTCTACTCAAAGTGTTCTGCCTTCACTGTAACTGTTTCTGGAAAATGTGACCTAACCAAAAATTCCTTGCCAGTTGGCCCACCTAACATTCAACTTGAATAGTTCTGCTTTTTCGGCCTGGTGCGGTGGTTCATACCTGTAATCGCAGGACTTTGGGAGGCTGAGGTGGGCAGATCACCTGAGGTCAGGAGTTTGAGACCAGCCTGGCCAATGTGGTGAAACCCCCTCTCTACTAAAAATACAAAAATGATTGGGAGGCTGAGGCGGGTGGATCACGAGGTCAGGAGATCGAGACTATCTGGGCTAACATGGTGAAACCCTGTCTCTACTAAAAATATAAAAAATTAGCTGGGCGTGGTGGTGGGTGCCTCTAGTCCCAGCTACTCGGGGGGCTGAGGCAGGAGAACGGTGTGAACCTGGGAGGCGGAAGCTGCAGTGAGCCGAGATCGTGCCACTGCACTCTAGCCTGAGCGACAAAGCCAGACTCCATCACAAAAAAAAAAAAAAAAAAAGAGCCAGGCATGGTGGTAGGTGCCTGTAATCCCAGCTACTTGGGAGGCTGAGGCAGGAGAATCGTTTGAACCTGGAAGGTAGAGATTGCAGTGAGCTGAAAATGCGTCATCGCACTTCAGCCTGGGCAACAAGAGCCAAACTCCATCTCAAAAAAAAACAAAAAACAAACAAAAAAAATAGTCCTGCTTTTTAAATTCATTGACCTGTGATTGATAATATGGAATAAGAATGGCAAATATATAGCATATATATTGTCTCCACTCCTGTCCATGTTCTTTGCACACACCACTAATGAATTTGACTTTCTTTTCCATTTGTTTTGCTTGTTTATTTGTTGTTTTTGTTATTGTTGTTGTTTTTATATGGAGCCTCACTCTGTCACCCAGGCTGGAGTGCAGTGGCTTGATCTCAGATCACTGCAACCTCTGCCTCCCAGATTCAAGTGATTCTCCTGCCTCAGCCTCGAGTAGCTGGGACTACAGGTGTGCACCACCATGCTCAGCTAATTTTTGTATTTTTAATAGAGATGGGGTTTCACCATCTTGGCCAGGCTGGTCTCGAACTCCTGACCTCAGGTGATCAACCTGCCTCAGCCTCCCAAAGTGCTGGGATTACAGGAGTGAGCCATTGTGGCTGGTTGGCTTTCTTTTCCATTAATTTAGCTTTCAAATTCTTCTTTTTTTTTTTTTTTTTTTTTTGAGACGGAGTCTGGCTCTGTCGCCCAGGCTGGAGTGCAGTGGCCGGATCTCAGCTCACTGCAAGCTCCGCCTCCCGGGTTTACGCCATTCTCCTGCCTCAGCCTCCCGAGTAGCTGGGACCACAGGCGCCGCCACCACGCCCGGCTAGTTTTTTGTATTTTTTAGTAGAGACGGGGTTTCACCGTGTTAGCCAGGATGGTCTCGATCTCCTGACCTCGTGATCCGCCCGTCTCGGCCTCCCAAAGTGCTGGGATTACAGGCTTGAGCCACCGCGCCCGGCCTCAAATTCTTCTTATGACAGTCGTCCAAGAAAACACTACCAAAGTTGATAGATTAGCTGTGACATAATATTTACTATTTCTCACTTAAAGGTTTCTATTAATTTTCTAAAAAGAAGTGGCATCCCAGTGATATATTACTGCATAACATGAAAATTCAGTGGCTTAAGACTACAATTTTACTTGTTCATGATTTTAAAGGTCAGCAGTTTGGGCTGGGCTCAGCTGGGCAATTCTGCTGACTTTGGCTGCAATCTTTTGGTGGTTTGATGAGGACTGGACGCTCTAACATGGCCTCAGTCGTATGACCTGTCGTTAGAGCTGGCTGTTGACTGGGCCAGGTATCTGCAGCAGGCTCACTTAGACTTCTTCATATGGTATTTATGTTTCAGTGTATAAGCACATTTCAAGTTCTTGCTTATAATGTGTTTGCTAAGGTCCAATTGGCCAAAGCAAGTTACGTGGTGGAGCCCAGTGTGAAAGGGACTCCATAAGCACATGGATTGAGAGAGGCATGATTCACTGGGAGTCATTATGGTCATGATATACCCCAGACAGGGTGGTATTTCATTTATCAGAAACTTACTGAGTGCCTACTATACTGTGCTTGGCACTGAGTATAAAAAGACAAAGCAATTGAGAAGAACTTTGAAGAATGGAAAGGCTCTAACTTGTTGGAAAGGGGGAAGAAGAACACACCAAACACCCTAGCGGAATCACTGTGGATGAAATAATCCTCTTGTTTATGTATGTGTATGTGCCAGAAAAAAGAGGAGTGTTGAATTGTTTAGATAATTTTTTCTATTCGCCATTTTATGCAGATTTGTTCAGTCTAGGTTGAATGAGTAACTCTATTGCTTTCCATTGGGATAAGTGTTCCTTAAAGCTTTTCTTCAGACTCTTAAAATATTGAAAACAATTGCATAAGTGTATCCTTCATGACCACAAAGAGCTACTTGAGATTATTTTTTCCCCTAGAATCTTGGCCAACTCTGAGACTGAGGCCCAGGCTTGCAAACTCTGATATTTCCTCCCTCTCTGCATTCCTGCCACCCACAGCTGCTCCAGTCCAGAATGAAAGTTCAGAGGCCACATACTTATGATCCAAACAGCCTCTCCAGCAGTGATGGCAAAGAGACAGCTTCGCTTAGGAAAACAAACAATCATGCCTTCCATTTATATAGCTCTTTAGCTATTTTTTTCAAGAAATGTTCACATCTTTTCTCTATCAGATTATCCCCAAAACTGAGGTGGGCAGGGCATGTTTTAATTGATGGGGAAACTGAGGTCCAGACAGGCGAATTGACTTCTGCAATGGGTGACAAGGCTGAAGATAGAGCTCTGGCTTCCTGATTCCATGCCTTGGTTTGCCCTGTGGACCACACTGCCATGAACACAGATACATGCTAGCTCCAGTTCTAAGAAGCCTGCTTTCAAAACCCTTCTGAAAGCCGGGAGCAGTGGCTCATGCCTGTAATCCCAGCACATTGGGAGGCCGAGGCAGGTGGATCATATGAGATCAGGAGCTCGAGACCAGCGTGGCCAACATGGCGAAAACCCGTATCTAATAAAAAATACAAAAATTAGCCGGGTGTGGTGGCGGGCGCCCGTAATCCCAACTACTCTGGAGGCTGAGGCAGGGAGAACTGGTTGAACCCAGGAGGCGGAGGTTGCAGTGAGCCAATATTACACTACTGCACTCCAGCCTGGCGACAGAGCAAGACTGTCTCAAAACGAACCAACCAACCTTTCTGGAGTTTTCTGCTCCCCACCGTAGAGTTCCTCTAATAACCACCCCACACTTCTTTTACTTTCCACTCATATCAAAAGAATGAGGAGAACACATCAAACCCTTTCCTCGGTGCTAGCTTCTAAACCTTTTCCTTCCAGAAAATAATGGATTGTGTTTGAAGTCCCAACTTCCAGCCCACAGTGGTACAGCCAGTTTCTCCTGCTGGAAAACAGAGGCTCAAGGCCACTTTCACTGTGAGTTCTCACCTTACCTACTCAAAATAAAACAGGAGAAAAGTTAAAATTAACATCCAGAAAAGGCTTGGAGAGGATAAGCCACCACCTAAGAGTAAAACGCAGTTTGAGAAAATGCAGTGTCCAGGTGAGAGGAGACACCTCACCTCCATGCTGCTAGACGGTTTTGGGTGAAACGCACACTTCCTTTTACAGCACTGGTCGCCTTCTGCTCAAGTTCACCTTCCCTAAGAGGGATGATTTTCTGCATCCCCGCCCTGAAGCACAGGAACCTACTGGAAAGCTAGGACTTGCAAATTTATTGATTCTCATAAACTAGGTCAGGAAGATCAGAAATGGTAGTAATGGCACCTCCTCCCCATGCTCCTTGCTCGTGGCAGACATGAGAATCTTTCTGGCTGAGAATGGAAGTGGCCTTAGAGTGCTTTTCAGTAGGACCACTGAGGCAGCCGCCACCGCTTGATTAGGCTGGCATGCTGGATGAAATCTATCTGCCAACTCTGTAGTTCCTGGTGGCCAAAGCCTTGCAGAAAGTGAGTAGAAGTGGGAGAATTCTCCAGGTATACATGAGGTGGATATTCCTAGCTCCTGGAGGCCCCCATGTTCTAGGCTTTAAAAGCAAAAGCAAGGGAGCATGGTCACCTATAAACAAGAGCTTGTTGCTATCCGAGAGGCTTTTGGAAACTGAAGGGCTTTGACAATAGCGAAAGTCAAAGATTGACTTGCTAACTCTCCAAGGCATTCAGATGCGATCAGTTACTGGGCAGCCCATCTACAAGATTCAGAAAGTGTAAAAGACTGTCAAAAGTCATGAAACAATGCTCTGAACCACGTTACTAGAAAATTATTAAATGAGTGAGGAAAAGATCAAAGTAGTGAGAACAGGACGGGATAGTAGCGCCTGGTTAAATGATGAAGAAACAGGAGCAGAGTAGGGAGGCAACTTCCTCAAAGACGCACCTTACATCGCTGGCAGAACTGGAGACCAGCTTCCTCACTCCCAAGCCAACTCTCTTTCAACTTCAATGCACACCTTCCTCTTTCCTCTACAGCCCCACTTGTATTCCTCTACAATTCCTTACCTGCCCCAGCACCTCACCCAGCCGCCATTCTCCTTGGGGGAGGATTATTAGCTTACAGATTTAGTCACAAGCTGATTCAGTTTAAATTGTATTTCTAAGGTGGGGTTGGGGTTGGGGGTGGGGATCTCGATCTGCTTTCTACTTTTTTTTTTTTTGGAGACAGAGTCTCACTCTGTCACCCAGGCTGGAGGCTGGAGTGCAGTGGCACAATCTCGGCTCACCACTGCAACCTCCGCCTCCCGGGTTCAAGAGATTCTCATGCCTCACCCTCCCGAGTAGCTGAGATTATAGGTGCCTGCTGCCATGCCCGGCTAAGTTTTATATTTTTAATAGAGAGAGGGTTTCACCGTTGGCGAGGCTAGTCTCGCACTCTTGACCCCAAGTGATCTGCCTGCCTCAGCCTCCCAAAGTGCTGGGATTACAAGTGTGAGCCACCTCATGCAGCTTTGATCTGCTTTCTACTGGATATGACAATTTGTACTTCTGTTCTGAGGCCTTTGAATTGCACTCCAAATACCCTCAGGACAGAGATGTTAAGTGAGAAGCAGGCACTATTTGATAATGGGCCAGGACATTCCTATAGAATTTCAAAAACCATTTGTATTCCAATTCACCTGTGGCCAGCAGAGAAGAAGGTATGTAAAGAGAAGAGAAAGAAGGATGCAATGTCCACACATGCTAAAGGTAGGTAAGTATGACAGGTCTGATACACATACATGCATTCCAAAGTATCCCACACTTGAGGCTCCAGAAGATGGATAACTCCCATAGATGTCTTTTAATGAAGAGCCCTTGCTTTTACAAGAAGTTATAATTGTGGTTTCCATTCTCATAGCTGGTATCTCCAACAGTCACATGAGGATGGAGAGTCTCTTCCTTGTACAGAGCAAACAGCACAGCCCCTGGAGCTCACTGGCATGGGTTGTCCAACTCCCCGCTGAAGGCTGGGAACCTTTTAGTGTTAATTCAGTATTTAGGCCAATATCTGGGTTTATTTTTCCCAACATACAAATATGAAGGAGCTTCAGCAATTTAACTTCTGAGAATTTATCCAATGAAGGGGTTAAGAATTTATGCAAGCTCTTCCGGTTCTAGGAGCTTTGGGAGCCGTGGCTTACAGTGCAGACATGGCCAAGTCCAAGAACCACATCACACACGACCAGTTCCAAAAATGGCATAGAAATGCGGGTAGACTCCAAGTTCCTGAGGAACATGCCCTTTGCCAAGAAGCACAACAAGAAGGGCCTAAAGAAGATGCAGGCCAACAGTGCCAAGACCATGAGTGCACGTGCCAAGGCTATCAAGACCCTCATAAAGCCCAAAGAGGTTAAGCCCAAGATCCCAAAGGGTGTCAGCCCCAAGCTCAGTCAGCTTGCCTACATTGGCCACCCCAAGCTTGGGAAGCATACTTGTGCCCGCATTGCCAAGGCGCTTAGGCTGTGCCAGCCAAAGGCCAAGGTCAAAGATCAAACCAAGGCCCAGGCTGCAGCTCCAGCTTCAGTTCCAGCTCAGTCTCCCAAAGGTGTCCAGGCCCCCTACAAAGGCTTCAGAGTAGAGATCTCTGTCCGCCAACATGAGGACAGAAGGACTGATGTGACCCCCCTGAGCTGCTGTCTGCAGGGGGCTGGTGTCCTCCTGTGCTATTTGTATAAATACACCTGACGCATGAAAAAAAAAAAAGAATTTATGCAAAGATTTAGCTGCATGGATGTTCATTATAACAATTATAATTGAGAAAAACTTGCAACAACCTAAGTGTCCAACAACAGGGAACTGGCTAAATCAACTTAGTACTTCAGGTGGTAGGAAAATATGCAGCCATTAAATGATGCTGGCAAATGTATCTACAGCCACAGAAAATGTTAGGTAAAAGAGGAGAAATAAAGCACAAAGCCATACTACAGGATGGACCCGTTTTTGTTTGAAAAAAGTACATTTGTGTGTGTATCATATATGTTATATATACTCAAATATATTACATATATACATATATATGCATTTATCTAGGAGGGTGTACTAATAATCTAAAGTGGCATTAATAGTGATGTTTAAGAGAGATTATGAGTACTTTAACACTTATTAGTATTTTCTGATTTTTCTGTAATGAGAAGTAATACTTTTTTTTTTTTTTTTGAAAGGAAGTCTTGCTTTGTAGCCCAGGCTGGAGTGCAGTGGTTCAATCTCAGCTCACTGCAACCTTCGCCTCCCAGGTTCAAGAGATTCTCTCCTCTTGAGTAGCTGGGATTACACGTGTGCACCACCACCCCTGGCTAATTTTTTGTTTTATTAATAGAGATGGGCTTTCACCACACTGGTCAGGCTGGTCTCGAATTCCTGACCTCAAGTGATCCACCTACCTCAACCTCCCAAAATGCTGAGATTACAGGCATGAGCCACCGTGCCCGTGGAGCGGTGGTACTTTTTAATAAGAAAAAGCAATAAAAGAAACTTTATCTTGAAAAAGACAGATCCTTGCCTATGATCATTGAAGTTCAATCAGGCTCAAGAATTCTATAAGGAAACAATAATCCCTATAGAACAGGGGTGGGTGGGAGGAAAGCAGGAGGCCACCTCCTGCTGAGAGACCTGGAGAAGGAATCATTTCCCTTCTGCGTTGGCCCGTGCGCTCTACGTAAATATCCTCTCCACCCAGGTCTTGCTCTGTCCTGGACTTACTCATCACTAGCTTATTACTGGCCTTATTTTGACTCACTGTTCAAACATCACCGAAAAGGAATTTCTTTTTAACCACAGCATCCACATGAAGAATTCTGCTAAAACTCCATTTTAACTGAATTTCGGCATACAGATGACTTAAATTAGCTACACTGGCCTGGGAAGAAGCCCCCAAATCCCCAACATCCGGAGCAATTGCTGCTGGTAGGCTTGATCAGCTGGTGGATAAACCCCTTCTCCTGTCCCCACCCTCTCCCAGCCTCTCCACCCACAAAGCCCGGGCAGCAATTTGTGAGATGTTTTCCTCTCTTCTTGAATTTCCATCGTGAACTGGTTACTGTGGTTCACGCCTGACATGCCTCTGTCTCTGCTCAAGAGGTTAAAAGTAGAGAAACTTGTTGCTTCAGAGGCCACAGAGAGAGTTAGGACGAGAGCGAGCTGTGGATGAATTGTGAGATCTCATGTAACCGCCCACCCTGGGCGTTTGGGGATAGCCTCCATTCCCTCATCCTCTCCTCTGAATGGTGATTTTCCTGTTTATCCTTCTTCTCAGTCACCCTCGAGGGAAGCTCTCCCACCCCCTCTCAATTGTTAAAGAACTTCTGCGTGGGCTTCAACATTCTCTTGGCTGGCCCCTTGGGAGGGCCTTGATATGCTCTTATTTTTTCCTTGTATGTTTAAGGCCCCCTGGGGCCCTCTTGACCCTTGTGGGCTGGTTACATTTGGCTCAAGCCTGAACTCCATCGCCTGGGACCAGAGGCAGGATAGGGGTGGTGGGAATGAGGTGGGGAGGGTTTTCCTACATTCTTAAAGATAATATAATAACATCGTGGCTAAGATGGAAATATGTTAGAGGAAGCAAGATTGTGAGAAAGATGGAGGAAAGCAGCTCCCACCACCCCACCAACTGATGGTGAGGACTCTGCTGCCCCAAACCCTGCCAAGACTGAGCCACGCCTAATTGTGGCCTAGATTGTGGATGTGTGCCTACCCACCAAGAGGAAAGCCAGAACATGCCTGCATGGATAGAAGGGATTCCCTCTCAGTTGAGTGGTGAAAGGGTGTGGGAGAGCAAGGAACCATGACACACCATGTGTCTCTTCCCAAAGGGGAGAAGCCCCTGTGAACCTACCTCAGGGGTCTGCTTGATGAGGCCAACCCTATCCTACTCTTTGTCCTTCATTGGACAGCAATTGTCAAGCATCTACCATACGTCAGGTCCAAGGTTCCATGCTAACTGGGGAAAGTGAGGCGATCAAGCAGCTTATCTAAGGCTTATCCTCCAGCCTAGTTGGTAGAAGAGCTGGAAGACAATAGTGGCTTTCACTCCAGAGCCCTCACACTTCACCTCTATGCCAGATGTTTGAATGAAGGGAAGATCTCCTATGTGTTTCCCAGGCTTTGTCCAGGCTGCCTGCAACGTCTGCCTGTGGGATCTGACTTCCCAGCAGCTGGGATCAGCCAGCCTACAGAGCAAGCAGAGCACCCTGAGAGTCTCCAGTGGGGTTGCCCGCCTGGTTGGCTCCTGGTCTCAGCAGACTCCTGCTGGTGGTGCGCAGGCTGGGTATTTGTGTGGACAAGTGAGTGTTCACCTCTAGTTTTCAGGACAAACAGTGCCGCACCAGCTGGCTGGGATGTTTGAAACTGGTGTTTCCACTCAACAGCACAACCCAGATTTAGGTTCCCAAAACTTTCTAAGCAGCTGCCCCCTTGGATCTTTAATCCTTCCTCCTATGTCCTTCCTGCCACCTGTAGTCTAAATTTAGTGACAAGTACAGCAGAGCACCTTCCGCCTGGGCCACTTTGGCAGGTCATGGAGCCACTAATAAGTGTGTACATGTTCCATCTCTTCAGGGCCACCCATGCGGGTGAAGAGCTTCTGGGGAGCCCCACGATTATCTTCCTGGTAGGGTCTCCAGCCCTGTGAGTTTGCTTTTTTCTTTTCTTTCTTTCTTTCTTTTCTTTTTTTTTTTTTTTTGAGATGGAGTCTCGCTCTGTTGCCCAGGCTGGAATGCAGAGGCAAGATCTCGGCTCACTGCAACTTCTGCCTTATGGGTTCAAGTGATTCTCCTGTCTCAGACTCCCAAGTAGCCGGGATTACAGGCGTGCACCACCTCACCCGCCTAATTTTTGCATTTTTAGTGGAGACGGGGTTTTGCCATGTTAGCCAGGCTGTCCTCAAGCTCCTGAGCTCGGGTGATCCGCCCGCCTCGGCCTCCAAAAGTGCTGGGATTACAGGCAGGAGCCACTGCACCTGGCCAGTATTTTTGTTTTGATAACAATAAAAGTTTGTTAATAAAAATATTAGATGAATATAAGCAAGAGAGAATCCCAGCATCCGGAAATACCACTGTTAACATTTTGGTCTATTTCTTTTTTCTATCCATTTTGTTTGTTTATGGAATTGAAATCGCAAGATACAATCAATTTTGTTTGCTTGCTTGTTTGTTTTTTTAAGAAGGAGTCTTGCTTTTGTCACCCAGGCTGGAGCACAATGGTGCAATCTCAGCTCACTGCAACCTTCGCCTCCCAGGTTGAAGCGATTCTCCTGCCTCAGCCTCCTGAGTAGCTGGGATTACAGGCATGCGCCACCATGCCCAGCTAATTTTGTATTTTTAGTAGAGATGGGGTTTCACCATGTTGGCCAGGCTGGTCTTGAACTCTTGACCTCAGGTGATCTGCCGGTCTCGGCCTCCCAAAGTGCTGGGATTACAGGCGTGAGCCACTGCGCCTGGCCTAATTTTGTATCTCATATTCTTGACTTATCATTTTTCGAAATAAGCGGTCTTCAAGTCTCTGTTTCAAACTGTTGAACACCATTTGTTAACACAATATTTCATCATTTCAACACGCCATGGCTTCTTCACCATTCCTCTGTTCTGCAAGTGTAGGTTGCTTCCAGTTTTGCAGTTACACAACTCAGTGATGAGCATCCTCATGCCTAAATCTGTAATGACGTTTAGAATTACTTTCTTAAGATTGATTTCTGGAAGTAAGATTGTAAGATAAAAAGCTACGAACATTTTTAAGCATTGTGATCTTTCATGCCAAAATATTTGTCGAAAGAGGAATCATCTTAGATGATTTCCTCCCAGCAGTGCAGGGAGTGAATAGGCAGCATTTCTTATGTGAGTGAAATCAGGTTCAAAAAGAAAAAGAAGGAAAGAAAGAAGGAAGGAAGGAAGGAAGGAAGGAAGGAAGGAAGGAAGGAAGGAAGGAAGGAGAGAAAGAAAGAACAAACGAATGAATGAACGAAAGAAAGAAAGAAAGAGAAAGAGAAAGAAAGAGAAAGAAAGGAAGGAAGGAAGGAAGGAAGGAAGGAAGGAAGGAAGGAAGGAAGGAAGGAAGGAAGGGAAGATCAATCAGGTTCATTGGCAAATTTTAGCCTAAAGGGACAGGTCAAAAAGGGAGAAAGTGAAGTTTCACTTCTTGCAGAGAAACAACTTTTATGAAAGGGTTATGGAAATGACAGCCTATTGAGACTTATTCCAAATCAAATAAGGAAGCCATCTCTTCCTCTGCTCACCTCCCTAGGCAAATCCTCTATCCACTTCTAGAACACAGGGCTAGAGCAGTGGCACCAGCCAGCTCCGTGGGGACATATGACTCTGCTCATCATAGTCATCATCCAAAAGGTAGAAACATACTAGTAGGAAGAGACCTTAAAGATTCTCTGGTCCAATCCTTCCCTTTATCAGATCAAAGTCTAGAAGAATGAGGTGACTTATTCAAGAAGTGATTCACTGCTGGTTTATGGCATTCCATATCTCCATTCACATTTGATGACAAATAAAAACAGTTGACTTGATTTGAAGGCCCAATCCTTTTATGCATGATTTCTTGTACACATATGTTCTTGTATTCATGTTTCCTTTAAGATTTGAGGGTGTGGCTGATGTCACACAGGTGTCTACAGTGCTTAGAAGATTAAAAATCTGATTTAATAGGTTTCAGAGTGTCCTGGCTGATTGGTATGCATTACTAGGGTGAATCGTTTGTCATGTCTTTGCTAATTTGCTGGATGCTCTCAAAGGAAGTTAATTAACCTGAGGCCTCCATCCAGCTGTGCTCCAATTCAGCTGATCTTGAGGTATCATGACCTGTCAGGGAGAGAATTATAACATGTAGGTATGAAGCTTTCTCCTTTCATATACACTGGGACACCTGAAATGGGTTGAATCTCAGACATATCCTTGCTGTTAAAAACTTAATCATTATTCAAAGCTGAGTTCAAATCCCATCCTTTGCAGGGGAAAAAAAAATCTATTGAACCACCTAGGCGAAAGTGTTCACTTTGTTTTCTAAATTCTAGCTGTCTATGCCAGTGGTTTGAACAAACTCTATGAGCATGATGGTTTTTAACTTCAAAAAAATGTTCACAGAACCTGTATAATAATTGTTCTTTTAGCATCTATGTATGTATGTATTTTTCCTGCCTCACATTTATTCATGCAAATAGCACAGGAGGGCACCAGCCCCAAGCAGACAGCAGCCCAGAGGTCACACCAGTCCTTCTGTACTCATTCTGGCAGACACAGGCCTCTACTCAGGAGCCTTTGTGGTGCCTGAGCACCTTTGGGAGCCTGAGCTGGAGCCAGAACTGAGGCTGGAGCTGAAGCCATGATCTGAGCCTTGTTTTGAGCCTTGGCCTTTGGTCAGCAGAGCCTGAGACTCCTGGCAATGTGGGCATGAGCACGCTTTCCAAGCTTGGGGTGGGCACTGCAGGCAAGTTGATGGGGGCAGGCAAGTTGATGGGGCTTGCAGCTGACACCCTTTGCGATTTCGGGCTTAACCTCCTTGGGTTTTACGAGGGCCTCAATAGCCTTGGCTCTCGCACGCATGGCCTTGGCATTGCTGGCCTGCATCTTCTTCAGGCCCTTCTTGTGCTTTGAAGCGCATGTTCCTCAGGAACTTGAGGTCCACCCCCTTAAGAGATTCATATGTTTGTGATCAGGGCTTCTTGATGCCACTTTTTTGCCATTTGGGGGACTGGTTGTGTGTGGTATGGTTCATGGAATCGGCCATGTCTGCATTATAACTCACAGCTTTAAAGCTCCTGGGACGGGAAGAGTGGTATCTGTCTTAAAAGTTCACGATGAACAAAGGATAGCATGAAATCCTAGGCTTTTATAAGGCTATATATTTTGCCAATCACAACATATATTTGAAAAATAAGTACAATAGTCCCCTTATTATCTGTGGCAGACACACTCCAGGACCCTTCATGGATGCCTGAAACCTTGGATAAACCCAATTGCCATCAGTTGAAACATGTTCTGTACATATCTTCCACCCACAAAAATTAATGCCTTTTCCATCTTAACTCGGCACTTACCACACACTGTGGCAGTAACTTTTGCAGTTTGAGGTGTGACAGCAAAACTAGTACAAACTCCTTATCATAGCTTTTTTCTTTTTTTTCTTTCTTTCTTTATTTTTTTTTAGACAGAGTCTTGATCTGTCACCTAGGCTGGGGTAAGAGGCGCAATCTGGGCTCACTACAACCTCCGCCTCTTAGGTTCAAGCGATTCTCCTGCCTCTGCCTCCTGAGCAGCTGGGATTACAGGTATGCACCACCACACCCAGCTAAATTGGTTTGTATTTTTAGTAGAGATAGGGTTTTGCCATGTTGGCCAGGCTAGTCTCGAACTCCTGGCCTCAAGTGATCCACCTGCTTTGGCCTCCCAAAGTGCTGGGATTACAGATGTGTGTCACCATTCCTGGCCTTTATCATAGATTTAAACAACCTCATCATGTAATATCTTTTCTTTCCTTACTAAGTGGACAACTTTTATCTTTTCGCTCAAAGGAACACTTGATGGCTTCTCTTTGGCATACCCAAATTGCCAGCACCACTACTCTTTATGCTTTGGGGCCATTAAGTGCAGTAAGGCCTCACTTAACATCATCAGCAGGTTCTCCAAAACTAGGACTTTAGGCCGGGTGCCGTGGCTTATGCTTGTAATCTCAGCACTTCGGGAGGACGAGGCGGGTGGATCACCTGAGGTCAGGAGTTCAAGACCAGCCTGGCCAACATGGAGAAACCCCTTCTCTACTAAAAATACAAAATTACAGGCATGGTGGCGCATGCCTGTAATCCCAGCTACTTGGGGGGCTGAGGCAGGAGAATTGCTTGAACCTGGGAGGCGGAGGTTGTGGTGAGCTGAGATTGTGTCACTGCACTCCAGCCTGGGCAACAAGAACAAAACTCCATCTCAAAAAAAAAAAAGAAAGAAACTAGGACTTTAAGTGAAACAACATATGAAGAAATCAATTTTACCATAGGTTAATGATACAAACAATAGTTCAGTTCCCTCAGCATATTTCTGGTGACAAAACTATCACTAAACTTCTAACTATAAGCCAAACTACTCATATTAAACCTTACAATAAATGTGAGCTATGCATGTATTTAAGAAAGATTATTAAAAGCAAGTAAGATAATTATTTACCTTTTTATTGCAGTTCAGAGTCATGGGTAGCTGGAGCCTGTACCAGCAGCTCAGGGTGCAAGGTGGGAACCTACCCGGGAGAGGGTGCCATTATCTCACAGGGTGCACCCACACCCACACTCACACCCACACTCACTCATCCTGAGATGAGGTAGACATGCAAATTCACCTCATGTGCATATCTTTGGGATGTGGGAGGAAACCCACGCAGACATGAGGAGAACAAGCAAACTCTACACAGATGTCGGCCTCAGCCAGGAATAGATTTTTTTTCTTATCAACATTGTAATAGAGGCTGGGCGCAGTGGCTCATGCCTGTAATCCCAGCACTTTGAGAGGCTGAGGCAGGCAGAGCACTTGAGGTCAGGAGTTTGAGACAGGGGTCTCTACTAAAAATACAAAAATTAGCCGGGTGTGGTGGTACGTGCCTGTAATCCCAGCACTTTGAGAGGAAGAGGCAGGCAGAGCACTTGAGGTCAGGAGTTCGAGACGGGGGTCTCTACTAAAAATACAAAAATTAGCCAGGTGTGGTGGTACGTGCCTGTAATTCCAACTGCTCCAGGGGCTGAGGTAGGAGAATTGCTGGAACCCGGGAGGCGGAGGTTGAAGTGAGCCGAGATCAAGCCACTGAACTCCAGAACTCCAGCCTGGGCGACGGAGCGAGACTCCAGCTAAAAAAAAAAAAAAAAAGAACAACGTTATTCAAGGACTTGTTATCCTGTAAAATAAGAGTCACTTGAACACAAGCACCATGACACCGTGACAGTCGTCTTATAACAGAGATGGCTACCTGGTGACTAATGAGCAGGTAGCGTCTGCAGTGTGGATCCACTGAACACAGGGAGGGTCCACATCCCAGGCTGGATAAAGTGGGACAGTTCACATTTTAAAACTCATCAAAAGGTTATTTCTGGAATTTCCCATTTCATATTTTTGAACCTTGGCTGACTACGGGTAACAAATGGCAGAAAGCCAAACCATAGATAAGTGGGGAGGGGACTACCATCTGAGACATGTCTGAGTCATCTTACAGATAGAAGGATTTGTGATGCTTAGCATAACCCGTAG
Organism: Chlorocebus sabaeus; assembly: GCF_047675955.1. Taxonomy (NCBI): domain Eukaryota; kingdom Metazoa; phylum Chordata; class Mammalia; order Primates; family Cercopithecidae; genus Chlorocebus; species Chlorocebus sabaeus. The sequence goes on along the minus strand of NC_132929.1, from coordinate 46,573,295 downwards.
TTTACAAGAGGTCCAGGGTCCAAAGGTTGGGAACCACTGACCTATTGCATTTATTGACAATGAATCACAGGCCTGGCAATGTTGCTTGCAACTGTCACCTAACTCTTCAGGTCGCACTGTCTCCCTTAATTACACTGAATCTTTCCTGAGGATAGGATCGTCCACTTACATGCCTTTGTACACCCACAATGCTAATGGACCCACCCGTTAAGGACCATTAATTGAGGACTACCGGTGAGGAGGACACTGACTTAGATCCTGTGGGAGGTAGAAAGTGCAGGGTCCAGTTTCCGCCCTTCAGATCTCACATCTGATTAGAGATATGGCAAATGACTTTGAGAAATGAGGTAACAATTTAATGGCTAAACTCTAGACTGAAAGAGAGATTATGGGATAGATTAGGAAATGAGTTGAACAGATGCTGACTGCTGTGAGTACAGAAAAGGAGGAGTTAGAGTATGCCACTGAGCCGGAAAAATATGTAGAGGAGGGGTTTGAGTGTGTGAGCCTGAAAAAGGATTAGTTCTCAGGCACTTCTTTCAAGCCCTGGAGGGGCTCAGAGAATAACTGAACGAATACATGCATAAGAGAAACACTTTTGGTCATTTGCTCTGAGATAGGCACAAAATGAAACCCTTACTTTTTTTTTTTTTTTTTTTTGAGACGGAGTCTTGCTCTTGTCGCCCAGGCTGGAGTGCAGTGGAGTGATCTCAGCTCACTGTAACCTCTGCCTCCTGGGTTCAAGTGATTCTCCTGCCTCAGCCTCTCGAGTAGCTGGGATTACAGGCACCCGCCACCAGGCCCGGCTAATTTTTGTATTTTTAGTAGAGACAAGGTTTTGCCATGTTGGCCAGCTGGTCTTAAACCCCTGACCTCAGGTGATCCACCCCACTCCGCCTCCCAAAGTGCTGGGATTACAGGTGTAAGGCAATGCACCTGGCTGCGAAACCCTTACTCTTAAAGAATAGCATTTACTCTGAAACATACAGAAGTCAATTTTTTGAAGGTGGCAGTGGATGAAGAGGAGATGTGCCCTGAATCCCATAATCTCTTAAGATGTTGCTGGGGTCCAGAAATTGTTTAGGTGAAACTTTCACAGAAGAGAGCACTGATGCTCCAATAGTGAAGTGAGTTGGCCAGGATCATACAATCAGTCAGTAGCAGAGCTGGACTTGACCTCTGAGAGCTGGACTTCAGGGCTAGTGTTCTTTCCACTTCATCTTGTTACTCCTAGAATCCCCTCCTTTTTCTTGAACTTGTCAAAACAATTTATCTAAAAGGAGTTTGCCCAAGCCGAATCCATCACATCACCCTGTTCTAATTGAAATGCTAGACTGGTCTTTCTTCTCTTACTATCTGAACATGCCTTAATCAGAAATTAGGGGCAACTCCTGGGTCCTGGCCAATGCTTCAGAGAATCTGTATTGGCACCCGCCATGCTAAAACCATCGTTGTTAAAGACAAACTGCTTATTACAAAATCCAAACCACTGCTTTGTGGGTTGTGGGGATCTCAAGAGAGTGGGTGGGAGATGGGGTCAATTCTGGAGGGGCCTCCTTTATTGCCATTGATTTTTGATTTTTGGCCACAACAGAGAACTGCCTCCTCTTTTTTTTTTTTGAGACAGATTTTTGCTCTTGTTGCCCAGGCTGGAGTGCAATGGCGCGAACTCAGCTCACCGCAACCTCTGCCTCCTGGGCTCAAGCGATTTTCCTGCCTTAGCCTCCCTAGTAGCTGGGATTACAGGTGCCTGCCACCATGCCCAGCTAATTTTTTGTAGTTTTAGTAGAGATGGGGTTTCACCATGTTGGCCATGCCAGGCCGAGTTGCCTCCTCTTGGATGCCACAAACCAATTAGGTTGGGGACCCTTCCAGAGAAGCCGCCTCCATCTGGTAAATATTTGGGCAGCCTGGGTGATCTGAAAAGTCACTGGGGGGATTGCACAGTGGCTCATGCCTGTAATTCCAGCACTTTGGGAGGCCAAGGTGGGTGGATTACCTGAGGTCAGGAGTTTGAGACCATCCTGGCCAACACAGTGAAACCCCGTCTCTACTAAAATTACAAAAAATTAGCCGGGTGTGGTGGCAGGCACCTGTAATCCCAGCTACTTAGGAGGCTGAGACAGGAGAATCTCTTGAACCCAGGAGGCAGAGGTTGCAGTGAGCTGAGATCATGCCATTGCACTCCAGCTTGGGCAACAAGAGCGAAACTCTGTCTCAGAAAAAAAAGAAAAAAAAATCAACCCCAAATCACCAGATCATCTATAGGCTGAAGTCAAGCTGCTGGGTTAGTCTGTTCCATTAAGAAGTAACTGGCAAATTATCTGCCAAGGGATCTTGGTCTCTCCTGCATAGTTTTCTTATCTCACTGATAACTTACTTTATCATTATGAAAGACTCTACACCTTCATACCTCCTCTTCCCTGAACTTCCCCAACCAAGCCTTGCCCTCAGAGCCATAATTCATTAATTCACTCACTCAACACATTTCTATGCAACCCTTCTTATATTCCAGTCATTGAGCTGGGTGAGTACAGTGTAGTCACTACTGATATTGTCTACTAGGTGATACGGCTTCCACCTCTAATCCTACCTCTCACTGTGTGAAAGGCAAGACATTTGCTTTTCTGGTCCCTCTCCCTGTCCCTCTGGTTCAATCTCCTCACCTGTAAAGTGATGGAATTGTAGAAAATGGTTCCTTTTGATTCTCTCTGTATCTCTCTGTGTTCAGGGTCTGGTTAGGAGAAAGAAATCACACAGTATTTGGAACAAAAGTTTAACACAAAAAATTATTAACTAGGGCCGGGCGTGGTGGCTTATGCCTGTTATCCCAGCACTTTGGGAGGCTGAGGTGGGTGGATCACGAGGTCAGGAATTCAAGACCAGCCTGATCAACATGGTGAAACCTCGCCTCTACTAAAAATACAAAAATTGGCTGGGCATGGTGGTGCGTGCCTGTAATACCAGCTACTCAGAGGCTGAGGCAAGAGAATGGCTTGAAACCTGGAGGCGGAGGTTGCAGTGAGCCAAGATCGCGCCATTGCACTCCAGCCTGGGCGATGGAGCGAGACTCCATCTCAAAAAAAAAAAAAGAAAAAAAGAAAAAAGAAAAAAAATATTAACTAATAGCAGGGAGTCAGCTGTTAAAGTGTAAAGTGAACTCTGAAGAATACAGGAATACAGATAGAGGGAGCAGCTTAGGGTCCCCCCTAGGGCTGAAACAGGGAACCCAAGAAAGGGACAAATTTGGAGAGTCTCCACTGCTATGCGGAGACAGAGACCTTACAGAGAAGGTACAGCTGTCACCAATGAATGGCGGAGGGAGTTGCTGGGTGCGACAGACTGGGGTTGGCAGGCAAGCAGGCATCCACTGGGTGCTAGAAAATCTTGTTGAAAGGTCAGGAGATCGAGACCATCCTGGCTAACATGGTGAAACCCTGTCTCTACTAAAACTACAAAAAAATTAGCCGGGCGGGGTGGCGGGCGCCTGTAGTCCCAGCTACTCAGGAGGCTGAGGCAGGAGAATGGTGTGAACTCCGAAGGCAGAGCTTGCAGTGAGCTGAGATCGTGTCACTGCACTTCAGCCTGGGTGACAGAGCAAGACTCTGTCTCAAAAAAAAAAAAAAAAAAAAAAAAGAAAAGAAAAGAAAAAGAAAGTATTGTTGAGAAGCTGCACATGGGAGTGCTGAGAAGCCAGTCAGGATACTTATGAGACTTGCCAGAAGCTGCCTGTGGGGTTAAAGTGAAACTTGCTGGGGGTGAGTCCCACCCTTGACCACTGGGGAGCCACTGGAGGAAGAAGAAAAGAAAGCACCTGAGAACCAGGAAGAGAGGCCCCTTTCTCCTGCAGTGTCCCTCCAGAACCCTCCACCGACAAAGCTTAGCATTATGCCATCAGGTGAAGAGACACGTTTCTGGGATCCAGCACCAGTATCACTAGCAGGCGAAGTGAAGAGGGGTGTGAAGATGAGAAGTGATAAATCGATAACCAGCATGCTGTCATTCTATGCTATATGATTCTTTGAAATTTAACCTTAATGTATGAAAGGAGTGAGTGAGTTGTATTGTACAGGTGAGATATGATCTTAGCCTGTTCTTCTATACCTTCCTCACCTCTACTCCTCAATCATTAAGAAATTTCTTCAGAATGAAACCAATCCTGATTAGGATGGCATTTCACCTCAAAACTTTAAACATGCCATAATCATGTCCATATATGATTATATGTCTATATTGTATCTATTATTATATGCTTAGTATAATAGTTACATAATAACTAAACATCTATACCAAGAACAGAGGTGGGTCTAAGCTTCCAAAAGAATAAATAAAAGATGCCAAAGATTTCAATATGCTTCCTGATGACAGCAAGTAACTTGGAGGGGAAATAAGATCCAGTGAAGTCAATCTCAAACCAAATATTATCAAAAATCAGGTGAGTGACAGAGAAAATGTGATGCAAGTTTACAGGAAGGAAAAACGCCTATAGGCTGAAATGGCCAAAGAAAGATTTGTGCCCGGCAGTAAAGTCAGCGGAGAATGTTTAGCAATGGGTAGAAGTCATACGTAAAGTAGAATGAGAATAGGCTAAGATGTGGCTACAGAATGGGAAACACAGACTAACTGGTCCCTTGGCTCTGAATTTGCTAGCCTCAGGTTTAAACTGAGCCAGTCAGTTGCAGATGTGTTACGTGCATAGGACAGATGTCAGGAAGATGAGCATACGTGACCTCAAAGACTTGCTGGATCCCGTAAGGCCTTGTTGAAGGAAACATCATTATACAGACTTCTCCATCGTTTAGATGAACCTGTGGTTTCCATATCAGTGGACTGAGCATTTGCTAGTATAGAGGATTTGCTGCTATAATATTCAACTTCTGCTCTTCACATTGCTTAAGTGAAATACTGAAATACTGGCCGGGCACAATGACTCACGCCTGTAATCCCAGCACTTTGGTCCTAGCTACTCACTCACTCAGGAAGCTGAGGTGGGAGGATCTCTTGAGCCTGAGAAGTCAAGGCTGCAGTGAGCAAGGCTGCAGTGAACTGTGACTCCACTACTGCCCTCCAGCCTGGATGACAGAGCAGGACCCTTTTTACCAAAAAAAAAAAAAAAAAAAAAAAGAAAAGAAAAAGAAAAGAAAAATCCTTAATAGAGACTTCCTTTTCCCCTATCAAAAGAATAGGCCCACACTGATACTATTTCCCAGGTGTCTCTTTGCTGGTGAGTGAATGTTTTCCAAGGCTTTTTTTCACAGAAGACTCAGCTCTCTGATAAAATACCTGATAAAATATACCTGTAAAATATTGCATTTCCTACTTACATGGCATGACGTGGAGCTCTGACAAATAGAATGCAAAGGAGATCACCGGTATCAGTCCACATAGTAAATATTAGAGAAGCTAATTTTTTTTTTTACAAGTTTTAGAAAGAAAGTAATTGGAAATAGCAATTTTTATTTTTATTTGTACCTTTCCTCAAGGCACCACCCCAGGGTGGTGTCTCCTGTCTCCAGGCTCTACCAGGAAGCTGCGGTGACTGCAGTGGAAGCTCTGGGCTTTATTTCCTTCTTTGGTTTTGGCCCTGGGAATTGCCCTGACTTTCTTAGAAACTCTGTTATGCGTTAGCAATAATTATTCTTTTCAACATCACTAAATGTTTTATAGCATGATAATTTTCTGTTTTCTTTTCTTTTCTTTTTTTTTTTTTTTTTTTTTTTTTTTTGAGATGGAATCTCACTCTATTGCCCGGCTGAAGTGCAGGGGTATGATCTCGGCTCACTGCAACCGCCACCTGCCAGGTTCAAGTGATTCTCTCGCTTCAGCCTCCCAAGTAGCTAGGACTACAGGCGCCTACCACCACACCCAGCTAATTTTTGTATTTTTGGTAGAGATGGGATTTCACCATTTTGGCCAGGCTGATCTCAAACTCCTGACCTCAGGTGATCCACCCGCCTCGGCCTCCCAGAGTGCTGGGATTATAGGCATGAGCCACCGTGCCTGACCAGCATGATCGTTTTAAGGTCATGTTGTCGTTCTTCTTGCCAGAAATGGAAGGCTATAAGAGTTTTGGAAAGAAACATGTTATTTTATCTAACAGTGGAAACATTTTCAAATGTCCATTTTCAATATGCTCTCCACATGAGTGCCTTTTGAAAAAAATCTATTTCTTATTCATTGTTAAAATATTGCATTTATCTTGAAGGCATACACTCAGAAGTTTTGTTTTTTCCATACCTTTTGCTGGGTAGCATACTACTTATTGTTATTTGCCATCATGAAAAAAGGCTAGCAAAATTGGAAAATTTGTAGTTTTGTAAAATAGAGTGCAACCTCATGTTGAAATTGAATTTTAAAGTACTTTTATGATCATGCTTCATCTCAGGACAAAGTAGTATATAGAGTCTACTATTTAAAGGTCTTGTTTTCATAAAAGTAGCCACATTAATGATACTCGAAAGCACACCAATTGCAATATGTGGGAACGTGCTGAAATTGAACAAGAATCAGGGGCTCCATTGTCATCCTCTCAGCGCTAAGGAAAGTCTACTATTCCTTTAGCTTTCACCACTCACTGGGCATGACACGGGGCTCTGACAAACAGAATACAGGGGAGGCCACCGTTATCAGTCCACATATTAAATATTATTAGTAACGCTTAATTTTTTTATCTTTTAGAAAAAAAAATAGAAATAGAAATTTCTTCCCTTTCCTCAAAGGATCATCTCATACACTCTGAGACGGGTCCCGCCCTATTTTGTAGACCACTGTTTTATGGGAAGTGTTGTGGGTTGAACTGTGTCCCCGAGAAAGACATGTTCAAGTCCTAACCAGTGGTACCTGTGAATGTGACTTTGTTTGGAAATAAGGTCATTGCAGATATAATTAGTTAAGATGAGGTCATACTGGAGTAAGATGCAATATGACTGGTGTCCTCATAAGACAAGAAAAAGATAAGTTTATTAAAAAGATGATGTAGAAAAATAGTCATGTGATTTTGGAGGCAGAGCTTGGAGCAACCCATCTACAAGGGCAGCATACCAGGAATTGCTGGCAAACACCAGAAGCTAGAAGAGGCAAGGAAGGATTCTATTCTATGGCTTTCAGAGAGAACATGGCTCCGCCAACACCTTGCTTTTAGACTTCGGGCCTCCAGAACTGTGTGATGATACATTTCTGTTGCTTAAGTCACACAGTTTGTGGTACTTTGTTATGACAGGCCTAACCAATGAATTTAGAGAATGAAGAAAGTTCAGAGAGGTAGCAGAAGTACCAGTAGAGCAAGGTGACCCAGAGACCTGGACAGGTGAGAGCTTAGGAGGGAGGGCGTGTCAACGGTTTCAAATGCATCCCAGAAAACGAGAGAACATGAGCAAAGGCCCTGGAATGTGCCTGCTTAGGGCTAGGGAATGGGAGAGGAAACTTTCCTGCTCAGAGGGGTGAGGCACTCAGGGAAGTAGAGGAAGATGCATTGGTACTAGGCACGGTGGCTCAGGCCTATAATCCCAGCACTTTGGGAGGCTGAGGTGGGCGGATCACATGAGGTCAGGAGTTTGAGATCAGCCTGGGCAACATGGCGAAACCCCTGTCTGTACTAAAAATATAAAAATTAGCCAGGTATGGTGGTGGGCACCTGTAATGTCAGCTACTAAGGGGGCTGAGGCAGGAAAATCACCTGAACCTGGGAGGCGAAGTTTGCAGTGAGCCGAGATCATGCCAGTGCACTCTAGCGTGGGTGACAGAGTAAGACTCTATTAAAAAAAAAAAAAAAAAAAAGAAGAAAGAAAAGAAAAGAAAAAGAAAAGGAAGATGCATTGGAGCATCGGGACAGGTTGGGTCCAGATGGCTGTGAAGAGCCCTGAGTGCCCACTCCTTTTGCCCTGATGGCTTTCCCTCTTCTGGCCTCTGCATTCCTGCTCCCTTCTACTCATTGCAACCCTGTCTACGTTGTTTTCCTTGAGATTTTCTTGTGACACGTATCTAGGCTTCCAAGTGCCCCACCAACACTACAGATCTCTCCATTGCCTTTCCCACACACAGGACCGCTCATATTCTCTCTGCCTCAAATGCTGAAATTCCGCCACACTCAAATCATCTCTTGAGGGCCTGATTTATAAAGGTTTGCTAAGTTGTTGTACCCTCTATTTAATGGTATGCTAAGCCACTGTTGGAAAGATTGATACTGTTAATTAAAAAGCAAGGTGTAGAAAAGGGATTTTTTTTTTTTAAGGAGACTTCTGTGTTTATGTAAAAAAGTTGCACATGCATAGAGTATGCCTATTAGATTACACTTCTTCCCTCAAAATAAACAAAAACAAGCAAACCAAGAAGTAGAAGATGTTGCCTCTGGAAGGAAACTAGGTATCAGGAACAGGAGTGAACGCCAATTTGCTTTTCAATATATACGCTTTTATACTTAAAACTTTTTGTGCTGTGAAAGGAAAATAAATCTTGGGGCCCCCAAATCACTAAGCTAAAGGGAAAGGTTAAGGTGAGAACTGCTTAGGGCCAACCTGCCTCCCATTCTATTCAAAGTTACCCTTCTGCTCACTGAGGTAAATGCATATCTGACTGTCTCATTGGGAGAGGCTAATCAGAAACTCAAAAAAATGCAATCCTTTGTCTCCTATCTACCTATGCCCTGGAAGCACCCTCCCCTCTTTGAGCTGCCCTATCTTTCTGGACTGAACCGATATACATCTTACACATATTGAATGTCTCATGTCTCCCTAAAATGTATAAAACCAAGCTCTGGGGCCGAGTGTGGTGGCTCACACCTGTAATCCCAGCACTTTGGGAGGCCGCGGCGGGGGGATCACTAAGTCAGGAGATTGAGACCATCCTGGCTAACAAGGTGAAACCTCGTCTACTAAAAATACAAAAAATTAGCCGGGCGTGGTGACTGGCGCCTGTAGTCCCAGCTACTCCGGAAGCTGAGGCAGGAGAATGGTGTGAACCCGGGAGTCGGAGGTTGCAGTGAGCCTAGATGGCACCACTGTGCTCCATCCAGCCTGGGCGACAGAGCGAGACTCTGTCTCAAAAAAATAAATAAATAAAATAAAATAAAGTAAACATGTCTTTCCATGTTTATAAAAATTAAACATGTCCTTCCAGTCATAAAGTCACTAACAGCTTAATGTGAATTAGCATAGCAGATGGCATGAACTCAGTGGGTGCCTCAGGAAAAAGATGTGCTAAAGGTAGACTCAGTCGCTGAAAGAAGTAACAAGGCAAGGAAGATAAACTGGCCCCGCTCCTGGAGAAGGAGCCACATTTCCATTAAGGGAGTGAGATTATCTGCTGAGGTCAAAGAAGAGATCTGCTCGGGCAGCTCACATGATAGAATAGGTTTACCCACTTATTTATTCATTCAGCCACTCAACAAATATTTATTGAGCACCTACTTCGTGTCTTGTGCTAGGTGCTGGGAATGCAGTGAAGAACAAAGGTGAAACAGTTTCTGCTCTCATACAGAGATTACAATTCCTTAAGGAAGTCAGGCCTTTGGAATGCAGTATGACAAATGCCATGAGACAAAAAATGTATAAGGCTTGTATTCCAGACATTTGTTTATTTATGTGTGAGTCGCTGGATATTATGGGCAGTATAATGACACGCAATGATGTCCACGTTGTAATCCCCAGAACCTGTGAATAACTTACCATATACAGGGCAGAGGGGTCTTTGTAGATGTGATTAAATTAAGGACTTTGAGATGGAGAGGTTACCCTGAATAATCTGGGTGGGTCCAATCTAATTACCTGCCTCCTTAAAATAAAAAAATCTTTCCTAGCTGAGTTCAGAGTCAGAGAGATGTGACTGTGGAAACATAGTCAGAGAGATGGAAGGAATGCTGATTTTAGAGATAAGAAAGGAGCCATGAGCCAAGGAATGAGGGCAGCCTCTAGAAGCAGACAAAGGCAACAAAGGAACACGCTGCCAGAGCTTGATTTTAGCTCAGTGAGGACTGTGTTAGACTTCTAACTTATAGAGCTGTGTGTTTTAAGCTGCTACATTCATGGCGATTTGCTGAAGCTATGATACAAAACGAGTACTTTGGGTTAGCCTATGGGCATATAAAGTTTGAGTAAAAAGAGGTTCCTGTTCTCAAGATTTTTTTTTTTTTTTTGAGACCGGATCTCATTCTGTCACCCCATGTTGGCGTGCAATGGCACGATCACAGCTCACTGCAGCCTTGAACTCCTGGGCTCAGATGATCCTCCCTCCTCCTGGGTAGTGGAGACTATAGGCCCATGTCACCATGCCTGACTAATTTTTGTATTTTTTGTAGAGATGGAATTTTGCCATGTTGCCCAGGCTGGAAGAATGTATATATTATTACAAATTATTAGGGGAGACAAACATGTAAATGGAATAATACAAGCGCTAAAGTTGGGGTGTGTACATGTAACCATGTATATAAAATTTGCTTGGAGACATTCTGTTACTATCTCCCATCTTAGAAAAACTTCTCCACCACATCTGCCCCATTTTCTCACTCCCCTTTGCAGCAAAACTTGAAGAAGTTGCTTATTAATGTAGTCTCTAATTCTTTTCCTCCAATTTCCTCTTAAAGCCACTGAGTCACTTTTGTTCTCACTTCCCCCTCAACACTACTTGCCCATGGTCCAGATTACCAATGGCTTGCTTCCATCATGCTAAATGCATGGTAATTTAAGTCCTCACCCAGCACACTGATTAGCAGCAGAGACACAGCTGACCGTGACCTCTTCCTTGATATACTTCCTTTACTTGGCTGCCAGTGCTCCATACTCTTTGGTTTTCCTTTTTCTTCATTGTATAGCACTTTTCCTTCTCTTTTGTAGGATCCTTGTCTTCCAATTGGTTGATACTGGAGTGTCCCAGAGCTTAGTCCCTGGCCTCTTTATATTTCCTCCTTTGGTGACCTCATGCAGTCTTCTACCAGCTGTATGTTGATGACTCCCATATTTATCTCTCCATTTGATATGTCCCTCTTGGCCTCCAGAATCATTTCTCAAACCTGCTACGTGTCATCTCCACTTGGATGTGTAATAGACATCTCATAATAAACATGGCTAATACCAAACTCCTTATCTTCTCTATTTCCTCTCCACAACCCACTCCACCCACAGCCTTCCCCATCTCAGTTAATGACAACTCTGTCCTTCCAGGCGCTCAGATTCATAATTGACTCTCTCATATTTCACATCAATTTTTGCTGGCTCAACCTTCAAGATCTATCTAGAATCCAATCATTTCTCTACTGCTACTAACCTGGTCTGGTCATCATTGCTTCTCACCTGGATTACTGCAAAGCCCTGATGTGGTTTCCCATGCCCCTCAAATAAAAGCCCTGAGCCCTTACGATACTCTGCTAAGCACTACGTGATCTAGACTCCTGCTCCCACTATCTCTCTCGGGTCATTTCCTCCCTCTCTTACCCTTTCTCACCCTGTTCCAATCACTCCAGCACTTATAACTTTTTGATACACTATATATAATCGGTTTAGTATTTCAGAAGGTAACATGTATGCCAGTGCTATGGAAAAAAAAAATTAGGGGACTGAGAAGCAGCAGGGATGGGGAAGGCAGAATAGGTCAAGGACTCCATGAAAAGATGCCATTTAGGCTGAGTGTGGCGGCTGGTGCCTGTTATCCCAGCACTTTGGGAGGCTGAGGCAGGTGGATCATCTGAGGTCAGGAGTTTGAGACCAGCCTGGCCAACATGATGAAACCCCATCTCTACTAAAAATACAAAAAATTAGCCAGGCATGGTGGCGTTTGCCTGTAATCCCAACTACTCGGGAGGCCGAGGCAGGAGAATCACTTGAACCTGGGAGGCGGAGGTTGCAGTGAGCTGAGATCGTGCCACTGCACTCCAGCCTGGGCGACAGCATGAGACTTCATCTCAAAAAAAAAAAAAGAGACATTTGAGGGAGGTAAGGCAGTTAGTCATGTGGATATATCTGAGGAAAACAGGAATCTTTGTCCCTTGGAGGCAATGATGAAACTCAAAGATTCTGCACAGTGCCTGGCACTTAATAAGTAAATACTCAGCAAATATTTAATGAATAAATAAATTAATTCTCTCTGTCATAAGTTCTCATGTTGCTTAAAATTTCCCTGTTTTTAATAATATTATTTGTTATTCATTTGTTTTTTGAGATATTTATCTAGAATCTCAATTTTAGGCAGCATTGACTAGTTTTTTTGTTGGAGGTGACAAAAGAATGCAGTGTTCCTATAACACCAGGAACTCTGATATTTTTAAAAATCTATGGGACAAGTTTGAAAAAAAACTTGATTCTACCCTAGACTCTTGTTTCAATCCTAGAGTCTAAACCATACCTGTTTGGATGTGAATCAAGAATGAAACCGGAAAGACATAATTCTGAAAGTTCATATAACAATCACCCATGACTTTATAAATGCACTGTTTGGTGAGTGCTAATGAACTTGAAATTAGGTCACTGAATCCTTTAAGATGGCATTAAGTTAAATTTCTATGCGTGAATTGTTTTCACACACAAAACTCAGTCACTTATCCAATAAATCAACACCAACTTCTCAGGCGCTCATATGGGGAAGCTGTGTACTGTTTAGGAATACAGATATGGAATCACACAAGCATGTTGAAACATAGGAAGTGATCACTCTGCCAATCTCTATATCCAATGTTTATGTTCATTTCAATATCTGATTGTATTTTATTCAATTAATCTTTTCAATACATTGGAAAAAAAGAGAGAAAACACAAGCAAAAAGCAAAGACTGAAACAAGATGGTCTCTCATACCTATTCCTAACTCCAATATCAAAAATACATTAGAATCAGCATAATTCATGCCCAGTGTTCCTTTTTTACCTCATTTGTTTGGTCCAAAGGAGAAGGGCTGAAACCTCCGGCTGACTGCAGTTCTGAGATCCCAAAGTTATCCTTGCTAGACATACCCAAGGAAACATGAGGTCTGGTGGTGCCAGAGGGTTCATATTAGCTTCTTCCAGTGGAGTGCTGGAACTGACTCACAAGAGCTGACTGGTAGATTTTCAAGAATTTTTGAGGGATGATTGATGTCACACTGATAGTCTGAATTCCATGGTGGACGTATTTATACCATTGAAATTGGCAATTGCTATAAATTAGGCCCCCTATTCCCACTTATAAAAATACAGCTGTCTAACAGGTTACCAGTATACTACTGGTTGAGTCTCTTCTTCAACAGACCTTGTTCTGTCAACAGGGTTTTCCAAATTTCCATTTTTCAGTTCGGACTTTCTGTCTGAAGCATTTTAATTTTTTTTTTTCTTTTTTGAGACAGGGTCTCACTCTGTCACCCAGGCTGGAATGATGTAGTGTGATCACGGCTCACTGCAGCCTCTGCCTCCCAGGCTCAAGTGATTCTCCCATCTTGGCCTCCCCCGGCCAGTACCTGGGACTACAGGTGTGTACCACTATGCCCGGCTAATTTTAATTTTTTTTTTTTTTTTTGTAGAGATGGGGTCTCACTACGTTGTCGAGGTTGGTCTAGAACTCCTGGCCTGAAGTAATCCCCCCACCTTGGCCTCCAAAAGTGCTGGGATTACAAGTGTCAGCCACTGCACCAAGCCTATTTTAACTTTCTATAGTGAATCACTATAGGTATAAATCATTTTAATCAAGTCTTGGGTTTTTTTTTTTTTTTTTGTATATGGGCAAACTATTTACAAGCATAAATACCTTACTAGGTTTTGGTTTAACACTTATTTATACAACTCCACTCATAACTACATGACATGATTGATAATAGTTAATTATCTGTCCTTCCCATTTCATGGACAACTGCATGGTCTTTAATACTGATATAATTTAGCGTTTGGAAGCTTCAGCTTCATCATTCATAAAACTAGGATAACAGTAGTATATACTGCTCATTTCTTTGCTGGGAGTATTAAAAGAAATACATGTAAAGAACTTAGCACAGTGCTTGGCACATGGTAATATCTCAGTAAACGTTAGTGATTGTGTAGTAATAGTAATAGTAATAGTAGTACTTTGTGCTGTGGGGTAGACATACAGAAAAGGGTGAGATGTGGTGCTTTGCTGAATATATGTTTTGGCCAATCCTTCTATAGCTTAGGAACATTAATTAAGCATTTGCTATTTGGTGGCTTAGATATTGGCAGTTCCTGTACAAGCTAATCCCTTTGCTAGTAGAAAGATTGAGAAATTATCAATTGAGAAATTCTTCACACTCTCAGAATCACATTGGGTATTTCATAGATCAGGCAGACCAAGTTGATATTTTGGAATTGTAAGACTGAAAAAGATTGGCTATTTCTTATCTTCTTATCTGTCCTCAAATTTCCAAAAGTGGTGTTTCTTCATTGCCCATCTCCCTCTAAAGTGATGATCATGATTTATGAGAAAACAGAAGCAGGCCAGTTGGGACCTTCGTCTTTTCCTTCCACTGAATATACCACCGTACACTTATCTGTACCTGCATTTTTTTTGCCTTTATCCTGTTACTGCAGATGACATGTCCAGGCTCCTAACTGAGGGATCAAATCCCCTTTGACTTCAAAGACTTAACTTCTACAGATGTCCCCCTTCTCTGTTTCATTAGTCCTTTCCCCTCTACTGGATCATTCTCCTCCCAGCCTACAAAAAATGTTTTAGTTTCTCCCACCTTAAACTAAAAAACTTTCCACTGATATCTTGTCATTGTCCAGCTGCTATCCCTATTTCTCTGCTCTCCTTCAGAACACCCTATCACCTCCCATTGTCTCTCCAGTCTACTTTCGTTAGCTTCTGTCCCCAAAAGTGATGGAAATTGTTTGGTAAAGGCTATTAATAACACCCTTTGCTGCGAAACCCAGTGGTTGCTCCTCTGTCTCTGTGCTTCTCCATCTTTCAGTGGTATATGGTAGAATTGACCTTTGAAAAACCACCCTCTCCTGGCTGCTGTGTCACATTCTCTAGTTTCTGCCTATTCTCTAGCCATTTCCTCTCAGTCTTCTTTGCTGGTACCTTTTTTCTCTGTTTGATTTCTTTTTTCTTTTTTTTGAGATGAAGTCTTGCTCTGTCGCCTAGGCTGGAATGCAGTGGTGCAACCCTCCCTCAGCCTCCCGAGTAGCTGGGATTACAGGTGCCTGCCACCATGCCCAGCTAATTTTTGTATTTTTAGTAGAGATGGGGTTTTGAACTCCTAACCCCAGGTGATCCACCCGCCTTTGCCTTCCAAAGTGCTGGGATTACAGGCATGAGCCACCGCACCCAGTCTTCTGTTTGATTTCTAAAGGTTGCAGTATCCACATCTAGGCCCTTGGCCCTCTTCTTCCATGACAGATTTTATCTGGCCTCATGGCTTTAAATTACACTTATCTGGCCATAACTTCCAAATTAATGAATTTCACTCTTGCTATTTAGGCCTCCTACTTAATATATCCTCATTTGGATGCTCAATGGGTGACTTAAACCAATATAACTGAAACAGAACTCTTGACTTTCCCTTGGAAACATAGCTCCCATAGTCATCCCCGTTCAGTAAGCAGCACCATCTACCTACCTAGATTCTTAATGTCTTACTCCCTACATCCAGTCTACCAGCGAGGCAGCTCTATTTCTAGACTGTATCCCAGTCCTGCTCATGCCTTCCTGCTTTCCCCTTTGGTCTTTTATGATCAGTTATCTCCCTAGCAGCAGAAAGATCTTTTTAGTATATAAATAAGATCACATCATCCCCTACTTAGTTAGCTTCCTATCAGGACACAATTCGAAATCCTTCGTTGGTCCACCAGGCCCTCTTTGTGCTGGCCCCAGCCTGTCTCTCCAACTTTCTCTTGCCCATATTCTTCTCCCACTATACTCCGGCCACACTGGCCTTCAGTATGCTCCTGCAACAAGCCAAGCCATACCGCACTGCTTAGGGCCGTTGCATTGGCTGTCTTCTTTGCCTGGAGTGTTCTGCCTCCACATCTATGCTTGACAGGCTCCTTTCTGTAATTCAGACCTTAGTTCAAAGTCACTTCTCCAGAAAGACTTTCCTCAACTACCCAATCTACAATCATTCTCCCCACCCCTGCTTCCCACTTCGTTGTCTAGTACATTATCCTTTTTATTTTCCTCATATACCATTCTCTGAATTGATCTTGGTCACTTACTTATTTGTTTGTTTACTTGTTCCCTGCTGATTCCTCAGTATCATCTCACACGTCATCTGATAACCAACACTTGCTGGAGGAATGAACACGCTGGACACCCAACAAAGATATTTCTTATAGTTGAGGGGGTTGTCTATTCCATTGCTCACAGTCCTGTAAGCAAAGGCACATTCATATGAGAAATTTATTGCAGAATGTAGCAGCAGGAAAGCATTATCTCTGTTGAGAATTTTCAGTGCCTTTTCCTTTTCTGGTTTTAAAGCTGTCACTGTTAGTTTCTACTTTTTGTTTTGCCTTGGCTATTGGGAAGCTGAAAGCCAAATTTCAAACTCGAGGATGAATATCACGCTCTCGCCAATAGTGAACATAAGTTCTTCCTTCCTGAGGTTGATTTCCTCCCTTTGTTGTCAGGAAGTATGGTAATGAAATTTGTTACAAGTTGCCTCAATTTCTTTCTGGATGGAAGTGTGATTTAAACAAAAGCATTCAAAGTGTTAACATTCTGGCATGGACTGCACAGCTACCTGTCAAGGAATGTTGACTTGGAGTCATGTAGTATTGAATGGGAGCTCTCTGGCTGCAAGAGTTTATGAACATCCTTTATTGTTGCTAGGTGATTTGCTGTGATTCATATTTGGGAATTCCCCAAGGTAGTTTTAGTTGGGGTTTGACTTGCCTAATAAGAGCTCAATCCTCTGGGTGTTAGGGGTTTTAGGCTTTTTTGTATTTGTTGACTTGATGAGTGTCACTTCAGAGTTATGAACCAAAAAGTTCATGGATCTTGAGAGTTTATTGTTCTCTTAGAGATCAATGTCTCAGTAGTAGAAGAAATACGCCTTTTAGTTTAGCCTTAAAATGGGATGTCTTGATCTCAAGTAAATTCATGGACTACACCCTTCTAAGGTTCAAAGGAACTGTTCTTAATTATTGTTTAGGTCCAGGGAGGGTTTTGAAGTTTATGGAGCATAAAACATGCTTCTCCCTAGCCTGGCAAAATTAAAATGTAGCTCTTTTGAAGTTCAGTATGTGTTGGTATTTTAATTTATTGGCTACTTTAAATATTTTGTTTGTGGCAACAACATTCATAAAACAGCAAGAGGGAAAGCATACACTGATTCATTATTATCAAATATTTTTGATATTTGTACTAAATAGATGATGTAAAGAATATATCTATCTGGTTAATCCATGAAGGCATAAGAGTGGACACATCTCTTTGAATAAAACATGCTATTAAAATAGTCTTGATGGCCTAAATGCAATGTGGAATAATGCTACTGTATATAAGAATTGTATCTTAATTTAAACATTTCTCCCAAATAAATGTTGTAGTTAAGTATTACTTAACAATTGGATACAAAATTATATTTTAATTTTTAATGAAAACAAACATTGATTCAAGTAGTTTTGAAGAAGGAGCCTGCAGAAAATACTTTTCACGAACTATTTCCTTCCAGAAAGGGAAGAGAATGGGTCTTTTGGTAATCAAATGTTAAAAAAGTCAATCAATCAATCATGTATTATATCATGCAGTAAGTAATTTTTTAAATTAACCTTTTAAAATCCACACTTCTTTTCTTTCTTTCTTTTTTTATTTTTGAGAGGGAGTCTTGATGTGTCGCCCAGGCTGGAGTGGAATGGTGCAATCTCCGCTCACTGCAACCTCTGCCTCCCCTCCCAGGTTCAAGCAA
Source organism: Chlorocebus sabaeus (assembly GCF_047675955.1). Lineage (NCBI taxonomy): Eukaryota > Metazoa > Chordata > Mammalia > Primates > Cercopithecidae > Chlorocebus > Chlorocebus sabaeus. The sequence continues at coordinate 46,555,483 of NC_132929.1, read as the reverse complement.
TTCTCCTGCCTCAGCCTCCCGAGCAGCTGGGATTACAGGCGCCCACCACCATGCCCGGCCAATTTTTGTATTTTTAGTAAAGATGGGGTTTCACCACATTAGCCAGGCTGGTCTTGAACTCCTGATTTCAAATGATCTGCCTGACTTGGCCTCCCAAAATGCTGGGATTACAGACGTGACTGTGCCTGGCCTAAGACACACATTTTATCTACACTTATATGGGTTCCTTTTTAATGTAAAAATCGGGATTTACTTAAAGATATATTAATTTATAAGGATATTTGATGAAAGAATTCCAAATAGTACATTTAAAGCATATGAACACTAGTGATAATTTTATATGATATAAAATATGATAAAATACATTTATATATAACTTTATTAGAACATTTGTATATCCAGATTTTATCTATGACCTTCCCTTTCCCTTTCCCATAACTGAAACCAATACAGTCAATAGCAATTTCAATTTAAATGACTGTAAAGTCATTGTTCATCATCCACCATAAAGCTTGGGTCATCTCCCAAGTACATTTTAAAGTGAGATTTATCTTAACTTATTCTGTCTGCTGTGTTCTTTTGTTAGGATGAGTAGCAAAGGTTGTCATGGAGTAACTGGTGGTATTGAACCAGCATGTAATTTACTAGTAATTGATAATTCAGTTAAGAGTATTTACCGAACACCTCACCAGAATTTTAAAAGTCTCCTTGGAGATCTGGAGGGGAAAAAATACAAGCAGGACAAGTAAAACCATCATTTAAAATCTATAGAGATAGCCTTTATCTGCCATATTTTAAATTTAAAAGCAAGAAACTTTTCTATCCAACTTATTTGACAGTGCTGAAGTTTTGAAAGTTTTTCGGCTCATTGCACATATCTTGGTATCCTGGCCAAGATAAGAAAACTCCAAGGTCCGGTAAAGTTTACTGTGGAGTAAGATGATTACTGATCCCAGAACCAAATTCCTGGTGTTTATCTGGGCTCCAGGCTGAGTAGCCTGTTTTAAAAGAGGCAATCAAGAGGTTTTTTTTTTTTTTGCCTTTCAACCCTAAGCACTCAGGGCCATCAGTCTTACCATTAAAGTGAAGCTAAGGGTACTTCTGGATTGTGTGTAATCAAGACTTGATGTTAAACCTAAATCCAGAGAAATCACAGTGGTTATCTCAACTGCTTTTAGGTATGAGGTCAATTATGCTGGGGAAGTCTAGTATGGAAACTAATGGCACACTCGGTGTGTCATAAGTGAATGACAGTCCATAAATGCCAGGGAAGACAGAGAGAGGTAGAAAGCAGCCTTCTTTGGAAGATAAGTGGTAAACTCAAGATTGCTAAACATATATAGCTAAATGCATAACAATCCTCAACAGGGGAGACGAAAGAAGTTGCTTCTGTAAGAAGGAATTGATATCCCTTGAAGTTTTAGTGCTGAGTAACTAAGAAAACTTACATGAGGGTCTATGGTTATATGCAGCAGATACTATCTTCTTTCCCCCTTTTCTTCTTCTCATTCTAGTTTTCTAAGATGCAGCCTTTGGCGAGTTAACTAAAAATACAGATTGTTTTAAAGTTAGTGCCAAAGATGACCTATGTATTTTATTTTTAAAGCTCGTTTATGCAATGTTTTAGTTTTCAATGTGGCAAGAGAAGAGGGTGTGAGAACTGCGTCAAGTCTCTCATTTCCTGGGCTGCCTATGACTTCTGGGTAGAGGTGCCCTTCCTCATGACTCTGTGGCCACACGTGGTTCTGCCAACCATTCGCTTTGGCATCTGAGCTGGGAGAGAATGACTGATGTCATGGGCCCCTTCATGGAATTATTCACTGGCTTTGTTCACTGGGTCCTCGGGGCTACTAGGAGCAGCAAGAAGTTCTGAAAATGAAGAGAGAAGTCATTGGATATAGAATTCATAACTAAAGCTTGTCTGGAAGGAGATCTTTATGTTTGAAAAGGACTCATTTTATGTGTAAATTTTAGACTTTGTATGTCAATTCTTTTTTTCTTTTTTTTTTTTTTTGAGATAAAGTCTTGCTCTGTCACCCAGGCTGGAGTGCAGTGGTGTTATCCTGGCTCACTGCAACCTCTGCCTCCTGGGTTCAAGCGATTCTCCTGCCTCAGCCTCTCCGGTAGCTGGGATTACAGGCTCCCACCACCACGCCCAGCTAATTTTTGTATTTTAGTAGGGATGGGGTTTTGCCATGTTCGCCAGGCTGGTCTTGAACTCCTGACCTCAAGTGATCTGCCCACTTCGGCCTCCCAAAGTGTTGGAATTACAGGCGTGAGCCACCATGCCCTGCCTGTGTGTGGAATCTTTTTTCTTTTTGGTGTTTTTTTTTTTTTTTTTTTTTTTTTTTTTTTTGAGATGGAGCCTTGCTCTGTCACCCAGGCTGGAGTGCAGTGGTACAATCTCAGCTCACTGCAAGCTCCGCCTCCCAGGTTCATGCCATTCTCCTGCCTCAGCCTCCTGAGTAGCTGGGACTACAGGCGCCCGCCACCACGGCTGACTAATTTTTTGTATTTTTGGTAGAGACGGGGTTTCACCATGTTGGCCAGGATGGTCTTGATCTCCTGACCCCGTGATCTGCCCACCTCGGCTTCCCAAAGTACAGGGATTACAGGCGTGAGCCACCGCGCCTGGCCCTGTGTGTGGATTCTTTATTCTTTTTCTGAGAAATCATATTTGTCATCGTTTTTGCTGTTATCATCATCTGAGTTGTCAGTGAGCATCTGTCAACTGTGTTCTCTTCCCTGTTTTGGCAGGCCCCCTGGGTATCTTCTGCCGGTCTGGTACTACTTCTCACCTGTTAGTATTCATTGAATGGATACTTAACCTTAGATGGCCTCCCTTCAGGCAAACTTATCTGTTGATCTTTTCCTTCCCTAAATACCATCTGCAGTCCTACTACACCATTCAGTAAGTGATTGTCCAGTTAAGCTGTATGTGTTAGCATACAGTTTACACGTTTGTTCTCTAATCCAGAACACAACTTCCTCGACAGCAGGGATCAAAAAAATAGGGGTGGTAAACAGATTAACTTGCTCCATTTGTATCATTTGAGATTACCATGTGTATATATAATCTATTAAAGTAATTTTAAAAAATGCATTACCCTTTCTGGTATATATTGTAAATAAATAAATATTGGAAAAAATAAGAAGTGAAATAAAAAAAGTATTTTATTTAGGCTCAATATGATAACAAACAAAAGTTCACCTAGGTTTGATAAGTGCCCTTTGCTCCGAAGGGAAGATAAAAATAAATAATAGTGACAAGAGTTAACAAAGTAAAACCCAACCTGTCTGGTTGAATGCGAATAGTAGTGGCTTTACTTCATATAGGCAGCTTCCAGATCAACGTAAAAAAGCTTTACTGAATATTCAGACCAGTGCTATTTACTTAGCTGCTCTCAAATGGGAATAAGCAGACATCAGCTATCAAGTTTCTAGGCTGGAAAAATCCATAAAGGCCATTGGACACAGACACCATGGGGACATCATCCAGACAGTTCATAAAAATAACTTGCCCAACATTTTTGGAACCTGATGCAAGCTATACTTGTGGTTCTGTCTGTTTCCTTTGCTTTATCCAGTAACAACAGAAAAGGAGGCCGGTCACCAGGACTATGATAACTTGGATGTTACAGGAGACAACCAGTACAGGAGACATGCAATACAACTGCAATTAATAACTCAACAGCCAATTACTGAGACAGTGCTCATGTAAGCAATTAACACATAACATTCAGTCAGAGGACTAGATGGTAAATGGGTGCTTATCTTAAGTCCAGAGCAAAGGAGTTGATTGAGACACAAATATTTGAGCAGGACCACAGCCTCAGATCATTCCATCTGTGTTCACAATAGGGGGAATCCCAATCCTGTGTCACATAAATACAAAGAACAAACAACCGTAATTTGCTATAGTAGTCAATAAGAGTGGGTCAATTCATTCAGAAATATTTATTAAACACCTGTAACATGCTAAGCATTCTAGGGAATTCAAATATATGTCAGTTATTCCCTAAATTTTTTTTTTTTTTTTTTTGAGATGGAGTCTTGCTGTGTCACCTAGGCTGGAGTGCAGTGGAGAGATCTCACAGCAAGTTCTGCCTCCCAGGTTCACGCCATTCTCCTGCCTCAGCCTCCTGAGCAGCTGGGACTACAGGCGCCGGCCACCTCGCCTGGCTGGTTTTTTGTATTTTTTAGTAGAGACGGGGTTTCACCCGGTTAGCCAGGATGGTCTCCCTCTATTGACCTCGTGATCCGCCCACGTCGGCCTCCCAAAGTGCTGGGATTACAGGCTTGAGCCACTACGCCCGGCCAGTTATTCCCTAATTTTAAGTAAATTGAAGTCCAGTAGTGAAATAAGGTTTGCTCAGCACATATGTGTTAGTATCGTATGAGAGGTATAATTGCTGTAACTATTTGGAGGATGGAGAGATCACTTCCAGTTACTTGATCAGGGAAGGTTCTATAGCGAGGAGGGCACTTGGAAGGGGCATACACTTAAAAACAAACTTTTTGTTAAAGCATAACACACACATAAAAGAGTATATATTGTATACAGTACAGGCTCACTGAATTTTCACAATCTGAAAACACTACATATGTAACCAGCACCCAGAGAGAATAGTACAGTATTCCAGAAGCCCCCCATGTCCCCTGCCAATCACTCTTGGGGGAGTAGGATTTTCTGAGATGAATGTAGACAGAGAGATTATTGGAGGAAGGATCAGTATGCATAAAGATGTGGAAATTGAAAGCCATGACCCATGTTTGGAGAATGGGCTGAAGAGTAATTTGCTTGCAATGTTGGCTAGAGAACAGGGTCGCGTCCACGTTATACAGCTTTACATGCCAAGTAGAGGAGTTAGATTTTATCTGTTAGCTGCTGAAGGCTTTTGAGCAAGAGGATTATTTTTGTAAGACTTTTTGATGATGGCTGATAATTTACTGGTGATGGGACAATTGAGAGACTAAGGTTGGGAGACTGGCTGGGAACTTCTGTAATAATAGTCCGGGTATGAGATAATTTTGGCTCTGCAGTGGCAGTGAGAACACAGTAACTGACCATACACAGACACTTTAAAGATAACTTTAAACAAGAACTAAATGACTGAAGATCTAGAGGAAGAGGGAGGAGTCAAAGAAAATTTTCTTCCAACGATCTAATCAAGATAAAATTTAGTAATTTTTTTGGGGGGTAGTTAGTTGTTATTTACTTGTTGTATAGGGTTAACACCTTCTTTGAATGCTGTCTCTCCAAGAAATTCTGAAAACTTTCTTACAGTATTTGAAGAAAACCTTGAGTTACTATAAAGAAACTCTAAAGAAAGCAACTGACCTTTCAGACAAAAAGGGTCCTTTGTTAATCAGGAAATGTGGACTGTTTGTCTTTTCAAATGGATGCATGCGACAATAAACGTTTCGCTGGGGGGAAAAATGACTCCAAAGAAGACTTTTGAAGATGTCACACGAACAGCAAATTACTGGGTGCTGAACACCTTCCTGTTTCTTCAACCTCTTAAATAATTTTTATTAACCCAGATTTCTAGGTAGGATGATTTTTAACTTCATCTTATACGTTTACGTGTAACGTGTTTCTACAGAAAACAAAAAACCTTTTTGAAGAAAAAAGGGCGTAACTTTTTTTGACAACTTACATTACTGGCTATGGGAGTAATTTTTAATTGATGGCACCTCTTCTACCTCCCGCCCCGCCCCCATTCCATCCCTTTGCTTCCAATACGGCGGGTTCCTCACTCAACACATAATAGAGCACGTAACTGGTACTGTAACTTATAACGTCTTTCAAGGTCTTTCTTAACTGTACGTTTTTCTGCACAATCAGCACCTTATTTCTTAGAGACTGTTCATTTCTGGAATTTTTGATGCATGTGGTGGTTTCCAGGCACCAGGATTTGGTAGTAAAACAGGAGACTGAAGAGAAGTTGCTCCCGAAAGCTGTTCTGTGTGCAGGTAACCAAGAATCAGAAATTTCTGAGACCAGAGGAAGGGAAGGAACGTTACTTGGTATACAGCGCGTGGGTGCAGAGGAGGGGAGTCCGGGAAGATGAGAGGTGCCAAAGGCGAGACCCCGTGCGCTCTCCAGATCTTAAGCTCCAGGTGGGCGGGCGCCGGTGGCCTGAAGCCCGGCCTGCGCGCCTCTCCACACCTCTGACCACCCACCTCCTCCGCCCCTTCCCGGGCTAAAGTTCCCAAACTTTTCCTCCAACGGGGAGAGGAAGGGTGTTACTCAGTTTAAAAGGGAAGTCCCGCCCCATTCCCGGATTCCGATTGGTCTTGATTTGCCACGCCCCCGCCAGGGCAGCGGGTCGATTGGCTACGGGAGGGGAGCCCCGCCTCAGGCCCGTTGCCGTCGGCTGCCTAGGCCCCCAGGTGGCAGGCAGGTGGGGCTGGTGCAGCCCTCGCCGCGTCTGCTGCAGCTGCCGCCGTCAACTTCTTGGGCGCTGGCACCCCGCAACCTTTAAGGTTCGCACGCGGGCCAGGCGCGCCGAGCCCGTGGCGCGCGGGACTGGCGAGAGTTAGCCATGAAGAGCCTCAAGTCCCGCCTGAGGAGGCAGGACGTGCCCGGCCCCGCGTCGTCTGGCGCCGCGGCCGCCGCCGCCAGCGCGGTGAGTCCCGCGGCCCGGGCTGCCTGGCGCTCCGCTCCGGGAGCAGCCCTCCTTTGCTGGCGAGCTCGCGCGCCGCCTTCCTCTGCTTTTCCTCTGCCAATTCGGCTTCGGCGGCCCTGGCGACTCCTCTCTCAGGCCAGAGACTCAATCAGCCCAGAGACCCTGGGGACCCTCCCCGTCCCCGCACCCGAGCCTCTACGGGTCTCTTCCCCACCCCTTTCCCCCAAGCCTCCGAACTTCTGGAAGAAACTTCAGTGCTGCGGTTATGGCCCCCTCCTCCTAAATCCAGCGTTCCTCGATTGGCCCCCCTACTCCGCTCTTTCCGTTGACCCCCCTCATCGCTCTCCTTTCCCGGCGCTCGTCCCGCTCCCCACGCCTGCTCGGCCGTGTTGGCTCCCCCGTCCCCAGGGCCGGGGCTCGCACCGGGCAGGGCAGGTGGGCAGGGCTGCGCACCCCGCGCCACAGTGCCCGGACTCCGGACCTTACCCGAGTCTGAGACTGAGCGTCAAGCCCTGCCAGGCTGGTGGACGTCCCGTGCTGGCCGCTGTCGTTGTCACTGGGAAGTTTGATTCCCCAGCGAGGCAGAGGGAATCGCCTTAGTTGTAAAGACAAAACCCCCCAGGGTGGTGACCCTGGAGGTGGTGATGTCGGGTGGTGATGTGGGTCGTGTAAATCGCACCTGTGGGGCGGGATCTGTGCGGGGCGCTTTCGGTGCTGACCTGTAGCGCGGCCTCAGTGTGCACGCCAAGGAGTAGTCAGGGCCTCTTTAGTTGGCAGGAGAACAGAAATCTTGAGAAACAGCCTGACCGCAGATGTTGTGATTTAGATAATTTGTCACCTTACAAGAATGGCGATATCATCAAAATTCTATGTCATTAAAAAAGTGCTACTTAAAAAGTGTCGAAGAGTCGAACGTAAAGAAGTTGTTATGCTCCAAGTGCCCAGGTACCTAGTTGGGGCAATTAAAGTGAACCTTTACAATTTAACACAGATTTTACCAAAGGATTGTATTCTTTTGATCAGAATACTAATTAATCTGCTTCTGCTTTTTTGAGTTAATTCAGAATTGTGCCTTTCTCTCCACCTATATTGAGGATTATTTTACTTGGACATATAGGAGATTGTGGAGGAACTAACTAGACAAATTCCTATTTCAAAAAAAGAGTAGATTCAGATGACGTAATTGATGTTCTTTGATAAAGCATGAAGTCGTTTTATAAGCTCATAGAAAAGAGAGATTACTTTGTTTCACTTAAAAAAAAGTAATTGGAAATGTCAGTGATATTGGAGGTCATTACAGTTAAGATTCTACTTCTCTAATGCAGGTTGTGTTTTTAGCTTTATAGAAGTTACACGGTTCTAGGTTTATTAACTATATTTTCCCTGGTTGTGTTTGTTTGCACTAAGGATTTACATCCCATTTAGAGATTTATATGACTTAATTTTATCCCATTTTCTGGAAATGCAGAGTATTTAGTGGGTATTATCAGCATGATAGTTTGCATTTTATACATTTGGAACATAAAGTGCATACCTCTAAGCTTAAATCTTATCACTCAATTGAGCATTCTATTTTTCTCAAAATGACATAATAAAGATAAACATGATATTAACCTATTTATGTAGAAAAAGCAAACATTTCTGTTTAAATATTAGAATAAGTTCTGTACAATTTAAAAATAAAAGCATAATGATGAATAAAACTTAGAATGAATTCTGTAAAATTTTAAAATAAAACTGTAGTGATGAATAAAACCAAACCAAGCGTCGATGGAATAAAACACATATACAGGAGAAATAGATCCTTTCTGCTTTTCAGTCTATAAACCATAATCCTAGATTTGGTCACGTGTATGTATTGTATGATTGGGCTACTCTTTTTTTTTTTCTTTTTGCCTTTAAAAACAGTTATTTTTTGAATAGGTATTATAGTACATGGTTTAATATTGGAAAGGAATAAAAATATTTACAACAAAATATCGGTACTGTTTCCCTAACCCCTGCTTCAGCCACCCTGCCCCACTTCCTCAGAGGCCAGTGGTGATACAGTTGCTTGTATGTTCCTCCAGAGAGAGCTTAGCATATACAAACAAATATGAATATAAATAGTCATCTTTATAGAAATGCTAGCACACTGTAGCTGCTGTTTCATATCTTGGACTTTTTTTTTTAAACTGTAAATAGAACCTTCCCATTCATATCTTGCTGTAATGTACAGTTATGTGATTAATATTTATATTTTAAGTGCATGTCTGTACCTGTAGGATCAATTCCTAAAAGTGAATTGCTGAGTTAAAGGATATGTGCATTTGTAATTTTGAATGATGTCAAATTTCCTTTCATGCATCATGGAACCAGTATATGAGAAATGTTTTCCAAGCTTTTAGTAGAAGTCTTCAAAGTTTTTGATCTTTGCTAGCCTGATAGGTAAGAACAGTTTATCCTTTCCATTTTTCTTTTTCTTTTTCTGTTTTTTTTTTTTTTTGAAATGGAGTCTCGCTCTGTCGCCAGGCTGGAGTGGCACCATCTCCGCTCACTGCAGCCTCCGCCTTCCAGGTTCAAGTGATTCTCCTGCCTCAGCCTCCCGAGTAGCTGGGACTACAGGCATGCAGCACCATACCCGGCTAATTTTTGTATTTTTAGTAGATACCGGGTTTCACCATTTTGTCCAGGATAGTCTCAATCTCTTCACCTTGTTGATCCACCCGCCTCGGCCTCCCAAACTGCTGGGATTACAGGTGTGAGCTACTGTGCCCGGCCTATCCTTTCCTTTTTTCTGTTGGGTTGTTGATATTTTTCCCTATTCATTTGTATGTACTTTATATCTGGGAAATTAGCCCTTTTCATATGAATAATATTATTTCTTAATTGGTTATTTGTCTTAAGACTTTTTTTGGTGGCATTTGCTGTGCAGAGAAGGTGGTTATTTTTATACAATTGAATTTATAACCTTTTTATGTTTTTTAGGTTTATGTTAGATCTTGGCCTTTCCACTCTGCAATATTCAATATTAAACAACCCCCCTCCCCAAGTTTCTTCTAGTCTTTTTTTTCTTTTTTTTACGTTTAAGTCTTTGATACATATTTATTATGGTGTAAGGTACATCTTACTTTCTTCTTCTCTTTCCTCTATGGGTACCTAATTTGAGTCTTAAAGTGTTCATTTAATTATTTTGGAAATAGTCACTATTCGCTTTGCACAACTTTGATTTGAGATAAAATTTTAAAATGTTTATTTCATAAATTTCCTTTGTGTATGTGTATTTAAGCTTATTATCTGAAGGAGACACATTAGCAGTAGACTGAGGTATGTGACATATACAGATATTTTATTACATAATATGTGGAATATAGCATATTAGCTTAGCATGCTAAATTAGAATTATGTGCAGATTATGGGCAAAAGTAGTGTTTTACATATTCTGAATAGTACCATTGTTATAAATACTCCAGTGAATTTAGAGTTTACTAAATGGGAATGTTTGTACACATGTAAATGTAGTTCACAATTACAAATTGTGGATAGACTACATTTGCGGATTAGTCCTTTGCTAGCAAATCTGGAGATGGCTGCATCTATTAACCATAAACCAAGAGTGTTTTTATTGTTACATTTATTGTTTATTTATGTATTTATTTTTTGAGACGGAGTTTTGCTCTTGTTGCCCAGGCTGAAGTGCAATGACGCGCTCTCGGCCCACTGCAACCCCCACCTCCTGGGTTCAAGTGATTCTCCTGCCTCAGCCCCGAGAGCAGCTGGGATTACAGGCACCCACCACCATTCCCGGCTAATTTTTTTGTATTTTTAGTAGAGGTAGAGTTTCACCATGTTGGCCAGGCTGGTCTCAAACTCCTGGCCTCAAGTGATCCACCTACCTTGGCCTCCCAAAGTGCTGGGATTACAAGCATGAGCCACCATGCCCAGCCTGTTACATTTATTTTTAATTACTAAGTTGGAGCTTCGGATTTCTAAAAGGGATAATTAAATGACTATAAATACTGTATCAGATCTGGTTAATTATTTGTTCAGTTATATGTATAGTGAGAATATGCTTGTTCCATTTTCACCTAGCTTAGGAAATTTAAGTAATATAAATTAAGGGACTATAATTCCAGAAGTAGTAGAAATGCTGCAAACAAATATTGTAAGCAGACATTTTAGAAGGGGATTCCACTTTAAATTGGATTGATTGAGCCCGGGAGTTCGAGACCCGCCTGGGCAACGTGGTGAAATCCCATCTCCACAAAAAATACAAAAGATTAACCGGACGTGATGGTGCATGCCTGTGGTCCTAGCTACCTGGGAGGCTGAGGTGAGAGGATCACTTGGGCCCAGGAGGTCAAGCTGCAGTAAACTGTGACTCCAGCCTGGGTGACAGAGGGAAACCCTGTCTCCAAAAAAAAAAAGTCGTAGCAGAGTACTTTGATTGTAGAAGTAATCTCTGACCTGAGAGGTTCTGTAGTGATTATTTTTGCTGCCCTTTTTCTAGGCTACTCTTAAAATGGGGCAGTGAATTTTATACATCAGAACTAAATATGTTCTAAAGCATCTTGCTATAATGCTTCAGCACTGTGAAAAAATACTGGTATTTCTAAAAAAATTTAGTTACAAATACAGCAACTGAAAAAAATCTTCAAAAACATTTTCTGTTTCCACTAATAACATTAGTTTGAGATGTTTAGAAAGCATAAAGGATTAAAAATGATTTTGTTTTAGTTGTGATTTTGAGAATGAGGGCTTTGTGTTTTCCACTGAGGGATTTGGGTACATTTGAAAAGATGTTAATGTTATTCTCATAACAACGACTTTTGGGTAATGTAAATAATTAAGATAACAAATTTTTACGTTTAGTTTAAACTCATGATACTTAATTAAGCACTGTTTACTCATTGTCATTAACAATTCCAACCTTAAATTAAAAATGCTTACCTTAATTAAAACTGTATTCAGACAACTTCCTATGGTTATCCCTGCATTGTATTTCTTGTGGTTCTTGAAGGAGGATTACAATAAAGAAACCCTCCTTTTGTACTTTGTGATTTCAACCCTCACCCTGCAGCAAGTTTATTCAGATCATTATGTTGATTTGAATTGCTGAATTTTATTGTAATACCAAAGCAGAGTGGTTTGGTAGGTCCTTTGGTGCCTAATGAGTCCAGGAACTTTAGGTGATAAGTAAAGGATTTTAATTACTTTTTAAATAAGGATGGCATAATGATTATGTATACTTATTGTGCATCATACACATTGTTCAAATTAAAAATGATCAGTTCAGGAAGTAGACTTTGCTCAGCAGTTGCCTTATTTGTTTGGAAAACATTTATGAAACACATAGGCTCAAGAATGGATTAATTAGGTCCTCTTCAAAGAAATGGATAATTCCAAGTTGAAAGCAGAAAGTGTGGAGGATGAACTTGGAGTCCCCTTGTCATGCTAGAGTGTAAAGAGGCTGTGAAAGATTAGGACTCTGGAGCCAACTCAAAGAGGCTCTCAGTTGCCCAAGGATGGGACAGTTTGATCATCAGTAAGAATAACAACTGTAGTGCACTGAAATCCTTAAATGCATGAGTTTGTAATGAGGACCAAAAAAATAAAAACAACTGTTGACTTTTGGAGGATGCTAGGAAACTGATGCATTCTTTTAAGATCAGGAAAATAAAGGGAAATAAACATTTATTGCGCATTTCCTGTGAGAACTGTATCTCAAGGTAGCCAAATAGCTGATAAGAGTAAGTGTCTTGTTCTAGGTATACTTTACTGCCACTAATAGATGAAGAAGGGATGATGTAATTAGTACAGCAGGTATTCTGTCCCAGCTAATATATTAAGAAGAGGTGATAGAATTAGTATATCATAACTTTACAGCTCCTAATGAGTTAATGAATCTAGAGTCTAGACATGATTATCAGAGGTTACTAATGTCTCAGTAAGAAAGACAAGCAGGCATAGTATATCTTGTGGTGGGAATATTTATTACCACCTATTAATAGTCTTGCCAAAATAATAACCCTTTAGCTATAACCACGATTTTATAGACAGTACAGGGAACAGAGGAAGATAGGGACGCAGTCAGCAAAATTATGATTGTGGAAATCTGTAAAAAAATGAAATGGTTTCTTAAAAATTATAAATTGTAAGAAAAGGAAAAAGAAGAGATACCTATAGATTACAAGAGATTTAAGAGATTAAAATACATATTAGCCAATTGCAGTGATGGATTTTATTTAGATCCTGGTTAACTACTTGTAAAAAGTAAAAGTTTAATAAACAATTGAGGAAATGTAATCATCACATGGATACTTGATGATATCAAATTATTTAAAACATTTAAATGTGACAGTGGTAGTAATGTGGCTGTGTTTATAAAGAGTCTTTATCCTTCTTTATTTTATTTTTTGGAGATGGAGTCTCACTCTGTTGCCCCAACTGGAGTGCAGCGGCGTGATCTCTGCTCACAGCAAGCTCCGCCTCCCGGGTTCAAGTGATTCTCCTGACTCAGCCTTCTGAGTAGTTGGGATTACAGCTGCCCGCCACCACACCTGGCTAATTTTTGTATTTTTGGTAGAGACGGGGTTTTGCCGTTTGGCCAGGCTCTGGTCTTGAACTCATGACCTCAGGTGATCCACCTGCCTCGGCCTCCCAAAATGATGGGATTACAGGCATGAGCCACCTTGCCTGGCTGAGTCTTTATCTTTCAAAGAAATACTTTGGAGTCTGGGATTTGCTTCAAACTAATCTTTGGGTGGGTGGGGATAGTATGTTGGGGGTATAGTTGCAATAGGATTGGTCTTGAGTTAGTAACTGCGTTTGGGACTAGGTACAGTGGCTCACACTTGTAATCCCAACACTTTGGGAGGCCGAGGTGGGCAGATCACTTGAGGTTAGGAGTTCGAGACCAGCCTAGCCAACATGGTAAAACCCCGTCTCTACTGAAAATACAAAAATTAGCTGGGCATGGTCGCTTGTAGTCCCAGCTACTTGGGAGGCTAAGGCAGGAGAATTGCTTGAACCTGGGAAGCGGAGGCTGCAGTGAACTGAGATCATGCCACTGTACTCCAACCTGGGCAACAGAGTGGGACTCCATCTCAAAAAAAAAAAAAAAAAAAAAAAAAAAAATTGCAGCTTGGTGGTTCATGATGTTTATTCACTTTTGTGATACTGTTGTATTTAGCGTATGTCCTAAAAATTTCTGTACCATAATTAGAAAGAGCTAGTCACAGCCTTCAAGAATTTTAAGAGCTAGATAGAAAAAATAAATGTATATGGCATGTTAAAAGTCATAATAGAAGTCAGTATAAATTGCTGTGGGAACACAGATGTGTAGAGTGAGCCCATAAAAAGGTTGGAAGGTAGAGTCTGAACTTGGGCCAGAAAGACAAGTTCAGTGGCTTTCCAGGCAAAAGAACAGCAAATGCAGTGGTATGGAGCTGTGAAATTATACAGCTCTCTGAGGGAGCATCAGATTTGGAAACTAATTCTGGTTTTATGGTAGAGGATGGCACAGATGAGGCATAGACAAATCTTCAAATAAGAATTCTAGTGAAAATAGGGAGTAAGAGGGCCTGCAGCTTGGGGATTGTGGTAAAGGAAGGTTTTCATTCATTCTTTTTTTTTTTGAGAATAAGTCTCCCTCTTGTCGCTGAGGCTGGAGTGCAGTGGCGCAGTCTCGGCCCACTACAACCTCTGCCTCTCGGTTCAAGCGATTCTCCTGCCTCAGCCTCTGGAGTAGCTGGGATTACAGATGTCTGCCACCACGCCTGGCTAATTTTTGTGTTTTTAGTAGAAATGGGGTTTCACCATGTTGGCCAGGCTGGTCTCGAACTCCTGACCTCAAGTGATCCACCTGCCTCGGCCTCCCTAATAATTACAGGCGTGAGCCACTGCGCCCGGCCTCATTCATTTTTTTTTTTTAACCTTGAATTAAAATGTTAAATTACTTGACAAGTTTAAATCACTGTTTAGAGAGAACTGACTAGTCATGAAAGTTTCATCTTCAGAAATTATCCCATTAGTGAAGTTATAAGTTCATCCTTCTGTTTCTCCCTTCCTGTCTAGAATTAACTAATAGCCAGCAAAATTTTGATTTTATCAGCCCATCTAGATCCAAGAATAATAGATTTGAACGTTATAACTTATGTATTGTGTTTCATTGCTATCATATGGAAACTTTTACTGTCCTGTTACAGTTTTGCAGATGTTTGTCCTGCCACCTAAAGGATACAGCAAATTAGTGAAATTTCTACCCATACACGCTTATTTTTGGAAAGGAAGTCAGATTGATTTCTGTGGGGAATTTGCCTAAAAATGGATGGTTGAAATGCGCTTCCTGAAATTATAAATGGAACAATAGGATATAATACTCTTTGCCTTATTTTCCTTAATCATAATACAATTAAAAGCTTTATATAGCTTTTATATAGTTAGAAAAGATAATGTCTCTTCTGGGCTTAAAAATATAGCCCCAAAACACAAGAATAAATTGGATTGTTTGTAGTCACAAAAACAGTTTTGTCTGTTGGCTTTGTTTTATTGTCAGAAATCCTAAATATTGTTGACATTGACATATTTTGAAATGCTACAGTCTCCAAGGTGATATGCAGAAGATGAACTGATGTAGTTGAGTGACCAAAGGTTCTGGCAAAGGATCGATGAGTTGTATTTTTATTACAGACGCTCTTTGGCTTATTATAGGTTATGTCTTGGTAAACCCAGTGTAAGTTGAAAATATTGTAAGTTGAAATGCATTTAAGACACCTAAACTACCTAACATCATAACTTAGCCTAACCTTCTTTAAACATGCTCAGAACACTTACGTTAGCCTCTAATTGGACAAAATCATCAAACACAAAGCCTATTTTATAAGAAAGTATTGACTGTCTCATGAATTCAATGCCGAATACTCTATTGAAAGTGAAAACACAGAATAGTTTGGGTACTCAAAGTATGTACGGTTTCTGCTGAATGCATGTAGCTTTTGTACTGTTGTAAAGTCAAAAAATCCTAAGTCTAACCATTATAAGTTGGGGGCTCTCTGTAATTGAATGGGACCTGGCCAGGTACCCTTGAGAGAGCGCAGGTGAATGTCTCAACCAGTTAAGATAAATGACTGTCCCACAAAAGTCATACATGTTCATTGTAGAAACCAAATATAGGCTGGGCGTGGTAGCCCATGCCTGTAATCCCAGCACTTTGGGAGGCTGAGGTGGGCGGATCACTTGAGGTCAGGAGTTTAAAACTAGCCTGGGCAACATGGTGAAACCCTGTCTCCACTAAAAAGGCAAAAATTAGTGGGGCATGGTGGCACGTGCCTATAATCCCACCTACTCGGGAGGCTGAGGCAGGAGAATGGCTTGAACCTGGGAGGCAGGGGTTGCAATGAGCTGAGATCGAGCCATTGCATTCTGCACTCCAGCCTGGGCGACAGAGTGAGACTCCATCCCACCCCCCACCCCCCCCAAAAAAGAAAACCAAGTATAGTTGATGATAAGAATAGAACAAATCACCCATAATGTCATTCACTGTGCCATAAACCACTGATGCTCTTTTTAAAAATTCTGTAGAGTCTCATGCCTGTAATCCTAGCACTTAACAAGGCCAAAGTGGGAGGATCACTTGAACCTGGGGGTTTGAGACCAGCCTGGGCAACATAGTAAGACCCTGTCTCTACCCCCCCATCAAAAAAAAAAAAAAAAATAGCCATGGTGATGCACACCTGTAGTCGCAGCTGCTTAGGAGGCTGAGGCAGGGGGATCACTTGAGCCCAGAAGGTTGAGGCTATGGTGAGGTGCAGTTGTGCCACTGTAGCACCTACCTACTCCAGCCTGGATTAACAGAGCTACACCCTCTCTCAAGATAAATAAATAGATAAATATACCATGCTCTTTCTTTGTTATTCACTCTGCGTTTATTTATCTTGATTCTATAGCAATAATATATGTCTACTTTTTTTTTTTTTTTTTTTGAGATGGGGGTCTCACTCTGCCGCCCAGGCTGGAGTGCAGTGCCACAATCATGGCTCCCTGTGGCCTTGACCTCCCTGGGCTCAGGTGATCCTCCCACCTCAGCCTCCTGGCTAGCTGGGACTATAAGCACATGCTACCATGCCTGGCTAATTTTTGTATTTTTTGTAGACACCGATTTTGCCCTGTTGCCCGGGCTGGTCTTGAACTCCCGGGCTCAAGCAGTCTGGCCACGTTGGTCTCCAAAGGGCTAAGATTACAGGTGTGAGCCATCATGCCCGGCTGATATATGTATAATGTTTTGATTTATATTTTATTCTAATAAACTTTGTACTTAAAAATTATAAGTACTTTGAAATTATTTGAGCACATACAAATGTCCCAATTAGGTGTACTCAGTAAATGCTAGTGAGTTACTTAGAAAGAAACTGCTTATGAGAAATCCATGTGCCGATAGCCAAGATTTATTGAGCGTGTATTTCTCAGGCATTGGTCCAAGTGGTAGTAACTCGGTCCTCACTGCAACCCTAAGAAGTAGTACTATTGCCATCATTTCAGATGCAAGTTAAATAATTTACCTGCCCAAGACACTATAGCTAATAAGTGAAGAGTTAGGTAGCCTGGCTTTGGAACCCATGTCCTTACCATTGTGAACTGATGTTTCAAATTTAATGCTATGGGATTTATACCTTAAGCCATATATACAAAAAAATTGGAGAAGGGGTGATTAGGGAGAAAGGAGGTATTTTATGGGAAATTCCAAAACCAATTTGTGTTCCCTCCAGAGATATGTGAAATTGTTGCATTCCTTATATCCTTCCAATAATAGATGCTGTTATTTAAAACATATTTTTAAACCTGATAGAAAAAAATAGTTTGGCTTAACCCATGTTTTTGATTTCCAGGGAGTGTGAACATATTTCTGTGCTTATTGGCTGCGTTCATTTCTTGTTTTAGGAATTGTTTGTTCATTTTCTTTGACCATTTTTTTCTGCTGATGCCTTGTTCATGTTGAGCTATAAGAGCTTTATACATCCTTATTTTTGCTACTTGGCCAGCCGTCGCTTTAGAGGAATGTCTGTCTCATTATAGCTGTGCTTCTGTCACCTTCCCTTATATTTCAAACAGTTTTTGTTTTATGTATTTAATTTTGTGATAATTGATATATTAAGGTTCTTGGCTATTTTATATTCATTATAGAGTATAACTTGTAGTATAAAAGCTTCTAGTTTGTTCCATTATAACTTTTGTTTTGAATTCGACATTGTTAGATATTAATACTGTCACACTGCCCCTTCTGTCATTTTGCTTTGTATGCATATATACTTACCCAGTATATTATACTATCATCCTTAGTTTTATTTGGAGGGGGTTTTGTGTGTGTGTGTGTGTGTGTGTGTGTGTGTGTGTATTTGTGTGCGTAATCTGCAACTGTATACACTTTTGAGGAGATGACGTGTTTTTAATATTGACCATATTTATATATTGTCAAGGTTTTACATTACCTCTGTAGTAAGGTTTTCCCTTGCAGATGCACAAATCATTTTTTTTTTAATCTCATTGATTCTTGGTTAATTTTCTTCTTACCAGATTGTGACATTTTCTCTTTATTAGAGAGAGACATATACACCATGCTTTCTAAACTTTTAAAAAAGTAAGAGTGTTTAATTTTTCTTTCAACATACTGTTATTTCAGATGGTTTTCCCATTAGCAGGGTGCCTACTTTGTGCAGATGTTGAGGTACTTCGAAAATGAGTCCCATTGGGGGAGGCCTCGTGGGTGTGGTTGTGGTAAAGCCAGTACACTCTGATCTTTCCAGCCATGTACAAGAATAAGAATAGCCCACAAATACTTGCTGATTTACACCTGAGAGGTTTTTTTTTTTTTTTTTTTTGGATGGAGTTTCCCTCTCGTTGCCCCAGGCTTGAGTGCAATGGCACAATCTTGGCTCACTGCGACCTCTGCCTCCCGGGTTCAAGCGATTCTCCTGCCTCAGCCTCCCGAGTAGTTGGGATTATAGGCATGCACCACCACACCCGGCTAATTTTGTATTTTTAGTAGAGAAGTGGTTTCTCCATGTTGGTCAGGCTGGTTTTGAACTCCTGACCTCAGGTGATCCGCCCACCTTGGCCTCCCAAAGTGTTGGAATTACAGGTGTGATTCACTGCGCCTGGCCACATGAGAGGTTTTTATTTATTTTTATTTTTTTATTTTTTTTTCAGCCCAGAGGTCTTTTATTTTTTATTTTTTTAAACACCTATTATGCCATGAATTCATAGGGAATAGGTTCCAGCAGCTTAGGCTGTTTCCCATTGGTTCTCACAAAGTGTGCTTCTCTGGGTGGAGCAGCCTGGTGCTTCAGTTGAACCCAGGTACCTTTCTCTTTGGCTTCTTTCTTTTTCTGATCATTTTCCTTCACGCGTTTCAGGAAGCTGTCTCGGCTCTTAGAGTGCTTAATGTGCTCAATACGCACATTAATTCTCTTGGCAAGAATCTTGCCCTTAACTTGTTTGTTTACAACAATGCCAACAGTATGCTGGGTAACGTTGTAGACTCTCCCAGTTTTGCCATGGTAACACTTGTGGGGCATTCCTTTTTGAACAGTACCCATTCCCTTGATGTCTACAATATCACCTTTCTTATAGATTTGCATATACGTGGCCAAGGGAACAACTCCATGTTTTCTAAAAGGCCTAGAGAACATATATCGGGTGCCTCTCCTCTTTCCCTTTGTGTTCGTCATTTTGGCGAATTACTGGAAGATGGCAGTTCCGGCCGAAAGGCCATATGAGAGGTTTTTAAATGATAAATCGTTTTTAAATGATTCATCTCTTTTTTGTGACTGTTTTTTTTAAAATTAACATTTTATATTTTAAAAAAGCACTTTATGAAATATAAATAGTACTCATGGCCATGTATAAGTAGGTAAATGAGGAAAATGAAGTGTTTCTCAGTCTTAGAAAAGGCAAATTGTGGGCCAGAGAATGTCCATTCATAGCTCTTGAAACCATACCTGGAGCAGCATGAAGGTGCAGGGTAGCACATTGATGCTACAGGGTCAAACGCTGCAGCCTGCACATCTTGGGTGTGAGCCTTGCCACTCCTGGTAACCAGCTTTGTGACCTTAGGCAAGTTAATTAAATATGTTTGTTTCTTCATTTGGAAAACAGGATTAATCATTATACTCATTTCATAGAGTAGTTGTGAGCATTAAATGATACAAGGCATATTCAGGGCTTGCGTATTAATACAGTGCTTCTTATATAGGTAACTCAGTACATGTTTACATTGCTAACTGAAAAATCTCACCAGAGGTCATGCCACTGTTGTCCTTTATAACCAGATTGACACAGCAATCTTCCTAATCTTTTCCTTTCCAATTAATATAAACTCTCATAGGCTTTTATATGGCCTAGATCGTCAAAAGTGCATCGCCCTTTTCTTGAGTGAGATAAGTGATAGCTCTATAATTTTTCAATTATGAAAAAATTTATTGAGCACCTGGGCTAAGCTCTGCGGGGTAAGAAGATGAGGAAGTTAAGAAGAGGCTGATAGTTTTGTGGGGGAGCTCTATGAGCAGACAATAGAAGATAATAAGTGCTGTGATAGAGAAGTGTACAAGGTACTGATCTAGTCTGGGGCAGGAGAGTGGGGAGCCATTGAGGGTTTTTTGGTAGAATAAGCTGCTGCTGCTGGTGTCTTTTAAAAATTGAGATGAGATTGACAAAACATAAAATCAGTCATATTAAAGTGAACAATTCAGTGGCATTTAATATAACATTCACAATGTTGTATAACCACCATCTCTACGTACTTCCAGAACATTTTCATCACTCCAGAAGAAAATTCTGTACCCATTAAGCAACTGCTTTCCATCTACTCTTCTCTAGCTCCTGGCAGACACCAATCTGCAGGGTGACCTTTTTTTTTTTTTTTGAGACAGGGTCTTGCCCTGTCACTCAGACTAGAGTGCAGTGGCACAGCCTTGGCTCACTGCAGCAAGTGAGTAGCTGGGACTACAGGCATGCGCCACCATGGCTGACTAATTTTGTTTATTTTTTTGTAGAGACAGGGGTCTCACTGTGTTCCCCAGACTTGAGGGCTCAAGCGATCCTCCCACCTCAGCCTCTTGAAGTGTTGGGATTATAGGAGTGAGCCACCGCACCTGGCCAGGGTGAGCTTCTTGAGATTTGAAAGAAATGGGTAGGAGTGATCTAGGAAAGGTTAAAATTTCTTTCAGAGGGAACAACAAGAGCAAAGGCATAGAGAAGAGGAAATATCACGGAGCTGGGTGAGGGGGAAATTGGATACTAGAAAAATAGCAAGGGAGGATCCTAGAACAATAGCAAGGAGACTGGGTGGGAAATAGGAAGTAGAGGAGATTTGGGGGGTAGATCTTGGAATGGCTTTAAAAATGGCCATTTTCAAGAGTTGTTGGAACTTTTTCCTGTGGTTCCAGAAGTGGGAAATTCCAAAATCAAACGTGTTTTAGATGGATTACTGTGGTAGCTCTGTTCAGGATGGATTTGAGTGGGGTCTAGCCTGGAGACAGGTGGATCAGTTATGAAGTGGCTGAAATAGTATAGGCAAGAATTAGTGAGGGCCTGCATCATTACAATGCTGGAAGGGATGGAGAGGAGGGCCCAAGTTGGAGAAACGTAGGCCACCTGAAACCCTGAAGAAGTTGTGACTTACCAAAGTCACACAGTCAACAGACACGTGGTCAGAAACCCTGCCTGCTAGCCCCTTGTGATTTCCAAGTGTCCTGGGTTTGATGCACCGTACAGTCCCTGATTGAATGGTAATTATGCTGTAAGAGGGAGAGAGAGAGAGCACTGTCTACGTCTTCCTGTATGTTAGCAATTTAGTGGGTTTTTTTCTGAAGTGCACATATTTATATTCAGTTCAGGTGAATAGCTCAATGTTCTGATGATGTTTGAAAAATAACCTTGAAAGTTTAACTTACTGTGCTAATAATCTTTATAAGCACAGTTTTTTAGCAGATAGCTAATTTGTTTTCTCCAACTTTTTGTTATGAAAAAATTGAACCATACATAACATTTGAAAGAATAGCACAATGAACTAGGATCTGCCTGCGCTCTACTTAGATCCGAAAGTTAACATCATTTTGGTGCATTCTCTCCATCTATATATATATATATATATATATATATATATATAGTAAAAGCATAATAAATGCACACTCATATCTTTCACTGAACCATTTGGAAGTAAGTTGTAGAATGACATTTTACCATTAAATACTATAGCAGGTATCTACAATATAACAGGGATATTTGAAACTAACTTTTAAAGGTGAGGAAACTTAAGGGTAATATGACTTGTGAAGATGAAGCAGAGCTGGAAGAAATAAATGTTTTTTTTTTTTTTACAAACTTCATTAATATTAATGTATTATCTTGATTTTTTTGTCACATCGATGAAATACTGGTGCTATTAATAATTGGAATATTCTTTTAAATATCTCACTTATAAACACTTAAATATCAGTACATTTATTTAGAAAGGAAACTGTATGCAGGACAGTGTATGAAATGGTAACCTAGTGTTCCTCTGAGCTACAGAGAGTATTTGTATGATGAGTATCTCTAGGGAATGAACAGGGAAAGGGAGGTAGGGGCAGGTGGGAAGAGAATGTTGGTGTCCAGGCATGTGACTGCAGGTTGTATGCAAGGACCTGCTCTCTATTTGTCCTGTCATTAGGGTGAGCCAAGGACCGGAGCTTTGGAGCCGGCTTCTGTTGGGCTTTTATTCCTTTTTAATTTCTAACTTCATGCCCCAGGCTTCACTGCTGCATCTGTCCCTGCTGCAGACTGATGCAGAACGATCTGGAACCATAGGAGGAACTGCCAGAAGACTGTGTCACCCACATTTGTCCTTGTGCCAGGAGGAGGGTTACGTGCATAGTGGTGTATAGACTACACTTAGAGAGATGCTCAATTTCTGGATTCTGCTACTAAGTAAATACTTTCCTGTTTGTGGGTTGAATTTTTTTGACTTTTCTTTACAGCTAAGAATTGAAATTTGTTGAAGTTCTTAATTAAATAGTAAACCATTTAAATTACCTGCATTTTCTTCTGTCACTCTTGAGGACTATTATCCAGCCCCCTTGCACACTGCCCCCCCTTGGGTCCCGTGTCAGCCTAGCTTGGTGTAGGTGTATACATACGGTAGTATGCCAGGCACTAGGTTGCATAAAAAATGTAAACAAAAAATTCAGCATATATTCGTGAATATTTGAGAATTTATATGAATTAGAGAATTCATTTTCTCTGAACTGAATCACCTGGACTTGTATTTGAGAATATATTATTTCATTCAGATTTTTAAGATAAAATTAGTGTTTCTCTGGGACATAAATTATTCTATTTTATTTTTTTCTGTATAAATAAAAAGAAATTTGATGCAATTTAAAAAATGTCTTCTTTGATTTTAGTGTCAATACTATTTAAGTAGAGATATTCAATGGACAGAAAGATCAAGGATGAGAGGATGTCAGAAAATTTTGGTTTAAGTCCAGGCACTGCTACTGAAAAACTCTGGTCAAAGAACTTTATCTCAGTAAGTTTCAATTATTTCTCTTGTAAGATGGGGCTAATACCACTTGCTTTTCTACCCTACCAGAGATTTTAGCGAAATATTTCTAAAGCTTTAGAACAATATAAATGGAAATGTACCCCATCTTGAGAAAAAGTAGCCAGGTGTAGTTGTGCACACTTATAGTCCCCGCTACTTGGGAGGCTGAGGCAGGAGGATCCCTTGAGTTTAGGAGGTTGAGGCTGAAGCGAACCATGGTCATGACAGTGTATTCCAGCCTGGGCAATAGAGCAAGACCTTGTCTCCCGAAAATAACCCCTAAAAGGGAGACTGAGGCAGGGGAATTGCTTGAACCCGGGAGGCAGAGGTTGTAGTGAGCTGAGATCACACCACTGCACTCCAGCCTGGCAACAGAGCAAGACTCAGTCTCAAATAAATAAATAAATAAATAAATAAATAAATAAATAAAACAAAAAACAAAAACAAACCCCCCCCAAAACAAACACCATTCGTTTTTGCACAAAGTAGTTTTGAGTTGAATACCTGAATACAGCAGAAGTGAGATGGAACAGTGTTTGTAAAGGTGACAAAATACATTTTTAAAAACATTATACTTTAAGTTCTGGGATACATGTGCAGAACGTGCAGGTTTGTTACGTAGGTATACATGTGCTATGGTAGTTTGCTGCACACATCAACCCATCATCTACATTAAGTGTTTCTCCTAATGCTATCCCCTTGCCCCCCACCCCCTGATTTAGGCCCCAGTGTGTGATGTTCCCCTCCCTGTGCCCATATGTTCTTATTCTTCAACTCCTACTTATGAGTGAGAACATGGGTGTTTGGTTTTCTGTTCTTGTGTTAATTTGCTGAGATTGATGGTTTCTAGCTTCATCCATGTCCCTGTGAAGGACATGAACTCATTCTTTTTTTATGGCTGCATGGTATCCCATGGTGAATATGTGCCACATTTTCTTTATCCAGCCTAAAATTGACGGGCATTTGTGTTGGTTCCAAGTCTTTGCTATTGTGAACAGTGCTGCAGTAAACATACGTGTGCATGTGTCTTTATAGTAGAATGATTTATAATCCTTTGGGTATATACCCAGTAATGGGATTGCTGGGTCAAATGGTATTTGTAGTTCTAGATCCTTGAGGAATCCCCACACTGTCTTCCACAATGGTTGAACTAATTTACACTCCCACCAACAGTGTAAAAGCATTCCTATTTCTCCACATCCTCTCCAGCATCTCTTTCCTGACTTTTTAATGATTGCCATTCTAACTGGCATGAGATAGTATCTCATTGTGGTTTTGATATGCATTTCTCTAATGACCAGTGATGATGAGCTTTTTTTTCATGTTTGTTGGCTGCATAAATGTCATCTTTTGAGAAGTGTCTATTCATATCCTTCGCACACTTTTTGATGGGTTTGTTTGTTTTTTTCTTATAAATTTGTTTAAGTTCTTTGTAGATTCTGGATATTAGACCTTAGCCCTTTGTCAGATGGATAGATTGCAAAAATTTTCTCCCATTCTGTAGGTTGCCTGTTCACTCTGATGATAGTTTCTTTTGCCGTGTAGAAGCTCTTTAGTTTAATTAGATCCCATTTGTCAATTTTGGCTTTTGTTGCCATTGCTTTTGGTGTTTTAGTCATGAAGTCTTTGCCCATGCTTATGTCTTGAATGGTATTGCCTAGATTCTCTTGTAGGGTTTTTATGGCTTTAGGTCTTACGTTTAAATCTTTTATCCATCTTGATTTAGTTTTTGTATAAGGTATAAGGAAGGGGTCCAGTTTCAGTTTTCTGCATATGGTTAGCCATTTTTCCTAACACCATTTATTGAATAGGGAATACTTTCCCCATCACCTGTTTTTGTCAGGTTTGTCGAAGATCAGATGGTTGTAGATGTGTGGTGTTATTTCTTAGGCCTCTGTTCTGTTCCATTGGTCTATGTATCTGTTTTGGTACGAGTACTGTGCTGTTTTGGTTACTGTAGTTTGAAGTCAGGTAGCATGATGCCTCCAGCTTTGTTCTTTTTGCTTAGGATTGTCTTGGGAATACAGGCTCTTTTTTGGTTCCATATGAAATTTAAAGTAGTTTTTTCTAATTCTATGAAGAAAGTCAATGGTAGCTTGATGGGATTAGCATTGAATCTATAAATTACTTTGGACAGTATGGCCATTTTCACAAAATTGATTCTTCCTATCCACGAGCATGGAATGTTTTTCCATTTGTTTGTGTCCTCTCTCTCTCTCTCTCTTTTTTTTTTCTTTTTTCTTTTTTGAGACAGAGTCTTGCTGCCCAGGCTGGAGTGCAGTGGCATGATCTTGGCTTACTGCAGACTCCACCTCCCAGGTTCATGCCACTCTCCTGTAGCTGGGACTACAGGCGCCCGCCACCACAACCTGCTAATTTTTTGTATTTTTTTTTTTAGTAGAGAAGGGGTTTCACTGTGTTAGCCAGGATGGTCTTGATCTCCTGACCTTATGATCCGCCTGCCTCGGTGTCCCAAAGTGCTGGGATTACAGGTGTGAGCCACTGCGCCTGGCTTGTTTCTGTTTCTGTCCTCTCTTATTTCCTTCAGCAGTGGTTTGTAGTTCTCCTTGAAGAGGTCCTTCACATCTCTTGTAAGTTGTATTCCTAGGTCAAAATACATGTTTTTTCCCCAGTAAATTTCTATTATAGAGTAGAGCAATGAATGAGAACCCTAGACTGAGTGTTTTGTAAGCTATGGAACACATTACACTTGTGTATTTGATGAGGAGTTGGAGCTATGGTTAGTATTCTCTGTATGACTGTTATGAAGTTCTCATTCCATGGTATCACTCATAGCTACCAAAGTGTTCTTTCTGCTTGTTAATACCAGTAGGCAGAATCCTGACTAATTTTGCTGAGAACAAGTCTTGGGAATTCTGTTGAGGACGTTGTATCTACTTGTATATTTGCCATTATATAAGTTGTAATTACTTTGAAACTAAAAATTTCAGCAAAATTCAATTCTACTAATATTTGTTAAGACGGTTTTTTGGGCCGGGCGCGGTAGCTCACGCCTGTAATCCCAGCACTTTGGGAGGCCGAGGCGGGCGGATCACGAGGTCAGGAAATCGAGACCATCCTGGCTAACGCGGTGAAACCCCGTCTCTACTAAAAATACAAAAAATTAGCCGGGTGTGGTGGCGGGCGCCTGTAGTCCCAGCTACTCGGAGGCTGAGGCAGGAGAATGGCGTGAACCCGGGAGGCGGAGCTTGCAGTGAGCTGAGATCGCGCCACTGCACTCCAGCCTGGGTGACAAAGCGAGACTCCGTCTCAAAAAAAAAAGAGACTCCGTCTCAAAAAAAAAAAAAAAAAAAAAAAAAAAAAAGACTGTTTTTTGGCCTTAACACTGCCTGCCCCCGTTTTCTTCTGTCACCCCTGAGGACCATTATCCCGCCCCCTTGCAGACTGTCTTACCTTTGATCCAATGTCAGCCTTGCTTGATATAGGTAGCTTTTATTCCATTAATAGCTGAAATTCAGAAATAGTTCTCTTCTCTGGCTAGGGAGGTGAAGTTTCTGAAGGCTAGCAAATTTATAGTCTATTATCTTACACCTTTACTCAACAGATATTTATGTGTCATCAGGTATACGTGAGGTACTTTTTTCTCTCCCTCCTTCCTGCTAGATTTGTGTGGTAGGGATGGGGACTGTCTTATACCAAAGGCAGTCAGCTGAATCCCTGTATGTTAAGAGACCCAACAGCCTAAGGTTTGTATCCTTAGTCCTAGTTTTTCTTAATGAACCTTGGGTGGAATAGTCTGTTTATGACCTAATTTTTCATTTCTCCTGTTTACCTTTTCTAATCTTTCTACTTAGAATGAAACTGGAGTTTTGTAGTGTGGAAATTGCCACTGGTTCAGAATCTTTTGCTTTTGGCTTTCCCAGGCATTACGATTTGGCACTTTTATTTTCACTTTCATACTGTATTCTTCCCTAGATGTTCAGCCTCTTATTGGGACTAGAAATTGGCCCCCCCCAAAATGACAATTTCGTTAAAACATATCCTTTTTATTTTAAACTAGGAAAGGAAAATCTTCAGCACCCTTTTTGATTTAACTAACTTTGAAATTTGCATACTTGTATTTCCTTTCCAATTAAAAAAATAGCTTTGCATGTTAGATTTTTAGAATTTTGGGACTGGAAGGGACCTTAAAGTTTTCTAGTCCGGTGGCTAGATGCCCTTTAAGCTTTTTGACTACAATGCGCAGTGAAAAATACACATCTAGAGATGTGGTAAGCAGAATTTTAAAAATGGCCTTAATTTCCCACCTGAATCCCCAGGACTTTGAATATAATAAGGAAATGTGCCCATGATTATGTTATGTTTCATGGAAAATGACATCTTGCAGATGTAATTAAGTTACTAATCACTTGACTTTAGTTAAAAAGGAGACCTAGGTGTGCCTATTCTAATTACATGAGCCCTTTTGAAAACAGAAATTTTCTCTGGCTCAAAGCAGAACTGCAGGTCACAGCAATTTGAAAGATGAGAAGGACTTTTCCTGTTGCTGGCTTGAAGATGGACAGGGCCATGTGAGAAGAAATGTGAGTGGTCTTGAGCTAAGAGAGGCTTGTGGCTAACAACCCATCAGAAACTGGGACCTTAGTCCTATGGCTTCAGGGAACTGAATTCTGCCAACAACCAAATGAGCCTGGAAGCAGAGTCTTTTTCCAGACAAGAGCCCAGCCTGGCTGGCACCTTGATTTTGGCCTTGAGAGATCAGACCCCAAGCAGAGAACCTAGTCAACTCCACTTGAACTTCTGACCTACAGAACTGTAAAATTTTAAATAAATGTTGTTTTTAAGCCTCTAAGTTGGCAGTGGTTTGTTACATGGCAATAGAAAATTGATATGCAAGGCATTTGGCAACCATGTGAATACTATGGAAGAAATGGAAATCTCATGAGTGAAAAAAACAAAATAAAAATTATAGGTACAACCTGATAATAGTCATATGAAACATTCACATGGGAAAAGACCGGCAGGGGATATACAAAGATCATAGTTATGGAGGTATGGTAGAATTATGAAATGTTTTTTATTTTTCATTTTTTGGTTATGATATTCCTTTTTATAATTAAAACATATTAATGCAACTTATAATAAACATTTATATAAAATGAAGAACTTAATTTTATTTGGGAATTTATTACTGGGAACATGCAAATTCATATACCCAAAAAGACTCTTGCTGTCAAGTGTTAGATGTGAAAAACTTGTGTGTTTTCCGTAATTTTGTGTAATTACTAAATATGTCAGTAAGATAATCGTTTTTTTTTTTTTTTCCTGAGATGGAGTCTCGCTCTGTTACCCAGGCTGGAGTGCAGTGGTGTGATCTTTACTCACTGCAAGCTCCACCTCCCAGGTTCAGGCCATTCTCCTGCCTCAGCCTCCCGAGTAGCTGGGACTACAGGCGCCAGTCACCACGCCCAGCTAATTTTTTGTATTTTTGGTAGAGACGGGGTTTCACCATGTTAACCAGGATGGTCTCCATCTCCTGACCTCATGATCCGTCCGCCTTGGCCTCCCAAAGTGGTGGAATTACAGGCATGAGCCACCACACCCGGCTGATAATTGGTATTTAAAAACCTGTAGGTAATAAACTAAAAATCCTACATTCCTTGACACTCACCAATTGACTGGTTTGCTGAGCAAATAGCTTTTGAAAATAGATTATGTGTGGAGGCAGTAGAAGTGGCAGTTGGAAAGATGGATTTCAAGTTGCTTATGTTATGTATGGCCTTTAAAATGAAGATGTGAAAGGATTTGTGCATATTACTACTTATAGCCATGTTAAGTAATTTAGCCTTAATGAAAGAACTGTATTGCAGGGAGTCCTGTAAGTTGGGCTTTATTAATCAGAACTTTTTTTGTATGCACATTGAGAAAATAGAACAGCAAGTTTTCTAATTGCTCATATCTAATTACATTCCTGCTGTTGAACTGTTTTGACATCCTGGAAAAGGGTGAGTCACAAAAGAGGAAGGAACTACACTTATGATCCATTGTAAATGCTTTTGGGTGTGGTGGTGTGTTTGTGTGTATCCTAGGACAAATTATCTCATTTAATGCATGGAGGCTATCAGGTAGGTTTTTGTTGTTGGTTCTAACCTGTAAGGTGGAATTTCTTGTGGTTACTCCTAACTGCTAGTATTGAAGATACTCCTGAAAGAGGACCAAAAGTAGTGAAGGAATACTCTTGCATTGTGAGGATGAAACCCTATTCTGTAGTCATTTTTGCATGAACTGACTTATTAAAACTAACGTTCTAATCACATACTGTTGCTTTTCATTGTTCATGGGTAATAACATTGGTTCAGTTAAATAGCAGTAATTAGAAAAAAAATGACTAAAATAACATTTTCATTGAAATTGTGAATACACATGCTTAAATTAGAAACTACTTTTAAACACAAAGCCAATTTTATAAAGGACAGAGTTTTGGAAACTTCCCGGAATGCTCCTCTTTTCCACCTTCATAATTTCAAAACTTTGGCAAGTATCTTAATTGTATGCTTGGGACACAGAGATAGTGAGGAGTAAGATGTGAGTGCTGAGGCTTAGCACAGGACAGACCTTGGGCAGCCTGCTGTGTTATTTGCCTGCTGTTAAGTGCAGTTCCTGCTGGACTGGACATGAAATGAGAACAGCAGGCTCTTGCCTCACATTTTGGCTTATTGCTTGGCCTTGACAGTGAGTCCCTCCTTACATATTTTGCACCATAGGCACTTTACTGCCCTCTTCCTACTCTCAGCCCAGGCCCCCCCAACCCCTTTTTTTTGTTTTTGAGCCTGCCGCCCAGGCTGGAGTGCAGTGGCGTGATCTTTGCTTACTGCAACCTCTGCCTCCCGGGTTCAAGCGATTCTCCTGCCTCAGCCTCCTGAGTAGCTGAGACTACAAGCGCCCACCACCACGTCCGGCTAATTTTTGCATTTCTGGTAGAAATTATTGACCAGGTGGTCTCTAACTCCTGACCTTGTGATCTGCCCACCTGGGCCTCCTAAAGTGCTGGGATTACAGTTGTGAGCCACCACGCCCGACCAGCCCAGCTCATTTGTGTATTACTGCGTTAGCAAGTTACCCCATTTTATTTTCTCTAAGGGAGAAACTATTATTTTTGCCCTAAAACTCCATAACGAAGGGCTTTTTTTTTTTTTTGAGACAGGGTCTTGCTTTGTCACCCAGGCTGGAGTGCAGTGGCAGGAAACTGGCTCACTGTAGCCTTGACCTCCTGGGCTCAAACAATCCTTCTGCCTCATTTTCCCGTGTAGGTGCGACCACGGGTGCATACCACCATCCCCAGCTAATTTTTTGATTGATCGATTGATTTTTTTTTTTTTTTTTTTAAATAGAGACAAGGCCTCATTTTGTTGCCCAGGCTGGTCTCAAATTCCTGGGCGCAAGTGATCGTCCCACCTTGGCCTCCCAAAGTTCTGGGATTACAGACGTGAGCCACTGTACCTGGCTCAAAAGAAAGTTTTTAAATTGGTTCTTGTGTATATGACTTTACTTGGCCAGTGCTATCACAGATTTGCACATGAATGTTAGAGAATATTTAGTTTATAATATTTACAAATTACAAGATTACAACATCCAATATTATAAGATTCACAGTATTATGTATTTAAAGTAGTTTGATTTATATATAGAGTTTCAGGAACATAAGTATTGTGGAAACAATTTAGATTAACAAATATTTCTTGGTTGCTTTTTACGGTAGGTTTTCCAATTTTTTTTGACTTAGAAAAGTTCTCTAAGGTGTATTTTGATTTGTTGTACTTATTAAAAAATTAATACTTTCTACTGCTGTTGTTTTTTACAGCAGTTTTCTGTGCTGTATTTTACATCTGTTGTTGATGATAAGAATGAGAAGTGGAATTGGAAGGCAAATTGCCGGTGTCATGCATGAACTGGGAAAAGAAGGGTTGGAGATGAGATAGAGTTGTAAGACAGAATTTTATATTTGGCAATTGGAGAGAAACAATTTTGTTTATTGCAATCTGGGGCTTTTATACACACATCAAATTCTAGAGCCAGTAGTAAACATCTGACACCATTATCTTCTTTTATATTGACTTCAAGAGTATGGTAATTTTTTTTATTAAATTATATGAATTGGGAGTGACCTAGGAATTGTCAACAAAACTCTGAATTTTTAGTATGTCAGCTATTGAAAGTTTGGTATATATTATACATACCTGTAAATAAGGTTTGCACTTTAGAATCATTTTTAACAGCCTTTTAAAGCAATTATATTCTTGCCAATATAAATCCAGTTTGTAAGGCCAAGTTGTCTTTCCCTTAATTTATCCCTTTATTTATCCCTTTATAACAGTGGTTCTCAACTAGGGGTGATTTTGTTCCTTAAGAGACATTTGGCAATGCCTGGAGATATTTTTGGTTGTTAAGTTTGAGGAGTATTGCTAGTATCTAGTGGGGAGATGCCATGGATCTTGCTGAACATCCTACAATGTGCAGGACACCCTCTTCACAATAAAGAATCACCTGGCCCAAAATGTCAGTAGTGCCAAGATTGAGAAACCCTGCCTTATAGGATTTATAAGTATAAAGTATAGTTTTTATCCTTTGTGCATTTCATTTTCTCCCATCTTAGATGAACCACTATTTTGAAATAGTCCTCTTAAGATATGGTGGATTGATTACAGATTGGTCCCAATTCTCTACCCTTGCCTGGATCCATAGTCTTTGCAATGTGACTTTGTTTCCCTACCTCTTGAATGTGGGTTGGATTTGTGATTTGCTTTGAACAATAGAATGTGTTAGAAGTGATGTTGAACCTACGTTTCAAAAAGTCTTTCATGTTTCCGTTCTTTCTTGGGAACAAGCCTGTGCTGAGCCATCTAACCTCCAGCCTGTTTACTAGTTGACTGGAGACACAAGCATGAACCAGCTGAGATTGCTATACCTGGCCCAGCCCAGCAGAACTGCTCTGTTGACCTGCAGAGTCATGAGCAATAATAAATGGTAGCTGTTTCAAATCACTGTTTTGGTTCTGCAGCAACAGACATAGTAATACTTTGTTTTTTGGATGAATGTTTCTGCTTTTTCCTCTAATCAATAATAATTCCAGATAGAGGGAATAGCATGTTAAAAGACCCCGAGATGAGATTTTATTGTCTTCATATTTTAAAACCCTGGTTTAAAGCCATTAAAATTAAAGTAAGCAAGAGGGAGAAAGTGGAAGGAGATTATTGTCAGTGATCTGTCAGAGTTCTGGATCATGTATGGGTAAAGATTTTGGATTGTGTTTGAATGCCAAACTAAAGAATCCAGGCCAGGTGTGTTTTGTTTTGTTTTAAAAGAACTTCCTACAATTTGGGTTTGATTACTTACTAGTTATTAGGTTTAGGCTAAACATTTATGGCAAGGATGCTGACTACTGGAGGGTTTTAAAACAAAGGAGTAACATAATCTGACATGGTCTAAAAGAATATTCTGACTACTGTGTGGAGAGTAAACTGTAGCAGGGAGGCAAGGGTACAAGCAGAAGCAGGGAGACCAATTAATAGATTATTATAATAGTCCAGGATGCAGAAACCAGAAGAAAAATAAGTGATTATAATTCTGATTTTTACTAATATAAATTAAGTTTATTCCAGGATATTTAAAAAATGTTATTTTGCTTTTTTCCATAGTCTTTTACTTAAGAAATAATAAAATAGAAAAGTTAGTTTTTTAAAAAGTAATATACTTATGGGTCTATTTAAAAATTCATCTTCCCGTCAAAACATTAATGGGAAGTCCAGGAAAGATGTAGGAAGAGAATCACAAGTTGTAAAAATGTGTGAGACTGTGTTGTCTCTATTATTGGAAAAGTCTAAGCAAGCAAATTATTGAATTGTAGAGTGGGCCTGGAAATGTGGTTTAGTGTCTGTGTAAGTACTGTGGCTGATGCTCCACTTCTACTTTAAGTAAAAGGCTATGATTGAGGTACAGATGACATTCAAAAAATCCAAATATCTTATATATAGCGATAACTGTAGGAATATAAGCAAATCAACTAACAAGTGATGTTATGTTATGTTATGTTATGTTATGTTATGTATGTTATGTTGTGTTACTTTACTTTTTGAGATGGAGTTTCACTCTTCCACCAAGGTTAAAGTACAGTGGGGCGATCTCAGCTCCCTGCATCCTCTGCCTACTGGGTTCAGAAAGCAATTCTCCTGCCTCAGCCTTCCCAGTAGCTGGGACTACAGGCGCCCGCCACTGTGCCTGGCTAATTTTTTTGTATTTTTAATAGAGATGGGGTTTCACTGTGTTGACCAGGCTGGTCTTGAACTCCTGACCTCAGATGATCCGCCTGCCATGGTCTCCCAAAGTGCTGGAATTACAGGCATGAGCCACTGTGCCCAGCCAAGTGTTTTTAAATATAGAAAAAATACTAAATTTAAAACTGAATAAAACTTGTTAGAATCTAATATAAAATTTAAGACTTAGACACAGTCTTTTATTCTTTAATGTACACATTTATAATACTATGGATGAAGTTGCCCACTGTTTAATCTGTTGATAATATAGGCATAGTTCCCAAATAGGGCACTGTTACACTTAAAAGGGGCAGAAATTTCCTAAGACATTTGGTTTCAAACACTAAGTCCCGATGGCCACCTATTCACATTAGGTTATCAGCTCAGAACAGTAATGATTTTAAAGCGTCATAACTGTTTTGGATCTCAGATCTGCTCATTATTAAACATTTTCAATATCCTTGAAATTCAAAAAAGTAATAGGATGGATACGAGACACCCTCATACCTTTTATAGTACCAAAGAGTGTCCTGAGTTAGCATTTGATAACTAGTAAACTGAAATTCTTCTTATGTAAAATGCCAAGCCCTGCCATAATCAAAGGTCATGAGCTCTGTCACCATAAGCAAAGAGCTTACAAGTATAAGCATTTATTCACTACAATTAGAATAATCACCTCAATATAGATGACTGCAATCTTACATTAAAAGGATAAAGTTGTTGAACTTTAAGTTCCATAATTTCTTAAATACATAAAATGTTATTTAAAACCAGGTTGAGGCTGGGTGTGGTAGCTCATGCCTGTACCCAGCACTTTGGGAGGCTGAGGTGGGTGAATCATTTGAGGTCAGGAGTTCGAGACTAGCCTGGCCAACATGGTGAAAGCCCCTCTCTACTAAAAATATATGTATATAAAATGGCCGGGCATGGTGGTGCTTGCCTGTAATCCCCACTACTCGGGAGGCTGAGGCAGGAAAATTGCTTGAACCTGGGAGGTGGAGGTTACAGTGAGCCAAGATCGCGGCACTGTACTCTAGCCTGGGTGGCAGAATGAGACTGCATCTCAAAAAAAAAAAAAAAAAACAAAACACAAAAAGCATGTTAAATACTTAAGCATTCTATTAAAATCAGTATAAAATATTTTATCCCAATTGTATAGTATAACAAAGTATAATTTTTTTAGAGTAGTTAGCTATAAAGACTCTGACTATAAACATAAATACTTAAAGCATAATAAGAAGTATGGAAACTACTTATTTGTGCCAAATTCAAATTATTCTTTATATACAGCTACTTGACTGATGTAAAATATGATGTGAAACATTCAAACTTGTTTTTAAGTATTACTATTTCTAAAACATGAAAATTAAACCAATTTAGAAATCTGGCCATTAACTTTCAAATTCCACACCAGAGGTGTTTCGCATAAAGACATCTATCAGTATAATATTACAATTATAATCCCAACATTAAATCCTAAAATCAATTAAAAGTATTTGAAATTACAGAAGTATAAAAAAAACCTTTGTTATTCATTTCTTTTTAAAAAATCTTTGTTTTCAGCTGGGCACAGTGGCTTGCATCCATAATCTCAACACGTTGGGAGGCTGAGGTTGGGGGATCACTTGAGCACAGGAGTTTGAGACCAGTCTTGGCAGCATAACAAGACCCTGTCTCTACAGAAAATTAAAAAATTAGCTGGGCTTGGTGTCTTAAACCTGTAGTCCCAACTGCCTGGGAGGCTGCAGTGGGAGGATCGCTTGAGCCTGGGAGGTCAAGGCTGCAGAGTCATGATTGCACCACTGCACTCTAGCTTGGGTGACAGAGCAAGACCCTGTCTCAAAAACAAACAACAAAAAATACATGGTTTCCTCTAGTTGTAGGAAATTGTAAATATTTAGAAATTATCATTTGGAATGTGCAAATTGTCCATATTTACATATATGTGACATGCCAAGATGTCAAAATATGTAAAAAGAAGCAAGCTGGAGGACTATTAGTGTAATCCCAGTTTGGTTAGTGGTGAGTTTTTTAATTGAGAAAATAAGCATCAATTCTTTAAACTCTTTAAAATAGTTTCCTATGTTTAAGGGGTTTAGGAATATTAGATTCTCAGGTGTATTCCTAGACAACACTTTTAGAGATGTTTAGAATGGTGTTTGTTTATGAATCTGCATTAAAAAATTCAACTTTTAGATTCAGGGGTACATATGCATGTTTGTTGCTTGGGTGTATTGTATGTTGCCAAGGTTTGTGGTATGATTGATCTTATCACCCAGGTATTGAGCATAGTACCCAATACGTAGTTTTTCAGCCGTTCCCCCCGTCCCTCTGTCTGCCCTCTAGTGTCTTTTGTTCTCGTCTTTATGTCCATGTGTACTCAGTGTTTAGCTCCACTCATAAGCAAGAACATGTGGGATTTGGTTTTCTGTTTCTGCATTAATTCGTGTGGGATAATGGCCTCCGATTCCATCCAAGTTGCAGCAAAGACATGGTTTCATTCTTTTTTTATGGCTAAGTAGTATTCCATGGTATATATGTAGCACATTTTCTTTTTCCAGTCCACTCTTGATGGGTACCTAAGTTGCTTCCATGTTTTTGCTATTGTGAATAGTGCTGCAGTGACATACAAGTACAGTGTCTTTTGGGTGGAACGATTTATTTTCCTTTGAGTATGTACCCAGTAATGGGATTGCTGGGTTGAATGGTAGTTCTATTTTCAGTTCTTTGAGAAATCTCCAAACTGCTTTCCACAGTGGCTGAACTAATTTACATTCCCACAGCAGTATATATGAATTACCTTTTCTCCATAGCCTTACCAATATCTGTTATTTTTTGACTTTATAATAATAGCCATTCTGTTTGGTGTGAGATGGTAACTAATTGCAGTTTTTGATTTGCATTTCTCTGATTAGTGTTGTTGAGCATTTTTGCATATGCTTGGTGGCCGCTTGTATGCGTTCTTTTGAGAGGTGTCAGTTCATGTTCTCTGCCCACTTTTTAATAGGGTTATTTGTTTTTTGCTTGTTGCATTAGGTTACATATAGATTTAGTATATTAAACCTTTGTTGGATACATAGTTTGTGACTATTTTCTCCTGTTCTGTAGGTTGTGTGTTTACTCTGTTGAGTTTCTTTTACTGTGTGGAAGCTCTTTAGTTTCATTAGGTACCCCTTATCAATTTTTGCTTTCGTTGCAATTGCCTTTGGGGACTTAGTTGTAAGTGTTTTGCCGAGGCTGATTTCCAGAATGGTATTTCCTAGGTTTTTTTTCTATTTTTTTTTTTTTTTTTTTTCTTTTTTTCTTTGAGACGGAGTTTCACTCTTGTTGCCCAGGCTGGAGTGCAATGGTGCGATCTCGGCTTACTGCAACTTCCGCCTCCTGGGTTCAAGGGATTCTCCTGCCTCAGCCTCCCAAGCAGCTGGGGTTACAGGCATGTGCCACCACACTTGAC
The DNA here is from genome assembly GCF_047675955.1 of Chlorocebus sabaeus. Lineage (NCBI taxonomy): Eukaryota > Metazoa > Chordata > Mammalia > Primates > Cercopithecidae > Chlorocebus > Chlorocebus sabaeus. Next base: position 46,518,568 of record NC_132929.1, on the reverse strand, counting down.
TAATTTTGTATTTTTATTAGAGACGGGGTTTCTCCATGTTGGTCAGGCTGGTCTCAACCTCCCAATCTCAGGTGATCCGCCCGCCTTGGCCTCCCTAAGTACTGGGATTATAGGCGTGAGCCACTGTGCCTGGCCTTTTCTATGATTTTTATAGTTTTAGATCTTACATTTAAGTCTTTAATCCATGTTGAGTTCATTTTTGTATATGGTGAAAGGTAGGGGTCTAGTTTCTTTTCTTTTCTTTTTTTTTTTTTTGAGACGGAGTCTCGCTCTGTCGCCCAGGCTGGAGTGCAGTGGCCAGATCTCAGATCACTGCAAGCTCCATCTCCCGGGTTTACGCCATTCTCCTGCCTCAGCCTCCCAAGTAGCTGGGACTACAGGCGCCCGCCACCTCGCCCGGCTAGTTTTTTGTCTTTTTAGTAGAGACGGGGTTTCATCGTGTTAACCAGGATGGTCTTGATCTCCTGACCTCGCAATCCACTCGTCTCGGCCTCTGAAAGTGCTGGGATTACAGGCTTGAGCCACCGCGCCCGGCCAGGGGTCTAGTTTCATTCTTCTACATATGGCTAGCCAGTTATCCCAGTAGTATTTGATGAATAGGAAGTCCTTTCCCCATTGCTTATTTTTGTCAGCCCTGTCAAAGATCAGCTGGTTATAGGAGTGTGGCTTTATTTCTGGGTTCTGTCTTCTGTTCCATTGGTCGGTGTGTCTGTTTTTGTACCAGTATCGATGCTGTTTTGGTTAGTTTGATTAGTTGTTATGCACCAGATTATTTTGATGAAAATGGTTTGCCTACTACACTTTGAGCTGCTCTGTGAAGAGCCTTAGGGGTTCAGGGAAAGAACATAGGCAGTGAAGAGGCCCTACTTTCAAACAGAGCCACCCTTCTTTCTTTCTTCATTTCAAGGCTTTTAAGAAAATTTTAAAAATTAGATAAAAATTAGATAAAAAAAATAAAACCACTGTTTGAGATTACTGGCTATATTAAGTAGAAGTTCTAAAACAGTTTAAGATATTTAGTAATTAATACATTAAACATCACTGCCTTGTGTTTATTTGGTGTTTTTAGTTTTTGAGAACGGTTTCACGATTATTTTAATTTTAACCAATTAAACCTGAACAAGACAAATGAAAAGTTTTATAGGAATTGCAATATTTCTACAGTGATGAGGCATTTTATATCATTTATAAATAGGTTGTTAATGTAAACGTATCTACTCTGGACAGTAAAGTTAAGAAAAATGTCTATTTAAAATAGAACCAATCAATTTTAAAGTGCTTCTTATTATTTATATATGATGCAGTATTCAGTATCAAGTAATTTTAAAGTGACCTGTTTTTGCTTTTTTATTATCTGTATTTTCTGGTTATACAGCAATTATTAATTTATGTAATGAGAAAAAAGTTATAGGATATTGTGGTTTGTTAAATAATATTTTTATGATTTTTGGAAATATGCATTAATTATAAATTTTTCTGTCATAGATTGCTTTCTCTTCCCCCCAAAATATGCCAGGGAAGAGGAATGGGGGGGAAGGAGATTTTCCTTTTTATATACCCTTCTTTATACCGTTGGATCTTTTTAGAAGCTATGATTATGCATTCCGTATATAATCTAAAAAGCATTAAATTTAACCCTTAAGAAAAAGCTGCATGTTTTTCTAACCTTCTTATACTGCAGCCTTATACTTAAAATAAAAGGAATTTAGAGTTTAAGATGGAGGCAAGAAAGAATGTTTCCAGCTGATAGTGAGAGTAGAAGAACATGTGGATTAGAGCTCTGAGCAGTGTGCATGGCTGAGCACTGGCTGCAGCACCACTCATCCTCTGCTTGAGATTCCCAGAACAGAACTGACTCCCAGCCCACCCTCTAGCTCCTGACTTTATAGGGCTCAGCTCAGTTGTGGTTCCCAGTATTTTCTGTGAGATTTCCTTTGTGATTCTTTGTATAGCTTTGTGATAAATCACAAAGAAATTGGATGGGTACTTGTTCCTTCCAAATAAAGAAGCCTGAACAGAACAGTATTTATTGTAGAAAATTTAGAAAGTACCGAACATATAAAGAAAAAATGTCTTCTCTAATACCACATCCCATAGCTGTTAATTTTTCGGCTGTTCCCTTTCATTAGTTTTCTGAGTGTTTATTTCTTAACATGTGGTCTTAAAACCTTTTCAAGATAGCTGAGCTTTGTGATCTTATTTCTATTTCAGAAGAAAAAGTAAAGCCAAATGAAATGAAAATAAGTGGAGAAAATCGTGAATACATATTTTTAAGATCTGTATTTTGGAGAGATTTAGTTTTATTTTATACACAAACAGCAAAGAATATGCTTCTAATTCTAAGCTAATGAGAAAATCAGTGCTGTTTACGTTTTTTAAAAACAATTTCCTCCATGCTGCTCAGATATATATCTTGTAAAAGTTTGAGAAGTTTTGTTGGGGAAGAGCCAATCCTCTTTTGCCAGATGAAGGTCTTTTGTCATCTTGGTAAATTTACCTTAGGCTTATTTAAGCAGAAACTCACTCTTGATTGGATTTGGGGGTGCTGAGTTACCCTGAAATTCACTCATGTATTAAATGTCATTTTATTAATGTATAATGAGAACTAAATAACTGGTCTAGGGGCTGGATACTTCTATCCAGTCTCTTCCCATGGGAAAGCAAGTTTGTCGGAAGCTTGCTTAGTGAAGGTGCAGTCAGAACAGTGGGAATGAATAAGATTCAGATGTTTAAAGTCATCCTATTTATTTTTATTTATTTATTTGGATACATTATATTTGTATATATTTATGGGATACATGTGAAATTTTTTTACATTCATAGAGTGGGTAATGATCAAGTCAGGATATTTAGGGCATCCATCACCCCAGTGTTTATCATGTCTATGTGTTGGGTACATTTCAGGTTCTTTCTTCTAGCAAAGTTATCTTGATGACTTGGTGTTGCCTTCATCTTCTTGGATTGCTTCTGCGTGGCCAGTGCCAGGATTCTTGAAAACCTTCCTTCTTAATATACCTCTGCTTTCACTCAGGTACATTTGTATCCCCACTCTAGGTTTTTATTTCTTGGTTAAATGATAACATAGGAAATATATTATTAATAAGATCACAGTTCTATCCGCCTTCCTGGAGACTGGAGAATTAAGAGATCCACCATGAGAGGTCCTCCTTAAGGTTAGAAGGACACTGTGAAAGTTGAAAGATTTTCTTTTGAGACAGGGAGAAGAGAAGTTTCCCTAAAGTATTGGCCACTTCCTTTCACAACCATTGATGGCAAATGTTCCCTCTGGCAGTTAAAATGACCATGCTTTTCTTGTATTACTGAGTAGTGCCATATCCTAAGGAGGTCTGTGGACATTCTTGGTCAGAGGAAAGAGTGCTGAGCTTGATTTATCTATATTCACCATGGGAGGGAGGCCACATAATACCAGTATTTACTTTTCCTGGAGAAGGTGATTCTCAAGGATTTTATTATAAATATGAGCTATATTTTAAACTCTTATTTTCCTTTAACCTAACAGGGGAAGGAATTAATTTTTAGATTTTTGTATATCATGATGCAGCTTTTGGGGAAAAATAATTACTGTTTTGGAGTCATAAGATTTACCAAAAATCTGTCAGGTAAATCTATCAAATATTCCATGAAATGAAGATTTTTTTTTTTGAGGTGTTGCTGTGTTGCCCAGGCTAGAGTGCAGCAGTGTGGTGATGGCTCACTGCAGCCTTAACCTCCCTTGCTTAAGTGATCCTCCCAGCTTAGCCTCTGGAGTAGCTAGGACTACAAGGTACTTGCCACCATACCTGGCTAGTTAAATTTTTTTTTTTTTTTTTTTTTTTTTTTAATAGAGACAAAGTCTTGCTGTGTTGCCGAGGCTGGTCTCAAACTTCTGGGCAAGAGTATTGCAAACTTTGTAACTTTCTTTGGTTGGGGATTTCCAGATACCTTTTTTTTCTGGCTTGGTGAAAATGAATAGAGGACAAAGCCATTTGGGACCAAAATTTACTTTGTGCTTAGGGATGCTTACTGTATAGAGAAAGAGTTTAATCTATAAAAAGGTCACACTCTTTGAGGCAATTATAAGTGTGCCTTGGTTTAAAATAGTTCAGTGCATACCTTCCAAGGAAACCATGAAGTACACTTTTTAGCGAGTGATTGTTAGCTGTACTAGTTCATTCACCAGTTTTCCTTGAAAAGTAAAACTGTCTGGTACATTTATAAAACACTCCATTTTCAGACACATTTTCAGCTGGATATTTGCTACAGAAAACAACCACGTATGTACTAAAATTTGAAAAAAAATTAAAACTGAAGTGTTTAAAGGACTATCATATATTTAGGTTCTGTGCTCTTGATTCTTCTCTGAAGGGTGTAACTTTTTCTGTGAGTATGGGTTAAATATATTTCTGAGTATTATTTTCTATCAGCCTTTATGAACACTAAATAGCCTGGGAAGAAATACAGAGCATAGTATGTGGAATATTATTTTACATTTCCATGACCATCTTTTATGTGAAGTAGGTTTAGAAAGAATTCTTTAATTGCAGTATTTGTTAATTTCAGTTTATTCAGTTGCTCAACAGATACTTAAGTGCCTACTCTATGTAGACAAATAGAGTGCTACGTTCGAACATGTACTCCTTGCTCTTGAGAAATTTGTAGACAGAAAAGTGGGGGGAGACAGGATTAGAAAGCTAGCACACTTAAAATATAAAGGTACAGCCCTATGTAATAAGCTGTACGAAGTACAGATATACCAGAGTATATAACGGGGAGGGCCTGACAAAATCTGGGGAGTCAGAGGAAGATTCTTTGAAAAAGTTGACGTGAGATCTGAAAAATGAATTAGGATTAAGAAGCACAAATGGAGTAGCATTGTACCTTGGTACTGTGTGAGGGAACTTGGTAATTTTGAAGAACTTCGCTATGAAAAGAGATTGGAGGCTAGACAGAGAGTATCCCATTTCAAGATTACACTTTAGAGGTAAGGAGGGGTGAGACCATGGAGAATCTTAGAGGTCATTAAGGACTTTGGTCTTGAGAACAATAAGTTTATTATAAGAGTATCCCTGAGTAGCTGGGACTAAAGACATGTACCATCACGCCTGGCTAATTTTTTGTAAAGACAAAGTCTTACTATGTTGCTCAGGCTGTTCTCAAATGCCTGAGCTCAAGCGACTCTCCATTCTAGGCCTTCCAAAGTTTAGGATTACAGGCGTGAGCCACTGCACCCGCTGTTTACTGTTTTACTGTGTCAGTACTGTGGAGCATATTCAGAGTACACATATATTAACCCTAACTCTAATAACGAATGAAGTGGTTTTTATTAGCATTATTATTATTATTATTTTTAATTTTTAATTTTTTTTTTTGAGACGGAGTCTCGCTCTATTGCCCAGGCTGGAGTGCAGTGGCTGGATCTCGGCTCACTGCAAGCTCTGCCTCCTGGGTTTACGCCATTCTCCTACCTCAGCCTCCCAAGTAGCTGGGACTACAGGCACCCACCACATCGCCCGGCCAGTTTTTTTGTATTTTTTAGTAGAGATGGGGTTTCACCATGTCAGCCAGGATGGTCTCGATCTCCTGACCTCGTGATCTGCCTGTCTCGGACTCCCAAGTGCTGGGATTACAGGCTTGAGCTACTGCGCTCGGCCCTATTAGCATTATTTTTAAAATGAGGAAACTGACGCACAGGGGGATTAAGTAACTTGACCAAGGTCAACTAGCAAACAAATGTCAAGTCAGGAACTCTGTCCAGGTTTTTCTGATGTGAAATCCCTGTTGGTTAATAGAAATTCACTCAAAAATTGTCCATTTTACACTTTCTGGCCAAATTGTAAATTCAGATAGGTTCTTAAAGATGTTTTTAGTAATGATAAATTAGTGCTTTTGAGTGGAGCCACCTTAATTTTTTTCGAACTGAAGAAAAAAAAATAGCTTCTCTTAGTTGCCACCAGAGGGAGCCAGAAAGATTGATATTTTAATGAGCTTTGAAATGCTCAGTGAGGAATATTCATCAGTAAGGAGTTCCAGTGAACTCATATTAAGACTATTCCTTAAAGTGGAATATGTGTATAGTATGTTCTCATTTTGACTTAAAAGTTTAATGTGTGTCTAGATATTGAAGTTTGGAAAGACATATAACAAAATACGAAGTTACTGTTTTAATGGTAGTTTTGTAGGCTAGATCCCAGCACTTTGGGAGGCCAGGAGGATTGCTTGAGCTCAGTAGTTCAGGACCAGTCTGGGCCACATAGCAAGACCTCTTCTTTACTAAAAACAAAAAAATTAACTCAGTGTGGTGGCACATGCCTGTAGTCCCAGCTACTCAGGAGGCTGAGGTGAGAGGATCATTTGAGCCTAGGAGATCGAGGCCACGGTGAGCTACTGTGGTGCCATAGCACTCCAGCCTGGGCAACAGAGTGAGATCCTGTCTCAAAAAATAAAAAAAGTGATTTTGCTAGATTGTCTTTTCCCTCTTTCTTCCCTCTTGCTTTCCTTTCCTCTTTTTTTGAGTATGTATTAGTATTTTCTTGTTAGTGTTTTCTTGTTTTTCTAGTATGAATATATTATTTTATAATAAAAATGACATAGTAAATATAAGGAGTTTGAAGGCTGTTAAGGGGTTTATAAAGTGTTTAAAATGTCCAAACTGCATCACCAGTCATTTGAATGCATTATTAATTTGCCTGGGAAATATTTTTCGTATCAATAAGGTAAAATATAGGCCATTCCTTATCTGGGTTTTCAGAATTCTGAATTAGTATAGTCTAAATTTAAGAGAATTTACTGAATAGAGATACAGAATGTTTTTAAATAGGATTCAGACCTAGAACTGAGGTCATGGAATCACCTTTCTTTTGCATCTAATGGGCAAATGGTATAAAGTCAGTAACCACTTTAATTGAATGTTTACCAAATAATCTGTACCCTTGTTTATTGACAGCATGCTATAGAAAAAATTTAAAGTTTAGAATTAGATAATCTCAGGTTTGAGTTTTAACTGTTCTTGGTAACTGTAATGTTGGCAGGTGACTGAACTTCTCTGTTTCTTTTTATGAAGATGGTAATAAAAGTCTGTGTTGATTATAGTTGAGGACTGTGTAAAGTTCTGGGTTAATAAAAGTTAATTTATTAGGTTTGCAACTGTAGTTTTATATTTTGCTACCCATCACATCCAACAACCAAACTGAACTGGTTTATCCTTTAAAGAATCTATATTTACCCACACCCGTAGCCAGATTGGGTGTTCTTTACTTCACTAACTGTACTCATTTTACCACCTAAGGCATCTCACACTATATTCAACTACCAGAATAATACTTGTAACACAATTCCTCCCCCTTTAACCTTTTGTTTCATTTGATTTCTATATTAATCAACTTCACTGCAGACACAGATCATCTCCAAATCTTGGTGGTTTGTCAGCATTATGGCACATGTAGGCTTTGGGCTGACTGTGCAAGTGGCTGCACTCCATATTTTCATCCTAAGATCCAGAATAATGGAGCAGCCTCTGTCTCTACCTGCCATTTTCATGGTAGTGAGCAGAATTCAGGGCTGGCTGTAACTTGTGATACCTGTTAAATCTTCTGCTCGGGAGTGGAGTACTTCATGACTGCCAATGCATGTCACGTGGTCAGGTGCAGAGTCAGTGAGGTGCAGGGGTGCATATTCTTCAAAGACAGGGCTGGTAAATACCAAACAGTAATATAATCTACCACAGTTTGTCCTCTTGATCACAAATATTAACTTTCTTTGCTTCGGCATACAAAATAGGTTTATCTCTTCCTCAAGGAAAATACTCCAAGAATTTCCTTCAATAACATTAGTCTTGAAGTCTAAACCTCTTTAGGATTTCTACATCTTTTACCTATGCAGATTTTCTCGATCCAGAGATCAATGAACTAAAATACCAGTTCTGCCATCCATCTCTCCCAGTAGTGGAACAGAGACAGGATGTCCACCATAAACATTCCTGTTAAGAAAGGGGAAGAATGGGTGGGGCATGGTGGCTCATGTCTGTAGTCCTAGCACTTTGGGAGGTTGAGGTGGGAAGGTCACTTGAGCTCAGGAGTTTGAGGCTGCAGTGAGTCATGATCATACCACTGCACTCCAGCTCGGGCAACAAAGCAAGACACTGTGTATTAGTCCATTCACACATTGCTATAAAGAAATATCAGAGACTGGGTAATTTGTAAAGAAAAGAGGTTTAATTGGCTCACCGTTCTGCAGGCTGGACAGGAAGCCTAGTGGCATCTGCTTCTGGAGAAGCCTCAGAAAACTTACAATCAGGGCAGAAGGCAAAGGGGAAGTGGGCATGTCTTACATGGCTGGAGCAGGAGGAAGAGAAAGAGGGGAGGTGCTGTACACTTTAAACAACCAGGTCTCATGAGAACAGCACCAAAGGGAGAAATCCGCCCCCATGATCGAGTCACCTCTCACCAGGCCCACCTCCAACATTGGGGATTACAATTCAACATGAGATTTGGGTGGGGACACATCCAAACCATATCACCTTGTATCTCAAACAATTTATAAATAAATAAAGGGGAAGAAAGGAAGCATATAACAATTGTTGGTCCTTAGCAATGAAAATCTTACTGGATAAATGTAGCAAGGGTAACTTTTATTGGCCCTAGGGGATTTTCCTTGATTATTCACCCAGTTTGTTGTTTTCCGTGACTCTTGGGTGTGTACTCTGTAAGGTGTTTCCTTTAATATATCATTCTTGTCTACATTTGAACGGAATATTGGAGGATATGCTTTTCTTGGTCAGGGAATGTTATAAGGGTTGAACACCTTTCTCAACCCACTTCTTGCCTATAGAAAATTGAGGACCCAAAGATAATCCAGAAGAATAATGGTTCCTTAATTCAAACAGAATGATGTTTTGGTGGTTGTATTTTTTCTTTTTATCTATTTGATTTTAGTCAGGGCCATGTGCCAGTAGCTACATCCTCAATTTGTTGAGATGTGCATTTTACTTTGGACTTCAGTACAGGTATCTTGAGCTTACTGGGCTTCCGTGGGTCCACGTTCTTAGTTGCTGCTTGTCAGGGGAATCGCCCACCAAGCCATTTTGTTCCACTGAGTGGATTTACTGGGGGCAGCATTAATTCTAAGGTCTTAGACAGTATGATGGCTACACTTCTGATTCGGTCGTTGCCCTGGGTTTGTGTCATAATTGACCTTTGAAAACACTTTTTTACTTGTTGGAAATGGGAAATAGTTGGGAGTATCTATCTTGCAAGTCCAGGAATTTCAGGTTCTCTCTTTTTTTATCCTTACTTGCAAGTAGGCCCCTTTTCTGAGCCTCGCCGCTTCGCTTTGCTTCTCTTCTCTTCTCGTCTCGTCTCGTCTCGTCTCGTCTCGTCTCGTCTCGTCTCGTCTCGTCTCGTCTCCTCTCGTCTCGTCTCCTCTCCTCTCGTCTCCTCTCCTCTCGTCTCCTCTCCTCTCCTCTCCTCTCCTCTTTTCCTCCCTCCCTCCCTCCCTCCTTCCCTTCCTTCCTCCCTCCCTCCTTCCCTTCCTTCCTCCCTTCCTACTTTCCAGCCTTCCTTCCTACTTTCTACCCTTCCTTCCTCTCTTCCTTCTTCCCTTCCTTCCTCCTTCCTATGACTGGGGGATTTCTTTTTCCTTTAATGAGCTAATCTAATGGTCCTTTATTAAATCTACTTAATGACATCTAAAGTTCAGCTTTTATAATCTTTTTGCCAAGTTCTTCAATTTTTTTATGTGACAGTTTTATTTACCACCGCCTTATGTGGGTTACTATTTTTCCATTCTCCAATAACAATTTTCTTGCTTTCTGCCACCTGGTTTCAAAGCCTAGGTCACATATTTTAAAATTGTTTTTGGTGATAGCTGTTGTTAAGGTAGCACCCCTCTTTTGGTACCAAATTTTGTAGTGTTCAGCCATGTTATAGTAATTATCTCCAAATTTAAGTGGCTTCTCAAGATAACAAACTTATATTTCCCACTGACTTTATATAATAAACTGTGATTCAACTTCAGTTCTGTCCTGACCTGTGGCTCTGCTCCAGACTTTTTCTCATTTGGGAAACAAGGCTGAAGGAACAGCCCTCGTAAGATACGTGCCAGTCTCTTCACAAAGTACTACAGCAAGAAGGCTGACTGTAACTTGGATTGCTGCTTAAAGCTTTTGGTAACATGCAGTGTACCTCACTTCTGTTCACATTCTATTGGTCAAACATATCACATGGCTGATCCCCAGAGCAATAACCTACTCCTAACACAAACACACACGCACACACACATTCTCTCTTTCTCTCTCTCTCTCTCCCCCTCCCTCCCTCCCTTCCCCTCTCCTTCTCTCTTTCTGTTCCTCTGTCTCTCTCTCTCTCACCTTGTAAGGAAGCAGGAGAATAAATAGTTTCAAATAGTAATACGATCTACCATAACTTTCAGTTGATGTACCAAAAAATCAGAGTATATTCCGTTTTAAATGTAAGGATATACTACCTTAGTATGTCAATCAGGGATATTCAGAAAAATAAAACTAATAGGATATATATATATATGTGTGTGTGTGTGTGTGTGTGTGTGTGTGTATGGAAATTTATTTTAAAGAATTGGCTGATGGGATTATGGTACTGGCAAATCTGAAATTTGTAGAACAGGCAGGGAAGTCAGGCAGGATTTTCATGTTACAGTCTTGAGGTAGAATTGCTTCTTCTCTGGGAATCCTGTTTTTGCCCTTAAGCCCTTTAAGGGTTTGAGGCCTACTTACATTATAGAGGGTAATCTCCTTTACTTCAGGTCAACTGATTGTAGATGTTAATCACATCTACAAAATACCTTCAGAGTTACATCTAGGCTTGTATCTGACCAAACAGCTGGGCAGCATAACAGAATCAAATTGACACAAAATTTAAACATCACATATACATCGTGCAATTTTGCAGACAGTAAAATATGAATATGGAGAGTACTTTCTGGTAGGTCTTATGAGAAGGCAGCATGCAAATTAGCTTGATCAGAGCCAATAAACTAGGTGTCTTTTGGCCAAAGATCAGTGACTATCTAAAACAAGGCTTGGCAGACTGTGGCCTACTGCCCATTTTTATAAATAAAGCTTTAGTGGAAAACAGCCATGCTTATTCATTACATATTGCCTATGGCTGTTTTAGTTTACAGTGGCATAGTTGAATAGTTACAACAGAAACCACATGGTCTGCAAAGTCTAAAATACTATGTAATCTTTTGCTGAAAAAGCTTGCCAAACCCTAAAGGATACACATAGAGAAGGCTCTTATGGTTCTTGCTCTGTTATGGTCCATGCCTAGTTTAGGGTTTCCATTCAAGTATGAATGTATACTGATCAGACATTACAGTAGTAGCAGTGTTTCATTGTTTGTTTGTTTTTTAGACAGAGTTTCGCTCTAGTTGCCCAGGCTGGAGTGTAGTAGTGTGATCTCGGCTCGCTGCAACCTCCGCCTCCTGAGTTCAAGCAGTTCTCCTGCCTCAGCCTCCTGAGTAGCTGGGATTACAGACATGCGCCATCACATCCCGCTAATTTTGTATTTTTAGTAGATACGAGATTTCTTCATATTAATTAGACTGATCTCGAACTCCCGACCTCAGGTGATCTGCCCGCCTTGGCCTCCCAGAGTGCTAGGATTACAAGCATGAGCCACTGTGCCCAGCCATGTTTCAATGTTTGAAGCCACAAATTTATTAATAAAAATTAATAACTTCTTAATTTTTATTGCATGGCCAGATTGTCTTTTAGATCAGATGCTGAGTTCAGCTTTTATCAATAAAACATACATGAATGCTGTTAGGTTTTAAATGAATACTTGGCATATCTTTGGGAAAGAGGAAAAAGTACTTTTTCTAATAAAATTTTATCAGCGTAATATTATTGATATTATATCTATTTTCCTTTTAGGAGGGTAAAAAGACATATTTCTGTTCCCAACTAATCCCCTATTTTTACGTAATGGATAAAAAAAGTTATAAACTATTATTTCTCAATTTGTCTGCTCTTCTTATATCTATAAAATTGAATTAGACTACAAGATGTAAGATTTTGTATTTCTCAACCAAAGAATGATTACAGCTTTAGTTAGTGGAGAGAGTCTAGGCTCTGGATTCAGACAGTCCTAGGTTTAAATTTAGTGACTTATAACAACTATTTTATTTGCTGATGACTCTGTAGGTCAGCAATTTGGGCTGGACTCTGCTACATGGTGGTTCTGCTGATCTGGTCTGTCTGGGGTCACTCCTGTGGCTGCAGTCGTCTGGTGGCTGCATGAGGACTGCATGGTCTAAAATGGCAGCACTGATAATGTCTGGCACATGATGCTTGCTGGTGTGACTGGGTGGCTGGGCTCTTTCTCTGTCATGCTCTCCTACCCTCAAGGAGGCTAGCTTGTTCACAGCATGCTAGCAGCATTCCCAGAGTAGAGTGGAAGCAGCAAGAAAGGTCACTTCTGCCACATTGTATTTGTCAAATTAAGTTACAAGTCCAGGCCGGATTCAACGGATGAGGAAGTAAATGTCATTTCTTGATGAGAGGCGTGGCACAATCACATTGCAAAGGGCTGGGCTTATAGCAGTGAAAGAAATGGACAGTGGCTGCATCATCCACCGCCTTAAATTAGTTAGTTCTTTTATACCCTATTTGGAAAGTAGAAATAACAGTTTGACTTGACTTGAAGGGTTCTTCAAGTTTAATAATTGTGTACATACAACACTTAGAGGTTTTCCTCAACGATTTTGAAATAGAATCCTTATTTATAATGCTGTGTTTTTATTATAGATCTAAATATGAGAGCAAACATTCTTTCTCATTATTAATTTGGCCATGTATTTTTAATATGGGAGACATGTATTAAGACTCACTGTAAGGAAATCCTGTGTGAAATAGCTGTGTTTGGGGGAAAGTTATGCATTTGTGCAGAATTATTATTCATTTAATAAAAGGAAGAGCTGCTAACTTTTAATAGGTTTACAAAAACATATGCTTTCCTATAACCCTCTGCTTTTATATATATAACCTTATAATTCACATTTTACATTCTAAAAATATTGGCTAATAGTGTAATGTTTGTTTTCAGTTTAGTATTTGAAGAGTCTTTTGACTTGTAGCTAACATATTTTTGTTTAATTAATATTTCTTTGCAAAGCCAAGAAAAACCAAAGGTACAAAAATATCTTTTGTTGGTTTTTATTGTGATCAAACACCATCAGAGGCTCTTTAATAAGTGTATCTATTTTGCCTTTTACTTTGTTGAGAATAAACATAGAATGCTTTCTAAAACTCTCCTGTTTTGAGATACATATCAAACATTGGCAAAAATATTTGTTAAAATTCACCATAAGTATTACTATGTTCATTGGTGTATATAGGGATAGGAGGCAAAATGATCCTCTTTGGTTTTTAGCTTTATATTTAAAAATTTTTACTTATGACATTTAGGCTTTTTAAGAACTCTAATTTGAATACACTTTTCAAAAAATATCAAGGAACAAAATTTATTTTCTTCCAGATAACCAATCTTAGCATTTTTAAGGGAATATTAAACAAAATCTTAACCAGCCTGAAAGCTTCATTCTTGTATGATATACATTATAATTTGTTCTGTTTAAGGTCTATGTATATATTTACTTAGTAATTTAATGCATCTCCTCTTGAGGAAGGGTAAAATAAGTAATATTACAGTATAAATGATAACTGTTAAACGTGGAGAAGCCACATCTTGTCTATATTTTAAATAAACTGTTTTAAGTGCCCAGACGGTTCTAATAAAGTAACAAATACCTGCATTAGGGAGGGGTAGACAGTCTGGTATTTATACAACAGACTAAAATAGAATCAAACTGGGTGGTTAGGAAATCTTGGCAAAGCAGTGCTTTCTGAGTCTTTCTGACTCCAGTTCTTTAAATTTTTTTTCGGATTTGATAGCCACCTTAGATGTTGAAGAGGTTAGATTTATTATTTAAATCATCATCATCTTTTTTGTCGTTTATATTTTTATGTAGAAGAATCCAGTAAAGTGAGATTAAGCCTGTTCTTGCCTTGGTCAGGAAAATGATTTTAGGATATAATTTTCCCTTTCCTCTGTTTGTTCCACTGAGTCCAAACTACATACTTTCAAATCATACAGTGGAAGAATAACAGAAGTGAATGAGGCATAATTAACTAAGGATAAGGGAAATAATAAAGAGAAGAGAGTCAGGGGTCAGGGAGAAAGAAGCTGGCTGTACAGCTTTTGTTTCCCTGGTATATTTTAACATTCTTTTCTTTTTCTATTACATAAGCTCTAATTTGCTGTTATATAAGTGGGAGGAATAAATAACCTTTGGACTAAATGGAATGGGGGAAATACTTCTAGCCATCATCAATCCAATGAACTGTAGAACAGTTCTTAATTGTGCAGCCTAATCTTCAAGGAATGTTTATGCTTTGTAAGCTTTGCTCTCTGCTGTTTTGAATTGTGATACAGCTTGTGTAACAGAGAATGCTGGTAATTATAAGGTACTATAGAATCCTGCTGTACTTTGTTAATTAGATGTTTTGGGGGAATTTGCCTAAACACCAATGATGTTTAGTTTTATTTAGGATATATATTTTTCCCGTTGGAGAAGACTTTCTTTTCTTGGAGCTTTATCTGGAGGATGGTGACTGTTTATGAAACTCTGTTTTGGGGAGTGCTATTTTTATGGTAGATTTTTTAGCATAGTTCATTGTTAAGTTTATTTAGATTTCTAGGTCTGAAGTGGGTGAGGTATATAAGATATCTATGATATTAAGATAATAAATTCATCTTGTAAACATTTCAAAGCAAGTTAAGATTCAGCAGGTAATATTGCTCAATATGAATTCTTGGAAGTGAAAAAAAATAGTATGTCAGGATGAGTTATTTTTGTAGACTTGATTCCAAAGTGACCAAAAGAACTTCATGAAAATACAGTTGCCTTAATCCTTCAAGAAGTCCCTTTTGAAAAATGTTTATGATAAAACTGAGGAATCCCATATTATAGATCTGGTGGTGTCTGCCTTCTTATCTCATCCTGGGATTGTCTTACTCATTATGCATCAGCTATGTTGGCCTTCTTTCAGATATCCAAGCCCCTTTCACTAGTTGTTCCCACTGTCTGGGTTATAAATTCTTTGTCATTCGGATATCACCCTCAAGATCAGGTTCTTACAACAGCCTTTTCCAGTTACCCAACCTAACAGTCAACTCTCAGCATTTTCATCACATCTCCTTCCCTATTTATTTATTTTTTTGAGACAGAGTCTCGCTCTGTCGCCCAGGCTGGAGTGCGGTGGCCGGATCTCAGCTCACTGCAAGCTCCGCCTCCCAGGTTCACGCCATTCTCCTGCCTCACCCTCCCAAGTGGCTGGGACTACAGGCACCTGCCACCGCGCCTGGCTAATTTTTTGTATTTTTAGTAGAGACGGGGTTTCACCGTGGTCTCCATCTCCTGATCTCGTGATCCGCCCGCCGCGGCCTCCCAGAGTGCTGGGATTACAGGTGTGAGCCACTGCGCCCGGCCCTCCTTCCCTATTCTTACATGATAGTTTGTTTTCCTTGGTTGCTTACTTATCTTTCTTCATTAGAACATCAAGTTCCATGGGAAGAGAGACTTGGGCTGTCTTCCATGCCTGACAGTAGTAGGCGCTTCTTAAAAGTTTGCATATGCAAATATGGAAGTTTTCATCCTTTTTGCTATAAAGGATATCTAAGTTTATTAGGTGGAAATTTTAAAAAGATACTTGCATTTTTACATTGAAGATTTTTTCCAGATGATTAGAGAAATGGAAGTAGCATAACTAGTACAAAGAGCAATGGACGAGAAGTCAATACAACAGGTTTCTTTAATCATTCTGCAATGAATTACAGT
The DNA here is from genome assembly GCF_047675955.1 of Chlorocebus sabaeus. Lineage (NCBI taxonomy): Eukaryota > Metazoa > Chordata > Mammalia > Primates > Cercopithecidae > Chlorocebus > Chlorocebus sabaeus. The sequence goes on along the minus strand of NC_132929.1, from coordinate 46,502,695 downwards.
TGCCTTATAGCAGACCAAATCCCCTAATCTCCTAGTGACTCCGTTTCTGCATGTATAAAATGAGAAACAGGGTTAACTTTCCATATGATATAAGGAGGCAAGTGAGGGCAGCACTGTGCAGGGATTTTTTGGACTCCGTCAAAGAACTTTATATTTATCCTGCAAGCAATAGAAAGCTACTGAAAGGATTTTAACTGAGGTGGGACAGGATATAGGGAAGTGGTGGTGGTGGTATGATTAGGTTTCCATTTTAGAAAAATTACTGACTGCAGTGTGGAGAACACAAGGAAAGGGGCTAGAATGAACGAGAACCAACCGTTTAGGAGATAAATGCAGCCATCCTGGTGAGGGATGGTACTAACTTGGAACAGGGTAATTTCAGTGGACATGGAGATGAGCAGGTGGATTTCAGTAACGCGGGGAGGTAAAATCAGCAGGATTTGGTGATGGGGACCAAGGAAAGGAAGGTGTCAAGATTAATACCTAGATTTCTGTCTATACACAACCAGATGGATTCTGATGTCTTTGCTGTGTTAATGAAACCTGGAATAGGATCAGAATTCAGGAGGGAGAGCATGTTTTTGGTTTGGGACATGTAGGTGCTTTTAAAACACTCAAGAAGAATCATGAAGAAGGTACATGGAGATACATACATATTCCTGGAACTTAGAGAAGCCTGGGTTGCGGATGTGTTTCTGAGTCATTTGCATGTAGATTTTAATTGATATGTATATCATGAATATAAAGTGCTTCGTAGAACATAAAAGGCCACAGGTTGCGTTTGTCGTTTCCTAAATTTGTGGTGGTATTTCCAACCTGATTTTCTGCTTACCTTTTAATAGATAGGTTAGTCATCTTCTCTGTAGAACTTTTCTGACTTTCCCTCTTTTGAACTATTTCTGTATTGCACACATAATTATTGTGGTGGTGTTATACTATACTGTAATTGTTTTGTGCATGTTTATATACATGTCTGTCTGCCTTATTATACTGTGAGATCAGTTGAAGAAAGTGACTGAGTTTAATTCCAGTCACCTGGTTGAGGCTGGGTGTCATGTCTATTTTCTTCCTCCGGGTATATCTAGCACCCTAAATGTGGGGCTTGGCACTATAAATTGATCATACATATTTGAATGTTGAGTGAAATATTTATATCCCTTTACATATAGGTGTTTAGTGATTATTTTGTTGCAATTTTTTTTTTTTTTTTTTAAGTAGAGTCGGGGTTTTGCCATGTTGGTCAGGCTGGTCTTGACCTCCTGACCTCAAGTAATCGGCCCGCTTTGGCCTCCCAAAGTGCTTGGATTACAGGTGTGAGCCACTGTGCCTGGCCTGATTTTTATTGAACAAATAAATTATCCAGTCTTCTGGCAGTTCTTTGGTACTTATTTTATAAACATTATGTAAAATACACATTTTTTTTGCTGCTTCTCCCTATATTAGGGTTTAAAATTTTTATTTTGGGGTTTATGGATTCTATATTGTGCAAAGGAGGTCAATGAAGCCTTTGAAAATAAATATAAATGTTTCTGAATATGTGCTTTTGATATTATGATGTAATAAGAAAGATATATTTGATCCCTGCTTCTGGTTTCTGGCACACAACTGTTAAAACCCTTGGAATCTCCAGAGAGATAAGAGTGGCTTTGTATGCTAATGAGATGACTGGGAGCCCCTAGATAGTTTCAGAATGGGGACTGGTCTTCCAGAAAGACCAAGCCATGATTAGAGGGTTGGGACTTTCAGCCCACTCCAACCTCAGGGGTGGGGAAAGGGGCTGATGTTTGAGTTGATCACCAATGACCAGTGATGTAATCAGTCATGCCTATGTAATGTAGCCTCCATGAAAGCCCCAAAAGGACAGGGTTCAGAGAGCTTCCTGGTTTCTGAACATGTGGAGGCACCTGGAGGATGGTGAGCCAGGAGAGGGCAAGAAAGCCCTTCACCCCTTCCCACATTCTTTGCCTTTTGCATCTCTTGCTTGCAAGCTTGGTAACATCCTTTACAATAAAGGAGTAAGCATAGGTAAAGTGTTTCCCTGAGTCCTGTGAGCTGCTCTAGCAAATTAATCATGGGTCATGGGAACCCTGATTTACAGGCAGTTGGTCAGAAGCACGGGTCACAAGCTGGGGCTTGCAATTGGCATCTGAAGGGTGGGAGTGACAGTCTTATGGGACTGAGTCTGTAGCTCTGTGTGATCTGACACTATCTCCAGGTAGCTAGTGTCAGAAATGAGTTAAATTGTAGGAGACTCAGATGGTGTGTGCTGGAGAATTGCTCCGTAAGTGGAGAAAACCTCTCTGCATTTGGTCACAGAAGTATTCTGTGGTGAGTGTGAGAGTTGGGAAAAGTTTGGTTTTTCCTATCTCATCGAGTGCGTATATGCAATTATAAATAAAAAGAGGGTCCATTGCTTTCGTCAGATTTATTTTTATTTATTTTTTGGAGACAGGGTCTTGCTCTAACAGACAGACTGGAATATAGTGGCACGAACTTGGCTCACTGCAGCTCTGACTTCCCAGGACCAGGTGATTCTCCCACCTCAGCCTCCCAAATAGTTGGGACTACAGGTGTGTGCCACCATGCCTAATTTTTTTGTATTTTTTGTAGAGATAGGGTTTCGTCATGTTGCCCAGGGTGTCTCAACTCCTGGGCTCAAGTGATCCCAAAGTGCTGGGATTTTAGGCGAGAGCCACCACGCCCTGCCTCATTAGATTTTTAAAGGGATCCATGACACCAAAATTATTAAGATCTGTGAATTAGATACTTTTGTTCAGGATGACTCCTCTTGGCTTTAAGCAGTTTTCTATCAAAGTTTTGCTATCATCCTATATTAATTATGTTTAGGCTAAAACTAGTCACCTAATCATTTTAGCTATGATTTGTTGACTAGCCATTAAACAGTATAAGATATTTCATATGGATTTGCATATATGTTAAAGTCTATTTATTTGCATATAAATTTCTTAGGAGACTTTCCGTCTTAAATATTGAATAAATATTCAGTATTGGACTCATAGGCTTAAAGAAATGTTGTTTAGACTTTTTAACAGAAAAGAGTCTAGATGTAAAGTTTTTAATAATGGTTATTTCTGCATGGTGGAATTATGGGGGGTATCTGTTTTCATTTATAAACTTAAATGTATTCTAGGCTTTCTACACAAAACATACATTACTTTTCAAATTAAAAATTTTATATATCTGGAAAAGTTATGAATTTCTAATTGATATTAATATGAGAGTCAATGTCAAAACTTTTAAGTGATTTTTTTTATGTTGATGTAGAGTTTAAAGTTATCCAGTTAGATCTACCTAGTGAAAAACTGATTTATGTTAAAATGTTTGTTCTCCAGAAACAACTATATTTGTCTTTTACCATAGATACTTTGGCTTGCTGCATTCTGAATAGGATGAACGTCTCTTTTTCAAACCAACATAATAACTGACTGTAGAAATTTACTTGTTATAATGTATGGTAAACATTAGTACCCCTCAAAAAAATTACTACTTCCTTTTAGAAGGCTTTCATTTGATATTATGGTGCTTACCTTGTAAGTATATGACTGTGGACTTACTAAGATATGTTGAAATGTTAATACTTTCTTTTGAAGCAGAGAGGTATCTTCTGTTAAAGGATTAGAGTGGAAAGGGTGTGCTGCTTTAGGAGCCACATTAATGACTCAGTGAAAGGCATTGGTGATAACGATGTATTGCAGTTTAAATATGTATACATCAGCTAATTTATTAATAGTGAATGAAATATACAGAAGTTGAGAGAATAGTTTATTATAATGAACTCCCATGAACCTATAACTCAGCTTTAACAGTTATTAACCTGTGGCCAATCTTGTTTTATCTATACTCCCAAAGCCCTGATTGATTTTTAAAAAATTAGTATTTGTTAGTATTAATCATGAAATAGGCTGGCCGGGCACAGTGGCTCACACCTGTAATCCCAACACTTTGGGAGGCCGAGGTGGGCAGATCACTTGAGGCCAGCAGTTCAAGACTAGCCTGGCCAACGTGGCAAAATCCTGTCTCTACTAAAAATACAAAAATATTAGCCGGGTGTGGGTGGTGTGCACCTGTAATCCCAGTTACTCGGTAGGCTGAACCAGGAGAATAGCTTGAACCTGGGTGGTGGAGGTTGCAGGTTGCAGTGAGCTGGTATTGTGCCATTGCACTCCAGCCTGGGTGACAGAACAAACTCTGTCTCAAAAAAAAAGAAAAAAAAAGAAAAACGGTCTTGAGAAATTACATTTATGTTTTTATTATTATTTTTAATTGTACTGAAAACACATAACATAAACATTTACTGTCAACCATTTTAAATTCATGTGTTGAGTATGTTCACATTGTTATGCAACTGATCTTTAGAACGTTATCTTGGAATATTGAAACTCTATACCCATTAAACAGCAGCTCCCCATTTCTGCCCCTGTCACAGCCCTGATATCCACCATTGTTTTTTGTTTCTGTAAATTCGACTACTTTAGGTACCTCATGTAAGTAAATCTTACAGTATTTGTCTTTTTTTGACTCGCTAATTTCATTTAGCATAATGTTTTCAAGGTTCATCTATGTTGTAGCATGTGACAGGGTTTCCTTCTTTTTAAGGCTCAGTAGTATTCTATTGTATGCATAAGCCACGTTTTGTTTATCCATTCAACCATCAATGGACATTTGGATTATTTCCACTTCTTGGCTATTGTGAATAATGCTACTATAAATATGGATATGCAAATATCTCTAGGAGACCCTGCTTTCAACTCATTTGGATATATACCCAGAAGTAGGATGGCTGGATCATATGGTAGCTCTATTTATAATTTTTTGAGGAATCACCATATGCGTTCCATCGTAGTTGCACTACTTTACAATCCCCACAGTGCACAAGGGTTCTAATTTCTACACATTCTTGCTAATGCTTGTTCTTTTCTTATTCCTTTTTTTGGGATGTTAGCATTCCTGAGTGTGAGGTTATATCTCACTGTGGTTTTGATTTGCTTTTCTCTAATGATTAGTGACATTGAACATCTTCTTATGCTTATTGGCTATTCATATATTATCTTTGTAGAAATCTTTATTCAAGTCCTTTTTCCATTTTTAAATCTTTGTTGTTGTTGAGTCATAGTAATTTAAAAATGTAATTTATGTATTAGCCCCTTATTAGATATATGATTTGCAGATATTTCTGTGCGTTCTGTAGGTTACCTTTTTATTGTGTTGATTGTTTCTTTTGCTGCACAGAAGTTTGATATAGTTTCATTGGTCTAGTTTTGCTTTTGTAGCTGAGCTTTTGGTGTTACATGCAGGAAATCATTGCCAAATCCAATTTATGAAGTTTTCTCCTGTGTTTTCTTCTAGGAGTTTTACAGTTTTGGGTCTTATGTTTAGATCTTCAATCAATTTTGAGTCATTTTTTGCATCTGGTGTAAGCTAAAGGTGCAACTTTATTCTTTTGCATGTGGATATCCAGTTTTCCCAACACTGTTGAGGAGGTTTTTCTTTCTCCATTGAGTGCTCTTGGCACCTTGTTGAAGATCATTTGACTGTTATATGAGGGTTTATCTGTGGGCTGTTTACTTTATTCCACTGGTCTATATGTCTGACTTTATGCCACTTTTTGACACTGTTTTGATTACTATAGTTTCATAATAAGCTTTGGAATCAGGAAGTATGAGGTTTCCAACATTCTTCTTCCTTTTCAAGACTGCCTATTTGAGGTCCCTTGAGATTCCATATGAATGTTAGGATTTATTTTTCTATTTATGCAAAAAATGCCATTGGGATTTTGATAGGGATTGCACTGATCTCTGGATTGCGTTGGGTGGTATTGACATCTTAATGGTATTAAGTTTTCCAAACCTGTGAACCTGGGATGTCTTTAAATTTATTTGTCACTTTTTAATTTCAAAAATGTTTTGTCATTTTCAGTGTACAAATTTTTCACCTAATTGACTAGGCTTATTCCTAAGGATTTTTTTATTTTTGATGCTATTGTAAGTGGAATTGTTTAATTTTGTTTTGGATTGTTCATTGTTATTGTATAGAAATGCAGCTGGTTTTTGTGTGCTGTTTCCCACACCTTTGCTGAATTTATTCTAACAGGTTTTTGTTTTGTTTGTGTGTATGAGTGTGTATCTATAATCTTTAGAGTTTTTTTTACAAGTAAGATCATGTCATTTGAGAACAGAGATGATTTCAACTTCTTCCTTTCTGGTTTGGATGTCTTTTGTTTCTTTTTCCTGCCTAATTTCTCTGAGTAAGACTTCCAATTCTATGCTAAATAGAAATGGCCAGAGCAGCATCTTTGTCTTCTGCCTGATCTTAGAGGAAAAGCTTTCAGTTTTCCATAGTTGAGTATAATGTTAGCAGTGGGCTTTTCATATATGGTCTTTATTGTGTTGAGGCAGTTTCCTTCTAGTCCCAGTTTTTTTGGTATTTTTACCATGAAAGGATGTTGAGTCTTGTCAAATGCTTTTTCTTTATCAACTTATATGATCATTGTGATTTTTGTCCTTTATTCTGTTAAGGTGGTATATTACAATAAATTTCATATATTGAAACGTCCTTGCATTCCAGGAATAAAGATTATACACTTGATCATGGTGTATAATCTTTTAAATATGCTGTTAGATTAGATTTGCCCTCTGATTGTTTTGATTATTTTTGAAGCAAATACCAGGCATCTTATTACTTGATTCATTTGATCTAAAAATATTTCAGTATGTATTTTTAAAACATGGGGATTTTCAGAAATAATTATAAGATTATCACATCAGACATCTCAGTTTACTGTAATTCTTTAATGCCATCCAATGTCCAGTCAGTAGTCGTATTTTCTCAATTGTTTTATTTTTATAGATACAGTTTGTTTAATCAGGGTACTTAAGTTCTGTGACTTACGATTGCTTTGTAGGTTTCTGAAGTCACTTTCAATTTATAGGTTAAATTCTGTCTTTTTAATCTTGCTGTATTTTGTTTAAGAAGCCATGGTTTACTTGATGGTAGATCTTTCTGATTGCATCCTGTGATGCAATCTTTGTGATATAGTTTATTATATTTCTCTGTCCCCTGTATTTCTTGTAAATTGTTACTTCTAGGGGTTTGGTTGGATTTTTATTATTGTATTTTATTTTATTTTTTTGAGACGGAGTTTCGCTCTTGTTGCCCAAGTTTGGGTGCAATGGCGCGATCTCAGCTCACTGCAATCTCCGTGTCCTGTGTTCAAGCGATTCTTCTGCCTCAGCCTCTGGAGTAGCTAGGATTACAGGCATGCACCACCATGCCTGGCTACTTTTATATTTTTAGTATAGACGGGGTTCCTCCATGTTGGTCAGGCTGGGCTCGAACTCCTGACCTCAGGTGATCCACCTGCCTCGGCCTCTCAAAGTTCTGGGATTACAGACGTGAGCCACTGCGCCCGGCCACTTCTTTATTAATTTTTTAAAGAGTGTTTTTCTGATTAGTAATGTTAAAGCAAGCTAAATATGGCCTGAGAAGGACCCTGTACTTCTATATTTGAGTCCTTGCAGATGAACTATAATCTAACTTAATCGGTAGGCAAGATTGAAAACCTAATTTAGGAGTATGTGCCCGTAACAATAGCTGAGTCTTGGCCAATCCCAGCAGCCACATACTTCAACCACTCATACACTGCTGAGTGTTCAGACTGTATTCAAATACGACAAACGCCAACCTGTAACCAGTCCAGCTATTTCTGTACCTCCCTTCTGATTTCTATACATCACTTCCCTTTTTAATCTATAAATTTGTTCTGACCACAGGGCATCCCTGGGGTCTCTCTGAATCTGCTGTAGTTCTATGGGCTGCCTGATTTCTGAATTGTTCATTGCTCAATTAAACTCCTTTAAATTTAATTCAGCTGAAGTTTTTCTTTTAACAGTAACACTGACCAGGAGCAGGAGCACTTGTGACTATTGCCAGTGCCTACCATTTTTGGGCATAAACATCTACCATGCATGGTGCTGAGATCATTCATATCTATTAGCTATTTGATTTTACACATATAGGTTCTCTATTGTTATCCTTGCTTTGTAGTTAAGGGCACTGGTGCCTAGAAAGTGTAAATAAATTATCCCACTGGTATACAGCAGGTAGGTAGCAGAGCTGGACTCTGAACCCAGGTTTGTCTGACTTTTGAGTCAGGCAAAATTCTGAAGAATGTGTGTTTTAACTAAAATGCTTTTTGAGGAGTTCAGTGGGATTTGTAGACTGGTAAAGAAAGACTTGCAGTGTGGGATGTGCAGGAGTTAAGTGTGAAGAAGGATCTTTTATTGACCATGAGCAGTAGGATCTGTTTGCTCAGTTGCAATCAACTGAACCACTCATGGGCTAACTGCCCTCACCTCAGGTCAAGAGATATTTGTTATCTGAATGTGGATAGTTTACTGGGAAACAATGTTGCTGGTAAATGTGTGTTACAGATCTAGCCTATTTAACAATTTAGTCCAAGAGGAAAGAGGATTCATGAAGCAGATGTGGATTCTGGTCCTTAAGATGGGTGAGAATCTAGTGACTGGCTACCAAATTACTTATTGAAAAATTAGTTTTACAGTTTCAAACCAGACACAGAAGAAACCTTAGATATAGTCAAATTAGAGGAGACAGACAGTACGCTAATAAACAGATAAACATCTGATATAATGGCAGATACTGATGAGCTCCCTGCAGAAAAGTAAAACAGGGCACAAGGATAAAGAGTGGTGGGGTAGAGTGGGACCGGGCGCCGTTTAGATGCAGAGGTCTGAGAAGCCCTCTCTAAGGAAGTAACATTGGAGAAGAACCTGAAAGTAGGGGAGGGAAGAACCTTATAGGTACAGGGGACAGCAAAGGTGGGAATTTGCCTAGGGCTCTTGGGAAATAGCTATGAAGGAAGGTGTGAGAGCAGGCACAGAAGATTACGCCACAAAGGCTAGGGAGGTGGCAGACAGCTCAGGACGTTCATAATACTAGGACACACAATTCTATCTCCTGAGTGTGGGCAGCTCCTTATATGGCTTTAGTTATTTGTTCCTGTTTTCCATCTTCCTTTGCCTTTGCTGTCCTATTTCTAGAAAGAATGTGCTTGCTTTGTTACCCAAAGGACAGGGTCTGAGTTCTATCACAGATTTCCTCAGAAGAACGTGACACAGACTGGGCGGAGTCTCTGGGTTTAGCCAAATGAATCCATTGTGATATCTCGTGGTTTGGGGGAAAAAAAACAATCATTGTTTCAAAAATAAGATATAGTATATGACCCTTATATATTTTATAATTAGAATATGGGCCTAATGTTTTAAATTTAGTAGGAAACGAATTTCTTGTGGAAGTACATAGCAGAATTTTTAACTGGCAGCATGATCTATAATATAGCAGCTACCTCCTTCCTGTAAACACTTGTGTTGGAATGTTTTGCATTCCCATGAAACAATTTTCCCAAATGTGTCTTTTTAGAGGAAATGTAAATTATTCTCATGCTATTGTGGTAATGAGAACATGGTTAAAAAAACAAAAAACAAAAAACACCACCACTAACAACCACAAAAAAACCACCCTGAACTTGCACTGGCCTTGGTAATGTAAGAAATGTTGATACAAGTATGCTATCATAGAGAATGCAGAGAAGTTACCTGGTTTGTCCCCAAATGGAGATTTTTTTAAGTCTAGCTCGTTGTCTAATGTGTATTTGCATCCTTTAGTGTTTAACCAGTTTTTTTTTTTAATCCAGTGAATCCAGGTAATTTGACTTTCCACTGATAAAATATTTACTTGTCATATTAGGCAGGGTGCTAAACTTGGAAATTAAAAGTACTGAGTTAAATTTAAAATTTGTTGAAAAGTATTCATCATGATGTATTCTATTTAATGTTTTGGCAGTGCCTCTGGCTCTTCTCATTTAACATGCTGGGAGACAGACTGGCAGCAGTTGTAAGTTGAAACCTGGTTGTATGCAGAATGAGACTGATAGGGGTACAAAATAAAATGGAGAAAATTTGAAAGTGTTACTGTGTGTTTCCTTAAATTAAAATGTGACACGTTTGCTTAAAATAGAGTTTGTCAGGGCTATTATAACTTCATGTTAGATGATCCTAAGACTGAAACTGGTTTTAAATATTGTTCCGAGGAATAACCAAATTTGTCTCTTAAAATGTTGTCATTATGTCACACAATTTGTTTTTATATAATAAGCATGTTTTACAATATGTTTGAGTCATTTTCCCCAGTAGACCTGAAATTTATTACTCAGAGGAAAAGCATGCATTTACAATATATTCTTAGCTGCTCCTTTCTATCATTCAGCTGTCAAGTCCTATGGAATCTAAAATAGAACTCAACCAATGGGAGACAGGCTCCACACTGTTTACTGGACAATTCGGATGTGGACAGTTTTATCATGCACTGCAGCGTCTGTGTTGCAGTGTTGAGGCAGCAGGATGCGGAGCGCTGTTCAAGTTTTCCAGTGGTGTCCCTCAAAGGGACAACTTTGAAAGATAGCTAGCTTCTAAAAAATAAGAAATAGACAGTTACTGTACCTGACTTGGGGCTGCTCTTAATCAAGTGCTGCATTGCAAGGAAGATAATATTCAAGCGTTATGAAGGCGGAGAAGGATCCTGACGACGAAGAAAATATCGTTAGAGATCCAAGCTAAGTGTAGCACAGTATGTGAGGGACTGAGTCACTTGTCAGGAGTTTGTCTGAGGGTTTGCTTTGTGAGCTTACAGAGATTTGTAACTTTATGCAAAGTAGTTTGCCATTAGCAACAAGAAACTAAATCCTGTCTATGATGAACTGTTGGTTTTCTTGTGCTCCTAAGAACAGAGTAGGTATCCCAGTAGTCTAGTGTAACAAAAGATTCTTGGTTAGGCTTTCTGAACTGTGTTCTTTTAAAATGCACTACTGTTTTATTAATTTGGTTTGCTTTATTTTTTTCTTCTTGATTTAGTTGATTAGCAGATTGGGGTTAGTAATAGAAAACAAAAGTTCTTTCTTTCTCTGGGTTTAAAAAGCACATGATAAAATCTTAATAATTGTACAGTGTTACTGTTAACTGACAGTGAATCGCAGCTGAAAATGGTACTTGGTGTAGAACTGAAAGTCATATGATAATGTGAGACTTTAATCACATTTAATTATCTTTAAAGAAAGCCTTGTTTTTGAATTTTTACCACTTTTTGGTGATTTAAATGGCTCTTTTTTCCACCAGCAAGTTTACTTGGAAATAAACTTGAGATTATTTTAATTGTAAGGATAGACTAATCAAATCTAGAATAAGCATTTGTGTGTTAAGTGTGATTTAATCCTTTAGACATTTGAAAATACAATGTCTTGTAAGCTTATGTTCACTACCACTCCCCAAATTGGAGTCAATAAACTGTTTTGTTTTTGTTTTAAAGCTTAAGAAAGGTGATACGTAAAATGTAACTTAGATATGGAGCCCATAGGTAGGGTTATTCTGTAAGTTGGCAGTTTAAACTTTTGAAGTTAGGAAGAAGGGGGTTCATCACCAAATTTAACTAATTTAGAGACAATTCTAAAATATGTGTAGGTACTTGAACCAGGTTCCATTAAAATATTAAATTACAGGAGTAAGTTAAAATTTTAATGTATTTGTCTTTTTTCATAATCATTCTCTACATCAAATATTTAATTTTACATTACTTGTTTAACAAGAAAATTAGTGATGGTGATTTTTTTTACTTTTATTTTTTGGTTTATAGGGAATAGTAGATATAAAATTATCATATTGATCAAACATTTAGAGGATATACAAGTGATTCAGTTTTTTTCTCAGAGATTTGTTAGGGTATTTGTGGCCCTAGGATTTGTTTTGTAAGTTAAGTGAAAAATACCCAGATCTTTTTTTGTTCTAGAAATAATACTAGATTTAGCACAGAATTTACTAGTAAATTGGTATAATATTTTAAAAGGCTAAAATATCAACTGTTTAACATGTATTTTAGTTCTATGTTCTGACATTTATGCTTATTGAGAAAAGATCTAGGTTATTGGCTTCAGAATACCTTGAATGTATTTTTGCTTATCAAAGTTAGAGATAACCTTGATATGATTAAAATGTATGTTATATGAGACATCCTCCTTAAAAACCTCACCTTTAATCTTCTAAATACACATATACAGAATTTTTATTAAAATTAAAAATCTATTTTTTATAAAAACAATACATATGGAATGTAAAAAGGGAGAAAATGAAAGTAAGCTGTGATCTTAGTATTTTCAGATGTTAAGCAGTTAATACTTTAGAGTCTGTCATCTTTAGCTTTTTCTATGTAAAAGTTTTATTTTATTCTAATATATAAACATAATGAATTGCTTTCTGTATAGAATATGTGTGTGTATATTTAATTTGCCTCCATAAATATATTTCCAACAGTACTTTTTAAATAAATGTCTATGTTAGGGGGGTAGTTTCTTAAAATGTATGTAGAATTCCACTGCATCTAAGAGTCCTAGGAGATATGTAACCAGAGCCAAATCTGAAAGTGTGATTTGAAATCTGAAAGGGTGTGGGAAAACCACACTGATTTTGGAACTATAAAAGTCATGGTCGGGCTTGAACACTTAAGACATTTACTGTCTCTGGGGCCTTGGCTTTTCTTATCTGCTAAATGGAGATGATAATTTTAGTTTACTAGGGTTGATTGGGACCTTAGTGCCTGGTACAGGGTGGGTGTTCAGTAGTTACTGATTTTCTTTTTTGCCTCAAAGGCAAAGAGAACTGGGCAGAGAACAAAAGAAACATGCTTTCCCTCAAAAGTATAATTTTAAATGTTTCTTGTATATCTTGTGTCTTGTATATCTTGTTTAAGATACACAGATTTTATAACTCTGCTCTCCTAATGAAGCTAGCACAGAAGGGAGAAGGAAATTTGGAATGCAATTGGAAAATAAGTTATGTATTATGCAGTACTGCTTTCTCTTCTCTTTTTTTTCCTTTCTTTAGGAAATCTTAACTAATGTAGTATGCCATATTTACTTTTTTTTTTTCGTTTTTGTAGCATGCAGCAGATTGGAATAAATATGATGACCGATTGATGAAAGCAGCAGAAAGGGGGGATGTAGAAAAAGTGTCCTCAATCCTTGCTAAAAAGGGGGTCAATCCAGGCAAACTAGATGTGGAAGGCAGATCTGCGTAAGTATTATTGATGATAAAAGCGTGTCTGAAGGGAATTGTCTTGGGATACAAATGAAACTTGTGAATTGTAGTTATCAACTTATTAAGAAATTCTGCCAAAACCTGCACTATAAAATCTTTCAAACAAACTAATAATTGTTCTCAATTTAAAAGATGTCCAGTCTAGAGAGAGAACACCAGAATACTACCCAGTGGTCTAGAATTGTTTAGACCCGGTGGCAAACCACAGCCTATGGTTATTTGGTGCATTTTCATTATCAGCCTTTTTGTATTCCTTATCATATTTGCTCTTTGAAGCAGCCTGATAAAAGAAGTGGGAAAAAGTTTACGGAGGTTAAATAATTTGGTCTCATTTCAGGTAAAGTCACAGAGCTGGAATGTGAACCCAAGCTTTGTGTCTTTGAAGAGTTCTGTAAATTACACTCTTTTCTCCCAACCCCCAATCCATTTTTATACTTGGATAATTCACTTAAATGAGAATGCTTAGAGCAGAAAGGAGGCAGAATAACTAGTGTGGGTTAGGGAGATACAGGTAATAATCCCACCCTTTTGTTTTTTTGTTACTGAGGGGAACTGCTGGCTTGTGTATATGCTTATGAACCATGTGTCTGTCTTCTCCCCCTCGTCTCAAATCTTTATTATTTCCTTTCTTGCTGTGAGTGGGGAGCAGTTGGGTTAAAGGGTAGATCTGGTGTCTGTTATGACCCTCTATACTTATAGCATTTAAAACCTTATCTGGGAACCCTTCCAAAGTTAGAGGTGAAAAGTCTCATTTCCTAAAAATTCTTCTCAGTCTTGTACTTGCATGAATTTATTCAGAATATTATAACTGGAAACCAGATACTAAATATAGAAATGAATATTAGGAAGTGAATAGTTAATGTGTGATGTGGGTCACTGCCTTGGAATGCTTAGATATTAAATATAGTAAAGATAACAAAACAGAACTATAAATTAAGTAGTTTTTAAGAGCAATAAAGTTGGAAAAGTTTCAAGTTCATAATGTTTCACTTTTATCAAGTAGCAGTTTGATAGTTATGGAAACATTGGTTATTTTGAATCTTGTCCCATTACTGAATTTTAAGCTATTTATAGGGCTCACAGTATAAATTGTGAAAATTTAATATCCAAAAGTGACATTGCTTTTCATGTTTCTTTTTTCTCAAATGCTAAGATGATAAAAGATAAAGGGAATCTTTTTTGGGATGAAACTTTTCAGTGAAACCTACATCACTGACATCAATTCTGCCCATTCATACTTTGAATGTTTTGAGTGAATGGTGGCTTGAGTTTTTGTTTGGAGTTTTTGATATAAGGTTCAATTTTGAGTGACATTAAATAGTCAGTTATAATGGTGTAATTTTATGAACTGTGAACTTTAGTTTTTGAAATATTTGAGGAGTGTTAGTCTTGAAGTTTTCATTGTAGAGAGTAGAATTTTTTTTATTTTTTATTTATTTTTTATTTTTCTGAGATGGAGTTTTGCTCTTGTTGCCCAGGCTGGAGTGCTATGGCATGATCTCAGCTCACCGCAACCTCTGCCTCCAGAGTTCAATTGATTCTCCTGCCTCAGCCTCCCGAGTAGCTGGGATTACAGGAATGCACCACCAGCCCTGGCTAATTTTGTATTTTTAGCAGAGACAGGGTTTCTTCGTATTGGTCAGGCTGGTCTTGAACTCCCGACCTCAGGTGATCTGCTCACCTTGGCCTCCCAAAGTGCTGGGATTACAGGCGTGAGCCACTGCACCAGGCCGAGAGTAGAATTCTTTCTAGCATTCGTAGAATTAAGTATTTCCCTTTTTTTAACTCACACGCAAACTCTATTCTTAATTAAAGCATGTTGTATTTAGTCAAGTGTGGGACATGTTACAAATATATTTTCTGTATTTACAAAAACAATTTGTTTCAAATGATTGTTTTTAATTTTGAAATTTATTTCTAAATTTAAGACAAAAGAACATGTACTTCTTGAGCTTAATTTGGTTTCAAAAATGAAATACTTGAAGCCTAGCCATAGTTACTGCAAGGATCTGTTTTCTTCCTGTTTGACTCTCTCCTAACGTACAGCCCTTCGACGGCCCAATCCAAGATGGGGAAGGTTCACCAAGGATTCCACTGCTACTTGGAGAGCAGTGGACTCCAGTTTGTGTCTCCCCATTTCGTTAAGGCTGTCAAAGTGCTGTTCAGTACTTTGGAATTAGCAAATGTTCCCAGGGAAAAAGTGACCTCAAATACTAAGCTCACTTCTCTGGGCCTTCGTCCTACCTTGCATCCTGGCCTAGTAACTTTTTACTATTTTGTTAGCTCACTGACACCTTTAAGCATGTCTCATATTTTTTGCAGCTTTTCTAGTTGTCCTCAGTAGTAACGTTTGTCCAAGTTACATGTATCTCTTGTTATAGAAGAAGTCCATGTCTTGTTTTTAAAAGAAAAAAACAGAGTTGCTTTTTAAATTGCAAAACAGTATTTTTTGTAAAGCAATTTTTCAAATTTCCTATATAATTCTTTGCATATGTTTTAATGATTGATATATTTTCTTTCCAAAGCACATCTGTTTATAGCACATCAGCATTACTAATGCATTGTAGATTTGTTGTGATTTCTGACCTTTTGTACATCATTATAATGTGGATCTCTTTTGAAGAAAGAGGTCTTCCACATTTTGTGATCTAAGAAATGAAAACAAGCAAACAACAAAACAATGATATCTCTAAGATTGTTGGGAGACTACCTTTACTAAAGGAAATTAGCATTCTTCAAAAAGTTCTTACGGTGCATTGCATAGTATAATTCCCAGTTTCATTGTGGCAGAGGGATTATAAGGCGGAGATACTCAGCCTTACAGCGATTTAATTTAGTAGAAGGAGAACTTACCTGATTCTTAAGACCACTATATTCCTTTTACCAGAAACATCTTTCTAATTCAGATTGTACACAAACCTGCTTTACTTGGTAGTGCTTGGTCTATAGTTTGCATTTATATCCATTGTAATACTAATAGCTTCGCAAGACTGAGTCTTGTAATATCTGGAAATGAATTTGTAAGCTATCATCAGATTTTGTCTCCAAGCATGCAGTTATTCAAATATTTGAGAGTTTGTCATTTGACTGGCACTGTTACTGGTTTGGGGGATGTAATAGGAAGCAAAACTAGACAAAAATCCCTGCTTTCATTGAGTTGAGCAGGAAGAGATTGATAGACTATAAAGAAAGTAATGAATTTATTCTATTACAAAATATTAAATCCTATATAGAATAATAAAGGCAGGCATTGGGGGAACTAGGAGTACTAACATTTTGGTGAATGGGGAAATGTAAACAATTTCAATGGTGTGTGGTCAGGGAAGACCTCTGCTGAGAGTGGGCTTCAACAGTGTATCTGTATCCTGGCACCTGCTGAGCACTTTCACATTTTTTGTTTCCTGGCATCTTTAGAATGGTTATTG
This sequence comes from Chlorocebus sabaeus, assembly GCF_047675955.1. Taxonomy (NCBI): domain Eukaryota; kingdom Metazoa; phylum Chordata; class Mammalia; order Primates; family Cercopithecidae; genus Chlorocebus; species Chlorocebus sabaeus. The sequence goes on along the minus strand of NC_132929.1, from coordinate 46,486,089 downwards.
CACTTACTTAAGGCCTCAGTTCTATTTCTACTTGTGTTCAACATCCTTTGCCAACAACTATTGTGTTTACCAGTTTGAATTTGTAGAGTAATATTCAATGTCAGTGGCAGTTCTTTTTGTTAAATTCAGCATAATTCATAGATTCACAGAATGTCAGTTCTTACTGCACACAAAGTATTTCTGTGTTTGTTGATTAATAAAATATTAGATGATCAAATAAATAACGAAATATTGTTACCTAGCATTTTGAATACTTGATAGCTTAAAGTTAGTTTTTTAACTTTAACTTGCCTTATTAGGAAACTTATTCAATTATTCCCGTTCATGTGAAACTTAAGCCAATCATACAAGCCCAGGCGTTTGAACAGAAGGAAGAATTAACTGGTAGTTGGTAATTAGTTGGTAATGTTTGGGAGGAAGGCGCTGATTCTTTTGTGATTTTAAGGGTAGTTTAGCTTGTTGTTTTGAAGGCTTTTCTTAGGTTTAGTTTGATAATTCTAAAAAGAAGAGATAAGTGTTTGGATCTGTCTTTGGCCTCAGCATTCTGCTAGACTAAATAAAATAATGAAACTATTTGAAACTAAATAAAATAATCTGATAGAACATTTTCAGTGCATTTATTAAGATCCAACCAGCAGTGCTTTTGCTATAAACTTTAGAGTTAATGATATTATAGTGTAAACTTTCTCTTATTAAGGCTTTTGCACGTTCGTATATTTCATTGGTTCTAAGCAGATATTTTTAGAAAGTGTTGGCTGCTTATGTAAATAGGATAGGTTTCTTTTTTAAATTTTAATTAAATATATTGGTGTTCTAATGTAGCCTTTAAAACATGTGTGTTTGTGTGTTTGTGTGTGTGTGTGTGTGTGTTGAATAAAGGGTGACATTAATGTAACATTTAAGGTGACCTTTGGTCATTTCCTTAGCATAACAAATTTTTGTTGTTGTTGTTTAGCTTCCATGTTGTGGCCTCAAAGGGGAATCTTGAGTGTTTAAATGCCATCCTTATACATGGAGTTGATATTACAACCAGCGACACTGCAGGTATGTTTACCTCCATAGTTAATTGTAAAACATAAAGCGAAAACAAACATTGTCCACTGCTAACATTTTTATTCAGACTTAAATGTGATTTAAAGAGAGACATCTCAATTTTCTGTTTTTAAATAGTTGAGAAAAAGTTTACTTCTGAGGTATTGTGGGATAGGTCAAGTATAGGGAATTTAGGAGAAAGGATTGCTTTATTGATGAGCAGCTGGAGACCTGAATTCTAGTGCAGGTCCAAGTAGTGTTACAGGATCCTAAAACCTCAGATTTTGAAGAACCATTAGGGACCATTTAGTTTATATTCATATACTGTTGATTAATGAATATGAATTCTTTCTATTGTGAGGTCATTTGGCATTTGGTTGGATGTTTCTTGTGATAGAGAACTAACTGCCACATAACAGCATTATCATCAAGGACAACAATAATAACAAGAATAGCTGACGTGTATATAACATTTAATAGCTATTCTTCTAAGCACTTTACCCACTCATTTTATCCTCACGTCAACCCAGAGAGGTTCTGAGGCCCTGAGCTGTTAAGTAACTTGGCCCAAGGCCCTTCAGTAGCTAAGTCGCAGTCAGAATCTGTATTCTTAACCATTATGCCTCATAAGGAACCCATTCTGTACCTAGCTATGTTTATAAAAAAATCATTTTTTATAGAGAATCAAAATGTATTTCTTACTCAGTTTTCTGCTTACACTTATTTGTACCTTTGTCTGTTCTTTAAAATCTTACAAGAGAAGTTTGTACATCAAAGGTAGACCTTTAAGTATTTGAATATAACTCTCTCTTTTGTGCCATGAGAGTGCTAGTTTCCTATCTATCAGGATAAACATTCTCACTTCTCTGGGACTGTTGACAGCTTAGTTCTTTGCAGTTCTACTTTGTGTTTCTGTTAAATACAGGAGTTGACTCAGAACTAAAAGGTTTTGTTTGTTAGTTTTTACAGTTTTTTATCCTGTGATTCCATGTATGGGCAAATAAATACATCACTGTTACCCAGCATTGTGTTTAGAAATGGAAGGGAAGGAGAGGGAGACAGATCATAATTGAAGTAGTGAGGTAAATCTTTAATTAAGAATACATCAGATTCTAAGAAGACCAAATTCAATTTATCTGCTACCTTTGAGTGAACAAAGAAATGTGTTTATTGCTTATATATGCTTTCCATTGATGTAGAAGAACATTTATTTTTAGACATTTTGGACTAACCATGCCTTTTCGGAGCTCTTAAGACTATTTATTATGCTGATTCCAATTCAAACAAGTGTCTTTGTTGTTTTTGCCTGTATTCTTTCTGCTCTAGACATTTTGCCTAGTGGCTAATCCAGTGACTTCTGCCTGCCTTCTTTCATTGCAGATCAAGCTCAAATGCTTTCCCAAGCTCAGCAGACATTATTTCATATACTGCACCCCAACATACCATGTTTAACTCTTCCTGTCTTTTGTTTTTGCTGCTATTTATATTTTCATTTGATATGTTTTATTACGTTTGTCTCTAGAGTTGTCCTTTATTGAATACAAGAGTCTTTTCTCAATTGCTGTAATGTCCGTTATAATCCAGACATTACAGCAATTAAATTTGAACACACATCTTTATGTGTATTATCTTAAGTGCTGTTTAATATATAAGTGTATTTAAAATGACCAGATTTCAAATTAGTGCAGTTTTGAGATATTTGTTACTTAGGTCTTACCAGGTATGCACCTGTGTGTTGTAATTTATGTTGGTATGCTTTAGATCTGATGTTTCCTTGATTTTTTGCTACCATATCTCTACTGGCTAGATTTGGTGTTTCCTTAGTCCTGACCTGACATTTTTATGTGATCAAGTTTCTGTACCATTTTGTAGAACACCAGGTACTCTTGCCACTGTGCCTAACCTTACCATCTCCACTCCATGCTATCTCTTACTTCACATGTAAATGACAGTTATTTTAGTCACTTTTCACAATGTGAAATGTTTCTAGGACACTTGTTCATGAACAGGAGCGAACTGAAATTTGAAATCACATCTGATCGACTTGTAATTAGAGGATGTTTGGGTGTGGTTGAATATATTATATCTGTACTTACTGAAAAACCTGAAAGACCTGGACTCACTCTATTTTGTTCTGCAGCCTGGTTAGTCAGCTACACAGAAGTGACCAAAAAGTTGAAAGCCAGTTTATTTATCCCTCCAAGATGAATAAAACATAAATTACTTTTCTAGCAAAAAGGTCTACTTGTGAAATCAAATTGTGGCGTTTTTGTTTTTTTCTGACAGGGTTTCGCTTTGTCACTTAGGCTAGAGTGTGGTGGCATGATCATGTCTACTACAACCTTGACCTCCTGTGCTTAAGTGATCCTCTGCCCTCAACCTCTTAAGTAGCTAGGACTACAGGAATACATCACCACACTTGACTAATTTTTATGTTTTGTAGAGATGGGGTTTCACTATGTTGCCCAGGCTGGTCTCAAACTCCCAGGCTCAAGCAATCCACCTGCCTAGGCCTCTCAAAAGTACTGGGATTGCAGATGTGAGCCACCGTGTCCGGCCCCCAAATTATATTTTAAGAAGTTTGTGGCCAGGTGTGATGTCTCATGCTTGTAATCCTAGCACTTGAAGCAGCAGGATTGCTTGAGGCCAGGAGTTCAAGACCAGTCTGGGCAATACAGTGAGACCCTGTCTCTACACAAAATAAAATAAATTAGCTGCACATGGTGGCATGAGCCTGTAGTCCCAGTTACTCTGAAGGCTGAGCTGTGAGGATTGCTTGAACCCAGGCATTCGAGCCTGCACTGAGCTATGAGGCTGCACACTAACCTGCATGACAGAGTGAAACCTTGTCTCTAAAAGGATAAATTGAAAAGAAAAGAAGTTTGTGAGATTAGAGGGAAATTAAGAGCATTAAATGTTAGAAGGTGGAACAGTCTGGTTAAATCCTTATATCTTTCACCATCCAAGAGGTGTTTGGATAAAGAAATATAATTAACAAAAATAGTGTTTGGAGGTAGAACTTTCCTACAAGTTTCTTTTCTGGTATTCAGAATTAACCTTTCAGATTACCTGGTAACTCTCCTCCCTACCCGCTTTGGCATTTCCTTTAAAATGCACATTTTATACAAATTATATTTGAACGAGCTGTCTGATTTTCAGAGATACAATTACATAATAAACTTTGAATTTTAGCCAAAGCATGAAAATCAGTTAAGGAATACCCTTTCTATGCCTTACGCTTCTAAACTTTCTCAATTTTCAGTGTCCACACTGCCTATTTGGAAATGTAATGTGAAATCTCGGTATTTCTTTATCCGTCTTCTTTACTCATTGTCTTTCTCTCCTTTCCCTTTTCTCTGTGCCAGTATTTAATTACCTGCTGTGTTTTAGGTACTGTTCTACATGCTGGGGATATAGTAGTGAATACAAGAAAGTTCCTGCTTGTTATAGATTTGTATAATTAGTTTTTCTTTCTACATTCATTGTTTTGGTATGTATATCATCTCTTACTAAAATATCAAACTAGATGAAACATCTTTGGAAACCGAAAGTATACTTACAGATTAAGTATGTTGTCAACTAGTTTTGGAAAAAACGAATCATATTTCTTTAAAACTCCTCAATTCACATATGAAGAAAATAATCCTTCACATGTATCTTAAATTATTTATAGGGAGAAATGCTCTTCACCTGGCTGCTAAGTATGGACATGCATTGTGCCTACAAAAACTTCTACAGGTAGTGGAAGTGGTTAATACTTTAGCTTTATTATTTTGACTACAAATCATAGATGTATTTTTAATGTGTTTCTGGAATTTTAGATCAAAGAGAATAGTAAACTAATTTTGACTATGAGCTTACATATTTTTTTCCATCATTTGTGAAGGAATGTGAACAATAAAGAGCAAAAACTCTGAGGGAAGTGAATTGCATAACTCGGTGTATTAAAAATAAATAACAAAGGCTTGACCTTCCTGTTGACATAGCTGAAGGCTGGAATTTTCTGTTGTCTAGACTATCATGTAAGATAAAGTAATACAACATAGGATCTGTATATTTCTATACAAACATAGATAACTTATACTACATAATATTATTACATTTTTAATCAGGTAACCACAAAATTCTAACTAGTTGGCTGAAGTTCCCATCAAAGATTTCAGTCATATATTTTTAAAAACATATTCACTACGTTTCATAGCAGAACTCACTTGCTTTTCTGATTCAGTATTTCAAGTTTTAATTCTTAGTGGAAAAAAACCCAAACAATACATATTTTCCTGTATTTCATACCATTCGTTATAATGTACCATATGTTTCCTGTTTGGTGAAATATTGTTAATTTAGTTATATAATGTTACTGTATTTGTTCCATGTCAAAATATTTAATGGATTGTCTGATAGTCTTTAGCTTCTTTGATAAGTGGAATATTTTAAGATTAAATAGCAGCTGTTCATCTGAGTCTGAATATCTAATTTTAAAATAAAACTCTCCTACTTTACTAAATTTTCTTTATTTTAACAGTACAATTGTCCCACTGAGCATGCAGACCTGCAGGGAAGAACTGCACTTCACGATGCAGGTGAGCAGAGGTTTCCCTTGGATACAAATATTTGTTAAAATGTTCTAGTCATTTGAATTAATTTCAGAGTTTTAACACATAGATATTTGTATAATTCATGGAGAAACAGAGTGTTAAAAATCCATATGCACAAATTAGAAATTTATTAGATTATACAGCTTAAAAAGATTCATTCAGTCAATATTTACAGGCCAGTCAGTTTGCTAGATACTAAAGGTACAAAGATAGATAAACTGTAATCCTGCTTACAAGGAGCTCCAAGCTGTGTGTATGTGTGTTTGTGAGAGAGAGAGAGAGAAAGAGAGAAACAGAGAATGTGTGTGTGTGTGTTTCATATCTTTGGGAACTGGAGAAATGGGAAGAAGACTTTCCTTAAACTATGTTTACCTAATTAACATGTCTGAACCTCTTTTTTCTCATTTGCAAAATGAAGTTAATAATGCTACTGCAATAAGTAGTATTAATAAGTATAATCAAATCATAAGTAGTGCCTGGCACATAATAATTTCTTAATTAATGGTGATAGTTGTTCTCCTTTAGAGATGTCAATGCTGAATTTCATATCACTGTAATGCACTATATTTTAAAAGAGATTTATACTGATAATTTTTAGAGATTTTATTAATTATACTTGTGTGTCTAAATTTATTTGCATTATTCTTTAGGTGTCTTAAAGAAAGTACTTTGAAAAAAGTTATATATTTAGGTATTTTTGGAATGTAAGATAGCCTGACCTCTTGCTAAGTCTGATATTCCTACATTTAACTATAAGGCCAAAGGGAAAAAAACAGTCTACTTTCTCTTTTCATATATATGGAATATATGCAGTAGATTAAGGTGGTCTGCACTGAAGGCATATTATACTTCAAATTTCCTTCAAAATTTTATACCTTATTTTTAAAAAATTTTACTTTTTGTATTTTATGTGTTTGTATGATAATTTCTCACACAATGCATTTCTTTTCTTTTTTTAATATAGAAGGGTATTACTGTATTTGCAAAGCATTTTTCCATTATCATTTGAGCCTCACAGTGACCCCGTGGGTTAACTATATATTTTATTATCCCTGCTTTAAAAACTAGTACAACTTGACCAATTGAAATCTTAATGTTTATTAGTTAGATGCATTAGCTAGGATGGAAACTAAGTTGCTCTAACAAAAGAACTCTAATATCAGATGCTTATTAAAAAAATTGTTGAGTGATATATATTGACAGGTCACTCATGGTCATTTTAAAACTGAATTCTTTCTATCTTGTTTCTCCACTTACCTCTGGGTATCTTCCTTAACTACGACGTTGAAGCAGAGTTGTGGTCATAGCCGTATTCTAGCTAGCAGGAAGGAGGAGAGAGCCTAGTGGAATACATGCCCAAAGTCTAGAGCTCAGATTTGAAAGTAGTAGATTATTCTCCATTCATATTCTACTGATAGGAGCAAAATCAATTGGCTATATTTATCTACAAAGGAGGCTCAGAAATAAACTCTCTAGGTGACTAGTCATATTCCACCTACTCTATAGTAGAAGAAGAGGAGAACAAATTTTGGTAAAATACTGCATTTTCTGCTACAGTTCAACCCTCTGGCCTTCCAAATATCTCCAAAGCCCCTACTTCCCACATACTCCCAAAGAAGAGGATGTATAAACCAACTCATTTTCTTCGTCTAGCTCAAAGTTTAGGATTTCTGGGTGGTATATACCATTTTCTCTTTTTGGTTTTAAGTGGTTCTTCATGGTCTAGTAATCTGTAAACTCTGGAATTTATTATGCTTTACATTTTTAAATTCTCATTTATAATTGGACCTAAAGGGTAACTAATTTTACAGTTTCTGAATTAATGTATTCAAGTTCAGTTTATCTTTTTCTAAAAGCTGATTATACATTTTGTATAAAGATTTGCTGGATTAGAGACGAAAAGTGAAAATTTACTTGATTTTCTTATGTTTGGTTTAATTCTGTTATTTCACCAAAAAAAAAAAAAAAAAAAGAATGCTCACTTTGTCAGTACTTTTTGTGCTTATAATTTATGTCAACTCATAAGGCTTAAAAAATTTGTGGGGATTGTAAACATAATCCTATTTTATGAATTTAACAATAAGTTTTCCTAATATAAATATGAACTATAGTGTTAGTCAAAGAAACATAATGTGATTTTATAATTATTAGCAAAATGATCTTACTTTGCATAAAGGTGAACATTGCAATCTCTGCTTTTATGAGAAATATGGATTGTATGATTCATACTTTACTTACTGTGACTGTTCTGTAAAAAACGGATATGATTCTTTAAAAAAACTGAGCCAACACTTCAAGGATCAAGTCAGTTATAGCCATGTTTAAAAATATACTGTAAGTACAAAATTTAACTTTGATTTTTATTATCTGTGCTTATCCTTAGAATAGTAGTGTGTTCTTATCTTCTCCAAGGTTGACATTATTCCTTGGTCCTAATAAATTGTAGACAATTTATAATATGATCTTGTCTAATCCATTTTCAGATGAAAAATTGATGCTTATAATGCTAAACTAAGAGTGAAGGATGTGAAGCTTGGTAGTTTAAAAACTGAAGAACTTATTCCTTATATGGACCTAGAAAAACACCATGTGTCTTACCAACAGGTGTTCACCATTTGTCATTTTCTTTTGTTCCTTAAAGCAATGGCAGATTGTCCTTCTAGCATACAGCTGCTTTGTGACCATGGGGCCTCTGTGAATGCCAAAGATGTAGTAAGTTAGTCTATGATGTTTATTCTCATTTCAACTAATGTATTCTAACTTCTACATTTTGGGAGATCTGTTGTCTTAATGCTGTTTTATTTTTCCTCTTGCTTAGGACGGGCGGACACCACTTGTTCTGGCTACTCAGATGAGTAGGCCAACAATATGTCAACTGCTGATAGATAGAGGAGCGGATGTTAATTCCAGAGACAAACAAAACAGGTAATTCTTTTATCATGGCTCCCACATACCAGCTGGATACACAGGGATGGAAAGGCCAAGTCAAAGCAGCAGCTCTGTTCTCTAACTTGGCCTTTCTTTCCCCTGGGTTCTCCCCTTCCCTGACTTGCTTTTCCTTGGAATTAACATCTACTTGTCAGTTTTCTTCAGAGTCTGCCGAAGAAAGAAGGAGGAGAGGGAAGTAGAGGAAGATGACAGGGTAAATGTGAATAAAAGCAGTGATTAGGCCTTATGTTTGGCTCAAATAACTGAAGGAAAGAGGAATTTTATCCCAGGTGTTTTAAGCTTAAAAAACCCTTTAATGAAATGGGTGCAAGTAAGATACATAGGAGAAGAATTTAAAAAGTACATCTATAGTTACTTCTTCCTTAGTGAATCTTTTGAGTAAAGTGGTTCTTGAGTGTTCTGGAACTTGACATGTTTCAGTGTAGATTTTCTCAAGGTGTTTTCTCTCCTTACTCTGCCAGGGTACAGTGCCATCTCCTCTGAACCTGTCCATTTCTGTACTGCAGAGGTCCCTTGCTTTATTTTTGCTTCTGTATTTGATACTATTTTAGTTGGTGTGCTCTAATAATTTCTATCCAGAATTCTCCCTATCTCTGTCTGTAGGTCTAATGTATCATGGTGCTTGCTGTATTACAATTCTGATGTTTATGGTCACAAAGTATCTGAAATACACCCCTTCCATTTAATTCAAATATTACAATAAATTAAACTAAAATTTCTGGGATTTTTGTAGTTAGTTACTAGTAAACTTTTTGGTTTCTGTTGATTTAATTTTATCCTTACAAACATGTATTCTTTTGTTTGTAGTTTATTAGAAGTATAAAAGTATAAAAAATAGTCTTTAGTTGTCAGATTTTATAGCTGTAATTGTTTTCTTCACACATCTCAAAGGAGGAAATTCTTAAGCAATTAAATGATGTGATTAAGAAAGTGGCTTTTAAATATTATTTTCTTCTTGTGGATACTATCATCTGATTGCAAGCATGATGAAGAAAATTGGATTTTAACGTGGCAAAACCACATCTCTACCAAAAATACAAAAATTAGCCAGGTGTGGTGGTGTGTGCCTGTAATCCCAGCTACTCGGGAGGCTGAGGCAGGAGAATTACTTGAACTCAGGAGGTGTAGGTTGCAGTGAGCTGAGATCATGCCACTGCACTGGCAACAGAGCAAGACTGTGTCTCAAAAAAAAAAAAAAAAAATTAAATTAAAATTTAGGATCAAAGATAATCTGGTTGATCTACATATAATGCTTTGTATTTTTTATAGCTCTTATATTTTTCAAAGCACTTTATCTGTGTTTTTTCATTGGGCATTCACAAAAGGCCAATGAGGCAGGGCAGTGTATATTGTATAGACTAAATAGCAGATGATTTTCAGCATAATTTATAACCTTAGTTTCTAATACTGTATATTCAAGGTTTCTTTTTTTCCTGTTTTATATGTAGCATTTTTTAAATAACAAAACTTTGTTAATGCCGGTTTTGTACAGAATTTCTTATCAGCAACTACAGGGGAGTTGGGGGACAGGCTGGAATATGAGAAACACAGCATACATAACAGAGAAAAGGCAAGAGTCAGTTTCCTTAAGAGATCCAATATTCACAGTTGAAGACAGAGTTTGATATAGGATATGTCATTTCATTTCATTACGTGTTGGTTAGCTCAACCCTAAAATATAGAGGATTAGACAAAATAATTTCTAGTGTCCTTCTAGATTTTCATGACAATTATTTTGTTGCATGATTAGTATTTGCTGATGTACTATGAGATGTTTGAGTGCCAGTGTTTCTACTGCAGCAGAATAAAGCAGTGATCCATGTTGCATGGGGTTAGTTGTAGTCTGAAGATGTGAAGGTGTCCAGGTAGAAGAATCAAGGTTCTTCTAAGCAGGAACATCAGGAATGGAATCTGATACTTCTCTTGGAGGAGAAGGGAGGTTTGCATGATGTGGTTCAGTTCATGAAGGGACTAGAAAAGCTGGGTTTTGAACATATGGAGTGACAGTATCAGCTGTGGAAAATTTTTGTGGTGATTATTTACTCGTAGGACATTGAAGAAGTGGAATAAATGAGGTTGGTTTGGGCCGGGCGCGGTGGCTCACGCCTGTAATTCCAGCACTTTGGGAGGCCGAGGCCAGCGGATCACGAGTTCAGGAGATCGAGACCATCCTGGCTAACACGGTGAAACCCTGTCTATACTGAAAATACAAAAAATTAGCCAGGCGTGGTAGCAGGCGCCTGTAGTCCCAGCTACTCTGGAGGCTGAGGCAGGGGAATGGTGTAAGCCTGGGAGGTGGAGCTTGCAGTGAACCGAGATCGTGCCACTGCACTCTAGCCTGGGCGACAGAGTGAGACTCCGCCTCAAAAAAAAAAAAAGAGGTTGGTTTGGTAGTAGAAGTAATTAAAGGACATAAGGACATAGAAAATTTTAGCTTTGCAAAGTAAGATACAAAGCAAATGTTTTTATAAATGCAATGAGTTTAAAATATAAAGTAAAATCTTTATTTGTAACAGGCTTGACTTCTTAAAAGTAGTGTCTATTCTTTACGAAGGGAGCCTCTGGCAGAATATTTCTGCAATATTTCCTTGGAGTTTTCTCAGTCTTTTGCTCTTCCATTTTTCCATTTAGAACTGCCCTCATGCTAGGTTGCGAATATGGTTGCAGAGATGCAGTAGAAGTCTTAATTAAAAATGGTGCTGATATAAGCTTGCTGGATGCGCTTGGCCATGATAGTTCTTACTATGCAAGAATTGGTGACAATCTGGACATTCTAACCTTGTTGAAGACTGCATCGGAAAATACCAACAAAGGTATCAGCAGTTTTCTGTAACTAGAAAAGTCCACGTTAACAAAGAGCCACTTTTTAAAAGACTTAGGTAGTAGAACTACAGTTTATAAGAAACAAAACATTCCTTACTGATAAACAGTATTGGTTCATCTCCCTCTACAACATGGGTTTGCTTACTTACATTATAGTCACTTGCTTTGAGGCAGTGTGTGTTGCATATATCATCTAGTTTATCCAGTGAACACTAAGACACTGGAATAACTTCAGAACTGAGAAGGAAGAGTCAAGTGTTTTACTAATTTTTTTTTTTTTTTATGAGAAGGGGTGAACCTCCCAGCTTTTTATACTTAGAAAGTTTTAAAGAAAGAATCGTTGTTTAAACATGTATATAAAATATTAAGCTGATATTTATCAAATGCCTATGCCATGATTTTTTATGGTTTTTTTTTAAACAGGAAAATACAGAAAAGCACAATGAATAAAGTTAGTCACTCATTACCACTGAGGAGCCTCTGTTAACATTTTGAGAAATATCCTTCTAGTCTTTTCCCATAAAATTGAATTCACCTGTAAATCTGAATTGTAGCTTACTTTTTTATGTAACATATTTTGAAGACCTTTCCCTCAAAAATACTTTTTCTATAGTATGATTTTTATTGGTGTATGAGATTCTGTTTATTTAAGTTTCATTTAATAAAGCAATTTTCTACATGTAGTGTTTAAGCTATTTATAATTATTCATTAGTACACAAAGGTTGTGACTGTCCTTATGCATAAATATTTTAGTATATTTGTATTACCCTTTAGTGTCAGTTCCTAGAAATTGAATCACTGAGTTTCAGGGCATGTACATTTCTTTAAGCCTTTGGTCTATGTTGACAAATTGCCTCCCAATTTAGGAGGTTTTAAAATTTTCTCCCCCTCCTTTTTTTAGATATGGAGTCTCCCTTTGTTGCCCAGGCTAGAGTATAGTGGTGCCATCATAGCTCACTGCAACCTCAAACTCCTGGGCTCAAGCTGTCTTCCCGCCTTAGCCTCATGAGTAGCTGGGACTACAGGCGGGTACCGCAATGGCCAGCTAATTTTTTATATTTTTTTGTAGAGATGGGGTCTTGCTGTGTTGCCCAGGCTGGTCTTGAACTCCTAGCCTCAAGTGATCCTCCTGCCCCAGCCTCCCAAAGTGCTGGGACTACAGGTGTGAGCCACTATACCCATCCTAAATAAATTTCCCATTTTTTATCTGCCTCCCATCCTTAGTCTTTAATCCTACCTTCTTGAATGTTGGTATAAAAAACTTGCTAATTTGATAGGCAAAAGTGAGATTTCATTATTGTTTTAAGCATATGTTTTAGAAATAAAACTAAAAAGTTGTAAGCTTTGGAGGAAACTCTAAAGTTTATTTATTCAATATTGACTCAATTGTATAGTTAGGGAATGTATATCTACACCAAGTTAACCTGCCATTTTGTTGTTTCTCTTTTTCTCTAAATCTTAGGGAGAGAACTTTGGAAGAAAGGACCATCTTTGCAACAGGTAGATATTAATTTTAATGTTAAAGAATTATTTCAGTTTAAAGTGCTTAGTAAAACTAGTTAATAGTTATGCATAACTATTCTGAGTTTTAATGCATTCTATCTCTCTTCTCAGTTAATCAAGCCCATGTAGATTCTGGGTACTTAGATCATGAGGTCCTATCAAGATACTGTAACTTAACTTGAGACAGTGGATCTCAGTTTCAGTGAAGGTGTCCAGTGGGAAAGAAATAGCCTCCTGATTGGGGCCGTGAGCATTCAACTTTTTCAAGTAGGAGACATTGTAACTTGTTAAATGATGATCTTTAGCTTGGCAGATCATAGACAGTTTCCCCCAGTCTCCCTTAATAATAGGACAAAATATTTACTGTTATGGGAAAATTCTTTAAATGTAATAAGAAATGAAGAAAACAGAGTTCTAAACTGATTATATATTGTGATTTCAATGCCACTGTTAGCGTTTTTATTTCTTCTTCAGTCTTTTTTTCTGTGTGTATTTAATTGAGGACTTTGCAGAATAACAACACATGAAACAATTCATGCTTTGCATTAAATTTATTATTAAAGTACTGTTTAACCCTGTTTTGATGTACCAGTTTGTGAAATGTCTTATGTTTTCTGCTAATCTATTTGTGTTCAAATAAGTGGGGTTAGTTTACAGTACTGTGGCTCAAAAGCTAGTGTAGGCAGCTTTCCTCTCCTGCTGACTGTTCCTTCCAGGCTTTCAACTTTTCTCTAGAGAGAGGAACCTAAGCATTTGCAAACCCTGAAGAGAAAGTAATCAGGTATCTTGAGCAATTCTGATCATCATCTTGTGTCATTTTTCTACCTCTCACCTGAATCTGAAAGCTACATTTTTTAAAAATTTTACTTTAAGTTCTGGGATACATGTGCTGACTGTGCCGGTTTGTTATATAGCTATACATGTGCCATGGTGGTTTGCTGCACTTATCATGAAAGTTGCATTAAAGCTTGTTTTCCTTTTCAATCCATCTGAGTTAATATGTTCATGCATGGTTCATGTCTGTTGGCACTTTTCCATCTGGAGCAACTGTTCCAGCCTTCTTCCCTGTGCCTCATATAACCTAAGTGTGAGTAGAGTGAAAAAAATGTACACTGCTATGACTGTACTAGCCATCTCACACAGAATCAGAGAAAAATGATTTCTGAAATGTATAGATATTTATAATAAAAAGAATTATTGAATATTAATATGGGAATGGTGCTCGGCTTAGTGCTCTAGGAATTATTGAGGTGAATATAAGGAGTTAGTATTCTACTAGGAACAGAAAGACACACTGCTCCTAATTACTGTGTTTCTATCATTTATTGAATATACTTACTAAATATATGCTGTAAATAGGACTTTTTTTTAAATACTAAGACACATGTAATCTCTGTTATCAAGAAGCCTACAGTACAGTTGCAAATGTAAGACTCACTCAATTTTTCACAGATATCTGTTGAACATCTACAACATGCCAACTACTGTTCTAAGTGCTGGAAATATTGTAGTGTACGAAGTCTCTGTCCTTATGGAGTTCCTAGCTTAGTGAGAGATGAACAATAAGCAAAGGAATATTTAGTATCATAGCAGATGCTATGAAGCAAAACAAAACAGAATTAAAGGATGAAGAGGGAGTGGGTGGAGGTCTGTGGGAGAAGCCTCACAGGCTGAGGGAAGGGCAGGTGCCCATCCCCTGGTGAGGGAGCAGGTTAGACATGTTCATGGAGCAGCAGCAGACAAGTGTGACAGGAGTGATGTGCCCATCGTGGAGGGAGCAGAAGAGGCTGCTAAAGGAACAAAGTGCTAGATTAAGAAGGACCTTGTATGATAAGGACTTTGGATATGTACCCACCAGTAACTACCAGATGGCAGAAGGCAGGACGTATGCCCCCTAATCAGTGGTGCATGTGATCAGATCGCTGCTAAGTGGAGCCAGAGGTGCAAGAGAGGTTCTTTTAGTGTGCTAATAACAAGATTTGTCAGGAAGATGGATTTTAATTAAAGGATGGGGTTGACTTAATATGTCTGAGTTAAGGTATAGTGGAGGCAGTGGGAGAGGATTCTGAAGTGAAGACTGGGAATGAAAGTGGTATTATCAGGTGAGCTGTGAGAAGATGTCAGATTCCACTTGAAGAACAGTCCTTTGGTAGAAGGAATGAGGCTGGAAACATAGTTAGGGCCAAATTGTGGACATAGAATATTTTTCAAATGGGACTTGTTCCTCTGGTTCTAGATCCAAACTCATTTGAATGATAGTTTAAAAACTTGTTCAAACAAAGGTAAACAAATAATACAAAACATGAGAAAATTATCTCGAAGAATTAAAGCAGTAGTTTTTTTTTTTTTAAACTAATTAGGAAGAAAGAAATAGCTTTCTACATTAGTTATTGTGGAGATTTAAAGATCATTTTGGTTTTTTTAATAGGGGAGTTATTTGTTCTCTTGTTTAATGATTATGTTGTGTTTTTGTTAAAGCAAATCTCTAAGCTGGAATAAAGTTTCAAAGCAGTAAGTTACAAAAACAACATATACCCAACCAAGTTATTTAGAGACCTTTTTATATTGCTCGGGTCAGAGGGACTGTCTGTCTCTTCCTTACCATACCTCTTGATATTTTATTTTGATGGTGCTCAGAGAAGTAAATAATTTCCATATTGTCTTTCAAAATTTATGTGACTTCCCCTTCTTCCTCCTCGTTTTTTTTTTTAAGTTGAGTTCTTTTAGGAGTAATTGGCAATGCAGTGCTTTATAGCCCCAACTTTTGTTATGAGTTTATTACAAATTCTTCTTTTTAAAATTTTGTGACTTTAGTTAAAATAAATCCTTAATCATATTTTAAAATTTGTTATTTAGTATTTTTAAATAAATTATACTTGATTTATTTAAAATATAATCTTAAGGTCCTTTACATTTGGGGTTTTAAATAGAAACACTGCCACCTTGTGTTATGTGCAGCTAATGTTAGATAAACTGAAAATCACTAACCTGGTGTATTGCCAATTGAGGAAAATATACTTTTCTGTATTCTCACACTTGCTGACCCGTGTTTTCTTATGTTTTACCAAAGCGAAATTTGACACACATGCAAGATGAAGTAAATGTGAAGTCACATCAGAGGGAGCATCAAAATATTCAGGTAAAAAGAAAAAAATGTGGTATCTTCCTTTAAAAACAATTCCAGTATTTGTAGTGGGATTGAGAGAGAAGAGAGGAAACAAGCGAGTGGGTGAAATGAGCGGGGCAAAGAAAGGGAAACTCGTTAACGTTGTTTGTGATTCTCTTTTTTGCCTAATCTCTTCTTATTTTATATTTATTTATTTGTTTATTTATTTTGAGATGGGATCTGGCTTTGTTGCCCAGGCTGGAGGGCAGTGGCACCATCTCGGCTCACTGCAACCTCTGCCTCCCAGGTTCAAGTGATCCTCCTGCCTCAGCCCTTCTAGTAGCTGGGATTACAGGCATGTGCCACCATGCCTGGCTGATTTTTGTATTTTTAGTAGAGATAGGTTTCACCATGTTGGCCAGGCTGGTCTCGAACACCTGACCTCAGGTGATCCACCCGCCTCAGCGTCCCAAAGTGTTGGGATTACAGGTGTGAGTCACCGTGCTCGGCTGCCTAATCTTGTCTTAAAGAATTGACTTTTGTTATCAATGTTTGAGTCCAGTATTATAAAATTTAATTATATAACACTAGAAGTATGGTGTAGAAAGTATTGTTTTAATATACATTAGAAAAAGCAACTTTATATAACTATTTGATTTAAATGTGTCTGTTTTGTGATATAAACCATACATTTGTGTTTGTTTTGGAAAATAATACTATTAAAAATGATGATCATTAATGTAAATTAAATCTGATTTTTTTCTTGAAGTATTTTCTATTTTGATTGAGAAAAATAATTTTGTTAAACTAACCACACAGTACTTTTTAGCTTTTATATTGGTCAAAGTTTCCAAATAATCTTATGAGGATTATTTTAGAGGAAGGACCCATAATTAATTTTATGACTAAAACACTGTTAAATGATAAATTGAATAGCTGTTTTCAGAATAATAAAAGCATTTTATTTGAGTTTTCTTAGTTTCATATGTAGTGTAAGAAAATGAACTATGTCCTTAAATTCGAGCCTTTATCTTTTACCAGAGCACTGAAAACGATGATAAGTTCAACAAAAACATTAGAAGAGTCTCATAAATTTGGGAGGTCTTAAGCAAAAGTTAAAATGGCATATTCTTTTGCTCTTTTCTGTGTCTGGATGCTTTTTATTTTTTCTTTATTGGAATTATGATGATTTGCCCTCTTGTAGTATATACTTGTATTTATTAGCTATTATAGGATAATAATTTTCTATTTTATTTTTGATCTGTAGATTTTAAATCCTTGGCATATCATTGAAATTATTGTGTCTTTGTAGTTAGTGTTTTACATGCGTATGTACCTGTATGACAGTGAACTGCTTTTTAAAAAATTTCTTCTTTAAGAATTTGCTCTTTTAAGATTGGCCTGGCACCTTGTTGTCTTATTATTTAAGGATTTGGAGATTGAAAATGAAGATTTGAAAGAGAGGTTGAGAAAAATTCAGCAAGAACAACGAATACTTTTGGATAAAGTCAACGGTTTACAGTTACAGCTGAATGAGGTAAATAAATCTGCATAATAAAAAATCAAAAAACTGTCTTACTACATCATCAATAGCAAATTGTTAATGATTGTTTAAGGTAAAATTAGCTCATTGCATTTCAGGGGAGTTAAATCTTACTGGGGACCAGGCTTTTTACATGAAATTTTACATTTAAAGTAGCATAAGCAAACAAGTAAGGACAGTGTAAAGAATGTTCAGGAAAGTGAGGAGAGATCATTGTGGGCTGCCGCTTCTGAGGGGGGCACTTCCTGTGGGAGATGGTACTTCTGTTGAATTTTGAAGGAAGTAAGGGGGAATCAGAGGGCATTCTAAAGAACACTGTGGTGAACAAAATCACAGAAGCAGTGACCTGTAATATATTCCTTGTTGTATAAAAAAATTGGAAATACAAGAAATATCCATGAATCATTTTCTTAGAGGGAAAGTAGAATATATATGAAATCTAGTATAATCAGTTCACTCTTTAAATATACATTTTATTATGTACAGGACTTACCACAGGTGAAATCTTATGTGATATTTGCATTTCAAAAGTAAGAAGTAACTGCGTGATTGGTACAGCTGTGTCCTTCTGATTCTAATTTTCTGTATCACTTTAGTATCTTGCTATCTATGTTAGATTTTCCTAAAATTGAACATACGCAAAAGCAAAAGGCTGAACTATAGTTAGGGCCATGGGATTGGAGAGAAAAGAGTAGACAGGAGATATGAGGACAAAGAACAAGTAGGACTTGTTGGTTGATAGATTCTCAAGAGAATCAAAAGTGCTTCTGAACCTGGATAGTGAGAAGAATAAAAGACAACTCATACAACAGAATTGGTAGTACATTATCTTCTTCTCATATCCTTGGCCCCAGTCTTAAAGACATGTGCCAGTCTTTTTAAAAGATCTTTGCCAAGTTCATGCCTTTTAAAATAAGCTTTTAAGAATGAAAATATTTTGTCTTCTTTTTAAATTTAGGAAGTTATGGTTGCTGATGATCTGGAAAGCGAGGTAGGATGACATTTTATTTTAAACCATTAAAATTGTTTTAGGAATTGAAGATGCTATAGTACTAAAAGTTTAAGTCCTGAATTGAGATACAGACCAGGATTCTATTTCTGGTTATTAAAGGGAAATTCAAAATCTACACATGACTATAAAAGGATGTTTTGAATATAGTGGCATAGGTTATTGTAGGCATTTTGTTGTTATTGCTTCTGAAAGTCTTACTTTCTGTGAAACTTGTCCTGAAAATAATGTAAAATTCTAAACATAAAGAAATGTCTGAAAACATTAAGATTGAAAACAGAGATTTGAATTTTTTATGATTTTGTTTATAAATATTGTATGTTTCATTAGTATATTTGTAGAAATTATCAACTCTACTAGTAGAGTTCACCAGGTTGGAGAATTCATTAACTCCAGTCCTTAATGTAATTCCAATTCATGTTTTCTAAAACAGGTTTTTAACCCAATTCCAAGCACAGGGTTATTTTACTCTATTTATTCTGTTTCATTTCAGAGAGAAAAGCTGAAGTCCCTTTTGGCAGCTAAAGAAAAGCAACATGAAGAAAGCTTAAGGACTATTGAGGCTCTGAAAAATAGGTTTAAATATTTTGAGGTATAGAAAGGTTAAATTATTTCCTATAACTCATAATGGGTAATGGTAAGGGGCTTGGCAGCAGACTTGAATTTGAATTATAAATCTCTTATTTATAGTGTGACCTTGGGCTGCTTATTTAAAGTCTTCGAACCTGTTGCCTTTTTGGCAAAACTGGGGTGATTGTCTCTTTCTCCACATAGTTATAAAGGTTAAGATCATTTAAATTGACTAGCATGTAATCGACATTTAGTGTCATTCTAGTTTCTCTTCATTGTCCATCCTTACCTTTTTAAAACATCATATTTCTACCTGTAAATTTGCAGTGAGTATAATGATAATAAAAAGCATTCATAAAAATGAACAGTGATATGTCCAGGATTGTCTCAGAAAGGAGTCATCACTGGGCATCACTGAAGGTGGCTGATTCAGCATGAATCTTTTATCTTTGTTGGTGAATGCAGCCCCAAAGTACACTAAAAAAGTGTCTTAGTCCATTTGTGCTGCTCTAACAAAATACAGAAAATTTGTAAAGAACAAATTAATTTCTCACAGTTCTGGAGGCTGGAAAGTCCAAGATCAAGGATCTGGCGTTCATGTCTGGTGAGGGCCTTTTGCTGCATCTTCTCCTGGCAGAAGGCAAAAGGGCAAAAAGGGGCCTAAGTGAAGCCCTCATGACTTGATCAGTTTCCAAAAGGCCCTACCTCGTAATACCACCACAGTGGGAATTAAGTTTCAACACATCTTGGCAGACATTCAGAGCATAGCAAAAATAATATTTTTCTTTAAAAATAAAGAACTATGTGTGCATTATGAAAAATAATATAAAACATGTATGAATCTCACAGACAATGTTGCAAGAGAGAAATCAGACATGAAGAGTACATACTGAATGATTCTATTTTTATGAGGTTCAAAAGCAGATACAACTAATCTATGATGTTAGAGATTAGAATAGAGGCCACCCTTTGGTTGGGGTTACGAGTAAGGTGTG
The DNA here is from genome assembly GCF_047675955.1 of Chlorocebus sabaeus. Classification (NCBI taxonomy): domain Eukaryota; kingdom Metazoa; phylum Chordata; class Mammalia; order Primates; family Cercopithecidae; genus Chlorocebus; species Chlorocebus sabaeus. The sequence continues at coordinate 46,465,960 of NC_132929.1, read as the reverse complement.
TGAAGAAACTTTTGGGGTCCTGGAAATATTTTATATCTTAATCTGGGTTGTGTATAATTACAAAAGGTATGCATATGCAAAAATTCATTGTATTATACACATTTAATATGTGTACATATTTATGTGACTGAATTTTCAAGATTATTCAGAAACACCATTTTATAAACCAAAAAATGATCTAGCTATAGTGGCTTCTGTCTTCACATTTGAAGACTCTTTTTTAGGTTAATTGTGAAACTGATGATTGCTAATATTTTAATAGCACTGACCAATGTACTTTGCATTCTTGACGTGCATGAAAAAAGAACTCTATGTGATAAGTTTTATTATTACCTGACTTCACAGATAAGGAGGTTGAGGCGCAGAGAGGTTTACCCATGAGGGGTTTCACAAATAGTAAGTGACAGAGTCAGGATTTGAATTCAAGCATTTGACTCCTTTGTGCTTTTAACTACAATGCTAGTTTTACACTTAGAATTACTTGAATGAGAAAATTTAGGAGTATATACAGGGCCTTTTAAGTATTAATCAAAGTTTGGCACCTATAACTTGGGTATTATTTATGTATATATTTCTTCTAGGAGCTAGCTTTTCTGCATGTCTCAAGTGTAAGATGTAGGCCAGGCGCAGCATCTCACACCTGTAATCCCAGCACTTTTGGGAGGCCACGGTGGGTGGGTCACTTAAGGTCAGGAGTTTGAAACCAGCCTGGTCAACATGGAGAAACTCCATCTTTACTAAAAATACAAAAATTAGCAGGGCGTGGTGGCACATTCCTGTAATACCAGCTACCCAGAAGGCTGAAGCAGGAGAATCGCTTGAATCCGGGAGGCAGAGGCTGCAATGAGTGAGATCACGCCACTGCACTCCAGCCTGGGTGACAGAGTGAGACTCTGTCTCAAGGGGAAGAAAACAAAGGTGTTTTTCTGTAGCTTTAGACACACTGTCTGTCTTAATTGTCAAGTCTATAACTTACCGTAGTCATAAAAGTAACTTATTTTTCTTATAAAAATACATATTTACTTCAGAAAAATAAGAAAATATATTTAAACTGAAAGCATATGCAAAAGACACCTATAATCTTAACTCTGCTAGCACCTGACTGAAATCCTTTCAGACACCTGCACATAATTTGCGTGTTATATACTCATTCAACAGGTGGGATCATATTGTACATCTTGTTTTGTAACTGTTCCCATTCAGTATGATGGGGACATTTTCCTCAGTCACTACATACTCATTGTGATGAATATTTATGCTAGCAATGATTTTTTACTTTCAAACAGAAAATTACAGGTCCCACTTTATACATGACCTAGTATTTATAACAGCAACCATTAAAAACTACTAAGAATTTGCCTGGACATGGTATCTCAGCCTGTAATCCCAACACTTTGGGAGGCTAAGGTAAGTGGATCACTTGAGCTCAGGTGTTCGAGACCAGCCTGGGCAACATGGTGAAATCCTGTCTCTACTAAAAACACAAAAATGAGCTGGGCGAGGTGGTGCATGCCTGTAATCCCAGCTACTTGGGTGGCTGAGGAAGGAGAATCACTGGAACCCAGGAGGTGGAGGCTGCAGTGAGCTGAGATGGTGCCTCTGCACTCCAGCTTGGGCAGCTTGTTTTGAGACCCTGTCTCAAAACAAACAAACAAAGCAACAACAAACTACTAAGAATTCATCACTTACTACAAACATTGAATATCTACTGCTGTATTATCTCACATGCTTAAAAAACCTTAACTGTTAAAAGAATTACTGGTATGAGTTATGTATAATAACTTAACATGTAGCTATTTCCCTTGTGTGTATAAAAATATGGAGAAAATGGATAGTTTAGAATGAGACTGATTTTATGTTACAACTTTTATGTTTGTTTTCATTTGAGTAATAAAGGTAATAAGACCAAATTAAGTTTTTTGAACTCCTTATGTGCATAGCACCCCCTTATGCATGTATGAGGCCATTTAGGAGTTATTGTAAACTTTAGTATTAAATATTCCATAGAACAAAGAGCTTAACTAAGCCTATAGGTATTTTTTCATACCGTGGGGGCACTAATGATTAAAGGAGGTGGCATTAATGTAGTCATGGAATTGTGGACTGTTTTATCATGGTCGACTACTTCAGAGTTTGGTATGTAGCTATTAGGACTGATACACCTAAATACACAAATATGAACTGTATCTGCCTGTCCTTACTCTTCATTTCACTCTGGGGTTTTTGTTTTGTTTTGTTTTTGAGACAGGGTCTCACTGTCTTACCCAGGCTGGAGTGCAGTGGTGTGATCACCACTCACTGTAGCCTTGACCTCCCCGGGCTCAGGTGATGCTTCCACCTCAGCCTCCTGAGTAACTTGGGTTACCCTGCCCAGCTAATGTTTCTGTGTGTGTTATTGATTGATTGATTGATTGAAGTTTCACTCTTGTTGCCCAGGCTGGAGTGCAATGGCACTATCTCGGCTCACTGCAACCTCCGCCTCCCAGATTCAAGCAGTTCTCCTGGCTCAGCTTCCCTAGTAGCTGGGATTACAGGTGCCCACCACCACGTCCAGCTAATTTTTTGTATTTTTATTAGAGACAGGGTTTCACTATGTTGGCCAGGCTGGTCTTGAGCTCCTGACCTCAGGCAATCCACTCGCCTCAGCCTCCTGAAGTGCTGGGATTACAGGAATGAACCACCGTGCCTGGCTCGTTTTTGTATTTTTTTGTAGAGATGGGGTCTTGCCACGTTGCCTAGGCTGGTCTCAAACTCCTGGGCTCAAGTGATCTACCTGTCTCAGCCTTCCAAAGTGCTGGGATTACAGGTGTAAGCCACTGCACCTGGCGTATTCTTACTCTTGAAGTGTAACATTTTAATTTATATATTAGATTCTTTGTATTGGGCTTACTTGGGAAAAGGAGCAACCCAGTATATTTTGATTCACTGTATCTGGAGTTTCTCTATTATTTCCTAACTAATGGATTGATGGATTTATTACTATGTGTAGGTCTCTGCCTCAGTTTCATTTCCTGCTCTCTGTCTCATTTTACTTTCCAAGTACTTGGTATTTTATAAACTCTGGAAGAAGAGGTTATGTCGATATTTCATAGTCAATGAGGTAGGGTTTCTGCTTCCTACAATGGTAAAGTAAAATGAGTTATTGACATGAATGTGGCCACTTCCTTCCTTTTGAGGTAAAGCAGTAGCAAACAGTAGTTTTTGAAAGTTGTTTTCAGTTCATTTAGGGCTTACTTTTTTTTTTCTTTTGAGCAATGAAGTTTTTCCTTAAAACGCTTGACTGCTTTTTTTAAAATGCTTAGTGAAGTACTTTATTCCCACCTGATCTCTCTAAGTGTTGCTAGTGTTTCTTTTTGTGGGTTTGAGTAGAATAATGCTCTGGAGAAACAGGAATGTCAAAAATGTAGTTTTAATGACTACATCATTTAGAGCTAAAACAGATACAGAATTTAACAAAATGAGGCAGCATTCACCCTAAAATGTTTTATGCTTCTGATTTCAGAGTGATCATTTAGGATCAGGAAGTCATTTCAGTAACCGTAAGTATAAAAGTATGGATTATCATTACAGTTCACCTAGTTCAAGCAAAGAAGAATGTTTATTCTTACTTGTTTAACTATACAGAAATAACTGTACAAGATATTCCTGCTGCTAAACTTCATCAACACATGTAACTAAGAAGACGTTAAGATGACTATTGTAACTTCTAACATATTCTGATAATTGCTGAAGCTCTGATTCTCCTTAGCTACCTGTATTTTAAAATTGTATATTGTATGAATTACCAAATTTGCCTTGTTGATTAGTAGATATAGACATTCGTCTTGTGATATTTAGGCTTCATTTTTTTATGGGAAGAACATAAACACAGTTTTCTAATTTGGAGAAATCAGTCTCAATGCAAGTAGGCATTTTAAGATTACATGTTCCATAAACATGAATTATTTTTAGACTCTACATAATTAATCTTTTTTATTCTGCAATGTTAAACAATTTTCTTTAGAAAATCTGTTTTTGTTTGTTTCCTAGTGACTATTAAACTATCCTCTCGTACAACAGTAATATTTATGCTATAAATTTGAAAGAATATCATTTTTGTTTTGATTATAAGATACGTTTTATTATCATGTAGCCTAGTTTGACAGTCTTCGATGTTTCTGAAATCTTAGTGATTCTGCTGAGAGAGAGCGTAGAAAAAAAATAAGAAAAAAATAAAAACCAACCTAGTATCTTTTGTTCAGTAGATTGTAGGTACTTCTGTTTATAGAAATAATAAGGGAAAAAAGGGGATATTTTAGAATGAGGATACTTTTATGTTGTACCTCTTGCTTCTCTTTTATTTGAATAATAAGGGAAATAACATCAAATTAATGTTTAGCCTACTTTAATATGGATATTTAAGTTAAAATGTCATTTATATGGATTTATTTAGGAAAAGAAGATATGCTTCTTAAACAAGGTCAGATGTATATGGCAGACTCACAGGTAATATCCGTTTTTTTTTTAATTTTAAAAAACATTTAAAGAAAATTTCTGTGCCTTTATAAAGAGGAGAAAGTAGCATTGTAATAGAGTGAGGTTTTCATTATCAAAGACAGGTTGGTCCTGCTTTCTTGAGTTTAATAAAAACAGATATTGCTGTTTCTGGTGCCCTCTAGAGTGTTTTTGATGATAGTGGTTATAATAAGAGATTTGAATTGCAGTTTCATTGCATTTGATGCTAAGTTTCTGTTCATTAACAGTGGTCAGTTAACTCTTCATATTTGCCCATATAAAGGGGAGGACAGATATGAATAATTCAGAGTTAATTTTTTTTTTTCCTCTTGATCCAGGGGAAAGGCAGTTCAGATTTAACTAACAGTAAATCTGTAGGGATCTGCAGCAAGCTCTATCCTTGCCTCCTCAGTGGAAAGGATTCGGCTGAGGGGCAGAAGTAGGTTCAAGGCAGAGGGAGAGACCAAGGGAAGTTTTAGGGCAGGAGCGAGTTTATTAAAAAGTGTTAGAGCAGGAACAAAAGGAAGCAAAGTACACTTGGAAGAAGGCCAAGTGGGTGGCTTGAGAGATCCCAGTGCTCTTGTTCAGCCCTTGGCTTGGGATTTTTATACACTGGCTTGGTTTTGGGTTTGCATTTCTCCTCCCTTGATTCTTCTTTTGGGGGCAGGCTGTCTGCATGCGTAGTGGCCTGTCAGCACTTAGGAGGGTCCACACATGTAGTGCCTTTACTAAGGTTGTGCACATGCTCTCTAGAGGCTGTTTTCCTTTACCAGTCAAATGCCCCTGGAAGAAGGTCATACATCCACCATTTTGCCTCTTAGTGTGCATGCTTGAGCCTGCTCACCCAGCTCCGGAGATCTTATCAGGAAGCGGCTGTCATCAGCTCCAGGTGTTTTCTATCTATTGGGAGACTCTTTCCCGGGTGCTGGCCGTGACCAATCATTCTCTTGACAACTCTGATAACTAGCTGGGTTTATTTTGGTGGTATTTTTATAATTTAGAGAATATTCTGTTGTTTTAACAGTGAAAGTACACAGAAGTCAAAAATCTTATTAGAAGTTAAATCTATAATTCTGTGAAATCATCTGCACATTTAAAATGACAATACTTGTTTTTATTCAAGGTTATGATGGTTTGCTTCAGAATTTGAAGTTCTAAGCACATTATGTGCCATAAAACATATAAATAATAAATACATTTTGATAAAGTTGTGTTATTCATGTGTGGGTAGGTGTTATGAAAGGGGAAAGAAAGACAAAATAGCACCCAGTAGCCATGACCGTTTTCCCTTGTTCTGCCAGAAATAGACTTATGTGAACAGAGGTCTGAAAATGTTGTGAATGTATTAAGGAAATCATATCCAGAACTGTTTTCTTACTACAAAAATCAGCATTGTGTTTTTTTTCCATCTTACTACCTAGTCTGATAACACTTTGACTCCTGATGATGTGCAAACTTTCTCTAAGTTTGGCAAATAAGTATAGTAAATGTCTCATTTAGACTTTTGTGATTGATGTCTTTTTGTTTTTTTCTTTTCAGTGTACTTCCCCAGGTATACCAGCCCATATGCAAAGCAGATCTATGTTAAGACCTCTGGAGCTATCTTTACCCAGTCAAACATCATACTCCGAAAATGAAATTTTAAAGAAAGAGTTAGAAGCAATGCGAACTTTCTGTGAGTCAGCAAAACAAGACCGACTGAAGCTCCAAAATGAACTGGCACACAAAGTGGCAGAATGCAAAGCTTTAGCATTAGAATGTGAAAGAGTCAAGGAGGATTCAGATGAACAGATAAAGCAATTAGAAGATGCATTAGAAGATGTGCAGAAGAGGATGTATGAGTCAGAAGGTAAAGTTAAACAAATGCAGACCCATTTTCTTGCCCTTAAAGAACACTTAACAAGTGAAGCAGCCTCAGGGAATCACAGACTAACCGAGGAACTGAAGGATCAGTTGAAAGACATGAAAGCAAAATATGAAGGTGCTTCAGCAGAAGTGGGGAAATTAAGAAACCAAATCAAACAAAATGAGATGATAGTGGAAGAGTTTAAGAGGGATGAAGGCAAGCTGATAGAAGAAAATAAGCGATTACAGAAGGAACTTAGTATGTGTGAAATGGAGCGAGAGAAGAAAGGAAGAAAGGTCAAAGAGATGGAAGGCCAGGCAAAAGAATTGTTAGCAAAGTTGGCCCTTTCCATTCCAGCCGAAAAATTTGAAAACATGAAGAGCTCATTATCAAATGAAGTGAATGAGAAAGCAAAAAAATTAGTAGAAATGGAAAGAGAACATGAAAAATCCCTTAGTGAAATTAGACAGTTAAAGAGAGAACTTGAGAATGTTAAGGCCAGGCTTGCTCAGCACATCAAACTAGAGGAACATGAACAGGTTAAGAGCAGATTAGAACAGAAATCAGGAGAACTTGGGAAGAAGATCACTGAGTTAACATTGAAAAATCAGACACTACAAAAGGAAATTGAAAAGGTTTATCTGGATAATAAGCTCCTCAAGGAGCAAGCACATACCTTAACAATTGAAATGAAAAATCATTATGTTCCTTTAAAAGTAAGTGAAGACATGAAAAAGTCACATGATGCAATTATTGATGATCTTAATAGAAAGCTTTTAGATGTAACACAAAAATATACAGAAAAGAAGCTGGAAATGGAGAAATTGCTACTGGAAAATGACAGCTTAAGTAAGGATGTGAACCGCCTAGAAACTGTGTTTGTACCTCCTGAGAAACATGAAAAAGAGGTAACAGCTCTGAAATCCAATATTGTTGAACTTAAGAAACAATTGTCTGAACTTAAGAAAAAATGTGGTGAAGACCAGGAGAAAATACACGCTCTCACATCTGAAAACAGTAACTTGAAGAAGATGATGAGTAATGAGTATGTGCCAGTTAAAACCCATGAAGAGATTAAAATGACACTGAATAACACATTAGCTAAAACTAACAAAGAATTATTAGATGTGAAGAAAAAATTTGAAGATATAAATCAGGAATTTGTAAAAATAAAAGATAAGAATGAAATATTAAAAAGAAACCTGGAAAACACTCAGAACCAAATAAAAGCTGAGTACATCAGCCTGGCAGAGCACGAGGCAAAGATGAGCTCGCTAAGTCAGAGCATGAGAAAGGTGCAGGATAGTAATGCTGAAATACTGGCCAACTACAGAAAAGGCCAAGAAGAGATTGTGACACTGCATGCCGAAATTAAAGCCCAGAAGAAGGAGCTCGACACAATACAGGAATGCATTAAGGTAAAATACGCCCCAATTGTCAACTTTGAGGAGTGCGAGAGAAAATTTAAAGCAACAGAGAAAGAACTAAAAGACCAGTTATCAGAGCAGACACAGAAGTATAGTGTCAGTGAAGAAGAAGTCAAGAAAAACAAGCAAGAGAATGATAGGTTAAAGAAGGAGATTTTTACCCTTCAGAAAGATTTGAGGGATAAGACAGTTCTCATTGAGAAGTCTCATGAAATGGAAAGAGCATTAAACAGAAAAACAGACGAGCTAAACAAACAGTTAAAAGACTTGTCACAGAAATATGCAGAAATAAAGAATGTGAAAGAGAAGCTAGTAGAAGAAAATGCCAGACAGACCTCTGAGATACTTGCAGTGCAAAATCTTTTGCAAAAACAACATGTTCCATTGGAACAGGTTGAGGCTCTGAAAAAATCTCTTAATGGCACAATTGAAAATCTAAAGGAAGAATTGAAGAATATGCAAAGGTGTTACGAGAAAGAGCAGCAGACAGTGACTAAACTGCATCAGTTGCTGGAGAATCAAAAGAACTCTTCTGTACCCCTGGCAGAGCATTTGCAGATTAAAGAAGCATTTGAGAAAGAAGTTGGAATCATAAAAGCTAGCTTGAGAGAAAAGGAAGAAGAAAGCCAAAACAAAATGGAAGAAGTCTCCAAACTTCAGTCTGAGGTTCAGAATACTAAACAAGCATTAAAAAAATTAGAGACTAGAGAAGTAGTTGATTTGTCTAAATATAAAGCAACAAAAAGTGATTTGGAGACACAGATTTCCAGCTTAAATGAAAAATTGGCCAGTCTGAATAGAAAGTATGAGGAAGTATGTGAGGAAGTTTTACATGCCAAGAAGAAGGAAATATCTGCAAAAGATGAGAAGGAATTACTGCATTTCAGCATTGAGCAAGAAATCAAGGATCAGAAGGAACGATGTGATAAGTCCTTAACAACAATCACAGAGTTGCAAAGAAGAATACAAGAATCTGCTAAACAAATAGAAGCAAAAGATAATAAGGTAGGTACAAAGTAGTCCGCATGACTATGTGTTGGAAACCCAGAGCAGCACTCTTTACCACAGAATCTCACAGGAAAGTAGACACAGGTAGTAACAAAGTGACCATTAGACACACCCTTTCCAGTTTGGCAACTTGTGTGCAAAAATTCCGAATTGAAAAAAAGTGAAGTAATGCAAACAAAAATCAAAAGCATTTTTCCTTCTGTTTGTTTAGCTGTTCTAGCCAAGAATGAGGAATGATGGGGAGACTTAAGGCTCACTTGTCTCACAGATGAAGAGTCAAAAGCCAGTGGGTTTGTGGCATGTGAAAGGTGGGGAAGAGGGTGGTGGGGAAGCTCTCATTCTGGGCTGCAAGAAACCAAGAACACTGGGGAGCATCCAGAGTTGATCTTGGCACTCACCCGTAGTAGTAAACTGAGCCCTCCAATTCATTTTATGTTCTGTTGCTCATGTCTTTCTACAGACTAGTTCCCTCACCCAGAATGTCCTTTCCCTCCTTTCTACTGAGTTGAATCCTATACATTCATTAACATGTTATCCTCCTTAAGCCCTCACTGTCCAATCTAGTCTATGGTAAACAGTTCCTCCTCTAAGATACATGTTTTTTTGTGGCTTTGCCATCCCTTTAAAACATGTATATTACCTTGTTAGAATTATGTAGTTGATCTGCCCAGTTTTTATGAGCAGGGTTTATAACTTAACTTTCCATCTTATCTTTAATTCTCATGGTACAATTTACAGACAGGTACTCAACAATATTTTTGCCACTAGTATTTATAAAGTTTTTACTATGGAGATGACATATAAAGACTGACTGCAGTTTTATCCATTCAACATGTAATGATTAATTGCCTTCTACATATCATGTGCTGGGGATACAGTGCAGTAAACACAGACACAGACTGCCCTCCCCATTGGAAAGTATTTGTACATACTATCCTCTGGCCCACCATCTCTGTGATTGAGAATTTAAATGCTCTAAGCTTGTTCAGAAGGTAGCTATGAATATATATAGTAATATATATTACTATATAAATATACTTATAAATTTAAATATATTATTATACTTAAGTATAAGTAAATATACTTATAAATTGTAAGAGCTAATTATTAATATCTACTTGTTGCCATTTATTGAGCATGTGCATATAATTGCATTTGATTTTCTTTGTTTTTTTGTCTATTATTATTTTTCAATAAAAAATGTTGCAGGGGAGGAGATGGAGTCTTGCTATATTGCCCAGGCTGGTCTTGAATTCCTGAGTTTAAACAATCTTCCTGCCTTAGCCTCCCAAAGTGTTAGGATTATAGGTGTGAGCCACTGTGCCCAACCTGATTTTTTTAACTCTGAAAGATTGTCCACCTTTCATCAATGTGGCATCTAAGGCTCAGCAAAGTAAAGGAAATTAGTCAAGCTCATACAAGTCAACTCTGTCTGAATTTAAAGCAGGGGGGAAAATGCTTTGTTTCTAGGCACTTCCTATAAACAGCCTCCTTGTTTTTTTTTCTTCTCGACAACAAAGTAGTCTTAAATAATACAACTCTTGAAAGGAAAAAGGAACATATGTTAGACTTACATGGGCCACACCCTTTTACTTTTCACACTTTGTTGCTGGGAATCTCCCTTCCCTTCCTGTGTTCCATATGTTACCTGGAAGATAGTTCATGTGCCTTCATAGATACTTATAATCTAAAAGTAAGAAGACTATGTTTATACTCACATCTTAGGATATATGTAATATTTATTGTAATCTGGTATTGCTTTTGTAAAGAATTTCTGGAGAGGGATTTAATTATAAATTACATATATGCACCATTGATAACAATCTTGGCAATATTCATACCTCAATTTTCTGGTGTATAAAGATAAAGCTTGTGTCTCCAAAAAGGAATGATTTATGTACAAAGATGTTCATTGTACATGAATAAGTGAATAATATGTTTCTCCCACAACTTTTTTTTTAAGATAACTGAACTGCTTAATGATGTGGAAAGACTAAAACAAGCACTCAATGGCCTTTCCCAACTCACCTACACAAGTGGGAACCCTACCAAGAGGCAGAGCCAGCTGATTGACACTCTGCAGCACCAAGTGAAATCTCTGGAGCAACAGCTGGCTGTGAGTAACCAGGCACACGGGGCTTTGCGTGAATATGTGCTGGTTCCCTGTAGTTAGTTTGTAAGGCTAATTTAGAAATTAAAGTGATCTGTAGCTGTGTTTGGATCCAAGAATGTAATTGTTTTTATATACGAGAAGTTACCTATACTGGTGGTGTAATAATACTTATTTGCTGCCTACTGTACAGCAGGCACCGTATTAAACATTTTACATACTTTATCTATAAACTTTATCTTCATCACAATCTCACAAAGCAGGTTTATTCCCTCCATTTAATTCTTAAGGAAACAAAGAATAAAATGTTTGATGCCTGGGGTCATTCAGCTGGGGTATAAATGTGGAACTGGCTGACTCCAAATCCAGCATCTTTCTCATTGCAGTGTACTTTCTAAAATATTGGTCCACTAAACTAAAGGAGGTTTTAAAATAATCTTTTATCTTTGTGAATAAAGAGGCATTCCTATGGTTTTACACCTTACATAGAAGAATAAATGCCTGGATTTAGAAGCTAAAGTTGGAAGGTCTGGTCTCAGTCCTGTCACTTACAAGGAAGTGGCAAGGAACATTCCTTTTAACTCTTGGTTTTCTCATACACAAAACAATAATAACTGATTACTTGTTTGTTTACATTTTTTTTAAAGATGGAGTCTTGCTATGTTGCTTAGACTTGTCTCCAATGGGGTCTTGCTATAGGCTGATCTCCTGGGCTCAAGTCATCCTGCTGCCTCAGTTTCCTGAGTATCTGGGACTATGCTTTTAATTATGCACTAATACACACGAAATGCTAAGTAAAATGGCCCAATCACATGTAAATTGTTGTTGATGTTTCCCTATTTCGTAGAATTGTTTATTTTTTAAGAGAAGAAAGGTTTTTTGTAGTGTTTATTTTTTAACACTGTAGGCCTACAGATTAAGGATGGTAAATTGTGAATTTGGATCTTATCCAAAGAGTATAGTGTCCCTTTAGTAATTAGAAATATTTGTTTATTGTTTATTATCTTCATGACACTGTGCTAAGCAGGGATAAAGAAAGTATGCCATTCCTGTCCCCAAGGAATTCTGGGTAGTTAGGGAGGCAAAATACAGATTCGTAAAATGACAAGATGAGAGATGTCAAATATAGAATTGAGAATGCAGATTCTAAGTGATGGGAGTTTCCAGGAAGGAAAGCTTAGTGGTGTGGTGGAAGCTAGTCTTAAAGAAGGGAGTACCTGGCTTCAACTTGTAAAGTAGATGCTATTTTGGTGGGTGAAAGGAAAGTAGAGGCTCTTCCATCCAAAGAAAATAGTGTAAAAAAAGCATGGAGATGGAATACAAGTGACATGGCCAGTGGGCAGTAAAAGGCCTGCCTATAGAGTAGTCCCCCTCTTCTCCACTGAGGGTATGTTCCAAGACCCCCAGTGGATACCTGAAATCATGGATAGGACCTGCTGAACCCTGTATATGCTATAAAGCGTGAAGACAGAATACAAGTGGCATGGCCAGAGGGCACTGAAAGGCCTGCCTGTAGAGTAGTCCCCCTCTTACCAACTGAGGCTGTGTTCCAAGACCCCCAGTGGATGCCTGAAACCATGGATAGGACTTGCTGAACCCTATCTAAGCTATGTTTCCCCCCCATATATAAATACCTGTGATAAAGTTTAATTTATAAATTGGGCACAGTAAGAGATTAATAACAATAGCATAATAAAGTAGAACAATTATAACAATATGTTGTAATAAAAGTTATGTGAATGTGGTCTCTATATCTCACAATATCTTATTGTGCTATACCATGGGCAACTGAAATAGAGAAAGTGAAACCGCTGATCGCAAAACTGCCAATAAGAGGGGACTGCTGTATTTGAGAGCCAATCTTTGAAGCCAAACTGTGGAAGTCATTGAGAACCAAACTGATGAATTTGGATTCTCTCATGTATGTAAAGAAGTGTCACTCAAGGTTTTTGAGCCAAAAGTGATGTGAGGAAAGAGGTACCTTAGTCTCAGAGGCATGATAGGGAATACGGTGTGAAGATAGTAAGACAGGATAGGAAGCATTTGCAATAATCCAAACGTGAGAAGTGTCTGCAGAAGGTCATGGCACTAGATGTGAACTAAAGCAATAATTTCATGTTACTTAGGGAAAGTAGCATTACTGTCATTAGCCACACATTCATTAGAGAAGTTTCTATTGTTATGTTTTGGAATTCTGCATCTGGTAGGTCCAAGGTAGTTTGTTGTTAGAAATAGCAGGAGCACTTTAATAATAATAATAGTTTTGTAGCATGAAGCCTGAGCATTGTCCAAAGTTTGGAAATGTCAATGCTGATATTCACATCTGCCCATCTTTCCACATTTCTAGGATGCTGACAGACAGCATCAAGAAGTAATTGCAATTTATCGAACACACCTTCTTAGTGCTGCACAGGTAAAGAACTACTTCTCCTTTGGAAAGAATATTGCTTTAGAGATAATAATTTTTTTATTTTCAAATAAATTTATGTGAAAGTAATTGATGTTTAAAGTAGCTGCACCCCATGTGCTTATTTAAAAATAATTATGTTTCTTTTAATCATGGTTTGTGGATCTCCCAGAAAAATTTACAAAGCTATGTGGCAACACAACATCTTAAATTTAGTGTTGTCTCCATCTGCTTGTCACTCAGTTTATAGACAGTTTGGTAACATGTGATGGTAGCACACGTTAATGGTGTTGCTAGCTGGAGACAGTGCCTTGACATCCACACGTGGCTGTCATCTAAGAGGAGAGTGGGAATGGCTTTGAATACTGGAAAAGTACAAAAGTGACAAGCAGGGTGTTATGTGTATAGGACTGTAGTAATTAAAGACAAAATGATTTGTTAAGAGAGAATTGGTGATAATTATTTACCAAGCCTTAACTTGGCTTGGTAAAGCCAAGGAATAATTAAGGAATAATATTATGAATTCCCTTTTTTTAGGGGTGTACTGAGAAAGTTATTGTTAAAAAAAAAATACTAAGAAATGATTAACATATAAAGGATACTATACTTAATTTCCTGTAGAAACACCATGAGCAGCATCCCCAAAATTCTCAGCATAGATTTTTTTCGGGAAGAAAATGTACTAAAAGAAACAAATTTTAGAATGACAGAGATCATGGGAATTATTTGAATTTGAGGTATGTTAGGCCACACTATAAAAACAAGCCAAAAAAAAAGAATGGAAAGATTAAAAAAAAATCAATTTTAAACAGAGAACTAGATAAAATAATGAAAGATACTTTATGATATCAAGTTCTTAAAATCAATAGACCTGCCATTTCTATAGGAGATGGAGGGGAAACCAATGAAAAAGAATGAATGATATGATAGAACAAGGTATCTTAGCTACTCTTTTGAGCAAATCAGAGATAAACTAGAATTTTAAAGTTTATTGCAATTATTAGAGAAGATTATTGAGGGACAGTGAATAGGAAGTTCAAGTGGGAAAATAGTAGAAAATCTGTGTTAGAGAGGCTGAGAAACTCACTAGTATTGGCCGTGAGAGGAAGAGCTTGCTCTTAATGAAAAATACAGCAAACTAACAAGCCTTTCCACTTTGTATAATATGCACTTCCAGAATTTGAAATTATTTTCTGCTGTGTCCTAATAAAACATAACAAAAGCAATTGGCATCAGAAATAGTCTTGCCTTCTGGCATCATAAAGTTAACTAAGAAATTCAGTTCAGTCAACTATGGCTAATGTTTGAAATGTAAACATCCTGCTGTTATAGAAACAGATTTTGAAAGCAAAACTTTTCATATTAATAGGAAGTGTTGTGCTGAAACCTATTCAGGTACTCCAGGAAAAAAAACGTACATGTGTGTTGGGAGGGGATGCGGTATTGTAATAGGCCCACCATATTGAGCTGCATTTAATCAACTCATGCCATCATTTTAAGTTTAAAGTATGTTTTAAAAATATAAATGGTGAACATGCATGTAAAAAAGATAACTTGGTTTCATCAGTAATGGGGGAGATGCAAATGAATAAGAACATATTGGAACTGGAAATATTACACAAGATTATAGTCTGTCGTGTTAGCCAGAGTGTATTGGAAACGGGCATTTTTACTCCATTGATGGTAGTACAGATTGTTATAATCTCTATAGAGGGAAATCTTGTAGTACTTAACAGAATTAAAAATTGAGACTGCTTTTTGACCCAGCAATTTCTTCTCTAGTAATCTTTCCATTAAGATTGGAAATACCTTAAATGTCCATCATTAGGGGAATGGGTAAAGAAATGTAATATATCCATGCAGTGGATATTATACAATAACTTAAAATAATTGGGTAGCTCAAGGGAAAGATTTTTATGACACTACATAAAAAAGCAAGTTATAAAATAATATATATGAACCTATTTATGTAAAAACATAAATATGGGTTTTTAAAATCAATTACTTAAATTTTAAATTTTTTTAGGAGATAGAGCCTTGCTCTGTCATCCAGGGTGGAGTGCAGTGGCACAGTCATAACTCATACAGCCTCAACTCCTGGGCTCAAGTGATCATCCTCCCTCAACCTCCCAAGTAGCTGGGACTACAGGCGCATGCCACCACACCTAGCTAAATTTTTTTTTTTTTTTTTTTTTTTAAGTTTTTGAGATGGAGTCTCACTGTATTGTCTCGGCTGGTCTTAAACTCCTGGCCTCAAGTGATCCTCGCACCTTGGCCTCCCAAAGTGCTGAGATTGCAGGTGTGAGCCACCGTGTTCGGCCATCAGTTAGTTTTCTAATTTAAAAAAAAAAAAAAATCCTCAGCAGCAACAACAGATTTCCTTGTAGTTTACTTTGCTCATGTATAACTTATGCTGCCCTATCATTCAAGGCTGTTATTTAAAAAGAGAAAGAGGGAGGTTTATCCATATGTTTTATGATAATGGATGTTAGAGCAACTGGTGTGCACTAGTCTTGTTTTTTTTAGATGGGGTCTCACCCTGTCACTCAGGCTGGAGTGCAGTGCCACGATCTCGGTTCACTGCAACTTCCGCCTCCCAGGTTCAAGCGATTCTTCTGTCTCAGCCTCCCGAATAGCTGGGATTACAGATGTGTGCCACCACAACTGGCTTATTTTTGTATTTTTACTAGAGATGGAATTTCACCATGTTGGCCAGGCTGGTCTCAAACTCCTGACCTCAAATGATCCACCCATCTCGGCCTCCCAAAGTGCTGGGATTGCAGACATGAGCCACCACACCCAGCCGTGCACTCCTTATAAATTGACTTTATTTTCATGATAGGGCTGTACCCCCTTTTCCTTTAGATACCACAATGGTGAGGATTTAGCATTTGATGAGTCAATGACTAGTTATGCTTTGTAAAAGCTTCGTCTTTAGAATTCTTATGTAAACAAAGATTACATAAAATAATGCTCCTCTTTCTTCTTTCTCCGAAGGGTCACATGGATGAAGATGTTCAGGAGGCTCTGCTCCAGATCATACAAATGCGGCAGGGGCTTGTGTGCTAGCAGTTAGCACTGACGGCCAGTATCTGTTTTATCTTGCTGGTGCTGAACATTCTTTGTGCAACTCCATGGTCTTTCTGGGCCTTACTGTGCTGATATAATTAAAATAAAATATATTTTGTTCCATTGGTAGGTTTTTAAAAAAAATTAGATGAATATATTAGTCTTTTTCAATATCAGTTTGAATCTTATTTTCTGTATGTGTTAATTTTACAAATAGGCAAACAACATAACACTTCGCCCTGGATTGACTACATATTTTTAAACCTTCGAGTCCCTAATAAAACATGAGCCATCTGAGTGAGTCCATACGAAGCGAGGTTAGGCTGAAATAATTTCTTAAAGATGTCTTTCAGAGAAATTAATTTGGTTGGTGGCCACTTTTAGGTGGATCAAAAAACCTTTCAGATCCTCAGAACCTTGAGACATACAGTTGCGAGGAATGTGTTATAACTTGGCTGGCCAAGTTACATATTACAGTATCTTTATTGAGGTAAATTCATTAGTGTCTTTGGCCTTTTTTGTAGTTATAGGTATTTTTTCTTTTTACACTAATAACTTTTATGCCTTTTAAAAT
Source organism: Chlorocebus sabaeus (assembly GCF_047675955.1). Classification (NCBI taxonomy): domain Eukaryota; kingdom Metazoa; phylum Chordata; class Mammalia; order Primates; family Cercopithecidae; genus Chlorocebus; species Chlorocebus sabaeus. The sequence goes on along the minus strand of NC_132929.1, from coordinate 46,449,025 downwards.
AAATTAATTTTCATAAATGGTTTGTGGTGCTAAATTACAGTTAGATTAAGAACGGGCAGGGGTGGAATATATCAGGAATTTATAATAAAATTGCCTCAATCTCTACAACAGTATCTTAATTTTTACTTGTGGTGACTATTCTTGCCGCAGTATTAGTGAATAGTGATAAATGATATACTAGATTTTTCAAAGTGTCAAAACCTTTAGACTTTTTTTTAGCAATTAGTTTGACATTTGCTACTATAGTAACCAAGCACTCATTATATATGCATCCTCCAAATGTTTCATGCTTATTTATAGGAAAGTTATACTACTGAGATTAATAATGTGAAATACAGTTTTCCTGCAAAATTAGCATTAGAGAATTGATTTTAGATAACAGATTTTCAAAGTTTTAGAGACAAGTGCAGTAATACAGTAAACGGAAAGAGTATATAGATAGTAATAAAATAACATAAGTGGACATGTTTATAGTAAATACTCTGAAGTAACCAACGGTTTTTATTTACTGCGTCTCATTAGGGAAAGTTTATATATCTTGCTATTTTTTATTAACATTTTATTTACCATTCGGAGTGAAAATTACTAATTTGAGTATTAACAAATAACTGAATAAATGGATCATTGCAGTTAGGTTTTCTCAAATTGCAAAATTTGCCTTAGCAATAATCTTTGAACATCCTGAACCAGATTTTGTAATGCTATTTTTTTTAATAGGGTAAAAGTACCATCAAAATGACTTTTCATACCAAAGAATAAGTCATCATATTTTTTCAGTGTTGAAACAACATTGAAAGCCAGAATTGGATTTATTTTTAATTCTTTATATGGTTTACATAAGCAATATCTGTTTCTTTAATTATTATGTTTAATGTTGTCATTCAGCATGAGTTCTGTTTCACAAGTTTTGGGCCACCTATTTCAATTAAAAAAAAAAAATTAAAAAAGTTGCCAGGGGTAGTGGCTTATGCCTGTAGAATCCTTTGGGAGGCCGAGGCAAGTAGATCACCTGAGGTCAGGAGTTCAGACCACCCGACCAATATGGTGAAACTCCGTCTCTATTAAAACTACAAAAATTAACCCGGCATGGTGGCGGACGCCTGTATTCCCAGGTACTTGGGAGGCTAAGACGGGAGAATCGCTTGAATGCCGGTGGCGGAGGTTGCGGTGAGCCAAGATCACGCCACTGCACTCCAGCTTGAGCAACAGCGAGACTCCATCTCAAAATAAAATAAATAAAATAAAAGCTCTACAATAGAGCAAAGTTTTAAACTGAATATTTATGTTAAGTGTTTTATTTTCCACATTAGAGATGGGAAGGGAACCTTATGTGTATTTTATTTTGTTTTCAACCATTAATAAAGTTTTCTCTAGAATATTGTTTTGAACATCCTTGTAAAAAGATTTGCAAGTTAAACTAGTTTATTTACTGTCTGTGAGGGCACTGGGAGTGGGAAACGATGGGCTCCAGAGTACAAATGAGAATACCCATTTTCCTTCAGCGCTCTGAAGTAAAATATCAAGTACCTCCTTCAACTAATCTTGTCTCATTCACTCACCTTTTGATATTGAAAGTAGAAATTGCATTTACAACACTGAAGACTAAAGCTTTTAATTAGTAAACAAGTGGAACATAGGTAATGGACAATGCTGGCCACTGCCATTCTGTGTTTAGAAAGACTATGAGACCTGAACATTTGGCCAAGAGGAAAGAAGAGTGATGTTGTCTAAGATGTCATGAGTGCTCTCTCAGAGAATCACTCAATTCCTATTGGAGCGCAATCCTTACTTGAAAGCTTTATTACTCTTGTTCTGTGTAGATTTTTTTTTTTTTTGGTCACTTCCCCATCAGAAAAGCATATTCTTTTTGATAGAGGGTCAGTGTTATAAATAATTGTCTATTGAAATAAAATCAAATATTCATGCATTGAACATCTTAAATTTTAATATTATGGTGACTATAATCACTTAACTATATCAGCATTGTTCCAGAATTCCAGATGAATTTAGCTCTGTCTTTTTTATGGTTTTTTAGTTGAACCTTTTCTCTTGACTCCAACCAAATTTTATAGTTTACAATTTTCTACTCTTCTATAAATGCATTGGCTCATTGCTGTTTTAAAAATCTTGCAGCTTCAGAACATGAGCATTTTTTTTCTCCAGTGTTACCAGCTTTCCTCTGACTAGCACCTAAAAACTGTTCTCACACATGTGCTTGTTACCCTATCTGAATGTTCATGTCTTTGACCGACTTGTTTCAAAGTAAAAAAGGGAAGAGTTTCAAGTTAATTTTTGGTGTTCATGGTGACTAGATACGTCAGTGCCTGCTTGCAGGAGTGCCGGACCTTAGCAGTGGTTACAAGCTTCTTTTGACATCTGCTTCACCATGATAGAAGACAGTTACTTCTTATTGCCTCTGTTTTCCTCATCACTGGATTCTGCAACCTTGTGATCTTTTCTCTTCTTGTTGGTTCTGTGCACCAAAGTAATGGTAGCACCTCTGGCACCAAAATACGGGTTGAAAGAGAATGCCTGTGATGAACGTGGAAGATGTGGCTGACCTAGATCTTACCCCTGGCCCATAAGTTTTATGAATAAGTTCAGAGGGACGATAAAAAGCACTAGATGAGTAAAGGCAGAATTTGCACCATAAAATAGATTGTGCACAAAATACAAAATGAAAATTAGTATAGACATTTCAACTGTCATTTCATTCAGTGTTGTTCCCAGCTAAACTGGAAACTGAACCTGAGACTGTTGCTGGAAATTCAGTTCTTCCCCATGTTTTGGTCTTAGCTATTTGAAACAGGACTATTTAGACCAGCCTCTCCAGGTAAATATTAACCTGCTTCTTAGCATAGTTTCTGATTATTAATATATTGACCTTTGGGCTAAAGTGAGTAATGAATGTACAGATTTTTTTTTTTTTTTTTTTTTTTTAAAGATCAAGCTGTATCAGCAGTGGCATTCCAACAGACTCCCTGGGCAGTGAGGGTGCTTGTGTTCAGCGTAATTGGGCATGTGACATCACTTATATATTAGAGGCATTTTCATTATTTATGCCTGCATGAACAAACATCGGTGATGAATGAATTCAACCAAAAAAGGAAGGTTACAAAAATGTCATATGTAAATGAAAAAGAGCAAGACTTGTGAGGGTTGCTTCTCCAGTTCATATATATATATAAAATTCAGTCTAATTTATATGTATATATATTCCATTCAGTTAAAATAATGGAAGAGACATCAATAAAAACAATGCCCGTTATAATTGATATTTGGCATCAAATTATACTTAATACGCCTGATTTTTTTTTTTCACTCTTGTTGCATAGGCTAAAGTGGTTCAGGCTCATCTCACTGCAATTTCTGCCTCCAGGGTTCAAGTGATTCCCCTGCCTCAGCCTCCCAAGTAGCTGGGATTACAGGCATGCACCACCATGCCTGGCCAATTTTGTATTTTTAGTAGAGACGGGGATTTCACTATGTTGGTCAGGCTGGTCTCGAACTCCTGACCTCAGGTGATCCACCCACCTCAGCCTCCCAAAGTGCTGGGATTACAGGCATGAGTCACCACGCCTGGCCTGGCTTTTATATTTTAAGCAAGTTTTCAGTTTTTTTCAAGATAGCAGTCATGGGAATATTCTGAATTCTGGAAAGAGTTTAGAGAGGTTATTGCCTTCTTAATAATTTAGAGCGTCTATTGCTCTGCCAAGTCAGAAGATTAACATTTAATAGAAAAAAATTATATATCTATAATTCAGTCACAGCTATTAGATCAGATGGATTTTACATTAAGTGAAAAAGATGTTGAGCATTTAAGGACCATTAAACTACAGGACTCTTTTATTGGGTTTTAAGGCCCCCAAGCCAGGGTCCTGCTGTGAAGAGTATTTATTTTAATATACAGAACGCATTAAGGATGGGAAAGGGGCACACGTTTTAAAAGAAAATAGGCCATGAAAAAGTGTGATTTTCCACATTGTGAACAACTACCAAACAGATTCAGTCTTATAATAATTAGTTTTATGCATCATTAAGTAGCTTGCTTACTGGCTAGAAGAATATGGTGAAGCCCATTTTAAAAGTGGTACCTGCAGGAAATCCAAGTAGCTACATGTCCTTTGTTGATATTTCACTTAGAGAAACTGCGTTTCTAGTAGTTTCCAGGATTCTTAAGGTTGCTATGTATTGTCAGGAATTTAAGTTTGGAAATGCCTTCTTCAGTGGTCCTTAAGGACCATGAAAACAAAGACCCAGAGAGGATTTCTAGTAAGTGTTTGCTTTTTCTAGCAATGCTCAAATTATCAATGAGAGAGTGGAATTTGACCCTTGAGAAGAATCACTTGCCTATTGGAAGAAAGTCTGCACCATTCTCTTTATTAAGTGCTTATCACAATCCCATTGTTGGAATTAATACCTTAATGTAAGTTTTTCTTACTATTTACACCATGCCTCCTGCCCCATTCCTACTTCCAAAAATGGAAGAGTTTTAGGAGTTTAAAAGCAAATAGACTCAGGGAGGATGTGAGAATGGAGTTAATATAATTTGTAACTTTTTCCCCCCTACAATGTCCAAACAAATTTGGTGATTTTCTTTCTTGCTATTCTAGGCTTTTTTAAATTGCCTCTGACTAAAGTGGCACCTTATGGGCTGCTTCAGAAATTTTCTTCAGGATTTAAAAATGAAGCCGATTCATATTCAGAGTCTTCCTGCTGAAAATCTGTTAAGCCAAAATAAAAATGACTGCTACTTAAATTTTTTTTCCCTCTTTGTTGTTGCTGCAAACATTGTCTCACAGGAGTTGCAAGATCTCATTTATGCAGTTAAAACTCACTCTGCTTTGTACAAATGGAGAGAGATGAACCATCCCAGGACTACCAATACAAGTCCTAAGGATTAAAGTGCATCTGCCTCAATCAAATAAATGTGAGCTGCACTCCTGAGTGTGGAGGGGTTTTTTTTTAAGTGAATTGTTCCAGTTGGCCTTAATCCCTAAGCAATATAGCTCCTTTAAAACCATCTTTATTCATTCACACCAATTGACACTTAAAATCCCCCAGCCACTGTTCATCTAAGTCTAAATATAGCTGTTAGAGTCAAATGTGTTTAAGAGGATTTGCAATCTGATTATCCAAAATACTATTTATTGTCAATGTTTTTGGTGTGCCATGGCCAATCTTATTATTATAATGTACATAGCCATTTAACGGCAGCAGAGCCTAAAATATATCACAGCAATTGGGATAACCTGAAGGAGGGCTTTTCTCCAGCTCCGCGCTGTCATTCTGGCACAGCTTGTTGTGTGGTTACGAACATCAGAAAGAATTCCTTAATAAGCTCTTGCTCTCCTTCCAGACCCTTTTGGGCAAGCCCTCCATGTTCTCTAAGTAGAGAGCAGTTACCAGGACAACAGAGAATTTGAGGAAGATTTAATTGTGATTTGATGTCTAACCAGAATAAAGAGCTAGTGCCTTGAATTTATATTCTAGGTTTCCAAGCAAATGTCAATATGCATATTTATTATTTTTGCCCTTCCTCATTATAAAAATGATTTTAAGATGGCTCACATTTTTTTTTGTTAATATGGGAGAGGAGAATGGGGATGATAAATACTAAAAGGATAGGAAAAACAAGCAACAACTTGTTGTGCAGGAAACATGCCAGTTAACAATATAATATCCTGCTTTTCTGGGGCTGACCTCAGTTTGACTCTGAACTTCCTAGTGGCCAATGTAGTGATGAAAACATCACATATGTGAGGCACGGTGCCAGAGCACAGGTATTCCTGGTTCTGAAACTGGCCTGGTGTTCCACGTGGGTCCAGCACATCAGTTGGTATACATCTCAAGCTGGAGTGCGCAGTGCCTCAGGGCACATGCCCTGGGATAAAAATGGCACATCTTCCTAAAGTGCTTCCATCGGATTTAATGGTAAGAAAGCTATTTTTAGTAACATTTTTATTTTGGAGTAATTTGTAGTCCATGAGATGACTGAACCAGGGTAATAGCAGTCCATATTTTGGGTCCATAAGGAAAAATCTGTTTTTGTTGTTTTTTTTTCTTGCCTTATTCTTGGGCCACAGATGTTTCAAACAAATTTCTTAAGTAGATACCTGTGTCTGGTTCTTTTTGGTTGGTTCGTTGGTTTTTTGCCTGCCTTTTACTTATTTTTCATTATCTGTGTCACTCCCTTCTGGCCTCCTATGCACATGACAAACATTCTTTGCCTGGCCAAACTTTAGTCAGGCTATTCAACCTTCTAGGCCCATCTGTGCACTTCCTTGTACAACCCAGTTTTAGCAAAGAACCCCACCAGGTCAGTTTAGCAAGAGCCCTCACCCTTGATAGCTGGTCACTCTTGACATCTGATCCGGTGCCTCATACTCCACCTTTCACAGGTGATGTCTCATCACCCAGATCTGTCTTCAGCAAGAATCCTGTGGGGTAGTTTAGCCTTACTCCTGATGTTGTCTTGTAGAAATTTCCCATCCAGTGACTACCACTCCAACCCTGCTTCTTGGCTATAAATTTCCACTTACCCTTGCTGTATTCAGAGTCAATCCCAGTCTCTCTGTCCTGTTGTAAACTCTGTTGCAGTGGTCCCTATCCTAACACGATGGTCCTGAATAACACCTTCCTTACTGTGCTTTCACAAGTGTCACTGAATAATTTTTTCGTTAACATGCTCACCATACCGTAAGTCCCCCATTTTTGCATCCTCTTACCTAGGCCCTAAGTGCATGTGCTCCTGTTTTCTTTCCTCTCCCTCACTTCATTCAAAGATAGGAATTGGTATAGCTTTGAGGCAGGAATTAAAAAGCTGTGTGACTAAATTAATTCATAGTGGCCATAAATTATTGGTAACAACCATTGTAAACTAATTTTTGAAAAGCATGTTTAACCCGCTAATAATGTATTAATTGGCAGAGAATCTTATGAAAAACAATAAAATGAAGGGAAATGGTTCATATTTTAGGGGGAGAGGAAGATGATTTTCAAGAAGTAGAGGCATCATCTCTGCCTGTATTATGCCCAACCCCTTCACAATTCTCCCTGAACTGTTACTGCTTTCCTTAGAGTGTTCCATTTCTCTGTATTTTTATAAATATCTTTTTTAAAAGTGTAGTGTGTAGTGGACATTTACTGTTCTCTTGACCACCCAGCATACAAACCACCTTTCTAGCGCTCGGGAATTCTCTGCCTTATGAGTCATGATAAGGTGTGGAGACATCTGCTCACTACAGAGGCTGAAAATGGCAAACAATTGCTTTTCCTTGACAGAGGTGGTGTTGGGGTGCAGGCACATGACCCAGGCCAGCACATTCTGCCAAATGTGCCCTCAGCTTTGACTAGGGGACTAAGTAACAGTAAGAGGCAGGGGTGATATTCGTCTTTCTGGCAGCAAGGACAGTTGGGGTTACTGCACAATCAGGTTCCTGGTGCAGAGATGGAGGTGGCCAAAAGATGAGCATCTCATGCTTGGTGGAACAGCTGTTTTCTCACCAGACAGGCTTTGGAGTATAATTTGGAAGCTTGTTTCTGCCTGCTCAGGCCTAAGCCGGGTTTTTTACCTTCCCTATAGATAGCCAGTACATTTTAAATTAATCCCTGTCTGCTTAAAACAGCCAGATTGATTTCTATTGCTTATAGTTAAGAACCTGGGCTGATAATTTTTTCTCCTTATTTCCAAAACGTAGTCAATTTAGAAAATTTCAGAAAATATAGATAGGAAAAAGGCAAAAATAATTCACTCCAAGCCTACAGATAAATCACTCTTAGTGCTTTGATGTATCTTTTCCAATACGTTGTATGCATCTATTCCAAGGAAGACTGTTCTGAGGAAGAATAATGGGGCATTGGCTGGGCACGGTGGCTCACACCTGTAATCCCAGCACTTTGGGAGGCCGAGGTGGGTGGATCACCGAGGTCAGGAGTTCGAGACCAGCCTGGCCAACATGGTGAAACCTTGTCTCTACTAAAAATACAAAAATTAGCCAGGTATGGTGGCACACACCTCAGCTACTTGAGAGGCTGAGGCAGGAGAATCGCTTGAACCTGGGAGGTGGAGGTTGCAGTGAGCTGAGGTTGCACCACTGTGCTCCAGCCTGGGTGACAGAGTAAGACTCCGTCTCAAAAAACAACAATAATAATAATGGAGCAGAATTTTGGGGCCACTTCCATCTTTGTCCAGGGAATCCAATAAATAGGCTTCCAATCCTTGTTTTAAGAGTCTGGGCTTAAGAGTGCTTAATTGAATTGGACTATGTGGGCAAGAGGGGAAAAATGATGGCTTTTAACATTTGTAGCTTATTTAAGAATCAGCTATAAAACAATGCTAACTCTTTGTCATATAGATTGCAATTTTTCCCGATTTTTTTCACTTGTCATTTAACTGTGTTTCTCTCATTCAGAAATTTTAAATTTGTATACAGTAAAATTTGTCAGTCTTTATGGTTTCCGACATTAGTGTTACACCTTAAACATTCTTTCCCAACGTATTTTATCTAGTGCTTGTATGATATTGTTTATATTTAAACAAATAATCCATTCGGAGTTTGTTTTAATGCTATCGTGTGAGGTATAGATTCAGTTTAATTATTGTCCAAATTGCTATACAGTTTGTTTCAGTTATCTTTTTTTTTAAATTCAGTGCTGTCTGTCTTCTCCACTGATTTGTGATGCCACCTTGATCACATGTCAAATTTCTATATATATCTGGGGCTATTTTTTGACTCTTCATTCTGTTCCATTAGTCTACCTATCTTTTACCTCTATTCCAAAATCTATACTCTCACAAGTTCCAAATATTTCTTCAATTGCTTTTGAGAAAACAAAAGGCAATCTTGGATAAATAGGCAGGAATTTGGGAAGCCTGCCAGTTGGAGATTGCCATGTGGGCAGAGAATAAAATGTCCTGGTTAACACAGAATTCTGTTAAATAAGAAACTGTATTGAAAAAATGTACTTTGCCTTTGGGAATTCACAAGGACTGTCAAGACCTTATAGTATCTCAGGATCATCAACAACATCACAACACTGATTATCATTATGCAATGGATGTGCTGATGTGCTCATGAACAGAGCCCACACAGGATATTGGATAAAATAGAGTTGACTGTGTTTTTCTTCTTGGATGCTGGGAGGGAAGTGAGCGTCGGAGCTTTTGGAGACAGATGACAGGCCCATCCATTTGTTATATGGATTACCACATCCACACCAAGCTGATGAATGAAATTTGTATATTAGAACTGTTACAGAATGGTAACTAAGACAATGATAACAGTTGGTCAGTAATTGACAGAGCCATCTCCGAGAGGAGCAAATACATTCTTTCTATCCTAGTGGGCTCCAAATGGCTTCCTGGCAGGGGAGCCAAGTGGACCCACTGAAGTAGGATTTCTGCAGCACACCAGAGAACACCACTGCTTATGCTCAGGTCTTAGAAGAATCATTTGAGAGTCTCCCATATTGGCAGGATTCGTTGCACTGGAGGAAAGCCAGTGAAAACCCATATATGGACTGATAAATGAGGTAGCCAGCCATTCATACTGTGGTGCTTCCCCCACTGATTCCCAGCGAGGACCTTCTATCCCAGCCAAGCTGGGACAATATCCCAGCATCATTGTCCTCATAGTACTGGGCTCTCCTGCCTCCTTGCTTTGCCCATCTTATTCACACCACTTGAAATAATCTCTTGCTCCATTTATTGCTATTATAATTCACCTAATTCTTCAAGGGACAACCCAAATCCTCCTTCCATTAAGCCTTTCAGAAATTCCCTTGTAAAAAGCTTTTTCTTTCATACTGAACTCAGTGAAGTTCATGAAACGTTTCTTGAGCACTTGCAATGTATCAGAAAGGCACCGTCTTAGTTGTCGGGGAGTATATTCATTTCCTATGGGCACTTTAAACAAATTGCCATAACTTTAGTGGCCTAAAATGAAAGAAATTTAATACCTTGCAGTTCTGGGGGTCCAAAAATCAGAAATCAGTTTCACTGGATCAAAGCGTCAGCAGGATTGCACTTCCTCTGGAGGCTCTGGGAAAGACCCATTCCTTGCCTCTCAGCTTCTGGTAGCGGCTGGCATTCCTTGGCTTGTGCATGTGTCACTCCAACTTCTGTCTCCGTGGTCATGTTGCCTCATTGCCTTCTCCTCTCTTGTCTGTAGTCACATCCCACTCTGTCTCCCTCTTATATGAACACGTGGTTGCATTTAGGAGAGTCCACTTGGATAATCCAGGATAATCACTCCATCTCAAGACCCCTAATCACACTTGCAAAAAGTACTTTTTTGCCATACATGGTGACATTCACAAGTTCTAGGAATTAAGGCATGGGTAACATCTTTGGGAAGCCATTATTGAATCTGGCACAGAGAATAAAGATACAGTTATCTGTCCTATCATCTGTGAAGTTTTTGACACGTAAGTTACTAAACCAAATTATGTGCTACAGTGAAGTAAGAGTGGTCTTAGAACATTTTCAATCTCTCCAGTGGTGGCTTTCCCAGCCAAGTCTTCTGCTTGAATAAGTGGATATGTTAATAAAATGGTGAATGAAAATGATCTAGAGAAAAAAAGATGAGTGAAAAAATAAATACTTCAAAAATATATTTACCTTCACATACTATAGGAACTCATTTATATGCATTCTCAAAATGACAAGATTATGGCAATGGAGAACCGATTGGTGGGTGCCAGGTGATGTGGTTTGGGTCTGTGACCCCACCCAAATCTCATCTCAAATTGCAGTCCCAATGTGTGGAGGGAGGGAAGTGATTGAATTATGGGGGCAGTTTCTCCATGTTGTTCTCATGATAGTGAGTGAGTGCTCATGAGATCTGATGGTTTTATAAGGCAGTTTTCCTTGCTCTTGCACACTCTCTCTTACCTGTTGCCATATAAGACATGCCTGCTTTTCCTTCCGCCATGATTGTAAGTTTCCTAAGGCTTCCCCAGCCATGCAGAACTGTGAGTCAATTAGTCTTTCCTTTATAAATTACCCAGACCTGGCTATTTCTTTTTAGTGGTGTGAGAATGGACTAATACACGAGGGGTGGAGGGAGTGGGTACGATATGAAGAGATAGCAGGAAAGATCTTTGTGATTACAGGGTGGTTCCAGGGTTACAGGAATCTACATATGTGAGAACATGACCTAGAACTACACATACACATATTGTACCAGTGTTAATTTCTTGGTTTTGATTATTGATGTAAAATGTAACCATTTAGTGAAACTAGGTAAAGAGCACAGTGAACTTCTCTGTAATATCTTGAAAACTTTTGGTGACTATTTCTTTTTTTTTGAGACGGAGTCTTGCTGTCTCCCAGGCTGGAGTGCAGTGGCTGGATTTTGGCTCACTGCAAGCTCCACCTCCTGGGTTCACACCATTCTCCTGCCTCAGCCTCCCGAGTAGCTGGGACTAAAGGCACCCACCACCACCCCCAGCTAATTTTTTGTGTTTTTAGTAGAGACAGGGTTTCACCGTGTTAGCCAGGATGGTCTCGATCTCCTGACCTCGTGATCTGCCCACCTTGGCCTCCCAACGTGCTGGGATTACAGGCGTGAGCCACTGTGCCCAGCCAGTGACTATTTCAAAATGAAAAAAAATGGTGAAAGTAATTTACCTTGTTCTTCAGAAAAATAAACAATGACTTACAGAAATACGTGTAAGATGAAAGTAATTATGTTAGGCAATTGAGGGTTAAGATGAAGCTAAGTGTAAAGTCCTCATACCATAACCAAACTTGGCCTACAAAGTCAGATCTGAGCTTCCTAAACCCAAAGAAAAACATGAGTCTGTTGGGGTTTCTGTTTGCCCCTAAGCTACCTCTTTAATCCAGAGGACAGCACCTTTAGGACTTGAGTGAATAAAAGAGCATTTTCTATTGTTTTGTGTTACAATAAAACACTGAATAGTGACCTATGTCAATCCTTTCTCTTCTGCATTTGTCTCTGGACATATGCAAGAGCTTGGTGGACTCATTATGTCCTGGCTATGATGATGGTCAGTGGGAAACGCCAGCGCCTGTAGTGGAAAAACTAGCCTGGAAGAATTTCCTAGGTACAAGGCTTGTCAGGATCCATCTAAAATGGAACTGTGTGGAAGAGGAAGTGAATGTGTTGTGGGGAGAAATTAACATTAGATCAAATAAGATATGTCTTTTAGAGATTAGTGGGCTCATTGGAAGTTGACACTTTCTGCAGAAAGTTTCTTCCTCTTACTGGACTGTGTGTGTGTGTAGATTAGATAATCCAGGACATATTTAATGATGGAGAATTGTGTGAAATGTAAAAATGTAAACAAGACTTGAGTTTGGCTCCTAGGTATACTCCTAATTATTGGTATGACCTTGTATAACTAACTTAACCTCAGTACCTAGACCTGAGTGAAAAGAGACATGCTTTGATTATTACAAAACTGCTTCTTAGCACAAGAGTTTTATGAGGTTCTATTCCTGGTGTGACTGTTGAGCTTGTCTTGGCATTTGGACCAATCGTGTTCTTGTTTTCTCTGAATTATGAATTTTGAGGTTGCTTTTTCTGACACTAAGTTTGGTTGAGATGTATGTCTACATGCATGTATTGAACTTCTCACACTGCTGTTAGTGTATGATGTGCTTATGTGCATTAACAGAAAGAAAGAATACAGGGGGAATCAAGTGGCTATGGATATAAGAGCTCCCCTCCTGCCTCTATAGTAGTGACTGGAGGACGAGCCCTATGAAAGAAGGGGAGGTTAAAGGCAGAGAGTTCAAATAGCTCACCAAGGAAGTAGCAGAGTGACATTACAAGCAAACTCATTCAAAAAGAATTCCATAGTTTTTCCAAGTGGCCTTACTTCCTGGGTCATTGGTCCCAAAGTTGAAATGGGACTCTGCTACTTCCCCGTAGAATATATTTGTATAGCATGAACTAAGGGTTTTAATTACAAAAATAGCTGTCTGATTTAAGAAGAAAAGTAATTATTGTAAAAAGGTAACTCAGGAATCACTCAAAAGATGGAAAGACTATATGCAGGCTATCCAACCAAACTGTCAGAAGGGGCGTGGTGGAGATGCCATTGTTACCACTGAATGCCAGATTCAGGGCGGGTTTGCCATCCGGGCTGTTCCTCGGCCATGTGACTGATACACTAATTGCAAAGGAGGCTGGAGAAGTGGGTTCTGGGCATTATCAGCACAGCCTCATAAGACTCATAAGGTGGGAATTTGCTAATTATAGAAATGGGCTCAAGCTCTGGGAAGTCAAAAATGAAAAATAAAACACAAATATCTATGAAAGCCCTTCCCTTTGGTAGCTGATACCATAAACTCTGCTCTAATGCCATAGTAAGTTCCAAAATGAATCAAAGCTTGTAGAAGGAGGGGTTGTATTATTGTGAAATAACTGAGTGAGGCAGCACAGCTAGCTGGACGAGAGTTCTGAGAGTCCTACTGCAGGATTCAATTGTGTCCTGGTCCCGGGTGCCATCTGGTACCATTTGGGGCAGCTGTCAACCCCTAGCTTAAATATCAAGAAAATGATTCTGGATTCTGCAACCAGAATGGATTCCAGAACAGTTGCAGTGCTTCTAAAACTCTCCCACTTGATTGGTTCCCATTTAATTGCCCTGATCTGGGGAGAATACCAGGGATGTAGGAGCATAACCCCCATCTCTCATCTTTCCTAAACAAGGACTGCCTGTGTCTGCTGTTTCCTATTTGGCTTCATCCTTCCTCCATATTTCTCAGTCTTGCTGCAGAGGATAAGAAATTAAGCCTGCCTGCGTTTAAACAGGGGTTGGGCAGAGGGCAATCACTAGTTGTGTTATATTCAAGTTTGCAGTATGAGGTGGTGCGTTATTTAGAAATTTTATCTTATCAACAGTATTTCTTCTTTCTACATTTATACTTCAAAACCAAAATATGACAAAACAAAAATCCCTCCCTCCTACTCATCATATCATAAAAAACAAATCCATCTATGCCCCTGAAGGGAGGCAACCCAACATCTCATAAGAACTGTGACCAGCTCTGGCCAGGTGTGGTGGCTCAGCCCTGTAATCCCAGGACTTTGGGAGGCCAAGGCGGGCGGATCACCTGAGGTTATAAGTTCAAGAACAGCCTGGCCAACATGGTGAAACCGCATCTCTACTAGACATACAAAAATTAGCTGGGCATGGTGATGCATGCCTGTAATCCCAGCTACTCGGGTGACTGAGATAGGAAAATCGCTTGAACCCAGGAGGCAGAGGTTGCAGTGAGCCTAGATCGCGCCGTTGCACTCTAGCCTGGGCAATAAGAACGAAACTCCATCTCTGAAAAAAAAAAGAGCTTTAAGTCCACATTCAGGGTCTCTGGGACTGTCCAGCCCTCCTCAACTTATGTCACATTCTTTCTCAAAATTCTGTGATCTGATTTACAGACTAAATTGTAAAGTCACCTTCCCAAGAGTGAGGGATAATGAAAGGGAAGACAAAGGAAATTAATTAAAACTCATCAATAGATATATGGAAGGAAGAAGAAATGTGGGTAGCCTTAGTTTTTGCAACTGAACCCAAGGCCAGAATTGGTGTTGGTGATTTTTCTCCTCCTCAATATTTAAGATCCACTTTATCTTTAGCTAGAATCTCAACCAACTGGATTATTTAACCAGGAAAGGTGACCCCAACCTTCATTTGTAAGGGATCTAGGTTCTCAATGACTTCTTCTCTATAGAATAGCTTTGTCAGTGATGTGCTGGATCTGTCTTGTACCAGCTTGTGAGAGTGGATTAGCAAATTTTCAACAATGTTATGAGCATTTGTTAAAAACAGCCATTATTAAAAATTAAATTCTAGGCCAGGTGCAGTGGCTCATGCCTGTAATCCCAGCACATTGGGAAGCCGAGGTGGGTGGATCATGAGGTCAGGAGTTCAAGACCAGCCTGGCCAAGATAGTGAAGCTCCGTCTCTACTAAAAATACAAAAAGAATTAGCCGGACATGGTGGTGGGTGCCTGTAATCCCAGCTACGTGGGAGGCTGAGGCAGAGAACTGCTTGAACCTGGGAGGTGGAGGTTGCAGTGAGCCGAGATTGTACCACTGTACTCCAGCCCAGGTGACAGAGCGAGACTCCATCTCCAAAAAAAAAAAAAAATAATAATAATTATATAAGCCCACAGTTAAATACATTTTATTAAAAACAAATGTAATAAATACTCCTGCACTCATCATTCTAATTATTTTACTAGCATATATCCTTCCTTTTGAGATGATGTGTCTTTATATGTATAGTAGAAATACTATATAATGCTGTACTACCGTGCATCTTATCCCAACTGCATGTTCAGTAATGTCATGTTGATAGATTGAAATTGGCTATGGTGGGGGTTTTTACATCAAGGAAATTAGCAAACACTACAATTCAGTACCACTGGCTAGAGTTTCCATTCATTTTTACCACTGAACATCAAGGTATTGGGAGAAGTCCCAGGAGACTCCTAGGTTCCATCTTCACCCTTCTCTGTCTGCATAATGTAGTAGTTTTGTTACAACCACAGTACTATGGGGAGCTAAAATGATCATGTTTCTGAAATGGCCATGTTTTTGAAACCATCGTTGTGTCTGTTGTTGGAAGCATTCTTTTTTCAACACTAAAACGTTTAAACCCAAACAGCCCTGAGTTGTAGGGATAGGAAGCAAAAACATTATGAATGGATCATTAGGTGTGACAGTGACAAGCAACATTTCCACATCCACCCCTTGGTTCTAGGCCCCATGTACTGGCTCCTGGTTCAAGGCATACATTGTACCCTGGAGATCAGCATCCTAACCCCAAAAGCTGTTGTCTCTCCATTGATACTATCACTTGAGTCTGCAATAGGTTAATGCATCCTTCTGTAAGGCCAGCTGCCTACGGGTGATTTGGTACGTGGTAAAACTAATGAATGAAGACCATCAACCATTATTTTTTTAAATTTTGCAGAAAAATAGATTTCTTAAGAGCAATGTTGTTTTTGATATGAAGCCTGTGTGAGGTGAATCCACAGACGGCTGAGCTGCTGCAGAACCATAGGAGTGGAAAGCAAGCCCAAGTGTGTTTCAGGATAGCAAAACACCACCCTCTCCACGAGGTGCTGTGTGATGTCTTAGGTTGCTCAGTGCTACTGGCAAGTAGAGCCCATTAGACCAAGAGCTCAGGAATCAGAACTTTTGTCTTCTCCTTCACCCAGTCATTGCCCTTAGAAGGAACCACCCACCCCATAGTCCTGGAATTCTTCAGGCTTTTCATCTCTTCTCTGACAATGACCCCTCCCCAGTACCTGTATTTGTTTTCTATGTCTGCATAACAAATCACCATAGACTCAGTGGCTTAAAACAACACTTACTTATCCTCTCACAGTTGTGTAGGTCAGGGGTACGGTGTAATGTGACTGAGTCCACTGCTCAGGCTCTCACAACATTGAAACCGAGGAGTCATCAGGGCTGTGTTTCTTTTTGGAGGCTTTGGGGAATAATCCACTCCCAAATTCATTCAGTTATTGCCAGAATTCAGTTCCTCATGGTCGTAGGACTGGGGTCCCCTTCCTTGACACGTGGCCCTTCCGTCTTCAAGCCAGCAATGACACATCAAATCCTTTCTGGGCATCCAACTTCTCTGGTTTGCCCTGTTCTTCTGCTTTAAGGGCTCATCTGATTATACTGGTCCCACCTAGATAATCCAGGATAATCTCTCTATTGTATGGTTGGCTGATTAGCAAACTTAATTACACCTGCAGAGTCTCTTTCACCATGCAAGGCAACATATTTATGGACATGATACCACATTGTATTCCCAGTCCCAGAGTTTAAGGTGGGAGATCTTTGGGGGCCATAATCCTGCCTATCACAGTACCCTACAGCGTTGTCTTCAATCAGTACTTCATTCTAAGTATGAAGTGGTGATAATTTAATCTACTGTTTCTCCTCTGCATGCATGGACTGCCGGAATCCCATTGCTTAATACTAGAGTTTCACAGCCTTCACCTCCTCAAACCCTGCCACAATTTCCCCACTTCCCTAAGGATCCGTTGTCTACAACTACTCCTGATTTCAATGTCTGTAACATTGAAGGTTCGTAATTACAAGCAACAGAAACCAATTCTGGCTAATTTAGGGAGAAAAAATAGTTTTTGAAAGATTACATGGGAGCTTACAGATTTGCCAGAAGGGCTGGAGTACTAGGCTCAGGGGCTACTTGAATGACAGGCCTCATTCACAGGCCTGGTTGAGTGAGAAGACTGTGGCTACTGTTTGCACCACTGTGACTGGATGCAGGACTGCTAATGTGGCAGCCCTGAGGCCCAAAACTCCATGATGATGCAGCCCCTGCTCCTGCTAGAGAGTCTCATGGCCCTTGCTTCTTCATGTCACCATGTCCTTTTTTAAAGTCCAGGAAAGGAGTAGCTGATTGGCTGAACCCAGGACACCCAACTGCAAGGAATCCAGGGAAAGCAAGCTTCCCATCTGGTCTTACCATGCAGGAAATTTTTAAACCAAGGAAGTGGCTCAGATACGTGGCATCCGACACTCTGAGAAATATCATATATGTTGCATGGACATTATTGGTTTCTAATCCAAATCAAGACATATGTTCCCATAAGCAAGGGCAATAAGACAACATCTGAAATCATCACTGCCCTGCCTTGGGAAATGACTTTACCATCTATGAAGCTGCTTAAGTCAGAAAGCATGGGAGTCCACCCAAATCCATCCTGCTCTGTACACCCACTTGTAACCATGCTGCAATATTTCTAGATGGAAGCCTTCCCTCCTTCTCCCAAACCACACTGCTCTAGCGAAGGTACCGGGCACTTTTCACATGAATGTCTACACTCTTCTCCCAACTTTGCCATCCTGTGTCTAGCCTCTTTTGCTTCAATCCATTCTCCACTTCACTGTGAAATGTTACCAGATTGTCTTTTGAAAATGAAAATCTGCTTCCATCATTCTCTTCTTTACATTCCTTCAGCGGCTCCCCATGGCCTGGAGATTAAAACCCATTTCTTAGCATGGCTGTTCTTATTCTGAACCCCATCTGCCTCTCCACCTTCACATCTCACCCCCATTCAGCCCCAACCAGTCAAGCTACTGGCTACATTGTGTGCTTTCCACCCCAAGCCCTGTCCCAAGGCCCTCCACTTCCCACACCTTCGCACTTGCTGTTTTCTCTGGCAGACACACCTTCTCACATGTCCACTGCCTTGACCCAGTAAGACTTTGCTTTCTTGATGTCTCTTCCCAAGGTAAATGGGACCATTCTCTTAGGTATCCCTAAGAGTGTACCACCCTTGCACGCCATTCTCGGCAACAGGCCAGAGGATGGAAACGTGTGTTGAATGTGTGAAAAGTGAGTATCTGCTAGAGTTGCTGGGGCTCATCTGGGCACAGACAGTGCAGGGGCTGCAGCAAAACATCATGGGCCACGTGGAGGTTGGGGACAGGGCCTTGCCCTCTCTTAGCCCAGGGCTCAGGGAGACTGGCTCACACTGTGCCCCCACCGGTGATTGTCCTAGTTAACGAGACCAAATGCTGCTTCCCTCTGTCAGGTCCCAAGTGCTGGTGAAAGCACTCCTTGGGGGCCTGTTCAGGACCCACCTCAGAGCAACCACACACCTCACTGCAGTCTTCCAAGGTTCACACAGAAGCCAGACCTCACATTTCCCATAGACTGTTTAGGTATTCTTTTTCTGTAGTCACTTCTTAAGAAGTGTGGGTCATACATTTATGTGGGAAGCAAGAAAATCTTGGAGCATAATGAATACCATCTTTTCCTGCACATTGCTAGTGGTGGGCAACTCACTGCCAGTCTATTTGATTACAGTCAACCCCTTTTACAAAGGCTTTTCTTAATTTTGACCAGAAATCTGCCTTCCTGTGATTTCACTATTGGTCCTGAGCCTGAACATGGTACACAAAGGTGGCTGTGAGTGGCATGGCATTAACTTTCTTTCTTTCCTTTCTTTTTTTTTTTTTTTTTTTTTTTTGAGATGAGGTCTTGCTCTGTCACCCAGATTGGAGTGCAGTAGCGCAATCTTGACTCTGTCTCCCGGGTTCAAGCAATTCTCCTGCTTCAGCCTCCCAAGCAGCTGGGACTACAGGTGTGCCCAGCTAATTTTTGTATTTTTAGTAGAGACGGGGTTTCACCATGTTGGCCAGGATGGTCTTGATCTCTTGACCTCATGATCCGACCGCCTCCCAAAGTGCTGTGATTACAGGTATGAGCTACCGCGCCCAGCCTAACTTTCTTTTTTGACAGCCACATTCCAGTATTGATTCTTCTTTAGCTTATTAACCAATTATGCCTCTAGGTCTCTTTTCAGATGCTAAATCAGGCTTGTCATAATGTCATATGCAGATAGCTGAGAACAAAGCAAGCATGGGACTTTACAGTGAAACATACTGCATGTTTTCACATGGATTTAGGTTTGTCCTTCTCTTCTAATTCATCCGAGCACCGCACCGCTTCAGCCAGGGAGCTAGAGATGTTGTGAGTGGGCAGGAGATGGCAGGAGAGAGCCAGGAAGAATCTTGTTTGTGGCCTCGAAGGACTGTGAAGATGTGAAACCATAGAAGCTAGCTGGTGGAGAAGGGGAAGCAGGGGGCTAGCGCAGAACTTGCCCTTGAGGTGAGGAACAGAGGGAAGTTACACACAGACCCAGGAGCAAGGGGACCAGAAGAGGAAGGATTGCAGGTTCTGAGAGAAGGTGGCTTAAAGGGGGAAGAACTCATGGGCTCATGTGAGAGACACAGCCAATGCACCGGTTGCAGACTTAGGCTCACCAAAGCCAGTCCCCAAATTCAAAACCACCGACATGGCAATGAGGGGAATGGGCACATCAGTCATGGAACCTGCATGGGGTGGGGTGTGATGCCTTGAGTACACAGAGTGTTTTCAAAGAGTCTTAAGCACAGAAAAATGTTTTTAATTTGAAACTAAAAGCCAAACTGTTGATCCCAAATATGTAGACAGAATCTGTGGGGGGTGTGTGTGTGTGTGTGTGTATATGTGTATCTGTGTAGGGGTGAATGAATGAATATGCTGAGCATATATTCTGTATTGAGAGATAGATTAATCAAAAAGTTAACCTTGCTTATATTTTCCAGATCTGCCTCAGAGAGCATGTGCTAGTTATATCATTAGACAGTGCAGTAAATGTTATCAGAATTTCCAGTTTCCAAGAATGAGGACACTATAAACAGAGTACAATGATGGGGCCCCTGCTTAATACTTGTATTTGGAAATCTGAGCTGACTCTGTTTAGGGAAGGTGCCCATCATCCAAGGGGTCTGTGCCTTCTGTTGTCCATGGGCTGGCATGACAGGTGTTTGATAAATGGATATGAAGAAGAAGACATCACTTCTGTGATGGCCACCTATTGAGTTACCAGGGCTTGGTATAAATTTCTGCACATCACACAGTATGGGTTAAGGATCAGGTTTTATTGGGGGAACCCCCAGAGCTGAGACTCAGAGCAAGTTGTTGGGGTCCTTTTCAGATGATACTTCTTGTGTCCTACAGACACTGTTCTTGTTCTCACAAAGTTCACAGCATCCTAGGAAAACAGGGAACCAGAAGACTCGTAATCCACTAGATCTCACCCCTCTGGAGCTGCCCAGATTCTGCCACAGCCCATCACTGGAGTCTGCCAAGATGTTTTTGAACACTGTTATCCCAAATTTGCTGTTCTTTCCAGATTTGTGTCACCTGCACAGTTGACAAACATGTTCTCATTGTCTTCATCCCAATAGCCCAAGGAGCCAGCCTCGTAGCAGGCCACCAGGAGGGTCCACAGGGCTGGTGGGTCCTTAGAGCACTCTGTTCCTTCAGCCAGGTATGAATCTGCCCAGAGGTGCCATCAGCTCAGGTCCTGTTTCTTAGCCCCGTGGGAATTCAGACCTCTCGTGGGCTTCTCACCTTCCCTGTGTAGCCCCTGGCCTCTGGTCAAGCCTCCCCAATGATCCTGTTGTACACTAATTGCCTCCAGACCTGTAACCTCCCACCCAGTCCTCTTTCTTCACACCCACAGCCTCTCTACCGACTCACAGCTTTTTGTCTCAGCCTGAATAACCATCACTGTCTCCTAACTGGTCTCTTGGCCTCTACTTTCTTCCTCCTCCTACCCCATCTTTCATTCTATAACCAGCATAGTCTTTTAAATAGACCTCTGACTGACATATCATTCAGCAATAAAAAGGAACACACCACTGATTCATGCTACCACATGACGAACCTCGAAAACATCATGCTAAATGAGAGAGGCCGGAGGTCAAAAACCACATATTGTATGATTCCATTTATAGGAAGTGTCAAGAAGTGGTGAATCGATGGAGACAGAAAGCAGCTTTGTGGTTGCCAGGGGCTGGGGGTAGGAATAGGGATTGAGTGCAAATGCACACAGGGACTCTTTGGGGTGACAGAAATGTTCTAAAACTGGATGATGGTGATGGTGGTACAACTCCATGAATTTAGAAAAAAAAATTGTACACAAAACATCTGGCACATGCACAGGGCAAGGGAGGGGTGCATGAAGGTGGACAGAGCAGCGTTTTAGCGTGCTCTCCAAGGTTCCAGCATATTCCACTGTGTTTTGGTGTGAGGTCATCATGGCGGATTTACAAATGAGGTGATTGTTATGCTTATTTTTTGTTGGCGGGAGGTTTTTTTTTTTAAACCAGAGATAATAAATATATTCTTTTTTTTTTTTTTTTTTGAGACAGAGCCTCATTCTGTCACCCAGGCTGGAGTGCAGTGGCATGATGTCAGCTCGCTGCAACCTCCGCCTCCCAGGTTCAAGCGATTTTCCTGCTTCAGACTCCTGAGTAGCTGGGATTACAGGCGCCTGTCACCATGCCCAGCTAAATTTTTTTTTTTTTTTTTTTTTTTTTTTGCTATTTTTAGTAGACAGGGCTTCACCATGCTGGTCAGGCTGGTCTCGAACTCCTGACCTCGTGATCTGCCCACCTCAGCCTCCCAAAGTGCAGGGATTACAGGCATGAGCCACTTCACCCAGCGCTAAATACTTGAGCCCTGTGCCTGTGAGACAGAGCCAAGGCCTTACTGCAGCATCCAGCACCTCCCCAGTCCCCCTCCAGCTGCTCCTCCTTAAGAGGAGGTGTCCCCAACACACCAGGCACATTTAATGCCTCCATCCGCCCTTCATTCCCACGTTGTGTTTCTGCCAAACTTCTATTTGTTTATCAGAGCCTAGCTCAAATCATGCCTTGCTTAGTGGGATCGGTGGTTCTTTGGTCTCTGCTCCCATAGCGTTTCCATTAAAGCATGTTATATACTGTAACACAGCCACTTGTATCTGTTTCTTGGAAGAAAGTATGAGTTTGTGAGAGGAGAGAATGCATCTCAGTCATCTGTACTTTCCCAGGGCACATAGTGAATACTCAACGTCTTATTCATTCACTCAATAGCCATCTCTTGAGGGGGGTTTCTCAGAGTAGGGCTTTTCAATCTCGGCACTACTGACATTTTGGATCAGATAATTTTTTGTTGTGGGGTCTGCCCTGTGCCTTGCAGGAAGTTCAGCCACATCCCTGGGCTCTACTCTCTAGATAGCAATAGCACGCCCACCATACCCTTGTTGTGATCACCAAAAATGGTCTCTAGACATTGCCAAGGTTTCCCTTGTTGTGGCGGCAAAATCACCCTTGGTGAGACCTGCTGGTTTGGAGGCATCTCTGTGATAAGCCCTGTGTTTAGTATCTTCATTCAGTTTCTTGGAAAACATGCTGGGGCTGAGGTCAGAGCCTGCAGCCCATTTCCAGTTACCACTTGCCCCGCTGACCAAGAGAACTTCTCAGCCTCTGAGCCCAAGCCCAGCCTCCTTGGCTCGCCCACATCTCTGTCCACCAGTCTAGGAACCTTGTGAAGCCAGAGAGCCTGCCGAGATTTTAGCTGACTGCTGATTTCCTCTTAACTCTGTTTGTCTTCACCTTTTATGTTTTAAATTGTTTGCCTTGATGGGACAGACAGCAGTAAGACAGGAGTTGAATAGTTCAGTTTTTTCTCCATCACCCGTGAACAGCACACTCCGCTCCAAGCGCCAGTGTGTCCCTTCCTCCCTCTCTGTTTTGTTTGGGGCATACTTTAACAAAGCCTTTCTATTTTCCTTGGGATATCTGCAAGCCACAGTGCATTCTGGGGCTTGGTCTCCCCAGCATCTTGCAGGCTGGGGCAGGAAGCCTTTGTTCTCTGCCTGGCTCATGACTACTCCTTCTGCCCTTTGTCCTTTGAACACCTGCCTCCCTGGATAGCGTCCTGGGAAGTCACTGTATTTCTGTGGCTACCTCGGAAGAATGAATTATTTGTCTACTCTCAGAATTTTAACATGTCTTCTCTCCTTCTTGAGCCATCTTCCTTTTTCTAGAGTTTCCAGTTCTGCCTATCTTAAAATCTACTTCCTAAAGTTTATATACAACAATCATTTTAATATTAAATATTTACACACTAGTGGTATATTCAAGCATAGATGGTTTGACTCTAAAGCCTGTCCAATTATTCACTGTACGACTCTGTCTCCAAGTTCCTAGAATTTACTTTTGTAGCTATTGCATTGTCTTAGTTTGAGTACCACCAGGCAAAACCCGAGAGAAGAATGTAACTGCAAATAGTTTTTTAAGAAAGGAAATGGTTGAAGGAGTGGAGACAAGAGACAAGAAGGAAATGAAGTGCATACAGCATGTGTTATCATGAGAGTTACTGCTGTGTGTGTGTCATGCAAGTTACTGCTGTGTATGTCATGCAAGTTACTGCTGTGTGTGTGTCATGCAAGTTACTGCTGTGTATGTCATGTAAGTTACTGCTGTGTGTGTGTCATGCAAGTTACTGCTGTATGTATCATGCAAATTACTGCTGTGTGTGTTATCATGCGAGTTACTGCTGTGTGTGTATCATGTGAGTTACTGCTGTGTGTATCATGCAAATTACTGCTGTGTGTGTTATCATGCATGTTACTGCTGTGTGTGTATGTCATGCAAGTTACTGCTGTGTGTGTGTGTCATGCAAGTTACTGCTGTGTGTATCATGCAAGTTACTGCTGTGTATATATCATGCAAGTTACTGCTGTGTATGTATCATGTAAATTACTGCTGTATGTGTTATGCCAGTTACTGCTGCGTGCATGCAAGTTACTGTTTGCTGTATGTGTGTTATCATGTAAGTTACTGCTGTAGGCAATGAAAGCTTAACCTGCTGGGGACCCCTGGGAGATCCTGCAGAGCACACTGCAGAGTTGCCTGACAAAGGAAAAGGAAGCTGGGGAGCTGGGGTACTGATTCACCAAACTTCGATCCCTGGATGACTGTAGGCAGCTTCTGGAGGCATTAAATCTGACTCTTCCAGATGGCCCTGCCCATACCTAATGTGCAAGGTCTCAGGTGTCCAAAAGAGAAGGGACGAGTGGCAGCTCCGGGCACTATCTAGTCCACAAACACATTCTGAGGGGATGGTTATGTTTTCTCAATTTCCTTTCTTTGCCATTTCAACAGCCAGTTCTTTGTTGACCACAATTAAGTCTGTGGAAGCAGTTGTTCTTGTTGCTCTACTTTCTGAGAGATTAAGTTGTCAACGAAGATAGGACTCTGCATTTGGCAGGATGGGACTCCCTGACATGTCCGGAGACTCTTATTGTTCTGTGCCTGCTTCTGTGCACACCTGGCGATGTTTGTGAGCAGTTTCACCAGCTCTTCACTCTGGCCTGGGACAAGGTGGGGAGGGGAGTTTATGCTAAACTTGGTAATTTTGCTGCTCCGTGCTGAGCACTTCAGAGAGACCAGGGAAACATTTGGGGCTCCTTCATGGGAGCACAGGCAGGGAAATACCCACCTCCCGATGGGCAGCTCTGAGCCCCCGTGCACTCACAGCCTCATTCCTCAGGCATTCCCCTGTGCCTCCACCCCAACAAAGGGCCCTTTCCTATGGCCAGCACTGCTATCCCCAGTTTGGGAAAGCTTGTAGGTCCCTATATGGACACCTACTATTTTTTCTTTGAAGAGCTAAGTGTCTTTCCCCGTTCCACCTGTCCTCTATAGGCAGGTAAAGAACTGCCTCACTCACTCCAAACCAGAGGTGGTCACCTGGTCCAGGCTCAGAATGTCAGGATGCCCTGTCCCTGACCACAGGGATTAGTTAAGTGTGTGAACATCTAAGCAGGACCAGTCGGAATTCTTTCCTGAATGGACATGCAAATACTGGGAGAGAAAAATGCCCTTTTCCCTGGAGTTGCTAAGAGCTAACTAGAGATGCCTACCACGGATAAATACTGGCCGCAAGCCTCTCTCCACTCTTTAGACCTTGTTTTCTCACCTTTAAAAATGGAGACACAACTATGGGTGTCCATTGCAGTGGAGTTTGTGGAGCAAGCTGTTACCCGGGCCTCTGTCCCTGCAGCAGTGGGCAGTAAACCACAGTAGACGCAGCAGTTAGAAGTGTTTAAAAGCAGTGGACCAGATGTTCACATAGAAACATAGATGGATATTAAAAACCATAGCCCCGAGGGCCCACAAAGTAAAATGAAATATAAATGGAGGTAGTTGGCCAGGATGGTCTCCCAGTTCCCTTTCAATCCTGGGCAGAGCGCCTCATAGAGGTTAGAAATACGAGCTTTGTGATCTTTTCTTGTTGGTGGTGGGCTGCTTTCATAGGCACTCTCTCTCTGACTCTCGCAGACTTCCCTGCCTGGGTCTCGTGCAAAGTGTCAGGTGTTTGCGGTGGACAGGAGACAGGACTTAGTTTCAAACCCCATGTTTACCACTTCCTAATTCTGGAGACTTTGGGTAAGCCGCTTAACCTCTCTGAGCCTCAGTTTCCTAGCCTGAAAACCGAGGCTAATAATCCTCATAAAGTGCATTGCCAGGGCGTGGATCCTAGTAAGAAGTGGGAGAAATGACAGGCAGTTCTCTGGCACTGTGGGTTGGCAGCATTCTTCTGGGGCAGGGAAAAGATGGACTGTGCATTTCACCCCATAACAGGAAATGTTGAGGGCTATGCCATGTTCAGGGAAAATCCCAGTAGGGAGTGGAATCTGGATATTATCTTAAGGGATGTGACGCCTTCCACAGCCTGTCCACCAGTACGGGGCATCCTCCAAGCCTCCACTGTCCTGGGCTGCCAGGTGAAGCACTCGTGCCCTGTGGATAGGACTGTTTGTGGGCCAGGCCTGTTTTCCAGAGCAGCTCTTCCTGGCCCTGGAGTGTGTCCCTCTCCTGAGGCCTGCCTATCTAACGCAGGACTAGGCTGAAGCCCTCTCTTCCCTTCCTCATCCCTCCTCCAGCTCTCAGCTCAGCAGCCTGGTGCAGAGAACAGGTGGCAGATCCCCTGCCATGCACTAAGCAGCGGCTCTGCAGGGTGCTGTGCTCTGGGCCCTGTGGTGCAGTGAACCTGGGCCTGCCCTGTGGAGCCCACCGCCTGATGGATGGGAGACAGACATTACTGGCACCTGTGCCCAATGTGCAGAGAGCCGGCATGGGGGAACGGAGGTGTGGTGGGCCTGTGAGGGACGTGGGTGAGCTCTAGGGCTTACAGGGGCAAGCTCCCAGGGCAAGGGGTTAGCAGAAGAGTGGGCTGGATGAAGAGTGGGATGGGGGTGCTGACAGAGGCAGGGAGAGGACCACAAGACAGAGCACACAGGCACATGGAACAGCTTGTGTGGCAGCCCAGAGACAGAGAGCTCTGGAAGCCCCTGAGGGTCAGGGTTGAATGTGAAGGGAGCTGTGGCTGGAGCCAAGTGTCAGGGACAGGAAGCTATGTGGAGAAGCCGGGGTTCCGCCTTGAGATGATGGGGATCAGTGAGGGGCTTTAAACAGGAAAGCCTCGGGGGCACATTTCTGTTTTCTAAGGAAGGCTGGGGCTACTGCAGAAGCACTGGTTTTGAAGGGGAAAGGGCAGAAGCGAGGACATGGGGTCAGGAGGCTGCTTCAGGGCTAGGGCAGGGAGGAAGGAGAGGACTTGGGGAGGAAGGAGAGGGTACAGGGACATCATGGGGTGCTGAAGTTGGCAGGGCCTGGCCAGATGGGAGGAGGCATCAGGGAAAATCTGTGGCATTTTCTGGGTGGACAGTGGTATGGATGGGAACTGAGGGAGCTGTGAGGCTGGGGAGGAAGGTAGATTCTTGAAGGCAAGTGTGGTAGAAGGTTGGGAGGACATTGTGAGAGCCACCCGCAGTGCTGTCTGCTGCAGGGAGGGTTGTGAGCAGGCAGCCTTCAGGGACTGCCTCTGCCAAGGTCATGGCCCTTTCCAGGGTGCCTACATCCTTGGTGCAGGCATATGAAGTGCTGACCACCTTGGCCCACCTCGGGACAGCTCTGATGGACCATTCCAGCTTCAGTGCTCCTGCGGCATCCACTGAAGCTCTCTGTGAACCTGACCACAACTCCACCTCTCTCTCTGTCCCCTCCTTCCTTCCAGAGCTCTCCCTTCCACAGGCGTTCGTCCCAAGGCCACTCTTCAGCGAACATCCTGCTCACCAAACTCCATCTCAGAGTCAGCTTCTGACTGGCCCCAGTGAATCACAGCCTATGTCCACCCCTTCACAGTAACTGTGCTGTTCCTCCCTTCCCGAGGGCAGCCTATTTCTCCCCACGTTGAATCTGAGCTGGCCTCGTGACTTGCTTTCACCAAGACAATGTGTAGAAGTGACGGTTGGGACTTCTGAGCCTGAGATTAAGTGGACTTGCAGTTTCACCTTCACTCTGGGAACCCAGCGCTATGTAAACAAGTCCGGGCTGTACTGCTGGAGGGAGATGATATGGAGGAGAACTAAGACAGCCCAGAGATAGCCAGCACCATGGCCCCACACATGCAAGACAGGCTCTTGTGGCTCTTTCAGCCTTAGTTGGCCTGCTGTGGCCAACGCAACTGAAGCAGAGATAAGCTATCTCTGTTGAGACACACAAATTCTGACCCAGAGAATTGTGAGTAATAAAATGACTGCTGTTCCAAAGCCCTAAGTTTTGTGGTGATTTGTGATTCAGCGATAGACAACTGAAACAGCATGGATGCACCAGCAGGAAGGTGCCAGACTCGTGATCATGCAGAGTGGCTACCCATGCATTGCAAAACCTCACAGTGGGTGGTCGGTCTTCCTGCTAGCGACCACAGGGTGAAGTGCAGCTATGCCTCCTACCACCAACCCCCAGGATGAGGTTCCGTTTTATCATCCCTGAGACCATCAATGCCCATCTCATTTCCACTCCTGGAACAGGGACATGCCAGCACTATTACCTCTTAAGCTCTCTGTGTCTGTAGAGAGAAGCAACTCACTGCCAAAGGAGCAAATGAGGCCCAGCTTTCTGCAGCAACATCCATCGTCCTGTGCTGCTCCAGGCAGAATCCCAACGTATAATTCCCTTCTGTGGGAGCTGGCTCAGAGTGCATCCATCTTCACAAGCTCATTATTCATCTGATTATTTTCATGCCGTCCCAGTGGGGAATAAAAGCCATCAATAAATCACAACGATGCTGCAGATTATACTAAATGACCTGGGCAGAGAGCTGGCTGTGCCAGTCGCTGTGACCACAAAAGCCAGAGCTGCTCGTGTGCGGCGCTCCTCCAGGGCTGAAAAACGTGCATCCTGTTCTCGCCCTAACACCAGTCCACCTCCCCACTTGCCCTCGGTATCCTCATTTGCCCTATTGTAATTAAAATCCATGAGCATGAGAGCCCCAGCCTTGCCAGAAGACCCAAATTCAGCCTCTGCGTCAGTTGTGTGATATGGGGTTGGCGGCTTGGCCTCTCTGAAGCTTTGGGCTCCTCTTTGTGAAATGGCCAGAAATCATTGCTGTAAGAGCTCAATGAGAAAATAAATGTGCTATTTGCACATTGCAAAGTGCCATATATGTGTGAGGGTGGCATCTTTATGGCCATCATTTCAGTGACCAGAACATGTCGAGGGTTCCCTAGGAGATATGGATTGGACTAGACGCTGAGGTGCCCTGAGCAATCATCACATGATTTCTTGACTTCAGTTTCCTCACATTCCAAATGGACCCAGTAGTATTTGCCCCATCAGTTTCACAGAGCAATTGTGAGGCTCAAATCAAATAACAGTGAGAGGAGCCCTTTGGCAAAATATCAAGTTGTAGAAATGGAATATGTTTCCTGGGTCATTCCTTCTCTAAACACGGTTGTTTTTGTCTTGTTTTGTTTTTGCCAAACTTCCCGTTTCTTTGGTTTTCAGTATTATTGAGAGTCTTCCCTGAGACTCCCTAAAATAATCAAGGACATTTGGGTTAGTTTTTTGGAAGGAAAAAATTTTACCATTATCAGAGGCCAGGCACGGTGGCTTGCGCCCATAGTCCCAGCACTTTGGGAGGCTGAGGTGGGTAGATCACTTGAGACCAGAAGTTCGAGACCAGCCTGGGCAACATAGTGAAACCCCATCTCTACTAAAAATACAAAAGTTAGCTGGGCGTGGTGACCAGCACCTATAATCTCGGTTACTTGGAAGGCTGAGGCAGGAGAATCACTTGAGCCTGGGAGGCAGAAGCTGTAGTGAGCAGAGATCACACCACTGCACTCCAGCCTGAGTGACAGAGTGAGACTCTGTTTCAAAAAAATAGTTACCATTATCAAGTACTCACCACATTTATCTTGCCAGTAGTTACCCACTTACCAGCCCCTGAAGACAGTCATTGTTTGTCTCTGTTTCCACAAGGGAGGGAACTAGGACTTTGAATGACCAATGTCTGCCTGAAGTCACAAAGCTGGGATTTGGGTTCAGTTTTGTCCTATTGTGTCCGGAATTGGTGGGTTCTTGGTCTCACTCACTTCAAGAATGAAGCCGCGGACCCTCGCGGTGAGTGTTACAGTTCTTAAAGATGGTGTTTCCACAGTTTGTTCCTTCAGACGTTCAGATGTGTCTGGAGCTTCTTCCTTCTGGTGGGTTCCTGGTCTTGCCGTCAGGAGTGAATCTGCAGACCTTTGAGGTGAATGTTACAGCTCATAAAGGCAGCGTGGACCCAAAGAGTCAGCAGCAGCAAGATTTATTGCAAAGAGCGAAAGAACAAAGCTCCCGCAGTGCGAAACGGCACCCGACCACGTTGCAGGTGGCTGGCTCCAGCAGCTTGCTTTTATTCTCTTAACTGACCCCACTCACATCCTGCTGATTGGTCCATTTTACAGAGAGCTGATTGGTCTATTTACACAGAGCTGATTGGTCCATTTTGACAGAGTGCTGATTGGTGCGTTTACAATCCTTGCGCTAGACCCAGAGTGCTAGTTAGCTAGATACAGAGTTAGCTAGATACAGAGCACCAATTGGTGTATTTACAAACCTTGAGCTAGACACAGAGTGCTGATTGGTGCATTTACAATCCTTGAGCTAGCCACAGAGTCACAGAGTGCTAGTCCTCCAAGTCTCCACTAGGTTAGCTAGATACAGAGTACCAATCGGTGTATTCACAAACCCTGAGCTAGACAGAGTGCTGATTAGTGTATTTACGATTCTCTAGCTAGACATAAAAGTTTGCCAAGTCCCCACCAGATTAGCTAGATGCAGGGTGCTGACTGGTGCACATACAATCCTCCAGCTAGATATAAAAGTTCTCCAAGCCCCCCTCCGGGTCAGGAGCCCAGCTGGCTTCACCTAGTGGATGCTGCACCTGGGCTGCAGGCAAAGCTGCCACCAGTCCGGAGCTGTGCCTGCACTCCTCAGCCCTTGGGCTGTCGATGGGACCGGGCGCCACAGAGCAGGGGGCAGCACCCGTCGGGGAGGCTAGGGCTGCACGGGAGCCCACCGCAGAGGGGGAGCTCAGACATGGCGGGCTGCAGGTCCCGAGCCCTTGCCTGGTGGGGAGGCAGCTAGGGCCCGGGGACAATTTGAGTGCAGCGCCAGCGGGTCAGCACTGGTGGGGGACCCGGCGCAACCTCTGCAGCTGCTGGCCCGGGTGCTAAGCCCCTTACTGCCCTGGGCCAGCACCACCAGCCCGGCCGCTCCGAGTGCTGGGCCTGCCGAACTGCGTGGGTGCCTGCTGGCACTCGTGCTGGCCTGGATGCGCTCCGGTTCCCACCTGCGCCTCTCCCTCCACACCTCCTGGCAAACAGAGGGAGCCGGCTCCAGCCTCGGCCAGTCCCGAGAGGGGCTCCCACAGTGCAGTGGCAGGCTGAAGGGCTCCTCAAGTGCTGCCAGAGTGGACACTGAGGCCGAGGAGGCACTGAGAGTGAGGGCTGCTAGCACAGTATCACCTCTCACTATTACACCACACTGGAGACTGAAAACCTCTGTTTTTATTTTTTATAAATTTAAGGGGTACAAGTGTAGTGTTTTTACATGGCTATGTAGCATGGTGGTAAAGTCTGGGCTCTGAGTGTAACCATCACCCAAATAATGTACATTGTACACTTTTAAGGAATTTTTTATCCCTCACTCCCTTCTGCCACCCTCCCACCCTTCTGAGTCTCCAATGCCTATTATTCCACACTCTATGTTCATGTGTACACATTATTTACCTCCTATTTATAAGTGAGAACATACGGTATTTGACTTTCTGTTTCTAAATTGTTTTATTTAAGATAATGGCCCCCGGTTCCATCCATGTTGCTGCAAAAGACATGTTTTCATTTTTTTTTTTTTTTTTATTTTTATTTTTTATAGTGGAAGAGTATTCCGTTGGGTAAATATGCCACATTTTCTTTATCCCGTCAACTGTTGATGGACACGTAGGTCGATTTCACATCTTTGCTATTGTGACTAGTGCTGTGATAAATACCTGAGGGCAGGTCTCTTTTTCTTTTCTTTTCTTTCTTTCTTTTTTTTTTTGAGACAGAGTCTTGCTCTGTCGCCCAGGCTGGAGGGCAGCGGTGCAATCTCGGCTCACTGCAACTTCTGCCTCTTGGGTTCAAGCAGTTCTCCTGTCTCAGCCTCCCGAGTAGCTGGGACTACAGGCGCCTATCACCACGCTTAGCTAATTTTTGTATTTTTAGTAGAGACGGGATTTCACTGTGTTGGTCAGGCTGGTCTTGAGCTCTTGTCCTCAGGTGATCCATCCACTTGGTTTCTTTTTGATATAATGCTTTCTTTTCCTTTGGGATCACTTCAGGAAGAGAATTGATTGGCATATCTATTGGATTCAAGGGAGCCAGTGGAATAGTTCCTTTATTAATTATGAACCTGATATTTGGGTTTAATAATCTGTCAGACTTTGATAATTGTACTCACCCAGAAGTATTAGCTTGTGAATTTTTGTTCTTGGAGGAGCATAACAGAACATGTGCTTTTTTGGGGCAACCTGTTCCAGAGAGAGAGGACAGAAGAAGCTGAAGTGCACATTCCCAGTTCCTCTTTTCTAACTCACCATTTGGAGTGAGGCCAGAAGTGTTACAAAGAATGGTGCCCCTCCACATGGAATGATACATGAGTGGAGAATAATCTTTCCCTTTTAACAATGACATCAGGGTTTGAGGAAAGCTATAGGACTAGATAGAGCATTGTAGATGTTCTAGAAAATAGTATATCTAATTGTTGAAAAGGAATGCAGTTCAAAATTAGTTTTTTAGGTTGATAAAACAGAGATTAAGGAATGGAAGAAGAAGAGGAAGAAGTGAGATTTCTCCTTCCTCAGCAATTAATGTCAAAGACATTCTTATAAACTGAATAGGCAATGAAGAGCAACTGTGAAAAAGGACCTCAATATGAGTATCTCTTGGAAATTCTTGTAAAAAGAATGCCTAACTTGATTCTGAAATTTGTTCTAGGACAGGGAGGTAATGTCTTTGGCCCAAACTTCATTTGACTCATGTTTTAAGGAAAGAGCCAATCTATCCCAGGCAGAAAAATTCCATCAAATGATTTATGACTTAACTTTTATGTTAAACAATTGGTTTTGTCTGACATATGTTTGAAAAGCAAATATAGTGACTTCTGATAATGAATGACTTGAATTAATCATTTGGATTAATTCTCCCCATTAGCACAATAAGGAAAACCAGACAAAATATTTTTTAAAAGATCTGCGTGTAAGCTCTAGTGAGCTGATATTATAATGAAGCATATTGGAGGATGACAGAAACCCAGAGAGGTAAATTCAAAATTTGGCCTTTTTGGAGTATGTTCTCTGACCAAAATTGAATTAAATTTGAATCAACAACTATGACATCTAGAAAAAATCCACATTTTGGAAATTCAACAATACAGTTCTCTATAACCCATGAGTCAAAGAAGAAATTCCCCCAAATTAAAAAATATTTTATGCCGGGTGCAGTGGCTCATGTCACTGGATTATAAATCCCAGCACTTTGGGAGGCAAGGAGAGTAGATCACCTGAGGTCGGGAGCTCAAGACCAGCCTGGCCAACATGGTGAAACCCTGTCTCTACTAAAAATACAAAAATTAGCCAGGCGTGGTGGCACACGCCTGTAGTCCCAGTTACTAGGGAGGCTGATGCAGGAGAACTGCTTGAATCTGGGAGGCGGAGGTTGTGGTGAGCTGAGATCGTGCCACTGCACTCCAGCCTGGGTGACACAGTGAGACTCCATCTCAAAATAATATTAATAATAATAAAAATCTCAGATATTATGATAATGAAAATAACAATGTCTAAATCTGTGAGATTTGACTAAATCAGTGTTTAGAAGAAAATGATTTAAATCCTTTTATTAAAAAAGAAAAGGCCAGGTGTGGTGGCTCACGCCTGTAATCCCAGCACTTTGGGAGGCCGAGGCAGGTGGATCATGAGGTCAGGAGGTCGAGACCATCCTGGCCAACATGTGAAACCCCGTCTCTACTAAAAATACAAAAATTAGCTGGGCATGGTGGTGTGCACCTGTAGTCCCAGCTACTTGGAGGCTGAGGCAAGAGAATTGCTTGAACCCGAGAAGCGGAGGTTGCAGTGAGCCGAGATCGCACCACTGAACTCCAGCCTGGCGACAGACCGAGACTCCATCTCAAAAAAAGAAAAGAAAATAATGTTGAAAATCAATGCCCAAAGAGCTAAGAGAAAACAAACAAAAAAGAGCAATGTAAACCAAAAATAAGTAGAAGGAAAAAACAATAAAGACAAAAGCAAAAATCAATATAGAAGAGATCGGGTAATATAAACAATTGACAAAGCCAAAGTTGTTTCCTTGAAAAGATGAATTAAATTGGTAAATCTCTAGTTAGACTGGTCATAGAGTGGAGACAAAGGACCAACATCAGAAATAAATGAAAGTTAATTAATTAATTAATACAGATACTACAGATATTAAAAAGATAGAAGGGCATATTATAAATAGCTGTATACCAACAAATTCAGCACTATAGACAAAATCAAAAATATAATTCATGAGAACTGACATAAGATGAAACAGAAACTCTGAGTAGCCTATATCTATTAAATAAATTTAATTTTTTTTTAACCAACTTCCTGCTTTGGGGGGCTGAGGTGAGAAGATCACTTGAGGCAAGGAGTTTGAGACCAGACTGAGCAACATTGCAAGACCACATCTCTACAAAAATTTAAAAAATTAGTCAAGCATGGTGGTGCACACTTATGGTCCTAGCTACTCAGGAAGTGAGGTGGGAATATTGACCCTAGGAGTTCAAGGCTGCAGTGATCATGCCACTACATTGCAGCCTTGGTGACAGAACAAGACTTTGTCTCTTAAGAACAACAACAACAAAATACATACACACACACACAACTCTTCACAAAGAAAATTCCAGGCTCAAATAGCTTTATTGGTAAATTCTATAAAAAATTCAAGGATAAAATAAAATAATACCAATTTTACATAAAATCCTTTAGAAAATAAATAAAGTAGGACAATTATTTAATTATCTGAAGTTAGCATAATTCTAATACCAACATCTGTGAAAGATATTCCAAAGATAAAAGAAAATTTCAGACCAATATTCCTCATGAATATAGACATAAAATTCCTAAAAAAGGTTTGCAAATTGAATCCAACAGTATATAAAAAGGATAATACACCATGACCACATGGGATTTATCCTAGAAATGCAAGGTTGGCTTAATGTTTGAAAATCAATCAATGTAATTCACCATATTAACAAAATAAAGAAAGGAGAAAAACAATGTAGGTTATTTTAATAGAAATTGCAAGTGAAAAATGCAAGTGAAAAAATTTAAAATCCATTAATAAAATCTCTCAGTAAAGTAGGAAAAAAGAGATCCTCCTCACATTTCTATAGGTCATCTATATGAAAAACCTACAGTTAACACCATGGTTGATAGTGAAATAGTGAATGTTTTACCTCTCAGCCCAAGCACAAGGTAAGGATGTAACTCTCACTGCTACTATTTAACATTGTACTGAGGTTATAGCCATTGCAATAAGACAAGGACAATAAATAAAAGGTGTACAGATGAAAAGTAAGAAGTAAAACTGCCTGTATTTGCATGTAACATGATTGTTTATATAGAAAACTCCAAGGAATTTATGAAAGAGCTATTAGAAATAAAAAACAAATTTAGCAAACCTGCAGGATACAAGTATAATATACAAAAATTGATTGTTATTTTATACTAGCAGTAAACCAGTGAAAAATATCATAAAAAGATTCATTTAATACAATGTCAAAAACAAAATACTTAGGATTAAATACAAGAGATATGTACAGTAAAAAAAAAGTTGCTGAGAGAAATTAAAGATCTAAATAAATAGGCATGTATACCATGTTCATGGATCATAAGACTCAACATCACTAAGATGTTAATTCTTTCCAAAATGGGATGTTTATATGAAGCAATGTAAATCAAAGTAAGCTTTTCAAACTAGAAATTGACAAATTAATTTTTAATATTTGAAATGACAACCATAAATAACAAATACAATTTTTTTTTCATTAACTTTTATTTTAAGTTCCAGGGTACATGTGCAGGATGTGCAGGTTTGTTACACAGGTAAATGTTTTTTAAAAGAAGAAAAATGTTGGAGGACTTAAACTCTCTGATTTCAAGACTTACTATCAGCTATAATGAACAAAACAGCATGGTATATAGACATATAGAGTAGTGGAACAAAAGAGAGTTGAAAAGTGAACTCATACACATACGAGTAATTGCTTTTTGAGAAAGCTGCCAAGATAATTCATTAGATAATGGGTAATCTTTTCAACAACTGATTTATTTATTTATTTTATTATTATACTTTAAGTTCTAGGGTACATGTGCACAATGTGCAGGTTTGTTACATATGTATACATGTGCCATGTTGGTGTGCTGCACCCATTAACTCATCATTTACATTAGGTATTTCTCCTAATGTTATCCTTCCACCCTCCCCCCACCCCATGACAGGTCCTGGTGTGTGATGTTCCCCACCCTGTGTCCAAGTGTTCTCATTGTTCAATTCCCACCTACGAGTGAGAACATGCAGTGTTTGGTTTTCTATCCTTGTGATAGTTTGCTCAGAATGATGATTTCCAGCATCATCCATGTCCCTACAAAGGACATGAAATCATCCTTTTTATGACTGCATAGTATTCCATAGTGTATATGGAATTTTTATTTTATATGTATACAGATTTTCTTAATCCAGTCTATCATTGATGGACATTTGGGTTGGTTCCAAGTCTTTGCTATTGTGAATAGTGCCACAATAAACATACATGTGCATGTGTCTTTATAGCAGCATGATTTATAATCTTTTGGGTA
Organism: Chlorocebus sabaeus; assembly: GCF_047675955.1. NCBI lineage: Eukaryota > Metazoa > Chordata > Mammalia > Primates > Cercopithecidae > Chlorocebus > Chlorocebus sabaeus. The sequence goes on along the minus strand of NC_132929.1, from coordinate 46,412,413 downwards.
TATACCCAGTAATGGAATGGCCAAATGGTATTTCTAGTTCTAGATCCTTGAGGAATCGCCACACTGTCTTCCACAATGGTCGAACTAATTTACACTCCCACCAACAGTGTAAAAGCGTTCCTATTTCTCCATATCTTCTCCAGCACCTGTTGCTTCCTGACTTTTTAATGATCACCATTCTAACTGGTGTGAAATGGTATCTCATTTTGGTTTTGATTTGTATTTATCAGATGGCTAGTGATGATGAGCATTTTTTCATGTGTCTGTTGGCTACATAAATGTCTTCTTTTGAGAAGTGTCTATTCATATCCTTCGTCCACTTTTTGATGGGGTTGTTTGATTTTTTTCTTGTAAATTTGTTTAAGTTCTTTGTAGATTCTGGATATTAGCCCTTTGTCAGATGGGTAGATTGCAAAAATTTTCTCCCATTCTGTAGGTTGCCTGTTCACTCTGATGGTAGTGTCTTTTGCTGTGCAGAAGCTCTTTAGTTTAATTAGATCCCATTTGTCTATTTTGGCTTTTGTTGCCATTGCTTTTGGTGTTTTAGACATGAAGTCCTTGCCTATGCCTATGTTATGAATGGAATTGCCTAGGTTTTCTTCTAGGGTTTTTATGGTTTTAAGTCTAGCATTTAAGTCTTTAATCCATCTTGAATTAATTTTTGTATAAGGTGTAAGGAAGGGATCCAGTTTCAGCTTTCTACATATGGCTAGCCAGTTTTACCAGCACCATTTAATAAATAGGGAATTGTTTCCCCATTTCTTGTTTTTGTCAGGTTTGTCAAAGATTGGATGGTTGTAGATGTGTGGTATTATTTCTGAGGGCTCTGTTCTGTTCCATTGGTCTATATCTCTGTTTTGGTACCAGTACCATGCTGTTTTGGTTACTGTAGGCTTGTGGTATAGTTTGAAGTCAGGTAGCAAGATGCCTCCAGCTTTGTTCTTTTTGCTTATGATTGTCTTGGCAACGCAGACTCTTTTTTGCTTCCATATGAAGTTTAAAGTATTTTTTTCCAATTCTGTGAAGAAAGTCATTGGTAGCTTGATGGGGATGGCATTGAATCTATAAATTACTTGGGCAGTATGGCTATTTTCATGATATTGATTCTTCCTATCCATGAGTATGGGATGTTCTTCCATTTGTTTGTGTCCTCTTTTATTTCTTTGAGCAGTGGTTTGTAGTTCTCTTTGAAGAGGTCCTTCACATCCCTTGTAAGTTGGATTCCTAGGTATTTTATTCTCTTTGAAGCAATTGTGAAAGGGAGTTCACTCAGATTTGGCTCTCTGTTTGTCTGTTATTGATGTATAGGAATGCTTGTGATTTTTGCACATTGACTTTGTATCCTGAAACTTTGCTGAAGTTGCTTATCAGCTTAAGGAGATTTTAAGCTGAGACAGTGGGGTTTTCTAAATATACAATCATGTCATCTGCAAAAAAGGACAATTTGACTTCCTCTTTTCCTAATTTAATACCCTTTATTTCTTTCTCCTGCCTGATTGCCCTGGTAAGAACTTCCAACACTATTCAACAATTGATTTATTCATTTGTTGAGATGGAGTCTCCCTCTGTCACCCAGGCTAGAGCACAGTGGTGTGATCTCAGCTCATTGCAACCTCCACCTCCCAGGTTCAAGTGATTCTCCTGCCTCAGCCTCCCAAGTAGCTGGGATTTCAGGCATGCATCACTATGCTCCACTAATTTTTATTTTATTTTTTTGTATTTTTACTAGAGACAGGGTTTCATCATATTGGCCAGACTGGTCTTGAACTCCTGACCTCAAGTGATCCACCTGCCTCGGCCTCCTAAAGTGCTGGGGTTACAGGCATGAGCCACCACACCCAGCCTCAATGACTGATTTATATGTATGTCAGCGCTCATCAAACTATATGCCTAACACAGAAATGGGCTCATATTTAAAATACATTCACTTGTTTTCAAATTATATTACGAATTATTCAAAATCAATGAAAAACAAAACAAAACAAAACAAACACCTAATGGAAAAATGAACAGGAAAACTTCAAAATAGCTAATAAATATATACAGATGTATGCAACCTCATTATCGGGGAAATGCAATGTAAAACACGAACGAGTGTCCACCTAGGGATCCACTAGACAGGTTGGCTAAAATAAAAAGGTTGGTAATACTAATTGCGATGTTGATTGGAATGTAGACTGGTAAAAACACATTTAAACAGTTAAGTTTTTATCTACTAAACACAAAGACACACATACTCAATGACTCAGCAATTCTGCCCTTAAATATGTATACAACAAAAATGCATACATGGATGTACCGAGACATGTGCAAGAATGTTTAGGGCAGCATTATTCATAATAGTCCAAATGGACAATCCAAATGCTCATCAACAATAGAATGAAAAATTAAGTGTGAGTTATTCATACAAAGACGTTCTCACAGCAAAGAAAATGAATAAGCTACAGATTCAAACAATAGCGTGGATGAATCTTGCAAACATAAAGTTGAGCAAATAAAACTAGACACAAAATAAGACACACTAAATAATATCAGTTATATATTCTTAAAAAAAACAGGCAAAACTAAACTATAGTGTTATGAACCCATGCCTCATTGATAATAACACTATAAAGAAAAAGAAGAAAGTAATTATTGTGAAAATCTTTGTATCAGTCAGTGCTCCATCAGGGAAGTGGAACCCTGTGAATATTGTAGAATGCAACATTCCTTCTAACTAGAGGAAATAGACCCTATGCAGTTACGAGAGAAGCTGGGGGAGTATAGGTTCAAAAAACAGTTTAAGGATAGAGAAAAGCTACTAAACAACCACCTGAAGGTCTGTTTGGCATGGAGTGAACACATCAGAGCTTTCTAGAAGATCCAGAAACCAGGCACGTAAGGCTGCTGGAGTAGGACTGTGAAGGGCTGGTGGAGGGAAGAAGTCAGTTGAAGACTAGGGCCTCTGCATAGCTACCATGCCTGAGGATTGGCAGCCAAATATCCAGTTGCAAGCTGGGATAACTGTTGGTTTAGCATGGCCTGCCTCAGAAAGAAGAGCTGGATGTGCAGCATAGGAGGATAAGGACAGGACACCTGTGTCTGTCTGTCACCACATCTAACTGTGACAGCCTTTATGATACAAAACCTGCTGTTCACGTCTGCCTTCCATCTTGCAAAAGAAAATAAAAATTAGGTGGTGGGGGTGGGGTGGAGTAGGGAAGGAACAAATCTAGTTGAGTTATTTTACAAGTAACTCAGGAATTCCAGGAAGCCTAATTCCATTTTAGCCAAGTTGGCACAGTCCAGATCCCACAGTCAGCAGGGTGGCTACATGTGCAGAGAAGATTGATGCCAGTAACAAAGCACCCAGGGACTTCTGGTGGGCTGACAATGTCCTGTTTCTTGCCCTAGATGGTGACTACATGGATGCTCATGATGTAACTGCACATTTTTGTCTGTGAACTTGATGTATATAATATTAAAAAATAAAACTGTAAAAAAGCAACTGAGACGTGTCTCTTCTCCATTCCATCTTCTACTCTGAAGCAACTAGGGGATTCTGTGCTGATTCTTTCTGGAGAGGAGATGATTGCAAACATGTAAAGAAAAAACAACATCCCCCCCCACCCCAACTTTTTACATTTCAAAACTTAAGCCCGTTAGGTGATGGAAAAACCACACGATCACTATACTGTATTGACAAATGTCAATAGTGGATTTAGATTAAAGGAAAATCCAGACACAGACATTCCATGGGTAAATCAAACAATGTTTACTTATCTAAAGTAAACATAAGGGGCCATGCAGTCAGCACACAGGCTGGAGAGAAGAGCAATGTTATTTGAGACAGGTAGAGTTGCATACATGATTGGCTCATGCTTGTGCATGACAGTGTCCATGTGGGGATCACAGCAGACCTTTAGAAGCTTGGCTGCTCCATTGTGGCAGCTGCATGTACTGAAGGGGAGTGTAGCTCTATTTACTAAAACTGGTGCTGTTGTCATTACCTACTTAATCTAGGAAGATACTTCCCGCTTTAAAACTGGTGCAGTCCTGCAGGCAGTTAGTGTAATTATATGTCGGGGACCACTTCACATAAGCCAGATGCCCCTCATCATTCTCAGGGTTGCATTACATGGAATATGACAACATATTCCATACAGTCCACATTCCATTATCCACTGAAGCACAAAGACAATCCTCTTTTATCATCCTTTGCCTCCCCATGCCCAAACAGCCCAGTCTCCACGTATGGCTAAACCCAGTGCTGTGGGCTAGAACCAAGGTTAGCTTCCCAGGTGTCTCTAGGAATCATGCTAATAGGCTCTTAGATCAGGAAGTGGATATATTACAGAAGTTCTTGCAACAGACTAATTATTTGGAAGAAAACATCATGGGTGATACGGTTTGGCTATGTCCCCACCCAAGTCTCGTCTTGAATTGTAGCTCTCATAATCACTACATGTCACGGGAGGGACCCAGTGGGAGGTAATTGAATCATGGGGGCAGTTACCCCCATGCTGTTCTCATAACAGTGAGTGAGTTCTCTTGAGATCTGATGGTTTAATGAGGGGCTTTCCCCCTTTTGCTCAGCAATTCTTTCTCCTGCTGCCATGTGAAGGACATGTTTGCTTCCCCTTCTGCCATAATTGTAAGTTTCCTGAGGCCTTCCCGGTCATGCAGAACTGTGAGTCAATTAAACCTCTTTCCTCTACAAATTACCCAGTCTCAGTTATTTCTTCATAACAGTGTGAGAATGGACTAATAAGATGGGTGAAGAGCAAGATGGGTTGTCATCCAACCTTCCAGATTAGAATGTTCCCTCCCTGGGCTGGGGTTAGACAGAGTAGGGAGGCATGGTGTTAAAGCTACCATCTCTAACTCCTAATAACTCTTCTGTGCTCAGCTCTACAACGGTGAGGCTGTGACTTTGCAACCCAATTTCCTTGTTGCCAGCTGCTCCCTGTTAGGTCCTGGTAATAGGGGATGCTAAAAGGAGACCAGACAATAGGATGATGGAGAAGGGATGCTCCTTCCCCATGCTTGCTGTTCCTGTCACTGTTACCCCAGCAGTGGAGTTTGGTTCCAGTTTCCATTATTTTGTTAAGTTCCCACAATCAGCCCATCTCACCCCATCAGTTAGCAGCAGCTTTCAGGTAGCACTAAGGCTAAGTGGACTGAGTCCTAACTTAGACCTTCTCTCTGAGCTCTTGCGGTGCAGCAGCATTTAGCTCATGCCCCCTCCTGGGAGATCTAGGTCCCAGCTCTGTGAAACTCTTCCTCGAGTTTCCTGAGGTACCGATACCAGCAAGCTGTTACCCTTTCCTGAGAGGTCTTTACCCTAGTTCTGTGAAGCCGTCCTCCAGGATTCTGGGTTCTAATAGCCCCAACCCTTTCCCTCTGTTCCTCTAGTCCTAGGAGTGGTGGCTGTTTCCTGCAATTACTATGTTTGCATGATGTCAGGTGTTCCTTTTCTTCCTTTCAGTCCTTTGCTATCCATCCAGCCAATTCCCTATATTAAATCCCCTTGTTGACTGCTAACAGGTATGAGTTTTTTGTTGTTGTTGTTGGGGGTGGGGGTTGATGAAAATGTTTTGGAATTAGATAGTGGTGACAGTTTCACAACATTCTGAATATACTAAAACTCCCTTACATGCATGAATTTCATGGTATGTGAATTATGTCTGTAAAAATGTAAATCTTCTATGTTGGAATGCCTGACTGGATCCTGGTTGATATGGCATTAATCAAGGAGAGTGTGATGGTTAATTTTATGTCAACTTGGCTGGGCCACAGTGTGCTCAGACACTTGGTCAAAGATCATCTTGAGTGTCTCTGTGAGGGTGTGTTGGATGAGATTCACATTTAAATTGATGGACTTTGAATAAAGCAGATTGCCCTCCATAGTGTTGGTGGGCCTTATTCCCAGCAGTTGAAGGCCTGAATAGAACAAAAACTCCTGTTTCCCCTGGGCAAGAGAAGATTCTGCAGCAGACTGCCTCTAGACTTGAACTGAAACATCAGCTCTCCTGGGTCTCCAGCCCTCCCTGCCGATTGTGGACTTCTCAGCCTCCATAATCATGCGAATGCGAGCCAGTTCTTTATAAGAAATCTTTTGGCCGAGCACGGTGGCTCACACTTGTAATCTCAGCACTTTGGGAGGGTGAGGTGGGTGGATCACGAGGTCAGGAGATTGAGACCATCCTGGCCAACATAGTGAAACCCTGTCTCTACTAAAAATACAAAAATTAGCTGGGTGTGGTGGTGTGCACCTGTAATCACAGCTACTCAGGAGGCTGAGGCAGGAGAATCACTTGAACCCAGAAGGCAGAGATTGCAGTAAGCCAAGCTGGCACCACTGCACCCCAGCCTGGTGACAGAGCGAGATTCTGTCTCAAAAAAAGAAAAAAAAAAAAAAAAAAAAAAAGAAATCATCTATTTATCTGTCTATCTATCTATCTATCTATCTATCTATCTATCTATCTATCTTCTGTTGAGTCTGTTTCTCTGGAGAACCATGACTAATATAGAGAGGTAGCTGTTGTTGGGTCCCAGGGAGACAAGAATGAACCCTGGTGAGGCCCTGACAGATTTGCGGGATCTGAGAATACAGGGCATCTATGTCTGTGTTTCCTGGTAGGGCTTCAAGGGGTGGCAAGATCCCAGAGAACTGATGGCTTCAGTTGTATGGAGCATCTAGGCAGATGAGATCTCACAGCATTTCTCAATTCTTGTCTCACAGGCACAGAATGATTGCCAGGAGCTTGAGAGAGGAACAGAAGTAGCAGAGAGACCTTTAAGGACCATTGACTGAGGACCAGATGGGACGATGGACAAGTTAGTGACACACTTTGATGATACTGAGGACTTAAAAGATCACCCCTCCCCCATGGAGCCTTGGTTCTCTGCAAGTCCTTTGTAACTCAAATTCACCCCAGAGAAAGTAGGAAGAGTTCCTAAATTAACTGAAATGATGTTTCTGCTACTCCAGCAGACTAGGGGCTCCAAAAACAAATTCAATTCAGTTTTGGGATATGAAAAAAAGTGTTCTTTCTTACATAGCTGAATTCAATTCAGTTTTGGGATATGAAAAAAAGTGTTCTTTCTTACATAGCTGAACTTGTGAATTGGGATTCACAGCCACTTTAAAGTCTTGTTTGTTTTTTTCAATTTTTTTAATTTTAATTTTAATTTTTTGAGGCAGAGTTTCACTCTTGTTGCCAAGGCTGGAATGCAATGGCGTGATCTGGGCTCACTGCAACCTCTGCTTCCTGGGTTCCAGCAATTCTCCTGCCTCTGCCTCATGAGTAGCTGGAATTACAGGCATGGGCCACCACACCTAGCTAATTTTGTATTTTTAGTAGAGATGGGATTTCTCCACGTTGGTCAGGCTGGTCTTGAACTCCCGACCTTAGGTGATCCGCCCACTTTGGCCTCCCAAAGTGCTGCGATTACAGATGTGAGCCACCATACCTTGCAAATACTTGCTTTTATTTACTTTCAGGAGAAACTTGTGCATTTTTGTGGTATGGCATGAAATGGATTTTCTGGAATAGAATCTTCATGTGTAACTCTGCCACGTAGAATTTAGGAGTCTGTGAGGCAGAAAGGTCAGGGCCAGCAGGGCAGCTGTGTATCTAGGTTATTACAATGGCTGGCCAAGGGCAGAATGTCTGAAGACCTTAAAACAACCTAGAATTTATACAGATGAATAAAAGTTCCCCAACAGCTGTCAAGTTTAAAAAATAAGAGCAAAAAGAGAAACATTGATGTGTCAGACAGAAAGATAGGAAAACACAAGGCAAAACCACAGAAATGAAAATAGCGTGGTTCCTGCACAGGAATGGGCAGATAGACACATGGAAAGAATGGGAAGTCCCAAAACAGGCCATATACATAGGAGTGTTAAGAGACTGCCACACGTAACTTGGGAAAGAACAGATCGGTTATTAAAGGTCATTGGAAAAGCTTGTTCACTATGAAGAAAACATTGAATTCTTACTTCTTACCCTTAGACTTAAGATCTAAATTTGAAAGGTGAAACAATAAAGCTAAAAGGAGAAATTGTTGACAAGTAATCTTTGTAATTTAGGAATAGCCAAGAACGTCATACGTAAGACCCTCAAAACCTCTGCCCTTAGGGGAAAAAAGGAACACAATTGATGACGCAAAATTAAACATTTTGTTACCTGAAGGTGTTCATAGATGAAATTAAAAAATAGGTCACAGGTTGGGAGGTGATTTTTACAATGTTAAAAAGTATTGGGACCAATGGGTAACACTGAATATAAGCCCTTAATTAGACATTAGTATTGTATAAATGTTAAATGTATTCAGTGAGGAAATTTTATTTTAGTTTATGTAGGAGAAAGTGGTTGTTCCTAGGAGATCTACACTGAACTATTTAGTGGTGAAGTGTCAAAATATCAGCAACTTACTTTCAAATATTTCAACAGAATATATTTGTATGTCTTCACAACAATGTGAACATATTTAATACTATTACACATTTAAGATGGTTAAGATGGCAAATTTTATGTTATGTATTTTTTTACCATAATTAAAAAACAAAAAACAAAACAAAACAACTCATCATGTGACCCAGAGGATTGCAGTCAGTTGGGGGCTGGATTACATTAAAAAAATATATGTATATATAATATGTATATATATGTGTGTGATGTGTGTGTGTGTTATATATCTATAGCTATGGTATAGAAAGTGATACAAAATGTGTGGAGGCCAGGTGCGGTGGCTCATGCTTATAATCCCAGCACTTTGGGAGGCCGAGGCGGGTGGATCACTTGAGGTCAGGAGTTTGAGACTAGCCTGGCCAATATGGTGAAGCCCCATCTCTACTAAAAGTACAAAAATTAGCTGGGTGTGGTGGCCCATGCCTGTAATCACAGTTATACAGGAGGCTGAGGCAAGAGAATCACTTGAACCCAGGAGGTGAAGGTTGCAGTGAGCTGAGATCATGGCACTGCACTCCAGCCTGGGTAACAGAGTGAGACTCCATCTCAAGAAAAAAAAAATCTGTGGGAAAATATTAATAATAGGTAAACCTGTTATCATATCTATATAACTTTTTTGTTAGTTTGAATTTTTTCAAAATAAAAAGTTGAAGAAAATAGCAATAAAGTCATGTACAGAATATATAAGTGACTCTTGAGCATCAACAATAAAAAGATGAAGAACAATATAGAAAAATGTTGCAAAGGACATGAACAGGCAATTCACAGCAGAAGAAACCTAACTGGCTGTAAGCATATAAGGGGATGCCCAGTGTCCACAGGCAATCTCAGAAAGGAAAATCTAAAACCAAAATGAGCTGCACATTATTCCCATCAGGTTGACCAACATTGGAAAGCCATACAATGCCAAATGTTCTTGAGACTGAGCAGCCGGGAGCCCTTATCATGTTAGTGGTTTTAGACTGCAGTCTAGCAGTATGCCGTCAAACTGGGTATTCATGTATCCTAGGACCTAGCCGTCTGCTCTTGATTGCCAGACAGCCTCAGGAGGTTACATGTGCTAAGATGTCCATCATAGCATTGCTTACCACAGGGAGGCTGTGAAGGGCCTATCGCTAGGAGAGTGAATTAGGCAAATGAAGTAGACACCTACCAGCTGGAGTCCACTTCCTACCCCAAGTGTTGTTGGAAACCAGAACTTCAGCATGACCTCAGAGAGACAGGCAGGAAGCTCCAGAAGGGAGGAACCCTCTGGAAGGATTCAGGACTCCGGGGACTGGAATTCGCCTGAATTGAGAAAAATACATAGAATTATATGTGTGGCATTGGTACATCTATGAGTAGGGATTTACTCCTACTACCTTGTCATTAGATGCTAGGAGGCTCCCAGCTCCCCAGGAGCCAAATAAAAGAGCATGCTTAACCCAAACGATTAGATCCATAGTGGAAGAATTGGGGGCACAGGACAGTTTAATGAAGGTATTTTTTTGCATGTGGGGGCATGTGGTGGCTGGGAAATCCAGTGGTTCAGCACATACGAGATTTTATGCATGGTGTAAAAAAAGATTTTCAGGAATCCTGGTACTTCTATTAGGATAAAAGTACAACTGTATTTTAAAAAAGAACACCCACCGTTTGGATGGATGCTAGCGGCGTCTGAGCAGTGTGTGCGGAGGTATGTCCCCAAGGGGACCCTGGAATGAGAAGGGATAGAAGGGAATTGCATTGCATTCTTCATTCCAACGATAAGAGGCCTTTTCAGGGAAGAAAAATAAATGTGTTCACTTACTGTGTAGAAATTCTGTGTACAGAAAATGCACTTACTGTGTAGTTCACTTACTGTAGGAAAAGATAATCCCTCAAGGTTAAAAAATTAATATGTCAGTGCTTTCTGCAAATGTTGATTGATTGTTATCTTGTAGCCCTAAAAGGAACTTAAATTACCATGCCTTTGTCTCTCTTTCTGTAAAGCAAGGGGCTGATATTGAACTTACTCTAACCCAAGGTGAGAATACAGAAAGGAGCATCAAAGGAGTCTTTGCTTGCTGAATTTATGTAGGGACAAAACTTTGGCAAGAGAACTGTTCTGAGTGGTGGGCATCTTCTGAGAAGAACCTGTCCTGGCCCCTCTAGGCTCCTGGGAAGAAGGTCAGGGTGGGAGGGTGACACTAGCATGGATGGAGCAGTTACCGCGTGTCAGGCCCGGCAAGGGATTTGACGCGATCTCTAGTATTTCTCACACTTCTCCCAGAGTAAGCATCACCCCGACCCAGTTTACAGATGAGAACACTGAAGTCTGGAGGGATTAAAGCAGCTTACCCAAGGTCACAGAGCCTGTTTATGGACTTGCTAGGATTCCAACACATATGATCATTGTTATCACACTGGGCTGCTGCAGGCAAACACAATTTGAAAAATATTTTGAAACCTTATCCCAGGCCTCAGAGGAATCCAAGCAGTTTGTCTGAGCTCATCTGAAAGGTATCCCCACCCTCCTTAAGATTCTTTGACACTGTGAAGCAGTAAGCAGAAAATAACTGCAGGAACAATTACTGTTCCAGATTGAGCCTGAATTTCAGGTCATTTTGATCTCCAGTCTGTACGCAGACTTCATTAATATTCCAGCTTTGGGTTCAAAATGTCATGTTTACTGAAAAGTGAAAAAAACAGTCCCCTGCAGTCATCAGGGCCCTCCTAGAGGGAGCCTTGGCTGCCAGGGGATGTCTACCAATTGCCCAAAGAGATGAAACAAGAGGAGACACAATCTGGCCTCCAAGCCCTGAAGAGCCTGATTATTATTATTATTTTCTTTCCCGAGATGGAGGCTTGCCCTGTTGCCCAGGCTCAAGTGCAGAGGCACCTTCTGGTGCCTTCTGGAGGCTCACTGCAACCTCCATCTCCCAGTTTCAAGCAATCCTCTTGCCTCAGCCTCTCGATTAGTTAAGATTACAGGTGTGTGTCACCACGCCTGGCTAATTTTTGTATTTTTAGTAGAGACAGGATTTCTTCATGTTGGCAAGGCTGGTCTTGAACTCCTGACCTCAGGTGATCCACCTGCCTTGGCCTCTCAAAATGCTGGGATTACAGGTGTGAGCCACCATGCCAGACCAACATTCTAAATTTTTTTGTTGTTGTTGTTGAGATGGAGTCTCATAGTCTTGCTCTGTCACCAGGCTGGAGTGCAGTGGCACGATCTCGGCTCACTGCAACCTCCACTTCCCAGGTTCAAGCAATTCTCCTGCCTCAGCCTCCTGAGTAGCCGGGACTACAGGTGCGCACCACCACACCTGGCTATTTTTTGTGTTCTTAATAGAGACAGGGTTTCACCATGTTGTTCAGGCTGGTCTCGAACTCCTGATCTCATGATCTGCCCACCTTGGCCTCCCAAAGTGTTGGGATTACGGATGTAAACCACCACACTGGACCAACAATCTAAATTTTAATGTTCCAAATGGGGACTATACATTTTTTACAGCCAGTTCTATCTACATATATTCTATTTATTATCTGTTTATCTATTTATCTAATTATTAAACAAATACTTACTGACCACCTACTATCTACCAGGTCATGAGAAAAACTCACGACAAGTTTTTCTGGGCTTTTCTTTTTTGTGCAGGCCCCACAGCCTAACAGTGGAATCACCTCATAGAGGGTGTTAAAAATGTGGACCCCAGGCACCTCTTCCAGGAACTCGGATTCAGTAGCTACTATTCGTTAAGTATTTACTAGGCCAGGTATGTAATCTCATTTATTCTTCACAACACCCATTCCAGGAGGGACAACTATTCTCCACATTTTACAGAAGAGGTGCAGAAAAGTTGAATAATTTCCCCCAAGTTTCACAGCTTAATAGCAAGGGGATTTGAACCCAGATTTATCTGAATCCAAAGCTGGAGCTCTTTTCATCACGCTGCCCTTTCCTTAACCCAAAACTCGACCCCTGTCCTGATGCCAGCCCACACACTGGCAATACACCAGGTCAGTTTCTTTCCTGCGGACTTGGTTTGGGTGTCCTTGGGATATTTGTTCTTATATCATCCTCTGGCCAGAAGCATTTGTTTCCAAAGACCAGTGTCTGCAGAAGGAGGTCTAAATTCCTTGGTTTGACATCCGAGGCTCTTTGTAGTTTGGCTTCCTCTTATTTCTTCTTACTTCTCCCTCTCAGCTCCCTGCACAACCCCTCAGCCCAGCTGGTCTGTGCTCTATCTTTTGAATGCCAAGAGGTTGTTACCATGGAGAAATTTCTTTCTTTCTTTCAAAGACCTGCCCTTCCACCCACTCTGGATCCTATTTCCTTGCGGTTAAAGACTTTTCTCCTTTGATATCCTCTTTTCCTTGCATTATTCATCTCCCTCTCTTTCTGCAGCATCCCTTCAGCAGGTGAAATGCTCCAAAGTCTCCCATATTGAAAAAACTCTTCCTTGAGCCCACATTTTCCTCTAGCTGTTGCATCATTTTCTATTCTGCATCTCAGCAACCCTTCTCAGAAGAGTTTTCTCCAGCGGTTGTCTCATCTTGCTCACTTCCCATTCACTCTCCAGCCTCCTACAGAAATTATGCACATCAAGGTTACCAACAACCTTCACGCTGACAAATCCAAGATGCTTTCCTATGCTCCTCTTAAAGTCTCTGCAGTGTTTGACAGAGTGGCTACTCCTTTATGAAATGCGTTCTTCGCTTCACTTCTGATTTATTTGGGGATTAATTGCAGACAACAGAATCCACCCTAGCTAACTCAGGCTGAAAGGGATTTCATAGAGGAAGTCTAGTTTTTATAAAAGGATTAGAAGTTTGGGAGGCCGAGGTGGATGAATCACCTGAGGTCAGGAGTTCGAGACCAGCCTGGCCAACATGCTGAAACCCCGTCTCTACTAAAAAAATACAAAAATTAGCCAGGCATGGTAGCAGGTGCCTGTAGTCCCAGTTACTTGGGAGGCTGAGGCAGGAGTATTGCTTGAACCTGGGAGTTGCAGTGAGCTAAGATCGTGCCACTGCACTCCAGCCTGGGCGACAGAGTGAGACCCTGTCTCAAAAAAAAAAAAAAAAAAAAAAAAAAAAAAAGAAAAGAAAAAAGAAAAAAAAGAAAAAGAAAAAGGATTGGAAGGATTGGAGGTGCCTCTGATTGCTGTCACTCTCCACATATGTATGACCCAGTATAAATGCCTGCTAGAATAACACCAAGGAATTGGCCCGCCTCGGGCGCTACTGCCTCTGCTGTGCTTGGGATGCTTTACTACAACTTCTGGCTCCAGGTACATGCTGCCCTGCTACAGACCCTGCCAACTCAGACAAGGCTCCAACCCAGCCTCTTGACACTCACAGAGCCAGAGACTCTCTGGGACCCTCTGCTGAAAAACCAAATACCCCCATGGCTGTGCTTGCCAGGAGGTGCAGCTGACCCATGCATGCCCCATCCTCCAAATCTGCACCTGCTGGGAGAAAGCTAGGTCTGGTGCACATCTGAGCTAGAGAAGTGTCACATAGAGATATTCTTTAGCTTCCTGGCTTCTAGTGGGCAGTGAGGCACACGGCAAGGAGGTGGGAATGGAAGGGAGCGAGGCCTAGATTCTCCAGCACCACATTCTTTCAATTTTCACCCTTTCTCAGAGTCCACTTCTTCTCAGTCTCTCCGCGCAACTGACCTCTGAATATCAAAGGGCCTCAGAGCTCGATGCTGACCAGAGGCTTGGGTGGTTGATCTGGAGCTGAGTGTGCTGGGTTCCAGACAGCGGCTCAAGATCCAGGCTTTGGGAAGTCGTGCAGCCACCAGCCAGGCCACCTTTGCCCACCCGAATGAGCTATTACCAAGGAGAATGAGCTGTTACCAAGGGCAATGAGAGAAATGTCCCTATTTCTGGCCACCATGGCAAACATCAGCCCTTTTTCGTGCTGATGGTCAGCTCACCAGTCTGATTCAACCTGCAGTGCTATCCACTCTAAATGACCAGGCAGAAGCAACCTGGCATAGCATCTGGATTTCATTTTGAGGTTGCGTTCAAAAGCTCAAATATAGGTTCCCCTGAGATTAAAAAATCAGATTGAAGCTTTCCTGCAGGCAGGGCTGGAGACTGCCTTCTCAAGTCCCTATGTCTGAACAGCCATCAAGGACTAAGGAAGATCAGAGAGCCGCATTTGAATCTAGCCTGCAGTCTGCACCCACCCTTCCAGTCTTTCTCTAGGATCTGGACACTTCCCTGGGGAGCCTGCCAGTCCCCAGGGCATCAGGATGTTCAGCTCTCTGGGAGGTCAGGAAAACATCCCAACGGCTTGTTTCTGCTGAGAAACACACTGTCAGTCAAAAGTCTGGGCAAAACTCTGGGGCTGATCATTGCAAACATCAGAGTGCCCGTTTACAGGCCAGCAAGTTCTGTATGGGCTTGGTTGAGCTCTCTGGAAAGCCCTGGAGTATCCACCAAGGGATTCCTCTCTTGCTGTCTTTCTGTGGTCCCCAGTTCACCTCCTCCCTCTTGCCCTCCGCCTTTTCTTCTTTGGCCTTTGACTGCGATTTTCTTTGAAGAAAGAAATTATTTTGCCCCAGGAAACTCATTTATAGTGAAATAAGTGAAAGATCTGGGCATCCGGCCCCATGTGGGGCTCGTTTTTGGGTTATTGCTTTAGCATGCCTTCATCTGGCTTGGCCAAGCTTGGAACCTCTCCTTGCCAGCATCACACCTGGCTTCAGCTGGAAGGGAAAAGACTTCAGCTTTTCATCTTCTGGGCCTCTTTGTTATTACTGGAGCCAAGGTTTGGCCTGGGATCAGACAGGGGGAGGGGACGGACAGCGGGCTGGGAACCAGAGCTGGAAACTGTCCCAGAGGCCTGGGAAGAGAAAGGGCTTCCTGTAGCTTTGGAGTGGCTGCTCCTCTTGAGTCGGGCCTGCGGCTCCCAGGCTGGTGGGGCTGAACTGCAGCTGGGCAGACTCCGAAAAGGATGAGCCCCCTGACCTAAGGGTTGTTGCTGATTTTAGACCCATAAGAAAAGGCCTTCTTAAGCCCATTGTGATAAGATATTTTAAGTGATTCTGCTTAAGTGAGAGATGCATAAAGATGAGAAAAAGCAAAAGGGTTAAGCTTTTAAAGCCATATGCTAAATTTCCTGAGTAGGGAGATTGCTTTTGGGGATGGTTTATAGGTTAACCGTTAATATTTTCTTAAAAGCTGGCTTATTTCTATCCCTTATTTTTTTTTAATGTAGCTTTGAGAAAAACCAAATTACCCTTTAGCACGCCTAAGAGGATTTTGTCTATGGTACGTTTCAGGATCTTTATGGTGTGCATATCTAGTGAAAACCATTTCCCATAAAAATACCAAGGGAGGGCATTGCGATGGGATTTTAAGCTTATTTAAAATTAATTGCAGATTCATTTCACTGCACATTCATTGAGGGGTTTTCTTTCTTCATTATTAACATGAAGAAATGGCGAGGGCTCTGCCAAAAGTCTGAGAGGAGAGCGTGGCTGCTCTGAGAGTTTCCTGCGGGCAGCAGACATCTGCCTAAGGACTGCATTCTTGGGCTGCCAAAGCACTGGCTTGTCCCTGGTTAAATGGGACTGAGGCACAGAATTGACAGTATGACTCGCTAGGGCATCCGTGGCTTCCGGCTCTCTCCCAACCTCCCTGCCTGCCTGCCTGGCTGGCAAACAGCACCACAATGAGGACACAAACAGCATGTTCAGGGTCGCTGAAGAATTCAAAGGCGGCTGAAAGCAGAGACTGGAAGGGAGAAGAGAGGTGTGCTAGAGTCTCCTGGGGGGACATGGACTGTACACGGGAGGCCCCACAGCAGACGTCCCATAGGGCCCCTCCGCTCTGTTTGTGTGTACTCAAGAACTTAGAGTGGTACCTAGCAGCAGGAACAGTTTGTTCATTCGTATTAGGTACGTTGAGACACTCTGAAGGTCTTTGCGAGGAGGCAATTATAACTCCGGTTAGTTTCTTTGAACATCTTGATTTGTCTTCTGTTGAGAGATGCTGAGGTCTCAAAGATGCGTTCACTGGGGTTTGGCCTAGGTAAGTCTGTTGGTTCTGGGCATAAAAGAGGCCTTGGTGAGCCTCTGATCTACCTGTTTATTTCACACTGAGGAACCCAGAAGGGGTGAGGAACTTTCTCAGCACCATGCAGCTGGCTGGGGGAAACCCAAGAGGCGGGCCCCCAGCACCTGATTCCTAGTCAGGTGTGCGCCATTCCACGCCGACGCCAAGGGAAAACAAACTCTTAGATTGGAGAGCAGAGGACCAAGCCTGCCTGGAGCCAGGGACTGTGGGGCAAGGCTGAGGAGAAGGCATGGCTCCTTCCCATAGGGAACTTTGGGTGTGAGGTTGGTGCCCTCGTTTGGCCAGCTGAGATGACTGTTGGCTCAGTATTTCTTAACTTTCTGGCTTTTCTGTGAATGGTTTATGGACCAGCTTTCTTATTGCAAAGCTACAAAGCAAATATACATATATATAAAATATTATATATATTATTTTCATAACATTTATATATATATCCAGAATTCCTCTAAAAGTCTGGTTGTTCTTCTTTTCCAGTGCAGTTATCAAGTAACCAGCTGCAGGACCCTTTGGGAAGGGATCAGGAAATGATTTATCACATATATTTGTGATGGCATTACAGGGTCCTTCCTCGAGGGGATCTGGCCTGCCCTGCAAATGGTGGGTCCCGTGTCTGTAAACTGACTTAGATCTAGAAGCTGTATACAGAGCCATTGTACTCTAGTGAGGCAGCTGATGGCAGCTTCTGCTTGCCAGCTCTCTGTGGTTTTTGTTGTAGTTGTTTTCAGGTAAGTCAGATGACACTCTTATGCCCCTCAGAAGAACAGCATGATCAGCTGGCAATCACCAAGATCGCCACAGGTCAGGGCAGCCTGATTGCCACTCCAGCCTTGCTGCCTGTTACAGTCATTCCGTTCACTTCCTGCTTCTGAGTAAATGCTCTCCTCAGCATCAGCCTGTCTGGAATCCTATTGCCCCTACTCAGGATTCCAGGCCCCCCAGGTCCACGGCAGCATCTGTGACCCCCAACCGTGTCCTGTCCCGGAAAGAACAGCCACCACCACTGAGCTCCTGAAGGGTGCTGGTGGCCCCCTGTCCTGTGCCATTTTTATTGCCTTACAGGGGGCATGGGCTCTGGTTGCTTAGAGGAAACAAAGTGAGCTCTGTGCTTTCACATAACACGTCCATTCTGCCATTCCCACCCTCCTGAGAATGCTATTCCTTCCTCAGTGTTTCGCCAAACATCCCAGCATCTCCACCTCCTAGACCACAGAGTTTTTTTTTCTAGTATGCTATTTATGTAATTTAAAAACACATACGTATAAAGCTCATGCATGCATGCATGCATATTTGAAGACTTATAGCAAAACTACTAGAGTGCTGGCCAAAAACAAGGGCTGGGGAAGAGAAAAGGTGCCAGTATCAAGGTTACAGGGCAAAAAGCAAAAAAAGAAAGTGACGAGAAATACCAGATAGAGTGGCCTTGCATGGGCCCGTGAGCACGTGCTGTGTACTAAGAAATAGTGAACAACTTACATCTGAGAACCTTTTGAAAACCAAAAGTCCAAACAAGACTCCAGGCCAACCCACAGCTGACTGGGCTCCACGAGACATGTCTCTGATTGTCGGGTGGGTTTGGAGGACTGATTAGCACTCAAGGAGGTGGCAGTGGGTCCTTTGGGGTGGTCGGGAAGAACAGGGGTAGCCAGGGTCCATCTGGCTGAGGGTCTTCAATGGGGGAAGGGGACAGAGGGTAGAGCTCTGAGCTACAGGGGGCAAGGGTGCTCACATACTGAACCTGGAGGCCCATTCTGAGGGAGGTGCTTTGTACCTCTTCAAGTAGGGAGGTCCTCGGGATGGCCCCAGCCCTGCAGCCCTGGAGGCCGAGTTGGCTAGAGTCTGGCATCCCACCTGGGGACAGTGGCTGGAGGTGGCCCCGTCCAGAGGGGCAGGGGCTGAGGAGTAGCGAAGTGGGGTCTCATGGGGAAAGGAAATAGGCTGAGGGCCAAGGCAACTGGGTGCTGACTTCCCACACAGGGGCCTTCTTTGAGTCCAGGCCTGACGAAGCCATCAGTAGCATCTTAGGATTGAGGCTTCAGAGTCCTTGTCAAGACACTGAGCCCTGAGTTATGACATGCTCCCTCATCGATCAATATAAAAAACACTCAGCCTTATCTCTAGCCAACCACACTGAGCCTAAATTCCCAAGATCCTCCCTCACATGTGTTCCCATGTTCCTTGCAGGAGGGCACCTGCTGCTTCCTTCCAGAGGAGGGGCTGTGTTTCTCTGCTTGGACTGTGTGGTATCCTGACCCTGGTTATTGGCAATGGATGGTGGGGGAAGATCTTGAGAAGGTCAAGCATCATTTGGGGAGGCACCTGAGTCAGGTGAGGTTTCTGCATGGTCTCCACACAGCAGGAGGCCACTCTTCTCTAACGAAGGGGAGGGAGCTTCTTCCAGCCCTGATGTTTCAAGGCATCCGGGGTTCCAAATTCTCAGTCTTGCTTACCCAAATATCCCCATTCCAGGCCTCAGGGTCCCACTCTTTTCCTATGAAACCTCTGATATTGACATGGGAGACTTGTCCTCTTAACAGCATTGCCACCTTTACAATTAGATCCTGGGCCTGAGGATTACCCCAGGGGTGCCTGTGGGTAAGAGCCATGAGATCTTAAATGCACCACACAGGCCCTCTGGCTTTCACAGGGAACCTTGAGTTAACTGCTACCTGATCTGGGCCTGTCACTTTCTTTTCTTTTCTTTCTTTGTAATAGAGTAGTTTCTTTTTTAGAGTAGTTTAAGGTCCACAAAAAAAAAAAAAAAAAAAAAAAATTGAGAGTACAGAGAGTTCCCAGATAACCTCTACCCCCCCCCACATGTACAGCGCCCCCCACTAAAGACATCCCCCACTACAGAGATCTCTGTTATAATCTATGAACCTACAGTGACATGTCATTTTCACCCAAAGTCCATAGTTTATATTAGGGCTCACTCTTGGCATTGTACATTCTCTGGGGTTTGACAAATAGAAAATGTCATGTATCCACCATTATAGCATCATATAGGGTAGTTTCACCATCCTCAAAATCCTTCGTGCTCTGTCTAGTCATCCTTCCTTCCCTTCTTCTTACCCCCCTAGCAACCACTGATCATTTTACTGTCTCCATGGTTTTGCCTTCTCCAGAATGTCATCTATAAAATCACGCAGTCTGTAGCCTTTTCAGATTGACTTTTCTCACTTAGTAATATGCACTAGGCTGGGGGTGCTGGCTCACGCCTGTAATCCCAGCAGTTTGGGAGGCCAAGGTGCATGGATCACCTGAGGTCAGCAGTTTGAGATCAGCCTGGCTAACATGGTGAAACCTCATCTCTACTAAAAATACAAAAATTAGCTGGGTGTGGTAGTGGGCACCTGTAATCCCAGCTACTTGGAAGGCTGAGGTAGGAGAATTACTTGAACCTAGGACGTAGAGGTTGCAGTGAGCTGAGACTGTGCCACTGCACTCTAGGCTGGGCAACACGAGCAAAACTCTGTCTCAAAAAAAAAAAAAAAAAAAAAAAACAAAAAAACACGTATGTATGTATGTATATGCATTTAAGGCCACTCCATGTCTTTTCATGGCTTAATAGTTCACTTTTTAAAGCATATTCCATTGTCTGGATGTGCCAGTTTATTTATCCATTCACCTACTGAAGGACATCTTGGTTGCTTCCAAGAGTTTTGACAATTATAAATAAAGCTGCTATAAACATCTGTGTTTTTGTGTGGACATAAAATTTCAACTCATTTGAATAAATGCCAAGGACTACGACTGATGGATCATATGGTAAGGGTATGTTTAGTTTTATAAGAAACTGCTCAACAGTATTCCAAAGTGACTTTACTAATTTGCATTCCCACCAGCAATGAATGGGAGTTCCTGTTGCTCCATATCCTCACCAGCATTTGGTGGTGTCAGTGTTGTGGATTTTTGTCAGTCTAATACATGTGTAGTGGCATCTCACTGTTGTTTTAATTTGCAATTCCCTAATGACAGATGATGTGAGCATCTTTTCATCTGATGGTTTTTCATCTGTATGTCTTTTTTGGCAAAGTGTCTGTTCAGCTCTTTTGCCTAGTTTTTAACTGGATTGTTCATTTTCTGATTGTTGAGTTTTAAGATTTCTTTGTGTATTTTAGATAACAGTACTTTATCAGATATGTCCTTTGCAAATATTTTCTCCTGGTTTGTGGACGCTTTCCTTGTTCTCTTGACTGTGTCTTTTTTGGCAGAGCAGAAATTTTAATGAAGCCAAGCTGATCAATTATTTCTTTCATGGATTGTGCCTTTGGTGTTATAACTAAAAAGTCATCATCAAGCCCAAGGTTATCTGGATTGTTTCCTGTGTTATCTCCTAAGAGTTTTAGAACTTTGCATTTTACATTTGCGTCTACTGTCTACTTTGATTTAATTTTTCTTAAGGGTGGAAGCTTTGTGTCTAGAGTTAATTTTTCTTAGGGGTGGAAGCTTTGTGTCTACATTCATGTTTCTGCATGTGGATACTCAGTTGTTCTAACACCATTTGTTGAAAAGACATGTTTTCTTGATTGTATTGCCTCTTTGCTCCTTTGTCAAAGATCAGTTGACTATGTTTATGTGGATCTATTTTTCTATTTTTTCCCATTGATCTGTTTGTCTATTATTTCATCAATACCACACTGTCGTAATTACTGTAGCTTTATAGTAAGAATTGAAGTCAGGAAGTGTAAGTTCTCTCACTTTTGCTCTTCTCCAATACTGTGTTAGCTGCTCAGTGTTTTGATTCTCCATATAAACTTTAGAATCAGTTCTGGGTCTTCAATAGGTAGCTGAGGACTCAGGTGAGGTCTTTGGACTAGTAAGACTCAATACTAAGCGGCAATGTAGGACAATTTGTTAGGGTCTGTGGGTGGAAGTGAAAAGCGGCACGTGAAAGCAGAAAGATCAGGGGCTGAACATGACTGACCAGGGCTGGAGCGGGGGGCCTGAGCCTAGGGGGTTGCAGGGGAGCTACTCTAATCCTACGCTTTCCTGCAGGGAAAGGCTACTCTAATCATTTTCTTCTCAGGTGACCAGCTTCTCCATCTGCTGGGCAAGAGTGCATGGGAGCCATAGGCTCTAAAGAGGAAAATGCTTTAGGGGGAACTTGAGGCTGAGCTTGGAAATACTGATTCTGAGGAGCTGCCAAGCTGGAGCTGAAGAAAGGCTCTGCACACAGGTGAGGCCACAGGAGGGAAGATAGTGTCAGTACTTGGCTGGGTTTCCCTCTTTCCTGTCCCCCAGTCAAGCAGGGAGGTAATAGTGCGCTTCAATGCCTCCTGGGAGCTATGTGGCCAGGTGGGATAAAGAAATCTCTATAAAGCTTCTGCTCTGCAAAGCCAAATCAGTAGAAGGTCAGAGGGCCTGAGGGGGAGGCGAAAGGAAGGGAGGTTGAGAATCAAGGTGGTGTCTCAGGAGAAGAGGTTGCGAAGAGTTCCCTGGCATTGGAGGCCAGTTATGAGAAAGGCTCTTGTGTCCTAGCCAGGCCTACTTCTGGGCAGTGTCACACCCTGGGGAGGATTGATTTCAGGGTACATGGGATGCTAGGGGTTCCAACCTTGGGGGTCCTAGGAGCAAAGGCTTCTAGATACATCTCAGAGGAAGTCTATGTGGGCAGATGACCAGAGCCTCCTCACACCACGCCCAGTGCCTCGGACCCCATGGGAGGAGGAAGTGAGACCCCAATAATGGCTGGGGTTAAAATGTCTTCCAGCTTGGCAGAAGGGAAGAGGGTGTGTAGACTTAGCAGTTAAGCTAAATTATAGAAAATAGACATAGTAATCTTCCACCCAGGATGGTAAATAAAATATTTCCTTTTGCCCAAATTTGTCAACACAGATTCCTAGAATAAAAGTTACTGTAATATTAATTACCATTATAACGAGTACTACCAACAAGAAGTATTTTTTTGTAATGCTTGATTTGTGGAAATTCTACACATGAATTATTTCATCTTTAACCTAGGAAGGCAGATATAGCTTAAATCCATTTTATAGATGCAGAAACTGAGGCCAAGAGAGGTTAACTTACTTGCCTGATGCCACACAGTTATTAATGGTGGAGTTGGAATTCAAGTTCAGGTTTTAGAAATTATCATGTAATCTGGTCTCTCCTTCACATCAGCTCTTAGCACTAGCTGTAGGGATTTCAAAATGTGGAATGTCCTCTTCATGTAAAATGCTTACCATCATGCCTGGCGCACACTGGCTCATTAAAGATTAGCATCATTTTTGTTACCATTTGTCAGAGGAGTCATGCCTCCCATTCTGTATTCTTTCTTTTTTCTCTTTTTTATGAGACAGGGTCTTGCTCTGTCGTCCAGGCTGGAGTGCAATGGCGTAATCTCGGCTTACTATGACCTCTGCCTCCTGGGTTCAAGTGATTCTTATACCTCAGCCTCCTGAGTAGCTGGGATTACAGGCGTCTGCCACCATGCTGGGCTAATTTTTGTATTTTTAGTAGAGACACGTTTCACCATGTTGGCCAGGCTAGTCTCAAACTCCTGACCTCAAGTGATCTGCCAGCCTGGCCTCCGAAAGTGCTCCAAATTACAAGTGTGAGCCACTGTGCCTGGCCCCATTCTGTATTCTTTCTTGCATATTAAAATAAAAAATAATTTAAACTACAATGAAATGGCCCTTTTCTGTGAAGCTTTTCTTTGTCTTAGCTGTGCCAAACAGCATCCGACTGCTGTCTGTCCAACCCTTGAATGATCTGCAGAGATTCAGCAGATTCCTGCCCCTGTAGATGCCTTTCCTGGCTTCTGTCCAGGTGCTCATGGACTATGAATGACTTGAGAGTAAGGACAGAATCCATGCTTCCCTGCGAGCTCTTGGCACCACCTGGATATCCTGCTGAGGCTGAGGGCTGACGCCTGTGGGTGTCCCAGAGAGCACCCACTTGCTTTTGTGGGCAGGACTGCCTCTCTCCTCTCCCAGGGACACCAACGCTGAACAGGTTCCAGCCAAGCAGTTCCTCTAGGGAAGATCAGTCCTTAGAAAAAGTGTCCTCCCTTTCCTTGTCAATATGTAGTTAGGGGGCAATGGCTGACCTCAAACCCCTAATTGGGTTGCCTGGTCTCTCTGATTCTCTTTTCGTCTTCATACCTTCGTAGCTAACATCTCACTCCTTTGCCTCAATATCTTCAGTGTTGTGTAGAAGACAGACCATGGGCTTAAAATAAGTTCTCGATCTGAATCCTGGGCCCACTCAGCCTAAGACATTTAACTTCTGAGAGCTGCGATTGTTCCATCTGCAAAACATGGTAAGATTATTCTTTTTACAGGGTTGATGTGGAGGCACCTGGCTCAGTATCTGGTATGTAGCAAAGGCACATACCTAATAGTCTTTCCATCTTCCTTTTAATAATCATTCTGTGCTGCCAATCCCAGAAGTAAAAGGTTGAAGACACAATGCCTTACTCTAAAAATCACATCTCTAGTTTAAAAGACTTCTTCAGCCGAAGGCTGAAGGTGCTCTGGGATCAATGGGCTTTTGGCTTCATTTCATTCACCCCTCCCCACCTGTACCATTCTCACCCTCTTTGTGAGTTGTTGATCACTGTGGCCAAAGAGCCATTACTCATACGGTTTAGTCAGTGGTTAAGAGCTCTGGTTCTGAGTCAGACAGACTGAGGTTCAAACTTCAACCCTGCCTGGCTGGTGACATTCAGTGATTTATGTAACCACTTGTACTTCAGTTTCTTTATATTTTAAACGGGTATAATAATTGTGTTACCTCATAGTGCTGTTGTGGTGATGAAACAGGATAATGCACACAAAACATTTAGCATAATGCCTGGCATGCAGAAGTACCCACTAAAAGTTAGCTATCATGATCACTATTAGAAGATGTTCTGAAGAACATTGTTATTTCTGCAATTTTAGTACAGTTCCTGGGCTCCTCAAAGACAAGATAAAAGTCACTTGTCATCCACAGGGTCTGGTGTTAGTAAAGCTGTGGGAGGCATGAAAGCAATGCGATAGAGTCACTGCAGTGATTGTGGGACCTAGGTGGTGAAGACAATGTGAATCATGAATCCATCTGGGGACAACTATGCCCAATCCAAAAATGTTTCCAGACTTTGTTTCAGGGAGTTTGGTGAACTGGACACATTGAATGATACCCTAGAAGAAGAAAACAGTTAAGAAAAAAAGAGAACTGGATAAATGGTTTTGAACAAAAAAATGATTTTAAATGAAGAGCTGAGCAGATAAGAAAATAAGGAATGCACAGAAACAAAAGAAAAAGAAGACAAATAACAATGACAGTTATAACAATAATAGGGAAGGCAGATAAGTAAGCTAGCAGAAAAGCCAGTTCACCTTGAAGGTATTTGCCAAAAACGATGGCCTTGAACTTCAATTTCTGAAAGCTGGGTATGGTATGGGAGATAAAATGTTAGTTCCACTCAGGCTGATAAATCTCACAGAGACCCTCACATAGAGCTGGGACTCAAAAGGGCTGCATCTATAATGTAAAGGTAAATGTCTAATGTCCAGGAAGGAGGGGACAGCAGGCACACTTGCCCTTGCCTGGCAAGACTGGGCACTGGGTGGAAAGAAAAAGTATTCTTTGTGAAATCATAATTGCAGGCTGGCCCTCATGTGGGTCTGCAGCCCAGGTTCATTCTGCTTACATGGTCTGAAATACCTTAAACAGAGAATTGAATTTAAAGCAGTCTTAGGTTTGTATTGCTGGCAGAAGCAAATGTAAAGCATCCAGAGAAACACAACTTCAACCCTAGGCTCAAAGAATCCCCACAGATAAAATTCCAATGAATTTCTGCTCACAGTCAAAAATCATAAAATAGGCATGAAAAATTACACCATGAGCAAGAGCCAGCAGAAAAAACAGACAGCAGAATTAGTCCTGAAAAGACTTTCATATCAGAATTAACGGATACAGAGAATTAAGGAAGTATGTTTACCATGTTTATAGAAATGAAAGAGATACTTGAAAATAAGCAAAGAAAGAGATAAAAGAAAATAAGTACTTTGAAAAGGGTAAAAAGAAAGTAGAATATCAAAGGAAGAACCAAGATGAATTATAAAAGAACCAAATAAAACTTTCAGGAATAAGAAATAGCAATTGAAATCTAAAATTTGAGTAGATGGGTGATATAGCATATTAGAAGCAGCTGAAGAATTATGAACTAGATGATAGATCTGAAGTAATTACCTAGAATGTATCCCAGAGACAAAAGGCAATGGAAAGTATGAAAGGAAAGTTACGCAACATGGAAGATGAGTAATCTGTAATCAGAGTTTCAGAAGAGAAGACAGAAAAATCATAGCTGAGAATTCTCTGGAATTTTTGAAAGACAGTACACTTTAGAACTAGGATACTCTGAATTTCAAGCAGGATAAGAAATTTACCCCAGACATATCACTGGAAAAATGTAGAACACCAAAGACCAAGAAAATATTACAAAAGCAACCAAAAAAAGATGAACTACCTACAAAACAATTACACTTGCAAGGGGAATAAAAACCAGAAGATAATAGAAAAATTGTTGAGAAAAATAACAGTCTAAAATACAGTTTTACATACAATACTGAGTATACAATAGTCAGCAAAAATATCTTTTAAATGGGAGGCCAAAATAGTCATTTTTAGACAAAAAATGAGGAAGTTGAAAATCTTCACTTAAGGAAATTCTAAAATCATATACTTCCTACAGAAGGAATGTGATCTCAGATGTGATCCCAGATCTCAGATCGGATATACAAAGAGGAATTAAGAAATTGGTGAACATGTATGTGCATATCTAAATATGCAATGACTGTATAAAATAAGAATAATGTCTATTTTTTGACTAAAGGAAAAATAGGATAAAAAATAGATCCCAATAACTTGCAAGTTATTGGGAGGTGTAATCAGAGTTAAGTATTTAAAAACCTATGAATTTTTCAGAAAAGGGGTGAGGATACTAATTAGCTTTAGACACTATTAAACATGCTTGTTAAACTTTCAAGGGTAGCTACTGCAATAACAGAGGTAAAAAACTGAATGAGAAAAACAAATCAATCACCCTCCCTCCACCAAAAAAATGACCAGGAAAGAGAAACCAAATAAGAAAAAGAGAAAAAGTGGGACAAATGTGTACTGTAGTACAAAATAAGATAACAAAAATAGATCAAAATATGCCAACAGTCACAATAAATGTAAAGTAACTAAAATTTCTGGTAAAAGACAAGGATTTTTGGAGTTGATTATTTTTTAAATAAGCAAAATTCAGTTTATATGCTTTTTACGAGAGACATAACTAAAACATAAGCATACATAAAAGCCCAGTGTAAAAGGCTAGAAAGATATATAACAGGCAAATACTAAGCCAAAGAAAACAAACGATGTGGTGATATTAATAGAAGACAAATAGTATTTAAGGAAAGAAGCATAACTTTTTCCTTTACATAATGATAGGACATTCTCCACTAGGAAGATGTAACAATTCTAAACCAGAATAAACCTAATAAAAATAACATAAAAATATATAAAGCAAAAATTGTCAGAACTCTATAAGAAGAAACTTAC
Organism: Chlorocebus sabaeus; assembly: GCF_047675955.1. Classification (NCBI taxonomy): domain Eukaryota; kingdom Metazoa; phylum Chordata; class Mammalia; order Primates; family Cercopithecidae; genus Chlorocebus; species Chlorocebus sabaeus. The sequence continues at coordinate 46,385,367 of NC_132929.1, read as the reverse complement.
ACATTCATAATCAAAATAGATTTTAACCTTCTTCTCTTATTGATTAATCTGGGAGATTAAAAAATTAACAAAAATATAGAGTATTTGAACAACACAAAGATGAAGTTTGCCCTAATAGACTTTTGCACACAGAGAACACATTCTTTTCTTTTCTTTTTTAACTTTTAAGTTCAAGGGTACATGTGCAGGTTTGTGTATTAGTCTGTTTCCATGCTGCTGACAAACACATACCCAAGACCGGGCAATTTACAAAAGAAAGAGGTTTAATGGGACTTATAGTTTCACATGGCTGGGGAGGTCTCATAATCATGGTGGAAGGCAAGGAGCAGCAAGTTGCATCTTACATGAATGGCAGCAGGTAAAAAGAGAGCTTGTGTAGGGAAACTTCCATTTCTAAAACCATCAGATCCCGTAAGACTTATTCACTATCATGAGAACAGAGCAGGACAGACCCACCCCTATAATTCAATCATCTCATACTGGGTTCCTCCCACAACACATGGGAATTATGGGAGTTACAATTCAACATGAGATTTGGGTGAGGACACAAACCATATCATTCTGCCCCTGGCTTCTCCTATCTCAAGTCCTCACATTTCAAAACCAATCATGCCTTCCCAACAGTCCCCCAGAGTCTTAACTCATTTCAGCATTAACTCAGAAGTCCACAGTCCAATGTCGCATCTGAGACAAGGCAAGTCCCTTCCACCTATGAGCCTGTAAAATCAAAAGCAAATTAGTTACTTCCTAGATACAATGGGGGAAAAAGGGGTACAGGCATTGGGTAAATACAACCATTCCAAATGGGAGAAATTGGCCAAAACAAAGGGGCTACAAGCCCCATGCAAGTCCAAAAGCCAGCAGGGCAGTCAAATCTTAAAGTTCCAAAATGATCTCCTTTGACTCCATGTCTTTTTTTTTTTTTTTTTTTTGAGACGGAGTCTCGCTTTGTCACCCAGGCTGGAGTGCAGTGGCGCCATCTCGGCTCACTGTAAGCTCCGCCTCCCAGGTTCATGCCATTCTCCTACCTCAGCCTCCGAGTAGCTGGGACTACGGCCGCGCACCACCACGCCCGGCTAATTTTTTGTATTTTTAGTAGAGACGGGGTTTCACCGTGTTAGCCAGGATGGTCTCGATCTCCTGACCTCATGATCCACCCTCTTCGGCCTCCCAAAGTGCTGGGATTACAGGCGTGAGCCACCGCGCCCAGCTGACTCCATGTCTAACATCCAGGTTATGCTGATGCAAAAGGTGGGTTCTTATGGTCTTGGGCAGCTCCACCCCTGTGACTTTGCAGGGTAACGCCTCCCTCCTGGCTGCTTTCACAGGCTGGCATTGAGTGTCTGTGGCTTTTCTAAGCCCATGGTGCAGGCTAACAGTGGATCTACCATTCTGGGGTCTGGAGGATGGTGGCCCTCTTCTCATAGCTCCACTAGGTGGTGCCCCAGTAGGGACTCTGTGTGGGGGCTCCAATTCCACATTTCCCTTCTGCATTGCCCTAGCAGAGGTTCTCCATGAGGGCCCTGCCCCTGCAGCAAACTTCTGCTTGGACATCCAGGCATTTCTATACATCCTCTGTAATCTAGGTGGAGGTTCCCAAACCTCAATTCTTGACTTCTGTGTACCCCCAGGCTCAACACCACGTGGAAGCTGCCAAGGCTTGGGGCTTGCACCCTCTGAAACCATGGCCCAAGCTGTACTTTGGCTCCTTTTAGTCACAGCTGGAGTGGCTGGGATGCAGGGCACCAAGTCCCTAGGCTGCACACAGCACCAGGACCCTGGGCCTGGCCCATGAAACCATGTTTTATTCCTAAGCCTACATGCCTGTGATGGGAGGGGCTGTTGTGAAGTCCTCTGACTTGTGCTGGAAACATTTTCCCCATTGTTTTGGGGAATAACATTTGGTTCCTCATTACTCATGCAAATTTCTGTGACCAGCTTGAATTTCTCCTCAGAAAACGGGATTTTCTTTTCTACCGCATTGTCACGTTGGAAATTTTCCAAACTTTTATAATCTGTTTCCCTTTTAAAACTGAATGCTTTTGACAGCACCCAAGTCACTTCTTCAATGCTTAGAAATTTCTTCTGCCAGATACCCTAAATCATCTCTCTGAAGTTCAAAGTTCCACAAATCTCTAGGGCAGGGGAGAAATGCCACCAGTCTCTTTGCTAAAACATAGCAAGAGTTACTTTTACTCCAGTTCCCAACAAGTTCCTCATCTTCATCTGAGACAACCTCAGCCTGGATTTCATTGTCCATATCACTAACAGCATTTTGTTCAGAGCCATTCGATAAGTCTCTAGGAAGTTCCAAACTTTCCCACATTTTCCTGTCTTCTTCTGAGCCCTTCAAACTGTTCTAACCTCTGCCTGTTACCCAGTTCCAAAGTCACTTCCATATTTTCGGGGAAGGTTTGCAGCACTGCCCCACTCTACTGGTACCAATTTACAGTACTAGTCTGTTTTCACACTGCTGATAAATACATACCCAAGACTGGGCAACTTACAAAAGAAAGAGGTTTAATGGGACTTACAGTTCCACATGACTGGGGAGGCCTCACAATCATGGCAGAAGACAAGGAGGAGCAAGTCACATCTTATATGGATGGCAGCAAGCAAAAAGAGAGCTTGTGTAGGGAAACTCCCATTTTTAAAACCAGCAGATCTTGCGAGACTTACTCACTATCAAGAGAACAACTCAGGAAAGATCTGCTCCCATTATACAATCGCCTCCCACTGGCTTCCTCCCATGACACGTGGGAACTGTGGGAGTTACAATTCAAGACCAGATTTGGATGGTGACACAGCCAACCATGTCAGTTTGTTACACAGTTAAACTGGTGTCATGGGGGTTTGTTGTACAGATTATTTTATCATCCAGGTATTAACCCTAGTACCCATTAATTATTTTTCCTGATCCTCTCTCACCCCCCACCCTCCACCCTCTGATAGGGCCCATTGTTCTTTTCAAACACATGTGGAACATTTATGAAAATTTATCATGAGAGAGGTGATGAAGCAAGCCACAGCAATTTCAAAAGGAGTGTTTTTATACAGGCTATGTTATTTAACCATAATGCAAGTAAGTTGGAAATCAACAACCACAATGACAAGAAATTATAAACTCCCATTATTTTGGAAGTTAGAAAAGGGAACACTTAACAACTCAGGGGTTAAAAAATTTATAATAGAAATTAGAAAATATTTATAATTGAACATTAATGAAAATATTACACATCAAAACATAATACCACCAGAGCAGTATTTACATGGAAGTTCATAGCATTAAATACTTATATTAGAAATGAAAAAAACCTGAATATTAATGAGGCATACATGAAACTTAATAAGTTAGAATAAAAACAGAAAGTGAAGGAAGGTGATAATAAAGATAAGTGAAGAAAGAGAACATAGGCATACAGTCGACATTATAAAAAACACTTCAGGCTGGGCGTGGTGGCTCACGCCTGTAATCCCATCACTTTGGGAGGCCGAGGCGGGGGGGATCACCTGAGGTCAGAAGTTCAAGGCCAGCCTGGCCAACATGGCAAAACCTTATCTCTACTAAAAATACAAAAATTAGCCAGGTGTGGCAGCACATGCCTATAATCCCAGCTACTCAGGAAGCTGAGGCAGGAGAATTGCTGGAACCCCGGAGGCAGAGGCTGCAGTGAGCCAAGATCATGCCACTGCACTCCAGCCTGGGCGACAGAGTAAAACTCTAGCAAACAACAACAACAAAAACAACCAAACAAAAGAAACAACAACAACAACAAAAACCAAAATCACTTCAAAGTTAGTGTTTTGAAAAGATTAATACAATAAATTTACCAAGACTGACTGGAAAAAAACCCAACAACCAGGTATCGTATTTGGAATGAAAAAATATCCCCAATTTACAAGAGGTCCGTATCATTCTTAGTTTTTTTTACAGATGAGATTTAAAATTCCTTCTAACATCAGTCTAAGTTCTTCTTGGCAAACCTGAGCCCAGAGACTGAATGTGATTTGCACATGGACAGAGAATCACTGCGCTTATCTGTCACGTCTTTCACTTGCCTGACCTTCACAGCAACCTTTCCTTTCACTTGGTCTGCCATTTCTCACAGGAGAATTATTCCTTTGAATTTGAATCCAAGGCACCTCTTAAAATAGGTGAGTATTGGCGATAGCTCACGGCAGGTGAGGGGGTGTCTCAAGATTCCCTTCTGGCCCATTCATATGACCCATCTTCATGGAGCCCCTTTACTGTATATATTGGAAAGACAAATGTGGTAAGAGTGAAAAATTACTGATCATATCCTCTAGTAACAGTTTCCCATATAGAGGCAACTGTCTTTGGAATAATAGTGTGGTAAGCCACTGGGATAGAGGGGGAGGGTGCATATAGGAGTCCAAGCCACAGGAATGATGTGTTAAGTTGCTATGCATGAGAACATGAAAATTTGGTTTTTACTCATTGGAGGGCTGGGAAGGGAGGATCAGCGGAGAAGAGAGGGAGAGATGGAGTAGTCAGAGGATGTGAGGCTGGGGACCACAGTGGACTGATGTGGTCAAGATCTTTTCTCTAGGGGACTGGGGTGGCTGAAGGATTTCTAAGAATGAGGCTTCCCACTCTTTTGCCTCATTATGTATGAGATGCTGCAATGTGGCATGCCTCTGTCTGGGTCTTCACTATAAAACGTTTTCAGTTAACCCACCTCCCTCTGCAATGCTTCCTGTGAAATTGTGAAAATGGAAGTCTAGTGGTTTGCCACTTCAGGTTCCAGAGTTAAACAGAAAAATGAGCAGCAGCTTAATGTCAGTGGTGACCAGGAGGATGTGAGCTCTCTGGGAGCTGGCAGACATCTTATAGGGGAGAGCTTTGAACTTCTGGGTGAGGAAACTGTGTTTGTACTAGTTATGATTGCAATTTTCGGCAAGTAAGAGGAAAAACCTCCAAAGAGAGATTTAAACAATCAAAGGGCTGGTACAGTGTTTGGAAGTTGTCACCAGAGTCCCAGGTTCCTTTTCACTTGCTGTTCTACCTCTGTGTGCGGCTTCTGTCCTCTTGGTTGCACGATGGCTGCTCCTCCTCCTGCCATCTTGCCCATGTTCCAGGAAAGAAAAACAGGGAGGGAGAAAAAGGACAGATGAATGAATGTATCCTCTTTTGAAAATCTTTTCTGGGAGTGCCATCCAGTGACTTCTGCCACATGTGGGTCACGTGGCCACACTTAGTGGTAAGGGAATCTGGGAAGGAGACTATTTTAGCTGGGCTTATTGTCTTCCTGAACAAAATCAAGTTTCTATCATTAAAGATGACTTGGAAAATGACTGTTGGGTGGGCAATTGGCCGTGTCTTCTGCAAAACTCATCTAAACTAGAGCAAAGTGGGCTGGGAGATCCCAGGACTCATCTGGGTTATTTGGAGATGAATAAGACAGCCCTTGAGGACTTCACAATTTAGAAGGGAAGACAGATAAGTAATTGGAACAACAAGAACACTGAATCACATTTTAAAATAATGTGGTTAGGGGAAGCAATCGAAGCAAGCACAGGGGGCTGTGAAGCGGAGGTGCGCTGGGGAGGAGGCACAGGAGCAGGAGTTAATCACAGGACAGTGTGTATTGCATGAGGTGGGGTGGGGAGGGAAGAGGACGTCCTCTGTGAAGGGGACCCCGTAAGTGAGGGGTAGTGTGTGGAATCAAAAGCCATTTTGTATTATGGGGACCAGTCTAAGGTGGGAAGGGATGGGGTGTGAAGCTGGAGACATCTGCAGGGATCAATGATGGCCTTCATCCTGAAGGCTGAGGCACTGAAGGGTTTGAAGCAGGAAGTGGCCTGGTCCCAATTGTTTTTTTGTACAGCCATTCCGGCAGCGATGTGGGGGTGACTTTGCTTAGGCAGAAGGCAGAGAGGTGGGGGGTGGGGAGGCGTCTCTGAAGACTCTCAGGATGTAGTGGGAGAGTCTATACTGCCCGTCCCAGCTCTGTAGTCTGGGTGATGAGGTTTGGGTGGTGCTTTTTACTAATTCAGTCCAGGAGGAGGGGCAGGGGCATCACTGGGTAGGGGGAGTAGGGAGTAGGGATGCTCCCAGTTCTGTATGGAGTTTGGAGAGTGAACTGGAACGGAGGAGTTCCAGACCCCAAAAGATATTTTCCCTTTTTAAAGAGGAGGAAATGGCTCTGAGAAGGACAATTGAATTGTTCAACATAGGTCATACCTATAATCCCAGCACTTTAGGAGGCCAGGGCGGGCAGATCATCTGAGCTCAGGGGTTCGAGACCAGCCTGGGCAACATAGCGAAAGCCCGTCTCTACAAAAAATACAAAAATTACCGGCGTGTGGCGGGTAGTCCCAGCTACTGGGGGACTGGGGAGGTGGGAGCTGAAGCAGGAGGATCCCTGGGGAACAGAACGATGCCCTAAAATGTTGGCTGAGCTGACTGGAGTCCAGTCTCCTGACTCTCAAGTAAGTGCTCCAGCAAGCTCACAGATTGTGCCTTTCTGTCTGTCACTTTAGAAAGAAGTCCTTGTTCTGTAACGCTCAGCATTGTTGAGGGAGGGTTTGAGGCTTGGCAGCAACTACCCGTGGTTGCACAGGTCAGGGCTGGGGGGAGGCTGCCAGGAGAGGGATAGAGGCGGCTCTGGAGAGGGAGGAGTGAGGTCACCTGGGGTGACAGGGCGCTGTGCACAGATTGGGGGCGGGGAGGAGAGGCGCTGCCAAAGACGTTACCTCGACTGCTGTGGTCCTCAGAGAGCTCGGGAAGCCGGCTGTGTGCTGTGGTGGGGGCTGGGCTGTGGTGGGGGCGGGGGGGTTCCTCCCTCTGCGGATGGAGCGCGCTCACAGAGGTGACCAGCGCGTCCCAGCCACCCAGCTCCCAAGTTGTCCAGTCCCGCCTGGAACCCAGAACCCCTTGACGCTGAACCCTGCGCTCCTGAGACCTGCTGCTGCCGGGGGAGGGGTCCTCACCCGCTGGGCTCGGCCTCTGGTGTCCGCCGCGGCAGCGACCCTGCCCGGGCTGGAAAGGGGCCCACGCTTGGTCTGCAGGGGGCGCTGCGCACCCGGGCAAAGGGTAGGCGCCCACACAGGGTCGGCGGCGACTCTCCCAGCCCGGCGGAGACCTGCCTGGCAATCGCCGCGCAACGGCTGTACGGCTGTACCGGGAGGCAGGGGCCCGGGGATAAGAGAGATTCAGACTTCAAAGGAAATCCTGGGGTCGCCCAGCGGCGGAACCCGGGCAGCCTGGGCAGGGACGGGCGCGGATTCGCCAGGGTCCTGCTGTGCCGTCCTTGCTGTTTCTTTGGTGGAGGCCGGTCGTCCCTCCCCAGCTCCCCGGGGTTTGTGACGGCGGCCGCGAGGCTCTGACCCGAGCAGCCCCCAAGTCCTCGCGGGTCAAGCCCACTGTTTACAGGGATTCTGCCCGGATGAGTCACATCAAAGGCCTAAGCCACAAGTGATTCCACTTAGAAAAGAATTGCCTACGGGTTTCTGACGGTGTTTTGCTGAAAAGGAATCCAGGTGGAGTTTATTGATTTTACTTTGCGGGCGAGGGTCAAAAGACTTGTGGCCCCTTGCTAGCTTGTGATTTGGGCTTATTTTTCCTCTCTTAGGGCCCGGTTTCCCCATCTGTTACGTGAAGGGGTGGGACTCGGGCCAGGCTTTTGCGCTCTGGCCTTCTGAAAACCTGGGAGACACTGGCTCACGGTGGCCCTCGCCGCGCCATGGAGAGGAGGCCAGCTGTTTCAGCAGGATGAGGGGGCGCCTCTGAATTTTTCGGGAGGCTATTCTAGCCTTCTTGTAAGGGAGGTAGAGAAGGCTCTGATGTTAGGCTTTAGTGGAGACCACATGATATTCAGACAGGAGGTTCAGGTGGAGGCCTCACTGGGAAAGTGGAGAATGTGGTGCCGGGGGTCCTGGTTCAGGACAGACAGATTTAAACACAGCCACAGCAGGGGTCCAAGGGACTCTGTCCTCGTTTCTTGGCCCACCCTCCTGAGCTTTCCCTGTAGGGGAAAGGCTCCCAGCAAATGCTCGGGCACTAGTAGGCACTGCTGGCAGCCTGTCACTCATACTCTCCCCTGTTTTTTACCTACTTTGTGCTGAGATCCAGGATGGAGGTGACTCATCCTGAATGTGGTCTTGGCAGTGCCCGAGTCACACAAGGTCAGGAAGCTTTGGGAGGACTGAGATAAAATTTTGGGGTGAGAGCCTGGAGAACTAGCAACAGAATGGAATGTTTTCCTACAAGAAAAGCCGAGTCAATGAATCTGGAACCTTTGGCAGCAAAGCTGAGCTTCAGTAGCTGAGTCTGCTAGAGGCCAGGTCCTTGCTGAGACATGGGGACATATCCCACGCTGTAATACTCAACATCTTCATTATACATCATTCTTCCAATTACGATTACTAGCATCTACTTTTTATTGGCTGCATCTCACAGCATCTACATCAATCTTCCTAACAGTCCTTGAGGTAGGGGCTGTTGTTATTCCCATTTTATGAATAAGAAAACTAAGGCTTAAAATAGTTACCTCTGCGGCCGGTAGTAGGAACTGCCTCTCCAGTCTCATGGCCCTCCGACAGCACATCCACAGCTCATGTTGAGCCTGGCAACAGTGCCAGGAAGTAGGCAGGACCCTGTTGGGTTCCCATTTATGTAACAAGGCAAGTGTGCTCCTAAGAGGGTGAGTCATTGGTCTCCAAAGCACAGTGGGAGATCAAAGCTGGACTTGACCTAGAGACAAAGTAGCAGCCCAGACCAGGCATCTCTTGGAGTCTTTTCTGTGGATCTTAAGCCTGCTCTGGCAGTAACCCTGGTGCTGTCCAGATCACCCACAAAGGGGAATTGGGACCTGGATGGCGTTTTCCTACTGGGTGGTTGAATTCCAGGTTGGCAGGATTGGACGGTAGTTTAGTTTTGGGAAAAAAAGGATGAAGGAGAAGGCCTTGAACACATGCTGGAACTTTAGTGTGGAACCTCAGGCATCATCAGGGTCAGTGTGGTGACTGCCTACCCTGCCTATGTATGAGGCCATCAGGAGCCCCTGCAGCCCCACCTCAGAATCCTTGGCCTTGCATTGGTTTTCACCTCCAACCTGGGACATGTCTTGTAGGATCCAGCCTGGGCTGAGTCGTCTAAACTTAGGTGTGATCTGAAGCAGAACTCAATACAGAAGCCATAGCAACCAAAAGAGCCTCCCACACTTCCCCTCTGGCCCCCTAACTTGGAGAAGCAAGTGGAGTGTGTGCTTGTGACTATTGACTCGCATCCACCCCCGTCTTCCGTTCTGCCAACATGGTAGGAGGAGCTCTCTCTGCTTGAGTTCTGAAATCAGGTTTAGCCCCAGTGTTGAGTTGTAATTCCACCCCCAGGGAAGGCCAGGAGAACCTTCTTTTACCACTCAGCATGTGGTATCAGTCAAGCCAAGCATGAACAAGCATGAAGCAACTCATCTACTCTCTCTCACCCACTGCAATTCTTCTCAACCTTCCATTTTATTAATAACTATTGCCCAGGACGGGGTCTTCCCTGTTGAGGCTGGAGGACTAACCCCCCATTCCCCTTCCTCTCGCTCCCAAGCCCTTCCCGACTCTACTGTTATGTTGAGCTTTTTGAAGAAACTTCTGTTTTTGGCCCTGAGTATCCTTAGAGAGTAAGATATTTTGGATTTTCTGTACATTATATAAAGTACCTGTGATGGGGAAATGGCCAAATTCAACATAGTATAATATATGATCCCATGCTATGGTTAGGAAGGATGACATAGAGCCCTATAAAGCTATGTGGGCAGATCTCCAGATATATTGTGGAATGAAAAATAGTAAATTTCAGAAAGACAGATTAATTCACAGCAACGACAATTAGCAAGCAAGCAAACTCCTTAAAAGATGATACACTTTCTTTGGGCACGTATATACCCATCCTATTCTATTTGTAAATAAATAGAAAAGGGCCGGGCTTGGTGGCTCCTGCCTGTAATCCTAGCACTTTTGGAGGCCGAGACGGGCAGATCACCTGAGGTCAGGAGTTCAAGACCAGCCTGGCCAACGTGGTGAAACTCTGTCTGTACCAAAAATACAAAAATTAGCCGGGTGTGGTGGAAGGCGCCTATAATCCCAGTTACTTGGGAGGCTGAGGCAGGAGAATTACTTGAACCCGGGAGGTGGAGGTTGCACACCATTGCACTACAGCCTGGGAGACAAGAGCGAGACTTTGTCTCAAAAAAAAAAAAAAAAAAAAAAAAAAAAAAAGAAACAAGAAACGAAAATGTTGGAAACATAGGAACCTCTGGGGAGAGGTGAAGAAGGGGCTAGATTTGGGGTGGGTAGTGAGGGACTTTAGCCTTATCTGTAATGTTTAAATTTTTTATGAGAATTTGTTACATCATTAAAAATTAGTATTTTTAAAAATTTGGCCTTTCTTGTAATTGCCCCAGACCTCCTGTCTGAAGCTCCAAGCTGATGTTCTGCACTGTGGGGGATGTGCTTGTGCCCACTCCATCCTAGAGACCCCAAACACCTGCAGAACGCCTATGTACCAGCTTTACCTGCGTGAGCTCATCTGTCATTGGCCAGCTGTAGGTGACAGCAGCAGGACTTTTGGGAGCCTCTGATCTGGTCCCTCTCAGCTCCTGCCTTTCCAGACTCTGGACCTGATTTCTCAAACCTCTCCACATGTGGCAGCCCCTGAAGCCATGGCACACTTTGTTGTTCTGCCCTGACATTTATCATTCATCCTCTCTCTCTGACAGTACAGATCATGACTGCCAGTGGGGGGACTGCCTATGTAGGGAGGAAGGCATTTTCTATTTTGTTTCTAATCAGTCTCCTGAAGCTGCCTAGCATTCAGTTCATCTTCTGAGGCCATAGATGGCCCCTCCGGGCTGGATGCTACAGGAATTTGCTGGGAGGTCTTCTGAGGCTCTACATGGTCCTCCAAAGACCTGACGGTTACTCCCCACTTGTGTACTTGTTCTCCAGCTAGTCATTAGTCATCTATTACGTGCCTGAAACTGTGTCACTCACAAATCTGTTGCTCTATCCACCTCTTCTTGTTCCTGCTGTTACTCCTTGGGCCAGGCCACTGTCCTTTGTCACTGGGAGACTATAGCAGTGGCCAACTTTGTTTCTCCAATGTTTCTTCCCTTTTCAACCAGAGTTAATGTTCTAAATGAAATATGATCACACTCCTCCTTTGCCAAACTCTCCATGGCTTCCCATTGCTCTGGGGTCAAGTCCAAATGCCTTAATATGGCTCACAGGAGTGACTGGTGTGAGCCCTGCTCACAACATCAGCATCCATGCTCTAGCCACGCTGAACACTCAGCCCACCCCTGCCATGCTGTGATGCTCTGGTCTCTGAACCTTAACACACGCTTTTCCCTCTGTCTGCAATACCCTCCTGATCACCTCAGTTTTGGTGGGGAGAGGGGCTAACACCTACATAGGCTTCAGATCTGAACTTACTAGCACTTTTTCCTGGCAGAAACATCCCTGAGTCTCATAGGTTACCCCCCAAATGAGTTCTATGCATCTGTCTCCAAGGGCATTTATTACACTTGATGTAATTGCATGTTAAATTTTTCTGTCTCTCCCATGAGGCTGCAATGTCTTGAATAATAACAATAATGTCAACCCTTACCACAGGATGAGCTCTTTTTTACCTTACCATGTGTCAGGCACCATGCTAAGCATATTTTATGTCCTACACTATCTATTCTCACCTTTCTTGGAGTCCAGAGTCAGAGTTCAGAGCCTGCACCTCTACCCGCTGGGAAGGGTAGGCCCTTCGTCTGTCTATTGCATCCATACTTACATCCCTAGCTCCTAGTATAGTGCCTGCCATCTAGTAGGAACTCAGTAACTATTTGCTGAATGAGTAAATAAATCAGCAATGGCAGCGAGTGTGATACCCACCTGGATTAGTTTCCTGTAAATGCAGTGAGGGCTATGCAATATATCCGTGTGACAAAACTACACTTGTACCCCCTAAACCTATAAAAATAAAAAATGCAGTGAGGGGAAGCAGAGCTATATTATTGATCCATGCCAGAAACCACTGGCATATATAAGTGAGACAACCTGAAGACTGTATCCAGGCAGCACCTCTGGGGCTGTCTGCTGGGCTGGCTGGGCTGCCTGGCTGATGAGATTTGATAAAATGGGGATGGGTACCGTGAAAAGGTGCTGGATCTGGGGAGGAGCTGGGAACTGCCAGGCCTAGCCCAGGAAAGAGCTGTATTGGGAGATTCAGGTTAGCAGAGATCTGGTAAGCCCTGAATGTAGGAAGGTTGATGTGGAGAGACACAGTCCGTAGACATATTTATTTTATTCTGTCTGAAGTGGGATTTCTGATGATTTAAGTCAGTGCTTCTCAACCAGCATGATTGTAGCCATTTGGCAACATCTGAAGACATTTGTGGGTGTCACAACTGGAGTTAGGGGAGTGTTCCTGGCACCTGGTGAGTAGAGTCCAGGGATGCTACTAAATGTGGTACAATGCGCACAGCAGCCCCATAGCAAAGGGATCTCCAGCACAAGTATCATTGGTGCTGAGGTTGAGAATCCTGGATGTGAAGGATGGAGCAGATGAGCCCGGTGGGTGAGTGAGGTTTGTGGAAGTGTCTTCCCTGACGACCTTTGACTCCTCTTCAGCAACACAGCCTGTGACAGAGGAGGGACTGGGGGATGACAGTTGCCCCCTCCACTTTCCCTTCTTCCCCTGCTCCCCGAAAAACCAGGGCCTTGGTTCCTCTCTATGGTCTCCTGCTCCTCTCCATTCGTCACACTTCTGTTATCACTTTAGGATCAAAAGTTTACAACATTTGGTGCCCATATTTGAGCTGTGTGGGGGTGAGTCTCAGGTGCGAGCGTGCTGGCCTCACTTTCTCCAGGGGACTTTGATGTATGAGCGTGCTCATTGCTCAAAACTAGGGAGGGTCACTACCAGAAAGGGGAGGGCCCAGAACAGAGTAGGGGAGGCTGCCGGCAGGGGCCATCATTGGCATCTGCCCTGGCAAAGTGTGAAGCTTGCCTGTGCCACACCCCTGCTCCTGAAGGCCTAAGGCCCACTTCCTGTACCTTGAGCACTTCCTATGTTCCAGAGGCAGACATTGTCAGGGGCTGCTTTGGTCGTGGAGAGCCCTCAACCCTCCAGGAGGATGTAATCTCTTAGGAGAGAATAGAATTCTCTATTCCTCTTACATTATTTTGGGTCCTATGAGAAGCAGACTCGACCACAGAATTACATGTGCTGAAGGGGAAACGCATGTGCAGGGTTCAGGGCAAGGAGCAGTAGCTGGCTGGAGTCTGAACCTTCAAAAGGAGAGAGAGAAGGGAGGGCGCTTGCACAGGAAGGCTCACCGCACTGTGGAGTGGTTCTAAAGAGGTTTTAGCCGGGCTGTTTGCTTTCAGAGCAGCCACAGGAGCTGCATCCTGCACAAGGGTGCTAAGACCCACCCGCTCAGCCACTGGCTCCTCCTGCCCCTTGACCCTTGGCATTGCTTGCATGGACTTTGCAGGGGGAGCCTCTGCAGGAGCCCTGGACAACTTCTTTTTCCTTTTCAGAAAGCCAGAAAACGAATGAAGCCCAAACTCCCGCTCTTGTGCTGTCCAGAACCCCCAAGCCCAGCTTTACCTTGGCACCCCACCCTCATCCTCTCTGCCCTCTACCCTGGCCCTTCACCCTAATCAGGGGCACGGGGTCTGCTGCCACTGAGTCCTGATGCCTCCTCCTCTTGCATTTGTCCCAGCCTGCTGTCCACTTGCCCACGGTGTCTTCTCTTTTCCTTTAGTCCGAATGAAAGCTGTTTGTTTTCTGGCCGAAGCCCACTCCCACTTCTTTAGTGTGATTCAGCCCCCACCCATGTCCCCAGTCCTGGGATTTCTGCTTTAGACAGGGCAGTGCCACAACTTAGCACCTCACTATTCTCCAGCAGTTTCAGCTATTGTGATTCTGTTTCTTAAATTAGATTACAAATTCCTTGAGGGTCAGGACAATGACAATGGCTCCCCGCCATCCTTTCCTTCTCTTCCTCCTTCCCTTCCTTCTGTTTATCAGGTAGAAATTGATGTTTTCCAACTGGATTGGCCACCTCCAAGGTCCTAGCGGGGTCCCCAGGTTGGCAGAGTTGCTTGTTTGGTGTTTTTGATCTCCAATTGGCCTGAGCTGCTTCTTTTCCTTCCTTCCTGGATCCCTGTGACTTCCAGGGCCCCTTTTCCGGCCTCCCCAAATTAACTCCTATTCTTAGTGCCTTGTTTCGTATGGAGGAACCAGTGACTCAGAATAGCTCCATAGGTGACTTCTCGCCGGGGAAATTTTGACCAAGCCCCAAAGAGTAGATATGATCAAGTTCTAAAGAACTTGCCTTGCCTAAGGGCAGGGCTGGGTCTTTAAAGCTTCCCCCTTGAGTTGCAAGGAGACCTCTCCGGGCCATGCCCAGCCACTAGAGATGCCCGTGCAGTGAGTTTGGTCCTTGAGGTCACAGAATTAGATCAAATTCTAATGAATTTAATGTGTGAATTTTACACCTGAGCTAGATACTGTACTGTACAATTTAGTAGGCACTCACCATCTGTGGCTTTTTAAAGTTAAATAAAATAAACGGCGTCTTTCAGGACTACATTTACGGGAGCCACATTTTAAATGCTCAATAGCTGCCAGAAACGAATTTTTTTAAAAAGCAAGTGTGGGCTGGGCTGGTGGCTCACGCCTGCAATCCTAGCACTTTGGGAGGCCGAGGCAGGTGGCTTGCCCAAGATCAGGAGTTCAAGACCAGCCTGGCCAACATGGTGAAACTCTGTCTCTACTTAAAAAAAAAAAAAACAAAAACTGGGTGTGGCGGTGAATACCTGTAATCCCAGCCACCTGGGAGGCTGAAGGATGAGAATTGCTTGAACCTGGGAGGCAGAGGTTGCAGTGAGCTGAGATAGTGCCACTGTGCTCCAGCCTGGGCGACACAGCAAGACTCTATGTCAAGAAATAAAAAGGTGTGGAGCATATCAGGAATTTCTCAGTCCTAAATCACTCCAGCTAAGAGGTTCTTGCCTTGCCTAAGGGCAGGGCCATGTCTTTAAGGCCTCCCCCTTGAGTTGCAAGAAGACCCCTCTGAGCCATGTCTAGTCACTAGAGATGCCCATGCAGTGAGCTTGGGCCTTGAGGTCATAGACACAGTGGTTTCTGGGGCTTTAATGAGACTCCTGGTAATCTCTCAGCCCTGAGATCCTGCCTTCTGGCTCTGAGAGCAACCAGGGGCCAGAGACACCCACTCCACAAGGACAGAATCATGTAGAGCTTCCTCCGATAGCCTCCAGAATGGAAGGCCTATTCTGTGGTGGCCTGGGTGCCAACTTTTTAATGGCCTGAGTACCAGAGTGGTAACCAGCATCTGATGGTAGTTACTGTCAACTGCTTAGCAGAAAGCTGAAGAGCCTGTGGGACATCAGAGTGTGGGAAGGAGAGGAGGAGGGAGAGAGTGCCAGGGAGCAGGGCAGGATGCCTTTCGGCGGCTGAGACCCGGGGCGGAAGGCTCAACAGGACCACAGAGGCCAAGTGCTGACCTTCCCACGAAGAGAAATATAACCCTGGGATCAGGGCGTGAATAGTCTCAGTCACTCCTACAGTGGAGTATCTGGGGGGTGAGGCTCCTTCTTCAGAGGGGGTCCTGGCAAACCTGGATGTGCTCACGGTTAGACACCAGGATGCCCAGGACACTTGATGGGAGGGATAATGAAGCCTGGAATGTTCAGCCTGCGATGAGATGGCTCAGAGGCTATGGGTGGAGGACGGGGCAGAGCTTTTCAAAATTTGAAGGGTGGTCATTTAAAGCAAGGGCAGACAAGCTCTTTCTATAAAGGGAAAGACAGTTTAGGCTTTGTGGGCCTCATGGTTTCTGTCGTGACCACTCAACTGAGTTGTGGCACGGAAGCAGCCACAGACAATGTGGGAGCCAACAGGTGTAAACGTGTGCCAATAAAACACCGTTTACAGAGATAGGTGGCGGGCATGCTCAGCCCTACTCCTGAGCTAGACCCTTGCTCCTCACAATGTGGTCCTTGGACCAACAGCATCAGCGTCACTTGGGGGCATGTGAGAAATGCGAAATCTCAGGCCCATCCGGGCGTGGTGGCTCACGCCTATAATTCCAGCACATTGGGAGGCTGAGGCAGGCGGATCACCTGAGATCAGGAGTTTGAAACTAGCCTGGCCAACATGGTGAAACCCCATCTCTACTAAAAAACCAAAAGAAAAAAAAAAGGTCGGGCATGGTGGTGGGCACCTGTAATCCCAGCTATTTGGGAAGCTGAAGCAGGAGAATCGCTTGAACCCAGGGGGCAGAGGTTGCAGTGAGCTGAGATCGTGCCACTGCACTCCAGCCTGGGCTACAGAGTGACACTCAAAAAAAAAAAAAAAGAAACTTCATTTCGACATAAAGATCAATTTTCCACTTTAAATCCTCAGTCTTGCAACAGGAGGCTGCCTCTATGGTAGTGAGCACCCGTCACTGTGATGTGTAAGCAAAGGCTACACATTCAGTTGTTCAGCACATTAGGGAGGACCTGGACAGGATGAATAGCATCGTGGCTAAGGGCCCTCCCTGGGAGGGAAGCTACCTGGGTTTGAATCCTGATTGGGCAAGACGATGTGTCACTGATCTCTTGCAGATTTCTCATCTGTCCAATGGGGTAATCAAAGATCTCATAGGGTTGTCCTGAGAATTAATTTGCTCAAAATACTAGAAGAGCACTTACCACACAGTAAGTGCCCAATGTTAGCTGTTACAATCGATTATGTAATTCTATAACAGATATCCATATTTTTGGTTGGATCAGGGACCAATCTTTGTGTCTAAGGTCCCTTCTTTCCAACTCTGAGAGTCGAGGAGGGAGACGATTTGGGGAATCACAATCACAGCCAGTGTGTTTTCAGTATTTAGTAGGAACCAGGCATTATGCAAGCACCAGTTAATGGCTCTCAAATTACTTTCACATACACGTTGGCATTTAAGAGCAGAGAGATTATAATCTGTTGCCGCCCAAACACTCCGCATGTTTCAGCTTTAGAAAGTCAAATTGACACCAGGAAATGATGTGCATAGTTTTCTCATCTGCAGATTTATGTCTGGTTGAGGGCCCAGAACTCCCTAGAGCTGGTCAGAGAGTTGCCTCTTCTGGCCACATCACTAGCTCAAGTCTCATGATGGCAGTGTCTGGAACCCTTTATCGCAGAAAAATAAGATGCCTGCTGACCCCTAATTACATTCATGTGGGGATACCTCAAGACCTAATGCCCCTTTTGTTCCTGTTGCTTTGTGTTTTTAATCCCTAACTATAGGTTTGGTGGAAAGAGGATTTGACTTTTGTTACTGACCTTGGTTTGGATTTGTGCTCCATCACTTCCTAGCTGTGTGGCCCAGGGAAAAGCTCTTGCCCTCTCTGAACCTTGGCTTCTTTCCTCATCAAATGGAATGATAGTACTGTGTGCCTCACGGGGTGAGAATTAAGTGGGAATGTACGTAAGAGTGCTTTGTAGACTGCCAAGAGCTTTATAAGTATTGGTTGTCATTTTGATGAAACTTATAAACCTCTTGAGGGTGTTTCCTTCACCCACAGTGCTTGGCAAATAACAAGGGGTCACTACATACTTACCAAATGTGAGAGGAACGGATGATCTCCCCGTTGCAGCCTGGGAAGAATCTGTTTTAGATGGGACTGTGGTAAATGCCCCGAGACCTGCCCAGCCCACCCAACTCTTGCCTGCTTCCCCCATCATTTCATCTCTAGCATTCATTATGGGATGCAGAAGTCTCTATCAGCCGGTGATGAGTCTACTCACCTTTCTTCCTGGTAACAGCCATGGCTCGGGTCTGGGAAAACTGCCATAGAGTTCTTATCTTCCCAAAGAAACCTTTCAGAAAACATCCTGAATTTTTTATGGTTTATGTGTGTGTTTTAGTTTCAAAAACATGGTGAGTGGATAGGAAAGTAAAGACTGCTCTTTGTACCCAAGGACAGTACCTTGCAAAGTCTGGGGAGTCTTTTCTTACCAGGTAAAAGTTCTCTCCTCCTCCCCCCATTATATAAACTTTTGGTCTGCTCTGGTTAATTAATTTCAAGTGACGATAGTCTCAGATGAAGCTGTAAATTAGTTTCAAATGGCACAGCCGGGCCACCCACTACTGGAAGATCATATTGCAGTGACAACATTAAAACTTGAACAACCCTCAACAAGCAGGGAGGAGGGGGAATCCTGAAACCTCAAGTAAAAACACATTTCCAGCTCTATTCCTTGCTACAGCCCTCGAGAAAGTGGAAACAGATGGATGGTGGCTTTGATAATGAGAGAGGCAATCAACTTTAGATTAAAAAAAAAAAAAAAAAAAAAGCTAAACCCTACCAAAAAGGGGTGGGTCTGACAGTAAAATCCCAGACACATAACGTTCCATTTAAGAGGCTATTGACATATTAGCCAGGAACAGAGGGGATTCTGAGAGAGGTCAGCCTTCTCTCCCGGAGCACAGTCCATTGTTCCCTCTCCTTCAGTACCAGAGTGCTCCAACCCCTAATTGAAACCACAGTGGAGTCTTTGGACGTTAGTGATGGTCAGATTTCCCCTGGAAATCACTTAGTGTTCCCGGGAGAATTGCCTGCTGCCTGCTGCTAGATCTTAGAGTGGAGAAAGACATTTCTGTTTTTAATTTAACTTAATTATTTTGGGGATTGGGGTGTGTGTATGATATTTGGTGGCTTGGTGTGGGGGGGACAAGATACCAGGAACAAAGAGCTGGAGTTTGATGTCTGGTGAAAAAGAAGACTAACATTGAAATCACAAGACCTGGGTTTGTGCCTCAATTTGGCAGCCTACCAGCTGGTTAACTTGGGACAAATCCTGAGATTTACTGTGCCTCCATTAACTTGTCTGTAAAATGGGGGTGAAAAAGTGCACCTTAGGGTTGCCGTGGGGCTCAAGTGAGACCGTGGATGTGAATACACTTGGTACATTCTAATGGCCCATCCTTGAAAGTTTCTCAGTGGCCGAGTTGGACAGAGTGTTGGAGGAAGGTGTTAGTACAGGAATTAGGGATCTTGGGCTTTTTTCCCCCAGCTCTGCCACTTTCCAACCCTGGGCTTGTTTCCTCTCCAGGTTTACCCTTAGCTCTCTGCTTGTCTGATCGGGGCTGTCACTCCTGCCCTGTCCCCCAGCCAAGAGCTGATGAATGGTGATATGGTTTGGTTGTGTCTCCACCCAAATCTCATCTCGAATTCCCATGTGTTGTGGGAGGTGATTGAATTATGGGGGTGGGTCTTTCCGGTGCTCTTCTCATGATAGTGAATACGTCTCATAAGATCTGCTGGTTTTAAAAATAGGAGTTTCCCTGCACAAGCTCTCTTTTTGCCTGCTGCCATCCATGTAAGACGTGACTTGCTCCTCCTTGCCTTCTGCCATGATAGTAGTGAGGCCTCCCAAGCCATGTGGAACTGTAAAGTCCATTAAACCCCTTTTCCTGTATAAATTACCCAGTCTTGGATACGTCTTTATCAGCAGTGTGAAAATGGACTAATACAAATGGTGTGCACCTGTGGACTGACAGCCCCACTGGGCAGGGCTGCACCCTTTGTCCATACCTGGCACAGGCTGGGCACTCAATAAATCTTTGTCGAATGAGCAGATGAACCCGTGAAGGGGCTTGGGAAAGGAAGAGGGTAATATTGCTAGAAAATGGTGTGATCAAATTGATTTCTCAGTAATCTCAGCAATTCCTCAGGGGACTTTGTCAGAAGATCGGGCCATGTGAGTTTCTGTTGTTCAGCAGGTTGTTTGAGGCCCTGGAGAGAGGAGAGACTCAAATGGAACAAAATCCTGTTTTGGTCCTGAGAACATTTGCACGTTTGCCAGTTCAATCATTTTGGAAAATAGAGATTTGGTTCTGATTCAAGCTTCCACTCAGGCTTTTTTCAAAGGCTGCTTTTGATAATATTTATCAGCATCATGGGGACAGGGGCTGGGCTTGTCTTATTTACTGAGTATTCTAAGCATCTAGCAGGTGCCTGACACACAGGAGATGCACAGTAAATAACTAGTGGTAAATGTGGGAAACTCTTTCCCTTTTCTCTCCCCCTTACCAAGCCAAGCTGAACCATGAGACTTGACAGCTCCTGCACAAAGGCAGGCTTCAGAGCTGTGGCCTTCTTAGAGAATTTCTCGGTACAGTTGGTGGAGGCATTGTGGCAGAATTCCCCAGTGGGGGCCGGTGATCACAGAGTGCATGAGGCAGTGCACTGTTGTGATTCACATTCTCCCAATCTGTAGCCCAGATCTCTGGAGACGACTTCTAGGGTTGCTGGATTACTACTCTGGGGCAGTGCTCCCTGCTCTGGGTAGTGCTTGGATTTAGGTTATACCCTAAATCAGATGTTTCAAGTTCAATTCCTGCTCAATCCACTTATTCTTGCTCTGCAGTCCCCCACCATGCCAGAATCCATTTGAATTTCTGGCAAGAAGGTCAAGGTCTACAGGGATGGAAGTGGCACCCAGTGAGAGGGATCTGCCGATGGAGCTGTGAAGGCATCGACCTCATTCTGACGGGCTTGTTGAGATTGGTCAGTGCCCAGGCAAGAGGGCAGCTAGTATACGTTTGTGCTGTGTTTGACCCATGCTATTGTCTTTTCCTCCCTTTTTACTTTCTACCCGCACTCCTCTCCTTCTCTTTCACTCCATTCCCCTGCCCACCTCCACACTGAAAATCTAGGCCTTGGCAGGAGAGGTCAAGGGGGGAAAGAATTTTGGAAAGAATTCTTCCACACTTTATAACAAGAAGCCCAGGCAATAGTATTTTCCTTCTGTCACCAGTATATCACTTCTGCCATAGAAAGGGTTGATCCATGAGTTATTTCTCTGACTCTTCAAGCAGCTCAGTTCATGGCACTGCTATAGTTTAGACTAACCCCCTCAATATTGTTAGAAACATTTAGAAATGTCTCCCCCTTTGCCGCAATTTCCCTTTCTTTGCAGTGTCTGCTCTAACAGCTGGAAGAAATTTCTCCTTCATCTGCTGTATTCAGCCTTTCACTAAGCGCCATCAATTTTGCCTTTGAAATTTTTTTGTACTGGTCTCCTTCTCTCCTTTCCACTGCTAATCCCAGGGGCCTGTCTCTCACCCCTGTGATTCTGAGCTGCTTTAAGAATCTCCTGACAGAGTTCCCAGCCTCTGGCCTCTCCACCTTCGATCTGTTCTGCACAGTCAAGACAGATTCATTTTTCTCAAGCTCTGTTTGCATCTTAGGAGGCCTCAGTTCAAAACCCCTAGGCTCTCCAATGTCCTTGACACTGCCCAGACAGCCTTCACAGCTCCCTCTCACTCTACCTTCTTCCCAGATCATGGCTGCCTTTGCTTCCTGTACTGTTGTAACAAATCACCACGAACTTGGTGGCTTAAGATAACAGAAACTTATTCTCTTACAGTACTGGTGGCCAAAAATCCATACTGAGTCTTATAGGCCTAGATCAAGGTGGCAGCAGGGCTGCGATTCCTTGGGAGGCTCCCAGGGAGAATTGTCTTTCCTGGACTCTTCCTGCCTCTGGGGGCTGCAGGCATTTCTTGGCTTGTGGCCACATCACTCCAGTCTCTTCCTCAGTGGTCATATTGCCTTTTCTTCTCTCTGTAGTGAAATCTTCCCCTGCCTCCCTCTTATAAGATACTTATAATTACATTAGGAGCCCATCTGGATAATCCAGGGTAATCGCCCCATCTCAGAAACCTTAACTTAATCACATCTGCAAAATCCCTTTTCCCATGTAAAGTAATAGTCAAAGGCTTCATGGTAGATCTTGGGGGGACCATTATTCAGCCTCTCATCATGGCCAATTCAATCCCTCTACTTCCCTACTCACTACTACAAGTATCAATTGAGCATCTGCTATGTACTAGGCACTGTTCTAAGCAATAGGAGTCATAATTACTAATGAGCCTTTTCGGATTCAGTTTCCTGCAGGGTGAACTATCCCTTTCCTGGGCTCTTTACCTCTTAGAGGTTGGTATCATTACACAGCATGATCATCACATACTACATATGTCTGTGTGTTTGACATGTGGTTCATAGCTGGTGAACGGTGCTCTTCGTTTCTACGGGCAGGTAGGATGGATGCTCTTCATAGGGCCTTTCTCCGCAAGTCCTGACATACACAGCAGATAGGTGGAACAGCCCCTACTGCATCCTGCCGGATGTTGCTGGTTTATTATTTTAAAATTAGAAAAGCCTACACAGTACCATAAACCAGTGATGCCAATGTGAGATCCATAAGTTTGTACTCTTGGACGTGCTACGGTTTGTTGTAGCCTAATATCTAGGAAGAGTTTTGAAAGGCACTGTGACTCATAGCTTCACACCTGTCTTCTTAAAAGCCAGGCCCTTTTCCGATTTCAGGTTGACATGTGCCTCTTGTAGGCACTGGAACTGAGGCCTCATCAGTGACGGTTTCCTTACTGGTAAGTGTGTTGCTTTTCTAGGTGGAAACTCTCTGAGGAAAAAGATTGTGTCATCCACACACAAGCACACACATACACATCCTTGTAACTCTCTGGCCCCCTCTCGGATCAAGCAAAGAGAACTTGGGTGCTAGATATCTGCATACCAGCCCGTGTTGTCCAGCACTTTCGTTCAACTCTTTGACAACAACTGTCACATTCTTATAACGCTTGTGCTATCATCTGATTAATGTTTGTATTTAATTTGTCTCAACTTTTAGCTTGTGTAAACTTATTTTAAAAGGAAGCATTTGCATCTCTACCATAAATGGAAGACCAGCGTCATTTATCATAATAAAGCATGGCTGTAAAAATAAAGATAATGAAAATGAAATTCCCCTAAGAATTAAAATAAACAATAAAATATTGAGTAATAAAATTGAGTTGATTCACAAAATCGAATTCATTCACAAAATGAGATCCTCAGTGAGAAAAATGAGCTGCCAGTAATAAAAAATATTAAGCTTGATGTCACTTGATTGGAGATGATGGGTTTCTATGTCAATTAAATTATAATGTTCGTTAGTTTTGATGGTAGCCAGTCCTGAGAATTCCATGGTTAGGAAGGGCACCTCACCATTACCCAGATGGTAAATTCTAAAAAGTTAAAATGCTGGCTGGGTGCGGTGGCTCACGCCTGTAACCCCAGCACTTTGGGAGGCTGAGGTGGGAAGATTATGAGGTCAAGAGATTGAGACCATCCTGGTCAACATGGTGAAACCCTGTCTCTACTAAAAATACAAAAACTAGCCGGGCATGGTGGCACATGCCTGTAGTCCCAGCTACTCAGGAGACTGAGGCAGGAGAATCGCTTGAACCCTCGAGGCGGAGGTTGCAGTGAGCTAAGATTGTGCCACTAAACTCCAGCCTGGCCACGAGTGAAACTCCGTCTCAAAAAAAAAAAAAAGTTAAAATGCTTTAGTGCATATTTTTGGTACATGTGAAAGAACATATGTATTCATCACTTATGTGAAATTATGAACTATAATTATTTTATTTTATTTTATGTTTTTTGAGGCGGAGTCTCCCTCTATTGCTCAGGCTACAGCCTGAGCAGTGGTGCGATCTCGGCTCACTGCAACCTCCACCTCCTGGGTTCAAGGATTCTCCTTCCTCAGCTTCCAGAGTAGCTGGGATACAGGCACGTCCCACCATGTCTGACTAATTTTTGTATTTTTAGTGGAGATGGGGTTTCACCATGCTGCCCAGGCTCATCTTGAACTCCTGACCTCAGGTGATCCACCCCCCTTGGCCTCCCAAAGTACTGGGATTATAGGCGTGAGCCACTGCGCCAGGCCTGAACTATAATTATGAAGTCAACCTGTGAACTCACTGCCCACCTTAAGAACATTACTAATAACTGTGTGCTCTTCTCTGATCTCAGCCCATGGCTCCCTCCCTTCCTCAGATAAGAGTTACTCTGAATTCCCTTGCATTTAAAAATAACCACCTATGACGTTCTTAAACAGCATATTGTTTAGGTTTGCTTAATAAAAATGCTGTCATACTGTTAGTATCCTCTAGGAGACTAGATAAATAAATTACGATCTACGTTATACACAGCAGATGTTATTCCAGGTGAAGATGAACACATCAGACTGCACACGACAGCTTGGATGGATCTGTGTGAGGCCAGAAGCTGGTCTCCAACGCTCATTCTGCTCAGGCTGACAGCTTTCACCTCTCCCCCAGAAAATGGAATTTAAAAGGTGGATGAAATTAAAAGGGCTCTCCTTCCTCCACCTTTAACCCCAGTTACTTCCTGTTCAGAGAGACACCATAGCCACCTGAGACCGATCTCCTTGGAAAGGCCTGCTTGCAAGGTTGGCCCTTGGCTGGCATCTGGGAACTTGGATTTCAGGAGGGTTCCCACCATTCCCTAATAAGAATGGCTTACTGTGCCTAAGCTGTCCCAACAATATGCTTTATGTGGAACAGCACTGTCCTTCTAAGAGTCTGGAATTGCGGTATGTGCTGGACATAGGGGTGCCTATGTGACCAGCTCCCCCTTTAGTGGCAACAGAAACCCTGCGCACAGAGTCTTCAATGAGCTTCCTTGGTAGACAACATTTGACATGTGTTCCCACTACTCCTTGCTAGAAGAATTAAGCTTGTCTTGTGCAACTCCCTGGGAGAGGATTCTTGGAAACTTATTCCTGGTTTCCTCTAGACTTTGCCCCAAGGGCCTTTCTCTTTGTGGATTTGGTGCTGTATCTTTTGGCTATAATAAATCATAGCCATGAGTGGGACTCTATGCTGAGTCTCCTGAGTCCTCCAATGAAATATCAAACCTGAGTGTGGTCTTGGGGACCCCAACCCTCCTCTGAACCCTCTGGTTTTCCACACCACCGGGAGCCACTGAATAGAGGAGCATGTGCTTTGCGCTTTATACTTTGGAGGCCCCTGCATATCACACATACACAAACAAACACACACACATGCACTAAAGAATGCATGGCTGCCTTGACACTTAGAATCTAAAATTCAGTGCTGGCCCAGCACAACCTGCAACTCTAAGGACCAGCTCTCATGACTATCACCATTCAGACCCCAGGGAAAACCTTCTGCACATTTCTTGCCTTGGGTCCTGGAAAACTGCATCAAACACCATGAAGACTGTGTGTTGTCCACTCCAACAGCCTCAGAGACACTGCTTCAGGGAACAGGGAGAATTTGAGCAGGAGAAGTGCTTGGGTAAGAGAAAAGGCAAATTAATGAGCTTGTCAAATCCTTCCTCTCAGCTTGAATGCAATAGATTCTTGTATAACAAATCACTGCTTCCCAGTAGTGCCAAATATTCATTTTCTTGCTTCTCTGCATGTTCTAATTCCTGGTTCTGGAGATAAGAATGAACACAGGATTCACAACACTTGCACATGGATGTGAGGCATAGTTTGCAATAATCAGTGATTCATATTATTCTTAAATTGCTATGTATGCAACTCAAGACGTGGATGTAAAGTGTAACATTGGCAAACATATATTGAATACTAGAATTGTAAATTGTTTTATTTGTATAAAAGTATTTAATATCTAATTAATTTTTAAGAATTTAAGTTTAAAAGTTTCAGCTTTATTTAAGTACCTTTGGTTAAAAATATTGATGTCCATTAATTATGATTTCTATTTTGCTTTTTATAGCAATTTAGAATATTTTAGAAGAAAAATAATTTTTGCAGAAATCATTTTTGAAAAATATTCAATTTGTACATAACTTTAAGATATTTTAAAAATGAAAGTATAATCACAGCTTATTCTCTTTGAATACAGTTATACTTTATTTTTAAATCATCTAGACAATTATTATCAATGGAACAAAGTTTTGTAGGGATTAAGGTACTTGAAGACTTTGCTAAAATGAAGGCAAAAATTGTATGGTATTAATATGAAATAATACATGGATTATGTCTCTATTTTATTACTCATCCAAATATCAACAGCCCATCAATGGGCTGCACAGACATGTACACTAATTGAATCCATCTTTGATATTGCTAAGGCTGTCAGTCGTATCTAAAAATCACAACTTTATTCATCCTTTAAAATTGTTATGAAGGTATTTGTGGGTCAAAGTAGCAGCAGAACATCATATGTTATGAGATGGCAGCCTGAGTGGTACCACACATGTAGACACGTGGTACGTGGTCCCCATTTGTCTCTTTCCCTAGCCCCTGCCAATGTTTGGGCAGGCCTGCAATCTCTCTTCTTCTTTTTTTAAACTTTTTTGAGATGGAGTCTCTTCTGTATTACCCAGGCTGGAGTGCAGTGGCGTGATCTTGGCTCACTGCAACCTCTGCCTCCTGGGTTCAAGCGATTCTCCTGCCTCAGCCTCCCAAGTAGCTGGGACTACAGGCGTGTGACCCCATGTCTGGCTAATTTTTTGTATCTTTAGTAGAGACAGGGTTTCACCGTGTTGACCAGGCTGGTCTCGAACTCCTGACCTCGTAATCTGCCCACCTCAGCCTCCCAAAGTGCTGGGATTACAGGCATGAGCCACCACGCCCGGCCGTCTCATCTTTACGCATAGCCAGAGAAGGATGTGGTTCTTGGCGTGGCAGAAGGCCTTGGAGCAGGATGCCGGGCAGCTGTGCAGACCAGGCCATGGCTGCCTTGTGTACGTGTCATTGGAGCGAAGGTCACGCCAAGACCAAGGGAGGGAGAAGCCCTGGGAGCCACCCCAAGGTCTTGGTGAGAGACCCAGGGAAGCTCCCTCATGCACACTCTAAGGTCTTGGTGAGAGGCCCAGGGAAGCTCCCTCATGCACACTCTAAGGTCTTGGTGAGAGGCCCAGGGAAGCTCCCTCATGCACACTCTAAGGTCTTGGTGAGAGGCCCAGGGAAGCTCCCTCATGCACACTCTAAGGTCTTGGTGAGAGGCCCAGGGAAGCTCCCTCATGCACACTCTAAGGTCTTGGTGAGAGACCCAGGGAAGCTCCCTCATGCACACTCTAAGTTCTCCCGGCAGCACAGGGCCCTGCCCACCACACTCATAAACATGGATCCTGTGGAACACGCTGCAGTGTAGGGCTTGGGTGAGAGGGTTGCAATTTGAGCTCTGCCACTTTCTTCCAAAGTCACTCTGAACGAATCCACTTGACCTCTCGGATCTTGTTTTTACATATGTCAAATGGGAATCCTAATTCTCCTTTTCCAGGGCTGTTGTGCAAACTGGGGATGTGTATTTAAAGTATATCACATGGTCCCTGGGATGTGGCTTAATACCTGCTAACCAATAATCTAGCACAGGGAAACTGAGAAAAGATGTTAAATGAGAAGCGATGGTCATCCTGGCAGTTAGCAGCAGAAGGAAGAGCCCAGGCATTTGGAGGCCCAGTCTGATGTTCCTTCCCTTTCCAAGCCCTGGAAACCCACGTGTGCTCTGCCACCCATTCGCTCTCCCACCCAGCCCCGGGTTCGAGGTGGTGGCTGTCCTCTGAGCTGCGAGGTGTCCAGGTCTGAGCACCAGCTCACTTTCCTCAGGATCTAGCTCTGAGGATTTACAGCCAGGCTGGGCGCCCACTGGAAGTCCCCTTACCTGTAAGTTATTCCATCGGTAATTAGATTTCTTTCTGTTGTGGGAAGCCAGCATGTGTAAATCCACAGAAACCTGGGACCAGATGATATAAGGGTCACCTGAGCCTCCGTGCTGCCTAAAATGCATCTTCCAGGAAAATGATTTCTCTGGGCACATAAGTTACTGCCGTCCCAGGACAACTGTAGCTCAGGCTCTGACCATTCCCGTAATGCTGTGTTCAAGTGATGTAGTGTTCATGGCTCCCTCGGCAGCCCTCTCGCTCCCCTGCTGTCTGAGTGGAGGAGCCTCCAACACTGGCTGTCGCTGGATGCAATAAATGGAAAGGGAGAAAGGACAGGGGGAGGGAACTGCTTCCTCGGCAGCCCACCTTCCTGCCTGGACTAGACCGACTCACGTTCAGAGAGCCTTAGTCCTATGGGGAGCCACTTGGAGGCTAGAGACACTTTGAGCCATGGCAGAAATAGCTATCTACATGCAAGAGGATAAAATCAGGCATCTACCTTGTAATGTGCACAATAACAAGTCCCAGATAAATTAAAGAGCCTCACATTAAATATAAAAATATTAACTATATATATATGTGTGTGCGTGTGTGTGTGTGTGTGTGTGTGTGTGTGTTTTGGGAGCGTAGTGGTGGGGAAGGACTTTCCGTTTTTTTTTTTTTTGAGACGGAGTTTTGCTCTTGTTGCCCAGGCTGGAGTGCAGTGGTGTGATCTCAGCTCACTGCAACCTCTGCTTCCCGGGTTCAAGAAATTCTCCTGCCTCAGCCTCCTGAGTAGCTGGGATTACAGGCGCCCGCCACCACACTCTGCTAATTTTTGGTATTTATAGTAGAGATGGGGTTTCACCATGTTGGCCAGGCTGGTCTTGAACTCCTGACCCCAGGTGATCTGCCCGCCTTGGCCTCCCGAAGTGCTGGGATTACAGGTGTGAGCCACTGCGTCCAGCCAGGCCTTTCTTAATCTAACACCAAACCCAGAAACCACAATAGAAAAGTTTGGCAGATTGGACCACCTAAAAATAAAAAACAAAACAAAACCAAAACTGTATTGTCAAAGGTACCTTAAATAAATCAAAACATAAATTACAGCCTAGGAGAAAGTATTTGCTACATATTCTAACAGGAAAACTGTGAATGTCTACACTATAAAATGTATTCCTTCAGATCGATCAGAAACAGCAAATATGGACAAGTGGGCAACACACACACACACACACACACATTATATACAACCGCTTGATTAAAGAGGAAACCATTAAACGATAGCCTCACTAATGCCTAAAACAATGTAAATGAAAACAACATGCAGCATTAGTTTTTGCCTGTCCAGTTAGAAATAACTGGGGAGAGTGAAAAAATGAACATACACACACTGCTGGTAAAGTGCCACACACTTTCTTAGTAAGAGACATATGAACTTAAAATGCGCTTACTGAATAAACTGGTGGTCTCTCCTCCAGAAATTTACCCCCCAAAAATCATAGCATGAATGTGTAAAGATATATGTCCAAGGACATTCACTGTATTACTGCTTATTATAAGAGCCAAGTTTGTAAAAGTTTAAATTTCCATCAAAGAACATGGGTCGGATAAATTAAGGAATATCTAGGCAATGAAATTCTAGTCTCTGAGAGAATGAGGTAGACTCGTGTAATAAGAGCTAACTGGTTTCTGAGAATTTGTCATGCGCTGGGCACTGGTCTGAGTGTTTTATATACATGACCTCATTGAACCCTCTCAACAACTTTATGAAGTAGGCAGTGTTATCATCCACATGTTGCACAAGAGGCACAGAAATGTTATTAGCCTGCACGAGGTCACAGAGTTGTGAGACGTCAGAGCTGGTATTAGAATGAGGCAGTGGGTTTCCTGTGGCACCAACTTGGAAAGGGTCACAGATGAAGTTTAAATGTTAAGTGATAAAAAGCAAATTGCAGCAAGATGTAGCATAACCGCATTTGGGTTAAAATATACATGTAGATATCACCTATATTATTTATATGTATGTCTGCATTATCAGAAAAATAAAAAGGTTAATTTGGTGATGATGACTGGAGGGGAAGTAGGAATAGATTTCTTTATTTTCTTCCAAAAAAAGTAGTGAGATTAAAAAAATAAAACTGCCTTCTCAGTCCTTTCTGTTTTTATTTATTTTTCATTATTGATTGACTTGAATAAGATAAAAAATGACCCCATCTGGTGATAAGAATACATCCTTGAAAAATAACACCCAGTTTATGCCAGAAACAAAAATCTCAGTTTGGAAGCACAGCTAAATTACTACATATTGGTAGATAAATTACCGAGGCTGCAGTGAGCTATGATCATGCCACTGCACCCCAGCCTGGTCAACAGAGGGAGACCCTGACTCAAAAAACAACGACAAAAAACCCCAGAAAAACCCATGCTTGAAAAAGTGGTCTATTGCCACTGTAGAAAATGTGGAAGGGGCTGATGGTGTGGACTAGCCATTTTGTCAGTTCCAGGAAGCTGCTGCCTCTCGTGCCATCCATGCTGCATTTGCTTTTCTCCTGGTTTTCTTCCCAGTATCCTGTTTCCATGACATCCTGCTCCAATCCTCCAAACCCAGAGAGCAGCCCTGGTCAGGGATGGGGAGTCACCATACAATTGTAGCGTCCTGACTCCATTAGAGGATGGCATAGGCGGCTAGTCCAGGGGGGAGATCCTGGTCCATTTGCTGGTGGCCACAAGATCTACAGCCGCTTGACACAGAGGGGTGCTCTGGGCATGGCAGGCACTTGGGACTCTGTGGACTGTCCAGTGCATGCTGCTGGAAGCTCTGAGCAGTTCAGCACAACCTGGCCACAGAGGTGAGTGCTGAAGCTGGAAGGCAGTGGCCAGGCCACAGTGGGCCATGAGAGCCATGTGAGGCAGCTAGGACAGGCCTAGGCCAGTGGTTCTCAGCCAAAGGTGATTGCTCCCCATTTTATAATGTCTGGAGATGCTTTTGGTTGTTACAACTGGGGAGGGAGTGCTACTGGTATCTAGTGAGCAGAGAGGCCAGGGATGCTGCTGAACATCCTACATTGCACACAAAGTCCTCCTATCACAAAGAATCATCCAGCCCCAGATCTCAGTAGTGCTGAGATTTCAAAACCTGCCCAGATTAGACCTTTCTGCAGCAGAAGGGGTGAGGGTCCTGATGGTTCCACATCTGGAAGTTTTTTAGCCGCTGTGCTCAGATTCTGGGGAGAAGCAGATTTCTCCATGGCCAGGTGGGAAGAGCCAGCTCCATCCTCTCTAGAGGGCTGTGTTTCCCAGGGGCTGGCAGGAATTAAGTTCTAGTCATGATGAACATTGATACAGTGCTTGGCAGGTGGCAAAGTGCTTCCTCCTGTGCTTGGGTTCCCTACAGACTGAGGTCCTTTACACCACCCCCATATTGTTGGAGGCAGAAGAGTGGGGGGAGTGGAAGATTACACCTGCTTCTCATTCTCCCATGAAATGAGTTTCTGTGATAAAATTCTCCATGTTCCCCACTTTGATCCTAACTCTGAATTCAAGTTTTGCTTATTAGAAGCCTTCATCACCAAATGCCAGGTCAAACACATTCTTTTCCCCAATGCTGTGGTGAAGCAAAGGAGAGTGAACTTGACTGGAGCTAGGATATCATGAAGTCAGATGGGGTTCAGTGTGGGTTTCACATACCTGATAAAGATAAGGTTGGAGGAAGGGTGGGCAGCGAGATAAGCCAGAGAGGTTGGGCAGGCAGGAGATAGACTGGATACCATGTGTCAGGCAGCTCTTTTTTTTTGCCTTTTGAGCCGGAGTCTCACTCTGTTGCTCAGGCTGGAGTACAGTGGCGTGATGTTGGCTCACTGTAACCTCTGCTTCCCGGGTTCAAGTGATTCTCCTGCCTCAGCCTCCTGAGTAGCTGGGACTACAGGCATGTGCTACCACGCCCGGGTAATTCTTGTATTTTTAGTAGAGATGGGGTTCCATCATGTTGGCCAGCCTGCTCTCAAACTCCTGACCTCAGGTGATCCGCCTGCCTCGGCCTCTCAAAGTGCTGAGATTACAGGTGTGAGCCACCGTGCCTGGTCGTCAGGCAGTTCTTATGCAATATTTCACTTGTTTCTCATGGCAGCTCCTTGGAGTGAATTTTATGATCATCCTTATTTTTTAGAGGAGGAATTCAAGCTCAGAAAGGTTAATTGACTTAGCCAAGCTCTTATAACTAGTAAGTTAGGAGAACTGGGACTGGATCCCAGATTTGTCATAACCCAAGTCAGGCTCTTTGGGAGCCTACCAGGCTTCTGGAAAGGGCATGGGGGACTTCCTGGGGCCTTATGGATTCATCAGGGGCAAATGTGAATGGAACGAAGGTAGACTAGGAGGCTCATCATGGATCTGGGGACTGGTTCATCCTAGGTTAGTGAGCAGACCAGCTTCAGGCTCAGGTGTAGGTGTGGGGTGACCACGGCCACTGGGCAGAGCATCACTTCTCTGAGACTTGGAAAAAAACAGGATAGGGGAATTGGGGATGTGCAAGGGAGGGCAGTGGCCTCCGAGATCAGTGCTTAGAAGGTCCTGTAGAGGAGAAGTGAGAATTGCCTCGGGAGGCTGAGAGATGCTCTTTGCTGCATCACATGTGAGCCCTGTGGCTGGAAATGGGACGTTCCCTTTTAAAGAGAATGTGGCCTCCTGGAGGAGCCCCCTTCTGTCAGTAGGAGAATGGTCCGTGGTTATATGTGCTGTCAGGGGACAAAGCTGGTCCTCAGAAAGATGGGGTCTTTCCCTGTTTGGTGTCATGAAGCCAATACACAAAGCCGAAACTGAGTGTCAAGCAGTGCAGGACTGATTCGATGGCCATGGAATTGAGGAGCGAGAGCCTGGCTCACAAATCGACTTCTCAACAAGTGAGGGGTGAAGGGGTGAGAATATAGGATTTCGCTCTTGAAGGAGTTGGACGTTAAAAGCCAGGGTAGGAATATTCCCATATTTTCTGTAATTGGGTGGTGAACTTCTTTGGAACCGAAGGGCTGCCTTCCTTTTTGTCCTTTGATGGCTTCTTCCGGTCATTGTCATGGTGACTGTCAACCTGTCATGGCACTGGTGGGAGCATCATTTGGCATGGAGACGAGATTAGAATGAAGCCTGAGGATGGGCTATCTTGGCTCTAACCACTCCCAGTTGGTCTGGTTACAGAGGGAACTTTTTATTGCAGGCATCCTGTTTCTCAAAGATAAGCAGAGTCAGGACAAGGTAGAAATTCAGCTATGCCATGCAGGCATTGCACTGGCTATCACTAGATTTCATGGCTCCTCTGAGTGATGAGAAAAGGTGGCCCTCTGGGCAGGTGCACCAATCAGAGCATGGGCTGGATTTCTGCCTCCCTGTCCCCTTTGGTCCAGAGCCTTTGTGGGACAGCTGTAGGAGGAGGCCCTGGGTACTGCAGTAGGCCTGGCAGGAGGCATGTGGTCAGGGAAGAGAATGGAAGGAGAGTGGGACCCTGCACCCAGGATCCAGAAGGGTGGGGACCAACATGTACCTGCATCTGGATCTATAACCCTGGTGCTAGTCTGGCACAATGTGTTCAGGAAATGTTGCTGAGAATGTCTGAAAAATAAATCACCTTCCTTTTGCTCCTTGGGATGAGCTCTCAGCCTTCTTTGGAATTGAGGAATTCCAAAGAAGTTGGAACGATTTTGGAAGTGAGGAAGAGGGTGCTATTGGCCATGTACGATGAGAACTAAGGGGAAATGCTTGACTTATTTTGTCAGCTTCATTAGTGAATGCTTTAGAATCCTCAAAAAAAAAAAAAAAAAAAATCACATCTGAGCTTTATTGAGTGAATAATTACCACGAGCCAGCCATTGTGCTAATCTTTCTGTGACAGTCAGTCTTACATGTCACCTTGCCCTGGCCTTGGTCTCCAGTTATTTAAACACTCATCTAGGTGTTGCTGCAAAGGTCTTTTATAGAAGCCATTAAAGTCCAAAGTCAATGACTTTATGTAAAAGGGATTATTCTAGAAATCTGAGTGGGCTTGATTCCATCAGTGGAAAGGCCTTAAGAGCAGAACCGAGGCTTCCACGAAGGAGAAGAAATTCTACTTGTGGACGGTGGCTTCAGCGTATGCCTGAGAATTCTAGCCTGCCCTTCCTGATTGGCTGCCCCACAGATACCAGGCTTGCTTAGCCAGACCCACAATTGCATAAGCCAATCCCCTGAGACAAATCTCTTAATCTATATCTCCTACTGGTTCTATTCTTTGGTTGGACCTGGGCTAACACACCTTCATACAGATCAACTTACCTAATCCCCTTAAGGACATGGTGAGAGTTACAATTCCTATCCCCATTTAACTGGGCACACAGAGAAGGCAGGCAGGTCCCCAGGTAATAGCACCAGGATTCAAACCTCGAGTCTTCTTACTCCAGGGCCCCAGTCCTCACCTGCCATGCCAGAGGATATCAGAGGTAGTCGTGTCAACAGCAGCCAGCCCTGGGTATCCGACCAGTGTAAACTTGTGATTGGCTGGTTAGGACCAGGGTTGAGAAGAGTGGTAGCAGCCAGCCATGGCAAGTCACTGCGGGAGCTGCGTCTAGGGGACACATGGATTTTAACTTCACCTCTCAGCAGCCATCTGTCTTTTACCTTGAGCTCCCTGACACTGGTGTACACAGAATGTTCCCTGGCATCCTACATTTGTTTATATTTTGTTTTAGACTCATCTTTGGGTGGCTTGTTCTGTTTGAGTGTTTTCTCACGGGGCTGAGCTTATTGAAATTCACTGAAATGTTCAGGATCAGTCCTCTAACGGAACTCTTTCCTCTGATGTGTTCATTCCAAGAGACATCTGAGCTGCCTTCTTCACAAAGCAGCACCCAGCTTGCGCCAAAGAAGAAAGGCAGGTGGTGCCTCAAAAGGAATTCGGGGGCATCAAATGGCTTGGCAGCGACACCTGGCTGTGCATGTGCCACACTTGGGTGGAAATTACTCCTCACTAGTGATAACTGAGAGGAAAATCTTTCGGTCCAATGTTGGGGTACTCATTTCCCATGGTTTAAAGTCACGGAGTAAACTCTGCAGTGGCATTTGATTTGTCTCCACGTGACAGCTCAGACTCGGACTGCTGCCTGCCTTCCCCTCCCTCCCCTCCCGTCTCCAGCCCACAACCCCGTGGCCTCTCATTTCCTGTACCCGCAGGCTTGCTGTGGAGGATGGAATACAGGCGGCCGGGACTGGAGGGTGGAAAGCGTCAACCTCCAGCAATGACTCCCAGAGAATGCCAGATGGAACAGGGGCAAAAATAAGAGTGTGTGTGTGTATGTGGGGGGAGGGGGTGTGTGCTGTGGTGTGTATGCATGTTGTAGAGTGTATGCGGTGTGTGTGCTGTGGTGTGGGTGTTGTGGTTTGTATAGCTGTTGTGGTGGTCACGTGTGTGTGTTGAGTGTGTGTTGTGGGGTGTATGTACTGTGGTGTGTGTAAGCTGTTGTGTGTGGGTTTTGTGGGATGTGTGTTGTGGTGTGTGTGAGCTGTGGGGTGTATGTATACTGCTGTATGAGCTGTTGTGTGTGCGGTTTTGTGTGTGCACTGTGGTGTGTGTGTGTGCCGTGGTGTGTTTTGTGGTGTGTGTGCTGTGGTGTGTGTGTGCTGTGGTGTGTGTGTGCTGTGGTGTGTGTGTAAGTGGTTATGTGTGCTGTGGTGTGTGTGCGCGCTGTGGTGTGTGTGAGCTGTGGTGTGTGTGTGAGTTGTGTGTGTGCGAGTTGTGTGTGCTGTGGTGTGTGTGTGTGCACTGTGGTGTGTGTGTGTGCTGTGGTGTGTTTGTTTTGTGGTGTGTGTGCTGTGGTGTGTGTATGCTGTGGTGTGTGAGCACTGTGGTGTGTGTGTGCACTGTGGTGTGTGTACGCTGTAGTGTGTGTGCTGTGGTGTGTGTGCGCACTGTGGTGTGTGTACGCTGTGGTGTGTGTGCGCACTGTGGTGTGTGTGAGCACTGTGGTGTGTGTATGCTGTGGTGTGTGTGTGCTGTGGTGTGTGTGCGCACTGTGGTGTGTGTGAGCTGTGGTGTGTGTGTGAGTTGTGTGTGTGCGAGTTGTGTGTGCTGTGGTGTGTGTGTGCGCTGTGGTGTGTGTGTGCTGTGGTGTGTTTGTTTTGTGGTGTGTGTGCTGTGGTGTGTGTGTGCTGTGGTGTGTTTGTTTTGTGGTGTGTGTGCTGTGGTGTGTGTGTGCTGTGGTGTGTGTGTAAGTTGTTATGTGCGCTGTGGTGTGTGTGTGCACTGTGGTGTGTGTGTGTGCTGTGGTGTGTGTGAGCTGTGGTGTGTGTGAGTTGTGTGTGCTGTGGTGTGTGTGTGCACTGTGGTGTTTGTGTGTGCCGTGGTATGTGTGTGCACTGTGGTGTGTGAGCGTGCTGTGGTGTGTGTGAGTTGTGGTGTGTGTGTGAGTTGTGTGTGTGCGAGTTGTTGTATGTGCTGTGATGTGTGTGTGCTGTGGTGTGTGGTGTGTGTGAGCTGTGGTGTGTGTGAGTTGTTGTGTGTGCTGTGGTGTGTGTGTGCACTGTGGTGTATGTGTGCTGTGGTGTGTGGTGTGTGTGAGCTATGGTGTGTGTGTGAGTTGTGTGTGTGCGTGTTGTGTGTGCACTGTGGTGTGTGTGCACTGTGGTGTGTGTGTGTGCTGTGGTGTGTGTGAGCTGTGGTGTGTGTGTCCTGTGGTGTGTGTGAGCTGTGGTGTGTGTGTATGAGTTGTGTGTGCTGTGGTGTGTGTGCACTGTGGTGTGTGTGTGTGCTGTGGTGTGTGTGAGCTGTGGTGTGTGTGTCCTGTGGTGTGTGTGAGCTGTGGTGTGTGTGTATGAGTTGTGTGTGCTGTGGTGTGTGTGCACTGTGGTGTGTGTGTGCTGTGGTGTGTGTGCGCACTGTGGTGTGTGTGTGTGCTGTGGTGTGTGTGAGCTGTGGTGTGTGTGTGTGAGTTGTATGTGCTGTGGTGTGTGTGCACTGTGGTGTGTGTGTGCTGTGGTGTGTGGTGTGTGTGCACTGTGATGTGTGTGCACTGTGGTGTGTGTGAGTTGTGTGTGTGTGAGTTGTGTGTGCTGTGGTGTGTAGCGTGTGTCAGCTGTGGTGTGTGTGACTTGTGTGTGTGTGTGAGTTGTGTGTGCTGTGGTGTGTGTGTGCACAGGCACACGGTGTCAGGGGAGGTGTGGGGCAGCAGTAGGAGGGAGGCTGATAAAGGAGCAGGGGGTATTGGGATTGGGATTGGTTCCAGCCTGAGGAATCAGATGTAAAGCCAGGGGACAAAACTGGAAGTCTGACCTGGCAGGGCCTCCAAGGAGTGTGGCTGGGAGAGGAGGCTCAGTCCAGAGGAAGCAGGTGAGGGGTTGAGACCAGTGCCCGTGACTTAGTGACTGAGTTTTAAGAACTAGAGTCTTATTCTCTCTGTCTCTGTCTCTCCCCATCTCTTTCCACCTGTCTGCCTCTGTCTCTACCTCTCTGTCTCCATCTGTTTCTGTCTCTCTCTCTCCATTTGTTTCTATCTATCTGTCTCTGTCTCTCCATCTCTCTGTGTCTCCATTTATCTCTGTCTCTATCTCTCTCCATTTCTTTCTGTCTCTATCTCTCTCCATTTCTTTCTGTCTCTATCTCTCTGTCTCTCTCTCCTTCTGTCTCTGTCTCTCTGTCTCTGTCTCACTCCAGTATCTTTGTCTCTGTCTCTCTCCATTCATTTCTGTCTCTCTCTCTCCATCCCGGATCTCTCCATCTCTCTCTCTCTCTCAACTTCTCCCTCTCCCCCAGTCCCCATCTCTCTTTCTTGCTCTTGGCATGAGTGCATGTGTGTGCATGTTGGCTCTTTTTGTTTTGAAGCAGAAAAGCTACTGAGTGGCTCACAGAATCACCAGAAAGAGGAGCACTCAGGCCTTCAAAAGTACAGGAACAAAAGGCAGAATCATATCCCAGAACAGGCCAGTGAGGACGCCGTTGCTGGCACCCTGCTGGGTCCTGGATGCCGCCCACTGGCACTGCTGCTGTGCAGCTGCTGGACCCTGGCTGCTGCTGACACCAGAATCAGGCAGCTTTTCAAAGACCTGGCATACCTCTGCTGGGAGGCTGAGAGGTGACACGAGTCCCCAGAGAACCCAGCTGGATAGGTGAGGCCGGCCCAACGCAGCCCTGGGATTCTGGAATATTGTTGGAAATTAAAGAGACAATTATGGTCAACTCTTACACTGGTTGAATACAGAGTGTAGATCAGGAATTTCAAACTCTCATTTTAATCTGCAGCAACCTTGTTTCTACATTCTCATACAGATTTTAGGGGAATCTCTAATCTCTAGTAAAATGAATGGATTATTGGTACAACTTCTCTCCCCAGTTCCACAGGGGTAGTCTCCTAAAAACGGAGTTGGCCAAATGGACTGGAGTAGGAGGGAGGAGAAGAAAAATTGAAGACTCGAGATAATGTGGAAAATGGAGATACTGAAATCTTCTCGCTGTAGATGCCTGTTTTTTGCTTGTTTACTCTGGG
This sequence comes from Chlorocebus sabaeus, assembly GCF_047675955.1. NCBI lineage: Eukaryota > Metazoa > Chordata > Mammalia > Primates > Cercopithecidae > Chlorocebus > Chlorocebus sabaeus. The sequence continues at coordinate 46,347,349 of NC_132929.1, read as the reverse complement.
GCATGGGCTAAAACAAAAAGAGAGAGAGAGAGAGAGACCTAGACCTGCAGGAGCAAGCTCCCATTGTCCTCAAAGGTGTCTATGTGTGCATATGGTGGCCTTGTGTGCAGAGGAGGGGCTTACCTCCTCTATGTTTCCTCTTCACGTCCACCGAGGGAGAAGGGCCATTTCTCTTGATGACGCAGAGGGCTGAGGAATACTGAAGGCACGTTTGCACAGAACAAAGCAAAATCTTCAGAAGTTTTTTCCCGTCTCTGAGTGTGGAAAATTACCTGCCCTTTCATCTGCTTCTCAAGTTCACAACTTGTCACCGTCTGTATTCATCTCTGAGCATTTCAATTCTCTTCCTTTCTGTTTGTCTCTGTCTGTCTGGGCTGTTTTGTCTTTTGTCTTTGTCGAGTCTGCCAGTCCCTGTCTCTGTCCGTTCCTCTCTCAGCTTGGCCGGGCTCTCCCTTAGTCTGTCACTTTTCCCTCTCCTTCTCCTGGCTCATGCTGAGCAAAGTGGCTGTCAGGGCCATCCGTGCAAAAGCTGGATCTTAGAGAAAAACAGGGTCTGAACTGATAAATCATTGGCTCCTCGTCTGTGTTTTCCTCCATCTAGGTTTTGAACCGCTTTGCAGCTAGGAGACGTCTGGGGACTGGCAGGGACACGATAACTGGGCTCTGGAGCTCAGGACCCCCAGCCTCAGCCCCTCGTGCCTGCATCCCTTCTCTTGACTTGGAGTGATCCTGTCGTTCTGTCTTACAAATTGGGATCTCTCCCTGCATGTGGGCTTTGGTGACAGCCACCAGATGGTAGGGACTGGTTTTTATAGTAACTCATTAACCTCTTGCCATCCTACAATTAAGAAAGCATTTAATTGCTTTTTCTCAAGCCATCCTATGAGTGATTCAGGCAGCTTGCATTCATCATGTGAACCAATTTGCGGCTAGAGCCTGAGAGAGTGGGAACAGCGGGGAATGGCAGGCTTGGGCACAGTGAGCACCCTGGGTGGCCCTGGATCGCCTTTTGGGACCTTCTGGGAGGGGAGTACAGGCTTCACAATCTTCCCTACCCCAGTGATTTCCTTCTAGGTTGAGAGAGTCCTGTAGATTAGCTCTGAATACACCTTAGAGATTGTCTGGGTTCTCTTTTCCTCTCATTTATGTGTTCAGAAGTCTAAGGCCAGATAAGTCAAGGGACCTGCCCAAGGTCACACAACTAATCAGTGGCAGAATGTGGGCTGCAGTCCAAGTCTGTTCACTTCTTGTCTGCTGCGCTCTAGCCACCCTCAGCTTTGCTAGCTCTGGAGGCTGTGCTTCTGGAGTGCTCTAGAACTGTGTTCAACTACTCACACATGACAGCACCCACTCTTCTCCTTCCCACACCTCACCCCCTCTGACTGGGCCTCAGGGCTTCTGCTCAGTGGACAGATGGCTCCCTTCATTACTTGCAGGGGGACATGCGGATACACCACCCAGATCCTCCTTCAAGGAGGGACTTGTTGCCCCAGCAGCTGGCAGGGTGGCCAGTGGCCTGCCTTTAGCTGTTAGCCCCCTTGGAGAGTGCCTTAGCTGCAGAGTTGCCTTGCCCAAGGGCATGCCATGTCTGATGTCTGATCAATGTGATGGTATAAAAACCTGGCTATTTTGGTCCAGTGCAGGACAACTCTGATGGATGGGCCATTTTCCCTCCAGAGCTCCCTGTGGGGTTGGCCAAGGGTCTGCATCCCAGCTCTACTTCTCTCTCTGCCCAATGTTGCTTCCTCTCCATCACATCCTTAGGTGTTGATCTCAAGAATATTTCTTAATAAACACCCTGAACACTACACCCTGTCCCAGTCTGCTTCCCAGAGAATCCAGCCTACGGCCCCCATCCCATCCTTAACTGAGGCTGGGCTGTTCCCAAGGACACCATCTCCCTGCAGCCACGGAGTGAATGAAGTGTGGGCATTCTCCCCGATCCAGTGGAGCTGCCTTCTCTTTGTTTCCACTGTGCCTCATTGTGTCTTGTAAAAAGCCCCCCTACTTCAAGACTTCTGCCAGGCGGCCCTGTCCTTCTCCACCTTGGGATCGCCCACAAGCCCACCAGCTGTTTCCTGCGATTGCCCAGCAGGTCCTGGATCAATCTCTCCCTCTCTGCTCCTGCCATCATAGGCAACTGTAGCCTCTACATGGGCGGCCCAGCCAACACTCTGACTTGTTCGTTCTTGGACCCCAGTGATCTACTTCTCACTCCCACCTCGTCCAGCCACTCCTAGAGTCAGGTCGTAGAGGAGTCAGTGTCATCATCCCAAACCACACGATCTCCAAAATCACTAGTTCAGATGCTCTAGCCAACCTTGAGCTTACCTGCTCAGGCTTCTCCAGTGCAACTGTTCTTCAACCTCATCAAGACCTCTGACTTATAGACCCTCTCCCAAATTTCCTTCTGTTGGCCCTATGCTGCCCATCTCTACTGCTCCACACTAGATTTTTTTTTTGTTCTCCCCTTGCGATGACTGTCTGACAAATACCCTGAGTGTCCTAGCCCCTTTGTCCTAATGCATGTGCCTGGCTAAACTTCAGTTCCAGATGAAGCTGACCAACACTACTGTTCTGAAGCTGCCTTTGGGTGGCTGAGAGTTGCTGCGGAAACTCTCACCACTGGTCCTATTGGCATCATAACAAACTCACAAATCAACAATGCACCTGGGATTCTCATCACCTCTTGGAAGTCTCATGATGTATTTCAGTTATCTCACTGCACCCTCTTCTCCAAAATAGCCATTACATGCCTTCACCACTTGTCCTCAAATTCCACCCCCTACACTCTCAGCAAATGAACACCCCCCCTCTTTTACAGATAGAAAAACGCTGGCAAGAAGGAAACCCTCCCAGCTTCCTGAGCCATCTTGGCAAAGGTCTGTCTGCATTCATCGCTTTCTTCTTCCATCTTGCTGGGGTGGAGAAAGTGTCCCCTCTTCCTGGCAATGGCCACATCTTCCACACATGTTCGGTTTCATCTTAGAAACCCACTTCATTGCCTACTCCCTTTCCTCTCTAGCTAAGCTCATCTCTCTTACAGATCTTTCCCTTCAGCAGCCAAGTTTGCTCTTTCTTCCTTCCCTCCCATGAGAATATAGGCTTCTGGAGAGCAAGGCACTGTCTATCTCTTTCCCGTTGTATTTGTGGTATCCAAAAATATGCTTGGCCCAGGCTCATGTTTAATAACATCATTTGACTTTCTGACTGACTGACTGTCCGCTTCAATTTGATTCAATCTTCATTACCAGTACTATCAATTGCTTCATCGAATCCGAGGAGCAATACTCAGTCTTCAACTTTCTTGATATCTCAGCAGCATTCCACATCACCAAACACTGCCTTCTTTCTCCTTGTACTCTCTTGCTTCACCTTCTTCACATCTGCTTAATTCTTCCTAGCCTCCTTTAGGGATTCTCTTCTTCCAACCTACTTTTAATGGTTGGAACCCTCTGGCCTGCTCCTGAACCACCTTCCTTCTCATTTTACACTTTCTCGCTAAATGATCTCACCCCCTCCCATGGTTTCCAGTTGCATTCACTTGCCAGTGGAACCTACACTTATTTCACTAGCCCAGAACTTTTTTCTGAATGCCATATTGTAAATTCTACTTGCTACTTATATCAGCATCTCTGTTTATCTCATAGGCATCTATCTCTAAATGAGCTTATCCAAAACTGAACTCATGTTCACCCCAAATCAGTCTGCCCCAAGCCTGGGATCATCCTTCACATAGTATTAACCATCACCCTCCACAATCAATCAATCAATCAATCAATCAATCATCAAATTCTACCTGTAAAATATACCTCGATGTAGTCATTTTGCATTATTTCCACAGATACCATCTTAGTCCAAGCCATCTGTGTCTCTTACTAGGACAGCTACAGTGGCTTCTGCTATCATTTGAGTGTTTGTCCCTGCTGAAACTCAATGTAATGGTATTAAGAGATGGGGCTTTTGAAAGGTAATTGGGGCCAGACATGGTGGCTCACGCCTGTAATCCCAGCACTTTGGGAGGCCGAGGTGGGCGGATCACCTGAGGTCAGGAGTTTGAGACCAGCCTGGCTAACATGGAGAACCCCTGTTTCTACTAAAAATACAAAAAAATTAGCCAGGAGTGGTGGCGTGCACCTGTAATCCCATCTACTCAGAAGGCTGAGGCAGGAGAATCACTTGAACCTGAGAGGCAGAGGTTACAGTGAGCCGAGATCATGCCATTGCACTCCACCCTGGGCAAAAAGAGTGAAACTGCATCTCAAGAAACAAGCAAGTAAGCAAACAAACAAACAAACAAACAAACAAACAAACAAACGGTGATTGGGTCATGAGGGCTCTGCTTCATGAATGGATTAATCCACTGGTTAATAGATTAATGGGTTACCATAGGAATGGGTTAGTATTATGAAAGTGGGTCAGTTATAAAAGCCAGTTTGGTCTGGGTGCAGTGGCTCACACCTGTAATCCTAGCAAATTGGGAGGCCGAGGTGGGTGAATCATGAGGTCAAAAGATCAAGACCGTCCTGGCCAACATGGTGAAACCCTGTTTCTACTAAAAATACAAAAATTAGCTGGACGTGGTGGTGCATGCCTGTAATCCCAGCTACTTGGGAGGCTGAGGCAGGAGAACTGGTTGAACCCGGGAGGCGGAGGTTGCAGTGAGCCAAGATCATGACACTGTACTCCAGCCTGGCGACAGAGTAAGACTCTGTCAAAAAAAAAAAAAAAAAAAAAAAAAACAACAACATCAGTTTGGCTGTGCTCTTGCCCCCTCACCATGTGATGGCCTGTACCATATTGGGACTGTGCAGTGTCCCCACCAGCAGATGGTCCTAACCAGGTATGGCCCCTTGACCTTGGACTTCTCAGCCTCCAGAACCATAAGAAATAAATTTCTTTATAAATTGCCCAGTCTGTGATATTCTGTTATAGCAATAGGAAGCAAACTAAGACAGCTTCCAACCTAGTTTACCCACATCCACTCTTGCTTATCTTCCGTCCATTCACACTTAGCAGTCACTGTGTACTGTGCTTTAAAAATACAAGTTGGGTCATGTTGTCATCCTTTTCTCCCAACTGAAAACCCTTCAGTAGTTATTTGTAGGATAAAGACCCAAATCCTTGACATACTCCACAAGGTACTCTGTGCCCTGGCTTCTGCCTATGTCTCTAATCTTGTCTTATGTCACCTTTTCCTTTGCTCACCAAGCCCTGATAATACTGACCATCTTTCAAATGTTTGTTTTTGTCCTGCTCTTTCACACTTCTGGGCCTGATCATATTGTTCCTGCGGTCTGAAATACTCACCTTCTTTTCCCAGTCATCCTTCCAAATTTAGCTTAAATGCCTGCCATTCCCTCTGGGAAACATTTCCTGGCTCCAGTCCCTAGGTTAGATCCCCCAAGTCACTTTCCTTTGTTTTCATAGAGACTATTGGGTATTCATCCAAATGTATTCTCCTCTTTTTTGGAGAACTGCATTTCCTAGACTGTCTTGCAGTCGGGTAGGGTCATGTGACTAAATTCTTCACAATAGGATATGAGTGGAAGCAATGTTTGTCCCTTCCAGATTTGGCCTATAGAATCCTCCCAAGGGTGCTCTTTTTGGGTCTTTCCCTTTCCAGCTTACTGGGGTAACATATCCAGAGCACCTGGAAAGCCATATGTTGAAATTGACAGAGCCTCTATCAACATGGGCCCCTGAATAACCTCATGGAGGAGATCCGCCTCACTGACCAGAACATCTTGCATAGGATTTTATCTTGAAGAAGAAATAAACTTTCTAAGAAAGTGGGTCTCTTTGTTATCAGACCTCAGCCTACCCTCATTGATATCACAGCCTTTAAGACAACTGTAATTAAGCAATTGTCAATTAACTAACATTTCTCTCTGCTAATAGATTGTAACTCCGTGGAAGTAGGGAATGTCTTGTTCACCACTTTTTCTCTAGGGTTCAATAAATATTTGAATGAGATGGCTCATCTGAGTTGCATGGAAAACTAGCGATGATGCAGGAGCATGCCTGGTCTGTAATGTTATTTGTAATTTCCGATATTGCTTTCTTAAGAAAAATTAGGTAGTGTCTGGCAGGCCCTTCCTGTACTGCAGACCTTCCCTTCTGCTTCATTTGAGTCTAATTTGCTCTTTTTAAATTATACTTTCTTAAGGTGAAAGCTTTGATTATTGATTTGAGAACTTTCTTCTGGCTTATGTTGTTGTAATCAGAACATATTTTTGTATCAGCTCAGTTCTTTTAAATATCCTTCTTCTTGGTACATATTCCATGTACACTTGAAAGAAAGGTATACAGTCATGCACTGCACAATAGTGTTTTGATAAATGACAGATCGCATAAACAGTGGTGGTCTCATAAAATTACAATAAAGCTGAAAAATTCCCCTCATGTCGTGATGTCATAGCCATTGTAATGCTATAGCACACTGCATTACTCATATGTTTGTGTCACACTGGTGTAAATAAACCTATCACACTGCCAGTTATATAAACGTGTACAGCAGGCTGGGCATGGGTGGCTCATGCCTGTAATCCCAGCACTTTGGCTAAGGTGGGCAGATCGCTTGAACCCAGGAGTTCAAGACCAGCCTGGGTAACATGGCAAAAACCCTGTCTCTACAAAAAATACAAAAAATTAGCCGGGCATGGTGGCATGCGCCTGTAGTCCCAGCTACTCAGGGGGCTGAGGTGGGAGGATCACCTGAGCCTGGGAGGTTGAGGCTGTAGTGAGATGGTGCCACGGCACTCCAGCCTGAGTGACAGAGTGAAACCCTGTCTTAAAAAAAAAAAAAGTGTACAGCCATGTCCTAGGCCTTCGCATTCATTCACCACTCACTCATCCAGAGCAACTATCAGTCCTGTAAGCTCCAATCATGGTAAGTGTCCGCTACAGGTGGACCATTTATAATTTTTTATACTTTTTTTTTTTTTACTGTACCTTTTCTATGTTTAGATACACAAATACCATTGTGTTATAACTGCCTATGGTATTCATTATAGTAATATGCTGTACAGGTTTACAGTCAAGGAGTAAAAGGTTATACCATATAGCCTAGGTATGTAGTAGGCTATACCATCTAGGTTGGTGCAGAAACACTTTATGATGTCCTCACAATGACTAAATCACCTAACAGACACACTTCTCCGAATGTATTTCCGTTGTTAAGTAACGCATGGCTGTATTCTATTGTTGGGCAGTGCTCTGTAAATGTTGAGTAGGTCAAGTTGATTGCTGGTGTTGTTCAGTATATTCTGACCAGTTTTCTGTATGCTTGTAATATCAATTATTGAGAGAAAAGTGTTGAATTCTCCAAACGCAATTATGGATTTGGATATTTCTCTATTCAGTTCTATCAGGTCTTCTTTTATGTATTTTAAAGCTCTGTTGTTAGATGTACATACATTTAGAACAGTTTTTTTCTGTGGAAGGAATTATAAAAAAAGAAAAAATATAGAATAGTTTTGTCTTCTTGGTAATCTCTCTATCTATCATTATGAAATGTCTCTCTTTGTCTCAAGTAATATTCCTTGCTCTAAATTCTACTTTGTCTGATCTTATTATAGGCAACCTAACTTTCTTTGGATTGGTTTGTACATGGCATAATTTTTTTATTCTACTTCTAACACATCTGTCTTCGTGTTTAAAGTGGGTTTTTTGTAGATAGCAGATAGTTAAGTTTCCTTTTTTCATCCAATTTGACAACTTCCTTCTTTTATTTGGAGTGTTTAGATCATTTACATGTAATGTGATTATTGATATGGTTAGTTTAAAATTTAGGATATTGCCACTTGTTTTCTATTTGTTCTGTTTGTTCTTTGTCCTTTTTGTTCTTTTTCCCTCCTTTTTTGTCTCTTTTGGGTTGAGTATTTTTATATTAATAATTCCACTTTATTTCCACCATTGGTTTACGAGTTAGATTGCTTTTGTTTTTCATTTTCTAGTGGTTGACCCAGGCTCAAAATATACATCTCTTCACTAATTATGCTCTATCTTCAAATAAGATACCATTTCCCATGGATTGTAATTTTATACAAATATTTTTCATTTTCCCACTCCCATCCTTTGTGTTAAATGGTTTTAACATTTTACTTCCAAATATATTATGAGCCCCCAAGTACACTGTCATTATTTTTGCTTTAAATAGTAAACCAGGCCAGGTGTGGCTGCACACACCTATAATCCCAGCACTTTGGGAGGCCAAGGCAGGCAGACAACTTGAGCCCAGGCGTTCGAGGCCAGCCTGAGCAACATGGTGCAACTCCATCTCTACAAAAAGTACAAAAATTAACTGGGCATGGTGTTGCGTGCCTGTGGTCCCATTTACTTGGGAGGCTGAGGTGGGAGGATCACTTGAGTTCAGCAGGTTGAGGGCTTCAGTGAGCTGTGATCATGCCACTGCACTCCAGCCTCAGTGACAGAGACCCTGTATCAAAAAAGAAGAAGAAGAAGAAGAGGAAGAAGAAGAAGAAGAAGAAGAAGAAGAAGAAGAAGAAGAAGAAGAAGAAGAAGAAGAAGAAGAAGAAGAAGAAGAAGAAGAAGAAGAAGAAGAAGGAGGAGGAGGAGGAGGAGAAGGAGGAGGAGGAGGAGGAGGAGGAGGAGGAGGAGGAGGAGAAGGAGAAGGAGAAGGAGAAGGAGAAGAAGAAGAAGAAGAAGAAGAAGAAGAAGAAGGAGGAGGAGGAGGAGGAGGCGGCGGCGGAGGAGGAGGAGGAGGAGGAGGAGGAGGAGAGAAAGAAGAAGAAAGAAGAAAAAGAAAAAGAAGAAGAAAACTATATGTTTTAAACTAGAGAATTCACTACACTCTTCATTCAGATTTTCCTGTTGTTAGCTGACATAATCATAGTACAGTTATCAAAGCCAGGAAATTAACATTGGTACAATATTATTAACCAAACTACAGATCTTATTCAAATATCACCAGTTTCCCCACTAATGTTCTTTTTCTGTTTCAGAATCCTACAGCATTGTTTCTTTATTCTCCCTTAATCTGTGGAGTTTTTCATTCTTTCCCTGTCTTCCATGACCTTGATATTTTGGTGAATACTAGTCATACTTTTTAGAATGCCTCTCAGTTTGAGTTTGTCTGATATCTTCTCATGATTTGATTGAGATGATGCATTTTTGGCAGGAATATCATGGAGCTGATGTTGTGTATTTTTCAGTGCATCATATCGATGTAGCAGTGAATAGATAATACTGAAATGTCTCATAACTGGTGATGTTAACCTTAATCACTTGGCTCAGGTGATTTCTTTGGAGTTTCTCTGCTGTAAAATAGTTACTATTTCCCTTCTTTGTAATTGACAAATATCTTTGGGGAGATACTTTGAGAGTATGCTAATATCCTGTTTATCTTCAAACTTACATCTACTGATTTTAATATCCATCAGTGGATCTTGTCTTTAATAATTATTACTGTGGTGTTTCCCTAATTGTGAGTTAGCGTTTCTCTCATTCTTTCTACATTTATTACTTGGAATTATTCTGTATACCAGTATGGACTCATGGATATTCTCTTTATTCTAAGGGTTATAATCCAATATGGGTATTATCGTTATTTGTCTGTTGCTCATACTGTCCCAGCTCTGGCCACTGGGAACTCTTTTTTGTTGGCATGTCCTTTCTGACATGCTCCATCCTTTTTCAAGCACTTCTTCCTTCTCTGGCATCATAAGATGTTCCAGGGTTATCTTGCATTTTCCCTGTCACAGTCCTAGAATCAGTCTCTTCTCCAAGGAGCCCTGTTGTTTTGTTTTGTTTTTGATTAGAGAATGGTATTGAGAATCTGTATTAGTCCATTCCCACATTGCTATAAAGAACTGCCTGAGACTGGGTGATTTATAAAGGGAAGAGGTTTAATTGGCTCACAGCTCTGCATGGCTGGGAAGGCCTCAGGAAACTTACAATCATGGCGGAAGGGGAAGCAAACTCTTCTTTCTTTACATGGTGGCAGCAAGAAGTGCCGAGCAAAAGGGGGAAAAGCCCCTTATAAAACCGTTAGGTCTCTGAGAACTCACTCACTATCAAGAGAAAAGCATGAGGGTAACCACCCCCATGATTAAATTACCTCCCATGAGGTCCCTGCCATGACAGGTGGAGATTATGGGAACTACAATTCAAGGTGAGATTTGAGTGGGGACACAAAGCCAAACCATACCAGAATCCAAGATCTGGGTGCTGGCTGTGCTCATTGCAACTGGTGAGGTGGAGGAGGAACTCCCTTTTCTGTACTCTGCTATTATTTGCCTGGTCACTTTTCCAGTATTTTCAAAGTTAGACTATGTAATATTTTGGCAGTCATTCAGATAATGCTTAGGTCCCTTTTCTAGTGTTCTTCTCTACTTCATATTTGTTTTCTCCATGTGCTCTTTCTTCCCACAGAGCCTTACAACTATAAGGGGGTGGAATGGCAGCATGAGAGATCAGATGCTAGAACTGGGAGATTTTTCTGTTTTTACTCATGGTTATCTTGCAGTTTAAACATTCTTTGTCTTCCAGCTATGCTGATGGTGTGGTTTGTGTAATACAATGTAGAGACCCTGACTACTCCAAGCTCATCATTGTGGACCTATCTGTGTATTTTCATTTCAGATGCTATATTTGTCACTTCTAGAAATTTTTCTTTTTGTCTTTTCTTGTGGTTTGGGGAAGATAGTTTGGGAGATACTTAGCTTATCTTTTCCATCTAAAGTCATTTTCCTTTTGCCTGAAGAACTTCCTTCAGTACTTCTTGAGCCCAGAGCAGCTGGCAACAAATTCTTTTATTTCTGTTGTTTAACAAAGTAGTAATTTTGCCTTCACTTTTGAAAGATATTTTTGCTGATTATAGAATTCTATGTTGACTGTTTTTTTCCCCCTTTCAGTTATTTAAAGATGTTGCTCCGTCGTCTTCTGGCTTGCATGATTTCTGACAAGGATTCTTTTGTCACCTTTTCTTTGCTTCTCTGTATGCAGTGGGCCTTTTTTTGTTACCTGACTGCTTCTAAGATATTTCTGTTTATCACTAGTTTGAAGTAATTTGGTTATGATGTGTTGTGTGGTTTTATCCATGTTTCTTTTTCTTGGAATTCATTACGATTCTTAGATTTGTAATATTACAGTTTTTAAACCAAATTTGGAAAATAGCAGGCCATTATTTCCTGAAATATTTTTGTTTTCATATTCTCTCCTTATGAGGCTGTGATTACATATATGTTAGACTGTTTAATATTGTTCCACTAGTCATTGATGCTCTGTTCATCTTTTTCAGTCTCTTTTCTCTGTGTTTCATTTTGTGTAGTTTTTATTATGTCTTCAAGTTCAATTATCTTTTCTTCTACAATGTCAAATCTGCTCTTCCATCTGTGAGTGTGTGTGTGTGTGTGGCAATAGATGTGAATGGATTTGTTGTTTTAGAAGAGCATTCCTCATTGCCCCCTTACATATCCATGTCAGTCCCATGCCTGTTCTCATACCCCCTCCCACTCCTTCTCATAGGGGTTGCTATTGACTCTTCTGAGAAGCCACCCTGGAGCTGGCTACCCACAGCCCCTGACCAGTTGTGCCTTGTGTATTCCCTATAACCACACCAACATGACTATCTAATGGAAGCTCATGGATCACACCTTCTTCCAAGAGGACAGGTGGACAACATGCCCTTAGATTCCCAAAGGGAAAAGTCCCCAGATGGGTTCCTATCACCCTCAGGCCTACCTAGAAAGCAATGCCTACCCAGTGCTAGTGGGGAATGGGCACTGGGCCCAAGCAGAATCTCTGGGTCCACAACCAGATGCTTTTTGGTCATATGTGCAGGCACTTTAAGAATCAATACAATGTAGAGACCCTGGCTACTCCAAGCTCATCAGTGTAGACTGTCTATTTTTATTTCAGATGCTATATTTGTCACTTCTAGAAATTTAATTTGGTTCTCTCATATGTCTTTCACCTTTTTCTGCATGATGTCCATGCTCCTCTGTACCTTCTTGAACATACGGAGTATAGTTATAATAAGTATTTTAATGTCTTAGTCTGCTAATTCAATCATCAGTGTCATTTTGGGGTATATTTCTATTGATTGGTTTTCCCCCCGGTTGTGGGTCACATTTTTCTGTTTCACTGGATGCCTAGTGATTTTTTGTGCATTATATGAGTTTCAATATAATTTACATGCCATCAAATCTTACATAACATAAAATTCATCATTTAAAAATGTACAATCTAGTGGATTTTAATATGTATATTCACAGGGTTGTGCAATCATTACTACTATTCAACTTAGAGCATTTTCATCACACTAAAAAGAAACTCTGTACTTGATAGCAGTACTCCCAATTTCCCCTCCTCTTATGCCCTAGCGACCACTAATCTACCTTTTGTCTCTGTAAATTTGTCTAGTTTGGACATTTCATATAAATGGAATTATACAATACGTGGTCTTTGGTGTCTGGTTTCTTTAACTTAGCATATTGCTTTCCGGGTTCATCCATGTTGTGGTATGTATTAGTACTTCTTTCCTTATTATCATATTCCATTGTATGGTGATACCACATTTTTTAAAATCCATGCGTCATTTGATTAACGTTTGAGCTGTTTCCACTTTTTGGTTATTATAAATAATGCTGATATGAACATTTGTCTATAAATTTTTGTGTGAACATATGTTTTTAGTTCCTTTGAGTATATACCTAGGAGTAGAATTGCTGTAGTCATATGGTAAGTCTATATTTAACATTTTGAGGAAATACTGCTAGACTATTTTCTGAAGAAACTGAACTATTCTAGATTCCCAGCAGCAATGTGTAAGGGTTCCACTTTCTCCGCATCTTCACCAACACTTGTCATTGTTTGTCGTTTTGATGTGGCCATTCTAGTGGATATGAAATGGTATCTCATCGTGGTTTTGATTTGCATTTTCCCTAACAAATAATGAGGTTGAGCATCTTTATGTGTGCTTATTGGCCATTGGTGTATCTTCTTTAGAGAAATGTCTATTCATATCCTTTGACCAATTTTTAATCGAGTTGTCTTTTTTTGTTGATTTGTAAAAGTTATTTATATTTTCTGGATACTAGATCCTTATCAGATATATAACATGCAAATAATTTCTCCCATTCTATGTGTTGTCTTTTCACTTTTTAACAGTATCCTTTGACTCAAAAACAATTTTAATTTTGAGAAGCTCAATTTATCTATTCTTTGATTCGTTGATTATACTTTAGGTGTCACATCTAAGCAACTATTGCCTAGTCAAGATCACAAAAACTTACACCTATGTATTTTATGGTTATAGCTCTCACATTTAGGTGTTTGATCCATTTTGGGTTAACTTTTATGTATGGTGTAAAGTAGAGGTTCAAATTCATTGTTTTGTATGTGGATATCCATGTGTCCTAGCTTCATGTGTGGAAATGAGCATTCCTTCTTTATTGAATTGTCCTGGAATCCTTGCTGAAATCAGTTGACCATAGATGTATGGATTTATTTCTGGACTGTGAATTTTATTCCACTGATCTATATATGTCCATCCTTATGTCAGCACCACACTGTCCTAATTACTATAACTTTGTAGTAAGTTTTGAAATCAGGAAATCAACTTTGTTTTCCTTTTTAAAGTTTGTTTTGGCTATTCTGGGTCCCTTGCATTTCCATATGAATTTTAGAATCAGCTTGTCCAGTTCTGCAAAAAAAAAAAAAAAAAGTAGTTGGAATTTTGATAGAGACTGTACTAAATTTGTAATCCATTTGGGTAGTACAGGTTGAGTATCACTTATCTGAAATGCTTGGGACCAGAAGTGTTTCAGATTTCAGATTCTTTGGGATTTTGGAATATTTGCATATACATAATGAGATATCTCAGAGATGGGACCTAAGTCTAAACATGAAATTTATTTATGTTCCATATAAACATTACATACAGCCTGAAGGTATTCTTATACAATATTTTAAAATAAGATTGTACATGAAACAAAGTTTGTGTACATTGAACCATAAGAAAGCAAAGGTGTCACCATCTCAGCCACTCATGTGGACAATCTGTGGTTGTTTGGCATTACCATCATGCTGTGTGCAGAAAAGATCTATCACTGCTGAAGGAGGCTGAAGGATCTTTTTCCCTTGGTGACACTGAATAAACTGTGTATTCTGTGTCTGCATTTTGACTATGACCCATCACATAAGGACAGGTAGGGAATTTTCCACTTGTGACATAATGTCAATGCTCAAAAAGTTTCAGATTTTGGAGCATTTCAGATTTTGGATTTTTGAATTAGAAATATTCAGCCTGTATTGCCATCTCAAAATATTAAGACTCCAGTTCCTGAACACAAGACATTTTGCCACCTATTTAGATCTTCTTTAATTTTTTTCAACAATGTTTTCTAGTTTTCAGTGTACAAGTCTTGCATTTCTTTGGTTATATTTAAGTATTTTATTCTTTTTGATGCTATTGCAAATGAAATTGCTTTCTTAATTTCATGTTATAGTTGTTTATTACTACATTTTTACATAAATTTTGTATATTGTTGGTGTGTCCTGCAACTTTACTGAGCTTGTTTATTACCTCTAACAGTATATTTTTTGTAGATTCCTTAGGGTTTTCTATATATAGTAGCATACTATCTGTAAATAGAGATACTTTTACTTCTTCCTTTATGATCTGGATGCCTTTTATTTCTTTTGCTTGCCTAATATACTTGCCAGAATCTCTAGTACAATGTTAAATAGGAGAGGAAACAGCAGATGTGCCTGGAAAGTTTTGACTGTGTACTGAACATTTTGGATTTTACTGTGTTGGATGTTGGGTTTTGCTGCATTCCTTTAAATAGTGTTGGGCCTTTTTTGGGGGGATTGCAGTCGGGTTGCTTGAAATCAGTTTGATCCCTTTAAAACTTGTTTTTACACTTTGTTGACATGGGTTGACAGTCTTTGGTCTAGGCTAATTTCACCCCACTATTAAGGCAATAGTTTTCTGAGGATTTTACCTGATGCCCTGTGTATATGGAGGTCTATTTCACTCTGGAAGCTGGGATTAAAAATTATGGCAGGCTCTGTGTGAGCTCTGGGGATTGTTTGACCTACTCCTTGCCCAGTCGTGGGCAGTTTCCACACATGCATGTGAGGGTTAATGCTCAAAGATTGGAGTCAAAGTCTTCCTAATCTTATTCTAGCCGCAGGAAATAGAGATCTCAGCTATGCTTGTTACTCCTCTCCATTTTCTACAGGTGCTTGAACTAAAGTCAAGCTGATGTGAACATGCTCTCCTGCCCTTCACTTCTTGGGTAGAGGTAATTAGGGTGATTAGGGTAATCACCAGGTAATCAGGGATGTTTGCAAGCTTCTGCCCACAAGGAAAGTCACGGTAGGGGAGTAGTGGAAATGGTGGATGAGGCTGGTGTGGTCTTCAGACAATCAGGCATCTCCATCAGGCTTGAAAAGCAAGACAACCTTCCTCATTACCCCATACTGGGCAATGCTTCTCCTACTTACCTGCTGAGAACGAGAAAGAACCAGAGCAGGCCAGGACACACAGGAGGTTACAAATTCCTGGAATCCCTGGCTGCTGCCTGTTGCTACAGCAGTGGGCTGCAGTTTCCTCATCTCTAAAATTCATAGAGCTGGACCAGAGGTACTCTAGACCTGGCCTCACTCTGTTAGTCTGGGGTTGTGAGTTTCCGAGTCCCTGGCTTCTATTCTCACTCTGAAACTGTAGGTGCAGGGCAGTGTCATTTGTCCCTAACCCAATGAACATGCAGCTTAGCCCCAAGGGGCCCTTAAAGCCACATAAGAATGTCAATAAGCAGCGTGGTATTTCTGCTTGTTCTTATCAGATGGAACATGAAAGAAACTAATGCTGATAGAAATGTCTGATCTTTTTTAGAAAATTAACTGTTCTGGATAAATTATTGACTCTGTTTCAGGAGTGGTGAGGTGACAAGGAGTGGCTCATTTGCATGATCTCCGGCTGCAGTGGCAACCACACTCAAGTGGGAGTCCTGACTCTTCCACTGACTGCCTGTGTTACCTTGGGGAAGGTACTTAGCTTCTCTGAATTTCTGGATTCTCATCTCTAAAACTGGATTTTAAAAAATCTACTATCAACCTCGCCTATGCTGGATAGAAAAAGGCACTGATTTTCAAACTTAGAAGAAATCTTATGTAGAATTTAAGCACACAGAAACATGCAGACATTTATAGGTTAAAAAAAAAAAGAGGGAAAATACACTGATAAAGAAATTGGGGTGAAGGAGCAGCCCAAAGGTGGTCCTTGCAGTGAGAGATGATTATACATGGCCCTGCTGGAATGTGGCAGGAGCTTGGCTGGAATGTGGCCAGGGGAGCCATTTCCACTGCTCCTGAGGGTGGGGCAGGATGAGCGAGAGGAGAGGCCGAGTAAGGGTGGAAGAGAAGAAGGAGGTTCTTCTTGGAGGTTGGGGAGAAACACCCACCGTGTGGCAGGAGCTAAGAGGCTTTTTAACCTGCTGGCAATAAGGTGTGAATGTGGTCTCCTTTCAGGACCTCAGAGTTTTCAGTAAGTTCAGTTGTTGGTATGACAGACCAGACAAGTATGTGTGATTATTTATTGGCTTATTTCTTTATTTATTATGTGGAAAATGCAAAGGGGGAGTTTCTATTGACTCAATGTGAGGTGGTGACGGCCCCAGGAGCCCACTGCAGGGGAAACTCTGGGAATTCCCAGAACCTGGGAGGAGCTGCTGGCTTCACCAAGCTGTGCAGCTGGGGGCTTGAGACGCCTCAGCTGGATGTCTTGGAAAGGGTGTTGCTCCCCCTGGCCATGGGCAGATGGGGTTCGTGAGCTCCCCGGGACGCCGTCTGTCACTTTCTCCAGCAACCCCGGCTTCTTTGGAGCCGACAGCTGGCCTGGCTGCCTCTGTGGCATGGCAAACTCTCCTGTGCCTGAGGCCAAGTCCCTCTCATTGCCATCCTGCTTGGATAGATTCCTGTGGCTGCAGTGGGAGGGGGTGCAGGATGGCTAATGAGACCATGGAGAACTCCTGTCCTCTATGGGGAGGGACAGGCCTCCCTACACAGACTCTGGGGCCTGGGAGTGAGACCTGGGAGGCCAGAGGTCCCAGCTGGAGTGTGCAGGTGTCTGCATGCGCATGATCTGAATCTCCTGGGGAGTCAGTTGAGAATTACAGGTGTCCCTCTTTCAAGAAGTTCAGTTTCCTCATCCTCTCCTCTGAATCCCTTAGGGAGAGAGAAAATACCTGATCTCCTTTCCTGGTGCTGGAATTCTCTCCCACACAGGGCTTCCTAGATCTGGTCCGCAGATGCCTCTGGGAATATCTTAGTGCGAAAATATATGATAAATGTCCCCAGGCCTGGAAGAACTGTGGAGCCTCAGAGCCACAGGTGAGAGGCAGCCTGATTCTGAGATAGGCCATAGGCTTCAGAAGCATCCTGCCCAGGGGTCAGTCCCAGCTCCAACTCTCACTTGCTCTGTGACCTTGGGCATGTCACTTAATGTCTCTCGGCTCCTGTTTCCTCCTCTGTAAAAACCTGATAGGTTGTGATGACGAAATTAACACATGACAAAATGCCCTGTGAATTGCAGGTCCTGAAATGCTGGTTTTGTATATGTTGCAGGTTAGGTTCTCAGGGAAGTAAATCTGAGATAGAGTTTAACACTCTGGTAGAGTTAATTAGGGAGCACCCTTGGAGTCAACAGCAGTGAGAAGGAGGGAAGGAGGCTGCTGCAGTGGGCAGAAGGGGAGGTTACCTTCTTCTGTGAAGCAGGCCCAATCACAGCCTTGCTTGATCCCCAGGGAGCTCTGGAGCCAAAATGGTCTTTTGCACCCTGTGCTGGAACTCCTCACGACAACCCCCGGGTTCAGTGATTAGCTTAGAGGACTCACAGGACTCAACATACAGTGGCATTCATGGCCATGACTTGTTACAGTCAGAGGATACAAAACAAAGTCAGCAAAGGGAAAAGGCACAAGAGAGGTCCAGAGGAAACCATGCACTAACTCCCGGGAGTGCTCTCCCAGTGGAGTCACGCAGGAAAGCATCATTCCTCCAGCAACAAACTGTGCCTGCATGTGTTGAATTTGCCAGTTCACTAGGGACTCGGGGCTCAGGGCTTTTGTCAGGACAGTGAAGGAAGGAACACAGGCACCCTCTGCCTGCCACACACCTAAATTCCAGGCTCCCAGAAGGAAAGCAGGTGCTCAGCACACATGGAATTGTCTGGACAGTATAGGCAGTGAGACATTCTCATCAGGGAATGGTGGGAAACCTCTCCAAATCCAGGTTCCCAGATGCCAGCCAAGAGCCAACCTGGCCAGCAGGCCTTTCTAAGGAGAGCAGACTCATGTGGCTTTGCTAATGCGTTTCTGCACACTCCTCCACCTTAATCATTGGTCACTGGATGTGGTCCTCCTCAGGGAGAGGTGTGACCTTGGGTGTGGCTGCCCTGTACAGCTGAGGTCATCCCTGCAGGGGCTGACCACAAAGCTGCCTGCTCCCAGCTCTCCCAGCAAGATCTTCCTCTAAGGGGGTCTCTGCATTGAAGTCTGCAGCCCAGGCAGAGATGAATATGGCTGTAGAATGAGAAGGATCCCTGCTGTTGGAAATCTGGCCACTCTAGGCCATATCACCTCATGTGGACGGTGAAAAACTAAGCCACAAGGAAGCCGCCTGAGAGGAGAAGGAATCCCTGACATTGTTCATCCATGAATCGTTTATAGAATGTGCATAGGGAAGAGAGCTTGACGTTCAGAGTGGGCAGTGAGATAGTGCTAGGGAGACAGCTTGTCGGTAAACACAGATAATTGTAGTGGAGGATAATAGACTGAGAGGGAAGACATATTTGCTGAATTGAATTGATCCCACTGACCGCCTTCCCCACTCTGAGTGCTGTGGGTTTAGAACCACAAATGGGGCTTGATTTTTACTCTTGTGTGCTCACTGGGCAGGCGGGGAGGGTGAGCTGTAATCAGAAAGATGTGATGATTGGAAAAAGTCAAGCAGGGAGCAGGAGGTGGGGAGGGCCTGGGAGACCCCATGTCTAGTAGGAATGGACTGAGAGTTAACCAAGTGGACAAGGAGAGAAAGGGGATTTCAGAAATGGCCAACACAGCAGACCTTGGTAACTTGAAACCCATGGAGCCTGTGATCCCTGGTGTCGCTCTTTTAAGTAGTTTCTTCTAGATCAGAAAAATTTCCTGGAGTCGTAGAACCTCAAATTAGAAACTTAAAAGACCCCTTAGCTGAGTGTGCAAGTCATTGGAAAGTATCTGCTTGCACCACTCTGATGACAGGGAGCTCACTACCTACTGAGACCATGCATTTGTGTGGGTCACTCAACATGTTAGCAAAGTCTTCTGCAGAGCTGGAATTGATTTCCTCACTTCTCCCACTCATCAATCTGATTTTATTCTTTGGATGGACCAAGAACAAGGATAAGTTTTTATGGAATCCAGAGGGTCTGTAGGTTTCCTATTGTTGTTCTCTAAGCAGCTAGTCCTTCTGTCCAGCCTCATGAAGCAAGGCAGAGGCTGAGCTGTTCTGCAGGGAGATTCTATGATACAATGAAGAGATGCAGAGTGAGACTCTGGAGCCAGATTGCCCGCAGTGGAGTCTCACCCATGCCCCTTACTGTATGACCTTGGCAGGTAACCTCTCTGTGCCTCAGTTTCTTCATTGGCACAATGAGGGTAAGCATGGTAACCTACCTGATTGGGTGATGGTGAGGATTAATTGACTTAATACTTGTGAAGTGCTCAGAACAGTGCCAGCATATAGCTGGTACTCAGCAATGTAAGAGCTTCAGTTACTGTTAAAAAACGACTTTAATTGCCTCCCAGCAAGTGCCACAGACCTACTACCTAAAATGAGATGGAAATGGCCTACATGGGTGGATGAGGATGGGGCTTTTGCCTGTGAATCAAAGCTGCCAACCTCATTCACACATACTGTCTCCACTATTATCCCTGCTTTTGTAACCTGCATGTCAGCCACTTGGCTGTCCCCAAGCTCTCCTGTCATGGAGTCACCCTTTCCTATTTAATAAAAGTGCTGCACGTCCCCATTTCATGAATAATGGGAAACCTACAGCCTGATACCCTCTACCCCTGAGGCCCTAAAGCAACCACAGCTTCACACTGTCGCATGTTCTGCCGATGACGGGTGGATCATGGAGTGTATATTCGTGTTATGGCATGGCACAGGGAACTTCAAATTAAATGTCACTCATTGGTCCCTAAAGATCCTGGCCATGCCTTCCTTGGGAAAATTTCCCCCAGGCCTCTGGATCTCCCAGCTCCTCACTCTCCCTGGACCCCATATTTCTCCCTTTCTTTGTTTTCTCAGCCCTTCTAACCCTCTCCCATGGGCTACCCTCTGGAAGCTCAGGTTTCCTTCACTTTCTTAAGCAAAGCAGCTTTAACTCTCCACATCTACTACTTGGGCTGGGACCTATTTTTGTACATCAGAATCACAGACGACCCAGCAGAGGCCTGACATGCCAATCTTCCCTTTACAATGGTCAGTTTCTCCAGTGCAGCCACCCTCCCCCACCAGACTCTGCCGGTGAAAGGCATCCAGGCCACGATGTAGTCTTTCTCTGACATAAATTATTCCACATCCCTGCTTCCTTCAAAGGCAGATGGAGTTACTGTGTTTTACTTTTTAAAGCAATTTAAAATCTTGCCTGCTAAGCCTGGAAGGTCTTTCCTTCTCCCTGGCTCCTCAAATTCTGCCTGTCTCCCTCTGGGAATGAGCTCAGAATCTTCCTCCTCTAGGCAGCTTCCCTGATGGAGGGTCTTTGAATCTTGTGGCAAGGCCCCCATTTGGCCATGACCTACCTACCACCTGGAGTAAATATCATTGCCAAGCCTTGTTACCCCAATTATTATAGAATGCCCTTTCCCGGAAGTCTCAGGAGACTTAAAGTTCACTGGAGGGTGGCCTGGGCACAGGAGGAGCAAGGCATCAGAGAAGCCTGCATTTATTCCTGCCTTCCCCGTCTGCTGGCTGTGTGGCCCTCCCCCAGTTATCTAACTTCTCAGAACTCAGTGGTCCCATCTGGCAAAGGGGGAAAGAATGCCTGCATCACCCCATTGCTGTGAGAATTAAAAGAGGTCAAGTATGTCAAATGACCCGCAGAGTCTGGTATATGGGAGGGGCTTGATCAATGTTGAATTATTTCCTTGCTCTAGAAGAACCCACAGGATAAGAGGGCAGGGAGAATAGGCAACTGGCTTCAGATGGTGCCCTACGGGGACTAAAAAGTGAAGGGAAGATGTGCTTACTGAAAAAATGGGGTGGTTGGGTAAATGGGTGAGCATGACACACTGATCCAGAAGGCCACCTGACAAAGCCTCTGGGGCCCCTGCAGGGAGCTGAATGCAGCAGAAATGACCGCAGCTGTCTTCCTTTCTCCTTTGTGGCCCAAACCAATTGAAGAGGACTCTGGATTCCTCTGATGAGTTCTGCTCCCTAGAGCTGCCGATGCTGCATATGCTGCTCTGAGAGTCCTGGGGCTTGACTCTAGCCAGCGGGAAAGAGAGATCAAGACTGTGCTCAGCTTGGTGGACTTGAGACACCAAGGAGCCTTCTGAAAGGATGGCCTGAGGCTTGGAGCGTCAGAGGAAGTCTGGGGCCAACTCTGCCTCTCTGAGCTTCAGTTTCCTGTTCTCTGCAACAAGAGCATTGGGCTGTATAACCCCTAGAAGGAGACCCTTCTGCTCAGTAAGCTCAGTTTAGCTCTGTGTGCCTGCATGTGTCTTTGTGTGCGTGTGTGTGTCTGTGTGTGTGCGTGTGTGCATGTGTGTGTTCTTTGAGGTCTCTGAGCACTCAAATGTAGCTAATTCAGACTCCATTGATTCTGAACGTGTAATTTTTTTGACTTGGACTAGGCTGAAGGCTACTTTTGCATAATTCACACACAAAAAAACTTGATACGCTCATGAATAGTGTTGCTGTGATGATGGAAGAATCATTTCCATGACACCGGGCTGCCTCTCATCAAATGCCTTTCAGATTCAAGCAACAAAGACGGAGCTCCCTCTCCCTGCCAGGCACCCCCTCGGCCCTACAACCCCTAGACTCTCTCGGGCCTTTCCCTTTGTGTCCTAGGAGACTTTCCTGAGCTCCACAGTCCAACTCACTAATTGGATCTTCACTGTGCTCATTCCGTTATTCAGTCTGTCCATTATGATTTTAATTCTTATAAGCATATTTTAAAGTTCGAGAATCATGGCTTTGCATTGGAACTTGTGATTCTTTATTTGTGTATCATCATCGTGAATCTTTCTGAGAATATTCATTATTATTTTAACTTCATTGTCTGTTTCCTCTGTTGATGCTCTTCCCTTGGGTGTTCATCCTTTGTATGAGCTCAGGGATTATGTTGCTGGTTTTTCTAATGTTTGGTGATTCTTCATCGTCTGTTCACATTTTTCAATTTGTACTTGAGAATCCCTGTTTGTTCCTCCTGCAACTCCTCATATCTTAGGGCTATGATTTTTCTCTGCTTTTGTTCCTCTGTCAGTTCAGTTCCTACTGCTTTCTATCTTCCAGGAATTCCTCAATATTTCTGGTCTGCTTAGCTCCACTTCCTCTCCTTCCCTGCCCCTTGTTCCCTCCCCACCTCCCCTGTCCCTGCTTCCTTCCTCTTTGCAGTGCAGGCAACAGACAGTTTCTTTTCTTTCTTTCTTTTTTTCTTCCTTCCTTCCTTCCCTCCCTCCCTTCCTCCCTCCCTCCTTTCCTCCCACCCTTCCTTCCTTCCTTTTATTTTTTCCTTCTTTCTTTTTTCTTTCTTTCTTTCTTTTTCTCTTTCTTTCTCTTTCTATCTTTCTTCCTTCCTTCTTTCCCTCTTCCTCCTCCTCCATTTTCTTTTACTACTACTACTACTACTTCTTCTTCTTTTTCTTCTTCTTCTTCTTCTTCTTCTTCTTCTTCTTCTTCTTCTTCTTCTTCTTCTTCTTCTTCTTCTTCTTCTTCTTCTTCTTCTTCTTCTTCTCCTCCTCCTCCTCCTCCTCCTCCTCCTCCTCCTCCTCTTCTTCTCTTCTTCTTCTTCTTCCCCTTCTTCTTCTTCTTCTTCTTCTTCTTCTTCTTCTTCTTCTTCTTCTTCTTCTTCTTCTTCTTCTTCTTCTTCTTCTTCTTCTTCTTCTTCTTCTCCTCCTCCTCCTCCTCCTCCTCCTCCTCCTCCTCCTTTTCTTTCCTCTTCTTCTTCCCCTTCCCCCTCCCCTTCACCTTCCTCTTCTTCTCCTCTTCCTCTTCTTTCTCCTCCTCCTTCCCCTCCTCTTCTTCCTCCTGTTGTTTTTCCTCCTCATCCTTCAAAATGCATGATTTCAGTAATTGCAGGACTTTGGCCGGAGGAGGAAGACATGGCCATGCTCATTCCGAATCTCTCTGGCTAAGCTCTTTTGTGTCTCTTTTCACAGTCCTTAGAATAATCCACAAGAAGGTTATCATTTCCTGCTTTTTATGGATAAAGAAACGGAGGGTTTGGATGACTTCCTTGGAAGGTGACAATGAGTAGGCAACAGCTTGGAATCAGCTCCTCAGGATCTCTGTTGAGTCTTTTTTTTTTTTTTTTCCTTCTTCCACCTTTCTGAAATCCCAGACATCTTTTAACCTGCTCCCAATGGTAGGAGAGCCTGGTTGGAATCAGTGGTTGGTCGGTGTGCATTTGGGTGCAAAAGAGCCACAGGACGCCATGTGCTCTCTGTGGAGGCTGCCCGGGAAGATCCTGCTGTGCTGTTTTGGTAGCAGAGAGATGGCTCAGGTTTGCATCTGCTACAAATCTACTTTTACTTAGAACTAGGCCAAGGTTTAGATCATTCAACAACTCGTACAGACTTTATCCCCCAAACAACTTTAACTCCTGATGATTGGACTAAATTGTCTGGCTTATTAAACTAATTATTGATTCTTTTCAGGCAGTAGTTCTTAAAAAAGTACATTCCTAATTACGCAAAAAAAAGTCATGTAGCCAAGATGTGGGGTACAACCTGGAAACCACTTTTCAGAAATGTTGGGGCACAGGAGCAGCCATTTCTACTCTGGAACTGAGACTTTCAAACAAATGAGGGGGGTTAGAATATGTCCAGGGGGCCAGGAGGCAGTGACTGGCACTCCTGAAGGCTGGGACCTGAGAAGTAGGAGAGAATCAACTCCCTGACACCCTGGGTTGTGCTCAGTTTAGGTTTCTGACCAGTCAGTGAGTACATTTCTCAAAGGGCACTTTGAGCCTTGTGTGAGGCCCTTGTCCTAAGTTCCTAGAAAAGTGGCCTGGGGAGTAGTACACAGGCCCTGGAAATAAGCCATAGTCACCTGGAAGCAGCTGGTCCAAGGGTGGTGGAAAGAGGCACAGCTGCCTGGGAGGATGATAGCAGAGGGGCTGGGAAGAGCATGAGCTGGAGAAATAGATTTCTGTCATATTGTGGTGGCAACAGGGCCCTGGCCTCCAGGAAGGGTGGGACCTGGGACCTAGAGCCCAGGAAGGGAGCTGGGTGGGGTACAAATCCAGAAACCTGTGGTTCACAGACAAGTCACTGCTGATGCTGTGGCTGGTAGGGTCTGGGAATCTGGCATCACGAGAGACAGAAGTGTGAAGAAGCAGAAGCCTACTCCATTTGTCCCCTTGGTGTCTCCCCAGCATCTGCCCTGTGGCTCCTGAGCAGAGGGCTGGGTGCCGTCTCCATGGTTGCCTGTGGGAAACTGATCACGGTCCCTCCTCTCCTGGACTCACCAGCGACCAGGGCTGCTTGCCTGGGATAAGAGGGTTGTTGTGTCGGGCCTGGATATGAAGCCCCAGTGTCCTGCCCTCCAGAGACTGGCTTTTCTGTGGACCCACACACAAAGTCTTCATGGGCTGGACTGAATCAGGTGCCAGGTACAGGCAGAGGTATATAGGCAACAGATGTGCTCCGAGCTGGGTTACAAAGTTCAAAGAAAATCATCACTATTCTTCGCCATTCAAAAAAGGAATGATGCCAGGGCAAGGTGCTGTAGGGCAGATGTACACATGTGTGGGCACCACCTCCTGGGATCTAACTCCATACTGGAGTGGGGACTCCAGGGATGATATTGTCCCATGAGGTTGAGGGCCAGCCCCTGCCCCACCATAGCAAGGACTCTATCCTCTCTGTCAGTCTGGAGGGTCCCCAAGGGCAGGTGCTGTCTGTCTCCCCTCCCTCCATCCGGCAGACAGGTTAGGCTTTTCCAAGGGCACAATGTCTTCTCCACCAGACTGGGAGCTTCAGAAGGTCATATGTCTTCAACAAATTGGAGAGCTTCCCAAGGGTGGGAAGTGCTCTCTTCCCTGGGAGTTTTCCCTAAATAAGGACAATGTCTTCCCAACAAAGCAGGTGCCACTAAGTCCCGGCGCCATATTTCTCACTGTTTCCTGCTGTCCAGGACTGATCCCTGCACACAGCGGATCCTCAGCGCTTACTGCCGACTGCCTGGGACCCCTATAGGGGGCTTGGTGCTGAACTGGAGATGTTCCTGCCTTTTGGTCACCTGATGCAGGTGCTTTCCTCAGATCTACCTCCCTCAATAACCTTGACCTTCCACCTCCATGGGTTCTTCATACTGCAAATGTTCTCAGGAAAAAGGACAGTGCTC
This sequence comes from Chlorocebus sabaeus, assembly GCF_047675955.1. Classification (NCBI taxonomy): domain Eukaryota; kingdom Metazoa; phylum Chordata; class Mammalia; order Primates; family Cercopithecidae; genus Chlorocebus; species Chlorocebus sabaeus. The sequence goes on along the minus strand of NC_132929.1, from coordinate 46,321,759 downwards.
AAAGCTTGTCAAGAGCATCACACATATGGTTTTACCCTAATCTTCGAATGAAAGTGTGTGTTCCAGGACCTTACCTTAGCCCTGGGAATTACTGAGCAGCCATTATATAATTCATTAGTTTGCTAACAACCTGTCAAGAGCTCCCCACCTGTGATGCTGGACTGATGCTCTGACAAGTCACCCCAGAGCCTATTTAATTTATTCTGAAAGGCTGTGTGTGTGTGTGTGTGTGTGTGTGTGTGTGTGTGTGGTCTTCAAGGTAATGACAGACACAGACAGTGGAAGGGAGGCAGGAATAACTGAGTGCCAGGAAGCAGGATTCTAGTTGTGTGATCTTGGACAAGTCACTTGGTCCATTTGGGCGCCAGTGAGTTTACAGCCTGGAAACAAACCAACCAGCCTTCTGATCAGCCTTTCTTTTAACAGACTTTTCCTCACCTTTACCTTAATCAGAGAAAATGGAAAGCAAAAATGACTGTTGCCCGCCTGCCCTCCCTTCCTTCCTTCCTTCCTTCCTTCCTTCCTTCCTTCCTTCCTTCCTTCCTTCCTTCCTTCCTTCCTTCTTTCCTTCTTCCCTCCCTTCCTCCCTCCCTCCCTCCCTCCCTCCCTTCCTTCCTTCCTTCCTTCTTTCCTTCCTTCCTTCCTTCTTTCCTTCCTTCCTTCCTTCTTTCCTTCTTTCCTTCTTCCCTCCCTCCCTCCCTTCCTTTTTTCCTTTCCCTTTCCTTCCTTCCTTCCTTCCTTCCTTCCTTCCTTCCTTCCTTCCTTCCTTCCTTCCTTCCTTCCTTCCTTCTTTCCTTCCTTCCTCCCTTCCTCCCTCCCTCCCGCTCTCCTTCCTTCCTCCCTCCTTTCTTTTTGGAGGAGGGAGAGGAAATTAAACTCTCCAGGTCTTGGTCCCTAATTTTCCTCTGATAAAAAGCAGAAGGGAAGATGTTTGAGATGAGAAAGCCAAGGCAAGTGTCTGGTGCAGGTCCTCGTGGTGGCGCTGGCACTCAAGCCTGGATAAAGTTCCTTATTCCATTCGGGCCAGATCACACAAGGTCCAGGGAGTGAGGGCCACCTTCTTCGAGGTCCAGTGTTGACCACACATTGAATCTGAAAGACAGACTCTGAGTCCTGGGACAAGGTGGAAGCACAACGTTTCCTGTCCTGTTCTGTCTCATTACTGATTGAGCTCCCCAAGGTCCGCCCATCTCTCCCAAGCTCTGCTTCAGTGTCCATGGCTCACTGTGCCGGTCAGTGCCTCACACGGGGAGGTCAGTGCCCACTGGCTGAGGGAATAGGCAGACTTGAGTTTGAATCTCAGCTCTGCATTTAGTGTTTGACCCTTATTCAAGCTTTCTGAGCCACAGTTTCCTCACCTATTTATCACTAGGTGTCCAGTGGGGACTGAATGGAAACTTTAAGCTGGAAGAACTATCATTTTAGAGACACTAAGTCATCTGCCTCCTAGAGTGGGCACTTTGCGGGCTGCTTTAAGCCAGGGACATTGGCACTCAGCAATCACAGGGTGCTTCCAGCTGGCATTAAGTTTTCTTTTCTGTATCCCCCTTGGCGTGGAGCTGCTGTCCCATGGAGTTAAAGAAAATCATGCCCTTCTAAATTTGAGGAAGTGTGTTCCCTACCTGGAAGTTAGTATTTATCTTAGGGACGTGTTTGGTGGTGTTTGGGTGTATGTATGGAGCATGTGTGTGTGTGTGTGTAGGTGACTGTGTGTGTCCGTCCATGTGTGTGTGTCTGTGAGTCTACGTGTGTGTCTCTGTGTGTGTGTGTGTGTATATGTGACTGTGTGTGTGTCTGAGTGTATGTGTCTGTGCCTGTGAGTGTATCTGTGTGTATGTCTGTGTGAGTGTGTGTCTATGTGACTGTGTGTCTGTGTGCGTGTCCGTGTGTGTCTGTGTGTGTCATGTGTCTGTGTGTTGTGTGTCCGTGTGTGTGTGTCTGTGTGTGTGTGTGTGGTATGTCTGTGTGAGCGTGTCTGTGTGTGTGTGTGTCTGTGTATGTCTCTGTGTGTGACTGTGTGTGTTTGTGTGAGTGTGTATGTGTCTGTGTGAGTGTGTATTTGTATTTTGCTCCCAGGAAATGGGAGGTGAAGACCTCACTAAAGTAGGAAGGGCGTGTGGGCCGGGCTTTGGCCCTTTGTGCTGGAAGTGGTGGAGAGGGATGGCCTGGCTTGGCACAGTTCCGCCTTGCCTGTGCTGCCAGCCTCTTGTGAGAGATGCCATGGGGGAAGGATTTGGGAAAATGCACAGTGCACTCTTCTGAGTGCTTTATCTGGGCTAAAACTCTACAGAGTGTAGCTGTGGCTCTGAAACAAATAGAGGCTGGCCCTGTCAATTGTTTTGGGGCGAAGTTAATCCAGGGTAAGAGTCAGAGGCAGCCTAGAAGGCAGGGTGAAAACTAGCCAGATGAAGGCTTTGCCTGGGAGTTGGGTTTATACCTCTGGGCTTAAGGAGTAGCCACTGCTAACAACAGTTGTACTTTTTCCTCTGAGTTGCAATTCCCTTCTCATGCCTCCAAGCCTCCACTCAGGTAACCTGGCAGTGGGGAAATTGAGAGGCACAGTGTCCACGCACTAATACTGAAGATGAGATGTGGATGCATGGAGCACATTTTGAAAAGCCCTGGCCTTTTATAAGGACCTGGGCCTTCTAGTATTTTCCTTGCCACCTCTCCACCTGCTAACACATGCTGTGCACATAGTAGGCGCCCAGAAAATGTGTGTTGCTTGAATGGAACTGAGAAACCATTCTAGCCCAAACCATGAGGCCCCTGGCTCACCCCCTCCTGCCATGCCCATCTAGTTTTCAATGCCAAGCTCTCATGTCAGGGTTTTTCATCTCCATCTTCCTCTGCATTCCTGTTGTCCACTTTAGGGGAAGGGTCCTGATTGGACTATTGCAGTAGCCTCCAAGTAGCCTGAACTCTGCTCACACTCTCCCATCCCCCATCTGCTCAGCAGACTGTTGATTCTCTGCAGTTTGCTGCTTTGACGATGTCCCTCTCCAGCTCCAAATCGTTACTGGCTCTCCATTGACTACACGTAAAATGCAGACTTCTCAGCCTGATCTTCCACAATCTGACGTCAGCCTGCCTCCTCATCCTGCCTGGGCCTGGCGGCACGCCAGCCAATTCAGACCACCTGCCATTTTTCTTTTTCTCCCCTGAATCTGGAATTGCTGCCAGTGAAACCTTCTCTTTCCCTCAAGGAGCACCTTGAATGCTGGCTCCTCCACATCACCTTCCTGACCCTCTCAGCTCAAAGAGGTTTCTCTGCATCTGAACTCCATGTGTTCCAGTCTCTGGGTCCTTGCCATGCACTGCTGAGGCATGCTGTGTGCCCGCTGCCATCCCTCCTCAGGCTCAGAAGCAGAGCCTATGACTTAGTCACTTTGGTCTCCCCAGCGCCCAGAGCAGATATTTGCACAGAAGAGGAGCTCAATAAATGTTTGTTTAATGAACAAATATATAATTATGACCAAATGCCCTGCTTTCGTACAGTGATATTCAAGTCATCCTAGGCAAAAAAAAAAAAAAAACAACCCTATTTACCTTCCAAAATTACCTCTCATAATGGTCAAAATTAAAATAAACACTTTGCGGATTAAGACCTGGCCTGTCATATTGTATCTGACACCATTAAGAACCAAGGTTGGGGTGCCTCACAGTTGACTTCCACTGATCTAAGATGTCAACAACATCATCTGCCTGATAGGGTGACATCTGAGCTCCAAGGCATGCACTCCTGTCCTTTGGGTGCTCACCCCTGGTTTCATACACCCTACGACCTGGGTCACTGCCTGCCTCTCTGACTCAAGCCTTCTCCTGGACAACTGCACCTTTGATCTTGGATTATGTTCCTGTTTTGCTTTCACTTTCCAGTTCTTATCTGCTAGGGTGCTTTAGGTGTAAGCAACAGGAAGTCCTGTGGCTAATGTAGGCGTTAAAGAGCTTATTGGAAGCATGTAGCAGAGCCCATGGAACTGAATGGAGGGCAGAGAACCAACTCAGAGCAATTAGAATTGGGCTCACAAACAGGATGGGGTGTGGGTGTCAGAAACAGGAGCTACTGATAAAAGAACTGGCCTTTTCATTTTTGTTTTTATTTATTTATTTATTTTTGAGACAGTCTTGTTCTGTTGCTCAGGCTGGAGTGCAGTGGCGTGATCTCAGCTCACTGCAACCTCTACCTTCCAGGTTCAGGCAATTCTCCTGCCTCAGCCTCCTGAGTAGCTGGGATTACAGGTGCACGCCACCACACCAGGCTAATTTTTGTATTTTTAGTAGAGATGGGGAGCTTTACCATGTTGGCCAGGCTGGTCTCAATCTCTTGGCCTCGCGTGATCCGCTTGCCTCGGCCTCCCAAAGTGCTCGGGAGGCTGAGGCAGGAGAATGGTGTGAACCCGGAAAGTGGAGTTTGCAGTGAGCCGAGATCGCTCCATTGCACTCCAACCTGGGCGAGAGAGCAAGACTCCGTCTCAGAAAAAAAAAAAAAAAAAAAAAACGCTAGGATTATAGGTGTGAGGCACTATGCCTGGCCTGAAAGGACAACAGGTTCTTAAGGGGTTGCCATTGCTGCTCCTACTGCCAGGGCTAATGAGTGTCGACCATTTTGCCTTTTTGTCACTGTGCTCTAGATTCAAACTCCAGGGAGAATCCAAGTGGGCCTAGCATGTGCTTCTGTTCCACGGTCTGCTGCTCTATCTCCGTTTTTGCCCATCTCTCACAGTTCCATCTATCACCCGATACCTACCCAGACGTGCATACAGCACCCCACAAGGCGTTTCCAGGGTCGCCTCCAGCAGGGTGCTGGATTTCTGCCTAGCCCAGGTAACACAGCCTTCCGAGCAGTGATACAAGCAGCAGCAAGACAATTAGCCACCGAGGGAATTGTCCTCTGCTTACCCATCACTGTAGAAAGTAAGCATTTCCCTTGCTTAGCCGAGATTACAGGTCTTTAGTGACCAATACATAAAGCAAATTTGGGTTGGGATTCAATGAGTGACTTTAAATCACAAACGTTATGTTTTCTTTCCCGTGGCACGAAATGCATAGGTCAATTCTGAAAACTCAGTGACCAGTTCTTATACTAGAAATGCAAACTTGAGGACGATTTACTCATTAGCTAGTTACTCATCCTTCCCGGGCATTAGCAACGGGATCTTCAGGCACAATAGACATATTCACATTGTTGATCCTGGTTGTTCCAAGACCAACATAAGCTTCCTGGGAAACGAATCTGAGCAGAAGTCAAAACCACAGTGTTCTTCATTTCTACCCATTGGACTTGGGATTCACTTAATGCTAGCTTTCTCCCTAATGAAAGGTAAGGGAAATATCAACTAGAAATTTCATAATCAGAGTGTTTGCCTCATTTGCTATTTTTAAGCACCACAGACTTTGAAACTAAGAATGTGCATTAGTCTGGCCAATGCTGCTGGTGGATGTGGACTGAAGTTCGTGTCTGCAAAGGTACAATTGAGAGGACAAAGAGTGGACATAAATAATGAATTAAGAGTGGCTCCGATGAGAGCCTCTTCGTCCAGCAGCCTCAAAATGAAAGCACGCAGCCGATGACTCATTGGATAATAGTAAATATGATGGGCTCATAAAACCACTGGTTCCCACGGGGGCTGTTCGGCAGCCTTTGTCTGGTCTTGAGCTTGTTATGTGCGGAAGCTACCAATTTAAGCTGCCCTTCCCCCAGCAAAGACGTGGCTCCTGGGCAGAGAGTTATTTGGGTGATTTGCAAAGTGTGGGTGGCACAGGGAGAGGTGGATTGTCCCCCAAGGGATGTTCCTCTGCTCCCCTGCATGTGCCCTGGCCTGATGCCAGTTCCAGGCAGGTCCCTATCTGGGAGATCCGGATGCTATATGGACTTCATTAAGGGGAAGGCAGAGACCTCGGCTCCAGGGAGCCAGAAATGGAAAGGAGACATGGCCTTAACATAAAGTAAGGGTTCTGACTCCAACCTGGGAGACGAATAAAGAACATAAACATGTCTTTCCTCCACTACGCTAAGCAGTTCAAGCCAGAGTAGGACTGATAATAACAATAGAAAGAACCTACATTCTGTAGGGATATTGTTGCAGTGAAAGTGTTTGTCTTCAAACAGGGGGAGGCCATGTGGGCAGAGGCATTGAACTGGTTCTCCGAGGTCTCTTGGCACCTCACTGGGACCCACGAGGAGAAGGCAGAAGCAGCATGAGTTGGGAACATTTTCTCAATGTTAATGTTATCTGAAAATATCACAGAGTTTCCTGTCACTGGAGGTGTGTGGGAATATACTTGTTCATTCACTGGGTAATTTTCCAGCCATCTAACATCCCTTGATGCCCCAGGCATAGATTCGACATCAACCTGTGATAAGAAATAGAGGCACAGGGTGCTGACTTCTCCTTGCAATTGGGTTGGATGCCATAAGAGGTAGGTTCTTAACTCAAATACCTCAAGTGCAGGAATAACTGATAAAGAGGGAATTAGCCTCAGCTCCGCCTGCAGACTGCACAGGCAAAGGGAAGGAGGTGTGAAGATTAGAGTGCATTGAGTTTATGAGGTATTGCAGGTATTGGGCTCGACACTTATTATAAGAACTCTGGACTGGGAGTTAGGGATTCAGTGACTGTGTTACCTTGGGTGAGTCACTTACCCTCTCTGGTCTTTAGTTTCCTTAGCAGTCAAAGTTACTGATGAAGGGTGTCCAGGTTCTTGGCATCTTGAACAAAGAATTGGACAAAACACATGAACAAAGCAAGGAAAGAATGAAGTGACAAAAGCAGAGATTTATTGAAAATGAAAGCACACTCCACAGTGTGGGAGTAGGCCTGAGCACAGGGGCTCAAGGGCCCCATGACAGAATTTTTTGGGGGTTTAAATATCCTGTAGAGGTTTCCATTGGTTATTTCACATACACCCTATGTAAATGGAGAGGATGAAGTAAAGTAACAAAGTCATTTACTCAGTGAATGCCCATGTAAATGGAGAGGATATTTCCTGTCATAGATGAAGTGTGAATCAGTCTTATGTTCCCTGCCTCCAGACCCTATTTTCCTGCCTCAAAATAGCAATAACACCTACCCTTACTCTCTCCAAAGGGCTGCGATGAAATGATGAATCAATGAATTAACTAAGTAAGTAATTCATGTATCCATCCAACAAACACTTTTCCATGGCCCCTTGGTGGCAGGCATCATGCTCAGTGCTGATGAAAAGAAGACAACTGGGACCAGGCTCACTTTTGAGTGGCCTGCAGCTTCACGTGGGAGGAATGTGCAAATAGGACAGTGTGGCAGGTGACATCCACTAAAGTGGAATGAGCAAGGACTCAGAGGACTTAAGGCAGGGTGTGCTTCTGATGGAAGATGGGAGAGGGTAGGAGATGTGCTGCAGCTTTCTCTGTCTGGGGGAAGTTGAAGAGAACAGTAACTTTTAACATTATTGTCATAAGGACAGACTACAGAATGCAAAAGACCCCTGTAAATAGGAGAGATATGTCCTGAATCTGTGCAAAGCCCCAGAGTCACGAATATCACCACAGCACTGACAAGGGCCCTTTTTCCCGGGTCATTTTCCAAAAGGAAGCAAACTCTGGATCGCTTTCCAATTGTCATTGCAACTGATGAGGAGAGAACAAGAAATGGGAACTGAGAGGCACCTGAACCAGGCTCTTGCTCACGCCTGCTCGATGGTCTCTTCCCCCACACCAGCTTTTCAGGGCCTGGGATTTAAATGCAGAGCTGCAACTGATTACAGACCTTGGGATCTGGGGGTTGCTAGCAAACAGTCAAAACCAAAAATAGTAAATCTGCAAATAACAAGGGTCAATTACCCTCTAAGGATGCATCTGCCTATGCGACACACAATATTTATGTTGTAAATTCCTAGGGGGCTGGGTGGAGAGTTTTTTTTCTTTTCCCCCATCTGGCTCTGGCCCACTGAACCTATGCACTGTGGATACTTTGGAAATACAGATGATGTGACAAAGCAATGGTTTTTTCTTTGCAAACAGACACCTAACTGGATAATTTTGTGGTCAATGACACTGGGGACTCTGGAGGTCAGCAAACCTGGGTAAAAATCCTAGTTCTGCACCTGACTAGCTGTGTGAACTTGGGCAAGAAATAAAAGCTCTTCATGTCTCAGTTTGTTCATCTGCAAAATAAGTGTAACAACACCACTAACCTCATAGGTAAGGAATGAATGAGATAGTGCATGCACCCTGAGCCAACAGTGAGAGCTCAATAAACGGTTACCGGTAGCAGCGTCTTATTATTGTCTCCATCTTTGTCTTCACCTTCTTGACTCCTGAAGGCTGGGAGTAGAGGGGAGGATGGCCGAGGTCCCCATAGGGTCTTCTGCATAGCTCCTCAGCTCCTGGACTCTCACCCCAGCACAGACACTGGCCCCAGAACCAGTTTACCTGTTAGTTCAGTGCCTCAGAAACTTGAGTGTGCGGCAGAATCAACAGAAGCACTTGTTTAAACACAGGCGCTGCCCCACTTGCTGGGTTTCTGGTTCAGTAGGTCTGGGGTGGCTCTTGTCTGATCATTTGCATTTCAAAGGAGTCCTCAGGTGATGCTGCTGCTGCTCATCCAAGAATTATAGTTTGAGAACCACCGCCCTAGTTTAGTCCCGGGGCCCTGCCCAAGTGTATCCAATCATCAGCTCCTCTGAATGCCATTTGCCCAATAGCTGAACTGGCTCTCAAAAGCTGGCTGTTCTTACCAATAGGGAAAAGTCAATTATCCCATGCATGTGGTCACTTCTGAAAATTTTCCTTTTTACCTAATATTATTAATTCAAATTCTTGAGCTCCCAAAACACTAAGTGATATGGTTTTGCTGGGTCCCCACCCAAATCTTATCTTGAATTGAAATTCCCATAATCCTCATATATAGAGGGAGGGACCTGGTAGGAGGTGATTGGATCACGGGAGCGGCCTCCTCCATGCTGTTCTCTTGATAGTGAGTGGGTTCTCATGAGGTTTTATAAACGACAGTTTCCCCTGGGCTTTCCTTTCTCCTTCCTGCCGCCTTGTGAAGAAGGTACTTGCTGCCTCTTCACCTTCTACCATGATTGTAAGTTTCCTGAGGCCTCCCCAGCTATATGGAACTTTGAGTCAATTAAACCTCTTTCTTTTACAAATGACCCAGACTTGGGTTGTATCTTTATAAAAGTGTGAAAATGGACTAACACACTAAATAAGAGGTAGCCCAGTTTTCCTGGGTGATAAGGCCCATGAGGGCAGGGACTGGTGTGCCTGCTTCTCCACTGCCTCTCCAGGACACAGGGCATTTTTATCAAGTGAAATAAATTGTGGTGGCAGGTGCCTCAGCCAGAAGGGTTTTCTCGTGGTTGATGCCTATGTCTCTGATACCAGAGGAGGCCTAAGGTACTTTATGGTGGAGTTGGTACACTTCCCTTTGCTTGGTACCCTAGTGGATAGTCCAGCCCTGAAAGCTCTTCTAATATTTAATGCACTGGAAACTGCATGAGCAACTTTTTATATCTGGAGCCTGTGCATGGCGCTGAGCATCCCATGATGAGTACTACCATGAACATTACCCCATTGTCACCTCCTTCAGGAAGTCTTCCCTGAATGTCCCTCCACTGTTGGGCATGGTGCTCTTTCTCAGTGCTTCATCGAGAGCCTGTGTGTCCTCCTTCACCATCCCACTTATCCCATTGTGTTACATGTTATCCTGTTTGCTTCACAGTCTCTCTTCTGAGAGTTTTTGAGGACAGGAACTGTGTTTTATTGGCATTTGATGACTGTTTGTTGAATGACTGACTGAATGAATGAACATGGAATCATCTGAAGTTACATGACCAATAAGCACGTATTCAACAAATGCTGCTGAAAGATCGCAAACATCTCCTTATCCTCTTCCTGCCTGCAGCTCCCTCAGTCCCCCTGGGATCCCCACAGGTGGCTCCTGTATGTAAGAGCTGTGAGCTCAGAGAGTGAAGGAGCCTTAAGAAGGCGGTGTTCTCATGACTCTAAAACCTGCCCCCTTTCCACAAGTGAAGCTTTGCCCCACTCCCTCCCTCCAGGCTCCAGCCTCCAGGTCTGGCACCCTACTGGCTGGTAGGTTGGGGTGAGGTATTGAAGGAGCCCTCCATGGTAACTGGGGGCTGGCCCTGACCTTGTGCCTGGGACGGGAGTGATGAGAAGCAGTGGTCTGAAATATATCCCCTCCTCCTCAGACTAAGGGCTGCTTACCTACCTCTCTGAGTCCTAGCTTCTCCTCTGTGAGATGGGAATAATAAAAGTACCAGCCCTGTAACATTGCTGTGAAGATTAAATGAGATATTTGTATAGTGCTTGGGATGCTGTCTGGCATATAAAAAGTGTTCAACAGGTAACATTAGCTATTCTGTTGATGATGACCACGACGATGAAACATAGAACACTGTGTTACTCCCTTGTGTCCTGTCAACCTGTCTGGAACCTGAACTCTTCTGAGACCAGGGTTTGCCTGGCTCTGGAGACCTCCCCTGCAGGGATCGCATCCAGGCCCACACCTGCTATTTCACCTCCACTATGCTGTTTTCTGGGATGTTAGCGTCCTACCTGCTCCCGGTACCCCTGCCTGCTGGGACACTGCCCTAGCACCTACCTCCCTGACTCGACCATGTATGTGTGACAAGCCGCTGCCACCTGCTGCCACTCCGACTCAGGGTTCCACTTGCCTGGTTCACTGCCCCTTGTTATCAACATCTGATTTCATTCCTTAGCACTTACCCCTGGCTGACCTTGCCTCCACATCCCTTCCCAGACAAGAAACCTAACCAAATGTGGTATGCTGCTGCATTTTACTCCCCCAGACTTTATTTTGTCTTGGGAGGAGCTTCCAGGAGACCCTCCACACCCATACCCATCCTTACCTTCTCCTGGAAAGTGCCACATGGAGTCCCTGACCTCCAGTGATGCTGGATTGTTTGGTTCTTGTTCGTAGCATGTACATTGCTATACAACAGTGAACACTGGAGAAGAGATGTAAATCCATCACTTTCTGGGTCCATCTAGGATCCCTTTCCACCAAATCCAGGGAAGAAGGGAGTCTGCAGAAAGTTTGATCTTAATCAATGGTTTTACAAAGCTCACCTCGGACTCTCACAGTGCTGGTTCAAAGACTATATGCCATGAGGCTGAGTTTGGGGAGCAGAGAAATACATTGTTGCTATTATGGATGAAGCAATTATTGCAAATCTATTTTTAATCTTCTCTTCCTTTTAAAATAATCAAAGCTGTCTTTTCATAAGAGGAAGAATCCAGGCTTTGATATGAGGAAAGGTGCAAAAAGCTCCCCTTCTTTTAACTGAAAATGCTAATAGAGCAGCCACTTATTTTTTTAACCTTCATTAACTGCATTAGCCTGCATTAACACCTTTTAAAACCTCTTTTAAATTGTGTTCAATTCACTTTCTTTAATCTCTGCTTTTCCAGGAGTGTGGAATCATTTTGATCCTCATCTTCATCTTTTCTTTGATGACAACTTTGGGTTTAATTTGTATCTGGGAATTGAAATGCAAATTTGCAATTACCCACCATTCCCTTCTCCTCATGCTCTGCTGCAGTGCTAGGAGGCACACGAATGCAGATGCTGGGTGTCCCTGGCCAGAGCACCCTTTCAGCCCTTCCCAGGTCCCGTGGGTGGGGGAACAGTTTTCTCTGCTCCTGTAGGTTCTGGGCACTTGACACAAGTTGTATAAAGAGTTCAGTGCTCTGTCTATACATTACAAGCCTTCACCTAGGGGGTAGAAACTGTTTGCTTTTCAAACATTTTTGAGGAGATTCTCTTTTGTCTCCTGGACATCGTATTTCTTTGTCCTTTGCCAGACTGTCTTACAATAGTGGGGGAATGTTGTGTACATTTTCAAAAGAAGAAATATATAAAACTATATTGGTTGCTCATTAAGTTAAACATAGAGCTACCATATGACCCAGGAATCCACTCCTGGTGTATACTCAAAAGAATTGAAAGCAGGTGTTCAAAAATACCCTGTGCATGCTGTGCATAGCAGTGCTATTCCCAACAGCCAAAAGGTGGAAACAGCCCAAATGTCTATCAACTGATGAATGGATAAACAAATGTGGAATCTTCATGCAATAGAATACTATTCAGGCTTCAAAAGAATGAAGTACTGGTACACACTGTAACACGAACAAACCTCGAAAACATTATTCTAAAGAAAGAAGCCAGGCATGAAAGTCCACGTGTTATGTGATTCCATTTGTATGAAATGCCTAGAGTGAGCAAATTCACAGAGACAGAAGGCAGATTAATTGTGTTCTACCTCCAACTGGTGAGACTTCACTCTGCCCCTGCTATCGCCTGACAACCTTGTGTTTTCCTTTTTAATCTACTAGGGAAGAGAGTCTGAGTGGCCCAGATTTGTGTGTGTGTGTGTGTGTGTGTTTGTGTGTGTGTGTGATCCTTACCCAGGGCAGGGCTTGGGGCATCTTCACAATTCTTGGCCCCAGCCCAGTATCCATCAAGGACTGTTCCCAGAGAATGGGAGTCCAGGAGTAGTCACTCCACTGGTGCCCATGACACTGTTCCTCAGTGGCTGGTGCCAGACAGGGATGAAATGAACCAGGACATACAGAGGAGTGAGGGAGCAGCCCTGGAACCAAGCCTGACCATCCCCTGGCCAGCATCACCTTCTCTTCCTCTCCTCTGACTGAAAGCTGCAGCTTCAAGCATCTTGAGAGTGCGGCACCTCGGCCCACCTGGTTCTCCTTTCACTTTTCGCCTCAAGCTAAGACTGACAAAACTTCTCACGCCCCGGTGTATGATGTTCCCCTTCCAGAGTCCAAGTGATCTCATTGTTCAATTCCCACCTATGAGTGAGAACAGGCGGTGTTTGGTTGTCTGTTCTTGCGATAGTTTACTGAGAACGATGGTTTCCAGCTGCATCCATGTCCCTACAAAGGACACAAACTCATCCTTTTTTATGGCTGCATAGTATTCCATGGTGTATATGTGCCACATTTTCTTAATCCAGTCTGTCACTGATGGACATTTGGGTTGATTCCAAGTCTTTGCTAATGTGAATAGTGCCGCAATAAACATACGTGTGCATGTGTCTTTATAGCAGCATGATTTATATTCCTTTGGGTATATCCCCAGTAATGGGATGGCTGGGTTATATGGTATTTCTAGTATTATGGGGAGGAAGGAGGGGGGAGGGATGTCATTGGGAGTTATACCTGATGTAAATGACGACTTGATGGGTGCTGATGAGTTGATGGGTGCAGCACACCAACATGGCACAGGTATACATATGTAACAAACCTGCACGTTGTGCACATGTACCCTAGAACTTAAAGTATAATTTAAAAAAAAAAAAAAAAACCTTCTCACGCTCAGTTCTAATCTCACCTCATCCTTGAAGCCTTCCTTGGTTAGCCCCAACCCGAACTAACTTTTATGTCCCTCCTCTGTGTTTCTCTTTCCCTATATCATGCACATGACTCTGAGCACAGATTTCCAATTGATGCCTCTGGAGTGTAACTTCTCACGGTATGTGTGTATGTGTGTTCTCTGCAATCGTGCTGTGTGGGCCACTCATTTGCAGCCTTTCTAGCACCAGCACAGTGCTTAGTGGTGTGGAGGGGTGATTAGGAGTCCATGGTGGCAACTCCCTAAAGGTCACAGGTGAGATCTGGATGGAAAGTGGATGGAAAAGGACTCTGCTGCCCAATGAGTCCCCATCTGACCTGGCCAGGGCCACAGAAAGCGGGTTGCCCTGCAGAGCTGTAGGCCTAGGCCACTGGGGATCTATGTGCGTGAAGACTAGAAGGACCTCATGGGAAGATCTCATTCTAAGAGGAAAAAGGTGAGGGGGTGGGGAGGCGGAGGGATGGGGAGGCGGCAGGGGTGGTGGGCGGTGGGGGATGCACAAGCGTGACCCTTCTCAGAGCACAGGGGCAATTGTAGTGTACTGCACGCTGTTCACTGCTCAGACTCAAAAAGAAAAGCCACCCCTTGACTCCACCGAGTTTAGGGTCCTCACTGGAGAGATAAGACTTCCATGAGGCAGCTTAACTGTATTTGAATCTCAGATGTCCCATTGACTGGCTGAGAGCAAGCCTTTTAACCTAAGTTTTCTATTCAACAAAATGGGCACGAAAATGCCCATTTTGCAGGGTAGTTGAGATGATGAAAGAGAATGGATTCAAAGCACTTCACTGCACAGCAGATACTGACTGCTCAGTGAGTAGAAGTGACTGATATGACTTAGGGCTAGAGGGCGTGGTCAGGAACTCCTGGAGTTCAGAGGAGTCTGGAGGAGCCCATGAGTAACTGGGAAGGCCTTGGGGCTCCAGGGCCCTCCCTGGCAGCTGGCTTCTGTTGGCTCCTTGAGGTGTGGTGAACATCTCCCAGGAAGCAGAGGGAGCCCAAAAACCCTGTTTGCTCTGAGGTGGTGGCACAGAGACGCATTTGCAGAAGGCAGCCTCCCCTGTGTCCTGCCTGGCTGGTCTGTCCAGGCTTGAATAGAGGCTGGCAATCGAGGAAAGGCAAACCTTCTCAGCAAGGGGACCTCTCCTGCTTGTGTTTACCAGTTGTCTGCTCCTATTCTGACCTGAGAAATGATAAAGACTCAGCCAGGCATGGTGGCTCGCACCTATAATCCTGGCACTTTGGGAGGCCAAGGCAGAATGCTCATTTGAGGTCAGGAGTTCGAGACCAGCCTGGCCAACATGGTGAAACCCTATCTTTACCAAAAACTACAAAAAATTAGCTGGACATGGTGGTGGGCACCTGCCATCCCAGCTACTCGGGAGGCTGTGGCAGGAGAATTGCTTGAACCTGGGAGGCAGAGGCTACAGTGAGCCAAGATCATGCCACTGCACTCCAGCCTGGGTGACAGAGCGAGACTCTGTCTAAAAAAAAAAAAAAAGAGGGAAAGAAAAATAAATGATAAAGACCCATGGTTGTTAAGATGCTTGTGGCTGGGGGCATGCCATCCTTGGGTGACCCCCCTGACCCTCAGTACTCTTGAACCTCAGCAGTGGAGGGACAGGTAGAGTGTTTTCTCCTGTAGACTTTGAGGGGTGCAGAAGGGTTGGAAGTCAAGTGCACTGATTACAACTCTTGCAGACCTTTTCGCAGGAATGAGCGAACTGCAGGGGCCTAATGTAAGGAACTCACATTCAGTGAAAGACACTAGGCTTAGAAAAGACTGGTTTAAGGGGCTAATTGGGGGCCTGGGGGTAGGGGGAGAAAGACAGACTGGAGTAAAAGTCCCTGCGAAGCTGTGAGGGAGGAGAGAAGTCTGTGTTGGAGAAAGGCTTGGGAGGGGTTGCCTGACCAGGAATGGAGGACGCATTCTCATTTTCATGCTTGCTCTGTTTTTGTCTCCTCTTCTGTGCCTCTTTTCATCATCTCCTAGAGAAACTCCTCTATGAACCTGAAGTCATCAACTCCTCCATGTGTGCCCCTGCCTGGGGCAGACTCCCTGGGCAGGGCTGGGGGAAAGGGGTTTGCTGGTAAAGCTGGTTCCCAGTTAGGGCAGTGCTGCAGACCAGACTTCCCAGGAAGCCTCTCCTCTCTGGCATGTGTACACAGGCAAAAGTGCATGCTACGTGCCTGTGGGCATGCAGGGTGGGGTGGCAGGAGCGGGCACAGGTGGAAGCGTCTGGGTGGGAATCTGGGTATGCTCCTGTGCTCATGCATTTGTGGGTGTGTGTGTACATGCATGACTGTCCCCGAGTGCGTCTTTGTGAGTATGGGCATGTGCACAGGTGCACACCACAGGAGAGTTGGAATTTGGTATGTTTTTCACGGATATGGCTAGGGACTTGGCCTTATTGCTCCAAGTCACACAGCCTGAATTATTTTGCTGCTTCAGTTGTGTATGGCATCTCCTCTTTTTCAACTTATGGATGGAGAAGTTACTGCTAGAGAGAAGACTAGACATAGCAGGGAGTCCTCAGAGCATTCCACAGATCCTTGGTGCAGGCCACCTGCTGGCAATGGAGCCTCTGCAGCTCTTGGCCTTTGGTGGCTTCCCTTGTCCTCCTCCTGCTCCCACTTCCAGCCTGAGCTCACTGTAGGTGCTCTGAGAGTGGCCAAGAGAGTCTAGCTTTGGAGAAGACTGTGAGAGGCCGGGGGTAAACAGAGTCGGAACCAAGAGAACTGCGTGGAGTTTATCCAGTGCGGAAATTCAAGCTATTTCACTTGAACAGAGGGCAGCTGTTAAAGGACACAGCATATTATTTTCCAGGTGAGGCTCACAAAGGCCTCAACAAATGTACAAACTGCATGACCAGCATCAACACATTGCTTTACTGAGCACTTATCACTGAGCTGCAAATATGTGACCGGGGGCTGGATGAGTCCCACATTTTTTGGAGGGGTCAGCACATTTTAAAATTGTTGAATTCATTGCCTGCTTTTGAAAATTCCATGTAAAACCCATATTTCTGGCTTCTCTGGAAAATGGAAAGATTTAGCACCATTGGTCCTGCACCCTTCTCATAAGGCAATAATTGGTCAAAACTGGGTGGAGAACCCTCTTTATTTATTTATATTTATTTATTTTTGGAGACAGAGTCTCGCTTTGTCACCCAGGCTGGAGTGCAGTGGTATGATCTCAGCTCACTGCAACCTCCACCTCTCAGGCTTAAGCGATCCTCCCACCTCAGTCTCCTGAGTAGCTGAGACTACAGGCTACAGACACTCACCACCATGCCCAGCTAATTTTTGTGTGTGTGTGTATGTGTGTGTGTGTGTGTGTGTATATATTTATATATATATTTTTTTTGTAGAGATGGGGTTTTGCCATGTTGCCCAAGCTGGTCTTGAACTCCTGGGCTCAAGTGATCCAACTGCCTTGGCCTCCCAAAGTGCTGGGATTATAAGTGTGAGTCACCATGCCTGGCCTGTTTGAGTTTTTTATATGAACTTATATTTTTAAAATAAAATTTATACAATGAATTTTTTTTTTCTGTTTGTTTGTTGTAAAGTTGAAAACCCTGAAAACAACTATACCAAGGAGTTAACAGTGTTTAATATTGGGTCTTGGGAATAGGATTCTTTCCTTTTTAAAAAATTTTTATATTGCTGTTAAACAAACTAGATATTTTTCAAGGTGGTATTTTTGCTGCATTTTTCAAATGTTTAGAAATGAAAGCTTATAAATGTAATAAGATGATATAAATAAAGGGGAAGCAGCAGGCATTTTGCAGGAGGAACACTTAGAAGGGAAACAAGCTATCTTAATTCTTGGTGTTGACCGAGTCTTTGGAAGTGCTAGGAACAGAGCCGGACAGCGATGTAAAGTCCACTGGGCGAAACTCGGAATTTAAAGTCTAACCTGTGAGCAGTCACAGACAGAGCCTGAGAATCCTTTGATGCAGAAAGGTGACCATTTCAGCAAAGATTAGCATGGGATTATATAGAAATAGTGTATTAGTCTGTGCTGATAAAGGAGTATCTGAGACTGGGTAATTTATAATGAAAAAGAGGCTTAATGGGCTCACAGTTCCACGTGGGTGGGGAGGCCTCACAATCATGGTGGAAGGCAAAAGGCACATCTTACATGATGGCAGGCAAGACAGAATGAGAATCAAGCGAAAGGAGAACTCCCTTATAAAATCATCAGATCTTGTGAGACTTATTCACTACCACAAGAAACCACAAGATAATGATTCAATTATCTCCCACTGGGTCCTTCCCACACCACGTCAGAATTATGGAAGCTACAGTTCAAGAAGGGATTTGGGTGGGGACATAGCCAAACCATATCAGATAGATATAGATGATAGATAGGGAGATATAGATGATAGGTAGACATATATACATAGATAGAGATGATTAGGTAGATATAGATGACAGGTAAGATACATAGATAAAGAGAAGGAAGCCAGATGGATAGACAGAATGTGATCCAGAGGCAGACCCTGGATGAAAAGGAACCAGATGTAGAACAGGAGTGTGGACTTCAGCCATTCTTCCCCTGGATACATCTGACAAAGGGGTTCTCAATTTTCCATGTATTTAACGGAGTATCTGATAAGACACTGGATTATAAAATCAAGTTGGAGCTGGAAAACTGCCCTGGAGACCTGCAAACATTTGCAGCAATGTTGGATGGGGATTGGAATTCATTATTTTGCCAGTCCCACTTGGTGAGGTCTTTAAGTCAAGGCAGTAGATACCTGCCCATTTTTCTTGAGGAATCTTTGAAACGTCAGTGACGTGCCCTGGAAGCAGAGGCTGCAGCCCGCGGTATTCAGTGTCTGTTTAGAATGTACCTAGTGTGTTAGCAGAGACTGATCTTGTGGCATCAGAGTCCTGCTTACCTCCAACATCTAGATTCACAATAGTCCATGTTGGAAAATTACTGTTTGTACGCTACGCTGTTTTCATCCTCCTTTCTTGAATTTTCTCTGGGAGATCTGAAGCCGAGACTGAACTGGGCCAAAAGAGGTGAGTGAGCTGCATTCTCTCTTCCTCTCAGATGACTGTGCATGGGACTGGGCTTAGGTGGCCCCTGAACTTCCCTTATTCAGTTGGGTGACCCCTAAAAACAGGAGTCTTTTTGATTGTCAGGTCTGGGTCCAGGTGGTCAGACTATACCTTGTGGAAGCCTAGGAATTCTCCTGAAGGAAAGGGATGTCCTGGGGCGTGGAAGGAGGCAGGTCTTGCAATGGGGAGGGGAGGCTTTTCTTCTCCCTCTGGGGCCAAAAGAGTGGACTGTGGGGTGTGGTGGCTCCTGGAGACAGAGCTGCTCCCCTCCATATGGAGCCTGCTGGGAGCTGGGCAAACATTCTGAGGTCAGGTTTTTCGACGATGAGCTCTAAGACTAGTAACTTCTAGCAGAAGTTGTAAATTAACCTCCATATTGTACATAAATCACGCCTAAACCTTCAGTAAAATTGCATTAACATACTGGCTCTGTCTTAGCTGAGTCTGAGGGTGGAGACACTGGCTCGCATCCAGGACCGAGATGAAACAGTCAGGGAGTGATGTATGCAGTGGCCTGGAGAATCGAGTTATGAGACGGCAGGAGGTGCCCCCCATACAGTGCAGATGCAGCCTGGGACCAAACAGCCAGGGGTGGAGGTAATAGGGAACAATCAGTGTCCTGTTGGTCCTATTAAACGTGTTCGGAGCCCACGAGGAGGCCCAGAAATCCCAGGGAATATTGACCTCCCTGCTGCCATATGAGATGGCTGCTTGGATGGCAGTGATTTGGTTATTAGGGGAAAGGTGACCCTTGAAATCCAGAGGGCTGGAGGCATTTGGGTTACTTGTATGAGCACTTAGGTAGAGAATGTATCTGTCAGTTCTCATTTCACAGGGAGTGCTCAGCCCTTCGTACTTGATCACTTGGGGGGCACTCTAAAACTCTGCATTTAAAGGCACTTTCTGTCATTGCTAGAGGGAGGGCCCTGTGCCAACTGCAGCCAATGACAAGGGCAGCCAAGGTTGCCGAGCAGGGGCTGGGTAGTGACGATCCCTTAGAGCATAGGGTTGGGTGAAGTGTGCGCCCGCTTGCTCACGCAGGACCCGGCCAGGCTTCTCTCCCACTGCGGTTCGCACTTCTCTGCCCCAAATAGACTTTCCTAGGTCAACCTTTTTGGACAAAGTAGACAGGAGTTATTCTGGAAACTAATTTTCCCATTCTCCACTTTGTGCCCCGGAATGTAGTTTGTGGAAAATCGATTTTTTTTCCTCATTCTTTGCCCCACCTCTCCCCACTCTGTACCTCTGTCGTTTTTGTTTTTCTGTAAAAAAAAAAAAAGTGATCGTGTTTCTTTTTCTAGCATAACTAATATATGCCCACTTATCCCTTTTAATTTGGGGGAGTACAAGCTTGCATTAGCCTGCTAGGTATCGCAATTGAACTGCTTTGTCTTTGTGTGGCCCAACAAAGGACCTGGGCTGCTGTGTCCAGGAAAATTCTTCACAGTGCTGGAGCCACCATACTGTGTGTGCCATTCACTTGGGGCCAGCAGAGCAGGGGTGTGGCCACTGGGGGGCGCTCAAGTCTCTGGGCTGCACTGACAGTGGTAGTGTCCTGACTTGGCAGGAAGAGGGTGCTGTGGAGCCAAGCATGGAGTACATAATTTTGGATAGGGTCAGCCCTACCTTTAAGGATTCACCTGGGACGACACCCTGGTTTGCTGCCAACTCCCAAGGGCGCCCCACCAGCAAATTCTTTTTTTAAATTTCAGCTATTATTTTGAATCCAGGGGTTACATGTGCAGATTTGTTACCCGAGTATATTGCATGTTGCCAAGGTTTGGGATATGAATGACTCTGTCACCCAGGTAATAAGCATAGTATCCAACAGGTAGTTTTTCAGCCCCTGCCCTTCTTTCTCTCTCCCAACTCTGGTGGTCCCCAGTGTCTGTTGTTCTCATCTTTTTGTCCATGTGTTTATGGACATGTGTTTATGTGTCCATGTTTAGCTCTCATTTATAAATGAGAATATGCAGTGTTTGGTTTTTTATTTCTGCATTAATTTGCTTAAGATTATGGCCTGTGGCTGCATCCATGTTGCTGCAAAGGACATGATTTCATTCTTTTTTATGGCTGCATAGTATTCCATGGTGTATATGTACCACATTTTCTTTATCCAATCCACTGCTGATGGGCACCTGGGTTGATTTCATATCTTAGCTATTGTGAACAGTGCTGTGAGGAATATACAAGTGCATGTGTCTTTTTGGCAGAACAATTTATATTCCTTTGGGTATATACCCACTAATGAGCTTGCTGGGTTGAATGATTGTTCTATTTTCAGTTCTTTGAGAAATCTCCAAACTGCTTTTCACAGTGGCTGAACTAATTTACATTTCTACCAACAGTGTATAAGTGTTCCTTTCTCTCCACAGCTTTGCCAGCATCTGTTACTTTTTGACTTTTAAATAATAGCCATTCTGACTGGTGTGAAATGGTGTCTTATTGTGGTTTTGATTTGCATTTCTTGGATGATTAGTGATATTGAACATTTTTTCATACATTTGTTGGACACTTGTATGTCTTCTTTTGAGAAGTGTCTGTTCATGTCCTTTGCCTACTTTTTAATGAGGTTATTTGTTTTTTTGCTTGTTGAATTGTTAATAGATTCTGGATATTAGACCTTTGTTGGATGCATAGTTTGTGAATATTTTCTCCCATTCTGTAGGTTGTCTGTTTAGCCTGTTGATAGTTTCTTTTGCTGTGCAGAAGCTCCTTAATTATGTCCCATTTGTCAATTTTTTGTTGTTGTTGTAATTGCTTTTGAGGACTTAGTCATAAATTCTTTGCCAAGGCTGATGTCCGGAATGGTATTTCCCAGGTTTTCTTCCAAGATTTTTATAGTTTTAGGTCTTACATTTAAGTCTTTAATCCATCTTGAGTTAAGTTTTGTATATGGTGAAAGGTATGGGTCCAGTTTAATTCTTCTGCATATAGCTAACCAGTTATCCCAGCCCCAGATATTTATTGAATAGGGATTTCTTTTTCTATCACTTATTTTTGTTGACTTTGTCAAAGATCAAATGGTTGTAAGTGTTCCATATGAATTTTTTTCTAATTCTGTGGAAAATGATGTTGGTAGTTTGATTGGAATAGTATTAAGTCTGTACATTGCTTTGGGCAGTAATGACCATTATAACAGTATTGATTCTTCCAATCCACAAGCATGGAACATTTTTCCATTTGTTTGTGTTATCTATGATTTATTTCAATAGTGTTTTGTAGTGTCCTGTTTAGAGATCTTTCACTTTCTTGGTTGGATGTATTCCTAGGTATTTTTTTTTAGTGTGGCTATTATAAATGGGATTGAGTTCTTCATGTGGCTCTCAGCTTGAATATTATTGGTTTATAAAAATGCTGCTGGTTTTTGTGTATTGACTTTGTATCCTGAAACTTTGCTGAAGTTGTTTATCAGTTATAAGAGCCTTTTGGCAGAGTCTTTAGGGCTTTCTAGGTATAGAATCATATCATCAGTGAAGAGAGATAATTTGACTTATTTTCCTATTTGAAAGCTTTTTATTTCTTTGTTTTGCCTAATTGCTCTCGCTAGGACTTCCAGTACTATGTTGAACAGGAGTGGTGGGAGTGGGCATCTTTGTCTTATTACTGTTCTTAAGGGGAATGCTTCCAGCTTTTGCCCATTCTGTATATTAGTTGTGGGTTTGTTGTAGATGGCTCTTATTCTTTTGAAGTATGTTCCTTTGATACCTAGTTTGTTAAGGGTTTTCATCACAAAGGATGTTGGATTTTATTGAAAGGTTTTTCTGCATCTATTGACATGATCATATGATTTTTGCTTTTAAGATTTTTTATGAGGGGTGAATAACATTTGTTGATTTGTGTGTGTTAAACCAACCTTGCATTCCAGGAATAAAGTCTGCTTGATGGTGGCGAATTGACTTTTTGTGTGCTGTTGGATTTGGTTTGCCAGTATTTTGTTGAAGATTTTTGTATCTATGTTCATCAAGGATATTGGCCTATAGTTTTCTTTTTTCAGTGTGTCTTTGCCAGATTTTAGTATCAGGATGATGCTGACTTCATAGAATGAGTTATGGAAGAGTCCTCCTTGATTTTTTTCAACCAGCAAATTCTACCATCTCTTGGACTCTCATTATGAGCAGGTCACTGAGTAGGACACTGGGTAGGGTGCCTTAAAAGCAGGATCACATTATATCTTCACATTAACCCTACAAGAGGGATGTTGTTATTCCTATTATACAGGTGAGAGCAAACTGAAGCTTAGGAGGGATAAGGAACTTGTTCAAGGTCAAGATTATCTAGCTAGTAAGGAGGAGTGGAGTTGAGAATCTCAGCTCACACAACTAACCCCAAGGCCCAAGCCACAGACCGCTCCTCTATGCTGCTCCCAGAGCTGGGCTGGGGAAGCACCACACTTCCCACGGGGGAGGAGAGGGAAGGTTTAGTCACAGAAGCTGGAAGCTCCCCAGCCCTGTCCACGTGTGGGTTGCTCGGGGACCTGTTATTTCACAGTGTCACTCTGGTTCTGTCTGAGAGGCACGTGACTGGCCAGGATGTGGAGACTTATCTTCAGGTAACACCTTGCTGGGGATGCTGGTGTGCAGAGTATAGTGTGAAGCCTGTGGGGTATGACTGCTCACACTGGATGTTCCTGGGCCTAAGCCAGTGACACTAGGGCTGTGAGTGCTGCTTGCTTACTCAGGGCTGCTCTAGGCGTGGGTACTCCTGGCTTGTCTGCCAGGAGCTGTGCTGAGTCTCCACTGTAGAGGAAGGTGAAGCCTCATGTCCAGGAAGGCTCACTCACATGTACTTGGAGGCTCCTCTGTCCAAAGCGCAGCAACAAGAGACTGATTTGAAATGAAGATGTAGGGTTGGGGCTGCCCTATGAGGAAGGGCAGGTCTTGTCAACCTGAGCTTCTTGGGATACCCCCATGGCTAACAGAACCACTTCTTGGAACTAGAAGTACAGACCAAATGAGCCTAAAGAGGAACTTGTAGATCACTTGGTCTGATGTCCTCATTTTACGGATGAGGAAACTGAGGTTTGAGGGAAGCTGTGACTCATCTAAAGTGACAAAACCAATGAGGGGTGGAGGCGAGCAATCTCCTGACTCCTCGCCACACCTGCAGGCCACACAAGGCCTTCCCTGTAGTGATGAAATCTATTTTCATCTTATTATCAGCTAAGTCCATCTTCCTGTTGGGCTTCCTACACCAGCTCCTCCTGGGCCAAACCAGACAGTCCCTTTCACTGCCCAAACAGTTCGTTCCTCTATCTGGGTGTTTGCCCACATTGTCACTCTCCCTGGACCTGCAGTGGCTGCTCATTTGTCACAGTGACTTGTCTGCTGAACTCCTCCTTATCCTTTACAACTGATATCAAAGATCTCTTCCAGGAAGCAACCCTCTCTACTGTCCCCACTGGAAATGGTCCCTTCCTCCTCTTTTTTTCCTGAACCCATTGTTTGGGCTTCTCTGTAGGATGAGTTATCTACTTTCTTTTTATTACAACAGTTTGCAACATGTGCACATGTTCCTCAGGACACTGGAAGGAGAGAGGGATGGAGATTGTAACCTCTGGCTTGGATGTGAGAAATCTGAGACTTAAGAATGTTAGATGACTAAAGAGTGGTGGAGCAGACTCAGACACCCAGGCCTCCTGACTCCCACACCATTTGGACAGGAGCCAGGATGCATCTCTGGGAATGGTTCCCCCAAAGTTGTGCAGTGCACAGCCTGTGAGGCTGTATTTGGCGGTCGCACCTCTGTGCCTGGTCTAGTGCCCTAAATGAGGCAGATGCTCAATAAATGTGGGTGGATTCAGTGGAACCACAATGCAGAGGCAGCTCTCTTTTCTCTTCCTTCCCTTCCTGTTTCCTTCTCGAGTCTGTTTTTTTCTCCTCTCTTTAACTCCCTGCATTTTCCACTGAATTTTTCATTGGGAAGAAGCACATTTAGAGATGTGAAGCACACACTTTGCTGGGCTTCAGCTTTGATGAATCTTTGATGCTGACACTGGGGAGGCAGATGCTGCAGCAGATTGGGGGCGGGGAGGGAGGGGTTGAGGAGGGGCCTCCAAGGGCATGATTTCCCCCTCCCCTGCCCCTTCCAGAGGGAGCTCAAAGCTGCCACTTGCCTTGCCCGACTGTGCTCTGCAGCATGAATTGTGTGTGAGTGCTGGGGCATGAGGTGGGTGAGAGTGTGCATGCTGGAAGAGGGAGAGGCCAGATGAGGGGGAGGGCAGTTGCAAGTCAGCACTACCCCTGACACCACCCACTCTAACCTTAGCTCCCTCAACTTCCCTCACTTCTCCATGAACGTAGAGGTCATATCAATTTCTAGCTGTGTGACTTGGTGAGGCACTTAACATTTTTGAGTCTTAGTTCCCCAATAGTACATTGGAGATGCTAATACCTTCCTCCTAAGGCCACTGTGAGTAAACAAGACACCCTATTTGCTGTGCCTGACTCACACTACATGCTAAATATTTATTTATTCATTCCATTCACCTGTCCCTCTGTTGAAATTCACCTTAAAGAGCCTGGCGAGGCAAGGTTTGTTCACTGCGAATGGTTATCTGATAGGGCCTGGGTGAGCCCTGCCTTGGAGAACTGATACTCATCTTTTTCTTTTCTTTTCTTATTTTATATTTTTTTTTTTTGAGACAGGGTCTCATCTTGACACCCAGGCTGGAGTGCAGTGGCACAATCACAGCTCACTGCAACCTCAACCTCCCAGACTCAATAGACCCTCCCACCTCAGCCTCCAAAGTTGCTGGGACTACAAGTGTGTGCCACCACACCCTGCTAATTTTTTGTGTGTGCCTGTATTTTTTGTAGAGGTGGGGTTTCTCCTTGTTACCCAGGCTGGTCTTGAACTCTGGGGCTCAAGTGATTCACCCACCTTGGCCTCCCAAAGTGTTGGGATTGCAGACGTGAGCCACTGCGCCTGGTCTGCTACTCATCTTTGAACGGTCTACACAACAGTAGTCGATAACGGACAGATGGAGACCCATCCTGGCGTGGAGGTTCTGAGCTTCAGTTCTCACCTGACCTCAGGGTTGGACATGTGGCTCCAGTAGCCCCTTCTGGGGGAGAGACTCTGCTGGAGTCACACTGGGTACCCCCTCGGTGCTGAGCACAGATATCTGGCCCAGAGCACTGCTGGGCAACAGACCAAGGAGGATGGTGCTGGAGGACATCTGGGTGTGGTGAGAGGCTATCTTTTCCCCCTGACTTGCCACTCTGCACCGCCTGTCAGGGTTGTAGGACCCTTACCAAGCAGGCAGAGATGCTGGTTGTTTTGTGGTCGTTCCCCTGTAATTTGCTTAATATCATCTTTGCATGATTTGTAACTGCCCAACAGGTTCATCATGCCTGCTTTCCAGACAGAGCCAATTTATCAAGATAGGGGAATTGCAATAGAAAAAGAGTTCAATTCACATAGAGCCGGCTGTACGGGAGACTGGAGTTTTATTATTACTCAAATCAGTCTCCCTGCGAATTTGGGGATCGGGGTTTTCAAGAATAATTTAGTGGGTAGGAGGCCAGTGAGTCGGGAGTGCTGATTGGTTGACTTGGGGATGAAATCATAAGGTGTCAAAGCTGTCCTCTTATGCTGAGTCAGTTCCTGTGTGGGGGCCATAGAAGTGGTTGGCAGGTCCAGGTGGGGCCATCAGGTTGCCAGACATGCAAAAAACTGAAACATTATCTCAAAAGGCCAATGTTAGGTTCTACAATAGTGATGTTATCTTCAAGAGTAACTGGAGAAGTTGTAAATCTTACGACCTCCAGAACAATTGCTGATTATATTTAGAATTCAAGCCCCTCTCATCCTAACTTGGTGGTCTTTTATTTGTTTTACAAGAACAGGTTAGCTTTTGGGAAGAGCTGTTATTTAAACTCTAAATGTCTCCCAAAGTTAGCTTGGCCCAAGCCCAGGAAGGAGCAAAGACAGCCAACCCGTGAGGCTCCAGACAAGATGGAGTCAGCCCTGTCAGGTTTCTCTCACTGTCATAATTTCCTTAGTTATGATTTTTGCAAAGGCAGTTTCAGATTTGCCTTTTACTGAAACACACAGGCTTGTACTTCATCTTGAGTGAGTGTGTGTGCATCTCTGGCTGGTCCTCCAGAGCTGGGTCCAGCAGGCCAATTCCTGTGCCCCTCTGGAGTTTCTCCAAGGCCACCCTGGGCATTTCCAGTAGGACATTGTTGCTCCACATCAGGGCTCCTGCCAGCAGTGTAGCTGTGCTCCACACAGAAGTCCCTCAGCTGGTGACCACAGAGTAATGAATGCCAATCTGGATGTTAGTTTGCACACATTTGCATACCCCAGGGGTCTGCCTGGCCTGTGAGGTCTTTCTGACTCTGAGCAGCTATGACGCTGTTATTAACCTCACAAATGCCTAATGGATCTTGAGGTCCTTTCCTGGCAGGGATGTTGGGGAACTAATGCAACCCCCTGCCTTTTCTCTTTAGCTACCTTCAGGGCTGATATCATGGGTTGGTCAACTGCCTGAGATTTCTTCCTGTATCTGGGGTTAGCAAGACACCTAAAAAGTAATCCTCGCCACCTCTCCCCACCCCCATAGTGCTATTAGTCAGCTACACCTGAGTGTGAATTACTTTAGTCAGATTTCTTTCCCATTAATATCCCCAAGGGAAGGGGATTTTAATAGAAGTAGAGTGAGTGCCTAAATTACTCATGGAGCCCTGGGCAGGTTCTGCCTTTCAGCATGACTCATCTTTGTGTGGTCTGCACAAACAGCCAAGTATAAAGGATAAGAAGGGAGCTGCCCCTGGCACCAGAAGCCCTTGTCCAGGCAGATGGAAGAGTTATGGGGAAGAAAAGCCTCAGAAGAATGGGGGAGAAGAGTGTCTCTCAGGGGCTTTGCTCTCACATGGGGTTTAGTTGGCCATTCAATCGCCTCTGGTCTGCTGCCCACTGCCTGTCTTGCTGTCTGGATGTCTAAGACAGACCTAAGATACCTGGATGTCCGAGCCTGCGGTGCAAACATCTGGCCGCCAGCAAGGGTCACTGTTCTGGTTTTCAAGGCCAAATCAGAGTGGGTTTTTCTGGGTTTGGGGAGCAGCTGGAGCTAGAAGGTGAAGGGCTGACACCTTGTTAGGGGTGGGTGGTATTCACTCCCACCAGGAATTCTTTTGCAGCCAAATAATAAAGCCAAGCTTCAGGCTTGAATTTGGCCCATAAATCTGAGCCCTCATAATGGAAATGTGGGAGTCCCTAAGCCCTCGTGTTGGGGTGCCTGTGGGGGTGCCCCTCAGACGCCTCCATGCCACAGGTGGCAGATGGACCCAGTGAGCTGCTCCCCTCTGCAGTCTCAGCTCATCCCCATGGGTACCTGCAGGGCACCACGTGCAGCTGAAGAGTTGGGGCCTGGGACTGCCTCGCCTGGGGGCGCTGAGCAGCTCACGTCCCCTCCTCTGTGCAGTGGGAGGTTCCCTGAGGAACATTCTGGAGCTGGCGTCTTAGCTCCGCCCCTCCTCACCAGGCAGCACCCCGAGGTTCAGGTGCTGGCGCTGGGGGAGGAGCTCCTGCAGGCCACAGGGGATGTTGGGCTCTGTTGAGCCCAGAGTGTCTCAGGAGCTGGCCACGTGTGCAGCTGGTGGAGGAAGCTCAGTGCTTCCTGTCCGCAGGTGCTCCCCTGACAACTGCCAAGAACCTCGAGGTTAGAGGGTACTGATTTGGCTTTCAGGAGATTCCCCACCCCCACATTGACCCAGCCCTGGGAAGAAGCAGCACTTCAGCTGCCATCGGTGACACTGGGATTACAAAGAAGACAGGCCCCAGGACACAGCATGGCATTCATGGAAACAAGACGGGGTAGAGAGGGGAGGCCATCTCAAAGACACGTTCCTCCCTGGTCCTGATGTCCTCCCTCTGCAGGCAGAACTTCCCTGATTCCACCTGGAGCTCACAGTCACCTTGGGGAGGTGTGTTGCTGGCATAAGGTTCCTTTCTTGTCTTACAGATGGGAACACTGAGGGAGACTTGTCCAAGATCACAGAGCTGAGACTCAGCAGAGCCAGGACTTGTGGCTGTAAGGCACAGCTGGGCCCAGGGCCTCAAGTAGGCCCCGGGAGAATTTAGGGGAAGTCTTGCAAGTTTTGGCCACTTCAGGGTCAGCCCCTAACCCAGCTGTCTTGGAGGCACTGTTTCCTACTGGGGTTCAAGGCTTTAGGGGATGGGTTTTTGGTGTTAAGGGAAGAAACCCTGAGAGCTGCAGGCTGGGCCCAGCTGTGAGGTTTCAGAAATAGAAGTGTTTTCAAAGGTTGACAAGGACAACTCCACCCCGTTTACAGCAGAAGCAACTGCGGCCCAGAAGAGCAAAGGCCCCCGAGCAAGGTCCCCAGCAGGCTGGAGGCATGGTGGAAACTAAGCCCGCTCCCCGGTCTTCCACTGCCTGCTCAAGAGCAGAGCGGCCACGAGGCCCTGGGGCTGGTCTCTAGGGTGAGCTCGGCTGTGAATACCCGCCATGGCTTGTCTTCCCCACCCGCAGATAAATGCAACCTTTCTCTTCTATGCTCTCCCTGGGCGGCTGCATTTGTACCCCTCTCTCTATTCTCTGCCCTCCTACTTCACTGCCTGCTTCAGCATTTGTTCCTTCATGCATTCATTCATTCAGCTGTTTATGGGTGTCTCCTTGTGCCAGGCTCTGTGCTGGGCAGAGGAGACCAGGTCCCTTTACACTCTAGAAAAGGGACAGAAGCTTCACCTGGTTAACCCTGCCTATGTAGAATGATGGGCTGTGATTTGTGGCGTGAAGGAAAGGGACAGGGTGTGAGGAAAGGGTGTGACTAAGTCCTGGCCCCAGGCCAGGGAGCCAGGGGACTCTTAGAGGAAACTTCTTACAGGAAGTGACATTATTCTAACCCCTCCTTCACACCATCAGCTCCCCTGAGACAGGAGCCTCAGCATCCAGCAGTCTGCTGTCGGCAGAGAGCACGGGGGTGCCCAGTGAGCGCTCTGCACAGCTTGGGGGACGGTTTGCGGAGCGGAAGCAGCTTACGTTCTGGCCTGTGATGGTCTCGCTGCATGAAACATGGGGTGACTTCAGTTCTTTAATCTCCTTGGGCCTCAGTTTCTCCATTTGAATACTGAGGATGTAAAGGCCCACTCTGAAAGTGGTGACAAATAAAAGGCCCCTTCTCTCCTTCCATGTGACACTGTGAGAATCAGTGTCTCAAGTTTTCTCGCCTATTACTTCTGACTAGTTTCTTTTTCACCTTGTGATGTAAATATGCAAATGAATGTCAAAAAGACTGACATGGGTAGGGCTGATATGCAGTGGCTGTTATTATTGGCAAGGGCGCTGGCTTTGGAACCAGAAAACCAGGGTTCAGGTGCTGCTTCTACCCAAGTTGCTGTGTGGACCTGGACAAGTTGTTCTCTGGACCTTATTTTTCTCATCTGTTTAATGTGCCTACATATCTCTCAATTGCTAGAGATGGCAGGTGCCAGTGCCTATCATTATTGAGCATTGAGACCTCTCTAGAAGGTTCTTCTGCCCAGAACAAAATGCTAAGTGGAGGAGGCAGTAGGTGGAGGGACTGGTGTGGGCACAGGTGGGATGGGGGTCTGACCAGTTTGCTGTGGGAACCTGGCCAGGCACCGTAGCCCTGGCTATTAGCCGTCAGTGAGGCCCGTGTCTCTTACACTGTGGGTTTCAGCTGAAACTAACAAGCATGGTATGGACCGAGGGGGTGGCAGCTGGAAAGGAGGGCCCAGCTGGTGGCCAAATGCAGCATGGCTACTGCAGGAGGGGACCCAGCGGGTCTCATTACCGGCTCTGTCTCCACTGCTCCAGATCTGGGAAGCACCATCCTTCCTGTGGGGCCATCAGACATTCGGGGCAGAAGATGGTGGAGCTGCTGGGAGAGAGACAGCAGCCCCTCTTGGCGTCCAGGTTGGCCAGCCCCTCATGAGGCTGGTGTGGGCGCTGGTGCATGGGGACCCTGGAAGCCCCCTCCACTTCAATCCCTTTCCTTTTCTAGACACTCTCTTTCTTGCTTACCAGTTTTTCTTCTTTTTCCTTTTTCCATGCACTTCCATCGGGACTTGCTCTTCCCAATCAGTGGCCCGCTCTTCCCGCATTCATTCAGCAACTGAACTGACCACCTCCTCCTGATTCGGCCCAGGGTCTAGGCAGATGTCCAGGGCAGTTGGCGGAGTGGTGGTTTTGCAAGAGCTGATTTTGTCTCAAGCGAGAACACCCATGGGGCCCCAATATCACATCAAACAGACTAGAGAGAGCTGTGCCGTCTCAGCCTTGCCTTCCTGGGCCTGTGGGTGTGGAGGTGTCACCAAGTAGCACAATTTGAAATCTACAGCTCTGGTCCAACCTTCTTGTTTTATTCAAAGAAGAGCTGGACCCAGAGCAGTGAAGTGGCTCAGACTTGGGGCTGGCGCCCACGGGCCCTAACTCCCAGTCTGGGGCCTCCTCTTCCCCGACTACCCAGGTCCTTTCTGGTGTTCATCGTGACTTCTCATACAAGGCCATCTTGGTTTCTGCACAGAGATCTGAGCCTTTTCTGCAGCCAGGAGGCTTGTGCTGGGACATTTCATGGGCTTTCCGCAGGTGAATTGAGGCCAAGAGATGACCTAAGATGCAGGTGGCATTGAGGTGAAATGGACATTGAAGACAGGGCAGCCATGAAAGAGGAAGAAGCCCCTGGAGGGTAGCAACTGTGGGCACTGGGAGAGGAAGTAGAGGGGCAGCCCAACCCCTTCCCCTTGATCAGAAGCGTTACCACAATAATAGATTCCAGATATTGATCTCAAACAATACCTCAGGCACATTCATTATTATTTAATCCATGTTGATAACACATAAGGTGGTTTTATTGTCCCTATTTTCCTGAAGAGGAAACTAAGGCTCAGAGAGATTAAGTGACCTGCTTGAGGTCACACAGCTCGTGGCAGAGCTGGGATCTGAAACCAGTCTGGCTCCAGAGCCAGGTTTGG
The DNA here is from genome assembly GCF_047675955.1 of Chlorocebus sabaeus. Classification (NCBI taxonomy): domain Eukaryota; kingdom Metazoa; phylum Chordata; class Mammalia; order Primates; family Cercopithecidae; genus Chlorocebus; species Chlorocebus sabaeus. Next base: position 46,290,317 of record NC_132929.1, on the reverse strand, counting down.
GTGACACCACCACCAGGCCTGAGGAGTCTGTGGGAGCATGACCACTCTGACTGGCCAGTCCAGGTGAGGGGGTGGGTTCTAGGCATAGAGAGCAGGTGTGTGGGTGCCTGGGCATCCTCTCAGCAGGAGACAATGGGTGCCTCTATTTGCCTACTGCCCCCACACACTGCAACCCTCCTACCCACTCCACCACCCCCACAAGGAACTGTTTCTTACAAGTTTCTATAAAGGGCTGTTTGTCTGATTGTGGAAGTCACATCTACATGGGCAGATTCAGGCTTCTTTTTCTTTGTTTTTTTGGTTTTGTTTTGTTTTTAATTTCATTAGAGAGAGTGTCTCGCTGTGTTGCCCGGGCTGTCTCGAACTCCTAGGCTCAAGTGATCCTCCCACCTCAGCCTCCCAAAGTGCTGGGATTACAGGGGGGTGAGCCACTGTGCCCAGGCAGATTCAGGCTTTCTGATGCACATTGTCAAGACATTTGGCCTGAGGAACGGTCGCAGGGCCAGTCAGAGGAGGCTGCTGGTGCCTCTGACGTCTGGGGACTCTCCAAGTCTTCATACGCATGTCCGTGTCCTTTCCCTTGAAATGGGGATGGCGTCTGCCCCTTTCCTGATAGAATTCTTCTGCACATGTGGCTTTTCATATCCTGGATATTCCTAAAGCCTGGAAGTGCATTTCAGTGTGAGCTCTACTGTAGGATAATTCAGGATATGCCCACCTCCCTGCCTGGCGTCAGTGAAGACAGAGGACTCATCTTTTGCTCCGGTGGGCCTGGGGGTGGTGGGACCAGGGGATATCTGCTTTTCCCACCCACACACCAACCAGAGAGTAGCAGCGAATGTTTTCCTTCTGGGCTGGGTTCATGAAGCCCAGGAACTTGGAGGTGAGAGAGGGAATTTCCTCGTTTCATAAAAATGTAAAGTGACGTGCGAAGGCAGCTGGGGCTACCTGGTTATTTCCTGCCTCCTATTCAGAAATATTTAGTTATCTCCTTTCTTGGTGAGGGAGAGGGGTGCCAGAAAACATCAGAAGCAGCTGATGGAATGATTCGCTGCGTCTGGGGGGTGTTGCCTTACAGGGAAATCACGTGAGGAACTAGCATTAGCCGAGCACAAGCTACGTGCCAGAGTCTTCGTGTATTCTTTATCTTATTTAGTTTATATGAGTCTAAAATAAAGAATCTTGTCCAAATATCACAGGTGGGAAGCTGACATTCAGAGAGCTGAAGTTGTTTTTCTTCAGTTACAGAGCTGGGGGCTGGTGGAGCTGGGACACAGGCCCGGGTCCCTGTGAGCACTGGTCTGTGAGCACAGTGCTGTGTGGCTCCTAGAGGAGCAGCAGGCGCTGATGGCCTCTGGGTGACAGGGCCAGGTTTGGAACATGCTGGCTCCTGGCCTCCTGGCTTGGGGATTTCAATTTCCTCCCTTGGATAGGGATGGGAACCTATTCGAGGGTGGGTGAAATGGAGCTTGTCAAGGGAGGAGCTGAAAAACAAGATTCCAGCCCACAAGAACCAGCTCTCTGAATTTGCCCTTTGGGAGATGAAAGCATTAGGGCTCTGGAATCAGGCCTGGGGGCTTTGGATCGTGAGTGTTCGCTAACTTGTGGTGGGCCCATGTAACTTACATTCTGTACAGCTCGGTGTCCTCATTTGCAAAATGGAGTGAGTGGCAGCTCCTCCCTGTAAGGATCAGCGTGAGGGTCAGCCAGAAAATAATGTCTGCAAACAGCTTTAGCCCAGGGCCTGGCATGCAGGAGGCTCTCATGACACACACATCTTTATCCCCTCTCTATGATTCCCATCCAGAGGACTCTCCCCTGAATTCTCAGCCTCTCGATTTGCTGTAATGATCTTCTGTGCCCACCGCAGCTCTGTGGAATGGAAGGGGCCTGTCTACCATTCTTGGGGCAGGGACAGGGTCTTCCTTGGCCACCATGAGGCCTCTGCTGTGCCCAGAAAGAGCCCATACCACTTTATCAGATGTGTGCATGTTAGCGATGGAAGGGGCCTCCATGCCCCAGGGTGCTAATGATTCTGGGGGCTCCCTGGCTCAAAGTCTCCGGGGGCTTCAGCTTCCCCTACAAATACTAAAATGAAGATATCCTTCTTCTGAGGCCTGTTTGAGTAAGAGATATCACTAAGAATGTGACCAAGTTGCAGAGGTGTCACTGAGCCCAGTGCAGGTGTATGGAGCTCAGGACCTCTTGGGATCATGCCCTGTGCTCTCCTCCCCTTAGGAAAGATGTGTTTCAGCCTTGGAAGAAGTGATGCGTTATCTAAGGGGTGTGCAGAGATAACCTCTGCTCTAACCAGAGCTTTGCAACAACAGGTTGCCCACATTATGGAAGACTGGACCAAAAACCAGTGGAAGACCCCACTGGGAGAGGACATTCAGGCAGATGGATAATCAGTGTTGGGAAAGTCCTCAAGCAAGAGGTGGGACACAGTCATAGCAGGGTGGGGAAGAATTCCCAGGCCCTCTAGAATTGCTTTATCATCTATTTTTCACCCCAACTTTGAGCCAAAGATTATTTCCATCTTACAAGTGGGGAAATAGAGGCCTAGAGAAGACACATTAGGACCCAAAGTCACACAGCTAGGAGCCAAACTGTGGAGGAGAATCAAGATCTATCTGGTTTTCCTGCATTATTTCTGCTGCTCCACGGAGTCCTGGGCATGTTGCTGTCCTGGTTGTGCTTGCTAATGGAATTACCAGTTAGTGTCATCTCTCCATAATGAGCATGGAAAAGCCAAGTGACAGTTCAACAAACCCCAGGCAGACAAAGGCAGCTACCACGTGGCGCTCATGGGAAAAAGAACACCATAGGGGCTGACTTCCCTGAGGTCCCTTTTGGTCTTGGCTGTTCAGGGTTCTCTGGGGCAGAATTTGGGGCTGCATTGTAGACCATAGCATGTCGCTGTGCATGTTCACCTGATCTGCCTGGAGCTCTGCCAGGCTTCCCTGTCCACTCCCCCTGGGGAGCTGGTGCCAGCACCACTGAATACCTCCTCTTCTCTGGTTCCACCCCCACCCTGATTGCTCTCTGGAACCCAGATGGATGGGTGGCTCTGTGTTTCCAAGCCAGACTGTATTGGGCAGGTTAAAACGTTTTATGTATTTGGGCAAACAAGCATCCTGGGCCAGACACCACACATTAGTGAATCAGAACTCTGCAGGAGCTCATCGTCCAGCCTGTGAATGGACAAAGAAAGGTGCATGGAACCTGGCCTGATAAATCAGAGAGAGCTTCCTGGGGGAAGGGACGTTTCAAGTGAGCCAGTTGGAGATAGGAAGCCCTAGTTCCCTGTGGGCAGCAAGGGGGCCAGGATGCCCAAAGCCCCATTCCCCAGTCAGACCTTCAGTGAATCACTGAACTGCCATGTCGCTGATGGCTTAGATACCAGTGTGGGGATTTCTATGGCTCAGCCACTGTTGATGGCTTCACATTAGAAATGGCTTGTTAAAGCCAGGCAGGGCAGGGCTTCAGCCTGGCCCTTCAGAATTGGAATCTGGAGGGTTGGTGGAAAGTCAAGGACTCTGTTTTAAACCAGTGGATTGTCCACAGAGTGCACTTGGTGTCAAGCTACTTTAGCGGGGAGGCACGCTCCCCTAGGACTCAGCCCGTGCCTCATACAATGGAAGCACTCAATGAATAAGCAGCAAGAGCAAGGAAGAAAATAAAATAAAGAAAAAGAAAAGGGAAGACGTATATTTTGTCTTCTTCTGCTGTGAGTTTGTAATCTTTCTAGGTAGATAAATTACCCTCACAGAAAAGGTTCCTGCCCTCGCCCATTCTGAGATAACCCACAAACACTCTGCCCCATTAGGCACCAGTAAACTTTCACTACCCAGATTCGACAGGCAGGGCTGAGGGGACTCCTGGGAGGAGGACTGGGTTGGCATGTGAGGCAGGGGAGAGGACAAGAAAGCTCTCTGCACTCACTCAAATCCAGTTCAGCCAGCATTTATTGAGTGCCTACAGTGTGCAGGGCTCTGGGCTAGCTGCTGAGGCTACGGGATAAAGAAAAGGCCCTTTCCATCTAGGAAACAACTATGTATAAAGGAAGATAGATATGTACATAATAAATTATAGCTTGGGCCAATAGAGTGAGAGAAGACAGCTGCCACGTCACAGCACAATGATTAAAATCTGGGCTCTGGAACTAGACAAGCTAGGTTCAGGTCTTGGTCCCATCATGGCCCAGCTAGAGGACCTGGAGCAAGTTCTCAACACCACGTAGTGTCACATCCTTAGCTGTAAAATGGGCATCAATTTAGAAGGTAATGCAGGGTTATAAGGATGATGCGTGTAATGAACTTGGTGCTAGGCCGGGCCTGGGAACCACTCAGCAATGTTGACTCTGTTGATCGTAATGTACAAAAGAGAAAGTGATGAGCTCTGTCAAGGTAGAGGTTGAGGGCAGTATGCCAGACTGTGTTTTGAAGGATGAAATGAGTTCACCAGGCAGGTAAGGGTGGAAGGGCTTTGAAGGCAGCAGGAACAAAGGCCACTCCAAAACATGTCCATATTGCCTTTAGGGCTATTACCAGAAAAGAGTGAACAGCTGGATGTGGCTGGAGCTTAAAGGGCTATAGAGGTGAGAGGGGTGGAGAGGAGGGGGAGATGAAGCTGTGGTGCTGTTGCGGAGGGTCTGAAGTGTCATACCATGGAGCTAACAGGGGTGGCTAATAAGCTGCAGTCGTGCCACCACTTTGATGATGCAACCGAGGAGACATTGCTAATCAACGATAGAATGTGTCCTTGCTGAGCCAGGATGTGACTTTGGCATCATTCTCAGCAGCCACTACCAACTGATTGGCATTGACATGTAAGTTGAAGGCTATTTGCCCCCTCTGGGTGAGAACTAGACATTGGTTCTTCTTGAAACCAGACATATGTCCTTGTACCCAGCTGGGAGTCCTATCAAACCCTTCCTGTCTTTGCCACACTGTGGTCTGGCTTCAGTTGGCTGGCAAGATACAGTTTTTTGTTTTTCTTATGCTGTCCTTCTCTGGATCCATCCTAACCATGGTCTGGGAGGCAACTGGAGCAGCCTGCCATTTGAGGTTTGGCTGAGCCTGGGCTGTTCCACCCTGCCTTCCCCACAGCAAGGGCAGTGGCACACCCACTCCTGGCCAGCACTGGACTGCTTGGGTGGGCAGATCCCTCTACAGGAGCAGGTTTGGCATGGCCCATCCTGCCTTACTCTCCACCTGTAGAAGCTGCAGCTGGGTCTACCACATTAGGTCCTGTGACCACTTTCAAAGCTCTTCCCAAGAAGCTTCCAGTTTGGGCAGAGCCTATGGGCAGGGTGGGGACCATCCCAAGAAGGGCCACTACAATAGTCCAGAGAAACACCACATAGTACAAGCATGCTCCATTTTAAGCAAACCCTGTATTTGGAGAGGCGTAAACTTGAAGTGAAGAGCACAGATTTGGTTTCCAGATGGCCTGGGCTCAAATCCTGGCTCTGCCACTTACCTGCTGTACTACTTATCTTTTTCTGTGTGCCAGTTTTCTCCTCTGTAAAGTGGGAATAATAATGGTCATTCCTCTCAGTTTTGTTGCAAGAGTTAACCAAATGATTCTAAGGGAAGCATTGGCACTTAGCAAACACTAGTTAAAGATTGTTACAAGGAAGGGCAGAATGGGCACACAAGGGCTTGTGAGTAGGAAGGAATGGGTCCGAGCATACCTTCGCATGAAGGCCGAGCTATGTAGAGGGGTTGTGATGTAGTACCCTGGGTTGCTGAAAGCTCAGAGCTTCCCTTCCAGCTATCAGGGCAGACAGGAGGGGCCTGGACCCAGCAATCCATTCAGCCCCGTCATGATACCCTGGGGATTCTTGCTTCTCCTCCATTGAAACTGGTCTCCCTGCTCTCCAGAGGCAGAGAACTCCAGTGAACTCCCTGCAGGCGACTCCCTCCAACCTGGTGAGATGAGAAATTAATCTCCCTTTAATCCTATACTTAACGTACAGGATTCCATTCCCCAGCGAGACAATGAAATTAATCTGCCACTAATTTTCTGTTTGCCAACCCTGGGTTGCAGCATTTCTAACTCTGCTTTTCCAACTGTCTTGAGTCGGGGGAAACAAACACCTAATCTCTTCTCTGGACTTGTTTATTCTGTCTTCAAAAAATGAATCACGCTGGCATTTCACTCTACTGGTTTGGGGAAGGAGGGTGGAATGAGGTTTCCCTATCTCCCCCGGAGGCCATGGATTCCAGGCCTGTCTCTCTAGCCTCTCCCCAGCTTTCTGGGTGTGAGGGGATTAGGGGCCCCTATGATCTGTCTGCTTACTCTAGGTCTGAACGTATCAGTCACAAGGTGACTAACAGGCCGACTCCTTGGGAACTGGGCGGGAGGGGGAGGCCCCTAAGTTTGAATGCCAAGTTCTTGAGTGAGGCTAGGACCTGGGTCCCTTCCTCCCAGGCGGTGTTGTGGGGGCAGGTGCGGGAATCATGACCTGGCCCCATCTGCCTGCCTTTCTAACCTCTATTCCCAGCACCTAAGCCTCCAGCCACACCAACCTCCTGCCCTTTCCTGAGCATGGTACCTTCCAAGCCATTCCCTCTGCTTGGCCCCCTTTTCCCCTGCACAGGGTAGGGCTTGACCTCTCTGTGCCTCAGTAAAACAGGAATAATAATAGTATCTGCCACAGGGGTGGAAGTGAGGACTAAATGAGAATCTCCCCTAAAGACCTAGAAGTGCATGACATTAGCAAGTGCTTGATAAATGAGAACCAGGATTGTCATCACCTGACTCGCATGTCCCCACCTCTGGGACATCTTCTCAATCCACCAGCAGAAAGATCCTTTCCTCTGGAGGCCCCAAGGCTCCCCCTGAGCCTCTGTGGAATCCTCATTCTGCTGCTTATAGTGGGGCGAGGAAGCATAACCTCTCTGCATTTCATTTTCCTCCCACTGTGGAGTAGAAAGAATGATAGTGATGACCTCATCCCGGGTTGTCAGGAGGATTAAATGAGATGATGCTCATTAAGGGCTTAACATAGGGCACGACCTCAAGCAGTAAATCAGTGTTCTGATGTGTGGTTATGATGGTTAATAATGAATGAGCATGCATTGTGAAGTCTGTCTTTCCACAGCAGAAACTCCCTGAAGGCAGAGGAGGGCCTCAGTCTTCTGGGGGACTCTTGGTGCCCACCTGTTGGGTGGGAACAAGGCCTGGTTCCTGAGCATGGTGGGTGAGGCTGGCTGGCAGAGGGTGCTCACCTGTCCTGAGCGCAGGCCACTCTCACTGTTCAGCATAGTGTCCTTGGAGCTGCCTCCTGGGCCTTGCCTGAGCAAGCTTGGGCCCCAGCCCGGGCCACCACTGGCCTTTTTATCTTCACTGTCACTGATAAGCTGCACTGTGCACCTGGTAATGGTCGTGACCACATCCCTCTCACTGTTCCCATCACCCTGAGCCGTGTCACTATCCTATCAGCACCAAGCCTAGAGTGTCACCGCTGAGGGAGAACTTGGAAACCATCTGCTCCCATATCCCAGACTTATGCTTGAAAACTAAAGACAAGTGAGGTGCTCCAACTGGCCTAGCACCACACAGCAAGTTGGAGGCAGTGCCAGGATTGAATCCAAAGCCTCTTGACTCCCACTGCAGGGCTCTTCCCAACACTTTGCTGCCTGTCACTGCTTCACCAGAACCGCTGTCATCGTGCTGCAGAGGAAGGACACTCATTTATTGAGCATCAACTATGTGCCAGATACAGTGTAGGCTTGTGTCTTAGCTCAGTCACTCCTCCCAACACATGTGGAAGGGGTGATGTTATGTTCCCCATTTTACAGGTGAAGAAACTGAAATCGCTTGATCAGGATCACAGTAAGGCAATGATATAGCTGGAGTTGAAACCCAGATCTATCTAACTCTATATCCAGTGCTCTTTCCGTTCTCCTTGAAACTTCCTTTGGAAAGACAGACACAGCTGGGCCCCAGCCCTGGGTGGAGGGTGGGAGCTGCCAGCCCAGCATCTTCATTCCTTGCCCTGCTGTGGACAGACATGGAGGACCTGCGGACTACCAAATTATAGACGGCGACAGGACTGATGAACAGCCAGGCCTGGTTTTCCTGCTGGGGGTTTCCGCTGCCTGGGTGACCCAGCCTGTGGCCTGTCCACCTGGACAGAGTCCTGCCCCACCCCTGCCTGTGGGTGGGTGGGGTGCTAGTGGGCTGGAGCCAGTGGAGCAGCAGAGACTAGGGCCGTGCAGCTGCCACGAGCCTCAGGCCGGTGGTGCCAGGAATGGGGCAGGAAGTGGTTTGTGGGGAGTGGTGGCAGGGCTTGGGCTGTGCGATGTGGCTCTGCCTGAGGTTTCTGCTCTGGAAACCTGACTCATGTGGACAAAGACCAGGCTGCCCCACTTCCCCAGGGGGCAGTCACAGCAATGACAGGCCCTGGCACGGTGAGGCCAGGGAGGTGTGCCCTCAGGGGGAGGCTGAATCGGGACCCAGGAACCCAAGACTGCCCCGGGGGTCAGTGATTTCGCCACTGGCCGGGTGGGTGGAGGGTGTGTGGGAGGACGCATCCACGCAGGCAGGCACTGGGCTGAGCAGCAGGGAGGAAGCCAGCGGCCATGTGCTTGGCCTGTGGGGAGGGTCTCCTGGAGTCTGGAGTTTGGGGCCCGAGCCCCAGCTTGGTTCTCACTTGGGGTTCACAAGCCCCAGCTTGGTTCTGACTTGGGGTTCTTGAGCCCCAGCTTGTGAACTTGGGCAAGGACCTTCCTTTCTCTGAGCCTCACTTTCTTTCTTTATCTCTAAAATGAGGTTTCCACCAGCTCTAAGAAGTAGATGACTTAGCCCTGCCCCCACCCAATCAAAGGAGCCTACAAACCACAAGGGAACAAAATAACAACACGGAAAACCACAGCCAAGAAGTCATAACTGCTGGAGACAGGCTAGGCCCTGCTCTGAGCCTCTGCATGATTTCCATAGCCTTCCAGCAGCCCTGGTATGCCCCTCTCACAGAGTAGGAAACAGACCAGGGTATTCCTGGGGAACCACGATGGGAGCCCCGTCCTACATACTACAGATCGGGAACCTCTTCCAGGTGTGAACTGAGGATGCTGGCAGGTCCCACCTCCTCCCAGGGGTCCCCCAGGGGTCCCCTCCCCTTACCTGGGTGCTCTGGGGACCTTGTCACCTCCTTCCCATCCTGCCTCTGCAACCATTAGAGTCACGCCAAATGAGCATGGAATTTCCTCTCCTGGTTGTTTTGGAAAACAGGAACTCTGGATCCTGCCCTACAGCAGATATTCTTTTTTTTTTTTTTCTAAGTTGTCTCTTACCTTACCAGAACCCCTATGTGTTCCCCACTGCCCTCCTCTGAACCCCTGTCTCCGGTCATACACCAGGAGGACCTGACGGAATCAAAGGAGACTTTATAGACCAAACCGGGAGGCTCTGGAGAGTTCTAGGGAGCGTCTTCAGAGAGCAAGGGGCTGGGAGGGGCCAAGTGCCCAACTCTGGAACCCTGGCCGCTCCTCTACCATGCCCATGGGGGTCTGTGTGTTCCGCTTGCAGTTTTATGCCAAGAAAGTGTTGTCCCACAAAACACATTTCAATATCCCTGATTGAGTTCAACGTTCCCATTTATGGAATGGTGAAACTGAGGCCCAGGGAAGGAAATGACCTGCTGAAGACCCTGTAGCTGCTCAATGGCACAGCTGGGACCGGAACTCAGGGGTCCTGATGGCCGACTCTGTGCCTTCCTGAGCTCTGCCCAGGCAGATGGTGGGACTCGGAGTCAGACCAGTTGCTGCCTGCCTTGAGCAGGAACTGCAGCTCCTCTTGGCTGTCAGAATGTCCAAGAGAGACCTTTCGGATTGTGTGAAGCAGGGCATGGCTACTAAGTCGGGTGAAGCCAGCTCGTGTTTTTCTCTTGGTGAAAGTGGAGCAGTTCTGGCCGGAAACAGCAGATCTTCTAGATGAGATAATGCTAGCAAAGCATTTAGCAAGAGTTTCTGCATGAAGTAGGTACTTAGAACTGTGAACTGAGGCAGAGAAACAGCTGTGGTTGTCTACACAGAATCACCTTCTCACTGTGTGACTCATGGAGCAGTATCTGAGAGGGAGGACTTGGCTTGAGGACAGGAGGGAAGGCCAGAATTTCCTTCAGACACTGGGTCCACGGTGGCCATTCTCCCCTCCCCTCAACCCAGGGCTGAGTGAATACGTGGGAACACTGGTTTGTGGGTGCAAAGATTCCTGGATCCAGACCAGTGGTCCTGGGCCCTATCTTAATGTGTCACCAGGTCTTCCCTCTGGGCCTCACTTTCCTCCTCTGTGACATGGATGCTTTGGGTTGGATGGTCATTCTCAACCCTGGCTGCCTGGAGAATCACGGGGGTGACTTTTAAACAATTCTGAGGCCCAAGCCTCACCTTAGGTCAAGGGAACCTCTGTGGGTGCTTCTGAGCCTCTGTGGTTTTGATTCTGATGCCCAGTGAAGGGCAAGAAGCACTGAACTGGATGGCTCTGGGCTCCCTGATGGTTGGCACAGGACAGCAGCATGGGACCTCACCAGATTGCTGTGAGCTGGGCTGTGCTTCTCTCGGCATGTGTGTGGATGAGCAACAGAGCTAATGGGGTGTCCTGCTCAGCCGGAAGCTGTCTCCCAGCACGGTGGACATTTTTCTCCCATCAGATCATAGGTGAGGGGCAGAGGCAGGTCCCTGGGTGCTGTAGGAAGGAGGGCATACCAGGGATTGGTCTCCAGGGCTGAGACCACAGAAACCTCGTTCTTCTCCCTGCTGGGGAGTCTGGCCCCCACTGATAACAGCATGACCCCCAGGGAGCTCCCAGCTCTGAGGCTGACTCCTCCAGCGGGGGTCAGGCCATCCTCAGCCTTGGGACTCCTGAGCCCTTGGTCCATATCCTGGTGGGCAGCTTGGGCTAGGGATGCAGCAGGAGCCCATGTGGGGCCAGCATCCAAAGCCAGACCCCCAGGATCCAGTTCAGGTTCTGCAACCTCTGGGCCTCAGTGATCTCATCTGTAAAATGGGGTGATAATCCACGCCTAATGTGGTGTTAGGGATTCTGATAGAGAGATCTTCAGAGAGAGGGTCAGTGAGCCCAAGCCTCAGGGACGGTGACAGGAGGGGGCATAGAGGCTCAGGGAGGAGGGGTCAGATGACATGGAGCTGGGAAAGCTGAACTCAAGGAGTCTTTATGTAGAGAGCAGAGCATCTCTCAATCTATCTGTGGTTTTCACATGTACACGGGTGAATATTTTCACCAGTGGATCCCTTTAAAAAAGATACTTTTATAAGGGGCCCCGGTTTGTTAAGTATGGACAAGTGGAACTTGGATGATTGGAGTGGGACCTGTCCCTCAGCTCCCCACCCCTACAGTGGCCTAACTGGGGAACAAATCTGAAACCACTGGCCTAGAGCAGGAGGACGCACATTCTGCATCTCCTGACGTTCGACCCTGAGGAGATGGGTCTAGAGTGCAGCAGAAACGGGTTGGATAGCAGGGAGCACTTCCCAGCAGTGGGGTTGGTAAGTGCTGAGCGTCTGGGGGCGCTGGTATCTTGGTCCTCCCTAGGCAGGAGGGGATGAGCCATAGCCCCTTGAGGGCCTCAGCCTCCTGCTTCCGGGGACAGGAGGCAGGACCCCCTTCCTGCTCTGGCACTGGGTTCTGGGGAGAAGTGGAGAGAGCTTCTCCCAGAAAGTGGGACTTGGGCCATGTGGCTGGATCCTCTGAGGGGCATGGAGGCCTTGAGCTGGGGAAAGAAAGAACAAAGCGACTTTCTTTCTCCTTCCCTTTGTTAACTCAGTCAGAGTGCAATGGGGTGAGGAGGACACAGGGGAGAAGAAAGAGAGGGGAAGTCAGAACCGGGGCTGGAAACCCAGCAGGTGTTTGAGGGGCAGAACTGGGAAGGACCAAGGCCAGAAATTCAAAGGGAGCTGCAGGGGAAGGCAGCGCTCTGGCCAGCTCCACCTTTGGGATGGATCCGGAATCCATTCCTTCCCTCCACCTTTGCCAGGCAACTACACACAAACCGCCATCCCATAGGCACCCAGGCATCCCTCCCTATCCAGCTGAACCCCCCACGTCCCCGTTCCCTCGCTCAGCTTATTCCTCACACATTTGTCAGAATAATCCTCAAGAAAACACTCATCCCACTCAAGGCCTGCAGTAACTCCCACCTTCCCATGTGGGTCTCCTGCTTCATCTCCCACCTCTCTCCCCACGTGGCAGGCCTTCAGGCTTTTCCTGCACCCCTCTGGCCCGGCTGCCCCTCTTTCCCATTCGTTCTCCAGTTGCATCTGGTCCAGGGTTGGCTGATAAAATAGAGGATCCTCAGTTAAACTTGAACTTCAAGGTAAACCTTACCTAAGTGTATCCCAAGTGGTGCAGGCATTACTCACCTGCAATTCACATGTGGCTGAACATCCTGTATGGTCATTTGCTAACTTGGCAGCCCTAGTCTAGTCCATCCCCTCTGGACCTAGTATCTCTCAGGTCAAGGATCTTGTGCTTCCAGGCTGTTGATTGGGAGAAGGAGGAAAACTGTCTTCCATGTATTTTATTTTAAATAAGTTTATTTATTTTAAGTAGATTTATTTTATTTTGTAAAAATCCACTTGTTTTAAGTGGGGTGTCCCGGGAACCATGTTCCCTCATCTCTTTCTTGCCCCTTAGTGACCAGAGGATGAGGATGTTAGGAAAATTGGAAGGGATGGTATTTTGAGTCAGAAAAGTCTAGCTTTGAGCTTGAGTGTAGCATCTGTCATTGATTCTGTGACATCTCAGAGTGTTGCTTTCACTGCTCTTGTTTCTCTCTAGATGGGGGATAGGACTTCATCTGCCTCCCAGGTGGCTGTGGGATTCATGATGCATGAGTTATGCTTGTGATGGACTCATGTGCTAGCCATGTGATGGGCTAGGTTAGTAAGGTCCCATTGCCTGTGGTTCCAGAGTTGCCTGGGCTGAAGGGCAGGTAGATGTGGCCTAATCCTTAAGCTCTGTGCTGGTCAGAAGCTTGCTGGGCAAGTGAGGGAGTGCCAGGTGTCTTTCATTTCTTGGGCCTGCCTGGTTGGCCATGCAGTTCAAGGTTCTGGTCACCAGGGGTCAGGCTTGCACATGGATGGCTGAGTTTTGTTTTTAATGGTGCTCCAGGGAGCCTCCAGTCTGTGAGCCAGAGGGACAGTGAGGTTGGGGGGCGGGGGGGGGGGGGTGGGGGGGGGTGGCACATTTTAAAAAATGTGGTTCTTGGAGCTGTAGGTCTGTGACCTGCAGATCTGGGAGGTCAAACGTTATCCTCTCTCATATTTACATCTTGCTTGGTACCTTCTGGAGAGATCCTCATCTCTTTGGCCCTTCACCAGGAGACCCCATGGAGGATTGGGTTAGGTGGCCGGGTTTTGGAAAGAACTCTGGGCAGGGGTTTTGAAGAGCATTTGGGTCTTAGCTCCAAGTCTGCCCCTTACTAGTGTCCTTGTTATGCTCTATTACCTCCCAGGCCTAAGTTTCTTCTTCAGTGGAATAAGGTAAAAATACCTCCCCTGCAGAGATGTGTCAAGATCAGTGAGTAGAGGTGGGGCAGGGATAACTTCTCGAGGCTAACCCAGCCCCTGTCTAGAATGGCTTATGATGAAAATGCAGAAATAAGAGAGAAACACAGGGAAAGAGCAAGTGTTGTCACGGGGCATCACACAATCCCTTGCTAAGCTGCAGAAGTGAGCAGCAGGGTTCAGAGGAGGGAGGGGGCAGTCCACAGAAGGGAATTTGCTGACTTGAGCTCACATAGCCAGAGGGACAAGTGCAGGGTCCACTGGACACCCCACATCCAATGCTGAGCTGGGCGTTGGAAATGAACAGTAGATCAGGCACCCAAGGCAGGTGTGCCCAGCTGATCCAGGCCACAGCATGCAGGCTGCTGGGCCACCGGAATTTCAGATTCAGTTCTGTGTGTCTCCTGGGCACCTGCTCAGGCAGTGGGAGCGCATTCTCTCCAGGCAGCTGCGTGTGCTTCCCGTGCAGTGCAGTGAGCAGCAAGGCGGTTTTAGTGCTTGGTCCAGGCACGGACCCAGCACCCAGAGAAAGCGATTTTCCTGCTCGCGGTTGCCTGACCTCCTCCAAGAACCTCACACGTCCGTGTTGCTCAGAGAGAAAGATGGATCACTCTGGGGGTTCCTGGAAGAGTTGCTGTCTTTGAACAGGCCCTCTCTTGCCAAGACCCCTGCCTTCCTCCCGGCCACCAGCCTACAGCCTCTCCGCAGGAGGACAGTATGTCCTGGGCCTCTGCTCTCCGGCCTCAGTCATAGTGTGGCTGGGTTGCTCTGGGGACCCTGAGGTTCTTGGTCACGGCCTGTCTCAGGGTAGGTCCCCATGGATTGCCCTCCCAGCCCTGGCCGGGTTGCTGTGGTTTCCCCATCAGTAGAAATGACTCCTCACCCACAATTGCATCAGTCCCTCCACAGACGCAGTGAATCATGTTGCAAGATGTGGTTATGGACTGTGCCCTGTGCTCTGGTTAGGAGCTGGTTGGGCCAGGCCAGGGGTGAGGGAAGTGTGGGGGGTTGACCACGTTTTGACATGAACTTGGGAGAGGAAAGAAAAACCCAGGAGAGGGCCTCCAGGGGTGGGGTGAGGTAGGTGTGAGTTGACACTGAACTCATCACCCATTGGACGGAAGCAAGTATCCAGCGACCTTAACCGAGACCACACTGGGGAACCTTCTGGCTTACTCACCCCCTGGCCCTACCGCTACCACCAAGAGAAAAAGAAGTGAAGAGAATGAGCTGGTTCATCCTCTAGTGCATTGCAGCGGCGTGGGGGAAACCAGGGAGATGGGTCAGTTTGCTTTCTTCCTCTTTCTCTATTTGAACTCCCTGGCTTGCTTCCCGTCAGCTGACACATGGTGGCCATGGGCTGAGAATGTCCAACCTCAAGATGAATTTCTTCTGTCTCTCCACTTCACAGGCCAGGCTCATAGCTGCCCCTGGGTAGGAACTATCTGCAGGGAGGGGTAAAGACTCCAGCTGCTTGGAGTTCTATGACCCTTCCCAAAGGTAGATCTACCCATTTTTCAATGGAGAAGATGAGGCCAAAGGGAAGTTGCCAGATACCTTTCTTCCACCCCTCTCTCCCATGCCCTCCTGCGTAGCTGAGCTCATGGCATCAGAATCTCAGGACCCTTCAACACTTTCCAGCTGGGCAAGGTGGGAGTGAGTGGGCTGTGTCTTCTTGTTAATTGTCTATGCCTTTATTTATTTATTTATTTATTTTTAATTTTTAGATTGACATATAATTGTACATATTTATGGGGTACAGTGTGTTTTTTTTTTTCTTTTTTGAGACGGAGTCTCACTCTGTCGCCCAGGCTGGAGTGCAGTGGCGCGATCTCGGCTCACTGCAAGCTCCGCCTCCCGGGTTCACGCCATTCTCCCGCCTCAGTCTCCTGAGTAGCTGGGACTACAGGCGCCCGCCACCACGCCCGGCTAGTTTTTTGTATTTTTTTTTAGTAGAGACGGGGTTTCACCATGTTAGCCAGGATGGTCTCGATCTCCTGACCTCGTGATCCACCCGCCTCGGCCTCCCAAAGTGCTGGGATTACAGGCTTGAGCCACCGCGCCCGGCCTCAGTGTGATGTTTTTATATATGTATACATTCTGTAATGATCAAATCAGGGTATTTGGTACATCTATCACCTCATACATTATCATTTCTTTGTGGTGAGAACATTCACAATCTTCTCTTCTAGCTATTCTAAAATATATGATACAATATTGTTAACCATAGTCACCCTACTGTGTAATAGAACAGCAGAACTTATTCCTCCTATCTGATTGTAGCTTGGCACCTATTGACCAACCTCTCACCATGCCCCTTCCCCTTCTCCTCTTCAGTCTCTAGTAACCACCATTTTACTCTCTACTTCTATGAGATCAACTTTTTTAGATTCCGCATGAATGAGATGGTGTGGTATGTATCTTTCATCCACGTTGCTTCAAATGACAGGATTCCATTGTTTTTTTATGGCTAAATGGAATTCCATTGTGTGTGTGTGTGTGTGTGTGTGTGTGTGTGTATATGTAAAGGTATCATGGTATCTTTATCTAATTATCCATTGCGGGACACTTGGGTTGATTCCATACCTCTTCTCTGCAGGGGGCAAGGCTGTGCAATGGCTCGGAGATAGCCCAGCAAATGCTTTGTAATGAGACTTGGAGTTTCAACCTCACTGTCTGGAGCAGAAGAGAAATGGGAAATATGACATATGGAGGTGCCACTGAAACAAAACACCCCAAAATCTTGAGTCAACACCGTGGGGCTAGCACTCCAGAGTCCCCACTGGAACTGCAGTGGGTTTGTCTGAATGACAAATACACTTGTGTAAGTCACTGACATGTAGAGGGCTGTTTGTTACTGCAGCATAGTCTACCTACCCTGACTTTGCAATGCCAGGCTAAGGAGATTGGCCTTGATTCTGGAGGTCATGGGAAGAGATTCAAGTCTTGGGAAAGAATGGTAGGGCCTAGATCCAACACTTGGGTTAAGAAGGTGGTTTTTCTTCCTTTGAGATTGTGAGCTTCCTGGGTACAGCAATATATCTGGGGTTGTTTTTCACCATTAAGTATACCTGGGGCCTAGAATGGTACATGATACATGGCAGGTGCTTGTTCAGAATTTGTCTTCTCTCCTTCTGCCTTTAGTTTCCTCCTTCTCCAATTTATTCTTCCTCTCTTATCTTTCATTATTTAATCCTTCCTTCATGCCTTAATTTCCTCCACAAATATTTAGGAAGTGCCTCCCATGCCTTGGGCACTGTGTTTTATATATGTTATCTCCCTTTTATGCCAATCTTGACAGAGAGGTCCTTACCCTCACTTTACAGAGGAGGAGTGTGGGCCCTGCAGTCTTTGCCCTCTCCCTGGCATTTTCATCTTGTATTTACTCTCTTCATCTTTATCTGGGACCCACTGGGAGGACTCCCTAGCAGTGCTAGGGAGAGGTAGAGGGATGCGTCTAAACACAAAAAGGCATGCTTCTGCCCTCAGGGGACCTCAGGCTGGTGGGAGTCACTGTCACTGCAGTGCACAGCTGTCATCCAGTGTGGCACTCCACCAGAAATACACATAGGATGCAATGAGCATGTGGAGAACCCTTGAGCTGACACTTAAGCAGGGTCTCCAGGAGTCTGAGGTTGGGCTCAGGGTGGGGAGTGGAATGGGATGGAGAGAGCAACATGAGCAAGGGCAAAGAGGGGTAAGAGAACCTGGTTTAATGACACCTTCTAGTCCCCTCTAGCTAGTGGGGCCATGTGACTAGTTCTGGCCCATGAGTTGTAAGCAGGGCAGAACTCATGGAAGTCACTTGCAGACACAGCATTTAATTGCAGGTGCAAGACCCTCCAGGCTCTGTTTTCCTTCTGGTGTGGAGACTGGTGAATGACAGCTAATTCAATGTGACTGGAAGATAAAATAAGAGAGGAAGACCTCTGGGAGTTAAGGTGGGGAGAGCAGATGGGACCTAAATTACAACATTTATAGACATTCAGAAGGCTAAAGATGGCAAAAACATTGTATCTTAAAAGTCAACTGTGTTGGATTGGTGGTGACTGCTCGAAGCACTGTGTTGAGAAAGATGCTGAGGCTGCATCTAGGAAAAAGTGCTGTGATCCATGGGTGATATCTTCCACGGGCCTGGGAGTTGGGAGTGACAGCCTGCATGTCATGCATTTTCCACTTTTGCTTTGCTTTGAAAGCTGCAGAGTCATGGGAAGAATTTAAGCAGGAAAATGATGGGGCCTAGACCATTGATTAGAGAGATCATTCATTCCTTGACCACCATAAAGGAACTAAGTGGAAGAGACAT
Source organism: Chlorocebus sabaeus (assembly GCF_047675955.1). Classification (NCBI taxonomy): domain Eukaryota; kingdom Metazoa; phylum Chordata; class Mammalia; order Primates; family Cercopithecidae; genus Chlorocebus; species Chlorocebus sabaeus. Next base: position 46,272,473 of record NC_132929.1, on the reverse strand, counting down.
GATTGGAACTCAGGTCAGTCCGATAACAAAGCCTTCATTCTTAAAACTCCCCTGCCTTCTGAGAGGAGTTTTTTCCTTGGCCAGGGAAAGTGTATTTCAGTGTGGAAGCTCCCAGTTCAGCTTGTCAATGATCTTTCTTGCTGCTTCTTCCTTTCTCTTCTTATCAGCTGCTCCTCTCTGGTGCACCTCCTCCTTTTGTTATATCCCTAGGCCGTCTGCTCAAGCAGGGATTCCCAGCCAGAGAGCTGTGACTCACTCGTGTGCCACGGACCCTTCTCAGCTGTGAGAGGTCAAACCTCAATCAACGGGTAATGCTTATTTACTTGTTTATTTTTGTGCAACTAAGAGGGAGCTGTCTTCAGGAAGAACACTGGGCTGGATGTGGGCTACTATAGCAGAACATCAAGGCAGTCCCAAAGCATGAGGCAAGCAGGCTCTGCTCATCACAGTCACTGAGGCTCAGGCTGAGAGAACAGTCACCGCCTTGACCCTCACCAGTCTCCACACCAGAAGGAAAACAGAGCCTAGAGGGTCTCGCACCTGAAATTAAATGCTAGGTCTGCAAGTGAGAACTGCTCTGCTCACAACTCATGGGCCAGAACTAGTCACATGGCCCCACCAGCTAGAGGGGACTAGAAGGTGTGAGTTCACCATGTACCTGGAACGTGGGGAGCCAGAGGATCTGGTGAGCAGCTCTGTCGGGCACCACCATATACCTTGTGCCCAGCAGAGTAGGAGAGGAGCAAATTTTTGATGAAGATGGTGTCAGCCTGAGCATCCTTCCACAACAGCTCTTGCTAAGGCCCCAGTGACCTGCATGTTACTCCACCTGGTAGACACTTTTCGGTCCTCATTTTCCTTAACCTTGCTTGTCACACTGCACTGTCCTTCTTAATACGTGTTTCTTGGCTCAAGCACACATCGTTTAACTGACTTCCTTCCTATCTCTTGCGTTACTGCTTCCCTGGCTCCTTTGCAACTTTTCCCTTCTTCTACCGGCCTTGCATTTTGGAGATTCTCAGGGTGTGGACCTCTTTCCTCAGCAGATATCATCCACTGCCTTGCCTTGAACAATCCCCTTCACCTAGATGACTTGACTTGCTTTGGATCTCCATGTTCATGTGCTGTCTACTTGACATCTTCTTAAGAATATGTCAACACTAGCTCCAATTTATTATGCTTAAAACCAAAGTCATAACCTTTTCCCCTCCACCTCTGGTCCCTTCCAGGGTTCTGCATCTCACTGAATAGCAACACCATCCACCTGGTCATAGGATCCAGAAACCCAAGAGTCACGCTTGATCCTTTCTTCTGTCTGCCACACCCTTCCATTTTAAGTCCCTTACCAACCCCTATTAATTTAGTCTCCAATCCATCCACCCTTCTCCAGCTCCATCGCCATCTCCATCACTGGTCCACGTGGCCACTGTGTCCCACCTGATTGCTGTGAGGGACCCCATGCCCTCCCTCCCTGTTCAGTTACACCCATTTGTTCTTTATGCTGCAGCCAAGAAAATAATGCAAACTTGATCATGCAACCTTCCTTCCCACGATGCTTTAAAGGCTGACAGGCCAGGCGTGGTGGCTCACTCCCATAATCCCAGCACTTTGGGAGGCCAAGGCGGGTGGATCACCTGGGGTCAGGAGTTCAAGACCAACCTGGCCAACATGGTGAAACCCTGTCTCTACTAAAAATACAAAAATTAGCTGGGCACGGTGGTGGGCACCTGTAATCCTAGCTACTCGGGAGGCTGAGAGGGGAGAATCAGTTGAACCTGGGAGGCAGAGATTGCAATGAGCCGAGATTGCGCCATTGCACTTCAGCCTGGGTGACAAGAGTGCAACTCTGTCTCAAAAAAATATAAAAATAAAAATAAAAAATAAAAAATAAAAAAGCCTGGGCGCGGTGGCTCACGCCTGTAATCCCAGCACTTTGGGAGGCTGAGACAGGCAAATCACCTGAGGCCAGGAGTTCCAGACAAGCCTGGCTAACATGGGGAAACCCTATCTCTACTAAAAATACAAAAATTAGCTGGGCATGGTGGCGGGTGCCTGTAATCCCAGCTACTTGGGACGCTGAGGCAGAAGAATCGCTTGAACCCGGGAGGCAGAGGTTGCAGTGAGTCGAGATTGCACGATTGCACTCCAGCCTGGGCAACAGGAGCAAAACTCTGTCTCAAAAAAAAAAAAAAAAAAAAAAAAAAAGACCTGCCACTGCTCTTAACAAAGAGAGAACTTGTGCAAGATGTACAAGGCACGTGTGGTCAGACCTCTGCTTGCTTCTTTGTCTTACATTCATTGCAGTGCCTGCCACATAGTAGGTGCCTGGTAAATGCTTTTTGAGTGAATGAACATATGATATAAGAGAAATGGCCAATTGGTCAGATTATTTTGACTATTAAAAAGTAGTGGAGCTGGGCACAGTGGCTCACGCCTGTAATCCCAGCATTTTGGGAGACCAAGGCGGGCAGATAACCTGAGGCCAGAAGTTCGAGACCAGCCTGGCCAACATGGTGAAACCCTGTCTCTACTAAAAATACAAAAATTAGCTGGACATGGTGGCATGTGCCTGTAGCCCCAGCTACTTGGGAGGCTGAGGCAGGAGAATCGCTTGAACCCGGGAGGCGGAGGTTGCAGTGAGTCTAGATTGCACCACTGCACTCCAGCCTGGTGACAGAGCAAGACTCCATCTAAAACAAAAGTAGTGGAGACCGCGGCGAGTGGTGGCTCATGCCTATAATCCCAGCACTTTGGGAGGCTGAAGCAGGCAGATTGCTTGAGGTCAGGAGTTTGAGACCAGCCTGGCCAACATGGTGAAACTCCGTCTCTACTAAGAATACAAAAACGAGCTGGGCATGATGGTGCATGCCTGTAATCCAGGAGGAAGGCTGAGGCACAAGAACTGCTTGAACCTAGGAGGTGGAGGCTGCAGTGAGCTGAGATAGCTCCACTGCACTTCAGCCTGGGGGACACAGCAAGACTCTGTCTCAAAAAAAAAAAAAAAAAAAAAAAAGTAACAGAGCAGCAGGGGTGGCTTTCCTGGATACTGAGGCTGGTTCAGGGTCCCTCGGGAGCTGACGTGGGACTGTTGCTGTGTTCTGAGCAGCAATGCAGGCTCATGAAAGCAGGATGACCCTTTGATAAGCCGCTCTCTGGGATTGGAACCCAGGCAGGCTGAGCTGAGAGCCAATCTCTTCATCTCTGTGCTGTTCTGCCCACTCACCCACTCACGGCATTTGTGCACCGCATGTGACACAGAGATGGCATCTACAGAGAGCTCATTTTTATGACTCTTAGCCTGGGGATGGGACCCAGCAGAAACAGGGAGAAAGGCCACTCGCTGGGGCAGGTGGTCACCTTCACCTTTTCATGGTCACCTTCCTCTCATCCTGGGAGCTCCCTGGGTTGGGGGCAGGTGGGGTGCCCAGAGTTGGCTCAGGGTGGCCTCATTTCCGGGGATCGGGGTGAGTCCGTTGTCTCCCTGTGGTCTGAGGGTAACATCAGGAACTGCAATAGTCATCTCTTTCTTTGTGGCTTTGAGGTCTAGGGGTGGGGAGTGAGGGTTCCTGAGACCCTGGGGGCCCACAGGGGAAAGGCTTCAGCCTGCTGGGCCTAGGAGATACAGGGGGACTCTGCAGAACCCATAAGGGTGACTGGGGGGCCCTGGCCTTTGGGCCTCTCTGCAGCATTGCCCACTCCCCACTGGCCGCGTGCTGAGCAGAGGAGTGAAGAATCCAAGTGAACAGGGGTCTTATTTCATCTTTTTAACTCGAGAGGAAGCTGCTCTCATGAGCTCTGTTTTACAGATGAGGAAATCGAGACTCAGAGAAATTAAGGGATTGGCCCAAGTTCTCATGACTATTAAATGACACAACCAGGACTCAATGCTAGTCCTGCCTGATCCACACAGCTGGCCCTCTTTCCCACCCAACCTTGCCCTTTCTACCTCCTCTTTTAGGGCCTAGAGGAAGACGAAGTGAGAGGTAGAGAAGCAAGGCCCTGTCAGGGTCCTGGCAGGGAATGGATCCACTCGGATGGTTCAAATGAGGGGAGTGAATGCAGGGACTTCTTAGCAAGGGGTGGACAGGGTGGAGGGGGTGAAGGAGAAATGCTGCAGCTTCCAGAGCCTGGTGAGGGTGGAAGCTGCTACCAGTCCTGGCCTGTTATGGAAACCTGGTGACAGTGGGACCCCTGGAGGAGGAGGCATGGGCACAGAGGATGCAAGGATGCCAGAGACACCCCCTAACCTCCCTCCTCCCTCCTCATCTCCTGCTGGCGCCTCCCTATGGTTAAACCCCAACTGAAGCCAGCAGGCAAATGACCTGGGAAGCTGCACTCCAGAGAGCTCAGTCCACAGGGGCTGGAGAATGGGAGGGAGGGGCAGGCAGAGACTGGCCACACGGAGACTCGAGGCAGGTGGGAGGTTACGCCATCCACCACTGTGGCAACGACTGAGGTGTTGGCCAGACCCTTGGGAGAGGAGTGAATCAGTGAGGACCATGTCTCCTTTTGTTCCTGCCTGTCCTAAATAGGATGGGACCATCAGCGGGCCTGCCATTCTTCCCCAAGTCTCCAAGGCTGCCAGGGAAGATGAATCCTTCCTCACCTGGGAGATCGCCCCAGCCTGAAGCCGTCTTCCTGCTGAAGGGCTGGCTTCTTCTTTCCCTCATCTCGCTTGATCCCCCTCTCTCTCTCCTTCTGTTTCTCTTTTCTCTGTTTCTGCCGCTTTTTCTCGTTTCCTTCTGTTTCTATGTGTGTGTCTCTCTGTTTCTCTCTCTGTTTCTTTTTCTGTCTCCCCCTCTCCAGTGCAGCCAGCTGAGGCAGGCCCTCTGTGCAGGGGTGACAGCTGTGGGTCCCCTCCTGGTTTCTGTCTGACCGCCCTCTGTCCTTCTCCAGGCCCCTCTCCCTGAGCCTGGGTGTCTGTGGAGGACTGGCTGAATGAGCAGGCCTGGAGGCCATCTTGAGTGCCACCTCCTTGCCCCAAGACACCACCCAGGGCTCAGTCATGAGCATCCTTGGGCCAGATAAAATAAAAACCACCAGGAAGCGAAACCACCTGCTCAGCACTTGGGCAGGCGCCTGGCTGAGGAGCGGGTGGGAAGGCCACCGGGCCAGGCTGGGCGAGTGGGAGGAGGGTGGCCTGGGGATAGCCAGCCTCCTCTTTCCTGGAGGCGATAAGCCCTGGCTGCTCCACTGTGGGAGGCATTAAACATTTATGAATTAGTGGCGTTGTGCTGTTTTCTGAGCAATAAGTTTTCATGATGTGTGTTTGGTGAGTGAGGCGGCCGCTTGCTGGTGCATTAATCCGGCTCGCCGTCCCTCCCGCCACGCTCCTGTAAATCATCTTGTCCTAGCCATCGGGAGGTGGAGAGGGCAGGGCGGGCACCCGGAGGGAGAGAGGCCTGCCCTGAGCAGGTGGCTGGCAGCGGCTGGGGTGCTGTGGTGGGAGGGAGACTAAGGGAGACGTAAGGGGCAGTAAGTGGGAAGGGCCGGGTGCTCCTGTCTGGAGCTCCAGGAAAGATTGGGAAAAACCTGAGGCAGGGCCAGAGTAATCAAATCCCAGTTGCTGCACCTCATCAAGCTGATGCCCTCAGTGGTGTTTTGGCCGGGGAGGCTGAACAGGGTGCAGCAGCCCCCCTGGGGCTGATGGTTGCTCTGTGGGGTCTCAGGGGCTCGCCCTGCAGTCTCCAGGCCCTGGCCCCCATGTGGGCTCTTAGGAGTGGGGTGCTGGGCAGGGAGGCTCGTTTCCATGCCCCAGTTCTCTGCAGGGCTCATGTGCTCTGAGGGGCACAGCCCTACCCTGGGCACCAGGTGGCTGATAGGGACAGAGCCTTGTGTCCTTCTTCTCTTCTTCCTCCTCCTCCTCCATCTCTTCCTCCTCCTCCATGATCCGGGAAGGAATAGAACAGGCTCAGCTTCACCTGCTCATTCCCACTTAGCAGGAAAAGAGTTCCTTAGCCTGTCTGAGCCTCCTGCAAAATGGGGATTAGAAATTGCAGCAAGATTGTGATGCTCTGAGGATGGTGTTAGGTCAAAAGCTCCAAGGACCCTGGATGCTGCCCTTCCCCAGGAGTTTCCTGAGGGGTCCTCATAGCAATGGTACAGAACAGCCAAAGTGACATGTTAGAGAGGTAGAAGCTTGGCACCCAGCAGTGAATGGCTCTGGGAGCCCCTTCCGCCTAACCCACATGGGACCCAAATCTTAGTCTGGCTCTGGCCTCTAAGGGGATGGGAGCAGCAGAGGGAGGACAAGGTATTTGCCCCTGGCCTACTGCCCTGGCCAGGCTGAGGCCTCCTAGACATGGACAGAGGGTCTTGGGCCCAGCTGCTATGGGGAGGGGTGAAGAGAGGACAGGAGAGGGAGGACAAAAAGAGAGGGGAGGGAATGGGAAGGGAAGGGAAGGGAGAGCACGTCAATCAGGCACTGACTGATCCAAAGACCGTCTTGCCAGGAAGGAAAAAGAAAAGAGACCCATTTATAGCTCTGTGACCTCTGTTCTCCTTGAAACCTGCACCCTACAAAATGTGAAATTTGGCCCTTGTGATTGACTCATCCTGGGCAAGAGTAAGGGGTGAGGTGGAGTGGGGTTGGGGTGGGAGTTGGGGGAAGGATCCCTGAGCTCTTGCTGCACTCTGGATCGCCACTTCACACTAAGTCACCAGATGGATAAGACAGTAAATGCACTGCTTGGGGAAGAAACTGCAGGTGCAAAGGCAGGAAGGTGTGAAAGGAGTCACTTTTCAAGTCTGAGGAAATCTGGCTAAGCCATTTCAAAAGCCAACTTGAAGGGTCCACAAGGGATTGCCTAGAAGAATGGCTTTCAATACTGTGAAGCCAGGAGGGAGGAGAGGAAGGGGACATGGCTTCTGCAGCTACCACAACCATGGCCTCAGTGGGAGCTGGGCACAGCAGAGGTGCTGGTGAGGGGCTGGGGCACAGGACTGAGCGCTGCAAAGAATAGGTGTCATTCAGTCACGGTGAGGCCACAGCCTAGTCACTCTGCTCTTTGGGTGTTGTTTCTGCATTTGTCAGATTATTCCCCCATCATGAGATGACCTTGGTTAGCGGGTAGACTCTTGGGAGCACCTTTGAGGGGAGATGAGGTGGATGGGGAGAGAAGGCCTGGCTGTGCCCAGCAGCGTATGTCTAGACCCTAGACCATGAGCCACTAGTATCAGTAATTTCTCAGTGACCCTCCCCACAGCCACTCCTGTCACTCTAGTCTGTTGTTCATAAAAGCAACCAAGTGGGTCCTTTTACAAACAGATCTGATCATGCCACTGCTTAGAACCCATCAATGGCTGCCGCTTGCTGTTGGGATAAACCCCTGCAGTCATTTTCTTGGCCTTCAGGGCTCAGGCCAGGTTCTCCACCCACATGGCTCCCTCATCCTGGGCACTTCAGGCTCCCTGACCTCCTGTCTGCTCCCCCACAACACCACACCCATCTTCTCACCCAGGGGTCTTTGCACCAGCGGTTCCCACTTCCAGGAATGCTTTATCCACTGAATTCCTATCATCCCTCACATTTCTTAGGCCTGTGAAGCCAGGCCAAGTTCCCTGCCCTGCACTGTAACCACTCTATCCTTTTCCTTGAGGGCAAGAACCACAATTGCAATGAAAGGATCAATTGTCTACTTCATCGTTGACTCTGCCTTCCCAGCTAAAATGTCAGCCTTGGAGAGGCAAGGACCATGTCAGTCTGAATCACCCCTGTAAGCTCCAGGAACTCACTGCACTCAAAACATTGGATATTTATGGAAAGGTGAGCCTTGGAATGAGATGAATATTGGTAGGATAAGTATTGGAATCAGACAGATCTGGGTTCCAACCCCAACTTTGCCACTTACTAAGCATGTGACCTGACTATGAATCTTAGCTTCAGAAGCCTTTGTTCCCTCATTTATAAAATGACCCTAAAGCTGTTGCCCTCATTAAGCTCTCGATAGGCTAACGCAAGCCACACCTAGGTTAGTGCCCTGGGCCATGTCATGTGGTCAATTAATGTCAGCTCAATGAACATCACCTCCCTCCACAGAGGCCCTCTGAAAGCCAGGCACACGCTGGACACCTCATTCAAGCCTGGTTGATGGGAATGTGAATTTGCCGAGAGATGGTGTTGCTGGGAGACCCCGTCACCCACCCATCTCCTCTGGCTGCCCATGGGAACGGAACAGCTTGAAGGGGGAGGTGTGCAGTTTCGCTTTCATAGTTTTCAAACAAGAAGACAAAAAGAGGAAAAATGAAACCACCCGGAAAGCAGCAGGGGCCCATTTTGTCGGCAGCCTGACGTGTTTTGCTCAGCGGGCACTGATGGCCTCTCTCATTTATTTATTTTTTAAGTCCCTGACTCATGAGTCAGTCGGTTGGCTTGGTGGTAAAACGCAACCCACTATCAAGGAAATAGCTGATGAACTACATGGAAGCCGTGCCAACACACCACTCACGACTTCTGAAAATCTCTTGTTTTCTGGCCAGCACGAGCCAACTGGAGCTGTGGTTCCTCGAATTGCTCTCCAAGACCAAATGCCAAGCGCATTTGAGATCCTTCAACAATTGCCTCACAATCGCTGTGCACCGCCAATACATGTTTGCTGTAATTATACAGCGTCCAAAGGAGAGGCACAAAAGACTTGTTGATTTTGGACGGGCTCCGGCCCCAGCGAGGCGAGGGCTGACCTGGGCTCCTGGCAGAGCGTGGGCAGGCAGGCCGCCGGCCGCCCCGGTGAGGACGTGACCAGCTGGAGCAAGCGTTGAACTGGGGCCATTGCGGCCAGCACCAGTGCGTTCGCCTCGCTCTCCTGCCAGCTGACTCAAGAGCCGGCTTTCTTTGGAGAATAACCCGAAGAGAACAAAATGAGGAACTGGAGTTCCTATAAAAAGAAGCTCGCTCCTTCCTCCAGCCAACAAGTCCCTGAATGATAATCATCTCTGAAGTTGGCCACCCCTCCCTCCCTCCCTCCCTCTCAAGTCACTAAACATGCTCATTCTCTCTCTCTCTCTCCCTCTCTTTCTCTCTCTCTCTCTCTTGTCTTTGCAAGGAAACATCTTGGCTTCAGAGAGGACTTTCCACTGTGGCTGGGGAGCCGCGGCCCATCTGAGCCTCACTTCCTGCCTTCCCCAAACAGGCAGAGCCCAAGAGGTCACCCAGAGTGTGCTGGAGAGGGGGAGAGAGCGTTCACTTGCAGTTACGGATCCTGGTTGCAGCTCAGCTGCCACTGCTAGTGTTTCCTGTGAGGTGGGCTTAACAGTTACCATCATGGGGGCTGAATTTCTCCCTTTGTTGTTCGAGCTAGGAGGGGTGTGTTAGAGCTGTAGTTTCCATGCTCATGCCTTTAAAATTCTTTTAAGTTGGGGCAACACTTATTTGCAGGGAAGTTTTGCATGGAACCTCAATGCACCAAACAGAACTGCTTGGTGCAAGTGGAAGTTGGGTCCGGCAACCCCATGCATGCAGCATGTCCAGCCCAAACCCCCCCTAGTGATCCCCCAGGCCCCAAGGAGGAAGACTTGGGTGCTGTGGAACACAATTTGAAAACCACGGTCTCCTTTCACAAAAGTCCCTGCCAGCCTTTGGGTTGGGAGAGGAATCTGTGCCTGCTGAGGGAAATCACCGTGGTTGCCTTTGGATGTCTCAAGTGCACCTGATTCTCCACCCCGGGATGAGGGGATAAATTCAGCAAGGAGAAGATGGCCATCCATAGTAACAACAACAACAGAAATGATTTTGCTCCTGCTGAAGTTTCTTGAGCAACTGGCAGGCCGCCATGAACGTACTTAGGCGGAAAATCACCAGAAAAAAATGATATAATCTGACAGATTTTTCACAGGCTTAAATATTCATGAATTAAAGGAATTGGCAGAATTTTCTACATTATTAGCTTTCATCATGGCTGCAGGAGCAGTTGGTATACTGGCTGCTCTTCAAGATCCATTAATCTCGTCCATCATAAGAGCAGCCATTTTAAAATTAGCTATTTTTACTGAGTGATGGTGTACAGGGGAGATGGGGAAATTGAAATGCGATTCCAGCGTAAAGGTCCTCCCCCTTCTCACTTTAAAAGCAGCAGGAAAAGCCAAGCAGCATCTCAATGGGGAGGGTCAGCGTAACTCCAGAAGAGAGGTCTGTGAAATGCAGGCCTGTGGTGTGTTGTAGGGTCCTTCTAGTCCTTCGGATAGGGAGCACGCGTTTGCCTGCTGAGCCCTGAACTCTGGACTGGGGACCAGGAAGGGATTAACATTGATTTTGCTGAAGCAGAGACCAAGAGCCCCAAATAGGGGCTTCTGGGTGAGGAAGACATTTAGACCAAATAGCACAGTCTTTCTACCAGATGGTACTTGGGGTGCGGGATAGCCAAATAATAATACTCATTATGACTGTCAGGGAGTGTGTACTCTGTGCTGGAAGCCATGCTATGCCTGCATCTTCTGGTTCTAGCATCAGGGAACTCGGAAGGTAGACATATATATGTGTGTGTCTCCCACCCAGGTTAAGTCAGTTGGCCATGATCTCATGGCTAGTGAATGGCAGGGCCAGGATTCAGATCCAGGTCTTTCTGTCTCCAAAGGGAGTGAGAAGATGCTGTGTTGATTGCTGGCCTGTGGCACTGCGAAGGTACATTCTCCCAAACATAGCCAAAACTTGGTAGAAGAAAGCTGCTGCTTTTAAACCATGGAACAAAGTTGTAGTCAGGTCATTCCTGTAGAAACTTGAGGCCCAGGTTGATTTCATCCTCCCTCGATTTCTTCCTTTTATCCATCTGTCTAACCCCCTTCCTTCCTTCCTTCCTTCTTTTCTTCTATCCACCTTTCCCCTCCCTTCCTCCCTTCCTCCTTCCCTCTCTGTTTTAAGATGTAGGCTTTATTATCATTCAGGTATGTCACGGCCAATAAATCAGGAGCTGATGCCATGGAAAAGTTTGTTACTCACAGTTCCAGGAGAAGGGAACATGTCATGCCATGCGAGGCCATGTGGAGAAGCACCAGGGGCAGTCAGGCGGCAGGGGGAGAGGGGAAAACATGGGCAGGAGCCTTTATGGTGGTTTCTGTGGGAATGGATGGGCAGGGCAGGGCAAGCAGGTTTAGGATCAGTTAGTTTGAATAATGTCAAGGTTCTGGGACACAGTCCCTAGTTGTTTGGTACCTGGCCCTGGGGTGATTGCGGTAGGGGAATAGGGGCCTGGAGTGTGACAGCACAGTAGAGGAGGTTGGGGGCAGGGATAGTCTCAGGACTGTTTGCATATTGCTATGGTTAGAATGTTTGGATCCTCTCCAAAATTATGTTGAAATTTAATCTCCAATGCAATCATATTGGAGCGGGGGGGCTTTAGGAGGGCTCCACGCCATGGATGGGATTAGTGCCCTACAAAATGGCCAGAGGGACCTAGCTAGGTTCTTTTGTCCTTTTTCTCTTCTGCCCTTCTGCTCTTCTGCCTTATGAGGACACAGTATCATCCCCTCTGGAGCACAGTGTTCAAGGTACCATCTTAGAAGCAGAGACTAGGTCCTCACCTGCCAGACATGCTAGCACCTTGATGTTGGACTTCCAGCTTCCAGAACTGTGAGAAATAAATTTCTGTTCTTTCTATATTACCCAGTCTGTGGTATTTTGTTATAGCAGCATGACTGCACTCAGACACATAAGCAAGGCACATTCGTAGGTGAGTCCTTCATGATCTGTAGGACTGACTGGACTATCTATAGAGACTGGGGCAGTCTCTCCAGGGTCAGCAAGGCCCCAGATGTCAAAGCATAAGGGCTACAGAAAAAAAGGCATGGTTAATATGCTTCATCCTCCTACCTATCCATCCATTCACCCACTTACCCTTCCACCCATCCACGTACTTATTGAGCTCCTACACTGCTGGGTGCTGAGCTAGGCCCTGCGTACCTCTGCGGGCCTTGCCCTGATTCATTTTTCAGGATGGTGGTAAAATTTGCATGCTCAGCAAAGCCCACTCTTTGCCTATCTGACTTCACCTAAGAAACAGAGTTCTGGGAGCTTGACCAGGATTTCCCCAGGTCACTTTCTGCACTCAGGTCGGCCTTGCTGCTCATGAGCCAGGACTCAAGGAATCACAAAGACATTTCTTGTTTAGGCGATATCCAAAATATTTAACAACCTAGACACAGAGGAGCCAAGCTGAAAAGATGCAGGCCATAAGCAGACTGAACAGACAGATGGGATGCATTTGGGTGAATGTCACCTGCCGGGGTGAGACCAGCCTGTGCAGTGCTGCATGGGGACTGGAGGGAGGATAGTGCTCCCTGTTAGGGTGCTTGGGACCAGCTCTCTTTCTGGGTCCCAGACTTTTTCTGCATGGTTGAGGAGTGATGTCTGTCTGCAAACAGATTGAGTTAGGGAGCTGGTGTTTGGGTAGCATTTCTCACGTTTATCATCAATAATAATGATGATTAGTCATCATAATAATTAATAATTATTTACACTTGTATGATGCTTGTTTATGGAGTATCTACTCCATTGCCAAGTGCCTTATAACAGCTTATAATTATAGCCGAAGTTTACTGAGCTCCACTGGGGGCCAGTTACTGCTGTGCTTAGGACTGTCTGGACATCACCTTGTTCAGCCTACACAACATCCCTGAAAGGGAACAATGGAATCTCCCTTTTACAGGTGAGGGAGCTGAGGTGAGGAGAGGTTGTGAAACCCACCCAGGGCCACACAGTGAGTAAGTGGAAGACGTGAGTCTCACAATTCAGTTCTGTCTGACTTCCACCTCAGGTCTCTCCCATGCCCTCTGGCCTGATCCTGGATCCTGTAGATCCCAGTCCCGAGGGAATCCAAGAGTAGGGTCAGAGCCTGGGTTGGGAGACACAGACGCTCAGGCAATGGAGGGTTGGTTCCCTGGCCAGCTCCTGGGGCCCCAAAGAAGGAGCAGAGGTGATGGCCTTAGCCTGTCACCGGCTGCATCTGTGTCCCAGCCAGGGGGAAGCGTTGGAAGGACAGGATTTCTGACTCAGGCTCCTGTGAAATCTTGCCTGAAGCCCTTGGGGTATAGCCTGACTGAGCCTAAGGCCCCAGCACTGGTACCATGGCCCCAACAGACAAAGCCACCACAATAAAAGCCAGTCTCTTCAGGCTTGGCTATTGAGTATTGGGACTTCTATGGGATTCATAGCTGGCATCAAGAATCTCAGCCACTCCCATCTACCCCGACTCTGCACACTGCTGGTGCTTGTCACCCTGCTAGGAGACACAGGCAGGTACACACAGAGGAAACCCTGGGGTTTGCTATACCAATGCTAGGGAAACCCACTGGGCCAGTTCTTATTGCACATTTTAATACAGCTGAGGAATCAGCTGGTGGACTCAGCGGCTTTTAACATAGGAGATAGGAATGCTGACTGTTTTCCCGCAGCCACAGGCTTGCTTCCTATAGAAAGATCTCCCTAAAGAGTGCCAGATGAAAAGGTTCCCTTTCAACATGATCTCTTGACTATTAAGGGTGGCAGGTAGTGTGGGCCAGTGTGCAGGGAGCTGAGGCTGGGTCCCTACACATCAGTGACCCTCAGCAGGGGGTAAGGATGCAGGAGCTGAGGGAGGATGGGGGATGCAGAGGGCAGTATGTCATTCAACAGGGGCTTGCTGAGCACCAGGCCCTGGACATAGCCCTGAGCTCATGCTGTGGGAAAGTGTTGGCCGCTCTGCTGCCCATGCACCCTCTGCATCTGCCTGTTGCCCCTAGGAATGAGCCTTGACTCCATGGTGGTGGGGAATGGAGAGAAAGGGACCAGATGCTTCATAAGCTGGCCCCAGGCCACCTCTCTGGCCCTGCCTCTAGGACTCCTGCCACCAGAGCCTTCCATTCTACCCTAGTATGCAGCCTGCATTCCAGCCACCCCAGACCACCTGTTCCTTCTCCTTTGCGCCTTTGCACACTCTGAGCCCCCAGCCCTTGCCAGCTTCGCTGGCCCTTGCTGCTTCCTGTCCTCCCAAGCACTCTGTTCTGTACTCTCTCCTTGTGCCAGGTGAGTTATGATACGCGTTTGTCTCTTGTTACTTGGTGAGCTCTGTAAGGGCAGGGCCATCGAGGAGTTTTCTGTGAGTGGATGATGCTGGGACCACATGGGGTTAAAGTTGATGCAGTGAAGCGCTCAGGCCCCTCTCAGCCTGCAGAGGAGCAGGGTTTCGGGCACTAGAGGGATTGGTGGGCAGGTATGCTTGTGGGTCCCTGACTGTGTAAGTGAGCAGGCGGCAAGGACCAAGTGAACTGCCGGAAAGACCATGGGAGGGAATGGTGAGAGATGGAGACGATGCAAACACCTTGGCTCCTGTGTCTTATTTGGCTTAGATTTTTGGCTGGAGTGGGATAGGGAGGTAGGAGAGACCTCTGCACCCTCACCCTCATCCTAGGCACTCTGTCCCTTGACTCACCTCCAAGAGCCAGCAGGCCCCTGGTGCTGCAGGATGGTGAACTCCTCGGCTGGGGCTCCAATCTCTGCAGGACACTAACTTGCTGGGTGACCCTAAACATGTTGCTTCTCCCTCTAAGCTTAAATTTCCAATCTCTAACCTCCTTCCTGTAGGAGGTTGCATGGCACACATGAGCATGCTCAGGAGGCAATGCATGCTGTAGGTGGTATGGTGAGGTTGATCTAGGGTACAGTTACTCTGATGGAGCCTCATCCTGCATGTTCCTGGACTAGAAGCAGCCTTTCTGCTCTGTTCTTTGGAAGGTGGTAGAACTCTAGGACCAGTAGAGGCCAAGAGTCACATGCCCTGGGCAGACCCAGGCCAGCCCAGCCTTCTAGTAGCAGCATCAGCAGGGAGAGTTTCAGCCCTGGTGTTCTTCTTTCTCTCTCACTATCTCTCTGCCTTGATCTCTGTCTCTTTGTTTCTGTGTCTCCATCTCTTTCTTTCTTTCTTTCTTTCTTTCTTTCTTTCTTTCTTTCTTTCTTTCTTTCTTTCTTTCTTTCTTTCTTTCTTTCTTTCTTTCTTTCTTTCTGTCTCCCTCTCCTACCCTTCTTATCCTCAGTCCTTCATCTCCTATTCATTATCCCACTTGCTTACCCATTCCAGATTTGCTGCTAAGCCAGTTCTTCCTCCCCACCCTCACCCTGCCCCCACTCCCCGGGATTTTCTCCTGCGGTACTTGCACCTTTGAAATCCCCTACTCCAGTTTTATGGGAGCACAGAAGAAATAAAACGAATCTGCACCAGCTCCTGGGCTTTCAATTCACCAGCAGAGGTGCCTCTACAGCTCTGGGCAGATGAGGCAGTGATCCGCTGCCATTCCCTGTGGTCTAGGGCTGCAATTGGTTGTGGGCCTGGAGCCGTCAAAGGTACAGTCCTGTACTCCTGAAAGTCGTGGTGCTTACTGATGCTGTCAGAGGCCAGCTATGGAAATATCCCTTCAAGAGCATGGCTCACTCTGGGAAGGAAGCAAAGGAAGGCCCAGGGACCACTTTCTTTTGGGGAAGATGCAATGTTTTCTGCTCCCTGATGCCATTGGTCCTCATGACAATTCTGTGACATGAAGAGGAAAGATGTCAGGGCAGCTGGCATTGGGTGGGATTTACAGATCTTGGTATTCATTTTCTTCTTCTGTAAAATGGGGATAATAATACCGACCTGATGGTTTTTTTGGTGAGGTTTCAAGGAATCAATATGTTGTCCAGAACACAGCTTGTTCTACATACATATCGACTGTTGTCGGATTGGTATTTCTATTACTGCCATTGTTATTGCTTTGCATTCCATGTATATTACTAAGTCGCTGTGTGATGTTGGGGTTCCTCCTTTTTAAAGTGGGAATCTGCTACTTGCCCCCTAGAGGATTGGCAGGTAGTTTATGTAAAGCAACTCCCGTAGTGCTTACCTCTTACAGGGTGCAAAGTTAACCACCACTCTTTTTTCCTTCCACCCACTTTCTTCCTCTATGTGAATTATCTACGGAGGGAAAGGGAGGTGGCCACTGAGGCTGGCACAGTGTCCCAGTGGCAAATCTAGAAATAAAACCAGAGCTATGTAGACTTATTCTTTCTCTCCTACTGGACTGGGTACCTCAGCAGACAATGCCCAGCTCTGCGGTGCAGTCTGAATTTCAGCCGCAGATTCTAAATCTGTTTGTCACCATGAGGTTGTGGCTCTCTTGATCCCTCACTGATCAGTGTTGATTACATCTAGTACTTGGAGGAGAAGAGCCCATCCTAGTCTCAATCGGGCGACATCTCATAGCTTCATAGATTCCTCCAGCTGCATTACGGTCCAGTCAGTAAAGACCTTTGTGAGCTAGAAAAGAAAGGTAGTATAGAAACACACACAAAATATTCCTTCTGAGAGCAATTTAGGCAGGACTACAGCAGGAGACTGACTCATGTCCAATGTAAGATCTCCCTTGGAGCTCATCTTAATGCCTCCCATTGCTTATGTGCACTTGACTTTAGTGCACCCCCATTTTTTCCTGTGGGATCCAGATTGTTGTTGCAGAATAGCCTGGAGGCAAATCTATCCAGGAGGGCCTCTGCCCTCACTTGACCACCGTGGAGGAGCATACATAGCAGGGATTGGGTCCCCAGCCCTCCTGCTCTGACATCCTCTGTTAGAGCTCAAGCGTCCTTGCACATAAGGCCTGCAGGTGGCAGCAGCTCCAGAACCCGGGAAGAAAAGCAGAGGCAGAGCAGAAGCGGGGAGAGCAGGTTGTAGAGGAGGAGGCTGAGCCCAGGCGTAGACCAGGCCTGGAAGTACTTGGAGGTTAAAGATGGGGCCAACGAATCAGGCATCAGATGAGCATCTAGAGGGTGCTCCAAGACAGTGTGTCAGCATTAGGGAGCTCCGGACAAGGAGGAAAGTGTGTGAGCTTGACTCTAAAGCCAATCTAACTATTGTCAGATTCAAGGATTTGAACTGGATTCAAGGATTTGAACCCAGATTGGTAATAATGGTAATAATAATTGGTAATAATGATACCAATCTGGGTTCAAATCCTTGCTCAGTCACTTCCTAGCTGTGTGACTAAGGACAAATTCCTTCACATGTTTTCCTAAAATGGGAAACATGATAGTACCCATATCAAAGGAGCGTTTAAAAATTAAATAATAAATTACTTGTCAAGGTTAAGTCCTCCCTAGAGATGCATTCTAATTCTAAGCTAGAAGTTCCCTCGGTCAAATAATGAATAACTTTGTGCACTTGACCCATCCGTAGAAAACCACCTGTGACTGCGTTGTCTTCTCCAAGCCATGGTTGCCATGGTCACCAACTGGCTGGGGAAGTGGCAGATGGAGCATTGGCAGGAACAATAGGTCTAGAACCCAGGGCCACAGACTGGGTAACAGGACAATCTCCAGGCATCAAGGAGGCCTGTGCATTTGAGGGCTATGGCTCCTTCTTGTCCAAACTGGCAGGGGTTAATCCTCAGGCACTGAGGTCTGGGGGTCTGCAGGGCTGAGCAGGAGCTCCTGACTAAGCGAGAAGGGAGATAACAGGAAGACAGCAGCCAGCCGAGGACAAGCTGCCTTCTAGGCAGCTAGCTCTTGACAGCACCTTTTCATTAAACCATCTCTTTTCAAAGGCTCCAGTCCCCAGAGTCATTAAGGATTTGGTTCCCTTCACTGCTGTCTGCTTGTCTTCCAAAGAGCGGCTTTGGTGCCTTTCTGAGCCTCCAACAGATTTTCAGAGCTACCATCGTGGAATCTTCAGATGTTTCTGGAAGTGAGTGTGAGTTCATCTCCCTCCTGGATACCTGGTGTGCCTAAGGCCTTGGGAGAGGGTAGATTTTATCACAGCTCAGCCTTCTGGGGCTGTAGAGGTGGAGTCTCAGGAATTTCAAGAAGTGAGCAAGCCCTTTTCGCAGAAAGATCTGTTGGGTCATGGAGGCACCCTTCTCCCACCCTGTCTCCTCATTCTTCTCTAATTCCTGCATGCCAATATTGTACTGGCTTTGAACTCGTGTGCCCATAAATACCTTCAACAGACAGAAAGCCCTCTATCAAGAAGGCTTTGAGCTCTGTCTTCAAAGTAGTCATGAAGTCCAACCACAGGGCATCAGAGGCTCAGGACGACCCTTGTCCTGTGGATTTTGAAGGCTATAGTTTGAGGCTTCTATTCAATGAATGAATCCCTTTTGCAATCTCCTCTCCAAGTGGTGCTGGCCTCTCCCTTTAACCTACTGATGATGGAAAACTGAGTATCTTTGGAGGAAGTCAGGGTTTTTATGTTTATTGGTCCCCAGAACATGGAGACAAAGCTATCAGCTACACCTGTCCAGGGATATTCAAGTTGCACTTTTATTCTCCATTAGGTGTGGGGGTCACATTGAGAGAGCTCAGAAGAAACCCATCTTGAAGCCAGTTCTCTGAAGGAATGAGAAGCAGGTTTGGGCAGGAGCATTAGGAGCACAGTGTGAGCAGAGGGTCACAAGTATACCTTACTACACCCTGCTGTGCATGGAGGAAAGCTGGTGACACTCTGTCCTCACCCTGTACTCTGTCTGTATATACCCAACCTCATTCTTCAGCACTGCCCTGGAAGCTGGGTCTGATCATCTGCATTTTACAGATGGAAAAATGGGTACTCAGGGAGCTGGGAAGCTCCCCTTAGGCTCCAGACACCTGGCCCACTTTGTATCTAGATGTGAGCTTGCCAAGGAAGGACGCTTCACCAGAAGTAGCTTCTGCCACTTTGGTCTTGGGTGATACAACGCTCAGCTACCACCATTTATAGGTGGGTGCTGGTCGTGCATCTGCCCTGGTGTTGGGCAATGGGGTTTTATGTTTATCTGTGGTCAGGGTCCTTTCACCGCCCACTGGCCTTGTCCTTCACCACCACTGGCCTTGCCCTTCACCACCCACTGGCCTTGCTGAGCTGTCTCCCTTAGTCTTTTCGGCATAATCATTGGCTGGTCTTCAGGGATGGGCAACCTCTGGAAACGGCATTTTTCCAGATGCATTGCCCTGGGGGTACTGAGAAGTCCCAAGGCCCTTCTAAAGAGCCTTACCCCCATGACTTTATCAAGATGACTCTCTCCCTTCTTTGGAGAGTGCCATAGTCTCTGGCAGCTGCTTTGCAGTGGCCTTGCTCTGGGGCTCAGGATTCCAGAGCTTCTCTTCTTAACTTGACCCTTAAGGACTAAAATCTTTGAATGAGGAGTAGTGGTATCAGATGGACACGGATATGAATACCAGCGTTGCCTTTCTCTTTTGCTGGGCTGGCTTTTGGATAGGATCTCGCTCTGTCACCCAGGTTGGAGTGCAGTGGCAAGATCATGGCTCACTACAGCCTCCACCTCCCAAGTTCAAGGGATCCTCCCACCCCAGCCTCTGGAGTAGCTGTGACCACAGGCGTGCACCACCATGCCTGGCTCACTGTGTTGCTGTTTTCTAGCTGTGACCTTGTGTGATTTCCTCACTGTAAATTCAGACCCTGTCTGATTTCCTCAGCTGTAAAAGAGGGTAATGATTAAAAAAAAATCACAATTAATTAACACTACTATTTTTATTCTCAATGTGTCAGGCATTATTCCAAGTACTTTATATAAATGACCTCATTCAATTGTTGTAATTACCATATGAAATACTTATTATTGTTTAGTTCCTATGTGATAGATGTGTAAACTGAGACCACGCAGATAGTAGCAGAGCAGGGATCCAGGAAGGGCTGTCTCTGCAGCTGCCTTTCACGTTTATGTTATGCTGTGTCTTAGGGATGCACATGCAGAGTCTAAAAAAATCATGTATGCATCACTGCATAAGGAAAAAAATGTGATGATGCTTGTGTGTGCCCAACTTTGAGCTTCGCGCATAATAGATGCTCATGAAATCTTGTTTGCCTTATCTTCTCTTGGTCTTTTTCCTTCTACTACCCTATGTGAGCACACACTGTCGTCACAGCAGAATAAAGTGGGGCTGTGACAAGGAGCTGGGAACCGAGTCTGAGGAAGGCTGGTGGGTAGCATGGGCAAGTGTCTCTCATTCTCTCCGCTCCCTCTGCATCCAGAAGAGCTGACACCCCAGCTCATGAGTAGGTGTGGGTCTGGTCTACCCTGGAGCTGTCACGTAACTCTGACTGTTTCCCAAGGCAAGAGAGTAGGAGGGTGTAGCAATTACTCACTAGAGACTGTCAATGAGCCTAGGGGGTCACAGGGTTCCTCCCACCTGTTCTGTGTTAATTTCCTGATAGAAACACTGGGGGCAGAGGCTTATCTGGCCTGGCTTCTGGATCAATGTGGGGCTGATAAGGAACAGACCCATCCATTGGGATCTGCTGGGTGGATTCCTATTGTCTTACACACCATACAGATAACCAAGGCCTCAGGTAGAAGTCATACTTTCCTGACCTCCTTCTCATGTTTTATCAAGTCCTCAACCAGCTCAACCTCAAGGGACAGCCAGTTACAGTTCCCCACAGACAGACTAAACCCTGCTGGACCTCTGGGGAAGTTTCAAGAACCAGTTTGACCGCAAAACCAAGACGCAGGTCTGTTGGGGCCTCTCTGGATGAAGTGGTCATGGGTAGCTGTCAGACAAGGATCCGAATTAGTCACGAGAGGAACAGGAGCCAGGCTAGGGGTGGAAACAAGGCCAGCTCCCCTCCGCTCCAGGGCTTAGGATCGGCTGGGGTGGAAGCAGAGGCTGTGTTGCAATCTCACTGCAAATCAACTGGGTCATCTCTTGTGGGTGACACAGTGCAGGCCTTCCAACCCTTGTGTGTGTGGGTTTTTTTTTTTTTTTTTTGTAGATGGGGAGATGGTATCTCCCAACCGCCTTTAGCATCTGGCTGTGAGATGAGGCTGGGGGAAGATGGAACGATATGCATTCCTGGCAGAGCCAGTGCCTCCGGAGGTATGGGGTGGAGAGGACACGGTGGAGTCCATGTTTGAACAAGTTGAGAGCAATTGCTGGAAGAACCCTGGGCAGAAGTCCCCTCTCCAGATCAGACTTGGCCCCTACATTTGTTCTCAGGGAAGTGAAACACTTACCGTCTCCCCCCTTTGGACTGTTGCAGGCTGTGTGACACACAGTAGCCAACGCACTGGCCTGGGGCTGTCCCCTCCCACCTGGGATATTCAGTGTCCTGAAAGGCAGTGAGGTGTGATGGGAAGAACATTGGTTTTGGAATCTGACCAACTTGAAATTAAATCTCAGTTCTGCCCTGAAGCGCTGGGTAACCTTGAGTAAGTCACTTAACCTCTCCGGACCCCATCTTCCTCATCTCTGAAATGGAGATAGTAATAGCTTCTGGGCAGGGTGGTTAGGAGAAGTAACAATGATAATGTGGGTGAAGGAAGAGCATAAGGCAGGAACTCAATAGAGGTTAGGCACGTTTCTCCCTCCTCTTAGAACATGCCCTGTCCTTCAGCCACTGCCAGGCTTGGTGGCTCCTGAAAGGCCTCATTGACTGGCTGTGCCCACCTACAGCAGTGGCCAGCTAGCATTTTCTGTAAAGGGCCAGAGGATAAATATTATAGGCTTTGCAGGCAATGTGGTCTCTGCCACAACTACTCATCTCCACTCATGTTGCTCAAAAACAGCCATAGATTATATGAAATGAATGAGTGTGGCTCTGTTTGAATAAAACTTTATTTATAAAAATAGGCAGTGGGCCAGATTTGGCCCTCAAGTTATAGTTGCCAATCCCTGGCCTCGAGTTTCAAGTCCAAAGCCTCTGCTTTTCTCTCAAGGGACTTCCCTAGCCTGGTCTTACCTTCTTCATCCAATGCAGTTTATGATACTCCCTTAAGTGTTCCCCAGTATGACCCAACAGGACTCCTTTTGTCCTTGGCTCAGGAAGCGTTAAGCCTCCACACCTTTGCCCATGCTTTCCTCCCTGCTTAGAACACCATCCCATTTCCTCTTCACCCTTCTAAATTCCATCCCCAGGGAAACTCCTGAGCTACCCTGTAAAATACAAGGCTTAGACCAAAGTCTCTTGATTCAGTGACAAGCCCATCCTTCAGGGCTGTGCTCTGGCCAGCTGTCTGCAGTGATTCTCCCTTTGAGGACTCCTGTGGTCCCTGCTGTTGATGCCAGGGTGGCCCTCTTATGGCTCCCTGCATTGAATTGGTGCCTCAGTCTCAATGAGGAGCCCTGGAGGCTCAGTCTTCAAGTTTTCTTTTCTTTCTTTCTTTCTTTCTCTCTCCCTTTCTTTCTTTCTTTCTTTCTTTCTTTCTTTCTTTCTTTCTTTCTTTCTTTCTTTCTTTCTTTCTTTCTACATAGAGCCTCTGTCGCCCAGGCTGGAGTACAATGGCACAATCTTGGCTCACTGCAGCCTCCACTTCCCAGGTTCAAGCAATCTCCTGCCTTAGCCTCTGGAGCAGCTAGGATTACAGGTGCATGCCACCATGCCCGATTACTTTTTGTATTTTTAGTAGAGATGGGGTATCACCATGTTGGCCAGGCTGGTCTCGAATTCCTGACCTCAGGTGATCTGCCTGCCTTGGTATCCCAAAGTGCTGGGATTACAGGCGTGAGCCACCACATCCAGCCAGTCCTCAACTTTTCTATTAATACATGCAACTCACAACAACCTGCACTTTCATCCTGCCTAGAATCTTTCAGTTTTCCTGCATATGTGGATCTGGAAAGTCTCAGGCATTATCTCTCTGAATGTGGCCTCTTTCCCACTGTCTTTTTACTTTTGTGAGGAGCACAGATTAATCGTAGCTTAACCATTTTCATATTTTCCTTGTCTTTTAACCTCTCTATCAAATTTTCCATTCCTTGACTTCCCTGGTGCATTTGTGGTAATTTCTTCAAATCTCTCTTCTAACTCATTAATTCTTTCTTTATCTGTGTCAAGCATATCCATTTACTTTTAAATTTCAAAGATTTTTTTTTCATTTCCAGAAGTTCTACTTGATCCTTTATAAACATCTGCCTGTACGTTTTGTAATCTCTTATTCCTTGATCTTTTGTTTCCATTCCATCATTTACTTTTTTAATCATTTCATACCTTGTTATTTTATAACCTATCTGATTATTGTATTATTTGAAGTCTTTGACAATCTAAATTAGTGTTTTTCAACTGGGGGCAGTTTTTTCCTCTAGGGGACATTTGGCAATGTCTAGAGACAATTTTGGTTGTAATGACTGGGGGTGGCAGTGGGGACTGCTACTGGCATCTTGTGGGTAGAGACCAGGGCTGCTGCTAAACATTCCCACAGTAAAGGATTTTGGTCCGAAATGTTTATAGCATTTAGGTTAAGACATCCTGGTTTCAATCTGTTGCTTGTTGGCTCTGCAGACTCTTGCTCATGGTGACTCATTGCTTGGTCTCGAACTCGTGACCTCGTGATCCGCCCGCCTCGGCCTCCCAAAGTGCTGGGATTACAGGCGTGAGCCACCGCACCCGGCCCTCGAGTGTTTTGTTTGTTTGTTCTCGTTGATAAATCAGACAGAACACTTCTCTCCAGAGAAGAGTTGCATTTGCTTCTATCATCCAGCAGGGGGCACCACCAACCCAGGCCGCCACCCACGTGGGTAGCGTCAACTCAAACCCCCCTCTCGTGTGAAATTTTGCAAAATTTTGCAAAATTTTGAGCATTAGACCCTGATGCCCTAGAGCTGACTTTCATATGCTGACTTTGAATTTCCCCACATCAACGCACAAATGAAGATCGGAGACTGCACACAGTCACTGGCCACGGCTGGTCGGCCGGGAGCCAGGGTTTCAGCGGCGCTTGGTGTTAGTCCATCCTGCACCGCGTGTGTCTGCATGTGACCATGTCGTGGTGTGCTTCCTGCATCAGTTCCTGGAAGCGAGACAAAAACAGAAAGAGGCCAAATGCTGGTGATCGGAACTTCCCTCAAATCCTCAAACCAGGTCCCCTGTGGAAATAGGTGGATTGCATCCACTTGGCTGGCAGGGAAGTGCAAATGACCTCTGACCTCGTCTTCCTGCCTAGTCTTCTACTTTGGAGTCCAGGAGGAGCGTATGTCAAGGACACACCTTTTCCCATGCTTCTTGTATGTGCAAAACAGACCTCAGGTACCAGGCACTCAGGTGTTTTTAATTCAGGGATTCATCAAGCCAGCCCGATGGGGTTCTGTAAATCCAGGTAGAAGCAGCCAGAGCTGGCTGACAGCAGCGAGTGAATCCATCCCTACAAAAGGCATTTACCTGGCTACCAAAAGCCACGTTTTGCACTCGGCATACACCGACCCTGGTGTGATATCCTTTCCCAAGGTGCCATCTTACCCAGCCCATGCTCTCAATTAGCTTTCCTATTGATAATATAGTTGGTCCAAAGATGGAAATCACTCCACGTGACTAAGGCCAGGCCTCTGGGACAGCAACGCTCTGCTCCCTTAACTTGGGTTTATCCACTGTGTTCTCAACTATGACAGGACAGACTGAAATGAAAGAGCTTTATGTAATCAGAAATGGCTTTTAAAAGGAAAGGTCTAGTGAGGGATCTTGCCCTTATCTATAATTCTGAGATCCCAAGAGCTCTCAAAACCAAAAGTTTATTTCGTCAGTTTGGCACAAACTCATGTGGCAGCAGAACTGGAGCTGAACTGACCTGTGACTATTTGTAATGTTTATATTCAGTAGAAATATTCATGCATTTTGCTGTGGAAATGTGTGTTGATTGCAAGCTGCTTCCCCAGAACGCTAGGAATATTGTGTAACATACAGATTTTGCACAGTGGCACCTACTAACATCATATTTCTGATCTTCAGCTCATATCAGCTTCTAGGGTTCTGGATAAGGGGTTAACCCACGTTATTTACTACCTTTAGGAAATGATTCCCTATCCCTGCCACACACGTAAGAATGCATTTGAATGGGCAGGGCATGGTGGCTCATGCTCAGGCATGGTGGCTCATGCCTTGGCTTTGGGAAACCAAGACAGGGGGATCGCTTGCAACCAGGAGGTCAAGGCTGCAGTGAGCCATGATTGTACCATTGCTCTCTAGCCTGGGTAACAGAGTGAGACCCTATCCTCATGCACTTAAATGTTTGTCAACTGTTTTCAAGTGCATGATGGATGACAGCAGTGACTGTATATAGAATGATTCATATCTCATGATCATTGTGAGGTAAATGTACAGGGATTTGAATGGGACCCACTTCTTTGGGTTCCTTTACCCCCTCCCATGATGCTGGACATCTATTAAGGGCTAAACATGTGTTAAATGATTCCTTAACAAATCTTTAGCATTAGAGACTGCTGAAAACCTTTTTTGTTTGCTTTTAAAATTACACCAAGAATACAGGAACACTTTTATTTTATTTTATTTTATTTTTTGTTTTTTGAGGCTGGATTCTCCCTCTGTCATCTAGGCAGGGTGCAGTGGTACAGTTTTGGCTTAATGCAGCCTTGACCTCCTGGGCTCAAGCAATCCTCCCACTTCAGCCTCCTGAGTAGTTGAGACTACAGTGGTGACTCAGGACACCATTTCCAGCTAATTTTTCAGTTTTTTGTAGAGATGGGGTCTTGCCAAGTTGCCCAGGCTGGTCTCAAAGTCCTGGGCTCAAGTGACCTGCCTGCTTCAGCCTCCCAAAGTGCTGGGATTATGGTTGTAAACCACTGTGCTCAACTGGAACACTCTTACTGTATTAAACTGGTGCAAATGTAATTGCGATTTTTTCCATTAAAAGTAATACTGTGAGCTCAACTTTTGCTATTAAAAGTAATACCGTGTGCTCAACTTTTGCCATGAAAAGTAATGGCAAAAACTGCAATTACATGTGCACCAACTTAATCAAAGCAATACTAAAAATATACAATACAATATGAGAAACCTCTGCTTTACCAAACACCCTTACATCCCCCGGCCCCCAGAGTAACCCTATCAATACCTAAGGTACATTTTTCCTGTGCACTCTCTGAATAGTTATGTAGGTATGTATGTAGTTGTATACACTTAGGTTTTATAATAATATACATGGGATTGTATTAGGCTATATATTATTCTGCATTTTACTTTTGTTCACTTAGTTATAGGTCCTTTTATATTGGTGCATATAGATCCACTTCATTCTATGGTACAGAAATACCAAAGTTTAAATAACCTTTCTTTTGTATAGGTTTCTAGAAGTCAGATTGCAGTATCAAAGGGCATGCAGTTTTAAATTTTGATAGGCACTGCCAAATTGCATTTCAATAACCTCCACCAATTGATAGTTCATGAAAGTTATTGTTTCTCTGATTTCTTATCAGCATTTGATGTTATTAATCTTTTTTAACTTTTGCCCACCTGATAGGTAAAAATAAAAGCTTAATGTTTGAGCATGCATTTCCCTGCTTACTTGGGAAGCTGAACATCTTTCTTCATTTGTTTGTTGGACATGCATGTTTCATTATTAATGAGTTGTTTGTTCATAGTCTTTGCACATTTTTCTAGGATACTTATTATCCTCTTCTTATTGATATTTTAGGAGCTCTTTGTATATGTTCTTTTAATTTATTGTCTTTTTAATTGAGATGCACTTTTCACATAGCAAAATATGCAGGTCTCAAGTGTGGAGTTTGAAGAATTCTGACAAATATATAACTTGTGTGATCATTGCCCTCATCAAGACATAAAACATCTCCATTGCTCCTGAAAGTTCCCTTGGCTCCTTTCCAGTCAATACCCAAGGGCAACCATTATTCTGATTTCTATCACCGGTGATTACATTTGTTTCTTCCTGTACTTCATATAATGGAGTCATGCAGGTAAATTCTTTCATGTCTGGCTTCTTTGCTCCACGTATATTTTCCTGAGATTCGTGTGTCTTCCGTTGGTCCGTTTTAATTGCTGAGTAGTATTTCATTGTATAGACAATCCATGCATTGGTTATTCATTCTCTCATTGATGGACATATGAGTCGTTTCCAGTTTGGGGCTATTATGAATAAAGTTGCTATGAACATTTTTATACAAGTCTTTGTGTAAACGTATGTTCTCATTTCTCTTAATACCTAGGAGTTGAATAACTGGGTCACAGGTATATGGTTAAGCTTTATTAGAAACTGCCAAGCAGTTTTTCAAAGTGATTGGGCCTGATGTGTTTTAAATATGTTGCCAACATTTTCACCTTGTCTATTTCTTATGTTTTAACATCGACTACAGTGTCCTTTATCATAGAGATGTTTTACATCGTTATGAAGTCACTTTTTTCTTTTCTTTTTTTTCTTCTGTAAAGTGAAAGCAAGTTTATTAAGAAAGCAAAGGAATGGCTACTCCATAGTCAGAGTAGCCAAAATTGCTTTCTACTTGTGAATCCTGGGCTCATGTCTTGTACAGGAAGGTTTAAAATTTTGAAAAAATATTAAAAAATATTCTTCTACTTTGTTTTGCGTATTTTGCTCCTTGTTCTAGAATTTACCTTTTGTACAATGCCAGAAAGATCTTAATCACAAACCAAATCATACAAGGTAAGTGTTTTTATCCCGTTTCACACATAGGGAAACTGAGACTCAGAGGCTGTGTGATTACTTCAAGTCACACAATTAGCAGGGAGTGGAGCTAAGATTCAAAAGCACCTTTGTCTCATTTAAAATTATTTTCCTTCCAGGACTGCGGGTTCCCATCTACACCCTTCACATGAATTCTGAAAGAAAGAAGAGGCAACAACGGTATGTATTTATGTATGTACTCACATGAATAACACACATGTAAAGGAATACAGGAAGAATAAACTGGAAACTAATGGAGGAGGACGAGAGGGACTTGGCATGGGAATGAAATGTCTCCAAATAGGATTTTAAATATAGTTTTGTGTTTTGAATCATTTGCACATAATTTGTACATGATTTACATGTTCGAAAAATTAAATCAAATTAAATTTAAAAAATAGGAAAAACCCTCCCCAAATTGTGCACAAAGAGAAACAAATAAACCTAATTGTAAATTAGAGAGCTTAACCACAGAGCAAAACAAACAAACAAAAACACCAACACACACACACACACACACACGCACATGACCAAAAACCTATTCAAATAATTTTGAAAAAAATACCCTAACTGTAAATCTGTGGGGGGATATATTTTAAGGACAAATAAAACTACAATGATGTCTTAAGCTTTACCTAGTAGGTTTATGGTGAATAGTAATGATAACATGGTAATTTTGAAGGAAGTTTATGTATATTAAAAAATAAAGAAACTAGTAGATAAGAATATATTAGGAAACATGATTCTCTATGAAACAGAGACTCAAGTATTACAGTTTTAAGAAAATGAATTTAAAAAAACCCCACCCGGGATATTAAATTTGAACAGATTATATAATTATGAGCTCATTTTATTTTTCCTAGCTCTGTCCACTGAAAAAGCCTTGGTGCAGTAACAGCCCAGGAGCAGAGAGACCACCTAGTACCCAGATCTTGATTTCTAAATGCTGTTACCCACCAGAAGGAACTAAAATTTTCTGCAGAAATGGCTGACTCCAGATCCATGGAAATGAAGCTCCACGTTAAGCCTGGGAGGTCTTATGGTCCCAAGAAGGAAAGATATGTTTAAAAACTACTGAGGTCACAAGGAAAGGATGGGGAAGCTGACTTGAGGGATCTGCCTGGCTAAGTTCGGGACTACTGAGCATCAAAAAGAATGAGTGTAAGGGGGCCAGGTGTGGTGGCTCACGCCTGTAATCCCAGCACTTTGGGAGGTCAAGGTGGGCGGATTACAAGGTCAAGAGATCGAGACCTTCCTGGCCAACATGGTAAAACCCTGTCTCTACTAAAAATGCAAAACTTAGCTGGATATGGTGATGGGCCCTCTAGTCCCAGCTACTCGGGGAGGCGGAGGCAGGAGAATCACTTGAACCCGTGAGAGGGAGTTTGCAGTGAGCCAATATAGCGCCACTGCACTCCAGCCTGGCGACAGAGTGAGACTCCGTCTCAAAACAAAACAAAACAAAAAAAGAATGACTGTAGTTAATTCAAATACATTAAACAAATAGAAAATTCATGAGTTCATTGTGTGTGTGTGTGTGTGTGTGTGTGTGTGTCGGTGGGGGTTGGGGGAGAGAAGTAGACAGGAGGAAAGTTCTTTGCAAAAGAACGCCACCTGATACGTGTAGAAGGAATGAGACAGAAAGCCACCATTTTGCAACCTCCAACGTAACTCTTGATTCAGGCAGGATCATCAATAGATGTTAAATACCACTGGGTGAACGATTATTAAGGAACAGGATATTTGTGCAGCTGCAAAGAATCTTCCCCCAGATTACTTGCTAAGTATAAAGGGGAAAATGTACCATTATAATAGGGAAAGATGATGGTCATACGTTTAGCCACATGCTCAGACTTAGTATCCTTTGTTAGTTGCTCAAGCTGACATCTCAGGCCTCCTGATATAGGGTGATGAGAAGACAGTATCACCTATGGAGTATTTTTGCCAAAATGTTTAGCCTGATATAATTAAGGCATTACTCCCGACTTTCAGATCACAGGATTTACAGGGTATGGAGGAGCAAGTTTAATGACAACAAGAAAAAATAATCGGGCTGGACCTGTAATCCCAGTACTTTGGGAGGTTGAGGCTGGAGGATGGCTTGAGGCCAGGAGATTGACATTACCTTGGGCAACACAGTAGGACAAAAAATTTTTATTAAAAAAAAAGAAAAAAAATTGACAAAAAAGATGACATTCACATAACATACAATTCACCATTTTAAAGTGTGCAACTCAGCGGCATTTACTGCATTCAAAACACGCACCCACCAAACAAATTTTTATTTAAAAAAACTCTACAAAAGTGTACAAAAAATTTTATTTAAACAAATACAAAATTAATTTATTTTAAAAAAAGAAAAAGAAAACAATAAGGCAAATCCACAGTGTGGGCCATTCTATAAGACTGTAAGTTTTGGACTCTTCAAAAAGTCAATAGTCTGGAGATAAAATTTGAGGATATTTCAGCATAAAAGAGGCCTCAAGTCCACAAATGCTGTGGGAAATGACATAGGACCTGGTGAAAACAATAAACAAGGCCGGACGCAGCGGCTCACGAGTCTGTAATGCTAGCACTTTGGGAGGCCGAGGCACGCAGATCACTTGAGGTCAGGAGGTCAAGAACAGCCTGGCCAACATTGTGACACCCCATCTCTACCAAAAGTACAAAAATTAGCCAGTCATGTTGGCATGCGCCTATAATCCCAACTACTTGGGAGGCTGAGGTGGGAGGATCCCTTGAACCAGGGAGGTGGAGGTTGCCGTGAGCTGAGATCGCACCATTGCACTCCAGCCTGGGCAACGAGAGCAAAACTCCGTCTCATAAATAAATAAATAAATAAATAAATAAATAAAACAAAACAGTCAACCAACCAACCAAACAAAAAACCTGTGACTTATTTGGGAGAATCAGGAAATGTGAATATGGACTGGAGGCAGAGACTATACAGGATTATGGTTGATGTGGTCATGCTTGAGAATGGGTCCATGGCTATGTAGGGGAACATTTTTCTGTTCTTCCACAGAAGAGGAAATAATAAATAGGAACACATTAGGAACAAGGTTTTCTATAAAAAAAGAGACTCAAGGAACTGAGGATGAAGCCTTGTGTGCTCTGTAACCTATCTTCAAATGGTTCAGCAAAACAAATGTTCATAGAACTAAATAAAGGCAGGATGGCAACATATGAAAATTGTTGAACAGGGCCTGGGCTATGTTCAGGCCAGCGAGGTGCCTCAGCTATGGCCTTGCAGGGTCCAGCCTGCCCCTTGCAGGCCCCAAGAGTGAGTGCCTCCTTCAGTGCAGTGCTGGTGACACTTTACTGGTCTCACCCTAGTCCTGGTCCTGTGGCTGAATCTGGGCAGTGAGAAAATGAGTGTTCATTATATTATTCTTTAAACTCTTCTGTATGTTTAAAAAAGATAAAATGATCCAAATGTCCATCAGTGAATGAATGGATAGACAAATGTGATAGATCCATATGATGGACTGTTACGCACTTACAAAAAGGAATGAAATACCGATGCATGCTACAAGTTGGTGAACATTGAAAACATCACGCTAAGTGAAGGAAGCTGCTCACAAAAGACTGCATATTATATGATGATTTCTTTTATACGCTATAACCAGAAGAGGAAAGAAAGAAAGGAAGAGGAAAGAAAGAAAGAAGAAAGAAAAGAAAGAACGAACGAAAAGAAAAGAAAGAGAGAGAGAGAGAAAGGAAAGGAAAGGAAATGGAGGGGAGAGGAGGGGAGGGAAGGGAAGGGGAAGGGAGAGGAGGGAAGGGGAAGGAAAGAGAAGAGGTGAGAAAAGGGGAGGGGTGGGGCAAATCCAGACAGACAGAAAGCAGATTAGAGGTTATTAGGGGTTTGAGGGAGGGAGAGGGAAAGGAGAGTGCTTCCTTAATAGGTATGAGGTGTTTTTATGGGGTGATAAAAAAAGTTTTGAAACTAGAGAGAGCTGATGGTTGCACAACATTTGGAATGCACTAAATGCCACTGAATTGTGCACTTTAAAATGGTTAATTGTATGTTACGTGAATGTCATCTCAATTAAAAAAAATGATCTGAGTAAAATGTTCAGGAAACAAATGGTCAGACGTAAGGTATATAAACGATGCCTTTTCACTTTGGGAGGCTGAGGCGGGTGGATCACTTGAGGCCAGGAGTTCAAGACCAGCCTGGTCAACATGACGAAACCCTGTCTCTACTGAAAATACAAAAATTAGCTGGGCCTGGTGGCATGTTCCTGTAGTCCCAGATACTCAGGAGGCGGAGGCAGGAGGATTCCTTGAGCCCAGGAGGTGGAGGTTGCAGTGAGCTGAGATTGCGCCACTACACTCCAGCCTGGGTGACAGAGCAAGACGCCGTCTCAAAAACAAAACAAAACAAAAAGATGCCTTTTTAAGCCAGGCATAGTGGCTCATGCCTGTAATCTCAGCACTTTGAGAGGCTGAGGCAAGAGGATCCCCTGAGCCCAGGAGTTCTACTACCAGCCTGGGCAGCATAGGGAGATCCTGTCTCTGTAAAAAAAAAAAAAAAAAAACACACACACAGAAAAATTAGCCAGGCATGGTGCTGCACACCCATAGTCCCAGCTGAGGCAGGCTGAGGTTGGGAGGATTGCTTGAGTCTGGGAGGAGGTTGAGGCTGCAGTGAGCCATGATTGCACCACTGCACTCCAGCCTGGGCAACAGAATGAGCCCTTGCCTCAAAAAACAAACAAACAAACAAACAAACAAACAAAACATGTATATGCCTTTTCAAAAGTGATGAAAATGGCACACACATGCAAAGGAAGATCCCTCAGAATTCTGGCCTACAGAAAGGTAGCAAAGCAATGACACAGGGTCCTGTGATGTGGCCAAGCACTGGCTGCCCTGTGACCCTGGGACAGTCACTTACCTTCTCTTGAGCAGCTTTCTCCACGCTCTAGCTTTACCCCAGCTGTGGCTGTGCCTGCTCCAAGCGTTTGATCTCCCACCCAGGGCCTCAGCCAGAGACGCTGTGCACCCGCAGCTTGCATCCCCTTTCACCTCGCAGAGCACCTGTGCCCAGGGGGCGGAGCTTCAGGGAAATGTTCTCCTGTTCTGGGAACTCACTCGCAGGCACAGTTTCCTGACCTGACCTAAGGAGCCGGTTCCTGGTGGGTGACACAGTGGTGCCAAGTGTCCCACAGGTGATGTTGATTTGGTCAGGAGGTGTGGTTGATGAAACAGTCTCTGAGGGTTCCTGCGCTGGCAGCCCCTCCACCTGGCTCTTTCAGGGGCCTGGAGGCCAAGGAACTTGTGGCTCCAGAACAAAAGAGGAGAGCCTTGTGCTTGTGATTGGTGTGGAATAAAAATAACGAAAGAACCGCTGAGCGCTTACTCCATGCCGGTTGCTGTGTTAAATGCTATGCTGGCCCCTCATGCAGTCCTCCTACTGGCCCTCGGATGTGGGACTGTCACTGGGTCTCATCGCCAAGAGGAGGTGGAGGGCCAGGCAGGCTGAGTTAGTCGCTAAAGGCACACAAAGCTGGTCAGCGGTGGGGCTGGATTCAAACCTGGATGTCTGACCCCAGAGCCTGAGTTGTCCATGAGGGAGACCCTGAATCCGCACACAGACAAAGACATCTGTGGCCTGTTGAACCCTTTCCTGCAGCGTACCCTCTAAGTTCAGGATTAAACTACTTACTGCTTACTACCGGAGCCATACAGCAGGCATTCTGGTATCATCTCTATTTACAGGATAGGAACCGGGGGCTCAGAGGAGTTCATTTGCCAGATCACTCAGTGGGGACCCAAGCCAGCTCTGCCTGCAGCCCCATGGCTGACCTGTCTTTATAGGGGGGCCTCCCCTGTCATTTGCTTCTCTGAAGAACATTTCTCTCCATTTTCTAGAATGAGAAGAGCAGGAAGGCCTGTTTCTGTTGGCTTAGGTGGGCCGTCGGGGGGAGGCCTGGCTGTGTCTTTGCAGTGTGGCTTTGATGCTCCCTGGAGGAAGCAGTGTGCATGGTGGAGGAGATGGAAGCTTCCAGAAGGGAGGACACCTGAGGCAGTCTGACTGCCCACAAGCCAGGGACACAAATAGTTCTCTGAGGGAGGCCAAGGAAAGAACACAGATGTGGACAGAATTCTGGGGTGGGGACAGTCACCAGAGCTCCCTGGTGCTCTGAGGTCCCTTGAGGCAGGGGGCTGGGGACAGGAAGTCTTGGCCTTGTTTTTGAGTGTCTCTTGTGTCTGTGTTGGGCTGTGTCCCTTGAGGAGCCATGGAGTGGGGGCTGGCTCTGTTTGTATCTTCAGCAATGGATCCAGCAGAGAAGATGCCCAGGCTTCCAGACACCCTTGGCCACTCCAGGTTCCCAGGTATGAATCCCTTCCTTCCTCCAGTTCTCAGAACCAGACAGAACCAAGCTGGCTAGCTCTGGCTTACACCTGTTCCTGTCAGCCTTGTGCACCTCCTGGCCCCTGCCCATCTACTCTGGCTCATGGCTGGCGTTGCTCTGGTCGGCTGATGCCTGCACGTCTGATGTGAATAATCTTCCTGGGGTTGGGCACTGATGCGATCCCAGTCCTGGGCAGGAAGGGCTTTTAGTGGGGAGATGGAGGGCCTGGAGGATTCCCAGCCAGCACTGACTGAGGCCTGCATGGGGAGTTGTTGCTGGAGCTGACCTGGGGGCAGTTGTCCCACCTTCCATCTCTGGATAGAACAGGCAGGGCTTGCCAAGGGGAACAGTCTGTAACCTTCTGGTGTATTTCTGAGGAGAAAGTTGGGCTCCCATGACCCCCTGTAGGTATGGGGTCCAACCCACTTCACAGGGATCAAGTACTAACCAGAGATCCAAGGAATGAGATTACAAAGGTGGACAAGAAGAGGACCTTGGCCAGGGCCTCTGATGTCAGAGACAAAGCAGAGGCTTTATGGCAGATGGGGGGGACTCAGGCCTCCAGCATTGGAGATAGTACAGGTCCTCAGACTATGCCTGAGGGGGTGTGAGGGTTTGGTGGGATTATGAAGATGTTTACCTGCTTGTATCCTTCCTTCATCCTTCCTATCTGTCCATCCCTCCCTCCATTCCTTCATCCCTCCATCCCTCTATTCACCCATCCCTCAATCTCTCCATCCCTATCCATCCACCCATCCCTTCCTCCATCCCTATCCATCCACCCATCCCTTCCTCCATCCCTATCCATCCACCCATCCCTTCCTCCATCCCTATCCATCCACCCATCCCTTCCTCCATCCCTCTGTCCACTTACCCTTCCATCCCTTTATCCACTCATCCCTCTATCTCTCCATCCATTCATCCATCCCTCCCTCCTTTCACTCCTCTTCCATCCACCCATCTCTCCCTCCATCCTTCTATCCACTCATCCTTTCATCCCACTATTCACTCATCCCCCTGTTCCTCTGTCTACCCATTCCTCCATCCACCCATCACTCCATCCACCCACCCCTCCCTCTATCCCTCTATCCACTCATCCTTTCATCTCCCCATCCATCCCTTCCTCCATCTATCCCTCCTTTTCTCCATCCCTCTATCCATCCACTCATCCCTCCATCCACCCCTCCCTCCATCCCTCTATCCACTCATCCTTTCATCTCCCCATCCATCCCTTCCTCCATCCATCCCTCCTTTTCTCCATCCCTCTATCCTTCCACTCATCCCTCCATCCACCCATCCCTCTATCCCTCTGCCTATGCCTCCCTCCATCCCTTCATCCCTCCATCCCTCCATCCCTCCACCCAAACATCCCTCCATCCACCCATCCTTCCCTCCATCCCTCTATCCACCCATCCCTCCATCCCTTTATTCACCCATCCTTCCATCTCCCTATCCATCCATCCATCCATCCATCCATCCATCCATCCATCCATCCATCCATTCTTCCATCCCTCCACCCAAACATCCCTCCATCCCTCCATCCACCCATCTCTCCCTCCATCCCTCTAACCACCCATCCTTCCATCTCCCTATCCATCCACCCATTCATCCAATCCTCCATCCACCTATCCCTCTCTCCATCCCTCTATCCATCCATCCATTCCTTCCTCCTTCCTTCCCCCCATCCACCCATCCTTCTGTCCCTCTATCCACCCATCCCTCCATCTCTCCATGCATCCATCCATCCCTACATCCTTCCATCTGTTCATCCATCCCTCCCTCCTTCCACCCCTCTATCCATTCACACATCCCTCCATCCCTCCCTCCCTCTTTCCATCCCTCTATACAACCCTCCCTCTCTCATCCCTCTATACATCCACTCACCCCTCCATCCATCCCCCATCCCTCCATTCATTCATCCATCCTTCCCTCCCTCCTTCCTTCTATCCATCCACGCAGCCCTCCATCCATCTCTCCATTCCTTCCTCCCTCCATTCCTCCATCTCTCCCTCCCTCCATCCCTCCACCCCTCCATCCCTCCCTTCATCCATTCACCCTCCATCCCTCCATCCATTCATCCCTCAATTCCTCCCTCCCTCCATCCTTCTCTCCCTCCCTCCCTCCCTCCCTCCCTCCCTCCCTCCCTCCCTGCCTCATCATTTCATCATTGAGTGCCTGCTACATTCCAGACTCTGAGCTAGACTTTGGGAACAAGAGGTAAACAAAGACATAACCCTTTTTCTCAGCACCTGGAAGGGAGTCAGACAGGAAAACAAATGGTTTTGCTGGCGGGGTGTGTAAAGTAGATGGCTGCTGGGGCCGTGCTCTGCAGTTGTTATAAAGCAGTTCAAGCAGTTGTTATAAAGCAGTCCCCATGACAGTCACCAAGAATCCGGAGATCAGAGGAGGAGGATAAGAAAAATCTGAACTAATTGTCTCATTTCCCTCTCACATAAATTCTTCTCTGTGTGTGTCACACTGGGTTTCTGTCTCTCCCTGGCACACACATTTGCCAGGGGTCAAGGGAAACTTTACAGAAGAGAAACATTTGAGCAGGGTCCGGAAGGACAGGCAGGCAGGAAGGAAAGGGAAGAGCATTACGGCAGAGGAAGCAGCGGTGCAAAGACACTGTGGCATCAGAGCCAGCATGGGGAGAGGGTGCTGAGAGGGCAGGCTGGCACCAGGGTGGGCAGGACTTGGGTGCATACTAAGGAGTGAAGGCGTCATCCCCTAGCCCTGGGTTATCGGCGGCTCCCAGCCTCCCTGAGTGTGCCTGAAACCACCCACTTGGGCCCCTGTCAGGCTCTCCCTCCTGGGCATCATCCTTGTGCTGTCCACCCTGGCCTGCTACCCTGGAGGCCGGGGTCATGTCCATCCTGAGATAGCGAGGAGGAGGTGAGGGGACAGCTGCTGGGACGGTCTGGAGCTGACTGTCACTGCAGGCAGCAGGCACATGTGGAATCCCAGGGAGGGCCTGGCCGGGGCTCATCTCTATTCCTGTCACACTCTCACCCCAGCCACACACAAGTGAGTTCTTCCAAGTGGGTTCATTGTCTCTGCTTGAAAGCTGGGGAGGCATCCTCTGTGTGTGCTCCCTTGCTAGAAGGGGAGTGGCTGGCTCCCCACCTCTGCCAAGCCCTTCTTGTCACTACTGCTGACTTCTTGGCACGGCGGCTCGGCCTTGTTATCATGGGCTTTGTGCTGTCACCTTTTATTACAGAGCCTTCAGAAATTCTCCGAATCGCCTTGCGGCTCGCCGGTTATCGCGCTCACCACAGCACGCTCGCTCGCGTGAACCTCTGGGCCTAAACCACAAGGCAACTCGGGCGCATCAGCGACTTCTGCTCCATCCTGGGGCCCCTTCGCCTCTCCTCCCACAGCCCAGCTGGGCCCACCAAGCTTCTCTTTCCGTCTTTGCTTCTAAATCTTAGAAATGGAAGTGAAGCAGAGCCAGGCGTGGGTGGGCAGGGAGGGCCTGAGGGTCAGAGGAGGCCTGGGGAGCTCTGTCTGGAAGAAAGCTGGGTGTGGGGAGGGGACTGGGGGTGTGACAGGGTTGGGGTGCCTGCCAGAGGCACAGTGGACCTATTCTTCCAACTGGGTTCCCACTCACTCCAGCCTGTCCAGAAAGCAGGCCTCGGCCTCAGCCAGAGGGCCTCTCAAGAGAGCAAATGTGTGTGCCAGGGGGAGACAGAAACCCAGTATGATACACACAGAGGAGAATTTATGTGAGAGGGAAATGAGACAATTAGTTCAGATTTTTCTTCTCCTTCTCCTCCGATCTCCTGATTCTTGGTGACTGTCATGGGGACTGCTTTGTAACAACTACTTAGAAAGTATTTATTGAACAAATAAAGAACTCAGCATTTGACATCCTGCTACCTGGAGATCTAGTAGGTTCAGCATGGGTGCCAGGGATTCAAGGCCCTGCACTGCTTCCTCCCTCCAGGGTCTGACCGGTGAAGCTTCCACACACAGCGAGCACAGTTCAGAGGAGGCAAAGCCTGTATGTTAAAGGCCGGTGGGCACCCGGCCTCCTTGGAAAAAGAGCACAGCCTCCATGTGAGTGCAGGATGTGAAAGACGTGTCTCCCCACCCTGAACTGGGCCAGGTCTGGTGGGCTCACAGCTCAGATTAGCAGCTTATCCAGACGCTCCGTCCCAGCTCATTTCTAAAGCGGACAGGGGACACCCATACTCTATGAGCAGGGATGCAGCCTGGGGAGAGAAGGAAGCTCCCTCGTCCATGACTGCATCTTTAGAAACACAAGTGCTTCTCCAGTCGAGAGACTTTGGGTATTTTAAGAGAGATGAATACAGTTAGCCGGGTGTGTGCTTATCACTTAATAATAATGATTATGATGATCATGATAAAAGTATGACTGCAGTTTACAAATCACTTTCACACCCACCATCATGTCTGAGCCTCCCATTAACCCCGTGGAGTAGGTGTGCCCATCCTCGTTTTACAAATGAGGAAATGGAGGGGACTTGCTTAAGGTCACAGAGTATGGTGAGACTGGGATCAGGTCTCGCTGGGCTCAAACTCCACCTATGAGATGAGCTGGACTAATGAGCCCCTGAACTGAGAGAAGGAAAAGGGGCAAGAAGGTTTCGAGCTGGGATCGTGATGTAGGAGTGTGGGGCTGAGGGGAATCACAGCCTGCGTGAGTGGGGTTCTGGTTCTCACTGTTTTCTGTGTCCCCAGAAAAAAAGTATGCGTGGGTTTACAGGCAATTTCAGAGGCTCGACTGTGCTCACCCATTGGGAGGGAGAGAGCCTCAGAAAGTGAGGGAGGACAGTACCAAAGCTGATGGGTGACTCAGCACTTCCTGACTTCCAGGTGAATTTTTATTTTTCACTTTTTTGAGACAAGGCCTGGCTCTGTTGCCCAGGCTGGAGTGCAGTGACGTGGTCATGGCTCACTGCATCCTCCACCTCCAGGGGGCTTGATCCATCCTCCCACCTCAGTCTCCTAAGGAGCTGGGACTACAGGTGTCCGCCATCATGCCTGGCTAATTTTTGTGGTTTTTGTAGAGATGGGATTTTGCCATGTTTCCCAGGCTGGTCTTGAACTCCTGAGCTAAAGTGACCTGCCGGCCTCGACCTCCCAAAGTGCTGGGATTACAGGTGTGAGCCACCGTACCCGGCCCCAGGTGAAATTTTTGACCCCATTTACAGTTGAAGCAATTTCTGAGAAAATGTGATTTTCCCCCTCAAGCTCAACACAAAACATGTGTAATTCAGAAATACCTTGATTCCCAGTAATGGGATGGCTGGGTCATATGGTACATCTATAAAAAATAAAAATTAAAAAAAAAAAAAAGAAATACCTTGATTCCCTTAACAGTTTGTTCTTAGAAAGTAAGTGGAAGACACTTCTCCAAAAGAGCCATGCAGTGACTGGGGATGATGTTGCCAGCAAACGTCCCAATAGCAACTAAATCAAAGCAGTGAACGATAGTTGTGTCATAATGGAGATGGCAGTTGTAGACGTCTATCGTCATGTAAAATATAAAACTGTGCTTCAACTCCTATAGAATGGATGTAAATGTTTACTTCACACTATGATTACAAGAGGGGCCCTGATGCGCAATAAAATCTAAAGATAGACAATAAAATGGACCTCTGCTGTATTGTAATTTCAACCTGAACTGATGTACTATCTTTCATAAGGATTAATTAAAATTTTATTTAAGGAGCTTTTTTTTTTTTTTAAACAATTCTGGAAGCATTCTTGAAGGCATGATTGCCAATATTTGAGAAACAAAAACCACGAAATAATAGTTGCAGCAGGTGCCTCCTTTTTCTTTTAGACGTGTTCCCACAGCGAATGTGCCCTTTCTGTTGTACTTTGCTGCCTTTGGGGCTGGGTCCCAGGGGCAAGCAGGGGAAACAGTGATACCAATGGCAGTGATGGCACGGGGCAGACCTGTACCAGGAGGTGGCTGACCTTTAAGTCCTGCCTACCCCACCTGACCACCTTGGTAGGGACCGTTACCATCTCTGTTTTTCAGGCAGGAACCCAGGGTGCCCAGAGGCACCTGCCCAAGTCCCCCAGGTTTCAAATGCAGGCCTGTGTCACTCCACAGCCAACACTTTCTACTAAGCCAAGGCCTTTCAGATACTGGCAGAAATCATGGACGGAACAGCAAAAGGCAGAGAGAAATGGGATATTGGCATGAATTAATTGCAATGAAAATGGAAGTTGTTGGAAAAAGGAGCAACTGTGTTTTTGACCCTTTGAAAGGCAGAAAGGTCAAGGTAGGACGGAGGCAGATGCTCAGGTCCTGGAGTGGGCTCCAGCTTGAGAGGCAACCATGGGGTGGGGCCGATGCCAGCCATCCTGGAGCTGGGCACCTATTTCCCAGGGATTTCTGCTCAGCTGCTCACCTCTGTCCTTCTGTCCCAGCCTGGCTCTGGGAAGCCCCGTGGCCTAGGAAAGGGAACACTTTTTTTGAGAACCCAATTGAGGGCAAGGTGTCCTGTGGCCCTCTTTGGTCTTCACACACTTCTGCAAGTTCAGTGTTGCCAGGTCTGAGTGACAGATGGGGAAGCTGAATTTGCTAAGTGAGAGGCAACAGGGGCTGTCATTCAGGGCATGGCCTCTGGCCGGAGCAGCTAAAATCCCAAATTTTCTGCTCACTACACCGGAGGCAAAGGGACTTCACCTCTCTGCACTGCGGTTCTTTGTCCAACGTCTTATGAAGTCTTTTTCAAGCATCTGGATCTCGGAGCTCCACCCAGTCCCAGGGGTCCTGTATCTTCTCTCTTTCTCTTTTCGCCCCTCAAACCAAGCCCCCTACCCCATATTTCCTTTCCTTTCTCTCTTACGAAACAAAAAACATCTAGGCACATCAAGGGATATCAAAGGGCCCAGTAAACGTAGGTGGGGCCATCCTTTGTCCTAACAGCATCTGGCCTCTGTCTCAGCAATGTTTAGATGCCATGTTACACCCCCTACAAAAATGCTGTGAGACAGGCATTATTAACATACTTTACAGAGGAAGAGACTGAGGCTCCGAGGGGACAAGCTTGGGCCAAAGTCACTCAACCAGTTAGTGGCCAAGTTGGGATTCAGACCCAGGGCTGTTTGGTACCACCCTTTTTCCAGAAGCCAGGCCAATGTCAGGCAGGACGGCTGGCAGGGGTCAGCAGGCTCTGGGTCCCTTCCCCAAAGCCACGCAGGCATTATTTGATGCTCTCAGACCTACTTTCCAAGTGCATCTGATGGGCATCTCAACCTCAAGTTTAATTATGCCTGCCCCTTGAGGAAGTCAGGCAACTACCCCCTTCACAGAAATGTGAGCTCTGCCAGTCTTCAGGTTCACTTCAAACTGTGGGAGCCCTGAGGTAACTTCATGTTCTTGTTTCTCAGTAATTAAAGTTGCCTGAGTCTGCGTCTGAAGAAGAACTTTCTCCCACCCTTTCTTTTTACTCGTTCCTCTTTCTTATGTTTTTGAGATTTTAAATGCAAAATGCCCAAGATAGCATACATTCTGTCTCCCTTTTCTTCCCTGCCCTTTGTATCTCCGAATCCTTAAATCATATGCTACGCCAGCCCGTTTAGCATAAAAAATTAAATTAATTTTCATGCTCCAACTCCAGATGTAAATGCCTTTATTAATAATTTAAAGCACATTTATTTATGCAGTTTGATATTTTTTCAGGTTCAGGGAAGCAATTAAGTTTTGCTCAAGTTGCTGATCAGCACACAGTGTCACCGATGACTCTTTTTCCCTGTCTGCCCCTTTGAGGTGCTGGGGGAGGGGAACAGTGCAGCCAGAGACTGACGGGGACGCCTGTCCTCACCCTCCAGTCTGCCTCCACCCCCGCTTCTGGGAGACAGGTGCTTGCAAAATTGAAAGAGAGCAAATGTATTTGCTCCAGTCCATCTCAAGAAGGCCAATTTCTTTCTCCAAATTGCCTTGGAAGATTAAACTGGACCTTAAGAGGTCCTGGCCACTTAAAGTTCTTCCTTAGCTAGATCCTTGGGAGAATGTTGTCATCAGTAAGTCACTTTTAACTTTTAACTCGGCGAGCAATTTCTCGTCTATTAAGGGCTTGGCTACCTGTGGGTGAGAGGAGCTGGCTTGACTGCTTAGGAGCTGGTGAGCCAGGGAAATCTGCTGCAGTGCTGTTCATCTCCGTTTCCTTATCTGAGAAATGAAAGAGTGATTTTACCTGAACAGGGCTGTTGTGAGCCCTCCAAGTAGTACCAGCACAGGGTGCTGTGCAATGAAAATGTTTTACATTGCCTCATGGCTTGGTACTACTTGGAGGGCTTTTGCATAACCTGATATGATTTTCTTCTCAGAAACAATATTTTAAACAGAGGGTTCCCAAGAGGTGTGACTCCCTAGGGACAGAGTAGAACTCAGACATGTTCTCTGGATCCCTGGTCAACCATACTAACCCAACACATGCACCACCGGGCCCCTGTGCACCAGGACTGTGTGTGATGCCATGGGGCAACAGGAGTGGGGGCCCACCTGGATGACCGGGGCCATCTGTCTGCCAGGGCCTCTTGGTCTTGGGGCACAAAGAGACAGTGATTCCCTGCTCTTCTCTGCATGGGCTGCGTGTTGAGAAAGACGCTGAGAAACAGAGCTGGAGTCCAGAATCCAGGATCAAGCCTGGCAGTGAGACCTCAAGCAAGTCTCATCCATGCGGGCTGCAGTTCCCAAAATCAGATCTTCCCACCTACGTTCGCTGACAGACTAGAACTCGGACTACGCTTAGTCTCCCTCTTCCTCGTCCCCATCTCTCAATTTCACCTCCTGGATTTCACATCTCTGGAACCCATTGCTTGTCCCCCTCTGTTATCTCCTTGCTCTAAGGCACCATCATCTCTCCTGGTAACCACTCATAGACCCTGACAGATGTCCTGGCAGATGTGCACCCACGTGGCTGCCGAGTCATCTTCTAAAAGCTCAGGCACGTCGAAGAGCTCCAAGGGTTCCTTGTGGCCTCAGGATGGAGGCCAAATGCTTTCCCGTGTCTTATAGCCTACCGCCTACGTGGTGTGGCCCTTGCTGACAGCCCTGGTTCCAAGTTCTTCCATCCCTCCTCACTGCTTCTGCTTCTAAACCCACCCAGCCTTTCCCCAGTTTCTAGAACACACCATATACCTTCCTACAGGCTGTTCCTTCTGTTGTGTCTCCTCCTCCCTCTAACCCTCCCCTTGCCTGTTCAATGCCAGATCATTGTTCCTTCCTCAGGGACCCTCTGGAATCCAACAGTTCTCCTTTCAAATGCTCTGTGCCACCCTGTCTTGTCTTCCACAGCCCACAGTGCATGCCTGGTCTGAGATTCCATACTGACTTCTGTGATGGTGGACCGGATGGCTGTGTTCTCACTGGAGTGTCAGGTTGCTTCTTCGTCTTGTTTTTGAGACAGGGTCT
This sequence comes from Chlorocebus sabaeus, assembly GCF_047675955.1. Classification (NCBI taxonomy): domain Eukaryota; kingdom Metazoa; phylum Chordata; class Mammalia; order Primates; family Cercopithecidae; genus Chlorocebus; species Chlorocebus sabaeus. The sequence goes on along the minus strand of NC_132929.1, from coordinate 46,229,360 downwards.
TACTCTGTCATCCAGACTGGAGTGCAGTGGCATGATTATAGCTCATGGCAACTTCCACCTCCCCAGGCTCAGGTGATCCTCCCACCTTGGCCTCCTGAGTAGCTGGGACTACAGGCACGTACCACCATGCCGGGCTAATATGTTTGTATTTTCTGTAGAGAAGGGGTTTCATCATGTTGCCCGGGCTGGTCTCAAATTCCTGGGTTCAAGCGGTCCTGCTGCCTCGGCCTCCCAAAGTGCTGGGATTGCAAGCATGAACTGTTGTACCCAGTTATGGAATGCCAGGCTTCTGCCTGCCTCATCATATGCCCAGCACCTCACCGAACGAGTGGCACATAGCAGGTGCCAAATGCATATACACAGCTGGATGGAGAGCACTGCCCACGAAGAAATGACAACTCTGAATGCCTTCCTGTGAGATGGCTCCATCGGCCGGACTCTCTGGCGCACCTCGGTGAGTGCTTTCAGTCATGGCTGCACATCATGGCCATTTATAGCAGGGGTAGGACAGGGAAGCTATTGCAGGTTAGGGGCTATGTGGGCTGGGAGCAGAAGAAATGGCTACAGCCCCATCTTGAGCATGGGAGGCAGCTTGTGCTTTGGAAACAGCATTGGACAGGATGGGTGTCGGGAGAACTGGAGTTTGCTTTGGCTCCTACGCCCTTTGAGCAGCCTCTCTTACTCTCAGTTTTGTCATGTCGCACTGGGGAGAATCTCTACTTTCCACAGTCAGTGTGGAAGTTCCATACAACATCACACTCCAAAGGGCTTGTCCTGGCGTTTCTTTCCTTCCCTGTCTTCCTGGCCCCCTCCTCTTCCCCTCCCATGATTGCTACCCAGGTGAAGTGAGGGGACCTGTGAGGCCCTACGCAGGGCAAACAGCCGGGGACAGGCTGGAAAGTTCACTTTGCTTTTGTCGCCTTCTTGACACTGAACGCTATGAGAGGTTATCTTACTGATTTATTTATTTACTTGCCTCCCCCAAGTAGTGTATCAACTCTGAGAGCAGGAAGCTTGCTCTGCTTAGTCACCTCTATCTCTGGCACTAGCGGCGTCTCTAGCTTGCCCTCAATACTTGCTTTGAAGATGGAAGTGAGAGAGACGCAACAAGCAGCCCTGGACACATGGAGGGTGAGGGATAAAGAAAGAAGAGTATGGGAGTTGGAGCTGCCCCAGGCTGAGAAGGGTCCCAGGGCCATGCCCAAGGCAGGACTGATATTTACTGTGGAGAAGATGGGGGTCCCCAGAGGCTGGGAGAAGAGATAACTCACAGAGCTGCTCCATGCAACTGGAGTCTAGACAATAGCGGCAGAACATGCAGGGTCTGGTGAAAGTAGGGACTTTGGAGCAGGCGGGCCCGGCTGACCTGGATTCCAGCTCTTGCTGTCGCCCTCTGGGTGCCTTTAGGTGAGCTGGCCAGCCTCTTTGAGCTTGAGTTTCCTCCTAGGAGGGATAAGAGAACTAAAGTTGGGTTGATTTGTCTGTGATCTCTGTCCCCCTCCCTTCTAGAAAAGTCCTCTGAAGGAAGAGCCATGTGCAGGGTTGGGTGGCCTGGTTTCTAAGGCAGGCAAACCTGTTTTTACTGCGCCAATTTTGGGGTGGTCGCCTAATGGGTCTTAAAGCAATTTCTGATGGACCTTTAAAGCTTACTGGGAGGAAACGAGACGGAGGGCTTTTTCCTGTGGGAGAGATGAGATGGGCGACAGTGGGGGCCTGGAGAGGCTTGGTGGGAGGAGCGTGGAGAAGGCATGTGAGGTGGGGGGCAGGGGGAGCCACAGCCTCCTAACCTGTCCCTCGAGCTGGGTCCCCAGTGGGGCTGTGTCCCTGGGGAAGGCTGGCCCAAAATCTGGGTCCCAGGTTGGCTCCCCACCAGGGGTTGGTCACATCAGCCTGCCTGCCCCCAACCACCCTGAACCTCATATGAATGGAAACTCCACACAGGCTTCCCAATCTAAACTCTGCTGTCCTAAGTGGACATCCCCACAAGATACTCTAGACACCCAAGTGGACATCCCCACAAGATACTCTAGACACCCAAGTGGACATCCCCACAAGATACTCTAGACACCCAAGTGGACATCCCCACAAGGTACTCTAGACACCCAAGTGGACATCCCCACAAGGTACTCTAGACACCCAAGTGGACATCCCCACAAGATACTCTAGACACCCAAGTGGACATCCCCACAAGATACTCTAGACACCCAGGTGGACATCCCCACAAGATACTCTAGACACCCAGGTGGACATCCCCACAAGATACTCTAGACACCCAAGTGGACATCCCCACAAGATACTCTAGACACCCAAGTGGACATCCCCACAAGATACTCTAGACACTGGGGAGCCTGGGGAACACTGGGGCCCAGGGCACCTCCAGCTGGGCTAGGAGTGGATGGACCCTGCCATTAACAGGTGAAATGTGGGGTGTTGAGCAAGTGGATGGATGACACCTGCTTCCTAGGTATCTCAGTCAGTTCAGGCTGCTGTAAAGGAATAACACAAACCAGGGGGCTTAGATGACACCTTATTTCTCGCAGCTCTGGAGGCCGGAGATGAGGGTGCCAGCATGGCTGGGCTCTGGTGAGGGCCCTCTTCCTGCCCGTGTCCTCACGTGGCTTTCCCTGGTCTGTGCAGGCAGAGAGTGCACCCTTATCTCTTTTTCTTCTTCTAAGGACACTGATCCTATCATGTGGGCTCCACCCTCACGACCTCATCTGAACCCAGCTACTTCCTGGAGTCCTCGCCTCCTAACGCCATCCTTTTGGGGGTTAGGGTTTCAACATAGGAATCTGGGGAAGATACGAACACGCAGTCCGGAACACTGGGTTTATTGAGAGTGTGGTGTTCAGTAGCTTGCAGTTGTCATCCAGAAAGTTCTGTGCCCTTGAGGACTGAGTGACCTTGGGCAGGACACACCACCTCACTGAACTTCTTCTGAAAAATGGGGGCAATGGTATAGTATCTACCTTGTACAGTTATCATAAGAGAGAAATGAGACCAAATTTTAAAGTATTTAATAGGCAGAAAACACAGGAAAAAATAGTTCTCTGCTCCCCCACTTTCTCCCCAGCCCCCTAAAGGCTGCGGGGTGAGGGGCAGGGCAGCTTGAGCCCCTTCTGTGTGTTGGCTCCTTTCCCCTGAGGGCTGGCTCTACAGACTCAGGCACCCACAGGCCCTCTGCCTGCCTCGCCCGCCTGGAATAGCAGCCGCCAAAGTGTTGACGTGCCTCTGACATCCCTCCACTCAAGGAACCGCCAACTGATGGTGGCTGGGGACATGTGCTGAGCTTCCCTCTCATCGCATGACTGTCACACAGTGGCAGGCACGCAGAGAGCTCCTAGCCAGCTGGGTGGGCTCCAGAGAGCAGTCCCTCCCTCTGACAGGGCGAGAGACTGGTTTGCACAGGGCCTGAGCCAGGGAGGCTGGGGCTCCCCAAGCTTTGGCCTGTGCAGACCAGCTGGGTGAGTTAAACCCCTGCAAGCGCCCAGTCTTGCCCTACATTCTTATGTGGGGCACACAGCTAGAAATACCTAGGAACATAAGGTGACAGGGCTGAAGTGGGGAGAGGGTATCACTAAGCCCATAAAGTTTAATAAGTGCCTCACTGTCCATATGGAGAAACCGAGGCCCACAGAGAAAGGCTTTGTCCAAGGTTGCACAGTGCAAAGGCCAGGCCAGAACTCAGATTTATTTCTTCAACAAATGTGATTCAGAATGACCTGCAGACTGGGCATTTTCTGGTACTAGGGATGTCAGAACCCTGGTTTCTGGGGTCTGCCTCTGAAGGATGCTGTTCCGGATCTCTCATACAGCTTTAGGGTCACATGTAGATATGGGTTCCGAGGGCCACACAATTTTGTGATGTGAGTGACTGGACGCACGGTTGTCTGTATCAGTTCTCTGAAGGGCTCCTAGCCCCCTAATTCCACCCTGGCCACGCACAGTCCAGGCCTGCTCCAGGTCGCAGCTGTAAATCTGCGGACTCAGGGATCCAGTCTGAGCTTTGCCAGGGCCTGCCTCTTGTGCTCCTCTGTCACTTGCAATCTCTCTTGAAAAGCACAGACAGTGCTTGAGGGAACTGGATGGGCCCCTCTGACACCACCAGTAAGCTGATGATCAATGCTGCTTGGGATGGTTTAGCAAATCACTTCGCATTTTCCAAGACCTGAACTCCTTGGCTCATTTACTGAGTCACTTAAGCCTCTCTATTGTGTAAGATTTAGGGATTTGGGATGGCCTGGGGCCATTTTACATCTCCATCATTCCTGTTAAGCCCTGCTTATTCCCTTTCCAAAAGGTGGGGCCGACAGCCTGACGTCTCCAGGAAGCCTGCAGGAAACCTGCACTATGGCAGCTCTTATAGCTCCAGCCCAGGGCCACGGGCTGGCTGGCTCCTACAGCAGGGCAATGACAGTGGGGTCCTGGATTGCCGTTTTGCTTGCAGAAGCTAATTGTCTAGAACTGAGCACAGCACTGTGATAGGAGAGTGAGGGATGGAGTTTGGAGCTAAATAAGACTGGCCTCCCTGAATTAATTCTGAGTTAATTTTTGAGATGGACCCCTCCCCAAACTGGAGGTGTGCTGGCAAACGTTTAACAACTAACTTTCCCTAAGGAAAAAAAATGTAGCATTTGTCAATTCCCATGGTATAAATATTCTCACCGTGGCTGATTCCAAGACACCAATATGACATCTTGGAAAGAGATGCATAGACTCAGGTCTCAAGAGTGGATGAAAGCCACCGGCTCCAGCATACCGCTGACCCAAACTCACCACACTGCAAAATGCACAAAAATCTGGCCTCTAGATAGGGGAGCAATATCTCCTGACTGAGCTTCCTGGAGAGGCTGCAAGGAGCAAGGTGTTTTTGGTTTGGTCCTTGAGGAAGGCACAGTGTTTCCACTGAGGGAGCAGTGGAGGGAGGTTCTTCAGCAGGAAAGAGCGCCGGAACCAAGGCAGGAAGCACAGAAACATCTGCATGTCTGAGGACCAGAGTCCTCTGGCAAGAACAGAGAGGCCCCATGACAGAAGGGCCTTATAAACTGCCATGGAGTTTGTCCTTCATCCGGTCTGTGGTGGGGAAGCCAATGATGCATCTTAAGCAGGTGAATGACACTGTGAGATTAGTTTCATTTCTTTAATACTGACTTTATCATTTTTTAAAGATTTTTTTTTCTAAAAAATTCTGTATGTTCATTACAAAAACAAATCAAGCTATGCATCAAAGTACACAAAGATGCCTTTTCAACAGGTAAACATCTTCCCAACCTTTCTCTATATATACACACAGACAAAAAGTTAGACGGCTATAGTAGAAATAAAATAAATAAAGATTTAAAAAGAGGAAAAAAGGCAGAGAAACAAGAATTAACTAGTCTATTGTCTTTCACTGGGTATAGTCAAGGCTGTGTGCAACGCTTGGAGCTCTGGGAGCTGTCTTGTAACCACGAGGAAAACTAGTCTAAGGCAGCCGACAGACTGAGGGTAGCAGAACAGAAAGATGGAGATAATCTGAGTTTTGGTGATGTAAGGTAGCTGCTGGCCTTCACATACAGACCACCGTGTGATAACTTTGGTTGTCACATGTATGCTTTTCCTACCTACCTAGACTCTAAATTCTCAAGACTCAAAACTGAGTAATAATGAAACCAGTCAGTGGGATATAAGGGCAAGGGCTTGGGCTTTGGAGTTGAACAAAGCTGCCTTTGCATTACAGCTCTGTGAGGGGGAGTTAATCCTTTGACGCCTCATTTTTAAAAATCTCTGAAATGGCAACAATAAACCTGCTTCCAGAGACGTGGTGAGCATTGCATTAGATTGCATATGTAAGGTTTCTACCACAATGCCTAGGACAGGAGGGACTCAGAAAATGACATATACATGATTACATATGGATGGATCTGAGAAAACACGAAGTATGCCACTGAGTGAAAACACGACATGCTACTTTTATTTCTTCAGTCTTTTTAGCACAAACTAGACAGATTATGAGAATTAGAGTTCTAGCTCTGAAACTTATGGGCAGATTAATTTGGGGCAAGTTCTTTTACTTCTCTAAGTTTCAGTTTCTTCAGCTGTTACAGTGAGACAAGAATATTTGAAGATTAAATAAGGCCGTGCCCAAAGCACTTGCAACATGGTAGGCTCTCAATAGACACTAGTTTCCTTCTTCATGCTCTGCTCCTCCACAACACACAAGACATAAACACATGCTCCATGAACACATGCTCTCTCTCTCTCACACATACACATACCTAGAACACACCCACACAAATGGACATGCACAGACACATGGACCCACACATGTGCAGACACACAGATACACAACTTTCCAGCCCCAGAACCTGCCAGGAGGTTTTAGAAGTAGCTGTTGTTGTGTCTGTCTGCAAGACCTGTTTACAGGGCCATCATGAACTCTTTTCCCCAAATGCAGGATCTTCAAACAATGAGCACTGTTGCTTAAAGGAAAACTACTCCTGGGGGAAAATACTTTAAATGTAATTATGTCTTAAACGCACAACTAGTAAATAACTAGACATGCACTGCTTTGAATATAAAATGTCACATTTTTGCAGATGGGACAAACAAATTTTGGCAGTCAGAGGAAGTCAGGAGAGAGAAATGAAAGAAGAAACCACATACTTCCTTTTTATTTACCTGGTGTCATTGGGCCTGGCCCTGGGGCATGCGGTTGGGAGGGCCCTGAGGGCTGGCTTTGGCTGAGACACAGGTGCAGGGAAGGTGAGAAGCAGGCTGAGGGGCACAGAGAGGGAGTCTGTGTCTCGATTTCCTTTCATGTTTATGTCTTTTGTGTCCTTTCCCACCGTCGTCATCCTGGCCTCAGTCTTTGTTGAGTCTTCCTTGGGCCGCATCCTCACTAGTTTCCCCCAATTGCATTCTTTCCTCCTCTGACCTGTTCTGTGTAATGTCACTAATCATTTGCTCCCTGAAACGTCACTTTCTCTTGCCACTCTTGCTCAAAAACCTCCCTATTTCTCCCATTTGTGTCTTTGCTTCCTTGGCTTCTCAGTGGAACGAAACAGTCTTTTCACCAGAACTCCCCAGCACGCAATTGGGCAATGCAGTTTCCATGGTCTCCAGAGAAGCCTGGTCCTAGAAACCATGAAGTCCAGCCTTAAGCCACAGAGCTACAGTCATGTCTCTTTCAAAGCCCGGAAGACCTCGTTCATTGCACGACCTGGACCACTCTCCTGACCTACCTTGCACTCTTCTTCCCAACCTGTCTCTTCTCTCCTGATTTTTCTTTCTGTTTCACCTACCTTGGCTACTGGGACTGGTTCCTCTCCTCTATTTACCCAGCTTTGACCTTTGGCTTTCCTCCTAGCAGGAGGTTTGGATTTTCCCTCTGGCCAGGCTTTCATTCCTTTATCTACTAAGTACTTATACAGGACTTACTAGTGCCAGACTGTATTCATGGAGGCACGAAGAGTGTCTCCTATCTGGAAGAAGTCGTTAGACAATTCACTGAGAACTCACTCTGTGTGTGTGTGTGTGTGTGTGCGCGTGTGTCTGTGTGTGTTGAAGGGAAGTGTTTTGGGTTGGTTGGGGGTAGTAAGCTGCACAGAGGAATAAATTGTTGTCCTTGAACTCTGGCAACTAACCAGAGGTCAGCCAATAGTACTTTATACTTAATTGATTTATCAGATTAAGCTTTAATGGAGCAGGGAGGAAGTAGGAGCAAGCCAGGAAGCCATTACAATGGAAGAGATTGTACTCAAGAATTCCATTTGATCTTCAAACAACCCCAAGAAGGAGGGGTTTTCCCCATTTTCCACCCAGGGAAGCAGGCTCAGAAAGGCCAGCTGACTTTCCTAAGGTCACTCAGTTGGCAGTAGAGGGTCCTGGCAGCCTGAAGGCATTGTTGGGTGCACTCCTGAGGCCACACTGATCCCAGAGCAGGGAAGAATGCCAGGCACCCCTGGTGAATGTCCCTTCCTGATCAGCCTTCTAAAGATCATCCAGAGCTGCAAGTCCCTTCCACAGGTTGATTAAAGCTGCCTCTTTGCTCCAGAAACCATCCACATTCTCTCACTGGCACATCTTCCTGGCTTCTCTTCACCTTGGCCCTGGGGGTGGAAGGGGAGCAGCTGAGTTGTCATCTGAGCTTGCATCTTCCAGGGCAGCAGAGGAAAAGGACATTGATTTATCATCAAAAAGGCGAAGGAGGATGTCGTGGGGAGGAAGCTGGTCAGCAGGGGTGGGTGGGCAATAAGAGAGAACTAGAAAGAATAAAAAGAATCCCTAAGCCTTAAAAACAGAGCCTGCCCTCTGATTCCTGGGTAGGCGTGGGCTGAAAATCTTTCATGTAAAACTGAAGTGGAATCACGAATGAGGAGAAATCATCTTGGGGCTTGGGTGTGCCTTACAGGACTGAATTAAATTTAAAATGTATTGATTTCCCCCGCTGATTAACAGGCCTGGCACGCGAGAAGGGCAGCAGCCCAGTAAGCAGCTGGCACCGCTGCCCCAGCCCACCAGCGTCCTCTGCTGCATCCCACGTCACCTCGAGTGCTGGCAATTTTCTAATTAGCCCAATGGGTTATGATTCGAAGCCGGAAGAGCCAATTAGCAGGAGTCTCCTTTGACCTCCAGTTTGGGGTGATATGAGATGAGGTAATGACTTCAGACAGAGGGAGGGAAAAAACAAAACTAAAAATAAAAATAGAAAATATCAAGAGCAAAGACCTAAATCTTTTTGGTTCCCTGATTAATAACCCTGTCATGCTGATCACAAGCTCTAAACAGCAATGCTGGTTGCAGCTGAATTTTTTATACTTTCTATTAATCTTTAATGATAGCTTGGTCACCTAGTCTCTTTTATCTTGTCAGATAAATGTATGGTTAACAGGATAATGAGATTTCTAAAGCCCCATTCCAGCTCCCAGCTATCGAGTGCAGGCGGTGACCTCTGACCCCTGGCAGACAGCGGCACCAGGGCGCTCGTAATTGGTAGGTGTGCTGGGAATGCATTGGAAGCTGACTGATGGTTTAAACTTTGATTTGAGGTCAGCAGGGTCACCGAGCTCTGGAAGACCAGCCTGGTTTTATTACCAGCTGCCTCTGATGGGGATATAATTAGATTTAGCTATCGCTTTATTAATAAGTAATCGCTTCCCCCACCGCTGTGGGTGGGCAAATGTATTCCTTGGATAATTTGAGGACACTAGTCTGGCTTTATTAATAAGAATATATCATGTGTATTTGGCCAGGGGCAGACACCCATCTGGATTTCTGGACTTTGCAGGAACTTTATTATTTTTACTCATTTGCAGTATTGAATACATCAATACATCGGAAGGCTGTGCCTTCCGAAATCTATCCTTGCCTCAGGGACCTCTAACTTTCTGATGTCATAGGGGACCTTTGTTTTGGTCTGTTTCCAATGACTTAAGAGTAAAAAGTATAAAAATAATTTCATCCAGCCATCTACTCATCCATTCACTCATCCATCTCTCCACTCGTCTGTCATCCCCTTTATCTACTCAATCATGAGAGCACAGACAGTCCCCAACTAACAATGGTTCGACTTACGATTTTTCAACTTGAGGATGGTGCAAAAGTGATATGTATTCAGTAGAAACTGTACTTTGAGTACCCAAACAGCCATTCTATTTTTCACTTTTACTACAAGATTCAGGAAATTACATAAGATATTCAACACTTTATTTTGAAATCTGCTTTCTATTAGGTCATTTTGCCCAACTGTAGGCTAATGTAGGTGTTCCGAGCATGTTTTGGATAGGGTAGGCTAAGTTCTGATGTTTGGTAGGTCAGTTGTGTTAAATGCATTTTCAACTTATGACATTTTCAGCGTACATTGGGTTTATCAGGACATAACCCCATTGTAAGTTGAGGAGCATCTGTACTTGCTAAATGCTAGTTACAACCTTAGATGAAGGGGTTTAACATTCTTAAACCCCTTAGGAGACCCAAAGACCTAACTCCTGCCTTAAGAGATTTACAAGCAGAGAAGTAGCTAAAATTCAAGGCAGGGTGAGTTAAGAGCCATAAAAAGAGGATTCACAGAATTCTAGACTATGCATGGGAAGTGTTGAGCATTGGACCTGATGATGCCAGTGACTGCTGCTATCACACAGGGTGCAGCAAGGAGGCACGGCTGGGGCTGCACACTCCATGGAGCTGGTGGGAGTCCTGCCCTTTCTGGGTTGCAGTGGGAGCTCCCTGGGTGTAGCTGCGGCCACCCTCCCAGGCGTGGGACCCAGCATCCCTGCAGCCTACACCCTCGGGGACCCAGGAAGGCCCTTCCCTGTCCCCGCAGGCTCAGGGGTATCTGCTTCCACTGCTTGGACTCTCTCCTCTCCTGGTGTCTGCTCTGATCTCGGAGTGGGGCCAAGTCCTGGTACCATGAATGGCCATGGGAAGCAGACAGATTCCTGGGTGGAAGGAGGCAGGTCCCCAGTCAGGCCCTTCCTTCAGGCCAGGGAGGGCCTGAAGGCTGGGGGCTAGGCTGTCAGTCACATTGGAGAGGGGACCTGTGACGCCTCCTGCAGGCCCATCCATGGCTGGCCATGGACCAATTGGCATGCACTTCTTCCCCTCTGAGGTTCGTAAAAGCCCCGGGCTCAGCCAGAGTAGGGCAGAGGATGGAGAGATGGGATGACCAGCTGCAGATAGGAGCTACCCTCTCTGCTGAGAGCTTCAGAGACCTGCAGAGATGTCTGAATGACCTGTCTGCAGAGAGGAGCCAACCCCTCCAGGGCCTCCTCTCTGCTGAAAACTGAACACACCATGAAATGACCTACCTATGGAGAGGAGCTACCCACCGCGGGTCTCCTCTGATCTGTTCTAACACTAAATAAAGCTCCTCTTCATCTTCACCCTTCACTTGTCTGTGTACCTCATTCTTCCTGGACACAGGATGAGAACTTGGACAAAGGCACCACTGGCCACAGAGGTTTCCAGGAAGAAAATTGACAACTGAAAGAGCCTGTAACTCTGACACATTGAAAATGTTCATATTTTGGCAATAGTTATGAGCTTCAGTAAAGGGCTGGAAAATAGGAAAGTGGACCTGAAGGCTGAGAAATTTCCTGAAATATTTAAAAATTTGACAGTTTTCCCCATGCATCCCATGATAGAAAATTAAGAAAGTGCAGTGGGGAAGGAAGAGAAACAAAATTTAAGAGGAAGAGAATTAAAGAAAGATTAGTCATTAGACCTAGACTCTAAAAATAATTAAACAACTATTTATTGAATGTCTACTACATGAAAGGCATGTCCTACCCATTTTCCCATTTACCTAAAGATAGTCCCAATATAAAAATTGCAGGTCCAATGTTCACTACTCCAATATCACATGTATGCTGTGAAATACTGCAATCTTATTTTTTTTATTAAATACCACCATCTATGTATTTTTCATAAATTTGAAAATTGCTATGCCTGGCCACTCTGCTCCAAGTAGTGACTCAGGGATTTAGCTCCTGCTATCGTAATATGTACCTAGAGACTTAAACGCCCCATTACAAATTCTAGTTGAATACAGCAATGCTCTTTTTAAAAATGATTCTGGTTGGGCACAGTGGTTCACGCCTGTAATCCCAGCACTTTGGGAGGCCAAGGTGGGTGGACCACCTGAGGTCAGCAGTTTGCGACCAGCCTGGCCAACATGGTGAAACCCCATCTCTACTAAAAATACAAAAATTAGCTAGGCATGGTGGTATGCACCTGTAGTCCCAGCTACTTGGGAAGCTGAGGCAGAAGAATTACTCCACCTGGGAGGTAGAGGTTGCAGTGAGCTGAGATCGTACCATTGCAGTCCAGCCTGGGCAACAAGAGTGAAACTCTGCCTCAAAAAAAAAAAAAAAAAAAAAGATTCCGACCACATTTCTACCACATTTTTGTCTAATCTAAGACACTATTATTGGATGTTCCACGAAAAATAAAAAGCACTGCTAATGACACTGTGACATGCTATTGGCTGTAATATACATTCTGATGTCACAATGTCAGATTGTGAAATGTGTCTTACAGTTGATAAGATGCAGGAGGTTAAACCTTCCCTGGATATGTTGTTGTAATTCCCATTTCTCAGGATTCCTTGGGAGATGATTCATAAGAACATGTTTTTTTTATGTCTATTGGCCATTTGTCCTCCAGAGTCTGCTAAGCTTAGATCCACTTCCCAAAGTCTCTGATGGCATCTCCTTCAAAATGAGGATAGAGAGGGTGGTGATGCAGACATGCGGGACAGAGGAAAGGAAGGTCCCAGGACTGATCCCCCACTCTTGCCTACATGGACCCTGCCCCCCTCTCTTGCTCCCCTCCTCTTTCTTCCTCCAGGGCCACACCCATTCTCCTAGGGCCTGACCCTCTCTCCAGGAATAACTTGTCTTTATGACCTCTCTCAGATGGGATGATGTGTAAGGGGAAACAGTAGAAGAAGGTTTGGTTAAGTTAACAAGCCGTTTTTTTTTTTGGTTGTTGTAACCACTCTTGGCTATTAATTCTCAGTCCTTCGGTGAATGTCCAGGTGAAGCTGGAAAGGTGTGTATAGACATATACCACAGATCCTATCTGATATTCACCCACAGAAGTGGTTCCATTTTAAGGGCCCTTCTAGTAATTCCATTTATGGAGTACCTGAGAGGCATTGAGTACCATCTTGCCATCTTTGTCAGTCAAGATAGGCTGAGTTGTGCTGCAGTAACAAGCCCCAAATTCCCAGTGACTTAACCTAATGATAGTTCATTTATCACTACTGCAAGGTCCAATGTGGGTACTGCTGGCGGATAGCTCTCCTGGGCACCTCTCCTCCAAGTGGTGACTCAGGGATCTAGTTTCTTTTTACATAGCTTAGGCTCTGCTAACCTTTAGCAGGGCCTCAGTATTTCTAGGGCCTCAGTATTTCCAAATCCTCCTCGAGGTCTTCAGCTGCCCAGTCAATGGGCAAGGTGCATCTACAAAGGGGAGTTTATTGAGGTTTTAGGGGCAAGGCCTGGAAGTAGCAAATCTCCCCTCCACCACACCACATTTTTTGACCAGAGCTAGTCAAATAATCCCATGTAGAGGCACATGAAATGTTTGGGTGAACATTTAGTATTATCTCATTCTCATCAAAAAAGCCCTAAACCGGGAAGTGGAATAATGTTGCTATCTCAGAATAATGTTCTTTTACTTATACCATAGGCCTATAATCTGCTGTGGGGACAAAAACAAACAAACAAACAAACAAAATAATGCTGAGAGACACACACACACACACACACACACTCACACAAAGAAATAGCTCTGAGATCCCACAGTTATTTTTTCTTTGTAACTTTTTAGAGTTATTGATTGCCTTAAAATGTAGATAAAAGATTCATATGGAAGCAAGAGGCACTGGGTTTGAGTCCCATCTTCATCACTGCTAACTTAGGATGGATTTTAAGCAGTCACTTCCCCTCTCTGAACTTCAGGATTCTCCTCAGTGGAACATTACATAAATAGAGATAGGGTTTCCTGACTCTATACTGGGACAGCGACAAATTCGGGTGTATCTATGGAGTCCACGGGACACTTGTTTTGGCATCAGGACCACACTGGAAGATTGGGCTGAATAGCACTGTATTAGTTTCCTATTGCTGCCATAACCAATTACCACCGGTTTCGTGGCTTAAAGCAACACACATTTGTTCTCTTAAATGCTGGAGGTCAGATGTTCAAAATGAGTCTCACAGGGCTAATATCAAGGTGTCAACAGAGGTGCTTCCTTCTGAGGGCTCCAGAGGAGAACCTGTTCCTTTGCTCTTCTACCATCTAAGGTGGCTGGCAGCATTCCTTGGCTCCTGGCCACATCTCTCCAGTGTCTTCTTTTGATGTCACATTGCCATCCTCTGTTCTGCAGTCAAGTCTCTCTCTTTGAAGGATATCTGTGATTACAGGTAGAGTCTTCCTGGATAATTCAGGACAATCACCTGTTCTTGAAATTCTTAATTTGGGCCGGGCGCGGTGGCTCAAGCCTGTAATCCCAGCACTTTGGGAGGCCGAGACGGGCGGATCACGAGGTCAGGAGATCGAGACCATCCTGGCTAACACAGTGAAACCCCGTCTCTACTAAAAAATACAAAAAACTAGCCGGGCGAGGTGGCGGGCGCCTGTAGTCCTAGCTACTCGGGAGGCTGAGGCAGGAGAATGGCGAAAATCCAGGAGGCAGAGCTTGCAGTGAGCTGAGATCCGGCCACTGCATTCCAGCCTGGGTGACAGAGCAAGACTCCGTCTCAAAAAAAAAAAAAAAAAAAAAAGAAATTCTTAATTTGATCACATCTGCACAGTCCCTTTTGCCATATAAGGCGACACTCATGAATTCTGGAGATTAGGATGTGGATATCCTTGGGGGCCATTATTCAGCCTACTTCAGGGACAGACTGAGACAGTGAGAGGAAATTTAGACACTTTTTTTGGAGTAGAGGGTAAAGGGCAGGAAACCCAGCACAATTTGTCTAATCTGGCCTCACTCTTGAAGCCTTTGAGAGGAGACACAGTAGCAAAAGTCCAAGGGCCTGGGAGAGGACAGGCCTGGATTTGCATTTCTTCTCTGTTAGCTACTAGCTGTGGCCTTAGGCAAGTTAGTTTACCTTCCTGAGTCTGTTTTTTAAATCAAGGAAAATCATACCTAACTTTCATGGCTACTGTAAAGATGAACATTAACCCATGAAAACTGTTTGGCACAGTGCCTGGCACCTAGCAACACCCAGTGGCTACAAGTATTACCATAAACTCCCTATCCGGTAGCTTTGTGAGTGAACGAGAGCATCGATGGGGGAGGTGCTGGCAGAGTGGAGATTCCAGCAGGGACCCTCATCAGCAAGGGGTGGAGGCAGGTCACATCCAGCAGTGAGGATGGCTCCATCATTTCTGAGCAGGGAGTCCTGTGAAGGGCCTGACTGTAACTGTCCAGAGCTACAGAGGCAGAACCTGTGAGTGAGAGGCATTGTCTGTAAAAAGCAGGGACAGGAAGAGCCTGAAAGAGGGAGTCTTCTGGAGCAAGGTCCCAGCACCCACTCCCCCACTGGCTCCATTTTTAGGAAACTGCGATCAGGACTGCAGAGCAATGCTGGGGCAAAGACCTAGTGCTGGGCTCAACGTTCATAAACTGTAAAAGTCTCTCATTCACCTCCTGCTGGTGTATTCCTGCCATGCTCTAGACTTCTCTTAGGCTGAGAACAAATCTCCAGCAAAATATTTAAGAGAGTGGGCTCTGGAGCCTGTCTGCTTCCTTTTTGTTTGTTTGTTTGTTTGTTTTTTTGAGATAGATCTCACTCTGTCACCCAGGCTGGAGTGCAGTGGTGCAATCTCAGCTCAGTGCAACTTCCAGCTCCTGGGTTCAAGCAATTCTGCCTCAGCCTTCCAAGTAGCTGGGATTACAGGCACCCACCACCATGCCTAGCTAATTTTTGTATTTTTAGTAGAGACAGGGTTTCACCATGTTGACCAGGCTGGTCTCGAACTCCTGACCTCAAGTGATCCTCCCACTTTGGCCTTCCAAAGTGCTGGCATTAAAGGCATGAGTCACCATGCTCAGCCTATCTGATTACATTTAATTCACAGCTCTGCCATTTACTAGACCGATGACTTGAGAAAGCTACTTAGCCTCTCCATGCCTCAGTTCCCCACCTGTAAATTGTAATGACAGCCATCTCCTAGGATCATTGTGAAGACTCTGAGTATGAACACAGAAAATAGGAGGGGTGTTTCAGGGCCCTGTGACCCCCTAGCTCACAGGCTCCGTACACTCCCCACCCACACCAACTCCCGAGGAGATGAGTGAGTCACGTCCAAGTCATCACCTAAATGAACCAACTTCCAGATCAGTTTATTATCAAAACACAGTATAAATGTTGTTTTTATGCTCAATAAACAGTTCCTCAGCTCTGCAAAATGAAATATTCCTTTCATTATGAAACGGAGAAGCCATTTATCCCGTGTCTTAAGTGGTATAGATAGACTGCGCAGCAGCCAGTGGAGGGATAATGACACTGTTTATTTTCACTAGCTCAGGAAGGGCTGACACAGTATGTACACCGGGGAAGCGAGCGCGGCTCCTGGAAGGGGACTCGAAAATCCGTCATTCTCGCCAAGAACAAGGTGCTAGGCATCTGTTTTTGGGCTTCACTTGCCAGGCCTGGGGAAGGCGGAAGAAATGTCGGGATTCCACCTGGCACCTCGAGGAGCCAACGCTGAGCTGAAGCTGGAGACGGAGCCACCTCCAGGGAGTGAGTCGATGGACCCCCGAGGCGGCATGACACTGACCATGGTGCCACCGGAGATGGCCAACATGCCACTTGGGCACAAACCTTCACACAACTTTAGAGCTTAAAAGCTGCTCCTCCCCATGTCAGTGTGAGAGGACTCGGTGGAGAGCCTGAGAATCTGGTCTAAGGTCAGGCTCCAGTCCTCTGGAGCTGTGAGATGCTGGGCAAGTCCTCAATACACTGGTCCTCAGTTGGCTCGTTTTTGTAATGGGGAGAATGGGGCCTGCCTTGCCTACTATGTGATTGAGTGAGAAAGTGTGTGCATAAATATTTTAAGGTATTCAGTTCTGCACAGATATATTTTGCAGAGCTCTGATTTTTTGGGAGAGGAAACAGAATTCTAGAGAAAGTCAATGGCTCATGTGAGATCCCAGGTCAGGCCTGGGTCTCTTAAGGCCCTGTCATGAGCTCTTTCTACCAATGTATTCCTTTGGATTCAACATTGTGTCTGGAAAGGCAAGGCACTGTCTAAATGTGCATTGTACAACTCTAGGTGGATGAGGAGGGCTATTCACGTGGCCCATGCCATGGATGAGACCCACTGGGATGGTGCAGTGCACAGCCTGCACAGCTGGAGAGAGAGGCCCTGCTGAAGGCCTCAGCTAAGAAACAAACGTGTTTCTAAGGAAGAGAGGACACACTGACCCGTGATACTTCAGTATGAATTAGTTTTTCACTTCCTTGGTGGAAAATAGCAATTGACAGAGATAGAATCCAGGACATTGTGTTGTGTTGGGATTCAAGATTGGAAAACTCCAAAATTTGGGACTCAGCCTGAGTTGAGGGCTGTGTGTTGCTGAGGGGCATGTCAACCCTAAGAACACCGGAAATAGGGCAGAGAAGTTGTCAGGAACTGACAGGAGGAAGTGGTGAGTGCTGATGGCAGATGGGAGCTTTTCCCAGAAGACAGCCATGAGCAAATCATTTTGGGGCTCATTTGATGTGGTTAGGACCTGTGTCCCCTCCAAATCTCATGGTAAAATGTGGTCCCCAAGGTTGGAGGTGGGGCTTGGTGGGAGGTGATTGGGTCATGGGGGCGGGTCCCTCATCAATGTCTTGGTGCCATCCTTGAGGTAATGAGTGAGTTCTCATGGTGAGTCCACATGAAATATGAAATATGGTTGTTTAAAAGAGCCTGGCACCTCCTCCCTCTCTCTCCTGCTCCCTGTCTCACCCTGTGACACACTGGCTTCCCCTTTGCCTTCTGCCATGATTGGGAGAAACTTCCCGAAACTTCACCACAAACAGATGCCAGCACTATGTTTCCTGGACAGCCTGCAGAACCATGAGCTAAATAAACCTCTTTTCTTCATGAATTATCCGGTCTCAGGTATTCCTGCATAGCAATGCAAATGGACTAATGCAGCATTGTTTTTATCTGAACAATGGGCTTAATAATATCTTGCCATTCTGACGAGCAAAAGCTGGACTAGAAGAACTCTGCAGGGCTGATCCAGTCCCAGAGTAACCTCTGAGTTGTGCTGGGCACCCTTCCTCATAGCACAGCCGTTCTCTTTACTGCTTTGTCAAAGGGGTTGGCAGGAAGCTGTATGCATTCTAGGATTGTGTCCTACCAGAGTGGCTGGGAGCACCTGACAGGGGTGGGGAATGAGTGAGCTGAGGATTGCCGGGGCCAAGGCTGGGGCTGGTGGGAGAAAGTGCAGTCACGTGTCACTTAACAACAAGGATATATTCTGAGAAATTCATCAATTTCATCATTGTGTGACCATCATAGAGTGTACTTACTCTAACCCAAGTGGTGTAGCCTACTACACACCTAGGCTGATGGTATAGCTTATTACTCCTAGTCTACAAACCTGTACAGCATGTTGTTCTACCAAATACCACAGAAAACTGGAACACATTGTGTGTTTGTGTATCTAAACATAGCTAAACATGGAAAAGGTACAGTAACAATTTGGGATTATAGTCTTATGGTACCACTATTGTATATGTGGTCCATGGTTGACTGAGATGTTGTTGTGTGGTACCTGACTAATTAGAACAGAAAGGCTGGGTCCCCTTGTGGAGAGAAGGGCCAAGGTCTTGAGTCATTGATCCCACAAATAAGGTAAACTGAGGCTTGAGTTTGGGTCTCCTCTGAGTGTCGGTCATGTGGGGGTGCCTAGGTGGCTCTGGCACTTTGGAGGGCCTGAGCTACGGTTCAGTGGAGGATGCACAGGGTAAGTGAGAAATCCTCCAGACATGGGCATCCATTGTCCATGGCATCTATCTATGCCCAGGCAGGAAGACAAAAGCTGCTCTAGATGTTTCAAGTAGATTTAATGAGGGGAATTGGTTACAAGGGGGCTAAAAGAGTCAGAGGGGCAAAAGGAAGAAGAGGGTTCTTACCCCTAGTCCAGGAGGAAGCTGCTCCTGTTCTGGGCAATGGGGCCTACAAGCCCCAGCTGCTGGGAGCTCCCTCCTCCTCCCCACTGGGGAGCCTGCAATGGTGACAAAGGGTCTCTGCCAGGAGCAGACAAATGCCTTCTCTCTCCTTCCTGCCTTCTAATCTCCCACCAGTGTCTCCGGTTGGCTGAACCTAACAGGAAGCCAGCAGGCAAGGGATCCTGGGAAATGTAGTTCCCAGGGATAGCCTGGGGTTAGAGAGTAAAGACCAGAGAGTTCGGATGCTGATGCTAACACATATTATTGGGCACAGGTACCCCCTACTTTCCAGAATGATCGGCGATGATACACTTTCTTGTTAGAAGGTTAATT
This sequence comes from Chlorocebus sabaeus, assembly GCF_047675955.1. NCBI lineage: Eukaryota > Metazoa > Chordata > Mammalia > Primates > Cercopithecidae > Chlorocebus > Chlorocebus sabaeus. The sequence continues at coordinate 46,210,359 of NC_132929.1, read as the reverse complement.
TTGAATCTCTCCGACTGCCTTGTGAGTGGGATAGTATCATGATGGTTTTACATATGAGGCTCAGAGAGGTTAACTAAAGTGCCCAGGATCACACAGCTAGTAAGTAACAGAGCTGGAATTTGAGCACTGACCATTTGCTCCTTCACTCTCAGGGGCACTGCTGATCACAAGGTTCGGCTGAGCCAGGTGTTTTGACCAGGGATGTGGGCAGAAGCCAGGAAAGCAGATGAGCCCCACTAAGTGGTAGTTAGGGTAGGGAGTGTAGCCCCCAGGAGTTGAGTTCAGCAGGCTACTGGGCAGAGGAGCAGCAGATGTGCCCACTCCCCTCCTGGAGATGGGAAAGCAGGGCTATGCCCTTTTGGTCTGGTGTCTCATGCCCAGAGCTGGATTTGGGGAGACGGGGACTGATCGCCTCCCACTTTGGGAGGAAAGCTGTGTGGTCATGGGAGCATGCAGTGATGCAGTCATTCCTTAGTGAAGTGGGGTGTCCCTTGGCTGTCTGCCCCTTTGATGTGGAGGAGCTATGGAGATCCAGGGCCCAATCCCAACTGGATGGAGGGGTGACCTGGTACATCACAGACATCCTGGAGCTCTGGGGCCACAGGTGTCCTATACCAACCATCACCCTGGCTCCTGGGGGCAAGACAATTAGAGTGGTAGGGAATGCAGTAGAGCAAAATCCAGAGATACAACCAAGGCGAGCTTTGTCATCTCTTCACTGAGTGGCCTTAGGCAGAACAAAGTCACTTTTTGTTTTGGGTCTCTGTGATTCTGCTAGGAAAAGATAAGGGGAGGTGACAAATATCACCTTTAAGGAACACAAAAGACCCCCAGAGGAAGGCAGTGCTGGAGGATGCATTGAGCCCTCTTTCTTCCTTCTGTCTCCAGCAAATGTTCCTTTGACTGTTCAGGGATCACAGTTGGATTTCCAGTGCTGCATTGCCATGTCTCATCTCTCTGAGTCCCAGCTTGGTCTTCTTTGCTTCCATGTCAGCTGACTTGGTCTTACTACGTAACCTCTGAAGTCCACACCATGGCTGGCCATGAGGACTGGAGAGGGGCTGGAAACTTGCTTCACGTCCCACCATAGCTGTGGACTGTTGAGTTTTGGAGCCTGAGGCTCCTGAATCCCTCTTACAGGGCTTTTTTAACTGGAAGAATTTTGACTCTCAGGAAGACACTCTCATTTTGGAATCAGTGCATTAAACAAACATCAATGGGGTTACTTGGGAGAAACAATCTTGACATCAGCCTCCTAAGGATTTTCCTCTCCACTCACAACCCCAAACATTTCCAATGTGTCCTCACCAGTAGCCTTACCAGTTATCTATTGCTGGGTGAGAACCCATACCCAAACTCAGTGACTTAAACAGCAGTAGATTCAGCTCACAGGTCTGATGATTAGTTCTGCTCATTTGCACCTTTTGGCAGGTTGGCTGGGGGCTGGCTGGTCCTAGGTAGCCTTGCTCACATACCTGGTGGTTGTCTAGCTATCAGCTGGAGTGCCTTGATCTTTCTTCCTGTGCTTCCTCACCCTCCAGCAGGCTTGCTCAGGCCTGTGTATATGGCAACAGTCTTCAACAAGCAGCAAGAGTGGAAGCTGCAAGGCCCCTTGAGGTCTAGCCTCACTGTCACTTTTGCTACATGCTATTAGTCAAAGCAAGTCACAGGTCAGCCCAGATAAAGGGGTGGGGAAATATACTCTACTTTTGGGAGAGGAACAACAATGCACTGTGGCCTTCTTTTTTTTCTTTTTTTCTTTCTTTCTTCTTTTTTTTTTTTTAACTCTACTTTAAGTTCTAGGGTATGTGTGCAGGTTTGTTACATATGTATACATAGGCCATGTTGGTGTGCTGCACCCATTAACTTGTCATTTACATTAGGTATATATCCCAAAGCTATCCCTCCCCTCTCCCGCAACCCCACGACAGGCCCTGGTGTGTGATGTTCCCCACCCTGTGTCCAAGTGTTATCATTGTTCAATTCCCACCTATGAGTGAGAACATGCGGTGTTTGGTGTTCTGTCCTTGTGACAGTTTGCTCAGAATGATGGTTTCCAGCTTCATCCATGTCCCTACAAGGGACATGAACTCATCCTTTTTTTATGGCTGCATAGTATTCCATGGTGTGTATGTGCCACATTTTCTTAATCCAGTCTATCATTGATGGACATTTGGGGTGGTTCCAAGTCTTTGATATTGTGAATAGTGGCATTGTGGCCTTCTTTGCAATCTGCCACAACTCCACAAATGGAATTAGTTCCCTGTCCTAGGGAAGATACTATAGTGGCTTACCCCAGTATCCACTCTGCCCTGCTTCCTTAATAATAGAGCCTTGACATTTATCTGGGCTCAGAATCATGACTATATTTCCCAGCCTCCTCTCAAACTAGAAGAGACTATATAATAGGTTCTGTCCAACGAAATGTTAAGAAAACTTAGCATAAGTTCTTTGTTACCTTCTTTCTTCTTGGTGTGTGGATTCTGAATGTAGTGGCTGGAGCATAAGCAGCCATATTAAACCATGAGGCAATGCACTAAAGATGGTGGAGAAGCAAGACAGAAATAACCTAGGTCCCTAGCAACTTAATTTCTTTTATATGAGAGTAAAACAAACTTGTATCTTCTTTAAGCCATTGTTATTTTGGCACTGCTGTTACTCACAGATGAACTCAATTGTAGTTAATAGACTTTCTTCTGTACGCTGATTGCTTTTCACCCTTTTATTTAGTATAATTGTCCCCATCCTTCAAAGCTTTCCCTGATGACTCTCCCCTCCCTTTTTCTGGAGTCTCAGGACATTTCATGTTTGTATAAGTCCTTGATATCCACCCACCAATCTGGCCTTGGTTTCTAAGTTCTGATTGTTTTGTTCATCTTGGTATCTTATATGCATTATTGCTTTTATTTTATTATAGAGCTGAGATCTGTAGTCTCCGTTATTGTAGAGCTGGGAGCTATAGTCTCCTTTGTATTTCTCTCAAATTCATTCATTTATTCACTCATTCAGAAATGTTTATGGAGCACTTTCCGTGTGTCAGGTACTATGGTAGGCTCAGGGGACCTTAAAGTTAACAAAACAGAATTGCAATCTTTGCCCTCATAGTACAGAGGATTTAGTGGAAGTAAACAGGCTTTGAACAAATAAGCCACTTACCAAGTGGGATAAGTGCCAAGATGAAAAGTGCCAGGGACGTCTAGTTTAGATCAGGTGCTCAGGGAAAGCCTCTTTAAAGAGACAGCACTTAAGGTGAAATTGAAAGAGGAGGAGAAAGCAGGCATGTTGTAAAGGAAAGAGTGCTCCTACCGGAAAGATAGCTTGTGCAAAGACCCTGGGGCAAAAAAGGAGCTATTTAAGGAGTATTTAAGGAGCTATTTAAGGAGATGAAAGAAGGTCCCTGTGAGTGGATAGCAAGTGGGGGAATGGAAGGAGAAGAATCAGAAAAGAAGCCAGGGACCAAATCACACAGGACTATACAAGCTGCAGCAAAGAATTTGGATTTTATTCTCCATGCTGTGGGAAGGTTTTATGCACCAATTTGGTTAACTGTTAGGATTAAGTTCTCCTGCCTATAACCAACAACCTAAGTAACAGTGACTTAAGCAAGCCTGGAGGAAGGCAGTCCAGGACTCATGTGGAGGCTCCAGGATGCCATTGGGGTCCAGGCTCTGTTAGCTTTCTGTTCCACATTATCGCATGGCCCTATTCTCAAGTCTTTTCATGACCCGAGATGGCTGTTGGAGCTCCAATCACACTCATATACCAGGCATAAAAAGGAGGAGGCAGAGAGGCCTCCCAGCCCACTCAATCCCCTGCAGAGTTTTCCAGGAGCCCTGCTGAGGGGGTTCCATGGACATCTCATTGACTACCCTTGGCTGCAGGGAAGCTTGGGAAATGTAGTCCTTTAGCTGCACATTTTACTACCTCCTATAAATTGGGATTCTGTTAGCAAGAAGGAAGGGTAAACTGGGTGTTGCTAGAATTGGGTTCACAGGAGGCATTTATTAAAAGCCCATTTGTTCCAAAAGCCACACACAACATGGATGAGTCTCACAGAAAAGGTTGAACAAAAGAAGCCTAATGGGAAAGATTACTGTGATTCCAGTCAAAACTCATCTATGGTGCCAACAGTCAAAGGAGTTACTTGTGGTGGAGTGGTGTCAGTGACTAGGAAGAGGAGCTTTCTGGATTGACTAGGGAGCTTTCTGGAGAGCTGGAAATGTTCTAGTTCTTGATCTGGGTGGCATTTATGGGTGGATACTAATATAAAAATTAGTGAGGCATCCATTTAACGTTTATGCACCTTATGTATACTGGCTATGCTCCAATACTTTTTAAAAGCATATTCATTTCAGGATTATCTGTCTTCTAAGAATTAGTCAGAGCATGCACACACATTTTTCTATTTCTATTTGTTTGCTCTGTGGAAGACTCTAGTGTCCCCTTCCTAAGGCCCAGCTTGAGCCTGTCTCCTGCAAAACTTTCTCCAATCTGCTGAGCTGGACATGTCATCTCTCTACCCAGAATGCCCCCAGCTCTATATCCCTTGATGGCATATCAAACCTTCAATGAGCCCCACATCCCTTACTCTTAGCACATGGCTGGCGCATGTTTGTTGAATGAATGAACAACCGTATGATCTCCCCACTGCAACCCAAGCATTGCACATTTTATGTAACAAACCTTCATTCAGTCAATTCGTTATAACAGGCTCTGTGTTCTTGGAGTAGAGAAGTAAAGACACCATGAGCCCTGTCCATTATATAACCTGATCTTCGAAATAGCTAAGTGTTGACAGATTTTTTAAAAAGTAGTAATAGTAGAGAAAAAGAAATTGTCTTTGGCAGATCAAATCCCAAGAGGTTTCCTGGAGGAGCTGGCACTCTGAACCGGATGTTGAAAGTGAATGGGAATTTGCTATTGGCTGAACATGCTTGGAGAGAGAAGAGGCAGTGGAGAGAAGGGTGGTGTGTGCATGCGCGTCTGAGGGCCGAGTGACTTTGCCTAGGACCGGGGCACAGGCAGTAGCAAGCCCAAGCCATAACATATCTTCCCTCAACATTGGTGTCTGTGTGCCAGGGAGAGAGGGACTGCGCAGGGCTGGGCAGGCTGGCCCACTGGGAAGCCTGCTTCCTCCCCTCCCTCTCCCCTCCTCTCTGCTTCTCACAAAGTGGTCCTGAAATGACACCGAGAGCAGCTGCTTAAGCAATTTTGCCAATTAATGGGTCTCTGAAATTAAACCGCCTACACAGTCTGGATGAGCCTTCTCCAGGAGGGATTGCAGCAATTGTCTTCATGATAATCAGGCTTGACTTGCCTTCACACACATTAATAAAAAAGCAAAGGCGTCGAGAGAGATGCCCTTTCGCGGGGAATATCGACAATATCGTAATGAGGCTCAGGGAGAAGAATGCTGGGGCATGGCGCTGCATGCTCAAAACCATTTCCCTCTGGTGGCAAGAGCCGGCTCTGGCTGGAAGCAGCTGGGCTTACAGTGAAGGAATATCAATGCCCGGTAGCCAGGCGGCTGGACCAGCCTGGAGAAAGCAAAGCACAGGCCAGGACATGCTTAGGAAGAGCAATCAGGAGGGCCTCCTGGAGGAATGATCAGGGTGGGAGGGACAAGCCAGTGAGTGCTGAGCACAGGGAACCTCAGCACAAGAGGGCGAGAACCAAAGCCCCCAGGCTGCAGCACTTCAGCCCTTTGCCCCTAGACCCTACAAGACCCAAGGACTTCCCTGCCCTGTTCACACATACCACCTGTTGATCACACATGCCTTCTCCCCAAGCTGGATGTGACGGTGGAATCCTCCTCAACACAATATCTTCAATACAACACCACCAGTAGCCTCCACCAATTGACTGACATGAGAAGTCAGGGTGAATCTACTTGCCATCCACCCTGAGAGTAGTTATGAGTTTGCTTTTGATGTCCCCCAGCCTTCCTTACTCTGCACTCTTCACCATGCACAGCCTGCCAGGTTTTCTCCTAACGGACATTGTATTTTCACAGGGATCAAAGACCAAAGATATGAAGTTCCAATGGTGGAGAATCGAGTGGAGCACAGAAGTGGGGCTGCAGAGCTGCCCAGATCCCAGGATAAACCACACGTGAGAAAAGGGGACGGACAGTTATTTAATATCTACAAAATCACTACATGGTGCTTCCATCTGTAGTCTTGTTGAACCACCATATTCATTCTCCTGATAGGTATTTCCCCCACTTTGCTCACAGTGAGCCTGAGGCTTAGAGAGATTACATAACTCGTCCAAAGCTATGATGAGTAAGTGGTAGAGTTGAGATTGGAATCCAGGTCAATGAGAATCCTAAAATTGTATGCTTCCCACCCTATTAGGAGGAGACACATCCCATTCTGGCTCCCACTGGTTGGTGCCTTCAGGTTAGTGCAGGAGAATTCAGTAGAGCAAAGGATGTTCTCCATATGTGGGATGTCTCAACTGCCTGGATGCTGGGAGTGGGATGAAGAGGTGAAGGAGGAGGGAGAGAAGAGGGAAGGACGAGGGAGGGAGGGAGAGAACTGGCCTGCAGCATCACTGATCCAATTCAACCATGCATTAAGCCTTTACTGTGTGCCCAGCAGTCTCTAGAATATATAGGCAGTTCCCAAGAGCTTAACAGAACATTCCATTCCCTTCGCATCAAATGGGAACTTCATGCAGCTTGTGGAAGGTCGACCAGGTGTCAGGCCCTTGAATGTACTCTTTACACAGATTGACTTTGATTCTCACAACTATTGAGGTCATGCAGTTCTCAAATGACCCAGAGAGGATCAGAAAGCCAGCTTGCATGACACTGAGCCAGGCTCATTTCATGGTGCCATCACCTCCTCATCCCAAGCCCATCATCAAGCAAAGGGGCCATCCAGGAAGGTGACTTTGTCACCTGGTAAAGGAATCAGTGCTTTGCTGGATCATGGCAGAATCCCTTGCTCTCCCCTAGAGCTGTCCCAGCTGTGGTGCCAGCGTCGATTCCAGGGACAGGGCTTTTATTTAGATGGCCCGCATAGGCTGCCGTCTCCATCCGTGCTGTCGGCTCTTTGGGAGCTGGACAACACATCTCTTATTTTTGTCTCTCTCAAAACTCTTAGCAGGGTAATTATTTTTGGAATTGAAATACTTGCTTAAACCCTCAAATAATGTAAGGCAGTATATGATTGTGCCAAACCTACACTAAATATAGTACATAAGCATCTATGGCTAAAACTGCATCATTTTTTCTGGAAAAAAAAAAGTCTATTTATTTGTTTCTCTCTTCTCTCTGTGTGATTGTGTGTACATATTCACTGTCTGAGGGAAGGTGTTTGGTATCAGTTTGTTTTTGCTTGTGTGATTTGAAACCAAGCACACATACACACACAGCTCTACCTTACTAGGCTATGGCCGGGCTCAGATATGAGAACCACAGGCTGGGATTTAAGGATGTCTGCTAGGACAGAGGTCAGACTGCCTCCCTTCCACGTTCATGTTAACTGCCTCTTCCCCGTCTTCACTGGCTCTAAGGCAGACTCCCCCGCCCTAGCCCTCCCCACCTTCCTTAATTAACTTTCACTGTGCAGGTACCACGTGTGGGGGGTGCTAACACGCACCATCCCATTTAAACTGCTTATCAGCCTGAGGGAGTAGGTACTCTTAGTCACTCCATTTTCTAGTTAGAGAAACTGAGGCAGCAAAGGGCATCTTTGTGGAGTCACCATCATTCTTGCCTGGCAGGTGACAATGGTGCCCTCTCATGGGGCAGATGCCAGGACATGTGGAGGTGGTGGCTATAGCCCACAGCAAAGAGGACCAGCTGTCCACCAGAAATTTACACCCCCCTCAGCCCATATGTGAGGCTACTGCTCAATCATGGGCTACATCTCCCAGGCTCCCCTTCAACATCACGGGTTGTGTCTCCAATTCCCACCAATGGGGTGAGCCAGTCAGGATTCTCAGAAGCCTCTGTACCCTTGGTTGGTCTACCTCCCTTATCTGCCAGTGGATACAGAGGACTGGGAAGCCTTAGAGGAGGGCAGATCCACAAGACCAGTGGAGCCTAGATCCCAGAATCACTCTGTGGAGGAGAGCGGCCCATCAACCAGAAACATCCTCAGGGAGCAAGACATAAACTTACTTTATGTTAAGCTCTTGATGATTTCAAGTTTATTTGATACAGCATCTAGCATTGGCCTGACAACAACACAACCTATGGCCAATAAAGAGTCCAAAATTCCTGAAGAATTAGTCCTCACCTGCATTTGCCCAGGGTACACCTGGCCGAGGGGAACCTGCCTCAGCATCTTAGAAGCCACTCACGGACTCATAAAACTTCAATGCCTCAAGGGCCTATGTAATCTCCACCTGGTCCCTCATTTTATAGATGCTGAGCTTGAGGTCCAGAGAGAGCAGCAGCTTGTCTGTCATCAAGATTCCCTGTCAGGTGCTTGCAAGATAAAAGTAGGACCCTCACCCACACGAGCAAGAACAGAAGGGAGAAGATGGCACTTCTATGTATGCATCTGGAGGTCTGTGTTTATTTCCCCCATACAAAAAAAGTCTCCCTTCAAGGATCCCCTGCTGTGCCATTCTCTCCTGACACCTTTGAAGGGAGCCAGGAGGGCCTGAGCCGGGGCTGATGGGAGAAGGGGTCGTCAGGGAATCCAGTTACCAGACCCTGCCCTAGACACCGAGGGCCAACCCGGCTCCAGCAGACAAGGTGCTGGGAGAAACCGGGGCTTCAAGACATAAAAGCAGAAAACACAATGTTTTATTAGTGCTTGAGACATTTATTTCCCCAGTTAACAACAATAATAAACTCGTTTACGGCTGTGAGTTTCATTGCCTTCCCTGGTGGGGCTCCCACCTGCTGCCGCCGTTCAGAGCTGTGCGGCTCTGGAGCACGGAGAGGCCAGCCTGGCAGCTGGCGTGGGCGGGTACCGCCTCCTGGCAGCTGGGCGGGCCGGGCGGGAGTCCCCTGGGCACTGTACCAGCAGCATGAATCCCGCCTTGGTGAGGGGAGGGAGGCTCGTTCCCCACGGCGGGACCACTGGTAAGCAGGTGTTAGCAGAGGTTTCTGGGCTGTCACCTGGTTACTGTGCAAGTGTCTCCTTCAAATCATGGAATGAAACAATGGTTCTGACTCAGGTAACTTCTTCGGGGGAAACAAAAACTTTAATGTCAAGTTAGGGCTGACCTTCAGGTAGGTTGGGGGCTAGGGTGCAAACTTTTAGAAAGTGTTCACTTGCAGGGCCAGGCAAGGGTCTCCTTAAATGTGCTCCAGGCACTTGCCTGTCACCCTCTAGTCCTGGCCAGGGGAGTCACATACTCCCTCCATTGACAAGCATGTCAGGCCTCGCAGGTGTTTTCTCCCAACCGACCTTGGAAAAGAGGTTCATCTTTCCTTTCCTGTGTCTCACTGTGGCAGCTTGGACCCCATCCCCGCTTCCTCGTGATGCCAGGTTGCATGGGCTGGAGAAATGGAGTGGACGCAGCTCACAGTCTTCACTTCATCCAGTGGTCCTTCCTGGGACTGGGAACCAAGGCGGGTGAGAGGGAAATTTTATGAATTTATAAAGATATGACTCACCTTATGTTGTTGTTGTTTTTAAAAAATGCACTCAAAATAACTGTCCTCCTGTTGCTGCCAGCTTCCTCCCTGATTCTAATTGCTGCCTTGTGCCTGATCTGCTCAGCTCTCATAGACTTGCTTTGCCTGATATTTCTTTGCATGATATTTCTTCATCATGAGGAAGGGGGTGACGGGGTCCAAGCTGTGATGGTGAGGCCCAGAAAAGGAAAGATAACCACTTTTTCAAGGTAGACTGGAAGAAAACACCTGCAAGGCTTTAAAAAATTCTGAATTTTTCTTTCTTTCTTTCTTTCTTTCTTTTTTTTGAGATGGAGTCTTGCTCTGTCACCTAGGCTGGAGTGCAGTGGCGCCATCTCCGCTCACCACAAGCTCTGCCTCTCGGATTCCCACCATTCTCCTGCCTCAGCCTCCCAAGTAGCTGGGACTACAGGTGCCCACCACCACACCTGCCTAATTTTTGTATTTTTAGTAGAGATGGGATTTCATCATGTTAGCCAGGATGGTCTCGATCTCCTGACCTTGTGATCTGCCCAACTCAGCCTCCCAAAGTGCTGGGATTACAGGTGTGAGCCACCACAGGTGGCCAAAGTTCTGAAATTTTATCTGGGGGTGGGAGTAGGGGTGGTTGGGAGGTGTGTGAGTATCCTGTTGAACCTCCCTATACCAGGGATCCTCACGCTTGAACAGCATCAATCCCCTGGAGGCATGTGGGTTGCTGGACCCACCTCAATGTGCCTGATTCAGGAGGTCTGGGGAGGGGCTCAAGAACTTGCATTTCCAGTGATGCTGATACTGCTGGTTGAGGGACCACATCTTGAGACCCGCTGCCCTGAGGTGTTCCAGTAGAAGAGCTCTGGGATTAGTCAGAGCTGACTGAGTTCAAATCTAACTTTGCTGTTACCAGCTATGTGACTTAGGGCAAGTCATTAAAAACCCCCCAAATACACAATAATAATAACTCATAAGAATAATAATAGTGCCAATGTTTTGATCAAACAGGGTTCAAAACACTGACCTCACTGTGTCATTGTGAGGACTAACAGAGATGCTGCCAATTAAAGAACCAGGCACAAGTCCCAGACACAGCTCTGTTTGAGCAGGGAGTCAGGGTCTGTTTCTGACATATGGAGAAGGGAACGGCCCATCACCATGGCTGGACCCGGATTTCCTCCTCATCCATCCAGAGCCCTCAGCAAGGCCAGGGTGTTCTCCCGGTCAGAAGCCTCACCGCAGTGTCCCAATATTTCCGGGTGCCCTTTAGGACTCCCATGGGAGAAACAAGGCCTTTCGCTCCCCTGCTGTGTCCCTGGCAGTTGGCTGGGCCCAACCAGGAAACCTTTTCTAAAGCTTTTCCCATATAGTCAACCCAGCCATTGGAACCAGCCCCCAGACAAAGACAGAGTCTCATGATTTTTGCATATTGTTTGCTCACTCCACTTTACAAAAATACAATTACCGTCATGTTTGCCCTGCAAAGGGAGCCTGCTTATGTATACAGTAAGGTGTCCCAGAGTACAACCTCTAAGCAGAGACATAGCGGGGCACACCCAACCCTGGAGCTTGAATGATCTCTCAGAGTGCCTATTTAGGCCATGCTCACCACACTGGATGTGCCCTTGAAAGACTCCCACCTTTGTGATGCTTTACCTTCTTATGGGAAAGGGGCCAGGGAACATTTAGTCAATAAGCCCTGACTACGGAGCCTACAGAGGTGGCGTAGTCATTGTAGATCAATAGTACTTCGCCAATACCTGGAAGACAAAGGCTGGAGTGGGGTCTCACAAGGTGAGGTCCTCCTACCCCCAGCATTGGCATTCCTGGAGAGGCTTGTTAAATGCAGATTCCTGGGCCCCACCTGGGGGCTTCCTGGTGATGAAGAGGTCTTATTGCAAAGTGGTCACCTCCAATGTGCAGAGCCTGGAGTCTGCCTGTTGACCCTGGAGCCAAATTTACCTGCTGGGTGCCATCTCGGGCATGAGCCTCCAGGACCATCCAGCTTTGCTCTTCTACACCACCAGCATTATCACTAAGATGCCACCACTCCCTTCCTAATAATGCTCCCCTTTTAAACCTGTAAGCCTTCTTCACTAACCACCTTGTAAAAGAAGGCCTAAGGGCTGAGTGCACATTCTGCACAAATGGAAGCTATTCAAATACAAGTTCCTGGGTGGCAGGCTGTGTCTCCCACCTCTTCCTCCCGCCCCAGAGGACCCTCGTACAGTGGACATCCAGCTAACACACGGAAGGAGGCAGGCTCACAATCGCTGTAACATGGGGCATGCGTGCCTATGTCCCCAGGTCGAGTGACCTGACAGCCATCTGTGATTCGTTTGCTGCTTTTCACACCATTGCTTTTTACCTCCTAATGGTCTCCATAGCATATATGCCAGCAGGCATTTTTAATCAGAAGACATTAAAATGAGTTGCTTTGAAAATGTCACTGTCTCTTTGGACACAATGAAGGTCAGGCGGGATGTCACTAACCAGTGGAGAAAATCCTGGCTTCGGTGAAAGAAAGAAAACGCGGCACTGAAGAAGGCAAAGTAGAAAGAGGGTTTCTCTAGAAGCACACAGAACCCCGCCTCTCACTGCCTGTGTGACCCTGGGCAAGTCATTTACACCTCTGTCTCCTTGGTTCTGTAAAACAGGGATGAGAATCCAGGACCTCCACCAGTAATTACACAAGGTGATGTATGGCAGAGCACACGACCTGGAGTAGATGCTCTCAGTGGAGAGAACAGGTCTGTGTAATAATTATCCCTTATATTTGAATAGGACTTTCTAAGCACTTTCTACAAAGCACTTTCTAATATGTTACAGGGCTAACTGAGTGTCAATGATTAACAGATACCTAAGCAGAAAGAGAGACAGTCTTTGGTCCACTTGACAGTGGGGAATAGTTCTGTGGTTCCCCGGGGAACAGGCAGAGCTGTGAGTGTTTGATCTTGGCATAAAATGATTCTGACCACTACTATTCTTTCTATCAGGAATGGAGATTTAATTAAATACCAATTTGTCTTTAACAACTTTGAAACACCCTTTTCACCACGAGAGCTCCAAGTGATTTGCAAGGGAATAGGAGGTAGCTTACTGGGGCCCAGAGAAAACATTCCAAAGCACAAGTCTGGGTTTCTGTATTTATTTACTCTTTGTGTCTCTGCCTCTCCAGCTCTGTGTCATACACACACACATCCCTATGGATGGCAAGTGAGGAAGACACACTGTTAAAAACACTCAGACATGGTCAAGTCAGAGAAAATGCCACAGCCCTCCAGAACCATATTCTGTATACCAACAATGCCTGAGATGATTTTTTTTCCTGATCTCCAGATGCCCATTTTACCAGGTTATCAGCAGGTTATCCTAAGGCCCACCCTCTATTAAGGAAGTCAGGGTGGGGGTCCAGGAATCTGCATTTAACAAGCCTTTCTGGTAATGCTAATGCTGGGGGTAGGAGGACCCCACCTTTCGAGACCCCACTCCAGCATTTGTCATCCACGTGTTGGAGAATATATGGACCAAGCCAGTCTAGTAAATCGTTTTCCCCTCTTCCCTATTTGAATCCCTTAGGATTTACACCTTGGGGGAAGCTGAGCATTTCCCTGACAACAGATGACTAATATAGAAGTCCCTGTGAACAGGCGGAAGACAGGGGTGGACATGAGAAACAATGTGGACAGGTCTCAAGTTGAAACAACAGGCTCTTGACAGTCTTAGGCACACACACTGGCAGGGAGGGGCCCTGGGGCTCAGGCAGGGGAGACACTGCCTAAGGAAGCCCAGTGTTCTGTCGGGAGGGAGGGAGGCCTTAGTGAACTCTTAAGGGCAGGTCAGGTCAAGACTCACCCTGAAGTTTATTTTTGGAATGAAATTTATAGAGAGAGTGTGATCAGAAGGACAATTGGGTACCTGGGGCTAGAAGCTGGCTAGATGTGGGGCTCCCAGAAGGAGGACTTCGCAGGCAGGTAAGTCTAGGGAGAGCTCACCCCTGGCAGGAGCTGGTCCCAGGTTCATGACCTCGTTTCTCAGAAAGTTCTCTGTGGTCACGTGGGTTTGGTCCCTCATGTTCTCTCTCACCACTCCTGTCTAGGGCCTCTGTTCCCACCAGCCTCCAGTCTCTGCCCACGTGATGCCCTGCCTTCCCTGCAAGTCAGTCGGTCTGTCCAAATTCTGCCCATCTTCCTAAGGCCCAGCTCAGGCCTGACTCTGTGGGGCCTTCCCTGACCATACCAGCAGAATACACTCTCCCTCTCACAGCTCCCATCACCTTATAGCTATCATCAGCTGAGCTTTATGCACACGCAGGGCAAAGGCTAGAACCTTCTGATGGCCTTTCCTTCAAATGAGGAACAGGAACCTCATGATGGGACCTAAGTCATGAACTGGATGTTGGATGTTGCTTTGTCAGTTGAGCTTACAGTAGGCACAAAGACCCTCAACCTTGGCTGCGCATCAGAGCCACCTAGGAAGCTTTAAAAAACACTGATGAGGCCGGGCACAGTGGCTCACGCCTGTAATCCCAGCACTTTGGGTGGCCAAGGTGGGCAGATCACCTGAGGTCAGGAGTTCGAGACCAGGAGTTCGAAGTCAACGTAGTGAGACCTTGTCCTTACTAAAAATACAAAAATTAATCGGGCATGGTGGCAGGTGCCTGTAATTCCACTACTTGGGAAGCTGAGGCAGGAGAATCGCTTGAACCTGGGAGGCAGAGGTTGCAGTGAGCCAAGATTGCGCCATTACATTCCAGCCTGGGTGACAAGAGCGAAACTCTGTCTAAAACAAACAAACAAACAAACAAACAGAAAACCAAAACGCATGCCAAAATAATACTGATGCCTATCCTTGCCCCAGATCAACTGAAACCAGTTATCTGTGGGTTAACCAAGTCAATAGCTCCCTGGGCTATTCTGATGCACTGTGGAGGCTGAGAGCCAGTACAATAGGCTGATGCTCATTCTTAGCCATGAAAGGGCAATTTGAGAACAAAGCTACTTTCCCTTCATTCTAACACCATAAGAGTTCACCATATGGGGTAGCTACTGTTGTTCTTTTGTTCTTTTTCTGATCTCCACTCCTTTAGAAATGGGGGGGAAAAACCCCAAGACTCGATGTAGGCTTAAGGTAACCAGAGACCAAGGAATGATTGCCAAGGATGGCAAATAACTATGTAGCCACTCCATTCCGTGCCCTTGACAGGCACTGCTAAACAATAGTGGTGCATGAAGTGTCCTCACGGTGTTCACTACTCTGTGCTCCAGGCAGATCCAATCAATTAGAGTTGACATCTTAGTTGAACGTATTTGTTACTCCTGCTAGACGAAGCAGAAATAGAAATGCCCTGATTGCTTAGGATTCGATCAAGAAAGTCAGTGGTAATGGTAGTTTTTTCCTAACTATCCTTGGATGTCCTCAGGGCCTAGCTTTAGATGGGAAAGGCAATTCTGAGTTTCTTCAGAGTGAGCCAATGTATTCATCTTTCTAAAGAAATTTAGCATGGTCTCCTGTTGGCTCTCTTGGCTGACCCAGGGCAAAGAAGGCTATACAGAGAGGAGTAGGCCATCTGAGAAAGATGGCCAAGTGTGTTTTCAAACCAAGTTGACAATGTTGTCAATTTCCCTACCACTTGAGCATGGTCTAGAAATAATCAAACCATTCCTTTGTCTCCATGTGTATGGGACTCCTCATGTTCTTTCTTCTCTAAAGGCCTGACTGTCTGCTTGTTAATGGGGTGACCTTAGCTCTACTTTTCCAAACTATATTTCAAGTGTCCTGGATTGTTTTTCTAATCAGGACAGCACACCACCTGACCCCAGCCTACTCTTCCAGCCTGATCTCCCTTTTCACCCTCAGAAGCCCAGGCTCTGGCCACAGCATTGCTGCTTTCTCCTGACTGTGTGTCTCTCCTTCATACTGTTGCCAGCACCTAAAATGTCCTTGCTTCCATTTCTGTCTGCTTTGGTCTTACTCCCACATCAAGACCTACTCAAATTACACTTCTTGCCTAAGGTCCCCCAGCCTCACCCATTATCCTTGATCTCTCCTTCCTCTGGTCTCCCATTGTGCCCATTGTGCCCTTCAATTTTGGCCAAGGGAAGCACACAACTATTTACTAAGCATCTACCAAGTGCCAGTCACTGTCCTAGGTAGTAGTATTAGGAATCTGATTTTATTTAATCTTATCATCACTTCTATTTCTTAGATCTCACCATCTGCATCTTATTAATGAGAAAATTGAAAACCTTCACAGTTCAGTGATTTGTCTAAGGTGGCAGAGCCCACATCTCCTGTGCTTTTCCAGGCTCTGTTCTTTCTTCTGTTCTCCTCTGTCTCCAAGGTGGAATTTCCCCTTGTCTGCCTTGTACATAGAAACTAGAGTCAGATAATCTAGGATCAAGGCCTAATCACCTATTTAGTTACTCTGTTGTTTTGGCAGTTTACTTAACTGTTTGGCCTTGTTTCTTCATTTGTCAAAGAGGATTAAAATAATACCCACCCACCTTATCTCATGGAGGAGAGCTCCTCTATTCACAGATTGTGAGCCTCTTGGAATGAGACCTCATTGCACTCATCTTTGTGTCTAGTACTGATTGGCGCTGGGCCTAACACAGTAAATGCTCAATAAATCCTTGTAATTAAATTACATGAAATTAAATTGAATGAGTAAACAGGTTAGGGAAAAAACTCAAACACCTCACCTCATTTTTTGGGTCCAGAATTGATTGTTCCCAACAGTGTCACCTGGAATGGATTTTGGTCACATTCACTTGTAACTGGTTTGCTATTTGCTTTGTTTAGCAAATTCCTTCACAGAAAGACAGAGAGGGAGCCTGGGAAGGCAGGGTAAGGGTGTGGGAAGATGCTGGAATCTGAGAAGGAGCTCAGATTGTTGGTTGAACATATTGCTGTCTGTGTGGAAAATGTTCACAGCAGTTACAACTTTGGATGAATATGCATTAGCGGCGGTGCTGCAATTTGCTCGCGTGTGCCACGCTACACTTGGAGACTTGGCAAGATGGGTAATTATCTCCACATTATGTGCCTTGTCTCTTTCTCTTCTTAATTAAGTAACTAATCTGGTGGAGGAGAGCTCTGTTTGTGTTTGTTTGGCAGGTGCAGCCTCGTGACAGTTGTCTGGAGAAGTTTCTTGGAAATTTATGAGACTTTCAAAAAACAAACTGCTCGGAGCTGAGCCGACCTGCTGGAGCCTGGGAGAATCAGAGTCAGCCCTCTGCTGGAGCACAAGACAGTGTGGCAGTTGCTGCTTCTCCCAGACTGAGTGGCTCCTGCTAGGGGGTCCTGCTGGGGGCGCCGACCTTCCAGAACTGTCCCAGGGCATTGGGAAGCAGGCCTCTCCCAAGGGCAAGCTCTCCTTGTAGGGAGGAGGGAAGTCAGGGGCTGGAATTAGAGTAACAATGGGTTCTTCCTTTTGTTTCCCTCTGGATTTCTGTATTTGGGTAGTTTTTTCCTGTCAGTCCCATGGGACTCTGTAAAGGAATTGATTAAACAAGTTAAGTGCTGAACACTTATTGAATACTGATCACGTGGCTCATGGCTGACATAAGGGTGCTTGGCTGGGCTGGATTGGTTGAATCCAGATGACCCAGGCCAGTGACCTGGGAGATGTTGGGTTCCATGCTGCTGCAGTGTGGTCACTCAGCAGAGGGCATGGGTCATCACCACTCTGATGGCTCTTCCAGGCTGCACAGTGACCAGCGCAGGCTGGCCCAGGAGAGTGGAGGATGGTGCAGGTTCTTTCAGGGCCATGAGTTAGTTGCAGGAGAGGGGTGGGGAAGAGCCGGGCCAGCTAATGGTAGGATGTCACAAATCCAGGAACGCAAATGAAGGAGTTACTAAGGAAGTGCACATGACCATGCTGAATCTTGCCGGCACACTTATGTGGGTCACAGATAGTACTGTCAATCATGAGGAGAATCCCCTAAACAAACACAGATGCCCAATGCAGACAGATACAGCTGTGGGCTGCTTAGCTCAGATAGCTGCCCTGAGCCAAGGGGCCCTTGCTTTGAGCCTTGAGTTCTGGTTCTTTATTTGAGGTGATGGTCTTGCCTTCTGCGTGGTTATATACCACCCAATGCACATCCCACTTCAATGACATAAGCTGTCTGACTCCCCAATTAGTGGCCCATGCTGGGGGATGGCAGTATGATGCTGTGGGAGGCAGAACTCTGAGATGATCCCCAAGATTACCCTGGTGCACACACACTTTCCCCTCTTTGTCAAACCCCATTCTTGGTACTGCTGTGAAGGGATTTTGCAGATATAATTAAGGTCCCTAAACAGTTGGCTTAAAAACAGGGAAATTATTGGGTGAGACTGACCTAATCTCATGGGTCCTTTAAAAGCACAGAGTTTTCTCCAGCTGGTTGCAGAAGAGAAAGTTAGAAACTTGAAGTATGGGAATGATTCCATACACCATTTCTAGCTTGAAAATGGAGGAGTCCACGTGGCAAGAAATTTGGGTGGCCTCTAAAAGCTGAGAATAGTCCTTGAGAAAACAGACCTCAGTCCAACAACCGCAAGGAAATGAATTTTACCAACAACAAGAATGAGCTTGAAAGTGGATTTCTCCCTAGTGCCTTCAGTTGAGAACTCAGCCTGGCCACACCTTGATCTCAGTTGTGTCATTACCTGATCAGGGAACAGCAATGCTGTGCTGACTTCTGACCTATAGAGCCATGAGCTGGTAGATGGGTGCTATTTGAAGCCACTGAGTTTGTGCTGATTTGTTCTGCATCAATAGAAAATAAATATAGGTGTTTGGCCTCCCACTTACCTAGGAGAAAAGTTGCTAAAAGATTCTGACATTTCTTTTGCAGTCTAGGCACATGTGGACCTGGATTCTAGTCTACGCTTTGCCATTGGCTTGCTTAGTGATCTCAGACAAGTCATGTCCCTTCTCTGGCCCTCAGTTTTCTCTTTGGTAAAAGTAGGAGTTGGACCCAGTGATTTTTAAGGTCCTTCGTAGGATGCTCATTCTAATTGTGGGTACAGACGCCAATGTAAATAAATGCAGGGAGAATGACCACCTGGAAGCTGTAGTTTAATTTGCATAAGATCTCTGGCTTCAAGGTCAGAGTAATCCTCGCACGAGACTATTTCTATATTGCCATATTCTGCTCAAACATCTTTTATGAATCTCCCTGCCTTTAGGAAAACGGAGGGCCTTCCTCTCTCTGCTATTCAGAATCTCCGTAATTTGGGCCCAGTCTCACTCTGGACCTTGTGCTCCACTTCTTCTCTCTACACTCCTATGCTTCAACCAGATAGATCCCACATACCACCTTCCATGTTTGCGTTCATTCTCCTCCATTTTCTGTGTTGTCCGTCCCTGTCACCAGACTAAAAATTGAACACACAAGTTTGCGTCCTAATCACTTTGGGCCTCTGTAATGGAATACCATAGGCTGGGTGACTTAAACAGCAACAACTTAGTTTCTCACAGCTCTGGAGGTTGAAAGTCTGAGGTCAGGGTGCCAGCATGGTTGGGTTCTTGGCAAGAGTCCTCTTTCTGGTTTACATAGGGCCACTTTCTTGCTGTATCTTCATGTGGTGGAGGGAGATCATGTTTCTTGTGTCTTTTTTAATAGATAGGGTGTCACTCTGTCAGCCAGACTGGAGTGCAGTGGTATGATTATAGCTCACTGCAGCCTCAAACTCCTGGGCTCACATGATCCTACTGCCTCAGCATCCCAAGTAGCTAGGACTACAGGTGCACATTAGCCACCATATCTGGCTAATTTTTAATTATTTTTGTAGAGAAGGGGTCTCGCTACATTGCCCAGACTGATCTTGAATTCCTGGGCTCAAGAGATCCTTCTGCCCTGGCCTCCCAAAGTGCTGGGATTACAGGCATGAGCCACCCGAGCTCAGCCATAATTGCGTTTATAAGGACTCCACTCTCATAACCTAATCACCTCCCAAAGCCCCACTTTCTAATTCCGTTACAGGGGCAGTTAGAATGCCAACATATGAATTCCAAGGGGATGCAAACATTCAGCCCACTGCACTTCTCATCTTCCAAGGTTTAGCTTGAGACACATCTGCTCCAGAAGCTTTCCTGATAGCTCTATATGAGTAAGGCTGTCTTTGGTGGTAACAATAAAAACCTCAACTCAAACTAGGTTGAGAAGAAAAATATGGAAACTAGTGATTCATGTAACTGAGGAGTCTAAGGTTAACCTGAGGCACAGACGGATCCAGGAAACAAATTATGCCATTGGGACTTTGTCTGTCTCTAGCCATCTCTTTTCTTGGCTTCCCTTTGTGAGTCAGTGTCCTTCTCCATGTGAGGTAAGGAGTATGGGCCCTGGTAGCCTGAAGACTGACTCCTTATGGCTTGAAAGTCAAAAGGAAGAAGTTTCCTGTCTCTCCCAGCATCTCTTTTTCCCCCAGCATGTCGGTTTTTAGAGGAAACCTGAGCAGTCCTACTTGGCTCACACAGCCGCCCAGAACCAATCACTACATTCACATAGCCGCCACCTCTCTGATTGGCCGGTGGAGGGGGGGTCATCTGCCTGAGCCTTGGTGGGAAGGGGACTGTGACTGATAACCTCACCCTGACCACCTGGCCTGTGGGAGGTGTGTTCTCCAAGGAAGAGCAGATGACTGGAACTGAGAAAGTAGAGCTGGTCAGACAGGAATGGGAAATGCCCACTCTCCCCTCGCCTGGTCTTGCTCTGGGCTTCTGCTAGCCTCCCATCCTTCCATTCATTTGGCCATCATGACATGCTACCTTGCGCAGGAGATATATGTATTCATATAGGCAGAGAAAATATAACTGGCTGGTACTTTTCCATAACTAACCAGATCTTCCTCTCAATACTGGTGAGCACGGAAAAAAATCAATTTGAATTTTTTAGTATGACTGAATGTAGTTGGCTCTAATAATTTTGAACAGCCCCACTAGGAAAATTTTTGCTCATTGGAGTAAAAATACTCAACTGTTGCACTTGCTAAGGTGGGGTCCACATACATGGGAAGAGGGACTTACACATCCATATGGTGACAGTGTGGGGGATGAGTCTAAGCCTGTGGATGGTGTGTCCTGTCTTCCCTTGCCCTGTCCACCTGGGTGTTGTTTGCTCTGGGGTCATTCGTTGCCAGAGCCTGAGGCAGGGGAAGACTGTGATGGGTCTCCCTTGGCTTGGTCGTAGTTCGGTGGCACCTTTTGGTTGACTCTGCCTCTTCTCAATGCCCGTGGATGCAGACCTGCTGGGGTCAGCCAGTCCTGTGTCTAGCCCTCTGGCCTGCAGTCCACCTTGGTGGCGGGCTCATCACTCCCTGCTGCAGCCATTTCTGTGTTGGGGGAGATTGAGGGGCTCACACTCATCGTATCCTCCCTCTTTCCACCTCCAACTCTTGGCTGGGCCTTAATGTGTCATTGCTTGAGGATTGCTTGAGCCTTAATGGCAAACAGGGCCCATGTTTTGCCCACTGGTTAGGAAGAGTGTGAACTATCCCCTGGTTTTGGCAGTTAGCATGCTAGTGGAGAAGATAAAGGAATTTTAAATATCCTTTCTGAGACAATACCTGGGTTCACCACTAGACTAGTGCTCCCATGCAAAATCCTATTTTGTGTGTCAATAACTGAATATTGCCTCAATCTTTCTTTCTGCATCCCTTTGGAAACAAAGTCTAGTCTCTCCCCAGGCAGATGGTTCCCTGGGATGGACCAAGGTCACCCTCCAAGAAAGCAAGCGAGAAAGCACATTAAAGATGAAAAATATCATCATACCACGTGTGTGCTACTTGCTTCCTCTGCTAAATTGCCTGCCCCTTGAAGGCAGGAGCCATGGGACACCCTATGGAAAGCTACTTACCAAGCAGTTACTTAGTGAGTGTACCCTCGCTGGGTAGAACTATGAGCAAGACTGCATCGCTTTTATTTTGTAAAGGGATTAATTCCCTCAGCAGACAATTACTGGGTACCCAATGTGTGCCAGCTACTGTGCTGGGCACTGCAGGAATACAAGGATGGATTGAAGCTGAAAAGCATGATGTTTGCTTAAACACCCACAATTCAGACAACCACCTTAAAGTACAGGAACTATTGGATGATTAAATGGATATTGTAAAGCACCTGGGAATTCCTATATGCCTCCCACACTGCCCTCCACATCCTCAAGGCTGCCTGAAACATTCTGCAGGTCTCCAGCGCTCCATTTCTTTCACTCCTTCCCTGTTGGTGTCGAGCATGCAAACACCTCTGTTTCTTAGAACGTGCTTAATGTGTCGTTGCTTGACCTGATCTATAAATATTGGTGCCCGCAGTGCCAACTCCCTGATACATGATGGGGAGCCACCCTGGAAGTGTGGTTCAGTTGAGCACCTGATTTATTTCTTGGGTTACAGACGAGTGAGAATTCTTAATGGAAGTAGCTTCTTTAGTGACCCAGGGAATGTGGAAAGGGCAGAAGCTCGCTAAATCCTTTCCTCCTTGATATTTTTTTGGCCATAACTGGCCTGCGTTTCATGATCTCCACTCAAAGACAGGCTTGCATGGGGATTGGGGATTGATTCTGGCTTTTGGGCAACTCACACAAGCTGAGTGTAAATTGCAGACCCATTGTAGCTAAAATAAGCACATGAGGCTGCAGTAATTTTAGGACAGCAAATGGATGCTTGCAAAGTGGTGTGGAAAGATGTTGTTTTTGAGGACAAAGGAAGGGCGAAAGTTTGCCAAAGGACTTTGCCAGAGATGACTCAACGGATAAGCCATTTGGGATGGGGAAGCGTTCTCCAGCATAGTGGGATGGAAGGAACATCACACTTGGAGAATGGAATTTAACTCTAGGCCTTGATCTGCCACTGATTAGCTGTGGGACCTTGGGAAAGTCACTTTTCATCTATGGGTTTTGTTTCTTCATTGGCAAAATAAGGCTTCATTCTTAATTTTGGAATTCTCCAAAATTCTTTCCAGGTCTAAGAGGACATGGTGTCATGGTTCTGCTGAAATGTCCTTGTCTTGGCACATTTGTAGATCTTCATGGTCTTCAAATTGGCTCTTTGTCATGGAAATCACTCAAAACACCATCACTGCCAACCTTCGCACACAAGGGAAATGGCTCAGAAGTAGCTCCGGAGTGAGTGGGGAAGCGAGAGAAGGCTGGCCTTGATACTTGAAAGAGCCTCTTTTTAAAGGCAATCTCTAAAGATGTGATTGGGTTAAAGCATCCTGTCGTTGGGGGAGGTGGGGTGGGGGCGGGTGTGTGTGGAGAGCTGACCAATCCAGAGGGAAGAGTTGAGGGATTTTGTAACTGAGTCCCTTGTTCTTGCCCTGATGTTCACAAGCTATGTGATCTTGGACAACCTTTTCTGGACTCAGTGTCCCCATCCAGACAATGGGGAGACTCTCTCTAGTATCCTTTCCAGTTCTCGCATGTTAGGGCTCCCTGATGGTATGAGGCAGCACCTCCCTCATCAACACAAACGTAAATCCTTAAACTCTCCAGGGCTAGAAAGGAGCAAAGCATTCAGAAAGAGACTTGAGGATCTCTCTGGGCAGCAGAAATCAAAGTTAATCCTGCAGAGAGGCAGAGCTGAGGGAGAACAGCCGGGAACTCATCAGCACCGTGGCCTCTTCTCATCAGGAAGCTTCCCTGGTGGGTTCTGGGTTTGGCTTTAATGAGGCCTGCGGTTCCTTACAGAAACGCCTTGGTCAGTCACAGTGTGAGTGGGGTATGGGACCAGAGAATGTCAGAAAGATGACTTCATCACGGACTGTGAATCACTTTAGCTTCCTTGAGTTTTCTTGAGCAACTGCTAAGCATCAGTGTCTCTATTGGGCACATTTCACATGTGGTATGTATTAAATAGTAATATTTTTCACTCTTTGGACTGCCAAACCCTAAGTCCTCTCCTAGTGATGAATCTTGGTGGGAGGTAAAGCCCTGCCTTCCACCTTGGAAAGGAAACGGGGCAAGATGCTTCCTCCCTAGTCCCAGGAGTATTTCTGGTGAGGACACCTGGCCTACTTCCTGTAGTTCAGACACTCCCACCTGGACTCTGAATCATGAGCAAATCGTCAAAGGTAAAGGGACCATTAGAGTGGACTCATGACACAGCCCCGCAGCAGTGGACCTGCTCATTGTGCCACCTACCGCTTGGCTGTCAGCAGTTACGTTTGTTTTCTCCATTTTGCAAGCCTTGCTCTTCAGTTCCTTGTTGATTCTGAGGATCCTTTCTGCTTGTGATAATCACAGCTAGTTTCTGTTGCTTGCAGCTCCGATTCTGGGCTGTTACTCTGCTCTTATCCCATAAAAACCATACAGGGAACTCTATCAGATACTTTATGAAAATCTTGGTCCCTCCTCTTGCTCCAGCCACTCTAATGAGCAGTTCCAAGAAGGTTTTACCCACTATTCTGGGGGCTTTCACTTCCTATCCCGGGGCTTCTCAGATGCCAAAGCATCAAGTGGCTCAGGGACCCCATGGGCAGGAGAGGGAGCTGTGCAGTTGCCCTTAACCAGTGAGGAACAGAAGCTAACGAGGAATGTTTTCTCCACTCCTCCCTGCTTGGACGTTTCTGTGATGTATTCTATAGGGTGGCTCAGAAGGTGGCTGTAGCAGTAGCTTACTCAATAATGGATCCTTGTATGAGCTTCCCACCTCCCATGTTCCCCTGGCTGGTCCTTCCTTCTGGATCCTTTCCAAGGTAAATGACCTACAGGCAAGCCTGTTTCTTGGACTCTGCTCTTGAGGGGACTGACGTCCAGATAGGAACTGAGACATTGAGACATTTAGGAACTTGTTCTTAGATCACACAAAGAGCAGAACCAAAGCCTGGACACAGGCCCCTTTGACTCCAAGGTCTCTGGTCTTTTCCCTTGCCACAGGACCTGAGTTAATAGTGAGTGGGGAGTGTGACCGAGTCTGCACTCTGGGGTGGGCTGGGAGGAGACTCTAGTTGGCCCAGGAGAGGGGCAGTCCTGGTGTCCTTAACCTGGTGCCAGCAGCTGTGCACATTAAAGCCTTTCTGACTTCTGAATATTTTTGTTCCGATCTAAAGAACTTTTTATCTTTTTCTCGGTTGGCTTCCCCTTCTCCCATCTTTGAGCCTTGCCCTGCTTTGGGAATATACTAGAATGTGAGTTGAGAGACCCAGACTTCAGTCATAAGCCCACCACCAACTTGCTGTTTGACCATAGAACAAAGGACCTCTCCGGGCCCCCTGGGTCCCTGTCTGGTCAGTGCAGTGGTTCCTAGGTGCCCATATGGCTAGGCCAAGTCAGCCACTTGGGGGAAGGGTGGCGGGGGAGTGGTGCCAAGGGAAGCTTAGTAATTACATCCCCAAATTCCGCCTCCAGAGATTCTGATTCAGGACCATCAGTTGGGGCCCAGGCTTCTGTATTTTTAACAGGCCCTTTGAGTTTTAATCAATTTCTCTGCTCTTTCTTGATCTCTCCCTCTCTCAATCCCCTGATTTGGGAGTGATTAGGGAATTCCAAAAAAGCAATTCCACTCCTAAATATCTCCTCTCTCAAATATCTCCCCAAAGAACTTCATTTCCACCTTCCAGAGCAGGTGCTGCTTTCTGGAGGCCCCTGTGAGATTCCCACAGGCTACCCCGGAGGAATGGTGCAGCCACGCACTGCCATCCACAGCATCACACAGACTGCTTTACGCTACTAGGTGCAGTCTCCTTCAGAGATCAGGGTCTGAGATGTTGGCATTTGGGCCATTGTCAGCACATTTCAAGACACTAAGGAACCCCCACAGGTACGGTATTTTCTGAACAGTGAGGGGAAAGCCTGTGAGCACTGAAGACCAGAGTCTGGTGCTGAAAGGGAGGTGATAGCATGGAGAGAGGGCAAGGGGAGTGATAATGAGGCTCGCTTAGCTCATGCAGGACCCCAGGAAGACTGCTGAGGAGGGCTCAGAGGAGGCTGAGGCCCACAGTGTTTTCTCTGCCACTACTGTCCAACCCTGGGTGAGTTGCTGTGCTTCCGTCTGTCTGAGAACACACACATACACTCTCTCTCTCACACACACACCTGCCAGGCACAGGGCTACGTTCCCCATAGGCATGGCTGTTCGACATGGTCTCACCCCCATAGTTGATTGGACTGGGTAGTCACTACTTAAACAAAGCCACCTGCAGTCTCTCATCTTGAATTTGGAACTTGGCCGAGAGACAAAGTCTGTAGGTAGCTGGAAGTAATATGTCTGCGATGGGTATAGTCGGGCAGATAGCTGTGACAAAAACTAGACAGAGTGAGCTGGTTTTCAGAGAGACAACATTAAACAGAGACTCAGAGAGAGGCAGAGGAAAGAATGAAAGAGAAAGAGAGAGAGAGAGAAGGGGAGAGAGTCATGGGGCTGTCTGGGCGATAGCATCAGTACTTTCCTGAAGCAGCATCTTGCCTATAGGTTCCAGGAGCCTCCTTGTATCTTTACGGAAAAGAAACAAGCAAATGACTTATGCTTTTTCTTAGTCTAGTCTGATTTCTGCTGCTTGCGATCCAACAGTGTCAACCAAGACACCTCCCTTCACAGCCTGCATCCACTGTCCCAGCAGGCAGCAGCGGCCAGGCTCCCAGGAGCAGGACAGACACAGCATGAGGCTGCTCTGGTTACCCCTTGAGAGGCCCTGTGGTCCCAGCCAAAACATTGCAGCAGACTCCCAGCTAGCCACTCTTCCCAAAGTAATGTTTTCAAAGCATTTCTTACAGAGTCTTACCTTGAAGAAAGATAATGGCCCTTCTCTCTTCATCTCTTTGCTGACGTGCTGAGAGAATTTTCCACCACCCAAACTACACAGTTCAGTGCCTCTCAAACTCTATCTGAGAAAAACGATAAAACACAGATCCAGATTCAGCAGATTGGGACAGGGCCTGAGAACCTGCATTTCTAATGGGCTTCCATGTGAGGCTGCTAGTTCAAGGGTCACACCTGGAGTAGCAAGGGTTTAGATTTGCTCTGTCAGGAATCCCAAACAAATTGCAATTAAAACCCCAGTACCCGTCAGCAGGTTGAAACAAAGTAACTATCGTAAGTAGGACAAAAAAAAATTCACTAGTTTTAATTAATGAAAAAAAAAATCTGAATAGAGCATTCTCGCTAAGAAATCTCATTTTATTCCTTCCAAGAGCACACAGGGAATAGTCGCTTCTCAAGGAAAGAAGAAAATGATAAGCACGTGTTGTAATTAGCATATCAATGACCAATAATTAAAAAGGGGTTTCTAAAGTTCTGGGGGTGGAGGGGCAAACAGTTTTTCTCTCCCTCTCAAATTCTCAAGTACTTCAGATATCACCGTCTTCTTTTGGCTTGCTTATATTTATAATTTGGGCAGAGCCTATTTTCAAAAATAGACAGAGAGATATTAAATTTCAGGGTATCCCTTAACGTAACATTTCCAGATTCCTCAGTAATGCAGCCCTATTGGCGGTGCCAATCTCCTCACCAAAGACATTGCTTTTGTTTTATTTTTCTCTTTCAAAAAACTGACATCTTAGCGCCTCATATCCATCTTAGTTTAAACAAATGTTTTGATTACATCCAAGTGAGAGCCCAACAAAAGCTGTTGGAGCTGAACTGACGCATTCGCTATTAGTTTTAGACAATTTGTTCTAATATTGTCTGGAATCATTCGTTTATACACCCATACAGATTTGATTACTTTACTTGTTTCATTAATCTTTATTTGTTTAATCATCTGTTTAATCTGTTTAATCATTGGTTTAAGTGGAAAGATTACATGAAGATGTTTAGCACTGGCGCGCACAGGCATTCTGACATGGAGCCCGGCGTTCCTTTTTGTCTATTTATTATATTCTTTTATAGGGCTTCATGAGCCACTTTAAAGCTCATAGGATGCTTCAGGGAATTCAATAATTTAGTAGTTCTTCACCACTGAACATGATGTATTTTTTAAATGTTATTTAAATAAGCAATATTTGTGGAATAATTTGACTTCCATTCTGGGCTCGCGGTTCCTCCTCTCCCAACCAAATGCAATATTTAAGTTGGCACCGAGACCATTCTTTAAGAAATTGGGAAGGAGACTGGGAGTGTTCTTTAGGATGAGAGAGCAGTTTCTTCCTTCTAGGTCTGTGTACTCGGAGAGCCCAGGTTTGATGTGGTTTGAAAGTGCGAGGCAGCACCCAAGGTCTGACATCACATTGTAACTGTCAGGAAGGTTATTAACCCCCATCTACCTGCATGCTGGGGGTGTCTATTGCACCCCAGCCTCCACTCAGATGTGGGGGGCTTCAAGAGAGACTCCTGGGTGAATTTGATTAACTTCCTCTGCATCCAATACATTTAATAAAATGGTCACCATGCATTTATGGTGACAGCTTTTTATGCTATGCTCTCCAATTTTGCTTGAGGACGGGAGGTGTAATGGAAAAGCGTTGTGCATCATGGTAGGTACAACAGGTATTACGTCAACAAGAGACAGACTAAACATCTTGGGTGGAGAGGGTAAATTCTTGGGAGAAACAGCAACATCGAAGATGCACTGTGGCAGAGCCCGTCTCCCTCTGCTAATAGAGACCCTCACTCTCAATGGAGAGGCCCACCCACCTCCAGATCTTGCTTTTATCAGCCCTACCCCCATCCTCCCCATCTTCCAAGGCCCAGCTTAAATTTCACCTTCTCTTACCCCAAAAACAGGTTGGAGCAGAATTAGGACTAGAACTCACTGTTTCTGAAATCCTGTTGAAAAAGAATTCCCTACCTCAACCCGTAACTTTCTGAACTTTTGCTCCTGTCTTGAGAAGCTGATCTGAGAGTAAAGATGATGCTGTTCTGCGCTGCTGTTTCCATCCTAATGAAGCGCCGTCGTTACACGCATTCTAAGTGCATGGATGTTGGGTCCCTCAAACCTCGCTGGAGGGTAGCTGGATTGTTAACCTGCTCATTTGTCCCCGTGGAGGGAAGGAGTCATGTGGGCTTTACAGCTCCTCCCCCGGGGCCCTCACAGACAGGGTTCCGGGAGGAGCATGCACCTGACATGCCTGAACACATCTGGGTTCACTCCTTCGCTCCCTGGACACATGACCTTAGACAAATTGTTTAACACTATGAGCCCTGTGTCACATCCAGCAAATGGGGACGATAATGGTCCTCACCCCACATGTCATCAGGAGCACAAAATGACAAAGCAAGTGTCTGTGCCTGCTCAGCCTGCTGCCCGGTGAGAGTGGGCACCGGGTCTGGCTGGCGTATGGGATCCCAACACTGCAGGCAGGGAGTGCTTCTGTGGGCAGGGGTGCACGTGTCTTCCGGGAGGAGAGTGGGCTTCCAGAGAGAACCACTTTCAAGCAGATACACTTTTGTATCCCCCTGTGTCCACCTCATCTGGAGGGTTCGGGTTGTGCTGTTCGTTTCCTGCAGCTGAGTCAGTGCCAGCCCTGCTGCCAGTACCTCCTTCCTTCTCCCAGGAATTCCACCTCCCCGCTGATTCCTTCCATTGTGCCTCCAGCCTTAGGCTTCTCTTCAATTGGCCCCAAGCAACCTGGACCCCAGGAGACCCCTGCCTGCACTTCTGAAGGAATCACTTCTTTAAATGAAACCTGGGTGGCATTTGAGAGACATGTGTTCCTTAAAAGCCTTCCTCCTGGGTTTCCGGATTTCAGTGCTCATAAGCCACCAGTTTCTGAAACTGCTTATTCACTCCTGCCTCTGTCTGGAGACTTACTTCATGTTCCCTTTAGCCCTGCTTCTTTGTATTCCCAGGAGAGCATCCCAAACATGCTTGAGAGGGTCTGGGAGAAGTTGGTGGCCCACAGCTCAGGATACCATTCTCAGCTGGGGACTTTCAACTGATGGCTGAGCTGAGAGCAGCACTGCATTGGCATATTTAGTAGATCTGTCCAGTTATGCACAGCGTTTTTTTGTTTGTTTGTTTGTTTGTTTGTTTTGAGAGAGCGTCTCACTCTGTTGTCTAGGCTGGAGTGCAGTGGTGCAATCACAGCTCACTGCAGCCTCAAGCTCTTGGGCTCAAGCAATCCTCCTGCCTCAGTCTCTGAAGTGGCTGGGACAACATGTGAGTACCACCATGCCTGGCTAACTTTTAATTTTTTTTTGTAGAGACAGGGTCTTGCTATGTTGCCCAGCCTGGTCTCAAACTTTCTGGGCTCAAGCAATCCTCCTGCCTCAGCCTCCCAAAGTGCTTTCAGCCTTTTGACTGAGGATGGGTTCTCTGCCCTCTGGAGGGTTTGTCCTCTTCCATTCATCAACCTTTGGGCTCAATGCTCAGGGAGTGATGTGGGAGGCGGGGGCAGCTGTCCAGCCAACTAGTTTAGTTGACTAAATCCTGATGCTGAGCAGCATGAGCTGCTGTCCTCAGATAAACCTTGTGTCCATGGAAAATACAGGAGAAAGAAGATTCTTTTTATGCAAAGGTACCATCTCCCACCACCACCATCAGGGGAAACTCATTCTATTAGTCAAAGATGTGCCTGGGTTAAGAACCTCTCTCCTGGAACCCAGATTTGGTAGCAGGCTTTGGAATAGAGAAAAATAAAATTTTGAAGGTTCCTTGTATTTAAGGAGAACAGGGTGATGCTTCCGTCAAACATCCAGAGGCCCCCTGATGGCTATGAGGGCTGGGAAAATGTCTTCAGAGATAAGAGAAACTCAAGGAAGTTCTGCTTTTTTGCTCCAGGTCATCTTGGGTGCTACCTTTGGTGACCTGACCATACTTGGCAGATGGTTAAGGTAGTGTGATCCAATTGTGAGACTACCTATAGCTGAGATTTTTGTTGTCCACAGCCACAAGAGCAAGGACCATGTCTTTAAAACATATTTATTTATTTTGGAAGTGTCTGGCTTTGTTGCCCAGGCTGGAGTGCAGTGGTGCAATCTTGGCTCACTTCAACCTCCACCTCCCGGGCTTATGCCATCCTTCCACTCCAGCTTGCCCGGTAGCTGGGACTACAGGCATGCGCCACCACACCCAGCTAATTAAAAACAATTTTTTTTTGGTAAAGACAGAGTTTTGCCATGTTGCCCAGGCTGGTCTCCAACTCCTGGGCTCAAGGGATACACCTGCCTTGGCTTCTCAAAATGTTGGGATTATAGGCATGAGCCACTGCACCTGGCTTGGACCATGTCTTATTCATCTTTGTGTTCCATTCTTTCTCCTCGCTTCTTAATTGAGATAGCACTGTGCACAGAGTAGATACATCACAAAGGGGAGAAGCACTGGGAAGTGAGAAATTCTCGGTAAAAGTAGAAGAAAGTGATGGAGGGTATTCAGGTCACTTTCTATTAATATTTATTGGAGCACCCACCATGTGCCAGACATGGTGCTGGGTCCTCAGAGTCCAGTCATGTATTACACAGACCCAGTGTCGTAGGGCTGCTGTGAAGATTAACTGAGAGAGTATGTGTATCAATAAACACTGCTGAGGCTGTTAAATTGGATCTGAGGCTCGGTGCAGTGGCTAACTCCTGTAATTCCAGCACTTTGGAAGGCTGAGGCAGGTGGATCCTTTGAGGTCAGGAGTTTGAGACCAGCTTGGCCAACATGGTGATACCCCATCTCTACTAAAAATACAAAAATTAGCCAGGCATGGTGGCGGGCACCTGTAATCATCCCAGCTACTTGGGAGGCTGAGGCAGGAGAATCGCTTGAACCTTGGAGGTGGAGGTTGGAGTGAGCCGAGATCACACCACTGCACTCCAGCCTGGGAGACAGAGTGAGACTCTGTCTCAAAAATAGTAATAATGATAATAAATTGGATCTGATCACAGAGGGTTTGACTGCCAAGCTAAGGCCTATGTACTTTCACAAACAATGATGAGTCATGAAGTGGTTTGGGAAAAAAGAGTGGGATGAACTGATTTTGTTTTGAAATTTTTAATTGTAAAAATAAATCACACTTGTAAAAAAATATAGAATTGCTTGAAGAAGAGAGAATAAAGCCCTCACCATGTCCTCATCTCTGCAATCCTATTCCCACCCCCAAGAAAACCCCTGAACAGTTTGGTGGGTATGCATTTATACTCTTATTTTGCATTTATAAACTTATATATTCACAAAAATAAAATTATATTAAATATGTATTAGCTTACCGTTCTACTTAGTAAATGGGTATTTTTCATATGGATGCATATAAGTTTGTCTTCTTTTTTGTTATGTATAGGTATAATGTATGGATATAACAGAATTTACTTATTTCCATACTGATGGACATTATTTTGTTTCCTTTCTTTTAAATCTGGCAAGGAAAGCGCCAACATTTTCTTTTAAACCTTTGAGCATACATTGAGTATAGCTGTATGGTAAATTTTCAGCAATGAATTTTTCAGTTGAAAGGGTTTACACACTTTCAGATTTTGCCAGATTGCCCCACAGAAGGCTGTACTAATGTGTACCTCCACCAACAGTGTGGAAGAGTTCCTGCTTCCACAAGTCCTGGAAAACACTGTACGTTCCAAATCGTGTTAATATTTGAAAACCTAATGGACAAGAAATTATGTTTGAGTGTTATTTTATGCTTTTAATATAAGTAAATGACCATCTTTTCAAATATTCATTTGTACTTCATTGACTTGTTTTCATTTACTTGTTCACATCCATCACCCATTTATCTATTAAGTTGATGTTTTTAAAAATCCTTAAGATACCTTTATTTTAAGTGAGTTCTTATTATCCACCATATGTATTATTATTGTTATTTGGACTTTAATAAAATTAGAATATGCCTTTATTAAAGTATACTTTTTAAAAAAATTTTACTATTATTTTTTGAGACAGGATCTCACTCTGCTGCCCAGGTTGGAGTGCATTGGCACAGTCTCAGCTCACTGCAACCTCTCCCTCCCTGGTTCAAGTGATTCTCCTGCCACAGCCTCCCGAGTAGCTGGCACACAGGTGTGCACCACCACACCTGGCTAATTTTTGTATTTTTAGTAGAGATGGGTTTTCGCCATGTTGGCCAGGCTGGTCTCAATCTCCTGACCTCAGGTGGTCCACCTGCCTCAGTCTCCCAAAGTTCTGGGATTACAGGCATGAGCCACCACACCTGGCCAAAGTATACTTTCTATACATAAAATTCACAATTCTAAATAGTTGTTGACTTTTGACAAATACATATTCTGTATACATCCACATAACTTTTATGACCACAACCAAGATATAAAACATTTCCATTAATCCCAAAGCTTCCCCGTGCCCCTTTACTATCAATCTCCCTGCACTCCCTACCCCAGGCAAATACTAATGTGGTTTCCATCACTGTAATTAGTTTAATCTGTTCTAAAACTCAATATTTAAAGAGTAATAAAGTATGTATTCTTCTGTAAATGACTTATTTTGCTCAGCATAATGTCTTCTGAGAGTCATCTGTGTTGTTACATTTATCAGGATTTCATTCCTTTTTATTGCTGTTTCATAGATTATATAACTGCCCATATGTTAATGGACAGTTGGGTTCTTTCTAGCTTGGAGTTATTGCAAACAAAGTTCCTATGAAGTTGCTTGTGCAAAATCTTTATGTAGACCTATGTTTTCATTTCTCTTGGGTGAATACCAAGTGGTAGAATGGAGTATATGACTGCTGTATATTTAGCTTTATGAGAAACTGCCAGGATGTTTCCAAAGTGATTGTACCATTTTATCTGCCCACCTACAGTGTATAGAGTTCCACTTGATCCATATCCTTGTCAACACTTGGTATTATCAGTCTTTTAAATTTTAGCCATTCTAGGGGTTGTGGTTTTAATTTGCATTTGCCTATGACTAACAAGTATGAGCATTGCTTCATGGGCTCATTGAGCTTTCATATACCTTTTATGGTAAAGGGTCTGTTCAAATATTTTGCTTATTTTAAATCCAGTTGTCATAAGTGTCCTTTTTATACTCTGGAGACAAACCCTTTGTCAGATATTCATACTGTGAATATTTTCTCCCATTCTGGATCTGCCCTTTTCATTTTTTAAAGGCTGACTTTTGAAGAGCAGAAGCTCTTAATTTTTATAAACTTCATCAATTTTTTCCTTTATGATTTCTGCTTTTGCATCTTAGCTAATAAATTTTTGTTCACTCCTATGTAAGAAAACTTCGCAATGATATTGCAAAGATTTTCTGGTGTGTGTATGTGTGTGTGTGTGTGTGTGTGTATAAATATATTTTAACTTTTATAGTTTTAGTTCTTATCTTTAGGTCTATAATCCATTGCTTGTTAACTCTGGTTTGGATGTATCTTTCTTTATTTTATTTTTATTTTCATAGAGATAAGTTCTCACCATGTTGCCCAGGCTGGTCTTGCGCTCCTGAGCTCAAGCAATCCTCCTGCCTCAGCCTTCCAAAGTGCTGGGATTGTAGGCATGAGCCACCATGCCTGGCCTTTCTTTTCTTTATATGTGAATGAAAATTTTGCTGAGTATAAAATTTGGGAGTTACTTCCGCATTCCCAAACTTTAGATATTTTTGCAATTTTTTTGGCATGGAATGTTTCTGTGGAGAATTTTGAGGCCATCCTGATTTTGCGTCTTAAATGTAATTTATATATTTAGCCTGAATAACTGAAAGACTTTTTTTTTTTATAATTCTTGAAGGTTCAGTTACTTAATCAAGATATATCAAGATTATTTTATTTGCATTTTTATTAATATAGATTTATAATTTTTAATCTCAGGAAAGTTTTCTTTTAACATTTGTAAAGTATTTTTCTGATTGTTTTTGCTCTTTTTAGTCATCTTTGTTTTTTAATTAATACAGTTTTGGAAGAGATTTTGTGATTGCCCTATCTTCTGTGCCATATTTCCTAAGAGTTTAGGAAAATAATTTAGGGAAATAATAGATTTTTCCCTGGAAGAAAGAAGTTCCTAGAAAAACGCAAGTTGGGAATAAAAGTAGGCATATGCACTGTACTTACACAAGCACACACACATGCCTGGAATACATATACTGAGGTGCTAAGTGGCTATGTCACCTCTGCATCCTGCCTATATGCATTTGTGTTTTCTTTCTGGTTTGTGTCCATATATTTATCTTGCCTGCAATGAGCATGGATTGCTTCAGTGATAACTCCCAACACTCAAGCAGATTTTGGGAGCGGAAAGAATGAGCCTCATTCAATAGCTCATTTACCAAACATTTCCTTAGCATCCACTTCCCTTCAATCAGGAATTTAACACTTTTCCTCCTATTCAGGCTGGAATAGTTATTCCAAAGTGAAAATTAAAAGATGGAGATTGACTGCTGGTGTAAACAATCTCTCCAAAATGGAAGTGTTTCTCACGTATCTCTCGTAGAGTCACTTGACTTGAAGCAGGTCCTGGGCCTCCTCTCTGTGGCTTAAGCAAGGGGGCTGCCAGTAGGCAGATGTGGCCTGCAGGTGTATTTTGACAACATGGTCATTACAATTTTTGTTTATTTGTTTGTTATTACAACTTTTGAGCCTTTAACTGGGGCATGTGCTCTCCAGTTCTCCACAGTCTTCATAGCCCTGCAATGGGGTACCCCTGATCTATCCCACACATTTATGGTACCTGCTTGATCCCTACAGGACTTCTGGTGCAGGAGGTGATAGATGAGTGTTCAAGAGGCACCAAAATGAGCTCCTATTTACTTTATTTTTCTTTATCCATATTTATGTACTTATACCCTAGGGCAGAAGAGGGACATGAAGGTGAATATAAACAGTGTAAGTCATAACCCTGTTTGAGGGAAGTGGCTAATTTGGCTCTGAGTTTCCCAGTGGCTAAATCAAAGAAAGCAATCCAATCAGTTTTACAATTTGCATTGTCAATAAGTCTAAAATTGAACAATTTTCTCAAGAGAAACAAGCTTTACTTTGAAAACAAGCTCCTAAGATGAAAACTGCCTTTGCATACTTTCTCTAGACTTGGGAGCTCAGGATTCTAAAATGATCCCAGTAGAAGCTATACAAATACATTAAATGCAAAATGCGTATAGCACAAGCTTGATATCTATATGAG
This sequence comes from Chlorocebus sabaeus, assembly GCF_047675955.1. Lineage (NCBI taxonomy): Eukaryota > Metazoa > Chordata > Mammalia > Primates > Cercopithecidae > Chlorocebus > Chlorocebus sabaeus. The sequence continues at coordinate 46,174,853 of NC_132929.1, read as the reverse complement.
CTAATTGAGAGGAGAAAAGATTTTGAGTTTAGCACATAAACACTTAGTATATCTTTTTTCCCACATTATAGATAGCACTGCTATTTTCTAAGTAGAAACTGAAATATTTCATCTATGCATGCAAATTAGTCTGGACTCTGTGCCCAAGGCATAAAACAAATGGAATCATGAATATTTTTAAAGGAATGTATTCTACCTTGTTTTTGTTCCTGTCTAGTTACTGGTGCTGCGTAAATGGAGGGGTCTGGGGAGTGGGATCATATTTAGTTGATGGCAACTGAGGGTAGAATCAGGGAGACCCTGCTCTAATGTCACATCTGAGTGTTTCTCAACTTGGCTGGGTGCTCACTGTAAACACCTGGAAATCTTTGAACAATACCATGCCTGGGTTTTACCCCAGACCAATTGCATCTGAATCTCTGAGGTGGGGCCTAGGAAATTATTACTCTTCAAAAGGTCTTCCAGTGATTCTAGGGTACGGTCAAGGCCTTGAGCTCTCATGTCTCTGGGCCAGTGGTTCTCCACCTCTAGAGCATGAAACTCACCTGCAAGCTGGTTGAAATGCAGATTCCTGGGCCTCATCCCCTTCCTCAATATTCTCATTTATTAAGTCTCTGCAGGTGAGGTCAGTGTTGACAGCAACTGACTTAATCTTTCTTTCCACCTAGTGTCACAAAGTAGGTGCTGTGTCTTCAAATGTAGAAGCAAAAGTGGAATAGAATAATCAGTAAAAAAAGGAAAAGGGCATCAGAAACCAGAAGGAAAAAGACAATCACGGTAGAAACCTACAAGCACAATCATTATAACTGAACACAACATTTTACTCTGCTTTTCCTGCAACCAGGACCTCCATCTCTGCTGGCCCTGAGGCCTTGTTCTTACTATTTAACATTGCCAGATACAAGTTTCCTCACCTGTAAAATGGGAGTTTTAATACATGATGCACAGAAATGGAGTTTCCCCATAGCCACTGATTGAGTTTCTGGGAAGGGACAGAGGATGAGGACATTTTGAGAAAAGCCTGGGATGAGTGTGGGAGCACCCTGGCTCTTGTGGGTGCTGGTTTCTAAGCCATTGCACCTGCCAAGCCAGGAACTGAGTTTCTAGTGGAAACCTCTGACCTGCTTCTTGTTAATGCCTGTCAGTCCGTTTCCCATGGGAGGTTGAAGGACATCTCTGTCTCAAGCAGGCATTTCCTGTAATCCAAGAGATAGGGATGAGAAATGTCTGCTGGTGCCACTGGGTATCTTAACAAGCAAGAGCTCTGGGGTGGCAGGAGCCGCAGTAGACACAATGGTCCCTCCGCATGCCCCTCAGCACGGCCTGGATGCTCAAGGCCTAGTTGAAGGATGAATTTTCATGCGATGTCTGTGTTTTCACTTGAAGAGACCCGACAGGAGCTGCTGCAATATTTCACCAGCTCTTCTGTTTGTCGGCTCCACTAATCATCAGCCTCAATCACTGGTGCGATATTTTATGAATTAATAAAAATGATCACGGGCAGTCCAGGGGGACCCAGGGAAGAAGTGCGTGCGGTAGAATTTTAATGAGCACCGTGGGGAATTTCAACCTTTTCTCGTTTTTTATTTATTTATTTTTTTAAAAAATCTTCCCTTCTTCCTTCCACGCCCCCTCTCTGAAATCTTTTTCTTGCCTGAGCCTCTCCCCTTTAGCAAAATCATAGCTAGAGCTGTTCTAAATCACTGTCACACAAATTAGGTGTTTTCCCTCAGCCTGTTGTTTGGCCCACAACAGTGTCGTCCTGTGCTGCAAACGCGCCCCATGCACCTGCTCTCTGTCCTAATTGAGCAGATGATCTGCCGATTTGTCATGCTTAGCCCAGACCCCCTTCCTGGCACCCCCTCCCCGATACTGAAAGCCTTGGCCTGCCTGGAACATTGGGCAGATGTAGAGCTTCCTGTGTGTGTGCGTGTGTGTGTGTGTGTGTTATGACAGATCTTGTACTCATTATTGAATAATTCATTGTTGCGTTAATGTCTTCAGATACCATCTCTCACTTCCTCACTGTTTCTCTCTCTCATCTGGCTCGCTTGGGAAAACTTGATTATGCCTGCCGCTCTGACGACAGAGTATACAGATAAAAGATAATTGCTTGGCTTGACTCCTCCATTGATATGAAAATAAGATTTAAATTATTCACTCTGGTTTAAAGGTTAGTTGAAGGTTATTACAGGGGATGAAGGAAAAAAAATCACTCTTCATAACGTTCGGGGTTGAGATAAGACAGATTTGAAAGGGCCTAATTTGCACTGTAGGCAGAAGCACCTTGTTGTGAATAAACTGAGAATCCCTCTAGAGATTTTAATCTAGGAGAAGTCAATTATTTATAAGCAAATTATGGTCGGCTTTTCATATATATAAAACACTCTGTGTCATAAATAAGGACATGGGGGTGTCTGTTCCTTTCTCAGCACCCAGTTTTTCTTGATCTCGAAGCTCTGGCCTTGTCACAACAGGAATTTAATGAGGCGCCTCTGTTAGGAGGGTCAGCTGACTTGGTGGGGGCTCCTTTTAATCGATGATAATAGTAATGATAATAATAATTTGGCTTTGGGGACGGGTCTTTGCCTTTAGGCCTGACCCCTTGCCCGAAGGGAATGGCCAGGGAAGCCGGGGGTGGGGGGGCCCATGGGGGAACTGGCCGCCTGTGATTGGCCCCCTCTCACCCACCCAGCATTGGTGTTCCCAGTGGGTTCTTGCAGATTTACATAGGAAATCATCTCAGAACTGCTTCTGCCCAGGGAGGCACATCTCCTGACTGAGGATCAATAATTAATGGCCTTCCATGTTTCTGGAAGGTGGGCGCTGCTTCAGAAAGTATCCAGCGGCCTCCTCCTCTATAGTACTCCATGCATTAATCATGGCCAGCCATTTTTATCAAAATGCAGAGCTGCGGAAACTGAGTGTTCATCTCTCTGGTGGGCCCGCTTTGCAGCCCGTCCCAGGAATGCTCTTGAGGAGCCCCTGGGTGAGTGACTTGGGGCTGGGCCTCATGTTCCCTAGAACTTCCTTTCACTGTACATTCATGGGAACCTTTGCTACTCCTATTACCTGCAAATAGGGCATCATGCATGCAACCCTGCAATCCCCTGGGATTGATTCAGGAAATAGGTGGTGTCAGAGAGCCAGGCTGGTGAGTCTCCAAGAAGGATCTTGGCCTGGAACCCCTGATGCTGCCTCTAAGGGGGGAGTCTGGCCAGGCGAGGTTGCCCTCTGTCTGGCTGTGGAAAACTTTCAATCATCTGCTGCCTCTCCAGATGATTACAAAGCCTCCAGGCTGTCAGCCCCAGTTAGTTCTCCACAGGGATCCTGTCTGGAAAGGAGTCTGGCCCCTGGCAGGTTTCAGGGAAGATCTGGAACAGCCTGGGTTTGCCGAGGTGCCTGGCCTGGTGTGGGCGGGCTGACCTGGCCAGCTGGGGGGCATGGTGGTAAGGAAGAGGAGGGGGAAAGGGCAGCTGGCAGTGATGGTGTGTGGGAACAAGAGGCTGCAGATTGGTCAGTGCCGCTTCTGAGCAGCTTGGATTTAGGGGGCTTGCTGGTTATCAGCAAGGTGACATTCCTCCGCCCCTCTTGCTTCAGCCTAGAGCCAATGACTCTACAAAAGCTCTGCAACCTCCATATATATATATATATATATATATATATATATATATAAAAGCTACACACACACACACACACACACACACACAGACTATAAAGCAAAATCCACACTTGAGACCCAGAGAGGTTAAGTGACTTGCCCAAAGTCACACAGCAAATAAAAGGCACACCTTAGATCCAAAACCAGCTCTCCTGATACCTAGATAATAATATTTTAGGTTTTTTCTTTTCCTATCTAGTGTTTGAGATAATTAAATGCTGCTTTTTACTGTACAATCTGGCCCCCCATGGAGGTGTGGGGCGGGCAGGGCTTAGTTCTTCATCTGTAGGGGATTGAACAGGGGTCTCCTGGGCTCCTTTGAGCTCTAAATTCTATGAATACAAACGTAGCAGAATATTCCTCAAGGAAGGTTTTCAAGGGCAGAGACCCTATCTTAAGTCATTAGATGAAAAGAAACATTTGCTGTACATTTACACTGAACAAGCCCCGCTCCAGGCCCTGCAAGGGGATGTGGATGACAGGATTCTCAAAGGTCTTGTCAGTCTGCAGAAAGCCTAAAGTAGGTAGGTGAGGGGACCTCCAGCTGGTGGGAATCGGTGTGAAGCTGCAGGGTCAGTGCTGCAGGAGCTCCCAGTTGGGGAGAGACCCACAGGAGCCAGAGCTGACAGGGCCAGCTTCTGGGAGGAAGAGAGGCTGAGCAAGATGCTGAGATGGCAGGGTCTGCCAGACAGAGGGAAAGGGAAGGCATGGTGAGTGGGATACTGAGCGCATGCACCAGTCATTGTTGCAGGAGGGGCTGCAAGGTTAGAGCAATTTGCTAAGGCAAGGTCTGAAAGATGAACCAGCTTTCACTTAAGGGAAGCTGGTTGCAACGCACCAAGGAGAATTTTAATTATTTCAAATCTCTGGGTTCTAAGGCCCCATAAGAGGTCTAGGATAGAGACCACTCCACCAATGGCACATGGAGCATGTGTTGGGTTAGCGGTGGGTTGGGCCAGACTGGGGGATTTACAGAGAGTTGCGATGCTCAATGGAGCCACCGCCTGTCTTGGAGCAGAAGGATGATGTGTTGAAAGCAGTGTCCAAGAAAAGACTTACTGGAATGAAGAGGCCAGGGGTAGGAAAGCTACGGAGGAAGCCTTCGGCTGATGTGTTTAGGTGTGGCCTAGGGGTAGGGCTGGGTTAAGTATTTGCAGAGATGAGACGATAGAATCTGCTGGAAGGAAGTACCAAAGTGAGTGCAGAAAGGAAAACGGTGGCTGGGGAGAAGATGGGGAGTTTTGGTTGAGGAAACATGAGGAACTGACTCTGGGGAGTCACGGGGAGAGGGTCTATGAGGCAGTCAGTGACAGAGCTCATGAAGAGAACTAGACCAGGTGGGTCACACGTCTGGGAGGGGACATGACTTGATAACACGATCACTGGCTGTAGAGCAGCCCCAGGGCCCTGGCGCTCCCACCATGGGCTCAGTGCTTCTACCACTAGGCCGCACTGCCTCTTAACAGCACCTGTACTGAGGGCAGAAAAAAGGAAGTGGGAGGTGAGCCCAGCAGTTTGCCTCCTCTACTCACTCTCCCAGGCGGGGCTGTGAGCTTAGGGCTATTCGTTAAGGCAAGGTCTGAAGGAGAATCCGAGTTGCACTTAAGGGGAGCTGGTTGCATCATGCCAGGGAGGATTTTAATTATTTCAAATCTCTGGGTTCTGGAAGGCCCCATAAGAGATCTGGGACGGAGGCCACTCCACAAGTACAAATGATTGATTGCCCACGCAGGACCACTAGGTTAATGAGTCCGAGGTCGCTGCAGGAGATGGGTATCCGTCCAATCGCTGGATATTAAAACCCTCCTAATCATTTTTGCAAGCTGACTCCCTAATGTGATCCGGTGATGTGCCTGGATTTAAGTTCTCATTACCCATTTCCACCCACAGGTAGAAGGTCTCGCTCATTCACCACGGGCAATTTCCTGCCCCATTGCGTGTGAAAATCAGAGAGTGGCCGGGCCTGTTAGGAGAGCTAAGGAGTCCTTTTCCTCCTCTTTTTCAAGTCACAGTAAAGGAGCCCTTTCTGTAAGACTCGCAGTTGTGACTCTGAGTGCCAGGCCAGCATGGAGCCCACCAGTGCCTGACATTAGACGGTGCCCTTCAGATGTGGGCAACTGTGCCTATTCACCCTCCCCTCAGTGGCGGGGCTCAGGGGTCAAACCGTCAGGCTTGGAACATTTCCCAGACATTTCCCTTCTTTTAATAACAACCCTTCACATCTGAGCAGAAAGTATGGTCTGCTTTTCAGGGCAACTTCTCCCCCATGGCCTCCCTGACCTCCTCGGAAAGGAATGATAGCAGAGATCATCTGTGCCCTGGCCTTGGAGAAGCTTGTGGTGCTGAAGGTTGGTTCTGACCACACACACCTTATGTTACCATCTCTCCATGTTCTTTTCTGTCCTCTAAATCCAGGTTAAAGAGGGCAGAGACCACATCAGTATTTGTTATCTATTGCTGCGTAACAAATTATCCCTGAATGTCATAGTTTAAACAACAATAAACATTTATATCTCACACAGTTTCTGTGGGTCAGGAGTCCTGACACTCTGTGTTTAATGGAGGTTGGTGCATGAATGAGTGCCTCAGTGTGGAGACATCTGTGTGAAACGCCGTGTTTAACAGTGCGGTGTGTATAGCATTTTCTGCAACAGTAAATGTTGAAACTGTCTAATAGAGCTAGGCATATGAGTTACTGATGATGAATTACCATCAGTATAGCAGTATTTAGGAATGATTTAGCTGGGGGTTCTGGTTCCAGCCCCTTAAGAAGTGGCAGTCACGATGTCAGCTGGGACTGCAGTCATTGGAAACTTGACTGAGCTGGAAGATTTGTTTCCAAGATGGCTCTCTTACACAGTTGGGAAGTGGATGCTGGCTGTCGGCAGCAGGCCTCAGTTCCTTCTCACGTGGAACCACACTCTGTAGGGCTGCTTGAGTGTCCTCACAACATGGTGGCTACCTTCCCCCACAGTGAGGGATCCAAGGGAGCAGGAGAAAGTGGCAATGTCTTGTCCCACCTAGCCTCGGAGGTCACATTCCATCTTTTCTGCAAATTCTATCTCTTAACAAAAGTCAGCCTATTCAGCGTGGAGGAGGCTGCTTAAGGGCATCAGGTCCAGCAGGCACTAGGGACCATCTCGGAGGCTGGCTACATCTGATACCATTCATGGTAGATGCTCTGTAAAGGGAGGGATAATCATTAAACACCTCCTTGGCTTATTTAACCTTTGCGACAACTTAGGGCAGTTTTTTTCCTTCCCAAATGAAAAAGCAGGCTCGGAAGAGGACTTACTCAAGATGCAGCAGTGCAGAAGCTGCTGAACCAGAATCCGAAACCCAGGCGGTCTCTTTTCTCTCTTTACAACATGCTCTCTCTACTTCATCAAGCCGCCTACGTTGAGCTAAGGGTTGATCCTTCCCTGATGAGAATTCTGTTATAGGTAGGGTGTATGATATTATGCTTGATTTAGAGATAAGGAAACTGAGTCTCCAAGCATCCGGTGACTTCACAGCACCTTGTGGCAGAGCTAGAGCTGGAACTCAGTACTCCTGTGTTTCAGTCTAAAGCTCCGCTCACCAAAAATGTTGCCTGTCAGTGAAGCGATTTGAGGCTGTTGTCTTCTAAGTCTCTTATTTTATGGAAGAGGAGACTGAAGCCTGGACATCACACATCTTGGGGAATGCAAGGACCCTAACCAAGGACACCTTGATTCTAGGACTCATTGAGACAGAAAAGAGTTAGGCAGCTGGAGACCAAAATATTTCCACAGCTCTTCTGGAGGTGAATGTGAGCCGCTCTTCATCAGAGGAATTTCATTTTGCCTGGGGACCAGGAGGGAAACCTAACTTGTGGTTCTCATCTAAGGCACCACCCAGCTTCCTTGCCTTCCTTCCTCTGGATGCAGTTGAAGCTGGGTGGTAACTGCCATTCACTGAATACTTCCCAGTCCTCAAGACATTCTCCACATTCACAGTCTTGAAGAGGAGCTGCAGGGTGGCCACTCTCAGGGCCCTGGAGATAGGCGGCCTGGGTTGCCACTTCCTAGGTGGCCTGGGAAAGGTCTCGCCCTCTCAGGGGTCTAGAGATAAGGAAAGAGGGGCTCTAAGAGTTCAGTGACTTCATGGCACCTGCAGAACTGTGAGTGTGCCTACACCACGGTGGGACTGTTTTTAGGGTTAAATGAAGTACAAATGAAAGGTATTCAGGTGACACCTAGTAAATGCTTGAGTTAGCTAATGGTTGCATCTTATTTATTCTTCGCCACTTCCTGAGACAAGAAATGTGTGTACACATGAGGAGGGGAACCTTGGACTCCTGGTATCTGTCAGCATGTGTGGGATGAGGTGCCTGACACACATCATGTGTTCCACCCGCACAGGGACTCCTGTCTAGTCATTGAGAAAGAAGAAACTCTGAGGAGGAGCTGGCTCCCCAGGAATCACAAGGTGGGAGATCCCAGCAAGCTCCAGGACCCAAGTCCCTCCTGCTCTGTCTGCTAGAGGGGGGTTGTGGGGAGTCAGTGTCAGATGGGGTGCCTGGGGCTGAGAGGGCTCTGAGCCCAGAAGCCATGTGCTTCCTGAGGCTTGGAGGAGAGCGGAGGGACAGGGCCCAACAAGGAGGCTTCATGATGGCCTGGCTCAGTAGTAACAGGGCCTGGGTCAGTGTGGGGAGGTCGCTGCCCTGAGCTGTGGTCCTGACCCAGACTAACAATCATTAACATGACCTTTGCCCATTTCATGCCAGTGTCCCCCAGGTCCTCTTTCACCCCCTAGACTTGAAACCCCATAAAGCCCCTTAGACCATAATTATTCCCTAGAAGGAACCTGGGAGATAGATAAGGTGGGTGGTTTTGTGCCCACATTACAGATGAGGAAATTGAGGCCCAGAAACAGATCTCTTTTCTTGCAGCCTTGTTCACTGAACCGCACCCGTGCCTCCCCTGTGCCCCCCTGCACTCCCTTTTTCCCTGTTCGATTTTTTATCTGTGACACTCATCACCCTGATATTCTTTCTATTTTTTTAATTTAATTTGTCCCTATGTCTGATTTCCATTGTCAGTTCCAAGAGGGCAGAGATGTTTGTTTTGTTGGTTCACTGCTGTGTCTGTGCCGTGTAGACCGGTACTTAAAAGGCCCTTGATGCAACAACCTCTCCGAATCTTCCTAACCACCCTGGGGTAGGTGTGGCCCTTAATGCCCTCTAAGATGGGCAGACGGGCAGAGGGGCAGAAGGACCACACAACACCTGCGGCTGCGCAGTCAGTGAGGGAAGGGGCTGGAGGATACGTCTTGCCTCCCCGCCAAGCTGCCTCTCTACAGTTGCCTATGTGTGATTCAGAAAGTAGGAGGAAGACTTTCTCTCCACACTACAACAGGAGCGGGGGGCAGGAGCACAGCTGCACCATCCCAGAATCTCGCCACTCCCATCTACCTCTCCATCCACGGCTGCTAGCAAGATTATAGCTCATGCAACCACGTCCCAGGGACCCAGGGACCCTACAGCCCAGTCCCAGAGCATCAAACCTGGGAGGGAGTGTAGGCTTAGAGAGTCCATTCTTCCATTTTATGAATGCGTAAAATGAGGCTAGGGAGGAAAAGAGGGCACTCAGCTTGCTTCTAAAGATGGAACATTTCAGAGGACTGGACGCTCATTCCTGTACCCATTCCTCTGCTCCCCACAGTACCCGGTTATTAATTTGCCCTTCCTCATAGCCACAGGTCCATTTTCCCTCCCAGCATGCTTTGTGGTCCAGCCTCCCCTACCCCCAACCCTGCCACTGTCATGGGAACAAAATCCCACCTCCACACCCACATCTCTGGGTCTGATGCGGGCCCTAGCTCTAACTCACTGGCTGACCTTGGGAATTTGTTTCCTCATCTGTAAAGGATTTAAGGTTTGCAAGGCCTGTGGCTCTTTTGCTGTGTGTCTGAGATGCTGGACTCCTGGGTTCACCCATGTAAGCTGGGCCCTCACCCTCTCTGCCCCCGGCCCATGGGCTTGTAGCTAGTTGAAAACAGCTCTGCCTGACTATGGAGGCCAAGAATTACCTTGCTAGGGAGACACCCAGCTAGCCAGGGGGCGAGAGGCCTGCCCAGAGGAGATGGATGGAGACTAAGGCTGCAAACACTGCTAGTGGGATGTGCTCACCCTCTTGGATATGGCAACTCTTCTCTGAGGTGCTAGGAGGGAAATGGAGTGGCTCCCTCAGCCTCCCCTGGAGCAGGGAGGGGCTAGAGATCTGGGTCCTTGTCTGGGCAGCCAAGGAGATGGCAGGAGCACAGCAGTGAATCACAATAGCTGAGCTGAGTGCATGCTTCCTCTGGCAGGCTCTGCTAAGTGCTTTCTGTGTACCAACCCTTAGCCTAGCCTTCTCGGGGTCATGCTGACATCTCTGTTTTACAGATGAGGCATCTGCGGCCCAAGGAAATTAAAGAACTTGCCCTTCTACATGGCAGGACAGGGCCCAGATCCAAGGGTGATCTAGCTCCAAAACCAAGCTGGTGCTTTTCCATGATGCCATGCTCAGGTGGCTGCCAGCTGCAGTTCGCTGTCTCTCTTCTCCATCATCTTGGGGAAAAGGCTCTTAGCTTTTATCTTTGGTTTCTGCAGCCCAGAACTGTGATTGAACAACATGATAGGGGAAGCCGGCGAATCTTGCAGGATGGCTGCATTCTAGAGTAATGGGAACACATGCACATACCTGCATGCAAATATATACTCATATGCACACATGTATGCAGTACTCCAGCAGCTACACACACACACATGTGCGCACACACACACACACACACAGAGCCCTCCATGCTGGCCCCACCGACTGTACATGCATATGTGTAAACACATACACGTAGGTGTGGGCAACTGTCCTTGTTTACACTCATGTGTATGAATATGCCCACACACGTGCACATATACACATGCCTTGAGAACGCACATGTGCTCAGCTCCACAGAGGGTTTAATCCCACACGTCTTTCAATGTTCCTTTTGAAAGCCCATTCTGCAGTTGCTAGGAAATATGGAGGCAGAAAGAGTCCCGTCCCTTTCCTTTTCCTCTTGGATAGGAATTCCCACAACTCTCAGGCTCTGGCAAACCCAGGCTTCCAGGCTTTCTCCACACCCCCCCTGCCCCCAGTGACACTCCCTCTCACCGTCGCGGCCCCCACCGTGCCTGGGGTTCTATTCCTCTGAGTCACCATTAGGCTTCTTCTGTTGGCTTTGAAGGGCAGCAGCAGGGAGGGGAGGTTGGAGGAGGAAGGTGCAGGGAGGGAGCTGGTATTTGGGGCCCACTCAGCTTCTGTGTCCCCGACACTGGCTCTGGCTCAGGCTCTGCCCAGCAGTGTTCTCGTTGGAAACGGCGTTGTTTGACTGTTGCTATTGATTATGGCAAGATTGTGTGTGGCTAAGAGCTCCTCGGAGCCAACTGGTATATTAAGCAATCATTTCTATAGCAGATGACATAACTCCCCCGGCATCAGTTTGTCCTAATGGGCTTGGTATTACTCATGTGCTAATTGATTGGGCACGGAGGGAAGAAAAACTAAATTCACTTGTGAGGTGATTTTATGGCAGAGCTCATAACAGAGGTAATTTGCTGAAAATGTTCAGTCCCGCTTCGGTTATGTAAGATCATCTGTGTTCCTGTGTTTTATCTCCTCCATGCCGGGCAGGAAGCTGGCCTGGCTGGCTGAGCGCGGGCGAGGCAGACTCCCCCAGGAATCGGGCGCTGACAGCTCAGCCCTTTCCTCCTGCCTTGGAACAGGCGGGCTGTCCTTGGGGAGCATTGACAATTAGTGCCTTCTGCACAACTTTCTCGCCTCAGGGGTGGCTTTCAAAATATCTCAGCTTCTCCTGTTAAAAAACACCTCTGTCTAAGGGCTAAATAGTTATTTTCGGATCAACCATCTAGTGTTACAAAGCTCTTGTTCAGAAAGGAAAAGGATGAAGAGGGGGGAGATGGTTTTTTTTTTTTTTTTTTTTTAAGATAAAGTCTATTTTGCCTTGAAGAGGGAGGGATGGAGAGGCTTGAAGAGGCTTGAAGAGCCTCCTTCCTTCCCTCCCTCTCCTCCCTTCTACCTCCCCCTCCCTGTCTTCCTTCCTCCCACCTTCTCTCTCTTCCTCCTCCCCTCCCTCTCTGATTCTCTTCCCTCCTCCATCCCTCCCTCCTTTTTCCCTCCCTCCTCTTTCCTCTCTTCTTCCCTCCCTTCTCCTCCCTCCCTTCCTGAAGCAGCCTGGCTTACCATTGGCATTGGGAGGAGTCTTGAGCCCGTGCTTGGCATTTTACTCTAGACTGGCAGCACCATCCTGGAGGGGCAGGACAAGTCCTGCTATTTCTCTTTGCCATGGTTGACTCTCCAGATGTGTGTGGCAGGAGTAAGCTCCACAGGCTAGGGATGCCTATCAAGCCAAACCAGGTTTCTGTGCTTGAGTGTTCTCTTAAGAATCCCAGGGCAGGGAGGCTTCTGTGACCTCTGAATCCTGTTTTCAGAAAGGAGGCTGGGCCGCCCTGGGCCATCCTCAGGGCTTCCCCAGTCCTGGAGTGTGCTGTGATATGAGGATGCCGGGGAGAGACTCTTTGTGCCGGCCTTGGTGGAGGGAGGGTTGTTGACTGTAACTTCAGCCTGAATCCATAGGTTGTTGACTGTAACTTCAGCCTGAGTCCATAGTAGTGCTTCTTCCTTTCGATTATGACCTGAGTGTTCCCTAGTGATTTCTGAGTTCCAATTGGAGCACCCAGGCTGCTGCTACTCCCTGTAGTGATCCAAGGAGGAAACCAAGATGCCATGTGATCTTATTTTTCAGATAGGGAAACCGAGGTGACATAGCTAGAAAGGAGCAGTGTTGGGATGAAACCCAGGCAGTCTGGCTGCAGACTGGTGCTCCCAAATCAAGTGATGGCCCACCTCTCCACATGGGAGCAAGCATTAAGCAAGCTCTTGGAGGCTTAAGTTCTTGGTAAAGTGTTATAGGGGGTGGTCTCTGTGACATGTTAGATTCAGAGATTCTTATCCCATTGGGGCTTGGGACTCTGTGACGATCTGATGTAAGCTGTGGAGTCTTCCCAGCTAAAGGTACAGATGTGCACAGAGAAACTTTTGCTGACAATTTCAGGGGTTCCTGAAATTAAGCGGTCCATTTTTAGGTGCAGGGATGCCTGGTTAGGAAGTCTTACCTTATCCAATGTTTTCTACAGCTTGAGTTGGAAGGGGGCAAGGTGAGAGGCAGTTTAAGCTCTAGGGGTGAGGGGCGAAGACTTGGCCCATTAGGGTGTCTCAGATCTCCGGGCGAAAGGAGGTTTTCCACTGGAGTTGCAGCATGACTATGGCAGCTGGGCAGGCCAGAGCATGACTCAGGCTACTTTTGGGCATTTTGGCACTGGCAGGGGTGCGTCTAGTAGGAGCCGCAACATGGAGATGACAGGGGAACACAGCGTATCCCAGGATTTCAGGGAGAGCGGGAGGGGAATGTGCGGGGAGGTGGAGGAGGGCACTGATTGTATCTGTGTCTGGATTTCCCCATCCCTAATTATCCTGATAATTAATAGGTCTACAGCACTGGTCTTGGAGCCAAGGTAGGTGAGCAGTGAATAAGGGAACAGAGGGTTTGATTGCTTCACTGTGGTAGGCAGATGGAGCAGCTTTATGAGACAGCAGAGGAGGCAGCCTCCTGGAGGGGTTGTTGCGGGACCCCTGGGCTGCCCCGTTCCGAAATCAAAGTGATCTGCTCCACTCCCTGTCTGTTTGAAATCCTGTCGTCACAGATGTATTGTCTGGGCCTAGAAAAATATAGTATATGACATGCGAGTGGCCATGGGAAGGGCACACCTTCAGCTGTTATCAATGACAAATTCAGTGGGTTTCACTGGACGCCACTTGAGGACAAAAGCAGTTCTCGTGTAGGGAACACTCATTCTATTTTATAGGATAAAGAGTTGCCCGATAAAAATAAAAGTTAAACAAAAATTAAATTGAAAAGCAGTTTTCATGGAGGAAAGTCTAGGGACAGAGTATGGGGGAGGCAGCAGAGACAGAGGCCAACAGCAGGCATGTGGGGTGTCTAAGGCTGGCCTTGCTTTTCTCCTATTCTCGGACCTTGGGAAGTTCCCTCGTGCTCTGTGTCCTCTCTGGGGAATTAAGTTACAATAACTATACCTGCTGCATTTGGTTGTTGAAGCATTAAAATAGGTAATGCTTCTAGGAGCTGAGCCCAGAGCCTGGCCCATAGGAAGCACTCACCAAATGGTGGCTGCTTTAATTTGGGAACCAAGTGACTTTACGGGATGTTCCTAGAGGCACAAGAAACCCATTTGGCTGACTCCATAGTGGCCAGCCCTTGCCCCATGACGGTCCTTAGGGACGGCTTGGCTAGCAGTGGATGGAGCTCCTCCTGGCTGTCCCCAGGCAGGTGTGGGTGCCAAGGCCAGCTCAGCTCCTGCCGACCAGGGTTCCCCTGTGCACAGCTTCCACTGCTAAGAGAGAGAAAGGTCTGGGGAGAGACCTCAAGGTGGTGGAAGGGATGGAGAGGTGGGGGGCAGAGAACAGGGCAGGGAATTCAGAGAGGGGACAGAAAGGTGAAAAGCAAAGAGAATCTGGCAGGAGACAGGAGAGAGGGCTGGGGTGGGAACTGCTGGCCACTGCCTTCAAGGCTCCAGAGGTTCTGAAGATGGATTCTGAACAGAAAGAAGAGCACATAAGAAATCAGTGGTCCATGGACTGACTCTAACTGGTAGACAGCATATGACTAGATAGGGTCTCCTTTTTGTATTCTTTTTTTAAAAATTACACTTTAAGTTCTAGGGTACATGTGCACAACGTGCAGGTTTGTTCCATAGGTATATATGTGCCATGTTGGTTTGCTGTACCCATAAACTCGACATTTATATTAGGTATTTCTCCTAATACTATCCCTTTCCATACTCTCCCTCCAACCGACAGGCCCCAGTGTGTGATGTTCCCCGCCCTGTGTCCATGTATTCTCATTGCTCAGCTTCCACCTATGAGCGAGAACATGTGGTGTTTGGTTTTCTGTCCTTGCAATAGGTTGTTGAGAATGGTTTCCAGCTTCATCCACGTCCATGCAAAGGACATGAACTTATCCTTTTTTATGGCTGCATGGTATTCCATGTGTATATGTGCCACATTTTCTTAATCCAGTCTATCACTGATGGACATTTGGGTTGGTTCCAAGTGTCTGCTATTGTGAATAGTGCTGCAATAAACATACATGTGTATGTGTCTTTATAGTAGCATGATTTATAATCCTTTGGGTATATACCCAGTAATGGGATCATTGGGTCAAATGGTACTTTTAGTTCTAGATCCTTGAGGAATTGCCATACTGTCTTCCACAATGGTTGAACTAATTTACACTCCCATCAACAGTGTAAAAGTGTTCCTATTTCTCCACATCTTCTCCAGCATCTGTTGTTTCCTGACTTTTTAATGACTGCCATTCTAACTGGCGTGAGATGGTATCTCATTGTGCTTTTGATTTGCATTTCTCTGATGACCACTGATGATGGACATTTTTTCATGTGTCTGTTGGCTGCATAAATGTCTTATTTTGAGAAGTGTCTGTTCATATCCTTTGCCCACTTTTTGATGGGATTGTTTGTTTTTTTCTTGTAAATTTGTTTAAGTTATTTGTAGATTCTGGATATGAGCCCTTTGTTAGATGGGTAGATTGCAAATATTTTCTCCCATTTCATAGGTTGCCTATTCACTCTTTAGTTTCTTTTGCTGTGAAGAAGTTCTTTAGTTTAATTACATCACATTTGTCCATTTTGACTTTTGTTGCCATTGCTTTTGGTGTTTTAGTCATGATGTCTTTGTCCATGCTTATGTCCTGAATGGTATTGCCTAGGTTTTCTTCTAGGGTTTTTATGGTTTTAGGTCTTACATTTAAGTCTTTAATCCACCTTGATTTAATTTTTGTATAAGGTGTAAGGAAGGGATCCAGTTTCAGCTTTTTATAAATGGCTAGCCAGTTTTCCCAGGATCATTTATAAAATAGGGAATCCTTTCCCCATTGCTTGTTTTTGTCAGGTTCGTCAAAGATCTGATGATTGTAGATGTGTGATGTTATTTCTGAGGCCTCTGTTCTGTTCCATTGTTGTATGTATCTGTTTTGGTATGAGTACCATGTTGTTTTGGTTACTGTAGCCTTGTAGCATAGTTTGAAGTCAGGTAGCATGATGCCTCCAGCTTTGTTCTTTTAGCTTAGGATTGCCTTGGCCATGCAGGCTCTTTTGTGGTTCCATATGAATTGTAAAGTAGTTTTTTCCAATTCTGTGAAGGAAGTCAGTGGTAGCTTGATGGGGATAGTATTGAATTTATAAATTACCTTGGGCGGTATGGCCATTTTCACAATATTGATTCCTCCTATCCATGAACATGGAATATTATTCCATTTGTTTGTGTCCTCTTTTATTTCATTGAGCAGTGGTTTGTAGTTCTCCTTGAAGAGATCCTTCACATCTCTTGTAAGTTGTACTCCTAGGTATTTTATTCTCTTTGTAGCATTTGTGAATGGGAGTTGACTCATGATTTAGCTCTCTGTTTCTCTGTTATTGATGTAGAGAAATGCTTATGATTTGTGCACGTTGATTTTGTATCCTGAGACTGCTGAAGTTGCTTATTAGCTTAAGGAGATTTTGGTCTGAGATGATGGGGTTTTCTAAATATACTATCAAGTCATCTGTAAACAGGGACAATTTGACTTCCTCTTTTCCTAATTGAATACATTTTATTCCTTTCTCTTGCCTGATTTCCCTGGCCAGAACTTCCAACACTATGTTGAATAGGAGTGGTGAGAGAGGGCATCCTTGTCTTGTGCTGGTTTTCAAAGGGAATGCTTCCAGTTTTTGCCCATTCAGTATGATTATGGCTGTGGGTTTGTCATAAATAGCTCTTATTATTTTGAGATACATTCCATCAATACCTAGTTTTTTGAGAGTTTTTAGCATGAAAGGCTGTTGAATTTTGTCAAAAACCTTTTCTGCATCTGTTGAGATAATCATGTGGTTTCTGTCATTGGTTCTGTTTATGTGATGGATTACGTTTATTAATTTGCATATGTTGAACCAGCCTTGCATCCCAGGGATGAAGCCGACTTGATTGTGGTGGATAAGCTTTTTGATCTGCTGCTGGATTTGGTTTGCCAGTATTTCATTGAAAATTTTTGCATCAATGTTCATCAGGGATATTGGTCTAAAATTCTCTTTTTTTGTTATGTCTCTGCCAGGCTTTGGTATCAGGATCATCCTGGCCTCATAAAATGAGTTAGGGAGGATTCCCTCTTTTTCTATTGATGGGAATAGGTTCAAAAGGAAAGGTACCAGCTCCTCTTTGTACCTCTGGTAGAATTCAGCTGTGAATCCATCTGGTCCTGGACTTTTTTTGGTTTGTTGGCTATTAATTATTGCCTCAATTTGAGAACCTGCTATTGGTCTATTCAGAGATTCAACTTCTTCCTGATTTAGTTTTGGGAGGGTGCATGTGTCCAGGAATTTATTCATTTATTCTAGATTTTTTAGTTTATTTGTGTAGAGGTGTTTATAGTATTATTTGATGGTAGTTTGTATTTCTGTGGGATCAGTGATGATACCCCCTTTGTCATTTTTTATTGTGTCTATTTGATTATTCTCTCTTTTCTTCTTTATTAGTCTTGCTAGCAGTCTATCTATTTTGTTGATCTTTTAAAAAAAAATGAGCTCCTGGATTCATTGATTTTTTGAAGGGTTTTTTGTGTCTCTATCTCCTTCATTTCTGCTCTGATCTTAGTTATTTCTTGCCTTCTGCTAGCTTTTGAATTTGTTTGCTCTTGCTTCTCTAGTTCTTTTAATTGTGATGTTAGGGTGTCGATGTTAGATCTTTCCTGATTTCTCTTGTGGGCATTTAGTGCTATAAATTTTCCTCTACACACTGCTTTAAATGTGTCCCAGAGATTCTGGTATGTTGTGTCTTTGTTCTCATTGGTTTCAAAGAACATCTTTATTTCTGCCTTCATTTTGTTATTTACCCAGTAGTCACTCAGGAGCAGGTTGTTCAGTTTTCTTGTAGTTGTGTGGTTTTGAGTGAGTTTCTTAATTGTGAGTTCTAATTTGATTGCACTGTGGTCTGAGACACAGTTGTTGTGATTTCTGTTCTTTTACATTTGCTGAGGAGTGTTTTACTTCCAGTTATGTGGTCAATTTTAGAATAAGTGTGATGTGGTGCAGAGAAGAATATATATTCTGTTGATTTGGGGTGGAGAGTTCTGTAGATGTTTATTAGGTCTGCTTGGTGCAAAGCTGAATTCAAGTCCTGGATATCCTTGTTAACCTTCTGTCTCATTGATCTAATATTGAAAGTGGGGTGTTAAAATCTCCCATTATTATTGTGTGAGAGTCTAAGTCTCTTTGTAGGTCTCTAAGGACTTGCATCATGAACCCAGGTGCTCCTGTATTGGGTGCTTATGTATTTAGTATAGTTAGCTCTTCTTGTTGAATTGATCCCTGTACCATTATGTAATGGCCTTCTTTGTCTCTTTTGATCTTTGTTCGCTTAAAGTCTGTGTCATCAGAGACTAGGATTGCAACTCCTGCCTTTTTTTTTTTTTTTTTGGCTTCCATTTGCTTGGTAGATCTTCCTCTGTCCCTTTACTTTGAGACTGTGTGTGTCTCTGCACATGAGATGGGTCTCCTGAATACAGCACACTAATGGGTCTTGACTCTTTATCCAATTTGCCAGTCTGTGTCTTTTAATTGGGGCATTTAGCCCATTTACATTTAAGGTTAATATTGTTATGAGTGAATTTGACCCTGTCATTATGATGTTAGCTGGTTATTTTGCCCGTTAATTGTTGCAGTGTCTTCATAGCATCAATGGTCTTTACAATTTGACATGTTTTTGCAGTGGCTGGTACTGGTTGTTCTTTCCCATGTTTAGTGCTTCCTTCAGGAGCTCTTGTAGGGCAGGCCTGGTGGTGACAAAATCTCTCAGCATTTGCTTGTCTGTAAAGGGTTTTATTTCTCCTTCACTTATGAAACTTAGTTTGACTGGATATGAAATTCTGGGCTGAAAATTCTTTTCTTTAAGAATGTTGAATATTGTCCCCCACTCTCTTCTGGCTTGTAGGGTTTCTCCCAAGGGATCCACTGTTAGTTCTGATGGGCTTCCCTTTGTGGGTGACCCAACCTTCTCTCTGACTGCCCTTAACATTTTTTCCTTCATTTCAACCTTTGTGAATCTGACAGTTATGTGTCTTGGGATTACTCTTCTCGAGGAGTATCTTTGTGGTGTTCTCTGTATTTCCTGAATTTGAATGTTGGCCTGCCTTGCTAGGTTGGGGAAATTCTCCTGGATACTGTCCTGAAGAATATTTTCTAACTTGGTTCCATTTTCCTGGTCACTTTCAGGTACGCCAATCAAACGTAGATTTGGTCTTTTCACATAGTCCCATATTTCTTGGAGGCTTTTTTGGTTTCTTTTCACTCTTTTTTCTCTAATCTTGTCTTCTTGCTTTATTTCATTAATTTGATCTTCAATCACTGATACTCTTTCTTCCACTTGATAGAATCAGCTATTGAAGCTTGTGTATGCTTTACAAAGTTCTCGTACTGTGGTTTTCAGCTCCATCAGGTCATTTAAGGTCTTCTCTATGCTGTTTGTTCTAGTTAGCCATTCATCTAACCTTTTTTCAAGGTTTCTAGCTTCCTTGCAATGGGTTAGAACATGCTCCTTTAGCTCAGAGAAGTTTGTTATTACCAACCTTCTGAAGCCTACTTCTGTCAACTCGTCAAACTAATTCTCCGTCCAGTTTTGATCTGTTGCTGGTGAGGAGCTATGATTCTTTGGAGAAGAATAAGTGCTCTGGTTTTTGGAATTTTCAGTTTTTCTGCTCTGGTTTCTCCCCATCTTTGTGGTTTTATCTACCTTTGGTCTTTGATGTTGGTGACCTACAGATGGGGTTTTGGTGTGGATATCCTTTTTGTTGATGTTGATGCTATTCATTTTTGTTTGTTAGTGTTCCTTCTAACAGTCAGGCCCCTCAGCTGCAGGTCTGCTGCAGTTTGCTGGAGGTCCTCTCCAGACCATGTTTGCCTGGGTATCACCCGCAGAGGCTGCATAACAGCAAATATTGCAGAACAGCAAATATTTCTGCCTGATCCTTCCTCTGGAAGCTTTGTCCCAGAGGGGCACCCACCTGTATGGGTGTCTGTCGGCCCCTACTGGAAGGTGTCTCCCAGCCAGGCTACACAGGGGTCAGGGACCCACTTGAGGAGGCAGTCTGTTCATTCTCAGAGCTTGAACACTGTGCTGGGAGAACCACTGCTCTCTTCAGAGCTGTGAGACAGAGATGTTTAAGTCTGCAGAAGTTGTCTGCTGCCTTTTATTCAGCTATGCCCTGCCCACAGAGGTGGAGTCTAGAGAGGTGGTAGGGCCTTGCTGAGCTGTGATGGGCTCCACCCAGTTCAAACTTCCCTACCTACTTTGTTTACCTCCTCAAGTCTCAGCAGTGGTGGATGCCCCTCCCCTCACCAGGCTCCTGTGTCACAGGTCAATCTCAAACTTCTGCGCTAATGAGCAAGGCTCCGTGGGTGTGGGACTCCCAAATCAAGCATGAGAGGAAATCTCCTGGCCTGCCGGTTGCTAAGACTGTGGGAAAAGCACAGTATTTGGATGGGAGTGTACCGTTCCTCCAGGTACAGTCTGTCACAGCTTCCCTTGGCTAGAAAAGGGAAACCCCTGACCCCTTGCACTTTCTGGGTAGGTGACGGCCTGCCCTGCTGCAGCTCGCCCTCCATGGGCTGCCGTAGGGTCTCCTTTCTAATTGGCACTCCTTCTGCCAAGAATGTGAGTTCTGTGAGGCCAGAGATGGTGTTTTTCATTGCTATATTCTGAAAACTTGGAACAAGCTCTGATGCAAAGTAAGTGCTTAAATATTTCTTTTATTATGTTTAATTTTTATTGATAATTGACAAATAATAATCATCAATATTTAAGGAGGACAATGTGGTGTTTCAATGCATGCCTACATATGAAAAAGTTATGGTAATTATCATATCCATCAATTAAAACATTTATCATTTCTTTATGGTGATAACATTCAAAATCTTCTAGCTATCTTGAAATCTACACTACATTGTTATTTGCTGTGATCACTCTTCCAATAGAACACCAGAACTTATTTGTCCTGTCTAACTGTAACTGTGAACCTCTTGACCAACCTCTCCCAGTCTTGCCACTGGGAAAGGTTTCATAATTTTGAATCTTACATTTAAGTCTTTAATCCATTTAGAGTTGATTTTTGTATATGGTGAGAGATAGGCCTCTAGTTTCATTCTTCTGCTTGTGGATATTTAGTTTTCCCAGCATCATTTATTGAAGAGACCATTTATTGAAGAGACTCTTCAGCCTCTGGTGACCACCATTCTATTCTGCATTTCTATGAAATCAACTTCTTTAGATTCCACATATGATTGAGATTGTGCAGGGTTTGTCTTTCTGTGCTTGACTTTTTTCACTTAACATAATGTCCTCCAGGTTCATCTGTATTGTCACAAATGATAGGATTTTATTTTGTTTTATGACTGAATAGTATTCTATTAGGTATACATATCACATTTTCTTCATCCATTCATCATTAGATGAACACTTAGGTTGATTCCATATTTTGGCTATTGTGAATAATGCCTCAGTAAACATGGGAGTGCAGGTATCTCTTAGACATATTGATTTTATTTCCTTTGGATATACACCCAGCAATGGGATTACTGGATTCTATTGTAGTTTTATTTTTAATTTTTTGAAGAGCCTCCATACTGTTTTTTATAATGATTATACTAATTTACATTCCCACAAACAGAATATAAGAATTCTCTTTTCTTTGCACCCTTGCCAGCATTTGTTATTTTATTTATTTTTGTCTTTTTGATTATAGCCATTCTAGCTGGGGTGAGGTAATATTGCACTGTGGTTTCCATTTACATTTCTCTGATGATTAGTGATGTTGAATATTTTTTCATGTATTTATTGGCCATTTGTATGTCTTCTTTTGAGAAGGCCATTGCCCATTTTTAATCAGATTATTTGTTTTTCTGCTATTGAGTTGTTTGAGTTATTTATATATGCCAAATATTAACCCATTGTCAGCTGCATAGTTTTCAATAATCTCTCCCATTCTGTGGATTATCTCCTCAGTTTATCGATTGCTTCCTTTGTTGTGCAGAAGCTTTTTAGCTTCATGTAATCTCATTTGTCTATTTTTCCTTTTATGCCTTTTAGGTCTTATTCAAAAAATCCTTGTCCAAACCAGTCTTATGAGGAATTTCTCTCATATTTTCTTCTAGAAGTTTCATAGTTTTGAATCTTACATTTAAGTCTTTAATCAACTTAGAGTTGATTTTAGTATATGGTGAGAGATAGGGCTCTAGTTTCATTCTTCTGCCTGTGGATATCTAGTTTTCCAAGCATCATTTATTGAAGAGACCATCCTTTCCCCAATGTGTATTCTTAGTGTCTTTGTCAAAAATCAGTTGGTTGAAAATGGAGGGATTTATTTCTGAGTTCTTTATTCTGTTTTACTGGTCTATGCATCTGTTTTGATGCCAGTATCATGCTGTTTTGGTTACTATAGCTTTGTAGTATATTTTGAAGTTAGGTAGCGTGATGCCTCCAGTTTTGTCCTTTTTGCTGAAGATTGCCTTGGAAATTTGGGGTCTTTGCCTTTCCATATGAATTTTAAGATTGTTTTTTCAGCTGGGCATGGTGGCTCACACCTGTAATCCCAGCACTTTGGGAGACTGAGGTGGGCAGATCACAAGGTCAAGAGATTGAGACCATCCTGGCCAACATGGTAAAACTCCATCTCTACTAAAAATACAAAAATTAGCTGGGTGTGGTGGCACGCAGCTGTAGTCCCAGCTACTTAGGAGGCTGAGGGAAGAGAATTGCTTGAACCTGGGAGGCAGAGGTTGCAGTGAGCCAAAATCACACCATTGAACTCCAGCCTGGTGACAGAGTGAGACTCTGTCTAGAAAAAAATAAAAAAGAAAAGATTTTTTTTTCCTACTTTGGTGAAGAATGTCATTGATATTTTGATAAGAATTGCATTGAATCCATAGATTAGTTTTAGTAATATAGACACTTTAACAATATTAGTTATTCTAATTCATGAATATCTTTCCATTTACTTGTCACTTCAATTTCTTTCATCAATGTTTTAGAGTTTTCATTGTAGAGATCTTTCACCTCCTTGGTTAAGTTGATTACTAGGTATTTTTTTGTAACTATTGTAAATATATTTCCTTTCCTGATTTCTTTTTCAGATAGCTTGCTATTAGTGTATAGAAATGCTACTGATTTTTGTATGTTAATATTTTTATCCTTAAGTTTACTAAGTTAATTTATTAGTTCTAACGTTTTTTTTTTTGTGGAATCTTTAGGGTTTTCTATATATAAAATCATGCCATCTATGAACAGGGACAATTTGACTTCCTCCTTTCCAGTTTGGATGCCTTTTATTTCTTTCCCTTGTCTAATTGCTCTGGCTAGAACTTCCACTACTATGTTGAATAAAAGTGGTGAAAGTAGGCATCCCTTTTTATTCTAGATTTCAGGGGAAAAACTTTCAACTTTTCCCCATTCAGTATAATGTTAGCTGTGGATTTGCCACCTATGGCCTTCATTGTGGTGAGGTATTACATATTCCTCTATTCCTAGTTTGTTGAGAGTTTCTATCATGAAGGATTTTGAATTTTAATTAATGCTTTTTCAGCATCTATTGAAATAATTATATGGTTTTTGATTCTGTTAATGTGATATATCAAGTTTATTGATTTGTGTATGTTGAACCATTTTTGTGTCACTGGAGTGAATCCTACTTGATCATGGTGGATGATCTTTTCAATGTGTTATTAAATTCGATTTACTAGTATTTTGTTGAGGATTTTTGCATGAGTGTTCATGAGGGATATTATCCTGTAGTTTCCTTTTGTTGTTGTTGTATCTTTGTGTGGTTTTGATATCAGAGTAATGCTGGCCTTGTAGAATAAATGTGAAAGCACTCCCTCCTCTTCATTTTTCCTTCCTTCCTTCCTTCCTTCCTTCCTTCCTTCCTTCCTTCCTTCCTTCCTTCCTTCCTTTCTTTCTTTCTTTCTTTCTTTCTTTCTTTCTTTCTTTCTTTCTTTCTTTCTTTCTTTCTTTCTTTCTCTCTCTCTCTCTCTCTCTCTTTCTTTCTTTCTTTTTTTCTTTCTTTTTTTGTGTAGTGATATTGTTTGGCTGTGTCCCCACCCAAATCTCATCTTGAATTGTAGCTCCCATAATTCCCACATGTTGTGGGAGGGACCCAGTGGGAGATATTGAATTATGGGGGTGGTTTCCCCCTACTGTTCTCGTGATAGTGAATAAGTCTCACAAGATCTGATGATTTTATAAGGGGTTTCCCCTTTCACTTGGCTCTTATTCTTTCTCGCCTGCTGCCATGTAAGATGCGCCTCTCTCCTTCTACCATGATTGTGAGGCCTCCCCAGCCACATGGAACTGTGAGTCCATTAAACCTCTTTTTCTTTATAAATCACCCAGTCTCCGGTATGTTTTTATTTGTGGTGTGAGAATAGACTAATACATATAGCTTGAGTAGAAAAAATGATATTAACTCTTCTTCATATGTTTAGTAGAATTTAGCAGTGAAGCCATCAGGTCCTTGGCTTTTCTTCAATGGAAGCTTTTTATTACGCTTCAGTCTCATTACTCATCATTTATTGGT
Source organism: Chlorocebus sabaeus (assembly GCF_047675955.1). Taxonomy (NCBI): domain Eukaryota; kingdom Metazoa; phylum Chordata; class Mammalia; order Primates; family Cercopithecidae; genus Chlorocebus; species Chlorocebus sabaeus. Next base: position 46,150,441 of record NC_132929.1, on the reverse strand, counting down.
CTGTTCAGGTTTTCTGTTTCTTCATGAATCAGTCATGGTAGGTTGTATGTGTGTAGGAATTTATCCATTTTCTTTAGGTTTTTCAATTTGTTGGTGCGTAGTTGTTCATGGTAGTCTGTTGCAACTACTGTGGTAGTCATATTTCATATTTCTGTGGTATTAGTTGTAATGTCTCCTTTCTCATTTCTGATTTATTTTGAGTTTTTTTTTTTTTTTTTTTAGTCTAGCTAAAGGTTTGTTGACTGTCTTTTTTAAAAATCAGCTTTTTGTTTTATTGACCTTTTGTATTGTTTTCCTAATCTCTATTTTTATTTATTTCTGCTCTGATCTTTATTATTTCTTTCCTTCTATTTATTTTTGGCTTAGATTGTCTTTGTTTTTCTAGTTTTTTGAGGAATAAGGTAAGGTTGTTATTTGAGATCTTTCTATTTTTTTGACATAGGCATTCATTGCTATAAGCTTCCGTCTTAGGACTGCTTTTGCTGTTGCTCATAGGTTTTGGTAAATTGTGTTCTCATTTTCATTTGTCTCCAGAAAGCTTTCAATTGATAAATATTTCTTGGATGAATGTGTTTGTGTGAGCATGTGTGGATGCACACACGTGTTCCTATGATGGAGTGAGTCCCACCCCAAGGCAGCGGATGTCCCTAATGTGCATCCAGGCCCCAGCCACTCTATGGTTCCTGCTGAGGCCTGTACACAGGTGCCCTACACTGGGAAGAGGCTGGCTCCCGACGTGGTAGGCCAGGCCTGCGTTTGCCCAGTTGGTGGGCCAGCAGGTGCAGCAGCCCAGTGTGGCCACATGGTGGGGGAAGATTCCCTTCCTCTCCTCCCTCTCCAGGCTGGGAACGCTACACCTTGGGTCTCCCTGCTGTGCCCACTCTCTCCATCATGGGCCATCTATGGTCCTTCACTTAAAGACCATAGACCCTGCAGGTGGACCCGCCTCCTTTCCACACCTGCTTTTGAATCTGGACCTGCCTCCTGGGCCTGGTTGGAGCGGAGAGGACCATCCTCAAGCAGAGGATGTCTGGGGCTCATCTTGGGCCCTTTGCCCTTCCTGGGAGGAGAAGCCTCTCACTCCCACCTCTCTCTCCCCAGCATGCCCGTGTGATTTGAGATGTACCCCACACAGCCACACTGTACCTTCACTGCAGCCTTCTAGCCAAGCCTGGAGGGTCAAAGACCTCAATCCAGGGGGACTGCAGGCAGCCTGATGTGATTGTTTTGGCAGTGTCTACAGTGATAATGCTGTGTAAACAGGCATTTGTTTAATCACTCTATGGACATCATGTTCCCAGAGGCCTCAGGATCTCCTGGCTTCAGGGAGGGCGTATTTACCTGGTGTGCCCTCTGGATGATAGATGGAGAATTCATCTGGGGTCAGGCTCTCCTGGATCAATGTGGCTGCTCCCTGCTGTGGGCATCTCAGAAGGGCAGAGACTCTGGAACTGGAATCTCACCTGGAGCCTGGGACATCGAATCAGCTTGGGGGAAAGCTGGCCAAGTGACTTTGGTGGCCAATACTTGACCCTAAAAGAGACTGACCTGCTTGAGCCCAGTGGCATCCCCACCCTTATTCATCTGCACAACTTTGGGACATTTATGGGGAACCCATAGGCTCCCCAGAGGCTACCTCCACCCTGCCTGGAGCGTTCTGCACCTGTCAGGCCCAAGCTTCAGATGGTTCCCCACCCACCTTCCACCACCCAAATCTAGCTGGCATTTGCCCATCTCCCAGAGGCATGAGTTAATGGTGGGAAAGTGCTCTGTAACAGCCAGGCTGCACAGGTGTGTGTATGTGGGGAGTTATTACACCGCAGAAGGCCTAGCAACAAGCACCTGCAGGGGAACTCCCCGCCCCACCCCAACCTTCCTGCTTTAATTCCAGCAGGGGCTGTCATGGCGTATCAGTAAAAAGTTGCCTCTCATGGTGCTGACGGGTGCGCGAGGCTGTGTTTTAGGGGCCTTGCCCAGCAGCGATGGTAGAGGGGAGCCCTGGATGGAAAGACTAGGGATGGAGGGCCAGCCCTGGATCATCCCCTGACCAACCACGTGGCACTGGAAAGGTCTCTTTCTCTTTCTGGCCTGTGGTTCATGGCAGTGACTGCCACGGCAAGGCTACTCATTCAGTAGATAAGAGTCACAAATGGCCTGGCATGGTGGTTCACGCCTGTAATCCCAGCACTCTGGGAGGCCCAGGCAGGTGGATCATGAGGTCAGGAGATTGAGACCATCCTTGCTAACAGGGTGAAACCCTGTCTCTGCTAAAAATACAAAAAATTAGCCAGGTGTCGTGGTGGGTGCCTGTAGTCCCAGCTACTCGGGAGGCTGAGGCAGGAGAATGGCATGAACCTGGGAGGCAAAGCTTGCAGTGAGCCAAGATCAAGCCACTGCACTCCAGCCTGGGCGACAGAGGGAGACTCTCAAAAAAAAAAAAAAAAAAAAAAAAGAATCACAAATGCCAGCCTTCTTCTGCCCCAGAAGGCTGGGACTCTGGACAAGTCCCCAAACATAGTTTTCCTAAAAGAGGGCCATCCTGAGGAGTGTGGCTGCCTTTGGGGTGAGCAACAGGCCTTGAAGAAGAGAGGCTGCTGGCCCTGAATATCGGGGGGCAGAGGCTTGGGGACAACCACCCTCCAACCCCGGTGTGGGCGGAAGCAGGGGTGCTGAGAAGGTGGATCATTGGAGGTTGGGTGCTAACTAGGCATCAGGTTTGTGGGCATGAGTGGAAGGTAGGTGGAAGGGCTGCCATCAGGAGGAGCAAGGTTTCAGAGGCCTTGGCAGCCAAGCAATGGGCATAATCTTGATTTGCTTTTAACAGAGTGGGATATAATTTACATGTCATACAACTGACCCACTTGAAGAGTACAATCTGTGTATTCAGAATTATGGAACCATCACCACAATCAATTTTGGGACCTTTTTATCATGCCCAAAAGAAACCCCACACCTATTAGCACTCACTCCTCATTTCCTTCTAATACTTCTTCCCTGTACAGCTCAACCCTAGGCAGCCGTAAATCTACTTTCTATCTGTATGGCTTTGCTTATTTTGGACATTACATAGAAGTGGGATCACCCAATATGTGGTCTATTAGTGACTGGCTTCTTTCACTTAGCATAATGTTTTCAACATTTATCCATGTTGTGGCATGAATCAGCACGTCATTCCTTTTCACTGAGTGGTATTTCATTGTGTGGCTATCTCACATTTTGTTAATCCACTCATTTGTTGATGGACATTTGAGTTGTTCCCACTTTTTGGTTATCATGAATAATGGTGCTCTGCACATTTCTCCTCCAAGCCATTGTGTGGGCCCATGTTTTCCATTCTCTTGGGTATCTATGCCCAGGGGAGGAATTGTTGCATCCTGTGGTAACTCTGTGTTTAACATCTGTGGCATGGCCAGGCTGTTTTCCAAAGGAGCCCCATCATTTTGATGAGACTGCTGACAGTTCTCCAAACAGGAAGGATGGGTATTAAAGGGCTGGGGTAAGACCTGAGTGTCTTTGTGCATGAGGCCAGGATTTTCCAAGATAAATCCTGCAAGTCAAATGCCTTGACAGGTAAGATCATAGGTAATGAAATGGCCTCTTTTTAATTAAAAGAGGCAAGAGGAGGGTCAAATACCAGGAAGGAAGCTTTAAGAGTTTCTCTGTCCAAAGTCTTCCTATCTATGCCTCCAACACCAGAACCCCTGAACTTTGTGTGTCACTGAAGGCACAGGCTCAGGACTGGCCCTGAACAGAAGTGGGAAGACAATGCTCTATAGGGTGTGATTTTAGGGGGAATATGGGGGAGACATCTCCAGACCTTAAAATACTTTGCCAACTCCTGAAATCTCATCTCCAGAGTTAGAGCCTTTCAACTCATAATTAGAAATCGTTTAAAATGCAGACTTCTGGGCAGAGAGAATCCATCGGCACTGGTACATGAGCACTAGGAGCTTCCTGGGGTGGGGGGTGAGGGTGGCGTGGGGGCGGGAGGGAAAGTGATTAAAAACAGAGGTGGGGTGGGGAGGCAGACCAGGAAGGGACCTTTACTGGGGTTATCCTTAAGTGGATGGGGTTTTGAAGAAAGCTCTGCAGATAAACTGGGCCTGGCCCTGTACAGCCTGCACCCAGCCAGGCCCACACCACCTCCATGACCCAGAAATTAGCTGTTTTCTTGATTTCTCCCCAATTCCCTTACCTTCTCACTTTCAGAAAGTAGTGCTGGTGCTTTGGCCAAGCACATTTTTTCTCTAAACACACAGACAAACAGACAAGAAACCTAATAAACAAACAATCCCCATTCTGCCCCTACTCTGAACACCCCCAACCCCAGTCTACACCTACCAATACATTATGAATGAGGCCCTTCCAGAACACAACTTGGCATCTGACAGGTTAGATGAGAAAGCCAAGCTCTGCCCCTTACAAGCCGTGCACATCTGGAGCCGTGAATTCCCCTCCTGAGCCTCAGGCCCTCGCCTCAGCAGTGAGGATGCTCCTGTGGCCCACTGCAGGGGTCGATGAGAAGATTGGTGGCCCAGCACAGGGCCTGGTACACAGCAATGCTTGGCCATTGTTGTTTTCCTCTACTGTGTGCTGTCTCTCTACTCTGGCTCAGGTTTCACCTTCCCACACCCCCCACCCCTACTGCCCTTTTCTCTCTGCATCATCCCCACCATCTTGGATGGTGATAATTGCTGGATAATTGGCACACAGCTCTTAACACCTGGGGAATCGTGGGCCTCTCTCCTAACTCACACGTATTCATTTCTTCCTCCTTGGAAAAGCTGGTGCTCTCTGCCTGCCTGGCTTTCAGATAGGGCCAGCATCACTCGCCTCCAGTGGGGACCAGCATCCCTTCCCTACCTTCCATGATGCCCACTGGCAGGCACAGGGCTGCTCCTCCCGCTCCTGCGTGCTTCACTAATGAATAATGAAGAAGCCCTCAGACCCCGGCCCTCTCCCTCCCGGCTCCCAGCCTCTGATATATTTGATCCTAGGCGGCATAATTTTTCACCTAAATGTGAATGTATTTGCGAATTTATAGAAAATAGTTCTCGCTCTGGTGATATAATATAGGGCTGCCCCATCCTGGCTGCTATTTTGATTGTGACTTAAATGGATGAGGCCATCAATAATTATTTTATTGAACAGGCACATAAAAAATGATGCTAGGCAAAAGCAATTTCCCTGACAAAGCCAGCGAAGGCATTGTGGGCAGCTTACCTTTGCGGCGCTGGTCTTGCTGAGAGGGGCTGTAGGGGCTGTTTCCTCATCCATTTGTCCCCTTCCCAGGGTTTTCCCTCCACCGAATCCCAGGAGCCCCGGGTTGCGGAGCAGAGTGGGCAAGGGTGACCCGCAGGCAGCAGCGGGGAGTGGAGAAATCGGAACCCTCGCCATGCACCCTGGACTTCCCAAAGCATTTCATGCATCATCTCATTCCCCACTCAGCACAAAATGAGCCATGCGATCTTGCTGGCTGGAGGAGGAGAGGTGAAGGGGCTGCATGGAGGCCTTCCAGCCGCTGACTAGACCTCCTGGCTCCTAAGGAGTGAGTTGACCAGAGTGAGCGTGTTTCCCAAGCCTCTTTTTATTTGCAGCTCTGTTGTCTCCAGTTCTGTTTTGAGGGGGAGCAAGATTGTGGTGCCTCCCTAGGAATTCAGCTTTCTGAAATGCACCCCTTGAAAGGGCAGATCGAAGGCTGCCGGAGAAAAGATGTGGACAAAAGCCACATCAACTACCCCCCACCCTGGCAGCTGTTCTGCCCCAGAGCAAGTTTGGAGCTCGGGGTGTCCTCTGTGTTTGTGAAAGTCAGTCTCCTTCAGTGTCTCCTGGGCTGAGCCTGTGTGAGGGGCTGGGCAGGGCAGGAGAAGATGGAACAAGGCACAGTGCAGTTGGGGAGCCTTACCCTTGTCTGGGACAACAAAGATCTCACCAAACTTCAGCCTTTTGCGTTCCAGCACATTTTTGAACTTTGTCTATCTACCACCTGTACTATTATTTACTTAATGTATTTCCTTAAATCAACTAACGTTTAACTTAGCTCCATCCTAGGCCATAAATCCATTTAACCACTGTTTGATGTATTCATTTTATTTTTCTCATGCACACTAAAAATAAAAGTATAACTAAAATAAAAACAAATGCATCCAGGTAACAGTGAGAAGCATCTGCAAACACCAGGCATCTTTATGCCTGGGTAAGGCTTTATGTCCCCCACCAGGCAGAGCAGGCGAGCTGGGAGAGGACAAGGCATGGTATCACCACCATCACCTGTCTGCACGTTAGCCTGGCCTGGATCAACAGAGCAGGGACCCTTCGAATGCTCGCCTGCCCAGTGGTGTCTGAGGGTGGTGTGAGCACAGGCCTGGGGTGGGACAATCTGCATCCCCAGCAACTGCAGGGGCTCACTCAGCCCAGGGTTGGGTGGCATGAGGACCATCTGCACACATCCCCCCGTGCCTCTCCTCAGTCCCTGATGGCCCCCACACTGACCCCTGCTTTCTGGGGTTGTAACGAGCTTTCGCACTGAACTAAAGTCATCCCCTCCCCTACAACACAGAATGCAGTCCAGATCTGGGAAGGCAAACACACAAGCCTTTGTGTTTTGAGGCCTTGGATTGCTAATATCTACAGGGAAATGGCCAGAGGGGAACAGGGAGAACAAACTGGGGAGCAGGGTCTCCAAGGGTCACAGATTCCAGAGATCTCAATGTCTGGGCCTCCAGACAGCGCCATTACCTCTTGAGCCAGTCCTGCCTCCCTGGCTTCTGCTGCATCCACCCCACTTTCCCAGTCCCTCCTCTGTTCCCTGCAGACCCCACTTCCCCAGAGGCCTCTTCTGAGGGAGCAGGGGGGTGCTCAAATCAGGAGCACAAAGCTGAGCTGGACATCCGCTTGTGTCCCTCATGACTTTTCCAAAGACCAGTGGGCCTATCCGAGGCCATCCGGTTGCTCTAGGAGATGAGTCACAGGCCAGGGTCTGCAGGGTCGGGCGGCTGGGACAGGAGGGAGAGGAGGGGCTGTGACCTACCAGAAGGTGCATCCCCTTCTCAAGGCACTTCAGCTGAATGAAAGAAATGGAACCTGAATAGGAAAAACAAACAAACAACAACAACATGAAAAAAACACACAAACCACTCTGCAGGCTAGATTCAGCCAGGAAGTGGACTAGAATACATAGGTGTTTTGTAAAGTGCTGCGTGGTGGTGCCCAGGAGGTGCAGGCTGGGCTTTCTCCAGGAGATTAAGCACAGCACCCATGGGAATCCAGGGTTCTGTCAAATCATCAGGCACCTTTGCACAGTCAGAAAACGGGTCCCTCTCCCAGGTGGATGCAGCCTACTCCAGGACGCCTGTTTGGTGAGCAGCCCCCTGAGCCTCTTGGCAGGGGCTCTTGTATATAAACAACTGGGCGGCTGTGCTGCTTGTGCCCTTCTGATGGGCACCCCTGATTCTTGCCTTACCTGGGCATTTTCCCCATGACCTGCTGTTGTTCAAATGACACAATCTCTCACTCCGCAAACTGCAGGAGGCAAAAGTTACAGTAGAGCTGGCATGTGGCAGTCACAGGCAGGAGAGTCTCAGAGCCACTGGCAGCAATGTCAGGACCCACAGGGCAAGTCCTCTACTGAACCCAGAGGTGTGGCCCCGAGTGCAGCAGGGCGGATGGCCAGGTAGGGCATGAGGGGAAACTTGGTGCACCAGAGCCCGTGGCTGATGCGGAAAGAGAGACAGCCGCCAGCTTCCTTCACCCCTGCATGAGACCTGCTCCTGGCACAGCTCCTCATAGGAGACCCCTCAGCCTCCAGTTCTGAACATGTGAGCAGTGGCTGATGAGCCACGCTCCAGCTCCCTGGTCAGGGTGAGGCTGGCGTGGCCACCTTCAGGTTCCCAGATCAGGGTAAAGGCATTCACCGGCCTCTCTCAAAGGTCAGGTGCTCGGAGAGGCTGGTCTTCTACTCACATACACAGCCTGGCTAATTCGTGGGCTGCAGAGCATGGACTGGTGCAGAGGAGCAGAGCCCCACCTTCTTGTCCCTTCCTTCTCTCTCTCTCTCTCGTCCATCTCCACATCCTCCCCATCTCTATATGCCTTTGTTCCTCCAGTCCTCCCCTCTTTTTTGTTCCTATATCTTTCTCTTTGTCTCCATCTGTTTTTCTCTCTTCCTTCTTCATGTCCTTTCTTGCTTTTCCACTACCCTTGTTCTCTCCTCTCTTATCTCCTCTGGGGAATTACATATGGCAGCAGGGCTGCTTGTCGGGGCCACCATTGGGTGACCACAGCCACAGGACCAGCAATGCAGGGATCTGCTATCCCAACCAGGATGAGAGTGATGATGGAGCCACAGCCCCATCCTCAAGCCTATGCAGTGGAGTTTCTGTCTCTCCACGGACAGGAGCACCCCCACACTGACCAGCAACAGCACACATCCTCACATACATCTACTGGCCATGGACAGAGGTGCAGGTGCCTGGACCCAAGGGGAGCTGCTGGGAGCTCAAGAGCACACCTGGCGGTCCCCAGAAGAGGAGCAGATGCCTGTCCCAAGAACTTTCCACTTATTCACAGACAATAATCCTATGAAATGGGTCCCATTACTGTCCCCAGTTTTCAGAAGAGGGAACTAAAAAGTACAGGGGGTGACATGACTTGCCTAAGGTCACACAGCGGGCACGGGTCTGAGTGGAGACCTGAGCCCAGGCCTTCCAGCTCCAGATATACACCCTGAACCCTTTCCACTTCTCATGTCCCAGTACCCTGAAAAGGCAGAAACAGCAGGGGCAGATAGTGCTCCTTCAACCCACTCTAGCCCCCAAAAGACCCTCCTTCTCGTCGGCTGCCACACAGATCTCTAGTGTTGAGTGGAGGGTTGCTATTCCATCCTCTGTTCCAAAACTTTCAGCCTTAGTGTTATCTGGATTTGTCAAGTTTTTTTTTTTTTTTTTCTTTTGACACGGAGGAAACAAAAAGGTTTGAAAACTCAAGGTGTGTGATGACTTGGAGCGTGGAGGAGACTTTGTAGAACAGGATTCTCGGACTGGAGCCTGCATCAGAATTCCTGGAGGGCCTGACAAGACACAGATAGCTGGGCCTCACCAGCAGAATTCAGGCTCAGCAAGGAGTGGGGTCCAGGAATACGCATTTCTAACCTGTTCCCAGTAGCCATACTGCTGGCGGTTCTGGGACCACACTTTGAGAACCGCTGCCTTAAAAAAAAGGGGAAGCTGGAATTCCAGAGGCAGACATTTTCATCTTCACTGGAGGCTGAGAGCAGACAGGGGAAGCTGGGGTCCCTGAGGCGCTGGGCAGTGGTTACCCTACCCCTCCTCTGTGCGAGGCGCTCCAGGCATCCATGCCCAGCCTTGATGAATAGCGCTCATTTAGGTGGTATGGGAAGTGCTTCTGCACAGACCTATCGGGTTTTTATTAACTGTTTTACTGTCGTACTTTCAAGATCAATCAAACAGTGCTGCCCTCCGGAGACACACCGGGGTTGGAGGGCTGAAGCTCCCAGTCTAAATGCAGCAGAGGCCGGGCCCAGGCCCACAGTGGGGCCGTGGGGGCAGGGGAGCCGGTGCTTCCTCCTGCCTGGTGAACGGCGGGCTTTGTCCTTTCTCTCTGAACTAAAGCCTCAGACCGGTCTGAACCGCGCACCCCAGACCAGAACTAACTGCACACGTTTGTTGATCCTTGAACCAAACCCAAACCTGAATTTCTCTTGTGAACCACTTACCAAACCGATGTTCAAAACAAAACAGGGAGGGGGAAAAGACCCTTGGCAGACCAGTTTGAATTGGAAGGGCATCTAAATTTCCAAGCCCATTAAACACAAACAAAGCTGGGTCATCAAAAGCCTTCAAACCTGACTTCAGTCAATATTTCGATTGGCTGGGCTCCCTGGCATGACACAGCTAAGCCCCAGGTGTGGAGAACAGGCTTTCCAAGCTCCAGGAAAAACAAGGGTCTCTGTACTGAATTAAACCATCCCAGGGAAGCCCCGTCCTGCAGTTCCACCCCCATGCCCTTGTGAAGGAACAAACGAAGAACATGGGAGTCCCATCTGCCCTGGCCTGTGCCCTGAATGTCTCCTCGACACAGAGCACAAAGCCAAAGCTCTGGCCCACAGCTAAGTAGTGGGGGTCTGGGCCTCTGTGATCTGGCAAAGGCGCCAGGACGGTGCAGTCGGCCCCTGCAGTGACCCTGATCCGCACCAAGGTCCCCCAGCAGTGGGAGAGAGGAAAGACCTCTCGAAAGACTGGGGTGTCCATTGTCTTTGCAGGGCGGCAGGGGTGCCAGCCTTGCCAAAGGACCCATGTGCAAGAAGAGAAAGTTGTGAGAACAGCGAGTGGGCGAGATGCACAGGACAGAAGCTGTGACTTCCGAGGCTTCGTGCCCAGCCTGGGGCTGCCTCGCTCAGGTGTTTACCGTTCACTGATCTTTGAGTGTCACCAAAATGCAGCCTCATGGCTTGGAAGCTGCATCCTCTTGCGCCCTGCAGCTTGCATTCATCCTTGTTATAGGATGGCGTCCCTCCCTCTCTCTTTCCCTCCCTCCTTCCTCCCTCTGTCTTTCCTACTCCCTGTCTTCTCTCCTTATTCCCTCTTTAAATTCCTTCCACAAGCCCCTACCCAGCTCCAGGAAAAGCCCTGCCCAAATGTGGAATGGACACTGTCTTTCTTATAAATTAAGAAGCACTGCTGGGGAATATTATTCAGCCCTGAAAAGAAATGAAGCACTGACACCTACTACAATGTGGATGAACCTTGAAAATATTACCTGGAATGAAAGAAGCCAGACACAAAGATCACATCGTACGATTCCATCTAAATGAGATGTCCGCAATAGGCAAATCCATGGAGACAGAAAGCAGACTGGTGGTTGCAGGGGGCTCAGGGAGGGGGAACGGGGAAAGACCATGTAATGAGTATGGAACTTCCTTTGGGGGCAATGAAAATGTTCCGAAACTAGATAGAGGTGATGGTTGCATAACCCTGTGAAGGCGCTCAATGCCACTGGACTGTACACTTTAAAATGGTTGGCTTTATGTCCCATGAATTTTACTTCAAGTACAGAAATGAACACAAAGAAGTACTGTGGGCTCCCTTCCTCCCCTCTTGCATGTAATCAAGTGGCCTCCAATGCCATGTTCCAGGAGCTCTTGAGCTTAGGAGAAAGTGAGCAGGGTCTCTGGAAGGCTCAGTAGAGTACATAAAAGTATTGGGGGAGTGTCTTCCCTGCCCTCATGGACAATGCACCAGCTTGGAAGCCTCAGCCAGCCTGACCTTGAAGGAAAGCGTGGAGGACAAAGGTATTGGAGAGGAAGGGGAAAGAGTAAAGGGGAAAGGGGAACCAAAGAGGGGAGGAAGGTGTGTGTGACAAGTATCTCTGCCCTGCAGGCCCTGGGCTGGACATTTCACGTCCAGCAGCTCATTCGCTGCAGCCTTGCAGATGAGGAGGCCAGCTGAGCACTGGTGGTCCAAGGTTACTGACCAGGAATAGGTGGGCTGGCTCTGGAGTCTGCGCTTTCCGCCTTGGCTCTACACACTAGGATCCTTGTGGATAGGCCTTTGGAAATGATGCTGTCTTGGGCCTGGTTAGCCCTTGAGGGCTGCTCCCTCCCTGTTCCTGGCCCCTGACTCCAGTCTGTTCCCTATCTGCCTTCTAGGCCCTGATGATGGGGTCCCCGGGCTGGTCTAGCCCACTGCACACTAGAAAGCCAGCTTTCCCCTGTCTCTTCTCCAGGATTCAACATGTGGAGGAGGGGTCCAGGGTGGGGATGTTCAAGACAACTGCCTCCTGCCTACGCTGACTTGTTCACCCAGTAGGTGATCCTGGTGCCTGAGCCCTGGCCTGGATGTCAGGAGAGCGAGACAATCGCATCTAGTCATTCTTTTAACAAAGATGGATTGGGTAACTGCAATGTGCCAGGCACTGTGCTAGGTGTTAGGGATGTAGCAGGGAACTCACGGCCTCCCACCTTCCAGTGAGGAAGGCAAATAATGGAGGCCCAAATAGATCATGCAAACCCCTGTTAGGTCAGGATAAGCACTGGGAAGAGAAATAAAGCAAGGGAAGGGAAAGAGAATGACAGCCAAGGGAGGGAGAGGAGAACTTTCAACGGTTCAAGGAAAGCCTTTCTGAGGTGACATTTGTGCAGATACCCGAATTAAACCCAGGGGAAGAGCGTTCCAGGCAGAAGAAACAGTAGATATGTGGTCTCTGAGTAGCCAATGAACTCAGTAGGTTCAAGGAAAAGCCAGGAGGCCTGTGTGGCTGGAGGGCAGTGAGCAAGAGCTCAGAAAGACAGGCCAGAGTCATGTGTGGACTGAGGAGGACCAAGCAGGTGTGTGGTTTGATTCCCGCCAAGTGAGGGGTCCTGGAGGGGGCTGAGCAGAGGAATAGTCTTGGCGCACTAATGGTTGACGAGGACAAGACCTGCAGCTGTGTGGAGAGTCCCTCTCAGTGGCAAGAGGAGAAGCAGGGAGGCAGCGTTCTTTCCCAGATATCGCTTCAGCCCTTTGGGTTCGCAGCCTCTGAGGCTGGCCTGCTGGAGTGGAAGCCCTGGCCTGCCACTTACTTGCTGTGTGACCTTGAGCAAATTGCTTAACCTCTCTGTGCCTCTGTTTCCCCATCTAGAAACTTGAAAAAGTAATAATACCTCTCTCGTAAGGTTGTTGTGAGGATAGGGTGGGAGAACAGTGGTACGACATAGTGAGTGCTCGATGCGTGTTAGCCATTATCACTACCTTATACTATCATTAGCAACTTACCACGGTCTCCCGGTGGGAGGACAAAGAGCTAGCAACTGGCTGCCTCTCCTTCTGCTCCTCTCTGGGCCTCAGTGTCCTTATCTGCTAAAAAAGGATTCATGGCCGGACACAGTGGCTCAGGCCTGTAATCCTAGCACTTTGGGAGGCTGAGGTGGGTGGATCATTTAAGATCAGGAGTTTGAGACCAGCCTTACCAATACAGTGAGACCTCGTCTCTACTAAAAATACAAAGGAAAGTAGCTGGGCGTGGTGGTCCATGTCTGTAGTCCCAGCTACTCAGGAGGCTGAGGCAGGAGAATCACTTGAACCTGGGAGGTGGAGATTTCAGTGAGCTGAAATCACACCACCGCACTCCAGCCTGGGTGACAGAGTGAGACTCTGTCTAAAAAAAAGAGGATTCATTAGCAGATCTTTAAAGACCTCTCCAACTCTCTAACATCTGAATAATCAGAACCAATACCCCGGTACACAAAAACAAAAGCAAAACGTTAGCACCCGCAATGTGCCAGTGTGCCAGGAGAGACCGCATAGACTTGCATTCGATCTTTCCAATAACTCAATGAGGGAATCTTGTCCATTTCATAAAGACCAGTGTTTCCATCTTTCCCTTTCTTTAGTCTGTATTATTTTTTCACCTGCTAGATAAATACCTTGGTGGAAGAATTTCCATTTTATTTTTATTTGATACATTTTTAAATTTAAATGTAAAATTTAATTTTCCTGGATGTGTGTTCCATGTGCCTTTGGAAGCAAAGGCTCCTGAGGTGCTCACCATAATCCTTCCAGTGGGGTTAGGATTTAGAAACACTGAGAATGGAAATGAAACCTAGTTCCAACCCCGAGACTAAGGCAAAACAAGTGTAAAGTCTTCTCTCCTTGGTCCAAGATCAATAGGAATGCATATGGAGTTTTTCAGGGGTCAGTCTTCTGGGGACCTCCTGGTGACCACTCAGCCCGACTCTAGTGTTCGGCTGGACAAACACGGGTGTCACAAAGCTCATATCCATTTAGCAAAGCCATGGAGTCACACGGCGAGTCGGGTATAAAGGAAGGCAGGAGATACAAAGCAGGAACATCGTTATAGCAGAACTGAGAAGGAAGCAAAAAGAAGTGTGCACATACCTTGCTTAGACTTCTGGACAGACACTGTGTTAGGTGTTGTTTTGTTTGTTTGTTTTTGTTTGTTTGTTGAGACAGAGTCTCACTCTGTTGCCCAGGCTGGAGTGCAGTGGCGCAATCTCGGCTCACTGCAACCTCTACCTCCTGGGTTCAAGCCATTCTCCTCTCTCAGCCTCCCAAGTAGCTGGGACTACAGGCGCCCGCCACCACGCCTAGCTAATTTTTAGTAGAGATCGGGTTTCACTTTGTTAGCCAGGATGGTCTCAATCTCCTGACCTCATAATCCGCCTGCCTCGGCCACCCGAAGTGCTGGGATTACAGGCTTGAGCCACCGCGCCCGGCCAGGTGTTTTCACACGTACAAGCCAATGGATGAGAAAAGGCAGGATAGTAAACAGAAGACAGACCCAAAGGTGGGCTGGTCATAAATCAGCTAGTGCTTTCATAGCTCACTGAACAAACCTAACCTAAACAGGGTGATGGATGGTTCCATTTCCACCTAGAGGGGGTCACTGGTAGCCTGCCTTCGAGGTCCGTGCTTGGCCCTGATCTCATCAGTACACTTGGATCAGCAGCCTGGTAGATGTAGACACAGAGGGCAGGTTGATCACAAAGCTGGGAGAGAGAGTGATCATTCAAGTGTTTCAGAGTGTCAGGCTGGGCAAGACCTTACAGATCACCCCTTCCCACTCTACAAAGACACAGAACTCGTTCAAAGTCACACAGTCAGTTTGTGGCAAACCAGCCTAAGGGCAAATTTCTCCACCTCCCTGTGCTGTGCTGGCCAATTTAGGATTCACATGATCCTGGCAGGCCTGGGCCAGCGGCTGATCCTAGCAGGATACAGCCTACCAGGGAAGAGTGAGTGTGCGCTTTGCATTTCAGGTTCAGAAAAATCGATTGCCTAAGTACAGGATGTGGGAGGCTGGCTCGCAGCTGGTCTTGTGCAAAAGACCAGGGGGAGTCTGTTGGCCACGAGATCAATAGAAGCCAGAGTGTGATGGAGCCACTAAACAGGGAGGTCTCTCCTCTTCCACAGACTGGGCAGAGCCAATGTGTCCAGAGCCGGAAGAGTGACAGCCTCATTTTTGTCTGTGCTCATCGGCCACTTTCCAAGATTTTTGTTTATTTCTAGGCGTCATAGATTAAAAAGCACATCAAGGTTTGAAGACTGTAGAGAGGAGAATGGCTGAACTGTCAAGGGGTCTGGGGGAGCCTGTCAGAGACCTTATTAAGGTAGCAGAAGACTTTAACTGGAAAAAGGAGAAGGATAAGGACCTTCAGTTTATGAGGTGGTTGTCATGGAATAAAGGCAGAGGCTTGTCTAGGGGGCCCCAGAGGACAGAACTGGGATGCAAAGCAGTGTGGGGTGGATTACCAGCTGTTTCCCACGGAATGCCAAGAAGACAGCAGGTACCCAAAAAAGAGGGACCGCAGTCAACCAAGAGTAGGAAATGTATATGTGTTATTCTCTATCCGTTCTTGCAGATTCAAAGTGTATATTAGCGCATACATATATGTTAATATACAATACGCATATTATGTATATACATATTAGTAGGTACATTACAAGGGATGAAATCTAAAGGTACGAAAGAGCTTGTCTTTGCCCAAGTCCCCTAAAAAACAGAGCTTAGATACTACGACTTGATTAGAAGTGCAGTCCTAGGGAGAGGGTTAGGGAGTGGGCCGCTGAGCAGGAAGAGCCGACACGAGAATTTGACACTGAGCTGGCTGCCGCTAAGTGCAACTGATTGCTGGATCCCAAGGGACTGTTTCCTGAGAAGCCGTATTAAACTGTGTTTCAGGATTGCTATTGCAAGGGACAAGCAGGAAGAAATTTCCATCAGGTCCTGTCTCTGATTGGCTCCATGGAAGATAATTTTCCCTTGAGTCTGAGTTGGGCAAGCGTGGGCACTAGGGGTGGTCCTGAGGCGGTAAGGTCCACAGAGATGCCCTGAGGGTGAAGCAAGAGGAAGTGCAAGAGCAGGATGGCACCTCTGTGAAATGGGCTGATGCCCACACAGTGCTGTCACTGCTTGAGGCTGGAAGAAGAGACAGGTAAGGTGGAAAGGACGGGCTGGATCTGCTATAAGTTGTGATTTACATACAGCAGAGTAAGTCTCCTTCCCTCTCCTGTCCCACCACCCAGGTCCCCGCATCAGAGGAACACACTGTTTTCTTGGGAAGCCTTCAAGAGACAGTCATGCATGGATGAGCCTATATGCATATAAATATATGACATAGGTAATATATATATGCACATATTTTCATGGAATGGGAGCATACTATACTGCATAGCATTTTTTTTACATAACAATGTATCTTGGCACTCTTTCCTTATCAGTACACATAGAGCAGTCTCCTGCATTCGAATGGCCATATAGCACTTCATCCTGCTGATGTACCATAATTTATTTAAATGTCCTATAATGCACATTTAGGATGCTTCCAATCTCTTGCTATAGCAATCATCATGGCAGTAAATACTCTTGTACACAAGTCATTTTGCAATCCTAGGAGTTTATCTGTAAGGCAGAAAACCTAGAAATGGAATGTTGGGTCAAAAGGAATATGCATTCTCAGTTTTGATCAATGTTGCCAAATTGCCTTCCAGGGTGGTTGTGCCAGATTCCCTCCCACCAGCAATTTAGGCGCGTGCCTGTTTCCCCCTGTCCTTACCAGCACAATGCATTATCACACTTTTGTTCTTTGCCAATGTAAAAGGTAGAAAATTATATTTCACCGTGATTTTAATTTTCATAGTGAGAATGAGCCTTTTTTCATCCAGTATTTACATTTTTTTACATTTGTATATAAATGCTATTTACATTTTATTTTCTGTGAACTGTCTGTAACTTTTGCTCATTTTTCTTTATTTAAAAATATTTAATATAAAATGTTTCAAATATACAAAAAGATATACGTGTATACATCTATATATTTAGTGTGTATGTTTCTATATGTGTGTGTGTATATATATATTTAGAAAAGGTATAAAAATAGAAAGACACCTATGTACCCACTATCCAGCTAAAGAAATACACCATTATAATTCCTTTGAAGGAATTTGAATTTGAATTTGAATTTGAAGTTCCTTGTGCCCCAGGAATAACCAAAATTCTTACTTTTTGTTTGTTCATTTGTTTTACATTTTAGTTTTATCTGTCTATCTATCTATCTATCTATCTATCTATCTATCTATCTATCTATCTCTCTATCTATCTATCTTTCTTCCATCTATCTTCCTATCAAGAGATTATACATTTCCTTAAACAATACCTTATTGTACATGTTTAAGGCTTTATATAAATGATATAGAACTATATATATACTTCTATAACTGATATTATTTTATTCAACATTTTTCAAAGTCCTCAACATTGTTTTTGAAATTTGCCCATGTTACAATAGCTACAGTTTGTTAATTTTCAATGCTGTGACATATTTTATTGTATGAATTTGCCACAATTTACCCTTTCTCCTGTTGATGACTTTGTGGGTCACCCTCACATTTTTGTTATTACAATGTGGCTAGGAACATTCTAGTACATATCTCCTAGTGCACATGGGCAAAAACTTCTGACGCAGAGTATATATAACCAGGGCTGGAATTGTTGGGCCATAGGATATTTGCATCTTCAGAGAACAAGATAATACACTTTTGCCCATTTAAAAAATATAGGCTGGGCACAGTGGCTCACACCTGTAGTCCCAGCACTTTGGGAAGCCGAGGTGGGCGGATCACTTGAGGTCAGGAGTTCGAGACCAGCCTGGCCAACATGGTGAAACCCCGTCTCTACTCGAAATATAAAAATCAGCTGGGTGTGGTGGCAGGCACCTATAATCCCAGCTACTTCAGAGGCTGAGCACAAGAATCGCTTGAACCTGGGAGGTGGAAGGTGCAGTGAGCCAAGATAATGCCACTGCCCTCCAGTCTGGGTGACAGAGCAAGACTTAAGTCTCAAAAAAAAAAGATTGCTGGTCTTATTATTGATTGTAGCATCTCTTCATGTATGGAAGCATTTGCACTTTGTGATATGGGTATATTAGTGTTTAGATGCTCAGAAAAGCCCTACAGTAAATAAATCTTTTTTTTTTTTTTTTTTTTGAGACAGAGTTTCACTCTGTTGCCCGGGCTGGAGTGCAGTGGCGAGATCTCCACTCACTGCAACCTCCGCCTCCTGGTTTCAAGCAATTCCCTGCCTCAGCCTCCTGAGTAGCTGGGATTATAGGCACCTGCCACCATGCCTGGCTAATTTTTCTATTTTTAATAGAGACAGGGTTTCACCATGTTGGCCAGGCTGGTCTTGAGCTCCTGACCCTGTGGTCCACCCGCCTTGTCCTCCCAAAGTGCTGGGCTTACAGGCGTGAGCCCCCACACCTGGCAAAGAAACCTTTTTAATCAGGAGTTTCCCTAACTCAATTGACCCTGAACCCCTTTCCTCATTGAGTATCTGATGGGGCTAACTCGGGGGACTGCTTTTGTAAGGGAACACGCATCAGGACCTGGTCAAACAAGATGCTGGCATCTGGGCAACCTTCAACAGTAGTACACAGGCCCCTCTCCCCTGCTCAGAGGACCTTAAAGCTCTCAGAGGCTGACCCTAGCTGGAAGCCTTTCTAGTCTGCCCTCCATCCTACAATTTAGGACCCATCCTCATGGTGCATCCACCGTGTGTCAGGCTTTGTGCTGAATGCTTCCTGTCACTTACCTCTGCTTCCATAACCAAGTGAGAAACAAGGCTCAGAGCAGTGAGCTTCCTTAAGGGAAGACAAACCATCATCTGATCCAAAGCCATCCTCCCTCCATTACACTACAGGACTTGCTTAGAACAAAAACAGTGCCCAAGACCCAGCCCTCGAGGAAGCCAGATACTGGCTTCATCCCTTCCCCACCTTGCCACAACACCTCGGGCCCTGGGCTGTCCCTCTCCTCTGGCTCATGGCCTGGCTGCCTGGCAGGGCTGGCTATTTTGACACACAGGTCCTGGCTCTCCCATCTCATGATGGCAAGGCTGTGCCTTTTCCTCTTTGGGTTCCTGGCACTTGGCACAGATCTTGGCATATGATCTGTGTCTTTTGGAATGACCAGATCAATGATGATAATGCCAGTGAGCATGCATCCAGCGCTCACCACAGGCAGGCTCTGTGCTAAGGGCTTTCTGAGAATTATCCCTTATATCTGTTCACAGCGACCCTCTGCAGGTTCTGGTACCATCATCTGCATTTCACAAATGAAGAAACAGGCTGAGGGGAATTTGGTCACTTGTCCAAGGTCACACAGACATTGAGTGGTAGAGGCAGGATCTGAACTTGAGTTACACGGCCTGTACCTGCCTCATGTCACACACATGACCCAGACTGGTGAGCTAGGTGACCCCTGTGTAGCAACGCCACATGCACAGTAGTACCCAGGAATTCCCCCATGTGACAATGACACAAACCCAAGAGTCTATTCAGCACTGCTGCGAGGCCTCTGGGAGCAGGCCGCCATGGGTGGGGAGAACCCCAGGCCTGGTCCTCTGCCCCTTCCTTGCTCCCTTCCAGCCAGCTGGGGTCACAGGTCCAGCCCAAGGTCACTTGAGGTTCAGGTGACAAACATCGCAGTTTGCAGGAGTTGGCAGTTGCTCTGGGCAAGCTGCAAGCAAACAGCTGTGACTCCAGTTCCCAAAGCTCCCCCTCCTTACCTGTGTCAACACTTTTATTTTTAAAGTGGCAGAGCCAAGGTGGGGGCTGGGGATGGGCAGTGGGGAAGGAGGGAGCCCGTCCCTTATCAGCGCTGGGGTCCTTGCATATGTAACGCTGTCATATAATTAACAGTGAAGATCATTTACATTGTCGCTTAGCTAATTTTCATAATGTTTTCTTTATTATCAGAGGAAGAAATTAACCCAAGAATTTATTTACATAGCAGCCTCAAACAGTAACAGCTTGCTAATTGCCTGTTAGGTGATTAATAAGCTTACAGCAGATGCTAATGCGTCGTGGGCTCCCCGTTTCAAAGGTGCTCTTGCCTCACGCTTGTGTTTTTGGCAGCTTAATTAGTGCAATAATTATGTACTTGTTGCTCCTTCTTTCGAGCAAATACTGTCAAATGCTTAAAAGATTACAGTGAATTATATCCTGAGAACGCACAGAGCTTGAGGATGCCCGTTCTTGCTAACTTCTCAGCTAGTTCAAACATCGAAAAGAATAAATAAGACAAGGGTCTGCCACGATGGCGGCAGCAGAAATGAACTAGAGCTGGCTGAGGCCTAGTCGTGGAAGAGACCACGAACACTGCCTCCTTTCCCATCTATAAAAGGAGGTTCCACTGATTGGCATGGGAAAGCGGGGAGGGAACCTTGAGAATCAGAGAGACTTGAGTGTCAGAGCAACCGATGCAAAGGGTAGATCTAATTTGCGTCCTGATTGGACACAATTGTAAAAAGCCAGCTTGGAGACGATCAGAGAGACTTACCCCTGGGTTGTGTACTCGATGACATCCAGAAGTCACTGCTGATTTTGTTAGGTGTGATAACAGCATCATGGTTATGTGAAAGAAAAATATGCTTATCTATTCCATATGCAGACTGAAGTGCTTCAGGTTGAAAGGATGCGATATCTGTGATTTGCTTTAAAATACCCTAACCCTCTCCTAAAAATAGTGAGGTCTGTAGATAAATAAGATTGCAAAATGTGGATCGACGCTGAAGCCGGATGACAGATACACTGGGGGTCCATACAACCATTTTCTCCTCTTTCGTGTATGTTTGAAAATGTACATAATAAAAAGGCTGGACCACAGCAAGGAGATGAGAATCCCATCAAGACATGGGCCCTAGAATCCAGCTCCCTGTGTTCAAGTTCAACTCTATTCCTTGCTAACTGTGTGGTCTTGACCAAGGATCTGACCTTTCTGTGCCTCAGTTTCCTCATCTGTGATATGGTGATGTACTTGTTGCTGGGATTTACCAAGACAGTGCACACAGGTTTTAGCACAGTGCTGGGTGCATGGTAAACCTTGTCTTGCTCTTGCTATTATTATTGATATTGTTATTGGCTGAGGCCCTCCAGCTCTGCAGCTGTGGGCCACCAGCAGATCGGCCACAGGTTTGCTGCATCCCAGCTCTAGTGCTGGGCCCTTTCCTAGGCTCAGCCCTGCATCCGCAGTGGCCTCTGGCAAAAGGGGCTGCAGAGGGGCTGGCTCCTCACCCTGCAGGCCTGTCTTTGTCACATAGGACCAAGCACATCAGTTTCTCCGGGGCTACAACCCCCATTCCTCCAGCACTTGATCACAGTAACCGGTCTCTTTACCCCCATCCTGCTTGGGGCCAGACTCCCAGAAACCTCTTCCCTGTGGTGGCTGCTTATTGAACTTGCCCTGGGGCCAGCTGTCTGAATTTGTCTGTTGCTAATTTTTCCACTCTTAGGAATCTGTGTCTGGACACTTCAACCCCTCCCAGGCCCTGAGGCTGCATCTGTGCTTACTCTCCCTCTACTGCCAGGTGAGGCTTGGGTCCATACAGGCTCCAGCCTCTTGGAGTCATTCCCTTTTTGCTGGCAGGAACATGCCTGGGCCTGGCCTATCTTGGCCGGGTCACTGACCTCTTGTGTGGCTTGGGTTTGAGCCTCAATTTTCCCATCTGTAAAATGGGGGGTTTAGACAAACTCTGCAAATGCTCAGCATTAACTGACATCCAGAACTATGGAGCCCCTGCAGTCCCAGTGCCAGAATAGGCCTTAACTCAGAGCAGACAGTCAGTCAGTTTGGCTGTTGATTGAACAAATGAGAAAATCGATGAGAGATGCCCTCCACTGTCTCCCTCCTTACACTGGCCCAGAACTCCTCATCTTCCGCCTCCTCTCAACAGTCCAGATCCACATTCCAAACCCCTCTTATATTCTGTGTTACGGTGCTGCTGCCTGGATCAGGCCGTGGGGAGGCTGGTTCAGTCTTGTAGGTGAATCTAATCACAGCATCCCATTCACTCTGCCTCCACCCAATCTCCGAGCCTACCTAGAAGTCATTCTGAGCACACGCACTCTGAAAAAACAGATCCACAGCTGTCTGGGGCAGAAGAGGCAAGATTTTACAAGGTGCGGAGAGGAAGACCCAGCCTGTGTCATATGAAGCAAGGGAGATCCAGGGAGTCTTGTCCCCACTTCCAAACACACGACAAAAACTCGCCTCCACGCCCTTGCTCAGCAGTTTCTCCGCCTCCTTCAAGGGCGTTCCCTTTACTCTTTAATCAAACTCCCTTTTCAAGGCTCACCCCCTCCAGGAAGCCCACAGTGGTATCCTGCTGTTGCAGGGCCTCGTGTGTTTGTGTCCTGCTCCTGAACCTGGAAATAGGACCAGCTGGCTTGGATTTTAGTCACCTGAGTGTTACTGTTCTGAACTATAAAGTCAGCAAAGGCAGGAACCACCCTTCCTTCTTTCCATGCACCCACCTCAGCCTCTTGCCCAGGGTCCAGCAGAGAGCTCCGCAGACCCAAGTGTCATACGATGTGGATCCAGAATCCTTACTCCTGAGCCTCTCATTCGGAGATGAGGAAAGTGAGGCGCAGGAGAGTTGAATGTGTCCTGCAGGGCCCAGGCCAGGTCTGGGAGCCTTGTTCCAATCTTGCTAATCCACAGCTCTTGCTATCACCCCATCCTGCCCTCGTGAATATCAACTGGGCTAAGTCAGGATGGCACTGACCACCGTAGCAGGGGCATGGAGACCTGGGACACATGGCCACCAACCTGAGGGACTCCAAGGGCTCAGGTAGAATCAGATTGGGCTGGAAACTTCCTAACACATTCCCAGGTAATGCTATTGCTGCCTGTTGGGAACCACTTTTTCAGAACCACAGCCCCATAGGAACTAAAAATCTACCTGAGAGACAGGATTATCACAAAGTTAATATTTAAATGTATGACAGGTGGAGTGTGTTGACTCACGCCTATAATCCCAGCACTCTGGAAGGCCAAGGTGGGTGAATCACTTGAGGCCAAGAGTTCGAGACCAGCCTGGGCAACATGGTGAAAACCTGTCTCTACTAAAAGTACAAAAATTAGCTGGGCTTGGTGGTACATGTCTAATCTCAGCTACTTGGGAGGCTGAGGCAGGAGAATCACTTGAACCGGGGAGGCAGAGGTTGCAGTGAGCCAAGATTGTATCATTGCACTCTAGCCTGGGTGACAGAGCTAGACTCTGTCTCAAAAAAACAAAAAAATGAAATAAATAGTAGTAATAAAAATAAATAAATGAATGCATGACAGAGGCCAGAAGTATATTAGTTAGATTTTTGGTTCTTGGCATCTCTCTCCCCTTCTTTTGAGAATAGCACCCTGATTTCCTTTTGAGGGTCTATCCCTCCTTTATCCTCAGGCCATACCCTCCTAATAAGCCTTCTACCTGTTGTAGAGTAGAACATATATGTAACCAAAGACCATCCAATCAGGATGTGGAGTTTACCCGTCACATGATTTACACTGGTCCAATCAGATCAAATAAGAGAACTTTGGCAGGAATCATCAGGAAACAAGACTTTTTTTCCAGCTGAACCAGAACTCCTGTGGCCATTTTGCCACAGTGTGGAAAGAGCTCTGAAGACGGGGCTTATAAGGGACAAGCAGAGGAGAGGGCATTGTTTAATGCTCCTGGATCCAGCTACTCCTGAGGTCAACACCCTCTGAGCCTATTAGTTACGTGAGTAGATGAGGATATAAATCCCCCTTTCTGCACAAGTCATAGTTTGGGGTGGGATTTTCTGACGCATAATAGAAAATTTCCTATCTGACACCAAATTCTCCAGGAAGATTGAAGTAATTCACCCCTTCTGCATTAGAGAAGCTTCATGGATAGTCAGAGATGTGGAAGGAGAGGGAAAGTGGAGGTATTAGCAAGGGTGGGCTGATGGAAAACAGCCGGGTACAAACAGAAGCCACAGCACAGACCGGCTTGGCTCACCCCTGGCACCCAGGAGAAGCCTCTGGGAGAATTGAGCCCTATAGGAAGAGGGAAATCTTGCGGTTCAATGGGAGAGCACTTTGCCTTTTGTGGTCTCCTTTCCCAGAAGAGGTCACCCCAGATGCCAGAGGTTCCCAGAGCCTGCTGGCCCCTTGAATCCAGACTTCCTGCCCAGACGGGCAGCTGGGATGAGGTCATGGCTGGGGAGAGTCTTTTATCCTCTTGCTAAGCTTCTTCTTTCAGTAGCAATTGCTGTCTTGCTTAATCTCAGAATTATCTGATTGTCACAGTCGAGTTTTCCACATTAGGCAATGAGCCAACAAGTTACTTAACCTATAATTGCCCTTTAATGAAGCCCATCTTCAAAACTGAATTGTCAAAGGGAAACTTGTAAACATACAGTGAGGTCCAAGACCAAGCTGGCCCCAGACGTCGCAGCCAGGCCCTTGACTCCTCTCTGGCGTCAACCACATTTGTCTGAGTTATTGGGGCTTTATCACCAGCTGCCACCCAGAGTAGAGAGGAGGCTGGTGCTCGCAGCAGCCAGAAGCAGGTTGAGCCTTTGAAAAGCAAGCTTGCAAGTGCTCAGTTTAGGTGCACACATTCTCCCTTGCCTAGAGTCTCCCTTCTTCCCAAAGCACTGTGAAGTGTGAAAGGAATGGCCAACATCACGACCTGAACTTTGCAAAACCTAAGCAACATCTCTCTGCAGTGAACCCACGTGATGGTGGTGCAGGCCTAGACCAGGCAGCTATTACAGTAAGACTTCTTTAATATCAGCCTATCTCACCTACTCTTTACGTGGTGTGGACTACTCCTTACGCAGACCACTGGTCCACACTATGTAAAGAGTAGGTGAGAGAGGCTGACATTAAAGAAGTCTTACTGTAATAGCTGTCTGGGCTGGGCCTATACCGTGGTCAGGAGTCTGCCCTCTGGGAATGTCCAATCACATCTTAGCATGTCTGAAGTGAAATATCGTAGTCAAACATACTCAGCTGCTTCGTGGTATTCTCACAGTGACCCAGGGCACAGCAAGACAAGGGAGGGAATATTTATGGAGCACTGACTCAGGGCCAGGTGCCGTGCTGGGCACTTTATATACTTTACATCATTTAATTATCAGAACAACCCTAGAAACTCAGAAATAGTATCCCTATTTTGCAGATGAGGAATGCAGGGCCCAGAGTAGGTAAGTTGTTTGCACAGTCAGCAGCTTTGCAGGAGGGGGAAACAGGATTTGAACTCGGATTTGTCTGACGCCAAGGCTGGTCAGTGCTCCGTGGATACTTTGGTGGCTCCCTTATTGACATAAAGCTGGCCTAAAGCCATTGAGCAGTACAGATTAGAAGGGGTGTGGACTCATGGAGACAATACCATGATGTCTGGGATTTGCTTCAAAATAGCACAAGAGTGTAGGGAAGCAGATAGGATTAGAGATAAAAGGCTGGCTGTGAGATAATCGATCCTAAAGCTGGGTGGTGGGCATTGAGGGGTTCTTCAAACAGTTCCAAATAAATATTTGAAAGTTTTCATTGCAAAAATATTTAAAAATATATAGCACTTTCTCCAGAAGCCAGTGACCCTTCCCAGTACCCCATAGCACTCATACACATCTGTCACTGCCCTAAATCCAGTATGCCACCTTAGACTAAATTAATTTTTTTTTTTTTTTAGACAGAGTCTCCCTCTGTTGCCCAGGCTGGAGCGCAGTAGTGCAATTTTGGCTCACTGCAAACTCTGCCTCCCGGGTTCAAGTGATTCTCCTGTCTTAGCCTCCCGAGTAGCTGAGACTGCAGGTGCCCGTCACCATGCCTGGTTAATTTCTGTATTTTTAGTAGAGACAGGTTTTCACCATGTTGGCCAGACTGGTCTCGAACTTCTGACCTCAAGTGATCTGCCCGCCTCAGCCTCCCAAAGTGCTGGGATTATGGGCGTGAGCCACTGCACCTGGCCAAGAGTTGCCTTTTAAATTGTGTCCCTCTAAGGCTCCGAGCTCTGTGAGGATAAAAGTGGTGTTTGTCTTGTTCATTTAATAAATTTTTATAGAATGAATAAATGACAAGAGTCTGGTGCACAGTGAACATTCAACACGCTTATTGAATGCATAAAAAATCCAAATAATTGGGTCCTGAAGGCTGGCTGTGCTTTGACAAGCACATAGCTATAGAGAGGGTGTGCTGGGCAGGGGGACTGACTTGAGCAAAGGCACAAGCAGCAAACAGGCCAAGTTTGGAGGTGAGTGTCAGGGGATGGCCAGCCACAGCCAAGACAATGGTCATCAGTGATAACGCACTGTCTGAGCTACCTGGCGTGGCCAGTTTTTAATAACTTATATTTCACAGACACAGCGCTGACATTTTGTTTAATCACCAAGGCAAGGTCAATCTCCTGCCGTGGCTGCGGAAAGTGAGGCTCTCAATTTCATTCTCAGCTCGTTAATTGAAGAAAGTTGGCCAGTGTGTGCCTGGTGGATGGCAGCTCCAAATGGATGTCGACACATTTTTGAGGACTTGAGGGAAACAAAAGAATCAATTAAGGGGACAGCCTGGAGCTCCAGCTGAAAATCTAAATCCTGATGCATTTCCTAATATTGCTTTGCAAGAGAGAGAAAGAGAACACTTCCTTCTCCACTCTATGCCAAGACTTAGTACCATGTGGAAACTGCGGACTGCAAAGGCCAGAGCAGGACCCTGGGATGGTTTGGGGTCATGTAGCTCTGGCGGGGCCAGCCTGTATCCTGAGGTTCCGCAGGCTATGTGGTGTCTGGTCTCCCGCCAGCCTTCCTGATAAAAACCATACTCCACCACTAGCTTACGTTGAGGGCAGCAGGAGGCCTGCAAGGCTTAGATTACCTTCAAAGGCCTGCCTTGCACATATGGACTTATTCCACCAAAGCACAAGTCACGCAGATAGTGATGACAACAATGTAAATGTATGAAGCCTTTTATAGTTTGCAAAGAGCTTCCACATCCCTGATCTCTTCTTGCTCTCCCAACAACTATGGGAGAGTGGGAAGGAGGGAGGGGGGTCAGAAACTGAGGCTCAGAGCAGTGACGTGATGTGCCCAACATGGTGCAGCAGGGAGGCGGTAGAACAAGATGCTCCCCTCTCATCGGGGTGTGTGGTCCTTTCCAGGGATGCTGACCTTAAACCGGGCAACAGCACAGGTCTCCACTCTCCCAGATCTCATAGCCTGTCTTGGCATTTGTTATCAAGGACACTCAAACCAAGTAGGAGGATTTCTGTATGGTCTTCTTGTCTCCTAGAATTATTGATGGCTCCCATTGTCTCCTGGAAATATTGAAGACTTCCGCCTTCCAGACCTGTCTCTCTCTGAATTGTTCAAGTTATTTTGTGTCTTTGGAATATTAATCAGTCTGGGAGGGGCGATGCAACAGATTTCTCTTAGGAGAAGGCAAAATGAACACAAAGGTGTCTGGTATCATAATTCCTCTTGTCAACGCATCTTGAATTTCTCAAAGGGCCTTTGCGTTTGCTGTCTTACTTGAAGCAAGCAGTAGCCTTGCGAGCTGCCTGGGAAGATTATGATCACCTTTTTCCTTAAGGAGGAGGAAATGAAGGTGCTGAGCAGCTCTATGTCTTGTTCAACAACTTGCTTTCTGCCTTTTTCACTTTCTGAAGTTTTAAAAACAGGAAGTCAATCTTAACCTCACTTTTAGAATGAGACAGTTGGAGAGGATGGTCAGGAATAATTTTTACCCTTATTTTTAGGAAACTGATTTTAGGTGGTAATTAATACAAATATTTAAATACCTGATTGCTTCTTTTGTTCTTTATTCTCTTTTTTATTTCTCTGAAATGTAAGCTTATCTTCTCTCCCCACACCCCCTTGAAGCCAAAATGTTCAATTTTGGGTACCCTGACTTAGCATAGGTGGAGCGTTGGGTCAAGGTGGGGTAGAGCCCAGGAGTAATTGAGAAAACGCCTCTCCCTTTGATGTTTGCTCAGAATTCCTCTGTAGGCAGAGAGGAGGGTTCCCCATGCAGGGGCTGTGATGCCCTCTAAGTTCATAGTTTCTATTAGGGCTTATCACTGTGTATTATAGCCAGATGTTAATCTGCCTGGTTTTCCCAGTAGACTGTGAGAGGTCAGGGAGCAACAGATCTGCATCTGGCAATAGGGGAATTTTGGACAGGGATGTGTGTAGGAGTTAACCAGATGTGGGACATATCATGATAAACCAGGGAGTAGGAAAGAAACCCTGAACAAAAGCAGGGCCCGGAGAGATGAAAAGGAAGAGATAGAGCTTTTTAGGATGTGGAATCTGTGTCAATCTCTACAACGAACCAGGGAGGAGTCAAAAACTAGCTCTCAGGTTCTAGTTTGGACAACCAGGTAGATTCGTGGTAAGATCTTGATCAGAGCTGGGGAGCACAGGAGAAGATGCATCATGGATGGGGAAAACCGGGATGGTTTAGTTCTGAACGGACTGAGTCTAAGGTACCTGTGGGTCCGGAGTGCAGATATAAAACTGGGCACATGCCAGCCTCTTGGTGGTACTTAAAGCCATGGCACTGTGGAATTTCTGGTCCCTTTTAGTGCCCACAGGCTAAGCCTCTGTCTCTACAACCTACTACCTGGCTCCCTGATGGCTCCGAATGATCTAAAATTATTAGACATCAAAATTTCTCTTGCTCCTTTTTGGCTTCCACCACATACTTATGATGAGAATCCATGAGTCTATGTGAATCTTATTCAGTAGCTCTTTGTAAAGCATTAAAGGTCACCTAGCAGCAAGATACAACAAAGGTAGCAAAGAAACCTGGTTTCAAGACTTGGTTCAGCCGATAACTACTATGTGATATTGGGCAGGTCACTGTTTTCCTCTGGGCATCACTTTTCCCAGGGTTTGAGAGTGAAGTGGCTAAGTTCCTATGCTGGTAGTGTCAGAATAGCTTCTATTAGACTATCCCATAAAATACAGTTTTAATGTATGAAAAAAGTATTAAAAACAAGTATTCAAAAGCATTGGAGAGCTGCCAAAATGAGGCAGAAACTAGAGTGAGCTTAAGAAAATAACTTTACTGGGTGAAATTCATGTTTAATTGGTTTTTCACCTGAGTGCACAGTGCCCCTGTTTTCATGGCATGGGGTAACTAGAACTCAAGTAGAAAACCGTAGTCTTTCTGACTTTGGGTATCAGAGGCTGGAGCTCAAGGGTGCCAGAAGAACCGGGGATAAAAGGGAGACATCCTGAAAAAGAACCTCTGAGGAGGGAGCCTCAAAATCTGCATATAAATGACCCACAAATTATTGACTAACCCCTGAACTGCACATGCATGGGAATGACATCAAGAAGCCCAGCAGAAACATCAGCTAGAAGTCCATAAAAGCTGAGCAGAGAGTTCAGCTGTGGCTCAACTGCAGATGGAGACATAAAAATCCAGAGTTTTATTTCTACCAAGTTAGCAGAACAAAATTTATATTCCAGAACCAAGGAATTCACCCTAAAACTAAGGTAAACCAAATATTACATGCTGTATAATCAAGTGCAAAGTTAAGCCTCCATGAGTTCAAAGTGACCATCCAGCAACTTAACTTAACTGCCTTCCAGAATGAAAATTCAAAAGAAGATGACAGAATATAAAGTATTTACAATGTATTACCCACAATGTCCAGTATACATTTAAAAAAATTACTAGACATTAGAAGAAAAAGAAAATGTGGTTTAAGACAAAAAGGAAAAAGAGTCCATAGAAAAAGATACCAAGATGTCTCAGATGTTAGAACTAACAGATGATAATTTTAAAGCATCTATTTTAAGTTTGTTCAAGAAAATTATGGAAAATATGGTCACAGTGAGTGGATAGGGAATCTCAGAAGAGAAATAAAAAATAACAAAATGAATCTATTAAAACTGAAAAGAATAATTGAAATAAAAAATTCACTGGATGGATTTATTAGAAGATTGGAAATTACAGAAAAAAGATTTAGTGACTTGATGACTTATTGATAGAAATTCAATATGAAAAACATAGAGAGAAAAGGGATAGAAAAAATTATGAAAAAATAGTGGCTGAAAATCTTTTGACTTGGTGAAAAACATCAATCTACAGATGCAAGAAACTCAGTGAATCCCAAGCAAAATAAATATGAAGAAATAACTATACCTAGGCACATCACAGTGAATCTGCTGAAAACCAAAAATCAAGAGATACATTGAAAACAGTCATAAGAAAGAAGACATATCACATACTCAAGAGACACTATAATAGTAATGCCCTTTAAATACAACAGAATGACAATGTGAAGCACTAAAAATAAAATGGCATCTTTAAAATACTGAAAGAAAATACTAATCTACTCAGTACTCTGTATCAAGTGAAAATAGTATTCAAAAGTGAGGACAAAATTAAGACAGTTTCAAATAAGTAAAGGCTGAGAGAATTTGTTACCAGCAGGAGTTCTTCAGGATGAAAGAAAAGAAAACGCAAATCTACAAAAAGAAATGAAGATCATTAGAAGTAGAAAATACGTGGACAAACTTTAAATATAAAGACACAGATCAATAAAAGTAGAAGTATTAAAAAAGATACACACATTAGCAGAAGACAGCTTGACTGGCATTAAGACAAGAAGAATTATCATTTCACAATGATATAGAGGGTAACTCATTAGAAAGACACAGTAATTGTAATTGTAATGTGTATATATATAATAATAAAGTTTAAAAATAGGTGAAGAAAAACATATAGAACTAAAGGCAGAGCTAGAAAAGTGAACAACCATAGTTGGAGACATTAATATTCTTCTGTCATAACGTGTTAAAACAACCAGCACCTCCCCACAAAAAATAATCAGTAAGCATAAAAAGATTTAAACAACAGTATGAACAACCTTGAACTCACTGATAATTATGAATCCCTACACTCAACACCTGCAGAGTACATATTCTTTTCAGGTACAAAGAAGTAATCAATAAAACAGACCAAATGCTGGCCCAAAAGATGCATATCAATACATTTGAAAGGACTGACATCATATATAGTATGTCCTCTGACTAGAATGGAATGAAATAAGAAATCAATCACAATAAGATATTTATATATTTAGAAAACCCCCAAATATTTGGAGATTAACAACACATTTTTGCATAAGAAAGCAATTGTATGAAAAATTAGAAAATATTTTGAACAGAATAAAAGTGAATATGCAGTATATCAAGACTTGTGGCATATAGCTAAAGTAGTGCTTTAACTATGTATTTAAACACTTATAATAGAAAAAAGATCTAAACATCCACTTTAAGAAGCTACAAAAAGGAAAAAACTTAAACCCAGAATTAGAAAGAAATAATAAAGATTAGAGATGATAATAATGAATAGAAAATTGAAGAACAATTGATAAACTAGCAAAGAAAATGCTGGTTCTTTTAAAAGGTGAACAAAATTGATAAAGCTTTAGTAAGACTCATCGAGAAAAAAGAAATATAAATTGCAAATATATATATGTATATGTATGTGTATATATACATATACACATGTAGATGTAGAGAGAGAGAAAGAGACAGAGAGGAAGAGAGAAAGAGAAAAGTGACATCATTACAGATCTTACAAACACTTGAAGGATAACAAGAGGATGTTATGAACAACAATACTATCAAATTTTATAACGTAGGTAGAATGGACAAATTATCTGAGAAGCACAACTTACCAAAACTGACATAAAAAGAGGCAAAAAGATTGAACAGCTCTGTCTATTAAAAAGATTGACTTTAATGTAAAAACCTTCTAATCATGAAAACTCCAGTGTCTGATGATCTCACTCATTAATTTCATCAAATACTTTAGGAAAGAATAATATTAATCTTATAAAAAATGCTTTCAGAAGAAAAAAAATGAGAGAGCACTTCCCAGCTCACTTTATGAGGCCAGCATAATCCTGATACCAGAATTGACAAAGCCAAAAAAAAGTACATACTAATATCTTTCATAGACACAGATATAAAATGTCTTAATAAAAAATTCACCAAGTGAATTTAGTAACATAAAAAGATAATACATCATGGCCAAGTGGGGTTCGTCCTGGGAATGTAAAGTTAATTTAACATTTGAAAAGCCAAATAATGTAATTCACAATATTGATTAAATAAAGGAAAAAACATGTGAAAGGAAAAAAAATATGTGATCATCTCCATAGATCCCTAAAAATAATTTGGCAAATTCAACATCCAATCATAATAAAAATCTTATCAAACTAGGAAGAGAAGATAATTTCCTCAGTTTAATAAAGGATATGTCAAAAACTCACACTTAACATAAATATAACTTAATATAAAATATTAAA
Organism: Chlorocebus sabaeus; assembly: GCF_047675955.1. NCBI lineage: Eukaryota > Metazoa > Chordata > Mammalia > Primates > Cercopithecidae > Chlorocebus > Chlorocebus sabaeus. The sequence goes on along the minus strand of NC_132929.1, from coordinate 46,118,302 downwards.
TGCTTCCCCCAAGATGGAAATAAGGCAAGAATATCTATTCTTACCACTTTTATTCATCACTGTGCTGGAAATACTAGACAGTGCAATAGTAGAACAAAAAAGGAATAAAAGGCATTAAAATGTGAACAAAAGAGGTAAAACTGTCTTTATAGACAGTATCATTTTTTATGCACAAAAGCTTAAGAACTCAACAAAGCAACTAATAACTGAATTTTTAAAGGTCACAAGATACAAGATCATACAAAAGTCTACTGTCTTTCTATGTACTAGCAGCAAAAAACTGAAAAATTAAAAGTTTAAGTCATTTTACATTAATATCTCAAAACATAAAATACTTAGGAATAAATGTAATAAAATATGAACAATATTTGTCATAAAATGACAAAATATTGCTAAAAGACATTTAAATAGACTTTATAAGTGAGGAGCTATTTCATATTCATAAATTGAAAACCTCAATATTGTTAAGATGTCAAGTCTTCCCAAATATATCTGCAGATTAAAGCAGTCCCAAAGAGAATCTCAAAATGTTTTTGTAGAAAATGACAAGAAACATGTCATTACAAATTTATATGGAAAAACAAAGCTAAAGAATAGTCAAACAATATTGAAAAAGAAAGACAAATTTAGAGGCCTTATACCACCTGACTTCAGGACTTACTGTCAAGCTACATAATCAAGACAGTGTGGTATTGGTATAAGGAAAGACATATAATGGAACAGAATAGAAAGACCAGAAATAGACTCACATATATACCATGAATGGATTTTCAATTAAAGGGCTAAACCAACTTAACAGGGAAGTGAAAGTCTTTGCAACAAATATCAAACAACTGGATAAATCTATGGTAAAAATAAACTTAGGGCCCTATGTATCACCACACACAAACATTAATTCTAGACATATCATAGACCTAATGATAAGAGCTAAAACTATAAAAATTTTTGAAGAAAACATATTTGTGACCTGGGGGCATAAAAATAGCCAATAAACACATGAAGCAGTGTTCAACATCATTAATCATCAGGGGAATGCAAATTAAGACTACAGTGAGCTACCATTACGCACACATCAGGATAAAGACAGACAACATGAAATGTTAGTGAGGATGTGGAGCAACTGGAACCCTCATCCACTGCCGGTGAACGTAAAATAGTAAAACCACTTCAATTATACATTTCTTCTTAATTGAATCATTTGCTTACTTGTGACCTAGCAATTCCATCAATAGGTATTTATCCAGGAGAAATGAAAATGTGTCTACACAACTTGTATATGAATGATCATTATTACAGCTTTATTCACAATAGCCAAAAATTGAAAACAACCAAAATGTCCACAAACAGAGCCACTGGATAAACAATTTGTGATATCTCCATATACTGGAACAGTATCCCGCAGAGATTGGAATAAATCATCAATACACACAACATCATGAATGAATCTCACAGACATCATGAAAGTAACAGTAGAGAAAAGAACAAATATAGTATGCTTTCTATTTATGTGAAGATCTAGGGTAGGCAAAACTCAGCCCTGGTGACAGAAATCAGAATGGTTGCCTTGGGGTGGATATGATTGGAAGGGACACAAAAGAACTTTCTGGGGCAATGGAAGTGTTCTATACCTTGGTTGACATGGTATACATGTTTATCTGAAGATAACGTATGTGCATTTCACTGTGTGTCAATTTTGAGCCAATTTTAAAAGGAAAAACAAAGGAAGTTAAAAAACAAAAACATAGGACTCTGATTCCAGGAGTCTTGAGTGCCCACACCTAGGGCTTAATCACAGCGGGGCTGTGGTCAGTGCTTTTCTTTCTCTGCATTAGCTGGAGCTACGGAAAGAAAGGCTCAGCAGATTGGGTGCCTGGGAAGCCTGTGGGCCTGTCCTGTCCTCAGCTGCCTGAACGAGTCACTTCAATTTAAGAAGTGTCTACAAATTAATCCTGAAGTCTGTGTGAGCCCATCAGTGTTACATGCTGGTCTCCTCTGAGTCTGTGTGTGTTTTATTTTAAGTTTCCTGCCTCTCCTTCACTGTCATGGCCTTCAGAAAAAATAACCATTTCCTTGGAATGATGTGTGACCCCGCCAATCAGAGGATAAGTTGTCTGGCCAACTTGGGCAGCCAACAGAGGAAAATTTCCTGGAGGGTTACACCACTGGTTGGATCTAAAAGGACTAAAGCTTTCTTACAGCCCTCGTGTCCAAGAGGAGGGAGGAGGGCCAGATGACCTGGAAAAGATACACAAATAGAGGTTCCGAGCTATGACACCTACACAAGTCCAGTTCAGTCCTTTCAGGAACCCCCACCTCCCCAGCGCCAGCATTGCCTCCACACCGCCTCTCTTTGAGCTTCCCATTGCTGGGAAACCAGATAGATGACTTGCCCACAGGACAAGGGGAAGGAAGAGAAGAATCAAGGAGACGGATAAGACAGGAGAAAGGGGAAGGGATGCTTAAAAAAAAAGAAAAGGATCTTTTGGAGTCAGAGGGGAAAGTTTTTGTTGCTGGTCTCTCAAGGCATGGGATTGACTAGCAACAATTTCATCCTTTTGTAGAGGGTTTAGTGCTTTTCAAAATGCCCACATCTTATACCATGAGGTGACCTGGCCAGGTATCAAGACCCCCCACTTTTAACAGATGAGGAAACAGAGGCTAGAAAGCTCAGGGCACTTGTTCAAGTTGGCATAGCAAGGGAAAGCACCAAGTGGGAATTTGGCCAGATTTCCTGATGGCCACCCCTTTTCCTGGGGTGGGGGACATCCCCTGGGCACTTTTCCCCCTTTGCTCTCTCACCAACACTCATCAGATCAGCCGTGAGGATGGGGGGAATTCTGTCTGCAGGGTAGAATCATGTGCAAGGTGAAGGAGCTCAGCTTCCAGCCCAGGGCCTTTTTAGGAAATGTAGCTCTGCATGAAACACTTGGCTTTGATGGGAAGGAAAGAAGTAGGTCTACTAATTAAAGGTCATTTAGGATTTTTTTTTAGCTTTAAAAACAGAGGAGATATGTTTAATTCAGGCTCACCACCGTCATGGAGCATTTCCGTGAAGCTTGGGGCTCTCTATGCACAGTTTCTCTGACTCCAAAAGATCATTGGATTTTCTTTTCCTCTCTTTCTGGTTTTGTTTTGATTTTGTTGTTGTTGTTTTCATTTTAAAAATACACACCCTCTGGAGTTGAATACTTTGACTTCTTTGATGCAAGGGAAGCCAACCATGGATTTCTAAAGTTAGACAGAAAGAAGTTGACATTGGCAGGAACTAAACCACAAGCCTCAGAAGCATCTGCACTGCTGGGCCCCGGTCCACAGCCGGTGCGGTCAGCATCATGTCATTATGCTCTCTTGAGAAAACTAGAGACCCAGAGACCTGCCGGTTACACTGCCATTGGCTCCCTGCCCCTGGACAGGCAGGGACTAAGTGTCAACTAGGAATTGTAATCATCCCTGCCTCATGGGGGCGGGGGATGAGGGGATCTGGGAGAAGAAGGGGGAAGAGGGCCCACTTGGTATGAAAATCCAGAGGGACTCCAGTGTGCATCCGAGTTTCCTAAAAGAGGAAATGCCTCCTCTCCAGAAACAATGATGTAAATACCTCTGTGGTTTTACTCCATTGAGCTGCGCTTACTTGTTGCCTCTTAGAGTAGAACCTTTCCTTCTTATAGAGAATTCTTTCCACCAGGATTGGATGGGGCTGATCCTGCCTGCTCCCTGGCCACATGACCCGAGCCAGGCCAGTCAGAAGCCTGCCTTCCTTCTGCTCCGGGCTTGCTAAAGTGGCAGGGCTTCCAATACTCACCTTGCCTGTGACATGGAGAGAGCAAGTAGGAGGTGGGAGAGAGAGAGAGATGGCAATCTTTAATGCTATCATTTGAGTTTCTGGATACAACTATGCCTGAAGGTAGGTAGATTACTTCTATGAGCTAATAGATTCTTTCTCTCTCTCTCTCTCTCTCTTTCTTTCTTTCTCTCTCTTTCTCTCTCCTTCCTTCCTTCATTCCTTCCTTCCTCCCTCCATCCCTCCTTCCCTCTCTCTCTTTCCTTCTTCCTTCCTTCCTATCTTTCCCTCCCTCCCTCTCTCTCTCTCTCTCTCTTTTTTCTTTCTTTCTTTCTTTCCCTCCCTTCCTTCCTTCCTTCCTTCCTTCCTTCCTTCCTTCCTTCCTTCCTTCCTTCCTTCCTTCCTTCCTTCCTTCTTTCCTTTCTTTCTTTCTTCTCTCTTTCTCTCTCTTTCTCTTTCTTTCTTTCTTCCTTTCTTTTCATATATTTACTTTAGATTTTATTCCTGCCACTTGCAACTGAAAGAGTCAAGTAATATGTGTCTCACTCAACTTTACATCTCTAGCACACTCGGCACACAGGAGCATGCTTGTTAAATGAAAGTTTGAGTGTCTTTAGAAAGAAATAAAGTTGCCAGGCATGGTGGCTCATGCCTGTAATCCCAGCACTTTGGGAGGCCAAGGCAGGCGGATCACCTGAGGTCAGGAGTTCGAGACCAGCCTGACCAACATGGAGAAAGCCTGTCTCTACTAAAAATACAAAATTAGCTGGTACATGCCTGTAATCCCAGCTACTCGGGAGGCTGAGGCAGGAGAATCGCTTGAACCTGGGAGATGGAGGTTGCAGTGAGCTGAGATTGTGCCATTTCACTCCAGTATGGCCAACAAGAGTGAAACTCCATCTCAAAAAAAGAAAAGAAAAGAAAAAAATAAATAAAGTTGGGGTGAAGGAAGAAAGTGCATTGTTGGGCATTTACCAGCTCTCTCTGTTGGGCACTTTATATAAATTATTTCAGTCATTATAGTGTTGCAGTATTACGACTATGATCTCCACTTGAAGGTTACGTAAAATAAGGAAGAAAGAGCTCCCAGTGAAAGTCCAGACCTTCAGATGTGGGATGGAGCCTTCGAGCCAGGCTCTCTCTGACACCTCAGAAGTTGGTCCATCGAATGTCTGCTCCTCACAGTGGCCTGTGTGTGCTGGCCCTTGGCCTTCTGGGAGATCCTAGACCAGAGTTGTGGGGCTCTCTGTACCACTTCCATGCTTCCCCTTGGATATCAGGAGGAGGTCTCTTTCCAGGGGCTGAACACTGCAAACATACAAGTGAGTTCTCAGGTCCCTGACTTCCCCAACCATCCACTTCTCTCCATGATCCTATATCCTTTCTCATCGCTTGACCTAGTCCACACCAGCTCCACCAAATTCACATCCCAAATTTGTGTTGCTCAGTGGATCCAAGATCAGGCCAACGTGAAATGTGTTGGGTGCAGCTGTGGGTCCCTGGCGTCCGGAAATTTCATGGTACCGTCTGTGTGAGAGGGCAGCCCACTGTTGGTAGAACAGGATGAGGGTCTTGAAGTTGTATCTGAGCTCTGTATTTGCATTTTCACCACGACTTAAATGACCTCAAATGACAGGATAGGAAAGACCTCAAAAATCATCTAAAGAAGTACAACCTAGAGTGCTTCCTGACATTCCCTGACCCTGGCTCCCAAACTCGAGAGAGACAGTGCTGGTCACTCACAGAACTTCTTCCTGCTGAGCTCAGATACACTTTCAGATCTTTCCCACACGGTTCTGTGAACTGCCCCATCAGTCACTGGGAGGTAGCTCACAAAAAAGAGTACTTGCCCTCAGACCTAGTTCAAGACCCTCATTTTTTGCCATTGTGAAAATAGAGATCCAAAAGGCTGAAAGGACTTGTCCAAGGTCATGTAGCCCAGCTGGAACTTGAAAACATACCTTTTGATTCTCTTAAGTCTACTGTTCTTTCTTCTGAATGTGCTGACTTAGTACCATTAGTCGATGGTAAGATGCCAACCCAATTCAAACTCTACATATGCTTCACTGGAAAATCAATCAAGCAAATTGATAGAGCTCCGTGCCGTGGAAAGAACGCTGAGCTGGGATTTTATCTCTGGTCTGACAATAAACCAGCTGCGTGGCCTTGGACCAGTCAATTCACTTCTCTGAGTCTCAGTTTCCTCATCCGTCTAATTGTGGGGGCAGGGTGATTTTTATGATCTGTAAGGTACCTTTAAATACGAATAATCTGTGATTTCATTTGGCCAGAATTATGCCAGACATTTTTCTATCTATAAACAGAAGAGAAGACACAACTATACAAGAAGCAACAAAGCATTAATATAATTAATATAACCTTTAATTTGTATAATTAAGGGCCAGGAGATGTGGAACCTACTGAGGCCCTCTGGGAGTTAAGAGGAGGGAGTTCTGAGTCGTAGGAAGTTGTCTTTGTGGAGAGGAGGATTCAGCCTGGCCCTGGAGGATGGGTGGTAGATGGGAGACAATGGCACTGCAGGCAACAGGAGGAAAATAAAGTGGCAGCAAGGTGAGATACGCAGTGCATGTTTAGCAACAGAATAGCCTGACTGGAGAGGAGGCAAAGGAAGTCTGAGGAATGCTTTAGGGAGTCAGAGGTAAGCATGGAGCCAGTGTCACATGAAATGTGGAGGAGAGGTCCTGTTCTCTACAGAGACCTACAGGAGAATCTTTCGTTTTGTTGAAGAAAGGGTGAAAATGACAGAAATTCAACTCAAACTGGCTTAACCGAAACAGTGGATTTATTAACTCAGACAATCAAAAACCCCAGGTTAGACTTCAGCCGTAAGTGGACCCACAGGCTCAAAAACTCTCACTGGGAATGTGCCCTTCTCCATTTGTACTTTCTTCTGTGTTGACCTCATGCCCAACAGCCATTTCCAGCTGGTGGCAAGATGGCGCCCAGCAGCTCCCAACTTACATTTTGCCACTTAAGACCAGTGGAAAGAGAACTCTTTATTCTGCCAGTTTTGTGAAAGTCCTGGGGTGGATGCTCATTGACTCGGATGTGATCTCGTTCCCATCTCTGAACCAATCACCAAGGCCACGGGCGGGATGCAAGGCCCTGATGGACCAGGCCTGGGGCACAGGCTCATCCCTGGAGCCGGAGAGTGGGATCTGCCCCAGAGGAACTGGGGAAACTGAAAATGGGATGGGATGATGATTCCTAGAGAAAAATCATAGGGCCACTATCAAAAGTAGGAGTGGGGGCATCCCGGATAAGCAAACCCAGCAGATGTCCAGCACCAAGAGTATTTCATCAGGCTTCATGTGGAAGAAACTAGGACGTGTCTTTAAGACAGAGCCAGACTAAGCAGTGATTCCGCCTAGGGGAACTCAGTTACTCAACTCTGAAACCTGCTGGGCAAGGGTTCTGAGAGGCCGCCACTAGGTGGATGGGACGAGAGCCTCGGGGCAGGTCTCATCTTTCTTACATTAATACTTCTTGGAGAGACTCAGCAGCAGGGCAGGAATTTGTTAAATTACATAAACATTATTGTGACCCGTAAAATTCAATGAATCTCGGCCTGTTTACCCTCCGCTGGCTTTAATGTTTGCACAGTGTAATTTAATGTGTCAATTTGCTCTCAAATAAAAAACATCTGGCCCTCTGACATGCCAAAGAAACCAGAGAGCTGATGTTCAAAATCAGCGAAAAGTCCCAATCAGGGATGATGTTTTGAGGAAGGAAAAAGAAGGCAAGAGGCTCAGAAAAGGAAGCCAAGAGCGTTAGGATCCATTCCTGGCGGAGTGACAAGCCTCTGTTTGTGAATCTGTAAGATCAGTAAATTTTATCCTAATTAGAATTAAGAAAAGCCGAGAAGAGCACATACCATCTTTAACTGGCACCCATTGTGCAATTAAATTTCCTGCGGCTGTCCCTGCCAATATTGACATTCATGCTATTGGATTTTTAACAATCTTATTATTTTGTAATTGAGAGGAGCAAGAAGGAAATTATGCTTTTCTATATAGATGATCTTCCCAGCTAAAGTACCCCTTCCTATGGCAGTTGGCTTGCCTAAGCTCTTTCCCTCCCTGGGGGTTGGTGGGGCTTGGGGAAGAGGAGGGGAGCGGGGACTGGCTGAGTGTGTGGTTTTCCAGTAAGATCATCTATGCAGCCCGTCTTGCTTTGGTCTCCAGTAAATAATGGTACTGTTCACTCCTGCAGACAGAGGCAGGGCTTGGCAGGCCGGTCTGAGTTGGAGGCGCTGACCTAAATAGAGCAGGACAGGGGAAGCAGGTGTGGCATTCAAGGCTTTTCAGGGGCCACCTACCTGCTACTGGTGGCTGCTCATTGACTCTGACTGGGCCCTCCCCAGGAGCTGGGCAGGCTGAGGTGGCCCGACGGACACTTCATCTATCTCCCTCTCCAGCAGCTCTCTTTCTTAGCACCCAAGGCCAGGCCAGGCTGAAGGAACCAGGGAGGGATGGTTTCCACTCCCCAGTTTCTCACCCCAGTAAATGCTTGAGACGTCCTGATGAAAAAGAGCTGGGCCTGGAGCCCGGGCAGCCACCCTGCTGGAAGGAGCGGAGCCTGCTTTCCTGGCCGTGGAATGACGGGGTCAAAGCGAGTTCAGGCTTTGCTTTAATTGAGTAGAAGATAGTTCTTCCTTAAGGGAGCCCTGAAATAGTGCTTCGGCTGAGCAGAATGACTTCCCATATTGTCAGAAGGGATTAGCCTGGCTGGTTTGTAAATAAAGAGTGATCCTTCTTTCCCCTCTAGGACAAACAGATCATATTTTCTTCAGATCACCGGGGACGGGGCTCCCTCTAATCAAGTCCTTGACATTTCAGTAAGACTCAAGGAGTTACATGTTTTCCATGATTGAGCCTTTGTTAATTACCCATTTTCCTAAACTATTGCTATTTTCCAAATCCAAAACGTTTTGGGGAAGTGGGAAAATGAAATGTCTCTCCAATGATGTGAAGATGAAGGGGAGGGACAGAAGTAGAGGTGCAGAAAGGAGCAGGTCTCTTGAGGCTGAGACTACATCATCCTAATAAGCACCAGGGAACAGCTCCCCGGACCACTGTGGTGCTTTCTAATCTCTTCATTTTTCCATTCATTTGGGCAACAATAGTTTCTGTAGCCCTTGCCAGGCGCCAGACATCATGCTGGCCACCCAGGACAGAGTAAGACCTGTCTCTGCCTGCTCCAAGGAGCTCCAGTCTAATGGGAAAGACCAGCCTGTAGGCTAATTACAACCACAAAATGTCCTGAAAAATAAACATCATGGAATCCCAAGTAAACAGCAAAACAAAACAACAAGAGAAAAACGAAACCAAAAACCAAAGCTTTGTCTGAGGAGAACAAGGAAGACCTCACAGAGGAGGTGATGCAGTGTCTCCCAGGATGAGTAGGAGTTGGCCACCCTAGCAAAATGGTAACAGAGATGGCTAACCCAAAATGTCTGGTGCTATTCTAAGGGCCCTATACATATGCACTCATAGAATCCTTACAATCTTTTACTGCAGATGCTCTTTTTTTTTTTTTTTTTTTTTTTTTTTGAGACAAAATCTGGCTCTGTCATCCAGGCTGGAGTGCAGTGGTGGTCATAGCCCACTGCAGTCTCAATCTCCTGGGCTCAAGCTATCCTCTTGCTTTGGCCTCCCAAAGTGCTGAGACTACAGGCATGAGCCACTGCACCCAGCCCAGATGCTATTTTTACCCCCATTTTCAGATGAGGAAGCTGAAGTGCAGAGAGAAAAGAAACTTTCTGGGCCAGGAAATGGCATGTGGGAAAGGACACACTTTTGGGAAGGTAGGGAATGTTGATGGACAGTGGGGAGGGGCTCCTTTGAAAGCTGTGGGGAAGTAACCTGCTCAGATTGTTTTTAGGAGGAGGACAGCACAGCGGTGGAGGAGCCAAACTGAGAAGGAACAAAAGGCCAGCAACAAAAATAAGGGCCCCTTCCAACTTCCAACCACCACATGCTCCTGTCATCTCCCCACCCCACCCCGCACCAGCTCCCAGGAAAGGAGCTGAAACTCTGGCCTGCTTCTGTGGGCACCAAAACCTGACTTACTATGTGATCCTCCCCTCCATTCTCATCCCATAGATGGGCATGGATAATTAGTTCCACGGATCAAAGCCAAAGGGTGTTGTCTCACAGCAGTGAGGTGGGGGTAACACTTATGACTCCCATAGGAAGCTCTATGAAAGGGGACAAAAGCCCCCAAGGCTGAACCTACACCAGAAGAGCCAGGGCTCTGCTGTGACATACTGTGGCCACACAGAGGAAGCGTCCTTGCCTTTCTGGGTTGGCTGCTGCTTTCTTGAATGATCTGCATTTGCATCCTTTTCTCTTGAATAATCCTCCCTTCACCAAATCTATCTATCTACCTCCTGCAGCTTGTGTCCACTCCAAACACAGATGACAAGAAGTCTTGGCAACGCAGCCTAAAGAAACACTAAGCAAATTGTTCCTTGTCGTCCTGACCTATGTAAGCCAAGAGCTCCACTTTATAACTTGGGAATGCACAAATATTTACAGTTGTAGGGAAGGGAGCCAATGTCTGCTGGAGGGTCCTAGAATAGGAAAGGAGCTAAGAGTTTGTCTAGCCCAGCCTCATATTCACTATAGGAATGGCCTCCACAGAGCCCTTGGCAGTGGTCACTCAGCCTCCCCTTGCTGGTCCCTGTGATGGGAAGAAAAGTCATCCTCCTCTGAGAAAGTGCTTTCTGTTGATCTTATCATTGGAAAGTTTTCTGACATCGAGCCAGAACTGCCTCCCAGTAACTTTGCCCTTGGTTTTGGATGGGTCTCTAGGGCCTCACAGCCTGGGTATCTTCTTTCCCATGACAGCACGTTAAAGGCTAGAACTCAGCCTCCCTGTCTGCCTTCCTTTGTCTCTTCTTCCTCAGTTCCTTTGTTCTTTTCTTGGGGGCCTTCATTCATTGGCCCCTCATCACTCGGGTCACCTTTCCTTGCCATGTCCAACACATCCTAGTTGGTCAATATCTGTCTTAACATATGATACCCCCAAATTCATCGCAGAGCTATAGTTGAATTGCTTTCTAAGATCTGAGCCCTGTGCCATTAATTCCTCATCTCTAAAACTCACTTTAGCTATCCAGGGCATGTAAGCAAGAGAAGAAGGAAGGAACGAAGTCTTCTTGAACCCTTGTAATGCTAGCTAATGTTCTCGTTCTTTCTAAACACTCAGGGCTCAGAACTGGCGCAGGAAGTAGATACTCTCCTCTTTGTTTCACACATGCAGGAACTTGGTTTTCTGACATAGAACTGAAAATAAGGAAGTAAGCAAAACAAGTCTTTAAGGAGGCTGAGCAGACGCCAGAAAGTCACCAGAGTCTATTATTTACTCTTCCTTTACATTCATTTCTGCCAAGATTTATTTGGTATCAGTAGAACTGATTTTAAATCCTGGCTCAGCCATTTTCTAGCCGTGTGACCTCAGGAAAGTTATTGTCTAAGGTGACTAACCCATCACAAATTGCCCTGGTCTGTCCTGGTTTCAAAACTGCAAATGCCATGTCCTGGGAGATCACTCCTTTCTGGGCAAATTAGCACAGTTGGTCACCCTATTCAATCAATGTTCTCTTTGTGATATCAGGATAACAGTAACCCACCTCACGAGGTTGCTATAATTTTAACTGAGATAATATATTTGGAAGACCTGGCAATGTGCCTGGCACATAGCAGATACACAATTAATGTTCTGTTTAATTTGAAAGTCTAGTTAATTATGGCAAATTAGAAAGAAGTCAAAGACTGAGAGGTGGCCATGAGCAGTTTAACCGGAAAACCATTTTTAAAAACACCTGGAAACATAAACCGAGACACTCGGTAGAGGGTCATCTGTACTGTGAGGATCTCAAGGTCCTCTGTACTGTGAATATCTCACTGGAGTTCAATGAGCCACGGTAATTGTCGTCCTTGAGTGAGACTCTGCAGACAGAGGAATGGCTAAATCTTCTGCGTTATACTATGTGTTATAAGGCAGGATAAGGTGGGATACATTGTGGAGTAAGTGCCACATGAAATTTAATGAAGGCTTTAGATCTTTAAGCATAAGTATTCAACTGTCTAACAGGATGGCAGCCAACCAGCATGGCAGAGGGAAGGAGGACTGACGAGGGTCCCAGGAGAGTCCGAGTCTGCAGTCAGCTCACTGCCTAACTATAGACAGATTGTCCTCACAGTTCCGTTCCTGTCTCCTCATCTGTGAAATGGGGAAGAGAAAGTAGACAAGGTGTTGTCTAACAGAAAGGCAGCAGAGTGGGGTGGTCAAGAGCACGGATCCACCATCCACTAGCTGTGTGAGCTAGGACAAGCAAGCAGATCCATCCTCTGCACCCTGCTCTCCTGGCCTGTAATCTCGTAGGGATGTTGTGAAGATTTTATGAACTGATGTATTCCTGGTGCATGTTGAGTTCTCGGTAAGGATCAGCTCTTATAGTTACTATCCCTTCTGGGTCTCGCACTCCATGACAAAGGGTGTCATCTCTCTCTCTCTCTCCCCTCATCACCAAGGGTTAATGCAACATAAGCTTTCACTTGAGTGTTTTGTAAGTTTCTTTTCCCTCCCCAGCCCGCCGCATCACTCAGCTGGCTCATGTTGAACTTGAGGCAGACTAAAAACTCCTGATCTTTTTTTATGTGAATTGCAGTCCAGCCAGGTCTCTCTCATCCTGTTCTTGTGCAACTGATTTTTGGAAACTGCATTCAAGACATTAGATTTATTGATGCTACATTTCATCTGGTTGCTTTTGACCCAGCATTCTTGACTGTCGAGATCATCTTGATCCTTAATTCTCTCATCCCCTCCAGCTTTGAGTCATCTGCAAATTTAATGCATATGCTTTCCATGTCTTCATCCAGATCACGGGCTTAAAAAAGCTATTTTACAGATAAAAATAGAGATAGAGATATAGGCCACTAGGTAGATCAAGAGGGACTTTGTATGCCAGGCTAAGCAGTGGGGATTTTATCTTGTGGGAAGCAGAGGCTCTTGGTCCTCAATCAGCTTTTAAGCCTTTTCTGAACATACCCACTTACAGACACTCATATGTTGCCCCTGGATCTCGGAGTGTTTTCACTGATGACAATGAGAGTTCACCCCTCAGCCACCCTAACTGTGGCCTCTTCTAAACTACTGAACTCACCGCGATGGTCTGAATCCCTTCCTGTCTGCACCACATGTAGCCCCAAGGCCCAGGCCTATTCTTCTCTCTCTTGTTGCTTCTCAAACTGAGGCCACCCCTACTTTGGGGCCAGCCAAATACCTGTTATCAATCCAAGAAATAAATTCTCTCTCGTTGGTTCAGGAAGGCATGGACCACGATGACTTCATGTGCTTCCTACTCACATGTTTCCATTTTAACAGGGGCCTTCGATGTCTGAACTGAAAGGCCAGAGCTGTGGTGGTTCTGCTGGTAGCCACCTGTAGCTGTCTGGATCTCCACGCTGCCCAGGGCACCATGGGCATCCTGTATCACAGCACAGTGCAACCAGTTGGTTTGTGGGCATGACTACAAGTCGTTATGAAAAGGCTGAGGGCAAGACGATAGGGAAATGTGAACAGGAAAATTCTAGAAGTAATTTTCATATAAATTAATTTAAATAACAAAAAACCCAACCATTTAAGTTTCTCTGGGTAATCTGGCAACTCTCTGGTACTGTGCTAACCAGGCAACCATTGGTTACAGAGTTTCCAAAACTCCGTGTCCACTCCAGGCCCTGCTCCAGGCACCTGGCCAAGCACACTCAGCCCCAGGACACAATAAGCATAGCCAGTCCTTCTTTGATGTCCTTGGTATCAGAACCTTCCCATTTTACCCTACAGGACTCCCAGGATTCCTTTGTAGGGAAGAGTTTGATGATGATGATGGTGAAGATGGTAAAGAAGAGCAGTTACCCCTGATTGAGCGCCTTCTGTGTGCCAGGCATTGTGCCAGAGCCTCTAAACAAACCATCTCTAATCTTTTCAACCTTAGGAAGCATATTTTTAAGATTCCCATTTTATAGAGGAGTAAACTGAGGCTCACAGAGATTACAGTAACTTGCCTGCATCCACAAGAAATAGCAGAGCTGGAATTTGAACTCTGGGTTTTTCTGATTCCAAAGTCCACTGTATCCACCACCCTGTTTCTGTAGCTTTCCAAGAACTCCCACTGTTATTCTCTCTTTTGACCAGAGCAGTCTTATGGGGGTGATAGGAAGCTGAGATGAGTAGAACGCTGCCCGTCGCCGAGGCAAAGTGCAGTCCATAGGCTTGCAGGCTCACTGAGGTGGAGCTGGATCTGGCAGCAGCCTTCTTACTTGTAATGCAATGCTATTTATCCCCGTGGTGATATCCTGATAGTCGGGAGGGAGCCTAAGGATGGCTTAGTGGGGAAGCTTTTGCTTTTGGGAAGGTAGCAGTAGCAGGTGGTCTTGAAGGGAAACTGTAGTAACTGTATGATAGTTAAGCATGGAGGTTCTGCAATTAGAAAGTGCCAGGTTCCAAGGGGCTCCAGCCTTTACTACCTATGTGAAGTTGGGTAGATTATATTACCATCCTGAGCCACCATTTACAAATGGGGTAATAAGAGCACTTCAGTGAAATACTATGAGTTGAGTGAGATAATTTACACAAAGCCATCAGCATGGTTTGGGCACATTTCCAGTGCCTAACACCTAACACACATTGGCTCTGATGACGATTTTTTTTTTTTTTTTTTTTTTTGAGACAGAGTCCTACTCTGTCACCCAGACTGGAGTACAGTGGCACGATCTCAGCTCACTGTAACCTCCACCTCCCAGGTTCAAGCGATTCTCCTGCCTCAGCCTCCTGAGTAGATGGCATTACAGGTGCCCACCACCACGTCAAGCTAATTTTTGTATTTTTAGTAAAGACAGGATTTCACCAGGTTGTCCAGGCGGGTCTCAAACTCCTGATCTCAAGTGATTCACCCTTCTTGGCCTCCCAAATTGCTGGGATTGCGAGCATAAGCCACCATGCACAGCCTACCATTATTTTTCTTACTTCCGTCGTTACAGCGATCTACATTGATAAATGTTTTCATAAGTGCCCTTGACTTGCTCATCCTACACAGAGGCGTTATGTCCCCATTCTACAGACTGGACAACTGGGCACTGATCCAGAAGGTGATCTGCCCAAGGTGATCCAGGAAGGACTGAGCAGAGCTAAGCCTTGAGCCCCTGACCCCACGGTGAGCTCCCGTCCCCAGCATGCTGCAGCTGTTCATCATTCCTGAGTCCAGTTTCACATTTCCAGCACTTCTCAAATGTTAATATGTGTCTCCATTACTAGAGACCTTGTTCACATGCAGGTTCTCATTGAGGAGGGCCAGGCGGGCCTGAGGCTCTGCATTTCTGGCAGTCCTCCGAGGGAGGTCAAAGGTGCTGGTTCTGGGGCCTCACTTTGGTTGAGGGTCTCCTTCAGCTGGTAGGGGTCCCTCGAGCAGGCTCAGAGAAACAAAAGGCCAGCCCTGGGGCCCCTGGGACTGGGATCTGCAGGAGTCCTTAAAGTTACCTTCTAAGTGTGGCCCCCATAGGGGGATTCTAAGGAGAGATGGGATTTGGGAGCCACCTCCTAGCAGGGTTGCCACAGCCTGCCTTGCCCTCTTGCTCACCATCTCTTTCTGCTTCCTTCTGACTGCTTCCATGGGAGCCTGACAGCTACAGCAAAGTATTCTTGCTCTCCCACGCCGAGCAGGAGCTACATGACCGGGTGAGTGTGGGCAGCCTGCAGAGAAGGAGCTGACATTTGTCTTAATTGGAGTTACCGTGTAAACCCCGACCGTCTCCTCCTCGTGTCCATGGCCTTTGATGGGCGGGGAAGGGGGCTGTGAACAGAGAGAGGTTCATAATGTCCCTGGGGATACATGACGTTATTAATGTAGGCTCTGGAAGGAGATGTTCCCACTCGTCAGCAGGGAAAGTGAGCTGGAGGTGAGTTAAAAAAAAAAGAAAAGAAAAGAAAAAAAGAGAGCGAGAAAGAAAGAAAAAGAACACAGGTATCTAGGCAAGAAGAGTGGCAGAACTCCCCCCAGGGCAGATACCCTCCTGCCCCTCCCATGGGTCACCCCTGTTTCTCAAAACCAGCCTCTAACCCAGAGGTTTTCAAACTCAGCTATCAATTGTAACCTGGGAGCTCTAACAATTGCTGATGTCTCTGCCCCAGCCATCTTTATTTCATTGGCCTGGGGGGTGGCCTACGGACATTGGGGTTTTAAAGCCCCCAGGTGATTCTATGTGTGGTGGGGCTGCAAAACTGCAGGTTGAATCTTAGCTTCTCCAGGAAGCCACCTCTGATTAGCTGGTGCTCATCTGTGAGCCCATTGGAGCTGACACCTTTTCCAATTCAGCCAGCCCTGATGTATCCATACAAATGGAGGGGGATGGGGTGAAATATGCCCCACTAGTGTGAATTGGTTGAAGAGGACACAGAAGGATGTAGCATACACCTTCTCATTTCTCTGAACTTAACTTCCAAATGAACAAGAATTTGCAGCTGTTGGACAGCCACAAAATCAATTCACTCAGTCATTTAACCAACATTCATTGAGCACCTATTATGGAAAAAGAGCAATGAGAGATTCACAGCATATTTGATATAGTCTCTGTAAACCAAAAATAAAATTCTAAGTCCCCTAACTGAATGGAGCCCCAGTCTTCACCAAGGATACCCCAAAGAAACTTGAAAAACTAATTCTGGGAATGACAGGAAGCAGGGGTTGGACATACCTCATTGTAGCCTCCTCCCTTTGGAGTTTAGACTCAACTGACCAGCATTAACATGAAAACAGAAATCTGAAGCCTGACAAAACAGACTCTTCGTAGCAATGAGATACTAAATTCCAACTTGACTCTGGTCCCATGACAAATAGCAGGCCTTGAAGGAAATAAAAGCATTTTACCCCAAAATATATTTCTTTGGCATATTTTGAAATAGCCCTGCAAAGCTGTCTCTTGGGGAAATTTGCATTCTGTAGAAAATCTGCTTCCCTTACTAGCTCTTTCAGGAGAGACTGACACCTGATAACAGATATTTACCATCTTTTCCCTCTGAATCCTGGAGACTTCCTCTACATGACAAGAACCTTGGCTTCACAATCCTGTCTTATCTAAACTCAAGGTTTCTTTATGCTGAATTCAACTCTTCAGGCAAGGCCTAACTCTCTCAACCAATTGCGAATCAAGAAATCTTTGAAACCGCCTATGACCTGGAAGCCTACACTCACTCTGCTTCGAGATATCCCACCTTTCTGAGCCAATCAATGTATACCTTACATGTATTGGTTTATGTCTTTGCCTGTAACTTCTTCCATCTCCCTAAAATGTATAGAACCAAGACATGTTTTCAGGACCTCCTGAAAATGTATCATGAGCCATGGTCCTTAACCTTGGCAAAATAAACCTCTCAATTGATTGAGACCTGTCTCAGATACTTTTTGGTTTACAATTCTGCACTTATCTAACTAAAGCCTAATAAGGATAGATTAGACAAGATCATAAATAACAACAATTACAAAACCTGTAGGTGATAGGCTGTGAGTTAGGGAAATAAAGAGATAATGAAAATGTATCTCACACTTAGGATGTGCAAGGCAATTTCCGAGTCAACCTATATATGCTACGTCATTTCATGTTAGTGACAGAGTCGCATTTTACAGATAAAGAAGTTAAGACTCAGAGGAGCCAGTGGCTTGCTCCTGGTCACACAGCTGGTGTATGTTGAAGCCTGACTCCAAAGGAGGTGTGAGAGCATGCTGCCATGGCAAGGTGAGGAAGGGATGAGTTCAGTTATAGGAATCTGGAGAAACTTCAGGAGGACTCGGGGCTCACTACACAAACACGCCATCACCAAGGGGCCTCCATAGGAGGGCCCTGTGAGAGGACATAGGCTCAGGGGAGAAGCATGTTCCCAGTAAGGCTTATGGTGGAAGGAGAGTTCAGAAGAGTAGGGAGGGGAGTTGCTGATTCTGAAGCAGGAAGTCTGGAAGACCAGGGAAGGGTTGGCAGGGAAGTAGTAGGAGGTGGGCTTTTAGAGGGCATAGAAGTTCAGAGCAGGCAGGGGAGGGATAGCAGAAGGGGGCATGTGCCTCTTCAGTACTGACCAATTCACACAGGGATGAGAAGCATGACAGCCTGGCCACTATGAGAAGGGCGGGCTCTGGCTCAGCATATTTGACTAAAGTGAAGACGGCAGACTGCAGTCTGCAGACACAGGCCCTGGGTGAGAGTCAGTGTACAAACTACTCAAGAGAAACTGGGCAGGTTGGATGAGCTGGGCAGCAGGGCAGGGACTCTGTTTTTGACACAGATATCTATCACCAGTTGGATATAATATGCATAGTTTCTGAATACCTAGCATGGGGCAGGCATAGACCCAGGTGGTTTCTCTCTGACCTGGAAGAGAGACAAATTTCTGTGAAGTTAAGAGAATGTAAATAATCTCTATTAGGATGGTGGTGGTGGTGGCAGCAGTGCTGCTGGAGGTGGTTGGAATAGTAGTGGTGGGATGGGGATGATGGTGGTGATGGTAGTAATGGCAGATGGTGGTGGAGGTAATGGTGATGGTGGTGGTAGTGGTCATGATGAGGGTGGTGGGGTGGTGATGACGATGGTGATGATGATGGTGATGGTAGTGATCGTGATAGTAGAAGTGATAGTGGTAGTTATGCTTGAATGACTGACACCAAAATGGCTGCTACCTCTAGACTCTCCCATGATTCACACTTTCACCTCCCCTGTTGTCATCTCCTCTTGTATCATGCAGGCCTGTCACTCTTCTTCATGCCGACACTCAAGCCCTTGACCTCTTCTCTTTTCCCTTTGCCTTCCTTTACCTTCATCTGTATTCCCTAGCTTGGGAGACAGCCCTCCTAGTCAGCGAGCCAGCCAACCAGCCAGCCAACCATCAGAGCTGATGCCCAAGAGTCAAGCTACATCATCCAACTGTTCTTATCCCCAGCAGCCAGTTAATTACCAAGTCCTGATGCTTTGACCTCTTAATCACGTCTTGAAACCCACAGTCTTCTGTCTCTCCTGTTCTTGCTTTACTTGGGACCACATTACTTTCCCCCTGACTATGGGAATACCATCTTGACAGAACTGTGAGCTTCGACTGGCCTTTCTCCAGGCCACCCTTCATCTCACTATCAGAGGCAACCTACCCACAGGCAGATCTGGTCATGCCATACTGACATCAAACCCCATCTCTGACTTGCAGGTACAAGGTGGTCCCTAGGCTGCCAAGCTCCAGCCCCATGAAGCTGTGGCTCTGCTCCTGCATGACAGATGCACATCTCTTTTCTTTTGCTCATACTAGTCTCTCTGTCTTGAAAACTTTTCTCCTCCTCTGATTGATGCACTCCTATCCAATTCTTATGAAGCTTTTCTGCTCCCCTATCCCAGCTTACAGCGGTGATGTCTCTCTCTTCTGTGCACTCTATGCAATATATGGTCTTGCTTATGTCACTGTACTGTAGCCCTCTGTTTATTCATCTGCCTCCTTTGCTATGCCATGAACTTCCCCAGGTAAAGGGAAAAGGGAGGTCTTGCCCATCTCTGAATCTTGAAGACTTAGCACAGGTGCATACTTGGCACTTCCTGGATTCAAGACCAGTAATGTTAATCTAGATAACTATGTGGTACCTGAAATTATGCAGAGAGCTGTATCTCCACATCACCTCATTTGATTCTCATTAGCTTCATGGAAAGTTGCAGGGGGCATTTGCTTTGTTTTACTGATGGGAACACTGACATCCAGCAACAAAGGTGAAATGACTTGCTCAAGGTTGCCCAGGGATGCTGTGGCTGAGTCAGTCTTCATCTCAGATGTCTTGACTCTGTTGTTGGAAACGTGTTGATTTCATACCAGAAGTTCATTTTCTTTCTTTCTGAGATGCTCTGTGGCTGAAAAGTGACCCATGCACGTAGGGCTTGCCCACTCTCAGCATCAAATACCTGTGATTGGGGAGGGAGCAGGGGCTTTGAATTCCTAGGTAAGGACAGATAATGAAGACAAGCATCTAGAAGGCACAAAGCCATAAGGATGGAGAGAACTAGAGAAGAGATAAGAGTCTTATCACAAAATTTTGGAACCTGGAAAGCAGGTAGACAAGTGGTAACCAACTTAACAGGAGAAATAAGGATTCTTAAGCTGGCATAGGGAAAAGCTGAGAACCAACTTGATTTATACAGCAGAACCCTCAGAAGCCTCAGGAACTGGCAGTGTCAGGTACTTCTGGAAGTAAGTGAAGGGATGGGCCAAAAATAAGGATTTCTAAGTGAAAGCAATTCATTTAGAGGCATTAGAACCCCAGATCCCTGCCTCCACTACATACTGCTAGGAAACTACCCGGTCCTTACCATGGCCAAAGCCTGGAGATAAAGTGAAGTCTCTGCTCGGAATGAGGGGCATGAGTCTCAGCTGAAAACAGGAGGAGTAACAGAATGTTTCCATGGTTAATGCTGAGGTCCCCTAGCCATCTTCTCCCATGATCTCCCAGTAAGCTGCATGTGGTTTTATACCCTCTAGGAAGCACACTAGAAACTTCTTCTCTGGGGAGAATGAGCCCAGGAAGGAAGAGCTACAAGGGTTCAAAATTACACTCCTGCACATTTTTTGCCAGGAAAACTCCTAAAGGATGTAGACACCAAACAAAATGAGGGGAATGAACAAAGAAAATAAATGATATAAAACGGAAAGATCCCAAGGGAGTTCCCAAAATGAAGACTGTGGAAAAGCCCAGGATGAGAGCCATGACCCAGGCAGAGATGGTGGCTAGTCCCGGTTAGAGAAGAGCAGAAAGCTCCGCGACACATTTGTTCATGGAAATGAAACTGATAGAATACTGTGTATTAATGTATCTAACTCTGGTTAGACAGCTGGTGGCCGTTTTGAATGATGAATTAACAAGTTAATAGAAAACTATGCAAACACCAGGAAAAACAAAAATAGTTATCAACTCTGAAGAAAACAAAAGGTATGCAGGAAAGGGAAAGGAATCCTAATTTACTATGTCAATCAGCTCTGAGGAATAGTAATTACTCAGTCATAATAATGTCACCACTGACTGATTTTTTCTTTTTTTCTTTTTGATAACTTTTTTACTTAAAAACAAATAGAGACAGGGTCTTATTATGTTGTCCAGGCTGGTCTCGAACTCCTTGACTCAAGTGATCCACTCACTTTGGGTGTAATCCCAAAGTGTTGGGATTACAGGCATGAGCTACCATGCCTGGCCACCAGTGACTACAGATTAAGAAAATTATTTGATGACTGTATTGGAAGGATGGAGATTAGGATATGTGCATGTGTGTACTGAGTGAGTGAGAGAGAAAGAGAGAGAAAGCGCTAAAACTCATTCTTCCATAATAGAAAGTCAATAAACAATGCTTCAAATAGAAATATCCATAAATAGCAATACAGACATATAAGGACATGGAGGTAAGCATTAAATGAATTCATTAGAAAACTTACAAGTGATCCTCTATGAGGGAGTCTGATAAATGTTGTTTTCCTTTACATAAACTTTGTAGAACTGGTTGACTTGTTAAACTACATATTTGTGTCACTTTAGCTTTTATTTTTTAAAGGTAAAATAAAGACTTAACAAACCAATGACAACAAGAGCATAGGCATCGGAATCAGACACCACCACCTCTTACTGTGTGGGCACAAACAAGTTGAGTAATGTCTCTGAGTCTCAGTTTCCTCATCTGTAAAATGAGGATAAAAGCATATACTGCACATGATGTTTGTGAAGATAAAATGTGATAAGTATCTAAAATGCTAAGAACTAGTGTGCTCTCAATAAATGTTTGCTGATTGTCAGTCAAATTGTTTGCTTTCTCTTTTTTGCCCAACAAATGTCCTTTCTCCACTTACACCTGTGAGAGGTAGTTTTTGTTTATTTATTTTTTGTTTATCTTGCTGTTGTCATTAGTGATTCTCGCACCCCATCCCACCCAGATTAAGGCAGGAAGTGCAAATTCACATGTTCTCAATGAGGACTGGGGAGAAGGATAACTCAATTTTTCCTCTCCAAATCTCATCAACACAACAAGGTCACTTTTTGTTTTAGCCTCTAATCCTGTGCATACCCCTCCCCACTCCCCCATGGCCACTTTCACTTCGGGTCTTTCAGTTCTCCCTTGGCCAACTCCTTTCCCTTCACTGAACCAAGCAGGGTCGTTCCTCCCTCCTTCCCTCCCTTTTTCCTTCCTTCCTTCCTTCCTTCCTTCCTTCCTTCCTTCCTTCCTTCCTTGAAAATAAAATAAATCTTGGGGCCCCAAAATCACTAAGCTGGGAACTGCTTAGGGCAAACCTGCCTCCCATTCTATTCAAAGTCATCCCTATGTGTGCATATCTGATTGCCTCCTTTGGAAAGGCTAATTAGAAACTCAATGCAACAATTTGTCTCTTATCTACCTATGACCTGGATCCCCCCCCCAACTTGAGTTGTCCTACCTTCCCAGACCAAACCAATGTTTCATCTTACATATATTGATTGATGTCTCATGTCTCCCTAAAATGTATAAAACCAAGCTGTGCTTGGACCACCTTGGGCGCCTGTCGTGGGGACCTCCTGAGGCTGTGTTATGGGTGTGCGTCCTTAACTTTGGCAAAATAAACTTCCTAAATTGACTGAGACCTGTCTTAGATATTAAGGGTTCACACTTCCTTCCTGCCTTCCTTCTTTCCTTCTTCTCTCCTTTGTTTCCTGCCCTTGTAGATCATTGCATTGGCAGCCCACAAGCCTAGATGAGGAGGCCTGAGCCTTCAAGTACAATGTGGCTGAGGGGCTCGTGGGAGAGGGACTGTGTTTTCCAGCCAGGACTTTAGGTGTGCTCTGAAGTAGCTGGAACATCAGCAAAATCACATCTGCCCTTATCCCTCTCCCAAACTCCAGCCACATGTGGACAGCTGCTCCCTAACATCCCTGCCTCAGTTTCTCCTGGGGCCTAAGTGGACTTTGACCTTGTCACTTACTTCTCCAACTACTCCTTTCCCTGTGTCTTCCCATTGTGCTCTCAGCAGCTGGAAGAGTGAGGAGCTGCTCTGTGAAAGATGAGATATGAGAGAGAAGTGTCTGGTCTCCGGAGGGGGTGAGCTCGATTTTACTCATGTTGAGTTTGAGATGTACGTCCATATTCAGTAGACATTTGGATCCAATGGTCTGCAGTTCAGGAATGAAGCCTGTGGTGGCTTGGATAGAGACCTGAGAGTGTTCCAACCTAAGAAACTAGCAGAAGGCACGGATGGGAGTCAGGTAATACCCCAGGAAGAGGACATGAGCATGCTGAGTGAGAAGAACAGAAAACAGAGGAATAAACCCTGGAGAGCCTGTCATGTTGAGGTGGGTGCAGGAAGAGGAGCCTGCCAAAGCACTCACAAGAGGCCCCCCCATAGGGACAGCAGGAAAAGACCTTCTAAGGCACCCCCTTGAGAGCCAAGCCAGGAGAATGTCTCAAGAAGGAGGAAGTGTCACCTTCTCAAATGCTGCAGAGAGATCAGTGAGATAATGACTTGTGTCAGTGTCACAGAGGCCACGGGTGACCTTGACCAGAGAAGTTCTGGAGTTGTGGTTGGGGCCGGGAGGAGACCATACTGAGTTAAAGAGTGAGTTGGGGAGGAAGTGAAGACAGTGAAAATAAACAACTCTTCCAAGAAATGTGGCTGAGAAAGAAGGCGAGTGGTAGGCTGGTGGCCAAAGGACATTTAGACCTTGCTGGGAAGGAAGCAAAAGAAATGTGTTTTAATTGATGAAGAACATCCCTGTTCCCAGCGAGGTGGAAGGGTATGGTGGAGAGTACAGGGAAATAGGTTTGACTAGATAGGAGGAGGTTCATTCCCTCCCAAGAGTAGGAGGAACCATTGAAGGGATGGGCCTGAGAGAGACCCTTGAAAAGAAGCATAGCTTTGATGGGTGTTCCCTCCTACAAACCAATCTCCTTTTTTTTTTTTTTTTTTTTTTTTTTGAGATGGAGCCTCACTCTGTTGTCCAGACTGGAGTACAGTGGTGTGATCTCCTCTCACTGCAACCTCCACCTCCTGGGTTCAAGCGATTCTCCTGCCTCATCCTCCTGAGTGACTGGGACTACAGACATGCACCACTATGCCTGGCCAGTTTTTGTATTTTTTTTTAGTAGAGGTGGAATTTCACCATGTTGGCCAGGCTGGTCTCAAACTCTTGGCCTCGGTCTCCCAAAGGGCTGGGATTACAGGTGTGAGCCACTGTGCCCGGTCCAAGCCAATCTTTAAACGTGCTGTTTTTCCATCCTGATTTTCCAAGGTGTTTGTCAAGCACCTAATGTCATCCCCAGCACTGTTCTAGATGTTGTATGTACATTATTTCTAATCTTCCTGTAGTCTCTGGGAAGTAGGTATTACTGAGTTCATTTTGCCCAGGAGAAACTGATCCTGAGAAAGGTTAAATATTTAGTCCATGTAACCATTTATACATTTGTACAACCAGTGAGGGCCTTCCAAGATTCCAACCCAACTTGGAGGAATCCCCCCAAAGCATCTGCCCCACAGGGTCCTCTGGCCTCCAAATCTTTGCTGCCATGAACTTTGAATGGCACATTTGCATGGGCTCTTGCTTATGTTTGGAATGCCCTCATTCCCTTGTGTGTCTCACACGTGCAGACTCGTCCTTCGGACTTTGGCCAATTTTCTTCACTCCTGTGTTCTCACACGGCCCATCTCTGCCTCTTTTTTGCTATTGACTGCATGGTGTTGAAACCATCTGTTTCTTTTTCTGTTCCACACCCTGACCCCAGAGTGGGAGCCTCCATGGGCCAAGGCCCTGCCCTATCTGTCTTATCTATTTCCAGCTCCTAGACAAGTTCTCAGCATCCAGTGGGGTCTAGGAAACTATTTGTCAGATGAATAAATGAAAACTTTCTTTTAAGGGCCAACAGCAAAAATGTGAGCATTAGAATAAATGAGGGAAAAGTATTTGCAAACCACCTATCTGACCCTCAAAACTCAACAGTAAGAAGGCAATCAATCCAATTAGAAAGCGGGCAAAAGGCATGAAGAGATATTTTACCAAAGAGGGTATATAGTTGGCAAATAAGCACATGAAGAGATGTTCTGCATCATTAGCCATTAAGGAAATGCAAGCTGAGCATGGTGGCTCACGCCTGTAATCCCAGTGGTTTGGGAGCCCAAGGCAGGAGAATTGCTTCAGGCAGGAAGTTCAAGATCTGCCTGTGCAACATAGTGAGACCCCATCTCTATGGGCATGGTGGTGTGTACCTGTAGTCCTAGCTACTTGGGAGGCTGAGATGGGAGGATTGACTGAGCCCAGGAGTTCAAGGCTGCAGTAAACTATAATCATGTCACTGCACTCCAGCCTGGACAACAGAGCAAAACCCGGTCTCTAAAAAGAAAAGAATAAATTTAAAAAAGGAAATGCGAATTAAAACCACCATGAAATATCACTACACATCTATCAGAATGGCTAAAATAAAAAATAGTGAAAATACAAATATTGGCTAGGATGCAGAGAAACTGGATTACTCTATGCTGCTGATGGGAATGTAAAATGGTGCAGTTACTTTGGAAAGCAGTTTGGTGGTTTCTTAAAAGTCTAAACATACACTTACCATATGACCCAGCAATCGTACTCCTGGGCACTTAGCCCAGAAAAATGCAAATATGTCCACACAAAAACCTGTACATGACCGTTCAAATAGCAGCTTTATTTGTAATAGTCCCAAACTGGAAACATTCAAAATGTCTTACAACAGGTGAATGGTTAAGCAAACTTTGTATATCTATACCACGGAATACCACTCAGCTTTATTGCAGAGTATTTTTATTAGTGAATGAAATACTAAGACACACAAGAATTCAGATGACTCTCAGGGACTGAACAAAAAAAATCCAATCTCAAAAGGTCACAGACTTTACAATTCCATTTATAAAACATTATCGGAATGACAAAAATATAGAGATGCTGAACAAATTAGTGGTTGCCAGGGATTCGGGATGGTGGGAATAGCATGAGGGAGATCTTTGTGGTAACAGAATAGTTCTGTATCTTTATGGCAGTGGTTACATGAATTTACACAGGTGATAAAAATGACAGAACTATGCATGTACATTGTCCCAATGTTATTTTCCTGGTTTTCATATTGCACTATAGTTATGTAAGATACAACCATTGGATGAAACTGGGTGAAGGGTACACAGGACTTCTCTGCACTAATGTTGCAACTCCTTGACAATCTATAATTATTTCAAAAGAAAACATTAAAATTAATTAATAACAACAGTATTGGATTATTACCCACAGTCGAAAGAAGAATCCTTGAGTCTATACTGATATAAATAAATGCATACATAAATAAATAGAAGGAAGGATAGGCCCTTAACTAGGGAAGGATTCCAACTAATAAATATAGAAGGAATGTTGTAATTGGAAGAATCACCACCTGACAACCACCGTAGCAATAACTGTTTCAGGCAAGTATCAATGGATGCTAAAATTGGTGGCCAAACGTATGATGAGAAACAGAATATTTATATAATCTCAAAGTATATTCTCACAAGGCACTCATTATTGACAAAAGGAAAGAGAGCAATTGCAGTGGAGAAACCTGGCAATACCCTTAACTGAGTGATCCAAGTTAACATCCCTAGCAAGGGGACAGAGCAACATGGTGCCCTTCCTGATACGATGCACTGAGAAGGACACAACATCATTTCTGTGGTAGCCTGCCAAATTTGCATAACCTGCAATTCTGAATATAACTTAGAGGAAACATCATCACGTGGATCCATATTGAGAGACTTTTTACAAAATATGCTCTTCAAACATGTTAATGCCATGAAAAACAAAGAAAGGCGGAGAAACTGTTGACAATTAAAGAGGACTAAAGAGACACAGAAACCAAAAGCAAGTGTGATCCTAGGTTGGATCCTGGATTAGAAAAAGGTTATTAGTGGGACGTTTGGTAAAATCTGAGTAAAGTCGGTAGTTACTATTGCAGCAATGTTAATTTCTTGACTTTGACAATTGTGCTGTGATTATGTAAGAGAATGTCCTTTTTCAAATAAAAACATGTTGAAGTATTTAGAGGCAAAAGACTTCTACAACTTACTTTTAAATGCTTCAGGAAAATAATACACACATATATACATGCATATATGTATATATACATATTTGCATAGGTAGACATGTACACACATATACACATATATGTAGAAAGAATTATAAAGGCAATTATTAAGAAAGTGTGGTAAAATGCTAACATTTGAGGATTTCTTTGTATATTTTTGCAATATAGTTAAATCTAAAAGTATTTCTTATAAAGTTTAAAATATTAAAAATTAATAGGAAAAAAGTTCATAGGCTGTACTTGTCTAATGGATAATTAAAAATGGCTTTGTATTGGCTTTCTCACTAGAGCTGCCCTCCTGCAGGATCACAGTGAGGCCTGGACATGGCCATCAAGGTTAAGGGTTAGAGGAAAAAGGTGCAGTGGTGCCCCCGCCTGCCTCCTCAGTGTAGCTGTGGACTTACAGGGTCAGCTTTGGTCCAGTGGGGATGGGAGGAGGGGCCTAATCTCTCCTAATTTTTCTCTCAATACACTTCCTTCCTGGAGGAACCAAAGAGCCCAGTCAGACAGGGCCTGTGTGGAAAGGCAGGGCTGACCTCGCTCTCACAAGTCATGATGCACATGCAGTCAACTGGGTGCCAAAGGGCGGCCTGGGCCACAGCGGGAACAGGTGTGTGGGGTCAACTTGGTCAGATCCAGTCCTCAGAGAGAGGCAATGGAGGCCTGCAATGGAATGGAGGTGAGAAGCCAGCAGTCTGATTTCCACTCTGCTTTGCACTAGCTGGGTGTCCATGAACAGAAAGAAGCCTTAACAGCTCTAGATCTCAGCTTCCTCAGTCATCAAGTGGGACCAATACTTCGTGCTTTGCCTTCTCTTAGAGGTGGCTCAGTAGGGCCTGAGGAATGGGGGGTTCTCTGGAAACATCATATAGTAAAGTCATACTCTGGGCCTTTAAATGAGCAAGGAAAACAGAAGCTCAACAGGGGTAAAAGGTCACTTTGGTTGTCCTCTTACTCATTCACCAATCCACCCATCCACTTACCTACCTATCCATCTCATATTCACCCCTCCACTCATCCACCCATTCATCTCATATTCACCCCCACTCATCTGCCCATTCATCTCATATTCACTCCTCCACTCATCTATTCATTCATCTCATATTCACCCTCCACTCATCTACCCATTCATCTTATATCCATCCATCCATTCATCCACTCATCTACCCATCCACTTCATGTCTACCCATTCACTCATTTATCTATCCATCTCATATCCACCCATCCACTCATCTACCCATCCATCTCATATTCACTCATCCACTCATCTACTCATCCGCTTCATATCCACCCATTCACTCGTTTGTCCATCTCATAGCCACCCATTAATTCATCTGCCCACCCATCTCATATTCACCCCTCCACTCATACACCCATTCATCTTATATCCATCCATTTATTCATCTACTTATCTACCCATCCACTTCATATCCACTCATCCACTCATCTATCCATCCATCTCATATTCACCCATCCACTCATCCGCCTATCCATCTCATGTTTACCCCCCACTCATCTACCCATTCATCTTATATCCATCCATTCATTCATTCACTCATCTACCCATCCACTTCATATCCATCCATCCACTCATCTACCCATCCATCTCATATTCACTCATCCACTCATCTACCCATCCATCTCATAGTCACACATCCACTCATCTATCCATCCATCTCATATTCATTCATTCACTCATCTCCCAAACCATCTCATATCTATCCATCCACTCACCTACCCATTCATCTCATATCCACCCATCTACTCATCTCTCATCTACACATTCATCTTTATTTCCATCCATCCATCTATCCATCCATCTATCCATCCATCCATCCATCCATCCATCCTTTCATCCAACATCTATCCACCCATCTATCCATTCAGCATCATTCTGTTATCCTTCCATCCAGCCATCCAACAATCATCCATCAATTCATTTATTCAACATCCATCTATCCCTCTGCCCATCCCTTTTCTTATTCACAAAACAGTATGTTGAGCACTAGTTGGTACCAGAAACACCTGGCTAGATTCTGGAATGCAGTGATAAATAGAACCAAATGAGACTAGTAGCTCACAGTCTAAAAGAACAGAAAGTGTAAACTAAAACAATACATCAGAAACTGCTATGAAGAATAAAGAAGGTGCTATTGGAATTAGAGGTGGGAGTTGGCATGGGGGCAGCATGACTAAATGTAGTGACCTGAAAAGGAAAGCTGGAGGGTTAGTGAAAGAATAGCCTGCAGACCAAGGGAGCCATGGCTGCATGTTTAAAGCCACAGCATGGCCTGGGAAATAGGGTAGGTCCCACTGGAGAGGACACAGTGAGGGGGTGGTGGGGCTGGTGAGGCAGCCAGGTGAAAAGTAGGTGAGGCCTGAGGTCACCACAGGCAAGGCTTCTCTGACTGGCCTCAGCAATGCCCTCCCAGGTTGGCCCTCTGTCCTTGGAGGAGCACAGCTTGGCTGCAACTCCCCCACACCCTGGCAAGCCAGAGTAAAACTGCTCAGTCCTCACGTGTCTGGAGTGATTGGAGGCGCAGCCTGCTCAGCTCTGAATTGGAAAGCAGGGTTGGCCAGGAGGCTGCCAAGGCCACCAGGTCAGGGCCAGGGTGGGGCTGCCCAGGGAAGGCAGGACTCAGGGATTTGTGTGGCCTGCTTGGAATTCTTGGTGGTTCCCTGTCTTGGGAAGCTGCCCCTGCTCATTTGCTGACTGTGGCAGGGCGGGGTCCACGCCCCAGGAAATTGGGTGTGTGCTCAGTTACCCAGTGGTTTCCTAGCTGTGTGAGGGAGAGCAGGTCATTTCGCTTCCCTGAGCTTTGCTTTCCTCATCTGT
This sequence comes from Chlorocebus sabaeus, assembly GCF_047675955.1. Taxonomy (NCBI): domain Eukaryota; kingdom Metazoa; phylum Chordata; class Mammalia; order Primates; family Cercopithecidae; genus Chlorocebus; species Chlorocebus sabaeus. The sequence goes on along the minus strand of NC_132929.1, from coordinate 46,088,508 downwards.
GAAAATGACAAGAGTGAGGCGAAACGGCTCTGGGCTCTTCCCAGCTCTGGTAGTTCCTAGGAGACTGACGCTTGTGTGTAAGTGTGTTTTGTGCTCCAGTCTTTCCTTGCACAGAGGCTCAGGTGTCAGGCATCCCCCCACAGGGTGAAAATGACGCCCTTCTTCTGGCAGGCTTCTCTCCTGTGCCCCCAGATCTTCTTGGGAACTTGGGAACGGTGAAGCCATGAACCAAAAGCAGTCAATTCTGTCTATTGCCCCCTTAGCTCTGCACAGCTCTGCCGTGAGAGGCTGAGCAGATGAAAGGAAGGCTAGCAGCTGGGAGCAGGCCCCAGAGGGCTGGGGTTTACTGGGACAGAGACTTGAGGGGGGAATCTAAGGAAGAGCCAGAGGTCTCAGAGCTGGAGGAGAGGGCTCCCAGGGAGGGGAGGGGGGCATTTAAGGTGACATCCATTGGAACTGCCTGAGATAAACTCTGCAGATTGTATGGTTGTGCCAGAGGCCTGCCTGGGGCCTAGGGATGCTGGTTTGGGGATTTGAGTTTGATCTCCTGAAATTTATTTTAAACCTAGCTACTGGCTGAGGCAGCAAATGAAAGCAACATAAATCCTCAGTCAGCAGCTAATGAAACATCCACCACGGCCACTCGCCGCCAGCGAGGCCTCCTGTCTGACACCTGTAACCACTTCATCTTCCGGCCATGAGTCTCTCACCACTGAGCCAGACAGTCCTGCCCCGCAAGGAGCCCTGAGGGGTGTCACCCAGTCTTAGCTGGTTTCCATCTGAATGTGCTCTGCTGGGTCCCAAAGCCAGGGGCTCCTTTCCATCTCTTCTCTCTCAACTTCCTCTGGGCAAGGCCTCAGGCAGCCATCTCCACAGCCAGTCAGTGACGTGCTGGGGCTTCAACCAGACCTTCCCATTCAGGGTCCCTGGCCCTTCCTTGTGCTGTGGCTGCCTAGGAAGCAAACTTTAGTTCTAGCGAGAACAGAGGTTTGAGGCTTAATGAGCACTTGCTTGGGCAAGGCGCTATCTGAGTGGTTTCTGAGTACTGCTCTGTTCTATCCTTGCAAGAAGCCCATAAAGGGTCTGCTTTCACTATTCCTACCTGTGAGGCTAGTGTTATGTGTTGACGTGGCCAGTCTAGAGTCTCCAGTTACTCAATCACACACTAATCTGGATGTTTCTGTGAAGGATTTTGTAGATGTGGTTAACACCTACAATTACTTGACTTTAAGTAAAAGAATGTATCGTCTATAATCTAGGTGGGCCTGATCCAATCAGTTGAAAGGCCTTAAGAGCAAAATTGAGATTTTCCTGAGGAGGAAGAAACTCCACCTGTGACCTATAGCATTAGCTTCTGCTCAAGAGTTTCCAGCCTGATGGCCTGCCCTACAGACCAGATTTGCTAGAACCCATGACTATGTAAGCCAATTCCTTGATATATATCACCTACTACTGGTTCTCTTTCTCAGATAGAACATTGACTAATATATCATCTAACAGCAACTGGGCCAGGGTCACACAATTAGTAAGCAGGGAGCCAGGGTTTAAATGGAGGCAGCCCAATCTCTGAGCATGGATTCTTAACCTCTCCACCATATTATTTTTTAATCAATATTAGCACATTGCATCCACGGTTTCATTTTATTGATGAGACTTAGAAAGGTACAATAACTGGCCCAAGGTCACACAGCTAATAAATGAATGCACTGGAACTCCACAGGGCCTGGGCACTCTCCACTATTCTCCGTGGTGTGCTGGTAAGTGTTATCAACTGGCTCTCCAGAAACAAATATGTGTATACATATATACACACATAAGTTAATATAAAGTTTATTGCCATCAAGGATTGTAGCACAATTTACAACTAATAATAAAATATACAGTATTTTTATTATCAATTTTATCTAGTAAATTGATTCTCATAGAACGCTTTTGTTGATACTTCCTAAACTTTTGTATCTATAGTTAAATTATTATTACAGTTGCAAAGTAAGTATAGTTCCTGTGTGAATGTTGTCTGCTATTTTCTTTTACATTAATAAGTTTGATGGAAATGGAACAACAGAGGCATGAATTTCATTCATTTGGCAGTGACACTAGTGACTTCTTTGCTGAATTAAATAACAGTTTTTGAATACTGGAAGAATATGTCCTCAATTCTTTTTTTTTTTTTTTTTTTTTTTTTTTTTTTTTGAGACGGAGTCTGGCTCTGTCGCCCAGGCTGGAGTGCAGTGGCCGGATCTCAGCTCACTGCAAGCTCCGCCTCCTGGGTTTACGCCATTCTCCTGCCTCAGCCTCCCGAGTAGCTGGGACTACAGGCGCCGCCACCACGCCCGGCTAGTTTTTTGTATTTTTTAGTAGAGACGGGGTTTCACCGTGTTAGCCAGGATGGTCTCAATCTCCTGACCTCGTGATCCGCCCGTCTCGGCCTCCCAAAGTGCTGGGATTACAGGCTTGAGCCACCGCGCCCGGCCATGTCCTCAATTCTTTTTCATGCTATTTACAATGTAAAGGCTATCAGCACAACATACTTTTAAGTATAGTCTACATTAACATTTTCTCCATTATTTTCTTAACTGTAGACTATCAACAAAACAATAGCCAGGCCCTGATTTGTAGCATTTGTCAATTTCTGAGATGTAAATATTCCCACTATCACTGATTTCAAGCCACCAACATGAGTTACGGCAGGAGGAGTTGAACAGAGATGCTCAGTAGCACACCTTGATATGGTATTTCTGTCATACATGTACAATAGGTGTAAACAACCTCAACAGCATAGGTAATCGTAAGATGTGATAAATAGGAAGTGATGAATTTTTGGCATTTATTAGCTTTGCTTTTGTTATAATGTATTTAATTGTAAATTTGCCTAAGTTAATTTTTAAATAATTGTTTGACAACAAGCTGACAAAATTCCTGAAATTTTACCAGTGCGCTCATGAACCTGTATGAGCTTCTCCTGCACACTACCTTAAAAAGAGTTCAAGGGCTTTCTCCTTCTTGAGCTCCAATAGGCTGTTGGTTATTTTCCCTCTGGAAGGACCTCTTGTGCACCTGTCATATTGTCATTATTTCTTTCTGTGTTTGTCTCTGCATCAGAGTAGTTTGTTGAGGGCTGAGATTATAGACTATAACTCATTCATCTTGGTAATGGCCCAATAAACTCATAAAGTTTTTTGATCAAATGCATAGGTCAGAGATTTTTCAAATCTTACTTCCAAAAGCCCAAGAATTCTGCAGAAACGTCTCTGGGGTCCCCACAAGCTGATAGGAAGGCTGGAGTGGCAATGCTCCAGGAGTCCAAAGAAAGTGTCATAGAAAAGAAGCATCAGCAAATGAGAAGGACTCCTGGAAATGATTATTGCAAAAATTATTTTAAAGAATCAATTGAAAGCTTGAAATGCAAAGTCAAGAAAATCTCCCAGAACATGGAACCAATGGCATAAAGTATGGGAGGAAAAAAATATTCAAACAGGATCAATTCAGGGGGTCCAATATTCACCTAACAGTTGGAGTTCCAGAACAAGAAAAGAAAGAAGATGGAGGAGAGGGAATTATTGCAGAAATAATTACATTTGAAAAGTCCCCAGAGCCAAAAAGGGACACCGAGTCTTTAAATTGAAAGAGCTAAGAGAATACCAAGCAGACATAGAACTGAGCAATTTAAGAATATTAAAGACTAAAGCAGATCCGGGATATTTCTATGGAAACTAGAACATCAGCTCACAAATACCAGAACATTGACTCTGACAAATAAACTGAAATAAGAGTGACATCATGGTCCTCTATAGCAACAATGGAGGCCCAAAGAATAACAGCCAACACTTAACATGACGCCCACGCTGTGCAGGCACTGTTCTAAGTATTTTACATATGTAAACTGGTTAATCCTCATCACAGCTCCATGAGGTAGGCACTATTTTTATCTTGGCTTATTTGTGAGAAAACTGAGGCACAGAGAGATTAAGTGACTTACTGGGTTCTAGAAAATGTAAAGTTAAGATTTAAACCCTGGCAGCCTCATGCCAGAGATCGAATTTTAATCTCATCACTATATTCCATCTCTAAGAGCTAAGTCTAAATGGCTTTGAACCTGGAATTCTACAGACAGCCAAACTATCAGTCAAGGGAGAAGGCAAAAGAACAAAAACAACAACAAAGTTATATTCAGATATTCCAGGACTCAGAAATTTACTCCTCATGCTTCCTTTCTGAGAAGTTATTGAATGTGTATTTCAGCTTAGAATCCATGAAGAAGAATGTTATGGGATAAAAACTGGTAGAATTAACTCAAGGATCTAATGTAAAGAAATTCCAGAATGATCTGTGTGCAGCAGGTCCAGGAAACCCTTCGAACAAACAAGAATAGAGAATCAGGGACCTAGCAGAATGACATGAAAGAAGAGAGGAATAGATTCCAAGAAATATACAAAAGGAGGCTGGAAGATATTAGGAATATGGTGAAGAGGCCTATGCTTCTTTCCAAAGCAAATTAAACAATCAGAAACACCAAGAGAAGGAGGAAGAAAAAAAAAAACCTTTGATAAGAAGTTAATGCAGACTGGGCAACATGGTGAAACCCCATTTCTAAAAACAATACAAAAATTAGCTGGTAGTGGTGACACACGCCTGTAGTCTCAGCTACAGAGACTGGGGTGGGAGGATTGCTTGAGCTGGGGAGGTCAAGGCTGCAGTGAGCTGTGATTGTGCCACTGCACTCCAACCTGGGCAACAGAATGAGAACCTCTCTCTCTCTCTCGGAAAAAAGAAGTTAAGGGTTCAAATATAAAGCAAATTAAAATTTGACGTGATTTGGAAGACTTGGTAGAGAGTAAGAAAGGAAAATTCTCTTACTGTTGATGCTGGAAGCATTTGCTTGTTAGAGGCACAGGAGTAATGATACTGTAACCATAGAGAAGGAACCGTGATCACTCATAATGCACTCCTTGGGGAACAAAGTCACATCATCAACATAACATAAACACTGAGCCTCGTTTTCACAGACAAAATAAGAAAGGCTAAATAATAAGGACAAAATAGAAGACAAAGATGAAAGAAATAAGAAATTAGGAGATAGAAGTGGACAAAGATGGGGGGAAAATAGGAATACTAACGTTCTTATCTTAGCAAATGGCTCCAGAAACAGAGGCCTAGAAATATTATTTACATTTGCAAAGTTAAGCAACAGAGACATTAAAATGGGGTCAAAAGTAGCACAAATTGGGCAGAGGAAGGGGGCTAGAGATGGGGCATATGAATTAAATCCTTCTCCACCATGGCTGGCCATAAATGGATAATGTGAGGTTGACCACACACTCTGAGTTGCCCAGGACAGGCTTATTTTATACTGTTGTCCTGTGATTATTAGTTCTGTCCCTTTTCACTTTCAATAGTTTCCTAGTTGAAGGATTAATTATCTGCTACTCAATCTAAATTTGATAAATGAAAAACATCCGTATCAACACATTGCATGGAAAAAACACAGAGGAGAAAAAACCACCAAGGAAGAAAAACAAAAACTGTGAAAAGTGATGTTTCACTGAGGATAGGAGCACAGCAGTAGACATCTGTCAAAACTCACCCAACTCTATAGTTTAAATGTGTGCATTTCATGGTATGTAAATTATTCCTCAATGAAGTTGATTAATCCAAATATGGTGGCCTTTGGAGATGGCAGGGGTGAGTGAGAAGCCACTTTTTATTGTTTGATTTTGTTTAAATGCGGATTTTTACTTTAACAATGTTTTTTAAATTTATGTTTAAAACTATTTTTAAAAAACAGAGTTTAGGCCAGGCATGGTGGCTCACGCCTGCAATCCCAACATTTCATGAGGCTGAGGCGGGAAGATCACTTGAGGCCAGGAGTCAGAGACCAGCCTGGGTAACATAGAGAGACCCTATCTCTACAAAATAAATAAATAAATAAATAAATAAATAAATAAATAAATAAACAAACAAACTATCTGGGCACAGTGGCATGAACCTAGCTACTAGGGAGGCTGAGGTGGGAGGATCGCCTGAGCCCAGGAGTTCAAGGCTGCAGTGAGCTATGATTGTGCCATTGCATTCCAGCCTGGGTGACAGAGTGAGACCCCGTGTGTGAAGAAACAGTGTTGTGTGGGGGTGTGGTGCTGGATGGAGTTAGCTAAGGCTCTACTGGCTTGGGTGCTTCCTGAGATTTCAGGTCAGAATTGAGGAGCAGGATGTTTCCTCTGAGGCCTCTTTTTACTCTTATGGACAAAAGGGATATTTGGGGAATTAAAGTGCTGGCTCTTATTAGATTTGCCTGGGTAGCTAAAAAAGGTACCAACACTGGGATCCACCCCCAAGAGATCCTGATTTAATTGGCATTTGAAGAAGCCCTCTTGGTGGCTCTAATGGGCAGCCAGGCTGAGGACTACTGAATTTGGTGAGGGAGCCCTGGGCGGCAAGGCATGAGAATTCAAGATGGCAGGTAGTGGATGGGTAAGGGGTAGGAGTCACCTAATCATACTCTCCCTTTACAGTGGGGAAACTGGCTCAGTAAGGGAAAGGGTCTTGCCCAAGGTGGGGTGGCAAGTCAGTGGCCCCTGGCTGAGGCTAGAACATGGGCTGCCTGATTCCTGGCCTTGTGCTCATTTCTTCACACCTCAAGGGTTCCATAGACTTGACTTGGGAAGGTCAGTAATACAGGTGCAGGGGTTTGCTGAGCACCTGCTTCCTGCTGAACCCTATGCTAGGTGCTGTGTGTGGCCTCTCTCCTTTAATCTTCCTGCCATCCTGTAACTCCTATCTCCTATGTTACACTGTAGCTAAGAGCTGCTTAGAGAAGTTAGATGACTCACCTGATTTTGTGCCATTCTCATTAGGCTTTAACCCAATATTTCTCAACATGTGGCTCTAAGCAATATTTTTCTCTAAATTTCCTGGGATGCTTATTAAAAATGAAGATCCTTGGGCTGCACCCTAGACCTGTGGAATCAGAATTTCTGGAGGTAGGATTCAAGAAAGTACATTTTAACCAATATTCTTAAACCCACAAACAATTGAGAGCCATCACTCCCAGGAGCCTTCTTTGCATTTCTTGAGCAGGCCAACCCTTCCCACCCCAGGAACTTTGCCTCTACCGTTTCCTCTGCCTGCTGAACAACGTCATCTGCAGCTCGCTCTTAAGTCTAAGCTTTCCCTGGGACGTCTTTCGACTCTAGACAAGGAAAGGTCTTCCCACTACACGCTCCTTTGCACAGTAGACTTTTCCTCTGTGGCACTTACTACGATGGTAACTTACAAAACAGCGTGTGTGGTGTTTTGTTTCATGTCTTTTCCCTGCTACACTATGAGCCTCATGTCCGTTGTGTCCACTGGGTTGCTCATAGCTCCTGGTCTCATGCTTGGCAGCCAACAGGGGTTAAACAAGCAGTCCAGTTACACAGCCAGAGAGGAGCAGAGCCAGGATTCAACCCTAGACCTGTCTAATACCAGGTCTACTTCTAAACCTCAATGTTGAACTGCCCCAGAAAAGCAATGACCCAGATCAGACATGAGGGTCCTAACCAGTTGCTCATTCTCCAGCCCCCTAAGCCATTCTGCTTACACACAACTAGTAGTTCTTTTAGATAAATACTGATAACCAATAATTAAGGGGCTGTTGAGAGCTTGGATCTTCCCCTACAGGCACACCACTGGCACTGTGATATCAAAGCAAAGACAAAATCAAGTTTCATGTCCTGGCAATTACTGCCAGCAGTCCCAAACAGCCAGACAAACTGCATAAGCTCAATGAAGACCTGAGTCTCTGTCCTTTCAGATGTTCTGATAGCATCTTGAATGAGAGTTCCACCTGGGCCCAGCTTGCAATAGTAATAGCAGTAATAGAGATAGGCAAATAAGAATTTACCAGATCAGTAGGCCTGTCCTGCCCCTGCCCCACACCCACCCCCAGGCTCATTCTCAAGCACAGCACGACAGACACTGGGATTTACTCCAAAGTTTGCTCTAGTCCTGGTCTGGAGAAGCTCTCTGTGTTCAGGCATGCCAGAGACCAGAAGTGACCTAAGAGGTGCTTAACAAGTTGTAATGAGTATCAAGAAAAATTGTAAAAGACTGAAATAGTGGGATAAAAGAAAGAGAGAGATAGACCACTGGATGTCCCAGTGTACCCTTTTGGGTTTTGTTTTTTCTCAGTCTTCATTATCAGAGCTATTTTACAATTCTGCAAATTGTAAAAAACAGATGTTAATGCAAATGATTCTTGTCCATATAAATATAAATTATGTCCAATGAAATGCAATTGATTATTGCCCTATAGATTTTTTTTTTGCCAGTTTTGCATCTGTTTGTAAATTCACTTCAGATTCCTGGTGACCTATATCATGTGTCTACTTTTGCATTCTCCTTTGAATTGATTGTAACATCTTAGTGGTTTCCTCATTAATGAATGAGTGAAATAAAACTTTTGACCCAGGCTCGTTCTATATCTGAGAGTCATGATTATACCTCTTTTTGACTTTTTTTCCACGTACATATAAATTACCTGAAGATCTTGTTAAAGCACAGATTCTGATTCAAAGTTCAGAGTAGGACTTGAGAATCTTTCTGCAAGTTCCCAGGTGATGTCCATGCTGCTGGTCCACAGATGCCACTTAGGTGTTAAACTGTTCTTGTGATAATTCAACTTAAAATAATGATACAATGTTTCTGAATAAATTATTATGTATACATTAGGTTTGCTTCGTTAGCATAAGGAATGTTATAGGTTTTTTTTTTTTTTTTTTGGTGGAATTATGTTGTAACAGGACATGCTGTCCTTGGATAAATAAGTTATCAGAAACTGGTCAGGGGATCCCTGGCCGTGGATCCCAGAACTTCCCCAGGGTCCCATCACCTAATCGTCAGTGTGAATCCCACAGGTCTGCAGAGCCCTCTGTACCTTTTCATGCCCCGTGGGCTCACATGCTTCAAACTCTGGACTAACCCCGGAAAGTGGGCTGGAGGGCTGAGGGTGGCTATTAACTATGCAGGGTTCCCCTTCAGCTTGGGGCTTGGTCACCTCCAGGGTGGGGGAACTCACCACTCCCAAATATTCCTGTACCTCTCAGACTACAGAGACTGGGTGCTGGGGGATCCCCTGGGATCCTGGCCAGTCCGTCCTCAGGCCAGGAGCCCTCCAGTAGATGGGGCTGTGCATGGTGGAAGGTTTCCTGGTTTATGCTGCTCAGGCAGACAGACACCTGCCCTTATCCTGACTTGCTTCCTGCCACACAGGTTCGCAGGGAAGTCCTGGAGAAGCACCTTCTAGGGCACCATTTGAACTGCTGCACATCAGTGGCCTCTGCTCCAGGGGTGGCAATTTTGGGCACTGCCCATGCAGTTTGCCGGGGTCTGGGTCTTGTGGGCCATTCCTGCGGAGGATCTGGAAAAAGTCACACCAACTTTTCCCCTTCACTGAGCCTGGGAAGAAGTGATGTTTGAATTACCTAATCTTTTGGTCTGGATCCAAGGCACAAAGATCAGAACGCAGAAAGGACTGCAGTCCTTAGAGTGCTGGCTCCAATCCTCCCACTGCCCTGGGCCTTGGGCAAGGCACTTTCCCTCTCCAAGCCTCAGTCTCCTTGCCTGTACAATGGGGAAAACAATATTCGGAGCCTAGGCTTCGGGTGAGGCCAAGAGACCAGGGTGCAGGTGAGCATTCTGGCAGAGTTCCTGCCGCCCAAAATGCTCTTCCCACTTTGAATGGCAGGCTAGATCTCCTCTCCCAGGTCCCCCCGCCAGCCCCTAGGGCATGCCCCTCCCTCACAGCTTACCTGGCTCCACTTTCTCATAGCAGTCATCGCTGAGATTCTTCCTTATTGTTTGCTTTCACTTCATCTTATCTTTCCTCCTCTCTGGGGGTAGGGATCTTGTCTGCTCCAACTTTGGACTAACTCAGATTTGGAGCAGACAGTCTGGCTATGTCGCTGCCCCCAGATCAGTACTGGGCGTGCAGAAGGTGCTTGGGGAGCCCCTGCTGCATCGATGAAGGTGTCTTGCACCATGCCTTAGTAGGGCCACAAAAAACATAAGTTCTTTTCCCAGAACACTTGGCACACACTGCAGTCTCCTCCCTGTCTTCTCCTCACCTTAAATCCAGCCTCCAGGCGGGTTTTCTTCTCTCTGCCAAAGCAAACAAAGAAAAACAATTTTCCTGCCGTTCATAATTGTTCCATATTTTTCTAATAGGCCTGAGCCTGGCCTCGAGGTTTCCAATCACAGGTCATTCTCTCTCTTGTTGCTCACAGAGCCACAGAGGAGAAGGCTGTGTGCAATTAGAGTGAAAGCTGCCTGCTGCCTGCAGCCCTGCCAGCCCGGTGGGAAAAGGATATGTCTGATCCCACCAGCATCTGCCAGGGGGCGTCTGGGCCTGTACCCCACATGCTCCGGTTCAGGTCATTCTCACAATCCTGTGAGGACAATGTTATTCCCTCATATTTCTGATGAGGAAACTGAGGTTCTTGTGGTTAAGGGTCTTGCCCAGTCACCTACTGATGTGACAGACCCAATTTCTGAGACCAGGTCTATCTCATGTCACAGTTAGGTCCTAGAAATAGAAAGGGCAGAAGAGAAGGGGTTGGGGGGTCACTGTTGACCCTAATGGAGGGGACTCCCTCTGACTGATTTGACAGATAAAACTGCAATCAGGCGTCCCCCCGAGCCTAGAACAAATCACGCCCTTGGGCGATGATAGCCTCTATTAGAAGCAAGGACCGCTCAACAGCTTTCCACTGCTTATGGGATCAAGTCCAAGGTCCTTAGCTGGGCAGTGAAGATACTCGGTAATCAAGCCATAGCCTGCCTTTCTAGAATTCTCTTCTCTGACCACAGGCTGTGCCCCAGACATGCCTTGTATTCCCCAGCCCCTGCCCTCAACCTTTACTCCCTGCCTGAAATACCCATCAAAATCTGGTCCATCCTATCCAGTTCAACTCAAATCCCTACCTTAGAGCCCCTTTCCTGAATCCTCAGCAGCCCTATGAAGCAGGTACTATAGCTGTGCACATTTTGCAGATGAAGGAACTGAGGATGGAGGTTAAGTGTCTTGCCTGGATCCACACAGCGAAGTCAAGGAATCTGGAGGCAGCTGAGTCTCTCCACCTCACTCCCCTTCTACTCCCGAAGACTCTTTCTCCCTGAGGACAAAAGGGACTGTGTCAGGGTCTGCTGTCAGAATGGACCCTAAGGAAGGTAGCTCCTCCTGGACTGGAGGTTGCCAATGAGACCTGCAGGTCCTCAGGCCTGGGGTGATCTCCTGGGGCCTGTAAGCCTGTCCCTGCCTGCGATGAGACAGCAGATGATACGTTCTGATCCAGGGGTCCGACATATCCTTTTTCTATCCCAGTGGGAGTAGAATCCTCCTAGCAAGGAGACATTTGACATTCCTTTGTTTGTATGGGGGTTGGATGGAAGAGAGCAGGAGAAGGGATTGGGAAGAGCAATTTGGGGTGGTTTCAGCCACCTCTGTTCCTGCAGGAAGTTGTTTGCTCACTTAGCAAACAACAGAGCGGACTCTGCCGGCTCCCACCATGGGACTGGTTGTCAATACTGGCCCGGGTGCCCACCCTGCTTCTTGGCTCTTCTCCTCCTCTACTTCCCTTCCTGTCTCACCCCTGCCCTTGAGGAGGTTGGGAACTTCCTCTTCAAACACCTCACTGTCTCTCTCTCCCTCTCCCCCTCCTCCACCCACTCTGTCTTCAGCTTACAGAATCTGCCTCCCCCCATTCCGAAGCTTATCCTTAAAGATCTGCTCTAGCCTAGTTTGGACTCATTCTCCTGCCCCTCCCACTAGATCTTTCAACTTTATAGTGCAATGCTTAACATGGAGGAATGTGTTGATAATGGTGGAATTTCGGGCATCTGGGAGCCAGACTAGTAAGCACCATTTAGCTTCCCAGACTCTAGCAGACCAGGAATTTGGCAGTTTAGGAGACTGCAGATTTATTCTCCGTACCTAGAGGCTAAAGGAAGGCATGTCTTCTTGGCAGTATGCAGGTTTGGTGACTTCTTAGCTCATGGAAAACTACTGGGGCTGAGACTAATGGGGCTTTGGCCGGGACCTCAGTGCAGTGCGAAGACTTGGGTGGAGCAGAGTGGCTCCTGGCATTCAGAGAGTCACACCTCCTCTCTCCCCTGCTGGCTGCCTCTTCAAGGCAGGGAGTTGACAGAAGAGCAGGCACCTTGGTAACTAATATTGTATAGCAAGGATGGCAAACTCACATGCCTTCAGAAGTGAAAGTGTGGAGCAGGCTGGAGTAAGCAATAGGAAGTGATGGGGACTGGGGCAACTGGAGAGTCCTGATGTGTCTGATGTAATTCAAATGAAAATCAATGTTCTGGCCCTTGGGCTGACCGTTTGCCAACCTCTGTCAATGCACTACCGGTTCCAAAGCTCTTTTCCTCATGGTTTCACTGAATTGTCATTTCCTTTCCTCCTTACTGTCACTATCCTCACTTGGCAGATGAGGACACTGGGTCTTAGCAAGGTGAAGACATTCCCCTGACTCATTCCAGGCAGGGATCTATGGGGCGTAGCTTGAAGACATTCAAAGAAAGGTCTGTGCCCCCAGTTCTTTCCCTATGGTCAGATTTGGAGGTTGACATATAACTGTCCAACTCACCCATTGGGACTGTGCTGTGTTCTGACTCGGGCTTCTCATTTAAATGATCCTCCCCACCCCTCCACTCCACCCAGTGTAGTCACCGATGGGAGAGAGAAGTCTGAAAAGGGATTCTGAAGTCTAGAGGATCAGGGGACTTTGACAACCTTGCCAGCCCTCAACTACAATGCCTACCTTAGTCTGGTGAAAACTCACAGGAAAGAAAAGTTAGTCATGGAGACACCACCTTGGGGGTCTGGATTCAGACTCACTGGAATATATTTTCTTTCTTTATCACAGTACAGTGATTTGTAAATAATAATAACTGCTACATGCTTTACCTATGGTAACTCATTTAATCCTCACTACATAATTCTGTGAGGTAGGTGCTGTTATTATTCCCATTTTACAGGTGAGAAAACTGAGGCACAGCTCGTGCTTACACAGAATTTGGAAACTCAACAGGATGTATAAAAGGCAAAAACTGTTCCTCAGCTCCCATCCTGGTAAAAACCACCCATTCGTTCATTCATTAATTCCATAATCCCTACTTTCAGGCACTATGCTGGGTGCTGACATTACAGTAAGGCACATAGGCCTAGAAGCCAATTATTGTGAAGTGTATGACAAATGACATATGAGAAATGGTATATGAAAAACATGGGCTCCAGGAGACCAGGGGTGTCTGGGGAAGTCTAGGAAGACTTTCTGGAGGAGGTGACACCACGCAGAAAAGGGGCATGTTCCAAGGTGAGAATAGCAGATGTAAAGACCTAGGGAAGGTATGAGAGTCACGTCACATGTTCAAGGCATCAGGAAGTGGAGTATTGAAGGGATGGCAGGGCGGGAGGCAGTGGGGCTAGGTTTGGGATTGTATTAGCCAAGGTGATTGTTGGAATTGTATCACAGCAATAGGCCTTGAAGAAGGTGAATGTGGGTCTGGCTGTTTTCAATTTTTTTTTAAAGAAATTTTAATAGGTTCAAGATTCAAAATGCATAAAAAATATACAGTGAAAAGTTTCCTTCAACCCTATCCTGCCACCCAGGTCCCCTCTTCATGTTCAACTAATCTCTAGTTTCTTGTAAGTCCTTCCATAGCTTTTTCATTTTACTCTTTCATATACTAAGCTCTTTCTCTCTCTCTCTTTACATTTTTTAACCCCTAGGATAGCCCATTCTTTATGCATCTCTGCACATTGCTTTTTTTTTTCACTTTAAGAACATATGCTGGTGATTGTTTCTATTTCTGAATGGCGGTGTCATGCTGCATGGTTAAGAGTGGTACTTTATCTAACCTGCCCCTATGGATGGACATTTTGCTTTCTTGCTATCTTTTTGTTCTTACAATAAGTGTTACAATAAATAATCTTGTACCTATGTAGTATCCTCATTGTGCAAATACACCCACAGAAAATGAAATTCTAGACGTGGAGCCATGAGGGTCAAGGATATATGCAATTTTATTTGCATTTTTAAAAATTTGTTTTGAAATTTAACTTGCAAAAAGAAGAGTGTACAGCTGAATAAATTTGATAAATGTGATACACAGGCTGTGTATACACCTGTGCAATCACCACCCACATGGAGGTGTAGGTTACTACAGAATGTTTCCAGCTCCATCTCATGGCTTGTCCTGGTGGATATCCAGGACAATTTATTTGTACCAAGGCAATTTATTCATCTGACCTCTACCACCAGGATTGGTTTTGCCTGTTTCTGAATTTTGTATAAATGGAATCATAAAGAATTGATGTACTCTTTGTATCTGATTTCTCTTGTTCAAGATGACATCTCTGGGCTGGGCACAGTGGCTCATGTCTGTAATCTCAGCACTTTGGGAGGCCGAGGCAGGCAGATCACTTGAGGTCAGGAGTTTGAGACCAGCCTGGGCAACATGGTGAAACCCTGTCTCTACCAAAAAATACAAAAATTAGTGGGGTGTGGTGATGGACACCTGTAATCCCAGCTACTCGGGAGGCTGAGGCAGGAGAATCTCCTGAACCTGGGAGGTGGAGGTTGCAGTGAGCTGAGATTGCGCCATTGCACTCCACCAGCCTGGGCGACAGACAGAGTGAGACCTTGTCTCCAAAACAAACAAACAAAAAGATGCAATTAGTGAAACTCACCCCATGTCTCCATGTTGTGTTTAGCAGTAGCTCTTTCACCCCCGCCCCCCAATTGCTGGCTGGTGTTCCATTGTATAATTATATTACAACTTACTTATTCATTCAACCCTTGATGGACCTTTGGGTTGCCCCCAGTTTTAGGCTATTGTAAATAATGTTGCCATATACATTCTTTGGGGTTAAAACTCATTTCCATTAGTTATATCTGGGAGTAGCATTGATGTGTACATATTACGTTTTTGATGAATGTTACGAAGGGCCCTCTGTAGAGGCTGGTGCAATGTGAAGAAGTGCCCGTTCCCTTGTTCTGCATGTGAAGTGCTCAGCTTAGCGCAGTGCCTGGGACAGTGTTGACACTTCAGAAAACCATGTGACCCTCAGCTCCAGAAGTGATAAGAATGCCTTATGAGCCCTAAAGCCCCACTCGGAGCAGGAGATTGTGATTCTGCCAACGTGTCCCACTAGAAGGATCAGGTGAGAGTGAGGAGGAGTCAATGAACTCATTTCCACCTCCAGAGAAGTATCTTTAATGAATAATAATAACCCCTTCGTTTATATAGCTCTCTGGCCTTTCTAAAGCACTTTGACATGCACCAGTGGTGCTCAGCCAGGGCTCACATTAGGATCCTCTGGGGAGCTTTCCAGAAAAACCAATGCCAGGGCCCCACCCCCATAATTCTTATTTAATTAGGCTGGGGTGGGGCCCAAGCACCAGTATTTTCTAAGCCTCCCAGATAATTCGGGTGTGAAGCCAGAGCCAGGAGCCACTGACTGCCTCATCTTCTGTCGTCCGCATGGCAACTGCTTGCAGTGGGAGAAGTGATGTGAGGCTGGTATACAGGACAGAGAGAAAGAGTTCTAAAATAGTGTTTATAGTCTAACAATAATGTTCTGCTCTGTGCCAGGAATAGTGCTGAAGCTTTCTAGTCCTCATTTCCATTGATACCACATGAGAAAGGCATTGTGATGATCATTCCCACATTACAAATAAGGAACCAGGCTGAGGGGGTGGGGTCCCCAGCCAAGGCCACCCAGCTGGTCAGTGGCAGCCCTGGGTCCAGAACACTGGCTGCCTCCGAAAAATCAGCACCCATGCTTGAGACTGCCTCCAGGTCCTAATCCCCCATTTTGCCTAGAAAAAAGACTAGAAGGAAATACAACAAAATGATATCAGTGGATCTCTTTGGTTGATGTAATTATGGGTGTTGTTTACTTATAAATTCTTTTCTGCATTTTTCAGATTTTTACCAGCGATCATGTATTTGCTTATAATCACAAGCAAATTAAAGTCCTTTCAAGTTGTTGAATTAATAACGGAATCATTTTCTGAAGGAGCCAGTTAAGTCCCAGAGTGTCCAAAGCAGGTGATGACAGAATTTGGTCCATACCTATCTCCTGAGTCCCAATGCAACTCTTGAGACCTCTCAGGAGGTGAGACAGGTGTGACCTTTACTCATAGGAAGGGGCTTCGGAAAGGCATGAGAAAATGTCCCAAGCAAAAAATTGCTGTAGTGCTGTAGTGTCTTCATTTGACTGTATATGCTTTTGTAGAATAGCCAGGATATAAAGAAAATAAAAATAAAACAAAATAACCTAACATCTCACCACCCAGATGTAAACAGTGGGAAAATCGGGAGGACTACTCTTTCAGATAAGTCCTTGTCCATCAATATTCATATAGAACTGGATAAGCATAGCTTCCCATCCACAGATCATGCTGCAAGCATGCAGTCTGCAACTTTCTTTTTAAACTCACTAATGTGTAATGTGCATGTTCATGAATAGAGATACATGTCAGTCCTGGAATGACCGCATGCTATTGTATAGATATGCCATAAAATATTTAGCCACTCTCCCTTTGATGGACATGTAGGTTACTTCTAACCACATCTTGTCATGAATGTGTTGGAAAAGTAAGATTCCAATATAGTCCTGGGAAAAACTCTAGAGTTAAGGTTTTTTTTTTCTTTTTTGTTTTTCCTTTTAGAGTTAAGGGTTTTTTTGTTTGCTTTAGGGTTTTTTTTTTTTTTTTTTGGTAGAGTGAACAGTGGCTGAATATGGGTGTGTGCGTGTGTGAGTGTGTGTGTATAAATATGGGTTTTCATGGGTTGAATTTGATTTAAATAATTTAATTTAAACATGGTTAACCCCACAGCCCACAGAGATCTTATCAAGCTTTTCTCTCCCTCTCTGTCTCTCTCTCTCTCTCTCTCTCACACACACACACACACACACACACACACACACACACTATTTGCAAGTGAGATGTGGTTGCAAAACCCTCTTGAGCAGAACCAGGCAGAGCTACCTGATGAGGTCATGCAGCCAACAGCCAAGGTCAGGTGCTGCCTGCCAGCTTGGGCTCTAGGCCCACAGTTTGCTCTTAACAAATGCCTATGGGCAATGACAACACACACAGACACACACACGCACACACATGCACCAGACAATCTCATTCTCCCTGCACGCAAGGTGCTTGGGTGGTAATGGAATCTGCATGTCCAGAGGCAGGCATAATTGACTGGCTGAGGGCATTAAGTCCTTGATTAAACTGGTTGTTCATTTGAAGGGACAATTAACCCAGCTAATATTCCAGGCCAGCCCAGCAGGTCCGTCCCCATCAGAGGACATATTGAGCTAATAATGAAGTGACTGCATTACCTTTATGGAGGAGAGTAGGGCTCCGAAGTCCTAACCTAAGGCCCGCGGCCCAGGTCAAACTGGGGCCATGGACGCTTCAAAGCAGGGAGACTCCTGGAGTCCAGCCATCCTGGCGTGGGGTTGTGAGACCTTGAGTTTGTGAATAAAAGAGGGGGTTTCCTCTGGGGAAGGTTTTTCTCACGGATGAGTGGCCTACCCCTGTGCTTGCCTTTTTCACATCTACATGTGATGCACAGAGCCTGGATGATGTTTCAGCAGCCATCTTGCGACCCAAGTGTGGATCTCGCTGGCTCTGTCCTACCTCTGGGCCTTTTGTTCTCTCACAGCTTTCTTATTACTTTATTTTTATTTTATTATTATTTTTTGAGACAGAGTCTAACTTTGTCATCCAGGCTGGAGAGCAGTGGTGCGATCTCAGCCCACTGCAACCTCCGCCTCCCAGGTTCAAGTGATTCTCCTGCCTCAGCCTCCCAAGCAGCTGGGAATACAGGTGCCCACCACCATGCCTGGCTAATTTTTTTTTTTTTTTTTGTATTTTTAGTAGAGATGGGGTTTCATAATGTTGGTCAGGCTAGTCTCAAACTCCTGACCTCGAGTGATCTGCCTGCCTTGGCCTCCCAAAGTGCTGGGATTACAGGCATGAGCCACTACGCCCGGCCAAGCTTTCTTGTTACTTAAACCTGTTGGGTATGGGTTCCCTGTTTCAAGCAGGAGAAAGCATCTTGATTAATAAGATGGGTCCTTTTCATTGCCCAGCACCTTTCCTGGACAGTTGGAGGTGAGAAAGAGACGAGACGGGGAAGGATCTTCCTCTCTCTCCTAATACCTGATGTCAGTCCCAGGGAAGGTCTCTCCTAGAGCACACAGATCCCCGTTGCCTGAATTCTAGAAGGTTGAATCCAGTAGCTGTACTTGCTCTGGCCCTGGGTATCTGACAACAGAGGAGACTGTGCTGGGTGCAGAGCAGGGAAACACAGCCAGGGCTTGGCACCCATGAGCTACCTAGGTCAGACAGGGCCACAGTAATGACTGACCATCTGCCAGGCATGGCCAGGGATCCCAACAGGCTGGAGAGACAACGAGTGGGCAGGAATGGGCAGGAGTGGAAGCAGATGGTGCCATGGTGGACAAACCTAGGCCCTGCAGGAGAAGATAGAAATAAGTCGAATGATGGAAGCATAGCTTCATTTAGGTACTGCGCTCTGGGCTTTGCATGGGTTGCTAACATCATCTTTACCACATGTATGAGGTAGATACCACTACCCATTTACAGATGAGAGAACTGAGACTCACAGGGGTTAAGTGGTTTGTTCAAAGACACACATTTAGGAGGCAAATTTAAAGTTTAAGATTGTACAGCTCTAAAGTCTGTAACCATTCTTTGTCAATTTATGCATGCATGCATGCATGCATCCCATCCATCCATCCATCCATCCATCCATCCACCCACCCACCCATTCATCCATTTATCCATCTATCCGTCCATCCATCCATCCATTCATCCATCCATCCATCCATCCATCCACCCACCCACCCATTCATCCATTTTTCCATCTATCTCTCCATCCATCCATCCATCCATCCATCCATCCATCCATCCATCCATCCATCCAATCAGCCATGGTCTATTCTCCCATTTATTCTACAAATATGATCTATCATCTGTTCTGTGGCAGGCACCAGATGCCAGGTGCCTGGAATAGAGCAATGACAGCCATGGTCACTGCCTTCTCAGTGTGCTGAGTGGACATTGCGGGCCCCCTTGGATAAAGGCAGGTAATTGCATTCTGGCTGAGAGTCAGGCTCCTTGCACCACCTCAAAAGGGTTTGTGAGGACATCCCCTGAATTCTGAAGCCCTTTGGAAGGTTCCAAGCCTGTGCTGGGTTGGAGTCTCAGTTCTGTGCATTTATTGTATGTGTGACCTTGAGAAAAACACACACTCTCTCTCTGGGGCCTCAATTTTCTCATCTGCAGAATTGGAATAAAAATGTCTTGTCTAATCTTCACAGGGGTGTTGGGAGCATAAAGAAAAATACTTTTCTTAAATAACTTTGTAAACTCCAATGTTCTGGGCATATATCAAGCAGTGAGTCCATTTGTCACATCTTTGAGGAAGTGATCTTCTCCTTTTGGTGTGATCAGTGAGCCTCAGATAAGAATAACTTCTACAAGCTTCATTGTCATGGGTGATAGGTTTGCTGTGGAACCCTAGAGATTCATGTGTGCCTGTGTAATAAGCCTCGTCATCATAACAGAAGTGAGGCTGAGACTCAGAAAGGTTAAGTAGCAGCTGAGGTTGCAAGTGGCTTAGAAGCCAATGCTTAGGCCTCTGGTCCGGGGCCAGTACCTGACACTATTGACTGCCAGCTGTGCCTGGAGAGAGGCTGAAGTCGGGTCAGACATTCTGACCTTCTCTGGGGTTATGCTGCTGCTGTGTTCACCAGAAGGGTGTCAGAGATGAATACGGTTTCTTCTAGATGTGAAGGAGAGCCAGAGTGACTGTTGGCCAGAGCAGCTTCTCAGGGCCAGAGCAAAGATGTTTCTGCTGCTCAACTCATAGCAAAAGGGGCACCCTGTCCCAGGGGTCTGAAGGAGCAAAGCCTGTGCCCTTCACCTCCTGTGAGATTCCTTTTCTGTTAACTTTTCCTCCCATGAGATGTCACGTGAGTAGTTACTTTCCAGGAGGCTGTCTTGGGAGGCCTCTGCACCTTCCTGCTACAGAATTGCTCTTGGCCTTGGAGGAGATATTAACAGTGGGGCTGTGCAGAAAGCAGCAACACCTTTTAACCCTCCACCTGCTTTGACTTCTACCTCTCTGTGGGTTCAGGCAGCCCCTTTGGCTTGAAGATCCTTGGTTGCTCCTCTCTGAACAGCAAGTGATGGAGGAAGCCCCTGATCCTGCCCTGTGTCACCTGCTGATGTCACCCCAGGTCCTCAGCATCTCACCTGTTGATTTTCTAGAAAATGAAGCATGGCAGTCAGGGTGGGAGGGGGGAAGAAAGTGAGAATTAAGAATAGATTGTTTTCTGAGAATGATGGTTTCCACATGTACCCTAGAACTTAAAGTATAATAAAAAAATAAAAATAAAAAAAGAAGAATAGATTGTTTCAAATCTTAGGCCTTAGAGTTTAAAATATAGAGCCCCAAATTATTGTTCACCATCTTCCTATAAAATAAAATCTCTCTTATTCTCTCTCTCTCTCTCACACACACACACACACAAACACACGCACACACCCTTTTATATTTGTAGGCAATAAGGAGCCTTGGAGTATGTGTATAGGATGCCCACATGTGTGTGATGGAAGCATACATGTGTGTGTCTTGGCACACATGTATCTGCATGGGTGCGTGTGTGTACGTTTCTCTGTGTAAGCTGGTGTGGAGAAATGTGTGTTCATGCAGATGAATGTCTGTCAGTATATGTGAGAGTATCCCTGTGGGGGAAGGGGCTATCTTTAGCCCATGTTGCCATGTTGCCATGTTGCCATGTCGGGGGTGCATGTCAGCAGATCCCCTAATGGGCAGGAGGTGGGCCTCCTTGGGCTCTAGAACCTTAGCCAGGCGCACAGAGGAGCCTGGCCATCTCAGTCGATGAGAAGGTTGAAGCAATTTCAAATTCCTGGAAGAGGAGCTTCCTGTTTTTACAGAACCTATAGACTCCTAGGCTAACAAACTCTTTATTTAAAGGTTGAAAATAATATAATAGGGTAAAGGCAGGTTTTCATTTATCTCTATTAAAGGCATTTACAAATGATTTATTGATTAAGAGAAATAGAAAAGACAATCACCCTCCAAAACCTCACATCACGATGATTCATTTGATATTAAGATCTAGGGTATCCTCAGCAAGAACTGTGGTTTAAAAATGCAGAAATAAATTTTTCAATACCAAAGAATCAATAAACTACACTCGGGCTGAGACACAAAGCTGTGGGTGGAAAGAACTCTGGAGATCATAGTTGTCTAAGCTGTGTGAGTGTGTGTATGGTGTATGTGTGCATTTGTGTGTGTTCACATATATGTATGTCTGTGTGTATATGTGTGCATTTGTGCCTGTGGCTGTGTGTATGTCTGTCTGTATGGATCTGTATGTGAATGTGTGCATGTTGTATGTGTCTGTGTGCTTGTGTGCCCGATGTGTGTATATGTGTGTGTTTGTGTGTGTTCATTTAGTTGTATGTGTGTATGTGAGTGTGCCTGTGTGTATGTGTGACTGTGTGTATCTGTATGTGAGTGTGTGCATGTATATGTGTCTGTGTGACTGTGTGTATCTGTATGTGTGTGCATGTATATGTGTCTGTGTGCTTGTGTGTATGTGTATATGTGAGTGACTGTGTGTATCTGTATGTATGCGCATGTATATGTGTCTGTGTACCTATGTGTATGAGTGTGACTGTGTGTGTATCTGTATGTGAGTGCATGTATATGTGTCTGTGTGCCTGTGTGTATGTGCATGCATGTTGTGTGTGCATCTGTGCATGTCTGAGTGTGGTGTGACCCTGGACATGTCCCACTGCTCCTGGACCTCAGTTCCCACATTTGTACAATGAGGGTGATATGGTTTGGATGTGTGTCCCCTCCAAATCTCATGTGGAAATGTGGCCTCCAATGTTGGAGGTGGGGCCCAGTGGGAGGTGTTTGGGTTATAGGGGTGGATCCCTCATGAATGGCTTGGTGCATCCTCATGGTAATGAGCGAGGTCTCACTCTATGAGTTCATGTGAGAGCTGGTTGTTTAAAGGAGCTTGGCATCCCTCTTGCTCCCTCTTTTACCATGTGACACACCTGACCCTCCTCCACCTTGTGCCCTGAGTGAAAGCTCCCTGAGGCCTCACCAGAAGTTGAGCAGATGCTGGTGCCATGCTTCTTGTCCCGCCTGCAGAATCGTGAGCCAATCAAACCTCTTTTCATTGTAAATTACCCAATCTCCAGTGTTCCTTTACAGCAATGTGAAATGGGCTAACACAGGGGGTGAGCACTAAGTGGACCCCCATTTCTGGAGGGCACTGTATGCTCAGCTATACTGTTGGGGCTGTGATGGGTTCCATCCTCTCCCTTCTCTGCTGCAAGTTCACCCCCGACTCCTCACCCTCTCTGCCCCTAAACCCTTGGGCAGTGTTCAGTCATTCCTGCTGCCCAGGCACCTGGGAAAGGCTGGGAACCTTCACCTGCGTCATGGGCTCAGCCGTCTCTCATCCTTACACCCATGTGAGCATGGGTGAGTCCCTACTCATCCCTGGGCTTCAGGCAGGAAAATGAGGTGGTGAGAGACTCCTCTGACTTAGTCATTTTCAACACGCGCATTTCCTGACCCTGGTGAGCTGGAAAGTGGTCTAGGAACCATCACATACACACGCCAAGCTTCCCTCGGGACTGGACACTCCAGCAATAAGTATATCAGCGTCCCAGTGCCCAGCACAGGGCCTGGCATGGAGCAGGTGCTGTGGAAGCATGTGCAGAAGGAGGGGTGTGTGGAAAAGGTGAGGCTGAAGTGGCTGAAGCAGTGCTCTTGCTGCCTCCTGCCTCCCCCCTCCACCATCCCTGCCCCATCGTGCCCTGATTTAAGACCCAGAGCTCCCCACATCTCTCTCTCTTCCTCCCTCACTCTCCTGCCTTACTGGCATCACAGAATCACCTGGGGAGAAATAATGGTGACCAGACCGCCACAAGACCAAGAAATCAGAATCTCTGAGCATGAAGCTCTGCCATCTGAAGTTCTCATGAACAGTGTAGGTTGAGAACCTCCTCCCTAGAGGCCAGAGAATCTCAGGTTCTCTCGACAGACTAAATCTCATAGAGACCAAATGAAAGGTCTTCAACTTTCAATCTACTTCCAAGTTTCCTGCTGAGCTCCTAAAATACAGATCTGGGGACGTCCCCAGAGCTTCTGATACTGAGGACGTGTCCTGGACCTGGAAGTGTACGTTTAAAATCAGCTCCCAGATTCCTGGTTCCGAGGCAGGTGGTCCTCGGCCCTTCTTTAACCAGCTCCGGGAGGCTTTGTAGCCAGGCTACATAGAAATGAGGGGATCCCTCAGTCTCACACATGTCAAAGGCTGCTTTAGGATAAACATCATCCATGGTAGGGAACCCTGGCACCCTCCTCCTCAACCCTCAGCCATACTTTAAAAACCAATCTAATTTTGTTCCTTTCTTCATTCAATCACTTCTCATTGTCTTGATGACAAAGACGTTAATCCCTAATGTGGCATAGGAGGACCTGTAGGTCTGGTCTGGCCTGGGGCCTCCCCTTGAGCCCTCTCCCTGGCTGCAGGGCCTCTGCAGGTGCAGCTGTCTCTGCTCAGCTCCCCACTTGACGGAGTTAAACTCCTGTTCACTGCTTAGAGCTCTCCTGACCCTTCAAAGGCCCCGTTCACCTGTTGCCGCCTCTCACAGATCCCAGAGCTCCAGGCGCGTATCTGGATCCTCTACCAAACCACACTCTCCAGGAGGGCAGCAGCTGGGTCAGTTTCGCTCCCCATTCAACCCCGTAACCCACGTGTCTGCCTGGGGCCTGCCATGTAATAGGTGCTCAATAAATATTTGCCGAATGAATAAATGACACAAAACACATACTTTTTCAGTTTTGGTGATTCTTACCCTGAATAGATTTTACAGCCTCACTGAGCTGGCAAGCGGATGTGTAACTGAAGATGCTCAGATAGTGCAGCATGACAGGCAGACCTGGCATGTGTGTGTGAGCATGTGCCCACATGCATGTGTGTGTGCACGTGTGCCTGCATGCATATGTGTGAGCATGTGCCCGTAGGCATGTGTGTGTGCACGTGTGCCTGCATGCATGTGTGTGTGCATGTGTGCCTTCATGCATGTGTGTGTGCACGTGTGCCTGCATGCATGTGTGTGTGCACGTGTGCCTGTAGGCATGTGTGTGGTGTATGGGAGTTAGAGGTCACATTTAGGTTGAACTTGGCAGCATCTTGGCCCATAACCTTTTTCCAACAATCACAAAGTAGCTCTGTGAATCGGGTTTTCTCTTTGCATTAGGGCCCCTGCTCCAGGTGCCTGCAGGGGGTGGCAGTGCTCACAGCCTGAGTGTCCAGGGGAAGTGGGGGAGCCTTAGTTGTATGGGGTTCTACTAGGAGAGGGTTCAGGGGTTACAGAAAGAGCATGGCTCCTGAATCTGACCAGGGTGGGTTCAAATCCAGGCTCCATCCTTCCCTCACCAGTGTTGTGACCTCGGCTCAATTCCTCATTGTCCTCAGTCCAATGGGAATAATCCTGATGAACCTGCTGGGGAGAGGGGTGTCCAAATTGGTGATGCAGTGTGCTTCGCTCTCGCCTTCTCAGAGGGAACCTTCCTTGAAGCACCCATCCCCTCTTCCTTAATCCCCAGCACACTGTCTAGCACAGGAGGTGCTCAATAAAATCTTGTTGACTTGCTTGATGTATCACCCAGTCAAGAGACTGCATCATAGTAGGTTTGGTAGCTCCCTTTCCCTCCTCGAGACTGCTAGCCTGAGACCAGGGTGAGCGGGCTCACGCTCCAGCTCTGTGTGTGTGTATCCTGGTCCCTGTGATCTTGAGCAAGCACATATGCTTTTTCTGGACCTCAGCTTCTTCCTGGGTCAAAGGAGGGGCCTGGAGTCTATGTGTTTTACCCATTCCCATGTGCAGTTTTGCCTCGTCTGAGAGGACTGTGCCCGAGGGTGGTGAGGTCCTGGCTGGGGCAACCCAGGGGCTGATGCAGATTGAGGGGCAGCAGGGCTGAGAGCCCCAACCTGACTGGGTTCCTGCCCTGTGAAAGGGGAGCTGCATGTTCCTTCCTTACCTGCTTGTAATAGAAAACTGCTCCTTCAATTGAGCTGTTTCCTTCTTTTGCCCTAAGCTATGAGGAGTAGATTGGATGAAAAAATTATCAAGCCTCCTCGTCCAGAATAAATATTCTTGAAATGGAGCAAGTTATAAATAAGCAAGCAGCAATATCCTACGTTATGAATATATAATTTCCATCTTTAATAGCTGACTAGGCCCCAGGGACTGTCTGAAAATGGCCTGTCTAGCCCTGATATTTTATATATTTCTTAAAATGTGCGCAAACTTTTGTTCCTTAGCCCTTGGACAGTTAAGTCTTAGGGGGAAATAATGAGAGTGGAAAGTCTCAGTGAGCCAATGCACCAAGTGCAGGTGCTTGATTTACAAAAAAAATCCAGAAGACGCAAAGGCTCATGTTGAATAGGAGAGTTAGGCCTGGAGGGGCTGCTGAGCTTGTCTCATCCCACCTTCTCATTTTACAGAATAGGAAGTGGTGGCCCAGAGAGGAGAAGTGACTGACCCAAAGTCACACAGCAATGAACTATGTTCTAGGAGTCTAGAACAGAGGCCTTCCAGATTCACCAGGCTGGCTGTCTTCTCCGAGTGGCTGCCTGCAAAAGTCTAGGGAGAGCCTGGAGACTCCAGGTTCCACAGCCAACAGAAACTTGCCAGGGGGGCTGATGAGGAGGTTTGCCTCCAGTGGAGGACCAATCCTCAGATAAAGGGAGTTACTATGTCTCAGAGGCAAGACTGTGAGGTCTGGTGAGCCATGGAGGCCAACTTTTCCCTCTCAGACCTCCTGGGCCAAGTCTGCATCACAGCCTGTCATCCGGAGCCTCT
Source organism: Chlorocebus sabaeus (assembly GCF_047675955.1). Classification (NCBI taxonomy): domain Eukaryota; kingdom Metazoa; phylum Chordata; class Mammalia; order Primates; family Cercopithecidae; genus Chlorocebus; species Chlorocebus sabaeus. Next base: position 46,062,493 of record NC_132929.1, on the reverse strand, counting down.
GAAACCTGCCCTTTCTGTCTCTGCCACCCTGACAGCCAAGAGACAGTACAGATACTTATTGCTCCTCTTGCCTGGCAGGAAGCCTGATACCATGAAAAGACAATGGGCTGATGGCCTCACAGACCCCAACTGACCAAGGGCTCCTTCACTTACCAGCTCTGTGGTACTGAACAAGCTGATTGGCTTCTCTTGGCCTCGTTGCTTTTTGTCTGTTAAATGGGATGCTTGTGAGGATTAAATGTGATAGTGTGTAAAGCACCCGGGATGAAACCAGGCTTGTACCAGATGCTATGAATGTCACCATCCCTCCAGGACTGCAAACCTTTCTTCCCCAGTCCACAGCATTGTAACTGTGACTACCTCTCACTGCAGGCCAGCCTCTGAGCCCATGGCTGAGATGAGCCTAGTGATTCTACATTCATTCATCTCATCTTCCAGAAAGAATGAATCTTCTCGAAGGCCCCACATTCCCCTGCCTGGTCCCCAGCAGTGTCCCGCAATAGGACTGCCCACTGTAGGTGCTCAATTAAGGACACATTGGATAATTACCTACTGTATGCCAAGCACCAGGTCTAATAATGGCTAGTCATTATCAAGAATTGACTATGAGTTGCATTTACAAATGCACTGACCCATTCAATCCTTGGCACAGCACCACAAGATGGGCATTCTTATCCCCATTTCAAAGATGAGCAAAATGAGGTTTGCCAAGGTGATTAGGTCACTCGTTCAAAGTTATACAGCTAGGCATGGCAGGGCTAAAGCCGACTTCATGCAGAGCCTCTTTTCATCCCTCCCTGTTGACTTCTTGCAGGATGACCTGCTTTTTCTAGGATCAGAGTAAAGCTGGAAAATAAATGGATTCATCAGCAGGTCCTGTAATGATGGGAGGAGGGGTGGGTGGGGGAAATATTCATGCCTGTGCAATGTGCATGTTAAAATGTAAATGTCCTCTCCTGCGAGTCGTGAGGCGCACTCATCCTTATGAGCCAGCTTCTGAGGTTCTGATTTTGATGGCATTAGCTTTAATGGCTTTATTTTTTTAAAACCATTTAATTACTAATCAGTGCTGCCTTGCAAACTAATGTGAGATGCACACTTTGCATCTGGGGAAAGGGCCTTCCTCAGTGGGCAGCTGAGAAGTCTGCCAAAGGCCAGAGGCTGGGCCAGCTGGTCTCCCCCTCCTTGTGGGGCTCCCCCACCCCTGGTCCCCAGACCTCTCTGCTATTCAACACTTGTCTTTGAAATCGCAGAATCTCATTACATCTGAGATGAACCTTACTTAGCAATTGGCTGGCCTATTCCCTCCCACCTCACCTCACAAAAGGGTAAACTGAGGCTCCAAAAGGCACCCCCCCCCAGGTTCCAAAGGCTAGAATTTGTGGGGCTTCTTTCTTACTTGCTAACAGATTTCTAGCACATAGACTCATTTGCATTCCCAATTTCAATAGTCAAAAACTTTCCAATGCTAAAACCTCATTTTCTGAAGCTAATTTAGGTCTCATTTTCATTAATAGCTTGGCAACAATCATGCAGTGGAAATTTCTCCCAGGTCGAAGAAAGAGCCCCGGTTGGGGAATCAGGATGTGTGTGTAAGCTCCTGCTGTGTGTCTCTGGATAAGTTGAGTCACCTCTCTGGTCTGTAGTTTTTCTCCACAGTCAAATGAGGGAACCATGATAGCTTTGTGTTTTTCCAAACACACTTCTATAACCCCTCTGTAGAATACAGTATGCAAAAATATTAAAATACTTGTTATTCAGAAAAGAATGCTTTTGGCTGGGTAGGGTGGTTCCTACCTGTAATCTCAGCACTTTAGGAGGCAGATGAGGGCAGATCACTTGAGGTCAGGAGTTCGAGACCAGCCTGGCCAACATGGCAAAACCCCCACTCTACTAAAAATACAAAAATTAGCTGGGCATGGAGGCGCATGGCTGTAATCTCAGATAGTTGGGAGGCTGAGGCAGGACAACCACTTGAACCCAGGAGGCGGATTGGAGGTTGCAATTTTTTGAAAGTGTACAGAGTCTAATAAGTTTGCTGGATTCAAGTTAACCAGGGTTTTGTTACTGTTATTTATTTATTGTCTGACATGTGTGCTTCGGGCCTTTCCTGTAATGCAGTACTTTGGGACCCTCTAAGAGGAGGCTTTTTTTTTCGTGGCAATTTGTGAAGTCCCTTGGAGCACAAGAGTTCCCGGGAGCACAGAATGGGAAAGTCTGGCAGGCATGGGCCTAGGTCTCCTCTGTGTCACACTCTGGGACTTCTGTGACTCCAAGAGATAAGAAATAAAGGAGGCTGCTCTAGAGACATCCTCTTAGCCTTAAGCTTGGATCACTCACTTCCTCTAAATGTCACCATGCTCTTGTTCAGAGGCACTCAAAGTCCACCTTGGGGACTTGACCTTACCACTACTTGTCCAGGAAACCTGTGCTGGCCACAACAATGCTCACCAGGCCCTGTGTCATTGCCCCAACCAATCTTTGCCCCCTTCCCCTCTTCCTGGGTAAGCCCCTAAGCCCCTCCCCTCATCCTTTGCAGCGTCCCTCATATGCCTCTGAGCCTCACATGCCACCCTGAGCCTCACATGTCGCCTTGTTCGGAGGTAGCAGTCTCCTACCCCGGAACAAGCCCCAGGCTTGGAATCAGAGCCGAACACAAGCTCTGTCTTTGTGCCTTGGTTATCTGGTTCTGGATCAAGGACTGAACTTTTTTCCGCTTTACTTTCCTAAGACAAAAATGAGAGAGGATCACGGTACTGACGGTCTTGCTTTGGGGCAAAGATTAAAGGGGCTTGAACATCTTGTCTTAGCCAAAGTTTTCTACAAAGCAAGGCCTGAGGTAAAGGCCTGTGTGCTACTGCTCTTTTAAGCAGTGTGATGCGAGGGCCGCAGGAGTGAGGGAAATGATAGGCAAGACTGAAGACAGGAAAAGCCAACGCAAGGATGCAGAAGAATTCAGCCACCCAATGGCATCAAGAGCAACTGAGTGCTTGATCTCACAAAAAGGTCTCTCAAAAGGCTATGCTGGCCAGGTGCAGCGGCACATGCCTGTAATCCCAGCACTTTGGGAGGCCGAGACGAGCAGATCACTTGAGGTCAGGAGTTCAAGACCAACCTGGCCAACATGGCAAAGCTCCGTCTCTACTGAAAATACAAAAATTAGCCAGGCATAGTGGCCGGAGCCTGTAATCCCAGCTGCTCGGGAGGCTGAGGTGTGAGAAACACTTGAACCCAGGAGGCAGAGGTTGCAGTGAACCAAGATCGCGCCATTGCACTCCAGCCCAGGTGACGAAACGAGACTCCGTCTGAAGGAAAAAAAAAAAAAAAAAAAAAAAAAAAAAGCTATGTAGCAACTGCTTTTTAAGAGAGTTCATCCAGAAAGAGGCAAGAAGAGGAATTTACCCATGGGCTCCAGTATCTAATGACTCAAAGGATTGCCCCTGGTGTATTCACTCCCCCAGGTCTCCTGGTTGCACATGTATGCCTGCTGAGTGGGTCTTGCTGCATTTCAGGTGTCACCAGCAAGAGGAAAGCTCCACAGCAGAAGTGATGTGTGCACATACAAGAGATGCACTGCTTTGGGGTTGTACCTACATTCAGTTGTTCAGAGTCACAAGAAGTTGGTCATTGCAGGGGAATGTGAGGGGCAAAGGTCAAAGATCCCAGAGACATGGGTGCTCAAGAGGCTCTGAGGATGGTGTAAGAAGTGTCTCTGTGTCTTCCTGTACCACCCGCAGAGGCATCTACCCTTCCGTCACATCCAGCTCCCATACAATCTGGGGCCTCTGTATTTGGTGTAAACTGAATGTCCCTGCTTTCTCTAAGAAGTGGGTACAAGTCCAATGACTACAGAGTTTCCTTGGGATCTCTGAGATGACCTAAGGCAAAAGGTGAATACAACAAGACACAGTCCCTGCACCTATCCTGAGGCCCTCATGGGTACCCATCAGATCTCCCCTGCATTCCCCCGTCTCCACGTCCCTCATCCTCAACCGGCAATTTGTCTGCTCTGTGCTACTTACTGAGCAGGATGACCTGGACCACCATTCTGAAGGAGTCTGAGCCCTTGGCTTGTCCTGTTCTTATTGAGCTGTTGTTGCTGCAGTTGCTGACTCACAAGTCCCTTTCATCAGGCAAAAGAGCACCAAGAGAAGTGCAGAGAATCCCTGCTGCAGAGAGCAGCAGGACTTGGCCCTCACAATAGTCTGGGTGAATTACCCTGCCAGCATGGTAACTCCTTTCATCACTGCTAGTCCACGAGGAACCTAAAGTGACAGGTAGCTGTCACAGCTTCAAATCCAGTGGGACCTTTACAGTGTCACCTGTAGGAAATATTAGCCCCACGACAGAAACATTGGCTGTCTGGGGACCACGACCCCTAACCTCACAGAGCCTAAGGTTTGTGGCAAGTGTAAATCCTGCTACAGGGTCACTAGGAGTGATGGCAACAGGGAATGGACATTCAGCCCTGGCTTCCCAGACCCATGGGTTCCAGCAGTAGGCAGACCAGCACCATTTACTGTCCATTGGTCAGGTGCATAGACCACGTGCTAAAGACAGTCCTCCAGTCCCACAGGGGGACATCCCCAAACTGGCACCTGAGCTCAACCTTTCACAGGCCATTTCACCATTGTCATGGGCCACTGCTTCTCTGTAATGGGTACACAAGAAGATTAGGGGAGTCTACGGCCAAGTGTCCCTTGTCATACCTCTTTTGCAGTAGGGCCCGCCCTTGATATGAGTCACTGATGTGAGCACTGCCATGTAGGTGGAGAAGGCATTCTGTGAGCCATCATATGTGTTGGTGGAGGCACTGAGGGTAGGAGGACCCAGGAGGACAAATCCGTGTTCTCTTCAGGGTGGAATTTTAATTCTAATTTCCCTAACTTGAGTTCATAAGCAAAGCCAGAGCTGCGGCTGAGACTGCTATAAAAAGAAACCCCCTTGACTTTATGCCCAAGGGAGCTGTGTTCCTTAACATTTGCGAAAAGGGAGGCTTCCTGATACATGAAGAAATTACATCTGTTTTTTGGGTTAAACACACACACATACACACCACACAATGTAGACTGGCTTCCTGTGCAGACAATGTGGGCTCAGTTTTCCGGAAAATAGTTACCCAGTTAGGAAATTCTCCAGTCAAGGAAGCCTAACCAGGCCATTTAGCTCTGGGGAGGGCACTCTGGGACAGTGTTTGCTGGACAGCTCTGGGGAGGGCACTCTGGACAGTGTACATTCAGTCTGTGGATTACCAGTGGGCGCCAACATCTCCAGCAAGCAGCTACCTGAAGAGCTGGAAGCCACCAAGAAGCTCCAACACCATGGCGTATCCTCCAAAGTCCAACACATGCTCCTGCCTTGCACAGTGCTTTGCAAACTGTAAAGAGCTCTCCAAATGCACAGCCGTTAGCCTGCAGACTAGCCTCCAAAGCGATGGGCTTGGGAAGGGAAGGGACCATGACATCCTGAGGAAACCAGAGGTCCTTGACATCCTGCCATGGCTGAGGAAGTGAGCCATGCACAACCCCCTAGCTGTGTGCCGCACCTTATAGTCTGCACAGACATCTGTCTCTGTGGCATTCATTTGAGCTTTTCTCCATCAAAAAAAGACCTCATTACTTCTGTTTGCTAATATGAACCTAAAGCGCAGAAGAGCTGACTCACTTCAGGTCCTGCACGCAGTTAGTGGCAGAACCTCGGTTTGGGCCCATGTCTGTCTCCCCTAACCACTGTGCTCTCCAGCCTGTCATTCATTCATTCTCACCCCCACTCATCCAAGACAAATCAAGACAGTTACTGAGCAGACAGTGCACGCACTGGAGATGGAGGCACAGGGAAGACATGAGCCTGTTTTCAAAGGGCTGTGTGGTCCTTCACCCTAAGGACTATCTAGCCATTCGGCAGGAGAATCGGGGCTGAGACTTGGCCCCCTTTATTTCTTGTCCAGTGACCTTTGTACTGGGCTCATGATCATTGCTCCTGACAATTGCAAAGCACTTTACTGCAGGCAAATGCTTCCACATGTAACACGTCAGTGGAGTGGCGGGACCCGCATCATGTCTCTGCTGTGTAGACAAAGAAGCTGCCGTTACCGTGAACTGCCCACCGTCCTTCGGCAGAGCCAGTAGCAAAGCCAGGCTCTGAGCTGGGCCTCCTGGCTCCAAAGCCAGTGCTCCTTCCACTCCACCGCCTCTGAACACAGAGCAACACGGGTGAAACCTTTCACTCATCTCTCTCCTTTCCCCCTTAGCTCCTGAAACACAAGTGAGCCTGGGAAGGAGGGGTGACTGCCAGCAGCCTTTTAGGAGGGATGTTCCTGTACTCAATAGTTACTAAGTGCCCATAGCATGTGAAGCGCTGCCTAGCCCATCGTGACAGCTTCAGACTGACATGATATTAGAAGGCAGCCATGACTTGGGTACCAAAGGACTGGGAACACCAGCGTCAAGTCTCCTGCTGTGGCCACTGTGCTTTCCCAGCCCTGGGAACACCCCCATGAACACCCCCACATGGGAGGGCTGTGAGCCTCTCTCCCAGGTGCGGCCCACAAGGGTGACGTGGCGCGGACGGCCTCAGGAGAGCAGAAGCCCTCGGGGCTACAGTGTGATTAAATTCGCTGTTGTGAGAAAGTGACACTGTGATCTGATTCATACCAGTAAATATGTGATTTACATTTAATTCTGAGTAACCTTTCTGGGCTCGGCGAGGTGTGAAGGAATCTGATGGGGCCGGCTCCGTGGAGGAGGAGGCGATTCATATTCATTAAGATTTCCACATTAGCCAGCTGAAGGGTGGCAGAGCCCCAGCTCGCCCTCCTCCCCACGCCTGCCGGGGTCACGGCTGCAGGGAGACCGACAGTCACACTGGCTGCCACCTGGGGATGGGGGTGCAGGTTACGGTGAGATCTGGAGGCACCAAGAGAAAGTGGGAGGAAAATAAACAGCAGGCCCATGAGTGACACTGTCCAGGCGATATCGGCCCTCCAGATTTTGCTGAATGAGTCCTATGGAGCCCTCGAGGGTGGAAGAAGAGGTATTGATGGAGGAGGCGGTAGCTCTGAGAGGCCCCTGCTGCTCCCTTCGTAGGACTTAAAAGGCACTCTAAAGCCATCTCCGCTTCACACAGGCTTGGGGCAGACAGAGAAATGCCAAGGAAGGAGAGCTGCCGTCTCAGGGTGAGGAAAGTGGTACTCTTGGCCCCAGACGGCACTTGTTCAGGTTTTGATGAACTGAGCTGGGGTCACCCCAGGTGCACATGCCCCAGTGAGCTTGGGAAGTGAAAGAAGTGAGCTGAGATAAAGAAACATGCATCTCCCATGGATGAGCTCCCCAGACGTCCTTGGACCCTCCACTTGCCTGTCTTCTTAATGGGAATATCTACAATGATCAATGACAACCCCAAGAGCCTGTGTTTGCGGAATGCTTGCCAGGTGCCCACTCTGTGCAAAGCTGTCTTACGTGCATGCTTCTACTGAGTTCTTGCAGCAGCTTGATGGAGGAGCGACTGCTCGTACTTCCAGGGCATTGACAAGGATACTAAAGCCCATCGTGGGCAAATGACTCACCCCGGGTCATGTACACGGTTCGTGGCAGAGCTTCTGTTTGGACCCCTGTCTGTCAGACTCTAGAGCCTGCTCTCCAAACCACTCTGCTCTCCGGCCCTTCATTCATTCTCGTCATCCACTCACCCAAGACAAACCGAGACAGGTACTGAGCGACAGCGCATGCCCTGGAGATGGGGGCACCAAGAAGACCTGGGCCTGTTTTCAAAGAGCTCTCCATGCGGGACAGCAGGGAGACAGATCATTATGATTCAAGGTGGCAAACATCGCCAGCTCTTAGTTGGGCATGGACTTCTTAGGGTGTGCTGGAGAGAGAGACCACCGCACACTGGAGGAATCAAGGAAGGCTATCTGGAAGAGACATTTTAGAGAAAGCCTTGAGGGACAGTTAGAAGTTTGTCAGGAGATGAAAGAGGGAGCTAAAAAGTACTGGGTGTGTTTAAGAAACAGCACACATGCTGGGGACAAAGAGGACGCTCAAAGAGGAGCCATGGGAGATGAGGCTGGAGAGTGGACCAGGTTGTCAGGAGAGCCCAGGCAGAGGGGACAGGCAGTGGGGAGCCGTGGAGGGGTATATACAGGGAGTGGCATGTGGGTGTGCTTCAGAATTATAGCTATGGTAGAAACAGATCAGAGTGAGGTGCCTGGGGAACCATGGCTTGTCCAAGGGGACCCTTACCCTAGCCTCTGGTAAGTCTCTGACATTGCAGTTGGTTTTTATTTGGATTGCACCTGTTTTTTCAACAGAGCAGGGGCCTGAGACTTTGCCTAGCACTTTTCTGGGCCCTTTGAGGATACAGAAGGAAAGAGAATATGACTTTTGACCTCAGGGACCTTTCACCCCAGTTGGGCTCCGGGCTGACCCAGAAGCCATTTGGGAAGAGTGAGCCGAAGGGCCCTGGCTGTGCCTGCCTTTGTCCCACCACAAAGGAATAGGTCCAGGCTGCTGCTGATGATGTGAGGGTCATCAACTTAGAGAAGGCACGTGAAGATGTGAAAACAAAAGGGAGGGTGTGGAGTGAGAGAGGAGGGAGCCCAGAACAGCCCTCTAAGCAACACCCACGTCTAGGAGGAAGCTGAGCTGCCCGCAGTCAGGGAGAAGAGCTGGGACGCCTGGGTGTCCAGCGGCTGAGGCCAGAAAGTATGTCAAGAAGGAGGAAGTGTTGGCAGTGCCAGGCCCGGTCCACAGCCCACGTGCGATCGGGGAGGAAGGGCATCTGCTAGATTTGGCAACAAGGAGGTCAGAGGCCAGCCTCAGTGGCTTGGAGGGGCCACAGCCAGACTGAGGGAGGCAGGAGGTGAGGAAGTGGGAAACACTTGTGTAGACACCCCCAGGTGAGAGGTTTGGCTGGGAAAGAAAAGCGGGGGTGGGACCACAGCGGGAAGGGGTCAGGAGGCCAAGAAAGGGATGCTTTCCAGAAGAGGCTGAACTTGTGGCAACACTGTTGGCCAGGAGCCAGGAGAAAGGGAGGGAGCTCAGGGTTGCAGCAGATAGGGGCTGATGGAAGGAGCGGCCTCTGAGGGTCAGGGAAACCGCTGCGGTGGAGAGAGGGAGGAGGGCGGAAGGTGGGCGTGGGCGCAGCCGTCAGTTTGCAGGTTGGGTGGCAGGACCCGAGGGGCTCTGGAGTCCTGCTGTGGAAGGTGCTGAGTCTGGGCGGCTGGGCCTGTGTGGGAGGTCACGGTGGGCTTCCAGCTATACCACTGTTTCCTTCTCCCTTTCTCAGTTCACCCCTCACTCTCCTCTGCCTCTCCTGCCCCCAACTCACATCCTGGAGAGGACAGGAAGATGTAAGGGCCTTCACCTGGTGCCCCTCTGCCTCACGGTGCTGGCAACACTGGCAGAGATGGAGAGGAGAAGCAACGAAGCCCTGAGAAGGCGGCTGCCTGGGAGGAAGAGGCCAGAGCTGCGGTGTCAGCCTTGCCAGGGAGCGGGGGGCTCTGGGGGGGCGTGAGAGCCAGTGGGGTAGTCAGGAAGCTGACAGCGTGGGGAGCAAGGAGAGTGACTGGGTTCACTGCGCATAGGCTTGGGCAGGCTGGAGGAAGGAGCTTTTGCTGTGGAGAAAAGGCACAGAAAATAATTTCTCCATAGGTCCGTGGGCCCCATGGGTCCAAGGTGGAGCCGGTTTCCTCTGCAGGGAGTCTTCAGTGAGTGAGAAGTGAGGAAGATGATAGAAGGCAGACTGGCCTTTCATCTGGGCTTGACATCTGCCATGCAAATTGTCACAGAACGATGATGTGGTGGAACCGGTGGCCAGATGGGCATCGTCCTCAGTGGCCGGTCATGGAGCACCCAGGGAATTGCCAGAGGGTGTCACCGCATCCCCCAGCAGTTGCAGCACCCCTCCTCTGGCCCATCTTCCTTCTCCATTCTCCAGAATGAGGCGTCTATCCTCCAACAGTTGCCAGTCACCAAAGCATGAGCCCTAGTGAGACAAAACCATCTCCATGTGCAAGGGGCAGAGCTGGGCCTCGGGGTCAGCCAGCTGGAGTCTGGCTTGGCGCTGCCCTCTGGCTTTAGTTGTTTCTGTATCCACCTTCCATGGTGAACTTCTTAGCCCCCTAGGTGCTGGGTCCCCAAGTCCCCTGCTCCTTCCAGGAAAGGGCTGCTGTGGTCTCCATGGGCAACCCAGTTCCTGTCTGTCTTCTTCCTTTCATAATATACACTGGGGAGAGGGGGCTGAGGTCGGGGATGAGGACAAAGGTGGGGAGACTCATTTAGTTTTCATGAAAGTTCTACTCTCTTGGAGCACTTTTAGGGGCTTGGCTGGCCTCCAGGAAGACAGAGGCAGGCAGGCCTGTTGGAGAAGGCTGTGCAGTGTGTGTACTGCTCAAAGGCACCTGGTGGGGGCTGGGTCAAGTGGGACCTGAAACCCACCCTAGGCCCACTGGTCAAGCGCTGGTATGGGCTGTGTCTGCCCAGAGGAGGAGCCTTTTCTAATTCACACAAAGACATTGTATAGGCTGGCTGACTCCACCAAAGGTAGGAGTGTGTGCCTGGGAAGCTCCACACACCCATCCTCAGCCAGGTGGGTCCGGGGGACCTCCATGTCAGAGGCATGCAGCAAGAATCTTCTGGCAACCTGCATATGCAGCTCAAGTGGCCAGAGGAGGGCTGGGAATAGGAGGATTTCCAATCTATAGGTCCCTTGGAGAGGCCAGGGTGGAGGATGGGGTGGAGTGGGGGTGGAGCAGGAGCTGGCTTTAGGGAGGACCCAGGAGAGCAGGTTCGAGGCCAGGATAGGAGGAGTGAGCAGAGCAGAGATGGCAGCACTGGCTGGGGAGTGCTGGGCCTGGCTCCTGCACTCCTGGAATACTCCTGGGAGACTCTTGTCAAGTAACTTTTCCTCCCTGTGCCTCAGTTTCCTCATCTGACAAATCTAGAGGGAGGGAATAGACCAGGGCAATGACATGCATTTAGACACAGGAGACAGAGTTGGGTCTGCATCTTTGACATATCTTGGGGTCTGGGCTTAGGTTTCAGTCGCCCTCCCTCCCGCCTACCCACCATCTCTCTCTTTCCTGAAAGGAAGGGAAATAAAGCAGAAAGGGATCTGCCTCCTTTGTGAGGAGGGGGTTCCGTTTCCCTCAGCCCCTGGGGGAGCAAGAGGAACAGGAAAATTACAGTATCAGCATGGAAATTACAATTGGAGGCGCCTAATTCACCAGGGAGGGTGACTCGTTCCTCTTTTTATTTTTAGTCACTATTATGTCGGCAAGGAGGCCTGTGCTCATTAACCTGTATTGCCAGAGCAGAGACTGCGAAACCACTGGTGAATAAACCTGCCCCAGCTGCCCCCTCTGCTCCCATCAGTTATTTATAGCCTGCCTTCCCTCTGGTGAATTAATTAACTCGTACTTGAGGCCTCGGACAGTATTGTGTTTAGCTGGGTGTCTGTATGGAGACCAGTGCTGGAAGCGGGTAGCAGGAGTGGAGTAGGCTGGAAGGCGGGGCTGCTGGCTGCCCCCACCCCTGCGGTCAGTCTCCCTCACTCCAGCTCTGAGCTCCCCGGCAAGCCACTCGCACGCCTGGCGGAGGAGGATTGAGGGGTCCCTTGTACCCCAGCTTCACTGCTTAAAGCCTTGGAGCTTCGGGATTTTAAAAACCAATTTGACAACGTACTAGGACAAAAAAAAAAAAAAAAGTACATCCTTTCCTCTCAGCAAGAAAGCAAGGACCCAAGACGTAAAGCTCCAAAATTCTCTGGGACAGAGCAACGCAGGCTGAAAGCTGCATCCCACAGGCAGGGGTTCCCTGGAGGACTGGGAGGAGAGACGAGGCTGGAAGACGTTCCCAGAAAAGGCGGGGAGAAGAGGGGTGGAGCAGCATGGACTTCGAGTCGGCGAGGGATGTCCAGGACCTCAAGTCCAGCCTCCTCACGTGAGAGGCAGCATCTTGTTCATCCATTAATTAATGAATTGGTTCATTTCTTCATTCAATAGCAATTGTAAACCCCCCACTGTGTAGATGAATGCTGACCTAGATTGTCCCTGCACTTGTCACAAACCTTCTTTGTTTGCTTGTACACACCCCTGTACACTCCCTGTCTAGTAGGGAGCCAGTGTCTAGCCAGTGAGGATAATGTCCACTGATTGGTCACTTCTGTATTGCCAGAAGCACCCAGCCCAATGCTGGGCACATGGTAGGATTCAGTTATCATTTGGGGACTTCCTTGTCTCAGGCTTCCTAAGGAGACAAGGACCATAAGCAATGCCAGCCACCACCTCCCCCAACTCCCCATCAGCATCCCCAGGGCTGCCCTAAGCATGCACAGTCCATACAGAAACAGTGTCCTGGCCTTGCCAATGCAACATTGATGCCAGTCCCCTAGGAGCCCCCATCTCCTACTCCCAGATGGCCTCTGCTGTATCCCAGAGCCCCCTCCCCTATCCAAGCTAGATCCCAGGTTCTGACCCCAGTGCAGGCTTCTGGACAAGGGCACACCCTTGTCCAGATGGATGACGAGGGAAGACGAGGGGTCATCCCTTGTCACTGCTCACAAGCCCCTGCCAAGCCCAAGGCTCCAAACACCCACTGTCCAGACTTACAACCACCTGCTCCCAAAACAGGCAGCTGGCCAGGCGCTGGTCACATGGAGGGGCTACTCTTGGAGTCACATGTCTCCTGACAGAAGTGGACTTCCTGCTTCCTTTCTCCCCTGGCAGTGCTGACTCCTAGAGGAAGGGGATTGAAAGGGGCTAAGCCTTGGACTTCACCCATGAAATTCAGCGCATTTACTCTTCAGGGCTCTTTGCACTGTTCACCAGGTGCTCACAGCCAGCAAGTGCCCGGCAGCCTGATTGTTGCTCTGGGGCTCGGTCCTGCACCCCAGAAGTGGCCTCCCAGGGTGGGCTTGTGACCCAGTCCTCCGCACCAGCCTGGAAAGTTTGGAGGTCGGGCTCCCACCCTCTTTCAGCACCTTGAATGACCTTGCTGAGTATCGATAATGAGTTCTCATCAGCACTAGTGATAATATGAAAATCACTGTAATTAGAGCTGGCAGGTTGGTCTTGCTCTGCATTAGAGATGATGTGAGTTGCTTACAGGGGAATTCCCCACCCCCAAGTCCTACCCCACCTGGGAGAAGAGCTTCACACCCCAGACCTGACTCTCTCCAGCTCTCTAGTCTCCCCTGGGCCCCCGGGGCCAAGGCCAAAGTTCTCTGGGCACAGTTTTGTGCCCCAAAATTACCCCTTATGTCTGCAATTTTCCATTTGCACCTTCAAAATAGAGTGCAACTGGCTAATTGCCATGGCAATTAGGTAATTGCAGGTGCAATTAACATCTCTCCAGCAAAGCAAGGGGAGAGGGAGAGGAGACAGAGGGGAAGAGAGAAACAGTGAGAGGAAATGTAGGAGCCTTCAAGACAGACCAAGAGGTTGCAAGAGAAAAACCAAGGGGATGGGGAGAGAAAACAAAAGTGCGTGGGAAAGGAGAGAGACGGGATGGCTAGAAAGGTGAAAGGGGTGTGTACAAAGAAAAATATATCAATAAGACCCAGCCCCTGTCTTGGAGGAGCTGATGGCCTAGAGGTGAGAAGGAGGCCCAGAGCAGAGCAGGAAGGCAGATGCGGAGCATTGCAGCCTGGTGGCACCTGGGGGCTTTCCCAGGGAAGATGGTGCCTGAACTGAGCCTGGAGAAGGGCTTCTATAGGTGGGCAAAGGGAAGTGGGAGTCCTGGTGGTTATACCAGCATGAGCCAAGGTCCAGAGGTGTGCAAGCCCAAGTATGCCCTATAGGACTTCCTGCCACGATGGGAATGTTCCAGACCCGCACTGCCCAGGCCGGTAGCCACCAGCCATGTGTGGCTATCGAGGACTCAAAATGTGGCTAGTGCTATTGAGGAACTGGATTTTTAATTTTATTGAATCCTAAGTTGAAATTTAAATAGTCACATATGCTCCTGTATTGATCTACACAGACCACAGAGGAATGGGAATGGGGCCTGAATGCCAGGGAAAGGCCCCATAGCAGCTCCCCCCTCCTAATCCAGGGGACTGGGGAGGTGGCATCAGGTACCGGCTTGGGGAGGACATAAGAGGGGTTGAGAAGAATGAGTTGAGGCACCACATGTTTGGATGAAGACTTGTTCACCATGAGGAGACGGTTAGGGGATCATGGCAAGTTTGGGACTGAAGCCTCTGTCCTTGCCCTCCCTTCCCTCAGCACCCTTGTCTCTGTAGAAGTGTCTCCTTCCTAGTGTCTCATTTGGGGAAAGATCCACACTCATTCTCTCTACGGTTTGGGAGAAGAAGAGGACTGTGCCTCTCCCTGTCCCTCCAGCCACACTGTCCCTAGGCCCAGCCCCAACCCAGCAGCCCAACTGCCTTTACAGCAAAACAAGCTTCAGTGAATTCACGTGGACTCAAGGCAGCCACACGCACTCATACGTATTCACACTCAAACATACAAATACACATGGTCACACCATCACCCCTGAACACACACTCATACAAGCACACACACTCACCTTCAAATCTGAGTGCACACAGCCTCACAGACAACACACACACACGCGCGCGCACACACACACGCACACAAGTGCTTGGGGCAGTGTTTACAAAGCTCCGGAGGGACTGGGAGGCTCCCGCCCTGTGCAGGCTGTTGGAGGTGGGGATCACCATCAGCACCAGAGACATTCAAGGACAGAGCCCAGAGACCCACTGCACGGGTGCCTTCATTGGATCCCCTTTCCCTTTCTCACCTTTCAGCTGGAAAGGCTCTGGCCAGGCCCAGGCTTTGAACACCAAGCTACATTTGGGGAGGGGTGTGGCCCCAGGACTACGCTATGGTGCACCCCGCCTCATCTTTGCCATCTCATCACCCTCTTTCCCTGCCTCTTGCCCCACTGCTCCTTTGCACACTCCGCCTGCCTGACGTCTCTGTCTGTCTCTTCTGTCTCTCTTCCTCATTCCCATTCTCTCCTCCCTCCCCTTGCTTGGGTCCTTCCTAGTCTCCTTCCCTCACAGTGTCTGCTTTCCTCTCCTATGCTAGAACCAAACCTTCCAACCCATGAAACTCCAACCCTAGGACTGCCACTCGGGACTTCTGGAATGTTCTCCTTTGCTGACTTTGTGGCCTGGCTGTGAAAGCCCCCAGGACCTGAGAACAGGAGTCTCTGGACTGCAGTAGCAGAATGAGTGTGGTCAGTGCCTAGGCCAGCAAAGGGGACAGCAGGCCTTGTGGAAGACAGAGAGTGAAGACACAGTCCATTGTCTGAGTGTGCACATATGTGCCTGTGTGTGTCTGCATGCTTACACATATATGCACATTACACTCTCCACCCTGGAGACTAGAGGGAGCTGTGTGGGTAACTCACTGGGAGACCCTGAGCAAGTCACCACCCACCTCCAGGTTGCAGTTTCCTTTCTGTGAAATAAAGATCATTGTCTGGTCCTGGTGTGCAGAGTCCCTGGGAAGGGCCTGGGAGATGCCCCCCAGAGCAGCTTGGCTTTGGTTGGGCTGAATAGATTTTACTGGAAAGCAAAGCACTGTGGCGAAAACACAATTCATGGTCACAGAAGTACCCTCCCTCCCTGGAATCCTATAATGCAATAAGTCCCTACTGGTCTTTTTTCCCAGCCTTCCCCCAACCCTACCCAGTGCTTGATACAGGCCCGGGCATAAAGGAGTGGGTCATCCAGAGGAGGCCTGGAGGTAGCCTGTGGGTGGTCTGTCTGTCTGCCCTCTCGCAGTTGGTGCTACTCAGGTCCCAATAGATGGTGGGAGTTACAAGCCCAAGGCCCTGCACCAGGATGCAGAAATGGGGAGGCAGCAGTTGGGACAGGAAGAACGTGGCTTCACACACTCAGCCCCAAACCCACCTACCTTACAGTTAGGCAGTGAGACTGTGCCCACCTCTCTCACACTCCATTCTCAAGCTGCACATCCTCATTTTGTGGCTACACCCGTGCACATGCGCGCACACACACACCTCCGGACCAAGGCAGCACTCCATGTTGATTTCAACTTGATTTCATCTGTATAAATGCCAGGCACAAAAAGCACAGCATGGAGCTGTCCTTCAGAAGCCCGTTTGAATTCCCCTAAGGATAATCCATTAGATGGGGAGTAGGGGAGGCACACAGGACAGAAGAAACAACAGAAATCCAGTCTGTTTAAGGAAAAATGAATTTATTAAAGGGTTTTTCAGTTGAGCCCTTGGTCAGTCTCTGCGAGGACTGGAGACCCAAACATGAAGGCCACACCACCAGGACCCAATCCTAAAGCCACCCTGCAGGACTGGCCATAGGGTCACCACGGTCCTCTCAGCCAGCCCACTTTCTACCATGGACACTGGGCACTGGGTGTCACCCCTGAACCCCGCCCACAGCTGCCCCTAGGAGAGGGGGCCCTGCTGCTGGTACTCCTGCTGGACAGGGGTCTCACAGCATCTGCTTCTTCAGACGCCTAACTGCAGGCTGAGGTCCGACGTGAGCATATCTGCTAGGCAGAGCTGGGGTCACGTGACTGTGCTCTGGCTGCAGAGGAGCAGGAAAACCAGTAAGTGACTGCTGCCTTAGAAGGAAGGAACTCACACGTGAGGAATTCCCAGACAGAGGGAAGAACAGGTAGCCAGAAAGATGGACAAATGGCCCAGCACCCCGGACGGCCTGGGCCCTCTGCACAGCCTGACCTGCTCTAACCACTCACCTCTCCAGCCCCTCACTGAGGACCCAATCCAGTTGTCACCCTCGTCCCTTCCCCCTGGTTTCTAGAGCCTCCAACCTCGTGAGCTGGCCCAGCCAGGCCCTCTACCTTTGGGGCCCCAAGGGCACAGCAGGCTTCCAGGGCTGGTGAGGCGGGGGCGTCAGCAAACCACAGGCCATGCCTTTCCGGTGACATTTGGCTCAGGCTGGGGTTGAGGTCGGCTTCAGACTCGGTGAGAGAAACACACACCACCCCGCAAGCTTCCTCTAAGAAGGGCTCCGAGAGGAGAGGACTGCATCTTGTGCAGGCAGAAGAGTCAGGGGCGGAGCAAGGGATGCCCAGCCTCTGACTACCATGCTGCCTACCTGTCAAGGCAGCGGTGGCAGCTGGCAACCACTGAATACTCACCACGTGCCTGGCACTGTGCCAGCAACGTCCTGGCAACACCTGAGTTAGGAGCCATTGTCTCCATGTTACAGATGAGGAAACCGAGGCAAAGAGAGGTTAAATAACTCACCTGGGGCCACTGGCTACTGAGTGGCAGAACCAGGATTTGAACCCAGTCTGGTCCAGAGTCCTTCACCACTTTGTTATATGGCTTCTCAGTTTGTTTATCCTCTTTGTGCCTCTGTTTTTCCCTCTAAAAGAAGAGCCCCAGGTGGCCAAGGGACATGGCATGGTGGAGGAGCACCCAGCTCACGGCTTTTCCCTCTAAAAGATGAGCCGAAGGTGGCCAAGAGCCGTGGAGTGGTGGAGGAGCACCCAGCTCATAGCTGGTGACTTAGGGTTTCCACCCCGCTGTGCTTTCCCTTGGCTGTGGACCCTGGGCAGTTAGTTAACTTCTCTGAGACTTAGTTTTTCTCACCTGCAATGTAGAGCAATGAGGTCTATCTGCAGGAAGTTTGTGGGAGCAATGAAGCTGTGGGTGCCTGGTGCCTGGCAGGTGCTCAGGAAATGCAGGACCGAAAGCACTCAAGCCTGAGCCCCTCAGGTGGCCCCTGGGTAAGAAAGCTTTGCAGCTCCCCCCACCACGCAGCAATACCTGAGACTCAGATGCCCAGTGAGATGGGAGACCACAAGCCCAGCCTCCTCCTCACCATGGAGCCACCCTTGCTAGGCCATATGAACAGCTCCCTGCGCTGGGTCTCACTGAAGTCGCTTCATGCCCCTGCCCCCATGTGTCCTATATCACTACCCAGTCCTTCCTGTCATAAGGAATCAGCCACGTGCCCTCCTGACCCTGGGCCTTGGGGCCCTCTGGACCAGCTCTTCCTTTGAAAAGAGGAAGATGGAAGAAAGCAATTCTTAGCCTCACCAGGAAAATCCAGCCTGCCTCTCTCCTGTTGGAATTATGGATGTCTAGATTGGGTGGGTGTGGTTGGGATCGTTGGGGGTGGGGAAACTTTGAATCGGGAGTCCCTCAGGTCAAAAAAAACAATTTTGGCTGGGCGTGGTGGCTCATGCATATAATCCCAACACTTTGGGAGGCGAGGCAGGAGGATCACTTGAGCCCAGGAACTCGAGATCAGCCTGGGTAACATAGCAAGACCTCTTCTCTTAAAAAAAAAAAAAAAAAAAAACTCAGAGAATCTTACACCTAGGAGGGCAAGGGATCTTTTCTCTTGCACTCCTCCCTCCTGAGCTGTAGTGGCTGCTTCCCTAGAACACTGCTGAGTATGTCCTGACTTAGGGAGAAAGAGCACTGTGATTGATTAATGATGTCTGCCTTAGGCAGGGGATGAGACACACATAGTATGTGTTTGCCATCCTGGATATAAATATCTGCCTGTGAGGCCTGAAACTCATTCTCTTCCAGTCCTCCCTCATTTGCTTTCAAGTTCCCTAGAACAAGCCATCTCTCATCTAAGACATTGCCCAAACAGAACTCTTCCATAGCCTCCACCCATTGCATGGCTGTTTTGTTTCTCATGCATTTCTCCCAGATGATGAAAGCCTAAACCAGTGGTTCTCAACTGGAAGTAATTTTGCCCCTCGGGTGAGATTTGGCGATGTCTAAAGACATTTCTGATTGTCAAAACTGGAAGGGTGGGGGTGGGGTGCTTCTATAGGTATCTAGTGGATGGAGGCTAAAGATGCTGTTAAGCGTCCCACAATGGACAGGGAAACCTCCTACAACAGTTGAATTTGGTTCAAACTGTCAGGAGTGCTGAGGTTGAGAAACCCAGGCCTAGAGAATACACTGCTTTCTTGTCCCCACTAGAATGATCTGTTGGGCTCCTAGCCCATTACCCCTAACCCTTCAAGCTGGATCAACCTCCCTCTCCCATTCACAACTTCATCCATCACTGAGACCCCTGGGTTCCTCCACATGGTTCACAAATCCTTTCAGGATCTCCCTCCACCACAGATCTCATCTCTCACCCAAGTGTTCTTCCACCTACTTGCTCTTCCCTGCACTGCCCCTTTCCATCCATTTAGCAAACTTCTACTCATCCTTTAAAACTCAAATTAGACATCACCTTCTCCAGGAAGCCCTCCACGAGGACCAACGTAACCAGTCACGCCCTCTGTGATACTTCTGTATCGTGCAAAACCCTCAGCTGTTGTACTGTCACCCTGCATCGTATTTTATGTTATTTATTTAAATGACCACTTTCTTCATATGATCATCAGCTTTGTGAAAGCAGGGACTGGGTTTTATTCACTTCCTATTCCAGCCTGGCACCTTGTGAGGCTCAGTCAGTGGCTCAGCCTGTCCTGCCCCTTGGCTGCTGGTCCAGCCTTGCCTCAGCCTCATCCAGGACTCACCCTGTTGGGTTCCCACAGCAGAGTGGTTAAGGGGTAGTGGGGGAGGTGTTCAAATCCAGCTCCTGCAACTTACTAGCTGGGTGACCTAGGGTAAGATGCTTCACCTCTCTGTTTCATCTGTGAAGTGGGGGCAATAATGAAACCTGCCACATAGTCGTGATGATTAAATGGCCTAATAGATGGAAACAGCTTAGAACAGTGCCTGATACACAGTAGGGGTTCAAACAGAGTTACTGTTGATCATCAGATAGGATTCTCTGCCCATGCCATAATCCTGCCTTGGGTGCTCACCGTGGACCCATCATCTCAGAACCATGACTGCCTTCCACTATTCCCCACCACCTGTTTTCCGTCCCTGATATCCTCCTGCACGTTCATCTCCTGGGGCCTGGGGCCAAATGCTCTGGGCTTCCTAGACTGTGCTGATCCCCTTCTCAGCCAGCTGCTGTCCTCCCTGGGCTCCTGCAGGCCCAGACTCCTTTGTCCTCCATCTGACCAGAGACCTTTTAGAAGCTGATATGGTTTGGATGTGTGTCCCCTCCAAATCTCATGTTGAAATGTGATCCCCAGTGTTAGAGGTGGGGGTCTGGTTGGAGGTGTTTGGGTCATAGGGGGCAGATTTCTTATAAATGGCTTGGTGCTCTCCTCATGGCAGTGAGTGAGTTTTAGGTCTGAGTCCATGTGAGATCTGGTTGTGGCCCACGCCTGTAATCCCAGCACTTTGGGAGGTTGAGGTGGGTGGATCATGAGGTCAGGAGATCGAGACCATCCTGGCCAATATGGCACAACCCATCTCTACTAAAAATACAAAAATTAGCTAGGTGTGGTGGTGGGCGCTTGTAATCCCAGCTACTTGGGAGGCTGAGGGAAGAGACTCTTTTAACCTGGGAGGCGGAGGTTGCAGTGAGCCAAGATCATGCTACTGCATTACAGCCTGGTGACAGAGCGAGACTCCATCTCAAAAAAAAAAAAAAAAGAAAGAAAGAAAGAAAAGAAAAGAGTGTGGGACCTCCCCCTGGCCCCTGACCCCTACCTCTCTTTCTCATCACATGATGCGCTGGCTCCACTTCACCTTCGGTCATGACTGGAAGCTTCCTGCAGCCTCACCAGGAACAGATGTTGGCACCACGCTTCCCATACAGCCTGCGGAACCTTGAGCCAATTAAAGCTCTCTTCTTTATAAATTACCTTTATAGCAACTCAAAAAATGGACTGACGCAGAAGCCCTGCAGTGCCTAGAAAAGAGCCAAGCCTGTTAGACTGACTCGGGAAGTCCTAGCTGGGTGAACGACTGACTGATGGGATTTGTCAACTGGGAGCCAAGGGCTGCAGGGAAGGGGAGAATAGGCTGTGGCCAGGGGAGGCGGGGAGGCAGGAGGCAGGAGGCAGGAGGCAGGAGGCAGGAGGCAGGAGGCAGGCCTCTTTAGAAAGCAGGCGCTGTTTCCAGGCTGGCTGATTGGTCTTGACAAGCAGGGTTGAGGCAGAGCAGCTCCATTGTCCTCTGCACTTTAAAAGGCCAGCGCCCCTCCCAGAATCTTTCCTTGGAGACCTGCTAAAATAATACATTTAGACCTGCCAAACCCAATCGCTTCCGTCTGTCAGGCTCCCTGTAAATAGCACTTCTTAGCAGAGCTCAGCGAAAATACGATTCCAAACAGCATGGGGGCAATCATACATCAATCGAAGAAAAACATTTTTCCCCTTCCCTTCCACCAACCCCCATAATTGCATTTTAAAACCGTTCCTGTGTTTCTGGGAGAGACACCACGGTACCTGTTGCTTTTTAACTCAGAGCCGAGCGGCGCAGCAAAATGAGGCTAAACACAGCAAAGTTATTTTGATTTATTTCCTAACGTCGGAATTTGGAGCTTGCTGCGGGGATTCAGCCACAAGAAGACAAACTGATGAAAATGTATTTTTCCCTGTCGTTACTCTTTTAAATAGATGGGTGTTTTATTCTTCCTTTTTGCCACTTTGCTGTGCTAGACTGAGCTTTATGGCACCCTGGCATGCCGTCGCTTTGCTTCTCCCCTCAGAAGAGGCTGCCCCGCCCTGGGATTCTCTCCTCCCTGATGCAGAGAGCTGCAAGACCCCTGGGAGAGTTTTGCCTTTGGGTCTGGCATCGCCCTCTTCAGGAGCCAGTTTTAAGGTCTAATAGCCCCTTTGAGAGTGGAGGGGATGCACCAAACCTCAGGGGGCATGAGACTGTACCATCCTTTCCTCTCTGAATGACAGTCAGGGTGGAACGAGGGGAGGGAGTTATCAGAAGGACAGAAAAGAGAGAGAAGGTGGGTTTGAAGACAACCATTTGCCATCAGACAAACCAAACTTACCAAATGCTGGATTTGACACCTGGAGTCCCTTCTGGTTACCAGCTGGGAGGTGGCCTCCGTAGATCCCTACCTGCAGAGTGGCATTCAGTGCAGCCTGCATCCCTCCCCTGTCTTAGCCTGTCCTCCAAATTCTGGCTAACTCCTGAGTGCTTGGCGGGGCCCAGTCCTCCAGGCGCCTCTGCCTCTAGGCTCCCATGGTGAGGGCAACCCTTCTTTGGGCTGCACGGGAGGCATGATGCGGATGACTGGGTGTCTGGGAGTCACCCTGGGGTACCATGCCCTCCCTCCAGCTGCTTCTCCACCCTCCCTCAACTGGTTGCTGGGACAGCTCCACATTCTCTTCCCTCGTCTCTGCAGAGCAGCCCCCCTCCTGTGAAAAGTTCCCTCCTACTCCAAACACATCCATGGAGTTTTCTTAACAGAAATTGTTCTCTCTCTTAGAGGAATCCCAGTGCCAGATGCTAGGGTGTTTCCACTTTGTGTGGGTACAAAAGGAGTTCCTGCACAGACCTAGCCCAGAGTCCTGGCCTCGCGAGCCCACATGAGACCTGCAGAACCTCTGCTCTGCCCCCATGCGCTCGCTTTGGGGAGGCAGCCCCCAAGGGTGCTTGGAAGGAAAGAGGGCTGGGAAGGAACATAGGGACTTGGGGAGGGGCTTTCCCCAAGGAAATGCCTCAGCTCTTCACAGCCACCCATCCCCCTGAGTGGTCTCCTGCCACAACTGGTCCGGGGTCAGCACTGATGCCTTGTGTGGCTTTCTTTCTTCTTGTAGACCCAGCCTGTGCTGAAGCCAGCTGGGGGCACCTCTGGCCCCACGTGCGCTGGTGAGCTTGAGGTCTTCTTTAAGGCTGAACAGAGGACCAGTCCTTCTTCCCAGGAGAGTGGGCGGGGAGTTATCTAGCAATGCCACCTCCTATGTGCGTGACTTTGGAGTAGCCAAGAAGCACCCCTGTGCGGCAGCTTCCTCATCTGACCAGTGTCTGCATTGACTGATCCTAGTGCCCAGCTCAGCTCAGACGTCCCTTGGCGTCTCACACAAGGGGGTGCTGGGCCCTGCTGCCCATCCCCAAGTGCCCCAACCCTGCGTCATCAGTGGAGAGGGCGTTGTGATGTCCCTGTGCAGATGGGAACAGTTGAAGTCTGAGAGGCTAAGCGGCACGGCTCTCACAGAATTGGGCGGAAGATCCCGGCCTTCCAAATCCCAGG
Source organism: Chlorocebus sabaeus (assembly GCF_047675955.1). Taxonomy (NCBI): domain Eukaryota; kingdom Metazoa; phylum Chordata; class Mammalia; order Primates; family Cercopithecidae; genus Chlorocebus; species Chlorocebus sabaeus. The sequence goes on along the minus strand of NC_132929.1, from coordinate 46,039,477 downwards.
CTGTCTCTGCACACCTGTGTGGAGAAGGACACGCCACACAGCCTGGTGGGGGCAGCTTGCCAGCTGGGCTCCAGGGAGGCCCAGCAGGGTTGCCACAGAGACGCTATTATCAACAGCTAAGGCAGGTCTGTGCAGGCAGCACCAACCACAGCACCCCAGAGCTCCCCTGCCGTGGTCCAGGGGCCGCATGGTTCCAGTGCGGGAGGGCCCCAAGTCACAGGGCAGTGGGTTAGGCTGCTTGTGTTCATGCTCCTCCCTCTGCCCTTTGAAAATCTGTGAGCCCCCGCGAGCTGCTCCACCGGCCCTGGACCTCAGCTCCCGGGGTGATACAGTGTGCCATGCCGCCTCACAGGGTGTGATGAGGGTTAACTAAGCACTTAGAACCATGCCCACACATAAGAAGAACACAGGAAACAAGCTAGGATTTCTAGGCCTATTCCCTCTGCAGCCCAGAGAGGATGGACCCAAGGCAGAACCATGCGTCCTGGCTGTCGCCAAAGCCCCCTTTCCCCTGTATCGTGTGTTTAAAATAAATCATTGCTTATGCTGTTCCCAATCCTCTGAAACAACCTTCCCCCTTCAGTCCCTACAAAACCGTTCTGACCCCAAAAGCCAGACTGGCAGCATCCAGGAAGCCATTGCAAGCCACAGGCTCATGCTGGTGCTGCCTCTCTCTCCCCTTGGCTGGCATTCCATCCGAGCCCCGCAGTTTCTGTCTTCCTGGTTAGTTCCCCATTTCTTGGTCTCAGCCTCTCCTCTCCTCTGAGACTGTGAGCTCCCATTGAGAGCTGGGCAGAGTCTACCTGCAAGCTCCTGGCTCCACCCTCTTCCAGGTGAGCTCCTGTAAGACCTGCATGTGGAGGCCCTCTGTAAACAAGCTGAGGGAGGAAGCTTATCAGGTCATAGCTCTTGCCCCCAAGCGCCCCAGTTATGAAATAAGGGTGAAATAATAGCTGCTAGTTAAGCGACCTCATCGTATGCAAAGCCCTGGGCTTTTCTGACCCATTCTATCCTTACAACCTTATTTTTTCAAGCAAGGAAACACAGGCTCAAGGCAGCTGCATAACTTGCCCAAGGTCACACAGAAAGTTGCCGAGCAGAGTTTTCTAGATCTTGCTCGGGCCTTGCCTGACCCACAGTCGGACTCTGAGCCACCATTGCTCACTCAGTCAGCTGGTACCAGAACCATCCAATGGTGCCACACTCCCTGAGGGCCGGTGCCAGGCCTAGCTCCCCCAACCCTCTTCTCCATCTATGCTCAATGAGTGAACGATTGAGCCAGTGACAGAAATACATTGTCGACTTCATGAATGTGCTTCTAAAAGGATCAGACACTTTTCAAACACCAGGTACGTGGTATACTGAGAGAGGGAAGCTGAGAAGCAGAGGGAGTTGAGGCCAGGGGGGTGCAACTTTGCCACTGTCACCAGAAGTAGGCCCAGAGGCCTCTCTGCAGCCTATGCAGGACTCCCAGCACTTGATTAGGGTGATTTATTTTCCTAGCAGGGCAGGAGGCTGGGGGCCAGCCTGAGGGAGGTCTGGGCAGCAGTATCCCATTATCTCTCCTGGGGCAAGTTGGAGAGGAGCAGGCGTTTACAGCCCCTGCTTCCAAAGCCTTCTGGAAAATAAGAGGACGGTCTGGCCACGGCTGTGCCTGATTCACTCTCTTCTGCTAGAAACAGTTCAGACAGAGGGCAGCCCTTGAACTTGGGGTGAAGAGGGTGTTTCTGTGCCTGTGCTGATGCAGCTCTCCATCCCTCTCCCTTGCCCGGCTCCTTGAGAAGAGGCAGGGGATGCTGGCGGGGGGTCCTCAGGGGGCTTCTCTGATTACAGGCTCGTTCTGGCCACCTGGGTCCTGCTGAGAGGAAAGTGGCTTCCCCTGGGGCTGCAAGCAAGTTGGCTTCAGTGCAGTCCCCTCTCAGGGGGAGGCCTGCAGGCTGTGGAAATGATGAAGCTGCTCTCTTGTGACAACACGGCTGCCTCCCACACTGGGTACCATGGAGGAGCAGAGCTGGGTGAGACCTAGGAGGCCTTCTAGAACAGGGACCCAAGGCCCTGAGAGAAGAAACGCTGTGCTTTGGAAGACAGAGAGTTAGCAGCCAACCTGGAGTGCGCGTGAGACCTGGACAGATGGCAACTGCCATGTCGGTGCCTTTGAGCGGGAAGATGCCACCCAGGGAGACACGAGGTCTTAAACAAGCATGCACAGTGCCAGTGTCGACTGGGCCCACCCAGCGCAGGCAGGAGTACGACGGTCCATTTGGCCTGGTTTTTGAGAGGTCTGGGGGAATTTTGTTTCAGGTTTTGGAAAGGCCTCAAATGAAAGCATGAATGAGGAACCAGAAAAGTATAGCAGGGAAATCCACCACGAGCTGGAGGCTGTCAGCTCTGGGTCCAGTCCTGGTTGACCCTCCCTTGCTGAGTGACTTGATCCTATTCCCAAGCCTCTCTGTCTTCTTATCTGTGAAACGCAGAAAATAATCCTGCTGCACCAACTTCCCAAGGGGGCCATAGAAGATCCAGCACAGGAAAACAATCAATTACAGGTCCACACAGAGAAGGGGCTATTATTGCGCACGCATACCCACGGCAGGATGCATTTGGCCTCCGAGAAGGGGCCAGGACTTGTCGCAGCAAAGAAGGGTGCTTTCACAGAGGGTGTATGAACAGGCAGTATTGATGGAGCACTGCCAGGTGCCACAGTGTGCAGAGGGAGTCTCCTCGTCAGTGTAATCTTTACAACAACCCTTCAGCATGAGTTCCACTACATCCATTTCCGGGTCAACCATCAGAAACCCAGAGAGGTGAAAGGGCCTGCTGACAGTCACGCCGCTGGTCTGAGTGGAGGAGCAGGAAGTTCCGCGGAGGCCAGTCTGCTTCCAGGCCACCACCCTCCATGATGTTCAGGCTCTGAAGAGGAGGAGGCGTATAACAGGCAGAGTCTGGGAGGGGCAGGCAAGGACCCAGACTGGAAACCAGATGCTGTAGTCAACTGGGGGCCCTAGGGAGCCGCCCACCAGATGAGACTGAGCTTCCCATTCCTAAGAGGGAAGAATGGGCACCACATCTGTTAGGCCTCATGAGCTGTTGGGAGGTTTAAATTTTTTTTTTTTTTTTTTTTTTTTTTTTGAGACTGAGTCTCACTCTGTTGCCCAGGCTGGAGTGCAGTGGTGCGATCTCGGCTCACTGCAGCCTCTGCCTCTTAGGTTCAAGCGATTCCCCTGCCTCGGCCTCCTGAGTAGCTGGGACTACAGGTGCGTGCCACCATGCCCAGATAATTTTTGTATTTTCAGTAGAGATGGGGTTTCACTGTGTTAGCCAGGGTGGTCTCAATCTCCTGACCTTGTGATCTGCCTGCCTCAGCCTCCCGAAATGCTGGGATTCCAGGCATGAACCACCGCACCCAGCTAACTTGTATCTTAAAACTGAGTCTAAAACTATAAATTGTAATCGTCCTTATTTCAATAGCAAACCAATCACTGAAATAGTTTAAAGGCCATTGAAATGATTTCTCTGCCCCAGGCAGGGCTGTACCTTGGCCAGCCCAGGGCACAGGGACCACTTTAGGATCTAAGAAAAGCACCTGCCCGGAGATGGGTCTTGCAATCTTCCCCGTCAGGAGCCCACCTTCCTCCCTCTCACTGTGACTGTAATGTGCCTCCATCCTCTCTGGGACTGTGTGATTAGGGTTTTCAGCCTGAACCTGCTCTGTCCTGGGTGACCTCCCCCTCAGACCCTCCTGAAGCCTTTCCAAACCAGCTTCCAGTAGCTCTGCCCCCAAGCAGGCAGAGACCTTGCGTGTGGGCAGAGTCTGGGGAAGGGCTTGGTGGATGAAGAGGGTTGGGGCTGTCACTGAAGCGAGGCCTCAGGGAAGGTGGAGCTTCTGTTTGATTTAAAGGAAACCAGGAAGTGTTTTCTTGAGCAGAGGAAGGGAGGAAGGGACAGGAATTCCAGGAAGCACCAACGGTTGGAACAAAGATAGAAATATGGGAATGACACAGGAAGGATGGAGAAACCAGCTTGGCCTAAAAGATCAAAGGGTGATACAGGTCATGAAAGGTCTAGAAACCACAGCTGAACTTAGACTGGCCATGGAGGCAGTGAGGAGGCGGACAGATGCTCTTAGGCAGGTGACAGGTAGACAAAGGAACTCCTTCTTGCCTCAGTGACTGCTCTGTTATTCTGTAGAAAGTGGGACTGAAGAGAGGCAGAGGTTCCCTTCAAACCTCCCCAGCTCCCCTGCCAGATGCTGCAGGCTGCACACAGAGGCCAAGGCCACCATGTGACACTGCCAGCCCCTCCTTGGGACCCCCGGGTGTGGCTTTTGTGGTCTGCCTTTCAGCAGCAACGCAGCCAGCTACATGCAACCCACCAGAGGCCAACCTGCAGTGACCCTGTGTGAAGTGGCCTCGGTACAGAGAGGGCCCATGCAAATGAGCACGGAAAAAGTGACGTGGGTACCTGTGGAAAGGTTTCCTTTCCCAGGCCCCCAGTGTCGGGGGTGGGCAGTGGGAGGTGGGCTGAGGCTCAAGGTTATGTCGAGCATGGCTGGGTTCAGACCCTCTCACCTCTCATAGAGAGAAAAGCAAGGATTTGTCTTCAGGGCCCAAATCCCAGATCTGGGCTTTCCTCCCTCAAACTGGGTGCTCTGGGCAAGTGACTTCTCCGTGAGCCCCAGTTTCCTCATCTGTAAACAGAGGAGGGTGCAAGGCCTGGCTCTCAGCAGGTCCTACGTGTGCATTTCACTGACTTCTTCGCTATAACCCAGGAGACCTGACATTTACACGGGGCGGGGGGGGGTGGGGGTCAGGAACGTGAATACTGGCAGGCCGAGGGGCGTGACATGGGACAAAGCACAGGCTTGAACACAGGACAGTGGGCATGAGGCCACCTGGTATGGAGACTAAACCCAACCTAGCCTGGTTCCTCTGACTTCTAAAACCCTGTGTGTCCAACAGGCATGCTTTCTTCCTTGTGAGGTTCGGGGGAACATCTGACAGGCTTTAAAAAGGAGAAAGCCCTGAACAGGCAAGACAGCGTCCTCTCCTCTACTCACGGTCCCCCATCTGGCTGGCATAGAGGGAGGAAATGAGTTGGTTGGGGACCCCAAGTACGGGTGCTAGCAATGGCACTCTCCCGGGGCTTCCTCACCTCCGTGCCCGGGGCCTTCGCCTGCTCTTCTTGGGGTCTCCACCTCCTGGCTGACTTCACCTCTGTCTCCTCTCCACTCTGAGCCAGGCTGCCTGATTTTAAATGCCAGCTCCTTCTTTTCCAGCTGGGTGACCTCAAGCTGTAAACCTCCCTGTGCCTCAGCTTCCTGATCTATGAAATGGGGCATTTCTCCCCATCATTTGGCTGAGAAGAGAAAATCAGCTAACCTCTGTAAAGCACCCAGACGGTACTAGAACGAGACCTGATGGTGAGGCAAGTTGATTATTTTTATTCAGATGGGCTCCTCAGAGGGAAGCCTAGGTCCTTAGCACCTTTCTCCCTCCCAGAGACTTCTGCAGATGAAGGCTGGTCTCAGTGAACAGCAAGCAAGGATTGGCTCTGAGTCAAAATAAATTAAAGAGGAAGGACATGGGTGAGGACGTGAATTTTATGATCCCTGAGCAATGTCACCCTGGTGCCTAGGAACTAATACCCTCAACTGCTTCCCCAGTAGGTCTGACTGCTCCAGGCCCCTGCTGCAACTACCTGGGCAAAAGCTTGGCCTTCTGGAAGATCGCATTCCCTCGAAAGCGGGAACATCAGAGGTTCAGGAGGAGGCAGCTCAGAGCACTCATCCATATGAAGTTACCTTTCATCCAGGGCCTTTGTGGTCAGCAAGTCAAAAACAAAATATTATTGTTCCCACTTTGCAGACGCGAAAACTGAGGCCCAGAGTAGTGATGTGACTCACCTAAGGTCATACAGCTGAGGAGCTAGCTCAGGAGTACAGATCTGCCCAGGCACCTGCACCACACCTAACAGGCAGAACGCCTCTGGGTTCAGTTGCCTCATCTGCAAAATAGACTCTCAGCATCCATCCTGCACCTGGCAAAGGAGGCGGAGAAGGGCAAGGATTCCACCCCCAAGCCAGCCACACTGCCCACTGTCCTGCTCCAACACCCACAGAAAGACAGGAAATGGCTTGCCCAGGACTCTCACTTGGCCTTCCCTTCTAGCCTCCACTTTAAGACTGGCAGGGGCTGCTTTGAGCAAAGGCACCGCAGCTGACCCCTTGAGGTCAGTGTTTGTGGTAGGGGCTGCAGGGCTGTGATGGGCCAGACATTGAGGATAGCACTTGAGTGGGCTAGGGACCCTCTGCTTTGGCATTCTAAGGGTCTGAGTCCCTCCTGCGACAAGCCAGAGACAGGATCTAAAGATACCCAGAGATAGGGAGGCAGCAGGCCCGGTGGGCTGCTGGGATGTCAGCAGCCAGGAGAGTGGTGTGCCCCAACAGAGGAGGCCACTGGAACAGAGCAAAAACCACAGGAACAGAAACTCCCTGGGTGCCCATGAGTCACCACCCTGTGAGGGCTGGGCCCTGGGGCTCGGTGGGAACTTTCCCAGGCCTTGACCCTCAGCTCAAGGGCACATCCCTTGACCCTATGACAACACAAAGAGAGGCTGCAGCCTGCGGTTCACACCTTGGTATGTCTCTGTCTTACTCTCACTATCTCTGCCAAGAGATCATTTGATTTATTAATTAGTGTAAGTATGTATATCTTTAGAATAGAAAATACAAGCATATTGCGAAAAAAAAAAAAAAGGAGTGAAAACCAAGCCTCCTTCCCTCCCCTGCTCTTCACTATCAAGTTCCTCTGCATCCAAGTCTCCTCCTTGGAGGCCTCCACTCCTACCAGCTTCTTTAAAGCCGTATATATTTGTACATACATTTAGAAACCCAAATGCAAACGTGTGTGTTCATCCTTTTCCTCTTTTTACACAAATGATGGCATGTCAATATACCTTGGAGCCCTTTCCTTATGGAAGCATACAGAGTCCATTCTCCTTGTCTTCAGTGGTTTAAATCAATACTAATATGTATTTCATAGAATTCTGTGGGTTGAGGAAGCACAGTTGGGAGGTCCTCCATTCCATGTGATGTAGCTAAGGTCATCTATATGTTGGTTCTGCTTAACAGTTGTGTAGAGTTCCATTGTATGGACACCATTGTTTATTTAATCAGTCCCCTATTGATTAACATTTGGAGACTGACAGTCTTTTGCTTTGATAAATAATGCCACAGTGAATGAGGAGCACACATGTCCCTTGCGTATCCACATGATGAAATCCTAGGGTCAGAGGGAAGAGCAGGCGTGGTTTGGCAGGGGCTCCCAGTGGCTCTCCCAGACACACTGATTCCTATTCCTGCCAGCCCCAGACTCTGGCACCTGTCCTTGCACCCTCAGCAGCAGAGTGTGCCGTACTTTTGATCTTTTTGATCTGATGGTTGTCTTTTCTTTTCTTTCTTTTTTTTGAGACAGGGTTTCTCTCCCATTGCCCAGGCTGGAGTGCAATGACATGACCTCAGCTCACTGCAACCTTTGCCTCCCAGGCTCACACAATTCTCCTGCCTCAGCGTCCAGCGTAGCTGGAACTACAGGCACATGCCACTGCACCCAGCTAATTTTTATATTTTTTGTAGAGATCTGCCTGCCTGGGCGTCCCAAAGTGCTGGGATTACAGATGTGAGCCACCACACTTGGCCTAAAAGAGGGTCTTTTATTGAGTTTTCATTTGCCTTTCTTTCATGAGTAAGGCTGATTAACTTTTCATCTATTTAAGAACCACTTATATATTCTTTTGAAACTGTCTTTCTATATTTTGTCCATTTTTTGAATTGAGGTATTGGTTTGTTCTTGTTGCTGGGTAGGAGTTCTTTATACAATGAGGAAATTAATCCTTTCTTTGCAATATGAATTGCGATTTTATTTCTCAGCTAATTTCTCTCATTCCCTGCAGGAGTGGCCCAGAGTGACCAATCCAAAGGGGGTGGAATCTCCAGGCTGTAACAATGGAGGACTGAGTCTACTCTGAGCTGGAGAGTATGGCTGGGATGGTTTAGAAGAGTAATGGCTTCCAACAGCTCCTGCCCTGGCAGGTGTCTTGGGGGAGCCCACTCTGGCCCGGCCTGATCTCCAGGGTCCTAGGCCCAGGCATCACCCTGTGAAAGGGAGGCCAACACCTCGAAGGTCCAAGCAGTCTGAGGGGTTCAGGGGCCCAAGGTCACCAGAAAGAAAGAGACAGTGGCAACACGTGAACCCAGGGTTCCTGGGTCCCAGTGCACTGTTCTGCACCTGGGCCAAGGCCCTGGAAAGCTCCAGAAGGCAACATGCCTGTTAATAACATCTCACATTTGCAGAGCCCTCCCATATGTCCAGCCCTGCACAGGCACTTGACTGTTACCACCCCACACACAAACCCGTTTCATTCTCCCCAGCAACTCCATAGGAGTGAGCGCCAATATTAATGCTCTATGACAGAGGTGGAAACGGAGGTCTATCTACATGGCACTCCCTGGAAAAGTGGGGCTGGCCCACCAGAAAGCAGCAGCTCTTACTCAGTGGAGAAGTCCAGCCAAAGTCCTGGGGTAGGGGCCCCCTTAGGGTGCTGCTTGGGGAGCAGGCTCTCTTGTAGACTGAGCAGAGAATTTCTACCTCCCCTCTCCTCTACTCCCCTCCCTGGGGGCCAGAGGGGCCTGAGCCTTCCTTACCAGGCTGGTCACTGATGTGTCCTTGAATAAACTGTCTAAAAGAGCACCCAGTCAAGGACCTGGCCCCGCCACTGCCCTCTTACCTTTGTCAAATAAACCTGAGGAATGTTTTCTGACCCAGGAATCCTGGAGAGGGAGGCACAGCCCTGCAGGAAGGGACAAAGCTGCTCTGGCTCAGAGCCAGAAGTGCCGCTGTCAACTTGCAGAGGCTCCTTGGACAACTGTCCCCTTGCTGGCCTCAACTGCAAGGAAGGAGCTGGGTCAAATAGTGTCTGTGTCCTTTGTCACTCAGAGCAGTACCACTCTGGGATGCAATGTCCCTTCCCAGGCCTCCCTTCCAGAGAATCTGACGCTCCTTCATCTTGCTTCTCACTCACCAGCACCTACCAATTGCGGTTACTCCTGTGAGGTCCAAGAGAGCAGCTGCCACGTGGTTCCTGTTTAGCTGTCGCCCAGTCACCCGGCAGACATGCAGAAGTGTTTGTTGAATGAATGAATGAATGAATGAATGAATGAGCAAAACTTCATTACTTTGCCACAGGACACCCTAAAGAGCCAATAATGAGTGTGACCAGGTTTCTTGAAGCCCTTCTCTGGAGCAAAACCCATGCTCCTCCAGAGACATTGGTGGATTCCTCCCCGATCAGGAGCCCCAGACAGAAGGCCAGGCCCCAGGAGCTCTGGGCTGGCAAGGGCAGGATGGGGTGAGGGACAGTCTTCCAAGCTGAATCACCCCCTAGCCTTGGGGACCCGGGGATGAATGGTGGCAGAGCAGGTAGGAGTGGAAAGGGCCTTGGTGCATTCCAGCTTTCTGAAGAAGCGCAGGTGGGATGTGAGCAGTGGGCTGCTTTGTTGAGAATTAGGCAAGCAGCAGGCTAGGCCAAGTCATCTCTTGCCTGTCTGTGCCACATGACCCACCTTCCCACTTCCTTGCTTCACAGCCCAGCAAAGACGTGGTTCTGCAGAATGCTGGCCCTAACCCATTTCCTTCCTGGATGCGGGGAAGCCCCTTTTCCCCTGGACCTGGACTGTCACAAAGGCCCTGCCATCAGCAGCCCAGCTGGCTCCCCCAAGACACTGAATTATTTTACTCCCTGAAGCCTTAAGGTCTCCCTCTCTCCCACTCTGCCCAACACAAAGACTCTCATAAGTTTCTTGGATTAATTTGAATTGACTGAGTCGAATTGAATTGACTTGAATCTTATTGAAGTGAGTTGAATTAAATGCCAGATTACAGGCTTCATCAGAGCCCACAGAAATCTGGTTTTTCTAAATGCTGGTCCATAGATCAGAAAGACACATTTTCATCCCTTGTTTCCAAATCCTCCTCGGGAGGTAGGCAGGGAAACGGGGGTACAGGAGAAGGGACAAGGGAAATGGGATTTAGTGATGGCTTCCTCTGAAAAACACCACTCTCCAGCACTCCCCACCTTTCCAAATCAAGCTTTAAAATGCCAAAAAACCTCATTCCCAGAAGCAAAACAGAAGCCAGTTGAAAGTTCTCTGTTTGGATTGCAGGTGGCGTACATGGGTACTGGTAATGTCAGGATGGCAGAGCTCTAAATCAGGTACGAACCGGGAGCTGGAGGAGAACATCTGGACGACACTGGCAAGAAGAGGCTTATTAGCATTCTGGGAGTGGATGACAGTGTCCAGGCAGAAAGGCCACCATGACACAAAGCCAGATATTTTCAGTGTCTACTTCCTTGAGCCCGGCAGGACCTGGCAGTGGTAAACCTTCCCTCCCAGCAACCTGCTCATCCTTGGGGTTTTCATTTCCTTCTCGGTCTCCTTTGCAGGCCAGGCCTCCCCTGGATGGCAAATGCTGGCCTCCCTCCAGGGCTGGGTGCCTCTTCCCTCAACTCTACTTTCTCTGGTTAATCCCATCCACTTCCTCCTTGGTGGGGGTAGGGGAGGCCCTGAACTCCACCACAATGGCTTAGTCACCACCCAGACAAGATGGCTTAGAGGTGGCTCTCAGACCCCACAGCCATCCTAAGACTCAGATCCAAAGAGCCACTTGCTTCCTTAACTTCCCCACCTGTGTGCCTACAGGGACCCTCAACGTAAGTTTCCAAAAGTGAGTCTGCTGGCTAACCCCCGGTTGGGCCTTCCCTGTCTCAGCCAATGACCGCAGCATTCATCCAGATGCCCAAGCCGGACACAGGACCTGGCCTTCAACTTATCTTTCTTCACCCTCCATAGCCAGCCCACCCCGAATCACGGCAGTGCTGCCTCCTCAAGATCTCTCACCTCCCTCCAATCCTCTCTATCTCTGCCTCTGAGTGTCCCCGGGCTGGACAAATGCAGTAGCCTCCCAGCTGCTCTTCCCAAACTCCCCATGGCTCCTTCCAATCTGTTCTCCACAATGCTGCCCGAGCAATCGTGCCAAAATGCAAGTCAGCTCAAATCCATAGCCCATGGCCTTCATAACCAACAGTGGTTTCCCATTATTTTGGGGTTAAAGGTGCAGCTCATTAATATGGAGGAAAAATTGCACTTCCCCCTTGCCACCTGCCCCTCTGAGCCTTCTGTCCTGCCCAGGGCCTCTGCACATGCTCTCCCCTTGACCGAGAACATTCTTCCCTCTCCCCTTCCTGTAGTTAGCTCCTGTTCATCCTTCAGGTCATAGTTTGAATATTAAGGAAGCCTGCCTTGACCTCACTTACCAGGCCAGCCCCCCACAGTCAAGGCCTTGACACAGTGTATGCCGCTCACACACACCACTAGTCCTGGCTGGAACTGTCCATTTGTCGGAAAGGCCATCTGATTCTCATCTGTCTCCTGCTCTAGACTGTAAGGCAGGGAAGTGTCTGCTTTGCTTTGCCATTTTATTTCCAAGAGCCAGCCCTGTACCTTCCACAGCAGGAGCTCCATGAAGAATGAATGAATGATACATGAATGAATGAATGTTAGGAAGAAAAGAGGGCCTAGGTCTGAACACTTTCATCCCCGTTCCACCAGTTGAGGGCTGTACTGGAGCCAGGCAGGCCTCCTTACTACCCTCAAGACAGCTTCCTCAGCTCCACCTCCCGGCCTGTGCTCACTCCTGCCCCACCTCCATCCTATATACCACTCCCCTCTTCCCTGCATCTGGCTACATTTCATCCCTTTCAAGGTTCAGCTCATGTTAAATTCTAAGAAATAACCATGAAACAGTCACCAGGAGGATGGCTGGGAGAAGACACTATGTGTTGAAGCTTTTTTCTACCCCATATTGAAAATCTTCTCAATTCCCCATGGCCGGGTGGTCTCTGGTACACAGAACCTGAGCAATAAAAGCACATGTTTTGATTGTATTTCCAGAGACAGAAACTTCCCTGCTCACAGTGCAGCTGAGGTCTGAGGAATCTCCAGGTGGTGTCAGCCCTGCTGAGAACCACATCTCACTTCAGCAAAACACTCCCAAGAAATCAAGAGGAAAACCCATCGAGTGAACAGTGGGGTTAGTCCCCACCAAAGGCGGGGTGGCTACAGTGGGATCTGACCTAAGCAAAGCCTTTCGTTTCTCCAGGAGGAACAGGGAGAAGTGGGGACGTCCCACAATCTAAATATTACCATGCTTCATTTACAAAAGGGACTTTCAAGGGGCTGAGTTCATAAGGGGAAGTCAGGCTGGCACTGGCTTACAAGTCAGGCGCCTCTGAGGCCTCTGAAAGCTTGGACCCAGGTGTGACACCAAAGATGAGTTGGGACAGTCCCTGCAATGAGGACAGAAACAATGTCAAGTCTCACATCCTAGCCATCAGTTTATGAGCCCCCAGAGTCCCTGAGATGATGCTAAGGAACACACATCATAGAATGGCAGGGGCAGAAGCCGGGTGCGGTGGCTCAGGCCTGTAATCCCAGCACTTTGGGAGGCCTAAGCAGGTGGATCACCTGAGGTCAGGAGTTCGAGACCAGCCTGACCAATATGGTGAAACCTCGTCTCTACTAAAAATACAAAAATTAGCTCGGTGTGGTGGTGGGCACCTGTAGTCCCAGCTATTCCCGAGGCTGAGACAGGAGAATTGCTTGAACCTAGGAGGCGGAGGTTGAAGTGAGCCAAGATCATGCCACTGCACTCCAGCCTGTGTGACAGAGCAAGACTCTGTCTCAAAAAATAAAAAAAAAAAAAAAAAAAGAAAAACAAGAATGACAGGGGCAGAAAAGGGCCTGAGAGCTCATCCAGTCCATCCCCCCTTTGACAAATGGGGAAACTGAGTCCAGAGAGGGCAATAGACTTGCTCAAGGCAACTGAATAACTTATTAGGGTAATTAGAGCTAGAAACCATCTCTCCTGGATCTTTCTGCTGCCAGTGTGGATTGCTTGTGGAACCCATCACCCTGCCTACCTGTCCTCTCTGTACATTGACTAGTGGGGCTACACATTCCCTTAGGAAGGCTGAGGGGAATCTGGTGGATAGATGGGACCGGTCTCACTGAGCTGGAAACTGGTCGAATAAATGCAGGAAGGAGACAACCCCAAAACTGGCATTGATTGAATATGTATCATGCGCCAGATACCGTGCTTTCTATGCAGCATCTCGTTGCGGTAGTTTAAAGATGGCTGCAACGTTTGCCACTCCTTCCATCAAAAGGTGAAGTGTCATTCTTAAATCAGGGCTGGCCTTAATGACTTGCTTAACCAGATAATGCACCACTAGAATGCAGTGGAAGTGGCGTTCTGGGATTTCTGAGGCTAAGTCACAAGAAGCTTTGCAGCTTCTGTCTGGGGTTCTTGGAACACTTGGTCTCAGTGCACTCCCTCTAGGATTTCAGGCTGGGAAAAGCTCCAGCCGCATAGGGAGGCCATGTGTAGCCACTCAGGTCACCAGCTCCAGCAGCCTGCACTACTATCTGACTGCAATCACATGGGAGACATAGAAGCAAGAACTGCCAGTCTAAGCTCGGTCAATCTACAGAACCATGAAAGATAATAATACATTTTTGTTTGAAGCCACTAAGTATTGTAGTGTGTTGTTACACAGCAATAGATAACTTCTGTACTCATTTCATCCTCTCAGTAATCCCTAGACATAGTTATTATTGTCAATTTACATGTAAAATAAATTTACCATTTATTATTGTCCACTTTACATGAGGAAATTTAGATACAAAGAAGTTAAGTAAATTGCTCAAGTTCACACAGCTAGGTAAATGGCAGATCTAGGATTTGGCTAATCCACTAAACTCTTTACTGCTCCCTTTCATTGAATTGGTTGAGCTCTTGGTTGCAAACAATAAAATCCACACTGGCTGGTTTAAGTAGAAATGAATATAAGTTGGATCACAGAATTTCTGGAAGGGCCAGAAAGCCAGAAAGGTCCACCTACAATTTTGGAGCCTCCACATAAGAATATGCCTAAGCAAAGCTCCAGAACACTTGGAATGAATGCCTGGGGCTCTGCCACTGGCATCCCTGTCCCTGCCAGCCAAAGAACTGGGCCCCTCTGCCATGTGGTGCCAGAATATCAATTCCCCTGCTCTCTGACACATCTCCGTGGCTCACACTTCCTAACCCAAGTCTTCTAGGGACAGGGGAGTAAGATGAATGATATTGGGGTTGCATGCCTGCACCCGAACTGCGGAGGTGAGTTCTCTGGTTCTGGAAACAGGACTTACCGAGGGAGAAAGGTTATCAGAAAGATTATCACACATTCCTTTATTCACTCATACACGTATCCTCAGTCTATTATGTGCAAGACCTCAAGGATCTCACAATCTACGTGGGAGACATACAGGTAAATCTACAATCACAAGACACCATGCCAGGAGCTTTACTAAAGGTATGTGCAGGACATGGGACACTTTTAGAGAGGGAGAAGAGACCCTCACTTAGCCAGCTCATTGAGGGTGGTGAGAGAAACCTCCTGAGGTGAAGACATTGCAGCTGAACTCTGAAGGCTGAAGGAGAGGTCCCCAGGTAAAGAAGGAGGGAACACACTATGGAAAGAAACAGAGATGAGAACGGGGTGCAAAGATTTTGGGGACATGGTGGTGAATCCTGAAGCCGGGATGTGGGCTCCATGAGGAACTAGAACCCAGAGTATAAGCCTTGATTGCTGAGTTAAAACAATAGACTTTAGCCCCAAGGTACTGAGGAACCATAAGAGGTTTTAAACAGAGTGACATGATTGGTTTTGCACTCTGGCCATATGGGCAGGAGCATACTTGCAGTGCAGACACATAACAAACAACTCAAGTATGAAACTATCACAACAGATGATGGATTTCCAACCTGAGGCAGCAGGACTGGGGATCCTGTGTTCATAATTTTCTCCTCTACTCATACACATGTACACGTACACATACACACACTCACATACACACACTGACCTCTTCTTTGGTTATGATGCATAAGGTATAACCCATCCCCAACCACTGCCGCCAGCACTGCCACCCTAAAAGGAAACGGTAAAGTTGCATAAGTAAAGTTCTTCAAGCTATGGAATCTGAATCTCGGTCTCATCCCAAGACCTGTTCCTTCTTCCTCAGGGGTTCCTTCCAGAAGGGAGAGCCAGGAAATCAAATCCTTGGCTCTCCTTTACCTTCTGATATTATAAAATGAATAAGGAGGAACGCAAATGTGAACACCCCAAATCACTATCTACTAGATTTTCCCCAGAGTAAATTCAATGGTAGAAATGGCATTGAGGCTGTTTTTAACGTATGGTACTTGACATTAAAAGACCTGCTTTCTTATGGCAACTCTACCGTCCACCACCGTGTGGCTTTGGGCAAGCTATTTTTCCTATCTTGAAAGTCATACTCAGCATTGTCTTTGCAAAAATGACCACAATCCTTTAGTCCTCCCTACAAACACGTCCTTTGCAATGAGATATTGCATCACCTTCCATCAAGAAAGTAGAGTCCATTCTCTTCGACCTCACCTTGAATCTGGCTTGGCTTTGTGACTTGCTTTGGCCAACAGGATGTGGCAGAATTGGCAGTGTGCTGCTTCCATGTTCAACACTTAAAAAGCCTGTGTGCATTCGTGTTCTCTCGCAGAAACCTGCAACTGCTGAGTGAACAAGTCTGAGTTAGCCTGCTGGAGGGTGAGATAGCTGAGGCTTCCCACCCCAAGCCACTTTATAATCAGCAGGCCCTACACATGTGAAGAGGCCCATCCTAGATCAGTGAATCACAGGATGAGATGAGCCCCCAGGAAACACCATGGAGTCTTGAGCAGTAATGTCATTTTAAGCTGCCAAGTTTTAAGGTGTTTTGTTATGTAGCAATGGTTAACTGCTAGAGGTGTCAAAAGGACTTTGGCAAGTCACAACTATCATTACCTTAGAACTTCATAAAAACCCTATGGATGCAGATTTGGCCTCCACACTTCATGTGTGAGAAAATTGAGGACTGAGGAAGAGATGAGATTTCTTTTATGCACATAATTGATAGGCAATAAGTCTGGAATTTGGAGGCAGGCCATCTGACTACACATCCTGTATTCTTAAGTGATTCAAGGACTCTCCTTGCCTTTGTCTGGCCTCACACACTCTCCTAACCCAGGTATCAAGTCAGCATGTAGAATGGGGGAGAGGTGGTCACACTTAGTGGCCAAGCCTCCTGAGCCACAGACGTTGGGGTGAACCTGGCCTGCAACACCCAGTTCTTCCCTTTTGCACTCTGATGTGATGCCAGGGGGTTTGGGGGGCACACTTGGGGAAGTGTGATTTCAGGAAGCTATGTGGCCCTCAGAGCAGTGAAGAAAGTATCCAATTCTAATTACAAATCTGACAAACCGCAATGACCCTGAGTAGCTCAGATGATGGTCCAGAGCTGGGGGAATCTTCCCTCCCAAGACCTGGGCCCTGTGGAGGCCTCTGGACTGGGATTCTTGAGACCTGGTCCTGGGGTGGCCCTGCCACCTGCTGACTGTGTCTTTGAGCATGGCCAGCTCCTTCTCCAAGCCTCCATTTCTTTATCTGCAAAGATGCCCTCATCACTTTTAAGATTCTAAATAGCCTGACCCTGGAGCTCAAGATCCTTAGTTTCTCAGGAGTTATGTGAGATCTAGGCCATTGTCAGATTTTGAGGCTCCCAGTATATGATGAAATATTTTTAAAAAAAGGCAAAATAGGGTGTCAACATGATGGTAACTGTTAAAGTTTATGTGGAACACATTAACCCCTGAAGCCCCTCATCCCTGCCCAACACACTATGTTTTTCCTGATTGTAGAGACAGCAGCAAAGTTTACAGTTGATGTGTTTGCAAGTATATCCCGTGCTTGAGTGGTGATCATCACCATTCTATCAGTGGTGTAGTGATAATAGGAGCAGAAACAAGGAGGCTTGACACTCACACCTGCTGTGATGTGAACCTCTATTTGGCCACCTTTTAGGATGGAGGCTCAGCCAGGCCCAAAGCCAATGCTTTTATGGTCGTGGGTCCCGAGATGGAGCAGTGGCCAGCTCCTGTAGCCAGAGTGAACTGCCTGGTTTGCATCTGAACTGGAGTGACTAATGCTGCATAGCGGATACAATAAAACAGATCATGGAAAATTTAATGGCCCGTGGTTGGCAATCACTGAATTATTTATGCCATCTTTGCCTCTTCCGAATTCTCAATTGCTCTTCCTCCAGCACTGCAGCCCTGGCTGTCTGCAGGCTGAGGAGTAACAGGCCCTGGAAAGAGACCAGGACGTAGGCACCAAGAGGCTGGAGGTTTCTGAGAAACTTTAGGCAAAAATTGCTTCCAATCATTTGCCTTCGTTTTCTCATCTGTCACTTAGGGGGTTCTCCTCCACAGTCTAATAGCAACTTAAATTTATGCCACACTACGTTCACAGATGATTCCCAAATTCTTCCATCCTTCCCTAAACACTATGCGGTAGGCAGATCTGGTCTTACTATCTTCCCATTTTCCAGATGATAAGACAAGAAACAAGATGATGAAAAGACTTAGTCAGAGTCAAAGGGAAAAAAAGCAGTGCAGATAATTTCCAACTAGTGATGCAGATTGAGTACATGAAATTTAGCTTCTCTCTATACCAAAATCGTATTGGAAAATGTATCAGAAAAGACATTAGAGAATGAATAAATCCATATTAGGAAATTAAAAAAGGATGTCATCCGTGCGCCAGAAACGTTGAGGAATTTCTGAAAGGTAGTAGGCAAATGAGATCCAGCTGATTGAGAAGCAAGAGCAAGGAAGTGACAAGTCAGCGTAGACCTGCACGAGGCATGTGCCTGAAGCCACAGTCCTTTATCTCAGCAGACTCCGGGAAACTCCAGTAAAAGCAGACAGGCCATGGGGCAACCCAAACTGCTTGAAGAATAGCTTGCCTGGTTGTCCCTGACCTTTCTTGAATAGACGGAACAGCTGGCTTTGGCATTCACCCTCAGGAAAGAGTCACGAGAACAACTCTCAAAATAAAATGAGGGTTCTGCAGGTATTTCTGTTGACTAACCCTTCCTGACCTCCTTAGCAGACTCAGAGAAAAAAGATGAAGGAAAGAAACTCCATAGAGGAATAAGCTTGGTCTGTGTTTCTATGATCTGCATTACTCATACACAATTGATGCATAGTAGCACGATGTCAGTAACAGCAGCTGAATGCAAAGAAAGCGGAACCCAGAGATGTGGTGCCAGAAGCAACCCGCACGCACCTATACTACTCCTCATGGTCACTTGTGTTGTCTCGGAAGGGCCTGTTAAATAGTTCTTCCCATTCTTGATGCATTCTGTCCTCATTTTCATAACTTGGAAGCCTAAACCCTACCTCATACCTCCTTCTATTAAGCTACTTTCACTTTTTTTTTTTTTTTTTTTAAGTAAAGCCTGCCTGGGTGAGGTGGCTCACGCCTGTAATCCTAGCACTTTGAGAGGCTGAAGTGGATGGATCACCTGAGTCAAGAGTTCGAGACCAGCCTGGCCAACATGGTGAAACCCCTTCTCTACTAAAAATACAAAAATTAGCCAGGCATGGTGGCCCATGCCTGTAGTCCTAGCTACTCAGGAGGCTGAGGCAAGAAAATCCTTGAACCTGGGAGGCTGAGGTTGCAGTGAGCTGAGATTGTGCCATTGCACTGCAACCTGGGTGGCAGAGTGAGACTCTGTCTCAAAAAGAAAAAAAAAAAAAAAAAGGAAAGCCTTATGTGTACTGTAGTATTTTTTACTTATTAGAAAGTTAAAAATGTGTTCTTAAAATAAAGCCTTTTGTTTTGTTAGGATTATTATTTTTGTTAATGGTCTGATTATAATGTTGCATGAAATTTGGGTAGTTTATTTCTAATCCTATATTTCTCATTAGTCCTATTATTTTTAATATGCAGTTTTGAAGATTTTCAGGATTTGAGGTATATCGTATGTCAAAACTCATGTACACTAATGCTCTCCACACTTAGAAAGGAATGTCTTCCTTACTTCAGCAATGGTGGTGGCTCATGAGCTTGCATTTCTGTTCCCTATCAGCAATCCTCAGTCAGACACCTCCAGGGCCCCTGTCTTGTTCAGGAGAGAGGCATATTTTCTAAGCAGACCTGTGCAACCGGCAGAGGGAACAATTCATCCCAGCCAGGTTACTTAACAACCTCACTATTTATTCAAACGTTCTAATGGCTTTCTGAGGATTTCCAAGTTGTTAGGAAAACAAACCACATAAAAGAGAAGGACTAAGGTGAATAAAGCAACTCAGAAGAAAAACAGAGATGATGCAGCAAACAGAAGAGAATGGATGTTACTTTATTGGGAGGATATTTGCATCCATAAAACAAAAGCAGCACACTGTGGAAAAAAGAAAACAAGCAAAGCATGTAAACATTCTTAGAAATTAAAAGTATGTTGACTGAAATTAAAAAAGAAAGGGCTGGAATGGAAGGGAATAATAGAAAACCAAATCAGAGAAATTATATAAAGACAATAAAGTTTAGGAAGTATCTCAGAATGTAGATTAAAATATCAATATGACTTTTTAAATGAGGAAAGATTAAAAAAAAAAAAAAAAAAACATGGAGGCTACAACGAGAAGGCCAGTACTCAACTAACAGGAATTTTAGTAAGAGAGAACTGAAGTAATAAAGGAGAAGGAATTGTCAAATAACGAAAGAAAATTTTCTTAAGCTGATAAAAGATGTGAATTTGGAGGTTAAAAGGGATCACAATATTATCAAGATTTTTTTGGTTACATTTTATGGAAATCCAATTCAAAGAGCTGAAAGAAAAAAAGTGAATATATTGGCTAATCTGGCTTCAGCCTTGCCTGCCTCTAGAAGTTTGAACGTTGAAAATTATTTATTCATTCTCTCTCTCCCTTTCTCTCTCACTCTCCACCCCTCCCCTCTGCTTTCCTCTGTGTTGGGTTCATTCCCAGGCAAGTTCTCTATGTATAGTGACCAAGAAGGCCTCTATAAATTCCAGTCTTATTTTATCCTTGTACCAAACCCAGAGAAAAGAGCATAATCCCCTCTCTTCCAGCATCCAGATCAGTCTGTAAAACATACTCTGATTGTCCTGGCTTGGTTGTATATCCAGCCCTGAATTGATCTCTTGGCTGGAAAGATGGAATGTTCTGATGGCCACTCTGGGGCAGGGAAAGAAGGACCCTTCATTAACAGCACCTCCAAACTCATGTGAAGTGGGCGAGTTATTGGCAGTTTTCAAGGAAAAGGGAAGCAGGCCGGACCAAAAAAACAAAGCCGTAGCCATCTGCTATTTTCACCAAATATAGAGCAGATGTAATGAAAAAGACACACACTTCTCAAAAAATTGGGAAAGTTTCAGAACTCTAACAATCAGATGGAAGTCTTAAAACTTCTTAAGGAAAATATTTAGGATACCTAAAAAGAAACAACAATCAAAGTAGCATTTGAATTTTCATATACAATGGGCTTGCTAGAAGGTAACAGAGCAATGTCTACAAATTCTGAAGGGAAATCATTTGGAATCTCTTATTCAAGTGCAAAGGCATAGTAAAGACACTTTTAGATGTTCAAGGATTCAGATTTACTTGGTGCACCGCCACCCCTGTTATGCACATTTTCTGAAAAATTCCTTGAAGATATACTCTGGCAAAATGAAAACTGAGTTCAAGAAAGAGGGAGACAATAGATTCAAAAATTATAGAATTAACCCAGAATAACAATGGAAAGGAATACTAGTAGGACAGTTGTGCAGCTGACCTAATAAGCTATTAGTCCCAATTAGAACAAGAAATCAGAGGACTCATAAAAAATAACCTAAAGTAGAAAAAAGCATTAACCATATCCTATGAGTAAGAAGCTGACATGCTGGTATAAGACACTTCTAAGAAACAAGAAAAGTAAGGTATGAGACACTTCTCAGAAACAAGAAAAACAAAGGCAATTGCAAACTCTGGGAAAAACAAAGAACTATACATGAAAGTCATACTACAGATATAATGTCATACTACAGATATAACTTGTGGCTCTTGCCACAAGTTAGTCCTCAATTAAGTGTAGGAAGTCATGCTTTTTGAACCCACAGAAGCAACCTGCCATTGGTCAGGTAATGTAAGAAGAAGATAATCCATGAATACTTTAAATTCACATATCATCTGTTTGGATTTGTATTAGGAACAAGTGATAATTATTTCCCCATGATATGTTTGTTCTTTTTGAAAGTGATTGAATACTTCAGTAATTTCTCTTGACAAATTATCCTAACAATGGGCTTATCTCTTTATATTTTTTAAAATTAAATTGTATATGTAGATAAATTAGTCTATTTGTTTAGGGGTAAGTTGTGTCTTTTGATTTTTGAAAGAGAAATGACTAATTAAAAACCACTTAGAAGTAGGTAGTTAAAATAAAACACCACAACTTCAACTTTCAATTCTTTTCAAATTAAGGAAAGAAAAATTCTATAAAAACCGATATCTCCTGGAGATATGATGAAGAAAAATTTGCCTGAAGTTCTCTAATTCTTTGTCTCTAACTTTAGATTTTTTCTATTATTGTACAGTAAAAGTAAATTTTATGTATTTTTTTCTGAATATTAATCATCACCTCTGGATAATGAGATTTCAGGCTACTGGCAGATTATGATTTTTTTTGTATTTTTCTGAATTTCAACATTTTCTATCATAAACTTGCATGATTCTTATAATAAAAATGAGAGAGAAATGGAAGTATAACTATATATATTTTGGTGTTGAAATATATCTAGAATATTTTTAAAACAAAAAAGTCCATTTTTGAGCAGTATGTAGTGTGTGTGTGTGTGTGTGTGTGTGTGTAATCTGGAATTACAATAATTATTGTCACTAGGGAATAGGGTAGAGAGGGGCTGATATTGGCAGGATGAGAGTGAACAGTCTATCATATTTATCTTGTGTTTGTTCTGGGTTGCATATCTCTTTTATAATGCACACATAGTAATTTAATAATTAAAAGCAGTGGCAGGAGACTCAACCCTTGAAGTTCAGATTTCAGATGTGTGCTCATTCTCTCCTTTCTCTGGTGAGCAGCCATGCTGGGAAGGACAATTTTCCTTCCTCCAAGTGAAAGAAACCTCTAGAAGGAGAGTCTATGCCATGGTAGCTGCACAGAGAAACACATCCAGGCTTGATCCACACAACTGAGGCCTAGTGGGTTCTGGAGAGAAGGAGGAAGCAGTGGGAGGAAGACTCAGACTTCCTAGGCCTTCTCACCTACTCCAAAAAGTCTGTGGCCATTCCTTGTCCAGTGAGCATTACACTTTTGTTCTCAGTCTTTGTCTCTTTCTGGGGCTTCAGATTCAGATATTCAATTATCTTCTGAACAACCCCATTGGAAAGCTCCACAGGCATTGCCACCCCAACCTAACAAAAACTGCATAGAGTGTCTCTCTCCACTCCAGGCTCTATCCCTCCTGCCCACCTGCTGTCCCTCACTGTCTTGGTCAGTGCCACCTCCATCTGCCCTACTGCACAGGCCAGAAACTGGTACTCATCCTTGACTCCTCCTTCTACCTGCCTTCCACAATCAATCACAAAGTCCCATTAATTTCTAAATATTTCTTTCCTTTAGCAGGAACCCACTCTCTCCTTTTCCTTGAAACCACAGCAACCCTTGTCTCCATCAGTGTCACCTGGGCAACTGAAATTCCCTCAAATGGTTCCTCCACCTTCCCAATCCCAGTCCTACTGTTAGTCTCCTTTCTTTTAATCTCTTCTTCCCAGAGTGACCCTCTGAAAGATGCAAATCTGATCACGACATTCTCCTTAGAGGTTCCCCCACTGCTCTCAGATCCTGATCCTTCTCCTTTACATGTATTGAGGGACAAAGCCCTGTATGATCTGACTCCAACCAGTCCTTCCAGCCTCAATTCTCACCTCCCCTGACAACAAGAGATCCTACCAGGTTGAGTTTTCTTTCTTCCTTTGAACTTTCCATGCACTCATTCATCTCTGGTGTCATATCTGCTGCTCTCTCTGCCAGGAACAGTCTACCCCATTCCTGTCCTGTCTTCACTCACCTGGCGGATCATAGCTCAGGGGCCTTGTGATCACTGAGGTTAAGGAAGGTGTCCCTCCTATGTTTCCTTAGTACCCTATACATTTCCCCCTCTAGGCATAGGTCACACTGTTTGATGATTGACTCCTTATTATATCCATATTCCCCACTAGACTGTTACTGAGGGCAGGGCCTGGTACACAGCCAGCTTCAGGAGAGCTTGGATGAATGGATAGATGGATGGATGGTTGGATGGATGGATGGATGGATGGATGAGTTTAGATGAATGGATGGGATTAGATGGGTAGTTGACTACAGAGTGAATGAAAGACTTAAGGAATGAATGTATATAGAGGAACTGGTCAGACTCCTACAGAGTTTGGTGAGCCTAAAGTAAAAGACAGGTAACTAGAGAGGCCCAGAAAAAAAAATATGGATCTGATTATTAAAACTGCCCAGACAATGCCACATTCCAGAGAGTAGGGTGGTGACTGCTGAACTCCAACCTACCCTGGTTTCATATAGATCCCAGGGCCTAGTAAGGGCATGGGGCTGGGTGCTATATTCACAGGTGAAGGCCAAATGGCTCTACCATTAATACATGAATGTATTTATTTCATATGTATTTCCCAAGAGCCTACTGAACACTGGCCCCTGTGTTGGATTGTGGGAATTTATAGATGCACAATTCAGAATCATTGCCCTGTAAGAACTCAGTGTAATGAACAGACACTTTTCAAAGAAGACATACATGTGGCCAACAAGCATATGGGAAAAAAGCTCATTCTCACTGATCAGTGGAGAAATGCAAATCAAAACTGTAATGAGATACCATCTCACACCAGTCAGAATGACTATTATTAAAAAGTCAGCTGGGAGTGGTGGCTCATGCCTGTAATCCCGGCACTTTGGAAGGCCGAGGTGGGCAGATCACGAAGTCTGGAGTTTGAGACCATCCTGGCCAACATGGTGAAACCCCATCTCTACTAAAAATACAAAAAATGAGCTGGGCGTGGTGGTATGCACCTGTAGTCCCAACTACTCAGGAGGCTGAGACAGGAGAATCACTTGAACCAGGGAGGCAGAGGTTGTTGCAGTGAGCCGAGATCGTGCCACTGCACTCCAGCCTGGTGATAAAGTGAGACTCTGTCAAAAAAAAAAAAAAAAAAAAAAAAAAAAAAAAAAAAAAGATGCTGGTGAAATTGCAGAGAAAAGGGAACACTTATACACTGAGGGTGGGAGTGTACATTAGTTCAACTGCTGTGGAAGTGTGGTGAAAGAAGTGTGGTGATTCCTTAAAGAGCTTAATAATAGAACTATTATTCAACCCAGGAATCCCATTACTGGGTATACTTCCAAAGGAATATAAATCATTCTACCATAAAGACACATGCACATGTGTGTTCACTGCAGCACAATTCACAGTAGTGAAGACAGAATCAATCTAAATGCCCATCAATGGCAGATTGGATAGAGAAAATATGGTACATATACACCATGGAATACTTTGCAGCCATAAGAAAGGATGAGATCATGTCTTTGCAGGAACATGGATGAAACTGGAGGCCATTATCCTTAGCAAACTAGCACAGGAACAGAAAACCAAATACCACATGTTCTCACTTATAAGTCAGAGCTAAATGATGAGAATACATGGACACAAAGAGGGGAACAACAGACAATGGAGCCTACCTGAGGGTGGAGGGTGGGAGGAGGGAGAGGAGCAGAAAATATAAATATTGAGTACTAGGCTTAGTACCTGGGTGATGAAATAATCTGTACAACAAACCCCCATGACACAAGTTTACCTATATAACAAATGTGCACATGTACCCCTGAAACTAAAATAAAATTTGAAAAAAAAAAACTCAGTCTAGTGGGGTTGGGGAGGAACACTCACATTTCTAGACATCATAGAGCCAGATTGTGCAGGAAATATGACAGACATCTGTATACTACACAACGGTACTGGTGAAGGGTTTGGGAACATCCTGGAAAAACATCTCTGGGAAGCAGAGACTTGCAAATGGTGGGAAAAGGAAGGAGCAGGCCAGGACTATCTTGCTGATGCTGCTAACAAAAGGTGTCACCGTGTAGGGATTCACAAAAGAGGCCTTAGGATCAGATGACTTGGAGTCTAATCCCAGTCCCCAGTTTCTTAGCTAAGGACCCTGAGTGAGCTACTATCTCCTCTAAACTTCCATTTCCTCTAGGGTAAAATGGTGATCACGTGCCCCAGGGACTGACTCTGAGACAAAGATTGATATGCAGATGATTTATGAAGAAAGATTCCCAGGGAAGAGTAGAGGGAGCAGGGCAGGGCTGGGGAGGAAGCCAGGCAAGGAGTGACTTCAGGCAAAGCCTCCTACTGCCCTTAGCAGGATCCCTGGGGAACTCAGAAGTGTAAGTTCCTCTCCAATACTCTGACCCCTGGCAGGGGGCAGGCCTTCCTACTCCCACCCTGCTGCCCACAGGCCTAGGACTCCTGCCTAGGGCACAGACTTCCAGATAAGAGGGACTCTCTCACCCACACGGCGTGATTCTAGCAGCTCATGGATCACCCTCCAAAGATAGTCACAGGTGCTAGGGCTCAAAAATAAACAAGAGAAGTCAAAAGGGACCTGAAGAACATCAACAACATCCATTATACTCCCGCACATTGCTCCCATAGGAAAGACTGAGATCAAATTTGTAAAGGCTTTATCACTGCGCCTGGCAAACAGCAAGCAATAAAAGATAGCTATGATTGTCCAAAAAGGCTGAATGCACGAAGTGTTTAGGAAGTGCTAGGCCCTTGATGAACACTAGACCTGGGTGGATGGAGCTGAGGAAGAGTGACGGGCGCCTAGAGACGCCTTCAGAGCAACACGGCTGGGAGTGGCCACCTCTCTTTTTATCCGGTGCAGCAAAAGACCCAGAATTCTCAGAACCACCGCCAACCGAAAATGAAAAAACAAACAAAAAAAATGGTATCAGCAATTAATTAGGCCCTTGCTTCAGTGCTCTGCTCTCTCTGTTTGCCTTCACCAGCTTAGCATCCAATTTTTTAGCTGAGAAGGAGGGGCAGCAGGTTTCTGAGATATTTTTTGCTAATGGGCTGAAATATTACACCCGTAATTATAGCCTGGCTGCATATTTTTTCTTCTTCTGCTCATTTTGTTCAGTGTAGCAAACATTGTATCTGATTACAGCCATTCATGTCTTCTTTATGAAATAGGGTTTATCACACTCGGCAGAAGGGATCAGTGGCGCTGGAGAAATTATCCAGGCTAAGAAACCCTCTATGAGCCTCTGCAGGGGAGATGGATGCTGCCAGATCTTGTCTCCTTCGATGGGGCAAGGTGGGAGTGAGAGGGACTGGGACAGGAAGGATGGAGACGACCTGTCTCTGCCACTCTCCTGTTCCATTTTCTCCACCATCCCAACCTCCCCCTACCCATGCCCACTCCTGCTTCTGGGGCTTTGCTCATCCTGCCACCTCCCTTGGCCATTTTAAGAATGCCCTCCTCCTTTTTGTCTACCTAGACCAGTACAATGCCAAGTGTGGCCCACAGACCAGCTTCAGTACTTCCTAGGAGCTTGTTGGAAATGCAGGTTCTCTAACTCCCACTCTTTGCCCTCCCAACTACCGAATAGGATCTCTGCGTGCTGGGGCCGTGCAATTTGGGTTTTAACCAGCCCTCCAAGGGATTCAGAAGCTCTCTCCAAAGCTTGAGACCCATTGAGCCAGATCAATCCTAAATCTAGGGCGTAGAGTCAAACAGGTCTGGGTTCCTGGTTCTGCCTCTTACTCTGTGCCATTGGGCAAGTTGTTTAATCTCTCTGGGTTTCAGTTTCTCATCTACAAAATAAATTATACCTGATTCGTGGGAGGAATTAAAATAATATTCTTAGATTGAGCCATATGAAATTTCAGGTTTTCTAGGCCAAGAATGGTTGAATAGCAGCAATTTCATGTGGTTCAACCCGATAGCTCCCTTCATTTCAGCCTGCAGATCTCAGCTCAGACCACACCTCTGCCTGAACCATCCATGATTACCCAGGCACAAAGTGTGCACATTCCTCGGAAAAAGCCCAGAGCTTCCTTTCCGAGCTTGTCAATTCCTTATGGGCTATCTCTGGTGCTTCTCTAGGGTGCCAAGGTCGTATGCTTCCCTCCCAGGCAAAGTCTCCTGGCCCCATATCCCTCACAGCAGAGGTTACTCTCCATCTTTGACTTTTAAAAGAATTACTGACTGAGGCAGAGAGGCAGGAATTATTTTTTTAAAAGGAAGAGGGGTGGACAGGAGACACCAGGGGTAAAAATGAGATGTTTAAGACCCAAAGCAGGACCATAGTAGGTGTCAGGGGAAGACAAGTTCAAAGTTGAGTTTAACAGGAGGCGAGGAACAGGCAGGAACCAGAGAGCTGCATTTCATGCCTGAAAAGGAGGCTTCATACCATTGCAGACCCTCAGGTGTGAGAGGGGCTGCAGGGCACTTGACTGCGGAATGGCTCAAATTGTGGTCCCTCGAACAGCAGCACCAGGTGTCACCTGGGCCTTGCACTCCCTCCAGCTGCTGAATCAGAATTCCAAGAGTGGCACCTGGCAATCTGTTTAATCAGCTCTCTGGGTGACCCTGCTGCTCACTAACATTTTGAATCACTGGCTTTGTGTCACCACCACTGCAGGTTCCTGTCATCTTGATAGGATCCTGCAAAGTGGCCATGGAATCCACCCTTGAACACCTTCAGTGTTGGGAAGCTCTCTCCTTTCCCTTTCCAAAGCATCCTTTCCTCCTGCTCAGTGATGTCTCAGAAGAAAGAGCTGAAACTGCGGGATGGGTGGCGGGGAGATGTCAGGGTGGGAAGCAGTTTAGCAGGATGGAAAGGACTTTCCTCGACAAGATTCTTTGCCGCCAGATTTGCTTGAATAAAGGAAGACTCATATTCCAGTAAGAGAATTACTTATTTGAAATTAACTCGAGTATAAACTAAAATTACAGAACGTCTTAATTAGCCTTTAAATAAGTTAGTACTCGGGATACCTCACTATTGGTGGTGGGTAGAATGGGGAGGTAAGGGGTATCTCTAAACATCAGAGTAGGACTAAACACTGCCTGTTTAGGCTCTCATTTATTTTTATATTCCCAGCTCTTGAAAATGACCTGTATGTTTATTGAATACCCATGGTAGACCAGACACTGTTCTATATATTAACTATACAAGGTTTTGTACAGGATAGAAACAGTATCTGCTCTCATAGAGCTTACTTTCTGGGAGAGAAGACAGACAATAAACCAAGAAACAAAGCTGTGACATCATTTCATGTTGTTATACATGCAATGGTTTAAAAAAGTAAATATTAAAGTGCTTTGCCAACAAGGTTTACCCTAACCACCCTATTTAAAATCACAACCCCGTCCAGTACCCGTGATCACCCCTCAGCTGCTGCAGTTTTTCCCATAGCACATGTCGCTTTCTAGAATAGCATATTTTAGGTATTTGTTGTATTTATTATCTGTCTCCCCCTAGAATGTACTCCAAGAAGGCCAGGGAAAGAAAGTGTGGGGTGCTGATAGTGGGGTCTGTCTTACTCACGGAAGCATCCCAGGTTTTTAAAGAGTGCTAAATATATCATTTGGTGGCTTCCAACCAGGGGCAATTTTGCCCCCCAGGGGACATTTTGCAATGTCTGGAGTCATTTTTAGGAAGTAAGAAGGGGATGCTCCCAGCATCTAGTGAGTAGAGGCCAGGGATGCCACTGAACATGCTACAATGCACAGGAGAGTCTCCCCATCCCCCACAACACAGAATGATCCGTCCAAAATGTCACGTGTTGAAGTTGAGAAAGCCTGTAGTAGAAAGTCAATAAATATGTGTTGGGCAGGTGGATTTAATGAGAAGAGAACACCTATGGAAGGGTCTTGTTTCACAGAGGGTAGTCACAGATGCCTCTCTGAGAAAAGGGCATTGCTTGGAGAACTGAACAATGTCATGGAGCAAGCCACGTGGAGGACCAAAGAAAGAACTTTCTAAGCAGAGAGACCAGCAAAGGTGAAGGTCTAGCACCAGAAGCAAGCTCCAGAGCTTCAACATGCTGCCCGACGGATGGTGCTGGGATCAAGGGGAGAGGTGCTGAGGCCTGCAGTGAGGGAGGAGGGGCAGGGGTCAGACTTCACAAACTCTGCAGACCAAAGGACACAGCCTGTGTTATTTTAAGTGAGGTTCAAAGTCATGTAGGGGAGTAATGTGAACTGATTTATCTTCCAGTCTCTGCTTGGGGGACAGAGTTTAGCGGGGAGCAAAGTGAAAGCAACAAAACCAATTGAGATAGAACTGCAGTGGTTCTAGCAAGAAACGTGGGGCCTGCATTAGGGTGGAAGCAGAAGAGGAGGGGTGAGAAATGGGCAGCTTGGAGGGTGTATTTGGAAGGTAGAGTCACAGAACTTGGTGATGGGTCAAATGTGGAAAAGGGATGACTCTTAGGTTTGGAGATGAAGGAAAGAAAGAAAGAAGGAAGGGAGGGAAGGAGGGAAGGAGGGGGCAGGGTAGAGGAGGGGAAATGAATGATCCCAGGTTGTACAGTTAGGGACAACACAGACTAAATTCTAGATACCGTGGTTCAGTCTGATGTCATTTATACTCTGGTACATGATTCTTATGGACTAGCTAATATTCCATTTCCTTCCATCTCCCAAACATCAATATTGAGAACATTCTGTGTAGAGCCTCTAAAGGATATAGAGAAAACCTAGCCCATCTCCAGGAACTTACATCCCAGAGAAGGAGACAGACACATAAACAGCTTGGACGAGAGACGACCAGTGAATGTTAGAACAGAGATTCAAACAATGTGTGACAGAAGCACAAGGAAGCAGGAGCTAGAATCCCACTGGGAAACTATTCAGTAGTTGGACTTTGAAGAATGGGTGGTATTTAAGAATATTAAATTCCCGAACCAGGAATCTTCTAACTCTGGAAGTAGAGGAATTTCAAATTCCTGATGACCCTGGCAACTCTGAATGGGCTGTGTGGCAATGAATCAAATATCTATACATTCCATATTTCTCACAGGATATATCTGTATAGTACCTGGGTCCCTACTCTAGCACAGAATAGGGACCCAGTAGATTATGGCTATGGCAATGATAAATATATTGATGTTTATGTTATCCATTTAATTGAAATGTCTATTATTTCCTCTGATTGTCTGGATGGGGATGTCGATGATGGTGAACTGAGGGTGATAATGTTTTTGAGGATGCAGTTGAAGATATTAATCATACTGTAGACACAATATTGGTGATTCCCCATGGATGGTGAGATTAGTCATGGCCCTAATAATTCTGCTTTTTATAACATTGATTATGATGTTGGTGTGGACAGTTTGGTAACAGTGACTATAATATTGCCAGTGACAATGGTGATATGAATAGTGATGTTGGTATTAGCCATGACTCTAAAGACAATGCTTTTAACGATATTGATGACATTGGTATGGGATATATTGATGACAGTAGCAATTACAATATTGCTAATGATTAATGATGGTATTTATATTGAAATAATATTAGTAATAATGATACTGGTGGTAAGGATTCTGATACTGGCAATGTCAACATTAGCAATGACATTGATTCTGGTGATTACATTGGGAGTGGTTTAAAAGCTGCTGCTGTGTGATTTGGCAACGCCAGTGGAGATGATAATGGTTATGCTGACACCGATGATAGCATTTGTGATAATGATACATAGCACGATGATTGAGAGCTCGTTTTGGCACCAAAGAGACTTGAGTTCAAATCCAAAGTCTGACATTTACTATTGTGTGACCTCAAAAGTGCCAGCCACTTTGTACCTCAGTTACTTCATCTATTAAATGAGGATAATTATAATGGTGCCTATTTTCTAGGACTGATGTGAGGATTAAATCACATCCTGCATGTAAAACCTGGAATACATAAAACAGTGAAATTAACATGATGATGATGGTGATGATGGTGAGATGCTCTTGGAGATAATGGCACTGATGACTCTTTTGATGATGCAATTAAGATCATTTATTGGTGATATTATGTCAGTGATTGTGATAAAGCTATTGATAGTGAAGAGACTGATAACTTTGATTACAATTATAATCGATGGAAATGGCATGATAGAGTGTTAAAAGCACTCATCTTGGCATCAAACAGCAAGGGTTCAGTTTCCAACCAAGCCTCTTACATTCTGTGTAACCTTGTCCACATCACAGCTTGTGAAGGCTAGAAGGCCACTTGGAGCTCATCTCATCCACCTTCTTGTTTGACAAATGAGGCAATTCAGGTCCAGAGAGATGAGGTGACTTGCCCTGGTCCCTTCAGCTGATTAGCATGGCAGGGCTGGAATGGGGCTCAGTCCCTTTCCCTCTTCAGCACATTTAGTCTCTCTGATTAGACTCCTTTGCTCTGTGTGTGTGTGTGTTCATGCACACATGTGCATGTGTGTGTTCTTCTGAGCATCTGCAAGCAGAGCAACCAGCCCAATTTTCAAAGAGCCATTTTGTGAGAAGTCAGGTCCTGGGTGTTCTCTTTTTTCCTCCCCCTAGATAAGCAGAGACCAAGGATTGCTACGGATTGGCTGTGGCTGACAAGGAGTTGAAATGGGTAATATTTGCCTAGTTTTTAATGTCTGGTGTCTATAGCTTGCACTTCTATCATTCTATTATATTGATGACAGGCAGGCCCAAGCCACAGAGAAGAAACAAATTACCTAATAAATCAAGGCCCCAGCATCTAAAGTGGACAGTGTTATTAGACTAGGGGAGAGAGGGATGCTAAGTGGTAGGTAGGGTTGCCTGGGAAAACGGTCCAAGCAGGGACTCATCTGTCTATTTCTCCATAAATAATTACACACAACTGATATGCATCTGAGACAGAACATGATATGTTATTATTAACTAAACAGTGGGAGGGGGACCATGGCAGGAGGGGAGAGGAAGAGAGCACTGGGGAAATACACAGCAGCATTCATGATATCCCAGGCTATAGAATGGGCATGACCATAATCTCACCTACCTCATCGTGTTGTTGTGAGAATTAAATGAGTTAATGCTTGGAAAACACTTAGGAGAGTGCCAGCTACGGAGTGAACACTATCCTGAGCGTGTGTTAAATCGATGATCATCTCCACTTTACGAATGGAGAGGCTGAGGCGCAGAGGGAAAGCAATGTGTGCAAGGCAATGAGGAGCAAAAGTGAAACTGATGTTTGAATCCATATCCAGTCAACTCTGAAATTCAAATTCTTTCCCCTTCCTAGGGGTGGATAAACTTTGTCTTTAAAGGGCCAGACAGTAAGTATTTTAGGTTTTAGGCTTTGCAGGCCACAGAACCTCTTGCAACTACAGTTGACCCATGAAAAACATGGGTTTGAATTGTGCAGGTCCAAACGTGGGCCAAATATACAGTATCTGCAGGATGCAAAACCCTAGTGTAAGGAGGGCTGACTTCTCGTATATGCAGGTTCTGCAGGGCCAACTGCAGAGCTTGAGTATTTGCAGATTTTTGCCTCCACTGGGCTCCTGGAAACAATCCTCTGTGGACATGGAGGATGACTGCACATAGCCCTGGTGTTGTAGGTTGAAAGCCACCATAGATCACCTGTAAAGGAATAGGCACAGTGGTACCCAACAACACTTTATTTATAAAAATCAGCAGCGGGCAGATTTGGCTGTAGTTTGCTGACTAACCCCTGCCCTTCACTACTTGAACAACTCACCTAAGTGACCCCTCTTCAACAAGACCTTTTAAAATATCTGCACCATGGGGTGGGCATTTTTCTCTCCCTGCTCATTCCACACCCCTTGCACACACCCTTCACAAAGGGCTTTGCCTTTGTTGGTCCCTGCGAGCGTCCTGTGGGTTGGGAGGGCAGGGGCGCCCCAGCCCGCAAGGCGGAGCCTGGAGGAGGTGGCGCTCCTGGAGAGCAGTGCTCAAAGCCGGGAAGCAGCCGCTGCACTGCCAAACCTCTGTGGGCTTTTTCTAGAAGCCCCATGATAATCCTTTGTGGGCTGTCAATAAGCAAGTTGAACCCCGTAATCACCCACCGCTTAGCTTCCTGGCTTTAATTTCCGTGGAGGCTGGAGAAAACAGTGGCTAAGGATTTTGCTTCCAGACAAAAGCAGCAAATATTTCCCCCAAAGACATCTCAAAGCGGAGCTGGCACTACCTCATCTAGTTAAGCCTTTCAGCTCTCGCACACACAGGCCGAGGGGCCAAGCTGAGCAAGAGTTGCACACACTGCCCCAGAAAGCTGCCTGCACGCTCCAAGACCAGGAACAAAAGCAGCCCTTGAGTGCTTCCAGAGCCTTCTCAGGAAGCCTCCTCAGTAAAAGACTGGAGGCTCCCCCAGCTTCCTCCCACCCATAACCCCCTCCTGACCTTTCTGACCCTCCATTCAGGGACAACACATAGGCCCCCTTGTGACTTCATCCTTTCTCCGGCACTGTGGCCCTCCTCCAGGACAATAATGAGGACCTATTAGGTTTCATTATTTGAGCTGATAATTGCCAGGCAGATAATTTAGTAGATACTTCAGCATAGCAAAATTGCCTTTGGTTTAGTCTCAGTGGCCCAGTGGGTTCCTGTTCTGTTAGGAAATCCCACTCTGATCTTTTTGCAGTAGGGAACTACTCTTGGGGGAGACCTACAAATTCTTTTCAATGCTTTAATAAAACAAAACAAAACAAAACAAAACAAAACGCCAGCCAGCAATGAGGTATTGAACAACTGGTTTGGAATCAGAAAGCATAGGTATGAATTTGAGCCTCACAACTTGCTAGCTGTGAGCCTTGGGCAAATAACTGGTTCTGTCTGAGTCTCCGTCCTTCCTCTATAGGATGGTTGGAGTCCCAGCTCTGTCACAAGCTATGTGGCCTTCAAGTCACTCTGCTTTTCTGGTCTTCTCATCCTTAAAGTGGGCTGACAATCCCTGCCCACCTACCTGCCTACCATGATCCTGTAAGGATCGAAGTGAGAGATGGAGTGAGATGGCACTTGGAAACTTACAGGACAATGTGGCAGAATGGTGACTTATAGGGTGTACAGATTTGGGGATTGGTTAGGAGTAGGTTCAAATATGGCTGTCTCACAAGTTCTATTGCTGTGGACACAATGGCCAAGTGTAGGCTTCCAAGATGGTAGGGTTGAGGTTGGAGAAAGATGTCTTGTCCCTTGTGTGGTGACTCAGAACTAGATGCAGCTGAGCCTACAAATGGGCCTTCAATCATGGCATAGAAGTCAGGGAAGTAAATGGTTTGCCAGATCCCAGAGCCAGGAGTATTGGACAGGGAGTGAGGAAACTGGCATTCCCAAGCTATCTCTTTTGTGTCTTTAATACTCATTTATTCCTTCATCTCACAACACATCCTGAGCATCCACAATTGGGGAAGGTCCTTGACCGAGTGCTTGAGAGACAGAGAAACAGCCCTGCTCTCTGCCCTCAGGTAGGCAAGTAGCCAATTATAACAAGTGTTGCTTGTACCATGAAAAAGTGTGCTCCAGGGGCAGTGGGGTCCAGGAGAGAGAGGAATTGTGTGGTGGGGGTGGAGAGACGCCACAGGATCAATGGCACTTGGACTCATTGGCTGTAGGCACATCACTCCTGCTCCCCAGGCACCTGCTTCAGCATGCATCAGAAAGCAGGATTGCCCATGTCAGCCCAGCCCACTTCCCTAGGGAGCTATGAGCAGCAATTGAAATAAAGTGGAGGTGGCCCAGGAAGTTAACATGATAGACGGATGTAAGAAGTGGCATTATAAGCATGACAACTACTAGACAAATTAGACAAGCAGAGCTATGTGTGGCCTCCAGATCACCTGTCACCTGGGCACCATCCAGACCCTCATGCCAACCTGGGTCACTGAACACTCCAAAGCTCTGCCAGGCAGGGCCCATGCTCTGGGCATCTCCTCCTACCACGGTGTTCAGATTCTACAAATCTGGAACTTCAGCATTCAAACTAATTCTAGAATGGGATAAGAAACATTTAGGTCCCCTTGTTTTTGTGGTTGGGGTAAGTGGCATCCCAAGAGGATAAAGGACTTGTCCAGGCTCATTCAACCAATCAGTGTCAG
Organism: Chlorocebus sabaeus; assembly: GCF_047675955.1. Lineage (NCBI taxonomy): Eukaryota > Metazoa > Chordata > Mammalia > Primates > Cercopithecidae > Chlorocebus > Chlorocebus sabaeus. Next base: position 46,004,302 of record NC_132929.1, on the reverse strand, counting down.
GGTGGACGGTCGAATCTAGATTTCCTTTCTCCTCCACTCCCTGCTCCCAGGGTCCCCTTCATCCTGAGCCATGCCTCCTGCCTCCTGCCTCCTGCCTGTGATGAATTGAATTGTGTGTAATTGATAAATTATGCAAAAGGGCGCCTGGCAGTTTTCTGAAATGTTGGGTAGCTTCGAGGCAGCCCCTGGGGAGACAGCCTAATTTTATGGAAACCTCACACTCTGTCTGGCCTGTTTTGTGTAAGTCAGATTGATATAACAAGACTCTGGGGAGTTGACTTGATTTCTAATTTTATTCTCTAGGTGAGCTGAATGAGATATAACTGTAATGAGTGTGTTGTCTGGGGCGGACAGTATAACAGCAGTGGAGAAAAATGTCTTTTCATCTGCCTAATGGATCGTTTCTCCAGCTGGACTTCCCTGCTTTAGGATCCGGCCTTCTCCCCTTTTGGGGGAGGGGGCCATGTAGCAAGTAAAGGGAAGCGCAGGGAGTGGAAGGGAAAAATCCAAGCCTTGAAGGAAGGAGGGACAGCAGGACCAAGCGACTCCGTCCTTTCTGCTAAGGCCACCCAGCCTAGCCCTGGCATAGTCCTTGGCAACTTGTTTTTCCCGAACTCAAAGAGCACCACACTTTCTCCCTCAATTCTCTTTGCCTAAGCTAAGTATTAGACCAAAACATTCATGAGTATTAATACTTAAAGCTTTCCTGAGTATGAAGGCCCCACTGAAGATCATGCCTCTATCATAATCAGCCTGCCTGGCATGCCATGGCATGAAGGGCAGGTTCCATTACCTTACAGAACCAGCGGGGCCTCTTCCAGCTCACGAGAGGACTCGTGAGCCGTGTGCAAAAGGGACCCATTCTGTTGGACACTGACTATGTGCCAGATGTCGTAACCCTCACAACAACCCTAGGAGGTAGATATGAGTGTCCCCACTTCACAGGCAAGGAAACTGAGGCCCAGAAGGGTGGGATGACACAGGCTCACTTACCTAAGCTTACAGAGCTCCTCGGTGACCCAGGCTAAGACTCGAACTTGAGTCTCTGTGACACCAAAGCATACTCTGTCTTCTGTTCCACACTGGCTCCCTTAGGAAGAGGGGCAGGGGGACTACTCACTGCAAAATGTCAATACCCAGCCTCTTCCTCAACCCGGCCCTCTCGGCTTTCAGCTTAGCCATGGCCCCTCATCTTAGCCAAGCCCCTCACATGTTCATTCTTACAGATTTACTGAAACATCTTAATTCAATATAACCATAGATGCCTAAAACAGCATCTCCCTTATTCTTCCCTCTCTCTCCATCCCCACGCCCTCTCCCTCTCTCCTATTCCTGACACTCCCCACCACACACTCACACCCTGACCCCCCGCCCTGACATCCTCCAGCCAGAGACAGCCCAGACAGGCCGTGACAGCCCTGGAACCAGGAGCCCCAGACTGTGACCTGGGAGCTGCCACTGATTTTCACCGGCCCTCTCTGGGCCTGTTTCTTCAACTGGCAAACATGGACAAAGAAATGCCCTCCCACCTACTCCCTGGGGTGGTCTGAAGGCCATGAGGTGATAGGTATGAAAACACTGTAAAAGCTGGTAGTCTAATTACAATAGCAAGAACAATAATAATGGCTCGTGTGTATTAGATGCTAACTGTGGGCCTGGCCTGGGCTGCACTGGACACTCCTGGGCATGGAATCTTGCCTCTCAGTGGGACTGTATCACCACTGCCCAAGTCCATTGTCACTCATTCAACTTTTTGAGGCCTAAGTGCTTTGTTCCACACCTCCTACCACTCTGTGCCTTTGAGGGGTCAAGGAGGCCAACGAATAACACCCACCTCTCCTTCCAAGTCTAGAACCTAGTAAGAAAGACTGCAGGAGGCAGACGATGGAAATGAAAATGTCAGCCTTATGTCCAAAACTGGATCCGAGGTCCTGGCTTACAGCAAGGGGATCAGTGGGTTTCCTGATTCTTCCTCCTGAATAAGCCTTAAGAAATTTCAGCCCCTTTCCCCACTGCCCAAACAGTCCTGGCCCAGTTAACGGGATCCAATCACAAGGCCCACAAGAGGCCAGAAGGCCCCTCCTTGCAGACAGGCAGGCAGGGCTGGAGGTCAGAGCCAGAAGGGGAAGGCTAGGCATGCGCATTTCCCCCAAACTCTCCAGCTCTCCTAACCAGTCAGTGATTCGTCTCCAAAGAAACAATGGCCAGGCAATGGTGGCCTTAGGGTGACCAATCATCCCAGCTTGTTTGGAACTGTCTTCATTTTAGCAAGAAAAGTCCCACATTCCAGGAGACTCCTCAGTCCTGACCAAACTGGGAGAGCTGGTCACCCTAGAAGGTCCCTTAACATTCTGCGGATCCCTGTCCCCCTGCCCTGCCCTGGTGCCTGCCCTGCCCTTGCCCTGAACTGGATCTCAGGTTTTCTTGCCCAGAGGTTCCTGGCCTCTCCGAGTGGTCTAGGTAGGCTGCTGGGACAGGCCACCCCTGGGCTTGGGTCTAGCTCTCCAGTGCTGCCTGCAGTGGCATCAGACAGGTCCCCGGAAACCTGGGCAATGCAGGCCCTGCTCAGGTCCCCAGGCCCTAGTCCTTCCCTGGGTACTACCCAGAAAACCCCTGACCTGCAGGCTGGCCTGCTCACTGTGCCCCTGGAGCTCACAACATTCCTGCCCAGGAGCCCGTCTTCCTGCAATGGCGGGGGCAATAATTCTAACCTTTGCCTGCACAGCAACCCTGGGGTGACACACCTCATCTCTTACGCACCTCCTGACCACCCCGTGGCAGGACTAGGTTGGGAAGGGATTGTCCTTCCCTCTGATCAGAGAGCAAATGTGGCCTGGCTATCATCCTCGGGGTCACAGCTAGTCAGGGCCTCAGTGAATCCTGTCCTCATGACCTAAGGACAAAGAATGAGAGGCGAGAAAGGCAGCTTGGGAGATTGACATTTAGCGGGAGAAGCAGCCCCGACTTCTTATCTAAGCAAAGACATGAGATCCCTGTGCTACCTAAAGAGGTCTCCAGGTGTGCTGAAAGTCTTTGCCCAGGACCTCAGCCTCCCTTAGCAATGACCCTGGGTCCCTACCGGCTGCCCCTTGGGCTCTCCCAGTTCATGTGGCCCGACTTGGACCCCATATATGGTCCCCACCATTCCAGGTCCTGGCTCAGCTCTTGGCTGGGAGCCAAGTTCCCAGTGTGTGAGATCTCTGCTGTGTGAACTTTACAAGTCATGTACTGTATTGAAACATCTGAGGGCTCTAGAAGAATAAACCCACAACTTACCTGGAAAAGGGATGATAAACCTAGAGGGTATTAGTAACCTAGGAACTACAGAGACAGGATTGGGGGAGCAACTGACATTTAGGAGCTGCTACCTGTTGGCACTGAAATTAATTCCCGCTGCAGCCAGCCCGGGGCCAAGCTCTGGAGAAAGGGAGTTGGGAGGGTCCTAGAGTGGTGCATTCAGCCAAAGTCATCCAACCACACCCATGACACACAGACTGTGCCCTAGGCCTCCATGGAGCAGGGAGGTTAACACAAGACACAAGGGACCTGGCCTGTATCTTCAGGGGATGCCTGGGGAGGATGGAAGGACTCTGGGGCTGGAGCTTGCCATGGAAGCCCAAGTCCACAGCCTCTAAAGGGAGACTGAAGAGGCAATCTCAGCTGACCCAGGGCTGTCAGAGCTGAGGGGCGGTTCATACCCGCTTCAGCCCACCCAGTAGCCACATCAAAGGAGGGAGGTGGGGACCTGGATGTGCAGTGGGGGATGCACAGGGACCTTCAACCCCACCCGGAAAGGGGAGGAAGAAAGCCAAGAGAGGCTGGAGCAGATAAGGCTGAATGTGAACGCTCAGGGAATCTGGGTGGTACGGTGAGGCTGCCAGTGGCGTTCCTGGTTGTATTATATTTACTTTCTCTGGATTTTACCATTTAAAACAAAATTTAGTTCAATGAGCAACAGGGGAACACAGATGGGACGCAGCTGGGGGCTTCAGTCACACAGGGGCAAGCTGGTGCTTCATTCCAGACCTCTCTGACCCCGAGCCACCCATACCCCAGCACTTCAGCCTCTTCTTCTCTACAGCAGGGACCATCACCCACCCTACAGACTCCAAGTCATTATGATGTTTGTTAAGGTAATGCCCACAGAATCACACCTTATGGGCCATCTCCTACCCTCTGTGTCAGCAGAAAGCTTACTTGAGCAAATATAAGATAGTGGGGCTTACGAAAACAGCAAGAATGAGCAGTGGATGCCTCACGGCTAGGAACCGCCAGTGGGCCAGGGAGCCTGGTCTCCAATGAGGGTCCCGCTCACGTGTCAGCGCCTCCTGCACCTTGCCTGCCAACCGACCAAGTGGGAGATGGATGCCTTTAGAAATCCTTTCTCCCGGGCCCCTCCCACCTCTCGTTTTACATTTGTTTGTATATTTGCCTCTTTCCACCTAGAATTCTTGGTTATCTCCAAAGCCAGAGAGCATCCATTGTCCTCACCAAGGGAAAACCCCGGATCCACCTCCTCTCCCTCCCTTGGCTCCACCCATGTGATCTTCAGAATCCAAACCGTCTTTGCATATGTTGTGTCTTCCACTCCAAATCTGACTGCTCCTGCCATCTAAGTCTAGCTCCCACCCCTGCAGCGCCATTTCTGAGCTCTCTGACATGCGGGTCTCCTGCCCATCCTCAACCTCAGTGGCGGTGGCTGAATCCTCCTGTAATTCCCGTAATCTGACTTCTATGGTACAGGCTCATCACAGGAAACACAGGCCTGAGCCCTTGCTAGAGGACATGTGACCTGTCACACTAAGCCGGCATGACTAGGCCACTTCCTCAGATCCCTGGAGGACTCTGGAGGTGGGCACGCTAATGGCTGCGCTTGCTGCCTCGTCCTCCTGACCCTCGGGGGTCAAGGTCAGGCCCAGCTACCCTCAGAGCCCCTCTTGGCTTCCACATCTGTGAAGAGCACGGAGTGTTCTGGCACAGGGGGCCGGTTTGCACAGGCCTGGATGGAAAGGGAGCCCCCATGAGTCAAGGGGAAGTCCAGAGACCCACTTGAGGCAGGCGTCTGCTTGAAGAGTGCCCTAAGTGAGTGTCAAGTGGGGGAGCGTGTCCTCTGAACATCCGGACTGTTCTGTTCAGAGAGTGGGAAGGCTCTCGGCTGAGCTGGAAATGGATCATTAGGAGTCTGAGGGGAAGAAGTGGAAAGGCAGCATTTTTGGTGCTTTTCCCAGGAGCGTGGAGTGTCTGGCTTGGGTAGAGCTCAGGAAGAGGTCAGGACCCACCCAGCCCATGTGCTGAATGTGGGGACTGGTCCCACTTCTCCATTAATGATGTGATAATCCAAGAGAGACACAAAGAAGGCCTTCTCATAAAGCAACCCCTGAACACTTGGTGAGATCCAAGGTCATTTGGCACTTGATCAAGGGATATTTAAGCTTCAGCCTCCTCCTTCCCTTTCATGGCCACACAGGGTGCATGGGACTGTGAGTCACCCGCCTGCAGCAGGGAGCATAGGACTGGGGCCAGGGCTGGAGGGTGGCTCTGACCCAGGATTCCAGCAACCTCACCAGGTGAGATTGGCAACCCTCCCTCCTTCTCCCAGCCTCAGCATCTCTTGTATCAGTAAAACACAAGGATTGGGCTAGGAGGCTTCTAAAGACTCTCACAGTTCAGGAAGTGCAGAATTGGGCCCTATACTTGCACAGGTTTGAAAATAAGTACCTCACTTCTCTCACCTTAATCCTGGCCGGGAGTCCTATCTTTATTTGAAATTTTGATATTTTATTCAGCGCGGATTTCTTTTTGCTTTAATTTTGATGTTTTAAAATGAATAGACAATTATTTTAGAGCAGTTTTAAATTTACAGAAAAATTAAATGGGAACTACAAAGTTCCCATGCATCCAATCAAATGCATTCAATTCATGAATGTATTGTAATGTATGTATTGGCGCATTAGAATTGATATTGATTAGTATCAATAGCATTGACTAGTATCGATGCGTGAGTAGTAACTAAAGTTCACGGTTTACATTAGGGTTCATTCTTAGTGTTGTATATTCTGTGGGTTTGCTAAATTTATAATGACCTGCCTCTACCATTATAGCACCATGCAGAATAGTTCCTCTGCCCTGAAAGTCCCCTGATCTCACTTATTCATCCCTTTCTCCTCTCCCTCGTTCCCAACTCCTGGCAACCACTGATCTTTTCACTGTCTCCATAGTTTTGCCTTTTCCAGAATGTCTTATCGTTGGAATCATACAGTCTGCAGCCTTTTCGGATTGACTTCTCTCACTTAGCAATGTGTATTTCAGGTTCCTCCATGTCTTTTTGTGACTTGGTAGTTCATTTTCTTATGGCTGAATTATATTCCATTGTCTGGATGTACCACAGTTTATTCGTCCATCCACCTACTGAAGGACATCTCGGTTGCTTCTGATTCCTGTCTTTATTTGAAATTTTGATATTTTGTTTGCATTAATTGTGATGTTTATAAAATTTTTCACTTACATTTTATTTTTATTGATCACTAAATTTTTCTGGTTCCTTTTAAGTTTTGTGCATGAGGCACGCTCTAGTCCTGGCTCTGGTCTTATACTTCTGTTTGCTCAATATTCAGAAGCGAGGGAAAGGCAAGTGATACCAAGGGTAGAGCAGAATCCAAAAGACACAGCCCAGAACAGGTCTGGGCACCAGGGTGCTCTGAAGCACCTTTAGGGGAGTCCCTGGAAATACTGATGGGCCCCTTCTTCTCCATTACCTCTGTTGTCCCCTACATCCCTCACTGCTTCTAAGCTCCTGCCCTGTCCTCTCGGCTGGATATCCAATCTTGTATAGCAATGCCAAGCCCTGTCTTCTCAAGCAGCTGCTTCTCTCACGTCTCCCTCCTTAAAAATCCACAAAGCTCCTCAGTGCCTTCTGCATCTGGTCCAAACTCCTTGGCATTGGAGGCCCGTGCTCAGCCTGTGATTCCCGTAATTGGGTTTTCCACAGGCTTCGGCCATACCAGGGAGCTTTACTTGATCTCCGCTGCCTCCCCTTTCAGGATTTTGTTTGTGCCGTGTCACCTCACCTTGGGACACCCTCTTCAAGAGATGACAAGGCATCATGGAGGGCTCAATCCTTTCTGAACCAGAGACCTTTCTTCAAATAAAACAGTTCTTGAAAACCTTACATATAAAGCAAGTCCAAACAGATCTGTTCTGCCTGGAGTAGGTGGACTCCCTCTTCTTCCCTGAAGCACCACCCCCAGAGCATGGGTGAGTCTGAGAAACGTTGATAGAAAAGACCCAGTCTTCAGTGTCAAATTGCCTGCGCTGGAGTCCTGGGCTTCCCCCACATGCCCTTTGTGGCACTCCAGCCACAAGATCAGGAGTCCTGCTGTCCTGAAAGCCCTGGGTCTTGTGCATCCGTCCTCCCACCAGACCCAGAAACTTTGTCTCATTGTCCCTCCTTCATCAGTCTATTTATTTACGCAGCCACCATTTACTGAGCACCTAATTCTACTACCATTTATGGAGTGCTAACTATGAACCAGGTACTATTCCAGGCACTGGGGATGCAGAAGTGAGTGAAATAAGACAAATCTTTGCTGACAAATCTCCTGGAGCCGACAATGGAGTGAGGGGAGACAGGTAAGAAACAAAACAAATAAATACAGTACCTGGAATAATTAGAAGATGATGAGTGCTGTGGAGAAAAATAAAGCAGGGATGAGGCATCCCAATTTCAATGCAGAGGTCAGGGAAGTCTCCCCGGGAAGATGACTTCGGAACCAAGAGTTGAAAGCCGTAAGCACAAGCTGGGAAAGAGAGTTCCAGCCTGCAGTAGAGCAAGGATCCAGGAGCATGTCTGGCTCACTGGGGAAAAGCGAGGAGGCCCGCGTGGTGGGGGCCATATGAGCAAGAGGGATTCGGGGAGGAGGGGAAAGGAGGACACCGCTCTGCTGTGTAGGGCCTGGTAGGCATAGTAAGGTTCTTGGCTTTTTCAAAGTAATAATTAGAAGGTTTTAAGGAGAGAAGTAGCAAGATACAACTTGGATTTTTAAAAGAAGGTCTCGATCACAAATTCCCCACTGCTCATCAGATCCCTTCTACCCTGCTCAGAGTCCCAGGAGACCGATGGGTCTGGGACAACTGCATCCCAGAGCAGATCCAGATTTGGGGAGGCTTAAAGTTTAAACAATTTAGGTGGCCTTGTTTTAAAAAAGAAAAAAAGAGGCTGAGTGTGGTGGCTCACGCTTGTAATCCCAGCACTTTGGGAGGCTGAGGCAGGTGGATCGCTTGAGGCCAGGAGTTCAAGATCAGCCTGGGCAACATGGTGAAACCCTGTGTCTACCAAACAAACAAACAAACAAACAAACAAACAAACAAACAACTTAGCTGGGCATGGTGGCACATGCTTCTAGTCCCTGCTACCTGTGTGGCTAAGGTGGGAGGATCACTTGAGCCCAGGAAGCAGAGGTTGCAGTAAGCCAAGATAGCGCCTCTGCACTCCAGCCTGGGCAATAGAGTGACAATCCATCTCCCAAAAAAAAAAAAAAAAAAAAAAAAAAGAGAGAGAGAAAGAAAGAAAAGAAACAAAAAATACAAAGAATACAAAATTCCAAGTAAAAGACCTGCAAGTGGGCTGGGCATGGTGGCTCACGCCTATAATCCTAGCACTTTGGGAGGCCGAGGCGGGTGGATCACCTGAGGTTGGGAGGTGGAGGTTGTAGTGAGCCGAGATTGTGCCATTGCACTCCAGCCTGGGCAACAAGAGTGAAACTCTAGCTCAAAAAATAAAAATAAAAATAAAATAAAATAAAAACTAAACAAACAAACAAAAACCTGCAAGTGAGAGGCCTGCGGCTTAAGCTTCCTTAACATCTTACTAAGTTTGCTTTGACAATACTATTCAAGCTCCTTTGCCCTCTGGCTTCCAGCTGGGTTCAGCCAGGGGCAGCTGTGGCAGGAGATTGGAGGGCATGGGGAGAGAACAGTTGGGGTGCTCATTGTCTTGGTGGTGGCAGTGTCCCTCAACTGGAGGCACAGCTGCTGTGGGTGGCCCCTCTGACAGCGCCAGCTCTTGCTGGGTCCCAGTTGCCTCACGAGTTTCTGGGCTGGGTTCTTGGCTAATGGAGACTTCATGAAACACTACCCTTTGGAGTGTTCTAGGACCCAGCTGGTACACTCACTCTGGCTGCTCTGTTAAGAGTGGGCAGTTGGGGTAGATCCTGGAGGCCACTGCAAGAACCCAGGGCAGAGAGCTGATGGTGTGGCTTGCTTCAAGGTGGTAGCAACAGGAAAAAGATGACTCTAAGACTTCTGATCTGGACACCTTCTCCTGCACCCTATACACCAGCCTGGAGTATCATGGAAACCCCATAAACTGATTGACCAGGACCCCACTGTTTCCTAACTCTCTGACTCAACCTTTCTAAGCCTCAGCTTCTCCATGGGTGAAATGGAGATTGCACGATACTTCCCTTGAAGAGCTCCTGGAAGCAGCCAACCTGTCACAGGTGCTCAGTGGATGGTTCCCTTCAAGATCCTCCCAGGCAGTCTCTGCTTTCTCCAGAAGCTTCCCCTGATCGATCCAGCCACACAGAATGAGCAACTGCTTCCAAAGCTTCTGTTGCATCCACAATCAGAATCAAAACACTTCTAACTTGACGCTTTCTACCATTTTCTGTGATGTCAGTGTTTGGTCTCTCCAGCTTGATTTTAGACGTTGGCAGGCTGCAAACTCTGTCCTCTCCTGAACTCCCCACGGAGCCCAAGTACAATGGCATCAACCACAGCAGCAGTATTTACTGAGCACGTCACAGGCCAGGAACTGTCCACCTTTATAGACATTATCTTTTTTTAATGTTTTATCTTATTTTTAATTGACAAATAGTAATTGTATATATTTGTAAGGTACAATGTGATATTTGGATACATGTATATATTATGAAAGGATCAAATCAGGCTAATTAGCATATCCATCACCTGAAATTTTTATCATTACTTTGTGATGAGAACAATTAAAATCCTCTCCTGTAGCTTTTTTGAAATGCAAGCCCATTATCTTGTCTAATCCTGATAATAATCCCAGAAAGTAGGCAGTGATAGCATCCTCACATTATAAACAGGAAAACTGAGGTGCACAGTGGTTGAGCAACCTGCCCAGGGTTACACCTCCCCAGTGTGGATCAAGGATTCAAACCCAGATCCATCTGACTTCATAGCCAGCCCTCTTAATTACTGCACAATGCTTCCTTTTTATCCACATAAGCACTCAAGAAATATTTACTTATTGATTAATTGGTAGACTCTGCACATTAATACTTCCAAGACTGTCTCTTTGTATGTCAGTCTGTTTTCCCCAAATGCCAACTCTACTGAAAAAATGTATTGATCATTCCCTATAATAATTTGTCATCTGGTGATTGGGGTTTACAAACTGCCAATTGCCCAGAAGGAGAATGGGAATTTGGGCTGTTCAAATAGCCTTTTTTTTAGGAGTGGGAGTTTGTCAACGCACCCTTGTAGCATGTGTCTGTTCCCCTGCTGCAGGGCATGCTGGGGGAAGGGACTTCCTGCCTGATGATGGGGAGTGATCTGGGGGCCCTGGGACCCTCAGCCTGGCTGCTGGACTCTTCTCCTTGCCTCCCCCAGCCCCAGAGCCAGCTGGCTGAGACAGGCATTGAGTGATGTCTCAGGATAGATGCCTGTCAAGTGCTTCTCATGTTGTGACAGTAGGCAATTATGATTTATTTCACAAGAAATCAACAATAAACTTCAGCAAAGGAAAAAAAAAGATCAGATAATTTAGGGTGACAAAAGCACTTGAAGGAATTTTGTTGATGGATTTTTAACTAAAAGATACAGAAGAAAATATTTTAAAGGAAGAAATATACACATACATGGAGAATCCCTAAATCTGCACTATCCACCTCTCCCCATCTCTGATAGCCAAGGAATTTCTCTTCTTCTAAGACCCAGATAAAAAATCTCACTTCATCCAGGAAGTCCTCCAGATTTCTCAGCTGGATATGACGACTTGGTCTCTGAATCTTCTCTCTCCCTTTATCTACCCCTCTCTAAAGGCACATCCATTTCCACCTTAACTTGGAGCTTTTTGTGAGCTCATCCAGCCCATCTGCTCTTTCAGAGATGAGGCAATGAAATGGCCTATGTGTGCTGTGCACATGGCTATGTGCTTTTTTGTACATGGTACAGTCCAATAAATAAAATCTGCGTTCACGGACATGTGTGTCAGTATTGGTGTCCAGCTTCCTCAGGGTAAAGCAGAGGTCAATCACCCACCTTACAGTGGGAATGAACTTGTCAACATGATTCCAGTGGGAGAAGAAGAAACAAATAAACTCCCAGAGGCCTCTCTCTGTTCAGTTCTGCATCACTGGTTAAGAAACCTCACCCAACAGGCAAGTCCCTCGCCGTCTACACCCCAACCTTCCCCATCCTTCCTCTCTGAAAATAATTACAAACAATTTCAAATTCTGCATGAAAAGTGTTTGTTTCTACCTAGATGTTTGACCTGACTATAAATAGAGTATAATTTTGTTTTAGACATTGAAATTAGAGAACCAAAAGCATTCTATTATGTTAGTAACCATAAGCAAGAAAGCCAGCAGGGGGAAAGAGCTGTTGATAAGCATGGGTTTGAGTCAGAGGCCGGGTTTCAAATTCCAGCCTTGCTATTTCTGAGCTGTATGAATGCAGGCAAGCCACTATGTTTCCTGTTCTATAAAATGGGGATAGTGATACCTGCCTCTGAGAACTGTTAGAGATTAAATAGATGTTGCTTGTAAAGCCCTAGGCACAGTGTCTGCTTCATGGTAAGCCCTCAGCACAGAGAATCACACTCGTTGGGGCAGAAAACTGGGGTCTCCACCCGATATCGCATTCCATGTCCGACTTTGGGCCAGTCACTCCCTTCCTCTGGTCCTTGGTTTCTCTACTGACCAAACAGTTGGGAGGGATGGCTCTGTGTCCCTTCTGTGTCTAAACATCTATGAGGACATGTTTCTCTCACTTATTTAGCCCCAGGAAACATGCAGCAGAGAGAGCAAGTGCATTGTGCAGAGGCAGGCGGCCCATGTTCAAGTCCTGTCTTCATCGCTTCTAGCAGCGTGGCCTTGAGGAAATCACTTAACTTGTCTTAGCGTTTGTTGCCTCATCTATAAATAAAGACAATCATAACTATGTAATCTTTATAAATCCAGGGCCCCATGTGGTCTAGTCCAATTCTACAGCCAAAAATAATTGAGAAGGAATTCCATTTTTACTAGAAACTCTCAAATTATACACAATAACTTTCCCCTGCAATATTGCTTTCTTCACTCCCAATCCTCTTGCCATCTTCCCAGTTGCTCTGAAGTATCTCACACTGTGTGATCATGAAGTACTCCCTGCAGTGCCGTGTACACAGTACTCTTCTCCTCCCCTTGCCTACCCCTCCCTCCACTTTAGGAGAAGGTTGGAGGAGGTAAGTTCAGAGGGTATATTCAGAATTCTCTTTATTGGAAGAAGACAGGGTAACTTATATGTGAATATTCCTGAGTAAATAAGGAAATCAGTTTCATCCTGTCACTCCTAAACATCTGCAGGGAGGGTAAAATTAGATTATTTATATTAAGCAGTCAGCCCAATGTCTGACATATAGGAAGTGCTTGAGATACGAGAGTCATCATTAATAGCTGTTCTGAACCTGCTAGTTCGCTCAGACCCATTCCACACTGCCACCCTTCCCACCATCACCCCCTCCATCTGTCTATCTCTCTCTGTGCTAGTCAGGTACTCCAGAGAAATAGAACCAGCAGGACGTATAGAGATATATAAAATGAGATTTATGATGAGGGATCTGCTCATGTGACTACGGAGGCTGAGTCCCTCGGTCTGCCATCAGCAAGATGGAGGCCAAGAAAAGTCAGTGAAGTAATTCAATCTGAGTCCAGAGGCCTGAGAAGGGAACCAGTGGGGTAAGTCCCAGTTTGAGTCCTAAGCCTGAGAATTGTGGGGCCGATGCTGTTGGTCCTAGGCTGAGTCTGAAGGCCTGAGGACCCGGAGCACGGTTGTATGAGGGCAGGAGGAAATGAATGTCCCAGCTGAAGCGGAGAGCACATTCACCCCTCCTCTGCTTCTTGTTGTAACCAGGTTCTCAGAGGCCCTCATGATGCCCATCTGCATTGGTGTTGGTGAGGGCAATCATCTTTACTCAGTCTATGGATTCCAATGCTAATCTCTTCCAGACACCCTCACAGACATACCCAGCAATCATGTTTTACCAGCTATGTGGGCATCTTTTGGTCTAGTCAAGTTGATACATAAAATTGACCGTGGCAACCTCCTTCCTGTCTCTGAGCTCCATCCCGCTCACAAGTCATATCCCGTGCTGTGCCTGGAATGTCCTCCAGCAGTTCCAACTCCCCTACCAACCCTTCCTGTACCCCAGGAAGGGAAGTGTTTCTGGTCCCGGCACACACACCCTTGGATGTCTGAACACGTCCTTCTAGTCACACCCAGTTGCCTCTCCCCTTCACAAAAGGCCCTCCCACCACTGTGGGCACATAAACAAACATGTTGATTGGCTCATCAGTGTCACAGGGGGCCCTGAGGCAGCTGCTGGTGATTCGGTGTGCATCTCGGAGTGCAGCCCATAGGAAGACCAGGGCTGAGTCTCCATGGAGCATCTGGTCCTAGTCAAGGAATGCGTGAGAAAGGAGCACCAGGCCCGAATGAGGCTCAGAGAGGAACGCAAGAGGAGCCAAGGACCTTAGCGTGCTATGAGGAAGGCAGAGCCTCCCGGAAGTGGTGGCATTGTACAGTGAGCACTTAAAATCACAAGATTCACTGAGTGTTGAGGGAACCATCTCAATCTCATTTAAGGCAAAAGAGTGAAGTTGAACTTTGTGCTCTCCATTTTGTCTATTTTCCCACCCCAGCTCAAGACCAGGCCTTCCTAGCAGCTCTCTTTCACCTTCTATCAAACTTTGACCTTAAAAACCTTCATCTCCCCACAAGTGGCATAAATGACCAAGAATAGAGCACAGTGTAAACCTACTTCCTATTCAAGGGGACATGAGTATCCTAATCAGGCCCAAAGCCTTACAAAATCAATGACGTGCTAATGGGGAAACACCAAGCTTCACCTGCAGACAAGAGAAGTATTGGGGGTTGGGGCGTGGAGAGGCCTTCTCAGACCCAGACATTCCTCCTTGTAGGGAAGCCAACCACTTCATGCTGCGTAAGGCCAGGTCTTGTTGAAGATGTTAACATTGGTGGCAAGTGGTTGGAAATAATGTTTAACAGGAGAAAATACTTTTAATCCCTTCTGGCAGGAAAATAAAACCCCCAAAAAGCACTTTTTCAACTGAGTCCATGGTCACTGTCGATGTCCACATGGGAAATTAGCAGTATGTGTGAAAATAACTAGCAGGTTTGGGGGACCTGACAACCCACATGTCACCAGTGAGATGAGGACATCCAGACCCCAAATAAGGCTATAGAAACAGCAGCCATGGTGAGAGAGCAGAATGCCCACTAAACTCTGGGATGCTCGGGGCCCCACAGTGAAATCCCATCATAAGGAAGAACAGGGAGCCTGACCAAGAAGTTCCAAATTCCTGTTACAGAAGGATTCATGGAAGGGCTCCAAGGAATCTGTCCAGGAGAAGAAAAGACTAGTGGCCTTTGTTGAGCGATGAAGCTTGAGGAGGGAGGATAGAGAGTTCTGTTAAGGAGTTGACAGAGGTATGAGGTTTGAATATTTGCAAAGCCCTCAAGCAGACTGTCAGCTGGAAGTCACAGGGACATGCGTTTCAGTGAGGACACAGGTTTCCATAGGAAGAACTCTCTAACACCCGGAGCTGACCAGAACAGGAAGACTTACTGGATATCTACGTGGAGAGGGCAGACTAGCAGGAAGGGGAGCTCTGGGCATTGGACAGTTGGGTGAATGGATAGATGGGTAGGTAGGTGGATGGATGGACAGCTGAACAGATGTATGAATGGATAGATAGACAAGCAGATGTATGTATGTGTATATGGACAGTTGTACAAATGTGTGAACACATGGATGAACAGGTATCAATGAATGGTGGATGGAGGGACACACAGGCAGATGTATGTAAGGATGGATGGATGATGATCAGTGGATGCCCTCAGAGCTATCTTCCAATTCTGAGAATCTACAAATATCTCAAAACTGGGGCAAGGAATACCCATTCCGTAGGATTTCACAGATCAGTAAAATATAAGGGACTAACATAAAGTTACCATCTTTTAATTCTGTCAAGAACATCAGTGTGACAACCAGCATCTATTGAAAAAGATGAAATAGACTAGAATGGAATAAAGAACAGTCTTTCCCAAGCAAGAATCATTGAAACCTCCCTTCTCTCTCTCTCTCTCTCTACACATACACACACACACACACACACACACGTGTATATATATACACACACACACGTATGTATCTGTGACATTAATTTTACATTAATATTATTATATATTATATTGTCTTCACTTTTCTTATTTAATAAACCCAGCTTTAAGTGCATAATAATGTATGCATTAGTGATTTATGCATACATTATTTGTGATTTTCAATTACATTCCTGAGCCACAGACCATCATGTGTAAAAAAGGATGAATTTATACCAGTGGTCAAAAATGTCATGGCCTTGGAGACCAGGCAGACAACATAATTAAAGCAGGTGGAGCACGGGGATTGCGGGGCAGTGAGGAGCAGTGGAAGCCACACTCACCTGACATCTTCAGTTCCAGCTCACTGTCACCATGCAGGACAGCAAACTGCATGTTGCTGGCTAGATTTTCAGATCTATCAGTAGAAGCTGGAAATATACATTTTATGGGGAATGTCTTGATTTCAAAATATCTGCATTAATTTTTAAAATTGCCCTGTGTTCAGGCCAACATTGTTTAGCGGAGAAAAACACACACACACCTGTGGGTCGGGTTTGGGCCGTGTGCCATGGCTTTGCATAGAGGTTGCAAACCCTTAGCACATGGGCCAAACCTGACCCACAGGTGTGTGTGTGTGTGTGTATTTGGAGTTGGGATGGGAAGGAGGATGGAGTTGGGATGGGAAGTGATGGGAAAAGGTACTAAAAAGAACAAGCAAAGAGCTTTTCTGATTACTACTGGGGTGAGGGGGCACCAAAGAGGGCCACCAGATTCCTCCTGCTACTGAATGTTTTCTCTGCAATCTATTTCCGGAAGAGCTGTAATCGGACTCCCAACAACCTGTGATTTACATCCCGGCCGGTGTAAAAGATATTGTGCGGAGTCTTCCGAGTGTGCTCTGTGTGTTTGTATAAATCTCCCTACTCAAAATATCTCCCACAGTTGACTGACAGCCCATGTAATTTAGCAGAAGGCTAAAAATTAAAATCTTCGAGCCTGCTGAGGGAGTGAAAGAATACAGTAACACTACGGTGCCGCCCCCTCGCCCAGGCCCAGGCTCGGCAGATGCCAGGGCTGTTCATTTTGGAGACGGAACAAAATATTTGTATTTAGATTTATTAAGTCATTATTCCACCATTTGTTCCAATGCGCTTTATTAAAACCAGATCTCATCTCTGTTTTGAAAGTATTACCTGATTTACATAAGCCGATCCCAGCCCTAATTATGGCTTCCTTTGGTGTCTTTTCATTCCGGGGGAGGCTTGCTCTCCCCCTCCTGTTTTTTGTCGCCTGCCTTTATGGCCCATATGTCTGCCTTGAGATAGCAAGCATCTTCAGCCTATAAATAGACAGTTCAGAACAGCCCTGCTGCCAGTTATCTGTCCACACATCAACATTACCATAATTGCAACAGTGAATGTGTAATCTCTCTAATCACACGTTCCAGTTGGAAAACTGGATTGGGTTTCATAAATTGTATAATTTGAGGCTTTCCTGAGCTAACCACTGGGCGGGCAGCCTGCTGTGGGCTTGTCTGTGCCCCTCAGCCTGGCCAGGCCTGCCCAGGGCGGCATGGTGACACACAGCTGAGGCGGGCGCTTGGCTGTGGATAACAGCAGTGCCACCCTCTCTCCTAGGCGAGGCTGCCTGGGGAGTACGAGAAGAACAACTTTTTGAGGACTATTATGAGCCAGGCAGTTTGTACATGCTCTCCTCTTTTAATTTTCATTCTGTTAGCCTTTTGGGGAAAATGCCATAAATATTCCCATCACACAGATGAAGACATGAAGGCTCAGAGAGGGTAAGTGAGGTTCCCAGGGTCACACAGCAAGTAGCTGTGACCCAAACTCAGGTCTGAGATGCCACATGCCATGCCCTTAACCACTGCTTTCATCTACAACATGACACCATTGAAGGCTTCAGTAGATTTAATTGTTTTGTTTCTCCAAAATAATTGCATTTCCGTCATTTTAGCCAATTCTCAAAACCAACCAGGAGGATGTCTTTGTAGATAACAAAATTGAGACTCAGAGAGGTCAAGTATGCTGTCCAGGTTCACACAGCTTGTGAAGGTAGAACTTAGATTCAATCCAGGGCTGACTGCCATGCCTGTGTCTGCCCTTCCTGATGCCTCCACAGCCCAGGGGCTCTCTGGGGGTCCTTCTCTTCTGTTTCAGAGCCTTCGTTTTCCTTGTCAGCCTCTCAGAAGGATGCTGTAATTGCACTTGTGTCAGCAGGCAGAGTCCTGGGGGAAAGTGGGGAGAGGGGCCGGCCTCTGCCAGCTTCGGCAGAACCCCTGAGACAGCTCTCCCTTAGCCCGGCAGGGACTCAAGAAAACCGCCTCAGAGGACCCTCGGGGAGCTGCTGGGGAAAGTGCTGCTGTTGTTTTGCATTACAAGCTTCCTCGGGGCAATGTTATTCATGCTGAAGGTCCCCTGAGTGGCTGATGACACCCTCATAGATGGGCTGGTCCCCACACATGAAGCTTCTGCTCCAGCTCTGCCCAGTAATTGCCAAGGCTTGCAAAATGTTAGATGTCTATTAGCTGTTTTAAATTGAGTGCTAATCAGATGATGACGCTGTTACCAGGGCAGTCTCTCAGGTCTCTCTTTCTCAGAAGGAACCATCTAATCCAACTCCCTTATTTTTTCCAGAGGAGGAAAATGACCCTGAGATAAAGGAAGAGACTTGCCCAGGGTAGTAACTAACCTGAGTTCTTTTTTGCAATGGGTATTGGGCTGCACGTGTGCATGTACATACACACCTCTTCTCACACTCTCATCTCTACATGAATTGACTGGGACTCCTGGCTCCTTCCTCCCGGTTCTGAAGCACTCCCTGCCAGTGTTCTGGATGGAAGACTGGGGACCAGAGCTCCTCTCCTCTGCCCCATTCCCAGAGTGCCAGAAAACTTAATTCTCACATGGTTGTCACTGCTCCTGATCCATGAAGTGACCTTGGGCTTTACTGAGTGTCACAGCCTGGTCTGGGTCATGGAGATGGGGACACTCAGGGTACCCTTTCATTTCTCCCAAACACAGTCCCAGAAACGACTGGGTTAAGTGGAATGAGACCTCCCAACAGGAACTGCCCAGGGCATGCCATGGCAGCAAACTAGACCAGTGCTACTCAAAGTGTGGTCCACAGACCAAACAGCTGCATCAGCATCACTTGGGAACTAGTTTGAAACGCAAACTCACAGGCCCTACACCCAGCCTACTGAATCATAATCCCTGGGGGAATATAGGGGAGACTCTGTTTCAACAGACCCCTTGGGGTTTTGGATGCACGCCTGGGTTTGAGAATGACAGTCTGCATCCAGCCCGCCCCTGAATATCCTTCCCAGATGTAGAAGTCTTAAGGCTATGGATCCCAAAGGTGTGAAGGCTTGGCCTAAAACAGAGGATGCCGGGAAAATAGAAAGCTCTGGTACCCTCCCTCTCAGCTGCACAGCCTCACCTCCCACACTCCTCACCACAGTTTCCAGCTCCATGCACATGAGACCCCTCCCTGTTCCACCATGCTCCGAGCCTAACCTGTTCCCACTGCCAGAAATGCCTGCCCCGCCCCACCTCCTCCCCACCCTGATGGTTCAGCCCCAACTCATGTCTCATTTGCATCTAACTAGAGTTGCTCCTGGCCTTTTCCAACCAGAATTCCTTTCTCCCTCCTGAGAGCTTCAGTAGCACTTTAAAAATAATACTCCTCGAGCAAAACTCTATTGCCTGTGTTCTCTGAGCAACGCACGGGTCTTCTCTATACTCTGAGTTCCTAGAGGCTCCACCACTTCTGGCAATGTCTGGCCACAGTAGGTATGCAATGCATGCATGTGTGTGTGTGTGTGTGTGTGTGTGTTGAACTCCAATTGCACTGACCGCGGGGTCCCCAAGGATCAGGGTCTGTGGCAAACTGTGTGTTTGCTCCAGACCCACAGCAGATGTCATCACTTCACAACCAGCAAGGGTGCCAGGCTCCCTTCACCTTTCCTCCCTGGGGCCCCTACGGGCTGACCTCAGGGTTATCTCTCAGGTCACGTCAGGGAGCCCTGGCTCACCTTTCCTCTGCTGGTTTCCCCTAACACCCACCCATGCCAGCCTCTGGCTAACCCCACCCTGTTGAGACACGTCAGGCTGGGCCCAATGCCTGAAGCACACATGGGGGCAGCTGTGCTCAGTCCAGGAAGATGCCTGTGGTGTGACCTCCTGCATCACTCCTGACCCAAATCCGTAGAGCTTGTCCAGGGTGCTCACACAGCTCTCCTCTGGGCCCCACACAAAGTCTGCCCCTTCCAGGAAGCCTTCCTTGGTGCTCTGACCTCGGAAGCAGGAGATGTGGGTTCTCTCACACGTCCCCATCCCACATCCCAGCAGGCTCATGCCCAGATCCTTGGTGCCTCAGGACTGCAGAGGCTTCCTTAGTCACAAACAGGGAGACTTACCTGCCTGAAGGCAGCAGGTTGGCCCCATGGGCTGCTAGCTCCACATCCAGAAACAAACTTTATGAAGCCAGATCTTATTCTGACTCCCACCCACCCGCACTGTCCCCTCCTTTTCTGAGTTCTGCTCGCTGGCGGGGGTGGGGTGCTCACCTCACTTGCTCCCTGCTGCCTCAGGGAGCTTGCACGTGCTCTTCCCTCTGCCAGCAATCCCCTTTCCCTAAGCATTTCAAATACAGCACTGGAAACTAGTGGCGAGGGCAGCAGATGCAGGGACTTGGCTGGGAGTGGGATGGAGAAGGAGGACAATTGTGCAATGAAATGGCAGAACATGGGAAAATAAATAATAAACAGCAAAAGTGCTGTCACTAATCTGCTGGGTGACTTTGAGTGAGTCCTTTTCCCATTCTGGGCCTGAGAGATAAAAGGCTTGAGTTCCATATTGCCACAGCATCCTGCTCCAATCATGAGAAATAATACAGTGACGTGTGCATGGAGTGGGAGGGCCCGTGCGTATGCGATAGAGAGAAAGAGATGGGGGGAGTTTCTCCAAGCACACATAGGACCCATTTAACCAGATTCTGCTTCACCTTCTTTTCTTTAATCCCCAGAGATGTGACTTGCTCAGTGAACTGCCACTGAGTGCTCCCAGGTGCCTACTGGTGTCAGGTCCTCTGCTGGGGCCCTGCTTCTTACAGACGAGTCCTTCCCTTGAAGGTCGTCATGCCTGACGACCATTAGCAAAGCCTTCCTGTGTCTAAAGGATCACTCACTCCCTGTTTGCTCAAAGCTTAGGACGCACAGCCTCACTAGAAGGTTTGGAAAGCGCCCTGCGGTGGAAGGTACGTCACTGGCATGCAAATTGGGAGGCTTAGATGGCAGATAAAAGATTGGTTTGTGTCACAGGCAACCCCAGCCAGAGTGGTGTCTTGTTACGGTGTCTCTGGGCTGGACTCGGTGCCCCTGGAATGTGAACTAGATGCGCAGTGAGGTTTCCTGTTGATACTTGTCCTGGCAGAGTGGTCCACTGGCTTAGCTGCTTCTCAAGTTGCACAACACCTGGGCCTCCCAGCGGGCGCTGCTGGTGCTGGAGGGCAGAGAAGCCTCTGCCTGCAGGGCCGGTGCCCTCCTCTGCCCACTGCCCGAGGTGAAAGGTGGATTCCCGGCCAGGCCCAGGTCAGGAGGTGACTGGGAATCCAGGAACTCCTCTCCAGGAACTCCCCATGGCCGTCCAGGGAGGGGCCTGGTTGCTCAGAAGGGCACATGGCAGGGATGACACTGGCAAAGCAGGGAACAGTGGGAGGCTGGGGAGGAGGGAGCCACACTGCCATCCCTTCCTCAGGGGAAGGTGTGGAGCAGAGCCACTAGCCTGCCTGAATCCTATTATATGCAGGGCAACCTGTGAAGACCTTTCCCATATTCCCTGTCGGCCTTACCATGTAACTGAGAGGAAAGGTGAGGATGTGGGAGATGAAGTGACTTGCCCTGGGATTGTTTTTTTCCAAAGTTCAGGGATCTGACCTCTAATCCAATGTCCTGTCTGAAGGGCTGTTGGCCTGGTTGGAGCTCCCCAGAAGCCGGCAACAGGCAAATATGCCTTAGTTCAGGAGCGCCAGGGGCAGCCCGGGCTATCATGGCCCATTTAGAGGGCTCAGCTAACTTCAGGGTGTCCTGAGGCCACCAGCCTGGCTGGGAATACTCTCCTGCCTTCTTTCCAGCCTTCTGTGGGAGCTGCGTCCAGCTGGGCAGTGACTCAGCAGCCCTCATTCCCACGTGTGTGGGAGGGCAGGCCTCTCTCCCCGCTGTTGGCTTGGCTCCGTTGGCCCGTCTGGGGGTGCCCCGGCGGCCAGCCTGCCATCAGCAAGGCCCTGGGACTTTGGCCAGCCTTCCCACAGCTCAGTCACAGAGTTTGCTCTCTTTCTAGCCCTCCAGCCTTTCCCCCCGAGACTGGAGGGTCACTTCTAAGTTCTTCTGGCCACCTCAATCGTCGCTTAGCCAGGGAGCCAGGTTGCGGGTGACTTCCTTAGCACCGTCCCGAAAACACTGTGCTGTCCTCAGAAGCAGCCCACCTCCTAGAGCAAATAGCTTGTTTGCCAGGCTCACGGGCCTCCCTGCCTGCTCAGAGTGCGTCCTGTGGTGCATGAAGAGAAGGAATTGAGCAAAACGCAGGCAAGAAAACCAGGGAGGGCAGTGGATCTTGGCTGGACCTTTAACGGGATGTATGGGAGGGTGAGCTACGGTGAGATCGGGCAGATAGGGCACTAGCCCATCTGCTCACGACCAAGAGAAACATCACCCCACATGCCCTGGCTCCAACCCCAGGGATGGCGTGCTGGCGGCATTGGCATAGCTGTGGAAGCTTGAGCAAGGCTCGTAAATTCTCAGACTCCGTTTCCACATCTGTAAAATGGGCATGCTAATGCCTGTCAGCCAGGTTTGTTCGACACAACACATACAACCCTTTTACTAAGGGGCTTGGTGGAAGGCCTGCTCCAACATGCTTCAGACGTGGAGATTGCTCTCCATCCTAGATGTGGGTCCAACAAGATTTCTGCAATCTTTTATTGGTCTCATTTCACGCTCATCATCCTGGGACCCTGTGGGAAAGGACCCATGAGGGGCCTTGCAAATGCTGCAAGTGCCAGCCGCTGCTGCTGGTCTTCCCAGCAACTCTCAGGGAAGCAGGGTAAGTGAGGAGCCTGGGTTGGAAACAGGAAATACTTTGCTAGCAGTCATTCCATAAGTTAGGAATATTACAGGAATTCTTATGGAGCACCAACTATGTGTCAGCCACTAAGAGAGACACTTAGGGACACTGAAATGCCTAAGACATGGTCCCTGCCAAAAATTGGCCCATGTGGCAGAGGAAGGAAGGAAAGAGAAGGGAATGTGCAAATGACCTCCATCCCAGATAGGTGAAAAGTAGGCTGCGCATGAGGTACAGACACCTCATCTGGGAAATCCCAATGCAGTGAGAAATCAGGGCTGCTCCAGGGAATAGAAAAGGCTGCACGGAGAAGGAGCAGGAGTTTGCAGGGTGGAGAAGGGAGAGACATGGTTTGAAGGTCCCAGGGGCTCCAGTAGGGAGCACGTGCCTGGGCTGACCAGGGGGCGGGGTCTCTCCTAGAAGACCCAGACATACTGAGGCGTCTCCATGCCAGCACATGTGGCTCCACAGGTATTGCAAGACCCCCATGGGGTGTCGAGACACATCCTCTGACCTAGATCTCTGCCTTCCAGGAACTGGTTTTGTGAGATAAGACTCATCCTGGGCATATGTAGACAGCAATTTTTACCAGCATGTCTCCAACTGCAGGTGTGGCCTATGAGATCTGATGTCACTTCCCTCCTCAGGTGACCCTGCCAGCCCCTCTGCCAAAGGGGACATAGGCACACAATTTTGCACATTGTTTCCAGGGGCTCAAGGACATCCCCTCACCAGCCCATCTCCTTTGAGGAACCCTCAATGGGGTTCAACTCCTGGGTTTTGCAGATGAGGAAACTGAGGCAGAGAAAGAATGTGCCTTGCCGAAGGTGTGTGGTGACTCAGGATGGAACAGGCCTAGACTTTTGGCTTCTGCCCCAGAGTTCTCCCATGGGTGCCTGCTGCGGCCACCTCCTCAATCTGTGCCTCTGCTCAGCTGCAGTTTTCAGCATCCTGCCTCAGGACCGAGGAGACAGCACGCACTTTCTATCCCTCTCAGCCATCGCCTCTTCCTGACCCAATCCTCCCCTCTTGGTGAAACTGCCTTTGTGCTTTCTTCCCAGGAGCACGGTCCCACTGGTTCTCTGCATCCTGGTGCCCCATCTCTGGGAAAGGCTCCACCATACCCGCACTCACCCAAGTTGCACAGAGACGTCTTTCTCCCCTTCTCCCCCTGCTCCCCCTCCGCAACCAACTCCTCACTGGACTGGCCTCTCGCTCAAACCCAGTCCTTACTGTTTATCAACAGGAATCCAGGCCCTCCTCACCTCTTGCTGCGGCCATTATCACAGCCAGAAAAACATTTCGAAAGCACACAAACATGTCACGGTTCAGCTTAAAATCTTGCAGAGGTGGTCTACGGCCTTGAAAATTAAGTTCAAGTCCTCGGTGTGGTCTACAAAGCCCCCCATGGCCAGCACAGCCCCTCCTTGCCATGTGCCTACATCCATTCTTGGCACCAGCTTGGCAAATCCTCCATGCCCCCAACCCCCTGAAGCCCATTTGCTCCTGCTGCTCTTCCTAGCCAGAGCAAGAATATGTGCATAGACCAGCTTCATACCCTTTAACCTTGAGGTCTGCTTGCATGCTTGTTTTTAAAATTCAGTTCCCTCTCGACAGTGATACTCTTAAAGGGGTCCATCCACTTTCCCACTTAAGGGCTTTTAAAAATCTATATGGAACACTTCATGAATTTTGTCATCCTTGCACAAGGGCCATGCTAATCTCTGTATTGTTCCCATTTTTTAGTCTGTGTACCGCTGAAACGAGCACATTTATGGTTTTAGAAGATAATCTTAGAACCTTACACACAAGATAATCATTTGTAAACACCCTTCCACAGTAGTTTTCTTACATGAACAGACACAATTTTTTACATATAAGTACTTCTAGGGCCTGAAATTAGAGTCAAGACAAAGTGTAAATACAAGTGTCTATGACTAGCAACATGCAGTGGCTCATTTGCTGATGAATAAGTAGCTGAACCCAGAAGCTCAACCTAAAAATTTAACAGGAACAAGGGCTGATATTCAAAGTCCCAAACAGTTCAAAGTTGGGAGAGTAATTAAGAGCCACTGAGATGTGCTGTCAAACAGGCAGATGAGAGCCTGTGATGCCCCCTCCTCCCCTGCCTGGGCTTGGCTTGATGGCAGAGGTCACAAATGCAGCCCCAAACGAACCGCATTCCCTGGCTCCTAGAATTGGATCTTCAGCTTTCTAGAACAGCCCTTCCTGTGTTATGTCTGCAATGTGTAGAATCTGATAAGAAACTTGTTCCAAAGTTCAAAAACAACAGGACTTTGTAAATAGTTCCAAATAGAAGCCCTATTCATGCTGGGGAGGGAGTATGTGTGGGAGATGAGAAGGTCCTTCACTCAGACAACCAGAGCGAGAATCCCAGCACCACATCGGTGGACCATGGGCCACTTCACTTCTCTGCCCCTGGTCTCCTTACCTGCACAATGGGGATTATAACAGTACTTACCTCCTTGGGCAGAAGAATGATAATTTGAGTAAAACACGGAGCATACAGTATGTGCTCAGTAAATATTAGTTGTGGAAGTTGCCAATAAAACCAACAGTGTGAGCAGAGCAGCCATATATTTAATCAATATACATTAAAAATAATCTTTGGCAGAGTGAGAATATCTGAGCTGTGCAAGCAAATGGTATGGGCCAGCATCTAGAACTGCAGCTCAGGAAGGAGAACTCAAGCAGAGCTGAAAAGCCTGTGAGGGAGACAGATGGCAAGAGGAGTCGGCTGAATACAGCTCCAGGTCCTAATCCTGGAGCTGTAAATGTGACCTCATTGGGAGGAAAAAAAAAAAAAAAAATCTTTGCAGATCTGATTAAGTTAGAGAATATGAGATGGGGAGATTATCCTAGATGATCAGGGTGTATCCTAAGTGCAATCACAAGCATCCTTACAAGAGACGAGTAGAGGGAAATTTGACACACAGAGGAGAGACTGTGAGGGGAATTGAGAACAGAGAAAGATCTGAAGATGCTGGTATTGAAGATCCGAGTGATGAGGCCACAAGCCAAACGATGCTAGCAGCTCCCAGAATCTGGAAGAAGTGAGAATAAATTTTCCCCTAAAGCCTCCAGAGGAAGCACAGCCCTGCGGACTCCTTGATTTTAGCCCAGTGATGCCGATTTTTGACTTCTGTCCTCCAGAACTGTGAAATATTAAACCTCTGTTGTTTTAAGTCACCATGTGTGGGGTGATTTGTTACAGCAGCCACAGGAAAACCAGCCAGGATAATGGCTCATGAGGCCCATTTTACTTATGAGGAAACATAGACTCAGAGACTCAGAGAGCAGCAGTGATTTGCACAGAGCCACACAACACATTAGCCCCTTTGGCCAAGGCCAGACCAGGTTAACAAAACCTGAACCACTGCGCTCCTGCTTCCATCTGCCCTGCTTCCTCCTGGCCATGCTGGGACTCCTGGGAGGTCTTAGACCTGAGATGCCTCTAGTTTCCACAGTGGTGTGTATTTGCCCCCAGGCGAATCTTGTTGGTGCCAAGCCCCAACCTGTGGCCACCATTGCCCTCAACCGTGATGTGCTCCCATTGCCCGTGTCACAGGCTGGTTCTGTGGGAGTGAACTCTGGGAGGGAGTTTGGGGTACCAGGGGTTTATTAAAGATCCGCACCAGTGAAAGAAAAGGAGAGAAGTTGGATTCAGCCAAAGGAGATTGAAGGCAAACTGTAATGCAAGTTTGACCAAGCCTCAGTCACCTGGCAGGGAGTCATCCTCTGTCTAGCTGAAGTAGCCAGGACTTTCCACTCCCATCATGCTGAGTCACCAGATGCAGGCTACCCCCAGGAGGGCATGACCTCAGAAGAGGTGGGTGTCTGCAGCTGAGGTAGACACCCTGAAGGAGCTGACAGCTGGGGCTGCCTGCCTGCCACGCTCCCTGCAGATGGGCAGCGGGGTCTTCTTGGGAGGGAGCTCTGAGTGTGTGGACCTACAGCTACCACTGTGTTCTGCAAACAAGGCAGGCGTCTTCCATCAGCAGTTCCTAAATGGCTGGCCTCCCAGTGTAGGCTCCATGCTGCAGAGCGACCTCATACTCTCCATAACTGAAGTGCGTTCTGTGCTCACCTGGGAACTTGTTAGAAATGCAGAATGGATATTGGGCCTCACGTTCCATTTTGAGAAGGAAGTAATAGACCCAGACATCAAGGCCAGCAGCGGTCTGCTTTGGTTGGACCCTAGAACTAAGAATGATTTTTGTACCTTTTACAAAGAAGAATATGTGACAGAAAGTGTATGGCCACAAGACCTAAAATATTTACCGGGTGACCCTTTACAGATAAACTTTGTTAGCCCTACCCTAGAAACTGAGAGTTATATATGCATCTCAGTCTCAGTTTCTTGCTGTCTCCCTCCTGGCCATTCCAAATGCAAATAAAAAAAGCATCCCAAGGCAATGGTAGGCAGCCCAGGTTGCTGTTTGGAGACATCGAGGGCATTGCAGGGACCTTCAGACCTTCTGCCCTCACCCCACCATCTCCACACTTGTGCCCGGCAGCACACCTGCACCGCCGCTCCTCTTCGGCTCTGTCTGGGCTTCTCGTCCCCAGCGTTCCCTTCTCCAACAGGCCTTTCATCTTTGCAGTTTTTTTTTTCCCCCAACATCCCTGACTCTCTTGTGAAATGCAAATTAGTTAGCATCTAATTACTCACTCGGTGCTGCATCTAGAGCCTTCTCTTGTTAGGGTCCTGTCCAATGTCTCTCTCATCAGCTGAGAACTCAGCCCATTAGGAAGAATTCCCGTTTGCGGGAGGCGGGCAGTTCCTCGCCCCTCCCTCTCTCCCTCCCGGACTTGTCAGTAACCACCTCATCCGTGGATTCCAGAAACACACCTGCCGGGGTGGGGTAGTTCCACCCACCACTCACTCTAATTACCAGAATCGCTTCTGGGAAGAGTTGTGCCAGGGCTGTGCTGGGCATGGGAATGAGACCCAGCCCCTGCCCTCCAGGAGGCTGCGTGTGTAACCAGGCATGAGCCAGCAGAACAGTGGCTGATGAAATGAGGAACACGGTCTAGGGCACGGTGCAACCTTTCAACTGCGATTGGCTGATTTTCAACCTAGGAGGTAGATGGCGGAGAGCTGGAGTCCATGATAAGCCTTAGCATGCAACCTTTAAGTCATGGAGATGCAGCGTGGTACAGGAGGAAGAGTACAGGGCTCCAACCTACTACCTCTTTGAAAGACTCTGGGCCTTGACCCCCCTGAGCCTCAGTTTCCTTATCTGGGATTTGAAGATAATAGAGCCAGCATGGGGAAAATGAGCCTCTGAGGGTGAAGTGTCCGGCATGGGCTTGGAACCATGTAGGTGCTAAGCATGTGTTAATCCCATTTCCGTGGCCTTTGTGTGGCCAGGGGTGGTTCAAGACAGATGGAACTGCAGTTGAATTTCTGTCCAGGGAGTAGCCCCCACCTTGGCTCCTGCCCCACCCTCCCATCTCCTCATAGCCCACAGTTGTTCTCATCAACTCCATCCTATGCCAGCCAATCCTGGCAAAAGTCGAAAGGCTATTTGTCTACCTGCTACCTGGAAGAAGATTATGCTCCACATGCCTTAGCTCAGGAGGCTTAGTCATGAGAGCTGGACTCCTGCAATCTAGCATTCCAGGGCTTGCCCCACAGAGGCATGCCTCGAGCCCTACCTTCACTGTGCCCTGGAGACCCTCTGGCCTCAGCAGTCAGCCCAGGTCTAACCCATCGCAGTCCCAATCAGCCCTGCTACTCTCAACTCAGCTGGCCACAGGCAGCCTAGCCTCTCCACTGCTCTGGTTACTCCTATCCAGACTGAACTCTGTTTTCCGAAACCCCCATCTCTCTAGTGCTTATGGTTTGTATGGGACCACCACGCTCTGAATTATCCTTGGGTTAGTTGCTGGAGAAATGTCATTTATCCATTTCTTGGGACAATAACATTGAAATTGGCTTTCCCAGGCCTGCAACAAAGCCAGGAAATGGAGAAATGTCATTTGTCCATTTCTTAGTCTGTGTGAGTGTGAATGTGGTCTTGTCTCTCCAGCAGACTCTAAGTGCCTTGAAGGAAAAGACCACACCAGACACCCTAAGATACCAAGCACAGCACAGTGTTGAGACTGACGGGCTGGGCGCACACCTTGGCGGGTGGAATGGAAGACCTGACATTCACCCTCGTGTGGCTCACTGGTGCCAGATCAGCAAATGTATTTGGTGGAAACTGGAGAGGGTAGGAGGAGAGAAAGAATGAGGGTTTATTGAGCACCTATGATGTGCTAAGCTCAGATGCTACTCAACCATTTCAAGCATGGGCTAACATTTAATGCCCACAACAGCCTTGTGAGATAGAAATTGTTCTCCCCCATATTATGGTAGGAACCTGGACCCAGAGGTATTTAAATGACCAACCCAAAGTCCTGTCACTACTGAGTGGTGGAGCCCAGCTCGAACCCAGACCTCCAGTGTCATGCTCATTCTGAGTGGCCAGGTTGCCCAGCGCTCTCTTCCCTCTCACCCCAGCCTGGGTTGGCAAACCCAGGCCATTGGTTCCACCTGTTGCTCTGCTCTTGACCTCCAGTAACGTTTGCTCCCTCTTTCCTGGCCAGTATCTTGCACCTGGCACTGAAAATCTGCACCCCTGGGGAGGCCCAGCCATCCTGCATCTGGAACACCCGTCAGATAACCCTGCCTGAGGTAACCAGTGCAGGGCCCTTGGGCTCTCATCAACCAGCTGCTGCCGTGGTAGGCTTCTGTGTTCAATGATGTCAGAGCTAGAAGGCCCTCTGAGGCCCCGCCAGCCCAACCTCACCATTCTACTGATGGGGAAACTGAGGGTCAGAGAGGAAAGTGGCTTGCTCAGGCCTTCCATCAAGCCAGGTCCAGGAGCTAGGTGTCCTGACTCCCAGTCTAGCCCTCATCCTACCACCCCAGCTCAGTTTCACAAATGTGCAGAGAAGACAGAAGAGTCAGGTGTTCCTGGGGCCACACAGAGACAAGGCTTGCTCTCTGTTTCCTTCTGCTCGGTCTCCCTGAGATAGTCACGCAGCTGGAGTAGACCAGTATACTGGCACTGTGTGGCAGGAGGAAGTTGGCAAGTCTCATAAATCTTCCTGGAAGAAAGGCCTTGAAGTTGGGTGAGACCTGGCTCAGTGCATGAAGGAAGAGGCTTTCTGGGCTGAGGCAAGAGACAGGCTGAGGGGCAGGAGGCAAAGGCCTTGATGGACAGACAGAGGAGCCCATGGATGGTATGAACATCCTGGCACAGAGTGGGGACCATGACTTAGCTGCCCCTTGTCCCTTTGCTCTGGGGAATGCCCCTGGCACCCCCCGGGGCTGTGAAGAACTAAGCCAGTGTTTCCCAAGATGGCTGTTGAGACACAACCCCACACTGGCAGGACGGCTCTGGGAGAGGGCAATATTCCCATATCTGGCTCAGCTCCCACCTCAAGGGAGCTGCCCACACACGTATCCTCCTCCACCATGTGAGTGGGACCCTGCTGGGAGGCAGTGTGCTGCTTGCCCATGGACCCTGGCTCTCCTCCTCCTCCTCCTCTGACTGGGCCTTCTCTGTCTTCTGATGGAAAGACCTCCCTGCCAAGCAGTGTCTGGACCCCTGGAAGTGTTCAACAAGCTTTAGCTCCAACGCTCAGGCTCTGCCCTAAAGGTTCCCCAGTGTTTAGTCCCTGGTCACTCTTCCTGCCCGCTGCCACAGAAAGCCCAGCCCCAGCTGCAGCTCTCATTCACTCACTCAGTCAGTAAGGTGGGGGCACTCCTGCACCACATCTGAGTGCCGGCTGTGGAATCTGGGCAGGAACACTGGTGGTGAATAGGATGGCCCTGCCCGTGAGGAGCTTGCAGTTGATGGAACAGAGGAAACATGGATGTAATTTGCTGCAATATAGGCTAGAAAGTGAGGGCTATTGAAAGTGCTTAAAGGATGGGGGAGATCGTTTTATTTGTGGAACCCAGGGGGCTTCCTGAAAGAGGTGGTATCTGAGGACTAGTTAAGCTCCGCTTAACACCACGCTGCTCAGAGCTGCGAAAAAAGCACGATGCATTCCGACAACTTAGTTTGCTAGACTGCTGAGATGCTTGAGAGGCTGGAGATGAGATACGCGGGAACCTGTGGTGAAGGACCTTGGGAGCCAGAAGGGAGTCAGAGAAGGGTTTGAAGCAGGAAACGGTATGACCAGATTTTGAAAATAACCCTCTATGGCTACAGTGTCAAGAACTGGGGAGAGGAGGGTGCAAGGGCAGCTGCTGAAAGACCAGTGAGAAGGTGACCACATGGCCCAGCAGCGAGCAGATGGCCCAGGACATGGAAGGTTGGATGCAGCTGAGGATGAAGATTCCAGGGATATTGAGCAGGAGGAATCCACAGAATCAACAGTTGCATGATGGGGTGGAGGGCAGAGGGGCATCTGTGACGGAAGGTCTGGGTTGAGGCCTGCACTCTGGATGGCTGAAAGTGCCATGACCCTTCAGGGAGGTGATGGGCACAGCTTCGGGAGTTCAGGACAGAGTCAGGGCTGAAGACAGCGATTGAGTCATGAGGTGGGAGGAGAAGCAGACAGAGAAGAGGAGTGGCCAGAGAGCCCCTGGGGAGAGACAGCCGCAGGGGTGGAGCCAGGATCCCCACCCAGCCTGCTCTCCCCTTCTTCCCGAAACCCAGGCCACTGCCTCAGCCCTGGTTCCCCAGGCAACACCCTGTCCTCTCAGCCCCATTGGGGGTGGCTCCCATTGGGGGGAGCTTACAGACCAATGCCACACCACTGCAGCCATGACAGCCAGAGGCCTGGAGACCCTCATCCCCCACCTCGCCCCATTGCACTGGCCTCATCTGCCAGCACGCCCTCCCGGGGCACCAAACAGTCCATTCTCTCAGTCCACCCCTACTCCATAGCCACACTTAGCCATCCGTCTGCACTCAACCCACCAAGAATTTTCAAGAACAAGAAGTGCACATCCATTATTGTATGAAGCTGCTGAGCTGCCAGGGCTTATTCATGACTGCGCCATAGCCTGGCCTCTCCTGCCTAATGCAATCCCTGTGCAGAGGTGGCACCTCACACCTTGGCCCATACCAAGCTCGTCCCTTGTTCTCTACTTCCTCCTAACCTTCCAGGCCACTGCCATCCCTCCCCAGCCCATCCCTTCCAGCCACTCTCAAATTCCTGAACCCATCTCCACTCACTCATACAATCACTTAAAATCAAGCCTAAAACCCCTTTGTGTCTCTTAAAGCACCAAACACCCTGCTGGATGCACGGGGACCGAACCAAGAGGCACTCCGAATGACTAAGCCCCATGAAACCCCCACTCTGCTTGCTGGGCCTTCCTCCCTGCTTCCTTCCTTCAGTCCATCTGGCCTCCAGGATCTAATCTGGGGGAGTAGGAGAAAGCCGTGAGGGAGAGACAGAAACTATTCCTGGTATTGTTCTAAGGCCACAGCCTGTGGTTGTGGAGGGAAGCGAGGGGGCTGGGAGATGGGGAGGAGAGGTTAACAAGATTTAAAAAGCCATAATGAGACCGCAGCACAAACCCTGCAATTATGCTCCCAAATTTAATCAAAACAGCTTCCCGCACTGGGTCTGTAACATCTCTAACAGGCCCCGTCAAGTTCTGCCTCCCAGCCCATCCCTTGAGACAGTGCAAGGCCCTGAGGTCTTTCTGCAGCACAGGGCCAGGGCCAGCCCCTAGCACAACCCACCCAGCCACCCCAACTGAGAGCAGGCTTATGGGGCTTAACTTGGCTTAGATGCACCAGGTCTCCAGGAAGCTCTTCCTCCTCCCTCCTCCTCTCCTCCCCACCACCTTCCCCTCTGCTTCTTATCTCTGCAGCCCACTCCCCTTCATCCAGCCCTGCTCCACTGCCACCTGTCCAACTGAGATCCCTCCATAGCTCTGGCCATCATCTGTGTGCAGGCCTCAGACTCCTTCAGGGCATCCCCAGGGAGGGGACCTTTCTTAGTTAGACACCAAAAACATACCTGGCCTTGCCCAGATGCAGTGACCTTCTTGAGAGCAGAGGGTATTTTTTTCTCCACATGGTTTGGTTTTGGTCTCCCCTGGCATATGGTAGGTTGATACCTGTAGCAAGGACTGTTCGTGCTCACTGCGTGGCCACATGCTACCTTTCCCAACCTCTTGTGTGAAAGGGTTGGGACCATGTTGCTAGTTCTGGCAGATGGTCTGTAGCTTCCAGATTGAAGCTAAGATCTAGCATGTCTTCTTCCTCTCTCTCGCTCTCTGTCCTGGTCATGTATTTCAATGAATGTACCTACAGATGAAGAAAGCTACTGTGATGGTTAATTTTATGTGTCAACCTGAATGGATCACAGGATGCCCAGATATCTGGTGAAACATGATTTCTGGGTGTGTCTGTGAGGGTGTTTCTGGAAGAGATTCGCATATGAATTTGTTGACTGAGTGAAGCGCATTTGCCCTGCCTGATGTAGGTGGGTATCATCCAACCCACTGAAGGCCTGAATAGAACGAAGAGGTAGAGGAAAGGAGGACTCACATCCCTCTGCCTGACTGCTGAGCTGGGGCACTAATCTCCTGCCCTTGACACTCCTGGTTCTCAGGCTTTCAAATGTAGACTGGAATCTACACCATCAGATCTCTGGCTCTCGGGCCATTGAACTACACCACAGCTTTCCTGGGTCTCCAGCTTGTAGACAACAGATAAAGGGACTGCTCAGCCTCCATAATCATGTGAGCCAGTTTCTGATAATAAATCTCTTTATAGATCCTATTTTTATGTGTGCGTATGCGCGCGTGCATGTGTACTATATATGATAGACAGATCCTATTGATTCTGTTTAGCTGGTGTTCCCTAATACAGCTACCCAACCCACATTGGACCGTCCATGAATGAGAAAACACCATTATAGGTGGAGCATGGTGGCTCACCCCTGTAATTCCAGCACTTTGGGAAGCCAAATCAGGTGGATGACTTGAGGTCAGGAGTTTGA